>NC_069081.1:69340978-74340978 GCF_025698485.1 Gossypium arboreum
AACTCCTTCTTCATCCTGAATATTAATTACGTTGAGCTATTCCCTTGGGTTGGGTTCGATATTACTTGGCAAGCTACCTTGTGGTCGTTCGACAATTAGTTTGGAAAACTGGCCTATCTGAGTTTCGAGCCCTTGGATCGACGCTTGTTGATTTTTAAATGTTTTCTTGGTGTTCTGGAAATGAGTTTCTGACACTGAAATAAACTTTGAGAGCATCTCTTCAAGGTTCGGCTTCTTTTCCTGTTGGTAGGGTGGTTGTTGGTAGCCTGGAGGTGGTTGTGGTCTTTGATTTCCTTGACCGCTCCACGAGAAATTGGGGTGGTTCCTCCAACCTGCATTGTAAGTGTTACTATATGGATTGTTTTGAGATTGAGGATTATTACCCATGTAGTTTAATTGCTCGTTATCCATGTTGTGGCTATAAGGTTGGTATTCCAAATGGCTTGTTCCACCTCCACTTGCTTCGCAATACATTACAGGGTTAACCTGTGAAGAATTAAGAAAACCATCAATCTTTTTATTTAAGAGTTCTACCTGATTAGAGAGCATGGTGACCTAATTGACGTTATAAATGCCGGCTGTTCTCGTTGGCTTTGTACTCATGACTTTCCACTGATAGTTATTCAGTGACATCTCCTCTATAAACTCATAGGCATTTTCAGGTGTTTTATTATTGATGGTTCCGCCAGCAGCTGCGTCAACCATTTGTCGAGTCGAAGGATTCAGGACATTATGGAACATTTGATCCTGCAGCCAAAGCAGTAACCCATGGTGAGGGCCCCTTCTCAGAAGGTCCTTGTATCTCTCCCATGCATTGTAGAGTGTTTCTAAATCCATCTGCACAAAAGAAGTGATATCATTACATAATTTAGCCATTTAGCCGGCAAAAAATATTTTGGTAAAAATTTTTCAGTCATTTGTTCCTAAGTAGTAATTGACCCTCGTGGTAACGAGTTCAACCACTATTTAGCTTTGTTCCTCAATGAAAAAGGGAATAATCGAAGATGAATGGCATCATCAGAGACACCATTAATTTTAAATGTATCGCATAGTTCTAAGAAGTTGGCTAAGTGAGCGTTGGGATCTTCATCCTGAAAACTATCAAACTGAACAAATTGCTGTATCATTTGAATAGTGTTAGGTTTTAATTCAAAAGTATTTGTAGCTACAACAGGTCTAACTATGCTCGATTCAGTTCCTGATAAAGAAGGTTTAGCATAATCATACATAGTGCGTGGAGCAGGATTTTGATTAACCGCAATTGCAGGAGGTAGCTAATTGCCTTGGTTTTTAGCCATCTCTTTGGTTAGGGGGTTGAGTATCGTCTTCTTACTCGTTCTCTATGTATTTTAAGCTTCGCCTTATTTCTCTTTGATTTCTGCTAACTGTACGATCAATTTCTTCGTCAAAAAGTAATTGTACTGACAGATTTCTTCTAGTCATAAACTATAAAAACCTGCCAAGAGAAGGAAAAAGTAAATTAATAAATAATAATAATAAATTAAAGTGCACCAAAAATAAATGGCTAAAGTAACAAAAATTGAGTGTTCCTAATATTTCAGTTCCTCGGCAGGGGGGCCAAAAACTTGATCTCGTGATTTCATGATAGGTTTTAAATATTTATAATTACTCGTTCTTGAACTAACTATTATTGTGATGTAGGCAAGTTTACCTATCGAATAGTTGTATAGTTTTAGCAAGACTAGATTGTCAAACCCAAAGGAACTAAAAGTACTAGTAATGACTATCTTTTTATTATCTAGCCTAAGAATAAAGAGGTTTTTGTTTTAACTAACTAATTATCTAAACTAAGAATGCACAGAGAATGGAATTGGGGAATTGCTTTTGGAAAAAAATTCGATTGAATGAAGACAATACCTAAGGAAAAATCCACCTAGACAGTACCCGATAACTTCGATCACGTGTGTAGTACTAAGTGCAGGCTACTACGTGTACCGGATAATTGGTCGCATGTGTAGTACTAAGTGCAGGCTAATATGTGTACCAGATAGCTTTGGTTACAAGTGTGAAAATATGTGCAAACAACTGAGTATCAATTATTATTCCGAAGAGTTCAACGGGAAGATTAATTAAGTAACAATACATGTGAATATGATTATATGATGAATAAGTGCATGTATATGTTTAAGAAAATTTTGAGCAATATGCTTGATATTTAAGTAAACTTCGATAAGACAAAATGGATAAAGTGAAATTATGTAAGAGTGAATTTTAGTAGTAAAACAGTGTTGCACAACAGCAGTTGTGTGACTTTGAAGATTCACCAAAAATTGTGTAAGTTGAATTAAATTTCAAATAAATTATGTAATTAAAGCTTAATGAGCCTATTTTTATACAAAAGAAACAAGGGGAGCAAAAGAGTTCTATGTTATGTGATATTATAATTTTTGTGAGATAGTGTCAGAATGAATTCGAGATCCCCTGTTCTTACTTGGAAAAATTGTTAAAAATTGTAGAAAAATAATTATGGGTTATAATTTATATGCCTAGAAATAAACATGAACATTATCCAAGTTTTTTACTATGAGATATTTAATTTTTAGTAAGAAGAGGTCAGAACTATTGGACAGTGAAGTAGGAGAAACTTTAATGAATAAATTGCACTAATTGGCTAAACCAATAATTCTGAAATTTTTATGGTAAGAAATTATATGAGTCTAGCTTTTTGGAAAATTAACGGATTAAAATTTTGAGTTCCGTAACTCCAGATATAAATGATTTAGTGACAGTGACTCAAGAAAATAGCTTGACCTGAACATGAGATTATGTACTGTTATGATTGTTTTATTTTGAGAAATATGTTGATAAATTGTATATCACTTACGTACTTACTTACTAAGCTTTACGCTTACTCTCTTTTCTTTCTCTTGTCTTATAGTGTCACTAGGCCAGCTCGGGATTCGGAGATCGTCGAAGATCCATCCGCACTATCAATACTTTTTGGTATTTTGTAAACATTATTTTGGGGTTATGGCATGTATAGATGACTTGGTTATTTTTGTTATATATCATAATTAAATTGGCCTAAAATGTTGGTCTTCAAAATTTAATAGTTCATTTTGTACATGCCCGTTGATGTTAACTAATATTGTTTAGGATATAGGACATGAAAATGTATGCTTTTTTTAAAAAAACATACTATGTCATGATTTCGTACGTTTGCATGTATTATGTTCCAGTAATGTCTCGTACCCTGTTCCGGCTTAGAACACGGGTAAGGGGTGTTACAATACATGCCATAGTTGTATATCGATAGTGTGACGAGCCCTGACGATTATAAATTATGTTTTCATATAATAAATGGATCCCGATAGAGCTAACGCGGATGATGTGGAGAGTAATGTGCCGACTCCCACTGAAGGGACCGCGTCTGTCGAAAGCGAGCCCGTGACAATGGGCCATGGAGAGAAGCCTACCTCTGTATGATGGATGCTTGGTATACGGAGTTTGTTCGTGCAAATCCAAACACTCCACCTCCCCTACCTCCTCTGATTCCTCAGCATGCCCCTATAGCTCCTCAAGGAGTAGATATGGTTAGGAGAGAGAAACCTCCGGTAGACAAGATTTGAAAGCAAGAGGCCGAGGAATTCTGAGCTAATATTGATGACGACCCAGAGAGAGCAGAGTTCTGGTTTTGAAAATACCATTAGGGTATTTGATGAGCTACCGTGTACACCTAAGGAGTGCGTGAAGTGTGCAGTATCACTCCTACGAGACTCGGTCTACCAATGGTGGAATACACTCATGTTCGTTGTACTGAGAGAGATGATAACTTGGGAATTCTTCCAGGAAGATTTCTGGAAGAAGTACATTAGCCAGAGATTTATAGACCAGAAGAGGAAGGAATTTTTATAGCTGAAGTAAGGTCGTATGACAGTGATGGAATATGAACGTGAGTTTCTAAGGCTCGGCAAGATATCTACCGAGGCCATAATGTGTAAGAGATTTAAGGATGGCCTGAATGAAGATATTCGAGTATTTTTTGACATCCTAGTGTTAATGGAATTTGTAGTACTGGTTAAGAGAGTTTGCAGAGCAGAAGAGTTTGTTAAAGAGAAAAGAAAGGTAGCTATTAAGTCGCATGATTCAAGGAAGGGATAGATTGGGAAGTCACATCAGTCCTCATCTAAGAGATCGAGGGAATTCACTACCCAATCGAATGCTTCAGGGGGTTCTCGAGTAAAAACAAGAACAAACAGTACATGGCATCTAAAGCCCAAACCACTTCCATCGTAAGTGTTGGTAGTGCTCGGACAAATAAGTTGGAGTGTTCACAGTGTGGTAGGCATCATTTCGATGAGTGCCCAGAGAATGAAAGAGGTTGTTTCAAATGTCAGTCATTAGACCACTTCATCCAAGACTGCCCTGAATTAGATGAGAAAGAGAAAAAGTAAGAGGTAAGGGCAACTAGTCCTCCTTCGAGGGGTAGACAACAAAAGAATCCAGGCAGTAGGGTTAGCAGTAGAGGTGCTCCTAGAGATTCAACTGTGAGGTCCGAGGGTCGTGCGCCTGCAAGGACTTATGCCATTCACGCTCGCGAAGAGGCATCTTCACCAGATGTGATTATGGGTACTTTTTCTCTTCATGATATTCCTGTTATGCTTTGATTTATCCGAGGTCTACTTATTTCTATGTATGCATGAAATTAGTACCTAGTATGAATATGTCTGTTGAGTCTACCGAATTTGTGATAAAAGTGTCAAACCTGTCAGGCAGGCATGTGATAGTTGATAAAGTGTGTAGAGATTGTCCTTTGATGCTTAGAGGTCATTGTTTCCGGCTAACCTCATGCTACTACCATTTGATGAATTTGATAGGCAGGGATTGGTTGACTGCTCATGATGTGATGGTGAATTGTGGTAACAAGTTCATTGAAATGAAATGTGAGAATGGGGATATTGTTCGGGTTAAATCAGGTGAACTGGATAACTCACCAGTACTGATCTCGTCTTTGATTGCCGAGAAAGATTTGAGAAAAGGGTATGGGTCCTACCTAGCATTTGTGTTGAACACCAAAGAGTCTGAAGTGAAAATTAAGGCTCCGTTTGTTTGCCAGTAAAATGTTTTTCAGAAAATGATTTCTGGAAAATGATTTACTTTTCTGGTTTTTGGATGAATCTGTGTAAAATATTTTCTGTTGTTTGGCAAATTCCCTGAAAATATTTTTCAAAAAATTTGTTTTTACATATATTAATAAATTTATATTTAAAATTATTTTTACATATATTGCAATAAATAAATCAAATTAAATATATAATAATACTTAATTATTAAGCTAGAATATTAACCGTCATCAATTGAAAACAACCAAATTATATTCACACTTTTTCAGATAAACTTCAAACACAAATACTTTAAGAAGAAAAAGAGAAACCCCTATAACATAGGTTTTCCTTGTATATATAATGGAACTTTATTAGCTTAATATTGATGACCACAAAAACTTTATTGTTCATCAACTTAATTTAACAGAGAAATTATTTTTTCTCAGACAGAAGACATTGAAACTAGGAGCTCAAGTCAAAGCTCAAAGCCTTGTATGAACATACAACCAGTGGCAAGGAACCAATTAATATCCTAAGAAAGTTGTTTTATATTAGTACAAGTTTCAACTTCATGCCATGTTTATAACTTGTGCTTTGTGAGGTTGCCTTTTGCTAGATCACTACCATTTGGTTTCCCAAATTGCTCTCGGTGATTGTGTAAAAACCAATATGTCATGGACAACTTGGAATGATAGGCCAAGATTCTTTCCATATTAATACATTTGCTCTGTTACACTACGATCAGCTCCATTGAAATTGGCGGCTCCCTTGGTACTAGCTGCAATCAATGAAGCTATTTTGTAATAACTCTTTAGCAAATAGTCTTCAATTTTGACATCACAGTCAAACAAACTCACCACTTAAAAAATCCTTAATAACCTGCAATATCATTAATGAGGATACACTTGAGACTAGTTAAAGTGAAATATCAATAGCTTGAGAACTATCTCAATAGCCACAGCATGTTTCGAATCTCCACAGGTCGTACATTTTAGTCAATACTTGGGTTTACATCCAAACGAGATGGTAAATGTTAGGCATAGGTCCTACATACCTAGCTAATGAGCTTAATGAGGTCAACAATTTAGCTAACACTTTTTCGAATGAACTGAATTGCTAGCACTTTTTCTCCCATGGATATGTAACACTGAGCAATTTTGTGATGTAAATGGTCTTGTCAAAGGAAATAGGAAATAAAAATAAGAAAGCAGCAGCACTCTAGTATTCTAAAAATAAAATAGGTGCATTGAAATATAAAGACAAACCTGCTCAGTTGAAAACAAACATATATTCAAAAGTTAAAAAAATTAATACCAAAAGGACCACGAGCATGAGAGAAGCAACGTACCGGCTTATCAACATCCATTGAAAAATATTTAGGGGAAATGAAACTTCACTTTAACAATTATGTAATGGAAACCTAGAAGATAGGCAACAAAACTAACCCCCTATTATCAAAATAGAGTAGCTATCTATAAAGCAACTGCAATGTAACTGCCAAATTGCAAGGCCTATTTTTAGACCTTATTAGTCTCAATAATTGGTCTAGTTTACTATTTGTTACTAAACCCTATATGTTCTACAAATTCATAACCTTCAAGTTTCTACATCTGTGTTTAAGCTCAACGATATGGTCTATATTAGAAGCGTGGTCTATATTATGAAAATTCAAGGTTCTCTGGTTAGGAAAGGCGGGTGCAAGTGTAAAGATTATATACAAAGTATCACCTTTTGTGCTTGTGCTACAGTCCTGGGAAACCCATCAAGAATGAAACCTTTTTTACATGAAGGTTTCTTCATTGCTTCATCGATAATGCCAACAACCAGGTCATCAGAAATAAGTTCTCCCTGAGAAACAATAGCTAAGCACCTCATTAGTCATTACCAAACTAGTAGTAAGAAGTATTTTAAAAAATCCAAACAGGCAGGGGAACTAATTTGACCTTATCCATAGCTTTCTTGGCCTTGATACCAAGTGGGGTTTTAGCAAAAACAGCAGCTCTAAGCATATCACCAGTGGCCAAGGGACACAAGCAGTGCTCATCTTTAATTATTGGTGATTGAGTGCCTTTTCCAAATCCAGGTGGACCTATCAATCATAAGATTTCCCTGTAATTAGAAACATGCCATTCTTCTACCAAATTTCAGATAGTAAATTGATAGATATGTAAAGAATGCTATTTGAATGCAGCATGCTTCTGTGATGCTGCTATGACACAATACGGGCTATTAACAATTTGAGACTTTTGAGAAAAATAAATGTAAAAGCCAAACTTTAGTGTCTTTCTAGTCACATTCAAGCAACCTAAATTCCACGTTATGCAAGCAAGATTTGTACTTCGGATCAAGCGATTGTCTGAACATAGCTGCATGGAACTTTACAACTATAGAAAGACCAATATCTTAGTAGGTCATCAACAATGGACTACGTACCCTGACAAGGGGCACTCATCTTTAGTCTTGCAGAATCTAGTACCATTTTTGCATGGCAAAAGGTGATGCATAAGGAATATACAAGTTCAATGTTGGCATTAGAATCGCATCATTTTTTTGACTTTTTTTTATATAAATATAAACATAAACAATGAGTATTTATTACATATTATAAAATCAAAATTTCCCAGCACTCATACTTTTTCAAAAATTAATCATTAGAAATTCATCCAGTGCCTCCACTTTGACTCTGCCTTTAGAGACATAGTTGTTCATTTAAATTGTATGAAAAGTTTAATAAAATAGAGTTAAAAAATTTAATCTAAATTTGGAGCATTGAAAATTCGAGTACATTCTTTTGCAATTCTATTTAAACGAACAAAAAATTTGACATGAACAAACTTCAACAAACTCTAGGATCTGAAAATTTCATTTTCCATGTTATTACTAGAAAAAAAATTCAAAGAAAGAATTGAAAAAATAAAAAGAATCGAATCCAAGTTGCAAAAATAAAAATAAAGCGAGAGTCAAAAAAAATAAAGGGAAAAAAAGAGAACCAATGAGGATGAGGCACTTATCGGGTTTGGGGGCGCACTTCATACGGTGGAGAAGCTCATTCATTAGAGATTCGGAGGGTATTTCTTCCAAGTTCACCGAACTACACGCCATTTCTTTTCTTTCTAAGGGTTTTTGGTTCTAAGTTTTAAACAGTCTTTCAAGTTAAAGGGAAAGGGAAGATCGGCTTCTAATTTTCCTGAAAATGTCTTACTGAATTAGAAATGGTAAGACAATTTCCAAAATTAAGAGCTTCTTTTCCCGTGATTTATAATTGGTTTTACTTTAGGAAAATATTTTCAGTCAAACAAACACTGGAAAAGGCTGAAAATATGTTCCAGAAAATGTTTTACCCCCAAAAAAATGTACCCTAAGACAGTTCCTGTGGTATACGAGTACCCGGATGTATTTCCAGAAGAGTTGCCCCGGTTGCCTCCAACCAGAGAAGTTGACTTTGGTATCGAGTTAGTCCTTAGTACGGCACCTATCTCGATTGCTCCGTATAGAATGGCTCCAACGGAGTTAAAGGAGATGAAGACTCAATTACAAGAGTTAATGGATAAAGGCTTTGCAAGACCGAGCTATTCACCGTGGGGTGCTCCGATACTTTTTGTGAAAAAGAAAGATAGGTCGATGAGATTGTGCATAGACTATAGACAACTCAACAAGGTGACCGTGAAGAAAAAATATCCCTTGCCAAGAATCGATGATCTATTCGATCAGTTGAAGGGAGCCACCATGTTTTCTAAGATAGATTTAAGGTCAAGCTACTACTAGTTAAGGGTTAAGAAACAAGACGTATCGAAAACTACTTTTCAGATGAGGTATGACCATTATGAGTTCCTTGTCAAGCCCTTTGGTTTAACAAATACCCCTACGATATTTATGGATTTAATGAACCGCATTTTTCGACCATATTTGGATATGTTCATCATCATTTTTATCGATGACATATTGATTTATTCACTTTATGAGAGTGAGCATACGGAGCATTTGAGAATGGTTCTACAAACTTTGAGAGATAAGCAGTTATACTCCAAGTTCAGTAAGACAAAATTTTGCCTACGAGAGGTCGGATTCTTGGGGCACATTGTGTTGGGTGACGGGATCAGAGTTGACCCGAGTAAGATCTCAGCTATCGTTGAGTGGAAACCACCAAGGAATGTGACAAAGGTTCGAAGCTTTTTGGGTTTGGCTAGATACTATAGAAGATTTATGAATGGATTCTCTATCATAGCCACTCCGATGACAAGGTTGTTACAAAAGGATGTCAAGTTTGAATGGACGAGAAGTGCCAACAGAGTTTTGAGAAATTAAAGGCCTTGTTGACCGAAGCTCCAGTTTTAGTGCAACCAAAATCAGGCAAAGAATTCATGGTGTATAGCGACGCTTCCTTGAATGGATTGGGGTGTGTGCTCATGCAAGAAGACAAAGTGATAGCATATGCCTCGAGACAACTAAAGCCGTACGAGAAAAATTACCCGACCAACAATTTAGAGCTAGCAGCTATAGTGTTTGCATTAAAGATTTGGAAACACCATTTATATGGTGAGAAATGCCGGGTGTTCATCGACCATAAAAGCTTAAGGTATTTGATGACTCAAAAAGAGTTGAACTTACGACAACGGCGATGTTTAGAGCTGATAAAATATTACGAGTTAATAATAGAGTACCACCCGGGAAAGGCGAATGTAGTCGCCGATGCTCTGAGTAGAAAGTAATTATTTGCCTTAAGGGCTATGAATGCTCAGTTGTCCGTGATTGATGATGGTTCGATTTTGGCTGAGATAAGAGCTAGACCGATGCTCATTCAAGAGATTTGTGAAGCTCAGAAAGATAATAAGGACTTGCAAGCTAAGATGGCTCAGTGTGAGATGGGAAATGAATTAGAATTTCGTATTGGCACCAATGGTTGTATGATGTACTCAAATAGATTTTGTGTACCCAAGGATAATGAGCTTATTCAGAGGATTTTATGAGAGGCACATAGTGGTTGCTTGTCTATCCATCCGGGAAGTGTAAAAATGTATAACGACTTGAAGAAAATGTACTAGTGGTCGGGGATGAAAAGAGACATTTTTGAGTTTGTTTCTGAGTGTCTAGTTTGCCAATAAGTGAAGGCCGAACACTAGGTACCTTCAGGTTTGCTTCAACCCGTAATGATTCCTGAGTGGAAATTGGACTGGGTCACCATGGATTTCGTATCGGGGTTACCTTTAACTCCAAAGAAAAAGATGTCGTTTGGGTTGTTGTCGATAGGCTTACAAAGTTGGCGCATTTTATACCAGTGCATACTGACTATTCCCTTGAGAAAGTATTCGATTTATATGTTTCTAAGATCGTGAGACTTTATGGAGTAACCTTGTCAATTATTTCGGATAGGGACCCAAGGTTTACCTCGAGGTTTTGGAAGAAGCTGCAAGAAGCTTTGAGGACAAAGTTGAATTTTAGCATAGCTTTCCACCCGCAAACCGACGGTCAGTCGGAAAGAGTAATTTAGATATTGGAAGACATGTTACAGTGTTGTGTTCTCAAGTTTCAAGGCAGTTGGAAAAGGTATTTATCACTTGTCAAATTCACCTATAACAACAGTTATTAATCAAGTCTGAAAATGGCACCTTATGAGGCTTTGTATGGGCATAAGTGCCGAATGCCTTTATATTGGACCGAGCTGAGAGAGAATCAGATTCACGGGGTCGATTTAATCAGAGTGCCTGAAGATAAAGTGAAAGCGATTCGCTACTATTTGAAGGCCGCTTCGGATAGATAAAAATCCTACGCAGATTTGAAACAAAAGGAAATTGAGTTTCAAGTCGGTGATAGGGTGTTTTTGAAAGTATCCCCACGGAGGAAAGTCCTCAAATTTGGTAAAAAAGGAAAGCTGAGTCCTCGTTTCATAGGACCCTATGAGATTATTGGGAGAATAGGGCCCGTTGCCTATCGAATAGCTTTGCCCTTAGAGTTAGAAAAGATTCACAACGTATTTCATGTGTCCATGTTACGTCGATTTAGATTGGATCCTTCGCATGTGATTGCACCGACAGAGGTTGAGATTCAACTGGATATAACTTATGGCGAAGAGCCGATTAAGATTTTGGCTCGGGAGGCTAAGCAAATGAGGAATTAGAGCATATCACTTATTAAAGTACTACGGCATAGACATGGGGTCGAAGAAGTCACATGGGAACCAGAGGAGACCATGAGAGACCAATAACCGAACCTATTCACCGGTAAGATTTTTGAGGACGAAAATCCCTAAGAGGGAGAATTGTAACAGCCCAATTTTAGGCCTAGTCAGAATAGTGGTTTTGAGACCACAAATTCGAAGTCGAAAAAATTATTTTAAAATTATTTTATGTGTTGTGGCATGATTATACGAGTGCATGAAATTTTTGGTGGATTAATTTTAGCGATTGCATGCTTAATTGTGAAAAAGGACTAAATCGCATAAAGCGCAAAAGTCCTTTTTTCATAGCTAAGGGTGTTAATTAGCTAGAGAACCAAAATTAGGGGTCTTTAAAGGGCAAGTAAACCCTTAAAATAGAGGTGACCAACCATAGGGACAAAAGGGATGAGAAAGTCAAAGTTAGGTAGCCTAAATTGAATAAAATAACATAAGAAAAAGGCTATCATCTTGTTTGTTTGTTTTTTTTTTTTTGCTCCTTCTTCTCCACCTATCTTCCTATAAGAAAAGGGCCCTAGAAGCTTGAAATTTTCAGCAACTTTAAGCCTTTGCAAGTAAGTAATTTTAATGGCTTTTCTTGAATATTTTGGTACGTTTGAGATCCTTGTAGCATGAGCTTTCTAACTAGGGGACTATTTTGGAAAATGGTTAATAGTCTAGGGTTTTTCCATGATAGTAGACATGTTGATTTCTAAAATTTTATGGAAGAATATGAGTTATGGTTGTGAAATAAATAACTTTTGTGAAATAGCTTTCATGGAAACCCTAACTAGGGACCATTTTACATAAGTTGTGAAATAGATGTTACATGTGTGTAATAATGAGAATTATGGGATGTTTCTAGTATAAAAAGTATTCGGCTCGGCTTGGTTAGTGAGAAAATGTGATAAAAATCAATTTTTGGACCTAAGGGTGAAATGGTCATTTTGTGAAAGTCTAGAGGCAAAATGGTCATTTTGCCCAATTATGAATTTCGAGTGTCTAGATTAATATGCTAATGAAATGAATGAATTTCTATCATGTTAGATCAAGAATTACAAAATCTGGGCCTAAACTGGGGAAAAGCAAAGCTAGTGGACTAAGCCAAACTAGTCGCCTACATTTTGTATACAGAGGTAAGTTGTATGTAAATAATGAAACTACATTGTATTATATGTGTTTGAATTGACATAGCATTAGTTTCTTGATTGTGGAAATGATGATGTATGATGATAATTGAGATAGTAGAACTCCATTTGAACCTCAGGAAATAAATCGGATATTCATGCCATGACATTCCGGTTATTTGTATGCTAGTGTAAGACATGTCTAGGACATGCATCAGCCAGATTATGAGAGCTAGTGTAAAACCATGTCTGGGACATGGCATCGGTATTGAGACGAGAGCTAGTGTAAGACATGTCTGGGACATGCATCGACTATGAGATGTGTCAGTGTAAGACCATGTTTGGGACATGGCATCGGCATTGTGACGAGAGCTAGTGTAAGACATGTCTGGGACATGCATCGGCTATGAGATGTGTCAGTATAAGACCATGTTTGGGACATGGCATCGACACATATAGGGGTGTCAGTGTAAGATCATGTCTGGGACATGGCATCAACACGAATATGCGAGAGCTAGTGTAATACCATGTCTGGGACATAGCATTGGCATTATACCCTATGTTTGAGGCTTAGTGAATATCTGATAGCATTCCAAATGGTTCAACGATGAGAATTACAGTTTAAGTGAAATAAGAAAAGTATAACCATATTGTGAGTGGTATAGGCACCTATTTGAAATGTATGAGATGTGAGTTCAATATATGCTATGTGAATTGTCTTGGATAGTGATAAGTAACTTGTGCTTATGTCTACTCTTGTATTATGAGAATGATGATGAATGGTAAAGTTGTTGTTATATTTATTTGCATGCAACTTACTAAGCTTACGCTTATTCCCTCCCTTTTCCATTTTCTTATAGTGCCGCTGTAAGACCCCAAACCCGGCCTAGACGTTATGACCGAATCTGGTGTGTCACATCAAACCATTTTTCAAGTTTGATCTTTCCGGTGGAAATCCATTACTGAATCTAAATTTATTATTAAACCATAGTTCCTATCAAAACGGTTACCAATTTTTTTTCCTTTGGTATATTACCTCATTTAAAATCACGGAAGCATTTTGAAAACTTTGTTGTTGGAAGCTCGTATTCTTTAGAAAAAATCTTGCCATTTTGAAATTCGAGTTTCCCTAGACTAGCAGTTTAGTATAAGAAATCACAATCCAAGTTAAAATTTAAAACCCACCAACGGCCTTATTACATAAAAAAACCCAAAACGAAATGTAATTGCAATTAAAAGAAACAGAAACAGTAGTGTGGCAATCTCCGAGCCCCTCGCAGCTCCGATCCGTCTAAGGCTGGAAATTACCTGAAAGGTTAATAAACGGGGTGAGTTTACGGAAACTCAGTGTGTAATCCCAATAACAAACAAACAGTGAATAACACGGTATGAGTACAATCTGGGCCAAAGCCCTATTCAGTCTCGACATATACCGGGCCGAAGCCTTTCGTTTAACGATTCATCGGGTCAAGCCTTTTCATAAATCATATCACCGGGCAAGCCTTTATCAGAAACAGTAAGGCCCATAGGCCCATTTCAATATCACATGTAATACCAATGGATGTATGCAAGCCCATTTGGGGAGACTACTCAACCCACCATCCGCTACTCTCCACCCGTACCAACCAAGCTCTCTATGTGGGGAATAACTCAACCCACCCAACCAAACTCTCCATTGGTAGCATAGCTGCTTTATCATATAACTGGAGGCCTAGCCTCTTTTAATAACTGGGGCAAAGCCCTTTTCGCACTTCCTCCATTTATATAAAACCCCACCCATGCAACATGTCATGTATACAGAATGTCATGCCCATATTTGAATCAAACAAACACAGTCAAGTCATTCATATCACCAACATATATTCAGAACTCACAACCACACAAATTAAGTCACCACTTGCCCACAAGGGCAAGCAGTCATTTAACACCCTAGGGGCAAAATTGTAATTTTACCCTACAAGGGTATCTCGATAATTCTACCCTACAGGGGTATTTTGGATTTCTTCCCTACAAGGGTATTTCGGTAATTCTACCCTATAGGGGTATTTCAGTAATTCTACCCTATAAGGGTATTTTGGTAATTTTACAAACCAGGGGTATTTTGGTAATTTTGTAAACTAGGGGTATTTTGGTAATTTTACAAGTTAAGGGTATTTTAGTAATTTCACAAATTAGGGGTATTTTGGTAATTTTGTAAACCAAGGGTATTTTGGTAATTTTACAAGTCGAGGGTATTTCAATAATTTCACAAATCAGGGGTATTTTGGTAATTTCACAAACCAGGGTATTTTGGTAATTTTGCTAATCGAGGGTAAAATGGTAATTCTGTAAATCAGGGGTACTTTGGTAATTTGGTAAACTAAAGTATTCTAAACAGGGATAACAATATGAATGGGCCTAAAGCCCATTCTTGGCCCAAATGGGCCTACACGCTCATGTGGCCCTTTTAGCCCAAATCTAGCCACAGATATGAGATTCACCTAGCCTAGTCCAATATTTACTACACAATCAAACAACTTATCCAATTGGGCCAGTAGGCCCATTGCGCCCACATGGCCCCTTTCGGCCCATCGCGTCCCGAAGTAGCCATCTTACAGCTAGAGTAGTGAGAAATACACACCTAATAGGAGACTGGAGTTAATCCGCCCTCCAAGCACTCTTAGCCGACGCCCAACCCAAACGAGTATGCCTTAAAACGAAAGGGGTCAGCCAAGAAAGGTACCTTTACTCTTCTCATGGTTCTCTCTATTTAAAGCCAGCTTCGCATCCACTCTTATGTTAGCTTCCCAATGTGGGATCCCTTCAATATCAGAGTTTAAATTCAACACCAACTCTTGACGCCCCCTGTTAGCAAAATAAATGCTCTTTGCTCGCCATGAGTTTCGAACCCTGGACCTCCTTACCAACTCTCTAATGCCACCTTCTTGCCTCTTATGTGGCGCTACTTTGCCACTAGACCACAAGGCTTTTTGTGGCATAATTTCTCCAACAATATTCTTAAGGCCTACCTACTACACCCAGGGTTTGATTCACCTTAAACCAAAATTTTTGCTAGAGTCCGTGTTTGAACCTGGACTTCTCCAACACTTCTCAGCACACTTAACCACTAAAACAAGCCTTCATTAACGAAATTTACATGTACAACAAAATATTATAAGCTGCCTTCAACAGCTCCCATGCTCAAGGCCCAAAACTTCTAGGCCCAAATTCAGGGTGTTACAGCCGCCTAATTTGCTCGAAGATCATCAGACGTCAGAGGCATCGATCACACTATCAACTGAAGCACTTGGTATAGTTGGTTTTATTATTTTAATATGGCATGTATAGGGCTTAGACTTTTGAGTTTTGTGTCAATGTTAATTTAGCCAAGGTGTTAGCTTGGGATGAATCCCTTAGTTTTGTATAAAGCGTGGGATAGTGGCTAATATTCATTATTGATATATGTAAATTATGATATTTTCATGAATGAGTTAATGCCTTGTGTGGCTAATTAGACTTCGTGCTGTTGTGTGGATTTGTCATGTTAGATGTTATGTAAGTTGAGGCCAATAAGGGTGGCAAAAAGGCTTGGTAAATAGCCTTATCTTGTCCACACAGGTAGACACACGGGCATGTGTGACACACGGCCAGCCCCATGGGCGTGTTGTTCGGCCGTGTGTCTCCTACACGTTAAATTTGCAAGTTAGTATGTATGGTAGTAAACACACGGGCAGAGACACGGCTATGTGTCTCAACCGTATAAAGGGCACGGCCTAGCACACAGGTGTGTGCCTTCGCCGTGTGAACCTTAAGGATTGCTGACGTCAGAAATAGAATGTCTTGGTTTTCAAACACAAGCTGAGACACGGGCATGTCGAGGCTGTGTAAGGGACACGAGCCATGGACACGGGCGTGTGCTATGCCATGTGAAAACCCTGTAGGTTCGAATTGAAAAATAAATCTACACGAGTAAGGGACACGGGCGTGTCCTTAGGTGCTTAGGCCGTGTGTGTCACACGGGCCATTAGCACATCCATGTTCAAGTTCCACACAGGTGTATTGCCCATCCACAAAGGCTTGTGCCTTGTTTCAAAGGTCATTTTCCTTGTGTTGGTTAAAGGACCCGAGTTGGCCCCGAGTGGTTTCCAAGAGATGTTTTGGGCCTTGTAGGCCCATGATAAGAAGTTTTAGACAAATTTTGAAAATTTTTTAATTTTTAACGGGCTCATATGATCCGACTTGTACATGTGTATATGATTTGTGAACGGTAATGCCTTGTACCCAGTATCGGCTTCGAACCCGGGGTAGGGCTGTTACAAATCTTCTGTCTCCATCGTGATGATGTCTTTCCAAAGGTAGTAAAAGAGTTTTATGCCCGCATTACTTCTCTTGACAATGTATTTATATACGTGTGTAGCGCATCAGTTCTATTTGATGAGGACTCTATAAATGTCGAATATGGACTGTCTGAAAGTCCTAACGAGCATGTTGACATTGTGAATACAATGTCCCTAGAGCGCTTAATCGAGGTTCGCACTAATGTTTGTGTGGAAGGTACACAGTGGTCAATATCAAGAAATGGCTATTACACTGTCGATAGAGTATCATTGAAGCCTTAAGCCTTAAGGTGTCTAATAGGTATGAAAAGGTGAATTGTTGGACTTAGTTGGTAATTATACAAATTGAATTGTTGGTGGATGGTTTTGGGTAATTACAAGCTTGAAATTTGGTTGATTTTTAAATGGACAAAATTGTAATTTCATAATTAAATTTTAATTAAATAAAACAAAAGCTTTTATCATCTTTTCAAAGTTTTCATCACCAATTTGTAAAGGGCAAATAAGCCACTTTTAAGCTTTGAGATTTCGGCAAGTTCAAATGCTAGCATGGTATGTCATTTTGCCCCGTTTCTAACAATTTTTATGTTTTTTAAATCGTTGCAACTAGGTTTAGCTAACTCGTACCTTTGTTTTCGAAACTATTAAAAAATTTAATTTTTGCATTGATAATTCTTGGTGATTTTAGATGTTAAATGATGAATTTCAAGTATTAGTTGTTATCTATAAGTATTTTGTTAAGTGATTTTTTTATGAATTTAACGATTAAGGATTAAATTATTGAAATAGTAAAACTACAATGATTTAATGTGTAATAACAAAAAATATGGGCTGTAGTAAGGTTCTAAGAAACTTAGCTAAGCTTAAATTTGAGTAAAAATGGTTAATTTGCATGATTTAGGCTTAAGGACTAAATTGAATAAAGATAAAATGTTATGGGCAATTTTGTAAAAATGTCAAAAAAGACTAAATTGCATAAAATGAATTGGTTTTGCTGTCTAAGTTAATAAATTTAATGAAATTATTAATTTAGATCAAGAACGAGTGGAAAATCGAGGGGAAGAGGAAATTACCAAATAGCCCTTGTACTTAGTCATTGCAGCAATTTAGCTAGGTAAGTTCGTATGAACTGTACTCAATATAATGTTGTTTAATTTGAATGCTTATTTTATTGCTTTAATGTAAATTAATTAATATACCAATGTAACGACGCAATGATGAATTGACAAATGTCGAGTCCCGGTTGAACCTTCAGAATACATAGGATACAGATGAAACATCATTAAGGTTACCATGTTTCAGGTGCTGGTCTTGAATGTCCTATCGATGGCTGAGGCCCTACATTTGTTGCAGATACCCTACAGCTTGTGTGAGCAACATCGTGTAGCTTGCATTCCAACCTACAACTTGTGTGAGCAGACCCATTTTATAGCTCGTGTAAGCAACAATGTAAAGGAAAAAGTAAAGTTATAGTTATATGTTTAGCAAACTTTGTGTGACCTTTTCTATATATCCGAGGTTATTCCAAATGGTTCAACAGGCATGAAAAATAAAGGAATGGTAAGTTTCAAACAAACAATGACATGAATCTATGAAAAGGATTGAATTGGAAATGTCCAATAAATTTATCTATGTTCATGAAAAGGATGAATTCAAAAGTAGTATCTTCATGTAGCTTACCTCATGTTAATTCAAGTGAATTATGTGTTAATGCACTAACATGTGCTGTGGATGGTGCTTGGGCTTGTGCCAAGCTTATGGTTGGATTATATCGTGCCTAATATTAGTTATATACATCGAAATGGTAATTTTCCAAATGGAAATATGTTTATGTGCATGAAAAGGTTGTATGAATCAAAAGATATATTTTCTTATGAAATGGCTTATCATATGGTTGATCCTAAAAGAGTTATGTACAAATGTACTAACTTGTGTATTGATGATGATATTTAGGTTTGTGTCAAGCTTGTGTAATTGGTTGATGCTTATGCTTATGTCTTGTATTATGCAAATGATATGGGTAAGAAAAGGTAATGAATCGATAAGTTCATAATTTAAATGTAATATGATGATATAAAGGGATTGATGAGTTAAAGGATTTACTTATATGTGAGAAATTTACTTATGCTATGGATGAATTTATTTATGTCATGGAAAAATACACTAGTTCGTGAATTGATAATGTTATATAAGCTAAAGTAAGTAAATGGAACGAAAAGTACGTAAATGGAAGGGTTCAATGTCTTATGAAAAGGGTTAATGATTGTGTAATATGACTTATAAAATCTTGCTATGTTAGGAATGCTAAATATATGTGATGTTGATGGACTTATTCATTTATGAGTTAATGGTTATATAGTTTGTTAAATCTTGTGGCATTAGTATAGGTTTATACTTACCTTATAAAGTTCATTAATGAAATCGAATATTATGTTTAAAGTTTATATGGGCCTACTAAGCATTTATTGCTTACATAACTACTTTCCTTCACTTTTCAGATAATCAGAAGCTCAATTGGTTTGGAAGTTCGTCAGAGATCTATCATGCTACCCAGCAATTATATCAGTAGTTTTTGATGTTTTGGCTAGGTTTATAATGGCATGTATAAGTGGACTTGTGTTGGTATCTAATTCAGTGCTAATTGATAATATTGGCATGTATAATTTGTTTTAGTACTATTTGATGTTGGTTGGTTGCTTAGTGTCATTTTGGCACTTATAGATGCCATACTAGTATGTGTTATTTTGGCAATGTGTTAATGCGTGTTTGAATGGCTAAAGTGGTATGTGATGAATTGACATCAATATGGTCAAGTTATGGTATGCTTTAGAAAAGTATTGAGCTAGATGTGTATGAATGAAATATGGTTAAATATGCATAAATTTAAGTATGTTAAATGTTTTCTTTGAGGTGCCTTGTATGGCATATTGGTTGTATGGATTTGGTCTTTTTGAATTGGTCCTTTCATGAATGTTTCGGTAAGGTTTTCAAGCTTTAAAGTTATGGACGAAATGCTTGTAGTTACATGTTTGGGTTGATGATGGAAATAGCTTGATTTTGGCCAATTTTATGTCCACACGACCGTGTGACCCCTAAAGTTCAAATTTTCTAACTTTTTCCTAAATATTTTGAATGATTCCAATTTAGTCCTGAATTATTTCTAAAGTGTTTTTAAAGACTCGAAGGCTCGATTAAGAGACGTTATGCGTGTAGATGATTGATTTATACCATGTTTATGTTAAAGTACTAAATGTATGTTTTAAGGTTACGATTTTTTAGTAATGCTCTGTAACCTCATTTCAACATAGGGTGTTACATTTAATGGTATCAGAGCTACAATTTAGTTGGTTCTAGGACTGAACGTAGCATGTATAGAGTCTAGAAATACATGTCATTATATAATCTATGATAGTGTGATCTATTTACCATCCAAGTCCTTGAGATTAAATTTCATAGCTATTTGACACCTTTAACTATTAGAAATCTACTTTTGTACTTTTTACGAGTTAGTCTTTTTCATGCAATTAAGCATGAAAACATCAAAATTTATTAACAAAATTTTACTACAAGCCTTCTCACATCCCGTAAACATTAAAATAATAATAAAATAATCATTTAATTGTTAGATTTGTGGTCCCAAAATTACTATTCTAATTTCACTAAAAACGGGTTGTTACAACTCTCTCCCTAAAGGAATTTTTGTCCCCAAAAATCTTACCAAAAAATAAGTTCAAGTATTACACTTCCATAGCTTCTTCCGCTTCCCAGGTAGCATTTTCTATATCATGACGTTTTCGGAGAACTTTTACTAAAGCTATGCTTTTATTTTTCAATTCTTTAACTTTCTGAGCTAGAATTCTGATCGGGTCTTCCTTGTACATCATATTTGACTGTATTTCAAAATCAATAGGTGAAACCATCTGTGAAGGATTTGATCGATACCGTCGTAACATTGATACATGGAATACATTGTGAATCTTTTCTAACTCTGAAGGTAAAGTCAATCTGTAAGCTACTGGCCCAAACATCTCAGTGATCTCGTATGGCTCAATAAACCGCGGACTACGTAACTGCCCGTTTTTAGGTCAAATCAAAATAGTGGTTTCGGGACCACAAATCCAAAGTCAAAATTTTTATTTTATCAATTTAATAATGTCTACATCATGATTGAATTATTATATAAAAGTTTCGTAAAGAAATTTTACCGTTTAAATGCTTAATTCAGTAAAAAGGATTACATCGCGTAATGCATAAAAGTTGCATTCTATGTTGAGAGTGTTTAAATTGTTATGATTTAGTAAATCAAGAGTCCTTGTCATGTTAATATACCAAGATTAAGGTTAGTGGACATTATATCCATGACTTATGTGTTTTATTAAGGTTTTATTAAAGGTTATTATGGTTATTATATAATAAATTAAGTTAAAATGATAAAAACAATTAGTCTTCATCTTCCAAAAACATTACCACTGAAAATTAGGGCTTGAAAAACACCATTTGAGAGCTTGGACATTCAGCTATGGTGTCTTGATCATGTAAGTCTATTTTTAGCTCGATTTTTAATGATTTCTACGTTTTTAAGCTCGTTACAACTTAATCCAGCTGGCCCGTACCTTAATTTTTGAATTTGTTCACGATTTTGAAATGTGCCATTATTGAATACTTGAGTTCTTTGATGTTTAATGATAGATTATGGAAGCTTGATGATAGTTTTATAAGTTTTATAAAGTGATTTTTGATAAAAATGTCAAATAGGGATTAAATTGTGAAAATGTAAAATGTGGTAGTTAAAAGTGTGAAATAATGAAAGTTTGGGCTGCTAGTAGCATATAGGAAATTCAGCTATCATGGGTTATGGCTTAATTGTGTAATTTCACATTTTTATGTGTTAAGGACTAAATTGCAAAGTAGTCAAAATTTTAAGGGTAAAATTGTAAATTAGCCAAAATAAATGTTTTAGGCTAAATTTGTAACACCCCTTACCCGTACCCGAGTCAGGGACAAGGTACGGGGCATTATCGTACACAAACATGACATTTTCAAAAAATACGGGCTATAAAATTTCATTTCAATTTAAAACCGATCAAACAAAATCGTATTGTCCCAATTATGGACCTACAAGGTCCAAAACATGCATTAAATGTGACAGCCCAAAATTGACCCTAGTCGGAATGTGGTTTCGGGACCGCAAAACCGAGGCATAAAAATAATTTAATGCTCATTTTGATGCTTATGATATGTGTTAATTTGTGTGACATTTTTATGTTTGATTTAGAGTTATAAATGTGAATTTCACTAGAAAGGACCTAGTAGAAAACTTTGAAAGTATGATGGGGAAATGTGTGATGACTAATTAAAGCATGCATGCAAAACAATGGCCTTGCATGTCAAATATCCCTCTTTTATAGGAGGTGGCCGGCCATGACAAGGGGTATGGGCTAAACATGTCATGAAACATGTTTTGTTGGTGCATTAGGGAGAAACAATAAACAAATAAGTATGGGTAATAAAGAAAGAAAAAAAATGTGTGTGAGTGAACCCCCCATTGCCGTGCATTGAAGAAAAGAAAAGAAAAAATTTTGCTCATCCATTTCATTCTCTCTTGACCGAAAATACCAAAGAGGAAGGAAGGAATTTTTGCTTCATGTTTGGTTTGGAAGGGGATTAGGAAGAGATTTGGCTATACTTGCATCAAGATTAAGGTATGTTTGAGGTTGTGCCACGAGATTCATGCATGTTTTTAGTTGCTAGCTTGATGTTCTTATTAGCCCATGGTTCAAATCTTTGTTATATCATGGGGATGGTATTTGGCCAAGGTGGATTTTGTGTTAATGCCATTGCATGTTAAATATGAAGCTTGCTAATGGTATATGTGATGATGGATTGATGGCTCTTGGACTTTCTTCTTAATATTTTTGAGTAAGACATTAAGTTCTTTGCTTAATCATGACCAAAATTATGGTGTTGTGATGTATTCGGTCATGGTATATCCATAAGTATGATTCATGCATGTTGCATGGTAGGTAAGATTTGAGCTTTGGATATGTGTTTATATTTGGATATAAACAACTTGAGATTCAGCCCTTGCACCTACATGAATATATGTTTGCACATGATGTATTGGTATGACATATATACTATTTTAAGGTGTATATTTGCTTGTGGTGTTGTTTCGGTTATGAAGTAAATGAGAGATGTGTATTGAGCTACAATATGTAATGCGTTAGTTAGTAAAATGTATGCTGTTTTTTTTGTGTAGTATTAAGTGTAAAATTGGCCTCAACATAGACATGCATATTCGGCCAAATGAAGTAGATTGGTGTGCATGTATTCGGTTAGAGGCAACCATATTGAAGCCTTATCTTGGCTTAGATTATTGACTAAATGGGTAATAAGTGAGGATGGTTGCCGAATATACAAACATACATCTGCATGTGTAATTGAATTATGAATGTTTAGCAAGATGGTTAAACTAGTTGATTTATTGATTAAGCTCAAGGAGTTAAAGAAGGAGAATCAAGCAAGGGAAAGACGAAGGTCATCGAGTAGCCGACTTGGACTATTTTACCCAACACAAGGTAAGTCACTAAGCATATATTTTGTATTGATTTGAATAGACATAATGTCTATATAATTATGCCGAAAGGAATGATGAATTTATATACATGTATGTATGTGGTGATGGAAGTATTGAATGAAAGGAAAAGAGGTGAGATGTATTGAGTTGTTGATTTCGGCACTAAGTGTGCGGGTATAAACATTTGTGATCATGAGAATGGCACTAAGTGTGCGGGTTTAAAACTTGTACAGCACTAAGTGTGCGAGTTTGATCATATAGCACTAAGTGTGCGAGTTGATTATATAGCACTAAGTGTGCGGACTCACTATATGCTTTTGAATCACTATTGACACTGAGTGTGCGACACTATTGAGTTGATCACGGACAGCGGATCGGGTAAGTACCTTGAGTTCATGGCTAATAGGCGCTATGTTTATATTTGGGGTTGAGCTTGGTAAGTTTGAACCTATGTGACAATGTAAATTGAAGTCACGTACATAAAAATTATCGTGGAATGAGTGAAAGGTCATGTAGATGTATGATTGTGACGAAAACAAAATGGTGTATAGAAATGCTTCAAATATCCTATTGATTAGTATATGGAATGTGAATGTGTAACTTGGTATGTGGTTGAATCGAATGGTCTAAGGAACTATGGTATAGTTCGGTTTGAATGGAGTAATTAGCCTCGCTCCATTTTGTTTCCTTTTGCGATAATGTTATTAATGGTTGGTAGTGCATTGCTTATGACTTCATCGAGTTATATACTCATTCGGTGTTTGCTTGTCACCTATTTTAGGTTTCTTGGACTCGACTTTTTGCGTATTTGGGACCGTCATCGAAGTCATCACACCGACTAGCGACTTTTTGGTATCTTCTTCTTAGATGGTCTAAGAGAACATTTCGGCATGTATAGGCTATTATGTTTTGTTTGAACTTGGTATGTAAAATTTTGAATAGTCATGCGAAAATGTCTTATAAATGTTTTGAGCATAATGTTATAACCATTTGGTATGTATATGCTCATTAAGAGGCACGGAAATGTTTGGCAATGACCAGCCATTAGAATGGGTCATCATGATTATATTTTGGACTATATATGAAAAAGGGGTGGTTGAATCATAGAAACTATGTGTTAGAGAAAGTCTACCCTAGAAATAGATGCTGGCAGCAACAGTGATGTGGATGTGAAAAATCACTAAAAATAGTAGGAATAGAATTAATAGTGAATAAATTATGTAAATGAACCTTGATGAATCTATATTCATATGGAAGAAACGAAACGGTCATATGAGTTGTATGTTAAGAGATATTTGGGTTTTCGTGAAACAGGTCCAGAACGGCTTCTGGATTCCCTGTTCCGACTTTGAAAATTCATTATAAATTAACCCGAGACATTTAGAAATCATGCCATATATGTATAGATTCCTTTTTGAGTCTAGTTTCTATAGAAACAACGGAATCAGTATTGAAGCCCTGCACAAGGGGTTATTCAAGTTGTAACGCACGAAGGTCAGTGTAGTCGACCCCTGTAACATGGGAGACTTTAACTAATAAACTGTACTAATTGGCTTGACCAAAAATTCTAGAAAAAAATCTGTAGATGGACATATGAGTCTAGTTTCAGGGAAAAATTACGAAACTTATTTTCGAGTTGTAGAACTCAAGTTATGATTTTTGAAGCGACTAGTACACAGATTGGCAGCTTGTCTGGGAAATTATCAATAAGTGGTTTGAAGTTTGTTAACACCTCGTGTTCGACTCCGGCGACGGTCTCGGGTTAGGGGTGTTACATTAAAAGCGATCCGGTACTAAACCGGGAACTTGAGAAAACTTTAGAGAATTTCTAGGTTTAATCGTCACGCGCCCGTGTGGTGGCAATGCACACATCCGTGTGCATTGGGACACGCCTGTGTCCCTTACCCATGCTGAATTATTGGAATTTATTTTTCATTTCAAACCTATAGGGGTTTTCACACGGCCGAGCACACGCCCGTGTCCCTAGCCTGTGTCCCTCACACGGCCTAGACACGCACGTGTCATCGCCCGTGTCCAAAAACCTGGACATTCTATTTATGACATCATCATCCATCTAGGGGCACACGGCAAAGGCACACGCCCATATGCAAGGCCTTGTCCTCCACACGGTTGAGACACGTGGCCATGTCTCTGCCCATGTGTTTACTACCATGCATACTGTGTAACACCCCATACCCGTAGCCCACTCCGGAGCAAAATACGAGGCATTACCTAACTCGATCTCATGCACCCCAAATGTCCACAAGTCACAAAGACTCGGTCCAATTTAAAACTTTTTCAATTTCTACTTTAAACTACTTGTTATGAGCCGACGAGTCCCAAATCGATCATTGAAAACTATTCAGGATCAACCCGGGTCCTTAAACCATCTATAGAAAATTTGACTTGGAAACAAGGCACATGCCTGTGTGGAAGGGTAACACGCCCGTATGGCCATTTCGACATTGTCAAGTGATGGCCCATGTGGCTGACATGGCCTAAGCAATATAGGGACACACCCGTGTCCTCCACTCGTGTGGAATTTATTCTGAATGCACAGCTACAGGGGTTTTCACATGGCCTGGCACACGCCCGTGTGCTTAGCCTGTGTCCCTCACACAGCCATGACATGCCCGTGTACAAAAACATGGACATTTTGTTTCTGACATCAGCATCCCCAAAATGACACACTGCCAAGGCACACGTCCGTGTGCTAGGTCGTGTCCCTTACACGGCTGAGACACACGGTCGTGTTTCTGCCCGTGTGTTTACTACCATGCATACTAACTTGCAATTTTCATGTACAGGGGACACACGGCCAGACCACATGCCCATTGGGTAGACTGTGTGTCACACACGGCCTAGACACACGCTCGTGTGTCTACCCATATGGACAATTTAAGGCTATTTACCAAGCCTCTTTGCCACCCTTACTTACACGACCTACACGTTAGCAACCAAAGCCAATACAAGGCTATCTCATGCAATGAAATCAGCCACAATAAACCACATTCCATATGTGCATTTTACTCATCTATGAAGATAACATCTTTGTATATAAATCAAAATGAATATTAACCATCATTCGAGGCTTAATACAAAATGAGAGATTTATCCTAAGCCAACACATTTGGCCAAATTGAAAATGACACAAAACACAAGTCTAGTTCCCTATACATGCCATATTCAAAAATATAAATCAAACTATATCGAATGCTTCAATAGGTAGTGTGATCGATGTGACATCCCTAAAGTGACCCTAGTCGGACAGCGGTTTCGGGACCGCTAAATCGAGTCACTAAATCATTTGAGTATGATAGTTACTGTCTAAATATGTGAAAATGCATGTGTGAATTTTTAATTCTTTGATTTAGTTAATTTGAATGTGAATTGAAAGAAAAGGGACTCATGTGAAAGGATTCAATTATATGTGGCTAATTTTAAGAGGTTAATAAAGGAATGAAGTAAAATAAATGGAGTTGCATGTCAAATAATCCATTTGACAAGGATAGTGGCCGCCATGACAAAATTATGGGCAAGGAAACATGTTTCCAACATGTTATGTTAGTGGGGTATGTAGAAAACAATAGAATAAAAGCTAGTAATAAAGAAAGGGAAAAAAGGAAAATGATGATAGCAAAAAAGTGTGTGGATGCCTCCCCCATTTGCCGTGAAGTGAACAAAGAAAAGAAAAAAAAGTGTTCATCTTTGAACATGCTTGGCTGAATTGAAGAAGAAAGCAAGAGAAGGTTTGGTCACCCTTGAGCTTGAATTAAGGTAAGTGAGTTCATGTTGGTTCTTGAAAGGTTAGCATACTTTAAGCTAGCTACTAAAATTTCCTACTTAGCCATGTCAAAATCTTGGTTGTGTGGTAATATTGGGTAATCGGCCATGGAAGAAATTGAGGAAAAGGATTGTTGTCTTTGTGTTGTAATGAGTATTTGTGGATGGGTGAAGTTTGAGTTAGTTAAGTGTTCATGTAGATGGTTTGGGTGATAGGAAAAAATCGGCTTGTGTGTGTATGGATAGTTGCCGAATGTGTGTATAGTCAAAGAAGAAATCCTTAAAGTGTCTAGTTAATTGATGTTAGGTAAATGGTGTGTGTAAATTATTTAAAATAAAATAATTGTATGAGTATTAAGGATGGTACATGAATTCGGCCTTAGAAGAAATTTTAGTATAATATGCTTGGATGTTAATAGGTTATTGCTTTAATGACCGGTGTGTCAAGGATAATGCATGGACTAATTGATTAATATGTGTTAAGGGAAGGTGAATAAATGTCTATTTGATAAGCTATATATATATTCGGCTATGAAGGCTGAAGGTTAAGTCATAGAGATTTTGGTGATATTCATATTCGGTCATAAGGGTTATATGTGTAACTTGGCTATGTGGGTTATGAGTTAAGGTAAATTGCTTATTTGATATGGGTATTCGGCCATAAGCTAGCATGATGGGACTTTAATAAGATAAATTTGTTTGAATTAGCCCAAGAGCTTAGAGGATCGAAGTTGGACAAGGGGAAAGAAAAAGTAATTGAATAGCCGTTGAAGACATTCGACAACATCCGAGGTAAGTCATTAAGCATATATTTGGTATTGATTTAAATGATCATAATATATATGCAATTGTGTTTAATGAATTGATGTGTAAATGGAAATGTATGTGTATGGAATGATGCCATCGTTGAATGTATAAAGGTGGTAAATTGCATAAAGTTTTGGTCTCGGCACTAAGTGTGCGGGTATAAATGGACACGGTGACAAGATTGGCACTAAGTGTGCGGGTATAAATGGACACGGTGACAAGATTGGCACTACGTGTGCGGGTTTAAATTGTACAGCACTAAGTGTGCGAATTTGATTATATAGCACTATGTGTGCGAGCTGATTTTATAGCACTAAGTGTGCGGATTCACTATATGCTCTTGCATTACAATTGGCACCGAGTCGCGACATTATCGAGTTAATCCCGGACAGCGGATCGGTAGGTACCTTGAGCTCATGACGAATAGGCAATATGTTCATGCTCGGGTTGAGCTTGGTAAGCTTTAAATCTATGTGATGATTGCAATTGTGTGATTGTGGTGAAAATGAGTTAGTGTGTGAAAATGCCTCAAATATCTTATTGTGTAGAATATGAAATTTGGATGTATGACGTGGTATGAGATTGAACCGAAAGGTCCGAGGAATTATGGTATAGTTTCGGTATGGATGAGTACCTAGCCTCGTTTATTGTTTCATGTTGTGA
The DNA here is from genome assembly GCF_025698485.1 of Gossypium arboreum. NCBI lineage: Eukaryota > Viridiplantae > Streptophyta > Magnoliopsida > Malvales > Malvaceae > Gossypium > Gossypium arboreum. The sequence continues at coordinate 69,369,469 of NC_069081.1, forward strand.
TAACTTTATTAATGGATGGTGGTTGAATGCTTATGACTTACTGAGTTATAAACTCACTCGGTGTTTTCTTGTCACCCTTTTAGGTCTCTTGGACTCGTATTGTTTATGTTTCGGAACCGTCGTTGAAGTCATCACACCGCTGGAAATCTTTTGGTATTGTCTTCGTAGTTGAACTAGGAGAACATTTGGCATGTATAGGCTATTATGTTTTGTTGAATTATGGGTTGTAAACTTTAAGCCATGTGAAAATGGCCTATGTGGTCGTTGAGTGGGATGCTAGAACCTATAGCCACGAGTCTTAGAAACTTTAATTTTGATAAGGTGGCCATAATTTGTGTCATGTATGATGGATGATTAGTAAGGTCAAGGAAAGATTCATGAAATTGGCATAGTCTACTGCAGTAACTGTTGCGGACAGCAGCAGTGATATGAGATTGAAAAATCACTAAAAATAGTAGAAGTAGAATTAAATAGTGAATAAATTATGAAATTTAACCTTGATGAATCTATTTTCATATGGACAAAACGAAACGACCATATGAGCAGTATACTGAGAGATATTAAAGTTCACGTGAGACAGGGCCAGAACGGTTTCTGGATCCCCTATCTTGACTTTGAAAATTTACTATAAATTATCCAGAAATAATTAGAAGTCATGCCTTATATTTTCAGATTCTATTTTGAGTTTAGTTTCATTAGAAACAAACGGCACCAGTATTAAAGCCCTGTACAGAGAGATATTCAAGTTGTAACGCGTGAAGGTCAGTGTAGTCGGCCCCTGTAACATGGGTGACTTTAACTAATAAACTGTACCAATTGGCCCGACCAAAAATTCTAGAAATAAATCCATGGATGGATATATGAGTATAGTTTCAGGGAAAATTTACGGAATTGGTTTTCGAGTTCTGGAACTCGAGATATGATTTTTAAGGTAACAGTGACGCAGTTAGCTAGCCTGCCTGAAACAAAAATTTCATAATTTCCAAGAGGGAAATAAGGGAAGTAAGCCCGGTAACACCTCGTGGTCGAATCCGGTGACGGTCACGGGTTTGGGGTGTTACAATCGATATCTCCGATTCCCGTTGATCCTTGAGCTAGATAGGCGGCACTATAAAAAAATGAAAAGGAGAGGGAGTAAGCATAAAGCTTAATAAGTTGCACATAAATAAATATACAACATAACTTTATCATCCATCAACAAATATCATAATACACAAGTGGCATATGCCAAACTTACTCATCAATATTCAATACACCTCACATAGCATATATTGAGCTCACATTTCATATATAACATATAGGTACCTGTACCACTCACAACATGATTATACTTTCCTTGTTAACTTGAAATCATACATTCACTATTGAACCATTTGGAACATTATCGGATACTCATTTAGCCTTAAACATGGGTGCAGGTAGCGATGCCATGTCCCAAACATGGTCTTACATAAGCTCTAGCATATCTGTGGTGATTCCATGTCCCAGATAGGGTCTTACACAATACATCTCGTAACCGATGCATGTCTTACATTGGCTTACGTCTCGAGGCCACTGTATGCCCCAAACATGTCTTACACTAGCACTCATCTCAATGCCATGTCCCAAACATGTCTTACACTAGCACTCATCTCAATGCCAATACCATGTACCAGACATGGTCTTACACTAGCTCTCATAATGTGGCCGACGCATGTCCTAGACATGTCATACACTAGCTAATACAAGTGACCCAAACGTCATGGCATGAATATCCGATTTATTTCCTAGGTTCAAACAGGAACTGTACTATCTCTGTTACCATCATGCTTTCCCAATTCCATAATCAATCAATTCATGCTATATTAAATTCAAGTACAACTCAACATATACATTAACATTGTCATTGTATTATTTACTTACAACTTAACTCGGATTACGAAATGTGGCGACTAGTCCATTTAATCGATTTGCTTGGCTTTCCCCCGGTTTAAGTTCGAATTTGGTGATTCTTGATCTATAATCACAAAATGCACTTATTTAGTCACTAAATAAAATTAAGAAATGGAAAATTTATATCTTTGGTAAAATGACCATTTTTCCCTAGACTTTGACAAATTGACCATTTTACCTCTAAGCCTGAAAATTGATTTTTATCGAATTTATTCATATCTTAAGCCTAGCAGAACCCTTTTTACTCTTATAGTAACTCCAAATTCCCAATATTTCACATACTTAACATCTATTTTACAACTTATAGAATATAGTCCTTTTAGGTGTTTTCATGCTAACACCTTTCACAAAAGTTGTTCATAACACACCTAAGACTTAATTTCTTCCATAAAAACTCAGAAAACATTACAAACCCTTTGATGGCAAAGCCCTACACTCTTGATCATTTTGCAAAATAGTACCCTCATTTGAAAGCTCATGCTTCAAGGTTCTCAAAAGTACAAAAAATTCAAGAAAAGCCATTAAAATCACTTACTTGTGAAGACTTAAAGTTGCTGAAATTTCAAGCTCTTAAAAACCCATTTCTTTGCTGAAAATTTTGATGGTAGAAAAGAAGATGAGAAGGTGATACCATCTTTGTCTTATTTTCTTTCTATTTTAATCAATTTAGCCACCAAACCCACCAAATGTGGACTTTTTGACCAAGTTTGTCTCCTATGGCCGGGCATGCCTCCCTAAATGGTCTAAATGCCCTTTAAAGACCACCAATTTAGGTTCTCTAGCTATTTGGCACTTTTAGCTATCAAAATAGGACTTTTGCATTTTATGCGATTTAGTCTTTTTTCACAATTGGGCTCACAAACGTCACAATTAATTCACCAAATTTTTCGTACACTCTTAAAAACATGCTATAACATCTAAATAATTATAAAATAATTTACTGGACTCCAAATTTATGGTCCCGAGATGACTATTCTAACTAGGCCCTAAATCGGGCTGTTACATACTAACCTAAAAATTCAAGGTGCAGGGGACACACGGCTGAGCAACACGCCCCAGGGGCAGGCCGTGTGTCACACACGACCTAAACACATTTATAAACTTCAATGGCATTTAACATGGCCTAAATATGTCCATAACCCACCTTGGCATAGTCTACTGCATGTTAACCTCATCTCATTGGTTTAGCATATGCTAGGTTATCCTTTTGGTATTAATGATTACCACTTCAATAATCACATTTTATAGTTGGCTCATTTTATAACTAATTCCCAATTATGACTTAACCATCTCCAAGTGATTTGGTGACATTTCACATGTCCATTCATGATAAACCACATTTAACCATTATATGAAACATTTAAGCATATGCACAATTAGTAGGTTTACAACCTACATCAAAATGAGCCATATCTCATGGCCATATACAAAACAAACAAGTATATCATTCAAGCCCTTACATTGGCTAGCCGAATGACACATATAACAAAATGATCAAGAATCCTATACATGCCATTAAAAAAATTAAAAATTTGTATATACCCAATGAAGACAAGTTGATAGTGTCACCAATGCTCCAACCGTCTTCCAATCTTTACGAGTCCTTGAGCTCTGTAAAACGAGGGAAATGAAAGAGGGTAAGCATTCACATGCTTAGTAAGTTCGGATAATGGAAAAGTAAACTTACCGATTATTTAGCATACATCCATAATGGATATTCATTCCAAACATGCATAGTATAATTTCCCTATTACATACGTTCAACCACCAAGTTAGTCTCGTACAAGTACATTATAGCATTAGTCTTAGATGAGCTCATCATTTCATGCATCTCTATTTTTGTTCCTCATTTTAATCCCCTTGAACTTCTTGGAATCTCGATGATTATCTTATTTACCGTCAAATTGTGTAATTGATCACGTTAAATACGCACTCCCGTGAACCTCACTCTTACTGCGAGATTACCAGTTCAGGCTAAATCCCCCGTCATGTAAACTCATAGAGTAATGTCGGGATTACTAGTCCAGGCTAAATCCCTTACAATGACATGTACTTTAATGAGCTCGGATCTGAATTAACAGTACAGGCTAAATTTAAACCCTAATCAGATTACCCCTCTGGGCTAAATCCATTTCAAAACACTTATTCTTCGAGAGGCTCGATCACTAAAGGAACACCCGTCTGGGCTAGATCCTTTTTACTATCAATTCATTTCGAGAATCCATCAGATATCTTTTTTATTCAATCGGGACATTTGTCAACACAATATTTATCATACCTTGTTTCACAACAATTTTCAATATTATAATGCATACATGAATATACATTTTTAAGTATATTAAGAGTCTACTTCAAGTTACACGAACTTACCTGGTAATTGCTTCGGATTTGTATTTCAGTTATTCCGAAACCTTTTGTTTTCTACGGTCGGCCTCCGAAATTGGTTCCTCATGGTCTATATCAATAAAAATAAATTATTAATACCTCACATTGTTCATTGTCGGCTTAAGACTCACCCCCGAGCAAAATGACCAATTTGCACCTAACCTTTCACACTATTTACAATTTAGTCCTAAGGCTCGTATAATGAAATGTATGAAATTTCTAAGTTTCCCAAGCTTAGACGAATATATTTCTTGCTTATAGCAGCCCACATTTTTTTTCATTTCACATTTTTCTACCCATTTTCACAACTTTTACAAAATGGTCCATTAAGCCATTTCCATGAAAAACTACTTAGTAAAAGTTGTTTACTATCCTTTAAACTCTCATATTCCTCCATAAATCATCAAAACACAAGCATCTCATTCATAGGTAAATTTTTGAACATGAACCCTAGCTTGAAATATGGGTAGAAATAGAGAGAACATGTTACGAGGATCTCAAAAACATAAAGAACATAAAAAACGGGGCTAGGGAATACTTATTATCAAGCTTGAAATGTTGAACCAAAACCCTAGCTATGGCTATAGAGGATTTTGGCATCCACAAGGAAGATGATGGCTGATTTTAGCTATCTTTTTACCTTTTTATTTCATTTATTACCAAATGACGAAAATGCCCTTCCTTCATAACCGTTTAAAATTTTCCATGCATGTCCATTTTTGTCCAAAAACTTAAAAATTGGGAAAATTCTATTTAAGGCCTCCTAATTAGTAATCCATAGCAATTTCATACTAATTTCTTCTAGAACACAAGTTTTGCAATTTATTCAATTTGGTCCCTAATTTCCAATTGGACATCTTATACCTAAAATTTCTTCATGAAAGTTTAACACATGCTTATTTTCATATCCTAGACCTCATAAGAATCATAAAAAAATATTTTAATTTCAAATTTGTGGTCCCGATACCACTTGTGACAGCCCAAAATTGACCCTAGTCGGGAAGTGGTTTTGGGACCGCTAAACCGAGTCACCGAAATGTTTGAACGTAATATTTATTGTCTAGAATATGTATTTATGAATGTGTGAAAATTTCAAGCTTCGATTTAGTCGATTGCATGTGAATTCAGTTATTAGGACTTGTGTGACACTTTTGAAATGTGATAGTCTAATCTATAAGGACCTAATAGTGCATGTAATCAAAGGGGAGGACTTGCATGTCAAATTTCCCCCCTAATAGCTAGTGGCCGGCCATGACAGGGATTATGGGCAAAACATGTCATAGACATGTTATGTTGGTGCATCATGGGAGGAAAAAAATAAATTAATGGTTATGGGTAATAAAGAAATGAAAAAAAAAAAAGGGAAAGAAGGTGTGTGATTGCCCCCATTGCCGTGAGTTGAAGAAAAGAAAAGAAAAAAATTTGTTCATCCTTTTCATTCTCTCTTGGCCGAAAATTCTAAGGAAGGAGGAGGGAATTCTTGCTTCATGTTTGGTTTGGAAGAGGATTAGGAAGAGGTTTGGCCATACTTGTATCAAGATTAAGGTATGTTTGATGTTGTGCCATGAGATTCATGCATGTTTTTGGTTGCTAACTTGATGTTCTTATTAACCCATGGTTCAAATCCTTACTATGTCATGGGGATGGTATTCGGCCAAGGTGGATTTTGTGTTAATGCCATTGCATGTTAAGTATGAAGCTTGCTAATGATACATGTGATGGTGGATTGATGGCTCTTGGACTTTCTTTTTAGCATTTTTGAGTGAGACATTAAGTTCTTTGTTTAACCATGACCAAAATTGAAATGGTATGGTGTTGTGATGTATTCAGCCATGGTACATCCATAAGTATAATTTATGCTTATTGCATGGTAGGTAAGATTTGTGTTTTGGATTTATGTTCATATTTAGTTATAATCAACTTTGAGATTCGGCTCTAGCATATATATATATATATATATATATATGTTTGCACATGATGTATTGGTATGACATATATACTATCTCAAGGTATATATTTTCATATGATGATGTTTCGGTTATGAAGTAAATGGTTGATGCGTATTGAGTTACAATATGGAATGCGTTAGTTAGTAAAATGTATGCCATTTATGTGTGGTATTATGTATAATTGGCCTCAACATGGACATGCATATTCGCCACATGAGGGGATTGGTGTGCATGCATTCGGTTAGAGGCAAGCATATTGATGCCTATTCTTGGCTTAGAAAATTCGCTAAGGAGAGTACTAACTAATGTGTTGATTTTGATTCATGATTTCGTACATATGTGACTTTAATGTCTAATGAAAATATGTGGGCTAAGTACCTTGAATTCCTCTTCGATGCTCAAATGATTAAATCAATTTATTTGTTAAATTAAGCTCAAGAGCAAAGGGGAGCTAAATCCGATAAAGGGAAGGAAAAAGTAGTCGAATAGCCGTCGAAATCGCTCGACCACGTCCGAGGTAAGTCTTCGAGTAATGATCCTACTTGTATTATATTGAAATGATTTGTCATATTATGGCGGATAGCCGAATGTGCGTAGGGACTACGTTGTAAAGTCAATTGAAATCATGCTCTTTGTGTGTAACACCCCGAACCCGTGACCGTCGCCGGTGTCGGACACGAGGGGTTAATGGGCCAAATCTTCTGAAGGTACCAACCAATTTGGCATTTCCAGACAGGCTGGAAAACTGCGTCACTGTCGCCATAAAAATCATATCTCGAGTTTCGAAACTCGGAAACTGATTCCGTAAATTTTCCCTGAATTTAGACTCATATATATATCCATGGATTTATTTCTAGAATTTTTGGTTGGGCCAATTGGTACAGTTTATTAGTTAAAGTCACCAATGTTACAGAAGTCGACTACACTGACCTTCGCGCATTAAAACTTGAATATCTCTCTGTACAGAGCTTTAATACTGGTGTCGTTTATTTATAATGAAACTAGACTAAAAATGGAATCTGCACATATAAGGCATGACTTCTAATTCTTTCTGGATAATTTATAGTAAATTTTCAAAGTCACGACAGGGGACCCAGAAACCGTTCTGGCCCTGTCTCACGAGAACTTTAATATCTCTCAATATACTGCTCATATGGTCATTTCGTTCCATCCATATTAAACTAGATTCATCAAGGTTCAATTACATAATTTATTCACTATTTAATTCTACTTCTACTATTTTTAGTGATTTTTCAATCTCACCTCACTGCTGCTGTCCGCAACAGTTACTGCAGTAGACTATGCCAATTTCATGAATCTTTCCTTGGCCTTAATCATCCATCAAACATGACACAAATTATGGCCACCTTATCAAAATTAAAGTTTCTAAGACTCGTGGCTATAGGTTCTAGCATCCCACTCGACGACCACATAGGCCATTTTCACATGGCTTAAAGTTTACAACCCACAGTTCAAGAAAATATAATAGCCTATACATGCCAAATGTTCTTCAACAACGAAGACAATACCAAAATATTTCAGCCGGTGTGATGACTTCAACGACGGTTCCGAGCACGCAACAATACGAGTCCAAGAGACCTAAAATGGGTGACAAGAAAACACCGAGTGAGTTTATAACTCAGTAAGTCATAAGCACTTTACAATTATCCATTAGCTAAATTCATCACAAAGTGAAACAATGAAACAAGGCTAGGTACTTCATCCATATCGAACTATACCATAATTCCTGACCTTTCGGTTCAATCTCATACCAAGCCATACATCCACATTTCATATTTATACGATAAGATATTTGAGGCATTTTCACACACTAACTCATTTTCACCACAATCACACAATTGCAATCATCACATAGATTTAAAGCTTACCAAGCTCAACCCCGAGCATGAACATATTGCCTATTCGTCATGAGCTCAAGGTACTTACCCGATTCGCTGTCCGGATTAACTCGATAATGTCGCACACTCAGTGCCAATTGTAATACAAGAGCATATAGTGAATCCGCACACTTAGTGCTATATATTTTCAGCTCGCACACTTAGTGCTATAGAATCAAACTCGCACACTTAGTGCTGTACAATTTTAAACCCGCACACTTAGTGCCAATCTTGTCACCATGTCCATTTATACCCGCACACTTAGTGCCGTGACCAATACCTTATGCATTTTGCTGCCTTTATACATTCAACAATGGCATCATTCCATACACATACATTTTCATTTACACATCAATTCATTAAACACAATTGCATATATATTATGATCATTTAAATCAATACCAAATATATGCTTAATGACTTACCTCGGATGTTGTCGCACGCTTTCAATGGCTATTCAATTACTTTGTCTTTCCCTTGTCCAACTTTGATCCTTTGAGTTCTTGAGCTAGTTCACACAAATTTAACTTATTAAAACCTCATTATGCTAGCTTATGGCCGAATATGACAAGGAGTTTAAATGGTCATATGGCCACCCTTTTGCTTGGATACACATTGGTCATGCACATTTTATATTACATCAAGCAATTCAATACAATTCTTTCAAGCATCAAGGAAAAGCTAAGGCCCTCAATAGGCTACCTAAGGTCGAATATACACATCAACATATGTATTCGCTCATGTGGCCGAACATACACATTCATGTTAAGGCCGATTTCCACACTTGATACATTCAACAAGTAAGGTCGCTTGTATCGACTTAACACCAATTTGATTCAAGTTCACAACTAGGCTAGTATGCATATATACACTAGTAAATCAAACACTAACATTTGTACTTCACCTTACTAGCACTTCTCATTCAAATGACATGAACAACGAACATAGTTTCCTTTTATTTCCTACCATGGCCAAATGCCATACAACACCATACCATGCATCATTACAAGCTTTACCTTTAGCATGCAAATAACATCCACAAATCCACCTTAGTTGAACCTTAACTCATCTTCATGCCTCACCACCACAACATCAAACATCAAACATCAATGATACCAAGAAGACAACACCCATGGCCGAATATCATCCCCATTTCATGGTAAAGGTTTAGACCATGGGTTAGGTGGAACTCAAACTATCAACTAAAAACATGCATAAATCTCATGGATAACATCAACATACCTTAGTCTAGCAAACTCCCATGGCTGATTTTCTCAAGCTTCCCCTTCTTCTTAGTACATTCGCCAAGCAAGGAGAAAATGAGAGAATGAACATTTTTTTTCTTTCTTTCTTTGTTTTGTTTCTCTCATGTACGGCAAGGGGGGAAGCATCCACACTCTTTTTTTTTTTGTTATCATCATTTTCTTTTTTCCATTTCTTTAATGCTAACTTTCTTAATTTATTGTTTCCTACATGCATCACTAGTGTAACATGTTGGAGACATGTTTCCACCCATAGTATGGCCGCCATCATGCTTCATTTTGGCTAATTTGACATGCAAGGACAACACTTTCCCACATGTATTAATAGGCCACCTTACATTTGCCTAGCACATTTCTAAATTTTCTCACATAAGTCCTATTTGATAAAAATTCACTTACAATTAACAAAATCCAAACATGAAATTTTCACACATGCATATATACATATAATGAGCATCAATTATGATGGTTAATTATTATTATGACTCGGTTTAGTGGTCCCGAAACCACTTTCCGACTAGGGTCAATTTAGGGATGTCACAACTCTCCCCACTTAAGAAATTTTCGCCCCGAAAATCTTACCGTAAATAGGCTCGGTATCGCTCTTTCATAGAGTCCTCAAGTTCCCAAGTGGCTTCTTCCATTCCGTGTTTATGCCACAACACCTTCACTAACGGATTTTCCTATTGCGCAACTCTTTTACTTCACGCCTCATAATGCGAACCGGTTCCTCTTCATAGCTCAAATTAGGTGAATCTCAATCTCGATGGAGCAATTACGCGCGATGGATCGACCTATATCGTCAAGCATCGAGACATGAAAACGCTAGAATCCTTTCGAGCTCGGGGGCAAAATTAATCGATATGCGATCGCCCAACTCGTTCGGATACTTCATATGGCCCGATGAACCTCGGACTCAATTTGCCCTTACGACCAAATCTAAGCACCTTCTTCCAAGGTGAAACATTGAGAAAGACCTTGTCTCCAACCCGATATTCAATATCTTTTCTTTTCAAACCAGATACGACTTTTGGCAATCCGGCGACTTTCAAACTTTCACGAATTACTCGAACTCTTTGCTCGGCATCCTTAACCAAATCAACCTCAAGAATTTACCTTCACTAAGTTCACCCGAATAATGGGGTACGGCATTTACGATCGTGATAAAGCCTCGTAAGGCGCCATCTTAATACTTGATTGAAAGCTATTGTTGTGTTTAATTCAATCAAAGGCGATACTGCTCCCATGAACCACTAAACTCAAGGATACAACATCTCAACATATCCTCGAGTATTTGAATTATCCGCTCGGATTGACCATCGGTTTGGGGGTGAAAGGCGGTGCTGAAATGCAACTTGGTACCCAAAGCTTCTTGCAACTTCTTCCAAAATCGCGAGGTAAATCTCGGATCTCTATCCGACACGATGGAAATAGGCACCCGTGTAATCTCACAACCGAGAAACGCATAATTCGGCTAGTTTGTCCATTGAAAATCCGTGACGCACGGGATAAAGTGAGCCGACTTAGTCGGCCTATCAACAACGACCCAAATCGCATCCTTCTTACTCACCGACAATGGCGGTCCGGATACAAAGTCCATTGTGACTCGATCCCATTTCCACTCGGGTATCGTGATCGGTCAAGTAATCCTCAAGGCACTTGATGTTCCGCTTTCATTTGTTGACATATTAAACATCTCAAACAAAATCGAAATGTCTCGCTTCATACCATGCCACCAAAACCGACGTTTCAAATCGTTGTACATCTTCGTACTCCTCGGTGGATTGCCATTCGCTACAATGGGCTTCGCTCAAAATTATTGGAATAAGTTCAATTCTTTGGAACACACGACGACTTCGAACCTCAAACAATCGTCATCATCGATTTGAAATTCGAGTCCTTGTTCGAACACACTCATCCCGCTTTTGAAACCAACTCATCGTCGACTTTTCGAGCTTCACGAATTTGACGATCAATAATGGTTTGGCTTTCAATTCAGCTACTAACACATTGTCGGGTAGGATAGACAAGTGTACATTCATCGTCAAAGCAAACAAGTGATTTCGCTTAAGGCATCCGCAACCACATTAGCCCTTCCCGGTGATAATCAATGACGAGCTCATAATCTTTTAACAACTCGAGCCATCGCCTTTGTCGCAGATTTAAGTCTCTTTGGGTCATCAAATATTTGAGACTTTTGTGATCCGAATACCCATGGCACTTCTCACCAAATAAGTAATGTAGCCATATCTTTAAGGCGAATACGATGGCACCAATTCGAGATCATGGGTCGGATAATTTTTCTCATGTGGCTTTAATTGTCTCGACGATAGGCCACAACTCGCCTTTCTTGCATCAATACGCAACCCAACCCAAGTAGGGATGTGTCACTATAAATGACAAACTCTTTGCCCGATTCGGTTGCACTAGAATTGGGGCTTCACCAAATAAGCTTTCAGCTTGATCGAAACTTTTTCGACATTTCTCCGTCCATTCAACTTAACATCCTTTTGGAGTAGCTTCGTCATTGGCGTGGCTATCGTCGAGAAACCTTTACAAATCGTCAGTATAACCGCAAGCCCCAAAAGCTCCTAACTTCGTAACATTCCTTGGTGGTTTCCAATCGACTATGGCTGAATTTTGTTCGGGTCCACCCGACACCGACGCGACACCACGTGCCCCAAAAAGCTAACCTCTTTCAACCAAAATTCACATTTATCGAACTTTATGATAATCGCTTATCTCGTAAGATTTGCAACACTAGCCTCAGTGTTCAAAGATGTTAAGTTTCATCTCGAATAGACCAAAATGTCATCGATAAATACAACTACGAACCGATCCAAGTATGGCCTGAAAATTCTATTCATTAAAACCATAAACACCGTAGGGCATTAGTGAGCCCAAACGGCATCACCAAGAATTCAGAGTGACCGCACTCGCTCTAAAAGCGGTTTTGGTATGTCCGATTTCTGACCTCAACCGATAGTACCCGACCTCAAATCTATCTTTGAAAACACCGAGGCTCCCTTTAATTGATCAAACAAATCGTCAATTCGTGGCAATGGATATTTATTCTTTATCGTCACTTTATTGAGTTGACGATAGTCGATGCACAACCTCATGGTTCCGCCCTTCTTCTTCACAAACAATACAAAAGCGCCCATGGAGAAAAACTCGGTCGAGCGAAACCTCTATCCGTCAATTCTTGCAATTGAACCTTCAATTCCTTTAATTCCGTTAATGCCATACGACACGGGCTATTGAAATCGGCGTAGTACCCGTACAACTTCGATGTCAATTCCACTTCTCGAACCGGTGGCAATCCCAGAACTCCTCAGAAAAACATTTGAATACTCACAAACCATCGGTACCGATTCGAGTTTCCTTTCCGTCTCTTTACTTCCAAACACATACGCAAGGTATGTTTCACACCCTTTTCACATACCTCCGAGCGGTCATAGAAGATATTATCATTGGCGCTCCTTTTAAATCAAGAGACTCGACTCGGACTACCTCATTATTTGCACTCCTCAAATCAATGGATTTCCTTTTGCGATCCACCATCTGCATCATGTACGGTCACCAATCCATACCAAGAATAACATCGAATTCATGAAATGGTAGAAGCATCGATCGGCCGGAAAACAGATTCTCGAATTATTAGGGGCATCTCTTGCACACTTTATCAACGAGCACGTATTGACCCAAAGGGTTTGACACTGAATTACGAACTCAAGAGACTCAACAGTAGAGTCTTATCGATGCTAAGGTTTCACATACATATGAGTGAGTAGAGCCGGGTCAATCAATGCAATCACAATAGTATCAAAGAGAGTAAAAGTACCAAATGATAACGTCGGGGAGGATGCCTCTCTCTCGGCGCTGGATGGCATATGCTCTAGCAGAGCACGGGTCTCGGATCGGACAGCCGATTAGAGGCTCCTCTCTAATTACCACCCCTACCTCTAGAGATTCTCGGGGCCCTACCTCCATTGTCGCTCCACTAGGTCTTGCACCTTGCGCCTTATTCCTCTCATCTAGCTCCGTGCAATCTCTAATGAAGTGGTCCTTCAACCGCATCCATAACAGCCCTATTAATGACTTACCCCAACATTCACCTAGGTGTCGTCTTCCACATTGGGGGCATTCAGTCTCTCTTGACGATTATTGCCCACACTAGCTATCAAGTAGCTCGAGTCCGCCAATGGTCGGGCTCTAATGGAAATTCCGCAATGCGTCCTCGACTTCATCGGTGTCCTCCCCGAACCTCTTTACAGCCGAGAACGGAGCTTTACTCGTCGATCTTTTACGGTAATCTCTTGCTTCAAATTCAGCCTTCTTCTTCTCCTTCCCAAGTTCTTCCGCCTTGCGTGCTCGCTCGACTAGTGTCACGAACTCCTTTATCTCCAAAATTCCCACTAGTAACTTTAACTCTTCATTCAATCCTTCTTCAAATCTTTTGCACATCGCAACCTCATCAGCCACACACTCCCGAGCATACCGACTAAGTCTTACTTAACTCATGTTCAGATTCAGACACTGGCCATCCGCCTTGCTTGAGTTCCAAGAATTCCTTACGCTTCGATCGATGAACTGTTGACTAATGTATTTCTTTCGAAATTGGATTGAAAGAAATCCCAAGTAACTCGCTCATTTGGGACTATGGAAATTAAAGTCCTCCACCAATAGTAAGTCGAGTCTCAGAACAAGGATATAGCACACTTAAGACATTCATCGGTGTGCATGATAGTTCATCTAACACTCTAATGGTGTTATCGAGCGTAACTCGCCTTTTCAAGCATCATCAAGAATTATGGCCTTGAACTCCTCAGCCCCACGCTTCCTAATCAAGTCCACAGTGGTTTACTCACCTCACAGATCAAGAATCGGAGGCATTGCGGGCTCTTGGGTGGAGTATTTAAATTCGGGAATGGTTGGACAGCCGGGTTGGTTCGGGCATATTATGCGACCCACTCATTCATCATGGTGAAGAAGGCTTGTTTCGCCCTTCATTTTGATTATTCGCGGATGATCGAGGCTCAACGGCGGTGTCCCTTGCGCAGAGCAGCCGCTACACTTTCAACGTCATCCGCCAAGGGTCTCTACCCGGTTCCATTGCTAATCAAAACAAAAATTTCAACCGTCAAGTCATCACATTATTAAGCACTAACAATTTGGCATGTATAGCTAGACTCACACGCCGCTATGGTAGTCCTAGAACCGACTAAACCATAGCTCGATACCAATGAAATGTAACACCCGAACCCGTGACCGTCGCCGTGTCGGACACGAGGGGTTAATGGGCCAAATCTTCTCAAGGTACCAACCAATTTGGCATTTCCAGACAGGCTGGAAAACTGCGTCACTGTCGCCATAAAAATCATATCTCGAGTTTCGAAACTTGGAAACTGATTCCGTAAATTTTCCCTGAATTTAGACTCATATATATATCCATGGATTTATTTCTAGAATTTTTGGTTGGGCCAATTGGTACAGTTTATTAGTTAAAGTCACCAATGTTACAGAAGTCGACTACACTGACCTTCGCGCGTTAAAACTTGAATATCTCTCTTTACAGGGCTTTAATACTGGTACCGTTTGTTTCTAATGAAACTAGACTCAAAATGGAATCTGTACATATAAGGCATGACTTCTAATTCTTTCTGGATAATTTATAGTAAATTTTCAAAGTCACGACAGGGGACCCAGAAACCGTTCTGGCCCTGTCTCACGAGAACTTTAATATCTCTCAATATACTGCTCATATGGTCATTTCGTTCCATCCATATTAAACTAGATTCATCAAGGTTCAATTGCATAATTTATTCACTATTTAATTCTACTTCTACTATTTTTAGTGATTTTTCAATCTCACCTCACTGCTGCTGTCCGCAACAGTTACTGCAGAGACTATGCCAATTTCATGAATCTTTCCTTGGCCTTAATCATCCATCAAACATGACACAAATTATGGCCACCTTATCAAAATTAAAGTTTCTAAGACTCGTGGCTATAGGTTCTAGCATCCCACTCGACGACCACATAGGCCATTTTCACATGGCTTAAAGTTTACAACCCACAGCTCAAGAAAATATAATAGCCTATACATGCCAAATGTTCTTCAACAACGAAGACAATACCAAAATATTTCAGCCGGTGTGATGACTTCAACGACGGTTCCGAGCACGCAACAATACGAGTCCAAGAGACCTAAAATGGGTGACAAGAAAACACCGAGTGAGTTTATAACTCAGTAAGTCATAAGCACTTTACAATTATCCATTAGCTAAATTCATCACAAAGTGAAACAATGAAACAAGGCTAGGTACTTCATCCATATCGAACTATACCATAATTCCCTGACCTTTCGGTTCAATCTCATACCAAGCCATACATCCACATTTCATATTTATACGATAAGATATTTGAGGCATTTTCACACACTAACTCATTTTCACCACAATCACACAATTGCAATCATCACATAGATTTAAAGCTTACCAAGCTCAACCCCGAGCATGAACATATTGCCTATTCGTCATGAGCTCAAGGTACTTACCCGATTCGCTGTCCGGATTAACTCGATAATGTCGCACACTCAGTGCCAATTGTAATACAAGAGCATATAGTGAATCCGCACACTTAGTGCTATATATTTTCAGCTCGCACACTTAGTGCTATAGAATCAAACTCGCACACTTAGTGCTGTACAATTTAAACCCGCACACTTAGTGCCAATCTTGTCACCGTGTCCATTTATACCCGCACACTTAGTGCCGTGACCAATACCTTATGCATTTTGCTGCCTTTATACATTCAACAATGGCATCATTCCATACACATACATTTTCATTTACACATCAATTCATTAAACACAATTGCATATATATTATGATCATTTAAATCAATACCAAATATATGCTTAATGACTTACCTCGATGTTGTCGCACGCTTTCAATGGCTATTCAATTACTTTGTCTTTCCCTTGTCCAACTTTGATCCTTTGAGTTCTTGAGCTAGTTCACACAAATTTAACTTATTAAAACCTCATTATGCTAGCTTATGGCCGAATATGACAAGGAGTTTAAATGGTCATATGGCCACCCTTTTGCTTGGATACACATTGGTCATGCACATTTTATATTACATCAAGCAATTCAATACAATTCATTCAAGCATCAAGGAAAAGCTAAGGCCCTCAATAGGCTACCTAAGGCCAATATACACATCAACATATGTATTCGCTCATGTGGCCGAACATACACATTCATGTTAAGGCCGATTTCCACACTTGATACATTCAACAAGTAAGGTCGCTTGTATCGACTTAACACCAATTTGATTCAAGTTCACAACTAGGCTAGTATGCATATATACACTAGTAAATCAAACACTAACATTTGTACTTCACCTTACTAGCACTTCTCATTCAAATGACATGAATAACGAACATAGTTTCCTTTTATTTCCTACCATGGCCAAATGCCATACAACACCATACCATGCATCATTACAAGCTTTACCTTTAGCATGCAAATAACATCCACAAATCCACCTTAGTTGAACCTTAACTCATCTTCATGCCTCACCACCACAACATCAAACATCAAACATCAATGATACTAAGAAGACAACACCCATGGCCGAATATCATCCCCATTTCATGGTAAAGGTTTAGACCATGGGTTAGGTGGAACTCAAACTATCAACTAAAAACATGCATAAATCTCATGGATAACATCAACATACCTTAGTCTAGCAAACTCCCATGGCTGATTTTCTCAAGCTTCCCCCCCTTTCTTCTTAGTACATTCGGCCAAGCAAGGAGAAAATGAGAGAATGAACATTTTTTTTTCTTTCTTTCTTTGTTTTTGTTTCTCTCATGTACGGCAAGGGGGGGGAAGCATCCACACTCTTTTTTTTTTGTTATCATCATTTTCTTTTTTCCATTTCTTTAATGCTAACTTTCTTAATTTATTGTTTCCTACATGCATCACTAGTCTAACATGTTGGAGACATGTTTCCACCCATAGTATGGCCGGCCATCATGCTTCATTTTGGCTAATTTGACATGCAAGGACAACACTTTCCCACATGTATTAATAGGCCACCTTACATTTGCCTAGCACATTTCTAAATTTTCTCACATAAGTCCTATTTGATAAAAATTCACTTACAATTAACAAAATCCAAACATGAAATTTTCACACATGCATATATACATATAATGAGCATCAATTATGATGGTTAATTATTATTATGACTCGGTTTAGTGGTCCCGAAACCACTTTCCGACTAGGGTCAATTTAGGGATGTCACATTGTGTGTGGCTATTGAGCCGAAATTGGAAAGGTTTGATAAATGTTTTGTGTTTGAGCCTTAGTAACGAAAATGAAATATGGACGGTCGTGATTTTTGATATATGTGTGCGTGAGCAATTGAATGATACTCTGCTAAGCCCCAAGTCATTTATGCTAGTGATTATATCCGGTTAAGACCAAGGCATTTGTGCGAAGTTGCTATATCCGGTTAAGACCAAGGCATTTGTGCGAAGTTGCTATACCGGGTTAAGACCAAGGCAATTGTGCTTGTGGTTATATCCGCTAAATTCAAGAAACTTAGTTTGAAGGTGAGCGTTTTGTGCTGCAATAAATTCAATTAATACGCTCGAAAAACCCAAACGATAAGGTATGTTTGCATGTGCATCGGAAAAGTCGATTCGTTTGAAATAGTATTCGCTCAATCGACTAACGAACTTTCGGCTCTTAGATAGGTTGATACCTTGTGTGTGTATATGTTGATGAAGTGTGAAGTAAGTATGATTATGAGAATGTGTATTACTAAAGTGATTCATTTAGCTATGTGAATGTAATACTTTAGTCAAAGCTGATTTCATTACTTGAGACTTACTAAGCATTAAAATGCTTACCCGCTGCTTTGGCTCTCTGCTTTATAGATTTTGCTCGTTAGCTATCGGATTCGGGATCATCGAAGTTGAAGTCATCCACACTATCAAAGCCCTTTTGGTACTCTTTTAGTTGAACTCTGGATATGGCATGTATAGGACTACCCTTTGCTGTTTTTTTTCAAGCACGCTTTGTGATGTATGTGTGTGTACCATGCTAAAATGGCTCGTAAAAGTGGAGTATGGCATTAGACCATTTGTGTTTCAGATATATGTATGGTTTCATGATGTGAATATGGACTGGAATGGAAGTGTTAAGCAAATGATCAGCCATCGGAATGGCTAAATATGATTATATGTGGACCTATGTATGACAAAACTCTAGTTGGTCCATGGAAACCACGAAATAGGTAAAGTTTACCTTGAAAACAGATGCTGATAGCAGCAGTGGTGTGGATTTGAAAAATCACTAAATATTGTAGGAATGGAATTAAATAGTGAATAAATTATGTAAATGAACCTTGATGAATCTACTTTCATATGGAAGAAACGAAATGGTCATATGAGTTATATGTTAAGAGATATCAAAGTTCTCGTGAAACAGGGCCAGAACGGTTTCTGGATCCCCTGTTCCGAATTTGGAAATTCATTATAAATTAACCAGAGATAATTAGGAGTCATGCTATATATTTATAGATTCCTATTTCAGTCTAGTTTCTATAGAAACAAACGGCATCAGTATTGAAGCCCTGTACAGGGAGATATCCAAGTCGTAATGCACGAAGGTCAGTGTAGTTGATCCCTGTAACAGGGGAGAATTTAACTAATAAACTGTACTAATTGGCCAAACCAAAAATTCTAGAAAAACATATGTAGATGGAAATATGAGTCTAATTTCAGGAAAAAATTACAAAACTGATTTTCGAGCTTTGAAACTTAAGATATGATTTTTAAGGCGACAGTGACGCAGTAACCAGCTTGTCTGGAAAATTTTAAATGGACTGTGAAAATAATTAAGTTATGTCTGCGTGCACCTTGTGTTCGACTCCGGTAACGGACTCGGGTACGGGGTGTTACAATTTTATTGGTATCAAAGCTACGATTTAGTCGATTCTAGGACTACCGTAATACGTTTGGGTCTAGCTATACATGCCATTATGTGATTAATTGATAGTGTGGTGATTTCTGACATTTGAATTTGTGTTTATTTATAGTAATGGATCCCGATCCCAACCGAAGCGATAGTGATGATGTGGAGAGTGTGGCGCTGCTCCCAAGACAAGGGACAGCGCCAAGGACTCTCAACCTATTGCTAGTAATCCGAATGATGAGGCTAGGCAAGCCTTTTATAGCGTGATGAATGATTGGTTCAACCAATACATTCGAACTAATACTACTGCTCCACAACCTCCATTCCCGACTAATACAACCTCAAGACCTACAATACCTCCCAGAATCGACCAAATAAGGTCAAATAAGCCCCAGCTGATGTAATCCAAAACATGGGGCTACTGAATTTAAAGCTACGGATAGCGACGATGCCGAGCAAGCTGAATTTTGGTTGGACAACACTATCCGCACTCGATGAGCTATCTTGTACACCGATGAATGCCTAAAGTGTACTATCTCCTTGCTACGCGATTCGCTTACTATTGGTGGAGTACTCGACTTTGTTGCCCCGAGAGCAAGTAACTTGGGAGTTTTTCCAAACCGAGTTTCGGAAAAAGTATATCACCGAGATTTGTTGATCAAAACGGAAGGAATTTCTTGAGCTTAAGCAAGGTTCTATGTCGATTACTAATTACGAGCGAAAATTTGTTAGACTTAGTAGATACGCCGGAATGTGTTTCGTCCGAGGTCATCATGTGTAAACGCTTCGAGGATGGGCTGAATGAAGATATAAAAATTTTCGTTGGCATTCTTGAAATACGAGAGTTCAGAGTACTTGTCGAGCGAGCTTGTAAAGTCAAGAGCTTAGAAAAGAAAAAAAAGTTGATGTGGGAAGTGGAGAGTTTCGTAAAAGATCCTCGGAAAGTCTCTTTAACAGCATCAAGAAATTTCGTGATGATGTGGGCGGTCTAGAGGCACTTCAGCCTTTTTAGACGAGATCGTGATCGACTTCGTGGGTACACGAGGCACTTTGGCCGCAAAGTGTTGGGAATGAACGCCGAGACGTAATCTGAGTGTCAAGATTGTGGCAAATGGCATTCGAAGTTGTAGATTCCGTGACCGCCTCCTGTTATAAGTGCGGATTAGTTGACCACTTCATTAAAGATTGCCGAGGTTGTCCGAGCAGAATGTAGATCGAGTGGGAAACCGCACTACCACTGCTCCTGTAGACCATCTAGAAATACGGCAATGCTAGTGGTGGTCGAGAGGATCTAGAGATGCTACGACCAGATCCGAGGCTCGCTGACTCGCTAGGGCTTATGCCATACGCCAGACGTGAGGATGCTTCCTCGCCGGATGTTATTACCAGTACTTTCACTCTCTTTGATACTAATGTGATTGCTTTGATTGACCCGGTTCTACTCATTCTTATATATGCGAAACCTTAGCATCCAAAGAAGACTTTACCTATTGAGTCTATCGAGTTCAGAATCGGTGTCAAATCCCTTGGGTCGTTACGTGCTTGTTGACAAAGTGTGTAAGAAATGCCCCTAGTAATTTGAGGTTCCTGTTTTCCGACGGACTTGATGCTTTTTCCGTTCGATGAATTTGATGTTATTCTTGGGTTGGATAGGTTGATCGTGCATGATGCGGTTGTGAATTGCAAAAGCAAGACTATGGATTTGAGGCGCAAATAACGAGATGATCCGAGTTGAGTCTACGGACTTAAAGGGTTGCCACCTGTAATATCATCAATGTTGGCCCGTAAATATGTAAGAAAGGGTGCGAAGCATACCTTGCGTATGTACTTGATGATAAGGAGTTAGAAATAAAACCCGAATCTGGCTGGTGGTTTGCGAATACCGGATGTTTTTCCCAAGAATTACCGGGTTTGCCACTGCTCGGAGATAGAGTTTGGTATTGAGCTTGTACTGGACTACGCCAATTTCGATAGCTCAGATCGTATGGCACCAACCGAAAGTTAAAGGAGTTGAAAGCTCGGTTGCAAGAATTGACGGATAGAGGTTTCGCCGACCAAGTTTCTCACCTTGGGGTGCACCAAGATTGTTTGTGAAAAGAAGGACGGAACCATGAGGTTGTGTATTGACTATCGTCACCGAATAAAGTGACGATAAAGAACAAATATCCGCTATCACAGTATTGATGATTTGTTTGATCAACTAAAGGGAGCCTCGGTGTTTTCAAAGATAGATTTGAGATCGGGTTATTATCGCCATAATTCGAGATTCTGGACGCACTCCAAAACTACTTTCGTAACGAGGTACGGTCACTACGAGTTCTTAGTGATGCCGCTCGGGCTCACTAATGCCCCGCAGATTTATGGATTTGATGAATCGGATCTTCAGATAGTATTTGGACCGGTTCGTAGTTGTGTTCATTGATGACATCTTGGTCTATTCAAGAAATGAGACCGAACATGCTGAACACCTGAGATTAGTGTTGCAAATTTTACGGGATAAGCAGTTATATGCTAAGTTCAGCAAGTGTGAGTTCTAGTTAAAAGAGGTCACTTCTTGGGTCATGTGGTATCTGATCGGTATTCGAGTCGAATTCGAGCAAAATTTCAGCCATACTTAACCGGAAGCCTCGAGAAATATTATTGAGGTTCGAGCTTTTGGGACTTGCCGCCATTACCGACGGTTTGTAAAGGTTTCTCGATGATAGCCACACCCATGACGGAGCTACTTCAAAAGATGTTAAGTTCGAATGGACGGAAAAATGTCGAAAAGTTTTGATCAACTAAAACTTATTTGACGGAAGCCCCAATTTTAGTGCAACCGAATCGTGCAAAGAGTTTGTCATCTATAGTGACGCCTCCCTACTTGGGTTAGGTTGCGATTGATACAAGAAGGTCGAGTTGTGGCCTATGCGTCGAGACAATTAAAGCCACATGAGAAAAATTATCCGACCCATGATCTCGAATTAGCTGCCATCGTATTCGCCTTGAAAATATGGCGACATTACTTATTTTGTGAGAAATGCCATGTATTTTCGGATCACAAAAGTCTCAAATATTTGATGACTCAAAGAGACTTGAATCTGCGACAAAGACATTGGCTCGAGTTGATAAAAGATTATGAGCTTGTCATTGATTATCACCCGGAAAGGCTAATGTGGTTGCGGATGCCTTAAGCCGAAATCACCGCTTGTTTTATTTAGCGATGAATGTACACTTGTCTATTCTACCCGACAATGTGTTAGTAGCCGAAGTAAAGGCTAAACCATTATTGATTCATCAAATTCGTGAAGCTCAGAAAGTCGATGATGAGTTGGTTGCAAAAAGGGCTGAATGTATTCCGAATGTGGAATCGGAGTTTCAAATTGATGATGGCAATTGTTTGAGGTACAGAAATCGATTGTGTGTTCCAAGAAATTTAGAACTCATTTCGATGATTCTGAACGAAGCTTATTGTAGCCGAATGTCAATCCACCCGGGGAGTACGAAAATGTACAATGATCTGAGACGCCAGTTTTGGTGGCATGGTATGAAACGAGACATCTCCGACTTTGTTTCGAGATGTTTAATATGTCAACAAGTGAAAGCGGAATATCAAGTGCCTTCAGGGTTACTTCAGCCGATCACGATACCCGAGTGGAAATGGGATCGAGTCACAATGGACTTTGTGTCCGGACTGCCATTATCAGCAAGTAAGAAGGATACGATTTGGGTTGTTGTTGATAGACTGACTAAGTCGGCTCACTTTATCCCCGTGCGTACGGATTTTTAATTGGATAAACTAGCTGAATTGTACGTTTCTCAAATTGTGAGATTACACGGGGTACCGATTTCTGTTGTGTCGGATAGAGATCCGAGATTCACCTCGCGACTTTGGAAGAAATTGCAAGAAGCTTTGGGTACCAAGTTGCATTTCAGCACTGCCTTTCACCCCCAAACCGATGGTCAATCCGAGCGGATAATTCAGATACTTGAGGATATGTTGAGATGTTGCATCCTCGAGTTCAATGGTTCATGGGAACGGTATTTACCTTTGATTGAATTCGCTTACAACAATAGTTTTCAATCAAGTATTAAGATGGCACCTTACGAGGCCTTGTACGGGCGTAAATGCCGTACACCATTATTCTGGACCGAGCTCGGTGAAAGTAAAATTTTCGGAGTTGATTTGATTAAAGATGCTGAACGAAAAGTAAAAGTAATCCGTGAAAGTCTGAAGGCAGCCACAGATCGCCAGAAGTCGTACGCGGATCTAAAACGAAAAGACATTGAGTATCAGGTGGGAGACAAAGTGTTTCTTAAAGTTTCACCTTGGAAAAAGATACTCAGATTTGGGCGTAAGGGCAAATTGAGTTCGAGGTTCATCGGGCCATATGAAATATCCGAACGAGTCGGTCCAGTTGCGTATCGATTGATTTTGCCCCCTGAACTTGAAAAGATTCACGACGTCTTTCATGTTTCGATGCTTCGACGCTATAGATCTGATCCATCACACATAATTAGTCCATCAGAGGTCAAAATTCAAGCCAATATAAGTTATGAAGAAGAACCGATTCATATCCTAGCACGTGAAGTGAAAGAGTTGTGAAACAAAAGTGTTCCGCTAGTGAAAGTGTTATGGCTCAAACATGGGATGGAAGAAGCTACTTGGGAACCTGAGAACTCTATGAAAGAGCGTTACCCAAACCTATTTACCGGTAAGATTTTTGGGGACGAAAATTTCTTAAGTGGGGAGAGTTGTGACATTTCAAAATTGACCCTAGTCGGGAAGTGGTTTTGGACCGCTAAACCGAGTCACTGAAATTTTTGAACGTAATATTTATTGTCTAGAATATGTATTTATGAATGTGTGAAAATTTCAAGCTTCGATTTAGTCGATTGCATGTGAATTCAGTTATTAGGACTTGTGTGACACTTTTGAAATGTGATAGGCTAATCTATAAGGACCTAATAGTGCATGTAATCAAAGGGAGGACTTTCATGTCAAATTTCCCCCTAATAGCTAGTGGCCGCCATGACAAGGATTATGGGAAAAACATGTCATAGACATGTTATGTTGGTGCATCATGGGAGGAAAAAATAAATTAATGGTTATGGGTAATAAAGAAATGAAAAAAAAAGGAAAGAAGGTGTGATTCCCCATTGCCGTGAGTTGAAGAAAAGAAAAGAAAAAAATTTGTTCATCCTTTTCATTCTCTCTTGGCCGAAAATTCTAAGGAAGGAGGAGGGAATTCTTGCTTCATGTTTGGTTTGGAAGAGGATTAGGAAGAGGTTTGGCCATACTTGTATCAAGATTAAGGTATGTTTGATGTTGTACCATGAGATTCATGCATGTTTTTGGTTGCTAACTTGATGTTCTTATTAACCCATGGTTCAAATCCTTGCTTTGTCATGGGGATGGTATTCAGCCAAGGTGGATTTTGTGTTAATGCCATTGCATGTTAAGTATGAAGCTTGCTAATGATACATGTGATGGTGGATTGATGGCTCTTGGACTTTCTTTTTAGCATTTTTTAGTGAGACATTAAGTTCTTTGTTTAACCATGACCAAAATTGAAATGGTATGGTGTTGTGATGTATTCGACCATGGTACATCCATAAGTATAATTTATGCTTATTGCATGGTAGGTAAGATTTGTGTTTTGGATTTATGTTCATGTTTAGTTATAATCAACTTTGAGATTCGGCTCTAGCATATATATATATATATATATATATGTTTGCACATGATGTATTGGTATGACATATATACTATCTCAAGGTATATATTTTCATATGATGATGTTTCGGTTATGAAGTAAATGGTTGATGCGTATTGAGTTGCAATATGGAATGCGTTAGTTAGTAAAATGTATGCCGCTTATGTGTGGTATTATGTATAATTAGCCTCAACATGGACATGCATATTCGGCCACATGAGGGGATTGGTGTGCATGCATTCGGTTAGAGGCAAGCATATTGATGCCTATTCTTGGCTTAGAAAATTCGCTAAGGAGAGTACTAACTAATGTGTTGAGTTTGATTCATGATTTCGTACATATGTGACTTTAATGTCTAATGAAAATATGTGGGCTAAGTACCTTGAATTCCTCTTCGATGCTCAAATGATTAAATCAATTTATTTGTTAAATTAAGCTCAAGAGCAAAGGGAGCTAAATCCGATAAAGGGAAGGAAAAAGTAGTCGAATAGTCGTTAAATCGCTTCGACCACGTCCGAGGTAAGTCTTCAAGTAATGATCCTACTTGTATTATATTGAAATGATTTGTCATATTATGGCGGATAGCCGAATGTGCGTAGGGACTACGTTGTAAAGTCAATTGAAATCATGCTCTTTGTGTGTGGCTATTGAGCCGAAATTGGAAAGGTTTGATAAATGTTTTGTGTTTGAGCCTTAGTAACAAAAATGAAATATGGACGTGTCGTGATTTTTGATATATGTGTGCGTGAGCAATTGAATGATACCCGGTCTAAGCCCCGAAGGCATTTATGCTAGTGATTATATCCGGTTAAGACCAAGGCATTTGTGCGAAGTTGTTATATCCGGTTAAGACCAAGGCATTTGTGCGAAGTTGCTATACCCGGTTAAGACTCAAGGCAATTGTGCTTGTGGTTATATCCGCTAAATTTCAAGAAACTTGGTTTGAAGGTGAGCGTTTTGTGCTGCAATAAATTCAATTAATACGCTCGAAAAACCCAAACGATAAGGTATGTTTGCATGTGCATCGGAAAAGTCGATTCGTTTGAAATAGTATTCGTTCAATCGACTAACGAACTTTCGGCTCTTAGATAGGTTGATACCTTGTGTGTGTATATGTTCATGAAGTGTGAAGTAAATATGATTATGAGAATGTGTATTACTAAAGTGATTCATTTAGCTATGTGAATGTAATACTTTAGTCAAAGCTGATTTCATTACTTGAGACTTACTAAGCATTAAAATGCTTACCCCGTTGCTTTGGCTCTCTGTTTTATAGATTTTGCTCGTTAGCTATCGGATTCGGGATCATTGAAGTCGAAGTCATCCACACTATCAAAGCCCTTTTGGTACTCTTTTAGTTGAACTCTGGATATGGCATGTATAGGACTACCCTTTGCTATTTTTTTTCAAGTACGTTTTGTGATGTATGTGTGTACGACCATGCGAAAATGGCTCGTAAAAGTGGAGTATGGCATTAGACCATTTGTGTTTATGTATATATGTATGGTTTCATGATGTGACTATGGACTGGAATGGAAGTGTTGGGCAAATGATCAGCCATTGGAATGGCTAAATATGATTATATGTGGACCTACGTATGACAAAACTCTAGTTGGTCCATGGAAACCACGAAATAGGTAAAGTTTACCTTGAAAACAGATGCTGACAGCAGCAGTGGTGTGGATTTGAAAAATCACTAAAAATTGTAGGACTGGAATTAAATATTGATAAATTATGTAAATGAACCTTGATGAATTTACTTTCATATGGAAGAAACGAAACGGTCATATGAGTTATATGTTAAGAGATATTAAAGTTCTCGTGAAACGGGGCCAGAACGGTTTCTGGATCCCCTGTTCCGACTTTGGAAATTCATTATAAATTAACCAGAGATAATTAGGAGTCATGCTATATATTTATAGATTCCTATTTCAGTCTAGTTTCTATAAAAACAAACGGAATCAGTATTGAAGCCCTGTACAGGGAGATATCCAAGTCGTAATGGGCGAAGGTCATTGTAGTCAATCCCTGTAACAGGGGAGAATTTAACTAATAAACTTTACTAATTGGCCAAACCAAAAATTCTAGAAAAAAATATGTAGATGGAAATATGAGTCTAATTTTAGGGAAAAATTACGAAACTGATTTTCGAGCTTTGAAACGCAAGATATGATTTTTAAGGCGACAGTGACGCAAAGAACCAATTTTGTCTGGAAAATTTTAAATGGACTGTGAAAATAATTAAGTCTGTGTGCACCTTGTGTTCGACTCCGGTAACGGACTCGGGTACGGGGTGTTACACCACTATTCTGACTAGGTTCAATTTTTGGATGTTACATTTCTCCCCCCTCAGAGACTTTCGTCCTCGAAAGTCTTACTAGTAAACAAGTTCAGATATTGCCTTCTCATTGCTTCTTCAGGTTCCCATGTGGCTTCTTCCACTCCATGTCTATACCATAAGACCTTCACCAAGGCTATATTCTTGTTCCTTAACTGTTTGACTTCTCAAGCCAAAATCTTTACCGGTTCATCCTCATAAGTCATATCCAGTCTAATCTCAATTTCAGTCAGTTAAATCACATGTGAGGGGTCCGATCTATATCTACGTAACATGGACACATGGAATACGTCATGAATTTTTTCCAATTCGGAAGGCAACGCTAATCAGTAGGTTATCTTTTGATAATCTCATATGGTCCGATAAACCTTGGACTTAGTTTTCCCTTTCGACCAAATCTCAAGACCTTTTTCCATGGAGATGCTTTCAAGAATACTTTATCTTTGACTTGAAACTCAATCTCCGTAACATTCTGAAATAGGGCCTAGTCAGAACAGTGGTTTCAGGACCACAAATTCGACGTCAAGATATTTGTTTTATGATTATTATGAGGTTTAGAATATGAAAATATGCATGTTCTAAAGTTTCATGAAGAAATTCTATGAGTAAGGTGTCCAATTGGAAAATAAGGACCAAATGGAATAAATTGCAAAACTTGGATTCTAGAAGCAATTTCTATGATATTGCTTTGGAAAATTAATTAGAAGTCCTTAAAGAGCAATTTGCCTAATTTCTAAGTTTTTGGACGAAAATGGGCAAGTATGGAAAAATTTGGAAGTTTAGTAAGGAAGGGCATTTTAGTTATTTGGTAATAAGTGAAATAAAAAGGGAAAATGAAGGAAAAATTCACTCATCTTCTTCCTATAGCTACCGAAATTTCAAGGGTTCCATAAGCTAGGGTTTTCAACATTTTCAAGCTCAATAGTAAGTTCTCCCTAGCCCCATTTTTAATGTTCTTCGTATTTTTGAAATCTTGGTAGCTTACTTTCTTCATTTCTACCCATATTTCATGGTAGGGTTCATGTTTAGAGAACTACCCATGGATGATATGCTTGTATTTTGATATTTTATGGAGGAATATTAGAGTTTAAAGGATGGTAAACAACTTTTACTAAGTGGTTTTTCATGAAAATGGCTTAAAGGACTAGATTGTAAAAGTTGTAAAAAGTGGGTAGAAAAATGTGAAACAAAGGAAAATGTGGACTGCTATAAGAATGAAAAATATTCGGCTAGGCTTTGGTAACCAAGAAATTTCATGCATTTCATTATACGAACCTAGGGACTAAATCGTAAATAATGTGAAATGTTAGGGGCAAAATGGTCATTTTGATCGCGGGTGAAATTTAGGCTCGAAAAGAATAATGTGAGATATTGATAATTTATTTTTATTATTATAGACCACGAGGAATAAATTTCGGAGGTCGATCGAGGAAAACGAAAGGCTTCAGAATAACTGAAATGCGAAACCGAGACAAATACCAGCTAAGTTCGAATAACTTAAAATAAACCATAATATGTCTAAATGCATGTTTTATGAATGCATGATAATTATATATAATGATGGCATGAAAATCCATGAAATGTGTTAATAATAATAACAACAAAATGATAAATGTCCCAATTGAAGTTAAAAGTGACATTTGATGGACAAACCATGGCTTACGTGACTTGAGATCCTGCATGTGTTGTAAAAAAGGATTTAGCCCGGACAGGTGTTGCTTGAGTGATCGAGCCTCCTGAAGAATATGTGTGCATTAAGGATTTAGCCCAGACGGGTAATCCAATTAGGGTCTAAATTTAGCTTGGACTGGTAATTCAAATCCGAGCTCATTAAGGGTGTTTGTCGCTACAAGGGATTTAGCCTGGACTGGTAATCTCAACATCACTCCATGAGTTTATATTATGAGGAATTAGCCTGGACTGGTAATACCGCCGTAAGATGTGAGGTTCACGGGAGTGCGTATTTGAGAAGATCACTCTTATGACTTGACGGTAAATAGATAATCCATCAGGATTTCTGAGGTACTCAACGGGATTAACATGAGATATAGAAATGAAAATGTTGGATGATGAGCTAATCTAAGACAAAATACATGATGAATTATTATGGGACTAACTTGATGCTTGAGTGTATGTAATAGGAGGCTATTCTATATTTATTGGATTGGTTGCCTAACATGGTTGTATGCTAATTAATCAGTAAGTTTACTTTCCAATTATTCGAGCTTACTAAGCATGTAAATGCTTACCCCTCTCTTTTCCCTGTCTTATAGAGCTCGAGGACTCGTAGAGATTGGAATACGGTTGTAGAATCAACATACTATCATCTTGTCCAGCTTTGCTATATAGATACTTTTATTTTGTTTAATGGCATGTATAGGGCTTTTGTTTATTTTGCTATGTGTGTCATTTGGTTGGCCAATGTAAAGGTGTAAATATTAAACTTATTCTTTTGGTATATGGCCATAAGACATGGCTCATTTTTTTGTAGGTTGTGACCTACCAACCATGCATGTTTTTGTAAAAAAAATGTTCTTGTGATGATTGAATATGAGATTTCATAAATAGGCATTTGTAATGTGGCCAAAACATTTGGAGATAGTAGGCCATAATTGGCAATGAATTATAATAATGAGCCAAGTCTAAATGTGTTTCAATGGGATGGAAATCCTCAATACCAAAAAGGGGATAATTGAGCATGTACTTAACCGAGGAGATGAGGTTAACAGGCAATAGATTCATTAATGATAGTCCTTGAGTATTTTTGGGTCATGTTAAATGCAATTGGGGTTCCTATATGTGAGAAAATGATGAGGGTGAAATTATAGCCTAAAAAGGGTCCACACGGGTAGACACACGGGCATGTGTCTAGGCCGTGTGTGACATACGCTCAGCCCCATGGGCGTGTGGTACAACCATGTGTCCCTTGCACCTAAAATTTTAAATCAGAATGCATGGTAGTAAACACACGGGTAGAGACACGGCCATGTGTCTCAACCGTGTAGAGGACACGGCCTAGCCCTATGGGCATGTGTCCTGGCCGTGTGCCCTAAATACATACTAACGTTATAAATAGAATGTCTAGGTTTTTAGACACGGGCGATCACACGGGCGTGTCTAGGCCGTGTGAAAGAAATGGGCCATGGACACGGGCGTGTACTTGGCCGTATGAAAACCCCTGTAGGTTCAATATAGAAAATAAATTCGATTAATTCCACACAAGTTAGGGACACGGGTGTGTCCCAAAGCACACGGGCATGTGCATTGTCTACACAGGCGTGTGAGGCTTAACCTAGAAAATTTTTCTAAAATTTTCCTAGGTTCTCGATTTAGTCCCAAATTATTTTCGATGTATGTTTTGGGTCTCGTAGGCCCAGAATAGGGACACTAAGATGTTGTTTGGTTGGTTTTAAGTTGGAACGAATTTTTGTAACACGTATTTTTTGAAAATGTCCAAGTATGGGTCTGGTAACACCTCGTACCTGGTTCCAGTCTCAGGTACGGGTAAGGGGTGTTACAATCTCTTTTCTCTTCAAATCAGCATATGACTTTTGCCTATCCGATGTTACCTTCAAATAGTCCCGCATCACTTTAACCTTTTCTTCAGTTTCCTCGACTAAATTAACTCTATGAATTTGACTTTCCTTGAGCTGTGTCCAATACAGTGGAGTTCGGCACTTTTAGCCATATAATGCCTCATAAGGTGCCATTTTTAAACTCGTCTGGAAACTGTTGTTGTAGGAAAATTCCACCAAAGGTAAGTATTTTTCCCAACTACCCTAAAATTCAAGGACGCAACACCGTAACATGTCCTCGAGAGTCTAAATCGTCCACTCAGACTGACCATCAGTCTATGGGTGGAATGTCGTACTAAAACTCAACTTTGTACCCAAGGCTTCTTGTAGTTTCTTTCAAAATCTCAAAGTGAATCTTAGGTCCTTATCAGAAATAATTGATAACGGTATCCCGTGTAATTTCACAATTTCAGAAATGTACAAGTCGGCAAGTTCATCAAGAGAGTAATCAGTCCGTACTGAGATGAAGTGAGTCGGCTTCGCTAGTCTATCAACCACAACCCAAACAACATCTTTCTTTTTTTGGGTTAACGATAATCCAGTCACGAAGTCCATGGCAATCCTATCCATTTTTCATTTGAGTACTATCACAGTCTATAACAAACCTGAAGGTACTTAGTGTTCAGTCTTGACCTGTTGACATATCAAACATTTTGACACAAATTCAAAGATGTCTCTTTTCATACCATTCCACCAATACATTTTTCTTAAATCATTGTACATCTTGGTACTTCGTGGATGAACAGATAGACGACTATCATGTGCCTCTTGTAAAATTTTCCAAATAAGTTCATCGTCTTTAGGTGCACAGACCTTATCCCAAAACATCAAACAATCACTAGAACCAATCCAAAAGTCTGACTCAACACCTGTCTCACATTGTGCTCTCTTGACCTGTAAATCACTATCATTGATCTGAGCTGTGCAAATTTCTTGTAGGAATGTTGGTCTAGCTCTTAACTCTACCAAAACCGAACCATCATCGGACAACGCCAATCATGTGTTCGTAGCCCTCAATACAAATAAGGACTTCCAACTCAAAGCATCGGCGACCACGTTCGCCATTCCCAGGTGATAATCAATTATTAACTAATAATCTTTAATCAACTCTTACCATCTTCGTTGTCTCAGATTCAATTCCTTTTGAGTCATCAAATACTTCAAACTCTTGTGATATTTGAATACATGGCAAGCTTCACCATACAAATGGTGTCTCCAAATCTTCAAGGCAAAAACAATGACAGCTAGTTCCAAGTCGTGTGCTGGATAATTTTTCTCGTAAGCCTTTAGTTGCCTCAAAGCATAGGCTATTACTTTGCCCTCTTGCATAAGCACGCAACCCAGTCCATTCAAGGATGCATCACTATAAACCATAAATTTTTTTCCCAGTTTGGATTGCTCTAAAACTGGAGGTTCTGTTAGTAGTGTCTTTAATTTCTCGAAACTCTGTTGGCACTCTTCCAACCATTCAAACTTTACATCTTTTTGCAGTAACCTTTTCAAAGGAGTTGCAATCATAGAGAATCCCTTTAAAAAACGTCAGTAGTAACTAGCTAAGCCCAAAAAGCTTCTAACCCCGGTTATGCTCTTCGGTGGCTTCCACTCAACAATGGCAGAAATGTTATTCGGATCATCTCGGATACCATCACCTGACACAATGTGACTGAGGAATCTAACCTCTCGGTGCCAAAACTCACTCTTGTTAAACTTAGCATATAGTTGCTTATCTTATAAAGTCTGTAAGAAAGTCCTCAAATGCTCGACATGATCGGTCTCATCCTTGGAATAAATCAGGATATCATCAATAAATACAACAACAAACTTGTCTAAGTATGGCTGAAATATCCTATTCATCAAGTTTATAAACATAGCCGAAGCATTCATCAACCCAAAATGCATCACAAGAAATTTATAATGGCCATACCTCGTTCTGAAAGCAGTCTTAGGCATGTCTGACTCTTTGACTCGCAGCTGGTAATAGCTGGATCTCAAATCTATTTTAGAAAACACAGTGGCTCCTTTCAACTGATCAAATAGGTCCTCAATCCTTTGCAATAGATACTTATTCTTAATAGTTACCTTGTTGAGTTTTTGGTAGTCTATACATAATCTCATTGAACCATATTTCTTTTTCACGAATAGTACGGAGCACCCCAAGGTAAAAAGCTTGGTAACTGTGCTTTTAACTCTTTCAACTCAGCTAGTGCCTTCCTATACAGGGCAATAGAAATAGGTGTTCTTCCTGGCACTAGCTTAATACCAAACTCTACTTCTCTAACAGGAGGCAAACCAGGCAACTCTTCCAAAAACACATCCGGATATTCACGTACTATTGGTACCGATTCAATCTTCAAATCGGATTCTCTAGTATTCAGGAATAAAGCAAGGTAGGCTTCATACCCTTTTCTCATAAACTTTTGAGCCCTTATTGAGGTAATCATAACCAGTGGTGTATTCAACTCACTTGAATCAACTCGGAGAATTTCGCCATCTATACATTTCAATTCAATATACTTGCTACCACAATTTACTATCACATCATGATTGGCCAACCAATCCATGCCAAGTATTACATCAAATTCATCGAAAGGAAAAAACATAAGGTTAGCCGGAAAAAAAAAGACCTTGAATCGTCAAAGGATAATTCTTACAAACTTTATCTACTAACAAAAACTTGCCTAAAGGGTTTGACACCTTGATTATTTTGTGGGTTCTACAGACATATCCATTCTAGACACTAATTCTATGCAAATGTATGAATGGGTTGATCCAAGGTCAATTAAGGCAATGACATGAGTATCATAAAAAGAAAATATACCCGTAATGACATTAAGAGCTGAGGCCTCCTCTTTAAGCATATGGCATAGGTTCTCGCTGGAGCTCAAGCCTCTAATTTTGTAGTAGTATCCTTGGCAACAATTCGTCTGCCACTTGCACTTCTAGGATGTCTCGGAGGTCTACCACGAGAAAGAAGAGCATTTGGCTTCGGTGATAATTCAACCTCTTTATCAGCTTACTCCAGGCAATCTCTAAGGAAGTGGTTAAGAGAACCACACTATAGCATGCTCCACTCTTCATTTGGCACTCTCCGAAATGAAATTTGTTGCAACTTTTACATCTCGGCTCTTGATCATCTACGCTTCCCACACTGTTACCATAGGGGAAAAAAGACTTCAAGTTATAACGTTTGGAGCTTCTTGCTCTACTCGAATATCCCACCTATGAAGTGGAACGTTCCTGGTGAATCCACGATTTCTTTGTAGGGAACTAGTGCACCTTACCACTGGATCTCATACTTGAAACTTGAGCTTCTCTCATCACTTGTTTTCTTTCATTATTAAGCTCTTCGGCCTTCTTGGCTCAATCAACTAATGCAGCAAATTCTCGTATCTTGAGGATCCCAATTAGTAACTTAATTTTCTCATTCAGACCTTCCTCGAAGTACTTACACATTTCTGCCTCTGTTTGAACCCATTCATTCACATACTAACTTAGCATTAAGAACTCTCTTTTGTATTCTGACACAGTTCTTTTTCCTTGTTTGAGTTCTAGGAACTCGCTTCGCTTCTAATCTAAGAACCTTGGACTGATATATTTCTTTTTAATCTCAACTTTGAAAAATTTCCATGTGATACTCCCTCTCGGTGCCACCGAGGATAGAGTCTTCCACCAGTGGTATGCAGTGTCTTTCAATAGCGACATTGCACATGTCAAACTTTCCTCAGGATTACATGGCAGTTCATCGAGAACCCGCATGGTATTCTCAAGCCAAAACTCAGAACATTCTGGATCGTCATCAATCATGGCCCTAAACTCTTCGGGTCCATATTTCCTAAGCTTATCCACTGGGGCCCTACCAATTCTCACAGGTGCCATAACTTGTGGCACTTCTTCTTCAAGTTTAGCATGGGGTGGAGGAGGTCGTGGTATATTGGGGCAATTTCTCAAGTAATCCCTGAACCACTCATCCATTATCTCAAAAAGGGCAGCTTTTGCATCATCCCGGCCCTCAGACATAGGCCTTCTACTACTACTAGAAGTAGCTCATTGTACGGAAACTAGAGCATGACTCTTGACTCCCTCGGGCTCATCTTGGGCTTGATCGGAAAACATTTACTATATCCAAATACAATTAAAAGGGTTAGGAGATGTCACACTATCCTAACTTCTATAATGACATGTACAGCTAGACTCATAAACAGTAGTTCTGATACCACTAAATGAAACACCCCTTACCCGTACCCGAGTCAGGGACAAAGTACGAGGCATTATCGCACACAAACATGGCATATCTGAAAATAAAGGCTATAAAATTTCATTTCAATTTAAAACTGATCAACCAAAATCGTATTGTCCCAATTATAAACCTACGAGGTCCAAAACATGCATTGAAAGTGATCTAGGACTAAACTGGGAAATTCATAAAACTTTAGAGAATTTCTAGGTTTAAGCCTCACACACCCGTATGGAGACAATGCACACACCCGTGTGCATTGGGACACGCCCATGTCCCTTACCCGTGTGGAATTAATCGAATTTATTTTCTATATCAAATGTACAGGGGTTTTCATACGGCCGAGCACACATCCGTGTCCCTGGCCCGTCTCCCTCACACGGCCTAGACACGCCCGTGTCATCGTCCATGTCCAAAAACCTAGACATCCTGTTTATGACATCATCATCCATCTAGAGGCATACGGCCAAGGCATATGCCCGTGTGCAAGGCCATGTCCTCCACACGATTGAGACACATGGTCGTGTCACTGCCCGTGTGTTTACTACCATGCATACTAACCTAAAAATTCAAGGTACAGGGGACACACGACTGAGCAACATGCCCCAGGGGCAGGCCGTGTGTCACACACGGCCTAGACACATGCCCGTGTGTCTAGCCATATGTACCCTTTTGAAGGCTATTTCTAAGCCAATGGTCATTCTCAACATCCATATACATTTATAAACTTCAATGGTATTTAACATGGCCTAAATAAGTCCATAACACACCTTGGCATAGTCTATTACATGTTAACCTCATCTCATTAGTTTAGCACATGTTAGGTTATCCTTTTTGTATTAAGGATTACCACTTCAATAATCACGTTTTATACTTGGCTTAGTTTATAACTCATTGCCAATTTTAACCTAACCATCTCCAAGTGATTTGGCCACATTTCACATGTTCATTCATGATAAATCACATTTAACCATCACATGAAACATTTAAGCATAACCATGCATAATTAGTAGGTTTACAACCTACATCAAAATGAGCCATATCTCATGGCCATATACAAAATGAATAAGTATATCATTCAAGCCCTTACATTGGCTAGCCAAATGACACAGATAACAAAATGACCTAGAATCCTATACATGCCATTATAACAAAATAAAAGTTTCTATATACCCAAGCAAGACAAGTTGATAGTGTTGACAATCCTCCAATTGTCTTCCAATCTTCATGAGTCCTCGAGCTCTGTAAGACAAGGGACATGAAAGGGGGTAAGCATTCACATGCTTAGTAAGTTCGGATAAAGGGAAGGTAAACTTACCGGTTAGTTAGCATACATCCATAATGGATATTTAGGCTAAACATGCATAGTATAATTTCCCTATTACATACAGTCAACCATCAAGTTAGTCTAGTACAAGTACATTATAGCATTAGTCTTAGATGAGCTCATCATTTTATGCATTTCTATTTTCGTTCCTCATTTTAATCCCGTTGAACTTCTCAAAATCTCGATGGATATCTCATTTATCGTCAAATCGTGTAAGTGATCATTTTAAATACGCACTCCCGTGAATCTCACTCTTACGGTGGGATTACCAGTCCATGCTAAATCCCCATTAATGTAAACTCATAGAGTAATGTCGGGATTACCAGTTCAGGCTAAATCCCTTACAATGACATGTACTCTAATGAGCTCAGATCTGAATTACTAGTCTAGGCTAAATTCAGACCCTAATCGAATTACCCTTCTGGGCTAAATCCATTTCAGCACACTTATTCTTTGGGAGGCTCGATCACTAAAGGAACACCCGTCCGGGCTAGATCTTTTTTACCGTCAATTCCTCTTGAGAATCCATCAAATATCCTTTTTATTCAATCGGGACATTTATCAACACAATATTTATCATACCTTGTTTCACAACAATTTTTAATATTATAATGCATACATGAATATACATTTTTAAGTATATTCAGAGTCTACTCCGAGTTACACGAACATACTTGGTAATTGCTTCAGGTTCGTATTTTAGTTATTTTGAAACCTTTCGCTTTCCACGGTCGACCTCCAGAATTGGTTCTCGGGGTCTATATCAGTAAAAATAAATTATTAAAACCTCACATTATTCATTTTCGGTTTAAGACTCACCCTCGAGCAAAATGACCAATTTGCCCCTAACATTTCACACTTTTTACAATTTAGTCCTAAGGCTCATATAATGAAATCCATGAAATTTCTATGTTACCCAAGCCTAGCCGAATATTTTTCTTGCTTATAGCAGCCCACATTTTCTTTCATTTCACATTTTTCTACCCATTTTCACAACTTTTACAAAATGGTCTCTTAAGTCATTTTCATGAAAAACTACTTAGTAAAAGTTGTTTACTATCCTTTAAACTCTCACATTCCTCCATAAATCATCAAAACACAAGCATCTCATGCATGGGTAAGTTTTTGAACATGAACCCTAGCTTGAAATATGGGTAGAAATAGAGAGAACATGTTACATGGATCTCAAAAACATAAAGAACATAAAAAATGGGGCTAGGGAATACTTACTATCAAGCTTGAAATGTTGAACCAAAACCCTAGCTATGGCTACAGAGAATTTCGGCAACCACAAGGAAGTTGATGGCTGATTTTAGGTATCTTTTGCCCTTTTTATTTCATTATTACCAAATGACCAAAATGCTCTTCCTTAGTAACCTTTCAAAATTTTCCATGCATGCCAATTTTTGTCCAAAAACTTTAAAATTGGGAAAATTGCTATTTAAGGCCTCCTAATTACTAATCCATAGCAATTTCATACTAATTGCTTCTAAAACCCAAGTTTTACAATTTTTTCAATTTGGTCCCTAATCTCCAATTGGACACCTTATACTTAAAATATCTTCACGAAACTTTAACACATGCTTATTTTCATACCCTAGACCTCATAATAATCATGAAAAAAAATTTAATGCCAAATTTGTGGTCTCGAAACCACTATTCTGACTAGGTCCAATTTTGGGATGTTACAAAATTGAATTGAATGATAGTTTGAATGAGTTAATTTGATATAATATAGATTAAGATAAGCCGAGATCAAGTTTAGATCGGGGAAAAGGAAAGATCGACGAATAGCCAATAGTTTTATTTGAGGTTACGAGGTAAGTTCATATAATTAGAATTGAACTTTTCTATACTTTTAATTATTGAAATGCATTTGTATAATTGAAATAACTGAAGTATAAATATCTTATTGATATAATGTATTTGTTATCGAGTCTTGTTTGAATTGTATGAATTCATTGGATACGAGTGACATGTTACCAGGATTACCGTTTGGTCGAGCTCCTGCATTTGTTGCGGACTCACCACAGCTCGTATGAGCTTACTGATACATCACCTCGAAAGAGCTTACTATTTTCAAATCATTGGAGCTTACCATTTCAGCTTGTATGAGCTTACTGTTCAGCTCAATAGAGCTTACCATTTCAGCTCGTTAGAGCTTACTGTTCATCAACTCAAGAGGAGCTTACTGATCATGGTAAGAAAGAGCATATATAATGATAATTAACAGATTATTGATGATGTTCACTCGTGTATCCTTTGAAGTTCTAATAAGTTCAAGGGGCCTAAATACTGTTTATATGGATAAGTTACAGATTATAAATGTTACTAGTGTTATATATATATGATATGTGAATTTTGGAATGATGTAAAGTATTGTATCAATGGATGATTTTATGTATTTGTCAAATGACTAACATGTGATGGATACTTGTGATTAGCTGTTGGATAATTAAATTGTTGACATATTTAATGTTGCCTTGATTATGTTTGAATAGTAAGTTTAATTCTAAATTTTATGGGCTTACTAAGCTTTAAAGCTTACTCAGTTTCTTTTTCTACGTTTTCTAGAGGTTCGTTAGCTCGCTTGTTTCAGACAAGTCAGAGTTGCACATCACACTATCCAAATTTCGATTGGTACTTTTGACCTTGTAAATTTGTAAATATGGCATGTATAGGCTAGTTTGAAATATGTTAGTTATGATACTTGAGAATAGGACTTTGGCATATTTTTGTGTATAAGTTAAGCCATGTGATTTGGCTTATTTTGATGTTATTTTTTGGTTGAATTGAAATGTTCAATTATGGTTTTTTTTAGCAAGTAATGATGGAATGAAATTATGTAAGTGAAGTCTTGATACTTGGTTGTTAAATGAATAGATTATGCATGATGATGGATAGGTATTTGAGTATGAATTTGTTATGTTTTGAATTGGCAAATATTATGTATTGAAATGGTTATTTTGGTTGCCAATTTGGTTGCATAAATGTTGTCAATTATGCTTGTAAATGCTTGTGTTTATAGGGTGGCAAAATGGCTTTACAAATGGCCTATTTTTGTCTACACGGGCAGAGACACAGGCGTGTGTCTCAGCTGTGTTTGACATACGGTTATGTTGCACGGCCGTGCATCCCTTGGGGTACCCTATGAATTAAGTCAATATACCCTACAGGTTTGACACGGCTTAGACACACGGGCATGTTTATTGGTCATGTGTGTCACACGGACTCATACACGAGCGTGTGACTGACCGTGTGACATAAGTCAATTTACCACCCTAAACGGCACATGGCCTAGCACACGGGTGTATGTGGCCATTTCGAATGGCACACGGGCTAGAAACACGGGCGTGTGGTTGGTCGTGTGACTCAAGTTAGTATCCTCTCCAATTTTCACATGGCCTAGCACACGGGCGTGTCCTCGGCTATGTGACACAAGTCAGTTTGTATGCCTTGTTTTCACACGGTCTAAGACACAGGCGTGTCTATTATCCGTGTGAGGCACACGATCTGTTGACGCGGGCATGTGACACATGAAATGTTGAAAATTTTCTAAGTTTTTGAAATTTTTAATATGTTAAAATTTAGTCCCAAATGCATGATAAAAGCTTGATATGCTTGTTATAAGTACATAGTGAATATGAATGAACGATATTGACTAAGAATAAACATTATCGGATATATAATTGTTCTGAATGAAGTTACAAGTCCGGTAATGCTTCTTAACCTATTCTGGCGATGGTTACGGGTTAGGGGTGTTACAGAATAAGCTTTCCTTTTCAGCCAAATCAAAGAACTTTCTTCCACGGTGACACTTTCAAAAACACTTTGTCACCGACTTGGAATTCAACGTCTTTTGTTTTCAAATTTGCGTAAGATTTCTATCGACCCGAAGCTACTTTCAAACTGTCACGTATCACTTTAACTTTTTCTTTAGTTTCATGAATCAAATCAACACTGAATAACCTTTTCTCACTGAGCTCAGTCTAGTATAACGAAGTTTGACACTTTCGACCATACAAACCCTCGTGTGGTGCCATTTTAATACTCGCTTGATTATTGTTGTTGTATGCAAATTCAACCAGTGGTGGAAATCTCTCCCAGTTATCTTTGAACTCTAAAACACAACATCGAAACATATTCTTAAGTATATAAATTACTCGTTCAAACTGAGAATTGGTCAAAAGATGAAACACTGTACTAAAATGCAGTTGTGTACCTGGAACTTCATGTAACTTGCTCTAGAATTGAGATGTAAATCGCAAATCTCCATCAGAAATAACAGAAACTGGCACACTATACAATCTAACAATCTCAGCAACATACAACATTGTCAATCTCTCTAAAGAATAATCCACATGTACAGGAATGAAATTTGTGGATTTCGTTAAACGATCAACAATGAACCGTACAACATCTTTCTTTCTCGAAGATAATGTAAGAGCCCATTTTTGGTAAAATCAGAACAGTGGTTTCGGGACCACAAATTTGACTTCGGAACAAAAATTATTTTTATATTATTTTATGGTCTATAGCATGATAGTAATGTCGTATAAAATTTTCGTAAAGAAATTTTACTGATTACATGTTTAATTTGATAAAGGACCAAATTGCACAAAGTGAAAAAGTTGAGTTCTAATAGCTAAAAGGATTAAATAGCTATAGAATTAAAAATTTGAGGTCCTTATATGACAAATAGACCATTAAAAATGCTTAGTGGTTAAGGATAATGATTCATCCATGGAAAATAAAACAAAGAAAATGATGAAATTAGAATGTGAAATAATGAAAGGTGATAAATAATAAAAAATATATATATATCATCATTTATATCATCCTTCCCAAATTAAAAGCATGAAAACCCTAGTCATGGAAACCTAAGCTCAAGCCAACTTATTTTGCTTGATTAGACTCGGATAGACCAAATTCAGACTTAGAAAGAGGAAAAGATAAAGTGTCAGATTAGTAGATTTTTATGTACATGACATTTGTCGAGGTAAGTTCGTATAACTAAGTTGCGTATATTTATATGCTTGAATTAAATGTTGTGTATGTGAATTGTATAAATGTCAAATATATGCAATTGGTTACGTATCTGACAAAGCTTGATAAATATTAAATCCTATTTGAATAATGGAATTCAATGGATACAGAATTTCCCGATTGGTTGTGGTTCTGCATGTACTGCGAACACACCACAACTCCTACGAGCATCCCATTAGAAGCCCTCTCGAGCTTCTCGTTATATGGCTCCTTCGAGCATCTTGATCAGTTGTCTATTAATATATGGCTATCCGGAGCTACTGATTAAGGGCTTTTCGTGAGCTTCTTGATTAAATTTTTTTTGTGAACTTCCTAATTATGGCTCCTATGAGCTTCCCGTTATATAGCTTGGGTAAGCTTCCTGATTAATGGCTCTTTGTGAGTTTCCTGTTATATGGCTTGAGAGAGGATTTCCCAATTATGTGCTTTAAAGAGCACTTCTGAATATCAATTGACGGATTTCTAATTTGTAAACTTCGAATGTACTACTTGTGTATCCATTGAGAAAATATGAACATGGAATTAATTAATACACGTATCTACCTGAAATACATAAAAATGATGATACATGATATATGGAAATACGAGATAATAATGTATGAACATGGATTTTGTCTGATGAATTGTTCATCCATAATTATAGATCTGTACACCTTGAGTGTATTACCCGTGTGACACTGACATTTCAAATGATTTAATGGTGAAAGTTTCGACATGAAATAATCTAAACTTGAGATGAATTATTAGAAAAATGTACTTGAAATACAAGGATATGAATTGTATATTTTATATGAATACATGATGTGAAAAGTATATATATATGGAAATCTAATTATTGTTTAGCCCATACATGTTTGTTGATATTTATCTGAAATATGTGACTAAAGGGTGATCAGGATATGTGTTAGGGCTTATGATCAAGTTGATTGAATGTGCCTTGTATTTTTCTATTGATTTTAAATGAGTGGTAAGTTAATTACCATGTTATACAAACTTACTAAGCATTTCATGCTTACTCTGTTTTATTTTCCTCTATTCTATAGTAATTCGGAGGCTCACTGGATTGGAATCTTGGAAGAGATCACTCACACTATCCATCATCCCATTTTGGTATATATATGGTAAATCAAATATGGTTATAATGTCATGTTAGGTTAACTGGCCAATATTGACATATAAAAGCTTAAATTGTAACTAGCCATTGGAATGGCTTGTGATGGATATGTTTAGTATGTGTTTGAAATGGTTGAGTGATAGAAATTATATTGGCATATTGATGATTGAATTATGTTAGCATATTTGATAAGATATGCATATATGTGAACTTGGGAATTTAAAAAAGTGTGTATACTTGATTATATGAGGTATTATATCATTTATAGGACTTGATTTCGAGTTGGGTTAAATGACCTATAATAGCTTGTGAATGTGTTAAAGTGATGGTATAGGAGGATAAAAAAATGGGGTAAGAAATATGGCTTTGAAAATAGCCTATTTTTGTCCACACAGGCGTGTATCTCAACCGTGTATGACACACGGCCTAGCATATGGGCTTGTGACTTGGCTGTGTGTCCTCTGCATCTTTAAAATGTCAAAACAGAATGTGTAGAATTGATCACACAGTCTAGTACACGAGCATGTGACTTGGCCGTGTGACCTTTGCACCTATACACGGCCTAGCACACGGGCATGTGACTTGGCCGAGGGACCCAACTCAGAGAGCTACATGGCCTAAGACACAGGCGTGTCCCTTGCCCTTGTGAACCACACAGCCTGACCATATGGACGTCTGACCCCTGGACCTAGGAAAACCTTTTAGATTTTGTGAAAAATTCTCTTAGAACCTATTTAGTCCTGACTCGTTTCAAATGCATGTTTTGGACCTCGAGCGTTCATATAAGGGACTTTATGATTGATTTCTAATATGAATATTATATGATTTGGAATATTTGATCTAGAAATTTTGGTAATGCTCTGTAGCCCTATTTCGGCGAAGGATTCGGGATAGAGGTGTTGCAGGTAAAGGAAATCCCAATACAAAGTTCATTGTATTCCACTCTGGAATCGTTACATGTTGTAATAAACCAGAAGGTACCTGATGTTTGGCTCTAACTTACTGACAAACCAAACATTTCGATATGAATTTTGAAATCTCTCATTTCATACCTGGCCACGATACATCTGTTTCAAATCGTTGTACATTTTATTGCTACTAAGATGAATCGGCAAGCTACTACTGTGAGCTTTCTGTAAAATTTTCTGAATGAGATCATAATTTCTTATAACACAAATTCTACCTTTAAATACAAATGGTCATCGGAACCAACATGAAAATTTGAATCAGTTGTCATCTCAATCTGTTTTTGTTTAACGATCAAAACATCATCACTTTTCTGAGCTTCACAAATTTGCTACAGAAGCATCGGTTTAGCTTTTAATTCAGCCAAAATCGAACTGTCATCAATCAACATCAATCTCGTGTTTAACGCTCATAAAGAAAACAAAGATTTTTTACTCAAAACACTAGCTGTAACATGAGCCTTTCCTAGATGATAGTCAAACATCAAGTCATAATCTATCAATAACTAGACCCATCTACGCTGTCTCAAATTCAAATCTTTTTACGACATCAAATACTTCAAGCTTT
This sequence comes from Gossypium arboreum, assembly GCF_025698485.1. NCBI lineage: Eukaryota > Viridiplantae > Streptophyta > Magnoliopsida > Malvales > Malvaceae > Gossypium > Gossypium arboreum. The sequence continues at coordinate 69,413,753 of NC_069081.1, forward strand.
TATGATCCGTGAGGATATGATATTTTCTCTGTACAAATGGTGTCGCCAAATCTTCAAAGCAAATATGATAGCTACAAGTTCTAAATTGTGCATCGGGGTAATTCTTTTCGTTTGATTTGAGACACAGAGCAAACCATTCAATGAAACATCGCTGTAAATCACAAATTCTTTACTAGACTCTAGTTGAACTAACACAGGTGCCTCAGTTAACAAAGCTTTCAGTTGATTAAAACTTTACTGACATTTCTCTGACCATTCAAATTTAACATCTTTTTGAAGCAGTCTCGTCAATGGCTTAGTAGTCATCGAGAATCTCTTGATGCAACTAAACCTAGAAAACTTCTAACTTCAGATACATTTCTCATAGGTTTCCCATATACCACAGCTAAAATTTTTCTTGGATCAACTCTAATACCATCTACCGATACCCTATGTCTCAAAAATCTAATTTCTCAAAGCCAGAACTCACATTTGCTAAACTTAGTGAATAGTTTTTTTTCACATAAGATTTACAAAACAATTCTCAAATGTTGGGCATGTTCTGTCTTGTCTCATGAATAGATCAGAATGTTAATAATTAACACAACAACAAATCTATCTAAATACAGTCTAAAAATTCTGTTCATCAAGGCCATAAGCCTAGCAGGTGAGCATTAGTCAAACCAAATGGCATCACAAGGAACTCATAATGTCTGTACCTGGTTTTGAATGCAGATTTTTCATATATAAGTCTTTAACTCATAATTGATAAAAACCAGAATGAAGAATGATCTTTGAGAATACCATCGCACCTTTCAACTGGTCAAACATATCACCAATATGTGGCAATGGAAACTTGTTCTTGATTGTGACTTGGTTGAGAAATCGATAATCGATACATAGTTGCACAAATCTGTCTCTTTTCTCTAAAAATAACACAGGGGCACCCCAAGGAGAAAAACTGGGCGAAGCAAAACCTCTATCTATCAACTTTTGCAACTTTTCTTTCAACTCTTTTAATTCAGTAGGTGTCATTCTATACAGAGCTATTGAGATTGAAGATGTTCCCAGCATTAACTCATAGCAAACTCAACCTCTCTGATTGGTGGTAACCTTGGTAATTCTTTTGGAAACACATCTGTATACTCACATACAACTGGAATCAATTCAAAGCTTTTCACTGTTCTAACATGTTAGTATAATATGCTTTCATCTACAGTTCACAACATCATGCATAGTTAACTAGTCCATTCCCAGAATCACATCGAACTCATCAAAGGGTAGTAACATCAAGTCAGCCGAAAAGTTGCAACCCCGAATCATCAAATGACAGTTTTTACAAACTTTATCGATTAACATGTACTGACCTAGGGGGTTCATTACTTTAACCACAAACTCAGTAGACTTAAAAGATAATTTCTTATCTAACAGTAAATTCGTGCATACGTATGAATGTGTTGACCCTGGGTCAATCAAAGCATTAACATTAGTATCAAAGATAAAAAATGTACCAGTGATCACATCGTGCATACGTAAGCTCTTGCTAGTGCTCATGCCTCAGATCTCACAATAGAATCTTTTGTCCTACTACGAAAATTACCTGCATTACTAATGTTTCAAGGTGGTCTTCCTCTCACAACTGCATTGCTTGGTTGAGTAGTCTGAGTCTTTTCTTTGTTGGACGTTTCCAGGCAATCTCTAAGATAATGTTCTTATGAACCACATTTGAAACATGACTCATCTTTCAATTTGTATTCACCGAAGTTTTATTTATTTCATTGTTGACACTTGGGCTTGTTGTTTCTGACACTGCTCACGCTCGATACTGATGTAGCCTGAGGTTTCGAGCTCGAATGTTTTTTTCCTCTATCTTTCCCAAACTAACCTATTGAAGTTAATGAAAAACCATATCCTTTTGACTTCTTCAACAGTGACGAGTATGACTTTCCCATAGGTCTTTTTCCCGAGTCACGACCTCAAAATCAAATTTTTCTCTTTGCTTTGCTAAGTTCCTCAGCTTTATGCTCTCTGTCAACTAGAACTACAAATTCTTCCAACTCAAGGATCCCAACTAACAACTTCATGTCTTCATTTAACCTGTCTTTAAACCAACTGCACATAGCAATCTTTGTCGGTGTACATTCCTGAGCATACTTACTGAATCGAACAAACTCCCTCTCATACTCTGATACAGACATATGGTCTTGTTTTAACTCAAGGAATTCTTTACATTTCTTGTCTAAGAATCTCTAGCTCACATATTTCTTTCAGAACCCAGTTTGAAATTATAACAGTCTGATTCTAGCTAAATTGGAATAGTGGTTTTGAGCCCACAAATCTGAGGTCAAAAAATTATTTTAATATTATTTTGTGTTTACAACATGTGAATATATATGTGTGAAAATTTCGTGAGATAATTTTATCGTTTAATAGCTCAATTTGAGAGAATCTCTAGCTCACATATTTCTTTCAGAACCCAGTTTGAAATTGTAGCAGTCTGATTCTAGCTAAATTGGAATAGTGGTTTTGAGACCACAAATCTGAGGTCAAAAAATTATTTTAATATTATTTTATGTGTTTACAGCATGTGAATATATATGTGTGAAAATTTCGTGAGAAAATTTTATCGTTTAATAGCTCAATTTGAGATAAAGGACAGAATCACGTAAAATGAAAAAGTTGCATCCTACTTGTTGAAGGTGTTTAATTGTTATGATTCATTAAATCAAAGGTCCTTATGATGATATTAGACCATTGATAGTGGGAATGGTCATAAATGGACATTTATTAAGGTGTTTCAATGGTTTAATAAAAAGGTTAATTTTGTAAATTAGTTATTAAGGCATATTAAATAAAACTAAAAACAAAATTATGTGTTATCATCATCCTTATTGCCAAAACTTGAGAAGAAGAGAACCAAAATATTAGGTTTTCCATTCGGCCCTTGTTCATCTTGATTGAGCTATGAAATTTGTTCAGTTTTTTATGATTTTTACGTTTTTATGATCGTTGCTTTGAATACTAGCTAGCCCGTGCCTTAATTTTTGAGTTTGTTGGTGATTTCGTAAAACACCATTGATGAATGCTTGAGATTTGTGACAGATGATGATGAAAAATGAAAGATAAATGATAGATTATCATGTTTTGTAAAGTGATTTTTGATGAAAATGCTTAAATAGGATTAAATTGTGAAATTTGTAAATTGAGAGGTTCAAATGCAAAATTAATGTGAAATATGGGCTGCTAGGGGTACTATGGTAATTCGACTAAGCATGGGTCTTCTTGAATTTTGTGAATTTTGTGCATTTTTGAAATAGGGACTAAATTGAATAAATGTGAAACTTTAAGGGCTAAAGTGCAAAAATACCCAAATAGGTATTTTTGGATGAAATTAAATGAATAGGTGATTAAATGAGATAAATTTGAATTTATATAGATCAAGAAATAAAGGAACCAGATTTAGATCGGGGGAAATCAAAAGTTGTTGAGTAGTCAATCCGATCGGTTCATCATATATACCAAGTAAGTCCATATGCAAATAAATGTCTTCAAATTCATTTATATATGTTTGTTTGTTGTTGAATTGCTATGGATGTTGAACAAGAAATTATGAGCAAGAATCGATGAAGTTACGATATCCGAAAGTCCCATACGAACCTTAGGAAAAGTATAAGATACGAATGTCATGACATTAGGATTACTGAGATGTGATTACATGTAAAACCATGTCTGGGACATTGGCATCGTTATATGATTTCGTGTAAGACCCTGTCTGGGACAGTGGCATCGATATGTGATAACATGTAAGAATATATCTGAGATATGGCACTGTACGAGCTTTATGTGATTTTCGAGTATCCTTAACAATTCTGAATGGTTCAACAGGCAAAGTCAAGTCAAGAAAGAATGCTTGAATGAGTTAAGTAACTCAGGTACGTACGAGATTCATATGAGTATTGAAAAGGGAAGTATTTGATGAATTCACATGTGATATTGAATATGTATACATTGGGAAAGGTTTGTGAACTTATATGTTCTTATTCATAGTTTGTCTATTTGATGGAAATGGTGTTGAATCATGTGGAAATTTTATTTGTATATGGCTTTCTAAGCTTTTAAAGCATACTTCATGTGTTCTTTCCCTGTTTTATAGATTATCGAAGCTAGCTCAGACATCGGGGATCATCAGGAACCGTCATCACACTATCGATTACTTGTTGGTACTTTTGGATGCTTGTAAATATGGTATATAGCATGTATAGGCTAGTGGTATGATGACATGTTTTGAGTTATGATATAGCCATTATATTTGGTTTGTTTATGAAGTAAATATTGGTGTGTATTTGGTCATTTGAGTTGGCTAGATTTATGAATTTGGTAAGTGATATTTGATGCATATAATGCCTTATGTTTTGGCAAGTTTAGTATGGCTTATTTGTTGGCTAGATAGTTAATTAATTTGGCTAATTGTAAATGATGTGTCATGCTTGAGAAATGACATGTTGTGAATTGGTTTTAAATATGATGAAATGGTATGTTTTGTGGCATAAATTAGTTGATAATATGGTGAGAATATGCATAAAGAAGTGAGGTGAGAAATGTTGGTTATCACATATTGATGTGGTATGTTTTGGTTATGATTTTAGGGGTTGAATGAATGGTTTATAAATGGAATGAAATGTGCATGAAATATCATGCTTTGGTTGCCATTGAATGTATTGAAACCATATGAAAAGAAGTGGTATAGGTATGCTTGATGTGGGTGAGGAATGTGGCTTAAACCAAGCCTATATGCGCCCCACACGGTTGAGCACATGAACGTGTGACTCGACTGTGTGTCTATTGTAACTCAGTTAAAACAAGTCAGAGAGTTGCATAGCTTTTACACAGGGCAATGTCTACTGGCCTTGTGTGGCACACAGGCTAGCACATGGTCGTGTAACCTAAGTCAGTAACCCCTCCAGATTTCCCACGGCCATGGCACACAGATGTGTCTCCAGCCATGTGGTGCAAGTCAGTAAATATACCCTATTTTCATATGACCTGAGACACGGGCGTGTCAGGTGGCCGTGTGAGGCATACGGCCTGAGACACGAGTATGTTGGTGGCCGTGTGAGGCACACGGCCTATTCACACTGGCGTGTGACCCCTGTATGTCTGAAAATTTTCTAAGATTCCAAAAGTTTCCAAACGTTATCAGTTTGGTCCCGAACCTCTTCCATGTATTTTTAAGGTCTTGTACAGCCTTATAATGGACAATATGATTATGTTAAGTTGATATTTATGTGAAATTGAATCATGTATGAGAAATGTATATTATATGTTGTGCTTTGATTAGTAATTCCGTGTAACTCTATTCCAGCGAAGGATATGGGTTAGGGGTGTTACATTTATTGGCATTAGTGCTACAGTTTAGTAAATTTTAGGACTAACATAGCATGTGAGGGTCTAGCTATACATGCCATATATATATAAACTGTGATAGTGTGATGATTCCTGACAGTTTAAAGTGTGTTTTCATATAGTAAATAGACCCCGAATGAGCTTTAGCTGACAATGTGGAAAGTAATTGTAACTCCCCAAAATCCTAGGTAATTATTTTGGTTTGTTTGTGGCACATAACTGTGTATCTGCTTCAGTGGTTAAGTGTTCTGGGAAGTGTCTACGAAGTCTTGGGTTCAAGCCTGGGCTGGTGCAAAAGTTTTGTTTTTTTTTTAATATGAATAGACCTCTGTCCCTAGTTAGTAGGCTTTTAAATTAAGGTGACTATAACATGACAAAAAGGGCCTACCGGTGTAGGGGATAAGTGGCATGTTACCTATATCTGAGGTCTGGAGTTCGAGTCTTGGTGTTGCAAGGAGTGTTTTATTTTGCTACTGGTGCTGTGGAAGTGTTGTGGTTTGACAAAAACTTGAGTGTTTGAGGAGTGTGGGAGTTATTGTCGAATTTTAAGAGGCTACTGGAGGGGATTTTTGTTGTTGAGGGATGTGGATAAGTGGGGATTTCATTGAGTGATCTTAGGAGAGATTTAGAGAGAAAAATTAGGAGAATTTGAAGGGAGTGGAAGAGTGTGTGCCGAATTAGAACTCCTGCTTCTCAGGTTCGGCTTTGGTTAGTATTTTCATTCTTTTTTGGTTTCTGGGACAGTTTTTATTCACTTCACTTCTTAGTGGTTGAATTCTGCAAAGGGATCACTCAGGTACCTTCCATTTTAGGTCTATTTTGGTTTTGCTCGTCAATACAGTGCCCTTACTGACCGATTTCTCTTCTTCCTTTACTTCTATAGCAATGTTCTATTCCTTGTTCCCTTTTGTGTTTGGCTCCTTTCCCCTTTTCTCAAATTCTTTCGGCTTTTAGCTCTTGGAATTTTTGTTGATTCTTTCCTTTTCTTCTCCCTTTCTCTCAATCGGTTTCTCTTTGACTGATTATTTCTTCTTTTACTCTCTCAATCGGTTGTGCTTGGCTAAATACTACCTTTTTTGTTACCCTCTCTGTGCCAACTCTTCCTGTAACACCCCTTACATGTATCCATCGCCAGAACAGGGTACGAGGTATTAACAAATTATAGTACATACTATTAAATAAAACCGAGACAAAAATATGGCGTGCAATTAGATCATGAATCATTATAACATATGCCTTTAACAATACTAGCCAATTTCAAAGGCTTCGTACAAAATAATCGGTCAAATACTATAATTAATATTTTAAACCTAGGCAATTATGACACGTAACAAAATAACTAAGTCTACTATACATGCCATAATTCAAAATGTTCAGTTCAAATACCCAAAAGTATTGATAGTGTAGGCAGATCTTGAACGATCCTTGACTATTGTGCAAGTTGGACGACACTATAAGACAAAAGAAAGAAAAGAAAGTAAGCTTATAGCTTAGTAAGCAAGTATATAAATAATGAATAAAGAATTTAATATGTTTACACAATAACTCAAGTGTATCTACTTTTAATTTCACAATTTACTCCACTTTGGTCAAGCTGTCTCTCTTGCGTCATATTCACTAAATAAATCATAACTCGAGTTACAAAACTCGAAATTCAAATCCGTAAAATTTCCATGAAACTAGACTCAGATTAATTCTTACTAAAAGTTTTTCTAGAATTTTTGGTCCATCCAATTAGTATAGTTTATTAGTTAAAATTCCCCTATTATACAGTTCGATTGATCTGACCTCTGTTCACTACGAATTGAATTTCTCCCAGTACACAATTCAAGTAGACATTAAATTTGTTTCATTTAAAACTAGACTCAATAAGGAATCTATAAATATAAACTATATTTCTTAATTTATTTTGTACAATTTTTAATGATTTTTCAAATTTAGAACAGGGGATCACATAGTCATTCTAAGCGAGTCACACTCAAATATAAATATCTCAAAATATAGAGTTCTGTTACTTTCTATGTTTCTTTTACATAGAAATAGACTCATTAAGCTTTAATTTCATATCTCATTCAGCCTCTAATTAAATTCCTACTATTTTTGGTAATTTTTCAAATTCACGTCACTACGACTGTCCAAAACAGTATTATTGCTAATTCACTCTTTGACACTTTCTTTGTATTAACCTCACTTTAACATGCATATCACAATTCATTTTCACCACATTTCATTCATCACAAGTATAGGTCCATGATTACAATGTCACCATAAAACCATCCCGTTGAACAATTCGGATCAATCCTCGATACTTGATGGTTTCAGCACACAGCCCCACCATCATATTTCATATAATTCGGCTCTCTTGTACACATGGTGAACACTTAGTACCACCCATGTGACCTAGCCAATTTATCTCGTAGCTCTCTTATCTACATGGTGTCCTTCACTTGGAATCACACATGCGACCAAGCTACATTTATCCTCTCCCGTAGCTCTCTTGTCTACATGGGATACATCCCGTATCACACATGCGACCTAGCTACTACATAGTATCTCGTAGCTCTCTTGTACACATGATGTGCACTCAGCACCATACATGTGACCTAGCTACGTTTCATCTATATTATTCAATCTTTTCGAAAGTTCAACCGGGATTTCTCTCGCTATTACTTATTTCTATTCTTCCAATAGTCGATTTATGATTCAAAATCAACTAAAATATACAAAATAGGCTGAAATATAAAAATTTAAATGAAGTTAATGTATTATTTACATACAAACTTACCTCGGTGCAAAATATGAAAATTTTGCAATTTAGTCCAAAACCTTTTCCTTCCCCCGTTCGAGGTTGATTCCACGCCTTTCTTGATCTATAACAATACATTTAGCTCATTTAACACTCATACTATTTATTTCAATCCAAAAATCACATTATGGAAAAATTACATTTTTGCCCCCTAACTTTTACAAAATTACAATTTTTCCCCTAGGCTCGAAAATTTAATTTCAGCCCTTATTCATATGTTTTATGACATGCTGAACATTTTTCTCTTCTATGACAACATCAAATTCTCACTCTAACATGCACTTATGAGCATTAGGTATTTTTACCGATTATACCGTTTTGTTCGTTTTCGCTAAAAATCGCTTAGAAAAGATCGTTCTCCTAACCTCAAACATTCATATTCTACCATAAAACATCAAAATACATGCATATCATTCATGGGTAAATTTTTAAACATAAATCCTAACTCGAAATAATGGTAGAAATAGGTAAACCGAGCTACGAGGATTTCAAAAATGTAAAGAACATTAAAAACGGGGATTGATTGCACTTACTATTGAGCTTGAAAGCTTGAAACAAACCCTAGCTATGGAGAACATGCAAGTTTTGGCCAAGCTAAATGAAGATGAACACATTTTTGTGTTATATTTTTCCCATTTTATTTCATTTAATATGCAAATGACCAAAATGTCCTTACTACTAAACTTTCTAAAAATTCTATCCATGTCCAAATTTTTGTCCATATAAAGTATAATGGTCTAATTTCCATTTAAGGACCTCTACTTAAAACCCCCATTTCAATCAAGTACTTTATGAACTAGAACACACACATTTTCACCTATTTCAATTTAGTCCTAAACGTCAAATTAAACACCCAATCATGAAATTTCGCAACGAAATTTTCACACAATTATGCAATCATAATATAAACACTAAAACTTAATTAAAATAATTTTTTTTCAACCTCAGATTCGTGGTTTCGAAACCATTGTTCCGTTTTGGCCCTAAATCGGGTTGTTACAACTCTCCCCCCTTTAGGGATTTTCGTCCTTGAAAATCTTACTGGTAAAAAGGTTTGGTACTGTTTTCTCATGGCTTCCTCCGGTTCCCACGTAGCTTCTTCTACTCCATGTCTTTGCCATAACACTTTCACTAAAGCTATACTTTTCTTTCTCAACGGTTTCACTTCTCGAGCCAAAATCTTAATCAGTTCCTCATCATAGGTCAAGTCCGATCGAATCTCAATTTTTGTTGGAGAAATCACATGTGAAGGATAAGAACGATAATGTCACAACATTGATACATGAAACACGTTATGAATTCTTTCTAATTCTGCCGGTAATGCTAACCGATATGCCACTGGTCCAATCCTCTCAATAATCTCGTACGACCCAATAAAATGCGGACTCAACTTGCCTTTTCGGCTAAATCTCAGAATCTTCTTCCATGGTGACACCTTCAAGAACACTTTATTAACCACCTAAAATTCAATCTCTTTTCTTTTTAAATTTGCATATAACTTTTGTCGATCTGAAGAAGCTTTCAAGCAATCACGAATTACTTTTACTTTCTCTTCAGTTTCTTTAACTAGATCAACTCCGTGAATCTGTTTCTCACTAAGTTCGGTCCAATATAAAGGAGTCCGACACTTGCGACCATACAAGGCTTCTACAGTGCCATCTGTATACTTGACTGAAAACTGTTATTGTAGGAAAATTCAACCAAAGGTAGATATTTCTCCCAACTGCCTTCAAATTCTAAAACACAGCATCTAAGCATATCTTCGAGTACTTGGATTTCTCTTTCTGACTGACCATCTGTTTTTGGATGAAACGCGGTACTAAAGTTCAATTTTGTGCCCAAAGCTTCTTGTAACTTTTTCCAAAATCTAGAGGTAAACCTCGGATCTCTATCTGATATTATAGACATAGGTACCCCGTGCAACCTCACAATTTCAGTAATATATAATTCAGCTAATTTATCAAGTGAGTAGTCGGTTTGTACCTGTATAAAGTGAGCTGACTTTGTTAACCTATCAACCACTACCCAGATAGCATCCTTCTTTTTAGGAGTTAGAGGCAAACCGGTTACAAAATCCATTTTAATCCTATCCCATTTCCACTCAGGCACCATTACTGGTTGGAGTAATCCTGAAGGCCCTTGATGCTCAACTTTTACTTGTTGACAGATCTAACACTTGGTTACAAATTCAGAAATGTCCCTTTTCATGCCTGGCCACCAATATAACTTCTTTAATCATTATACATTTTTGTGCTACCAGGGTGAACTGACAAACAGCCACTATGCGCTTCATGTAATATTTTCTGAATCAATTCATCATTTTTCGGTACACATATCCCGCCTTGAAACATCAAACAGTCATCTGGTCCAACTCGAAAATCTGAGTCATAACCCGATTCGCACTGAGTTCTCTTGGTTCGCAACTCACTATTATTCTTTTCAGCATCACAAATTAGCTGGAGAAATAACGGTTTAGCCCTCATCTCTACTAAGATTGACCCATCATCAGACAATGCTAACCCCGTATTCATGGCTCTCAAAGTAAAAAGAGATTTCCTGCTCAAGGCGTCAGCAACTACATTCACTTTTCCCGGATGATAATCAATCATTAGCTCATAATCCTTCAATAATTCAAGCCATCTTCGCTGTCGCAGATTCCAATCCTTTTGATTCATCAAATACTTCAAACTTTCAGTAAAAATTCGGTATTATTCACCATACAAATAATGTCGCCAGATCTTCAAGGCAAAGACAATAGCGGCCAATTCCAAATCATGTGTAAGATAATTCTTCTCATGCGGTTTTAACTGTCTTGAGGCATAAGCTACCACTTTACCCTCTTGCATCAACACACATCCAAGGCCTGTCAATGATGCATCACTATAAATTACGAACTCCTTCCCTGGCTCAGGCTGTACTAAAATTAGTGCTTCAGTCAATCGTGCTTTTAGCTTTTCAAAACTCTGCTGACATTTATCAGTCCATTCAAACTTAACATTCTTTTGCAGCAACTTAGTCATAGGAGAGGCAATCATCGAAAATCCCTTGACCAAACGTCTATAATACCCTACCAAGCCTAAAAACCTTCTAACCTCGGATACATTCTGTGGCGGTTTCCAATCAACGATCGCGAAAATCTTGCTCGGATCCACCCGAATACCATCACCTGAGACTATATGTCCCAAAAATCTGACTTCACAAAGCCAGAACTCACTTTTACTAAACTTAGCAAATAGTTTATTTTCTCTCAAGATCTACAATATGGTTCGCAAGTGTTCGGCGTGCTCAGACTCATCCCGAGAATAAATTAGAATGTCATCTATAAACACTACTACAAACTTATCTAAATATGGCCGAAAGATTCGGTTCATCAAGTCCATAAATATAGCTGGAGAATTTGTTAAGCCTAAAGGCATCACAAGAAACTCATAATGTCCATACCTTGTCCTAAAGGCGGTTTTCGGCACATCCGACTCCTTAACTCTCAACTGGTAGTAACTGGACCTCAAATCAATCTTTGAAAACACTGTGGCCCCCTTTAACTGATCGAATAAATCATCAATCCTCGGTAACGAGTACTTGTTCTTTATAGTCACCTTATTGAGCTGACGGTAATTAATGCAAAGCCTCATTGAGCCATCCTTCTTCTTTGCAAACAATACAGGAGCACCCTAGGGAGAGAAACTCGGTCTCACAAATCCCTTGTCTGTTAACTCTTGCAACTGAGCCTTCAATTCTTTTAATTCAGTTGGAGCCATTCTATATGGAGCAATCAAGATCGGTGCAGTCCCCGGCAACAAATCAATGGCAAACTCTATCTCTCTGTTTGGAGGCAATACAGGCAATTCCTCCGAAATACATCCGAAATTCACAGACTATCATGATCGATTCAAGCTTCAATTCGAGACATTTCAAGATTCATAACATAGGCCGATAAGCTTCACACCCTTTCCTCATGTATTTACGTGCGAGACATGTGCGAAATCACCATAGGCAATTTATTTGATTCATCTGTTTCAACCCACAAAATTTCACCATTTTCACATTTCAACTCTAGTGTTTTCATTTACAATCTACCTTGGCATCATACAATGTCAACCGGTCCATTCCCAAAATAACGTCAAACTCATCAAATGGTAATGAGATCAGATTAGCGGAAAAAAAGTGACCTTGAATCATTAATGGGCAATTCTTGCAAACCTTATCAACTAGCACATATTGGCCTAAGGGGTTCGACACTTTAATTGTAAACTCAGTAAACTCAACAGGCAACTTCTTATTAGGTACTAAATTCATACAAATATAGGAATGAGTAGACCCGGGATCAATCAATCCAATAACAATAGTATCATAGAGAGAAAATGTACCAGTAATCACATCGGGAGATGATGCATCCTCTCGGGCACGTATGGCATAAGCTCTAGCAGGTGCTCTAGCTTCTGATCTCGCTGCTGAATCTTTCATTACAGTTTTACTGCTAGCTCCACTTCCAGTATTTCTCAGTGGTCTACCTCTGCTAGCGATAGTACTCTGTCTAGCACTCTGAATTTTTTATCAACATTCACCATAATGTTGCCTGCCACATTGCTGACATTCAGGCTTTCTAGATCGCACATTACCCACAATTACCATGAAGTAGCTTGAGCTTTAGACCCGAATATGCCCTACCACGATCTGTGTGAATCCCATTGAAACTTGTCATTCGAGGGTTTGTCTCTTTGGACCTCTTTGATTGAGATTGAAATGACTTGCTTATCGGCCTCTTTCTCGCATCTCGAGCCTCAATAGCAGCTTTTCTTCTTTCTTTGTTCAAATTTTCAGCTTTAAGAGCTCGGTCAACCAATACTACAAATTCTTTCAACTCCAAAATTCCCACAAGCACTTTAATGTCCTCATTTAGCCCATCCTCAAACCTTTTGCACATAATGGCGTCGGTGGACACACATTCCTGGGCATACTTGCTGAGTCTTACAAATTCGCGTTCATACTCTGCCACAGACATCTTGCCCTGCTTCAATTCAAGGAACTCCTTCCGTTTTTTATCAATAAATCGCTGACTTATGTATTTCTTTCTGAATTCTTCCCGGAAGAAATCCCAAGTAACCCTTTCTTTTGGCACCACTGCTACCAAAGTCTTCCACCAATGGTAGGCTGAATCTCTCAAAAGTGATACAGCACACTTTAGGCACCTCTCGGGTGTACATGAGAGCTCATCCAATACACGGGTAGAATTTTTAAACCAGAACTTCGCTTTCTCGGGATCATCATCAACCTTTGGTCTAAACTTTTGGGCCCCTTGTTTTCGAATCTTGTCAACCGGAGGCTTGTTCATTCTTACCAAATCTATGCCTTGAGCAGCTACAGGAACCGTCTGAGGTATGGGAGGGGGTGGAGGAGGTTGAGCATTTGGATTTGCTCGAATAAACTCAGTATACCAATTGTTCATCATTTAGAGAAAAGCATCCCGACCCTCATCTCCCTGTCTCAATGTCTCAAGTCTACTTTCTATAGGCGCGGTCCCTTCAAAGGGAGCAGCAGCATTACTAGCAAAGATCATCGATCGCATTACTGCTGGGATCCATTACTATATTAAAACAAACACAGTTTAGAATAATCAGGAGTCACCAAACTATCACAGTATATTTATGGCATATATAGCTAGACTTTTACACACACTTTATTAGTCCGAGAATCGACTAAACTATGGCTCTGATACCACTAAATGTAACACCCCTTACCCATATCCGTCGCCGGAACAGGGTACGAGGTATTAACAAATCATAGTACATACTATTAAATAAAACTGAGACAAAAATATGGCGTGCAATTATATCATGAATCATTATAACATATGCCTTTAACAATACTAGCCAATTTCAAAGGCTTCGTACAAAATAATCGGTCGAATACTATAATTAATATTTTAAACCTAGGCAATTATGACACGTAACAAAATAACTAAGTCTACTATACATGCCATAATTCAAAATGTTCAGTTCAAATACCCAAAAGTATTGATAGTGTAGGCAGATCTTGAACGATCCTTGACTCCTGTGCAAGCTGGACGACACTATAAGACAAAAGAGAGAAAAGAAAGTAAGCTTATAGCTTAGTAAGCAAGTATATAAATAATGAATAAAGAATGTAATATGTTACACAGTAAATCAAGTGTATCTACTTTTAATTTCATAATTTACTCCACTTTGGCCAAGCTGTCTCTCCCGCGTCATATTCACTAAATAAATCATAACTCGAGTTACAAAACTAGAAATTCAAATCCGTAAAATTCCCCTGAAACTAGACTCATATTACTTCTTACTAAAAATTTTTCTAGAATTTTTGGTCCACCCAATTAGTACAGTTTATTAGTTAAAATTTTCCCTGTTATATAGCTCAACTGATCTGACCTCTATTCACTACGATAATAAAGTTCAGCTCCTAAGAGGGATTAGGCGACCCAAGAGGAGACTTACCTGAGATCACCAAAGAGAGCTTCGGTTAGACAGAAGAATAATCAGCTAGCCCAAAGAACCACCCAACTAAGTCGAGAGGGAGGAGAACCAAGAAAGTTCTGCTAATACCCTAAGACAGGAGACGCACTTAAGAACGAGTAGAGAAAGAAACAATTCAAGAAGATGTTCAACTTGAGGAAAAGAGTGGAGTTATTCGGCCAAAATGAAATGAAATGAAACAAGAAAAGAAGAAAATGAATTTGGCACAAGAGGAAAAGAAACCGTGAAATGGACCAAAAGAACCAAAAGATGCACAAAATCCCGAGGATGGAACAAAAAGAGATTTCGGTTTCTCCCCTAAAAACCCAGAATTCTAAAAATGCCAAAGTACTCTTCCCTTAGCCGAATTTGCTCAAGCAAGATGCCCACTTCGGCAACAACACTCCTCCCCTCCAACTCCTAGAAAATCTCCACAAATCACTCCCCTTATCTCTCCCTAATTCTCTCCCAACAACCAAGACCAGTTCAAACTTTCACCAGTAGAGTTTGAATTCACCACAAACTCCTGTCGTCCCAAGTAGCAAAAATAACATTCATTGCCTTCCATGGGATTCAAACCCCTGCCCTCCTACTGCCAAACCACGCCACATGCCACCAAGCCACAAGGCTTTTTGTGCTAACTTTCTGGCACCATTATTTATCAAACCGAAGCACTAGTGCTCAGGTTCTTTCAAGGGCAAAACAAAAAATGCTGTAAAAGCCGAAGCCTGAATCTAGGACTACTCAGACACCGCCAAACACACTTAAATAAACTAATCATTTAAGCAAACATGGAATTTATGCAACACCAAGCAACAATTACAGACCTCATACTTTTGGGGCATTACAATTCTACCCCCTTAAAGAAATTTCGGCCTCGAAATTTACCTGGTTAAAACAAATGAGGGTACTGATGCCGTATCGTCTCTTCTGGTTCCCAAGTGGCCTCTTTCGTGCCGTGATTGCGCCACAGCACTTTGACCAGTGGAACAGACTTCTTTCTCAATACTTTAATGCCACGCTCCAATATTCGCACAGGTTTTTCCTCGATGGTTAAATCAGGCTTAACTCCAATTTCTTCAACCGACACAATGTGTGAGGGATCAAATCGGTACCACCTAATTATGGAAACGTGAAACACGTCATGAATTCTTTCCAACTCCAAAGGCAACTCAAGTTGATAAGCAACAGGTGCTACACGCCTAAGTATCCGCTAAGGCCCAATAAATCTAGGGCTCAGCTTGCACTTTCGTCCAAACCTCATGATTTTCTTCCACGGTGATACCTTAAGAAAAGCATAATCCCCCACAGAGTATTCGATATCTTTACGCTTCAAGTCTGAATAGGACTTCTGCCTATCAAACGCTTCTTTCAACCGACCCTGAATCAACTTTACCTTATCCTTTGTATCAGCAATTAGCTCCTGCCCCAGAATTCGTTGCTCACCTAGTTCAGCCCAACAAGTAGGAGTACGACACCTACGACCATATAACGCTCGTATGGTGCCATTTGAATACTGGACTGGTAGCTGTTGTTATACGCAAACTCTGCCAATGGTAAATAATCCCAGCTACCCCTAAAATCCAATACAAAACTTCTTAACATGTCTTCCAATATCTGAATTACTCTATCAGATTGTCCATCAGTCTGAGGATGAAACGCAGTACTGAAATCCAGTCGTGTGCCCAAAGCCTCATGTAATTTCCTCCAGAACCGAGATGTGAACCTAGGATCCCTGTCAGATATGAGAGAAACCGGTACACCATACAGTCTTACAATCTCAGCCACATATAACTTAGCCAACTTCTACAATGAATAATCAGTGGGGACTGGTATAAAATGAGCAGTTTTGGTCAGTCGGTCTACAATTACCCAAACCGAATCCTTCTTAGAAGATGTCAAGGGTAACCCACTCACAAAATCCATGGTCACCCTCTCCCACTTCCAGAGTGGGATTTGAACTTGCTGCAGTAACCCAGAAGGTAACTGATGCTCAGCCGTAACCTACTGGCACGTCAAGCACTTACTTACATAATCGGTAACTTCGCGTTTTAACCTAGGCCACCAGTACAACTCACGAAGATCACGATATAGCTTGTTCCCACCAGGATGCATGGCATAAAGACTACCATATGCCTCACGTAGAATAGACTGCCTCAGACCAGAATCACTCGGTATGCACACTCTGCCACGGAAACATAACACCTCTTCCCCATTCAGTCCAAAATCTGAAGTCTCACCTTTTTCCACTTGCTGAAAATGAGGAACTAACGACCCATCCAACAACTGTTTCTCCTTAATTTGATCAGTCCAAGACGGTCTCAATTGTAGTTCAGCTAACAAACTACCATCACCGAACAAGCTAAGGCAAGCAAACATTGCTCTTAAATCAGAGACAACTCTACGGCTCAGTGCATCAGCTACCACATTTGCCTTTCCTGGGTGGTACTCAATTGAACAGTCGTAATCTTTAAGCAACTCAACCCATCTTCATTGCCTAAGATTCAACTCCTTCTGAGTAAGGAGATACTTGAGGCTTCTATGGTCCGTAAAAATAATCGTTCTTTCCCCATATAAATAATGCCTCCAAATTTTTAGTGCAAACACCACTACCGCCAACTCCACATCATGAGTGGGATAATTTGCCTCATGAGGTTTAAGCTATCACGATGCATAAACAACCACCTTCCCTTCCTGCATCAACACACAGCCTAAACCAGCGTGTGATGCATCACTGTAAATAGTAAATTCCTTCCCAAACTCCGGCTGAATCAAAACAGGAGCCTCAGTTAAAACTTTCTTCAACTTCTCAAAACTCTCTTCATGCTTATCCGACCAAACAAACGACACCCCTTTACGCAACAATTTAGTCAAAGGTGCAGCTATCACCGAAAACCCTTCCACAAAGCGTCTGTAATACCTAGCTAAACCCAAAAAACTTTGAATCTCAGATACAGTCTTTGGTGGTTTCCAACCCAAAATAGCCTCAACTTTCCGAGGGTCGACCCTAATCCCCTCGGCAGACACCACGTGACCCAAAAATGTCACCTCTCGCAACCAAAACTCACATTTACTGAAGTTTGCGTACAGCGACCTCTGTCTCAGAATTTGAAAAACAATTCGCAAATGTTCGTCACGCTCCTCTTCGATTTTCGAATACACTAAAATATCGTCTATGAACACTACTACGAACCGATCCAGATAATGTTGAAATACTCGGTTCATCATGTCCATGAAAGCAACTGGTGCATTCGTTAACCCAAACGGCATTACTAGAAACTCATAGTGACCATAACGAGTCCTAAACGCTGTCTTATACACATCAGCTTCCTTAACCTTCAACTGATGGTACCCAGACCGAAGATCTATTTTGGAGAACACAGCAGCTCCTCGCAACTGATCAAATAGATCGTCAATCCTTGACAAAGGGTAGTTGTTCTTGATTGTCAGCTTATTCAGTTGACGGTAGCCAATGCACATGCGCATGGACCCATCCTTCTTCTTCACAAACAATACCAGTGCCCCCCACAGAGACACACTCGGTCGAATGAACCCTCGATCTAACAACTCTTGAATTTGAGCCTTTAACTCCACTAACTCCTTTGGTGCCATCCTGTAAGGGGCGATGGACACTGGAGCTGTTCCTGGTAGAAGCTCAATTCCGAATTTGACCTCACGGTCTAGAGGCAAGCCCAGAAGCTCTTTTGGAAAAACATCTAAAAACTCCTTAACAGTTCTAACATCCTCAACAGAGAGACTTTTAATCTCAGAATTGCTAACATAAGCTAGGAAAGCCTCACAACCCTTGCGAACCAGCTTCTCGGCTCTTAATGCCAATATCACATTAGACATCTCTTCGCTCCTCTATTACAATCACCTCCCCATCCTCCGAAGTCCTTAACACCAACCGCTTAGCAGCACAGTCCAACTTCGCACGATGCTTTACTAGCCAATCCATGCCTAAAATAATATCAAATTCCCCGAATGGTAGTTCCATTAAATTTCAATGAAAAACGACCCTTGAACTTTTAAAGGTACGTCCTTGAATAACTTATCCACCCTAATCGAATGCCCTAGCGGACTCAACACCGTCATTTCACTTGTAATGTTCTCAAACTGAATACCCCACATCTCGGACATAGTGCACGCAACATACGAATGCATAGATCCAACGTCAATTAAAGCAACATATGGTAAATTGTATATAAAAAACATACCGGTTATGACATCAGGGGCGTCACCATCCTCTCGACGGCGAGCGCCATAAACCAAAGCTGGTTGTCTCATCTTAGTATTACCTGTGCCCCTGCCCGGTGCTCCATGTCCTCGTCCAAACCCATTTCCACCTCTAGCTTGTCCACGACCTCTCAGTGGCTGACCACCTCTCCCTGGCTGAACATGACCCTGACATGTAGCTTGCATCTGAGTAGGCCTCTGAGAATTCTAACCTAATGCTTTGTGGACCTACATTTGAAACATGCTCCAATCCTTTTCTAGCACTCACCCAAATGAGATCTACCATAATCAGCACAGGGCTGCGGTCTCGTAGCAACCACAAGATCTCCAGTTCGGATTGGCCCATCAAATCTGACCCTCTTATTAGGTCTACCTATCTTTCTCTCGATTCTGGCGCTCAGAGCGCTTCGCGTCCTCAGCAATCTTTGTTTTTTCAACAAGGGCAGCAAAATCCCGCTCCCTCTACGGAGCTATCAAAACTCTCAACTCATTTCGAAGGCCATACTCAAAACGCACACAACGTCCGTACTCCATCGCTACTATCCCACGAGCATAACGACTCAACCGTAGAAACTCTGCCTCATATGCCGCCGCCGTCTTATTCCCTTGGGTCAAGTTCAGAAATTTATTCCTTCAGGCATCCACATAACTTGCGCCCATATACTTCCCTTAAAAGGACACCTTAAAGAAATCCCATGTCAGACGGTTAGCTTGTGTCCCTTCCCTCACAGTGAGCCACCATTGGTAAGCCTTATCTCGCAGCAACGAAACTGCCCCTTTCAATTTCTGCTCCACGGTACAGTCTAGATCATCCATTATCCGCTTTGTAACCTCTAACCAATATTCTGCCACGTTCGGGGCTACTCTAGAGACACCTCTAAAAATCTTCGCCCCATTGGACCGGAGTCGCTCAGAAATTGACCCCCGGGCCACTGATCCCGTACTCGCTCCAGCAACCCTTCCAAGAACTCGCAGCATCGCTTGAGACAGGGCATCATCCCCAACTGCTCGATCATGAGACCCAGTCTCAGTCACTGGTGAAGCTGGTGTCTCCCAAGCAGGCATGTGACCTGATGCTGAAGACCCAGTCCCAGCACCACACCGGCCTCTACCACGGCCTCGCGTACCCTTTCCACAAGTACCTCTAGCACTCATATCAATATTCGCTTTATCTATATTTAAAAATTTTACGCATTTAGTTTATTGTTTCAGTTTATTAAAAGATATTTTATGATAAACGATATTTAGAGTTTTGTTTCCGCAGATCGAGATGCCACTACCAATATCAGTCTTCTACAGTCTCAATTTACTCTAACCAGATATTTAATGCTATCATCTATAATAGTTTCCCAGCATCACACTACAACTTAAAACAGTAAATTCTAGCAGAGAACTTACAGATTTGGCACCGGAGACTCAGTGTGCCACAATTTCAGTAACATTATTTCAGAAGCAAGTCAAGTACCGTTGAAAATTTCAAAACTAAATTTTAGAAGGAAAAACTTTTTTTAACCCCAATTTTAGATACCCACACCACAGCCGAGTTTGGAAACTTGGCTCTAAGACCACTAATTGTAACACCCACACCCGGCCTAGACGTTACGGCCGAATTTGACGTGTCACATCATATCGCTTTTCAAAACTTGATCTTTAGAGTAGAAGTCTGTTACTGAATCTAAACCCTTTTATTACTATTTAACTAAAGTTCTCGTCAAAACGTTTACCGGTTAGTTTGCCATGGTATATTATATCATTTAAAACCGTGGAAGCATTTAAAAACTCTATTGTTGGAAGCTCGTGTTCCTTAGGAAAAAGAACATGCTATTTTGAAAATTCGTGTTTTCCTAGACTAGCAATTTAGTGAAAGAAATAATAATCCAAATTAAAACTTAAAACCCACTAACGGCCTTATTACAAAAATTGAAAGCCCAAAACGAAATCTTAATTGCAATAAAAATGAACAGGAACATAAACAGTAGTGTAGCCACCACCGAGTTCCTCGCAGCTCCAAACCATCAAGCCTAGGGATTACCTGCACAGTTAGAAATAGGGTGAGTTTACGAAAAATCAGTGTGTAACCCCAAAACAATCAAATAGTGAACAACACAGTATCAGTACAGTCTGGGCCATGCCCTATTTAGTATCTGTACAATCTAGGCCAAACGCTTATACAATAGTAGTACAGTGCAAGATGCAACCCATCCCATAACCATCCAGCACACCACCCGTACCAACCAGCACACCTGTGGGGATATCAATCGACCCACCCAACCAGCACACCAAAATCACAGCAAAGCTGCCAGTAATATCAGTAATGTAGCATAGCACACCAAAATCACATCATGTATAGCTAGACTCACATGCGCTATGGTAGTCCTAGAACCGACTAAACCATAGCTCTGATACCAATTAAATGTAACACCCCAAACCCGTGACCGTCACCGGATTTGACCACGAGGTGTTACCGGCTTACTTTACTTATTCCTCTCTTGGAAATTTTTTTTGTTTTCCTTTTCTCATTCCAGGCAAGCTAGTTAACTGCGTCACTGTCACCTTAAAATCATATCTCGAGTTCCAGAACTCGAAAATGAGTTCCTCAATTTTCCTGAAACTAGACTCATATATCCATCCATGGATTTATTTCTAGAATTTTGGTCAGGCCAATTGGTACAGTTTATTAGTTAAAGTCACCCCTGTTTCAGGGTTCGACTACACTGACCTTTACGCATTACGACCTGGATATCATCTCGTACAGAGCTCTAATGCTCACGTCGTTTGTTTCTAATGAAACTAGACTCAAAGGGGAATCTATGAATATAAGGCATGACTTCTAATTGTTTCTGGATAATTTATAGTAAATTTTCCAAGTCGGAGCAGGGGATCCAGAAACCGTTCTGGCCCTGTTTCGCGAAAACCTGAATATCTCTTAAAATACAGCTCATACGGTCGTTTCGTTTCGTCCATATGAAAATATATTCATCAAGGTTCAATTTCATAATTTATTCACTATTTAATTTTACTTATACTATTTTTAGTGATTTTTCCATCTCACCTCACTGCTGCTGGCAGCATCTGGTACTAAAGCAAACAATGACTATTTCATAATTCTTCCATGGCCAACTATTTCATCATACATAATACAAACTATGGCCACCTTATCAAAATTAAGGTTTCTAATGCTCGTGCCTATAGGTTTTAGATTCACACTCAACCGACCACATAGGCCATCTTCGCATGGCTTAAAGTTTACAACCCGAGATTCAACAAAACAAAATAGCCTATACATGCCAAATGTTCTCCTAGTTCAACTACGAAGACAATACCAAAAGATTTCCAGCCGGTGTGATGACTTCAACGACGGTTCCGAAACGCATAAACGATACGAGTCCAAGAGACCTAAAATGGGTGACAAGAAAACACCGAGTGAGTTTATAACTCAGAAGTCATAAGCATTTCACAACCATCCGTTACTAAAATTATCATAAAATGAAATAATGAAACAAGGCCCATTGTTCAAACCATACCGAACTATACCATAGTTCCTTAGAGCTTTCGGATCAATCTCATACCAAGTCATACATTTACATTTCATATACTATTCAATAGGATATTTGAAGCAATTTCCATACATCATTTCATTTCCGCAACAATCATGCAATTGAAATCATCACATAGATTTAAAACTTACCGACTCAACTCCGAGCATGAACATAGTATCTATTAGCCACAAACTCAAGGTACTTACTCTTTCCGCTGTCCATACTCAACTCGATGAAGACACACTCTCCATATAATTGTTCGATCGGAGATATATATATATAGAGTACGCACACACAGTGCTTAATACTCGATTTCGCACACTTAGTGCCATGTGATTTAAGCCCGCACATATAGTGCCATACCCTTCGAGCTCGCACACCCAAAGGTCAGATATTTCCAGCATGCACACTTAGTGCCATATATTTCCAGCATGCACACTTAGTGCCATATATTTCCAGCATGCACACTTAGTGCCAATCTCGCCGTCACCGTACACACGTATTGTTCAAGACACTTAGTGCCGAAAGCAAACTTTCTACACATTTCACTATTTCTTTTACATTCAACAATGTCATCATTCCATACACATACATTTTCATTTACATATCATCTCATTAAACACAATTGCATAGATATTATGATCATTTAAAACAATGCCAAATATATGCTTAATGACTTACCTTGTGTTGGGTAAAATGGTTCCAACTCGGCTATTCGATGTTCTTTCCTTTGCTTTTGCTTGATTCTCCCCCTCTAGCTTCTTGAGCTAATCAATAAATTAACTAGTTTAACCGTCTTGCCAAATATTTATACATATATACATGACATCAACAATACTATCATCATTAATTCATCAATTCACAAAGTTTTATTTCACGAACATTTGACCCATTTTTACCCCATATGGCGAATGCTACATTCATTACCCAACTAGCCATTCAACAATTTTCAGCCTCATTACCACCCTTTTTATGTCTAATCGTCTAAATGAGATCATAAACATGCCTAACTATAGCCGAATGTGCAACATTAATCTAGCATTTCCATTGCATTTAACACTTAACATTTACCCCATCTAGGCCAAATTTTGCTAGCACACAAGCCTTTGGCCGAATGTCCTTGACCTCTAGTCACCCAAAATTTCTTTGTTCTTTAAAATTCATCCAAGACTACATTCGCACTTCCAACTAATAATTTAGGTGCTCTCAAGCTCATTCACAAGTACTATTATATATCACATTAAGCATTAAATCATTTTGCAACATAAATTTTATAGCATGGCGAATACTCATGCACATACACACATAACAACAAGAACTCAATGGCACAAAATCTCCTTTTGTTAAACATTCGAACTCACTCATCTCCATGCTTTTATCACAACAACATCAAAACACTAATTAGGAAATACAACATTCTTGGCCGAAATTTAACTCACCTAGCAACTTAGTTTCGATCCAAGATTCAAAGAAAAATTTGAACCAATCCTCCAAACTATGCATGCATTTTCAAGAGTGGCATAAAACATACCTTCTTGTATCAAAACACCTTAGTCTAGTAAGCTCCCATGGCTGATTTTCTCAAGCTTCCCCCCCCTTTCTTCTTAGTACATTCGGCCATGCAAAGAAAAATGAGAGAATGGACACTTTTTTTTCTTCTTCTCAAGTCATGGCAATTGTAACAAAATGAGAAAGGATGAACAACAAAATTTTTCTCCTTTCTTTTCCTCAACTCACGGCAACAGGGGGGCATCCACACTCTTTTTTTTCATCATTTTCCTTTT
Organism: Gossypium arboreum; assembly: GCF_025698485.1. NCBI lineage: Eukaryota > Viridiplantae > Streptophyta > Magnoliopsida > Malvales > Malvaceae > Gossypium > Gossypium arboreum. The sequence goes on from NC_069081.1 coordinate 69,437,991, forward strand.
TTTCATTTCTTTATTTTTCTTCCATAATGCACTAGGCCAACATGTCTAGGACATGTTTTCTTTGCCCATCATCATGTCATGGCCAGCCACTAACCTTAGGAAATGGGTTATTTGACATGCAACTCCACCCTTGTGTTAACATGCACTAATAAGCCATTTAAAATTAGCCTATCATATTTCACCATGTTTCACATTGATCCCTATTTAATAATTTCTCATAAAATTGGTAAAATTAGAGAATGAAACTTCCACATATGCATGCACACACATAGTAAGCATAGAATATAACAATTAATTATTTTTATGACTCGGTTTAGTGGTCCCGAAACCACTTTCCGACTAGGGTCAATTTAGGGCTGTCACAAAACCACTTAACCACATACCGAAACGAAGACTAGAAGAGGAGGGTAGCAGCTAGCGCACGAAGCCAAGAACACACCCCTAGCGAAACTAATAAAAGAAAGGGGTTAAAGAAAGGAGTCTAACATAATATTACAAGAGAAGGAGAAGTGGCATAGCCATAGTTGAAAACGATAATAAAGTTCGACTCCTGAGAAGGATTCGGCGACCGAAGAGGAGACTTACCTTAGATCACCAGGGAGAGCTTCGGTTAGAAAGAAGAATAATCGGCTAGCCCAAAGAACCACCCAACTAAGTCGAGAGGGAGGAGAACCAAGAAAGTTCGGCTAATACCCCAAGACTGAAGATGCACTTAAGAACGAGTAGAGAAAGAAACAATTCAAGAAGATGTTCGAATTGAGGAAAAGAGTGGAGTTATTCGGCCAAAATGGAATGAAATGAAACAAGAAAAGAAGAAAATGAATTCGGCACAAGAGGAAAAGGTACCCCGAAATGGACCAAAAGAACCAAAAGATGTACAAAATCTCGAGGATGGAACAAAAAGAGATTTCGGCTTCTCCCCTAAAAACCCAAAATGCCGCAAATGCCAGAGTACTCTTCCCTTAGCCGAATTTGCTCAAGCAAGATGCCCACTTCGGCAACAAAACTCCTCCCCTCCAACTCCTAGAAAATCTCCACAAATCACTCCCCTTATCTGTCCCTAATCCTCTCCCAACAACCAAGACCAGTTCAAACTTCCACCAGCAGAGTTTGAATTCATCACAAACTCCTACCGTCCCAAGCAGCAAAATTAACATTCATTGCCTTACATGGGATTCGAACCCCTGCCCTCCTACTGCCAAACCACACCACATGCCACCAAGCCACAAGGCTTTTTGTGCTAACTTTCTGGCACCATTATTTATCAAACCTAAGCACCAGTGCTCAGGTTCTTTCAAGGGTAAAATAAAAAATCCTGTAAAAGCCGAAGCTTGAATCTAGGACTACTCAGACACCCCCAAACACACTTAAATCAACTAATCATTTAAGCAAACATGGAATTTATGCAATGCCAAGTAAAAATTACAGACCTCATACTTTTGGGGCGTTACAAAAGATGGCCGCACAATCGCACGCACTTCCTTATTTAATTTTAAAATTATAAGTAATTTTATTTTTGGGTATTTTTAATGGAATAAGGCCTCTTTGGATTTTATTTTTAATTTGGGATTTTAATTTTCTTTGGATATAACTGCTAGTATTAGGAACTCAAGTTTTAAAAAGAAACAGTGTTTTACAAAGTAAATGCAAGAACGCAATTGATTTAGAAAGCTTCCGCTATAAAAAGATATCCTGACATTCAAAAAGTTTTTAAAATAAATACCTTTTGGTTGGGCCACAAGTTTAAAATGAACAACTCGTTTTAAAAATCATCATTAAGATAGCACGACAAAGATAAATATGGAAAGGGTTTCTTTTTTCAATGATATCGCACTTTGTGAAAAAAAACTTCAATGTGACATCTCCAGATTCAGCCATAACATCCAAGTTGGGTTTGGGGTGTTATAGTAATGCACCCGATCCCGTTCAAGGGGTAGCGTCGGCTGATTCTAAGCCAATTTCGAGTAGTCATGAAGGAGAGGCTAAGCAAGCCTTTTTCCATATGATGAGTGAGTAGTTCACAGAGTTCGTTCGAATAAATTCTGCTGCTCAACAACCTCCACCACCACCTATTCCTCAACAAAACCCTGTTATTCCTCAAGTTATAAATTTGACATGGTTGAACAAGTAGCTAGTGGATAAGATTCGGAAACATTGGGCAGAGGAGTTTCGGGCTACTATTGATGATGATGCTGAGACGGCTGAGTTCTGGCTCAAGAACACGATACGAGCATTTGATGAATTGTCTTGTACTCCTGATGAGTGCATCAAATGTGTTGTATCATTGCTGAGAGATAATGATTATCATTGGTGGAAAACGTTGATACCTGTGGTTCCAAGAGAACAGGTTACTTGAGAGTTTTTTCAATTTGAGTTTTGAAAGAAGTACATAAGTCAGTGATTTCTCGATCAAAAGCATAAAGAGTTTTTAGAATTGCAATAAGGCCGGATGACTGTCACTGAGTACGAAAGAGAATTTGTACGATTAAGCAAGTATGCTCGAGAATATGTGTCTACCAAGTAGATCATGTGTAAACGATTCGTTGATGAACTAAACAAGGATATAAAACTATAAGTCGGGATTCTTGAATTGAAAGAATTTGTTGTTTTAGTTGAATGAGTCTGTAAAGATGAAGATCTTAGTAAAGAAAAGAGGAAAGCTGATTTTGAAGCAAAAGATTCGAGAAAGAGATCAACTAGTAAATCTTATCAGTCTGTATTGAAGAAATTTCGAAACTCGTTTAATCGTTCTATTGCATCTGTGGGACAATCAAACAGAGATCATGAAAGACAACATTCAAACAGCTGCGGCTATCTCGATAGCTAGTATCGAGAATGTGAAACCAAATCAACCTGAGTGTAGAAATTGTGGGAAATAGCATATCAGTGACTGTAGATTGAATGATCAGGCCTGTTTTAAATGTGGATCACTGGATCATTTCATTCGTAACTGTCCTGAGTTGGCTGAGCAAGAGATAGAACAAAACACGAGGCTGAGTAACACTGCAGTTAGAGGTAGACCACCAAGAAACACAGGAAATGTGAGTGGTAGCCAGAGAGTGACTAAAGATTCTGCTGTGAGGTCAGAGGCCAGAGCACCTGCACGAGTCTACGCTATTCACACTTGTAAAGAAGCATCATCTCCAGATGTTATTACCAGTACTTTCACTCTTTATGATACATGTGATTGCATTGATAGATCCAGGATCAACCCATTCGTATATATGTGTGAATTTTGTATCCAGTAAGACTTTGCCTATAGAGTCTACTAAATTTGTGATTAGAGTATTGAACCCCTTAGGTAAATGTGTTTTAGTTGATAATGTGTGCAAGAACTGCCCATTTATGATTTGGGATTTCTGTTTTCTCACTGATCTGATGTTGTTACCATTTGATGAATTTGATATAATTTTGGGTATGGATTGGCTAACGCTACATGATGCTATAGTAAATTGTAAACAAAAGATGATTTATTTGAGATGTCAGAATAATGAGATTATCTGAATTGAGTCAAATGATTTGAAAGGTTTATCAGCAATAATTTCATTGATGTTAGCTCAGAAATATGTAAGAAAGGGTTGTAAAGCTTATTTTGCTTATGTGCTTGATACAAAAGTAACTAAAAAGAAGATCGAAACAGTGCCAGTTGTGTGTGAGTATTTGGATGTGTTTCCTGAAGAGCTACCGGGTTTACCACCGATCCGAGAGGTTGAGTTTGGCATTGAGTTAGTACCAGGTACTATGCCGATATCATTAGCTCCGTACAAAATGGTACTGACAGAGTTAAAAGAATTGAAAGCCCAGTTGCAAAAATTGAAGGATAGAGGTTTTGCATGACTGAGTTTCTCGCCTTAGGGTGCTCCTATGTTGTTTGTGAAAAAGAAAGATGGCACTATTAGAATGTGTATAGACTACCGATAGCTCAATAAAGTGACAATCAAGAACAAATACCCTCTACCGCAGATTGATGATTTGTTTGATCAATTGAAAGGGGCTACAGTGTTTTCAAAGATAGATTTGAGATCAGGTTTTTATCAGTTGAGAGTTAAAGACTCTGATATGCCAATGACTGCATTTAAGACGAGGTATGGTCACTATGAATTTTTGGTTATGCCTTTCGGGTTAACGAATGCACTTGCTCTCTTTATGGATTTAATGAACTGGAATTTTAGACTGTACTTAGATCAATTTGTCATAGTATTCATTGATGACATTTTAATTTACTCACATGATGAACCTGAGCATACCGAGCATCTGAGAATTGTACTACAGACTTTGCGAGATAAATAGTTCTATGTAAAATTCAGCAAATGTGAGTTTAAGCTACGAGAGGTTAGTTTTCTAGGACATATTGTTTCAGCTGATGGTATCCGGATTGATCCAAGTAAGATATCTGCGATTATAGATTAGAAGCTTCTGAGAAGTGTTTCTAAGGTCTGCAGTTTTCTAGGACTAGCGGGATATTATAGACAATTTGTGAAAGGTTTTTCAATAATTGCGACTCTAATGACATGATTACTTCAAAATGATATTAAGTTCGAGTGGCGAGATAAATGCCAAAAAAGTTTCGAACAGTTGAAAGTATTATTGACTGAAGCTCCAGTGTTAGTTTAGCCTGAATTGGGTAAAGAGGTTGTAGTTTTCAGTGATGCATCGTTAAATGGCTTGGGTTTTGTTTTGATGTAGGAAGGCAAAGTTGTAGCTTATGCCTCGAGACAGTTGAAGCCACACGAAAAGAATTATTCAACGTACGATCTTGAATTGGTCGCAATAGTTTTTGCGTTGAAAATTTGGTGTCACTATTTGTTTGGTGAGAAATGCCACATCATTACCGATTACAAGAGTCTAAAATATTTGATGACTCAGAAAGACTTGAATTTATGATAGCGGAGATGGTTAGAATTGTTAAAAGACTATGACTTGATTATTGACTATCATCCAAGAAAAGTGAACGTAGTTGCTGATGCTTTAAGCCAAAAGTCCTTATTTGCTTTATGTACTTTTAATACACATTTGGCTTTAGCTGACGATGGTTCATTAGTAGGCGAGTTGAAAGTGAGGCCGTTGTTCATACAGTAGATTTGTGAGGCTCAGAAGTTTGATAATAAACTGTAAGCAAAATGGGCTCAATGTGAGTCGAATCCTGATTCAGAGTTTTAAGTTGATTCTGATGATTGTTTGAGATTAAAGGATCGAATATGTGTTCCGAGAAATTCATAGGTGACTCAGATGATTTTGAATGAAGCACATAGTAGTTGTTTATCAGTACACCTGGGAAGCACGAAAATGTATAATGACTTGAAACAGCTATATTGGTGGCATGGCATGAAACGTGATATTTCAGAATTTGTTTTGAAATGTTTGATTTACCAGCAAGTCAAAGCTAAGCATTAAGTATCCCTAGGTTTATTACAGCCTATCATGATTCCTGAGTGGAAATGGGATAGAGTGACTACGGATTTTGTTTAGGGTTTGCCCCTATCTCTGAGTAAGAAAGATGTAATCTAGGTCATTGTCGACAGGGTGACAAAATTGACTAATTTTATCCCTGGAATATAGATTTCTCGCTTGATAAGTTAGCTGAGTTATATATCTCCGAGGTTGTGAGATTGCACGGGGTACCTATTTCCATTGTTTCGGATCGAGATCCAAGGTTCACAATGCGGTTTTGGAGGAAACTGCAAGACGCACTAGGTACAAAGCTACATTTTAGTACCTTGTTTCACCCGCAGACAGATGGTCAATGTAACACCTTAAATCCAGCCCAGACGTTATAGCGAATTTGGCGTGTCATATTGAAGTGTTTTAGCGAAAACCTTGTTTCCATTGGAAACACTTCTTTAAAATGAAAGAAACCCTAATTAACCAAAAAAAAAAAACCTTTCAGTTACGAAAGCCTTGTTTAAAACATTTGATTTTTAAAAAAAAAACTTAGTTGCGGAAACGTAGAAAACATACTATAACTTAAGAATCCATGTTCAACTTCTCATAATTTCAACGAAAATAATAATAATAATTCAAGTAATAATAGCATAATGAAAACCTTATTACAATCTGATCAGAACACACTTAAAAAGAAATAAAAACTTAAATGCTTAAAAAAAAGCCAAGTCCGAATTATCTTGCTAGCTGGCCACCCAGAGTCCCTCCAAACATCGAACCTTCTACTGAGCATCACCTGAAAATAAAATAAAAGAGGGGGTGAGTTTTGGTAAACTCAGTGTGTACAATCCTCGATGAAAAACAAGCATTCTAATAGAAATCATCAAACATGCAATGCAATCCCATCCAAATTATCCATCCGCTTCACACTAGCTCCGTCTCCCGTCACACCATGTTAGGATATAAATATCGACCCACCCAGCCCACACAACAATGGCAGCCCGGTTGCAAAACTACCTTCATTTACTTATTGGGCTTTAAAATCGGTCGGTGGATCCATGATTGTCAGGCAACCATGCGATCCTCATATACTTCCTCCGTTCCATAGTTCCTACACCATATGCAACCTAAGTAAAACATCATCTATATGCATGTCACATTCATAAAACATACATTCAACACCTAGCAGTATTTTGGTCATTTTCGCCCTTAGAGGCATTTCGGTAATTTTCCCTTAAGTATGGTTTTCACTTTCCTTAACCAGTTAGCAAGTCCCGCGAGCTAAGATGAACGAATATAATGCACTAGGTAGGATTCCAGAGAAGAGGAGGTGGGTCATTAAGACCACTTAAGTACCAAGCTCTCCCTAGATCCAGTCCTAGACATGCATATACCCGTTGCCACATCTTAACCCTTTGCCTTGTCCACGGTCGCAATATATTAATTAAGTCTTATATAGATATCATATACTAGGCCCAAAACCCCTTACAACGCCCAAACAAATTCACATACCTATATCTGGCCCATTAAGCCCAGTCATATTCATATGGCCCACTAGGTCCAGACCACCTGTATATGGCCCATTAGGCCCAAATCACATTTATATGGCCCGTTAAGCCCAGAACATTCATATTCATCCTCACATACAAATTCCTATCACATAGCATCATTATTCAATTTTTGCCTCTTATGGGCCTAACAGCCCATCAGGCCCATTTAGCCCATTCTGGCCCGTATGGCCAAATCACAACCCAAGTCCATAGAATTGCCCTTGGGTCTCAAGAAACCTATTGGTCTCCCCCTTACGAGTGTTCGCACACTCGCAAGACTACCGTAGCCAAACTTTCGGCTTTTCAGCATGTCGGTATTTTGACATTTCGGCTTTTACCGATTCATAGTATGTGTGCAGTGTATGTACACACCTGGTAAGCAAGCGTGTCACAATTCCCTTAGTCACCAACCTACAATAATATCACCCTTCTATTAATCGTATGTTTAATCCATATTCTACCCAAAAACCGAAACCTCACCTTAACCTTACCTTGAACACCAATCCTTAATAGCTTTCCTTGATCACGTACTCCCTAGATCTGCATTAATCTTACTCATTAAAACCAGAATAATAGATGACTCGTATCCAACACAAGTCCCCTTACCTTAACTATGAACATTCGGCCACCTTAGCCAATAGGAGAGGAATACTTACCAATACTGCAACACCTAAGGAGTAATTCAGCAATGAGTTAAGATCCGAGATCCAATACTAATTCCCTACCACAATTGATTAGAAAGAGTGAGGGACAATATTTGATACTTAGCAAAGAAAACCGATTGGAAGAGTAACACTTACACTAGATTCGGTCAAAGAGTATTCGGCTCCATAGATTTGAATGGCAACAATTGCTTATTTGGCACCAAGGGAGAGAGGAAGAAGAATCGGCTAAACCCAAAAATGAAACAAAGAAATCAGCACAAGGAAAATAAAAAAGGAGAACAAGGGTTTTCATCTTTAGGAGAAATCGGCAAAAAGAAAAGGATGAAAAATAAAGGGTTTTCGGCTTTTAGGGAAGACGATTTCTGGCAACAAGGTGAGAAAAAGATTTCAGCATTAGCCTTATACCCTTGCATTCGGCACCTATTTATAACCCTTATGGCCGAACTCCTCAAGCCCAAGTTCCCATTTCGGCTCTACTTGCTCCTCACTTCTTATCTCCTCGTTTTTCTCCCTGATAGCCCCTTGATCTTTTCCTCAGATTTCTCTCCTGAACACTTCCCTTGGAGTCCATTTCCATGCCACTTCCAACCTTCTAGAAGGCCAAAATTAAACTTTTAAAAACACTAAGCTAGGATTCAAAACTTCAACCTCCTTGCTAGCTTTTGACGCCACCTCCCTACACTCTAAGTAGCGTCACTTAGCCACTCCTCCACAAGGCTTTTTGATGCTATTTTCCACTATCTATATTTGAAAGCCCAACTACTTGCCAACCCTGATTCTTTTAATAATTAAATTATAATTTCTTCTACCCTTAATTCGAACTCAAACCTTGACTAAGACCTACCCTTGCGTAATTAACACTTAATCGGAATTGCTAAGTACAGAAAAAGAAAATTACAGATTTCAGGAGTTTTGGATTTCGAGATTTTTGGGGCGTTACAACTCTACCCCCTAAAAGAAATTTCGTCCTCGAAATTTTACCTGATTCAAAAAATTGAGGATATTGATGTCGCATCACTTCCTCAGGTTCCCAAGTAGCCTCCTAAGCCTTGTGATTCCGCCAAAGCACTTTGACTAATGGAACGGACTTCCTTCTTAGCTCTTTGACATCTCGACTAATTATTTCTATGGGCTCTTCCTCGAAAGTTAGGTCTAGCCTAACCTTGATTTCTTCAACCGCCACAACATGTGAAGGATCCGAGCGATACTGCCTAAACATGGAAACATGAAACATGTCGTGGATCTAGCTTAGTTCAGGAAGTAACTCCAGCTAGTAAGCGACTGGCCCAATCCGTCTTACAACCCGATATGGCCCAATGAACCTTGGGCTTCGATTCCCCTTTCGTCCAAACCTTAATACCTTCTTCCAAGGAGAGACCTTAAGGAAAACTAAGTCCCCTACTGCAAACTCTATTTCTTGACGCTTAAGGTCAGCATACGACTTCTGCCTATCCTAGGCCTCCTTCAACCGATCAAGGATCAATTTCACCTTATCCTTAGTTTCGGCTACTAACTCAGGGCCCAAAACCCTTCGTTCGCCCAACTCCGTCCAACATATTGGAGTTTGACACCTTCGCCCATACAGTACTTCGTATGGAGCCATCCCAATCCTTGCTTGATAGCTATTATTGTACGTGAATTCGACTAACGGTAAATAGTCCTCCTAGCTACCTCGGAACTTAATCACGCATCCCCTCAACATATCTTCCAATACTCGGATCACCCTTTTCGACTGTCTATCAGTTTAAGGGTGGAAAGCCATACTGAAGTTCAACCTAGTACCCAACACCTCATGCAGCTTATTACAAAATCGCGAAGTGAAACATGGGTCCCTATCAGATATTATGGATACCGGCACTCCATGCAATCTTACAATCTCTGCCACATACAGCCTAGTCAGCTTTTGCAATGAGTAGTCGGTACGAACCGGTACGGAATGGGTAGACTTGGTTAATCGATCCACTATGACCCATATCGAGCCTTTCTTAGTAGCCGTTAAGGGTAGCCCACTAACAAAGTCCATAGTGATCCTCTCCCACTTCCAGAGTGGAATCTTTAGTGGCTGAAGCAATCCCGAAGGCAACTGATGTTCTGCCTTCACCTTTTGACAGACCAAACACTTACTTACAAACTCCATAACCTCGTGCTTAAGTCCAGGCCACCAGTAAAGCTCCTGCAAGTTCCGATACATCTTGTTTCCGCCAGGATACATAGCATAGAGGCTACTAAGTGCTTCTCGTAGAATAGACTATCTTATATCACTGTCCTTAGATATTCACATTCTCCCACAGAAACACAACACTTCTTCACTATTTATCCCAAAGTCTGATGTCTCCCCATTCTCTACTTGTCTAAGACGAGCACCTAAGGTCTCATCCATCAACTGCTTACTCCTTATTTGCTCGACCCACATTGGCTTTACTTGAAGCTCAGCTAACAAGCTACCATCATCCAACAAGCTTAATCGGGCGAGCATAGCCCACAAGTCTAAATTAGCCCTACGATTCAATGCGTCGGCTACCACATTCGCTTTGCCAGGGTGGTATTCAATCGGACAATCATAATCCTTCAATAATTCTACCCACCTATGTTGCCTAAGGTTTAGCTCCTTTTGGGTAAAGAGGTACTTCAAACTCTTGTGGTCTGGATAAATTATACACTTCTCCCCGTATAAGTAATGCCTCCATATCTTTAGTGCGAAAACCGCTGCAGCCAGCTCCAAATCATGGGTTGGGTAGTTCATCTCGTGAGTCTTAAGCTTCCGTGACGCATACGCAACCACCTTTCTTTCTTGTATCAATACACATCCTAAGCCCACCTGCGACACATCACTATAAACCATAAACTCCTTCCCAGGCACTGGCTAAATCAACAAAGGGGCCTCAGTTAAAGCCTTCTTAAGTTTTCCAAAACTCTCTTGCTGCTTGTCTGTCCAAACAAACGGTACCCCTTTCCTCAACAACTTACTTAAGGGTGAAGCAATTACTGAAAAGCCCTCAACAAACCGCCTATAGTATCCTGCCAAGCCCAGAAAACGTCAGATTTTTGATACCGACTTAGGTGTTTTCCAGTCTAACACCACTTCAATTTTCCGAGGATCTACCTTAATTCCCTCGGCTGACACCACATGTCCTAGAAAAGTAACCTCCCTTAGCCAAAATTCACACTTCTGAATTTGGCATACAACTGCTTCTCCCTCAAAGTCTACAACACAATCCTTAAGTGTGCATCATGCTCCTCCTCATCTTTTGAGTACACCAGAATATCATCTATAAAGACTACCACGAACCGATCTAAGTATGGTTGGAAAGCTCGATTCATGAGATCCATGAAAGCTGCAGGTGCGTTCGTCAGCCCGAATGGCATCACCAAGAACTCGTAATGCCCATAACGAGTTCTAAAAGCTTTCTTAAGAACATCCGCCTCCTTAACCCTCAATTGGTGATATCCTGAACGTAGATCAATCTTTGAGAAAACAGAAGCACCCCTAAACTGATCAAAAAGATCATCGATTCTCAGTAGAGGGTACTTGTTTTTAACAGTTAACTTGTTTAACTGTCTATAATCGATGCACATTCGTAAGGTTCCATCATTCTTCTTCACAAATAACACTGAAGCTCCCCAAGGAGACACACTTGGTCGGATGAATCCTCGATCCAACAATTCCTGAATCTGTGCCTTAAGTTCTACCAACTCCTTTGGTGTCATCTGATAAGGAACGATAGACACCAGATCCGTTTCAAGTAACAACTCAATTCCAAATTCCACTTCTCTGTTGGGTGGTAACCCAGGCAGCCCCTCGGGAAAAACATCCAAAAATTCCCTAACTTTTCTCAACTCCTTAACAGTAAGGCTCTTAACCTCCATATCACTAATATAAGCCAAAAAGGCTTCACATCCCTTTCGTACTAACTTTTCAGCCTTCAACACCAAAACACATTCGATAGGTAATTCCAGCGTTCACTAATTACCACCACCTCTATATCCTCCACCGTTCTTAACACCATTCACTTTGCAGCGCAATCCAAGGTGGCTCGGTGCTTCAACAGCCAATCCATACCTAAGATTAAGCCAAATTTGCTAAACGGCAGCTCCATCAAATTTGCTAAAAATTTAATCCCTTGGACTATTAAGGGTACCTCCCTAAACAACTTATTCACTCCTACAGACTGCCCTAACGGACTTATCACAGTCATCTCATTCGCAATAATCTCAAACATATCGCCCAAAGACTCAGTCTTATTGCATGCAACATATGAATGAGTTGATCCAATATCGATCGAGGCTGTGTAAGGTAACTCATATATAAGGAACATACTCGTTATCACATCCGGGCCATCCCCGTCCTCTCAGTGATGAGCAGTATAAACCAAAGCTGGTTGTCTAGCCTCAGCATGGCCTACATTTCCGCCTGGTGCTCCACGCCCTCGTCCATTGTCGTTACCGCCTCTAGCCTGTCCACGACCCCTTGCCGGTAGCTATCCACCTCTTAGTGGCTGATCACCACATTGACCCACTACTGGCTTTCGACCTAACGTTCGAGGGCAATCCTTGATCCTATGCTCCATAGACCCACAAACGAAACAAGCTCCCATCCTCTTCCAACACTCGCCTCTGTGGCTTCTCCCACAGTCAGCACAAGGTGGCACCACTGGATTAACAGCAGAAGGCTTTGCTCTAACTGGCCCATTAACTCTGGCCCTAACCTTAGGCCTCTGTCCAACACCAGAAGTCTCAGCCTCCCTTTTATTACTACCCCTTTCTTTTTCCCGATTTAAGCACTCAGTGCGCTTAACCTCCTCCGCTATCTTTACCTTCTCCACAAATTCGAGAAAACTCGCTCCCTTTGTGGAGCTATCAGTACCCTGAGGCTATCTCTAAGTTCATCCTCAAACCTAAAGCAAAGTTCATAGTCTATTGCCACTATTACTCTTGCATACCTACTAAGGCGTAGAAACTCTACTTCATACTCCGCCACCGATTTGTTACCTTGGGTCAAGTTCAGGAACTTTTTCCTTCTAGCATCCACATAGCTTGCACCCACATACTTCCTTTGGAATGCAGCTTTGAAAAACTCCCAAGTGACCTACTCAGGTTGAGTGCCCTCTTTCACTGTCAGCCACCACTAGTAAGCTTCTTCCCTTAGCAGTGACACTGCCCCTTTCAATTTTTGTTCAGGTGAATAGTCCAGATCCTCCATTATCTTTTTCGTGGCCTCCAACCAATATTTGGCCATGTTAGGAGCCACACCAGCCACGCCCTTAAAAATCTCAGCCCCATTTGATCAAAGTCACTCCGAAATGGACCCCCGATTACCTGTGCCATTATTGGGCCCAGCGACCCTGTCCAAAATTCTCAGCATTGCCTGGGACAATGCATCTTCTTCTGCAGCTCGATCATACTGTCCATTCCCAGCCACAGGTGAGGCCGGAACCTCTTCTACTCCAACATTGGGCATATGGCCCGATGCCAACGTTTCAACCATAATGCTTCTGTGGCCTCAGCCACGGCCCCTTACACCTCTTTTAGCACACATCGTCGATTCGTGTATTATATGGATTAAAATTTTATGAAATTTTGGTTTGTTAAGTAATTACACTGATGTTTTATGAAAATATTTAAAGAGAAGATCCTTTTCGAGAATCCTCTACAGTTTCCAGATCCTACGGGCTTTAGTTCCGTTCTAACAGCCATCTAAAGTATCCCTCTAACTATCTACTATACAACAATTTAAACAAACTTAAATAAAATTACTTACTTGGTTCGACGTCGGAGACTCGGTGTGCCGCTTAGCAAGATTTCCCTTTTTCCATAACAGTGTGATCCAAATTATTTTTAAAACAGCAAAAGAAACCAAATAGTAATAAGGCCCACTTCACAGCCTGAGTTTTACAACCTGGGCTCTGATACCAATAAATGTAACACCCCAAACTCGGCCCGGACATTATGGCTGAATTTGGCGTGTCACATTGAAGTGTTTTAGCAAAAACCTTGTTTCCATTGGAAACACTTCTTTAAAATGAAAGAAACCCTAATTAACTAAAAAAAACCTTTAAATTACAGAAGCCTTGTTTAAAACATTTGATTTTTAAAAAAAAACTTAGTTGCGGAAATGTAGAAAACATACTATAATTTAAGAAATCCATGTTCAACTTCTCGTAATTACAATAAAAATAATAATAATTCGAGTAATAATAACATAATGAGAATACTATTACAATCTGATCTGAACACACTTAAAAAGAAATAAAAACTTAAATGCTTAAAAAAAACCAAGTCCGAATTATCTCGCTAGCCGGCCACCCAGAGTCCCTCCAAACTTCAAACCTTCTCTTCGAGCATCACCGAAAATAAAATAAAGAGGGGTGAGTTTTCACAAACTCAGTGTGTACAACCCTCGATGAAAAACAAGAATTCAAAGAGAAATCATCAAACATGCAATGCAATCCCATCCAAATTATCCATCCACTACACACCAGCTCCGTCCCCCGTCACACCATGTGGGGATATAAATATCGACCCATCCAGCCCACACAACAATGGTAGCCCGATTGCGAAACTACTTTCATTTATATATTGGGCTTTAAAAGCCGTCAGTGGATCCACGATTGTCAGGCAACTATGCGATCCTCATATACTTCCATCGTTCTATAGTTCCCACCCCATATGCAACCTAAGCAGAACATCATATGTATGCATGTCACATCCATAAAACTTACATTCAACACCTAGGGGTATTTTGGTCATTTTTTCCCTTAGGAGCATTTTAGTAATTTTCCCTTAAGTATGGTTTTCACTTACCTTGACCCATTAACAAGTCCCGCGAGCTAAGATGAATGAATACTATGTACCAGGTAGGATTCCAGAGAAAAGGAGGTGGGTCATTAAGACCGCTTAAGTACCAAGCTCTCCCTAGATCCAGTCCTAGACATGCATATACCCATTGCCACACCTTAACCCTTTAACTTTTCCATGGTAGCAATATATTAATTAAGTCTTATGTAGTTATCATATACTAGGCCCAAAACCCCTTACAACACCCAAACAAATTCACATACATGTATCTGGCCCATTAAACCCAGTCATATTCATATGGCCCATTAGGTCCAGACCAACTATATATGGCCCATTAGGCCCAAATCACATTTATATGGCCCGTTAGGCCCAGTCACATTCATATTCATGCTCACATACAAATTCATATCACATAGCATCATTATTCAGTTTTTGCCTATTATGGGCCCAACAGCCCATCAGGCCCATTTAGCCTATTCTGGACCGTATGGCCAAATCATAACCCAAGTCCACGAAATCGTCCGTAGGTCTCAGGCAACCTATTGGTCTCCCCCTTACGAGTGTTCGCGCACTCGCAAGACTATCGTAGCCAAACTTTTAGCTTTTCGGCATGTCGACTTTTCTGCATGTCGACTTTTCTGCATTTTGGCATTTCGGCTTTTGCCAATTCATAGTATATGTGCAATGTATGTACACACCTAGTAAGCAAGCGTGTCGTGATTCCCTTAGTCACCAACCTACAATGATATCACCCTTCCATTAATTGTGTGTTTAATCCATATTATACCCAAAAACTAAAACCTCACATTAACCGTACCTTAAACACCAATCCTTAATAGCTTTCCTTGATCATGTACTCCCTGGATCTGCATTAATCTTACTAATTAAAACCAGAATAATAGATGACTCGTATCCAACACAAGTCCCCTTACCTTAACTATGAACATTCGGCCACCTAAGCCAAGAGGAGAGGAATACTTACCAATACCGCAACACCTAAGGAGCAATTCGGCAATGAGCTAAGATCCGAGATTCGATACTTATTCCCTACCACAGTTGATTAGAAAGAGTGAGGGAAAATATTCGATACTTAGCAAGGAAAACCGATTGGAAGAGTAACACTTACACTAGATTCGATCAAAGAGTATTTGACTCCAAATATTTGAATGGCAACAATTGCTTATTCGGCACCAAGGGAGAGATGAAGAAGAATCGGCTAAACCCAAAAGTGAAACAAAGAAATCGGCACAAGGAAAATAAAAAGGAGAACAAGTGTTTTTGGCTTTTGGAGAAATCGGCAGAAAGAAAAGGAAAAAAACAAATCTGGCAACAATGTAAGCAAAAGATTTCGGCATTAGCCTCATACTCTTGCATTCGGCACTAGCCTCATACTCTTGCATTTGGCACCTATTTATAACCCTTATGACCGAACGCCTCAAGTCCAAGTTCCCATTTCGGTTCTCCTCACTTCTTATCTCCTCGTTTTTCTCCCTGATAACCCATTTATCTTTTCCTCAAATTTCTCTCCTGAACACTTCCCTTGGAGTCCATTTCCACGCCACTTCCAACCTTCTAGAAACACTAAGCTAGGATTCAAACCTTGGCCCTCCTTGCTAGCTTTTAACGCCACCTCCCTACACTCTAAGTGGCGTCACTTAGCCACTCCTCCACAAGGCTTTTTGATGTTATTTTCCCTATCTTTATTTAAAGGCCCAACTACTTGCCAACCCTGATTCTTTTAGTAATTAAATTATAATTTCTTCTACCCCTTAATTCAAACTCAAACCTTGACCAAAACCTGCCCTTGCGTAATTAACACTTAACCGGAATTGCTTAGTACAGAATAAGAAAATTCGAGATTTCGAGATTTTTGGATTTCAGGATTTTTGGGGCATTACATTCAATCTAAGCGATTTATTCAGATACTCGAGGATATGTTACGTTGTTGCATTCTTGAGTTCGAAGGTACATAGGAAAAATATTTTTCGTTGATTGAATTTGGTTATAATAATAGCTTTCAATAGAGTATTAAAATGGCACAGTTTGAAGCTCTATATGGTCATAAATGTCGAACACCATTGTATTAGACTGAGCTAAGAGAGAATAAGATTCACAGAGTTGATCTAATTAGAGAGACAGAAGAGAAAGTGAAAGGAATTCACGATAGTTTGAAATTAGCTTCAGATCAACAAAAATCTTACAACGATTTGAAACGGAAAGATATTGAGTTTTAGATCAGAGATAAAGTGTTTCTAAAAGTGTCACAGTGGAAAAATATATTACGATTTGGTTGGAAAGGAAAATTGAGCCCGGGGCTCATCAAACCATATGAGATTATTGAGCGAATCAGACTAGTTGCTTATTGACTATCTTTACCGTTTGAGCTAGAGAAAATTCATAATGTATTTCATGTATTGATACTTCAATGATACCGATCTGACCCTTCACATGTCATTTCCCCGACTGAAGTTGAAATTCAGCCAAATTTATCATACAATGAGGAACCGATCCGAATTTTGGCTCGTGAGATCAAAGAATTGAAAAATAAGAAAATCACAATAGCTAAAGTCTTATGGCATCAATACGGGGTTGAAGAAGATACATGGCAACCTGAGGATGCTATGAGAAAGCAATATCCAAACCTATTCATAGGTAAGATTTTCAGGGACGAAAATCCCTAAGGGGGGAGAGTTGTAACTGTCTGATTTTAGCTAAATCAAAATAGTGGATTCAAGACCACAAATATGAGGTCAAAAGATTATTTTAATATTATTTTATGTGTTTACAGCATGTGAATATATATGTGTGAAAATTTCGTGAGCTAATTTTATCGTTTAATAGCTCAATTTGAGATAAATGACTAAATCGCGTAAAATGCAAAAGTTGCATTCTACTTCTTAAAGGTGTTTAATTGTTATGATTCATTAAATAAAAGGTCCTTATGATGATATTAGACCACTAATACTGGGAATGGTCATAAATGGACATTTATTAAGGTGGTTTAATGGTTTAATAACAATGTTAATTTTGTAAATTAGTAATTAAGGCATATTAAATAAAACCAAAAACAAAATTATGTGTTATCATCATCCTTATTGCCAAAATTTGAGAAGAAGAGAACCAAAATATTAGGTTTTCCATTCGGCCCTTGTTCATCTTGATTGGGGTATGAAATTTGTTCAGTTTTTGATGATTTTTACGTTTTTGTGATAGTTGCTTTCAATACTAGCTAGTTTGTGCCTTAATTTTTTAGTTTGTTGGTGATTTTGTAAAATTGATGAATGCTTGAGCTTTGTGATAGATGATGATGAAAAATGAAAGATAAATGATAGATTATCATGTTTTGTAAAGTGATTTTTGATGAAAATGCTTAAATAGGATTAATTGTGAAATTTGTCAATTAAGAGGTTGAAATGCGAAATAAATGTGAAATATGGGCTGCTAGGGGCACTATGGTAATTTAGATAAGCATGGGTCTTATTGAATTTTGTGAATTTTTTGTATTTGTGAAATAGGGACTAAATTGAATAAATGTGAAACTTTAACGGCTAAAGTGCAAAAATACCCAAATAGGTATTTTTGGATGAAATTGAATGAATAGGTGATTAAATGAGCTAAATTTGAATTTATATAGATCAAGAAAGAAAGAAATCGGATTTAGATCGGGGGAAATTGAAAGTTGTCGAGTAGTTGATCTGATCCGTTCATCGTATATACCAAGTAAGTTCATATGTAAATAAATGTCTTTAAATTGATTTATATATGTCTATTTGTTGTTGAATTGCTATGGATGTTGAACAAGCAATTACGAGCAAGAATCGATGAAGTTACGATATCTGAAAGTCTCGTACGAACCTTGGGAAAAGTATAGGATACGAATGTCATTGCATTAGGATTACCGAGATATGATTACATGTAAGACCATGTCTGGTACATTGGCATTGTATTGTGATTATGTGTAAGACCATGTTTGGGACATTGGCATCGTTATATGATTTCGTGTAAAACCTTGTCCAGGACAGTGGCATCGATATGTGATAACATGTAAGACCATATTTGGGATATGACATTGTACGAGCTTTATATGATTTTCGAGTATCTTAACGGTTCTAAATGGTTCAATGGGCAAAGTCAAGTCGAGAAAGAATGTTTGAATGAGTTAAGTGACTAAGGTACGTACGAGGTTCATATGAGTATTGAAAAGGGAAGTATTTGATGAATTCACATATGATATTGAATATGCATATATTGGGAAAGGTTTGTGAACTTATATGTTCTTAAATTTATTTATCAAATCATTCAATTTAGTCCACAAATACATATTTGAGCATTTTTACACTTTAACCCCTAAAGTTCTACTTTTTTATAATTTAGTCCCTAATTCACAAATGCACAAAATTCATGAAATTTCATTAAACCCAAGCCTATCCAAATTTCATATAGGTCCCTAGCAGCCCAAAACTTTCTTTTATTTGACATTTAAACCCCTTAATTTGTACATTTCACAATTTAATCCCTATTTGACATTTTTGTCAAAAATCACTTTACAAAACTATTAAATCTATCAAAAAACCTTCATTTTACATAATCAAACATTTAAAATCTCAAGCATTCATCAATGGCACTTCATGAAATCATTAACAAATTCAAAAATTAAGGTATGGGCTAGCTACAATACAAAGCAACGATCTCAAAAACATAAAAATCATCAAAAATTGAGCAAAGAACAAACCTTAATTAAGCTAGGAATTGGCCGAATATCACAAGCCCTAAATGGATTTCTTCTTTCTCTATTTTCAGTTCAAATAAACAAAGATGAACATGTTTTCATCATTTGTTTTATTTATTATTCATTGTTTTATTTAATTACCAAATTAACCTTAACTAAAAGCCACCAAAATTTCATGTTATTAAGCCCATTTATGTCAAATTACACTATCAATGGTCTAATTTCATCATAAGGACTTCCACATTTAAATTTCATAGCCAATAGACACTTTTAACATATAGAATGGGACTTTTGCATTTTACGCTATTTAGTCCTTTTATCAAATTAAGCATTCAAATGCTAAAATTATTTCACGAAACTTTCACACATATATAATCACATGCTATAAACACCAAAAATAATATTAAAATAATTTTCCAACCTCAAATTTCTGGTTCTGAAACCACTGTTCTGATTTAGCTAAAATCGAGCTGTTACATACCAAACTTATTTTATATCTATTTATTTGCACAATTTTAACTCTAAACATTTTCATGTTTGGAGACGGTCAATGACCTAAGTGATACTAATCATTGATGAAAATTAAATTGAATGTTAACATTTCTAACCACTTGTATTTATCAAATATAAATGTGTATTTTTGTATACTTATTTAGATGGAATAATATATTTGGCATTCTTAAATTTGTTTACTCTATAACCTAGTGAACTAACGTGTTTGATATCGAAAATCCAAAGTCAATTATATATTGTGTTAGAATTATAAGTTTAGTCACATTGTCTTGATTATATTTCTCCAATCTAAGCTCTTGTATGAAACATGCTTAAACACAGTTTATTCATTTTTCTTTCTTATAGTTTTTAGTTTTTAGTTTTTCTTTTTATTTTTTGTTGCTTGAGGACAAGCAATGACTTAATGTGAGGGTACCTGATTTTCCATAATCCTAATGGCAAATCAAGTACTTTTCGGCACTTTAACAAGCTTTTTTTCTAAGCATTTTAGCATTTTTATTTTGTTTTTGTATTTCTTATCTTATATTCATTTTATTGCAAAATAAGTATTTTTAGTATTTTGATGATTCGTTAAGCCAATTCTGGCCTCGGGTATGACTAATAGGCTACTTGAGTGTGTATGATGTCATTTCAGGTTAAGGAGCACAAGAGACGATGGTCGTGTCACGACATAGGAAGGTACATATTGCAACATCAAACAATGAAGATGCCAGGGCTAAAAACTACCCGTCGTCATGGTGAGGGACTTTCCCCACGTCACGATGATGCGAGGAACATAAGAAGAAAATCTCGACAATGACGTTGCAACGAGTCACGACAAAAACTAGAAATATTCAATCAAATTTGGATCGCCACTTAGGGTTATGCACCCTAATTAAACAATAATCACTCCAAGGACATTTTAGGCACCTAACACCCTAATGTATGCCTATATAAATAATCTTATAACCTCATAAGATGAAGAGACGATAGACCTAGTTAGACTAACAATTTAATTTCACTTTAGCTTTAATTTTATGTTCACTTAGTTGAAACTTTTATATTTCGATGTGAAGATGTTTGCAAGTGGAGATTGTTCCGGAGCCATGTTTCAATAATTTATCAATGAGTGATTTCCTTATCTCTTTCTTTTACATCATTGTTTAATTTGGATTCACACTTCTAATTCGTGACTAGTTTAGATTAGTAATTATTTTCTGTAATTAATTTAATAATAAATTTCTCTAATCTACAATCCCTTGGGTATGATCCTTGGAATACCTACTGGTGTTTCATTGTAACACAAATCTATATTACAATTTGACTTATTTGCTTGCAAATACCGCACTAATTTTATATTTATTTATTTGCTCAATTTTTTACTCTAAATGTTCATACGTTTGGACGAGGTCAGGCAGATCGAGGAAGCAATGACTTTAAAAGGATCTCCAGATGAGACTTTAGACATGACTAGAGTTCAAGAAAAATCTCAAGTAATTAATAATCAAGAGATCTCAAAAAATTATGGCATGTCTAGAATTAAATGGAATCGAAATCAAATCAACGTCTATGACATATTTGTATGTAGTGTTGCACTAGATATTTGGAATGACAATGTAGATCATGAACCAATGTCAATTGAAGAATGTAGATGAAGAGATGATTGGCCAAAATGGAAAGAAGCAATTGAGGTGGAATTAAAGTCTCTTGTGAAGAGAGATGTATTCGAACATATGGTTCATACACTTGAAGGTGTAAAAACTATGGGATTTAAATGGGTTTTAGTGAGAATGAGAAATAAAAATGGAGAAATTGTGATATATAAAGCATGTTTGGTTGCACAAGGATTTTTACAAAGACTTGGTATTGATTATGAAGAGACATACTCTCCTGTGGTCGATGCAATTACTTTTAGGTTCTTGATTAGTCTGGAAATAAGAGAAGGGCTCGATTTGCGCCTAATGGATGTAGTTACAACCTATTTGTATTTCCCACTTGATAATGACATTTACATGAAACTCCCAAGAGGTTTTAAATTGCAAAAAGTAACTAATTCATGTTCTCGAGAACATTACTCAAACAAATTAAACAAATCCCTTTATGGATTGAAAAAATCTGGGCACATGTGGTATAATCACCTTAGTGAGTACTTATTGAAAGAAGAATATAAGAATGGTTGCATTTCCCATGCATTTTTATAAAGAGGTTTGGATCAGGATTTTTCATTAGTTTTGTGTATGTTGATGATTTAAATATCATTGGGACTCCTAAAGAGATTTTAGTGATGATGGAAGAAAGAATTTGAAATGAAAGACCTTAGAAAAATAAGATTTTGTCAAGGGTTACAAATTGAGAACATAAAGAATGAAATCCTTGTGCATCAAACAACATATATAGAAAAAGTGCTAAGAAGATTTTACATGCATAAAGCACATTCATTGAGCACCCCAATGGTTTTTAGGTCACTTGATACAAATAAAGACCCTTTCCATCTTAGGGAAAATAATGAAGATTTTCTTGGTTCTAAAGTACCATATTTAAGTACTATTGGTGCATTGATGTATCTAGCTAGTCATACATGACCTGATATATCATTTGTTCTCAACTTATTAGCAAGATTTAGCTCTTGTCCAGTCTAAAGACATTGGAATGAGGTTAATCATGTTTTTTGTTATCTTCAAGGTACAAAAGATATGGGTTTGTTCTTCTCGAACCTACCAAAAATAGAATTGATTTGTTTTGCAGATGCAGGGTACTTGTTTGATCCTGAAAATACTTGATCAAAAAAATGGTTATGTTTTCACATATGGTGGTACTTCAATTTCTTGATGCTTTATAAAACAAACAATTTCTGCTACATTTTCTAATCATGATAAGATTTTGGCAATACATGAGGCTAGTTGTGAATGTGTGTGGCTAAGGTTTGTAATTCATCACATATGAAAATATTATGGTTTATGCTCTGAAAAAGAAGCTCCAATAGTCTTATATGAAAATAATACAGCTTGCATTGCACAACTTAAAGAAGAATATATTAAAGGTGATAGAATAAAACATATATCACCAAAATTTTTATTTCACTCATGATCTACAAAAGAATAAAGATATAAATGTTCAATAGATATGTTCAAGTGAGAATTTGACAGATCTTTTTTTCTAAGGCGCTCCCTATTGTTACATTTAAGAACTTATTTTCAACATTGGATTGAGTTTTTTCAAAGATCTTACGTGACACTTACATGAGGGGGAGTAAATTCGCAATACATTATTTTAGGTTGTGACAAACTATGTATCAAAGGGTTACGTACTCTGTTTTTTCCTTCACTAGGTTTTTGTCTCGTAGGATTTTTCCTAATAAGATTTTTAGTGAGGCATATCATTTATACAATGAGCATCCAAGGGGGAGTGTTATAAATGTCATTAACTAGATGTTCATTATAATCAACCTTTCACCTTTCATCGTCTTGTAACCCTTTTCGTATTTATGTATTAGAAAAATGAGGAGTCTAATCACCCTATATATATATAGGAATATACTACTTGAGATGATGATGAAAAATAATAGAATGCAATAAAAACCCCCTATTCTAATATCTACCTTTATCTATTATTCTTGTTTTATAATAAAAGATACATTAATTTGTTTTAAAAATCTTCAAAATGGGTAAACTTTTTCCGTTGGAAAAAGACATAATTATGCTTAAATAAATCAAACTTCTTGTATATTTGGATTAATGTAATTTTTATTTCTAATTTTGGTAATTAAATTTATTATGATATTTGTATTTTTTTATCATCGCCTAAAACTTTTTAGACTTTATATAATTTTTTGTGTCGTGTCGGTGTATTTTTACAAAAATCAAGTTTAGGTTTTAAAATTGATTAAAAAGAAATATATATATATATATATATATATAATAGACTTAGTTATCAATTTTAGTAATTGAAAATTAAAATAACCGTATATATTTTGTAAAAAATTGGTTCATTTGTCGGTAGAGTATTTAAACTTTATAAGTAGAGGTCAAAAACTAACACTAATTAAAGGTGTAGTATAAAAAAATTTAAGTACTCAAAACAATATTTTATATAATATTTTAATAAAAAATTTAGAACATTAGGGTTGAATTGATGACAAGTGTGTATAGGATATAGTAAAAAATAAAATATATATAGAAATGAAATGGGACTCATGACAAATTTATAACTTTACTTGTAAAGTTAAAAAGTACACTACTAATATCTGAAATACTCACCCAATTTTAATTTTTATTTATATAATTAAAAATATTTTACTACTAATATATTAAATACTAACTATTTTATAAATTTTTCAATAATTCTTAGAGAACTGGCAACCTAGCATCTCAATTAATTAATAATATCATTTTAATTAATACTTTTAAATAACATAAATCAACCAATGAAGTTTTAATAGATTCCACAAAATTAGCGCCCTTGAACTTTAAAATCATATATAAATTCTAGGATTTGTTCGAACTCCAATCTTATCATAAACACTTTCCAATATTTATTTATTTAAATTCTACCATACGCATAGAAACGTGAAGCAAGAAATGAAGAAATTCCAACCAATGGTTTTAATACAAGTTTTTCCTTTTGTTTTAGTTTTCTGAAAACAAGAAATGTGTGTTTCTTGAGGCCAGTTATTCCATGTTTAATTGGCACGTATACACACTATATAAAGAATATTTTATTATAGTTTTCATGCTTAATATATATATTTTTAAAAATTCATAAAAATATCTATCTCAAAATAATTATAATCCAAATTATCCTATTTAAAATAATTCAAATTTAAAATAATTTTATAATCTTTACGTATGAAATATAAAAATATCTAAAATAGTATCAAAGGAACATAAAAAGTCCTCCACCAAACATATGTATTAGGTTATTTTTGGATGAGGAATGAAACTAAAACAATGATTATGGTCAAATTATTTTTGTTATCCTTTATTGTGGTGATAAATTTAAAATCAACAATAAAATATACATTTGAATTCAAACGACAAATTAAAATTTATTATAAAATAAATAGAGATGAAGAGAATAAAGAACAATTAAAATATGAAAGTAATAGAGAATATACTTTATTAATCAAAGGGATGATTTACAATACTTCATCAAAGTCTCT
Organism: Gossypium arboreum; assembly: GCF_025698485.1. Classification (NCBI taxonomy): domain Eukaryota; kingdom Viridiplantae; phylum Streptophyta; class Magnoliopsida; order Malvales; family Malvaceae; genus Gossypium; species Gossypium arboreum. The sequence goes on from NC_069081.1 coordinate 69,462,762, forward strand.
ATTTATAGGCATAAGAAGTATAAAACAAGTAGAGATCTAATTCTAATAACTATTAGAATTTAAAGTTCATATATACTTTATCTTCATCATGATGAACATGCACTTACTAAGATATTCATAACACTCCCCCTTAGATGTCTATTGGTAGATAGTGTGCCTCATTAAAACCTTATTAGGAAAGACCCTGTGGGATAACAAACCTAATGAAGGAAAAAGAGTACACAATCTTCTATTACAAGTTGCCTCGTTAAAAACCTTTACTAGGAAAACCCAATGGGACAAAACCTTGGTTAAAGGAAAGTAGTATAACTTGTTTTTAGACTCTCTCTGATAGCAACATTATATTATATCTTTAAGTCGACGCATTTCAATCTTGTGTTGTAATCTTTCAAATGTTGAAGTTGGTAATGCCTTAGTAAAAAGATCTGCTAAATTATCACTTGAACAAATTTGCTGAACATTTATATCACCTATTTTCACAAGATCATGAGTGAATAATAATTTTGGTGAAATATGATTCGCTTTATCACCTTTGATGTAACCACCCTTTAATTGAGCTATACATGCTACCAGGGGAGAAGCTAGAAAAAATTTTATAGGGGGGGCCGGATGAAATTTTAATTTTTTATAGTTTATATTTTTATAATTTGTAAAGGATTAAATTGAATTTTTATAATTTTAGGGGGGGCCAAAGTGCAATTTTACCTTTACTAATTTAAAATTTTTAAAAAATTTCAAGGGCCTAAAATGAAATTTTCCATTTTAGGGGGGGCCGGGGCCCATGCCAGCCCCCCTGGCTACGCCCCTGCATGCTACATTATCTTCATATAAGATAGTTAACATCTTTTCCTATAAAGGAAAATTACATATCTTCTGGATATGTTGGGTCAATAACCTTAGCCAAACACACTCTTGACTTGCCTCATGCATTGCAATTATTTCTGCATGGTTGAAGAAGCGGCAAATATTGTTTGCTTTGTTGAACGCCATGATATGGCAATACCCCCACATGTAAATAAATATCTTGTTTGAGATTGACCTTTATGTGGATCTAATACGTATCCAACATCAGCATAGCCAACTAATAAGCATTTTGAATCATGTGAATAAAATAACCCCATATCAATGGTCCCTCTAAAATATCTAAATACATGTTTAATTCTATTTCAATGTCTACATGTTGGATACATCAATGCCTCTATAGCACTTAGATATCGCACTTTAGGACCAAGAAACTCTTCATCATTCTCACAAGGAGGAAATTTATCTTTATTCACATCTAATGATCGTACAACCATTGGATTACTTAATGGGTGTGCTTTATCCTTGTAAAATTTCTTTAATATCTTTTCCATATAAGTTGATTAATGAACATGAATTTGATCTTTTAAATGCTCAATTTGTAATCCAAGATAAAACTTTATTTTTCCAAGATCTTTCATCTTAAATTCTTTCTTTAAACAATTTATTGTATTTTGAAGCTCTTCAGGAGTTCCAATAATATTTAGATCATCAACATAAACAACAATTATCACAAAATCTGATCCAAAATTTTTTATAAAGACATGGACAAATTGAATCATTTTCGTAACATTCTTTTAACAAGTATTCATTAAGATGATTTTACCACATACATCTCGATTGTTTTATTCCATATAAACTTTTCTTTAATCTGATCGAGCAATTTTCTCAAGAAACTCTATATCTTTTTGGGATTTTAAATCCTTCAGGGATTTTCATATAAATTTCACTATCAAGTGTACCATATAAATAAGATGTAACAACATCCATTAGATGCATGTCAAGTTTTTCACGTACTGCCAAACTAATAAGATATCTAAACATGATTGCATCCACTATAGGAGAATATGTCTCTTCATAATCAATGTCGGCCTTTACGAAAATCCTTGTGCTATAAGGTGAGCTTTATATCTTACGACTTCATCAATTTCATTTCATTTTCACACAAATACCTATTTATATCCTACCAGCTTTACACCTTTAGGTGTTTGGACTATAAGTCCAAAAACTTAATGTTTAGAAAGTGAACTCAATTCTGCTTGAATTGCATCTTTCCATTTTGGTCAATCTTTTCTATTTTTACATTCCATAGTAGATTTAGGCTCAAGATCCTTATTTTCTTTTATTATTTCAGTAGTAATATTATACGCAAAATTGTTGTCGACAACTACATTTTTTTTTTGTTCCATCTTTTTCTCGTATTGACATAACTTATTGATATCTCTTTATTTTCATCATTTCCATTTTCACTTTTAAGTACCTGTATCTCTTCTTAAGTTTTATAATTGTTATGTCATGGGTCTCTTTAGGAATCCCCGCCTCCACTATATGATCATCTTGAATGTTTGATCCTTTACTTTTACAAGGATTTTTATCTTTGGAACCGACCAGTCTTCCACGCTTCATACCTAGATTACTTTCTTTTGCATTAATAGTTTGCCTTATTAGGACTTCTCGTATTGGAGCAATTTCAGTTGGTATGTGAGATTTAATGAATCTGGCAGTTGATCTGTAAACTGAATTATCTGTTGAACTTCTGGTTCACATTGCTTTGTACGAGGATCTTAGACATTGATAATTTATTTCAAGTACTTTATTAATCCAACTTTTTATTCTCTCCTCCTAATGTTGGGAAAAATTAACAACTCTTGTCATAATTAAATATCGAATCAATAGCTCAAAAATATTATAAGGAGACTCATATAAATATAGATTCTCAATCTATTATGATAACCCATCTTTATGCATTGTGGTGGAGTAGTTGGAACATATACCACACATCCAAAAAATTGTAAGATGGGAAATATTTGGCTCTTGACCAAAAAATCAATTATAATGGGGAGTATTTATAATTTATTGTCTTGATGCGTACAACATGTAAATCAATAAAATCTCATGCTGAAATAGAAAGTTTTGTTCTCATAAGTAATGATTTAGCTATTAGTTGGAGGCATTTGATAAACAATTTAGCTAAATCATTTTGTGTGTGAACATGAGCTACAGGATGTTCAACTTTTATCCCAATTGACTGTAATAATCATTTAAAACTTGGGATGTAAACTCACCAACATTAGCAAAGATGAATTGTTTTAATTGCATAATCTGAAATTAATCATTTAAACAAGAAATCTCGCAAACGACAGGCTGCAAGTTGATAACGCATGTGATTATTTTGTAGATGCATCTACCAAAATCATATATTATCAAAACCATCAACATGGTGGATTAATGGGCCCATATTCATTTCAAAAATGCAATATATTAAATCTCAACTTTATCTAGTAAGTTTCAAAAAATCAATTTTCATTGAGAACAAGCAACAAATGAGAATTCTTTAAATTAGAGAATCTTATATTTCTTTAATGAATGTCCATATGAATTCTCAATTAATTTATGCATCATATATGATCCAGGATGGTCTAACAGGTCACACTAAATAGTAAATGTATTTGTATTAGTAAACTTTTGGTTTACTTTAACATGTGTTTCAATTGTACTAAATTGTAACAAATTGATAATTTTATTATCATTCATTTCAATTTGTATCTACATATAAGTACTATTGTGATATTTACTACTGAAAATGTCTAAATCAATGTGAAGTCTACAATGCCATTAAGTCAATAAATATAATTTCCAAATAATTATATGCAGTATTCGCTTCAGGGTATATGCCAAAATCTTCAAATGCCCAAAAATATGTTAATATCAAACTTTGAGAGTGGATCTTATTTTTAGGTGTACAACAGGTACATAACCAATGACTTTTAATGTAACAACCCATTTTTCAGTGAAATCGGAACAGTGGTTTTGGGACCACAAATCCAATCCGAAAATAAGGTTTATTTTTATTTCATTATATGGTCCGTATTATAATAGGCATGTCGTGTGAAAATTTTGATATGAAAATTTTATCGATTAAGTGTTGAATTACGAGAATGACTAAATCGCATAAAATGCGAAAGTTGAATTCTAGTAGCTATAAGGATTAGATAGCTACAAATTTCAAATCTAGAGGTTTGTATATGGTAATTAGACCATTAAAGAAAAGTATGTAGATTCTTAGTGACTCATCCATGGAAAAATAAAAAAGGGTAAGGGCTAAATTGGAAATTGCAAAATACTTAATTAAAAGATGAAAAGAAAATATGATCTTATTTTCACATCATCTTCAACCTAAAAACACACGAAAATCCTAGAAGAGGGAGAGGAAACTTTCAAGGCCTAATTGGGTAAGTTTCTTGTCCCGTTTTTAGTAATTTTGATATTTCTGAAACCGGGATAACTTAATCTCTTTATTTGAGGGATTAATTTGAAAAGTTATCAAAGTATGGAAAATGGATCAAGGACATATATGCTGAAAATTATAAATTTATAGTAGAAAATGAAAGGTTGTTGATAGATAAACAACTTTTACAAAGTAATTTTTGATGGAAGCATGATTTAGGGACTAAAATGTAAATTTGTGAAATTGAAAAAAAAAATCTGATTTTTTTTGAATACAAGTGCTGTAAAATTTATAATGGGATTTTGGTTAAGCTTGGAATAGGGAGTAAATTACACAAGTTTCATTTTCCAAGCCTAGGGACGAAATCAGAATTTATGGAAAAGTTAGGGGCAAAATGATAATTTTGCCTAGGACGTAAATTGAGTCTATTTAAAAATGAAATGTGTGATATTGATGATTAAATTCATTCATATAAATCCGAAAAACACTAATTCAAGGTTAGATCGAGGAAAAGAAAAGTTTTGGATTAGTAGATTTCTAACGCGAACAAGTGTCGAGGTAAGTTCGTGTAACCTAATTGAGCATGTAAATATGTTTATTTGAATGTTTTGTTGTATGGAATGTGACTTATATGGATGTACATTACTTGAATGCTATAATGAGAAATTTAATACATGCTTGATATGGTGAAAAAGGGTTAAGTCCTGATTGAATATTGAATTCTGATGAATATATGTACTTTCCCGAAATGAAAAAGGTCCTGCATTTGTTGCAATCGGGATTTAGCTTGGACTAGTAATCCTATTAACCTTGTTATAGAAAGGATTTAGCCCAGATGGGTAATCTAGATATAATACCTCTTAAGTATACGTTATGATTACCTAGACTGGTAATCCCAATTGAGCTCTTTTGAGCTTACGTTATATAAAAGATTTAGCCTGGACTGGTAATCCTGTTATACGATATGTGGCTCGAGAGTGTGTTCCTTGATTAAGTGCCTCAATGGGTATCCACGAATAAGAATTGATGGATTATTGAATCGTACACCCCAGGTGTACTACTTGAGTATCCATCGAATTTCAATAATTCAACGAACTTAAAACTCTTGACATGGCATGAGAATTAAGAGATGGAATGATAATATCTTGAAAGAGTATTGCATGATAAGCTCATCTATCCTTACTTGATGTATATGTAACGTAACACCCCTCACTTGTATTCAACGCCAGAATAGGGTTACGGAGCATTACCAGACTTACAAAACAATTAAACATCCATTTAACATACATTCTCTCAATTCAGGCATTCATCATTCAATCTTAATCAATTTGTCTCTTATAAGAGCCTACAAGGCTCTAAACATGCTTTGAGAGTGATTCGAGACTAAACCGGTAACTCAAGAAACTTTCACAAAACTTTGAAAATTTTCTCAAAACAGGGGACATACGCCCGTGTGGGTGTCTCACATGACTAACACACATGCCCGTCTCACAGGCCGTGTGGACATTCGAAATGGGAGCACATGGTCGTGTCCCAACCTGTGTCTGACCCCGTGCAACTATAACACCCCAAACCTAGCCTAGACATTATGGCCAAATCTGGTGATGCCACATGATAGCATTTGAAACTAAGTTGTTACGATAAAACAATTTTCCATTTGTTTACACTCGTAAACCCCAAAATCTTTACCTATCTAGTCGTTTGTTTTTACACATTTCATTGCCAAAGCTTTTAAAAGTCGTTTTGAGTAAATCACATGTTTAGAGAAAACTTTGCCTTTTTGAAAACCGAGTTTTTAAACGTCTTGGCAGATATAAATCCACTAAAATAAATAATAACCCAAATTAAGAAAAAGTTCCAGAAAGTCTGGGATTTATGTCAAAAATTACCCATAATATAATTAAAAATTAAATACCCAAAGTTGGAGAAAAAGTTTAGGTTCGTGTGGCCACCGCCAAGTACTCCGCTGTACCGATTCGTCAAGTCTGGGGATTACCTGCACAAACTAAGCAGAAGAGGTGAGTTTATGTAAACTCAGTGTGTAATTCCCCGTGCAAACAAACAGACAGTATACAAAATAAACTTAGTCTGGGCCTAGCCCTTTTTCAGTATTAGTGATAGTATTAGTTAGAGCTTAAGCTCATCTCAGTACAAAAGCAGTCATGCATTTGGGCCTTGGCCCATTACAGTATCAGTAATCAGTACAGTAACAGATTATGCAGTAAACAAGTCCTACCCAGCCAGCCTTTACACACCATCTCCATCCAACCCAACACTCCATGTGGGGATATAATCAACCCACCCATCTTTACACTCCAAAATAGTACCGGAAGTGGCACTAGACAGTAATTTGCAGCTGAGCTACCAGTATATTAGGCTTAAATCCTTTCAATACACTTCCTCCACATATATCATCCCATCCCCATGTAATGCAACATACAGTCACGGCATGCTATCACATAGTGTCATGCATATAGTCATTACAGTATTCCAATCATGCTCAGTAAATAGTCATACAAATATCATTCAGTCAATTAGGGATCAAAGCATTGCTTACCGACCCCATAGTAGGTTCACAGTCGACGCGGGTGACCTGTGCAACCTTAGCAAACAAATGAATAAATTGGGCTCACATGCCCATGTGATCTGCCCGTGTGGCCCACACGACCTAAATTGGCCTTGGTCGTGTAGATCACACGGCCTGGCCCAACATTCCACACGCCCATGTGGCCCACATGGCCCAATTGATTGAGCCCGTGTCTCATACATGGCCTCACCGGCCATCACACAGCTATGTCATGTGCTCGTGTCTTGCGCACAGGACCTAGCTTATCGATCACACGCCCATGTATTGCCACACGGCCTACCACACGGGTGACCACATGCCGTGTGGTGTCGACAGTTTCGTTTTTCAGCTATTATCGATTCTCATTTTCTGTGTTTTCAGGTACACACCTGTATCGTTTTTTTTGCCTAATCACTCTTGAGCACTCCCGTACCTAAAAATCAACATTCCAGAGTCCGAATTAACAATGTTCTCGAAATATAAATTCAACTTTATTCACACAAAACCTTAAACCACTAAATAATGCACGCGAGAAGTTACCACTGCCGAATAGAGCTCCAAACACTCAAACCTTCGTAGGAACCCCATCCAAAACTTGCTCTTCGCCTAAAACGAAATTAACAAAACAACCCACCATCTATCATTAAGTTGTATAACATGAAAACTTAACAGAAGCGTGACTTACCGAACGCGCACACAACCCAAAAGAATGATATGAATTCAAAAATGGGATGAAAATGGGAAGAAAATAGTGGAGAATGGGAGGCAAAATTTAGGCAGTAGAGAGAAAAAGGAAGAACATGAATTCTTTTCTTTTTTGAAATAAAATCCAAAAATAAAATATTTAGCTAACCCCCCACTACTTCACATCCTAACCACCCACTCATAGTCTTTTAGTACAATCGGAACTCTTTCGGTTATACGAGCAAAAATAATCTCCCTTGCCCACACAGGGATTTGAATACAAGGTCTCTAGCAAACTGACACTCAACTTATCCACCAGACCAGCAGGCCCATTCTAATATAAATTCCCTAACATTTAAACATAAGCCTACTAAGCAAGAGTAAGGCTTTAATTAAATAAAACAAAAATTTTTCCAAACTAAGGCTTGAACTTGGGACCTCTCACACACCCAGAACACTTAACCATTGAAGCAGACACACAATTGTGTCACATTTTAACAGAACATAAATATGGGATTTTTGGGGTCTTACAACTCTATCCCCTAAAAAAATTTCAGCCTCGAAATTTTTACCTGATCAGAATAGATAAGCATACTGCTGACACATCGCATCCTCAGGCTCCTACGTGGCCTTCTCAAAGCTATTGTAACACCCCTTACCCGAGACCGTTGTCAGAGTCGAGCATGAGGCGTTACCTAACTTAACTTACTAATCCGGGGCATAAAATCTGCTTTTAAAATTAATTTATTTACATTCATTCAATATGCCCCTAAAAAGGGCCCTCGAGACCCTAAAACATGCAATTGAAATGGTTCAGAATCAAACCAGGAACATTAAAAATTTTCTGAATACTTAGACAAATCAAAACAATTTATTTCATTATTCCTTATAAAATTGCCCACCTACGTCATAGTCACTAAATAAATCATAACCTGAGTCAAAAAACTCAAAATTTAAATTTATGAATTTTCCCTGAAACTAGACTCATATATCTTCTTACTAATTTTTTTCCAGAATTTTTGGTCTAGCCAATTAGTACAGTTTATTAGTTAAAGTTTCCCCTGTCGTACTGTTCGACTACTCTGACCTCTCCTCTCTACGAATCAATTTTCTCCCTGTAAAGAATTCAAATAACCATTCTGTTTATTTCTCTTGAAAGCAGGTTCACTAAGGAATCTATAAATACAAACTATAACTCCTAATAATTTTTTTAAAATTTTTAGTGAATTTATAAAGTCAGAATAGGGGATTCAGAAATTGCTCTGACCCTATCTCACTAAAATTCAAATATCTTTTAATATTCACTTATGTTTCTTACTATATTTGTTTCATATGAAAATAGACTCAATAAGCTTTAATTTTATAACTAATTCATCACCTAATTCCATTTCTACTATTCTTGGTGATTTTTTCAAGATCACGTCACTACTATTGTTCAATACTATTTTAATGCTAATTTCACATTTTCATGATTTCTTTGTATTAACTACCATTTAGGCATACATAACACCGAAAGATGTTCTTCATTAGTCATTTCAATAGCTAATCATTATCAAATATTTACATACCATTCTTTATCCATATCATAAGGACATACACATGAAATGGCTAAGTCCCTATACATGCCATAAACTAGAACGTTTGTAAACGAAGATACCCATTTGGTAATTTGATAGTCGATAGTGTAAAGAGATCTCCGATGACCTCCAACCCGAGCTTGCTTTTAAGTACTCTGAAACATGGGAAAATGAAAGAAGTAAGCTTATAAAGCTTAGTAAGTTCACATGTAAAATAGTAAGAGTTAGCAATCAATTTAGCTTACTACTATGTTGTCAAATTTGCTTAAATAATGTTTAGTTCTTACTTTCCCATCTTACTCATCAGTAACCTTACCAAAGGCTCAGAATCCAAAAGGCACCTTACTTAATAGCTTGCTTACATACCTGCAACATCTCACTTAACACATGAGTACTCTTTCATAATATAGACATATTGCCAATCATGTTATAAAGTGTCACAAGCATAACTGAAAACTCATCACTTACATAATACTTGATAATCTCAATTACTTACAATCTCAATATTAAATAAGCCTTAAATGCATACCTGTACTCTTTCTTCATGTTCTCACATTGTCGTTTCTTTGACTTACTCTTTGGATTACTCGGGAACCTTTTCCTTTTTGAACTTACCATTTCCATGTCTTGACATGGTCTTACGTGGTATCATTGCCTTATGAACTCACCAATGCCATACCTTGGCATGGTCTTACATGGGACCTTTGCCTTATAGTAAATCATCAATGCCATGTCTTGACATGGTCTTCCATGATTTCCTTGTCTTATAGAACTTATCAATGCTAAGCCTTGGCATGGTCTTACATGATATCTTTATCTTACCAAATGCCATGTTCCAAACATGGTCTCACATGGTATCCTTGTCTTACCAAATGCCATGTTCCAAACATGGTCTTACATGGTATCCTTGTCTTAGTGCCAATGCCACATCTTGATGTGGTCTTACATGGAGTCCTTAATCAATGCTGATGCCATGTCTTGACATGGACTTACACGGAATCCTTGCCTTACCAATGCCATGTCTTGACATGGTCTTACATGGTATCCTTAACCGTCAATTCCTCCTTAAATACCATGTTATGAACATGGAATTTTCCGTTAATTCTTCCTTAATTGCCATGGTACAACCATGGACTTTGAGATATCAATGCCTTGTCAAGTCATAGCTGAAACATACTTGCTCAAATTCTCAAGGTTAGTCGCATAACTCAATAATAACAATACAAATAACAATAATTGCATGATAATAAAATGCTACTCAACTCAGATACTTACATTCTCAATCTCATCATATCGTCAAATTAACTTATTCTCATCAAACTATGCTAGTCAATACTTTCTTTGTTATCATACAAAGCCATAATACAAAATATGGTCTTACATATAAATTATACAAGTTCTCTTTCCAATATCAAATTATTATTGAACATTAATCATTATATATGAAACTCAATACTAAAGTATTTATGGCTAAAATACCAATTTATCATTCAAATATGCATAAATAAATACTTATTAAACATATGAACTTACCTCGATACCAAAACGACCATTTTACCAACTTTCCTGATTTTCGATATTTCTCTCGTTCTAGGCCCAAATCTCACATTTTAGGATCTAAAACATCATATTTCACGTATTTAATTAATGTACTATTCAAAAAATTCCCTAACTCAAACTTTGACAAAATTACAATTTTGCCCCTAAACCTTTGCAGAATTATGATTTTTCCCCTAGGCTCGAAAATTAAATTTATCCATATTTATTATGTTTTATGACACGCTGAACATTTTTCCCTTGTATGGCAACATCAAATTCTCACTCTATCATGTCCTTATGAACATTATGTATTTTTACCGATTATGTCATTTTACTCGTTTTCACTTAAAATCGCTTAGAAAAAGTTGTTTAACATAATTTCAAGCTTCATATTCTACCATAAAACATCAAAATAAACATATTTAACCTATGGGTATTTTTCCAAATATGAACCCTATCATGAATTATTGCTAGAATAAGCTAAATCAAGTTATCGGGACTCCACAAACATAAAGAACATTAAGAATGAGGCTAGAACGGACTTACTATTGAGCTTGGAAAGCTTGGAAATCCTAACCATGGCTTCCCCCAAGCTATATTCGGCCTCCCTGAAGAAGATGGACCAATTTTGGCTTTATTTTCCCTTTTTAATTCTTTTAATTACTAAATGAACAAAATGCCCTTAAAGGTTTTTCTTTCAAATTTGCCTTATTCTTGCCCATTTTTGTCCAAACTTAAATTATAATGGTCTAATTACTAAATAAGGACCTCCACTTTAAGAACCCATTTCAATTATATCCCCTTTATCATCTAGAACACACATTTTGCTAATTTTACAATTTAGTCCTAATTATCAAATTAGGCACTTATACATAAAATTTCTTCACGAAATTTTCACACAATTATTCAATCAATGAATAAATCTTAAAACTTAATCAGAATAATTTTTTTACCTCAGTTTCGTGGTTTCGCAACCACTATTTCGTTTATCCCCTATTTCAGGATGTTACAGCTATGGTTACGCCAAAGAACCTTAACCAGTAGAATCGACTTCCTCCTCAGAACCTTTACATCCCTATCCAATATCTGTACCGGCTCCACCTCGAAAGTCAAATCTGGCCTAACCTCTATCTCCTTAATTGGCACAACATGCGTTGGATCTGAGCAGTAGCTCCTCAACATCGAGACATGGAAAACATCATGAATCCGATCCAATTCTGGAGGTAGCTCTAATTGGTAGGCAATCGGTCCCACTCGTCCCAAAATACGGTAAAACCCAATAAATCTAGGGCTCAGCTTGCCCTTTCAACCAAATCTCAGAACCTTCTTCCAAGGCAAGACCTTCAGAAACACGAAGTCCCCCATAGAATACTCAATCTCTTGCCTCTTCAGATCAGCGTAAGACTTCTGCCTGGCAGAAGCTGCCTTTGGATGGTTCTTAATCAGCAGAACCTTATCCTCAGTCTCAGAAACTAACTCAGGGCCCAGAACACGCCGCTCACCCAACTCAATCCAACATGAAGGAGTACGACACTTACGACTATACAGAGCCTCGTAAGGTGCCATATGTATACTAGACTAATAACTGTTGTTATAAGCAAACTCTACTAGCAGCAAGTACTCCTCTCAACTGCCACTGAAATTGATCACACAACTTCTTAACATGTCCTCCAATATCTAAATCACCCTCTCTAACTGACCATCTTTCTGAGGATGGAAAGCAGCACTAAAGTCCAATCTAGTACCCAGATCTTCATGAAGCTTCTTCCAAAATTAAGAAGTGAAGCGAGGATCCCTATCAGAGATGATCGAAGTCGGTACCCCATGCAGTCTCACTATCTCAGACACATACAATTTAGCCAGCTTTTGCAGAAAGTAGTCAGTGTGAAAAGGTATGAAATGGGCGAACTTGGTCAATTGATCCACGATGATCCATACTGAATCCTTCCTATTGGGCATTAGGGGCAACCCACTAACGAAGTCCATAGTCACTCACTCCCATTTCCAAAGCAGAATCTTAATTGGCTGAAGCAACCCCAAAGGTAACTGATGCTCAGTCTTAACCTACTAGCATGTCAGACATTTACCCACAAAGTCTGTAACCTCATGCTTAAGACTTGGCCACCAATATAACTCACGAAGGTCCCAGTACATCTTATTTCAGCTAGGATGCATAGCATAAGGGCGACTATGCACCTCTCGCAGTATAGACTGGCTCAACTCGATATCTTTTGGAATATAGATTCTTCCACGGAAACAAAGTACTCCTTCACTATTCAGTCCAAAATCCACAGTATCCCCACTCTCAACCTGTCGGAAGCGAAGACCTAACGACTCGTCCCCTATCTGTTTACCCTTAATCTTATTCATCTAGCTTAGCCAACAAACTACCATCATCAAATAAACTGAGGCGAGCAAACATCGCCCTTAGATCAATCATATCTCTACGGCTCAGTGCATTGGCCACCACATTGGCCTTACCCGGATGGTATTCGATCATACAATCATAGTCCTTAAGCAACTCAATCCATCTATGCTGCCTAAGATTTAACTCCTTCTGAGTGGGGAGATACTTGAGGCTCTTCTGATCCGTATAGATGATACACTTTTCACCATATAGGTAATGCCTCCAAATTTTAAATGCAAAAACCACCGCGGCCAACTCGAAGTCGTGTGTTAGATAATTAGCCTCATGAGTCTTAAGTTGACGAGACACATAAGCTACCACCTTACCCTCTTTCATCAACACACATCCCAAACCAACATGTGATGCATCGCTGTAAACAGTGAACTCTTTTTCAAACTCTGGCTGTATCAAAATAGGGGCCTCAGTCAGTATAGTCTTGAGCTTCTCAAAGCTCTCTTGCTGCACATCAGTCTAGTTGAAAGGCACACCCTTGCGTAGTAGCTTAGTCAAAGGAGCTACAATCAGTGAAAACCCCTCTACAAATTGTCGATAATACCTTGCCAGTCCCAGAAAACTGCAGATCTTAGATACAGTTTTAGGCTGCTTCCATTCCAAGACAGCCTTAATCTTTCGAGGGTCTACTCTAATCCCCTCAGCCGAAATTACATTTCCCAAAAACGTTACTTCACGTAACCAAAACTCACATTTACTAAATTTGGCGTACAATTGTTTCTCTCGCAGAATCTATAGAACCACTCTAAAGTGTTCATCATGCTCATCCTCAGTCTTCGAATAAACCAGTATGTCATCAATAAATACCACTATGAACCGATCCAAATAAGGTTGGAACACTCGGTTCATCACATCCATGAAAGCTGTCGGTGCATTAGTCAGTCCAAATGGCATTACTAGGAACTCGTAATGTCCATAACGAGTCCTGAACACCGTCTTATACACATCAGCCTCCCTAACTCTCAACTGGTGATACCCCGATCAGAGATCAATCTTAGAGAAAACTGAAGCACCTCGGAACTGGTCAAACAGATCATCTATCCTTGGTAGGGGGTACTTATTCTTGATGGTCAGCTTATTTAGTTACCATTAGTCGATACACATGCGCATGGATCCATCCTTCTTTTTCACAAATAGTATTGGTGCTCCCCATGGAGACACATTAGGTCGAATGAATCTGTGATCCAGTAACTCTTGAATCTGAGCCTTAAGCTCCAAAAGCTCTTTCGGCACCATTCTATAGGGGGCGATGGACACTGGAGCTGTGTTAGGAAGAAACTCAATCCCAAACTCCACTTCTCTGCTCGGAGGTAACCCTAGAAACACTTCAGAAAACACATCTGGAAAGTCTTTAACCATCTTGATGTCCTTAATTGCTAAATCCATAGAATTCGGAACACTGATATAAGCTAGATAAGCTTCACACCCCTTACGAACCAACTTTTCGGCCCTTAATGTAGAAATCATATTCGATAAATAATTCTGACGCTCCCTAATTACTACTACCTCGCTACCATCCGCAGTTCTCAGTACAACCCTTTTTGAGGCACAATCCAGGCTCACTCGATGCTTGACCAACCAGTCCATTTCCAATATCATATCAAACTCTCCAAAAGGTAGTTCCATCATATCAGCCACAAAGATAGTCCCTTGAACCTCTAGAAGGACATCCCTAAACAGTCTATTTACCTTTACTAATTGCCCCAACGGACTCAGTATAGTCACCTCACTTGTATGCTCTCAACCAAGATACCCAAATTCTTGGACACAGTACAAGCTATATAAAAGTGTGTGGATCCTATATCTATCAATGCAGTATATGGTGCATCATAAACAAGAAACGTACCCATGATGACATCTGGAGCATCTGCTTCCTCACGACGACGAGTAGCATAAACTAAAGTCGGCTGCCTCGCTTCAGCCTGACCTGCACCTCTGCCCGGTGCTCTAATGAACTGCACCTCAAACAAGCCTCAGTTCTTTTCCAACACTCACCCTGATGGCACCTACCACAGTCAGTACAGGGCGGCTGTCTAATAGCGACTATAGGAACCCCAACCAGGATCAGCCCATCAACTTTGGCTTTTTTCTTAGACCTTTAAACGAAACTCGAGGGCTCCGATTCCTTCTTATTCCTACCTCTTTCTTTATTTTGGCGCTCTACACGCTTCACTTCTTCAGCGATCGTCACCTTACCAATTAGTGCAGCAAAATCTCGCTCCCTCTATAAAGTTATCAGAACCCTCAGATTATCCCTGAGGCCATCCTCAAAGTGAACACATCGCTCATACTCAGCCACCACCAAACCTCGCGCATAGCGGCTCAATCGCAAACATTCGGCCTCATACTCGGCTACTGATCTATCACTCTAGGTCAAACTCAAGAACTCTCTCCTACGGGTATCCACATAACTGGCACCCATATACTTCCCCGGAAGGCAGTTTTGAAGAACTCCCAGGACAGTTGATCGGGCTGAGTGCCCTCCTTAACCGTAAGTCACCATTAGTAAGCTTCAACTCTCAACAGTGATACTGCACCCTTTAGTTTTTGCTCAGGGGTGCAGTCCAGATCATCCATGATCCTCTCTGTGGCCTCAATCTAGTACTCAGCCACATTAGGGGCGACCCTAGCGACACCCTTGAATATCTAAGCTCCATTAGACCAAAGTCCTTCCGTAACTGACCCTCGGCCTCCAACTCCAGTATTGGCCCCATCGACCTTTTCCAAAATCCTCAACATGGCCTAGGATAGTGATCATCCCCAGCCACACGATCATGAGACCTTGACCCAGACCCAGTCTCTGTAACAGGTGACACCGGCGTCTCACTAGTGTTTAAATTTCGTATATTGCCTAGTGAAAAGGACTTAGCTCGAGCCCTCTACGGCCTCTACCACTACCTCTTGTACCTCGTTCGGGAATACCTCGAATGCTCATTACCGAATCGTGTTTATCTATATTTAACAATTTTATGCATCTGCTTAAAGTTTCAGTAATTGTTTAACAAAAGTTTTATGCAGAACAATATTAGTAATACGAAGTTCGTTTTCGTACAACACACTGTCTATCAGTTTAACTACAGTCTCAGTGTACACTATTTTGAGTGTTTTCAGTATAGTCCATCTATAGTAGTCTCAGTATATACAACCTATAATAGTTGCAGTCAAAACATATAACAGTTATAAAGAACATAAAGAATCGGCATAGGAGACTCAATGTACCATACATTCAGTAGAAATATTCCAGTATTTAAAAAATTAGTTAAAAATAAGTTTTTCTTTTTAAAACCCAAATCCACAGCCGATTTTTGCAACCTGGCTCTAATACTACTAAATATAACACCCTAAACTTGGCCTAAACGTTATGGCTGAATTTAGCAATGCCACATAATAGCGTTTGAAACTAAGTTGTTACGATAAAAAATTTTTCCATTTGTTTACACTTGTTAACCCCAAAATCGTTACCTATCTTGTCACACCCCTAACCTATATCCGTCACCGGACCAGGGTTAAAGGCATTACTAGACAAATTGGAAAATTTAACTTTCATTTCATAATCATCAAAGCATCAGAGAACAGCATCAATATAGAGTCCCTTATATAGGTCATCGAGACCTTAAACATGCTTTAGAAAGGGGTCAGAACTAAACTGAACACGTACAAAATTTTTCCAGAACTTAAACATTTTTTAAAGAAGAACAAGTCACACGTCCGTGTGAACAGGCCGTGTGCCTTACACGGCATTAGACACACCCATGTGTCTAGGCCGTGTCAAAACAGAGCATACATACTGACTTACTCACATGGCCACCAAACTCGCCCATGTGCCTTGACCGTGGTCGAAACTGACTTGAGCCACACGGCTAGCCGCACGCCCGTGTGCCTTGGCCGTGCCCGAGCCTGACTTACAAATTGTAGGGTACACTATGGGGCACACGACCATACAACATGACCGTGTGTCGTACACGGCTGAGACACACGCTCGTGTCTTTGCTTGTGTGGACAAAAATAAACCATTAGAAAAGACAATTTGCCAGCCATTTAAATCAAACCTACAAGCAACCAAAATCACAACATTTCTTAACCAATTCACATCCAATTTACAACCAAAACATAATCATTCATGTTATATCATTGCCAACCAATTCCATGCTTAATAACCTTACTATTATGCTAAAACATAAGACAAAAACATCTCAAAACATATGGTTTATAAACCTTAATACATACCCCTCAATCTCCTACTATGAACTTACCAAATACTTGCCAGATTGGCCATTTATTTTGACCAAACAAGAACATGTCATAAACTTAACTTCATCATATAACTTATACCATAACTCATTCATAAACATATCCATAATCAAGCCAAATCACATGGCTAGATATATACACATTTCAAAACATATTCAAAGTACTTCTAGTCTATACATGCCATACTCCAATATTTACATTTCCAAAATGTACCAAAATAATGTTCGATAGTGCAGTGATGATCCACAATGATTCCCAAGCTTCCCGTAGCTACGATATCTGTAATACAGTTAAAAGACTCATAGAGTAAGCTTATAAAATCTTAGTAAGCCATATAGAAATAAATTTAACACATTAAACATTAATTCATAATCAAATTACATATACTTCAAGTCATAAACTATTACAACTTCCATATTTGTATACATTTCATATTTTCCAATTTCCATGACACATATAGCATAATTTCTCATGCTTTTACCACATATCATCTTTTGTTTATTAAAGAATACATACTTACCTTTCACTATCAAATGTGATACTCATTTCGAACGTACCTGAATCGGATATGTATATCTCAAGTTATTCATTTTTCAAAATGCCCATTTGAACCATTTGGAAATGTAAGGATACGCGGAAAGCTCGAGAAGCATATATGATGCCAACGTCCCAGACGTGGTCTTACATGCAATCAAACATCAATGCCACTGTCCCAGACAGGGTCTTACACGAAATCAGATACGATGTCGATGTCCCAGACATGGTCTTACACATAAAACAGAAGTCGATGCCAATGTCCAAGATGTGCTCTTACACGAAAACACATATCGGATCCTATGTCAAGACATATGTATCCTAACTATTCCTAAGGTTCATACGGGGCTTTTCGGACGTTGAAACTTTGTTGATACTTTCTCAGATGTCATATATATAGTTTGAATATTCATTCATCACAATTCAATATCATATAAATAATAATAATTCAATTCAAATACGTTTATTTGTATATCGACTTATCTCGTACGAATTCGGATGGATGAAATCGGTTACTCGACAACTTTCGACTTTCCCCGATCTAATTTCGTTTTCTTTAACTCTCGATCTATATAAATTCAAATTTAACTAATTCAATTACAAATTCATTCAAAACTATCTAGAAACACACATTTAGGGCATTTTGCAAACTACCCCTCAAATTTTCACATTTTGACACTTTAGTCCCTAATTCACAAAATCACAAATAGAAGCTTAGCCAAATTTCTATAAGGTTCATATAAGTCCATGTAGTTCATTTATTTCACATCTTAGTCCCTCAATTTAAAAATTTCACAATTTAGCCCATTTTACTCAAAGTCATTAAAAAATCCAAAGACAAAACATATAAACCCAACATCAAACTTTTATATTTCATCAATTAACAACATAAAGATCATGAATTCATCCATGGCACATTTCAAAATCATTATTAAAATAAAAAATTAATACATGGGCTTGATAGTATTCAAAGCAACGATTACAAGAACGTAGAAATGATAAAAAACGGAACAAAAAACGAACCTTCAATTGAGTTTTAGTATGGCCGAACCCTAGATGACTCTTTTTCTTTTATTTTATTTTGATTTTTGGTTGAAGATGAACACAAATGGCTTGATTTTCATTCCTTTATTTTATTTTAATTAACAATAATAATTCTTTTACAGTTTTAACCTTTAATAATTCATTACAAATTCACTTAATGGATGGTTATTTATGTCCATTCAAACTTCCAATGGTCAAATAACCACATAAGGACCTCACAATTCTAAAGCCAAATCAAATAGGCACTTTAACAATTAGAGGCCACTTTAACATTTTACGCGATTAGGTCATTTTTCAAAATTAAGCACACAAACATATAAATTTTCATACGAGACTTTCAAACATACTAATTCATATATCATAAGCACAGAAAATAATATTTAAATATTTTACTGACTCAAATCTGTGGTCCCGAAACCACTGTTTCGATTAGGGTCTAAACTGGACTGTTACATATCTAGTCGTCCGTTTTTACACATTTCATTGCAAAAGCTTTTAAAAGTCATTTTGAGTAAATCGCGTGTTTAGAGAAAACTTTGCCTTTTTGAAAATCGAGTTTTTAAACGTCTTGGCAGATATAAATCGACAAAAATAAATAATAACCCAAATTAAGTAAAAGTCCCGAAAGTCCGCAATTTACATAAAAAATTACCCATAATATAATTAAAAATTAAATACCCAAAGTTGGAGAAATAGTTTAGGTTCGTGTGGCCACTACCAAGTCCTCCGCTACACCGATTTGTCAAGTCTGGGGATTACCTACACAGTTTAAGTAGAAGGGGTGAGTTTACATAAACTCAATGTGTAATTCCCCGTGCAAACAAACAGACAATATGCAAAATAAACTTAGTCTGGGCCTAGCCTTTTTTCAGTATTAGTGACAGTATCAGTTAGGGCTTAAGCCCATCTCAGTACAAAAGTAGTCATGCATTTGGCCCTTGGCCCATTACAGTATCATTAATAAATACAGTAACAGATTATGCAGTAAACAAGTCCTACCCAGCCAACCTCTACACACCATCTCCGTCCAACCCAACACTCCATTTGGGGATATAATCAACCACCCATCTCTACACTCCAAAATAATACTTGAAGCTGCACTAGACAGTAATTTGCAATTGAGCTACCAGTATATTAGGCTTAAAGCCTTTCAGTACAGTTCCTCCACATTTATCATCCCATCCCCATGCAATGCAACATACAATCATGGCATGCTATCACATAGTGTCATGCATGTAATCAGTACAGTAGTCTAATCATGCTCAGTAAACAGTCATACATATATCATTCAGTCAATTAGGGATCAAAGCATTGCTTACTGACCCCAGAGTAGGTTCACAATTAACGCAGGCAACCCGTTCAACCTTAGCAAACAAATCCATAAATTGGGCTCACACGCCCATGTGATCTGCCCATGTGTCCCACACGACCCAAATTGGCCTTGTTCGTATGGATCACACGGCCTGGCCCAACATCTCACATGCCCGTGTGGTGCACCCATGTGGGCTACACGGGCCAATTGGTTGAGCCCATGCCTTGCACATGGCCTCACTGGCAATCACACGGTGGTGTCATACGCCTGTGTCCTGCGTGCATGGCCTAGCTCGTCGATCACACTCCATGTATTGCCACACGGCCTACCACACGAGCGACTACATGCTTGTGTGGTGTCGATAGTTTCATTTTTTGACTTTTATTAGTTCTCATTTTTTGTGTTTTCGGGTACTCACCTGTATCATTTTTTATGCCTAATCACTCTTGATCACTCCCGTACCTAAAAATCAACATTCTAGAGCCCGGATTAACAACTTTCTCAAAACCTAAATCAAACTCTATTCACACACTAAACCTTAAACCACTAAATAATGCGCGCAAGAACTTACCACTATCGAAAAAAACTCCGAACACTCAAACCTTCGCAGGAACTCCAGCCAAAACTTGCTCTTCACCTAAAATGAAATTAAAAAACCAACCCTCCATCAATCATTAAGTTGTATAACATGAAAACTTAACAGAAACATGACTTCCCGGATGCACACACAACCCAAAGGAACGATATGAATTTAGAAAAGGGATGAAAAAGGGATAAAATAGTGGAGAATAAGAGGCAAATTTTCGATAGTAAAGAAGAAAAGGAAGAGCGTGAATTCTTTTCTGTTTTGAAATAAAATCCAAAAATAAAATATTTAGGTAACCCCCACTACTCCACATCCTAACCACCCACTCATCGTCTCTTAGTACAATCGGAACTCTTTCAGTCATACGAGCAAAAATAATCTCCCTTGCCCACGCAGGGATTCAAACACAAGATCTCCAGCAAACTGACACTCAACTTATCCACCAGATTAGTAGGCCCATTCTGATATAAATTACCTAACATTTATACTTAAGCCTATTAAGCAAGATCAAGGCTTTAATTAAATAAAACAAAAATTATTCCAAACTAAGGCTTGAACTTGGGACCTCTCACACACACCCAGAACACTTAACCATTGAAGTAGATATACAGTTGTGTCACATTTTAACAAAACATAAATATGGGATTTTTAGGGTGTTACAGTAACTTTCTGACTTGGGTTATACAACCAACACACATGCCCGTGTGCCCTAAAAATGGCCATACACGCCCTTGTGTCATGTCGTGTACTAGGCCGTGGCAAACCTGTAGGGTATACTGGCTTATGCCACACGGCCAAGTCTCACTCCCGTGTGTGAGGCCGTGTGGAGCATACTAACTTGATTTTAATTTCAACACCAGGGAACACATGACCGTGTAACATTACTGTGTGTCACACACGACCGAGACACACGCTCGTGTCTCTGCCACTATGGACAAAAATAGGATATTTGCAAAGCCATTTTTCTAACCTATTTTTACGTTCCTACATAAGCATAAAGTGCAACATTTTATAACTCAATAAGCAGCCAATCCATAACATTTCATACACATATAATACCAAATTGAACCAAAACAAATGGTTTTATCTTGTACTACAACATGTACCAAAATCATTAGTTCAAGTAACCCTAACTATCATCTTTATAGCTAGCTTATACATGCCATATTTACATATATCCATGAGTTCAAAAGTACCAATCGATAGCTGGATAGTGTGATGCATATCTTCGAATTTATTCGAATCGATCGAGCTATCTAACCTCTGTAAAACATGGAAAAGAAATAGAGTAAGCTTTATAGCTTAGCATGTAACACCCCACACCCGTACCCTACACCGAGACGAAATACGAGGTGTTACCTAACTTGAATACATACATTGGTACATTATCTGAGTCACCAAGAATTGGTCAAATTTAGAACTTTTCCCAACTTTATCATAAACTCCTTAATATGGGCCTACAAGCCGCAAAACATTCATTTGAAACCATTCGGGACTGATTCGGGTCATTTTAACAACATTGAAAAACAACACATGACATAGGGGCATACGCCCATGTGAGAAGGGCAACATGCCCGTGTGACCATTTCAACATGGTCGTGCTGATGGCCCATGTGATTCACACGGCCTAAGCTATAACATCCTGATTTTGGGCTTAGTTGGAATAGTGGTTTCGGGACCACAAATCTGATAAGGAAAATTTCATTTTTATTATATTTTTACGATCTAAGATTTCACAGAATAATTTCATGAAAATTTTGTTCAAAAATTTCGACGTTTGGGCACTCTATTTAGTAAAAAGGACTAAATTGTAAAGGTGCAAAAGTTGAGTTTTACATGTTAGAGGTGTCTAATTGTCATGAAATTTTAAATGGGAGGTCTTTAAATGATAATTAAACCATTTTATAACCTGTTGGACAAAAATGGCCTTGGTTGGGTAAATTTTGAAAGAATAGTAAAAAGGGCATTTTGGTCATTTAGGGGTAAAATGAATTAAAAGACAAATTTTAAACCTCAAATGTGTCCCTTTCTTCTTGCTAAAGTAGAATGTACCAAGAGCAGCCATGGTTAGGGTTTGGCCAAGCTTCCAAGCTTAATAATCAAGGAAATCAAGATTTGGGCTTAAATCGGGAAAATACAAGATTATGGACTAGAATGGTAAATTGCCATTTCTAGATCCGAGGTAAGTTCGCGTGATTTAATAAGCCTATTATTCATGTTATTATTGATATACATGAAATAGAATTTGTTACAATTGTATTGAATTTGACGTTAATAGAAATTTGATGGAATATGATGTTTAAAAGAATTGGGTGATTACCGAGAATATGAGATCTTACATATGATTTTCCTGTTTGCATGAGTGGTTGTGATAAGAGATAGCACAGGTACGTACTCGAAACTAATGAGTACTTGTTTGACATGTGAAATGAAATGGACTTGTAAAGAGAGTGCAAATGAAATAAGTTTTAGTATTGTTCAATTAATGGACACAAACGGTGATTTGTGGTTGATGAATTGAGATTAAATGAGCAAATCTCGGTTGAACCTTCGGAATGAAAAAATGTGGTGCTAAGTGGATATACCACAATTATACGTGTAACGTGGTGCTAAGTGGATATACCACGATTACACATATTGATACATGTAACATGGTGCTAAGCGGATACGCCACGGTTACATATATTGAGTCATTAACGTGGTGCTAAGTGGATATACCACGGTTAAACATGTAAAGTGGTGCTAAGTGGATATGCCACGGTTACATATATTGATTCATTAACGTGGTGCCAAGTGGATATACCACGGTTAAACATGTAACGTGGTGCTAAGTGGATATGCCACGGTTATACAAGTTAATTTGCAAAGTGGCACTAAGTGCGTATGCCACAATTACATGTTAGCCCAATAGTGTGCAGCTATGTGCTAAAACCACCGGATATTGTTACTTTTCGAAGTGTTCATTGGGAGAAACAAGTTTGCTAAATGAAATTTAACGTGAAAAAAATGTGGGATAATACCGGAATATGAATATATGAGATTTGAATTATGAGTTAGATATGTGATTGTATTTTTTATAAGATGAATATGGATAAGTACTATCTTAAAAGTTGATAATAAGAAATTTTACTAAAGGAATAAGATTTGGGACAAAGAGTCTAAAACAGCAGCAGGGGAGTGACTTTGAAAAATCATTAAAAATAGTAGAAATGGAACAAGAAGTGGAATGAGATATGGAATTAAAGCGTGTTGAATCTATTTTCATATAAAAGAAATAGAGCAAACAAAGGAATTCTATATTTTAAGATATTTATATTTTTGTAAGACTGGTTCGGACTGATTTTGTGATCCCCTGTTCTTAATTGTAAAAATCATTAAAACTTGTAAAAAACTAGTTAAGGAACATAATTTATATGGTTGGATTCCTTATTGAATTTATTTTCAGTAGAAAGAATGGAGAACCTCATTTGAATTTGGTAGCAAAATATAATTAAATTTTAGTGAAGAGTGGTTGAAGCTGTCAAACAGCAAAACAGGGGAGATTTTAAATAATAAACTGTATTAATTGGCCTAACCAAATATTCTGAAATTTTTATGGTAATAATAAATATGAGCCTCATTTTTGGGAAAAATTACGGATCTTAATTTGGAGTTCTTTAGCTCTAGATATAAATGATTTAGTGATTGTGACTCAAGAAAACAGCTTAACCAGAACATGTGTTAATGTACAATTGAGATAGTTTTACTATGGAAAGCATGTTAGTAAATTGCTTATTATTTTCATGCGAGCTTACTAAACATAAATCTTACCCCCTCGTTTCCATTTCTTTTAGTGTTGTTAGGTTAACTCGGGGTTGGAGATCGTCGGAGGCAGCATCACACTATCAAGCTAACACTTTGACAGTATAAACACATATGCTAGAATTATTAAGTAAGTGTCATGTATAGGGACCTAGTTTTATAACATGTGTTATTATAATTTGGCCAAATATATTGGTCTTTAGTGAGCTAATGATTATGACTTATAAATCTAGCTATTCATGTTATGTTTGATATTGGTGATGTGCATATGCTTGTTTGTCATTCATGGTTGGTAATATGTTATGTGTTGTTGTAAAAATGCCATGCTTGTGTCTTGATTGTGAATATATAATTACTCAAATATGCCATGTCAATTGCTATGAAAATGTATAAGTGTATGTAGGTAATTAAAGGTGACAATTGGATTGGAAAATAGCCTTGAAATTGACCACACGGCCTAATCCACACGGGGGCATGTGACTCTTCGAAGAAAGAAAATTAGTTAAGTTGCCCAAAGATTTTCAAAGTTCTTGGTTTAGTCCCGAACCACCCCAATGTATGTTATAGGTTTCGAAGACCTATATAAGGGACGATATGCATGTGTTCGAGATGTTTTAATTTTTGGTGAAATTTTGTGGCCCGATTTTGCATGTTGTGAATGTTTAAGTCTGGTAACGCCTCGAACCCTGTCCCGACATTGGATACGGGTGAGGGGTGTTACATTTATTGGTATCAAGGCTATGGTTTATTTGGTTCTTGAACTAACCTAGCATGTGTAAAAGTTCAATTATACATGCCACCGATCCGTGATAGTGTGATGTCTCCCGACGCGTATGAGAGCCACTTTGTTTAGACAAAGGTACTCTCCAACCGAGCTACACTTACCATGTTGAATGTAATGCTAAAATATTCGAGTAAAGTATAGTTATGACGAACTAAAACTTGGAAAGGTACGAATGAGGATTCATCAAATGTGTACATGGTGAAATGAGCTTATCTATGATTAATAGATAATTCCATGATGTATATGATCAATTTATTTGAACAAATGCTTGTGTTTGAGTAACTTATCAAAAATATTGATAAGATGAATATTCATGTATATTGGTTGGGATGATTATGATTGGTAAACTCGTATAACTTGAGTAAATGTATTAAATTGCTTGGACTGATATATATGATTGTAATGATATGTATATGATGATGTGTAAGATGAAATTTTAGAGTGTGATATACTTATCCATGTTTTTTTGGCCCTTATATGATATTATGTGCTTGACTTGTCTGATTTAATCAATGGATAAGTAAGATTATCTAGGAAACATGGAAATACATGTATAAGTACACTTGTTTAAATGAGATAACCAGAAAATGAGTGCAAAATCAATATGAATGTTAGTTACTCAAAATGAATGACATAATTGAAATATGATTGCTATGATGAAAACTATGTTACATGTATATGAGAGTTGAGTCAAAGGCCTTGCGACCCCCTCCCCCTTACCAAAGTGGTGTTTTATAATGGAAATTCCTGAGATTTATGTTGAAGGAGTTTCCAGGTGAGAAACCAAAGAGTTCAATGATGGAATGGTTATAAGCATGATTAGAGATTGAGAATGGGTTGATAAGTACAGACATGAGCTAGAAAGATATCTGATTGACTGAAAGATTGTTTAATTTTTGTAACATCGCAGTTAGCGAAAAAGGTTAATTTTGGTAAAACGATCTATCGTGGTATGATGTCGAGAAATGTATTGATTGAAATTCTCTCATGAATTGGTTTCCTTAGTAAAGGGAATATTATAGAATTTGGGACAGAAGAAATAGTTAAAGGAATAATGTTTGAAATATGAAATGTCCAAGCATGGTAAATACAGTGAACAGTTTGTGATTGTCTCTATTGAGAAATGGTATGAGACTATTTGACACCGGAAATATTATTGGGGCTATCTAATCCTTGATGAATTCTTATATTTTGAAAATGTTCTCTGATCTTAACGTTAGATGAATGTGTTGTCAGTCTGATTGGATTATAATCTACATGGTTCTGTTTTTCTCTAGTATTTTGTTATATTCCACCTATTGGGAATCAATGAGAAATTGTGTATGGTGCCATGATTCTATTTCTACCAATCATTGCTCTGATCGATTTTATATATTTGAGAAGCATATAGTTCTGGTCGTATTTGTTGTTAGTGGTTTGGAATGATGTTATTCTGGATTTCTTTTCTTTGAAAAAAATTTGGGGTCTTTCATATTTTTATGAGCCTAGTTCTTGGTCTTCTAACGCAGTGCTGTAAATGGGATTTCCTTATCATGGATTTCTTTATCTTGGATTTCCTTATTCTGGACTTCTCCGTTTCAAATTTCTCTATCTTGGGTTTTCTGGATATTTTATCTTGTAACTTTTTTATCATGACTTGCACTCAGAGCTTGACCTCCAACTTTTGATTGATGTATATAAAGAACAAGTATGACTATACCTCTGAATTGATCCTAATAATGTGGTGAAATTTCAAGTCCCAATGTGTATGGTGGATTTCCTTTCTCAAGTAAGTTAATCAGAGTTAATGTATTCAGTTGAGGTATCAGTATTACTTATGTTAATACATTTGTTATGGTCTTCGATTGGCATGATGAGTGAATTTGGAATGATGCATGTTGAATCGTTCTATTGACAAGAAGAGATAATTTCTTGAAATATCAATTACAGATGAACAAGGTCAACTTGATTGTTCAGTCTGTATGGAATATATGTCTAGAATTTAATGAGATGTGCATGCTTGAGAATAAGGTTTTATTTCTTCACGGGTAAAAAGAAAAATAGTCTAGTTAAGAAGTGTATGTTTCCTAGAAGAGCCGTGTGCAATAAGAAGATCTGATATTGATAATGTAAAGATATTTTTGGTATTAAAAAAATGCTGAAACGATCATTGTTTATCTTTGAGTACAAATTCTTGAAATGTTGAAAGTTTAAAGATGTATAGCAAGAATCATTAGAATTATTTTTGCCGTTTGGGAATTTGAATGGAAATAGAAAAGGTTAATATGGATTTTCTTGTCTGGATCATTCCTGTCCTTGAAAGAGGAAAGTGATATGTAACGTTGTTAAACGTTATGAGATGTGTAAATTATGCTGGTATACCCGAATGCCTGCTCACCAGATTCATAGAATTTCGCGTCTTTATGAATTTTGGATATCATGGAATTTTAATCTCCACTAATCGGATTGAGATCCAAGTTTCATATCATGATTCCTTTGGAAAGCCAGAAGAGGCTTGAAATAAAAAGTAGCTGAGGGTTGAATTGACAAATAATTGGGCTGTGTGAAATTATAAAGAGTATGAGGTTGAGATGAACAGACTAGTTTTACTATTCGAATCCAAAAAGATTCGAGTGCGAATGTATATGTAACATGATGGTATGGATCGGACTTTTGAGTACATGAGCTTTCTGGTAGAGATTAAGTTTCAGTAAAAGTATTGTAAAGTGAATACCACTTATGATTTTTGTATGTCAAATTTAAAGAGATAGGTAGTAAAAGTTTAACCTAAGTGAAAGTTCTTTGACATCGATTTTAGGATTGAGGAATCCAAGTAAAAAACCAAAACCACTTTTCTAGTGAGATTTTCGGGGAATAAAATCCCTAAAGGGGGAGAAATGTAACATCCCGATTTTGGGCTTGTTCGGAACAGTGGTTTCAGGACCACAAATTTGATGAGGAAAATTTCATTTTTATTATATTTTTATGGTATAGGATTTCACGGAATGATTTCATGAAAATTTCGTTCGAAAATTTCGACGTTTAGGCACTTAATTTAGTAATAAGGACTGAATTGTAAAAAGTGCAAAAGTTGAGTTTTACATGTTAGAGGTCTAATTGTCATGAAATTTTAAATGGGAGGTCCTTAAATGATAATTAAACCATTTTATAACTTTTTGGACAAAAATGGCCTTGGTTGGGTAAATTTTGAAAGAATAGTAAAAAGAGCATTTTAGTCATTGAGGGGTAAAATGAATTAAAAGACAAATTTTAAACCCCAAATGTGTCCCTTTCTTCTTGCTAAAGTAGAATGTACCAAGAGCAGCCATGGCTAGGGTTTGGCCAAGCTTCCAAGCTTAATAATCAAGGAAATCGAGATTTTGGCTTAAATTGGGAAAATACAAGGTTATACACTAGAATGGTAAATTGCCATTTCTGGATCAGAGGTAAGTTCACGTGATTTAATAAGCCTATTATTCATATTATTATTGATATACATGAAATATAATTTGTTATAACTGTATTGAATTTGATATTAATGGAAATTTGATGGAATATGATATTTAAAAGAAATGGGTGATTACCGAGAATATGAGATCTGGCATATGATTGTCCTGTTTGCATGGGTGGTTGTGCTAAGAGATAGCACAGGTACGTACTCGAAACTAATGAGTACTTGTTTGACATGTGAAATGAAATGG
This sequence comes from Gossypium arboreum, assembly GCF_025698485.1. Classification (NCBI taxonomy): domain Eukaryota; kingdom Viridiplantae; phylum Streptophyta; class Magnoliopsida; order Malvales; family Malvaceae; genus Gossypium; species Gossypium arboreum. The sequence continues at coordinate 69,491,788 of NC_069081.1, forward strand.
ACTTGTAAAGAGAGTGCAAATGAAATAAGTTTTAGTATTGTTCAATTAATGGACACAAAAGGTGATTTGTGGTTGATGAATTGAGATTAAATGAGAAAATCTTAGTTGAACCTTCGGAATGAAAAAACGTGGTGCTAAGTGGATATACCACGGTTATACGTGTAACGTGGTGCTAAGTGGATATGCCACAGTTACATATATTGAGTCATTAACGTGGTGCTAAGTGGATATACCATGGTTAAACATGTAACATGATGCTAAGTGGGTATGCAACGGTTACATATATTGATTCATTAACGTGGTGCTAAGTGGATATACCACGATTAAACATGTAATGTGCTGCTAAGTGGATATGCCATGGTTATACATGTTAATTTGAAAAGTAGCGCTAAGTGCGTATGCCACAATTACATGTTAGCCCAATAGTATGGAGCTATGTGCTAAAACCACCAGATATTGTTACTTTCTGAAGTGTTCACTGGGAGAAACAAGTTTGCTAAATGAAATTTAACGTGAAAAAAAATGTGGGGTAATATCGGAATATGAATATATGAGTTTTGAATTATGAGTTTTGAATTATCTTGAAAGTTGATAATAAGAAATTTTAGTGAAGGAATGAAATTTGGGATAAAGGGTCTAAAACAGCAGTAGGGGAGTGACTTTGAAAAATCACAAAAAATAGTATACGCTGAAATAGAAGTGGAACAAGATATGGAATTAAAACTTATTGAATCTATTTTCATATAAAAGAAACAGAACAAACAAAGAAATTCTTTATTTTGAGATTTTTATATTTTTGTAAGACTGGTTCAGACTAATTTCATGATCCCTTATTCTGAATTTTAAAAATCATTAAAACTTGTACAAAAATAGTTAAGAAACATAATTTATATGGTTAGATTCCTTATTGAATTTATTTTCAAAAGAAAGAAACAATAATCTCATTTGAATTTGGAAGCAAAAGATAATTAAATTTTAGGGAAAAGTGGTCGAAGCTGTCAAACAACAAAATAAGGGACTTTAAATTATAAACTGTATTTATTTGCCCAACCAAAAATTCTGAAATTTTTATGGTAATAAGACATGTGACCCTAGTTTTTGGGAAAATTTACGGATCTTAATTTGAATTTCTGTAGCTCCAAATATAAATGACTTAGGGACTGTGACTCAAGAAAATAGCTTAACCAGAACATGTGTAAATGTACAATTGGGATATGCTTATTATTTTCATGCGAGCTTACTAAGCATAAAGCTTACCCCCTCTTTTCCGTTTATTTTAGTGTTATCAGGTTAACTCAAGGCTGGAGATCGTTGAAGGCAGCATCACACTATCAAGCCAACACCTTGACAGTATAAACACATATGCTAGAATTATCAAGTGAGTGGCATGTATAGGAACCTAGTTTTATAACATGTGTTATTATAATTTGGCCAAATATATTGGTCTTTAGTGAGCTAATGATTCTGACTTATAAATCTAGCTATTCATGTTATTTTTGATATTGGTGATGTGCATATGCTTATTTGCCATGCATGGTTGGTAATATGTTATGTGTTGTTGTAAGAATGTCATGCTTGCGTCTTGATTGTGAATATATAATTACTCAACTATGCCATGTCAATTGCTATGAAAATGTATAAGTGTATGTAGGTAATTAAGGGTGACAATTGGCTTGGAAAATAGCCTTGAAATTGACCACACGGCCCAATCCACACGGGCGTGTGACTCTCCGAAGCAAGAAAATTAGTTAAGTTGCCCAAAGATTTTCAAAGTTCTTGGTTTAGTCACGAACCACCCTAATGTATGTTATAGGTTTCGAAGACCTATATACGGGACGATATGCATGTGTTCGAGATGTTTTAATTTTTGGTGAAATTTTGTGGCCCGGTTTTGCATGTTGTGAATGTTTAAGTCCGGTAACGCCTCGAACCCTGTCCCGACATTGGATATGGGTGAGGGGTGTTACATAAGCACTTAGGGACACGCCCATGTCCTTTACCTGTGTGGAATTAATTTCAAATTCAAGCCTGCAGGGGTTTCCACACGGCCTGACACACGCCCATGTCCATGGTCCGTGTCCCTCACATGGCCATGACACACCAGTGTCCTAGCCCATGTGCAGAAACTTGGACATTCTGTTTCTGACGTTAGCAATTCTCAAGTGCCATACGGTCAAGGCACACGCCCATGTGCTAGGTCGTGCCCTTCACATGGCTGAGACACACGGTCGTGTCTCTGCCCGTGTGTTTACTACTATGCATACTAACTTAAAAATTTTACGTGCAGGGTACACACGACCAAACAACACGCTTATGGGGCTGGCGGTGTGTCACACACGGCCTTGACAGATGCCCGAGTGTCTACCCGTATGGACAATATAGGGCTATCTACCGAGCCCTTGCCACCTTGAAACATAATATAGCAACATCCACTCAAAAATACAAAGTATAATCAGCCACACAAGGCATTATCTCATTCATGACAATATCATCATTGCATATATCAATAATGAACATTAGCCACTATTCTAAGGCTTAATACAAAATAAAGGGATTCGTCCCAAGCCAACACATTTGGCCAATTTAACATGACACAAACATCAAAAGTCTAAGCCCTATACATGCCATATTTCAAATAGTAAAACCAACTATACCAAGTGCTTCGGTTGATAGTGTGATAGATGCTTCCAACGTTTGATGATCCTCGAGCTAATTAGGCGACACTATAAGAAAATGGAAAAGAGAGGGAGTAAGCATAAAGCTTAGTAAGTTGCATGCAAATAAATATAACAACAATTCTACCATTCGTCAACATGCTCATAATACAAAAGAAGGCATAAGCACAACTTACTCATCACTATCTAATACAAATCACATAGCATATATTAAGCTCATATCTCTTACATTTCAAATAAGTACCTGTACCACACACAACATGCTTATACTTTTGTCGTTTAACTTAAATTATAACTCTCACCGTTGAACCATTTGAAATATTATCGGATACTCACTAACCCTCAAACATAGGGTATAATACTGATGCCATGTCCTAGACATGGTCTTACACTAGCTCATGTCTCAAGTTGATGCCATGTCCCAAACATGGTCTTACACTGACTATCGTCATCGAGGTCGATGTCATGTCCCAAATATGATCTTACACAAGCTCTCGTATATCCATGCCCATGCCATGTCCCAAACATGGTCTTACATCGGCTTACTTTACAAGGCCGATGCATGTCCCAGACACATATTACACTAGCTCTCGTCTTAATGCCGATGCCATGTCCCAGACATGGTCTGACACTGGCTCTCATAATATGGCCGATGATGTCCTAGACATGTCTGACACTAGCTCACAATAACCCATACGTCATGGCATGAACATCCGATTTATTTCCTCATGGTTTAAACGGGAATTCTACTATCTCAATTATCATTATGCACTCTCATTGCCACAATCAAGCACTTCATGGTATATCAATTCATCACATATAATAACAAAGTAGTTGTATTTTTACATACAACTTACCTCGGCTTACAAAATATGGCGACTCGTCGGTCTAATCTACTTGCTTGGCCTTCCCCCGGGTTAGGTTCGAATTTTGAATTTCTTGATCTATAATAACAAAATTCACTCGTTTTATCAGCACATTAATCTAGACCCCGAAAAATCATAATTGGGAAAAATGACCATTTTACCCTTATGCTCGAAAATTGATTTTTATCGAATTTCTTCATATCCTAAGCCTAGCCAAACCATTTTTGCTCTTATAGCAACCCAAAAATTTCCATTATTTCACACATTTATCACTTATTTTACAACCTATGCAAAATGGTCCTTTTTAGGGTTTCCACAAGAAATCTCTTCGCAAAAGTTGTTTATTTCTCCACTATGATTCATTTTCTTGCATAAAATTTTAGGAAACAACATGAACACACTCATGGTAAAACCCTAGACTTTCAACCATTTTGCAAAATAGTCCCCTCATTTGAAAGCTCATGTTACAAGGGTTCTAAAAGTACAAAAATCATCAAGAAAAATCATCAAAATCACTTACTTGTGGAGAGACTAAATGGCTGAAGACTCAAGCTTCAAAAACCCCTCTAATGGCTGATATTTTCGGTCAAGAAGAAAGAATGGAGGAAAAATATGATGACTAGGCTTTTAGGGTATTATTTTATTGCATATTATGTCATCACATACCTAATACCTTGACCATTAGATTTTCTTTGTCACATGGCCGGCCAAGCTACAGTCTAAGGGTCTATTTGCCCTTTAAAGACCCCCAATTTAAGTTTCATGGCAATTTAACTCCCTTAGCTATCAAAATAGGACTTTTGAACTTCATGTGATTTAGTCCTTTTTCGCAATTAAGCTCACAAACACTAAAATTAATCTACCAAAATTTTCATGCACCTTTATAAATATGCCATCACACATAAAATAATATCAAAAATAATTTCTTCAACCTCTGGTTTGTGGTTCCGAAACCACTGTTCTGACTAAGTCCAAAATCGAGCTGTTACAATTCTCCCCCTTAGGGATTTTCGTCCCCGAAAATCTTACCGGTGAATAGATTCGAGTATTAGTCTCTCATGGTTTCCTCGGGTTCCCATGTGGCTTCCTCGACTCCATGTCTATGCCATAAAACTTTCACAAGTGCTATACTCTTATTCCTCAACTGTTTGACTTCCCAAGCCAAATTCTGACCGGCTCTTCGCCATAAGTCATGTCGGGATGAATCTCAACCTCTGATGGCGCAATCACATGCAAAGAGTCTGATCTATATCGACGTAACATGGACACATGAAACACATCGTGAATTTTTTCCAATTCAGATGGCAAAGCCAATCGATAGGCCACAGGCCCTACTCTCTTGATAACCTCATAAGGTCCTATGAAACGAGGACTCAACTTGCCTCTTCTACCAAATCTGAAGACTTTCCTCCACTGGGATACTTTCAAAAATACTTGATCACTGACTTGAAATTCGATCTCTTTCCATTTCAAATCCGCATAGGATTACTGTCTATCCAATGCGGCATTTATGGAATCACGAATCACTTTAACCTTCTCTTCAGTCTTTCTGACTAAGTCGACCCGTGAATCTGATTCTCTCTCAGCTTGGTCCAATATAAAGGCATTCGACACTTACGCCCATACAAAGCCTCATAGGGCACCATCTTCACACTTGACTGATAACTATTGTTGTAGGCGAATTCAACCAATGGTAAGTACCTTTCCCAGCTACCTTGAAACTCGAGAACACAACACCGTAACATGTTTTCTAAAATCTGAATCACTCTTTCTGACTGACCGTGGGTTTACGGGTGAAATGCCATACTAAAATTCAATTTAATTCCCAATGCCTCTTGTAACTTCTTCCAAAACCTCGAGGTAAACCTCGGGTCTCTATCTAAAATAATCGACAGAGGCACTCCATGAAGCCTCACAATCTCGGAAATGTACAAGTCAGCTAGTTTCTCAAGGGAGTAGTCGGTACGCACTGGTATAAAATGTGCCGACTTTATTAGCCTATCTACAACAACCTAAACAACATCATTTTTCTTCGGGGTTATCGGCAAACCCGTCACAAAATCCATAGTAATTTGATCTCACTTCCACTCAGGGACCGTGATAGGCTGAAGTAGACCCGATGGTACTTGGTGTTTAGCCTTCACTTGTTGATACATAAGACATTTGGAAATGAACTCTAAAATGTCTCTTTTTATTCCCGACCACCAATACATTTTCTTCAAGTCATTGTACATTTTCACACTATCGGGGTGTATAGACAAACAACCACTATGTGCCTCTCGCAAAATCTTCCGAATAAGCTCACTATCTTTAGGTACACAAACTCTATCTTTGAACATTATACACCCATCGGTACCAATCTGAAAGTCTAATTCAACCCCTGACTCACACTGAGTTCTTATGGCTTGCAAATCCTTATCATCTTTCTGAGCTTCACAAATCTCTTGTAGAAACACCAACCTTGCTCTCAATTCTGCTAGAACTTAACCGTCATCTAACAAGGCCAATTGGGCATTCATTGTTCTCAACGCATATAATGATTTTCTACTCAATGCATCAGCAACATATTTTCCTTTCCCGGATAGTAGTCAATAATCAACTTATAATATTTTAATAATTCCAACCATCTTCGTTGTCTTTGATTTAAATCTCTCTGAGTCATCAGGTTCTTAAGACTTTTATGGTCGATGAACACTTGACATTTCTCACCATACAATTGGTGTCTCCAAATTTTCAACGCGAACACGATGGAGGCCAACTCTAAATTGTGCGTCAGTTAGTTTTTCTCACGCGGCTTCAGCTGTCTCGAAGCATGAGCTATGACTTTAATTCTTGCATGAGCACGCTCCCCAATCCATTTAAGGAGGCATCGCTATATGCCACAAAATCTTTTCTTGGTTTCAGTTGCACTAACACTGGGGCTTCAGTCAGCAAAGCCTTTAATTTCTCCAAACTCTGTTGGCACTTTTCCATCCATTCAAACTTGACATCTTTTTACAACAACCTTGTTATCGGAGTTGCTATCATCGAGAATCCATTCACAAATATTTTGTAGTATCCAGCCAAACCCAGAAAACTTCAAATGTCATATTCCTCGATGATTTCCACACAACAATAGCCGAAATTTTACTCGGGTCAGCTCTAATCCCACCACTTGACACAATGTGTCCTACAAATCTGACCTTCTTAAGCCAGAATTCACTCTTACTAAATTTGGCGTACAACTGCTTGTCTCTCAAGGTTTGTAAAACTGTTATCAAATGCACCGCGTGTTCACTCTAATCATGTGAATAAATCAATATGTCATCGATAAAAACAACGATGAATTTATCCAAGTATGGTTAGAAAATGCAGTTCATTAGGTCCATAAAAATCGCTGGGGCATTCGTTAAGCCAAAGGGCATGACGAGGAGCTCATAATGGCCATACCTCATTCGAAAAGTGGTCTTCGGAACGTCTTGCTCCTTAACCCTTAACTGGTAATAGCCAGAACTTAAGTCAATCTTAGAAAACACAATGGCTTCTTTCAACTGATCAAACAAATCATCGATCCTTGGAAAGGGATACTTGTTCTTCACAGTCACTTTGTTGAGTCATCAGTAGTTTATGCACAATTCCATCGACCCATCCTTTTTTTTCACAAATAATACTAGGGCACCCCAAGGAGAAACACTCGGTCTTGCAAAACCCTTGTCAGTTAACTCTTGTAGTTGAACTTTCAACTCCTTTAACTACGTAGGAGCTATCCTATACGGAGCAATCGAAATGGGTGCCGTACCAGGGACTAACTCAATTCCAAACTCGACTTCTCTAGTTGGTGATAATCCAGGCAACTCTTTTGGAAACACATCTATAAACTCACAAACCACTAGTACTAATTCAATCTTCGACTCAAACACTTGAGTATTCAACACAAAAGCGAGATAAGCCTCATATCCCTTCCTCAAATACTTATCAGCGGTTAAAAATGATATTATTATAGACAAGTTATTTGATTCATCTGGTCCAATCCAAAGAACATTCCCGTCTTCACATTTTAACTCAATAACTTATCTCTCATAGTTCAGTACAACACTATGAGAAGTTAACCAATCCATCCCTAGGATTACATCAAATTCATTAAATAAAAATAACATCAAGTTAGCTGGAAAACAATGACCTCTAATTGTCAAGGGACAATTTCTACACATTTGGTCAACTAGCACATGTCTACCTAAAGGGTTGGACACTTTTACCACAAATTTAATGGACTCTACTAGCACGTTTATACAGGATATCAATTCCATACAAATATAAGAGTGGGTAGACCCCGGGTCAATAAAAGCAATGACAGATATATCATCGATAGAAAAGGTTGATCACATCGGGAGACTCTGCCTCTTCACGAGCACGTATAGCATAAGTCCTTCCAGGTGCTCTTCCCTCGGACCTTACTGTAGGATCTCTTAGTGCACCTCTGCTGCTAGCCCCACTTCCCGGGTTCCTTTGTGGTCTACCCCTCAAATGAGCCCTACTTGCCTTCACATCTTGCTCTTTCTCTTTGCCATCTAATTCAAGACAGTCTCAGATGAAGTGGTCTAGTGATCCACATTTGAAGCATCCCCTCTCATTCCCTCGGCACTCACCGAAATGACGTCTACCACACTATGAACACTCTGGCCTATTTTGCTGAGCACTGCCAACACTAGTGATAGAAGTGGTTTGAGCTCTAGAAGCTAAGTTCTGCTAGTTCTTGTTTCTATTCGGAAACCCCACCGAAGCATTCAATTGGGTAGAAAACTCTCTCGATCTCTTAGATGAGGTTTGCTGTGATTTCCTCATCTATCTTTTCCTTGAGTCTCGAGACTTGATGTTAACTTTTCTCTTCTGTTTGGCTAGTTCCTTGGCCTTACATGCTCTCCCCACGAGCACCACAAATTCCCTTATCTCCAAGATGTCAACTAATAAATGGATATCTTCTTTTAGACCATCTTCAAACCTCTTGCACATAATGGGCACTCTCGCGCATACTTGCTGAGTTTCACAAACTCATGCTCGTATTCAGTCACCATCCTACGGCCATGCTTCAACTCTAAAAACTCTTTCTTTTTCTGGTCTATAAACCTCTGGCTAATATACTTTTTTCGAAACTCTTCTTGAAATAATTCCCACGAATTTGATCCCTCGGTATGACTGACACGAGAATATTCCACCATTGGTAAGCTAAATCTTGTAGGAGTGACACTACGCACTTCATACACTCCTTCGGCGTGCAAGATAATTCATCGAATACTCTGATGGTATTTTCCAACCAAAACTCGGCCCTTTTGGGGTCATCATCAATGTTTGCCCAAAATTCTTCGGCCCCATGTTTTCAAATTCTGTCTACTAGAGGTTTCTCTCTCCTAGCCTTCTCTGCTCCTTGAGGAGCTATATGAACTGGTTGAGGAATTAGGGGAGGTGGGAAAGGTCGGGTATTCGGGTTTGCTCGAATAAACTTCTAGTACCACGCGTCCATCATATAGAGGTAAGCCTCTCTAGCCCCTCTGCTTTAACTCATTTTCACAGGCCCACTATCTAGTGGCGGTCCCTTCAGTGGGAGCCAGCGCATTACTCTCTACATCATCCACCGTAGCTACGTGAGGATCCATTTACTATATGAAAAACACAATTTATGATCATTAGGAGTCGTCACACTATCAATATACAGTTATGGCATGTATAGCTAGACTCGTACTCATGCTGGTTAGTCCTAGAACCGACTAAACCATGCCCTGATACCACTAAATATAACACTCCACACCCATACCCTACGCCGAGACGGAATACGAGGCGTTACCTAACTTGAACACATAGATTCATACGTTATCCGAGTCACCAAGAATTGGTCAAATTTAGAAATTTTCCTAACTTTACCATAAACTCAATAATATAGGCCTACAAGACACAAAACATTCGTTTGAAATCATTCGGGACCAATTCAAGTCATTTTAAGAACTTTGAAAAATAACACGTGACATATGGGCACACGGCCGTGTGAGAAGGGCAACACGCCCGTGTGACCATATCAACATGGTTGTGCAGATGGCCCTTGTGATTTACACAGCCTAAGCACTTAGGGACACACCCGTGTCCTTTATCAGTGTCCAATTCGAACCTGCAAGGGTTTTCACATGGCCTGACACACGCCCATGTCCATGGCCGGTGTCCCTCACACGACCATGACATGCCCGTGTCCTAGCCTGTGTTCAGAAACCTGGACATTCTATTTTTGACCTCAGCAATTCTCAAGGGCCACATGGCCAAGGCACGCACCCGTGTGTTAGGCTGTGCCTTTCACACGATTGAGACACACGGCCGTGTCTTTGCCCGTGTGTTTACTACTATGCATACTGACTTGCAAATTTTACGTGTAGGGGACACACAGCCAGACAACACGCCCATGAGGCTAACACACGGCCATGAAACACGCCGTGTGTTTACCCATGTGGATAATATAGGGCTATCTACCAAGCCTTGCAACCCTGGAACATAATATAACAACATCCATTCAAAAATACAAAGTATAATCAGCCACACAAGGCATTATCTCATTCATGATAATATCATCATTGCATATATCAATAATGAACATTAGCCACTATTCCAAGGCTTAATACAAAATGAAGCGATTCATCCCAAGCTAAAATATTTGGCCAATTTAACATGACACAAACATCAAAAGTCTAAGCCCTATACATGCCATATTTCAAATAGTAAAACTAACTACACCAAGTTCTTCGATTGATAGTATGATCGATGCTTTCGACGTCTGATGATCCTCGAGCTAATTAGGTGGCACTATAAGAAAATGGAAAGGAGAGGGAGTAAGCATAAAGCTTAGTAAGTTGCATGCAAATAAATATAACAACAATTCTACCATTCGTCAACATGCTCATAATACAAAAGAAGGCATAAGCACAACTTACTCATCACTATCCAATACAAATCACATAGCATATATTGAGCTCATATCTCTTACATCTCAAATAGGTACCTTTACCACTCACAACATGCTTATACATTTTTCGTTTAACTTAAATTATAACTCTCTCCGTTGAAACATTTGGAATATTATTAGATATTCACTAAGCCTCAAACATAAGGTATAATACCAATGTCATGTCCCAAACATGGTCTTACACTGGCTCATGTATCAAGTCGTTGCCATGTCCCAGAGATGGTCTTACACTGACTATCGTCATCGAGGTCGATGCCATGTCCCAAACATAGTGTTACACTAGCTCTCGCATATCCATCCCGGTGCCAGGTCCCAGACATGGTCTTACACTGGCTTCCTTTATGAGGACAATGCATGTCCCAGACACGTCTTACACTGGCTCTCATAATGTGGTTGATGCATGTCCCAGGCATGTCTTACACTAACTCACAATAACCCATACGTCATGGCATGAACATCTAATTTATTTCCCTATGGTTCACACGGGAATTCTACTATCTCAATTATCTTTATGCATTTTCATTGCCACAATCAAGCACTTCATGTTATATCAATTCAGCATATATAATAACAAAGTAGTTGTATTATGATTTACATACAACTTACCTCAGCTTACAAAATATGGCAACTATTCGGTCTAATCTACTCGCTTGGCCTTCCCCTGGTCTAGGTTCAAATTTTGAATTTCCTGATCCATAATAACAAAATTCACTCATTTTATCAGTACATTAATTTAGACACCCGAAAAATCATAATTGGGCAAAATGACCATTTTACCCCTATGGTCGAAAATTAATTTTTATCGAATTTCTTTATATCCTAAGCCTAGCCGAACCCTTTTTACTCTTATAGCATCACAAAAATTTCCATTATTTCACAATTTATCACTTATTTTACAACCTATGCAAAATGGTCCTTTATTAGGTTTCCATGAGAAATCTCTTCACAAAAGTTGTTTATTTCACCACTATGATTCATTTTCTTGCATAAAATTTCATAAAACAACATGAACACACTCATGGTAAAACCCTAGACTTTCAACCATTTTGCAAAATAGTCCCCTCGTTTGAAAGCTCATGTTACAAGGGTTCTAAAAGTACAAAAATCATCAAGAAAAATCATCAAAATCACTTACTTTTGGAGAGACTAAATGGCTAAAAATTCAAGCTTCAAAAACCCCTCTAATGGTTGATATTTTCGGTCAAGAAGAAAGAATGGAGGAAAAGATGATGATTAGGCTTTTAGGGTATTATTTTATTGCACATTATGTCATCACATACCTAATACCTTGACCATTAGATTTTCTTCGTCACATGGCTGACCAAGTTATAGTCTAAGGGTCTTTTTCCCTTTAAAGACCCCCAATTTAATTTTATGGCAATTTAACTCCCTTAGCTATCAAAATAGGACTTTTTCACTTTATGCGATTTAGTCCTTTTTCGCAATTAAGCTCATAAACGCTAAAATTAATCCACCAAAATTTTCATGCACCTTTATAAACATGCCATCACACATAAAATAATATCAAAATAATTTCTTCGACCTCGGGTTAGTGGTCCCGAAACTACTATTTCAACTAAGCCCAAAATCAGGCTGTTACATAGTAAGCTCGTGTAATTAAGAATTTATCTTACGTTTATTCATAATCAAACAATTAAACAAAGTATATCATATTCACTTGCCAAATGCCTATACACAAGCATTCAACGATATGTTAGTATCATAAGTACAAATAATCAACCTTTATCTCAATTTCATACATCAATATATTAGGCCATACCAACTTTATGAAACATGTATAACATATGTAACAATTCATCCTCATTCATATTGTAACAGCCAAATTTTTCAGTGGTGTCGGAAACAGTGATTCGAGATCACTAAATCCGACGAGTAAGTTTAGAAATTTTAACAAATAATAATTATAGGCCAAGCGCGAACTTAAAAGAATTATTTTTAATTAGTGAATTTTGTGATTTTAAAAGAATTAATCAGGTAAATTTGGTTGAAAATGAGGTATTGAGACCTTGGATTTATAAACCGAGCCATAAATATTTTTATAAATATTTATGGAGTGTTATTAAGTTAGTATTAAAGTTTCGTTAGAAAATTTTAACGTTTGGTTAGTCAATTAATTAAAAATAAACTAAACTGAAAATAGTGTGAAATTTATTAAATTGTGATTAAATAGTTTAAGTGATTAAAAAGGAGGGATTTAAAAGGCAATTGGACCCAAATTGTATGGGCTGGTCGGTTGGGCAAGAAAATCAGCAAAAAAGACAAGGAGAAACAAGGGCAAAATGGGAAATTTTGCAAATTAAACATATAAAACAAGACAAATTTGAAAAATCTAGAGATATCATCATTTTTCTTCAGCAAAAACGCCATGGGAGGTCTGAAAGCTGCTGGTTTTCATACTTTGACATATGTGAGTTCAATTCTTACCCTTTTTTTGAGATTTTTATGTTTTTGTGACTTTTACAATTAGGTCCAAGTGTTTAATTCATTAGTTTTTGATTTTATGAACAAAATTAAAAGCTATCATTGATAAGTGTTAGCTGTTTATGATGAAATAAAATGAATTTGAAGCTTTGATTTTGTTGTTTGATGATTTTATCAAGTAATTTCAATAGAAATTGATTTTAGGACCCAATTGTGAAAAAGTTGTGAATTAAGGTTTAGTGTTAAAATTCTATTTTTTAAAGATTGTGTAATAGTTTAGAATGATGAAATAAAATGTTAATTGAGAAAAATTAGCTTAATAGATGGGCTAATTGAGCAAGGACTGAATTGTATGACCTTTGAAATTTAGAAGAAAAATGGTAATAAACATCTTGAACTAAAACAATATTGGACAGTAGAAGTAGACTAACTTTGAAAAATCACCATAAATTGTAGAAATCGAATTAGAAGATGAATAAAATATGAAATTAAAGCTTATTGAGTCTAGTTTTTCATAGAAGAAACGATGTAAGCAATGGATTTGTAAATTATGAGATATAATGAATTTTGTGAGACATTATTAGAATGAATTCGGGTTCCCCTGTTTTGACTTTGGAAAATCACCAAAAATTGGAGAAAATTAATTAGAGTCTCAAATTTATATGCTTAGAATCTTCAATAGAAATCAATGGGAACATTATCCCAGTTTTGTCTTGTGATATAATTAATTTTAGTGAAGAGAGGTCGAAGCTGTTGGATAGTGAAACAGGAAAACTTAAATGAATAAACTGTACTAATTGGCTAAACCAAAATTCTTAAAATTTTATGGTGGAAAGATATGTGAGTCTAGTTTTAGGAAAATTTACGGATCTTAATTTTGAGCTCTTTAGCTCGAATTATAAATAATTGAGTGACTATGACTCGTGTGAGCAGATTGATGTGAGCATTAATAAGTAAATTGTGAAATCGTACTTACAAGAATGTTATATACATTAAGGATGTGGAATGGAGAGGAGGAGGAGGAAAAATATATATGAATATTCAGTTAGCATGGCTAATTTGCATGTTTTAAGCTCATGGACTAAATTGAATAAAAGTAAAACTTTAGGGGGCAATTTTGTAAAAATGTCAAAAATGACTAAATTGAAGGGAATAAATTGTTTTATTATCTAAATTAATAAATTGAATGAAATTATCAATTTAAGATTGGGTGAAATTTGGGAAAAATATGCCCCTAAATCTTGGTATTTCTGCAATTTAGTCAGGTAGGTTCGGATACCCTGAATGAGCATGTAAATATGAAAATTTAAGTATTGTATCGTATTTTATATCATATTTTGAATTGAATATATGAAAAGGATGTTACATGAAACATGAAAATGAATACTAAATAATATAAATTAATTGAAATTATTCTGAAAATTTCGGTAATGCCTCGTATCCTATCCCGGTCTCAGGTACGGGTCTGGGGTATTACACATATAATCGACAAGCCATTTATATAACCAGTAATTCATCCGTATAACCATTAGTAGAATTATGCCCGTTAAACCTATTAGAATATTGATAGATACACAGGTAATACACACTGAGTGTATTAATCGGTAATCCATCAATTCATCATCGTATTCACTCTTGAGCTATGAGCAGTAAACTTCTCCAGAGATGATGAACAGTAAGCTCTATTGAGCTGGAAACAGTAAGCTCTGACAAGCTGAGAACAGTAAGCTCAAATGTAACACCCCAAACTCGGCCTGGAAGTTTTGGGCCTTGAGCATGGGAGCGATTGAAGGCAGGTTATAATATTTTGTTGTGCATGTAAATTTCGTTAATGAAGGCTTGTTTTAGTGGTTAAGTGTGCTGAGAAGTGTTGGAGAAGTCCTGGGTTCAAATCTAGACTCTAGCAAAAATTTTGGTTTAAGGTGAATCAAACCCTGAGTGTAGTAGGTAGGCCTTAAGAATATTGTTGGGGAAATTGTGCCACAAAAAGCCTTGTGGTCTAGTGGCAAAGTAGCGCCACATAAGAGGCAGAAAGGTGACCTCATAGAGTTGGCAAGGAGGTCCAGGGTTCGAAACTCATGGCAATTAAAGAGCATTTATTTTGCTAACAAGGGGCGGCAAGAGTTGGTGTTGAATTTAAACTCTGATGATGGAGGGATCCCATATCGGGAAGCTAACATAAGATTGGATCTGTCGGCTTTAAATAGAGAGAACCATGAGGAGAGTAAAGGTACCTTTCTTGGTGATCCCTTTCGCTTTATGGCGTGCTCGTTTGGGTTGGGCGTCGGCTAAGAGTGCTCGGAGCGCGGATTAACTCCAGTCTCCTATCAGGTGTGTATTTCTCACTACTCAAGCTGTAGGATGGCTACTTCGGGCCGCGATGGGCCGAAAAGGGCCATGTGGGCCCAATGGGCCTATGGGCCCAATTGGATAAGTTGTTTGATTGTGTAGTAAATATTGGACTAGGCTAGGTGAATCTCATATCTGTGGCTAGATTTGGGCTAAAAGGGCTACACGAGCGTGTGGGCCCATTTAGGCCGAGAATAGGCTTTAGGCCTATTCGTATTGTTATCCCTGTTTAGAATACTTTAGTTTACCAAATTACTAAAACAGCCACGATTAGCAAAATTACCAAAATACCCTCGATTAGAAAAATTACCAAAATACCCCTGTAAGGTAGAATTACCGAAATACCCCTGTAAGGTAGAATTACTGAAATACTCCTGTAAGGTAGAATTATCAAAATACCCCTATAGGTTAGAATTACTGAAATACTCCTGTAAGGTAGAATTACCGAAATACCCCTGTAGGGTAGAATTATTGAAATACCCCTATAAGGTAGAATTACCGAAATACCCCTGTAGGGTAGAATTACTGAAATACCCTTGTAGGGTAGAATTACTGAAATACCCATGTAAGGTAGAATTACCGAAATACCCCTGTAAGGTAGAATTACCGAAATACCCCTATAGGGTAGAATTATTGAAATACCCCTATAGGGTAGAATTACTGAAATACCCTTGTAGGGTAGAAATACTAAAATACCTCTGTAGGGTAGAATTACCGAGATACCCTCGTGGGGTAAAATTACCATTTTGCCCCTAGGGTGTTAAATGACTATTTTGCCCTTGTGGGCAAGAGATTGACTTGGATGGTGTGGTTGACGGATTTGATTGTGAATATATGTTGGTGATATGAATGACCTGAATGTGATTATTTGATTCAAATATGGGCAAGACATTCTGCATACATGACATGTTGCATGGGTTGGGATTTCGTACGGAGGAAGATCTGATCTGTTAAGGTCGCACGGGTCGCCCGAGACGACTGTGGACCGATCGATGGCTGAGTGTCGATCATGTTACCGAAGACTGTGTGTCGTTATTGTGGGCTTCGTATCGATATTGTGGGCTTCGTGTCGATTATAGACCCGTTTTCGATGGCTCTGTGCCAACCTAAATATGGCTTTGTGCCATCTTGACTATGGCTTCGTGCCAAACGTATTTACCTATGGCTATGTGCCTAACATATTTGTTGACGAATTTGTGTCGATCATATTTACCGAAGGCTGTGTGCCAGTTATATTACCGTCACTGATGGCTATGTGCCGAAGTTAATGTAGTTATCGATGGCTTTGTGCCACGTATTCTGTTAAGTGGCTTTGCTACATTATCGATTCGGTGGCTCGCCACAATATTCATTTCGGTGGCTATGCCACAAATATCTGATACGGTGGCTCGCCACAATATTCATATCCGTGACTCTGTCACAATATTTGTTCTGGCGACCATGTTGCAAATTTTTGGTGTGTAGCGGATGGGTGGGTCGAGTTGTCTCCTTACATGGTGTAAGGTTGGTACGGGGTGTATACTACTGGTGGGTTGGGTTGGGATTGCATTCACATTCGATTACGATTACATTGCACGATCTCGATTACGATTACGTCACCTAATTCTAATTCGATTTTAATTCTAATTACATCACCGATTACGATTCGATTCTCATTTTGATTCTAGTTTTGATAATGTTTCTTATTACGTAATGGGCTAAAACCCATCTCAATGCTTGTCGTTATAATGGGCTAAGGCCGATTGATCCGAAACCGTAAGTAGGGTGGGGCGGACTTTTAATTCTTTTATATGGTATTGTTCCTTTTATATAGTAGGGATTTCACTGAGTTTTCGTAAACTCACCCTATTTATTAACCTTTAAGGTAATTTCCAGCATTAGACGGATCGAAGCTGCGAGGGGCTCGGAGGAAGCCACACACACTGTTTATGTTACAGTTTTGATTATTACTTTTAAATTTTTTTATGTGGGTTGTAGTAAAGCCATTGTAATTTTCTATATTTCAAATTTGGAATTTTATTTATTGTTCTTATAATTGCTAGTATTAGAACACGATTTTCCAAAGCAACTCTTGTTGTTCAAAACATCACGATATCGCAATTGTTTTTAAATTAAGCTTCAAGAACTACCAAGATTTTTACAAAGTTGTTAAGAATGTTATTCAAATTGAGGTTTTCTAACAAGGTTTAAAAAGGGTATAAGTTTTAATTATTAAGAAGGGTTTTAATGGAAACATGGTTTTTGAAAAACACTTCAATGTGACACGCCAGATTTGAGCCAAACTTCCAGGCCAGGTTTGGGGTGTTACATCTGACGAGCTGAGAACAGTAAGCTCATATGAACTGATATATTGGTAAGCTCATACGAGCTGCAGTGAGTCCACAACACTTGCAGGATCTCGACCTCAATGGTAACCCTAATGACATATCACTTGTATCCTACGAATTGCTACGGTTCAAACGAGCTTGATAACCATCAGACTATATCAATAAGGCATTCAAATTTCAAGTAAATCATTTACTCAATTACATACATTCATTTCAAATAATTACAAGTATTTAAAAGTTTGATTCTAATTATACGAACTTACCTCTTATCGCTCGGATAACAAATATCACCTAATCGTCAACCTTTTCTTTTCCCCGATCTAAATTAAATCCTTGTTTATCTTAATCTATATATATTTCAAAGTTAGCACATTCAGTATTTGATCTATTCAATTTAACCTTTAATTCATATTTTGATAAATTTACACATTTACCCTAATGTTTCACACTTTTACAATTTAGTCCCTATCATATAAAATTGTAAATTCATGCAATTAATCACAAACCCATGCTTAGTCGAATTTTAATGGAGTCCCTAGAAGTCCATATCTTTTATTTATTCATACTTTTAGGCACATAATTTTAAGTTTTCACAAATTAATCCCTTTTTGACATTTTTGTCAAAAATCACTTTACAAAACTAGTAAATCTATCATAATCTATCATCAATATCAATTTACTCAAACATTCAACAACAGAAACATGTTAAATCTTTAACAATTTTGAAATTTAAAGTACGGACTAGCTAGAATACGAAGCAATGATCACAAAAACATATAAATCATTAAAAACCGAGCAAAAATGTACTTACATGTTTCAACAAGAGCTAGCCAAATTTTGAAGCTATTTTAATGGCTATTTCCTCTTTAGTTTCGGCAAGAAGATGATGATAATGGGTGGGAATTTTTTGTTTTATTTAACTTATTATAACATAATTCATAAATTACAAAAATAACCTTAATAAATAACATCAAAATTCACCTAATAAATGTCCAAACATGTCCACTCAAACAACCATTGGTCTAATTGTTGTTTAAGGGCCTCCATTTAGAATTCTATAGCTATTAAACTTCTTTAGCTATTAGAACATCACTTTTACACTCTACGCGATTTAGTCCTTTTTATCAAATTGACTATTTAAACGATAAAATTTCTTCATGAAATTTTCACACAGTCATTCAATCATGCTATAAACATTAAAGTAATAATAAAATAAATATTTCAACTTTTTTTTTATGGTCCAGAAACCACTATTTCAATTTGACTAAAAATGGGCTGTTACAACTCTCCCCCCATAGGGATTTTTGTCCCTGAAAATCTTACCAGTAAACAGGTTAGGGTATTGTTTTCTTATAGCTTCCTCAGATTCCCACATAGCTTCCTTGATCCAGTGTTTATGCCAAAGAACCTTTACTAGGGCTATGTGTTTATTTCTCAATTCTTTGATTTCACGAGCTAAAATCCTAATCGGTTCTTCACTATACGTCAAATCAGTCTGTATCTCAACATCTACCAGAGAAATCACATGTGACGGATTGGATCTGCATCGACATAGCATAGAAATGTGAAAGATATTATGAATCTTTTCAAATTCTGACGGTAAAGCTAGTCGATACGTTACAAGCCCTATTCTTTCAATGATCTCATATGGTCCGATAAATCGCGGACTCATATTTCCTTTATGGCCGAATCGAAGAACCGTTTTCCATAGTGACACCTTTAGAAACATTCGGTCCCTGACTTGAAACTCAATTTCTTTATGTTTCAAATTCGCGTATGATTTCTGTCGATCTAAAGCTACTTTTAAACTGTCGCGAATCGTTTTCACTTTTTCTTCAGTTTCTCTGATCAATTCAACCCCGTGAATCTCTTTCTAACTTAGTTCAATCCAGTATAGTAGAGTTCGACAGTTGCGTCCATATAAAGCTTCGTACAGTTCCATATTTATACTTTTCTGAAAACTGTTGTTATATGCGAACTCAATTAATGATAAGTATTTTTCCCAACTGTCCTCAAACTCTAAAATACAACATCTCAAAATGTCTTCGAGAATCTGAACTCTCTCGGACTGACCATCAGTCTGAGGATGAAAAGTAGTACTGAAATTCAACTTCGTACCTAGGGCTTCTTGCAATTTCTTCCAAAATCACTATGTAAATCTCTGATCTCTACCAGAAATAATAGATAGTGGCACCCCGTACAATCGAACAATCTCAAAAATGTATAATTCAGCTAGTCTATCAAGTGAGTAATCTTACCGGTATGAAATGAGCAAATTTCGTTAGTCAATCAACGACAACCCAGATAGCACCTTCATTTTTCGGAGTTAGAGGTAATCTCGACACAAAATCCATTGTAACTCTATCCCATTTCCACTCGGGAATCATCACAGGCTGCAGTAAACCCGATGGTACTTGATGTTCAGCTTTGACTTGCTGACAAATCAAACATTTAGAAACAAACTCTGAGATATCTCGTTTCATGCCTTGCCACCAATAAAATTGTTTCAAATTGTTGTACATTTTGGTACTTCTCAGATGAACAAATAAGCAGTTATTGTGCGCTTCGTGCAAAATCTTCTGAATGAGTTCTGATTTTCTCGGTATAAAAATTCTATTCCAGAACCTCAAACAATCATCGGTTCCAATCTGAAACTCTGAATTAGGGATAGTCTCACATTGAATTCGCTTAACTTGCAATTCACGGTTATCTTTCTGAGCTTCACAGATTTGTTGAAGAAATACCGATTTAGCTTTTAATTCAGCTAAAATAGACGCATCATCAAAAATTATCAACTGGGTATTCATTGCTCGTAATGCAAATAAAGGTTTTTGGCTCAGGGCATCAGCAACAACATTAGCTTTTCCCATGTGATAATCAATTACAAATTCATAATCTTTCAATAACTCAAGCCATCTTCTTTGTCGCAGATTCAAATCTTTATGTGACATCAGATATTTTAAGCTTTTGTGATCCGTATAAATGTGGTATTTTTCATCGTATAAGTAGTGCCCCCAAATTTTCAATGCGAACACAATTGCAGCCAACTCTAAGTCATGCGTCGGATAGTTCTTTTCATGCGGTTTCAATTGTTAGGAAGCATATTCTATAACTTTTCCTTCTTGCGTCAGAACACATCCCAGGCCATTTAATGACGCATCACTATAAATCACAAACTCTTTCCCCGATTCAGGTTGAACCAGAACTGGTGCTTCAGTTAATAGTACTTTCAACTGTTCGAAACATTACTGAATTTTTCTGACCATTCGAATTTCACATCTTTTTGAAGCAGTCATGTAATCGATGTCACAATCATCAAAAATCCTTTCACGAATCTTCAGTAATAGCCTGCTAAGCCCAGAAAACTACGGACTTCAGACACATTTCTCGGAGCTTTCTAGTCAATAATAGTAGAAATCTTACTCGGGTCAACTCTAATACATTCAGCTGAAACAATATGCCCCAGAAATCCAACCTCTCGGAGCCAAAACTCATATTTGTTAAACTTTGAAAATAATTAATTATCACATAGAGTTTGTAACAAAACTCTCAAGTTCTCAGTATGTTCAGATTCATCTCGAAAATAGTAGAGAATGTCATTAATAAATACAACAAAAAATTTGTCTAAATACGATCTGAATATCCGATTCATCAAGTCCATGAAAACTGTAGGAGCATTAGTTAATCCGAAAGGCATAACAAGGAATTCATAATGTCCGTACCTCATTCTGAATGCGGTTTTTTACACATCTGACTCTTTAACTCGTAACTGAAAATAACCCAATCTCAAATCAATCTTTGAAAATACTGTAGCCCCTTTCAACTGATGAAATAAATCATCAATCCACGGTAGAGGGTATTTGTTCTTTATAGTCACTTTATTCAGCTATCTGTAATCGATACACATTCTCATCGTGCCATCTTTCTTCTTTATAAACAATACCGGTGCACCCTAGAGCAAATAACTCGGTCGTGCAAAACCTCTGTCTGTCAATTCTTGCAACTGAGCTTTCAACTCTTTTAATTCTGTTGGAGCCATTCTATACAGAGCTATTGATATCGGTGTTGTTCCCAATACTAATTCAATACCAAATTCAACCTCTCTGATCGGTGACAAACCCGGTAATTCTTCTAGAAATACATCCAAAAATTCACAAACAATAGGTACAAATTCAATCTTTGATTCAGACACCTTAGTATCTGATATGCATGCAAGATATGCATCATAGCCCTTTTTCATACATTTCTGAGCTAACATAGATGATATCACAATAGGTAATTTACTCGAATCATCAGACTCAATCTGAAGAATTTCACCGTTTTGACATTTCAATTCGATAATCTTTCATCTACAATTTAAAACTGCATTATGCATAGTCAGCCAATCCATAACCAGAATCACATCAAACTCATCGAACGGTAAACGCATCAAGTCAGCCAGAAAATAGTAACTCCGAGTCATCAAAGGACAATTCTTACAAATTTTATCAACTAAAACAAACTTGCCTAAAGGGTTCAATACTTTAATTACAAACTCTGTGAACTCGACATGTAAACTCTTTTTAAATACTAAATTCATACAGATATATGAACGAGTTGATCCAGGATCTATCAACGCAACTATATCAGTATCGAAAAGAGAAAAAGTACCTGTAATAATGTCTAGAGCTGTTGCCTCCTCCTGTGTATGGATAGCATAAGGTCGAGCAGGTGCTCGTGCCTCAAATCTCAGAACAAAATCTCTCGTAGCATCTCGGTTACCACTCGAATTTCCATTGTTTCGTGGTGGTCTCGCTCTAGTAGCCGTATTACTTGCTTTCGCCGGTTGAACTCTTTCAGCCATAGACTTTTCTAGACAATCCCAAAGATAATGATCAAGAGATCCACATCTAAAACAAGTTCCGCTCATTATTCTACATTCACTATAATGTTGCTTATTGTAGTGCTTACATTCAAGTCCAACATTTCTAACACTACCCACACTGGCAATAGATGTTGTCTGAGTCTTAGAGCTGGAATGTCTCGCATCTCTATCTCCGATCGAAATCCCCACAGAAGTAGTAGAATGAGGATGATATTATCTACATTTCTTTGATGCTGACTAATGTGATTTGCCCGCAAATCTCTTCTAAAGTCTCTAGCATCAGAATCGGCTTTTTTTTTCTCTTTGCTAAGCTCTTCGGCTTTGCAAGCTTTGTCAACTAGAAGACAAACTCTTTTAGCTCAAGAATCCCAACTAACAGTTTGATTTCTTCATTTAATCCATCTTCGAACCTTTTACACATTATAGCCTCGAAAGAAACACATTCACAAGCATATTTGCTGAGTCGTACAAACTCTCTTTCGTATTCTGTTACTGACATATGGTCGTGTTTCAATTCAAGAAATTCATTTCTTTTCTGATCAATGGACCGTTGGCTGATGTATTTGTTTCTAAATTCAACTTGAACGAATTGCCAAGTAACTCATTGAATTGCCAAGTAACTCATTCTCATGGAACTACAGATATCAAGGTATTCCACCACTGATACGTAGTGTCACTCAACAGTGATACAACACATTTAAACATTCTTCAAGTGTGCAAGAAAGTTCATCAAATAACCGAATCATGTTCTCAAGCCAAAACTCGGCTCTCTTATGGTCATCGCTAACAATGGCTCTGAATTCCTCAACCCCGTGTTTCCGTATCTTATCAATAGGTGGTTCATTCAATTACAAAGGATCCATACCTTGAAGAACTATAGGGATTGGTTTGGGAATAGGTGGGGGTGGGGGTGGAGGTTGTTGAGCAGTCGGGTTCGTACAATTCATCCTCATTCATATAATCGACAATCCATTTATATAACCAGTAATTCATTCGTATAACAATTAGTAGAATTATGCCCATTGAACCTATTAGAATATCGATAGATACACAGGGGATATACACTAAGTGTATTAATCGGTAATCCGTCAATTTATCATCATATTCACTCTTTCAAGCTATGATTAGTAAACTTCTCCTAAGCTGATGAACAGTAAGCTCTATCGAGTTGAAAATAGTAAGCTCTTACAAGCTGATATATCGATAAGCTCATACAAGCTACAGTGAGTCCATAACACATGCAGGATCTAGTGACATGTCACTTGTATCCTACAAATTCCTACGATTCAAACGGGCTCGGTAACCATCAGACTATATCAATTAGGCATTTGAATTTCAAGTAGATCATTTACTCAATTACATACATTCATTTCAAATAATTACAAGTATTTAAAAGTTCAATTCTAATTATACGAACTTACCTCTTATCGCTTGGATAACAAATATCTCCTAATCGTCAACCTTTCCTTTTCCCCGATCTAGATTCAATCCTTGCTTACCTTGATCTATATAAATTTCAAAATTAGCACATTCAGTATTCGATCTATTCAATTTAACCTTTAATTCATATTTTGCCAAATTTACACATTTGCCCCTAATGTTTCACACTTTTACAATTTAGTTCCTATCACATAAAATTGCAAATTCATGCAATTAATCACAAACCCATGCTTAGCCAAATTTTAATGGAGTCCCTAGCAGCCCATATATTTTATTTATTCACACTTTTACACACATAATTTTACATTTTCACAAATTAATCCCTTTTTGACATTTTTGTCAAAAATCACTTAACAAAACTAGTAAATCTATTAATAAACCTTCATAATCTATCATCAATATCAATTTACTCAAACATTCAATAATGGCAACATGTTAAATCTTTAACAGTTTCAAAATTTATAGTACAGGCTAGCTAGAATATGAAGCAACGATCACAAAAATATATAAATCATTAAAAACCGAGCAAAAATGTACTTACATGCTTCAACAAGCACTAGCCGAACTTTGAAGTAATTTTAATGGCTATTTCCTCTTTATTTTTGGCAAGAAGATGATGATAATGGGTGAGAATTTTTGTTTTATTTAACTTATTATAACATAATTCATAAATTACAAAAATAACCTTAATAAATAACATCAAAATTCACCTAATACATGTCCAAACATGTCCAATCAAACAACCATTTCTATAATTTTTTTTAAGGACCTCCATTTAAAATTCTACAGCTATTAAACATCTTTAGCTATTAAAACATCACTTTTACACTTTACGCGATTTAGTCCTTTTTATCAAATTGACCATTTAAACGATAAAATTTCTTCATGAAATTTTCACACAGTCATTCAATCATGCTATAAACATTAAAATAATAATAAAATAAATATTTCAACTTCATATTTATGGTCCTGAAACCATTGTTCTGTTTTGACTAAAAACGGGCTATTACATGTAAACTTTGTGACTAACATGTTTTGATTGGATGCATTTGTTTAGACAATTTAGCCAAATGGATGGGAACTTATTATTGTATGCTTAGATTTAATAAACAGGATTGGTAAGTTTAGTTTCCATTATACAGACTTACTAAGCATGTAATGCTTACTTCATTTATTTTTTCCCTGTTTTATAATGCTCGAAAGCTCGCGAAGGTTGGAAAATCATTGGAGCTTCGTCACACTTTCAACTAGTCTTTTTGTGTATACTTAGTAAAATCATTTTGATATAATGGCATGTATAGGACAACTTGGCCATTAATGGCATGAAAATGATGTTTTGTAACCTAGCCATTAGAATGACTAGTAATGGTTTATTTTGGTATGATTAAGTAGGTTATTATGGTTTTTTGTTATTCAGAGGCAGAGTATGTGTACCGAAAAGTTCAGAATTGGTACAGAAGATTTTAGATGAAACCCATAATGGTAACATGTCTATACATCCTGGTAGTAATAAAATGTATAATGATCTGAAAAAGATGTACTGGTGGCCGGGAATGAAACGAGATATTTTTGAGTTCGTATCTAAGTGTTTGATATGTTAGCAAGTAAAATCTAAACATCAGTTGCCTTTTGGACTATTACAGCTGGTTACGATACCGAAATGGAAATGGAAAAGAATTACTATGGACTTTGTAACGGGAGGAAGAAAGATGTCATTTGGGTAATTATTGATCGGTTGACAAAGTCTACACACTCTATTCCGGTACATATGGATTATCCCTTAGATAGATTGGCTGACTTATATGTTTCTAAGATTGTTAGATTACATGGAGTGCCTGTCTCCATTATTTCAGACAGAGATCCTCGGTTTACATCTCGATTCTAGAGCAAATTACAAGAAGATCTAGGTACTCAGTTGCACTTTGGACTACATTTCATCCTCAGACAGATGGTTAACCTAAACAGGTAATACAGATCTTGAAAGATATGCTTTTGTGTTGTATACTTGAGTTTGAAGGTAATTGGGAAAGGTATTTGCCTTTGGTTGAATTTGCTTATAATAATAGTTATCAGTCTAGTATTAAAATGGCACCATATGAAGCCTTGTATGGTCGAAAATGTAAAAATCCATTGTATTGGA
The DNA here is from genome assembly GCF_025698485.1 of Gossypium arboreum. NCBI lineage: Eukaryota > Viridiplantae > Streptophyta > Magnoliopsida > Malvales > Malvaceae > Gossypium > Gossypium arboreum. The sequence continues at coordinate 69,517,870 of NC_069081.1, forward strand.
CAGAACTCAGTGAGAAAAAGTTACACAGAGTTGACTTGGTCTGAGAGACTGAGGAAAAAGTGAAAGTAATTCGGGACAGTTTGAAAGCAGCCTCTGATTGTCAAAAGTCCTACGCTGATTTGAAGTGAAAAGAAATAGAATTTCAAGTCGGTGACAAAGTATTCTTGAAAGTGTCGCTTTTGAAGAAAGTTTTTCAGTTTGGTCATAAAAGAAAATTGAGTCCATGGTTTATTGGACCATATGAGACTACAGAAAGAATTGGACCGGTCGCATATCGGTTAGTTTTACCACCAGAACTTGATCGAATTCATAATTTTTTTCATGTGTCAATGCTACGGCAGTACCAATTCTATCTTTCACATGTTATTTCTTCGAAATAGGTAGAGTTTTAGCCTGATATGACATATAGAGAAGAATCGATCAAAATTTTAGCTCGGGAAACAAAAGAGTTAAGAAATAAAAGGTATCTTTAGTGAAAGTTCTTTGGCAACGACACGGTATCGAAGAGGCTACCTAGGAGCCAGAGGATACTATGAAAAAGCAATACCCGAATCTTTTTACTGGTAAGATTTTCGAGAACAAAAATCCCTAAGGGGGAGAGAGTTGTAACAACCTATTTTTTAGTGAAATCAGAACAATGGTTTCGAGACCACAAATCTGATTCGAAAATAAGGTTTATTTTTATTTCATTATATGGTCTGTATTATAATATGCATATTGTGTGAAAATTTTGATATGAAAATTTTATCGATTAAGTGTTTAATTACGAGAATGACTAAATCGCATAAAATGTGAAAGTTGAATTCTAGTAGCTATAAGGATTAAATAGCTATGGAATTCAAATCTAGAGGTCCTTATACGGTAATTAGACCATTACAGAAAAGTACGTAGATTCTTAGTGACTCATCCATGGAAAAATAGAAAAAGGGCAAGGACTAAATTAGAAATTGCAAAATACTTAATTAATTAAAAGATGAAAAGAAAATATCATCTTATTTTCTCATCATATTCAACCTAAAAATACATGGAAACCCTAGGAGAGAGAGGGGAAACTTTCAAGGCCTAACTGGGTAAGTTGTCTTGTCCCGTTTTTCGTAATTTTGATATTTTTGAAACCAGGATAACTTGATCTCTTTATTTGAGCGATTAATTTGAAAAGTTATCAAAGTATGGAAAATGGGTCAAGGATGTATATCCTGAAAATTTGAAATTTATGGTACAAAATGAAAGGTTGTTGATAGATAAACAACTTTTACAAAGTGATTTTTTATGGAAACATGATTTAGGGACTAAAATGTAAACTTGTGAAATTGAAGAAAAATTCTAAATTTTTATGAATACAAGTGCTATAAAATTTTTAATGGGATTTTAGTTAGGCTTGGAATAGGGAGTAAATTGCAAAAGTTTAATTTTCGGAGCCTAGGGATGAAATCGAAATTTATGGAAAAAGTTAGGGGCAAAATGGAAATTTTGCCTAAGCCATAAATTGAGTCTATTTAAATATGAAATGTGTGAAATTGATGACTAAGTTCATTCATATAGATCCAGACAACACTAATTCGAGGTTAGATCCAGGAAAAGAAAAGGTTTCAGATTAGTAGATTTCTAATACGAACAAGTGTCGAGGTAAGTTCATGTAACTTAATTGAGCATGTAAATATGTTTATTTGAATGTTGTGTTGTATGGAATGTGACTTATATTGATGTACATTACTTGAATGCTACAATGAGAAATTTAATAGATGCTTGATATGGTGAAAAAGGGTTAAGTCCCGATTGAATATTGAATTTCAATGAATCTATGTGCTTTCCCGAAATGAATAAGGTCTTGTATTTGTTGCTGATGGGATTTAGCTTGGACGAGTAATCTTATTCACCTTGTTATAGAAAGGATTTAGCCCGGACGAGTAATCTGGATATAATACCTCTCAAGTATACGTTACGATTAGGGTTTAACCCAGACTGGTAATCCTAATTGAGCTCTTTTGTGCTTACTTTATATAAAGGATTTAGCCTATATTGGTAATCCTGTTATACGATATGTGGCTTGAGATTGTGTTCCTTAATTATGTGTCCTAATAGATATCCACGAATAAGAATTGACGGATTATTAAATTATACACCCCGAGTGTACTACTTGATTATCCATCAGAATTTCAATAATTCAACAGACTTAAAACTCTTGAAATGGCATGAGAATTAAGAGATGAAATGATAATGTCTTGAAAGAATATTGCGTGATGAGCTCATCTATCCTTACTTGATGTATATGTAAACTTTGTGACTAACATGTTTTGACTAGATACATGTGTTTAGGAAATTTAGCCAAATGGATGGGAACTTGTTATTGTATGCTTAGATTTAATAAACGGGATCGGTAAGTTTAGTTTTCGTTATATGAATGTAACAACCCGATTTTGGGCTTAGTCGAAATAGTGGTTTTGGGACCACAAATCCAACGAGAAAAAAATTATTTTTATTATATTTTTATGGTCTATGGTTTCACAGAATGATTTCATGAAAATTTTGTTTGAAAATTTTGACGTTTGGGCACTCAATTTAGTCAAAAGGACTAACTCGTAAAAAGTGAAAAACTTGAGTTCTAGAAGCTAAAGGTGTCTAATTGCTATGAAATTTTAAATTGGAGGTCCTTAAATGGTTATTAGAGCATTGGTTAATTTTTTGGACAAAAATGGACATGAAATAGGTGAAATAGAATATTTTTAAGTTAGGGGCATTTTGGTCATTTAGTAATTAAAATGAATTAAAAACAAATTAAAAGCCAATTTTTGTCCATCTTCAACCCCATGGCTGAATTTCACAAGGGGAAACCATGGCTAGGGTTTTTCAAGCTTCCAAGCTCAATGATAAGTCCGTTCTTGGCCCGTTTTTAATGATTTTTACGTTTTTGAAATCCTCGTAAAAAGATATACCTATTTCTACCATTTATTTGAGTTATGATGAAGGTCTAGGGTTTTTCCCATGTTAGAAATTTGTGCATTTTGATTTTTAATGGTAGATTATGCAAGTTTATGGTTGGAGAAACAACTTTTGCTAAGTGATTTTCGGTGAAAACGTCCAAAAGGACTAAATTGTAAAAGTTAAAAACTAGTAAAAGTGTGTTTTAATGAAAAATTTGGGTTGCTATAGCTATAAAAAAGGGTTCGACTAGGCTTCAAGTACAAAGAATTTGAATGAAAATCATTTTATGAGCCTAGGGGTAAAAATGTAAATATGATAAAGTTTAGGGGCAAAAATATAATTTTTCCATAATATAATTTTTGGGTCACAATGAATAATGTGGCTAATAAACAGGCTAAATGTGATGTTATAGATCAAAGAAAACGAGGTTCAGACCTAGAACGGGGGAAAAACGAGAAATTAACTGTTAGGTCCCCTTTTGCCATTTTGGTGTCGAGGTAAGATATCAAGTTTTAATATTTTATTAATGTATGAGTCTCTATGATTAATAATTATAACAAGTGTATGAACGATGTTATAGTCTATGAGCATGGAATTGTGAATGAGTTCGACAAATATGCGATATCGAGAAAAATCTCATTTGAACTTTAGGAATAATCTAGGATACAATGTGACATGTCACTAGGAACTATGTGATTATGAGCTCATGAGATTATGTGTATATGTGACAATGTGAATCCGCGTGCTGGTCTTGTACGTTCTACCTATAGCTGGGTAGCCTAGCATGTGTTGCAGGTACTTGTCAAACTTCTGTAATCTGTAATGTAACTTGAATGAAATAAATAGAATTTGAATGATGAATGAAAAGAAAATAATAAAATCAAAATCATAATAAAAAAATTGAAATACTAAATTATTAAATTAATAATTTATTTTAATTATACTTAAATTAAATTATTAATTTTTCTATTTAACTTAAATTAAATAATAATAAATTCTAAATATACTAAATATAAATAATAACTAAATAATAACTAAATAGAAATAAATATATATATAATAATATATAAAAATAATATATAAATAGATAATATAATAATAGATAGAATAATAAAATAAATAATATAGAAATATAGATTTATAAATCGAAATATATTAATATAAATATAATAATATAAATATTATTAATTACTTAATATTAATAACAAATAATATTAATTAATATTAATTGCTAATAGCTTGTAATTTGATCTATGATTGAATTATATTTGTTCGATACACTATTGTCAATATGATTGTAAATTTTGAATATAAATGTTGAGAGTTGAAAAAGAATAAAGAATATAAAAAGACTACAAAAATACAATGAAAAAAAAAAGAATTCATTTTTATTTTTTATTAATTATTATTAATATTTTCTCTTTTTATATGTTATATGTTATTTTATCTTTTTTATCTTATTTTATGTTGTTTTGTAAATGTTTAAATGCAATTACTTCGTTTATTCACTTGATCTATTTTCTCTCTATTTTCCATCAATAAAATTGGCTCAATAAAATCGGGTTTTGTTGTTATAGAGCACGGTATTCTATATTTTATAGTAGCAATATCCTATAGTAGTAAAGGAATAAGAAATACGAATAATAAATTTTTTAAAAATAAAAGTCTAAATAGACCAAAAGAGGGGGGAGGAAATAATAAAGAAAAATTTATACAAAGCTAGATATGAATCATCCAAACCCTCTTTTTCGGATTTCATTAAGTAAATTTTATTTGATTAAGAGTAAGTTCTGTAAAACCCCCGCCTTCTTTAAAATATCATGAACAGTTGCTGTGGGTTGAGCTCCTTTTTCAAGGAAATAGAGAATGGTAGGAACATTTAAATAGGTTTGATTATTTAAATGTGACTTGGCCGTGTGACCCCAAATTGTACATGACGTCATAAACAAAGAGTTACACGGGCTAAGGACACGGGCATGTCCCAAGCCACACGGGCGTGTGTATGACCACATGGCCTACCCACACAGGCATGTGACTCTCCAAAGTATGAAAATTTTCTAAGTGTAGTAAAGGTTCCAGAAGTTGTCGGTTTAGTCCCGAACCACTCCCAATGTATGTTTTGGGCCTCGTGGGCCCGTATAAGGGACAATATGCATGTGATTGGATGAATTTGATTTGGACCAAAGTTTATGGCCCGGTTTGTATGAGTGTTTATGTTTAAGTCCGGTAAGGCCTCGAACCCTGTCTCGGCGTCAAATACGAGTAAGGAGTGTTACATTTAGTGGTATCAGAGCTATAGTTTAGTCATTCTCGGACTAACATAGCGTATGTGAGTCTAGCTATACATGTCATATTACTACTCGTGATAGTGTGATATCTCCCGACTCTGATGAAATTATTTTGTTAAGACAGAGATGACTTCCAACCGAGCTATTTTTTGATAATGCTGATAATGATATTGAAATGATTGAAATGTGCTTATGATGTATCGAAATTTGGAAAAGTATGAATAGAAGTTCACAATATGTATGTGTTAATGTACAAAATGAGATAACCACAAGTTGAGAAATGTGAAAAGTGGAATGAAATGAAAGTTTATATGGTGATAAGCCCATCCATGTTTGTTTGCTATGCATATGATGTTATGTGCCCAACATATTTGATTAAGTGAACACGATAAGTAAATTTACTCAAATCGACAGAATGTGTGTTTATGTACACTTGTTTGAATAAGATAATCAAAAAAAGTTTGTGTAACATGACTATGTATGTTAATTAGCTTGAAGTGAATTATGTAATTGTGATAATATGATGTTGGTGATGAATGCTAAGTCATACGTGTGTACTTATGAGAGTCAAATTAGAGGCTGTACGACCTCACCCCCTTACCAGTGTTGCTTTATAACAAAAATTCATGAGAATCATGTGGAATAAGTCCATAAATGTGAAACTAAAGAGTTTAGTGGTGAAATAATTAGTAATGCATATAAAGATAAGAATAGTTTGGAAAGTGGAAACAATTTTGGAAGGATATCAGATTGTTTTAAAGATTATTCAGATTAAGCAATGTCACGGTTAAAGAAAAAGTTAATCTCAGCTAATCGACTTATTCAGATATGATGTCTAAAGTATATGTTTGCTGAATTTTTTCCCGAATTGGTTTTCGTTAATGAATGGAATGACACGGGGTTCATGATGACAGAATTAGTTAGAGAAATGATAATTGAGTAGTAAAGATGTCTGTGTGTGACAGTTATAGTTGAAATGAATATGATGATCTTTTCTGGGTATTCTATATATTCTTTTATCCTCAAAGATATGTGTGTGATTATTCATTTTCTAGTGCAATTCTTATCGTGTGAGAATGTTAGCTGACTTTAATGTTAGACGAAAGTTTTGTTGGTCTGGTTGGTTTAGGATTGACATTTCTTTATCTCTTCAGAATTCTATTCTGATATGTTGGAATGAAGTCGATGGTAAAAATTTATGTGAGACTATTCTTATGTTTTTACTGACTATGGTTTTGTTTTATATATGTGGGAAATATATTATCTCTGTTATGAAGGAAGTCTAGAGTCGATAAGCAGTGTTTTTCTTCTGGCTTTCTTTAGGGAATTATCAAGATCTTTATTATCTTCTTGTGAGTTATGTTCTCGGACTTCCGGTATGGTATCTTATCTTTGATTTCTTTATCTTGATTTTTTTGTCATTCTTATTTTGTGAATTATCAACCATGGCTTATCTTTAAAATGTGTTCTTTAGCTTGTGATAACTATGTCTATTATGATTATGCTTCTAGTTTGATCATAGAAACGTGGTGATTCTGGTATATGGATTTCTTTAATTTTCGTGTAAGGAATTGACATCAGCAATGGTATAAGTGGTGAAATCACAAGCTTCAATTTGTATGATGGATTTATTTTCTCAAGTAAGTTAATTAAAGTCAACGCATTCAACCGAGATGTCTTTGTTTCTTTAAGCTAATGCAATTGTAAAGGTCTTGATTAGCATGATAAGAGAATTTTGAAAGATTGTGTGTTTGAGTTGTTTTAATAGCATGAAGAAAGGAGCATTTTGTTATGTTATTATTTGATAGTCGAAATCAACTTGGTTGTTTTTATCAGAAAGAGTTGGTCAGTTGAAATGTGATTTGAGTTACATGTAGTTAAAGTATCCTCAGTTATGGTAATAAATTTTTTGGATCCACGAATATATCGATAGACAGTCTGAATGAAGAATTGATATTTTGGAGAGTATGACACCGAGATATACCTATTAGATTTGTTCTAATCTGATGATGTTATTATGAGTTAAAGTTGTTCTGAATGATATGGTTATCACATTTATGAAAATTCGGATGGTTTGTGCATGTTAGCAACTTTGAAAACAGTTGAAGGTATTATTAATCAAAGCTCTAGTTCTAAGTTCAGTTTGAATTTAGTAATGAATTTATGATTTTCCAGTGATGCACTATTGAACGAACTGGAATGTGTTTTATTACTAGAATGTAAAGTGATGGTTCATGTTTTCATACGGTTAATGTCACATTAAAAAGAACTGTTCGACCAGTGATTTAGAGACGGTCACTTTTATGTCCGTATTGAAAATTTAGTGATATTGTTTATTCAACGAAAGGTGTCACATGTTCCCTGATTTCAAGAATTAAAGTATCGAATGTCATAGAAAGATCTGAAGTTAAGATAGTGTTAAAGACTTGAGCTATTGAAAGATCGCGAGTAGTTATTGATTAATCTTTGGGAAAGTAGATATAGTTACAGACGCTGAATGGAAAAATCTTGAGAATCTCAGAAATATGTTAATGAATGGTAAGCTAAATGAGTTCAGTATGAGTCGATTTTTATTCTGAATTTCAGGTCTGACCTGATGACTGATGTTATTGTTCTGAGATAGAAATTGCATGCAAATGAATTCAGAGCTTATGCAGGAAATTTTTGGACGAGGCTCAGTAGTAACTCGTTGGTTCATTCTGAGAGTAATAAAAATGTACAGTTATTTGAAATAGATATTTTGACGATTGGGTATGTAACCTAATATTTTTGAGTTTATGCTTAAATGTCGATTTGATAATGGATAAAAGTCAAATATCAAGAGCATTCATGTCTATTGCAGTCATTGATAACCTTGATGTGATATGAGATAGAGTTACTATAGATCTTGTATCTGGATTATCTTTATCTCTGAAAAGGAAGATGTTATCATATTGTGATTGACGTTCGTGTACAGATTTCTTGTTTAACAAACCAACCGAGTAAGATATTTCTAAGATTATTCAATTATGCGAAGTATCAATCTCCATTATTTTGAATTGAGATCCGAGGGCTATATCCTAATTATGGAAAAAAGCGCTACAAGAAATTATGAGTACGAAGTTGCATCTTGGCACGGTAATACACCTGTAAATCAGTGGTAAGTCTGAGAGAGTAATTCAAAACTTTGACGATATGCTCTGACACTGTGTGTTAAAGTTCTGGTGATTACAAAGAGATATACGCGGTTGATATGATTGGTGATTCAGGGAAATTAGTGAAAGTTATTCATGAGAGTTGAAAGAAATTTCTTCTAGTAAGATTTTCGGGGACGAAAATCCCTAACGGGTAGAGTTGTAACAACTCGATTTTGGGCCTAGTCAGAACAGTGGTTTTGTGACCACAAATTTGAAGTGGAAAAATTTATTTTTATTATATTTTTATGGTCTATGGTTTCACGAAATGATTTTGTGAAAATTTTGTTCGAAAATTTCAACGTTTGGGCACTCAATTTAGTCAAAAGGACTAAATCGTAAAAAGTGAAAAACTTGAGTTCTAGAAGCTAGAGATGTCTAATTGCTATGAAATTTTAAATTGGAGGTCATTAAATGGTAATTAGACCAGTGGTTAATTTGTTGGGAAAAAATGGACATGAAATAGGTGAAATAGAATATTTTTATGCTAGGGACATTTTGGTCATTTAGTAATTAAAGTGAATTAAAAACAAATTAAAAGCCAATTTTTCTCCATCTTCAATCCCATGGCCGAATTTCATAAAGGGAACCATGGCTAGAGTTTTTCAAGCTTCCAAGCTCGATTGTAAGTCCGTTCTTGCCCTGTTTTTAATGATTTTTACGTTTTTGAAATCTTCATAACAAGATCTACCTATTTCTACCATTTATTTGAGTTATGATGAAGGTCTAGGATTTGACCAATGTTAGAAATTTGTGCATTTTGATTTTTAATGGTAGATTATGAATGTTAATGGTTTGGAGAAACAACTTTTGCTAAGTGATTTTTGGTGAAAACGTCCAAAATGACTAAATTGTAAAAGTTACAAAATAAGTAGTAAAAGTGTGATTTAATGAAAAATTTGGGTTGCTATAGTTATAAAAAGGGTTCGACTATGTAACGCCCCTTACCCATGTTCCACATCGAAATAGGGTATGAGGTATTACCAGCTCATAATATATATCATTAAACGAAACCGAAATAGAAATATGTCATCCAAATAGATAACGTATCATTATAACATATGTCTTGAACAATATTAGCCAACTTCAATGGCTTATACAAAATAATTTTGTTAAATAATGTAACCAATATTTCAAACCTAGGAAATTATGACACGTAACAAAATAACGAAGCCTACTATACATGCCATAATTCAAAAGAAATGTTTAGTTTAAATACCCAAAAGTATTGATAGTGTGGCAGATCTTCAACAATCCTTAACTCCCGAGCAATGCCGGACGACACTATAAGACAAAAGAGAGAAAAGAAAGTAAGCTTATATAGCTTAGTAAGTAAGTATATAAATAATAATTAAAGAATCTAATATGTTTACACATTAACTCAAGTGTGTCTACTTTTAATTTCAATATTTACTCCACTTTGATTGAGCTGTCTCTCCTGCGTCATGTTCACTAAATAAATCATAACTTGAGTTACAAACTCGAAATTCAAATCCGTAAAATTTTCCTGAAACTAGACTCATATAACTTCTTACTAATTTTTTTCTAGAATTTTTGATCCAACCAATTAGTACAGTTTATTAGTTAAAGTTTCCCGTTATACAAATTTCATTGATCGACCTCTGTTCACTACGAGTTGAATTTCTCCCAGTACAAAATTCAAATAGCCATGAAACATGTTTCATTTAAAACTAGACTCAATAAGGAATCTATACATATAAACTATATTTCTTAATTATTTTTTTACAATTTTAATGATTTATCAAAGTAGTCAATCTGAACAAGTCACACACAAATATAAATATCTCAAAATATAGAGTCCCTTTGCTTTCTCTGTTTCTTTTATATGAAAATAGACTCATTTATCTTTAATTTCATATCTCATTCAACCTCTAATTAAATTTATACTATTTTTGGTAATTTTTCAAAGTCACGTCACTGCTACTGTCCAAAACAGTATTATTGCAAATTCACTCTTTCACACTTTCTTTGTATTAACCTCACTTAGCATACATATCACAAATCATTTTCACCACATTTCATACATCACAAGTATAAGTCCATGATTACAATGCCACCATAAAATTATCCCATTGAACAATTCGGATCAATCCTCGATACTTGATGGTTTCAGCACACTGCCCCACTATCATATTTCGTATAATTCGGCTCTCTTGTACACATGGTGAACACTTAGTACCACCCATGTGACCTAGCCAATTTATCTCATAGCTCTCTTGTCTACATGGTGACCTTCACTTGGAATCACACATGCGACCTAGCTACATTTATCTCTCTCGTAGCTCTCTTGTCTACATGGGATACATCCCGTATTACACATGTGACCTAGCTACTACATAGTATCTCGTAGCTCTCTTGTACACATGATGTGCACTCAGCACCATACATGTGACCTAGCTACGCTCCATCAATATTATTTAATCTTTCTAAATGTTCAACCGGGATTTCTCTCTCTATTACTTATTTCCATTCCTCCAATAGTCGATTTATGATTCAAAATTAGCTAAAATGCATATAATAGGCTGAAATATAAAAATGTAAATGAAGTTAATGTATTATTTACATACAAACTTACCTCGGTGCAAAATATAGAAATTTTGCAATTTAGTCCAAAACATTTTCCTTCCCCCGTTCAAGATCGATTCCACGCCTTTCTTGATCTATAACAACACATTTAGCTCATTTAACACTCATACTATTTATTTCAATCCAAAAATTACATTATGGAAAAATTACATTTTTTCCCCCTAACTTTTACAAAATTACAATTTTGCCCCTAGACTCAGGAATTTAATTTCAGCCCTTATTATTATGTTTTATGACATGTTGATCATTTTTCCCTTCTATGACAACATCAAATTCTCACTCTAACACATAGTTATGAACAATAGGTATTTTTACCTATTTCAATTTAGTCCTAAATATCAAATTAAACACTCAATCGATAAAATTTCGCAACGAAATTTTCACAAATTATGAAATCATAATATAAACACTAAAACTTAATAAAAATAATTTCTTTCAACCTCGAATTCGTGGTTTCGAAACCACTATTCCGTTTTGGCCCTAAATCGGGCTGTTACAAACTAGGCTTAAAGTACAAATACATTGAATGAAAATCATTTTACGAGCCTAGGGGAAAAATGTAAATTTTATAAAGTTTAAGGGAAAAATGTAATTTTTCCATAATATGATTTTTAGGTCACAATGAATAATGTGACTAATAAATGGGCTAAATGTGATGTTATAGATCAAAGAAAACAAGGTTCAGACCTAGAACGGGGGAAAAATGAGAAATTAACGGTTAGGTCCCTTTATGCCATTTTGGTGTCGAGGTAAGTTCATGTGTAGACAATACAATGATATATCATGTTTTAATATTTTATTAATGTATGAGTCTCTATGATTAATTATTATGACAAGTGTATGAACGATGTTATAGTCTATGAGCATGACATTATGAATGAGTTCGACGAATACGTGATATCGAGAAAAATCCTGTTTAAACCTTAGGAATAATCTAGGATACAATGTGACATGTCATTAGGAACTATGTGACTATGAGCTTATGAGATTATGTGTATATGTGACTATGTGAATCCACGTGCTGGTCTTGTACGTTCTACCGATGGCTGGGTAGCCCGGCATGTGTTGCGGGTACCTGTCAGCTTGTGCGAGTAGCTCGTGTAGTTACGTCCTGATTGTCAGCTTGTGTGAGTAGGCCCGTGATTAGCCCAAGAGCAAGCAATGTGCGATATGTGATATGAGGTAGCAAGTGGCTACGTCTGAGGCACTATGTGCAAGTTTTCCGTGTATCCGATAGTATTCAAAGTGTTCAACTGGTAAATCAGTTAATTATGTGACAAGTAAGTCAATGATGAGGAAATATAAGAATGTGCTACGAGTTAGTACAGGTATGTACTTATAACCCATGAGTAAAGGTCCGGTATACTATGAATATGTGGTAAGAATGCATACGAGAAAGTTATGCTTGTGAAATATTGATAGTCATGTGACTAATGATCTAGAATTATGATAAATGGATGTATGATAAGATTTGAAAATAATCATGTGTTAGGCTTATGAACCTAATTGAGTTGGGATATAGTACGATGTATATACTTAAGTTGTGATTCAATAGATTTGTGAAAGATGGTTAAGCTATATGTTGAAATTATGATTACTTGTAAATGATGTGTGTGTTGTTAAGCAAATTGATTAACTTGTTAATAATGTGATATGCTATAATGGGGAGATTATGGTTGCTAGCCTAATGACAAGACAATATAATTATTGTGTGTAATATAAAAGAGTAAGCACTATGAATGAGTAAGTGGTAATCATGGGATTTAGTGCAAATTGTAATAATAGTATCATCATGGATGGATAAAGTAAATAAATGCTAATAGTTGTTCTTATTTGCATATGAACTTACTAAGCTTTGAAGCTTACTCCCCTTTCTTTTCCCATGTCTCATAGGGTTAATAAGCTAGCTCGAGTTGGAGATCACCGGATATGTTATCACACTATCAAGCTATCATTGCGGGGTAAAAGTGAATACAAACCTCTTAAATTTATGGCATGTATAAGGACTTAGTCATTTGGTGTATGAGTCATTATGATTTGGCTAAATATATTAGCTTGTGATGGTTAAAGTTTGATGTAATGTGTAGCCATGTAAATTGGCTTATATTGGCCAATAAATGGCATGTAAATATTTGTTAAGTAATAGATATTAGAATGGCTAGTTATGGATATGCTTTGGTGTTCTATATGTCCAAATGAAAGTTAATACAAAGAGATCATTAAAGAGTAAAATTAGCATTAAAACAATTTTGGACAGCAGCAGTAGTACAACTTTGAAAAATCACCAAAAATTATAGAAATTGAATTAGAGGTTGAATAAAACATTAAATTAAATATTATTGAGTCTAGTTTTACATAGAAGAAACGGTGTAAGCAAAAGAATTTTCATTTTATGAGATATTTGAGTTTTTATTAGATAAGGTCAGAATGATTTTGGGTTCCCTTGTTTTGATTTTGGAAAATCATTAAAAATTGTGTAAAATTAATTGGGGGTTTAAATTTATATTTTTAATTTCTTAATGAGTCTAATTTCAAGAGTAACAAACAAGAACATCATCCAAATCTCATAATAAGAGATAATTAATCTTTAGTTAAGAGTGGTCAAAATTGTCAAACAGCAGAACAATGACGAATTTGAAGAATTAAATGTACTTATTGGCTAAACCATAAATTTTGAAAATTTTGTGGTAGGAAGGTATTTGAGTATAGTTTCGGAAAAATCAAGAGGATCTTAATTTAGATATCTGTATCTCAATATATAAATAATTTAGTGACAGTGACTTAAGTGGACAGTTTTTTTATGAACAGTAAATAATAGTTTTGATATGTTTAAGCCTTGATTATGGTTGTGTTGGTAGCTTAATTATGTCATGTTAAGTTCCATTGAAAGTGTGTATGTGAGTATGCAAATGAGGGTGGAAAATGGCTTGGTAAATAGCCATTTTCTTGGCCACACGGGCAGAGACACAACCGTACGTCTCAGTGTGTAAAGGACACAGCCCTGAGACACGGGTGTGTGACTTGGCCGTGTGACACCAAATTGTGCATGACGTCATAAACATAGAGTTACATGGGCTGAGGACACAGGCGTGTGTATGACCACATGATCTACCCATACGGGCGTGTGACTCTCCAAATTATGAAAATTTTCTAAGTGTAGTAAAAGGTCTAAAAGTTTTCGGTTTAGTCCCAAACCACTCTCAACATATGTTTTAGGCCTCGTGGGCCCGTATAAGGAATGATATACATGTGACTGGATGAATTTGATTTGGACTAAATTTTATGGCCCGGGTTGTATGAATGTTTATGTTTAAGTCCGATAATGCCTCGAACCCTGTCCCGGCGTCGGATACGGGTAAGGGTTGTTACAACAAACTTATTAAGCATGTAATGCTTACTTTGTTTTTTTTTCTCTATTTTATAGTGCTCGAAAGCTTGCAAAGGTTGGAAGATCATTGGAGCATCGTCACACTATCAACTAGTCATTTTGGGTATACTTTGTAAAATCATTTTGGTATAATGGCATGTATAGGACAACTTGGCCATTAGTGGCATGAAAATGATGTTTTGTAACCTACACATTGGAATAGCTAGTAATGATTTATTTTGGTATGATGAAGTAGGTTATTATGATATATTCATATGTGATATGTTAAGTATATGTGATCAAATGATGTTAACGCCTAAGTTAATCCAAGGTAAGTTTAAAATCACATATGCATGTAATGGTATGCCACGACGAATGATGAAATTGTTTAACTTGAATGCTTGGATTGGTTGGTATTGGATGTGTGTTTCAAGTGCAGGTCTTGGGTGAAACTCTGGGTGAGAAATAAAGCTAGAAATGGCTTCATTTTGTCTACACAAGCAGACACACGGATGTGCGTCTAGACCATGTATGATACACGGCCTGGTAACATGGGCATGTGGTTAGGCTGTGTTTCCCTTGTACCTTAATTTTGAGAAACAGAATGCTAAAAATTGAGCACACGGGCAAAGACACGGGCGTCTGTCTCAGCCGTGTGTGTTACATGGCCTAGAACACGGGCGTGTTCTTGGCCATGTGAAACCTGCACCTAATTTTGAATTAAATTAATTAACCACACGGCCTAGCACACGGGCATGTGGCATGGCCGTTTGCACAAGTTAGAGAATTATATGGGGTCAAACAGGACCTCTAGCACAGGTATGTCCTAAGGTCACATGGGCGTGTGAGCCTTACACCTGGAAAAAATTTTGAAATGTCGTGAAAAATTCTTAGAGTCCCCGATTATGTCCCTACTCGATTCTAATGCTCGTATTGGGCCTCGAAGGTCCAATCAAGGGACGTTTTGAATGATCTCGGTTAATGAATAGTAATTTACATAAATTATTTGTAAAATGTTCTGAAAGTTTTGGCAATACTCCGAAACCCTGTTCCGACGACGGATACGGGTTAGGGGTGTTACATTTCATACATAAGTTTTCTCTCTTGCAAGTTCTCATCAGTAATACTTTACCACGTAATTTTAACTAAGAACTAATTTTGAATCTGTAGAGTGATACTCACAGTTTTTTAAAAAAATTGCAACTTTAGGTGCATCTAACCATAATAAGCTTTAGATAAAATTATCATATTCTATTGCCCATAAATAGATCTTTCACAGTAAAATATTTTGCTTTCAACCCTTTAATAAGGATAATGACAAAAGAATATCACAAAGATTATAAAATAAATATAATTTAATAACCCAATCCCTTTTTATTCATATAAAATATAATATTTTCTTCATTCACAATCTAAATATGAGATCCATTACAAATAACTTTTAAAGTAATGCATTAGCCATCACAAGTTTTGTGCTTTTTAGATATTGATATAGTAGCTCTTTTGGAGCTTTCAACTAATTTTGTATTATCAAATATTGAAATAATATTTGTTTGTTTTAGTACTAAATTAGATAAATATTTTTATCTGTAATGATAAAATTCATTACTACATTTTCATATCATTCCTCAAAGAATATTAACAGAGAAAATATTTGGGCATACGCCACATATGTGGCCAATAATCTTTCATATCACATTGACAACATAAGTCATTTTCACCCTTTGAAAAGTTATCTTCAGAACTCTTATTGTTCTCTTATTTATTACAATGTTCCCACTTTTAGTAATCCATAAGTATATTTTTTATTTTCTTTATGTTTACATTCACTTAGGGGAATGCAACAAATTTGGTAGGATAGATTTTTAAATGCCTCCATTGATTTTTCTTTTCATAATTATCATCATAAACATATGTGTATTTTAAATCGAATCTATTCATTCACATTGTCATGATTATTATCCAATTATAATAAATATGATATAATAAATAAAATATAGTAAAAATAATTACTAAAATAATCACGAGCACTATTACAATTACTAAAATAATTACATTTTTCCTAATAACGTTTACAATCTAATAGCAAAAATCATTTAATAAATAATCAAAATTTTCATGTACGATGCTTGAAAATTATCTCGATACATATTGTACCAAATTTCAATACCACATATATATTATAAAATATTATCTTGCTCTACTAAAATATTTATAAGCTTAATTTAAAAGATATCATACAATCATTCAACATTAGCAAGTTAATAAGACTCAATAGATCCTATCAAATTTCCTTTAATCAACAATGGTAGGTTAATAACACTTTCCACTATAATTAGAATTTCAAGAATATTTAATAACAAGAATTTAATAATCAAAACATCTAAATATTATGAATAATATAATTTAGTTAAAAACTTCAAAAAGAATGATTTACTAAAAAAAGGAGAGAAAACATAACACATTAATAGCAAACATATCTAATCAACAATTAAGTCTTTTACATAAAAAAATTAACCTAGAAAGACAAAAATCAAATACCATCAAAATGTGAAATTTATGTCAAATAAAAATTAATAGTAGTCATACCTTAATTGAAAAAGAAAATATGGTCAAAATATAAAAGTTTCTTACCAAATCTATACTTTACGCATGCTTGTACAATAAATCAAAGATCGAGAATAAGAATCATAATTCATTCTGAGATTGAATCTTTCAACATTTCGAAGGTGAAGTTGTAAGGGTGAAAGTTTAAGGTGAAAAAATTTTGATATGTGGGATGACTTCGAAAGATTTTAAGAAAATAGAGAATCATCGTGCTGATAACGTGTTATAAAATAAAGAGATATGGAAAGAAGAAAGAACAAAGAAAATATGAAAGCAATAGAGAATGTGCTTTATTAATCAAAGGGTTGATTTACAATGCTTCATCAGATTCTCTATTTATAGGCATAAAAAGTACAAAAGAAGTAGAGATCTAATTAACTCTTTGAATTTACAGTACATCAAAATTTTTCTTGATCATGATGAACATTCACTTAATAAGATATTCATAACAAAATTATATTTTATTAAGTATAATTAAAAATCATTAAGATTATATTTCTATTAAAAATCCAGTTATATAAAATTTTATATTCAATATTATTAAAATTATATTTATGATAATAGTTTTTATATGTTTGCTATATATCATATAAAATATATTTAAAAATTCATTATATAAAACCGTAATTTATAAAACTACTTCATTAGTTTACGAGTCTGTTCTAATGAGAAAATCATCACATGTAATTCACATACCCAACGATCATGTTATATTGAATTATTCTAATTTAATAATATTTAATTACATTTTATCATTTATTTTCTTTTTATTATTTAAACTTTAATGTAATTGATGTTATGAACCAATTAAGCACTAACTCAAATGACCAAAATTCTAAAAAAAAATCTTGGATGAAAAAAAATCTAAAATCTCAATTTTACCGACACAATCAAAATTTAAGTAACAATTTATTTTATGTTTTTATTACTTTATCAATAATTGTTTTAGACATTTATAACGTTTTGACATTTATGATTTTATTTGTTTTAGAGAAAAAGCATCACAGCCATGCATATTCATAAAATCTATGCTTAAAATATTTCCTCTTTTTCTTTTCTTAAATTTAAAATTTATATTTGTATATTAAAAATTTAGTCTTTTTGCTTTTTGACTTTCAAAATTTAGGTTAAATTAGCTAGCTTCATAAATTTTTTGTTCTTAAATTTGTTGGTATAATATTTTGAAATAAAAAATACTCACTTAATAGATATTTAAAAAGTGATGTTATGATTAACCTAAATTTAACAAGATAATATTAACAATATTAACTGTTAGATTTAAAATTTGAAATCTAAAAATTAAATGGACTAAATTCTTATAATTAAAAGTACAATTACTAAAATTTAAATTTATTAAGAATGCAAGAACTTATACCATATTTTGACCTTTATAGGGGCGGGAGAGGGGCAGGTAATGACCTTAAGCCTTCTCAACGTGAAAATTTCTTATAAAGTCCATTTAGTTTTTAAGAAATCATAAGTTAGTATGAAAAATTTGTACTATGAGCCCCAATTTTTATTCTTTTTGACCTTTTAAAATAATTTTCTAGCTTTGCTCCTAAACATTTATATATCAACAAGTGTGTGGCACATTGCACTCTCAAAAAGAAAATTCATATTCAAACTTTATAAATAATATTATTAGAAAGAAATACATAAAAAATATTTTGATATTAAAAAATATTTCATATAAACAAATTACATTTATTTAACAATTATAGTGCCTATGTAGAAAGGGTTGAGAAGAACACAATAAATAAGATCTCAAATATTACTATAACTTGGGTTAATTTCCATTTCAAACCAAACTACATGTTTCACTCTCTTTGTATATATTATTACAAGCAATTATCTTAATGGAAGAGACGTGTTCATTTGTTCTTTCTCTTCCCTAAATAAATTGTCCTCACATTATAATATATTAAATCTATGTCCTATGTTATTGTCATTTTAAATGTGAACAAATTTTTAATCTTATGTTATTGTCATTTTAAACGTGAACAAATTTTTAATTTTTTAATTATCTTTTATCATTTTAAATGTGGACAAATTTTTAAATTTTCAATTATCTTTTATGAAAAACAAACTCTAGCCTATAAATACCACAAGCTTGTGTCACAGGTCACTGTTTGAAGCTCGTGACAATTGCACAAAATGCATCTTATACAGGTTTATAAATTAAATGAGGTTCACTTGACCCACGAGAATTGGCCCTATTCGAAGAAATTATGGAGAAGTCTGTCTATTTGAAACCTGTGTGGCCCAATGAAGCAGATATGGAAAATCAGGCTACCTTGGTAAAAAGGGAATAAAATCTGATAAGATTAGATTTGATTTGATTATATAATCTTGTAAATTCCTTAACAGTAGGGATAGGCTTTATCTTTTTTGTCGATGTAAATTTAGCTAGACCGTTGGATTTGGGGGAGGTCAACTATAAATAGAGAGCAACCGCTTCATTTTTAAACCAACCACTGTATCCATTATTCTTTGAGTGAAAGAATATATTGAGAGCATTTACTTAAAAAACTCTCATACATTGGTTTTTTTGTGGCTATTTTGTTCTTTTGAGCATTCTTTTGGCTTGAGTTGTTTCTGTTATAATTTGGTGGCTTGAAGGAATTCTGCAAATGATTAGTGCTAAAAGTAACATGTTTTAATCTAATTCTTCATGCATTTTTGGATGATTATTTGATGTTAATGGTGAATTTTATGCTTCTAATCCTTTAAATTCATGTTTTTAAACTTAGGAGAGCATTAGGAGCAAAAACATAGTGAAAATTGGAAAATCAAAGTAAGGTACAAGAGCCACATGGGCTAACCCCTTCCACATGGGCTGCCACACGACCATGTGGCAGGTCATGTCAATTTCGCGAATTGGCACTCTGAACTATAGGAAAATGCAGTTTTTAGGTTTTTTTGGCATTTTAAGACGTATATATGACAAAAATAAGAAGATAGGAGTGAGCCATCATAGAAAATTCAAGAAAACAACTCAAAAAACACCATTAAAACGATTTTGAAGCAAATTTTTATTAATATTAGATATATTCATTTGATTCCTTAGGAGATTATCATAAGTTTCTTTGTTTCTTGTGGTTATATTGTATTTTGGTTGTTTTTATTTTCAAGCATGAACTAATTTCCTAAATACCTAGAGGAGATGAACCTTATGATGAAATCTATAGTTTGAGTTTTATTTTATGCAATAAATACTTAAATATTGTTCTCAACTATGTGAAAAAAAATTATTGGTTTGATATTTCTCGATTATTGATCCATGTTTGATGTGCTTAAATCAGAGGAGGAATAGACCTTGTTTAAGAGTAGATCTTGAGTGGAGTTGCATGCAATCCTAAAAATAGGACAACATAGATCTACTAGATTAGAGTCAAATCTAATAGGGGAATCCATAAATCGAGTTAATGCTATAATAAGGGTTTTCATTAGAAAGAAATTTCAATTAATTAACTTAGAACCAGTTGCTCTTACTCTCGAAAGAGATATTAACATAATTTAGGGATTTCTATGGATCAAGATACTAAGTAAAGAAATTGCATAATTTATATTGATAGTGACAGATGAAATCTAGGTGAATTCTTTCCCGGGTATTTTTTCATTTCTTTGTTATCATTCAATTGTTTTCTTGAATTTTTATATGTCGTGTTTATAAGCAATTAATTTAGTTAATTTTAGTTTCAATCAATCACTTGATTTATTTGGTTAAATAATAGAAAGACAGTAATTGTTAGTACTTTTAGTCTTCATGGAAATGATACCTGTGCTCACCATAGCTATACTATTAATTGAAAGGTGCACTTGTTTTAGTTAGAGTTTTAGTTGCTTTATAATGCATCAACAAGAATCCTCATTTTGCAAGAATTAGGCTGACTTAGGTGCATTTGGAACGAAGGAATCGCCTAAGGCCGCATGAATTGCGAGATTGAAAGTCTAGCCCCATGACAGTTGGTATTCAAGCTAAGGTTACGAAGGCACCATTCAATATGTCAAAAGAAGTTGCCTATCAAAAGAGCCAATAGAGACTCGTGGGAGGGCTAGAAAAGCAATTCAATTAAGGGAAATGATGTTGGCTTTAAAAGAGCGAGTAGTCAAACTCGAGGAGTTCCTGGGGGACGTAAGGGAGACACTTAAGGAAGTCGAGAAATGCACAGACAACTTGAAAAAGCATCTTAGGGACTTTGTGTAGGAGTCTCATGAGACCAATGTGGAAAATATGCAAAGGGCACTCAATTCCACTAGGAATAAGCTGACAGAGAGGAACTATTCTTTTGGAGCCATGGTAATGGCTTTAAAGGAGGAAAAAATAGTCACGAAGAGGGCTTTGAGCACAAGAATTGAGAAGCTTAAGGTAGAGCTTTCCTTGTGTTGAGTAGTCGTGGGTAAAGAAGTGTTTGGTGAAACACTCAATTGCATGGTAGATGTCCCAAAATCGAAAAACTTTTAGGGGACAAGGTCCACAAGATATGTGGACAACTTCTTATAGAGAATGGAATAACACTTCCGTGCCAAAGGCATCATGGACGATGCTATTAAGGTAAACATTGCATCCATTTATCTTACTAATTTTGCGTTTTTATGGTAGAGGAGTAGGTCCATAAATAAAAAAATATAGTGAGATTGGGACTTGGAAGGAGTTCTAAAACAAATTGAAGGGGGTAGTTTTACCCAGAATATTTCAAGGAGGTTTGGCCAAATAAATGATGGCTTACGCAACGAGGAACAGTTTGGGAATATGTGCAAGAGTTTATGGAACTCATGCTCCAAATTTTGGATGTGAACGAGGTGGTATTTCTATCTTTCAAGAATTGGTTGAAGCCGTGGGTCAAATAGGAATTGGAACGTAGAGTAGTCCAAGAATTGTCAAAAGCCATGACTTTAGCAGAGTACATAGTGAAACTAGGTCTAGGAAAAGATGAGCTTAAGTCTTCTAAGTCCGAGGAATGAGGTGATGGTGAAAGAGACAATGAGGAAGATATTGGATATGGCAACGATAATGGTGGTATTCGAAAACCACAAAATATAAAGAGGAGACCCAACAACCCAAAGGAAAAGAGAAGCAAGATAAAATGCTTCCTTTGCGATGGTTCACATATGACGAAGAATTTTCTAAAAAGATTCGTGCTTTTTGAGAATAACAAGTTGGAAGGTGAGGCCAAGAGACTTGGTTCGAGTGCAAGTTGTGTCGGAGCCAATAAGGCCAAAGAGAGAGAGAATAAGCCAATGGACTACTTCTTATGTTGTGATCTGCATATGTTACAGAATTCCTCAAAGAAGTCTACCATTGAAAGGGATGATGGGTCAAACAAAGTGCCCATGAGACTTGATTTGATCATGTGAAGAGTCGAAGCCATGAGGGTAGAGAGGAACAAGAAGAAACTAGTGAAATGCTTCTTTTGTTATGGTTTACATGAGTTGCCAAATTTTCCAGAGCAATTCAAGTTATCCGTGGTTAAGAGAAAAACAACAAAACTTATTGAGTCATGGGAGAAACTTCCACCTAAGAAAAAAGTGATTTGTGCATCAAACTTCGGGGAAAATATAGCTAAACCTAAGAAAAAAGTGATTTGTGCATCAAACTTCGGGGAAAATATAGCTATGCAAACATTTAGGCTGGGATAAATGAGGCTTAATTCTGGGAAAGCGTTGAAGCATGTTGAGTCATCAAAGGGGCGACCACCTAAGAGAGAGGTGGGTTGTGCATCAGACTTTGCAGGGAAAATAACGATGCAAACTGGATAGTAGAGTCAAGTTAATGCAACGAGTGAGGTAAATCTCAAGCACTGTGGTAGTGTTTTACATTCTAACTTACCATTGGCTTGGAAAGAACATTGGGGCCCTTTCAAAGTTCTAAAGGAGGAAGGCGAGGGGTTGTAGGCATACCGAAGCCTTGTTGTGCGAATTAAGGGGATATTGATCAAGGCAAGTGTAACACTCCTGACCCATATCCATCGTCAAAATAGGGTTACAGAGCATTATCGAAAAACAGTAACATAAAAACATACATTATCGAAAAACAGTAACATAAAAACATACATTACAATCATTTCATAAATCATATCTTAGTCCATTCAAAAACATGCGTATCTTCCCTGATTTGAGCCCTCGAAGCCTTAGAAACACTTTAAGAATGACTTAGGACTAAATTGGAAACATTTATAACATTTAGAAAAAAGATAGAAAATTTCACATTACAGAGGTCACACGGCCATGTGACTCACACGGTTGAGACACACACTCGTGTCTTAGGCCGTATGGACATTCAAAATAGGGACACATGGCCGATGTATGAGACATGGTATTTCACTCTCGATGGAAATGTGTCCTTCAACTTCACAAGAGAGAGAACGTATGAGAAAGATTTTATATGCTTCGGTTATTGGGTCTATCATGTATTTCATGCTATGTACCCGTCTAGATGTATCTTATGTTTTAAGCATAACAAGTCGGTACCAAGTAAATCTTGGTGAAGGTCATTAGGTCGAAGTTAAAAGTATCCTTAAGTACTTGAGAATGAGTAAGGATACGTTCCTTATATATGGAGGTGAGGAAGAGTTGAGTGTAAATGGTTACACTGATTCTAGTTTCCAAACGATTAAGGATGATTCATGATCACAATTGGGTTTTGTGTTTTGCCTTAATGGTGACACTGTGAGCTGAAAATTTCAAAGCAAGATATAATAGCAGATTATACAACTGAGATTGAGTATATTGCAACTAGTGAGGCTACAAAAAAGGCTATTTAGATCAAGAAATTCATATTTGAACTAGAGGTTGTGCGTAGCATATCAGATGCTATAGAACTTCATGGTGACAATAACAGAGCCATTAAACAAGCAAAGGAACCCAGATCTCACTAGCGATCCAAACCTATACTTAGGCATTTTTATCTCATTTGAGAAATCATTTATTGATGAAATGTGGAAATATGCAGAGTACCAATAGATGACAGCATTACTGATCCACTAATGAAGTCTAACACAATAGAGGCATGATTGTCACACTAAGTCACTTGGTATTAGATATATGATTGATTGGTCTTAGTGTTAGTGGGAGATTGTTAGAGTATGCCCAAAGACCAATCATGAGACGATTGTGATCACTTACTTGTTTTACCTTGTTTCTTAATATAATGCATTGTCATTGTTATTTCAATTTCGTTTTCGGTGTGTAAATAAATTGATTAATAATAAAGTCCTGAGAATAATATGATTATTCTAAAAAGGTACTTAATCAAGTATTATTGTGGTCTTCGACTGCATTGAGACTAATGTGTAGTTGATTGATGACAAAGTGTTGTTATTAACATAAGGATGTCAAAATCAATACATGAGTGTGTATTAGAAAACAACATACTGGACTGACCCGTAATGAGTATGTTTCTTGGATTATTATGTAGTAGTCACAACATTACTCATAGTGATAACTATGTATACAATCCTCAGACTTGAGATCATCATTGTCCCATCACCATGAGTCATATATTTTGATACAGTTAAATGTCTACCGTAACAGATTGTACTATAAAGACTGATGTTGGGTATGTCAAAATTTATGTATTGGGATCAGATTGACCAAGATAAAATTTTTCTCTCCTACATAATGGGAGCAATATCTTAGGCCACTTGATGGAGTGAGACTAGAAATGCATGGTCATGCTCAAATAAGATGATATGAGATATAAAACTTATTTGTTGATTGTAGTCTACTCAGAATATCAAGAAATATGATATTGAACTATACAAGTGTGACTATTTCATGACTTGTGTCCAATCTAGATAGAAATAATAAAAGGATATAATAAATGAAAAATAAATATGAAAGTTAATTTCTATCAAATTATTAAAATAAATAGTTATAATAATAATTTCAGTCAAAGATAAAAAATTATGGAAGTTAATATTATTTTGGAAAGAATATAATGTTTTAATACTTCCCATATGTTTCTCTAAAATGAAAAACAAATTATTTCGTTTTTATCATGTAATATTAAAAAAGGAATACAATCCTGAAAGGTGTGTAGGTTAAAAAAGAAAAAAGGAAAAAGAGGGTCTTGTAGCTGTTTTTGAAAATTCTCTTTGATAAGTTCAAGAGAATTTTTTTTTTGTTCGTCCATTAACTGGGTGGATTACATAGAGGCCGAGAAGATTTTGTTATAGCTTGGGATCGACATTGCACAAGGGAATCATATTGAAAAGGTATATTTTCAATCATGTTTCAACCTGATTCGTTCCTCATACTTGGATCCATGATTGTTGATTGCCAAAATAATTTTTCATTGCGCCACGAGGCATATCGACATTCCAATATGGATAATAATCCAAAATTGGTAATGAACATGAGATTTTCAAATAGAACCTAAAACCAAGGATCTGCAGGTACAAAGGTGGGGTACCTAGCGGTTGGTAAGTCTGTCGAGGCTCACACGGAGATAATGGTTGACTGGACGGTCAAGTGGTGAAGGATGCCAGAACATTTGTCAATAGGGGAGTAAGTTAACTAGAATTATATGATGTAGAGTAAACCACATAGAAATTTGAAAATGGCTACTAGGACGAAAGGGATTTACCTATTACCATCAGTCCTTCTAATGAATAGGAGCAAGACGAACAGTTAGCCATGGCTAAATGGTATAGTGCCAAGCTACCACAACAATAAGGCATCCACTTGGATGGCTTATCCACATAGTTCGTATTGTGAATGCTAAGTAGGATAAGGTAGAAAGGAAATTGGAATAAGGAAGAATCAAGTCAATACTATCGAGAACCATTGTCGTGGAGAACGTACTTTTGTCTAAAATAGTGAATAAAGTTTTCCATCAGTGAGCTACAAAGTAGGGTAAGGAATCAACCTTGCTAAAGAAATCTACAAAAGGCTAAGAATATATAGGGAGTCGAAATATTTGCTTTAAATTTTTTGTCTCTTAAGGACTTCAAAAAATGATTATTACATTGTATCACTGAATTCCACTAGGTTCATCTGAACTTATGATTGTACTGCCTCGGTTGTAGGGTTAAAGATTAACATAGCCACTATGGAAGAGAGCCAAGCTAGACTCTGCCCTCTAGAGGTGAAAGGCGTAGTAGTCGTAACATGTGTATAGTGGGACACTCCTTAAAGGCTACACCTCAAGAATTAAATTGGACATATTAATGTTGTATACTTAAATTAGAATAGTGAAGAATGTTAGAAGTTATTAATATATTGAATTTGTAAGAATTCTAAAGTTTGTTTGAAGTAGTTTACGGATGAAGCTAAATTTTGTAAAATGTAGAAACCAAAATATTTAAATGGGATCGTTAAGGAGTTTTGTTAAACTGTAGGTGGTTTGTGGCTAGTCCTATGGATCGGGCCGAGTACAGGGTGTTACATAAGCTCATTTGCATTTTCTAAATTAAAAATTCAATAGCAATTGTAATTTTACAATTTAGCCCTTGTACTACAATTAACCGCTTTCTCGATTTAATAACTCAACCATCCAAAAATATATTATCATACTAAATACGTAAAATCTTCTATTCATAAATTTACTAACTTGGCTTACAAAATCCAACTTCAAAACCCCATTTTTGACATCTATCAAACTCGAGTCGTTACATTTATGATAAATTTTGGTGTGGGATTTGTCATGTTTTAAACATTTTTCACATGTTTTAAATATTTGCCTAGTGATATTTGATGCATTGAGTTGCATGTTGTGGAATCTTATGATTCAAACTTGTTTTCATATGTCATTTATGTGTGAAATGATTTGGTGACATATCATGTTTGGGTGCATATAGAAGACTTATTGCATAACCTGGATTCTTCTTCTTCTTCTTCTTCTTCTTCTTCTTCTTCTTCTTCTTCTTTTGCAGTTTTATCTCAAGACACTAAAAGCACGTCTCGAGACATAAGGTGTCAATTCTCCAGACATGGTGACTTTGTCCTGAGACAAAATATTTAAGCTAAATTAGTGATTTTTTAGCCCCGGGTCTCAGGTTTTGTCTCGAGAAAGAGGGGCTAGTGTCTCGACACATCAAACTTTGAAGCAAAAAATTGGATACAGGGAAGACATGTCTCGAGACATAGCTTCATTATCTCGAGACATTACTTTGCATTTTGACATTTTAACCCAAGATTCGTAACCTAGCCCATTTTTTTATTGCATTTAACCCCAATTTTTGGTACAAGGGTCTAAATAAATTTGATTCACAAGCATTCCAAATTTTAGTTGCTAAGCTTTTGGTATTTTAGCTTCTATTGTTATTTTTTTGTTTGTTCTTGTTGCTTCAACAATGAATATGGTGATCAGGTTGGGTGTATGGTATTACATTTCATATTTAAAGAATATTTAATTGACCATATTGAAACACAGTTTGTATAAATTTTAGAATTTACAAGTAATTAAATATTAAATATTATATATATAAAGATGCCTTTGATTTTAATTTGCTCATCCGTGAAAAAGTATTGAGTAAAACTCTTTTCATTTTCCCTTTTCCATGTGGTTGACGGGGTAATTGATTTTCTACATAATTTACATTAACAAAATTTACTCAACAATATTTTAAGATTTTTTTCATTTTGAAAACTTATATTATTATTTAAATTAGGAGTGAGTAAAACTTGATTCGACTCGAAAAAATAAAAAAAAAATATGAATATCGAGTTAAACTAATCGAGTTATTCGGATTAACCGAATTATTCAAGTCAAATCAATTTTTTTCGAATTTCAAGTTCGAATCGAGTTTGGTTTTCGAATTCGAATAACTTGAATAATTCAAATAAATTGGATATCAAACTATAATATTTTACATTTTTACCCAAACTCCCAAACCTCTTTACTTTCCCCTAAAACTTTTACTTCTTCCCACTTCCCCCCAAAACTTTTACTCCTTTCTCATCCCACCTCCCTTCTACCCCATACCCATTCCCTCCCCCCCAAAAAAAAAAAACTTCGTCCATTTACTTTCTCTCCAAAATTTTACTCCCTCAACCCCTGAACTTTTTACTTTCCCCCTAAACTTTTACTTCTCACATTTTACTACCAAATCAAAAATTAAAATCATCCAAAAAAATCTCTAAACCTAAATAATAATAATTTTATTTATACCTACTATTTATCTTATGAAATTAAATTTCACATTTTTACTATTTATATTATTGTATTGTTTAATCATATTGAATCTTTATAATTTTTTTATTAAAATTGATTTATTGATGATTCTATAAAATAGTCATGTTAAAGTTTTATGTTGGTATTAATTTCACATTTTATCTTTAAGATAAGTTTTATTAAAAATCATATTTTCTACATTTAATATTTTTTAATTTCAAAATACATAGTGACAAGAATCAGAAGATAATTGAAGCAACTAAGCAAGAAAATAAGCTAACTCAGATATGAAAGATTAATAAATAAATTATGAGGGATGAAAGTTATTAACAAATTTGATTATGGTGAACAAATTTGATTATGGTCGATGATAGTAATTATAAGGACCCAAAATTTTTTTTTAATTTAACTCGAACAAATATATTCGATTCGAATTCTATCTCATTTGATTCAAGAAAATTTCAAATCGAGTTAGGATAATTAAATAGGATTCGTCAACTTGA
Source organism: Gossypium arboreum (assembly GCF_025698485.1). Classification (NCBI taxonomy): domain Eukaryota; kingdom Viridiplantae; phylum Streptophyta; class Magnoliopsida; order Malvales; family Malvaceae; genus Gossypium; species Gossypium arboreum. Next base: position 69,546,453 of record NC_069081.1, read on the forward strand.
TTAACTCAAAATTTTTTTATTCGATTCAAGTCGATCAAACACTCACCTTTAATTTAAATATGTGATTAAGTTGATTTTACGAGTCAATTTAATACTAAACTTAATAAATGAAAATACTAAAATAACCTTACATATTTCAAGTAAACTATATTATTATGAGGGTACTTTTGTCCTTTCTTTATTTAAAAAATGAAAAATAGCAAAGGTTAAGATTTGAACTCCTATTATAAAATCTTTTCTACCATTTCAACTAAAGTTTTATTTTAATATTTTATACAATTGAATTTTATTACACAAATTTTTCACTCACATTGTTTGAATAGCTATACTTATTATTATCTAAGTATGTGAATGAGTTGGTGTCACGAGTCAAATTGACACCAACTCAATGAATGAAATTACTAAAATAATCATATATATTTTTAAATAATTTATATTATTACTACGGTACTTTGTCTTTCCCTTATTTAAAAAACCAATAGAAAAAGTTGCAAATGCTAATATTTAAACCCTGCCACAAACATCTATAAAATATTTTCTTTACCACTTGAACCAAAGCTTTATTTCAATATTCTTAAATGGCACAATTGCATAAAATAAAATCAATGTTTATGGGATTTTGGGTTTGAGCCCTTAATAAGTTTTTTTACACCCTCAATATTAAGATTCAAAAATCAACCCAATTTTAACAGTAAACGTGAGTTAACCGTTAGTCAAAGGACAGGTCAATGAAGTAACCTATAGGGCATGCCATATAAGTATGATTTCATAGATGATGTAATCAAAACAAAATTATTATTTTTTTGTTCATTTTTTTCTATCTTTCTTCTTCTCTCTTTCTCTAACCCCTTTTAGTGATGTTTCAATAAAAAAAAAACACCCACCACCATTTTTATCAAACCTTTTTTATCTTATTGTCTGTCCTTCCAAACAAGTGTTGTGCAATTTTAGACCATCTTCATGATCAAAACTAGACCCAAGTTAGCACAAAAAAACTCATTCATATATGAAAATATAAGGAATGATGAAAGCAAAAATGGGGTTTTTTAAGTAAAAAAAGTTGTTGCACCATCGAGAATGGAGTTGAAGAATCAATAGCTATTTTTGGAGACTAATGTTCCCACGTCTCACTTCCGGTCCCAAATAGTTCAGCCATCTTAATCTACAACTTTTACCGATTATTTTCAATCCTAGACCAATTCATTTTGTTTCATTTTCAGTATCAAAAAAAAAAATCATGTGCAGAAGAGATGCATAGAAGGCTTAAAATTCTTGGGTTTTGTAAAATCCCATACCCGTACCTGAGACCGGGATAGGATACGAGGCATTACCGAAATTTTCAGAATAATTTCAATTAATTTATATTATTTAGTATTCATTTTCATGTTTCATGTAACATCCTTTTCATATATTCAATTTAAAATATCATATAAAATACGATACAATACTTAAATTTTCATATTTACATGCTCATTCAGGGTATCCGAACCTACCTGACTAAATTGCAGAAATACCAAGATTTAGGGGCATATTGGTAATTTACTATTTTCCCAAATTTCACCCAATCTTAAATTGATAATTTCATTCAATTTATTAATTTAGATAATAAAACAATTTATTCCCTTTAATTTAGTCATTTTTGACATTTTTACAAAATTGCCCCCTAAAGTTTTACTTTTATTCAATTTAGTCCATGAGCTTAAAACATGCAAATTAGCCATGCTAACTGAATATTCATATATATTTTTCCTCCTCCTCCTCTCCATTCCACATACTTAATGTATATAACATTCTTGTAAGTACGATTTCACAATTTACTTATTAATGCTCACATCAATCTGTTCACACGAGTCATAGTCACTCAATTATTTATAATTCGAGATAAAGAGCTCAAAATTAAGATCCGTAAATTTTACCTAAAACTAGACTCACATATCATTCCACCATAAAATTTTAAGAATTTTTGGTTTATCCAATCAGTACAGTTTATTCATTTAAGTTTCCCCTGTTTCACTATCCAACAGTTCTGACCTCTCTTCACTAAAAATTAATTATATCACAGTACAAAACTCGGATAATGTTCCCATTGATTTATATTGAAAATAGACTCATTAAGGATTCTAAGAATATAAATTTGAGACTCTAATTAATTTTCTCCAATTTTTGGTGATTTTCCAAAGTCAAAACAGGGGAACCCGAATTCATTCTAACATTATCTCACAAAATTCATTATATCTCATAATTTACAAATTTATTGCTTACACCGTTTCTTCTATGAAAAACTAGACTCAATAAGATTTAATTTCATATTTTATTCATCTTCTAATTCTATTTCTACAATTTATGGTGATTTTTCAAAGTTAGTCTACTTCTGCTGTCCAATATTGTTTTAGTTCAAGATGTTTATTACCAATTTTCCTCTAAATTTCAAAGGTCATACAATTCAGTCCTTCCTCAATTAGCCCATCTATTAAGCTACTTTTTCTCAATTAACATTTTATTACATCATTCTAAACTATTACACAATCTTTAAAAATCAGAATTTTAACACTAAACCTTAATTCACAACTTTTTCACAATTAGGTCCTAAAATCAATTTCTATTAAAATTACTTGATAAAATCATCAAACAACAAAATCAAAGCTTCAAATTCATTTTATTTCATCATAAACAGCTAACACTTATCAATGATAGCTTTTAATTTTGTTCATAAAATCAAAAACTAATGAATTAAACACTTGGACCTAATTGTAAAAGTCACGAAAACATAAAAATCTCAAAGAAAAGGGTAAGAATTGAACTCACATATGTCAAAGTTTGAAAAACCAGCAGCTTTCAGACCTCCCATGGCGTTTTTGCTGAAGAAAAATGATGATATCTCTAGATTTTTCAAATTTGTCTTGTTTTATATGTTTAATTTGCAAAATTTCCCATTTTGCCATTGTTTCTCCTTGTCTTTTTTGCTGATTTTCTTGCCCAACCGTCCAGACCATACAATTTGGGTCTAGTTGCCTTTTAAATCCCTCCTTTTTAATCACTTAAACTATTTAATCACAATTTAATAAATTTTGCACTATTTTCAATTTAGTCCTTTTTAATTAATTGACTAACCAAACGTTAAAATTTTCTAACGAAACTTTAATACTAACTTAATAACACTCCATAAATATTTATAAAAATATTTATGGCTCGGTTTATAAATTCAAGGTCTCGATACCTCGTTTTCAACCAAATTTACCTGATTAATTCTTTTAAAATCGCAAAATTCACTAATTAAAAATAATTCTTTTAAGTTCGCGCTTGGCCTATAATTATTATTTGTTAAAATTTCTAAACTTACTCGTCAGATTTAGTGATCTCGAATCACTGTTTCCGACACCATTGAAAAATTTGGCTGTTACAGGTTTTATACCTGATAATCGTGCAACTGAGTTCTAGTGACCTTTGTCATGGATTTTAACATAAGCTTTAAGCGTGAAGTCTTCTTTTTCAGTCCATGGACCTTTCTTTATGTCCAAATCTTCTTCACTTTGTGGGGTTTCATATATGAAACTAGTCTCGTAAACATCTATTCTTGAATGATACAAAAATAGGAAAAAGAAGAAATATAGATAGAAGCAGAGAAAGAAGAAAGAGCTTAAGGAAGAAGAAGAATAAGAGAGAATTCAGAATTTCATTAATTTCTTTCATAACCATCCTCTAGCATGATAGGTGCTCAAATAATGCTGAAATGTCTAGTGCATAAAATGACAAAGCAACAGCTGTCAATTCTGCTACCTTGTACACATTGTATGTAATATCCTGATTTTGGGCCTAGTCGGAATAGTGGTTTCGTGACCACAAAATCTGAGATAGAAATAATTATTTTATGATTATTTTGAGGTCTATGATATGATTGCATGATTGTGTGAAAATTTCGTGAAGAAATTCTATGCATAAAGTGCTTAAATTGAAATTAGGGACTAAATCGAATAATTTGTAAAACTTGCATTCTAGAAGTTTCTAGTATGAAATTGTTTTGAAATATTAATTAGGAGGTCTTAAATAGCAATTTTACCAATTTTTAAGTCTATGGACAAAAATTGGACATGGATGGAATTTTGGAAAGTTTAGTAGTAAGGGCATTTTGGTCATTTAGGGTAAAATGAATTAAAATACAAAATTAAAAGCCAATTTTGCTCATCTTCAACCCCATGGCCGAATATAGCAAGGAGAAACCATGGCTAGGGTTTTCAAGCTTCCAAGCTCGATTGTAAGTCCATTCTAGCCCGTTTTCAAGTTTTTACGTTTTTGGAGTCCCTAGCTCGATTAAGCTTATGCTAGCAATAATTTAACCTAGGGTTTATATTTGGAAAAATACCCATAGGTGAAATTTGTGTATTTTATGTTTTATGATAGAATATGAGGTTTTAAATTATGTTAGACAACTTGTGCTACTCGGTTTTAAGCGAAAACTAGCAAAAGGGCTTAAGCGGTAAAAATACCTAATAGTCATAAGTACATGTTAGAGTGAGAATTTGATGTTGCCATAGAAGGGAAAAATGATCAGCATGTCATAAAACATAAGAAAATAGGCTGAAGTTTAATTTACGAGCTTTGGGGCAAAAGTGTAAATATGCAAAATTTAGGGACAAAATTGTAATTTTTCCAAAATATGATTTTGGGTCAATTTGAATAATGTGAGTCCTAATTAGACTATATTTTAAATGATAGAGCAAGGAAAACTAAAATTCGGGCTAAAATGGGGAAAATACCAAGTTGTGGACGAAATGGTAAAAGTAGCCATTTTCGCATACGAGGTAAGTTCATGTGTAAATAATGTAGCATAATTGTTATTTTTAAGTTATTGATGTTAATTATATGATAGACTGATTTTTTTATCGTAAAATATTATGCTTTGTAGTTAATGTTGAGTAATATGCAAATTATGTTTACGACTTGATAAATATGAATTACTACCGAGTATCGGTTCCGATATTCCATGGAAGACGACAAATATGAGATCGAGGGAAGAAGCCCGTTTGAAACTTAGGAATAGATTAGGATACAAGTGAAATGTCACTAGGATGGTTGAGCATCCGAACTCGTTGAGTTGAGTCCGAGTTCACTTATGGATGCGAATGTCCGAACTCGTTGAGTTGAGTCCGAGTTCGAGAGATGTAACTAGGCATCCGAGCTCATTGAGTTGAGTCTGAGTTCACTTATGGATGCGAACGCTCGAGCTCGTTGAGTTGAGTCCGAGTTCACTTATGGGCGGGTTACATGGTAGCTTGGCTACATATGTGGCACTTATGTGCAAACTTTCCATGTATCGGAACTATATTCCGATGTGTTCAACGGGTAAAGTTTTACTCAAATGGAGGAATACTCAATATGAAAGGGACATATTGGTAAGTGTTGTGAAATGAATACTTTGAACAAGTATGTACTTAACCCTCGGGTTGAAAACTCAACATAACAACAATATGATAAGATGGTAAATGAAAATGTGATATGAATGTCTCGGTGATGAGTATGCAAATGATGTTTTATGTTTGCTTATATAGTTGTGTTACTTGCTATTTGCATGTGAACTTACTAAGCATTTATGCTTACTCCCTCTTTTTCATTCTTTGTAGTGTTGACAAGCCAGCTCGAAAATCGGAAGCGGTCGGAGGCACGCTCACACTATCCGTATACCATCTTGGCATAATGGCTTGTATATTTTGAGTATGGCATGTGTAGCATTATAATTATTTTGTGTATATGGTCGTATGATATGGTTATTGAGTGGTATGGAAATGCTTGGTAATGATTAGCCATTGGAATGGCTAATCATGATCATATTTGGTGTTATGTATGCTAAATTGCTAGCTAATCCATGGAAACCATGAAATAGGTAAAATTTACCATAAAATAGATCAAAACAGCAGCAGTGACGTGAGTTTGAAAAATCATTAAAAATAGTAGAGATACAATTAGATGATGAATAATATATGGAATTGAATAATTATGAGTCTATTTTCATATGGATGGAACAAAACAGGTATATGAGTTATATTTTATGAGATGCTTAAATTTTTGTGAAACAGGGCCAGTGCGATTTCTGGATCCCCTGTTCTGACTTTGGAAATTCACCATAAATTTTTCAAAGATAATTAGAAGTCATGATTTATATGTAAAGATTCCTTATTGAGTCTAGTTTTATTAGAAACAAACGGCATAGTCATTGAACTTTGTACAGGGAGATATCTGATTCGTAATACACAGAGGTCAGAGCAGTCAAACTCTGAAACAGGGGAGAATTTAACTAATAAACTGTACTAATTTTCTTGACCAAAAATTCTATAAAAAAATTAGTAAATAGATATATGAGTCTAGTTTCAAGGAAAATTTACAAAATTGGATTTCGAGTTTTGTAACTCGAGATATGAATTTTTAAGCGACTATGACGCAGATTGTTAGCTTGACTGAAAATTTTAAAAATAAATTGTTTGAGCTGTTTAAGTAATGAATTAAGTCTATTAACACCTCGTGTTCGACTCCGGCGACGATCTCGGGTACGGGGCGTTACATTGTATAACTTAAGGACATGGACTCAAAACGTGACGTTTAAGTGCCCTCTTTTATGTACCATAGAATGTAGAGTTTAAAGAAAAGCTAAACATAAACATAACATAAACATCGATTACTTCATTAACAAAAATAACAAAAGAAAAACTTAAAAGATCCAAGCTTGTTGAATTGTTGAAGTTTTTTGTCTTATATCAATTATTCCCTCCTCGAACACGATACTTGTCCTCAAGGATTGAACTCTGGAAATCTCTAACAAAACTAATTGAAATTCTCCCATGTACAGTCCTCAGGGAAGGTATTTTCCTATTGCACCAAAACTTCGGTTATAAATTGGTTTCCCTGTTTGACCATTCGTCGATCCATAATCTTTGTTGGGATTTTTGGTAGTTTTCCATCAGTTCCTACTAGAGGTAGCAGAGGAGAGTGAGGAGCTCGACCAATGTGTTTTTTCAGCTATGCTATGTGGAAGGTAGGGTGGATTCTCGAACCAGTGGGGAGAGATAATCTGTATGCCACTTGTCCTACCTTGGCCTCAACAGGGTAAGGGCCAAAATACTTAGGTGATAACTTTTGGTTCATTATCCTCCTTATCGAGTGTTGACGATATGGTTGTAATTTTAAGTACACCAAATCCCTTACCTGAAACTCCCTTTCTGACCTCCTCTTGTTAGCTAATTGTTTCATCCTTTCTTGGGCCCTCTTCAAGTGAAATTTGAGTAACTGTTGAGCTACTTCCTTTGCTTGTAGACAAAGATCATTCGTGGCAACTTGTGAGGACTCAACTAAATAAGGTTGTTGTAGAGGTGGACTTTGACCATAAAGTGTTGTTATAGTAGTGTGGTGTGTGGTATTATACCACCATTCCGATAAAGGTAGCCAATTCACCCAATCATTTGGTCTTTCGCCTATCATACATCTCAAGTAACCTTCCAAACACCTGTTCAATACTTCTATTTGGCCATCCGCTTGAGGATGATATGCAATGGATAGTTGCACTTTGGTTTCCATAAGTTTGAACAGTTCTTACTAGAAGGTGCTTATGAAGATTTTGTCATGATCAGATACTATTGATTCAAGGGCCCCGTGCAACTTGTAAACCTGACATAGAAACTCTTGGGCAACAGTAACTGTAGTGAATAGGTGAGACAAGGTTAAAAAGTGACCATACTTGGTTAATCGATCAACCACCACTAGGATGGTGTTTTGCCTTTTAAAGTTGGTAACCCCTCGATGAAGTCCATTCTAATGACTGCCTAGGCCTTATCAAGGATTGGTAGGGGTTGAAAGAGAGTAAGGAAAGCAGATAAGTCTGCCTTGCATCTTTGACAAGTGAGGCATTCCTTGACCCAATACTTGACATCCTTAGACATACCTTTCCAATAGAACAAACCAGATATTTTATGTCTTGTGGCGTTAGGGGATGAGTCTTTGGGTTTACGGTTTCGCCAAGTTGAGAATGGCAGTACTTCAGATTTTAGGCTGAATAATGATGGTGTTCTGTGTTTTCGAGGTCGGATCTGTGTGCCAAATGATTCTGACTTGAGGCAGTCGATTTTGAGGGAGGCGTATAGTAGCCCTTATGCTATACATCCCGGTGGTAATAAGATGTATCGCGATCTTTGTAGGTTGTATTGGTGGATGAGTTTGAAGCGTGAGGTTACGAATTTTGTTGGTCGTTTTCTGACATGTCAACAAATTAAGGCTGAGCACTAGTTGCCTTCAGGTTTGTTACAACCGATTGAGATTCCCTTATGGAAGTGGGAACAAGTGACAATCGACTTTGTTTGTGGGTTGCCCTTGACACCCACTAAGAAGGATTCTATTTAGGTGTAAACTGAAAAATATATAGGAATTATCCTATATAATTCATCACCTTTTTACTTAAATTTGTCGTTAAAACCAAGTAATTACTTAATAAATTAATGAAGTGTATGAAAATATGAAATTGGGACATAGAAATTATTAAAATGTGATTTTGTGCTTTATTATATAGTTTTCATGCAGAAAATGGCTTCTTTTATATTAATTTGAGCGTATTATATTTTCAAGCTATAAAATGGGCCATGCATGATTAAATTAAATAATAAAATATAAAGTTATATTTAATAATTTATTTTAATATGTTTCATTAATAAATTGGGTTTTAATTAATTAAGTAAATTGATTAATTAAAGTGGTTAAATTACATTCTTTGGTCCTCTAAATTATCTACTATTGTTGGACAGGTCTGGGAGCTTTATGTTGATTACAAAACCATCCAAATGGAGGACCAAGTCAACCCAAAATTCGACTGCATGTGGATGTTCATAAATCAATTTTTGGTTTAATTACACAAGGTCCATGAAGAGTTGAAGAAATTAGAGATTTACCAAGAGATTTGCAATTGACCGAGTCCTGATCCTGATGATGCTGTGGTACTTAAATCATGAAAAAATCAGCCACATTTCCACAAATCATGGTCGGCCACCCTTGGATGAATTTGCAAAAGATGGGCACTCCTATTTTTAGCAAACTAGCTCCCTTGCTTCACCTATAAATAAGACCCCATTTCTCACTTTTCTAATCATCCCTCATCCCTCATCCCTCATCCCCTAATCATCCCTCACTCATTCATCATTCTCTCCTCTCACAACTCTCTTAGCCCTCACACCTATCATCATCTTTGCATAGATATTTTTAGCAAATTAGCCTCTTAAAGAGCCCTTGGTCAGCCAACTCGGAGAGCCACAAAGGAGCGAATCGAAGGAACGAAGGAGCCCTTGTCAGTCAGAGTCTTGGGTGATAGCCACTTTGATTTGGGTTTAATCTTTCTTTTCTTTAACTTAATTCAAGAATGTTTGCTATGTGTTTACTGTTCTTGTTTACAAAAATGATAGCTTAATTTTATTTAAGCTAGGATGATTATTTTGATTGAATAATATTTATTTGATTCATGCTTATAATATTTGTGCCTCAATCGATCATGTTTTCAATTTAAAATCAAGCCTGTATTTCGTTCATACGTGATTGAAATGCACCTTAATTAGTTGAGCGATCCTAACCAGACGATGGCTAATGGACACATAATTGAAATGTGCATGCTCAATTTAGATCCTAACCCAATTAAATTGTAGGTTACATAACAACCCTAACTAGGCTCTGTTATCTGCATAGTTTTTAGATTTGTGTGATTAAACTGTTTCAATCCTAACACGTCCCTGTTACCTCGCACGAATACTAAGAAACCCTTAGTAAATAAGGATCAGTAAAAAACATATTTACTAAGGATTCCGAAAGGACCTAATATGGTTTCCAAACTCATGAAAGATCGAGTTGCCATAGAATGTTTGTCCAAATATTGATAAGCATGTTGATAATAATTTGAGTTTAATTAAAGTAATTGTCATAGCTTATTTATGTTATAATTGTTGCTTATTGTGTTAATTCTGCTAAAATCTATTTCATTCATATAGTTTCATGTTAGGATAAATCACATCAGGGACCATTGCATTTAGTTTAATATATTTTAATCATCACTTCTCAATTATAATGTTTTTACTTATCAAATTGTTAATATAATTTTAAAAATTAATTGACTTAGCACAAATACAATCCCTGTGGAGACGATAACTCAATACTTACTTATTACTTGCTAATGACTGTGTACACTTGCACAAACCCGAGCATTACAAGTTTTTGGCACCGTTTCCGAGCCATAGTCATTTTTTGTGAAATTATTTATTTTCAATTTGGTTATTTCTAACATTACTAACTTATTCTTTTTTTAATTTTGTGATTTTCTTTTCAGGTGTTTATGAGCATAAATCAGATTATCAATTTACTCCCAATAGACCCTAAAATTGTAATAACTTTTAGACAAAGAAGACGTGAATGAACAGCTCAAAGAAAAGTCAAGATGAACCTTGGAAATCAGAATCAAGACAAAGGTAATGAAGCCGAACATGTACAAAATCCCATCCTCATTGCTGATGATAGGGATCAATGCATTAGACAATATGTTGTGCCATTTCTCAATGAGTTAAATCTAGGAATTAGAAGGCTAGATATTGAGGCAACCCAATTTGAATTGAAACCAGGGATGTTTCAAATGCTACAAACGGTTGGCCAATTTAATGGTATGCCTACGGAAGATCCATATCTCCCCCTTCAGTTGTTTATGGAGGTGGGTGATTCATTCAAGATAGCTGGTGTGACTGAAGACTCACTGAGGTTGAAGTTGTTTCTATACTCATTGCGAGATTGAACACAAGCATGGCTCAATTCATTGCCACCAAGTTCCATATCCATATGGCAAGAATTAGCATTGATATTTTTGTAAAGTATTCCCTACTTAGCAAGAACGCTAAGTTGAGGAACAAGATAACAATTTTTCGATAATTGGATGATGAGTTTTTGTATGAGGCTTGGGAGTGATTCAATGAGTTACTTTGTAAGTGTCCTCATCATGAGATTCCTCATTGTATCCAGTTGGAAACATTCTATAATGGTCTCAATGCACATACAAGATTGATGGAAGATGCTTCTATGAATGGTGCAATTTTGTCTAAGTCTTATAATAAGGATTATGAGATCATCGAGAGGGCCACAAGTAATAACTATCAATAGCCAACAAAACAAACAGCTTCAAGAAGACAAGTAGCTGAAGTTCATGAAGTTGATGTTTTCACTTTGTTATCAGCTCAGGTATCATCTATTTCCTCTATGTTAAAGCAGTTTACTGCTAATAGTGCTAATAATTTTACAGCTCAGCCACCAAGTCCAATTGAAGTAGTTTCCTCTGTGTATTGTGGGGAAGGTCATTCTTTCGAGAATTGCCCATTGAATCCTGAGTCAGTGTACTATGTAGGGAACCAACATCAAAATAGGAGTGGACAAGGACCCCAGTCCAACTTCTATAATCCTTCATGAAGTAATCATCCCAACTTTTCTTGGAGCAACCAAGGAAATGGACCAAACAATGACTTTATGTAGCATAGACCCAACCAATCTCTAGGGTTTAATCAGCAAGCTCCAAAACTAACCCAAGCTAAGGCATCAAATAGTTTGGAGAAGTTGTTGAAAGCGTATATGGAAAAGAATGACACTTTGATCTAGAGCCAAGCAACAACACTGAAAAATTTGGAAAACCAAATGGGTCAGTTAGCTACGGAGCTTCGTAATAGACCGCAAGGAACATTACCGAGCAATAATAAGAATCCAAGAAACTTGGGTAAATAATATATCAAGGCAGTGGCATTGCGAAGTGGTAAAATTATGGAACCCAGATTGATTGATGTCGAAGACGAGCCTATTGAAAAAGAGGAAAGTCAACCAGCTATTGAAATTCCTACACCAAAGGAATCAAAAACTACAAAGACTTACAAAGTAAATCGTAACTTAGTGAAGTCAGATACTTTAACATTTTCTTTGGATGTAGATTTACCTACTCAGAAGAGTTGTCCGATTCAACCGAATGTTCTATCACCTTCATAACTGCAAAGATTGCAGCAACACAAGTAGAAACATGAGGTGCAATTCAAGAATTTTTTGGATGTTCTGAAGCAATTACACATAAGTATTCCATTGGTGGAGGCTTTAGAAAAAATGCCGAATTACGTGAAGTTTATGAAGGATGTACTATCCAAGAAGAAACGACTGAGTGAGTATGAGGCTGTCGCCTTGACAAAGGAGTCCAATGCGTTCCTGCAGGACAAACTGCCACCAAAATTGAAGAATCCAGAAAGCTTTACGATACCCTGTAACATTGGTGAATCTTACTGTGGTAAAGCTTTGTGTGACTTAGGAGTGAGTATCAACTTGATACCTAAGTCTATTTTCAAGATGCTAGGGATAGGAGAAGTAAGACCTACAATTGTGACACTCCAGCTAGTGAATCGATCTTTAGCATACCCCGAAGGAAAGATCGATGATACTTTGGTAAGAGTCGATAAATTTATTTTTCCTACTGATTTTATTATGCTAGATTTTGAAGCAGATAAGGAAGTGCCAATTATCCTTGGGAGACCTTTCCTAGCCATGGAAAGAACGTTAATTGATGTGTAGAAAGGTGAACTCACTATGCGAGTTCAAGATGATCAGGTAACTTTTAACATTCTTAAAGCGATGAAATTTCCTAATCCTATAGAAGAGTGTTCAGTTATGGAAGAGTTAGAAACCTTGATTTCAATGGAAAGAAATTTTGAAGATCCACTGAAGAAAGCCTTAGGGTTTGACCCTTTGGAGGATAAAGAAAGTGAAGAAAACATGGTTCTGGTGGAAGCCAATCCGAGAAATTTTATTCAATCCACACGGTTTGAACTGTTGGAGTTGGAAGTTAGAGAATTTGTGCAACCCAAATTGTCAATCGAAGAATCACCTACATTCGAACTAAAGGTACTTCCTTCCCATTTGAAATACGTTTATTTAGGTGACTGTTCCACTTTGCCTGTGATTATTTCAGCAAAACTGAAAAAAGATCAAGAGGAGTAACTAATTGTTGTTCTAAAGAAATTTAAGAAAGCAATTGGTTGGACCATAACTGATATTCGAGGTATAAGCCCTTCATTTTGCATGCACAAAATTATTCTAGAGGAAGGTGAAAAAGATCAATTTGATGGGAAAAGGAGGCTCAATCCTATTATGAAAGAAGTTGTGAGAAAGGAAGTGATCAAATGGTTAGATACATGAATCATCTATCCTATTTCAGATAGTTCATGGGTATGTCCGGTGCAGTGTGTGCTGAAAAAAGGTGGAATTACGATTGTTGAGAATGAGTGTAACGAATTGATCCCAACAAGAACTGTTACTGGTTGGAGAATTTGTGTTGACTACAGAAAGCTAAATAAAGCCACTCGGAAGGACCATTTTCCATTGCCTTTTATGGATCAAATGTTAGATTGACTGGCAGGTAATGAATTCTATTGTTTTTTAGATGGTTATTCAAGATATAACCAAATAGTTGTAGCCCCAGAAGACCAACATAAAACAACCTTTACTTGTCCGTATTGTACGTTTGCTTTTAGGAAAATGCCTTTTGGTTTAAGCAATGCACCTACAACCTTTCAACGATGCATGATGGCAATATTCACTGATATGGTTGAAAATTTTGTTGAGGTTTTTATGGATGATTTTTCTGTTTTTGGTAACACTTATGATATTTGTTTGAGTAATTTGGCTAAGGTATTGAAGAGATGCGAAGAGACGAATCTTGTCCTTAACTGGGACAAATGCCATTTTATGGTTAAGGAAGGGATTGTCTTAGTGCATTGAATTTCAAAGAAAGGAATTAAAGTTGACAAAGCAAACGTGGACGTAATTGAAAGATTACCGGCCCCAATGAATGTGAAAGGAGTCAGAAGTTTCTTAGACCATATCAGTTTTTACTGAAGGTTTATCAAAGATTTTTCAAAAATTTTTAAATCGTTGTGTTTGTTGTTAGAGAAAGATACAGTGCTTGATTTTAACAAAGCATATTTAGATGCTTTTGAAGAGCTGAAAAAACAATTAATCTCAGCCCCAATAATCATTACACCCAATTAGAGCACACCTTCTGAGTTGATGTGCGACGCAAGTGATTATGCTGTTGGAGCTGTGATGGGTCAAAGAAAAAATAAAGTGTTCCACCCCATTTACTATGCAAGTAGAACCTTAACGAGAGCCCAACTCAATTATATAGTAACTTGAAAGGAACTATTTGTTATAGTCTTTACTTTTGACAAATTCTGCTCATATCTTATAGGTACCAAAGTTACAATATTTACTGACCATGCAGCCATTAAATACTTGCTCATGAAGAAAGATGCAAAACTGAGGCTAATTTGTTGGATACTTTTACTCCAAGAATTTGACCTTGAGATCAAAGATAGAAAAGGTGTTGAAAATCAAGTAGCTGATCATTTGTTAAGGTTGGAGCAAGATAAGATAACTCGATCACATGTGCCTATCAACGAGAATTTTCCAGATGAACACTTATTTGAGGTGAGTCGAATTCATGAAACACCTTGGTTTGCTGATTTTTCCAATTATCTTGCATGTGGAATAATTCCTTAAGAAATGACATACCAAAACAAAGAAATTCCTTCAGGATAGTTAGTATTATTTCTGGGAAGACCCGTTCTTGTTGAAACAATGTGTAGATAATATAATTCCAAAGTGTGTAGCTAAAAGTGAGATTGCTGAGATCTTATATCATTACCATTCATCTCCAAGTGGGGGAGACTTTGGTGGTGTGCACGTACTACAACTAAGTTTTTGCAAGCAGGTTTCTTTTGGCATACACTATTTAAATATGCTTATGCCTATGTGAAGAACTGTGATAGATGCCAAATGAGTGGAAACATATCAAGGAGGAATAAAATGCCCTTAACAAATATTTTGGAGATTGAATTATTCGACGTATGAGGCATTGACTTTTTAGGCTCGTTTCCTTCTTCGTATGGGAACAAATACATCTTAGTTGCTGTGGACTATGTATCCAAGTGGGTTGAAGCTGAAGCGTACCGTACAAATGATGCCAAGATAGTCATATAATTCCTACATAAGCATGTGTTTACACGATTTCAGACACCAAGAACTATTATTAGTGATGAAGGTTCTCATTTTGTGAACAAGTGGCATAAGTGGTTACTTGACAAATATGATGTGAAGCACAAGAATGCTAACTACTTATCACCCTCAGTCCAATGGGTAAGTTGAAAGAGTGAACCATGAAATCAAAGGTATCTTGGAAAAGGTAGTACGCCCCAACAGAAAAGATCGATCTCGAAGGCTCGATGATGCATTATGGACCTATCGAACAGCATTTAAGACTCTGTTAGGAATGACTCTTTATCGGTTGGTTTTTGGGAAGGCATGTCATTTGCCATTAAAGTTGGAGAATAAAGCTCACTGGGCTTTGAAGAAGTTGAATTTTGATCTTAAGCAAGCCAGTGAGAGAAGGATGTTGCAATTTGATGAGTTGGAAAAGTTGAGGTTGTTTTCCTATGAGAATGCCAAAATGTATAAAGAAAGATAAAAAAGATGTCATGATAGTCATATACGACCTCGCAAGTTTAAAGAAGGTTAGAAGGTTTTGTTGTTTAATTCAAGGTTGAAGTTATTTCCTGGGAAGCTGAAATCCCAATGGAAAAAGACCTTATACCATCTATCCAGTTTATCCTTATGGAGCTGTTGTATTATGCGACAATTACAGTTATTGGGATGGTGACGTTGAGCGAGTTGAATCCTCATTTAAATTAATAGACCCTTTATTTTTCATAAACTTGTTTTGTAAATAAATAAATAATGAGGATTTATTTTCTTAATTTAGTACATTTAATTAATTTTGTCTAAGGATATTGGAACTTAAGCGGGACCACTGTGACCTCTCCAACCTTTCCTGGGAATTAATTTAATGTAATTTATTGAGAAGAAATTTTATAATTAAGATTTAAAATTTTTTAGTTTCATTTGTTTTGTTTAAATTTCAAATTTTTATGTTAATAAAAGGTGTGAAATTTGGCCCAACTGCTAATCAGTTTGTTTTTTTTAGTAAGATACAGTTTGAATTTGTGGCCCAAGACAGCAAAAAGAGGGAAAACTTCACACATATTGCCGCCACTTCTATTGCTTGATGCGTAAGTAACCCTAATGTAGCTAAGTTTTTGCTACATGTTGCCCTAATTTTTCCCTATATAAACCTCTCTTCTTTCTACTATTTTTCATATCCTTTAAAGCTATTTGCTTAAACCCCAAAAATCCTTAAAATTTTCTCTTGTGCCGTTAACCTAAAATCCCGAAAGAAACCCTAGTTCTCCTCCCCATTTTTGAAATTTCCTATAACCGCCGCAAAGAGATTGCCGAAGCCTCAACATTGCTACCGCACGTAGCCGCTATCACCGTCGGACACCACCATTGCTACCGCACGTTACCTTCGCCGCCGTAACCTCTTCGCGGTCGTAAGGTTCATCGAAGCAGGTCCTACCCACTTGCCAATTTCTCTTCTTCCCCTATAAGCAGAATGTTGACAAATTTTTGGGAAAATACCATGTCTTGCAAAAGAACTAGATCGTCGAAGACTATTCCTGAAAACCCGATTTTGATCGATGAAGAAGTGAAAGAGAGATTTGATTCAATTTCCAAGCATCAACCTATGATGCCGGAAAACGGTTTTAACTTGAAGAGTAAAGATTTGATGGTTGTCCCTGTGCCAATTAGAAAAAAAAATCAATGCTCTCAAGTGGGAACAATTTTGTGATGCTCGTTCACTTCCCGATGATGAACTAGTTCGAGAGTTCTATGCAAGATTGACCACACAAGATGCTACTGAGGTCATTGTTTGGAAGAAAAAGGTACCTCTTACTTATAAGTCCATCAATGATTCGTTTAACTTACTTGATGTTGAAGAAGATGAGTACTACCCTATGATAAACAACATCAATTGGGATTTTCTTCAACAAGTACTTGATGTTGTGACAAATTCGGGGTCCCAATGGATTATAAGAAAGTATAGAAGCCATTCTTGCTGAAGCCAATAACTAAAACTAGTAGCAAAGGTATGGTTTTATTTTGCTCGCTATAGTTTTATGCCTATCTCACATAGCTCCACCATCTTGATGGAACAAATGCTTTTATTATATGCAATCTTGATAGAAAAGTCCATTAATGTTGGGAAAATTATTCTCAAGGAGATTTATGACCATGCTAAAAAGAAGACAGGAAGTGCTTATTTCCCATTATTATTCACTTCACTTTGCTTAAGGGCCCGTGTTAAAACACAAGCGAATTTGAAGGGCCAATATGTCCAAGGGTGCATTATAGGTCATGATCTTGAAAGGTTAGTAGAGAAGGTGCATAAGCTGAATCAAAGTGAGCAAGAAGAACCAACTGAGCCAGATATTGAGGAGTCAACAAATGAAACTGAAACTGAAACTAAATCAGTTACAGCCACTGAAGAAGAAGAATCTAATAAGGAACCAAACAGTCCTAAACCAGTTGAAGGATCTGAAAACCCTGAACCAAGGATTGAGCCAGAAGAAGAACCAATCAAGCTAAGTGTTGAACCAGAATATACAACTCCCATGCCAACTTTTGCAAGTACTTCAAGGAAATCAGAGTTGTCAATGTTGATGGATATGTGCAAGTTCATTCACAATCAACAACAAACTTACTGGAAATATGCAAAAATTAGAGATGATTTGAATCGAAATACTTTTAAGAATATCTCTAACACTTTTGTTCCTGAGTTCCCAGATGCTATCTTTGAGACATGGATGGAAGATACTGATTATACAAGCGGAGAATGAGCTAAAGAAGACAAGAGGAATGAGTTAGAAAAATAAAAAGGGGGATTCTATTCTTTTTATTCATTTATTTTAAGTCTTTAGGAATTTTTTTCTTTAGTATCTAGGATTTAATTTCTACAAAATAAAACATAGAAAGCATGAGTAAATGCTTCTTTAAAAAGAAAAAGACTAAGTGATGTGGTAATGGGAATGAACATGTCTAGGATTGGATTATGAGGAAAGACTTGGTATTTAAGCAATCTTAATGACTCACCTCTCTTTCTTTTTAACCCTACCTGGTGTTTAGTTTTCATTCATTATTTTGTTCTTGCAATGAGGACATTGCTTCTTTTTAAAGGGGGGTAAGGCAAATAATTGCTCAAAAATTTTAAAATTTTCAAGTATGTTTCAATCATTTATTTCATGAGTATGTTTTAATAAAAGAATGTTTAGAGAAATTTGTTGTTAATGAGATAGCTTGTATGCGAGCATGAATGATGATTTTATCTAAGTGATTGTATGTTATCATGAAGAATGGAATGATTGTATGATCTTAGTCTTAGTTAATGTTTGCCATGAAAACTTAGTTTCTTTTGAGATTAGACATGCATGAAGGTTTATATCTTTAGAATTAACTTAGTAACTTTCTTGAGGAGAAATCTTAGACGACATAAAAATCTAAAATGATATAGGCACTATTTCTTTGGATCGTTTGAGCCTTTTCAAGCCCACCTTATGATATTAAACCTTTGAAACTATAATTTTGAGCTTAAAAGGCCTGTTTATTGCAATGAACCTACATTACAAGCCATATCTCCATCTTTTAAAGTTAGCCTAATTTTGTGCACCCGTCTTAGCTAAAGTTGACTTAGTAAATGACATTTGAAGAAATTTCCAAAGGATGTATGTGTTCATGCTTAACAAGAAAAAAGAAAAAAGAAAGATCAAGGAAAAGTTTGCTCAGTTTCCACAAAGAAAAAATGTATGAGCATGAGCTCAAAATAAGTTTGGGGGAATTCTAAAGGATCACTTAGAGAAAAAAGTTGAATTTCGAGAAAGCCATGACAAAGTTAAAGTTTAAGATTTTGAAACCGAAATGTCCCATCTCTTAAAATCCCTACCTTTAACCAAGCCCCATTACACCTTATAAAAAGACCTATTGATTTGATGATTATGTTGCCTACATTAGTGGAGAGGCAGTTCTAAGTTCAACATATGAAGATCATAAATAAGCCTTATGATTGTTTTGCTTGATTGAGGAGAAATTATGTTGAATGAAGAGTATTATCTATGGCTATGACATAGATACATACTATGATTCATGTTGGTATATCTTGAAACTTAGTATAAAATTTTCAAAGTGTTTATGTATGATTTACATGTTAATAAAGAAGATCTATGAGCACAAATTTATTAATACATGATTATGGGGCAAGGATTTATGCTTCTTATACTTTTAGCAATTTTACTTTAGCGAAACCTTGTGCTGTGCATGAACATTACTCGGGACGAGCAATGATTTAAGTTTTGGGGTGTGTAAACTGAAAAATATATAAGATTTTTCCTATATAATTCATCACCTTTTTACTTAAATTTGTTGTTAAAACCAAGTAATTGCTTAATAAATTAATGAAATATATGAAAATATGAATTTGGGACATAGAAATTATTAAAATGTGATTTTATGCTTTATTATATAATTTTCATGCGAAAATGGCTTCTTTTATATTAATTTGAGCATATTATATTTTCAAGCTATAAAGTGGACCACGTATGATTAAATTAAATAATAAAATATAAAGTTATATTTAATAATTTATTTTAATATGTTTCATTAATAAATTGGGTTTTAATTAATTAAGTAAATTGATTAATTAAAGTGGTTAAATTACATTCTTTGGTCCTCTAACTTATCTACTATTGCTGGACAGCTGAGAGCTTTATTTTGATTACAAAACCATCCAAATGCAGGACCAAGTCAACCTAAAATTTGACTGCGTGTGGATGTTCATTTTTGTTTAATTACATAAGGTCCTTGAAGAGTTGAAGAAATCGAAGATTTACCCGGAGATTTGCAATTGACCGAGTCTTGATCCTGATGATGTTGTGGCACTTAAATCAAGCCAAAATCAGCCACATTTCCACAAATCATGGTGGGCCACCCTTGGATAAATTTACAAAAGATGGACACTCCTATTTTTAGCAAACTAGCTCCCTTGCCTCACCTATAAATAAGACACAATTTCTCACTTTTCTAATCATCCCTAATCCCTCATCCCTCACTCATTCATCATTCTCTCCTCTCTCAACTCTCTTCGCCCTCACGCCTATCATCATCTTTCCATAAATATTTTTAGCAAATTATCCTCTTAAAGAGCCCTTGGTCGGCCACCTCGGAGATCCACAAAGGAACGAAGCAAAGGAACGAAGGAGCCCTCGTTAGTCAGAGTCTTGGGTGACAGCAACTTTGATTTAGGTTTAATCTTTCTTTTCTTTAACTTAATTCAAGAATGTTTGCTATGTGTTTACTGTTCTTGTTTACAAAAATGATAGCTTAATTTTATTTAAGCTAGGATGATTATTTTGATTGAATAATATTTATTTGATTCATGCTTATAATATTTGTGCCTTAATCGATCATGTTTTCAATTAAAATTAAGCCTATATTTCGTCACACGTGATTGAAATGCAACTGAATTAGCTGAACAATCCTAACCAGACGACGGCTAATGGACACATAATTGAAATGTGCATGTTCAATTTAGATCCTAACCTAATTAAATTGTAGGTTACATAACAACCCTAACTAGGCTCTGTTATCTGCATAGTTTTTAGATTTTTGTGATTAAACTGTTTCAAACCTATCACGTCTCTGTTACCTTGCACGAATACTAAGAAACCCTTAGTAAATAAGGATCAGTAAAATACGTATTTACTAAATAAAGGATTCTGAAAGGACCTAATGTGGTTTCCAAACTCATGAAAGATCTAGTTGCCATAGAATGTTTTTCCAAATATTGATAAGCATGTTGATAATTAAAGTAATTGTCATAGCTTATTTATGTTATAATTGTTACTTATTGTGTTAATTCTGCTAAAATCTATTTCATTCATATAGTTCCATGTTAGGATAAATCACATTAGGGGTCATTGCATATAGTTTAATATATTTTAATCATCACTTCTCAATTATATTGTTTTTACTTATCAAATTGGTAATATAATTTTTCAAATTAATTGACTTAGCACAAATACAATCCCTGTGAAGATGATAACTCGATACTTACATATTACTTGATAATGACAGTGTACACTTGCACAAACCCGAGCGTTACACTGGGTCATCGTGGATCGATTGACCAAGTCCACTCATTTTATTTCGGTTCAGACGGACTACTCTTTGTAGAAGTTAACTAAGCTCTATATCTTCGAGATAGTTAGACTGCGTAGGGTTCCTGTTTTGATTAGTTTTTATAGAGATCATTGTTTCACTTTTTGGTTCTAGAAGAAATTACATGAGGCTCTGAGTTTGAGATTGGACTTCAATACTACGTTCCATCCTCAAGCCGATAGTCAGTCTGAGAGGGTGATGTAAATACTGAAGGATATGCTTCGGAGTTGTGTGATTGATTTCCAAGGTAGCTGGGAGGATTATTTGCCGCTGGCTGAATTCACCTACAATAAAAGTTTCCAGGCTAGCATTCAGATGGCACCTTACAAGGCTTTATATGGTAGTAAGTGTCGTACTCTGCTATGTTGGACTGAGTTGGGTGAACGTCGAGTTTTAGGTCCTGAATTAGTTTCCGAGATTGAAGATAAAGTTAGACTGATTCAGGATCATCTGAAGGCAACCTCTGATAAACAAAAATCTTATACAAATCTAAAAAGGTGATATATTGAGTACTCTATGGGGGACTTTGTGTTTCATAAGGTTTCTCCATGGAAGAAGGTTCTAAGATTCGGTCGTAAGAGTAAGTTGAGCCCTAAGTTTATTGGGCCGTATCGATTTTTAAAGTGTGTGAGACTGGTTGCTTATCAGTTGGAGCTACCTTTAGAGTTAGACCGTATCCACGATGTCTTTCATGTTTCGATGTTGAGGCAGTATCCACTGGATCCATCTCATGTTGTTTCTGTTGAGGAGATCAAGGTTAGGCCGGATTTGACTTTTGAGGAGGAACCGATTCAAATTCTAGATCGTGATATGAAGGATATAAGGAGGAAGTCCATACCATTAGTGAAGGTTCTATGGTAGAATCATGGCACTGAGGAAGCCACATGGGAACCTGAGCACTCGATGCATCGGCAGTATCCTCATCTGTTCTGATCCGGTAAATTTTGAGGTCAAAATTTCTTTTAAGGGGTAGAGTTGTAATGCCCTGAATAATTTATTTCTAATTCTGTAATTATCTGACACAAAATGTGCTTCTGCTTCAGTGGTTAAGTGTTTTAGGTGTGTGTGTGAGGTCTTGGGTTCAAGTATCACCTTTCTTAATTTTGTTCTTTTTGGTCCAAGCCTTACCCTTTTTGAGTGGGCTTATATCAAAATTGTCTATAAAATCATATCAGAATGAACCAGTTGGTTTGAGTGGTGAGGAAATTAATGTGTTAAAGGTCTTGTGTTTGAATCCCTGTGCGAGCATGGATGTTATATTTTTGCTCAGTTTCCTAATAGAGTCTTGATGGAGCTGGATTCTGAGGTGGTTGAGATTGAGGGGTTAGTGGGGATTTAGGATTTATCATATTGTTTTAATTTTTATTTTGTTTGAAAAATCTTTCTCTCTCCTCCAGAAAGGTTTCTGAAGTTTTTCTTCTTCTTTTGGCTCTGTCAATTACTTTTGTTTCTTCGTCCTCTTCTTTTTTGATTCTGTCACTTTTTCCTTGTTGTGCAATTCGTCATCTCGATTTTTGGTACTCCTTCCTAAATTGGTAAGTGGTGTGTTGATTTGATTCGTGTTAATTTTCGGTTTGTAAGCATTTGAGTAAGTTTTGTGGAGATATCTTAGCTTTGAGTAATTGTTGAAATTTTGTGGTTATCGTGTTGAAGAAGGCTGTGAGAGAGGTGGTTTCGCTCCAACGAATTGAACGATGTAGGTAGTGGATTATT
The DNA here is from genome assembly GCF_025698485.1 of Gossypium arboreum. Taxonomy (NCBI): domain Eukaryota; kingdom Viridiplantae; phylum Streptophyta; class Magnoliopsida; order Malvales; family Malvaceae; genus Gossypium; species Gossypium arboreum. The sequence goes on from NC_069081.1 coordinate 69,569,352, forward strand.
GCTGGCGGTAAGTCAATTCTGTGGTTGGATTTTTGTTGGCAAATCATTAATCAATCTTCTAAATTTGGTATTGGATATTCTATTTTTAGGTTCTGGTGTCCTCGGGATTGTTGTTGCATTGAAATCATACTAGGTGTGTACCCATAATTCAGAAAAATGAGCTTCGACGAAAGCCAAAAAACCCCATTATCGACACCACATGGGCGTATGCCTGGCCGTGTGGTAGCCGTGTGGGCCACATGAGCACACGAGCATTCCACACAGGTGTGTAGGTTTTTGAGCCAGGCCGTGTAGGCCACACGAGCGTGTGTGCCCACACGGGCATGTAGGCCCATATTTCTGAAATTTTTCGTAGTGTCACGCGGGTCGTTCCGATCGACTGTGGGCCTACTGTAGGTCCGGTAATGGCTAATTTAACCCTATTTTGTGTGTTATGATATTCTGGTAGACTGAACTGAGTAGGATACTAAATGTATGCCTGACTGTACGGCAATATGTATATCTGTATCTGTATATAAGCATGTTGACCATGTTTAATATGTTATATTTGTATCTAATTTTTTGTATCTGTTATTGGGGTGGGATTTGTATATAAGAAATAAGTGTTCTGTATGGCGAACATCACCCATATTCTGGCAGCTTAGCTGCGTATTATTTGATATGTGTCGTAATGGTACAATACAGTGTGTAAGCTTGGGTGGGTGTTTTTAACCCCCACATGGTGTGATAAGATGGCCGGAGATGATGTGTAGAGGATAGGGGTAGGATTTTGATTATCTGATCTGTATATTTGTATCCGTTTCTATATTAGGGATGGACATGTGTTTGTATATGTATCTGATCATACATATGATTACTGTTTGTTTGCATGCTTAAATCTGTTAGGTTACATACTGGGTTTACGAAAACTTACATCTGCTTGTCTATCCTGTTCAGGTAAACCAAAAACTTAGGCAGATCGGTGTGGCGGAGACTTAGCAGTGACCACTCGACCGTAAACTGTTAGAATTTGCTCATTTATGGTTATATTAAAGTTCTTGGTTTCCAATTGTGAGTTTGTAATTTTTGGGACTCTTTGGACTGTATAGTTTTTTAACTGTTGGTTTTGGTTTCGTTCATTTGTTAATATGCATGCTTTAACTAAACGTAACCCTTTTAAAATGACAGCTTTACACATACAAGGATTTTCTAAAAACACGACTATATTTTTGAAATATAACGGTTTTAAGGTTTTCGCTATATTAAGTTTTGGCAAATGAACTAAATAAATGGTGTTTCCAGCAAAATTGTGAATGTGTGTGAATTATTAAACGCGAATAATACAAGACAACTCCATTTTTCAAAACCCATTCTTTGTGATATCTTCGAATTCGGCCATAACGTCTAGGCCAGGTATGGGGTGTTTCAAAGTTGGCTTCGTGTTGGTGTGGCTTCTTTGATAAGGCATCAACCACGGTGTTCAAGAAACCTTGTCTATAGATAATGGAGTAGTCGTAGGCAATAATTATTGCCACCCACTTTTGTTTATAGTGGGTGATAGGCCTATCAGATAAGAACTGAAGGCTCTGGTGGTCTGTCTGGATCAAGAAGGGTTTCCCTACTAAGTAAGTATGCCATTTCTTCGCTGCCAACAATATCGCTAGCATTTCTTTTTCATTGCTTGAGAGTGCTTGGTGCTAAATGCCTAACCCTTTGTTGAAAAATGCTATAGGTTTCCCCTTTTGATGTAACATAGCCCCAACCCTTTGGCCACAAGCATCAGCATCTATGCAAATTTTCTCTTGAAAATTTGGAAGTACCAACACCAGAGCTTGGCATACTGCTTGCTTCAATTTTTTGAATGTTGTCTGTGTTTTAATTCTGTAATGCCACTCAACCTTTCTTAGTAGTGTGGTTAAGGGTCTAGCTAAAACTTCATAACCCTTAATGAATCTTTTGTTATATCCCGAGAGCCCAAGGAATCCTCTAAGTTCTTTCGCAGACTGCGGTGGAGGCCAATTCAAGACATCCTCTACCTTGGTTGCATTCATAGAAATTGTTTCACGGTGGATAATATGACCAAGATACTCTATCTATGATGTACCAAAGCTGCATTTGCTTAATTTTGCAAAGAGTTGATTATCCCTCAAGATCTGTAAGACCTCCTTCAAGTGCTTCAAATATTCTTGCCAACCACTAGGATATCTGATAAGCCATAAAAGTAACACATTTTAATCCCATTCTTCATGCGTTTTTGGATGATTTATCATTTAATTTAGTGAATTTGATGCTCCAAATCCTTTAATTTCATGTTTTACACTTAGGAGAGAAAAAAAGGAACAAAAGGAGCAGAAAACAGACCAAAATTAGACAAAAAGGGCTATTTTAAGGATCCATACGGCCAAGCCTTTTCCCACACAGGCTGGCCACATGCCCATGTGCCAATCCGTGTCGATTTTGAACCTTGTTTCCTTAATACACAGGAAAAGTCAATTTTTAGGGTTTCTGAGCATTCTACAGTTTATAAATACATACTAGAAGAGGACTTAAAAGGACACGCAGAGCTGAATGAAGAAATGACTCGAAGAAAGCCAAAGGATTCAACTCAGAAGTAGGATCTCCTTTTGAGACTAAAGATATCCATTTAATTTCTCTTGAAGTTTTTGGGTTTCTTTATGTTTAGCTGTTTTCCTAATTTTGATATGTTTTCCTTCCAAAGTATGAACTAAATTCCCCAGATACATAGGGTGGATGAAACCTAAGACAGATCTTATTATTTCATTTTTCTGAATTACATGATAAATATTTATTCTTGATCTAAATTATGTGTTCTTATTTCATGTTTTAATATTTTCAAGATATTAATTCATGATTGATGTGCTTATTCAGTGGAGAAAAAGTCCCTGTTTAAGAGTAGATCTGGCATAATTAAGTGGAGTTGCATGCAATCCTAGAAATAGGACAACATAAATTTATCGGATTAGAGTCAACTCTAATAGGGGAATCCATAGATCGAGTTAATACGACAATAGGGGTTTTAATTAGAAAAAGATTTCAATTAAGCAACCTAGAGTCAATTGTTTTTATTCTCGAAAGAGATATTAACATAAGTTAGGAATTTCTACAGATCAAGACAACTGAATAAATCGTTTAATTCAGATTTAGAATAATAAGTGAAGTCTAGGTGGATTCTTTCCTAGGTATTATCTCTCTCATCGATTTTCTTCAAATATTTTTCTAGTTTATTCTCTGTTTCGTCTTAGTAATTTGGTTAGTGAAGATTAGGTTAAAATAAATCCCTTCAATTTATTTGGCTAGATAATAAAAAGAGAGTAACTACTAGTACTTCTAGTCCTCGTGGATATGATATTCCCGACTCACCATAGCTATACTACCATACAATAGGTGAGCTTGCCTTTGTCATATTTTAGTTAGTTCGTGACGTCATCAAGTTTTTAGCGCTGTTGCCGGGGAAAAAAATATTAGGACCACTTAATTTTTATTACTGTAACACCCTGAATTTGGGCCTAGAAGTTTTGGGCCTTGAGCATGGGAGCGGTTGAAGACAGCTTATAATATTTTGTTGTGCGTATAAATTTCGTTAATGAAGGCTTGTTTTAGTGGTTAAGTGTGCTGAGAAGTGTTGGAGAAGTCCTGGGTTCAAATCTGGACTCTAGCAAAAATTTTGGTTTAAGGTGAATCAAACCCTGGGTGTAGTAGGTAGGCCTTAAGAATATTGTTGGGGAAATTGTGCCACAAACAGCCTTGTGGTCTAGTGGCAAAGTAGTTCCACATAAGAGGCAGGAAGGTGGCGTCATAGAGTTGGCAAGGAGGTCCAGGGTTCGAAACTCATGGCAATCAAAGAGCATTTATTTTGCTATATTGGGACGGAAAGAGTTGGTGTTGGTTTTAAACTCTGGTGATGGAGGGATCCCACATCGGGAAGCTAACATAAGAGTGGATGCAAAGCTGGCTTTAAATAGAGAGAACCATGAGGAGAGTAAAGGTACCTTTCTTGGCTGATCCCTTTCGCTTTATAGCGTTCTCGTTTGGGTTGGGCATCGGCTAAGAGTGCTCGGAGCGCGGATTAACTCCAGTCTCCTATCAGGTGTGTATTTCTCACTACTCAAGCTGTAGAATGGCTACTTCGGGCCGCAATGGGCCGAAAGGGCCATGTGGGCCCAATGGGCCTACGGGCCCAACTGGATAAGTTGTTTGATTGTGTAGTAAATATTGGACTAGGGTAGGTGAATCTCATATTTATGGCTAGATTTGGGCTAAAAGGGCCACACGAGCGTGTGGGCCCATTTGGGCCAAAAATGGGCTTTAGGCCCATTCGTATTGTTATCCCTGTTTACAATACTTTAGTTCAACAAATTACCAAAATACCTCTAATTTGTAAAATTACTAAAATACCCCTGTATGGTAGAATTACCGAAATACCCCTGTAGGGTAGATTTACTGAAATACCCTGTAGGGTAGAATTACCGAAATACCCTTGTAGGTAAGAATTACCGAAATACCCCTGTAGGGTAGAATTACCAAGATACCCTTGTGGGGTAAAATTACCATTTTGCCCCTAAGGTGTTAAATGACTATTTTGCCCCTCTTGCGTAAATGACTAACTTGTGTGATGATTGGGTTAGTTGACGTGGATTTATGTTAGTTATCGTTAATTCGTAAGTCTAATGTGTTAGTGATCGATTGTAGGATTATCACGTGGGAGATATCGTCATCAATCGTCATCAACCGGGTGTGTAAACGACACCCTCCCTTAGACTGAATCGGTAAAAGCCGAAATACCGAAATATTGGTATTTTGTGAACTCGCGAGCGTACGAACGCTCGTGAGATAGTTGTTAATGAATATGGTGCATTTGGATGATTAGAGTGCAGTGTGTGCATTTTCATGCACAACGGTATTTTTGGGCTTAATGGGCCGAAAACAGGCTAATGGGCCAACGGGCCCACTTTGGCAAAAAGACGAGGTAAGTACTTCTGATTACTTGGTAAATGTTAGAATGAGCATGAAACCTTAGCAATAGGTAATAATTATTGAAATACCCTTATGCATGCAAAATTACGATTTTACCCCTAGAGTTATATTTTTTCTAAAAAGCATGATGTTCTATTTCTGTATACGTATGCCATGACATAAATTTCTGTTGCATGGGACATGGGTTTATATTGATGGAGGAAGCGTTCTGGTAGCCTCGCTGCAATCTGGTGGCCTCGCCACATATATATCTGTTCTGGTGACTTCGTTACAATATCTGGCAACCTCGCTGCAATCTGGTGGCCTCGCCACATATATATCTGTTCTAGTGACTTCGTCACAATATCTGGCAGCCTCACTGCAATCTGGTGGCTTTGCCACATATATATATATATCTGTTCTGGTAGCCTAGCCACAATATCTATATCTGGTGACTTCGTCACAATATCTGGCAGCCTCGCTGCAATTTCTGTGGTGTTTAGCGGTTGGGTGGGTCGAGTAGTCTCCCCACATAGTGTAAGGTTGGTACGGGGGTGTTATGGATGGATCTGGGTTGGGATTTCTGCATTCATGATATATTTGTTCTGTATCTGCTATGGGCCTATGGGTTTCATTCTGATTTTTGTACTGGGCCAAGGCACAGATAAGTCTGACTCTGAGGTTTTATCTGTTTTGGGCTATGGTTGGGTTATGTTACACACTTAGTTTTCGTAAACTCACCCCGTTTATTAACCTTTCAGGTAATTTCCAGCCTTAGATGGATCGGAGCTGCGAGGGGCCCAGAGGAAGCCACACACACTATTTATGTTACAACTTTGATTATTACTTTTAAATGTTTTTATGTGGGTTGTAGTAAAGCCATTGTAATTTTCTGGATTTCAAATTTGGAATTTTATTTATTGTTCTTATAATTGCTAGTATTAGAACACGGTTTTCCAAAGCAACTACTGTTGTTCAAAACATCACGTATCCGCAATTGTTTTTAAATTAAGCTTCCGCATCTACCAAGATTTTTACAAAGTTGTTAAGAATGTTATTCAGCTGAGGTTTTCTAACAAGGTTTAAAAAGGGTATAAGATTTTAATTATTATTAAGGGTTTTTAATGGAAACATGGTTTTCAAAAAATACTTCAATGTGACACGCCAGATTCGAGCCAAACTTCCAGGCCGGGTTTAAGGTGTTACATTTAGTGGTATCAGAGCCTGGGTTGCAACAACTCGGCTGTGGATTGGGTTTTCAAAGGTTGAATTTCAAAAAATTATTTTTAACCACGTGCTCAGTTTGAAGTATTTCTCTTAAAAAGTGTGGTACACCGAGTCTCTGGCGCCGAATCCGTAATCCTTTTGAATACTTTTTTCTGTTTAGAAATTGAAATACTGTGGATTCTTTAGATATTGGTCTGAATTTAAATTTGGTATTTATTTTATGTGGATGTGATGTTTGGATATAGAAATTGTATATATGTGTGATAAATATGTGTCTGCTTCAGTGAATAAGTGTTGTATGTATGAGATGTTTCAAGTTCTAGTTGAAGTGTGATAGCGATAGTAGGATCAGAGTGCACAACGGTAGCGTAGTGGGGTAGATGTTACACGACCACCCTGTTAGATGGAAATTTCGGGGATGAAATTTCTTTAAGGGAGGTAGAGTTGTAACACCCTGAATTTGGGCCTAGAAGTTTTGGGCCTTGAGCATGGGTGCGGTTAAAGGTAGCTTATAATATTTTGTTGTGCGTGTAAATTTCGTTAATGAAGGCTTGTTTTAGTGGTTAAGTGTGCTGAGAAGTGTTGGAGAAGTCCTGGGTTCAAATCTAGACTCTAGCAAAAATTTTGGTTTAAGGTGAATCAAACCCTGGGTGTAGTAGGTAGGCCTTAAGAATATTGATGGGGAAATTGTACCACAAAAAGCCTTGTGGTCTTGTGGCAAAGTAGCGCCACATAAGAGGCAAGAAGGTGGCGTCATAGAGTTGGCAAGGAGGTCCAGGGTTCGAAACTCATGGCAATCAAAGAGTATTTATTTTGCTATGTTGGGACAGAAAGAGTTGGTGTTGGTTTTAAACTCTGGTGATGGAGGGATCCCACATCGGGAAGCTAACATAAGAGTGGATGCGAAGCTGGCTTTAAATAGAGGGAACCATAAGGAGAGTAAAGGTACCTTTCTTGGCTGATCCCTTTTGCTTTGTAGAGTGCTCGGAGCGCGGATTAACTCCAGTCTCCTATTAGGTGTGTATTTCTCACTACTCTAGCTGTAGGATGGCTACTTCGGGCCGCGATGGGTCGAAAGGGGCCATGTGGGTCCAATGGGCCTATGGGCCCAATTGGATAAGAGTAAATATTGGACTAAGCTAGGTGAATCTCATATCTGTGGCCAGATTTGGGCTAAAAGGGCCACACGAGCGTGTGGGCTCATTTGGGCCAAAAATGGGCTTTAGGCCCATTCGTGTTGTTATCTCTGTTTAGAATACTTTAGTTTACCAAATTACCAAAATACTCTGGTTTATGAAATTGCCAAAATACCCTCGATTAGAAAAATTACCAAAATACCCCTGATTTGTTAAATTACTGAAATACCCCTATAAGGTAGAATTACCGAAATACCCCTGTAGGGTAGATTTACTGAAATACCCTTGTAGGGTAGAATTACCGAAATACCCTTGTAGGGTAGAAATACTGAAATACCCCTATAGGGTAGAATTACCGAGATACCCTTGTGGGGTAAAATTACCATTTTACCCCTAGGGTGTTAAATGACTATTTTGCCCCTCGTGCATAAAATGACTAACTTGTGAGATGATTGGGTTAGTTGACGTGGATTTATGTTAGTTATCGTTAATTCGTAAGTCTAATGTGTTAGTGATCGATTGTAGGCTTATCGCATGAGAGATATTGTCATCAATCGTCATCAACCAGGTGTGTAAACGACACCCTCCCTTAGACAGAATCGGTAAAAGCCGAAATACCGAAATGTTGGTATTTTAGAACTTCATGACGTCTGGCGCGTCGTGAAAATTGTTAATGAATATGGTGCATTTGGATGATTAGAGTGCAGAGTGTGCATTTTCGTGCACAACAAAATTTTTGGGCTTAATGGGTCGAAAATGGGCCAATGGGCCCACTTTGGCAAAAAGACAAGGTAAGTACTTCTGATTACTTGGTAAACATTAGTGAGCATGAAACCTTAGCAATAGGTAATAATTACTGAAATACCCTTATGCATGCAAAATTACGATTTTACCCCTAGGGTTATATTTTTTCTAAAAAGAATGATGCTCTATTTCTGTATACGTATGCCATCCTAGTATGGAGAATGAGCAAATAAATTATATGGGTAATAATTCTAGACCTCAAAACAACCCTTACAGTAACACTTATAATGTAGGTTGGAGAAACCACCCAAATTTCTCATGGGGAGGTTAAGGAAATCAAAGATCACCACCCCCTCCAGGTTTTCAGCAACAACCTTATTAGCCAAAAAAGAAACAAAACCTTGAAGAGACGTTGGAAAATTTTATTTCGGTGTCAGAGACTCATTTCCAAAACACCGAGATGGCTTTAAAAAATCATCAAGCGTCGATTCAAGGGCTCAAAAATTAAATTGGACATCTTGCTAAATTAGTTTCAGAAAGAAACCAGGTAGTTTACCTAGTAACACCGAACCCAACCCAAAAGAGCATGTGAAAGCAGTTACATTAAAGAATGGGAAAGTGTTAACTGAACCTGAAAAGAAGCTGCCACAAGAATCTGATAAGGAAAAGGACGTTGAGGTAAAACCCAAAGTGAATATAACACCAGTACTCAAGGAATATAAACCACAAATCCCATATCCGGCAAAGTTGAAGAAAGACTGAATGGATGCACAATTCGGTAAATTTCTTGAACTTTTTAAACAGTTGCATATTAACTTATCTTTTGTTGTAACTATTTCACAGATGCCTACATATGCAAAATTTTTGAAAGAGTTATTAATGAATAAAAGGAAGTTTGCAGAGCTATCTACTGTGGAACTCAACGAGGAATGTTCAACTATTCTCCAAAATAAACTACCAACCAAGCTGAAAGATCTAGAAAGTTTTACTTTTCCCTGTTTAATTGGTAGTTTAAATATTGAGAAGGCATTAGCTGATTTAGGTGCTAGCATTAATTTGATGTCTTATAAAATGTTCAAGCAGCTTGGTCTTGGGGAACCAAAACCCACTAGGATGAGTATTCAATTAGCTGATAGATCTATTAAATATCCTAGGGGTATTATTGAAGATGTGCTTGTAAAAGTATATAAATTCATATTCCTTGTTGATTTTGTTGTGCTTTACATGGATGAGAATGTTGAAGTACTTTTAATTTTAGGTCGCCCATTTTTAGCCACTACTAGGGTTGTTATTGATGTAGGTGATGGTAAACTTGTGCTTAGGGTTGGTGACGAAAAAATTATTTTTAAAATCTATGATACCATGAGATTCTCTAGAGAGCAAGATGATTCTTATTATTTTATTAATTCTATTGATCATGTTATTCAAGATTCTTTACAGGAAATCGTTCATAAGGACACATTGGAACTGTTTCTTGTTCAACGAGAGGAGGTAGATGAAGATGATGCATTGATAGGTAATACAAAAGTTGATTTAGATTCTAATGAGTCGTCACTGAGACAGCAGATTTATGAGGGTATTGAGGTAAATGATGAATTAAAATTAAAACCCTGTATTGAAGAACCTCCCAAATTGGAATTGAAGCAATTGCCAAATGTGACAGCCCTAATGTGACCCTAGTCGGGAAGTGGTTTCGGGGCCACAAAACCGAGTCATAAAAATAATTAGCTGTCATATTTTATGCTTATTATATGTATATATGCATGTGTGAAAATTTCATATTTGAATTTTGTTTAATTGTAGGTGAATTTTAGTAAATAGGACTTATGTGAGAAAATTTGGAAATGTGCTAGGCAAATGTAAAGTGGCCTATTAATGCATGTTATAGAAATGGTGGGTTTGCATGTCAAATTGCCCAATATTTGAGCTAGTGGCGGCCATGCTATGGGGCATAGCATATTTTAAGCATGGTGTGCTAATGTGGTATGTAGGAAACAATAAAATAAAAAGCTAGTAATAAAGAAAAAAATGTCCATCCTTTTCATTCTTCTTGACCAAATTCAAAAGGAAAGAAAGGAGGAAATGTGGAAGAGATTCGCCATGCTTGTAGCTAGGTTAAGGTAAGTTTGATGTTGTTCCATGAGATTCATGCATATTTTTATGTTAGTTTGAGTTCTACCTAGCCCATGGTTTAAATCTTGCTATGTGATGAAGATGATACTCGGCCATGGGTGTTGTTTTCTTTGTTGGTGTTTGTTTCATGCTAAATCTAGATGAACAATGGGGGTTGTCACTTAGGTTAAGATCAAAGAAATTAATCTTGTTAAAACTTTGAACTAATAATGCCCATATGTGTGATAGCCGAACATAGACTTTGTTTAAAGTCTTGGTCAAAGGCCGGTTAAGTGTTTTGGAAATGATTAAGATAGGTGTTTGATCTTTTGGTTCGGCATAGTACATAAAATGTTGCTAGATGGAGAAAAATTCGGCCAGCAAGATGTGTGCTAAGGCCGAATATAATTTTGTATATTAATGAGTAATGCATGTGTTGAATTGATGGAATGGAGAGGATGCTTTAATAGTGCATATATGTGTATTAGCCAAGTTTTGAACTTGAAACAAAATGGTATTTGGTCAATACAAGTGACCATACTTGTAGAATGTATTAAGTATGCAATCGGCCTCAACATAGACATGCATGTTCGGCCACACGAATGAATGCATAGATTGATGTTGTACATTCGGCTATAGGTAAGCATAATGATGATCCTATCTTGACTTAGACAATTGGCTCAAGGAGAATTTGTTAAGTGCTTAGTTAATTGATATTAGGTTAATGATGTGTGTATTTGGTCATAAAGGTGCACATGAGGAAATGTTTAATTAATTGTACTAAATTGCTCAATGTGATTAAAAATGCCTATGACCGTTTTGTATTTGAGCTAAAGGTGGCCATATGACCTATCAAACTCCTTGTCATATTCGGCCATAAGCAAGCATAATGAGACTTTAATAAGTTAAATTTGTTTGAATTAGCTCAAGAGCTTAGAGGACCACAGTTGGATAAGGAAAGGAAAAGTGATCGAATAGTCATTAAATTGTTCGACCACCTCCGAGGTAAGTTTTCGAGTAACGAGACTTAGTTCACGATTTGATTAAGTCATGACATATGAGCATAACAAATATACGGTGATATGATGATTCTACTTGAATTATATGTTGAGTTAATTAGTCTATACGTATGACGGGTAGCCGTAAGTGCATAGAGATCGTGTCATAAAGCAAACTAAACCATGCTGTTTGTATGTGGCTAGTGAGCCGAAAATGGGATTGCTTAATACGTGACTTGTGTTTGAACTCTAATTATGAAAATGAAATATAGATGTGTCATGATTTATTGATATGTGCATGAATATTTGGATGATAACCGGGCTAAGTCCCGAAGGCATTTGTGCGAGTTATTATATCCGGGCTAAGTCCCGAAGGCATTTGTGCGAGTTACTATATCCGGCTAAGTCCCGAAGGCATTTGTGCGAGTTACTATATCCGGCTAAGTCCCAAGGCATTGGTGTGAGTTACTATATCCGGCTATGTCCCGAAGGCATTGAGCGAGTAGCTATATCCGGTTAAATCCGGAAGGTACTTGGCTTGGGAATGAGCGACCTTGCTGTAATAGTTTCAATTAATATGCTCGTAAAATCCCAGCAATGAGGTATGTCTCGTATATGCATTGAATTAGTTGATCCCTTACAATTAGTATTCGCTCAGTCGATAAATGAGCTACCGGCCTTTGGCTAAGTTGATCTTTTGTGTATGAATATAAGGGTCGGTAATGTGAAGTATGTATGATATTGAGAATTTGTACATATGAAATTATCTGTTTAGCCATATGAATGCTACACTTTAGTTGTGTCTAATTTTATGGCTCAAACTTACTAAGCATTAAATGCTTACTCCGTTCTTTGAATCACTGTTTTATAGATTTTGGTTCGTCAGCTATCAGACTCGGGATTATTGAAGTCGAAGTCGCCCACACTATCAAAGCCCCCCCGTTGGTACACTTTTGGTTGAACTTTGAAATGGCATGTATAGGACTACCCGTTTTGTTGTTGGTCATGGACCCTTTGGTTTTGTATAAATTTGGATAGCCATGCGAAAATGGCTTATATACACTTTGAGCTTAGTATTATAATCGTCTTGTATGATGTTCATTAAGAGGTATGGAAATGTTTGGGAACGATTAGCCATTGGAATGGTTAATCATGATCATATTTTGTGCTATATATGCTAAAGGGCTAGTTGAATCATGGAAACTATGTAATAGGTAAAGTCTACCTTAAAAATAGATGCTGATAGCAGCAGTGATGTGAATGTGAAAAATCACTAAAAATAGTAGGAATGGAATTAAATAGTGAATAAATTATGTAGTCGAACCTTGATGAATCTATTTTCATAGGAAAGTAATGAAACGATCATATGAATAGTATATTATGATATATTTAATTTTCGCAAAACAGGGCCAGAACGGTTTCTGGATTCCCTGTTCCGACTTTGTAAATTCATTATAAATTAACCAGAGATAATTAGAAGTCATACCATATATGTATAGATTCCTTTTCGAGACTAGTTTCTATAGAAACAAACTTCATCAGTATTGAAGCCCTGTACAGGGAGATATCCAAGTCGTAATGTGCAAAGGTCAGTGTAGTCAAACCCTGAAACAGGGGAGACTTTAACTAATAAACTGTACTAATTGGCTTGACCAAAAATTCTAGAAAAAAATTTGTAGATGGACATATAAGTCTAGTTTCAGGAAAAATTTACGGAACTAGTTTTCGAGTTTTGGAACTCGAGATATGATTTTTAAGGTGACAGTCATGCAGTTAGCCAGCTCATCTGGAAATTTAAAATAGACTGTGCAAATAAGTGATTTAAGTCTGCAAACCCCTCGTGTCCGACTCGGGAAACGGTCTCGGGTACGGGGTGTTACACCAAATCACTTAGAATATGCATTTCTTGGAAATAATCTACATTACCAATGATTATTGCTTCAGATTTGCAGCCGAATAAGAAAGATGAGCTATTACAAGTATTGAAGGAGCATAAAAGAGCCATAGCTTGGAAGATTTCTGACATTAGAGGGATCAGTCCTTTTTGCACTCATAAAATCTTAATGGAGGATGAATACAAACCATGTGTGCAAGCTCAAAGACAACTGAATACTAACATGAAAGACGTCGTTAAGGTTGAGGTAATTAAACTTTTAGATGCTGGAGTTATTTATCCTATTTCTGATAGTAATTGGGTGACTCCTATGTAGGTTATTCCTAAGAAGGGAGGCATGACTGTTGTAGCAAATGAAAAGAATGAGTTGATTCCAACAAGAACAATCACGGGATGGAGAGTTTATTGACTATAGGAAGTTGAATGATGCCACAAGAAAAGATCACTTTCCTTTACCATTCATTGATCAAATGTTAGAAAGATTATCTATGCATATGTATTATTGCTTCCTAGATGGACTCTCTATTTACTTTCAAATCCCAATAGCTCCCAAGGATCAAGAAAAAAATGACATTTAAATGTCCATATGGTATGTTTGCTTACCGACGAATGCCTTTTGGATTATGTAATGCACCTACTACTTTTTAGCAATGCGTGTTGGCTATTTTTGATGAACTCGTAAAAGACATTATGGAGGTATTTATTGATGACTTCTCGGTATTCAGTAATTCTTTCCATCTTTGTCTTAAAAATTTAAAACAAGTTTTTATGATATGTAAGGAAACGAACCTTGTACTTAATTAGGAAAAATGTTACTTTATGGTTCGAGAAGGGATTGTGTTAGGTCATAAAATTTCTAGTAAAGGGATTGAGGTTGATAGAGCGAAAATTGAGACCATTGAAAAATTACCTCCTTCTAGCTTAGTTAAGGCTATTCGAAGCTTTCTAGGACATGCTGGTTTCTATAGAAGATTTATTAAAGATTTTTCTAAAATAGCTAAGCCTTTAAAAAATTTTCTAGAAAAAGATGTGCCTTTCGATTTCAATCAGGAATGTTTAGAAGCATTTAATACTCTTAAAGATAAACTAATTAATGTTTCGATTGTAGTTACACCTGATTGGAATTTACCCTTTGAACTAATATGTGATGCGACTAATTTTGCAGTAGGTGTAGTTCTTGGACAGCAAAGAGACAAGCATTTTCAACCGATTTATTATGCTAGCAAGACGTTGACCGCTGCACAAGAAAATTATACTACTACAGAGAAAGAATTGCTAGCGGTGGTTTTTGCATTCGATAAATTTAGGCCATATTTGATTTTATCTAAAGTTTTCGTTTACACTGACCATTCTACTCTGTGTTATCTCCTCACAAAATTAGGTGCAAAACCTCAACTTATAATATGTATTTTACTATTACTGAAATTCAATTTAGAAATCCAGGACAAGAAGGGAGCTGAAAGTCTTACAGTAGATCACCTTTCCAGGTTAGAGAATTCATATCTCAAGGAGCTTAATGAGAATGAGACAAATGACTCATTTCCTAAGGAACAACTTTTGGTTATAACTGACTCAGAAGTTCCTTGGTTTGCAGACATTACGAATTACCTAGCTGCTAACGTCTTACCAAAAGGGTTGACACATCATCAAAAGAAGCGATTTTTTGCCGATGTGAAAAATTATTTTTAGGAGGAACCTTTTCTTTTTCGTGTATGTGTAGATCAAGTGATTTGAAGATGTGTTACAAAGTCAGAAGCGAGTAAAATCTTAGAACACTGCCACTCAAGACCAACAAGAGGACATTACAGTGGGACTAGGACAGCACATAAAACGCTTGAATCAGGTTTTTATTGGCCCACACTATTCAAGGACGCTAACAGGTATGTTACTTCTTGTGATAGATGCCAGAGAACAGGTAATATCTCTAAACATGATGAAATGCCTCAAACCTATATGCTTTCATGTGAAATATTTGATGTCTGGGGCATTGATTTTATGGGCCCATTTCCTAGTTCATTTGCTAATAAATATATCCTAGTAGTGGTCGATTATATGTTAAAATAGGTAGAAGCTCAAGCTTTACCTACTAATGATGCTAGAGTGGTAGTTAGATTTCTCAAGAAGCTATTTTCTCGATTCGGAACACCTAGAGAAATTATTAGTGATAGGGGTACGCATTTTTGTAATGCTCAATTTGATAAATTTCTTAAGTATGGAGTACATCATAGGACAGCTACCCCTTATCACCCTCAAACTAGTGGGCAAGTTGAAGTCACAAATCGAGAGCTTAAACGCATCCTAGAGAAAAGCGTAGAATCAAATAGGAATGATTGAGCAATGAAAGTAGATGATGCTTTATGGGCCTATAGAACTGCTTTTAAAACACCCTTAGGAACATCTCCTTACAAACTTGTTTATGGGAAAAGTTGTCATTTACCATTTGAATTAGAGCACAAAGTATTTTGGACTATAAAATTCTTAAATTATGATCTCAAACTTACAGGTGAGAAAAGATTGATACAGCTAAACGAGTTAGATGAGTTGCGAACAAATGTTTATGAGAACTCACGATTATATAAAGAAGCGACAAAGCGACGCCATGATGCTCGTTTGAAGCAACCCAAACAATTTGCAGTAGGAGATCTTGTCCTTTTATATAATTTAAGGCTAAAGTTGTTTCTCGAAAAGCTGAAATCAAGATGGTCAGGTCCATTCATAGTAAAAACCATTTTCCCCTATGGCACGATAGAGGTAACTTATCTAGAGTATGGCATATTCAAGGTAAACGGTCACCAACTTAAACATTATAGTGGTGACGATTTTAGAAATGATAAAGAGGAGCTTCAGCTCTGTGAACCTTCATAATCATACGCACAAGGTAAATCTAGCTTAGACTTTAAATAAGAGCTTCTCGGAAGGCAACCCGAGTGTTAACATCGCAAATTTCTTTATTTTCATTTCATAATATTTCTTTAAAATTAACTAGATATTAAAAATGCATATTGACACACGGGCGTGTCCATGGTCGTGTGGCCTAACAGGGGTGCAAAAATGAGTTACACGGCTTGGCAACATGGCCATGTAACCCACACGGCCTAGACACATGGGCGTGTCCTTGGATGAGTGGATCCTGAGACTTAGTTTTTAAATTTTAAGGAAATTGACAGAGAGTTACACGGCTTGGCGACATGGCTGTGTAACCCACACGGCCTAGACACACGGACGTATCCTTGGCCGTGTGGATCCTGGAGCTTAAATTCCCAAAAATAGACAAAGACACGACCTAAATATAGTACACACGACCTGGACACACAGGCGTGTCCAAGGTTGTGTGAAACTTGGAGCTAAAATTTTCAATTTAAAAATAAGTCAGAGAGTTACACAGGCAAGGCACACGACCATGGGTTCAGTGACACGGATGTGTGGAAGGTCACACGGGTGTCGGAGAAGTAAAGGAAATTGCACACGATCGTGTAGTTGGTGTGTCCAAGGCCGTGTGAAGACTAGCCTTATTTCATTAATAGCACACGGGATGAATAAGAGACAACATAGGCGTGTGACACGACCATGTGGCGCAACACGGGTCTCATACGATCGTGTCACCCATTTAAACCCTAATTCCCTTTTATTTCTTTTATTTTTTTATTTTTTCTTCTTCCTTCCCACACAAAACCCTAGCTTTCGTTAGCCCTTCTCTTGCCATTCCATTTGGCCACCGCTTCCTTACCCTCTCCACTCTCGCATCCATCTTTTTGGACCTCCCCACTCATCTCCCTCGTCGCACCGTCCGTCACCCCTCCCTTTCCCCTTTCTTTCCCCCAACTCCCACCAAGCCGCAGCCTACGAACACCTCAGATGCCCCACAAGTCGACCCCGGCCCCCTCCCTCTCGTACCCTCGTAAGCCCTCTCCCTAGCAAAACACCCTCCTTTTCTCGTCTTCATTCCGGCGCCTAGCCCCCCAACCCTCTTCCCTCTCCTTTTCCCTTCCCCTTTTCCTTTCTCCCCCACTAGCACACACTAGAGGTGTGCATGGGCCGGGCGGCCCGGCCCAGCCCAAAGGCTTGCCCGAAAAATAGGAGGGTTTGGGTAAAAATATAGGCCCGAAAAATGGGCTTGGACAAAAAATGAGGCCCATTTAGAAAATGGGTCGGGCTCTGGGTAAAATTTTTTTGGATCGAGCTCGGCCCGGATCGGCCCGAATTTTATATTAAATTATTATTTTTTTAATCTTTTTTTTATTTTTAACTTTAAGTCTTTACTCTTTAACTTTACTCATTTTTTTCCACTTTCATTTTGTCAGTTAGTGCTGCTGCCTTCCTCCCTTTTTTCCCCATTTTCAAAACCCAAATCCCTAGCTCACACCACCTCCACCGATCTACCGTTCCATTGATCCAGTGTCTGTTGGCCACCTCTAGCTAGCCTCAAGCTTAGCTCAACTTCTTCATTTTTGTTTCTTCATTTGCAGTCTCGGTAGCCAATCTCAGTGCTCCCCAAAGTTTGGTCCTTACTAAGGCTCCCCATAGGCCCATACTACTGGCTGCTGCTGTTGAAGACTGCTACTGTGCCTTTATCGCAGAAAGCCCCTTCTTCACGGTAAGCTTCTTCTTCTTCTTCTTTACTGCTACATCTTCTTCTTCACTACTGCATCTTCTTTTTGCAGGTTTTTGACAGTGCAAGAATAATACAAAAATGAAACGTTTATGGAATAGTTAAATTATTTGTATCATTTATATCACTTAGACTCAAATATAAAGCTAAATTATTTTACATATTTAAATCATATTCTCATATTCATCATGATAGTAAGGACTAGTTTTCCTAGTTTTAAGTTTAATTATGTTTGGTTAGTAGGTGGTTTTAAGTTTGATATGTTTTCTCTTAACTACCAAATTACAATTACCATTAATTTAATTGCCTTGGATTATTTAATTTCAACCACTGAAACCAAGCATCATCAATGCTACTTAATTATATAAACTATCTTAGGGTTTAAATTAAATTTTATTACAATAATTAATTTGTTTAACTCTGAAAATAAAGAAAAATTATAACTTACATTTTGCATGCATTTTGATGTTTTATTATTATTATTTAATGGAGTGTTTGACGAAATTGATTTGTCACGTAATTTTTTCCGTTAGGATACATTAGTAGATTTGTGAGTGAAATGTCCTTCATCATGATATCGATGTTTTCCTTTTCTTTTCAATTAAAAAAAATCCAATCATATGGGAATTTAGTAAATCTTCTAATCAAGCTTCAATTTAACTAAGGAGCATTCCAATGGATAAGTGTATTTACTAGATTATGCTATACTCAACCTCTACTTAATCTTAAAACCAATGTAATGATACTTATTATTATAATAATAATGCATGTGGAATTGTGGATTAATTTAGTTCGTTGATGCATGCTTCATTACATTTCAGTATTTACTATTTTTAAGCTTTATATTTTATTTCAATAGTATTTTAATTTTTAAATCAACATTCAAAATTCTTTTAAATAAAATTCCAAAACATAAAATTTTAATTTAGAACTAAATAAGTTAGTAAACTTTAATTTATATTTAAATAAAAGCTTTAAATTAAATTGTCTTCGTATGAAAATTATAAATTGTATCATAATTATTAGATATTTTTAGTATGAAAATTAATTATCTTTTGGTCTATTTGGATTTCAGGACTTAATTTTTATGACTATGGCTAGTTCGAACAGTCCTATACCTATGAAAGTGGTCCTAAACGTCAAAAGTCTACCACTTCAAAGGTGTGGGATGAAATGACAAAGCTTGAATACGAGAACAAAAATGAATTGAAGGCACAATGTAATCACTGTAAGACTATCTTCTCTGCTAAATCTTCTAGTGGAACTTCTCATTTAAGACGTCATCTAAATAGTTGTTTGAAAAAAGTTAATAAGGACATCACTCAATACACCATAGCCACTCAACCATTATTAGGAGGTGTTCCATTTATAAAAAACTACAAGTTTGATGCTGATGAGTGTCGTCAAGCTGTTTCTACTTTTCTTGTGTGTGGCAAGCATTCATTTAGGACAGTTAAAGAACTAGGATTTAGATACATGATGAGAATTGCTAGTCCTAATTTTAAGAATATAAGTAGATATACAGCTGCTAGGGATGTCCTAATGCACTATGCAAAAGAGAGAGATCGTGTTAAAGAAGAGTTGGCTAAAGCACCTGGTTTAATTTGTCTAACTTCCAATAATTGGAACTCGGAGCATACTAATGATGAATATATTTGCATTACTACTCATTGGGTTGACAAAGATTGGAAGCTACAAAAGAGAATCGTAAGGTTTAGAGCTTTATTTCCTCCGTATGATGGTTTGAACATAGCGGATGAACTTGTTTTATGTTTATCTCAATGGGGTATAGACAAGAAAATTTTTAGCATCACTTTGGATAATGCTTCTTATAATGATGTTATGGTTTCTTGTCTTAAAAATCATTTTTGTGCAAACCGAGCTATTTTGTGTGATGGTGCTTTTTTTCAAGTTAGATGTTGTGCACATATATTGAATCTTATAGTTAAAGCTGGTTTGGAACTTGCTGATGATGTTGTTGGTAAGATTCGAAATGGAATTAAGTACATAAAAAAGTCGGGAATTTGTAGGAAAAGATTTTATGATGTGGCCGACAAAAGTTTTCATTTGAATGTGACCAAAAAGTCGCGTCAAGATGTGTGTGTGAGATGGAATTCTACTTATTTGATGCTTGAATCTTCTCTTTACTATAAATATGTGCTATATTATTGGGGCCAACGAGATAAAGATTATCAAATATTTGCACTTTCTAACAAGGAGTGGAGAAATGTTGCTATTCTTTGCAAATTTTTGAAAGTCTTTTATGATGTGACTTGTGACACCCCTAATGTGACCCTAGTCGGAAAGTGGTTTCGGGACCACAAAATCGAGTCACAAAAATAATTAGATGTTATATTCTGTGCTTATTCTATGTGGAATTTGTATGTGTGAATATTTCATGCCTTGATTTTATCAATTAGGTGCTAATTTGTAAGAAAGGGCCCATGTGATAGGACTTGAAAATGTGATAGGTGAAATTTAAAGTGGCCAAATAATGCATGAGTTATTGACATGAGGGACTTGCATGTCAAATGGACCACTTTTAATTTAGTGGCCGGCCATAATGATGGTTGATAGATATTATATGCATTTTATTTTAGCATGATAATAGTTAATGGCTTTATAGTATGGAAGAAAGAATAATTAAAAGAAGGGAAGAGTGATAGAAACAAGGTATGTTCATCCTTCTTTTCCCCCCATTGTCGTACCTAAAGAGAAGAAATGGAAGTTAAGGCATTTGGTTACCTTTAAGGAAATAAAAGTAAGAGTGTGTTCATCTTCCTTACCTTCTTGCACAGCCGAAACAAAAAGGAAAGAGGAAGGAACTTGTCTAGGGCATTCGGCTATCTTGGAGGTTAAATAAGGTAGGAGTGCATGTTATTTCTATTGATTTTTATGAGAATCTAGCTAGTATTCAAGCTCTTATTGCAACCCATATGTTGATTTTTCTTTAGTTTTGGTGACAAATTGTGCATACGGTATTATGGGGTAAATGCAAAAAGGATAGTGTTTTGATGTTTTGGATAGAAATATTAGAAAGGGGAAAATATGAGCTACCTAAATAGATATATGTGAATTTAAAAGATGGTATGAACAAATGTGGAGTTTTGCTAGTTTAGGATTATTCGGCCAAGTGTTTATGGGGTGGAAATTAAGTGTTAAATGAAATGAAAATGATATTATATGGGGGTATGTATATTCGGCCATATGAGTAAATATGATAGGTATGATTTGTGTTTTGGAGATGTGTTGTGATGTTGATTATATGATTCAAAAATGAGGTACGTTAATGATGAAATATAATCGTCCATGGAAGTAGCTCCTTTTGGAAGTATGATTCGTGGATGTTTTAGAATTGGCCTAAGTGTTTTCGTCATTAACATATATATATATATATATTGCCGAAGGTATGCCTGAGGAATTGGTTAAGTACATTGTTGTTAAATGCTTGTTATTTTGTATAATTGTTGCCTAGCTACTAAATGAACTTAGGATATTATGGATAAGTTCAAGAGTGACAAAATTGAAATGAAGTAGGCTTGTGCCGATTGAGTTTAATGGCTAACGAAAATTGTTAAGTGCTTAGTTAATGTGCATATAAGTAAGTGAAGTTATGTTATAATAGAACTAAGTATGGCTAGTAAAGCCTATTTAGTTTTCTTGCTATGTTTGACCATAAATATGATACATATTTAAATCTATTGTTTTAGATATAGATTAAATGATATGTGATTGCCAAATGTGATTGTTAAGTGAATAATATTAGTTAAGTACTTAAGCAAATCTATTGTTTTACTTAAGCTTAAGCGCAAAGAGGATCAAAGTCGGATAGGGGAAAAGAGAAAGTAAACGAATAGCCGTGGGTATCTAATCGTCGACCACTCCCGAGGTAAGTTTTAAGTGATTAGACGTTGAGTAAATTCAATCATAATAGGACATAATGAGTTGATTTAATAAGATATGATGTGGCCATGATATGACTTAAACTCAAATGGTAAGTTCATAAGTGTTTGGACTTGGAAATTTAAGAGCAAATTGTAATAATTTGCTTAGGACAGCAGCAGTAACGTGATTTTAGAAAATCACCATAAATTGTTGGTGTGGAATTATAGGCTGAATAAAATATGTAATCAAAGCTTAATTAGTCTAGTTCCTTATAAAAGAGGCCGTGTGAGCAAAGAAATTTCCTATAAAGAGATATTTAAAGTTGTGTGAGACGGTGTCGAATGACTCTGAAATCCCTGCTCTGCTTTTAGAAAATCGTTATAATTTGCACAAAAATGGTTATAAGGTAAAATTTATATGCTTAGACTCCTTAATGAGTCTAGTTTCAAATTAAATTGAATATAACACATTTTGAATTCTGTACAATGAGAAATCTGATTCGTAGTGAGGAGTGGTCAGATTAGTCGAACAGTGAAACAGGGGAAAACTTTAAGAAAAATCTGGTATTGATTGGCCACACCTAAAATTCTGAAAATTTTATGGATGAAAGATACATGAGTCTACATTCGGGGAAAATTAACGTCAATTGATTTTGAGTAGCTCCAGTTATAAACAATTTAGTGACTGTTGCTCAGGAAAACTACTTGTAGTGAATATGTGATTTTGTTGTAAACTTTGATGAAACTATTTGAGTTGCTTATAAGCTATTGCTGAAATTGATGTACAAGAAAAATATGAAATATGTATGAGATATATATATGTGATAAGGCCTAATGGCCGATGTGATGAATGTGAAAGTGTATATAAGTGACAAGGCCTAATGGCCAATGTGATGAATGTGAAAGTGTATATATGTGATAAGGCCTAATGGCCGATGTGATGAATGTGAAAGTGTATATAAGTGACAAGGCCTAATGGCCGATGTGATGAATGTGAAAGTGTATATAAGTGACAAGGCCTAATGGCCGATGTGATGAATGTGAAAGTGTATATAAGTGACAAGGCCTAATGGCCGATGTGATGAATGTGAAAGTGTATATAAGTGACAAGGCCTAATGGCCAATGTGATGAATGTGAAAGTGTATATATGTGATAAGGCCTAATGGCCAATGTGATGAATGTGAAAGTGCATATATGTGATAAGGCCGAATGGCCAATGTGATGAATGTGAAAGTGTATATATGTGATAAGGCCGAGTGGCCAATGTGATGGATGTGAAAGTGTATAAATGTGATAAGTCCCGAAGGGCATTTGTGTCGAGATTATATCAGGGTTAAAACCCATGAGCTTTATGCGAGAACATTATCCTGATTAATGTCCGTAGGCTTCGTGTTTGTACTATATCCGAGCTTTAAAGATCCGACGGCTAAATGCTAGGATTCAAGTAAGACTTTGATATTGAGTATTTGCATTAAGTTACCATCAAATAAGTATTATGTATTTAAGATGTTCAGGTACGTATTACTTACTCATCGGTGGAGTGATTTCGAGGTGAATTATCAGTATCAAAGAGGTAGGTAAATGTGATTAATATTATAACTCCAAATATGAGAATGATCTAATTGGTAATGGTATGTTTGTATAATAAAGTATGTGATCAAATATTCTTATGTATTAGTGCATATTCTACCCAAAAGCCTTGTGACTTGAGTGTGGGTTGGGTTGAGCTAGATGTGCCAGTACAAGGTAAGGATTATGATTTGTAAGCTTACGTATTCGTGATATGGAATACGTTTGGTTCTTTATGTGCCTATGGTAATTTAGTACTTGTCATGTTGAAATACTTAAAAATATGGATGTGATTATGATCAAGTGGAAAGGATTATTGAAAGTTGAAAATCGATGAAGAATGTGCTTTGGAAATATTTGACCATCTAGGTCATTATTATTCGAAAGTATATATGTGATAGCCAAGTGTTGCGTTTAATGATATTATAGTTCGAGATGAAGCTCTAGATTAACTTCATCGAACAGTTGAAATGAATGACCAATGATAGTGATTGAGAACACTTTGTTTTGCTTAAAACTTACTAAGCATTAAATGCTTACTCCGTTTCTTTGTTCTCTGTTTTATAGATTTTGCTCGTTAGCTATCGGATTCGGGGTCATCGAAGTCGAAGTTATCCATACTATCAAAGCCCTTTTGGTACTCTTTTAGTTGAACTCTGGATATGGCATGTATAGGACTACCCTTTGTTGTTTTTCAAGTACTTTTTGTGATGTATGTGTGTACGGCCATGCGAAAATGGCTCGTAGAAGTGGAGTATGGCATTAGACCATTTGTGTTTATGTATGTATATATGGTTTCATGATGTGACTATGGACTGGAAAGGAAGTGATGGGCAATGATCAGCCCTTGGAATGGCTAAATATAATCATTGGTGGACCTATGTATGACAAAACTCTAGTTGGTCCATGGAAACCACGAAATAGGTAAAGTTTACCTTGAAAACAGATGCTGACAGCAGCAGTAGTGTGGATGTGAAAAATCACTAAAAATAGCAGGAATGGAATTAAATAGTGAATAAATTATGTAAATGAACCTTGATGAATCTACTTTCATATGGAAGAAACGAAACGGTCATATGAGTTGTATGTTAAGAGATATTTAGGTTTTCGTGAAACAGGGCCAGAACGGTTTATGGATTCCCTGTTCCGACTTTGGAAATTCATTGTAAATTAACCAGAGATAATTAGGAGTCATGCCATATATGTATAGATTCCTCCTTGAGTCTAGTTTCTATAGAAACAAACGGCATCAGTATTGAAGCCCTGTATAGGGAGATATCCAATTCGTAATGCGTGAAGGTCAGTGTAGTCGAACCCTGGATTAGGGGAGACTTTAACTAATAAACTGTACTAATTGGCTCGACCAAAAATTCTAGAAAAAAATCTGTAGATGGAAATATGAGTCTACTTTCAGGGAAAAATTACGAAACTTATTTTCGAGTTTTGAAACTCAAGATATGATTTTTAAGGCGACAGTGATGCAGTAACCAGCTTGTCTGAAAATTTTCTTTATGGACTGTGAAAACAATTAAGTTAAGTCTGTGTGCACCTTGTGTTCGACTCCGGTAACGGACTCAGGTACGGGGTGTTACATGACTTGTGTTTTTTCTGGTTCTAATTATCCAATGGCTAATCTTTATTTTAGAGGGGTTTGGAAGGTTCACATGCTCTTGCTTAATATAATTAAAGGTCCTCATTCGTTTTTAACTCCAATGGTTAAGCAAATGCAAGAGAAATTTAATAAATATTGGGCTGAGTATTCATTGATATTGTCATGTGCTGCAATTTTAGATCCTTGTTACAAGTTGAATTATGTGCAATATTGCTTTACTACAATCTATGGTATTCATGCTTCAGATTTTTTTGAAACCATTCTTAGTAATCTTAGACTCTTGTTTGACGAGTATGTTAAGAGATCTAAATCCACGTCTTCCTCTTTGGCTGGGAGTTCTAATGTTTCAGATAAAAATCCTGTTGATTCTAGTTTGAATGAACACAATGTTAATAGTGTTGATTTTGGTTTTGGGGTAGATTTTCATGAGAGTGATGACTATAAACGATATTTAAATGAATCTAGCACTATGAGTGAAAAGTCACAGTTGGACATTTATTTGGTAGAACCGGCGCTTGAGTTGAATAGTCAAATAGATGTTTTGGATTATTGGAGCAAAATTTCAGTTCGATATAATGAGATTTCATTATTGGCTCGTGATCTTTTCGCAATTCCAATATCGACTGTAGCTTCCGAATCGGCTTTCAACATGGGTAAGAAAGTTATCACACCTTTGAAGAGTTCACTTAAGCCAAAAACGGTTCAAGCCGTTGTTTGCTTGGATGATTGGATACGAGCTAAGGGATTTTCAATAGGTAATTATTACTCTCATTTTATTGTTGTAACTTTATATTATTTTTTATCAACTTTATTATCTAATTATTTATTCGTATTTCATGTTAGAAATTGGTTGCAAGAATGATGATGACGATGAAGACAATGAGGATGATGAGGATGATGTTTCTTCGATTGCTTTTTAGGTTACCTTCCTTTCTAATTGTTGACAATTTAATTTAGCTTATAATTTATAGTTTGTTATAAAATTAAATATATTGATTGGTTAATATGTGGATATTCTGGTTGGTTGATTATATTTTGCAGGTTTTTGGTGTTGTTTTGGTGTTGTTGGTGATGCTGTTCTCACTGCTGCTGTTTGGTGCTTTTTTTTTGTGATGTTTTGGAGCTGTTTTGATGTTGTTTTGGTGCTGTTTTGGTGCTACTTTTGTGGTGTTTTATTGTTCTTTTGCAACTATTTATTATGTTATCTGTTGTCGTTTTTAATATTATTTCGATATTGTAAAACTTTTATTTTATTATTAATTTGGTTATTATTTTAGTTCTAATTTGTTTCAATTTTAATATGACCACTTTTTTATTATATTTCTAATTTGTATATTGTTTTAAGAAGGCCACCAACAGCCCACTTAAGGAATGATTAGTTTGCATGTATTTGTTACGTGCAGCATGTTTAAGCATTGAATTATAAAACTCGATTTGTTTAACTTATAATAATTAAAACAAGTTAAATTCACTAATTTGCTACCAAGTATACTCGTTTCTCTTTCATTTTGATATTTAAAATATTTTATTTTATTTATTTTTAACATCATTAAAAGAAAAGCTGGTAGTTGTTTTAGGTAATTTAGACAAGAAACACCGCTACATATCATTCTTTTAGCACATGTGTATATAAAATTTCTTTTATAAAATATATATTGTTCTAAATTAGCTAAAAAACAATTTTAAAACATTATAAAAAGAAAAATAAATAATATAAATAATTAAGATACGTTTTAAAAGTTTATAAAAATAATAGGGATAAATATATAAAAATAAAATATATGTAAAATATCTAAAATATAAAAATTATCAAATAAACAAGTCTCATTTTATTTGTTTTTGTTTTAATATTTTTAAATGTATTTGATTTATTATATTTTCAAATTTTTATTTAATGAAATAAGGAAAAAAATTAATATTGGTCGGGCCGGGCTCGGGCCTATCAATTTTGTGCCCGGTCGGGCTTAGACAATTTTTCAAGCCCATATTTCGAGCCGGGCCGGGCCTAGAAAATGGGCTGAATTTTTTATGGGCCCGGCCCGACCCATGCACTCCTCTAGCACACACCCACACCCCGACCCGAACCGACCAAGTCCCCTATCGTCCTCCTTGTCGTTCTCCGTCGACCACCACACTTTCACACCACCCCACCACTGTCGGTTATTTTATTGGTTTATTATTATTATTTTTTATTTTTTTATTTTTACTAGTATTATTAATTATTTTTCTTTTCTTTTCTGTTTTTATGTGCTGCTACTTTAAATTACTATAATAATATTATTACTCCTTAGTCAAATTCATTGTTCACTGTTTCTATTTGTTCTTAACATTAGGTTTATTTATTTATTTGAGTATTTTCATTTATCGCTTTCATGATTATTCTAATTAAGTTACTTGTTATTTTTCTTTATTATTGTTATTATTCTTATATTACATCTGTCATGATTTGTTTTGTTTTTTATTAGTTTGTCAAGTCACTTAATACTAGTGATACTATATGAATGTTGCATGCTTGGGTATTCGTGTATTTTGTTGGTTATTTGGACTACTTGGATTTTACTTCTTTCTTAGCCCTACTTCGCATAGTTGCTTGGTAATACTTGATTTATTTATTTATTAATGAACTTATTTGTTATTGTAGATCCACTATGACAAACACTTGTGGCAAGACTAAGACAACCGTCCCCGCTTAGAAAAAGCGGAAGGGCCCCGGTGGGACCTCTTCCTAGAGCGCGTCTGTCAAAGCTCGCCACCCTTTTCTCAGATTTGTGGTGGGCCCTTAGGAGGATTTATACCAGCTCCATCGCATACGACCACTCAGCCTAGGCCGTTGCATTGATTGGGCCGTATTGGAGTAGGTTCGATTAGCTGATGATGTGCGCTCCATTCTTTCCACAGCTCTGTGGGATAGGTTCTTCGACATCATTGAACCTACCTACACGAAGCTCACCTTGGAATTCTGTGCTACATGTTCAGTCCAGCAGGTCATGACGGTTCATGACGAGCCAGGCACCATCACATTTTGCCTTGGTGGGTTGGTGCGACATATGAGCGTCCTAGATTTCGGAGCTGCTATGGGACTCTACACAGAGGAGTTCATGAGCGTCGAGGACTTCCTTCAGCTTCTCGACACCTCCATTACTCGGCATCGCATTGTTAGACTGATCTTATCGGTAGCCAAACACTATATGATGTAAGTCACTCGAAGGTGACTTCTCTCTCTCTAGTCTTACGGTACATTCACGCACTCCTCGCTCACACCTTGACAGGAAGGAGAGAGAGCACTGGAGTCGTTAGCACGCACGATGCATACTTTCTCTAGAGCATGGCCTGTGACAGCCCAAAATTGATCCTAGTCGGGAAGTGGTTTCAGGACCGCTAAACCGAGTCACCGAAATGTTTGAACGTAATATTTATTGTCTAGAATATGTAATTATGAATGTATGAAATTTTCAAGCTTCGATTTAGTCGATTGCATGTGAATTCAGCTATTAGGACTTGAGTGACACTTTTGAAATGTGATAGGCTAATCTATAAGGACCTAATAGTGCATGTAATCAAAAGGGAGGACTTGCATGTCAAATTTCCCCCAATAGCTAGTGGCCGGCCATGACAAGGAAATATGGGCAAGACATGTCATGAAACATGTTTTGTAAGTGCATTATGTAAGGAGAAATAAAATAAGATGCATGGGTAATAAAAAAAAATTGTGTGTGAAGGCTTCTCCCCTCCCCATTGCCGTGAGTAGAGGAAAGAGAAGAAAAAATTGTTGTTCATCTTTTTTCATTTTCTTTGAGCTGAAATTCTAAGGAAGAAGGAAGGGTTCTTGCTTCATGCTTGGTTTGGAGGGGATTAGGAGGAAGTTTGGCCATACTTTTGTCAAGATTAAGGTAAGGTTGATGTTGTGCCATGAGACTCATGCATGTTTTTTTTTTGTTAGCTTGAGTTCTAATTAACCCATGGTTCAAATCTTTGCTATGTCATGGAATGATATTCGGCCAAAGTGGATGTGGTGTTAATGCCATTGCATGCTAAATATCAAGCTTGATAATGATACATGTGATGGGGGATTGAGGACTCTTAGATTTTCTTTTAGCATTTTTTAATGAGATACTAAGTTCTTTGTTTAACCATGACCAAATTGAAACGGTATGGTGTTGTAGGTATTCGGCCATGGTATATCCATAAGTATGATTCATGCATGTTGTATGGTAGGTAAGATTTGAGCTTTGGATATGTGTTTATATTTGGATATAAGCAACTTGAGATTCGGCCCTTGCACCTACATGAATATATGTTTGCACATGATGTATTGGTATGACATATATACTATTTCAAGGTGTATATTTGCTTGTGATGATGTTTGGTTATGAAGGAAATGATAGATGTGTATTGAGTTACAATATGGAATCGTTAGTTAGTAAAATGTATGCTGTTTTTTGTGTGGTATTAAGTGTATAATTGGCCTCAACATGAACATGCATATTCGCCACATGAGGGAAATGGTGTGCATGCATTCGGTTAGAGGCAAGCATATTGATGCCTATTCTTGGCTTAGAAAATCCGGCTAAGGAGAGTACTAACTAATGTGTTGAGTTGATTCATGATTTCCGTACACATGTGACTTTAATGTCTAATGAAAATATGTGGGCTAAGTACCTTGAATTCCTCTTTTGATGCTCAAATGATAAAACCAATTTATTTGTTAAATTAAGCTCAAGAGCAAAGGGGAGCTAAATCCGATAAGGGGAAGGAAAAAGTCGTCGAATAGCCGTCGAAATCGTTCGACCACGTCCGAGGTAAGTTCTCGAGTAATGGAACTTAGATTATGATTTGATTAGATCATGCTCTTTGTGTGTGGCTATTGAGCGAAATTGCAAATGTGATAAGTGACTTGTGTTTGAATTTTGCTAATGAGAATGAAATCTGAATGTGTCATGATTTATTGATAATTGTGCTTGGCTATTTGAATGATGTCCGGCTAAGTCCCGAAGGCTTTGTGTTAAGTGACCATATCCGGACTAAGATCCGAAGGCGTTAAATGCGAGTTAATAAATCAGGTTAAGCCGAAGGCATTTGTGCGAGTTACTAAACCGGGTTAAGTCCGAAGGCATTCGTGCGAGTTACTATAACCGGGGTTTGTCCCGAAGGCATTTGAGCGAGTCGTTATATCCGGTTAAATTCCGAAGGTACGTGATTCGAGAACGAGCGTTCTTGCTGTAAAAATTTCAGTTAATACGCTTGAAAAATTCCAGCAATGAGGTATGTTCGTATGTGCTTGAAATTAGTTGATTCCCTTCGAATGATATTCGCTCAGTCGAGTAATGAGCTTCCGGTATTTGGCTAAGATGATCCCTTATGTATGAATATAGGGGTTGGAATGTGAAATAAGTATGACATTGAGAATTTGTGCATCTGAAATTATCCGTTAGCTATATGATTGCTATGCTTTTGTTGTCTGGAATCCCTTGCTGAAACTTACTAAGCATAAATTGCTTACTCCGTTTCTCTGTTTCTCTGTTTTATAGATTTTGCTCGTTAGCTATTGGATTCGGGATCATCGAAGTCGAAGTCATCCACACTATCAAAGCCCTTTTGGTATTCTTTTAGTTGAACTCCGGATATGGCATGTATAGGACTACCCTTTGCTGTTTTTCAAATACGTTTTGTGATGTATGTGTGTGACCATGCGAAAATGGCTCGTAAAAGTGGGGTATGGCATTAGACTATTTGTGTTTATGTATATATGTATGGTTTCATGATGTGAGCATGGACTGGAATGGAAGTGTTGGGCAAATGATCAGCCATTGGAATGGCTAAATATGAGTATATGTGGACCTATGTATGACAAAACTCTAGTTGGTCCATGGAAACCACGAAATAGGTAAAGTTTACCTTGAAAACAGATACAGACAGCAGCAGTAGTGAGCATTTGAAAAATCACTAAAATTTTTAGGAATGGAATTAAATAGTGAATAAATTATTTAAATGAACCTTGATGAATATACTTTCATATGGAAGAAATGAAACGGTCATATGAGTTATTTGTTAAGAGATATTAAAGTTCTCGTGAAACAGGGCCAGAACGGTTTCTGGATCCCCTGTTCCGACTTTGGAAATTCATTTTAAATTAACCAGAGATGATTAGGAGTCATGCCATATATGTATAGATTCCTCTTTGAGTCTAGTTTCTAAAGAAGCAAACAACATCAGTATTGAAGACCTGTACCAGAAGATATCCAATTCGTAATACATAAAGGTCAGTGTAGTCGAACCTTGGAATAGGGGAGACTTTAACTAATAAACTGTACTAATTGGTTCGACCAAAAATTCTAGAAAAAAATCTGTAGATGGACATATGAGTCTAGTTTCGGGGAAAAATTACGAAACTGATTTTCAAATTTTGAAACTCAAGATATGATTTTTAAGGCAACAGTGATGCAGTAACCAGCTTGTCTGGAAATTTTTAAATGGACAGTGAAAGTGATTAAGTTAAGTTTGTGTGCACCTTGTGTTCGACTCCGGTAACGGACTCGGGTACGGGGTGTTACATGGCCCATGGCCATATTATTGATTTGGCGTACTTTATTGCTTTATCTTTCCGCCATCAGATTGACGGCCACAAGAGGGGCCCCATCTGTTTAGTTCCTTATGTGACTCGCCTTGCTCGACACTTTGGTCTCCTTGACACACCGGAGCAGTCCTCTACACTCACATTAGTAGGCCAAATGTCCCGTCAGGGCATCTTGAGCATGATACACATGAGGATGATCGAAAGGTGTCGTGGAGTGGATCCTCCTCAGTATAGATTGTTTCATTCTAAACCCGAGGACTTTATATGATCCACAGCCTCCTCGTTCGAGTCACCGACCTGTTCCTTCTGCTGCTAGCTTCTGAGGAGTATCCACCAAGAAGTTCATTAGTTTCCTTCAATACTGCAATCAAAGGTTCGACTGTATTGATGCGACACTCTAGTATTTGTCAGCATTTCCATATTACTCCTCTAGCACCAACGACTCACGATACCGATACATTTGATGATGAGGACCATTGAGTCCATTTATCATTTATTTTTATTTTTAATTTCATTCTATTATTTTTAGTTTTATTTCTATTTTTATGTTTATTGTTATGATTTTAGACTTCTTTTGTTTTTATATTTTGAACTTTATATTTTTATAGTTGTTTCTAATCGAGTAACCCTGTTAATCTTCTTCAGCGTTGTGTTTATTTTCATATCAGTTGCTCAGAATCATTCTCATTTATCCACAATTTCGCTTTTCACTATTCTGGGAATTTGATTCAATATTCAGGGTAGCTTCAATTCTCTCCCTCTCTCATTATATTTTGTTTCTGCTGTTTTTTTCTATTTTTTGTACATTGAGGACAATGTACATCTTAGATGTGGGGAGGTTATTTATATGATCATTAGAAAATCCTTGAATTATGTCTTGTGTTCCAGTAATTTTCTCATTTTACTATTAGATTGAATTCTTGTTGATTTGTGATTTTTATTGATATGTTTTAGATTTAATTCATAGGTAATTGTGCATTGATTGATTAAACTTTAAGGCATGAGAGAACCAAGCATTATGAGTCTATTTTCAGAATTAAAAATTGCTAGGTTGTTTCCCTAAAATGAGGTATTACCTTGAAATTCGAGATTTACAAGATTGATATCAAAAACCATAATTTTTTTTGTGAGATTTTGAGCCTTTAGAGCATACACTTTTCTTGCTCACTTTATTATTGGTTATGAGTGTGTCAATACTGATTGGTTATTCTAGAACTTGCTTCGATTATACATGTCGAGACCGCACCTTTGAGTTGATATACTGAGATGATAAAGACACCTAGGTCTTAACCCACTTATTCGAAAAATCCTAACTTTATAATTAACCCTTAGTGAACCACTTTGAACCTAATAAACCATTTCTTGAACTACCCTTAAAATTGTAACACCCCTTACCCGAGACTGTAATATCCTGATTTTGGGCCTAGTCGGAATAGTGGTTTCGTGACCACAAAATCCGAGATAGAAATAATTATTTTATGATTATTTTAAGGTCTATGATATGATTGCATGATTGTGTGAAAATTTAGTGAAGAAATTTTATGCATAAAGTGCTTAAATTGAAATTAGGGACTAAATCGAATAATTTGCAAAACTTGCATTCTAGAAGTTTCTAGTATGAAATTGTTTTGAAATATTAATTAGGAGGTCTTAAATAGAAATTTTACCAATTTCTAAGTCTATGAACAAAAATTGGACATGGATGGAATTTTTGGAAAGTTTAGTAGTAAGGGCATTTTGATCATTTAGGGGTAAAATGAATTAAAATACAAAATTAAAAGCCAATTTTGCTCATCTTCAACCCCATGGCCGAATATAGCAAGGAGAAACCATGTCTAGGGTTTTCAAGCTTCCAAGCTCGATTGTAAGCCCGTTCTAGCCTCGTTTTAATGATTTTTACGTTTTTGGAGTCCCGTAGCTCGATTTAGCTTATGCTAGCAATAATTTAACCTAGGGTTTATATTTGGAAAAATACCCATAGGTGAAATTTGTGTATTTTGGTGTTTTATGATAGAATATGAGGTTTTAAATTATGTTAGACAACTTGTGCTACTCGGTTTTAAGTGAAAAGCGAGCAAAAGGGCTTAATCGGTAAAAATACCTAATAGTCATAAGTACATGTTAGAGTGAGAATTTGATGTTGCCATAGAAGGAAAAATGATCAGCATGTCATAAAACATAAGAAAATAGGCTGAATTTTAATTTACGAGCTTTGGAGCAAAAGTGTAAATACGCAAAAGTTTAGGGGCAAAATTGTAATTTTTCCAAAATATGATTTTGGGTCAATTTGAATAATGTGAGTCCTAATTAGACTATATTTTAAATGATAGAGCAAGGAAAACTAAAATTCGGGCTAAAATGGGGAAAATACCAAGTTGTGGACGAAATGGTAAAAGTAGCCATTTTCGCATACGAGGTAAGTTCATGTGTAAATAATGTAGCATAATTGTTATTTTTAAGTTATTGATGTTAATTATATGATACGCTGATTTTTTTATCGTGAAATATTATGCTTTGTGGTTAATGTTGAGTAATATGCAAATTATGTTTACTACTTGATAAATATGAATTGCTACGAGTATCGGTTCGATATTCCATGGAAGGCGACAAATGTGAGATCGAGGAAAAAGCCCGTTTGAACCTTAGGAATAGATTAGGATGCAAGTGACATGTCACTAGGATGGTTGAGCATCCGAACTCGTTGAGTTGAGTCCGAGTTCGTGAAATGTAACTAGGCATCCGAACTCGTTGAGTTGAGTCCGAGTCACTTATGGATGCGAACGCCCGAGCTCGTTGAGTTGAGTCCGAGTTCACTTAGGGGCGGGTTACATGATTTCTTGATTACATATGAGGCACTTATGTGCAAATTATCCGTGTATCCGATTTGTATTCCGATGTGTTCAACGGGTGAAATTTCCAGTGAAATGGAAGAACACTTAAGATGCAAGCGACGTTTTGGTAAGTGTTGTGAAATGGACACTTTGGACAGGTATGTTCTTAACCCTCGGGTTGAAAACTCGATATAACAACAATATGGTAAGATGATAAATGAAAATGTGATATGAATGTCTTGGTGATGATTATGCAAATGATGTTTTATGTTTGCTTATATGGTTATGTTACTTGCTATTTGCATGTGAACTTACTAAGCATTTATGCTTACTTCCTCCTTTCCATTCCTTGTAGTGTTGACAAGCCAGCTCAGAAAACGGGAACGATCGGAGGCATGCTCACACTATCCGTATACCATCTTGGCATAATGGCTTGCATATTTTGAGTATGGCATGTATAGCATTATAATCATTTTGTATATATGGTCTTATGATATGGTTATTGAGTGGTATGGAAATAGAAATGCTTGGTAATGATTAGCCATTGGAATGGCTAATCATGATCATATTTGGTATTATGTATGTCAAATTGCTAGCTAATCCATGGAAACCATGAAATAGGTAAAATTTACCATAAAATAGATTCAGACAGCAGTAGTGACGTGAATTTGAAAAATCACTAAAAATAGTATAAATGGAATTAAATAATGAATAAGTTATGGAATCGAAGCTTGATGAGTCTATTTTCATATGGAAGAAGCAAAACAGGTATATGAGCTATATTTTATGAGATGTTTAAATTTTTGTGAAACAGGGCCAGAGCAATTTCTGGATTCCCTGTTTTGACTTTGGAAATTCACCATAAATTTTAAAACGATAATTAGAAGTCATGCTTTATATGTACAGATTCATTATTGAGTCTAGTTTTATTAGAGACAAACGGTATAGTCATTGAAACTCTTTACAGGGAGATATCTGATTCGTAATACACAGAGGTCAGAGTAGTCGAACCCTGAAACAGGGGAGATTTTAACTAATAAACTGTACTAATTGGCCCTACCAAAAATTCTAGAAAAAAATTAGTAGATACATATATGAGTCTAGTTTCAGGAAAAATTTACGGAATTGGATTTAGAGTTTTGGAACTCAAGATATGATTTTTAAAGCGACTGTGATGCAGTTAGCCAGCTTGTCTAGAAATTTTAAAATGAATTGTATGAGCTGTTTAAGTAATGAATTAAGTCCGTTAACACCTCGTGTTCGACTCCGGCAACGGTCTCGGGTACGGGCGTTACAGAGACCATCGCCGGAGTCGAGCACGAGGCATTACCAGACTTATCTTACCTATTTGGGGCATAAAAAAATTTAATTTAAATAAAATTAATTCACTCACATTCATCTAATAAATCCCAAGAAAGGGCACTCGAGGCCCTAAAACGTGCAATTGGAATGGTTTAGGACCAAACCAGGAACATTAAAAATTTTCCGATTACTTACACAAATCAAAACAATTTATTTCACTATTCATAATAAAACTGTCCATCTGAATAACAGTCACTAAATTATTTATAAATCAAGTCAAAAAACCAAAAATTTAAATCTATAAATTTTTCCTGAAACTAGACTCATATATCTTCTTACCATAATTTTTTCAGAATTTTTGGTTTGGCCAATTAGTAC
The DNA here is from genome assembly GCF_025698485.1 of Gossypium arboreum. Classification (NCBI taxonomy): domain Eukaryota; kingdom Viridiplantae; phylum Streptophyta; class Magnoliopsida; order Malvales; family Malvaceae; genus Gossypium; species Gossypium arboreum. Next base: position 69,605,176 of record NC_069081.1, read on the forward strand.
ATTTTATTCATTAATTGTTCCCCTATTTCGCAGTTTAGTGGATCTAACCTCTCTTCACTAAAAATCGATTATCTGTTTATACAGAAATTGGATAATGTTATCGTTTGTTTCTAATGAAAATAAACTCACTAAGGAATCTAGAAATATAAACTTTGACTTATAATTATTTTTTTACGATTTCTAGTGATTTTACAAATTTGGAATAGGGGATCACGAAGTCACTCTGCACCAGTCTTACAGAAATTTAAATATCTCATAATATAGACTTCCTTTGCTTGCTCTGTTTCTTTCTTATGAAAATTGACTAAAAAATATTTAATTATATATCTCATTCACCATTTAATTTGACTTCTACAATTTTTAGTGATTTTTCAAATCCACATCACTACTGCTGTTTCCTAACTATTCCATGGCCAACTCTTACTCTTTCATAGTTTCTTTGCATCAAACCTCATTTAGGCATACATAATACCAAAACATGTTCTTATTTAGCTATATTATAAGCTGACCATTACCAAGTATTCACATGTCATTCTTTAATTATATCATAAGGACATACACACAAAATAGCCAAGTCCCTATACATGTCATAACTTAAAGTATTTCTAGTCACAAAATACCGAGATAACTCATTGATAGTGTGAGGCAATCCCCGACGTCCTTACAATTTTTCGAGTTGGCTTTACGATACTATAAAAAAGAGAGAAAAGAAATGGAGTAAGCATAAATCTTAGTAAGTTTGCATGTAAATAAATAATAACATTCTAAATGAATTATCAAGATAACCTGAACCTTTCGAACTTACCAAACGAATTGACTCCCTATTTGTCGAGATTTGAATTGATTAGTTGCCTAACTATGTTCTTTTGTTTTAGTTGTTAAATTTCCTCTTATTATCCGTAGATCTCAAAAATAATAATAATATTATTTACATTTATGTTGATTATTACTAGTTCTTTGTTTTTTTCTTGAGCTTAAACAGTTAATTTCATATTCAGAGAAGAAGCTCGTGTTATGCTTGAATAATTTCGATTGATGTAATTATTCAGTATTAATTAATTTGTATAGTTAGGTAATTTATCAATCCGATCTCGATTCTAACCTTCTTTTTCAGCCTTTATCCACACCTTTAACCCAAGCCCCATTACAACCCTTTAAAGACCTTTTGATTTGTGTAACATATCATTTTATAGTTGTGGAGATTTGATTTTCATGCAAGCTTATGGTAATAACTTTTCATATTTGACTTTGTGTGCTTAATTTTTGAACCTTAAAACTTTGAGTGATTGAGTGAATCTTTAGTGAGGATATCAATTCTTGTCGGTTTTGAATTAAAGGTAATTACTTAGATAAGGGGAAATACCTATGTTTTCATGCTTTAAAAATGTGTGACTTGGATTGTTTGAATCTTTAGTGCTCTTTTAGTTGAATTATCAATGTGTGATTATTTATGAATTATGATAAAACATTATTGATAGGAATTATCAATTGAGAGAGTTTAATTTTAATTTTGAGTTGAGAATTTTAATTTTAATTTTAATTATGATAAAACATGGTCTTACATGATTTCCTTGCCTTGTAGAACTTACCAATGTCATGCCTTGGCATGGTTTTACTTGGTATCTTTAAACCCTAATGTCATGACATTTGTATCCTACACATTCCTAAGGTTCAACCAAGACTTTTAAGTATCATTTCTCCGTCAGTTCTTACTTGAATCATCAAGGAATAAATTTATAAAATAAATATATAGATGTTGAAAAATAACATCATTAAATATAAATAATAAAACATTGCATTTATTTACCACAAACTTACCTTGATACAAAATACGAAAAATATTTTGATTTAGTCATCAACCTTTTTCTTTCCTCGGTCTAACCCCGAATTTCGTTCTTCTTGATCTATAATAGCAAATTTAACTTATTTAATATTCATATTTATCAAAACAGTCCTTAACTCTAACTTTGGAAAAATTACAATTTTTCCCTTAAAATTTTGCATATTTTCACTTTTGCCCCAAGGCTCGGAAATGAAAATTTATCCCTAATTCTTATGTTTTATGACATGATGATCAATTATTTACCTACGGAAACATTAAATTCCCACTCTAACATGTACTTATGACCATTAGGTATTTTTACCGATTATGTCGTTTTACTCGTTTTCCCTTAAAATCGCTTAGCTCAAGTCGTTTAATAATTTCAAGCTTCATATTCTACCATAAAACATCAAAATAAACACATTTCACCTATAGGTATTTTTCCAAATATGAACCTTAGGTTAAATTATTGCTAGAATGAGCTAAATCAAGTTACCAGGACTTCAAAAACGTAAACAACATTAAAAACGGAGCTTGGAATCACTTACTATGAAGCTTGGAAGCTTGACAAAACCCTAGCTATGAAGAATCCTTGAAATTTCTGCCTAATGAAGAAGATGGGCACATTTTGCCATCTTTTTCCCTTTTTTAATCTTTTAATTACCAAATGACTAAAATACCCTTCATTAAAACTTTAGTTATTTTTATCTATGTATGTCCATTTTTGTCCATGAAAACCTAATGGTCTAATTACCATTTAAGGACCTCTACTTCAATTATAATATTCAATTTAATCGTTTAGCATCTAAAACTCATATTTATCAACTTTTACAATTAAGTCCTAGTAGGCAAATTAAGCATGCTATCTATAAAATTTTCCATCGATACTCTAACACATGCATCTAATCACTTGGTAAATTATAAAATTAATCGAATAAACTTTTTATCTCAATTCATGGTTTCACAACCATTTTCCGTTTAGGCCCTATTTTGGGATGTTACAAATATTAACTTATAACTCATTCTTTTTATTGATTGAGAATTTTCCTTAGTTTATTGACTCCCTTTTTGTCGAGATTTGAATTGATTAGTTGCCTAACTATGTTCTTTTGTTTTAGTTGTTAAATTTTCTCTTATTATCCGTAGATCTCAAAAATAATAATAATATTATTTACATGTATGTTGATTATTACTAGTTCTTTGTTTTTTTCTTTAGCTTAAACAGTTAATTTCATATTCAGAGAATAAGCTCGTGTTATGCTTGAATAATTTCAATTGATGTAATTATTCAGTATTAATTAATTTTTATAGTTAGGTAATTTATCAATCCGATCTCGATTCTAACCTTCTTTTTCAGCCTTTATCCACACCTTTAACCCAAGCCCCATTACAACCCTTTAAAGACCTTTTGATTTGTGTATCATATCATTTTATAGTGGTGGAGATTTAATTTTCATGCAAGCTTATGGTAATAACTTTTCATATTTGACTTTGTGTGCTTAATTTTTGAACCTTAAAACTTTGAGTGATTGAGTGAATCTTTAGTGAGGATATCAATTCTTGTCGGTTTTGAATTAAAGGTAATTACTTAGATAAGGGGAAATACCTATGTTTTCATGCTTTAAAAATGTGTGACTTGGATTGTTTGAATCTTTAGTGCTCTTTTAGTTGAATTATCAATGTGTGATTATTTATGAATTATGATAAAACATGATTGATAGGAATTATCAATTGAGAGAGTTTAATTTTAATTTTGAGTTGAGGATTTTAATTTTAATTTTAATTATGATAAAACATGGTCTTACATGATTTCCTTGCCTTGTAGAACTTACCAATGTCATGCCTTGGCATGGTTTTACTTGATATCTTTAAACCCTAATGTCATGACATTTGTATCCTACACATTCCTAAGGTTCAACCAAGACTTTTAAGTATCATTTCTCCGTCAGTTCTTACTTGAATCATCAAGGAATAAATTTATAAAATAAATATATAGATGTTGAAAAATAACATCATTAATTATAAATAATAAAACATTGCATTTATTTACCACAAACTTACATTGATACAAAATACGACAAATATTTTGATTTAGTCATCAACCTTTTTCTTTCTTCGGTCTAACCCCGAATTTCGTTCTTCTTGATCTATAATAGCAAATTTAACTTATTTAATATTCATATTTATCAAAACAGTCCTTAACTCTAACTTTGGAAAAATTACAATTTTTCCCTTAAAATTTTTCATATTTTCACTTTTGCCCCAAGGCTCGGAAATGAAACTATATCCCTAATTCTTATGTTTTATGACATGCTGATCAATTATTTACCTACGGAAACATTAAATTTCCACTCTAACATGTACTTATGACCATTAGGTATTTTTACCGATTATGTCGTTTTACTCGTTTTCCCTTAAAATCGCTTAGCTCAAGTCGTTTAATAATTTCAAGCTTCATATTCTACCATAAAACATCAAAATAAACACATTTCACCTATAGGTATTTTTCCAAATATGAACCTTAGGTTAAATTATTGCTAGAATGAGCTAAATCAAGTTACCAGGACTTCAAAAACGTAAACAACATTAAAAGCAGAGCTTGGAATCACTTACTATGAAGCTTGGAAGCTTGACAAAACCCTAGCTATGAAGAATCCTTGAAATTTCTGCCTAATGAAGAAGATGGGCACATTTTGCCATCTTTTTCCCTTTTTTAATCTTTTAATTACCAAATGACTAAAATACCCTTCATTAAAACTTTAGTTATTTTTATCTATGTATGTCCATTTTTGTCCATGAAAACCTAATGGTCTAATTACCATTTAAGGACCTCTACTTCAATTATAATATTCAATTTAATCGTTTAGCATCTAAAACTCATATTTATCAACTTTTACAATTAAGTCCTAGTAGGCAAATTAAGCATGCTATCTATAAAATTTTCCATCGATACTCTAACACATGCATCTAATCACTTGGTAAATTATAAAAATTAATCAGAATAAACTTTTTTATCTCGAATTCATGGTTTCACAACCATTTTTCCGTTTAGGCCCTATTTTGGGATGTTACAAATATTAACTTATAACTCGTTCTTTTTTATTGATTGGGAATTTTCCTTAGTTTATTGACTCCCTTTTTGTCGAGATTTGAATTGATTAGTTGCCTAACTATGTTCTTTTATTTTAGTTGTTAAATTTTCTCTTATTATCTGTAGATCTCAAAAATAATAATAATATTATTTACATTTATGTTGATTATTACTAGTTCTTTGTTTTTTTCTTGAGCTTAAACAGTTAATTTCATATTCAGAGAATAAGCTCGTGTTATGCTTGAATAATTTCGATTGATGTAATTATTCAGTATTAATTAATTTTTATAGTTAGGTAATTTATCAATCCGATCTCGATTCTAACCTTCTTTTTCAGCCTTTAACCACACCTTTAACCCAAGCCCCATTACAACCCTTTAAAGACCTTTTGATTTGTGTATCATATCATTTTATAGTGGTGGAGATTTGATTTTCATGCAAGCTTATGGTAATAACTTTTCATATTTGACTTTGTGTGCTTAATTTTTGAACCTTAAAACTTTGAGTGATTGAGTGAATCTTTAGTGAGGATATCAATTCTTGTCAGTTTTGAATTAAAGGTAATTACTTAGATAAGGGGAAATACTTATGTTTTCATGCTTTAAAAATGTGTGACTTGGATTGTTTGAATCTTTAGTGCTCTTTTAGTTGAATTATCAATGTGTGATTATTTATGAATTATGATAAAACATTATTGATAGGAATTATCAATTGAGAGAGTTTAATTTTAATTTTGAGTTGAGGATTTTGCTTGAGGACAAGCAAATGCTTAAGTGTGGGGATATTTGATAAACCATAAAAGTAACATAGTTTAATCCCATTCTTAATGCATTTCTGTATTATTTATTATTTAATTTAGTGAATTTGATGCTCCTAATCCTTTAATTTCATGTTTTATATTTACGAGAGCAAAAGGGAACAAAAAGAGCGGAAAACGGGCCAAAATTGGACAAACAGGCTATTTTAAGGATCCACACGACTAAGCCTTTTCCCACACGAGCTGAGCACACACCCGTGTGAGCCACATAGGTTGTCCACAAGCCCATGTGCCAGCCCATGTTGATTTCAAACCTTGTTTCCCTAATACATGAAAAATGCCAATTTTTAGGGTTTCTGAGCATTCTAAAGTTTATAAATACATACTAGAAGAGGACTTAAAGGGATACGCAGAGCTGAACGAAGAAAAGACTCGAAGAACACCAACGGATTCAACTCAGAAGTAGGATCTCCTTCAAGACTGAAGATCTCCATTCAATTTCTCTCAAAGTTTTTGGCTTTCTTTATGTTTTGTTGTTTTCCTAATTTTGATATGTTTTCCTTCCAAAGTATGAACTAAATTCCTTAGATACCTAAAGAGGATGAAACCTATGACAGATCTTATTATTTGATTTTTCTGAATTGCATGCTAATATTTGTTCTTGATCTCACTTATGTGTTCTTATTTCATGTTTTCATGTTTTCAGGATATTAATTCATGATTGATGTGCTTATTCAGTGGAGCAAAAGTTCCTCTATAAGAGTAGATCTAGCATAATTGAGTGGAGTTGCATGCAAGCATAGAAATAGGACGACATAAATCTATCGGATTAGAGTCAAATCTAATAGGGGAATCCATAGATCGAGTTAATACGACAATAGGGGTTTTAATTAGAAAGAGATTTCAATTAATCAACCTAGAGTCATTTATTTTTATTCTAGAAAGAGATATTAATATAAGTTAGGGATTTCTACGGATCAAGACAAGTGAATAAATCATTTAATTCAGATTTAGAATAATAAGTGAAGTCTAGGTGGATTCTTTCCTGGGTATTGTAACACCCCTTACCCGTGTCTGATGCCAGGACTGGGAATGAGGCATTACCGAACTTGTACTCAGACATTCATGCAAAACCGGACTATAAAATTTTTCTTCAAATCAATTTCATTCATACATACGCAATCCGTCCCTTACATGAGCCTACGAGGCCTAAAACATACATCTGGGGTGGTTCAAGACTAAACCTAGAACTTTCGAAAAACTTTGGGCAATATGTGGGGGTAGGCTGTGTTTCTCACACGGCCAAGACACACATGTCATCAAACCGTGTACCTCTCTGACTATGACATCATCATCAAAATAAGGTCACACGGTCGTATCACACGCCCCTATGTCCAGATCGTGTGGTACATTAAAAATAAATGAATTTTTCCTAAAATGGTGCAGACTTCACACGGCCAGAGCACACGCCCATATGGGTAGGCCATGTTTCTCACACGGCCAAGACACACGCTCATGTCTTAGCCCGTGTGTTTACTACTAGGCATACTGACTTGTAGAACTAGGGTGTAGGGGACACACGGCTATGCAACACGACCTTGGGACAGATCGTATGTCACACACGGCCTAGACACATGCCCGTGTGTCTACCCATGTGGACAATTTAGAGGCTATTTTCTATGCCAATTGCCACCTTCACTCATCTACATACTCAAACTTGTTTCAAAGCATGCAACATAGCATATTTAAACACTCAATATCCAATGCCATGGCATTTTCATGCCTTCAAAATATCATCTTAAAGCACATGCAATTAGTCATGCCATTTAGAGGCATTCCACACCAATTTCATGCATAACCAAATTTTTTATCCAAATTCCATAATACATATTCATGACCATGATCATCTTAAGCCATTAAGTAATTTCTTTTCTTCTAGCATCTAATCCATACTTCATCATACATTCACCAAGCAATAACATATCACATCATCAAAGCATTAGCACATGCATGCATGGATAATTAGACTATAACCCGAAAATCACATATAAGCCATGTCACACAGCCATTACAAAATGAATCATCAATATTAGAGGCCCTTACAACTTGGCCAAATTTGCATGACACATATCACAAAATAACCAAGTCCCCTATACATGCCATACTCAAGTTATCAATTTCACTATACCCACGTAACCATAAAAATTATTCATCATTCAAGTATTTTGACTTATTTATCAATTTTTCATATATATATACTTTCTCATCATAATTCATCCTTTATCAAGGCATTGCTCATGAGTTTATCGTACATACCTGTACTTAACCATAGTATATCATATGATCATACATTCTTTAACATGCCCTCATTGGGACTTTCATCATATCATCTATTTCATTACCCGTTGAACACTTGGAATACTATTAGATAGACGAAAATCTTGCACATAAGTGCCACATATACGTAAGTAGTCAAAGCTACCTCATAACATGTAACGCTCGCTAAGGAGCTACTCAGGGGCCTACTTATATAAGCTATCGGTCAAGATGTAACTACACGGGCTGCTCACACAAGCTGTCAAGTATCCAATGCACTCAGGACTACCTAGCCACCAGTAGAACACACATAAGACCAGCGCCCAATTACATGTATCGCATCCATCATGAACTCAGACCAACTCAATAAGTTCAGATGCCACATATATATCACGAACCGAAACCAAATCAATGAGTTCGAATTTTTTATTTTCTAGTGACGTGTCACTTGTATCCTAAACTATTCCTAAGGTACAAACATGATTCTTTCTCACGTGTACATAATGTCTCCATTACACTTGCTCGTGATGTCATGGATAACGACCATAATATCATTCGTACTTACAACACCATCATTAGGCATAACATACATAATAATAATAAAATATTTTCCACATAATATCAGTACATCAAGACATACTATATTGTCACATTATTTACACATGTACTTACCTCGGTACAAAATGATTGTAAACGAGCCTATTTGACGAAAACTTTATTCCTCCCTCGGTCAAGACCCGAATCACGTTTTTCTTGATCTATAATGTCAAATTTAACTTGTTTAATAATCACATTGTTCAAATCAATTCATAATTCATACTTTAGCTAAATTACTCTTTTACCCCTAACTTTTCACTTATTTATAATTTAGTCCTTAAGCTCGTAAAATGAAATGCATGCATTTTCTTTGTTACACAAGCCTAGCCAAAATTTTCCTTATACTCATAACAACCCATATTTTCATCAAAATTATATTTTTATCACTTATTTTTACACAATTTTTAATTTAGTCCTTTTTAGTGGTTTTCATGAAAAATCATCTTGTGAAAGATGTTTATCACACACTAAACTCTTATATTCCTCCATAAATCATCAAAATACATGCATGTCACACATGGGTAAATTTTTATACATAAACCCTACTTCAAAATAAGGGTGGAAATAGATAAATCAAGCTACGAGGACTTAAAAAATGTAAATAACATTAAAAATAGGCTAAGGAACAGTTACTATTGAGCTTGAAAAGATGAACAAAACCCTAGTTATGGCTCCTTAAATTTTCAGCAATGAGGGAGGAAGATGGACACAAATTTTTACTTATTTTCCCTTTTTATTCTTTTATTTACCAAATGACCAAAATGCCCTTAAGGCCTTTCTTTCAATTTTTTCTTATACATGTCCATTTTTGTCCAAACTTTTAGAAATTGGTAAAATTGCTAATTAGGACCTTATAATTTATAATCTAAAGCAATTTCATGCTAAAAGCTTCTAGAACACAAGTTTTGCATCTTATTCAATTTGGTCCCTAAAGTTCAATTAGACATTTTATGCATAGAATTTCTTCATGAAACTTTCACACAAGCATGCATACATATCATGGACTTCATAATAATCATAAAATAATTATTTTGTCTCAAATTAATGGTCTCAAAACCACTGTTTTGACTAGGCCCTAATTTGAGATGTTACAGGTATTGTCTATCTCATCGGTTTTCTTCAAATATTTTCTTACTTTATTCTCTGTTTCGTCTTAGTAATTAGGTTAGTTAAGATAAGGTTAAAATAAATCCCTTCAATTTATTCTGCTAAATAATAAAAAGATAGTAACTACTAGTACTTTTAGTCCTTATGGATACGATATTCCCAACTCACCATAGCTATACTACCATTCGATAGGCACACTTGCCTTTGTTGTATTTTAGTTAGTTCGTGATGTCATCAATATCATCAAAGAACTCCAATATTGACTTCCTAAGGATTCTTTTGAATACTATATTCATTAATGACTGGAAGATGGAAGAGGCATTGGTCAAGCCGAATGGCATGACCACAAATTCATAGATCCCTTCATGGGTTTTGAATGTTGTTTTGTAGATGTCTTGGTCCCACATTCTAATCTGGTGATAACTTGATCTCAAATCCAATTTAAAAAAGTATGTCGTTACTCCCAGTTTATCTAAAAGTTCTTCAATGAGGGGTATTAGGAATTGGTCTTTAATGGTGAGCTGATTCAACTATCGATAGTCTACACATAGCCTCCAGCTTCTATCCGTTTTTTTACCATTACCACCGGTGAAGCAAAAGGACTATTTTTGTTTCTAATAACTCCAAATTATAGCAATTCTCCAACAAGTTTCTCAATTTCAACCTTTGAAGTGGGGGGTACCTATAGGGTTTTACCTTGACCACTTTGGTCTCATCCACCAAGGGAATCCTATGATCATAAAGTCTGTGTTGTAACACCCCGTACCCGAGACCGTTGCCGGAGTCGGACACGAGGGGTTTGCAGACTTAAATCACTTATTTGCACAGTCCATTTCAAATTTCCAGACGAGCTGGCTAACTGCGTGACTGTCACCTTAAAAATCATATCTCAAGCTCCAAAACTCGAAAACCAGTTCCGTAAATTTTTCCTGAAACTAGACTCATATCTACATCTAAAATTTTTTTTCTAGAATTTTTGGTCAATCCAATTAGTACAGTTTATTAGTTAAAGTCTCCCCTGTTTCAGGGTTCGACTACACTGACCTTTGCGCATTACGACTTGGATATCTCCCCGTACAGGGCTTCAATACTGATGCCGTTTGTTTCTATAGAAACTAGTCTCGAAAAGGAATCTATACATATATGGTATGACTTCTAATTATCTCTTGTTAATTTATAATGAATTTTCAAAGTCGGAACAGGGAATCCAGAAACCGTTCTGGCCCTGTTTCGCGAAAACTTAAATATCTCATAATATACTGTTCATATGATCGTTTCGTTACTTTCCTATGAAAATAGATTCATCAAGGTTAGACTAAATAATTTATTCACTATTTAATTCCATTCCTACTATTTTTAGTCATTTTTCACATTCACATCACTGCTGCTATCAGCATCTATTTTTAAGGTAGACTTTACCTATTACATAGTTTCCATGATTCAACTAGCCCTTTAGCATATATAGCACAAAATATGATCATGATTAACCATTCCAATGGCTAATAGTTCCCAAACATTTCCATACCTCTTAATGAACATCATACAAGACGATTATAATACTAAGCTCAAAGTGTATATAAGCCATTTTCGCATGGCTATCCAAATTTATACAAAACCAAAGGGTCCATGACCAACAACAAAACGGGTAGTCCTATACATGCCATTTCAAAGTTCAACCAAAAGTGTACCAAAGGGGGGCTTTGATAGTGTGGGCGACTTCGACTTCAATAATCCCGAGTCCGATAGCTGACGAACCAAAATCTATAAAACAGAGATTCAAAGAACGGAGTAAGCATTTAATGCTTAGTAAGTTTGAGCCATAAAATTAGACACAAGCAAGTGTAGCATTCATATGGCTAAGCAGATAATTTCATATGCACAAATTCTCAATATCATACTTACTTCACATTACCAACCCTTATATTCATACACAAAAGATCAACTTAGCCAAAGGCGGTAGCTCATTTATCGATCGAGCGAATACTAATTGTAAGGATCAACTAATTCAATGCATATCTGAGACATACCTCATTCTTTGGGATTTTACGAGCATATTAATTGAAACTATTACAGCAAGGTCGCTCATTCCCAAGCCAAGTACCTTTCGGATTTAACCGGATATAGCTACTCGCTCAATGCCTTGGGACATAGCCGGATATAGTAACTCACACCAATGCCTTCGGGACTTAGCCGGATATAGTAACTTCGCACAAATGCCTTGGGACTTAGCCGGATATAGTAACTTCGCACAAATGCCTTGGGACTTAGCCGGATATAATAACTCGCACAAATGCCTTGGGACTTAGCCGGTTATCATCCAAATATTCATGCACATATCAATAAATCATGACACATCTATATTTCATTTTCATAATTAGAGTTCAAACACAAGTCACGTATTAAGCAATCCCATTTTCGGCTCACTAGCCACATACAAACAGCATGGTTTAGTTTGCTTTATGACACGATCTCTATGCACATACGGCTACCCGTCATACGTATAGACTAATTAACTCAACATATAATTCAAGTAGAATCATCATATCACCGTATATTTGTTATGCTCATACGTCATGACTTAATCAAATCGTGAACTAAGTCTCGTTACTCGAAAACTTACCTCGGAGGTGGTCGAACAATTTTGGCGGCTATTCGATCACTTTTTCCTTTCCCTTATCCAACTGTGGTCCTCTAAGCTCTTGAGCTAATTCAAACAAATTTAACTTATTAAAGTCTCATTATGCTTACTTATGGCCAAATATGACAAGGAGTTTGATAGGTCATATGGACACCTTTAGCTTAAATACAAAATGGTCATAGGCATTTTTAATCACATTGAGCAATTTAGTACAATTAATCAAACATTTCCTCATGTGCACCTTTATAACCAAATACACACATCATTAACCTAATATCAATTAACTAAGCACTTAACAAATTCTCCTTGAGCCGATTGTCTAAGTCAAGATAGGATCATCATTATGCTTACCTATAGCCGAATGTACAACATCAATCTATGCATTCATTCGTGTGGCCGAACATGCATGTCTATGTTGAGGCCGATTGCATACTTAATACATTCTACAAGTATGGTCACTTGTATTGACCAAATACCATTTTGTTTCAAGTTCAAAACTTGGCTAATACACATATATGCACTATTAAAGCATCCTCTCCATTCCATCAATTCAACACATGCATTACTCATTAATATACAAAATTATATTCGCCTTAGCACACATCTTGTTGGCGAATTTTTCTCCATCTAGCAACATTTTATGTACTATGCCGAACCAAAAGATCAAACACCTAGCTTAATCATTTCCAAAACACTTAACTGCCTTTGACCAAGACTTTAAACAAAGTCTATGTTCGGCTATCACACATATGGGCATTATTAGTTCAAAGTTTTAACAAGATTAATTTCTTTGATCTTAACCTAAGTGACAACCCCCATTGTTCATCTAGATTTAGCATGAAACAAACACCAACCAAGAAAACAACACCCATGGCCGAGTATCATCTTCATTACATAGCAAGATTTAAACCATGGGCTAGGTAGAACTCAAACTAACATCAAAAATATGCATGAATCTCATGGAACAACATCAAACTTACCTTAACCTAGCTACAAGCATGGCCGAATCTCTTCCACATTTCCCCCTTTCTTTCCTTTTGAATTTCGGTCAAGAAGAATGAAAAAGGATGGACATTGTTTTTTCTTTATTGCTAGCTTTTTATTTTATTGTTTCCTACATACCACATTAGCACACCATGCTTAAAATATGCTATGCCCCATAGCATGGCCGGCCACTAGCTCAAATATTGGGCAATTTTACATGCAAACCCACCATTTCTATAACATGCATTAATAGGCCACTTTACATTTGCCTAGCACATTTCCAAATTTTCTCACATAAGTCCTATTTACTAAAATTCACCTACAATTAAACAAAATTCAAATATGAAATTTTCACACATGCATATATACATATAATAAGCATCAAATATGACAGCTAATTATTTTTATGACTCGATTTTGTGGCCCCGAAACCACTTCTCGACTAGGGTCACATTAGGGCTGTCACAACTCTCCCCCACTTAAGAAATTTTCGTCCCCGAAAATCTTACTGGTAAATAGGTTTGGGTATCGCTCTTTCATAGAGTTCTCAGGTTCCCAAGTAGCTTCTTCCATCCCGTGTTTGAGCCATAACACTTTTACTAAAGGAACCTTTTTGTTTCATAACTCTTTCACTTCACGAGCTAGGATACGAATTGGTTCTTCTTCGTAACTCATATTGGCTTGAATTTCAACCTCTGATGGACTAATTATGTGCGATGGATCAGATCTATAATGTCGAAGCATCGAAACATGAAAGAGGTCGTGAATCTTTTCAAGTTCAGGGGGCAAAAGCAATCGATACGCAACTGGACCGACTCGTTCGGATATTTCATATGGCCCGATGAACCTCGGACTCAATTTGCCCTTACGCCCAAATCTGAGTATCTTTTTCCAAGGTGAAACTTTAAGAAACACTTTATCTCCCACCTGATATTCAATGTCCTTTCGTTTCAAATCCGCATACGATTTCTGACGATCTGTGGTTGCCTTCAGACTTTCACGGATTACTTTTACTTTCTGTTCAGCATCTTTAATCAAATCAATTCCAAAAATTTTACTTTCATCAAGCTCGGTCCAAAACAATGGTGTACGGCATTTACGCCCGTACAAAGCCTCGTAAGGTGCCATCTTAATACTTGATTGAAAATTATTGTTGTAAGCGAATTCAATCAAAGGTAAATACCGCTCCCATGAACCACTAAACTCGAGGATGCAACATCTCAACATATCCTCAAGTATCTGAATTATCCGCTCGGATTGACTATCGGTTTGTGAATGAAAAGCGGTGCTAAAATGCAGCTTGGTATCCAAAGCTTCTTGCAATTTCTTCCAAAATTGTAAGGTGAATCTCGGATCTCTATCTGGCACAATAGAAATCGGTACCCCGTGTAATCTCACAATCTGAGAAACATACAATTCAGCTAGTTTATCCAATGAAAAATCCGTACGTACGGGAATAAAGTGAGCCGATTTAGTCAGTCTATCAATAACAACCCAAATCGCATCCTTCTTACTTGCCGACACTGGCAACCCAGATACAAAATCCATCGTGACTCGATCCCATTTCCATTCAGGTATCATGATCGGCTGAAGTAAACTCGTAGGCACTTGATGTTCTGCCTTCACTTGTTGACATATTAAACACTTCGATACAAAATCAGAAATATCTCGTTTCATGCCACGCCACCAAAACTGGCGTCTCAGATCGTTGTACATTTTCGTACTCCCCGGGTGAATTGACATTCGGCTACAATGAGCTTCGTTCAGAATCATCGAAATGAGTTCTGAATTTCTTGGAACACACAAACGACTTCTGAACCTTAAACAATCGTCATCACCAATTTGAAACTCTGATTCCATATGCGGAACACATTCAGCCCGTTTTGCAACCAATTCATCATCGACTTTCTGGGCTTCACGAATTTGATGAATCAATAATGGTTTGGCCTTTAATTCAGCTACTAACACATTGTCAGATAGAACAGACAAGTGTACATTCATCGCTCGTAAAGCAAACAGTGATTTACGACTTAAGGCATCCGCAACCTCATTAGCCTTTCCCGGGTGATAGTCAATGACAAGCTCATAATCTTTTAACAACTCGAGCCAACGTCTTTGTTGCATATTCAAGTTTCTTTGAGTCATCAAATATTTAAGGCTTTTGTGATCCGAATACACATGGCACTTCTCGCCAAATAAATAATGTCGCCATATTTTCAAAGCAAATACGATGGCAGCTAGTTCGAGATCATGGGTCGGATAATTTTTCTCATGTGGCTTCAATTGTCTCGACGCATAGGCCACAACTCGACCTTCTTGCATCAATACGCAACCCAACCCAAGTAGGGATGCATCACTATAAATGACAAACTCTTTGCACGATTCGGGCTACACTAGAATTGAGCTTCGGTCAAATAAGTTTTCGATTGATCAAAACTTTTCGACATTTTTCCGTCCATTCGAACTTAACATCTTTTGAAGTAGCCGTCATTGGTGTGGCTATCGTCGAGAAACCTTTTACAAACCGTCGGTAGTAGCCGCAAGTCCCAAAAGCTCGAACCTCGATAATATTTCTGGAGGTTTCCAGTTAAATATGGCTGAAATTTTGCTCGGATCAACTCGAATACCCGATGCAGATACCACATGACCCAAGAAGCTAACCTCTCTTAACCGAACTCACACTTCATGAACTTAGCGTATAAGCGCTTATCCGTAAAATTTGCAACACTAATCTCGGTGCTCAGCATGTTCGGTCTCATCTCTTGAATAGACCAAGATGTCATCAATAAACACAACTACGAACCGGTCCAAATATCTCAAGATCCGATTCATCAAATCCATAAATACCATGAGGGCATTAGTGAGCCCAAACGGCATCACTAAGAACTCGTGAGTGGTCGTATCTCGTTAAAAGCAGTTTTGGGTATATTCGAATCTCGAATTCGCAACTGGTAATAACCCGATCTCAAATCTATCTTTGAAAACACTGAGGCTCCCTTTAGTTGATCAAACAAATCGTCAATACGTGGCATCGGATATTTATTCTTTATCGTCACCTTATTCAGCTGACGATAGTCAATGCACAACCTCATGGTTCCGTCCTTCTTTTTCACAAACAATACTGGTGCACCCCAAGGTGAGAAACTTGGTCGAGCGAAACCTCTATCTGTAACACCCCAAACCCGTGACCGTCACCGGATTTGACCACGAGGTGTTACGGGGCCTACTTTACTTATTCCTCTCTTGGAAAATTTTTTTGTTTTCCTTTTTCTGTTCCAGGCAGGCTAGTTAACTGCGTCACTGCCACCTTAAAAATCATATCTCGAGTTCCAGAACTCAAAAACCAAATCCGTAAATTTTCCCCGAATTTAGACTCATATATCCATCCATGGATTTATTTCTAGAATTTTTGGTCGGGCCAATTGGTACAGTTTATTAGTTAAAGTCACCCCTGTTTCAGGGTTCGACTACACTGACCTTTCCGCATTACGACCTGGATATCATCTCGTACAGAGCTCTAATGCTCATGCCGTTTATTTCTAATGAAACTAGACTCAAAGAGGAATCTATGCATATAAGGCATGACTTCTAATTGTTTCTGGATAATTTATGGTAAATTTTCAAAGTTGAAACAGAGGATCCAGAAACTGTTCTGGCCCTGTCTCACGAAATCTTGAATATCTCTCAAAATACAGCTCATATGGTCTTTTCGTTTCTTCCATATGAAAATAGACCCATCAAGCTTCGAGTACATAATTTTCTTAGCAATTAATTCCACTTCTACTATTTTTGGTGATTTTTCAATCTCATATCACTGCTGCTGTCCGCAACAGTTACTGTAGTAGACTATGCCAATTTCATGAATCTTTCCTTGGCCTTACTAATCATTCATCATACATGACACAACTATGGCCACCTTATCAAAATTAAGGTTTCTAAGACCCGTGGCTATAGGTTCTAGCATCCCACTCAAACGACCACATAGGCCATTTTCACATGGCTTAAAGTTTACAACCCAAAATTCAACAAAACAAAATAGCCCATACATGCCAAATGTTCTCCTAGGTTGACTAAGAAGACAATACCAAAATTGCTCGCCGGTGTGATGACTTCGTTGACGGCTCCGAGCACACAAAATAGACGAGTCCAAGAGACCTAAAATGGGTGACAAGAAAACACAGAGTGAGTTTACAACTCAGTAAGTCCTAAGCATTCGACAATCATCCATCAATAAAATTATCACAACATGAAATAATGTACGAGGCTAGGTACTCCATCCATATCGAAAATATACCATAGTTCCTCGGACCTTTCGGTTCATTCTCATACCAATTCAGCCAATGACATTTTATATACTGTTCAATAGAATAATAGAGGCATTGCCATACATCATCTCATTTCGCAATAATCATGCAATCAAATAACTTTCATCTATTCCACGATACTTTATTTACGGGAATGCAATTGAAATCATCACATAGATTTAAAACTTACCAACTCAACCCGAGCATGAACATAGCATCTATTAGCCATGAACTCAAGGTACTTACTTTTTCCGCTGTCCGCACTCAACTCGATAAAGTCACCCTTCCATATAAATATTCAATCGGAAGTGTATATATATAGAGTTACACGCATAGTGCTTAATACGATCACGCACACTTAGTGCCATGTGATGCAAAAGCATATATTGAGTCCGCACACTTAGTGCTATATATATATTCAGCTCGCACACTTAGTGCTATATGATCAAACTCGCACACTTAGTGCTGTAAAATTTTAAACCCGCACACTTAGTGCCAATCTTGTCACCGTGCCCATTTAGACCCGCACACTTAGTGCCGAAATCAACAACTCAATACATCACACCTCTTTTCTTTTCATTCAATACTTTCATCACCACATACATACATGTATATAAATTTATCATTCCTTTCGCCATAATTACATAGACATTATGTCTATTTAAATCAATACCAAATACATGCTTAGTGACTTACCTCGGATGTTGTCGCATGCGTCTTCAACGGCTATTCAATTACTTTTTCTTTTCCTTGTCCAACTTGATCCTTTGATCTCTTGAGCTTAATTTAACAAATAAATTGATTCAATCATTTGGGAATTGAAAAGAGGAACTCAAGGCACTTAGCCCACATATATTCACTCGACATTAAAGTCACATATGTACGGAATTCATGAATCAACTCAACACACAAAGCCTTCAACATGCTTACTCATGGCGAACAACACTACCTCTTAGGTACTCATTTATGGGCGATTTTGCATGTTGATGTTGAGGCCAATTACATGTTCAATACCACACATGAACGGTACACATTTTACTAGCTAATGCATTACATATTGTAGCTCAATACCCATCTATCATCTACTTCATAACCAAAACATCATGTGCAAACACATATACACATATAGGTGCAAGGCCGAATTTCAAGGTGTTCATAACCATCCAAAACACAAATTTTTACCTATCACGTAATAAGCATAAATCATGCTTATGAATGCATCATGGCGAATACATCACAATCATACCCTTTTTTCAATTTCGGTCATGGTTAAACAAGAACTCAATGTCTTACTCAAGAATGCTAAAAGAAATTTCAAGAGTAGTCAACCCATCATTACATGCATCATTAACAAGCTTCACATTTAGCATGCAATGGCTTTAACACAATATCAACCTTGGCCAAATACCATTTCCATGGCATAACAAGGATCTGAACCATGGGCTAACATGAACATCAAGTTAGCAACTAAAACATGCATGAACCTCATGACACAACCTCAAACATACCTTAATCTTGATACAAGTATGATCAAACCTCCATCTAGTTCTCTTCCAAATCAAGCATGAAGCAAAACTCCTACCTTCTTCCTTAGTATTTTCGGCCAAAAGGAAAGAACAAGGATGAACAATTTTTTCTTTGCTTTTCTTTCACTCACGGCAAAAGGGGAAAGGATGAGCAAATTTTGATTTTTGTTTCTCTTCCTACATGCTTAATTTTTTATCATTTATTACATCATGCATTAACAAAACATGTCATAACATGTTTTCCTTGCCCATATTCCTTGTCATGGCCGGCCATTATACCATCTTTGGGGAAATTTGACATGCAAATCCCTTATTTTTGCATGCATGATCAACTAGTCATCACACATTTCCCCATCATACTTTCAAAGTTTACTACTAGGTCCTTTCTAGTGAAATTCACATTTATAACTCTAAATCGAAACATCAAAAATGTCACACATGAATTAACACATATTATAGGCATCAAAATAAATTATAAATTATTTTTATGCCTCGGTTTTGTGGTCCCGAAACCACATCCCGACTAGGGTCAATTTTGGGCTGTCACACTATCCGTCAATTCTTGCAACTGAGCTTTCAACTCTTTTAACTCAGTTGGTGCCATACGATACGGAGCTATTGAAATCGGCGTAGTCCCAGGTACAAGCTCAATACCAAACTCTACCTCCCGAACAGGTGGTAAACCCGGTAATTCTTCGGGAAAAACATCCGGGTATTCACAAACCACCGGCACAGATTCGGGTTTCTTTTCTAACTCTTTGTCATCAAATACATACGCAAGGTATGCTTCGCACCCCTTTCTTACATATTTTTGAGCCAACATTGATGATATTACAGCTGGCAACCCTTTTAAGTCCGTAGACTCAACTCAGATTATCTCGTTATTTGCGGACCTCAAATCAATAGTCTTGCTTTTGCAATTCACAACCGCATCATGCACGGTCAACCAATCTAAACCAAGAATAACATCAAATTCATCAAACGGCAAAAGCATCAAGTCCGCCGGAAAACGGGAACCTCGAATTACTAGGGGACATTTCTTACACACTTTGTCGACAAGCACGTAACAACCCAAGGGATTTGACACCCGAATTACAAACTCAGTAGACTCAATAGGTAAAGTCTTACTGGATGCTAAGGTTTCACATATATAAGAATGAGTAGAACAAGGGTCAATCAAAGCAATCACATTAGTATCAAAGAGAGTAAAAGTACCGGTAATAACATCTGGCGAGGAAGCATCCTCGCGTGCGCGTATAGCATAAGCTCTAGCAGGAGCACGAGCCTCGGATCTGGTCGTAGCATCTCTAGATCTTCTCTGACCACCACTAGGATTTCCCGTGTTTCTAGATGGTCTACCTCGAGCAGTGGTAGCACCCGGTTTCCCACTCTGGTTTACATTTGGTTCAGACAACCTCGGGCAATCTTTAATAAAGTGGTCAACTGATCCACACTTGTAACAGGAGTGGTCATGGAATCTACAACTCCCCGAATGCCATTTACCACAATACTGGCACTCCGCTCTGTCTCAACGATCATTTCCAACACTGGCGACCGAAGTGACTCGTGCACTCACAGGGGGTCGATCGCGATCTCGTCTAGAAAAGCCCGAAGTGTTTCTAGATCGGCCTAAATCATCTCTAAATTTCTTCGATGACTGTTGAAAGGGCCTCCCCGAAGACCTCTTACGAAACTCCTTTACTCCCATATCAGCTTTTCTTTTCTCCATACTGAGCTCCTCGGCTTTGCAAGCTCACTCGACGAGTACCACAAATTCTCGGATTTCTAAAATGCCAACACACAGCTTTATATCATCATTCAGTCCATCTTCGAAACGTTTACACATCACAGCTTCTGAAGAGATGCATTCTCACGTGTACCGACTAAGCCTCACAAATTTTCGTTCATAGTCGGTAATCGACATGGAACCTTGTTTGAGTTCAAGAAATTCCTTCCGTTTTTGGTCAATGAATCTCTGACTGATATACTTCTTTCGAAACTTCGGTTTGGAAAAACTCCCAAGTTACTTGCTCTCTGGGCACTGTGAAGTCAACGTATTCCACCAATAGTAGGCGAATCACGTAGCAAGGAGATGGTACACTTTAGGCACTCATCGGGTGTGCAAGATAGCTCGTCGAGTACCCGAATAGTGTTGTCCAACCAAAATTCAGCTTGCTCGGTATCATCACTGTCCGTAGCTTTAAATTCAGTAGCCCCATGCTTTCGGATTCTGTCAACTGGGGGCTTATTTGACCTTATTTGGTCGGCTACCGAAGGTATCGTAGGTGCGGGGGTGGTATTAGTCGGGAATGGAGGTTGTGGAACAGCCGTATTAATATGTATTGGTTGAACCAATCATTCATCACGCTATAAAAAGCTTGTCTAGCTTCATCATTCGGATTACTAGCAATAGGTTGAGAGTCCGTCGGCGTTGTCCCTTGTGCGGGAGTAGGCACTACACTCTCAAGATCATCAGCTACCGCTCAGTCGGGATCGGGATCCATTACTATAAGTAAACACATTGGCAAATGTCAGAAATCACCACACTATCAAATAATCACATAATGGCATGTATAGCTAGACCCAAACGTATTACGGTGGTCCTAGAATCGACTAAACCGTAGCTCTGATACCAATTTAATTGTAACACCCCGTACCCGAGACCGTTGCCGGAGTCGGACACGAGGGGTTTGCAGACCTAAATCACTTATTTGCACAGTCCATTTTAAATTTCCAGACGAGCTGGCTAACTGCGTGACTATCACCTTAAAAATAATATCTCGAGTTCCAAAAATCGAAAACAACTTCCATAAATTTTTCCTGAAACTAGACTCATATGTCCATCTACAAATTTTTTTCTAGAATTTTTGGTCAAGCCAATTAGTACAGTTTATTAGTTAAAGTCTCCCTTGTTTCAGGGTTCGACTACACTGACCATTGAGCATTACGACTTGTATATCTCCCTGTACATAGCTTCAATACTGATTCCGTTTGTTTCTATAGAAACTAGTCTCGAAAATGAATCTATAAATATATGGTATGACTTCTAATTATCTCTGGTTAATTTCTAATGAATTTCCAAAGTCGTAACAGGGAATCCAGAAACCGTTCTGGCCCTGTTTCGCGAAAACTTAAATATCTCATAATATACTGTTCATATGATCGTTTAGTTACTTTCCTATGAAAATAGATTCATCAAGGTTAGACTACATAATTTATTCACTATTTAATTCCATTCGTACTACTTTTAGTGATTTTTCACATTCACGTCACTGCTGTTATCAGCATCTATTTTTAAGGTAGACTTTACCTATTACATAGTTTCCACGATTCAACTAGCCCTTTAGCATATATAGCACAAAATATGATCATGATTAACCATTCCAATGGCTAATCGTTCCCAAAAATTTCCATACCTCTTAATGAACATCATACAAGACGATTATAATACTAAGCTCAAAGTGTATATAAGCCATTTTCGCATGGCTATCCAAATTTATACAAAACCAAAGGGTCCATGACCAACAACAAAACGGGTAGTCCTATACATGCCATTTCAAAGTTCAACCAAAAGTGTACCAAAGGGGGGGCTTTGATAGTGTGGGCGACTTCGACTTCAATAATCCCGAGTCCGATGGTGACGAACCAAAATCTATAAAACAGAGATTCAAAGAACGGAGTAAGCATTTAATGCTTAGTAAGTTTGAGCAATAAAATTAGACACAACTAAAGTGTAGCATTCATATGGCTAAACAGATAATTTCATATGCACAAATTCTCAATATCATACTTACTTCACATTACCAACCCTTATATTCAAACACAAAAGATCAACTCATTAAAGCCCGGTAGCTCATTTATCGATCGACGAATACTAATTGTAAGGGATTAACTAATTCAATGCATATCTGAGACATACCTCATTCTTTGGGATTTTACGAGTATATTAATTGAAACTATTACAACAAGGTCGCTCATTCCCAAGCCAAGTACCTTCGGATTTAACCGGATATAGCTACTCGCTCAATGCCTTGAGACATAGCCGGATATAGTAACTCACACCAATGCCTTGGGACTTAGCCCGGATATAGTAACTCGCACAAATGCCTTGGGACTTAGCCGGATATAGTAACTCGCACAAATACCTTGAGGACTTAGCCCGGATATAATAACTTGCACAAATGCCTTGGGACTTAGCCGGTTATCATCCAAATATTCATTCACATATCAATAAATCGACACATCTATATTTCATTTTCATAATTAGAGTTCAAACACAAGTCACGATAAGCAATCCCATTTTGGCTCACTAGCCACATACAAACAGCATGGTTTAGTTTGCTTTATGACACGATCTCTATGCACATACGGCTACCCGTCATACGTATAGACTAATTAACTCAACATATAATTCAAGTAGAATCATCATATCACCGTATATTTGTTATGCTCATACGTCATGACTTAATCAAATCGTGAACTAAGTCTCGTTACTCGAAAACTTACCTCGGAGGTGGTCGAACAATTTCGACGGCTATTCGATCACTTTTTCCTTTCCCTTATCCAACTGTGGTCCTCTAAGCTCTTGAGTTAATTCAAACAAATTTAACTTATTAAAGTCTCATTATGCTTGCTTATGGCCAAATATGACAAGGAGTTTGATAGGTCATATGGCCACCTTTAGCTCAAATACAAAATGGTCATAGGCATTTTAATCACATTGAGCAATTTAGTACAATTAATCAAACATTTCCTCATGTGCACCTTTATGACCAAATACACATCATTAACCTAATATCAATTAACTAAGCACTTAACAAATTCTCCTTGAGCCGATTGTCTAAGTCAAGATAGGATCATCATTATGCTTACCTATAGCCGAATGTACAACATCAATCTATGCATTCATTCGTGTGGCCGAACATGCATGTCTATGTTGAGTCCGATTGCAAACTTAATACATTCTACAAGTATGGTCACTTGTATTGACCAAATACCATTTTGTTTCAAGTTCAAAACTTGGCTAATACACATATATGCACTATTAAAGCATCCTCTCCATTCCATCAATTCAACACATGCATTATTCATTAATATACAAAATTATATTCGGCCTTAGCACACATCTTGCTGGCCGAATTTTTCTCCATCTAGCAACATTTTATGTACTATGCCGAACCAAAAGATCAAACACCTAGCTTAATCATTTCCAAAACACTTAACTGCCTTTGACCAAGACTTTAAACAAAGTCTATGTTCTGCTATCACACATATGGGCATTATTAGTTCAAAGTTTTAACAAGATTAATTTCTTTGATCTTAACCTAAGTGACAACCCCCATTGTTCATCTAGATTTAGCATGAAACAAACACCAACCAAGAAAACAACACCCATGGCCGAGTATCATCTTCATCACATAGCAAGATTTAAACCATGGGCTAGGTAGAACTCAAACTAACATCAAAAATATGCATGAATCTCATGGAACAACATCAAACTTACCTTAACCTAGCTACAAGCATGGCCGAATCTCTTCCACATTTCCCCCTTTCTTTCCTTTTGAATTTCGATCAAGAAGAATGAAAAAGGATGGACATTTTTTTTTCTTTATTGCTAGCTTTTTATTTTATTGTTTCCTACATACCACATTAGCACACCATGCTTAAAATATGCTATGCCCCATAGCATGGCCGGCCACTAGCTCAAATATTGGGCAATTTTACATGCAAACCCACCATTTCTATAACATGCATTAATAGGCCACTTTACATTTGCCTAGCACATTTCCAAATTTTCTCACATAAGTCCTATTTACTAAAATTCACCTACAATTAAACAAAATTCAAATATGAAATTTTCACACATGCATATATACATATAATAAGCATCAAATATGACAGCTAATTATTTTTATGACTCGGTTTTGTGGCCCCGAAACCACTTCCTGACTAGGGTCACATTAGGGCTGTCACATGTGTGGGGGTAGTGTTTTAGGCAGTTGAAAGACACCTTCAAAGTCAGCTAATAAACGAGCCAAATCATCAGAAAGTGGTGGTGCAGACATCTTAAGTGTTTTTTGATCACTTGCTGTTAACAACATCGAAGTAAGACCCTTTTCCTTATAACAAAACATTTACAGACCTGAGGACCTGTTATAAACTCTAGAGCCCCCGGTGATATTCCATGCAGCATACATGAACTCTCCTGATACTCAAACATCATGGTTAGAGCAGTAAAATTCCAAATAATTGAGCCTCAGGAAAATAACCATTAAATACCTAGCACCAAATCACATCCCTTGATTGATAATACCATCAAGTTTGCTTCAAAATCATGTTGTTGGGACTCCCATCTCACTGCCTTGCACACTCCTTGAGTTACCATGCTGCCTCCGTTAGCAACCATAATCTTGAGTTTGTCAAGAGGCTCTATAGGTAGTGCAATCTTTTTGTCAACTTGTGATCGATGTTGTGTGTACTCCCTGAGTGAACAAGTATAATTACCTCGTATTGATTGATTCATGTAGCCAAATGCATTATATTATGTCCTTGTGATCCCTTCAGAGCATCTATAGAGAGTATTGGTGAAGAGGGATTAGTCTCATCTTCTAATGTCTCCAATTGCTTAAGATAATCCTAGAAGATTTCTATTGTTTGAGCCTTAACGTCCCCTTTTGATTCTAAGGTTGCCTCAACTAGTAGTTGGAACATTTGAGATTTTAAACACTTATGACCTGATGTGTATTTAATGGCACACTAGAAACATAAGCCCTTTTTTCTGTACTCCTCCATCTCGGTTTGAGATAATGACTTAATATGAGCCTTATAAGCTGAGTTAGAGTACTGAATCCTCCTAGTGTGCCTTGACATATGCATAGGGGTATGTTCTCTAGGGATAGGGAGATATGGTTTTGAGTAGTTGTTAATTCCAGAGAAGGGTCCCTTCTTTGGAGGATTATACATGATGTCTTCAACTTATCTAGCTATTTGATAAGCATCCACTAGAGTTTGAGTCTTGAACAACCTCAGATACTGACCTATACCTCTCTTCAAGCTTTTAATAAATATACTAAAGGCATAGCTTTTAGGTAGGCATATCTAGTTTAAAATACTTACAAAAGCGTCATTGTACTGCTCTACAATACCCTGTTGTGTGTTGGATATTATTTCTATCATAGGGTTTACAAATGTGCCAACCCCAAATCAATCTTGCAAGCCCTTTGCATAAATATCCCAGGTAATATGTTGTAACCCCCTACCTTTGTGTAAAAAGAATGGTGCTAGTCAAGTGCCTTTCCCTCTAAGTGCAACATCACGACTTTCACCTTAAAGTGATCAGAAACTACTACAGACTTGAAATGTTGTTCTAGTTTAGATCACCAACCTCTAAAGTCACCTCTATCAAACCTGGGACACTCTATCCTGAAACCCTTTCTCACTATTTCAACTTGTTGTGATTGACATGATAATCCAAAAGGTTCCATTTCTGACACTGGCAAAACCATAATAGGTTCATTGGCCGATACACTAGAAGGTTGTCCTCCCAGGATTCCCTTACCTTTGTCACATTGTAACACAAGAGTGGTTGCTGCTGATGATTGTCGCAAGTATTGCTCCAATATAGACTGAAGTTCAGAGCGAAGTTCTCCTTTTAAATCAGTTTGCATGGAACAAATCTCTCATTTTAACTTTGTTTGCATCTTCTTATAATGGTAGTCCAGTTTGGTGTCAAGTTGTGAAAACTCCTATTGCAGTTGGCTCATCTGCTTCTGCAAACGAGTGGTGACTCTTTCGTTGGCCATGAAGATCGTTTTTCTTTAATACCTTTGATACGAAAATAGGAATAAGAAGAAATATCAATAGAAGTAGAGAAAGAAAAAAGAGCTTGAGGAAGAAGAAGAATAAAAGAGAATTCAGAATTTCATTAATTTCTTTCATAAACGTCCTCTAACATGACAAGTGCTCAAATAATGCTGAAATGTCTAGTGCATAAAATGAAAAAACAATAGCTGTCAATTCTGCTACCTTGTAAGCACCGTATAACTTAAGGACATGGAATCAAAACGTGGCATTTAAGCCCCCTCTTTTATGTACTATAAAACGCAGAGTTTAAAGAAAAGCTAAACATAAACATTAGTGACTTCATTAACAGAAATAACAAAAGAAAAGCTTAAAAGATCTAGGCTTTCTGAATTGCTGAAGTATTTTATTCCATATCACTGAACTGAAAAAAGAAACAACCTTTTTTTTTCCGATGAAGAAACCAAAAAAGGTAGAAAGGGACATTTTTCTCTTTCTTCTTCTGTTCCTATGGATACAAGTTGAAAATGTTGGTGGGTTTGTTCTATTGTAACAGTACCTAGAGAGGAAGAGAGAAAGAAAGAAGAAAAAAGAACATGGAAAAAAATGAAAAAAAAATTTGTTTTGATGATGTTTTCTATGGCATTGTGCTTATGTGGCATGCCACATAGGCTATTTCGTTGATCTTCTGTTTGATTGACGGTCAACTCACGTTTACCGTTAAAATTGAGTTGATTTCTGAAAAAAAAATCGTAATATTAGGGTGTCAATAAAAAAAAAGGTTAAGGGTCAAACCCATAAACATTGAAGGTATTTTATGCAATTATGCCTTCTTAATTTCATGTATTTACCTATTTAAATATTTTTATTCGCAATTTAAATTATTTTTATTTTAATTCGTATATATGCATATTTGTTGTTATTATCACTATTTTCAAACATTACATTTTTATATATTATATATTATTTTTAAACACGTAATTAATTTAAATACATGATTTCCACACGTGATAATTTTTAGTATTTAATAATGGGTTTTTTAATCTGTTCACATTTTCTCATTGGTATAAAAAATATTTTTGAAATATAAATGTAGTAATTTCTTATTTAACTTATCATATATTATATATATATTGTGTATATTATTCGGAATAATCCTCGCTCAGTTGTTACATTATTACCACGTGGATGTATATATTGTGTCGTTACTGTTTATCTGGCCATGATTTCAGGTAACACAATCAAAGCAACAATACATTAAAAATTTGTTGGAATTCAAGCAAAATATAATGTTATTTAAAGCCTTTAATTCAAGTAAAATTGTTTTCCACGCCAAGATATTTACCAAATTCAAAGCCCTTCGTTCAGATTCTAAAGAATCATAACAATAGACAGTTACCAAATTTAATGTTAGATTTAAAAAAAAAATCTGGGCACTTTTTTACTTTTTTCAGCTAACTAAATTTTCTAAATATGGAAAAAGCTAAATATATATTAATAAGAGTTAACATTTACAATGTATAATTGATTTTACAATATTTATGGAAACATAATTACAAGAAAATTATATTAAAATCTCACAAGCTATCAATTTATTGCAAGAGCAATTTGATGTATTTTTGAAATTAAACATAGGATGCTTCTAACATCTTGCTGAACCACTCTCGATTGCTATAACATATATATTGCCCTAAATGCTTTTGATATCTTTTCTTTTTCCATTTTTTCAATACAATCCCCATTTTGTTATATTTGCTAACTACTATTTTTTTTTTGTATTACATTTTATTATTAGATCTTTATTTACATCCTCAAAAGAAAGCAATCAATAGGAAATTCGAGGATCCTAAGCAAGAGATTGCATTTCTTTTATTGATCAATAAGACGAAAATGAAGCATCATGAAGAAGTTATAAATTGCACAACAAAATGAGCGAAAGAGTCAAGTGCAAATATAATTTTGAAAAAGGTATTCTTATGGGTTGTATGTTACGAAATAAGGATTACATATAGTTAAGGAATCCATATATATATATATATATATATATATATATATATTATGAAAACATACATTTCAACTATTGTAAAAGATCCAAGGTGAGTTTTCTACTGCCAAAGTCATAATTTCAATTCTACTTGAGGGTTGTTATATTCATATTTTTTAAATTGATTGGTTAAGGCAATTGATTTTTTAATCTACTTTTGGTTTACCCATTTTGCCCATTTTCCCCATTTTAAAAATTACTAACATGCATTCTTTACATACTTTCGTAAAGACTTTTATTTCATAAATGAAAATATATTTAAAAATATGATTTTAACTAAGTTAATAAGGCCCCTAATATGGAAAGTCATTGTAATCTTGAAATAAGTTGCTAAAAGTTAGCATTCTTTCATTGATTGAAAGAATCCAAAACTGATTAAAACATAAAAACACAATTGTAATTTTAAGTTTTACTTAATGCATGCAAGTAAAACTAAAATAAATCCCCTAAATTCCCCTAAATTAAAGATGGGATAGGATCTTGAACATGCCTTTGCAAGTATGATTAACTGTTTCCTCTCCCATTTAAAAATCTTGCATGTAAGCTTCCAAACCCAAATATCATAAAAGAAATTCCTAAAAAATACCAACAATCAAAGATTCCGTTTAAGGTATTATTTAGAATTTTTATAAAAAAAACTTTTTTTTTTCTTTTCATGCATATTTCATAAAAAATCACTTTTCAAATTTTTTCAATAACATGAAACCTATAGAAATCTCTCGAATATATGGAGAGAAAGACAGAAAGCCTTTTAGTGTCACTGGTGTTGAAATATTAACAGGAAGTGAACAAACACATAAATCTCAAAGAACAATTAAGAACGAATAACAAAGAAAAGAAAGAAAGGAAAAACTCATTGTTGTAGGCCAATTTTGGCCCGTTTACAAAATACCCAGGCCCATTAAACCATTTAACCCATCCTCAAACCCAAAACCTAAAATTAACCTAACCCAACATCCAAGCCCAATCCCAAAACCCTAGACTCCCACTTGCCTCTTCCCACTCTCCCATCTTTTCGCCACCAAGACTATTCCCATTCTCCCATGTTTGCTCGCCACCAACACCATCACACACTCCCCACCACTTTTGCAAAAGACAGAGGAAGGAAGCAAACATGCAACAATAGTAAAAATAGTAAAAATAGTTTGTAAATAAGGCTATAAAAGCCGAATGAAAAAGATGGTAAAAGGGGGGGACTCTTCTTTTTTTTTTTCTTTCATTTTTTGCAGAGAGAAATGAGCACAAAAACAAGAAAGTGAAACATTCAATCTCAGATTCAATATAGTGATTCAATCAGCGTTTAAATACAGAAATAGCATTCAAGCATAAAAAAAATACCAAGATCAAAGGATTGAAAGCTTAAAAAAAAAAAAACCTAAGGTGATTTCTTTTTCTTTCTATTTTAAATTCGGTTTTAAGTTTTTTTAACCTATATATATATTAAAACATAAAAAAAATATACAAAAAGATATACAAAAAAATATACAAAAAATATACAAAAAAAAATTATTTACCTTTTAGGCCACCATGGCCGAAGCCTCGGTGGTCGTCGTCAACGCCTGGCCCGATTCCCTCCTTCTCTCTCCTCTCTCTTCCCTCTCTCTTTTTTTTTCTTTCCCTCTCCCAAATGATTTTTTGGTTATTTTAGGCCTTATATAGCCCTCCAAAGCAGCGTCGTTTTGGGGCTACACTTAAGCCCCAAAGCGACGTCGTTTTCACCATGTCCAACCCATCCGACCCGACCCGCTAGGAGGATCCGCGTGTTTTGTTTGAATGGGTTATTTATCTTGTGATCCTTACCTTTTTCAAGGTTTTACAATTAAGTCATTTTTTTATTTTCAATTTGGCCCCATAATTTTTCGCTTTTCGATTTAGTCCCGCTAATGTGCTGCATTTTAATGGGAGGGAATAATTCATTTCGGTCCCCTTTGTTTTTGGCGTTCAAATAAGCCCTTTTCTCTTTATTTCCTTTCACATTTGCCCCGAACTTTGTTATTAGTTCAATTTTAGTCCTTTTTATTTGTTTTGTTTCTTTATTAAATATTACATTTTTGCATTTCAATATTATTATTATTATTATTATTATTATTATTATTATTATTGAAATACATTAGTGTATATCTTCATGTATGTATATATATATGTAGTAATGTTTCTATTACTTTATTTTAATATTTTTATTATAATGGTTTTGTGTTTCAATATTATTATTATTATTATTATTATTATTATTATTATTATTATTATATATCCTTGTTAGATGTATACATATGTATATTATTGTTTTAATACCTTTATTTTAATATCATTTTATTATATTTACCTTTTGGTATTGTATTACATGGTTATTATTATTATATTTATTAGTGTATGCCGCTTACCCCCGTATATATTTTTAGTGCGTATTAATAGTCAATTTTTAATATATATTATATGAATAATTCATATATAATATTATGTATATATTTTAATATTATCATTATATATACTATATCGATTTCTAATACTATTATTTTATATATATATATATATATATATATTTTCTTAGTACCACATTATGTATATATCATGTATATATTTATTTTACCCATATTGTATTTATTATTAATTTTAATACATTTATTTTATAGTCCGTATGCATATACCTTTCTTATTTGTATTATTTGTGTATGTTGCATTATTGATTTTGTATTTATTATTTTCCCTATTGCTACTTATTATATTATTATTTGGTGTATATATATCTTTTACTATTATTAGTATAAATGTATTTTCCTTGTCCATAGTATTCTAATATTATTGTATATGTTGAATTATACTATGTGTATTTGTATCTAGTACGTATATATTTAGTAATATTGCATATATATGTCTATTAGGCATTATATTTTCATACATCATGTATATATATCATATATTATATTTTTGCATATTATCTTATGTATATATTACCTTATATTATTATTACTAAATGTACTTTATATTTGTTTATGTTTGGTTTTATTTATCTTTTAAATATTATTATTGTTTTACTCTTGCTCTAGTATTATGTTAATATTTTCATTTGAAAATGTCATTGTTTGCATATTTGATTTATTTCAAATTCTTATTTCATGAATAATTTTTATGTTTTAATTACTAGTTGAGGCAATACACGGTTTAACGTTAAGTCGTAAATTTCATCGCTATGTTGGATGGAATTCGTAATTTCGTGTTAAAACGGTATATCCTTCTCAAAAATCAAAAATTGAAAGTTCTCGTCTTTTAAATTGGATCACGATTGGAATTTAAATTGAACTAGCATTTTGAAAATTAAGACAACACATGTTTAAAAGATACCAATTTTGGGCGTCACGAGGGTGCTCATACCTTCCTCGCCCAGAATCGACTCCGAACCCTACTTTTTCTCGATTTAACGTGAGACCTAAACTCGTCCTTCTTTTTAAAGAAAATAAATTTATTAGGTGTCCGATCATACCTATAAAAAGATCGGTGGCGACTCCCATCTTTATTTCTTTTTTTTTCGGTTTATGTAAAAAAAATCAAACTTCGATTTTAAAGTTCTCAATAAATTGCCACAATTAGCGACCCCAAACCAAAATTTTTTTACGTCATGACATTGGCGACTCCACTGGGGAAAAGCTTGCGAGTCGAGTCGAATTAAACACGTTTTGTCAAAATTTTCAAATTTCTTTGTTCAAAGTAAATATTTGGGTCGTGATCCGAAAATCTCGTTTTCAAAATTCATGCATTTGTATCGTGTTGTAAATATTTCTTCTAACTTGTTATTTGGTTTTTTAGGTTTTCAATTTTTATGGTTTTAATTTTGGTTTAGTTTCTTTAAGTAAAACGTAAAGGTTTATGAGTTTTTCCCACACACCGTGCACTTGCATTTTCGCATAACATGAGTTCTCTACCGGGCTCCGTCCGTTTAAGTGAAAGTAAACGCTTCACGCCTTCGTGAGTTAACTCGTCCCTCCATGAGCTAGTGAATACTTTCGGGTTACATATGACTTATGCTTTCGTGAGTTAACTTGTCCCTCCGCATAGGCATAAGTAAATGTAATCCTCGAATTGAACTCGTGAGCTGTGATGGGTTATGACCGAGGCTTCGTCTTGATCTTAGCGAGATGATAGTATGAGCAATTCGAGTACTGTCTAGAACCGAGCGCATATAATGAACCATCTGAGCTATCCAATTAGAGCCATGCCGAACCTCTGTCCGCTTATAGTCACCAAAATAAGTACACGGGAAAATGCCTTTTGCCTTTCATTTACTTTGTTTATGCAAAATAATTGGATTGGGTAGTTTAGTTTGTTTTTCAAATTATATTTGTTGTGTTTACTAACCAAGTTTGTTTGTTTTATTTTATCATGCATCATAGGCATCATATTAGGAAGGTGTTGATTAAAGGTTGGTTGCCAAAAACGGGTTTCGATGGAGGAGTCAATTACACAAATAACAGAGAAGAATACCGTGGTTGGGTGGTCTCTAAAAACTCGAGAGAAAAGGGGATAGTCTAGTTGAAGGGTGTGTTGCCAATTTGCCCGAACATATAACTGTAAATGTTCGCCAAAATAACTTTGAGGATTTGGTTGAATTTGGAATCGGTGGGATTCGGACACTAGAGACATTTTCATTGGGAGGTATGGAGATATAGCTCACGATCACCATCCGTGTAGAGCGAACAGTTGATTCAAGCCATGGTTCGGTTACGGGACCCACTTATCGTTGTTTCACCTTCAATCAAGAAGACATGACTCCAACCATAGAAGAGTATCTTTGCTTTACTTCAGATCGACAATGTACAATTCGGCAAAATATATGTGAAGGAGCCTAAGCCGATGACCTTCAAGAAAAAGTTAGTGAGATTGATGACATGAGTGATGCATGGTAAAAAAGCAGTTAAAAGAAGAATGAAACCATTTGCATTCCATGGTCCTCCCTACGAGATTTGGTTCGAACCATCCCGACATGCTGAAAAGGGTAAATCTATTCGCTTTGGCCATTTATGGCTTGGTCATTTTCCCAAAAGTTCTCGGACATCTCGAAGTTGCGATGAGTTGATTTCTTCAAACGTTAAAACAAGGAGTCGATCTGTCCCGACTATCTTAGCCGAAACCTTCAGGTCCCTGAGTACTTGTCAAAGGGTTGGAAAGGGACGATTTAGTGGATGTGCTCAGTTGCTCAATGTTTGGATTTTGAGTCACTTCTAGAAGGTAGAGCGCACTCCGTTCCATATGTTTTCTAAAACATTCTCCCGCTAGAAGCTTACCTCAAGAAAGAATGGCGAAGGAAGTCACGAAAGCAACATTGGGTATCGGTTTTCAAAATCTTGCCGAGGATATAACATGGAGAGCACCACGGATCCGTCCTTGATTACGCTATACAAATGTGGAAGCCAAGATTGGGTACCTTTACTTGGGTTATGGGGAGGAGTTGGATATGCTCGCTATTAGTCCAAAGGCAATTTTCTTGCGACAATTCCTCCCATAGCTGGAGGATTAGCACGATTCGAGTTCGCTTTCATGGGTGAAGGATATATGAAGAAAGTCCGAGACAACGCAAAGTCTTGGAAGGAAATTTATTTCATGGAATTAGCTTTGTATGCTGATACCCTTACCCAAGATTACGACATATGGAGGAAGCAACGGGTAAATAGTCGGCAGATCTCGTCAACAAGTTACCTTATTGAGAATCCTTTCTCGGAGGAAATGCCGTCGAGCTTGAAATGGCAAGACAAGAATTTGAGCGAGAAAAGGCCAAGATGTCTCGGGACCTTAG
This sequence comes from Gossypium arboreum, assembly GCF_025698485.1. NCBI lineage: Eukaryota > Viridiplantae > Streptophyta > Magnoliopsida > Malvales > Malvaceae > Gossypium > Gossypium arboreum. The sequence continues at coordinate 69,639,947 of NC_069081.1, forward strand.
TGCCCTTCAAGAAGAAAACTATCACTGAAGATTGAAGTTCAAAGTTGAAAGGTCCAGAACTGAAAAAGTACAAAGAGAAGCCGAGATTGTGAGAAATGACTTAAGGGACCTTCATTTGGAAAACAAGAAATTAAGAAGCACAATAAAGAATAGTGGGTTGGGCAAGTCGACAGCAGAGTGGAAGGAAGAAATTAGCAATATCAAGGGAGGAATGGAGTTTTGGAAGGGAAAAGCAAAGAAAGAGGAGGAAAAGGCTGCGCGCGCTGTGATAGAGTTAAGAAGGAAGAACGCCGAGTATGAAATAGTGACTGCAGAATTGGCGAATAGTCAGTATGAACATCAAGAATTAAAAAGGAAAACACAAGATCTAGAAAATATGCTGCAATCTCGTCAACAACAATTAGATAACCTCCTGAAGGCTCTAGAAGAAAAGAGTGAGCAGTACGATAGGGACATTCACGCGTATGAAGGAACTCTCAAAGGAAAAGAAATGCAACTCAACTTCTTGATCAATGAAATTCGCAAAGCGGCTATGCAAGTTGTTCAATTATCAGATGAAGCCGAAGTTCTCAGTTGCCAATTCCCTCCAAGCCAAAGATCGAGCATATCAGAGTTTTTAGAGCAAGAGAAGAAACAAGGCAATGTGGCTAGGAAATTTGTGTAATCGTTGGAAAAATGGAAACTTTGTGTAATAGACTATGTTGATAAATGAAATGCCTAAATATGGGGCTATCTTGAAATCAATACCATTTTTTTTTTTGCATTCCTTGCATAACTAACATTTTGACATTCGTGCACTCATTCATGCATTCATACATTTCATATCCCATACTCGGTCGCTAAAGACAAAATATATAATTTGCAGTTGTAATACCACAAGACTGGAACCACGTCATCCGTATAAAACGCGCCGACAAGCTAGAGTAATGGAGGCTGAATTCAATGAGAAAATTGAAAGGTTGGAAAGGGCTCAAAAGGAATTACAAGAGCAACTGGCCAAATCGCAACAAGAAACGAGAGACCTAATGGTGAGATCTCGAGAGGAATCACTCGAGCAAAGAGATCAAATGGCCAAGATGATGGAGATGATGACAGCTTTAGTTAAAGGAAAGGGACCCATGCGGAGCCCTGACATTGAGGAATCTCGATCAAGAATTCACCACGATTAGGATCCACTTTATCCCCCAAGATTCACTCCACTGCTCGCATATACAACACAAAGAGGGTATATTCAAGGGGAACCCACTGGCTTGGAACATCGACCTAGGCCACCTGCTCCACCCACTAATTTGGGGCAAGGAATATTCGCGTCAAACCCAGGGGCTATTCCTGGCGATCCACTAGTTCGGATCTGGATGACCCCAGAGGTAGCAAAGTTGAAATTGGATAACCATGACGCAAAATATAGGAGTCTAGAGGAAAGACTCAAAGCGATAGAAGGCACTGAAGTCTTCTCCGCACTAGGTGCCAAAGAACTCAGTTTGGTACCAGATCTGATTTTGCCCTCGAAATTCAAAGTGCCTGATTTTGAGAAGTATGATGGGACAAGATGTCCAAAGGCGCATCTGGTCATGTTTTGTCGAAAAATGACGGGTTATGTGAACGAGGATAAACTACTCATACATTGCTTTCAAGATAGTCTAACGAGGTCGACTCTTCGGTGGTACAATCAACTTAGTAGAAAAAAGATTCGATCCTAGAAGGACTTGGCGTCAGCATTTTGCGAGCAGTACAAGCATGTATCGGATATGGTGCCAGACCGTATGACCTTGCAAATGATGGAGAAGAAGCCAGCAGAATCCTTTAGACAGTATGCGCAAAGATGGAGAGATATCTCGGCCCAAGTGGAGCCTCCACTGACTAAGACTGAGATAACAGTCCTTTTCATCAATACTCTGAAAGCACCATTCTATGACAAGCTGGTGGGAAGTGCCACGAAAGATTTCGCGGATATTGTAATATCCGGTGAACTCATAGAGAATGCCGTCAAGAGAGGTAGAATGGAAGGATTAGAAGGCTCAAGAAAAACAGCACCCGTAAGGAAGAAGGAGCCAGAAACCCACATGGTGGGAACTGGGAATCGCTACATTCCTAATTCGTATCCTAACCAACCCCGACCTCGAAATTATCCACCCCCGAATTTCTATTATCCACCTCAAACCCCTTACTACCAAGCACCACATCCGTCCTACCCTGTATACGCCACGAACAACCAAAGACCGTCACCACTTTTCCACTAAACACGGTACTACCAAAGCCAACCCGAAACGAACCAAGACCGGCAAGGCATAATCCCAGAGACCGCAATTTACCCCCATCCCTGTGTTGTATGGGGAATTGTACCCAAAACTTTTGGAAAAACAATTGATATCTCCCCATTACATGGCCCCTTAAACCTCCATACCCGAAATGGTACGATCCAAACGCTAGTTGTGCATACCATGCGGGGAACCGAGGCATTCTCTCGAAGCTGTCTTGCTTTCAAAAGGAGAGTTCAAGGGCTCATCGATGCGGGCATTTTACGATTTGATGGTGCTGGCGACGACCGGAATCCATTCCCAAACCACACCGAAGGGAATGTGGAGCGATGGAGAGGAGGATAAACAACAAAATAGAAGATGGGTTTACGAATACGAACACCTCTGCAGAGAATCTGAGAGATACTAAGTGAGAAAGGGTTACTCTGTCGTTTTAACGGAGTATCCAAAGGAAAAGATGCAAAAGGTCACAATTTTTGCGAGCTCCATGGTATTGGGGAGCATAACATTCAGTCCTGCGAGGAATTCAGAAGTTTACTGCAAAGTATGATGGACAATAAGGAGATTGGGATTTTTTGTAAAGCCAAAGAGGCCGATAGTGGAGAAATATGTGCCTCTGACAATCAATCATCAGGTTTCCCATATAAGCGCCGAATCGATCGTTAATAATCTATTATGACGCAAAGAAAGAACCGGTGAAACCAAAAATGATAATTGAAGTACCATCTCCTTTCCCTTATAAGGACAATACAACAGTACCGTGGAAGTACGATGTCAACATCGTTACACCTGAAGGTGAAAAGCTTGAAGCCACAACTGAAGACATTGGGGAAGTAGGTCATTTTACCCGATGGATGGTGCTATTCTAAAGAAGTTGAACCGGTAAAGAAAAGTAGCGACTTGAAGCAAAAGGGAAAGCGGTGATGCGAAGTCGAAGTCGAGCAAGAAATTCCACCGTGCAAGAAACTAAAAGCACGTGAATGAGGAAGAAGCTCAAGAATTCTTGAAATTTATTAAGCACACAGTGAGTATAGTGTGGTGGAACAATTGAGCAAGCAGCCAGCGCGAATCTCAGTTCTATCTCTACTGTTAAATTCAGAGCCACACCGGAATGCTTTATTGAAGGTGTTAAATCAAGCTTATGTGGCCAACAACATATCTGTCGAGAACCTTGATAGGTGGGTAAACAATCGAATGCGCACAATTTCATCTCTTTTAGTGACGATGAGATACCGCCAAATGGTAGAGGCTTGGTGAAAGCGCGCATATCACGACTCGTTGTAAGGGATACATAATACCAAACGTACTCATCGATAATGGGTCAGCGTTAAATGTTATGCCATTGGCCACGCTTTCTAGAATACCGATGGATTTGTCCTACTTAAGGCCTGTCATTCCACGGTAAGGGCATTCGACGGACGACGGGCGAAGTCATGGGAAAGATCGAAATCCCTTTGGAAGTGGGCCTTACATTTATGATGTCGAGTTCCAAGTCATGGACATTACACCTTCTTATAATTGCCTTCAGGAAGACCTTGGATCCATTCTGCTGGGCGGTCCCATCATCCCTCCATCAAAAGGTGAAATTTATCATGGATGGCTGTTTGGTCACGATCGAGGCGAAGAAGACATTGTCGCATCTATCTCTGCTGATCGCCATACTTGGAAGTAAGCAAGGATGCGATGCAATGTTCCTTCGATCCCTTGAATTGTCAATGCCACTTTCGCCGAGGGAAACAGAATTCCAATGCCAAACCGCCGAGAAATACCGAATGGGTGTCAAGTTGATCAGTAGGAAGGGAGCTCGTGCGAGAAGAGGTTTAGGAGACATCTGCAAGGAATAGTTAGGGCTTTAAAGCCGGTGCACCACAAGGCCCGATACGGTTTGGGGTTCCACTGACATCGTCAAAGAAGAAGATAGTGGAAGAAGGATCAAAGAGAAGAATTGCAAGAACTTTGGGCCGAGAACCGGAAGGGGAACCAATAGAGTACTCTCCTTTGTCAAAAACATTTACATCTGCGGGAATGATGTACTTGGACAAGATGATCCACGAAACATCTTGGGGTTAATTGAAAGGGTTTTCGGAATGTCGATTATAAACGTCATTGACAAAGGGTTGGTGTAAGTAAAGGTGTCTCGAGGATACGCCCTTGTCCCCGGGTTTCAAGTTGAACAATTGACCGCCGAGGAACTTCTTGTAGTTTATAAGTCTTGAGTAATGCTCAAACGTTAACATTACATTATGTCTTTAGATATAATAGAATTCTTTTGTAAGAAACTGCATTCGCTCTTTATCATTCAAATGAATATCAATGAAGATGCATTTCGTCATAATCTTTCACATTATCACTAATTTCATAATCATTTTCTCATTTCATAGCCAATCTTTACATTTGCCTCATCCCATGCCATAACATTTCATTTGTTGGTTTCAATACTTGGATGCCCTCTATAGTTCCTTTTTCATTCAACTTTCGGTGCTCGGATGTCAACAAGCATGAACAAACCCGTTACAAGTCCCGAAATCGATTTTGAGAAATTTGTTTGTTTAGGAGAATTGAAGAAGAAAATGTGAAGACTATGTCTCGTCTCCGATTTGCTAAGAATGGTAGAAAAGAGGATAAGCAGATTTTGCCTCATCAAGAATCTGTTGAAACAATAAATCTGAGGCGAAGAAAGGAAACAAGAAGTGAAGATTGGGACTTCTATTTCAGAGAGTACCGGGCATAGTTTGATCACTTTACTCATGAATACAAAGATGTTTTCGCATGGTCATACCAGGACATGCCAGGCTAGATAAAGATTTAGTGGTCCATAAGCTCCCATTAAAGCGAATGCAAGCCCATACAACAAAAATTAAGGCGGATGAGACCCAAATCTTGCTAAAAATAAAAGAGGAAGTCAAGAAACAATTTGATCTTTGGCTTCCTACAAGCCTCAAATATCCGAATGGGTGGCTAACATAGTCCGTACCAAAGAAAGATGGCAAAATACGAATGTGCGTGGATTACCGTGACTGAATCGAGCAAGCCCAAAGATAATTTTCCCTTGCCACATATTGACACGTTGGTGGACAACACAAGAAAACATTCATTGTTTTCTTTTATGGACGGATTCTCGGGGTATAATCGGATCAAGATGGCCCCGAGGATATGGAGAAAACTACCTTCATAACAATGTGGGGAACGTTACATTACAAGGTGATGCCATTCGGGTTAAAGAATCTTTGGGCAACATATCGAGGGCTATGGTGACATTATTCCATGACATGATGCATAAAGAAATAGAGGTCTACGTCGGCGACATGATTGCTAAATCAGGGAAGAAGAGCATGTAATGCACCTCAAGAAGTTGTTCAAAAGGTCGAGAAAGTTTATTAAAGCTTAATCGACCAAATGCACATTTGGGGCTACCTCGGGAAAGTTGCTAGGCTTCATTGTCGATGAAAGAGGTATCGAAGTTGATCGAGATAAAATAAAAGCCATCCAAGAGTTACCACCTCTGCGCATGCAAAAGGAAGTTAGAGGATTTTAGGAGATTAAACTACATCGCCCGATTTATCGCTCAACTTACCAACCAATGTGACCCAATCTTTCGCTTCTTGAAAACATAACCCGGAGAATGGAGCGAGGAATGCCGGTGGCCTTTGATAAGATAAAACGATATTTGTCCGATCCTCCAAGACTAGTACCACCAACTCACGGAAGACCACGATTTTGTATTTAGCGTACGAAAATTCAATGGGTTGCGTCTTTGGGGCAACACGACGAGTCGAGAAAGAAGGAAAAGGCGATCTACTACCTCAAAAGTTCAGTTGAATATGAGGTAAAGTATTAATCCATTGAAAAATTTTGTTGCGCTCTGGTTTGGGTAGCTCGGAGACTCGGACAACACATGTTGTACCATACGACATGGTTGATTTCAAAGTGGACCCAATAAAATACATGATGGAGTCGCCGCACTATCGAAAGAATAGCACGATGGCGGATCCTCCTTTCGAATATGACATTGCCTATGTAAGTCGAAGTCGATAAAAGGGCGCAATAGTCGACTTCTTAGCAACTCGAGCGACAAAAGAATATGAGCCTTTAAGATTCGATTTCCAGACGAAGACTTAATGTGCATCACGAAATAGAATTGAGTCATCAAAAGAGAAGTCATGGAAGATGTGCTTTGATGGTGCGTCAAATGCTTTAGGGCATGGAATTGGCGCAATCTGGTATCACCAGACGGGAATTATCCGTTCAACGCAAGACTAAACTTCTTACAGCACCAATAATATCGCAGAATATGAGGCTGTATCATGGGGCTTCGATGCAAGCTATCAAGCGAAACATCGAAATCTTGGAGGTGTACGGGACTCAACCCTAGTGATTTACCAAATCCGTGGAGAGTGGGAAGTGAGGACTCAAAATTGATTAAGTACAACGATTTAGTGGTTGGATTAATCAAGGAATTCAAAGAAATAACTTTTCATTACTTCCACGAGAAGAGAACCAACTGGGCGATGCCACAGCCACTTTGGCTTCAATGTTCAAAGCAAGTAGAAAGCGAAATAATGCCCTCAAAATGAGCATATCGAGGTCCTTGCACCTTTGTTGTAACATTGAGAAAGAAGTAGACAGACGGCCTTGGTTCCATGATATCTTAGAATATATCAAGAATCAAAGGTATCCCGAACAAGCGAATGAGAACGATAAAAGAACAATTAGAAGAATGGCGGTGGATTTGTTCTTGATGGGGATATCTGTATAAAAGAGGAAAGGATCGACGCTTTTGAGATGTGTGGATGATGTTGAAGCGAAAAATACTTGAAGAGGTCCATGAGGAATTTGCGAACGCATGCCAATGGTTTCAATATGGCGGAAAGATCATGAGACTCGATTATTATTGGCGACAATGGAAAGTGATCGCATCAATTTTGCGAAAATGCCACAAATGTCAAATCTCTACGATAAAATTCATGTAGCCCTTCACCCCTTCATGTTATGACTTCTCCGTGGCCTTTTTCTATGTGGGGCATGGATGTTATAAGGCCAATTTCTCCAAAAGAATCAAATGGACATCGATTCATTTTTGTGGTTATCGATTACTTTACAAAATGGATAGAAGCCGCTTGTTTGCCAATGTGACGAGGATTGCGGTTTGCAAGTTTTGAAAAAGGAAATCATTTGCCGATATGGTTTGCTCGAAAGAATCATTTGAGATAACGCCACGAATCTGAACAATAAGATGATGAAAGAAGTATGCGAAGCGGTTCCAAATAAAGCATCATAACTCCTCGCCCTATCGCCCAAAGATGAGCAGGAACATTGAAGCGACCAACAAAAATATCAAGAGGATCATTGGGAAAATGGTCGAGACATATAAAGATTGGCACGAGAAGCTACCGTTTGCTTTGTATGCATATCGTGCAATTTGTGCGAACATCTACGGAGCAACTCCTTTCTCTACGGTCTATGGAATGGAAGTCATGCTACCTATTGAGGTTGAAATCCCTCATTGAGAGTCTTAATAGAATCAAAGTTAGAAGAAGCGAGAATGGGCTCGAGCTCGTACGATCATTGAACCTCATCGAAGAAAAAGCGTCTAAGGGCAATTTGTCACGGCGGATGTACGGAAGAGAATGATCGCGGCTCATGATAAGAAGGTACGGCCAAGAGAATTCCACGAAGGAGAACTCGTGTTGAGAAATATTCTCCCAATACAAAGAGACTGCGAGGAAATGGACACCGAATTCGGAAGGACCATACGTCGTAAAGAAGGCATTCTCGGGTGGAGCTTTGATTCTCACCGAAATGGATGGGAAAGAGTTACGAATCCGGTGAACTCGAGATCTTTGTGAAGAAATATTATGCCTAAAAAATCAAGATGAAAACCGAAAAGGGCATCTTAAAAAAAAAATCAAGGTGAAAACCGAGAAAAGGCGTCTTGATTAACAAAAAGATTAGGATGAAAACCGAGAGGCGTCCTAATGAAGTAAACTGGCCCAAGAGCGTGGCATTTGAACAATGGGTTAAACAATGAGACTACGAGATTTGAAGCACTTCGAAAGCTCGAAATTTTCTCACGCAAGAAGCCATACTCGAAAGATTCTTAATTGAGGAACGTGGAAGAGTTCATGTGTTGAATATCTAGAGCATTTGTTGAATCGATCCTTTCTTTCTTTTGACATTTTACTCTCGTTGGTTAACTTGTTTTGTTTGCCACATTTGAAGTCAATGAATATGAGACATTATTTTTGTTCCTACTTGACCTTTTTCATGCATCTCATTATGTGTTTATTTACATGATAAATAGTGAAATGACATACTCTAAACAAAAGAAATGTTAAACATTACCTGGATGAAAATTTGATAAGCACAAGAGTCTCAAAGTAAGAACAAAGTTCAATGGGGGGCAGAAGAATGATATCTGAGAAACGTCGATTACTCGTAAAGCTTGAAGACAGGTATAAGGCATGAAGAGAAAGTTGAGAATTAAAGCAATGAACATAAATCCTCAACAATCGTGGCTAAATGGACATACGACAAACAGGCTTAAGGAGCACTGCATAATCATGTAGGCATAAAAACATTTAAGACAAACATGTGCATATCATGATAACATCATACATGGCATATACAGGTACTCCAACAGAGTAAGAAATCTTGAATGAGAGTCGCACTGAATCAAAGGAAAAGACACCCAAATTCTACCAAAAAAATCAACTCATATTGCGAGAGGTGAGTTGAGCCTCAGCTCACGCGCTGAGGTATTTTCAATTTCTGTTTTTCAATTTCTGTTCATCAAAAAAAATCAACTCATATTGCGAGAGGTGAGTTGAGCCTCAGGACACGTTGAGGTAATTTTAATTTCTGTTCATCAAAAAAATCAACTCATATTGCGAGAGGTGAGTTGAGTCTCAGCTCACGCGCTGAGGTATTTCCAATTTCTGTTTTTCAATTTTTGTTCGTCAAAATCAACTCATATTGCGAGAGGTGAGTTGAGCCTCAGGACACGTTGAGGTAATTTTAATTTCTGTTCATCAAAAAAATCAACTCATATTGCGAGAGGTGAGTTGAGTCTCAGCTCACACGCTGAGGTATTTTCAATTCATTTTTCAATTTACATTCGTCAAAATCAACTCATATTGCGAGAGGTGAGTTGAGCCTCAAGACACGTTGAGGTAATTTCAATTTCTTTTCAAAATCAACTCATATTGCGAGAGGTGAGTTGAGCCTCAAGACACGTTGAGGTAATTTCAATTTCTATTTTCAAAATTCAACTCATATTGCGAGAAATGAGTTGAGCCTCAAGACACGTTGAGGTATTTTCAATTTCATTTTCAAAAAATCAACTTATATTGCGAGAGGTGAGTTGAGCCTCGGTTCACATGCTTGAGGTATTCTCAATTTCATCTTTCAAAAAAATCAACTCATATTGCGAGAGGTGAGTTGAGCCTCGAGACACGTTGAGGTAATTTTAATTTCATTCATCAAAAAATTAACTCATATTGCGAGAGGTGAGTTGAGTCTTAGCTCACATACGAGGTATTTTCAATTTCTTTTTCAATTTACGTTCGTCAAAATCAACTCATATTGAGAGAGGTGAGTTGAGCCTCGGGACACGTTGAGGTAATTTTAATTTACTGTTCATCAAAAAATCAACTCATATTGCGAGAGGTGAGTTGAGTCTCAGCTCCACATTGAGGTATTTTCAATTCGCTTTTTCAATTTACATTCGTCAAAATCAACTCATATTGCGAGAGGTGAGTTGAGCCTCAAGACACGTTGAGGTAATTTCAATTTACATTTTCAAAATCAACTCATATTGCGAGAGGTGAGTTGAGCCTCAAGACACGTTGAGGTAATTTCAATTTCTTTTCAAAATTCAACTCATATTGCGAGAAATGAGTTGAGCCTCAAGACACGTTGAGGTATTTTCAATTTCATTTTCAAAAATCAACTTATATTGCGAGAGGTGAGTTGAGCCTCGGTTCACATCTTGAGGTATTCTCAATTTCATCTTTCAAAAAAAAAATCAACTCATATTGCGAGAGGTGAATTGAGCTTCAGATCACACACTGTGGTATTTTTCAATTTACATTGCGAGAGGTGAGTTAAGCCTTTTTATTTTTGTTGTTCAAAATCAACTCATATTGCGAGAAGTGAGTTGAGCTTCGGGACACGCTGAGTGAGTTGAGCTCAGGATCACATATCGAGTAAAGAATAAGATTGGGACTGATTGAAGACACCATATTTTGTTTCCTTGAAGTTGCAGTGGAGCTGATCAAGGATATTAGATGATGTCCTTCTAAAGTTACAGAAGAGAAGACCACAAGCCTTATCTGACTAAAGCAACAGAAGAGCAAATTGAAGCTGTTAATCTTATATTTCTGGTCACAGTAAAGCAGATCGAAGCTACAAATCTTATATCCTTGAAGTTACATTAAAGTGGATTGAAGCCACAAAGCATATATCAGAAGATGCAATGGATTGAACTAAAGCTACAAGATACGGGGAACTAAAAAGAGACCACCTGGATGAGAAGATCACCAAAAGAAGTCAAAACTTAGCGAGACCGGGCAAAATTGGCCTTTCTTTGTATCTTTGCTCTATTCGTTACGACAATAAGCAAAGAGGGCATTGTTGTAGGCCAATTTTGGCCCATTTACAAAATACCAGGCCCATTAAACCATTTAACCCATCCTCAAACCCAAAACCTAAAATTAACCTAGCCCAACATCCAAGCCCAATCCCAAAACCCTAGACTCCCACTTGCCTCTTCCCACTCTCCCATGCATCTCGCCACAGCACCATTCCCATTCTCCCATCTTCATCGCCACCAACACCATCACACACTCCCACTTTTGCAAAGACAGAGGAAGGAAGCAAACATGCAACAATAGTAAAAATAGTAAAAAATAGTTTGTAAATAAGGCTATAAAAGCCGAATGAAAAAGATGGTAAAAGGGGGACTCTTCTTATTTTTTTTTTCTTTCATTTTTTGCAGAGAGAAATGAGCACAAAAACAAGAAAGTGAAACATTCAATCTCAGATTCAATATAGTGATTCAATCAGTTTAAATACGAAATAGCATTCAAGCATAAAAAAATACCAAGATCAAAGGTTGAAAGCTTAAAAAAAAAAACCTAAGGTGATTTCTTTTTCTTTCTATTTTAAATTCGGTTTTAAGTTTTTTTAACCTATATATATATTAAAACATAAAAAAATATACAAAAAATATACAAAAAAATATATATATTTACCTTTTCAAGCCACATGGCGAAGCCTCGGTGGTCGTCCGGTGATGGCCCTGGCCGATTCCCTCCTTCTCTCTCCTCTCTCTTCCCTCTCTCTTTTTTTTTTCTTTCCCTCTCCCAAATGATTTTTTTGGTTATTTTAGGCCTTATATAGCCCTCCAACGACGTCGTTTTGGGGCTACACTAAGCCCCAAAACGACGTTTTCACCATGTCCAAACCCATCCGACCCGACCCGCTAGGAGGATCCGATCCTTCCGCTTTTCAAGGTTTTACAATTAAGTCATTTTTTATTTTCAATTTGGCCCCATATATAATATTATGTATATATTTTAATATTATCGATTATATATACTATATGATTTCTAATACTATTATTTATATATATATATATATATATATATATTTTCTTAGTACCACATTATGTATATATCATGTATATATTTATTTTACCCATATTGTATTTATTATTAATTTTAATACATTTATTTTATAGTCCGTATGCATATACCTTTCTTATTTGTATTATTTGTGTATGTTGCATTATTGATTTTGTATTTATTATTTTCCTATTGCTACTTATTATATTATTATTTGGTGTATATATATCTTTTACTATTATTAGTATAAATGTATTTTCCTTGTTCATAGTATTCTAATATTATTGTATATGTTGAATTATACTATGTGTATTTGTATCTAGTACGTATATATTTAATAATATTGCATATATATGTCTATTAGGCATTATATTTTCATACATCATGTATATATATCATATATTATATTTTTGCATATTATCTTATGTATATATTACCTTATATTATTATTACTAAATGTACTTTATATTTGTTTATGTTTGGTTTTATTTATTTTTAAATATTATTATTGTTTTACTCTTGCTCTAGTATTATGTTAATATTTTCATTTGAAAATGTCATTGTTTGCATATTTGATTTATTTCAAATTCTTATTTCATGAATAATTTTTATGTTTTAATTACTAGTTGAGGCAATACACGGTTTAACGTTAAGTCGTAAATTTCATCGCTATGTTGGATAGAATTAAATCGACTCGTGTTAAAACGGTATATCCTTCTCAAAAATCAAAATTGAAAGTTCTCGTCTTTTAAATTGGATCACGATTGGAATTTAAATTGAACTAACATTTTTGAAAATTAAGACAACACATGTTTAAAAGATACCAATTTTGGGCGTCACGAGGGTGCTCATACCTTCCTCGCCCGTAACTGACTCCCGAACCCTACTTTTTCTCTGATTTAACGTAGACCTAAACTCGTCCTTCTTTTTAAAGAAAATAAATTTATTAGGTGTCCGATCATACCTATAAAAAAGATCGGTGGCGACTCCCATCTTTATTTCTTTTTTTTTTTTTCAGTTTATGTAAAAAAAAAATCAAACTTCAGTTTTAAAGTTCTCAATAAATTGCCACAATTAGCGACCCCAAACCAAAAATTTTTTTACATCGCGACACTCATGAATTTTTTTACTAAGTTCAACATAATTACAAAGAACTTCCGGACATGATTATCCTTAGCAAACTGAGCAATAGATAACAAGTTCTTACACACTTCAGGAACATGTAGAACGTTATTAAGTCGCAACACTCAGGAACCATAATGAATAAAAGAAGAACTGATATGAGCAACAGGTACACTGGCACCATTGCCCAGAACAAGCTTATTAGTACCTGTATAATCAACAATAGTGGGTATATTAGAATGATCATTACAGAAATGATTCGTAGCCCTGAAATCTGGATACCACTATTGGTCCAAGTTGCAGGGTGAGGTCGAGGCAAAATGACACCCTGATGAAGGGGATGACTAAGCTTTAACATGCATAGAAGGCATGCATTGGTTGCGATCAGAAACACAACATTGATGGTGAGATTTCCATGATCGTTGTTGTTGATCATTGAATTGGTGGAAATTAACAGACATGTGTTGGCCTTGATCTACATCTAAAACACCTAAAAAAAATAATCAAACCGATAATAGCATTTTGAACTACATGTCCAATCCTGTCACACAACTAACACTGAGGTTGATTTTGAGAAAAGAAACCCCCACAACTCGAGCACAATAAGATCCTCCTCAAAATTCTTGCTTGTAATTTTGTCTACCACCTATACCGCCTGCTTTGCCTACAGTATTTCCCTGAGAATGGACAACATTAGCCTGTATAGGAACACTCGCCACAAAATCCAAGTGTCATGTCTCACAATCTAACAACATCTTAGTAAGCACATCCAGAGCAACATTAGTTATTGAGGCCACCACACGAACTGGTTCATTTTCCCCTTGTAATCCTGCAAGAACGATATTAATTTGTCCGGGCTCATACACCAAACTACCAGCTGCAATAAGAACATCACATATATTTTTTTATCTTAGCCAAATATTCTTTAATGGACAACTGCCTTTTTTTCTTAGAATAAAGACTATGTCTCATACTAGAAATCTTCATGCTTGACTTAGCAACAATTTTTCTTTCAATGGAAAGTCATACATCCAGACTCGTGCAAGCACTGGTTAGATAAACAAGAAATACATCACACACAGCGGACAAAAGCCAAGATGCCAAAAGTTTTTCCTGTTGATGATGCTCCAAGAATGTAAGATTTTCTATCAATTGACCATTGCTATTAACAAGAAATTGAGATGGAACACTAGTAGCGTCTAAAACAAAATCTTTCAAGTTACAGCCTTCAAGAAACAACATAATTCGATTTTTTCCCAAAAGAAAATTTATTTCATTGAGTTCAACAGTATCATGCTTAGGAAAATGATAAACACATTTATCCACTATACAAGAACTGCACCTAGGATCCAAGTGAAGAGAAGATACATGTGTAGCACCATTACCATCATTAGTAGACTGTCGATGATGACCGCTTTTTTTTTAGATCACTTCTGGAGCCATGACACACCAAAGAAACTTTAACAGCTTTCCACAACACACTATTTTATAACAATAAGCCATAACTCTTAATACCATGTTGAAATGTTAACAAGAAGTGAACAAGCACATAAACCTCAAATAACAATTAAGAGAGAATAATAAAGAAAATAAAAAAAAAGGAAAAACTTATGAATTTCTTTACTAAGTTCAACATGATTACAAAGAACCTCTAGCTATAGTATTTATACTAAGCTTTAACAATGAAGATGACAGCCAACTTGTACTAACTAACTTCACTAACAGAAATAACTTACTAACAATCTAACTGCAGCAAGCCTAACAGCTACTGGAACTCATTCTTTAACATGCACTGAACCTTGTGACTTGTGAGCAACCTTAAGTTTGGCTCTAAACCTATTAAAAAACCTACATAAAAAGGCTTTGTGAGTATATCTGCTACTTGATCTTGTACTGGAACATGACAAATTGCCAATGCACTACTAGCAACATTTTCTCAAACAAAAAACAAATCAAGTTCGACATGTTTGAACTTTGAGTGGAAAACTGGATTTGTGGCAACAACTACCACCCTTAAGTTATCACACCAAACAACTGCCTTTCTTGCAATAGGAACGTGCAACTCAGACAATAATGATTCCAGCCAGGCTATTTCAATAGTTGCATGTGCAAGACTCCTATACTCAGCTTTTGTTGTGAACTGTGACACAACTTGTTGCTTCCTAGATGCCCAAAAGACTAGAGTGGCGTCTTGAAACAGACAAACCTTGTAGTAGACCTCCTATCATCCAGGTCAGTACCCCAATTTGCATCAGAATAACCAATAAAAGACAACAGAGAGCCAATAGTGAAGGAGATACCATAATCTAAACTAGCTTGATGTGTAACACCCCAAACCCGGACTAAACGTTATGGTTGAATCTCAAAAATTACATTAACGACATACGAAATTATTTTTTATTTTGAAAAAATAGAGGTTTGAGTTTGAAATCGTAAAAATTTCTAAGATTGACTAATTTTATCTCTTCAAAAATATTTAGTAAAATATATTTATTTTTAAAAGAAAAGTGTCATTTAATTGTAATTTTGTTTGAAAACATCTAAATATGAAAGATCTTATATTATAATTATAAAAATGATTTTTTATAAAGAAGCCAAAATCAAATTTTCATAAATCTATTTAAGAAATTCACAATTATTATTTGATTTAAAATTTAAGAAAAACATAATTAATTTAGAAAAAATGAATTTTTTAGAATACTTAAAATCCCATAATTTTGCATGCATGCATGATAATTTTAAAATCATAAAAATATAATTCACAACCTAAATAAAGTTAAAGCCCAAAAGTCCACAAAAACACAACCAAAAATCCAAATAGTTCAAAAATCTAATAAATATCCATGATGTAAAATTTTTCAAGAGGCTCCACCAAGTGTTGATCCAAGTCCAATGTTTGAGTGTTATTTGAAATGGGGTGAGCTTTTTAAGCCTAGTGTGAGATTAACACAAACTCATTCATAACATAAAACATATACGCTACAAAGTCATAAAATCACATATCTCAGTATTTCATAAGCATATCACACATGATCATGTCAATGCATAATTCGTAAAACAATGCAGATTTTAGTAAAACGGTCCTACCCATCTCCGCTACACACCATAATCGAGTTTATCCAGAACTCGTCTAACCAACACACCAAATTGTGAACCGTGTCACAGTAACATGGATAAAGTGCCATATAAACAAAATCGTGGACAAGCCACCAAAGTCACAAATAAACAGCAATATAATCAAAATCGTGAACAATGTCACATTAATGTAGATAAACTACCATATACTTTCACCTTTCACATATCCCACCCTATGCATGTGATCTAGCCAAAACACTTAAAATCATATAGGCATGTTTAGAATGCAAATCACATATGTAATCAAGGTACCAAATTTTCACATCTTATTTTTATATGAATATCACATATGTCATATAATCACATGACATGAGAATGAGATGTATATATTTTTCATATTATTAGTAAACATCAATATCACACAACATGCTTTTCATAAGTATATGGTTTAAGAAAAACACTTACTTGATAAAAATCCATAAGGATGACTTGTCTCACTTTATGGATACACATAGTATCCCCATCAAACAACATTTTTTAGTAGCAACATTTTTATCAATATAATAATAGTCTTAATTTATTTAGTGTTGAAATTCACACCTGATCGTAGACCTGATGTGCAATAATCTCTAAAAACCCCCCGCACATGGATCTACAATTAGATTACCTAATCGAGCAATAAATGAGGATCTTGAGTTAGGACTATCTTCTTAAGAGTTGATACAATAAATTGATTATTGATTATTATCAACACTTACCCTTAAAATATCTCTCGGATTAGCTATTTAATCCCAATAGTTAATGGTCTCTTGAGTTGATGCGGATCAACCCCTCTACGCATAATGTAACATCCCAAATTAGGGTCTAGTCAAAACAATGATTTTGAGACCACAAATTGAAAATAGAAATAATTATTTTATGATTATTTGATGATCCATGATATGATTGCATGTTTGTGTGAAATTTTCAAGAAAAAAATTTATGCTTAAAGTGTCTACTTTGAAGTTAGGGACTAAATTGAATAAGTTGCAAAACTTAAGTTCTAGAAGATTTAAGCATGAAATTGCTATGGATTATTAATTAGAGGTCCTTAAATAGTAATTTGACCAAATTCTAAAATTTTGGACAAAAATGGGCATGAATAGGAAAATTTTTGAAGAAAAGCCTTAAGGGCATTTTGGTCATTTAGTAATTAAAAGAATAAAAAGGGAAAAATCAAGCAAAATTTGCTCATCTTCTTCATGCCATAGCTGAAATTTTCATGCTCACCATAGCTAGGGTTTCTTCAACTTTCAAGCTCAATAGTAAGTGCATCCTAGCCCTGTTTTTAATGTTCTTTACATTTTTGAAGTTGTCATCAACCAATCTAGCTATTTCTACCATTATTTTGAGCTAGGGTTCATGTTCAAAAACTTACCCATGTGTGACATGCATGTATTTTGATGTTTATGGAAGAATGTGAAAGTTTGATGTGTGTTAAACATCTTTTACAAAGTGATTTTGCATGAAAACACCTAAAAGGGACTAATTTGTAAAAGTTGTAAAATGGGTAGTAAATATGTGAAATAAAGAAAAATGTGGGCTGCTAGGAGTAGGAATATGAATCGGCTAGGCTTGGGTAACAAAGAAAATGAATGTATTTCATTTTACGAGCATAAAGACCAATTTGTAAATAAGTGAAAAGTTAGGGGTAAAAAGGTAATTTTGCCAAAGAATGTGTTATGGGTCGATTTGAACAATGTATGTATTAAACAAGTTAAATTTGGCATTATAGATCGTTAAATTTGGCATTATAAATCAAGAAAAACGTGATTCGAGTCTTGATCGGGGAAAAAATAAGGTTTATGAAGAATAGGTTCGTTTTTATCATTCTGTACCGAGGTAAGTTCATAAACAAAGAATGTGATGTTATGTTATATTTTCAATGCTTGAGTATTATGTGAATTCAAATTCTTTAATGCTATTATGAGTTATGCTTTGATTGCTCCAAAGTAAGTGATTGGTATTATGTACATTAAGATCAACATTACGAGCAAGCTTGACAGAGACGTGATATCGAAAAATCCCATTTGAACCTTAGGAATAGTTTAGGATACAAGTGACATGCCACTAGGAACCATGTGATTTATAAGCTCATGAGATATGTGATATATGTTTATGTGGTTCAGGGTGCTGGTCTTGTACGTCTTACCGGTGGCTGGGTAGTCCGATATGTGTTACGGGTACCTGATAGCTTGTGTGAGCCCGTGTAGTTACGTCCTGACCGAAATCTTGTGTGAGTAGACCTGTGAGTAGCTCAAGAATGGGATTTTATGTGTCATGCGATATAAGGTAGCTTTAGCTACGTATGTGGCACTTATGTGTGAGCCTTTCGTGTATCCAATAGTATTCCGAGTGTTCAATGGGTAAAATTATCGAGTAACTTGACAGTTGACCCAAGGGGTAAGTCAATGAGAAGAATGAGTAAGAGATTATTTTATAAGTTGATACAAGTATGTATACCAAACTCATGAGTAATGCCTTGGTATGTGATGAACTTATGACAAGGCTGTTTATGTGATGAGTAAGTTTAAGTGATTTGATGAAATACAAATTTATGTTCATTTTGTTAAATGTATGTTAAATACTTGTTTAGATAGCATGTTATTTCCATATGGACTTACTAAGCTTTAATACTTACCCCCCTTCCTTTTCATATTTTATAGTGTCGCCAAGCTAGCTCGGGGATCGAAAGACGTTAGAGACTCGATCACACTATCAATTGGACGTTTGGGTATAGTTAGTCTCAACATTTTGAGTATGGCATGTATAAGGGACTTGGTCATTTTGTTATGTGTCATATTGATTAGCCAAATAAGTTGGTTCACGATGTTATTATGATTCATTTTGTATAAGGCCATGAGATGTGGCTTATATTTACTTCTTGGGTTGTGACCCTAATTATTTATGCATGCATGCAATATGTTTATGCTTGTAATGTGGTTGGTGGTTGCTTATTGGTAATGGATGTGATAAATGGAACATATGCTTAATGAATGAATTGGGACTAATAGGTATGACCATGTTCATGGTATAATTGAGTAGATTGAAGGTAGGTTTATAAGGATGAATAATTATGAAATTAGTGTGGAATGCCATATGAAAGCATAATGGTTTGAGCATGTGATATGTTGATAATTCAAAGTCATGGATAAATTATGATTGTGAGTATTTGAGTGACTAAATATACGATGTTGCCTACCATTAAAAATGTATAAGTGAGTAAGCTTTTAAGGATGACAACTGGCTTGGAAAATAGCCTTAAAGTTCTCCACACGAGTAGACACACGAGCATGTGTCTAGGTCATGTATGACACACGGTCTGCCCCATGGGTGTGTGATTCGATTGTATGTCCCCTGCACCCTAATTTGGCAAAATAGAATGCCCAGTAGTAAACACACGGGTAGAGTCACGGCCGCGTGTCTCAGTCGTGTGAAGGATACGACCTCAGGACATGAGCGTGTGCCCAGGCCGTGTAAAGTTTGCATTTAATTTTTAGAATTTAATTCGCCATACGGCCTAAGCACACGGGCGTGTGACTTGGCCATATGACCCTATTTTTGTTGATGACATCATAAACAGAGAGTTACACGGGATGAGGACTTGGGATGTCCTAAGCCGCACGGGCGTGTGTGACTACACGGCCTACCCACACAAGTGTGTAACTCTTTTTCATGAAAATTTTTTAAGTTTTCTAAAGTACTTGGTTTAGCCTCGAACTACACCCAATGCATGTTTTGGGTGTTGTAGGCCCATATAAGGGACAATTTGCATATGTATGAATGAATTTAATTTGAACAAAATTTTATGGCCCGATTTTGTATGTTTGCTTGTGTTTAAGTCTGGTAATGCCTCATATCCTGTCCCGGTGTCAGACACAAGTAAGGGGTGTTATATTTAGTGGTATTAGAGTTACGATTTAGTCGATTCTCGAACTAACGTAGCATGTGTACGAGTCTAGCTATACATGCCATAAATGAATTATGATAGTGTGACGACTCCTGACCATTTAAACTGTGTTTTTCATAGAGTAATGGATCCTAATCGAGCTGAAGCTGATGGTCTAGAAAGTAATGAGCCGGCTCCCGCTCAAGGGGCAACTCTATTTGAGAGTAGACCCGTGACCGTGAATCAAGGAAGAAGAAAAGAGATTAGGGAAGCCATTCTCCACATGATAAATGCTTGGTATACGGAGTTCGTTCAAACGAACCTGAACGTTCAACCCTCTTCACCCCCTCAAAGTTCTCAACCCATACCCCTAGTGCCACAAGGCATGGACTTTATGAGGTTTCACAGAACCCCTGTTGATAAGATTCGGAAATAAGGGGCAGAAGAGTTCAGAGCAAATGTCGAGGATGATGATGAGAAAGCAGAATTTTGGCTTGAAAATTTGATAAGGGTATTTGATGAACTATCATGCACACCCGGAGAATGTTTGAAGTGTGCTATTTCCTTGTTGAGAGACACGACATCACTGGTAGAAGACACAAGTATCTATGGTACCTCAAGAGAGGGTCATATGGGAAATCTTCCAAGAAGAATTTCGAAAGAAGTACATCAGTGAAGGATTCATTGACCAGAAGCGCAAGAATTTTTAGAATTGAAACAAAGCCGCATGTTAGTGACTGAGTACGAAAGAAAGTTTTTCTGGCTCATTAAGTATGCTCGGGAGCGTGTATCCTCTGATGCTAAAATGTGTAGAAGGTTTGAAGACAGACTTAATGAGGATATTGAAATTAGTAGGTATTCTTGAGCTGAAGGAATTTGTTGTGCTCGTCGATCGGGCTTGTAAAGCTGAGGAACTGACCAAGGAAAAGAGAAAAGCTGAAGCTGAGGCTAAAGATATAAGAAAGAGGCCGATGAGCAAGTCATTCCCCTCTCAGACTAAGAAATCCAGAGATATGTATTCTCGTTCTCATGTTTCGGCTGGGCATTCGCACGGAAATCGTAGGAAACAAAATTCGGGTTTTAAATCTCAGGCTACATCTGTAGCTAATGTAGGTAATGCTAAACCTTTTAAAACTAAGTGCCAACATTGCGGTAGATATCATTTGGGCATGTGTAGGATGAACGACGAATCCTGTTTTAGATGCAGTTCTCAAGACCACTAAATCAAGGACTGCCCCGAGATAATCGAGAAAGAAAAATTTCAGAATACAAAGCCGAGTAGTACTGCTGCAAATGGGCGACCCTCGAGAAATACCAGTAATGGGGCTAGCAGCAAAAGTGTAGCGAGGGATACAACAGTGAGATCCGAAGCTAGAGCTCCAGCTAAGGCCTATGCCATACATGCGCGTGAGGACGCATCTTCTCCCGATGTGATCACTGGTACTTTTTCTCTTTATGATACTACTGTTATTGCCTTGATTGACCCTAGTTTTACCCATTCGTATGTGTGTATGAAATTGGTATCTAGCAAGAATCTGCCTGTTGAGCCTATGAAATTTATGATTAAAGTGTCAAACCCATTAGGCAAACATGTTTTAGTTGATAAGGTATGCAAGAAATGTCCCTTGATGATTAAAGGTCATTGTTTTATGGCTGACTTGAAGTTGTTGCCATTTGATTAATTTGATGTTATATTGGGTATGGATTGGTTGACACTTCATGATGCTGTAGTAAATTATAAAGAAAAAGTTATTGAATTGAAATGTGAAAATAGTGAAATTCTCCAGGTTGAATTAGATGAGTCAAATAGGTTGCCAATTGTGATTTCTTCGATGCCTGCTCAGAAACATATGAGAAAAGGGTGTGAGGCTTATTTGGCTTCTGTACTGAATACAAAAGAGTACAAAAGAGTCTGAATTAAGAATTGAATCAATGCCTGTTGTATGTGAATATTTGAATGTATTTTCGAAATAATTGCCAGGTTTACCTCCAATTAGAGAAGTGGAGATTGGTATTGATGTAATGCCAAGGACGACACCTATTCTGATTGCTCCGTATAGGATGGCTCCGACTAAATTGAAAGAACTGAAGTCACAATTGCAAGAATTGACCGACAAGGGTTTTGTGAGACCGAGCTTTTCACCGTGGGGAGCTTCGGTATTATTTGTGAAAAAGAAAGGCGGATCTATGAGATTGTGTATAGACTACGATAGCTCAATAAGATAACAATCAAGAACAAGTATCCTTTGCCAATGATTGATGACTTGTTCAATCAATTGAAAGGAGCGATATGGTTTTCTAAAATAGACTTGAGGTCCGACTACTATCAGTTGCAAGTTAAAGAGTCGGATGTGCCTAAAACTGCTTTTAGAACGAGGTATGGCCACTATGATTTCTCGTTATGCCATTTGGGCTGACGAATGCTCCTGTTGTGTTTATGGATTTAATGAACCGGATATTTCGATCATATTTGGAAAAGTTTGTTGTTGTGTTTATTGATGATATTCTAATTTATTCAAGAGATGAGGTAGAGCATGCCGAGCACTTGAGAACTGTTTTGTAGATTTTAAGAGACAAACAGTTGTATGCTAAGTTCAGTAAAAGCGAGTTTTGACTTTGAGAAGTTGGATTCTCAGGCCACATTGTTTCAGGTGATGGTATCCGAGTTGATCCTATCAAGATTCTGCTATCGTTGAATGAAAACCGCCAAGGAATGTATCCGAGGTTAGAAACTTTTTGGGCTTAGCTAGTTACTACCAACGGTTTGTGAAAGGATTTTCTATGTTTGCTACTCCCATGACAAGATTACTTCAAAAGGATGTTAAGTTTGAGTGGTCGGAAAAGTGTCAGCAAAGCTTCGAGAAATTGAAGATGTTATTGACCAAAGCACCGGTTTTGGTACAACTCGAGTCAGGTTAAGAATTGGTAATTTATAGTGATGCTACCTTAAATGATTTGGGATGTATACTTATGCAAGAGGGTAAAGTCATAGCTTATGCTTTGAGGCAGTTGAAGCCTCACGAGAAGAACTATCTGACACATGACTTAGAGTTGGCCGCCATAGTGTTTGCCTTGAAGATTTGGCAACATTATTTATTTGGTGAGAAATGTCATGTTTATACCGATCACAAAAGTCTTAAGTACTTACACTACAGCAAAACAGGTTTTTAGCGGCGTTTTTTGGGCCTATAAGCGCTGCTAAAAATATTTGTGACGTTTTTAATAGCGCCGCAAAAAATGCCGCTATAGACAACGCCGCTAAATTTTAGAGGCGTTTTTTTAAAAAAAATATCCCTATATAACATGACCTTTAGTGATCTTTTACAACAAAAGTCACTATAGAACATGACCTTTAGCGGTGATTTTCTAATAAACGCCGCTATAGAATATGACCTTTAGCGGCGCTTTTCTTACAAACACCGCTATAGACATGACCTTTAGTGGCGCTTTTCCTACAAATGTCGCTATATAACATGACCTTTAGCAGCATTTTTCTCAAAAACGCCGCTGAAGACCATATCAAAATTCAACTTCTTTTTTAATCATCTCATTTACGTTCTTACCTTAAATGATCATACAAAATTTTAATGACCTAACAATGGACACATTTTAAATTGTTTTTGAGTTCAATAACATTAACAAGTGAACTGTTCATAATGTTTGATGAAAATGTTAACATAATCATCTTTGAAAACCCAATCTAATGACTACAGTACATACTTTCTTTTAAAACTAAAATATTTGAAACTTATGCTGAATAAATAACATGATGTCCACTATAAGAAACTTCAACTACAAACATACTACAATAAGTTACTACAAAAGAGTTCTTTCAAAGCTGTTACCACTGCATTATAAATCTCTTCACCCCATTACAGCTTTAGATTTGTTAGATTCTCCTACCATGATGAGCATAGAGTAGTGGCCTGAATTCCCACTTCATCACAAGGAAATCGCAACTTACAAGTGTCATGAAAAGCCTTTGGATCAAGCTCTCCCATTCTCTTTAATCCAATATTAGTGCAATTACCCAACAATTCTGGCAAACCCTGCATAAAAGAAAGAAAACATTGATTTTATGAGCAGTTGCTTGAGTTTGCATAGTAATCCAAGGCTTAGGCAAACGTAATTCAATCTTAAGCCAAGATAAAGTAGGCAGTACCTAAATTAGCACTTTCCTTGCTTCATGTAGCTCATCATTGCTTTGACACTCTTTGTATATAAGAGCTCTGTTTGTTGACCAACAATATTACCCACTGAAATAGCTTAAAGACATGCATAGAATATATGCCTACATTAAATTCTACCTGACATCATAGTGCAAACACAAAGAATGAGAAAGGAGGAAAAGAAAGACACATGGGTGCAAGACTTATATTAAGCTATCATCAACATTGGGCATTCAATTTCTTTCCCTGGTTTCAGTTTCTGTTTTAGATCCATGATATTCTAGAGAGCATCTAAAAGCTTCTTAAATATAAAGGAACATAAGCTTGATGCAAATATAGAAATAAAAAAAATAAAGAACACCCAGTTGAAAAAAGAAGATTTGAAGCACAAACCTGTTGTGATATATAGCCTGAATGCAAGCAAATGAGAGTCGCTTCAACCTGTAGACAACCAAAGAATGATTGGATAAGTAGTTCGTGCCTGCAAAGAGTTCCACAACATCCCCTGTTGCACAATTATATGTGAAAGTTAAAGAAAGAAAGAAATGCATAAACTAAAATAATTATATGAAATGCATAATAAGTTGTCCATAAATATGCAAAAGTTCGAGAAAAAAAGAAAGATAAGCAGTTAATCACTGCCACCACCATAATTATATGCAACACACCACTTATCCATAATACAACTATTCAAGAAGGGATTATTATAGAAATACCACTTTCTCGGAACAAAATGCTGAATTAATCGGCAAATCTCAGCAAGAACAGAAAAATCATTCATATTCCATGCATTGACAAAGAAAATTAGCTGGCGGAGAAACTCTAAGTCTGGACCAAAACAATGCCTGCATAAAAAGGGCAGATCTGAATAAAATCAGAAAATCACATTAAAGATAAGGCATTTCAAAAAGCAGTAAAGCAGGCCCAAAAGAAAATGGTGTTTCAGTTCACTCTGTTGACATTAAATGGAGCTCTCTATAAAATGAACCAAAAAAGTTCTTGACAGGAAACATGTTAAAGACATTATAAATGCCCAAATATACCTGTCTACATGATGACCGTGCTTTCCATAAGTTTTGTAGAACTGCTCTCGCACCTTGGCTCGTTCAACTTCCACTACCTTTCCCCTTCTGAAGTATTTCTGTAGTTAATAATTAGTCAAGACTTTGCCAAATGTAGACCAGCAAGTTCTTAAAGACAAATCCAAACAACCATTTTGTTAAACTAAATTGCCTAATAGAAAGGCATACTCAAAATTCATATACACCCTACGCCGATAACAATTCAATTTAGTAATGAGTATTAGATGTTTTTAAATCATAAAGCAGACACACCTAAATAAACAATGCAGGTTTTAATTTAATAAAAACTATTTATTTCACCACCTTATTAGCTTGGAGGATAGTTTAATGTATTTAAACCTAATAGTGAATTTAATATACATTAAATCACAAATTTTCCTAAGTAAACCTGAGAATGGAATTTAATCTCTTTCCCAGATATAAGGAAGTTAAAGGAAAACAAAGGGTAGTCTCTCAATCACCTTCTACAATGCAATGATTACATCTACCAATAGTTTGACCCTCCAAAACTATATTAGCACTTACCTAGCACAAATAAAGAGCGGCCTATACATAATGCTAAACCTGTGCAAGCTAACCAACTCTTCACATTACAAACGAACCTAGAATTTTTGGAAATAGTCTATTGCATATGATTGTATTTAAACTAAACAAGCATTGAAATTCACGAGAATAATTTTCAGCTCAATGCAAAAAAAAAAAAAAAAAAAAAGAGGAAAAAAAAAGTTCTTCAACTAAACCAAATAAAGTAATTAATGAAACTAAGAAACAGCCTAAATTCAAAAGCAAAACCTGAATCTTGAGAGCTGCAGAATTTTGCTGGCACAACCAAAGACAGCGATTGCGTTCCAAACGCGTTTGTTTAAGAAGTTTCTGCCTATCTCTCTCTTTGGAGCTCTGACTGCCCAAATCAACCCGCTTTCGAGTAGTTGGATCACCCGTGAAGAACATTCTCGAAACTCAGCAACTCTGCTAAAACCCAAAAAAGAAACCGAAAGCAATCAATATTCCTAGGGAGCAAAACATTCGTTAGAAAAATATAAACTCACATCATTGAATAGAAAACAAGATATATGTACATCCATGGCTTTGAAAGCTAAGTTTACCAGGATGCATGCATATATTTATATATATGTACACACAAATGTATGAGCTTCCAAGTACAATGCTCACCTAATTATAGGTCTATGGAGACCTTCAGACCATCACGTGCAAGTTAGACATGGATTCCTTCCCTGCATACAGTTAAGAAGAATAATGTCAGATATCGGGGGCTTCTTCTTTTGTTCTAACTAAATACCTTAAATAATTACCTTAAATTTAAAATAAAAGTTAGAAAGCATCCATGAACCCTATAAATAAATTCAACAGCTTTAGGGAAACAAAGTTGAGAAATGCATATGTGCCAATTTTTAATATCCATGAAAAAATGGAGGAAAAAAGAGAGAGTATACTCTAATTAAAAAAAGCAAATCAAATCACCAATCAAAGTTAAAAATAGCAATGGTATAACTGTCACGGCTGCTAATCTGCAGTCGCAGCACAAAGCGTAACCACTAAAGACCTCAATAGCAATGTGAACAAATTTCACATCAATAGCAGCGGATTGATGCTGCAAATAGCAGGTAAGGGAATCAGATAGCTTTAAAAAAAATTCTCCCTCTCAACAAATAGTGCACGAGATGAGACAGAATAACAAGCAGTAGGATCTAAAACAGAAATTTGAATATAACGGATGATGCAGATGCAGAGACAAATTTCATGATTGAAATAGAATGTTCAAGTTAGGTTTACGGTTTCAAAGATTGCCTTATTTAATTCCTTGCTCTGTCGAAAACTAGAAGGTAGGAGATGAAGAACTAGCATAAAACCCACCACCAAATCAGAAAAATACAAGCCCAGAAAACTGAAACTGAAGAGGTTTTGAGAGAATTTTACCAGAAATTTAGAGGGAAAACAAGGATTGAAACCGTAAAAGTGAAAGAGAAATGTGAAGTTCTGTCCATGTTAGGGATTTGGGGAAGGGAATTTTGGGGAAGGGGATCTGAGGCAAATAAAATGGAGAAAAAAAGATAGGGATTTCGGGTGTTGGGGATGAGGGATTTCTGTGTTTTAATTTGGGCAAAACAGAACGATGATGTTTCGCTTAATTGCTTTTGCGACGTGTTTTGAAGGCACCCTAATTCTCAATCTATAGTGGCGTTTTTTAAAAAGCGCGGTTAATTCTTAATCTATAGCGGTATTTTTCAAAAAGTACCACTAATTTTCAGTCTTACGGTGTTTTTAAAAAGCGTTGTTAATGTCACTAAAGCTCAACACAAAACGATGGCATTTTACTAAACTTTTTTGCAAAGAAGCAACACTAATGATTGATCTACCGCGGCGTTTTTCAAAATGCGCCGTTAATTCCACTTCTCAACATAAAGCGACGACGTTTTGCTTAACTCTTTTGCGATGTTTTGCAAAAAGTGCCAGTAATGCTTAACCTATAGCGGCGTTTTTCAAGAAGCGTCGCTAATGTCGCAAATTTTGCGGCGTTTTTGGTTCAAGCACCGCTAAAAATGTCGTTAAAAATTAGTTTTGTTGTAGTGTTAATGACTCAAAAGGACTTAAACTTACGACAACGGAGATGGTTAGAACTGTTGAAGGATTATGAGCTTGTGATTGATTACCATCTGGGTAAGGCGAAAGTGGTCGCCGACGCCTTGAGTAGGAAGTCGTTGTTTGCCTTGAGGGCTATGAATACACGGTTGACTTTGTTCGATGATGGTTTGATTCTAGCCGAGTTGAGAGCTAGACCAACTTTTCTTCAACAGATTTGTGATGCTCAGAAAGTTGATAAAGAGTTGCAAGCTAAGAGAGTTCAGTGTGAGTCCAACAGTGAACCGGATTTTCTGAGTGATCTGATGGTTGTTTGAGATTCCGTAGTAGGATTTGTGTTCCGAAGGATACTGAGTTGATTCGTAATATTTTAAATGAGGCACACAGTGGTTGTTTGACAGTTCACCCAGGCAATACAAAAATGTATAATGACTTGAAGAAAATGTATTGGTGGAATGGTATGAAAAGAGATATCTCAGAGTTTGTATCAAAATGTTTAATTTGTCATTAGGTAAAGGCCAGAAACCAAGTACCTTCAGGTTTGCTTCAGCCAATGGTGGTTCTCGAGTGGAAACGGGATCAGATTACTATGGATTTTGTGACAGAGTTGCCTTTAACTCCGAGAAAGAAAGATACCATATGGGCCATTGTTGATAGATTAACTAAGACGAATCATTTTATACCGGTACGTACTGATTTCTCACTTGATAAGTTAGTTGAATTGTACATTGGTGAAATTGTCAGACTTCATGGAGTACCTATATCGTTTATTTCAGATAGAGATCCGAGATTCACTTCACGATTTTGGAAAAAGTTACAAGAGTCTTTGGGTACGAAGTTAAACTTTAGTACCACTTTCCATCCGCAAACTGACTGTTAGTCGGAGAGAGTAATTCAAATACTTGAAGACATGCTCTGATGTTGTATATTGGAATTCCAAGGTAGTTGGGATAAATACTTATTATTGGTAGAGTTTGCCTATAACAACAGTTATCAGTCGAGTATGAAAATGGCGCCTTATGAGGCATTATATGGGCGTAAGTGTCGAACACCTCTGTATTGGACTAAACTCAGAGAAAATCAGATTCATGGGGTTGACTTAGTCAAAGAAACCAAAGAGAAAGTGAAGAAAATTTGTGATGGTTTGAAAGCTGCTTCGAATAAACAGGGCAAGAAAATTTTTGAAAGTGTCTCCATGGAAAAAGGTTTTGAGATTTGGTAGAAAAGGCAAGTTGAGTCTGCGTTTTATTGGACTGTATGAGATCACCAAGAGAGTACAGCCAGTTGCCTATCAGTTAGCCTTACCGTATGAATTGGAAAAGATTCATGATGTGTTCCATGTGTTTATGTTGCGCCGTTACCGATCTGATCCTTCACATGTGATTTCACCGATAGAGGTTGAGATTCAACTGTATATGACTTACAGTGAAATACCAGTTAAGATTTTAGCTTGAGAAGTCAAACAATTGAAAAACAAGAGTATTGCCTTTGTAAAAGTGTTATGGCAAAGACATGGGGCTGAAGAGGCTACATGGGAGCCTGAGGAGGCCATGAGAAACCAATACCCAAACCTTTTCACCGGTAGATTTTTGGAGACGAAAATTCCTAAAGGGTCTAGCCAGAACAGTGGTTTCGAGACCACAAATCCAAAATAAAAATAATTATTTTATGATTATTTGATGATTCATGATATGATTGCATGTTTGTGTGAAATTTTCATGAAGAAATTTTATGCCTAAAATGTCCAATTTGAAGTTAGGGACTAAATTGAATAAGTTGCAAGACTTGAGTTCTAGAAGATTTAAGCATGAAATTACTATGGATTAAGAGGTCCTTAAATAGTAATTTGACCAAGTTCTAAAATTTTGGAACAAAATGGGCATGAATAGGAAAAATTTTAAAGAAAAGCTTTAAGGGCATTTTGGTCATTTAGTAATTAAAAGAATAAAAAGGGAAAAATCAAGCAAAATTTGCTCATATTCTCCATGCCACAGCCGAAATTTTCATGCTCACCATAGCTAGGGTTTCTTCAACTTTTAAGCTCACTAGTAAGTGCATCCTATCCCCGTTTTAATGATTTTACATTTTTGAAGTTGCCATCAACCGATCTAGCTATTTCTACTATTATTTTGAGCTAGGGTTGTAACACCCCAAACCTGGCTCAGACGTTATGGCCGGATCCGACATGCCACATCGAAGCGTTCAAAACATTTTATATTGTTGATCCAGAAAAACTTACTTAGTGTTTTAAAAGATAATTTCAAGATAGGTTAAAGTGAATGGAAGTCATGCACCGGTAGGAAATCGGAAAAGAGGAGGTGAGTCCATCGGATTGCTTAATACCAAGCTCCTTCGGATCCAATCCTAGACATGCATACCGCCATTTCCACACCTTAACGTCATGTATATTTCTAGAAAACCGATTTGATTAAGTCCTTTTTAGGAAAAGTGATTAATTTTGGAAAATACTTTCATTATGGAAGCTTTGCTTGTTATCGTGGTATTTTGAAATCAATTGTTGTTTTTGAAAACGCTACTAAAGCTTTCCAACTTCAACAGTTAAAATAAGTAATACTTATCTTAGTAACACATATTAAAACCATCAAGAATAATTAAGCGGCCTTATTACATTTAAAAAAAACCCAAAACCTCAAACGTAAATAAAAGGATATCCAGTTCACCAGAAGAAAATCAAACTTTCAGAACGGGTGGCCACTCCGAATTCCCTCACAGCTCCAAGCCCACTATGGTTGGGGATTACTGCGTGGATGGAAATAAAAGGGTGAGTTTGGGAAACTCAGTGTGTAAATTAACCCAACCATAGCCTATATCACTCAAACCACGAAATGAATAAGTTGGCCTTAGCCCGAATGTAAATTCAGAATAAAGCCCATAGGCCCACAACAAAACAGAACAGATATTACATGTTTATGCAAAAACCCAACTATATCCAACCGTATACACCCCTGTACCAACCTTACACCGTGTGGGGAGACAACTCGACCCACCCAACCGCTACACACCACGTAATTTACAAAGATGGCGCAGAAGATAATGTGACAGAGTCACCAGATACAGATAATCGTGGCAGAGCCACCAGAACAGATATATGTGGCAGAGCCACCAGATCAGATATTTGTGGCAGAGCCACCAGGACGCTTCCTCCATAATATAACCCATGTCCCCATGCATCAGAAATAATATGTCATGGCATACGTATATAGAAACAGAACATCATGCTTTTCAAAAAAAAATAACCCTAGGTGTGACAGCCCAAAATTGACCCTAGTCGGGAAGTGGTTTCGGGACCGTTAAACCGAGTCACCGAAATGTTTGAACGTAATATTTATTGTCTAGAATATGTATTTATGAATGTGTGAAAATTTCAAGCTTCGATTTAGTCGATTGCATGTGAATTCAGTTATTAGGACTTGTGTGACACTTTTGAAATGTGATAGGCTAATCTATAAGGACCTAATAGTGCATGTAATCAAAGGGAGGACTTGCATGTCAAATTTCCCCTAATAGCTAGTGGCCGACCATGACAAGGATTATGGGCAAAACATGTCATAAAACATGTTGTGACAATGGTGTATGTAAGAAAAAATAAAATAATGAGCATGGGAATTGAATAATGAAAGGAAGAAAAAAAAAGAGAATGGTGAGTGTTCCCCCCTGCCGTGAGTTGAAGAAAAGAGAAAAAAATTTGTTCATCCTTTTCATTCTCTCTTGGCCGAAAATTATAAGGAAGAAGGAGGGAGTTTTTGCTTCATGTTTGGTTTGGAAGAGGATTAGGAAGAGGTTTGGCCATACTTGTATCAAGATTAAGGTATGTTTGATGTTGTGCCATAAGATTCATGCATGTTTTTGGTTGCTAACTTGATGTTCTTATTAGCCATGGTTCAAATCCTTGCTATGTCATGGGGATGGTATTCGGCCAAGGTGGATTTTGTGTTAATGCCATTGCATGTTAAATATGAAGCTTGCTAATGATACATGTGATGGTGGATTGATGGCTCTTGGACTTTCTTTTTAGCATTTTTGAGTGAGACATTAAGTTCTTTGTTTAACCATGACCAAAATCGAAATGGTATGGTGTTGTGACGTATTCGGCCATGGTACATCCATAAGTCTAATTTATGCTTATTGCATGGTAGGTAAGATTTGTGTTTTGGATTTATGCTCATGTTTAGTTATAATCAACTTTGAGATTTGGCTCTAGCATATATATATATATATATATATATGTTTGCACATGATGTATTGGTATGACATATATACTATCTCAAGGTATATATTTTCATATGATGATGTTTCGGTTATGAAGTAAATGATTGATGCGTATTGAGTTACAATATGGAATGCGTTAGTTAGTAAAATGTATGCCGTTTATGTGTGGTATTAAGTGTATAATTGGCCTCAACATGGACATGCATATTCGGCCACATGAGGGGGATTGGTGTGCATGCATTCGGTTAGAGGCAAGCATATTGATGCCTATTCTTGGCTTAGAAAATTGCCAAGGAGAGTACTAACTAATGTGTTGAGTTTGATTCATGATTTCCGTACATATGTGACTTTAATGTCTAATGAAAATATGTGGGCTAAGTACCTTGAATTCCTCTTTCGATGCTCAAATGATTAAATCAATTTATTTGTTAAATTAAGCTCAAGAGCAAAGGGGAGCTAAATCCGATAAAGGGAAGGAAAAAGTAGTCGAATAGCCATCGGAATCATTCGACAACATCCGAGGTAAGTCTTTGAGTAATGATCCTACTTGTATTATATTGAAATGATTTGTCATATTATGGCGGATAGCCAAATGTGCGTAGGGACTACGTTGTAAAGTCAATTGAAATCATGCTCTTTGTGTGTGGCTATCGAGCCGAAATTGGAAAGGTTTGATAAATGTTTTGTGTTTGAGCCTTAGTAACGAAAATGAAATATGGATGTGTCGTGATTATTGATATGTGTGCATGAGCATTTCAATGATACCGGGCTAAGCCCAAGGCATTTATGCTAGTGATTATATTCGGGCTAAGACCAAGGCGTTTGTCTTGAGTTGCTATATCCGGTTAAGACCAAGGCATTTGTGCGAAGTTGTTATATCCGGCTAAGACCAAGGCATTTGTGCGAAGTTGCTATACCCGGGTTAAGACCAAGGCAATTGTGCTTGTGGTTATATCCGCTAAATTCAAGAAACTTGGTTTGAAGGTGAGCGTTTTGTGCTGCAATAAATTCAATTAATACGCTCGAAAAACCCAAACGATAAGGTATGTTTGCATGTGCATCGGAAAAGTCGATTCGTTTGAAATAGTATTCGTTCAATCGACTAATGAACTCTCGGCTCTTAGATAGGTTGATGCCTTGTGTGTGTACGTTGATGAAGTGTGAAGTAAGTATGATTATGAGAATGTGTATTAATAAAGTGATTCATTTAGCTATGTGAATGTAATACTTTAGTCAAAGCTGATTTCATTACTTGAGACTTACTAAGCATTAAAATGCTTACCCCGTTGCTTTGGCTCTCTGTTTTATAGATTTTGCTCGTTAGCTATCGGATTCGAGATCATCGAAGTCGAAGTCATCCACACTATCAAAGCCCTTTTGGTACTCTTTTAGTTGAACTCTGGATATGGCATGTATAGGACTACCCTTTGCTGTTTTTTTTTCAAGCACGTTTTGTGATGTATGTGTGTATGACCATGCGAAAATGGCTCGTAAAAGTGGAGTATGGCATTAGACCATTTGTGTTTATGTATATATGTATGGTTTCATGATGTGACTATGGACTGGAATGGAAGTGTTGGGCAAATGATCAGCCATAGGAATGGCTAAATATGATTATATGTGGACCTATGTATGACAAAACTCTAGTTGGTCCATGGAAACCACGAAATAGGTAAAGTTTACCTTGAAAACAGATGCTGATAGCAGCAGTGGTGTGGATTTGAAAAATCACTAAAAATTGTAGGAATGGAATTAAATAGTGAATAAATTATGTAAATGAACCTTGATGAATCTACTTTCATATGGAAGAAACGAAATGGTCATATGAGTTATATGCTAAGAGATATTAAAGTTCTCGTGAAACAGGGCCAGAACGGTTTCTGGATCCCTTATTCCGACTTTGGAAATTCATTATAAATTAACCAGAGATAATTAGGAGTCATGCTATATATGTATAGATTCCTATTTGAGTCTAGTTTCTATAGAAACAAACGGCATCAGTATTGAAGCCCTGTACAGGGAGATATCCAAGTCGTAATGCGCGAAGGTCAGTGTAGTCGATCCCTGTAACAGGGGAGACTTTAACTAATAAACTGTACTAATTGGCCCGACCAAAAATTCTAGAAAAAAATATGTAGATGGACATATGAGTCTAATTTCAGGGAAAAATTACAAAACTGATTTTTGAGCTTTGAAACTCAAGATATGATTTTTAAGGCGACAGTGATGCAGTAACCAGCTTGTCTGGAAAATTTTTAAATGGACTGTGAAAATAACTAAGTTAAGTCTGTGTGCACCTCGTGTTCGACTCCGGTCCCGGACTCGGGTACGGGGTGTTACACTAGGGGTATAACGGTAATTTTGCATACATAGGGGTGTTCAAGTAAGTTCACTATTCTTAAGGTTTTCATACATAACATAGCCATTTACGTACGATCAGAAACACTTACTGCGTTTTCTTACCAACTTGGACCCATTGGCCCATTATCCTATTTTTGGCCCATTAAGCCCAAAAATATCGAAATGCACAGAATCGCGCACTCTGCAGCTTATCACTTTAATTTACCATATACATCAAAATATTAATCTCATGAGCATTAGCACATCACAAGATCTCAAAATACCGACTTTTCGGCTTTTGCCGATCTATTCTATAAGAGGGTGTTAGTTACACACCTGTTTGCGACGATATGCTGACGAGATCCACACACGAACCGCCTACAATTGGATTACTAACACGTTAATCTTACTATTCAAATACAAACTACGTATTAACCCCTTACAATATTCGACCAACCACACCTACAGATCAGAGTAAGCTTATAAGAAATCAATAAGCAACTCATTAACAAATTTTTGTCAGTGTTTACCACATAATCATAATTTCACTGCAAGTTGTTTTCCTGAGCAACAGTCCCTAAATCATTTATAACTGGAGCTACGAAACTCAAAATCAAGTGCCATTAATTTTCCCTGAAAATAGACTCATATATCTTCTATCCATAAAATTTTCAGAATTTTTGGTATGGCCAATCAATACCAGATTTTTCTTAAAGTTTCCCATGTTTCACTGTTTGACTAATCTGACCACTCTTCATTACGAATAAAATTTCTCATTGTACAGAATTCAAAATATGTTCTTGTTTATTCCATTTGAAACTAGACTCATTAAGCTTTAATCACATAATTTATGCAGCTTCTAACTCATCTCCCACAATTTATGGTGATTTTCCAAAGTCATGTTACTGCTGCTGTCCCAAGCAGATTTATTACCAAATCACTCTTTCACGCCTAACTTGCATGCTTGTTATTTAAACATGTATATCACCAATCAATCATCACATATCTATGATTTTACTTAAGTATAATCTCTATTTCATCATTTTAAAGCACAACATGTTAGCCGATTTTTCCCCTTAGCATCTAAGGCACATGCATGCTCATTTGTTTGGCTCAACTTCACCTATCTTCCATTTTTCATCAAAAGAACATGAATCAACAACCATTTCCTTCATTTTAATTCATGACTAAATGCTCACAACACAACTAAAAGCCAAAATATGCTTCAAGAGTTAAGCTAGAATCAAGAAGAACTCATGAACCTCAAAATAGAAGCAAGCTACCAAGGACTTACCTTCAATTTTCCTCCTCCTAGTGACCGAATACTCAAGAGCTTTCTCCTCTCCTTTCTCTTCTCTAACTTTTGGCTATGATGAACAAAGATGGACAAAACTTTGTTCTTTTCACCCCTTTTTCTTTTAATAAAATTTCATATTTCATCCATTTAATTCTTTAATACAAAAGACATGAAATGCCCATCATGGAACATTTACCTAAACCATTATCATGGAACATTTACCTATGCCAACATTCACAGAATTAAACCTATGCCAACATTCACAGAATTCCCAAAAATTGGGGCGTTACAAGGGTTCATGTTCAAAAACTTACCCATGTGTGATATGCATGTATTTTGATGTTTAATGGAAGGATATGAAAGTTTGATGTGTGTTAAACATGTTTTACAAAGTGATTTTGCATGAAAACACCTAAAAGGAACCAATTTGTAAAAGTTGTAAAATGGGTAGTAAATATTTGAAATAAAGAAAAACATGGGCTGCTAGGAGTAGGAATATGAATCGGCAAGGCTTGGGTAACAAAAAAAAATGCATATATTTCGTTTTACAAGCCTAAAGACCAATTTGTAAATAAGTGAAAAGTTAGGGTAAAAAGGTACTTTTACCAAAGAATGTATTATGGGTCGATTTGAACAATGTATGTATTAAACCAGTTAAATTTGGCATTATAGATTAAGAAAAACGTGATTCGGGTCTTGATCGGGGAAAAAACAAGGTTTACGAAGAATAGGTTCGTTTTCATCATCTAGTACCGAGGTAAGTTCATATACAAATAATGTGATGTTTTGTTACATTTTCAATGCTGGAGTATTATGTGAATTCAAATTATTTAATGCTATTATGAGTTATGCTTTGATTGCTCCATGAGTAAGTGATTGGTATTATGTACATTGAAATCGACATTACGAGCAAGCTTGACAGAGATGTGATATCGAAAAATCCCATTTGAACCTTAGGAATAGTTTAGGATACAAGTGACATGCCACTAGGAACCATGTGATTTATGAGCTCATGAGATATGTGATATATGTTTATGTGGTTCCAGGTGCTGGTCTTGTATGTCCTACCGGTGGCTAGGTAGTCCGATATGTGTTGCGGATACCTAATAGCTTGTGTGAGCCCGTGTAGCTACGTCCTAACCGACAGCTTGTGTGAGCATATTCGTCAGTAGCTCGAGAATGAGCTTTTATGTGTCATGTGATATGAGGTAGCTTTAGCTACGTATGTGGCACTTATGTACGAGCCTTCCGTGTATCCAATAGTATTCCGAGTGTTCAACGGGTAAATTATCGAGTAATTTGACAGAAGACCCAAGGGGTAAGTCAATGAGAAGAATGAGTAAAAGATTATGCTATGAGTTGATATAGGTATGTATACCGAACTCATGAGTAATGCTTTGGTATGTGATTAACTTATGACAAGGTTGTTTATGTGATGAGTAAGTTTAAGTGATTTGATGAAATACAAATTTATGTTTATTATGTTAAATGTATGTTAAATACTTGTTTAGATAGCTTGTTATTTGCATATGGACTTACCAAGCTTTAATGCTTACCCCCCTTCATTTCCATCTTTTATAGGGTCGCCAAGCTAGCTTGGGGATCGAAGGATGTTAGAGACTCGATCACACTATCAATTGGACGTTTGGGTATAGTTAGTCTCAACAATTTGAGTATGGCATGTATAAGGGACTTGGTCATTTTGTTATGTGTCATATTGAATAGCCAAATGAGTTGGCTCATGATGGTATTATGATTAACTTTGTATAAGGCGATGAGATGTGGCTTATATTTTCTTCTTGGGTTGTAACCCTAATTATTTATGCATGCATGCAATGTGTTTATGCTTGTGATGTGGTTGGTGGTTGCTTGTTGGTAATGGACGTGATAAATGGCATATATGTTTAATGAATGAATTGGGACTAATAGGTATGACCATGTTCATGGTATAATTGAGTAGATTGAAGGTAGGTTTATATGGATGAATAACTATGAAATTGGTGTGGAATGCCATATGAAAGCATGATAGTTTGAGCATGTGATATGTTGACGATTAAAAGTCATGGATTAATTATGATTGTGAGTATTTGAGTGACTAAATGTACTATGTTGCATGCCATCAAAAATGTATAAGTGAGTGCGCTTTTAAGGGTGGCAAATGGCTTGGAAAATAACCTTAAAGTTGTCTACACAGGTAGACACACAGGCATGTGTCTAGGCTGTGTGTGACACAAGATCTACCCCATGGGCCTGTGATTTGGCCATGTGTCCCCTGCACTCTAATTTGGCAAAACAGAATGCCCAGTAGTAAACACACGGGAAGAGACACGGTCGTGTGTCTCAACTGAGTGAAGGACACGGCCTTAAGACATAGGTGTGTGCCCAAGCCGTGTGAAGTCTCCACTTAATTTTTTGAAATTTAATTCGCCACACGGCCTAAGCACTCGAGTGTATGACTTGGTCGTGTGACCCTATTTGTGTTGATGACGTCATAAACAGAGAGTTACACGGGCTTAGGACATGGGCGTGTCCCAAGCCAGACAAGCGCGTGTGACCACAGGGCCTACCCGCATGGGCGTGTGACCCTGTTTCATGAAATTTTTTAAGTTTTCCCAAAGTTTTCTAAAGTACTCGATTTAGTCCCAAATTACACCCGATGCATGTTTTGGGTCACATAGGCCCATATAAGGGACAATTTGTATATGTATGAATGAATCTAATTTGAACAAAATTTTATGCCTCGATTTTGTATGTTTGCTTGCGTTTAAGTCTTGTAATGCCTCGTATCCCGTCCCGGCGTCGGATACAGGTAAGGGGTGTTACACATAAGATATATGAATTATTAATCATTAAGAAAATAAATCACTAAGGTCCTTCCCCCTAAAGTAAACGGCCAAAGGGAGAATAATAAAGAGGAGAAACTATTTCTACACTCCCTTAATACTTACTCTAACACAAATGGAATGAAGGATCAATGAACCGATTTGATCACGAATCAAAGGAGACAAAACGATCTAAAAGGTGGATTTATTCGAAAATAAATCCAATGTAAGCTAGAGTTCGAATGAGGATTTAAATTTAATAAAATAAAAATAATAAGCATTTGAAATGAATAAGAAAAAGGGAAGAGATCTCCACCACTGCCGGTGGTGCTACAGTGGCGACAACAGCGGTGAGGCAACGACGATGATGCTACGACAGAAGTGTAGTCCCAGTAGAGGGGCAAAAAAGAAGGTGGGTTCGATCACTTCTTTTAAAGGATGGAAAAGAGAAGAGAATAGAAAAATGAGAAAATACATGGTGATGCGAGATGGTTGTCACGGTGGAGGAGGTAGGGCTTGGCATAGGGATTGGAGAGAAAATGAGAGAGAAGATACGACAAGGTAGTGAGTCACTGGTGAGGTGGTGGTGGTACAAAGCTAGCTATGATGGAAGAGAATAGAAAATAAAATAAAAAGGAGAATGAAGGCTAGCCGAAAAGAGATTAAAAAATGAAAAAGGGAGAGGTTGGGGAGGAGCAAATAGTGGGAGGACAATGAGAGGGAAGGTATGCCAAATTGCGTGAGTAAAATGGTGGTCAACCATGAATAGGTTCATTGAACCTTATACAAGGGATCTGAGGGAGACAAGAGAGTGAAAAAGGGGGATTATGTTTGGTTAAACAAGGAACGTTGACTCACAAAAGATAGAAAGG
Organism: Gossypium arboreum; assembly: GCF_025698485.1. Taxonomy (NCBI): domain Eukaryota; kingdom Viridiplantae; phylum Streptophyta; class Magnoliopsida; order Malvales; family Malvaceae; genus Gossypium; species Gossypium arboreum. The sequence continues at coordinate 69,679,366 of NC_069081.1, forward strand.
AATCTCCTTAAACAAGGCATGTATGGGTGGACGGCAAGGGTGTTTTTAGCACATGGGAACTTCACCAAAAATTTAACTAAAAAGATGTTAAAGTGGGGACTTAAACCTAGGACCTCTAGGATAATTTTGGAGCATTTAACCATTAGGTTATTCACTTCCTTGTTTTTAACTTAGCACATAGTAAATAAAAATATGGGAAGACCTTTTCTAAGGGTTTAAAACAAATTTGCACCAAATACAAATTAATGAGCGGGAAGAGATTTGAACTCGGATCATCAAAGATAGCTCCACCACTATTTAATCACTATAACAGATATTTATTTATTATCAAATATGATAAGGTCATCTAAAAAAAATTTCAGATGTAACCATTCTCAATTCATTAACCCAATTTTTACTAACCCAATTTTTGGGATGTGACATGAAGATACCTTAGAATAGGTTTTACTGCCTTAAAATATTTATCTAAACGGTCTATGCATTAACTGACAAACTTTGTTGACAGCAAAGGCAATATCAGGCCTTGTGATAACAACATACTGAAGAGCTCCCATGATACTTCTGTACGAAGACTCATCCTCCATGGGGCTGTTTACATAAGCAGACCAGCAAGATGTGACCATACGTGTGGGGTTACCTTTTGCTTGATACATGTAGTTCTTTCTCAACAAATCATCTATGTATTTCCTTTGAGAAAGAAACAAACCAGTAGAAGTATAAGATAATTCTATACCTAAGAAGTAACTCAATTTTCCAAGATCTTTAAAAGAAAATTTGGAATCCAAGTCTCCAAAAAACCCATCAATACTGATATGTCTGATACCGTTAATAATTTTGTCATCTACATAGACAAGAACATACAAGACCATATCCCTTGTCTGCTTAATGAAAAAAGAGGCGTCGTACTTTGACAAAACGAAACCTATAGTGAGAAAATACTCCTCGAGTTTATGAAACCATTCCCTGAGAGCCTGCTTGAGACCATAAATTGCCTTTTTCGGCCTACATACTAATAGCACATCTCCTTTTTGTTACTCAAAACCAAGAGGTTGATGCATATAAATCTCGTTGGAAAGACCTCCATTGAAAAACACATTGTTAACATCCACTTGTCTCAACTTCCATCCAAAAATTACAACCAAGGTAGGTACTACTCGAATAGTTTGGGGCTTAACCACGAGATTGAAAGTTTCATGAAAATCCACAGTAGCCTCTTGCAAATAACCTTTAACCACTGACCCTTGTGTCAAGCTATAGTATCATCAGCATGTTGTTCAAGCTTGATTATCCACTTATAGCCCACAGCTTGGCTATTAGCAAGTAAAGGAATTAAATCCTAAGTGTTGTTCTTCATAAGTGCCTCATATTCGGCCTAAGCTACCCTAGTCTGTTCAGGACTTACAAATGCTTCTTCAATGGTCATAGACTCACACTCATCTAGAGCCACTAAAAAACTTTAGACTTGAAAATATCATTCTTGGAATGAGTGGTCATAGGATAAATGTTAGTGGTCAGAGATAACCTAGTACTCTAAGTTATCAAGTCTTCCATAGGAGCACTCAAACAAGAAGCAGCTTTGATTGTGGGTGACTGACAAATTGTCTCGCAAATAGGCGACTGGTGGATTGTCTCACGTATAGGTGATTGCCAAATTGTCTCACGAACAAGTGACTCGTGAACTAGCTCGTAAACAGATGATTGGCAAACTGTATCACGAATAGGTGATTAGCAGATTGTTTCGCAAATAGGTGACTGACAGACTTTATCACGAATAGGTAATTGGCGGGCTATATCGCAAATAGGTGACTGGTGGACTAATAAGGACTAAGAGGATTTGTGTTTGACTAGGAAAGGACTACTAGAACAATGATGAGACTGTGGACTAGAAGAACTAACTGCTTTATTCTTGTTAACAGAGATAAATGGAAATGAAGAATCATCAAAACAACATGTCTTGTAACAAACACTCTCCAAGTTGAATCCATACACTTGTAACCCTTTGAAATTGTGCTAAAACCAGCAAGGCTGAGATTGGTACTGAAGCTTATGACGATTGTAAGGTCTTAAGCATGGATAACAATAGTAGCCAAACACTTTAAGACGAAGATAGTTCAAGTTCGATTTGTACAACACCTTATGAGGGGATCTCCCTTGTAAAATTGTAGTAGGAAGAATGTTAACTCGAAATGCAATGTGGAGGAAAGCATGTTCCCACAAATGCATAGGAAAATTAACTTGTGCCATCAAGGCTAACCCAGTTTCTACTATATGGCAATGTTTTCTCTCAACCACACCCTGCTCCGATGTGTAGGGACAAGTCAATAGATGTTGAATACCCAACGTAGAGAGTACTTTAGTAAAGAAACAAAACTATCCTCCTCAATCACTTTGAAACACCCTAATCTTGTTGTTGAATTGAACTTCAACAAAATTTTAAAATTGTATAAATTGATCAAGAGCTTTTGACTTGTGTTTAATCAAGTAAATTCAAGTATATTGACTATGTACATCAACAAAAGAAACATAGAACAAACAACCTTTTGAGGAAACATAAGCAAGTCCCCATAGGTCTGAAATAATCAGTTTAAATGCAAAGGAATATAATGTGGTGGACGTGGGAAAGGGAAGCTTGTGTGGTTTCCCTAATTGACATGCTGAACACACCTTGTGAACTTTAAGCTTAGAAGATTTCGAATTACAACTATTCAACACCTATTTAAACTACTTTATTACACGTGTGGCCAAGTTTCTTATGCCAGACATCAAATGAAGATTAAGAAAACTCAAAAACTAAACATGAACTGCAAATAGGTGAGTGAGGAACAGGTGACCCATGAACTACCTCGCAAACAAATGCATCCTTGTTTGTTGACACATCCAACCAATATAACCCTTCATGCATACTCTTCACTAGCAAAACTTTCCTTGTTTGTCTATCCTTTACAAAACATCAAAAAGGATGAAACTCAAAATAAACATGACTATAAATTGAGCAAAAGATAACAAGTTCTTGCACACTTTAAGAACATGTAGAACGTTCTTAAGTCGTAACACTCTAGAACCAAAATGATTAAAGGAAGAACCAATATGAGCAATAGGTACACTAACACTGTTGCCCACAATAAGCTTACCAGTACCTATATAATTAATAGCAGTGGGTATATTAGAAAAATCATTACTGAAATGATTCATAGCCCTAAAATCTGGATACCACTACTGGTCTGAGTTGCAAGTTGAGGTCGAGGCAAAATGACACCCTGATGAAGGGAACGACTGAGCTTTAACATGCATGGAAAGCATGCACTGGTTACAATCAAAAACACAAAATTGATGGTGATACATGCACAGATAGGGTGAAATTTATTAGATTCCAATCATCAAAATTGCCAATTTACAGGCTTGGGAAACCAATATACTTTCGATGTATTTTTGGATGAGATCCTAGAATTTCTAGGTTGAGATGTCTCATGGCATTTGAAGATCTATCTCTTAACTTCGAAACGCATTTTGAATCACTCGATTTTGAGTTCGGGAGCTCAAGTTATGACCGTTTTAGTGAAGACTGCGCGAGCAGAATTTCTGAATGGGATTATGATGGGAATTACGAGTTTAGGGCTTTTAATTCGAGTTTAAATCATAATAGGTTTGGGTTTTAGGCTTAATTTTTATTATATATAAGCCCAATATTTATTTATCAGCCCTTATTATTTTTTTATTTTTTTATTCCGAATTTTTGATAATTATTAAGTATTTTAAGTTTAGGAATTGTATGTTAACAAGAAAGTTTAATTTAAAACTACTTCTTGTTTAGATTAAATTAGAGTTCTAGCATACTTAGGAGTTTTATTTAGATTTAGTTAGCTAGCCTATATATAGGCCTTTGCATTGTACACGAAAGAGACAATTCATTATTATTTTATTTCTCTTTTGAGTTAATAAATTCTCTCTGAGTTTTTCTTTTCAAGAATTTCTCTTGAGTTTCTTTTAGAAGACTTTTAACAATCTTTTTATATTGTGGGGATCATCTTCAAACTTGTTCTTGCCAAGGTTTTTATCTTGGAGGGGAAATTAGAGCCGCTTGAAGGGGGTTGTGGATTCTTCGTGTTTTCAAGGCTTCTTAGGACTTCTACACGCCACGTTCTATCTTTCCATTTATCTTCTTTATTCGCTTCCTTAATCTTTGATTTATTATTTTATTTTAGTTATTTGTTTTAATTATTTTATCTAACTTGGATTTAATTTCATTTCAGGTTGTATTGAAAAATCCAAGTTTCTTTCCGAATGTCTAGAGCCCTAAGTCAAATCCGCGACTTTGACAAACTTTACGATCCGCTTTTACATTCATCCTTCTCACCCTTTATCATTTGGTATCAGATTTGGGCATTTTTGGTGTTCTTTTTAAACTGATTTCATGAAAACAGCCTCAAAACAAATTTTACCCCTACAGTTTTCAGAAAAAAATATTTTTCAATGGGTAAACGATTTTCAAATGATCTAAAATTTTGCAAACTATTTCTTGGCACTATTTTAAAGTATCAAAAAATATTTCCCACAAAAAAAAAGTGATTAAAAAAGTACAAAAAAATAAAATACGAAAAAAAATAAAAAAATAAAAAAATTCTGTGGGTTGAATTTTGTACCGAAACTTTCTAGATCAAATCTACATTATTTGAGGAGGCTCTAGTTTAAATTTTGTGATTTTTGGAAATCGGGAACACTTTGAACGAGGTTTGTCAAGTTGCTTCACAGTTTTTCGAGTTTTCGAGTTTCAGCAATTTTCATTGACTCTTAGCCTTAGGTTTTCATTTGTATTTTTTTTCTTTTTACTATTCCTTTATGCATTCTAACACTTTATTGTTTCTTGTGTTAGTAGGTTAAAACACGTTGCACATTCCTTCCTCCGTGCAACAGAATTCTTTGATATCTAGTTGATTTTGGACTCATAATGCTCTTAGGTTTGCTTTGTTAGTTTGATTCTAATACATTCTGATTGATTGATATAGACACTTTTTAAAAGATTCGTAAGATTAATTCTTACCTCATTGAGAATTTGATTTTTGTTTTTGAGTGCATAGCAGTGAGGTTTGCTAAATTTTTCTTTTCTTGAATGTTGTGCTCTTTTCAGGTTTTCATTATAACTCACAATAATATGAATGGGAAGTTGAGAAGGGATCAAAGGGTTCGAAATGTTCGAGATCAGCAACGTGACACTATTTTAGACATGATCAACAAAAATTTGGATCGTCTAAGTACCAAAATTGAGTGTTGGAATCGTAATTGGGAAGATAAGGTTGATCAACCTCGTGCAAATAATGCTCGACATATCTTTCATGTAAATAATGAGACTTTGGTTAATAATGACCGCATACAACATTTTTTAGATAAACCAAAGTTCAACATTCCACCATTTCGAGGGAAGTATGATCCCGAAGCATATTGTGAGTGGGAATCAAAAATTGAGCTTTTGTTTCGTTACTATAAATGCTCGGAAGAGGAAAAAGTCCAATTCGCGACCCTTGGATTTTCAGATTATGCATTGAGTTGGTGGATTCAACTTGGAATTGATCGTCAAAGAAACCACAAAAGGGTAATTGAAACGTGGGATGAGGTGAAGCAAGTGATGCAAAAGCGTTACATTCCTTTTCATTACTATAGAGAGGTCTTAACGAGACTTCAACGTCTTGTTCAAGGTAATCGATCTGTTGATGAGTACTTTAAGGAGATGGAAATGCTTATGCAAAGAGCAAATATACAAGAGGATAAAGAAACTACCATAGTGCGATTTATAGATGGCTTGAATGTTTTGATAGCCAATGCTCTTAATCTTCACACCTATATTGATCTTGAGGAGATGGTACAAAAGGAAATTGAGATTAAACAACAATTTCAGCAACATCAATCTCATCCATTTGGAGAATCACACTATTATCGAGGTACAAGTTCTAATTTTACCTTTAAGAATTCGAAACCTCCTTATGCTACTAATAAGTTGCTGTCAAAACATGCTGTTAAACCATTTGAGTGGAAAAGTAGGGCTCCTACAAAACGTTCTTCTACATATTTCAAGTAGCCCATTTCTACTAATTTTTCACGAAAACATCAAAGAGCTCGTGACATTGAATATGCTACGTGTAAAGGGCGTGGGCACTATAGTCGTGATTGTGCCAACACGAGACTTTTGTTGATCAAAGAAGATGGCGAACTTTATGAACTGGAAAAAAATGATAATGAGAATTCTTTTCTTGAATCTATAGAGTTAGATGAAATAAAAACGTCATGTTCTCCTACTGAGATTTATTGTACTGAATTGAATATTCATAACACTTGTGAGGGGGATATGGGAAGAGAGGAAAAATCATGTGAAAAGACAAAGAGAAAAGAGACCTTTAGTGATAAAAGTCTACTTAATGGTCCAAATTTGGTGAGTGAAAATCCATATGAGGTAAAATTGCAGAGTTCTCAAGTGAAAAAAGAAAATGAAAGCAAGAAAATACCCATACAAAAGAGAGGAATGATTATGTTTTAACTAACTCTAACTTAAATTTGTTTAGTGGTGTTTCTTTGTTACAGGATTTCAATGATCCATTGACAGACTCTCAATTATATTACTCTACCATCGATAGACAATTTTACTTGTGGGAAAGAGGTAAATTGAACATTGATAATTCTCCACAGGTACTAGAAGGTAAGAAAAGTAATGATACATCAGAAATTGAAATATGTAAGCATCCCTTAAATGTTTTTGATAAGTATGGTACTGATTTTATTTTTCCCTATGACATGCTTTCTGATTGGTCAAGTTTTAATAGACAATGGTTTGAAAGTTCAATTGATTTTATGAGTTTATTTAGGTATTTAAAGTTTAATTCTGTTGCATTCAAAAAGTTTATTAAAAAACCTCGTGCATTTGATCTTGCAACAAAATTTTCTACCTTAAACTCTAAATATGAATTTTTACTTAAGAATATTAAACTACTTGATTTTTATAATTATGTGAAATTCTTGACTCATCGTTGGAAATTCTTATGGATGACCATGCCTATTAAAAGAAAGTTACAAGTTATTTTTTACTTGAACACTCATGTGTCTAATATTTCTTTGTTTAGTGTTGATGGTTTGTTTTTGAAGGAGAGGTACTTGATCCATGCTGATTTGGGATATCAAAATCATATCTTTGATCCTGGAGATAGTTTTGGCGCACAAGAAAGCTTAGCTAAAGATTCAGGGACGAATCTTCTTGAGGAAGTGGGGAATAATGCAGGTCTCAAGGCACAATTTCAGACCCATGGATATGATGGATTCACACTACTTCAAGGCTCAACAACAATGTCAATGGCTAAGCAAATCAAATCAGGACTTGATCAAAGACAAGATTCAAGGACGAATCTTTTTGAGGAAAGGGAGAATGATACATGCACAGATAGGGTGAAATTTATTAGATTCCAATCATCAAAATTGCCAATTTTCAGGCTTGGGAAATCAGCAGAATTTCGATATCTTTTTGGATGGGATCCTGGCATTTCTAGGTTGAGATGTCTCATGTCGTTTGAATATCTATCTCTTAACTTCGAAAATCATTTTGAATCAGTCGATTTTGAGTTCGGGAGCTTAAGTTATGACCGTTTTAGTGAAGACTGCGCGAGCAGAATTTCTGAACGGGATTATGATGGGAATTACGAGTTTCGGGCTTTTAATTCGAGTTTAAATCATATTGGGTTTGGGTTTTAGGCTTAATTTTTATTATATATGAGCCCAATATTTTATTTATCAGCCCTTATTATTTTTTTATTTTTTATTCGAATTTGTGATAATTATTAAGTATTTTAAGTTATTTAGGAATTGTATGTTAACAAGAAAGTTTAATTTAAAACTACTTCTTGTTTAGATTAAATTAGAGTTCTAGCATACTTAGGAGTTTTATTTAGGTTTATTTAGCTAGCCTATATATAGGCCTTCGCATTGTACACAAAAGAGACAATTCATTATTATTTTATTTCTCTTTTGAGTTAATAAATTCTCTCTGAGTTTTTCTTTTCAAGAATTTCTCTTGAGTTTCTTTTAGAAGACTTTTAACAATCTTTTTAGATTGTGGGGATCATCTTCAAACTTTTTCTTGCCAAGGTTTTTATCTTGGAGGGGAAATTAGAGCCGCTTGAAGGGGGTTATGGATTCTTCGTGTTTCCAAGGCTTCTTAGGACTTCTACATGCCACGTTCTATCTTTCCATTTATCTTCTTTATTACGCTTCCTTAATCTATGATTTATTATTTTATTTTAGTTATTTGTTTTAATTATTTTATCTAACTTGGATTTAATTTCATTTCAGATTGTATCAAAAAATCCAAGTTTCTTTTCGAACGTCTAGAGCCCTAAGTCAAATCTGCGACTTTGACAAACTTTACGATCCGCTTTCACGTTCATCCTTCTCACCCTTTATCAGATGGTGAGATGTGCATTATTGTTGTTGTTGATCATTGAACTGATGGAAATTAATAGACATATGTTGGCCTTGATCTACATCTAAATCACCTAAAAAATATCAAACCAATAATAGCATTGTTGAACTACATGTCCAATCCTATCACACAACAAACACTGAGGTCAATTTTGAGAAAACTGACTCCTACAACCTTGACCACAATAAGATCCTCTTTGAAATTGTTGCTTGTAATTCTGTCTACCACCTTTACCATCTACTTTGCCTACAATATTTCCCTGAGAATGGACAACATTAGCCTGTATAGGAATACTCACCCCAAAATCCAAGTGTCGTCTCTCACAAGCTAACAACATCTCAATAAGCACATCCAAATAAACATTCATTGCCGAGGCCACCACACGAACTGACTTATACTCCACTAGTAATCCTGCAAGAATGATATTGATTTGTTTGGGCTTAGACACCAAACTACCTCTTGCAGTGAGAACATCACACATAATTTTTATCTTATCCAAATATTCTTTAATGGACAATTGCATTTTTCTTCTTAGACTAAAGACTATGTCTCATACTAGAAATCTCCATGCTTGACTTAGCAACAAATTTTCTTTCAATGGCAAGCCATTCATCTAGACTCGTGCAAGCACTAGTTAGATAAACAAGAACTTCATCACACATAATGGACAAAAGCCAAGATGCTAAGAGTTTATCCTGTTAATGATGCTCCAGGAATGCAGGATTTTCCACCAGTTGACCATTGCTATCAACAAGAAACTGTGATGGAACACGAATAGCGCCTAAAACAAACCTAGCAAGTTACAGCCTTCAAGAAACAAGAAACTATGACGGAACACTAATAGCACCTAAAACAAAACCTAGCAAGTTACAACCTTCAAGAAACAACATTACCATCATTGAGTTTAACGGGATCATGCTTAGGAAAATGATGAACACATTTACCCACTATATAAGAACTGCACCCATGATCCAAGTGAAGAGAAGATACCTGTGTAGCACTATTACCATCATTAGCAAACTGTCGATGACTACAACTATTTTATAAGATCACTTCTGGAGCCATGACACACCAATAAAACTTTAACAGCTTTCCACAACACACTACTCATAGCAAGAAACCATAACTCTTGATACCATGTTGAAATGTTAACAGGAAGTGAACAAACACATAAACCTCATAGAACAATTAAGAGAGAATAATAAAGAAAAGAAAGGAAGGAAGAACTCATGAATTTCTTTACTAAGTTCAACATAATTACAAATAACCTCCAGCTATAGTATTTATACTAAGCTTTAACAATGAAGATGAGAGCGAACCTGAACTAACTAACGTCACTAACAAAAATAACTTACTAATAACCTAATTGTAGAAAGCCTAACTACTATTGCAACTCGTTCCTTAACACTTGGGTATTTTCATCCCTCAAGGTAAAAGTTACAAACTCCTAAATAGTTTTTAATATTAAAGAGTTTTAGATCATAAAGAGTTGTTTTAAAAAATTACGAAAGTAGAGAGATTTGGAGACGCAAAGTTTGAGGAGAGGAAGAAGAAAAAGGCAACTTAAGAGTTCACAACCTTAACGAAAAAAAAAACTTTTATATGTGGTTTAAAATGACATTATTTATTTGCATCATGGGCCTTTTTTTATTTTCTTTATACAATTTAGCCTATAAATAAGTTTTTGATTTGTATTGCATACTAAAAGTTTCAAATTACTTATCTCAAAATCTCAATCAATGTACAATACTATTTCTTTGTTTTTGCACAGAATCATTTGTATATTTCATTTAAAAAATTGCTCAATAATTATAAACTTAGGATTTTTATTTTATACATAAGTAAAAAACTGAATTCTCTATTAATTTTGAAATTGTTTAAAAGGTATTTAAAATTTGTCAATATTATTAAATATTTTTAATTAAAATGTTTCTAATATTTATAAATTAAATGAAAAAGGTTTTACATTAAAATTTTAAAATAATTTCAAAAATAAAATATAATAATTTTGAATCTAAAACGTTAAAAATATATCTTTTAAACTTGTATTAATAATAAACCATGAATTTATCAATATTATTGAATTTGAAATGTTTTCTAAATTGTTTTAAATTAATTTTTCTCTACGATTTTTAGACCATTATCAAATAAGAATAAAGTTTTTGGCTAAATAAGTCACATATGTCGTTTTTTTTTATTTGGCCTTTTAAGTTGTTTTGTTTTAATTAAAGTAAATATGTTGTTTTTGGAAAGAGAGTGTGAAAGCATACCCAGCTAGATGCGTTTTCACTCTCTCTCTACTTTAATTTTTTTAGGGTTAGGGTTAGGGTTAGGGTTAGGGTTTTAGGGGTGAAATCGCAAAAGTTTATAGATAGATTTGAGGGGATGGGGATGAGATAATGTAGCTCAAAGCACATACATTTCATGTGTCATGTCGGGATAGGACCATTACCTCAGAAACTCATCCTATGAAAGTCATGTTTTTAGGTGACAATGTTTGATACGATCACAAGTCGAAGTCTAAGTGGAGGTCTTAGTCGACGACCCTGATGTGGTCATATGTTCGAGTATAATCGGGGGCCAGTTGACGGTTGTTATGCATTCATGAGTTTAAGCTTTTTGGATACCCACAAATGATGCCTTATTTATATCATACATAAGATTGAGATGATAATCATAGGGAAAAATGAAGGACTTTCTGGTGTAATCAATGTAATTTATTTCTCCATTTCCAGGTAGCCGATATCTTTAACCTTTCATTCTTATCCGACGGCTGACACCATTGTGGACACAAGAGGGCTCTCACATAGAGAGCATATGTGTAACACCCCTAACCCATATCCATCACTGCTACAAGGCATTACCGAACAATTACATCATACAACATAAATTTCTTATACATGAATCCATTATCACATAATCATTAATCAAACAAAATCATATTGTCCCTTATATGGCTCTACGAAACCTCAAAACATGCTTGGAAAAGGTTCGGGGCTAAACCGATAACATTTAAAAACTTTAGGAAACTTAGAAAATTTTCAAACATACAGGGGTCACACGCCCATGTGAAAAGGCCGTGTACCTCACACGGCCACCAGACACGCCCGTGTCACAGGCCGTGTGAAAACAGGGCATACATATTGTCTTGCACCATACAGCCAGAGACATGCCCGTGTGCCATGGCTGTGAAAAATCTAGAGGGGTTACTGACTTGGGTTACACAGCCGGCCACACGCCCATACGCCCGCCCGTGTGTCACACACTGCTAGTAGACACACCCATGTGTCTAGGCCGTGTCAAACCAATAGGGTATACTGACTTAGTTCGAAGGGCTACCCCAAGGGACACACGGCCTTATACCCATGTCATGTGTCATACACAGTCGAGCCACACGCCCGTGTGCTTGGACGTGTTGAGTGAAAATAGGCATGGTTAAAGCCATATTTCTCACCCTTTCTCAAGCATACCTATACCACATCATTTCATACCATTTCAATACATTCAAAGGCAACCAAAGCATGCTATTTCATACACATTTCATGCCATTTATAAGCCATTCCTTCAACCCCTAAAATCATAACCAAAACATACCACATCAATATGTCATAACCAACATTTTCACCTAACTTCTTTATGCATATACTCACCATATTATCAACTAATTCATGCCACAAAACATACCATTTTATCATCTCTAAAACCAATTCACAACATTTCATTTCTCAACCAAGACACATCATTTACAATTAACCAAATCAATTAATTATCTAACCAACACATAAGCCATACTAAACTTGCCAAAACATAAGGCATTATATGCATCATATATCACTTATCAAACTTATGAATTAAGCCAACTTATATGGCCAAATACATACCAACATTTACAAACCAAATCTCATGGCTAAAATCATAACTCAAAACATATCATCATATCACTAGCCTATACATGCCATATACCATATTTACAAAGTATCCAAAAATACCAACAAGTAGTCGATATTGTAATGGCAGTTCCTGATGATCCCCAATGTCTGAGCTAGCTTCGATAATCTATAAAACAGGGAAAGAACACACAAAGTAAGCTTTGAAAGCTTAGTAAGCCATATACAAAGAAAACCATCTCATGAATCAACATCATTTCCATCAAATAAGAAAATTATAAATAAGCACATATAAGCTTACAAACCTTCCCAAATTTATACATATTCAATATCACATGTTAATTCATCAAATACTTCCCTTTTCAATACTCGTATGAATCTCGTACTTACTTGAGTCACTTAACTCATTCACATATTCTTTCTCGACTTGACTTTGCCCATTGAACTATTCGAAATCGTTAATGATACTCGAAAATCACATACAGCTCGTACAATGCCATATACCAAATATGGTCTTACATGTTATCACATATCGATGCCACTGTCCCAGGCAGGGTCTTATACGAAATCATATAACGATGCCAATGTCACAAACATGGCCTTACACATAATTACAATACAATGCCAATGTCCTAGACATGGTCGTACATGTAATCACATCTCGGTAATCCTAATGTCATGACATTCGTATCCTATACTTTTCCTAAGGTTCGTAGGGCCATTCAAATATCGTAACTTCATCGATTCTTGATCGTAATTGCTTGTTCAATATCCATAGCAATTCAACAACAAATAAACATATATAAATCAATTTAAAGATGTTTATTTGCATATGAACTTACCTCGTATATACGATGAACGGATCAGATTGACTACTCGACAACTTTCGATTTCCCCCGATCTAATTCTGATTTCTTTCTTTCTTGATCTTTATAAATTCAAATTTAGATCATTTAATCACCTATTCATTCAATTTCATCCAAAAATACCTATTTGGGAATTTTTACACTTTAGCCCTTAAAGTTTCACATTTTTACAATTTAGTCCTTACTTAACAAATACACAAAATTCATTCAATTCAATTTAACCCATGCTTGGCCCAATTACCATAGTGCCCCTAGAAGCCCATATTTTTATTTATTTCACATTTTAGCCTCTCAAATTACAATTTTCACAATTTAATCCCTAATAAGCATTTTTACTCAAAATCACTTAACAAAACTTGTATAACTATCAATAAATATTCATTTTTCATCATCGAAAAACATTCAAAAGCTCAAGAATTTATCAATGGCAATTCAAAAAATCACAAACAAACTCAAAAATTAGGGCACGGGCTAGCTAGTACTCAAAGCAACGATCACAAAAACATAAAAAAACATCAAAAATCGAGCTCAAAACACATACTTAATAAATCATGCAAGGGCCGAACTTAATGAAGCTTCAATGACTATTTATTTTCTCTATATTCAGTGGTGGAAGATGATGATAAATGAAATTTTTATGTTTTATTTTATTTAATATAACTTATTAACTAATTTGCATTATTAACCTTTAATAAAAACATATAATAGCATATAATGGATGGTCATTTATGTCAAATTCCACTATCAATGGTCTAATTTCATCATAAGGACATCCAAATTTAAACTTCATAGCCAATAGACACTTTTAACAATTAGAATGCAACTTTTGCATTTTACGCGATTTAGTCCTTTTTCTCAAATTGAGCTATTAAACGACAAAATTAGCTCACGAAATTTTCACACATATATATTCACATGTTGTAAACACATAAAATAATATTAAAATAATTTTTTGACCTCGAATTTATGGTTCCAAACCACTGTTCTGGTTTAGCTAAAATCGGGCTATTACAACTCTCCCCCTAAGGGACTTTCGTCCCCGAAAATTTTACCAGTGAATAGGTTTGGATATTGCTTTCTGATAGCATCCTCGGGTTCCCACGTAGCTTCTTAAATCCCATATCAATGCCATAATACTTTCGCTAACATTATTCTTTTATTTCTTAACTCTTTGATCTCCCGAGCTAAAATTCGAATCAGTTCTTCATCATATGACATATAAGACTAAATTTTAACCTCTGTCGAGGAAATGACATGTGAAGGATTGGATTGGTATCATTGCAGCATCGATACATGAAATACATTATGAATTTTCTCTAGCTCAGAAGGTAAAGATAGTCGATAAGCAACTGGTCCGATTCGCTTGATAATCTCATACGGTCCGATGAACCTCGGGCTCAATTTTCCTTTCTGAAAAAATCGTAATATCTTTTTCCACGACGAAACTTTCAAAAACACTTTATCCCTGATCTGAAACTCAATATCTTTCCGTTTCAAGTCTGCGTAAGATTTCTGTCGATCCAAAGCTGCTTTAAAACTATCGCGAATTACTTTCACTTTTTATTCTGTTTCTCTAATTAGATCAACCCCGTGAATCTTATCCTCGCTTAACTCAGTCCAGTATAATGATGTTCTACATTTACATCCATAAAGCCTCGTACGGTGTCATTTTAATACTCGATTGAAAGCTATTATTATAAGCAATTTCAATCAGCGACAGATATTTCTCCTAGTTACCTTCAAACTCAAGAATGCAACATCATAACATATCCATGAGTATCTAAATAATTTGCTCAGATTGACCATCCTTCTGCGAGTGAAAAATAGTGCTAAAATGCAGCTTTGTACCTAAAGCTTCTTGCAATTTCTTTCAAAATCATGAAGTGAACCTCGAATCTCTATCCGAAACAATTGATAATGGCACTCCATGCAATCGAACAATCTCTGAGATATACAACTTAGCCAATTTATCAAGTGAATAATCCGTACGTACCGGAATGAAATGAGCTGACTTCGTCAATCGGTCAACAACAACCCAAATTGCATCTTTCTTTCTCGGAGATAGGGGTAAACCCGATACGAAATCCATAGTCACTCTATCTCATTTCCATTCAGGAATCATGATAGGTTGTAATAAACCTAATGGTACTTGATGCTCAACTTTGACTTGCTAAAAAATCAAACATTTCAAAACAAATTCCAAAATATCACGTTTCATGAGATGCCACCAATAAAGCTGTTTCAAATCATTATACATTTTCGTGCTTCCCGGGTGTACTGATAAATGACTACTATGTGCTTCATTCAAAATCATCTGAATCAACTCTGAATTTCTCAGAATACATATTCGGCCTCTGAATCTTAAACAGTCATCGAAATCAACTTGAAACTTTAAATTAGGGTTTGAATCACATTGAGCTCGTTTTGATAACATTTCATTATTGACTTTCTGAGCTTCACAAATCTGCTATAAAAATAATGGTCTTACTTTCAACTCGGCTAATAACGAACCATTATCAGACAAAACTAAATGTGTATTCAAAACATGTAAAGCAAATAAGGACTTTCGGCTCAACGCATCAACAACTACATTAGCCTTTCCCGGATGATAATCGATCACTAACTCGTAATCTTTTAGTAATTCAAGCAACCTCAATTGTCGTAAATTCAGATCTTTCTGAGTTATCAAATATTTCAAACTCTTGTGATCGGTAAAGATGTGGCATTTCTCACTAAAAAAATAGTGACGCCAAATTTTCAACGCAAACACTATTGCAGCCAATTCAAGATCTTGCGTCAAATAATTCTTTTCATCTGGTTTCAATTGTCTCGAGGCATTAGCTACAACTTTGCCTTCCTGGATCAAAACACAACCTAGGCCATTTAACGATACATCACTGAAAATTATGAATTCTTTACCCGACTCAGGCTGAACTAAGACTAGAGCTTCAGTCAATAAAGCTTTTAACTACTCAAAACTTTTCTGGCATTTATTTGACCACTAGAACTTAATATCTTTTTGAAGCAATCATTTCATCGGAGTCGCAATCATCAAAAATCCTTTCACAAATCATTTATAATATCCAGCTAGTCCCAGA
This sequence comes from Gossypium arboreum, assembly GCF_025698485.1. Taxonomy (NCBI): domain Eukaryota; kingdom Viridiplantae; phylum Streptophyta; class Magnoliopsida; order Malvales; family Malvaceae; genus Gossypium; species Gossypium arboreum. Next base: position 69,695,672 of record NC_069081.1, read on the forward strand.
AAACTGCGGACTTCGGATACATTTCTCGGAGGCTTCTAATCTATAATTGTAGATATCTTACTCGGATCAACCTAGATACCATCAACTGAAACAATATGTCCTAGAAATCCAACCTCTCATAGCCAAAACTCATATTTGCTAAACTTTGCAAACAACTATTTATCTCGCCGAGTCTGTAGTACAATTATCAGATGTTCGGCATGCTCGGATTCATCATGTGAGTAAATCTCATCAATGAATACAACAACAAATCGATCTAGATACTATCTGAAAATCCAGTTCATTAGGTCCATAAAGACAGTAGGTGCATTCGTTAACCTGAAAGGCATAACCAAAAATTCATAGTGACCATACCTCGTTCTAAATGCAGTCTTCGGCACATCAGAGTCTTTAACTCTCAACTGATAATAACCTAATCTCAAATCTATCTTTAAAAACATTGTAACCCCTTTCAATTGATCAAATGAATCATCAATCCACGGTAGAGGGTATTGGTTCTTAATTGTCACTTTAATGAGCTATCGGTAGTCTAGAAACATTTTCATAGTGCCATCTTTCTTTTTCACAAACAACACAGGAGCACCCTAAGGTGAGAAACTCAGTCTAGCAAAACCTCTATCCGTCAATTCTTGCAACTGGGCTTTCAATTCTTTTAACTCTATCGGTAGTATTTTGTACGGAGTTATCGGTATCGGTGTAGTTCCTGGCAATAACTCAATACCAAACTCAACCTCTCGGATCGGTGTTAAACCCGGTAACTCTTCGAGAAATATATCCAGATACTAACACACAACTAGCACTAATTTGATCTTCTTTTCAATCACTTTCATATCAAGCATATAAGTAAAATAAGCTTCATAACCCTTTCTCACATGTTTTTTAGCCAATATCGATGAAATCACTGCTAATAAACCATACAAATCATTTGACTCAATCTGTATAATCTTATTATTCTGACATCTCAAATCAATAGTCTTTCATTTACAGTTTACTATAGCATCATGTAGCGTTAGCCAATCCATACCCAGAATTATATCAAATTCATCAAATGGAAACAGCATCAGATCAGCCAGAAAACAAAAATCCCAAATCATCAATGGACAGTTCTTGCACACTTTATCAACTAAAACACACTTGCCTAAGAGGTTCGATACTCTAATCACAAATTCAGTAGACTCTACAGGCAAAGTCTTACTGGATACTAAATTCACACATATATAAGAATGAGTTGATCCTAGATCTATCAATGCAATCACATTAGTATCATAGAGAGTGAGAAAACAGGTGATAATATCTGGAGATGATGCTTCTTCGTGAGCGCGAATAGCGTTGGCTCATGCAGGTGCTCTGGCCTCTAACCTCACAGTAGAATCTTTAGTCGCTCTCTAGCTACCACTCATATTTACCGTGTTTCTGGGTGGTCTACCTCTAACTGTAATGTTACTCAGCCTCGTGTTTTGTACTATATCTTGCTCAGCCAACTCAGGATAGTTTCGAATGAAATGATCTAATGATCCACATTTAAAATAGGCCCGATCATTTAATCTACAATCACCGATATGCCGTTTTCCACACTATCTACATTCAGGTCTATTTGGTTTCACACTCGCGATCTAGCTATCGAGATAGCCGAAGCTTTAAAGCTCAAATGTTGTCTTTCACGATCTCTGTTTGAATATCCAATTGATGCATTAGAAATATTAAATGAGTCTCGAAATTTATTCGATGTAGACTGATAGAATTTACTAGTTGATCTCTTTCTCGAATCTCTTGCTTCAAAATCAGCTTTTCTATTTTCCTTTCTGAGATCTTCAACTTTACAGGGTCGTTCAACGAGTACCACAAATTCTTTCAACTCTAGAATTTCGACTAGTAATTTTATATCCTCATTCAATCCATTAATGAACCGTTTACACATGATCTCCTTAGTAGACACATACTCTCGAGCATACTTGCTTAAAAGTACGAGTTTTGTTTCATACTTAGTGACAGTCATCTGACCTTGTTTCAATTCTAGAAACTCTTTATGCTTTTGATCGAGAAATCATTGACTTATATACTTCTTTCAAAACTCGGATTGAAAGAACTCCCAGGTAACCCGTTCTCTTGAAACCACAGATATCAATGTTTTCCACCAATGATACGTATTATCTCTCAGTAAGGATACAACACACTTGATACACTCATCAGGAGTACAAGACAATTCATCAAATACTCTGATTGTATTCTCTAGCCAGAACTCAGCTCTCTCAGTATCATATCAACGGTAGCCTGTAACTCCTCAGCCCATGTTTCCTAATCTTATCCAATGGCTTATTCAACCGTGTCAAATCTATAACTTGAGGAATAACAGGGTTTTGTTGAGGAACAAGTGGGGGTAGAGGTTATTGACTAGCCAGATTCGTTCGAACAAACTCCGTGAACCACTCACTCATCATCTAAAAAAGACTTGCTTAGCCTCTCCCTCACGACTACTTGAAATGGGCCTAGAATCAGCTGACATTATCCCTTGAGAGGGAACAGGTGCATTACTTTCCACATCGTCAGCTAAAGCTCGATTGGGATCCATTTGTTATATGAAAACACACTTTAAGCTATCAGGAATCATCACACTATCGTAGTTTATATATAAGCCATGTATAGCTAGAGTCTCACAAGCTACGTTAGTCCTAGAATTGACTAAACTATAGCTCTGATACTAATAAATGTAACACCCCTAACTCGTATCTGTCTCTGGAATAGGGCTACGAGACACTGCCAATCAATTACATCATACAACATTCATTTCTCATACATGAATCTATTATCACATAATCATTAATCAAACATAATCATATTGTCCCTTATAAGGCTCTATGAAACCTTAAAACTTGCTTGGAAAAGGTTAGAAACTAAAGTGATAACATTTAAAAACTTTAGGAAACTTAGAAAATTTTCAAAAATACAGGGGTCACACGCCCGTGTGGACAAGCCGTGTGCCTCACACGGCTACTAGACACACCCGCGTCACAAGTCGTGTGAAAACAGGCCATAAATACTGACTTGCACCACACGGCCGGAGATACGCCGTGTGCCATTGCCTTGGGAAATCTAGAAGGTTTACTGACATGGGTCACATGGCCGGTCACACGCCCATGTGCCCGCTCGTGTGTCACACACGGCCAGTAGACACACCCATGTGTCTAGGCCGTGTCAAACTTGTAAGGTATATTGACTTAATTCAAAAGGCTACCCCAAGGGACACACAACCGTGTACCCAGGCCATGTGTCATACACGGTCAAGCCATACGCCCGTGTGCTTGGACGTGTTGAGTGAAAATAGGCATGGTTGAAGCCACATTTCTCATCCTTTCTCAAGAATACCTATACCACATCATTTCATACCATTTCAATACATTCAAAGGCAACCAAAGTATGATATTTCATACACATTTCATGCCATTTATAAACCATTCCTTCAACCCCTAAAATCATAACCAAAACATACCATATCAATATGTCATAACCAACATTTTTCACCTAACTTCTTTATGCATATACTCACCATATTATCAACTAATTCATGCCACAAAACATACCATTTTATCATATTTAAAACCAATTCACAACATCTCATTTCTCAACCATGACACATCATTTACAATTAACCAAATCAATTAACTAGCTAACCAACACATAAGCCATACTAAACTTGCCAAAACATAAGGCATTATATGCATCATATATCACTTATCAAACTTATGAATTAAGCCAACTTATATGGCCAAATACACACCAACATTTACAAACCAAATCTCATGGCTAAAATCATAACTCAAAACATATCATCATATCACTATCCTATACATGTCATATTCCATATTTACAAAGAATTCAAAGATACCAACAAGTAGTCGATAGTGTAATGACAGTTCCTGATGATCCCCGATGTCCGAGCTAGCGTCGATAATCTATAAAACAGGGAAAGAACATACAAAGTAAGCTTTGACAGCTTAGTAAGCCATATACAAATAAAACCATCTCATGAATCAACATCATTTCCATCAAATAAGCAAATTATAAATAAGCACATATAAGCTTACAAACCTTCCCAAATGTATACATATTCAATATCACATGTGAATTCATCAAATACTTCCCTTTTCAATACTCGTCTGAATCTTGTACGTACTTGAGATACTTAACTTGTTCACACATTCTTTTTCAACTTGACTTTGCGCGTTGAACCATTCAGAATAGTTACGGATACTCGAAAATCACATAAAGCTCGTACAATGCCATATCATAGATATGGTCTAACATGTTATCACATATCGATGCCACTGTCCTAGGGTCTTATACGAGATCATATAATGATGCCAATGTCCCAAACATGGTCTTACATGTAATCACAATACAATGCCAATGTCCCAGACATGGTCTTACATGTAATCATAGCTTGGTAATCCTAATGTCATGACATTCGTATCCTATACTTTTTCTAAGGTTCGTACGGGCCTTTCGGATATCGTAACTTCATCGATTCTTGCTCGTAATTACTTTTTCAACATCCATAGCAATTCAAAAAAAAATAAACATATATAAATCAATTTAAAGATGTTTATTTGCATATGAGCTTACCTCGTATATCGGATCGACTACTCGACAGCTTTCGATTTCCCCCGATCTAATTCTGATTTCTTTCTTTCTTGATCTATATAAATTCAAATTTATCTCATTTAATCACCTATTCATTCAATTTCATTCAAAAATACCTATTTGGGCATTTTTACACTTTATCCCCTAAAGCTCCACATTTTTACAATTTAGTCCTTACTTAACAAATACACAAAATTCATTCAATTCAATTTAACCCATGCTTAGCCCAATTACCATAGTGCCCCTAGAAGCCCATATTTTTCATTTATTTCAGATTTCAACCCCTCAAATTACAATTTTCACAATTTAATCCCTAATAAGCATTTTTTCTCAAAATCACTTAACAAAACTTGTATAACTATCAACAAATATTCATTTTTCATCATCGAACAACATTCAAAAGCTCAAGTATTTATCAATGGAAATTCACAAAACCACTAACAAACTCAAAAATTAGGGCACGGGCTAGCTAGTACTCAAAGCAACGATCACAAAAACATCAAAAACATCAAAAACCGAGCTCAAAACACATACTTAATAAATCATGCAAGGGCCGAACTTAATGAAGCTTCAATGAATATTTATTTTCTCTATATTCAGTGGTGGAAGATGATGATAAATGAAATTTTTATGTTTTATTTTATCTAATATAACTTATTAACTAATTTGCATTATTAACCTTTAGTAAAAACATATAATAACATATAATGGATGGTCATTTATGTCAAATTCCACTATCAATGGTCTAATTTCATCATAAGGACATCCAAATTTAAAATCCATAGCCAATAGACACTTTTTAACAAGTAGAATGCAACTTTTTCATTTTACGCGATTTAGTCATTTTTCTCAAATTGAGCTATTAAACAACAAAATTAGCTCATGAAATTTTCACACATATATATTCACATGCTGTAAACACATAAAATAATATTAAAATAATTTTGTGACCTCGAATTTATGGTTCCAAACCACTATTTTGGTTTAGCTAAAATTGGGTTGTTACAAGATGTTCCATCAGAATAGAGGTCAAACTCAGGTCGACGCGGATATGGTTGTAGTTATTAGTGGATCGCTAAGTGATAGCAAAAGTTGTCGCCCTGAAAGGTGCATCACCTTTACTCCAATGTCATAGTCGCTGCTCGGTTGAGAGTCCTCCTATAACCACAACAGTCTCGACCTTCGGATAAGAAAGGGAGATTAAAGATATCGGCTACGTGGAAATGGAGAAACCAACTACGCCAATTATATTGGGAAGCCCCTAGTTGTTCCCTATGATTATGCCCTCAAACATATGCATGGTATTTAGAAGGCAATACATTTCCGAGTATATGAAAAGTTTGAGATTGTGGCCGCGTAACAACCATCAACTACCTCTCCCATTACACTCTGATCCATGACTGCATAATGGTAGTCGATTGAGACCTCTTCATAGAGTTCCACCTGTAACACCACTAACCCGTATCCGCTGCCGGACTAGGGTTAAAGGTGTTACCGGAAAAATTAAAACATTACAAAATCATAAATCATACATCATCATATCATAGCAATTCATACATAAATATTCCCTTTAAAAGGTTTATGAAAGCTTAAACATGCTTTGGAGAAGGCTTGAGACCAAACCGAACAGATACAAAATTTTTTAAAACTTGAATAAATTTTCTAAGTTACAGAGGTCACACGCCTGTGTGAATAGGCCGTATGCCTTACACGGCATTAGACACACCCGTGTGTCTAGACCATGTCAAATCAAGGCATACACACTGACTTAATCGCCACAAGACATGCCTGTATGCCTTGGCCGTGGTTGAAACTGACTTAAAATCGTAGGGTACCCCAAGGGACACACGGCTGTGAAACATGATCGTGTGTTGCACACGGCTGAGACACATGCCCGTGTCTCTACTCATGTGGACAAAAATAGGCTATTTGAAAAGCTAATTTGCCACCCAATTTGGGTCAAACCTACAAGCATCAAAGCAAGCACATTTGCATTATAATTTCAACCAATTTCAATACCAAAACTTACATTATTCATGCCATATTATTATCAACCAAATTCAAGCTTATAATATATACTCAATCATATCAAATCATAAGCCAAAGTCATATTAAATCATATGTTTCATAACTCCAATTCACCTCATCCATTCACATGCCAAAACCTTACCAAATTGACCATTTCACTAGGCCATTGAAGTGCATCAAAACATACCATTTATGAACACAAGCATATACCAAATTCACTCATAATCTCATCCATAACCAAGCCATATCACATTGCTAGATATACACATCACAAAACATAACCAAAATCCTCTAGCCTAAGATGCCATACTACAATATATACATTTTCAAAAGGTACCAAAATAGAGTTTAATAGTGTGATGATGATCCATGACGATCCCTGAGCTCTCAGTAGCTTCGATATCTATATGTGACAGCCCTAAATTGACCCTAGTCAGAAAGTGGTTTCGGGACCGCTAAACCGAGTCACCAAAGTATTTGAGTATAATATTTATTGTCTAAAATATGTGAATATGAGTGTGTGAAAGTTTTAAGCTTCAATTTAGTTAATTGCATGTGAATTTAGTTAATAGGACTTATGTGTGACACTTTTGAAATGTGATAGGTTAATCTATAAGGATCTATTAGTGCATGTAATCAAAAGGGTGGACTTGCATGTCAATTTCCCCACTTTGATAGTAGTGGTAAGCCATGACAATGAGGATAGATAAAATGTGATGGGTAATAACAATAAAATAATGTATTAATGGCATAAATTATAAAAAAATAAAGAAAAGGGTGTTAAACTAATTAAGTGAATAAAACAAAGAAAAGAAAAAAAGTGTTCATCTTTTAACATCCTTGGCCGAAAATGCTAAGAAGAAAGGGGAAGGGGAAGCAAATATTCGGCCACTCCTTCTAGTCTTGAATAAGGTATGTAATTCATGGTAGCTTTTGAAATTGTTGAATGTATTAAGCTAGTTACTAAGTCCCTTAGTTAGCCTATGTCCAAATTTTGGATCTTGTTGGTAACATGAGTAATTGGTCATGAGATAATGTTCAAGAAATGGTTGTTGTTCATGTTATTTGGATGAGAAATGGTAGTTAGGTGAAGTAGAGTCTAACAAATGAGCACATATGTGCATTAGTTGCTAAATGGAGAAAAATCGGCTAACAAGTGTGTACTAAGGCCGAATATGATTTTGAATATTATTGAGTAATGTATGTGTTTTGAATTGATGGAATGGAGAGGATGCTTTAATTGTGTTATGAACAATTATATGTTAAATTAAGGTTTGCTAAGCTAGCTATTAAGGTGAAGTGCAAATGTTAGTATTTGATTACTAGTGTATATATGTGTATTAGCGAGTTTTGAACTTGAAACAAAATGGTATTTAGTCAATACAAGTAACCATATTTGTAGAATGTATTAAGTATATAATCGGCCTCAACATAGACATGCATATTCGGCCACATGAATGAATACATAGATTGATGTTGTACGTTCGGCTATAGGTAAGCATATTGATGGCTTTATCTTGACTTAGAAAATTGGCTAAAGGAGAATATTGGCTAATATGTTGAATTTGATTCATGATTTCATACATATATGACTCTAATGCCTAATATATATGGGCTAAGTACCTTAAATTTCTCTTTGATGTTCAAAATGATTAAATCAATTTATTTGTTAAATTAAGCTCAAGAGCAAAGGGGAACTAAAATCGATAAAGGAAAGGAAAAGGTGATCGAATAGCCGTTGAAATCGTTCGACAACATCCGAGGTAAGTTTTCGAGTAATGGAACTTAGATTATGATTCGATTAGGTCATGACATATAAGCATAACAAATAAACGGTGATATAATGATTCTACTTGAATTATATATTGAGGTAATTAGTTTATACTTATGACGGGCAGCCGAATGCGTATGGAGATCATGTTATATAGCGAATCAAAACCATGCTCTTTGTATGTGGCTATTGAGCCGAAAATGGTAATGGTAGATAAGTGCCTTGTGACTGGGTTCTAGTAATGAAAACGAAATAAAGATGTGTTATGATTTGTGGACATATGTGCATGATTATTCGGATGATAACCGGACTAAGATCCGAAGGCATTCGTGTGAGTTGCTATATTCGGGCTATGTCCCGAAGGCATTTATGCTAGTGATTATATCCAGGCTAAGACCCGAAGGCATTTGTGCGAGTTGCTATATCCGGGCTAAGACCCGAAGGCATTTGTGCGAGTTGTTATATCCGGCTAAATCCCGAAGATACTTGGGTTTGGAAGTGAGCGATCTTGCTGTAATAATTTCAATTAATACGTTCATAAAATCCAAACGATAAGGTATGTTTCGTATATGCATCGGAAAAGTCGATTCGTTTTAAATAGTATTCGTTCAATTGATTAACGAACTTTCGGCCTTTAGTTAGGTTTGATACCTTGTGTATGAATATATTGATTGAAGCGTGAAGTAAGTATGATTATGAGAATGTGCATATATGAAGTTATTCATTTAGCCATATGAATGTTATACTTTAGTCAAAACTAATTTCATTACTCAAAACTTACTAAGCATTAAATGCTTATTCCGTTTCTTTGATTCTCTGTTTTATAGATTTTGGTTCGTCAGCTATCGGATTCGGGAGTGTCAAAGTCGAAGTCGTCCACACTATCTAAACCACTTTTGGTACTCTTTTAGTTCAATTTGAAAATGGCATGTATAGGGCTGACCCTTGTTGTTAATTGAGTACCCATTTGTAATGTATATTCGTATAGCCATGCGAAAATGGCTCGTATATTTTGAAGTATAACATCATGGTCTTATGGTATGGTTATTAAGTGACGTGGAAATGTTCGGTAATGACTAGCCATTGGAATGGCCAATCATGGTTCTATTGGTGCTACGTACGTTGTGGCTAATCGTGAACATACTTGGAAATAATGTATGTTAATTTGCTAATTGAATCATGGAAACTATGAAATAGGTGAAATTTGCCTTAAAATAGATGTTGACAACAGCAGTGTTGTAAGTTTGAAAAATCACTAAAAATAGTAGAAATGTAAATAAATAATGAATGAATTATGTAATCGAACCTTGATGAGTCTATTTTCATATGGAAGAAGCAAAACAACCATATGAGCTGTAATTTACGAGATGTTTAAGTTTTCGTGAAACAGGGCCAGAGCGATTACTCGATCCCCTGTTCTGACTTTGGAAATTTACCATAAATTAACCAGAGATAATTAGACGTCATGCTTTATATTTACGAATTCCTTTTTGAGTCTAGTTTCATTAGAAACAAACGGAATATGTATTGAATCCCTGTACAGGGAGATATCTAAATCGTAATGCATGAAGGTCAGAGTAGTCGAACCCTGAAATAGGGGAGACTTTAACTAATAAACTGTACTAATTGGCCCAACCAAAAATTCTAGAAAACATTTTGTAGATGGATATATGAGTCTAGTTTCAGGGAAAATTTACAGAATCAATTTTCGAGTTTTTGAGCTCGAGATATGATTTTTACGGTGACAGTGACGCAGTTGGCCAGCTTGTCTGGAAATTTTAAAATGAACTGTATAAATAAATGAATTAAGTCCGTTAACACCTCGTGTCCGACTCCGGTAACGGTCTCGGGTACGGGGCGTTACACTATAAATCAATTGAAAAACACACAGAGTAAGCTTTCAAAAGCTTAGTAAGCCATATGCAAATAAACTTAACAAATAAAATCAATTCATTCATATAATTTAAGGCAAAATACATTCACTTAGCCATAGATCTAGTATATTTCATTTGAACATAGCTCATATATACATATCATAACTCATTCTCAAAGCAACTCATACTTATATCATATATTCACTAAGGTACATATAACTACTTCTCATTCTCAAACATGATATACAATTCAAACGTCCCTGAGTCGGATACAAATTCACATAGTCATCTATTTTCTCGGAATGCCTGTTTAACCGTTCAGAATCATAAGGGTATGCGGATAGCTTGGAAAGCTCGTACAATGCCAACGTCCTAGATGTGGTCTTACATGTAATCAAATATTGATGCCACTGTCCCAGACAGGGTCTTACACGAAATCAAATACAATGCCAACATCCGAGACGTGGTCTTACATGTAAATCATAAGTCGATGCCAACGTCCCAGACGTGGTCTTACACGATAACACATATCGGATCTTATATCATGACATATGTATCCTAACTATTCTTAAGGTTCATACAGGGCTTTTCAGAAGTCAGAACTTTGTCGATACTTCCTCAGATGTCTCATTTTTCTCAACTCATATATTCATTCATCATAGTTCAATAGCATATAATTGATAATAATTCAATTCAAAACACATTTATTTGTATATAAACTTACCTCATACAGATTCAGATAGACGGGATCGGCTACTCGACGACTTTCGACTTTCCCCGATCTAATTTTGTTTTCTTTAATTCTTAATCTATACAAATTCAAATTTAACCCTTTTATTCACCAAATCATTCAAATCAATCCACAAACACATATTTAGGGCATTTTACAAATTAGCCCTCACATTTTCATATTTTTGCACTTTAGTCCTTAATCATAAAAATCACAAACTATACAAAATTTCCATATACTTATGTTAGGATGAATTCTTATAGTATTCATATAAGCCCATATGTTTCATTTATTTCACATTCTAGTCCTTCAAAATATCCTTTTATAATTTAGTCCAAATTACTCAAATTTATCAAAAATTCAAAGACAAAACTTAGTAATCTAACACATATCTTCCATTTACTATCATCAAACTTCATAAAACTCATAATTTCATCAATGGCATATTTCAAAATCATCAACAAAATCAGAAATTGAGACATGGGCTTGATAGAACTCTAAGCAACGATCACAAAAATGTAGAAATTATCAAAAACGGAACAAAACTCATACCTCAATCAAAAGAATCAATGGTAGAACCCTAAGAATCCTTTTTCTTTCTTTCTTATTTGATTTTCGGCAATAATAGGCATGAATGAACTAAATTTCATCCATTTTTTTATTAATTAAACATAATTAATCCATTTACCATTTTACCCTTAGTTAATTAACATCTAGACCATTAACATACAAGGTCATTAATGTCTACTCAAGCTTACAATGGTCAAATATCAACATAAGGACCTTTCATTTACAAAGACATATCAAATGGGCACTTTAACAATTAGAATGCCACTTTTACATATTACGCGATTAGGTCCTTTTATCAAATTGAGCACACAAACGATTAAATTTTCATACGAAACTTTCACACATGTCAATGTACATATTATAAGCACAAAAAATAATATTAAAATACTTTTGACTCAAATTCGTGGTCCCAAAACTACTATTCCGACTAGGGTCTAAACAGGATTGTTACACCACCTGTGACGGTACAAAGTAAAGTAACCCCAGAACCTGACTTCCACAAGATATGTTTTGGAGGTAATGGTCTCATCTCTGCAGGATATATGAAACTTGTGTGTCTCAAAATGATATCGTATCACTGACAACTCAAGGCTATCTCGAGCCAAAAATTATATTAGTGATAGAAATTTTTAAACTAAAGCGAGGAAAAAAATGGAGAGATAGAAATATATTAAAGTGAAGGGATAGAGGGTAGGAGAGATGATATTTTTTTGATGATGAAGTATGGAGGGGGATCCCCCTTTTATAGGTGTATAGGATGGGTGAAATTGTAGAGGAAAAAATATTGTGGTCGAAAATATGCTGCAGAACTAGCAATTTCATTAAGTATCTTCAAAACTAAAATTAAACTAATACTAAAGGAAAATAAAATTAAAAGTTCTTAAATAAGATAAATAAAGATAAAAGTGAAAATAAAAATAATAAATAAAAACTTTTTAAACATCATCATCGCCGGATGGTTCGCGAGGTGGTTGTGGCGATGAGATGTGAAGGTGCTGACAAATTTGATGAAGAGTAGTATCAATATGATCAAAACGCTGAAAACACTGCTGCTCAAATTGAGTAAGGTGCTCAGAGATGTCAGAGTATGAAGCCACTGCATGAACTGGACAATGTATGGGTAGTGGCTGAGACAGTGGGTCCTCATGACGTGGAGGGACATCATCAGGAATGTCCTCTGGGTCCTCTTCCTCGGTGGACTGGATGAGGCGGTACTGAGGAGGGTGGGTGCCACGTCGTTTCTCGATCATCCTCATATGTGCATGCTCAAGATGCCCTGTGGGGACATCTGGCGGATGAGAGTGAGGGAGGATGATTGTGCCACTGTGTTGAGGAGCCCAAAGTACCGAGCCAATCGAGTCACATAGGGCCCAACAGAGATGACTCCTCTCCTATGTCGCTTTGTCTAATGGCGGATGGCGAGGGCAATAAAGTAGGCAAGGTCGAAGACATGCCCGTTTGCCATGCTCCACAAGAAGTAGGCGTCGTGAGTGTTGACGACACCGGTACTCTCTCGTCGTCCTGTCAGAGTGTGGGCCAAGATGGCGTGTACGTATCGCAGGGATGGGAGAGGGCCGACACCTTAGAGCAGCTAGGATCATAGGTGGCCGAGACAGGAACGATGTCCTTCCAGAACTTTGAGGAAGAGTAGTGGATGTGGCGATGGAGGGTGTCGAGTTCGTTGTCGTCCATGAACTCCTCCGTGTACAGCCCTAGTGCAATTTCAAACTCTGGTACGCTCAACTGGCGCACTAGACCACCAAGGCGGAATTGGACCGTTCCAGGATCATCGAAGTTTGTCATGACTACTTGAAGATAGAAGGTCGAGTAGAGTTTCATCGTGAGCTCGAGGTATGTCGGCTCGATAATCTCAAAAAAGAACCCCCACGGTTTAGTCGTCAAGAGGGCTCGGATCGCGTCAGCCATTTGAATTTGTTCGAGTGTGGCCCAGTCAATGCAATGGCTCACACCTAGGGGTCGGGCTCATAGTATTTGAAAAAGTTCCTCCTGTGGTCCCAGTGGGAATTGGATGAATGGGTGCCTGATTTTCACGGTAGGACTCGAAGAGGATGATGGTCCTTTCCTTTTCTTTGAGGCGGGGACGATAGTTTTTTTACCACGATTCGACATGGTATCTGTAATGAAAACATGAAGAGGATAACATGAACTAGCGAATTCAAAAAACAATTATGAATATAGTTAAACTAACTAATCCAACCAACTGAACAATACTCAGTCAAAATTAGTTCAATCTAGATGATAAGAGTCTATAGCAAATGTCATAAGAAAAGCATGATTAATTTTCAACATGGAATGAATGAATTAGATGCTATGGAAACACAAGAAAGAATGAATGTCCCAGAAAACTTTGAATAAAATGGAAAAACATAAGTATGACTATAGTGAGAACTATAACATTAATCAGAAATCAACCGAAGAAAACTAGAAAAATCATAAAAGAGATGAATAAAATAGAGAGAAAAGAGTGAACAAATGCAGTATGTTGATGGAGGGAGGAGTTTGGAGTGTCTGGGCTGGAGTTGGGGTCGGCGCACAAGTGTGGCAGAGAGGGCGTGTGACAGGAGACCGGTGGCTAGGGTTGGGTTTTAGGGAAGAGGATGATGAATAGTGAGGGTTTTATATAGATTTTGGGCCACACGGTCGTCGGGCACTCTCGTGTGCCCTAATTTTTGCCTGTGTGTTTTGCAATTTTTTAAATTTAGGCGCGTTTGAGACTCGCACACACCCGTGCTCTGGGCGTGTTGGTGCCCACGGCCATGTCCCACGACCATGTCCTACTTCGTTCACTTCTTCCACGCTCGTGTTCCAATGCGCACGCCTGTGTTGTTTTATCAGTATTGAGCACGGGTGGTGGGCACGGGCGTGTTGCAAGACCGTGCTAAATTATCAGTTTCAACCAAGGTTCCTAGACATGGGAGTGTCGCACGCCCGTGTTGGTTTGACAGACTAGCCCACGGCCACGTCGCACGGCCGTGGCTACTTGTCGCATCCCGTGTTTAAGGAAAACTTTGCCCTATTTTTACATGGCTGTGTTACACGGCCGTGTCTCCTCTCGTGGTGTGGGCATGGCCTAAGGCATGCTTGTGTGCCCTGCCGTGTGGATTAGAGAACCTGTGCTTCAATGACTCAGTTAGTGATTAGATGTTAAAACTAAAATTTTTAAAGAAGTTAACATCATTAATGCTCGGGTTGCCTCCCGAGAAGTGCTTATTTATAGTCTAAGCTCGACTTACCTTTCTGGTGCATGGTCATGGTGGTGCGAGGAGTTTACACTCCTCATCTCTACTATCAATTTTATCAACATAAGGTTTAAGATGAGTACTGTTTACCTTAAAAGTGTCAAATTTGGGATGAATTACCTCGACTGTACCATATGGGAAAGTACTGAGTACCGTAAGAGGGATTGTTCCGTTAGGTTCAGAAGTGGCAATGCGAGGGTCTGCTGCATCTAGTAGTACTTTGTCTCCAACCTTAATTTGATTTGGTGCGACATTGAGCTCGTCATGGCGTGGTTTTGGTTTATCTCATGTCCTCGGTTTATGTGTCCGCCATTCATCTAGTTCCTCGATTTGTAGCCTTCGTTCTTCATAGATAGGTCTTTTTTTGTTACTTGAACATGCCTCATGTAGGTTTTTCGAACTTATTTCCTGCAAAGAAGGTTGCACCACATGGTCATTGTTTCATCTCCCACACGAAGTGTGAGTTCACTTGTGCCAACATCAATAATTGTTTTAGCGGTTGCTAAAAAGGGCCTCCCTAAAATTAAAGGAACGTTACTATCCTCCTCTATCTCTAGAACAACGAAATCAACTGGGAATATAAATTTGTCAATTTTAACGAGTACATCTTCAATAATCCTCCTAGAAAATCTGATTGTTTTATTGACTAATTGAATACTCATCCTAGTTTGTTTGGGTTTCCCAAGACCTAGGTGCTTAAACATTTTGTAAGGCATAACATTGATACTAGCCCCTAAATCAGCCAAAGCATTATTAACATCTAGGCTACCAATTAGACAGGGAATCGTAAAACTCCCTAGATCTTTTAATTTGTTGGCCAGCTTATTCTGTAGTATAGTTGAGCAAACCACATTTAGCTCTACATACGACACCTCATCCAACTTCCGCTTATTTGTTAAAAGCTCTTTTAGGAATTTGACTGTGTTTGCGCATCTGCGAAAGAGCTTCAATAAACGGTAAGTTAATATGTAACTTCTTTAATAATTTAAGGAATTTACTGAATTGTTCGTCTGTACGGTCTTTCCTTGTCGCGTTGGGGTATGACACACGAGGTTTGTACTCTTTACTTACCAGTTTCTGGTCATTGTGGTCCACCTCACCTTTACCTTTACTTACCACAGTTTCTTGCCTTGGTTCTGGTTCAGGTGCAACTAACCCTTCCTCATCTTGAATGGAAATTGCATTGAGTTGCTCCCTTAGGTTAGATTCAATGTTACTCAGCAGGCTACCTTGTGGTTGTTCAGATATCAATTTAGCGAGCTAACCTATCTGAGTTTCAAGCCCTTGAATTGATGCTTGTTGATTCTTAAGTGCTGTCTCAGTATTCTAAAAATGAGTTTCTGACACCGAGATGAATTTTGTTAGCATCTCCTCAGGGTTCGGCTTTTTCTCTTGTTGGTAGGGTGGTTGTTGGAAGCCTAGAGGTGGTGGTCTCTGATTCCCTTAGCCTCCCCATGAGAAATTTGGGTGGTTCCTCCAACCTGCATTGTAAGTATTACTATAAGAATTATTTTGAGATTGAGGATTATTACCCATGTAATTTAACTACTCGTTCTCCATGTTGTGGCCATAGGGTGGGTATTCTGAATTGCTGGATCCGCCTCCATTTGTTTCGCACTACATTACTGGGTGAACCTGTGAAGAACCAAGAAAACCGTCAATTTTTCTATTCAAAAGTTCTACCTGATTAGAGAGCATGGTGACTGAATCAACGTTAAAAATGCCGACTGTTTTCGTTGGCTTTGTCCTCATGAGTTGCCACTGATAATTATTCAGTGACATCTCTTCTATAAATTCATAAACATCCTCATGTGTCTTATTATTGATAGTTCCACCAGCGGCTGCGTCGATCATCTATCGAGTCGAAGGATTCAGGCCATTGTGAAACGTTTGAACCTATAGCTAGAGTGGTAACCCATGGTGAGGGCACCTTCTCAACAGATCCTTGTAACTCTCCCATGTATCGTAGAGTGTTTCTAAATCTATCTGCACAAAAGAGGAGATATCATTACATAATTTGGCTATTTTAGCCGGTGAAAAATATTTAAATAAAAACTTTTCGGTCATTTGTTCTAAGTAGTGATTGACCCTCGTAGTAACGAGTTCAACCATTGTTTAGCCTTATTCCTTAACAAAAAGGGAAACAATTGAAGGTGAATGGCATCATCAGAAACACCATTGATTTTAAAAGTGTCACAAAACTCTAAGAAATTTGACAAGTGAGCGTTGGGATCCTCGTCCTGCAAACCATCAAACTGAACAGACTATTGGATCATTTGAATGGTGTTAGGTTTCAGTTTGAAATTATTTGCAGCAACAGCAGGCCTAACTATGCTCGATTCAGTTCCTGTTAAAGAAGGTTTAGCATAATCATACATAGTACGTGGAGTAGGATTCTGATTAGCAGTAATTGCAGGAGGTAGCGGATTTTCTTGGTTTTCAGCCATCTCCTCGGTAGTGGTTGAAGTATCGTCCTCTTGCTCTTCCTCTGTGTATCGTAAGCTTCGCCTTATTTCTCTTCGATTTCTGCGAACTGTGTGATCGATCTCACTATCAAACAGTAATGGTCCCGACGGGTTTCTTCTAGTCATATACTATAAAAACCAGCCAGGAATGAATAAAAGAAAAATTAGAAAAGAAAATAAAATTTTAAATTGAAAATAAAGTAGAATGGCTAAAGTAATAAAAATCGAGTGTTCCTAATATCCTAGTTCCCCGGCAACGGCGCAAAAAACTTGATACGTGATATTCGCGACAGGATTTAAAAATTTATAATTAATCATTCTTGAAACTAACTATTATCATGATGAAGGCAAGTGTACCTATCAAACAGTAGTATAGCTTTAGCAAGACCGGATTGTCGAACCCAAAGGAACCAAGAGTACTAGTAATTACTTTCGTTTTATTATCTAGCCTAAAAATTAAGGGATTTGTTTATCTAAACTACTCAACTAAACTAAGGGTGCATAGAGAGAAAATTGGGAAAAACGCTTTTCGAAAAACTCGATTGATTAAGACAATACCCGAGGAAAAATCTACCTAGACTTCACTTGTTATTTGACTCTGAATCAGACGATTTATTCATTTGACTTAATTCGTAAAAATCCCTAAATTATATTATTATCTCTCTCGAGACTAATAACATCTAACCCTAGGTTCATTAATTGAAATCTCTCTCTAATTATCGTCCTAGTGTTGCATTAACTTGATCTATGGATCCCTTTATTAGGTTTCACCCTAATCCGGCAAAATCTTATCATCCTATCTTTAGGCGTGCAATCAACTCCGCTTAATTATGACAAACTTACTCTTAAACAGGGTCTATTCCTCCTCTGAATAAAAGCATTAACTTGAATCAATATCCTGGAATATTAAAACAAGAATTAAGAACACATAATTAAGAACAAGTCAAATATTTATCACATAATTCAGATAATAATAACAAGATCTGTCTTAGGTTTCATTCCCCCTAGGTATTTAGGGGGTTTAGTTCATAATTAAGAAAGAAAACATCTCAAAATAATAATGAATACAAAACATAAAGAAAACCCAAAACCCCTGAATGGAAATTGAAGGGAGATCTTCAGTCTCGATGATGAATCTGGCTTCTGAGATGGACCAATCGGCTTCCCTTGAGTAATTCCTTGATTCCTACCCCATGTGTCATGCTAAGTGCCTCCTCCGGTGTTTAAATAGGATTTAGAATGCCTAAGATCCCTCAAAAGTGGCCTTTTCCGAATTGGGCTATACTTGGGCTCGACAGGGACACGCCCGTGTGACACACCCGTGTGCGGTTACTCCAACCCGTGGTCAAGGTTGTTAAATAGGCACGGGCATGTAGTCTACCCGTGTAAGTTGTGCTTCGATCCTACCAAATGGACACAGTCGTGTGGCACGCCCGTGTAAGGAAGTCCAGGCCGTGTTGATTTCTCATGTGGGTCTATTTTCTTCGTTTTCAGCCTGTTTCTAGCTCTTTTTACTCTCCTATGCTCACCTAAGTATAAAACATGAAATTAAAGGATTAGGAGTATCGAATTCACCAAATCTAAGGAGAAACCATCCATAAATGTGCTAAGTATGGGATAAAAATATGTATAAATTACGATTTATCAGCGTTTTTGAGCACTAAATAGCATTTCATTACATTATTCAAGGAATGCACTTCCTTATAAATGAATTTTGAAGCACGCATTACCCTTCTCCTTGTTCTATTTAGCTATTAAAGTACTATAATATTTAGAACTTAGGTACGTAGTAAATTTATATCAAACATCGAAGAGTTGAGTTACGAGAGTCATATACATTTCTTTGGATAATCTTCTGAAGATTTTTTTATGGGAAATATCCAATTCATTTTAAATTGAAATGAGTTAACGAGTGAAATCCATCATTTACTATGATAGTCAAATCTGTAATATTGAAATTAGAGTCGTATTTGCTGAACCCCAATCTGTGGAATTGGCTTTCAACCGTGTTGGGAAATATGTCCATATTGTAGTAAACATGTAATTGTTTTCTATTTATTTGAACGATGAATAAATAAATAAAGTTAATTTCACATTTCACTATTATGTCTTTTGTATTTTTTGTCTTTTATGTTTTGCATGCATAGCGAAATTATGATAAGTAAATATTAGCTCATTGATTATCTAACGCTCAAACTGAAGATAAGGGACATTTTAAGAATGTTTACATTGCGAGAAAGATAACTTACTTCAGTAGATAATCCAAATGAGTCAGTAATCCCGTAAAAAAATCAAAGTGAGAATTTAATTCAAATACTGAGAAGATTGTTATGTTATATACAATTCCAATTGGGGAGGTGGCTAGTCTTAGCTATAGGAGCAATTGACTCCATGAGTAAAGACATAAATGTATTCATTAGTAGAATGATACATTGGACTAGACCTGATATGAATTAATTCTGAATCCACTTTTGAATTAATTCACTTGTGACTTTCATGGTGTGATTTACCTAAATTCTGAGTTAGTCACTGACCATGCATATGAAACTCATGTGCTTTGATATAAGTGGAGGCTTATGCTCTAAAGATGATCGAGCCCATAGTCGGTATGTTGGGTACATTACTTGTATATGGCATGACTTTACTAGCAATAGTGAAATTCATAGCTCAATTAAAGAGTTAATGATATCCTCTCATTAGCATTGTGTAGATTGATAAATATGGAACGTGGCCACGGGTTGCTTGTTCTCGAATGAGCATAGCCATTTGTTGACAGTGATCATATTAATCATTAAGAAGACACAATGGTGACAATGAAATAAAATAGGATTGTATTGAGTGAACAGATTTAACTCAAAGGAATGAAGGATATCATATGAGTGTAACACACACATGACGAGGTCATTGGACAAAGCATTTGGATGAATTGTTTTTGTAAAGAGTATAAAATAAGGAGTTTCCAATCTGTACATAACTGCAATCATTAGATTCTAATTGTACATGTCTGATTGGTCCCTTCGCTAGCTCAACAAAAGCTCGATCATACTACATTTGAATCAGAAGAAAATTCTACGACTTTAGGAATAATTTAATTGAGTCAATTTATTCAATGTGGAATTAAATTATGTGGTCGTAAGAATTGTTCAACTAGAGAATTTGATTAAAGAATTTTCTTGGAAAATTAATTTAGAAAATCTAAGTGATTTTTGGAAAAATCAATTTTTATCAAGTAAAATTAAATTAATCAAATCAATTAAAATTAATATGATATTTTTGGAAGTTAATTTTCAAGTCAGACAATTGGCCCAATGGGTAATTGAACTTGAAAATTGGACCTAAGATCGTAAAGTGGGTTTAGGAGCCCAAAACCGAGACTAAGACCCAAAAATTGATCGAATTGGGATCGATATGTGAAACATAGCCGATGATGCAACCGGTGGCTAGACTGGACTGGTTGGGTCATCATTAACATGGACCGAATCGGCTTAGGGTGTCGTAAGGGTGTCGCACTTGCACCACTAGACACAACGGTGCCAGTGGCCGCGACAAGGCGTCCCGGTGGCCGGCTGTAACACCCCTAACTCGTCTCTTTAGTCAGATTAGGGTTACGGAGTATTATTAAACAATAAGAAACATTTGAACATTATATCATTCAATATTATAATCATATCATAAATCATCCATACACATGCATATTATCCTTAAATTGAGCCTCGATGCCCTAAAAATAACCTAGAAACAATTTGGAACCAATTTGAAATATTTGGAAAGTTTAGGAAAAAGATGCAAAATTTGAAAAATAGGGGTTACATAGCCGTGTGATAAGGCCATATGCCTCACACAGCTGAGAAACACGCTCGTGTCTCAGACCATGTAACTTTCGAACTAAAGACACAAGGCTGTGTCCCAGCCCGTGTCCTCACCAATGTAACTCTCTGAGTAGGATCACAGGGCTATGTCACACACCTATGTGCCAAGTCGTGTGTTACGCCATATAACTCACTGACTTGCACCCTAAAGAAATCATCAGATGGCATACGACCGTGTCACCAGGCTATGTGCCTCACTTGGCTGAGTACACGCTCGTGTCTTAAACCATGTTGACTAAATTTACCTAAAATCAAGTCATTTCCAAGACCATTTCATGCATGACCTTTCAACCCATTTAAACACACTTTAAAAGTACCTAAACATCACCAAAACCTACATCAAAATACCATTTCAAGATCCTAATTCAACTAACCATTATGCCACTCAAAGGCATCTCTAATACATACAATTAACACCAAACTAAACATGTCAAAAATTATCACATTTCAAGCATCATATCCTAGTTCAACACTTACCAAAACATACCACATATTAACAATTCTAAATCCATTTAAAACGTACCATAAAGGACCTTGTAAACATGCATAGCAAGGTGACCAAAGTGACATAATTTGTCAAGGTATCAAATGGTACCAAACCAACATGACTTATAAGGTTTATACATGCTATAGTATCAACAACATATTTGTCAAAATATCATTACGAATCACCTTATACATGCCATTATAAACATTGGTCAAAATGTTCAAAAACTACCGAAAACAGGTGGATAGTGTGACTTAAGTGTTGATCCGACCATCCAACCTTCAAAAGTATCGACAAGAACAGAAAATAACACAAGTAAGCTCATTGAAGCTTAGTAAGTTTGACGTACAAAAACGATAAATCTTACCTAAGTAAATACAACAAACCATTCAATAATAACTCAACTACATGTGTTTCTTATCATCCAAAATCTCAACCCGGTCAATTGCATAGTTAAATTCAAAGCTCAAATACATGTCATAACTATCAAAATCACAAAAAAAGTTACAATACAGAGTTTCACGATCTGATGAATGACTTATGAATATGAGCACATAGATATTCCAATTGAAATACGCCAATCGCTTGTAAGAGCTAATCCACTCGATAACATGTCAATTGCTTAGAAGAGCTTATCCAACCAAAAACGCGCCAAAACAAAGAGTATAACACAAGAGTTTGTAACAAATGTTGAACCTCAGCCTACTCGAAAAAAATATATATATCACGCCACATCAATCTCCACTCCAATCCCCCACATATCACGCCAACATTCGATTGTACTCTATCTTGCGTCCAACCGATCAAAGTATTGAAATTCAATAACATTTCTCAAATAACTTTACATCATCTATAATCAAATATATCTATATGTCATTATATCATCAAACATTTCATATAGATGTTAAATTATAAGTCGTACAAACTTACCTAGACCAAATTGTAGTAGTTGTAGAAGTTCAATGACTAATCTGTAATTTTTCCTTTATCAATAGGGTCTTAATCTAAAATGAGAAATTTCTCAATTATTAGCTTACATTTCACATTCCAATTCACTTTTCATTTTATACCCTTTTATTTTTTGAATTTACAAAATTGCCTTTAACTTTTACAACTTTTGCAATTTAGTCCCTTTAACCCGAAATTCATCAAATTAACCATTTTTCTCAATTCAAAATTATAGACGAATCTTCTAGGCCCCTAATCAGTCCCTCTTAAACATCAAATTCACTATCAAACTTTGAAATTTTGACATTTTCACAATTTAAACCTTAGATCAAAATCTAACAAAAATCACTTCACTAAATCACTAAATACCATAATCAAAACTTCAAATACATAGTTATCATAAAAAAACATTCAAGATTCATCAATGGAAACCTCTAAAATTTTTAACAGATTCAAAAACAAAGGTATGGGCTAGCTGAACCTAGTTGCAACGATCTCAAAAACATAAAAATTTTAAGAAACGAGTATAGAAATCACTCACATGCAAGACAATAAGTTTGGTGAATTCTCCAAGCTAGGATTTTACTATTTTCGGCTATGGAAGAAGCAAAAATGAAGAAGAAAGACTTATTTCTTTACTTAAGTTTGTTTTGATTTTGTTTTAATTACAAAATTGCAATTATACTTAATTTACTTTCAATTTTTCTTTAAAATTTCACTCCAAAATCGTCCACTATCAAGCAATAAGGTTTAATTGCCTTATTGGTCCTCCCACATTTATTAGTTAAGCTATTAAATCATCAAAATTCAATAATTATCAAGTTTTGCATTTTTTCAATTTAGTCTTTTTTCCTTAATTAGATAACTAAACGATAAATTTTCTTAACCAAAAATTAGTATGACTCTAATGACTCCATAAATATTCTACAAATGATATTTATGAGTCGACACAATGGAAATTTATGGTCCCAAAACCACTATTCTGTCACCAATGAAAAACAGGCTGTTACACCAGTGATGACTGTTGATCATTTGTGGTTGAGCAGTGGAAGAGTTACATTCTTACTGGAATGCTACTAGAGAATTTGATTTTAGATTAATTATTTCAAAAATAATATTGTTTGTTACAAAGCTCCTACTATGATGTCCCCGAAACATCAATGGGTAGACATTATTCAGTTTCTAACATCGATTTAATTTTCAACAACCACTATCAATCGATGTATAAGCGTAACCTAAAGCTCAACACCTGGGCATAACATTCAATTAGTGCATTTGATTTAAACTTTGGTGGATCGATGTCCTAGGGTGGAAGCACTTATACAGAGGGCCATCAACCTACATCGAAGACTTGAACTTTTTTCCATTTTTACGAGTTACTCCCTGTACCTTTATTAATCACTAGTTTGATAGAGGTGCCTATCAAAAGTTACATATTTCATATCAAATATTAAATATATGGAAATTTATGTATATTTTGCACTAAAATTTAAAAAAGAAAAATATGAGTTACAATAGAAATATTAAATAAAATTATCATTCACTTATTGGTGTCATCTATATTTACATAATTAAGTAAATAAAAAAATCATTGGTATCGTCGGGCCAAATGTGTGCCACAGGGTGATGGCTGACAGGTGCGCATAGGATTTCTACACACAATTAGTGGTGTCGACTCCTCCACTAGATCGTGACCTCCACCCTTGTGCTCATCTTTGTCTCTATCGTTGTCTTTGTCTTAGAATTCCTCATTTCCACCTTCTACTTCATCTTCGTTTTCATCTCCACGCATTCCTTCGTGCTTAAGTGCAGTGTCGTCCTAGCCTCCCATTTGTGTCCTCCACTCCCCGATAAAGTGGTTGCACCGATGACCTACCTAGATAAAACAGTGGTGTGGTGGGTGTTTGTGACACGATTAGCAGACAACCATACAATGTCGTAAAACTTGGATACATCGGTATTGACTCTGGCATCGATACTGGCATCGATGATGGTACTAGCATCAGCATTTTGCTCTACGCTTGTGTCGGCATTGATGTCAGCATAGAGGAGTAGAGTGCTAGGGACAGAGGTGCCCTAAAATATGTGCTTGCAAGAGGGGTAGAAGCAAGGTGTTGCGGTGGTGCATAGTGTAGTGCTTGTGAAAAAATCACGGCGTTAGTAAAATAAATAAGAATTAGTGGAGTGAGCTGACCGAGATATGGTGTAAACATCAATGGCACATGTTGGGTCAGATCCGGTGATGTACCTATCGCGACACTTGTTTCAGACCTATGCTAATGGGACGCTCGTTGTTGCCTCTTCTAATGAAGTTGCCTACTCCTCATATCCACTGATAGCAGGTACGACTTGTTGGCGACTTTGCAAAAGGGCATGTACTCCAAATAGGCCGCTATGTCTGATAAAAAAAAGGGTTTATGGATGGGTAAAAATTTCATCCTACGATCCCAAATGTCGATGAACTCCTTGTTTCAATCTTGCCAATTTTTATCGTTTTTCCCTTGCAAATTTAGCTTGTATAGTGCTTCCATGTCTCGCGGTTGCGATGGAATTTGTTACCTCTACTCGAATTATCGCATCACTCGATCCAAGTATTTCTACTATCGCGTACACTATCAACAACACCTTCACATCCCACATACTCCGATTGGCCAAAAATTTCAACGGGACACTTTCTATGATATCCAGGTCGGCGTATGACATCCATTCAAACTGCAGTAAACAATAGTAAATAATTTTATGTACGGAATTTTATTTTACAATTCATTGCATAATTATTATAGGTTTCAAAAGATAAGTAACAAACATTGGCTTCTGACCGTAGATCTAACAACAGCCGGATATCTTCGAGCTACTTGGGTAGTCCCACCTAACTCGGCCATGGTTCCACCTATACAAACAATATGTTAATTCAAACATATAATAAATAAACAACATTTATTATATGAACTATATATTTATTAAGAAATGATTTTTACCTTGTCACCAATGGGAACATATATGGATCGTTCACTCGGAGATGTAGAAATGGTAGTCGCCACCAAGCCCTTGACTGTAGCTGGAGCAGGTAACCGCCAATTAACATCTCATCCAGTTTCACTTGACACAACTTCCGGTATAATTTGGGCAGCATAGCTAATCCCCAACTCATTCGTCTACTTTCTTTGAAGTCGACTAGATGCAATAGCCACCTTATGTGTACCAAATTTTGAGATTTATCGGGCATTAGAATGCCCCCGATTAACTTCAAGATAACTGCTTGAGCATATTTTTCTTTGATGACATTGGGCATGTCCTTAGCAAGATCTTTGAAATTGGTTTCCAACCACTTCATATCTATCTGGCCAGCGTAAAACTTATTCGACACCTTCCACAAAAATGCTTCGCAAAGGTCCTCTTTACCGGGAACGAGAGTTGACCCCGTGACAAACTCCCACAAAATGCCTCGCAAATGCCCAGCTAGACGCACTTTCACATTCTCTCTCCAAAAACGGTCTTTTTCCTTAAATTAGAAAAAAAGGCCTAAAAGGCCAAATAAAAATAATTGACATATATATGCCTTATTTAGCAAAAAAATTTATTAAATTAAAGTTGTTTTATACTTAAATTTTAATAAAATATTGAAATTTCTTTTAAAGTTTTTAAAGCAAGACATTTCAAAGTGCTTAAAAGTTTATAAAATTTGTATATTGACTTTAACATTTTTTAGAAGTATTGCCTATCGTTTTATACTCGGCATTAATAAAATGAAATATGAAAAACATTGTTAAAAACATAAAAATTAATTTATCAAAAGTTTCACAAGTTCTAAAAGTTTTGGCAATTTAAGTGGTATTTTAAATTTTGTTATAGGTTTTAAATATTGTGTTGAACTTATTTCTAACTAGTATGTAACTTTTATAGTTATACATATTTAATTTTAAATAATATAAATACGAAAAATATTTACAATAATTTAATAAATACATTAAATATATTGATTAAAGAATTGTGATATTTGACTTCTATTTTTAAAACAAACCCATAAAATGATTTTCACCTTTACCAAAAAAGTAATGAATAGATAAAAATCGATTTTAGGAGTGTTTGCTACACATAATATAAAAAACTTACAGATAAATTAAAATAAAATAATCGCATAATACAATTAGACCTGTTTATGGGTTAGGCTACCCGTCCAGGCCCGATGGTCTGCCCAATATTTGGGAGGGATTGGGCAAAAATATTAGGTTTGGAAAATGGGCTTGGGTAAAAAAATTAGGCCCATTTAAAATATGAGTCGAACTCGGGCTTGAACTTTCAAGAACCAAGCCCGACCAAGTCCAGTCAATTTTTAAGTTTATAATACATTATATTATATAATTTAGAACACATTAAAAAAATAAACATATACTAAATATATATTACTACTCTAATACAAACATTAAAATAATGTTAATATGACTATATAAAAATTCCAATAAATAAAAATATATAAAATTATTAAATATTAAAATAAAATAAATATTTTAAAATAAAAAATAATATGGGCAGACCTAAAATGGGTAATAAATATTTTAAAATAAAAAATAATATGGGTGGGCCTAAAATGGGCTTAGGTTAATCTTTTGTAAATATGGGCAGGTTTGGACAAAATTTTAGGCTCATGTTTTAGACCAGGTCAGGTTTGGGCAAGTATAAAGTATGTCAATATCATGCTTAAGCCCAGCGCAACCCATGAACACCTCTAATCACAACATCATCAATTAAAATAATTTTCAATCACTATTTGGTGCCATTATGGTTTAAATATGATTCAATATTACCTTTATGAAGAACCATTGTTTTAATGTGGCATTCTTTTTATATGATTTAACATATTAATAACAACAATTTTATTTTCTTGCCAATATTTTTCTTAAGTGTTATTTGATTGAATATGCCTAACTACTATTTATAAAGATAAACTTTAATTTTATTTGGTATATAACTCTAAGAATCTTAATTATGTGATAATTAAGATGCTTAGAGTTTTATTCAAGTGATAATTTTATTTTATAATGAATAAAATTGTACTATTGTTTTTTAAAAATTAACAAAACTTTTTTATATCAATTTGTTAACTAATAATTCTAAAATAAATTATATTTATAATTATCACGATTTTTTATTTATTTTAGGTTTAGAGTTCCTCAAGCAATAATTCTATTATAAAATTACCACAACTTTTTAACTAATTATTCTCAATTAAATTATAATTATTTTAAAGTTAGAATAATAATATGATAAAATAAAAGATATTCTCATCAATTCATAAATTTTCTAAACTTGTGCTTATATATATTATAGATCGGAGGGTTCTATTAAAAGGGCAAAGGTGTGTCAAAGAGGTCCTACTATTACACATCTCCTTTTTGCAGATGATTGCATTTTATTTAGCAATGCCACAGAAAAGGGAGCACATAATCTTAAAGCTATTTTATGAGAATATGAAGCTTATTTAGGCCAGTGCATAAATTTTGATAAATCACTGGTTTTTTTTAGTTTGAATGTTCTGGAGTAAAAAAGGAAGCAAACTGCGAATATATTGGAAGTGCGAACCTCGAGTAATCTAGAAAAATACCTAGTGTTACCAAAATGATAGAGAAAGATAGAAAAAAAAAAAAGGGTGTTCTAGCTCCTTTAGGATGTTGAGTAAAATTAAAAGATGGAGTACAAGATTCTTATCAATTGGAGGAAGGGAGGTATTTATTAAAGTAGTATTATAGGCAATCCTTATTTATTCTATGGCATGTTTTTTATTGCCAAAATCATTTTGTGATGAATTAGAAAGCATTATGAGACATTTTTGTGGCAAAAAAGTCATGAAAAATGTGGTATTTATTGGTGTGCGTGGAGAAAACTTGGGGAGATTAAAGAGGATGGAAGTTTGAGATTTAGGTGCTTATCAAAATTTAATATAGCAATGCTTACAAAACAATGGTGGCGTTTGTTTTGTTATCCAAATTTATTATTAGCGAAGTCATTAAAAATTAAGTACTATCCCAATTAGATTTCATGCAACAAGCTTGGGGACCTTACCCTCTTATACTTGGAGGAACATATGGTTTGTGATAAGTCTTCTAGAAAAGGGATTATGTTGGTGAATTGGGGATGGAAAGCAGACCACTATTTGGGAGGAGGCGTAGGTTCCGAGAACTGATGAGTACAAAATACAGTATTCAAATAATGATCAACGTTTAGTTTGTGTGGCGGATTTAATAGATCAACATACAAACCAATGAAGACCTAATAAGAGGTACTTTTCATCCCAAAGATGCCGAAAGAATCTTATGCATTCCCTTCCCTATAGAGCAAGAAGCGGACAAAGTGATTTGGTGTGGTGAAGCATCAGGCTCATATTCAGTGCAGAGCTGTTACAAAAAATTATTACAAATCGACAACCCAATAAATTTACAGGCAAACTCTAACTATTACAAACCCATGTATAGAAAGCTATAGGCAGTAGATTTGCCCTCAAAGACAAAAATCTTGGTATGGAAAACTCTAACCAACTACATACCTACTTTCTATAATCTATACCAGCGAAGACTTGGAAATACAACCAACTGCCCGAGATGCATTAATAGCCGTAAGACCACAGATCATGCTTTTAAATACTGCCCTTTTGCCATTGCAGTATGGTCCAAACTGGGTATCAGGTGGACCCTGGAACAAAATCAATTATAATATAAGAAGTGATTGAAGATGCTTTTTGAAAAAGAATCAAGCCAATAGATTAAGATAATAGTGAGAATTATTTGGGGTTATGGATGGCTTGTAATAAATTGGTACATGAGGAAAAGGCACAAACAGAAGCAAGCTTTATCAAGTTTATTACAGAATATAACCGAGAAATAGGAGTAAAGAGAGAATACCTGTCAGTACAACATGTAAGGAATATTGGAGACCCTCGGGAGATACAAATGTTAAGATTAATTTCGGTGTTGCATTTGAAAAGCAGAATAATAGGTCATGTACTGGAATAGTGATTTGAGAGAAGGCGAGTATTGTTTTAAAATTGATAACATATAAAAATGACCACATACTGACAACATTTGCAGCAGAGGCCCTCGCCTGTGTCCAGGCGATCAGATTCCAAGCAGACTTAGGTTTCCTACGAGTTGAAGTAGAAGGTGATGCACTAGCTATTATTAAAAATTTACAAAACCAATTAGACAGATCTGAAATAAGAGCTTATATCACAGACGTAAAAAGATTAAAAGGAAACTTTGTTACATGTCGGTTCAATCATACAGAGAGACAAGCAAACACAGTAGCGCACACCCTAACAATAGAAGAACTAAGGCTCCGTTTGTTTGCTAATAAAATATTTTTCGAAAAATAATTTCTGAAAAATGATTTACTTTTCTGATATTTGGATGATTCTGTATAAAATATTTTCTGTTGTTTGACAAATTTTCTGAAAATATTTTCCGAAAAAAGTTGTTTTACATATATTAATAAATTTATATATATTAATAAAATTATATTTTAAATTATTTTTACATATATTGCAATAAATAAATCAAATTAAATATATAATAATACTTAATTATTAAGCTAGAATATTAACCGTCATAAATTAAAAATAACCAAATTATATTCACACTATATTCACACTTTTTCAGATAAACGTCAAACACAAATACTTTAAGAAGAAAAAGAGAAACCCCGGTTTTCCTTGTATACATAATGGAAGTTTATTAGCTTAATATTGATGACCACAAAAACTTTATTGTTCGTCAATTTAATTTAACAGAGAAATTATTTTTTCTCAGACAGAAGACATTGAAACTAGGAGCTCAAGTCAAAGTTCAAAGCCTTGTATGAACATACAACCAGTGACAAGGAACCAATTAATATCCTAAGAAAGCTGTTCTATATTGGTACAAGTTTCAACTTCATGCCATGTTTATAACTTGTGCTGTGAGGTTGCCTTTTGCTAGATCACTACCAGCTGGTTTCCCCAACTGCTCTGCTGATTGTGTAAAATCCAATATGTCATCAACAACTTGGAATAATAGGCCAAGATTCTTTCCATATTCATACATTTGCTCTGTTACACTACGATTAGCTCCACTGAAAATGGCGGCTCCCTTGGTACTAGCTGCAATCAATGAAGCTGTTTTGTAATAACTCTTTAGCAAATAGTCTTCAATTTTGACATCACAGTCAAACAAACTCACCACTTCAAAAATCTTTAATAACCTGCAATATCATTAATGAGGATACACTTGAGACTAGTTAAAGTGAAATATCAATAGTTTGAGAACTATCTCCACAGCCGCAGCATGTTTCGAATCTCCACAGGTCGTACTTTTTAGTCAATACTTGGGTTTACATCCAAACGAGATGGTAAATGTTAGGCCTAGGTCCTACATACCTGGCTAATGAGCTTAATGACTTCAACAATTTAGCTAGCACTTTTTCGAATGAACTGAATTGCTAGCACTTTTTCTCCCGTGGATATGTAACACTGAGCAATTTTGTGATGTAAATGATCCTGTCGAAGGAAATAGGAAATAAAAATAAGAAAGCAGCAGCACTCTAGTATTCTAAAAATAAAATAGGTGCATGGAAATATAAAGACAAACCTGCTCAGCTGAAAACAAACAGATATTCAAAAGTTATAAAAATTAATACCAAAAGGACCACAAGCATGATAGAAGCAACGTACCTCCTCATCAACATCCATTGAAAAATATTTAAGGGAAATGAAACTTCACTTTAACAATTATGTAATGGAAACCTAGAAGATAGGCAACAAAACTAACCCCCTGTTATCAAACTAGAGTAGCTATCTATAAAGCAACTGCAATGTAACTGCCAAATTGCAAGGCCTATTTTTAGACCTTATTAGTCTCATTACTTGGTCTGGTTTACTATTTGTTACTAAACCCTATATGATCTACAAATTCATAACCTTCAAGTTTCTACATCTGTGTTTAAGCTCAAAGATATGGTCTATATTAGAAGCATGGTCTATATTAAGAAAATTCAAGGTTCTCTGGTTAGGGAAGGCGGGTGCAAGTGTAAAGATTATAGACAAAGTATCACCTTTTGTGCTTGTGCTACAGTCCTGGGAAACCCATCAAGAATGAAACCTTTTTTACGTGAAGGTTTATTCATCGCTTCATCGATAATGCCAACAACCAGGTCATCAGAAATAAGTTCTCCCTGAGAAAAAATAGCTAAGCACCTCATTAGTCATTAGCAAACTAGTAGTAAGAAGTATTTTAAAAAATCCGAACAGGCAGGGGAACTAATTTGACCTTATCCATAGCTTTCTTGGCCTTGATACCAAGTGGGGTTTTAACAGAAACAGCAGCTCTAAGCATATCACCAGTGGCCAAGGAACACAAGCAGTGCTCATATTTAATTATTGGTGATTGAGTGCCTTTTCCAGATCCAGGTGGACCTGTCAATCATAAGATTGCCCTGTAATTAGAACCATGCCATCCTTTTACCAAATTTGAGACAGTAAATTGATAGATATGTAAAGAATGCTATTTGAATGCAGCATGCTTCTGTGATGCTGCTATGACACAATACGGGCTGTTAACAATTTGAGACTTTTGAGAAAAATGAACGTAAAAGCCAAAC
Organism: Gossypium arboreum; assembly: GCF_025698485.1. Taxonomy (NCBI): domain Eukaryota; kingdom Viridiplantae; phylum Streptophyta; class Magnoliopsida; order Malvales; family Malvaceae; genus Gossypium; species Gossypium arboreum. The sequence continues at coordinate 69,727,936 of NC_069081.1, forward strand.
TTTAGTGTCTTTCTAGTCACTTTCAAGCAACCCAAATTCCACGCTATGCCAGCAAGATTTGTACTTCAGATCAAGCGATTGTCTGAACATTGCTGCGTGGAACTTTACAACTAAAGAAAGACCAATATCTTAGCAGGTCATCAACAATGGGCTACGTTACCCCGACAAGGGGCACTCATCTTTAGCCTTGCAGAATCTAGTACCATTTTTGCATGGCAAAAGGTGATGCACAAGGAATATACAAGTTCGATGTTGGCATTAGAATCGTTTCATTTTTGTTGACATTTTTTTTATATAAATCTAAACATAAACAATGAGTATTGATTTACATATTATAAAATCAAAATTTCCCAGCACTCATACTTTTTCAAAAATAATCATTAGAAATTCATCCAGTGCCCCCAATTTGACTCTGCCTTTAGAGACATAGTTGTTCATTTAAATTGTATGAAAAGTTTAATAAAATAGAGTTAAAAAATTTAAGCTAAATTTGGAGCATTGAAAATTTGAGTACATTCTTTTGCAATTCTATTTAAACGAACAAAAAATATGACATGAGCAAACTTCAACAAACTCTAGGATCTGAAAATTCCATTTTCCATGTTATTACTAGAAAAAAAAATTCAAAGAAAAAGAATCAAATCCAAATTGCAAAAATAAAAATAAAGCGAGAGTCAAAAAAATAAAGGGAAAAAAAGAGAACCAATGAGGATGAGGCGCTTATCGGGTTTGGGGGCGCACTTCATACGGCGGAGAAGCTCATTCATTAGAGATTCGGAGGGTATTTCTTCCAAGTTCACCGAACTACTCGTCATTTCTTTGCTTTCTAAGGGTTTTTGGATCTAAGTTTTAAACAGTCTTTCAAGTTAAAGGGAAAGAGAAGATCGGCTTCTAATTTTCCTGAAAATGTCTTACCGAATTAGAAACGGTAAGACATTTTCCAAAATTAAGAGCTTCTTTTCCTGTGTTTTAGAATTGGTTTTACTTGGTGATACTCATCTATTTTTGGGCCTTTCCAGTAGGGTTGTTAGGACTGTCACGAAAAACCAGTACGGTGAGGTAGTGGGTAGCGGAGCGGTCATGCCTTGAGACTACAACAGATGGATGTGATTTTGATAGGCTCGGTTTGACATATCTGGCAATGAAGGATAAAGATGTCACTGTATCAAAACAAGAAACAAATGTTTAGAGAGAAGGTATTTCAGATTCATAGGAACTAGTTAAATAGTTTCTGAAACAAGCGAGTTAAAACGCTAAAATGGGGAGGTATCTTCCATCAGGAACATGTAGAACGAGACGGCCAGGTTTTTATCAAAAAAAAAAAAAAAAAGAATCTTAAAAAAATTAAAACAGAAAAATAAAAAATACCTTTTTTTGTAATATAAAAAAGTACCTTACCTCCTTCTTCTTCTTCTTCTTCTTCTTCTTCTTCTTCTTCTTATTATTATTATTGTTATTATTACTACTCCAAAACTTATTTCTGTCTAAGAAAATGCAGGGACGATAATAAAAGGTTGGAGATTCTATTTTAGAATTGAAAACATCGAATTATAATATTTGTATTCCTTTTTTTCATGTATTACATATTACTTTATGAATTATTTAATTTTAAATCATTGTGAATTATTTAATTCTATCAATTATTAGTTTTAATTTTAAAATATATATTAAAAATAAAATGAAATATAAAATATTTAAATATTTTTTATATTATATATCATATATGCGGACAAAAATGAAAACTAGTATATATATATATAATAAAGCAAGGTTTGGAAACAAATATAGTAACAAAGACGGTTCATTTGGCACCTATTATTTCATGACAATTCATCATATGGTGAACCGTTTGAATATCAAAAGTCAAATTTCGTAATTAATGAGGAAAAATTGACTTTATTCCAAATGAATAATATTAAGCTTTCCAAATCCTCATTTAAATGAATTTTTCAACGGGAATTAATGGGGAAAATGTTGGCTTTCCAAATTTTGTTTGATGAAAAATAGTATTTTCTATATGGAACTAAATAAGCAAGACAGATTGATGATTTTCTAAGTTAACAAAGAGTACTAATTTCCGAGAATAAAATATATTTTCATTCATTTCCAATTAATTTACCTTTACAATATAAATATCCTATAATTTTTCTCTGCAAATTTAACTCTTATGTTTTCAACATTCACGTTCTCAAAAGGTAGATATTATGATACAATTTAGCAAATTTTCTTCTTTTTGAAAATTTTTAGGTACAACTTTAACTTTGTTTCTTTGAAAAAAAAAATCATAGGTGAGCATTTTTGTTTTTTTTTTCTAGGCTGTTGATTAACTTCTTGGTTAGAATTTGCGAATGGATCAAAATTGGTTTCCAAAAATGCCAAGAGCTTTCAGGAAAAGGAAGTTTATATCTCTTTAAACTATTATATCAACTTATGGAAAATTAATAAAGGTTTCAAAGCATTTATCAATATCATCTTTTTTTAAGTTCTATTCACCCCACCTATATTATGGTGTGTAAAAGAATTATTAGCAACCTCGATGATACAATGAAACCTAATAACTGTCTATATTTTATACTAACGGAAATAACTCACTGAATGCTAAGTGAAGTATAGTAAGGATATCAATTTCCATAAACAATTTTGTTAGAATTAAGTGACCCAAATTCTTATTTAAATAAAATACGATGGAAAATAAAATAAAAGTAAAATCCATATAGAACTAGACTTCTTTTATTTTATTTTAGAATAAGGTTTTAAACCTTATTAAACTCCATCTATTTTATAGTGATTAGGATAAGGTGTTTCAATCCTACTAGAATATGGCTTTGCAAGCCTATAAATAGACATAGTCTATTCCTCTTGTATTAGAGTAAAATTTTTCGACATAGTGAATTTTCTTCTCCTCTCGCCTGTGGTTTTTTTCCGAAAGGGTTTCCACGTAAAATTTATGTGTTCTTTATTTTTATTTATTTTATTCTATTTATTTTTCACAAATTGGTATCGAGCTTCCGGTTATTCATCTCGATCACGGTAATGGCGTCTTTGAAGTATGAAATTCGCTGTTGGATCGCAACACCGATTTGCGTTGTGGCAAATTAAGATGCAAGCGCTTCTTGCACGATAGATCTAGAGGATGCCCTGCTAGGATAGATAAGATGCCTTCGACATTAACAGATGAAGAGAAGAAACGTAAGGATCGAAAGGCATTAACACAATTACATCGCATTTGTCCAACGAAATTTTGCAGGATGTGATGAAAGAGAAAACCGCCGTTGCATTATGGAAGAGGCTAGAACAAATATGTATGTCGAAAACTCTAACAAGCAAGTTGCATATGAAGCGGCGTCTTTATGCTCATCGTTTGGAGGAAGGTGCGTCAGTACACGAACACTTAATGTGTTTAAAGAAATTCTCTCAAACTTGGAGGCCATGGAGGTTCAAGATGATAAGGAAGATCTAGGGTTGATTCTACTTTGTTCGTTGCCCCGCCTTATTCAACCTTTAGAGACACGATTTTATATAGCCGCGAGTCTCTCACAGTTGATGAGGTTTATGATTCTTTAACCTCGTATGATAAGATGAAGCATCTTGTGGTTAAACCCAACTCTCAGGGAGAGGGTCTCATTGTTCGTGAGAGACAAGACCGGAATGTTGATGATGATCGTGGTAGAACACAGGAACGGAATCCTCGTGGTAAATCTAAGGGTAGATCGAAATCTTCAAACAGAGGTAAAACTTGCAACTTCGCAAGAAGAAAGGGCACATTAAACTGAAAGTGCTATAAGCTACAAAATAAGATTAAAAGGGAGGCTGCGAATCAAAAGGAAAACAAGACGTAAAATTCGGTGAAGTGATGTTGTAGAAGACTACATGATGGTGAACTTCTAGTTGCTTCATCAATGATTCTAAAGTAAGCGAGGAGTGGATACTTGATTCAGCTGCACCTTCCACATGAGTCCCAATCGGGATTGGTTTACATCTTATGAAACAGTATCTAAAGGTGTTGTTTTGATGGGAAATAATGCTTCATGTAAAATCGCAGTGTTGGAACAATTAAAGTTAAGATGTTTGATGGAGTTGTCGAACACTTAGTGACGTGCGACATGTTCCGAATTGAAAAGAAATTTAATTTCGTTGAGTACTCTTGATTCAAAAGGGCATGATACACGGTGAAAGTGGGGTTTTAAAGATTTCCAAAGGGTCCTTGTTGTGATGAAAGGGCAAAGAAAGATTGCCAAGTTATATGTTTTCTGAGGTTCTATCATATCGGTGATGCAATTGTCGCTTCCTCTTCCTTGTCGATGATGATATTACTAAACTTTGGCATATGCGCCTAGGGCATATGAGTGAGAATGGCATGGCGTAATTAAGCAAAGAGGACTTCTTAATGGGCAAGGAATTTGCAAACTGAATTTCGTGAGCTTGTGTTTTGGGAAGCAAAGAGAGTTCGATTCACTAGAGGAATCCATAACACGAAGGAAACGTTGGAGTATATCCATTTCGATCGTGGGGCCGCCCGAGTGCCTTCGAGAGGTGGAGTTAATTATATGCTAACCTTTATTGATGATTTTTCGAGAAAAGTTTGGGCGTTCTTCCCAAGCGAAAAGCGATGTGTTTTCCACATTTAAGTCTTGGAAAATTATGATTGAAAAACAGACGGAAAATGATAAAATACCTCCGCATGCACAATGGCTTAGAGTTCGCTCGATGAGTTTAATAGATTGTGCAAGTCGGAAGGATCATGAGACACTTGACGATTCGTCATACTCCACACAAAACGGCGTTGCGAGCGAATGAACGAACGATCATGGAGAAGGTTCGATGTATGTTGTCAAATGCCAACTTACAAGTCATTTTGGGCGTAGCGACCTCATCTGCATGTTTTTGATCAACCGATCTCCATCCGCTGCCATTGAGAAAAGACTCCACAAGAGGTATGGTCGGTAATCCCGCTAATTATTTCGATTTAAAGATTTTGGGTGTCTGCGTATGCTCATGTTGATAATGGAAAATTGGAACCGAGATCCATTAAATGCGTTTTCTTGGTTATAAAGTGGTGTAAAAGGCTATAAGTTATGGTGTCCGAAAATAGAAAAGTTGTGATTAGCAGAGATGTTGTTTTTGATGAAACCGCTATGCTACCTAACTTATCTCTTAAAGACTCTTCCAATAAAGAAAACCAAAAGCGGTGGAGCATCGATTAATACGTAATCAACTCCTCAAGCCAAGATAAAAATTGAGAATAGAGTTGCTTCTTCACCGCAATACTCTATCGCCAAAAACAGGACAAGAAGAGAAATTAAACCTCCAAAGAAGTATGCCGAGGTTGATCTAGTTGCTTATGCTTTAAATGTGGTGAAGATATAGATGCTAATCAAGAGCCATTTAATTATTCTCGAGGCGATTAGTGTGAAGACTCGTAAAAGTGGATGTTTGCTATGCAAGAGGAGATGGAATCACTCCACAAAAACAGAACATGGGATCTTGTAAAACTTCCTAAAGGTAAAAAGGTCATTCGTTGTAAATGGGTGTTTAAAAGAAAGAAGGGACTCAGGAGTTGAAGAACCCAGATATAAAGCAAGGTTTGTTGCAAAGGGTTACAGTCAAATTCCAGGAGTGGACTTCACAGATGTGTTCTCTCCAGTTGTTAAGCATAGTTCGATTCGAGCTTTGCTTGGTATTGTGGCCATGCATGATTTGGAGCTTGAGCAGTTAGATGTAAAACGCATTTTGCATGGAGAACTTGAGGAAGATATTTACATGCAACAACCAGAGGGTTTTATAGTCTCGTAAAAAGAGGACTATGTTTGCTTCTGAAAAAGTCCCTTTACGGTTTGAAACAAATACCAAGACAGTGGTACAAGAGGTTTGATTCCTTTATGACTTCTCATGATTTCAAAAGAAGTAGTTTTGACAGTTGTGTCTACTTTAAGAAAAACAGTGATGGTTCTTTTGTGTATCTACTTCTTTATGTTGATGACATGTTGATAGCAAGAAAAGATAAAAGAGAGATAAGAAAGGTTAAAGCCCAACTAAGTGAAGAATTTGAGATGAAAGATTTAGGACCAGCAAAGAAGATACTTGGTATGGAGATTCTCGAGATAGAAAAGCAAGTAAATTGTACCTAAGTCGGAAGGGTACATTGAGAAAGTTCTTTGCGGTGTTCAATATGCAGAGTGCTAAGCTCGTTAGTACTCCTTTAGCACCCATTTCGGACTTTCATCGGCCTTATCTCCTCAATCGATAATGAGATTGAGTACATGTCACATGTTCCATACTCTAGTGCAGAGGATCTCTCATGTATGCTATGGTTTGTTCACGCCCGATTTATCATATGCATCAAGGCAGCTTAGCGATACATGGCGAATCCTAGTAAAGAACACCGGAAAGCGATTCGATGGATTTTAAGATACTTACGAGGCACTACTAATGTTTGCTTACAGTTTGGAAGAACTAAAGATGGAGTTATAGGGTATGTTGATGCTGATTTTGCTGGAGACCTTGATAGAAGAAGATCTCTCACAAAGTTACGTCTTTACAATCGGAGGTTGTGCAATTAGTTGGAAAGCCACTTTGCAAACTACGATCGCTTTGTCTACCACGAAGTCGAGTACATGGCGATTATCGAGGCTTGTAAAGAAGCTATTTGGTTGAAGGGACTATTTAGTGAACTCAATGAAGACCTTCAAATCAGCCACAAGATTTTGTGACAATGAGTGCCATCTTTCTTACAAAAGATCAAATGTTTCATGAGAGAACAAAACACATTGATATTCGGTATCATTTTGTTCGTGATATTATTGCTCGTGGTGATATTGTTGTGAGCAAAATTAGCACTCATGAAAATCCTGCAGATATGATGACTAAGTCACTTCCTATAACCAAGTTTGAGCATTGCTTAGACTTGGTTGGTGTTCATTGTTGAAGTTAAACCCTTAAGGGGTTTTTGGAAGAGGTGAAGAACTTGTTTATTGAAAGTTCGCGATGAAGAACTTGTTCATTGAGAATTTGTGTCAAGGTGGAGATTGTTAGAATTAAGTGACCCAAATTCTTATTTAAATAAAATACGATGGAAAATAAAATAAAAGTAAAATCCATATAGAACTAGACTTCTTTTATTTTATTTTAGAATAAGGTTTTAAACCTTATTAAACTCCATCTATTTTATATTGATTAGGATAAGGTGTTTCAATCCTACTAGAATATGGCTTTGCAAGCCTATAAATAGACATAGTCTATTCCTCTTGTATTAGAGTAAAAATTTTTCGACATAGTGAATTTTCTTCTCCTCTGCCCGTGGTTTTTTTCCCGAAAGGGTTTCCACGTAAAATTTATGTGTTCTTTATTTTTTATTTATTTTATTCTATTTATTTTTCACAAATTTCTTATAGAACAATCTAGAAATATAAAAGATGACGGGAAAATAGAAAGAAACATTGTTTCTATGTTTTTGAGTGTGTCATATAAATGAAATTCCTCTTACTATGGGAGGTCTCATTAGGGGTGAGCAAAATCTAATTTGATTCAAAAAACTCTATAAAAAATTTAAATTTTGAATCAAATAGTTCAAGTTATTTGAGTTAATCAAGTTATTCAGATCAACTCGAATAAAAAATTAAATTTTTCAGTTTAACTCGAATATGAGTTACACAATTCGAGTTATCTGAAAATTCGAATAACAAAAATCAAAACTACGTCATTTTGATAAATGTTTACCTTTCTAAAGTTAAAAATCAAAATCATTAAGTTAAAAGGCAAAATTACGTTATTTTGATAAATGTTTACTCATTAAGTTAAAAGGCAAAACTATTATATTGTTTATGTAGTTAAATAATCTTATACTTCATCTACTAGTTAAATAATCGATCTATGTAAATGCAACTTGAGTATAAATAATAGGATTCATTAACTCGACTTGACTCGACTCAATTCGATTTGATTCGATTCGAAAAAAATTCAAATTGAGTTCGGTTGCTAAAATAGGATTTGTCAACTTGACTAACTTGAAATTTTTTTACTCGACTCGACTCAACTCGATCGAATACTCACCCCTAGGTCCCATATCTCTTCATAGAAATATAATTACCTAAATGGATAGTCATATCTTTAGCAATAAACATAATTATTTAATAGTTATCTACTTATTAGTTAATAATTAAGTGGCATAACTTTTGAATTTAAGAGACAGCTCGTCATTATAAATGATAACAACTTTTGATTAATAATTAAGTGACATAACTTTCGGTTACTTATAACTTTTCATTTGTTACATATTTAATTTTAAACTTATTAAAGTAGTTATCAAATTAGACAAACATGTTCCAAACTTTTTATCCATTACACAACTTGCTTTTAGGAGAATGATATCTTTTCAAAATAGGAAAAAATAAAATAATTGGTATTTATATTAGAGGTGCTCATGGGTCGGTTGGGTTAGGCCTAACATGATAAAACATACTCTATGCTTACCCGAGTCTGGTTCAACCCGAAATCTAGGCTTAAAATTTTGCTCAAGCTTGTCCATATTTACAAAAGACTAACTCAAGCCTATTTTAGGCCCACTTATATTATTTTTAAAATTTTAAAAAATATATTTTTATTTTTATTTATTGAAATTTTTATATAGTCATTTTAACATTATTTTAATGTTTACATTAGTGTAGTATAATATATTTGGTATATGCTTATTTTTTTAATGTGTACTAAATTACATAATATATAAAAATAACATAATATATAGTATTATAAACTTAAACGGGCCGAGCTCGGGCCTTAAATGTTCAAGCCTGAGCCTAGCCCATATTTTAAACGAGCCTAATTTTTTTACCCAAGCCCATTTTTTAGGCCTAATGTTTTTTCCCAAACTCTCCCAAATTTTTGGTGAGCCTTCGAGCCTAGGCGGGTAGCCTAGCCCATGAATGGGTCTAATTGATACTATGATACAAAAAGGAGGAGATATGAAGGAAAGACTAGTGGTCGTCGTGGAGGTTGATTCGCCTAGACAAGGTAGAGAGCAAGAGGTTATCAAGAGTGGAAGTAAGGAGAATGCTAAAGCTGAGAGTATGTTAGCAGCGTATAAGCTTGTTAACCTTGGAGAGTCGATTCTCTCTTCATTGTTCTTATGGGAATTTATAGGCGAGAGTTCTATGTAGGATGATATTAACATATTGAATTTTCCATTAAACCATCATTATGGAATGCATGGGGTGGATATGTTCGATGAGACAAAGATGTCTGTAATGGGATAGATCCTGTCATTTATTCTGACTTGAGTATTACCACCCAAGATACCCTTTCAATCTCACTCAGAAGGCACAACTTGATCAAATCGATACACGATAGAATACTCTTTCAATCTCATCTACCTAAATATTTTACTAGAAGCATCAATTTTAGTATTCTAATAATTTGAGGAAATCAAATAACAACTCTCAATCGAAGAAGAATCAAACCCAATCAATTAATTCATAAAATCTATTCATGAAATAGATTCAGAGGAACTTAATATCAAATTAAATTGAATTTGAAATATCTTTCCTACTAAAAATTGATTTTGGTTTAGTGATAAACATAAATTAAAACAGGTTGCAATAAACCTGAAAACATTCAAACTATTAAATGTAATATAATAAGAGATTCTAACTTCCATGATTACAGTCCTTCTCTGCCTATATATTTCTACCCAGCATATATAATCAAGACATAAGTCAAAAACTGAAATCAGATAAATAATACAATTTTGTTCTTAACATATTTAATTTTTCCTTTATACATTATATCGGTTTATTTTTATTATTATATTTACAGTTATTTCATCTATTACACAAGTTGTTTCTGTATAAAAGAATTGCACTACGAAAAATCATTTTTGAATTTTTAAATTATCTATTTTACCAATATGTGTATTTAATTTTTTAAAAACATCTAAATTTATATCAGTTTTATTGGAAGATGGCAATACACTTGAGCATAGTATAATGTTTAAAAATCTTTTAATATTTTAATATATTAGTAAAATGTTTAGCTTATTTTCAAAAAGAATAAAATATTTTCTAAATGTACCAAAGCATTTTTTTATACTCCTAAATCTATTTTATATAGAATGCAATTTTTAAACTGAGATAACTTTATTTTCCTAACATCAAATTTAAAAAATATGTGATATTTTAATTTCTTTTTATCGCATATTTTATTAATTTTATACTTAATTTTGCATTCAGTAAAATATATATACATTTTACTAATGCAAAATTAAGTATAAAAATTAATAAAATATGAATGTAAAAAGAAATTAAGATAACTCAAGCCTCAATTGTACCACTACCCATACAAAATTCTCCTTTTAGGTTAGCTCTCATCCATTCGTTCAACTTCAGTTCGAAAGCATTGTGAACACAATTCGATGAAATTATCTTCATTCAAGCTTCAATTGCAAACCGGCAATCACGTAAGACATGTAAAACAGTTTCTTGAACCTTCCTACAGATTAAGCACCCTGTTTTATCCGTCATCTTTCTCCTAGCCTTTTTTCATTTTGTAAGTATTCATCTATGTCTCACAAGCTAAAGGAAAAGTTTAATTCTAGGAGGTAATGCATTTTTCCAAACCTTCTTCCATCTGTTGTCATCTTGTAGAAAATTAGCTTGAACAATACTGTTATATGTAGATTTGATTGAGAACTTACCGTCTTATTCGATTGCCATAGGCACTATCATCACCAAGTGCGTCGTTATGTGGATGGCAAGTAGCAATACGTTCCAAAGTTTCCCTTGTAAAGTAATTATTCAACTCCGACCACTTCCAATAACCATTAGTATCCACAAAATCAGCCACTTTAATTTTTGCCGAGATATCCATAACAAGAAGGAGGTGTTCATGTAGTAACCCCAGTTTTGGAACCCAAGCATTTTGTATGAAACTAAATGATCTGTCGTTCCCTAAACTCCAAATTAAGCCCTCTCAAAACTGATTCCAAACTTTTGCTAAGGAATGCCATACATATAAACAACTAGGTCTATCAATCACGCAAGGGAAATTCTCGACCAACTTATATTTGTTACGTAAAATTCTTATCCATAAAGACTTCACCTTTGTCACTTTTTGAAATGCTAGCTTAATTAAGAAGGATATATTTTGAGGAACCAGTCTCTACAAGCCAAGGTTGCCCTTCATCATAGGTTGAAAACAAGTATCCTATTTAACTAAGGCTGTCTTCTTCCCAGTACTTGTTGAACCCCAAACAAATCGTTATACAATTTGTTCAATCTTCTCATGGTTCTACTATGAAATAGAGGAACACCCAAGTAAGTACCCAAATCCTCCATATGCTAGAATCCTAAAATATTCCCAATCATACTTCAAACAACAATATCCGTATTAGTCGAAAAGCACACTTTGGATTTACTAGCCTTAACTTTGTGGCTAGAATATAAACAAAATTGGTCTAGAATTAATTGCATAACTTCTGTATTCTCCAAATTTGCTTCCCCAAATAACACAAAGTCATTGGTAAAAAAGAGATAGGACATCAATAGTCCTCCTTTTCCCAAAGCTATAGGCTTTTATTTTCCATTCGATACCGCCAAATTTATTGATTGGCTAACTTTCTCCATAGTCAGAACAAACAGATATGACAAGATGGGGTCCCCTTGCCTTATATCTCTCATTGTTTTAAACTCATCCGTGAACCCTCAATTGCACAACACTTGCATTGTTGATGTCGAAAGACACTACATTATAATGCGAACAACATTATTAGGTAACTTCGCATCATTAGAAGTATTCTTAATAAAATCCCACCATAATCGGTCATATGCTTTTTCCATGTCTATTTTTATCGCCATCCATCTTTTCTTTCCTTTCCGACTCCTTATCGAATAGATAACCTCTCGTGCAATTACAACATAATATGTCGCCAACCCACAAAACTAGTTTGGTTCTCCACAACTAGAATAGACATTACTTGTAACACCCCATACTCGTATCCTAAACCGTGACGGAATACAAAGCGTTACCCAACTTTAAACTCAAGCTTTCATTCATTTTCGATTTATCGAAAATCTGTTCAATTTTAAAACTTATCAACATATCCTGAATATGGGCTTACGAGGCCAAAAACACACATCGTAAATCATTTGGGACCATTTCGGGCCCCTTTTTCCAACTATAGAAATTGTCACTTAACACAGGGACACACGCCCGTGTAGATGGGTAACATTCCCATGTGACCATTTTGACATGGTCGTGCTAATGGCCCATGTGGTTCACATGGCCTAAGCACTCTGGGACACACTCGTGTCCCACACCCGTATAGAATTAATTTCTAATTCACACCAATAGGGGTTTTCACACGGCCAGACAAACGCCGGTGTCAATGGCCCGTGTCCCTCACACGGCCACGACACGCTAGTGTCCTAGCCCGTGTGCGAAAAAATGGATATTCTGTTTCTGATGTCAACACGCTCATAATGTCAAATGGCCAAGGCACACGCCCGTGTGCTGGGTCGTGTCCTCCACACGGCTAAGACACACGACCGTGTCTCTACCCATGTGTTTATTACTATGCATACTGACTTAAAATTTTTACGTTTAGGGGACACACGACTGGACCACACACCCATGGGGTAGACCGTGTGTCACACACGGCCTAGACACACGCCCATGTGCCTATCCGTGTGGACAGTATAAGGCTATTTACCAAGCCTCATTGCCACCCTTACATATATAGTTCCATACGAATACCAACCAATATCGAAACAAGTATAACTCATATAACTAAATCAGCCACAATAGACATTCATTCAACCATGAGAATGTATCTTTTAGAAATTCAAAATGAATGTTAGCAATCATTCAAGGCTTAATACAAATTGAAGGGGATTCCAACCCAAGCTAACACATATGGCCAAGCCTCAATAACACAAAATAATAATATCTAAGTCATGGACATGCCATGTTCAAAAATATAAATCCAACTATACCAAATGCTTTGGTTGATAGTGTGATCAATATCTCTGACTTCTAGACTCCTTCAACTAGTTAGGCGGCACTGTAAGGAAATAGAAAGGAAAAGGAGTAAGCATAAAGCTTAGTAAGTTGTATATAAATAAGTATACAACAACAATTTATCCATAATCAACATGCTCATAACACCAAAGTAGGCATAAGTGTAGCTTACTCAATATCATCCATACAAGTCACCTATTATATATATACTGAGCTCATATCTCATACGTACCAATTAGGTACCTGTACCATTCACAACACGGTTATACCTTCCTCATTAGCTTAAGAACATAGCGTTCACCGGTGAACCATATGGAACACTACTAGATATTCATTAAGTCGTTCAGAAATCGATCCTCGAATTCCGTTACCCAAACTTGCCCTGGCAACCCTTTCCAGAACTCGAAGCATTGCCTGCGACAGAGCGTCATCCCCGGCACCATGATCATGTGATTCCACTTCTGTTGCCGATGGTACCGGTGCTTCTGCCGCTGGCATATGTCTTGAAGATTTAAGATCCCGCCGAGCTCTTCCTCGGCCTCGCCCACGGCCTCTACCTCGAGCTGCTCGCGTACTCATATCGTATAATCTGATTACGAATTTTATGCATTAATTTTAGCATTCCAGTGATTATTACAGATGTTTTATGATTCAAACAGTAATTCAGAGGTGGTTTTCGTAGAATCGACGTCTAGCTACAGTTTCAGTCTTTTAGCAAATTTTTCTAGGGTTTCAGTAGCATCCTATCAAGAGTATTTCAATACAGACAGATATTTCAGAATATATTTAGAAAAATTCAGAATACTTACAGGCTTGGGCTGGAGATTCAGAATGCCACCTTCAGAAGTCCAGTTTTAAAAATTGATTTTTTTTTGAAAATCTTTGTTTTTGTAAACCCATTCCATAGCCGAGTTGTTGCAACTTGGCTCTGATACCACTAAATGTAACACCCCAAACCCGCCTAGACGTTATGACCGGATCCGGTGTGCCACATCGATGCGTTCAAAATGTTCCGTTTTACTTAGTTTGGAAAAACTTAGTTGAGGTTGTAAAAGATACTTTTTAAAGCAGGTTAAGGTGAATAGAAGCTGTGCACCAGGTAAGAAACCAGGAAGAAGAGGAGGTGAGTCCGTCGAACTGCTTAAGTACCAAGCTCCCTTCGGATCCAATCCTAGACATGCACACCACCATTGCCACACATTAACGACTCGTATAATTTTGAGAAAACCGTCTGGTTATGTCTATCTTAAGGAAATGATTAAGTTTGAAAATGTTTGCTTAGCGGAAGTCTTACTTGTAATCGTGTTATGTTGAAATCCCTTGATGTTTTTGAAAACGTGTCCTAAAGCTAATCCATTTTCCTTAGTTATCATAGTTTTTTTCATCATAATAAAATAAAATAATAAAAGTAAAACAAAACCATAAAAAATAATTAAAAGGCCTTATTACACTTAAAACCCAAAACCATAAATGAAATTAAAAGGACGCCCAGTTCACCGTAAAGAAACCAGTTTGTAGAAACATGTGGCGGTCAATCCTCGCAGCTCCAAGCCCACTATGGTTGTGGATTACCTGCGAGGATGAAAATAAGGGGTGAGTTTTGGGTAACTCAGTGTGTAATCCAACCCAACCATAGCCTAAATCAGTTCAAACCACGAGATAGAATAAGTTGGCCTCACCGCAATGTATATCGAATAAAGCCCGTAGACCCGAATGCACTGAATGGATATATCATGCTTATGCGTAAACCCAACCATATCCAACCACATACACCCCATACCATCCTTCCACCATGTGGGAGACTACTCGACCCACCCAACCGCTACACGCCACGTAAATATGCAGCATGGTCGCCAGATACGTAAAATGTGACAGAGTCACGAGATCTGATATTTTGTGGCGGTGCCACCGTATCAGTATACGTGGCGGGGCCACCGTATCAGATAATTTGTGGCATAGCCACCAGGACGCTTCCTCCATAATATAACCCATGTCCCCATGCAACAAATATTCATTCATGGCATACATCATACAGATTTAATTCATCATGCTTTTCAGACAAAATTAACCCTAGGGGTATAAAGGTCATTTTGCACACATAGGGGTATAATGGTAATTTTGCATACATAGGGGTATTCTAGTAAATCTAACTATTTCTAAGGTTTTCATGCATATCGTAGCCATTACGCTTAGCCGTAAACACTTACCGAAGCGTTTTATCAATTGGGCCGTTGGCCCATTAACCCAGTTTTGGCCCATTAAGCCCAAAATATCAAAACGCACGAAATAGTGCGTACCACAGTTTTATCACTTTCGATTACCAGTAATAATTACCCATATGTCTTACAAGCATTCGTACATTCGCAAGTGCCCAAAATACCGACTTGTCGGCATTTCGACTTTTCGGCTTTTGCCGATCTAGCCTATGAGAGGGTGTCAGTTACACACCTGTTTTTGGGATTTCATAACGAGATCCACACGAACTGTCTACAATTGAATCACTTAATATTACTCCAAATATCGAAATAAGATTGAGTATATAGTCCCCTACCACATTCGGCCAAACATGCCTAAAACCCTTATTGCTCTTACCTTACTGCCGAAAGATGGTTAACTCCAAAGATCCGATCGTTCCACCTATCCAAGCCCTTGATCAACTGCCTCTAAATCACGCTATTACCAAAACAAAATAGTTATTACGACCCCTCAGGTTTACAAGTCCAAATCGACAACCTCCCTAACTTTTAGGGATTTCGGCTTTTCCTAAAATATGTAAGAAGACTAAGTTTTGGAGAAGACTTACCACCGATTCCCTAGTGACTGATTCCAATGAGTTTCCCACTCGATCCCGATGTAGATCTCAGCCCTCAGATGATAACAAAAGTTAATATTTAAGTGACTTCAGTATTTGGCCAAGTCCCTTTTAATGTGGGGTTTTTCGGCTTTTTTGCAACTTGTGTTTAGAAAGGTAAAACGAGAGGGTCTTGCTATGGTCTTGTCGTCAAAACTTGAGGTTTTAGAGGGCTGGTGAATCAGCCACAAATGACGAAGGGAAGAGATGTGGTTTTGGTTATAAGAAATCGGCAGAAAAAGAATAAGCTTTCGGGATTTCGGCTTTTTATGATGTTCAAATTTATAAGGCTAAAAATAAAAGATTAAGGATGTGATGAAGAGTAAAGAGATAGAAGGGTTTGGCTATGGAGAAGGAAGAGGAGAAGGTAGATGGAGAAAAGAAATAAAGAAAGAGGAGAAGAAAAGATGATCGAATTTTGCACAACACACCCCAAATGCCGAAATTCCCACTACTACAATACCTAGTGAATTTCCCATGCTAGAGTCCCTTGGCCACCACCTCTTGCTCCTTGATCAGCTCCTAGATTTCCTCCCTTATCTTTATCCTTATTCAATCCCCTTACCTTCTTAAACTCTTCCTGACAGACTTTTATTTCAGTTCCATTACTTCCCTTTCCTGTACATAAAAAATTAATCACTTAATTTGCTATCATTGTGACTTGAACCTGGGTCCTCCTCAAGCTTCCACACGCCACTAACATCCTTCCCAGTGGCGTCACATGCCACTTAACCACTTGCTTCCTTGTGATTCATTTTTCACAAATAATTCCTAAAAAGCCCAATTTATCAGAACCCCTTTCCCCTACAGATTTAAAATTTAAAACTACCGGGTTTTATCCTAAGCTTGGGCCTTCTAGAGGCCCACCAACATAATTAATCCTACACATAACAAACAGAACACAGAATTTTAAATTTTACAACCTTTACAGAATTCCCAGAAATTTTGGGCGTTACACATATCTCAAGTCGATTCCATGTCCTAGACATGGTCTTACACTGACTATCATCTTGTGGCCAACGCATGTCCCAGACATGTCTTACACTAGCTTACGTCTCGAGGCCGATGCATGTCCCAAACATGTCTTACACTAGCTCTCATCTCAATGTCGGTGCCATGTCCCAGACATGGTCTTACACTGGCTCTCATAATGTGGCCAATGCATGTCCCAGACATGTCTTACACTAGTTCACAAACAAATGACCCAAACGTCATGGCATGAATATCCGATTTACTTTTTCAGGTTACAATTGAATTTCCACTATCTCAATTATCATTATACATTCTCAATTTCACAACCAAACAATTCACGCTATATTAAATCAATACAATTCAATACATACATTAACAATGTAGTTATATTATTTACATACAACTTACCTCGGATTACAAAACGTATACAACTAGTAGGTTCAGTCGATTTGCTTGGCTTTCCCCGGGTCAAGGTTCAGATTTGACAAATCTTAATCTATATTAGCAAAATACACTCATTTAGTCACTAAATTCAATTAGGCAAATCAAAATTCACATTTTCGATAAATGACCATTTTGCCCCTAAACTTTGGCAAAAATGACTATTTTACCCCCTATGCTCGAAAATCAATTTTTATCGAATTTATTTGCATCTTAAGCATAGCTGAACTCTTTTTACTGTTATAGAATCTCCAAATTCATCATTTTTCACACATTTATCAACTATTTTACAACTTGTGCAAAATAGTCCCTTTAGGTGTTTTCATGGTAACACCTTTCACAAAAGTTGTCTATTCTTCGATAAAATTTCAGAAAAAACCCTAAATGCCCTCATGGAAAAACCCTAGACCTTCAACCATTTTGCAAGATATACCCCTCATTTGAAAGCTCATGCCTCAAGGGTCTCAAAAATACAAAAATCATCAACAAAAGACATGGAAATCACTTACTTGTGAGTGCTTCAAGTTGCTGAAAATTTTGAAGTTCAAAACCTTCCTATGGATGGTAAAAAGTGGTGAAGAAGAAGAAAAATAAGAGATGTGGCCTTTATTTTATTTAATTTAAAACTAGTCAAAATTGGTGACCAAACACCACCTAATTTTGACTTTCCTATCAAATTGTCTCCTATGGCCGGCCACCCTAGTCTCTAAGGGTCTAATTGCTCTTTAAAGACCCCCAAATTTTATCCTCTAGCTATTTGACATCTTTAGCTATCAAATTAGGACTTTTACATTTTATGCGAGTTAGTCCTTTCTCGCAATTGGGCTCACAAACGTTAAAATTAGTCACCAAATTTTTCATGCACTATTATAACCATGCTATGACTCTATTCTGATAATAAAATAATTTCTATAACTTTGGATTTGTGGTCTAGAGACCACTATTCTGACTAGCCCCAAAATCGGGCTGCTGCATTACTGGTTTAAGGCGATTCATAATAACCTTGGAGAGAATTTTGTACGAAACAATACAGAGATTTATTGGTCTAAACTGCAAAAATAACTCAGGGGAAGCAACCTTCAGAATGAACACAATTTAGGTTTCATTGAAAAAATCCTCTAAGTCACCATTCTCAAAGACTCTCCTAACCATTGCCACTAGAGACTCCCTAAAAACATTCCTCTACGACTAATAAAATTGGGCATGCAGTCTATCAATCCCTGAGGCCTTAAGTGGTTCCATTTCAAACAAAGCATTATGAACTTCCTGGATTGAAATCAAGTGTTTCAAAAAGATCAGGCTCAAGAATAGGGAACACGTTTCTAACAGGAAAAAGGCTCACATTGGTCGCATCATCAGTATACAATTGCTGATAAAATGAAACAAGTTCATATTTGATTTTATCCTCCTCATAACACCATAACTTATCATCCAGCTTTAGTGAATTAATCTAATTAACCGTTTTCCTTATACTCGTTTGATAGTGAAACTACTTTGTATTTTGATCTCTGAATGAAAGCCAATCACTTCATGATTTCTATTTCAAAAAGAGTTCCTTATTGTCGATGACTCCTTTGAGCTCACTTTGCAATTCTTTCTTTGACTCAATAAGCTTTATTGAGTGATATCTCTCAAGGAATCATTGAATCCCACCAATCTGTGGCACTAAAATCTGCTTTCTCTTAAGAATGTTGCCAAAAACCTCTTCATTCCATTTCTTCAAAGCATCTAAAAAATTCCTTACAAAGCCCTCCAACTGCTCGCCAGTACCCCAATTCTCATTAACAAAATAACCAAAACCTCTATGAGAAAGCCAAGTGCTCAAAAATTGAAATAGGTGAGGGGCTTTTAAAGTATTATTCTATTCAAATCGAATAGCTAAGGGGCAATGATTGGATTTAATATTTTAAGGTGATAAACCATCATGTTAGGAATCAAATTATTCCATTGGTAATTGCACAGTGCATGATTAAGGAATTCAAACAAAGGACCTCTATTCCAAGTGGACTTTGGACCTTGAAAACCAATATCCTTCAGATTATAATCAAAGCAAATCTGTTAGAAGAGAGGGCAAGTACATCCATTTCTCCTCGAGCCTCTTTGTTTTTCATCTTTATTAAGGACCGCATTGAAATCTCCTGCTAGCATCCTAAGAGCCTTAATATTCTAGGTTATATTACCAAGCTTAACCCATAACTCCTTCCTCAATGGCCACTAAGGCCTCCCATAAATCCCGGTGAACAAACGCAATCATATGAACCCAGAAATTTCACTTTCAAGTGCACAAATTAAAAATTGTTAATTTCCACAGTCATATTAACAATATCCTTCCACAAAATCCAAACTCCCCCGAAGAAGCCATTAGCTTCGACTCTGTGAGAATTTGGCAATCCAATCTTCTTAATAACACATTCTACCTTAATACCATTAACCCTGGTTTCACCATATCTAGTTCAAAGTCATGCAAATATTCCTTTAAAAATCTATGAAATTTTGGATTTCCAGCACCCTAGCAGTTCTACACAACAATATCAGCTTTCATAGAATACATATATTAAACCAAACCTGGACCGGGAGATTTAGTCTAAAAAGGCGTCCATCCCCACTGTACCTTCCTCGTCATCCATAACATTCTCGCTGTGAACGTCCAAAATTTGATTTAACTCTGTATAGCCTGGCTTGGCTCGCTAATAATTTTCTGTTCAATTTCCCATACTGTGTTTGCCAGGTTCCAAACTTCTCACTAAACCTTTAACTGCTCCCTCTAAAGGAACCGATAACTCCTTTTGTGATTTTCTTCTTCAATGACACTGGCAACAAGCTTGGGGAAATTACATTTGTAAATCCCAAATTTTCATTGAGATTAGCAGCCCTAACAGTACCCTTATTCGAGCTTCTATTTTCTTTCAAATTCACTACATAATGGTGTTTGAGATCAAATAGAATAAGTCTATTTCAATTCCCTCCACTTTTAATTCCTAGCCTAAACATTGACCCAGCATCCTTACTACCCAAACCAGATCCCGACCCATCATTCCAAATACCCAACTTTACACCCATTGGCCCATTTATAAGCTGTTTTTATTTCCTGAGCTTATTTGCAACTTTTAGCCCTTTTTCTTTTGAGCTCTTGCTCTCAGTAACATCCCTTCGTGATTTGTCTCTTTTTTCTACCCTTTCTTCACTAATACTATCCCTATTATTATTTCCCAAAGAAACAACCTTTATCCTACGTTTAATATTCTACTTCCTAAATTTAAAGGGTCTCGAAACTGGTGCCTGTAATCCATCATTCACCTCCCCAACTTTAGAAAGAACATTAAACATAGATTTAACTCGATTATTTCCCTGAAATGGTCCCGATCCTGTTGCTCTCTGGCATTGTTGACGTCGTTGCTGATGATCGACCACCATCCACTCTCTAAACTCCTTTTTTTCCGCCCTTTCTTGAACACCTAGACTATCCCCTTTCTAAGCTAATGATTTATTTCCATGTAAATTCTGCCCATCACCTTCCACACCATTCTCCAGAGAAACATGGGCACACACATCCCTCAAATGTTCAAAACTCCCACAATGGAAGCAATTTGACGAAAGAGACTCATACTCAATTTGATGAATTTTGCTCGCGATCTAGATCTTTGAAACTAGAGGTTTGGACAGATTCACTTGCACCACAAACCGTACAAACTGGCCCAGAGATTCTTTGTCCATTTGGAAGTCACTTTTAACTACCTTTCCAATAAAACTCCTAATATATTGTAGTAAAATCCTTTTGTATAAAGCTCCAGAAAGCCCTATAATACATGTAACACCCTTTACCTGTGTCCTACACCGGGACAGGGTATGAGGCATTACCAAACTTAAACGCAAACAATCATGCAAATCGAGCCATAAAATTTCATTCATATTCTAAAATATTTAATCACATGCACATAGTCCCTTATTTGGGTTTACGAAGCCCAAAACATACTTTAGAAAGGGTTCGGGACTAAGCTGAGAACTTTGGAAAGCTCTAAGAAAAACTTATAAATTTTTCTCATGAAACAGAGTCACACGCCAGTGTGGACAAAGGGGCAGACCCGTGTGCCATCAACACGGCCGTTTCCTCAGGCCGTGTAACTCTCTGTTTATGATGTCAGCAAATAAATTGAACCACAAGGCCAGGCCACACGCCCGTGTCACCAAGCCAAGTCCCTCACATGGTTGAGACACACGGTCATGTCTCATCTCGTGTAGCCAACACTTAGACTATTTTCCAAGCCTTCGTGTTACCCTTAATTCCATAACTCATTACACACATTAAGGACACAGATCATGGCATCATTTTAATGATTTAGCCTCCTTTATTAAGATATATTCTTAATATTAACATGTCATCGTTCACGTATTTTGCATACTCGTGCAATATCAAGTCTAGATGCAATCATCCATATCCATTAGTCTTACTATTGTACCACCTTTACCAATAATCTAAAATTATCCACTTATCACTTATTTCTTTAGACCTTAAGCATTCAAGTTCAATCAACATCATCTTATTTCCCTATCATGCACTTTCTCATAGCAATGACCAGTTCGATTGGTCATGAAGCATTCATCATACACACATGTTATACACCAATCATGCATTTTCAATGAGCATATTCACATCATAAGCATTAGTACATAGTATGGATAAATAAGCTTACAAGCCATAACCATTATAAGCCACATCTCATGGCTATATACAATGAATGAATATAAGCCATACATTTTGCTAATCATAACGACATTCTATCATAAAACTAAGTCCCTATACACGCCACTCACTTGAAATCGCTAGTATATATATCAATACTCCAAAGATGATGTCTCGATAGTGTGATGCTGCCTCTGACGATCTCCAACCCCGAGCTGACTTGACAACACTAAAAGAAATGGAAATGAGGGAGTAAGCTTTACGCTTAGTAAGCTCGTATGAAAAATAATAAACAATATATTAAAATGCTATTTTTCAATTCCTCTCTATTTATTCAAATTCCAATTAAGCTGTTTTCTCGAGTCACAGTCACTAAATTATTTATATCTAGAGATACGAGACTCCAAATTTAGAACGGGTAATTTTTCCAGAAACTAAACTCACATAACTTCTTACCATAAAATTTCAAAATTTTTGGTCTAGCCAATAAGTACAGTTTATTATTCAAAGCCTCCCCTGTTTTGCTATTTGACAGCTTTGACCTTTCTTCACTAACATTCATTTATCTCATAGTACGGGACTCCAATGATGATTTTGTCTATTTCCTTGTAACACCCCAAACCCGTGACCGTCACGGATTTGACCACGTGGTGTTACCGGCTTACTTCCTTATTTCTCTCTTGAAATATTTAATTTCAGTTCAGGCAGGCTAGCTAACTGCGTCACTGTCCTCTTAAAATTATATCTCGAGTTCCAGAACTCGAAAATCAGTTTCGTAAATTTTCCTGAAACTAGACTCATAATCCCATCTACAAATTTTTTCTAGAATTTTGGTTGAGCCAATTAGTACAGTTTATTAGTTAAAATCTCCCTGTTTCAGGGTTTGACTACACTGACCTTTGTGCACTACGACTTGGATATCTTCCTGTACAGGGCTCCAACACTTATGCCGTTTGTTTCTAGAGAAACTAGCAAGGGAATCTGTACATATAGAGCATGACTTCTAATTATCTCTGGTTAATTTATAGTAAATTTTCAAAGTCGGAACAGGGATCCAGAAACCGTTCTGGCCCTGTTTCGTGAAAACCTGATTATCCCTTAAAATACAGCTCATAGAGTCCATATGAAAATAGATTCATCATGGTTCAATTTCATAATTTATTCACTATTTAATTCTACTTCTACTATTTTTAGTGATTTTCCATCTCACCTCACTGCTGCAGCATCTGTTACTAAAGCAAACAATGACTATTTCATAATTCTTCCATGGCCAACTATTTCATCATACATAATACAAACTATGGCCACCTTATCAAAATTAAGGTTTCTAAGGCTCGTGCCTATAGGTTTTAGATTCACACTCAACCGACCACATAGGCCATTTTCGCATGGCTTAAAGTTTACAACCGAAATTCAACAAAACAAAATAGCCTATACATGCCAAATGTTCTCCTAGTTCAACTACGAAGACAATACCAAAAGATTCCCCCGGTGTGATGACTTCAACGACGGTTCCGAAACGCAAACGATACGAGTCCAAGAGACCTAAAATGGGTGACAAGAAAACACCGAGTGAGTTTATAACTCAAGAAGTCATAAGCACTTCACAACCATCCGTTACTAAAATTATCATAAAATGAAATAATGAAACAAGGCCCAGCGTTCCACCATACCGAACTACCATAGTTCCTTAGACCTTTCGGATCAATGTCATACCAAGTCATACATTTACATTTCATATACTATTCAATAGGATATTTGAAGCAATTTCCATTCATCATTTCATTTCCGCAACAATCATGCAATTGAAATCATCACATAGATTTAAAACTTACTGACTCAACCCCGAGCATGAACATAGTATCTATTAGCCACGAACTCAAGGTACTTACTCTTTCCGCTGTCCATACTCCACTCGATGAAGACACACCTTCCATATAATTGTTCGATCGGAGATATATATATATATATAGAGTACGCACACAAGTGCTTAATACTCGATTTCGCACACATAGTGCCATGTGATTTAAGCCCGCACACATAGTGCCATACCCTTCGAGCTCGCACACCCAAAGGTCAGTATATTTCCAGCATGCACACTTAGTGCCATATATTTCCAGCATGCACACTTAGTGCCATATATTTCCAGCATGCACACTTAGTGCCAATCTCGTCACCGTACACACGTATTGTTCAAGACACTTAGTGCCGAAAGCAAACTTTCTACACATTTCACTATTTCTTTTACATTCAACAATGTCATCATTCCATACACATACATTTTCATTTACATATCATCTCATTAAACACAATTGCATAGATATTATGATCATTTAAAACAATACCAAATATATGCTTAATGACTTACCTTATATTGGATGAAACGATTTCCAATCGACTACTCGATTATCTTTGCTTTGCCTTTGTTTGATTCTCCCCTTTTGATGTCTTGATCTCCTAGTATAAATACATTTAGTAGTTAAATTTCTTGCTGGATACTTATGTGTATAATTTAATGGTTTTCACTCCATTCACAACTATCCTTGTTCAAAATATCAAAACCTTAGCCAACATTCAATTAATGCATCAAGGCCGAATGTATTATCACTATTAAGGTAACCTAGTCTCAAGTATTTTCAATTCTAATGTACAACATCTCAAATTCCCATGACCGATCACACCTATTCTTACTTTCCAATATTCAAATAATCAAAATCACCTCCTAAACACAATAGTCATGGACAATGCCGAATCCTCAAGTGTTTGAACATAAATTATTTTACTAATATAAACATTCACGAATCATATTCATAGGAAGACCGATTTCTTTCCATAGCACATTCATCATCCATACTTAGATGAAACAACCAAAATCCCTTCCTTTATACCCTAGCCGAATGCTCCAATCATCCATACAAATTACAAATTTTTGCATGGCTAAGTAGGAGCCATTTAACATGCAAGAAAAATAATCATAGGAGAAGAATTTATCATTCTAAGTAAGCTCCTATCTCCAACACTAAATCATTCGGCATTTTGCCTAGACACACACAAGAAATCTCAACTTCCTTGACCTTACCAAGAGTGCATCCACCATTCAACTTAGCATATTACAAAACCAAATCAACAAACTCAAAGCTTACCTCCTAGTAGCCAAAGGTACTTGCCGAATTGACTTGAGTAAATCTCCTTCTTTTCACCCTTTGTTTGGCTATAGCAAAAGAAAGAAAACATGAACACTTTTTTTTCTTCTTCTCAAGCCATGGCAATTGTAACAAAATGAGAAAGGATGAACAACAAAATTTTTTTTCTCCTTTCTTTTTCCTCAACTCATGGCAACAAGGGGGGGCATCCACACTCTTTTTTTTTTTGTTCATCATTTCCCCTTTTTTCTCCATTTCTTTATTCTTTCTAACATGATCCATTAACTAGACATGTTTGAAACATGTTCCCTTTGCCCATGCTCTTTATTTTATTATTTCTAACATCCACCATTAGCAAAACATGTTCAAGACATGTTTTCTTTTGCCCATCTTCATTACCATGGCCGGCCACTTCCTATAGTTGGCTAAATTGACATGCAAATCCTCATGTCTTTACTTCATGCATTATTTGGCCACTTAAAATTCACCTATCACATTTTCAAGTCCTAACACATGGGTCCTTTCTTATGAATTAGCACCTAATTAATAAAATCAAGGCACGAAATATTTACGCATACAAATTCCACATACAATAAGCATGAATATAACACCTAATTATTCTTGTGACTCGGTTTTGTGGTCCCGAAACCACTCTCCGACTAGGGTCACATTAGGGTGTCACAACTCTCCCCACTTAAGAGATTTTCGTCCCCGAAAATCTTACTGGTAAATAGGTTTGGGTATCGTTCTTTCATAGAGTTCTCGGGTTCCCATGTAGCTTCTTCTATCCCGTGTTTGAGCCATAACACTTTTACTAATGGAACTTTCTTGTTTCGTTACTCTTTCACTTCTCGAGCTAGGATACGAGTGGGTTCTTCATCGTAACTCATATTGGCTTGCATTTCAACCTCTGATGGACTAATCACGTGCGATGGATCGGATCTATAGCGTCAAGCATCGAAACATGAAAGACGTCGTGAATCTTTTGGAGTTCGGGGCAAAATCAAACGATATGCAAGCGGACCGACTCGTTCGGATATCTCATATATGGCCCGGACTCAATTTGCCTTTACGGACTCAATTTGCCGAAACTGGAAAACACTTTATCTCCCACGATACTCGATGTCTTTTCGTTTCAGATCCGCGTCGACTTCGACGATCGGAGGCTATCTTGAGACTTTCACGGATTACTTTCACTTTCATTCAGCATCTTTAATCAAATCCACCCCGAAAATTTTGCTTTCACCGAGCTCAGTCCAAAACAATGGTGTACGGCATTTACGACCGTATAAAGCCTCGTAAGGCGCCATCTTAATACTTGTTTGAAAGCTATTGTTGTAAGCAAATTCAACCAAAGGTAAATACCATTCCCATGAGCCACTAAACTCAAGGATGCAACATCTCAACATATCCTCGAGTATTTGAATTATCCGTTTGGATTGACCATCGGTTTGGGGGTGAAAAGCAGTGCTAAAATGCAGTTTGGTACCCAAAGCCTCTAGCAATTTCTTCCAAAATCGCGATGTAAATCTTGGGTCTCTATCCGACACGATAGAAATGGTACCCCATGCAATCAAACAATTTGGGAGACGTATAATTCTGCCAATCTATCAAGCGAAAAATCCGTGCGGACAGAATAAAATGAGCAGACTTGGTCATCTATCAACAATGACCTGCACCGAAGTCTTTCTTATTCGAGTCAATGGTAACCCGCACACAAAGTCCATTGTTACTCGATCCCATTTCCATTCGGGTATCATGATTGGCTGAAGTAATCCCGATGGTACTTGATGTTCCGCTTTCACTTGTTGACATGTCAAACACTTCGAAACAAATTCTAAAATGTCTCATTTCATATCGGGCCACCAAAATTGGCGTTTCAGATCATTGTACATTTTAGTACTACCCGGGTGGACTGACATTCGACTACTGTGAGCCTCGTTCAAAATCATCGAAACAAGTTCTGAATCCCTTGGAATACATAATCGACCCTTGAAAGTCTAGCAATCATTGTCGTCAATCTGAAATTCTGATTCCTCATTCGAAACACATTCGACTCGTTTAGCGACCAATTTAGCGTCGACCTTCTGAGATTCAAGTATTTGATGAATCAATAACGGTTTGGCCTCTAATTCGACTACTAGCACCTCCTCGGGTGAAACGGATAGATGAGCATCCATCGCTCTCAAAGCAGACAGTGCCTTACGACTTAAAGCATCGGCCACCACGTTGGCCTTTCCTGGGTGATAATCAATGACAAGTTCATAGTCCTTCGACAACTCAAGCCAACGTCTTTGTCGCAAGTTTAGATCTCCTTGAGTCATCAGATATTTAAGACTCTTATGGTCCGAATAAATATGACACCTTTCTCCAAACAAGTAATGCCGCCATATCTTCAAGGCGAACACTATGGCTGCTAGTTCAAGGTCATGGGTCGGATAGTTTCTCTCATGCGGCTTTAGTTGTCTCGACGCGTAAGCCACAACTCGACCTTCTTGCATCAACACACAACCTAACCCAAGCAAGGATGCGTTACTATATATGACAAACTCTTTACCGGACTCCGGCTGTACTAGCACTGGGGCCTCGGTTAAACAAGTTTTTAGTCGATCGAAACTTTCTTGACAGCGTTCCGACCACTCGAACTTAACATCTTTTTGGAGTAGTTTCGTCATCGGTGCAGCTATCACCGAAAAACCTTTCACAAATCGTCGATAGTATCCGGCAAGCCCCAAAAAGCTCCTAACTTCGGCAACATTCCTTGGAGGTTTCCAATCGACTATGGCTGAAATTTTGTTCGGGTCCACCCTGACACCCGATGCGGACACCACGTGCCCCAAAAGCTAACCTCTCTCAACCAAAATTCACATTTACTGAACTTTGCGTATAACTGCTTATCTCGTAAGATTTGCAACACTAGCCTCAGGTGTTCAGCATGTTCAGTTTCATCTCTCGAATAGACCAAAATGTCATCGATAAATACAACTACGAACCGATCCAAGTATGGCCTGAAAATTCTATTCATTAAATCCATAAATACCGCAGGGGCATTAGTGAGCCTAAACGGCATCACTAAGAATTAAGAGTGACCGTACCTCGTTCTAAAAGCGGTTTTGGGTATGTCCGATTCTCGGACCCTCAACCGATAGTACCCGACCTCAAATCTATCTTTGAAAACACCGAGGCTCCCTTTAATTGATCAAACAAATCGTCAATTCGTGGCAACGGATATTTATTCTTTATCGTCACTTTATTCAAGCGGCGATAGTCGATGCACAATCTCATAGTTCCATCCTTCTTCTTCACAAACAATCTTGGTGCGCCCCATGGAGAAAAACTTCGTCGAGCGAAACCTCTATCCGTCAATTCTTGCAATTGAACCTTCAATTCCTTTAATTCCGTTAATGCCATACGACACGGGGCTATTGAGATCGGCGTAGTACCGGTACAACCGATGCGAATTCCACCTCTTGAACCGGTGGCAATCCGGTAACTCCTCAGAAACACATCCGAATACTCACAAACCATTGGTACCGATCCGAGTTTCCTTTCCGTTTCTTTACTTTCAAGCACATACGCAAGGTATGTTTCACACCCTTTTTCACATATCTCCGAGCGGTCATAGAAGATATTATCGCGGCACTCCTTTTAAATCGAAGAGACTCGACTCGGACTACCTCATTATTTGCACTCCTCAAATCAATGGTTTTCCTTTGCGATCCACCTTTGCATCATGTCTGTCACCAATCCATACCAAGAATAACATCGAATTCATCAAATGGTAGAAGCATCAGATCGGCCGGAAAATAGGATTCTCGAATTATTAGGGGGCATCTCTTGCACACTTTATCAACGAGTACGTATTGACCCAAAGGGTTTGACACTCGAATTACGAACTCAGTAGACTCAACAGGTAGAGTCTTCTTTGGATGCTAAGGTTTCACATACATATGAATGAGTAGAGCCGGGGTCAATCAATGCAATCACACTAGTATCAAAGAGAGTAAAAGTACCAGTGATAACGTCAGGGGAGGATGCCTCCTCTCGTGCGCGGATGGCATATGCTCTAGCAGGAGCACGGGTCTCGGATCGAACAGCCGTATCAGAGGCTCCTCTCTGATTACCACCCCTACCTCCAGAAATTCTCGGGGGCCTACCTCTAGCCGTCGTTCCACTAGGTCTTGCACCTTGCGTCTTATTACTCTCATCTAGCTCGTGCAATCTCTAATGAAGTGGTCCTTGAACCGCATCCATAACAGCCCTATTATGCAGACTTACCCCAACATTCACCTAGGTGTCGTCTTCCACATTGGGGGCATTCAGGTTTCTCTCGACGATTATTGCCCACACTAGCTACCAAAGTAGCTCGGGAGTCCGTCAATGGTCGGGCTCTGATGGAAATTCCGCGATCGCCTCGACTTATTAGTGTCCTCCACGAACTTCTTTACAGTGAGAACGGAGCTTTACTCGCCAATCTTTTACGATAATCTCTTGTTTCAAATTCAGCCTTCTTCTTCTCCTTTCCAAGTTCTTCCGCCTTGCGAGCTCGTTCGACTAGTGTTACGAACTCCTTTATCTCCAAAATACCCACTAGCGACTTTAAATCTTCATTCAATCCTTCTTCAAATCTTTTGCACATAGCAACCTCATCAGCCACACACTCCGAGCATACCGACTAAGTCTTACGAACTCATGTTCAGATTGAGATCTGATCATACGACCTTGCTTGAGTTCCAAGAATTCCTTACGCTTCGATCGATGAACCGTTGACTAATGTATTTCTTTGAAATTCGATTGAAAGAAATCCCAAGTAACTCGTTCGTTTGGGACTATGGAAATTAAAGTCCTCCACCAATAGTAAGCTGAGTCTCGCAACAAGGATATAGCGCACTTAAGACATTCATTGGGTGTGCATGACAGTTCATCTAACACTCGAATGGTGTTATCGAGCCAGAACTTGGCCTTTTCGGCATCATTAGTAACTATGGCCTTGAACTCCTCAGCCTCGCGCTTCCTAATCTGGTCTACAGGTGGTTTACTCAGCCTCACAGGATCAGTAACTGGAGGCATTGCGGGCTCTTGGGGTGCAGTATTTAAATTCGTGAATGGTTGGACAGCCGGATTGGTTCGAGCATATTGCGCGACCCACTCATTCATCATGGTGAAGAAGGCTTGTTTCGCCCCTTCATTTTGATTATTCGCGGATGACCGAGGCTCAACAGCGGCGTCCCTTGCGCGGAGCAGCCGCTACACTTTCAACGTCATCCGCCAAGGGTCTCTACCCCGGGTTCCATTTGTTAATCAAACAAAAACTTCAACCGTAAGAAGTCATCACCTTTTAAGCACTAACAATTTGGCATGTATAGCTAGACTTCGCACGCGCTATGGTAGTCCTAGAACCGACTAAACCATAGCTCGATACCAATAAAATGTAACACCCCAAACCCGTGACCGTCACCGGATTTGACCACGTGGTGTTACGGGCTTACTTCCTTATTTCTCTCTTGGAAATATTTAATTTACATTCGAGGCGGGCTAGCTAACTGCGTCACTGTCCTCTTAAAATCATATCTCGAGTTCCAGAACTCGAAAATCAGTTTCGTAAATTTTCCTGAAACTAGACTCATAATCCCATCTACACATTTTTTCTAGAATTTTTGGTTGAGCCAATTAGTACAGTTTATTAGTTAAAGTCTCCCCTGTTTCAGGGTTGGACTACACTGACCTTTGTGCACTACGACTTGGATATCTTCCTGTACAGGGCTCCAACACTTATGTCGTTTGCTTCTAGAGAAACTAGACTCACAAGGGAATCTGTACATATAGAGAATGACTTCTAATTATCTCTGGTTAATTTATAGTAAATTTTCAAAGTCGGAGCAGGGGATCCAGAAACCGTTCTGGCCCTGTTTCACGAAAACCTGATTATCCCTTAAAATACAGCCCATATGGTCGTTTCGTTTCGTCCATATGAAAATAGATTCATCATGGTTCAATTTCATAATTTATTCACTATTTAATTCTACTTCTACTATTTTTAGTGATTTTTCCATCTCACCTCACTGCTGCTGGCAGCATCTGTTACTAAAGCAAACAATGACTATTTTATAATTCTTCCATGGCCAACTATTTCATCATACATAATACAAACTATGGCCACCTTATCAAAATTAAGGTTTCTAAGGCTCGTGCCTATAGGTTTTAGATTCACACTCAACCGACCACATAGGCCATTTTCGCATGGCTTAAAGTTTACAACCCGAAATTCAACAAAACAAAATAGCCTATACATGCCAAATGTTCTCCTAGTTCAACTACGAAGACAATACCAAAAGATTCCCAGCCGGTGTGATGACTTCAACGACGGTTCGAGCACGCAAACGATACGAGTCCAAGAGACCTAAAATGGGTGACAAGAAAACACCGAGTGAGTTTATAACTCAAGAAGTCATAAGCACTTCACAACCATCCGTTACTAAAATTATCATAAAATGAAATAATGAAACAAGGCCCATTGTTCCACCATACCGAACTACCATAGTTCCTTAGACCTTTCGGATCAATGTCATACCAAGTCATACATTTACATTTCATATACTATTCAATAGGATATTTGAAGCAATTTCCATTCATCATTTCATTTCGCAACAATCATGCAATTGAAATCATCACATAGATTTAAAACTTACCGACTCAACCCCGAGCATGAACATAGTATCTATTAGCCACGAACTCAAGGTACTTACTCTTTCCGCTGTCCATACTCCACTCGATGAAGACACACCCTCCATATAATTGTTCGATCGGAGATATATATATAGAAATACGCACACACAGTGCTTAATACTCGATTTCGCACACTTAGTGCCATGTGATTTAAGCCCGCACACATAGTGCCATACCCTTCGAGCTCGCACACCCAGTGCCGTATATTTCCAGCATGCACACTTAGTGCCATATATTTCCAGCATGCACACTTAGTGCCATATATTTCCAGCATGCACACTTAGTGCCAATCTCGTCACCGTACACACGTATTGTTCAAGACACTTAGTGCCGAAAGCAAACTTTCTACACATTTCACTATTTCTTTTACATTCAACAATGTCATCATTCCATACACATACATTTTCATTTACATATCATCTCATTAAACACAATTGCATAGATATTATGATCATTTAAAACAATACCAAATATATGCTTAATGACTTACCTTATATTGGATGAAACGATTTCCAATCGACTACTCGATTATCTTTGCTTTGCCTTTGTTTGATTCTCCCCTTTTGATGTCTTGATCTCCTAGTATAAATACATTTAGTAGTTAAATTTCTTGCTGGATACTTATGTGTATAATTTAATGGTTTTCACTCCATTCACAACTATCCTTGTTCAAAATATCAAAACCTTAGCCAACATTCAATTAATGCATCAAGGCCGAATGTATTATCACTATTAAGGTAACCTAGTCTCAAGTATTTTCAATTCTAATGTACAACATCTCAAATTCCCATGACCGATCACACCTATTCTTACTTTCCAATATTCAAATAATCAAAATCACCTCCTAAACACAATAGTCATGGACAATGCCGAATCCTCAAGTGTTTGAACATAAATTATTTTACTAATATAAACATTCACGAATCATATTCATAGGAAGACCGATTTCTTTCCATAGCACATTCATCATCCATACTTAGATGAAACAACCAAAATCCCTTCCTTTATACCCTAGCCGAATGCTCCAATCATCCATACAAATTACAAATTTTTGCATGGCTAAGTAGGAGCCATTTAACATGCAAGAAAAATAATCATAGGAGAAGAATTTATCATTCTAAGTAAGCTCCTATCTCCAACACTAAATCATTCGGCATTTTGCCTAGACACACACAAGAAATCTCAACTTCCTTGACCTTACCAAGAGTGCATCCACCATTCAACTTAGCATATTACAAAACCAAATCAACAAACTCAAAGCTTACCTCCTAGTAGCCAAAGGTACTTGCCGAATTGACTTGAGTAAATCTCCTTCTTTTCACCCTTTGTTTGGCTATAGCAAAAGAAAGAAAACATGAACACTTTTTTTTTCTTCTCAAGCCATGGCAATTGTAACAAAATGAGAAAGGATGAACAACAAATTTTTTTTCTCCTTTCTTTTCCTCAACTCACGGCAACAAGGGGGCATCCACACTCTTTTTTTTTGTTCATCATTTCCCTTTTTCTCCATTTCTTTATTCTTTCTAACATGATCCATTAACTAGACATGTTTGAAACATGTTCCCTTTACCCATGCTCTTTATTTTATTATTTCTAACATCCACCATTAGCAAAACATGTTCAAGACATGTTTTCTTTTGCCCATCTTCATTACCATGGCCGGCCACTTCCTATAGTTGGCTAAATTGACATGCAAATCCTCATGTCTTTACTTCATGCATTATTTGGCCACTTAAAATTCACCTATCACATTTTCAAGTCCTAACACATGGGTCCTTTCTTATGAATTAGCACCTAATTAATAAAATCAAGGCACGAAATATTTACGCATACAAATTCCACATACAATAAGCACGAATATAACACCTAATTATTCTTGTGACTCGGTTTTGTGGTCCCGAAACCACTCTCCGACTAGGGTCACATTAGGGTGTCACAACTCTCCCGACTTAAGAGATTTTCGTCCCCGAAAATCTTACCGATAAATAGGTTTGGGTATCGTTCTTTCATAGAGTTCTCGGGTTCCCATGTAGCTTCTTCTATCCCGTGTTTGAGCCATAACACTTTTACTAACGGAACTTTCTTGTTTCAGTAACTCTTTCACTTTCGAGCTAGGATACGAGTGGGTTCTTCCTCGTAACTCATATTGGCTTGCATTTCAACCTCGATGGACTAATCACGTGCGATGGATCGATCTATAGCGTCAAGCATCGAAACATGAAAGACGTCGTGAATCTTTTCGAGTTCGGGGCAAAATCAAACGATATGCAACTGGACCGACTCGTTCGGATATCTCATATGGCCCAATGAACCTCGGACTCAATTTGCCTTTACGGCCAAATCTGAGTATCTTTTTCCAAGGCGAAACTTTAAGAAACACTTTATCTCCCACCTGATACTCGATGTCTTTTCGTTTCAGATCCGCGTGCACGACTTCGACGATCGGAGGCTATCTTTAGACTTTCACGGATTACTTTCACTTTCATTCAGCATCTTTAATCAAATCCACCCGAAAATTTTGCTTTCACCGAGCTCGGTCCAAAACAATGGTGTACGGCATTTACGATCGTATAAAGCCTCGTAAGGCGCCATCTTAATACTTGTTTGAAAGCTATTGTTGTGGCGAATTCAACCAAAGGTAAATACCATTCCCATGAGCCACTAAACTCAAGGATGCAACATCTCAACATATCCTCGAGTATTTGAATTATCCGTTTGGATTGACCATCGGTTTGGGGTGAAAAAAGTGCTAAAATGCGCTTTGGTACCCAAAGCCTCTTGCAATTTCTTCCAAAATCGCGATGTAAATCTTGGGTCTCTATCCGACACGATAGAAATGGTACCCCATGCAATCAAACAATTTGGGAGACGATAATTCGCCAATCTATCAAGCGAAAAATCCGTGCGGACAGAATAAAATGAGCAGACTTGGTCATCTATCAACAATGACCCGCATCGAGTCTTTCTTATTTCGAGTCAATGGTAACCCGCACACAAAGTCCATTGTTACTCGATCCCATTTCCATTCGGGTATCATGATTGGTCAAGTAATCCCGATGGTACTTGATGTTCCGCTTTCACTTGTTGACATGTCAAACACTTGAAACAAATTCGAAATGTCTCGTTTCATACGGGCCACCAAAATTGGCGTTTCAGATCATTGTACATTTTAGTACTACCGGGTGGTGACATTCGACTCTTGTGAGCCTCGTTCAAAATCATCGAAACAAGTTCGAATCCTTGGAATACATAATCGACCCTTGAACGTCTAGCAATCATTGTCGTCAATCTGAAATTCGATTCCTCATTCAAACACATTCGACTCGTTTAGCGACCAATTTAGCGTCGACCTTCGAGATTCAAGTATTTGATGAATCAATAACGGTTTGGCCTCTAATTCGACTACTAGCACCTCCTCGGGTGAAATGGATAGATGAGCATCCATCGCTCTCAAAGCGAGCGGTGCCTTACGACTTAAAGCATCGGCCACCACGTTGGCCTTTCACGGTGATAATCAATGACAAGTTCATAGTCCTTCGACAACTCAAGCCAACGTCTTTGTCGCAAGTTTAGATCTCCTTGAGTCATCGATATTTAAGACTCTTATGGTCCGAATAAATATGACACCTTTCTCCAAACAAGTAATGCCGCCATATCTTCAAGGCGAACACTATGGTCTGCTAGTTCAAGGTCATGGGTCGGATAGTTTCTCTCATGCGGCTTTAGTTGTCTCAACGCGTAAGCCACAACTCGACCTTCTTGCATCAACACACAACCTAACCCAAGCAAGGATGCGTCATCAGATATGACAAACTCTTTCTGGGACTCCGTTTGTACTAGCACTGGGGCCTCGGTTAAACAAGTTTTAGTCGATCGAAACTTTCTTAACAGCGTTCGACCACTCGAACTTAACATCTTTTGGAGTAGTTTCGTCATCGGTGCAGCTATCACCGAAAAACCTTTCACAAATCGTCGATAGTATCCGCAAGCCCCAAAAGCTCCTAACCGGCAACATTCCTTGAGGTTTCCAATCGACTATGGCGAAATTTTGTTCGGTCCACCCGACACCGATGCGGACACCACGTGGCCCAAAAGCTAACCTCTCTCAACCAAAATTCACATTTTGAACTTTGCGATAATCGCTTATCTCGTAAGATTTGCAACACTAGCCTCGGTGTTCAAAGATGTTCGATTTCATCTCGAATAGACCAAAATGTCATCGATAAATACAACTACGAACCGATCCAAGTATGGCCTGAAAATTCTATTCATTAAATCCATAAATACGCGTAGGGCATTAGTGAGCCTAAACGGCATCACTAAGAATTCAGAGTGACCGTACCTCGTTCTAAAAGCGGTTTTGGGTATGTCCGATTCTCGGACCCTCAACCGATAGTACCCGACCTCAAATCTATCTTTGAAAACACCGAGGCTCCCTTTAATTGATCAAACAAATCGTCAATTCGTGGCAACGGATATTTATTCTTTATCGTCACTTTATTCAAGCGACGATAGTCGATGCACAATCTCATAGTTCCATCCTTCTTCTTCACAAACAATCTTGGTGCGCCCCATGGAGAAAAACTCGGTCGAGTGAAACCTCTATCCGTCAATTCTTGCAATTCAACCTTCAATTCCTTTAATTTCGTTAATGCCATACGATACGGGGCAATTGAGATCAGCGTAGTACCCGGTACAACTTCGATGCCGAATTCCACCTCTTCAACCGGTGGCAATCCCGATAACTCCTCAGAAACACATCGAATACTCACAAACCATTGGTACCGATCCGAGTTTCCTTTCCGTTTCTTTACTTTCAAGCACATACGCAAGGTATGTTTCACACCCCTTTTTCACATATCTCCGAGCGGTCATAGAAGATATTATCGCTGGCACTCCTTTTAAATCGAGAGACTCAACTCGGACTACCTCATTATTTGCACTCCTCAAATCAATGGTTTTCCTTTGCGATCCACCACCTTGCATCATGTATTGTCACCAATCCATACCAAGAATAACATCGAATTCATCAAATGGTAGAAGCATCAGATCGGTCGGAAAACAGGATTCTCGAATTATTAGGGGGCATCTCTTGCACACTTTATCAACGAGTACGTATTGACCCAAAGGGTTTGACACTCGAATTACGAACTCGAGAGACTCAACGGTAGAGTCTTCTTTGGATGCTAAGGTTTCACATACATATGAATGAGTAGAGCCGGGGTCAATCAATGCAATCACACTAGTATCAAAGAGAGTAAAAGTACCAGTGATAACGTCAGGGGAGGATGCCTCCTCTCGTGCGCGGATGGCATATGCTCTAGCAGGAGCACGGGTCTCGGATCGAACAGTAGTGATCGAGGCTCCTCTCGATTACCACCCCTACCTCCAGAAATTCTCGGGGGCCTACCTCTAGCCGTCGTTCCACTAGGTCTTGCACCTTGCGTCTTATTACTCTCATCTAGCTCCGTGCAATCTCTAATGAAGTGGTCCTTCGAACCGCATCCATAACAGGCCCTATTAACAGACTTACCCCAACATTCACCTAGGTGTCGTCTTCCACATTGGGGGCATTCAGGTTTCTCTCAACGATTATTGCCCACACTAGCTACCAAAGTAGCTCGGGAGTCCGTCAATGGTCGGGCTCTAATGGAAATTCCCGCAGTCGCCCTCGACTTATTAGTGTCCTCCCTGAACTTCTTTACAGCCGAGAACGGAGCTTTACTCGCCAATCTTTTACGATAATCTCTTGTTTCAAATTCAGCCTTCTTCTTCTCCTTTCCAAGTTCTTCCGCCTTGCAGGCTCGTTCGACTAGTGTTACGAACTCCTTTATCTCCAAAATACCCACTAGCAGCTTTAAATCTTCTTCAATCCTTCTTCAAATCTTTTGCACATAGCAACCTCATCAGCCACACACTCCCAAGCATACCGACTAAGTCTTACGAACTCATGTTCGTATTCAGATACGATCATACGGCCTTGCTTGAGTTCCAAGAATTCCTTACGCTTCTGATCGATGAACCGTTGACTAATGTATTTCTTTCGAAATTCTGATTGAAAGAAATCCCAAGTAACTCGTTCGTTTGGGACTATGGAAATTAAAGTCCTCCACCAATAGTAAGTGAGTCTCTTAACAAGGATATAGCACACTTAAGACATTCATCGGGTGTGCATGACAGTTCATCTAACACTCGAATGGTGTTATCGAGCCAGAACTCGGCCTTTTCGGCATCATTAGTAACTATGGCCTTGAACTCCTCAGCCTCGCGCTTCCTAATCAGGTCTACAGGTGGTTTACTCAGCCTCACAGGATCAGTAACTGGAGGCATTACGGGCTCTTGGGGTGCAGTATTTAAATTCGGGAATGGTTGGACAGCCGGATTGGTTCGGGCATATTGCGCGACCCACTCATTCATCATGGTGAAGAAGGCTTGTTTCGCCCCTTCATTTTGATTATTCGCGGATGACTGAGGCTCAACAGGCGGCGTCCCTTGCGCGGGAGCAGCCGCTACACTTTCAACGTCATCCGCCAAGGGTCTCTCTACCCCGGGTTCCATTTGTTAATCAAAACAAAACTTCAACCGTCGAAGTCATCACCTTTTAAGCACTAACAATTTGGCATGTATAGCTAGACTCAAGACGCGCTATGGTAGTCCTAGAACCGACTAAACCATAGCTCGATACCAATAAATGTAACACCCCAAACCCGTGACCGTCACCGGATTTGACCACGTGGTGTTACCGGGCTTACTTCCTTATTTCTCTCTTGGAAATATTTAATTTACATTCGAGCAGGCTAGCTAACTGCGTCACTGTCCTCTTAAAATCATATCTCGAGTTCCAGAACTTGAAAATCAGTTTCGTAAATTTTCCCTGAAACTAGACTCATAATTCCATCTACACATTTTTTTCTAGAATTTTTGGTTGAGCCAATTAGTATAGTTTATTAGTTAAAGTCTCCCCTATTTCAGGGTTTGACTACACTGACCTTTGTGCACTACGACTTGGATATCTTCCTGTACAGGGCTCCAACACTTATGCCGTTTGTTTCTAGAGAAACTAGACTCACAAGGGAATCTGTACATATAGAGCATGACTTCTAATTATCTCTGGTTAATTTATAGTAAATTTTCAAAGTCGGAGCAGGGGATCCAGAAACCGTTCTGGCCCTGTTTTGCGAAAACCTGATTATCCCTTAAAATACAGCTCATATGGTCGTTTCGTTTCGTCCATATGAAAATAGATTCATCATGGTTCAATTTCATAATTTATTCACTATTTAATTCTACTTCTACTATTTTTAGTGATTTTTCCATCTCACCTCACTGCTGCTGGCAGCATCTGTTACTAAAGCAAACAATGACTATTTCATAATTCTTCCATGGCCAACTATTTCATCATACATAATACAAACTATGGCCACCTTATCAAAATTAAGGTTTCTAAGGCTCGTGCCTATAGGTTTTAGATTCACACTCAACCGACCACATAGGCCATTTTCGCATGGCTTAAAGTTTACAACCCGAAAT
The DNA here is from genome assembly GCF_025698485.1 of Gossypium arboreum. NCBI lineage: Eukaryota > Viridiplantae > Streptophyta > Magnoliopsida > Malvales > Malvaceae > Gossypium > Gossypium arboreum. The sequence continues at coordinate 69,767,285 of NC_069081.1, forward strand.
TCAACAAAACAAAATAGCCTATACATGCCAAATGTTCTCCTAGTTCAACTACGAAGACAATACCAAAAGATTCCCAGCCGGTGTGATGACTTCAACGACGGTTCCGAGCACGCAAACGATACGAGTCCAAGAGACCTAAAATGGGTGACAAGAAAACACCGAGTGAGTTTATAACTCGAGAAGTCATAAGCACTTCACAACCATCCGTTACTAAAATTATCATAAAATGAAATAATGAAACAAGGCCCAGCGTTCCAGCCATACCGAACTACCATAGTTCCTTAGACCTTTCGGATCAATGTCATACCAAGTCATACATTTACATTTCATATACTATTCAATAGGATATTTGAAGCAATTTCCATTCATCATTTCATTTCCGCAACAATCATGCAATTGAAATCATCACATAGATTTAAAACTTACCGACTCAACCCCGAGCATGAACATAGTATCTATTAGCCACGAACTCAAGGTACTTACTCTTTCCGCTGTCCATACTCCACTCGATGAAGACACACCCTCCATATAATTGTTCGATCGGAGATATATATATATAGAATACGCACACACAGTGCTTAATACTCGATTTCGCACACTTAGTGCCATGTGATTTAAGCCCGCACACATAGTGCCATACCCTTTGAGCTCGCACACCCAAAGGTCAGTATATTTCCAGCATGCACACTTAGTGCCATATATTTCCAGCATGCACACTTAGTGCCATATATTTCCAGCATGCACACTTAGTGCCAATCTCGTCACCGTACACGTATTGCCCAAGACACTTAGTGCCGAAAGCAAACTTTCTACACATTTCACTATTTCTTTTACATTCAACAATGTCATCATTCCATACACATACATTTTCATTTACATATCATCTCATTAAACACAATTGCATAGATATTATGATCATTTAAAACAATACCAAATATATGCTTAATGACTTACCTTATATTGGATGAAACGATTTCCAATTGACTACTCGATTATCTTTGCTTTGCCTTTGTTTGATTCTCCCCTTTTGATGTCTTGATCTCCTAGTATAAATACATTTAGTAGTTAAATTTCTTGCTGGATACTTATGTGTATAATTTAATGGTTTTCACTCCATTCACAACTATCCTTGTTCAAAATATCAAAACCTTAGCCAACATTCAATTAATGCATCAAGGCCGAATGTATTATCACTATTAAGGTAACCTAGTCTCAAGTATTTTCAATTCTAATGTACAACATCTCAAATTCCCATGACCGATCACACCTATTCTTACTTTCCAATATTGAAATAATCAAAATCACCTCCTAAACACAATAGTCATGGACAATGCCGAATCCTCAAGTGTTTGAACATAAATTATTTTACTAATATAAACATTCACGAATCATATTCATAGGAAGACCGATTTCTTTCCATAGCACATTCATCATCCATACTTAGATGAAACAACCAAAATCCTTCCTTTATACCCTAGCCGAATGCTCCAATCATCCATACAAATTACAAATTTTTGCATGGCTAAGTAGGAGCCATTTAACATGCAAGAAAAATAATCATAGGAGAAGAATTTATCATTCTAAGTAAGCTCCTATCTCCAACACTAAATCATTCGGCATTTTGCCTAGACACACACAAGAAATCTCAACTTCCTTGACCTTACCAAGAGTGCATCCACCATTCAACTTAGCATATTACAAAACCAAATCAACAAACTCAAAGCTTACCTCCTAGTAGCCAAAGGTACTTGCCGAATTGACTTGAGTAAATCTCCTTCTTTTCACCCTTTGTTTGGCTATAGCAAAAGAAAGAAAACATGAACACTTTTTTTTTTCTTCTCAAGCCATGGCAATTGTAACAAAATGAGAAAGGATGAACAACAAAATTTTTTTGTCCTTTCTTTTCCTCAACTCACGGCAACAAGGGGGCATCCACACTCTTTTTTTTTTGTTCATCATTTCCCTTTTTCTCCATTTCTTTATTCTTTTTAACATGATCCATTAACTAGACATGTTTGAAACATGTTCCCTTTGCCCATGCTCTTTATTTTATTATTTCTAACATCCACCATTAGCAAAACATGTTCAAGACATGTTTTCTTTTGCCCATCTTCATTACCATGGCCGGCCACTTCCTATAGTTGGCTAAATTGACATGCAAATCCTCATGTCTTTACTTCATGCATTATTTGGCCACTTAAAATTCACCTATCACATTTTCAAGTCCTAACACATGGGTCCTTTCTTATGAATTAGCACCTAATTAATAAAATCAAGGCACGAAATATTTACGCATACAAATTCCACATACAATAAGCACAGAATATAACACCTAATTATTCTTGTGACTCGGTTTTGTGGTCCCGAAACCACTCTCCGACTAGGGTCACATTAGGGGTGTCACATATTCTTTGGGAGGCTCGATCACTAAAGGAACACCAGTCTGGGCTAGATCCTTTTTACTGTCAATTCATTTCAAGAAATCCATCAGATATCCTATTTCATTCAACTGAGATTTTTCTTCCTCTTATTATCAATCATGTCAATGTTTCATAAATTTTCATACATTAAGCATTCAAATCATATCCTTGTCAAGAGCGTACATTTATCATATAATTATCATTTTGAGCAATTAACATACCTCACACATTATATTTACTTACAAATGGACTTACCTTCCTTTCACTCTTTCACAAGTTATCCAACTTAATAAAACATCATGTTATATCAAATTCTCAATATATTCAGCTATTATATAGCAAGCCATCAATGATTGAACCATCAAACATTTCATGTGCTACTAAACATATATCATTGTTCTCACAAATTTTATTTACCATTCTTTCATCACTTTTCAATATATATTAAATCATGCCATTCGTGCAATAATAGTATAGAACTTTCAATTCAAATATAGCATTTCAATATTATTGACACACGAACTTATCTCGGCACCAAAATAGCAAAAAGGAATCTAACCGTCGATTTTCCATTTTTCACCCGATCTAGGCCCAATCCTCGTTTTCCTTGATCTATTATATCATATTTAGTCTAATTATTAGTCACATTATTTAATGTGATCCAAAAATCATATTTTGGCGAAATTATGTTTTTGCCCTTAAACTTTGTCAAAATTACACTTTTACCCTTAGGCTCGTAAAGTGATTTTTATTCAATTTTCTCACTCTATAGGCCTAGCAGAACCATTTTCATAACTATAGAAAACTACAATTCTCATCAAAACATCCTTTTATGCTATTTTTAAACTTTTACAAAATGGTCCTTCGGACGTTTTCATCGAAAATCGCTTAGTAAAAGTCATTTATTGAGCACCTAACACTCATTTTCCACCATTAGAAATCAAAATGCGTGCATGTCACACATGGGTCAATTTTTAAACATGAACCCTAGCTCAAATTAATGGTAGAAATAGGTAAATCAAGTTATCGAGTCTTAAAAAATGTAAAGAACATTAAAAACGGGGCTTGGGATCACTTACAAATGAGCTTGGAAGCTTGAACCAAACCCTAGCCATGGTGTCCACGCAAGTTTCGGCTGAATGGAGAAGATGACGGCCAATTTTGGCTTATTTTCCCTTTTTAATTATTTTAATTATTAGATTACCAAAATGCCCCTAACTTAAAAATATTTTATTACACCCATTTCATGTCTATTTTTGTCCATCACTAACTAATGGTCTAATTTCCATATAAGAACCTTTAATTTAAAAACTCATAACAATTTAACCCTTTTAACATGTGGAACTCAACTTTTGCACTTTTTACAATTTAGTCCTTTTGACTAAATTGAGTGCCCAAACGTCAAACTTTTTGAACGAAATTTTCACGAAATCATCCCGTAAAATTGTAGACCATAAACATATAATAAAAATAAATTTTATTATGTCAGATTTGTGGTACCAAAACCATCGTTCCGACTAGGCCCAAAATCCGGATGTTACAATTCAAACCCAAGGCACAACATATTGTGGAAATGCCTCAAGAGTTGAAAATTGAGTCAACCAAGGTTGAACGGTCAGATAATGTCAAAAGATAACCTAGGGACCCTTTGAAATAGTCCAAATTGGATTCAAACTTTTCCAAATAATAGTCATTATCGATTCCTATTAATTGGAATCTCATCGTTGGTTTCTGTAACACCCTATAGCCGGCCTGGACACCAAGCCGAATATCGAGATGCCACACCATTGGCTCACATCGATTGATTTCATTGTAATTATCAAAATTAAATACATGCAGTTTCGTTTTACTTTAAGTACTCTAGCATTTATGATAATATCAAGTCATACAAACTTAGTTTAGCGTTTAATCGTATTAACATATGAAAAATAAACATAAAATGTACATATCTCAAGCATCGAGACCATTTAGCAAATTTTCCCAAAAATGTTATGTAGGTATCGATACCGCGTCTATGGTATCGATATTTCCTTTAAATGGTATCGAAACCACCTGAAAAATTGATACCAAACTAGCATTCTATTTCTCGCCAAATTTCAAAATATCAGAATATATCGGTACCTTTCGCTAGGTCTCAATAATTACACCCTGAGTATCGATACTCGGGCTAAGGTATCGATACTAAATTGGTATTCTGACTCCCTGCACTTTCAAAAATATAGAGGTATCGTTTTAAAAGCCCTAATATTGACACCTCTGTTTAGATTACAAAAATTCAATACGTAAGACCATTTAAGTCATTCAAGCTTAATCCATAAACATCACGTTTCATTCACCTAGTCATATAAGCATCAAAATGTCTAAAACAATAGCCCAAATACCATATCTAAGTCCACATGCTTCCAAACATACATAATAAGAAAATAATCCCAAATACGTCTTAACAACCCAATATAAAATGTCCACCACATTGCCTTTTTATTCCCTAGAACTAAAATAAGCAAAACACATACTATAATGAATAAAGAATGGCTTAGATCGATCCCTCGATGGCCACGCCGCTCACACCGGGAACGCAACTACTTTACAAAGGATAAAATGGAGAGGGTGAGCTTAACAAGCTCAGTGAAAACTTAGAACAACCACTACGCAAACAAGTCATCACGCATCAACCAAACAATATATAACATATTCTCAAAATGTCATTAACTAAGTGTCATAATTCACATATTTAGTCATATTCCATTCATTCTTTTACACCTTATTTATACAAACGTTTAGGCATACATATATCAATATTTTGACACATATCAATCACATATAAGCATATATAGTTACATATAATCACATTTAGTCATAGTGTATGAGAATTTGGCTCTTGAGTTTATGAAACATAAAAGGACTCTATCACCACTCATCGGATACAAAGATATCCAAAACACCACACATAGACTCGAAGAGTCAAAAACATCCCATAAGCAAAGCATATAGTTAACACTGTCAAACACACCACACATACATATCCCAATGAATGGAGCTTGGCTCACATTCCTTTACTTCTCCAAAAATGTCCTTAGGCCTCAGTGCCCCATATATCACAACACAAGTAAGTGAGTACTCACAATCCTATAGCATGCCAACTATATCCAACAGTTTCATCAAATCAAAAGGCCAAAAAATTCATAATGTCATCAAATATTACTTACTAATTATCTGTACGTATTCACTGCATAATCATATCATTAGCACATTATACACACTATCACATGGCATGAATAACATACCCTCATATTTACCATCACAATAGTCATCACAACATGTTCATTTTCATCACATCATAATTCACTTTATCACAATTCACAAACATATTTATCACATATTTAGCATAGGTAAAAGAAAACTTACACTTGGAAATTAGAGGAGGGGTTCAGGCTACCTGTAAGTTCCCAAAATACACAACCAATCATCTACAAGTAGCGATTCTAAAACACTCACCGAAATATTCGCTTTTGCTGAAAAAACGAAAGCTTAAACAGGCTTCCCTTTGCCTTTATCTCTACTTGTTGAAGGTCCTGTTGACACCAAAACTTCAACAAGACAAACCATACATATATTCAGTCAACAATCAGTCAATAACTCACCCCAAACAATCTCAAACACAAGCCTAAGCTACAATCTTTTCTAACCAAAACCTTTAGCACAATAAACTTCAAATTTGAATAACTTAGTCTACGCTTAGTCTTTTCGCATGAAACAAATTCCATTCATCTACATATTTATCTATGACTAATTCCAACCTTTTAACTTCACAAAACTATGCGTTTTAAGGTATTGAAAATTTTCGACAAGTTTTGGCCATTATAATAAAAATTCATTAAAACCCTAGAAATCCTTGATGAAACTTTAAAGTTACTTTAGAAAGCTTATAATTAGGTTAAAACTATTTGAAAAACACTTTAAAACCAAGTTTTTATCCACAAACTCAAAATTCACCATTAAAGACTCAATTTTCGGCTTTAATCAAAACTTGCGACTTAACAACTAAAAATTCAGTTTCAAAGATCCAATAACATTAAAAACTAATGAGAATGTGAATGGTTACCTTTAATGAGAGGAATAACGAGTTTTTGATGCAAATATGGAAAACCCACAAGTGGAGAAGATGATGAAATTGGTGAGATTTTTGGGTATTTTTCTGAAGATTTTAAGAGTTTTAATGCTTGGAAATGAAAGAAATTCAAAGTATTATAGTTTGGGAGTAAAAAATCAATTAATAGAGTGAGGAATAGTAAGGGATGGCAATACTAAGAAGGTGGGAAGAAGCATTGGTGAATATAATTGGGAATGGGGGTTTATGAGGTTGATTTTGAAAAATTGGTTTAATTCTTCATAAAGACTCACAGCTTTGACCCTTTTACAAATCAGTCCGTTTTCTAAAATTAAAGACATTTAAAACTCATTTCCAAAAATTGATTTAACTTTACGAAAACCATTGTCTAAAATATTATCGAGTGACAACCTTACAAAATTTCGAGCTTATATAGGCCAAAATTCCTAAAATACCTATAAAACTCCTAGGCCCTATTTTGGGATGTGACAGTTTCCACAACGCACACACCTTGTGGAACAAGGTGTTGTATCCAATTTTCCTTCCTAACAACTTAACTACTAGTGTCTTCAACATACTTTCTTCAATAAGTCCATAAACCCTATCTGAAAACTCAATTGAATACACTTTATCAACAATGCCTTTCCTCACATCATTCTCTCAAAGAACAAAATCATCCACTTCCCACTCATCATCCATGGTGTTATTCATGGAACCTGTATTCTGAACAACATCCCTAAACGATAACGATTTGTATGTCCCTTCACCCAGGGTTTCCAAATCTCCTCCTTCATCCGGTGGCTCCTCCTCTTAATGCCTAACTTTCTTCGTAACCCTACCAGACACAATTTATGTTTGTTCACTCATGTTCAATACACTCTATTGTATTCTATATTCTTTTAAATTTTAAACATTATGTTAATCTATATTTATTTAAGTTGTGTTATTAAATGTTAATATTGAAACATAATTTTAATTTTGAAATATTTATTTTTAAATAAAATTTACCTTGAAATTTAATGTTTTAATTACTAGACTATTTATTAAATATTGAAACTATTTATACATATTTTATTTTTCACTAGCAATGTACCAAATCAATATATTTAACATTTATTTTAATTATTAGCATATCTATTTATTATTATCATTGTAATTTTATATTAGGAAATCATAGAATACAACATATATTAATTTTGTTATTATTATAAAGTCGAGCACTTTAAGTTTAAAAACTAATTTCATGAAAATTTTTACTAATCTATTTTATGAATATTACATTGATACATATGATTGATCCATGCATGGCACGTTCACTAAAAAAATTACATTTACTAACAAAACCCTATACTGATGGACAAAGACAGTCAAGATAGGTTAGTTTTACTGATGAAACATATAAACAATCAGTATAAGGTTAAACTATACTAATGGGCATATAAACCATCAGAATAAAATTCAATATATTAACAGTTTTTAAAATCTGTCTATAAAATTGACTTTGTACTAACGGAGTTTAGGTGTCCGTCTGTATAGTGTCAACATAAATTAAGTTAATAAATAAACTTGCCTTCCTTTCCTTATTAGCAACAGATTTTTATTAAAAATAAAAATCATTAAAATTAATTTACCATTTAGATTTTCTCTAAAATTTTTAATTATTTTTTAACTTGTCAAATTATCTTTCTTAATGCATGGGTTCGATTCAGTAAATTCTCATTTTAGATCATTCTTTCTTCTTTTTTATTTGATTTTGCATCAAAATATTCTGAACTAGGTTTTTTATTTTATTTTTTTTCATAAGCATTTTTACATTTTAGCACCCTCTCAACCTCCTTCTTCCCTTTCATAATGCCGCTCACTCCTCACCTTGAATTGTTACTGCCAACTCTCAATCAATCTCCAAATTCTCCACCGATCTCTTTTCTAAAACCCAAATTTTCTTTAACTTAAACCCCAAGTGACAAAAAAAAACTTACCCATCTCACTTTGTACTTATAACACCCCAAACTCGACCCGGTTGCTAGATTTGAGACATTAGATGTCACATTCATTATCGAAATAACTATGGTTTTATTTACATATCCAATTAACAAGTTATATAAGCTAATGGGATCAAAACTTAATTAAAATATGTTATTTGATAATAAAAAAAGGGTTATAAAAAAGCTTACGAAAGACCCTATGGCACACTGATGTTAACCGAGGGATTAAAATGTAAAATCTCCAATATATAGGAGTGATGTTATGACCATAAGGGTGTCATGTCGCAACACTAAAAGTAGAAGCACGATGTTGCGACTTCAATAGGGGAACTTCACAACCTTGAGGACAACGCATTTGATGTCGCAACTTCAACATGAGAGAATCACGACTGTGGAAATAGAAGCTCAATGTCATGAAACCAATAGGTGAGTGTCGTGATTCTGAGGGAAATTTCCTCAAATTTTTATTCATTCTTCTCCAATTTGCTAAGTACAATTTTCAAATAGTCTAAATAACTCGAAAACTCAATAGCAATGTAGTTTAAATATTAATTCAAATGCCATATAACTATATCTTATATATAAAACATCTATTCATATAGGATTTCAGGCATGTAAAGCCTTCATTTACTTGACAAACAAGAAACAACCAAATTGGTAATATGTAGCCTTTTGACAAGTAACATTAACTCACTAAATGCTTATACATACTTGTGGTCAGAATATATAATCAAAATCAAAATGTAACCTTTTTCCAACATATATAGAAAATGAAAATTTGAACTAAAAGTCTAACCCAGATCTTAGGTACATGCCACCTACTATTAACATAGGAAAAACTATCCAAACTTGTTAAGTTTAGAGATCGATGCCGGATGTTGTCGACCACTTGCTACTTTAAGATTTACTGAACTATGCATGGAAATAAACAAAACATTCGCTAAGCAATAGGGCGTGGTGGTATTTTTATGATTTAAATCAATAATACAATAGAAGTAGTATATCCAAATACAATCAAAATGTGATTTAGTTTCTAATAGACTCAATCTACCATTCATGTCTCCTGTACCAAAACTCATACCGTAATTCATTTGACAAACTCATATGAACATATCATACTATATTTTCTATCATCATATCACATTCACGTATATTTCATAGCATATTACTTATTCATTTCATTTTATCATTTCTTTCTAGAATCTACTGATTCGTTTCTTATCCATATTGGCTCTCAAGGCTCGTTTAAACTAGTTCGCACGGTCTTTCACATGCTATCTTTTGTCACTTAGATATTTATATACAAAATTCACCATTTTCTATAAGCTTCACATATCATATATCATTAGACAATTTTATGTTTTATTATCCCTATTAACCGGACACGGACTCAAGATGGATACACGGATCATCCAACCATCACACCAATATGATTGGCACCCACTACCTCATCGAAACGTCTAAAGTATAATTTGTGTTTCGTGCCTCATTGATATAACCAAAGTAAAGTGTGCTCTACACTTTATTAGAATGTCCAAAATATAATATGCACTCTGCACCTCATCAGCATAAACCAAAGTATAATCTCGTACAATAATCCTATGGCATGTAACTATACCCAACTTTGAATGTTACAATTAATACAGTAACCAATGTTGCAAATACATATTTATATACATGATAACATATCATAGTTTCATATAATACTCATTTATACCATCCATATCTCAATTCGTTTCATAACAGCTCATATCATTATACACTTACCGAATCATGAGACAAGTGGGGGCATTACCTTAATCGAGCCAATTTACAACAAAGATATACTGAATTCTAATTGTAAAAGTACAAATTATATGAGCTACTTGTCTACGACTCTCACCTTTCCTTTATTTTGAGATGACCCGGCCACGTCATTATCTATGTTCAACAATTAAATTATAAAAATGGTATTAGATTCCATTCAATCTTATGAAAAAACATATAATCAACATAGTTTGTATTTTATTCAATTTTGTCCTTATATCTGAATTACTTATATTTTTTGATATATAACATCAAATCAAAATTTGATTTCACATCTTTTTATTAGGGATCCTATACTTTTAATCTACAACATAATTTTTTAACAACTTTCAATTTATTCAATTTAGTCTATAATGTCACAAAACAAATTATTAAGTTTAGTTAACTTTCCAATCAAATTGAATACTTTTCTCTACTTTTCAACTTAGTCTTGACATGCTCAAAACTCATACTTCAATCTCTCTTTAAAATCAACTAAATTTCATTAAATACCCATTATGGTAACTTGACAACATTTAGCATTTGATCAATTTATGGCATAGGTAAGCTTAATCAAGCTTAGATAATCAAGAAAACATAAAAAATTCAAAGGAAAGACTTAAGTACCTTAGGAATTTTGGACTAATTTGGAAAGAAATAAAAAATGGAATTTCTTTCTTTTTCCCTTCACTTGGATGGCTAAAGTAAATTAGAAAGATGTTATCTTTATCTTTCTCTCCACCCACTTTCATATACTATGGCTAAGTCTTTAGTTCAACTTAATTAATCTTAATTTTAACCTTTAATCATACTATTTAACCAATTAACTTAATTAATTTTAAGCAGGTAGATATCCACCAACATCCACTAATTCAATTCACAATAATGGTTAAATAATCATTTAGGCCCTTTGGTTAATTGTTATTTGAATCCTGAATCATTTTCCAATTTAAAACTCAATAGCGATGGAGCTTTTATAATTTAGTCTTTAAGCCTTAATCAATGACTTTTTCGATTTAATTTGCTAACTGTTCTTTAATATATTTTCATTCTAACTCAGTAAATCCTATGATTATAATATTATGGACTTCGTTTAGGAAATGGGGTTATGAAGCCATATTTTTTGACACCGGTAATAGTTAGGTCGTTACAACATCGTCATCGTTCCTCTTTTTGTGTTCCATTCACCATCATCATCCAGCTTACTTAGGTGCCTTTTTCGACGAAAGCATGCCCTTCCTCTCTTCAATTGTTCAATCGAATAGATCGAACTTCCATCGTCGTTCAATGCAAAACTCAAAATGATTTCTTTATCTTTCCCTTTTTCTTTTTGACTTTCTTTCTTTCTTTTACTTTTTGGTTGTCATGTTTATAAATTCTTGATTAGGGTTTGCAATTTAGGCTTAATGTGAATTCTAATTTGGATAGGATTTTGGTTGTTGTCTGAATGATAGTTTCAAGATTCAAAGGGATTTACGAGCCAATTAGGGTGTTGAGGTTTATCGTGGTTTATGGGTTGTTGGGTAGATGTTAAAATTATGAATTAACACTTCCAAAGTAGTGTTTGACAAAAGAGAAAGCCTTAAAAAAATTCAAGAATTTAAAATATGTAAATTAAGTATTCTTCTCAACAATTTAACTTTAATTATGCAGAAAGGCTTCTTCCAATAATACTTTAACTCGGTGGTCAAAGTTGATTACCTTACTCTACGCCATGGTGTCACCTCAGTTAGTTCATCCTTTGTAACATCTCATTTTTTTGAGGTATAAAAAATAGTGGTTTCAAAACTTTATTCTTTGATGATCAAGTCCATAAATATTATTGATTAATATTTATGGGTTAATTTTAGTATTATATTGAATTTTTATCTAACGATTTTGTTAATTCGATAGTTAGTTAATGTACAAATGTTTTGACGCGAAAGTTAGAGGTGTAGGAAATAGTGGCTTCAGAACCCCATTTTCGATGAGTGAGTCCGTTCATATTTACAAGGTTAGTATAAAATTTAATTGAATTTTGGTCCATTAATTTTTCTATTTAGATAGCTAATTAGATTGCAAATACTAAATTATAAAAGTGGTAAAAGTTTAATCGCTATGGATTTTTAATTGTTTTAAGGACCAATTAAGCATTTGGACCATTTTCTGGTGTACAAACTGTGGATAATACCTAATGCTCACTAAATTGGTTAATTACAATTAAGGTTAGTTAATTATAGTTAATTAGGTTAATTATAATTAATTATAAATTAAACTAAGAAGAAAAGTAAAAAATTAAAACAAAAAAAAAACATTTTCACTCATCTTCGTCTTTAACTATAACTAAGGGGAGAAATAAGAGTGTAATAGCCCATTTTTGGGTCAAATTAGAACAGTGGTTTCGGGACCACAAATCCAAAGTAGAAATATTCACTTTTATTATTTCTTTAAGGTTTACAGGATGATAGAATGATTGTGTGAAAATTTCGTTAAGAAATTTTATCGATTGAGTACTCAATTTGTCTAGAAGGACTAAATTGCAATAGGTGCAAAACTTGAATTCTATATGTTAAAGGTGTCTAATTGTTATGAAATTCTAAATTGGAGGTCCTTAAATGGTAATTAGACCATTATATCTTGGTATGGACAAAATTGGACATGGTTAGGGAAAAATTTCAAAGTTTAAGTGAATGGCATTTTAGTAATCTAGTAAATAAAGACAAAATTAACTAATAAAAGATGTTCATCTTCATCAAATTAGTCCCTTAACCGAAACTCAAGAGAGAAGACATAGCTAGGGTTTGGCCAAGCTTCCAAGCTCGACTATAAGTCCGTCTTTTTCCCGTTTTTAATGATCTAGCTATTCTAAGGACTAATTTGAAAGAAAATCAAAGTCTAAAATTTTACCCATGTTGAATAAGCTTGTATTTTGATGTTTAATGGTAGAAAATACATGTTTTTTGCTAGTTAAACAACATTTACAAGGTGATTTTTGATGAAAATGTAAAAAAGGGACCTAATTGTAAAATGGTGTAAAATGTGTGGTAAAATGTGAATAAATGGAAAATGTGGGCTGTCATGAGCATGAAAAAGGTTCAGCTAGGCTTATATAATGAAGAAATTGGATGAAAATCTTTTTATGAGCCTAGGGACTAAAATGTAAAATGTCAAAAGTTTAGGGGCAAAAATATAATTTTTTTCATAGTGTGTTTTTGGGCTGAATTGAATAATGTGATGATTAAATAAATTAAATTTGATATTATAGATCAATAAAAAATAAGTTCGAGTTCAGACCATGGAAAGAACAAGCTTGTGGACTAAATCAAATTAATAGTCGTTTTTGTAACGGAGGTAAGTTCGTATGTTAAATAAGCTTTAATATAATTGTATTTAAATAATTTAATATTGCATGAAATGTATGATTGACTATGTGAAAGAGTTTAATTTTACAAATGAGTTCGACGATGATTCGACAAGTAAGAAATCTCATTTGAACCTTAGGAATAAAATAGGATACAAGTGACATGTCATTAAGGTTACCATGTGTTATGTGATCCGGGTGCTGGTCCTGTACATCCTACCAGTGACTTGTGTGAGCAGCACCGAGTAGCTACATCTGGACTGACAGGTTGTGTGAGCAGGCCTGTCGATAGCTCGAGAGCGAGCAATTATGAGATATGAGACTGAGGTAGCATTGCCTACATATGTGGCACTTAGTGTGCAAAATTCCCGAGTATCCGACATTATTATTTTGAGTGGTTCACGGGTATGTCAAAGATGAGAATACGTGTAAGTTCATTTTGAGATGGTACAGATATGTACTTTAAGCTTATGATTATTAATTTGTGAAATGACGATTACAAGGTTAGTTGGTGAAGGAATGGATTATGAACATGAGAATTTGGAAAATTACATTATCTTATGTTATGTTATTTGCACTTTCACACGAGATTACTAAGCTATATAGCTTACTCTGTTTATTTTTCCATGTTTTATAGTGTCATCAAGCTAGCTCGGATTGGGGATCATTGGAGATTCGCTTCACACTATCATATTTTGGGTATCGATGATTTTAAACATTTTGAGATTATAGCATGTATAGGGACTTGGTCATTTTGTGATATATGTTATTATGATTTGGTTGAATGTATTGGCTTGTAATTGGCTAGGGTTTGATGTTGTAACACCCCTTACTCATATTCGATGCCGGAATAGGGTACGAGGTGTTACCGGACATAAGCTCAGACAATCTTACAAAACTGAGACATGAATTTCCGCCCAAATTTAAACCTTTTCATTCACATGCATATCATCCCTTATGTGGACCCACGAGGCCCAAAACATACATCAAGGGTGGTTACCAGAAACTTTCGAAACTTTTACCACACTTAGAAAATTTTATCATTTTGGAGGGTCACACGCCCGTGTGGCTTGGGACACGCCCGTGTCCTCAACCCATGTAACTTTCTATTTATGATGTCATGACAAAATGTGCTTACACGGCCAAGGCACACACCCGTGTTGTAACACCCCTTACCTGTGTCTAACGCCAGGACAGGATACGAGGCATTACCGGACTTGAACATACACTACTATGTAAAATTGGCCATAAAATTTCATTCAAATTTAAAATTTATTCAAGAACATACATATCGTCCCTTATATGGGTTTGCGAGGCCCAAAACGTAAATCGAGGGCGGATTGGGACTAAATCGTGAACTTTAGAAAATTTTTCTTAAAATAGGGTCACATGCCCGTGTGGACACAAGGACACTCCCATGTGCCCTTGACATGCCCGTGTCCCTTAGCCGTGTAGCTCTCTATTTATGATGTTAGCATAAATTTAATATCACACAGCCAAGTCACACGCTCGTATGCTAGGCTGTGTGGCAAATTTAATTTTTGCTTTTAAGGTGCAACTTCACACAGCCTGGGCACACGCCCATGTCCTAAAGATGTGTTCTCCACACAGCTGAGACACACGGCCGTGCCTCTTCCCGTGTGTTTACTACCATGCATACTAACTTGTAAAACTAGGGTGCAGGGGACACACGGTCGGACTACATGCCTATGGGGCTGACCGTGTGTCACACACGGCCTAGACACATGCCCGTGTGCCTACCCATGTGGACAAATTTGAGGCTATTTTCCAAGCCCTCTTTCCACCCTTAACAATCCCAACACACACTCACATGCCAATGGTGGTTGACATGGCATAAAAGGGTCACTTAGACATCCATAGCTTTAACTCATACATGATAAATTCATATCAAGTTTACCCAATTGGGACTCCTTAACTTGTTAAGTTCATTCAATACATTTCTTTACCTTTATTAATATAGTGACCATACCAATTGGCATCATTTATCCATCAAGCATAAATTCCACATTTTATCCACCATTTGGGACACACCACATAAGTAATAACACATCTCATGCATGTAGTAATATTTGGGGATTTTAACCCAATAATCAATATGAGCCATATTTCATGGCCATATACAAAATAGAATAATATACCAAAATGAGCCATCACTTTGGCTAACAAATATGACATATATAACAAAATACTAAGTACCCTATACATGCCATACTTAAATGTAGTAAACTAATTATACCCCAAAAGATTTGTTGATAGTGCAACTCAAGCTCCAATGACCACGATCCCCGAGCTAGCTTGACGATGCTAAAAGAAAAGGGAAATGAGAGAAGGGTAAGCACAGGGCTTATTAAGTTGCATGTAAATAATAAACAACATAAGTCAAGATATTCATGGATTAAACATATTATCAATTATCACCACAATATCATACTATACAGATGAACGTAGTAAAAATTGACATTAAATATCATTAAATATCAAGCTTATCTTACTCCTTTCTACTCATGCTGAATTTCCCATCATGAATTGAGTTTAATACTCATTGGATTTATGTATCTGTACCGTACATTCTTACTCATATCACCCCACTTCTTAACCCAACATCTTGAATGGCCCGTTGAACCACCGGAATACTAAAGGACACTCGAGATTGCTATACACCAAATAAAGTACTAATGCCATGTCCCCGACATGGTCTTACATGAATCCACATATCATCGCTGATGCCATTTCCCTGACATGGTCTTACACTGGCACACATATAAACACCGATGCCATGTCCCAGACATGGTCTTACACTGGCACACATATCAACGCTGATGCCAAGTCTTAAACATGGTCTTACACTGGCACACTTATCAACGTCGATGCCAGGTCCCAGATCGGGTCTTACACAGGCACACATATCAACGCCAATGCCATGTCCGAGACATGGTCTTACACAGGCACATTTAGCACGGAGTCAAGACATCCAAGTCCTAAGTATTCCATTGGGTCACCCGGGCTTCCAAGACACGAGGCTATCACTAAACTTCCATTGGATCATCACAAGTCAATTTCATTTAAGCATACATACATGTATCATATAATGTCAAATATTAGGTACGTAATATTGGAGTTGTTGAATTACTTACACACAACTTACCTCGGTGCAAAATATGGAAAATTTGCGATTTAGCCCACAACCTTACCATTTCCTTGGTCAAGGTTTATTCCTCGTCCCTCTTGATCTATAATAACACATTTAGCTTATTTAATACACGTATTATTCATTTTAGTCCAAAAATCACGATGTGGAAAAATTACAATTTTGCCCCTAAAATTTTACAAAATTACAAAATTACCCCTAGGCTCGTAAAATGAAAAGTACCCGTTTTTCTCATTATTACATCCTAGCCGAATCATTTTCCCTCTTATACCAACCCACATTTTTCATTTATTCACACATTTACACATAGTTTCGACAACTTTTACAATTAGATCCTTTTTATCAATTTCACCAAAAACCACCTAGTAAAAGTTGTTTATCACACCTCAAACCTTCATATTCTTCCATTAGACATCAAAGCACAAGCATGTCTTTCATGGGTATGTTTTTTAACCTGAACCCTAGCTCAAATTAAGGGTAGAAATAGCTAAATGAGCCATGAGGATTTCACAAATGTAAAGAACATTAAAAATGGGGCTAGAATGCACTTACTTTGAGCTTGAAAGAAGAAAGAAACCCTAGCTATGGCTTCTTGTGAAACTCGGCCAAGGAGGATGAAGATGGACACAAATTTTGACTATTTTTTCCTTTTAATTCTTACATTAACAAATGGACCAAAATGCCCTTCCATTATAACTTTGATATTTTATCCCTCCTATGTCCATTTTTGTCCATAATGACATATAATGGTCTAATTGCCAAATAAGGAATTCAAATCTCAAATCTCATCACAATTAAGTCCTTAAATCAATTAGAACACATGTTTTTCACTTATTACAATTTAGTCCTAATAACTCAATTAGACACCTTATCGGTAAAATTTCTCATCGATATTTTCACACAGGCATGCATATATATCATAGACCTCGTAACACCCATAAATTAATTATTTCTATCTCAGATTTTTGGTCTTGAAACCACTGTTCTGACTAGGCCTTAATTCAGGATGTTACAATTCTCCCCCCTTAGGAATTTTTGTCCCAGAAAATCTTACCGGTAAACAAGTGTGGGTATTGATTTCTCATGGCTTCCTCGGGCTCGCATGGAGCCTCCTCTATCCCATGCCTTGCCTTAACACTTTTACTAAGGCGATATTCTTGTTTCTCAACATTTGACTTCCCGATCCAAAATCTTGATTGGCTCTTCACCATAGTCTTGTCCGGTCGAATCTCAACTTCTGTCGGTGATATCACATGTGAGGGGTTCGATCTATAACAGCGCAACATAGACATGTGGAATACGTCATGGATCTTTTCCAATTCTAGTGGTAAAGCCAACCGATAAGCTACCAGTCCTATCATTTCGGTGATCTCAAAAGGTCTTATGAAACAAGGACTTAACTTGCCCTTCCTATCGAATCTCGGAACCTTTTTCCATGGGGATACTTTCAAAAATACCTTATCACCACCTAAAACTCAATTTCTTTTCTTTTCAAATACGCATAAGACTTTTGTCTATCCAATGCCGGTCTTAAACAATCTTTAATTACTTTCACTTTGTCCTCAGTTTCCTTAACCAAGTCAACCCCGTGTAATTTACTTTCCTTGAGCTCTGTCCAATACAAGGGAGTTCGACACTTCAGGCCATACAACGCTTCATTGGGTGCCATTTTTAAACTTGTTTGAAAACTATTGTTATAGGAAAACTCAACCAAAGGTAAGTATTTTTCCCAACTACCTTGGAATTCTAGAACACAACATCTCAACATCTCTTCCAAAGTTTGAATCACTCTCTTGAATTGGCCATCGGTTTGTGGATGGAAAGCGGTACTAAAACTCAACCTGCCTAAGGCTTTTTGCAACTTTTTCTAAAACCATGAGGTAAACCTCATATCTCTATCTGATATGATCGATAAGGGTATTCTGTGAAGTCTCACAATTTCAAAAATATATAACTCAGCCAATTTATCAAGTGAGTAGTCGGTATGTATCGGGATGAAATGAGCCGACTTCGTCAATCAATCAACAATGACCCACACCGCATCTTTCTTACTCAGTGTCTTTAGGAACACAAATTCTCTCTCGAAACATCAATCAACCATCGAAATCAACCCGAAAATCAGATTTAGAACCCGACTCACACCGAGTTCTCTTCGCTTGCAATTCATTGTCATTACTCTAAGCTTCACATATATCTTGAAGGAACATCGGCCTAGCTCTCAACTTCACTACGACAGTACCGTTGTCTGATAAGGCTAACCGAGCATCCATGGCTCTTAAAGCAAACAAGGATTTTCTACTTAAGGCATTGGCGACCACATTCGCCTTTCCGGGATGATAGTCAATTATTAACTCATAATCTTCTATCAACTTTAACCATCTCTGTTGCCTAAGATTTAAATCCTTTTGTGTCATCAGGTATTTCAAAATCTTGTGATCGGTGAATATTCGACAAGTCTCACCATACAAATGGTGTCTCCAAATCTTTAATGCAAACACAATAGAGGTTAGCTCTAAATCATGTGTCAGGTAATTTTTCTCATACGGTTTCAGTTGTCTAGATGCATAGGCTATCATTCTATCTTCCTGCATAAGCACACATCCCAAACAACTCAAGGATGCATCACTGAAGATCACGAAATCCTTTCCTGGCTTAGGTTGAACTAACACTTGAGCTTCAGTCAACAACACTTTCAGTTTCTCAAAACTCTGTTGTCACTTCTCTGTCCATTCGAACTTAACAACCTTTTGTAACAACTTCATCATTGGAGTGGAAATCATAGAAAATCCTTTAACTAACCGTCTATAATAACCAGCCAATCCTAAAAAGCTTCTGACCTCTATCACATTCTTTGGTGGTTTCTAGTCAACAATGGCTGAAATCTTACTCGAGTCAACTCTAATACCGTCTCTCGAAATAATATGTCCTAAAAAACTGACTTCACAAAGCCAAAATTCACTTTTACTGAACTTGGCATACAACTGTTTGTCCCTCAAAGTCTGCAAAATAGTTCTCAAGTGCCCAGCATGCTCTGCCTCATCTATTGAATAAATCAAAATATCATCGATGAACACCACAACAAATTTATCCAAATAAGGCCGAAATATTCTATTCATTAAATCCATAAACATGGCAGGAGAATTTGTTAACCCAAATGGCATAACGAGGAATTCGTAATGGCCATACCTCGTTCTAAAAGCAGTCTTAGGCACATCCGATTCTTTCACCCGCAACTGATAGTAGCCAGACCTCAAGTCTATCTTTGAAAATACTGTGGCTCCCTTCAATTGATCAAATAGATCATCTATCTTTGGCAAAGGATACTTGTTCTTTATTGCCACCTTGTTGAGTTGTCGATAATCTATACACAGTTTCATTGAACCATCTTTCTTTTTCACAAATAACACAGGAGCACCTCAAGGTGAAAAGCTCAGTCTCCCGAAACCCTTATCAGTTAACTCCTGTAACTGAACCTCCAACTCTTTTAATTCTATTGGGGCCATCCTATACGGGGCAATCAAAATAGGCACAGTACCATGAGTCAAATCAATGCCAAACTCTATTTCCCTAATAGGAGCTAACCCCGACAACTCTTCCGGAAACACATCTGAATATTCACATACTACCGGTACCAACTCAATCTTTAACTTAGACTCTTTAGTGTTCAGCACAAAAGCGAGGTAAGCTTCATACCCTTTTCTTATACATGTCTGAGCAGACATGGAAAAAGTCACTCAGGCATGCCATTTAATTCATGTGGTTCAACCCGAA
Source organism: Gossypium arboreum (assembly GCF_025698485.1). NCBI lineage: Eukaryota > Viridiplantae > Streptophyta > Magnoliopsida > Malvales > Malvaceae > Gossypium > Gossypium arboreum. Next base: position 69,787,863 of record NC_069081.1, read on the forward strand.
GAACATTAGCATTCTCACATTTTAGTTCAATAAACTTTCTTCCACAATTCACTACCACATCATGACTGGTCAACCAATCCATACCAAGAATTACATCAAATTCACGAACAGTAATAGCATAAGATTAGCCGAGAAACAATGACCAATAATCATTAAAAGACAATTTTTACACGCTTTATCAACTAACACATACTTGCCTAACGAGTTTGACACCTTTATTACGAATTTAGTAGGTTCAAGAAACAAGTTCATACCAGACACCAACTTCATGCAAATATATGAATGGGTAGACCCCAGATCAATCAAAGCAACAACAAGAGTTTCATAGACAGAAAATGCGCTCGTAATTACATCAGGAGACGAGGCCTCTTCGCTAGCACGAATGGTATAGGTCCTCGCAGGTGCCCTGCTCTCAGGTCTAACAGCAGACTCTCTAGGTGCGCCTTTACTACTTGTTCCACTACCCAGATTTCTCTGAAGTTTTCCCTTATTAGCTGTACTATCTGACCTTGTTCCTTGGAGATTTCTTCTTTCCATCCTCTCGAGGCAATCCTTAACAAAGTGATCAGGGGAACCGTACTTAAAACAAGTTCTATCATTCCCTTGACACTCGCCAAAGTGGCATCTCCCACATTGGGGACATCCTGATCTATCGGGTCGAGCATTCCCAACACTGGAAATTGAGGTAGTCTGAGCTTTCAAAATCGTGTACCGTTTACTCCTACTCTTGCTCGAATACCCATCAGAGGCATTAGATCGAGTAGTAAACTCTTTCGACTTCTTAGATGAAGATTGAAAAGATTTGTTCGGTTGCCTCTTCTTCAAGTCTCGAGACACCAAATCAGCTTTCAGCTTTTCTTTGGCCAATTCTTCGGCCTTGCATGCTATTTCGACCAAGACTACAAACTCCTTGAACTCGAGGATGCCAACCAATAATCAGATGTCTTCGTTCAATCCATCCTCAAATCTTTTACACATGATGGCTTCAGTAGATACACATTCCCGAGCTTATTTGCTAAGCCTCACAAACTCACGCTCATACTTGGTAACTGTCATTTTACCCTATTTCAACTCGAGGAACTCCTTCCTCTTTTGATCCATAAACCTTTAACTGATATACTTCTTGCAAAATTCCTCTTGGAAAAACTCCCAAGTCACATTCTCTCTCGGCACAACTGACATAAGGGTATTCCACCATTGGTAAGCGGAATCTCTTAGAAGTGATACCACACACTTCATGCACTCCTCTGGTGCGCATGATAACTCATCAAAGACTCGGATGGTGTTCTCGAGCCAAAACTCTGCTCTTTCTGGATCATCATCAATGTTAGCTCGGAACTCTGTAGCTCCTTGCTTTTTACTTCGATCAACCGGAGGCCTTTCCTTTCTCACCATCTCAACAACTAGGGGAGCTACAGGGTTAGGCTGAGGAATAGGAGTGGGTAGAGGAGGTTGAACACCCGGGTTTGCCTGAACAAACTCGGTGTACCAATTATTCATCATGTGAAAAAAGGCTTCTCTGCCTCCTCCTCTACTAATCGTCTCAGGTCTACTATTAGCTGGCATTGCTCCTTCGGTGAGAGCAGGCGTGTAACTTTATACACTGTCAGCAACTGCTCGTTCAGGATCCATTCACTATATAAAACACAATTTCAATTGTCAGGAGTTGTCACACCATCATAATACACATATGGCATGTAAGCTAGAATTCCACACTCATTACGTAGTCCTAGAACCGACTCAACCATAGCTCTGATACCAATAAATGTAACACCCCTTACCCGTGTCCAACATCGAGACAGGATACGAGGCATTACTGGACTTGAACATACACTACTATGTAAAACTGGGCCATAAAATTTTGTTCAAATTTAAAATTTATTCAAGAACATGCATATCTTCCCTTATATGGGCCTGCGAGGCCCAAAACATACATCGGGGGCAGATTGAGACTAAACCGTGAACTTTAGAAAAATTTTCTTAAAATAGGGTCACACGTCCGTGTAGACACAAGGACACGCCCGTGTGCCCTTGACATGCTCGTGTCCCTAGGCTGTGTAGCTCTCTGTTTATAACGTCAGCATAAATTTAATATCACACAACCAAGTCACACGCCCGTGTGCTAGGCCATGTGGGGAATTTAATTTTTACATTTAAGGTGAAGACTTCACACAGCCTAGGCACACGCTCGTGTGCTAGGCCATGTGGGGAACCTAAGGTCGTGTCCTCCACATGGCTGAGACACACGGTCATGTATCTTCCCGTGTGTTTACTACCACGCATATTGACTTGTAAAACTAGGGTGCAGGGGACACACGACTCGACTACACGCCTATGGGGTTAACCGTGTGTCACACACGACCTAGACACATGCCCCTGTGCTTAACCGTGTGGACAACTTTGAGGCTATTTTGCAAGCCCTCTTGCCACCCTTAACAATCCCAACACACACTCACATGCCAATGGTGGTTGACATGGCATAAAAGGGTTACTTAGACATCCATAGCTTTAACTCATGCATGATAAATTCATATCAAGTTTACCCAATTGGGACTCCTTGACTTGTTAAGTTCATTCAATACATTTCTTTACCTTTATTAATATAGTGACTGTACCAATTGGCATCATTTATCCATCAAGCATAAATTCCACATTTTATCAACCATTTGGCACACACCACAAAAGTAACAACACGTCTCATGCATGTAGCAATATTTAGGGATTTGAACCAAATAATCAATATGAGCCATATTTCATGGTCATATACAAAATAGAATAATATACCAAAAGGAGCCATCACTTTGGCTAACAAATATGACACATATAACAAAATACTAAGTCCCCTATACATGTCATACTTAAATGTAGTAAACTAATTATGCCCCAAAAGATTTGTTGATAGTGTGACTCAAGCTCCGACGTCCACGATCCCCAAGCTAGCTTGATGATGCTAAAAGAAAAGGGAAAGGAGAGAAGGGTAAGCACAAGGCTTAGTATGTTGCATGTAAATAATAAACAAAATAAGTCAAGATATTCATGGATTAAACATATTATCAATTATCACCACAATATCATACTATACACATGAACGTAGTAAAAATTGACATTAAATATCATTAAATATCAAGCTTATCTTACTCCTTTCTACTCATGCTAAATTTCCCATCATGAATTGAGTTCAATACTCATGAGATTTACATACATACCTGTACCATACATTTTTACTCATATCACCCCAATTCTTAACCCAACATCTTGAATAGCCCATTGAACCACCGGAATACTAAAGGACACTCGGTATTGCCATATACAATGCCATGTCCCAGACATGGTCTTACATGAATCCACATATCATCACTGATGCCATGTCCCAGACATGGTCTTACACTGGCACACAAATCAACGCCAATGCCATGTCCCAGACATGGTCTTACACTGGCACACATATCAACACCGATGCCATGCCTAGACATGGTCTTACACTGGCACACATATCAACACCGATGCCATGCCTAGACATGGTCTTACACTGGTACACATATCAACGCTGATGCCATATCCCAAACAGGGTCTTACACAGGCACACATATCAACGCTGATGCCATGTCCCATACATGGTCTTACACCAGTACATTTAACATGGTGTCACAACATCCAAGTCCTAAGTATTCCTTTGGGTCACTCGAGCTTCCAAGACACGAGGCTATCATTAAACTTTCATTGGATCATCACAAGTCAATTCCATTTAAGCATACATACATGAATCATATAATGTCAAGTATTAGGTACGTAACATTGGAGTTGTTGAATTACTTACACACAACTTACGTTGGTGCAAAATATGGCGAATTTACAATTTAGTCCACAACCTTGCCTTTTCTCAATCAAGGTCTACCCCTCGTCCTCTTGATCTATAATAACACATTTAGCTTATTTAATACACGTATTATTCATTTTAGTCCAAAAATCACGATATGGCAAAATTATAATTTTACAAAATTACAAAATTGCCCCTAAGCTCATAAAACAAAAAGTACCCAATTTTCTCATTATTCCAGCCTAGCCGAATCATTTTCCCTCTTATACCAACCCACAATTCTCATTTATTCACACATTTACACATAGTTTCTACAACTTTTACAATTAGATCCTTTTTATCAATTTCACCAAAAACCACCTAGTAAAAGTTGTTTATCACACCTCAACCCTCCATATTCTTCCATTACACATCAAATCACAAGCATGTCTTTAATGGGTATGTTTTTGAACATGAACCCTAGCTCAAATTAAGGGTAGAAATAGCTAAATCGAGCTACCAGGGTTTCAAAAATGTAAAGAACATTAAAAATGGGGCTAGAATGCACTTACTTTGAGCTTGAAAGAAGAAAGAAACACTAGCTATGGCTTCTTGTGAAATTCGGCCAAGGATGATGAAGATGGACAAAAATTTTGACTAATTTTCCCTTTTAAATCTTTTAATAACTAATGGACCAAAATGTCCTTCCATTATAACTTTGATATTTTATCCCTCCTATGTCCATTTTTGTCCATAATGACATATAATGGTCTAATTGCCAAATAAGGACTTCAAATCTCAATTCTCATCACAATTAAGCCCTTAAATCAATTAGAACATATGTTTTTCACTTATTGCAATTTAGTCCTAATAACACAATTGGACACCTTATCAGTAAAATTTCTTATTGATATTTTCACACAGGTATGCATATATATCATGGACCTCGTAACACCCATAAAATAATTATTTCTATCTCGAATTTGTTGTCTCAAAACCACTGTTCCGACTAGCCCCTAATTCGGGTTGTTACACATGTCCTTAGACCGTGTGGCGAATTAAATTCCAAAATCAGGTGCAGACTTCACACGGCCTGGGAACATGCCCATATCCTGAGGCCGTGTCCCTCACACGGCCGAGACATACAGCCTTGTCTCTGCCCATGTGTTTACTACTGGGCATTTTGTTTTGCATTAATTAGGGAACATGGGACACAAAGCCAGACCGCATGCCCATAGGGCAGACCGTGTGTCACACACGGCCTAGACATAGTGTGTCTACCCGTATGGAAAATTATTGAGGCTATTTTCCAAGCCAATTGCCACCCTTAATTGCCCATACATAAACATGACTTCAATGGCACTTAGCAGGGCATAATTGAGCACTTAAATATACAAAAATAAGACATGATCATGATTATTTCATCTTTACTTACACATGCATAAGACTTCATACTTTGTTAAACGAAATTTATAATTTTGTATGCGCTAAGAGTGGTAAATTACTCCTATTTGACATAATCAAGTCTTAATTGTCATCATGTATTTCATTCACAATTCCATCACATACACACAACAATCAACCATATTATAATTTCATAGACACATGCATGCATAAACAATTAGGTTTACAACCCAATAATCAATATGAGCCACATCTCATGGCCTTATACAAATTGGACCACAAGCCATTCTAGGCCAACTCAGTTGGTCACATTTACAATGACCTAATTACTCAAAAAAGAAGTCCTTATACATGCCATAGCTCAAACTACTTGAATTCGTCAAACCTCATAGTCATAGCTTGATAGTGTGATGGTCTCTTCGGTGATCTCCAACTCGAACTAGCTAAATTAACCTATAAGAGATGGGATAGTAAGGAGAGTAAGCTTTAGAGCTTAGTAAGTTCATATGCAAATAATAAACAATTATTAACATCCATTTAATTTACCCATTCATATGAACATTATTAATACAAATTGTATTAATTCTCATGATTACCACTTGTTCATAATGCTTACTCTTTTATCTTATAATTACCATTTACATGCCTTGGCATTAGCCTAACCACCATAGCCTCTCCAATATAACTTATCACATTATTTAACAAGTTATTCCCATGCTCGTAATCACATGCACATCATTTATGAGTAATCATAATTTCAATATATAGTTCAACCACCTTTCACTTGTCTAAGCTCGCATCTTACTATGTTCTCATAATGACTTTATTCGGAATTTATGCCCATTTTTCTTTTCCTCATATCCAATGAAACACAGTTTAAATAAATGAACCGTATAATATCACAAATCAATTAGGCTCCTAAGCCTATAACATGATCATTATCAAATCTTAACATGCATCCATTTATTATAAATGTAGATCAGTTGTCACAACGTTATCATTATTTCACAAGTAATTTGTTCATGTACATTCTCACCAAGAATTCATCATATACCAAATCCACCTTACATGAGTTCTGTGTACATACCTGTACCACTCGTAATATAGTCACATACTTTCTCGTTCTTAACATACTTGTTGAAATAAAATTCAAATATATAAACATATTATATCACATCTCAATTCGGCCCAACAGCCTAACACATAATTTATATTTATCATATATCCAACATCACAAGTATGTGCACTATCAACCACAATGGGTAATAAAAAATTATTTCCACAATAATCATGAATTTACAATTATAAGCTTACGTACATGCCTGTTTACTCGTAGTAATTTCATTATCATACTCATCTTTGATTTACCCGTTGAACACATTGGAATACTAAGGATGCTTGGAGATCTCATACTTTTAGTACCGTGTCAATGCCATATCCCGAATATGGTCTTACATGAAATATCATATCGACGCCATGTCTCTTGCATGGTCTTATACGAAATCATATACCGATGCCATATCCCAAATATGGTCTTATACAGAATCTCCGTAGTCCTAATATCATGACATTTATATTCTACCCTTAAGGTTAAATTGAGATTTCTCATTTCTCGAAACTTCGTCAAAATCGTCATTAATCAATTTCATAAAAAAATGTATACGATTCATGCAATATCGAAATACTAAATACATAACATAAGGTTTTATTATTTACGCGTGAACTTACCTCGATACTAAAATGGCAAAAAGGGACCTAATCGTCAATTTCACATTTTTCCCTCATTTTAGGCCCGAATCTCATTTTCTTTGATCTACAATATCACATTTAGCCTATTTATTAGTCATATTATTCAATATGATCCAAAAATCATATTATGGAAAAATTACATTTTTCCCCCTAAAGTTTGACATATTTACAAATTTGGCCCTAGGCTCGTAAAATGAAACGTATTCAATTTCTTTACTACCCATGCATTGCTGAATCATTTTCATGCTTATAGCAGCTCACACATTTCACAATTTCACACATTTAACTCATAAATTTCACATTTCACAAATTAGTCCCTATTTCACATTTTCATCAAAAGTCCCTTAACAAAAGTCGTTCAACACACAACAAGGTTTCATTTTCTTCCATTAACTTCAAAAATAGCAAATATGATCTCATGGAAAAACTCTAGATTTCCAACCATATTTAAATTAGTCCCCTATTTAGCTAGTTTAAGCTTCAAGGGTTCCAAAAACATAAAAATCAATAAAAATTAACACCAAAATGACTTAAATGTAGAGGGTTTCTCTTTGTCAAAACTTTAAGCTCCCAAATGGCTATTCTTGCTGAAATTTTTGGTGCATGAAGGAAATGAAAAAGATGACCATTTTTATTTTCATTTATTTAATCTATCTTAAGTCATCAAAATACCAAACCCCATCTACCTTGACTTTTCATTTATTACACTCCATGTACATCCACTCACACATATAGTGGTCTAATTACTCAATAAGGACCTCAAATTTTAAGTTCTATAGCTATTTAACACATTTAGCTAATAGAACACAACTTTAGCAATTTACGCGATTTAGTCCTTTTTCACAAATTGAGCATTCAAACGATAAAATTTCTTAACAAAACTTTTACACAATCATATTATCATGCTATAGACCTCCAAATAATACTAAAATAAATTTTATGACCTCATATTTGTGGTCCCAAAACCACTGTTCCAACTAGGACTAAAATCTGGCTGTTATAGATGTGGTATTTGGCCATGTAACTTGGCTCATCTTGGTTGGAATAGGTTGTAAACTTATACATTATATCTATATGTATGCATGTACCAATGCCTTGTTGGTGATGTGGTATATTAATGCTTGGCAAATGGTTGAGTGCGGCTTAATGGGTTGTTGATGAATGGTTAAGTATAGTTCATTAGTATTCTAGAAAATCTAAGTAGAATATTATGCATGATGAAAGTATGTGTGTGGATGAAAGTCATGTATATGTTAGATGATGGTATTACTTTGCAATGTATTAGCCATGATTGTGGATGTTTTGGTTGCCTAAGTATGCCATGAATTGTGCCATTGAATTGGTGTAAGTGTTGATGTAAATGAGTGTAACACCCTTACCCAGTGTCCATCGCCGAAACAGGTTACGAGGCATTACCGGACTTATCACATCATAACATATACATATCTCACACATTTAAACTTTCAAAGACATATATAATTAATGTACAATCATATTGTCCCTTATAAAACTCTATGAGATCTTAAAACATGCTTGGAAGAGATTCAGGACTAAACTGTTAACATTTGAAAAATTTGGTAAACTTAGAAAATTTTCTTGAATGCAGAGGTCACACACCTATGTGCCCAGGTCGTGTGCCTCACACAGTCACCAGACATGCCTGTGTCATAGACCATGTGGAAACAAGGCATACATACTGACTTGGGTCACACGGCCGACCACACGCCCATGTGTTAGTTCGTGTGCCACACACGGCTAGTAGATAAGCCCGTGTGTCTAAGCCGTGTAACTCACTGACTTATTTTAACTAAGCTTCAGCAGACACATGGTCGAATCACACGCCTGTGTACTCAACCGTGTGGACGAGAAATAGGCTTTTTTTAAGCCACTTTTCCTTACCCAAGTATCAATCACCTAAGCTCACATATATTACCATACTTTCATTCAATTTGGCAATCAAAACAACCATTTCAAATACACATTATAATCCATTACAAAACCAAACATTTATATACTCAAATCAATTCCATTTGTGCATTCAAACATATACCAAACTAATATAATTCATTAGCCAATATACACATATAACCTATTCAATAATTCAACCTTAAAAATCCAAGTGCCAACTATTATTCAAACAGTTTCGGTTCATATTTCTATCACATATCCATACCATTTGCATATCCTCATTCCATCAACTACTTACCAAAACATGCCATATCTAGTACACATAAACATAACCCAATATTTAACCAAGTTAAGCCAAATCACATGGCTTAAACACATCAATACATATAGGTTCAATAGCTAAAATAACTTATACCTCTCATATAATCAACTAGCCTATACACGCCATATTACCAATTTCAAAGAGTTCAACAATACCAAATCAACTCCTGGATAGTGTAATGAAATCTCTGTAACACCCCGCACCCGTAACCTACACCGGGGGCAGAGTACAAGGCATTACCTAACGTGATCACATGTACACAAACAATCTCAAGTCACCCAGACTCGGTCCAATTTAAAACTTTTTTCAATTTCTACTTTAATCTTCTTATTATGAGCATACGAGCCCCAAATGGACCATTGGAAACTAATCGGGACTATACCGGGTCCTTAAAGCAACTATGAAAATTTTGTCCCTAAAACAAGGCACACACCTGTGTGGAAGGGTAACACGCCCGTGTGACCAACTCGACAAGGTCGTGCTGATGGCCCGTGTGAATCACACGGCCTACACACCTAAGGACACGTCCGTGTCCTTTACCCGTGTGAAATTAATTTCTAATTTCACAACCAAACAATTCATGCTATATTAATTCAATACAATTCAATACATACATTAACAATGTAGTTGTATTATTTACATACAACTTACCTCAGATTACAAAACGTACATGACTAGTCGATTTAGTCAATTTGCTTGGCTTTCCCTCGGTCTAGGTTCGGATTTGATAATTCTTGATCTATACTAGAAAAATACACTCATTTAATCACTAAATTCAATTAGGTAAATCAAAATTCACATCTTCGGTAAAATAACCATTTTGCCCCTAAACTTTGACAAAAATGACTATTTTACCCCTATGCTCGAAAATCAATTTTTATCGAATTTCTTTGAATCTCAAGCCTATATGAACTATTTTTATTCTTATAACAACTCCAAATTCATCATATTTCACACATTTATCAACTATTTTACAACTTGTGCAAAACAGTCCCTTTAGGTGTTTTCATGCTAACACTTTTCACAAAAGTTGTCTATTACACTACTAAGACTCATATTCTTCCATAAAAACTCAGTAAACATCATAAATCCTTTCATGTAAAAACTCCAAACCCTTAACCATTTTACAAAATAGGCCCCTTATTTGAAAGCTCATGCTTCTAGGGTCTCAAAAATGTAAAAATCAATAAGAGAAACTATCAAAATCACTTACTTGAAAGGGCTCAAAGTTGCTGAAATTTTTGAAGCTTTCAAACCCCTACAATGGCTGATATTTTTGGCTAAGAAGAGAGCAAAGATGATAGCTTTTCCTTTTTGTTTTATTAAAAATACAACTAGTCAAAATTGGTAACCTAAGCTTCACCGAATTTTGACCTTCTCTCCAATTTGTCTCCCATGCCCAGTAAATTATTGTCTAAGGGTCTAATTGCCCTTCAAAGAACCCCAATTTTGGTTCTCTAGCTATTTAACATCTTTAGGTATCAAATTAGGACTTTTGCACTTTATACGATTTAGTCATTTTTCACAATTGGGCTCATAAATGCTAAAATTAATCCACCAATTTTTTCATGCACTATAATAACCATGCCATGACTCTATTTTGATAATAAAATAATTTCTCTAACTTTGAATTTATGATCCCATGACCACTATTCCAACTAGTCCCAAAATCGGGTTGTTACATTTCTCCCCTTTTGGGATTTTTGTCCCTGCAAATCTTACTGGTGAATAAGTTTGGGTATTGATCTCTTATAGTCTCCTCAGGTTCCCATGTGGCTTCCTCGACTCCTTGTCTATGCCATAAGACTTTCACAAGTGCTATACTCTTGTTCTTTAACTGTTTGACTTCCCGAGCCAAAATCTTGATTGGATCTTCGCCATAGGTCATGTCCGGAATAATTTCAACCTCTGTTGGCTCAATCACATGCAAAGGGTCTGATCTATATCAATGTAACATGGATACATGGAACACGTCATGAATCTTTTCCAATTCTAGTGGTAAAGCCAACTGATAGGCAACCGGTCCTACCTTTTTCGTAAGCTCACAGGGTCCTATGAGACGAGGACTCAACTTGCCTTTTCTACCAAATCTGAGGACTTTTCTCCACGGGGATACTTTCAAAAATACCTTATCACCATCTTGAAACTCAATTTCCTTTCGTTTCAAGTCCATGTAGGATTTTTGTTTATCCGAGGTGGCCTTCAAGCAGTCACGAATCACTTTAAATTTCTCTTCAGTCTCTTTGACTAAATAGACCCCGTGAATCTGGTTCTCTCTCAATTCAGTCTAGTATAAGGGCGTTCGACACTTTCGCCCATGCAAAGCCTCATAAGGTGCCATTTTCAGACTTGTCTGATAACTGTTATTATAGGCGAATTCAACCAACAGTAGATACTTTTCCCAACAGCCTTGGAACTTAAGGACGCAACACTATAACATGTCCTCTAATATCTGAATTACTCTCTCTAACTGACTGTCGGTTTGCGGATGGAAAGCTATGCTAAAATTCAACTTTGTTCCCAATTCCTTTTGTAAATTTTTCTAAAACCTCGAGGTAAATCTCAAGTCTCGATCTGAGATAATCAATAATGGCACTCCATGAAGTCTCACAATCTCAAAAACGTATAAGCCGGCTAATCTCTCAAGGGAGTAGTCGGTACGTACTGGTATAAAATGTGCCAACTTAGTTAGCCTATCCACAACAACCCATACTGCATCCTTTTTCTTTAGGGTTACTGGCAAACCCATCACAAAATCCATAGTGATCCGATCCCACTTCCACTCGGGGACTATGATAGGCTGAAGTAGACCCAAAGGTACTTGGTGTTCAGCCTTTACTTGCTAACACACTAGGCACTTAGACACAAACTCTGAAATGTCTCTTTTCATTCCCAACCACCAATACATTTTCTTCAGGTTGTTGTACATTTTCACACAACCCAGGTGGACGAATAAACAACCACTATGTGCCTCACTCAAAATCTTCTGAATAAGCTCAATGTCTTTGGGCACACAAACTCTATCTTTTAACATTATACATCCATCGGCACTAATACGAAAATCTGATTCAATCCCGACTCACACTGAGTTTTCTTGGCTTGCAATTTCTTATCACCTTTCTGAGCTTCTCGAATTTCTTGAAGAAACGTCGATCTGGCTCCCAACTCTGCTAGAACCGAACCATCATCAGACAAAGCCATATTAACATTCATTGCTCTTAGTGCAAATAATGATTTTCTACTCAATGCATCGGCAACCACGTTCGATTTTCCCGGGTGGTAGTCGATAATCAACTCGTAATCCTTTATTAGCTCTAACCATTGTCGTTGCCTTAGGTTCAACTTCTTTTGAGTCATCAAGTACTTAAGACTCTTCCAGTGAACACCCGAAACTTCTCACCATATATGTAACACCCCTTACCCTTATCCAAGGCCGGAACAGAGTACAGGCATTACCAGACTTAACAATACACATAGACGAAAATCGGGCCATAAAATTTCATTTAATTCAAAACTTTTCGAACACATGCATAACAAACAAAGCTAACTATATCATCACATCAAAACATAGGACATGGCACGATTAATTAAACTTATAAACCATAATGGATAAGGACCACATCTCATGATTTTATATGATAACTCAATGCAGACTGATACGTATGGTGAAAATCATAATAAAAATACATCTCACAAACCAACTTCCTATACATGCCACTCACTTGATATTTCTAATATTTGAATTAATTTTCCCAAAAATGATAGTTTGATAATGTGATTTTTGCCTCCGATGATCTCCAACCCCGAGCTGACCTGCCAATACCAAAGAAATGGAGAGGATGGGTAAGCTTTACACTTACTAAATTCATATGAAAATAATAAGAAATTACTACCATGCTTTTCAAGATAAAACACTATAATTGTACAATTACACATATTCAGGACAGGCTATTTTCTGGAGTCCAGTGTAAAAAAAATCATATCTCGAGGTACAAAACTCAAAATCCAATTCTGTAAATTTTCCCTGAAACTAAACTCATATTTCTACTTACTGATTTTTTCTAGAATTATTGGTTGGGCCATTTAGTACAGTTTATTAGTTAAAGTCTCCCCTGTTTCAGGGTATGACTTATCTGACCCCTATGCACTACGAACCGAATTTCTCCCTGTACAGAATTCCAACAACCATGACGTTTGTTTCCCTTAAAATTAAATTCAATAAGGAATCCATGCATGTAAGTTATGACTCTCAATAATTTTTTTACAATTTATGGTGAATTTCTAAATTCAGAACAGGGGATCTCGAATTCATTCAGACCCTGTTTCACAAGAATTCAAATATCACACAATATAGAATTCTTTTGCTTCCCTTGTTTATTTCGTGTCAAAATAAACTCATTAAGCTTTATTTCCATAAATTTTTTTAAATTTAATTCAACTTAGACAATCTTTGGTGAATTTTCAAAGTCATGCACTGCTACTGTCTAATACTATTTTACTACTAAAGTTCACTTTTACACAAGTCACTTAATCCATTCCATTTTACCGAGGTTCGCTCAAATATTGAGCATATTACTCATAAATTCAAATAAACATATACTTGCACTTGTTCATCACATAATCACTTTCACATGTATTTTCATTTAATTGATTTCCCGTTGAACGCATCGGAATAATAACAGATACACAATTGCCTGCACATTTTCCCATTTCCACACTTGTAGCTGAAGCTATCTGGTACGCATAGTAGCCTGCACTTAGTACTACACATGCGACCAACAGTTTGGTACACGTAGTAGCCTGCACTTAGTACTACACATGTGACCTCACAATAGATCATTCGTATCGTTTTTATTCCGAAGGTTCAATCGGGAAATTCCTCACTTTTCAACATTTTACTAAATTGTCCGTAATCAATTTAAATTCATAATTTACATCAAATAACCATTTGAGAGGCAGCCACATTTCATATGATATCAAAATATAATAACATAAAAAGAATCGATAGATTATTTATGTACGAATTTACTCGAAGTGTCGATCTTACTATCCATAGTACCAATTGTCCATTCATAGTATAATAAGACACAACTCAAATATCAAATCAGCTTTTAAGAATTTACATAACATATATCACATATTTCATATATCACTTGTCATGTATCTTTATTTTCTTGCATTTCATGTAACATTCTTTCATGTCATATTTCCACATCATAAACACCATTCCATCAACTTTTCCAATATATTAAATCATAAAATATATGAAATAATAGTAAGAAATATAATTCAAACATAACATTGCATTATTATTATCATACGAACTTACCTCGATCCGAAACAACAATTTACCATTTTAGTCCATAACCTTGTATTTTCCGATTTAAGCACGAATCTCGATTTCCTTCATCTATAATATCACATTTAGCCTAATAATTAGTCACACTATTCATACGGGTCCAAAAATCATATTTTTAAAATTTTCATTTTGACCCTAAACTTTTGCATATTTGCACTTTTGCCCCAAGGTTCGGAAATTAAACTTCATCCTATTTTCTTATGTTTTATGACATGCTGAACATTTTTCCCTTCTATGGCAACATCAAATTCTCACTCTAACATGTTCTTATGACTATTAGGTATTTTTACCGATTAAGCCCTTTTGCTCGTTTTCACTTAAAACCGAGTTGCACAAGTTGTCTAACATAATTTAAAACCTCATATTATATCATAAAACACCAAAATACACAAATTTCACCTATGGGTATTTTTCCAAATATGAACCCTAGGTTGAATTATTGCTAGCATAAGCTAAATCAAGTTACCGGGACTCTAAAAAACGTAAAAATCATTAAAAACGAGGCTAGAACGGACTTACAATCAAGATTGGAAGCTTGGAAACCCTATCCATGGAGTCTCCCTTGGTATACACGTCCATGGTGAAGAAGATGACCAAAATTGGCTTTTAATTTTGTATTTTAATTCATTTTACCCCTAAATGACCAAAATGCCCTTACTACTAAACTTTCCAAAAATTCCATTCATGTCCAATATTTGTCCATAAACTTTGAAATTGGTCAAATTGCTATTTAAGACCTCCTAATTAATATTTCGAAGCAATTTCATACTAGAAACTTCTAGAATACAAGTTTTGCAACTTATTCAATTTAGTCCCTAACTTCAAATTAAACACTTTATGCATAGGATTTCTTCACGAAATTTTCACATAATCATGCCATCATATCATAGACCTCAAAATAATCATAAAATAATTATTTCTATCTCAAATTTGTGGTCACGAAACCACTATTCTGATTAGGCCCTAATTCGGGATATTACAATTCTCCCCCTCTTTAGGGATTTTCGTCCCCGAAAATCTTACCAGAAAAGTGGTCTTCACTTAGATTCCTCAATTTCAAATTCAGTGTTGAAGAACTTTCACTCAGGCGGTGCCTCCAATATATCTCTTTAATTTCTCATATATTCTGAAATTCATTATCAGAAGTCGATCCTCACTATACTCTTTTAGTTTGCTACTCACTATGACATTTTCCTCTTTCCACTACGGAAATAATTCTGATATAACCTCGAAAATAGTCCTTTCTTCTAGTTACAAAACAATTCATCATACCATCCTTTACTATTCATTCATTACGTTAATCAAAACTGTCTCAATTGCATTAGCTCAAGTATCAAAATATCTCAATTGAAGACATTAACTATAATTGACTTACTTGAGAGAAGTAATCCACCATACCGATTGAAACTCGCACTTTTATCACTTATACCTTTACTGTTGTCAAACCTTATACAAAAATTAGAAAAATCCCAATACTGAAATCACCACATCACCCAAATTAAATCAGAAGTATAGCCATACTTGACATGATTATCACGAGCTGAAGAATGCACTCCGAACATGAGTCATAGTTGACAAATTACGGAATAAAGATAACAAGAAAACTGAATAAAGAAATCCAAGATAGAAAAACCCAGAATAAAGAAATCGAGAATAAAGAAACCCAAGATACGATACTATGTCGGAAAATTGAAAACCAAACTCATAGAAAAATATAGAAGATCCTGATAATTCCTCAGAGAAAAGAAATCCAGTAGAAAACATCATTTAGTCTCACTGGAATCAAATGCAACAAGAACAATGTATCTTCCCATATATATACATATCAAATGGAGCATCAAGTAGAAGAAACAGAATCATAGTATCATACATATTCTCTCATCAATTTTTATTTTTATTTTTATTTTTTTTATCAGGCAGAATATAATAGAATGCCCGAAGGAATAGAGCAATATAAATTATAAACCAGTCAGGCTACCAATGCTTTCATTTAACATCAGGATTAGAAAACATCCCCATATAACAAGAATTTCTTCAAAAGATCAATAACCATAGAAATATTTCTGGGGACGGATAAACACATAGAACATCTTAGAAGAAACTGCTAAAATCTATCCAACCGTAACTGTCACACTCAGATATTATACATTTCATATATCATTTCCCCAAATATTTCTGCCATCGCAAATTTCATGTTACTTTTCACTAAAGAAGACTAGTTCTGAATAAATTTTTATTTGCACTTTTCTCGACCTTGTACCTTAGTAATTCAATTTATCAAAATAAATTTCTTCTCTAACTGGAACAGTGCATAACTCCAATAATCCTTATGCCAATCTGATACTTTTCTAGCTTTGACTTTACTTATCAATTCATTCTTCAATCTCTAATCATATTTATAATCATTCTAGCACTGAACTCTTTGGTTTCTCAATCGGAAACTTATTCAGTATAAATCTCATGAAATTCCATTATAAAACACCACTATGGCAAGGGGAAAGGGGTCGTAGGGCCTCTGATTCAACTCTCATTTACATATACATGTAACACAGTTTTCTTCATAGCAATCATATCTCAATCATGTTATTCATTTCGGGTAACTAACATTCATATTGATTTAATGCTCACTTTCCAGTTATATCATTTAGTCAAGTATAATTATACATGCATCCTATGTTTTCTGGATAGCTTGACTTATCCATTCATCTACTCGAACAAATCATACTCATGACATCATATAAGGGTTAAACAAACATAGATATTTATATCACAATCACAACTTTCATTTCGTGCATCATCATATACATATAATTACAATCACATAATTCAGTCCAAACAATTTAACATAGATAAATTCATTTCATTATAATCATTTATCTCATAAAAAATATCATTGACATTCATCAACATTCAATGTTCAACCAAGGCAATGACATTTTCATTCATATCATGATATTAGGAACTTTTACTCATACCTCTACAAATTTCTATTTATCCCGTTCATCTTATCAAGTAAGCCAAGTGCACTACATCATATGAGCATCAAGAAAGTATGGATATTTATCACAACATGACCTTTCATCTCACGTGTTATCACTTATATATATATATCATAAACTTTTATTCATACTTTTCTAAATTGAGGCTCATCATAATCGTAATTTTATTCAAACACCTTCGCATCACATTGAACATGGTCAGTGCAGCTCGGTTTGAGAGTACCTCTGTCTAAGCAAGACAGTGCTCATACGCGTCGGGAGACATCACACTATCATGGATCAGTGGCATGTATAGCTGGACTTTTACATATGCTAGGTTAGTCCGAGAACCGACTAAGCCATAACTCTGATACCACTAAATGTAACACCCCTTACCCTTATCCAAGGCCAGAACAGAGTACGAGGTATTACCAAACTTAACAATACACATAGACGAAAACTGGGCCATAAAATTTCATTTAATTCAAAACTTTTCGAACACGTGCATAACAAACAAAGCTAACTATATCATCACATCAAAACATAGGACATGGCACGATTAATTAAACTTATAAACCATAATGGATAAGGACCACATATCATGATTTTATACGATAACTTAATGCAGACTGATACCTATGGTCAAAATCATAATAAAAATACATATCACAAACCAACTTCCTACACATGCCACTCACTTGATATTTCTAATATTTGAATTAATTTTCCCAAAAATGATAGTTTGATAATGTGATTTTGCCTCCGACGATCTCCAACCCCGAGCCAACCTGCCAATACTAAAGAAATGAAGAGGATGGGTAAGCTTTACGCTTAGTTAGTTCATATGAAAATAATAAGCAATTACTACCATGCTTTTCAAGATAAAACACTATAATTGTACAATTACACATATTTAAGACGGGCTGTTTTCTGGAGTCCCAGTGTAAAAAAAATCATATCTCGAGGTACAAAACTCAAAATCCAATTTCGTAAATTTTTCCTGAAACTAGACTCATATTTCTACTTACTAATTGTTTTCTAGAATTATTGGTTGGGCCATTTAGTACAGTTTCTTAGTTAAATTCTCCCCTGTTTTAGGGTATGACTAATCTGACCCCTGTGCACTACGAACCGAATTTCTCCTTGTACAGAATTCCAACGACCATGCTATTTGTTTCCTTTAAAATTAGATTCAATAAGAAATCCATGCATGTAAGGTATGACTCTTAATAATTTTTTTAAAATTTATGGTGAATTTCTAAATTCAGAATAGGGGATCTCGAATTCATTCAGACCCTGTTTCACAAGAATTCAAATGTCACACAATATAGAATTCTTTTGCTTCCCCTGTTTATTTCATTCAAAATAGACTCATTAAGCTTTATTTCCATAATTTTTTTTAAATTTAATTCAACTTACACAATTTTTGGTGAATTTTCAAAGTCATGCACTGCTGTTGTCTAATACTATTTTACTACTAAAGTTCACTTTTACACAAGTCACTTAATCCATTCCATTTTACCGGGGTTCACTCAAATATTGAGCATATTACTCATAAATTCAAATAAACATATACTTGCACTTGTTCATCACATAATCACTTTCACATGTATTTTCATTTAATCGATTTCCCATTGAACGCATCGGAATAATAACAGATACACAATTGCCTGCACATTTTCCCATTTCTACACTTGTAGCGAAGCTATCTGCACGCATAGTAGCTTTGCACTTAGTACTACACATGCGACCAACGATCTGGTACACATAGTAGCCTGCACTTAGTACTACACACGTGACCTCACCATTTAATACATGTAGTAGCCTGCACTTAGTACTACACACATGATCACAGTTTTCAGGTACGCATAGTAGCCTGCACTTAGTACTACACATGCGACCTCACAATAGGTCATTCGTATCGTTTTTATTCCGAAGGTTCAATCGGGAAATTCCTCACTTTTCAACATTTTACTAAATTGTCCGTAATCAATTTAAATTCATAATTTACATCAAATAACCATTTGATAGGCAGCCACATTTCATATGATATCAAAATATAATAACATAAAAAGAATCGATAGATTATTTATGTACGAATTTACTCGAAGTGTCGATCTCACTATCCATAGTACCAATTGTCCATTCATAGTATAATAAGACACAACTCAAATATCAAAATAGCTTTTAAGAATTTACATAACATATATCACATATTTCATATATCACTTGTCATGTATCTTTATTTTCTTGCATTTCATGTAACATTCTTTCATGTCATATTTCCACATCATAAACACCATTCCATCAACTTTTCCAATATATTAAATCATAAAATATATGAAATAATAGTAAGAAATATAATTCAAACATAACATTGCATTATTATTATCATACGAACTTACCTCGATCCAGAAATAGCAATTTACCATTTTAGTCCATAACCTTGTATTTTCCCGATTTAAGCCTGAATCTCTATTTCCTTCATCTATAATATCACATTTAGCCTAATAATTAGTCACACTATTCATACGGGTCCAAAAATCATATTTTTAAAAATTTTCATTTTGACCTTTAAACTTTTGCATATTTGCACTTTTGCCCCGAGGTTCGGAAATTAAACTTCATCCTATTTTCTTATGTTTTATGACATGCTGATCATTTTTACCTTTTATGGAAACATCAAATTCTCACTCTAACATGTACTTATGACTATTAGGTATTTTTACCGATTAAGCCCTTTTGCTCGTTTTCACTTAAAACCGAGTAGCACAAGTTGTCTAACATAATTTAAAACCTCATATCCTATTATAAAACACCAAAATGCACAAATTTCACCTATGGGTATTTTCCAAATATGAACCCTAGGTTGAATTATTGCTAGCATAAGCTAAATCAAGTTACCCGGACTCTAAAAAACGTAAAAATCATTAAAAACGAGGCTAGAACAGACTTACAATCGAACTTGGAAGCTTGGAAACCCTATCCATGGAGTCTCCCTTCGTATAGACGTCCATGGTGAAGAAGATGAGCTAAATTGGCTTTTAATTTTGTATTTTAATTCATTTTACCCCGAAATGACCAAAATGCCCTTATTATTAAACTTTCCAAAAATTCTATTCATGTCTAATATTTGTCCATAAACTTTGAAATTGGTAAAATTGCTATTTAAGACCTCCTAATTAATATTTCAAAGCAATTTCATACTAGAAACTTCTAGAATGCAAGTTTTGCAACTTATTCAATTTAGTCCCTAACTTCAAATTAAGCACTTTATGCATAGGATTTCTTCACGAAATTTTCACACAATCATGAAATCATATCATAGACGTCAAAATAATCATAAAATAATTATTTATATCTCGAATTTTTGGTCACGAAACCACTATTCCGATTAGGCCCTAATTTGGGATATTACAATATAGATGGTGTCTTCAAATTTCCAACGCTAATACTATGGCAGCCAACTCTAAATCATGCGTAGGGTAATTTCTCTCATGTGACTTTAACTGTCTTGAAGCGTAAGCTATGACCTTACCTTCTTGCATAAGCACGCACCCCAAACCATTTAAGGAGGCATCGCTATATACCACAAAATCCTTGCTCGACACTGGTTGCACTAACACTAGGGCTTCGATCATCAAAGCCTTTAATTTCTCGAAACTCTATTGGCACTTTTCTGTCCATTCGAACTTGACATCTTTTTGTAGTAGTCTTATCATCGGGGTAGCTATCATAGAGAATCCGTTTACAAACCATCTATAGTACCCGACCAAACCCAAAAAGCTTCGGACCTCTGTCACATTCCTTGGCGGTTTCCACTCCATAATGGCCGAAATCTTGCTTGGGTCAACTCTAATCCCATCACCGGACACAATGTGTCCTAGAAACCCGACCTCATTAAGCCAAAATTCACTCTTACTGAACTTGGCATACAATTTCTTGTCTCTCAAGGTTTAAAACACAACTCTTAGATGCTTCGCCTGCTCACTCTCATCACGTGAATAAATCAGTATGTCATCGATAAAGACGACAAAAAATTTATCCAGATATGGTCTGAAAATGCGGTTCACCAGATCCATAAAAATCGTCGGGGCATTAGTCAACCTAAAAGGTATAACGAGGAACTCATAATACCTGTATCTTGTTTGAAATGCAATTTTCAACACATCTTACTCTTTAACCCTTAATTGATAGTATCCAGACCTCAGATCGATCTTGGAAAATATAGTGGCCCGCTTTAACTAATCAAACAAATCATCAATCCTTGGCAAAGGATATTTTTCTTCACTGTTACCTTGTTGAGCTGCCTATAGTCGATGCATAACCTCATCGATCTATCTTTCTTCTTCACAAAGAATACTGGAGCACCCCACGGGGAAAAGCTCAGTTTCATGAAGCCCTTGTCTGTTAACTCTTGCAACTATGCTTTCAACTCCTTCAATTCTGTTGGAGCCATCCTATACGGAGCAATTGAGATAGGTGCCGTTCTAGGGACCAACTCAATTCTAAACTCAACTTCCCTCACTAGAGGTAAATCGGGTAATTCCTCTGGAAATACATCTGTAAACTTACGAACCACTGGTACCGATTCAATCTTTAACCCAGACGCTTGAGTATTCAGCATGAAAGCTAAGTAGGACTCATATCTTTTTCTCAAACACTTCTCAGCAATCAATGACAATATTATTACAAGCAGATTATCTGACTCACTTGTCCTAACCCGAAGAACATTCCCGTATTCACATTTCAACTTAATTACTTTCCTCCCACAGTCCACTACAACACTATGAAAAGTCAACCAATCCATCCGAAGAATTACATCAAACTCATTAAACGGCAATAACATCAAGTTAGCCGAAAAACAATGACCTCTAATTGTCAAAGGACAATTCCTACACACTTGGTTCACTAGTACATGTCTGCCTAAAGGATTGGACACTTTTATTACAAACTCAGTGGACTCCACTAGCATACTCATATGAGGTATCAATTTTATACAAATATAAGAGTGGGTAGATCCCGGGTGAATTAAAGCAACAACAGATATTTCATGGATAAAAAAGGTACCCGTGATCACGTTGGGAGACTCTGCCTCTTCCCGAGCTCATATAGCATAAGTCATTGCAGGCGCTCTGCCCTCAGACCTCACCACAACATCTCTTGGCATTCTTCTAATGCTAGCCTCACTTTCGAATTTTTTCTGTGGCCTACCCCTCAAAGGGGCACTACTATCTTTCACATCTTGTTTTCTCTCTCTCTCATCCAATTCAGGACAATCACGGGTGAAGTGTTCCAATGATCCGCACTTGAAACAACCCCTTTCATTCCCTCGGGACTCGCCAAAATGACGCCTACCACATTGCGAGCATTCTGCCCTATTTGGCTAAGTGTTACCAAGACTTGCGACCGAAGTGGTCTAGGCTTTAGAAGTTGTGTTCTGCCGGTCCTTGTTCCTATTCGAATACCCCACTGAAGCAATTGATCGGGTAGTGAACCCTCTCGATCTTTTAGATGAAGACTGATGTGATTTCCCCATTTGTCTCTTCTTTGAATCCCAGGACTCAAAAGCCGCTTTCCTCACTTCTCTAATCAACTCTTCGGCCTTACAGGCTCTTTCAGCAAGTGCTACAAATTCCCGTAGCTCTAAGATGCCAACAAACACTCGGATGTCTTCATTAAGCCCATCCTTAAATCTCTTACACATAGTGGCCTTTGTAGACATGCACTCCCGCTCATACTTACTGAGCCTCACAAATTCACGCTCATATTCTGTCACTGACATTCGGCCTTGCTTTAGATCTAGAAATTCTTTTCTCTTTTGGTCTATAAACCGCTGACTAATATACTTCTTTCGGAACTCTTCCTAAGAATTCCCAAGTTACCCTCTCTTTCGGTACCACAGACACGAGAGTGTTCCACCACTGGTAGGCCGAATCTCTCAAGAGTGACACTAAACACTTCACGCACTCCTCAAGCATGCATGACAATTCATCAAATACCCTGATGGAATTTTCTAGCAAAAACTCTGCTTTTTCTGGGTCATCATCTATACTAGCCCGAAATTCCTTGGCCCCTTATTTCTAAATCTTATCCACTGGAGGTTTCTCCCTCCTAAACATGCTCACGCCTTGCGGAGCTACTGGGGCATACTGAGGAATCAGAAGAGGTGGGGGAGGTGGAGTGTTTGGGTTCGCACATGTGACAGCCCTAAGTTGACCCTAGTCGGAAAGTGGTTTCGGGACCACAAAACCGAGTCATAAAAATAATTAACAGTCATATTTGATGCTCATTATATATGAATATACATGTGTGAAAAAATTCATGCTTAAATTTTGTATATAGTATGTGAAATTTATTAAATAGGACTTGTATGAGAAAATTTAGAAATGTGCTAGGCAAATGCTAAAGTGGCCCATTAATATATGTTGGAAAGTGCTTGTACTTGCATGTCAAATTAGCCAAACTATAGGTAGTGGGCAGCCATGCTACAAATTATATAATAAAATATGAATTTTCTATTAACTTTAATTAGCTAAATGGCATAATATCATGAATTAATGAAAAGAAAATATAGAAAGTGGGTGAAAACAACAAAGTGTTCACCTTGTTCATTCAAAAGGCCGAAAGTGAAGGGAGTTGGGAGGAAAGGAGCCATTCGGCCATTTCAAGTCTTCATTAAGGTATGAAATTCATGTTTATTCTTGAAATTTTAGATAAAATTGAACTAGCTACCAAGTTCTTTAGGTAACCCATGTTAGGAATTTTGATTTTGGGAAGACTAGAACTTTTACCATAGTAGCTATTGAGGATTTAGGTTTTTGTTTCATGTTAAATTGGATGAATCTTGGTGTATGGGTGTTTGAACTAAACTAATGATCAAATAGGTGCATAGATACAAAGTGGGAAGAATCGGCTACTAAGTTTGATACTATTGCCGAATATGAAAATGTTATGCTTGAGTAATGCATGTGGTTAGAGTTGGTAAAATGAAAAGAATGCTTAGAGGTGTTATAATTGATTAGGTGTTAAATTAAAAGATGCTAAAATTTTCATTGTTTTAGCCGAATATGTGTTTGTTCAAAGAAGGAATTATTGAAGAATGTATATGAACTTGGCAAGTGAATTCGGCTTAGTACATAAATGATGTGAAAATTTTGGAATTTATTTTTTGATTATGTGTATGTATGACCAAGTATAATCGGCCACATGAGTAAAATGAGTTTGATATGTGATTGCCGAATGTGACTAACAAGTAAACATTATTGGTAAAAATATTGAATACTTCTACTTGTATTCATTAAGCTCAAGAGCAAGGGGGATCAAAGTTAGATCGGGGAAAGGAGAAAGTAATAGAGTAATCAATCCACAACCGTTTCAATATACCGAGGTAAGTTTTTAAGTAGGCTCTTCTAGTATACATAATTAAAGATGCCTATAAGAATATGGTAAATGAATCGAAATTTTTGGTTGGCACTTGAATAAAATTGTTCATTAATTAATGTGGGTATGCGATTCATAGTGAGGATCATTTGGAGTTAAGCTGTAATGGTGTTATGAACATGTGAATTTGAGTATAACTTTGGAGTTGAAATGTGAATGATGATATGTATATTGATAGAATCTATCCGGACTAAAGGTCCGCAGCTATGAGTGGAAAAAAAAATATAACCGGGTTAAGTCCCGAAGGCATTCGTGCGGGTTACTATAACCGGGTTAAGTCCCGAAGGCATTTGTGCGGGTTATTATAACCAGGTTAAGTCCCAAAGGCATTCGTGCGGGTTATTATAACCGGGTTAAGTCCCGAAGGCATTTGTGCTAGTTGTTACATCCGAGCCAAATTCCGAAGGTATTTATGTTTGGAAAGGTGTGACTCTGTCGTAATAATTCCGATTAATGTGCTCATAATCCCTAATATGACCATGTATGGATCGTATATACATTGGAAAAATTTGGTACAGTGTCAGTTGTGATTACATAATCGAATAATGCTCTTCCGGCCATTTCTTAGGATTATATGAAGTCTATAGCTCACTCGAGCTACATGAAATTGAATCAAATGAAATTTAGTTAAGTTTGACTTCGAATGTATAAACCTATTGATAAAAGTGTAAATTAAAAAGAATACGTGATCTTGTGCATAGGCGTTTATTTATCCTTATGAATGCTATTTCTTTTGTGTTTTTGTTTCAAATGAGTTCCTTACTTATAAACTTACTAAGCATCGAAACGCTTACTCTGTTGCTTAAATTCTCTGTATTATAGATTTTGTTCGTCAGCTATCGGACTCGGAGGTGTCAAAGTCGAAGTCATCCACACTATCTAAGCCACTTTTTGGTACTCTTCAGTTGAACTTGATAATGGCATGTATAGGGCTGACCCTTGTTGTTAATTAAGTATCTTTTGGTAATGTATATTCGTATAGCCATGCGAAAATGGCTTGTATATTTTGAGTATAACATTATGATCATTTTGTATATATGGTCTTATGATATGGTTATTAAGTGGTGTGGAAATGTTTGGTAATGATTAGCCATTGGAATGGCCAATCATGGTCCTATTGGTGCTACGTATGTCATGGATAATCGTTATTATACTTGGAAATAATGTATGTCAAATTACTAGTTGATTCATGGAAAACTATGAAATAGGTAAAATTTACCTTAAAATAGATGCTGATAGCAGCAGTGATGTGAATTTGAAAAATCACTAAAAATAGTAGAAATGGAATTAAATAATTAATAAATTATGTAATCGAATCTTGATGAGTCTATTTTCATATGGAAGAAACCAAACGACCATATGAGCCGTATTTTATGAGATGTTTAAGTTTTCGTGAAACAGGGCCAGAGCAATTTATGGATCCCCTGTTCTGACTTTGGAAATTCACCATAAATAAACCAGATATAATTAGAAGTCATGCTTTATATGTAAATATTCCTTTTTGAGTCTAGTTTTATTAGAAACAAATGGCATAAGTATTGAAGCCATGTACAGGGAGATATCTAATTCGTAATGCATGAAGTCAAAGTAGTCGAACCCTAAAATAGGGGAGACTTTAACTAATAAACTGTACTAATTGGCCCAACCAAAAATTCTAGAAAAAAATTAGTAAATATATGTATGAATCTAGTTTCAGGAAAAATTTACGGAATTGGATTTCGAGTTTTGGAACTCAAGATATGATTTTTAGAGTGACTGTGATGCAGTTAGCCAGCTCGTCTGGAAATTTTAAAAATGAATTGTATGAGCTGTTTAAGTAAGGAATTAAGTCCGTTAGCACCTCGTGTTCGACTCCGGCAACGGTCTCGGGTACGAGGTGTTACAGCACAAATAAAATCTGTATACCAAGCGTCCATCATCCGGAGTTAGGCTTCTCTAGCCCCTCCGCCTTGACCCATAGTTACGGGCTCACTCTCTACTGGTGCGGTCCCTTCAGTGGGAGCCGGCACATTACTTTCCACATCATCTGCCGTGGTTCTATCATGATCCATTTACTATATGAAAACATATTTCATAATCGTCAGAAATCATTACACTATCAATATACAATTATGGCATGTATAGCTAGACTCGTACTCTCGCTAGGTTAGTCCTAGAACTGACTAAACCATAACTCTAATACCACTAAATATAACACCCCGTACTCGTAACCCACGCCAGAGCAGAGTGCAAGGCATTACCTAACGTGATCACATGTAAACAAACAATCTCGAGTCACCCAAACTCAGTCCAATTTAAAACTTTTTTCAATTTCTACTTTAATCTTCTTATTATGGGCCTACGAGCCCCAAATCAACTATTAGAAATTAATCGAGACTATACCGGGTCCTTAAACCAATTATGAATATTGTGTCCCTAAAATAGGGAAACTGCCTGTGTGGAAGGGCAACACGCCCGTGTGGAAGGGCAGCACGCCCGTGTGACCAACTCGACATGGTCTTGTTGATGGCCTGTGTGACTCACACGGCTTACACACCTGTGGATAGGCCCATGTCCTTCATCCATGTGAAATTAACTTCTAATTCACACCTACAAGGGTTTCTACACGACCAGACACACGCCCTTGTTGATGGCCCGTGTCCCTCACACGGCTAGGATATGCTTGTGTGTTAGTCCGTGTACAAAAAACTAGGTATTCTGTTTCTGACATCAGCATTCCCAAACTGAGACACTGCCATCGCACACTCCTGTGTACTAGGTCGTGTCCTCCACATGGTTGAAAAACATGGCCGTGTCTCTGCCCGTGTTTTTATTACCATGCATATTGACTTGAACTTTTTACGTGCAGGGGACACACAGGCGGACTACAAGCCAATGGGGCAAACCGTGTGTCACACATGGCCTAGACACACGCCCGTGTGCCTACCCGTATGGACAATATAAGGCTATTTACCAAGCCTCGCTGCCCCTCTTACATACCTAGTATCATACACATACCAACCAATACCAACACAAGCACAATTCATTTAACCAATTCAACCACAATAGACATTCATTTAACCATGGTAATGCATCTTTTATAAATTCAAAATGAATATTAACTATCATTCAAAGCTTAATACAAATTAAAGTGTTTCCAACCCAAGCCAACACATTTGGCCAATTCTCAAAGATACAAAATAATAAAGCCTAAGTCCTACACATGCCATATTCAAAAATATAAATCCAACTATACCGAATGCTTTGGTTGATAGTGTTATCGATATCTCTAACTTCTGGAATCCTTGAGCTTGTTAGCCGGCACTGTAAGGAAATGGAAAGGAAAGGGAGTAAGCATAAAGCTTAGTAAGTTGTATATAAATAAGTATACAACAACAATTTATCCATAATCAACATGCTCATAACACCAAAGTAGGCATAAGTGTAACTTACTCAATACCATCCATACAAGTCACCTATTGTATATACTAATCTCATATCTCATACGTACCAATTAGGTACTTGTACCATTCACCACATGGTTATACTTTCCTCATTAGCTTAAGAACATAATGTTCACCGCTGAACCATTTGGAGCACTACCGAATATTCATTAAGCCTCAAACATGGGTAAGGTGCCGATGCCATGTCCTAGACATGGTCTTACACTGGCTCATATCTCAAGTCGATGCCATGTCCCAGACATGGTCTTACACTGACTATCATCTCGTAGCTAATGCATGTCCCAAACATGTCTTACACTGGCTTACGTCCCGAGGCCAATGCATGTCCTAGACATGTCTTACACTAGCTCTCGTCTTAATGACGATGCCATGTCCCAGACATCGTCTTACACTGGCTCTCATAATGTGGCTGATGCATGTTCTAAACATGTCTTACACTAGCTCACAAACAAATGACCCAAACGTCATGGCATGAATATCCAATTAACTTCTTAAGGTTACAACGAAATTTTGACTATCTCAATTATCATTATACATTCTCAATTTCACAACCAAACAATTCATGCTATATTAACTTAATACAAGTCAATACATGCATTAACAATGTAGTTGTATTATTTACATACAACTTACCTCGGATTACAAAACATATACAACTAGTCAGTTTAGTCGATTTGCTTCGCTTTCCCCCGGTCTAGGTTCGAATTTGACAATTATTGATCTATATTAGCAAAATACACTCATTTAATCACTAAATTCAATTGGGAAAATCAAAATTCACCTCTTCGATAAAATGACCATTTTGCCCCTAGACTTTGGCAAAAATGACTATTTTACCCCTATGCTCGAAAATCAATTTTTATCGAATTTCTTTGCATCTCAAGCCTAGCTGAACTCTTTTTACTCTTATAGCAACTCCAAATTCATCATATTTCACTCATTTATCAACTATTTTACAACTTGTGCGAAATAGTCCCTTTAGGTGTTTTCATGCTAACACCTTTAACAAAAGTTGTCTATTACACTACTAAGACTCATATTCTTCCATAAAAACTCAGCAAACATCACGAATCCTTTCATGGAAAAACTCCAAACCCTTAACCATTTTACAAAATAGACCCCTCATTTGAAAGCTCATGCTTCTAGGGTCTCAAAAATGTAAAAAACATTGAGAGAAACTATCAAAATCACTTACTTGAGAGGGCTCAAAGTTGCTTAAATTTTTGAAGCTTTCAAACCCCTTCAATGGTTGATATTTTTTGCTAAGAAGAGAGAAAAGATGATAGCTTTTCTTTTTTGTTTTATTAAAAATACAACTAGTCCAAACTAGTGACCTAAGCTTCACCTAATTTTGACCTTCTCTCCAATTTGTCTCCCATGGCCGGTCAAGCTATTTTCTAAGGGTATAATTGCCCTTTAAAGACCCCTAATTTTGGTTCTCTAGCTATTTAACATCTTTAGCTATCAAGTTAGGACTTTTGCACTTTATGCGATTTAGTCTTTTTCCACAATTGGGCTCATAAACACTAAAATTAATCCACAAAATTTTTCATGCACTATAATAACCATGCTATGACTCTATTTTGATAATAAAATAATTTCTCTAACTTCGGATTTGTGGTCCAGAGACCACTATTCTGATTAGCCCCAAAATTGGGCAATTACATTTCTCCCCCATTAAGGATTTTTGTCCCTAAAAATCTTACCAGTGAATAAGTTCAGGTATTGATCTCTCATAGTCTCCTTAGGTTCCCATGTGGCTTCCTATTACATTTGTTCGATTCACATATATAACATTTGTTTGTATGTCATTACAACCTATATTACCATTTCAATACAATCCAACCAAAATTTCCAAATGCATAAGCATATAAAATATCAATACCATGTAATTTACATAGCATTATGGCAATTCATTTCTATTTGTATAAACTGTAATTCATTCAGATAACCAGTAGTTCATCCGTATAAACAGTAGTTCATCTATATAAACACATATCTTATTCATATGATCAGTAACAGTAATTATGCCCGCTGAACCTATTAGAATATCGAAGAATACTCTGGTGATACACTATAAGTGTATTAATCGTTAATTCGTCAATTCATTATCATTTATGCTCTTTTGAGCCATGATCGGTAAGCTCTTCTTGAACTGAAACGGTAAACTCTATCGAGCTGAAACGGTAAGCTCCAATGAGCTAAAAACAGTAAGCTCTTACGAGCTAATATATTTGTAAGCTCATACGAGCTGTGGTGACCCTACAACAAATGTGGGAGCCTGACCAAAATGGCAACCCTAGCGACATGTCACTCGTATTCTACAATTTCCTAAAGTTCGAACGGGGCTCGGTATTATTCAACTTCATCATTTAAGAATTTAATGATCAATAATTCAATTTATCAAATCATATACATTCAGTTCAATTAAATATATACATTTAAATACTCAATTTGCATACTCAATGCATATGATCATACCAAATCCATGTAACCTATATAACATTTGTGACATTTCACTTCTATTCATGTAAACAATAATACAATCATATAACCGGTAATTCGAATTTCAATTAAATTATTCATTCAACTTATACACATACATTTTAAACAATTACATGTGTAACGCCTCTAACCCGAATCCGTCACCGGAATAGAGTTACGGAGCATTACCAGAGTTACCGATTCATTTATCAGATATTTCATTAATCCGATATCTTTTCTTTTCCACGTTCAAGTCTCGTATTCAAGTCATCCGGATCTTTATAAAGAAATTTGATCATTGTTTTCATTTATTTCATGTTATAATACATTCAACTAATGCTCTAAACAAAATTATCATTTTACCCCTAAACTTTTAATTAATGACGATTTCATCCTTAGGTTAAAATAAAATAAAATTATTGCAATTTAATCCTTATTTACAGCCGTTATTCTCACACAAATTGATAACAACCTATGAATTCTATAAAATGTCAGAATTTTCCATAATTTCAACACTTTTCAATTTAATCCTTAAAACATGTTTTTCCCTGATCTTGAGCTAAATTAATAATTTCATTCAATTTTGTAATTTAAATAATAAAATAATCCATTTCATGCAAATTGGTCATATCTAACATTTTTTTTTACAAAATTGCCAATAAAATTTTACTTTTATTCAATTTAGTCCATGAGCCTAAAACATGCAAATTAGCCATGCTAGATGAATTTCATACATATTTTCCTCCTCCTCCTCTCCATTCCACATCCTTAATTTATATAACATGCAACAAGTAACATTATCAATAATTTCACTATTTACTTATGTATATTCAAAACTGTCCATTTGCGTCATAGTCACTAAATTATTTATATCTTAAGCTACAAAATTCGAAATTAAGATCCGATAATTTTCCATGAAACTAGACTTACTTATATTATTACCATAAAATTTTCAGAATTTTTGGTTTAGCCAATAAATACAGTTTATTCTTTAAAGTTTCCCCTGTTCTGCTGTCTGACAGTTCCGACCCTTCTTCACTAAGAATTAATTATCTCATCGTACGAGATTCGGATGATGTTCCTGCTTATTGCTATTGAAAATAGACTCTTTAAGGATTTTAAACATATAAATTTAATTCCTTAATTATTTTTCTCCAATTTTTGATGATTTTCCAAAGTCAGAACAGGGGAACCCGAAATCATTCTGACATTGTCTCACAAAACTTTTTATATCTCATGATTTACAATTCCATTGCTTACACCGTTTCTTCTATAAGAAACTAGACTCAATAAGCTTTAATTTCATATTTTATTCATCCTCTAATTATATTTTTACAATTGTTGGAGATTTTTCAAAGTTAGACTATTGCTGCTGTCCAAAACTGTTTTAGTGCAAAATGTTGATTTTCATTTTGCCCCAAATTTCACAGTTCATACAATTCAGTCCTTACTTAATTAACCCCTCAATTAAACTAATTTTCTCAATTAATACTTTTCCTAGACATTATAAGTTATTTCATAACTATTGAAATTCAGAATTTCCACATAAAACTCTAACTTCAAACTCTTTTACAATTTAGGTCCCAAACATTCACTTTCTATTCAATTCTTTCAATAAAATCAGCATATAAACAATTTAAAGCTCTAATTCTATATCAAATCATCATATACTTCCAGCACGTATTCATAGAAACTTTCAATTTCTTTCATAGAATCAAGAACTAATGAATTCAACAAATGGACCTAGTTGTAAAAGTCACAAAAACACAAAAATTTCAATAAATAATCAAGAATTGAACTTACTTGCAGTAAAAATAAGAAAAACCAGCTTAAGGGAACTCTTCCATGGTGTTTTTGCTGATGAGAATGCAGAAAAATAAAGAGAAATCTAGATAATTCCACTTTAGCCCTAGCTTTATTAAGTAAATTTTGCAATTTTCCAATTTTGCCCTTATTTTCTTGGTGATTTCATGCTGTTGCCGTCCAGCCCAAATAGGCCTTGGGTCTATTTGCCTTTTAAACCCTCTTTCTTTTATCATTTAAGCTATTTAATCATTTCCCACAATTTTGCATTTGATACAATTTAGTCTTTTTTGTTCAATTAGCTATCAGTACTTTAAAATTTCTTGACGAAACTTTAATACTAACTTATTAACACTCCATAAATATTTAAAAAATTATTTATGGCTCGATTTAAAATTCTTGAGGTCTTGATACCTCGTTTTCAATTCTAATTATTTTAATATATATATATTTTTGTACATTTCACTATTTCAAAATTTTTCCTAACTTCACATTTAACTTATACTCACTAAATTAATAATATTTCCTACTCATTTGTCGGATTTAGTGATCTCGAATCACTATTCCGACACCACTGAAAATTAGGCTGTTACAACATGTATTTAATAATTCGGTTCTAGCTATGCGAACTTACCTCGAGTTGCTCAAATAAAACTATTGGCTATTCGTCCACTTTTCATTTTCCTCGATCTAGTTCCGATAATTTCTTATCTTGATCTAAATATAATATCAAATTCAGCATATTAACCTCCAAATTATTCAATTTAACATAATACATATTTTGGAAAAATTACTTTTTTGCCCCTAATATTTTACATTTTTACAATTTAGTCTCTAATCTCGTAAAATGAAATTCATTCAATTTTGGCCAAACCTAACCTAGCCAAATTTAATACAACTTTATAGCAGCCCATATTTTTGTTTATTCACAAATCTAACCATGAATTTTACACTTTTCTCAATTTAGTCCTTAATTGACATTTTTGTCAAAAATCAATTTATAAATCCTGTTAATCTAGCTTCAAAAATTAATAATCTATCATAAAAAATCTAAATTTCCAAGAATTCAACAATGGTATCATTCACAATCTATAGCAATTTCGAAAATAAAGGTATGGGTTAGCTAGGTTAAGTTGCAACGAGATCAAAAATGTAGAAATCATTAA
This sequence comes from Gossypium arboreum, assembly GCF_025698485.1. Taxonomy (NCBI): domain Eukaryota; kingdom Viridiplantae; phylum Streptophyta; class Magnoliopsida; order Malvales; family Malvaceae; genus Gossypium; species Gossypium arboreum. The sequence goes on from NC_069081.1 coordinate 69,821,718, forward strand.
AAACCGAGCAAAAACCACTCACCAATTAATCTTCAAAGCTTGGCCAAATGTAGCCTCATCCATGGCTGTTTAATTCACGTATTTTCAGCGGATAAATAGATAGAATATGATGATATTTGATTTTGTTTTATTTTATTATTTACATTTTAACCATTTTACCATTTTAACATTTAATAATATCATAAATTTCAACAATATCAAGCCATAGAATTCCAATATCAACACTTATGGGATTATTATCACTTAAGGACTCCCAATATTTAATTTCATATCCATTTAATACCTTTAACTTATAGAATTCAACTTTTACGCTTTACGCGATCTAGTCATTTTTATCGAATTAACTACTCAAACGGTAAAATTTCTTTACAAAATTTTTACACGAACATTCCATCATACTATAAACCTTAATAAAATAATAAATAAATATTTTGACTTTGGATTGTGTTCCCAAAACCACTATTCTAATTAACCCTAAAAACGGGCTGTTACAATGAGAGTGGCAAATGGCTTGGTAAATAGCCTTTATTTTGTCCATCGGGTAGACACACAGGTGTGTGTCTAGGCCATGTGTGACACACGGTCTGCCCCAGGGGCCTGTGTTTTGGCCATGTGTGTAACATTCTGAAATAGAGCTTAGTCAGAATAGTGGTTTCGAGACCATAAATCTGAGATCAAAATAATTATTTTATGATTATTATGAGGCCTAGAATATGAGTATACACATGTGTTAAAATTTCATGAAGAAATTCTATGTATAGGATGTCCAATTGGAAATTAGGGACTAAATTGAATAAATTGTAAAACTTGGATTCTGGAAGCAATTTGTATGAAATTGCTTTAGATTATGAATTAGAAGGTCTTGGAGATCAATTTTCCCAAGTTCTAAATTTTTGGACAAAAATGGCCATGGATAAAATTTTAAAGAAAGGGTATAAGGGCATTTTGGTCATTTGTCATCTTAATGAATTAAAATGGGAAAAATCAAGCCAAAATCAACCATTTTCTTCTCCATGGCTACCGAAAATTGAAGAGACACCATAGCTAGCGTTTTCAACATTTCCAAGCTCAATAGTAAGTGCTCTCAAGCCCCGTTTTTCATGTTCTTTGTATTTTTGAAATCCCGGTAACTTGCTCTCTCCATTTCTACCCATATTTCATGCTAGGGTTCATGTTTAAAAATTTACCCATGCATGAGTTGCATGTATTTTGATGGATTATGGAGGAATATGAAAGATAAATGTGTGATAAACATCTTTTCTAAGCTAGTTTTCATGAGACACCCTTATAGGGACTAAATTGCAAAAGATGTAAATATGGGGTAAGAATGGGGAAGAAAATGAAAAATGTGGGTTGCCATAAGAGAGAAAAATTTTCAATTAAGCTTGGGTAAGATAGAAATTTTATGTGTTTCATTAAACGAGGCTAAGGAATAAATCGTAAAAATGTCGAAAGTTAGGGGCAAAATGGTCATTTGGACTAGGGGTAGTTATTAAACTCGAAATGTATAATGTGAGGTATTAATGAATTTATTTTGCTGTTGTAGACCTCGATGAACAAATTCCGGAGGTTGATCGTGGTAAACGCAAAGTTTCGAAATAACAGAAACTCAATCTCGAAAAGAATACCAGGTAAGCTCAGATAATTTGAAGTAAACCCTTAAAATGTATAATTGTATGCTTTATGAATGCTTGGTGATTGCATTTATTATTGGTATGAAATATCATTGAAATGTATATTGATGATAACATGTGAAAGATATCTCGGTTGAGGTTGACAAAAGGGAAATCGATGGATAACCCCTCATTGACATGTGAACCGAGATCCTGCATGTGTTGCAGTAAGGACTTAGCCCGGACAGGTAATCCGATATCTCAAGTATGAAAAAGAATCTAGCTCGGACGGGTGTTCCTTGAATGATCAAGCCTCCCGAAGAATATATGTGCATTACAGATTTAGCCCGGACGGGTAATCTGATTAGGGTCTGAATTTAGCTTGGACTGGTAATTCAGATCTGATCTCATTAAGGGTGTTGTCATTATAAGAGATTTATCCTATATTGGTAATCTCGACATCACCTTACGAGATCATGATATAGGGGATTTAGCCTAGACTGGTAATCCTGCCATATGATGTGGGGTTCGCGGGAGTGCATATATAGAACGATCATTCCTATGAATTGACGGATAATGGGTAATCCATCGAGTTTTCCTGGAAACACAATAAGAATATTATAGGATATGCATACATGATGAAATATGAATGACGAGCTCATCTAGTTAAATTACATGATACATGATTATGTGACTAACTCATTAATTGAGTGCATGTGATAGGAAATCATTTCATATTGGATGAATTCATGACTTAAGTATGGATGTATGCTAATTACTTGGTAAGTTTACTTTCCGGTTATTTGAGCTTACTAAGCATAAAAATGCTTATTCCCTCTCTTTTCCCCTGTTTTCAGAGCTCGAGGACTCATAAGAATTGGAAGACGATTGGAGAGTCAACACACTATCAACTGGTCAAGCTTTGGTATAAAGACACTACTATTTTGTTAATGGCATGTTTAGAGTCTTGAGTATTTTGTCATATGTGTCATTTGAATTTCCAAATGAAAGCATGTAAAGATGTACCCATCATTTTGTATAAGGCCATGGAAAATGGCACATTTGAAAGTAGGCTATGACCTGCCTTTATCTGCATGTTCATGCTCTATTTTGATGGAATGCTACAAGTGGCAATAAGTTCAAAAACGAGCAAAGTTTTGGAATGTAATACTATAACATAAGAACCCATGAATACTAAATGGGAAACAACCTTTTCGTGTGAAACCAATGATATGAGGTTTTCACACTGGGAGTCTTATTAAGATTATTTATAAGTGTAAGTGTAAAATCATGTTTTCTCTCAAACTTGCAAATTTCTATACATAAGTAGGGAAGGGTGACTGAGGCTTGGAAAATAGCCCAACAGAGTCCACATGGATAGATACACAGGCATGTGTCTAGGCCGTGTGTGACATACGGTTTCCTCCCACGGGCGTGTGCTGTGACCGTGTGTCCCCTGCACCTAAAACTTTAAATCAAATTAGTACACGGGTAGGTCACACGGGCGTGTGCCTAGGCCGTGTCGAATTAACAGAATGCTCAAGTTTTGAACACGGGGTGAAGGCATGGGTGTGCCCAACGATATACGGGCGTGTGAGCCCACATGGCCCATATACACGGGCGTGTGGCCTCTCAAAGCTAGAAATCTATTAATTCGCCCAAAGTTTCTTGAATGTTCTTAGTCTTGTCCCGAACCGCTTTAATGTAAGTTTTAGACCTCGATGACCTGTTTGAGGGATGAAAGTATATGTTTTAAAATTTTTAAATTTTGGGCGAAATTTAGTGACCTGGTTTTGGTATGTTTATGAATGTTTAAGTCTGGTAATACCTTGAGCCCTGTTTCGGTGTCGGATACGGGTGAGGGGTGATGTGTCCCCTGCACCTAATTTTTTTAGAAATAGAATGCTCAGAATTGAGCACACGGGCATGTGTCTTAGCCGTGTGAGGGACATGGCCTTAAGCACGGGCGTGTGTGACCACACGGCCTGACCACATGGGTGTGTCCCAAAACCACACGGGTATGTGACCCCTTTTTAGGGAAAAAAATTTTTAAGTTTTGGAAAAATTTCTCGAGCTATCGGTTTAGTCCCGAACCACTTCTAAAGTATGTTTTGGGCTTTGTAGGCTCGTATTAGGGACTTTATGATTGAATGCAAATGATTTTAATTTGGACGCAAAATTTATGACTTGAAATTGTATGTTCGCTTGTGATGTGAGTCCGGCAATGCCTTGTATCCTTTTCCGGCGTTGAATATGGATAAGGGGTGTAACAAAGGGCTTCATAATTATGAATTGATATGAGGTATAAAATGTTAAAGATATGAAGATATGGATTATATAACATGTATAAACTATTATAGAAAGATTGAATTGATACAAAAATGGTATTAAAGCCCTTGTTGTAAATGATTGGGATACGAATGGCATGCCCTTAGGGTTTCAAAATGTAATAGCTTGAAATAGGGCCTAGTCGGAACAGTGGTTACGACACCACAAATTTGAGGTAGAAATATTTATTTTATGATTATTTTAGAGTCCATGATATGTTTGAGTGATTGTGTGCAAATTTTGTTGAGTAATTTTATCGATAAAGTGCCCAATTTTATTATTGGGATTGAATTGCATTAATTGCAAAATATGAGTTCTAAAATATAAGTACTTGTTTGAAATGGGGGTTTAAACTAGAAGTGTTTAAATGGCAAATAGATCATAATATTTTGGTATGGACAAAATTAGACATGGAAGGGTAAAATTGAAGGTTTAGTAAAAAGGGGCATTTTGGTCATTTGGGTGTTTTAAGGCATAAAAGACAAAATTTAAAACCCAAAAATCTGCTCATTCTCTTCCCCATGCTGCCGAAATTTTCAAGAAGCCATGGTTAGGGTTTCAAGCTTTTCAAAGCTCAATTGTAAGTGCATTTGAGCCCTGTTTTTAATGTTCATCGTATTTTTGAAATTTTGATAACTCGATTTAGCTATTTCTACCATTATTTTGAGTTAGAGTTTGATTTTAAAAATTGACCCATGTTGAATAATTGTGTATTTTGATGAATTATGGTAGATTATGCATGTCTATGATTAGAGAAACAAGTTTTATTAGATGATTTTTGATGAAATCGTATAAAAGGGGTTAAATTGTAAAAGTTATAAATTGGTCATAAGTGTGTGAATTAGTGAGAATTTGAGGTTTCCATAGAAGAGAAAAATGTTCAGCATGTAACGAAACATAAGAAAATTTAATAAAAAATATTTTACGAGCTTAGGGGTAAAAGTGTAATTTTTGAAAAGTTTGGGGGCAAAATTGTAAATTTTCCAAAATTTGATATGTGAATTGAATTGATTAGTGTGTTGATAAAAGGTGTTAAATGAGTGCTATTTGACATGTTAGATCAAGAAAACATGAAATTTGGACTAAGATCGGGGAAGAACGAAGTTGTGGGCTAAGTTAAGAAAATTAGTCGTTTCGGCATTCGAGGTAAGTTGGTGTGATAATAATAATGTAATAAAATTGTAATTTATATTTGAAAGTTAAATTAGTGAATTAATTGAATTGTGTTGAATTAAATGTTTAATATGCCAAGTTTATAAATCGATTTAAAAATATGTCTATGGTACAAGAAAGTGCATTGAAATATTGTATTGAATTTTGATTTCTATGATTATGCATATTATAAAAAAATTGTGAATTAGTGTTGTTACGAGAAAAGTGATTAAGTGAATGTTGAATAAGTTTAATGAGTGAAACCGAAATAAATCCCAATTGAACCTTAGGAATCTATAGGCTACATTTCAGTGGTAACTTCGACAACAATATAGTGGTAGCTTTGGCTACATCTCAGTGGTAGCTTCAGCTACAATACAGTGGTAGCTTCTGCTACAATATAGTGGTAGCTTTGGCTACATCTCAGTGGTAGCTTCGGCTACAATACAGTGGTAGCTTTGGCTACATCCGATGGTAACCTTCTACAATACGATGGTAACCGGCTACATCTCGATGGTAACCGGCTACATCTCAGTGGTAGCTTCGGCTACAATACAGTGGTAGCTTTGGCTACGTTATAGTGATAGCTTCGGCTATATTACAGTGTAGTACTTTGTGCCTTATTCCGTGTATCCTTTAGTATTCCATAGGGTTCAACGGGTATTGAATTGATATAATGAAAAGTGATTAAATGTGAAAAGGTTTTAATCATGTGATAATAATGTGCAAGTGAACATTGTGTTTGAGGCATTTATATGTGTAAGTGTGAATATGAATCTTGTGAATAAGTGTAGGTATATATGTGTAAACTATGAGCAATAAGCTCGTTTTATGATTGTACTTTGGTAAGGTTGATAAGAGGTAAGTGTTACCATTAATGCAACTATAGAGAAAGCATGAAATAGTGAATTTTAAAAGTAAAGCAGATTTAGACAGTACCAGTCATGTACATTTGAAAAATCACCAAAAATGGTAGGAATTGAATTAATAATTCAATGAGAAATGAAATTAAAGGTCATTGAGTCTATTTTCAAAGATAGAAAACAGTGTGAGCAAATGGATTATACTTTATGAGATATTTATAAGACTGGTTTAGAATGATTACGTGATCTCTTGTTCTGACTTGGAAAAATCATTATAAATTGTATAAAAATAATTATGTCGCATGGTTTATATTCATAGAATCCTTATTGAGTCTTTTTTATATTGGAACAAACGAGAACATTATTAGAATTTTGTATAATGAAATATCTTAATTTTTGTGAAGAGATGTCAGAACCGTCAAATAGTGAAATAGGGGAAAATTTAATGAATAAACTGTATTAATTGGCTAAGCCAAAAATTCTAGAAATTTTATGGCAAGAAGGTATATGAGTCTGATTTTAGGGAAAATTTATAGAACTTAATTTTGAGTTCTGTAGCTTATGAAATAATTAAATTAGTGACTATGACTCGGGAAAATAGTTTAAACTGAATTTGAGTAAAAAGGTGAAATCATGTGAATATTGATTCTATTTTCTTGAGCATAATTATTGAGGAATGGGTTAATATTGTTAATTAAATTGCTTATTATTATATGCCAACTTACTAAGTTATAAAACTTACACTACTTTCCCATTTCTCTCAGTGTTTTTCAGGATTGGCTCGGGGTTGGAGATCGTTGGAGGTATCATCACACTATCAATTTGTCAGGTTGGAATAACGGAAATTCTTATTTATCTATAAGTGAGTGGCATGTATAAAGATTTAGTTTTTGGTATTATGCAATATTATGATTTAGCCAAATGTATAGGCTTATACTGTCCCATTGTATAAAGCCATGATGTATGGCTCATAAAAGCTATAAGTAAGTAAACCTATTTTATGTATACATGAGAAATGGCTTGATGTGGTTAAGATAAATATAACTAAGAGTATGACAAAGGTCGATATATCGTATATTAGTACAAAGAGTTAAGAACATAAAAAAGGCTTGGAAAATAGTCTAATGTGTGCCACACTGGTTAGAGGCACGGCCGTGTGTCTCAGCCGTGGGTTAGGACACGACCATCGCACGGGGCGTGTTGTTTGGCTATGGTGCATAAACAAAATGCTCGATGTTTTTAACACGGGCATGTGTGACCACACGGCTTGCCCACACGGGCGTGGCCCATGTCACACGGGTGTACGACCCCTGTTTTAGTGAAAAATATATAAGTGTTCGAAAATTTCTGGTTTGGTTCCGAACCAACTTCAATGAAAGTTTTGGGTCTCATAAAGCTCATAATAGGGACATAGAGGGTACTCATGAAAGGTTTTAATATATAATTGAAATGTATGTATCAGAAAAGTGTATAAGAGTGTAGTAATGCCTCATACCCTGATCTGGCGGTGGTTAGAGGTAAGGGTTGTTACATTTAGTGGTATCAGAGCTATGATTTAGTCGGTTCTCTGACTAACATAGCAAGTGTGAGAGCGTAGTTATACATGCCACCACTATGTGATAGTGTGATGTCTTCCGACACAATTGAAGACCATCTTGTTAAAACAAAAGTACTCTCCAACCGAGTTATATCCGACTATTTGATAGTGATACTAAAGTATTTGAAGAAAGTGCAGTTATAATAAGTCAAAATTCGAAAAGGTATGAATAAGAATTTGTAAATTATATGTAATAATGTGTGATATGAAAGTTTATATAGTGATATGCTCGTACGTATTTGTTTGCCTTTCATATGATGTTACATGCTTGACAAAAATGATTTAGTAAATGTGATAAGTAAGGGTATACAAAATGCATAGAATGTATGAATGAGTGCGCATGTTTGAATGAAGTAATCGGAAATTTCGTGTACCATGAATGTGAATGCCAAATTGTCTTAAGTGAATAGTAAAACTACGATGATATATGATTCTAATTAGCGTTATGTCATATGTGTGCATATATGTGAGAATCGAGTTAGAGGTTGTACGACCTCACCTCCTTGTCGATGAGGTGTTTATAATAGAAATTCATGAGAATCATGTTGATTAAATTCCTAAGTGTGGAATTAAAGAGTTAAGTAATAGAATAACTGTAGATATGATCAGAGACTGAGAATGGTTGATAAGTGAAGGACAGAGTTAGAAAGATATTAGATTGACCTTAGAATTATTTGGTTTATACAATATCATAATTAGTGAAGAAGTTAACTTTGATAAATCGACTTATTCAAATAAGATACTGAAAGGAAATATCAACTGAAATTTTTCTGAACTAATTTTCTTTAGTGAAAGGAATAATGTGGAAATTAGTGAGGGCAGAATTAGTCAGAAGAATGATGTTTGAAATGTGAAGATGTTTAAGAATGACAGTCACAGTTGAGCAATTTAAAACTATCTCTTCTGGGTATTGTATGTGTTCATATATTTTCAGAGACAACTATGATTGTTTGTTTTCTGATGAAAGTATCGTTAGTCTGATTGATATATGATCGACATTCCACTATCTTCTATTAGAATTCAATTCTGTTATGTTTGAGATAAAAGTTGATAGTAAGCTTACATGAAATTGTTCTTATGTTTCTTCTGGTTATTGTTCTATTTATATCTGCAAGGAGTATGCTTTGTCTCTGTTATAATCGACTTCAGAACGTATGATCCGTATTTCTTTTTCTTCTGGTTTTCTTTGTGAAATCATCAGGATTTCTATTATTTTGTATAAGTGGTGTCTTCATACAATTAAAATGGTTTTGTGTTTTAGATTTAATTATCCTAGTTTTCTCATCAGCCTTATTGTTTAACTTATCAAGTGTGACTTATCATTGAATCGAGATCGAAAAAAGTGGGATTGGGGACAGTCAAATTCAAATGATATATTGATTTTGTTTCCTCAGGTAATTTTGATTTTTTTTAGTGAGTTCAAGCAAGATGTTACATTTCGTCTGAGTAAATACCTATTGGATTTGTTTAAAATGAGTGATGTTATTCTGAATTAAAGTTGTTTTGTTGATAATGTTATCCCAATTATGAAATTTGAATGGTCTAGACATGTTAGCAAGGTTGAAGGTATTATTAACCGAAGCATCAGTTTTGAGTTTAATTTGAATTAAGTAATGAATTTATAATTTTTCAGTGATGCACAAATGAACGGATTAGAATGTGTTTTATTGCTAGAATGTAAAGTGATGGTTTATGTTTTCAGATAGTAAATAATACCTTAGAAGGGAACTGTTCGGCTAGTGATTTAGAGATGGTCACTATTATGTCTATATTGAGAATCTGATGACATTGTTTGTTTGACGAAGATTTTTATATGTTCGCTGATCTCAAGAGTTGAAGGTATCTAGTAGCATAGAAAAATTTGAGATTAAGACAGTATTGATGACTTGAACTATTGAAAGATTGATTGACCTGTAGGGAGGCAAGTGTAATTATAGATTCTTATAAGGAAAATCCTTGCTTATCTTGTATGATTGGGTTACTCAATTGATCTTATTTGATGATCGATTGATTTTAGCTAATTAAAAAGCTAAAGTGATGTTTGCTCTGCAAGTTTAATAAACTCAGAAATGTATTAATAGGAGATAGGTTAAATGAGTACAGTAAGGGTCAACTTCTAGTTCTGAACCTCAGATTGAGTTTGATTACTATTACTATTATTCCGAGATAGACCTCATGTATTACGAAACTCAGATGTTTATGCAGAGAATTTTGTACAGAACTTATAGATGTCCATCCATTCAAATAGTAATAAAAAGTACAGAGATTTGAAGAAAATGTTCTGGTATACGGATATGAACTCGGTATTTCTGATTTAGTGTTCGAAAGTTGATTTGACACAGGATTAAGTTGAATGTCAAGTGCATTCAGGGTTCATATTGTTAGTGATGTTACTGAAATAATGATGAAGAGGGCTACTATAAATTTTGTATCAGATTTTTCCTCACATTCTGAATGAGAGAAATGCTAGCTGTATTGTTCCCAATTGTTTAACGAAATACGGATAATTATCTCAGTATGTATCAATTCTTAGTTCGACAAAATTGGCAGAATTATTTGTTTATAGAATAGTGGCAGGTGCTGCTGAAAGTATCTTTATGACAGAAAATCCTTTATTTTGGTAATTGAAGAAAAGTGAATTACGATTCATCAAAGAGTATAAGACTATTGATAAAATGAGGCCAGTTAGTTATCAGTGTGTATTTCGTCAGAACTTGAGAAAATTCAGTAATGTGGTTCTTATGTCCAGGATAAGAAAGTATAGTTTAGAATCTTAGTCTAAGGAGCGAGATATTGAGGATGTTGAGGCTATACGAGTATTTGGTAGTGCTTTACAAAATCAATCTTAAGTTTGTCTTCTGGTAAGATTTTCGGGGACGAAAATCCCTAAGGGGGGAGAATTGTAACAACTTGAAATAGGGCCTAGTCGGAACAGTGGTTACGACACCACAAATCCAAGGTAGAAATATTTATTTTATGATTATTTTAGAGTCCATGATTTGTTTGAGTGATTGTGTGCAAATTTTGTTAAGTAATTTTATCGATAAAGTGCCCAATTTTATTATTGGGATTAAATTGCATTAATTGCAAAATATGAGTTCTAAAATATAAGTAATTGTTTGAAATGGGGGTTTAAACTAGAAGTCTTTAAATGGAAAATAGATCATCATATTTTGGTATGGACAAAATTAGACATGGAAGGGTAAAATTGAAGGTTTAGTAAGAAGGGGCATTTTGGTCATGTAGGTGTTTTAAGGCATAAAAGACAAAAATTAAAACCCAAAAATCTGCTCATTCTCTTCCCCATGCTGCTGAAATTTTCAAGAAGCCATGGTTAGGGTTTCAAGCTTTTCAAAGCTCAATTGTAAGTGCATTTGAGCCCCGTTTTTAATGTTCATCGTAGTTTTGAAATTTCGGTAACTCGGTTTAGCTATTTCTACTATTATTTTGAGTTAGAGTTTGAATTTAAAAATTTGACCCATGTTGAATAATTGTGTATTTTGATGAATTATGGTAGATTATGCATGTCTATGATTAGAGAAGTGAGTTTTATTAGATGATTTTTGATGAAATCGTATAAAAGGGGTTAAATTGTAAAAGTTATAAATTGGTCATAAGTGTGTGAATTAGTGAGAATTTGAAGTTTCCATGGAAGAGAAAAATGTTCAGCGTGTCATGAAATATAAGAAAATTTAATAAAAAATATTTTATGAGCTTAGGGGTAAAAGTGTAATTTTTGAAAAGTTAGGGGAAAAATTGTAAATTTTCCAAATTTGATATGTGAATTGAATTGATTAGTTTGTTGATAAAAGGTGTTAAATGAGTGCTATTTGACATGTTAGATTAAGAAAACATGAAATTTGGACTAAGATTGGGGAAGAACGAAGTTCTGGGCTAAGTCGGGAAAATTAGTCGTTTCGGCATTTGAGGTAAGTTGGTGTGATAATAATAATTTAATAACATTTTAATTTATATTTGAAAGTTAAATTAGTGAATTAATTGAATTGTGTTGAATTAAATGTTTAATATGCCAAGTTTATAAATCGATTTAAAAATATGTCTATGGTACAAGAAAGTGGATTGAAATATTGTATTTAAATGTAATTTCTATGATTATGCATATTATAAAAAAATTGTGAATTAGTGTTGTTACGAGACAAATGATTAAGTGAATGTTGAATAAGTTTTAATGAGTGAAACCGAAACAAGTCCCGATTGAACCTTAGGAATCTATAGGCTACATTTCAGTGGTAGCTCCGGCTACAATATAGTGGTAGCTTTGGCTACATCTCAGTGGTAGCTTCGTCTACAATACAGTGGTAGCTTCGGCTAGAATATAGTGGTAGCTTCGGCTACAATACAGTGGTAGCTTTGGCTACATCTTAGTGGTAGCTTCGGCTACAATACAGTGGTAGCTTCGGCTACATCTCAGTGGTAGCTTCGGCTACAATACAGTGGTAGCTTTGTCTACAATACAGTGGTAGCTTCGGCTACGTTATAGTGATAGCTTTGACTATATTACAGTGTGGCACTTTGTGCCTTATTCCGTGTATCCTTTAGTATTCCATAGGGTTCAACGGGTATTGAATTGATATGATGAAAAGTGATTAAATATGGAAAAGTTTTAATCATGTGATAATAATGTGCAAGTGAACATTGTGTTTGAGGCATTTATATGTGTAAGTGTGAATATGAATCTTGTGAACAAGTGCAGGTATATATGTGTAAATTATGAGCAATAAGCTCGTTTTATGATTGTACTTTGGTAAGGTTGATAAGATGTAAGTGTTACCATTAATGCAACTATAGAGAAAGCATGAAATAGTGAATTTTAAAAGTAAAGTACATTTGGACAGTACCAGTCATGTACATTTGAAAAATCACTAAAAACGGTAGTAATTGAATTAATAATTGAATGAGATATGAAATTAAAGTCATTGAGTCTATTTTCATAGAAAGAAAACGGTGTGAGCAAATGGATTATACTTTGTGAGATATTTAAATTCTTGTGAGACTGGTTTAGAATGATTACGTGATCTCCTATTCTGACTTGGAAAAATCATTATAAATTGTATAAAAATAATTATGGTTCATGGTTTATATTCTTAGAATCCTTATTGAGTCGGTATTATATTGGAAGAAACTATAACTTTAATAGAATTTTTTATAATGAAATATCTTAATTTTTATGAAGAGATGTCAGAACAGTCAAACAGTGAAATAGGGGAAAATTTAATGAATAAACTGTATTAATTTTCTAAGCCAAAAAATCTGGAAATTTTATGGAAAGAAGGTATATGAGTCTAATTTTAGGGAAAATTTACAGAACTTAATTTTGAGTTCTGTAGCTTATGAAATAATTAAATTAGTGACTATGACTCGGGAAAATAGTTTAAACTGAATTTGAGTAAAAAAGTGAAATCATGTGAATATTGATTCTATTTTCTAGAGCATACCTATTGAGGAATGGGTTAATATTGTTAATTAAATTTCTTATTATTATATGCCAACTTACTAAGTTATAAAAGTTACACTAATTTCCCATTTCTCTCAGTGTTTTTTAGGATTGGCTCGGGGTTGGAGATCATTGGAGGTATCCTCACACTATCAATTTGTTAGGTTGGAATAACGGAAATTCTTATTTATCTATAAGTGAGTGGCATGTATAGAGATTTAGTTTTTGATATTATGTAATATTATGATTTAGCCAAATGTTTAGGCTTATACTGTCCCATTGTATAAAGCCATGATGTATGGCTCATAATGGCTATAAGTAAGTAAACCTTTTTTATGTATACATGAGTAATGTCTTGATGTGGTTAAGATAAATATAACTAAGAGTATGACAAAGGCCGATATATCGTATATTAGTGAAAAGAGTTAAGAACATAAAAAGGTCTTGGAAAATAGCCTAATGTGTGCCACACGGGCTAGAGGCACGGCCTTATGTCTCAGCCGTGGGTTAGGACACGACCACCGCACGGGCGTGTGGTTTGGCCGTGGTGCACAAACAGAATGCTCGATGTTTTTAACACGGGCGTGTGTGACCACACAGCCTGCCCACACAGGTGTGGCCCATGTCACACGGGTGTATGACCCCTATTTTAGTGAAAAATGTATAAGTGTTCGAAAAGTTCTGGTTTGGATTTGAACCAACTTCAATGAAAGTTTTGGGTCTCATAAAGCCCATAATAGGGACATATAGGGTACTCATGAAAGGTTTTAATATATAATTGAAATGTATGTATCGGAAAAGTGTATAAGAGTGTAGTAATGCCTCATACCCTGATCTGGCGGCGGTTAGAGGTAAGGGTTGTTACCCAAAAATAAAATAGGTGTTGTGATCAAGGATTAATTCGATGGATTAGGATCCAACATATGTTGTAGATTCTCTAGAGCCAATGTTAGCAGCATCGTACTAAGCTAGTGATAGCAACCTTGATCTAAAGCTAGTGTTAGCACCCTGAATATGTCAACTTGTATAAACAAATGGGTTTTGTGATTGATGATTAATTTGATGACTTGAGATCCAACATATGTTGGGATTCCCTGAAGCTAGTTGGAACAACATTGAGCCAAGCTAGTTTTAGCAACCCTGATCCGAAGCTAGTGTTAGTAGATCAATAATGTTAGTATATGTAATCAAATCAATCTTGAGTATCCAAGTTCAAGTTACTTCAGTTCTTCGAACGAAAGACATAAATTGAAATGGTATTATATGAAAACAAAATGGTTTGAATGAAAACATATATGAGTGAAATTATATGCATATGTTATAAGTTGAAAACAAACTAGTTGGTATATATCATATGATGGAATGTTAAATGTTTATATGATTATATTATGAGTTCCTGATTTGTAATCGAACTAACCCATTTGTTATATTTTTTGAAATGCTTATGAAAGTGTAAGGTTGCCTAAGATGCCATTTTTTATACCAATCTATTACAATTATATAACTTGTTAAAATGTTAAGGTAAGTTAAGTAAATTTTGTATGAACTTACTAAGCATTCAAAATGCTTACTCGTTGTCTTCCTTTTCTTGTAGATCTTTGATTATTTGGAACGTGACGGCTGGATAACTACAAAGATCAAACTATCCTATCAACGATTCGATAGTCTTTTGATCATTTTAATCTTTGTTATGTGACATGTATATAGTTAGTAAAAGTGTGTTATCTTGGAACTATATGTTTGGTTTGAATTGGGACTAGTATATAAATTATCAAATGATAATGCTTGCATTTGTATTAATGCATGATTTTCGTCATGTGTTTGGACCATATGTATAAGTTTGAATAGTTCATTTGAAGTTGAAAATGGTATGACTTGAACTTGAAAATGACATAATTGGTGTATGATTTGAATGACTCGAAAGTAAGAAAAACTAGTTTGTGTTTTAAATAAGTTGATGGATGTGTTTTGGTGATGAATTAAGATATGTTGATGCGGTTGATTTGATCAAGAGTAAATGATGTTGTGGTATGCATATTTGAATGATTTTGTGTAGGAATTAAGGTGCATCTATGAAAAAAATGAGTTTTATAATGGTTGGCTTGAATTAGGCATCAAAAAGGTCCATTTTGTACCAAAAATAGGTTCCACGTCTAGACGTCGATCTTCCCTTGTCGCCACGTCAGTCAATAGTTTGTGATGTCCCAATGTCAAGTGGTTCGACATCGTAAAGTGACAAACTATTTGTCAATGTCACGATGTGGAGAGATTTTTGTCACGATGTCGACCCTATACTTTTCAAATATAGCAATTTCATCCTTATTTTATCCCGAGTAGACTTCAGGGCTTTCGTAAGCTTGACTAAGGTTTAGATTTTACTGTGAATCATAATATCTATGTGTTCATGATAGGATTGAATATTTGATAGATTTATTTATAGTGAACTTGTTCTGACATTTTAAAAATGTTCAAAAAAAGGTCCTTATTTGATCCGGGTTGACTTTAAAGCATTAGTATACTTGTATAAGACCCAAAAAATAATGTTGTTACTTAAGGTTGTATTATTTTTTATTTCATGATTGATGGTGTGAATAATGATTTTACTGTGAACTTGTCAGTAATTACTTTGGCAACGAATGTGACATCCTATTGCTCTGACCTGACGATCGGGTTTGTAACAGCCCATTCTCAGTTAAATTGGAACAGTAGTTTCGAGAACACAAATCCAGGGAGTAAATTATTATTTTTTATTATTTTATGTTTCTGGAATGTTAGTAAGGTCGTATTAAAATTTCGTTAAGAAATTTTGATGTTTGCATGTTTAATTACATAAAAAGGACTAATTCGTAAAGGGTACAAAAGTAGAGTTCTATTAGTAAAAGGAGTCTAATTGCTATGAAACTTAAATATGAGTGGATTTAAATGGTAATTAGACCATTTTATTGTTAGTGGACAAAGATGGACATAAATTAAGTGATTTTAAGTTTAATGGTAAAGGTTAATTTGGTAATTTAATAAAAAAACTAAAAGTAAAATAATACAAACAATTGTATCATCTTCTTAAACATCTTTTTCCACCTAAATTAAGAAAAAAAAACCTCCATTTTTCACTTTGAAGGTTCGACTTTGTCCAAGTGCTGCATGTAAGTGATTTTTGATCTTGTTTTTAATGATTTTTATGTTTTTGAAGTTGTTGTAGCTTAATCTAGCTAGCCCGGGGATCAATTTACAAAACTGTTAAAGAATTAGGGTTTTCTCATGAATGCTCTTGCATGATTCTTGATGTTTTATGAAAGATTCTGAGTCCTTATTGATAAAAAAACTAGTTTTGTAAAGGGATTTTTGATGAAAATTGTATTTAGCAACTTATTTGTAAAAATGGTAAAAGTTCATGGTGAAATTGTGAAATGATGGTTTGTATGAATTGATATAGTTCCCTAGTGAATCCAGCTAGCATGAGATGAGGATTAAAATGCTTAAATTTTAATTTATGAGTTGAAGGACTAAATTGTAAAAAAAATTAAAATATTAGGGGCAAAATAGTAATTTTAAAAAATATGAAATATGGACTGAATTGAATAACTGAGTATTAAATGAATTGAATTTATCTATTTATATAAAGATACACCTCGTACAGATTTAGATCGAGAAAAAAAAAAGCCTCAGATTGATCAACTATGTTTTTACACTTTGTTTGTTGGGGTAAGTTCGTATGAACATTTATTGTGTGTTATTGTTATTTAAATTGAATGTTAAGTGATGCTACTCTTAATGAAAATGGATTGATATATAGAAAAATGTATCAATGTTACGACGAATTGATGGTGAACGAGTCCCGGTTGAACCTTATGAATTCTTAGGATACGAATGGCATGTCATTAGGGATTTCATGTTTAGGGTGCTGGTCTTGAATGTCCTACAGATGGCTGAGGTCCTGTATTTGTTGCGGATACTCCACACCTCGTGTGAGCAGCATCGTGTAGTTTACATTCTAACCCACAGCTCGTATGAGTAGGCCCGTTTCATAGCTTATGTAAGCATTGATGTAAAGGAAATGCTACGGTTATATGTTTAAACACACTTTGTGTGAGCTTTCCCGAGTATCCGATGAAATTCTAAATGGTTTTCGCTAATTTTAGCTAGTGTGAGTTTTAACTTTGAGAAGTCAAATTTTTGGGACATGCTGTATCGGCTGATGGCATTAGAGTTGATCCGAGCAAAACTTTAGGTGTGGTAGATTGGAAACCTTTGAGAAATGTATCTGAAGTAAGAAGTTTTCTAGGTTTAGTCGAATATTATAGAAGATTTGCCAGGGGATTTTTTATGATTGCTACACCGTTGACGAGATTGTTGCAAAAAGATATTAAGTTCGAATGGTCCAAAAAATGTCAGTAAAGTTTTAATCTGTTGAAAGCTTTATTAACTGAGGTACTTGTGTTAGTTCAACCGGATTCCAGAAAAGAATTTGTGTTTTACAGTGTGCATCATTGAAAGGTTTGGGCTTTGTTTTAATGGAGGAAGGAAAAGTGATAGCTTATGCTTCTAGATAGTTGAAATCATATGAAACGAATTATCTAACTCATGATTTAGAGCTTGTAGCGATTATATTTGCCTGAAAGATTTGGCAACACCATTTATACGGAGACAAATGTCATATCTTTACGGATCATAAAAGCCTGAAGTATTTGATGTCGGAAAAAGATTTGAATTCGAGACAGTGCAAATGGCTTGAGTTATTGAAAGACTACGATTTGATCATTGACTATCATCCGGGAAAGGCTAATGTCATTACTGATGCATTGAGTAGCAAATCTTCATTTTCTTTGCAAGCTTTGAGCGCGTAGTTAACGTTGATTGATGATGGTACAATTTTAGTTGAATGAATAGCTAGACTGATGTTTCTGCAATAGATTTGCGAAGCTAAAAGATGTGATGATATTTTGATAACTAAACTGAAACAGATCGAGGCGACACCTGATTCAAATTTTCATGTTGGTTCCGATGATAGTTTGTATTTTAAACACAAAATTTGTGTTTCGAGAAATTCTAATCTTGTTCAGAAGATTTTATAGGAAGCTTACAATAGTAACTTGTCTATTCATCCTGGTAGTAATAAAATTTACGGTGATTTTAAACAAATGTACTGGTGTCAGGTATGAAACCAGAGACTTCAGAGTTCCTATTGAGATGTTGAGTTTGTCAGCAAGTTAAAGCTGAGCATTAGGTACCTTCTAGTTTATTACAACCAATGATGATTCCAGCGTGCAAATAGGAACGTGTCACGATAGATTTCGGATCGGGATTACCTTTGTCACCGAAAAAGAAAGATACTGTGTGGCTCATTATTGATCGTTTGATGAAGACTATGCATTTTATTCCAGTGCATATGGATTTTTGACTTAAGAGATTAGCAGAGTTGTATGTGGCTGAGATCGTTAGATTGCATGGTGTGCCTGTTTCTATTATTTCTAGCAGAGATCCACAGTTTAAGTCTCGATTTTGGAGCAAGTTCGTATGAACGTTTACTGTATTATTGTTATTTAAATTGAATGTAAGGCAATGTTACTATTGATGAAAATATATCGATATATATAAACGTATCATTGTTACGACGAATTGATGGTTAATGAGTCCCGGTTGAACCTTAGGAATTCTTAGGATACGAATGACATGTCATTAGGGATTTCATGTTTCAGGTGCTGGTCTTGAACGCTTTGCCGATGGCAGATGTAACACCCCTAACTCGTATATGTCACTGGAACACGGTTACGGAGCATTATCGGAGTTTACAATTCAAACGGACAGAAACTTCAAATAGTTCATATCATAATAATAAACGTATTAATCCCAAGTCAAAACATACATATTGTCCCTTAAACAAGCCCTTGGGGCCTTAAATATACGTTAGATGCAAGTCAAGACTAAATCGAAATCTCAAAGAATTTTCAGAACATAATAAAAATTTTCAACACTGCAGTGGTCACACGGCCTTGTAGGCATTCGAAATAGGGACACACGGTCATGTCCCAGCCCGTGTCCATGCCCATGTAACTTACTAACTTGGTCACACTGCCAAGCCACACGCCCGTGTGCTGGGCTGTGTACCCTTCGAAATAACCTCACACGCCTGTGTGTTTGGCCGTGTGCTAGGCCGTGTAACAACTTGACTTGCAACCCTTTGAAAGCTACAAGGGACACACAGTCGTGTCACCTGGCCGTGTGTCACACACGGTTGAGACACACAGCTGTGTCACCCAGTCGTGTATCACACACGGCTGAGACACACGCTCATGTCTCTACTCATGTGGATGAAAATATGTCATTTTATTAGCCATTTTTCTCACCGAATATAGCATGTACCTACACACAACATTGTACATACTTACAAGCCATAAAAAGGCATCCAAATCAAACATAAACAAGTCATTTACATTTGGTATAAATTCATACAACCAATATGCCCTTAGGCACCTCAAATAACAATATCCAAACATGTATAATCATGTACTCATTTTGGTCAAAATGATCAACTAACTTCCAACTAGATTTGCATCTGTAACGCCCCAATTTTCAGGAATTTTAAAAATGTTGGAAAAATTTAAAAATTCTGTGTCCTGTTTATTTGTCGTAGGATTAAGTACGGTAGTGGGCCTCTAGAAGGCCCAAGCTTAAGGTAAAACCCGGTAGTTTTAATTAATTTTAATTCCATAAGAAAAAGGGGTTTTGGTTCATTGGGCTTTTAGGTATTAATTGTGTAAAATAAATCACAAGGAAGCATGTGGTAAAGTGGCTAAGTGACGCCACTGGCAAGGCTATAAAAGTGGCGTGTGGATGCTAGGGAGAGCTGAGGTTCAAGTCACAATGACAGCAAATAAGGGATTAATTTTTATGAATGGAAAAGGTAAGTAGTGGAACTGAAGTGAAAGTCTGTCAGGAGAGGATTTAGGAGTTGATAAGGGATAGGATTTAGGAGTTGATAAGGGATAGGATTTAGGAGCAGATAAGGGAGGAAATCTAGGAGCTGATCAAGGAACAAGAGGTGGCCGCCCAAGGGACTTTAGCATGGGAATTTCGGCTAGGGTTAGTGCCAGTATAAATTCGGCATTAGTGGTAAGTAGTGCCGTTTCCTGATCATTCTCTTCTTCTTTTATTTTTCTCTTCTCTCCATCCACTTATTCTTTTCTTCTTCTTTTCCCCATAGCCGAATCCTTCAGCCACCCTACTCTATACCACCTTCCTTCCATTATTTTTAAGACTATAGCCGATTGCCTCAAATCCCGAAAACTTGACTCCTTTTGTACCGATTTTTCCCTAGCCAAATTTCTTATTTTTCTCATCATGTTTGGCCGATTCTCTCAACCTCTAAACCCCAGGTTTCTGTCGACAATACCACAAGTAAAAACCCTCATACTTTATCTTTCTCTACACTTTTGCAAAAAGCCGAATACTGAGATCACTGAGGGCTCGACTTTTGTTATCGTTTGAGGGCTTAGAACTGCATCAGAATCAAGTAGGAACTAAGGGGGAACGTTGACTGGAAGAATTGGTGGTAAGTCTTTCCAACTTAGTCTATCTTGCATATTTTAAAAAAAGCCGGAATCCCTAAAAGGTTAGGGAGGTTGTCATTTTTTTGGACTTGTAGCCCTAAGGGGTTGTGATAATAGTATTATTTTGGTAATAGTGTGATTAAGAGGCTGTTGATCAAGGGCTTGGACAAGTGGAGTGAACGGATCTAGATCGAGACACTATTTTCGGCAAAGGTAGGAATGTTAAGGCCTAAGGTGTTGTTGGCGGAATATGGTAAGAAGTTAATATGTAGTTCGTTTCGGTAGTAAGATTAACGTGGTAGTATTATAATTGTAGGCAGTTCGATCTCGTCAGCGAATCGTCATAAAACAGTGTGTAATCGACACCTCTCATAGACTAGATCAACAAAAGCGAAAAGCGAAATGCTTAAAAGTTGGTATTTTAGGAATTTGCGAGTGTACGAATGCTCGTAAGATAGTTGGGTTTGTATGTTTGGTATTCTGAAGGTAATAAACTGTAGTACGTACGATTTTATGCATTTTGATAATGTAGGCTTAATGGGCCAAAAATCGGGTTCATGGGCCAATGAGCTCAATTTGGTAAGTATGTGCGGTATGTATTCTGATAGTACGTAAATGGATAGGATATGCATGAAAACCCTAGAAGTAGCTAAATCACTACAATACCCTTATGTATGGAAAATTACCATGATACCCCTAGGTGTAAATGACCAATATGCCCCTAGGTTAATTTTGTCTGAAAAACATGTTGATTTAAATCTGTATGATGTATGCCATGAATGAATATTTGTTGCATGGGGACATAGGTTATATTTTAGAGGAAGCATCCTGGTGGCTATGCCACAATTATTTGATCTGGTGGCTCTGCCATATATTTCTGTTATGGTGGCTCTGCCACGATTATTTGTATCTAGTGACTCTGTCACATTATCTGTTCTGGCAGCCATGCTGCATAATTTTGTGGCTTGTAGCAGTTGGGTGGGTCGAGTAGTCTCCCCACATGGTGAAAGGTTGGTAAGGGGGTGTATGTGGTTGGTTATGTGTTGGGTTTTGCATATACATGAAATATCTGATCTGATTTGTTATGGACCTATGGGCTTAATTCTGTATTATGTTCTGGGCTAAGGCCAATTTATTTTGTTTCTGTGGTTTGAGCTGATATGGGCTATGGTTGGGTCAATTTTACACACTGAGTTTCCCCAAACTCATCCCCTATTTTCATCCATGCAGGTAATCCCCAGCCATAGTGGGCTTGGAGTTGCGAGGGATTGGAGTGGCCACTGCTTCGCAATATGGATTTCTTCGGTGATTTGGACTTCAATTTTCTTTACTTTGATGATTTGGGTTTTGTTATGTAATAAGGCCGCTTATGATTATTTTTAATTGGGTTCCGATTTATAACTTATCATGATGACCTTAAATTATATTAACTATCAAAATGGGCTAGATCTAGGGTTCGTTTTCCAAAAACATAAACTGATTTCGAAGTAACACGATTACAAACAAGGCTTCTGCTATGATAACGTTTTACAAACTTAAATACGTTTTATTCTAAAATAGACATAATTTCAATGGTAACCTAAAAATATAGGCGATATTAGAGTGTGGCAATGGCGGTGTGCATGTCTAGGATTGGATCCGAAAGAGCTTGGTACTTAAGCAGTCCGATGGACTCACCTCCTTTTTCCGGTTTCCTACCTGGTGTGCAGCTTCCATTCACTTTAACCCTCAATGAATTAATGCTTTGAACATCAAGTACGATTTCCTAGACTTAGAATGAAAAAATGTTTTAACATTTTGATGTGGCACGTCAGATCCGGTCATAACGTCTAGGCCGGGTTTGGGGTGTTACAGCATCAATTCATGACATTTAGCTTTCTTACCAAAACTTATCAATTGGTAAAAAATATGCCATTCTAAACTAGCACTAAATCACCATATAAGTCGTGTATACTATAGTACCAAATCACCACAAAATCGTCATATCATAAAACACATTTAACTATCGTTTTTACCTTTCATTATTCAGTCACCAAAACAAGCCACACATCAATCATGTTAATGCTACTTATATACATACCGAAATAGTCAAAACACAAGTCAAATCAAATGGCCATATTCACAACAAAACATATAGGCCAACATTAGTCAAAATTACTATATATGCCATTATAACCAAAATTAAACAACTGAATATACCAAAAAAGTTGATGGATAATGTGATATAGCTCCGACAAGCTTCCAACCCAAACGAGCTTCCTATTCAATATAAAACACGAAAAATAACACAGAGTAAGCATTTAAGCTTAGTAAGTTCGTATAACATAGAATTTAACTTACCATTTAGTCATAGAATAGGTGTTATAAACAAGCATATCCCAATATAATTTGGCCAAATGCCTAAGCACATATACACAAACCATGTAATTATATATATAAGCCATTAAACATAGATGAACATAACCATTGATCAAGTTCCATATAAATGTATCATCCATTTCATTTTTCCATATATCATACGTAACACCCCTTACCCGTGTCCGACGCCGGGAAAGGATACGAGGCATTACCGGACTTAAACGTACACATACATGTAAAACTGGGCCATAAAATTTCAACCAATTCAAGAACATTCAAACACATGCATATCATCCCTTATGCGGGCCTACGAGGCCCAAAACATACATTGTAAGTTATTTGGGACTAAACTGAGAACTTATGAAACTTTTACAACACTTGAAAAATTTTCCAAATTTGAAGAGTCACACGCCCGTGTGAGTAGGCCGTGTGGTCACACACGCCAATGTGGCTCGGGACACGCCCGTGTCCTCAGCCCGTGTAACTCTCTGTTTATGACGTCTACAATGAAATAGAGTCGCACTGTCAAGTCACACACTCGTGTGCTAAGGCCGTGTTTTCCACACGGTTGAGACACATGGCCGTGTCTCTACTCGTGTGGCCAACACTTAGGCTATTTTCCAAGCCTTGGTCAACCAAAAACCCTCACACATTTATACAACATCAATATATAACATGGCATCCATTTAATGATTAAACATCTTCAATTAGGCCACAAACATAGCATTTGCATGTCATCATACTTGTATTTCTCATACTCATTTTATAACAAGTCTAGACATACCAAACCATATTCATTTGGCCTTGTCATCTTCATTACCACTTATACCCTTATACCATGGCTATCTTCATGCTAATATTCTCAACTTAATCATCTAGCATTCATAGTCATGTCTGATTCATATCCTTAATTTCACATATCACACACTCACATTAACATGTTTCTTTAAGGCATTCCACACCAATTTCATTCTTCATCAACATCATTAACTTACTATAAATTTACACTTTTATACTAAAAATATGGTCACATCTATTGATCAACGTTCATCCATCAAATATGCATAACATATCATACATCCATCGATGACAAGCCATCACAACATGCACATCATCAAGACATTAGAATAGTCATGCAAAATCAATTAGGTCTGCAACCTAATAATCAAATATAAGTCATATCTCATGGCTCTATACAAACGAATCATTATAAGCCAACTCAATTGGCCAAATCATGAAGCACATATCATAAAGTACTAGGTCTCTATAAATGTCACTCACTTGAAAACTCTTAAGCTTTATTAATACCCCGGCTTGATAATTTGATAATGTGATGCCGC
The DNA here is from genome assembly GCF_025698485.1 of Gossypium arboreum. NCBI lineage: Eukaryota > Viridiplantae > Streptophyta > Magnoliopsida > Malvales > Malvaceae > Gossypium > Gossypium arboreum. The sequence continues at coordinate 69,845,971 of NC_069081.1, forward strand.
CTCCGACGATCTCCAACCTCGAGCTAACCTGACAACACTAAAAGAAATGGAAAAGATAGGGGTAAGCTTTATAGCTTAGTAAGTCCGTATGAAAATAATAAGCAATATGTCAACATGCTTCTCAAGGTAATACAATCATAATTACACATTTACTTATGTTCTGGTCAAGCTATTTTTCTCGAGTCATAGTTACTAAATTATTTATATCTGGAGCTATGAAACTCCAAATTAAGACCCGTTAATTTTCCCTAAAACTATACTCACATATATTATTATCATAAAAGTTATAGAAATTATGGATTAGCCAATAAGTACATTTTATTCTTTAAATTTACCCCTTTTCTGTTGTTTGACAGCTTCGACCTTTCTTTACTATAAATTAATTATCTCACAGTATGAGATTCAGAGAATGTTCTCGTCTATTTCTATTGAAAATATACTCATTAGTAATTTATTCATATGAATTATAATACATAACTGCTGCTGTCCAAAACTATTTTAGTGCAATATGATGATAACTATCATAAGTTCATTTTCAGCTAATCATGGATTCCATGTTCAATTACACAAAGACATAATAACATAACCATAAGTATTATTCATCATTCAAGCATTTTTGCATACTTATCATATTTTCATATATATACATATACATAAACTTTTTCACCATAAGCCATTCTTCATCAAGGCATTGCTTATGAGTTTAGCGTACATACCTGTACTTACTCATAGTATATCACATAACCTTACCTTCTTTAACATGCCCTCCTTGGTTCTTTCATCACATTATCCATTGCATTATCTATTGAACACTTGGAATACTATTGGATACACAGAAACTTGCATATAAGTGCCAAATAAACATATGTAGCCAAAGCTACCTCATAACATGTAATGCTTGTAATGGAGCTCGTCACGGGCTTGCTCATAAAAGCTATCAGTCAAGGTGTAGCTACACGGGCTGCTCACACAAGCTGTCAGGTATCCGACCAACTCAAGGATTACCTAGTCACTAGTAGGACACACAAGACCATTGCTCGGAGCCCAATTACATGTATCGCATCCATAATGAACTCGGACCAACTCAATGATCGTGAGGTTTTGTGATAGGTTTTAAATGTTTATAATTACTCGTTCTTGAACTAACTATTATCACGATGTAGGCAAGTGTACCTATCGAATAGTAGTATAGTTTTAGCAAGACCGGATTGTCGAACCCAAAGGAACTAAAAGTACTAGTAATGACTGTCTTTTTATTATCTAGCCTAAGAATAATGGGGTTTTGTTTTAATTAACTAATTATCTAAACTAAGAACTCACAGAGAAAAGAATTGTGGAATTGCTTTTGAAAAAAATCAATTGACTTAAGACAATACCTAAGGAAAAATCCACTTAGACTTTACTTGTTATTCTGGCTCCGAATCGGACGATTTATTCATTCAACTTGTTCCGTAGAGATCCCTAAGTTATGTTATTATCCCTATTTAAGACTAACAACATCTAATCCCTAAATTGAATAACCGAGACTGTTCTCTAATTAACACTCTAGGGTTGCATTAACTCGATATATGGATCCCCTTATTAGGTTTCACCCTAATCCGGCAAAATCTTGTCACCCTATGTTTAGGCGCGCAATCAACTCTGCTTAATTATGATAAATGTACTCTTAGCCAGGGTCTATTCCTCCTCTGAATAAGAGCCTATCCTGAATCAATAACCTGGGATATTAAAACAAGAATTAAGAACACATAATTAAGAACAAGTTAAATATTTATCATATGATTCAGAAAATAATAAAAAGATTCGTCTTAGGTTTCATTCCCCTTAGGTATTTGGGGGATTTAGTTCATAACTAAATAAGACAACATCTCAGAAAAATAAAGAATACAAAACATAAAGAAAACTCAAAACTCCTGAAGGGAAATTGAGGAGAGATCTTCAGTCTTGATGATGAATCCGGCTTCTGAGATGGATCAATCGGCTTCCTTGGAGTAATTCCTTACTCCCTATTCTCCGTCTCTCTTTTTTCCTCTTCTAGGGTGTATTTATAGGCTTTAGAATGCCTAGAAGCCCTCAAAAGTGCCCGTTTCCAAATTGGACTTAACTTGGGCTCGGCAGGGACACGCCCGTGTGTGATTACTTCAGGTCGTGTTTGAGCCTATTAGAATGGCACGGGCGTGTGCTATACCCGTGTGAGTCGTGCTTCGATTCTGCCAGAATGACACGACCTTGTGGTCTGCCCGTGTGAAGAAGTCCAGGCCGTGTTAAGTTCGTACTTTGGCCCATTTTCTCTGTTTTTGGCCTGTTTCTTGTTTCTTTCACTCTCCTATGCTCTCTTAAGTATAAAACATGAAATTAAAGCATTACGAGCATCGAATTCACCAATTTTAATGGAAAATCATCCATAAAATACGTTAAACATGGGGTAAAAATATGTATAAATTACAGTTTATCACTCAACGAGCTCGGATGCCTCATACATATCACGAACCTAGACCAACTCCTAGTGACATGTCACTTGTATCCTAAACTATTCCTAAGGTTCAAATGGGATTTTTCGATACCACATCTTTGTCGAACTTACTCGAAGTGTCGATCTCACTATCCATAGTACCAATTGCCAATTCATAGCATAATATGGCATAACTCAAATAACAAATAAGCTTTTAAGAATTTACATAACATATATCACATATTTCATATATCACTTGTCATGTATCATCATTTTCTTTTATTTCATGTAATATTCTTCCGTGTCATATTTCCACATCATATACACCATTCCATCAACTTTTCCAATATATTAAATCATACAATATGTGCAATAATAGTAAGGAATATAATTCAAACATAACATTGCATTATTATTATCATACAAACTTACCTTGAATCCGAGCACAGCTAATTATTCCATTTTAGTCCATAATCTCGCACTTTACTGATTTGGGCCCGAATCTCAATTTTCTTGATCTAACATTCCAAAGATAACTTATTTATTACTCAAATTAATCAAATTGACCCAAAAATAATACTTTTACAAATTTGCATTTTACCCCTAAACTTCACATATTTGCAATTTAACCCCTAGGCTCATAAAATGAAATTTATTCAATTTTTTTGTAATTTAAGCCTAACCGAATCATTTTTATAACTATAGTAGCCCACAATTTCCACTAAATCACACTTTTATGATAAATTTTATAACTTTTATAATTTAGTCCTTTTTAGCGTTTTCATCGAAAACTACTTAGTAAAAGTCGTTTCACACACAACAAACATTCATATTCCTCCCTTAAACATCAAAATACACACATGTAACACATGGGTAAATTTTCAAACATCAACCCTAGCTCAAATAAATGGTAGAAATAGCTAGATCTTGTTACGAGGATTTCAAAAACGTAAAAATCATTAAAAACGGGGCAAGAACGGACTTAATATTGAGCTTGGAAAGCTTGAACAAAACCCTAGCCATGGCTTCCATGCAAATTTCAGAAAAGGTTGAGGATGAGCATAAATGTGGCTTTTATTTTCCCTTTTTATTATTTTAATTACGAAATGACCAAAATGCCCCTAACTTAAAAACATTCTATTTCACCTATTTCATGTCCTTTTTTGTCCAACAAATTAAACAATGGTCTAATTACCATATAAGGACCTCCAATTTAAAATTTCATAGCAATTAGACACCTCTAGCTTCTAGAACTCAAGTTTTGCACTTTTTACAATTTAGTCCTTTTGACCAAATTGAGTGCCCAAACGTCAAAATTTCCGAACAAAATTTTCACAAAATCATCCCGTGAAATTGTAGACCATAAAAATGTGATAAAAAAATTTTACTATGTCGAATTTGTGGTCCCAAAACCACTGTTCATACTAGGTTCTAACTCAGGATGTTACATCATATAACCACATTTTTCATGTAAAATCATATGTAATTGTAACACCCCTAACCTATATCCGTTGTCAGAATAGGGTTCAGAGTATTACTGAAACATTCAGAGTATTTTACAAATTATTTACATAAATTACTATTCATTTACCGAGATAATTGAAAACATTCCTTGATTGGACCCTCGAGGTTCATTACGAGTATTAGAATCGAGTCGGGACTTAATAGGGAACTTTAAGAATTTTTCGTGAAATTTCAAAAAAAAAATTCAATGAGCAGGGCTCACACACTCGTGTAGTCCTAGGGACATGCCCGTGTAACCCTGGGACACGCCCTTGTTACAGGCCGTGTTTGACCCCGTGTAACTCTCTGACTTGTGCACATGGCCATGCTACACACCCGTGTGCTATGCCATATGGTCAATTAATTCATTTCGAAATTAGGTGCAGGTTTCACATGGCCAAGACACACGCCCGTGTTCTAGGCCATGTAGCACACACGGCTGAGACACATGCCCATGTACCAGGTCGTGTGTTACACACGGCCTAGCCACACGCCCGTGTGTCTGCCAGTGTGGACAAAATAAAGTCATTCCTAGCTTCATTTCTAACCCAAAATCACACCCATGACCTGTACTTGAATCACACATCCAAATACCAACCATTTCAAGCATTCAAATCAAGTAAATTCCATCATTCATCATGGCATATCATTTCATGCATACATGTCTATAATCTCACCTAAGTTAAATCCTCAAGTTAGACATAGTTTGATCAACTACTTAATATATACGTAGCTACCATAGTTTGGCATTATAAGTATATTAAAACAAACCATTACTAGTCATTCTAATGGCTAGATTACAAGCATCATTTACATTTACATGCCAATATGGCCAATATATCCTATACTTGTCATTACAACCATAATTGATTTACCATATTGTACCGACATGGGCCGATGGATAGTGTGAGTGATCTCCACCAAGCTTCCAATCCAACGACCTTCTGATTTACTCTAAAACAGGGAAATAAAACTAAGTAAGCATAAAATGCTTAGTAAGTTCGTATAACATGGTACTTAACTTACCATTTATTCTATTTTGAGGTAACAATGTGAGGCATATTTAATCAATTTGATCTCAAGCCCTACACATATTCTCATTGCCCTTGTTAGTCATATATTTCATAATAACATCAAAAAAACATGTATGGGCTCAATAACAATAAATTTTCCATGCACATATGCTTTCCACAACATGTATAAATCACATTGTTACATCTTGAGTTCAGATTATTTCATATCAGAACTTTACTCATTTTACTCGAATATCATATCACGTGTGTAGTAGTACACTCAAAGTGTACAAGTCCATAACCAAGGATGAACATATTCGTCAAATAATTTCCATGTACAAATATCATCAATTCATGTTTTCATATGCCAGTTGTCATGTAGCCTCATCTTCTTGGATTTTAGGCAACTATGTATAATAACTTATTTCTTATTCATGTCCTTTCATGTCAAGGTTTTTACCCATTCGATTTATTTAGAATACCGATGGATACATAGGTATTACACCCAATGTGTACAAATTAAGATCTGTCAATTCATGTCTAATGGTACCCATAAGGTATTATTTCAGAGAGTTCACTCTCGAGCCACACATAAATACAACAAGATTACTAGTCCAGGCTAAATCCAATCCATAACATATGCTCGAGAGGACTTATATCAGGATCACCTGTCTGGGCTAAATCCTTTCATGAATGAGGTCAATAGGATTACTCGTCCGAGCTAAATCCCGTCAGCAACAAATGCAGGACCTCATTCATTTTGGAAATTATATTTATCTATTGATTCTTCCTTTATTCAAATGGGATTTAACATTTTTCAAGCATTAACAAGCATTTGATCATTTCATACATCTAAATCATGCATATAATTCAAATAGACACATTCCACATTCATTTCAAACGTATAAGTAACATTTTTATCATTTACCATTTATCGGGCATTATTATTGATCGGACACTTTCATTTATCAAGCTATAACGAGTATGTGATCATTTCACATATTTATGCCATTTATACAATTCACAAACACAACATTAAATTCAAGCATGAAAATATATACAATTTAGTTACACTAACTTACCTTGACAAATGTTCGTGTACATAAATTTACTAATCCGACATTTTCCTCATTTCCTCGTTCTAGCTCCAAATTTGGTCTATCCGGATCTATACGAGTAAATTTAATATCAATTTATCATATTTTATATTTAGGTGGACTCAATTTACGCTCTAGGCAAAATTACCATTTTGCCCCTAACTTTTCTATAAATTTCGATTTCGCCCCTAGGCTCGAAAACTAAAACTTGTGCAATTTATTCCCTATTCCAAGTCTAACCAAAATCCCATTATAAAATTTACAGCACATGTATTCATAAAAATTTAGAATTTTTCATCAAATTTCACAACTTTACATTTTAGTCCTTAAATCATGTTTTCATCAAAAATCACTTTGTAAAAGTTGTTTATCTATCAACAATCTTTCATTTTCTACCATAAAATTTCTAATTTTCAGCATATTCATCCATGACCTAATTTTTATACTTTAATAACTTTTCAAATTGATCCCCCAAATAGATAGATTAAGCTATCCTAGTTTCAAAAATATCAAAATTACTAAAAACGGGCCAAGAGAACTTACCCAATTTGGCCATGAAAGTTTCTTCTCTCTCTCCTAGGGTTTCCATGTATTTTTGAGGAAGAAGATGATAAAATAAAATGATATTTCTTTTTATCTTCTTTAATTAATTAAATATTTTCACTTTCCAATTTAGTCCTTGCCCTTTTTCTAAATTTACATGGATGAGTCACCAAAATATCTACATACTTTTAATCAATGGTCTAATTACCAAATAAGGACCTTAAGTTTTGAATTCCATAGTTATTTGATCCTTCTAGCTACTAGAATCTAACTTTTGCATTTTATGCGGTTTGATCATTCTCACAATTAAACACATAATCAATAAAAAAAATTTTTCAAAATTTTCACATGACATTTCTAACATAATACAAACTATATAATAAAATAAAAATAAATTTTATTTTCAGCTCAGATTTGTGGTCCTGAAACCACTGTTCTGATTACACTAAAATTGGGCTGTTACAATGATCCCGTAATAATCTGTATCAAACTCTTACCATTTCGTATCAGAATATTTCCCATTGAACCATTTAGAATATCGTTGGATACTTGGGATAACTCACACATAGTGTGCTAAATCATATAACTATACTTCGTCAAATCCTATATATGTATGCTCACACGAGCTGTAAATCGGTATGCTCTCATGGGCTATACCCGGTATGCTCTCACGAGCTGTAATCAGTATGCTTTCATGAGTTGTGGGTCAGAATGTAGCTACATGATACTGCTCACACGAGTTGTGGAGTATCCACAACACATGCTGGACCTCAGCCATTGATAGGACGTTTAGGACCAGCACCCAAATCATGTAAACCCTAATGACATGTCATTTGTATCCTACGAATTCCTAAGGTTCAAACGGAGCTCGGTAATAGTCGTACGTCATTGGATATGCACTCGATAATTATATATGACAAATCAAAACATATCTATATATTTCAATTAAAAACATATAAACACAATTTAATTTCACAAACTTACCTCGATGAGTATACGTAGATACGGAGGTGATTAATCTGAGATTTTTCCTTTGCCTCGATCTAACTACGTACGAGGTCTGTCTTGACCTATACTGATAAATTTAACTCAGTTCAATATATTTTCCATTCAATTTAACCCAAATCATATTTTGTAAAAATTACCATTTAAGGACTCTTACTTTAAGGATATATAGGTATTTAATAATTTTAGCTACTAGAACTCAACTTTTGCACTTTACGCGATTTAGTCTCTTTTTTTTTTTTTATCAAATTGAGCATGTAAACGGTAAAATTTCTTAACGAAATTTTTATATGGTACTACTATCATGCTGTAGGAAATAAAATAATAATAATATAAACTTTTTGACTTTGGATTTGTGGTCCCGAAACCATTGTTCTGATTTCACTGAAAACGGGCTGCTACAACTCTCCCCACTAAACGAATTTTCGTCCCCGAAAATCTTACCAAAAAAGAGGTTCGGATATTGCTTTCTCCTAGTTTCCTTGGGTTCCCAAGTGGCTTTTTCTATTCTGTGTCGTTACCAAAGAAATTTTACTAAAGCTATGTTTTTGTTTCTCAATTCTTTCATCTCTCATACCATAATTCTGATCGGTTCCTCACTGTACGACATATCAGGCTAAATCTCTACATCCGTTAGTGAGATAACATGTGAAGGGTCAAATCGATAACGTCATAACATAGACACATGAAAGACATTATGAATCTTTTCTAGTTCTGTCGATAAAGCTAAACAATACGCAACATGTCTGATTCTTTTAGTAATCTCATACGGCCCAGTAAATCGCGGACTCAGTTTTCCTTTGCGGCCGAACCGAAGAACCTTCTTCCAGCGTGATACTTTCAAGAATACTCTATCGCTGACTTGAAATTCTATGTCTTTATGTTTAAGATCTGCATATGATTTCTGATGGTCTGAAGTTGCTTTCAAAATATCACGGATCACTTTTACTTTTTCTTCAGTCCCACGAATCAAATCAACCCCGTGTATCTTTTTCTCATTGAGATCAGTCGAGTATAACGGAGTTCGGTATTTGTGACCATATAAAGCCTCACACGGTGCCATCTTTATGCTTGATTGAAAATTATTGTTATAAGTGAATTTAGCCAGTGGTAATTATCTCTCCCACTTACCTTCGAACTCTAATATACAAAAACGAAACATATCCTCGAGAATCTGAATTACTCGCTTGGACTGACCATCGATCTGACGATGAAATGCAGTGATAAAATGCAACCTCATACCTAGATTTTCTTGTAACTTTATCCAAAATCGTGATGTAAACTGTAGATATCTATTCGAGATAATAGAAACTGGCTCCCCGTGTAATCTGACAATCTCAGAAACATATAACTCAACTAATCTTTCAAGGGAGAAATCTGTACGTACCGAAATAAAATGTGTTGATTTTGTCAAACAATCAACAACAACCCAAATGGCATCTTTCTTTCTCAGAGTTAGGGGTAAACCTGATACAAAGTCCATAGTAACTCGATCTTATTTCCATTTCGATATCATCACTGGTTGTAATAATCCAGAAGGTACCTAATGTCCAGCTTGAACTTGCCAACATACTAAGCATCTCAACAAAAAGTCTGAAATCTCGCATTTCATTCACGGCCACTAGTACATCTGTTTCAAGTCACTGTACATCTTATTACTTCTAGGATGAATAGATAAGCTACCACTATGAGCTTCGTGCAAGATTCTCAAAATAAGCTCTTGGTTCTTTGGTACACAAAGTCTACCTCTGAACAATAAACAATCATCGAGTCCTATCTGAAATTCTGAATCAGAAGTAAATTCACACTGTGCTCGTTTAGCTACCAACTCATTGTCACATTTTTGAGCTTCATAGATCTGCTATAAAAACATCGGTTTAGCTTTCAACTCGACTAAGATCGAACCATCATCAGATAATGTCAGTCACGTATTCATCACTCGTAGAACAAATAAAGATTTTCTACTCAAAGCATCAACAACTAAATTTTCTTTTCCCGAATGGTAATCAATGATCACCTTATAGTCTTTTAATAGCTCGAGTCATCTGCGCTGTCTCAGATTCAAATCTTTCTGGGACATTAGATACTTCAAATTTTTGTGATCGGTAAATATATGACATCTTTCACCTAAAAAATGGTGTTGCAAAATTTTCAACACAAACACAATAGTTGCCAACCCTAGGTCATTTTTTGGGTAATTCTTGTTATGCAGCTTTAACTGTCTAGAAGCATAAGTTATTACTTTGCCTTCTTGCATCAAAACACAGCCTAAACCATTTAAAGATGCATCACTGAAAATCACAAATTCTTTATCCGGTTCAGGCTAAACCAGAACTGGTGCTCGGTCAACAGTGCTTTCAACTGATTAAAACTTTGCTGACATTTCTCAGACCATTCAAATTTCACATCATTTTGTAAAAGTTGTATCATTGGTGTAGCTATCATCGAGAACCCTTTGACGAATCTTCGGTAATAACCAAATAATCCTAGAAATCTTCTAACTTCAGATATGTTTCTTGATGGTTTTGAGTCAACAACTGTAGAAATTTTACTCGGATCAATTCTAATGCCTTCAGCTGATACTATATGTCCTAGAAAACTAACTTCTCAGAGCAAAAACTCACATTTGCTAAATTTAGCAAACAATTGTTTATCCTACAGAGTTTGCAACACAATCCTCAAATGTTTAGAATGCTCGGACTCGTCTTGTGAATATATCAGAATGTCGTCAATAAATACCACAATAAACCTCTCTAAATACAGTCTAAAAATTATGTTCATCAAATCCATAAATAGTGCAGATGCATTAGTTAAACCAAATGAATGTAGTTTTCGGCACATATGAATCTTTACCTCGTAGCTGATAGTAGCCAAAATGAAGATCAATCTTCGAGAATACTATCACACACGGCTTAGACACACACCCGTGTGTCTACTTGTGTGGACAAAATAAAGGCTATTTACCAAGCCATTTGCCACCCTTATTAGCACAAACACTTATAGCAATTCAATAGCACAAATCCATGGCACACTTAGGCAACCAAACATCCACAATCATACCTAATGCATATCAATATAATACCATCATCTATATGCATATGACATTTAACAGGCTAAATCAAACATACCACTTTCACATTTCCAAAACAACACTAAGACTAATGCTAACTTGTATTCACTCATCAAGATGATATAGCATATAAATAAACCAACCCATCTAGTTCACAACAAGGCATTAAACCACAATCACTAAAAATATTAGCACATACAAGCATATAAATATACTTACAACCATGTTAACCAAGATAAGCCAATGTACATGGACAAATATCAAATCAAGTCTTTGACAAATTACAAGCCAATACATTGGCTAAAATCACAATAATACATATAACCAAAAAGACCAAGTCCCTATACATGCCATACTTTCAAAATACTAAGATCATCAATACCCAAAATGAAAGTTTGATAGTGTGATTTGAATTATAGGTGATCTCTGATCCGAGCTAGCTTGTCGACAATATAAAAACATGGAAAATAAATGGAGTAAGCTGTATAGCTTAGTAAGCTCGTATGCAAGAAATAAGCAACCTTACCATGCATATAAATTTAAATATTATAACATAATTAAATGTAAATTTACCATAGTCTCATGATCATAATTCATTCCATCACCAAACTTACCTCATTTTCATCATTTTAAGCATTTAATAAACATGAGCTTTACGTACATACCTAAACCGTCTCAAAATGAACTTACACATATTCTCATCTTTGACATACCTATGAACTTACACATAAAATGTCAGATACTCAAGAAATGTGCACACTAAGTGCCACATATGTAGCCAAAGCTACCCAAATCTCATATCACATAGTTGCTTGCTCTTGAGCTATCAACGGGCCTGCTCACACAAGCTATAAGTCAAGATGTAGCTACGTAGTGTTGCTCACACAAGCTGTCAAGTATCCGCAACATATGCCGGTATGCTTAGCCACCAGTAGGACGTACAAGACTAGCACCCGGATCATATAAACACATAACACATAACAACCCTAGTGACATGTCACTTGTATCCTACCCTATTCATAGGGTTCAAATGGGATTTCTTGCTTGTTGATTCATCGTCGAACTCGTTGTTGAGTTATAGTCATTCACATAATCAAATATACATTCATGCAATATTAAAGCATTTAAATACAATTATTCTAAAACTTATTTCTAACATACAAACTTACCTCAGTACAAAATGGCTAATAGTTCGATTTAGTCCACAACTTTGTTCTTTCCCCAGTCTAGGTTAGAACCTCGTGTTTCTTAGTCTATAATACCACATTTAACTCATTCAATCATCACATTATTCAATTTAATCCCAAAACACCTTATGGCAAAAATTACATTTTTACCCCTAACTATTCAACTTTTTACATTTTAGTCCCTAAGCTCGTAAAATGATTTTCATTCAATTTCTTTATTACCCAAGCCTAGCCAAATATTTTAGTACTCATATCAGCCCACATTTTTCATTTATTCACATTTTTACACACATTTTACAACTTTTACAAATAGGTCCTTATTTGACATTTTCATCAAAAATGACTTTGTAAATGTTGTTTATCTAACACCAAACATACATTTTCTACCATTAAACATCAAAATACACAATTATTCAACATGGGTAAAATTTTAGACTTTTATTTTCTTTCAAATTAGTCCTTAGAATAGCTAAATCAAGTTACAACATTCACAAAAACGTAAAAATAATTAAAAATGGGACAAAGACAGACTTATAATTGAGATTGGAAGTTGGCCAAACCCTAGCTATGTCTCTCTTAGTGATTTTTGGCCATAGGGGACTAAATTAGGGAAGATGACATCTTTTTTTATTAGTTATTTTTGTTTTTATTTATCAAATGACAAAAATGCCCTTCACTTAAAACTTTGAAATTTTATCTAACCATGTCCATTTTTGTCCAAATTAAAGTATAATGGTCTAATTACAATTTAAGGACCTCTAATTTAAAATTTCATAGCAATTAGACACCTCTAGATTCTAGAACACATATTTTGCACCATTGCAATTTAGTCCTATTAGTCAAATTGGACACTCTATTGATAAAGTTTCTCAATGAAGTTTTCACACATTCATTTAATCATACTGTAGACCTTAAAGAAATAATAAAATAAATATTTCTACTTTAGATTCGTGGTCCCAAAACCATTGCTTCGATTTAACCCTAAAATGGGATGTTACAACTCACCCCTTTTAGGGATTTTCATCCTCGAAAATCTTATCAGAAAAGAGGTTTGGGTACTATTTTCTCATAGCTTCCTCGGTTTCCTACGTAGCCTCTTCGACCCCATGTCTTTGCCACAAAACTTTCACTAGGGCTATATTTTTTATTTCTCAACTGTTTAACTTCTCGAGCTAAAATCTTGATCAGTTCTTCACCATAAGTCATATCGAGTTGAATCTCAACCTCTGTTGGTGAAACCACATGTGATGGATTTGATCGATATCTTCTCAACATAGACACATGAAACACGTTGTGGATTCTTTTCAATTCCGACGGCAAAGCTAGCTGATACGCCACTGGCCTTATTCTTTCAATAACCTCATACAAACCAATAAAACGTGGACTCAATTTACCCTTGCGACTGAATCTAAGAATTTTCTTCCACGGAGACACTTTTAGAAATACCCTATCACCGACTTGAAATTCAATCCTTTCGTTTCAAATCCGCGTATGATTTTTATCAATCCGAAGTTGTTTTCAAACAATCACGAATTACTTTCAATTTTTCTTCGGTTTCTCTAACCAAATCAACCCAATGAATCTGTCTCTCACTGAGCTCTATCAAGTACAACGGAGTTCAACACTTACGACCATACAATGCCTCATAAGGTGCCGTCTTTATACTCGATTGAAAACTATTGTTATAAGCAAATTCGACTAAAAGAAGATATTTTTCCCAACTACCTTCAAACTCTAAAAAATAAAAGCGAAGCATATCTTCGAGTACCTGAATCATCTTTTCAGATTGACCGTCGATCTACGGATGGAATGAGGTACTAAAGTTCAACTTTGTACCCAAAGCTTATTGCAACTTCTTTCAAAATTGTGGCGTAAACCTTGGATCTCTATCCGAAATAATAGAAATAGGCACTCCGTGAAATCTAACAATTTTAGCTATGTACAACTCAGCTAGCTTATCAAGTGAATAGTCGGTATGTACCGGAATAAAATAAGCTGATTTCATCAATCTATCAACAACGACCCAAACAACATCTTTGTTCTTCGGAGTCAGAGGTAATCTAGTTATGAAATCCATCATAATGCTATCCCATTTCCACTTGGGAATCATCATAGGCTGAAGTAAACCAGAAGGTACTTGATGTTTACCATTTACTTGTTGCCAAATCAAACATCTCGCTACAAATTCAGAAATATCTCATTTCATTCTTGACCACCAATACAATTTCTTCAAATCATTATACATCTTTGTACTTCCTGAATGAATAGACGGACAACCACTATGTGCCTCGTGAAGAATTTTCTGAATAAGCTCGGTATCTCTTGGTACACAAATCCTACCTTAGAACATCAAACAATTATCGACCCCAATTCGAAAATCTGAATCACTAGTCGATTCGTATTGAACTCTTTTAGCTTGAATTTCTTTGTCACTTTTCTGAGCTTCGTAAATCTGCTGAAGAAATATCGGCCTAGCTTTCAACTCAGCTAGAATCGAACCATCGTTAGATAAAGTTAGTCGCGTATTCATTTCTCTCAAAGCAAACAAAGATTTCCTCCTCAAAGCATCGGCAACCACATTTTCCTTTCTCGGATGATAATCAATTACTAACTTATAGTCTTTTAACAACTAGAGCCATCTTCATTGGATCAAATTCAAATCCTTTTGAGTCATCAAGTACTTTAAACTCTTGTGATTGGTGTAGATATGGCACTTCGTACCGAATAAATGATGTCGCCAAATCTTTAAAGCAATTACAATAGCAGTCATTTCCAAGTCGTGCGTCAGAAAGTTCTTCTCATGCGATTTCAACTGTCTCGAGGCATAAGTTATCACTTTGCCCTTTTGCATCAACACAGATCCAAGACCGTTCAATGAAGCTTTGCTGAAAATTACAAACTCTTTTCCTGACTCAGGTTGCACTAATACAGGTGCTTCAGTTAGCAATGCTTTCAACTGTTCAAAACTCTTTTGGCATTTCTCTGACCACTCGAACTTAACATTTTTCTGTAACAATTTTGTCACAGGTGTAGCAATCATCCAGAATCGCTTAACAAAACGTCGATAATACCTAGCCAAGCCCAAAAAGCTTCTAACCTCGGATACATTTCTCAGTAATTTCCAATCCACAATTGCTAAAAACTTACTCAGATAAACTCTTACGCCTTCTGCTGATACAATATGAGCCAAAAATCTGACTTCTCGGAGCCAAAACTCACTTTTGTTGAATTTAGCAAACAATTTCTTATCTCGCAAAGGCTGTAATACAACCTTTAAATGTTCAGCATGCTTTGCCTCATCTCGATAATAAATCAAAATGTCATCAATAAACACAATCACAAACTTATCGAAATATGGTCAGAAGATCTGATTCATCAAATCCATAAAAATAGCAAGAGCGTTAGTTAATCCAAAAGGCATAACAGGAAATTCATAATGCCCATACCTCGTTCTGAACATGGTTTTTGGTACATCTGAATCTTTAACTCTCAACTCATAATAGTCAGACCTCAAATCTATCTTTGAGAACACTATTGCCACTTTCAACTAGTCAAACAAATCATCAATCCTCAATAACGAATATTTGTTCTTTATCGTAACCTTGTTGAGTTAACGATAATCAATACAAAGTCTCATGGATCCATCTTTCTTCTTGACGAATAACACCAGTGCAGCCCAAGGAGAAAGACTCGATCTTGCAAAACCCTTGTCTGTCAACTCTTGTAACTGAGACTTCAATTCATTCAACTCAGTTGGAGCCATTCTATACGGATCTATCGATATTGGTGCAGTCCCCAGTACTAAATCAATAGAAAACTCCACCTCTCTGATCGGTGGTAACCCCAACAACTCTTTTGGGAACACGTTCGGATATTTACAAACTACAGACACAGATTCGATCTTCAGTTCAAACTCCTTAGGATTTAGTATATACGTGAGGAATGGTTCACAACCCTTTCTTACATACCTCTGAGCCGACATCGACAAAATCACAATAGGCAATTCACTAGACTCATCCTACTCAACCGAAGAGTTTTATTGTTTTGACATTTCAATTTAATAATCTTTTGTCTACAATTTACTACGACATCATGCAGAGTCAACCAATCCATCCCAAGTATCACATCAAACTCATCAAATGGCAAAAGCATTAAGTCAACAGGAAAACAGTGACCCCAAATCATTAAAGAACAACTATTGCAAACTTTATCAACTAAAACATATTTTCCTAAAGGGTTCGACACCTTAATCATAAACTTAGTAGACTCAACATGCAAATTCTTACTAGATACGAAATTCATGAAAATATAGGAATGAGTCAATCCAGGATCAATTAATGCAACTACATTAGTATCATAGAGAGAAAATCTACCAGTTATCACATCAGGGAGGACGCATCCTCGCGAGCACGAATAGCATAAGCTCTCGCAGGTGCTCTAGCTTCCGATCTCACAGTTGAGTCTTTGGATACTCCTCTGCTACTAGTTTTATTTCCCATATTTCTCACTGGCCTCCT
This sequence comes from Gossypium arboreum, assembly GCF_025698485.1. Classification (NCBI taxonomy): domain Eukaryota; kingdom Viridiplantae; phylum Streptophyta; class Magnoliopsida; order Malvales; family Malvaceae; genus Gossypium; species Gossypium arboreum. The sequence goes on from NC_069081.1 coordinate 69,862,358, forward strand.
TCTAGCAGTAATGTTACTCGATCTTACATTCTGAACATTATCTTTTTCAATCATTTCCGGGCAATCTCGAATAAAATGATCTTACAGTCTACCCTATAGGCATGTGTTCTGGCTGTGTGTCCCCTACACCTAAATTTTTTAGAAACAGAATGCTCAGGATTGAGCACACAGGCAGAGACACAGGCGTGTGTCTCAGCCGTGTGGATGACACGACCTCAGGAATGAGCGTATATCCTTGGCGTGTGAAGTCTGTACCTATTTTGTGAAAATTTAATTATCCACATGGCCTAGCACACGGACATGTGACATCAATTTGTTCATGTATTGCAAAATAGAGAGTTACACAGTAGGGACACGGGTGTGTCTCTTATCCATACGGGCGTGTAACCCCTGTTTATTGGAAAAATTTTCTAAGCTTTGTAAAGATTTCTAAAGTTCTCGGTTTGGTCCCAGACTACTTCCCAAGCATGTTTTGGGCCTCTTAGGCTTGTGCTAGGGACTTTATGATTGAATGTGAGTGGTTTTATTTTGGACGCAAATTTATGGCTCAAAATTGTATGATTGTTTGGGTGGTAAGTCTGGTAATGTCTCGTACCCTGTTCTGGTGTTGAATATGGCTAAGGGGTGTTACAAATACTGTGGCACCTTTCAACTGATCGAACAAATAGTCAATCCAAGACAGTGGATATTTATTTTTGATTGCAACCCTTAAACCCTAAACCCTAAACCTTGTTGAGCTAACGATAGTCAATACACAATCTCATCGATCCATCTTTTTTCTTAACGAACAAAACCAGTGCACCCCAAGGAGAAAAACTAGACCGAGCAAAACCCCTATCTATCAACTCTTGTAGCTATGCTTTTAACTCTTTTAACTCGGTAGGAGCCATTTTATAAGGTTTTATTGATATCGGTGATGTCCCGAATATTAGTTCAATAGCAAACTCAACCTCTCTAATTGGCAGTAATCTAGGTAACTCTTATGGAAACACATCAGGATACTCGCAAACCACTGGCACTGATTCAAGCTTTGATTCAGACACTTTAGTATCCAACAGATAAGCCAGGTAAACATTGCAACCTTTTCTCACATATTTTTGGGCTGATATAGTTGATATAACAATAGGCAACTGATCGGCTGTTTAACGTCACATCAATAATGTGCAAGTGTACACTGTCGATGCAAGTATAGTAGATAGATGTGAGTCTATCGAATATCGATCGTACAAGGATGGTGTCTTTTGTCTATTAATGTCGGTACAATAACTGGATATAAATGAGATGAATTGTGAGGATAGTTGTCGATGCAATAACTTTGAAAACAACAAAATAAAATATGATGATGATAAATTGGGATCCCCAACATGAATCTTCAGCAGAATACTAAGTGCTCACTAGGTATAAAAGTATAGGTGATTGTCGATGCAATAAAATTCAATGCATATCTTACTTAGCATTACTCCTTCATTTAATCTCAGACTTAACTATGTATATTAACCTCACCTTTCAATGATGGCAGAATGGCAGTATTAAGAACAAATGGACTAAATTCCTCTAATCCTCACTCAACTTCTTTTGTAATACTTGTTGGCTCAATTTGTAACTGCACCTTCCAGTGTCAATGATTGCAATAACACTTACGTGTAAAAAAACATCCAAACCCCAAGATTAAACAATAAAAACAAGATTAAATAAGATAAAATTTCACCAAGAATTCATCGGTACTTCCATACAACCAAAAATCAGAGACTAATCACCAACATTTAGAAAGAAATAAGAAAGACTCGAATAGAGAATACTATCTCGAGACAACTCGATTGAATCTTTCTATTCCTTTTTGTCGTGCACTTAGGTCTCTTCGTCAGAAGCTAGTCTGCATCTGGTTTTCACGTTGGCTCACCCATGAGAGGTTTAAGCTACCATGGCCATGAGCTTTAAGGTTGGATGATGAAGATGATGATGGAGAAAAACAACTCAACAAGGCCCCATTTTTCTTCTCATGTCCACCTTTTATGTCCTCCCCTACAGTACATGTGTCCTTTCCTTAAAATTATTCTATCATTGTTCGTACAAGTTGGTTCTGGATAGCTCACGTAATTCTGGTTCTTATCTAGACAACTATCAAGTGTGACGACAATTCTGAACACAATCTAGAATTAACCCCATGCAGTGACATGTGGACATCTGTCAGTTGCGGCGACAATTTTGGATGCAATCTGGAATTAACTCATATAGCAACATTAATGCAAAAAGATAGCAAAATTAAGGATAAAATAGGCTAGGATTCAGTGAGATATAAAATACAATTTGCTAAACTGAAAATGCTAAAATGTATGCTAAGGATTCACGACCATGTGACCCCTGCAGTACAATTTTTCCAACTTTTTCTTAAACGTTCCAAATGTTTCCAATTTAGTCCTGAGTTGTTTCTAAAGTGTTTTTAAGGTCTTGAAGGCTCGATTAAGGGATGATATGCATGTAAATGAATGATTTATGCTATGTTTATGTTGATGTATGAGATGTATATTTTAAAGTTATGTTTTTACGGTAATACTCCGTAACCCTATTCCGAAGACAAATTCGGGTTAAGGACATTACAAGGTTGGGTAAAGGGTGTTACATTTTTTCTCTTCCTAATTAATTTCCATCTAAAATGCACTGGATTTGGTCCCATTAACCAAATTTATTACTTAAATTATTGGGTTCATATAAATATGCTTTGTTTATAATTTGCGGGCTCATTTATCAACAAGTAGTTTCTTCAATTTCCAAAAATACATGCAATGAGAATTAGAAAGATGATTTCAAAGTTGTAGTTAGCATTACATACTAAATCTGTCATCGTTTTTCATCTATTAGCACAATCTATTTATACAACATGTATATAAACAAATGAATATTAATTCCATTAATATTTTCTACTTTAAATTCATGGAGCAATGCAACCCTTTGATTTAGTTCAATTTATGGTTTAATATTTATGGCTCTCACATAAATCAAATTTTTATGTGTACCAATCATGATGGATGAACAAACTTAGTTTTCTTAATGTCTATCATATATAATGTGTTTCAAACCCTCTTTGAATTTGAATAGGTTTGATTTTGGAATGTGTATCTATAGGTTTCATTTCTGCCATTGACAACAAGCAAAGCACAAATTAAAAGATTATAGTTTTCTTGAATAATTCTCAATTTGACAATTTTCTCAACAATCTTAGCATGTATTTAGATAGTGCCGACTATGGGAACCAAACTGCAAGTAATATTTAAATTTTCATGAGTTTAATCACTAAAACATTTTTAGGGTTTTGAATTTGATTCTCTTTTACTGCCACTTGGAGTTTGACATTAGAGTTCTTTTGCTTTTAAGGTATTTTGATATATCATTTTTCAGGCTTTTCTTTATGCTTCATGCTTACATAAGCAAAGATGATTTGTTTTGGTATAAGCAACGATAGTTTGAGGTTCAATAAAAAATTTCAAAAACAAATTATTGAATTGGTATGATCAATTATTGTTGTAATCTTCAAAAATTACCTTCTTTTGCATCTTACACTATATGATAATTCTTCAATTTGGAGTTTGAATTAATTGTATTTGTGGTTCAATAAAACATGATTCAGTGTAGAAAGCTCTGTTTATGGTTGAATCAGTCTCATCAATGCTCACCAACTATGTTACTGTCGTTTAAAATTCAGATTTCTGAGCATTTTTCTTGTTATCGAAATATGTCGTGAAATGAATCTTTGAATGCACCTTTTTCTTACATGCTATTGTTCTTTGGTTCTTTTGGACAAGATTATCCACGAAAGGCTGATATTTGTTGAACATGCAAATGATAAGTCTCCAAAGATAGATTATGGGAGTTGAAAAATGGCACACTAATGCTCATTTTAAGATCTTCTCATTTTACTTGTAAAGTTTGTTTCTAGTAGTATTATATGCTTAAAGAACTCAAAAAAATTCAAAAAAAATATTTTTGCATAATGTAACTTTGCATTGGTGAGCAAAGCATGTATCAACATTCTACGGGAACATTGTGATAAAAGCACTTCCAATTTCATTTCTCCACAAATAAAAAAGATTAATGGAAATAAATAAGTAGGCATTATCATTGGTCTGGTTGCCTCTTCATGCATATTCACCTAGAAACTTATAGACTAAGAAAACTTTGTTCTGGTTCTTAAGAAGCTAGCTATAGTATAATTAGTAAATGATTTGGCTTTTATCTCTTTGCCATAGTGCTTTTTTCATTGACTTCATGATATACCTGCTTATTATGATCAAGTTCCTTTCGAAATTGAATAATGAGTTAATTCTAGCTATGGTACAATGAGTTAATGACAATTTTCTTTTATCTTATTTTGCAATTGGATATTGATCTTTGACAAAAAAAAAAATGGATGCCCTTGATAACGTCATATATCCTTTGAGAGACTTCGCTATAGGCACTGTCTGTCTCTTCAAGCGTTGCCACAAGCCCGATTGTAAAGGTATTCCCTCCATTTCTTATTCCCATTTTGGTTTTCCTCTTTTTCTTTTAAATTTGGATTTGTTGGAATTTTGGGGTTTTTTTTTTTTTTTGAATATTTAGTTTTTCCTATGTAGAGTTCACGAAGGTCGCACTTTGTATAGCGATCAACTTCGCAGTGATGGGATTCATCGAATTATTCGTCAAACTCATCTTTATTTCTATTAAGAACATCATCGTCAGCTCTACTTAGGTAATTTACTTTATCTGATTTTTCATGTGTATTATGCATGCAAGTTTTAATTTAAAAATTGACTTTATTTTCTAATCTTTTGGATGATTCTGAATTATAGGATTTTACAGTACGTTTGGTTCACTGTAATGGAATAGGGCTGTAATTGAATAGAGCTGTGATGAAACAGAGCTGTAATGGAATAGAGTTATAATCAGTAATTCAATTGTTTGGTTGAATGGAATGGAATAGAACTGTAATAGTATTCTTATGTTTGGTTGAATGGAATGATATTGTAATAAAATAAGAAAAAAAAACTAAAATGACCAGAATACCCTTAGCAGAATTTTTTTGTTAGGTAGATGATTATTGTTATTATTATTAAATTTTAATAAGATTATTATTAAAATAATTTAATAAAAATAATAAATAATTTAATCATATTTTAACATAATTATTATTAAATATAATTTAATAAAATAATATACAATTTAATAATATTCTTAATATAATTATTATATGAATTAAAAAATCATAATATATAATATTATTAAAATAAGATATAATCTACTTTATTATTTTTAAAGCGCATTACAATTTAATGTGCTAAAAGCGGAGAGAAGTTAAAAATTATTTTAAGGGTTAAAATGAATAATTAATTTATAAGAGATCAAATTATAATTTTATCATTATATTAATTTATGATTTGATAAAATTTAAAAGGTTTTATAATAAATTTACCATTTTGGGTGAGTCAAGTCTTCATGACCTTATTATCACAATATAAATTGAATTTAATCGAAGGAATACCTTCGCATAATGTCTATATGAGGAATATATTAAATCCAATCAATTATAAAACTTACAAAATTATATTTCAACAAAATTATCCGAAATTCATTAAAAATAGAAAAATTAAAAGATTATTAAAAAATCTTAGTATGGAATAATATTAAAAACTTTGGATCGATGCGTACATGTGAATACAAAAATAAAACAATAACTATACCAATATTTTCTTTCTCAAAATTATTACATGCCAGGGAGATAGACTAGTGGTTCTACTACGGAGCTACCAATTTTATTTTTCTTTCATTTTGTCAAATTCATTTTTTTGAGCAAATAACATATAGTATTATTAACATTTAAACATGGATCTTTTAAGAATTTTGTATATAAAAATCTCAAAAATAATGAATAGACCTACACTAGATACATCATACATACCCTACTCAACACCTACAATCGAATGAATCCAAATAACATAAATTGTAGATGGTGCAGATTATGTTGAACCCAGATAACAACTTATTCAAAGTATACTTTGCATCCACGTCATCAATCTCTTCCTTCGTTTTAGCTTCATTGAGAGACTTTGATATTGATTCGAATAATTGCTTATTCAAAGTATACTTTTCACTGTTATCAATCTTCGAACATTCCTCATCGTAAATTTTCCTTTGGTGCATCTGAAGCACACTCTTACGCTTCTGAAGGAGAAACCACATGTCTAATTCTTTTATAATCCAAAGTACCTGAAAATAATGCAGTAAATATAACTTGTTCTTGGAAGTCACACTTTCAGTATAACATCATAGTATAAAGACCATTATTATGGCTCGGCCATTGATTAAGGCATCTGAGCCACTCTCGACTCTTGGCACATAAGCAAAAATTTAATAAAAAACTTACCTTATGCCACTTCAATTGCCCTGCTTGTCCAACATCATCATTATCTTCATTCTCAGCCTCATTTTGCTCAAAATCATCCAGCAGACTCAAACATTGCTCCTTACAATACATGGCAATAAATGGAATCTAGCATAGAGAGAAAACATGCATGTAAGTTTGCATTTTAATTTCAAACTTTGAACAAAAGTTTTAGTATACTTACATCAAACTTCTCCACATAATGCAATTCCAGGAACCTCATAATATCTTCCTTCTTAATTTTGTTCAGTAGAACATATACCTCTACAGATCTTTCTTCAGTTTTTTTCTTACAGAACAATATATGTGAATTCATTACAAGTTGATTATGTATCCAAATAGTCTCCTCTTCTATGCTTCTTATATCAAGTGGAGGAGGCCCCACGATTTCTTCAATCATCTAAGGAAAAAAATAGAGAAATTAATACAAGTCTGGTACCTTAAGGGATTGAATGCAACAAAATATACCTGCATCCTTTCTGGGATGTCAGTCTGCCTAATAAGATCATCCCTCTCAGTTGTACACTTGTTGGCTAGAAAAAAGGGCTCAAACTCACTAGAATTATCCAGGTTCACTTTTGAAGCTTAAACTTGCTTCTGATGATTCAGGGTCTGATTGGCATCATCAGTAATAGGAACCTTGTCATCTAAGGTAGACAAACAAATGGTTACGACTTGCTCCATCTTCTTTTTGTTCATCTTCAACCACCTACAAAAATAGTTAGCATTAACAAACAGATAATATAAGGTAAAATGTTTAACACTCAACCAATATTCAAGGTACTTAATTGTAACACCCCGAACCCGAGACCATCGCCGGTGTCGGACACGAGGGGTTAACGAGACAAATCCTCTTAAAGTACCGACCAATTTGGCATTTCCAGACAGGCTGGAAAACTGCGTCACTGTCGCCTTAAAAATCATATCTCGAGTTTCAAAACTCGGAAACTGATTCCGTAAATTTTCCCTGAATTTAGACTCATATATCCATCCATGGATTTATTTCTAGAATTTTTGGTCGGGCCAATTGGTACAGTTTATTAGTTAAAGTCACCCATGTTACAGGGGTCGACTACACTGACCTTCGCGCGTTACAACTTGAATATCTCTCTGTACAGGGCTTTAATACTGGTCTCGTTTATTTCTAATGAAACTAGACTCAAAATGGAATCTGAACATATAAGGCATGACTTCTAATTCTTTCTGGATAATTTATAGTAAATTTTCAAAGTCGCGACAGGGGACCCAGAAACCGTCCTGGCCCTGTCTCACGAGAACTTTAATATCTCTCGGTATACTGTTCATATGATCGTTTCGTTACTTTCATATGAAAATAGACTCGTCAAGGTTCGTTTACATGACTTATTCACTATTTAATACCAATCCTACAAATTTTGACGATTTTTCAAATTCGCACCACTGCTGCTACCAGCATCTATTTTCAAGGTAAACTTTACCTATCTTGTGGTTTCCATGGGCCAACTAAAATTTTGACATACATAGGTCCACATATGATCATATTTAGCCATTCCAATGGCTGATCATGTGACCAACACTCTCATTCCAAACCATAATCACATCATGAAACCAAATATAATTACAAAGCACAAATGGTCAAATTCCATCCTCCACTTTTACGAACCATTTTCGCATGGCCGTACACATATACATCACAAAGAACTTAAAAACAATCGAGGGTAGTCCTATACATGCCATATCCAAAGTTCAACTAAAAGAGTACCAAAAGGGGGGGTTTGATAGTGTGGATGACTTCACTTCAATGATCCCGAATCCGATCGTTAACGAGCTAAATCTAAAACAGAGAAACAAAGGAACGGAGTAAGCAATTTATGCTTAGTAAGTTTCGATCCACAATTTACACACAACCAAAGCATAGCATTCAAGTAGCTAAACAATAATTCATATGCACAATTTCTCAATGACATGCTTACTTCACAATCCCAACTCTTATATTCATACACAAATAACGGCTTAGTTAAGGCCGATAGCTCGTTTATCATTGGAGCAAATATTCATACGCACTTACTCATAGTGTGCAAAGCACACACACAAAACGTACCTTATTGTTGGGAATTTCACAAGCGCATATACTGAAAATTTTTACAGCAAGCTTATAATTTTCAAATCACATACCTTCGGAGTTTAACCGGATATAGCTACTCGTTCAAACGCCTTCGGGACATAGCCCGGTTATGATAACCCGCACAAATGCCTTCGGACTTAACCCGGATATCACAACTCGCACAATTGCCTTGGGCTTAGCCCGGATATCATAGCTTCGCACCATTGCCTTGGGCTTAGCCCGGATATCACAACTTCGCACAATTGCCTTGGGCTTAGCCCGATATCTGGTCGCACATTCATACACATCTTTGTTTCAATTTCATAACAAACTTTTATGCACAATTTACTTAATCAAGAATATCATTTCGGCTCAATGGCCACATACAAGGGCACAATTTCGATTGCTTATTACTTTGTTCAATCGAATCAAAATCTAAGTTCCGATACTCGAAAACTTACCTCGGATGTTGTCAAACGATTCCGATGGCTATTCGACTACTTTTTCCTTCCCTTTATCGGATTTGTGGCCCTCTAAGCTCTTGAGCTAATTCAAACAAATTCAATTTATTAAAGTCTCGCTTCCTAGCCTTGGCCGAATACACATATCATTGACTCAACATCACATAACTAAGCACTTTAGTCAATTTTCTTTAATTACGCACACATTCGACCTTAGCTCACAACAAGGTAGCCGATTACCTAAGTCAAGAATAGGCACCATTAAGCTTGCCTCTAACCGAATGCATGCACAATAATTCCCCTCATGTGGCCGATTATACTTAGTCATACTTGCACAAAATCAACAATAAATTGCAAGATTTTCACATCATATGTGTACTAGGCCGAATGTACTTGCAATTTCACAAACATTCTTCAACACTTTCTTCTTTAAACAAACATATTTATCATTTACTTCATAATCGAAACATCATGTGCAAACATATATACACATATAGATGCAAGGCCGAATTTCAAGGTGTCCATAACCATGCAAAACACAATTTTTAACTATCATGCAAGAAGCATAAACCATGCTCATGAGCATACCATGGTCGAATACATCACACACCATACTCCTTTTAATTTTTTGGTCATGGTTAAACAAAGGATTCAATGTCTTACTCAAGAATACTAAAAGAAATTTCAAGAGTAGTCAATCCATCATTACATGCATCATTAGCAAGCTTCACATTTAGCATGCAATGGCTTCAACATAATATCAACCTTGGCCAAATACCATTTCTATGGCATAACAAGGATTTGAACCATGGCTAGCATGAACATCAAGTTAGCAACTAAAACATGCATGAATCTCATGACACAACCTCATACATACCTTAATCTTGATGCAAGAATAGCCAAATCTCCTTCTAGATCTCTTCTAAACCAAAAAAATGGAGCAAAAATCCTCCTTTTTCCTTAGTATTTTCGGCCAAAGAAGTGAAAATGGATGAACAAATTTTTTCTTTCTTTCTCTACAACTCACGGCAAGGGGGCATCCATGCTCATCTTTTTTTTTGTTCATTTCTTTAATGCTAATTCTTATTTTATTTCTTCATACATAACTCACTAACCAAACATGTTGGAAACATGTTTCCTTGCCCATCAACACCTACCTTGGCGGCCACTATGCTTCTTTTGGGGAAATTTGACATGCAAATCCCTTATTTTTGCATGCATGATCAACTAGTCATCCCACATCTTCCCATCATACTTTCAAAGTTTACTACTAGGCCCTTTCTAGTGAAATTCACATTTATAACACTAAATCAAATCATCAAAAATGTCACACACAATTTAACACATATCATAGTCATAAAAATAAATTTTAAATTATTTTTATGCCTCGGTTTTGTGATCCCGAAACCACATCCCGACTAGGGTCAATTTTGGGCTGTCATATTAATGTTTGTCAAAAGCTTCATAAAAAGTGACTTTATGATGAGTAATATGTACCTTAGAGATGATCCCTTTCCATAAGATTTTTCCTCACCCACAATAAAATCACTCATCTCATAGTTTTGACCACAGAATGAAGCTTTCTCTTCTCCGAATATATCAGCAAATAGTAGGCCTACAATATCTAACTGCATTAATAACGCTTTATACATTCTTTCTTTCTTGGTAGGCAATGCATAGGCAAGTTAAAACATTTGAGGAAGTAGTGACAATCAGAGGCAAACAACAAGTAAAATTGTTTCCAACATCATTCAGCAGAACAAGAGAAAGATTACTCAAATCAGAGTAGGAAATTACTCTAATCATCAGAAGAACCAGATTGCTCAACCACCTTAGTACGTTTTCCAGCTCTTTTAAGCTGCTTAAACATTTCAGTTTCTTGAGTAAATTTTCATCCAACAAAGCCATCAGGGAAAATCATGGATATTGTAACCTCGGCAGCTCATATCAAATATCAAACATAGGAATTTTTCTTAAGAATGCTAGAACTATCTTACAATGATTAGTAATACAAATGATAGCAACGAATAAAATTGAGTGTATGGATCAAGTTCGATGTTTACTTTTGGAAATTGACAAATGCCTGGAATTCTGTTTTCTTGAACCAATTCACCATCATCATCATCAGAACAGGATCCTTCACTGATCTCCTAGAGAATTAAAAGCCAGTAGCACTTCATAAATGGCAAAGATAGTCATAAGATTAAAATCAATCAACATAACACATTGGGATATAAAGTTTACCTTTTCCTCTTTTTTTTTTCATCTTCTTGCTTTTCAAAACTTGATCGTTTTTGTCTTCCTCCTCCTCTTCATCATCCACTATAAACCCATCACATTCAAATTGGTCCAAATTCTCTGCTCATCCCCATAAACACAGATTCAAACAACATTATACATGAACGAAGAACTTCAAGAAAAATAAGATTCGGGATAATGAAAATGTAACCCAAATGCCACTTTGGAAGATTTTAAGAGAGGAACGTTAAAAAAAATTCCATTTTTCTTCAAAATTCAAGAAAATTATGGAAAATAATTACTTAATGTGAACTAGATTTCTCAATATTCTTCTGGGTGATTCTTATAACAATGATAATTGAAAAAAAATTCAAAAGAAAAGAGGAAAAACAAAACCAATAATACAAACATAGTTGAAATTATAAAATCAAGAAGAGGAAGAAAAAAAGGGGAACTTATAGAGGTTCTCACAAGGGAAAGGAGGCAGCTTTGCGGAGGCAGGGAACGAGTCGGAGATGAATCGACAGTTCTCAATGAAAAAATCGACGGAAGCACCACTTTTACAGCAACGACGAAATTGACGAACGATGGTTGAACAAATACAGGGTAAAATTATCTAGGGGAAATTTTGCTATTACGTCCTTTGTTGAAGAGGCTATTCTTAGCCCCCTTCACCGAATGATGATTCGGCAAATCAGATGAATAGGAGAGGAATAGCCATTCGTCGAATGAAGAAAACGGTGAAACAAACTATGGCTTAACTATTCATTTAAGAATAAGGAGGGAATGGCTATTCCATTCCCTCCAGCCAAACGTTATGTTATTGTTTTTATGAAAAAGGGAATTTGTCAATTTGCAAAAATTGGTCAAAGTTCGAGGCAATAACCTTTTACAAACAATTCATTTGTTTTTTTTAAGCCTAACCCATTCGATTTAAGTGATACATTATCAACACCTCTGTAATTTTAAAAGATTAAAAAATGTAATAGGTTTATTCATTCCTAACTAGACCAATGATGGGTTTGTTCAAATGATGTGTTTTGTTCCATATGTTTGCGAAACTAGGAACTTCATTCTATCTTTTGATAAGCTATCATTCGACTTGAGTCTTGATTAGATTTGACAATTAATACTATTTTTCAATTTTAATCTTATCAATCTTTTTATTAAATTATTTATCTTTGTTGATCTATTCTGCTAATTCTATGTTAAATTTGATACATACATGTATATGTTGTTCCAATAGGGTCGGAAGCGTGTAAATTATTGTACTAAAAAATCACACAAAGTTCAATTCCCAGGGAAGAGAGGTGGATCACAAGGATCTCTTAAATACCAAGTCTTTCCTTAGTCAGAATATCCCTTTTATAGTAATTTAATAGCACAATAAATACTACTATTATACCCTCAAATATTGAAAGAAAAATAGGACAAGAAAGAACACAAGAGTTTTAACGAGGTTCGGTAAATTATACCTACGTCCTCGGGCACTAACACCAGATGATAACTTTACTATCTCCAAAATATTACAAACAAATAGAATTCCTTAAGAATTCTCAAATGGGAGAAGAGAGAAAACTAAGAGAGAAAGATTGGTTGGGATGAATTGAAATGAGAAATGAGAAGGCCTATTTATAGTTGAGGTTCAAGGACCAAACAATAAATAGCCCATTATCTCAAGGACCAAAAAAAAATTATCCCATGCCACTTTTTCAAAGTCAACTTTAGGGTGCTAAACTTGCACCACTTTGGATTGTTTGCCATTAAAATTGTCTACCATTAATCATAATGTTAACAATCTCCACCTTGAAGATTTGATTAGGATAATCACATCTTCACACACTTCCTTCAACTCCCCAAATTCGATAAAGCTATCTTTTGTAGTGCCTCCAAATGCGCTCTCGGCGCCATACACTGAAGGTGCTCAAATTCTCAGGATGTTAATCAAGTTCAAACAATGATTAAACTTGATTGTTGTTACCACCTTGGTCATCATATCTGCGGGATTATCTGCCGTCGGAATCTTCAAGTAGAATTTTTCCTTTTCAAAGACTTCCGCACAAAGTGATATCTTACGTCGATATGCTTGGTTCTTGAATGATAGACTTGATTTTTCGCTAAATGAATAGCGCTCGATTGTCACAATATAGACTAATGTGACTTTGAACAACTCCCAAGTCTTTCAACAATCCATTAAGCCAAATAGCCTCCTTAATGACTTTCAGAATCGCCATATATTACGCCTCAGTAGTAGATACACTCATCAGAGACCTGTAAGGTAGACTTCAACTCACTTGGAGCTTTGCAAGAGTAAACAGATACCCGTAGTTGAACGACGTTTATCTAAATCACAAACAAAGTCGGAATCAACATATCCAACTACAAACCCGACCAAGTGCTTCATCCTGTTCAAAATTAAACCAACATCTACGGTTTTTGAAGATACCGTAGAATCCATTTCCTGACTTGCCAATGTCCTTTTCAGGATCATGCATATACCGCTCACAACTCCAACACTTGTGAAATGTCGGGCCAGCGTACACACCATCGCATACATCAAACTCCCAACTGCATTTGCATATGGGACTTTTGCCATATATTCTCTTTCTTCTTGGCGGAGATAATTGAGCACTAAGTTTCAAATGAGAAGCAAGTGGGGTACTTACATGTTTTGTGTTTTCATTTACACCAAAACATTGTAATACCTTTTTCAGATATTGCTTCTGATTCAATCAAAGCTTGCCTCTCTGTCTATCTCTACTTATCTCCATGCCGAGAATCTTCTTGGCCTCACTTAGATCTTTCATCTCGAACTCTTGATTCAACTGAGCCTTCAGCTTATCTATCTCTTTTTGGCTCTTCGAAGCGATTAACATATCATCAACATACAAGAGTAGATAAATGAAAGATCCGTCATGTAGCTTTTGCAAATACACACAATTGTCATATTTGCTTCTTGTGTATTCGCCTTTTCATAAAGCTATCAAATCGCTTGTACCATCGCCTCGGGATTGCTTCAATCCATATAGCGATTTGTTCACTTACAAACCCAATTTCTACCACCAGCATCTTTGTATCCTTGAATTTGAGTCATATAGATCTCTTCTTCTAACTCACCATGCAAGAAAGCCGTCTTAACATCAAGTTGAGCTAGCTCCAAATTCAACTGTGCTACCAAGGCCAACAAAATTCTAATGGAGGAATGCTTCACAACAGGGGAAAATACATCATTGTAGTCAATTCCCTCCTTCTGAGCGTAGCCTTTAGCTACCAACCTTGCCTTGTAGCGAACATCTTTCTTGCTAGGAGATCCATCTTTCTTTGCGAATACCCACTTGCATCCGATTGCCCTTTTACCTTTCGGTAATTGTGCCAACTCCCAAGTATTGTTCTTCCGGAGAGATTGCATTTCTTCATCCATGGCGCTTTTCCATTTATCACTTTCTAAGCTTTGCATTGCTTCTTGATAAGTGATAGGAATATCATCATCAACAACGGAAGGCGTAGGCCACCATATCGAGAATCGAAGCGGGTTTACGAATTTCTCTCCTTGGCCTTGCAATCGCAATCGGTTACGTGTACTTAATGGTTCTTGGGTCGAACCTCTTCAACCTCTAATTCCTCCATTGTGGTGGAGAATTAGACTTATTAACCGGGAAATCCCCATCCGCTCAAACTCCACTGTTTTAGAGTACACTCCACTGCTGTGGAGTATCGCTCGTCTGAATATCTTTATCTGCTACCTTTTCAATGTGGCGATTCATCAAAGGTAACATCTCTCGCTCTGATCATTTTCTTTGTGTCTAAGCACCAAAGATGAAATCCCTTCACTCGTAAGTGATTCCCATAAAGAGACCTTTCTTTGCCCTCGGATCTAACTTTGGCTCCTTCAATGGTAATATGCGGTGGATTCAAACACATGTAAGGAATCATAATCAGAGCGATTTTCCGCACCATACCTCCATAGGAGTTTTTCTTTCTAATGCGAGATGATGGCAAGCGATTAACAAGATGGCCAGCGTATATCACGACCTCACCCAAAATTGCTTGCCCAACCCAAAGATTGGACAACATACATCGAACTTTCTCCAAGAATGTTCGATTCATACGCTCTGCCACTCCATTCTCATTGTGGTGTATCCCTAAGCGTGAAGTGTCGAACAATACCATACTCTTGGCACACATCGAAGAACGGATCACTTCTATATTCGCCTCCATTGTCCATTTTAAGCCGCTTGATTTTCTTGCCATCGGTTTTCGATCATAGTTTTCCATTTAAGAAAAACTCTAAACACTTCATCCTTAGTTCTCATGGTATACACCCAAACTCTCTCGAAAAGTCATCAACAAAAGTAACAAAGTAGTGTTTTCCTCCCAACGAAAGTGTTTTGGAAGGCCCCCACATCTGAGTGAACATATTCCAAAATACCTTTTGTATTATGGATAGCAGTCTGCAATTTCACTCTCTTTTGCTTTTCGAGAACACAATGCTCATAAAATTTTAATTTGCAAGCCTTTGCACCTTTCAACAATCCTTGCTTTGCGAATTTGCAAGGATTTTTCATTGGCATGTCCCAACTTCATATGCCACAACCGCATTGAGTCCAATTCTTTGTTGCTTGGGAAGCTGCAATGATCGCTCCAATAAGCTGTACTACCTTGGTAGTAATACAAGTTATTTTTCCCGATGCCCTTCAATATCACAAGTGCGCCAGATGTCACTTTCAAAACCCCATCTCTCATATTAACAATGAACCATTGGATTCCAAGGCTCCCAATGAGATGAGATTTTTCTTCAAGCCGGGCACGCATCAACATCGCTTAGAACTCTGCTTGATCCATCTTGATTCTTTAATTGGATTGAACCTATCCCAACAGTTTTACAGGCATTATCATTGCCCATATAAACAACTCCTCCATTTAGTTCTACTAAATCAGAGAACCACTCCCGGTTAGGGGACATATGATAGGTACAACCCGAATCCAATATCCACTCATCTGAATGGAACGATGATGATGATGCAACCAGTGATAATTCAGAGTCACTGGTATCATGCTTTGCAACACAAGCATCTACAGCAGCTTTTACCTTATTCTTCAGCTTTGGACAATTTTTCTTCCAGTGGCCTTTCTCATGACAAAAGGCACATTCATCTTTCCCGAGTCTGGACTTTGACTTTGATCTCCCCTTTTGAGTTTTCTTCCGAGTGTATGAACGACCTCGGACTACTAAAGCTTCTGTCTCTCTGATTGAGTTTTTCTATTTGTCCTTCTTTCTCTGTTCATAACTGTATAAGG
The DNA here is from genome assembly GCF_025698485.1 of Gossypium arboreum. NCBI lineage: Eukaryota > Viridiplantae > Streptophyta > Magnoliopsida > Malvales > Malvaceae > Gossypium > Gossypium arboreum. The sequence goes on from NC_069081.1 coordinate 69,878,853, forward strand.
CCGCACAGACTTCGCTCGAGATATATCACTCCGCCATGAAGTAGAGTAGTTTCTAGGAACTCAAACTCCTCGTGAAGTGACCCCAACAAACATCAAAGCCAAATCTTCATCTTTGAATGTCTCATCCATATTCACCAAATCGGTGACTAAGCGATTAAATTTGGTGATGTGATCATTCATTGTGGTACTTGGGACGTAAGTGAAGCGAAAGCAGTCTTTTCTTCAAGTGGAGCTTATTTTGACTATTTTCTTCAAAATTTTTCTTCAAGTGCCACCCACAACTTATTTGCGAAGTCTCCTTTGAAAAAGCATACCTCGCTCTCGAGAAAGGCATGATCGAATTGTGCCACATGCCAACCGATTGATCGCCTTCCAATCTTTCTCCGTACATCATCTGGTTTCTCTTTATCAATGGCAATGTCTAGACCTGCTGAAAAAGGGCATCTAGAACCTCACTTTGCCACATACCAAAATGGCCCGTGCCATCAAAGATCTCCACGGCCAATCTTGCATTTGCAATTGTCGGTCTTGTCCACATGGACGATGTTGAAGCTCCTACACCGACCGTTTTCTCCATAATCTTTCAATATACCTAAGGAAATCTTTTACGATGTGGAAGATCGGTTTAAGCGCAACCACAGAGCATACTATGATTAACCTTGACTCTTGATACCACTTGTTGTTCCAATAGGGTCGGAAGCGTGTAAATTATTGTACTAAAAAATCACACAAAGTTCAATTCCCAGGGAAGAGAGGTGGATCACAAGGATCTCTTAAATACCAAGTCTTTCCTTAGTCAAAATATCCCTTTTTATAGTAATTTAATAGCACAATAAATACTACTATTATACCCTCAAATATTGAAAGAAAAATAGGACAAGAAAGAACACAAGAGTTTTAACGAGGTTCGTAAATTATACCTACGTCCTCGTGCACTAACACCGATGATAACTTTACTATCTCCAAAATATTACAAACAAATAGAATTCCTTAAGAATTCTCAAATGGGAGAAGAGAGAAAACTAAGAGAGAAAGATTGGTTGGGATGAATTGAAATGAGAAATGAGAAGGCCTATTTATAGTTGAGGTTCAAGGACCAAACAATAAATAGCCCATTATCTCAAGGACCAAAAAAAAATTATCCCATGCCACTTTTTCAAAGTCAACTTTAGGGTGCTAAACTTGCACCACTTTGGATTGTTTGCCATTAAAATTGTCTACCATTAATCATAATGTTAACAGTATATATATTTGATTTGTATTAGTGATTTTATGTCAGATTTAAAGCTCACCTGGTCCTTTCTAGTTTTTGTAATTAAAGATTTATAATATTTGGGTTGTTATTCGTTATAGTAATTTGTACTTCTTTTTCTTGTTTGAGAGTTGCTTCTTGTTATAACTTCAATAAAGCCTTATTTAATTTTTAAGTTATTTAATGCCTTAGATAAAAGTAAAAAATTATAGTATATGAGAGATTCTTATATTGATACTTTATACTGACGGTAAGTTATAAATATATAAAAATTTCAAAATGAATTTACTGACTGAATGACCATAAGAAAATCATAGTAATATAGTGACGACAATGAAACTGCTAGTACAAGGTATAATATCTATTTTTGGGTAAGAGTAAAATTGGCAAGTGTATATATAGGAAAATAATATTTTATCTATTGCTTTAAATTATTAATTTATTATAAAATAGGACAAAACTCTAATAATAATAATAATATGACTAGTACAACTCAAACTTAAATTTTATCTAGAACGATGAATAATATTACTTTTAGGTTAACACACGAATTAAAATAAATTTTATACTGCTCACAAATACTAAAATAGATATATACATTTTGGTTAACAACAAATTTGATCGTGTATACCAGTCAAATTGATATAGAAAAAAATATATATATATATATTGTATTTTTAAATTTTAGCTTGAAACTGTATTCTATTCTAGCATATTCTGCCTTAGATAGTTTCTTGATGGCTCGAATTGCAGTCCTAGCCGGCATCCAGAAAATTATCGAACTCCTTTTTTTTAAATACTTGAGATGCATAGGTAGTTAAAATCAAGAAATTTTTGTTTGTCTGTTTGTTTTTTTATTTTTATTTTGCATAAATGTCTAAGGCAAGAGAGTGGACATCACGTATATGTATGGAATATAAGCATATACAAGGCTTTTAATCCGGATATAATTTAATTAATTTATATATTATCCGATAAATATGGGATTTAACAAGAAAAAAGAAAAAAAAAGCTTGATATGTCCCACTCAACTCTTTTACAACCAATTTCCATGTATGGCATGGTCCCTTGTTTCAAATTACAGACATCAATGGCTAGATAAAAGGAGCCATTTACAAAGAAGAAACTGTAGCCAACTCATGCTCCTCAATTTCTTCCATGGTCCACGATCAAATAATTAAGAAACTCCCACTATCTGTTTCGCTTCAAATATATATTTATATATTCTCTTAATCAACGCTACAACAACTTAGGGTGATAAAATACTTTACAGCTTGAGACACCTGTTCTTCTTATTACTTATCTTGGAACATTAGTAAAATCTGTCAATAAGTTCCTGTTGTCGGCTTGTGTAGTACTGTTTGTGGGCAGCCAACCAGCCTTTCAAAACTTGCTTTCTTAGTTTCTTCCTATATATAAATATTCTCTAAAATATAAAGAAGAGCGTTTAGAATAGGCTATCTGGTTTTTGAGAGCTGAGGAAACATGGGAGGTTGCGCTACCAAACCTAAGGTTTTAAAGGGTGATGAGATGCCTTCTCCGGTTGCACCATCTCCTGAGCCGGCGAAAAAACATGTTCAGGTCGCTGATGATGAGGGAAAGAAGGTGGAAGCTGAGATTGTTAAGGCCAAGGATGTTGACGAGACAAAGGAGGTTGTTATTGTTAATGATGCGAAGCTTGATGATCAAGCCAACGATCCTCAATCTGGTAGTAACTTATTGAATGAGGTATCTCTTTCTAATTCTATAATTACATCGTAGAATTGTTTTTGATGGTATTAATATATTGAATAAAGGGTTTAATCTTATTGGAACTATAAACGTTAGTTTTGGGATGGTGGGATTGTTCATTTATTTAATACCATCTTTCACTCAATTATGACTGGTTTTGTACCGTCTGGTTGGTAAGAAAGTGCAACTGAAGGGACGATCCAAAAAGAATATAAAATTATTCCACATGTGTTTTTCTTTTGATTTTGTATTAACAATCAGCACTCCAACCAGGAGATTTGAGGGGAAAAGCACAAAAGAAAAGGCATTTCTCAAATTCTAGCCATATTTAAGCTGACCCCATGGCTTCTTGCTTGTCTGATGTCCTGTCAGTATCAATAATTTACCACTCCTAGTATCATGCATCTTGTCCAATGGTTCATTCGTGCACAAAGAAGTATCACAGATTAAAAAAAAAAAATCTGCATCATTCGGAATCATTGAATGAGTTTTGTTAGTATGGGGTCATTTTTATTAGTTCAACTGATATTTATGCAGAATGAAAAGAAGGGGGTAGCTGAGACTGAGAGTGATAGCAACACACCATCAGAGCCAACGAAAACCGAATCAGTAGAGGCAGTGAAACAAGAATCAATGGAGACAGAGCCTCCGTCTATTGGAGGCAAAGCAGCAACAGTGGCTGTGGGTGAGACACAAAATAGGGAAACAGCAGCAGCAGCTGAAGGTGAGGAAGGGAAGACTGAAGTAACAAAGTGAAGTTATGGGAACAATTATGTTCGAAGAAAAGAAAAAACAGATTTGATGTTTTTCTCCTACGATGTGAGATTAAATACTGTGGTGGAGAGAATGTTGTAGAAATCAAGTATTTTACTTGGTTTAGGCGGCTTTCGAGTGACTTGCTTTTTGTTCTGAAATAATTATTTTCTTTCATCTGAGTTTATCTTTTGCTTTCTATATTTTCTACTTCTCCATCCATATACATATATGGATCATTAGATTGAATTGTATATGCATATATATGGGATGATCTTAAGTATCCGTTAGGCTTAACAGGTTCAGCCCAAATTAGGGGGGAACTCGGGCAAGTTCTTGGCAATCCAAGTTGAGTTGATCCAAACTTGAGGAAGGAAATCCTTTTATTTGAACTTCATCAAAATCCTGGAAGGTTAGCTGGATATAGTTTCAATTTGTTAGTTAATGAAACCTTTCTTGGGCTTTTAGCTGCCATCCAACACTAGTTACTACTATCAATTTTCTTTTTAGGATAAATTATCTAGTTCGTCACCTAATATTTAGGGTGTTTTCATTTTGGTCACACAAAATGAAATCCTTACAATTTTGCCACCCAACTTTTAAGGTGCTTTCAGTTTTGTCACCGAAGCATTAAATCTCTAATGAAAGTTAACTCTATGCGCCACATCAAATTTACATTTTCATTTTGTTACCCAACTTCTAGTTCCCTTTCATTTTAGTGAAAAAAATTATATCTTTTTTAAAAAATTGACCGGGTAAAAAATCTAAGATTAAAGTGAAAAAAATGATATAAACTAAAATAATACAAAAATTGTCAAACTGTACTTATTTATTCCGTTGCCAAAAAAATTGAATTTATTATTTTAATATTAAATTTTAAATTTCAAAATATTAAAAAAATTAAACAAACTGTTGAATTTTTTTATCCTTAATAATATAAACCAATTTGTCCATTTAATATTGAAATTAGCTAATTTAATCTCATTCTAAATTTTAAAATTTTATTTTATATTTTCAAATTATCCTTAACTAATTCAACTCAAATAATTCATATTTAGTGATTGCCTACAAAATTTTAAATTCTATTTGATTAAATAATCTCGATCCTTTCATGCTATGCTAAAAACAAAGGAAAAGAATCCTTTCAATTAATTAAATTATTTTCTTGTTCTTCATTTAGGTAAAGAAATTATGAAAAAATTATGAGTTTTGTTTGACTTGGAAGATAAAATTAATTAATTTAATTAATTACAATATTTTCTTTTCTTTTAGCTTAGCATGGAAGATTCAAGATCATACAATCAAAAGAAATTTGTGTTTCAGTAGATAATTATTAAAGATGAGTTATTTGAATTAATTTTAATTTGGAAATATAAAATAAAATTTAAAATTCTAGAAGGAGATTAAAATAATTAATTTCAATATTATAGTAACAAATCAATTGACACTATAAAAGGATAAATTTTTCAATAATTTATTTAATTTATTTTGATGCTTCAAAATTTAAAATTTCAATATTGAAAAACTTTCGTCAATGTGGTAAACATATACAATTTGACAATTTTTTAATACATTATTTTAGTTTCTATTTTTTATTTATATTTTAATCCTTATTTTAAAAGTGAAATCTTGATGAGTGATAATATAATCAAATAGTGTTGATGATCTTAATAATTGAATACTTCACATTGTGAAAATTGGATTAAATTGTAAGTGAAGTAAAAGTGAGTTAAATTAAGTAAATGGTGAATTAATACTAGAAAGAATGAAACAATAGTATGTCATGAACTAAGAATGTAATGATTGAAATTTAGTAAATATTGATGATTAAATTCACATATATTCCCGAAATAATGGACTTGTTTAAAAGAAATGTAAAAGTGTAGTGACAACATGAAAAATGTGAAATGTTATATTGGTGAATAAATATAGTGAATTCAGTTTTAATGGAGAGCCTATGTAGATTAGTATTTAACCAAAGAGTAATTAATTGAGAAAAGAAACCTTAAATTTTGATCTTGTTATAATAAGCTAGCATATAATGCTTCTGACATTATGCACTTCGATGCTCCTGATATTCTACACTCTGGTGCCGCAGTTATCTAACCTCTGGTGTCCGTGATTATCTCGTGCTTATACACCCTTGATAATTGTTGTTATGCAGTCCTAATATACACACATCAGTACCTGTGATATTTAGCACACATGTGCTTCTGATAAATAACACTCTCATGTTTCTATTATATCTAGATTATTTCATATATATACATATATCTAGTTTACTAGTATAATTGAAGAACTATTACTTGTGGCATTTGCACTACAATATCCCGAACATTGCATTTGTATGTTCTAACTTAATTTTATGTATCCTCCTGAGTTCCTTGCGCTTTATTAAAGCTTATTCGAATAAAAAGAAGAAATAAAGTAAGTGACAATGGAATAAGTCAAAGTAAGTGATATGCAAAAATGAAAGCCACCATTTGAAGAAAAGTAAAAATTGGTTGTCGAGACAAGGGAAATTTTGAGGACGAAATTTTTATAAGGAGGGAGAGAAATGTAACATCCCTAAAACCCCTTGGTCCTAAACCGTATATGATAGATTCTTAGTGAAATAAGGTATAAGATTAAAGAAAGAGAAGATTGTAGGACATTAAAGGAAGTTGAATCAAGAAGTATGACATGACACATTAATTTAAGGTAGGGACTAAATTGTAAAAATATGAAAAGTGTTATGATCTTAGTGTAAATATTTAAAATTTTATGAGGTTAAAGTATAAATATGGAAATTTTAAAGGACCAAATTTGTAAATGCCCTGAGGGAGGAAAGGACTAAAGAGTAAAACAAATTGGTGAATGATAATCAAACTTATAACACCCTTTACCTAGTCCGGTCGCAGAACTCGACTAATAAAATGCTACAGACAAACACAAATCATTTACATTCAAATTATTATTCAAAATATCAATTAAATATCAATACGTCAAATATAATTAAGAAATAACAAGAATTACAACTAAATTTGGGTCATTATTGAGCTTACAAAAGCTTAAAATCAACCTGGTATGAAAAAGGGATCCATTTGAAATAAAGACAAAAAGATAGGAAAATTCTGTAAATAGGGGTCACACCGTCGTGTTTTTGATCGTGTGGAAGGTTGAGGCAGTGTGGGGATATGGGACACATGACTGTGTGGGCAAGCTGTGTAACAGCTTAATGCCATCTATGACTGGAGTCTCACAGTCGTGCGAACAAACCGTGTAACTCACTGAAGCCGTGTGGGTCAAAAGTGCAAATATTCAAAAGATGTCACACGACTGTGTTGTTGGACCATGCAACAGACTAGGGTCGTGTGCACCAAATATCATCCATAACCAATAGACCACACAGTCGTGTCATATGCCCGTGTATGCCACACAGCCGTGTATACCTAAAGAAACCTTTCAATACAAGTTTTCTATCCCTAGTTCACTTATGCCACAAACCAACATTACATCATATCTCAACCAATTCAAAAACATCAAAATCATACAAAAACTTCACTTAAAACAATCATCCTAAGTGCCTAACCAATATGCCACAATTGACACCTCAATCAACAATTCATAATTCAACCAAAATATCACATTCAAACCATACTAATATGCCTTCAATGACACCTGAAAGCAACCAACCAAACATGCATCCATTTAACAATTGAAAAAAATCTCACAATTGGCTCCAAATCAACCTTATATTTTATGCAATAAATCTACAAAATATTTTCAAGCATGATATAAGTATAGTTATCACCTTTCTATATCTAGTCCATGACATATCACCTAATTACCTTATAAACAAATAACGTACAAGCTAACTACTTAACAAAATATCATCATCATGATCATTGCCATCACACATTTATACATATACATCTTAATGTTGTTCAAAATACCAATCTCATCCAAAATATAACATTTTTACAAACATAAGACTCTCTAGGTACATATAAATATTTTTACAAACATAAGACTCTCTAGATGCTGAAGTTGATTGTCAAATCAAAAAGTACCTAGCCTGTGTACAGAAGAAAAAATCGCACCCTGAGTATAACTTAGTGGTATTTCTATAATCCGAACATTAAAGCATAACATAAGTCAATTTAGATGTATAAGTTAAAAATGAATTATGATATGCAATTAACATGTAATATATACCAAATCACACATTCTTTGTTCACAACTAACAATAAGACATGTCAACTCCATTTCATATGTCATTTGTTAACTCAATTCATATTTGGCACATTCCATCTCAATTTCCAATTTATGATTTTAGTGAACATAATCTATCAATGTTCCAACTCATTTCACAGTTCACATAATCTATCAATGAACAATCTTATCCATTTACCATTTCAAAATAAAAAATTGGATCTCAATAGATTTTTTTTCATTTTCATGGACTTGCTCTTCATCATCAATTTAATTGTGAATATTTTATTTTCACCATTTATTTCCCTATTAACATGACTCAGACTCAAATGATTACACGGATCCAACCAACACACCAGTTTTGCACCTAGTGCCTCATCGGATAAATCTAAAGCAAATGGTTATGTCCAATGCTTATCAATAAGTTTGACACCCAATGTCTCATTAGTATAACCAAAGAAAATTGGCACCCAATTCCTCATCGACTCATAGTCGAAGTAACCCTGAACTCTTCCAATCCTATGGCATGCCAACTATATCTAACTCTGCCCAAATAGTTAATAGGGTATTCATTACTCAATTTATTGTCAACCAATACCTCAATTCATATGAATAATCATCATGGAAACATATGGCAGCAATAAATCATCTCAATAATACTCAATTTCACATTTGTATAAGCATTTACATTTTCCACATATATTCAATTTAGTCCTCATAATCATCAAACAATTCAATTCAAATCAATCCAATACATTTCGTTTTAACAAAAGATCTCACCTTGCATTCTTATCATGCACAAACAATTCAATATGCAATAACTACAAGATAGTTCGGATAATAGAAACACAAGCCGTAAACTCTGAGCTATTCATCGACAACTTTGTATTTTCCTTTCTTTTATGAAGAATCCAGGTTGACATTTGCTACGGATTAAAACAAACATAATAAATTATCAGTACACAACCATTTTCACATTCAATTGCTATTTTATAACCTTAGAGTAAAGAGGTACTCGTGGAGCTTTCAGGAAATATACAAAAACCTATAGAAATAGCTCCAAAATCAAATCCTAATAGTAGACCTGCAAACGATTAGCAACATAGGGAGCTTCATCGTAGTGGGAGTGCCTCTCGTGCGCCTGAGTTCTTCCAATTTGGTGGAAGTGTTCTTAACACTGAGTCTTTCAAACAAGAAGATGATGACCTACTCACACATGATGAAGTGATACTGAGTGCTAATTCCAAGCTCTGGGAAATAGCTATGAAATCTGAGATGGACTGTATGTGTTCCAACTCAGTTTGGGAACTTCTAAACTTACCAGAAGGGATAAAACCCATATAGTATAAGTGGATCTATAAGAGGAAAAGAAATGTGGATGGAAAAGTGGAAACTTATAAGGCTAGACTTGTAGGAAAATTTTATACTCAGAAAGAATGTATCGATTACAAAGAAACCTTCTCTCTAGTTTCCATGCTCAAGCTAATCCGCATATTACTATCCATTGTGGCTACTCTCGATTACGAGATCTGGCAAATGGATGTTAAGGCAACTTTTTTGAATGACTATCTTGAATAGAGCATCTACATGATGCAACCCCCGGATATATAGTTAAAGGAAATGAACATAAAGTTAGCAAACTACTTACATCCATAAATGGGCTTAAGTAAGCATCTCACTTATGGAATCAAAGATTTGATCAAGTGATCAAGACTTTTGAATTTGAGCAAAACGTAGATGAACCTTGTGGTTACAAACATTTAGGGGATGGAAATGTGGTCTTTCTAGTTCTATATGTCGATGACATTCTACTCATTGGAAATGATGTAAGGACAAATAAATCTATTTACAGGAGTCACATGACCTGGGCATTTCTACACGGGCTGGACACACGCCCATGTGCTAGCTTGTGTCAATTTCAAACCATGCTTCCCAAATAAGCGAAGAAACACAATTTCTAGGCTTTCTAAGCATTCAAAAGTCTATAAATTCCAATTAGAAGAAGACATAAGTGAGCCACCATGTCACCCTTTTTAACCCTCAAACCTTAAAATTTCTTTTTCAGTTTGTGTAACACCCCTAACCCGTATTCATCGCCGAATTAGGATTATGAGGCATTACTTGACAAAACACAGATTAGCATGCTCATATAAATCATTTCATGTTCAAAAACATATCAAATTCTTTCACAATAATTTTCAATCAAATAGCAATAATCTATTCATTCATATAAACTAATTTTGCACATAAGAAACACTTAACCAAATAAAATCAATCATGCTTTATTACTTATTATACATATACGAACCATGCTGCAAAATTTCAATCATATCAATATCATTTTTAATCACATATTCGAACTATCTAATATGTAACAAAACCATATTGCATGCATTTTACAAATATAATATTCGAACTATAAGGGAATCAAATACTCGATATTCGAATACCTAAATTAAAAAAAAAACAAGCATATTTACTTATTTCATATAACAAACACATATATGACAACATTTGTTTGTTTATAACTATTTATTTTATTAGCTAATTATCAAACATGCCAGTTTAACAACACATGTCATTACTATTTATCTTATTCAAGTAAGTAGCTCAAACAAATCCAAACTATGCCCAATTCGAACCATAATAATGCAAACATTTCTAAATTCATTTTTGCCTAAAACCAATTTACCAAAATCGGACAGCACATATATACAAGGCATCAACTAACACATAAATTCCAGCCAAAAACATACTAATTCATGCGCATTTCATACGTTACAAAAAATATCACCTAATATTATATCAATTTTCATTCATTACATAACCAATCACCTAATCAACAAGACAACCATATTAATTTGGCTAAATACATACGGCATCACAAAACATATATATATATATACTACCTGGCATTAGCCGAATGTAAGTACACATCTTATACCATATTTTATCTCACAAATGACCGAAGCAATTTTATTATTAACAATATGCCGAATACACAATCAACCATTTGCCAAAATTATTCATTCAAACATTTCTAAATCATTAAACATTATAGCCACATCATAAACCATGTAACATATTTTCCAAAATAAGTTAAGTAACAAGGCCGAATACAAACCAACCTAAACACCATTTTTAAACCAACTCACAAGCCAAATTATACATCAAAACATAGGTAATTAATAAACCATACCAAATAGTCAAATTCAAAGGCAAAGCTTACTCATACCATGGCAATTATAAACACATATCATAAGTTAATTACACTTCCATTAACTACATCATTCATAAGCCAATTCACATGGCTATTAACACATTTCAAAACATACCATTTGATTACTAGCCTATACATGCCATATAACATATTTACAAGCTTTAAAGTATTGAAATAGAGATTGATAGTGTGATGATTATCCTTGATGACCCCCAAGCTTGAGCTAGCTTTATATATCTATAAAACAACGAATAAACACACAAAGTAAGCTTGGACAGCTTAGTAAACCATAATCAAATAAATCAACACAAGAACATTCATAATTCATTTCGAAATAGCTGAATCTAATTAATTTCGTACACATATATAATCACATTTCTCCTGTAGTTCATATGATCACATTAAGTATCCACATTTACCTTATTTTTCAATAAACAAATAAACTCCATACGTACCTAAATCGTTTAGCTCAAATTCATATTCGGACTCATTTTGACATTGCCCATTGAACCATTAGGAATCGTTAAGGATACTCGGAAACACATATATCACATACAATTCCATATCCCAGATATGGTTTACATGTTATCACATACCGATGCCTCTATCTCAGATAAGGTCTTACAAGAATCATATCGATGCCAATGTCCCAGACATGGTCTTGCACGAAATCACACCTCGAAAGTCCTAATGTCATGACATACGTATCCTATACTATTCTTATAGTTTGTACGGGGCTTCCAGGCATCGTAATTCAATCAATTCAAGCTCGAAACAAAATTCCCATACTCAATTCAATTCGGTACATATATATTTAATTACAATTCAATTCGGCACATATAATATATAAACATTTGAATTTAATAACATTTATTTACTTATGAACTTACCTCGTACGAAAACGAACGGACCAGAGCGACTATTGATCCATGATATTCGTGACAAGTTTTAAATATTTATAATGAATCGTTCTTGAAACTAACTATTATCACGCTGAAGGCAAGTGTACCTATCGAACAGTAGTATAGTTTTAGCAAGACCGGATTGTCGAACCTAAAGGAACTCAAAGTACTAGTAATGACTGTCTTTTTATTATCTAGCCTAAGAATAATGGGGTTTGTTTTAACTAACTAATTAACTAAACTAAGAAATCACAGAAAATAGAATTGGGGAATTAATTTTTGGAAAAACGATTGAATCAAGACAATACCTAAGGAAAAATCCACCTAGACTTCACTTGTTATTTGACTCTGAATCGGACGATTTATTCATTTGACTTGATCCGTAGAAATTCCTAAGTTATATTATTATCCCTCTTGAGACTAACAACGTCTAAACCTAGGTTGAATAATTGAAATCTCTTTCTAATTAACTCCCTAGGGTTGCATTAACTCGATCTATGGATCCCCTTATTAGGTTTCACCCTAATTCGACAAAATCTTATCACCCTATCTCTAGGCGCGCAATCAACTCCGCTTAGTTATGACAAATGTACTCTTAGACAGGGTCTATTCCTCCTTTGAATAAGAGCTTAACTTGAATCAATATCCTGGAATATCAAGACAAGAATTAAGAACACATAATTAAGAACAAGCCAAATTTTATCATACAATTAAGATAATATTAACAAGATCCGTCTTAGGTTTCATTCCCCTTAGGTATTTAGGGGTTTTAGTTCATAAATAAAAAGGTAAACATCTTAGAAGAATAATGAATACAAAACATAAAGAAAAATCTAAAACTCTTGAAGGGAAATTGAGGGGAGATCTTCAGTCTTGATGATGAATCCGGCTTCTGAGATGGATCAATGGGCTTTCCTTGAGCAGTTCCCTGCTTCCTTCCCTGTGTCTCCCTTTTTCCTCCTCCTCCTCAAAATTGGCCTTTTCCGAATTGGACTAAACTTGGGCTCGGTAGGGACACGCCCATGTGTGATTGCTTAAGGCTGTGGTTAAGCCTGTTAAATAGGCACGAGCTTGTGGTCCACCCGTGTGAGTCATGCTTCGATTCTGCCAAATTGACACGGCCGTGTGGTCTGCCTGTGTGAGAAGGTCCAGGCCGTGTTGATTTCCTATGTTGGCCCATTTTCTCCGTTTTTGGCCCGTTTCTCATTCCTTTCACTCTCCTATGCTCACCTAAGTATAAAACATGAAATTAAGGCATTAGGAGCACCGAATTCACCAATTTTAAGGAAAAATCATCCATAAAATGTGCTAAGCATGGGATAAAAATATGTATGAATTATGGTTTATCAAATACCCTACACTGAAGCATTTGCTTGTCCTCAAGCAAAATTCTCAACTCATAATCAAAATAAATTCTTCTTAACTTATAATTTCTATTGATAATATCTCAAAATAATCCATAAGTAATCATACATTGAGAATTCAACTGAAAGAATATCAAAGTTTCAAACATTCCAAGTTGAGCATTTTATCATGAAAACATAGGTGTCTCCCCTCATTTAAGTAATTACCTTTGATTCAAAATGTCACAGAGTTTCACATCCTCACTAAAGATTCACTCAAATCACTCGAGGTGTTTAAGGACAATAAATGAAGCACTCAATAGTCAATAATGAAAAGTCATTGCCATAGGCTTGCATAAAAATCAAATCTCCACCACTATAAATTGAGATGAAACATCAATCAAAAGGTCTTTAGAGGGTTGTAACGTGGCTTTGGTTAGAGGGTATGGTCACAAGCTAAAAGAAAGGGTTAGAATCAAGATTGAATTGAAAAATTGCCTAGCTAGAAAAATGACTAGTCATCAATTGCGTACAACAGAGCTTTTTTTCTCAGAATATGGAATTTAACTTCTTTAGCTCATAATATCACTACTACTAATATGTATACATGTATATTTTTTCAGAACAAGTCAAATTACAAAATAGAATAAAACATAGCTAAGCAATTATTCCAACTCAGACCTCGACAAAAATAGGGATCAAATTGATTTAGGGGATTTCAACAATAATGAGTTATGGGTTAATATCGAGCGTAAATCAATGAATAGGTTGTTAGGCTCAAGGGGGTTCACTAAGGGTGAACTGTGAAGGTAGGCTTTTATGGAGTGAGTGGGTTAAACCTAAGTGCCTTTATCATTTTGACATATCAAATGGTGTGGTCTTGACATGCATAATCAAGCAAGTTCTAGAATAACAATTCAATACTGACGCACTCATAATGAAAGTGATCATAAAAGAAATAATAAATGCTATAAAGGCTCAAAATCTCACAAAAATTATGGCTTTTTGATGTTCAAACTTGTGGATTTCAATTCAAAATAATACCTAAACTTGGGGAAACAACTTAAAATTTTAAATTCTTAAAAGTCAACTTATCATGCTTAATTCTCTAATGTGTTAAAGTTTAAATAATCAATGTATGAATGCCTATGTTTTAATTTGAGATATATCAATAAAAATCATATATCAATCAAAATTTATCCTAAACATGATATGAGAGCTTTTCAAGAAACAAGGCAATCATTTAGGGATTTTTTTATAGTGAAATGAATACCCCCCCCACACTTAAGATGTACATTACCCTCAATGTACAAAGATAGATATATATAAAAGAATATAAAAATAAGATAAGGAGAGAAGTGAAACTTCTTGAGTGATGAATGAATTTCCTTGAACTGGAGCTTTGGAGAATAATCGGCGTGAGAGTGGAGGAGGATACTCCGGCGGTGGTTGAGGTTCATTAGTCCATAATTCCTACACCAAAAGAATATTATATCTGAAGTTGGTTATGGTCATGGTCGAGCAGGATATGACAGTCGTGGAGAACCTTCCTCAATGGAGTTTCGAGTCCCTGAGTAATAATGAGCTTTGAAGCTCTTTATAACTGTTATAGAATCAGGAACTCTTTTAGAAAATATATAAGGAAGAATAATTACTCGATAGGAAATAGCCGAAATTCAAAATTGTTAAATAAAAATTATAAAACCTAATAAAAATAAGCTTAAAGAAAAATAAAATGTAGTCCTAAAGTAGAATAAAAGTAAAAATAGAAAATAATAAACAAAAGTTTTTAAACATCTTCATCACTAGATGGTTCGCGAGGTGGGGGTGGCGATGAGATGTGGAAGTGTTGACAAATCTGGTGTAGTGTAGCATCAATGTGATCGAAGCGCTAAAAACATTGTTGCTCGAATCGAGTTAGGCGCTCAGAGATGTCAACGTATGAAGCCGCCGCATGAATTGGACGAAGGGTGGTGGTGGCTGAGACGGTGGGTCCTCGTGACGTGGAAGGACATCATCAGTAATGTCCTTGAGGGCCTCCTCCTCGGTGGATTGGGGGAGATGATACCGAAGAGGGAAGGTGCCACGTGGTTTCTCGATCATCCTCATACTTAGCATGCTCGAGATGCCCTGTGGGGACATCTGGCCCATTAGAGTGAGGAAGGGTGACTGGGCTGCTGTGTTGAGGAGCCCGAAGTGCCGAGTCAACCGTGTCACATAGGGCCCAATGGAGATGACCTCCTTCCTATGCCGCTCCGTCTGATGTTGAATGGCGAGGGCAATGAAATAAGTAAGGTCTATGATGTGCCCGTGCGACATACACCATAGAAAGTAGGCGTTGTGGGTGTTGACGACGCCAGTGCTCTCTTTCCTTCCTGTTAACGTGTGACCCAAAATGGCGTGTAAGTACCACAGAGATGGAGAGAGAGCTGATGCCTTGGAATGGCTAGGATTGTAGGAGGTAGCGCCGAGGGTGAGGGTGCCCCAGCACTTCGAGGGAGAGTAGTGGGTGTGGCGGTGAAGAGTGTCGAGGTCGTTCTCATCCCTAAACTCCTCTGTATATAGACCCAAAGTGGTTCCAAACTCTGGGACGTTCAATTGGCAGACTAGACCACCGAGGCGAAATTGGATTGTTCCCGGGTCATTAAAACGGGTCATCACAGTCTGAAGATGGAACGTTGAGCAGAGTTCCATAGTGAGTTCGAGATATGTCGGCTCGACAATCTCATAGAAAAGCCCCCAAGGGTCGATGGTGAGGAGGGCCCGAATTGCATCCGCGAGTTGGACTTGTTCTAGCGCGACCCAGTTTATACAGCGGCCCACTTCTAAGGGTCGGGTCCGTAGAATCTGGAAAAGTTCTTCTTGGGGCCCAATGGGAACTACTAGAAAGGGTGACAAATTTTCGGGGTAAGATCCGAGGAAGATGACACTCCTTTCCTTTTTTTCGAAGCAGGGACGACGGCTTTCTTTCCTTGTGAAGATGACATGGTGTACCTGTAATGGAAATTGAAGTGGAATGTGAATACTTTCCATGGGGCTTACACATTAATCTATACTATAATAGCCAAAGTAAATGTGCCAAATAACCCTATCAGAATAAGTAATGGAGATATCTAAAGAATGAATTTATGTGGGGTTAATAGTGTGAAACCCATAGAAACAATAACCATGAATGAATGTAGCCTAATATACTAACTAAGAAAATAAAAAAAATTACCAAAAAAAAATTTAAAAATATACATTTATCTACTTAACTATGAATGTGCACGTAAAATAGTCAAATGGAGCATAGAAATCATGAAATAATTAAGAACTTCAACATGAAAAGGAGGATAACTACTCTAGATACGAAGTTTGAGTGATAGAAAGATGAAAATAACATGAAAAGTGCAGATTACTATGATAAATAGCATTGAAATCAGTAAAATAATAGAGAAAAGAGTAAACAAACGCTAGAAAGAGGAGAATGGGCATAAAAAATAGGGTTGGAAGCGACGCACGGGAGTGTTAGAGAGGCCGTGTGGACTTGCAGTGGCTAGGGTTAGGGATTTTGGGTGAGGGGGATGATGAATAGTGAATGGTATTTATAGATTTTGGGACGCACGGCCAGGGAACATGCCCGTGTTCCCCAATTTTTGCCCGTGTGATTAACGAATTTTTGAATTTGGGCGCGTCTGAAAATTTCCCCATACCTGTGTACCTTGGGCATATTAGTGCACACGGCCATGTCGCACTGCCGTGTCTGTCTTTTTTCGCTTCTCCCACTCCCATGTATGAAGGGCCACGCCCATGTTGTTTTGGCAGGTTCGCCCTTGGTTGCTTGGCATGGGCGTGTCACGCGCCCGTGTTAATTTGATAGGTTCGACAACGGTTTCAAGGCACGAGTGTGTCGCACACCCATGTTGTTTTGGCAGGTTCGCACATGGCCGTGGCGATTTATCGTAGCCTGTGCTAGGGAAAATCTTTGCCCTATTTCCACACGGTACTAAGCACGCCTGTGTTCTTGGCCGTGTGTGCTTTCGAAAGCCTGCGTTCCATGAGTCGGTTTGTATGTTAGATGTTAAAACTAAAATTTAAAGAAATTAATATTGTTATTGCTCGGGTTGCCTCCCGAGAAACGCTTATTTATAGTCTAAGCTCGACTTACCTTTCCATTGAATGATCATGGTGGTTCAAGGAGTTTATACTCTTAATTCCTGCTGTGAATCTCATCAAAATAAGGTTTTAGGCGGGTATTGTTTACCTTAAAAGTGTCAAACTTGGGATGATTTACCTCGACTGTACCGAATGGGAAAATGCTAAGTACCATAAGAGGGATTTATTCATTCGGTTTGACAATGATAATATGAGGATCTGCGACATCTAATAAAACTTTATCTCCAACCTTAAGTTGATTTGGAAAGGTATTGAGCTTGTTCTGGCATAGTTTTGGTTTATCGTGTGTTCTCGATTTATGTCTTTGCCATTCATCTAGCTCCTCGATTTGTAGCCTTCGTTCTTCATGAATAGGTCCTCTACTATTGCTTGAAAATGGCTCATGTACTTCCTTCAAACTCATTTCCTGCAAAGTAGGTTGCACCATGTTGTCAGTTTTAGTAGAATTGTTTAGACAATCACCTTCAATTTTCGATGTGTTGCCGGAATTGCGAGCTTGAAGGGTGATTGTGTCGTCTCCCACACGAAGTGTGAGATCACCTATGCCAACATCAATAATCGTTCTAGCAGTTGCTAAAAAGGGCCTTCCTAAAATCAAAAGGGTGTTTCTATTCTCCTCTATGTCTAGAACAACAAAGTCAATGGGAAATATATATTTATCAATTTTAACTAACACATCTTCAATAATACCCCTAGGAAATCTTATAGTTTTATCTACTAATTGAATGCTCATCCTAGTCTGTTTGGGTTTCCCAAGACCTAGTTGTTTAAACATTTTGTAAGGCATGACGTTAATACTAGCCTCTAAATCAGCTAATGCATTATTAACATCTAAACTACCAATTAAGCAAGGAATTGTAAAACTCCCTGGATCTTTCAATTTGTTGGGTAGTTTATTCTGTAGAATAGCTGAGCAAACTGCATTTAGCTTCACATGCGAAGCCTCCTCTAACTTCTGCTTATTTGCTAAAAGCTCTTTTAAAAATTTCATTGCATTTGGCATCTCCGATAGAACTTCAATAAACGGTAAGTTAATATGTAATTTTTTCAAGAGTTTAAAGAATTTACCAAATTGTTCATCTGAGCGGTCTTTCCTTGTTGCATTAGGGTATGGCACACGAGGTTTGTATTCTGTACTTACCAGTTTCTGCTCATTGTGGTCTACCTCACCTTTACCTTTGCTTATCTCAGTTTCTTGCCTTGGTTCTGGTTTAGGTGTGACTAACCCTTCCTCATCTTGACTAGTAATCGCGTTCAGTTGCTCCCTTGGGTTAGATTCTGTATTGCTTGGCAAGCTACCTTGTGGTCATTCAAAACTCAATTTGGCAAGCTGTCCAATCTGAGTTTCGAGCCCTTGGATAGATGCTTGTTGATTTTTAAGTGCTGTCAACGAGTTTTAGACACCGAGATGAATTTGGTTAGCATCTCCTCAAGGTTCAGCTTCTTTTCTTGCTGGTAAGGTGGTTGTTGAAAACCCAGAGGATGTTGTGGCTTTTGATTTCCTTTACCGCCCCACGAGAAGTTGGGATGGTTCCTCCAACCTGCATTATAAGTGTTACTATATGGATTATTTTGGGATCTAGAGTTATTGTTACCCATATATTGGACTTGTTCCTCCTCGATGCAAGGGCTGAAGGGTTGATATTCTGTGCATGCTCCTCCTCCATTTGAATCGCACCTAATCATTGGATGTACCTGAGTAGAACCACACAAACCGTCAATCATTGGATCTACTTGGTTAGATAGCATAGTAACCGTGATGAGGTTGAAAACACCGGCTACTTTCGTCGGCTTTGTTCTCATAACTTATCACTGATAGTTATTCAGTGACATCTCCTCAATAAATTCGTAAGACATCTCAGGTGTTTTATTATTGATAGTTTCTCCAGCGGCTGCATCAATCATCTACCGAGTCGAAGGATTCAGGCCATTATGAAACGTTTGAACCTGTAGCCAAAGCGGTAACCCATGGTGAGGGCACCTTTTCAAAAGGTCCTTGTATCTCTCCCATGCATCGTAGAGTGTTTCTAAATCCATCTGCACAAAAGAAGAGATATCATTAAGTAATTTGGCTATTTTAGCCAGTAGAAAATATTTTAATAAAAAATTTTCGGTCATTTGTTCCCGTGTAGTGATTGACCCTCGTGGTAACGAGTTCAACCATTGTTTAGCCTTATTTCTTAACGAAAAAGGAAAAAATCAAAGACGTATGGAATCATCAGAAATGCCATTGATTTTAAAAGTATCGCAAAATTCTAGGAAATTTTCCAAGTGAGCGTTGGTATCCTCGTCCTGCAAACCATCAAACTGAACAAACTGTTGTATCATCTGAATTGTGTTTGGTTTCCGTTCAAAAGTTTTTGCAGCAATAGCAGGTCTAACTATACTTGACTCAGTTCCTGTTAAATTAGGTTTAGCATAATCATACATACTACGCGGAGTAGGATTTTGATTAACAGCAATTGCAGGAGGTAGCGGATTTTCTTGGTTTTCAGCCATCTCCTCGGTTGGGGTTTGAATATCGTCCTCTTGCTCGTTCTCTGTGTATCTTAAGCTTCACCTTATTTCTCTTTGGTTTTTGTGAACTGTGCGATCGATCCCACTGTCAAAAAGTAATGGTCTTGACGAGTTTTTTCTAGTCATAAATTATAAAAAAAAACTGCCAGAAGAAAATAAATGAAGAATTAGAAAACAAAATAAAAACTTACATTGCAATAAAAGTAAAACGGCTAAAGTAATAAAAATCGAGTGTTCCTAATATCTTAGTTCCCCGGCAATGGCGCCAAAAACTTGATGCGTGGTATTCGTGACAGGTTTTAAATATTTATAATGAATCATTCTTGAAGCTAACTATTATTACGATGAAGACAAGTGTACCTATCGAACAGTAGTATAGTTTTAGCAAGACTGGATTGTTGAACCCAAAGGAACTAAAAGTACTAGTAATGACTGTCTTTTTATTATCTAGCCTAAGAATAATGGGGTTTGTTTTAACTAACTAATTAACTAAACTAAGAAATCACAGAAAATAGAATTGGAGAATTAATTTTTGGAAAAACGATTGAATCAAGACAATACCTAAGGAAAAATCCACCTAGACTTCACTTGTTATTTGACTCTGAATCGGACGATTTATTCATTTGACTTGATTCGTAGAAATCCCTAAGTTATCTAATTATCCCTCTCGAGTCTAACAACATCTAACCCTAGGTTGAATAATTGAAATCTCTTTCTAATTAACTCCCTAGGGTTGCATTAACTCGATCTATGGATCCCCTTATTAGGTTTCACCCTAATCCGGCAAAATCTTATCACCCTATCTCTAGGCGCGCAATCAACTCCGCTTAATTATGACAAATGTACTCTTAGATAGGGTCTATTCCTCCTCTGAATAAGAGCTTAACTTGAATCAATATCCTGGAATATCAAGACAAGAATTAAGAACACATAATTAAGAACAAGCCAAATATATATCATACAATTCAGATAATAATAACAAGATCTATCTTAGGTTTCATTCCCCTTAGGTATTTAGGGGTTTTAGTTCATAACTAAAAAGGTAAACATCTCAGAAGAATAATGAATACAAAACATAAAGAAAAACCCAAAACTCCTGAAGGGAAATTGAGGGGAGATCTTCAGTCTTGATGATGAATCCGGCTTCTGAGATGGATCAATGGGCTTTCCTTGAGCAGTTCCTTGCTTCATTCCCTGTGCCTTCCCTTTTCCTCCTCCTCTAGGGTGTATTTATAGGCTTTGGAATGCCTAATAACCCTCAAAATTGGCCTTTTTTGAATTGGACTAAACTTGGGCTCGGCAGGGACACGCCCGTGTGCGATATCTTAAGGTCGTGGTCAAGCCTGTTAAAAAGGCACGGGTGTGTGGTCCACTTGTGTGAGTTGTGCTTCAATTCTACCAAATTGACACGGCCGTGTGGTCTGCCCGTGTGAGAAGGTCTAGGCTATGTTGATTTCGTACGTTGGCCCATTTTCTCCATTTTTGGCCCGTTTCTCGTTCCTTTCACTCTCCTATGCTCACCTAAGTATAAAAACATGAAGTCAAGGCATTAGGAGCATCGAATTCACCAAATTTAAGGAAAAATATTCCATAAAATGTGCTAAGCATGGGATAAAAATATGTATGAATTACGGTTTATCAACTATTCAACAACTTTCGACTTCCCCCGATCCAAATTCGATTTCTTCCTTTCTTGATCTAAATTAATACAAATTTAACTTATTTAATTATATTCATTCAATTTAATCCACAAATACATAAATGAGCACTTTGCACTTTAGCCCTTAACATTTCATATTTTTACAATTTAGTCCCTATTTCAAAACAACACAAAATACTCAAAATTTCAACATGTTCATGCTTGGCCGAATTTTTCCTAGGTCCCTAGCAGCCCATTAATTTCATTTATTTCACATTTTGACCCCTCAATTTACAAATTTCATAATTTAATCCTTAATAAGCATTTTTCTTATCAAAATCACTTAATTAAATATAATAATCTATCAACAATTATTTATTTTTCATCATCAAACAACAAAAACATCAAGCTACCATCAATGGCAAAACACAAAATCCTCAACCAAATCGAAAATTTAAGCATGGGCTAGCTAGTATACGAAGCAACGATCTCAAAAACATAAAAATTATCAAAAACCGAACAAAGAACATACCTAAATCATGTCTCCTAAGTGCCGAACTCAAAAGCTTCAAGATGGTTTCTTTCTTCTCAATATTCGGTCATGAAAAAAGAGATGAACATGCATGTGTTTTTCTTTATGTTTTATTTTATTAATCATTATTATTAAATTACAAAATTAACCTTTATAATATAATATAAAAACCTTATAATATATGCCCATGACTGTCCATCACATTTTTTAATGGTCAAATAACCACATAAGGACCTCATTTTTAATTAATTAAAGCAATTAAGCACTTTAACATATAGCATGCTACTTTTACATTTTACGTGATTAAGTCATTTTTTCAAATTAAACAACCAATCGATAAAATTAAATCAAAAAACTTTTACACATATCAAATAACATGCTGTAAACACTAAAAATAATGTTAAATAGTTTAACAACCTTGAATTTTTGGTTCTGAAACCACTGTTTTGATTTAGCTTAAACCGAGTTATTATAATTTGTCTTTTTCTTTCTCTCCTGCCCTAGCCGCCACCGGTCTCCTACCCCTTCGCCGCCTTCCCTAACCAACAGCCCCAACTCCCCATTCTGTCACCATTTTTTTCTCTGCTTTCCCTTTCCTTTCCTTTTCCACTCACCACTCCACCACACACCTTCCCCCTCTTCCCCTTTCTTCCTCTCTACTTTTTCTTTCCCCCTTGGTCGCTCCCCTCGCCTCACCTCCTGCCCATTCTCTGTTCTCCTTTCCTCTCCCTTCTTTCCCTTGTCCTTCCTTTCACCCTTCCCTTCCCTTGCCTTGCCAAACCACCCCCATCTCCCCTCTTCCATTTCTAAAACGTGCCCAAGCCACCTCTGACATCCACTCCCTCATCACGCCTTTCCTCCTCGTCGGAGCCTCGTATCCTCGTCACTAAACCACGCCCGTCCCCTGCATTACCCTCCGTCCTAACTCCGGCCACCATCTCCCGTTGGTCCCCCCTATTTGCCCTATTTTTATTCATTTATTTATTTAATAGTTTATTATTTTCTTTAATTAATCTATTAATTTATTTATTTCATTCTTTTGCTTAATTTTATTTTAACGTATTTATTCTATTTAGTAATTTCCTTATTATCATTTTATTATTATTTAACCTGTTACCTTAGTATTATTGCTTTTGTTATCCCTTTTATTATTTAATAGTATATGTTTAGGTTATAGTTTATTTTTATTATTTTTGTTATTTGTGTTACTATTTTGATGATTATTATCATTATTGTCATTGTTTTTATTTTCTTAGTCATAATTGAATATGTTTGCGATAACTTGTTTACTCATATTATTTTTAGTTCGTATTTTTATTATTAGTAGTATTATTTTTTACTTATTTTTGTATTTTATTATTACTATTATTGATTATTCGTGTTTCTTTTGGATTCTTTTAGGATCATTATTTATGTTATTCTCGTCGTCGATTTATTTTCGTTCCTCGAGTTGTTGATAATTGACTTCGATTATTGCATGAGTTATTGGATTGTCTTGCTTATAATTGGTTTGTCTATTTACTTCATTTGATTTTAATATTTGATTGCTTTATTTTTTGCATATTCATCATGACGAACACGCGAAGCAAATCTAAGGTCGCCGTATCCACTTTGAAAAAGCGGAAGACTTCGAGCGTAACCTTTTCTGGCATTTTCTCCGGTTCACGCCACCCCTATCTTCATTTTTCGTAGGGTCCCCAGAAGGACTTATATTAGCATATTCAATTGAGGCCATTAGGATTAGGCCGTTGCATTGATTGGGCCACTTTAGAGTAGGTTTAGTTAACTGATCATGTCCATGCCATCATTGCTACACCTCCTTGGGATTGGTTCTTTTCCATCATCGAACCCACATACTCAGAGCTCACTTTGGAGTTTTGTTCAACATTTCTCCTGCAGTAGGTGATGATGACCCATGACAAGCCGGACACCATTTCTTTCAGACTCGATGGTACAGTGAGACATATGACTGTCCCAGAGTTTGATGCTGCATTGGGACTTTACACTACCAATTTTATGAGTGCCAAGGGGTTCGTTTGATTATACCGACACATCCACTACTCGCCATCTCTTCGCTGGGTAGATCTTACGGCGAGCATGACGCCTTATGACTTGAGTCAGTCGAAGGTGACTTCTTTCCTCCGGCCTTACACTACATTATTGCCATCTTGGCTCACACATTGACTGGTAGGAGAGAAAGCACCGAAGTTATCAGTACAACTGAATCATATTTCTTGTGGAGCATGGCTATGGGGTACACCTTAGATTTTACTTATTTCATCGCCCTCATTGTTCACCTTCAGACAGAGCGCAGTAGAAAGGGCCTTATCTATTTAGGCCCTTATGTGACTCGACTCGCATGTCACTTCGATCTCCTCGACACATTAGAGCAGTCATCCTCCCTTACACTAGTTGGACTAATGTCCCTGTAGGGATTCTCGAGTATGACTCACATGAGGATAATCGAGCAACTTCGTGGTGTAGAACCTCCTCAATATCGACTATCTCATTCTGATGCACAGGATGAGCATGAGAACTTTGCTGGTGATGTCTATGTCCACCATGAGGTTCCACCTTCGAGTCACTGTCCTACTTCTTTTGTTGTTACCTTAGAGGACCTTTCCCAGCAGTTCACTCACTTCGAGCAACACTGCTTTCAAAGGTTCGACAGTACTGACACGACATTGCAACAGATCTATCAGCACCTTCATATATCCTCTTCAGCACTAGTGACTCACAATACCAATGCTTTTGACGATGATGATCATTGATTTTATTTGTTTTCTTTTTCTTTTTCTTTTCTTTTATGTTTATGTTTATGTTTATTTTTAGTTGTTTTATTTTTATGTTCTTAGACTTATTTCGTTTCTTATCTTTTGAACTATATTTTTATGGTTGTTTCTAATTGAGTTGTAACCTTTTAATCTTCTTTACTATTTGTGTTTATTTTCATATTAGTTTGCTCAGAATCGTGCACTACATTTAGATTTGCCTACAATTCCTCTTTTTACCATTCTAGTGATTTCATCCAATGTTCAGGGCAGTTTCAATTTTCTCCCTCTCTTATGATATTCTACATATATTGTGATTTTATTTGTTTGTACATTGAGGATAGTGTACATCTTAAGTGTGGGGAGGCTATTTATATAATTATTAGAAAATCCCTAAATTATGTCTTGTATTTAAGTAATTTTCTCATACTTCCAAAAGAATGATTTTTTATCGAATTAGGATTTTTTTTATGTGTTTTGGATTAATTTGTAGATATTTGTGTATTGGTTGATTTAAACTCTAAGACATGATAGAATCAAGCATGATAAGTTATTTTTCAAAAATTAAAAAAATTTAGGTTATTTCCCTAAATTGAAGTATTATCTTGAAGTTTTAGATTTGCAAGTTTGAGATCAAAAACCATGATTTTTTGTGAGATTTTGTGCCTTGAGAAATACATTTTTCTTGCTCATTTTATTATTGGTTGTGAGTATGTCAATTTGATTTGTCTTCTAGAACTTTCTTCGATTATACATGTCGAGGCCACTTCTTTGATTTGACATACTGATATGATAAAGGCACTTAGGTTTTAACCCACTTATCCTATAAAAAGGCTACCTTCGTAATTAACCATTAGTGAACCCCGTTGAGCCTAACAAACTATTTATTGATTTACCCATTAATGTTAACCCATAACTCATTTTTTGTTATTGTTGAGACTTTTTCCCGTTTTATTGACTCCCTTTTTTGTCAGGATTTGATTTGGTTAGTTGCTTAATTTTGCTCTTCTGTTTGATTTGCTAAATTATTTTTTATTACTCTAGATAAAAAAAGAGAGAAAAAATATTGATTATTATTTAGTTCTATGTTGATTGAGCTTGAACAATTAAATTCATATTCTGTGAAGAAGCTCATTTTTGTTCTTGAATAGTTCTTGATTGATGTGATTGTTTTTAATTCAACATTTGCTTATTTTTTCTGGTTTGGTAATTTTTCAACTCAATCTCGAATATAACCAACTTTTCTAGCCTTTCTCCATACACTTAACCTAAGCCGTGTTACAACCTTTTAAAGACCTTTTGATTTGTGTATCATATCATTTTATAGTGGTGGAGATTTGATTTTCATGCAAACCTATGGTAATGACATTTCTTGTTCGACTATTGAGTGCATATTATTGAGCCTTAAACACTTTGAGTGCTTGAGTGAATATTTAGTGAGGATGTCAACTCTTGTTGATTTTGAATTAAAGGTAACAACTTAAATAAGGGGAGACACCTATGTTTTCATGCTTAAAAATGACAGCTTGGATTGTTTAAGACTTTAGTGCTCTTTTAGTTGAATTCCCATTGCATGATTATTTTTGAATTATTTTGAGACATTATTGATGGGAATTACAAGTTGAGAAATATTAACTTAAATCTAAGTTGAGGATTTTGCTTGAGGACAAGCAAACGCTTAAGTGTGGGTATATTTGATAAGCTATAAAAGTAACATATTTTAATCCCATTCTTAATGCATTTTCGAATGATTAATTACGAAAATTAGTTAATTTGATGATCCTAATCCTTTAAATTCATGTTTCTATACTTAGGAAAACATTTGAGAGTGAAAAGAGCAAAAATGAGCCAAAATCGGACTATTAGAGCTGTTTTCAGGAGCCACATGGTCTGGGCATTTCCACACGAGCTGGACACATGCACTTGTGTGCCACACGGGCTGGACACATGCCCTTGTGTGCCACATAGGCTGCACACCTGCCCTTGTGCCAACCCGTGTTGATTTTGCACCATGCTTCCAAAATACATGGAAAAACACAATTTCTAGGCTTTCTGAGCATTCTAAAGTCTATAAATACCATTAGAAGAAGACATAAGTGAGCCATTAAAGAGGATCGAAGAAAACACTCGAAGAACACCATCGAAGCCAACTCAGAATCAGATTTCCATTAAGATTGAAGATCTCCTTTTAGTTTCTTTCGAAGTTATTATGAGTTTCTTTATGTCTTGTGGTTATTCTGAGTTTGAGATGTTTTCATTTAGGATTATGAACTAATTCCTTAGATACCTAGGGAAGATGAAACTTATGATGAATTCTATTATTTAATTTCTGATTTACATGATAAATACTTGACTCTTGTTCTCAATTATATGTATTTATTTCTTGTTTTAATATTTCCAAGATATTAATTCATGTTTAATTTGCTTAATTCAGTGGAGGAAAAGTCCTTATTTAAGTTTAGATCTAGCATAATTGAGTGGAGTTTCATGCAATCCTAGAAATAAGACGAGATAAATCTACCATATTAGACTCAAATCTAATAGGGGAATCCATAGATCGAGTTAATGTGACAGTAGGGGTTTAAATTGGAAAGATATTTCAAATAATCAAACTAGAGTCAGTTGTTCTTACTCTTGAAAGAGATACTAATAGAAGTTAGGGATTTCTACTGATCAAGACACCAAGTGAATAAATTGTTTAATTCAGAGTCATAACAATAGATGAAGTCTAGGTGGATTATTTCCTAGGTATTGTTTCTCTCGTTGGTTATTTTTTAATTATTTTCCTGATTCGTTCTCTGTTGCATTTTTAGTTAAACTAGTTTAGTAATTTTAGATTAAAACTCATCACTCCAAATTGTCGACTAAATAATAAAAAAATGATAATTACTAGTACTTTTAGTCCTCGTGGATACAATATCTTTACTCACTGTAGCTATACTATTGTTCAATAGGTGCACTTGCCTTTGTCGTAGTTATAGTTAGTTTCGTGAGACAGATCATGCACACAAAGCAGAATGGAAGCTAATGTTGCTCATTGGTTGTCTAATGTTTAACTAATACTAAGCCGTATTATGTGGTCGGATCGTAGTATAGAAAAACAACTTATATTAGTTAATGAACCTAAACATGTTTTTAGCCTAATCGAAAATGTGCAAACCGATTGAAAGATTAATATGTCGTCTATCAAGTCCAATTCGGGAGATGCCTTGTCTTAGGCATCAGAGCGGATGACTATTAGAAGATAGAGACATAGATGCGACTAACTGGATTGATAGTACA
The DNA here is from genome assembly GCF_025698485.1 of Gossypium arboreum. Taxonomy (NCBI): domain Eukaryota; kingdom Viridiplantae; phylum Streptophyta; class Magnoliopsida; order Malvales; family Malvaceae; genus Gossypium; species Gossypium arboreum. The sequence continues at coordinate 69,907,144 of NC_069081.1, forward strand.
TTGGACAAGACCCAAGCGTAATAGATCCTAATTTATTTTATGGATATATTCACTTATGATGTTCATAGTGTGATATACCTAAATCCTGAGTGGATGACAGACTATGTATGCATAACTTGTACACTTTGATATAAGTAAAAGCCTGAATTCAAATAGAAAAGGAATTGAAAGATAGTGCGTTGGATGTTCAACTTCTATAATATGTAGCATCATTCAAAATAGTGAAATTCATAGTCCAAAACATGGGTAAATGATATCCTCTCATTGGAATCACATGGTTGATGAAAAGTAAATGTGGCCACGGGTCATCCGTTTTGTGATAGATAACTTGACCATTATTGGATAGCGGTTAACTTTTAATGAAGGAAGATGTAATAGTTACCATGAGATAAAATAAGATCATATTAGGAGAACAGATATTATCCCAAAAAGATCAAGAATATCCTATGAGGGTAACACACCTATGACAAGGTCATTGGACGAGCACTATGTAGTTTTTTTCGTAATGGTATATCATTGAGAAGAGCTCAGTCATAATACTATAGTGGAATTAGTTTTTGACTAAATGAGTTTATAATTATTAGGTGAAAAATAGGAATTTAATTATAAATCATTTGATCCTCAACCACATTTGTCCAATTGGTCCCTCTATTAGCTCATTGAAACCAGAAATGAATTCCATGTTTGAATAGAAATGAACATAATGAATAAAAAGGAGAAATGAAAAATAATTAGGAATGGTTATGGTTTTCTCCTAAATAGAGAAATGAAATCATTTGGAAATGAATGCAGGATTCCAAAAATGGAAATTAAAATGAAAATGGAAAGTTGCAGTCCTATATAGGTTACTTAAAAAATCATGGACGAATAAGTTTATGTTTTTGGACTGTTTTGAATTACAAAAATGAAAATAGACCATTTGGTCATAGTAAACATGCTGAGTTATGAAATTTTGAATGAATTTTCTCAAAATTTTACTAGGGTTAAAATCTTCAAAATTTTATCAGGGGTAAAATTGTCAAAAAATTTATTAAGGTAAACTTGGGATGATAAAATTATTTAATATGTAAATATTAAAGTTGATTTTAGGAAATAGAAAAACTGAATCGGATTGGATCATATTATAGAGTATTGGGTCAAAAAGGCCTAGGAAGTACTCATAATTTGACCCAATGTGAGTAAGGCCTAGAAACCCGTCATTTAATATGAAGGGGAAACCCTAGTAGAAATACAAGGGTGAGTCGTTCACCCCTCTCCTACTCTAATTAGGATGTTGATTTTCTATTTAAAATAAAAATCTACAACTCTATAAGGGTTCTACATTCTCTTACTATAAATAGATGACACCAGTAGAGCTATCAACACAACTTTTGGAAGATTATTATTTCGTTGAAAAATAGAGAAAATCTATTATCAACTTCTAAACATATTTTTTAGAATGACAATTTTATCAGTTTCTATTAAAAAAGAGAGAATTTTTGTTTCACCCAAAATGAAAACCTTTTTCTAGTTCTGTGTTTTAGTTCAATTGTTCCGAGCCGACACTCGAAGCAGTTTGTGGTACAAGAATAGCAGAAAAGATCGTTTGGTTGAAAGCCAAAAAAATCATGGATTTACTTATCCGAAAACACATGTACTATTACAGTATAAGGTTTATAGCTATAAATATGAGAAACTGGGTCGATTTTCAAAATTTTAATTTTTCTTATGTACAAGAAAACCAGTTTCAAACTAAGTTTTTTTCCTATAGAAACAATATGGGATGTGTCTACACGATACTTCTTCAGCATGGACACATGGAACACATCATGAATTAGATCAAGCTTGTGTGGCAACTTAAGTTGACAAGCTACTAGACCAATCCTTTCAACCACTTTGTAGGCACCAATAAACCTCAAACTTAGTTTTCCATTACGCTTGAACCCTAGGAATTTCTTCCATGGCGAGACCTTAAGAAACACTTTTTCACCCACTTGGTACTCAACATCTCACCATTTCCTATCAGCATAAGACTTCTGGCTATCTTACACAAGCTTCAACCTTTCAATCATCTTCACCTTGTCCTCTGTCTCGTGAACCAAATCAGGTCCAACCATTCGCTTTTCATCCAACTCAGCCTAACACAAAGATGTTCGACATTTCCTTCCATACAATGCTTCAAAGGGTGGCGCCTGAATGCTTGCTTGATAACTATTGTTATACATGAATTATGCCAAAGGTAAGTAATGTTCTCAGCTTTCTAATAACTTTAACACCCAGCTTCGCAACATGTCTTCCAGCACCTATATCACACTCTCGGATTGGCTATCTTTTTGAGGATGATACACAGTGTTGAAATTAAGCTTCGGTCCCAAAGCTTCTTGCAAGTTCTTCCAAAATCTCGAGGTGAATTGATGATTTTGATTAGAAATAATTAAAATAGGTACATCTTGAAGTCTTACTATCTTAACGATGTATATGTGACAACCCGAATTAGGGCCTAATTGGAATAGTGGTTTCGTGACCACAAATCTGAGATAGAAATAATTGTTTTATAATTATTTTGGGGTTTATGTATGATTTCATGATTTCGTGAAAATTTCGTGATGAAATTCTATGCATTGAGCGCTTAAGTTGAGATTAGGGACTAAACTGAATAAATTGTAAAACTCGTGTTTTAGAAGTTTTTAGTATGAAATTGCTTTGGGATATTAACAAGGAGGTCTTAAATAGCGATTTTATCCATTCCTAAGTTATGGAAAAAAGTTGGACATGGAGGGAATTTTTGGAAAGTTTAGTAGTAAGGGCATTTTGGTCATTTGTATATTAAATGAAATAAAATGGGAAAAATAACACAAAATTGGTCATCATCTTCACTAGTTGCTGCCGAAATTTTCTCTCCTCCATAGCTAGGGTTTCTTCAACTTTCAAGCTTCATAGTAAGTGATTTCAAGCCCCGTTTTTAATGTTCTTCACATTTTTGAAATCCTCGTAGCTCGGTTTACCTATTTCTACCATTATTTCGAGTTAGGGTTTATATTTAAAAATTTACCCATGAATGATAGGCATGTATTGTGTTGTTTGATGGTAGAATATGAATGTTTGAAGTTAGGAGAACGATCTTTTCTAAGCGATTTTTAACGAAAACGAGCAAAACGACATAATCGATAAAAATACCTATTGTTCATAACTATGTGTTAGAGTGAGAATTTGATGTTGCCATAGAAGAGAAAAATGATCAGTAGGTCATTAAACATAATAATAAGGGCTGAAATTAAATTTCCGAGCCTTGGGGAAAATTGTAATTTTGTAAAAGTTAGGGGTAAAAATGTAATTTTTGTATAATATGATTTTTGGATTAAAATAAATAGTTCTAGTGTTAAATGAGCTAAATATGTTGTTATAGATCAAGAAAGGCGTGGAATCGACCTTGAACGGGGGAAGGAGAAAGTTTTGGACTAAATTGCAAAATTCCTATATTTTGCACCGAGTTAAGTTTGTATGTAAATAATACATTAATTTCATTTACATTCTTATATTTTAGCCTATTATATATATATATATATACTAGTTGATGTTGAAGTATAAATCGACTATTGGAAGAATAGAAATAAGTAATAGAGAGAGAGATCCCGGTTGAACATTCGGAAAGATCGAATAAAATAGAGGGAGCGTAGCTAGGTCACATGTATGGTGCTAAGTGCACATCATGTGTACAAGAAAGCTACGAGATACTATGTAGTAGCTAGGTCACATGTGTGATACGGGATGTATCCTATGTAGACAAGAGAGCTACGTGAGAGATAAATGTAGCTAGGTCGCATGCGTAATTCCAAGTGAAGGACACCATGTAGACAAGAGAGCTACGAGACAAATCAGCTAGGTCGCATGAGTGGTACTAAGTGTTCACCATGTGTACAAGAGAGCCGAATTAAATGAAATATGATGGTGGGGCTGTGTGCTGAAACCATCAAGTATCGAGGATTAATCCGATTTGTTCAACGGGATGGCTTTGTGGTGACATTGTAGTCATGGGCCTATACTTGTGATGTATGAAATGTGGTGAAAATGATTTGTGATATATATATATATATATATAAATAAGTTAAAATTAGGTTAGTACAAAGAATGTGTGAAAGACTGAAATTAGCATTAAAACTGTTTTGGACAGTAGCAGTGATGTGATTTTTAAAAATCACCGAAAATAGAAGGAATTTAATTAGAGGTTGAATGAGATGTGAAATTAAAGCTTAATGAGTCTATTTTCATAGAAAAGAAACAGAGCAAGCAAACGAATTCTATATTTTGAGATATTTACAATTGTGTGTGACTTGCTCAGGATGACTATGTGATCCCCTATTCCAACTTTGAAAAATCATTAAAAATTGTACAAAACAAATTAAGAAATATAGTTTATATTCCTAAATTACTTATTTAGTTTAATTTTAAATGAAACAGGTTTCATGATTATTTGAATTGTGTATTGAGAGAAATTCAATTCGTAGTGAACAGAGGTCAGATCAGTTGAGCTGTGTAACAGGGGAAACTTTAACTAATAAACTGTACTAATTGGCTTAACCAAAAATTATATAAAAAAATTAGTAAGAATTTTTATGAGTCTAGATTCAGGGAAATTTTACAGACTTGAATTTCGAGTTTCGTAACTCGAGTTATGATTTATTTAGTGATCATGACGCAGGAGGGACAACTTGATCAAATCGGAGTAAATAGTAAAATTAAAATATGATATAATTGAGTTCTGTTGTAAACATATTAGATTCCTTATTTGTTATTTATATACTTACTTACTAAGCTATAAGCTTACTTTCTTTTCTCTCCTTTGTCTTATAGTGTCATCCATTAGCACAGGGAGTTAGAGATCGTTGAAGATCCGCCGCACTATCAATACTCTTGGTATTCGAACTCAACATTTTGAAATATGGCATGTATAGCAGACTTAGTTATTTTGTTACGTGTCATAATTGTCTAGGTTTAAAATACTAATTATAGTATCAAACTAATCATTTTGTATGAAGCCTTTGAAATTGGTTTGTATTGTTAATGGCATATGTTATAATGATTCATGATCAAATTGCACACCATATTTTTGTTGGGTTTTATTTAATAGTATATACTATAATTTTTTAATACCTCGTACCATGTTCCGGCGACGGATACGGGTAAGGGATGTTACAGTATATCTCTACGAGCCTTTGCAAAGTGTAACAGCCTGTTTTCATTGAAATCAGAACAATAGTTTTGGGACCACAAATCCAATGAGTAAATTATAATTTTATTATTATTTTAATGTCTATGGAAAATTAGTAAGGTAGTATAAAAATTTCATTAAGAAATTTTGACGTTTGCATGCTTAATTAAGTGAAAAGGACTAAATCCTAAAAGGTGCAAAAGTGGAGTTCTCTTAGTAAAAAGGGAAAAATGGCTACGAAACTTAAAAGTGAGAGGACTTAGATAGTAATTAGACCATTTAATTAGTCTGTGGACTTTTATGGACACAAATTAAGTGATTTTTAAGTTAAAATGTAAGGTTAATTAAGTAATTTAATTAATAAGTTAAAGAAAAATAAGTAAAAACAAATGTATGATCTTCTTAGTTGATATTTTCCACCGAAAATTGATGAAGGAGAAGCCATAGCTAGGGTTTAAAGCTTCGGTCACTTATGTAGCTTGCATGAAAGTGATTTTTGATACCGTTTTTAATGATTTCTATGTTTTTGAAGTCGTTGTAGCTTAACTTAGCTAACTCGGGGATCAATTTGTAAAATTGTTAAAGATTTGGGGTTTTCCCATGAATGTTATTTCATGATTCTTGATGTTTAATGGAAGATTATGAGTCCTTGTTGATAAATAATCTAGTTTTGTAAAGTGATTTTGGATGAAAATGACATTTAGGAACTTGTTTGATGAAAGTTCATGATAAATTTGTGAAATGATGCTTATAGGTCCCTAGAGAAATTGACTAGCTTGAGGAAAGGATGAAAATGTTTAGATTTCAATTTAAGAGCTTAAGGAGTAAATTGTAAAAATTTAAAATATTAGGGGTAAAATAGTGATTTTGAAAAAAATTGGTCTGAATTGAATAATAGAAGTATTCAATAGATTGAATTTGTCTATTTAGATCAAGAAAGACCATGTACGAATCTAGGTCGAGGAAAAGCTATAACCTCAGATTAATTGACTTCGTTTTTATGCCCTAATAGTCGAGGTAAGTTTGTACGAATAAATGTGGTTTTAATGTTATTTTCAATTATATGTTAATATGATAGTTGTAATGTAATTGAATGATGAATATCAAACAATGCTATGATAGTGATCGAGTCCCAGTTGAACCTTAGGAATTCGTAGGATACAAATGACACGTCATTACGATTTTCATGTTTTGGGTGCTCGTCTTCAATGTCCTACCGATGGCTGAGGTCCTGCATTTGTTGTAGATACTCCACAACTCATGTGAGCTTCATTGTGTAACTTACATTCTGACCCACAGCTCGTGTGAGCAAAGCCCATTTCATAGCTGGTGTGAGCAATGATGTAAAGGAAAGATTACAGTTATATGTTTAAGCAGACTTTGTGTGAGCTTTCCCAAGTATCCGATGATATTCTAAGTGGTTCAATGGGTATGAAAAGGAAAGGAATGGTAAGTGTTCAAATGAACTATGTCATGTATTCATGGAAAGGAAATGATGAAATCAAATGAAGTATGTTTATGTACAAATGGCTTATCTTATGTTTAATACAAGTGAATTATGTTTGAATGCACTAACATGTGTTGTTGATGGTGCTTAGGCTTTTGCCGAGCTTGTGGTTGGATTATATTATGCTTAATCTTAATGTTTTATATTGAGATGGTAAGTTATGTTCATGTTTTACGAACTTACTAAGCATTATGTGCTTTCATAGTTTTCTTTCCTATGTTTTATAAATAATCAGAAGCTCGATTGGTTTGAAACCTCTTATTAGAGATGTATCACACTATCCAACATAAATTTCGGTAGTTTTTGATGTTTTGGCTAAGGTTATAATGGTATGTATAGGTGATTTTGGATTGGTATCTAGTTGATGATTTTGGCTTGTATAAGTCATTTTGGGTACCAATTGATATTGGTTGAATTGTGTCATTTTGTACTTGTGATGCATGGTATGGCTTAAATGGTAAGTTTATGTTGAAGTATATTTTAAAAAAATATCAATACCTGAATCATGGTGTCGATAATTTTTAGGTTTTTGACAGAATAACTTTTTGGTCTCGATTTTACTAAGGTTATCGATTATTTTAAAAAATTATCGATAATAGGCCAAATGGTATCGATACCTTTTTACCTGAAGCAATTATCACTTGTTAGAAAATCATTTTAATGTGTTAAAATGGTTTTAACTTAATTGGGATTATTTTGACTTGGTTAAAAATAATTTCACTTGATTTTAAAATTGTTACAAAATTTTTCTAAGATTTTATTGTAAGTATTAAAAATTTATCTCTTAGAATTCAAATTTAAATTTTTGTCAAATTCATCTTATATTCAAAAACACTTACAATTTTTATATCAAAATCTTTTATCAAATAAAGCTTAATTTAACAATATCCCAACACAATTTGGCCAAATGCCTAAGCACATATTCACCAACCATGTTAGCCATATAAACACATATATATAAGTTAATAATCATGGATGAACACAACAATTTATCGAATTCCATATACATATATCATCCATTTCATATATCTATATATCATGTAACACCATTTCTATGTATTTCATGTGTATACCTGTAATAGTTAATATCGAACTCATATTGTTTCGTAACAAAACATTGCTCGTTGAACCATTTAGAATACCGTTGGAAACCCTGAATAGCTCACACATAATGTACTAGCTCATATAACTGTAATCCGTCAATTCATGTACATGTATGGTAATACGAGCTGTGAATTGGTATGCTCATTTGAGCTGAAGACTGTTATGCTCTCATGAGCTATAAATCGATGACCATAATGACATGTCATTTGTATCCTACGAATTCCTAAGGTTCAAACGGGGCTCGTTAATCATTGTACGTAATTGGATATGAACTTGGTAATTATATATGACAATCCATAACATTTATAATTCAATTAAAAATATATAAACACAATTTAATTACACGAACTTACCTCGACGAGTATTCATAGATATGCGATTAATCCGAGAGTTTCTCTTTGCCCGATCTAACTCCATACAAGGTCTAATTGGATCCATACGGATAAATTTAACTTTCAACATACAATTCATTCAATTTAGTCCAAAACATACTTTTGGAAAAATTACCATTTTGCCCCTATATTTTTAATTTCTTTGTAATTTAATCCCTAGGCTAAAAAAATGAAATTCATACAATTTTACCCCTATCCAAGCCTAGCCGAACATCCTACAAGCTTATAGGATCCCACATATTTCATTAATTCACAAATTACACCATAAATATTTCACATTTTCAATTTAATCCCTAATTGACAATTTCATCAAAATTTCCTTTACAAAAGTTGTTTAACCAAAAACAAACAATTATTTTCATCCATCAAACATAAAAAACAATCAATTTTCATTCATGGTAAAACCTTAGACTTTTAACAATTTTGCAAATTAGTCCCCGGGCTAGCTAGAATAAGTTACAACGACTCCAAAAACATAGAAATCATTAAAAAGGGGACAAAAATGCACTTACATGCATTAAAGAGAGATGGCCGAATGTTGAAGCTCAAAATGGTGGTGTTTTCTCCTTAGAAAATTGGCAAGAAGAAGATGGAGAAAAAGAATGATTTTGTTTTTACTTATTTTGGTTTTGATTATTAAATTACTTATATAACCTTAAAAAATATTCATAATTTCACTTATACCAAGCCATCACATTCCACTAACTCCAATAGTGATCTAATTATCATATAAGGACTTTTACTTTAAGGTTCTATAACTATTTAATACCTTTAGCTACTAGAACTAAACTTTTGCACTTTACGCGATTTAGTCCTTTTTATCAAATTGAACATGTAAACGATAAAATTTCTTAACGAAATTTTTTAAATGAATTTACTATCATGCTGTAGAAAATAAAATAATAATAAAATAAAATTTCCAACTTTATATTTGTGGTCCCAAAACCACTATTCTGATTCTCTAAAAACGGGTTGCTACAGCAACAATAATTCCGAATAATGGAGAAATACCAGCAAAGGCTGGCCACTGATTTTGGATAAGCTCAAGAGAAAATGGCTCTATTTTGGGGGTATGTTTGACAAAGAGGTAAGGCCATGAAGAAATCTCTTTAGAAAAACTTTACTCGACCCATGCCTACATTCCCTATTTTTCCTAAAAAATTGTTGTTGGAGCCAGATAATGATGATGAAAATAGCAAAGAAACCACTGCGAAGAACAAGACCACAGAATAAGAAGGAGAAGTGGAGAAATCTAAATATGTCCATGTTGAATCTGAGAAGGATGACAATGATGTGACTCAAGCTACTACACCTGTGAACACCACCACTATATCAACCACTGCACCTATGACTGAACAAGAACGTGCGTTCATCAACTAATTGATGATCTCAACAAGTCAGAAACTAATGATGAAGAAGAAGTGCTTATTAACTAGCTGAAATGGAAGTGCTACAAGCATGCTACTGGAAAATCCATTCAAGACTGTTGCTTTTGCATTTTTATAATTTTCAACTGTTGTTTTTGCATTTTGCCATGTTTCATTGTTCATGCATTAAGGACAATGCATCCATTAGGTTTGAAGGTGTGTTGTGTTGTAAATATAGTATGTCATAGATAGATGCTTTAATATTCATGCATTTTTTACATTCCTCAATGCATCCATTAGGTTTGAAAGTGTGCTGTGCTGTAAATATAGTATGTCGCAAATAGACTGTAATAGCCCGATTTAGGGCCTAGTCAAAATAGTGGTCTTGAAACCACAAATCTGAAGTCAGAGAAATTATTTTATTATTATTTTGATATTATAGAAAGTTTTTAAGAGAGCATGAAAAATTTAGTGAAGTAATTTTAGTGTTTGTGAGCTTAATTGCGTAAAAAAGACTAAATCGCATAAAGTGCAAAAGTCCTAATTTGATAGCTAAAGGTGTCAAATAGATAGAGAATAAATATTGGGGGTCTTTAAAGGGAAATTAGACCCTATTGTGATAGCTTGGCCGGCCATGGTGATAAAAGTGTTGAAAAGTCAACATTAGGTAAATTTTGATGACATAAGGTGCATTATAATAATACCTAAGCTTAGCTATCATCTTTTTCTTTCATTCTCTCTTCACTTCCACTGATTTTTCAGCCATTGTTAAGGGTTTTGAGCTTCAAAAATTTCAGTAACTTATTCCTCTCAAGTAAGTGATTTTCATACCCTTTGTTGATGATTTTTGCATTTTTGAGACCATTGAAGCATAAGCTTTCAAATGAAGGTACTATTTTGCAAAATGATTAAGAGTTTAGGGTTTTTCCATCAAAAGATTTGTAATGTTTGCTGAGTTTTTATGGAAGAAAATAAGTCTTGGGTGTATTATGAACAATTTTTGTGAAAGGTGTTAACATGAAAACACCTAAAAGGACTTTATTGCATAAGTTGTAAAATAGATGTTAAGTATGTGAAATACTGGGAATTTGGAGTTGCTATAAGAGTAAAAAGGGTTCGGCTAAGCTTAAGATGTGAAGAAATTCGATAAAAATTGATTTTCAGACTTAGGGTAAAATGGTCATTTTGCAAAAGTCTAGGGGCAAAATGGTCATTTTGCCCAAATATAGGTTATTGAATACCTAGATCGATAAAGTGATTAAATTTGTGAATTTTTGTTATTATAGATCAAGAAATACCAAATCTGAACCTAGCTCGGGGGAAAGCCAAGCAAATCGACTAAATCGACTAGTCGCCATATTTTGTAATCCGAGAAAAGTTTTATGTAAATAGTACAACTACAATATTAATGTATGTGTTGAATTATACTTGAACCTAATATAGCATGAATTTCTTGATTGTGAAATTGAGAAAGCAATATGATAATAGAAATAGTAGAGTTCCCGTTTGAACCTAGGAAATAAATCGAATATTCATGCCATAGCATATGGGCTATTGTGAGCTAGTGTAAGACATGTTTGGGACATGCATCGGCCACATTATGAGAGCCTGTGTAAGACCATGTCTGTGACTGTAACACCCCGTACCCGAGACCATCGCCGGATTCGGACACGAGGCGTTAACGGGCTCAATCTACTTACTAGCACAGTTCATTTTAAAAATTTCCAGACAGCTGGCTAACTGTGTCACTGTCACCTTAAAAATCATATCTTGAGTTCCACAACTCGAAAATCAGTTTCGTGATTTTTCCCTGAAACTAGACTCGTATATACATCTAAAAATTGTTTTCTAGAATTTTTGGTCGGGCCAATTAGTACAGTTTATTAGTTAAAGTCTCCCATATTACAGGGATCGACTACACTGACCTTTGCGCATTACGACTTCGATATCTCCCTGTACAGGGCTTCAATACTGATGTCATTTATTTCTACAGAAACTAGACTCGAAAAGGAATCTGTACATATATGGCATGACTTCTAATTATCTCTGGTCAATTTATAATGAATTTCTAAAGTCGGAACAGGGACTCTAGAAACCGTTCTGGCCCTGTCTCACGAAAACTTAAATATCTCTTAACATACAACTCATAGGATTGTTTCGTTTCTTCCATGTGAAAGTAGATTCATCAAGGTTTGATTAAATAATTTATTCACTATTTAATTCCATTGCTACTATTTTTAGTGATTTTTCAATCTCACATCACTGCTGCTGTCGGCATCTGTTACTAAAGCAACCATGCCTATTTCATGATTTTTCCTTGATCTAACTAATAACTCATCATACATATTACAAATTATGATCATGACTAGCCATGCCAAGGGTTAATCATCACCGAGCATCTCCCTACTACACTATTACCAAATCATGAATTTAACACCGAAAATAATCAGCCATGACATATGGCATAATAATCGAGTAGGCCTCGACCAATACTCAACCAAAACCGAATTACCAAGACTTGTGTCCAAACATCATAGAACCAAATCCAACCGAACATTATGCCATTTTCGAATGGCTAAAGTTTACATACCCAATTTCAACAAAACATAATAGCCTATACATGCCGAAATGTTCTCCTAGACCAACTAAAAGAAGATACCAAAAGTTGCTAGCGGTGTGATGACTTCGACGACGGTCCCGAGCACACAAAATGGATCAAGAACCTAAATAAGCAACAAATAAGCACACCAAATGAGTACATAACTCAGTAAGTCGTAAGCACTACTCTACCGTCCAACAATAACAATCATAAGTGAAAAACAAATAATACAAAATCAATTTTTCCAACCATAACAAACTATGCTACAATTTCTTAATTATTTTGGTTCGATCTCATGCCAAGTCCTTCAATCAAATCAAATGCCAAGTCAGCCCAATCGATTTAGATCCATTTCCTCAAGTTTGGAACAACGATGCACTAGATAAATTTATGCATACACCGCACAATCTCAATTTCGATATTTAGTTAGTAGCTCAATCACTTACCTCGTTCATGCACAATTTATATCAACAACCGAATGTTGCACACATAGTGCTTATTATGTTCGCAAACATAGTGCCATAGTAAATCGCACACATAGTGCCATAGTAAATCGCACACATAGTGCATTTGAGATTCCCTCATGCTTCAACCTCCCAATCGGCACACATAGTGCCACATAATTTTGCACACATAGTGCCCTATGTTGTTTCATCATGGTAAAGCAATTTACTTAACTCAAATTGTACATATGGTCATATTATTAAGTAGGGGAATCATTCTGAAAAATATCTATCCAAGGAGTTCTAGCAAAAAGTGCTTAAGGACTTACCTTGTGTTGGGTATAACTGTTCGACCGGCTACTCGATGTCCTTGGCTTTGCCCTTGCTTGATTCCCTTCTTTAACTTCTCGGGCTTAATAAATAAATTAACTACTTTAGTCATCTTGCTAAACATTTATAACTCAACTACACATGCATATGTATGTTTGTATATTCGGCAACCACTCTTACTAATTACCCATTTAGTCGATTATACACATAGTTAAAGGTAACATCACGAATGGGCATACTTATGTATATATATATATATATATATATACATAACCGAATGTGCACGAAAAATTTGATTCAACATCACCTACATACTCACTTTGATGGCCGAATATATATATACATGTACAATGTCATCTATAACATCATCTAAACACCTAAATTCTTCTCATGCACACTTGATCGACTTTTTCCCAATCTAGCATAGCTTCACCTCTATTTGTAATATCATATAAATCCCCATGTGACTACATTTCTTAAGTTTAACATCTTAATGCCCATTATAGCCACTCCCATAATCTAAATCTAAAAATCGGCAACATCCCCTTTCAACTATGTTAGCCGAACCCTCATCCTCTTCTTAGTCCTACATTCGGCACCTCTAACACCATGACTTAACAACTTCAACTTTCATGCTAACATAACAAGCAACTTAACACATCCATATAACTAACACGTTAATAGCATCAAGGTATCAACTAAAATTTTTAAGCTTCTTTGTCAAATCCCAACTCTCCAACAACCCCAAATCCATCCATGGGATAGATGGAATTCAAACTAACAACCAAAAATATACATGAATTTAAAGGAATAACTTCAACATACCTCAACCTAGATACAATTATGGCCGAATTTCTCCAAAGCTTTTCTCTCCTTCTTTTACTTGGTTTTTCGGCTATAGGATAGCAAGGATGAACACACACTTTTTTTTTTTGTTCATTTTCTTATTATTAATCTTTATTTCTTCTCTATTTTAATTACTCACCAATATTAAATAATAAACAACATAACCTTGGAAGAATGAAGCCATGCTTGGCCGGCCACTCAACATAATTTGGGGCATTTTGACATGCAAACCCAAATTTTCATATTTCAATACTATTTGGTCCTTACTTATTTACCTATCAAATTTTCTAAGTCTCTCAATTAAATCCTTTCAAGCAAGATTCACATTCCTAAGATAAAAATTAAAACATCAAATTTTTATACAAGTACTACCACACATATAAGGTATGCAAATAAAATTTTAACTAAATTTTATGACTCGGTTTTGTGGTCCCGAAACCACATTCCGACTAGGGTCAAATTAGGGCTGTTACAGTGACATGGCATCGGCATTGACACGAGTGCTAGTGTAAGACATGTCTAGGACATGCATCGGCCTCGAGACGTAAGTCAATGTAAGACATGTCTGGGACATGTATCGGCTATGAGATGTGTCAGCGTAAGACCATGTATGGGACATGGCATCGGCACAGATATGCTAGAGCCTGTGTAAGACCATGTTTGGGACATGGCATCGGCACCTTACCCCATGTTTGAGGCTTAATGAATATCTTATAGTGTTCTAAATGGTTCAACAATGAAAGTTACGATTTCAAGTTAACAAAGAAAGTATAACCGTGTTGTGAGTGGTACAGGTACCTATATGGTATGTATGAAATGTGAGCTCATTATATGCTATATGAAGTGTAATGAATATTGATGAGTAAGTTTTTCTTATATTACTTGTGTATTATGATACTTGTTGATGGATGGTTAGGATATATTGTATATTTATTTATGTGCAACTTACTAAGCTTTAAGCTTACTCCCTCTCCTTTCCCATTTTCTTATAGTGTTTCCTATCTAGCTAAAAGATCAACTGAAGTCAGAGACATCAATCACATTATCAATCAAGGCATTCAGTATAGTTTGATTTATATTTTTGGATATGGTATGTATAGGGCTTAGACTTTACTATTTTTATGTCATTGAGAACTGGCCAAATGTGTTGGCTTGGGTTGGAAACCCTTCATTTTGTATTAAGCCTTGAATGGTGGCAAATATTCATTTTGATTTATATGTAAAGATGTATTTTCATAGATAAATGAAATGCATTATTGGAATGTTGTCTATTATGGCTGATTGGTTTAAATAAGTTATCCTTGTATTGGTTTGGTTGTCGTTGTGTAGGTTGTATAAGTAAAGGTGGAAAATAGGCTAGGTAAATTGTCTTATATTGTCCACACGGGTAGACACATGGGCATGTGTCTAGGCCGTGTGTGACACACGGTCTGCCCTACGGGCGTATGGTCCGACCGTGTGTCCCCTGCACATAAAAATTCCAAGTCATAATGCATTATAATAAACACATGGGTAGAGACACGACCGTGTGTCTCAGCCGTGTGATAGACATGGCTTAGCACACGGGCGTGTGCCTTGGCCGTGTGGCATTTTGGGGATGCTGACGTCAGAAACAGAATGTCCATGTTTTTACACTCGGGCCAGGGACACGGGCGTGTGTCAGGCCGTGTGAAAACCCCTGAAGATGTACAATTACAATTAATTCCACATGGGTGGAGGACATAGGCGTGTCCCTGTAACACTCCTAACCCGTATCCCTTGCCGGAATAAGGTTATGAGGTATTACTTGACTGAACAAAACTTCTATAAGGTCAAATATACTTACCAGACATAAATTATCAACAATGCAAACATGTCTCATTGATTTTCCATAAGAGCTCTTATAAATTTCCAAAATGACTGACTATCAAAACATAACCGAATATCTAATAACAAATTAACTACTGTCAAGTTATAACTAAAACATTTCACCACATTAGTTCAATTATAAGGCTTCTCTAAACAAAATGAGCAAGCCATCTTCGCATGGCTATAATGTATACAAAGTCGAAATATCATTCTACCTATAGTCTATCCTATACATGCCTTAAACCATGATGACATACAATCTTCTCAACTCACATGATGACTCGATAGTGTGATGATATCTCCGACCCTTCCAACTCGAGCTAAACTATAAACCTATAAGAAATGGAAAAGAGAACACGGAGTAAGCTTCAATGCTTAGTAAGTTTTAAGCAATGCAAACAATTAATTTACCTATAGATCGATTATTTCAAATTTTCAAGAATTCATTCCTAGATAATTGCCATTTTGGCCAAGTATCCATGAACATAATGCATATTTAGCAAATTCACCTCACTTGAATCTGAACTCAATTAAAACCAAATATTGAAATCACAAATAAGATCATAAGAACTCGCAAAGCATCTCATTAACAAGTTTTAACCATGTTTGCAACAAAATCACAAATTCACTACAAGCTGTCTTCCTGAGCAACAGTCACTAAATTATTTATAACTGGAGATAAGAAACTCCAAATCAAGTGCCGTTAATTTTCCATGAAAATAGACTCATATATCTTCTATCCATAAAATTTTCAGAATTTTTTTGTTTGACCAATCAATACCAGATTTTTATTGAAATTTCCCCTCTTTCACTGTTTGACTATTCTGACCACTCTTCACTACGAATCAATTTTCTCATTATACAGAATTCAAAATATGTTATCGTTTATTTCATTTGAAATTAGACTCATTAAGGAGTCTAATAATATAAATTTGATCTTATAACCATTTTTGTACCATTTATAATGATTTTCTAAAAACAGAACAGGGGACCTCGAAGTCATTTTGACTCTATTCCACGCCACTTCAAATATCTCATTATTGGCAATTCTTTTGCTTACACGGTTTCTTTTATAAGAAACTAGAATCATTAAGATTTCGTGACATAATATATTCAGCCTCTAACTCAACTCTCACAATTTATGGTGATTTTCCGAAATCACATTACTGCTGCTGTCCCAAGCAGATTTATTACCCATTCTTTGCATTCATATTATTTAACATGTATATCACCAAATCAATCTCATGTAACCTTTCACCATAACCGAATACACACATACACATATGAGATTTTCACATATACTTCTCATTTCGCATTCATGATTCAATTCCGATCAGTCTAATATATAAAAGTATATAATACATACCTGACCAACTTAATGTCTTGAACATATTCAATGGTAGTTTACTACGAACATTCGAAATCAAAATCTTACTCCAATCATCGGCATTAAGTCTGCCAGGTTTAAAACCCAAATCCAATCACCACCACAAAGCATGCTGGACTTTAAGCCCGGATATAATACCAGCACAAAGCCTGCGGGACTTTAGCCCGGATATAATACCAGCATAAAGCCTGCGGGACTTTAGACCGGATAAAACACCAGCACGAATGCCTTCGGGGCTTAACCCAGATATAACACCAGCACGAATGCCTTCGGGACTTAGCCCGGATATAACACCAGCACTAATGCCTTCGGGACTTAGCCCAGATATAACCCCAGCACGAATGCCTTCAGGACTTAGCCCGGATATAATTCTCCATTATCATGCACATATATATATATATATGTCATAACACATTAGCATTTCATTTACATTACTTGAACACAAGCACAACATGCTTATCAACCATTCCACTTTTGGCTCAATAGCCACATACAAAGAACACGATTTCGTTTTGCTATCCAACATGATTTCTATAACCATTCGGCTACAAGTCATATGCACAAATTATTTATCCCACTACGTAATTCAAGTAGAACCAATAGGTCACAATTTATTTATTATGCTTATATACCATGATTTTATCAAATCATAGGCTAAGCTTCATTACTCAAAGACTTACCTCGGATATTTTGAACAGTTGTGGATAGGCTACTCGATTGCTTTCTCCTTTCCCCTATCTGATTTAGTTCCTCTTTGCTCTTGAGCTTTAAATTTAAACAAATGAATTTGTTTAGTTACTTACTCAACTTTAATTCTATCTACTCGATTGTTTTCTCCTTTTCCTATCTCGATTTAGTTCCACTTTACTCTTGAGCTTTAAATTTAAACAAATGAATTTGTTTAATTACTTACTCAACTTTAATTCTATAATAGTCACATTTGACAATCATATAATTTCAATGCATATTATGTTTTATAAAATATGTCATGACTCGATTTCATGCTTATTATATCAATAGCTAATTCGCATACACAAACAAAGATTCATATAACTTACCATGCTACCTTATACATGAATTCAACCATATATACGAATATCAACTTATTAAACATTTATCACATTTCCACTTGCTATTTATCAATAATGCCGCACACACACAAATACATACATACTCATATGCATGCAACCCATTTTTGATTAATATATATCCCCTTCAGCCCTAACTACTCAATTTAAACTTCATAATCAAATTTATAGGTAATGCCGAATGCCCAAACTTAATCAATCTCAAAATTTAGCTTTCATCACTTTAATTAACTATTACTTATTCTTCCAAAACCTCAAATACAAGGTATTTAGCACCTATACACTTATACCGAATTAGCAAGCACGTATGATCCGTGGCTGAATGTCATTAAACATAGGTCATCAAAATCTTATTATTTAACATCTTATATATTATTAGATAAATGGACTAATTATACATATATACTACCAAAGCCGAACATAAAAATTTTACCTATGCATAACATTACTCATATTCCAATACTCACTAAAAAAAATCATGTACAATGCCGAACACTTAGATGATCAAACATTTAATTTATTCATTTCAAAACACCCTAAACGGCATTTGTTCAAGACATTAAGCAAATCCATGTTCGGCTATTATACATATGAGTATTAGCAATTTATATTTTTAACAAGATCAACTTCTTTCATCAACAATTCTTCATCAAAACTTAAAGGCAATAATCAAATTCCTTCCTTATCTACCATAACCGAATGCTCAGTTCATCACTCAAAATTCAAAGTTTTGGCATGGGCTAAGTAAGAAACATGATAATTAACTTAAAACAAGCTACAATTTCAAAAATCTAACATAGTTTACTAACCTTCCTTATGTTTCAAATGGCCGAATGTCTTGCTCCTCTTTTTCTTTCTTTAAGTTCTGCTAAGAAGAACAAAGATGAGACTTTGTTTTCTTCACCATTATTTCTATTATTATTATGATTTTATTCATCTATATTATAAAATATAAAGCCACTTAACTAATAAATAATACATATATTTTATATAAACCATTATCATGGCCGGCCACTACTAAAAAAAATGGATATTTGACATGCAAGTCCATCCTCTTTATTACATGCATTAATAGACCACTTTAAAATTAACCTATCACATTTCACAATTGTCTCACATAAGTCCTATTTAATAAATTTCTCATACAAATGACAGAATTAAAGCAGGAAACTTTTCACACATGCATTATCTCATATAATAGACATGAAATTTAACATTTAATTATTTTCATGACTCAGTTTTGTGGTCCCGAAACCACTTCCCGACTAGGGTCAAATTAGGGCTATTACAACTCTCCCCCCCTTAGGGATTTTCGTCCCCGAAAATCTTATCAACAAAAAAAATAGTTTCCATTCTGATAACGTTTTCAAAAATTTCAGAATCACAAATTTCCATTCATCACATGTATCTCTTTTTACCAACAATCTCTAAACTTTAATTCCCACTGACAGATCACATTGGCAGACTATATTATAAATATCTCAACAACTTTGTCGATCGAAATTTTGTACATACTAAACTGAAGACACAGATTCTTCCTTGTTAAAAGATCGATCATGACCCAATGACATTTCTTTTTCAGAAGACAAATAAAATTTTTTTATTCGGTTTGGATATCAATTCTATCTCATAAACACTTCTATAACATCACTTATTGCTTTTATTCCATATACACAAAATTTCAACTCTAACAGATAGCAACTTGTCATCTGAATATAGTTCTGAAATACGCTACAATACACAGTCACTTATACACCTGATCCATATATCTGTATTATTTATTTTAACTCAGATAAACAAACATTTCACAGTCGGATCTCATGTAAAAATCCTTTAACCCATCTGAATACTTATTCCATATAAGAACAATAATAACATTAACAGAAATTTCATATGTCCAGACATCCATAATCGAATAACTGTTACTCTGAACTCATTTTGAACTATCACATCTCAATATACTTTTATACTTCTCAATTTCACTAGAAGAATAGACCTTGCTTAACGTTCAATACTTTTATTCCTTGGTTCAAGAAACATTCAAAATTTTCCCTCGAATACTCGAAACTATCAGATATGCAACACTGGCACAACCACAATGATCTCTAATTATCAGCTGAACAGTTCTTTTTATAATAACTTTAACATTTGTCTCTGAATCTTTAACAAATTCAATCATACATATAATCCGAGTTAAACCACACAACTGAATCAGTCTTGTCTAACAAATAATAACTTTTCAAGACTACTTTTCTTTGTGCATGTCTTAACTCTTAAAATATACATTCTATTAGATCTCTTCAGATAACTAATCAAAATTCATTATCACTGCATAACTCGAAAGAACATAACACTCAATCTTTAACTCACAGATATATAAGTGAAAACCAATCCATAGGTCTGAGCTGAATTCTCTATCATTCAGACCCTTATTTATGGCCATTCCTTTCATAAGAATCAGAGAAATCCAAATATATAATCATTATAAACATAATTGTTTCAGATAAAAAAAATATACACTTTAGAACTGAGCCATATCTGATTATTCATATAAGAAAAATGAAAAGAAAACCAGAATACAGAAATCCAAAATACAATGTCGTATCAGAAATCCTTGTGACAGCCCAAAATTGACCCTAGTCGGGATGTGGTTTCGGGACCACAAAATCGAGGCATAAAAATAATTTCAAATTTATTTTGATGCCTATGATATGTGTTAATTTGTGTGTGGCATTTTTGATGATTCGATTTAGTGTTATAAAGGTGAATTTCACTAGAAAGGACCTAGTAGTAAACTTTGAAAGTATGATGGGGAAATGTGTGATGACTAGTTGATAATGCATGCAAAATTAAGGGATTTGCATGTCAAATTCCCCAAAGATGGCATAGTAGCCGCCATGACAAGGAGTTATGGGCAAGGAAAACATGTTATGACATGTTTTGATAATGCATGATGTGATGAAATGATAAAAAATTTAGTGGTGGGAAGAAAAACAAAAAAAAAAATGTGTGTGAGTGTGGTATTCTCCCCATTGTTGCCGTGAGTGAAAGAAAAGCAAAGAAAAATTTTGTTCATCCTTGTTCTCTCCTTTTGGCCGAAAATACTAAGGAAGAAGATAGGATTTTGCTCCATTTTTGGTTTAGAAGAGATCTAGAAGGAGATTTGGCTATACTTGCATCAAGATTAAGGTATGTATGAAGTTGTGTCATGAGATTCATGCATGTTTTAG
Organism: Gossypium arboreum; assembly: GCF_025698485.1. Lineage (NCBI taxonomy): Eukaryota > Viridiplantae > Streptophyta > Magnoliopsida > Malvales > Malvaceae > Gossypium > Gossypium arboreum. Next base: position 69,928,473 of record NC_069081.1, read on the forward strand.
TTGCTAACTTGATGTTCATGTTAGCCATGGTTCAAATCCTTGTTATGCCATGGAAATGGTATTAGGCCAAGGTTGATATTGTGTTAAAGCCATTGCATGCTAAATGTGAAGCTTGATAATGATGCATGCAATGATGGATTGACTACTCTTGAAATTTCTTTGTAGCAATCTTGAGTAAGACATTCAGTTCTTTGTTTAACCATGACCGAAGTTGAAAGGGTATGAATGTGATGTATTCGCCATGATGCATTCATGAGCATGATTTATGCTTGTTACTTGATTGGTAAAATTTATGTTTTAGATGGTTATGAACACCTTGAGGTTCGCCATGCACCTATATGTGTATGTATGTTTGCACATGATGATTTGGTTATGAAGTAAATGATAAATATGTTTGTTTAAAGAAGAAATTGTTGAAGAATGTTGGTGAAATTGCAAGTACATTCGGCCTAGTACACATGTGATGTGAAAATCTTGGAATTTATTGTTGATTTGGTGCAAGTATGGCTAAGTATAATCGGCCATATGAGTGCTTGATGCTATATTATAAGTATTGAGCTACAATATGTAAAGCATTAGCTAGTAAAATGTGTGCCATTCATGTGTGGTGTTAAACATGTAATTGGCCTCAACATCAACATGCATAATCGGCCATGAATGAGTGCCTAAGAGGTTGTGTTGTTCGCCATGAGTAAGCATGTTGAAGGCTTTGTGTGTTAAGTCAATTCATGAATTCGTACTTATGTGACTTTAATGTCTAGTGAATATATGTGGGCTAAGTGCCTTGAGTTCTTCTTTTCGATACTCAAATGATTGAATCAAATTATTTGTTAAATTAAGCTCAAGAGCAAAGGGGACCAAATCCGATAAAGGGAAGGAAAAAGTAGTCGAATAGCCATCGAATCGTTCGACAACATCCGAGGTAAGTTTTGAGTATCGAAACTTAGATTTTGATTCGATTGAATGAAGTAATAAGCAATCGAAATTCGCCCTTGTATATGGCCATTGAGCCGAAATGATATTTTGTTAAGTGAATTGTGCATAAAAGTTTTGTTGTGAAAATGAAACAAAGATGTGTATGAATGTTCGAGTGATATCGGGCTAAGCCCAAGGCAATTGTGCAAGCTGTGATATCGGGTTAAGTCCCAAGGCATTTAAAGGGTTACCATAACCGGGCTATGTCCCGAAGGTGTTTTGAACGAGTAGCTATATCCGGATAAACTCCGAAGGTATGTGAATTGAAATTTATAAGCTGCTGGAAAATTTTCAGTTATTGCACTTGTGAAATTCCCAACAACAAGGTATGTTTTGTGTGTGCTTTGCACACTATGAGTAAATGCGTACGAATATTCGCTCTAATGATAAATGAGCTATCGGCATTAACTAGGCCGTTATTTGTGTATGAATATAAGAGTTGGGATTGTGAAGTAAGCATGTCTTTGAGAAATTGTGCATATGAATTATTGTTTAGCTACTTGAATGCTATGCTTTGGTTGTGTGTATATTATGGCTCAAACTTACTAAGCATAAATTGCTTACTCCGTTTCTTTGTTTCTCTGTTTATAGATTTTGCTCGTTAGCGATCGGATTCGGGATCATAGAAGTTGAAGTCAACCACACTATCAAAGCCCTTTTGGTACTCCTTTAGTTGAGTTTTGGATATGGCATGTATAGGACTACCCTCGGTTGTTTTAAGTACTTTGTGATGTATATGTGTGCGGCCATGCGAAAATGGTTCGTAAAAGTGGAGTATGGAATTTGACCACATGTGGTTTGTAATTATATTTGGTTTCATGATGTGATTATGGTTTGAATGAGAGAGTTGGTCACATGATCAGCCATTGGAATGGCTAAATATGATCATATGTGGACCTAAGTATGACTAGACTATAGTTGGTCCATGGGAACTACAATATAGGTAAAGCCTACCTTAAAAACAGAGGCTGCCAGCTGCAGTGATGTGGATGTGAAAAATAACCAAAATTTGTAGGAATGGTGTTAAATAGTGAATAAATTATGTGATCGAACCTTGACAAGTCTATTTTCATATGAAAGTAACGAAACGATCATATGATCAGTATACCGAGAGATATTAAAGTTCTCGTGAGACAGGGCCAGAACGGTTTCTGGGTCCCCTGTCGCGACTTTGAAAATTTTCCATAAATTATCTAGAATGAATTAGAAGTCATACCTTATATGTTCAGATTCCTTTTTGAGTCTAGTTTCATTGGAAACAAACGGTATCAGTATTGAAACCCTGTACAGAGAGATATTCAAGTTGTAACGCGCGAAGGTCAGTGTAGTCGACCCCTGTAACATGGGCGACTTTAACTAATAAACTGTACCAATTGGCCCGACAAAAAATTCTAGAAATAAATCCATGGATGGATATATGAGTCTGAATTCATGGAAAATTTACAGAATCAGTTTCCGAGTTGTGAAACTCGATATATGCTTTTTAAGGCGACAGCGACGCAGTTTTCCAGCTTGCCTGGGAATGTCAAATTGGTCGGTGCCATAAGTGGTTTTGGCTTGTTAACCCCTCGTGTCCGACACCGGCAACGGTCTCGGGTTCGGGGTGTTACAATTTTATTGGTATCAGAGCTACGGTTTAGTCGATCCTAGGACTACCGTGATATGTTTGGGGTCTAGCTATACATGCCATTAAGTGATAATTGATAGTGTGGTGATTTCTGACATTTTGAAATTTGTGTTTGTTTATAGCCATGGATCCCGATCCCAACCGAGCAATAGCTGATGATGTGGAGAGTGTGGCGCCTGCTCCCGCGCAAGGGACAACGCCGGCGGACTCTCAACCTATTGCTAGCAATCCGAATGATGAGGCTAAGCAAGCCTTTTATAGCGTGATGAATGATTGGTTCAACCAATACATTCGAACTAACACTACTGTTCCACAACCTCCATTCCCGACTAATGCAACCCCGTACCTACAATACCTCCGAGAATCGACCAAATAAGGTCAAGTAAGCCCCAATCGATGAATTCAAAACATGGGGCTACTGAATTTAAAGCTACGGATAGCGACGATGCCGAGCAAGCTGAATTTTGGTTGGACAACACTATCCGGTGCTCGATGAGCAATCATGTACACCCGATGAATGCTTAAAGTGTACTATCTCCTTGCTATGGGATTCCGCCTACTATTGGTGGAGTACTCTGACTTCTGTTGTGCCTAGGGAGCACGTAACTTGGGAGTTCTTTCTAACCGAGTTCGAAAGAAGTATATCATCGAGATTTAAGGATCAAAACGGAAGGAATTTCTTGAACTTAAACAAGGTTCCATGTCGGCCATCGACTACGAACGAAAATTTGTGAGGCTTAGCCAGACGCTGCTGAATGCATTTCTTCGAAGTCGTGATGTAAACGCTCAAGATGGACTGAATGATGATATAAAGTCGTATGTTGGCATTTTGGAAATCCAGAGTTTGTGGCTCTTGTCGAGCGGCGTGCAAAGCCGAGGAGCTCAAGATGGAGAAAAGAAAAGTGAAGTGGGAGCAAAGGAGTTTCAGAAGAGGTCTTCGGGAAGCCCTTCCCACATCATCAAAGAAATTTAGAGATGGCTTAGGCGGTCTAGAGACACTTGACCTTTTCTAGAAGAGACCGCGATCGACCCCCTATGGGCACGCGAGTCACTTCGATCGCCAGTGTTGGCAATGATCGTCGAGACAGAACGGAGTGCCAATATTGTGGCAAATGGCATTCTGGGAGTTGTAGATTCCGTGACCGCTCCTGTTACAAGTGCGGATCAGTCGATCATTTTATTAAGGATTGCCCGAGTTTATCTGAACAAAACGTAAATCAAAGTGGGAACCCGGGTGCTACCACAACTCGAGGTAGGCCACCTAGAATATGGGCAATGCTAGTGGCGGTCAGAGAGGATCTAGAGATGCTACCATCAGATCCGAGGCTCGTGCTCCTGCTAGGACTTATGCCATACGCGCACGTGAGGATGCTTCCTCGCCGATGTTATTACCGGTACTTTTACTCTCCTTTACACTAATGTGATTGTTTTGATTGACCCGGTCCTACTCATTCTTATATATGCGAAACCTTAGCATCCAAAGAAGACTTTGCCCATTGAGTCTCATCGAGTTTGTAATTCGGTGTCAAACCCTTGGGTCATTACGTGCTTGTCAACAAAGTATGTAAGAAAAGTCCCCTAGTATTCCGAGGTTCTTATTTTCCGGCGGACTTGATGCTTTTGCCGTTCGATTTAATTCGACGTTATTCTTGGTTTGGATTGGTTGACCATGCATGATGCGGTTGTAAATTGAAAAAGCAAGACTATTGATCCGAGGTGCGCAAATAACGAGATAATTCGGGATGAGTCTACGGACTTAAAGGGTTGCCACCGTAATATCGCAATGTTGGCCCGTAAATACGAAGAAAGGGTGCGAAGCATACCTTGCGTATGTTCTAGATGACAAGGAGTTAGAAAAGAAACCCGAATCTGTGCTAGTGGTTTGTGAATACCCGGATGTTTTCCCTGAAGGATTGTTGGGTTTACCACCTGTTCGGGAAATAGAGTTTGGCATCGAATTGGTACCTGGTACCATTCCAATTTCGATAGCTCCGTGATCGTATGGTACCAACGGAATTAAAGGAGTTGAAAGCTCGGTTGGAAGATTTGGTGGATAGAGGTTTTGCTCGCCTGAAGTTTTCGCCTTGGGTGCGCCGGTGTTGTTTGTGAAAAGAAGGATGGAACCATGAGGTTGCAGATCGACTATCGTCGACTTAATAAAGCGGCGATAAAGAACAAATATCCGTTATCACAGATCGATGATTTGTTCGATCAACTGAAGGAGCCTCGGTGTTTTGAAAATAGATCCGAGATCGGGCTATTATCGATTCATGAATTCGAGATTCGGACGTACCAAGACCGCCTTGAGCGAGATATGGTCACTACGAGTTCCTAGTGATCTTGTTTGGGCTTACTAATGCCCTGCGGTATTTATGGATTTGATGAATCGGATCTTCAGACCATATCTGGATCGGTTCATAGTTGTCTTCATTGATGACATTTTGGTCTATTCGCAAAATGAGACCGAACACGCTGAACACCTGAGGATAGTGTTGCGAATTTTACGGGATAAGCGTTATATGCTAAGTTCAGCAAGTGTGAGTTCGGTTGAGGAGGTTAGCTTCTTGGGTCATGTGATATCTCAGACGGTATTCGAGTCGACCGAATAAAATTTCAGTCATACTTAATTGGAAGCCTCGAGAAATATTTCGAGGTTCGAGCTTTTTGGGCTTGCTTAGGTTATTACCGACGATTTGTAAAAGGTTTCTCAACAATAGCCACGCCAATGACGGCTACTCCAAAAGGATGTTAAGTTCGAATGGATGGAGAAATGTCGAAAAGTTTCGATCAATGAAAACTTATTTGATGAAGCCCTAATTCTAGTGCAACCCGAATCGGCAAAGAGTTTGTCATCTATAGTGACGCCCCCTACTTGGGTTAGGTTGCGATTGATGCAAGAAGGTCGAGTTGTGGCCTGCGCGTCGAGGCAATTAAAGCCACATAAGAAAAATTATCCCACCCATGGTCTCGAATTGGTCGCCATCGTATTCGCCTTTAAAGATATGGCGACATTACTTATTTGGTGAGAAGTGCCATGTGTATTCGGATCATAAAAGTCTCAAATATTTGATGACTCAAAGAGACTTAAATCTGCGATAAAGACGTTGGCTCGAGCTGTTAAAAGATTATGAGCTGGTCTTTGACTATCACCCGGGAAAGGCAAATGTGGTTGCGGATGCCTTGAGTCGTAAATCATTATTAGCTTTACGAGCGATGAACGTGCACTTGTCCGTTCGATCCGACAATGTGTTAGTAGCTGAATTAAAAGCCAAACCATTATTGATACATCAAATTCGTGAAGCTCAGAAAGTCGACGATGAGTTGGCTGCAAAACGGCCGAGTGTGTTCGAACAAGGACTCGAATTTCAAATTGATGATGACGATTGTTTGAGGTTCGAAGTCGTCGTGTGTTTCAAAGAATTCGGAACTTATTTCGATAATTCTGAACGAAGCCCATTGTAGCCGAATGGCAATCCACCCGAGGAGTACGAAAATGTACAATGATTTGAAACGTCGATTTTGGTGGCATGGTATGAAACGAGACATCTCCGACGTCGTTTCGAGGTGTTTAATATGTCAACAAGTGAAAGCGGAACATCAAGTGCCTTCAGGATTACTTCAGCCGATCACGATACCCGAGTGGAAATGGGATCGAGTCACAATAGACTTTGTATCCGGACTGCCATTGTCAGCAAGTAAGAAGGATGCGATTTGGGTCGTTGTAGATAGATTGACTAAGTCGGCTCACTTTGTCCCCGTACGTACGGGTTTTTCAATGGACAAACTAGCCGAATTGTACGTTTCTTAGATTGTGAGATTACACGGGATGCCTATTTCCATCGTGTCGGATAGAGATCCGAGATTTACCTCGTGATTTTGGAAGAAGTTGCAAGAAGCTTTGGGTACCAAGTTGCATTTCAGCACCGCCTTTCACCCCCAAACTGATGGTCAATCCGAGCAGATAATTCAGATACTTGAGGATATGTTAAGATGTTGCATCCTCGAGTTCAGTGGTTCATGGGAACGGTATTTGCTTTTGATTGAAATCGCTTACAACAATAGTTTTCAATCAAGTATTAAGATGGCACCCTACGAGGCTTTGTACGGTCGTAAATGCCGTACGCCATTGTTTTGGACTGAGCTCGGTGAAAGCAAAATTTTCGGGGTGGATTTGATTAGAGATGCTGAACAGAAAGTGAAAGTAATCCGTGAAAGTCTGAAGATAGCCTCCGATCGTCAGAAGTCGTACTCGGATCTGAAGCGTAAAGACATCGAGCATTAGGTGGGAGATAAAGTGTTTCTCAAGGTTTCGCCTTGGAAAAAGATACTCAGATTCGGCCGTAAGGGCAAGTTGAGCCCGAGGTTCATTGGGCCATATGAGATATCCGAGCGAGTCGGTCCAGTTGCATATCATTTGATTTTGCCCCCTGAACTCGAAAAGATTCACGATGTCTTTCATGTTTCGATGCTTCGACGCTATAGATTTGATCCATCGCACGTGATTAGTCCATCAGAGGTTGAAATTCAATCCGATATGAGTTATGAAGAAAAACCGATTCGTATCCTAGCTCGTGAAGTGAAGGAGTTGCGAAACAAAAGGGTTCCGTTAGTAAAAGTGTTATGGCTCAAACACAGGATGGAAGAAGCTACTTGGGAACCCAAGAGCTCTATGAAAGAGCGTTACCCAAACCTATTTACCGGTAAGATTTTCGGGGACGAAAATTTCTTAAGTGGGGGAAAGTTGTGACAGCCCAAAATTGACCCTAGTCGGGATCTGGTTTCGGGACCACAAAATCGAGGCATAAAAATAATTTCAAATTTATTTTGATGCCTATGATATGTGTTAATTTGTGTGTGGCATTTTTGATGATTCGATTTAGTGTTATAAAGGTGAATTTCACTAGAAAGGACCTAGTAGTAAACTTTGAAAGTATGATGGGGAAATGTGTGATGACTAGTTGATAATGCATGCAAAATTAAGGGATTTGCATGTCAAATTCCCAAAGATGGCATAGTGGCCGGCCATGACAAGGAGTTATGGGCAAGGAAAAACATGTTATGACATGTTTTGATAATGCATGATGTGATGAAATGATAAAAAAATTTAGTGGTGGGAAGAGAAACAAAAAAAAATGTGTGTGAGTGTGGTATTCTCCCCATTGTTGCCGTGAGTGAAAGAAAAGCAAAGAAAAATTTTGTTCATCCTTGTTCTCTCCTTTTTGGCCGAAAATACTAAGGAAGAAGATAGGATTTTGCTCCATTTTGGTTTAGAAGAGATCTAGAAGGAGATTTGGCTATACTTGCATCAAGATTAAGGTATGTATGAAGTTGTGTCATGAGATTCATGCATGTTTTAGTTGCTAACTTGATGTTCATGTTAGCCATGGTTCAAATCCTTGTTATGCCATGGAAATGGTATTAGGCCAAGGTTGATATTGTGTTAAAGCCATTGCATGCTAAATGTGAAGCTTGATAATGATGCATGCAATGATGGATTGACTACTCTTGAAATTTCTTTGTAGCAATCTTGAGTAAGACATTCAGTTCTTTGTTTAACCATGACCGAAGTTGAAAGGGGTATGAATGTGATGTATTCGGCCATGATGCATTCATGAGCATGATTTATGCTTGTTACTTGATTGGTAAAATTTATGTTTTAGATGGTTATGAACACCTTGAGGTTCGCCATGCACCTATATGTGTATGTATGTTTGCACATGATGATTTGGTTATGAAGTAAATGATAAATATGTTTGTTTAAAGAAGAAATTGTTGAAGAATGTTGGTGAAATTGCAAGTACATTCGCCTAGTACACATGTGATGTGAAAATCTTGGAATTTATTGTTGATTTGGTGCAAGTATGGCTAAGTATAATCGGCCATATGAGTGCTTGATGCTATATTATAAGTATTGAGCTACAATATGTAAAGCATTAGCTAGTAAAATGTGTGCCATTCATGTGTGGTGTTAAACATGTAATTGGCCTCAACATCAACATGCATAATCGGCCATGAATGAGTGCCTAAGAGGTTGTGTTGTTCGCCATGAGTAAGCATGTTGAAGGCTTTGTGTGTTAAGTCGATTCATGAATTCGTACTTATGTGACTTTAATGTCTAGTGAATATATGTGGGCTAAGTGCCTTGAGTTCTTCTTTTCGATACTCAAATGATTGAATCAAATTATTTGTTAAATTAAGCGCAAGAGCAAAGGGGACCAAATCCGATAAAGGGAAGGAAAAAGTAGTCGAATAGCCATCGAATCGTTCGACAACATCCGAGGTAAGTTTTCGAGTATCGAAACTTAGATTTTGATTCGATTGAATGAAGTAATAAGCAATCGAAATTCGCCTTGTATATGGCCATTGAGCGAAATGATATTTTTGTTAAGTGAATTGTGCATAAAAGTTTTGTTGTGAAAATGAAACAAAGATGTGTATGAATGTTCGAGTGATATCCGGGCTAAGCCCGAAGGCAATTGTGCAAGCTGTGATATCCGGGTTAAGTCCCGAAGGCATTTGTGCGGGTTACCATAACCGGGCTATGTCCCGAAGGTGTTTTGAACGAGTAGCTATATCCGGATAAACTCCGAAGGTATGTGAATTGAAATTTATAAGCTGCTGGAAAATTTTCAGTTATTGCACTTGTGAAATTCCCAACAACAAGGTATGTTTTGTGTGTGCTTTGCACACTATGAGTAAATGCTTGTTTGAATATTCGCTCTAATGATAAATGAGCTATCGGCATTAACTAGGCCGTTATTTGTGTATGAATATAAGAGTTGGGATTGTGAAGTAAGCATGTCTTTGAGAAATTGTGCATATGAATTATTGTTTAGCTACTTGAATGCTATGCTTTGGTTGTGTGTATATTATGGCTCGAAACTTACTAAGCATAAATTGCTTACTCCGTTTCTTTGTTTCTCTGTTTATAGATTTTGCTCGTTAGCGATCGGATTCGGGATCATAGAAGTTGAAGTCAACCACACTATCAAAGCCCTTTTGGTACTCCTTTAGTTGAGTTTTGGATATGGCATGTATAGGACTACCTCGGTTGTTTTTAAGTACTTTGTGATGTATATGTGTGCGGCCATGCGAAAATGGTTCGTAAAAGTGGAGTATGGAATTTGACCACATGTGGTTTGTAATTATATTTGGTTTCATGATGTGATTATGGTTTGGAATGAGAGAGTTGGTCACATGATCAGCCATTGGAATGGCTAAATATGATCATATGTGGACCTAAGTATGACTAGACTATAGTTGGTCCATGGGAACTACAATATAGGTAAAGCCTACCTTAAAAACAGAGGCTGCCAGCTGCAGTGATGTGGATGTGAAAAATAACCAAAATTTGTAGGAATGGTGTTAAATAGTGAATAAATTATGTGATCGAACCTTGACAAGTCTATTTTCATATGAAAGTAACGAAACGATCATATGATCAGTATACCGAGAGATATTAAAGTTCTCGTGAGACAGGGCCAGAACGGTTTCTGGGTCCCCTGTCGCGACTTTGAAAATTTTCCATAAATTATCCAGAATGAATTAGAAGTCATGCATTATATGTTCAGATTCCTTTTTGAGTCTAGTTTCATTGGAAACAAACGGTATCAGTATTGAAACCCTGTACAGAGAGATATTCAAGTTGTAACGCCCGAAGGTCAGTGTAGTCGACCCCTGTAACATGGGCGACTTTAACTAATAAACTGTACCAATTGGCCTTACAAAAAATTCTAGAAATAAATCCATGGATGGATATATGAGTCTGAATTCATGGAAAATTTACGGAATCAGTTTCCGAGTTGTGAAACTCGATATATGCTTTTTAAGGCGACAGCGACGCAGTTTTCCAGCTTGCCTGGGAATGTCAAATTGGTCGGTGCCATAAGTGGTTTTGGCTTGTTAACCCCTCGTGTCCGACACCGGCAACGGTCTCGGGTTCGGGGTGTTACAATACTAGAATAGAATCTCCCAGAACATAGAAATAAAGATCAAAATAACTCCTCAGAGAATACCAGAAGAAGACTATAATTAGTAACCCTGAAATTTCCTCTATAATAGAAATAACACATTCTTCAACATTTTTATAAGATGGATTACCAATCAATAGAAACAGAAGAATAACCTCATATGAATTTATCCCCGAATTCATTCCGATCATACTACAATGAATTCTCAAACAGAGGAATACGATGATACCGATTATAAACCAATCAAAATGGCAATACTTTTATTAAACATAGGAGTCAGATAACATTCTCACTTTATAGCATTTTCATCAGAAAAAGGAACAATCACACATGTGTCTCTGAGAATAAGAAATATACAGAATATTCAAAAGAAATCATCGAAATTCACTTGACTGTAATTATCCAATTCAGACATTCTTACTATTCATTCATCATTTCGAATTCCATTCTATTTCATTCACTAATGAAAACCACTCAGGAAGAATTTCCAACAGATACATACTTAGACATCATATCTGATTGAATTAAATTACCAGACCAACTTTCTTTTACTAATGACAATATTCAATCTGAAGAACCTTCGGGACATTGTACAAGTCCTTCCAGCCTTAATTCATTGCCAAATCGTTCTGAACTTTGCTTACTTTATCATTATCTCACTATTTAACTCTTTAATCTTTCTTTGCAAACTCGTTCTATTTCGTTCCATTGAAACCTTATAATCATATCACTGGTAAGGGGGTGAGGTCGTTAAGCCCCGAAAGGGAGTTTCATATTCTGCCAAATCCTTGATTCAAACACTTCATTCAAACATTTCAACTTTTCATCTTGTTACAAACACATTTTCACATATCTCAGCTTCACATGCAACTTTATTTCTTGTGAGTATTAACAAAACATAAGTGAATTTATCACGATTCAAACTTTCATTTCTATTACTCAAATTACCAAATAATTTCTTATCAAATTTCCACATTTAGTCTTGATCATTTGTCAATATTTATCCCATTGAAAAACGTCTTACGGTTTTGAGTACGTCGCTTACTTGATGCCATAGTCCAACTATGGTCTTATACTAACTTTGCTCTACCCATGTTGATGCCTATTTCCGATAGGTCTTACACTAGCTCATCTGTCTCATGTATTGCCATGGTCCAATCATGGTCTTTTCCGTCAATTCATTATTGAAAGATCGTACTCATTCCCTGCATTCTATCCAATCTGATCTTTCATTACCATTTACTTTATACGATCTCATACATCTCTTTACACTGATGCACACATATCATAAAATTCTTTTCATACCTTTTTAATTCCATCATATCACATATATATTACAACGAGTTCAATATCAATTTCAGATCAATTAATAATAACTCAGTTGGAACACATCATTACCTAAGCAAAACAATTTATAAGAGCCGGGAGACCTCACACTATCACACTCTACTTACGGCATGTATAGCTAGACTCTTACACTTGCTATGTTAGTCCGAGAACAGACTAAACTATAGCTCTGATACCACTAAATGTAACACTCCTAACCCGTATCCATTGCCGGAATAAGGTTATGAGGTATTACTTGACTGAACAAAACTTCTATAAGGTCAAAGATACTTACCAGACATAAATTATCAACAATGCAAACATGTCTCATTGATTTGCCATAAGAGCTCTTATAAATTTCCAAAATGACTCACTATCAAAACATAACCGAATATCTAATAACAAATTAACTGCTGTCAAGTTATAACTAAAACATTTCACCACATTAGTTCAATTATAAGGCTTCTCTAAACAAAATGAGCAAGGCATCTTCGCATGGCTATAATGTATACAAAGTCGAAATATCATTCTACCTATAGTCTATCCTAACATGCCTTAAACCATGATGATATACAATCTTCTCAACTCACATAAAGACTCGATAGTGTGATGATATCTCCGGCCCTTCGAACTCGAGCTAAACTATAAACCTATAAGAAATGGAAAAGAGAACACAGAATAAGCTTCAATGCTTAGTAAGTTTTAAGCAATGCAAACAATTAATTTACTTATAGATCGATTATTTCAAATTTTCAAGAAATCATTCCTAGATAATTGCCATTTTGGCTAACTATCCATGAACTTAATGCATATTTAGCAAATTCACCTCCCTTGAATCTGAACTCAATTAAAACCAAATATTGAAATCACAAATAAGATCATAAGAACTCGAAAAGCATCTCATTAACAAGTTTAAACCATGTTTGCAACAAAATCACAAATTCACTACAAGCTGTCTTCCTGAGCAACAGTCACTAAATTATTTATAACTAGAGATAAGAAACTCCAAATCAAGTGCCGTTAATTTTACCTGAAAATAGACTCATCTATCCATAAAATTTTCAGAATTTTTTTGTTTGACCAATCAATACCAGATTTTTATTGAAGTTTCCCCAATTTCACTATTTGACTATTCTGACCACTCTTCACTACGAATCAATTTTCTTATTATACAGAATACAAAATATGTTATCGTTTATTTCATTTGAAATTAAACTCATCAAGGAGTCTAAGAATATAAATTTTATCTTATAACCATTTTTGTACCATTTATAATGATTTTCTGAAAATGTAAGCAGGGGACCTCAAGTCATTTTGACTCTATTCCACGCCACTTCAAATATCTCATTATTGGCAATTCTTTTGCTTACACGGTTTCTTTTATAAGAAACTAGACTCATTAAGATTTCGTGACATAATATATTCAGCCTCTAACTCAACTCCCACAATTTATGGTGATTTTCCGAAATCACATTACTGCTGCTGTCCCAAGCAGATTTATTACCCATTCTTTGCATTCATATTATTTAACATGTATATCACCAAATCAATCTCATATAACCTTTCACCATAACCGAATACACACATACACATATGATATTTTCACATATACTTCTCATTTCGCATTCATGATTCAATTCTGATCAGTCTAACATATAAAAGTATATAATACATACCTGATCAACTTAATGTATTGAACATATTCAATGGTAGTTTACTACGAACATTCGAAATCAAAATCATACTCCAATCATCGGCATTAAGTCTGCTAGGTTTAAAACCCAAATCCAATCACCACCACAAAGCATGCGGGACTTTAAGCCCGGATATAATACCAGCACAAAGCCTGCGGGACTTTAGCCCGGATATAATACCAGCACAAAGCCTGCGGGACTTTAGCCCGGATATAACACCAGCACGAATGCCTTCGAGGCTTGACCCAGACATAACACCAGCGCGAATGCCTTCGGGACTTAGCCCGGATTAACACCAGCACGAATGCCTTCGGGACTTAGCCCGGATATAACACCAGTACGAATACCTTCAAGACTTATCCCGGATATAATTCTCCATTATCATGCACATATATATATATCATAACACATTAGCATTTCATTTACATTACTTGAACACAAGCACAACATGCTTATCAACCATTCCACTTTTGGCTCAATAGCCACATACAAAGAACACGATTTCATTTTGCTATCCAACATGATTTCTATAACCATTCGGCTACAAGTCATATGCACAAATTATTTATCCCACTACGTAATTCAAGTAGAACCAATAGGTCACAATTTATTTATTATGCTTATATACCATGATTTTATCAAATCATAGGCTAAGCTTCATTACTCAAAGACTTACCTCGGATATTTTGAACAGTTGTGGATAGGCTACTCGATTGCTTTCTCCTTTCCCCTATCTGATTTAGTTCCTCTTTGCTCTTGAGCTTTAAATTTAAACAAATGAATTTGTTTAGTTACTTACTCAACTTTAATTCTATCTACTCGATTGTTTTCTCCTTTTCCCTATCTGATTTAGTTCCACTTTACTCTTGAGCTTTAAATTTAAACAAATGAATTTGTTTAATTACTTACTCAACTTTAATTCTATAATAGTCACATTTGACAATCATATAATTTCAATGCATATTATGTTTTATAAAATATGTCATGACTCGATTTCATGCTTATTATATCAATAGCTAATTCGCATACACAAACAAAGATTCATATAACTTACCATGCTACCTTATACATGAATTCAACCATATATACGAATATCAACTTATTAAACATTTATCACATTTCCACTTGCTATTTATCAATAACGCCGTACACACACAAATACATACATACTCATATGCATGCAACCCATTTTTGATTAATATATATCCCATTCAACCCTAACTACTCAATTTAACCTTCATATTCAAATTTATAGGTAATGCCGAATGCCCAAACTTAATCAATCTCAAAATTTAGCTTTCATCACTTTAATTAACTACTACTTATTCTTCCAAAACCTCAAATACAAGGTATTTAGCACCTATACACTTATACCGAATTAGCAAGCACATATGATCCTTGGCCGAATGTCATTAAACACAAGTCATCAAAATCTTATTATTTAACATCTTATATATTATTAGATAAATGGACTAATTATACATATATACTACCAAAGCCGAACATAAAAATTTGACCTATGCATAACATTACTCATATTCCAATACTCACTAAAAAAAATCATGTACAATGCCGAACACATAGATGATCAAACATTTAATTTATTCATTTCAAAACACCCCAAACGGCATTTGTTCAAGACATTAAGCAAATCCATGTTCGGCTATTACACATATGAGTATTAGCAATTTATATTTTTAACAAGATCAACTTCTTTCATCAACAATTCTTTATCAAAACTTAAAGGCAATAATCAAATTCCTTCCTTATCTACCATAATCGAATGCTTAATTCATCACTCAAAATTCAAAGTTTTGGCATGGCCTAAGTAAGAAACATGATAATTAACTTAAAACAAGCTACAATTTCAAAAATCTAACATAATTTACTAACCTTCCTTATGTTTCAAATGGCCGAATGTCTTGCTCCTCTTTTTCTTTCTTTAAGTTCTGCTAAGAAGAACAAAGATGAGACTTTGTTTTCTTCACCATTATTTCTATTATTATTATGATTTTATTCATCTATATTATAAAATATAAAGCCACTTAACTAATAAATAATACATATATTTTATATAAACCATTATCATGGCCGGCCACTACTAAAAAAAATGGATATTTGACATGCAAGTCCATCCTCTTTATTACATGCATTAATAGACCACTTTAAAATTAACCTATCACATTTTACAATTGTCTCACATAAGTCCTATTTAATAAATTTCACATACAAATGACAAAATTAAAGCATGAAACTTTTCACACATGCATTATCTCATATAATAGACATGAAATTTAACATTTAATTATTTTCATGACTTAGTTTTGTGGTCCCGAAACCACTTCCTGACTAGGGTCAAATTAGGGCTATTACAGTCCCTATATTGCTTAGGTCATGTAAGCCACACGGGCCATAACCAGGCCCATGTTGAAATGGCCACACAAGTGTGTTGTCCTTCCACATGGGCGTGTACCTTATTTCAAAGTCAAATTTTCTATAGGTGGTTAAAGGGCTCGGGTTGATCCCAAATAGTTCCTAATGGTTGATTAGGGGCACGTAAAAACATCACAAGAGGTTTAATGTAGAAATTGAAAAAATTTTTTATTGGACCGAGTCTGGGTGACTTGTGAACGTTTGTGTGCACGAGATCGAGTTAGGTAATGCCTCGTATTCTGCTCCAGCGTGGGTTACGAATATGGGGTGTTACATAGACGCTTTAATATTCATGCATTTTTTGCATTCATTTTGCCATTACATACAAATGCCAAATAACTGCTAGACTATGCTGAGTATATTGATATCGTTGATGTTCGATGAGGATAATAACTATTTGATTGATGTAGAAATTTGTGAGAATTGATTACGCATGTTTAGCTTAGGATAGTTGTTTGAAAATTGATTCCTAAAAGTTGTATAACTAAAGTATCAATAAAATTAAATCTATAGTGTAACAGCCCGTTTTTGGGTCAAATTAGAACAATGGTTTTGGGACCAAAAATTCAAAGTAGAAATATTTTTTTTACTATTTCTTTAAGGTCTACCAGATGATTGAATAATTTTGTGAAAATTTCGTTAAGAAATTTTATCGATTGAGGACTCAATTTGACTAGAAGGACTAAATTGCAATAGGTGCAAAATTTGAGTTCTATAGGATAAAGGTAGTAAATTGTTATGAAATTCTAAATTGGAGATCCTTAAATGGTAATTAGACCATTATGCTTTAGGATGGACAAAAATGGAGATGGAGTAGGTAAAATTTCAAAGTTTAAGTGAGGGGTAAATAGGTAATTTGGTAAATAAAGCCAAAATAACTAAATAAAAGATGTCATCTTCTTCAATTTAGTCCGTTATAGCCAAACTTTTGGGGGAAACCATAGCTAGGGTTTTAGACAAGCTTTCAAGCTTGATTGTAAGTCCGTTCTTGTCCCCTTTTAAATGATTTTTACATTTTTGAGATGGTTGTAACTTGATTTAGCTATTTCAAGTACTAATTTGAAAGAAAATTAAAGTCTAAAATTTTACCCATGTTAGATGTGCATGTATTTTGATGTTTGAAGGTAGAAAATGCATGTTCATTGTTTGTTAAATGACTTTGGTAAAGTGATTTTCGATAAAAACGTTAAATAGGGACTTATTTGTAAAAGTCCTTAAAATGTGTAGAAAAGTGTTAAAAAATGAAAAATTTGGGCTGCTATGAGTATGAAAAACAATCATCTAGGCTTGGGTTGTGATGAAATTGAATGAAATTCATTTTACGAACCTAAGGACTAAATTTTAAAATGATGAAAAGTTAGGGGTAAAAACGTAAATTTTGTCATAATGTGTTTTTGGGCTGAATTGAATAATGTGATGATTAAATAAGTTAAATGTGGTATTATAAATCAAGAAAAACGAAGTTCGAGTGTAGATCGGGGGAAAAATAAAGTATTTGATGAATAGGTCCTTTTAGTTATTTTTGTAACCGAGGTAAGTTCGTATATTAAATAAGCTTTACTTTAAATGTATTTTAAATGCTTTAATTTATGTATGAATTGTGTAATTGACCTTACAAACACATTTGACGATGTTTTTACAAGTGAGAAATCCCAATCGAACCTTAGGAATAGATTAGTATACAAGTGACATGTCACTAGGGTTTTATGTTATGTGATCTGGGTGCTGGTCCTGTACATCCTACTGGTGGTTGAGTATATTAGCATCTGTTGTGGTTACTTGACAAGTTGTGTGAGCAGCACCGAGTAGCTACGTGTTGACTGAAAGCTTGTGTGAGCAGACCCGTTGTTTGCTCGAGGGCTAGCATATATGTGATATGAGATAGAGGTAGAAATGGCTACATATGTGGCACCTTGTGTGCAAGGTTTCCCAAGCATCCAAATTTAATATTCCGAGTGGTTCATTGGGTATGACAAAGATGAGAATGTGTATGAAATTATTTCGAACATGTGAGTTTGGTGTGATTTGGTTTGGTAAAATATGATGTTGTAAATATGTTGAGTATGGATAATGAAATGACATGAATTGGCCTTATTTTGTTGATGTTTGGTAGCTTAAGCATATCATAATTTATGCCATTGAACTTGTGTGTGTGTAGGTGGAAATGAGGGTGACAAATGGCTTGGTAAATAACCTTTATTTTGTTCATATGGGTAGACACACGGACGTGTATATACACACGGTCTACCCTACAGGCATATGTTTTGGCTGTGTGTCCCCTGCACCTTAATTTTGAGAAACAGAGTGCTCAGAATTGAGCACATGGGCATGTGTCTCAGCCGTATAAGGGACACGGCCTCAAGAACGGGCAAGTGTTCTGACCGTGTGAAGTCTGCACCTATTTTATAAAAATTTAATTAACCACACGACCTAGCACACGGGTGTGTGGCTTGGCTATGTGACCTCAATTTGTTCATGCTTTGCAAAATAGAGAGTTACACGGGTTAAGGACACGGGCATGTGTGACCACATGGCCTGCCCACACGGGCGTGTCCCAAACCACATGGGCATGCAACCCCTATTCATAGCAAAAATTTTCTAAGTTTTGTAAAATTTTCTTAAGTGCTCGGTTTAGTCCCGAACCACTTCCAAAGCGTGTTTCTAGCCTCGTAGGCTCGTATTTGGGACTTTATGATTGAATACAAATGGTTTTAATTTGGATGCAAATTTATGACTCGATTTGTCTGTTTTCTAACGATGTAAGTCTGGTAATGCCTAGTATCCTGTTCCGACGTTGAATACGGGTAAGGGGTGTTACATTTAGTGGTATCAAAGCTATGGTTTAGTTGATTCTCGGACTAACGTAGCGTGTGTGAAAGTCTAGCTATACATGCCATATTTAATTTGTGATAGTGTGACGACTCTTAACAATTTAAATTGTGTTTTCATCTAGTAAATGGATCCCAACCGAGAGGTAGCTGATGATGTTGAAAGTAACGCGCCCGCTCCCGCCCAAGGGACAGTGCCATCTGAAAGTAGACCAGTAACGAGTTGTTAGAGAGGAGAGGCTAGGGAAGCCTTCTTTGAAAGGATGAATAAGTGGTTTGCCGAGGTTGTTCGAACAAATTTGGCTGCCCAACATCTTCCACCCCCACCTAACCCCAACCGATTCTCGCAACTCCCCAAGGTGTGGAATTTTTAAGAGTGAACAAGCTTCCAGTTGATAAGATTCAGAAGCAAGGGGCTGAAGAATTTAGAGTCAATGTTGACAATGATCCTAAGAGGGCATAGTTTTGGTTTGAGAACTCGATCAGGGTATTTGATGAGCTTTCTTACACACCGGATGAGTGTTTGGAATGTGTTATATCACTTTTGAGGGACTCGGTATACCGAGAGAAAAGGTTACTTGGGAATTCTTTCAAGATGAGTTCAGAAAGAAATATATTTGTCAATGGTTCATTGATTGAAAACGCAAAGAGTTTTTAGAGCTAAAACAGGGTCATATGTCTATGACTAAATATGAGCGGGAGTTTGTTAGGCTCAGTAAGCATTCTCGGGAATGTGTTTCCACCGAGGCTATCATGTGCAAGAGATTTGAAGATAGGTTGAATAAAGATATCAAACTGCTAGTTGGGATTTTAGAGTTGAAAGAATTTGTTTGTGCTAGTTGACCGAGCTTACAAAGCCAAAGAGTTGAGCAAAGAAAAGATAAAGGCTGAGTTTGAGCCTAGAGACTCAAGAAAAAGACCGATAAATAAGTCTTTTTAGGCTTCATCAAAGAAATCAAGGGATTTGTATACTCGTTCAAGTGTTTCAGCTGGATATCCTAACAGAGATCATGGGAAGCAATATTCGGGTTCCAAGGCCCAAACTACGTCAATAGCGAGCGTTGGTAATGCTAGGTCTAATAGACCTGAATGTCAACACTGTGGTAGACGACATCCCAGTGAATGTAGGATGAATAACCAGGCTTGCTTTAAATGTGGCTCCCAAGATCACTTTATTCGAGATTGCCCTGAAATAACTGAGAAAGATAATTTTTAGAATGCAAGACCGAGCAACACTGCCACTAGAGGGAGGCCACTGAGGAATACTGGAAATGGGAACAGTAACAGAGGTGTAACGAAGGATTTAATTGTGAGATCAGAGGTCAGAGCACCTGCTAGAACCTACGCTATTCGCGCTCGTGAAGATGCGTCATCCCCTGATGTTATAACTGGTACATTTTCTCTCTATGATACTAACGTAGTTGCATTGATTGATCATGGATTGACTCTTGCATGAATTTGGTATCAAGTAAGAATTTGTCTATTGAGTCTACTAAGTATGTGATTAAAGTGTCAAACCCCTTAGGCAAATATGTTCTAGTTGATAAAGTTTGCAAGAGTTGTCCTTTAGTGATTCGGGGTCACTGTTTTCTGGTTGACTTAGTGTTTTTACCATTTGATGAGTTTGATGTAATTCTTGGAATGGATTGGCTGACTCTACATGATGTAGTAGTGAATTGTAGATGAAAGATTATTGAATTGAAATGTCAAAATAATGAAATTCTTTAGACTGAATTGGATGAGTTGCCTATTGTGATTTCGTCGATGTCGGCTCAGAGGTATGTAAGAAAAGGTTGTAAGGCTTCTCTTGCATATGTACTGAATACGAAAGTGTCTAAATTGAAGATCAAATCCATACCGGTAGTTTGTGAATACCTAGATGTGTTTCCAAAAGAGTTGCTTGGATTACCACCGATCAGAGAGATTGAATTTACTATTGATTTGGTACCAGGAACTTCACCGATATCTATAGCTTCTTATAAAATGACTTCAAATGAACTGAAAGAATTGAAGTTTCAGTTGTAAGAGTTGACAGACAAGGGTTTTGTGAGACCGAGTTTTTCGTCCTTGGGTGCAACAGTGTTATTCGTCAAGAAAAAAGACGGATCCGTTAGACTTTGTATAGATTATCGTCATCTTAACAAGGTTACGATAAAGAACAAGTATCCTTTATCGAGGATTGATGATTTGTCCAATCAGTTGAAAAAGGCAACGGTGTTCTCAAAGATAGACTTGAGATCAGGCTATTATCAGTTAAGAGTTAAAGAGTCGGATGTGCTGAAGACTGCGTTCAGAACGAGGTAAGGGCATTATGAATTTCTTGTTATGCCGTTTGGGTTAACTAATGCTCCTGCAGTTTTTATGGACTTGATGAACCAAATCTTTAGACTGTATTTAGACAAATTTGTGGTTGTTTTTATTTATGACATCCTGATTTATTCCTGAGATGAGTCTGAGCATGCCAAACATTTCAGAATAGTATTACAGACTTTGAGAGATGAGAAATTATTCGCTAAATTTAGCAAAAGTGAGTTTGGCTCCAAGACGTTAGATTTTTGGGACACATTGTTTCAGCGGAAGGTATACGGGTTGATCCGACTAATATTTCGACAATTTTTGATTGGAAACCACCAAGGAATGTATTCGAGTTAAAATCTTTTTGGGTTTGCCCTGTTATTATCGATGCCTTGTTAAAGGATTTTTGATGATTACTACACATATGACCAAATTGTTACAAAAAGATGTGAAATTCGAGTGGTCTGAGAAATGTCAAAAGAGTTTTAAACAACTGAAAGCGTTGTGGACTGAGGCACCAGTGTTAGTGCAACCTAAGTTAGGAAAAGAGTCTGTGATCTTTAGTGACATGTCATTGAATGGTTTTGGTTGTGTGTTGATGCAAGAGGTTAAAGTGATAGCTTATGCTTCGAGACAGTTGAAACCATACGAAAAAAATTATCTGACACACGACTTGGAATTGGCTACTATTGTGTTCGCTTTAAAAATTTAGAGACAGCAATTATATGGCGAGAAGTGTCGCATCTTTACTGATCACAAGAGTTTAAAGTATTTGACAAATCAGAAATATTTGAATTTGTGACAACAGAGGTGGCTCGAACTGTTGAAAGATTATGAATTAGTTATCGACTATCACCTGGGGAAAGTGAATGTAGTCGCAGATGCTTTAAGTAAAAAGACTTTGTTTGCTTTAAGGGCAATGAATATGCGGTTAACTTTATCTGATTATGGATCAATTCTAGCTGAGTTGGAAGCTAGATCGGTATTTCTTCAGCAAATTTGCGAAGCTCAGAAAGGTGATAATGAGTTGCAAGCTAAAAGAGTTCAATGTGAATTGAATAGTGATTCAAAATATCAGATTAGATCCAATGATTGTTTGAGGTTTCGAGGTAGGATTTGTGTACCGAGAGATACTGAGCTGATTCAGAAAATTCTTCATGAGGCATATAATGGTTGTTTATCTATTCAACCTGGAAGTAGAAAGATGTATAATGATTTGAAGAAATTGTATTGGTGGTCAGGCAGGAAACGAGACATTTCAGAGTTTGTAACGAGATGTTTGATTTGTCAACAAGTAAATGCCGAACATCAAGTGCCTTCGGGTTTACTTCTGCCTGTGACTATACCCGAGTGGAAATGGGATAGAGTTACAATAGATTTCGTAACGGGGTTACCTCTGAATCCGGAGAAGAAAGATGTTGTATCGTTGTTGATAGATTGACAAAATAGGCTCATTTTATTCCGGTTCGTACCGATTATTCACTTGATAAACTGGCTAAATTGTAAATTGTTGAAATTGTTAGATTGCATGGAGTGCCTACTTCTATTATTTCAGATATAGATCCAAGGTTTATGATAAACTATAAAAGTAACATATTTTAATCCCATACTTAGCATATTTTTGGATGATTTATTATCTAATTTAGTGAATTTGATGCTCTTAATCTTTTAATTTCATGTTTTATACTTAGGAGAGCATAGGGGAACAAAAGGAGCAGAAAACGAGCCAAAAATGGACAAAACGAGCTGATTTAAAGATCCACAAGGTCTGAGCACACGCCCGTGTGAGTCACACGGGCTGGCCACTCGCCCATGTGGCAGCCCGTGTCAATATCACTCCCTATTTCCCAAACACACAGAAAAAGCCAAATTTTAGGGTTTTTAAGCATTCTAAAGTCTACAAATACATACTAGAAGAGCACCTAAGGGGACACACGGAGTAGAAAGCAGAAATTACTCGAAGAACGGCAATAGATTCAACTCGAAAGTAAGATATCCTTCAAGACTGAAGATCTCCCTTCAATTTCTCTCGAATTTTTTAGGTTTCTTTATGTTTTTTTGCTTTCCTATTTTTGAGATGTTTTTCCAAAAAATTATGAACTAAATTCCCTAGATACCTAGGGAAGATGAAACCTATGACGGATCTTATTATTTAATTTTCTAAATTACATGATAAATACTTTTTCTTGTTCTTAACTATGTGTTATTAATTCTTGCCTTAATATTTTTAGGATATTAATTAAAGTTTGATGTGCTTATTCAGTGGAGCAAAAGTCCCTATTTAAGAGTAGATCTAGCATAATTAAGCGGAGTTGATTGCAATCCTAGAAATAGGATGATATAAATCCTCTGGATTAGAGTCAAATCTAATAAGGGAATCCATAGATCGAGTTAATGCGACAATAGGGGTTTTAATTAGAAAGAGATTTCAATTACTCAACCTAGAATCGGTTGTTTTTAGTCTCGAAAGAGATATTAACCTAATTTAGGGATTTCTACGGATTAAGACAAGTGAATAAATCATTTAATTCAGAGTTAGAATAATAAGTGGAGTCTAGGTGGATTCTTCCTTAGGTATGGTCTTTATCATTGGTTTATTCGATTATTTCCTTCACTCTCTGTCGCGTTCATTAGTTAATTAGTTTAGTTAATCTTAGATTAAAACAAATCACTTTTATTTTAGGCTAAATAATATAAAGATAGTTAATACTAGTACTTTTAGTCCTTGTGGATACGATATTCTGGACTCACCGTAGCTATATTACCATTCGATAGGTGCGCTTGCCTTAGTCGTGATTGTAGTCTAGTTTAGTGGTTCATAAAATGATCATCAAGTTTTTGGCACTATTGCCGGGGACTAAAATATTAGTAACACTAGATTTTTATTACTTTAACTATCTTTATTTTTATTTTATTTTATTTTATTTTTTACTTTTAATTTACTAACTTTTCTTTTATTTGCTTCTGGCAGGTTCTTGTGGTTTATGACTAGAAGAAAACCCTCAGGACCTCTACTTTTTTACAGTGAAATTGAAAGCACAGCTCGCAGAAATCATAAAGAAATAAGGCGGAGTATAATCTGCTACCTCCTGTGGTTGCCGCAAATCCTGTAAATCAGAATCCTGCTCCTCGTACTATGTATGATTATACTAAGCCCACTCTAACTAGGGCTGAATCGAGTATTGTTAGACCTACTATTGCTGCAAATAATTTTGAACTGAAACCAAACACTATTCAAATGATTCAACAGTTTGTTTAGTTTGATGGTTTGCAAGATGAAGACCCAATTGCTGATTTGGCCAATTTCTTAGAGTTTTGTGATACTTTCAAGATAAATGGGATTTCTGACTATGCCATTCGCCTACGATTATTCCCCTTCTCATTGAGAAATAAGGCTAAGCAGTGGTTGAACTCCCTACCATGAGGTTCTATCACTACTTGGGATCAAATGACCGAGAAGTTTCCCACCAGCTAAGACAGTTAAGTTGAGGAACGATATCCCCTCCTTCATGCAAATGGATTTAGAGACTTTATATGATGCATGGGAGAGGTATAAGGACTTATTGAGAAGGTGTTCTCACCATCGGTTACCTCTATGGTTACAAGTTCAGACTTTTCATAATGGTTTGAACCCCTCAACTAGGTAGATGATCGATGCAGCCGTCGATGGTACTATAAATAATAAAACACCTAAGGAGGTTTATTAGTTCATAGAGGAGATTTCACTGAATAACTATCAGTGGCAAGTCATGAGGACAAAGCTAACAAAAGCCACTGGTGTTTTCAACCTCGACACGTCACCATGTTATCAAACCAAGGAGAGCTCTTAAATAAAAAAGGTTGATGGTTTATGTGTTTCTACATAGGTACATCCAGTGATGCAGTGTGACACAAGTGGAGGAGGAATGAATAATCCAGAATGCCTAGCCTACGACCCTAACACTACGAATGAACAAGTCAACTATATGGGTAACAATTCTAGACCTTAGAATAACCCCTATAGTAATACTTATAATGTAGGTTGGAGGAACCATCCCAACTTCTCTTGGGGTGGTCAAGGCAATCAAAGACCACACCCCCCTCCGGGCTTTCAACCACCTTACCAGCAGGAAAAGAAGCCAAACCTTGAGGAGATGCTAACGAAATTCATCTCAGTGTTAGAAACTCGTTTCCAAAACACTGAAACAGTGCTTAAAAATCCACAAGCGTTGATTCAAAGGCTCGAGTATCAAATAGGTCAGCTTGCTAAGCTAATCTCAGAAAGACCACAAGGTAGCTTGCCTAGCAATACCGAGACTAACCCTAGAGAAAAACTCCATGCGATTACTGTTTGAGATGAAGAAGGGTTAGTTGATTCCAAACCAGAACCAAGGCAAGAAGGCATGGTAAGTAAAGGTAAGGTTGATGAAAGCCATAGTAAACAGAAACCGGTGAGCAGAGAATATACACCTCGTGTCCCATACCCCAATGCGATGAAAAAAGACCACACAGATGAACAATTCGGTAAATTTTTTAACCTTTTAAAAAATTACATATTAACTTATCGTTTATTAAAGCTCTTTCGCAGATGCCCAACTTAGCAAAATTTTTAAAAGAGCTTCTGTCAAATAAACAGAAGTTAGATGATTCGTCACACGTGGAGTTGTTGCAGTTTGCTCGGCCATTTTGTAGAATAAACTACTCAGTAAATTGAAAGATCCAAGGAGTTTTACATTTCTTATTTAATTGGTAGTTGAAGTCTTAATAAAGCTTTGGCTGATTTAGGGGCGAGTATAAATGTCATGCCCTATAAAATGTTTAAACAACTAGGTCTTGGGAAACCTAAACAAACTAGGATAAGTATACAACTGGCAGATAAAACTATTAGATTTCCTAGGGGTATTGTTGAGGACGTACTCGTTAAAATTGATAAATTTATATTTCCAATCGACTTTGTTGTTCTAGACATGGATGAGGATAATGACATACCTTTAATTCTAGGTCCGCCCTTTTTAGCAACTACTAGAACTATCATAGATGATGGTACAAGTGAACTAACGCTTCGTGTAGGTGATGAAACAATCACTTTTCAGGCTCGTGATTCAGTTAAGACATTGAGTGATGAAAGTAATTTTCTAAATTCTGATAATAAGACTAATCATGTGGTTCAACAATCTTTGCAGGAAAAATTTTCGAGAAGCATAAATGAGGCACGTTCTAGTTCATTCGAAAACATTAGAACAGTCCATAAAGAAAGAATACTGCAAATCAATGAACTAGACGAATGGCGGACCTATGTCAACGAGGAACAGAAGCAACACCATGTCAAGCTTAAGGATAGAACCAATCAATTTAAGGTTGGGGGTCAGGTACTATTGGATAAAATGAACCCTCGAGTTGTCACCTCAAAGTCTAATACAGACAGAGCAACTCCCTTCACAATACTGAATGTCTTCCTATACGGTACAGTAGAGGTAACACATAATGAATTCGAAACTTTTAAGGTAAATAGTACTCGACTCAATCCTTATTTTGATAGAATTGATAACAGGGAGGAGGAGTTTCAACTCCTTAAACCACCGTGACCATACGAAATTGAAGTAAGTCAAGCTTAGACTCTAAATAAGCGCTTCTCGAGAGGTAACCCAAGCACTAACACCACTAACTAGATTATTTTTATTGATTTTCATGCTTAAATGCAGGTTTTTGACCCACACGGCCTGGATAAACGGGCGTGTCCCAGGTCGTGTGCTCTAACAAGGGTTAAACAGTGAGTTACATGGCCTAGCGACATGGCAATGTGACCCATACGGCCTGGACACACGGGCTTATCCTTGGCCGTGTGGAAACAAGACTTAAATTTCCCAAAATGTTGACAGAGACATGGCCTAACACAAGCCACACGGGCATGCGACACGGCCTGGATACACGAGTGTGTCCTAAGCTGTGTGAAAACTATAGCTAAAATTTCAAATTTTAAACAACTCAGAGAGCCACACGGGCGAGGTACATGGCCATGTATTCAGACACAAGGGCACGTAGGGGACCACACGAGCATGGGATAAGTGAACAATGTAGCACACAGCTGTGCGATATGGCTGTGTGAACTGCACGGGCATGTCCAAGGCCGTGTGACGAGTGGGCTATTATTTTCCTTGATAAACACGAGCTGAAATTTGAGCCACACGGGCGTGTGACACAGTCGTGTGGTCCAACATGAACCGTTACACGACCGTGTCCAATTTAAAATAGCCCAAACCCTAATCTTTTCTTTTTATTTTGTTTTGTCTTTTCTTTCAAATTCTTTTTAGCCGCCGCAAGACCTAAACCTCTATCTCTGTCCATCGTTCATCTCCACCATCCCGATCAGCCACCCTCACTTCCACCCTCCTTACCCTCGTGCACTAGCAGGCCTCGCACGACCAACCCCCTCTATCCCTCCTTTCTTTTCTTTTCTTCTTTTTCCCACTCCTTTCTTTCTCTTTCTTCCTATTTTTTCCCCTCTCTTCTTCCTCCGTTCGTTTCCCCCTGCATCGTCTGTACCTCCAACCACCGGCCATCGGGTCTCTTTTCTCACCCCTTTACTTCTATCTATTAATTTATTTCCTTATTTTTATTTATCATTATTCTTAGTATTATTTTATTCCCTTATTATTATTGTTTTCTTATTATGTTTTAGTCATTATTATGAGTTTATTTATTTACTAATTTTGATTGTTTAGTTTCTTGAATTTTCATTCTTCATATTTGGCCATGTGTTTACTTTCTTTCATATTTTCTCCATTTCAGCAATTTTGTTCGATTTGATGATATTTTCTTCTATTTTTATAGTTAGTTAGTTAGCTATTGTTCTCATGATTATTTTTGTTATTGGATGAATTATATTATTTCTATTGGAGTCTTGCTGCTAGTTTTTAGTTAACTTTTCTTGTTAATATGTTTCTTTCTAGTCTTATTAATATGTTTCTTTCTAGTCTTATTGGTCATTATTAGTACTCCTTAGGTTTTAACATATTGTTTCTTAGTTTGCTTATTATCCTCATTCAATTATTATTATTATTATTATTATTATTATTATTATTATTATTATTAAGATTTTCTATTTATTCTGTTGGTTTATTTATTTATTATTTTTGTTCGCTCTTTGTCAGGTACATTATGACGAACATTCGAGGTAAATCCAAATTCATCGTCCTCGCTTCGAAAAAGCGGAGGGCTCCTGGCACGACCTCCTTGAGCGTCTTTGCCGAGGTTCAGCATCCTTATCTTAGATTCTTTACAGACCCGCCTGAGGACTTATTTTAGCTCCTGCGTGTGCAACAACTAGGTTTGGGCCGATACACTGACTGGGCCGCGTTGGAGCAAGTAGGACTAGCTAATGAGGTTCGCATTTTCATGACTACAGCAACATGGGACTGTTTATTTGATATCATCGAGCCTACATATATGGAACTTACTTTTGAGTTTTGCTCGATGTTTTACCTTTAGTTCATGATGTCATTGTATGATGAACATGGTACCATTACATTCCGACTTGGTGGCTTGGTGCGACATATGAGCGTCCCTGAGTTTGGTGCAACTTTGGGCATCTACACCGATGAGTTTATGAGTGCCGATAACTTTCCTCACCTCCACCATCACATCCATTACTCACACTCGTGTTGTTAGACCGATCTCACAGCTAGTCAGATACCTTATGACGCGAGTCGCTCGAAGGTGACATCTCTTTCTCCGGCTGTACGATACATCCACCCCTTATTAGCTCACAATTTGACTAGCAGGAGAAAGAGCACAGGAGTTGTGAGCATTACTGACGTGTACTATCTCTGGAGCATGGCGACCGGCCAGATATTTGACTTAGCTTATTTCATCGCTCTCGCTTTTTTCCACCAGACAAATCACCACAAGAAGGGTCCCACATGTCTAGGCCCTTACGTAACTCGTCTCGCTAGACACTTCGGTCTTCTCAACACATTAGAGTAGTCCTCAACACTTACACTCGTCGGCCAGATGTCCACTCAGGGCATCTCTACCATGATCCACATGAGGATAATTGAGCGGCGACGTGGAGTAGACCCCCCTCAGTATAGACTAGTCCAGTCTGACATTCAGCTTGACCCAGAGGACTTCTCTGATGATGTTCCTCCCTATCGCGAGGATCTAACTCAGAAACCACATTCGAGTCATAGACCGACCCATTCTACTGCTAGCTCTCGAGGAGTGTCTTATAAGGAGTCCATGAGTTTCAGTCAGTATTGTACTGAGCAGTTCGACAGTCTTGATGCGACTTTACAGTAGATCTACCAGCATTTACATATTACTCCTCCAGCACCGGCGATGTACGCATCTGATGATGAGGACCATTGAGTCCAATTATTTTATTTTTTTTATTTTTATTTTCATGTTTATTTTGTTTTTCTATTTTGAACTTTATTTTCATCATTATGGTTGTTTCTAATCGAGTAACCCTCTTAATCTTCTTCAATTTTGTGTTTATCTTCTTATCAGTTGCTCAAAATTTTGCAGTACCCCTACATTTATCTCCAATTCCGCTTTTCACTATTTTAGAAATTTCATCCACAAATCAGGGCAGTTTCAATTCTCTCCCTCTCTTATGATGCTTCTGTTTCTATTGTGTTTATCTATTTTTTTACATTGAGGATAATGTACATTTTAAGTGTGGGGTGATTATTTCTATGATTATATGAAAATCCCTGAATTATGCCTTGTGTTTAAGTAATTTTCTCATATTACTTTTAGAATGAACTCTCATTGATTTGTGATTTTTATTGATATGTTTTAGATTAAATTCATAGGTATTTTTGCATTGGTTGTTTAAACTTTATGACACTAGAGAATCAAGCATGATGAGTCTATTTTTAGAATTAAAAATTTTTAGGTTGTTTCCTTAAATTGAGGTATTACCTTGAAGTTTGAAATTTGCAAGATTGACATCAAAAGCCGTATTTTTTTGTGAGATTTTGAGCCTTTAGAGCATACATTTTTTCTTGCTCACTTTATTATTGGTTATGAGTGTGTCAATATTGAGTTGTTATTCTAGAACTTGTTTCGATTATACATGTTGAGACCATACCTTTGATTTGATATACTGAGATGATAAAGGCACCTAGGTTTTAACCCACATATCTCATAAAAAGCCTACCTTCATAATTAACCCTTAGTGACCCCTTTGAGCCTAACGAACTATTTCTTAATTTACTCTTAATATTAACCCATACATCATACTTTTTAATTCACTGAGAATTTTTATTGATTCCCTTTTTGTCGGGATTTGATTTGGTTAGTTGCCTAACTATTTTCTTTTATTTTAGTGGTGTAATTTTCTCTTATTGTCCATTCATTCATTCGTTCTTAAAAAAAAGAGTCAAAAAAATAAATAATAATACAATACATTTATGTTGATTATTTCTAGTTCTTTGGTTTGAGCTTAAGTAGTAAATTTCATATTCTGAGAAGAAACTTGTTTTATTCTTGAATTATTTTGATTGATGTAATTATTTAGTATTAGTTTAGTTTTTCTAGTTAGGTAATTTATCAATTCAATCTCAATTCTAACCTTTTTTTTCACCCTTTATCCACACCTTTAACCCAAGCCCCATTACAACCCTTTAAAAACCTTTTGATTTGTGTATCATCTCATTTATAGTGGTGCAGATTTGATTTTCATGTAAGCTTATGGTAATGACTTTTCATAATTGACTTTTGAGTGCTTTATTTTTGAACCTTAAATACTTTGAGTGATTTGAGTGAATCTTCAGTAAGGATGTCAATTCTTGTTAGTTTTTGAATTAAAGGTAATTATTTAGATCAGGGGAATTACCTATGTTTTCGTGCTTTAAATATCATACTTGGATTGTTTGTGCTTTTAGTACTCTTTTAGTTGAATCATCAATGTTTGATTATTTGTGAAATTATGATAAAACATTATTAATGAGAATTATGAATCGAGAAAGTTAATTTTAATTGTGGATTGAGGATTTTGCTTAAGGACAAGCAAATGCTTAAGTGTGGGGTTGTAACACCCCGTACCCGAGACCGTTACCGGAGTCGAACACGAGGTGCTAACCGACTAATTCATTTACTCTCGCAGTCCAATTAAAAATTTTTCCAGACGACTGGCTAACTGCGTCACTGTCACCTTAAAACTCATAACTTGAGTTCCACAACTCAAAAATCAGATTTGTAATTTTTCCCTGAAACTAGACTCATATGTCCATCTACAGATTTTTTTCTAGAATTTTTGGTCAAGCCAATTAGTACAGTTTATTAGTTAAAGTCTCCCCTGTTGCAGGGATCGACTACACTGACCTTCGTGCGTTACGAATTGGATATCTCCCTGTACAGGGCTTCAATACTGATGCCGTTTGTTCTATAGAAACTAGACTCAGATAGGAATCTATACATGTATGGCATGACTCCTAATTATCTCTGGTTAATTTACAATGAATTTCCAAAGTCGGAACAGGGGATCCAGAAACCGTTCTGGCTCTGTTTCACGAGAACTTTAATATCTCTTAACATACAACTCATATGACCGTTTCGTTTCTTCCATATGAAAGTAGATTCATCAAGGTTCATTTACATAATTTATTCACTATTTAATTCCATTCCTAAAAATTTTAATGATTTTTCAAATCCACACAACTGCTGCTGCCAGCATCTGTTTTCAAGGTAAACTTTACCTATCTCTTAGTTTCCATGGACCAACTAGAGTTTTGTCATACATAGGTCCACATATAATCATATTTAGCCATTCCAATGGCTAATCATTTGCCCAACACTTCCATTCAGTCCGTAGTCACATCATGAAACCATACATATATACATAAACACAAATGGTCTAATGCCATACTCCACTTTTACGAGCCATTTTCGCATGGCTGTACATACATACATCACAAAACGTACTTGAAAAACAGCAAAGGGTAGTCCTATACATTAACCATGATATCCTCTCACTACTAGTCTATTCTATACATGCCATAAGATATTCCAAAACGTAGCAGTACCAAACAGTGGATAGCGATAGTGTGACTAGTTGCTGACGATCCCCGAGCCTGTAGCTTCGCAATGAGACCTATAAGGCAGAGGAAACAGAGTAAACGGAGTAAGCATTACAATGCTTAGTAAGTTTTAAGCAGTGTCAACAGATAACAATCAAATTATAACATAGTTGTTCGTATTTTTATTTCACTCCTCCTTCGGGCATACCATCCCTTTTTCCGAATATGCACATCTCATCATAATCATGGGAGTAGCCTCATAGATTTCTCTCGTATACATCACATAACTACCTTATGGTTTAGTTTAAATCAAGCTCACATGTAAACTTGGAGTACATACCTGTTTAACCTTTCGCATTGTGTATATTTATAAGCAATTCTTATTACGAAGTCTTACCCGGACATAATCTCCACACGTAGTCATCGGGTCGTACCCGGACATAATCTCCACACGTAGTCATCGGGTCTCACCCGGAACATATTTCCAAGTTTCATGTACACTTAATCACATGTTACAACATTCACATTAGCCATTCGGCTTTACCACATATATATATACACTTTCACATTCATCACATCGGCCATTAGGCCTTATCACATATACATACACTTTCACATTCACCACATCGGCCATTAGGCCTTATCACATATACATACATTTTCGCATTCATCGCATCGGCCATTAGGCCTTATCACATATACATACATTTTCGCATTCATCGCATCGGCCATTAGGCCTCATCACATATATATACATTTTCACGAATCTTGATATTAGAGATCCATCTAACACTCATGTATCATTTTACAATATCACACTTTAGAATTCAATATGGGATCAATCAATAGCTTATGAGCAACTAAAACAAAATCACAACAAAATCACATATTCGCTACGAGCTGTTTTCCTGAGCAATGGTCACTAAATTATTTATACCTGGAGCTACAAGACTCCAAATCACTTGCCGTTAATTTTCTTAGAATATAGACTCACATATCTTCCATCCATGAAATTTTAAGAATTTTTGGTTTGGCCAATCAATACCAGATTTTTCTTAAAGTTTCCCCTGTTTCACTGTTTGACGAACCTGACCAGTCTTCACTACAAATCAAAATTCTCATTGTACAGAATTCAAAGTATGTTCTACTTGATTTCATTTGAAACTAGACTCATTAAGGAGTCTAAGCATATAAATCTTATCTCATAACCATTCTTGTACAAATTATAATGATTTTCCAAAAACAGAACAGGGGATTTCGGAGTCATTCTGACACTGTCCCGCACAACTTTAGATATCTCTTCATAGGAATTTTCTTTGCTTCCACGGTCTCCTTTATAAGAAACTAGACCAACTAAGCTTTGATTACATGTTTTATTCAGCCTATAATTCCACACCAACAATTTATAGTGATTTTCTAAAATCACATTACTGCTGCTGTCCAAGCAATTTATTACAATTTGCTCTTAACTTTCCAAGTCCAAACACTTATGAACTTACCATTTGGGCTTAAGACATATCATAGCCACATCATATCTTATCAAATCAACTCATTATGTCCTATTATGATTGAATTTACTCAACGATTAATCGCTTAAAACTTACCTCGGATGTGGTCGACGATTAGATGTCCACGGCTATTCGTTTACTTTCTCTTTTCCCCATCCGACTTGATCCTCTTTGCTCTTAAGCTTAAGTAAAACAATAGATTTGCTTAAGTACTTAACTAATATTATTCACTTAACAATCACATTTGGCACTCACATATCATTTAATCTTTGATTGACCAGTTTAACACATACCAAAATCCAATCATACATCTAACCTTTATCTCAATACCAAACCGAGTTATAAGATCATACATTATACTAAGCATATCATTAAACATACCTATTCAATTTAGCTAATTTCATAGCCGATTAATCACCTTGAAACTTACCTTAATACACATTTTATCCCATTGCGAATACATATATATATATTCAACCCAAATCCCTTTCTTAACTCGTGATTCACTAACTTGGGAGTTATTTTCTAACAAATTTTAACTTACTCTAATACCGAATGCTACTCAAGCTTTAAGCTCATGTCCTTTCATTATTAAACAAATGTTATAACATAACTAACATCCCTTTTCAATTTGAGCATCAACAGATAAAGAAATTAAACACAAAGATTCATAGTCGAAACTTATACATAACATCATTCAAGGTTTAATCCCCCAAATTCATGCACAAAGCCGAACCTATTGAGAGATGTATATACAACAATATCTAGTTAGTACATTCAAGCACCTATGGCATTCCCTTCAATTTAATACTAAGACAAACCAAAAGATTTATTCATGTAAATTCAAAATTTCAAGTTCATCTCTTTCTCATATAAATACCAAAAATTAAGTATTTACTAGCTTAAACTCTATTAAACCTTAAAACATCAATCCACCATCACATGCATCATTACAAAGCTTCATTTTTAGCATGTAAATGACATCAACACCAAGCAAGAATGATGCATCCATGGCCGAGTGTCATTTCCATCACCTAGCAAGATTTAGACCATGGGCTAGGTAGAACTCAAGCTACCAACTAAAACATGCATGCATCTCATGGACAACATCACACATACCTTTGTCTAGCAAATCACCATAGCCGATTTTCTCAACCTCCTCCCCTTCCTTTCTTTCCTCTATTTGGCCAAGGATGTTCAAGGATGAACAAAACATTTTTTTCTTTATTTTCTTTCTTCCATTCACGGCAAAAAGGGGGGGCATGGATGAGACCATTTTTTTTTTCATCACTCCTCCCTTTCATTATTTAATTCTTCCTTACATACATCACTAACCCAACATGTGTAACAGCCCTAATTTGACCCTAGTCGGGATGTGGTTTCGGGACCACAAAACCGAGTCATAAAATTTAGTTAAAATTTTATTTGCATACCTTATATGTGTGGTAGTACTAGTATAAAAATTTGGTGATTCAATTTTTATCTTAGGAATGTGAATCTTGCTCGAAAGGATTTAGTTGAGAGACTTAGAAAATTTGATAGGTAAATAAGTGAGGACCAAATAGTATGGAATTATGAAAAGTTGGGTTTGCATGTCAAAATGCCCCAAACTAAGTTGAGTGGCCGGCCAAGCATGGCTTTATCTTTCCAAGATCATGTTGTTATAATTATTTAATGTTGGTAAGATATTAAAATAGAGGAAATAAAGATTAATGATAGGAAAATGAACAAAAAAAAAAGGTGTTCATCCTTGCTACCTCTTAGCCGAAAAACCAAGTGAAAGGAAAAGAGAAAAAGCTTTGGAGAAGTCGGCCATACTAGTATCCAAGTTGAGGTATGTTGGAGTTATTCCTTTAAATTCATGTGTATTGTTGGTTGTTAGTTTGAATTCTATCTAACCCATGGTGGGATTTGGGGTTGTTGGAGAGTTGGGATTTGACAAAAAAATTAGTAGATACCTTGATGCTATTGACATGTTAGTTGTGTGGATGAACTAAGTTGCTTGTTATGTTAGCATGAAAGTGAAGATGTTAGTCATTTTGTTGGAGGTGAAGCTATGCTAGATTGGAAAAAAAAAAAAAAGAGGTTGGTCAAGTGTGCATTAGAAGAATTTAGGTGTTTAGATGATGTTATAGATGACACTATACATATATACATATTCGCCATCAAAGGGAGTACATAGGTGAGGTTGAGTCAAATTTTTGTGCACAATCGGGTATGTATATATATATATATATATATAAGTATGCCCATTCATGATGTTACCTTTAATCATGTGTATAAACGACTAAATGAGTAATTAGTAAGAGGGGTTGCCGAATCTACAAATATACATATGCATGTGTAATTGAACTATAAATGTATAGCAAGATGATTAAACTAGTTTATTTATCTATTAAGCCCGAGAAGTTAAAGAAGGAGAAACAAGCAAGGGCAAAGCCAAGGACATCGAGTAGCCGGGTTGAACCGTTATACTCAACACAAGGTAAGTCTTTAAGCACTTGTTGTGAGAACTCCTTGGATAGATATTTTTTGAGTGATTCTCCTATTTATTAATATGATTATATGTACAAATTGAATTTAGTAAATTGCTTTACCATGATGAATTGACATAAGGCACAATGTGTGCAAAGACTATGTGGCACTATGTGTGCCGATTGGAAGGTTGAGGCATGAGGCTATCTCAAATGCACTATGTGTGCGATTTACTATGGCACTATGTGTGCGATTCACTATGGCACTATGTGTGTGATTCACTATGGCACTATGTGTGCAATTTACTATGGCACTATGTGTGCGATTTACTATGGCACTATGTGTGCGATTTGCTATAGCACTATGTGTGCGATTTGCTATAGCTCTATGTGTGCGAACATAATAAGCACTATGTGTGCCACATTCGGTTGTGGAAATAAATTGTGCATGAACGAGGTAAGTGATTGAGTTACTAACTAAATATCGAAATTGGGATTGTGCGGTTATACGCATAAAATTATCTAGTGCATTGTTGTTCCAACTTGAGGAAACGGATCCAAATCGATTGGGCTGACTTGGCGTTTGATTTGGTTGAAGGATTGGGCATGAGATCGAACCAAAAATTCTAGAAAAAAATATGTAGATGGAAATATGAGTCTAGTTTCAGAAAAAAATTACAAAGCTGATTTTCGAGTTGTAAAACTCAAGTTATGATTTTTGAAGCGACTAGCACACAGATTGACAGCTTGTCTGGAACTTCTCAATAAGTGGTTTGAAGTCTGTTGACACCTCGTGTTCGACTCCGGCGACGGTCTCGGGTTCGGGGTGTTACAACATGTTTGTGACATGTTTCCACCCATAGCATGGCCGGCCACTATGCTTCAATTTGGCTAATTTGACATGCAAGGACAAACACTTTCCCACATGTATTGATAGGCCATTTTACATTTGCGTAGCACATTTCTAAATTTTCTCACATAAGTCCTATGTACTCCATTCACATGAAATTAACTAAATCGAAGCTTAAAATTTTTTTTGCACATTCATATTCACATATTTTAGACCATAAATATCACATCCAAATAATTTGGTGACTCGGTTTAGCGGTCCCGAAACCGCTTTCCGACTAGGGTCACTTTAGGGCTGTCACAACTCTCCCCCACTTAAGAAATTTTCGTCCCCAAAAATTTCTACCGATGCATAGTTTAGAATAACGTCCTCTTATTGAATTATATTCATATAAACATTAGCTCATCGATAGCAATTGTAATTCATTATTGATTTCACATCGATCTATAAAATCATTTTCTTATCTCAAAACAAGTACATAAACATTTC
Organism: Gossypium arboreum; assembly: GCF_025698485.1. Classification (NCBI taxonomy): domain Eukaryota; kingdom Viridiplantae; phylum Streptophyta; class Magnoliopsida; order Malvales; family Malvaceae; genus Gossypium; species Gossypium arboreum. The sequence goes on from NC_069081.1 coordinate 69,965,945, forward strand.
TACAAGTATGCACATATATCTCATTCTCTTGATTTCATAAGCAATAATCACTTAATTTAATTCACAAATGCATTTCAAACACATATCAAGCACATACTAACATGTATAATTGACATCATCAACCCACATATTTGTAACCCATATTTTCATCCATGTATAAGTCGTAACTCTGGCGAAATTACACATATACTCAAACATCCCAATAAATATCCTTTATAACTCCATCGTATCTCAATATTCAACTTCCACACACTGAACATTTAATTCATTCAGCACATACGAACATACCTCATTGCTGGAATTTTTGCAAGCGTATTAACTGAAATTTTACAGCAAGATTGCTCATCTCGAATCACGTACCTTGGATTTAACCGGATATAGCGACTCGCTCGATTGTCTTGGGACATAGTCCGGTTATAGTGATTCGCACAATTGCCTTGAATTAGCCCGATTTAGTCACTTAGCACAAAAGCCTTCGGGACTTAGCCGGATACCATTCGAATAACCAAGCACATATATCAACAAATCAATACACATTCTTATTACATTCTCATTACCAAAGCTCAAACACAAGACACTTATCATATTTACAATTTAATTTGAATAGCCACACACCAAGAGCATGATTTCGATTTGCTTAAAACATGATCTAATCAAATCATAATTTAAGCTCTATTTACTCAAAACTTACTTCACATTACCAACCCTTATGTTCATACACAAAGATCAACTTAGCTAAGGGCGGTAGCTCGTTTATCAACTGAGCGACTACTTACTTGTAAGGGCTCAACTAATTCAAGCACATATAGCTCTTACAATGCCATATCCTAGATATGGTCTTACATATTCTCATATATCGAGCCGATGCCATGTCCTGCATGGTCTTACACATTATCTCAAATCAATGCCTTCGTCCCAGACGAGGTCTTACATGAATTCCACTTCACACACTTAGTGCCCACTGACCGATCTCGCACTCATAGTGCTCGGTTAAAGGGATTTACACACACAGTGCCTCTAATCATTCACACACATAGTGCTCTTATTCATTCGTTATTACACATTGAAATGACTTACCCAAGTCTATAAACATCACGTATGTACACTTTTAAACATATCGTCTCATATAAATTTGAATTCGTATAGTAATGAACACTTAAACTTTGCTCAATTTACCGGCACGAAGCCTACTAGGCACGAAGGCCCGAATACACGTCACCAGCATGATTGCTCTTCGGGACCTAGCCCGGATGCATCACTAGCATGAATGCTCTTCGGAACTTAGTCCGGATACATCACTAGCACGAATGCTCCTCGGAACTTAGTCCGGATACATCACTAGCACGAATGCTCTTCGGAACTTAGTCCGGATACATCACTAGCACGAATGCTCTTGAACTTAGCGGATATAACCACAAGCACAATTGCCTTGGTCTTAACCGGGTATAACAACTCACACAAATGCCTTGGTCTTAGCCGGATATATTCACTAGCATAAATGCCTTGGGACTTAGCGGGTATCATTCAAATGCTCATGTACACATATATCAATAATCACGTCACATCCATATTTCATTCTCAATTCTCATGTACACATACACATATAGCAATACACATTAGTATATCATTTACATTACTTGAATACAAACACAACATGCTTATCGACCATTCAACTTCCAACTCCATAGCCACATACAAAAATCACATATACCCTTAATTCAATCCGAATCGAAATTCAAATACGAGTACATGATACGTACTGATCAACTTAATAGTTTAGGCATATCTAAGTGAAGTTATATCGCAAATTCTCATAGTCGAAGCTTGCTACACTCGATCGGGATCAAGATTCATTACAATACAAACAACCACCTTTTACTAGTCAAAAATCATCACACTATCATTTTATCACTTTATGGCATGTATAAATAGACTCACGCGTGCTACGTTAGTCCTAGAATCGACTAAACCGTAGCTCGATACCAATAAAGTTGTAACACCCGCACCGAGACCGTTATCGAGTCGAACACGAGGTGCTAACCGACTAATTCATTTACTCTCAAATTCAATTAAAAATTTTTCCAGACGATGGCTAACTGCGTCACTTTCACCTTAAAAATCATAACTTGAGTTCCACAACTCGAAAATCAGATTCGTAATTTTTCCCTGAAACTAGACTCATATGTCCATCTACAGATTGTTTTCTAGAATTTTTGGTCAAGCCAATTAGTACAGTTTATTAGTTAAAGTCTCCCCTGTTGCAGGGATCGACTACACTGACCTTCATACGTTACGAATTGGATATCTCCCTGTACAGGGCTTCAATGCTGATGTCGTTTAACTTTATAGAAACTAGACTCAGAGAGGAATCTATACATATATGAAATGACTCCTAATTATCTCTGGTTAATTTACAATGAATTTATAAAGTCGGAACAGGGGATCCAGAAACCGTTCTGGCCCTGTTTCACACGAACTTTAATATCTCTTAACATATAATTCATATGACCGTTTCGTTTCTTCCATATGAATGTAGATTCATCAAGGTTCATTTACATAATTTATTGACTATTTAATTCCATTCCAAAAAATTTTAATTATTTTTCAAATCCACACAACTGCTGCTGCCAGCATCTGTTTTCAAGGTAAACATTACCTATCTCTTAGTTTCCATGGACCAACTAGAGTTTTGTCATACATAGGTCCACATATAATCATATTTAGCCATTCCAATAGCTAATCATTTGCCCAACACTTCCATTCAGTCCGTAGTCACATCATGAAACCATACATATATACATAAACACAAATGGTCTAATGCCATACTCCCCTTTTACGAGCCATTTTCGCATGGCTGTACATACATACATCACAAAACGTACTTGAAAAACAGCAAAGGGTAGTCCTATACATTAACCATGATATCCTCTCACTACTAGTCTATTCTATACATGCCATAAGATATTCCAAAACGTAGCAGTACCAAACAGTGGATAGCGATAGTGTGACTAGTTCTTGACGATCCCCGAGCACAGTAAGCCAGAATGAGACCTATAAGGCAGAGGAAACAGAGTAAACGGAGTAAGCATTACAATGCTTAGTAAGTTTTAAGCAGTGTCAAAGATAACAATCAAATTATAACATAGTTGTTCGTATTTTATTTCACTCTTCCTTGGGCATACCATCCCTTTTTCCGAATATGCACATCTCATCATAATCATGGGAGTAGCCTCATAGATTTCTCTCGTATACATCACATAACTACCTTATGGTTTAGTTTAAATCAAGCTCACATGTAAACTTGGAGTACATACTGTTTAACCTTTCGCATTGCGTATATTTATAAGCAATTCTTATTACGAAGTCTTACCCGGACATAATCTCCACACGTAGTCATCGGGTCGTACCCGGACATAATCTCCACACGTGGTCATCGGGTCTCACCCGGAACATATTTCCAAGTTTCATGTACACTTAATCACATGTTACAACATTCACATTAGCCATTCGGCTTTACCACATATATATATACACTTTCACATTCATCACATCGACCATTAGGCCTTATCACATATACATACACTTTCACATTCACCACATCGGCCATTAGGCCTTATCACATATACATATACTTTCACATTCACCACATCGGCCATTTGGCCTTATCACATATACATATACTTTCACATTCATCACATCGGCCATTAGGCCTTACCACATATACATACATTTTCGCCTTCATCGCATCGGCCATTAGGCCTCATCACATATATATACATTTTCACGAATCTTGATATCAGAGATCCATCTAACACTCATGTATCATTTTACAATATCACACTTTAGAATTCAATATTGGATCAATCAATAGCTTATGAGCAACTAAAACAAAATCACAACAAAATCACATATTCGCTACGAGCTGTTTTCCTGAGCAATGGTCACTAAATTATTTATACCTGGAGCTACAAGACTCCAAATCACTTGCCGTTAATTTTCTCAGAATATAGACTCACATATCTTCCATCCATGAAATTTTCAGAATTTTTGGTTTGGCCAATCAATACCATATTTTTCTTAAAGTTTCCCTGTTTCACTGTTTGACGAACCTGACCAGTCTTCACTACAAATCAAAATTCTCATTGTACAGAATTCAAAGTATGTTCTACTTGATTTCATTTGAAACTAGACTCATTAAGGAGTCTAAGCATATAAATATTATCTCATAACCATTTTGTACAAATTATAATGATTTTCCAAAAACAGAACAGGGGATTTCGGAGTCATTCGACACTGTCCGCACAACTTTAGATATCTCTTCATAGGAATTTTCTTTGCTTCCACGGTCTCTTTTATAAGAAACTAGACCAACTAAGCTTTGATTACATGTTTTATTCAGCCTATAATTCCACACCAACAATTTATAGTGATTTTCTAAAATCACATTACTGCTGCTGTCCAAGCAATTTATTACAATTTGCTCTTAACTTTCCAAGTCCAAACACTTATGAACTTACCATTTGGGCTTAAGACATATCATAGCCACATCATATCTTATCAAATCAACTCATTATGTCCTATTATGATTGAATTTACTCAACGATTAATCGCTTAAAACTTACCTTGGATGTGGTCGACGATTAGATGTCCATGGCTATTCGTTTACTTTCTCTTTTCCCCCATCCGACTTCGATCCTCTTTGCTCTTAAGCTTAAGTAAAACAATAGATTTGCTTAAGTACTTAACTAATATTATTCACTTAACAATCACATTTGGAACTCACATATCATTTAATCTTTGATTGACCAGTTTAACACATACCAAAATCCAATCATACATCTAACCTTTATCTCAATACCAAACCGAGTTATAAGATCATACATTATACTAAGCATATCATTAAACATACCTATTCAATTTAGCTAATTTCATAGCCGATTAATCACCTTGAAACTTACCTTCATACACATTTTATCCCATTGCCGAATACATATATATATATATTCAACCCAAATCCCTTTCTTAACTCGTGATTCACTAACTTGGGAGTTATTTTCTAACATATTTTAACTTACTCTAATACCGAATGCTACTCAAGCTTTAAGCTCATGTCCTTTCATTATTAAACAAATGTTATAACATAACTAATATCCCTTTTCCAATTTGAGCATCAACACATAAAGAAATTAAACACAAAGATTCATAGTCGAAACTTATACATAACATCATTCAAGGTTTAATCCCCCAAATTCATGCACAAAGCCGAACCTATTGAGAGATGTATATACAACAATATCTAGTTAGTACATTCAAGCACCTATGGCATTCCCTTCAATTTAATACTAAGACAAACCAAAAGATTTATTCATGTAAATTCAAAATTTCAAGTTCATCTCTTTCTCATATAAATACCAAAAATTAAGTATTTACTAGCTTAAACTCTATTAAACCTTAAAACATCAATCCACCATCACATGCATCATTACAAAGCTTCATTTTTAGCATGTAAATGACATCGACACCAAGCAAGAATGATGCATCCATGGCCGAGTGTCATTTCCATCACCTAGCAAGATTTAGACCATGGGCTAGGTAGAACTCAAGCTACCAACTAGAACATGCATGCATCTCATGGACAACATCACACATACCTTTGTCTAGCAAATCACCATAGCCGATTTTCTCAAGCTCCTCCCCTTCCTTTCTTTCCTCTATTTGGCCAAGGATGTTCAAGGATGAACAAAACATTTTTTTCTTTATTTTCTTTCTTCCATTCACGGCAAAAGGGGGCATGGATGAGACCATTTTTTTTCATCACTCCTCCCTTTCATTATTTAATTCTTCCTTACATACATCACTAACCCAACATGTTTGTGACATGTTTCCACCCATAGCATGGCCGGCCACTATGCTTCAATTTGGCTAATTTGACATGCAAGGACAAACACTTTCCCACATGTATTGATAGGCCATTTTACATTTGCCTAGCACATTTCTAAATTTTCTCACATAAGTCCTATGTACTCCATTCACATGCAATTAACTAAATCGAAGCTTAAAAATTTTTTTGCACATTCATATTCACATATTTTAGACCATAAATATCACATCCAAATAATTTGGTGACTCGGTTTAGCGGTCCCGAAACCGCTTTCCGACTAGGGTCACTTTAGGGCTGTCACAGGGGATATTTGATAAACCATAAAAGTAACACATTTTAATCCCATACTTAGCATATTTTTGGATGATTTATTATATAATTTAGTGAATTTGATGCTCTTAATCCTTTAATTTCATGTTTTATACTTAGGAGAGCATAGGGGAACAAAAGGAGCAGAAAACGGGCCAAAAATAGACAAAACAGACTGATTTAAAGATCCGCACGGCCAAGACTAATTCCACACAGTCTGAGCACACGCCGCGTGAGCCACACGGGCTGGCCACATGCCCATGTGGCAGCCCGTGACGATATGGCTCTTGTTTCCCAAACACACGAAAAAAGCCAATTTTTAGGGTTTCTGAGCATTCTAAAGTCTATAAATACATACTAGAAGAGGACCTAAGGGGACACACAGAGTAGAAAGAAGAAATTACTTGAAGAACACCAATGGATTCAACTCAAAAGTAGGATATCCTTCAAGACTGAAGATCTTCAATTTCTCTCGAAGTTTTTGGGTTTCTTTTTGTTTTATTGTTTTCCTATTTTTGAAATGTTTTTCCCCAAAATTATGAACTAAATTCCCTAGATACCTAGGGAAAATGAAACCTATGACGGATCTTATTATTTAACTTTTTAAGTTGCATGATAAATACTTATTCTTGTTCTTAACTATGTGTTATTAATTATTGCTTTAATATTTTCAGGATATTAATTCAAGTTTGATGTGCTTATTCAGTGGAGCAAAAGTCCCTATTTAAGAGTAGATCTAGCATAATTAAGCAGAGTTGATTGCAATCCTAGAAATAGGATGATATAAATCCTCTGGATTAGAGTCAAATCTAATAAGGGAATCCATAGATCGAGTTAATGCGACAATAGGGGTTTTAATTAGAAAGAGATTTCAATTAATCAACCTAGAATCGGTTGTTTTTAGTCTCGAAAGAGATATTAACCTAATTTAGGGATTTCTACGGATTAAGACAAGTGAATAAATCATTTAATTCAGAGTTAGAATAATAAGTGAAGTCTAGGTGGATTCTTCTTTGGGTATTGTCTTTATCATTGGTTTATTCTATTATTTCCTTCACTCTCTGTCACGTTCATTAGTTAATTAGTTTAGTTAATCTTAGATTAAAACCAATCCCTTTTATTTTAGGCTAAATAATAGAAAGATAGTTAATACTAGTACTTTTAGTCCTTATGGATATGATATTCTGGACTCACCATAACTATACTACCATTCGATAGGTGCGCTAGCCTTAGTCGTAATCGTAGTCTAGTTTAGTGATTCATAAAACGATCATCAGTTTACGTCATAATTTTGGAAGAAATTACAAGAAGTGTTGGGTACGAAGTTGAATTTTAGTAGCCCGTTCCATCCGCAAACCAATGGTTAATCTGAGAGACTGATTCAAATCCTCAAAGATATGCTTCACTGTTGTATTTTAGAGTTCGAAGGTAGTTGGGAGAAATATCTACCGTTTGTCAAATTTGCTTATAACAACTATTTTCAGTTGAGTATTAAGATGGCACCGTATGAAGCATTGTATGGCGACAAGTGTCGAACTCCAATATACTGGAATGAGCTTGGTGAGAAACAGATTCATGGGGTTGATTTGGTCAGAGAAACCGAAGAGAAAGTGAAAGTAGTTCGTGATTGTTTGAAAGCTGCTTTGGATCGACAAAAATCATACACAGATTTAAAATGGAAGGATATTGGATTTCAGGTTGGTGATAAAGTGTTTCTGAAAGTGTCTCCGTGGAAGAAAATTCTTAGATTTGGCCACCAGGGCAAGTTAATTCTGCATTTCATTGGGTCATATGAGATTATGGAAAGAATAGGGCCAGTGGCATATTGACTAGCATTGTCGTCAAAATTAGAGAGGATCTATCGATGTTGCAACGATACCGATCAGATCCTTCGCATGTAATTTCCCCAACAGAGATTGAGATTCGACCCAATATGACATATGGTGAAAAACCGATCAAAGTGATAGCTTGAGAGGTTAAATAGTTGAGAAATAAAAGCATAGCTCTAGTGAAAGTTTTGTGGCAACAACACGGGGTCGAAGAGGCTATGTAGGAACCCAAGGAAGCTATGAGAAAACAGTACCCTAACCTCTTTTCTAGTAAGATTTTCGAGGACGAAAATCTGTAAAGGGGGGAGAGTTGTAATAACACGTTTTTTGGGTCAAATCAAAATAGTGGTTTTGGGACCACAAGTTCGAAGTAGATATATTTGTTTTACTATTTCTTTAAGGTCTACAGCATGATAGAATAATTGTATGAAAATTTTGTTAAGAAATTTTATTGATTGAGTACTTAATTTGACTAGAAGGACTAAATTGCAATAGGTGCAAAATTTGAGTTCTATAAGCTAAAGGTAGTAAATTGTTATGAAATTCTAAATTAGAGGTCCTTAAATGGTAGTTAGACCATTATACGAATGGACAAAAATGGACATGGAGTGGGTAAATTTTCAAAGTTTAAGTGAGGGGTAAATAGGAAATTTGGTAAATAAAGCCAAAATAACTAAATAAAATATGTCATCATTTTCAATTTAGTCCCTTATAGCCGAAATTTTGGGGAAACCATAGCTAGGGTTTTGGTCAAGCTTTCAAGCTCGGTTGTAAGTCTGTTCTTGTCTCATTTTTAATGATTTTTACATTTTTGAGATCGTTGTAACTTGATTTAGCTAGTTCAAGGACTAATTTGAAAGAAAATTAATGTCTAAAATTTTACCCATGTTGGATGTGCATGTATTTTGATGTTAAAAAATGCATGTTCGTTATTTGTTAAACGACTTTGGTAAAGTGATTTTCGGTAAAAAGGTCAAATCGGGACTTATTTGTAAAAGTCCATAAAATGTGTGGAAAAGTGTGAAAAAAAATGAAAAATGTGGGTTGTTATGAGTATGAATAACAATCTGCTAGGCTTGGGTTGTGATGAAATTGAATGAAATTCATTTTATGAGCCTAAGGACTAAATTGTAAAATGATGAAAAGTTAGGGACAAAATATAAATTTTGTCATAATGTGTTTTTGGGTTGAATTGAATAATGTGATGATTAAATAAGTTAAATGTGGTATTATAGCTCAAGAAAAATGAAGTTTGGGTGTAGATCAGGGGGAAAATAAAGTATTTGATGAATAGGTCCTTTTGGCCATTTTTGTAACCGAGGTAAGTTCATATGTTAAATAAGCTTTACTTTAAATGTATTTTAAATGCTTTAATTTATGCATGAATTGTGTAATCAACCTTACGGACACATTTCACAACGTTTTGACAAGCGAGAAATCCCAATCGAACCTTAGGAATAGATTAGGATACAAGTGACATGTCACTAGGGTTTTATGTTATATGACACGTGCTGGTCTTGTAAGTCCTACCGGTGGTTGACTATATCCGCATATGTTGTGGTTACTTGACAGCTTGTATAAGCAGCACCGAGCAGCTACATCTTGACTGACAGCTTGTGTGAGCAGGCCCATTGTTGGCTCGAGAGCGAGCATATTTGTGATATGAGAGAGGTGGCAAGGGCTACATATGTGGCACCTTGTGTGCAAGGTTTCCCGAGTATTTGAATTTATTATTCTGAGTGGTTCATTGGGTATGACAAAGATGAGAATGTGTATGAAATTATTTCAAGATGGTACAGGTATGTACTTAAAGCTTATGACTATTAATTCGTGATATGACGATCTTAAGGTAAGTTTGTGATGGTAGTGATTTTTTATCATAAGATTATGGAAAATTACATTACCTTATATTATATTACTTGCCTGTCAATTTATGATAAGGTTTCCTTGTTTCTTTCATATGAGCTTACTAAGCTATATCGCTTACTCCATTTTATTTTCCATGTTTTATAGTGTCACCAAGCTAGCTCGGATTGGTGATCGTCAGAGTTCATATCACACTATCAACTATCATTTTGGGTATCGATGATCTTAATATTTTGAGAATATGGGATGTATAGGGACTTGGTTATTTTGTTATATGTGTCATTAAAAAATTGGCCAAATGTATTGGCTTGTAATTGTTAAGGCTTGATGTGGTATTTGACCATGAAACTTGGCTTATTTTGGTTGAATTGGTTGTAAGCTTATATATATTTATATATGCATGCATGTGCAATTATCTCTTCTGTGATATAAATGCTTGGTAAATTGTTGAATGTGGCTTAAAGGTTTTGGATGTTGAATAGTTAAGATTAGCTCATTGGTGTGCTAAGAAAACTAACTAAAATTATTCATGTTTTTGGTAGCCATATTGAAACTTGTAGCATGTGAGTTTGGTGTGATTTGGTTTGGTAAAATATGATGTTGTAAATATGTTGAGTGTGGATAATGAAATGACATGAATTAGCCATGTTTTGTGGAAGCTTAAGCATATCATGATTTATGCCATTAAACTTGTGTGTATGCAGGTGGAAATGAGGGTGGCAAATGGCTTGGTAAATAGCTTTTATTTTGTCTACATAGGTAGAAACACGGGTGTGTGTCTAGACCGTGTGTGACACACGGTCTACCCCATGGGCATGTGTTTTAGCTGTGTATCCCCAGCACCCTAATTTTGAGAATCAAAATGCTTAGAATTGAGTACACGGGCAGAGACGCACGCATGTGTCTTAGCCGTGTGAAGGACACGGCCTCAAGAATGGGCTTGTGTTCCAATCGCACCTTTTTTATGAAAATTTAATTAACCACACGGCCTAGCACACGGGTGTGTGACTTGGCTGTGTGACCTCAATTTGTTCATGCTTTGCAAAATAGAGAGTTACACAGGTTAGGTACACAAGCATGTGTGACCACACGGCCTGCCCACATGGGCGTGTGACACCTACTCATAGCAAAAATTTTCTTTAGTGCTCAGTTTACTCCTGAACCACTTCCAAAGCGTGTTTTGAGCCTCGTAGACTCGTATTTGGGACTTTATTATTGAATACAAATGGTTTTAATTTGGATGCAAATTTATGACTCGATTTGTATGATTGCTAACGATGTAAGTCCGGTAATGCCTCATATCTTATTCCGGTATTGAATACGGGTAAGGGGTGTTACATGTATAGAATTTCTTGAACCTTAATTCAATAATTTGGTTATGAATGATAAGGAATACCCTATCAATTTACACTCCAATGATTGAAACTATTGAGTAGGTCAATAATGCTTTGCTTGCTCCATCATATCATTGATCAGAAAAATGAGTTCAAATAAGATTGAGTAAAAAAAATGTTGTATTAATAATAATTTAGGGACACTCCACTGTAATAATAGGCTGATTAGCTAAGGAGGTAATTGTTTTCTTCATCCATCTCTTTAGTTAAAAGCCTTAGCTTTATGAGTGAAATACATTAAAATTGTGGCATGATATACTACCTGGTGATCTAGTGTATGCTACATTGAGATTGTTAAGTAAAGAAACCATTGAGATTGTCAAGTAAAGAAACCATGTGACAAGATGAATTCCCTAGAGAAAATAATATTTGTGATTAAAATTTTGAAATGACTGAATAAGTGAGAATAGTGAAACTAAGTTTAGAAGAAAGATATCTGAAATACATTAAGAGAGGTCTGCTATAGTCAGAATTGCATAATTATTTAGGAACTTTTATTTTTAGGAAACATTTTATGTACTTCATTTGCTAAGCAAGCCTATAAAACTCGAACCATTTTTTTTAGAAGACTGTTAAGGATAGAGGTATTAAATATACTTCATATGGTTCAACAGTGCAAATGGTAACTGTGTGTTTTGGCAAACACTCATGCATTCATGCATACTCATATACATTTTGCTTGAGGACAAGCAATAATTCAGGTTTAGGTGTGTGACAACTCTTGAAAAGAGTTATACTTCAAGCCTCTAGATTGAATTAATTGTTTGTAATCAAGTAAATATGTTTGCATTTTTAGTTATTTTTAGAACAATAATAACAAAGCTTGGATCGTGCTGTAAACGTTATTATTTGTTACTTCTATTATTGGGGAAGAAATGTGTTATTTGTGGTTGGCAGCAGGTGCAGGATGAAGAAGAGAAGAGAAACAGAGTAGGAAAATGAAAGGAGTGAAATATTGCCATGACAAAATGTTGGTTAGATTGCCAACACAAATGCCATGGCAATTCTAGGAAGATGATGCAACACTCAATCCATGTTACTCTCAGCCAGCTATACTTGTACTTGATAAACCACCCTAAAAAAGTGGAAGAAAAAGGTGTGTGCTGAGAGGGAAAGACCTACCCTATAAAGAAGAAAAAAGAAAAGAGAAAAAAGGGGGGAATCAAGAGAGAGAGAAGAATTAGAAAATAGTTTTTTCTATCTACATGGGTTTTTGGTGAAAAAAAAATCTTAGAGAAAGAGAAGAAAGGTTAGTAGCTTACAGAGGATAAAAATTACATATACAAGGAAGGGGAAGAGAAATCTGCCCTGGGTTTTGCATCAAATCTTATTATTAGAGTGAAAGTGGAGTAGCGAAAGCTTCCTATAGTTCTGCCTTTATTTTTTGATTTGAACTTTACGATTCGTGAATTTAAAAAATGATGTTGAATGATTTTGTTATGGATTTGAATGTTCAACCCATGAGCTAATTCTTATTGGGTTGGAACTATTTGGGTCAATTTTTATTATCTTTAATGTCCAAGGTTTAATTTTGAGTAGGATATTGTTTCATTCCATTTGTGATTATTTTAAATGCATGTATGCAAGCTTCAGACATAGATGATTGTATGGTATGTTATTAGATCTAATTTAATTCTAGAAAGATTAACTAGATTGGAGTATAATCAGTTGATACAGGCAAGTATTCGAAAGAATTTTTGTAGCACTCTAGACATAGAAGTTGCAATCTGTACAGGGATAGGGAGAAAAATCTGGATATCATTCTTGAGTTATGTATACATATAAAAACTCAAAATGATAGCTCAAAGTCTAGTTTTCAAAAGAAGCAGAATGCAGTAGTGAGTCCCTGAGCAGTAGAATGGTCAATATTTTGCTATGCCATTATTATGTTATAAAAATAAGCCCAAGTAATTCACACATTTATCATTCAACAGTACAAACTCTTTCCCACTTATTCTTTGAGAATTGCCTCAGCATTTTCATTTCCCTAGGATATTCTCATTCATAGTTGATTTCATTAATCCATTCTTATATTTCTTTATCAATTAGTCACATGTTTCTTCTGGCAGTTTAATTAGTCAATTTCACAGTAATAGCATAACAAATTATTTTAATAAATTACGATCCCTGTGGAGACGATACTCACTCATCACTTTATTACTTGATTCAACGTGTTTACTTGCACATTTGCACTATGTAGACTGATAAATTTGGAACATGGCAACGGGTTGTTTGTTGTTGAACGAGCAATTTATCACTGTCATTTGTTGACAATGATCATATTAATCATTAAGAAGACACAATGGTGACAATGAGATAAAATAGGATTGTATTGAGTGAATGAATTTAACTAAAAGGAATCAAGGATATCATATGAAGGTAACACACACATGACGAGGTCATTGGACAATATAATTGGATGAATTGTTCTCGTAAAGAGTATACAATAAGGAGTTTTCAGCCATGGTACTTCTTGTGGACTGACTCCATGATTAAGTAATTGTGAATTACTGGAACGATGCTTCTGGATATAATTGCAATTACTATAGCCTAATTGTATATGTCTGATTGGTCCCTCCACTAGCTCAAAAAAAGCTCGATTGAACTGCATTTGAATCAGAAGAAAATTCTACGATTTGGAAATAATTTAATTGAATCAATTTATTTGATGTGAAATTAAATTAGGTGGTTTTGAGAATTGTTCAACTAGAGAATTTAATTAACGAATTTTCTTGAAAAGTTAATTTGGAAAATCTAACTGTTTTTTGGAAAAATTAATTTTGATCAAATAAAAATAAATTAATCAAATTAATTAAAATTCATATGATATTTTTTTAAATTAATTTTCAAGTCAGACAATTGGCCAAATAGGTAATTGAACTTGAAAATTGGACTTGAGATCATAAATTGGACCTGGGAGCCCAAAATTGAGACCAACACCCTAAAAACTGATCAAATCGAGCTCGGTATGTGAACCCAGGCTGACGATCCAACCCGCGAATAGACCAGACTGGTCAGTTCGTCACTAATCTAGACTGAACCAGCAATAGTCAAACTGGCTCGGGGTGCCATTAGGGTGTTACACCTCCACCACCAAACACGGCTGCGACATTTTGGGGGAGTATCCTTTATTTTCTATTCTGCCACACACCTTCTAATGAGCTGATCAGCTCACTTTTGAATGGCATACAGTTCTTCCTAAATGTAGTCTTTAGCATCATGAGCAATCTTTTTCTTTTGTTAACTAGAAGCTTTAGCTAGAAAAACACCTCTCATGAAATAATTTACAATGTCGGCATACCAAGGTAAGGGAGATAGTTTGTCTCTAATGCTCATCAACAAAGGTCTCATTCATGACCTAAGTCCCATCTTGGTCATTATCTAGTTCTAACCGTGATCAGTGATTGGTGATCTAGTTCTATGTCCCTTTTTTTTCCAAAATCTATAGATCAAACTCTTGCAGAAGTAACACCCACCTCATTAAACGAGATTTAGTTTCTTTTTTTATCAAATACTTCAATTTTGAATGATCCATGCACACATGAACCCAATTTTCCATCAAATATGGTCGAAACTTCTCACACGCAAAGACAGCAACTAACATTTCCTTCTTCATCATTGTATAATTACATTAAGTTAAATTTAATGTCTTACTCACATAGTGAATGACATGAAAAGTCTTGTATTTCTTTTGTCCCAATACTGCACCAACCGCATAGTCACTTACGTCACATATTATCACAAATGGTTCACCCCAATTTGGACTGGTTATGATAGTGGTTGTGATTAGTTTCTTTTTCAACACCTTGAATGCTCACACACATGCTTCGCCGAAAAAAAATGGGACATCTTTTGGAGAAGACAATTCAATGGTTTCGTGACTTGAGAAAAATCTTTGATGAAGCACTGATAAAATCATGCATATCTGATAAATTTCTTGTTTCCTCGGATTGAATTTGGTGGAAGAAATGATCTACCACAGTTCGTTGTGGCAAATTAGAGTCTTTCGACTCTTAATGAGCATGTTTTTAATTTGTTTTATATTATTTTCTTATGTTTTTCATTTCTAGTAGTTTATGTTTGATTTTAGTAAAATAAGAAATTTTATGCATATTTTGGTAATGTAATAACCTAATGGGCCAATACAGGCCTAGGAAGGACTGAAAAGTCGATTTAGTGTGCAAAACACCATTTTTAGGCTGAGAACACAAGGGACGACGCCAATGTCGCAACACCAATATGTGGTGTTGCAACACCGTACTTCAAAATCAAAGAAGTCCCCTGCAAAGTTCAGTATCATGACATCGATCCTGTAGTGTTGCGGCACTAGAGTGATGGTAGGAAAAAATAAGCTAAGGGTGTTTTCATCTGCACAACACATTTTATTCAGCCTTATGGATTGTACTAGACCTAGTTAGGACAGAAAACATTGCTATATATATTCATACTTAGGCTAAGTTCATAAGGTCGTTTAGAGAGCAATTTTTAGAGTAGGATTTTAGGATTTAATGTTAGTTTTAGTTTATTTTCAATTTAGTCTTTTATTTCTAAAAATAAATTTTTTCTTCTTGTTCTGAATTGGTTTCGATTTGAATTGTAGCCTTCAGTTATTTAGTTCTTTATAATTTTATTTTAGTTTTCATTTGCAATTAGTGTTATCTTTGCAGCTATCAAAGGAATTATGGCTTTCTCACACAACTTGATATCAAAATGGATCAATTTCTCAATTCCCTTTCTTTATTTAAATATTTTCTTTGCATGTTTAATTTGAATTTAGGGGAAATTGTATTTAGATCCATGAACGGCTAATTTTGTTAGGGAGATTAATAATCAGATGTGGGAATAATTAATAGAAGAATTAGGGTTTTTTTTCGAGTTAGTTGGGTTAAATTATGTGAGTGTAAACCTTAGGATTGACGACCCTAGGAAGTAATTTAAGTAAACGAGATTGAGAGAATAGAGTACATCATAATTTGTCCCAGTTTAAATGGCAAAGTCGAGAGATAAGTTATTTTTGTCAATTAATTAATTAGTTAGAAGTCGGGAGGTAATAACTGATTGGTTATTAGCTAATTCAAGAAACATATGTTCTGAAGTTAATTAGGAATACTGATGTGAGTTAATCTTTTGTTTGTTTATTGTAGTTAATTTTGATTTTTGATTTGTCTTCTTTAATTTTATCTAATATAGGATATTTTTGTCATTCAATTTTAATTTGATTTTTCATACTATAATTTTAGATTATTATTGTTTAGCCTTATTATTGTAGAAAAGGGAATTTTAGTTTAATTCAACCTCCTTTGTGTATGATCCTTAGAATACTTCCCGGAGTGTTTTGTTGTAAGACTTAACTATATTACTATTTGACCCATATAATTGCGGACACTGCTGTTTTATTTAATATCTTTTTGACATAGTATTTCTAGTCCAGACGTTCGCACATTTGGCGATGATCAGGAAGTTTCTAAATGATTTCAATTGTAGTCTTATCTATTTCTAGTCCCTTCATAAAAATGTGATGCCCCAAAACAATTCCCTTATTAACCATGAAGTAGATTAGAGTCTTTTCACCTTTCCAAAACCCATTCCAATTTGGATAAATACACGGTAAAAGAATCCCCATATACAAAAAATTCATCCATGAAAGCATCCAACCCGTCTTCCATCATGCCAGCAAAGATCAATGCCATGTATTACATAACCATAGTTAGAGCATTACATAATCCAAATGTCATTCGTCAGAAAGCATAGGTCCCACAGAGGCAGGTAAATGTGGTCTTTTCTTGATCATTTAGATGAATCGAGATATGATGGTATCACGACTAACCATCAAGGAAACAATAATACTCTCTCTTTGCTAGCTTATCCAACATTTGGTCGATAAAAAAGATAAGAGGAAATGGTATTTCTGTGTTGAATCATTAAGTTTCTTGTGGCCGATGCAAACACTCCATTCGATTAGAGTTCGAGTTTGACAAAATCATTCTTTTCATTTGGTACCATTATCAAGCCACCTTTTTTTTGGAACACATTGAGTTAGGCTAACCCATTCACTATTAGGAATTGCACACACAATTCTAGCGTCTAACCATTTTGTCAATTCCTTTTTCACAACTTCCTTCACAATCGGGTCTAGCCACCTCTGAGCATCCACAACCAATTTTTTACCTTCCTCTATGTAACAGCCTATTTTCAGTGAAATTGAAACGGTGGTTTTGGGATTACAAATTCAAGTTAGAAATAAAAATTATTTAAATATTATTGCATGAATTGTATTATGATAGAAATGACATGAAAATTTCATGAAGAAAATTTTACCGATTTCATGTTTAATTGTGCAAAAGACCAAATTGCATAAAATGCAAAAGTTGAGTTCAAGAAGCTATAAGTATCAAATAGATATGGAATTCAAAACTTGAGGTCCTTATATGGTAATTAGACCATTAAGAAAAGTTAGTAGATATTTATGATGAATCATCCATGGAAAATTAGAAGAAGAAAAAGACCAAATTGGAAAGTAGGAAAAATAAAGGATGATATAATAATTAAATAGAACTAACATATTATAATTATCATCTTCTTCCCCAAAATACATGGAAACCCTAGGCAAGAGAAAGGAAATCAAACAAGCTTAATTGGATCTAGAAAGATCAAATAAGGAGTTAGATCAAGGAAAAGAAAAGGTATTGGATTAGTAGATTTTCATACACGAACAAATGTTGAGGTAAGTTCGTGTAACTAAATTATGTAAATTAATATGTTTGAATCGCATGTTGTATTTGTGTGAATTGCATAAATGTTTAATGTATGAAATTAATCACATACCGATATTGTTCGATAAATGGTAAGTCCCATTTGAATAATGAAATGCGATGGATACAATATTTTTCCCGTATTGATTATAGTCCTGCATATGTTGTGGACATTATAACTCAGACGAGCATTCTGTTAAAAGCCTTCTCAAGCATTCCTGTTACATGGTTCCTTCGAGCATCTTGATTGGTAGTGATCGTGCATGTGTTATAAACTACTGCACTTCTTTGTGAGCGTCCCGTTTTATGATCGGTTGTGATCCTGCAAATATTGCAGACACAAACACAACTCTTTATGAACGCCCTATTATAGCTCGCTTGAACTTATTGTTAAATTGCTATCTTGAGCTCCCTAATAATAACTCTTCAGAGTTACCTATTAAGCTTAATGAGCTGCCTGATTAAAACTCTTATGAGTTTCCTGTTTAGCCCAGATAAGCTTCCTGATACATGGCTCAAATGAGCATCTTGTTACATGGCTCGAGAGAGTGCTTCCTGATTATGTGCCCTAATTAGGTACCCCTGAATACAAAGTGACGGATTTACAGTTTTGGACACTTTGAGTGTACTATTGATGTATCCATCGATATTTCAAATAAATTCAACAGGTAAAGTTTTAACATGTCTACACTGAACTTGAGATGACTTGTTATGGAAATGTATGAGTTATGTGAAAATACGATATGAAAGGATTATGTATATGAAAGTTATTACCTGATGTTCTCATCATCATTGTTATTTGAAAAGTATTTAGAAAATTTCTGACTAACTTGTTTGATTAAGTGTATGTGATTAAGCAAATGGCTAATTTTGTTGTGATGCATGTTATTGATATGTTTATTCTAAATGAACATGATTGGTAAGTGAAATTCTTGTTATATGAACTTACTAAGCATCAAACGCTTACTAGGTTTTCTTTCCTCTATTTTAAAGTACTCAGAAGCTCGTAAAGGTTGGAGATTGGTCGGAGCATCATCAAACTATCCTCTAGCTCATTTTGGTATAAATAGGAATCTTACCTTGGTGTAATGGCATGTATAGGCTAATGATAATAAATGAGGGTATGTAAATGATTTGGTTGTAACTAGCCATTAGAATGGCTAATGATAGTAAATTTAATGCATACTTATGCATGAGGTTTAATATATTTAGTATATGAATGTGTTTGGTTTAATATATTAAATGCAATTAAGTTTGGGTAAGTATATAATTTTAATGTAAAGATGATACTTGAAAGCATGAGTAAATGTGTCATGCATAAAACTTGATCATTAGATTGATTTTTATGCCTTGGATTGGTTGGTGAATAAGGCTTGGAAAATGACCTTATTCTGTCCACACGGGCAGACACATGGGCTTGTGTCTCAACTGTGTGTGACACACGGCCATGCGCACAGGCTTATAGTTTAGCAGTGTGCCCCCTGCATCTTAAAATTTGAGAAATAGAATACTCAGAATTGAGCACAAGGGTAGAGACGTGGGCATGTGTCTCAGCCTTGTAAGACACACGGCCCAGCATATGGGCATGTGTCCTGGTCGTGTAACCCTTGCACCTAATTTTTGAAAATTAAATTGTCCACACAGTCTGGCATATGGACGTGTGGCTGGCTGTGTAACCCAAGTCAAAGAGTTACATGGGTAAGGACAAGGGCTGGGACACGACGTGTGCCTTACATCAAATGCCGACATGACCTAAGCCATGGGCATGTCACATGACCGTGTGAGCCACACGGCCTACCCACACGAGCTTGTGTTCTCTGCACCTACGAAAAATTTTAAAATTTTTGAAAACTTTTCTGTGATCTCGGTTTAGTCCTGACTTGATTCTAATATGTATTTTGACTCGAGGACCCATATGAGGGACATTATGATTGACTGTGATTGATTTTCAAAAATGAACAGTAACTGACATAAATTAACTATAATTGAACTATAAACTCCAGTAATGCTCCATAACCCTATCCAGTATGTAAGGTGTTACATTTATTGGTATCAGAGTTACGGTTTAGCCGATTCTCAAACTAACATAGCAAGTACGAGTTTAGCTATACATGCCATTATATAATTTGTGATAGTGTGATATCTCTTAACCATTTTAAATGTGTTTTTCACATAGTAATGTCATCCAACCAAGCTAAAGCTGAATCCGAGGAAGCTGAGAGCACTGCTAAAGCTTTCGTACAAAGAGCTGCATCTAGTTATAGTGCAGGCCCATATCTGAGGGCCGAGGTGAGGAGGCAAAAGAAGCCTTCTTTCAAATGATGAACGAGTGGTTCACAGAATTTTTGAGAACAAATCTTGTTATACAACGACCTCCCCCTCCTGCTCATCAACTGTTTCCTGACATGCCACAAGGTACTGACCTGTTAGAACTGGTAAGCCTCCGGTAGATAAAATCTATAGGTATGAGGCAGAAGAATTTAGGCCTACTACCAAAGATGATCTGGAGAGGGCTGAATTTTGGCTGGAAAATACTATCAGGGTTTTAAATGAATTATCATGCACACTAGCTGAGTGCCTAAAATGTGCTCTATTATTGTTGAAAGACACAGCTTATCAGTGGTGGAATACATTGATTTCTGTTGTGCTAAGGGAATATGTTACATGGGAGTTTTTTCCAAACGAAATTTAGAAAAAAGTATATTAGTCAGAGATTTCTGGATCAAAAAAAAGAAGGAATTTCTACTGCTCAAATAGGGAAATATGATAGTATTTGAGAATGAACGAGAATTTGTTAGATTGAGCAAGTATGCCAGGGAATGTGTTCTGACTAAGGTTGCTATGTGTAAACGTTTTAAAAAAGGATTAAATGAAGACATCAAATTATTGATTGGAATTCTTGAATTAAGGGAATTTGTAGTATTGGCCGATTGAGCACACAAAGTCGAGGAATTAAGTAAAGAAAAGAAACAAGCGGAGAGAGAAGCCTGTACTTCTGGTAAAAGATTTATGAACAAATCACAACCATCTACTTCAAAGAAATTAAAGAAATACCATGATCGCTTTACCACATCTGTGGGATATTCCAGAAAAGAACAAGGTTCTCAACGCTATAACCCGAGATCTTCGTCTCCATCTGTAACAAGTGTTGGAAGTTTTGGTAACTCCAAACCAAGGTGTAAACATTGTAATAAATTTTATTTTGGGGAATGTCGTATAAGAAGTGGAGCTTGCTATAGATGTGGTTCTCTTGACCATTATCTTAAAGATTGTCTAGAAAGGATTGAAAAATATATTGATCAGACTTTGAAGCCTCCTCGACAGGTAGACCACCCCGTCACCCTAGCAATGCTAGTGGTAGTTGAAGTGCTACAAAAGATTCAACGGTTAAATTTGAAGCAAGAGCACTGGCAAGGACATATGCTATACGTGCAAGAGAGGATGCATCTGCACCAAATGTCATTACTAGTGCATTTTCTCTTCTTGATACTGATATTACTGCTCTGATTGATCTTGGTTCAACATATTCATATATATGCACAAATTTAGTGTCTATTAAAAATTTACCTGTTGAGTTCACTAAATTTGTGGTTAAAGTTTCAAACCCCCGAGCCAGTAACTATCCATTGATGGTAAAGAGTTATTGTTTCTCGACTGATTTGGTGCTACTGCCTTTTGATGAATTTGATGTAATTTTGGGAATGGGCTGGCTAACTCAACATGATGCAGTGGTGAATTGTAAACAAAAATACATTATGTTGAAATGTTAGAATGGTGAATTACTTCATCTTGAATCTGATAAACTGGATGGGTTATCTAATGCAATCTTAGCTATATCATCACAAAAATATGTCAGAAAAGGGTATAATGCTTATTTTGCATATGTGTTGGACACTAAAGTATCTGAATCAAAGATTAAGTCAATACCAGTTGTTTGTGAGTTTCCTGATGTGTTTTTGAAAGAATCACTCGGATTACCGCCAATTATAGAGGTAGACTTTTCTATAGATCTTCTTCCAAGAGCAACTCCTATATTTATAGCACCTTATTGAATGGCCCCAACAGAGTTAAAAGAGTTGAAAGCACAGTTGCAAAAAATGACAAATAGGGGTTTCGCTCGACCTAGTTTTTCACCTTGGGGTGGACCGATTCTATTTGTAAAGAAGAAAGATAGGTTGTTGAGGCTGTGTATTGATTACAGGCAGCTCAATAAGGTTACAATCAAGAACAAGTATCCATTGCCTCAAATTGATGACCTGTTTGGTCAGTTGAAAGTTGCCACTGTGTTCTCTAAAATAAATCTCTATTCTCGATACTATCAATTGCGAGTGAAAAACTCAGATGTGCCAAAGATAGCTTTCAGAACCAGGTATAGGCACTATGAATTTCTTGTGATGTCGTTCGGGTTGACGAATGCACCTGCAGTATTTATGGATCTGATGAACAGAATTTTCAGATCATATTTAGACTAGTTTGTGGTGGTATTTATTGATGATATCCTAGTAGACTCCCGAGATGAAAATGAACATGTTGATCATCTGAGAATTATGTTGCAAACTCTACATGAGAAATAATTGTATGTCAAATTTAGTAAATGTGAATTTTGGCTTCAGAAAGTTGGTTTTCTTGGACTTATAAGTATCTGTTGAAAGCAACAGGATCCAAATAAAATTTCAGCAATTGTTAATTGGAAATGACCTAGAATTGTGTCTGAAGTCAGAAGTTTTCTGGGACTAATGGTTATTATTGGAGGTTTGTAAAAGGGTTCTCAATGATAGCTTTTCCGGTAACTCGTCTGTTGCAAAAAGATGTGAAATTCGAGTGGTCTGATAAATGTCAGTAAAGTTTTGATAGATTGAAAACTTTGTTGACTGAAGCACCTATGTTAGTTCAACTTGAATCGGGTAAAGAATTTGTAATTTACAGTGATGCATCATTGAATGGTTTAGGTTATGTTTTGATGCAAGAAGTCAAAGTAATAGCTTACGCTTTTAGACAGCTAAAACCACATGAAAGTAATTACCCGATACATGATTTGGAGTTAGCAGCTATTGTATTTGCATTGAAAACCTAGCGACATTACTTGTTTGGTGAAAAAAGTCACATATTTACGGATCACAAGAGCTTGAAGTATCTGATGATGCAGAAAGACTTGAATTTGAGATAGCGCAAGTGGCTTGAGTTATTAAAAGATTATGATTTGGTTATTGATTATCATTCCGGAAAGGGCAATGTGGTTGTTAATGCTCTGAGTAGGAAATCACTGTTTGCTTTGCAAGCAATGAATATTGGATTATCATTTTCTGATGATGGTTAAGTTATAGTTGAGTTAAAAGCTAAACGAATATTCCTGCAACAGATTTGTGAAGTTCAGAAGAGTGATGATGAATTACAAGCTAAACAAGTACAATGTGAGTCAAATTCTATTCAGAATTTTAGATTAGGTCTGATGACTGCTTATTGTTCAGAGGTAGAATATGTGTACTAAAGAATGTAAAACTTGTACAAAAGATTTTATATGAAGCTCACAATGGTACAATGTCTATTGATCCTGGTAGTAATAAAATGTACAACAATTTGAAAAAAGATATACTAGTGGCTAGGAATGAAACGAGATATTTCTGAATTTGTATCTAAATGTTTGATATGTCAACAAGTAAAAGCTGAACATCAGGTGCCTTCGGGATTATTACAGCCAGTTACTATACCGGAGTGGAAATGGGAAAGAGTTACAATGGATTTTGTATCGGGATTACCCTTATCCCCGAAAAAAAATATGCCATCTAGGTAATAGTCAACTTTTTAACGGAGTCCGTACATTTTATTCCGGTACGTATGAATTTCTCCCTAAATAGATTGGTTGAATTATATGTTTCCAAGATTGTTAGACTATATGGAGTGCCAATTTCCATTATTTCAGACAGAGATCCCCAGTTTACATCTCGACTATGAAGCAAATTGCAAGAAGCTTTTGGTACACAATTACAATTTAGTACTGCATTTCATCTTCAGACTGATGGTCAATCTGAATGTGTAATACAGATTTTAGAGGATATGCTCCAGTATTGTGTTTTTGGAATTCGAAGGTAACTGGGAAAAATACCTACCTTTGGTTGAATTTACATATAATTTTAGTTATCATTCGAGCATTAAAATGGAACCGTACAAGGCTCTGTATGGTCGTAAATGTAGAACTCTATTGTACTGGATAGAACTCAGTGAGAAAAAGATACACAGGGTTGATTTAGTTTGTGAGATGGAAGTAAAGGTGAAAGTAATTCAGGATAGTTTGAAAGCAGCCTCTGATCGTCAAAAGTCTTATACTGATCTTAAGCGAAAAGAGACTGAGTTTTAGATCTATGATAAGGTATTATTGAAAATATCACATTGGAAGAAAGTTCTCTGATTTGGCCGTAAAGGAAAATTGAGTCCACGATTCATTAAACCTTAGGAGATTACAGAAAAAATCAGACCTGCTGCATATCGACTG
This sequence comes from Gossypium arboreum, assembly GCF_025698485.1. Classification (NCBI taxonomy): domain Eukaryota; kingdom Viridiplantae; phylum Streptophyta; class Magnoliopsida; order Malvales; family Malvaceae; genus Gossypium; species Gossypium arboreum. The sequence continues at coordinate 69,990,466 of NC_069081.1, forward strand.
GCATTACCACCAGAGCTTGGTAGAATTCATAATTTTTTTCACGTGTCCGTGTTACGATGGTATCGACCAGATCCTTCACATGTTATATCTCCGACAGAAGTAGAAATTCAGCTTGACATGACTTATAGTGAGGAACTGATCAAAATTTTGGCATGTGAAACAAAAGAGTTAAGAAATAAAAAGGTAGCTTTAGTAAAAGCTCTCTGGCAATGACATGGTATAAAAGAAACTACCTGGGAACCGAAGGATACCATGAGGAAGCAATACCCAAACCTCTTTACTGGTAAGATTTTCGATGATGAAAATTCTTTAAGGGGAAAGAGTTGTAACAGCCTATTTTCAGTGAAATTAGAACAGTGGTTTCGGGACCACAAATCTGAGTCAGAAAGAAAATTTATTTTAATATAATTGCATAAATTGCATTATGATAGAAATGACGTATGAAAATTTCATTAAGAAAATTTTATTGATTTCATGTTTAATTGTGGAAAGGACCAAATTGCATAAGATGCAAAAGTTGAGTTCTAGTAAATATAAGTATCAAATAGCTATGGAATTCAAAACCTGGGGTCTTTATATGGTAATTAGATCATTAAGAAAAGTTAGTAGATATTTATGATGAATCATCCATGGAAAATTAGAAAAAGAAAATGATTAAATTGGAAAGTAGGAAAAATAAAGGATGATATAATAATTAAATAGAAATAACATATTATAATTATCATCTTCTTCCCCAAAATACATGAAAACCCTAGGAAAGTGAAAGGAAATCAAACAAGTTTAATTGGATCCGAAAAGATCAAATAAAGAGTTAGATCGAGGAAAATAACAGGTGTTGGATTAGTATATTTTCATAAACGAACAAGTGTCGAGGTAAGTTCGTGTAACTAAATTATGTATATTAATATGTTTGAATCGCATGTTGTATTTGTGTGAACTGCATAAATGTTTAATGTATGAATTAATCACATGCTGGATATTGTTCAATAAATGATAAGTCCCATTTGAAAAATGAAATGCGATGGATACAATATTTTCACGGATGGATTACAGTCTTGCATATGTTGCGGACATTATAGCTCGAACAAGCATTCTGTTAAAAGCCTTCTCAAGCATTCTTGTTACATTGTTCCTGTGAGCATCCTGATCTATAGTGATCCTGCATGTGTTGCGGACTACCGCAGCTCTTTGCGAGCGTCCTGTTATATGATTGGTTGCGATCCTGCATATATTGTGGACACAAACACAGCTCTTTATGAGCGTTCTGTTATAGCTTGCTTGAACTTCCTGTTAAATGGCTATCCGGAGCTCCCTAATAATAACTCTTCAGAGTTACCTGTTAAGCTCAATGAGCTTCCCAATTAAAACTCTTATGAGTTTCCTGTTTGGCCCAAATAAGTTTCCTGATGCATTCTAATACCCCGAAATTTTTTACAATAAGATATTATCCTTGATATAGTAAAATAAGGAAATCAAGTGACAAAAAGGAAAATTTTGAGTTATGTCAATATTGGGAAGTATATTATGATATATTAATTCAAGAAAGAACTAAATTGTAAAAGTGAAAAAAGTTTTGTTGCACAAGTTTAAATACTCAAAATTTTAGGGGTTAAAGTATAAATATGAAAAAGTTGAAGGACTAATAGTGTAAATATTTTAAGGGTGGAATGATCAAGAAACTAAGGAAAATGGATGAATTAAGACCAAATTGAATAGGTGAGGAATTATGATGGACTAAATTGTAATTTTACCAAATTTAAATGATGACTTGTAACACCCCAGACCCGGCCTAGATGTTATGGCCGAATCTGGTGCGTCACACCAAACCATTTTTCAAATTTGATCTTTCCGGTGAAAATCCATTACTGAATCTAAATTTATTATTAAACCACAGTTCCCATCAAAACGTTTACTAATTTGTTTGCCTTTGGTATATTACCTCATTTAAAATCGCGGAAGCATTTTGAAAACTTTGTTGTTGGAAGCTCGTATTCCTTAGAAAAATCATGCCATTGAAATCTCGAGTTTGCCTAGACTAGCAGTTTAGTATAAGAAATCACAATCCAAATTAAAACTTAAAACCCACCAACGGCCTTATTACATAAAAAAACCCAAAACGAAATCTAATTACAATTAAAAGAAATAGAAACAATAGTGTGGCCATCTCCGAGCCCCTCACAGCTCCGATCCGTCTAAGGATGGAAATTACCTGAAAGGTTAATAAACGGGGTGAGTTTATGAAAACTCAGTGTGTAATCCCAATAAAAATAAACAGTGAATAACACAGTATCAGTACAATCTAGGCCAAAGCCTTATTCAGTCTCGACATATACTGGGCCGAAGCCTTTTCATAAATCATATCATTGGGCCGAAGCCTTTACTGTAAATGGTATGGCCCTTAGGCCCATTTCAATATCACATGTAATACCAATGGATGTATGCAAGCCCATATGGGGAGACTACTCAACCCACCATCCGCTACTCTCCACCCGTACCAACCAAGCTCTCCATGTGGGGAATAACTCAACCCACCCAACCAAACTCTCCACTGGCAGCATAGCTGCTTTATCACATAACTGAAGGCCTAGCCTCTTTTAATAACTAGGGCAAAGCCCTTTTTGGTAACCTGGGGCAAAGCCCTTTTCGCACTTCCTCCATTTATATAAACCCAACCCATGCAACATGTCATGTATGCAGAATGTCATGCCCATATTTGAATCAAACAATCACAGTCAAGTCATTCATATCACCAACATATATTCACAATCAAATCCGTCAACCACACAGTCCGAGTCAGTTACTTGCCCACAAGGGCAAAACAGTCATTTAACACCCTAGAGGCAGAATGGTAATTTTACCCCACAAGGTTATCTCGGTAATTCTACCCTACAGGGGTATTCCGGTATTTCTACCGTACAAAGGTATTTCGGCAATTCTACCCTACAGGGGTATTTCAGTAATTCTACCCTATAGGGGTATTTCAGTAATTCTACCTTATAGGGGTATTTTAGTAATTCTACCCTACAGGGGTATTTCGGTAATTCTACCTTATAGGAGTATTTCAGTAATTCTACCCTACAGGGGTATTTCGATAATTCTACCTTATAGGGGTATTTCAGTAATTCTACCCTACATGGGTATTTCAGTAATTCTACCCTATAGGGGTATTTTCGTAATTTTACAAACCAAGGGTATTTTGGTAATTTTACAAACTAGAGGTATTTTGGTAACTTTGGTCAACTAAAGTATTCTAAACAGGGATAATAATACGAATGGGCCTAAAGCCTATTCTAGGCCCAAATGGGCCCACACGCTCGTGTCGCCCTTTTAGCCCAAATCTAGCTACAAATATGAGATTCACCTAGACTAGTCCAATATTTACTACACAATCAAACAACTTATCCAATTGGGCCCTTAAGCCCATTGGGCCCACATGGCCCCTTTCGGTCCATCGCGGCCCGAAGTAGCCATCCTACAGCTAGAGTAGTGAGAAATACACACCTGATAGGAGACTATAGTTAATCCACGCTCCGAGCACTCTTAGTCGACGCCCAACCCAAACGAGCACGCCATAAAGCGAAAGGGATCAGCCAAGAAAGGTACCTTTACTCTCCTCATGGTTCTCTCTATTTAAAGCCAACTTCGCATCCACTCTTATGTTAGCTTCCCGATGTGGGATCCCTCCATCATCAGAGTTTAAATTCAACACCAACTATTGCCGCCCCTTGTTAGCAAAATAAATGCTATTTGATTGCCATGAGTTTCGAACCCTGGACCTCCTTGCCAACTCTATGACGCCACCTTCCTACTCCTTATGTAGCGCTACTTTGCCACTAGACCACAAGGCTTTTTGTGGCACAATTTCTCCAACAATATTCTTAAGGCCTAAAATTTTTGCTAGAGTCCAAGTTTAAACCCAAGACTTCTCCAACACTTCTCAGCACACTTAACCACTAAAACAAGCCTTTATTAATGAAATTTACATGCACAACAAAATATTATAAGCTACCTTCAACCGCTCCCATGCTCAAGGCCCAAAACTTCTAGGCCCAAATTCAGGGTGTTACATGACTCAAGGATTGAATTTTAAAAGATCATAAAGGGAAAAAATGGTCAATTGGAAAGAGAGAGAATTCTAGAAGGCAATAATGATATTATAGATATTTTGATATTTTATAATTATTTAATTAGATTAAATATTATTTTATTAATATTTTAATAAGATATTTTATTATTTTATTAGTATATAAAGAAAGAAAGATTAGGAATTCTCATCCATCTTTTCCATGTAACCAACGTTAGAAAAGAAGAAAAGAAAGAATTTTTTTTCTTTACAATTTGCTTTCACCAAAAATTCACCATTTTCACTTTGAATTCAAAAAAATTTCCATAGCCATCAAGAGAGAAAGATGACAAGGAGACTATGGGGAGCTATAATATCAAGTTAGACTCAAGAAATAAAAGTTGGAGGAGAGATAAAAATCAAGTTAAAGATTGAAATCAATGGAACAAGGTAAGAACATCGAGATTTCAATATATTTTTAAGTTTGTTATCATTGAAAATGCATGGAAATGATGTTATAGTAGAGTTTTCTTATATAAGTTTTTATTTTCTTGATATGTTAGTAAAGGGAAGTCATACAAAGTGATGAGAAATATTATAGAGAAAGGGAATAAGTGTGTTATAAACTTAGTAGTCAACATTTTAAACTAAAACAGTTTTGGACAACAATAGTAGTCTAATTTTCAAAATTCACCAAAAATTGTAGAGTTTGAATTAGAGGTTAGATAATATATGAAATTAAATAGTATTGAGTCTAGTTTCACCTAGAATAAATGGTATAAGTAACGGAGTTTTAGATTGTGAGATATAACAATTTATGTGAGACAAGGTCAGAATGATTTCAGGTTCCCCTGTTCTGACTTTTGAAAATCATAAAAAATTGGATGAAAATAATTAGGGGCTTAAATATATATTTTTAAATCTTTAATGAGTCTATTTCCAAGAGAAGCAAATAAGAACATCATCTGAATGTCATACTAAGAGATAATTAATTTTTAGTAAAGAAAGGTTGAAGTTGTTAAACAGCAGAATAGAGATAAATTTGAAGATTTTACTATACTTATTGGCTAAAGTATAAATTCTGAAAGTCTTATGGTAGAAATATATTTAAGTCTAGTTTCAATAACATCAAACGGATCTTAATTTGGAATTATGTAGCTCAAGATATAAATAATTTAGTGACTATGACTCAAGTGGACAGCTTTGAATGAACATATAAGTAAATAGTGAAATTATAGATAATGTTACATATAAGCATGTTATATATATTAAGGATGTGGAATGGAGAGGAGGAGGAGGAAAATAAATATATGAATATTCAGTAGGTAAGGGCTTACAATTAAAATGGATAATTTGCATGCTTTAGATTCAGGGACTAAATTGAATAAAAGTAAAAGTTTAAAGGATAATTTTGCAAAAATGTCAAAACTGATCAAATTGCATGAAATGAATTCTTTTATTATTTAATTTAATAAATTTAATGAAATTATAAATTTAGATCAAGATCAGATTGAAATCGATGAAAATGTAAAATTACCAAAATGCCCCTTAATCTTGGTATTTCTGCAATTTAGTTAGGTAAGTTCATATGGTTGAAATTTCATGATTATTTGTTAAATTAGGAATTATATAATGTATTATTTCATATGTTTTCAATTGAATTAGGAATATTTTTAAATTATGGAAATCGGATCAAAAGTTGAAATTGAGCAGAATGTTGAATTGAACATGATCGTTTAGTGGTCAGTGATAAATTGACCGATAAGACCATGGCTAGGCCATGGGAATATATGTCTAAGACCATAGCTAGGCTATGCCATGGGAATATACATATATGATTATCTTTGATATGTTGATACAATAAAATTATGTAAGTTGAGACAATTATTAAACTCAACTGTGACATGTCAAGAAAATAAGTATATCAATGTTGAATTTATATGAAATATGTGCAAGTATACTAATAATGTTGTTGTTTGATGCTTAGACAAGTGCCAAGCTATTGATTGAATGGTAATATGTTTATTTATATGATGCATTGAATCGGTAAGTATTTAATTGAAATTTTTTTTAAATGATATGTAAATCCTAGTAATGCCTCGAAACCTTATTTCGGTGATGGATATGGGTTAGGGGTGTTACTTTTAGTGGTATCAGAGCTGCGGTTTAGTCGGTTCTTAGACTGAATGTAGTATATGTGAAGTTTAAAAACACATGTCATTCTATAACCTGTGATAGTGTGATATCTCCTAACTCTGATGAGATTTATTTTACTTATAGATAGAGATGTTTTCCAACCGAGCTAATTTCGATAATGTTGGAAGCGATACTCAAGTATATGAGTAAAAAGCTAATGAATCGAAATTCATAAAGGTATGAATTAATCTTTTATAATACATGTCGATGATGAAAATTATGTTATATGTATTATTAAAAGTAAATTGTATTGCTACACGAAATATTGTGCTGATGGCTAAATTACAAAATATAAAAAGTAATAGATGAAGTACATGATAAGGATTATTAGGGAATTATAGATAAATAGTAAATTTTGAAATATATTATATGTATAAAACATACAGAAGATATAAATGTATGAATTATTGGTACAAGGATTAAATTGTAAAGCATGTAAAAGCATTATGCGAAAAGTGAAAAAGTGATATGCGTGCATAAAATAATTTGCCCAAGTAGACGAGATTAGAACTACTAGGAATATTAGTGGCATGCCATTACGGGACCTTAGCACGCCAATGCTCTCTGATTATTAGCACGTTAGTGCTCTCCGTTGAGCACATTTGTGCTCTCTGTTTAATAGTACATAATAATGCACCTCTGTATTAGTCCCGTATATCCTAAGTGTTTTATCTAGTCTTCTGGGCCTCTGCTAAGTAAAAAGTAAACAATTTTCGTTACAAGGTAAAGGATTATTCTTGAGTAAAAAAAAGTTGATTTTGATGAAACAGAACTCGCAAAGGTATGGATAAATGTTTTATAGTACTTGAGAATGATAAATGTTATGTTATATGAGTAAATACATGAAAATTTAATTATAAGGTTTTACGATCTTTACCCCTTACAGTACAGTTATATGCAATGAAATTCATGAGATTTATATTGATCAAGTTCAGAAGTGTGAAAGTGAAAAGTTCAATGGTTGAACAATTGATAATGCAGTCAGAACTACGAATGAGTTAATAAGTAAAGATGGGTTCTGAATAGAAATATTAGATTTTTTTGAAAACTAGTTTGGATATACAAGTACCACTGTTAAAGAAAGAAGTTATTTATGGGAAAATCGATTTATTCAGATATGGTATTTACAGAATGGTTAACTAAAAAGTTCTTCTAAATTAGTTTCTTGAGTGAATTGAATGATATGAAATTATTGATAACTATACTAGTCAATGGATTGGTGAATAAATTGCAAAAATATTTGAATATAGCTATTATAATTAGGCGTATTACAATAAAATTTTTGGGGATTTTATATGGGTATTTTTTATGTACTGATATTTATAGAGGTATATGCAACTGTTCATGTTTGGATGCTATAATCATTATATAAGAAGGTTGGATAAATATGTTAATAGACGAAAATTATCGCAAGTCCGATTGATTCACAAGTGGAATTACTCTATCTTTCTTTGGTTTTCCAAGCTAATATATGTGTGTGATAGAACACTTGATAATAAGATTCATATGATATTATCTTCTATTTCTATTGATGGAAGATCTGAAAGGCAAATGTGAAATATTGAATTAAAAATAAATTGTGAAATGAAAGGATAGATAATGGATATAAATGATAAACTAGGTAAATATGTGGAGAAAGAAACTATAGAATCAAAAAAAAAAACAATGAAGTTCATGAACAAAAGAAAACAAGGAAATTTCGAGGACGAAATTTATTTTAAGGGGGAGAGAAATGTAATACCCCGAAATTTTTTACAGTAAGATATTATCCTTGATATAGTAAAATAAGGAAATAAAGTGACAAAAAGGAAAATTTTGAGTTATGTCAATATTGGGAAGTATATTATGATATATTAATTGAAGAAAGGACTAAATTGTAAATGTGAAAAAAGTTTTGTTGCAAAGAGTAAATACTCAAAATTTAAGGGGTTAAAGTGTAAATATGAAAAAGTTTAAGGACTAATAATGTAAATATTTTAAGGGTGGAATGATCTAGAAACTAAGGAAAATGGATGAATTAGGACCAAATTGAATAGGTGAGGAATTATGAGGGACTAAATTGTAATTTTACCAGATATAAATGATGACCCAAGGATGGAATTTTAAAAGATCATCAAGGGCAAAATGGTCAGTTGGAAAGAGAGAGAATTCTAGAAGGCAATAATGATATTAGAGATATTTTGATATTTTATAATTATTTAATTAGATAATTATTATTTTATTAATATTTTAATAAGATATTTTATTATTATTTTATTAGTATATAAAGAAAGAAAGATGAGGAATTCTCATCCATCCTTTACATGCAACCAACGTTAGAAGAGAAGAAAAGAAAGAATTTTTTTTTCTTTACAATTTGGTCCTTTCACAAAAATTTCACCATTTTCACTTTGAATTCAAAAAAATTTCCATAGCCATCAAGAGAGAAAGATGACAAGGAGACTATGGGGAGCTATAATATCAAGTTAGACTCAAGAAATAAAAGTTGGAGGAGAGATAAAAATCAAGTTAAAGATTGAAATCAATGGAACAAGGTAAGAACATCAAGATTTCAATATATTTTTAAGTTTGTTATCATTGAAAATGCATGGAAATGATGTTATAGTAGAGTTTTCTTATATAAGTTTTTATATTCTTGATATGTTAGTAAAGGGAAGTCAGACAAAGTGATGAGAAATATTATAGAGAAAGGGAATAAGTGTGTTATAAACTTAGTAGTCAACATTTTGCACTAAAACAGTTTTGGACAGCAGCAGTAGTCTAATTTTGAAAATTCACCAAACATTATATAGTTCGAATTAGAGGTTAAATAATATATGAAATTAAATATTATTTAGTCTAGTTTCACCTAGAAGAAATGGTATAAGTAACGAAATTGTATATTGTGAGATATAACAATTTATGTGAGACAGGGTCAGAATGATTTTAGGTTCCCATGTTCTGACTTTAGAAAATCATCAAATATTGGGTGAAAATAATTAGGGACTTAAATTTATATTTTTAAATCCTTAATGAATCTATATTCAAGATAAATAAACGAGAACATCATCTGAATCTCGTACTAAGAGATAATTAATTTTTAGTAAAGAAAGGTTGAAGTTGTCAAACAACAGAACAGAGATAAATTTGAAGATTTTACTATACTTATTGGATAAAGTATAAATTCCAGAACTTTTATGGTAGAAATATATTTTATTCTAGTTTCAATAACATCAAGCAGATCTTAATTTGGAATTCTTTAGCCCAAGATATAAATAATTTAGTGACTATGTCTCAAGTGGACGATTTTGAATAAACATATAAGTAAATAATGAAATTATAGATAATGTTCCATATAAGCATGTTATATATATTAAGGATGTGGAATGGAGAGGAGGAGGAGGAAAATAAATATATGAATAATCAGCTGGTTGGGGCTTACAATTAAAATGGATAATTTGCATGCTTTAGATTCAGGGACTAAATTGAATAAAAGTAAAAGTTTAAAGGGTAATTTTGTAAAAATGTCAAAAATGATCAAATTGAATGAAATGAATTATTTTATTGTTTAAGTTAATCAATTGAATGAAATTATTAATTTAGATCAAGATCGGATGGAAAATCGATGAAAATAAAAAATTACCAAAATGCCCCTGAATTTTGGTATTTCTGCAATTTAGTTAGGTAAGTTCATATGGTTGAAATTTCATGATTATTTGTTAAATTAGGAATGATATAATGTATTATTTCATATGTTTGCAATTGAATTATGAATATTTTTAAATTATGGAAATCGGATCAAAAGTTCAAATTGAGAAGAACGCTGAATTGAATATGATCGTTTAGTGATCAGTGATGAATTGACAGATAAGACCATGGCTGGGTCATGGAAATATATGTGTAAGACCATGATTATTTGTTAAATTAGGAATGATATAATGTATTACTTCATATGTTTGCAATTGAATTATGAATATTTTTAAATTATGGAAATCGTATCAAAAGTTCAAATTGAGCAGAACGTTGAATTGAATATGATCGTTTAGTGATCAGTGATGAATTGACAGATAAGACCATGGCTGGGTCATGGCAATATATGTGTAAGACCATAGCTAGTTATGACATCCTATGATAAGACCATATCTGGGATATGGCACTACGAGTGTAAGATCATGGCTGCGTCATGGCAATACATGTGTAAAACCATAGTTGGACTATGGCATCATACCATAAACGAGTAAGACCATAGTTAAAAGACACTATGGCATTGAGATTCAGACGAGTAAGACCATAGTTGAAAGACGTTATGGCATCACGATTCAGATATGTAAGACCATAGTTGAAAGATACTATGGCAATGTGACGAGAAATGAATAAGACCATGGTTGAAAGATACCATGGCAACATGACAGAAAATGAATAAGACCATGGTTGAAGATACCATGGCAACATGACAGGAAATGAATAAGACCATGGTTGAAAGATAGAAATGAATAATACCATAGTTGGAAGACACTATGGCATCATGTCAAAGATAAATAAGACTGTAGATGGGAGACGCTATGACATCTGTTGAACAATTGATATTCAGCTAATATGTATCAGATGACGAATGGTTATATGAATTGGTTGTACAAAATGGTTGTGTGAAATGTTTACAAGAATTTGTCATATGAAAATATATGTACAAAATAGTTGTATGAAATAATTATGAAGTTTGATAAACGAAATAGGTATAGGTACATGGAATTTAATTTATGTTAAGTTTGATATGAGCTATTATCGGAATAAATATACATAAAATATATGCAAATGCTAGTGCATGAAATATTGATATAGTGAAATGAATGATATATGCTTATGAAGAAATGGTAAGAGAATGATTTGTTTCTTGACATGTACATATATGATTATCTTTGATATGTTGATACAAGAAAATTATGTAAGTTGAGACAATTATTAAACTCAACTATGACATGTCGAGAAAATAAGTATATCAATGTTGAATTTATATGAAATATGTGCAAGTATACTAACATATTGTTGTTTGATGCTTAAACAAGTGCCAAGCTATTGATTGAATGGTAATATGTTTTTTTATATGATGCATTGAATCGGTAAGTATTTAATTGAAAGTTTTTGTTAAATGATATGTAAATCCTAGTAATGCCTCGAAACCCTGTTCCGGTAACGGATACGGGTTAGGGGTGTTACAATACATGGCTCATTTGAGCATCTTGTTACATGGATTGAGAGAGTGCTTTCTGATTATGTGCCCTAATTGGGTAGCCCTGAATACGAAGTGACAGATTTACAGTTTTGTACACTTTGAGTGTACTACTAATGTATCCATCGATATTTCAAATAAATTCAATGGGTAAAGTTTCAACAGGTCTACACTGAACTTGAGATGACTTGTTATGGAAATGTATGAGTTATGTGAAAATACGATATGAAAGTATTATGTATATGAAAGTTATTATCTGATGTGCACATCATCATTATTATTTGAAAAGTATTTATAAAATTTATGACTAACTTGTTTGATTGAGTGTATGTGATTAGGCAAATGGCTAATTTTGTTGGGATGCATGGTATTGATATGCTTATTTTAAATGAACATGATTGGTAAGTCAAATTCCTGTTATACAAACTTACTAAGCATCAAATGCTTACTAGGTTTTCTTTCCTTTATTTTATAGTACTCGGAAGCTCATAAAGGTTGGAGATTGATCAGAGCATTATCACATTATCCTCCAGCTTGTTCTAGTATAAATAGGAATCTTACCTTGGTGTAATGACATGTATAGGCTAATGATAATAAATGAGGGTATGTAAATGATTTGGTTGTAACTGGCCATTGGAATGGCTAGTGATAGTAAATTTAATGCATACTTCTACATGAGGTTTATTACATTTATTATATGAATATGTTTGTTTATTATATTAAATGCAATTAAGTTTGGGTAAGTATATAATTTTAATGTAAAGATGATACTTGAAAGCATGAGTAAATGTGTCATACATAAAACTTGATCATTAGATTGATTTATATGTCTTGAATTGGTTGGTGAATCTATTGGAGTGTTAATGTAGGTGCAAGGTAAAAAAGGTGAGAAATAAGGCTTGGAAAATGGCCTTATTCTGTCCACACGGGTAGACACACAAGCGTGTGTCTCAACTGTGTATGACACATGGCCATGCGGACGGGCATGTGGTTTGGCCGTGTGTCCCCTGTATCTTAAAATTAAAGAAATGGAATGCTCAAAATTGAGCATACGGGTAGAGACACGGGCGTGTGTCTCAGCCGTGTGAGACACAAGGCCCAGCACATGGGTATGTGTCCTGGCCGTGTAACCCCTGTACCTAATTTTTGAAAATTAAATTTTCCACACGGTCTAGCACATGGATGTGTGGCTGGCCGTGTGACCCAAGTGAAGGAGTTACACATGTAAGGACACGGGCTGGGACACGGTCGTGTGCCTCACATCGAATGCCCGCATGGCTTAAGACACGAGCGTGTCACTTGACCATGTGAGCCACACAGCCTACCTACACGGACGTGTGTTCCCTGCACCTAAGAAATATTTTGGAATTTTGCAAAAAAAAAAAATTCTACAATCCCGTTCTAGTCCTGACTCAATTCTAATATGTATTTTGGACTTCGAGTATGATTGATTGTGATTTATTTTTGGAAACTAATAGTAAATGAAATAAATTAACTGTAATTGAACTATAAACTCTGGTAATGCTTCATAGCCCTATACGGGGATAAAGCTCTTTGATGTGCGTGATAAGTTTTATATTTACTGTTGATCGTACTTGAAAACTAACTATTATCACGATAAAGGCAAGCGCACCTATCGAACAGTAGTATAGCTTATAGCAAAACTGGAAAGTCGAACCTACAGGAACTAAAACTACTAGTATTAACCTTCTTTTTATTATCTAGCCTAAAAATAAGAGGATTTGCTTTATCTAAACTAATTAACTAAACTAAGAATGCACAGGAAGTAAATTGGGGAAATACTTTTAGGAAAAACTGATTGATTTAGACAATACCCAAGGAAGAATCCACCTAGACTTCACTTGTTATTTGACTCTAAATTAGACGATTTATTCACTTGACTCGATCCGTAAAAATCCCTAATTTAGATTATTATCTCTCTCGAGACTAAAAACATCTAATCCTAGGTTGATTAATTGAAATCTCTTTCTAATTAAAACCCCTAGTGTTGCATTAACTCGATATATGGATTCCCTTATTAGGTTTGACCCTAATCATGCAGATTTATATCTCCCTATGTCTAGGGGTGCAATCAACTCCGCTTAATTATGCTAGATCTACTCTTAGACAGGGACTTTTGCTCCTCTGAATAAGCACATCAATACTTGAATCAATATCCTGGAATATTAAAGCAAGAATTAAGAACACATAATTAAGAACAAATCAAGTATTTATCATATAATTCAGAAAATAATAACAAGATCTATCTTAGGTTTCATCCCCCTTAGGTATTCAGGGGATTTAGTTCATATGTGTAAAAGAAAACATCTCAGAAGAATAATGATAACAAAACATAAAGAAAACCTAAAAACCCCTGAAGGAAATTGAAGGGAGATCTTTAGTCTTGACGGAGAATATGACTTCTGAGATGGATCAATCGCTTTCTTCGGGTAATTCCTTGCCTCCTACTCCGTGTGTTTTCTAGGTGCCCTTCTAGGGTGTTTATATAGGCTTTAGAATGTTTCCAAACCCTCAAAAGTGGCCATTTCCGAGTAGAACTAGGCTTGGGCTCCATAGGGACACGCCCGTGTGACACACTCGTGTAGGGTGGCCTAGGCCGTGTTATAGTCTGCTAAATAGGCACAGGCGTGTGGTCTACCCGTGTGAGGAAGTCCAGGCCGTGTTGATTTCCCACGTTGACCCATTTTCTCTGTTTTTGGCCGATTTCTCGCTCTTTTTACTTTCCTATACTCACCTAAGTATAAAACATGAAATTAAAGGATTCGGAGCATCAAATTCCACAAATATAATGATAATTCATCCAAAAATGTGCTTAAGCATGGGATAAAATATGTATAAATTACGACTTATCAAATACCCCCACACTTAAATGTTTGCTTGTCCTCAAGCAAAATCCTCAATTCACAATTAAGAATTCATTTTTCTCAACTTATAATTCCTATCAATAATATCTCAAAATCATTCATAAGTAATCATACATTGATAATTCAACTAGAAGAACATCAAAGTTTCAAACATTCCAAGTTGAATATTTTATCACAAAAACATAGGTGTTTCCCCTCATCTAAGTAATCACCTTTGATTTAAAATATCACAGAATTCAACATCCTCACTAAAGATTCACTCAAATCACTCGAGGTATTTAAGGACAACAAATTTAGCACTCATCAGTCAATATGAAAAGTTATTACCATAGGCTTGCATGAAAATCAAATCTCCACCACTATATATTGAGATGATGTATCAATCAAAAGTTCTTTAGAGGGTTGTAACGTGGCTTTGGTTAGGGGGTGTGGTCACAAGCTAAAAGAGAAAATTAGAATCAAGATTGAATTGAAAAATTACCTAACTAGAAAAATATTAAAACTGACAAATTACATTCCTAATTAGATGATCCTAAAATTGAGCTTTTCTTCATGGATAACATCTTTTTAATCCAAGCATTACATAATTTCGTCATATGCTAGACAAAAAATCTCAATTACAGCACTTCGTTTTTTTTTTTAAGAACATAGAACTTTGCTAACTATCAATAATAAAACATAGCTAAGCAATCTATTCAAATCAAATCTCGACAAAAATAAGGATCAAATTAATTGAGGGGATTTCAACACTAATGGGTTATGGGTTAATATTGAGGGTAAATCAATGAATGGCTTGTTAGACTCAAGGGGGTTCACTAAAGGTTAATTATGAAGGTAGACTTTTATGGAGTGATTGGGATAAACCTATGTACCTTTATCATCTCGACATATCAAATCAATGGTGTGGTCTTGACATGCATAATCGAAGCAAGTTCTAGAATAACAAATCAATATTGACGCACTCATAGCAACAATAAAATTGAGCATGAAACAAATAATATATATACTCTAAAGGCTCAAGATCTCACAAAAATTGTGTCTTTTTTATGTTAACCCCGTGAATTTCAACTTCAAGATAATACCTGAACTTGGGGAAATAACCTAAAAATTTTTAATTCTTAAAAATCAACTTACCATGCTTGATTCTCTAATTTCTTAAAGTTTAAACAATCAATGCAGCCTATGTTTTAATTCAAGACATATCAATAAAACTCATAAATTCATCAAAATTTCATTCTAATAGTGATATGAGTGAGTCACGTGAGAATAAGACAAAATTCAGGGATTTTTCTGATAATGATATAAATAACCCCCCACACTTAGGATGTACATTGTCCTCAATGTACAAAGATAGATTTACTGAAAAATATAGATATAAGATCATAAGATAGGGAGAGAAGTGAAACTTCCTGAATGTTAAATAGAATCTTTGAATTGGAGTCATAGAAAGTAATCGGCTAAAGCAAGGGTGAGATTGGAGGAGGATACTCCAGTGGTGGTAGAGGTTGTTAGTCCACAAGTTCCGTTTTCAAATTTGGGCAGGTTGGTGCACACGGCCATGTCATTTTGACAGTTTTGACCACGGGTGGTGGGCACGGGCGTGTCGCACACCCGTGTTAATTTCTCAGTTTCTACCATGGCTTATAGACACGGACATGTTGCACGCCGTGTCCTACTTCGTTTGCTTCTCCCATGCCTATGTATGTATGTGCACTCCCGTGTTATTTCGACAGTTTCGACCATGGGTGGTGGACACGGGCGTGTCGCACGCCCGTGTTAATTTGGAAGGATTGCCCACAGCCATGTCGTACGGTCTTGGCAACATATCGAATCCTGTGTTTTGGGAAAAATTTTGCTCTATTTTCACACAACCGTGTCACCGTCCGTGCTCTGAGCACGACCTAAGGCACACCCGTGTGCCTGGCCGTGTGGATTTGGAAAACTTGTGTTCAAGGACTCAGTTAATGATTTAGATGTTAAAAACTAAAATTTAAAGAAATTAACACCGTTAGTGATCGGGTTGCCTCCCGAGAAGCGCTTATTTAGAGTCTAAGCTTGGCTTTACCTTGTAGGTATATTCAAGTAAGTTCGTGGAGTCGTAGCTCCTCTTTATCGTCTTTAAAATTCTCATCGTTATAAAGTTTGAGACGATGTCCATATACCTTGAAAGTGCCGTGTAATGAATGACTTACCTCTACGGTGCCATATGGTAACACAGTTTGGACTATGAAAGGACCTGACCATCTTAATTTAAGCTTTCCAGGAAACAATTTGAGCCTCGAGTTATATAAGAAGACAAGATCTCCAACTTCAAATTGCTTGCGTTGCCTCAAAAGGGCGACGTGGCAGTACTTTGTTGCTTCCTTGTATAGGCGTGAATTTTCATATGCATTGGTTCGCCACTCATCTAACTCGTTCAACTGCATCAACCTATTTTCACCTGCAAGTTTAAGATTAAAGTTTAAAAATTTTATAGCCCAGAATGCCTTGTGTTCTAACTCAAACGGCAAATGACAACTTTTTCCATGAACAAGTCTGTAAGGAGATGTTCCTATGGGGGTCTTAAAAGCAGTTCTATAAGCCCATAATGTAACGCCCCAAATTTTCGGGAATTCTGTAAAGGTTGTAAAATTTAAAATCCTGTGTTCTGTTTGTTATGTGTAGGATTAATTATGTTGGTGGGCCTCTAGAAGGCCCAAGCTTAGGATAAAACCCGGTAGTTTTAATTAATTTTAAATCTGTAGGGGAAAGGGGTTCTGATAAATTGGGCTTTTTAGGAATTATTTGTGAAAAATGGATCACAAGGAAGCAAGTGGTTAAGTGGCATGTGGCGCCTTTGGGAAGGATGTTAGTGGCGTGTGGAAGCTTGGGGAGGACCTGTGTTTAAGTCACAATGACAAAGAAATTAAGTGATTAATTTTTATGCACAGAAAGGGAAGTAATGGGCTGAAATAAAAGTCTGTCGGGAAGAGTTTAAGAAGGTAAGGGATTGAATAAGGATAAAGATAAGGAGGAAATCTAGGAGCTGATCAAGGAGCAAGAGGTGGCCGCCAAGGGACTCTAGCATGGGAAATTGGCTAGGTATTGTAGTAGTGGGAATTTCGGCATTTGGGGTGTGTTGTGCCGAAATTCTAATCATCTTTTCTTCTCCTCTTTTCTTTATTTCTTTTTCTCCATCTACCTTCTCCTCTTCCTTCTCCATAGCCGAACCCTTCTATCTCTTTACTCTTCATCACATCCTTAATCTTTTTATTTTTAGCCTTATAAGCCGAACATCATAAAAAGTCGAAATCCCAAAAGCTTATTCTTTTTGTGCCAATTTCTTATAACCAAAACCACATCTCTTCCCTTCATCATTTGTGGCCGATTCACCAGCCCTCTAAAACCTCAAGTTTTGACGACAAGACCATAGCAAGACCCTCTCGTTTTACCTTTCTAAACACAAGTTGCAAAAAAGTCGAAAAACCCCACATTAAAAGGGACTTGGCCGAATACTGGAGTCACTGAAAGCTCGACTTTTGTTATCATCTGAGGGATTAGATCTACATCGAGATCGAGTGGGAAACTCATTGGAATCATTCACTAAGGAATCGGTGGTAAGTCTTCTCCAAAACTTAGTCTTCTTACATATTTTAGGAAAAGCCGAAATCCCTAAAAGTTAGGGAGGTTGTCGATTTGGACTTGTAACCCTGAGGGGTCGTAATAACTATTTTGTTTTGGTAATAACATGATTTAGAGGCGGTTGATCAAGGGCTTGGACAGGTGGAACGATCGGATCTTTGGAGTTAACCATCTTTCGCAGTAAGGTAAGAGCAATAAGGGTGTTAGGCATGTTTGGCCGAATGTGGTAGGGGACTATATACTCAATCTTATTTCGATATTTGGAGTAATATTAAGTGATTCAATTGTAGGCAGTTCGTGTGTAGATCTCGTCGAGGAAATCCCAAAACAGTGTGTATGGCGACACCTCTCATAGGCTAGATCGGCAAAAGCCGAAAAGTCGAAATGCCGAAAAGCCGGTATTTTGGGCACTTGCAAGTGTGCGAATGCTCGTAAGACGTATGGGTAATTATTACTGGTAATCGGATGTGATAAAACTGCAGTACGCGCGATTTCGTGCGTTTTGATATTTTGGGCTTAATGGGCCAAAACTTGGTTAATGGGCCAACGGGCCCAATTCGGTAAGAACGCTCGGTAAGTGTTTCTGGCTAAACGTAATGGCTACGACATGCATGAAAACCTTAGAAATAGTTAGATTTACTAGAATACCCCTATGTATGCAAAATTACCATTATACCCTATGTGTGCAAAATGAACTTTATACCCCTAGGGTTAATTTTGTCTGAAAAGCATGATGAATTAAATCTGTATGATGTATGCCATGAATGAATATTTGTTGCATGGGGACATGGGTTATATTATGGAGGAAGCGTCCTGGTGGCTATGCCATAAATTATCTGTTCTGGTGGCTCTGCCACGTATATCTGTTCTGGTGGCACTGCCACAAAATATCTGTATCTGGTGACTCTGTCACATTTTCTGTATCTGGCAGCCATGCTGCATATTTATGTGGCGTGTAGCGGTTGGGTGGGTTAAGTAGTCTCCCCACATGGTGAAAGGATGGTACGGGGGTGTATGTGGTTGGATATGGTTGGGTTTCTGCATAAGCATGATATATCTGTTCAGTGCATTACGGGCCTATGGGCTTTATTCGAAATACATTGCAGGCTAAGGCCAACTTTTACATCTCGTGGTTTGAACTGATTTAGGCTATAGTTGGGTTGAATTACACTTGAGTTTCCCAAAACTCACCCCTTATTTTCATCCTCGCAGTAATCCTCAACCATAGTGGGCTTGAAGTCGTGAGGATTTGGGTGCCACATATTTCTACGAACCTGGTTTCTTTCTGGTGAACTGGACGTCCTTTTAATTTCATTTATGGTTTTGGGTTTTAAGTGTAATAAGGCCGCTTAATTATTTTTATGGTTTTGTTTTACTTTTATTATTTTATTTTATTATGATGAAAAAAACTATGATAACTAAGGAAAATAGGTTAGCTTTAGGACGCGTTTCCAAAAACATTAAGTGATTTCAAAATAACTTGATTACAAGTAAGACTTCCGCTACAAGCGTTTTCAAACTTAATCACGTTATTAAGATGGACTTAACAGACGGTTTTCTCACAATTACACGAGATGTTAGAGTGTGGCAATGGCGGTGTGCATGTCTAGGATTGGATCCGAAGGGAGCTTGGTACTTAAGCAGTCCGACAAACTCACCTCCTCTTTTTCTGGTTTCCTACCTGGTACACAGCTCCCATTCACTTTAACCTATATTAAAAGTATCTTTTACATCACCAATAAGGTTTTCCAAACTAAGTAATACGGAATGTTTTGTACGCATCAATGTGGCACACTGGATCCGGTCATAACGTCTAGGCCGGGTTTGGGGTGTTACATTTAGTGGTATCAGAGCCTAGGTTGCAACAACTCGGCTGTGGAATGGGTTTACAAAAAATGAAGATTTTCGAAAAAAAATTAGTTTTTTTAATCTGGACTTCTGAAGGTGGCATTCCGAACCTCCAGCCCAAGCCTATAAGTATTCTGAATTTTTCTGAATATATTTCGAATTATCTGTCTGTACTGAAACTTTACTAGAATACTCTAGATAGGATGCTACTGAAACCCTAGAAAAGCTTGCTAAAAGATCATGGCGTAGTTAGACATCGATTCTCGAAAACCATCTCGAATTCTTGTTTGAATCATAAAACATATGTAATAATCACTGGAATGCTAAAATTAATGCATAAAATTCGTAATCAGATAATACGATATGAGTACGTGAGCAGCTCGAGGTAGAGGCCGTGGACGAGGCCGAGGAAGAACTCGAGCGGGATCTTCGTCTTCAGGACATATGCCAGCGGCAGAAGCACCGGTACCTTTGGCAACGAAAGTGGAATCTCATGATCATGGTGCCGGGGATGACGCCCTGTCGTAGGCAATGCTTCGAGTTCTGAAAAGTGTTGCCGGGCCAAGTTCGGGCAACGGAATTCGAGGATCGATTTCTAAACGACTCCGGGCTAACGGAGCGGAGATCTTTAGGGGTGTATCTGGTGTAGCCCCGAATGTGGCGGAATATTGGTTGGAGGCCACGGAACGAATTATGGATGACTTGGACATTACGTGGGCGAAGCTGAAGGGGCCGTCGTCGTTTGCGAAATGAGGCTTATCAGTGGTGGCTCACCGTGAGGGATGGAACCCCAACTGATAGGGTTACTTGGGAGCTGTTTAAGACAGCCTTTAAAGGAAAGTACGTCGGGGCAAGTTATGTGGACGCCCGTAGGAAAGAATTCCTGAATCTGGTCCAAGGAGGCAAAACTATTGCTGAGTACGAGGCTGAGTAGGTATGCTGTGGGAATAGTTGCTACGGAGTATGAGCGTAGCGTTCGCTTTGAGGATGAACTCAGAGATGACCTTAAGGTGCTGATTGCTCCGCAGAGGGAGCGTGACTTCGCGGTTCTAGTGGAAAAAGCTAAGATCACTGAGGAGGTAAAGCGTACTGAGAGGCAGAACCATGAGAAAGATTGGAACCGTTTTCGGAGGGATTCTGGACCTTCGGGTGGAGCAAACAAGAATGCCAAAAGGGCGAGAGTGGAGGAGCCAGTTCGAGCCGTTCCGATGAATGTGGTTAGACCGCCAATCTGTGGGGACTGTGGTAAGGTGCACCTGGGTGGGTGTAGGAAACATTCTGGTGCTTGTTTCCAATGTGGATCTATGGAGCACAGAGTTAAGGACATCCACGAGAGCCGATCAGGCTCGAGTTCTTGTCTGAGGGTTGTTCAACCCATGAGAGGTAGACCACAACCACCGAGAGGACGTGGACAAGGTAGGGGCAGAAATGGGAATGAAAATGGTCGAGGTCGAGGGGCGCCTGGCAGGGGAGCCGGAAATGCTGAGGCTCGACAGCCAGCGTTGGTGTATGCAACTCGTCATCGAGAGGAGGACGAGGCACCTGATGTCATAACTAGTACGTTCTTAGTTTCTAATATGCCGTATACTGCTTTGGTGGATATTGGATCTACTCATTCTTATGTTGCGTGTGCCATATCTGGGTCTTTGGGAGTGCATTCTGAGAAGATAGTGAGTGGGGTATCTGTGCTAAGTCCCTTGGGTCACTCGGTTAGGGTAGACAAGCTGTATAAGCATGTACCCTTAGAAACTCAAGGTAGGATCTTTCCTGGCAATCTAATGGAGTTGCCGTTTGGAAAGTTTGATCTCATTCTGGGAATGGACTGGCTTGTTAAGCATAAGGCGACTCTAGACTGTGTTGCTAAGCGAATGGTGCTAAGGACCACAAAAGAGGATGAGGTTATGGTGATAGGTGAATGAAGGGACTATTTGTCTAATGTGATATCGGCATTGAGGGCTGAAAAGTGGATTCAGAAAGGTTGTGAGGCCTATTTGGCATTTGTAAGTCAAACAGATGTAGAGGGGCTGACAGTGGATAAGGTTAGAAGCGTAAAGAGTTCCAAGATGTCTTTCGGAGGAGCTTAGGGATTGCCTCCCAACCGAGAAGTCAAATTTGGAATCGACACATTGTTCAGGGACAAGACACCGGTGTCCATTGCACCATATAGGATGGCACCAAGGAGTTAGTGGAGTTAAAGGCGCAAATTCAAGAATTGTTGGATAGGGCTTTATTAGGCCAAGTGTGTCTCCATGGGGAGCACCGGTGCTATTCGTGAAGAAGAAGGATGGGACGATGCGCATGTGCATTGATTATCGCCATTGAATAAAGCGGCGATTAAGAATAAGTACCCTCGCCAAGGATTGACGATCTGTTCGACCAGCTTAAAGGAGCTTCTGTATTTTCCAAGATCGATCTTCGATCTGGATATCATCAGTTAAGGGTCAAGAAGGCAAATATTCATAAGACAGCATTCAGGACTCGTTATGGTCATTATGAGTTTCTGGTTATGCCATTTGGACTAACAAACGCTCCTGCAGCGTTTATGGATCTGATGAATCGTGTGTTCCAACCTTTTCTGGATCGGTTCGTGGTCGTCTTTATTAACGATATTTTGGTATATTCTGAGACTGAAGCAAAACATGATAAGCATCTCCGCACTGTGTTGCAAGTGTTAAGGGAGAAGGAACTTTATGCGAAGTTGACAAGTGTGAGTTCGGTTGAGGAGGTAACCTTTTGGGGCATGTGGTCTCTGCAGAGGGATTAGAGTGGATCCTCGAAGATTGAAGCAATTTTGGAATGGAAGCCACCTAGGTCGGTTTGAAATTGAAGTTTCCTAGGATTGGCGAGTTACTCTGAAGGTTTGTGGAAGGTTTTTACGTGATGGCGGCACCTCTCACAAAACTTATAAGGAAAGGAGTACCGTTTATTTGGACGGAGAAGCATCAAGAAGCTTTTGAGAGGTTGAAGAAAGTTCTGACTGAAGCACCTGTGTTAATTCAACCAGAGTCTGGAAAAGATTTTACTGTGTACAGTGATGCATCACACATAGGTTTGGGTTGTGTGTTGATGCAAGAGGGTAAGGTGGTTGCTTATGCGTCTTGACAACTTAAGCCTCACGAAGGGAACTATCCTACTCATGATTTGGAGTTAGCAGCAGTGATCTTTGCGCTTAAAATCTGGAGACACTACTTGTATGGGGAAAGGTGTATTATATACACAGATCATAAGAGTCTCAAGTGTTTGCTGACTCAGAAGGAACTGAACCTTAGGCAAAGGAGATGGATCGAGTTGCTTAAGGATTATGATTGTTCAATCGAATATCACCCAGGCAAGGCTAATGTGGTAGCCGATGCTCTAAGTCGTGAGAGTCAGATGTCGATCCGAGAGCAATGTTTGCTCGTCTAAGTCTCATATGATGATGGAAGTCATGCTATTGAATTGCAAGTGAGGCCAACCTGGGTGGATCAGATTAAAGAGAAGTAGTTGAAAGATGAGTCTTTGGTCCCTCATTTTCAACAAGTTAAGGAAGGGGAAACTTCTGAGTTTGGGTTAAATGATGATGGGGTTCTGTGTTTTCAAGGAAGAATTTGTGTTCCGAAGGACTCTGACTTGAGACAGTTAATTTTGAAGGAAGCTCATGGGGGACTTTGTGCCATGCATCCTGGAGGGAATAAGCTGTACCATGACTTGCGAGAACTGTATTGGTGGCCTGGACTTAAACGAGAGGTAACTGAATTTGTGGGGAAATGTCTGACATGCCAGCAAGTGAAAGCTGAGCATCAGTTACCTTCTGGATTATTGCAGCCAGTAAAAATACCACTTTGGAAATAGGAGAGGGTAACCACGGACTTTGTGAGTGGACTACCCTTGTCACCATCGAAGAAAGACTCGATATGGGTGATTGTGGATAGGTTGACCAAGTCGGCTCATTTTATACCTATTGTATGTGGCAGAGATTGTGCGACTGCATGGAGTTCCGGTTTCGATTATCTCTGATTGGGATCCTAGATTCACATCTCGGTTTTGGCAAAAGTTGCATGAGGCGTTGGGAACGCGATTAAACTTTAGTACGGCTTTCCATCCCCAAACTGATGGTCAGTCGGAAAGAGTTATTCAGATTCTGGAAGACATGTTGAGGGGATGTGTTATTGATTTCCGAGGTAGTTGGAAAGATTACTTGCCTTTGGCAGAGTTTGCCTACAACAATAGCTATCAGTCGAGTATTCGAATGGCACCTTATGAAGCACTGTATAGGCGATGGTGTCGAACACCTAGTTGTTGGACTGAACTGGGGGAGTGACAAGTTCTTGGACCTGAGTTGGTGGCAGATACTGAGGATAAGGTCAAGTTAATTAGAGATCGGTTAAAGGAAGCGTCTGATAGGCAAAAGTCGTATGCAGATCTGAAGCGTAAGGAAATTGAATACTCAGTGGGCGATATGGTCTTCTTGAAGGTTTCACCTTGGAAGAAGATACTAAGGTTTGGCAAGAAGGGCAAGTTGAGTCCGCGGTTCATTGGGACTTATCGGGTTTTGAAGCGAGTAGGCCCAGTGGCTTATCAGTTGGAATTGCCTCTAGAGCTAGACAGGATTCACGATGTTTTCCACGTCTCCATGTTAAGGCGTTATCGTTCTGACCCTACTCATGTTGTGCCGGTTGCAGAAATTGAAGTGCGAACTGATTTGACCTTTGAGGAGGAGCCTGTACAAATATTGGATCGAGACGTTAAGGTTCTGAGGAGGAAATCGGTACCATTAGTGAAAGTGCTTTGGCGTAACCATGGCAGAGAAGAAGCTACTTGGGAGCCAGAGGAGGCAATGCAGCAACAATACCCTCATCTTTCGGATCAGGTAAATTTCGAGGACGAAATTTCTTTAAGGAGGGTAGAGTTGTAACGCCCCAAATTTTTGGGAATTCTGTAAAGGTTGTAAAATTTAAAATTTTGTGTTTTGTTTGTTATGTGTAGGATTAATTATGTTGGTAGGCCTCTAGAAGGCCCAAGCTTAGGATAAAACCCGGTAGTTTTAATTAATTTTAAATCTGTAGGGGAAAGGGGTTCTGATAAATTGGGCTTTTTAGGAATTATTTGTGAAAAATGGATCACAAGGAAGCAAGTGGTTAAGTGGCATGTGACGCCACTGGGAAGGATGTTAGTAGCGTGTGGAAGCTTGGGGAGGACCCAGGTTCATGTCACAATGACAGCAAATTAAGAGATTAATTTTTTATGTACAGGAAAGGGAAATAATGGAACTGAAATAAAAGTCTGTCAGGAAGAGTTTAAGAAGGTAAGGGGATTGAATAAGGATAAAGATAAGGGAGGAAATCTAGGAGCTGATCAAGGAGCAAGAGGTGGCCAGCCAAGGGACTCTAGCATGGGAAATTCGGCTAGGTATTGTAGTAGTGGGAATTTCGACATTTGGGGTGTGTTGTGCCGAAATTCTGATCATCTTTTCTTCTCCTCCTTTTTTTATTTCTTTTTCTCCATCTACCTTCTCCTCTTCCTTCTCCATAGCCGAACCCTTCTATCTCTTTACTCTTCATCACATCCTTAATCTTTTTATTTTTAGCCTTATAAGCCGAACATCATAAAAAGCCGAAATCCCGAAAGCTTATTCTTTTTGTGCCAATTTCTTATAACCAAAACCACATCTCTTCCCTTCATCATTTGTGGCCGATTCACCAGCCCTCTAAAACCTCAAGTTTTAATGATAAGACCATAGCAAGACCCTCTCGTTTTACCTTTCTAAACACAAGTTGCAAAAAAGCCAAAAAACCCCACATTAAAAGGGACTTGGCCGAATACTGGAGTCACTGAAAACTCGACTTTTGTTATCATCTGAGGGCTTAGATCTACATTGGGATCGAGTGGGAAACTCATTGGAATCATTCACTAAGGAATCGGTGGTAAGTCTTCTCCAAAACTTAGTCTTCTTACATATTTTAGGAAAAGCCGAAATCCCTAAAAGTTAGGGAGGTTGTCGATTTGGACTTGTAACCCTGAGGGGTCGTAATAACTATTTTGTTTTGGTAATAACGTGATTTAGAGGCGGTTGATCAAGGGCTTGGACAGGTGGAACGATCGGATCTTTGGAGTTAACCATCTTTCGGCAGTAAGGTAAGAGCAATAAGGGTGTTAGGCATGTTTGGCCGAATGTGGTAGGGGACTATATACTCAATCTTATTTCGATATTTGGAGTAATATTAAGTGATTCAATTGTAGGCAGTTCGTGTGTAGATCTCGTCGAGGAAATCCCAAAAACAGGTGTGTAACTGACACCCTCTCATAGGCTAGATCGGCAAAAGCCGAAAAGCCGAAATGCCGAAAAGCCGGTATTTTGGGCACTTGCGAGTGTGCGAATGCTCGTAAGATGTATGGGTAATTATTACTGGTAATCGAAAGTGATAAAACTGCAGTACGCGTAATTTCGTGCGTTTTGATATTTTGGGCTTAATGGGCCAAAACTTGGTTAATGGGCCAACGGGCCCAATTCGGTAAGAACGCTCGGTAAGTGTTTCTGGCTAAACGTAATGGCTACGACATGCATGAAAACCTTAGAAATAGTTAGATTTACTAGAATACCCCTATGTATGCAAAATTACCATTATACCCTATGTGTGCAAAATGACCTTTATACCCCTAGGGTTAATTTTGTCTGAAAAGCATGATGAATTAAATCTGTATGATGTATGCCATGAATGAATATTTGTTGCATGGGGACATGGGTTATATTATGGAGGAAGCGCCTGGTGGCTATGCCACAAATTATCTGATACGGTGGCTCGCCACGTATATCTGATACGGTGGCACCGCCACAAAATATCAGATCTGGTGACTCTGTCACATTTTACGTATCTGGCGACCATGCTGCAAATTTCTGTGGCGTGTAGCGGTTGGGTGGGTTGAGTAGTCTCCCACATGGTGAAAGGATGGTACGGGGTGTATGTGGTTGGATATGGTTGGGTTTACGCATAAGCATGATATATACTGCTCAGTGCATTTCTAGGCCTATGGGCTTTATTCGAAATGCATTCAGGCTAAGGCCAACTTTTTACATCTCGTGGTTTGAACCGATTTAGGCTATGGTTGGGTTGAATTACACCCGAGTTTCCCAAAACTCACCCTTATTTTCATCCTCACGGTAATCCTCAACCATAGTGGGCTTGAAGGCGTGAGGATTGGATGGCCACATATTTCTCTGAACTGGTTTCTTTACGGTGAACTGGGCGTCCTTTTAATTTCATTTATGGTTTTGGGTTTTAAGTGTAATAAGGCCGCTTAATTATTTTTATGGTTTTGTTTTACTTTTATTATTTTATTTTATTATGATGAAAAAAACTATGATAACTAAGGAAAATGGGTTAGCTTTAGGACGCGTTTCCAAAAACATTAAGTGATTTCAAAATAACTCGATTACAAGTAAGACTTCCGCTAAGCAAACGTTTTCAAACTTAATCATGTTATTAAGATGGACTTAACCAGACAGTTTTCTCACAATTACACGAGATGTTAGAGTGTGGCAATGGCAGTGTGCATGTCTAGGATTGGATCCGAAGGGAGCTTGGTACTTAAGCAATCAAGCAGACTCACCTCCTCTTTTTTGGTTTCCTACCGTGCACAACTCCCATTCACTTTAACCTATATTAAAAGTATCTTTTACATCACCAATAAGGTTTTCCAAACTAAGTAATACGGAATGTTTTGTACGCATCAATGTGGCGCACTGGATCCGGTCATAACGTCTAGGCCGGGTTTGGGGTGTTACACATAAAGCATTATCTGTTTTCATCGTACAATCTTTCCTGTTTGATTCTACTATCTTTTCTAGGATACGTTTGAGCTCTCGATTTTCTGCTTCGACTTGTCCACTAGTTTAAGGATGATAAAGGGTAGCTGTTCTATGGTGAACTCCATATCTCTTAAGGGTCTTATCAAATTGGGCGTTACAAAATGAGTAACCTTATCACTGATAATTGCTCTAGGTGTTCCAAATCGAGAGAAGAGTTTCTTAAGGAATCGTACTACCACTCTAGCATCATTAGTAGGTAAAGCTTGGGCTTCCACCCATTTAGACGTATAATCAACTGCTACTAATATGTATTTATTCCCAAATGAGCTGGGGAATGGACCTATGAAATCAATACCCCATATATCAAATATTTCACACGAGAGCATGTATGTTTGGGGCATTTCATCATGTTTAGAGATATTACCTGTTCGTTGGCATTTATCACAACTAGAAACATACCTGTTGGTGTCCTTGAAAAGTGTAGGCCAATAAAAACCTGATTCGAGTATTTTATGTGCGGTCCTATTTCCACTGTAATGTCCTCCAGTTGGTCCTGAGTGGCAATGTTCCAAGATATTCAATGCTTCTGACCTTGTAACGCATCTCCTAATGACTTGATCTACACGTATATGGAAAAGGAAAGGGTCTTCCTAAAAGTAGGTATTCACATTAGTAAAGAATCACTTCTTTTGCTGATGTGTCAACCCTTTTGGGATAATGTTAGTGGCTAAAAAATTCGCAATGTCTGCAAACCAAGGTACTCAGAATCAGATATAGCAAAAAATTGTTGTTCAGGAAATGAATCATTAATTTCAACTTTATCTAGCTCTTTGGTACTTGAATTTTCAAGCCTGGAAAGATGATCAACCGCGAGATTTTCAGCTCCTTTCTTATCCTGAATCTCTAAGTCAAATTCCTGCAATAACAGAATCCATTGAATAAGTCGAGGTTTTACATCAGTCTTAGTTAAAAGGTAGCGAAGAGCAGAATGGTCAATATAAACGACAACTCTAGACAATATTAGATATGGCCTAAATTTATCGAATACAAAAGCCACAGCTAGCAGCTCTTTCTCCATGGTGGTGTAGTTTTCTTGTGCGGCGGTCAAAGTTTTGCTAGCATAATAGATAGGTTGAAAATGCTTGTCTCTTCGTTATCCCAAAACTGTACCTACTACAAAATCATTCGCATCGTACATTAGTTCAAAAGGTAAATTCCAATCAAGTGTGATTATAATTGGAGCATTAATCAATTTATCCTTTAAAGTATTAAATGCCTCTAAATAGTCCTGATCCAAAATAAAAGGAACATCTTTTTCTAGTAATTTAGTCAAAGGCTTAGTTATTTTAGAAAAGTCTTTAATAAATCTTCTATAAAACCCAGCATGTCCTAAAAAGCTTCCAATAGCTTTAACCGAACTAGGGGGAGGTAGTTTTTCAATGGTTTCAATTTTAGATTTATCAACCTCCATCCCTTTATTAGAAATTTTATGTCCTAACACAATACCTTCTTGAACCATAAAGTGATATTTTTCCCAGTTAAGTACAAGGTTCATTTCCTCACATCTTATTAAAACTCGTTTCAAATTTTTAAGGCAAAGATGGAAAGAGTTACTGAATACAGAGAAATCATCCGTAAATACCTCCATGATGTCTTCTATGATTTCATCAAAAATGGCCATCATGCAGCGCTGAAAAGTAGCAGGAGCATTACATAATCCAAAAGGCATTCTACGATAAGCAAATGTACCGTATGGACATGTGAATGTCGTCTTTTCTTGATCTTCAGGAGCTATTGGGATTTGAAAATAACCAGAGAGTCCGTCTAAAAAGCAGTAGTACATGTGCCTGGATAATCTTTCCAACATTTGGTCAATGAATGGAGGGGGAAAGTGATCTTTTCTCGTGGCGTCATTCAGCTTCCTATAGTTAATGCAAACTCTCCGACCTGTGACTGTCCTTGTTGGGATTAATTTATTCTTCTCATTGGCTACAACAGTCATGCCTCATTTCTTAGGAACAACCTGCACTGGACTTACCCAAGAATTGTCAGAAATAGGATAAATTATTCCAGCATCTAGGAGTTTAATTACCCAGCTTTAACAACTTCTTTCATGTTGGGGTTCAGTCATCTTTGAGCTTGCACACATGGCTTATAATCATCTTCCATTAAAATTTTGTGGGTGCCAAAAGAAGGGTTGATCCCTTTAATGTTAGAAATTTTCAAGCTATGGCTCTTTTATGTTCTCTTAATACTTAGAGAAATTCCTCTTTCTCCTTGGGTTGCAAGTTAGAAGCAATAATCACTGGTAATGTAGAATTATTTCCAAGGAATGCGTATTCCAAGTGATTTGGAAATTGTTTAAGTTCCAGTTTGGGAGGTTCTTCAATAGAGGTTTTTTGCTTAAGTTCATTGTGTACCTTAATACCCTCATATTCTGCTTGTCTTGGGGGTGGTTCATTGAAATTTAGTTCAGCTTTTATCTTACCTATTTCAGAATCATCATCATCTACCTCCTCTCCTTGGGCAAGACATAGTTCCAACATGTCCTTATGTACGATTTCCTGAGAAGAATCTTGAGTAGCATGATTAATAGAGTCAATAAAATAACATAAGTCATCCTATTCTCTATAAAATCGCATGGCATCATAAATTTTAAAAATAATCTCTTTGTCACCTACTCTAAGTACCAATTTACCATCACCCACATCAATAACAACCCTAGCAGTGGCTAAAAATGGACGACCTAAGATTAAAGGTACTTCAACATCTTCATCCATGTCAAGCACAACGAAATCAACAGGAAATATATATTTATCTACTTTTACAAGTACGTCCTCTATAATACCCCTAGGATATTTAACAGATCTATCAGCTAATTGAATACTCATCCTAGTTGGTTTAGGTTCCCCAAGACCAAGTTGTTTAAACATTTTATATGGCATCAAATTAATACTAGTGCCTAAATTAGCTAGTGTTTTATCAACATTCAAACTACCAATTAAGCAGGGAATAGTAAAGCTTCCTGGATCTTTCAATTTGGTTAGCAGTTTATTTTGGAGTATGGTCGAGCACTCCTCATTAAGTTCTATTGTAGATAAGTCTTCAAATTTCCTTTTTTTATTTAGAAGCTCTTTTAAAAATTTTCATATGTAGGCATATGCGATATAGCTTCAACAAAAGGTAAGTTGTTTAAAAAGTTCAAGAAATTTACCGAATTGTGCAACCATGCGGTCTTTCTTCAACTTTGCTGGATATGGGATTGGTGGTTTCTATTCCTTTGGCAATAGATTGTCATTTTTTTCAGGTTTTACGTCCTCTCCTTCATTTCTGTCAGCTTCTTGTGGTGGCTTCTTTTTAGATTCAGCTAACACATTCTCACTCCTTAGTGTAACTGCTTTCACATGCTCTTTTGGATTGAGTTCAGTGTTACTAGGTAGACTTCCTGGTGGTCTTTTTGAAATCAGTTTAGCAAGCTGGCCTATTTGAGTTTCGAGCCCTTGGATCGACGCTTGTTGATTCTTAAATGCTTTTTCGGTATTCTGAAAACAAGTTTCTGACACCGAGATGAATTTCGTTAGCATCTCTTCAAGGTTTGGCTTCTTTTCCTGCTGGTACGGTGGTTGTTGAAAAATTATGGGATGTTGTGGCCTTTGATTTCCTTGGCCATGCCACGAAAAGTTGGGATGGTTCCTCCAACCTGCATTATAAGTGTTACTATAAGGATTATTTTGAGGTTGAGGATTATTACCCATACAATTCAATTGCTCGTTTTCCATGTTGTGGCCATAGGGTGGGTTTTCTGAATTGCTTGTTCCACCTCTATTTGCATCGTACTACATTACTGGATGAGCCTGTGAAGAACCAAGTAAACCATCAATTTTTCTATTCAAAAGTTCTACCTGATTAGAAAGCATAATGACTGAATCGATGTTAAAAACGCCGGCTGCTTTCGTTGACTTTATCCTCAAGACTTGCCACTAATAATTATTCAGTGACATCTCTTCTATAAATTCATAAGCCTCTTCAGGTGTCTTATTATTGATAGTCCCACCAGCAGTTGCGTCAATCATCTGTCTAGTCGAAGGATTCAGGCCACTGTGAAAAGTTTGAACCTATAGCCAAAGTGCTAACCCATGGTGAGGGCACCTTCTCAATAGATCATTGTATCTCTCCCATGCATCATAAAGAGTTTCTAGATCCATCTGTACAAAAGAAGAGATATGATTCCTCAATTTAGCTATTTCAACCGGTGAAAAGTATTTAAGCAAAATTTTTTTGGTCATTTGTTCCCAAGTGGTGATCGATCCTCGTGGTAACGAGTTCAACCACTATTTAGCCTTATTCCTCAATGAAAAGGGAAATAACCGAAGGCAAATGGCATTGTCAGAAATGCCATTGATCTTAAAGGTGTCGCAAAATTCTAGAAAATTTGTCAAATAAGTGTTTGGATCTTCATCCTGCAAACCATCAAACTGAACAAACTGTTGTATCATTTGCATCATGTTAGGTTTTAGTTCAAAATTATTTGTAGCAATAGCAGGTTTAACTATACTTGATTCAGCTCCTGTTAAACTAGGTTTAGCATAATCATACATAGTACGAGGAACAGGATCCTGATTTACTGGGTTCGCAACAGCCACAGGAGGTAGCGGATAATTATGATTATCAGTCATCTCCTCGATTATGGTTTGAATATCGTCCTCTTGCCCTTCCTCTATGTATTGTAAACTTCGCATTATCTCTGTTCGGTTTCTGCGAGCTGTGCTTTCGATCTCACTATCAAAAAGTAGAGGTCTTGACGAGTTTCTTCTAGTCATAAACTATAAAAACCTGCCAGAAGTAAATAAAAGAAAATTTAGTGATATAAACAAAATTAAATTAAAAAAATTAAATTGCAATAAAATAAATGGCTAAAGTAATAAAAATTAAGCATTCCTAATATCTCAGTTCCCTGTCAACGGCGCCAAAAGCTTGATGTGCGTGATAAGTTTTATATTTATTGTTTATCATACTTGAAAACTAACTATTATCACGATAAAGGCAAGCTCACCTATCGAGCAGTAGTATAGCTTATAGCAAGACCGAAATGTCGAACCCACAGGAACTAAAACTACTAGCATTAACCTTCTTTTTATTATCTAGCCTAAAACTAAGAGGATTTGCTTTATCTAAACTAATTAACTAAACTAAGGAAGAATCCCAAGGAAGAATCCACCTAGACTTCACTTGTTATTTGACTCTAAATTAGACGATTTATTCACTTGACTCGATCCGTAAAAATCCCTAATTTAGATTATCATCTCTCTCGAGACTAACAACATCTAATCCTAGGTTGATTAATTGAAATCTCTTTCTAATTAAAACCCCTAGTGTTGCATTAACTCGATATATGGATTCCCTTATTAGGTTTGACCCTAATCCGGCATATTTATGTCACCCTATGTCTAGGGGTGCAATCAACTCCGCTTAATTATGCTAGATCTACTCTTAGACAGAGACTTTTGCTCCTCTAAATTAAACACATCAATACTTGAATCAATATCCTGGAATATTAAAGTAAGAATTAAGAACACATAATTAAGAACAAATCAAATATTTATCATATAATTCAGAAAATAATAACAAGATCTATCTTAGGTTTCATCCCCCTTAGGTATTTAGGGGATTTAGTTCATATGTGTAAAAGAAAACATCTCAAAAGAATAATGATAACAAAACATAAAGAAAACCCAAAAACCCTTGAAGGAAATTGAAGGGAGATTTTTAGTCTTAAAGGAGAATCCAGCTTCTAAGATGGATCAATCGGCTTTCTTCGAGTAATTCCTTGCCTCCTACTCCGTGTGTTTTCTAGGTACTCTTCTAGGGTGTTTATATAGGCTTTAGAATGTTTCCAAACCCTCAAAAGTGGCCATTTTTGAGTAGAACTAGGCTTGGGCTCGACAGGGACACGCCCGTGTGACACGCCCGTTTAGGGTGGCCTAGGCCGTGTTAGAGTCTACTAAATAGGCACGAGCGTGTGGTTTACCCGTGTAAGGAAGTCCAGGCCGTGTTGATTTCCCACATTGACCGATTTTCTCCGTTTTTGGCCCGTTTCTTGCTCTTTTTACTTTCCTATACTCACCTAAGTATAAAACATGAAATTAAAGGATAAGAGCATCAAATTCCACAAATCTAATGATAATTCATCCAAAAATGTGCTTAAGCATGGGATAAAATATGTATAAATTACGACTTATCGCTCTTAAAGGTTGGAGATTGGTCGGAGCATCATCACATTATCCTCCAGCTCGTTTTGGTATAAATAGGAATCCTACCTTGGTGTAATGGCATGTATAGGCTAATGATAATAAATTAGGGTATGTAAATGATTTAGTTGTAACTAGCCACTAGAATGGCTAGTGATAGTAAATTTAATGCATACTTTTGTATGAGGTTTATTATGTTTAGTATATGAATGTGTTTGGTTTAAGATATTAGATGCAATTAAGTTTGGGTAAGTATAAAATTTTAATGTAAAGATGATACTTGAAAGCATGAGTAAATGTGTCATGCATAAAACTTGATCATTAGATTGATTTATATGCCTTAAATTGGTCAGTGAATATATTGAAGTGTTGATACAGGTGCAAGGTACAAAGGCTAAGAAATAAGGCTTGGAAAATAGCATTATTTTGTCCACACGGGTAGACACACGTGCGTGTGTACCAACTGTGTGTGACACACGACCATGCACACGAATGTGTGGTTTGGCCTTGTGACCCCTGCATCTTAAAATTAGAGAAATAGAATACACAGAATTGAGCACACAGTTAGAGACACGGGCGTCTGTCTCAGTCATGTGAGACACAATGCCAAGCACATGGGCATGTGTCCTGGCCGTGTAACTCCTGCACCTAATTTTTGAAAATTAAATTTTCCACATGGTCTAGCACACGGGCATGTGGCTAGTCGTGTGACCCAAGTCAAAGAGTTACACAGGTAAGGACACAGCCGTGTGCCTCTTATTGAATGCCCACATGGCCTAAGACACGGGCGTGTCACATGACTGTGTGAGCCACACGACCTGCCTACACGGGTGTGTGTTCACTGCACTTAAGAAATATTTTGAAATTTCGCGAAAATTTTTTTTATCTCGGTTTAGTCTTGACTCGATTCTAATATGTATTTTGGACTTCAAGGACCCATATGAGGAACATTATGATTGATTCTGGTTTATTTTCAGAAATGAATAGTAAATGACATAAATTAACTGTAATTGAATTGTAAACTCCGGTAATACTTCATAACCCTGCTCGAAGATAAAGCTCGTAAAGGTTTGAGATCGGTTGGAGCATCATCACACTATCCTCCAGCTCGTTTTGGTATTAATATTAATCTTACCTCGGTGTAATGGCATGTATAGGCTAATGATAAAAAATGACGGTATGTAAATGATTTGGTTGTAACTAACCATTGGATTGGCTAGTGATAGTAAATTTAATGCATAATTATGCTTGAGGTTTATTATATTTAGTATATGAATGTGTTTGGTTTAATATATTAGATGCAATTAAGTTTAAGTAAGTATATAATTTTAATGTAAAGATGATACTTGAAAGTATGAGTAAATGTGTCATGCATAAAACTTGATCATTTGATTGATTTATATGCCTTAAATTGGTTGGTGAATATATTTGTAACACCCCAAACCCGGCCCAGACGCTATGGTCGAATCTAGCATGTCACATTGAAGTGTTTTAGTGAAAATCGTGTTTTCATTGAAAACCCTTCTTAAAATAAAAGAAACCCTAATTAACTAAAAAAAACCTTTCAGTTATGAAAGTCTTGCGTAAAACATTTGATTTTTAAAAAAAACTTAGTTGCGGAAACATAGAAAACATACTATAATTTAAGAAATTCATGTTCAACTTCTCGTAATTACAATGAAAATAATAATAATTCAGGAAATAATAACATAATGAAAACCTTATTACAATCTGGTCTAAACATACTTAAAAAGAAATAAAAACTTACATGCTTAAAGAAAAACCAAGTCCGAATTATCTTGCTAGCTGGCCACCCAGAGTCCCTCCAAATATTGAACCTTCTACTGAGCATCACCTGAAAATAAAATAAAAGAGGGGGAGAGTTTTCGCAAACTCAGTGTGTACAACCCTCGATAAAAAACAAACATTCAAAGACAAATCATCAAACATGCAACGCAATCCCATCCAAATTATCCATCCGCTACACACCAGCTCCATTCCCCATAAAACTATGCGGGGATATAAATATCGACCCACCCAGCCCACACACCAATGATAGCCCGGTTGCGGAACTACCTTCATTTACATATTGGGCTTTAAAAACCGTCGGTGGGTCCACGATTGTCAGGCAACCATGCGATCCTCATATACTTCCTCCGTACCATAATTCCCACCCATATGCAACCTAAGCAGAATATCATATGTATGCATGTCACATCCATAAAACTTACATTCTACACCTAGGGGTATTTTGGTCATTTTCACCCTTAGGGGCATTTCAGTAATTTTCCCTTAAGTACTGTTTTCACTTACCTTGGCCCGTTAACGAGTGCCGTGAGCTAAGATGAACGAATACTATGCACCAGGTAGGATTTCAGAGAAGAGGAGATGAGTCATTAAGACCGCTTAAGTACCAAGCTTTCCCTAAATCCAATCCTAGACATGCATATACTCGTTGCCACAGCTTAACCCTTTGACTTGTCCACGGTCGCAATATATTAATTAAGTCTTATGTGGATATCATATACTAAGCCCAAAACCCCTTACAAAGCCCAAACAATTTCACATACCTGTATCTGGCCCATTAAGCCCAATCATATTCATATGGCCCATTAGACCCACATCACTTGTATATGGCCCATTAGGCCCAAATCACATTTATATGGCCCATTAGGCCCAGTCACATTCATATTCATGCTCACATACAAGTTCCTATCACATAGTATCAGCATTCAGTTTTTGCCTATTATGGGTCCAACAGCCCATCGGGCCCATTTAGCCCATTCCGGCCCATATGGCCAAATCACAACCCAAGTCCACAGAATCGCCTGTAGGCCTCAAGAAACCTATCGGTCTCCCCCTTATGAGTGTTCGCACACTCGCAAGACTATCGTAGCCAAACTTTCGGCTTTTCGGCATTTCGGCTTTTGTCGATACATAATGTGTGTGCAGTGTATGTACACACCTGGTAAGCAAGCGTGATGCGATCTCCTTAGCCCAACCTACAATCGATATCACTCAAATATTAATCTTACATACTTATCGAATACTTTACCAAAAGCTAGAATCTCACCTTAACCTTACCTTGCCCGATAAGTATAATAACCCCTTCACTAACCACGATCAACTCCTAGATCTACACCAATTGTAACTATTAAAACCAGAATAATAGGTGACTCGTATCCAACACAAGTCCCCTTACCTTACTATGGCTATTCGGCCAACCTTAGCCAATAGATGAGGAATACTTACCAAAACCGCAAACACCTAAAAAGCAATTCGACAGAGAGCTAAGATCCGAGATCCGATATTAATTCCACTAGATTCGGTCAAAGAGTATTCAGCCCTTGAAAGATTTGGCTTTTCGGCTTTTCAAACTTAGTATGGTGAATAAGGTTTAATTGGTACAGATTAAAGAAGAAGAGTAGAAGAAGAAATTGCCTAAGTGAAATAAAGAAAATTGTGTAGAGAAGAATAAAAATCGGCAGGAAGAAAAGAAAGAAAAATAAAAGGGTTTTTGGCTTTTTGGATCTTGAAAAGAAAAGGGTTTTCAGCTTTTGGAGAAAGGGGTTTCTAGCAACAAGGTGAAAAAGAATTTTGGCAGTAGCCTGGTAACCCTGTATTCAAACCCTATTTATAGCCCTTATAGCTGAATTTTCCATGCCCAAATCCCAATTCGACTCCATCACTTCTCCCTTCTCATCTCCTCGTTTTTCTCCCTGATAACCCCTTGATCCTTTCCTTAATTTTCTCTTCTGAACACTCCCCTTAGAATCCATCTTCATGCCACTTCTATCCTTCTAGAAGGCCAAAATTAAACTTCTAAAACACAAAACTAGGACTCAAACGTTGGACCTTGTTGCTAGCTACTAACGCCACCTCCCTGCACTCTAAGTGGCGTCACTTAGCCACTCTTCCACAAGGCTTTTTTATGCTATTTTTCCCTTATTTTTATTTAAAAGCCCACCCCTAATTCTTTTAATAATTAAACTATAATTTCATTTATTCCTAGGTCCAAACTCAAACCTTTATTAAGACCTACTATAATTATCACATGGCTAGGAACATAAAATACAATTTTTATCAAAACCGAAAACAAAGAAAGTTTAGGATTTTGGGATTTTTGGGGCGTTACAACTCTACCCCCTAAAAGAAATTTCTTCCTTGAAATTTCCAACTACTAACATAGACTACCACACCACACTTCCGTTGCGCACTCTAATTCCAACTTAGGTAAATAGCACACTATGGGTAAATACGTACCATTATTCGCCTATGGAGCGTCTTCATCCTCTTGATGACGTGCTGCATAGACCAAAGCTGGCTGCCTCGCCTCAGCATGATCAGTACCTCTGCCTGGTGCTCTACGACCCAAACCATTTCCACCCCTAGCCTGATCACGGCGTCTCGGCAGTAGCTGACCACCCCTCGGTGGCTGTACACCACCTCGGTCCGCGACTGGCACCTGAGCTGACATTCTAGGGCAATTGCTGATCCTATGCTCCATAGATCCACAAGCTAGATAAGCTCTCGTCCTCTTCCAACATTCGCCTACATGACCTTTCCCACAATCAACACAAAGTGGTACCCTTGGATTAACGGTAAGGGGCCCTGCTCTATCTGGCCCATTAACTCTGGCCCTAACCCTAGGCATCTGTCCAACACTAAGAGTCACAGCCTCCTTTTTACTCTTACCCCTTTCTTTTTCTCGATTTAAGCACTCAGTACTCTTTACCTCCTCCGCTATCTTTACCTTCTCCACCAACTCCGAGAAAACTCGCTCCCTTTGTGGAGCTATCAGTGCCCTGAGGCTATCTTTAAGTCTATCCTCAAACCTAACGCAACGTTCATACTCCGTTGCCACCATTACTCTTGCATACCTACAAAGGCGTAGAAACTTCGCCTCATACTCCGCCACCGATTTGTTTCCTTGGGTCAGGTTCAGGAACTCCTTCCTTCTAGCATCCACATAACTTGCACCCACATACTTCCCTTGGAAAGCAGCTTTGAAGAAATCCTAAGTGACCCGCTCAGGTTGGGTGCCCTCTTTCATTGTCAACCACCACAGGTAGGCTTCTTCCCTTAATAGTGACACAGCTCCTTTCAGCTTTTGTTTCGGTGAGCAGTCCAAATCCTCCATTATTCTTTCAATGGCCTCTAACCAATATTCAGCCACGTTAGGAGCCAAGCCAGCAACGCCTTTAAAGATCTCAGCCCCGTTCAATTGAAGTTGCTCCGGAATAGACCTCTAATTTTTGCTGCCATTATTGGGCCCAGTGACCCTTTCCAAAATCCTCAGCATTGCCTGGGACAATGCATCTTCTCCTACGATCCGATCATACTGTCTATTCCTAGCCACAGGTGAGGCCGGAGCCTCTTCTACTCCAACATCAGGCATATGGCCCGATGTCGACGATTCAGCCCTAACACTTCTACGGCCTCGGTCACGACCCCTTGCACCTCTTATAGTACTCATCGTTGATTCGTGTATTATCTGGATTAAGAAATTTTATGAAATTTTAGTTAGTTTTAATAATTAACCCAATGTTTTATTGAAGTAATTTAAGAGAAGATTGTTTTCGAAAATCCTCTACAGTTTCAGGATCCTATGGGCTTCAGTTCCATTCTAACATAATCATCTAAAGTAGCCCTCTAACTATC
Source organism: Gossypium arboreum (assembly GCF_025698485.1). NCBI lineage: Eukaryota > Viridiplantae > Streptophyta > Magnoliopsida > Malvales > Malvaceae > Gossypium > Gossypium arboreum. The sequence continues at coordinate 70,029,980 of NC_069081.1, forward strand.
TACTGTATAACAATTTAAACAGGCTTAAGAATAAGAATACTTACTTGGTTCGACATTGGAGACTCGGTGTGCCGCTTAGCAAGACTTCCCTTTTTCCAAAACATTGTGGTTCAAAATATATTTTTTTAAGGCAAAAAAAAACCAAGTAATAAGGCCTAATTCACAGCCCGAGTTTTGCAACCTAGGCTCTGATACCACTAAATGTAACACCCCAGACCCGGCCCAGACGCTATGGCCGAATCTGGCGTGTCACATTGAAGTGTTTTAGCAAAAATCGTGTTTTCATTGAAAACTCTTCTTAAACAAAAGAAACCTTAGTTAACTTAGAAATAAACACACCATTCAGTTACGAAAGCCTTATTTAAAACATTTGATTTAAGAAAACTTATCATTTAAAAATTGAGTTGCGGAAGCATCGAAAACATGCTATAATTTAGGAAACCCATGTTTAACTTGTAATTACAGTGACAATTAATAAAAATAATTCAAGTAATAATAACATAAAGAAAACCTTATTACAATCTGGTCTGAACATACTTAAAAAAAAATAAAAACTTAAATGCTTAAAAAAAAACCAAGTCCGAATTATCTTGCTAGCCGGGCCACCCAGAGCCCTCTAAATATCGAACCTTCTACTGAGCATCACCTGAAAATAAAATAAAAGAGGGGGTGAGTTTTTTCAAACTCAGTGTGTACAACCCTCGATGAAAAACAAGCATTCAAAGACAAATCATCAAACATGCAATGCAATCCCATCTAAATTATCCATCCGCTACACACCAGCTCCATCCCCCATCACACCATGTGGGGATATAAATATCGACCCACCCAACCCACACACCAATGGTAGCCCGGTTGCGAAACTACCTTCATTTACATATTGGGCTTTAAAAGCTGTCGGTGGATCCACTATTGTCAAGCAACCATGTGATCCTCATATACTTCCTCCGTACCATAATTCCCACCCATATGCAACCTAAGCAGAATATCATATGTATGCATGTCACATCCATAAAACTTACATTCTACACCTAAGGGTATTTTGGTCATTTTCGCCCTTAGGGGTATTTCGGTAATTTTCCCTTAAGTACGATTTTCACTTACCTTGCCCTGTTAACGAATCCCGTGAGCTAAGATGAATGAACACTATGCACCAGGTAGGATTCCAAAGAAGAGGAGATGAGTCATTAAGACCGCTTAAGTACCAAGCTCTCCTTAGATCTAATCCTACACATGCATATACCGGTTGCCACACCTTAACCCTTTGACTTGTCCACGGTCGCAATATATTAATTAAGTCTTATGTGGATATCATATACTAGGCCCAAAACCCCTTACAAAGCCCAAACAATTTCACATACCTGTATCTGGCCCATTAAACCCAATCATATTCATATGGCCCATTAGGCCTAAATCACCTGTATATGGCCCATTAGGCCCAAATCATATTTATATGGCCCATTAGGCCCAGTCATATTCATATTCATGCTCACATACACGTTCCTATCACATAGAATCAACATTCAATTTTTGCCTATTATGGGCCCAACAGCCCATCGGGCCCATCGGGCCCATTTAGCCCATTCTGGCCCATATGGCCAAATCACAACCCAAGTCCACGAAATTGCCCGTGGGCCTTAGGTAACCTATCAGTCTCCCCCTTACGAGTGTTCGTACACTTGCAAGACTACTGTAGCCAAACTTTCAGCTTTTTGGCATTTCGGCTTTTGCCGATACATAATGTGTGTGCAGTGTATGTACACACCTGGTAAGCAAGCGTGATGCGATCTCCTTATCCCAAACCTACAATCGATATCACTCAAAGATTAATCTTACATACTTATCGAATAATTTACCAAAAGCCAGAATCTCACCTTAACCTTACCTTGCGCGATAAGTATAAAAACCCCTTCACTAACCACGATCAACTCCTAGATCTGCACCAATTGTAACTATTAAAACCAGAATTATAGGTGACTCGTATCCAACACAAGTCCCCTTACCTTACTATGGCTATTTGGCCAACCTTAGCCAATGGATGAGGAATACTTACCAAAACCACAAACACCTAAAGAGCAATTCGACAGAGAGCTAAGATCCGAGATCCGATACTAATTCCACTAGATTCGGTCAAAGAGTATTCAGCCCTTGGGAGATTCAGCTTTTCATCTTTTCAAACTTAGTATGGTGAATAAGGTTTATTTGGTACAGATTAAAGAAGAAAAGTAGAAGAAGAAATCGGCTAAGTGAAACAAAGAAAATTGTGTAGGGAAGGATAGATATTGGCAGAAAGAAAAGAAAGAAAAACAAAAGGGTTTCTGGCTTTTTGGATCTTGAAAAGAAAAGGGTTTTTGGCTTTTGGAGAAAGGGGTTTCTGGCAACAAGGTGAAGAAGAATTTCAACAGTAGCCTGGCAACCCTGTATTCGGCCCCTATTTATAGCCCTTATAGCTGAATTTTCCATGCCCAATTCCCAATTCGGCTCCATCACTTCTCCCTTCTCATCTCCTTGTTTTTCTCCCTAATAACCCCTTGATCCTTTCTTTAATTTTCTCTTCTAAACACTCCCCTTAGAGTCCATCTTCACGACGCTTCCATCCTTCTAGAAGGCCAAAATTAAACTTCTAAAACACAAAACTAGGATTCGAACCTTGGACCTCCTTGCTAGCTATTAATGCCACCTCCCTGTACTCTAAGTGGCGTTACTTAGCAACTCTTCCACAAGGCTTTTTTATGCTATTTTTCCCCTTTTTTTATTTAAAAGCCCACCTACTTGCCAACCCTGATTCTTTTAATAATTAAACTATAATTTCATTTATTCCTAGGTTCGAACTCAAACCTTAATTAAGATCTACTATATTTATCACATGGCTAGGAACATAAAACACAATTTTTATCAAAACCGAAAATAAAGAAAGTTCAGGATTTTGGGATTTTGGGATTTTTGGGTTCCGGTATTTTTGGGCGTTACAATATTGAAGTGTTGATGTAGGTGCAAGGTAAAAAAGGTGAGAAATAAGACTTGGAAAATAGCTTTATTCTGTCCACACGGACAGACATAGGGGCATGTGTCTCAACCGTGTGTGACTCATGGCCATGCGCAAGGGTGTGTAGTTTGGCCGTGTGTCCCATGCATATTAAAATTAGAGAAATAGAATGCTCAGAATTGAGCACACGGGTAGAGACACGGGCATGTGCCTCAACAGTTTGAGACACGCGGCCTAGCATATGGGCATGTGTCCTAACTGTGTAACCCATGTACCTAATTTTCGAAAATTAAATTGTCAACATGGTCTAGCACACGAACGAGTTGCTGTCCATGTGACCCAACTCAGAGAGTTACACGAGTAAGGACACGGGCTAGAACACGGTCGTGTGCCTCACATCGAATGCCCACACGGCCTAAGACATGGGCATGTCACTTGACCATGCGAGCCACATGGCCTACCCATACGAGTGTGTGTTCCCTGCTCCTAAGAAAAATTTTGAAATTTTGCGAAAAATTTTCTGTAATCCCGATTTAGTCCTGGCTCGATTTTAATATGTATTTTGGACCTCGATGACGCATATGAGGGACATTATGATTGATTGTGATTGATTTTTGGAAATGAATAGTAAATGACATAATTAACTGTAATTGAATTGTAAACTCTAGTAATGCTCCATAACCCTGTCCGGTGACGGATATGGGTTAGGGGTGTTACACTCTAACCTAATCTTATGTTGGCAAAAGGATGGGCTTATACCTTTTATGTCATGCTTGGAAAAATTGAAGCATCCTTTTTTCGCAGGAAAGCTTAATTCCCTACCATGAATTAAAGAAACAAATCAAATAAACGAATCATACAAATTCTCCAATTAAAACACTGAATATTCAATTCACGAGAAAGAAAGAAAAATACTGTAACACCCTATACCTGATCCAGTCACTTGACCCTAGCTATAAGCTATTAGAGTTGTTAAACATTACTATCATACAAAGATTCAGCTTAAATAATCAACAAATATATTGAACAACATTAACACAAGTATGATGTGATTTACAATCAAAATCGGGCATTAATTAAACATATGAGACCTTTAAACCAACTCGATAACAACCTAAGACTAAACTAAAACTTTTAAAAAAATTTAGTTAAAACTGTAAACAAAGGTCACACGGTCTTGTAGCTAGAATAATTCATCCACTTAGAATTTTCCAACCCCTATCCAATCTTTCGTGAATATTCATTTCAGGTAAATTACCTCTTTCCCAAGTTAACTTTGGACCCAAAAATCTCGTATCCATTAATTGACAGTTCTCAAGTGTTATTCGAAAATTCTCCATCTATGTATCATCCCTTGGCCCACCACCAATCTTTTCGAAAGACTATACAATTTCATTCAAATCCCCACAGACAATCCAAGGCAATTCTTGATCCTCTCCTAAACGATGAAATAAATCCCAACCCTTCATCCTCTGACGAACATCCGAAAAACCATAAAAAGCCGTTAGCCTTCGTTCTCCCTCCTTCATCCAACTGAATATTCACATCAATGTGGTTTTTTTTAGAATCTTCTTAGTTGAGCCGATCATTCCAATTCCATGCTAAGGTAATACTGCCTGTTGAACCATCTGCTGCAATATCAATCCTATTAGCGAATCCATATCTCCTTCTAACTCTTTCCATTCGTGAACCATCCAATTTAATCTCCATTAAGTAGACCATATGGGGATTATAGGACTTCAACATCTGTCAAAGCCTTCGTTTAGCCCGCGTACTCCCCAATCCACTGACACTCCAGCTTACAATTTTCATGGTGTCCAGCCAACTTGCCCCCTAGCAGCCGCCGATACAATAGAAGAAACAACATTAGATTACTTTCCTATTGCCCCTAACAAATCCTGACAGTTAGAAACATTAGAGTCCAAAAAAACCATTATGGGCCTCTTCTTTCCATCTCCTCCCTCAATTGGGTCATCCTCCAAATCATACTCCATATCCACCCAGCCCAATTCTTTAGAATGCCCCACCTTAGTCAACGATTCTTGATTGGGAAATACTTCTAAATTCAATCCCAAAATTGGATGAATATTTGTCCCAACATCTCTCTTAATCTCTTTCCCTGAATTATTCCTTACACCGTGCTGAAAACGATTTATTTCCTCGTTTTCATCATCTCCTTCCTCACGAAGACAAACACTGTTCATGGTTATGGCCCTTCTAGATTGCACCTTAAAGTTCAGATTCCATCCTATCTCGAAATCCTCTCCTCTTTTATTAAGTCTCACTAGGCAAAATTTATCATTATGACCTAAACATCCGCATAAAAATAAAAATAAAGTGAGCTTCTCATATCTAAAAGTAACATAGGCAAATTTTGAAGAAGAAGTCATTATCTTTTTTCTCCTTTCAACAGTTTGTGTACATCCAGCTCCACTCAAATCCTTAGAAAATTTTTAAACCCCCGATTCACCTGAGTTGTATCATATTCCATAAACCGCCCAATAAAATTCCCCAATTGCTTTGCCACTATTTCCAAAAAACAACCTGGTGGTAAGTCATGTACTTGAACCCAGAAAGTCGAGAACACCAAAGGAACTTGCACTGGATCTTCATTATCTTCTAAATGGTGGATGATCAATAAATGATTGTTGAAATTCCATGGTGCTCCTTCAACCACTCAATTAATATCCATTTTGTGAAAGATTTTGAATAAAAATCGCTTGTCACCCAGATCTGATATTTGAACTCCCCTCAAAGGATGCCACAGGTTCGCCATGGTATTTTACATTGCTGGAAAATGAACAACACTGATTGTTAAAAAACAACCAACTAAACAATAATCAAACATCAACTTCTGTATCCTCGAATCTATTGGCAACAATAACACCTCATCCTCCCCATCTTCAATATTAAGCTTCGCCATATCTTTCTCCATAGTCGAAAATAAAACTCACGCAAAACTCAAAAGCAAGAGTACGTCGAACCAATATGAAAACACCCAACACTATGATTTTAAAAACAGAAACACAAAGGCAAAGACAAAATCGTGCTACGAAAGCAGACATAAACGCGTGCCACAGAGAGCAAACTAGACCGAAGCAAATTTTTATAGTTTATCCATAAAAAATAATTTTCAGCAAGTTCCACATCATCATTAAACATATAAAATTTAATTGATGGATTAACTTACACACTTCGAAATATATAATGAATAATTTAGTTATTTTTAAGTAGAAAAGCCAAAATACAACCTACCCCTAATTTAAATTTAAGCTAGTATTAACAGAACCAATTGCTATGTTTGTCATTTGGGAAAGGCTCAGTCCTAAGGTATCCTCGATGCAATGTAGCACGTTAAATTGGAATCGTGTGGTGAACTATGTTGTCATGATGCGTACCTGTGTATGATTGATTGCTTTTTACAAAGTACTGGATGGGATGAACTTGTTTACGTTTGGCAGCAGGGGATGGACCCCAGAGCAGCTTAATAAGGGAAGTTTTTATACCTTCTTTGTTTTGTTTCTATTTGCCCTTTGTGTAATTCATTATCATATTTTGGATGACTATAAAATGGTTTTGGCTTTCCAATATGTGAATGATATACTTAAAAGTGGATTAGTAATTGGGGCCATGATGCTGTTGTTGTAGTTAATTGTAATTTGGTTTGACTATGACATGACTTTGCACAATTGCATTGTGTTCTTTATGAATATATAAACCCTAACTATATCAGATATCTGTCTAATAAACGTGAAGGAGTTTTTATTTTGCTTTTCATTTTCAACTTCTCTTACCAGTTCAAAACTCTATGCTTGACATGTAGTCCATGTCCTTTAATGGCTTGCAAGTTGTTATCATTTCTAACTTCTGTCTGATTGCGTATATTTTCGCTTATGGTGATAGAATGCTAGTGTTTCATGTAATGGCTGCAGATAGAGTACTTTGTATATACGCTACAACCATGACTTAATTAAGTGTTCGGCAACTCTACTCTTGCATATGTGCCTTTTATGAGCTAGCAGACGCTAACTTCTATTGCCTCTATAATCTTGAAGCAGCTCATACCTTTTTTCTTACACTGTGAGTCTAAATGCAACCCCTGATTATATGGCTTTCAGTATCCACGGAGACTCATCTTTAAGGGGGGAGCACCTCCTCCACGTCCCTTACTAACTTTTGTCTCCAAAATATCACTAGACTTTGAATTTGTGAAACTATGATCCCAGGGTTGAGCATCAAATTTTTTAATATCCATGTTCCCTACCTCTCTTCCACTTGATGATATAAAAATTGTTTTCAAAGTAGTATCTTCTGCTGCTTCTATAAAAGTTGTTTAATGGAGTAGGCATCAATAGTAGATTCGTTTTTTGCTTGTTTTGGTGTTCACAATCATTCATTGCTTAGCTTTGCAATGGCAGAATTAAAGGGGGATGGGGTTGGAGACTATCATTAGGATTGGCCGGTATTCCAACACTTCTCCTGACTGTAAGGCCTCTCTTGGTGGTTGGTAGTCCTAACAGTCTCATCGAGCGTGGTCGTCTTGACGAAGGAAAGGCCGTACTCCGAAAGATTCGAGGAACTGATAAGATTGAGCCTGAGTTCCTGGAACTTGTCAAGGCGAGTCGTATCGTTAAACAAGTGAAACATTCTTTCAGGAATCTCCTTAAATGAAGGAACCGACCCCAACTTGACATTGCAATTGTGCAGGTTGGTCAATTGCAGCTTAATTTTCACGTCGGGTCGTAAAATGAGTAACTCTTACTGATATGTCTGTATTTTAATTGTTTTTGAATATTTGTAATAAAAATAAATTTTAATAGAATTTGACATTATAAATTTTATGATTTTAATTTTTTTATTATCTTATTATTTAAATGGAGATTATTGCAGTGATAATTGTAGTGATATTTTGAATTTCAATAGACTTTAATATTGTAAATTTTATTTTATGTTTAGTATCTCTATTTTAAATGTAAATAATTATTTTAATAACTTGTATTATTAGATTTAACTTTATAATAATACATTACTAAATCTTGGAAAAATTAAAGATTGTCTTTTTGATAATAAAAATAAAAATTAGTGTTTTATTTTTAACTTGGGATGCTATTCTTCTTCAAAGCTTTAGAGAGGAAATCCGTCCTTAATTATTTTGGTATATTTCGATAATTTTGGATAATTTTGGAAATGATATTAAGTTTTGGGTACAACATTTGTCCTTAATTATAAGGACTAATCAAGGACGATTTTCAATGATAGATCCTGTAACTTTTTAGACACATGGTTTTAAAGGATGCATGTTGGGGACGAGTTAAGTTGTCTCTAAAGCTTTTGGAGACGATTTTCAAGCTTTTAGGGACATTTTTAATCATCCTTGAAGCTTCTAAATTTTGTGGTGTTCAACATGTAAGTTTTCGATTCTAATTTTCAGCTAATTTGATTTAATATTTTCAACCTTATAACTGAATTTTTTGACGCCACTAAAAATCGGATCATTATAATTTTTCCTTCTTTTAATAAATTTTATCCTTAAAATTCACCTAGAAAGAGGTGAGGATATTGCGACTTATCGTTTCTTCAAGTTCCAAGTGGCTTCTTCAATTTTGTGGCTTCTCCAAAGAACTTTTGCTAAAGGCATCCATTTTTTTCAGGTTTTTAAATGACTTCTTCGAAAGTGAGTATCTAAGGATAATTAATCACAACATTAATATTTTTCTTTAGTTTGATATAAATGTAACTAGTAGAATAACAAATTTAGACCTCAAAATTTACATATTCTTTCTATTTTATATATGTTTTAAGCTAAATTTTTATATATATATTCTTTTGAATTTTTAGATTTTTATATATTTTAAAATTAGAATTAAATTAACAAAATATATAAACAATACGAGCTTAATTTAATATTATATCAATTAAATTTATATACAATTAAAGGAAAATATTAATTATCATAATTAACTGTCTTTAATTACTTACTTTTAAAATTAATTAAAATTAAAAACTAAGTCGATGTTTTTACTAAAATAACTCATTTCCATAAATGATGGAATCCCAAAATATGTACTTGGAGAGATTTGATATACACAGTGATAATTTAGTTGTTTTAATGCTGAAGTTGTCAAATGAAGACAAAAAGAGCGAATATACGAGTTAAATCATGTCCTTCGGCAACTCATCAGTATCAAATTGTGAACTAAATTTTAGGTGCATTAATTAAAGATTAATAAGTTCGGCAACTGCATTGGTGGCTCATTAATATGCAATGCTAGCATGGAAAATACCGTTCACTATTAATAATGCCAATTGCCAATTTGCCCACACCAATCATATCCCTCCTTTTCTTCTTTCTTAAAAGATATCACATCAATACAGACATAATGATTAGTTTCTTTCATATTTTAATTAACAATATATTAAATTATTTTATAACTTTTACATTTTTCTCAAATTACGCTACATAATATTTATAAATTAATTTAAATATTTTTCAGTTACCCCGTCTAGTTAATTATGTAAGTTTTTCCTGACATTTTGTATCTAAATTGAATTAATATTATTAGAAATCTATTCATGCGTATATTTATGTTGAATTTATGAATTTAAAATATAAATATTTTTAAAAATAACATACAATAAATAATAAAATGTATGAGTTGAAACTAATTAATTATAATAACACATGAAATATTTATGATATTAAAATAAAAATAGATTAATTTTGAGTAAAAGCGAAATTTAAACGCATAAATGATACTAAATTCATTACAAGTATTTATCATAATTTTGTCATCAATTGTGAGTTAATATCCGTTGACTTGTGACACTAACTCAATTAACAATATTATTAATATATACAAATCATGGAGATAATAAATTGTGCATATTAAAATAAAAATATATTAAAATAAAGCTTTGATTGGGTAGTAAATTTAAAGTTTTACTAATCTAATTACATTAAAATAGGCATATTTTATTGGTTTTGTTAAAATGAAAAACTAAAATGTAAATGAATAGTATAACTTATTTTAATTACAAAATAACATTTCAATAATTTTTCTAACTGAATTGGTGACTTGATTGAAAATGAAACTAACTCCGTAAAACATTTAATAAATAGTATAAATAATAGTACAAAATTAAAATATTTAAAATGTAATTAATTACATATTTTTTTTGCTATTTAAATATTTTATTTTATTTTTCAACGATAACACCAAATTAATTTAATATAAAAAGTTGTGATGTATCAAGAGCAAAAAATAACACACCCTCAATCCACTAATGGGTTAATGAGTTTTTTAATGATAGTGACTAATTTGAACAATTATCTTAATTAGAGTGACTAATTTGACAAAAGAAATAGAGTGACCAAAATAGGAACAACGCTATTTTTATAGTGACCTGTGGTGCAGTTTATCCTTTTAGGGCCAGTTCTTCATTGCTTTTGAAAAGTTCCGTGGAAAAGTGCTTTTAAGAAGTACTTTTGAGAAGTGCTTTGGAAAAATTTAAGTGTTTGATATTGCTGTCAAAAAGTACTTTTAAAAAGTAAAATGTCCATTTTAGACATGATATTATAAAGTAATAAATATGTATTTAAATAATGTTCAAATTAGTTAATATTATGATATTTTAGTAAAAATATAAAAAAATAATTTATTATAACTTATTGTTAATATTTTAATATATAATATTAATTTTAAATATTTCTAAGTAATTAATATTAATTATTTATTAAATTTAATTAGAATATATAAACTATATTTAAATATTTAAATATAATAATTAAATATTTGTAATTAGATATTGGCACAATTGTATTATTTTAAAAATATTTTTATTTTTAATTAATGCTTTTAACACATTTGTAAAACTCATATTAAATTACCAAGAAAGAGAACACAAAATAATAGCATCAAACACATTTTAAGTCAAAAAGTAAAGTTAAAAAGGTTAAATAACAGCCAAAAATGCTTTTTGGCTGAAAAAGCTAAAATTTACTGCTTTTTCATATCTAAAAAAACTCATCCCAAAAGTTAAAAAAGTTGTCCCAATGATTTGTATTCTTCATTGCTTTTAAGAGAAAAGCACTTTTTTTAGCAAAAGTTCATCCCAAAAACAATGGAGAACACACCCTTAATAATTTATATATGCAATGATAAAATGATAATTTCATATAGTAAAGTGTGACAGAACGGAGTAAGCAATTACTATAATCACTCCATACCCACTATTCAAAAGAAAAAATTCACTCACCTCACCATGCATCAACTTTTCAAAAAATCCATAGTTTTATTTTTTACTAAAGTTTTTACTTATATTTTTAATTTCAAGTTTAAATTTGTATTAACTATTCTTTATTTATATATAAATATTATAATACATATATAATAAGTATTTTTTTCTTTGTATGATTTTTTATACAATATTTAAAAACTAATCATAATCCTACCCAAACTCTTAAATGAAGTACAGTATGCATAAATATACTTAAACGGACAACCTTCTATGAATGCCCACCAAGTTAATATTTAATGGACTCTTATACTATTACAGGAGTAACCAAACCACTCACAATAACACTCATATAGAACGCTAGCAAATAAATACCCAGTACACATAAGCATTTTGTTTGAACATCTCATTTAAGATATAAGTAAATATTAATGTTTTATGATTTCGATTTCCTTTTTACCTAGTATCACCCCTTGGCTTGATCCTTGCTTTTAAGGTATTGCTCATCACCACAGTAAACTCGAATTTCCCACTGAAATCAATGTGAGAATTAGGAGGATAAGCAGTCCATTCAAATTCCTGAACCATTCTTGCTAACATTAGGTGAATATGAACAGTGGCCATTGTTAATCCAGGACAAATCCTCCTCCCAGCACCAAATGGTATCATTTTCACCATTGTTACACCTGTTATATCTGCATCTTCTTTCCCTAAATAGAATCTATCAGGATCGAACTTTTCTGGGTTTGACCAGATTTTGGGATCTTCACTAATCCCAGGCAAGAAAACCTCGAGATTTGCATTAATGGGGATGTTGAATCCACCCAAAGTTGTTGCCTCAGTCGCTGCATGAGTTAGTAAAAAGTAGGTTGGTGGGTGCTTACGTAACACTTCATTCACTATTGCTTGTAAATACTTCATGTTTTCAACATCTTTCTCCTCTACTGTTCGATCACCAACTGTACTTTTGATTTCATCAAACAATTTAGATTGAATATTTGGATTGTGAATCAGCTGAGCAATACCCCATTCAAGTACAGTCGCGGTGGTATCAGTTCCGCCATTGATGAACTCGGAGCAAAGTGAGATCAGCTCTGAGTTGGATGGTGCTGAGTTTCTTCCTTCAACTTTGAGATCAAAAAGGGTGTCGAGATACGAAAACCGCATCGCGGAGTTATTTGATCCTGGATTCCTAAGAGCTACTCGACGTTGTTGGATGAACGGAGTGATATTTTCGACTTGCTGTTTACGAACTTGGAGTGCTCGCTTGCGTTGCTTGCCAAAAAAGGGTCTTAAAATGGGAAGAAAATCATCGATTCTTGGATCTAATGTAATCAGAACATTTTTCGTTATTAGATCCATTTTCTCAATAGTTTCTTCATCCATTTCAATCCCAAAACACATCATTAAGAGTATACAAAACACAGCGAAACGAGCATTTTTCAACACCGAAACAACGCCGCCATTGGCCTTAGCTTCGGCTCGAAGACGATCTATGAGTTTATCCATAGCTTGACTTCTAATACTGTGAAACTCTTTAATCCTACTTGAGCTTAGCATATTTTGAACCAAGTTTCGTCTTAGAGACCGCCACTCAAGGCCGTAAACGGCGCTATTTACGGTGAACTTGTTGCAACTAAAGATGTTTCGAGTGGGATTTTCTCGGGGTCTGCTGGCGAAGATAGCACCCTTTTCGATGAAAGCTTCATGGCAAAGCATGGCGTCGCTAAGTATAATTATCGTTCGAGTCCCCATCCTGAGAGTGAAAATGGGCCCATATTTACGGCGAAGATCGTCGACGTATTGAAAGAAAGGCTTGCCGGAGCGAGCAACCTGGAAAAGATTACCAACAATAGGCCAACCAGTAGGTCCCGGGGGGAGCTTGAGATGTTTGGATTGAGATTTACGATAAAGAAAGGGAACCAGGCATGAAAGAAAGAAAACAGCAAATGTGAAGAAGAGATGGGCATAAGAAGGCAATGAATTGCAAGTAAAATAGCCAAAGAAAGTAGCCATTGTTGATTAGTGAGGGATGATATTTAGGGTTAAGGGCGTATTAAAATGAGAAGAGCATGAAATTGCAGGTGGGTTCAATTAAAGCTGCCTAAAAGATGAAAACAACATTGATATCCCACTTATTAGAAAGATATCACATCAACACATTGAATCCTACATATTAATTAGTTTCTTTTCCCTATGATAATTTTAAGTATTAATTAAAAGATATTAAATTATTTTATAATTTTACAATTTTTTCAAGTTACGGTTCTTAATAATTTATAAATTAAATATGTTTCAATTACCTCGTCTAATTAATTATGTAAGTTTTTATGATATTTTTATCTAAAGTGTATTAATATTACTAAAAATCTTTTCACATTTAGGTAGGAATCACAATTTAGAATATAAATGTTTGTTTAAAAAACATATAATAAATAATAAAATGTATGATTTGAAATTAATTAATCACAATAACACATGAAATATGTACGATATTAAAATAAAAATTTAGACTAAATTATCGTAAAACAAATTTTTTTGGTGAAAAAAATAAAATAAATTACATCAAATGCATAAAAGCACCATTTTCTTCCTTTTTTTGTAGCAATTCTAATATTTCCTTAGGAGCCTCATTGAAGACTTGTAGACTCGATTTCCAATTCAGGCTAAGTTTAGCAAGTCGATCTGCAACCAAGTTATAATCTCTGTGTATGTAAATGATCCTCCACTGCCTTTCAAACTTCATAATACGTTGGGTCCTTCTAAGCATAGTGATCCTTAGATCCTCCAATCCCAAATCAGTCAGGGTTTGAACTACTTCAAGATTATCAGTCTAAAAAATGGCCCGTCTATACCCTTTATTTAGAAGAATAAGGATCCCATCTAGGATACCTCATGCTTAGGCCTCAAACGGGGAACAAACACCCAAGTAGCGATTAAAACCCATAATCCAATTTCAAATCCTTATCTCGAACCATGCCTCCGGCCGTAGCATAACCAGTATCTCTAGCCACAACACTATTTGTAGATAGATGCACCCACTTATCATCAGAAATAATAACTGAATTCGAATTGGGAGTATTGATTTTGCATCCACTAAGATGTGTTTTGAATTGGCGAGCCCAACTTAAAGAGACTTTTACCACTTTGATTGTCAACCAGGAAATATTCTAAAAAATAAAGAGATTTCTATTCTTCTAAAGATGCCAAGCGATTAAAACAAAAAGGCACGACCATGTGACCCTACTATCCTGCAATCTCAAATGACAACAATGGTTAAAAGAAAGCCAATCCTGGAAAGAGTCAGAAAAAAACCTTTGTTTTAGATGATTTGGAAGCACATGCATCCACACATCCTTCGCTACCCAACAATCCTAAAGTACATGGACCATATCCTCAAAATCATATCCACACAGAGTGCAAGAGTTGCAATGACCGATCCCTCGTCTATTATGTTCTTAATTAGTAAGAAGTTTTTTCTTAAAAGCGAGCCATAGAGAAAATCTCGCTCTCTGTGGTCTTTGACATTTCCAAATAATCTCTCAATACTCCTTTCTAAAACTCCAAGTGTTCTCTTTTAGAGTCTAGAAAGCATTACGAACTGAAAATGCTCCTGAGGCTGAACGAGCCCAAATCACCTTGTCCAAACCAGAACCATGATGAAGAGGGGGGATACTGATAATCTTATTAATAACATCTTTAGGTAGCCATGTAACATCTCGATTTTGGGCCTAGTCGGAACAGTGGTTTCGAGACCACTAATCCGAGGTCGAAGAACGTATTTTATTATTATTTTAAGATTATAACATGCTTATATTAGTGCAAGAAAAATTTGGTAAAGTAATTTTAGCGTTTATGAGCTTAATTACGAAAAAGGACTAAAATCGCATAAAGTGCAAAAGTCCTATTTTGATAGCTAAGGGTGTCAAATAGCTAGAGAACCTAAATTGGAGATCTTTAAAGGGCAATTAGACCCTTTAGAATAGCATGGCCGGCTATAGGAGACAAAGGTGGTCAAAAGTAAAAAATTTGGTGAAATTAGGTGTTGAAATTGAATAAAATAAAATAAATAGTAAAAGTTTTCATTTTTTTCATCTCTCTCTTTCTTCTCCACCGATTTTCTCCAAGAAAGTGGCCATGGAAGCTTGAAAATTTTTCAGCAACTAAAAGCCTTGGCAAGTAAGTGATTTGAGGGTTTTTCTTGAATATTATTGTACTTTTAAGGTCCTTGTAACATGAGCTTTCTAACAAGGGGACTATTTTGAAAAATGGTTGAAAGTTTAGGGTTTTTCCATGATAGTAGACATGCTATTTTCTGAAATTTTATGGAAGAAAATGAACCGTGGTTGTGTAATAAACAACTTTTGTGAAGAGATTTATCATGAAACCCCTAAAAATGACCATTTTGCATAAGTTGTAAAATAGGTGATAAAGGTGTGAATTATTGAGAATTTTGGACTGCTTCTAGTTTAAAAAGTAATTGAATAGGCTTAAGATACGAATAAAATCGATAAAAATCAATTTTTGGACCTAAGGGTAAAATGGTCATTTTACAAAAGTCTAGGAGCAAAATTTTCATTTTGCAAAAGTCTAGGAGCAAAATGGTCATTTTTCCCAATTTTAAGTTTTTGAGTATCTAAATTAATAAAATGATTAAATTCGTAAATTTTTATCATTCTAGATCAAGAATTACAAAATCCGGGCCTAGACCAGGGAAAAACGAAGCAAGTGGACTAAGCCGAATTAGCCGTCTACATTTTGCAATCTGAGGTAAGTTGTATGTAAATAATACAACTACATTGTTATTACATGTGCTTGAATTGAGATAGCATGAATTTTGAACCTTAGGAAATAAATAAGATATTCAGGCCATGACATTCGGTATGTTTGTGTGGTAGTGTAAGACATGTCTGGGACATGCATCCGCCACATTATGAGAGCCAGTGTAAGACCATGTCTGGGAAATGGCATCGGCATTATACCCTATGTTTGAGGTGTAGTGAATATCCAATAGTGTTGCAAATGGTTCAACGGTGAGAATTACAGTTTAAGTTAAACGAGAAAAGTATAACCATGTTGTGAGTGATACAGGTACCTAAATGAAATGCATAAGATGTGAGCTTAGTATATGCTATGTGAATTGTGTTGGATAGTGATGAGTAAGTTGTGCTTATGCCTATTTTAGTGTAATAACATGATGATGAATAGTAAAGATGTAGTTATATTAATTTTCATGCAACTTACTAAGCTTCATGCTTACCCTATTTCTTATAGTGCCGCCATAATAGTTCGAGGATCATCTCTACGTCAGAGAAACCAGTCACACTATCAACCGAAGCACTTGGTATAGTTAAATCTATTATTTTGATTATAGCATGTATAGGACCCTAACTTTTGAGTTTTGTGTCATTTTTAATTGGCCAAATGTGTTGGCTTACTTTAGCTTTTGATTATTTTGATTATAGCATGTATAGGACCCTAACTTTTGAGTTTTGTGTCATTTTTAATTGGCCAAATGTGTTGGCTTACTTTAGCTTTTGATTCATTTTGTATAAGGCCATTGAAAGATGGCTAATATTGAAAGTTATTATGTGAATGTAAGTTAATTTTTCATGAATGTGAAATTGTTGGCATGGTTGAATATATGTAATGTATATAGGTCTTGATTATGGTTGTTGTTATGTTGTGTTTCAGGGTGGCAAAAGGGCTTGGTAGATAGCCCTATATTGTTCACATGGGTAGACACACGGGCATGTGTCTAGGCCGTATGTGACACACGGTCAACCACACGGTCGTGAAGTTCGGTCGTGTGTCCCCTCCACGTAAAATTTGCAAGTGAGTATGCATGGTACTAAACACACGGGTAGAGACACGACCGTGTGTCTCAGCCGTGTGAAAGACACGGCCTAGCACATGGGCATGTGCCTTGGCCATGTGACCCTTAAGAATTGCTGATGTCAAAAACAAAATGTCTAGGTTTTTGCACACAGGCTAAGACACGGGTGTGTCATGGCCGTTTGAAAGATACGGGCCATGGATACGGGTGTGTGCCAGGCTATGTAAAAACCTCTGTAGGTTCGAATTTGAAATTAATTCCACAAGGGTAAAGGACACGGGCGTGCCCCTGTATGCTTAGGCCGTGTGAGCCACACGAGCCAATAGCACGACCATGTTGAATTGGTCACACGGGCATGTTGTCCCTCCCACACGGGCGTGTGCTCCTGTGTCTAGTGTTATTTTCAGAGTCCGTTAGAAGACTCGAATTGGTCCCAATTGGTTTTTATATGAATGTTTGGAGACTCGTATGCCATATTGAAGAAGTTTAGACAAAGTTTTAAATTTGACCAGGTCTTGATGATTCAGAAACATAGGAATGCATGTGTTCAAAGTAGGTAATGCCTCGTATTCCATCCCAGCGTGGGGTACGGGTGTGGGGTGTTACATTTAATGGTATCAGAGAATGGTTTAGTCAGTTCTAGGACTATCCTAGGGTGAGTACGAGTCTAGCTATACATGCCATAATTGTATATTGATAGTGTGACGACTCCTGATGAGATAAATTGTGTTTTATTCATATAGTAAATGGATCTTAACATAGCTACGACGAATAATGTGGAGAGTAATGCGCCGGCTCCCACTAAAGGGACCGCGCCAGTAGATAGTGAGCCCGTGACGATGAGTCAGGGCGGAGGAGCTAGAGAAGCTTACCTTCACATGATGGATGCCTGGTATTCAGAGTTTATTTGAGCAAATCCAAATACTCCACCTCCCTCATCTCTTCCGATTTCTCAGTATGCCCCTATAGCTCCGCAAGAAGTGGATGTGGTTAGAAGAGAGAGACCCCCAATAGATAAGATATGAAAACAAGGGGCTGAAGAATTTCAGGCCAAGATTGATGATGACCCGGAGGTAGCAGAATTTTGGTTAGAAAATATCATTAGGGTATTTGATAAGTTATCTTGCAAGCTTGAGGAGTGCATGAGACTCAGCCTGCCAATGTTGGAATACTCTCGTGTCCGTTGTACCGAGAGAGAGGATAACATAGTAATTCTTCCAGGAAGAGTTCTGAAAGAAGTATATCAGTCAAAGGTTTATAGATTAGAAGAGGAAGGAATTTTTAGAATTGAAACAGGGCTGAAAGTCCATAACAGAGTATGAGCGTGAATTCGTGAGGCTCAGCACATACGCTAGGGAGTGCGTGTCTGCTGAAGCTATCATGTGCAAGAGATTTAAGGACTGATTGAATGAAGATATCCAATTGTTAGTTGGCATTTTAAAACTGAGGGAATTCATGGTGCTAGTTGAGAGAGCATGTAAGACCGAGGAGTTGACCAAAGAGAAGAGAAAAGCTGACATTAAGGCCCGAGACTCAAGGAAAAGACAGATAGAGAAATCACAACATACCTCATCTAAAAGATCAAGAGAGTTTCCTACCTGATATAATGCATCAATGGGATTCTCGAATAAGAGTAAGAATAAGCAACATGCAGCGTCTAAAGCCCAAACTACTTCTGTTACGAGTGTTGGCAGTGCTCTGTCAAACAGGCTGGAGTGTTCACAATATGGTAGACTTTATTTCGGTGAATGTTGAGTGAATGAAAGAGGTTGCTTCAAATACGGATCTTTGGACCACTTCATCCGAGACTGCCCTGAACTAAATGAGAAAGAGAAAAAGCAAGATATGAGGGTGAGTAGTGCTCGTACGAGGGGTAGACCACAAAAGAACCCGAGCAGTGGGGCTAGCAGTAGAGGTAACCCTAGAGATCCAGCTATGAGGTTAGAGGGCTGAGCGCCTGTAAGAACTTATGCCATTCGCGCTAGCAAAGAGGCATCTTCACCAGATGTTATCACGGGTACTTTTTCTCTTCATGGTACTTCTGTTATTGCTTTGATTGATCCAGGGTCTACTCATTCCTATGTGTGCATGAAATTAGTACCCAGAATGAATATGTCTGTTGGGTCTACTGAATTTGTAATAAAAGTGTCAAACCTACTAGGCAAACATGTGTTAGTTGACCAAGTATGTAGAAATTGTCCCTTGACAATTAAGGGTCATAGTTTTCTAGCTAACCTCATATTGTTGCCATTTGATGAGTTCGATGTAATCCTTCGAATGGATTGATTAACTTCTCATAGTGTTGTAGTGGACTGTAGAAGGAAATCCATTAAGTTGAAATGTGAATATGGGAATGTTCTTCGAGTTGAACCAGAGGAACCAGATGACTCACCTGTAGTAATATTGTCTTTGACTGCTAAGAAATATTTGAGGAAAGGATATGAGGCTTATCTCGCTTTTGTGCTGAATACTCAAGTGTCTGAGTCAAAGATTGAATTGGTACCGGTGGTTTGTGAGTTTATAGATGTGTTTCCGAAAAAGTTGCCCATATTACCTCCAACCAAAGAAGTCAAGTTTGGCATCAAGTTAATACCTGGTATGACTCCTATATCGATTGCCCCGTATAGAATGACACCAATAGAATTAAAGGAGTTGAAAGTACAACTACAAGAGTTAATGGATAAGGGCTTCACGAGACTGAGTTTTTTTTGTAGGGTGTTCCGGTACTTTTCGTGAAAAAGAAAGACGGGTCGATGAGTTATGTATTGACTATAGACAACTTAACAAAGTGACTGTGAAAAACAAGTATCCTTTGCTAAGGATTGATGACCTATTTGATCAATTAAAGGGAGCCACTATATTTTCCAAGATTGACCTGAGGTCAGGATATTACTAGTTAAGGGTTAAGGAGCAAGATGTACTGAAAACCGCATTTCAGACGAGGTACGGGCATTATGAGTTCCTCATCATGCCTTTTGGCTTAACGAACGCCCCAACGATTTTTATGGACTTGATGAATCGTATTTTCTGACCATATCTGGATAAGTTCGTCGTCGTTTTTATCGATGACATATTGATTTATTCGTGTGATGAGAGTGAGCACGCGGAGCATTTGAGAACAGTTTTACAATCCTTGAGAGACAAGCAGTTGTACGCCAAGTTCAGTAAGAGTGAATTCTGGCTTAAGGAGGTCGGATTTTTAGGACACATTGTGTCGGGTGATGTGATCAGAGTTGACCCAAGCAAGATATTAGCTATTCTCAAGTGGAAACTACCGAGGAATGTGACAGAGGTTAGAAGCTTTTTGGGTTTGGTTGGATACTACAGAAGATTTGTGAATAGATTCTCTATGATAGCAACTTTGATGATAAGATTGTTGCAAAAAGAAGTCAAGTTCAAATGGACAGAAAAGTGCCAATATAGTTTTGAGAAGTTAAAGGTTTTGTTGACTAAAGCCCCAGTGTTAGTGCAACTAGAATCGGGCAAAGATTTTTTGATTTATAGCGATGCCTTCTTGAATGGATTGGGGTACGGCTCATGTAAAAAGGTAAATTCATAGCCTACGCTTTGAGACAGCTGAAGCCACATGAGAAAAATTACCCGACGCACGATTTAGAGTTGGCCGCTATCATGTTTGCGTTGAAAATTTGGAGACACCATTTGTATGGCGAGAAATGCCGAGTGTTCACTGACCATAAAAGTCTCAAGTATTTGATGACTCGGAAGGAGTTGAATCTACAGCAATGAAGATGGCTAGAGTTGATAAAGGATTTTGAGTTGGTGGTTGATTATCACACGGGCAAGGCGAACGTTGTCATCGATGCCTTGAGTAGAAAATCATTATTTGAGTTGAGAGCAATGGATGCCCAATTAGCCTTATTAGATAATGGTTCGGTTCTAGCAGAGTTGAAAGTTAGGCCGATGTTTCTACAAGAGATCCGTGAAGCTCAGAAAGGTGATAAGGATTTGCAAGCCAAAAGAACTCTGTGTGAGTCGGGGGTTGAATCAGACTTTCGGATTGGCACTGATGGGTGTATAATGTTCAAAGATAGAGTTTGTGTACCCAAAGACAGCAAACTTATTCAGAAGATTCCACGATAGGCACATAGTGGTTGCTTGTCTATCCACTCGGGTAGTGTGAAAAAGTACAACGACCTAAAGAAAATGTATTGGTGGTCAGGAATGACAAGAGACATTTCAGGGTTTGTCTCTAAGTGCCTAGTGTGTCATCAAGTGAAGGCTGAACATCAAGTACCATCGGGTTTACCTCAGTTTATCATGGTCACTGAGTGGAAGTGGGATCGAATTACTATGGATTTTGTGACGGGTTTGCCGGTAACCCCGAAGAAAAAGGATGCTTTTTGGGTTGTTGTGGATAAGTTAACAAAGTCGGCACATTTTATACTAGTGCGTACTGACTACTCCCTTGAGAAACTGGATGACTTGTACGTTTTCAAGATTGTGAAGCTTTATGGAGTGCCTTTATCGATTATTTCAGATAGAGACCCGAGATTTACCTCGAGGTTTTAGAAGAAGTTTCAAGAGGCATTGGGAACTAAACTGAATTTTAGCATGACATTTCACCCACAAACCGACGGTCAGTCAGAGAGAGTAATTCAGATTTTAGAAGACATGTTGCGATGTTGTGTTCTCGAGTTTTAAGGTAGTTGGGAAAGGTACTTACCATTGGTTGAATTCGCTTACAACAATAGTTATCAGTCAAGTACGAAGATGACGCCTTATGAGGCTTTATATGGGTGAAATTTTCGAACGCCTTTATATTGGATGAAGCTCAGAGAGAGTCGGATTCACGAGGTCGATTTAGTCAAAGAGACTGAAGGGAAAGTTAAAGTGATTCACGACTGTTTGAAGGCCGCCTTGGATAGATAGAAGTTCTATGCGGATTTGAAACAGAAAAAGATTGAATTTCAAGTCGGTGATCGAGTGTTTGTGAAAGTATCCCCATGGAGGAAAGTCCTCAGATTTGGTAGAAGAGGCAAGTTGAGTCCTCGTTTCATAGGACCTTATGAGGTTACCGAGAGAGTAGGGCCTATGGCCTATCGATTGGCTTTGCCATTAGAGTTAGAAAAGATTCACGACGTGTTTCATGTGTCCATGTTACGTCGATATAGATCGGACCCTTTGCATGTGATTGCGCCAACAGAGGTAGAAATTCATCCGAACATGACGTATGGCGAAGAACCGGTCAAGCTTTGCCTCGGGAAGTCAAACAGTTGAGGAATAAAAGTATCACACTAGTAAAAGTTTTGTGGCATAGACATGGAGTGGAGGAAACCACATAGGAACCCGAGGAGACCATGAGAGATCAATACCCAAACTTATTCACCGGTAAGATGTTCGGGGACGAAAATCCTTAAGGGGGAGAATTGTAACAGCCTGATTTTGGGCCTAGTCGGAACAATGGTTTCGAGATCACTAATCCGAGGTCAAAGAAAATATTTTATTATTACTTTAAGATTATAACATGTTTATATTAGTGCAAGAAAAATTTGGTGAAGTAATTTTAGCGTTTATAAGCTTAATTATAAAAAAAAAAGACTAAATTGCATAAAGTTCAAAAGTCCTATTTTGATAGCTAAGGGTGTCAAATAGCTAGAGAACCTAAATTGGAGATCTTTAAAGGGCAATTAGACCCTTTAGAATAGCATGGCCGGCCATAGGAGACAAATGTGGTCAAAAGTAAAAAATTTGGAGAAATTAGGTGTTGAAATTGAATACAATAAAACAAATAGCAAAAGTTGTCATTTTTTTTCATCTCTCTCCTTCTTCTCCACTAATTTTTCTCCACGAAAGTGGCCATGGAAGCTTGAAAAATTTTAAACAGCTAAAAGCCTTGGCAAGTAAGTGATTTGAGGGTTTTTCTTGAATATTTTTGTACTTTTGAGGTCCTTGTAGCATGAGCTTTCTAACAATGGGACTATTTTTGTAACAACCCCTACCCATATCTGTCGCTGGAATAGAGTACGAGGCATTACCGAGAAGCACGAAACACTTATAGATAATTTAAATACATTTTCATAACAACTTGTCTCGATTTCATACTATTTCGTATTTAAGCTTTATTCACTAAAGTCTTTGAAATATCATTTTTATGCAAATAACACACATGAGGTACATAATTCCGTAGTTATAAATGAACACATTTATCAAACATATTCCATGTTTTTATATATATATCATAGTCTCAAATTTACATGTATCAATTACCATCACTTCCTCGTATTTCGGACAAATCGTGTAACAATTCATAAATATGCAATTCACTAACTCTTCACGCCAATCACGATTTAAATTGCCAAATCACTTATTGAGCCCAATTTCAATGTACACTAAAATCTATCATATAAATTTGGATGTACGTATTCATCAATAAATTCCATGTACGAGATATCATCATCTCTTATTTCCTTATGTCACATAATTCCATGTAATACTTACCAAACTTTTTCAAATTAGTGAACATCTTACGAATTGGTGCGCACGGTATGCACTTGAATTTCACCGACAATCATCGATGCCATAGCATAGCTATGGTCTTTTCACTAGAATGCCATAGCTCAGCTATGGTCTTACATTTTATACACATATCACACTGATGTCTTATCCCAGATATGGTCTTACACAGAAATCACTTGTCACTTGTAGCCGAAGCTATCACTATTCACTGATCAGGTAGCCGGAGCTACCATTTTTCCCTAATCAAGTAGCCGATGATCAGGTAGCCGAAGCTACCACTTTTCATTGATCAGGTAGCCGAAGCTACCACTTTTTACTTGCCATTTGTCGTTGATCAAATAAGTGTAGCTGAAGCTATCACTTATCACTTTCATTTGTCCTTGATCAGATAAGTGTAGCCGAAGCTATCACTTATCACTTTCATTTGTCCTTGATCAAATAAGTGTAGCCGAAGCTATCACTTATCACTTTCACTTGTCATTGATCAGATAAGTGTAGCCGAAGCTATCACTTATCACTTGTTGCCATGGTCCAACCATGGTATTTTCCTTCAATTCATCTTGTCACTGAATTGTAATGCTCAATTTGATCATTTATTCAATTTTCATGTTTTTACATTATTCGCGATTTTATCATCAATACATATAAAATAATACATCATAAAATTCATAAAATTAACAAATGGTCACTAAAATTTAGTTATACAAACTCACAAGTACGATTTTTGTATTATAACGACATAATTTCATAATAAATATTCCAAATAAAACATTATATCATTTCTAATTCAACATTTATCGATTATAATTGGGCATGTGATCAAGTCATTCATTTATATATATTTACTTTTCCTCCTCCTCCTCTCCATCCACATCCTTAGTATAAATAACACACTTGTAAGTAACATCATCCATAATTTTCACTATTTACTTATGTGAATATTCAAGCTGTCCATCCGTGTCATAGTCACTAAATCATTTTTATCTTGAGCTACAGAACTCGAAATTAAGATCCATAAATTTTTCCAGAAACTAGACTCATATGTTTTCTTTCCATAAAAATTTCATAATTTTTGGTTGGGCCAATTAATACAGTTTATTCATTGAAGTCTCCCCTGTTCTGCTGTCTGACAGTTCCGATCCTTCTTCACTAAAAATTAATTATCTTCTCGTACAGAATTCGAATGATGTCCTCGTTTGTTTCTATTGAAAATAGACTCATTCAGGATTCTAAACATATAAATTTAAGCCCCTAATTATCTTTATCCAATTTGTTATGATTTTTCAAATTCAGAACAGGGGAACCCGAAATCATTCTGACCGTGTCTCACAAAATTTATCATATCTCATGATTTACGATTTCATTGCTTACATAATTTCTTCTATAAGAAACTAGACTCAATAAGCTTTAATTTCATATTTTATTCATCCTCTAATTCCATTTCTAAAATTTTTGGTGATTTTTAAATTTTAGACTACTGCTACTGTCCAAAACAGTTTTAGTGCAAAGTGTTGATTTCCATTTTTCCCCAAATTTCACAATTCATACAATTCAGTCCTTACTCAATTAACCCCTCAATTAAGATAATTTTCTCAATTAATACTTTTCCTAGACATTAGAAGTTATTTCATAACTATTGAAATTCATAATTTCCACATGAAACTTTAACTTCAAACTCTTTTACAATTAGGTCCTAAACATTCACTTTCTATTCAATTCTTTCAATAAAATCAGCATATAAACAATTTAAAGCTCTAATTCCATGCCAAATCATCATATAGTTCCAGCACATATTCATAGCAACTTGCAATTTCTTTCATAGAATTAAAAACTAATGAATTCAACAAGTGGACCTAGTTGTAAAAGTGACAAAAACACAAAAATTTCAAGAAATAATCAAGAATTGAACTTACTTGAAGTAAAAATATGAAAAACCAGCTTGAAGGAACTCTTCCATGGTGTTTTTGCTGATGAGAATGCAGAAAAATAAAGAGAAATCTAGATAATTCCACTTTAGTCCTAGCTTTATTAAGTAAATTTTACAATTTTCCAATTTTGCCCTTAATTCTCCTTATTTTCTTGGCTGATTTCATGCCTTGCCGTCCAGCCGAAAGAGACCTTGGGTCTATTTGCCTTTTAAACCCTCTTTCTTTTATCATTTAAGCTATTTAATCATTTCTCACAATTTTGCATTTGATACAATTTAGTCCTTTTTGTTCAATTAACTATCGAACTTTAAAATTTCTTGTGAAACTTTAATACTAACTTATTAACGCTCCATAAATATTTATAAAAATATTTATGGCTCGATTTAAAATTCCCGAGGTCTTAATACATCGTTTTTCGATTCTAATTATTTTAATATTTATTTTTAGTACGCTATTCACTATTTTAAATTTTTTTTTTTAACTTCACATTTAACTTATACTCACTAAATTAATAATATTTCTTACTCATTTGTCGGATTTAGTGATCTCAAATCACTGTTCGACACCTTGAAAATTAGGCTGTTACAACTCTCCCCCCCTTTAGGGATTTTCGTCCCCGAAAATCTTATTAGAAAAAGTTGCTTTCAATATTCATGAAACACTTTTACTAACTTCTCAAAATCACAATTCGGTTTAACCTCGAATATTATTTTTTTCCAGTCACCTTTGAACTCGGAATAAATGTTGGAACTTATTGTCAAAATTCTAAATTACCCTCTTAGGAACACATATACTTAGTGATCATCAAATAAAAAAAACTCAGTACCTCTTGAAATGATCATACAGATCTTTCTTTGTGAAATGATTAACCATAAACTAAATAACATTTTCCTTTCGATGTTAATGACAATCCCAATTGAAATCTATAGCCATTCTATCTCATATCACACTAGTATTATCCTTGATCGCAATAATCACGAATGCTCTTGATATTGGCTTGAACTCAAAAATATTTATGTAGCGCTCTTGCAATCACTAGCACATCTAACACACAAGAAGATAATAAAGATCTTGATAATTCCTCGAGAAAGCCAAAAGAAAAACACGCTACCTACTAAAAACATCATAACAAAGATAATATATTTTCCGCATGTATAAAATAAAGTCATAATCGGTAGAAACATAAGAATAGTCTCATATAAATTTTACCATCGACTTCATTCCAACATATTAGAATAAAATTCCAAAGAGATGAAGAAATCTCGATCATAAATCGACTGCACCAACAGGCCTTTGTCTAACATCATAGTTAGCTAGCATTCTCACAACATAAGAACTCCATCAAAAACTGAACAACCAAACACATATATTTGATGATAAAAGAATATATATAATACCTAGAAAAGATCATCATATTCATTTCAACTATAATTGTCACACACACAGATATCTTTACTATTCAATTATCATTTCTCTGACTAATTCTATCATCATGAACCCTGCATCATTCCATTCACTAACGAAAACCAATTCGGGAAAAACTTCAGCAACCACATACTTTAGACATCATATCGGAATAAGTCGATTAGCCAAGGTTAACTTTTTCTTTAACCGTGACATTACGTAATCTGAATGATCTTTAGAATAATCTGATATCTTTTTCAAAACTGTATTCACTTGTCAAACTATTTTTAACTCCGTCTGCATTATTAATTATTTCACTACTGTACTCTTTAGTTTCACACTTGTGAACTATTCAACATAATTCTCGTGAATTTTCGTTATAAAATACCACATTGATAAGGGGGTGAGGTCGTAAAGCCTTTAACTGGACTCTCATAAATACATACATAAGATTTAGCATTTATCATCAACATCATATCCTTACAATTACATAATTCACTTCAAGCAAATTAACATACATAATTATGTTACATGAACTTTTCAATTATCATTTTTAAACAAGTGTACTTAAACATACATTCCATGAATTTTGAGTAAGTTCACTCATAGCATTTACTTAATCAAACAAGTCGGCACATAATATCATATGAATGTCACACAAGCAGAGATCGCTCATCACAAGATAAACTTTCATTTCATTTCACTTTTCCCATATTTCTCGATTTATGACTAGTTCATTTCGTACCTCATCACATCCATATCATGAACTCTTTTTCATACCTTTTCAAGTTTCAACTCATCTTAAACACATTCTTACTCAGACACCTTAGTGTCACTTTCAACAATTTATGAAATAGCCCGATTGAAAAGTATTTCTGTCTATATGTAAAATAAAGATTAGACCGGATCATACACATCACACTATCATAGATTTATATGGCATGTATTTCTAGACTTCACGTATGCTATGTTTGGTCTGAGAACCGACTAAACCGTAGCTCTGATACCACTAAATGTAACAACCCCTACTCGTATCTGTCGCTGGAATAGAGTACGAGGCATTACCGAGAAGCACGAAACACTAATAGATAATTTAAATACATTTTCATAACAACTTGTCTCGATTTCATACTATTTCGTATTTAAGCTTTATTCACTAAAGTCTTTGAAATATCATCTTTATGCAAATAACACACATGAGGTACATAATTCCGTAGTTATAAATGAACACATTTATCAAACATATTCCATGTTTTTATATATATATCATAGTCTCAAATTTACATGTATCAATTACCATCACTTCCTCGTATTTCAGACAAATACGTGTAACAATTCATAAATATGCAATTCACTAACTCTTCCTGCCAATCACGATTTAAATTGCCAAATCACTTATTGAGCCTAATTTCAATGTACACTAAAATCTATCATATAAATTTGGATGTACGTATTCATCAATAAATTCCATGTACAGATATCATCATCTCTTATTTCCTTATGTCACATAATTCCATGTAATACTTACCAAACTTTTTCAAATTAGTGAACATCTTACGGAATTGGCACGCGCCCTAGGTATGCCTTTGAATTTCACCGACAATCATCGATGCCATAGCATAGCTATGGTCTTTTCACTAGAATGCCATAGCTCAGCTATGGTCTTACATTTATACACATATCACAATCGATGTCTTATCCCAGATATGGTCTTACACAGAAATCACTTGTCACTTGTAGCCGAAGCTATCACTATTCACTGATCAGGTAGCCGGAGCTACCATTTTTCACTAATCAAGTAGCGGATGATCAAGTAGCCGAAGCTACTACTTTTCATTGATCAGGTAGCCGAAGCTACCACTTTTTACTTGCCATTTATCCTTGATCAGATAAGTGTAGCTGAAGCTATCACTTATCACTTTCATTTGTCCTTGATCATATAAGTGTAGCCGAAGCTATCACTTATCACTTTCATTTGTCCTTGATCATATAAGTGTAGCCGAAGCTATCACTTATCACTTTCATTTGTCCTTGATCAGATAAGTGTAGCCGAAGCTATCACTTATCACTTTCACTTGTCATTGATCAGATAAGTGTAGCCGAAGCTATCACTTATCACTTGTTGCCATAGTCCAACCATGGTCTTTTCCTTCAATTCATCTTGTCACTGAATTGTAATGTTCAATTTGATCATTTATTCAATTTTCATGTTTTTACATTATTCGCGATTTTATCATCAATACATATAAAATAATACATCATGAAATTCATAGAATTAACAAATGGTCATTAAAATTTAGTTATACAAACTCACAAGTACGATTTTTGTATTATAACGATATTCATAATTTCATAATAAATATTCCAAATAAAACATTATATCATTTCTAATTCAACATTTATCAATTATAATCGGGCATGTGATCAAGTCATTCATATATATATATATATATATATTTACTTTTCCTCCTCCTCTCCATCCACATCCTTAGTATAAATAACACACTTGTAAGTAACATCTTCCATAATTTTCACTATTTACTTATGTGAATATTCAAGCTGTCCATCCGTGTCATAGTCACTAAATCATTTTTATCTTGAGCTACAGAACTCGAAATTAAGATCCATAAATTTTCCCAGAAACTAGACTCATATGTTTTCTTTCCATAAAAATTTCATAATTTTTGGTTGGGCCAATTAATACAGTTTATTCATTGAAGTCTCCCCTGTTCTGCTGTCTGACAATTCCGACCCTTCTTCACTAAAAATTAATTATCTTCTCGTACAAAATTCGAATGATGTTCTTGTTTGTTTCTCTTGAAAATAGACTCATTCAGGATTCTAAACATATAAATTTAAGCCCCTAATTGTTTTTATCCAATTTTTTATGATTTTTCAAATTCAGAACAGGGGAACCCGAAATTATTCTAACCTTGTCTCACAAAATTTATCATATCTCATGATTTACAATTTCATTGCTTACATAATTTCTTCTATAAGAAACTAGACTCAATAAGCTTTAATTTCATATTTTATTCATCCTCTAATTCCATTTCTAAAATTTTTGGTGATTTTTAAAAGTTAGACTACTGCTACTGTCCAAAACAGTTTTAGTGCAAAGTGTTGATTTCCATTTTTCCCCAAATTTTACAATTCATACAATTCAGTCCTTACTCAATTAACCCCTCAATTAAGATAATTTTCTCAATTAATACTTTTCCTAGACATTAGAAGTTATTTCATAACTATTGAAATTCAGAATTTCCACATGAAACTTTAACTTCAAACTCTTTTACAATTAGGTCCTAAACATTCACTTTCTATTCAATTCTTTCAATAAAATCAGCATATAAACAATTTAAAGCTATAATTCCATGCCAAATCATCATATAGTTCCAGCACATATTCATAGCAACTTTCAATTTCTTTCATAGAATTAAAAACTAATGAATTCAACAAGTGGACCTAGTTGTAAAAGTGACAAAAACACAAAAATTTCAAGAAATAATCAAGAATTGAACTTACTTGAAGTAAAAATATGAAAAACCAGCTTGAAGGAACTCTTCCATGGTGTTTTTGCTGATGAGAATGCAGAAAATAAAGAGAAATCTAGATAATTCCACTTTAGTCCTAGCTTTATTAAGTAAATTTTGCAATTTTCCAATTTTGCCCTTAATTCTCCTTATTTTCTTGCTGATTTCATGCCTTGCCGTCCAGCCCAAAGAGACCTTGGGTCTATTTTCCTTTTAAACCCTCTTTCTTTTATCATTTAAGCTATTTAATCATTTCTCACAATTTTGCATTTGATACAATTTAGTCCTTTTTGTTCAATTAACTATCAGAACTTTAAAATTTCTTGACAAAACTTTAATACTAACTTATTAACGCTCCATAAATATTTATAAAAATATTTATGGCTCGATTTAAAATTCCCGAGGTCTTAATATCTCGTTTTTCGATTCTAATTATTTTAATATTTATTTTTAGTACGCTATTCACTATTTTAAATTTTTTTTTTAACTTCACATTTAACTTATACTCACTAAATTAATAATATTTCTTACTCATTTGTCGGATTTAGTGATCTCAAATCACTGTTCTGACACCACTGAAAATTAGGCTGTTACAATTTTGCAAAATGGTTGAAAGTCTAAGGTTTTGCCATGATAGTAGACATGCTGTTTTCTAAAATTTTGTGGAAGAAAATGAACCATGGTTGTGTAATAAACAACATTTGTAAGAGATTTCTCATGAAAACCCTAAAAAGGACCATTTTGCATAAGTTGTAAAATAGGTGATAAAGGTGTGAAATATTGAGAATTTTGGACTGCTTCTAGTGTAAAAAGTAATCGACTAGGCTTAAGATGCGAAGAGTTTCGATAAAAATCAATTTTTAGACCTAGGGGTAAAATGGTCATTTTGCAAAAGTTTAGGGGCAAAATAATCAATTTGCCCAATTTTAAGTTTTTGAGTATCTAGATTAATAAAATGATTAAATTTGTAAATTTTTATCATTCTAGATCAAGAATTAAAAAATTTGGGCCTAGACTGGGGAAAAGCGAAGCAAGTGGACTAAGCCGAACTAGCCGTCTACCTTTTACAATTTGAGGTAAGTTGTATGTAAATAATACAACTACATTGTTATTACATGTGCTTGAATTGAGATAGCATGAATTACTTGTTTGTGGAAATAATCGTGTATGACGAATATTTAGATAGTAGGACTCAAATTTGAACCTTAGGAAATAAATCAGATATTCACGCCATGACATTCGGAATGTTTGTGTGCTAGTGTAAGACATGTTTGGGACATGCATCGACCACGTTATGAGAGCCAGTGTAAGACCATGTCTGGGACATAGCATCGGCATTGATAAGAGAGGTAGTGTAAGACATGTCTGGGACATGCATCGGCCTCTTGATCTAAGCTAGTGTAAGACATGTCTAGGACATGCATCGGTTACAAGATGTGTCAGTATAAGACCATGTTTGGGACATGGCATCGGCACGGATACGTGGGAGTCAGTGTAAGACCATGTTTGGGACATGGCATCAACTTAACGGGAGAGCCAGTGTAAGACCATGTTTGGGACATGGCATCGGCATTAGACCCTGTGTTTGAGGCGTAGTAAATATCTGATAGTGTTCCAAATGGTTCAACAATGAGAGTTACAGTTTAAGTTAAATGAGAAAAGTATAACCATGTTGTGAGTGATACAAGTACCTAAATGAAATGCATGAGATGTGAGCTTAGTATATGCTAAGTGAATTGTGTTGGATAGTGACAAGTAAGTTGTGCTTATGCCTATTTTAGTGTAATGAGCATGATGATGAATAGTAAAGATGTCGTTATATTTATTTTCATGCAACTTACAAAGCCTTATGCTTACCCTATTTCTTTCCATTTTTTTATAGTGCTGCCATAGTAGTTCGAGGATCATCTCTACGTTGGAGAAACCAGTCACACTATCAACTGAAGCACTTGGTATAGTTAGATCTTTTATTTTGATTATGGCATGTATAGGACCCTGACTTTTGGGTTTTGTGTCATTGTTAATTGGCCAAATGTGTTGGCTTACTTTAGCTTTTGATTTATTTTGAATAAGGCCATGGAAAGATGGCTAATATTGAAGGTTATTATATGAATGTAAGTTAATCTTTCATGAATGTGAAATTGTTGGCATGGTTGAATATATGTAATGTATATAGGTCTTGATTATGGTTGTTGTTATGTAGTATTTCAGGGTAAAGGACAAGGGCGTGCCCCTGTATGCTTAGGCCATGTAAGCCATACGGGCCAATAGCACGACCATGTTGAATTGGTCACACGGGCATGTTGCCCCTCCCATACGGGCGTATGCCCTTGT
The DNA here is from genome assembly GCF_025698485.1 of Gossypium arboreum. Lineage (NCBI taxonomy): Eukaryota > Viridiplantae > Streptophyta > Magnoliopsida > Malvales > Malvaceae > Gossypium > Gossypium arboreum. Next base: position 70,062,713 of record NC_069081.1, read on the forward strand.
GTCTAATGTTATTTTTCAGACTCTGTTGGAAGACTCGAATTGGTCCCGATTGGTTTTTATATGAATGTTTGGAGACTCGTAGGCCATATTGAAGAAGTTTAGACAAAGTTTTAAATTTGACCAGGCCTTGATGATTCAGAAACGTTGGAATGCATGTGTTCAAGGCAGGTAATGCCTCATATTCCATCCTGGCGTAGGGTACGGGTGGGGGTGTTACAAGCCATACGTAAAACAGATCCGAGTTCCAACTTCCATCAGAGCTGACCAAATCCCTAACAAAACATTCCAAATCAAGGTTAGAAAAGGATGGAATCTGAGATTGTAAAGGATCCATACTTGAATCTAAGAGTCTTTCCAACAACGGACACTAGTGCTATCCCCAATAAACCAAGCTAAGTTATCATGGAGAGCTAGCCATATCTTGGAGAAAAATTTCCATAAGTGAGAATTGACTCCTATTAATAGTCTCTGGAATCTGCTCTTTCCATCCATACTTTGATTGAAGGACATGAACCCAAAGAGCTTCAGTTTTAGAGGCTAAACTGAAACCAATCTTAATGAGGAAAGACATATTCTGATCATTCAAGTGACGAAACCCAAGCCCACCTCGAGACTATGGCTAACATATAGAGTCCCAACCAACTAGCGACATTTTTGGGTGACCATCGGTACATCCTCAAATAAATTGCCTAACCAATCTTTCAATTTTTGTATAAACTCTTTTCCATATCAATATAGACTGCATAAAGTAACTTGGAATGTAGAGAAGAACTGACTGGGCTAAGGTGATTCTTCCCGCTATGGATAACTTTCTCGCATCCTAATTTTGCAATTTACGCCTAACCTTAGCAACAACAAAGCTCAAGGTGCTATTAGTCACCTTATCATGAAAGATAGGGATGCCTAAATAAGTACCAAAATTTTGGACATCCTGAAAGCTAAACATTTGAGTAATTTGGTTACGGGTATCATCTTTAACTCCCTTAGAAAAGTAAATATTATTTTTCCTAGTGCTAATTCTGTGACCCAAAATCTCACAAAATTGATTCAGAATGTTCTTCAAACGCGCTTGATTAAGCTCTACTTTGCAAAAGATCACCAAATCATCCGCAAAGAACAGACGTAGGATTGCTGGACCTGTTCTTGATAGATGAATTGGTTTCCATCTTCTGATATCAATTTTCTACTGAATAATATGTCCTACCCATTACATGCAGAGCACAGAAAGATAAGGTGATAAAGGGCATCCCTGACAAATACCTCTGACCGGTTTAAACTTCTGAGTGAGAACGACACTCCAGATGATGAATTGGTTTCCATCTTCTGATATCAATTTTCGACTGAATAATATGTCCCACCCATTACATGCAGAGCACAAAAAGATAAGGTGATAAAGGGTATCCCTGATGAATACCTCTGACCGGTTTAAACTTCTGAGTGGGAACGACACTCCAGATGATTTGCATAAAAGAAGAATATTTAAACACATAAATACATCAAATAAACGATACTAAATTTGCTACAATTATTTATCATGATTTTCTCATCAATTGTCGGTCAATGTACAGTTGAGTTGTAACATCAAACCAATTAATAACATTATAATAAATAGAACTCATGGAGATAACAAATTATGCATATTAAAATAAAAATGAATAAAATATATTAAAATAAAGTTTTGGTTGAGTAGTAAATTAATGTTATAATAATCTAATTGGTATAAGTTCAAATCTCACCATATGCATATTTTTATTGATTTTTGTTAAAATGAAAAGACTAAAATACTCTCGAATAGTATAACTTATTTTAATTACAAAAGGACATTTGTATAGTTTTTCTAATCGAATTGGTGACCTAGCCGAGGATGACAAGAACTCAAGAAAATATTTAATAAATAGTATAGATAATAGTACAATAAAATATTTAAAATGTAATTATTTACATAAATTTTTATGATTCAAATATTTTATTTTATTTTTCAACAATAACACCAAATTAATTTAATATAAAAATTGTGATGTGTTAAGAACTAAAATTATTCTATTATCACAAAAATAACTATATCACATAGAAAAACTTCCTTAAATATAGTCTACCTTTCAAGATAGTACATATATAGTGTTTTTATCCCAATATTATAAAAAAAAATTATACACGAAAATGGGTTGTCAGCCAAATTAATTACGAAAATGGTATATTTTTTTAGGTCGCGCCTACTTGACAGGCGCAACTTATTTTTTTAATATTAAAATTTTTTTCATTTAAAAAATTATTATTATTATATTATTTTTTTCGAGTTAGTATAAAACCCGAGTATATGTACAAGAAAAGCATACATACATGTTGCGCCTATCTGACAAGCTCAACTAGTTGAGCCTATCTGATAGGCGCGACTAGTTGTACCTTCTTGGTAGGCGTAGTTGATGGGGCCCACATGCTTAATTTTTCCCCTATATATTCCCCCGAAAATCAGATGAATAACATACAGAAAATTTAGCAGCAGAATAGAAGTAAGAAGAGGGAGAGAAGAAGGAAAGAGAGGAAAGCAAGAAGAAGGATAAGGTATTTTAGTTTAATTATTTTTAAATAGAATGTAGAATTTTGTTAGAAATTTTATTATTTAAAAGTTTGTTAGATTATTAATTTTGTTAGCTTCTGAATGAAAATTTTTGTATTAAAAATTTTATATAACTTTTTTGCTATTTGAAACTATTTTGAGAATTTTGAAATTTTTTTAACAGATCTAGTATTGAATATGGAGAATCAGTTTTTCGTATGCGTTTATTTTGATAGAGAAATTTTGACAATGAGCATGGGATGTATATTTGAATGTCGCAAACAAGTAGCAATGAGATTCAATAGAAATATCTCTTTGGATGAAATGAAGGAAAAAAATTAGTGAAAAAATTTATAAACGTTGTGGGAGAAAGATCTCGAAACTTTTCTACAAGTTTCCAGTTTCGACGGATCCCATAAAATTCACCGAAATGGAACTTGTAGATGATGAAGACGTGGAGACAATAGTCGCTCTTTATTGTGGGACTTGGAGCAACCAAAATGCACCGATTCAGTTATTTACTGAGTTAGCTGGTGTGAAGGAAACTGAAGATCCCACTCCATTAGGTGAAGAAGATGAAGCTCAAGAACCATGTATGGTGGTTCCGGTATCATACGTTGGTAGTCAATCAACTATACATGGGATCGACATTGATCTTAATACTACACTCGAGACTGCTGTGGTTGGTGATGATGTATACCATAGTATTGATCCTTCTGATCATGAAGTCGATAGTGAAAGTGATCCCGATGTGGATGAGGTCCCGGAAGATATTGACGATGAAGGCGTGAATAAGGAAGTAAATGTTAATGCGTCTTCAGTCGGGAACCAGATTCATCGTATTGTGATACACAATAATCCTGGGGCACACATGTCTCGGATAGACCCTGATGCGGTGTATGCAGCAGAGTTTCCAGAGTACCCTAAAATACAATCTGCTCACCGAATGGCCGTATATTCTAATCCTGAGGAGTTGTTCGTGGGCCAGAGATTCGAAAGTAAGGAAGAGTGCATATTTTTCATTAAGCGGTATAGTATGAATATATCAGTAGACTATAAAGTCGTCGTGTCTAAACTGACATTATATATTGGAGAGTGTTGGAAGTCGGCAGAAGGCTGCAATTGGCGGATACGAGCTGTATTTATCCAGAAGTAGTAGATGTTAGAGATACAAAAATTTGTTGGGCCTCATACATGCACTTCATCACGTATGACAGAAGATCATCGAAAACTTGATTCCAAAACTATCTGTACGTGCAACATGCCAATGGTTGAAGACATGCTGACCATTAAAGTTTCAGTACTGATTGTCGAAATGCAGGTACAATTCCAGTATCGAGTGTCATACCAGAAGGCATGGATAGCTAAACAGATGGCAATGGAGCAATTGTACAGAGATTTCGATGCATCATACAATGAGTTGCAGGGATGGATTGCCGCTATGAGGGAGTACGTACTGGGGACTGTCATTGAGTTGCAAACATGACCTTATTACAGCCCGAATGAGCAACTACAATCGGGAAAAAGAATTTTCCAATGGATGTTCTGGACGTTTGATCCATGTGTAAGTGTATTTCCCCACTGCAAGTCGTTTGTGCAAGTAGATGGGACATGGCTATACGGTAAATATACACAGATATTACTTCCTGCGATTGCTCAGGACGGGAACAATAACGTGCTCCCGATTGCATTTGCCATCGTAGATAAAGAGAATATGGAGTTGTGGGAATTCTTCCTTACAAGCCTACGGAGGTATGTTATTAGTAATGATAGTATTTGCATCATCTCCGATAGAGGGAAATGATTAATTGCCACCATTAGGTGTTCCAATGTGCCATGGAGATCTGTTTACTACATACGACACATTGCGGCTAACTTCCATCGAGATTATAAGAATGTAGACTGGAAGAGACAAATTGTGAAAATGGGTACAGAATAACCTTATCCTTTCAATATATAACCTAATGTTTTGTGATGAGACTGTAACTTATATTTTCTTAATACATACACAATGTACGACCTTGAGCCACACATTTTTCGGCAAAGGATGACTCGACTTGGGAATGACATGGAAGGTCAGACGAACACATCTTTCCGGCAATGGTTGGGTACCATAGAGCCGTGGCAATGGGCTTAAAGTTTTGACGACGGCTTTCGTTACTGTCAAATGACCACAAACTTGGTGGAGGGCATCAACGCTGTGTTATTGAAAACACAACATCTTTCGATTTCATCTGTCATCTCGGCTACATTTTACAGGTTAGCTACCTTGATGCCAAGAATGGGTTAGCAACAAGTCAACCAGATGGAGGCAGGACACGTGTTTTTCGAATATGTCTGGAATGCAATGGTTGTAAATCGTCGGATGGCAAGGTCAATGAATGTAGAAGTATATTCACGACGTAATGAAACATTTCACGTTACAGAGACCATCGGTCATCGACCCTGTATACCACCTAGGTCGTATAGAGTTGATCTCCGAAATAGAAGGTGCGATTGCAAGAGGTTCCAGACACTTCATTATCCTTGCGCACATGTTATAGCAGCTTGTGCTAAAGTCTCGCTCAATGTAGATCAATTTATCGATGAAGTGTATACCCTCGAACGCACATTGCGTGTATGGGAGAATAAGTTTCCTGTGCTTCCTGACCTATCTACTTGGGAGGTTCCTCCGACGACAATCGAGCTTGTCCCAAACAAAGGGTTGCGTAGGAACCCAAAAGGTCATCCACAATCATCTAGAATCCGTAACGAAATGGACATTAGAGAGAAATCCGATGGAAAATTGTGTGGAGTATGCAGATTACCCGGTCATAATCAGAATACATGCCTGCTCCGAAACTACCATATTGGACAATCATCGTGATCGGATAGAAATTAAGATGTTGTTCATTACATGTTGGAAGAAAAAGTCCTACAGAATAGCATTAAATGGATTTTTTAAGTATTTTAAGATTGATTGTTTTTAATACTCCTTTTTTTTTTGCTATTATGTACTTCAACCCAAGAAAATCCAAAATTTGCCATCAAAGCACATGTTTATATACAATTTACATACTTACTCCGGGTGAAGCATGACTATTTGTATTCATACATACTTAACCCGGATTTATTATATATTTCATTTACTATTATATTTACGTTCTTCAATCGGGGGAATGATGATTATCCTTTGTAATAAAATGATAAAAAACTCATTACATAAATAGTCATTACATAATTTGCCAAAAATAAATTAAATTGATAAATAAAATGCCAAAAATTTATTACATAAAAATGAAGTTATTTATATTACAAAACCCCTTAAAATTGATGGTTTGATGGTGTGGTTCTAGGGGTATATTTTTGTAGAGCCCGATGTTAACGTTGCGGGCGATTACGGCGATCAACGTTCTCTTCATCCGTATGTGGGGGTGTGCGAAACATAGACGAAAAATCATATGTCTCAAACACCATCGATGAACTTGAGCCGAGAGGAGTAGAATACGGTGGTGGATACGGGCCGGGAGGAGTAGAGTACGACGGTGGATACGGCTCTAGAGGAGTTGAGTACATGGGTGGATACGGGCCGGAAGGAGTGGAGTACTGAGATAAATATGAGCCGGGATGACTGGAGTACTGAGGTGGTAGTGAGCTGAAGATATCAAACTCTGAATGATATCGGTGGCCTGAGGAGCCCAAGAAATAGTCATCGCCCCCTAAATCTGGATGATAAGAACTACCTCCAGAGTGTACTTCCAGCTCTGGCTCCGGCTCTAGTGCATGATGCGGATCTAGAAGATGTTGCCCAATTCGTGTCATATACATGGGGACTACCATCAACCGCCTACCAAACAACAATGATTTCCCTATCTCACAGTACCATTGTAGGTACTGTAACGAGGGCTGGAGATCCAAACCATGATCCATCTAAGGTGCCCTCCCAAACCGGTTGTTCCACATCGTAACATATTCTTCATGCTTATCTCCCCAATCAAGCCCATGCTTCCCCCTCCTAGTCGTCCCATGGATATCCCCCAATCGTACTGGCGGACTCAGGATATATTGTATGCAACCAAACTGCCGAAGTACTCGATCGCCATGATACCACTCCACTATCTGAAAATTGATAACGGGTGTGCTAATGCACCATAAGTTTGAGTGGACGCGGGCAGACGAGGGAATAACCGTCATAATTTCTAGAACAGAATACGGCATCCAAATGAACTGCACAGTTAATCACATTTTTTTATTAACGCAGGTCGCGTGAAATAAAATAATAAAATTAAATTGATATTGGAAAAACTTACCCCCTCTCCAGAATGATTCTCGATCATCAAACGGTATATCGGAACCGTGTATGACCTCCCGATACCTAGATTTGTACTCTATCTACGAAAAAAATTGTTAGAACAATATAATCCGAAAAAAAAGTCAACTAATTGTTATAACGCATAAAAATTCATCACCTATTAACGAGTGAATATATATATGATTGGTGACTAATTGATGCCAAGAATGCCATCCGGTAAAGTGCTTATGACTGTAGCAGTATGAGGCATTCGCCTATGTCCATCACAGAAGGATTTGTTGTCCGAAAAAATTCCCGATACAACATGGCTAACACTGCAGACCCCTAACTGTATGAACGAGTGTTATGTAAATTAGATAATAGGGGTAAGTACATCAAGTGAACCGTATTGCCATTTGAATCCGGCATAAGTACACCCCTATAAGGTGCATAATGTAAGCTCGAACGACCTGCATCACGTCCCATTCATTGGCAGTACTTGGCAAATACTCAAAATTGGCCTTTAGCCATGAAAACCACAAACTGGAAAATTTCCCCTCACTTGGTGAGCGTCCAAGTAATTCATAGCAAAGGGTTGTCGGTCTGGAGATTGAACTTACACCCGTGACCGCGTTCCCCTCAATGGGGAGCCCGAGCTGTAGTGCAATGTCTTCTAGAGTGATGGTGCACTCCCCGCATGGCAAATGAAATGTGTGGGTCTCCAGACGCCATCGCTCGACTAAAGCGGAAATCAATCATATTGCAGATCAAAAGTCCAGATCAATGCCGCTGATTCGAACCCGGCTAACTCCAAGAACAGTATTAGGCGTTCATTTGGCTGAAACCCTATACTATTAACACGGCCTTTCAGTACGCGGTACGACTCCTTACATTATTATATGAGCGAAATAATTAATACAATATAATTTAATTCAACAAATAACATGACTATGAAATAAAAATTTTATTACCATCTCATTAATGGTACTTGACATGTGATTTTTATTATCAATCAAAGAACCCATTTGTTACAAATCGCAATTAAAAAATTGAATTCATTTTTCTTATTTCAAAAGATACAATAAATTATTTCAAATTTTAGAAACAAACACAATAAATATCTCATAATTTCCCATTATTTACCTACAATAAAAAATATGTTAGATAATAATAATATAGTTAAAAACAAATAAACTATCTAAATATAAAAACCATACAATTAAAAAAAAAGAACTAGAAACATACCTAATTAGAAGAAATTCCAAATAACCTATAAAATTATATAACAACAAATTTAATCAACATTTTAATAAATCAATAAAAATTATCAAATAAATAAATAATAATATAAAATTACATTATATAAAAATTACATTAAAAATCACAAATCACAAAACACTAAACTATAAACACTAACAATTTAGAATCATAAATTACTAACACAAAATAACTATAAAATTATTTTTTAAAATACATTACTAAATAAAAATCATAATACACTAAACCACTAAACACTAACAATTTATATAACCTAATCTTAAATTACTAATAAAATAGCTATAAATTTTTTTAAAATATATTACTAAAAAATCACAATACACTAATACACTAAACCACTAAACACTAACAATTTATATAACCTAATCTTAAATTACTAATAAAATAGCTATAAAAATATATTTTTAAATTATATTACTAAAAAAATCACAATACACTAATACACAAAACCACTAAACACTAACAATTTATATAACCTAATCCTAAATTACAAATAAAATAGCTATAAAATTATTTTTTAGAAAATATATTACTAAAAAATCACAATATACTAATACACTAAATTACTAAACACTAACAATTTATATAACCTAATCAACTATAAAATTATTTTTTAAAATATATTATTACTAAAAAATCACAATACACTAATACACTGAACACTAACAATTTGTAACCCAATCCCATAAATTATTAACCAAACAAATAACTATAACAAAATACAAAGCACTAATAATTTATAACCTAATCATAAACTACTAACAAAATAACTATACAATTTTTTAAAAAAATTACATTGCTAAAACTCACAAAACACATACTAAAATAATACATTACCCTTTTTCTTCTTCTTCTTCTTCTTCTTCTTCTTCTTCTTCTTCCTCTCCTTTCTTTCTCACAATCGGTGCCTGCTTCAACTTGTGGGGACCATGCTTATAAGGTCCCCCATAAAGTTTTTTTTTCCCATGAGTGATATGACTCATGCATGGAGAAAATATATACAAGATGCAAGGCAACAAAAGCAGCAGCGATAAAGTAAAGCAGTGGGGGTGTTGCGCCTACCGACAAGCACGACCTGTTTCGGGTATTTTTTACTTGTATAAAACCCGTATTTTTACATATATATTAATATAAATATTAAAAAATAATATAATAATAATTTTTAAACGAAAAAAAATTAATAATAAAAAAATGGTTGCGCCTGTCAGGTAAGCTCGACCTAAAAAAATATACAATTTTTGTAATTAATATGGCTGACAACCCATTTTCGTGTATAATTTTTTTTTTATAATATTGGGGTAAAAAGCCCACATTTATATATCTAAAACCACATTATTCAATAAGGTAGGGCTCGTCCTAGACATTTCTCAAATTTTTTTTATTTTAAATACTATTATTTGATTATTTTAAATAAGCTTAATTTATGATTTAACCCTTAAAATATACTCATTTTTTATTTTCGTATTTAAATTTTTTATTCCAACTTGGTACATAAAATATTAATTTCCTCTATTTTTGGTCCATTTTGTAACGACCTTTAAAAACAATTTGTTAGGTCACTTTGGCCAATGGAAAAGTGACATGTGACTTATTTTAGGCTAATGAAAAAAGTCACGTGGCAATTAAATTTTTTAAAATAAAAATATTAAATTTAAAAAAGTTATAATATTAAATATTTAAATATTAAAAAATACTATTGACTGTGACTAGTTGTTGATTGACCATTGACCGACGTTGACCTACTACGTGACACTATTAGAATACACTACATGCCATTTTTATTTTTAATATTATATATTATATTGATTAAAATTAAAAAAATCATATATAATATGTAAAAATTTAATTTTTATAAAATTTTTAAAATATAATGATAAATTTTAAAAGTCAAAATGATATTTTATAAAAATTAAAAAATTAAATTTCAAGTAGTTGCAAAAATACCTTGAAATTTAAATACTTTTAGACTTTTATAAAATTATTTTAAATTTTTTTTACAATTTTACATTTTTGTAATAATATTATTAATTTGAACTAATTTCTTTTCAATTATTGTATTTTTGTAAAAGTTTTATAATTTATATATTTTTCTAGATTTTATACATATATTTTCTGAATTTTTATATATTTATTTTCATATTTCATATTTTTAATGTGTATATACATTTAATAATAGAAAATATTTGTTTTGTTACATAAAGCCATCAAGTGGCACTTTGTGATTGGCTATCAATTCTTTTAACATCTGTTAAACAATTGACTAAAAATATAACAGATGCATACTTTAGGTATCAAGCTGAAAAGTGATTGATACTTTAGGTACCAAATTAGTACAAATAAAAGTTTAGGCACCAAAGTGGGAAAATAGGTATACTTCAAAGGCCAAATTATGAATGCCTTTTAAATATTTAGATTCAATTATTATTTATACTAGATTTAGAAATAAATAGTTTCTAATGTCACATGTGTTACAAGTAATTTAATGAATTTAACTTTTAATTAAAATTTAAATAATTTATTTTTATTATTATACTTAATTTTTATATTAATTATTTTAATAATTCAAATATCATACTAATAAAAAACTCTTATTATTAAAGCATTACTACAAACTACAAAAAATTGATATATCATTATTCAATTTTCAATTTTTATTTTCTTAATTGTTTGTAAATATTATATAATTAATATAAATATATTAGAGTACATTATATAAATGTAATCAAAACGATTTTATTAACCTTCCTACTAATATTATAAATCATACCCAAATCATAAGAAGTAATTATAATCATTGATAAATACAAAAGATATTTACATTAAATTAATAAACTTGTTTAGTAATAATGATTAAAAATAATTATTAAAAATTAACTTTCTTTTCGAAACAAACCCACAAATATATTTTTCATCTACTCGAATAAAAATGGATAAAATAAAAAGAAATGATTTTAAGAGTGATTCGCATAATATAAATAACTTTACAATATATATATATATCATAATATTATATTACCTCATCATCATTTAAAATCATCTTCCATCTCTTCCAGTTGCATTATTGTTCAAATAGGATTCAATATTGCCACTTTGAAAAATTATTTCTTTAATGTTTCGTTCTTTTTATATAATTCTAACGTATTCTTGCTAAAATTCGCCATTTTTTATCGATAATTTCTCTTTGATCTACTTTATTAAATATGTTTGACAACCTATGCTATTCATAAAACTAAACTTAAATTTTAATTGGTATATAACTCTAATATTAATTAAGTGATAATTAAGATGCTTAGAATTTTATTTAAGTAACAACCCTATTTTACATCAATAAAGTTAGTACAACTTATTTTTATGTCAATTTTTTTAAATAATAATTGTAAATTAAAATTTAATTTTAATTACCACAACTTTTGTCTTATATTTTATGTTAAGAGTTTTATTTAAGTGTTAATCCTATTTTTAAAATTAGAATAATTTTTTACATCAAAGTTTTAACTAATAATTTTAATTATAATTATTTTTAAATGTGCAATTATCATAATTTTTATTTTATTTTAATTTTTAAACTAATAATTATTAAATATTATAATTATTTTTAGCTGAGAATTTAATAATGTGATTGAAAAATAAAACGTATTCCTGCCACTTAAAAACTTTCTAGAAATCCTTGATATTATATATATAAATGAATTATTAAATGTTTTATATTTTAATTTTTTATTTTGATTAAGATAAAATTGATGTCAAAATTAATTCATTTAAATTGGCTTTAGTTACGGAAATAATCGATATTAGTATAAATATATATTGGATTCAAATATAAAAATCCGTTATTTACATAACTAAAACCAATTTAAATGGATTAATTTTGATATAAAATTTTATCTAAAATAATAATAGGATGTAAAATAAAAATCATAATCCTGAGTAAGCAAAAAAAATGTCTTCTCTTTGTGAGGATAATGGTTCAAGGAATTGCTTTGTGAATGGTTTGACCCCTAAAAAGTTCAGTTTAGGGATAAAGATGATGTTTCAAACAAGAATATGTTGGTAGATCGGCCAACGAAACTAGCAATTTCTTGGAAGGATAAATTGTTAAGGAATTCCCTTAAAGATCCAAATAATGAAACAATGGTTGACGATGACTTTGACTTGTTGGAAGGGGATGTCAAGAAGTCTGTTGTGGATGGCATACCCTTCATCGATTTCTCGGAAAGGATTCACCATCAACTCATCAAGGATTTGAAAATCACCGTGATTCTTAAACTGATGGGTAGGAACATTGGCTTTTCAATCTTGAATAACAAAATATATAGTCTTTGGAAACCTTCGTTGCCGATTTGATAATGGATACTAAAAATGGATTTTTTTGGCTAGATTTTAGAGTATGGAGGATTATGAAAAGTTCCTAATGGAGGCCCTTTGTAATAGCCCAATTTCCAGTGGCGTTGGAAATAGTAGTTTCAAGATCACAAAACCGACAAGAAAGTTTGTATAATTAGTATTTAAATTATACGAGTCAATAATAATTTTTATATTGATTTTGATTTGAGGAATTTTAATTAATTGAATTAATAGTTAATATAAGTGGTTTAGTCTAAAAGTCAAGTGGTTATTGAAAATGAGGTATTGGTGCCTCGTTTTTGTAATTTAAGGTCGTAAATATTTTTATTTAATAGTTACAGAGTTGTATTATATGTGAATTGAAGTTTGGTCCAGAAGTTTTGATGATTTATTGATTAATTAAGGTAAAAGGATTAAATTGTAAAAGAAGTAAAAGTTAATTACTATAGATTTAAAATAGCAAAGGGACAAAACTGGTGATTAAACCATGGTCAAAAAGTATAAGCGGTGGTGGATGTCAATCATTCCACTAACTTTTGGGTTATTTATTCATTTTGTCCTAATTAGTTTAAGGCTAATGTAACAGCTCGATTTTAGCTAAATGGGAACAGTAGTTTTAGAACCACAAATCCGAGGTCGTACAATTATTTTAATATTATTTTTGGTGTTTATAGCATGTATATATGTGTGAAAGTTTCATGAAATAATTTTACCATTTGAGTGCTTAATTTGACGAGAGGATTAAATCGCGTAAAATGTAAAAGTTGTATACTATTAGTTAAAAGTGTCAAATTCCCTTGGCTTTTAAATATGATGGCCTTAAATGATAATTAGACCATTTTAAGTGATAGTGGTCTTTTATGGACAACATTTATGTGTTATTAAATGAATTATATTAAGAATAGCTTTGTAATTTGATAATAAGGTTAATTAAAACATAATAAAACAAATTTTTGTCCATCTTTTCTCTTGGATGGCTGAATGTGGAGGAAGAAGATAGAATAAATGGAGTTTTAGGGTTTGGCTAGTGCATGGTTAATTTGGTAAGTGTTTTGAGCTCAGTGTTTAATGATTTTTACATTTTTGAGATCGTTACTTAGTAATCTAGCTAGCCCGTATCTTAATTTTTGAATTTGTTCATGATTTTGTGAAGTGCCATTGATGAATTTTTTAGCTTTTGAATGATTGATGATGAAATATTAAAGCTTGATGATAGATTTTACAGTTTTGTTAAGTGATTTTAGCTAAAAATGCATTTTAGGGATTTAATTGTGAAAAATTTAAATTGGGTGGATAAAATGTGAAATAAATGAAAGTTTTGGGATGATAGGGGTTCCTATGAAATTCGGCTATGTAACACCCCTTACCCGTATCTAAGGCCGGAACAGAGTACGAGGCATTATCAGACTTAACAATACACATAGACGAAAATCGGGCCATAAAATTTCATTTAATTCAAAACTTTTCGAACACATGCATAACAAACAAAGCTAACTATATCATCACATCAAAACATAGGACATGGCACGATTAATTAAACTTATAAACCATAATGGATAAAGGCCACATCTCATGATTTTATACGATAACTCAATGCAGACAGATACGTATGGTCAAAATCATAATAAAAATACATATCACAAACCAACTTCCTATACATGCCACTCACTTGATATTTATAATATTTGAATTAATTTTCCCAAAAATGATAGTTTGATAGTGTGATTTTGCCTCCGACGATCTCCAACCCCGAGCCGACCTGCCAATACTAAAGAAATGGGGAGGATGGGTAAGCTTTACGCTTAGTAAGTTCATATGAAAATAATAAGCAATTACTACCATGCTTTTCAAGATAAAACACTATAATTGTACAATTACACATATTCGTGATGTGTGTTGTGCTGAGTCCGGTGTTAAAAAATCATATCTCAAGTTACAAAACTTGAAATCCAATTCCGTAAATTTTCTTTGAAACTAGACTCATATGTCTACTTACTAATTTTTTTCTAGAATTTTTGGTTGGGCCATTTAGTACATTTTATTAGTTAAAGTCTCCCCTGTTTCAGGGTATGACTACTCTGACTCCTGTGCACTACGAACTGAATTCTCCCTGTACAGAATTCTATCAACCATGTAGTTTCTTTCCCTTAAAATTACATTCAATAAGAAATCCATGAATGTAAGTTATGACTCTCAATAATTTTCTTACAATTTATGGTGAATTTCTAAAGTCAGAATAGGGGATCTCAAATTCATTCAGACCCAATTTCACAAGAATTCAAATATCACACAATATAGAATTATTTTGCTTCCCATGTTTCTTTCATGTGAAAATAGACTCATTAAGATTTATTTCCATAATTTTTTTTAGATTTAATTCAACTCACACAATTTTTGGTGAATTTTCAAAGTTATGCACTGCTGCTGTCTAATACTGTTTTACTACTAAAGTTCACTTTTACACAATTTCACTTAATCCATTCCATTTTACCGAGGTTCGCTCAAATATTGAGCATATTACTCATAAATTCAAATAAACATATACTTGCACTTTTTCATCACATAATCACTTTCACATGTATTTTCATTTAATCGATTTCCCGTTGAATTCATCGGAATAATAACAGATACACAATTGCCTGCACATTTTCCCATTTCCACACTTGTAGTCGAAGCTATCTGGTACACATAGTAGCCTGCACTTAGTACTACACATGCGACCAACAGTCTGGTACACGTAGTAGCCTGTACTTAGTACTACACATGTGACCTCACCATCTAATACACGTAGTAGCCTGCACTTAGTACTACACACGTGATCACAGTTTTTGGGTACGCATAGTAGCCTGCACTTAGTACTACACATGCGACCTCACAATAGATCATTCGTATCGTTTTTATTCCGAAGGTTCAATCGGGAAATTCCTCACTTTTCAACATTTTACTAAATTGTCCGTAATCAATTTAAATTCATAATTTACATCAAATAACCATTTGATAGGCAGGCACATTTCATATGATATCAAAATATAATAACATAAAAAGAATCGATAGATTATTTATGTACGAATTTACTCTAAGTGTCGATCTCACTATCCATAGTACCAGTTGTCCATTCATAGTATAATAAGACACAACTCAAATATCAAATCAGATTTTAAGAATTTACATAACATATATCACATATTTCATATATCACTTGTCATGTATCTTCATTTTCTTGCATTTCATGTAACATTCTTTCATGTCATATTTCCACATCATAAACACCATTCCATCAACTTTTCCAATATATTAAATCATAAAATATATGCAATAATAGTAAGAAATATAATTCAAACATAACATTGCATTATTATTATCATACGAGCTTACCTCGATTCAGAAACAGCAATTTACCATTTTAGTCCATAACCTTGTATTTTCCCGATTTAAGCCCAAATCTCGATTTCCTTCATCTATAATATCACATTTAGCCTCATAATTAGTCACACTATTCATACGGGTCCAAAAATCATATTTTTAAAATTTTCATTTTGACCCCTAAACTTTTGCATATTTGCACTTTTTCCCCAAGGTTCGGAAATTAAACTTCATCCTATTTTCTTATGTTTTATGACATGCTGATCATTTTTCCCTTCTATGGAAACATCAAATTCTCACTCTAACATGTACTTATGACTATTAGGTATTTTTACCGATTAAGCCCTTTTGCTCGTTTTCACTTAAAACTGAGTAGCACAAGTTGTCTAACATAATTTAAAACCTCATATTCTATCATAAAACACCAAAATACACAAATTTCACCGATGGGTTTTTTTCCAAATATGAACCCTAGGTTGAATTATTGCTAGCATAAGCTAAATCAAGTTACAGGGACTCCAGAAACGTAAAAATCATTAAAAACGAGGCTAGAACAGACTTACAATCGAGCTTGGAAGCTTGGAAACCCTAGCCATGGAGTCTCCCTTGGTATACACATCCATGTTGAAGAAGATGAGAAAAATTGGCTTTTAATTTTGTATTTTAATTTATTTTACCCCTAAATGACCAAAATGCCCTTACTACTAAACTTTCCAAAAATTCCATTCATGTCCAATATTTGTCCATAAACTTTGAAATCGGTCAAATTGCTATTTAAGACCTCCTAATTAATATTTCAAAGCAATTTCATACTAGAAACTTCTAGAATGCAAGTTTTGCAACTTATTCAATTTAGTCCCTAACTTCAAATTAAGCACTTTATGCATAGAATTTCTTCATGAAATTTTCAAACAATCATGCAATAATATCATAGACCTCAAAATAATCATAAAATAATTATTTCTATCTCGTATTTGTGGTCACGAAACCACTATTCCGATTAGGCCCTAATTTAGGATATTACAATTCTCCCCCCCTTTAGGGATTTTCGTCCCCGAAAATCTTACCAGAAAAGTGGTCTTCAGTTAGATTCCTCAATTTCATATTCAGTGTTGAAGAACTTTCACTCAGGCGGTGCCTCCAATATATCTCTTTAATTTCTCATATATTCTGAAATTCATTATCAGAAGTCGATCCTCACTGTACTCTTTTAGTTTGCTACTCACTATCATATTTTCCTCTTTCCGCTACGGAAATAATTCTGATATAATCTCGAAAATAATCCTTTCTTCTAGTTACAAAATAATTCATCATGCCATCCTTTACTATTCATTCATTACGTTAATCAAAACCGTCTCAATTGCATTAGCTCAAGTACCAAAATATCTCAATTGAAGACATTAACTATAATTGACTTACTTGAGAGAAGTAATCCACCATACCAATTGAAACTCGCACTTTTATCACTTATACCTTTATTGTTGTCAAACCTTACACGAAAATTAGAAAAATCCCAATACTGAAATCACCACATCACCCAAATCAAATCAGAAGTATAGCCATACTTGACATGATTATCATGAGCAGAAGAATGCACTCCGAACATCAGTCATAGTTGACAAATTACGGAATAAAGATAACAAGAAAACCGAATAAAGAAATCCAAGATAGAAAAACCCAGAATAAAGAAATCAAGAATAAAGAAAACCAAGATACGATACTATGCCGGAAAATTGAAAACCAAACTCATAGGAAAATATAGAAGATCCCAATAATTTCTCAGAGAAAAGAAATCCAGTAGAAAACATCATTTAGTCTCACTGGAATCAAATGCAACAAGAACAATGTATCTTCCCATATATATACATATCAAATGGAGCATCAAGTAGAAGAAACAGAATCATAGTATCATACATATTCTCTCATCAATTTTTTTTTTATCAGGCAGAATATAATAGAATGCCCGAAGGAATAGAGCAATATAAATTATAAACCAGTCAGGCTACCAATGCTTTCATTTAACATCAGGATTAGAAAACATCCCCATATAACAAGAATTTCTTCAAAAGATCAATAACCATAGAAATATTTCTGGGAACGGATAAACACATAGACCATCTTAGAAGAAACTGCTAAAATCTGTCCAACCATAACTATCACACTCAGATATTACACATTTCAGATATCATTTCCCCAACTATTTCTGCCATCACAAATTTCATATTACTTTTCACTAAATAAGACTAGTTCTGAATAAATTTTTATTTGCACTTTTCTCGACCTTGTACCTTAGTAATTCGATTTATCAAAATAAATTTCTTCTCTAATCGAACAAAGGCATAACTCCAATAATCCTTATGCCAATCGATACTTTTCTAGCTTTGACTTTACTTATCAATTCATTCTTCAATCTCTAATCATATTTATAATTATTCTAGCTTGAACTCTTTGGTTTCTCAACCGGAAACTTATTCAAGATAAATCTCATGAAATTCCATTATAAAACACCACTTTGGTAAGGGAAAGGGGTCGTAGGGCCTCTGATTCAACTCTCATATACATATACATATAACACAGTTTTCTTCATAGCAATCATATCTCAATCATGTTATTCATTTCGAGTAACTAACATTCATATTGATTTAATGCTCACTTTCCAGTTATCTCATTTAGTCAAGTATAATTATGCATACATCCTATGTTTTCTGGATAGCTTGACTTATCCATTCATCTACTCGAACAAATCATACTCATGACATCATATAAGGGTTAAACAAACATAGATATTTATATCACAATCACAACTTTCGTTTTGTGCATCATCATATACATATAATTACAATCACATAATTCAGTCCAAACAATTTAACATAGATAAATTCATTTCATTATAATCATTTATCTCATAAAAAATATCATTGACATTCATCAACATTCAACGTTCAATCAAGGCAATGACATTTTCATTCATATAATGATATTAGGAACTTTTACTCATACTTCTACGAATTTCTATTTATCCCGTTCATCTTATCAAGTAAGCCAAGTGCACTACATCATATGAGCATCAAGCAAGTATGGATATTTATCACAACATGTCCTCTCATCTCACGTGTTATCACTTATATATATATATATATATCATAAACTTTTATTCATACTTTTCTAAATTGAGACTCATCATAATCGTAATTTTATTCAAACACCTTCGCATCACATTGAACATGGTCAGTGTAGCTGGTTGGAGAGTACCTCTGTCTAAGCAAGACGGTGCTTATATGCATCGGGAGACATCACACTATCACGAATTAGTGACATGTATAGCTGGACTTTTACACATGCTAGGTTAGTCCGAGAACCGACTAAGCCATATCTCTGATACCACTAAATGTAACACCCCTTACCCGTATCCAAGGCCGGAACAGAGTATGAGGCATTACCAGACTTAACAATACACATAGACGAAAACTGGGCCATAAAATTTCATTTAATTCAAAACTTTTCGAACACATGCATAACAAACAAAGCTAACTATATCATCACATCAAAACATAAGACATGGCACGATTAATTAAACTTATAAACCATAATGGATAAGGGCCACATCTCATGATTTTATACGATAACTCAATGCAGATTGATACGTATGGTCAAAATCATAATAAAAATACATATCACAAAACAACTTCCTATACATGCCACTCACTTGATATTTCTAATATTTGAATTAATTTTCCCAAAAATGATAGTTTGATAGTGTGATTTTGCCTCCGACGATCTCCAACCCCGAGCCGACCTGCCAATACTAAAGAAATGGAGAGGATGGGTAAGCTTTACACTTAGTAAGTTCATATGAAAATAATAAGCAATTACTACCATGCTTTTCAAGATAAAACACTATAATTGTACAATTACACATATTCAGGACAGGCTGTTGTCTGGAATCCCGATGTTAAAAAAAAATCATATCTCAAGTTATAAAACTCAAAATCCAATTCCATAAATTTTCTATGAAACTAGACTCATATGTCTACTTACTAATTTGTTTTTAGAATTTTTGGTTCTGCCATTTAGTATAGTTTATTAGTTAAAGTCTCCCCTGTTTCAGGGTATGACTACTCTGACCCCTGTGCACTACGAACCAAATTTCTCCCTGTACAGAATTCTACGACCATGTAGTTTCTTTCCCTTAAAATTAGATTCAATAAGAAATCCATGAATGTAAGTTATGACTCTCAATAATTTTCTTACAATTTATGGTGAATTTCTAAAGTCAGAATAGGGGATCTCGAATTCATTCAGACCCAATTTCACAAGAATTCAAATATCACACAATATAGAATTATTTTGCTTCCCATGTTTCTTTCATGTGAAAATAGACTCATTAAGATTTATTTCCATAATTTTTTTTAGATTTAATTCAACTCACACAATTTTTGGTGAATTTTCAAAGTTATGCACTGCTGCTGTCTAATACTGTTTTACTACTAAAGTTCACTTTTACACAATTTCACTTAATCCATTCCATTTTACCGAGGTTCGCTCAATATATTACTCATAAATTCAAATAAACATATACTTGCACTTTTTCATCACATAATCACTTTCACATGTATTTTAATTTAATCGATTTCCCGTTGAATTCATCGGAATAATAACAGATACACAATTGCCTGCACATTTTCCCATTTCCACACTTGTAGCCGAAGCTATCTGGTACGCATAGTAGCCTGCACTTAGTACTACACATGCGACCAACAGTCTGGTACACGTAGTAGCATGCACTTAGTACTACACACGTGACCTCACCATCTAATACATATAGTAGCCTGCACTTAGTACTACACACGTGATCCCAGTTTTCGGGTATGCATAGTAGCCTGCACTTAGTACTACACATGCGACCTCACAATAGATCATTCGTATCGTTTTTATTCCGAAGGTTCAATCGGGAAATTCCTCACTTTTCAACATTTTACTAAATTGTCCGTAATCAATTTAAATTCATAATTTACATCAAATAACTATTTGATAGGCAGCCACATTTCATATGATATCAAAATATAATAACATAAAAAGAATCGATAGATTATTTATGTACAATTTACTCAAGTGTCGATCTTACTAGCCATAGTACCAATTGTCCATTCATAGTATAATAAGACACAACTCAAATATCAAATCAGCTTTTAAGAATTTACATAACATATATCACATATTTCATATATCACTTGTCATGTATCTTCATTTTCTTGCATTTCATGTAACATTCTTTCATGTCATATTTCCACATCATAAATACTATTCCATC
Organism: Gossypium arboreum; assembly: GCF_025698485.1. Lineage (NCBI taxonomy): Eukaryota > Viridiplantae > Streptophyta > Magnoliopsida > Malvales > Malvaceae > Gossypium > Gossypium arboreum. The sequence goes on from NC_069081.1 coordinate 70,083,836, forward strand.
AACTTTTCCAATATATTAAATCATAAAATATATGCAATAATAGTAAGAAATATAATTCAAACATAACATTGCATTATTATTATCATACGAACTGACCTCGATCCAGAAACAATAATTTACCATTTTAGTCCATAACCTTGTATTTTCCCGATTTAAGCCCGAATCTCGATTTCCTTCATCTATAATATCATATTTAGCCTAATAATTAGTCACACTATTCATACGGGTCCAAAAATCATATTTTTAAAAATTTTCATTTTGACCCCTAAACTTTTGCATATTTGCACTTTTGCCCCAAGGTTCGGAAATTAAAATTCATCCTATTTTCTTATGTTTTATGACATGCTGATCATTTTCCCTTCTATGGAAACATCAAATTCTCACTCTAACATGTACTTATGACTATTAGGTATTTTTACCGATTAAGCCCTTTTGCTCGTTTTCACTTAAAACTGAGTAGCACAAGTTGTCTAACATAATTTAAAACCTCATATTCTATCATAAAACACCAAAATATACAAATTTCACCTATGGGTATTTTTCCAAATATGAACCCTAGGTTGAATTATTGCTAGCATAAGCTAAATCAAGTTACCGGGACTCCAAAAACGTAAAAATCATTAAAAACGAGGCTAGACGGACTTACAATAGAGCTTGGAAGCTTGGAAACCCTAGCCATGGAGTCTCCCTTGGTATACACGTCCATGGTGAAGAAGATGAGAAAAATTGGCTTTTAATTTTGTATTTTAATTCATTTTACCCCTAAATGACCAAAATGCCCTTACTACTAAACTTTCCAAAAATTCCATTCATGTCCAATATTTGTCCATAAACTTTGAAATTCGTCAAATTTCTATTTAAGACCTTAGAATTAATATTTCAAAGCAATTTCATACCAGAAACTTCTAGAATGCAAGTTTTGCAACTTATTCAATTTAGTCCCTAACTTCAAATTAAGCACTTTATGCATAGAATTTCTTCACAAAAGTTTCACACAATCATGAAATCCTATCATAGACCTCAAAATAATCATAAAATAATTATTTCTATCTCAAATTTGTGGTCACAAAACCACTATTCCGATTAGGCCCTAATTCGTGATATTACAGGCTAGCATGTAATTGGATTGAATTGTGTGAATTTTGTGTATTTTTGAAATAATAACTAAATTGAATAAATGTGAAACTTTAGGGGCTAAAGTGTAAAATTTCCCAAATAGGTATTCTTGGATGAAATTGAATGAATAGGTGATTAAACGAGTTAATTTTGAATTTATATAGATCAAGAAAGAAAGAAATCATATTTAGATAGGGGGAAATTGAAAGTTATCGAGTAATTGATCCCATTCGTCAATTGTGAGTATGAGGTAAGTTCGTTTGTGATATTTCATTATAATTGTATGTTATATGCTTTGGTATTGCATAAAATGTGATTATGAGATTACGGATAATGTTTGAATTGTGAATGAGTATACAGATGTGTTTGAAGATGAAATTGACAAGTGAAACTTCCCGGTTGAACCTTAGGAATAGTTAGGATGCTAATGACATGTCATTAGGTTAATGTATTGGCTTCAGGCCATGATATCGGCACTTCAGGTGCGAATAATACCTTGATTTGGCTACGCGCGATGGTATAGGTATTCAGAGAGGAGTTACCTTGATTTGGCTACGAGCCATGGTATAGATACTTATTGATTGAGATCTTGAGTATCCGACTTCTATTCGAAATGGTTGAATAGATAAAGAATGACGTATTTGAGAAAGAGGTTAGTACAAAGTGGTACAGGTACGTACGAAACCTATTTGACTATTACATTGAGGAAGTTCGATGCGATGGTATTAGATCATGTTGTGAGACATGAGTAAGGTTTGTGGTTAATGTGATTTTGATTTGGTAATGTGTTAATAGTTGAATTACAATTATTTGATGAATTGAATTAATCACTTACGAACTTACTAAGCTATGAAGCTTACTATGAGTTATTTTTTTATGTTTTATAGATAATCAAAGCTAGCTCAAACTCAGGGATAGTTGGGAAATGTCATCACACTATCAATCACTTTGTTGGTACTTTTGAAGCCTTGTAAATATGGTGTATGGCATGTATAGGCTAGTTATGGTACTTTGGTTGTGAATATAGCCATGAGATTTGGCTTATAATGTATATGTTTTGATTTGTATAGATAGCCACGTGTGAAGGCTTAGTTTGGTATGTTTTGGTATAAATGTGGCTAAGGTTTCATAGTTGTTCAAATGGTAATGTTTTGAGTTTAGTAAAGGATTTATATGGTATCATTGAAGTTGATAAATTGAGAAGATATATGCTTGTGAATGAATGTTGGATGATATAAGTTTTTGAATAGGTATTTGGCTTGAATTGATTATGGAATTTGTTTGAAATGGATATGGTATGAATTGTGCATTTGGTTGATGATTTTGGGAAGCCTATTGTATGATGAATTGGTAACATTTTAGTTGTTTAAGTGAGCATGAGAAAGGGTGAAAAATTGGCTTTGTAAATGGTCTATTTTTGTCCAAATGGGCGTGTGTCTCAGCTGTGTGTGACACATGGTCATGATACATGATCGTGTGTCCTCTAGGGTACCCTTTCGAATTAAGTCAGTATACCTTATAGGTTTGGCACAGCCTAGACACACGGGCGTGTCTACTGGTCGTGTGTGGCATACGAGCTAGCACATGAGCGCGTGGTTGGCTGTGTGACCCAAGTCAGTAACCCCTCCAGTTTTCCCATGGCCATGACACACAGGCATGTCTCTGGCTGTGTGGTGCAAGTCAGTATGTATGTGCTATTTTCACACGGCCTATGACATGGGCGTGTCTGGTAGCCATGTGAGGCACACGGCCTGTTCACACGGGCGTGTGAACCTTAAATGCATGAAAATTTTCTAAGTTTCCCAAAGTTTTCAAATGTTATCCGTTTAGTCCTGAACCTTTTCTAAGCATGTTTTAAGGTCTCATAGAGCCTTATAAGGAACAATGTAAATGGGTTGAATGGGTTTTAATTATGACTGTATAAATGTATGTGTTACGTATGTGAATGATGTGTATTGATCGATAATGCCTTGTAATCCTATTCTGGCAACAGATACGGGTTAAGGGTATTACATTTTATTGGTATCAGAGCTACGATTTAGTCTATTCTTGGACTAAAGTAGCGAGTGAGAGTCTAACTATACATGCCATAGATACAAACTGTGATAATGTGATGATTCCTAACAGCTTAAAGTGTATTTTCATATAGTAAATGGATCCTGATCGAGCTTTAGCTGATGATGTGGAAAGTAATGCGCCTTCTCCTACTCAAAGGGCAGCGCCGATTGATTCTAGGCTGATTTCAAGTAGTCAAAAGGGAGAGGCTAAGCAAGCCTTCTTCCAGATGATGAGTGAGTAGTTCACGGAGTTTGTTCGAATGAATCTTGCTACTTAACAACCTCCACCTGCACCTATTCTTCAACAAACCCCTATAGTTCCTCAAGGTATTGATCTTCTGTGGTTAAATAAACCACCTGTTTATAAGATTTGGAAACATGGGGCTAAAGAGTTTCGGGCTACTATTGATGATGATGCTAAGAGAGCTGAGTTCTGGCTCGAGAACACAATCCGAGTATTTGAGGATTTGTCTTGTACTCTTGATGAATGTATCAAATGTGTGGTATCTTTACTTCGAGATAATGCGTACAATTAGTGGAAAACATTGATATCTATAGTCTGAGGGAATGGGCACCTGGGAGTTCTTCCAATCTAAATTTCAAAAGAAGTAAATAAGTCAGCGATTTCTTGATCAGAAACATAAAGAGTTTCTAGAATTGAAATAAAGCAGGATGACTATGACCGAGTACGAAAGAAAATTTGTACGATTGAGCAAATATGCTCAGGAATATGTTTCTAATGAAGATATTATGTGTAAGCAGTTTGTTGATGGATTGAATGAAGATATAAAACTTCTAGTCGGGATTCTAGAAATCAAAGAATTTGTTGTTTTAGTCGAAAGGGCTTGTAAAGTCGAAGATTTCAGCAAAGAAAAGAGAAAAGTAGATTCAGAGGCTAGAGACACCAGAAAAAAATCGATGAATAAGCCGTATCAGTCTTCATCAAAGAAATTCAGGGATTCGTATACTCTCCCAAATGCTTCGATTGGATATCTGAATAAGGATCATGCTAAACAATACTCCGGTCCAAAGCTCAAGCTACATCAGTAGCTAGTGTTGGCAGTGTAAGATACAATAAACCTGAATGTCAGCATTGTAGACGATGACATTTCAGAGAATGTTGGAATAAAAGTAATAAAGCTTGTTACAAATATGGTTCGTTAGAACACTTCATCCGAGATTGCCCGGAGTTAGATGAGAAAGACAAAGTTCAAAGTGTGAGATCAAGTAATACTGCTACTAGAGGGAAACCACCCCGAAACACTAGAAATATGAGTGGTAACCAAAGTATTGCGAGAGATTCTGTTGTAAGATTTGAGGCACGAGCACCTACTCGAGCTTATGCTATTCATGCAAGGGAGGAAGCATCCTCGCCAGATGTTATAACCAGTTCTTTCACCCTTTATGATACTAATGTGATTGCATTGATAGATCCCGGATCTACTCACTCTTATACATGTATGAGTTTAGTATCCAGTAAGACTATGCCTTTAGAGTCTACTGAATTTGTAATTAGAGTATCGAACCCCTTAGGCAAGTGTGTGTTGGTTGATAAAGTGTGCAAGAACTGTCTATTGATGATTCAAGATTTCTACTTTCTGGTCGTTCTGATGTTGTTACCATTTGATGAATTTGATATAATTCTGGGTCTGGGTTGGCTAATGCTGCATGATGCTATTGTGAATTACAAATGAAAAACAATTGATCTAAGATGTTAGAATAATGAGATTATCAGGATTGAGTCAGATGATCTGATTGGCTTGCTAGTAGTGATTTCATTGATGTCGACTCAAAAATATATGAGAAAAGGTTGCAAAGCTTATTTTTCTTATGTGCTTGATAAAAATTAAGTTAGTGTTGGGAACAACGCCGATATCAATAGCTCCTTACAGAATGGCTCTGACTGTAACGCCCCAAAAATCCCAAAACCCAAAAATCTCGAAATCCCAAACTTTCTTTGTTTCATTTTTGATAAAAATTGTGTTTAATATTCTTATCCAAGTGATAATTTTAGTACGTCTTAGTTAAGGTTTGAGTTTGAACCTAGGAATAAATGAAATTATAGTTTAGATATTAAAAGAATTAGGGCTGGCAAGTAGTTGTGCTTTTAAATAAAGTTAGGGGAAAATGGCATAAAAAAGGCATTGTGGAGGAGTGGCTAAGTGACGCCACTTAGGGTGTAAGAAGGTGGCGTTAGTGGCTAGCAAGGGATCCAAGGTTCGAATCCTAGCTTAGTATTTTTAGGAGTTTAATTTTAGGATTTCTAGAAGGTTGGAAGTGGTGTGAAGATGGACTCTAAGGGGAGTGTTCAGAAGAGAAAATTTAGGAAATAGATTGGGGAGTTATTAGGGAGAAAAATGAGGAGATGAGAACGGGGAAGTGATGGACCTGAAATGGGAATTTAACCATCAGGCAATTCGACTATAGAGGCTATAAATAGGTGTCGAATGCAAGATTGCCAGGCTAATGCCTAAATCTTTGTCACGCTGTTACCGGAAACCCTTTTCTCTTCAAGATCCAAAAACTCGAAAACCTTACTTGTTTCTTTCTCTTCTTGTGCCGATTTCCTATTTTTCTTCTACTCAGGTTTTTGATTCATTTTTTTTAGCTGACTTCCTCTTTCTTGAAGCCGAATAACTCTCTTTTTCCATACAAATCGCAAGGGCAAAAACTTTCTTGGCCGAATACTCTTGGTGCCGTAGTGCCCTTTCTAATCGGTCAAGCCCAGTGTAAGTGCTTAGTTCTCATAATTGGTTTTGTTAAGAATCTATTACGTTGTTCTTCCCTCACTCTTTCTAATCAACTGTGGTAGGGAATTAGTATCGGATCTCGGATCTTAGCTCTTTGCCAAAATTTCTCTTTAGGTGTTTGCGGTTTTGGTAAGTATTCCTCTCTCATTGGCTAAGGTGGCCGAATGTTCATAGTTAAGGTAAGGGGACTTGTGTTGGATACAAGTCACCTATTATTCTGGTTTTAATAGTTAAGATTGGTGTAGATCTAGGAGTTGATCGTGGTTAGTGATTTAAGAAGGGGCTATTATACTTATCGCGCAAGGTAAGGTTAAGGTGAGATTCCGACTTTTGGTAAAGTATTCGATAAGTATGTGAGATTAATCTTTGGGTGATATCAATTGTAGGTTGGGCTAAGGAAATCGCAGCAAGCTTGCCTACTAGGTGTGTACATACACTGCACACATAATGAAATGGTAAAAGCTGAAATGCCAAAAAGTCGAAAAACTGAAATGCCAAAAAGCAGAAAGTTGGGCTACGGTAGTCACACGAGTGCACGAACACTCGTGGAGAGGAAATCAATAGGTTTCTTGAGGCCCACGGGCGATTCTATGGACTTGGGTTGAGAATTGGCCAAATGGCCGGAATGAGCTAAATGGGCCTGATGGGCTGTTGGCCCATAATAGGCAAAGATTGATAAATGATGTTATGTGTTAGAAAATTTTTATGTGACATGTATATAATATGATTTGGGCCTAATGGGCCATATGAATGTGAATTGGGCCTAGTGGGCCATAAGAATATGAACAGGGCCAGATGGGCCATTTGAATAAGATTGGGCCTAGTGGGCCATATCATGTATGTAGGGGTATTGGGCCTAGTATATGATGATTACATAAAAATTAATTAATTAATTGAGATCGTGGACAAGTCATAAGGTTAAGGTGTGGCGACGGGTATATGCATGTCTAGGATTGGATCTAGGGAGAGCTTGGTACTTAAGCGGTCTTAATGACCCACCTCCTCTTCTCTGGAATCCTACCTGGTGTATAGTATTCGTTCATCTTAGCTCGTAGGACTTGTTCATAGGCCAAGGTAAGTGAAAACCGTAATTAAAGGAAAATTACCGAAATGCCCCCAAGGGCGAAAATGACCAAAATACCCCTAGGTGTTGAATGTAAGTTTTGTGGATGTGACATGTATACATATGATGTTCTGCTTAGGTTGCATATGGGGTGGGAATTATGGTACGGAGGAAGTATATGAGGATCGCATGGTTGCCTGAAAATCGTCCACCTACGGCTTTTAAAGCCCAATATGTAAATGAAAGTAGTTTCGCAACCGGGCTACCATTGGTGTGTGGGCTGGGTGGGTCGATTTTTATATCCTCACATGGTGTGACGGGGGACGGAGCTGGTGTGTAGCAGATGGATAATTTGGATGGGATTGCATTGCATGTTTGATGATTTGTCTTTGAATGTTTGTTTTTCATCGAGAGTTGTACACACTGAGTTTGCGAAAACTCACCCCCTCTTTTATTTTATTTTCAGGTGATGCTCAGTAGAAGGTTCGATGTTTGGAGGGACCCTAGGTGGCTAGCTAGTAAGATAATTCGGACTTCGTTTTTTTTAAGCAATTAAGTTTTTATTTCTTTTTAAGTATGTTCAGACCAGATTGTAATAAGGTTTTCATTATGTTATTATTACTAGAATTATTATTATTTTCATTGTAACTACGAGAAGTTAAACATGGATTTCCTAAATTATAGTATGTTTTCTACGTTTCCGCAACTTAGTCTTTAAATGATAAGTTTTCTTAAATCAATTTTTTAAATAAGGCTTTCACAACTGAAATGTGTGTTTATTTTTTTTAAGTTAATTAAGGTTTCTTTTGTTTAAGAAGGGTTTTCAATGAAAACACAGTTTTCGCTAAAACACTTCAATGTACCACACCAGATTCGGCCATAATGTCTGGGCTAGGTTTGGGGTGTTTCACCGACATAATTAAAAGAATTAAAAACTCAGTTGTAAGAATTAACCGACAGAGGTTTTGTAAGACTGAGCTTCTTGCCCTGGGGTGCTCCCGTATTGTTTCTGAAAAAGAAAGATGGCACGATGAAAATGTGTATTGACTACCGATAGCTCAACAAAGTGATAGTCAAGAATAAGTATCCTTTGCCTAGAACAGATGATTTGTTTGATCAATTAAAAGGGGATACTGTGTTTTTAAAAATAGATTTGAGATTGAGTTATTACCAGTTGCTAGTTAGAGACTCTAATGTGCCAAAGATAGCTTTTAGAACGAGGTATGGTCACTTTGAATTTTTAGTTATGCCTTTCGGACTAACGAATGTACCTGTTGTCTTTATGGATTTAATGAACCAAATTTTTAGACCATACCTAGATCGATTTGTTGTTCTGTTCATAGATGATATTTTGATTTATTCACGAAATGAATCTAAGCATGCCGAGCATCTGAGAATTATACTACAAACTTTGCAAGATAAGCAGTTGTTTGCAAAGTTTAGCAAATGTGAGTTTTGGTTACGAGAGGTTGGATTTCTGGGGAATATTGTCTCAGTTGTGGTATCCAGGTTGACCCAAGTAAGATATCTATAATTATAGATTGGAAGCCTCCGAGAAATTTTTTTGAGGTTCGCAGTTTTCTGGGACTCGCCAGCTATTGTATATAATTTGTGAAAGGCTTTTCGATGATTGCGACTCCATTTATGAGATTGCTTTAGAAAGATTTAAAGTTTGAATGGTTCGAGAAATGTCAGAAAAGTTTTGATCAGCAGAAAGTTCTTTTGACTGAAGCTCTAGTGTTAGTACAACAAGAATCGGGTAAAGAATTTGTGATCTATAGTGATGTAGCGTTGAATGGTCTGGGCTGTATTTTGATGCAGGAAGGCAAGGTCATAGCTTATGCCTCGAGACAGTTGAAGCCGCATGAAAAGAATTACCCGACACACGATTTAGAGTTAGCAGCCATTTGGTTTGCGTTGAAGATTTTGCACCATTATTTGTTCAGTGAGAAATGTCATGTTTATTCCGATCACAAGAGTTTGAAGTATTTGATGACTCAGAAAGATCTAAATTTGCGACAACGCAGGTGGCTTGAATTATTAAAAGATTATGAGTTAGTGATCAATTATCATCCGGGAAAGGCTAATGTCGTTGTTGATGCTTTGAGCCAAAAATCCCTATTCGCTCTACGTGTGATGAACACTCAAATAGCTTTGTGTAATAATGGTTCAAGTGTGGCTGAATGAAAGTGAGACCATTATTTTTACAATAGATTTGCGACGCTTAGAAAGTTGATAATTAAATGTTAGCAAAACGAGCTCAATGTGATTCGAACCCTAATTCATAATTTCAAGTTGACTCTGATGATTGTTTAAGATTCATAAGCCGAATAAGTGTTCTGAGAAATTCAGAGTTGATTCGGATGATTTTGAACGAAGCATATAGTAGTCGTTTATTTGTTCATCTGGGAAGCACGAAAATGTATAATGATTTGAAACAACTTTATTGGTGGCACGGCATGAAATGTGATATTTCGCAATTTGTTTTGAAATGTTTGATTTGTCAGCAAGTTAAAGCTGAGCATCAAGTACCGTCTGGTTTATTGCAACCAATTATGATTCATGAGTGGAAATGAGATAGAGTAACTATGGATTTTGTTTCAAGATTGCCCCTATCTCTGAGAAAGAAAGATGAGATCTGGGTTATAGTTGACAGATTGACAAAATCAGCTCAATTCAACCCGGTATGAATGGACTATTCGCTTGAAAAGTTAACTAAGTTGTATATCTCCGAGGTTGTGAGATTACAAAGAGTACCTATTTCTATTGTTTCAGATAGAGATCTGAGATTCACATCGAGGTTTTGGAAGAAATTGCAAGATGCACTGGGTACAAAACTACATTTTAGTGCCTCATTTCACTAGCAGACAAATGGTCAAACCGAGCTAGTTATACAGATACTCGAGGATATGTTGAGATGTGGCATTCTTGAGTTCGAAGGTTTGTGGGAAAAGTATTTGCCATTGATTGAATTTGCTTACAACAATGGTTTTCAATCAAGTATTAAGATGGCACCATACGAAGCTTTATATGGTCGAAAATGTCAAACATCATTGTACTAGACTGAACTTAGTGAGAATAAGATTCTTGGGTTCAATTTGATTAAAGAGACCGAACAGAAAGTGAAAGCAATTCACGATAGTTTGAAAGCAGCTTTGAATCAACAGAAATCTTACGCAGATTTGAAACGTAAAGATATTGAGTTTTAGATCAGGGATAAAGTTTTTTTAAAAGTATCTCCATGGAAGAAAATAATTTGATTTGGTCGTAAAGGCAAATTAAGTCCGAGATTCATTAGGCAGTATGAGATCATCGAGAGAGTCGGACCAGTTGCTTTAACATTACCATCTGAGTTAGAAAAGATTCACAATGTATTTCATGTATTGATACTACGAAGATACAGATCTGATCCCTCGCATGTTATTTCCCCGACCGAAGTTGAGATTCAGTCAGATTTATCATACAGTGAAGAACTGATCTGAATTCTAGCTCGTGAAATAAAAAATCTAAGAAATAAGAAAATTTCACTAGTGAAAGTATTATAGCATTGACACGGGGTTGAAGAAGCTACGTGGGAACCTGAGAATGCTATGAGAAAGCAATATCCAAATCTATTCACTGGTAAGATTTTCGGGGACGAAAATCCTTAAGAGGGGAGAGTTGTAACAACCTAGTTTTAGCTAAATCAGAACAGTGGTTTCAGAACCACAAATCTGAGGTTGTAAAAATATTTTAATATTATTTTTGGTGTTTATAGCATGTGATTATATATGTGAGAAAGTTTCGTGAAATAATTTTACCGTTTGAGTGCTTAATTTGACGAAAGGAATAAATCGCGTAAAATGTAAAAGTTGTATGCTATTAGTTAAAAGTGTCAAATTGCCTTGGCTTTTAAATATGATGGCCTTAAATGGTAATTGGACAATTTTAAGGGATAGTGGACTTTTATGGACAACATGTATGTGTTATTAAATGAATTATATTAAGGATAGTTTTGTAATTTGATAATAAGGTTAATTAAAACATAATACAACAATTTTTTGTCCATCTTTTCTCTTGGATGGCTGGATGTGGAGGAAGAAGAAAGAATAAATGGAGTTTTAGAGTTTTTCTAGTGCATGTTTAATTTGGTAAGTGTTTTGAGCTCGGTTTTTAATGATTTTTTTATGTTTTTGAGATCGTTGCTTAGTAATCTAGCAAGCCCGTATCTTAATTTTTGAATTTGTTCATGATTTTGTGAAGTGCATTGATGAATGTTTGAGCTTTTGAATGATTGATGATGAAATATGAAAGCTTGATGATAGATTTTAAAGTTTTGTTAAGTGATTTTAGCTAAAAATTGCATTTTAGGGATTTAATTGTGAAAAATGTAAATTGGGTGGATAAAATGTGAAATAAATGAAAGTTTTGGGCTGCTAGGGGTCCCTATGTAATTCGGCTAGCATGTAATTGGATTGAATTGTGTGAATTTTTTATATTTTTGAAATAAGGACTAAATTGAATAAATGTGAAACTTTAGAGGCTAAAGTGTAAAAATGCCTAAATAGGTATTTTTGGATGAAATGAATGAATAGGTGATTAAATGAGTTAATTTTGAATTTATATAGATTAAGAAAGATAGGAATCGGATTTAGATCGGGGGAATCAAAAGTTATCGAGTAATCGGTCCGATTCGTCAATTGTGAGTACGAGGTAAGTTCGTATGTGATATTTCATTATAATTGTATGTGATATGCTTTGGTATTGCATAAAATGTGATTATGAGATGACAGATAATATTTGAATTTTGAATACGACTATACGGATGTGTTTGACGATGAAATCGACATGTGAAACTTCCCAGTTGAACCTTAGGAATAGTCAGGATGCTAATGACATGTCATTAGGCTAATGTATTGGCTTCGGGCCATGATATCGGCGCTTTGGGTGCGAATAATAACTTGATTTGGATATGGGCCATGGTATAGGTATTCAAAGAGGAGTTACCTTGATTTGGCTTTGGGCCATGGTATAGATACTTATCGACTGAGATCTTGAGTATCTGACTTCTACTCCAAATGGTTCAACGGGTAAAGAATGACGTATTTGAGAAAGAGGTTAGTACGATGTGGTACAAGTACGTACAAAACCTATTTGAGTATTACATTGAGGAAGTTCGATGAGATGGTATTGGATCATGTTTTGAGACATGAGTAAGGTTTGTGGTTAATGTGATTTCGGTTTGGTAATGTGTTAATAGTTGAATTACAATTATTTGATGAATTGAATTAATCACTTACGAACTTACTAAGCTATGAAGCTTACTGTATGCTATTTGTTTATGTTTTATAGATAATCAAAGCTAGCTCAGACTCGGGGATAGTCGGGAAATGCCATCACACTACTAATCACTTTGTTGGTACTTTTGAAGCCTTGCAAATATGGTATATGGCATGTATAGGCTAGTTATGGTACTTTGGTTGTGAATATAACCATGAGATTTGGCTTATAATGTATATGTTTTGATTTGAATAGATGGCCATGTGTGAAGGCTTAATTTGGAATGTTTTGGTATAAATGTGGCTAAGGTTTCATAATTGTTCAAATGGTTATTGTAACACCCCACATCCAAGTCCTACACCGGGGCGGGATACGAGGCATTACCTCACTTAAACACATGCATTCCAATGTTTTCGATTCATTAAGACTTGATCAAACTTAAAACTTTTTCAAACTTTGTTCAAATTCCTAAACAAGGGCCTACGAGGCCTCAAACCTCCATTTGAAACCATTCGGGACCAATTCAAGTCCTTAACCAACTTTAGAAAATTAACCCTAAAAAAACATAGGGCACACACCCATGTGGAAAGGTAACATGCCCGTGTGTTCATTATGACATGGACGTGCTAATGGCCCTTGTGACACACACGGCCTAATCCTCTAGGGACACGCCCGTGCCCTACGTCCGTGTGAATTAAATTCTAAATTCGAACCAAACGGCTTGACACACGCCCGTGTCTATGGCCTGTGTCTCTTACATGGCCATCACACGCCCGTGTCCTAGCCCGTGTCTAAAAACCTTGACATTCTATTTTTGATGTCAGCAATCCTTAAGGGTCACACGGCTAAGGCACATGCTCGTGTGCTAGGGCATACTCTTTACACGGCTGAGACACACGGCCGAACAACACGCCCATGGGGTTGGCTGTGTGTCACACACGGCTTATAAACACGCCCATATGTCTACCTATGTGGACAACATAAGGCTATTTACCAAACCCTTTGCCACCCTGAAGCACAATATAACAACAATTCACCATGCTAAGACTAACATAATATGATTTCTCAATCCATCAACAACATCTAAGGCTTCTACACATTCCATATATACTTAAGCAATCAACAAATTACTCATTCAGGAAAGAACTTCTTGTATTCATAAAAAAAACTTTCAACTTTTTCCATTTTTCTATGGCCTTGTACGAAATGAATCAATTTCTAAAATGAGCCAACACATTTGGCCAATTTACATTGACACAGAACTCAAAAATCAAGGTCCTATACATGCCATAATCAAAATAAAGAGATCTAACTGTACCAAGTGCTTCGATTGATAGTGTGATCGAGGCCTCTGACGTCCGTTGATCCATGAGCTAATTAGGCGGCACTATAAGAAAATGGAAAGAATTAGGGTAATTATAAAGCTTAGTAAGTTGCATGAAAATAAATAAAACAACAACTTTACCGTTCATCATCATGCTTATAACACTAAAATAGGCATAAACACAATTTACTCGTCACCATCTAACATAATTCACATATCATATACTAAGTTCACATCTCATGCATTTCATTTAGGTACCTATATCACTCACAACATGGTTATACTTTTCTCGTTTAACTTAAACTATAACTCTCACTGTTGAATCATTTGAAATACTATCGGATAGTTACTAAGCCTCAAACATAGGGTATAATGCCGATGCCATGCCCCTTACATGGTTTTACACTGGCTCTCACGTTAAGTCCATGCCATATCCCAGACATGGTCTTACACTGACTCTCACGTATCTGTGCCGATGCCATGTCCCAAACATGGTCTTACACTGACACATCATGTGGCCAATGCATGTCCCAAACATGTCTTACACTGGCTTACATCTCGAGGCCGATGCATGTCCCAGACATGTCTTACACTAGCTCTCGTCTCAATGCTGATGCCATGTCCCAAACATGCTCTTACACTGGCTCTCATAATGTGGCCGATGCATGTCCCAAACATATCTTACACTAGCACAAAAATATACCTAATGTCATGGCTTGAATATCTGATTTATTTCCTAAGGTTCAAGCTGGAGTCCTATTGTGACAGCCCTAATTTGACCTTAGTCAAAAAGTGGTTTCGGGACCACAAAACTGAGTCATAAAAATAATTAACCGTTATATTCTATGCTTATTGTATGTGTACATGCATGTGTGAAAGTTTCATGCTTTAATTTTGTCATTTGTATGTGAAATTTATTAAATAGGACTTATGTGAGAAAATTTTGAAATGTGATAGGTAAATTTAAAAGTGGCCTATTAATGCATGTTATAAAAAGGTTGGGCTTGCATGTCAAATATCCATTTTGTTTATAGTGGCCGGCCATAATGATACTTTTATATTAAAATATGTATTTATTATTAGTTAAATGGCTTTATGTTTAATAATATAGATGAATAAAATAAAATAATGGATGTTCATCTTCTTTCTTCATTTTGCGAATTTGAGAAAGAAATTTTTGAAGAAGAAGCCAAGGCATTTACCATGGTTATCTCCATTTAAAGGTATGTAATGTAAATTTTCTTTGAAATTGATTGTGAAATTAAATTGATAAATACATAGCATAGCTAACCCATGGTCTAAATTTATGAATCAATGAACAAGTGTCCATTGGGCAAGTGCTAAATTTTGTGTTATTTTGATAAGTTTTTGGGAAGATGTTAGTTATGTTTAATGTGTTAAGTTGCTTGTTATTTTAGCTTAAAAGTTGAGGCTAGTATTTGGTTTATGGGGTATGCCGAATTTGGATTTTGGGAGAAAAATAGGTAATCGGTCGTGCTAGATTTTTGATGAAAAATTATTTTAATGCTTTATATGTTTTATAAATGAGCTTGTAAGTGATCTTGAAGATTTGTAAAATTTTGGATGAGAAGTGCCGAATGAAATTTTTGGGTGTAACTTAAGGGATAAAAATATGGTGGCTTGAGTTTAGTAATAACTAGCCATATGTGATGATATATTGAGCCTTGTATATTCGGTCTTATAGGTATGTACTTATGTAATGATATAATGAATTTGGTATATCCGGTCATATAGGTAAGTATTTATGTGGTGTTCCAATTGAACTTGTAAATTCGGCCACATAGGTATATATATATATATATATATTTGTAAAGATATGTTTGATCTTGCATATTCTGCTAAATAAGTGATGATGGTATATGAAGTCAAATGTGGTTTTGTAAGCTTGTATAGATGTGTGAAAGTATATTTTAATTTATAATGATATTTGGCTTTGGAAGTAGTATGAAAACTTACAAAATGCTAATCTTATAAGTATTCGGCCAAAATGGTAGATATGATAATCATGTGTGGTTATGGAATTGTTAAGTTAAAATTTATTATACATTGATTGAGTAAATTAGTTTATGAAATTCGAAAATTAGTTTATGAAATTAGAATATGCAAGGTAATAAGTTAGTAAAATGTTCCTTGATAGTTTTAATCTATCATATGGGGATAAATGTAGTTGTTGATTGTAGCCTAGTAATATGTTCGATTGTGCATGAGTAGGGCATATGTATGATGTTTAAATAGCTAGTTAGTAAAGTCATTTGTACCTTAAATATATGATATACATGTATTAAATTAAATTGCTTAATTGATAAGTAATTGAATAAATCTATTTGTTTTAAATCAAGCTCAAGAGCAAAAAGGGTCGAAATCAGATAGGGGAAAAGAGAAAGCAATTGAGTAGTCTATCCGTAACTATTCAAATATATCCGAGGTAAGTTTTGAGTAGTCTCCTTTATTATATAATTGATGATGCCTCTATATGAGTATATTAGGTGAATTGCGATCTTTTGGTTTGTACTTAAATTAGGTTGTGAGATAAATAATTCATGTATATGACTTATAGTCTAATGGTCACTTTGGGTTTAAGCTTGAATGGTGAAATAAATATGTGATATTATGTATGACTCTTGAGCCGAATAGTGAATGATGATATGCATATTTAGCTTATATCCGAATGTAGCAAATGACTACTAAAGTGATAAGTCGAATGAGATGTGTTCAAATATGACTAAGAATGCATGATATTTGGAAACACATCCGGACTTGAGGTCCATGAGCTACGTCTTGGAAACATATCCGGACTTGAGGTCCATGAGCTACGTCTTGGAATATATCCGCCTAAAGTCCCTGAGCTTTGTGCTAGTAATCGGATTCGGTTTTAAAACCTAGCAGCTTAACGCGGTGATTCGAGTAAGATTATGAATTTGAATATTAGAGGAAACCACTATTGATTATGTATGATACATTAAGATGGCTGTGCACGTATTATGTACTCATATGTAAATTGATTTTAAAGTGAATTATTATTATCAAAGAATGATATATATATGAATATATATGTGGATGATTACCGTATTCACGAATAAGAGAATGGCCTATTCGATTGACGACTATCGTTATATGAAAGTATATGCCTAAATTTAATTGTATGAGCCAAATAGTATAGTGAAAATGTGCTGGAAATCTCTTGAGTATTCATATATATATATATACCAATAGGTCTTATAACTAGTGTACTTATGTAAAATCGGCCAAATGATTTACAATTTGAATTAATTTTGTGATACTTAATGTTCGATTTTAATGACAAGTTTTTTTTTTCTTTAATTGTTTGAAATGCTTAAAACTTACTAAGCATAGAAATGCTTACTCTGTTGCCCTTAATTCTCTGTTTTATAGATCTCGTTCGCTAGCTAGGGTCTCGGGGATCTCAAAGTCGAAGTCGTCCACACTATCTAAGCCTATTCGGTACTCTAGTAGTTAAACTTTGATAATGGCATGTATAGGCTTGACTTTTTGTTGTTAAATATATATCTTTTTGAAGTTGTATATATGTATAGCTATGCGAAAATGGCTTGTTAAGTTACTATATGTATTCCACATAGTTAATGTGAATGTGTGGTTGATATTCGATTAATGTTTTCAATGTTTGAGGTGAATCGAACTTAAGAATGAATCAATATACCCATTACCTGGAGATGACTCTTTTATAGGTGTGCCAACGGAAGTTATTCAAATAAAGTTAACTGGAATTTCATGCTTGTATGGTAATACTCTTTAACCCTCCGACGACGGGTATGGGTTAGGAGTGTTACACCTATTATCTCAATGTTCATCATACATGACTATTTTCACAAATAAGCAATTCATGCTATCTCAATTCAAGCACGTGTGATATTTTTGAAAACGAGAAATCAACTTTTGAAAACGAAAAGTTGGGAGTCGCCACCAATCATTTGTAATAGGGTGTGATTGGATCACCTCAAAACACGGTCGTTATTAATAAATAAATAAAATTTTCAAAACGATGATTTTTGTCTGCGAAAATAGAAAATCGGTTCGGGAGTCAGTTACGTACGAGGAAGGATTAGCACCCTCGACACGCCAAAAATTGGTACTTGATTGATTATTTAGCGTCTTAATGTCAAAAATTAAAGATTTGGACAGAGTTCGAAACGCGATCCTCCTTTTATTGGCTTTTAAAACATTTAGGTAAGTCAAATGTGTATTAAAGACCAGCTCACCTCAAGGTAAAACATTACATCTAGTACGTTAGGACACAATATTTTTGACCCTCAATTGTGAGCTTGCCTTTAAAACGTGCGTTTTAGCCTTAAGACGATATTCGAATATTCAAAACAAACAAAGAAACCGAAACCCAGTACGTTAGGGCACGATTCTTCGAATTCTTTAAATACCGAACATTGCCTTTATTTTGAAAAATTTTGAGAGAAGATCAATGGATAAATGAATTAAGGACATAGATTTTTTTAACAATGATGATAATAGACAACATGAAAATAATAATATGAGAATAATGCTAACCATATATAAATAATAATAATAGTAATTAATAGAAATAATTAATAAAACAACAGTAATAATAAATACAATAATGTAATAAACATTGTTCTAATAGTATTAATAATAATATTAAAAACATGATGATAATAACAAAAAATATGTTGATTGATAACATTAAATATGGGGATAATAGTAAAAAAATGGAATAACAATGTTAAATTAGTAATAGTGAGAAGTAGTAAATAATAATAATTTCATATAAAATGGTAACCGATAATAAACAATGGCATATAAAAAATAATATAATAAGTCTATGTATAATAGAAATTTATATTTAAAATAATTAACTTAAGCTTAAAATATATATATATTTACATAATAAATATATAATAATAAATAAATAATATGATAATATGAAACATAACTCAAATTAATTAAATTAATAGAAAATAATAAAAACAAATATAAAAATAATGAGAATAAAGCTCAAATTAATTAATTTAACAGTAAAATAACAAAAATAAAAAAGGGGTTAAATTGAATTAAAAATGAAAACTTTGGGGGCAAATCAGAAAGGAAATAAAATCAGATGTAAACTCCCTCTCTTTTCCCTTCTTTCGTTTCTGTAAAGAAAAACTGTGAATGCCAAAGTAAACAAAATTGAATAATATAAAAAGTTACCTTAAAAATCTTATTTGTATTCTCTTTGATTTCGTATGTGTATTCTCTAAAAAATTCCCCCAAAAATCCTCTAAAAATCCTCTCCAAATCCCTCCATACAATAGTTTTTCCATGGCTTTTATAGCCAAATTTTACAACTTATAACAAGTAGGGTGATGGAGGTAGTGGGGGTGATGGAGGTAGTGGACGGTTTAGTAGGGTGTGGGGGTGATGGAGGTAGTGGATGGTTTAGTAGGGTGATGGAGTTAGTGGTCGGTTTAGTGGGGTGTTTAATTTGGGCTGGTTTGATTGTGCCCGGGTAGAAATTTGGTCCTACAGCTGCCCCTCTTTGCTCATTGTCATGTAACGAGAATAGAACAAAGATTTTAGAAGGGCCAAATTTGCCTGGGCTGGATGAGTCTTGTCTTCTTTGCCACAATCCACCGCACCTTATTGCTTCAAAAAGCTCCGTTGCTGCTTCACAGAGATGTGATCTACTGTAATTTGATCTGCTTTACTCCTGCTCAGTAAAGATAAGATTTGGTATGTTTAGCCTGCTCCACTCCTGCTCAGTGAAGATAAGGCTGGTGGCTGAAATCTGTTCCATTGCCGATACATGGAGATAAGATTCACCAAAATTTTATCTGCTCCGCTCCTGCTCAGTGAAGATAAGATCTAGTATTTAGCCTGCTCCACTCCTGCTCAGTGAAGATAAGGCTTGTGGCTGAAATCTGCTCCATTGTTGATACATGGAGATAAGATTAACCAAAATTTGATCTGCTCCGCTCCTACTCAGCGAAGATAAGATCTAGTATTTAGACTGCTCCACTCCTGCTCAGTGAAGATAAGGCTGGTGGCTGAAATCTGCTCCATTGGCGATACATAGAGATAAGATTCGCCAAAATTTGATCTGCTCCGCTTCTGTTCAGTGAAGATAAGATCTGTCAAAATTTGATCTATTCCACTCCTACCAGTAGGATGAGATCTGCTATATTTAGCCTGTTCCACTCCTGCTCAGTGGGATAAGGCTTGCCGAAATATGTAATTTTAATCAATCTTGCTACATGTCCACTGGGGAATTCATCTGTAGAAGTGATTTCCTATAGTTTATGCTTATGCTAAATGATTAGAATGCTATGATCAACATGAATCAAATGCCCCTAACTAAATGTATTATGAATGACATTTGTACGAATGCAAAATGTCATGAAAATAATCCCATTTTAATGCTTGGGCTACCATTACTCATCATGTCTCATTAAGGCTATCGCTTCATCGACATGAGTCTTTCTTGTTCAGTGCTACTTTCGACGAAAACTCATAGAAACAATCCATTTTGTTCAACTGGTTTGCCCCACTATAATTTCAAGGTCCAGTCCACTGTACTTCGTGGGATATAAGGCTTGCACCATCTTCAAACTCTTCTACTGCAACTCGGGGGAATATAATCTAATTCCTCTCCAATTTACTCCCCCCGCAATTTTAAGGGTACAGGATTTGACTCTTCTTCCATTAATTTGGTCTGCTACACCATTCCTTGGATATCCAAGGTAATATAATAAAAATGATTAGGGCTTATCTCGAAAAGAATAAGGCAACCAAGGATAGTAAACATGGGTAAGATAGAAAATTAAGTGCCCCAGATATTGCAGCCTGAGCTTCTCTATACAAACTTCTTGATGACCATTTGAGCTCAACATGTGTTTAGGTGATCCGAAGTACTTTGTCAATGCCCCAAGATGTAGCATACTTCCTCATTGTTAACTCATGCATAGTAAGACTACTGTATGGCCCACTTTTGATCCAAATTCGGGCCGCTCTTTTCGGGTTTTCAACTCAAATCCCCTTTGGTCTCAAAGCGCCCTTGGCGGGTTTTAGCCTTGGCCTCTCCTTTGCTTTTTTTTTCTTTCTCTTTTTTGTTTTTCTTTTCTTTTTACTTTTCCTTTTTTCTCTTTCTTTTTTCTCTTCTGTTTTTTTTTGAAAGTGAAGTATTCTTCGATTAAATCCAAGTTACAGGGTCAGACAAGTTCTTGCCATTTATCTTAATCAACATCAATGCCCCCACCAGGGATAAGGTCATTCCCAATTTGACATCCATTTTCACTGAGATCCTTTTGTATGGGAAGGATCCTTCTCAAAACTAAGTTTCCTTGATGAAATTTTCTAGAATGATCTTTCCATCATCACTTCGTATCATTTGACCGTAACGGATAATTTTTGACCTCCTTTTTCAATCAGTTTCACTTGATCATCGGAATTGGATTTACTCAACTCTGACGAAACTCGTGGAGTAGAGACCTTGCCAAAATTGCATTCATTCCATAAATCAACGAAAAACGTTGCTTGGTTGGATTTGACTTGATCATCGGAATTGGATTTGACTCTTCTTCCATTAATTTGGTCTGCTACACCATTCCTTGGGTGTCATGACCAGATGTATATGCTTGATATTTGCCTGGATGCAAAATACCATCTTTCTCTTGAGAATGATCCCCTTTTAAAGCTTGGGTTGACATTGCTTGCTATTCGTCAAGATTGTACCTTTGATGAAATATTTGTCTCTGATATATTTGACAGAAAATCATAAGGGGTAGCCCCTCAGACAATTCCAACCCTTAGGCTCGGTAAATTCTAAACAACAGTCCTGTTTCAAGTTCTCGTATTATTTAGAAACTTCTAGAGTCATAAGCAGAATCTCCTTTATGGAAATATTTTAATCTATATTTCAATGCGAAATGCTTGAAAGAGATCATGGCAAGGGATAAGAATGAAATTAATTAAGAGCATAGCTCGTAACAATTAAAGTAATCAGAGATATCCAAGGTAATAAAATAAAAATGATTGGGGCGTATCTCAAAAAGAATAAGGCAACCAAGGATAGTAAACATGGGTAAGATAGAAAATTAAGTGCCCCAGATATTGTAGCCTGAGCTTCTCTGTACAAACTTCTTGATGACCATTTGAGCTAAACATGTGTTTAGGTGATCCGAAGTACTTTGTCAATACCCCAAGATGTAGCATACTTCCTCATTCTTAACTCAGGCATAGTAAGACTACTGTATGCCCCACTTTCGATCCAAATTCGAGCCACCCTTTTTGGGTTTTCAACTCAAATCCCCTTTGGTCTCAAAGCGCCCTTGGCGGGTTTTCGCCTTGGCCTCTCATTTCTTTTCTTTTCTTTCTCTTTTTTATTTTTCTCCTCTTTTTCCTTTTCCTTTTTTCTCTTTCCTTTTTCTCTTCTTTTTTTTTTGAAAGTGAAGTATTCTTCGATTAAATCCAAGTTCACAAGGTCAAGCAAGTTCTTGCCATTTATCTTAATCAACATCAATGCCCCCACCAGGGATAAGGTCATTCCCAATTTGACATCCATTTTCACTAAGATCCTTTTGTATGGGAAGGATCCTTCTCAAAACTAAGTTTCCTTGATGAAATTTTCT
The DNA here is from genome assembly GCF_025698485.1 of Gossypium arboreum. NCBI lineage: Eukaryota > Viridiplantae > Streptophyta > Magnoliopsida > Malvales > Malvaceae > Gossypium > Gossypium arboreum. The sequence continues at coordinate 70,106,041 of NC_069081.1, forward strand.
GGAATGATCTTTTCATCATCACTTCATATCATTTGACTGTAACGGATAATTTTCGACCTCCTTTTTCAATCAGGTTCACTTGATCATCAGAATTGGATTTACTCAACTTTGACGAAACTCGTGGAGGAGAGACCTTGCCAAAATTGCATTCATTCCATAAATCAACGAAAAACGTTGCCCCAGTGGAGGTTCTGATAGAGGCTCCCATGATCTTTTTTTTTTTGCACTGTTCATTTTCGGGCTAAATGGTATTTATCGGATGCTTCAGATATCATACTGCTATTTAAATTCGATACATCGTCAGATATGGTCCCTTTCGGTACTCCATACTAACATAGAAAATGCTGGCTATTGACCTCGCATCATTGACATATGAGGTAGCTTTTGTCCACTTGGCAACATAATTGACGACCATAAAAAGAATCGATACTCGTCAGAGGCTTTTGGCGAAATCAGCCTGACGGCACACATGCCCCATATAGAAGAAGATTATGGGTTTCACTGATTCTTTGCAATGTTTGCTTCTCATCTTGTTCACCGTCATCAACAGATCAGGAGATAAGCTACAATCTTAGTCATCGTCAAAGTCTTGAGGTCCCACTAAACACATATATCGCTCAAAAGGAGATTCTAAGTTAGCAACAGTGTCACTCATATCATTGATATCTAGAGACCTGTTATAAGGATGAAAGAAAATTTGAAGAACAAGAGAAACCAAGAATATTTACTCGTGTGGTATGATCATGAATGAAATTGTAAAGAACAGATGTTTGAAATAAGAAACAAAAGAATGTATTTCATTGAAATAAAGACGCTAGACATAAGCCTATTTCACAAAAGGATTCTTATTGCCTCTAGGCTTAAAGCAACAAGTGTGTTTTGAATATGACTCTAGATTAGCCCTAAAAATTATAGGGATCTCTTCCACTGTCCCATCGTTTAAAACACTCCCAAGTATGCAAAGGTGAATGCCTGTCAAATTCTTTTCTCTGCATTATTGATTATTGCATTTACCCCCTCATCAGCATGGTTGGGTAACAGATTTCCTACGCTAGACCTGTTGTCGAACTTCACAATACCCATTTCAACGAGACTTTCGACTAACTTCTTAAAAGGGATGCAATTTTCTATCGACTGCCCTATGATTCCCACGTGGTATTTGCATTGGGCGTTTTCATTGTACCACTTAGGGTATGGAGGTTGCATGGGTTTTGAGTAGAACGGTGCTACAACATGTGCATCAAATAATCTTTTGTATAGCTCCTTATATGTCACTGGGATAAGAATCCTTTTGTGAAATAGGCTTATGTCTAGCGTCTTTATTTCAATGAAATACATTCTTTTGTTTCTTATTTCAAACATCTGTTCTTTACCATTTCATTCATGATCATACCACACGAGTAAATATTCTTGGTTTCTCTTGTTCTTCAAATTTTCTTTCATCCTTATAACAGGTCTCCAAATATCAATGATATGAGTGACACTATTACTAAATTAGAATCCCCTTTTGAGCGATATATGTGTTTAGTGGGACCTAAAGACTTTGAAGATGACTAAGATTGTAGCTTATCTCCTGATCTGTTGATGACGGTAAACAAGATGAGAAGCAAACCTCATGTTGCAAAGAATCAGTGAAACCCATAATCTTCTTCTATATGGGGCATGTGTGCCGTCAGGCTGATTTCGCCAAAAACCTCTGACGAGTATCAATTCTTTTTGTGGTCGTCGATTATGTTGCCAAGTGGACAGAAGCTACCTCATATGTCAATGATGCGAGGTCAATAGCCAGGATTTTCTATGTTAGTATGGAGTACCGAAAGGGACCATATCTGACGATGTACCGAATTTAAATAGCAGTATGATATCTGAAGCATTCGGTAAATACCATATAGCCCAAAAATGAACGGTGCAAAAAAAAAAAAGATCATGGGAGCCTCTATCAGAACCTCCATCGGGGCAACGTTTTTCATTGATTTATGGAATGAATGCAATTTTGGCAAGGTCTCTTCTCTACGAGTTTCGTCAGAGTTGAGTAAATCCAATTCCGATGATCAAGTGAACTTGATTGAAAAAAGAGGTCAAAAATTATCCGTTACAGTCAAATGATACGAAGTGATGACGAAAAGATCATTCCAGAAAATTTCATTAAGGAAACTTAGTTTTGAGAAGGATCCTTCCCATACAAAAGGATCTCAGTGAAAATGGATGTCAAATTGGGAATGACCTTATCCCTGGTGGGGGCATTGATGTTGACTAAGATAAATGGAAAGAACTTGCCTGACCCTGTGACCTTGGATTTAATAGAAGAATACTTCACTTTCAAAAAAAAAAAGAAGAGAAAAAGGAAAGAGAAAAAAGGAAAAGGGAAAAGAGGAGAAAAACAAAAAAGAGAAAGAAAAGAAAAGAAAGGAGAGGCCAAGGCGAAAACCCGCCAAGGGAACATTGAGACCAAAGGGGATTTGAGTTGAAAACCCGAAAAGGGCGGCTCGAATTTGGATCGAAAGTGGGGCATACAGTAGTCTTACTATGCCTGAGTTAAGAATGAGGAAGTATGCTACATCTTGGGGTATTGACAAAGTACTTCGGATCACCTAAACACATGTTTAGCTCAAATGGTCATCAAGAAGTTTGTACAGAGAAGCTCAGGCTGCAATATCTGGGGCACTTAATTTTCTATCTTACCCATGTTTATGGTTGCCTTATTCTTTTTGAGATACGCCTCAATCATTTTTATTTTATTACCTTGGATATCTCTGATTACTTTAATTGTTGCGAGCTATACTCTTAATTAATTTCATTCTTATCCCTTGCCATGATCTCTTTCAAGTATTTCGCATTGAAATATAGATTAAAATATTTCCATAAAGGAGATTCTGCTTATGACTCTAGAAGATTCTAAGTAATACGAGAACTTGAAACAGGACTGTTGTTTAGAATTTACCGAGCCTAAGGGTTGAAATTGTTTGAGGGGCTACCCCTTATGATTTTCTGTCAAATATATCAGAGACAAATATTGCATCGAAGGTACAATCTTGACGAATAGCAAGAAATGTCAACCCAAGCTTTAAAAGGGGATTATTCTCAAGAGAGAGATGGTATTTTGCATCCAGGAAAATATCAAGCATATACATCTAGTCATGACACCCAAGGAATGGTGTAGCAGACCAAATTAATGGAAGAAGAGTCAAATCCTGTACCCTTAAAATTGCGAGGGGAATGAATTGGAGAGGAATTAGATTATATTTCCCCGAGTTGCAGTAGGAGAGTTTGAAGATGGTGCAAGCCTTATATCCCATGAAGTACAGTGGATTGGACCTTGAAATTATAGTGGGGCAAACCAGTTGAAGAAAATGGATTGTTTCTATGAGTTTTCTATCGAAAAGTAGTAGCTGAACAAGAAAGACTCATGTCAGTGAAGCGATAGCCTTAACAGACAGTGAGTAATGGTAGCCCAAGCATTAAAATGGGATTATTTTCATGACATTCTGCATTCGTACAAATGTCATTCATAATACATTTAGTTAGGGGCATTTGATTCATGTTGATCATAGCATCCTAATCATTTAGCATAAGCATAAACCATAGGAAATCACTTCTACAGATGGATTCCCCAGTGGACAGTGTAGCAAGATTGATTAAAATTACAGATTTCAGCCACAAGCCTTATCTTCACTGAGTAGGAGTGGAGCAGGCTAAATACTAGATCTTATCTTCGCTGAGCAGGAGCGGAGCAGATCAAATTTTGGTGAATCTTATCTCCATGTATCGCCAATGGAGCAGATTTCAGCCACCAGCCTTATCTTCACTAAGCAGGAGTGGAGCAGGCAAAACATACTAGATCTTATCTTCGCTGAGCAGGAGCGGAGCAGATCAAATTTTGGTGAATCTTATCTCCATGTATCAGCAATGGAGCGATTTCACCACCACCTTATCTTCACCGAGTAGGAGTGGGCGGGCTAAATACTAGATCTTATCTTCGCTGAGCAGGAGCGGAGCAGATCAAATTTTGGTGAATCTTATCTCCATGTATCGGCAATGGAGCATATTTCAGCCACCAGCCTTATCTTCTGTGACAACCCGAATTAGGGCCTAATCGGAATAGTGGTTTCGTGACCACAAATCCGAGATAGAAATAATTGTTTTATAAATATTTTGGGGTTTATGATATGATTGCATGATTGTGTGAAAATTTCGTGATGAAATTCTATGCCTAAAGTGTTTAAATTGAAAGTAGGGACTAAATCGAATAAGTTGCAAAATTTGCATACTAGAAATTTTAGTATGAAATTGTTTTGAAATATTTATTAGGAGGTCTTAAATAGCAATTCTACCAATTTTAAGTTCATGGACAAATTTAGGACATGGAAGGAATTTTGGAAAGTTTAGTAGTAAGGGTATTTTGGTCATTTTGATATTAAATGAAATAAAATGGGAAAATAACACAAAATAGTCATCTTCCCATTTAGTTGCTGCGAAACTTCACTCTCTCCATAGCTAGGATTCTTCAACTTTCAAGCTCCATAGTAAGTGATTCTAAGCCCGTTTTTAATGTTCTTTACGCTTTTGGAATCCGGAAGCTCGATTAAGCTTATGCTAGTAATAATTTAACCTAGGGTTCATATTTGGAAAAATACCCATAGGTGAAATTTGTGTATTTTGATGTTTTATGATAGAATATGAGGTTTTAAATTGTGTTAAATAATTTGTGCTACTCGGTTTTAAGTGAAAGCGAGTAAAACAAAGATAATCCAGTAAAAATACCTAATGTTCATAACTATATGATAGAGTGGGAATTTGATGTTGTTGTAGAAGAGAAAATGTTCAGCATATCATAAAACATAAGAATAAGGGCTGAAATTAAATTCCGAGCCTAGGGGCAAAATTGTAATTTTGTAAAAGTTAGGGGCAAAATGTAATTTTTCTACAATGTGATTTTGGATTGAAATAAATAGTATGAGTATTAAATGAGCTAAATGTGTTATTATAGATCAAGAAAGGCGCTGAACCGACCTCGAGCAGGGAAAGAAAAAGTTTTGGACTAAATTGCAAAATTTCCATATTTTGCACCAAGGTAAGTTGTATGTAAATATTACAATAATTTCATGTACATTCTTATATTTCAGCCTATTATATAAATATACTAGCTGATGTTAAAATATAAATTGACTATGGGAAGAATGGAAATAAATACAGAGAGAGATCCGGTTGAACATTGGAGAGATCGAATGAAATAGAGGGCGTAGCTAGGTCACATGTATGATGCTGAGTGCACATCATGTGTACAAGAAAGCTACGAGACACCCTGTAGTAGCTAGGTCACATGCGTGATACGAGATGTATCCCATGTAGACAAGAGAGCTACGTGAAAGATAAATGTAGCTAGGTCGCATGCGTGATTCCAAGTGAAGGACACTATGTAGACAAGAGAGCTACGTGAAAGATAAATGTAGCTAGGTGCATGCGTGATTCCAAGTGAAGGACACCATGTAGACAAGAGAGCTACGAGACAAATCGGCTAGGTCGCATGAGTGGTACTAAGTGTTCCCCATGTGTACAAGAGAGCCGAACTAAACGAAGTATGATGGTGGAGTGTCTTGTTGAAACCATTAAATATCGAGGATTGATCCGAATTGTTCAACGGGATGGTTTTGTGGTGATATTGTGGTTTGGACCTACACTTATGGTGAATGAAATGTGGTGAAAATGATTTGTGGTATATACATATATAAGATAAAATGAGGTTAGCATAAAGAATGTGTGAAAGAGTGAAATTAGCATTAAAACTGTTTTTAGATGGTAGCAGTGACGTGATTTTGAAAAATCACCAAAATAGGAGGAATATAATTAGAGGTTGAATGAGATGTGAAATTAAAGTTTAATGAGTCTACTTTCATATAAAAGAAACAGAGCAAGCAAAGGAGTTCTATATTTTGAGATATTTACAATTGTATGTGACTTGCTCAGGATGAATACGTGATCCCCTGTTCCAACTTTGAAAAATCATTAAAATTGTACAAGGAAAATTAAGAAATATAGTTTACATACCTAAATTCCTTATTGAGACTAGTTTTAAATGAAACAGACCTCAGGGTTGTTTGAATTGTGTACTGAGAGATATTCAATTCGTAGTGAACAGAGGTCAGATCAGTCGAGCTGTGTAACAGGGGAAACTTTAACTAATAAACTGTACTAATCTGCTGAACCAAAATTATAAAAAAATTTAGCAAGAAGCTTTATGAGTCTAGATTCAGGAAATTTTACGGATATGAATTTCGAGTTTTGTAACTCGAGTTATGATTTATTTAGTGAATATGACACAGCAGAGACAGCTTAATCGAAGTGGAATAAGTAGTGAAGTTAAAGTAGACATACTTGAATTGTTGTGTAAACATGTTAGATTCTTAAATTAGTATTTACATACTACTTACTAAGCTATAAGCTTACTTCGTTTTCTCTCTTTTGTCTTATAGTGTTCTCCAGCTTGCTCAGAGTCAAGGATCGTGAAGATCTACCGCACTATCATACTTTGGGGTATTTGAACTAAATGTTTTGAATTATGGCATGTATAGTAGGCAAAAAATTATTTTGTTATGTGTCATATTTGTCTAGGTTTAAAATATTAGTTACGAGACTCGACCGATTACTTTGTACAAGCCATAAAAGTTGGCTAATATTGTTCAAGATATATGTTATACGATGCATTATCAAATGGGATGACATATTTCTATCTTGGTATATGTTATGTTACGTAATACCTTGTATCTGTTCCTATGACAGTAACGGGTAAGGGTGTTACATTTAGTGGTATCGAGCTATGGTTTAGTCGGTTCTCGGACTAATAAAGTGTGTGCAAAAGTCTAGCTATACATGCCATAAAAATATTGTGATAGTGTGGTGACTCTGATTATTCTAAAGCGTGTTTTGTTTTAATATAGTAATGGATCCTGAAGGAACTGCGGTGATGATCTTTGCTAGTAATGCGTGGCTCCCGCACAAGGGACCGCTTTGTGGAAAGTAGACACGAGACATTGGGACAAGGAGATGAGGCTGGGACGCCTTTCTCCAAATGATGAACAATTGGTATCTTGAATTTATTCGAGCAAATCCAAATGCTCAACCTCCTCCACCCCTCCTATACCTCAGACGATTCTCTAGTATGCTCAAGGTATAAATTTGGTAAGAATGAACAAGCCTCCGGTTGACAAGATTTGAAAACAAGGGGCAAGAGTTTAGAGCAAAGGTTGATGATGATCCCGAGAAAGCGGAATTCGGCTTGAAAATTCTACCGTGTATTTGATGAGCTCTCATGTACACCGAGGAATGCTTAAAGTGTCTTTGTATCACTTTTGAGAGATTGACCTACCACTGGTGGAAGACTTTGGTTGCAGTGGTGCCAAAAGAAAAGTTACTTGGGATTTCTTCCAGGAAGAATTTAGAAAGAAATACATAAGTCACGATTTATTGATAAAAACGGAAGGAGTTCCTTGAATTAAAGCAAGGAAAAATGTCATCGCAGAGTATGAACGCGAATTTGTAAGACTCAGCAAGTATGCCGAGAATGTGTGTCCACCGAGGCCATTATGTGTAGAAGATTTGAAGATGGGCTGAATGAGGACATTAAAGTGTTTGTAGGGATTTTGGAGTTGAAAGAATTTGTAGTATTGGTTGATCAAGCTCTTAAAGCCGAAGAATTGAACAAAGAAAGAAGAAAAGCGCTATTGAGGCTTGAGATGTCGAAAAAGACAGATAAGTAAGCCATTTCAATCTCAACCAAAGAGGTCCAAAGAGACAAACCCTCGAATGACGGTTTCAATTGGGGATTTACAGAGATCGTGGTAGAGCATATTCGGGTTAAAGCTCAAGCTACTTTTGGCAAGTGTGGGTAATGTGCGACCTAGAAAGCCCGAGTGTCGCAATGTGGCGAGCAACATTATGGTGAGTGTTGGGGACCGAGCGAGCTTGTTTCAAAGTGTTCTCGTGAGCATTTTATTAGAGACTGTCAGGAGAAGGTTAAAGAAGAAAGATTTCAGAGTGTTAGATGAATACCACCGCTAGTAGAGGTAGACCACCGAGAAATCTGGAGGTGGGACTAGTAGTAGAAGCGTGATGAAAGATTTAACGGCAAGATCGAAGCTAGAGCACTGCTAGAGCTTATGCTATCGTGCGTTTCGAGAAGATGCATCATCTCCGATGTCATTCTTGGTACATTTTCTCTTTATGATACTATTGTTATTGCATTGATTGATCCGGGTCCACCCATTCCTATATTTGCATGAATTTAGTATCCAATAAAAGTTGCTGTTGAATTTCTTGAGTTTACGATTAAAGTGTCGAACCCCTTAGGCCAATATGTGCTAGTTGACAAGGTTTGCAAGAATTGCCCATTAATGATTCAAGGTCTGCTTTTTCGGCCAACTTGATGTGTTACCATTTGGTGAGTTTGACGTTATCTTGGGAATGGACCGTTAACATTGTATGATGCTAAGGTAGATTGTAAACAAAAGACACTAGAGTTAAAATGTGAAAATGGAGAAATTTCGTGGGTTGAAACAGATTGAATCAAATAAATTGCCTATGGTGATTTCGCACATGTCTGCGCATGAAATACATGAGAAAAGGTGTGAAGCTTATCGGCTTATGTAATGAATGTTGAGATGTCTCAACTGAAATTTGAATCGATACCTATAGTCTGTGAGTTTCGGATGTATTTCGGAGGAATTGCTCGGGTTGCCTCCAAGCAGAGAGATAGATTTTGCCATTGATTTGTTGCCGGCATCTGCACCGATCTCGATTGCTCCATATAGAATGGCTCGAATGAATTAAAAGAATTGAAGGCTCGATTGCAGGAGTTAACAGACAAGGATTTGTGAGACCGAGTTTCTCTCCCAGGGTGCTCTGTATTATTCAGAAGAAGAAGGATGGTTCAATGAGACTTTGCATTGATTACCGTCGACAATAAGGTGACTATAAAGAACAAGTACCCATTGCCGAGGATTGATGATTTATTCGATCGTTAAAGGGGCCACAGTGTTTTCAAAGATTGATTTGAGGTCCGGTTACTTCCATTGAGAGTTAAGGAGTCGATGTGCGAAAACCGCCTTTAGGACAAGGTATGGACATTATGAGTTTCGGTGATGCCTTTTGGCTTAACAAATGCTCCACCATATTTATGGACTTAATGAATCGGATTTTTCGGCCATATTTGGATAAGTTTGTAGTAGTGTTTATAGATGACATTTTAATTTATTCTCGAGATGAGTTTGAACATGCGAACACTTGAGAACTATATTGCAGATCTTGAGAGAAAAGAAACTGTTTGCCAAGTTTAGTAAAAGTGAGTTCGGCTTCGTGAAGTCGATTTTTGGGGCATATAGTCTCGGTGATGGTATTCGGTGGATCCAAGCAAGATTTTGCGATCGTTGATTGGAAACCGCCAAGAATGTATCTGAGGTTAGAAACTTTTAGGCTTGGCCGGGTATTATAGGCGTTTTGTTGAAGGATTTTCGATAATTGCCTCTCCTATGACTAAATTGTTGCGAAGAATGTTAAGTTTGAATGGATGATAAATGTCAACGAGTTTTGAAAAGTTGAAAGCACGATTGGTGAAGCACCAATTTTAGTACTGTTTCGAGTCGGAAAGGAGTTCGTAATTTATAGTGATGCATCATTGATGTGCCTTGGATGTGTGTTGATGCAAGAGGGAAAAGTAGTAGCTTATGCTTCGAGGCGCTTAAAACCGCATGAGAAGAACTATCCTACACATGATTTGGGGCGGCATTGTTGTTTTTGCCTTGAAGATTTGGCGACATTATTTATCTGGTGAAAAATGCGAATTTTACTGATCACAAAAGTTTGAAGTACTTGATGAATCAAAAGGACCTAAATTTCTGACAATGAAGATGGCTTGAATTATTAAAGGATTATGATCTAGTGATTGATTATCATCCGGAAAAGCAAATGTAGTTGCCGACGCCTTGAGCGAAAATTTCTTTTCACTTTGAGAGCCATGAACACGGGTTAGCATTGTCGATGACGGGTCAATTTTAGCGAGATGAGAGCTAAACCGTTATTTCTCCAGTTGATTTGTGATGCTCAAAGAATGATAGTGAGTTGCGGATCAAGAGAACTCAATGCGAATCAGTTATGACTCGATTTTCGAGTTGGACGGATGACTGTTTGATGTTTCGAGACAGAATATGTGTGCGAAAAATGATAAATTGATTCGAAAATATTACATGAGGCGCACAATGGTGTTTATCAGTTCACCCCGTAGCACAAAAATGTATAATGATTTAAAGAAGTCGTATTGGTGGCGGTATGAAAAGGGACATTTCGAATTTGTAACTAAGTGTTTGATCATCAACAAGTAAAAGTTGAACATCAAGTACCTTGAGGATTACTTCAACCGGTAATGGTGCCCGAGTGGAAATGGGACAAGATTACCATGGATTTTGTAACCGGTTTGCCTTTAACTCCTAAAAAGAAGGATCTTTGTTTGGGTAGTGGTTGATAGATTAACAAAGTCAGCCCACTTTATACCCGACGCACCGATTACTCACTTGATAAATTAGCGAATTATATATTGCTGAAATTGTGAAGTTGCACGAGTACCTATGTCTATAATATCGATAGAGATCCAAGATTTACCTCGAGATTTTGGAAAAAGTTACAAGAAGCTTTGGGTACAAAATTGAACTTTAGTACCGTATTTCATCCACAAAGCAGATGGTCAAACGGAAAGAGTAATCCGGTACTCGAAGATATGCTTAGATGTTGTGTTTTAGAATTTGGAGGTAGTTGGGAGAAATATCTATCTTTGATTGAGTTTGCCTACAATAACAGCTTATCAATCAAGTATACAAATGGCACCGTCTGAAGCCTTATATGGTCGTAAGTGTCGGACTCCTTTATATTGGACCGAGCTTAGTGAGAAAGCAGATTCACTGAGTTGATCTAGTTAAAGAAACCAAGAGAAAATAAAAGTAATTCGGGATTGCTTGAAAGTCGCTCAGATCGACAAAAGTCATATGCGATTTAAAAGAAAAGAGATTGAATTTCAAGTGGGTGATAAAGTGTTCTTGAAGGTGTCACCATGGAAAAAGATTAAAGATTTAGTCGAAAAGGCAAGTTGAGTCCGCGTTTTATTGGGCCGTCGAGATTCTTGAGAGAATTGGACTAGTGGCATATCGGTTGGCCTTACCGCAGAGAGTTAGAAAAGATTCATAACGTGTTTCATGTATCAATGTTATGACGTTATCGTTCGATCCTTCACATGTGATTTCCCAATGAAATTGAGATTCGATCGGATATGACCTATGAGGAGGAACCAATAAAGATTTTGGCTCGAGAAGTTAAACAGTTAAGAAACAAAAGTATAGCCTTAGTGAAAGTATTGTGGCACAGACATGGGATAGAAGAGGCTACGTGGGAACTGAGGAAGCTATGAGGAAACAGTACCAAACCTCTTTCGGTAAGATTTTCGGGACGAAAATCTCTAAAGGGGGAGAATTGTGACAACCCGAATTAGGGCCTAATCGAATAGTGGTTTCGTGACCACAAATCCGAGATAGAAATAATTGTTTTATAAATATTTTGGGGTTTATGATATGATTGCATGATTGTGTGAAAATTTCGTGATGAAATTCTATGCCTAAAGTGTTTAAATTGAAAGTAGGGACTAAATCGAATAAGTTGCAAAATTTGCATACTAGAAATTTTAGTATGAAATTGTTTTGAAATATTTATTAGGAGGTCTTAAATAGCAATTCTACCAATTTTAAGTTCATGGACAAATTTAGGACATGGAAGGAATTTTGGAAAGTTTAGTAGTAAGGGTATTTTGGTCATTTTGATATTAAATGAAATAAAATGGGAAAATAACACAAAATAGTCATCTTCCCCATTTAGTTGCTGCCGAAACTTCACTCTCTCCATAGCTAGGATTCTTCAACTTTCAAGCTCCATAGTAAGTGATTCTAAGCCCGCTTTTAATGTTCTTTACGCTTTTGGAATCCGGAAGCTCGATTAAGCTTATGCTAGTAATAATTTAACCTAGGGTTCATATTTGGAAAAATACCCATAGGTGAAATTTGTGTATTTTGATGTTTTATGATAGAATATGAGGTTTTAAATTGTGTTGAATAATTTGTGCTACTCGGTTTTAAGTGAAAGCGAGTAAAAGCAGCATAATCGGTAAAAATACCTAATGTTCATAACTATATGATAGAGTGGGAATTTGATGTTGTTGTAGAAGAGAAAATGTTCAGCATATCATAAAACATAAGAATAAGGGCTGAAATTAAATTCCGAGCCTAGGGGCAAAATTGTAATTTTGTAAAAGTTAGGGGCAAAATGTAATTTTTCTACAATGTGATTTTGGATTGAAATAAATAGTATGAGTATTAAATGAGCTAAATGTGTTATTATAGATCAAGAAAGGCGGAACCGACCTCGAGCTGGGAAAGAAAAAGTTTTGGACTAAATTGCAAAATTTCCATATTTTGCACCAAGGTAAGTTGTATGTAAATATTACAATAATTTCATGTACATTCTTATATTTCAGCCTATTATATAAATATACTAGCTGATGTTAAAATATAAATTGACTATGGGAAGAATGGAAATAAATACAGAGAGAGAGATCCCGATTGAACATTCGGAGAGATCGAATGAAATAGAGGGAGCGTAGCTAGGTCACATGTATGATGCTGAGTGCACATCATGTGTACAAGAAAGCTACGAGACACCCTGTAGTAGCTAGGTCACATGCGTGATACGAGATGTATCCCATGTAGACAAGAGAGCTACGTGAAAGATAAATGTAGCTAGGTCGCATGCGTGATTCCAAGTGAAGGACACCATGTAGACAAGAGAGCTACGTGAAAGATAAATGTAGCTAGGTCGCATGCGTGATTCCAAGTGAAGGACACCATGTAGACAAGAGAGCTACGAGACAAATCGGCTAGGTCGCATGAGTGGTACTAAGTGTTCCCCATGTGTACAAGAGAGCCGAACTAAACGAAGTATGATGGTGGAGCTGTGTGCTGAAACCATTAAATATCGAGGATTGATCCGAATTGTTCAACGGGATGGTTTTGTGGTGATATTGTGGTTTGGACCTACACTTATGGTGAATGAAATGTGGTGAAAATGATTTGTGGTATATACATATATAAGATAAAATGAGGTTAGCATAAAGAATGTGTGAAAGAGTGAAATTAGCATTAAAACTGTTTTTAGATGGTAGCAGTGACGTGATTTTGAAAAATCACCAAAAATAGGAGGAATATAATTAGAGGTTGAATGAGATGTGAAATTAAAGTTTAATGAGTCTACTTTCATATAAAAGAAACAGAGCAAGCAAAGGAGTTCTATATTTTGAGATATTTACAATTGTATGTGACTTGCTCAGGATGAATACGTGATCCCCTGTTCCAACTTTGAAAAATCATTAAAAATTGTACAAGGAAAATTAAGAAATATAGTTTACATACCTAAATTCCTTATTGAGACTAGTTTTAAATGAAACAGACCTCAGGGTTGTTTGAATTGTGTACTGAGAGATATTCAATTCGTAGTGAACAGAGGTCAGATCAGTCGAGCTGTGTAACAGGGGAAACTTTAACTAATAAACTGTACTAATCTGCTGAACCAAAAATTATAAAAAAAAATTTAGCAAGAAGCTTTATGAGTCTAGATTCAGGGAAATTTTACGGATATGAATTTTGAGTTTTGTAACTCGAGTTATGATTTATTTAGTGAATATGACACAGCAGAGACAGCTTAATCGAAGTGGAATAAGTAGTGAAGTTAAAGTAGACATACTTGAATTGTTGTGTAAACATGTTAGATTCTTAAATTAGTATTTACATACTACTTACTAAGCTATAAGCTTACTTCGTTTTCTCTCTTTTGTCTTATAGTGTTCTCCACTTGCTCAGAGTCAAGGATCGTGAAGATCTACCCGCACTATCATACTTTGGGGTATTTGAACTAAATGTTTTGAATTATGGCATGTATAGTAGGCAAAAAATTATTTTGTTATGTGTCATATTTGTCTAGGTTTAAAATATTAGTTCTGATTTTCGACCATTTACTTTGTACAAGCCATAAAAGTTGGCTAATATTGTTCAAGATATATGTTATACGATGCATTATCAAATGGGATGACATATTTCTATCTTGGTATATGTTATGTTCTGGTAATACCTTGTATCCTGTTCCGGCGACGGTAACGGGTAAGGGGTGTTACATCTTCACTGAGCAGGAGTGGAGCAGGCTATATACTAGATCTTATCTTTGCTGAGCAAGAGAAAAGCAGATCAAATTTTGATGAATCTTATCTCCATGTATCGGCAATGGAGCAGATTCCAATCATCAGCCTTATCTTCACTGAGCAGGAGTGGAGCTGGCTAAACATACCAGATCTTATCTTTACTGAGTAGGAGTAAAGCAAATCAAATTACAGTAGATCACATCTCTGTGAAGCTGGAATGGAGCGTTTTGAAATAATAAGGTGCGATGGGTTGCAGCAAAGAAGACAAGACTCAGCCAGCCCAGGCAAAATTGGCCCTTCTAAAATCTTTGCTCTATTCTCGTTACACGAAAATGAGCAAAGAGAGGCAGTTGTGGGACTAAATTTCTGCCCGGGCCCAATCAAACCAGCCCAAATTAAACACCCCACTAGACCGACCACTAACTCTATCACCCTACTAAACCATCCACTAACTCCATCACCCTACTAAACCATCCACTACCTCCATCACCCCCACACCTTACTAAACCGTCCACTACCTCCATCACCTCCACTACCTCCATCAGCCTACTTGTTATAAGTTGTAAAATTTGGCTATAAAAGCCATGGAAAAACTATTGTATGGGGGGATTTGGAGAGGATTTTTAAAGGATTTTTGGGGGAATTTTTTAGAGAATACACATACGAAATCAAAGAGAATACAAATCAGATTTTTAAGGTAACTTTTTATATTAATCAATTTTGTTTACTTTGGCGTTCACATTTGTAACACCCCGAACCCGAGACCATCGCCGGTGTCGGACACGAGGGGTTAGCAAGCCAAGTTCACTTGTTTTGCCCATCCATTGGACATTTCCAGTCAGGCTGGAAAAACTGCGTCACTGTCGCCTTAAAAATCATATCTCGAGTTTCAAAACTCGGAAACTGGTTTCGTAAATTTTCCCTGAATTTAGACTCATATATCCATCCATGGATTTATTTCTAGAATTTTTGGTCGGGCCAATTGGTACAGTTTATTAGTTAAAGTCACCCATGTTACAGGGATCGACTGCTCTGACCTTCGCGCGGTATAACTTGAATATCTCTCTGTACAGGGCTTTAATGCTGGTGCCGTTTGTTTCAAATGAAACTAGACTCAAAATGGAATCTGTACATATAAGGTATGTCGCCTAATTCTTTCTGGATAATTTATAGTAAATTTTTAAAGTTGCGACAGGGAACCCAGAAACCATTCTGGCCCTGTCTCACAATAGCTTTAATATCTCTTAACCTGTAACTCCTATGACCATTTCGTTTCTTCCATAAGAAAATAGACTCATCAAGGTTCATTTACATAGCTTATTCACTATTTAATTCCATTCCTATGAATTTTGGTGATTTTTCACATTCACGCCACTGCAGCTGGCAGCATCTGTTTTAAGGTAGGTCTTACCTATTTGGTAGTCTCCATGAACCAACTAGTCTTGCCATACATAGGTTCATATATGATCATTTTAACCATGCCAATGGCTGATCATATGACCAACATTCCCATTTCAATCCATAGCCACATCATGACACCAAATATATACATACAAACCACAATTAGTCTAAGTTCATGCTTCCCTTTTCGAGCCATTTTAGCATGGCCGTACATACTTACATTACAACATATTTAACAAACAAGAGGTAGTCCTATACATGCCATCTCAAGTTCAACCAAAATTTATACCAAAATGGAGGCTTGATAGTGTGGATGACTTGACTTCAACGATCCCGAATCCGATTGCTATCGAGCGAAATCTAGAAAACTGAGAGCCAAAGCAGCGGAGTAAGCATTTTTATGCTTAGTAAGTCTCAAGGAATATAATCAACTCTAATTACAGCAATACATTCACATAGTTAAATGCATCATTTCATTAATGCACATTCACATAATCATACTTACTTCACCATCCCAACTCTTATGTTCATACACAAATAACGGCTTCATTAAGGCCGATAACTCGTTCCATCATAGGAGCGGATATTCACACGCTCTTACTCCTAGCGCGCAAAGCACACACCGCACTTACCTTGTCATTGGGAAATTTCACAAGTGCATTAGCTGAAATTTTCCAGCAAGCTTATAATTTTCAAATCACATACCTTCGGAGTTTAACCGGATGTCGCTACTCGATCAATCGCCTTCGGGACATAGCCCGGTTATGGTAACCCGCACCAAGGCCTACGGGACTTAACCCGGATATCACGATTTGCACAAATGCCTTCGGGTCTTAGCCGGATAGAATGACTTCATACGAATGCCTTGGTCTTAGCCGGATGTAGCCACTAGCACAATTGCCTTCGGTCTTAACCGGTTATAATTTCCAGCATAATTGTCTTAGGGCTTAGCCCGGATATCATTCAATTTCTCATGCACACATACATCAATAATCATTGGACATACATATTTCATTTTCGTTACTAAGGCTCAAACACAATTATAATCATTAGCATATTCGCCTTGGGACTTAGCCGGGTGGAATTCAAATACTCATACACACATAATCAATAATCATACACATCCATATTTCATCTCACATAATTCAAGTAAGGTCACTTCTTGAGGACTTACCTCGGATGTTGTCGAGCGGCTTTTACGGCTATTCGATTACTTTTCCTTCCCTTGTCCAATTGTGGCCCTCTTAGCTCTTGAGCTAATTCAAACAAATTCAATTTATCAAAACCTCATTGTGCTAGCTTATGGCGAATATGACAAGGAATTTAAATGGTCATATGGCCACCCTTTAGCTTGAATACACAATGGTCATGCACATTTTATACTACATCAAGCAATTCAATACAATTTATTCGAGCATCAAGGAAAAGCTAAGGCCTTCAATAGGCTACCCAAGGCCGAATATTCATGTACATGTTGAGGTCAATTTTGCACTTAATACCTCACAAAAACAGCATGCAATTTACTAATTAATGCTTTGCACATTGTGGCTCAAAACTTATAATATAGCATCAAGCACTTATATGTGTGCTAGGCCGAATTGTGCTTGCAATTTCACAAGCATTCTTCCACATTTTCTTCTTTAAACCAATATATTCATCACTTAGTTCATAACCAAACATAATGTGCAATCATATATATGCATATATGAGCATGGCGAATTTTCAAGGTGTCCATAGCCATCCAAAACACAAATTTTAACTAACATGCAAGAAGCATGAATCATGCTCAAGAATGCATCATGGCGAATATGACAATCATGCTCCTTTTCAATTTCAATCATGATAAAACAAAGAAAACTCAAAATCTTACTCAAGAGTAGACAATCCATCATTGCATGCATCATCATCAAGCTTCACACTTAGCATGCAATGGCTTTATCACCATAACAACTTTGGCCAAATACCATTTCCATGGCTTAACAAAGATTTGAGCCATGGCTAACATGCACATCAAGTTAGCAACCAAAGCATGCATGAAACTCCTAACACAACCTCATACATACCTTAATCTTGATGCAAACTTAGCCAAATCTCCTTCTAGATCTCTTCCAAACCAAGCATGAAGCAAAAATCCTCCTTCTTCCTTAGTTTTGGCTCAAAGAAAGGATGAACAAAATTTTTTCTTTCCTTCTCTACAACTCACGGCAATGGGGGATTACCACACTCACACACATTTTTTTTTCATTTTTTATCACCCATACACCTTTGTTTATTATTTCACCCTAATGCACCAACAAAACATGTTTCATGACATGTTTAGCCCATCCTCCTTGTCATGGCGGCCACCACCTATAAAGGGGAATTTGACATGCAAGTCCATTATTTTGCATGCATGCTTTAATTAGTCATCACACATTTCCTATCATACTTTCAAAGTTCATTACTAAGTCCTTTCTTGTGGAATTCACCCTTATAACACTAAATCAATCATCATAAAATGTCATACATGAGCACACACATATTATAGGCATCAAAATAAATTTTAATTATTTTTATGCCTCGGTTTTGTGGTCCCGAGACCACCTTCCGACTAGGGTCAATTTTGGGCTGTCACAACTCTCCCCACTTAAGAAATTTTCATCCCGAAAATCTTACGGTAAATAGGTTTGGATATCGCTCTTTCATAGAGTTCTCGGTCTCCCAAGTAGCTTCTTCTATCCGTGCTTGAGCCATAACACTTTTACTAGCGGAACCCACTTGTTTCACAACTCTTTCACTTCTCGTGATAGGATACGAATCGGTTCTTCCTCATAACTCATATTAGCTTGAATTTCAATTTCGATGGACTAATCACGTGCGATGGATCGGATCTATAGCGTCGAAGCATCGAAGCGTGAAAGACATCGTGAACCTTTTCGAGTTCGGGGCAAAATCAAACGATATGCCTTTGGATCGACTCGCTCGGATATCTCATATGGCCCAACGAACCTCGGGCTCAACTTGCCCTTACTACCGAATCGAGTATCTTTTTCCAAGGCGATACCTTGAGAAACACTTTATCACCCACGATACTCGATATCCTTACGCTTGGTCCGCGTCGACTTCCGACGATCGGAGGCTATCTTGAGACTTTCACGGATTACTTTCACTTTCATTCAGCATCCCTAATCAAATCCACCCGAAAATCTTGCTTTCACCGAGCTCGGTCCAAAACAATGGTGTACGGCATTTACGACCGTACAAGGCCTCGTAGGGTGCCATCTTAATACTTGATTGAAAGCTGTTGTTGTAGCGAATTCAATCAATGGCAAATACCGTTCCCATAAACCACTAAACTCGAGGACGCAACATCTTAACATATCCTCAAGTATCCGAATTATCCGCTCGGATTGACCATCGGTTTGGGGTGAAAAGCGGTGCTGAAATGCAACTTGGTACCCAAAGCCTCTTGTAATTTTTTTCCAAAATCGCGACGTAATCTTGGGTCTCTATCCGACACGATAGAAATAGGCACCCCATTCAATCGAATAATTTGGGAGGCGTATAATTACGCCAATTTATCGGCGAAAAATCCGTGCGGACGAGGGATAAAATGAGCAGACTTGGTCGATCTATCAACAATGACCCAAATCGCATCTTTCTTACTTGCGAAACCTTTGGTAATCCGGATATAAAATCCATTGTCACTCGATCCCATTTCTATTCGGTATCATGATTGGTGAAGTAATCCCGATGGCACTTGATGTTCCGCTTTCACTTGTTGACATATCGGACACCTTGAAACAAATTGAAATATCTTATTTCATACCGCCACCAAAATTGGCGTTTGGTCATTGTACATTTTAGTACTACCGGGTGGATTGACATTCGACTCTGTGAGCCTCGCTCAAAATCATCGAAACAAGTTCGAATCCTTGGAATACATAATCGACCCTTGAACGTCAAGCGGTCATTGTCGTCAATCTGAAATTCGATTCTTCATCCGAAACACATTCGCTCGCTTAGCGACCAATTCAGCGTCGACCTTTTGAGATTCAAGTATTTGATGAATCAATAATGGTTTGGCCTCTAATTCGACTACTAGCACCTCCTCGGGTGAAACGGATAAATGAGCATCCATCGCTCTCAAAGCGAGCGAGTGCCTTGCGACTTAAAGCATCGGCCACCACGTTGGCCTTTCCGGGTGATAATCAATGCTTTGAGTTCATAGTCTTTCAACAACTCAAGCCAACGTCGTTGTCGCAGTTTAAATCTTTACGAGTCATCAAATATTTTAGACTCTTGTGGTCCGAATAAATATGACACCTTTCTCCAAACAAGTAATGCCGCCATATCTTCAAAGGCGAACACTATGGTCTGCTAGTTCAAGGTCATGGGTCGGATAGTTTCTCTCATGCGGCTTTAGTTGTCTCGACGCGTAAGCCACAACTCGACCTTCTTGCATCAACACACAACCTAACCCAAGCAAGGATGCGTCATCAGATATGACAAACTCTTTACCGGACTCTTTTGTACTAGCACTTTGGGGCCTCGGTTAAACAAGTTTTAGTCGATCGAAACTTTCTTGACACGTTCGACCACTCGAACTCAACATCTTTTGGAGTAGTTTCGTCATCGGCAGACTATCATCGAAAAACCTTTCACAAATCGTCGATAGTATCCGCAAGCCCCAAAAGCTCCTAACCGGTAACATTCCTTGGAGGTTTCCAATTGACTATGGCGAAATTTTGTTGGGTCCACCACGACACCGATCACGGACACCACATGCCCCAAAAAAACTAACCTCTTTCACCAAAATTCACATTTACCGAACTTTGCGTATAATCGCTTATCTCGTAAGATTTGCAACACTAGCCTCGGTGTTCGGTTTCATCTCTCGAATTGACCTAAATGTCATCGATAAATACAACTACGAACCGATCCAAGTATGGTCTGAAAATTCTATTCATTAAATCCATAAACACCGCGAGGGCATTAGTGAGCCCAAAGCGGCATCACTAGGAACTCATAGTGACCATATCTCGCTTAAAGCGGTCTTGGGTACGTCCAGAATCTCGGATTCGCAATTGATAATAGCCCGATCTCAAATCTATTTTCGAGAACACCGAGGCCCCTTTAGTTGATCGAACAAGTCATCGATACGTGGCAAGCGGATATTTGTTCTTTATTGTCGCTTTATTAAGTCGACGATAATCGATGCACAAC
Organism: Gossypium arboreum; assembly: GCF_025698485.1. Classification (NCBI taxonomy): domain Eukaryota; kingdom Viridiplantae; phylum Streptophyta; class Magnoliopsida; order Malvales; family Malvaceae; genus Gossypium; species Gossypium arboreum. Next base: position 70,126,922 of record NC_069081.1, read on the forward strand.
CATTGGTTCCATCCTTCTTTTCACGAACAACACTTTGGCGCACCCAAAGGCGAAAAACTCGGGTGAGCAAAACCTCTATCCACCAATTCTTGCAACCGAGCTTCCAACTCCTTTAATTCCGTTAATGCCATACGATACGGAGCTATCGAAATTGGAATGGTACCGGTACCAATTCGATGCCAAATTCTACTTCCGAACGGTGGTAAAGGCAATTCTTGGGAAAACATCCGGTATTCACAAACCACGAGCACAGATTCGGGTTTCTTTTACGATTCCTTGTCATCGAAACACGTCGCAAGGTACGCCGCCCCTTTTCTTACATATTTACGGGCCAACATCGGCGATATTACGGTGGCAACTCCTTTAAGTCCGTAGACTCAACCCGTATTATCTTCTTATTCGAGCTCCTCAAATCGATAGTCTTGCTCTTTCAATTTACAACCGCGATCGTGCATGGTCAACCAATCCGGACCAAGAATAACGTCGAACTCATCGAGCGGCAAAAGCATCAAGTTCGCGGAAAACAAGAACCTCGGAACACTAGGGGACTTTTCTTGCACACTTTGTTGACAAGCACGTAATGACCCAAGGGTTTGACACCGAATTACAAACTCGATAGACTCAATAGGAAAAGTCTTCTTGGATGCTAAGGTTTCACATATATAAGATTGAGTAGAACCGGGGTCAATCAAAGCAATCACATTAGTATTGAAAAGAGTGAAAGCACCGTAATGACATCCGGAGAGGCGGCATCCTCGGCGTGCGCGTATGGCATAAGTCCTCGCAGGAGCACGAGCCTCGAGATCGATGGTAGCATCTCTAGATCCTCTCGACCGCCAACGACATTGCCCATATTTCTAGGTGGCCTACCTCGGCAGCAGTAGTACCGAGTTTCCACTCGACTCACATTCTGTTCAAGCATCCTCGGGCAATCCTTCCTAAAGTGGTCGGCCGATCCACACTTATAGCGAGGCGATCACGAAACCAACAGCTCCCGAATGCCATTTGCCACAATGTTGACACTCCGCCCTCTCTCGGCGATCATTTCCACTGCTGGCGATCGAAGTGACTCGTGTGGTCACAGGGGTCGATCGCGTCCTCGTCTAGAAAAGCCCAGCGCCTCTAGACCGGTTCACATCATCTCGAAATCTCTTGATTGCTGTTGAAGAGACTTTCCGAGGACCTCTTCGAATTCTCCGGTTCCCATATCAGCTTTTGTTTCTCCTTTCTAAGCTCTTCGACTTTACAAGCTCGCTCAACAAGTACTCGATCTCTCGTATTTCGAGAATGCCAACGAACATCCTTATATCATCATTCAGCCCATCCTCGAAGCGTTTACATAATAGCTTGGACGAAATGCATTCTCGCGTGTCTGGCTAAGCCTCACAAACTTTCGTTCGTAGTCGATAGCGGACATAGAACCTTGCTTAAGATCAAGGAATTCCCTCCGCTTTTGGTCGATGAATCTCGACTAATATACTTTTTGAACTCGGTTAGAAAGAATTCCCAAGTCACTTGTTCTCTAGGCACCACGAAGTCGAGTACTCCACCAATAGTAGGTGGAATCACGTAGCAAGGAGATGGTACACTTTAAGCACTCATCGGTGTACAAGATAGCTCATCGAGCACCGGATAGTGTTGTCCAACCAAAATTCAGCTCGTTCGGCATCATCATCATCCGTAGCTTTAAATTCAGTGGCCCCATGTTTTGAATCCTATCGATCGGGGCTTACTTGACCTTATTTGGTTAGTTACGGAGGTATTGTATGTGCGGGGTTGCATTTGTCGGGAATGGAGGTTGTGGGACAGCCGTGTTAGTTCGAATGTATTGATTAAACCATTCGTTCATCACACTATAAAAGGCTTGCCTAGCCTCATCATTCGGATTGCTGGCCATAGGTTGAGAGTCCGCGGCGCTGTCCCTTGTGCGGGGCAGGCGCCACACTCTCCACATCATCAGCTATTGCTCGGTTGGGATCGGGATCCATTGCTATAAACAAACTCAAAGTCAAATTGTCGAAATCACCACACTATCGATTCATCATTTAATGGCATGTATAGCTAGACCCCAAACACCTCACGGTAGTCCTAGAATCGACTAAACCGTGGCTCGATACCAATAAAATTGTAACACCCGAACCCGAGACCATCGCCGATTGTCGGACACGAGGGTTAGCAAGCCAAGTTCACTTGTTTTGCCCATCCATTGGACATTTCCAGTCAGGCTGGAAAAACTGCGTCACTGTCGCCTTAAAAATCATATCTCGAGTTTCAAAACTCGGAAACTGGTTTCGTAAATTTTCCCTGAATTTAGACTCATATATCCATCCATGGATTTATTTCTAGAATTTTGGTCGGGCCAATTGGTACAGTTTATTAGTTAAAGTCACCCATGTTACAGGGATCGACTGCTCTGACCTTCGCGCGGTATAACTTGAATATCTCTCTGTACAGGGCTTTAATGCTGGTGCCGTTTGTTTCAAATGAAACTAGACTCAAAATGGAATCTGTACATATAAGGTATGTCGCCTAATTCTTTCTGGATAATTTATAGTAAATTTTTAAAGTTGCGACAGGGAACCCAGAAACCATTCTGGCCCTGTCTCACAATAGCTTTAATATCTCTTAACCTGTAACTCCTATGACCATTTCGTTTCTTCCATAAGAAAATAGACTCATCAAGGTTCATTTACATAGCTTATTCACTATTTAATTCCATTCCTATGAATTTTGGTGATTTTTCACATTCACGCCACTGCAGCTGGCAGCATCTGTTTTAAGGTAGGTCTTACCTATTTGGTAGTCTCCATGAACCAACTAGTCTTGCCATACATAGGTTCATATATGATCATTTTAACCATGCCAATGGCTGATCATATGACCAACATTCCCATTTCAATCCATAGCCACATCATGACACCAAATATATACATACAAACCACAATTAGTCTAAGTTCATGCTTCCCTTTTGAGCCATTTTCGCATGGCCGTACATACTTACATTACAACATATTTAACAAACAAGAGGTAGTCCTATACATGCCATCTCAAGTTCAACCAAAATTTATACCAAAATGGAGGCTTGATAGTGTGGATGACTTGACTTCAACGATCCCGAATCCGATTGCTATCGGCGAAATCTAGAAAACCGAGAGCCAAAGCGGTGAGTAAGCATTTTTATGCTTAGTAAGTCTCAAGGAATATAATCAACTCTAATTACAGCAATACATTCACATAGTTAAATGCATCATTTCATTAATGCACATTCACATAATCATACTTACTTCACCATCCCAACTCTTATGTTCATACACAAATAACGGCTTCATTAAGGCCGATAACTCGTTCCATCATAGGAGCGGATATTCACACGCTCTTACTCCTAGCGCAAAGCACACACCGCACTTACCTTGTCATTGGGAAATTTCACAAGTGCATTAGCTGAAATTTTCCAGCAAGCTTATAATTTTCAAATCACATACCTTGAGTTTAACCGGATGTCGCTACTCGATCAATCGCCTTGGGACATAGCCGGTTATGGTAACCCGCACCAAGGCCTCACGGACTTAACCCGGATATCACGATTTGCACAAATGCCTTGGTCTTAGCCGGATAGAATGACTTCGCACGAATGCCTTGGTCTTAGCCGGATGTAGCCACTAGCACAATTGCCTTGGTCTTAACCGGTTATAATTTCCAGCATAATTGTCTTAGGGCTTAGCCGGATATCATTCAATTTCTCATGCACACATACATCAATAATCATTGGACATACATATTTCATTTTCGTTACTAAGGCTCAAACACAATTATAATCATTAGCATATTCGCCTTGGGACTTAGCCGGGTGGAATTCAAATACTCATACACACATAATCAATAATCATACACATCCATATTTCATCTCACATAATTCAAGTAAGGTCACTTCTTGAGGACTTACCTCGGATGTTGTCGAACGGCTTTTACGGCTATTCGATTACTTTTTCCTTCCCCTTGTCCAATTGTGGCCCTCTTAGCTCTTGAGCTAATTCAAACAAATTCAATTTATCAAAACCTCATTGTGCTAGCTTATGGCGAATATGACAAGGAATTTAAATGGTCATATGGCCACCCTTTAGCTTGAATACACAATGGTCATGCACATTTTATACTACATCAAGCAATTCAATACAATTTATTCGAGCATCAAGGAAAAGCTAAGGCCTTCAATAGGCTACCCAAGGCCGAATATTCATGTACATGTTGAGGTCAATTTTGCACTTAATACCTCACAAAAACAGCATGCAATTTACTAATTAATGCTTTGCACATTGTGGCTCAAAACTTATAATATAGCATCAAGCACTTATATGTGTGCTAGGCCGAATTGTGCTTGCAATTTCACAAGCATTCTTCCACATTTTCTTCTTTAAACCAATATATTCATCACTTAGTTCATAACCAAACATAATGTGCAATCATATATATGCATATATGAGCATGGCCGAATTTTCAAGGTGTCCATAGCCATCCAAAACACAAATTTTTAACTAACATGCAAGAAGCATGAATCATGCTCAAGAATGCATCATGGCCGAATATGACAATCATGCTCCTTTTCAATTTCAATCATGATAAAACAAAGAAAACTCAAAATCTTACTCAAGAGTAGACAATCCATCATTGCATGCATCATCATCAAGCTTCACACTTAGCATGCAATGGCTTTATCACCATAACAACTTTGGCCAAATACCATTTCCATGGCTTAACAAAGATTTGAGCCATGGCTAACATGCACATCAAGTTAGCAACCAAAGCATGCATGAAACTCCTAACACAACCTCATACATACCTTAATCTTGATGCAAACTTAGCCAAATCTCCTTCTAGATCTCTTCCAAACCAAGCATGAAGCAAAAATCCTCCTTCTTCCTTAGTTTTGGCTCAAAGAAAGGATGAACAAAATTTTTTCTTTCCTTCTCTACAACTCACGGCAATGGGGGATTACCACACTCACACACATTTTTTTTTTCATTTTTTATCACCCATACACCTTTGTTTATTATTTCACCCTAATGCACCAACAAAACATGTTTCATGACATGTTTAGCCCATCCTCCTTGTCATGGCGGCCACCACCTATAAAGGGGAATTTGACATGCAAGTCCATTATTTTGCATGCATGCTTTAATTAGTCATCACACATTTCCTATCATACTTTCAAAGTTCATTACTAAGTCCTTTCTTGTGGAATTCACCCTTATAACACTAAATCAATCATCATAAAATGTCATACATGAGCACACACATATTATAGGCATCAAAATAAATTTTAATTATTTTTATGCCTCGGTTTTGTGGTCCCGAGACCACCTTCCGACTAGGGTCAATTTTGGGCTGTCACAACATTTTTTCTTTACACAAACGAAAGAAGGGAAAGAGGGAGTTTACCTCGATTTTATTTCCTTTCGATTTGGCCCCAAAGTTTTCATTTTAATTCAATTTAACCCCTTTTTTTTGTTATTTTCTTTGTTAAATTAATTAATTTGAGCTTTATTCTCATTATTTTTATATTTGTTTTTATTATTTTCTATTAATTTAATTAATTTGAGTTATGTTTCATATTATTATATTATTTATTTATTATTATATATTTATTATGTAAATATATATATTTTTAAGCGAAGTTAATTATTTTAAATATAAATTTCTATTATACATAGACTTATTATATTATTTTTATATGCCATTGTTTATTATCGGTTACCATTTTTATATCAAATTATTATTATTTACTATTTCTCACTATTACTAATTTAACATTGTTATTCCATTTTTTTACTATTATCTCCTATATTTAATGTTATAAATCAACATATTTTTGTTATTATCATCATGTTTTTAATATTATTATTAATACTATTAGCACAATGTTTATTACATTATTGTATTTATTATTACTGTTGTTTTATTAATTATTTCTATTAATTACTATTAATATTATTTTATTATTATTTATATATGGTTAGCATTATTCTCATATTATTATTTTCATGTTGTCTATTATCATCATTTTTAAAAAAATCTATGTCCTTAATTCATTTATCCATTGATCTTCTCTCAAAAGTTTTCAAAATAAAGGCAATGTTCGGTATTTAAAGAATTCAAAGAATCGTGCCCTAACTTACTGGGTTTCGCTTTCTTTGTTTGTCTTGAATATTCGAATATCCTCTTACCAGTTCACTCTAAAAAATTTTCAAAATAAAGGCAATGTTCAGTATTTAAAGAATTCAAAGAATCGTGCCCTAACATACTGGGTTTCGCTTTCTTTGTTTGTTTTGAGTATTCGAATATCCTCTTAAGGCTAAAACGCACGTTTTAAAGGCAAGCTCACAATTGAGGGTCAAAAATGTTGTGTCCTAAGGTACTGGATGTAATGTTTTACCTTGAGGTGAGATGGTCTTTAATACACATTTGACTTACCTAAATGTTTTAAAAGCCAATAAAAGGAGGATCGCGTTTTGAACTCTGTCCAAATCTTTAATTTTTGACATTAAGACACTAAATAATCAATCAAGTACCAATTTTGGGCGTGTCGAGGGTGCTAATTCTTCCTCGTACGTAACTGACTCCCGAACCGGTTTTCTATTTTCGCAGACCAAAATCGTCGTTTTGAAAAATTTATTTATTTATTAAAAACGACCGTGTTTTGAGGTGATACAATCACACCCTATTAAAAACGATTGGTGGCGACTCCCAACTTTTTGTTTTCAAAAGTTGATTTCCCATTTTCAAAAAAATGGTTTCGACAGCTTGGCGACTCCACTGGGGACCAATAAGAGAGTCAGGCCGTAAAATTGATTATTTTCTATCCTTTTGTCAAAAATTTAAAATTTAGATTTTAACATACGATCCTTTTATTGCATTTCAGGGGTCTTCTGGTTTTTGGTCATTTTATTTGTGTTTTACATTTTGAGTTTTTTTATATCCCTTCGCATCATCTTTCATAACCGTTATGGTCGCACCTTTTTAAGTGGGAGTGAGAAACTATGCCTTCGTGAGGTTTTCACCTCCGCATGGGCTAGTGGACTGCTTTCGGGATACATCCATACCTATGTCTTCGTGAGGTTTTCACCTCCGCATGGCCATAGGGAAATGTATTCCTCGAGGCTGAACTCGATCCGCATGAGCCTATAATGGGTGAGGGTTGAGGAATCTGCTGGTTCAGGTACCATTTCCTTAGAACCGAGCCACATATAGTGAACTCTAGGAGCCCGCCCTAGGTAGAGCTATGTTGAATTCTAGTGATTATCCAGTTAGGTGTTTAATTATTTTCTATTTGCTTAAATTTTTATTTCTTCGATACTAACTTGTTGTGTTTTGTTGTGATTATGTTTTGCATGTCATTTCATATTAAAGAGGTGTCGATTTCTATTCGGTTGCTAAATTAGAAAGCTTGTTATGGAGAGTGAATTCCTTAAAAAAGTAGAGGATAATGCGGCTGTTCGGGCGTGGTCAGAGAAGATGCAACTTGAGAAAGGGGATAGCCTAGCTGAGGGGTATATATCGGGGTTATCGGGGTTGTCGGGTTTCACTCGTATCAATGTGACCCAAAACGAGTTCCAGGAATTGAGAGATATATGGGCTTGTTGGGATGATGAGACCAAGCAGCTATTCTATCAAAGTTATGGTGACTTACCCTACCTGCTCGATATCAAGGTAGACAAGTACTTGTTTCAGGCTATGGCTCAGTTTTGGAACCCGGCGTATAGTTGTTTTACCTTCGGGAAGGTGGACTTGGTGCCTACCGTGGAAGAGTATACAGCTTTGCTTCGTTGTCCAAGGGTTCAAGTCAACTAAGTTTATTCCAAGGCTGCTAGTGCCCCAGCTTTTGTAAAGAAGTTAATTAGTATCACTGGGATGAGTGAACAATGGGTTACAGCTCGAATTCAGCAAAAGGGTGATGGTAGGTGCATTCCTTGGGTAAGTTTGAGGGATCTGATCGTAGCACATTTGGATACAAAGAGGAAAGTTGACGTCTTCTCCCTAAGTATCTATGGTTTAGCGATTTTCCCCAAGGCTTTAAGGCATATAGATGAAGCAGTTGTTGAATTCTTTGATCGACTTGATAAAGGGGTCACACCGGTGCCGGCAATTCTTACTGATACATTTAGATCCTTGAGTGCATGCCGGAAGGCAAGTAAAGGTAGATTTATAGGGTGTGCGCAGTTATTGTTGGTTTGGTTCCACAGCTATTTCTGGAAGGTAGATAAGGTTTCCTATCGGGCTTTTTCTGAGAGTTACTCCCTGTTAAAGGAGATAGCAGCCATGTCTAGGAGAGATGACATATCAGAAGAAAATTGGATCGCGCTCCTCCGAAATCTTCAAGAAGATGATGTTGAGTGGAGAGCTCATTGGTTTGTTCCTGATGAGATCCTCTATCGGTGTGGGAGTTTTGATTGGGCACCTCTACTTCGAATTTGGGGAGCTGCTGGATATGCCCCTTTGCTCGTTTTAAGACAGTATAGGTCAAGGCAGTTTATACCGATGACACATGGATTAGCCTAGAGTGAGTTTGCATATAGGGAGAAGAATTATAAGAAGAAGGTTCAAGAGATTTCTAATGCTTGGAAACAGACGCGCTGGATGAAGAGATTGGCTGTTGGATTAATGACGACTCCTGAATACAAGGGGTGGTTGAGTAAAAGAGTTAATGATAATATCCCCGAGCCGAGTTTGGAGAATGTTCGTACGATGGAAGAATATTTGCAAGTAATCCCTTCCGAGCTTGAAATTGTAAAATGGGACTTCGAAGAGAGAAATACTGAGTTGGGGAAAAGATAGAACAATTAGAGGAGGAAAAGAAGCATTTGAGATTGGATGCTGACGTTCCGAAACTCAAGGCCGAGAAGTTGAGAAAAGGAAAAAGAATGGTTAAGGAAGACCTGGACAGTTTGAAGACTGATTACAAGAAGCTACGTATGTCGATGAGAACTGCTGAGTTGGGGAAGACTTCAGAGCAGTGGTGACAAGAAATTCAAGAGAAAAAGGCTAGAGCTGATCAGTGGGAGAAGAGGTTCCATGATGCTCGAGCACGTGAAAGCACTTTAAAGAAGAGTTTGGCTGAAGTCCAAGGTGAGAAAGAGAAGTTGCAAGCTCGGGTAGCGGAGCTAGAAAAGGCCCTGCATCAGCACCATGGTCGTAACTCTGATATTTAATTAAAGGCCAGCTTGAATAGAATCGAAGATTTGAAAGGGAAGGTAGAAGAGCTCGAGACTACACTACAAAACTGTAAGCTTTGAATTGAATTACTTGAGTCGAACAATGAGCAGTGGAAGGAACAACTCCGTCAATCGCAAGGCCAGGTCAGAGATAGAGATCACATCATGGGTGAAGCTGTGGCTCAGATTCGAGAAGTGGCTGATTATTTATAGACCTTAGTGGTTCAGGCTGATGTCCTAAGTGTGAAGTATGAGTTAGAGTCGGACCGGGGTCGTGAGCTAGCTTGCCTTCTTAAGAAAGTTAAGCTTTGAGCATTAGGGCTAAGCTGTATATGTGATCTATTTTATGGAAAGGATTTTTCTTTTTAATAAAGTTTTTTTAAATGGAATTGAATCAGAATCGACATCTCTTTAGTTTTGCATTCATTTCATGCATTTGCATTTCATCGCATCATGTGCATTAAATTTCACAAAAGAATCCTGATTAAAAATTGTATTATAGTTACCCTGGAACATCAATACTACACACGGAAAAAGACTAAAGCTATGGATCAAAGATTGGAAAAGTTGGAACAAATGCAGAAAGAAATGCAGGAACAGATGCAAGCGCAAATGCAAGAGCAATTAGCTAAGATCCAGCAAGATATGAAAGATCAAATGCTGGAATCTCAGAGGAGTATGATGAGCGAATTAACTCAGCTACCAGTTGGAAAGCCAGAAAAGGGGAAGAGTCCCATGATCAATGCTGAAGATGATAACGAGATTCTTACTTACCTTCCGGGTTTCACCCCAACAAACACCCTAGTGCCTCAGCAGAAGGTGTCTGTCAGTATCAAACCCCAATATCAGACTGGTACTTCGGTACCAGTAAATTTTCCAACGGGCTCATGTTCTAACCCTGAAGACAATCGTGCAAATCTTACAGTCCCTGACTTCGATGAGGTCGCGGAAGTAGGAAAGGAGGAGCAGAATTTCCAAAGTAGCTAGAAGACCGATATAAGTGGTTGGAGGAAAAATTCAGGGTGTTAGAAAGCGTTGATTATCATTGCGGAATGGATGCCAAGGAGTTGAGCCTGGTCCCAGATCTGGTATTCCCTCCGAAGTTCAAAATGCCAGAATTTGAAAAATACAATGGAACTAGTTGCCTTGAGGCTCATATCACGATGTTTTGTCAGAGAATGACTGGTCATGTCAATAATGATCAGTTATTGATCCACTGTTTTCAGGACAGTTTGGCTGGGGCTACAGCTAAGTGGTACAACCAATTAAGTCGTACTCAAGTCAAATCATGGAAAGACTTAGCGCAGGCCTTCATGAAACAATATGGCCATGTGACTGACATTGCGCCTGATAGGATCACATTGCACAACATGGAGAAGAAGTTGAATGAAAGTTTTAGGCAATAGCTCAGAGGTGGAGGGAGATTGCCACACAAGTCCAACCCCCACTGTTAGAAAAGGAAACAACCATGCTTTTCATTAATACCTTGAAGGCACCTTTTATTAATCATATGTTGGGAAGCACAACTAAGAGTTTTTCAGACATAGTTATGTTCGTTGAAATGATTGAGAATGCAATAAGGTGCGGAAAGATAGAGGCAGGGGAAAGTACTAGGAGGTCAGCCCCGAAAAAGAAAGAAAATGAAGTCAGCAATGTGAATATGGGTTATGCGAAACCAATCATGGTAAATCAACCGAAGGTGGTAGTCATGGGCCAACAAGCTTTGCCATGATAGGAGCCCAATACAAAGCAGAACATAGAGAAGCCCTAGTTTACTCCCATTCCAGTAACGTATCCGGAGCTGTACAAAAGTTTGTTCGATGCACACGTCGTATCTCCTTTTTATTTAATACCACTGCAACCTCCATACCCCAAATGGTATGATGCAAGTGCTCAATGTGAATATCATGCTGGAATCGCGGGACACTCGATAGAGAACTACACTTCTTTTAAAAGGGTAGTTGAAAGGCTCATCAACATGGGTATTGTGAAATTCGATGATGCACCTGGTGTAGGAAATTCGTTACCCAATCATATTGATAAAGGGGTAAACGCAATAGTCGAGAATATTGGGAGGAGAATTAAGTTGGATGTGGCAGAAGTGAGAACCCCTGTAACGCCCCATTCCCGATACCGTCGCCGGAGTCGGACACGAGGGGTTCTCAGACCAACTCTCATGTGTCACACAGACTATTTTTCACATTTCCAGCTGGCAAACTGCGTCACTGTCACCTTAAAAATCATATCTCGAGTTCCAGCGCTCGAAATCCAGTTCCGCAAATTTTCCCCAAATTTAGACTCATATATCCATCCATGGAGTTATTTCTAGAATTTTTGGTTGGGCCAATTGGTACAGTTTATTAGTTAAAGTCACCCCTGTTTCAGGGTTCGACTACACTGACCTTTGCGCATTACAACCTAGATATCATCTCGTACAGAGCTCCAATGCTCATGCCGTTTGTTTCTAATGAAACTAGACTCAAAGGGGAATCTATACATATAAGGAATGACTCCTAATTGTTTCTGGATAAGTTATGGTAAATTTTCAATGTCGAAACAGAGGATCCAGAAACCGTTCTGGCCCTGTCTCACGAAAACCTGAATATCTCTTAAAATACAGCTCATATGGTCATTTCGTTTCGTCCATATGAAAATAGATTCATCAAGGTTCAATTTCATAATTTATTCACTATTTAATTCTACTTCTACTATTTTTGGTGATTTTTCGATCTCATATCACTGCTGCTGTCCGCGACAGTTACTGCAGTAGACTATGCCAATTTCATGAATCTTTCCTTGGCCTTACTAATCATTCACATACATGACACAAACTATGGCCACCTTATCAAAATTAAGGTTTCTAAGACCCGTGGCTATATGTTCTAGCATCCCACTCAAACGACCACATAGGCCATTTTCACATGGCTTAAAGTTTACAACCCAAAATTCAACTAAAAAAAATAACCCATACATGCCAAATGTTCTCCTAGGTTGACTAAGAAGACAATACCAAAATTTCTCGCCGGTGTGATGACTTCAACGACGGTTCTGAGCACGCAAACGAGACGAATCCAAGGGGCCTAAAATGGGTGACAAGAAAACACAGAGTGAGTTTATAACTTAGTAAGTCCTAAGCATTCGACAATCATCCATCAATAAAATTATCACAACATGAAATAATGTACGAGGCTAGGTACTCCATCCATATCGAAAATATACCATAGTTCCTCGGACCTTTCGGTTCATTCTCATACCAATTCACCCAATGACATTTTATATACTGTTCAATAGAATAATAGAGGCATTTCCATACATCATCTCATTTCCGCAATAATCATGCAATCAAATGAACTTTCATCTATTCCACGATACTTTATTTACGGGAATGCAATTGAAATCATCACATAGATTTAAAACTTACCAACTCAACCCCGAGCATGAACATAGCATCTATTAGCCATGAACTCAAGGTACTTACTTTTCCGCTGTCCGTACTCAACTCGATAAAGTCACCCTTTCTGTATAAATATTCAATCGGAAATATATATATAGAGTTCGCACACATAGTGCTTAATACTCGATCACGCACACTTAGTGCCATATATTCAGCTCGCACACTTAGTGCTATATAATCAAACTCGCACACTTAGTGCTGTACAAATTTTAAACCCGCACACTTAGTGCCAATCTTGTCACCATGCCCATTTAGACCCGCACACTTAGTGCCGAAATCAACAACTCAATACATCACACCTCTTTCCTTTTCATTCAATACCTTCATCACCACATACATACATGTATATAAATTTATCATTCCTTTCGGCATAATTACATAGACATTATGTCTATTTAAATCAATACCAAATACATGCTTAGTGACTTACCTCGGATGTTGTCGAACGTCTTCAACGACTATTCAATTACTTTTCTTTCCCCTTATCCAACTTCGATCCTTTAAGCTCTTGAGCTTGTTTAAGAACAATTGAATTCATTTAATTCCAATTCAAATAGACGATTTAATATAACACATGTATATTATAAGGTTGAGGTACATATGACTTATTGGTTAACTATCAAACACCATACGCATATATACATATATTCTCTAGTCATGCACAACCCAACATCTTACTTGGGCATTAACAACTTTATAGATATATGCATATCTATGTTATGGCGAATATATATATTTAACACATTCTACAATTATGGTTATTTATAATGACTAACACCGCTTTTATCTCAAGTCACACTCATAAACACATCCATCCAAATACATTCGTACTTAAACATTATTCGGACTTAACACTCATATCACATTTATAAAACTACAAGCCGAATATACCTATACTTACATTACTTAAACATCAACCCTCAATTTCTTTGACAAAGCACATTCCCGGAAATGATAAGACAATATAACAGCCTTTAATCCAACTTATAATTCATTTACATCACATTCCAAGCATTCACTCTATTCTATCACTTAAAATACAAACATTACTCAATAACTTCCTAGTTCAAATTCGGCAATTTCACATACACACACAAGCCGATTTCTTTTCCTACCACCCAAACCACCTATATGAACATTTAACTAACTCATACTTCACCCATCCACAATTACTCATTCAAACATGAAGAAGGTAATCAAATTTCTTCACTATCAACCATGGCCGAATGCTTCATTCACCACCCAAAACCAAAATTTTAGCATGGGCTAATTGAAGAACTTAGTAAATAACTTAAGTTGAGCTAAAATCCCAAAATCTAACAAGAATTACTAACCTTGTTTTTGAGCTTAAGATGACCGAATGCCATATCCCCCTTCCTTCTTTAACTTTCGGCTCCTAAGGTAGAAGATGAACACCAATATTTTTTTTTTTCAATTTCCTTTCTTCTATTCGGCCAAGGCACCCAAGGATGAGCAACAAATTTTTCTTCCCCTTTTTTTCTTTGTTTCTCACGGCAAAAGAGCATCCACACCCATTTTTTTTCATCATTATCTTTTTTTTTTCCATTTCTTTATTCTCCCTTACATCATGCACTAGGCCAACATGTCTAGGACATGTTTTCCTTGCCCATCACCTAGTCATGGCCGGCCACTCACCTTAGGAAAAGGGGTTATTTGACATGCAAGGACAACCCTTTTCCCACATGTATTAATAGGCCACCTTACATTTGCCTAGCACATTTCTAAATTTTCTCACATAAGTCCTAATCACTAAAATTCACCTATAATTAAGCAAAAATTCAATAAAGAAATTATCACACATGCATATTCACATATTTAGACAGTAACTATCATACTCAAATAATTTAGTGACTCGGTTTAGCGGTCTCGAAACCGGTTTCCGACTAGGGTCACTTTAGGGCTGTCACAACCCCGATGAGGGAGGTTTTGAAGAAGATGGTAGAGAGAGGTCTAGTCATGCAAGACTTTGGGAGTAAATCCCGAGAAGCAGGGAACTATTGTGAGTTCCATGGAGAGGAGGACCATGAGATAGAAGCATGTAATGAATTTAGGGCCTTGGTACAAGCTCTAATGGACAAAAAAGAACTGGAATTCTTTGAGTTTACTGAGAAAGAAGATGTATGCTCTTCGGAGGAGGGGTTGATAAAGAAGGGTCCTAAGGTCAATCACCCAGTGGTGATCATTTCGTGACCGAAAATTAATGAAGTTAGAGCAAAAATTACACCGAGAGTTGTAATCCAGAGACCCGCGACTTTTCCGTATAAGGATAACAAAAGGGTACCTTGGAATTAAAACTGTAATGTGACATATCCAGGGGAGGAGAGTTTGGTCAGCACGCCAAGTGCGAAGGTCGAGCCTAGAAAAGGGAAGTCCGTGATGGTTGAACAAGGGAAAGAGAGGATAAAACCACTGGTTAATGAGCCAGTTACTGAAGATGAAGCTAAGGAATTTCTGAAGTTCCTAAAATGCAGTGAGTATAGTGTTGTGGAACAGTTGCATAAGCAGCCGGCACGCACATCGATACTAGCTCTACTCCAAAACTCGGAGGTTCACAGAAACGCATTGATGAAGGTGTTGAACAAGACCTATGTTGCTAAAGAAATTTCAGTGAACAAGCTATACCGCCTTGTCAGTAATATAAGTGCCGATAACTTCATCTCCTTCAGTGATGATGAAATACCATCAGGGGGCATGGGATCCACCAAGGCTTTGCACATCACCACTCGCTGCAAAGGGTATACACTGCCTGGGGTATTAATTGATAATGGGTCAGCGCTGAATGTTTTGCCCTTGTCCACATTAAATAGGTTACCAATAGACAGCTCTCATATGAAGACAATGCAGAACATAGTGAGGGCATTTGATGGCACTGAGAGGAAAGTAATGGGAAGAATTGAGGTACCTCTACAAATCGGACCAAACACATACGAGGTAGATTTCCTTGTGATGGATATTACAACTTCTTATAATTACTTGTTGGGGAGGCCTTGGATTCACTCGGTAGGGGCAGTACCGTCATCGTTGCACCAAAAGTTAAAGCTGGTGATGGAGGGCCGCTTGATAACGATAAATGCTGAGGAGGACATTATTGCATCCGTTACTAGTAGTGCACCGTATATAGAAAATGATGATGAAGTAATTGAGTGTTCCTTCCGGTCATTGGAGTTTGTAAATGCAACTTTCATCATTGAAGGGGGCAGGGTCCCAATGCCAAGAATATCTGAGGCTACGAGGGTGAGTCTGCAATTAACAGTGGGAAATGGAGCATTGCCCGGAAGAGGACTTGGAAAGTATCTTCATGGACGAGTTGAGGTACCAGTTTTGGCTAACAAACAAGATCACTTTGGCTTAGGGTATAGGCCAGATGCAAAGTAGAAAAGAAAGGAGATGGAAAGGAGGCAGAAGAGACGAAGAGCGCGACTGAATGAGGTAGAAGTCGAATAGGAATCAATGAATTTTCCCCATATATCCTATACATTTGTGTCAGGTGGAGTTATTTATCCTGAATTGAGGATGACAAGAGAGGGAACAGCAGAAGACGCAATGGAAAATTTGAATATCAATGTCATATCTAAAGAGAAAGTGATGAAACATGACTTAGCAAGCATTCACCCTTATGAGCCGGGAAGTGTTCTGAACAATTGGATTGCGGAGGAGATTCCTGTAGTTTTTAGTGCTAATACAGAGTAATGTTCAAAACACACTTGTTGTTTTAAATCCTAGAAGCAATAAGAATCTTTTGCGAAAAAAAGCTCATGTTCAAAACGTTTATTTCAATATAAATACACTTTCATGTCTTATTCTGAGCAAATATTCTTTTATCTTGAGCAAATTTTCTTTTCTTACATTTCATTTATAATCATACCATACAAATAAAGCTATACTTAGGTTCATTTGTTTGTTGGATATTCTTTCATGCCTACAATAGGTCTCTAGATATCAATGGCATGAGTGACGCTGTTACAAACCCGGAGTTCCTTTTTGAGCGAGACGTGTGTCTAGAGGGATCTCAGGATTTTGAAGATGATGAAGACTATAACTTACCTTTAGATTTGTTAAGGATGGTAGAACAGGAAGAGAAACAGATTCTACCCCATAAAGAGACAATCGAGAGTGTAACCTTGGAAGATGGGAAAGAGGTGAACATGGAACTTGCATAATTGAGGAAACAAGATGGGACCTCATTGATTTACTGCAAGAGTTCAAAGATATCTTCGCGTGGTCGTATCAGGACATGGCTGGGTTAAGCGCTGATATTGCAGTGCATCGCGTCCCTATAAAAGAAGATTGCAAGCCTTTTCAACAG
Organism: Gossypium arboreum; assembly: GCF_025698485.1. NCBI lineage: Eukaryota > Viridiplantae > Streptophyta > Magnoliopsida > Malvales > Malvaceae > Gossypium > Gossypium arboreum. The sequence goes on from NC_069081.1 coordinate 70,143,909, forward strand.
AAGCTTCGAAGGATGAGACCCGATGTTGCAGTAAAAATAAGAGAAGAGGTCCGGAAGCAATTTGATGCTAGGTTCTTACGAGTTGTTAATTATTCAGAATGGGTAGCTAACGTCGTCCCCGTCCCTAAGAAAGTTGGAAGGATGAGGATGTGTGTAGATTACAGGGACTTAAACAAGGCCAGCCCAAACGACAACTTCCCTTTGCCTCACGTCGACACTTTGGTGGACAACACGGAAGGTTACTCACTGTTCTCTTTCATGGATGGTTTCTCTGGGTACAATCAAATAAAGATGCATCCTGAAGATATGGAAAAGACCACATTCATAACCTTATGGGGGACTTTTTGCTATAGGGTGATGCCATCGGGTTGAAGAATGCGGGGGCAACGTATCAAAGAGCCATGGTAACCTTGTTTCATGACATGATGCATAAAGAAATTGAGGTCTACGTCGACGATATGATCGCAAAATCCCGAACAGAAAAGGACCACATACAGGTTTTGAGGAAATTGTTCCTGAGTTGAGGAAGTTTCAGCTAAAGCTCAATCCAACAAAATCTACTTTTGGAGCTAGGTTAGGGAAGCTGCTTCGTTTCATAGTCAGCAAAAGGGAATCGAGGTCGACCCCGACAAAGTCAAGGCTATACAAAAATTTCCTCCGCCACGCACTCAGAAGGAAGTTCGAGGTTTCCTGGGAAGACTAAATTATATCGCCCGCTTCATTTCATAGCTGACTGAGAAATGTGACCCCATATTTTGCCTTCTCAAGAAACACAACCCAGGCGTGTGGGATGATGAGTGCCAGAAAACTTTTGACAAAGTTAAACAGTATTTGTCTAATCCCCCAATGCTAATGCCACCTAGCCCTGGTAAGCCGTTGATATTGTATTTGACAGTATTTGATAATTCAATGGGATGTGTGCTCGGTCAACATGATAAGACAGGAAAGAAAGAAAAGGCAATATACTACCTTAGTAAGAAATTCACTGAGTGTGAAATGAGATACTCGTCAATTGAGAAATTATGTTGTGCCTTAGTTTGGACCACTCGGAGATTGAGGCAGTACATGTTATACCACACGACTTGGTTAATCTCAAAATTGGACCCTTTAAAGTACATGATGGAGTCAGCTGCTTTGAGTGGAAGGATGGCCAGATGACAAATTCTTCTTTCCGAATTCGACATAGTTTATGTGAGTCAAAAAGCTGTGAAAGGGAGTGTAATAGTAGATTTTCTAGCTAGCAGAGCTTTGGAAGATTATGAGCCTTTGAACTTTGATTTCCCAAATGAAGATCTAATGTATGTGGCAACTACCAAAGAGGACACCTCAGAAGATCATCCGTGGAAACTGAATTTTGACGGAGCATCAAATGCCGTTGGTAATGGAATTGGGGCAGTCTTGATATCCCCAGCTGGAGATCATTATCCGTTCACTTGCAAATTTGATTTTAATTGCACAAATAATATGGCAGAGTACAATGCATATATCATCGGAATCCGTGCAGCCATCGAACGTAAAAATTAGGGTGTTAGAGGTGTATGGGATTTTGCACTAGTGGTCTATCAGCTCAAAGGTGAGTGGGAGACAAAAGACCCAAAGTTGATCAACTATCGAGAGCTAGTCAGGATCTAATTAAGGTGTTTGATGATATCACTTTCTTTTATCTCCCGCGAGACGAAAACCAGATGGCAGATGCCTTGGCTACGTTAGCTTCTATGATCAGAGTAAATGAACGAGAGAATATGAAGCCGATCTAGATGAGTATTTATGAGGCTCCGGCTCATTGTTGCAATATAGACGACGAAGAGGAAATAGATGATTATCCTTGGTATTATGATATTCTACGATATGTGAAAAATCGTGAATACCCTGACCAGGCAACGGAAAATGATAAAAGAACATTGAGAAGGCTAGCCAGTGACTATGTCTTGGATGGAGAAATCCTGTATAAAAAGAGGAAAGATCAGGTGCTGTTAAGGTGTGTTGATGTTGTTGAAGCTAAGAAAATCCTAGAAGAGGTCCATGAGGGTGTCTGTTTGACGCATGCCAATGGGTTCACAATGGCCAGGCAAATCATGAGATTTGGGTACTACTGGTCCACAATGGAAGGAGATTGCATCAGCTATGCCAAGAAATGTCATAAGTGCCAGATTTATGGTGACAAGATCCACGTGCCTCCTTCACCCATTCATGTCATGACTTCTCCGTGGCCTTTCTCAATGTGGGGCATGGACGTTATTGGGCCGATTTCACCGAGGGCTTCTAATGGGCATCGATTCATCTTTGTGGTCATCGATTACTTCACCAAGTGGGTAGAGGCTGGTTCATATGCCAACGTCACAAAGTCAGCAGTCAGCAAGTTCTTGAAAAAAGAAATCATATGTAGATATGGCATGCCAGAAAGGATCATATCTGATAACGCGTTGAATTAAAATAATAGCGTGATAGTGGAGGTCTGCAGGCAATTCAGGATTAAGCACCATAACTCGTCACCTTATCGCCCAAAAATGAATGGTGCGGTTGAGGCAGCCAATAAGAATATCAAAAGGATCGTGGGGAAAATGATTGAGACTTACAAGGATTGGCATGAAAAGTTACCATTTGCTCTTTATGCCTATCGTACATCTGTCAAAACTTCTACCGGGGCAACACCTTACTCATTGGTTTATGGGATGGAGGCAGTTTTCCCTATTGAAGTCGAAATTCCTTCTTTTCGAGTTTTATCAGAGTTGAAGCTAGACGAAGCAGAATGGATTCAGTCCCGATATGATCAGCTAAACTTGATTGAAGAAAAGAGACTGAAGGCTATTCGTCATGGTCAAATGTACCAGAGGCGAATGATGCGAGCTTATAACAAAAAAGTTCGCCCCAGAGTATTCTGTGAGGGGGACTTGGTATTGAAACAAATTCTTCCTATGCAAAAAGATTTCAGAAGGAAATGGATGCTAAACTGGGAAGGACCTTATGTGGTAAAGAAGGCTTTTTCTAGAGGAGCACTGATATTAACTGAGATGGATGGTAGGAGCCTGCCTAACCCAGTAAATTCAAATTCAGTTAAGAAGTACTTCACTTAAAAGGTGAAAACCCGCAAAGGGCGTCTTGAGACCAAAAGGGGTTTTGAATTGAAAACCCAAAAAGGACAATTCAAATTTTGACCAAGGTTGGGGCAGGAAGTAGTCCATGCTATGCTGGAATTAATGAAGAGGAAGTACGCATGTCTTGGGGCGTCGACAGAATACGCTAGATCTCTTAGGTACATGATAAGCTCAAAATGGTTCTCGTGGAGTTCATACAAAGGAGCTTAGGCTGTGATATCTGAGGCGCTCATTTTTGTTCCTCTTTACCTATTTTTGTACTTTGGCAATATTTGCTTCCTGTAATTAATCCATTTTTCTTGAATCTTGTTCTTAATAAACTTCAGTTTTGACCATCTTTTCTTTATGTTCACGTGCTTGTATTGAAATAATGATTAATTGGACTAATAATACTTTTGCAAAAGAGGTTTTGCATATTACTCTGAAAGTTTCTAAATTGTATAAGAACCTAAAACAGGACTATCGTTTAGAACTTACCCAGCTTAGGGGTGGAATATTTGTGTTCAAATTGGGATTATCTCTTCACTCAAAGATATTGATTGAATAAAGGATATTGTGTCAACCAAAGCATAAGAGGCGATCATGATATTCCTCATTAATATAAATGTCGGGCGTACACATCTAGTCATGATGATCGGGTATGGTGTAATAGACCGAGTTAATGAAAGTTTCTAGGTGACAAGAGGGGGTTTGAAGATGGTACAAATCTTAGGTTCTAGAAATACAATGAAATAGACCTTGAAGTTGCAATGGGGCAAACTAGTTGAGTAAAATGGGTTGTTTCTGTGGGTTTCGTTGGAAATGCTAGTCAAGCAGGAGGGCAACATAATACGATGTGATAAAACCCTGATGAATAATAAGGGATGCCACTTTAAGATTTTAAAAAGGAATCATTCTGATGACGTTTCTACATTCATGTCATTCATAAAGCATCACATCTAGTTAGGAGCATTTGATTTATTTCGATCATAGCATCCTAATTATTTGGCATAAGCATGGATATATGACACTGAGTCTACAAGACATGTCTCAAAGGACAGTGTAGTAGCATTGGTGAAGTCAGATCTTATCTCTCTGAAGTGGCAGAGGAATAGATCGAAGATTACAAACCTTATCTCTCTGAAGTTGCAGAGAGCAGGTTGAAGATACAAGTCTTATCTTCCTGAAGTTGCAGGAAGCAGACTGAAAGTTACAAATCTTATCTCCATGTATCGGCTATGGAGCAGATCAAAGATGGCGAGTCTTATCTCCATATATCGGCTATAGAGCAGATTTTAGCCACCAACCTTATCTCTCTAAAATTGCAGAGAGCAGGTTGAAGATACAAGTCTTATCTTCCTGAAGTTGTAGGAAGCAGACTGAAAGTTACAGATCTTATCTCCATGTATCAGCTATGGAGCAGATCGAGGATGGCGAGTCTTATCTCCATATATTGGCTATGGAGTAGATTTTAGCCACCAACCTTATCTCTCTGAAGTTGCAGAGAGCAGGTTGAAGATACAAGTCTTATCTTCCTGAAGTTGCAGGAAGCAGACTGAAAGTTGCAGATCTTATCTCCATGTATCGGCTATGGAACAGATCGAGGATGGCGAGTCTTATCTCCATGTATCGGCTATAGAGTAGATTTTAGCCACCAATCTTATCTCTCTGAAGTTGCAGAGAGCAGATTGAAGATACAAGTCTTATCTTCCTGAAGTTGTAGGAAGCAGACTGAAAGTTACAGATCTTATCTCCATGTATCGGCTATTGAGCAGATTTTAGCCACCGGCTTTGTCTCCCTGAAGTTGCAGTGGAGTAGGTTGAAGTCACAAACCTTATCTTCTTGAAGTTGCTGTAAGACTACTTGAAGAAGAGGAGCACCAAAGAAGTTAAAGATTCAGCAAGACCGGGAAAATTGGTCCTTTTGAGGTCTTTGCTCCGTTCTTGTTACACAACAACGCGCAAAAAGGGGCAACTGTAGACCCAATTTTTGGCCCGGGCCTATACACATACAAAAAACCAATAAATAAAACCCACATAAAAATCCAAAAAGCCAAAAATTACAAAAACAACAAACCCAATTATAAGCCCAAAATAAACCTAACCCTAGAGCCCAAACAGCCCAATACTGGACTAACTTTTTAGCAAAAAAGGAAACAGTTGCTTCTCCCCTCCACCACGTGCGTTGGCACACGCCCATGAACGCCATCTTCACGTCTCCACGTACCTGTAAAATGGGGAATAGCAGGGAACCGTTTGTATTTGGCTATAAAGCATTTGATTTTTTATTGTAAAGGGATGGTTTTTCCCTCCCTCAGAGAAAGAGAATACAGATTGAATGCAATATATACAAAAAATCAGCAGAGAGCAGCAAAAATAGTACATTTCAAAGGTGATTGTTACTGCAATTTATTCTATTTTACCTTTTTTTCCCTTTCCCATTCAGATCCACAACACGGATTAAAGGTAGGAGAGAAAGAGAGGAAGTTCACTGGAGTCACACCTGCACGCAGTAGTCGGCGGGCCTTCACCGTTGGTGCGAATGGAAGACCTAGGTACTGGCCTTTCTATGGAAGAGCGAAGGGAGAGCGTGGGAGATGGGGAGCCATAAGGCATTTAGGATTTTTCTTAAAACAAAAGTCAGAGTGTTTATTTTTTTTTCAAAGCAAAAATTGTAAAAACATGTTTTAATTAAGTAAAATAGCATTGGGAAGGGAAAAAGTCAGTAGATGACTTGGTCCACGTGCATTTGCTTTCTAAATGGGGGATTTGCACTTTTAATCCCCCTCATTTGAGTCCGCTCCTAAATTGGCTTAATTCACATTTTATTGTCTTTTAAAATTTTCCCTGAAGTTTGCATATTGTTTTAATTTGGCCCGCGCATGGGTGAAATGTTTTGGAGCATGGTTTATTTGCTTTTTCAGTCCTTACGAGTTTACGCGCGCTACATTTGGATCCTGATTTTGGTTTCAACCGCTTATTTTGTTTATTAATTGTCCCTTTTATTTTATTTTTATTTTAATTATTTTGTTATTATTATTATATGTATAATTCATTATTTCTTTAATTTATTTAGCATTCAACTTTTAAAAATTATTTAAACATACGTTTTGGATTACTTTATGATTATTATTATTATTATTATTATTATTATTATTATTATTATTATTATTTTTATTTATTTGTTTCAATTGTAAAGTATAATTTTAAAATTCTATTTTATGTAGTATTATTCTAAATTCTTGTATAATATTTAATTAAAATACTTTTATATATTATTATTGTACATATATAATTACGATGAAATTAGTTTTATTTCATATACATTGCTAATTCTATTTTATTTTTATAGTTACTTTTAAATCTATTTAATATATATATTTTCTTTTCAAATCTGTTATGTAAATATTCTTTTTTTAAATTTTTTTATATATATTTTAAATTTATTTATGTATAATTCGATACTCTTTAAAAGATCATTGTATACTTTATTAATTTAAAATATTTTAGCATCTTGGTATATATCATTTGCACTTTTTATGTTTTTTCCATTTTCATATATACATGTTTAGTTAAATTAACGTGTCTATGTTTTATATTATTTTTTTCTCTTACGTAATATACATATTTTAATAATTATTCATATATTGTTAGTTTTATATGCATATAAGTTATTTCAATTTTGCTTAGGTTATTTCTTTGTATATATTTAATAGTCTTTAAATTGTCTATATCATTGATTCCTAGTTCTTATGTTGTCTTGCATATTATGGTGTCTTTAAATTCATTTTTTTTGTAACTATCAATTGTAACAAACTCTAAAACAAAGGCAATGTTTGACATTTTGGAATTTAGAAAATCGTGCCCTAACGTGTTGGGCTTCAATTTTCTGCTTGCCCAAAATAGTCAAATGTTCCTTTAAAATTTCATTTATGTTTTTCTAAATTTTAAAATAAAGGCAATGTTCTATGTTTGGAAATTCGAGAAATTGTGCCCTAACGTGATGGGTTTCGTTTTTTTCGTTGGGCCAAATAATGGAATACCCTTTTCGTGGCGTTTTGGAAATCATAAAGTGATCTCAATTTTTGGGAGGATTAAAATATCGTATCCTAACGTGTTGGATATCGTATTTTATTCCTTCGAAGCGAGTGAACCTTAAAATCCAATTCAAATTGTTCATACATTTTTTAAAGGAATCGTATTTTAATTTTTTTTCTAAATTTTCAACGATAGGACATTCAATAATCAATTGGTACCAATTTTGGGCGTTACGGGGGTGCTAACCCTTCCTCGTGTGTAACCGACCCCCGACCCCTTTTTCTCAATTTTCGTAGACCTAAAATTATTATTTTAATAAATCAAATATTTTATTAAAATGATCAACCTCAAGGTGATCCGATTACACCTCAAAAAGGGTCGGTGGCAACTCCATAATTTGTTTTTAAAGTCGATCCCGTTTTTTCCTCAAACTTTAAAAATGGTATCGACAACTTGTATTCTCTTTGATTTTGTATGTGTATTCTCTAAAAAATTCCCCCAAAAATCCTCTAAAAATCCTTTCCAAATCCCCCCATATAATAGTTTTTCCATGGCTTTTATAGCCAAATTTTACAACTTATAACAAGTAGGGTGATGGAGGTAGTGAGGGTGATGGAGGTAGTGGACGGTTTAGTAGGGTGTGGGGGTGATGGAGGTAGTGGATGGTTTAGTAGGGTGATGGAGTTAGTGGTCGGTTTAGTGGGGTGTTTAATTTGGGCTAGTTTGATTGGGCCCAGGCGAAATTTGGTCCTCAATGCCCTCTTTGCTCATTGTCGTGTAACGAGAATAGAGCAAAGATTTTAGAAGGGCCAAATTTGCCTAGGCTCAATCAAACCAGCCCAAATTAAACACCCCACTAAATCGACTACTAACTCCATCACCCTACTAAACCATCCACTACCTCCATCACCCCCACACCCTACTAAACTGTCCACTACCTCCATCACCCCCACTACCTCCATCACCCTACTTGTTATAAGTTGTAAAATTTGGCTATAAAAGCCATGGAAAAACTATTGTATGGGGGGATTTGGAGAGGAATTTTAGAGGATTTTTAGAGGATTTTTGGGGGAATTTTTTAGAGAATACACATACGAAATCAAAGAGAATACAAATTAGATTTTTAAGGTAACTTTAGTTGTGTTATTTACATACAACATACCTCGGTATTCAAAAATTGACGGCTATCTCGGCTTATTCCGCTAGTTTGGCTTTTCCTCGATCTAGGCCCTAATTTTGTAATTCTTGATCTATAATGATAAAAATTCATGAATTTAATCATTTTATTAATCTAAGCACTCAACAATTTAAAATTGGGCAAAATGACCATTTTACCCCTAGGTTCGAAATTCAATTTTTATCGAATTTCTTCATATCTTAAGCCTAGCCGATTACTTTTTATACTAGAAGCAACCGACAATTCTCATTGTTTTTCACATTTATCAACAAATTTTCAACTTATGCAAAATAGTCCTTTTTAGGGTTTCTATGAGAAATCTCTTCACAAAAGTTTTTTTATTTCTCAACCGTGGTTCATTTTCTTCCATAAAATTTCAGAAAACAACATGTCTACTATCATGGAAAAACCCTAGACTTTCAACCATTTTGCAAAATAGTCCTTTCATTAGAAAGCTTATGTTACAAGAGTTCTAAAAGTGCAAAAATCATCAAGGAAAATCATCAAAATTACTTACTTGTGAAGGCTCTAAGTTGCTGAAAATTTTGAAGCTTAAAAACCCCTCTTTTGTTGGTATGAACAGTGGGAAGAAGATGAGAGAAAATAAAATATCATTCTCTCTTTATTAAATTTTATTTTTAACTAATTTTGTCACCAAAACCCACCTAACCTATTCAACATGCCTCATTTTGCCCCATATGGCTGGCCACCTCTATTTTAAGGGTCTATTTTCCCTTTAAAGACCCCCAATTTGGGGTTCTCTAACTATTTGGTATGTCTATCAAGTAAAATAGAACTTTTAACCTTTATGCGATTTAGTTTTTTTTCCCATTTAAGCATGCAATTACTAAAATTAATCCACCAAAATTTTCATACTCTCATATAGTCATGCCACAACACATAAAATAATATAAAAATATAATTTCTCCAACCCTGATTTAGTGGTCCCGAACCACTGTTCTGACTAGGCCCAAAATCGGGCTGTTACAAATCTCTCCTTAGGGATTTTCCTCCCAAAAAATCTTACTGGTGAATAAGTTCAGGTATTGATCTCTCATAGTATCTCTGGGTTCCCACGTGGCTTCCTCTACTCTGTGTTTATGTCATAGAACCTTTACGAGTGCTACATTTTTATTACTCAACTTCTTGACCTCTCGATCTAAAATGTTAATCGGTTCTTCACAATAGGTCATATCCGGGCTTATTTCAATTTCTTCCGGTGAAATCACGTGTGAAGGGTCAGATCGGTAGTGGCGCAACATTGATACATGGAATACATCATGAATTTTCTCTAGCTCACGAGGCAAGGCTAGTCAGTATGCTACCGACCCAATTCTCTCGGTCACCTCATAAGGTCCAATAAACCGCAGACTTAGCTTGCCTTTTCTACCGAATCTAAGGACTTTTTTCCACGGGAATACTTTCAAAAACACTTTATCCCTGACTTGAAACTCGATCTCTTTCCGTTTCAAGTCCGCGTAAGATTTCTATCTTTTCGATGCGGCTCTCAAGCAATCACGAATTACCTTAACCTTTTCCTCGGTCTCTTTCACCAAATCAACCCCATGAATCTAATTCTCCCTCAACTCGATCCAATATGATGGCGTTCGACACTTACGCCCGTATAAAGCCTAATAAGGCACCATTTTCAGACTCAATTGATAACTGTTGTTATCGGCGAATTTGACCAACGGTAAATACCTTTCCCAACTTCCTAAAATTGGAGAACACAACACCGCAACATGTCTTCCAATATCTAAATTACTCTTTCTGACTGATCGTCGGTTTACGGGTGAAAAGCCGTGCTAAAGTTCAATTTTTTTCCCAAAGCCTCTTGTAATTTCTTCCAAAACAGCGAGGTAAACCTCAGATCTCTATCCAAAATAATCGACAAGGGCACTCCATGAAGTCTCACAATCTTAGAGACATAAAGATCGACCAATTTCTCAAGAGAATAGTCGGTATGCACTGGTATAAAATGTGCTAACTTAGTAAGTCTATCAATAACAACCCACACTAAATCATTTTTTCTTGGTGTCAAAGGCAATCCTGACACAAAATCCATGGTTACTCGGTCCTATTTCCACTTGGGAACCATCATAGGTTGAAGTAAACCCGAGGGTACTTGGTGTTCAGCTTTCACTTTTTGATAAACTAGATATTTAAAAATAAAATCAAAAATGTCTCTTTTCATCCCCGACCACCAGTACATTTTCTTCAAGTCGTTATACATCTTTACACTACCCGGATCGATGTGTCTCTCGTAAAATCTTTTGAATAAGATCATTATCATTGGGTACACAAACTATGTCTTAGAACATCATGCATCCGTTGGTACTAATCCAAAAATTTAATTGAACACCCGACTCACACTGATTTCTCTTGGCTTGCAATTTACTATCGTTATTTTGGGCTTCACAAATCTCTTGCAGGAACATTGATCTAGCTCTCAACTCTGCCAGAATTGAACCATCATCAGTCATTGAAAACTGAGCATTCATAGCCCTCAAGGCGAACAATGATTTCCTACTCAAAGCATCAGCGACCATATTCGCCTTTCCCGGATGGTAGTCGATAACTAACTCATAATCCTTTATCAACTCTAGCCACCTTCGTTGCCATAAATTTAACTCCTTCTGAGTCATTAAATACTTGAGACTTTTATGGTTGGTGAACACTCGACATCTCTCACCATACAAATGGTTTCTCTAAATCTTTAATGCGAATACAATGGCCGCCAACTCTAAATCGTGCATCGGGTAATTCTTCTCGTGTGGTTTTAGCTGTCTCGAGGCGTAGGCTATTACCTTACCTTCTTCCATGAGCATGCACACTAACCCATTCAAGGATTCATTGTTGTACACCACAAACTCTTTTCCCAGTTCCGGTTGCACTAAGACTGGGGCTTCGGTTAACAAAGCCTTTGGTTTCTCAAAACTCTATCGGCACTTCTCTGTCCATTCAAACTTGACATCTTTTTGTAACAGCCTCGTCATCGGAGTAGCTATCATAGAGAATCCATTTATGAATATTCTGTAATACCTAGTTAAACCCAAAAAGCTTCGAACCTCTGCCACATTCCTCTGCGGTTTCCACTCAACAATGGTCGAAATCTTTCTTAAGTCAACTCTGATTCCATCTTTTGACATGATGTGTCCTAGGAATCCAAGCAAAATTCACTCTTACTGAACTTGGCATATAATTGTTTATCTCTCAAGGTTTGTAAAACAGTTCTCAGATGCTCTGCATGCTCACTCTCATCACGTGAATAAATCAGTATTTCGTCGATAAAGACCACTACAAACTTATCCAAATAAGGTTGAAAAATGCGGTTCATCAAATCCATAAACACTGTAGGAGCATTCGTTAAATTGAAGGGCATAACAAGAAACTTATAGTGCCCACACCTCGTCCTAAACGTAGTTTTTGGTACATCTTGTTCCTTAACCCTTAGCTGATAGTAGCTCGACCTTAAGTCGATCTTGGAAAACACGGTGGCTCCCCTCAACTGATCAAACAAATCATCTATCCTTGGCAGGGGATACTTGTTCTTCACAGTTACCTTGTTGAGCTGTCGGTAGTCTATACACAATCTCATCGACCCGTCTTTCTTTTTCACAAAAAGTACCAGAGTACCCTACGGTGAATAACTCGGCCTTGCAAAACCTTTATCCGTTAACTTTTGTAGCTGAACCTTCAACTCCTTTAACTCTATTAGAGCCATTCTATACAGAGCAATCGAGATAGGTGTCATACCAATGACCAACTCAATGCCAAATTCAACTTCTCTGGTTGGAGGTAATCCAGGAAACTCTTCCGAAAACACATCTATATACTCACATACCACCGGCACTGTTTCAATTTTCACTTCTGAATCTTTGGTGTTCAACAGAAATGCTAGGTAGGACTCATACCCTTTTCTTAAATATTTCTTGGCAGTCAAAGACGATATTACTATAGGTGAGTCATCTAATTCCCCTGGTTCAACCCGAAGAACATTCCCATTTTCACATTTCAACTCAATAGATTTCCTCCCATAGTTCACTACAACACTATGAGAAGTTAACTAATCCATTCTAAGGATTACATTGAATTCATCGAACGGTAACAACATGAGGTTAGCCAAAAAACTATGACCCTTAATTGTCAAAGGACAATTTCTACATACTTGGTCAATTAACACATGTTTGCCTAGTGGGTTAAACACTTTTACCAAAAATTCGATAGGTCCAACTAACATATTCATACTGGGTACTAATTTTATGTAGATATAAGAATGGGTAGACCCCAGATCAATTAAAGTAACAATAGAAATATCATGAAGAGAAAAGGTACACGTAATCACATCTAGTGAAAATGCCTCCTCGCGAGTGCGAATGGCATAAGTCCTTGCAGGCGCACAGCTTTCAGACCTCACAGCTGAATCTCTAGGGGGACCTCTACTGTTAGCCCCACTGTCTGGGTTCTTCTGTGGTCTACCCCTCGTAGGAGCACAACTCGCCCTCACATCTTGCTTTTTCTCTTTCTCATCTAATTCAGGGCAGTCTCGGATAAAGTGGTCCAAAGATCCACATTTGAAGCAACCTCTTTCGTTCACTCGGCATTCATCGAAATGACGTCTACCACATTGTGAACACTTCGGCTTGTTTAACCGAGCACTACCAACACTCGCGACAGAAGTTGTTTGGGCTTTAGACGCCGTATGTTGCTTATTCTTGCTCTTATTCAAGAATCCCACTAGTGCGTTCGATCGGGTAGAAAACTCTCTCGATCTTTTAGATGAGGTCTACTGTGATTTCCCCATCTGTATTTTCCTTGAGTCTCGAGACTCAATGTCAGCTTTTCTCTTCTCTTTGGCCAACTCCTCAGCCTTACATGCTCTTTCCACTAGCACCACGAATTCCCTCAATTCTAAGACGCCAACTAACAATCGGATGTCTTCATTCAATTCGTCCTCAAATCTCTTGCACTTGATAGCTTCGATAGACATGCACTCCCTAGCGTATTTTTTGAGCCTCACAATCTCATGCTCATACTCTGTTACGGTATTTTGGCTCTACTTTAATTCTAGAAATTCCTTCATCTTCTGATCTATAAACCTTTGACTGATATACTTCTTTTGAAACTCTTCTTGGAAGAATTCTCATGTTATCCTCTCTCTCGGTACAATGGACACGAGAGTATTCCACCATTGGTAGGCTGAATCTCGTAGGAGTGACACTGTGCACTTCACGCACTCCTCATGCGTACAAGATAACTCATCAAATACCCTAATGGTAGTTTTCAACTAGAATTCTGCTCTTTCTAGGTCATCATTAACATTAGCCTAAAATTCCTTGGCCCCTTGGTTCTGTATCTTATCCATTGGAGGTTTCTCTCTTTTGACCATATCTACTCCTTGCGGAGCTGCAGGGGCACACTGAGGAATCAAAGGAGGTAGAGGAGGTGGAGTGTTCAGATTCGCACGAACTAACTCTGTATACCAAGCGTCCATCATATGGGGGTAAGCTTCTCTAGCTCCTCCGCCCTGACTCATCGTCACGGGCTCACTATCTACTGGCGCGATCCCTTCAGCGGGAGCCAGCGCATTGCTCTCCACATCATCCGCCGTAGTTACGGCAGAATCCATTTACTATATGAATAAAACACAATTTATCTCGTCAGGAGTCACCACACTATCAATATACAGTTATGACATGTATAGCTAGACTCGTACTCATGCTACGTTAGTCCTAGAACTGACTAAAACATGCTCTGATACCATTAAATGTAACACCCCACACCCGAGTCCTACACCGGGACGAGATATGAGGCGTTACCTCACTTAAACACATGCATTCCAACATTTTTGATTCATTAAGACTTGGTCTAACTTAAAAATTTTTCAAAATTTGTTCAAATTCCTAAACAAGGGCCTACGAGGCCTCAAACGTCCATTTGAAATCATTCGGGACCAATTTGGGTCTGTAACTGCCTGATTTAGACCCTAATCAAAATGGTGGTTTTGGGACCATAAATTTGAGTCAAAAAAATATTTTAAAATTATTTTCTATGTTTATTTTGTGTGAATTTATATTTGTGAATTTTTCGTGATTTAATTTTATTGTTTGGGTGTCCGATTAAATAAAAGGACCTAATCGCGTAAAAGGGAAATTTGGTGGTTATTTCTAAAAGGGTCCTAATTGCTATTGGATTTATTAATGGGAGCCTTTAAGTTGAAAATAGCCCACTTACATATTAGTTGGACGGTATTAGGCTTATTGTAACAGCTTGATTTTGGGCCTAGTTGGATTAGTAGTTTCGAGACCACTAATCTGAGGTTAGATAAAGTATTTTATTATTATTTTAGAGTTATAACATGTTATATTAGTGCATGAAAAATTTGGTGAAGTAATTTTAGCGTTTGTGAGCTTAATCGCGAAAAAGGACTAAATTGCGTAAAGTTCAAAAGTCTTGTATTGATAGCTAAGGGTGTTAAATTACCATGAAAATTAAATTGGAAGTCTTTAAAGGGCAAATAGACCCTTGGATAGGTGATGGCCGGGCATAGGAGACAAAATATGGAGAAAGTCAAAATTAGGTAGCTTATTTGACCAAAATGAAATAAAATAAAGAAAATGGGGTGTCATCTTTTTCTCACCTTTTTCACCACCGAAATTTACCAAAAAAAATAGGGTTTAGAAGCTTGAAAAATTGCAGCCACTCTTTACCTTCACAAGTAAGTGATTTTGATAGTTTTTCTTGATGATTTTTGTATTTTTGGACCCCTTGTAGCATGAGCTTTCAAAAGAGGGGACTATTTTGCAAAATGGTTGAAAGTTTAGGATCTTTCCATGATAGTAAACATGTTTTTTTTTTTAAATTTTATGTAGGAATATGAGTTATTATTGTGAAATAAACAAGTTTTGTGAAGTAGTTTTCATGGAAACCTTAACTAGGGACCATTTTGCATAAGTTGAGAATTAGATGATAAATGTGAGAAATAATAAAAATTTTGGATTAATATAATAATAAAAAGGGTTCAGCTAGGCTTATATAAGGAAATTCAATAAAAATCAAATTTCGGACTTAGGGGTAAAATGGTCATTTTGTAAGAGTCTAGGGGCAAAATGGTCATTTTGTCCAATTTTATATTATTGAGTATCTAGGTTAATAAAATGATTAAATTTGTGAATTTTATCATTTTAGATCAAGAAGTGCAAAATCCCGGCCCAGACCGGGGAAAAGCAAAGCAAGTAGACTAAAATGAATAGCCGCCTACTTTTTGTAATCTGTGATAAGTTGTATGTTAATAATGCAACTCTATCTTTATGTTGTGCATTTGTATTGATATGGCATAATTACTTTGATTTTAAATATGAGAATACATGTTGAAAAATAGACATAGTAAGGACTTTCGTAGAGCATTTAGAATAAACCTGGATATTGGTTTCCTGATATTGGGTGGTATGTGTGCTAGTGTAAGACATGTCTGGGACATGCATCAGCCTCACGATGGACAAGCTAGTGTAAGACTTATCTGGGACATGGCGTCAGCTTGTTACGTGTCAGTGTAAGACCTGTCTGGGACATGACATCGACACCGATAGATGAGAGTCAGTGTAAGACCATGTCTGGGACATGGTGTCGGTATCTTAGCCCATGTTAAGGCTATCGAGTATTTGGTAGTATTCCAAATGGTTCAACAAAAGGTTTATGATTTATATTGAAATGAGAAAAGTTGTGATCATGTGATGAGTGGTATAGGTACCAAACTGAAATGTATGAGATATGGGCGCAGTGCATGAGATATGAATTGTATTAGATGGTAATGAGTAAGTTGAACTTACGCCTATTTATAGTATTTGTGAAAAAACTCTGAAAGGTTATGAGAATATTGCTTTATGAGAAATAGTTGTTGTTTATTTTTCATGCAACTTACTAAGCTTTATTCTTACTCTATCTCTTTTCCTTTTTCTCATAGTGCCGCCCAATTAGCTCGTGGATTAACGGACGCCGGAGACATCAATCACACTATCAAATCGAAGCACTTGGTATAATTAGTTCTTAAATTTGATTATGGCATGTGTAGAAACTTTGATTTTGTTTAGCGTCACATTGTTTTGGGACCAAATGTGTTGACTTGTTTTAGTAATTGACACCATTTTGTATTAGGTCATGTAAAATGGCTAATTTTGAAGGTTGTTATATGAATACAAGAGGTTCTTTCATGAATGAGTAATTCGTTGGTTGCTTCGATATATATATATATATATATATGAAATGTGTAGATGCTTTAGATGTGGTTGTTGATTTGAGAAATTAGGTTGTTTTTATTGAGTTTCAGGGTGGTAAAGGGCTTGGTAGATAGCCCTATATTGTCCACACGGGTAGACACACAGGCGTGTGTCTAGGCTGTGTGTGGCACACGGTCAGCCCCATGGGCATGTTGTCCTACCATGTGTCCCCTGTACATAGAAACTTCAAGTTAGAATGCATGGTAGTAAAAACACGGGCAGAGACACGGTCATGTGTCTCAACCGTGTGATGGACACGGCCTAGCTCACGGCGTGTGCCTTGGCTGTGTGGCATTTTGGGGATGCTGACGTCAGAAACAAAATGTCCATGTTTTTACACACGGGCTAGGACACGGGCGTGTCATGGCCCTATGAAGCACATGGGCCAGGGACACGGGCGTGTGCTAGGCCCTGTGAAAACCCTTGTAGGTGTACAATTAGAATTAATTTCACACGGGCCATCAACACGCCCATGTTGAAATGGCCACACGGGTGTGTTGTCCTTCCACACGAGTGTGTGCCTTGTTTCAAAGTCAAATTTTCTATAGATGGTTAAAGGGCACGGGTTGATCCCGAATAGTTCCCAGTGGTCGGTTACGGGCTCGTAGGCCTATCACAAGAGGTTTAAAGTAGAAATATTTCAATTTTTAAATGGACCGAGTCTGGGTGACTTGTGAATGTTTGTGTGCATGATATCGAGTTAGGTAATGCCTCGTATTCCGCTTCGGCGTGGGTAACGCGTATGACATGTTACACTTATATTATAAAGTTTTTATATTAACTCATTAAGGTTATATATGTAAATTAAACTTTAAGTTATAATATGTTATAATATATATATCATAAAACATAAAATAAAGTTAACATAAGTGTTTATATTATTGTTCTTGCTGAAACCAAATAAAAGAAAAAGAAACTAGGTTTCGGTTCCTTTCAAGCTCAATCAAGATCAAGAACCAAAGAAATCAGATGTGGATCGGGGGCAAATGAAAGTTGTCAACTAGTTGTCCGTTCATCTTCATTGTCCGAGGTAAGTTTATAAGCAAATAGACGTACTTAGTTTTAATTTAATGCAAAGTATATATGCTGAATTGAGATATATGAAATTATGAATGCAATAGTTGAATATTGTTAAGCTTGGCAACTATGTTTTGACTTTGTTTCGATCAAGTTACGACCCTCGAAAGCCCCGTATGAACCTTAGGAATAGTTAGGATACATATGTCATGACATAGGATTCCGATATATGTGTTCGAGTAAGACCATGGCATCGATATGTGATTCTGATATATGTGTGCAAGTAAGACCCTGTCTGGGATAGTGTATTTGATATGTGGCTACATGTAAGACCACGTCTAGGACGTTGTCATTGTACGATGTGTGTGATTATCCGAGTGTCCTATCCAATTCCGAATGGTTCATCGGGCAGAATAAGTTGTGTTCGAATGTGTATGATGAGATAAATGTTAGGTACGAATTGGCTTGTTGTTTACTTAAAATAAGGTAAGTGTATTCAGCCTTGAGATTATTATTGAAACGAAACTTAGTTATATGCATGCATGATTATACGTATTTGGTTTCATATCTAATATACGAATATAAAACTATGCTGTAACACATGAGATTATATGTTTATGAGTATGTGAATTAGGTTACAATGACTATTTGGCTGTGGAAGTTAAATGATAATAATGATAATTTGGCTACATGAGCATTCGGTCAAGGTGATTATTTGAGAATGAAGTGATATATATGTATATATATAATATGAACTTCATACGTTTGGATCTAATGTGTTATGATACTATAATTTAGTTTGGTTTAATTAAGTTGATAATATCAATGGAATGTTCATTTGCTTATGACTTACTAAGCCCTAAAAAGCTTACTCTGTGTTTGTATGTGTGTTTCTATTTTGTAGATTTTGGACTCAAGTTACAAGCTCAGGGATCGTTAGCAAAGTCTATCACACTATCGATCGTTTTCGGTATTTTATAAGTTGCATTTTGGAACGATGGCATGTTTAGGATAGATTACATTTTGAAATGATGAACTTTGGTCTTGTATAAAGGCCATGCGAAAATGGCTTAAATTCTATGTTTAATTTCGGTTTTGTTAGACTATGACTTAAGTTCTTTTTGGTTATTATATAATGTGTCATCGTTGATTTTAACTTATTAATATATCGAAATTATTGATTAGGCTATATATATATATGTTTGGTCTTGTATTGAGCTAGTTTTGAGAGTGTAACAAAAATGCATGATGATTGTGATGATGTTATGTATTCGGCCGTATGGTTCATTATGGAAGATAGTTAAGGTAATAAAAGGCAAGTCATATGCAAGGTTTATGTTCTGAGTATGTTTATATGTGATTTGTGCCTTCTAAAGATAAATATAATCTCCTTTGGTTAATATGTAAATTCGGTCTAACTTAGTAAATCGTGGTTGCATGCTTAAATTTGATAATTATGAATATGTTATTAAAGTTGGGTCTCAAATGTCAATAAGTAAATCCAAGCTTAAGTTGTCCGAATGTTAACTATTATTTGGTTATTGAGTATATGATCTTAGACATATTAGTTAGTCTAGGTAATAAGAGTACTTTTTGAGTAATGTGTATTTATAAAATGATTAAATTTACTAAAGCCAAATGTGATTAATTTAATGACCTAGAATAAATATGTATAGTCTTTTGTGATTAATATTTTTAAAAGAAGTATATGGTAATGTATGGTTGGTGCCGAATGGTTGTAAAAATTGGTACATAAGTACAAAGCATGCAAGTTCAAAATTGATCTTGACCTAAGTTGCAGATGTAGGAAGTTTTATTTATGTGTATTATGGCTTATTAAATTATATGAATATGCTTGTGATATTTGGTGGTTATGCATAACTTCTTAAGTGACTTAATAATATGTTTGACCATGTTGTTAATAATTAATGCTGAATATATATGCATTATATACAGTAAATGTTAGGTTGGAATTTGATATGATATTTGTTTACATTGTGCAAAATAATATATGTTCTGAAATGTAAGTTAACTATACTTTTTCCTTTTTTTTTTATATAAATGGTTTTTGACTTGGGTGGAAATTTATTAATGATTGGAATTGCATTTTTGATCGGTAATGCCTCATAACCTTAATCTTGTGACAGCCCTAAATTGACCCTAGTCGGAAAGTGGTTTCGGGACCACGAAACCGAGTCATAAAAAAAAATTAACAGTCATATTTGATGCTTATTATATATGAATATGCATGTGTGAAAATTTCATGCTTAAATTTTGTATATAGTATGTGAAATTTATTAAATAGGACTTGTGTGAGAAAATTTAGAAATGTGCTAGGCAAATGTTAAAGTGGCCTATTAATGCATGTTAGAAAATGCTTGTACTTGCATGTCAAATTAGCCAAATTTTAGATAGTGGCCGGCCATGTTATAGATGAAAACATATTATAAATATTTTATGTTAATATTTTGTGTTAAAAAAATAAAATAAAGAATATGGATAATAAAATAATAGTGGTTGATGGGAGGAGAAACCAAAGTTAGCTTATGTTGCTCCTCCATTGCCTTAACTAGAGGAAGAAGAAGAAGAAAAATTCGGCCAAGGTGGTTCTCTAGATTAAGGTATGTTCAATGTTACTTTTGGAAGTTTATACATCCTTTGGATGATTAGTCTAAATTCTATCTATCTCATGGTTGGATTTGGGGTTGTTGGAGAGTTAGGATTCGGCTAAGAAGCTTAAAAATTTTAGTTGATGCCTTGATGCTATTAGCATGTTAGTTATGTGGATGTGTTAAGTTGCTAGTTATGTTAGCATAAAAGTTGAAATTTTTAACTTATTTTGTTTGGAGGTGCCGAATTTAGATTTGAGAAGAGAATGGGTAATCGGTTGTGCTTTGTAAAATGGTGGATGAAAGTTGCCGAATGTGGTCTTTGGTTTGGGCATAAGAAATAATATTATGCATAGGTTTCGGTTTTGGTAGTACTTATATAATTATAATTAGTTCATTTTGATAGTTTGGTATGAGGTGATAAGTAAAAGTTTAAAGGTAGCTTAAGTCAATTTATATCCGGCTAATGATTTCGAATTGAAGTTTTGTTAGGTTGGGGAATGAGTGGCCGAGAGAACTATAGGCTATGTAAGGATGAAATTTGCTTATAAACTGTGTGTGTATGGGTGTTTGAACTAAACTAATGATCAAATAGATGCATAGATACAAAGTGAGAAGAATCGGCTATTATGTTTGATACTATTGCCGAATATGAAAATGTTATACTTGAGTAATGTATGTGGTTGGAGTTGATACTATGAAAAGAATGCTTAAATGTCTTATAATTGATTAGGTGTTAAATTAAAAGCTGCTAAAATTTTCATTGTTTTAGCCGAATATGTGTTTGCTTAAAGAAGGAATTGTTGAAGAATGTATGTGAACTTGGCAAGTGTATTCGGCTTAGTACATAAATGATGTGAAAATTTTGGAATTTATTTTTGATTATGTGTATGTATGACCAAGTATAATCGGCTACATGAGTAAAATATGTACTTGATGTTATATTATAATTATTGAGCTTAAGTATATGGATGTCTGTATATGTGGTCATATAATGGCATTTTGGTTTGAAAGTTGAATGATGAATTGTTATTTAAATTATATGAACATTCGGAAAAAGTAGCCATGGTGTATAAAATTGTATTATTTATGAAATTTGTAAGTTTAAAATAAATTGTGGAAATGATAAATTATAATAAAATGAGTTTGATATGTGATTGCCGAATGTGATTAACAAGTAAACATTATTGGTAAAAATATTGAATACTTCTACTTGTATTCATTAAGCTCAAGGGCAAGGGGGATCAAAGTTGGATCGGGGAAAAGAGAAAGCAATAGAGTAATCAATCCACAACCGTTCCAATATACCGAGGTAAGTCTTTGAGTAACGGAACTTAGTTTATGATTTTATAGATATCATATAAAAGCATAGTAGATAAGTTGTGATCTTATGGTTCTATATAAATTACATAGTGAAACAAATGATTTTTATTTTATATGACTTGGAGCTGAATGGTTAAAGAATTCATGTGGAATAACGAAATGAAATCGTATTACGTGTATGTAGCTATTGAGCCGTAAGAGTAAGGGTTGATAAGCATGTTGAACTTGTTTTCTAGTAATGCTAATGGGTTATGACATATATATGTGCATAGCATTAAATGCGGGTTATTATAACGGGTTCATCCGAAGGCATTCGTGCAGTTATTATAACAGGGTTAAGTCCCGAAGGCATTCGTCTTTGGTTGTTACATCCGAGCCAAATTCGAAAGTATTTATGTTTGGAAAGTGCGATTCTGTCGTAATAATTCTGATTAATGTGCTCATAATCCCTAATATGACCAGGTATGGATAGTATATACATTGGAAAAATTTTGTATAGTATAAGTTGTGATTATGTAATCGAATAATGCTCTCCCGGCCATTCCTTAGGGTTATATGAAATCTATAGCTCACTCGAGTTACATGAAATTGATTCAAATGAAATTTAGTTAAGTTTGACTTCGAATGTGTAAACATATTGATAGAAGTGTAAATTAAAATGAATATGTGATCTTGTGCATAGACATTTATTTATCCTTATGAATGCTATTTCTTTTGTGTTTTTGTTTCAAATGATTTCCTTACTTATAAGCTTATTAAGCATCGAAACGCTTACTCTGTTGTTTAAATTCTCTGTATTATAGATTTTGTTTGTCAGCTATCGAACTCGGAAGTGCCAAAGTCGAAGTCATCCACACTATCTAAGCCCCTTTTTGGTACTCTTTTAGTTGAACTTTGATAATGGCATGTATAGGACTGACCTTTGTTGTTAATTAAGTATCTTTTGGTAATGTATATTCGTATAGCCATGCGAAAATGGCTTGTATATTTTGAGTATAGCATTATAATCATTTTGTATATATGGTCTTATGATATGGTTATTGAGTGGTGTGAAAATGCTTGGTAATGATTAGCCATTGGAATGGCTAATCATGATCATATTCGGTGCTATGTATGTCAAATTGCTAGCTAATCCATGGAAACCATGAAATAGGTAAAATTTACCACAAAATAGATTCAGACAACAGTAGTGATGTGAATTTGAAAAATCACTAAAAATAGTAGAAATGGAATTAAATAATTAATAAGTTATGGAATCGAAGCTTAATGAGTCTATTTTCATATGAAGAAGCAAAATAGGTATATAAGCTATATTTTATGAGATGTTTAAATTTTTGTGAAATAGGGTTAGAGCAATTTCTGGATCCCCTGTTATGACTTCGGAAATTCACCATACATTTTACAAAGATAATTATAAGTCATGATTTATATTTACAGATTCATTATTGAGTCTAGTTTTATTTAAGACAAACAGCATAGTCATTGAAGCTCATGCAGAGAGAGATCGATTAAGTAATACAGAGGTCGAGTAGTCAAACCACGAAATAGGGAGACTTTAACTAATAAAGCTGTACTTATTGGCACGACCAAAATTCGGAAAAAATTCGGAAAAACTAATAAACTGGATTTTGAATTTTGGAACTCGAGATATGATTTTTAAAGCGACTGTGATGCAGTTAGCCAGCTTGTCTGGAAATTTTAAAATGAATTAAGTCCGTTAACACCTCGTGTTCGACTCCGGCAACGGTCTCGGGTACGGGGCGTTACAAATCTGGTGACGGATACGGGTTAGGGGTGTTATATTTTATTAGTATCAGAGCCACGGTTTAGTCGGTTCTAGGACTAACGTAGCACGTATGAGTCTAGTTATACATGCCATATTGCATACTGCGATAGTAAGATGACTTCTGATATTTGAAAATGTGTTTTCATATAGTAAATGGATCCTGATAGAGCTATAGCTGATGATGTCAAGAGTGTAGTGCCTGCTCCCACGCAAGGGACAACTGTAACACCCCTTACCCGTGTTTGATGCCGGAACAGGGTACGAGGCATTACCGGAGTTAATCACTAATCATCGTATAAAAACCGATTCATAATTTCACTCTAATTTAAAACTTTTTCAAACACATTCAAGCTGTCCCTTGAAAAGAGCTTACAAGGGCCATATCATGCTTTAATTCAACCACAAACATAGGCAAGCATACATATTCATAAATTGCATCATTTAATTAATAACATAATCAAGATTATCTACATTAAATGACTTTATACAATAGAGACCTTCAAATAACATAGGTCAGTATTTTAAGCCAATTCCTAGCAACTTAATAAAAATTAAACGAGTCTCCATACATGCCAAAGACTTAAAATACTTTAAAACCTTTATATATCGATCAATAGTTTGATAGTGTGATTTAACCTCCGGCGACCTCCAACTCGAGCTAACATCTGCGACACTATAGGAAAAAGGAAAGGAAGGGAGTAAGCATTATAGCTTAGTAAGTAAGTATGTAAATATTAATAAACAATACATTATCATACTTTAAACAAAGTTACAATATGTTCCCGAAATATTACCATCACAAACACACATACTTTCACTATTACAATCATAAACAGGTTCAAAATAAGCTTCCTAGCAGAGTATCAGCAACTAAATTATTTATTTCTGGAGTTAAAGAACTCCAAATTACAAACTATTAATTTTCCTTGAAACTAGATTCACATATATTCTTACCATAAAATTTTTAGAATTTTTGGTCTAGCCAATTAGTACATTTTATTCATTGAAGTTACCCCTATTTCACTGCTCAACTGTTCTGGCCACTCTTCACTACGAATAAATTTTCTCCTCGTACAGAATTTAAAGAATGTTCTAGTTTATTTCATTTGAAACTAGACTCATTAAGTATTTCAGGAATATAAATTATCTCCCCTAATTATTTTTTTTAAATTTTTAATGATTTTTCCAAGTCAGAATAGGGGATCACGTAGTCATTCTGAACCGGTCTCTCAAAAAACTTAAATATCTCATAATATAGAATTTCTTTGCTTGCTCTGTTTCTGTTATATGAAAATAGACTCATTAAGCTCTAATTTGATATCTCATTCAATCTCTGATTCAATTTGTACTATTTTTTGTAAATTTTTAAATTCACGTGATTGCAACTATCCAAAACAGTTTTATTGTCAATTTTGATCTTTCACACTTCAATTGTATTCATCACTTTCCCATAACAATCTTTCCAATTTCCAATCACATATCGAGCATATTGCTCATAAGTTACACATGTATATACTTACACTTATCATCACAAAGTCATACACAATTTCATTTAATCAATTTCCCAGTTGAACACTTGAATAATAATGATCTGTGATGGTATCGCACACGTAGCCCACCTTTAAAATCGAAGTTCTCTTATACACATAGTGGCCTTCACTTAGCACCACTCATGTGGCCTAGCTCGATTGTACACATAATTTTGGCTCTCTTGTACACATGGTGAGCACTTAGTACCACCCATGTGACCTAGCCAGTTTATCTCGTAGCTCTCTTGTCTACATGGTGTCCTTCACCTGGAACCACGCATGCGACCTAGCTACATATATCCCGTAGCTCTCTTGTCTACATGGTGTACACTAGTATCACCCATGTGACCTAGCTACATCATAATGTCTTGTAGCTCTCTTGTACACAGGATGTGCACTCAACACCATACATGTGACCTAGCTACATACCATCTGTATCATCTAATCTTTCCGAAGGTTCAACTGGGATTTCTCTCTCTTTCGAGTACTTGATTCCATGCTTCCAATAGTCAATTATGATTCAAAAATCAGCTACAATACATAAAATATGCTGAAATACAAAAACATAATAAAGATAATGTATTATTTACATACAAACTTACATACTTTCTCATTTCCATGTCGAATTAATATTGAACATTTAAATCATCATAATTATACTTACTTTCAACACCGCGGCAATCATAGTAAATATATCAATTTTACATTGAAACATGCATAAATTAATGCTTATTATACATATGAACTTACCTCGATACTAAAATGGCCATTTTACCAACTTTCTCGATTTTCGATTTTTCTCCCATTCTAGATTCAAATCTCGTTTTCCGGGATCTAAAACATCATATTTTGCTTAGTTAATTAATGTACTATTCAAAACAGTCCTTAATTCAAACTTTGGAAAAATTACAATTTTGCCCCTAAACTTTTGCATATTTACACTTTTGCCCCTAGGCTCGGGAATTAAACTTCATTCCTTATTCTTATGTTCTATGACATGTTGATCATTTTTCCCTTCTATGGCAACATCAAATTCTCACTCTAACATATAGTTATGAACAATAACAACTTTTATCGATTAAGTCGTTTTACTCATTTTTGCTTAAAACGGCTTAGCAAAAGTTGTTTAACATAATTTCCGCCATCATATTCTACCATGAAACATCAAAATAAACATATTTCACCTATGGGTATTTTTCCAAATATGAACCCTAGCTTAAATTATTGCTAGAATAAGCTTAATCAAGTTACCGGGATTCCAAAATCTTAAAGAACTTGAAAAACGAGGCTAGAACGGACTTACTATTGAGATTGGAAAGCTTGAAAACCCTATCCATGGATTCCTCCATGCTAATTTCGGCCTCCATGAAAAAGATGAGTCAATTTGGGCTTTATTTTCCCTTTTTATTTCTTTTAATTACCAAATGACTAAAATGTCCTTAAGCCCTTTCTTTAAAATTTTGTCCTATTCATGCCCATTTTTGTCCAAAAAAAAAATAATGGTCTAATTACCATTTAATGACCTCCTCTTTAAACCCCCATCTCAATCAAGTACTTATGAATTAGAACACATATTTGCATCTTTTGCAATTTAGTCTTAAAAGTCCAATTAAGCACTTTATCAGTAAAATTACTTAACGATATTTTTTACATAATATTTTAATCAATAAATAAACCTCAAACTTAATCGAAATAAATTTTTTGACTTCGAATTCATGGTTCTAAAACCATCGTTCCGTTTAGGCCCTAAATCGGGCTGTTACAACAACTTCTGCAAATAAGCCCTAATAGGCAAATTAAACATGCAATCTATAAAATTTCTTATCAACACTCTAACACATTCATCTAATCACTCGGTAAATCATAAAAATTAATCAAAATAAACTTTTATATCTCAGATTTGTGGTTTCACAACCACTATTCCATTAAGGCCCTATTTCGAGATGTTACAACAACGCCGGTTGATTCTCGACCGATTTCGATAAACTAGGAAGGAGAGGCTAGACAAGCCTTTTACCAAATGATGAATGATTGGTTTACTCAGTATATCCGGACTAACCTGGCTGCATAACAACCTCCACCCCCTACTAATCCATCTTCGATGCCTGCTATACCTCAAGTAAGTGATTCGCAGAGATTATAGAAGCCACCTGTCAATAAAATCAGAAAACACGGGGCTGAAGAGTTTAAAGCTACTGATGATGATGATGCTGAGTGGGCTGAGTTCTGGCTTGATAATACTATCCGTGTGTTTGATGAGCTACCTTGTACCTCGGATGAATGCTTGAAATGTGCTATATCTTTGCTTCGAGACACAACATATCACTGGTGGAATACCTTAGTATCAGTGGTTCTAAAAGAGTGAGTGACCTGGGAGTTCTTCTAGATTGAGTTCTGTAAGAAATATATCAGTTAGAGATTTTTTGACCAGAAGCGCAAGGAATTTTGGGAGTTGAAACATGGTCATATGACTGTGATAGAGTATGATTGGAAATTTGTGAGACTCATTCGGTATGCCCGAGAGTGTGTTTCTACCGAAGCCATAATGTGTAAAAGATTTGAAGATGGGCTGAATGAAGACATTAAACTGTTAGTTGGCATACTTGAGATAAAACAGTTCGTAGTACTGGTTGAGCGAGCCTACAAAGCTAAAGAGCTCGGGAAAGAGAAAAGAAAAGCTGACTTTGAAGCTAGAGATGCACGTAAAAGAACATTCGATAAGTCATTCCAGTCGGCACAAAAGAAGTTTCGAGATGATTTCAGCTGTTCCAAAGCCACTTCGGGTTATTCTAGACGGGATCAGAGTAAACCACCTATGAGCTCGAGAGGTACTTGAGTAGCTTGTGTAGGGAATGTCAGATCAAATCAATTCAAGTGTAAACATTGCAGCAAATAATATCCTGACAGTTGCAGGTCGCATGATCTGACTTGTTTTAAATGTGGATCGATGGATCATTATATTCGTGCAGAATACGAGATCGGGTAATACTACAGCTCGAGGTAGACCACCCAGAAATGTGGGCAATGCGAGTGGCAGTTAGAGAGGGACTAAAGATACAGCAGTCAGATCTGAGGCTCGTACACTTGCCAGAGCCTATGCTATTCGCGCACAAGAGGAGGCTTCATTCCTAGATGTCATTACTGGTACATTCATTGTTTATGATAGTAATGTAATTGCATTGATTGATCCTGGTTCTACTCATTCTTATGTCTGTAAGACATTAGTATTCAGTAAGACTTTACCTTTTGAGTCTACTGAGTTTGTGATTAGAGTGTCAAACCCCTTAGGCCGGTGTGTTATGGTTGACAAAGTGTGTAAAAATTGTCTCTTGATGGTTCGAGATTCGTGTTTTCCGGCTGATTTGATATTATTGCCATTTGATGAGTTTGACATAATTTTGGGTATGGACTAGTTGACTTTGCATGATCCTGTTGTAAACTACAAAAGAAAGACTATTGATTTACGGTGCCAGAATGATGAGATTAATTAGATTAAATCTAATGATCTGAATGGGTTACTAGCAGTGATTTCTTCGATGTTAGCTCAGAAATATGTGAGAAAAGGCTACAAAGCTTACTTTGCATATGTGCTTGATAGTAAAGTGGTCGAAAGAAATTGAATCAGTACTTGTTGTGTGCGAGTGTCCGGATATGTTTCCTGAAGAATTACAGGGTTTGCCACCTATTCGGGAGGTAGAGTTTGGTATTGAGTTAATGCTTGGGACAACTCCGATATCCATAGCTCCATACAAAATGGCACTACAGAATTAAAAGAATTGAAAGCTCAGTTGCAAAAGTTGATAGATAGAGGTTTCGTGCGACCGAGTTTCTCACCTTGGGGTGCACCAGTGTTGTTTGTGAAAAAGAAAGATGGAACTATGAGAATGTGCATTGATTATAGACAACTTAGTAAAGTGACTATAAAGAATAATATCTGTTGCCGTGGATTGATGATTTGTTTAATCAGTTGAAAGGGGTTCAATGTTTTCGAAGATAGATTTGAGATCTGGCTACTATCAGTTGCGAGTTAAAGACTCCGATGTGCCAAAGACTACATTTTGAACGAGGTACGGACACTATGAGTTTTTGGTTATGCCTTTCAGACTTACTAATGTACCTACTATTTTTATGGATTTGATGAATTGGATCTTCAGACAGTACTTGGATCGGTTTGTGGTTATGTTCATAGATGACATTTTGATCTACTCTCGTGATGAAACCGAACATGCTGAACATCTGAGGCTTGTGTTACAGAATTTGCGAGATAAAAAATTGTATGCAAAGTTCAGTAAATGTGAATTATAGTTAAGCAAAGTCAATTTTCTGGGCCACGTTGTATCAGTGTCGGGTGTTTGGGTTGATCCGAGTAAAATTTCAGCTATACTTGATTGGAAACCCCTAAGGAATGTTTTCGAAGTCCGAAGTTTTCTGGGACTTGCTGGTTACTACTGACAGTTTGTGAAAGGCTTCTCTATGATTGTAGCCCCGATGACAATGCTATTACAGAAAGATGTTAAGTTTGAGTGGCTAGAAAAGTGCCAGAAAAGTTTTGATCAGTTGAAAACCCTTTTGACCGAAACACCAATACTAGTTCAGCCAGAGTAAAGAATTTGTTATTTATAGTGATGCATCTTTAAATAGCTTGGGTTTTGTTTTGATGCAGGAAGGAAAAGTTATAGCTTATGACTCGAGACAGTTAAAGCCACATGAAAAGAACTATTTGACACACGACTTAGAATTGACAGCTATAGTGTTTGCATTGAAGATATGGCGCCACTATCTGTTCGGTGAAAAATGTCATGTTTATTTTGATCACAAAAGCCTGAAATACTTGATGACTCAGAAAGACCTAAATTTGAGACAACGTCGATGGTTAGAGTTACTAAAAGACTATGAGCTTGTGATTGACTACCACCTGGGAAAGGCTAATGTTGTTACTGATGCTCTAAGCCGAAAATCACTGTTTGCTTTGCGTGTAATGAATGAACATATGGCTATGTCTGAGGATGGTTCGATAATAGTTGAATTAAAAGCAAGACCGTTATTTGTTCAACAAATTTGTGATACCCAGAAGGTTGATAACGATTTGATAGCAAAACGAGCTCAATATGATTCAAATGCAGATTCAGAGTTTTGAGTTAATACCGATGACTGTTTGAGATTCAGAAACTGAATATGCATTCTGAGGAATTCAGAGTTTATTCATATGATTTTGAATGAAGCTCACAATAGTCAGTTATCTATTCACCTAGGTAGTACGAAGATGTATAATGATTTGAAACAACTTTATTGGTGGCATGGTATGAAACGAGACATTTCTGACTTTGTTTCGAAATGCTTAATTTCTCAACAAGTGAAAGCCGAACATCAGGTACCTTCTGGATTACTTCACCTGATTATGATACCTGAGTGGAAATAGGACAGAGTTACTATGGATTTTGTATCTGGTTTACCGTTGACACCGAGCAAGAAAGATGCAATCTGGGTTATTGTGGATAGATTAACTAAGTTGGCTCATTTTGTTCCGATATGTACAGACTGCTCGCTTGATAAGCTAGCTGAATTGTATGTTTCTCATATTCTGAGATTACATAGTGTGCCTATATCTATTGCTTCAGATAGAGATCCGAGGTTTACATCACGGTTTTGGAAGAAACTGTAAGAAGCTCTAGGTACGAAATCACATTTTAGTACTACTTTTCATCTTCAAATAGATGGTCAGTCTGAGCGAATCATCTAGATACTTGAGGATATGTTGAGATGTTGCATTCTCGAGTTCAAAGGTACGTGGAAACGATGCTTACCTCTGATTGAATTTGCGTATAATAACAGCTTTCAATCAAGTATCAAAATGGTAGCTTACGAGGCTTTGTATGGTTGTAAATGTCGTACACCATTGTATTGGACTGAGCTCAATGAAAATAAGATACACAAGGTCGATTTGATTAGAGAGACAAAACAAAAAGTAAAAGTGATTCGTGAAAGTCTGAAAGCAGCATCAGATCATCAGAAATCATATACAGACTTGAAACATAAAGATAAAGAGTTTCAGATCGGAGATAAAGTCTTCTTGAAAGTCTCACCGTGGAAGAAAATACTTAGATTTGGTCGTAAAGGCAAATTGAGTCTGAGGTTTATTGGACCGTATGAGATTATATAATGCATTGGCCCGGTTGCTTACAGACTGTTGTTGCCACCTGAGTTAGAAAAGATCCAAAATGTATTCCATGTTTCGATGCTTCATAGATATCGATCTGCTCCTTTACATGTGATTAGTTAGTCTGAAATTGAGATTAAGCCCGATATGACGTACGAGGAAGAACTGATTCGTATTCAGGAGATTAAAGAGTTGTGAAATAAGAAGATTCTGTTAGTTAAAGTATTATGGCATAAACACGAAGTTGAGGAAGCAATGTGGGAGCTAGAGGATGCAATGAGAGAATGTTATCCGAACCTATTCATCGGTAAGATTTTCGGGGACGAAAATCCCTAAGGGGGAGTGTAGTAACAGCCTAATTTAGACCCTAATCAGAATGATGGTCTCAGGACCACTAATCTGAGTTAGAAAAATATTTTAAAAATATTTTCTATTTTTATTTTGTGTGAATTTATATCTTTGAAATTTTCGTGATTTAATTTTATCGTTTGGGTGTCCAATTAAATAAAAGGACTTAATCGCATAAAAGAGAAATTTGGTGGTTATTTCTAAAAAGGGCCTAATTGCTATTGGCTTTATTAATGGGAGCCTTTAAGTTGTAAATAGCCCACTTACATATTTGTTTTTCGGTATTAGGATTATATTATAAAGTTTTTATATTAATTTATTAAGGTTATATATGTAAATTAAACTTTAAGTTATAATATGTTATAATATATATATCATAAAACATAAAATAAAGTTAACATAAGTGTTTATATTATTTTTCTTGCCAAAACCAAATAAAAGAAAAAGAAACTAGGGTTCGATTGCTTTCAAGCTCAATCAAGATCAAGAACCAAAAAAATTGGATTTGGATCGGGGGAAAACGAAAGTTGTTGGCTAGCTGCCCGTTCCGTTTTTTCATTGTCCGAGGTAAGTTTATAAGCAAATAGACGTACTTAATTTTAATTAAATGCAAAGTATATATGCTGAATTGAAATATATGAAATTATAAATGCAATAGCCGAATATTGTTAATCTTGGAAACTATGTTATGACTTTGTTTTGATCGAGTTACGACACCCGAAGGCCCCTATGAACCTTAGGAATAGTTAGGATACATATGTCATGACATAGGATTCTGATATATGTGTGCGAGTAAGACCATAGCATCAATATGTGATTCTGATATATATGTGTAAGACCCTGTTTGGGACAGTGGCTTTTATATGTTGCTATATGTAAGACCACGTCTAGGACGTTGGCATTGTACGATGTGTGTGATTATCTGAGTGTCCTATCCAATTCTGAATGGTTCATTGGACAAAGACAAGTTGTATTCAAATGTGTATGATGAACTAAATGTCAGGTACGAATTGGCTTATTGTTTACTTAAAATAAGGTAAGTATATTCGGCTTTGAGATTATTATTGAAATGAAACTTAGTTATACGCATGCATGATTATACGTATTTGGTTTCATATCTAATATATGAATATGAAATTATGTTGTAACATATGAGCTTATATGTTTATGAGTATGTGAACTAAGTTACAATGACTATTTGGCTGTAGAAGTTAAATGATAATAATGATAATTTGGGTACATGAGCATTCGGTCAAGGTGATTATTTGAGAATGAATGTATATATATGTATATATATAATATGAACTTCATACGTTTGGATCTAATGTGTTATGATATTATAATTTAGTTTGGTTTAATTAAGTTGATAATATCAATGGAATGTTCATTTGCTTATGACTTACTAAGCCTTAAAAAGCTTACTCTCTGTTTGTATGTGTGTTTCTGTTTTATAGATTTTGGATTCAAGTTACAAGCTCAGGGATCGTCAGCAAAGTCTATCACACTATCGACCGTCTTTGGTATTTTATAAGTTGCATTTTGGAACGATGGCATGTATAGGATAGATTACGTTTTGAAATGATGAACTTTGGTCTTGTATGAATGCCATGTGAAAATGGCTTAAATTCTATGTTTAATTTCGGTTTTGTTGGACTATGACTTAAGTTCTTTTTTATTATTATATAATGTGTCATGGTTGATTTTAACTTATCCTATGTGTTTGCATTTTTTGGTTAGTTGTTGAGTTCAGATGAGGCATGAATATATCGAAATTATTGATTAGGCTATATATATATGTTTGGTCTTGTATTGAGCCTATTTTGAGAGTGTAACCAAAATACATGATGTTTGTGATGATGTTATGTATTCGGCCGTATGGTTCATTATGGAAGATAATTAAGGTAAATTGTAAAATCATTAGATAAAGAGCAAGTCATATGCAATGTTTATGTTTTGAGTATATTTATATGTGATTTGTGCCTTGGAAAGATAGATATAATCTCCTTTAGTTGATATGTAAATTCGGTCTAACTTAGTAAATTGTGTTGCATGCTTAAATTTGGTTGTTATGAATATGTTGTTAAAGTTGGGTCTCAAATGTCAATAAGTAAATCCAAGCTTAAGTTGTCCGAATGTTAACTGTTATTTGGTTATTGAGTATATGATCTTAGACATATTAGTTAGTCTAGGTAATAAGAGTACTTTTCAAGTGATGTGTATTTATAAAATGATTGAATTTACTAAAGCCAAATGCGCATGATTTAGTGATCTAGAATAAATATGTATAGTCTTTTGTGATTAATATTTTTAAAAGAATTATATGGCAATGTATGGTTGGTGCCGAATGGTTGTATAAATTTGTACATAAGTACAAAGCATGCAAGTTCAAAATTGATCTTGACCTGAGTTGCATACGTAAGAAATTTTATTTGTGTATTATGGCTTATTAAATTATATGAATATGCTTGTGATATTTGGTGGTTATGCATAACTTCATAAGTGACTTAATAATATATTTGACCATGTTGTTAATAATTAATCTGAATATATATGCATTATATGTAGTAAATGTTAGGTTGGAATTTGATATGATATTTGTTTACATTATGCAAAATAATATATGTTTTGAAATGTAAGTTAACTATATATTTTTTTTCTTTTTTTTATGTAAATGGGTTTTGACTTGGGTGGAAATTTATTAATGATTGGGATTGCGTTTTTGATCGGTAATGCCTCATAACCTTAATCTAACGATGGATACAGCTTAGGGGTTTACAGGGTTCTTAACCAACTTTAGAAAGTTAACCCTAAAAAAAACAAGGTATACGCTTATGTGGATGGGTAACACGCCTGTATGTTCATTATGACACTGCCGTGCTAATGGCCCATGTGATACACACGGCCTAAGCCTCTAGGGACACGCCTGTGGCCCACGTTTGTGTGAATTAAATTCTAGAATCGAACCTATAGGGGTTTTCACATGGCTTGACATGCCCGTGTCTATGGCCCGTGTCTCTCACACAGCCATCACACGCCCGTGTCCTAGCCCGTGTCTAAAAACCTTGACATTCTGCTTCCAACGTCAACAATCCTTAAGGGTCACACGGCCAAGGCACACGCCCGTGTGCTAGGCCATGCTCTTGACATGGCTGAGACACACGGCCGTGTCTTTTTCCATGTGTTTACTACCATGCATATTGACTTGAAATTTTTACGTGCAGGGGAAACACGGCCGAACAACACGCCCATGGGGCTGGCTGTGTGTGACACACAGCCTAAACACATGCTCGTGTGTCTACCTGTGTGGACAACATAAGGCTATTTACCAAGCCCTTTGCCACCCTGAAACACAATATAACAACAATCCACCATGCTAAGATTAACATAATATGATTTCTCAATCCATCAACTACATCTAAGGCTTCTACACATTCCATATATACTTAAGCAATCAACAAATTACTCATTCATGAAAGAGCTTCTTTAATTAATTAATTAGATAGGTACTTCTAAAGATCTTTTAAAAGGATTAACAAATATTCTAAAACTAGAATTTTGTTATAAAAAGATCAAGATAGTATATCTAGTTATACTTTGTCAAAAATGAAATTATGTGATATTAAATATCTAGAAGAATTTTCTAAAAATTTCTTCATGAATATCAAAAGCTAAAAATGAAAATATAGAATTTTGAAAAACCAATATTTTCATAAATTACCTCCACCATGGAATGAGATATGTATAAAGAAATATGTATCTTATTTAGATAAACATAGTAAAGAAGCAGGAGTAGCAAAAGAAAATATAGATTCTATTGGAAATAGGATAAATTTTGCTAAAGAAAGAATAACTTTACATTGTTTACAAACTAAAGCTTCTAAACAAGTAAAAATAAATTAAGTTATAGTCCTTTGTACAAAAATTTTAAAAATGAATGGGAGTTTGGATGTAAAACAACATGTCCTAATACTTATAAAAACATAGAAAGAAAAATAGAAAAATAAATTAATTAGATGGAAACCAGGAAATAAAAGATATACTGGTAATAATAAGAAAAAGAAAAAAAAAATTATTAGAAGATTAAATATCTTGAAGAATTAGGGTAAGCATGAAAGCTTAGTAAATTGCATGAAAATAAATAAAACGACAACTTTACCATTCATCATCATGCTTATAACACTAAAATAGGCATAAAA
This sequence comes from Gossypium arboreum, assembly GCF_025698485.1. NCBI lineage: Eukaryota > Viridiplantae > Streptophyta > Magnoliopsida > Malvales > Malvaceae > Gossypium > Gossypium arboreum. The sequence goes on from NC_069081.1 coordinate 70,179,439, forward strand.
ACAACGTACTCATCACTATCCAACACAATTCACATAGCATATACTAAGCTCACATCTCATGCATTTCATTTAGGTACCTGTATCACTCACAACATGGTTATACTTTTTTAACTTAAACTATAACTCTCACTGTTGAACCATTTGAAATACTATTGGATAGTTACTAAGCCTCAAACATAGGGTATAATGCCGATACCATGCCTCAGACATGGTCTTTCACTGGCTCTCACGTTAAGTCGATGCCATGTCCCAGACATGGTCTTACACTGACACATCATGTAGCTGATGCATGTCCCAAACATGTCTTACACTGGCTTACATCTTGAGGCAAATGCATGTCCCAGACATGTCTTACACTAGTTCTCGTCTCAATGCCAATGCCATGTCCCAGACATGTCTTCCACTAGCACGCAAATATCCCAAATGTCATGGCCTGAATATTCGATTTATTTCCTAAGGTTCAAACGAGAGTCCTACTATCTCAATGTTCATCATACATGACTATTTTCACAAATAAGCAATTCATGCTATCTCAATTCAAGCACATATGATAACAATGTAGTTTTGTTATTTACATACAACTTACCTCGGTAGTCAAAAATTGGCGGCTATCTCGGCTTATTCTGCTAGTTTGGCTTTTCCCCAATCTAGGCTTGGATTTTGTAATTCTTGATCTATAATGATAAAAATTCACGAATTTAATCATTTTATTAATCTAAGTACTCAACAATTTAAAATTAGGCAAAATGGTCGACTTTTGCAAAATGACCATTTTACCCATAGGTCTGAAATTCGATTTTTATCGAATTTCTTCATATCTTAAGCCTAGTTGATTATTTTTTTTATACTAGAAGCAACCCACAATTCTCATTATTTTTCACATTTATCAATAAATTTTTAACTTATGCAAAATAGTCTTTTTAGGGTTTCCATAAGAAATCTCTTCACAAAAGTTGTTTATTTCACAACAATGGTTCATTTTCTTCCATAAAATTTCAAAAAACATGTCTACTATCATGGAAAAACCCTAGACTTTCAACCATTTTGCAAAATAGTCCCCTAATTAGAAAGCTTATGTTACAAGGGTTCTAAAAGTGCAAAAGTCATCAAGGAAAATCATAAAAATCACTTACTTGTGAAGGCTCTAAGTTGCTGAAATTTTTGAAGATTAAAGACCCCTTTTTTGTTGGTATGAATGGTGGGAAGAAGATGAGAGAAAATAAAATATCATTCTCTCTTTATTAAATTTTATTTTTAACCAATTTTGTCACCAAAACCTAACTAACCTATCAACATGCCTCATTTTGCCCCCTATGGCCGGTCACCTCTATTTTTTAAAAGTCTAATTTCCTTTTAAAGACCCTCAATTTTGGGTTCTCTAACTATTTGGTATGTCTATCAAGTAAAATAGAACTTTTACCCTTTATGCGATTTAGTACTTTTTCCCCATTTAAGCATGCAATCACTAAAATTAATCCACCAAAATCTTCATACTCTCATATAATCATGCCTAAATAATATAAAAATATAATTTCTCCAACCTTGATTTAGTGGTCCCAAAACCATTGTTCCGACTAGGCCCAAAATCAGGCTATTACAGTAATGTTTTGAGTTTAGTAAAGGATTTATATGGTATGATTGAAGTTGATAAATTGAGAAGATATATGCTTGTGAATGAATGTTGGATGATATAAGTCTTTGAATAGGTATTTGGCTTGAATTGATTATGGAATTTGTTTGAAATGGATATGGTATGAATTGTACATTTGGTTGATGATTTTAGGATGCCTATTGTATGATGAATTGGTACCATTTTAGTTGTTTAAGTGAGCATGATAAAGGGTGGAAAATTCGCTTTAAAAATGGTCTATTTTTTTCCACACGGGCATGTGTCTCAACCGTGTGTGACACACGGTCATGATACATGGCTGTGTGTCCCCTGGGGTACCTTTTCGAATTAAGTCAGTATACCTTACAGGTTTGGCACGGCCTAGACACACGGACATGTCTACTAGCCGTGTGTGGCACACGGGCTGGCACATGGGCGTGTCATGCCTCCAGTTTTCCGACAGCCATTGCACACGGGCGTGTGTCCGACCGTGTGGTCGTGTGGTGCAGTTTAGCATGTATGCCCAGTTTTCACACGGCTTATGACACGAGCGTGTCTGGTAGCCTTGTGAGGCATACTGTTTGTTCACACGGGAGTGTGACCCTTAAATGCATGAAAATTTTCTAAGTTTCCCAAAGTTTTCAAATGTTATCGATTTAGTCCCAACCTCTTCTAAGCATGTTTTAAGGTCTCGTTGAGCCTTATAAGGGACAATGTAAATATGTTGAATGGATTTTAATTATGACTATATAAATGTATGTGTTACATTTGTGATTGATGTGTATTGATCGGTAATTCCTCGTAATCCTATTCCGACAACGGATATGGGTTAGGGGTGTTACAGCTAAATTGTAAATAAATTTAATATAATTGAAGGAAAAATTATGTAATTGGACCCTCCTTAAATGGCGTAATAATAGAAATGATGTCGAATTCATTAGATTGTGGTAAATTGCAATTAAATCCTAATTAAATAAGGATTTACCCATTATTCTGTTTTCTAGTATGATCGAAAATGGTGTTTTCGGGCCCACAATTCTGATGTTTCATGCCGTAAATATTAATTATTTAATATTTACGAGGTCATTAGTGTCGTATTAAAATTTGGTTAGGAAATTTTAACGCTTGGATTGTTACTTAAACTAAATTATAAATATGGAAAAAGATGGATTTATTAGTTAAAAGGGGTAAATTAAAGGTTTTGGATGGAAAATAAACCACCATTATTGGAACGACAGAAATGTGCAAGTGTACACAATTGCAACAAGTAATAAAGTGACAAGTAAATGTCGAGTTATCGTACCCACAGGGACTGTAAAAAGGATTATTTATGAATGCAGTTTAAAACACTTTGGTGAAGAAAAATATTTTGTTTAATGAGGGTGATTAAAAACTTAAGAAAATTAAAATAAATAAAAAAGGAAGTAAAAGAAAGTTCTAATGCACGATTTCAAAATAAGATTTAATCGAGATGATATAATTGTGTTGGATTAATTACAATTCTCATCTTAGAATTATTAAACTTATGTTTATATTGTTACCCGGTAATTTGATAAGTTATGAACATACTTACATACCAAAATTCATTCATCTCTTGACATATCCCTATGTCAATTCAACCGACTAAACTAATCTCTTGCATACCCCTACGTCAATTCAAGCGATTAATTAAATCTAACAAGCATATAAAAGACTATGTGAGGTAACAAGGTATCCCTACCTTGAAATAGTTTAATCACAATAGTCTTGCAAGTTAAGTAAGGCAATAATATCGCCAGATACATTGCTAATTTAACCTTCAACTACCTTAGAAGAATAAACATGCACTGATTAAGTACTATGTCAATTAATTACAATTTCAATCCGTTTAAATAATTAATTCATTAGTTACCTCACAGTTGTAACGCAAGAATAACTTACGCATGATTTTACTTAATCAAGCATTTTACTGAGGCCTATAACAACATAAACATAATTTTAACAATTTAAGAAGATGAAATGCAATGAACCCAACACAAATTAAATTCAAGCTAAGCTGATTAAATTAACCTTTCGAAAAACATGAATACTCATAGATATGTTCATCTTAACAACAACAACAAAAATTAAAGAGATGGGAACAAGAACCAAATCCGGTGGTTTTCCGAGGCTTGACTTGGTTGCTCCATTCATCCTTCTTGTTGTCCTCGCCAATCAAGGCTTTGATGAACACTCAAGTGCTGCTCCAAAATGGTTGAAGAACACCCCTTTTCCAAGGGAAGAAATTGACACAAGAGCAAGGGAATTGGAATGGAAAAATGAGAGAAAAAGAATGAGAGAGGAGAGAAGTTTTGTGAAATGAATGAGGAATGAATGAGATGATTTGAATGATCAGCCATGCGGGGCTTTTACAGCTGAGTGTGGTAGGTGAAATTTGCTAAAAATAGTAGCCAAAGAGCCACCCCTTGGCCGGCCACCTATGTGTCAAAGTTGATGCTTTCAACTTTGCTAAAAATGGCTTAGGGCAAATCTAAAAATCCACCAATTGTGGAGGGGTTTGAATGCAACTTTGACAAGACTTCAAGGGCTTCTTTTCAAGCTTAATTAACAAGCTAATAAGCTAATTTGGGTCAGCATATGGCCAGTTTTGGGCTGCCCAATCTTTGGCCGGTTCACTTTAACCGGTTCGGTTCAGTTGGACCACTTTTTCCATAATTAATTAATATTAATTTATTTAGCCCAAATTAAATTGGGTATAAATTAAAATTAATTATATTATGAATTAATACACATATTTGGACTGTCTTAGGCTGGAAATTAATTCACCTTGATACTTCAAATTGCTTCTCGGTTTTGTGCTTTAAGCAATGTCTGCTGAGCCATTTTTCGCCTTTTGCGCAATTCTGTTGAAAATAACTAAAATTACTCAAAATTTATTATAAAATTAACTAAAATTCACCATGTTCATATTTTAAGTATAATTTAATTATTTTATAAAACTTAATTATTTTTCGACAAGAATTTAATCTAAACGGTATGATTTTAAGCTAAAAAGGGTATGTAAAAATGCATAAATTTTCGTGTTTCCACACCCCCAAACTTAATTCATTACTCATCCCGAGTAATGCACAAAATTTGAAAAGAATTTCTCAGAAACACCTTTGAAAAACTCCTTCAAAAAATTTTTTTTCCCAAAATTATGAATTTAATATACTTATGCTCAAAGACAATAAATTTGATAGTTAAGTTACTTAAGTATACATATTGTTCAAATTAATCTCAACAACTATTATGATAGCAGAAATTAGACTAAATGCTTCCCAATAAAGTCATGTTAAACCTTACCAATGTGATTTTATTCCCTTTATTCAAGATTAAGCTGCAATCATTAAGTTTAACTTATGTCTTCATATATTGTATGTAGCAATTTCTCTCCACTAATGTAGGCAGTATTGGAACTTTTGAATCAACAGGTCTTTAACAAGATTGTAACGTGGCTGGGCTTAAGGTTAGGTAAAAGATAGATAATTTTAGGCTTTCAAACCCTACACCCAGCTTGTATCGGACCTTTGAAATAATCACCTTCAATACACCAACTTTCTTTGCTTTTATACGCTCTTTTGTACATTCTCTTTTAGGTACTTATGCTTTTTTCTTTTCTTTTTTTGCAATCTACACAAGCATTTTCCTGAATGTACCACAATTTTAAGAGCATTTTATACTTCTTTTCAACTGCCCCAAACTTATTTTCAATGAATACTTGGAATAGTACCGAGTCTAGTGTTTGGGACAATTTTGAGATAGTTAAGAGAGAAGTGATGGCTAAATTTGTAAGGGTTCAAATAAAATTGGGCCATATAGTCTCAAAGTTGGGTTTCAAAGGATAAAAATTTCATCTTGGTTGGGCTCAAACAGTCCAAACAAATGTTGCCTAAATCATTTCCAACATTCCATGCTTCCTAGGATTTCGCCTCAAGAAACTACTAAGTCAAATCTAAAGACTTAAACTTTCATGCATGCCTAACTTTCGTAAGGAACTAAAATTTTATGGTGTGATTTGCATGCTTTATTAAAAATACATTTATATCATTATTAAGCTAACATAACAATTCATTGAAATAATGGAACTTTATTCATACTAAAGTATAGCATACTTAACAAAATTTCAAATTATTGAATAAAATATATCCTAATCGTAATTAATGAGAAAAATTTATTCTGAGTGGAAATAATTCAAATTTGCGGTCCCCCCAACTTAAAATGAACAATGTCTTCATTGTTTAAAGTAAATAGATACTATACACCATGTAGTATTTTAGAAAAGATGAGATGAGTCAATTTGACTGCTTAAGTACCAAGCTCTTTTCTAAATCCAATCGTAGACTTGTATATACCCATTGCCACACTTTATACTTCATGACTTGCTCAAATTTTTTTAGTGATTTTCCTTTCTTACTTTAAAATTAAAAAATTCCTAATTAACTTAATCCTAAAATGACCTAAGAACAAAAATAAAATAAAGTCAAGATCCCCCCTTTATTTATTTGTAAACCCTTCTGAATTTGACTCATCTTTTACTCTATCACTATCGCCTTTGCATGAATTGCTTCGCTCCTTCTTCGATAATGGACTCCATGGTTCAAATATAAAATCTTTGCAAGTGGTGTCAAAGATTCTCTTTGACAAGTGTGGATTCCTTGCTTTGACACAGTCCACTTAGAACCTGGAACTGTAAGTTCCTCAAGAATTTCTTGCAAAATTTGAGGCTCGATGTTGTTCATCAAAGAAGAAAATTCATCGTTTTCGAAATCAGGTAATTCAAAGAACTCATTAATAGCATTTGAACTTACTAGTACCTTGATACCGCGAACTGGAACTTCTGTCAAATCGCTTGAGGTTAAATTCGCGTAGAATTCACAAACTAGTTCATCATCCACACTAGGCCTCTTTTCACAAAACAATTCGCAATTGAGGGCTTTAGCAACTTGACGAATACGTGCCATAAAGTCTTTGTAGTTTCTCTCTTTCAATGTAAAGCCTTTCTCTGGATGCATTTGTTGATTTTTTAAGATACTCTCCTATCTTGCTTTGGCTTCTTCACAATGGAATTTGTTTTGGGTTTCATCAATTTAAGCACAAGTACGAGTTCTCTTGCGAGGCATGATTAACCTGAACAAAAGATGGGAAAAATTATTTTCTCAAAAATTTAATTAACAAAATTTATTAATAATTCAGTAAACTGAAAAATTAAATAATTGAATAAAATTAAAATTTAGGAGCAAACAAATTGTCTTACCACCTTTTTTTATAAAACTCAAAACTCCTAAAAATAATTAATAAACAAAAGAGGTCAATTTAAGGTGGGTTGGAGGATTTTGGCTAAGGGCTTCGTGTAGGTGTGTGCCGCACAAGTGCCGGATAGCAAGTAGACTTGTCGAGCAGGAGCAAGAACCGGCACAGGCTTGGCACGATGAGCTGCATGGGCAGCAGGCCACAAAGTTGAGTGGGCAATAGCTTAGACGCGCGCACGCTGGAGCTGGAGTAGATATAGCGCCAAGGTACGGGCCTGGTGAGTACTGGAGCTGGACATGCGCAAGTGCTGGAGCAGGATGGGGTGCGCAATGCAGCGTGCGATGGGGGCAGGTGTGCTCGGCGTGTGCGATGGAGCTGGGCTATTGGGTGCTTGCTGGCCGAATGGCTGCTAGGCTATGGGCTTGCGGCACTTTAAGGGTTTTGGTGTTTGGGATTTTTAGTGATGAATGAATAGAGAAGATAGTATTTATAATGCAAGAAATAGGACTTAAAGTAGAATTCTTAGAGAAATTTAATAATTAAAAACTCTAAGTTCTAATTCTAATCCAAGTTAACAACAATTAATAATTAAATATATGCATATTAAATTATTAATGCTATTAATTTATTTAAAAAATGAGATATGATTAAAACTAATCCTAATTCTATGCTAAATTGATAAAATTAATATATAAATTATAATAGATATAATTATATATTAAAGATTATTATTATTAAAACTTATCAAATAAAATATGATGAAATTAACACGAATCCTAACTCTATAATAAGTTGATAATATATATTATAATGGATATAATTACCGAAATAAGGAAACGTTTATCAAGCACGCATACAATTCATAACACACACTCAAATAGAATAAACTTGGCAATCCCGAGCTCGATGCTCCTTGGACCCACATCTAAGACATGCTTCTGTCTTCCTATGGCATTCAAGGGATGACGCTTGCTGCGATCTTTTGCAGTTGGAAAGTTTGGTCATGTCTTAACATGTTTCACAGAACGAGGCTCTGTTCTTTGAGAACTAGGATCCTTCCTTTTCTTACACTCCAAGCACCCTATTTTAAGCGTTTCCCTAATTTCCTTAATTTTGGTATCCAATACTTCCTCTACCACTTTCCTTACTAACTCGGCCAGTGCCTCAGTACCAAGCTCCGAGTTACCACTACCCGAAGTTGGCAGACTTTGCTTACCCTCAGAATCCATATCAATGCTCTACATTACCAGTACACATATCAAATAACTACAAAGATCTCAAAAAGTTTTACTATTTATTCATATCTCTTATGCAGAGAGAGTATTTTAAAGTTTTTGTTTTTATAGAATCGTATCCTAGCCACGGTTTCAATCTTTTAGGGTTTTTAGTTCTACCCTATCTACAGTTTCATATCAAAAGGCTCGATTCTAACTACAGTATTATTTCAAGACATTACAAGATATAGAAAAGAAGTACTTACAGACTTGGTGCCGGGGATTCAGTGTGCCACTTCTTCAGAAATCAGCAATTCAAATTTATTCTTTGTGCATTTTGAACACAAAATTTAAAAGAATTTTCTAACATTTCCACAAAATCGATTTTAGTGTTTTTCCATAGAACTAGATTTCAATATTTTATAAAAACTTTTGGACTCGATCCACAGCCGAGTTGTTGTAACCAGGCTCTGATACCACTAAATGTAACCGAATCTGGCGTGTCACATTGAAGTGTTTTTCGAAAACCATGTTTTCATTGAAAACCCTTCTTGATGTTTAGAAACTTTTACCGTTTAAACTTGAATAAAACCTTAGCCTTATTTTTTTCCAAAACGTGATTCATTGTAACAATCAAAGCATTGTTAACAGCTTTGTAAAATCTTATGGGAAACTTTGAAAACTTGTAAACCTTTGTAGTGGCAAAATCATGTTATTTTAAAAAACAGTTAAGTATCAAACCTTCTTTGTCATGGCTTAAAGTGAATGGATACTACGCACCAGGTAGGATTCAAGAAAAGAGGAGGTGAGTCAATTAGACTGCTTAAGTACCTAGCTCTTCCATGATCCAATCCTAGACATGCACACATCCATTGCCACACTTTAAGCCTATTACTTGTCCACGAACAACAAATTAAGTTTAAGTCTATTTAAAATATTTATTTCTTTGAAAATATTTACGTTGCGGAAATTTTGCTCGATTATCATGATATTTTAAAAATAAGTAACTTTTATAAAATGCGCCCTAGAGCTAACCAATTTAATAACCCAAAATATTAAAAATAATAAAAAGAGCAGCCTTATTACAACTTAAACCAGAATAAAAATGATCAAAATAATAAATGCGAAACTTATTTTAAAGAAAACAGAAACTTAATCTTCGTGGCCACTCTGAATCCCCCCCAGCTCCAAGTCCACCAACTAGGGCTCACCTGCAAGGATGGGAAAAGGGGGTGAGTTTGGAAAACTCATGTGTAAAGTATCCCAACGAGCCCAAATCGGTTCAAGCTTTCTTGGGCCTAAGCCCTATTCAAATCGGTGTTAATTGGGCCTTAGCCCATATCGAGATTAATCTGGGCCATAACCCTATTACAATATCGAGCATCTTGGGCCTAGCCCATATCAAGATGTCGATCGGGGCCGTAGCCCTATTACAAGTCGAGATATCTTGGGACTTGACCATATTAACACAGTTGGGCCCATTTCAATATAGTTGGCCCATAACAAAACAGTCTCATATAATTAATGCATGATAACCCCATCCAACTTTGCACTTGCCTCCGTCCATCCCTACACTTTCGTGGGGAATAAATCACCACGCCATCCCTACACTTACGTGTGTTAGCAGGTTGCTATGCACTAACTATAATCCATGAGAAAGTCGCTTATATCGTAATATGTGGCACGACCACCGAACGGTTCTTCCTCCATAAAAAACCTAACCCCATGCAATGATATACATGTCATGGCATACAACAAACATAATCAGAATATCATGCATTTCAGTCAAAATTAACCCTAGGGGTATAACAGTCATTTTGCACCTAGGGGGTAAAACTATAAAATTTCCACTTTTAAAGGTATTTTAGTAATTTATCTATTTTAGGGTTTTTCATGCATATTCCTACCTTTCACGTACTAATAGAATCACTTACCGAGGGTTCTTACCGAATTGGGCCCGTTGGCCTACTAACCCGTTTTCGGCCCATTAAGCCCAAATATACCAAAGTGCACGAAATTGCACTCTCTGCAATCATACTGCTTGCGATTACCAAAATTAACAACCAAACCACCTCACAAGCGCTCGCACGCTCGCAAGTTCACAAATGCCGGCTTTTTGGCTTTTCGACTTTTTGGCTTTTCGGCTTTTACCGATCTAGTCTATGAGTGGGTGTCATTTACACACCTATTTTATGACGATTCTTTGACGAGATCCACGCACGAACTGCCTACAATTTTATTACTACCACGTTAATCTAACTATCAAAAACGAACTACATATTAACTCCTTACCATATTCAGCCAATAACACCTTAGGCACAAGCGATCCTACCTTTGCCGAAGTTAGCGACTAGGTTTAGATCCAATTGTTCCACTTGTCCAAGCCCTTGATCAACAGCCTCTAGATCACATTATTATCAAAATAAAGTAATTATCACAACCCTTAGGGCTATAAGCCCAAATCGACAGCCTCCCTAACCTTTAGGGGTTTCGGCTTTTTCTAAAGTACGAAATAAAGACTAGGTTGGAAAGACTTACCACCGATTCCTTCAATCAACGATTCCCCTTAATTCCTACTCGATTCTGATGCAGTTCTAAGCCCTCAAATGATAACAAAAGTCGAGCCTTCAGTGATCTTAAAATTTGGCTATGTCCCTATGGCTATGCGTTTTCAGCTTTTTGTAACAGTGAAGAAAAGATAAGGATTTTGTAATGGCTTTGTCGACAGAAACTTGGAGTTTAGAGGACTAGAGAATCTGTCAAGAATGATGAAGAGAAGTAAAAAGATTTGGCTAGGAAAAATTGGCACAGAAGAAAATATAGGCTTTCGGGATTTCGACTTTTTATGGCAAATGGTTATGAAGGTTTAGAAACGACTGATAAAAGATAGCGATGTACAAGATGATAAGAAGATTTAGCTATAGAGGAAAAAAGAAAAAGAAGAGGAGAAAGTAGATGGAGAGAAAAATAAAAGAAAAGAAGAAGGAAAGAAAATGGAAGAAGAGAAAATATAAAAACCCAAAGGAAATATTCTAAAATACCCCAAATATATACTGAAGAAAAAAAAAACAATCAATGGGAACAAAAATCAGCAATGGCTAATTTACTCAAATCCAAGAGACTAGCCGAAAAAACTCCCCAACTAACACCCCATAGTTGGCTTAAATACTTACCCCACCTCTTTCCAATTTGAATTCCATTACAGTAACCTGCTTAATTCAAATTCCAATCAAGGTCTGGGTGTTTCGGTCCAGTTCAAATACCTTCCCCACGTGCAGCAAAAATCCAAACCTTGCATGCGCGAACTACTGCTCGAACCCCAAACCTCCGTCCGCCTTGTGCCTGGACCGTCTTCTTTGGCCACTACACGAGCTTCCTTCCTTACTAATATATGGTCGCAATAAATTATAAACCTTACGCTTGATTCGGCCCACTTTAAAAATAAAACAAAATTCACCCCGCACGGAATTGAACTGCGCCCTCTCCATATGTCCAACACGCTGTTGTTGCATCTGCGCCACAGCGCTCTTTGTGTTAAATTATACCATAACTCCTCTTAACCTTATTCTAGCTGCGATGTGCATATTAAAAAAACCCAAATTAGCACGCGCGCCTTGAACCTAGGCTCCTCCCACGCCTCCTAACACCCTTAGCCATTGGGCAGATGCGCTTGTGCTAAAACTCACCCTATTTTATTAATGAAGCCTCTTGATTCCTTAAGAGGCCAAATTAAAATAATTTTTTCCTAGAGTTTAACCACTAAAACAACAATACTTTTATAAATATATATTTTCTTTTTATTTTTTCTATCTAATAATAATAATTTTATAAATATATCTAATAATAAAATTTCAAATATCAATAATACAATAAATAATAATAATAATTTTCATAAAATTTTCAAACATACATACAATAATATTTTTCTAAGAACAATAATTTTATCTCATAATACTAATTATCCGTAATAATAAATTTGGTAAAAATTTTCTAGTAGTAATTTAATTCAAATTTTTTCTTAAACGATAATATTTAAAACTTCTTAATTATTCAAGTTTTCTTTTATCTGAATCCTAGACTCAAGGCCCAATTCTTTCTAGGCCCAATTTTTGGGGCGTTACAAAATGTGCTAAGGATCGATCTGCTAATTGAAATGTAACCATAGTATGTCTAACTTCACCTATCCCCAACATTCTAAATATTGACATAGGCATCAAGTTGATACTCACACCCAAGTTTCATAGTGCCTTACCACAATATGTTGCTCCAATATTGCAAGGTATGGTAAAACATCTAGGATCCTTCAATTTTGGGGGTAGTTTGTCTTGATGATATGCAATGTATTCCTTCGTTAGAGCTACCATCTCAAATTCTCTGAATCTTCATTTTTTGGACAGGATATCCTTCATGAATTTGATGTAGTTTGGCATTTGCTCAAGTGCTTAAACCAACGGGATGTTGATATGAAGTTTCTTGAGTACGTTTAGGAACTTCTGAAATTGAATCTCCTACTTTTACTTTTTGAGTCTTTGAGGGTAGGATGGTGGTGGTTTCTTTATTGGAACTGGTTGATTCATCTTCTGTGGCAACTCTGCATCTAACGGGGTTGTTAGTTGATCAGAATTAGTTGGTTCTAAAATTACCTTATCGTGTTTTGTAGATTCTGGTTCTTGTGAAACTGGAATTTCAATGCTCGGTTGAACTTCCTCTGATTCTTGAGCATCAGCTTACTCCTTTTCAGCTTCAATGTTGTTGGGCTTTACTGTCTTTCCACTCCTCAATGTTAATGCTTTGCAATGCTCCTTCCCCGGATTCCTTGGATTTTTCGTATCACTAGGTAAAGCACCTTGTGTTCGGTTCTTGAGTTCAGTTGCAAGTTGGCCCATTTGGTTTTCTAGGTTTTTCAATGTAACTGCTTGGCTTTGGATTAAGGTGTCATTCTTAGCCATGTATGCCTTCAACAGATTTTCTAAGCCATTGGATGGTTCAGCTTAGGTTGGTTTCTGAACTTGTTGGGGAAAACTTGGTGGCTGGGTCGATATAGGTTAGACATAAGTATTACTGGTTCCAGCTCCTTGGTTACTCCAGGAAAAATTCGGGTGGTTTCGCCACGACGGGTTATAAAATTGGATTGCAGTCTTTGCCTTCCTCGATTTTGGTTCTGGTTACCTATGTAGTACATGGATTTTGGGTTTGATGGACATTCTTCGAACAAATGTCCTTCCCCATAATAAACACAGGCTATATTTTCAAATTGATTTGGTGGCTGTGCTGTAAAACTGTTAGACCCATTAGTAGTAAGATTTTTAAGCATTGAGGATATTGATGATACCTGAAATGCGAGTGAAGTAAGAGTGTCTACTTCATGTATTCCAGTAACTCGTCTTCCTAACACTGCTCGGTTGGTTGTCCATTGGTAATTGTTGCTGACAATCCTCTCGATAATTTTATAAGCCTTATTATAAGACTTAGAAAGGAGAGCACCATTAGCAGAAGAGTCCACTACCATCCTCGTGTGAGCATTGAGACCATTATAAAATGTCTCAAGTTGGATGCAATGTGGGATTCCATGATGAGGGCACTTTCGTAATAACTCTTTATAACTTTCCCATGCCTCATACAAGGACTCATCATCCAATTGCTGGAAGGCAGTGATCTCGTTCCTCAACTTAGCATTCTTGCTAGGTGGGAAACACTTCATAAGGAATCTTTCTGCTAACTCTTGCCATGTGGAAATTGAGTTTGGTGGCAATGAGTTCAACCAGGCTCGAGCTCTGTCCCTCAGCGAATATGGGAACAGCTTCAATTATAATGCATCTTCAGGTGCCCCGGCAAACTTGAAAGAATCGCATACCTCCATAAATAGTCTTAATTGTAGGTGAGGATCTTCGGTGGACATTCCACTGAATTGGCCCACTATCTGAAGCATCTGGAACATGACTAGCTTCAGATCAAACTGTTGTGCCTTAATTTCGGGTCTCCTAATACCCGGATTAAGATCATTAAATACTGACACGGCATACATTCGTAAAGCTCTATCCCTATTATCAGCAATAAGGATAGGATTTTGAGCAGGGTTTGCTCTATTTCCTTGGATTGGATTTTTGAAGTTCATCTCTTCGTTCCTCCTCTGATTTGCTTGTCTTCTTCGCTGTCAAAAAGTTCTTTCTATCTTAGGGTCTACAGGGAGTAGGTCAATAATTCGGTCAATACTCATAAACACCTGAAGTAATCACAGAAAAATTAATTAAATTAAAAATTAAACAGGAAAAATAAACCAAAATGTAAAACTAACAAATTCACAAATAATGACTTTTTAAAACAGTCCCCGGCAACGGCGCCAAAAACTTAGAACGACGAAAATGTGCAACTATACACAATCGCAACAAGTAATAAAGTGACAAGTAAATGTCGAGTTATCGTTCCTACAGGGACTGTGAAAAGGATTATTTATGAATGCAATTTAAAACACTTTGGTGAAGAAAAATATTTTGTTTAAAGAGGGTGATTAAAAACTTAAGAAAATTAAAATAAATAAAAAATGAAGTAAAAGAAAGTTCTAATGCACAATTTCAAAATAAGGTTTAATCAAGATGATATAATTGTGTTGGATTAATTACACTTCTCATCTTAGAGTTATTAAACTTATGTTTATATTGTTACTGTAACACCCCGAACCCGAGACCGTTGCCGGTGTCGGACACGAGGGGTTAACAAGCCAAAACCACTTATGGCACCGACCAATTTGACATTCCCAGGCAAGCTGAAAAACTGCGTCGCTGTCGCCTTAAAAAGCATATCTCGAGTTTCACAACTCGGAAACTGATTCCGTAAATTTTACCTGACTTTAGACTCATATATCCATCCATGGATTTATTTCTAGAATTTTTAGTCGGGCCAATTGGTACAGTTTATTAGTTAAAGTCACCCATGTTACAGGGGTCGACTACACTGACCTTCGCGCGTTACAACTTGAATATCTCTCTGTACAGGGTTCAATACTGATACCGTTTGTTTCCAATGAAACTAGACTCAAAAAGGAATCTGCACATATAAGGCATGACTTCTAATTCATTCTGGATAATTTATGGCAAATTTTCAAAGTCGTGACAGGGGACCCAGAAACCGTTCTGGCCCTGTCTCACGAGAACTTTAATATCTCTCGGTATACTGATCATATGATTGTTTTGTTACTTTCATATGAAAATAGACTCGTCAAGGTTCGATTAAATAATTTATTCACTATTTAACACCATTCCTACAAATTTTGGTGATTTTTTCACATCCACGAACTGCAGCTGGCAGCCTCTGTTTTTAAGGTAGGCTTTACCTATATTGTAGTTCCCATGGACCAACTATAGTCTAGTCATACTTAGGTCCACATATGATCATATTTAGCCATTCCAATGGCTGATCATGTGACCAACTCTCTCATTCCAAACCATAATCACATCATGAAACCAAATATAATTACAAACCACGTATGGTCAAATTCCATACTCCACTTTTACGAACCATTTTCGCATGGCCGTACACATATACATCACAAGTACTTAAAATAACCAAGGGTAGTCCTATACATGCCATATCAAAACTCAACTAAAGGAGTACCAAAAAGGGCTTTGATAGTTTGGTTGACTTCAACTTCTATGATCCCGAATCCGATCGCTAACGAGCAAAATCTATAAACAGAGAAACAAAAAGCGGAGTAAGCAATTTATGCTTAGTAAGTTTGGGCCATAATATACACACAACCAAAGCATAGCATTCAAGTAGCTAAACAATAATTCATATGCACAATTTCTCAAAGACATGCTTACTTCACAATCCCAACTCTTATATTCATACACAAATAACGGCCTAGTTAATGGCGATAGCTCATTTATCATTAAGCGAATATTAAATGCGCATTTACTCATAGTGTGCAAAGCACACACAAAACATACCTTGTTGTTGGGAATTTCACAAGTGCAATAACTGAAAATTTTCCAGCAGCTTATAAATTTCAGTTCACATACCTTGGAGTTTATCCGGATATAGCTACTCGTTCAAAACACCTTGGGACATAGCCGGTTATGGTAACCCGCACAAATGCCTTGGGACTTAACCCGGATATCACAACTCGCACCATTGCCTTGAGCTTAGCCGGGTATCATAGCTCGCACAATTGCCTTGAGCTTAGCCGGATATCATAGCTTCGCACAATTGCCTTGGGCTTAGCCAGATATCACTCGAACATTCATACACATCTTTGTTTCATTTTCACAACAAAACTTTTATGCACAATTCACTTAACAAAATATCATTTCGGCTCAATGGCCATATACAAGGGCAGAATTTTGATTGCTTATTACTTCATTCAATCGAATCAAAATCTAAGTTTCGATGCTCGAAAACTTACCTCGGATGTTGTCGAGCGATTCGATGGCTATTCGACTACTTTTCCTTCCTTTATCGGATTTGGTCCCCTTTGCTCTTGAGCTTAATTTAGCAAATAAATTGATTCAATCATTTGAGTATCAAAAGAGGAACTCAAGGCACTTAGCCCACATATCTTCACTAGACATTAAAGTCACATAAGTACGAATTCATGAATCGACTCAACACACAAAGCCTTCAACATGCTTACTCATGGCGAACAACACAACCTCTTAGGCACTCATTCATGGCGATTATGCATGTTGATGTTGAGGCCAATTACATGTTTAACACCACACATGAATGGCACACATTTTACTAGCTAATGCTTTACATATTGTAGCTCAATACTTATAATATAGCATCAAGCACTCATATGGCCGATTATACTTAGTCATTCTTGCACCAAATCAACAATAAATTCCAAGATTTTCACATCATATGTGTACTAGGCTGAATGTACTTGCAATTTCACAACCATTCTTCAACATTTTCTTCTTTAAACAAACATTTTATCACTCACTTCATAACCAAAACATCATGTGCAAACATATACACACATATAGGTGCAAGGCGAATCTCAAGGGGTTCATACCCATCCAAACACAAATTTTACCAATCAAGTAACAAGCATAAATCATGCTCATGAATGCACCATGGCGAATACATCACAACCATACCCTTTTAACTTTGGTCATGGTTAAACAAAGAATTCAATGTCCTACTCAAGAATACTAAAAAGAAATTTCAAGAGTAGTCAATCCTTCATTACATGCATCATCAACAAGCTTCACATTTAGCATGCAATGGCTTTAACACAATATCAACCTTGGCCAAACACCATTTTCATGGCATAACAAGGATTTGAACCATGGCTAACATGCACATCAAGTTAGCAACCAAAACAAGCATGAATCTCATGACACAACCTCAAACATACCTTAATCTTGATGCAAGTATGACCAAATCTGTGACAGCCCAAAATTGACCCTAGTCAGGATGTGGTTTCGGGACCACAAAATCGAGGCATAAAAATAATTTAAAATTTATTTTGATGCCTATGATATGTGTTAATTTGTGTGTGGCATTTTTGATGATTCGATTTAGTGTTATAAAGGTGAATTTCACTAGAAAGGACCTAGGAGTAAACTTTGAAAGTATGATGGGGAAATGTGTGATGACTAGTTGATAATGCATACAAAATTAAGGGATTTGCATGTCAAATTCCCCAAAGATGGCATAGTGGCCGGCCATGACAAGGAGTTATGGGCAAGGAAAAACATGTTATGACATGTTTTGATAATGCATGATGTGATGAAATGATAAAAAATTTAGTGGTGGGAAGAGAAACAAAAAAAATGTGTGTGAGTGTGGTATTCTCCCCATTGTTGCCGTGAGTGAAAGAAAAGCAAAGAAAAAATTTTGTTCATCCTTGTTCTCTCCTTTTGGCCGAAAATACTAAGGAAGAAGATAGGATTTTTGCTCCATTTTGGTTTAGAAGAGATCTAGAAGGAGATTTGGCTATACTTGCATCAAGATTAAGGTATGTATGAAGTTGTGTCATGAGATTCATGCATGTTTTAGTTGTTAACTTGATGTTCATGTTAGCCATGGTTCAAATCCTTGTTATGCCATGGAAATGGTATTAGGCCAAGGTTGATATTGTGTTAAAGCCATTGCATGCTAAATGTGAAGCTTGATAATGATGCATGCAATGATGGATTGACTACTCTTGAAATTTCTTTGTAGCAATCTTGAGTAAGACATTGAGTTCTTTGTTTAACCATGACCGAAGTTGAAAGGGGTATGAATGTGATGTATTCGCCATGATGCATTCATGAGCATGATTTATGCTTGTTACTTGATTGGTAAAATTTGTGTTTTAGATGGTTATGAACACCTTGAGGTTCGACCATGCACCTATATGTGTATGTATGTTTGCACATGATGATTTGGTTATGAAGTAAATGATAAATATGTTTGTTTAAAGAAGAAATTATTGAAGAATGTTTGTGAAATTGCAAGTACATTCGCCTAGTACACATATGATGTGAAAATCTTGGAATTTATTGTTGATTTGGTGCAAGTATGGCTAAGTATAATCGGCCATATGAGTGCTTGATGCTATATTATAAGTATTGAGCTACAATATGTAAAGCATTAGCTAGTAAAATGTGTGCCATTCATGTGTGGTGTTAAGCATGTAATTGGCCTCAACATCAACATGCATAATCGGCCATGAATGAGTGCCTAAGAGGTTGTGTTGTTCGCCATGAGTAAGCATGTTGAAGGCTTTGTGTGTTAAGTCGATTCATGAATTCGTACTTATGTGACTTTAATGTCTAGTGAATATATGTGGGCTAAGTGCCTTGAGTTCTTCTTTTCGATACTCAAATGATTGAATCAAATTATTTGTTAAATTAAGCTCAAGAGCAAAGGGGGACCAAATCTGATAAAGGGAAGGAAAAAGTAGTCAAATAGCCATCGGAATCGTTCGACAACATCCGAGGTAAGTTTTCGAGTATCGAAACTTAGATTTTGATTCGATTAAACAAAGTAATAAGCAATCGAAATTGTGCCCTTGTATGTGGCCATTGAGCCGAAATGATATTCTTGATTAAGTAAATTGTGCATAAAAGTTTGATTGAAATTGAAACAAAGATGTGTATGAATGTGCGATTGTGATATCGGGCTAAGCCCAAGGCAATTGTGCGAGTTGTGATATCGGGCTAAGCCCAAGGCAATGGTGCAAGCTATGATATCGGGCTAAGCCCGTAGGCAATTGTGCGAGTTGTGATATCCGGTTAAGTCCCAAGGCATTTGTGCGGGTTACCATAACCGGGCTATGTCCCGAAGGTGTTTTGAAAGAGTAGCTATATCCGGATAAACTCTCAAGGTATGTGAATTGAAATTTATAAGCTGCTGGAAAATTTTCAGTTATTGCACTTGTGAAATTCCCAACAACAAGGTATGTTTTGTGTGTGCTTTGCACACTATGAGTAAATGCGCATTGAATATTCGCTCTAATGATAAATGAGCTATCGGCATTAACTAGGCCGTTATTTGTGTATGAATATAAGAGTTGGGATTGTGAAGTAAGCATGTCTTTGAGAAATTGTGCATATGAATTATTGTTTAGCTACTTGAATGCTATGCTTTGGTTGTGTGTATATTACTGCTCGAAACTTACTAAGCATAAATTGCTTACTCGTTTCTTTGTTTCTCTGTTTATAGATTTTGCTCGTTAGCGATCGGATTCGGGATCATAGAAGTTGAAGTCAACCACACTATCAAAGCCCTTTTAGTACTCCTTTAGTTGAGTTTTGGATATGGCATGTATAGGACTACCCTCGGTTATTTTAAGTACTTGTGATGTATATGTGTACGGCCATGCGAAAATGGTTCGTAAAAGTGGAGTATGGAATTTGACCATATGTGGTTTGTAATTATATTTGGTTTCATGATGTGATTATGGTTTGGAATGAGAGAGTTGGTCACATGATCAGCCATTGGAATGGCTAAATATGATCATATGTGGACCTAAGTATGACTAGACTATAGTTGGTCCATGGGAACTACAATATAGGTAAAGCCTACCTTAAAAACAGAGGCTGCCAGCTGTAGTGACGTGGATGTGAAAAATCACCAAAATTTGTAGGAATGGTGTTAAATAGTGAATAAATTATGTGATCGAACCTTGACGAGTCTATTTTCATATGAAAGTAACAAAACTATCATATGATCAGTATACCGAGAGATATTAAAGTTCTCGTGAGACAGGGCCGGAACGGTTTCTGGGTCCCCTGTCGCGACTTTGAAAACTTTCCATAAATTATCCAGAATGAATTAGAAGTCATGACTTATATGTGCAGATTCCTTTTTGAGTCTAGGTTCATTGGAAACAAACGGTATCAGTATTGAAACCCTGTACAGAGAGATATTCAAGTTGTAACGCGCGAAGGTCAATGTAGTCGACCCCTATAACATGGGCGACTTTAACTAATAAACTGTACCAATTGGCCCGACCAAAAATTCTAGAAATAAATCCATGGATGGATATATGAGTCTAAATTCAGGTAAAATTTACGGAATCAGTTTCCGAGTTGTGAAACTCGAGATATGCTTTTTAAGGCGATAGCGACGCAGTTTTCCAGCTTGCCTGGGAATGTCAAATTGGTCGGTGCCATAAGTGGTTTTGGCTTGTTAACCCCTCGTGTCCGACACCGGCAACGGTCTCGGGTTCGAGGTGTTACAAAATCTCCTTCTAGTTCTCTTCCAAGCTAAGCATGAAGCAAAACTCCTATCTTCTCCCTTAGTATTTTCGGCCAAGAAGGAAAGAACAAGGATGAACAATTTTTTTTTCTTGTTTTTCTTTCACATACACGGCAATGGGGGGAAATGCCACACTCACACACATTTTTCTTCTCTTCTCTTCCCACAACTTAATTATTAAATCATTTCCTCATCATCCATTAACAAAACATGTTTCAACATGTTTTCTTTGCCCATAACCCTTGTCATGGCCGCCACTAAGCTTCCTTTTGGGGAAATTTGACATGCAAATCCCTTATTTTTGCATGCATGATTAACTAGTCATCACACATTTCCCCATCATACTTTCAAAGTTTACTACTAGGTCCTTTCTAGTGAAATTCACCTTTATAACACTAAATCGAATCATCAAAAATGCCACACACAAATTAACACATATCATAGGCATCAAAATAAATTTTAAATTATTTTTATGCCTCGGTTTTGTGGTCCCGAAACCACATCCCGACTAGGGTCAATTTTGGGCTGTCACAGTTACGAATAAAATCACGACAACCCGGTAATTTGCTAACTTATGAACATACTTACATACCAAAATCCATTCATCTCTTGACATATCCCTATGTCAATTCAATCGACTAAACAGATTCTAGTAAGCAAACATGTTATTAAACATACATACTCATTAAACTGAACTAATCTCCTGCATATCCCTATGTCAATTCAAACGATTAATTAAATCTAACAAGTATATAAAATACTATGTGAGGTAACAAGGTATCCCTACCTTGAAACAGTTTAATCACAATACTCTTGCAAGTTATGCAAGGCAATAATATCGCCAGATACATTGCTAATTTAACCTTCAGCTACCTTAGAAGAATATGCATGCACTGATTATGTACTGTGTCAATTAATTACAATTTCAATCCATTTAAATAATTAATTCATTAGTTACGTCACAGTCGTAATGCAAGAATAACTTTGGCATGACTTTACTTAAACAAGCATTTTACCGAGGCCTATAACAACATAAACACAATTTTAACAATTTAAGAAGATGAAATGAAATCAACCCAACATGAATTAAATTCAAGCTAAGCTGATTAGATTAACCATTCCAACAACATGAATACTCATAGATATGTTCATTATAGCAACAACAAAAATTAAAGAGATAGGGAACAGGAATTAAATCTGGTGGTTTTCGGAGGCTTGACTTGGTTGCTCCATTCTTCCTTCTTGCTGTCCTCGCCGATCAAGGCTTCGATGAACACTCAATTGCTGCTCCAAAATGGTTGAAGAATGTAATAGCTCGATTTAGACCCTACTTAGAACGATAGTTTCGGGACCACGAATCTGAGTCAAAAAAATATTTTAAGATTATTTTATGTGTTTATTATCTCTGAATTGATATCCGTAAAATTTTCATATGTTAATTTTGATGTTTGAGTGCTCGATTATTAAAAAAGATTTAATTGCATCAAATGAAAAATAAGCATGCTACTTTGTAAAATGCCTAATTGTTATGTCTTTTCAATGTGGAGGTTGTAGGTTATAATTAAGCCAAAAGAATTAGTGATGGACAGCATTGACCTTTTAATATAATGGTTTCATATTTTATTTATAAGGTTAAATTTGTAAAATAGAAATTTTTATATGTTATAATAAATAAAACATGAAAAAATTGTTTGCATGTTCATATTTTTTATCACTGAAACTAAAAGAATAGAAAAAAAGAAAGAGTTTGAGTATTCGGCCTTGTACAAGCTTGATTAAGGTATGTATTTATTTCGGTTTTTAATAATTTTTATGTTTTTGAGATCGTTTCTTTGAATACTATCCGACCCATGCTCGAATTTTTGATTTTGATGAATATTTTAAGTTATGGCATTGATGAATAATTGTGTTTTGTGATGTTTGATGATGAATTATGGAAGATATGTTTTGGATTAATATGTGTTGTATTGGAATTTTTGATGAATTTGAGTAATTAGGGCTAAATTGCAAAAATTATAAATTTAGGGACTAAAATGTGAAATAAATGAAATGTATGGATTTATATGAACAAGATGAACATTCGGCCTAAGAATGTTGTATTGAAATTTTGTGTATTTTGTATTTTATACAAATTGGATTAATTTGTAAAAGTGTGAAATATTAGGGGTAAAATGGTAATTTGCCCATTTATGTGTTGTTTTATTAAATTGAATGAAATTGAGTTTGAATGAGCTTAATTTGAAATTGTATAGATCAAGAACAAAAGAAATCGAACTTAGATCGGGGGAAAATAAAAATAATTGAATAGTCGATTTACATCGTTCGTCGATATCCGAGGTAAGTCTGTAGGTAAGTAAACGTTGTTAATTATTACTATATGTAAAATTAACATGCTGATTTGAATTTCTATGAATTTATAATGCAATTGTTGAATGTGAATATGCTTGGGAATAATATGTTCAAGTTCAAGTCGATCGAGTTACAACGGCTGAAAGCCCCGTACGAACCTGAGGAATAGCTAGGATACATATGTCATGACATAAGATTTTGATATGTGATGTGCGAGTAAGACCATGGCATCGATATATTTGTACGATTAAGACCCTGTCTGGGATAGTGGCACCGATATGTGATTACATGTAAGACCACGTTTGGGACGTTGGCATTGTATGATATATGTGATTATCCGAGTATCCTATACAATTTCGAATGGTTCAACGGGCAATGATAAGTTACGAATGAATGTGAAATCAGGTTAAAGTCAACAGCTATGTGAAAATTATTTGCCTACTTAAAAGTAAGGTAAGTTGGTTATTAATTTGTGATATAAGTTATAAGGATGCTAATGGTGATGTTTGTGTATATAAGAAGCTATATGTGGTTTAATGAATAAGTATGTGATGTTGAAATTTGATTCATTAATATATATATATTCGGTTATGTAATGATATTGTGCCTTTGGATTAAATGATTTTTGATGATGGATATATGTATTTATATTCGGCCAAGATAAGGTTATATATGAAAGTATATAATGTTTATGAAATTGCAAGTTTGATACTAAATGGAATTATGAAATAATGTATTAATTTAGTTAAGGTTAGTTCATAACGCTTTTGAGTTGTTTATTTGCTTAAGGCTTACTAAGTTAAGTTAGCTTACTTTGTGTGTATATATTTGTCTTTGTTTTATAGATTTTGCAGATCGTTACGTGCTCGGGGATAGTCAGTAAAGTCAATCGCACTACCGTTTATTTTTGGTACTTCTAAAAGTTTGAATTCGAACCTATGACATGTATAGGCTAGTTTATATTATGTCCGATTTTAGGATATGTATATATTAAGCCATGTGAAAATGGCTAAGTCGATTTATGAATTTATGCTATCTCGGGTATAATTTTTAAGTGTGCTATGCGTGAATGATGATGGAGTGAATTGAATATGACCTTGGTGATTTGATTATGTGATTAGTTTAGGTGATAGAAATATAAGTGCTAAAGGTGATGAAGTTCGGTCAAGATATATATATGAATGGCATAAATGATATCAGGTGAACTTGTGGTTTGATTTATGTGTGGTATTTATGGTTAATGGATGTGACTATTTGGTTGTGGCATAATCATGTTCGGTAGTGAAGTGTATATTATGTATATAAATCATACTTGAGTTATGTTTAATATTGGTTTTGGGAATATGGCTTGGTAGTTATGCTAGGAATCAATTATGTTTGATCATGGTTTAAATTCTTTTTGGTAAAAATGTTACATGTTATGCTTGAATGGTATTTTATTTATATTTAGTATAAATATGCTTAGCATGAATCCGTTGTGTAAGGTTATTAGTTAGTTCATTTTTTTAAAAAAAGGCTATTTTATATATGTATAAATGGATGATGATTAAATTGGATAAATGGCGAATATATATATATATAAACATATGTTTAAAACAAGTTAGTTGAGTTATATACGTGAAATTTGGCTGAACGTATTCGCATATTAAGTATTAATTAGATGATGGTTATGTCGGTTAATGATTAAAATGGTTAAGTTGATTTAAATTGTTTGATATGCTGGTTAAGAATTGAAACTATGTTTTGGAATTGGTTAAAATTAGATTATATGTTTAATATGATATTTAACAGAATATATGGTTACTGAAGTAAATATTGAAATGGCATGAGTAGTAAGCATGAATATATATATTCGGTTAAGGCTTGTAGAATTATCAAATGAATAGTAACTTTTACTATTAGTCATGAACAATATTCAATTTCATGTGTTTTAATCATGTTACGAGTAGCATGTTTTGACATGTATAATTTTGTTTATAAGTTCGGCTATGATATTTATTAATGTATAAATTTTAAATTTAGGATGGTAATTGGAGTAGTAGTCGAATATACATATGTATATATTTGTATAATGTTCGAATGGAAATCATTTTGTTTTAAATGATTTGTACCTTGAAAGAATTACTTTTATATGACACATGTTTGAATAATGGAATGAATTATTTATATAAACTTTGGTATGTGCATATGATATGTATATTTTGATATGCTGAATATTTTTGCTTATGAGATATGAAATGAGACGTGCTTAACTATATTAATTGTATCTTTTAAACATTTGATTGATTAAAGACTTGAATATGTGTATATATATATATAATTATTTGAATAATGTGTATTTTTTGGTAATGCCTCGTAACTCTAATCCAGCAACGGATACGGGTTAGGGGTGTTACAAAGAACTCCTTTTTCCAAGGGAAGAAATCAGCACAAGAGCAAGGGAATTGAAATGGAAAAATAAGAGAAAAAGAATGAGAGAGGAGAGAAGTGTTGTGAAATGAATGAGGAATAAATGAGATGCTTTGAATGATCAGCCAAGGAAGGCTTTTATAGTTGAGTGTGGCAGCTGAAATTTGCTAAAAATAGCAGCCAAAGAGCCACCTCTTGGCGGGCCACCTATGTGGCAAATCCAAAAATCCACCAATTGTGGAGGGGTTTGAATGCAACCTTGACAAGACTTCAAGGGCTTCTTTGCAAGCTTAATTAATCAGCTAAAAAGCTAATTTGGGTTAGCATATGGCAGGTTTTGGGCTACCCAATCTTTGGCCGGTTCAACTAGACCACTTTTTCCATATTTAATTAATATTAATTTATTTAGCCCAAATTAAATTGGGTATAAATTAAAATTAATTATACTATGAATTAATACACATAATTGGACTGTCTTAGGCTGGAAATTAATTCACCTTGATACTTCAAATTGCTTCTCAGTTTTGTGCTTTAAGCAATGTCTACTGAGTCATTTTTCGCCATTTGCGCAATTTCGTCGAAAATAACCAAAATTACTCAAAATTAATTATAAAATTAACTAAAATTCATCATGTTCATATTTTAAGTATAATTTAATTATTTTATAAAAATTAATTATTTTTTGACAAGAATTTAATCGAAACGGTATGATTTTAACCTAAAAAGGTATGTAAAAATGCGTAAATTTTTGTGTTTCCAATTACCCATAGTGGACGGTTTTGGCTTTCATTTAGTTAAAATTTCATGAATTAATTAATGGTAAAATAGTAATTAAGTAAATTAAATTTAAATGAAATAAAAGCCAAATTGGCTATGAAATTTCGTTGTTTTCTTCTTCCAAAGGCTGAAACACCATTGTTAAGGGGAGAGAAAGCTTCGGCTAGCTAGGGTTCTCTATTGGGTACATGTTTGATGTCTGTTTTTAGTCATTTTTATGTTTTTGAGCTCATATTATCTTAATCTAGCTAACCTAATGACTAATTTGTAAAACTGTCAAATGTTATGGATTGTGGCATTGATGAATGAGTTTGTCTTGAAGTTTTATGGTAAAATATTAAGCTTGGTTGCTAAATAGGACTATTTTGTAAAGTAGTTTTTGTTAACTTTAACATTCAAGGACTAAAATGTGAAAATAGTAAAAGTAAAAGGACATGGTGTGAATAACAACAAGTAGCGGCTGTAGAAAGGTACTAATAATTCTGTTGAAATTAATTGTGGTTAAAAATGGTTAAATTGCAAGTTTTGAGCTTAAGGACTAAATTGCATAAAAGTATAATATTGGGGGCAATTTCATAAAAATGTTAAAAATGACTTAATTGCATAAAATGAGTTAATTTTGTTTTTGGAATTAGTGAATTGAATGAAATTATTATTTTAGATCAAGAACGAGTGGAAAATCGAGGAAAAGAGAAATTACCAAATAATCCTTGCACTTTTGTCATTGCTACAATTTAGTCAGGTAAGTTCGTTCGATTTAATTTTAATACAATTTAAGTGTATGTTATATGAATGTAATTGTTGAATGTTGAATAATATATTGATGCATGTAATTAAAAATGGAAATAATAAATTGATATGGTACCGATCACTGATTGAGATATTTTGAGCCGATGAATGTTTGGTTGTTGAACTAATACTTGCATATGAAATATGAGATAATGAGATATTCACATAGTTCTATGATGGAATGCTTTGAACTGATGAGCGTAGGATAGAGTACGATTGGCATGCTAATAGGTTATATTACGCTATACGGATTTGGTATGAGATGAGATGATGGTTTTTGTGTATTTCTTGTCCACTGAATATACTGAAGTCCAGCATTTGTTACAGACTATTGTGTTACATTTACAGTATTTCTAGTGTGTTATTGGAGGTAGATGTAAAGTCTTCGAGCTTGACACTCGGTGTCAAGGCATGTTTTCTGTTAGATTGGCTCGTTTGAGCATATGGCATGTTTCGGATGGATAACGATGTACTCTTATCCATATATCGTTCATCGGGCATTATTTATTGATCATTGAATATTATCGAAATATGGAAAACTTATTTGTACTATTATTGAGCATTTATTGACAGGAACTGTGATAATAACCTTGTGACAAGAACTCTATTCTTTAACCTTGTTATTTGATTTGTTGAGTTTTAATTCAGTAAGATCTACCGTTCAATCAACGAACTTACTAAGCTTTATGAAATCTTACTCGTGCTATTTGTCTTATTTCTTGTAGATATGTTTTATGGACCGGGAGATCAGACCAGCTCGAAGAAATCACACTATCCAAGGGTCATTTGATAGCTTTTGAATACATCTTGGCTTATATGGCATGTAATAGGAACATCTAGTTATGTTTTTGTAATGGTTCATAGTATTTGAAATGCGTGTGCATTGTGCATTTGATGTTGTGACATGAATAATTAAGTGAAGTATGCATGTTTTATCCTGAGTCCAAGCAAGAAATGGTATGTTTGAATGAGTATGTCAAGATAAATTTGGTTTGTTTGAGTTAATTATGATATTTTGGGATCCATAGTAAGTCAATTGAAATATGTTGTGGCTTAAAAATGTAATAGGCTAATAGTGAATGTTTGGCAATAGTTTTAATCATATATGCTGTAGTTTGATGTTCTTGAATCGTTGATGTGCTAAGTAGCAATCTAAGGCTTGTATGCTTAATTCTAGTTGAGGCATGAGTAGTGATGCTAATCAAGCATGAATTGATAAGTTTTTTTATTAGTGATGGTATGCATTTATGGTTTGAAAGTTTAGCTTGATAATGGATTTGTATGTAATTGAAATGTGGTGTCAATGATGGCACATTGGTTAGGCACATAGGTTGGCTATTTGACTTGATTTGGAGTAGTTTAAAATGTACTCTAAAGTCTTGTGAACATATGTGTAAATCTATAATTAAGTACTTAAGCATTTTTATATGAAATGAACACATTTTGGGATATTTGTGCATACACACGGCTGTGTGTCACACACAGGCAACTTACACGAATGTGTGCCCTGAACGTGTTAGGTGCAGGTGTCACTCGGTCTAGCACACAACCTGCAACATGGTGGTGTGAGGGCATTCGAAAGGTATACACCTGGTTGGCCATACGGCCTATACACACGGCCGTGTGACTCCTATTTTGAAAATTTTCATAATTGCCCTAAATCTTTTGATTTGTTTCAAATTGATCCATGATTGTTCCTGAAATAATTTTAAGGCCTCGTAAGCTCAATTTAAGAACCATAAATATATGTATTACTCTTATATGAATTATTATGAAATTATGTTATTTAAATTGACAACTTGATGCTATCTGCTATTGATTATTCTAGATTGTACAGTAATACATCGTAACTCTAATCTGATGACATGTACGGGTTATGGGTGTTACACCCTTGGATTATCTTTGGACATGACCTCACGGTACAACCATGGATGATGCCTTTCAACCCTACTCAACCTTACCCGAGCACAGTCATATCTTGGATCAGACTATCAGGCTTACTAGGATACATGTAAAAGTGAAAAATACTTCTGGAAATTGGAGAAACTGTAGGAAAGGTAGCAAAGCTATACATAACACTGACTATAAGGTTTGAGGATGCTTTGCGTTTATGGTATGTAAATTTAGACTAATCTTTGGTGTCTAAAATCCTAATTAATGGCAAGATTCAACGAGTTGAATACGAGTTCTTACTATTTGTATATTTCGGCTTTGGAAGATATGGGTATCTAAAAGATGCTTGCCCAAAAATGATTCTTGAAACAACTATGGAGATTGAAGCTCCTGTGTTAATAACACTAACGCCAGTTGCAAAGATGATCGTTGAGGTTAATAGGGAGAAATGATACGTGTATGGACGCTGGATGCTAGTGGAGAGGGAATCATGACACAAATCTAATGAATCTTAAATGGATGATGTCGAAAATTCGACAAAGAAGTCAAAAGGATCCCGACTTAGGGCTTTGACTGATCTGAATAAGGAAGGAGAATCTGTTGGTAACAAGGAAAGATGCCCAAATGTTGATAAAAATAAAGGAAATAGAATATTAACTGAGAGACCAATTGAGGATGAGATTGGAATGGAAATCGAGTCTATAGCAGGACTCTTGGAGAATGAGCCAGAATCTAATCCAATCTTGGAATTGGGCCTAGAAAAGTTACTAGCCCAACTGGGCTACTCAGTTGATGGGCCAGAGGCCAAATCGTTGCAACGGGCTAAGGGAAACGGGTTGCAAGTTGAAGGAAGCGCCATTAATTTATTAAAGGCCTAATCAGTAAGCCAAATTTGAGACCCAGTTAATGCCAATACTGCTACTTCTTCAAATATAGATCGTGAATTTGGTGGGGAGTCCCAAACAAAAGTCGTTGCACTTGGCATTTGTGACATTGATGTTATTGAAATTTCTAATCAACCTAATAAAGCTGCTTCTATTATTCATAATAGACCTGGTGCATTTCCTAATCCTATTTTTAATTCTTTCTTCTGAAAAACATTTACAGTCTGTTGTTAGAGTGAAAGGTGCAGGGCTTGATCCTAGTAAACAGACGGCCATTACATTCAAGGAAAACAACAATCCTTGTTCCAAAGAATATGTAGTGAGTGAAGTTGAGTTGATCCAGGATAAGGATCACACATGATCTTCTAGAGGAAAAATTGGGAGTGGATGAATTGGAAGGAAGTTAAATAAAGTAATTCATAGTAGGGGAAGTTGTTTTAAAGCAGTTGATAACTCCCAAGTCTCATTAAGAGAATCAATGAATATTATGGCTAATCTTATCACCTCTCAAGTGGCAACAAAGACTGGACTTGGAGATTCAACCAAGGTGTGGGAGCAACAATTCGGTTTGGAGGCTCCTAAACAGTGATGTCTGATCTTTCCTTAGTTTTTTTATGAATTTAAATTTAAAATTTTTTTCTTGATATTGTTAAGGTTGTGCCAACGCGAAACTTTCATGAGTTTTTCGGGAGCATAATTTGGAATACTGGCATGATATTGTAGCAAAGGTAAGTAGACATAAAGTTGATAATGTTATCGCTAAATTGGGTCTTAATCACTCTCACCACATTGAGGCCATTGGTTTTTCTGGAGGCATTTGGGTGGCTGGAAGGATTCAATTAAGATTGAGATTATTCAGAACCACCTTCAGTTCATCCTTTTATTTGTTATTTGTAGTATTCACTCGAATTGCATCTTTATCTCGTTTGTGTATAGAAGTCCAGATAGAAGGAAAAGAAGGCTTCTTTGAGATTACTGAAGGCTTCCATGCCTCGAACGAATTTTACTTGGTTAATCATGGGTGATTTTAATGTCAGTTTTTCACCTAATGAGAAGAGGAGTAGTTCTATTATGGAAAGGCGATGTTCTCACTTTGGTGGTTTTGTTGAAGCAGCTGAGATGCATGACTAGGGTTTCACAGGTCCATCATTCACTTGATAGAGAGGTAGGATAGTACAGAGATTAGATAGGACACTGGCTAATGATGCCTGGATATCAACATTTCCAAATAGCTAGTTACTCACCTTTTACGAATTAAATCAGATCACAGACCTATCCTTCTATCCATGAGACCGGAGGCTAACCTTGCTAGAGGTAGACCCTTTCCGTTCCTAGCTGGGTGGATGAATCACTTTAACTTCCCAAATTTATTCAAAGAAAAATGGAACTATTCAGGCAATACGGCAGAATGTTTATCTGAATTCACCTCGTGTGTTAAGGAATGGAACATGATAGTCTATGGTTGTAACACCCCTAACCCATCTTCGTTGCCGGATTAAGTTTACATAGTATTAAGACATTTAACAAATCAAATAACAACATAAACCATTAAAATGTTACTTTAAATATCAAATATTCAAATTCAATCATCATTGTTAGCATTATACAAATATGAACTTTATAATGAGCTTACAGAATCTAAAAATCAATTTGAAAAAAAATTGGTTCTAATTTGAAAATAAAATAGAAAAATGTAGAAAAATTGCAAAACAACGGTCCCATGATCGTGTGGCCAGGAACATGGCCATGTGGCCAAACAGTGCACAGTTCAAAAATAGGATCATATGGTTGTATCGCCAGACTGTGTGCAATTCGAAATAGAGTCACACGATCGTGTCACAGACTGTGTGCCAAATTGTGTGAGAGTTGAAATAGGGTCACATTGTTGTGTCCCCTGGCTGTGTAACAACTTGTGACCGTGTCAGACAAACCTGCATAAAAAATTAAATATGCCACATGACCATGTCCTAGGCTGTTTGCACCTAAAGTAACTTCAAAATCAATCCATTTCACTTATCATTGCTTGATTACCAAGCCATACCATTTGAACCTATATATACCTATTTCAAAACACACCAAATCATGTCAAAACATGTCATATACCATTCAGCCTAAGTGCCTAACCGATATGCCCACAAAGGCACCTCAATTTACAATTCAAAGCAAGTTAACATGGAAGCAACCAATCATACAACTATTCAACCATTCAACCATATCATATTTGATTTACATACTAGCCTAATTACCTGGCTACCAAAACTACCAAAACTATGAAATAAAACATAAGTAAAACATCAACTTACCTAAACATACCATCCATCATACCATTTCCCAAGCACCAACCAAAACACATCACTAAACATAATATTTGCTCTACCAATTTAACTTTAAATAACTAACTCAAGCAACCTATCAAAACATTAACCACATAAATATATAAATTTATACACATAGCATTTAAAATGTCACCATACCACTGAATAAACATATCAACCAAAGGACTTCTTAGGTACATGCCAAAGCCAAAATAGGAGCATCACCACACTTAAGTTTGGGATCATCACTGGATGCTGAATCGACAAAACGAACCAAAAAGTACCTAACCTGCATATGAAAAAATCAAACCATATGCTGAGGATAACTCAATGACATTTCTATAATCTAAACATTAAGTATAAATCATTAAGAAACAAAATTATAGAATGAAAATGACATGCAAAACTTATCAAGTGCAATATGCTATTTTCATATTTCATATATCTAAACCATCTCATTTCTCTCTTATCAACATAAATCTATCACATTTTGTAAGTAAAAAATCATATAATGCATATAGAACAGTTTTCATATAAACATCCAATTTCATGTTTTCATGGAATCAATTCTCAATTCACATTTCATTTCCCATTCCACTTCCATTTCATATTTTTTTTACCATATCAAATTCATATATATCATTTCATTATTTATATCCCTATTAACAAGACTCAGACTCGAATACACAGATCCAACCAACACACTAGTTTGGCACCCAGTGCCTCATCAGATAAAATACGAAGCAAAAAGTTTCCACAATGCTGAAATAAGTTGACACCCAGTGTCTCATCGGTTAAACCAAAGCAAGTCGGCACCTAGTGCCTCATTAACTCATAGTCAAAGAATCCCTGAACTCTTCCTATCCTATGGCATGTCATTTATATTCGACTCTAGCCGAACAGTAAATAGGGTAGTCATTACTTATTTCATACTCAATCCATGTATAAATTTACATAAACTAGATCATAAATTCGTTCATTTAAATCATATAACAACATCAAATATCACGATAAGCATTCAATTTCATAATTATACAATTATCTATATCTTCCACATAGGTTTCAATTTAGTCTCAAAAACATCAATCATTATCATCAATTGACTCACCTTAAATTCTCACCATGTGCATATAGTTTAAAATGCAGAAACTAACTAAGAGTTTGGATTATAGAAACGCAAATCGTAAACTCCGATCTATTTTTCGATGATTTTGTATTTTCCCTTCTTTCTCGAAGAAGCCAAGTGATCATCTTTAGACGTACAAATGTCCAAAGTGTGAATACTGCAATAAAATAAAGAGTTGTGAGGCAGTATCCAAAAGTATACGGGTCAAGAGATTTTAAATCAAACTAGGTGAGTACTTCGAGGATCGTACCCAAGGGAAGCGAGTACTAAATCAATCTTAACCTAAACAATTAAGGATCTAATTAATACTTTAAGCCAGTTATAGTACAAAAGTAAAATAAGATATAATTTTGGGGGTTTTTAAATAAAATAAAATAACATAAAAGAATTGAATTTCAAGAGATATAAAGAATAAAAATGAATCAAATCTGAAGATAGGTGATTAGCCTGCTTCAACAATTCCAATCAACCATCGTCTTGAGTTCCTCATCAACCAACTAGTCGTTACTTGTAACACCCCTTACCCAAGTCTGAGGTCGGGACTAGGCACAAGGCATTACCATACTTAATCACATGCATACAATCATTTCCAAATCACCAAGACTTAATCAAATTTCAATCTCTTTCAAACTTTTTTTAAACTCCTTAATGTGGGTCTACGAGGCCTCTAACGTCCATTTGAAACCATTCAGGACCAGTTCGGGTCCTTAACCAACTTTAAGAAATTAACCCTTGAAAATAGGGCACATGCCCATGTGGAAGGGTAACACGCCCGTGTGGTCTTTATGACATGGCCGTGCTGATGGCCTGTGTGACACACACGGCCTAAGCATCTAGGGACACGCCCATATCCCATACCCGTGTGAATTTATTTCCAAATTTGAACCTACAGGGGTTTTTACACAGCCTGAGACACTCCCGTGTCTATAGCTCGTGTCCCTCACACGGCCATGACATGCTCGTGTTCTAGCCCGTGTCTAAAAACCTTGACATTCTGTTTCTGATGTCAACATCCAATTTAAGGCACACGGCCGAGGCACAAGCCCGTGGCCAGAGGCCGTGTCCTCCACACGGCTGAGACACACGGTCGTGTCTCTACCCGTGTGTTTACTACTATGCATACTGACTTGAAATTTTTACGTGCAGGGGACACACGGCTGGACAACATGCCTATGAGGCTGGCCGTGTGTCTCATACGGTCTAGACACACGCCTGTGTGTCTACCTGTGTGGACAATATAAGGCTATCTACAAAGCCTTTCCCACCCTTAAACATAATCTAACATCAACCAACATATCAAAGTCTAACTTATTATGATTTCTCAACCAAACAACCATAGCTAAGGCCTATATACATTTCTTATATTCAACCATACCAATAATTTCTCATTCATGATAGACTACTTTGCATTCATACAATAACTTTCAATATTAGCCATTTTTGATGGCCTTGTACAAAATGAGTCAAATATTAAAGCAAGCCAACACATTTGGCCCAAAATAATGTGACACTAAAACAAAACCAAAGGGTCCTATACATGCCATAATCAACAATAAAAGATCTAACTATACCAAGTGCTTCGGATGATAGTTTGATTGGCTTCTCTGACGAAGTCAAGGATCCTCGAGCTACTTTGGCGACACTATAAAAATGGAAAGGAAATAGGGAAATCATAAAACTTAGTAGGTTGCATGAAAATAAACATCAACTAATCATTATAAACAATATGTTCATAAACTTTCATAGCTTATTCATAAATACCATAAATAGACGAAGGTATAACTTACTCATAGTCATCCATTACGTTTCATATAGGTACCTATACCACTCATCACATGATCATAACTTTTCTCATATTGATATAAAATCATAAATCTTTCGTTGAACCATTTGGAATTCTACCAGATACTCAATAGCCCTAACTTGGGTTAAGATGCCAACGCCATGTCTCAGACATGGTCTTACACTGGCTTTCATATAGTGAGGCAGATGCCATGTCCGAGACAGGTCTTACTGTAACACCCCTTACCCGTACCCAAGGCCAGAACAGGGTACGAGGCATTACCAGGCTTAACAATACACATAAACGAAAACCGGACCATAAAATTTCATTTAATTCAAAACTTTTCAAACACATGCATAGACTCATATTTAAAGACATATGACGTGGCATAATTGAGCACTTACACATCCATAATCATGCAATAACATGTCATTCACTTTAAACATAGTTGCTTACCATCCTATATATAATATACATTCTTACATTAACTAGAACTAGACATGCTAAATCTTATTCTCATTTTATACCATCATAATGTAGTTACCAATTTGTCCATTAAACATCCATATTTAAGGCAACATTACTCATTTTCCATTTAATTCATGATCCACTGGCCTGCATTTAACTTACCTGATGTATTACCAATCATGCATAACAAACAAAGCTAACTATATCATCACATCAAAACATAGGACATGGCATGATTAATTAAACTTATAAACCATAATGGATAAGGACCACATCTCATGATCATATACGATAAATCAATGCAGACTGATACGTACGGTCAAAGTCATAATAATAATACATATCACAAGCCAACTTCATATACATGCCACTCACTTGATATTTCTAATATTTGAATTAATTCTCCCAAAAATGATAGCTTGATAGTGTGATTTTGCCTCCGATGATCTCCAACCCCGAGCCGATCTGCCAATACTAAAGAAATGGAGAGGATGGGTAAGCTTTACGCTTAGTAAGTCCAT
Organism: Gossypium arboreum; assembly: GCF_025698485.1. Classification (NCBI taxonomy): domain Eukaryota; kingdom Viridiplantae; phylum Streptophyta; class Magnoliopsida; order Malvales; family Malvaceae; genus Gossypium; species Gossypium arboreum. Next base: position 70,215,537 of record NC_069081.1, read on the forward strand.
ATGAAATTAATAAGCAATTACTAACATGCTTTTCAAGATAAAACACTATAATTGTACAATTACACATGTTTAGGTTAAGTTGTTTTATCAAGTTACAGTTACTAAATCATTCATATCTGGAGCTACAAAACTCAAAATTTAGTTTCGTTAATTTTCCTTGAAACTAGACTCATGTCCCTTTCTGTCATAAAATTTTCAGAATTTTTACTTTTTCCAATTAGTACAGTTTATTCATTAAAATTTCCCTTATTTTGCTGTCCAACAGTTCTGACCTCTCTTCACTAAAAATTATTTATCTTATATTTCGGGACTCAGATGATGTTTTCGTCCATTCTTCCTAAAAGTAGACTCATTGAGGATTCTATTCATATAAATTATAACTCATAAATATTTTTTAAAAATTTTTAACGATTTTTCCAAGTCAAAACAGGGGATCTCGAATTCATTTTGCCACTGTCTCAAAAAAATTAGAATATCACATAATATAGAACTCTTTTGCTCCCCTGTTTCTTTTATATGAAAACAAACTCATTAATCTTTAATTCCATAATTTTTTTGAAATTTAATTCAACTTTCACAATGTTTGGTGAATTTTCAAAGTCACGCAACTGCTACTATCCAACACTGTTTTACTACTAAAATTCACTCTTACATAATTTCACTTAATCCATTTTGTCTTATCGAAGTTCACTCAAATATCGAGCACATTGCCCATAATTTTCATAAACATATACCTGCACTTATTCATCATATAATCATGGTCACATGTATTTTTACTTAATCGATTTTCCCGTTGAACTCTTCGGAATAGTAACTGATACTCAGTTGCCTGCACAGATTTTCACACTTGTAGACAAGGCTATCTGGTCTGCATAGTAGCCTGCACTTAGTACTACACATGCAACCAAGTATCCGGTACACGTAGTAGCCTACACTTAGTACTACACACGTGATCGAAGTTATCGGGTACGCATAGTAGCCTGCACTTAGTACTACACATGTGACCAATTATCCGATACACGTAGTAGCCTGCACTTAGTACTACACACGTGACCTCACAATAGATCATTCGTATTGTTTCTATTCTGAAGGCTCAACCGGGAAATTTTAAAGGCTCAACATGTTACAAATTTATTCATAGTCCTTTTTCAATTTGCAATTTACAACAAATAATCATTCTATAGGTAGCCACATTTCATATGATAACAAAATATAATAAAATAAAAAGAATCGATAAATTATTTACGTACAAACTTGTCGAAATCTCATCAGGTACAACCCATGTAATAGTAATTTTACATTCAATTCATGTAACAATAATTTGCCATTCAATTTCATATGACACAACAAGCATCGCAATTTCCATATCATACACACCATCCATCAACTTCTCCTAAACATATTAAATCATACAACTTATGCCACAACAATAGAAAATTACAATTCAAGTATGGTATTGCATTATTATTAACACACGAACTTACCTCGTATACGAAAATGGCTGGCCATTTTTACCATTTTGTCTAGAACTTGGTATTTTGTCGATTTTAGCCAAATTTCAATTTTCCTTGCTCTATCATTACAAATATAGCCTAATTAGGACTCACATTATTCAAATTGACCCAAAATCATATTTTGGAAAAATTACAATTTTTCCCCTAAACTTTGTCAAAATTATATTTTTGCCCCTAGGCTCGTAAATTAAACTTCATCCTATTTTCTTATGTTTTATGACATGCTGATCATTTTTCCCTTCTATAGCAACATCAACTCCACACTCTAACATGTACTTATGAACATTAGGTATTTTTACTGATTATGTTGTTTTACTCGTTTTCACGTAAAATCGCTTAGTAAAAGTTGTTTAACACAATTTCAAGCTTCATAATCTACCATAAAACATTAAAATAAACACATTTCACCTATGGGTATTTTTCCAAATATAAACCCTAGGTTAAATTATTGCTAGAATAAGCTTAACCAAGTTATCGGGATTTCAAAAATGTAATGAACTTTAAAACGGGGCTAAGGAGCACTTACAATCGAGCTTGGGAGTTTGAACAAACCTTAACCATGGCTTCTGCTGGTAGAAACAGTTGAATGAAGAAGATGATAGCTAATTTGGCTTATTTCCCTTTTTAATTCTTTTAATTATTAGTTTACCAAAATACCCCTAACTTAAAAATATTTTATTACACCCATTTCATGTCTATTTTTGTCCAGAAATTAACCAATGGTATAATTACCATTTAAGGACCCTCAATTTAAAATTTCATAGCAATTGGACTTCTCTAATATGTAGAACTCAACTTTTTCACTTTTTACAATTTAGTCCTTTTGACTAAATTAAGTGCCCGAATGTCAAAATTTTTGAACAAAATATTCATGAAATTATTTCATGAAATCGTAGACCATAAAAATATAATAAAAAATAAAATTTTCATTGTCGGATTTGTGGTCCCGAAACCACTGTTCCGACTAGACCCAAAATCAGGGTGTTACAACTCTCCCCCCTTTAGGGATTTTCGTCCTCGAAAATCTTACCGGAAAAGTGGTCTTCACTTAGATTCCTCAATCTCATACTCGATACCAAAGTACCTTCACTAAGGCGGTGCCTCCAATAGATCCCTTTAATCTCTCATATGATTTGAAAGCTTGCGGACTCAACTCCCAATTGTTCTTAAATTTTCAAAGGCTTCTCAGTTTCCCATGATATCATGACATAAAACCCGGATCTCAATTTGGTTTATGGAGACTAGAATTCCAAGAAATCCAACAATCAAAGGGACCTGCACTCTTCCAAAATAATCATACAAATTTTCATCATCGATAAATCACAATCCAGTAACATTTGAATCAAATTACAGTACACGTCATTACTCTCTGAATAAATAGGCAAATTTTCACTGTGAGCTTCGTATAGTTCTTTCTGTATAAGCCTCGAAATAATAATACCATGAATCAGATCCAATATGAAATTCAACATCAGAAGCCGATCCTCACTGTACTCTTTTAGTTTACTATCTTGAAACACATCACCCTTCATACCACAGTGCATTGCTGAAAATTAGGAAATCTTTACTCAATGCAGACTAGTCCAGTTCAGACGCTTTGGTTAGCAATATTCTCATCTGTCCAAACCTTGCTAACATGTAATAAACTTTTCAGCTTTCGCAAGATGAAAACTTTATCATTCTTAGTAGCTTTAACTCATATCAGAATTTTCAAAGAGATATACACTTCTCGTTCAGACTATTTGCCTTTTACCTGTAAAGAAATGAAATTCTATTATCAGATTTGGGAAAAATGATCCTGACATAATTGTCATATGAAATCTTTCAAATAAATAATTCACACAGATTAAACACTCGAGCTGATTTAAACACTGTTGAATGACATTTCAAGTAATCCTTTCTTTTAGTTACTAAACAATTCATCATGCGGTCCTTTACTATTCATTCCTTACGCTAATCAAAACCATCTCAATTGCATTAGCTCAAGTAACCAAAATATCTAAATTGAAGACATTAACTATAATTGACTTACTTGAGAGAAGTAATCCACCATACCGATTGAAACTCGCGCTTTTATCACTTATGCCTTTACTGTTGTCAAATCCTTACATGAAAATTTGAGAAATTCCAATACTAAAATCACCACATTACCAAGATCAAATCGGAAGTATAGTCATGCTTGTCATGATTATCACGAGCTAAAGAACGCACTTCGAACATAAGTCATAATTGACAAATTATGGAATAAAGATAACAAGAAAACCGAATAAAGAAATCCAAGATACGATACCATGCCGGAAAATCGAAAACCAAACTCATAGGAAAATATAGAAGATCTCAAAAATTCCTCAGAGAAAAGAAGTCCAGAAGAAAACATCATTTAATCCCACTAGAATCAAATATAACAAGAACAATGTATCTTCCCATACATATATATCAAATGGAGCATCAAGTAGAAGAAACAGTATCATAATATCATACATATCCTCTCATCAATTCTTATCAAACGAAATGTAATAAAATGCCCGAGGAAATACAACAATACAAATTATAAACCAGTCAGACTACCAATGCTTCTATCTAACATCAAGATTAGAAAACAATCCCATACAACAAGAATTTCTTCGAAAGATCAACAGCCATAGAAGTTTTTCTGAGAACGGATAAATACATAGAACATTTCAGAAGAAACTGTTAAATTTGTTCAACCGTCACTGTCACACCCAGATATTACACATTTCAAATATCATTTCCCTCAACTAGTTCTACCATTACAAATTTCATGTTAGACCTTTCACTAAATAAGACCAGTTCTGAATAAATTTTAATTTACACTTTTCTCGACCTTTTACCTGAGTAATTCAATTTACCAAAGTAAATTCATTCTCTAACTGGGACAGTGCATAGCTCCAATAATCTTTATGTCAACCTGATACTTTTCTGGCTCTGACTTTACTTATCAACTCATTTTCAATCTCTAACCATACTTATAACTATTCTATCATTGAACTCTTTGGTTTTTCAACCGGGAACTTATTCAGTACAAATCTCATGAAATTCCATTATAAGCACTACTTCGATAAGGGGGAGGGGTTATAGGGCCTCTGACTTGACTTTCTTATACATATACATATGACACAACTTTCATCATCATAGCAACATCGTCAAAATCATGTCATTCATTTCAGGCAACACAACATTGATGTTGGTTTACACCAATTTTCCAATTATCCCATTCAACTTGTCAAGTAAGTCAAGTGCACTACATCATATGAGCATTAAGCAAATATAGATATTTATCACAACATAAACTTTCATATCACCCGTTATCATATATATATCACAAACCTTTATTCATACTTTTCTGAACAAAGACTTATCATAATCATAATTTTACTCAAATACCTTCAATCACCTTGAACATGGTTGGTGCAACTCGGTTGGAGAGTACCTGTGACATCGCTAATGTGACCCTAGTCGGAAAGTGGTTTCGGGACCACAAACCCGAGTTATAAAAATAATTAATTGTTATATTTTATGCTTACTACGTGTGTGCATGCATATGTGGAAGTTTCATTCTCTAATTTTACCAATTGTATGAGAAATTATTAAATAGGGATCAAGGTGAAACATGGTGAAAAATGATAGGCTAAATTGTAATGGCTTATTTGTGCATGTTGACACAAAGGTGGACTTGCATGTCAAAATTGCCCAAATTATTCTATAGTGGCCGGCCAAGATGGATGTGATGGGCAAAGGAAAACATGTTTCCAACATGTTGGGTTAGTGAGGCAAGTTGGGAGCAATTAAATAATGTGTTAGCAATAAAGAAAATGTTGACAAAAAAAAAAAGAAAAAAAGTGGATGGATGCCCCCTTGTTGCCGTGAGTAGAGGAAAAAGAAAGAAGAAAAATTTGTTCATCTATTCTCAATTCTTTGGCCGAAAATACCAAGGGAAAAAGGAAGGATTTTTGCTTCATGCTTGGTTTAGAAGAGAACTAGAAGAAGAATTGGTCATACTTGTGTCAAGATTAAGGTATGTTTGATGATATTCCATGAGATGCATGCATGTTTTAGTTGTTAGTTTAAGTTCTACCTAGCCCATGGTTTGAATTTTTACTATTGATGGAGAGTTAGAATTGGCTAAGGAGCCTAACAAAAACATTTTTGTTGATACCTTGATGCTATTATCATGCTAATTATATGGATGGGTTAAGTTGCTTGAGATGTAGAACTTAAGAAAGGTAGTTATATGTGATTTTACATGATGATACAATGGATGTGAAAATATATGCTAGATTAGGAAAAAAATTGATTAAGTGTTCATGAGGTGAAATTAGGTGTTTAAAAGATGTTATAGTTGACATTGTATATATATATATATATATATATACATACATTCGGCCATATGGGGTATAAATGGGCATAGGTGTTAAATACCTTGTATTGGAAATTTTGATAAATAAGTAGCAATAAATTAAGATGAGATTGAGTAAATTTTCAGCTTAGTTGTGTTAAGTATTCGGCAATAATCATAATAATGTATGTGAATGCCGTATGTTTGTGTTTGATGGAGAGGTAAATTGTTTGATTTAGCTCAAGAGGAAAGGGGAACTAAATCGGACAAAGGAAAGGAGAAAGTAAACGTAGTAGCGAATTGGAACCGTTCTACCCAAAACAAGGTAAGTCATTAAGCACATATGTTTGATATTGCTTAAATGATTGTAAAATCTATGCAATTGTGTTTAATGGGATGATATATATATATATATATATATAAATGAAAATGTATGTGTATAGAGTGATGACATTTGTTGAATGTAAAAGAAATAGTGAAATGTGTAGAAAGTTTGCTTTGGCACTAAGTGTCTTGGGCAATACGTGTGTGTCTGATGTGAGATTGGCACTAAGTGTGCATGCTGGAAATATATGGCACTAAGTGTGCATGCTGGAAATATATGGCACTAAGTGTGCATGCTGGAAATATCTGACTTTGGGTGTGCGAGCTCGAAGGGTATGGCACTATGTATGCGGGCTTAAATAGCATGGCACTAGTGTGCGAAATCGAGTATTAAGCACTGTGTGTGCGTACTCTATATATATATATATATATATCTCCGATCGAACAATTATATGGAGGGTGTGTCTCCATCGAGTTGAGTATGGACAGCGGATCGGTAAGTACCTTGAGCTCATGACGAATAGGAAATACGTTCATGCTCGGGGTTGAGCTTGGTAAGCTTTAGATCTATGTGATGATTGCAATTGTATGATTGTGGTGTGAATGAGTTGGTGTGTAAAGTGCCTCAAATATCTTATTGTATAGAATATGAAATGTGGATGTATGACTTGGTATGAGATTGAACCGAAAGGTCCGAGGAATTATGGTATAGTTTCGATATGGATGAGTACCTAGCCTCGTTTATTGTTTCATGTTGTGATAACTTTATCAATGGATGGTTGTTGAATGCTTATGACTTACTGAGTTATAAACTCACTCGGTGTTTTCTTGTCACCCATTTTAGGTCTCTTGGACTCGTATTGTTGCGTGCTTTCGGAACCGTCGTTGAAGTCATCACACGGCTGGAAATCTTTTGGTATTGTCTTCGTAGTTGAGCTAGGAGAACATTTGGCATGTATAGGCTATTTTGTTTTGTTGAATTATGGGTTGTAAACTTTAAGCCATGCGAAAATGGCCTATGTGGTCGGTTGAGTGTGATTCTAAAACCTATAGTTACGAGCCTTAGAAACCTAAATTTTGATAAGGTGGCCATAGTTTGTATCATGTATGATGTAATAGTTGGCCATAGAAGATTTATGAAATAGTCATTGTTTGCTTTGGTAACAGATGCTGCCAGCAGCAGTGAGGTGAGATGGAAAGATCACTAAAAATAGTAGAAGTAGAATTAAATAGTGAATAAATTATGAAATTGAACCTTGATTAATCTATTTTCATATGGACGAAACGAAACGACCATATGAACAGTATACTGAGAGATATTAAAGTTCTCGTGAGACAGGGCCAGAATGGTTTCTGGATCCCCTGTCTCAACTTTGAAAATTTACCATAAATTATCCAGTAGGAATTAGAAGTCCTGCCTTATATGTGAAGATTTCCTTTTGAGTCTAGTTTCATTAGAAACAAACGGCATGAGCATTGAAGCTCTGTACGAGAAGATATCCAGGTCGTAATGTGCGAAGGTCAGTGTAGTTGACCCCTGTAGCATGGGTGACTTTAACTAATAAACTGTACTAATTGGATCGACCAAAAATTCTAGAAAAAAATGTGTAGATGGTATTATGAGTCTAGTTTCAGGGAAAATTTACGGAACTGATTTTCGAATTCTGTAACTCGAGATATGATTTTTAAGGTGACAGTGATGCAGTTAGCTAGCCTGCCTAGAACAGAAATCAAATATTTCAAAGAGAGAAATAAGGGAAGTAAGCCCGGTAACACCACGTGTTCAAATCCGGTGACGGTCATGGGTTTGGGGTGTTACATTTAATTGGTATCAGAGCTATGGTTTAGTCGGTTCTAGGACTACCATAGAGCGTGTGAGTCTAGCTATACATGCCAAATTGTTAGTGTTTAATAATGTGATGACTTGACGGTTGAAATTTTTGTTTTGATTAGCGATGGAACCCGGGATAGAGACCCTTGGCGGATGACGTTGAAAGTGTAGCGGCTGCTCTGCGCAAGGGACACCACTGTTGAGCCTCGGTCATCCGCGAATAATCAAAATGAAGGGCGAAACAAGCCTTCTTCACCATGATGAATGAGTGGGTCGCATAATATGCCCGAACCAACCCGGCCGCCCAACCATTCCCAAATTTAAATACTCCACCCCAAGAGCCCGTAATGCCTTGATTCTTGATCTTGTGAGGTGAGTAAACCACCTGAGACCTGATTAGGAAGCGCAGGCTGAGGAGTTCAAGGCCATAGTTCTTGATGATGCCGAAAAGGTCCGAAGTTCGCTCGATAACACCATTCGAGTGTTTGATGAACTGTCATGCACACCGATGAATGTCTTAAGTGTGCTATATCCTTGTTAGAGACTCGACTTCCTATTGGTGGAGGACTTTAATTTCCATAGTCCCAAACGAACGAGTTACTTGGGATTTCTTTCAATCAGAATTTCGAAAGAAATACATTAGTCAACGGTTCATCGATCAGAAGCGCAAGGAATTCTTGGAACTCAAGCAAGGCCGTATGACAGTATCTGAATACGAACATGAGTTCGTAAGACTCAGACAGTATGCCCGGGAGTGTGTGGCTAATGAGGTTGTTATGTGCAAAAGATTTGAAGAAGGATTGAATGAAGAGTTAAAGTTACTAATGGGAATTTTGGAGATAAAGGAGTTCGTGACACTAGTCGAACGAGCCTGCAAGGCGGAAGAACTTGGGAAGGAGAAGAAGAAGGCTGAATTTGAAGCAAGAGATTACTGTAAAAGATCAACAAGTAAAGCTCCGTTCTCAGCTGTAAAGAGGTTCAGGGAGGACACCAGTAAGTCGAGGGCGACTGCGGGAATTTCCATTAGAGCCCGACCATCGACGGACTCCTGAGCTACTTCGGTAGCTAGTGTGGGCAATAATCGTCAAGAGAGACCTGAATGCCCCCAATGTGGAAGACGACACCTAGGTGAATGTTGGGGTAAGTCATTAATAGGGCCTGTTATGGATGCGATTCAAGGACCACTTCATTAGAGATTGCACGGAGCTAGATGAGAAGAATAAGATGCAAGGTGCAAGACCTCGTGGAACAATGGCTAGAGGTAGGCCCCCGAGAATTTCTGGAGATAGGGGTGGCAATCAGAGAGGAGCCTCTGACACGGCTGTTCGATTCGAGGCCCGTGCTCCTGCTAGAGCATATGCCATCCGCGCACGAGAGGAGGCATCCTCCCCTGACGTTATCACCGGTACTTTCACTCTTTTCGATACTAATGTGATTGCTTTGATTGACCCTGGTTCTACTCATTCTTATATATGCGAAACCTTAGCATCCAATAAGACTTTGCCTATTGAGTCTACTGAGTTTGTAATTCGGGTGTCAAACCCCTTGGGTCATTACGTGCTTGTCAACAAAGTGTGTAAGAAAAGTCCCCTAGTATTTCGAGGTTCTTGTTTTCTGGCGGACTTGATGCTTTTGCTGTTCGATGAATTCGACGTTATTCTTGGTTTGGATTGGTTGACCATGCACGATGCGGTTGTAAATTGCAAAAGCAAGACTATTGATTTGAGGTGTACGAATAACGAGATAATTCGGGTTGAGTCTACGGACTTAAAAGGGTTGCCAACTGTAATATCGGCAATGTTGGCCCGGAAATACGTAAGAAAGGGGTGCGAAGCATACCTTGCGTATGTACTAGACGACAATGAGTTAGAAAAGAAACCCGAATCTGTGCTGGTTTGCGAATACGGATATTTTCCTGAAGAATTGCGGGTTTACCACTGTTCGGAAATAGAGTTTGGCATCGAATTGGTACCGGTACCACTCCAATTTTGATAGCTCCGTATCGTATGGCACCAACGGAATTAAAGGAGTTGAAAGCTCGTTGCAAGAATTGGTGGATAGAGGTTTTGCTCGCCCGAGTTTTTCACCTTGGGTGCGCCGGTGTTGTTCGTGAAAAGAAGGACGGAACCATGAGGTCGTGCATCGACTACCGTCGACTTAATAAAGTGACAATAAAGAACAAATATCCGTTACCGCGTATCGATGATTTGTTCGATCAACTGAAAGGAGCCTCAGTGTTCTCGAAAATAGATTTGAGATCGGGCTATTATCAGTTGCGAATTCGAGATTCGGACGTACCCAAAACTGCCTTCAGAACGAGATATGGTCACTACGAGTTCCTAGTGATGCCGTTTGGGCTCACTAATGCCCCTGCGGTATTTATGGATTTAATGAATAGAATTTTCAGGCCATACTTGGATCGGTTCGTAGTTGTATTTATCAATGACATTTTGGTCTATTTGAGAGATGAAACTGAACATGCTGAACATTTGAGGCTAGTGTTGCAAGTTTTACGAGATAAGCAATTATATGCTAAGTTCAGCAAGTGTGAGTTCTGGTTAAGAGAGGTTAGCTTCTTGGGGCATGTGGTATCTGCATCGGGTATTCGAGTTGACCCAACAAAATTTCAGCCATACTTAACTGGAAGCCTCCGAGAAATATTACCGAGGTTCGGAGCTTTTTGGGGCTTGCCGGTTATTACCAACGATTTGTAAAAGGTTTCTCGATGATAGCCACGCCAATGACGAAGCTACTCCAAAAGGATGTTAAGTTCGAATGGACGGAGAAATGTCGAAAAGTTTCGATCAACTGAAAACTTATTTGTGAAGCCCCAATTCTAGTGCAACCCGAATCGGGCAAAGAGTTTGTCATTTATAGTGACGCATCCCTACTTGGGTTGGGTTGCGTATTGATGCAAGAAGGGCGAGTTGTGGCCTATCGTCGAGACAATTAAAGCCACATGAGAAAAATTATCCGACCCATGATCTCGAATTGGTCGCCATCGTATTCGCCTTAAAGATATGGCGACATTACTTATTTGGTGAGAAGTGCCATGTGTATTCGGATCACAAAAGTCTCAAATATTTGATGACTCAAAGAGACTTAAATCTGCGACAAAGACATTGGCTCGAGCTGTTAAAGGATTATGAGCTGGTCATTGACTATCACCGGAAAGGCTAATGTGGTTGCGGATGCCTTAAGTCGTAAATCACTATTTGCGTATGCGGCGATGAATGTACACTTGCATTCTACCCGACAATGTGTTAGTAGCTGAATTGAAAGCCAAACCATTATTGATACGTCAAATTCGTGAAGCTCAGAAAGTCGACGATGAGTTGGTTGCAAAACGGGATGAGTGTGTTCCGAACAAGGACTCGGAATTTCAAATCGATGATGACGATTGTTTGAGGTTCAGAAGTCATCTGTGTGTTCCAAAGAATTCGGAACTTATTTCGATAATTCTGAACGAAGCCCATTGTAGCCGAATGGCAATCCACCCGGGGAGTACGAAGATGTACAATGATTTGAAACGTCGGTTTTGGTGGCAAGGTATGAAACGAGACATCTCGACTTTGTTTGAGATGTTTAATATGTCAACAAGTGAAAGCGGAACATCAAGTGCCTTGAGATTACTTCACCGATCACGATACCCGAGTGGAAATGGGATCGAGTCACAATGGACTTTGTATCCGGACCGCCATTGTCGCAAGTAAGAAGGATGCGATTTGGATCGTTGTAGATAGATTGACTAAGTCGGCTCACTTTGTCCCCGCGACGCACGGATTTTTCAATGGACAAACTAGCCAATTGTACGTTCTCGATTGTGAGACTACACGGGTGCCTATTTCCATCGTGTCGGATAGAGATCCGAGATTTACCTCGCGATTTTGGAAGAAGTTGCAAGAAGCTTTGGGTACCAAGTTGCATTTCAAAGACCGCCTTTCACCCCAAACGATGGTCAATCCGAACGGATAATTCAAATACTCGAGGATATGTTGAGATGTTGCATCCTTGAGTTTAGTGGTTCATGGGAACGGTATTTGCCTTTGATTGAATTCGTTTACAACAATAGCTTTCAATCAAGTATTAAGATGGCGCCTTACGAGGCTTTATACGGTCATAAATGTCGTACCCCATTATTCTGGACTGAACTTAGTGAAGGTAAATTCTTCGGGGTTGATTTGGTTAAGGATGCCGAGCAAAAAGTTCGAGTAATTCGTGAAATTTTGAAGGCTGCTTCTGATCTCCAAAAGTCGTATGCGGATTTGAAAAGGAAAGACATTGAATATCAGGTTGGAGACAAGGTATTTCTCAAAGTCTCACCCTGGAAGAAGGTGCTTAGATTTGGCCGTAAGGGCAAATTGAGTCCGAGGTTCATCGGTCCGTATGAAGTATCTGAACGAGTTGGGCCAGTAGCGTACCGATTAATTTTACCCCCTGAGCTCGAAAAGATTCACAACATTTTCCATGTTTCGATGCTTCGACGATATAGGTCTAACCCGACACACGTAATTACTCCATCTGAGGTCGAGGTTCAGCCTAATTTGAGTTATGAAGAAGAGCCGGTTCGCATTCTGATGCGTGAAGTAAAAGAGCTACGAAACAAGAAAATCCCATTAGTGAAGGTGTTGTGGCATAAACACGGAATTGAAGAAGCCACTTGGGAACTTGAGGACTCTATGAAAGAGCGATACCCGAGCCTATTTACCGGTAAGATTTTCGGGGACGAAAATTTCTTAAGTGGGGGAGAGTTGTGACATCCCTAATGTGACCCTAGTCGGAAAGTGGTTTCGGGACCACAAACCCGAGTTATAAAAATAATTAATTGTTATATTTTATGCTTACTATGTGTGTGCATGCATATGTGGAAGTTTCATTCTCTAATTTTACCAATTGTATGAGAAATTATTAAATAGGGATCAAGGTGAAACATGGTGAAAAATGCTAGGCTAAATTGTAATGGCTTATTTGTGCATGTTGACACAAAGGTGGACTTGCATGTCAAAATTGCCCAAATTATTCTATAGTGGCCGGCCAAGATGGATGTGATGGGCAAAGGAAAACATGTTTCCAACATGTTGGGTTAGTGAGGCATGTTGGGAGCAATTAAATAATGTGTTAGCAATAAAGAAAATGTTGACAAAAAAAAAAAAGAAAAAAAGTGGATGGATGCCCCTTTGTTGCCGTGAGTAGAGGAAAAAGAAAGGAGAAAAATTTGTTCATCTATTCTCAATTCTTTGGTCGAAAATACCAAGGGAAAAAGGAAGGATTTTTGCTTCATGCTTGGTTTAGAAGAGAACTAGAAGGAGAATTGGTCATACTTGTGTCAAGATTAAGGTATGTTTGATGATATTCCATGAGATGCATGCATGTTTTAGTTGTTAGTTTAAGTTCTACCTAGCCCATGGTTTGAATTTTTACTATTGATGGAGAGTTAGAATTGGCTAAAGAGCCTAAAAAAAATATTTTTGGTTGATACCTTGATGCTATTATCATGCTAATTATATGGATGGGTTAAGTTGCTTGAGATGTAGAACTTAAGAAAGGTAGTTATATGTGATTTTAAATTATGATACAATGGATGTGAAAATATATGCTAGATTAGGAAAAAAATTGATTAAGTGTTCATGAGGTGAAATTAGGTGTTTAAAAGATGTTATAGTTGACATTGTATATATATATATATATATATATATATACATACATTCGGCCATATGGGGTATAAATGGGCATAGGTGTTAAATACCTTGTATTGGAAATTTTGATAAATAAGTAGCAATAAATTAAGATGAGATTGAGTAAATTTTCAGCTTAGTTGTGTTAAGTATTCGGCAATAATCATAATAATGTATGTGAATGTCGTATGTTTGTGTTTGATGGAGAGGTAAATTGTTTGATTTAGCTCAAGAGCAAAGGGGAACTAAATCGGACAAAGGAAAGGAGAAAGCAAAAGAGTAGCCGAATTGGAACCGTTCTACACAAAACAAGGTAAGTCATTAAGCACATATGTTTGATATTGCTTAAATGATTGTAAAATCTATGCAATTGTGTTTAATAGGATGATATATATGTATAAATGAAAATGTATGTGTATGGAGTGATGACATTTGTTGAATGTAAAAGAAATAGTGAAATGTGTAGAAAGTTTGCTTTCGGCACTAAGTGTTCGGGCAATACGTGTGTACGGTGACGAGATTGGCACTAAGTGTGCATGCTGGAAATATATGGCACTAAGTGTGCATGCTGAAAATATACTGACCTTGGGTGTGCGAGCTCGAAGGGTATGGCACTATGTGTGCGGGCTTAAATCGCATGGCACTAAGTGTGCGAAATCGAGTATTAAGCACTGTGTGTGCGTACTCTCTATATATATATATATCTCCGATCGAACAATTATATGGAGGGTGTGTCTCCATCGAGTTGAGTATGGACAGCGGATCGGGTAAGTACCTTGAGCTCATGACGAATAGGAAATACGTTCATGCTCGGGGTTGAGCTTGGTAAGCTTTAGATCTATGTGATGATTGCAATTGTATGATTGTGGTGTGAATGAGTTGGTGTGTAAAGTGCCTCAAATATCTTATTGTATAGAATATGAAATGTGGATGTATGACTTGGTATGAGATTGAACCGAAAGGTCCGAGGAATTATGGTATAGTTTCGATATGGATGAGTACCTAGCCTCGTTTATTGTTTCATGTTGTGATAACTTTATCAATGGATGATTGTTGAATGCTTATGACTTCTGAGTTATAAACTCACTCGGTGTTTTCTTGTCACCCATTTTAGGTCTCTTGGACTCGTATTGTTGCGTGTTTCGGAACCGTCGTTGAAGTCATCACACCGGCTGGAAATCTTTTGGTATTGTCTTCGTAGTTGAGCTAGGAGAACATTTGGCATGTATAGGCTATTTTGTTTTGTTGAATTGTGGGTTGTAAACTTTAAGCCATGCGAAAATGGCCTATGTGGTCAGTTGAGTGTGATTCTAAAACCTATAGTTACGAGCCTTAGAAACCTAAATTTTGATAAGGTGGCCATAGTTTGTATCATGTATGATGTAATAGTTGGCCATAGAAGATTTATGAAATAGTCATTGTTTGCTTTGGTAACAGATCTTGCCAAAGAATAAATGAGGTGAGATGGAAAAATCACTAAAAATAGTAGAAGTAGAATTAAATAGTGAATAAATTATGAAATTGAACCTTGATGAATCTATTTTCATATGGACGAAACGAAACGACCATATGAGCAGTATACTGAGAGATATTAAAGTTCTCGTAAGTCCATATGAAATTAATAAGCAATTACTAACATGCTTTTCAAGATAAAACACTATAATTGTACAATTACACATGTTCAGGTTAAGTTGTTTTATCGAGTTATAGTTACTAAATCATTCATATCTGGAGCTACAAAACTCAAAATTTAGCTTCGTTAATTTTATTTGCAACTAGACTCATATACCTTTCTCCCATAAAATTTCCAGAATTTTTGGTTTTGCCAATTAGTACAGTTTATTCATTTAAGTTTTTCCTATTTTGCTGTCCAACAGTTCTGACCTCTCTTCACTAAAAATTATTTATCTCATATTTCGGGACTTAGATGATGTTCTTGTCCATTCCTCCTAAAATTAGACTCATTGAGGATTCTATTCATATAAATTATAACTTATAAATATTTTTTAAAAATTTTTAACGATTTTTCCAATTCAAAACAGGGGATCTCGAATTCATTCTGCCACTGTCACACAAAAATTAGAATATCACATAATATAGAACTCTTTTGCTCCCCCTGTTTCTTTTATATGAAAACAGACTCATTACTCTTTAATTCCATAATTTTTTTGAAATTTAATTCAACTTTCACAATGTTTGGTGAATTTTCAAAGTCACGCAACTGCTGCTATCCAACACTGTTTTACTACTAAAATTCACTCTTACATAATTTCACTGAATCCATTTTGTCTTATCGAAGTTCACTCAAATATCGAGCCCATTGCCCATAATTTTCATAAACATATACCTGCACTTATTCGTCATATAATCATGTTCACATGTATTTTACTTAATCGATTTTCCCGTTGAACTCTTCGGAATATTAACTGATACTCAGTTCCTACACATATTTTCACTCTTGTAGACAAGGCTATCTGGTAGGAATAGTAGCCTGCACTTAGTACTACACATGTGACCAATTATCCGGTACACGTAGTAGCCTGCACTTAGTACTACACACGTGACCTAACCATCTGATACACGTAGTAGCCTGCACTTAGCACTACACAAGTGATCGAAGTTATCGGGTACGCATAGTAGCCTGCACTTAGTACTACCCATGCGACCAATTATCCGATACACGTAGTAGCATGCACTTAGTACTATACACGTGACCTCACAATAGATCATTCGTATCATTTCTATTCCGAAGGCTCAACCGAGAAATTCCTCACTTTCCAACATGTTACAAATTTATTCATAGTCCTTTTTCAATTTGCAATTTACAACAAATAATCATTTTATAGGCTATGGGTATTTTTCCAAATATAAACCCTAGGTTAAATTATTACTAGAATAAGCTTAACCAAGTTATTGGGATTTCAAAAATGTAATGAACTTTAAAAATGGGGCTAAGGAGCACTTACACTCGAGCTTGGGAGTTTGAAAAAACCTTAACCATGGCTGCTGCTGGTAGAAACGGTTGAATGAAGAAGATGATAGCTAATTTGGCTTATTTCCCTTTTTAATTCTTTTAATTATTAGTTTACCAAAATACCCCTATCTTAAAAATATTTTATTACACCCATTTCATGTCTATTTTTGTCCAGCAATTAACCAATGGTCTAATTACCATTTAAGGACCCTCAATTTAAAATTTCATAACAATTGGACACCTCTAGTATGTAGAACTCAAGTTTTGCACTTTTTACAATATAGTCATTTTGACTAAATTAAGTTCCCGAATGTCAAAATTTTCGAACGGAATTTTCATGAAATTATTCTGTGAAATCATAGACCATAAAAATATAATAAAAAATAAAATTTTCATCGTCGAATTTGTGGTCCCGAAACCACTGTTCCGACTAGGCCCAAAATCAGGGTGTTACACTTACACTAGCTCTTATCTATTGGTGTTGTGATAACCCGAATTAGGGCCTAATCGGAATAGTGGTTTCGGGACCACAAAATCTGAGATAGAAATAATTATTTTATGATTATTTTGAGGTCTATGATATGATTGCATGATTGTGTGAAACTTTCGTGAAGAAATTTTATGCATAAAGTGCTAAATTTGAAGTTAAGGACTAAATTGAATAAGTTGCAAAACTTGCATTCTAGAAGTTTCTAGTATGAAATTGCTTTGAAATATTAATTAGGAGGTCTTAAATAGCAATTTGACCAATTTCTAAGTTTATGGACAAAAATTGGACATGGATGGAATTTTTGAAAGTTTAGTAAGGAAGGGCATTTTGGTCATTTGGATATTAAATGAAATAAAATGGGAAAAATAACACAAAAATGATCATCTTCTCCATAAGTTGCTGCTGAATTTTGCTCTCCACCATAGCTAGGGTTTCAACACTTTTAAGCCTTGATTGTAAGTGATTTCTATGCCCGTTTTTAATGTTCTTTACATTTTTGAAATCCTTGTAGCTCGGTTTACCTATTTCTACCAATATTTTGAGCTAGGGTTTATATTTAAAATTTTACCCATGCATGATATGTATGAATTTTGATGTTTTATGGTAGAATATGAAGTTTGAGATTGTGTTAAACAACTTTTGCTAAGTGATTTTTCGTAAAAATGAGTAAAATGACATAATCGGTAAAAATACCTAATATTCATAAGTACATGTTAGAGTGTGAATTTGATGTTGCTATAGAAGGAAAAATGATCAGCATGTCATAAAACATAAGAAAATAGGATGAGGTTTAATTTACGAGCCTTGGGGAAAAAGTATAAATATGTGAAAGTTTAGGGGCAAAATGGTAATTTTGCCAAAGTTCGTACTAGGGGCTGTTTTGATGAATGTGTGTATTAAATAAATTAATTTGGTATTATAGATCAAGAGAAAAGAGATTCGAATCGAGATTGAGGGAAAAATAAAGTTTACGAGGAATAGGCTCGACAATTCTCATTTTGTATCGAGGTAAGTTCATATGTAAATATTGTAATATAACCGTTATTTTAAATCATTTAATGCTATTTATATGATATTATGATTGTTATCATGCAATTCTATGCTTTGTGGTCATTGTTGGACAACATGCAAAAATTTTATGAATTATGTGAAAAATGTGAAAGACTACCGAAGTATCGTCATTGGTATTCCAAGGAGAATGGTAAAGAAGTATGAACGAGGAAAGTCCCGTTGAAGCTTAGGAATAGATTAGGATATTTGAGCATCCGAACTTGTTGAGTTGAGTCCTAGTTCACTTATGGATGCGAATGTTCGAGCTCGTTGAGTTGAGTCCGAGTTCGTGAGATGTAACTAGGCATCCGAGCTCGTTGAGTTGAGTTCGAGTTCGCTTATGGGCGGGTTACATGGTATCTTGGCTACATATGTGGCAATTATGTGCAAACTTTCCAAGTATCCGAGTTATATTCTGATGTGTTCAACGGGTAAAATTCTAGTGAAATGGAAGAATACTCAAGATGCAGGTGACGTATTGGTAAGTGTTGTGGAATGGGAACTTTGGGAAGTTATGTACTTAACCCTCGGGTTGAGACTTGATACGACAACAATAATATGGTAAGATGATGAATGTTGAATAGAAATGTGATACATATTTTGGTGATATTATGCTAATATTGGTTGGTATAATTGCTTTGTTAAGTTATTTGTTATTTGCATGTGGACTTACTAAGCATCTATGCTTACTCCCTCCTTTTCATTCTTTGTAGTTTTGACAAGTCAGTTTGGAGATCGAGACGGTCGGAGGCACGCTCACACTATCACTGGACAATCGCGGTATAATGACTTGAAATATTTGGAAATATGGCATGTATAGCATTCCAATCATTTTGTGTGTATAATCTTACGATATGGCCCATGGATGGAATAGAAATGTTTGAGAATGATTAGCTATTGGAATGGCTAATCAAGTTTATATATGATAACATGTATGCTTTATGTCTTAACTAAACCATGAAAATCCTTGGAAAGGTAAAATTGGCCACAAAACAAAATCAGACAGCAGCAGTAATGTGAATTTGAAAAATCACTAAAAATATTATAAATGGAATTAAATGATGAATAAGTTATGGAATTTAATCTTGATGAGTCTATTTTAATATGGAAGAAACGAAACAGGTAAATGAGTTATATTTTATGAGATATTTAAGTTTTGGTGAAATAGGGTCAGAGCAATCTTTGAATCCCCTATTCTGAATTTAAAAATTCACCATAAATTGTAACAAAACAATTAGGAGTTTTACCTTACATGTATGAAATCCTTATTGAGTCTAGTTTTATTAGAAACAAATGACATAGTCATTGAAACTCTATACAGGGAGATATCTGATTCATAATACACAGGGGTCAGAGTAGCTGAACCCTGAAACAGGGGAAACTTTAACTAATAAACTGTACTAATTAGCCCGACCAAAAATTCTAGAAACAAATTAGTAAGTAGGTATATGAGTATAGTTTTAGGGAAAATTTACAGAATTGGATTTTGAGTTTCATAACTCGAGATATGGATTTTTTAGCTACTGTGACGCAGTTAGCCAGCTTGTCTGGAAATTCTAAAATAAATTGTTTGAGCTGTTTAATTAATGAATTAAGTCCGTTAACACCTCGTGCTCGACTCCGGTGACGGTATTGGGTACGAGGGCGTTACAGGTGTCAATGCCATGTCCTAGACAGGTCTTACACTGACACACAACAAGCTGATGCAATGTCCCAGATAGGTCTTACAGTAGCTTGTATATTGCAAGGCCGATGCATGTCCCAGACATGTCTTACACTAGCTCTCGTCTCAATGCCAATGCATGTCCCAGACATGTCTTACACTATAACACATATCACCCATACAAATATCCAAGTCTATTCCAAATGTTCAACGAAAGTCTTTACTATGTAAATTTCTCAACATGTATTCTCGCATTCAAAATCAAGACAAATTAGGCTATATCAATTCAATTACACATCATAAAGATATAGTTGTATTATTAACATACAACTTACCTTGGTATTCAAAATATGACGACTATTTCGGCTTAGTTCGCTAGCTTTGCTTTTCCCCTGTCTAGGCCCGAATTTTGTAGTTCTTGATCTAAAATGATAAAAATTTACAAGTTTAAGTCACTTTATCGATCTAGGTACTCAACAATTTATAATTAGACAAAATGACCAATTTGCCCCTAGACTTTCACAAAATGACCATTTTACCCTAGACCCAAAAATCGATTTTTATTGAATTTCCTTATTAGTCAAGCCTAACCGACCATTTATCTCTCTTATGATAACCCTAAATTCCCAATATTTCACAACATTACTATCTATTTTACAAACTTTACAAAATGGTCCTATTAGGGTTTTCATAAGAGGTCCTAGCACAAAAATTGTTTATTTCACAACCATGTTACATTTTCTTCCATAAAATTTCAGAAAGCAACATGAACACTCTCATGGTGAAACCCTAGACTTTCAACCATTTTGCAAAATAATCCCCTCATTTGAAAGCTCATGCTATAAGGGTTCTAAAAATACAAAAATCATCAAGAAAGACCATCAAAACCACTTACTTGAGAGGGTTGCAAGATGCTGAAATTTTCAAGCTTTCAAACCCCTACAATAACTAAATTTTTGATGGAGAAGAAATGGTGAAAAGGGATGATATCATCTTTCTTTTATTTTATTTCTTTTTAGTCAAATAAGCCACCAAATTTTTACCTAACATTTCACTACCTTAATTCTTTGTCTCATGGCCGGCCAAGCTATAATCTAAGGGTCTATCTACCCTTGAAAGACCCCCAATTTATGATACATGACAATTTAACCCCCTTAGCCATCAAATTAAGACTTTTGAACTTTATGTGATTTAGTCCTTTTTTGCTATTAAGCTCACAAACGCTAAAATTAATTCACCAAAATTTTCATGCATCATTATAAACATGCATCACACATAAAATAATATTAAAAATAATTTCTCCGACCTCAGGTTAGTGGTTCCAAAACCACTGTTCCGGCTAGGCCCAAAATCTAGTTGTTACATTACCTTAGCAGGATCTTTCGATCTTTTACTAACATAACGAGTCAAGAGGGACTACTTATCTTCCAACCTCACAGTCTGGATTGGCTTGGGGTAAAGGTGTTCACGAATGGACAATACCAATTTTGGGTTAATTCCCACCTTGATCACTTTCCGGGTTGTCAAGCCTAAGTTTTGTTTCATGTTCTTCCTTTCCCAAACAATTGATCCATTGAGTAACCCTACAAAATAGTTAAGAGATCATGCTTCCACTAGCTAATCCCCCATAGAAGGATCAGTTCCTTATAGTTGTCATAAACAATATGGAATAGATGGAATAATTAATCATAAAGAATGGGTTGAAATAAATAGTTTAAGAAAAGCCTAATTCATATTGATAATAAGCACAAATCCACAATAGTTGATATCCTTTATAAATCAAAACTCTTGAAAGAAACAAAGAACTAATAAACTAAAACTATGAAAAACCTAAAGAAAACAAAAATCCAAAACTTAAACCTAAAGTAAAATCTAAGCTAATTGAATGGTGTTCATAATGTATGCCAAAGGAGCCTATTTATAGATTTCACATAGTTGTCGTCCTTAACCCTAAGTTAGCTGACGTTCCTGAGCTTTAGGTTTGATTGTGCAGACCAAAACACCCCTGCTTCGTGTTTTATTATTGTCACAGAGTCAATGTCGCGACACACTAGGACCTGTGTCATGACATAGCAGCTAATTTACTTATTTCCAATTGTCTTCAGGAGTATGTCATGACACCCTCAGCCTATGTCGCAACATTAAAGGCAATTTCTCACTTTCTCTATTTTGCTCTTTATGTTGCGACATTGGATCTCCTATATTGCAACATGACATCCAGTATTGAACTGAAATGCCTTCTAATGGTCTCTTGCACATTCACAAAGTATGTTAGCTCTCCCTTAGGCCCTTAAGGTTAATAAAAGACTCAATGTGAAAATTTTATTGAATGCAAATAAAACTAAAGAAAATTAAAACATAATGAAAATGCTTGTATTCAAGCTCCTTAAATGTGAAAACTAGTTTAATCTACAGCACCGAATTACGGAAGACCACCGAGTCAATGTTAGTCATATAATAAAACAAACAACACATTTCATCAATACACAAACAATTTCACATTCAATTGCTGATATATGCAACTTTTGCATTTTATTCAATTTAGCCGCTAAAATTGGGATTAACATAACTTCCACATTTAACCTTAAATTTTTATACCAATTTCTCTCTAAGCCAAATTTATCTTCCTATTTCTCATTTCTACTGTTAAATTTCAAATTTTTTTCAAGTTATTTCCTATTGCACAAAATCAACAATTAATTTTACAATTTAGTCCTTTTTCACTTCTAATTTTAAAATCTATCAAATTAGTCCTAAGACTTTAACTATTCAATAATGGTAACATGTTCAATCTTTAAAAGTGCCAAAAAAATAAGACATGGGTCAGATAGCTCAAATTCTGAAAACATAAAAATTACGAGAAAATGACTAAATTGAACTAACCAAATTGAAGCTTGAAAAATTGAAGCCCTAGCTATGAGTTATTTTTATTCCCCCTTTAACGTTTAGGTCAAAAGAAAGAAAGATGGAAAATGCTTTTGATTTTCCACTAACTTGAGTTTAGAAATGTTTTATTACATTTCATTTTATAATTTAATTACTTATATTTTATAAAATGAGAAAATACATATATATACTATAGCCGGCCACCTTTTACATATTAAGGTATATTTTCTTTTAAAGCCCTTAATCTAATTCTACATTTTAATTTAATATCAATTCATACTTTTATCACTTATGCAATTTAGTCCCTCTGCCTAAATTAAACACTAATTCAATGAAATTACCTGACTGAAATTCAATTCACTTCTAATATAGCTTCGTAAATATTTAAACATATACGAGTCTGATTTATGAAAATTGGGTCCTGAAACCACACTTTCTGACACCATTGACTTTTAGGTTGTTACAATGGTTTTATAGGTTCCCACAAAAAAAACAACTTTTTAAGTCTCTTATAAGCATTCAAAAGGCCATAGAGAGATTAGATTCAAACCAATTAGGCCTACTTGAGATGGATGTGAGGGATGACTTAGAAAATGTTTTCAATTATGGATAGATGATGTGGAAGCAAAAATCTAGATGTGAGTGGCTAAATTTGGGAGACTGTTATGCAAAATTTGTTCATAGCCGTGCACTTCAAAGAAGAAAATTTAATCGTATTAATGCTTTACCTTTGGATAACGGTGAGTGGAGTTCTTATCAAAATGTTCTTTGATTTGAGACCGTGAGTTTCTTCCAAAAGTTATATAGAGAGTGACCAATAAGCATGTTGGAGCTACCACTTAGTGATTTTCCTATGCTAAAATCATCAAATGTTGACTTCTTAGGGAAACCGATTTCGAATGAGGAAATTAATAAGGCTTTATTTGATATGTCCCCTCTAAAGGCCTTGTGGAGTGATGGATTTGATTCCCTCTTTTTACAGAGTTAGTGGATATTGTTAGTTCTGTTGTTTGTGAATGCGTCCATGAAGTTTTTATGGGGAGGGACATTGAACCAGAATTGAACAATACATTGATCGTCCTTATTCCCAAAGTAGAGAACCTAAAGAGTTTCGCTCAATTTCGGTTAGTCTATGCTCTGTCTTGTACAAAATGGTAATGAAAGTTATAGCTAATCGCTTCAAATTAGTTTTCTCTAACTTTATTTCACAGGAACAAGTTGTTTCATTGTTAGGCGTATTATTTCAGATAATATAATTATAGTGTAGGAAGTAATCCATTTGATGAGAATGAAATGAGTTGGTAAAGACTGGATGGAAATTAAAATTGACTTGGAAAAAGCCTACGATAGAGTAGGATGTGGTTATATTGATGCGTCTCTCTTGGTTGTTGGCATGTCAAAATTTCTTCGATGAGTGACTATGTCTGGCATCTCCTTTTCTACTATGTAGATTCTTTGGAATGGAATTCCTACTTAGAAGTTTAAGCCTACTAGACGGATTAGACAAGGGTGTCCTCTATCACCGTATCTTTTTGTTTTATGCATGCAGTGGCTTGGTTACTCTATTCGCATGACAATCAATTCGAGTAAATGGCATCCTATTCAACTGCCAAGGTTGGGGCTTGATTTATCACACCTTTTCTTTATGAATGACTTGGTCATTTTTAGTAAAGCATCCTTGGACAAAGAAGGAGTTATGAAATATGTTTTACATCAATTCTGCAAGCATTCGAGACATCAAATTAGTGTTCGAAAAAGTAATATCTTTTCTCTAAGGGTACTGAAGAGAAACTTAACTTACAGATTAGCCAATTGCTTGGATTTTAGGAAGTTCAGAACTTATGGACTTATCTAGAAGTGCAACTTTTCCATAATAGGGTCCCTAATAGCACTGTAAATTTTGTGGTGGATAAGGTGCGATGTAAGTTACAAAGTTGGGAAGCAAGGAAGATGTCAATCACTGGTAGAGTCACTTTAGCACAATTCGTTCTTCTCTCGATTCCTAATTATTTCATGCAATCCATGTTAATACCTAAGGGTGTCTGTGTAGAAATTGAGTGAATAGTGCATAAATTCATTTGGAGGAAGCTCTGAAGGACATTTAAAGATGGCTTTAGTTGGATGGGATTCCGTATGTCAGCCCCAATCTCATGGGGGACTTGGACTTCGTCACTTGCAAGACCAGAACATTTCATTTCTTATGAAGATATGATTCAATTTAGACTCTAGGGATTGTGTTTTATGGGTTAGAGTCATCCAAGCAAAGTATTTTATGAGAGAACAACTACCTAAATCCATTAATCGAATTCAATTCTTTCATCTATAGAAGTCCTTCTCAAAGGTTTGGCCCTTTATTCGTGAAAATCTTGCTTGGTCAGTAGGTAATGGCTCCTAAACCTGGCCTAGGCATTATGGCTAGATTGAGAAGGCTACATTAGCCACTGAAATGGCTAAGCTAACTTATGTTACTTTTGAAAACCTTAAATAAACTCATTTTAGAGAAAACCATAGTTGCACTTTAAGTCAGCTTAAAAGCATTCATTCATTAGGTCGTGTATACTTAGGATTCATTTTATTGTTGATAGTGTTGTTTTAGAAACATCTTTTTTTTGTTACTCTTCTTCTAAAAAACACGATGTTAAACAAATGCAGCAAAAACAAAACCATTTTTCATGTCATTTGGAAACTTAGTTGCCTTACCGATTTGTTTTTCAAAAATGGTTCCTTTGCAATACAGCGAAAACTAGGGAACATTATCAAATTTTACTTAAGTCCGATATTATGCTTTATCCGATTATTATGCTTGAGTAATTCATACATGAAAAAATCCCCAAATGAAAAGTTACCAAGCCACAGACCAAAAATAATTAAAAAAGAAACTAATAGAATTTTATTAATACTTATTAAAAATAGTTTGAGGTCCAAGGTGATTCTCTGAATGCTGAGTCTAGTCCTAATTTTGAGGTTTACCTGAAAAGTAAAACACTGTCGGGGGGTGAGCTTATGAAAAGCTCAGTGTGAGTCAAACAATTATTTGAACAGACAAAAATATCAAATACAGCGAAACATATTAGCATTAAAAGAAGAATATAGAACCATCACCGGAACTTCATATCATTACATAGCCATTATCAATATCGATGTCAAACGGTGTATGAGCATGGGTCATCATTCATTTGAGTAACAATAATTAATTCTGACACCATTCAATACAACAAAATACAATAGTAACATAAATTAATAATATTAAAAAATGTCATGCACATGATGCAATGCAAAAAGGTTCCTACCCATACCATTCACTACACACCACGAGTTCCCCAAAACCCATCATCTGAACTCCAAAATATTATGGGCTTAAGTCCGTTGTGGTTAAAACTATTGATAACAATATACAAAAAATTCTGCCAGTAAAAATGCAGACAAGTTGCCAGTAAAAATGCGATAAATCGCCATTCCCCTCGGTACTACAGGTGCAGTGCACTGACTACAAATAATGCAGACTTAATATGCCACCGGTACTCCATAGAACTCCTCTGTCAACCACAAAATTCCAATCCAATGCATATGTAATATGTCACACAATCTCATACATGGGTTTAAAAGATTCATAAAATAGTTATAATCCCAATGGCTGGTTTGAACTCTTTTATGATCTTACCTATTTTATGATCTTACCTAAGCTAGTTGAGAGAAACAACAATGACACTTTATTGGCAATGTTCGGGATCAATATTGGAGTTCCAGATTTTAGATTTAGGGATGATTTTACTGAGGAAAAATGATAACAATATGGTGGAGAATATGTTAACAAATCATGTGGCAAAAAGGAAAAGGAAAAGAAAAAGAAAAGAAAGAGATGGTAAAACTAGGTTTAGGTGACGACAACAATAGAGGAAAGGAAAAAAATTAAAATTAGAGAGAATGAGAGGAACGGCTAGGGCAATGAGGAGAAGGATTAAAGACTGATTATTAGTGAAAAATTAATATTTATACCTAGGTTAACTAGGCTTGGATGGCCCACACATTAAAACAAGGGATTTTTGTCAAAAAATTAAATTATTTGCATGGGAAGGGAATTGATGTTGGGACCTCAAGGATAAATTCACTAATGTGTAACCATCAAACCAATAACTCATTCTTAATATAATTTGAAATATTTATTTAAAAAGACAAGGCATGTCACATACTATGGTTTAAGGCAAAATTTGTAAACTAATAAAAATGATGCGAGAGAAAGGATTTGAACTTGGGTTTCAAGAAACATTACACTAACACTTAACCAACAAACTAGTAACTCATTTATTTCCTAAAAATGCATTGATAATTTAAAAAATTAAGGCATGAATGCTCTCTCTTGATTCACAAACCCGATTCTACTAACCCCTAATTTTTGGGATGTTACAGATGTTTGGATCCCAACAGTAGGTATTCTAATTTCTCTTATTCCTGAACATGCTAACCTTGATTTAAATTACTTAATCAAAGAACTAGTTGCACCTAATGGAGGATGGAACATTGATATTTTTAACATCTGGTTGTCTGATGATGTCATCCAACAATTAATTAGAAGTCCACCTTCACACCCTTCTCTGGACCCAGATAAGTTTATTTGGAAGCACACCTCATCAAGATCCTTTTCATTTCGCAGTGCTTATTGGTCTTGGAAAGAAAATTCTTGGAATTCTAGAGATCCATTCTGAAAGAGGAGATGGAAGTATAAGGGTCCTCAAAGAGTTAGAATTTTCCTTTTGTTAGCATCTAAGCAGAAGTTGCTAACTAATGCAAAGTGTGTTCGATGGGGAATTGGTCAGAATAGCTCCTACTCTATTTGTGGCAAAGAAATAGAGAATAGTCTTCATGTCCTTAGAGATAACTTGATAGAAAAGGAAGTTTAGAGGCATATTATTCCAGATAATCAACATTCTAGGTTTTCTTCTAAAACTCTAGATGATTGGTTTAATACGAATCTTGATTGTCATACGAGGCTATCTACAAGATGAGTAATCTGGTTCTGGATGTTCGGTCTTATTGTTTGAATGATCTGGAAAAATAGGAATTTGTATATTTTCCAAGGAATAAATTTGTTGGCACTGGAGATCATCAAGGTTTCATGCAGTTGGGCTTAACAATGGGAATTAAGCCACTATGGCTATTAGCTTGCTTCTCACTGTTCTATCTCCTGTAACACCCCTAACTCATCTCCGTTGCCGAATTAGGGTTACGTAGCATTATAATACAATTCAAAACATTTAGCTTCAAATAGAAACTATTAATTAAATAAAATACCAACATTCAAACACACATTACATTCATAATATAAGTACACTTACAAGCCTTAAATTGAACCTACGAGGCCTTAAAACTAGTTTGGGAACATTCCAGGACCATTATGAAACAAAACAAAATATTTATAAAAATTTGGAAAATTTTGAAAACAAGGGTCACACGTTCGTGTGGTCAACTATGTACAATTTGAAGTATGGGACACATGGCCGTGTCCCAACCCGTGTGTCAGCCTGTGTGGGTATTCGAAGTTGGTTAACACGGTCGTGTTACAGACCTGTGTGTATTTGATGTTAGGTCACACGACCGTGTCGCCAAGCTGTGTAACTCTCTTAGACTGTGTGTACTACCCTGCACCTAAAATTCAATGAGACATATGGCCGTGTGTGGCACGTGGCCATGTGACAGCCCATGTCCGAAGCCTGTGCAGCTAAAAGACTTCCTTTTCAAGCCAAAACAACTATTCTTCCTTGGACACCAAGCCATCCTATTTCCAACCAAAATGACCTATGCAAAAACAAATTTAACATACCTAAAACATACCAAATCCATACAATTTAAGTGCCAAACCAATGTGCCCTCATTGACACCACAATTTTTATACATATACCATTATCATAACACTTAAAGTTTACCATGATACATGTCCAGCATCGTAAAATACCTACCCAGTTGGCCATACCACATTTCTTACATCATTAAAGAGACCAAATCAAAACAATGCCTAAAAAAAAGGTACAAGCATTCCATACTAAAATAGTATCAACAAAAAATAGTTTACCAATTCATAACCATATACGCTTAATTACAATTCAACTAATATGTTAACCTCAACCACATCAAACCCTATATACATGCCACAACCAAAACGACACAAAGACAAAAGCTACTAAAAAAAGTCTAGATAGTGTGAGTGTTGAAGTTGATCCATTCGACCCGTTCTGCAAAATATTAACTACATAAAACAAAACAAAACAGGTAAGGTTATGAAGCTTAGTAAGTCTATAGTTAAAATCCAATTTAACTTACCTTAATTTATAACTGATCACTAATAAAACTTAAATCATTATAAACCTGACAGTCACTTCCAAAGTCACATATCATTAGTACCAAAACATTCAATCATATAATTCAATATGCACAATGGCTCCAACATATCATTATACTTAGATCCGACTCAAAGAGTAATTTAACATTTAAACGTAACATTTAATAGCCCATTGAACTATAGAAAATTGACTCAGATACTCAGGTTTTTCCAAAACACACCAGAGAGCATCAAAATGCTAACAGAGGCACCAAAGTGCAAATAAAGGCACCAAAGTGCAATCTCGTACAAACGCACGTACTAACCCTATTGGCATGCCAACTGTATCCTAATTGTTTACTACGTTCAACCAGGAATTATACTTAAATTCAAAAAATTAACAATGAGAGGCACTTTACAATATCCGTACAAATTTTATAAATTCATAAAACTCATTTCAGTTGTAACAGCCCGTTTTTCAGTGGTGTTGGAAACAGTAGTTTTGGGGCCACCAAATTCGACGAGTAAGTTAGTAAATAGTATTATTTAATATTTACGGTTCAAATGTGATTTTAAAAAAGGTTTTTGATTCGATAATTAATGCTATTCGAGTGATTAATTAAGCTCAAGTGGTAAGACCCTAAGGTCAAGTGGTTTTAGAAAATGAGATATCGGGACCTCATTTCTATAAACCGAGTCATAAATATTTTTATAAATATTTATAGGTTGTCATTAAGGTGGTATTAAAGTTTCTTTGAAAAATTTTAACATTTCGATAGTTAATTAATTAAAAGGGACTAAATCGTAAAAGATGTAAAATTTGATCACTACTTGATTTGAGTGATTAAATGGTTTATTGAATAAAGGAAAAGAGATTAAAATGGTAATTATACCATTTAATAATTTAGTGGATGGTTTTGGGCAACTAAAAGCAGGAAATTTGGATGATTATTAAATGGATAAAATGGTAATTTCATAATTTAATTAAAATAAAAACAAAACAATTAAGCTATCATCTTTTTTATTGCTGTTTGTTGAATTTGGAGGAAGATGGAAGCATATAATGATAACTTAAGCATTCGGTCAAAGTCCCCTTTTGCATGTAAGTCTAATTTAGCCCCGTTTTTAATAATTTTTATGCTATTGAGATTGTTGCAATTAGGTTCAACTAGCCCGTACCTTTAGTTTTGAAACTATTAAAGATTGTGAATGTTGCCATTGATGAATATAGTTATTTTTTATGTTAAATGATGAATTTGAAGTTTTAGTTAGTATTTAAAAGTATTTTGTTAAGTGTTTTTGATGAATTTACTAGTTAGAGACTAAATTGTTGAAATAATAAAAGTACAAGGATTTGATACGAAATTGTTGCAAAAATGGGCTAAAATGGAGGTATGAATATTCATATAGTGTGAAATTTCAATTAAAATGGTTAATTTGCATGTTTTAAGCTCAAGGACTAAATTGAATAAAAGTAAAACTTTAAGGGCAATTTTGTAAAAATTTCAAAATTACTAATTGCATAAAATACATTATTTTACTATCTAAATTAATAGATTGAATTAAATTATTAATTTAGATCAAGATCGAGTGGATTCTGCAATTTTGCCAGGTAAGTTCGTATGAACTGAATTCTGTATAATGTTGATTAAATTGAATGATATTGTGTGATTTTATTGTGATTGAATCAATATATATGTTATTGTGCAATCTATCATGTCATGAGGCGATGGAAATTCAACGACGTACGACGACTATCAATGTAACGCCCTAATTTTTAGGCCTGGAAGTAATGGGCCTTGAGTCTGGGTTTGGGTAGAAGACGGCCCGAATAAATTGGATGTTATTGTTATTATTATTATTATTATTTCGTAAGTTTAATGTAGCAATTAAATAAATTTTGAAGGGCTATGGTGTGGGAAAAAGGTTCAGGGCTCGGCCCATAGCTTTAGCAAAATTCTTAAATTTTGCCTCTTAAGGGAATCTGGGCAGTAGGCTTTATTAATAAATTGAGTTGAGTTTTAGCACAAGCAGGCATCTGGCCCAGTGGTTAAGGACGCTAGGAGGGCATGGGAGGTGCCTGGGTTCAAGGCACGGCGTGCGCAAATAGTTTTTTTTTTTTTACAACCAAGGATTGTCTCAAGGAGGCCTTATAAATATCTAGGGAGGAAAGGTGACACAAAAAAGGCATGTGGTCAAGTGGCAAGGAGGTGTTAAGAGTGTGCATGTGGTTAAGGGTTCAAGTTTGGTAAGTAGCAATATTTTGTTTTATTTTTAAACGAACCAGGACTGCTGCAGATAAGTCCTAAAGTTAATTGTGAGTAGATTATATTATGAGAATAGCTTCAGTGTAGTAGCAGCAGCGTGCTCGGCCTGCCGGAAGGTTATCAGTTCGATTCCAGGGGAAGGCGAATTTTGTTTTATTTTTAAACAGGCCAGAACTGAAGTGGGTTAAAGGTTAAAATTAATTGTGACCATATATTAGTAAAGAAAGAAGCGTGGTTCAGTGGCCAGCAGCTTGGGCGAATGCGCAAGGGCGCAATGCGGACAAAGGTCTGGGGTTCGAGCCTCATCTCGCGCACGTAAGATTGGGATTTTTTACTGCACGCATAGGGAAAGAGTTGGGGTCTGATCAGGACTCTTGGCAGCATGCTGAAGCGGTACAAGCGGTGGGCTGATCGGTTAGGAGTTTGAATGAAATTCAAACATTAAAGTTAGCCAAAAATCAAGGAGAAATTTAGGGAATTAGAATTTAGGAAGAATTCCTATGCCAATATACACTCATTCGGCCATAGCTAATAAGTGCCATATATCTTTGGCCTTTAGGATTTATTTTTTTCTTTTTTCTTTTTGGATAGGGGGTGTCGTTTCTGACAATTCTTTTCTCTTATTCTTTTCTCCTCTTTTCATCTATTTTCTCTTCTTTTTCTTTTCCTCTATAGTCGAATCTTTCTATCATTCTACTCAACTCCTCTTCCTTACCATATGTTTCTAAGCCTTATAGCCGATTTCCATAAAAGCCAAAATCCCGAAAGCCTATTTTTCTTCTGTGCCGATTTCTCCTAGCCAAACTCTTTGATTATTCTCCATCTTTTTGGCCGATTCTCTCATCCTCTGAACCCCAAAGTCCTGTCGACAAAACCACTGCAAAACGCTAACATTTGAGGGGTTAGATCTGCATCAGAATCAAATAGAAAATAAAGTGGAATCGTTCACTGAAGGAACCGGTGGTAAGTTTTCGAATCTATTCTTTATTTCGGGTTTTAAAAAAGCCGAAACCCTTAAAGGCTTAGGGAGGCTGTCGATTGGGCCCTATGGCTCTTAGGGTTGTGACAATTGTTTTATGGTGATGATAGTGTGATCTAGAGGCTGCTGATCGGAGGCTTGGACAAGTGGAACGACTGGATCTAAACCTAGTCGCTAGATTCGGGAAAAGGTAGGATCTCTAGTGCCTAAACTGTTGATGGCCGACTTTTGGGTAAGGATTTTTGTATACAAGTTGTTATGGATTCATAGTTAACATATTGGTAGCTGACTGTAGGCAACTGGTGTGTGTGGAACTCTTCAGCATTTCGTCACAAACAAATGTGTAAACGACACTCACTCATAGACTAGATCGGCAAAAGCCGAAAAGCCGAAATGTTGAAAAGTTGATATTTTGGGACTTGCGAGCGTGCGAGCGCTCGTGAGATGGTTTGAATTGCTATTCCTGGTAATCTCAAGTGATAGGATTGCAGAGTGCACAATTTCCTGCACTTCGGTATATTTGGGCTTAACGGGTCGAAAATGGGATAATGGGCCAACGGGCCCAATTCGGTAAGAACGCTCGGTAAGTGTTTCTGTTGATGCGATAATGGCTGTAGTATGTATGTAAACCCTAAAATAGGTAAATTTACTAAATTACCCTAAGTATGAAAATTACCATTATACCCCTAGGTGCAAAATGACCATAATACCCTTAGGGTTGATTTTGACTAAAATGCATGATATTCTGATTCTGTTTGTTGTATGCCATGACATGTATATCTGTTGCATGGGATATGGGTTATAATGATGGATGAAGCGTTCTGGTGGCTCTGCCACAAATATCTGTTTCTGGTGGCCCTGCCACAATTATCTATATCTGGTGACTCTATCACAATATCCGTTCTGGTAGCCATGCTGCATACTTGTGATGTGTAGACGGTTGGGTGGGTCAAGTGGTCTCCCCACATGGTGTAAGGTTGGCACGGGGGTGTATACGGATGGATATGGGTTGGGTTTTCTGCATACATGATATATGTTTTGTTTCTGTTATAGGCTTATGGGCTTCATTCTAAATTCTGTATAGGGCTAAGGCCCAACTTAATCTGTTTTTGTGGTTTGAACTGATCTGGACTATGGTTGGGTTAATTTACACATTGAGTTTCCCAAACTCATCCCTTAATTTTATCCATGCAGGTAACCCCCAACCATAGTGGACTTGGAGCTGTGAGGGATTCGGAGTGGCCAAACGTACTGCAAAACTTGATTTTCTTCTTATAATTTAATTAGTTTTCATTTACTTTCATGATTTGGGTTTTAAGTTGTAATAAGGCCGCTTTAATGATTTTAAATGGTTTTAATATGTTTTACTAGAATAGGTATGATATTGTCTTAATCACTGAAACTAATTAGTTTTAGGGCGCATTTTCAAAAACAGTAATTGATTTCAAAATATCACGACAACAAAGCAAAACTTCCGCAATGAAAATGTTTTCCAAAATTAATCATTTTTCCTTAAACTGGACTTAATTGAATTGGTTTCCTAAGAACATACACTAAGTTAAGGTGTGGCAATAGTGGTGTGCATGTCTAGGATTGGATTCGAAGGGAGCTTGGTACTTAAGCAGTCCGATGGACTCACCTCCTCTTTTTCAATATCCTACCTGGTGCACAGCTTCCATTCACTTTAACTTAAAATGAAAATACTCTTAACGCTAAGAAAGATTTTAGATAAAACATGAGTTTTTCAGTAACCCTTCAACATGACACACTAGATTCGGCCGTAACGTCTGGGTCGGGTTTGGGGTGTTACAATCAAGCCCCGTTTGAACCTTAGGAATTTGTAGGATACAAATGACTTGTCATTAGGGTTTACATGTTTCAGGTGTTGGTCTTGAATCTCCTACCAATGGCTGAGTTCCTGCATGTGTTACGGATACTCCACAGCTCGTGTGAGCAGTATCGTGTAACTACGTTCTGACCCACAGCTCGTGTGAGCAAGCCAATTTCACAGCTCGTGTGAGCATATATGTACAGGAAAGGACAGACTACTGTCATATGTTTAGCACACTTTGTGTGAGCTATCCCGCGTATCCAACGATATTCTATTTGGTTCAACGAGCATGAAATTTACAAGGATATGGTAAGTGTTCTATATGAACCAAGACATGTATGTATGAAAGACTTTGAAATGGTGATCTATGTGGAAAATATGTTATGTTGAGATGGATGATAAATCCAATTGAATTATGCTCAAGTATAATGGTTATCCATGTTAAATTCATATGAATCATTTTTAAATGAACTAACATGTGTTGTTGATGTGCTTAGTTTTATGCCAAGCTTGTAGATATGACTAATGTTTATGATTATGCTTGTACTATGCATATGAAACGGGTAAGAAAAAGGAATGAAATGGTAAATACGTAATTAGGATGTAATATGATGTTATAAAAGGTTTAATTTGATAAACGATGTATTTATATGTGAGCAAATCGATTATGCTAAGAATGAATCTATCTATGTCATGGATAAATACACTGAATTGAAAAGTAATAATGTTGCGTAGGCTTATGATAAGCATTTGGGAACGAAATGGAAAGTAAGTAAATAGAAAGATATATAATCATATAAAAGGTTGATAATTATATATTATATCCCATGAAATCCTATCATGTTATGAATGATCAATATATATGTGACATTAATGGACTTACTCATTTGTGAATTAATGATTATGGTTTGATAAATCTTGAGACATTGGTATAGGTTTATATTTAAACTATAAATTTAATTATTGAAATGTAATATTATGCTTATGGTTTTTACGAGCTTACTAAGCATTCATTTCTTATGTGATTATCTTTCTCTTACTTTACAATTTATCAAAAGCTCGACCGGGTTGGAAGCTAGTTGGAGATCCATCACACTATCTATCAATTTTATCGGTAGATTTTGATGCTTTGGTTGTAGTTATAATGCCATGTATAGGTGAGCTTATGTCTAATATGATATTGGCATGAAATGTTGCTTTGAATTTGTGAAACTTATGTTATCTTGATGCCTTGATGGTTGGTGTGCTTTTGGCACTTTGATGCTTAGTGGTTAGTGTTTATAAGATTAAATTGATGTATGGTTTCTGGCAAAAGTGGTAAGAGTTGGCATGGTTGCAAAATGATCATTTATGGCATGTTTTGATGTAGAATTTAATCAAATATGTTTGGTTGAATAATGACCATTTGGACATTAATTTAGTATGTATATATTTTGGTTGTCCGAACCATTTGGAGATGGCTAGATTGGTAACATTTATATGGTTTTGATGCATGTGAGAAGTGGTCCAAATGGTAAGGTCATTTTGATATGTTTTTTATATGGAAAAAAGTTAATTGAAAATGGTTAAATATGCACATGTATAGGTGTTTTG
This sequence comes from Gossypium arboreum, assembly GCF_025698485.1. NCBI lineage: Eukaryota > Viridiplantae > Streptophyta > Magnoliopsida > Malvales > Malvaceae > Gossypium > Gossypium arboreum. Next base: position 70,251,284 of record NC_069081.1, read on the forward strand.
GTACTAGATGAAATAGCCATTATGTTTGGCTTGTAAATATGGTATTTTGCTTGATGAACTAATTGTCATGTTGGCATGTATATATGTGTTTTTATGATTGATGACATTTTGGCATTTTGGTGCTTGTTGGCTAATGTTGAAATGGTTTAGTGATGATATGTTTTGAATGGCCAAATTGGTATATTTGTGCGTGAATTTTGGTATGTAATCATTGTGGTAAGTTTGATAAGGAAATTAGATTAGAAGAATATAGATGGTTAATGGCTAAACTATTCAAAAGTTTAAACATGTTTGGTTGTTGTGATTGAGGTGCCTTTTTGGCATATTGATTGTATGAACAAAAACCATAATGATCTAGCATGATTATGCATGTTTTAGTTGCATTTTGAATGCTTGAATGATTATGTATATGTGATCATGTTTTGGATGAAAGGAATGGCTTGAAAATTGGCCTATTTCTTGTCCACACGGGTGTGTGTCTCAACCGTGTGTGACACAAGGTCACGCGACACGGCCATGTGTCCCCTGTAGGTTTTTAAAGGTTGCATTTCAAGAGTTGCACAACTTGGTTCACGGGCGTGTGGCTTCGCTGTGTGACCCAAGTCAGAGAGTTACACGAGCACGGACATGGGCCGAGACATGGTCGTGTGTCCCTATTTCAAATGTTACATGGCCTGAGACATAGGCGTGTGACCCCTGCAGTTTAATTTTTTTCTAACCTTTTCTGCAAAGTTTTAAATGTTTCCAATTTAGTCCCGAATCATTTCTAAAGTGCTTTTAAGGCCTCAAGGGCTCGAATAAAGGACAATATGCTTGTGTTTGATTGAGTTATGATGGGTTTTATGAAATGATTGGAAATGAATTATTTGAGTTACATTTTTATGGTAATGCTCTATAACCCTATTTCGACAATAAATATAGGTTAGGAGTGTTACATCAATAACATATTATCACGATTTTCGCTAATTATCGAATATTTGTCTCTAACTTGTACCAAATCACAAAATTTAAAGATTTATAACTTAATAAAAAATTTCATATTAATACAATTAAATCAACACATATTAACAAAATATATAAATAATAACACACGTATATTTTGTACTACAAACTTACCTAGATTAGCTTTTGGTTGACTCGGAGGGACTAAGCCATGATTTTCTCTTTTCCTCAATTACTCTCAGTATATAATGATTAAATTCAATATATCAATTTCAAATATACTATCAAACTTATTCCTATGCATATACCCTTAAATTTTATTATTTACACATTTTCCTAAAGTTTTACATTTCTTTCAATTTAGTCTTTAAACTCAAAATTCCATATTTATCAAAATTTCATAATTTCCTATGCTAGCGAATTTCTCCCCATACTAGTACAATCCATATTCATTCAAAATTCACAACAATTCCACATCAACTTTAATATTTTATCAAATTGGTCCTTTAACTAAAAACTAACAAACATCACTTCACAAACTAGTCTAAATCAACAACTAAGACTACAAATTCATCATTTAACAGCAAGAATAAATAAGATTCATTAATGGTAAATTCTAAAATCTTTAACAGTTTTGAAAACAAAGATAGAGGTTAGCTGGACCTCAATACAACGATTTTAAAAACATAAAAATTAAAAGAAATGGACCCAAAATAGACTTGCATGCAATAGACAACAATGACCGAACCTCCAAGCTTTAACAATGGAGTTCTTTCTCTTCCAAGGTGGTTTAGCAATTAGGAAGATGACAATATTTTATTTTATTTTATTTTATTTTATTTTATTTTTACTTAATTTTTATTTCACTAATTAAAACATTACCCCTTTAATTTAACATGTATTTTTAACTAATTCAAGGTCCAAAACCATCCATCTAACCTTACTATAGTTTAATTATCAAACAAGTCATTCCTCATTTAATAAATAACTCATCTAATCATTATAATTCAATAAGATTAGATTTTGTATCTTTTACAAATTAGTCCTTTTTATTTAATTAACTAATTAAATAAAAAAAATTCAAACAGAACCTTCACATACCGAAACAATAACTCTGAAAATATTTAATAATATTTACGAGCTCATTTTGCAGAAATGAAGTATCAATACATCTTTTTCTGAAATCATTTGACTTTCGGGATAACCACTTATACTATCCATTTAAACAATTAACTAAAATTCATCAAATCAAAATCTATTATACTCATCGAATTTGTGATCCCGAAACCACTGTTTCTGACACTATTGAAAACTGGGCTATTACAACTCTCCCCCCTTAGAAAATTTCATCCTTGAAATTTCTTACCAGAAAATAGGTTTGGGTATTGTGATTTCATAGAACCCTTCGTTTCCCATGTAGCTTCTTCAACTCTATGTCGATGCCAAACACTTTAACAAATGGAAAACATTTATGTCTTAATTTATTTACTTCCGGAGCTAAAATTCTAACCAGTTCTTTACTGTAAGTCAAATCGGGTTGTAATTCAATTTCATCTGTAGAAAACACATGTGACAGATTAGAACGATAGTTTCAGAGCATTGAAATGTGAAAACATTGTGGATTCTATCATGTTTTGGAGGTAATGCCAAACGATACGCTACGAGTCCAATTCTTTCTAAAATTTCATACGACCTAATAAATCATGGACTTAGTTTTCCCTTTTTGCCAAAACGCCATACTTTTCTATAGGGCGAGACTTTTAGGAACATTTTTGCACAAACATAAAAATCTATGTCTTTACGTTTCAAATTGACATAAGATTTTTGATGATCAGATGTAGCTTTCAAATTATCTCGGATAATTTTGACTTTTTGTTCAGTTTCCTGACCTAAATCAACCCCAACAAACTTTCTTTCATTCAATTCAGACCAATATAATGGACTTCTACATTTATGCTCGTATATAGCCTCGTACGAAGCCATTTTTATGCTCAACTAATAGCTGTTGTTATACGCAAATTCAGCTAACAACAAATATTTTTCCCAACTACCTTCAAACTCAATAATACAACACCGCAACATATCTTCCAAAATTTGGATTGTTCGTTCAGACTGACTATCTGTTTGTGGATGAAAAGTGGCACTGAAATTTAACTTGGAGCCCAAAGCATCGTTTAACTTACCCTAAAATCTAGAGGCAAACCTCGGATCATGATTGGATATGATCGAAAATGGTACGCCTTGCATTCTTACAATTTTTAAAACATATAATTCAACTAATTTCAATCAGTTTGAACATGTATAAAATGAGCTAATTTCGTTAATCTGTCAATGATAACCCAGATCGAGTCTTTTCTTTTTGGAGAAAACAGTAACCCAGAAACAAAATCCATAGTAACACGTTCCCACTTCCAGTTAGGAATCATCATAGGTTGTAGCAAACTCAACGAAACCTGATGTTCAGCTTTTACCTGCTGATATACCAAACATCTGGACACAAATTCGGATATCTCATGTTTCATATTGAGCCACCAATAACTTTGTTTCAAATCATTATACATTTTGTTACTTCAAGGGTGAATCGAGCAAATGCTATTGTGAGCTTCATTTAATAACTCTTGTTTTAACCCAGAATCATTCGACACACACAATCGATCCCGAAAATACAAACAACCATAAACTCTGATGCGAAAATAAGTCCGTTGACCACTTTTCACTAGTTTAAACCTCGACTACAAATCTAAATCATCTTTCTAAGGTTATTGAATTTTCGATAAAAATACCAATTTCACTATCAACTCAGCCAAAATAGAACCATCACGTTCCAATGCCAAACTTACATTCATAGCTCTATGATAATCAATTACTAAAACATAATCTTTTAGCAATTCAAACCATCCACGCTAACACAAATTCTACTCTTTCTAAGTCATCAGGTATTTCAAGCTTTTATAATTAGTATAAATATGACATTTCTCACCGTATAGATAATGTTGACAAAATTTCAAAGCAAACACAACTGCTACCAACTCCAAATCATGTGTCAAATAGTTTTGCTGGTGAGGTTTCAACTGGCTCGTGGAATAAGCAATTACTTTCCCTCTTTGCATTAGATTGCAACCCAAACCACAAAGGGACGCATCACTATAAATGGTAAACTCTTTCCCGATTTCAGGTTGAGTCAAAACTGGAGCTTCGGTTAACATATTCTTCAACTGATCAAAATTTTTTTGACATTTATCATACCAAATAAAATTAACATATTTTTGCAATAGTTTAGTCATCGGAATGCTATAATAGAAATTTTTTTAACTAAACACCAATAATATAACGCTAATCCCAAAAAGCTACGCACCTCAAAAACATTCTTTGGAATTTTCTAGTCAACAATTGTTGATATTCTATTCGGATAAACACAGATACCATCAACAGAGATTACGCAACCCAGAAATCCAACCTCCTATAACCAAAATTCATATTTATTGAATTTTGCATAAAATTTTTTTCACGCAGAGTCTGTAATATTATTCTCAAATGCTCGACGTGATCTGTCTCATTCAACCAGTAAATCAAAATATCATCTATAAACACCACAATGAAATGATCCAAATAAGGATGAAACACCTGATTCATCAAATCCATGAAAGCAATAGGGGTGTTAGTCAGACCAAACAACATTACTAAAAACTTATAATGGCAATAACAAGTTCTGAATACGGTTTTTGGCCAGTCCGGCTCTTTAAATTGCAACTAGTAATAACTTGGAACGCATATCAATCTTCGAAAACACTGTAGCTCCTTTTAGTTTATCAAATAACTCATCGATTCGAGGTAATAGATATTTATTCTATATCATAACTTGATTCAATTTCCAATAGTCTATGCACAATCTTATCGATCCGTCTTTCTTTTTCACGAACAAAATAGGTGCACCCCAATGTAACACACTTATCCAAATAAAACCACGATCCAACAATTCTTGTAACTTTGCTTTCAACTCTTTCAATTCTTTGCGAGCCATTCTATATGGAGCTATCAAAATTGGAGTTTTCCCCTGTACAAGTTTTATTAAAAATTCAACTTCTTTAATCAGTGGTAATCCTGGTAACTCCTCGGGAAACACATCAACAGGTTCTTTAACTATTGGCATTTGATCAATTTTTGATTCTGACACCCATGAATCAAGAATGTATGCAAGATACACCTCACAACCTTGTCTGATCAATTTCTAACCTGACAACACTGAAATTGTATTTGTAGCATAACATGTTCTACAAGCTTCAACACAAACAAGTTCACCATCTTTACATTTCAAAGTAGTCTGCTTCTATTGACAATTTACTATTGCATCGTGTTCAGTCAGCCAATCCATACCCAAAATGAGATCAAAATAATAAAATGGGAACAACATCAGATTGGCAGGAAAATAGTAACCCCAGATTTGCAATGGACACATTCTACAAACCTGATTAACTAACACACATAGACCCAATAGATTTGTGACTCTGACAGTGTAATTAGTTAACTCAACAGGTAATTCTTTTTTTATACTAATGTTGTGTATATATAAGAATGAGTTGACCTAGGGTCAATCAATGCATAAACATTAACACCAGAAAAGGAGAATGTACCAGCAATAACATCTGGAGCAGAAGCTTCCTTGTGAGCTCTAATAGCATAGGCCCTAGCAAGTGCTTTAGCCTCTGACTACTCTATCAAATTAACAACTTTCCTTCGTCCATTTGTACCACATCCACTATTTCTCGGCATTCTACCTCTTTGTGCAGTAGTATCAAGTTTGGAAACTTAATTCCCTGTGTCGATATATTGTTTTAGACAAATTCTGAAGAAATGCTCATTAGAACCACATTTAAAACAAGTTCCCAACTTTAATCTACATTCATCGAAATGGCTTTCACTACAATGTTCACTAACAGGTCTTTCAATATTTAGAACACTGCCCACATTAGCAGTCGTTGAATTTACGAATTTCAAATTACTTTATCTAGCCTTATCTCTGCCTATGAATCCTGAAGGAGTGGTGAATCGACTAACATCATTTCAAAATTTCTTTGATGAAGAAGCTTGAACTGATTTGGATTACCCTCTTTTACTAAAATATCATGACTTCATATTTGATTGTCTTTTGTCTTTGCAAGTCTCTTCCATTTTTTGTGCTTGCTCTGACAATTCTCTAAACTTCCGTAGTTTTAAAGCTTCCAACAATATTCAGGTTTCATCATTTAATCCATCTTCAAAACAAATGCACATATCTTTTTCTGATGATATGATGTTTCGGACATACTTATTCAAATGAAAAAATTCCCATTCATACTCAGCTATTGACCGATTTCCTTATTTCAGCTTAAGAACTCTTTTTGACTAAAATATTTCTTTTTGAACCCTGCTTGAAAAAAAATCCCAATTAACCTGATCATTTGGAACCATAACAATCAATGTAAACCACCAAAAATATGATTTATCTTTCAGTAATGAAATAGCACATTTCAAATTGTCTTTCGGTGAAACATTAATTCTGCAAAAACCCTCTGTGTATTGTTAAGCCAATACTCAGCTCTGGATGGATCATCGTCAACTTTATCGCTAAATTCTCCAGCCCCACACTTATGGATTTTATCTATAGTAAGACGATGAACCATTGTATGTACAGGGTTTTGAGGACACAGAGATGTTGGAAAAGGCACAATCGGGGGTAGAGTTTGTGAAGCCGTAGGATTAGCTCCCATAAAATTGTGAAACCACTGATTCATCATTCCGTAGAAAACATTTTTCATTTCACTATTGAACAATTGTGGAATAAGTACATTTTGACTTGCTTCCTAGTTGGAAGCCTGAGTATTACTCTCAGCTTTATTTACTTCGGCATGATTTAATTCGATCGACATCTTGTATCTATAAGAAAAACAAAATGAGTATGGATCAAAAGTATCACACTATCGCAAGGTATATGTGCCATGTATATTCTAGACTCAATAAGCGTTTTGTTAGTCTTAGAATCGACTAAACCATGGCTCTGATATCACTAAACGTAACAGCCCTAACTCATCTCTGTTGTCAAATTAGGGTTACTGAGCATTACAGTACAATTCAAAACATTTAACTTCAAATAGAAACTATTAATTAAATTAAATACTAACATTCAAACACACATTACATGCATAGCATAAGTACACTTATGGGCCTTAAATTGAGCCTACGAGGCCTTAAAAATAGTTTGGGAACATTCCGAGACCATTCTAAAACAAAACAAGAAATTTAGGAAAAATTGGAAAATTGTGAAAACAGGTGTCGCATGGCCATGTGGCCAAGCCGTGTGACATGACCTAGACTGTGTGGCTTGAAAACATGGCCATGTAATAAACCATGTACAATTCAATGTATGGGATACACGATCGTGTCCCAACCTGTGTGCCCACCTGTGTGGGTATTTGATATTGGGTCACATGGCCTGTCATAGACCATGTGTGTGTTCGATGTTGGGTCACATGGTCGTGTAACTCTCTAACATTGTGTGGACTACCCTACACCTAAAATTCAATAAGACACATGGTCGTGTGAGGAGGTCGTATGTGGCACACGGCCGTGTGACAGCCTGTGTATAGCTAAAAGAATTCATTTTCAAGCCAAAACAACCTTTCTTCCTTGGACACCAAGCCATTCTATTTCCAACCAAAATGACCTATTCAAAAACACATTAAACACACTTAAAAAATACCAAATTCATACAACTTAAGTGTCAACCTAATGTGTCCTCATTGGCATCGTAATTGTTATACATATACCATTAACGTAACACCTAAAGATTACCATCATACACTTGCTATTCAACTAACAATCATGTTCACAATTTGTCAAGAACCAAAACACATACCAAAATCAAATCAAACATGTCAAACATCATAAAATACCTACCCAATTAACCATACCACATTTATTACATCATTAAAGAGACCAAATCAAAATAATGCCTAAAAAAAGGCACAAACATAGATAAACATCCATACCAAAATAGTATCAACAAAACACCAATTCATAGCCATATACTCTTAATTACAATTCAACTAATATGTTAACCTTAACCACATCAAGCCCTATATACATGCCACAATCAAAATGACCCAAAGACAAAAGCTATGAAAAAGAGTTTGGATAGTGTGAGCGTTGAAGTTGATCTGTCTGACCCATTTTGCAAAATGTTAAGTACAGAAAACAAAACAAAATAGGTAAGCTTATGAAGCTTAGTAAGTCTATAGTTAAAATCCAATTCAACTTACCTTAATTTATAACTGATCACTAATAAAACTTAAATCATTATAACCCTGAAAACTATTTCCAAAGTCACATATCATTAGGACCGAAACATTCAATAATATAATTCAATATACACAATGGATCAAACTAAAGTAATCCAGACTTCCATAAATATACATATATACGCTTACGTATCATTATACTTAGATCCAATTCAAAGAGTAATTTAACATTTAAACACAACATTTCATGGCCCATTAAACTATAAAAAATTGACTAAGATACTTGGGTTTCCCCAAAACACACCAGAGAGCATCGGAATGCTAACAGAGGCACAGAAGTGCAATCCCGTACAAATGTGTGTACTAACCTTATTGGTATACCAGTCGTATCCTATTTGTTTACTACATTCAACTGGGTATTATACTTAAATTAAAGACATTAACAATCAGAGGCACTTCACAATATTCATCCATATTTTATAGATTCATAAAACTCATTTAAGTAACATATTATCATAATTTTCACCAATTATCGAATATTTGTCTCACTTGTACCAAATCACAGTATCTAAAGATTTTAACTTAATAACAAATTTTCATATTGATACAAATTAAATCAACACACATTAACACAATATATAAGTAATAACACATATATTTTATACTACGAACTTACCTATATTATGTTTTTGGTTGAGTCGTAGGGATTAATCTGCGATTTTCTCTTTTCCCAAGTTATTCTTCGTACGATTCAATTCTTGATCTATATAATGATTAAATTCAATATATCAATTTCAAATATACTATCAAACTTATCTTTATGCATATACCCTTAATTTTCATTATTTACACATTTTTCCTAAAGTTTTACATTTTTTTCAATTTAGTCTCTAAATCCAAAATTCAAAATTTATCAAAATTTCACAATTTCCCATGCTAGCCGAATTTCTTCCAATACTAGTACAGCCATATTCATTCAAAATTCACAATTATTTCACATCAATTTTAATATTTTATGAAATTAGTCCTTTAACTAAAAAATAACAAAAATCACTTCACAAACTAGTCTAAATCAACAACCAAGACTACAAATTCATCATTTAACATCAAGAATAACTAAGGTTCATTAATGGTAAAATCCAAAATCTTTACCAGTTTCAAAAACGAAGATACGAGTTAGCTGGACCTAGATACAACAATTTCAAAAATATAAAAATTACAAGAAACGTACCCAAAACATACTTACACGCAATAGCCAACAATGGCCGAACCTCCAAGCTTCAACAGTGGAGTTCTTTCTCTTCCATGGTGGTTTAGCAATTAGGAAGATGACAATATTTCATTTTATTTTTACTTAATTTTCATTTCACTAATTAGGACTTTACCCTTTTGATTTAGCATGTATTTTTAACTAATTCAAGGTCCAAAACTATCCATCTAACCTTACTATGGTTTAATTATCAAATAATTCCTTCCTCATTTAATAAATAAGTCATCTAATCATTATTATTTAGTAAGATTAGATTTTGTGTCTTTATAAATTAGTCTTTTTTATTTAATTAACTAATTAAACAATAAAATTTTCGAACCGAACCTTCACATACCTAAATAATAACTCCGTAAATATTTAATAATAATATTTATTATCTTAGTTTGCAGAAACGAAGTCCCAATACCTTTTTTTCAAAACAACTCAACTTTCGGGACAACCACTTTTTCTATCCATTTAAACAATTAACTAAAATTCGTCAAATCAAAATATATTATAAATTATAATTGTCTCATATAACTTAAATATTAATTATTACAAATTTACTCGTCGGATTTATGGTATCGAAACCACTGTTTCTTACACTATTGAAAATGGGTTGTTATAACTCTTGTATAACTTTAGGGGACACGTGGATGCATCTATTCATGGATAGGGCAGTGGCGAATGACAATGGCATGCCTCTACTGGTGGCATGTTGTGTGATCATCAATGGAATTGGATCTTTGGGTTTACTCGCTATCTAGGACAAAATACTATATTTGAGGTTGAATTATGGGCAATTTTAGATGGTCTTTGAATCCTACTTAGGAAAGGAATTAGAAGAGTAACAATCCAATCCGATAATATGGAGGTGGTGAGAGTCTTGAGGGATGAGGTTATAATGGATTCAGGAATCACATTACTTAGAAGAATTCAATAGATTATGAGAACTAAAAGGCAATGCTAGATTAGATACATTCTTAGAGAGAACAATTTAGTAGTTGATTACTTGGCTAAGCTCATTTTAGCATGGAGGTCAAGTTTACAAATTTTTGATGATGCGCCAAATGAAGTTTTGAAGACTTTGCAACAAGACAAAGCCAGTGCAGCTTTTGCTCAATTTAATCTAATGTAATTGTTTTATCTTGTTTTTTTTTCACCAAAAAAAAAAGAATAATAAAGAATTCTCTTAAATTATCTAAATTTATTTCTCTTTAAATCATATGCAAATTTGAATACTAATATTTGAATAATGTGTGGATACTAGACAATTTTAGATTTGACTTATGATGTTTAAAAGTTATAAATATCACATCGGTTATTAACTTATCATCTCTTTTTATAATTATTTAATTAGGTGTTGTTTGATAAAATGAAATTTTAAGTTATAAATTTAAAATAAATTTAAGTTATAAAAATAAGATTTGTAAAAATTGAAGTTATAAATTTTTTGGTATATTATTTAAAATATTTGATAAATGTAAATTTTAAAAATAAAGTATTAAAGGATGATATATTATTTAAAATATAAAATAATTATTTTTTCACATTAAGTGATAAGTAGATCTTGATTTATTATTATTTGGATTATTTTGAGACAAAATCATTTCAGCTAAGGAAATAGAATAAACTAATTATGTATTAATTCTTTGTAGTTTTGCTAATACTAACCAATTAGGATGGCAATTGTAACAACTTTACTCAACCTGATCGTCGAGTCCAGTATGGAGTGTCACAACTGAATTGGGTTCGTGTACAAGATTAGAACTCTTTTTTTTTTTTAAATCAAACCGTATTACCTATTTATTTAAAATCAGACTCTAAGGGAACTATATAGTTACAATATATTTGACCCTAAGGTGAAGCCTCTAAAAGTAACCTCTTACTATGTGCATGACACTTTACTAATGGTGCTCATTCATCTAACACAGTTTAGCATGGTCCCTCCTCGAGTTCCTTATCCCACTAATCTTGCAACCACAAGTCAAGACCTTTTGTAAGCTCGAATGAACATAGTGAGTTTCTTTACTATATTACACAAAAATAGACCCAACATTATAGGGAATTTCAAATAGAATGAACCAAACAAACTACTCCATGTTTCTTTTTAACGATCTCAATTTATCTGGGGTGTCAAACTCCTGTTCAATGTTTGTCTATCTTTAATGGTGGAGTGATCGCTGATCGATCTTTACTTGGTTGGCTTATAACCTTTTGACTACCTAAGGTGGGTTCTAGTTGATTTATCTTCCTTGTGGATTCCCACCCTCTTTTTCACAATTTGCCAATTGTATTTGTTTTCCTCTCAATTCCTTTCATGCATATCCTTTCAGAATTCATCCTGGCCCATGAACACGCCACAACTTTAGTGCATACACTAATATTCTGTCCATGAGACCTATCTACTCATAAGGCCTACTAAAAAGGACCACGCACATTGGTTTTCTTATTTGGGTTCATCCTTTCTGTTTTCACCCCTCTCTCAGGTTGCAATGTTGTTCAGATTGCTCCCTTGTATTCCACCCTAATTATGATATCTTGCTTTTGAGGTAAAACATGCTCATCTGCTGTGGACTGCTTTGGCCTATAGTACTCAGTAATCAGTCATCTGAATGACCATCCGAGTTCATGATTTTTCTTACATACCGATTCCCTATGGAACTAGTCATTTGGCTGGTACTTTTACACTAGTTTCCCCTTAAAGAGGAAAAGTCTTGACAAACATATCTGTCATTCGATATTTTCCATTTTTGGCAAATCTCTCTATCATTGGGTTCTAACTAACCCCCTACTTTTCCTTATGGACTATCTAACATATTTTCAATCAATCATTAGCATACAAGGTTCCCTGAGCACTCTCTAGAGATTCTTAATGGTGGATCCTTATCTACGATATTCGAATAACATTCTTTCATTCGCCAGTACACAGGTACCACTAGCACGTTCTCTCTCGTGATTGTTTCTTGCTGGGTTACCACCTATATGACCTACTAGCTTTCATGACTACTATTTTAGCCTCCTTTTGCGACTTCTATTACATTTTCCATTCATCAGCGGATTCCTCCAACTTGCTAGCTAACTATTGCATGTCCATACTTTCATTTTCCTTCTAACCCTTTTATTCTTGTTTGTAGGATTTCCCACGATTAATGTCTAGCAAACTATTTCCCCTTTTCCACTACTTTAAACTGGTTTGGTAGATCCCTTAAATCCTCTTGCCAAGACTTGCATTGTTCTTTTAACTCTTTTCCCATATATGTGGTTTACCATTATTACCATCTAGGCAGTCTACCCCGTGTTTAATGCCTGGTAGACTTTGTTGATTCCATAGCCGAGCTATAGTCTTAAACCCTTTCACCCCATGTTTAATGTCCTGATGGATGTCCCTGTGTTTATTATCTCTGTAGACTACCTCGTATTTACTTTTCTGGTGGATACCTCGTATTTACCATCCTGACAAACTACCTCATGTTTATTGTCCCGATGGATTATGCTGGTTGCCACAGCTAAGCTATGGTTTTACATGTTAGACCTCTTTTGAGGTGTCGCCCTATAGAACCTTATCGCCATCACGGTGTCGTCCCATAGAGCTTGCTAACCACCATCATGGTGTTCCTCTATGAAACCTAAGATCTATAGATATTGACCTATCTCATATCCACCTTAATGCTCGAACACCGAAGTGTTCCCCTCGCAAGGCTTGGAGCTTTGCACATCACGATTTACACTCAATAACACCGTATGGAGGTATCTAAAAGGAATCCCATTTTCCCTATTCCTCTATCCATTCCTCCATTTCGCCATTCCTAAACTTGATGCTCAAACACTGCAGTGTCCCTTCCCCAAGGCCCAAAGCTTCACATATCATGGTTTCCACTTAGCAATACCATATGGCGGTATCTAGCAGAATCACCATTTTTCCCATCCTAACTTCCTCTAGCCCTTATATAATTCCCTTCTGTATTCCACAATAAATGAACATACATTACATGAAATTTATAAACATATTTTCATAACGACACATTGACGAATACTCATAAACCTACTCAACCTTATACAAACAAGTATTCTCAAGCAACAAAGATAATGCATTATCATGGAACTCATAAACTCATTATGGAATTAACACATGTTCGTACCAAACACATAGCATCCCAAAGACAGAGTATAGAAATTCACCTGATGCTTCTTTGCCTTATCAACTTAGCTTTTCCAAATGCCAAAGCTTCCATCCTCCTAGCAGCTAAACATAACAACCAAAATAATGAATTAAAATCAATATTCTCAGCTTAAAACTCAGTTTTCTAGAAACATGTAGAACCCCAAAAGTGGTTTCTGAAAATCCTTATATTCATTTTCTTAACCTTATGTATATAGAAGGACTAAGAACCTTACTAGCTTATTGGATTCTCTACATTTCCAACTCAAACCTCATGATCACTACTCCATGTAGAGCTTCCCATAACTATCTCTTCTTTGAAGCAACCAAGGAAAAAGATGAAGAAGAGAGAAAAATGAAACAAAAGTGAGAAGAATTCTTATCGAGAAGTCCTTTCCCAACTATATATAGTCATTCTCGCTCGATTACCAACCCTATAGAAACCATTTGATGGTAATCATTGTGTCTCCCACTAAGGAACCAATTAGTTCCAATCTGACTGAGTCAGAATTGGATTTCAACCATGCTCAATTCAGTCACTAAGTTTTCTTATTTTTTTAGTAGAGGCTGCCAACCTACAGCTTCTTTTAATTTAACCTCCCAAATTGTTCATAATTTTCGTGTTTAAAGGAAACTAAGTGTGACATCAATAGAGCGGAGCGAGGTGGAGAAAATATTGCTAAATTCACCAACGTTTCACAGTTGATATGTTGTGCTTCATCACCCGCTCTGTTCCACTATGGATGTATAAATTTGGAAACAACTACCACCTTTATGGATGTTGGATGTATCTATTCTCGCTCCACTCCATTTCAATTTAATTTTGCCTACTTTTCTTTAATATTTTCAATATTTTTAATGTTAAATAAATATTCAAACATAAAATATATGAATTTTTTCTATATTACATAATTACATTTCGAGTAAACTACATTACAGGTCACTCTAAAATAGCGTCGTTCCTATCTTGGTCACTCTAAATTTTTTTTATCAATTTAGTCACTCTAATTAAGATAATTGCTCAAATTGATCACCACCGTTAAAAATTTAATTAATCCATTAACAAATTGCTAATGTGACATTTATTGACTTTTGACCAAAGCTAAGGACCTTTTATAATAAGCCAAAAGCATTGTTTTTGGTTTATTTGCAGCATAAGAACTACCAATCCTCATCGCTGCCAACACCATAATTAGAATCATCAATCCTCATCGTTGTTCATCCTTTACTCCCCTATTTCTATCTCTCCTCACTCCACCACCCCTGTACCATAAGAACCACATTACACGACTGTTTCTCCAACATGGGTGATGTAGTTATCCAATGAATTTAAGAAATAAATGTCGGTATCATTGTCATAATCTTTCCTTCAATTTTTCTTGGAATCCAAGTGTTTGTATACACTAGTTATTTATTTTTGTTAAATTCAACATATATGCGTCTACAACCATATGAAATTACTTTCTTTTGGAAGGCTCATCTCTTCTTGATTTGGATTCTATAGCTTTTTTCTTTGCTTCTGGTGCCACCTAGATAAATGGTTTAAGATTATATGAGGGGAATAGTATATATGTCCTTTCATTATATCAAACATTCAAGTATTATATCAAGTATAGATTCCAACCATGAAAGTTGCAAAACAACGACTAAGTACAAAGAAAAAACCATGGGAATTGTATCACTTAAAGGCCACAACAAAAAGTCAAAGGAAGAAATAGCCTATCAATTCTATTTTTGTCAGAGGAAAGTAACCCATCTAAAATGAAAAAGTGACCCAAAACAAACCATTAAATAGAATAAAAGGTTCACCTCAAGGAGATCACTAATTGGTAATGTGATGTCCCTTGTTTCTCTAGCTTCCTCCAGATTTTTCATTTCCTTCTACAAAATTACATGATAGAGACAAATATAGATAACTAATGTATATAGACATTTGGATTCCAAGAAAAATTGAAGAAGAGATACAACCAATGATACCTACATCCATTTCTTAAATTCATCGGATAACTACATCACCCATGTTGGAAAAGCAGTCATATAAGGTGGTTCTTATGGTACGAGGGTGGTGGAGGGAGGAGCAATACTGACGGGTGTGCAGGAGATGGGCAACAATGAGGATTTGTGGTCCTTTAGGTGGGTGTAGGGTAGTAAAGAAGATTGGTAGTTCTTATGTTGCAAATAAACTAAAAAAAATGTTTTGACTAATTATAAAGAGATCCCTAACTTTAGTCAAAAGTAAAAGAAAATAAAAAATACCACATCAATAATCCATTGATGGATTAATGGAATTTTTAACGATAATGACCGATTTGAGCAATTATCTTAATTAGAATTACTAAATTGACAAAAATAATTTAACGTGACCAAAATAGGAACGACACTATTTTAGAGTGACCTAAGGTGTAGTTTAACCTGACATTTTTACCCTTTTAATAGTTTATATATACAATGATAAAATGGTAATTTCATATAGTGGAGTAGGACAGTATGGGGTTGTAACGACCCAAAATTTATTGGTGTCGAAAAATGCGGTTTTGGAGTATCATTTCTATAAATCGAGTCCATAAATATAAAATAAAAATATTCATGGAGTTATTATAAAAATAGATTGAAATTCAGTTAAGTAATTTAGTCGAAAAATGGTTAATTAAGGCCCAATAACTAAATTATAAAAATCCAATCGCTATAAATTTTTAATTAGAAAAAGACTTGGGGACATAAATAACAATTAAGTAAAGGACCAAAATAGTAAATAAACCAATTTGCAATATGAGATAGTGGATCTTGATGATGATTCCCATTAAAGATTAATTTATTATTAAACTAAGATTAATTAAAGTAAAAACATAATTAATGATGCTAATTAACATTTAATCTTTGTATATATAATAAAAATTAGTGGAAGATGACATCTAACGCCCTCAACCTAACCTTATTCACTGGTCCAAATCTCAAATATTACCATGTAAACCACTTAATCAAAATTTACAAAAAATTAAATAATTACTCCTTTCGTAAAACATTTTTCTTACTATTTTACTTAAAGACTCCATATTAAAACAAAAGGAAAGTAATTCAATTTTAATATATTGTATAGGACTTGTTACAATTTATTACAACACATGGGTTTACTAAAGACAGACTCCCAAGATGTAGTCTAAGTAAACTATATGCATAATATCCACTTTGCTACAACTTTAGTGCATTCCTGGCGTAGTCCTTCCTGTGACAGCCCAAAATTGACCCTAGTCAGAATGTGGTTTCGGGACCACAAAACCGAGGCATAAAAATAATTCAAAATTTATTTTGATGCCTATAATATGTATGCTCATGTATGACATTTTTGATGATTGATTTAGTGTTATAAAGGTGAATTCCACTAGAGAGGACTTAGTAGTGAACTTTGAAAGTACGATAGGAAATGTGTGATGACTAATTAAAGCATGCATGCAAAATAATGGACTTGCATGTCAAATTCCCCTTTATAGGTGGTGGCGGCCATGACATGGGTTATGGGCAAAGAAAACATGTTGAAACATGTTTTGTTAATGGAGCATGAAAGAAATGATTAATAATTAGATGTGGGAAGAGAAACAAAAAAAAAAATGTGTGTGAGAGTGTAGCATTCCCCCCATTGTTGCAGTGCAACTAAGAAGGAAAACAAAAATTTTTGTTCATCCTTGTTCTCTCCTTTTGGCCGAAAATACTAAGGGAAGAAGAGATTTTTGCTTCATTTTATTTGTTTAGAAGAGATCTAGAAGGAGATTTGGCTAAACTTGCACCAAGATTAAGGTATGTATGAGGTTGTGTCATGAGATTCATGCATGTTTTAGTTGCCAACTTGATGTTCATGTTAGCCATGGTTCAAATCCTTGTTATGCCATGGAAGTGGTATTTGGTCAAAGTTGATATTGTGATAAAGCCATTGCATGCTAAGTGTGAAGCTTGATGATGATGCATGCAATGATGGGTTGTCTACTCTTGAAATTTCTTTGTAGCCATCTTGAGTAAGACATTGAGTTTTCTTTTGTTTAACCATGATTGAAGTTGAAAAGGGCATGATTGTGATGTATTCGACCATGATGCATTCATGAGCATGGTTCATGCTTCTTGCATGTTAGTTAAAATTTGTGTTTTGGATGGCTAGGGACACCTTGAAATTGACCATGCACATATATGTATATATATGTTTGCACATGATGTTTTGGTTATGAAGTAAGTGATGAATATGTTTGTTTAAAGAAGAAAATGTTGAAGAATGTTTGTGAAATTGCAAGTACATTCGGCCTAGTACACATATGATGTGGAAATCTTGGAATTTATTGTTGATTTGGTGCAAGTATGACTAAGTATAATCGGCCATATGAGTGCTTGATGCTATATTATAAGTATTAAGCCACAATATGTAAAACATTAACTAGTAAAATGCATGCTGTTTTTGTGTGGTATTAAGTGTATAATTGGCCTCAAATTGGACAAGTATATTCGGCCTTAGGTAGCCTATTGATGGCCTTAGCTTTTCCTTGATGCTTGAATGAATTGTATTGAATTGCTTGATGTAGTATAAAATGTGCATGACCATTGTGTATTCAAGCTAAAGGGTGGCCATATGACCATTTAAACTCCTTGTCATATTCGGCCATAAGCTAGCATAATGAGGTTTTAATAAATTGAATTTGTTTGAATTAGCTCAAGAGCTTAGAGGGCCACAATTGGACAAGGAGAATGAAAAAGTGATCGAATAGCCGTAAAAGCCGTTCGACAACATCCGAGGTAAGTCCTCAAGAAGTGACCCTACTTGAATTATGTGAAATGAAATATGGATGTGTAATGATTATTGATTTATGTGTGTATGAGTATTTGAATGATATCCGGGCTAAGTCCCGACGACATTTATGCTGGAAATTATATCCGGGTTAAGACCCGAAGGCAATTGTGCTAGTGGCTACATCCGGGCTAAGACCCGAAGGCATTCGTGCGAGTCGTTCTATCCGGCTAAGACCAAGGCATTCGTGTGCGTGGTTATATCCGGTTGTATTCCGAAGAAGCTTGGGCTGGAGGTGAGTGTTGGCTGCTGTAATAAATTCCATTAGTACGCTCGAAAAGCCCAAAGAATAAGGTATGATTATATGTGCATTGGAAAAGTCGACATGCTTGAGCAACATTCGCTCAATCGACTAACGAATTTCAGCTATTGAATTGGTTGATACCTTGTGAAAGTATATAATGATGAAGTGTGAAGTAAGAATGATTATGTGAATGTGTATTAATGAAATGATGCATTTGGCTATGTGAATGTATTGCTTTAATTAAAGCTGATTTTATTCCTTGAGACTTACTAAGCATAAAAATGCTTACCCGTTGCTTTGGCTCTCTGTTTTATAGATTTTGCTCGATAGCAATCGGATTCGGGATCATTAAAGTCGAAGTCATCTACACTATCAAAGCCTCCATTTTGGTATAAATTTTGGTTGAACTTTGAAATGGCATGTATAGGACTACCCTTGTTGGTTCAAATATGTTGTGATGTATATGTGTACGGCCATGCGAAAATGGCTCGTAAAAGTGAAGTACGAACTTAGACTATTTGCGGTTTGTATATATATATATGGTGCCATGATGTGATTATGGATTGGAAATGGGAGTGTTGGTCACATGATCAGCCATTGGTATGGTTAAAATGATCATATGTGAACCTATGTATGGCAAGACTAGTTGGTTCATGGAGACTACAAAATAGGTAAGACGTACCTTAAAAACAGATGCTGCCAGCTGCAGTGACGTGAATGTGAAAAATCACCAAAATTCGTAGGAGTGGTATTAAATAGTGAATAAGCTATGTAAATGAACCTTGATGAGTCTACTTTCATATGGAAGAAACGAAACGGTCATAGGAGTCACATGTTAAGAGATATTAAAGCTATTGTGAGACAGGGCCAGAACGGTTTCTGGGTCCCCTGTCGCAAATTTAAAAATTTACTATAAATTATCCAGAAAGCATTAGGAGTCATGGATTATATGTACAGATTCCATTTTGAGTCTAGTTTCATTAGAAACAAACGGCACCAATATTAAAGCCCTGTACAGAGAGATATTCAAGTTGTAACGCGCGGAGGTCAGAGCAGTCGATCCCTGTAACATGGGTGACTTTAACTAATAAACTGTACCAATTGGCCCAACCAAAAATTCTAGAAATAAATCCATGGATGGATATATGAGTCTAAATTCAGGGAAAATTTATGAAACCAGTTTCCGAGTTTTGAAACTCGAGATATGATTTTTAAGGCGACAGTGACGCAGTTTTCCAGCCTGACTGGAAATGTCAATTGGTGGGCGAAATATGTGGATTTGGCTTGTTAACCCCTCGTGTCCGACACCGGCGATGGTCTCGGGTTCGGGGTGTTACAATTTTATTGGTATCAGAGCCACGGTTTAGTCGATTCTAGGACTACCGTGATGTGTTTGGGGTCTAGCTATACATGCCATTAAATGATGAATCGATAGTGTGGTGATTTCGACAATTTGACTTTGTGTTTGTTTATAGTAATGGATCCGATCCCAACCGAAGCGATAGCTGATGATGTGGAGAGTGTGACGCCTTGCTCCCGCAAGGGAGGGAATGGCGGACTCTCAACCTATGGCCAGCAATCCGAATGATGAGGCTAGGCAAGCCTTTTATAGTGTGATGAATGATTGGTTTAACCAATACATTCGAACTAACACTACTGTTCCACAACCTCCATTCCCGACAAATGCAACCCCACACCTACAATACCTTGATGCTGACCAAATAAGGTCAAGTAAGCCCCCAGTCGACAGGATTCGAAAACATGGGGCCATTGAATTTAAAGCTACGGATGATGATGATGCCGAGCGAGCTGAATTTTGGTTGGACAACACTATCCGGGTGCTCGATGAGCTATCTTGTACACCCGATGAGTGCTTAAAGTGTACCATCTCCTTGCTACGTGATTCCGCCTACTATTGCTGGAGTACTCTGACTTCTGTGGTGCCTAGAGAGCAAGTGACTTGGGAATTCTTTCAAACCGAGTTCCGAAAAAAGTATATTAGTCAGAGATTCATCGACCAAAAGCGAAGGGAATTTCTTGATCTTAAGCAAGGTTTTATGTTAGTTACCGACTATGAACGAAAATTTGTGAGGCTTAGCCGATACGCGCGAGAATGCATTTCGTCCAAAGCTATTATGTGTAAACGCTTTGAGGATGGGCTGAATGATGATATAAGGATGTTCGTTGGCATTCTCGAAATACGAGAGTTCGTAGTACTTGTTGAGCGAGCTTGTAAAGCCGAAGAGCTTAGAAAAGAGAAACAAAAAGTTGATGTGGGAACTAGAGAATTCCGAAAAAGGTCCTCGGGAAAGTCTCTTCAACAGGTATCGAAGAGATTTCGAGATGATGTGAGCCGGTCTAGAGGCGCTACGGTATTTTCTAGACGAGGACCCGATCGACCCCCTGTGACCACACGAGTCACTTCGATCGCCAGTGGTGGAAATGATCGCCGAGAGAGGGCGAGTGTCTCGCATTGTGGCAAATGGCATTCGGGAGCTGTTGGTTCCGTGATCGCTCTGCTATAAGTGCGGATCGGCCGACCACCTTATGAAGGATTGCCGGGGTTGCTTGAACAAAATGTAAGTCGAGTGGAAACCCGGTGCTACCATCGCCGAGGTAGGCCACCTAGAAATGTGGGCAATGTTAGTGGCGGTCGAGAGGATCTAGAGATGCTACCATCGATCCGAGGCTCGGGCTCTGCTAGGACTTATGCCATACTGCACGCCGAGGATGCTGCCTCTCCGGATGTCACTACCGGTACTTTCACTCTTTTCAACACTAATGTGATTGCTTTGATTGACCCCGGTTCTACTCATTCTTATATATGTGAAACCTTAGCATCCAAAGAAGACTTTGCCTATTGAGTCTCTTGAGTTTGTAATTCGGTGTCAAACCCTTGGGTCATTACGTGCTTGTCAACAAAGTGTGCAAGAAAAGTCCCCTAGTGTTCCGAGGTTCTTGTTTTCCGGCGGACTTGATGCTTTTGCCGTTCGATGAATTCAACGTTATTCTTGGTTTGGATTGGTTGACCATGCACGATGCGGTTGTAAATTGCAAAAGCAAGACTATCGATTTGAGGTGCGCGAATAACGAGATAATTCGGGTTGAGTCTACGGACTTAAAGGGGTTGCCAGCTGTAATATCAGCAATGTTGGCCCGGAAATATGTAAGAAAAGGGTGCGAAGCGTACCTTGCGTATGTGCTCGATGACAAGGAATCAGAAAAGAAACACGAATCGTGCCGTGGTTTGTGAATACCGGATGTTTTCCTCGAAGAATTGTCGGGTTTACCACTGTTCGGAAATAGAATTTGGCATCGAATTGGTACCGGTACCACTCCAATTTCGATAGCTCCGTATCGTATGGCGCCAATGAATTAAAGGAGTTGAAAGCTCGATTGCAAGAATTGGTGGATAGAGGTTTTGCTCGCCGAGTTTTTCGCCTTGGGTGCGCCGGTGTTGTTTGTGAAAAGAAGGATGGAACCATGCGGTTGTGCATCGACTATCGTCGACTTAATAAAGCGGCGATAAAGAACAAATATCCGTTACCACGTATCGATGACTTGTTCGATCAACTGAAGGAGCCTCGGTGTTCTCGAAAATAGATTTGAGATCGGGCTATTATCAATTGCGAATCCGAGATTCGGACGTGCCCAAGACCGCCTTGAGCGAGATATAGTCACTATGAGTTCCTAGTGATGCCGTTTGGGCTTACTAATGCCCTGCGGTATTTATGGATTTAATGAATCGGATCTTGAGACCATATTTGGATCGATTAAGTAGTCGTGTTCATTGATGACATCTTGGTCTATTCAAGAAATGAGACCGAACATGCTGAACACACGAGGTTAGTCTGCAAATTTTACGGGATAAGCAATTATATGCTAAGTTCAGCAAGTGTGAGTTCGGTTAAGAGAGGTTAGCTTCTTGGGTCATGTGGTATCTCAGATCGGTATTCGAGTCGACCGAATAAAATTTCAGCCATACTTAATTGGAAGCCTTCGAGAAATATTACCGAGGTTCGGAGCTTTTTGGGGCTTGGTTATTCAAACGATTTATAAAGGTTTCTCAACGATAGCACGCCGATGACGAAGCTTACTCCAAAAGGATGTTAAGTTCGAATGGACGGAGAAATGTCGGAAAAGTTTCGATCAACTGAAAACTTATTTGACGGAGCCCCAATTCTAGTGCAACCCGAATCGGCAAAGAGTTTGTCATCTATAGTGACGCCTCCTCCTTGGGTTAGGTTGCGTATTGATGCAAGAAGGTCAAGTTGTGGCCTATCGTCGAGGCAATTAAAGCCACACGAGAAAAATTATCCGACCCATGATCTCGAATTAGCTGCCATCGTATTCGCCTTAAAGATTTGGCGACATTACTTATTTGGTGAGAAGTGCCATGTGTACTCGGATCACAAAAGTCTCAAATATTTGATGACCCAAAGAGACTTAAATCTGCGACAAAGACGTTGGCTCGAGCTGTTAAAGGATTATGAGCTGGTCATTGACTATCACCCCGGAAAGGCGAATGTGGTTGCGGATGCCTTGAGTCGTAAATCATTATTCACTTTACGAGCGATGAATGTGCACTTGTCTGTTCGATCCGACAGTGTGTTAGTAGCTGAATTGAAAGCCAAACCACTATTGATGCATCAAATTCGAGAAGCTCAGAAAGTCGACGACAAGTTGGTGCAAAACAGTGAGTGTGTTCGAACAAGGACTCGGAGTTTCAAATCGATGATGACGATTGTTTGATGTTCAAAGGTCGTCTGTGTGTTCCAAAGAATTCGGAACTCATTTCGATAATTTTGAACGAAGCCCATTGTAGCCGAATGGCAATCCACCCGGGGAGTATGAAGATGTACAACGATTTGAAACGTCGGTTTAGGTGGCATGGTATGAAACGAGACATCTCCGACTTTGTTTCGAGATGCTTAATATGTCAACAAGTGAAAGCGGAACATCAAGTGCCTTCAGGATTACTTCAGCCAATCACGATACCCGAGTGGAAATGGGATCGAGTCACAATGGACTTTGTATCCGGACTGCCCTTGTCAGTGAGTAAGAAGGATGCGGTTTGGGTCGTTGTAGATAGATTGACTAAGTCGGCTCACTTTGTCCCGTGACGCACGGACTTTTCAATGGACAAACTAGCCGAACTGTACGTTTCTCAGATTGTGAGATTGCACGGGGTGCCTATTTCCATCGTGTCGGATAGAGATCTGAGGTTTACCTCACGATTTTGGAAAAAGTTGCAAGAAGCTTTGGGTACCAAGTTGCATTTCAGCACCGCCTTTCACCCCCAAACCGATGGTCAATCCGGCGGATAATTCGAGATACTTGAGGATATGTTGAGATGTTGCGTCCTCGAGTTTAGTGGTTCATGGGAACGGTATTTGCCGATGATTGAATTCGCTTACAACAACAGCTTTCAATCAAGTATTAAGATGGCACCCTACGAGGCTTTGTACGGTCGTAAATGCCGTACACCATTGTTTTGGACTGAGCTCGGTGAAAGCAAAATTTTGGGTGGATTTGATTAGAGATCTTTGAGCAGAAAGTGAAAGTAATCCGTGAAAGTCTGAAGATAGCCTCCGATCGTCAGAAGTCGTACGCGGATCTGAAGCGTAAGGACATCGAGTATCAGGTGGGAGATAAAGTGTTTCTCAAGGTATCGCCTTGGAAAATGTAACACCCCTTACCCGTTACCGTCGCCGGAACAGGATACAAGGTATTACCAGAACATAACATATACCAAGATAGAAATATGTCATCCCATTTGATAATGCATCGTATAACATATATCTTGAACAATATTAGCCAACTTTTATGGCTTGTACAAAGTAATGGTCGAAATCTTGTAACTAATATTTTAAACCTAGACAAATATGACACATAACAAAATAATTTTTGCCTACTATACATGCCATAATTCAAAACATTTAGTTCAAATACCCCAAAGTATGATAGTGCGGGTAGATCTTCACGATCCTTGACTCTGAGCAAGTGGAGAACACTATAAGACAAAAGAGAGAAAACGAAGTAAGCTTATAGCTTAGTAAGTAGTATGTAAATACTAATTTAAGAATCTAACATGTTTACACAACAATTCAAGTATGTCTATTTTAACTTCACTACTTATTCCACTTCGATTAAGCTGTCTCTGCTGTGTCATATTCACTAAATAAATCATAACTCGAGTTACAAAACTCGAAATTCATATCCGTAAAATTTCCCTGAATCTAGACTCATAAAGCTTCTTGCTAAATTTTTTTGTTATAATTTTTGGTTCAGAAGATTAGTACAGTTTATTAGTTAAAGTTTCCCCTGTTACACAGCTCGACTGGCCTGACCTCTGTCCACTACGAATTGAATTTCTCTCAGTACATAACTCAAACAACCCTGAAGTCTGTTGTATTTAAAACTAGTCTCAATAAGGAATTTAGGCATGTAAACTATATTTCTTAGTTTGATTTGTACAATTTTAATGATTTTTCAAAGTGGAAACAGGGATCACGTATTCATCCTCGCAAGTCAGTTACAATTGTAAATATCTCAAAATATAGAATTCCTTTGTTTGCCCTGCTTCTTTTATATGAAAGTAGACTCATTAAGCTTTAATTTCACATCTCATTCAACCTCTAATTATATTCCTCCTATTTTTGGTGATTTTTCAAAATCACGTCACTGCTGCTATCTAAAAACAGTTTTAATACTAATTTCACTCTTTCACACATTCTTTATGCTAACCTCATTTTATCGTATATATGTATATGCCACAATTCATTTTCACCACATTTCATTCACTATAAGTGTAGGTCCAAACCACAATGTCACCACAAAACCATCCCGTTGAACAATTCGGATCAATCCTCGATATTTAACGGTTTCAAGACTGACCCCCCATCATACTTCATTTAGTTCGGCTCTCTTGTACACATGGGGAACACTTAGTACCACTCATGCGACCTAGCCGATTTGTCTCGTAGCTCTCTTGTCTACATGGTGTCCTTCACTTGGAATCACGCATGCGACCTAGCTACATTTATCTTTCACGTAGCTCTCTTGTCTACATGGGATACATCTCGTATCACGCATGTGACCTAGCTACTACAGGGTGTCTCGTAGCTTTCTTGTACACATGATGTGCACTCAGCATCATACATGTGACCTAGCTACGCTCCCTCTATTTCATTCGATCTCTCCGAATGTTCAACCGGGATCTCTCTCTCTGTATTTATTTCCATTCTTCCCATAGTCAATTTATGTTTTAACATCAGCTAGTATATTTATATAATAGGCTGAAATATAAGAATGTACATGAAATTATTGTAATATTTACATACAACTTACCTTGGTGCAAAATATGGAAATTTTGCAATTTAGTCCAAAACTTTTTCTTTCCCCCGTTCGAGGTCAGTTCCGCGCCTTTCTTGATCTATAATAACACATTTAGCTCATTTAATACTCATACTATTTATTTCAATCCAAAAATCACATTGTAGAAAAATTACATTTTTGGCCCCTAACTTTTACAAAATTACAATTTTGCCCCTAGGCTCGGAATTTAATTTCAGCCCTTATTCTTATGTTTTATGATATGCTGAACATTTTCTCTTCTACAACAACATCAAATTCCCACTCTATCATATAGTTATGAACATTGGGTATTTTTACCGATTATCTGCTTTTACTCGTTTTCACTTAAAACCGAGTAGCACAAATTATTTAACACAATTTAAAACCTCATATTCTATCATAAAACATCAAAATACACAAATTTCACCTATGGGTATTTTTCCAAATATGAACCCTAGGTTAAATTATTACTAGCATAAACTTAATCGAACTTCCGGATTCCAAAAACGTAAAGAACATTAAAAGCGGGCTTAGAATCACTTACTATGGAGCTTGAAAGTTGAAGAATCCCTAGCTATGGAGAGAGTGAAGTTTGGCAGCAACTAAATGGGAAGATGACTATTTTGTGTTATTTTTCCCATTTTATTTCATTTAATATCAAAATGACTAAAATACCCTTACTACTAAACTTTCCAAAAATTCCTTCCATGTCCTAAATTTGTCCATGAACTTAAAATTGGTAGAATTGCTATTTAAGACCTCCTAATAAATATTTCAAAACAATTTCATACTAAAAATTTCTAGTATGCAAATTTTGCAACTTATTCGATTTAGTCCCTACTTTCAATTTAAACACTTTAGGCATAGAATTTCATCACGAAATTTTCACACAATCATGCAATCATATCATAAACCCCAAAATATTTATAAAACAATTATTTCTATCTCGGATTTGTGGTCACGAAACCACTATTCCGATTAGGCCCTAATTCGGGTTGTCACAGAAAAAGATACTCAGATTTGGCCGTAAGGGCAAGTTGAGCCCGAGGTTCATTGGGCCATATGAGATATCCGAGCGAGTCGGTCCAGTGGCATATCATTTGATTTTGCCCCCTGAACTCGAAAAGGTTCACGATGTCTTTCATGTTTCGATGCTTCGATGCTATAGATCTGATCCATCGCACGTTATTAGTCCATCAGAAGTTGAAATTCAAGCCAATATGAGTTATGAGGAAGAACCGATTCGTATCCTATCACGGGAAGTGAAAGAGTTGCGAAACAAGCGGGATCCGCTAGTGAAGGTGTTATGGCTCAAGCACGGGATAGAAGAAGCTACTTGGGAAACCGAGAACTCTATGAAAGAGCGATACCCAACCCTATTTATCGGTAAGATTTTCGGGGACGAAAATTTCTTAAGTGGGGGAGAGTTGTGACAGCCCAAAATTGACCCTAGTCGGAATGTGGTTTCGGGACCACAAAACCGAGGCATAAAAATAATTCAAAATTTATTTTGATGCCTATAATATGTGTATGCTCATGTATGACATTTTTTGATGATTGATTTAGTGTTATAAAGGTGAATTCCACTGGAGAGGACTTAGTAGTGAACTTTAAAAGTACGATAGGGAAATGTGTGATGACTAATTAAAGCATGCATGCAAAATAACGGACTTGCATGTCAAATTCCCCCTTTTATAGGTGGTGGCCGGCCATGACATGGGTTATGGGCAAAGAAAACATGTTGAAACATGTTTTGTTAATGGAGCATGAAAGAAATAACTAATAATTAGATGTGGGAAGAGAAACAAAAAAAAAAATGTGTGTGAGAGTGTAGCATTCCCCCCCCCCATTGCCGTGCAACTAAGAAGGAAAACAAAAAATTTTTGTTCATCCTTGTTCTCTCCTTTTTGGCCGAAAATACTAAGGGGAAGAAGAGATTTTTGCTTCATTTTATTTGTTTAGAAGAGATCTAGAAGGAGATTTGGCTAAACTTGCACCAAGATTAAGGTATGTATGAGGTTGTGTCATGAGATTCATGCATGTTTTAGTTGCCAACTTGATGTTCATGTTAGCCATGGTTCAAATCCTTGTTATGCCATGGAAGTGGTATTTGGTCAAAGTTGATATTGTGATAAAGCCATTGCATGCTAAGTGTGAAGCTTGATGATGATGCATGCAATGATGGGTTGTCTACTCTTGAAATTTCTTTGTAGCCATCTTGAGTAAGACATTGAGTTTTCTTTTGTTTAACCATGATTGAAGTTGAAAAGGGGCATGATTGTGATGTATTCGCCATGATGCATTCATGAGCATGGTTCATGCTTCTTGCATGTTAGTTAAAATTTGTGTTTTGGATGGCTAGGGACACCTTGAAATTGACCATGCACATATATGTATATATATGTTTGCACATGATGTTTTGGTTATGAAGTAAGTGATGAATATGTTTGTTTAAAGAAGAAAATGTTGAAGAATGTTTGTGAAATTGCAAGTACATTCGGCCTAGTACACATATGATGTGGAAATCTTGGAATTTATTGTTGATTTGGTGCAAGTATGACTAAGTATAATCGGCCATATGAGTGCTTGATGCTATATTATAAGTATTAAGCCACAATATGTAAAACATTAACTAGTAAAATGCATGCTGTTTTTGTGTGGTATTAAGTGTATAATTGGCCTCAAATTGGACAAGTATATTCGACCTTAGGTAGCCTATTGATGGCCTTAGCTTTTCCTTGATGCTTGAATGAATTGTATTGAATTGCTTGATGTAGTATAAAATGTGCATGACCATTGTGTATTCAAGCTAAAGGGTGGCCATATGACCATTTAAACTCCTTGTCATATTCGCCATAAGCTAGCATAATGAGGTTTTAATAAATTGAATTTGTTTGAATTAGCTCAAGAGCTTAGAGGGCCACAATTGGACAAGGGGAAGGAAAAAGTGATCGAATAGCCGTAAAAGTCGTTCGACAACATCCGAGGTAAGTCCTCAAGAAGTGACCCTACTTGAATTATGTGAAATGAAATATGGATGTGTAATGATTATTGATTTATGTGTGTATGAGTATTTGAATGATATCCGGGCTAAGTCCCGGCGACATTTATGCTGGAAATTATATCCGGTTAAGACCAAGGCAATTGTGCTAGTGGCTACATCCGGCTAAGACCAAGGCATTCGTGCTGAGTCGTTCTATCCGGGCTAAGACCCAAAGGCATTCGTGCGTGGTTATAACCGGTTGTATTCCGAAGAAGCTTGGGCTGGAGGTGAGTGTTGGCTGCTGTAATAAATTCCATTAGTATGCTCGAAAAGCCCAAAGAATAAGGTATGATTATATGTGCATTGGAAAAGTCGACATGCTTGAGCAACATTCGCTCAATCGACTAACGAATTTCAGCTATTGAATTGGTTGATACCTTGTGAAAGTATATAATGATGAAGTGTGAAGTAAGAATGATTATGTGAATGTGTATTAATGAAATGATGCATTTGGCTATGTGAATGTATTGCTTTAATTAAAGCTGATTTTATTCCTTGAGACTTACTAAGCATAAAATGCTTACCCGTTGCTTTGGCTCTGTTTTATAGATTTTGCTCGATAGCAATCGGATTCGGGATCATTAAAGTCAAGTCATCTACACTATCAAAGCCTCCATTTTGGTATAAATTTTGGTTGAACTTTGAAATGGCATGTATAGGACTACCCTTGTTGGTTCAAATATGTTGTGATGTATATGTGTACGGCCATGCGAAAATGGCTCGTAAAAGTGAAGTACGAACTTAGACTATTTGCGGTTTGTATATATATATATATGGTGTCATGATGTGATTATGGATTGGAAATAGGAGTGTTGGTCACATGATCAGCCATTGGTATGGTTAAAATGATCATATGTGAACCTATGTATGGCAAGACTAGTTGGTTCATGGAGACTACAAAATAGGTAAGACGTACCTTAAAAACAGATGCTGCCAGCTGCAGTGACGTGAATGTGAAAAATCACCAAAATTCGTAGGAGTGGTATTAAATAGTGAATAAGCTATGTAAATGAACCTTGATGAGTCTAATTTCATATGAAAGAAACGAAACGGTCATAGGAGTCACATGTTAAGAGATATTAAAGCTATTGTGAGACAGGGCCAGAACGGTTTCTGGGTCCCCTGTCGCAAATTTAAAAATTTACTATAAATTATCCAGAAAGAATTAGGAGTCATGGCTTATATGTACAGATTCCATTTTGAGTCTAGTTTCATTAGAAACAAACGGCACCAGTATTAAAGCCCTGTATAGAGAGATATTCAAGTTGTAACGCGCGGAGGTCAGAGCAGTCGATCCCTGTAACATGGGTGACTTTAACTAATAAACTGTACCAATTGGCCCAACCAAAAATTCTAGAAATAAATCCATGGATGGATATATGAGTCTAAATTTAGGGAAAATTTACGAAACCAGTTTCCAAGTTTTGAAACTCGAGATATGATTTTTAAGGCGATAGTGACGCAGTTTTCCAGCCTGACTGGAAATGTCAATTGGTGGGCGAAATATGTGGATTTGGCTTGTTAACCCCTCGTGTCCGACACCGGCGATGGTCTCGGGTTCGGGGTGTTACACTTCCTGGTGAACTCAACAATCAATATAACCTGAAACATAAACATAACATTTATAAGTTACTCTAACTTAGTGAGCTTGAAATATACTTTACCCTTAATCAATTATATGTTGAACTCTTTATCCGGACTATCTAGATTTTCTCAAATCTACCTTTGACCAATACTATTATATTGTAGGGCAAGCTTATAGATATGCAAATCTATCACTTACAATACTTATCAAATCAACCATTTCTTAACTCATTGGCTTCCTTCAAATCAGACTAGACGATTCTACCTCTTCTTTTCTATTCAATTATCTTATAATGATTTTCCCAGAACAATTGTTCCAAAAATACTATTCACAAGCGAATACCTTCTTTTCTTCTTCAGCCAATCCATGTACGAGAAATGAAACAGGTTGAAGATATACCTTCTTAACTGAAAAACGATAAAAGATGCTAGTGATTCGATGTTGATTCTAAGCCACAACGAAAACGTCCCGGCCTCTATGTGATCCACCCAGTCAAAGAATGAACATCAAAATTCTCTTAAACTTTTCAGAGAGAATTTTCAAGAACAACAGCTAGACCCTTTTCTTGTGCTTTCCTGGTAACCCTAACACACTAAGGGATTCATTTCCTTTTTATTTTCTTTGATATCATATCTCAGAAAATAAAAATGAGATTATTCCCTTATTATTAGAGAAACAAATGAAAAGTCAGGAAAAATATTATATCCTTTCCAAAAGAATATCACATTCCATGTCCTTTTATATTTTGACCGAAATTATTATAACTATTTATATTAATAATTTCAGTAAAATATTATAATTAATATTTTGTATGAATAAAATTCATATATTAATTTTATGTATGTTCTCTATTTATATGCAACAAGTTTGTACATATAATGTGTTTAATATTAAACTATCAAATTAAATTAATTCAACAATTAATTTAATTCATGTGATAGCTAAATACAATACCAACCTTACAGCAAAATAGGTTTTTAGCGGTGTTTTTTTGGCCCTATAGCAGCACTTATAAGCGTTGATAAAATAGTTTGCGGCCTTAGATAAGCATCGTAAAAAATACCGCTTTAGATAGAGCCCCTAAAAT
Organism: Gossypium arboreum; assembly: GCF_025698485.1. Classification (NCBI taxonomy): domain Eukaryota; kingdom Viridiplantae; phylum Streptophyta; class Magnoliopsida; order Malvales; family Malvaceae; genus Gossypium; species Gossypium arboreum. The sequence continues at coordinate 70,283,051 of NC_069081.1, forward strand.
TTACGGCGTTTATGTGGTAAAACGCCGCAAGAGAGTCGAGATGTTGTGGTGTTTGTAGCTAGAAGCACCACAAAAGATCATGTTCTTCAGTGGCATTTGTAGTAGAAGCGTCGCTAAAGTCATGTTCTATAGCGGCGTTTGTGGAAAAACTCCACTAACATTAACAAATTTTACCAATCCATTTTATTTCATATAGAACCTAAATTTTCAACATATTTTCCTGTAACTTCAAATCCAACAACAAACTTCAAATCTAAATGATACTATCACGAAAGAAATATGTATATGATCTAAATTAATAACTGAAATAACAAAATATATTCAAAATTTATATTGTTAAGATATTCTCACAATAAGAAAACAAAAGTCTAAGATGGCGGATTCTGCGATTGATTCTGTTGAAACATCTTCATCATATTTTGAGGTTGTAGTTGGAGTTCATCATATTTTCTTTTAGCCTCTACTTCTCTTGATGTTGCCTTCTCTTTAAGTTGAGCAATGTGCTCAACTGTGCTCACTTGCGCCTGAGCCATCTGGTCCCTTAACCTCTGAACATCAGCTTGAGCCTGATTCACTGAAGGCATGTACTGCTGCGAGCTGGATCCAAAATATTGGGTTTGGCTAACGAAAGATCCTTGAAATTGAACCCAATGATACCTTTCTGGACCCAAAACTTCAATAATAACTCAGTTATCAATGTCATCAAGATTAACAGAACTATTACTCGAAGCATCGCTTCATACTCTGCCCTTTTATCCTATAGCTTCTCCTAATGAATAAATTAAGGAGTTAGAAATGAAATATATAATCAAGAAAATGCAATATAACTTGGTATTATTTGCATTACAAATGAAGAATTAAAACATTATAATTAAACATGATAAATATTTAAAATAATTCAAAATTTATTAAGTAAATAGACCATAATATTTGCAGCTTTAGTAGTCATAAGAGATCCATCTTTCTTTCTATGTGTAATGTCAAAAAGTTGAAGGCGTCCAACTTTTTGACCAGACGACAGTTCCTACAATATAGGAGGAAAAATATTATTTAGTAGAAAGTAATTAATATTTGACACAATTAATAAATTTAAAATACCTCGTCATCAAGTACACAAGATAAACTTTTCGACCCAGCTGTGTGCGTGAATTTTTGTTTTTACCTACTTGTAGTTCCAACTTGCTTACGATCCTACATTATGAAATTATTATTATGTATATAGTAAATACTATAAATCAAAATAATTATAAGAGTTTGGAAGTACGTAATACCTTTTATTTCTTTAAATTCCAAAATCTAACTGCATCTTCCCATTGATACTTCAGCATTCTCGGTGGGACATTTCACAATTTCTCTTCGAGGTTTATATTTTTCTTAAAATATTATTTTTTTAAAGTACATTTATGGTCTCTCTATTTCTTTGCTAATGGTTTCTTCACATAATTATCTGAGACCTCTAAAGCAAATCTCTCTTGCAAATAACACAAGTTTAGAAAGTAAATATAAATGAAAAATCAAACCAAAGTATTATAAATTATGTGAAAAATAAAATAAAGAACACACAGATTTTAAATGAAAACCCTTTCGGGAAAAAACCACGGGCAAAGGAGAAGAAAATATGTGTGAAAAAAATAAAATAAAATAAAATAAAGAACACACAGATTTTACGTGGAAACCCTTTAGGGAAAAAACCACGGGCAGAGGAGAAGAAAATTCACTATGTCGAATTCGAATAATTACAAGAGGAATAGACTATGTCTATTTATAGGCTTGTAAAGCCATATTCTAGTAAGACTGAAACACCTTATTCTAATCAATATCAAATAGATGGAATTCAATAAGGTTTAAAAAACCTTATTCTCAAATAAAATAAAAGAAGTGCAATTCTATATGGATTCTTCTTTTATTTTATTTTACCACTGTATTTTATTTAAATAAGGATCCAGGTCACTTAATTCTAACAATCTCTACCTTGACACGAATTCTCAATGAACAAGTTCTTGATTGCAAACTCTCAACGAACAAGTTCTCCACCTCTTCCATAAAACCCCTTAAGGGTTTAACTTCAACAATGAACACCAACCAAGTCTAAGCAATGCTCAAACTTGGTTATAAGAAGTGACTTAGTCATCATATCTGCAGGATTTTCATGAGTACTAATTTTGCTCACAACAATATCACCACGAGCAATAATATCACGAACAAAATGATACCGAACATTAATGTATTTTGTTCTCTCATGAAACATTTGATCTTTAGTAAGAAAGACGGCACTCTGACTGTCACAAAATACTGTGCTGATATGAAGGTCTTCATTGAGTTCACTAAAGAGTCCCTTCAACCAAATAGCTTCTTTACAAGCCTCAGTAATCGCCATGTACTCAGCTTCAGTGGTAGATAAAGCGACTGTAGTTTACAAAGTGGCTTTCCAACTGATTGCACAACCTCCGATTATAAAGACATAACCTATGAGAGATCTTCTTCTATCAAGGTCTCCAGCAAAATCTGCATCAACATACCCAATAACTCCATTCTTCCAAACTGTAAGAAAACATCAGTAGTACCTCGTAAGTATCTTAAAATCCACTGAACTACTTTCCAATGTTCTTTACCAGGATTCGCCATATATTTGCTAACTGCACTAACTGCATATGATAAATCTGGACGTGAACAAACCATAGCATACCTGAGAGATCCCGCTGCACTAGAGTATGGAACATGTGACATGTACTCAATCTCATCATCTGATTGTGGATACAAAGCCGATGAAAGTCTGAAATGAAATTTGCTAAAGGAGTACTAACGAGCTTAGCACTCTGCATATTGAACACAGAAGAACTGTCTCAATGTACCCCTTCTGACTTAGGTACAATTTACTTGCTTTTCTATTTCTGAGAACCTCCATACCAAGTATCTTCTTTGCTGGTCCCAAATCTTTCATCTCAAATTCTTTATTTAGTTGGGCTTTGACCTTTCTTATCTCTCCTTTATCTTTTGCTGCTATCAATATGTCATCAACATAAAGAAGTAGATACAAAAAAGAATCATCACTGTTTTTCTTAAAGTAAACACAACTGTCAAAACTAATTCTTTTGAAATCATGAGAAGTCATAAAGGAATCAAACCTCTTGTATCACTACCTTGGTGACTGTTTCAAACCGTAAAGAGACTTTTTCAGCAAGCAAACATAGTCCTCTTTTTCTAAGATTGTAAAACCCTCTGGTTGTTGCATGTAAATATCCTCTCAAGTTCCCATGCAAAAATGCAGTTTTTACATCTAACTGTTCAAGCTCCAAATCATGCATGGCCACAGTACCAGACAAAGCTCGAATCGAATTGTGCTTCACAACTGGGGTGAACACATCTGTAAAGTCCACTCCTGGAATTTGACTGTAACCCTTTGCAACAAGCCTTGCTTTATATATGGGTTTTTCAACTTCTGGAGTTCCTTCTTTCTTTTTAAACACCCATTTACAATGAACAGCCTTTTTACCTTTAGGAAGTTTCATAAGATCCCATGTTCTATTTTTGTGGAGTGATTCCATCTCCTCTTGCATAGCAAAATCCACTTTTCTGAGTCTTCACAGCTAATCGTCTTAGAATAATTAGATGGCTCTTGATTTGCATCTATATCTTCAACCACATTTAAAGCATAAGCAACTAGATCAGTGTCGACATACTTTTTTGGAGGTTTAATTTCTCTTCTAGTTCTATTTTTGGCGATAGAGTATTGCGGTGAAGAAGCAACTCTATTCTCAATTTTTGTACTAGCTTGAAGAGTCGACTCTGTATTAATGTGACGCTCCACCTGCTTTTGATTTTCTTTATTGGAAGAGTCTTTAACAGATAAGTTAGGTAGCATAGCAGTTTCATCAAAAACAACATCCCTGCTAATCACAACTTTTCTATTTTCAGAACACCATAACTTATACCCTTTTACACCAGCTTTATAACCAAGAAAAACATATTTAATGGATCTCGGTTCCAATTTTCCATTATCAACATGAGCATACGCAGGATACCCAAAGATCTTTAAATCAGAATAATTAGTAGGATTACCAGACCATACCTCTTGTGGAGTCTTTTTCTCAATGGCAATAGATGGGGATCGGTTGATCAAAAAAATATAGTAAAAGCTGCTTCGGCCTAAAACGACTTTGGTAAATTAGTATTTGACAACATACATCGAACTTTCTCCATGATCATTTTGTTCATTCGTTCTGCAATGCCATTTTGCTGTGGAGTATGGAGAACTGTCAAGTGTCTCACAATCCCTTCTGACTTGCACAATCTATTAAACTCATCAGAAAAGAACTCTAAGCCATTGTCTGTACGGAGGTATTTTATTTTTTTCCTGTCTATTTTTCAATCATAATTTTCCAAGACTTAAATGTGAAAAACACATGCTCCAAATTTTTCTGGAAAAATCATCAATAAATGTTAGCATATAATTAACTCCACCTCTCGAAGGCACTCTGGATGGCCCCCACAGATCAGAATGAAAATACTCCAATGTTCCCTTCGTGTTATAGATTCCTCTAGTGACTCGAACTCTCTTTTGCTTCCCAAAAACACAGTGCTCATAGAAATTCAGTTTTCAAATTCATTGCCCATTAAGAAGACCTATTTTGCTCAATTATTTCATGTCATTCTCACTTATATGCCCTAGGCGCATATGCCAAAGTTTAGTAATGTCATCATCTGACAAGAAAGAGAAAGCGACAACTGCATCACCAGTAATAGTAGAACCCTGCAAAACATATAACTTGGCAGTCTTTCTCTACCCTTTCATCACAACAAAGGAACCTTTGGAAATCTTTAAAACCCCACTTTCAGTTGTGTATCTATACCCTTTTGAATCAAGAGTACTCAATGAAATTAAATTTCTCTTTAATTCTGAAACATGTCGTATGTCACTAAGTGTTCTGACAACTCCATCAAACATCTTAACTTTAATTGTTCCAATACCTGTGATTTTACACGAAGCATTATTTACCATCAAAACAACACCTTCAGACATTGTTTCGTAAGTTGTAAACCAATCCTGATTGGGACTCATGTGGAAGGTGTAGCCTGAATCAAGTATCCACTCCTCGCTCACTTTAGAATTGTTGACAGAAGCGACTAGAAGTTCACCATCGCTATAGTCTTCTACAACATCAGCCTCACTGGAATTTTCTAGTTGTTTTCCCTTTTGATTCGCAACCTCCCTTTTAATCTTGTTCTGTAGCTTATAGCACTCAGATTTAATATGTCCTATTCTGTAGCTTATAGCACTCAGATTTAATATGCCCTTTCTTCTTACAGAAGTTACAAGTTTTACCTCTGCTTGAAGACTTCGATCTACCCTTAGATTTACTGCGAGGATTTCATTCCTGTGTCCTTCCACGATCATCATCAGCATTCCGATCTTGTCTCCCATGAACAATGAGACTCTCTCTCTGAGAGTCAGGTTTAACCACAAGATGCTTCATCTTATCATACGAGGTCAAAGAATCATAAACCTCATCAACTGTTAGAAATTCACGGCTATATAAAATAGTGTCTCTAAAGGTTGAATAAAACGGGGGCAACGAACAAAGTAGAATCAACCCTAGATCTTCCTTATCATACTGAACCTCCTTGGCCTCCAAGTTTGAGAGAATTTCTTTAAACACTGCTAAGTGTTCGTGTATAGACGCACCTTCCTCCAAAGGATGAGCATAAAGATGCTGCTTCATATGCAACTTTCTTGTTAGAGTTTTTGACATACATATTTGTTCCAACCTCTTCCATAATCAAGTGGCGGTCTTCTCCTTCATCACATCCTGTAAAACTTTGTTAGACAAATGCAGATGTAATGTGTTAACGCCTTTCGATCCTTATGTTTCTTCTCTTCATCTGTTAATGACGAATGCATCTTATCTATCCCTAGAAGGGCTTCCTCTAGATCCATCTACGCAAGAACTGCTTGCATCTTAATCTACCACAACATAAATCTAGTGTTACGATCCAACAGTGGAATTTCATACTTCAAATACGCTATTACAGTGATCGAGATGAACAACCCGGAAGCTCGGATACTAATATGTGAAGAAATAAAATAAAATAAAATAAAAAATACACAGATTTTATGTGGAAACCCTTTCAGGAAAAAACCACAGGCAGAGGAGAAGAAAATTCACTATGTCAAATTCGAATAATTACAAGAGGAATAGACTATGTCTATTTATAGGCTTGTAAAGCCATATTCTAGTAAGACTGAAACACCTTATTCTAATCAATTTCAAATAGATGGAATTTAATAAGGTTTAAAAAACCTTATTCTAAAATAAAATAAAAGAAGTGTAATTCTATATGGATTCATCTTTTATTTTATTTTATCACTGTATGTTATTTAAATAAGGATTCGAGTCACTTAATTCTAACAAATTACATTCACGTTATTACCTTAATATTATCCAGAGCATGATTTTTGTTACTATCAGACATATGATGCAATGACTCATAGTTGATTGGCAACAGATAGGTATTTCGTGGTATAATGCCTGAGTATCCTACTAAAACTCGAGCTTCTGATCCAATAGGCTGACCATGATTGTTTCTAGATACTTTGACATACTCCATAGAATTTAGATTGTATAAATCCTTTAATAGTGTATGTCCTTTAGTTTTGTGTCTCGCACCATTTTCAGCTAAAAGAATTGAATATGATAATATAAGAATTTGAAACAAAAATCAATAATAAAAGTAAACATGCATATAAGTTAAAGTTAACATTACTTTGAATTTCTATAGGTTCGTCAACTGTATTCAGAACATTCGAAGATCCAATAACAGTCTGTTGATCACTATTTGTTTCTGCCGAATTTGGAAGAATTTGAATAATATTTAGATTTCACAATCTTTTTCCAGGCATATTATCTGCAATACACATAAAATAGTTGAAATATTAGTAACTAATTACAACAATAATAGTAATGGATTTATTTAACAAAAGCAAGATTTAAATTATAATATTACATATAATTAAAAAACGTAAAATCTTACTACATCATGATTCGTAAATATCTTCATCCACATCCTGGCAAACCTATTGAAATTGTGTACTAGTACTAGTACTAATTAGATAGAAGAGGAGATCTAATAACCAGGTTTCAATTTCTAAACCTCCATATGAGGTCAATACACGAGCTAAAATTATTAAAATTGTAACAGCCTAATTTAAAACTCTAGTCGGAACGGTAGTTTCGAGACCACGAATCTAAGTTAGAAAAATATTTAAATATTATTTTTTGTGTTTATTATATATGAATTTGCATGTGTGAAAGTTTCGTATGAAAATTTGATTGTTTGTGTGCTTAATTTAATAAAAGAACTTAATCGCGTAAATTGAAAACTTGATAGTTTAAAGCATAAGGGCTGAATTGTTAGTGGCTTTTTAATATGGGGTATTTATGTGGCAAATATACCATGGCTAATAATAATGGACGGCATTAACCTTGTTTTATAATGAATCCAAATTATTATATAAAGGTTATTTTGATAATTTAACAAAATAATATAAGTTATAATATAATAAAACATTAAAGAAACCATGCATGTGTTCATCTTTATTTGACCGAAACTAGTAAAGAAAAGAAAAAGAGAAAGCAAATGACATTCGGCCATTGTTGATTCAAATTGAAGGTTAGTTTGGTTTCAATTTTTAATGATTTTTATGTTTTTGAGATCGTTGCTTCGAATACTATCCGACCCATGCTAGGATTTCTGATTTTGATGAATATTCTGAATTATGCCATTGATGAATATTTGTGTTTTATGATGTTTGGTGATGAATTATGAAATATAAGTTTTGGATTAATATGTTTTGTATTGGAATTTTTGATGAATTTGAGTAATTAGGGCTAAATTGCAAAAATAATAAATTGAAGGACTAAAATGCAAAATAAATGAAATGTGTGTATTTGTATGTACTAGAGGAACATTCGGCCTAAGCATTTTGCATGGTGATTTTGTGTATTTTGTGTTTTATGCAACTAGGACTAATTTGTAAAAGTATGAAATATTAGGGGTAAAATGGTAATTTTCCCATTTATGTGTTGTTGGATTAAATTGAATGAAATTGTGTTTAAATGAGATTAATTTGAAATTGTATAGATCAAGAACAAAAGAAATCGGACTTGGATCGGAGAAAAACAAAAAATAGTCGAATAGTCGATTTACATTGTTCGTCGATATCTAAGGTAAGTCTATAAGCAATAAACGTCGTTAAATTTGAATGTATATGATCTTTATATGCTGAATTTAATTCTGTGAATTTCTATTAGTTATGGCTGAATGTATAAATGTTTATGAGATTTGGGAACAAGTTCGATTCAATTGAGATATGATGCTTTAAAAGCTTCGTATGAACCTTAAGGAAAAATTAGGGTTTTCAAAATATGAATTATGTGTAAGATCGACTTTGTATCAGTGATATTCAGGCTTTATGTCGATGAATTATATCAGGCTTATTGCCTCGCAGGCTTATTGCCGATGTATTATTTCAAGCTTATTGCCTAGCAGGCTTTACGCCGGTGTATTATTTCAGGCCTATTGCATAGCAGGCTCTGTGCCGGTGTATTATACTAGGCTTTATGCCTAGTAAATTTTATGTGAGCAACGGAAAAAGTAATCAAATGAGTTAAATGAGCTTAAGTGATCAGGTATGTGAATGTGATTTACTTATTTGAAATGAAGATAAATTGACTGAAAGATATGTGATAAAAATGTTATATGATGCTATTGAAAATGTATATAATTATGGTAGTGTATTCGGTCTTATGATAAGTATATGTAATTCAAAAGCTCAATTTATGAGTATGTATATATGAATGCGTATGTATAATCAATTATATATGAAATTATGACTTTGAAATTGGAGACTATATTGATAATTGATATATGTGAACATTTGGCCATGGTATATTTTGAGTATAAATATATGTTTTATATGGTTTATTTATTTTAGATTGAAATGTCTATATATATATATATATATATATATATGAAATTGATAGTCTGATTCACTTTATTTTATTGATCTATCAAGATCATTAATTTGAGTAAATTGCTTATAATTTACTAAGCTAGGTTAACTTACCAAGCTAAGTTAGCGTACTTTGTGTGTATATATTTGTCTTTGTTTTATAGATTTTGGAGATTGTTATATGCTCAGGGATCGTTAGTAAAGTCAATCGCACTATCGTTTATTCTCAGTACTTTTGAAAGTCTTAAATTCAAACTTATGGCATGTATAGGCTATATTATCCTTGGACATATTTGATTTTGATATGTATATATGTTAAAAAGCCATGCGAAAATGGCTTGTTTATTTTGTCAAGTATGTTTATATGGTTGAGTAAATGATGTGGTTGATATATATATATTGGTTGTGGTTGACATATTCGGCTAGGAAGCATATTTGTCGGTGAATATGGTTTGAAGTGGTTGATTGCAAAGTGAATGATTTATAAATAGCTCATTTAGTAAGCTTCATATATATATATTGATTTGCAAGTGTGATGAGTTGTGTTAATTCAGCACATGAATATTTGTTATATTAGCTATTTATTTTTGGTTAATTTATCCATGTAAAAATTGTCATAAAATGAAGTTGTATATTTAGTATATGAGGTTTGTGTATTCGGATTGGTAATGAAATATTAAGGACATTCGGATATGACTTTTAAATTATTTTTATTGTGTTTGTAATTTTGATTTGGTGTGTAAGTGAAATTGGGATATATGCTTAAATTTGCACTTAGCCGATTATATGGTTATTGAATTGGTTTGGTAAATTAAAGTGTTAGTTAAAATGGTTACTTTTTACATAGCAAGCTTATATGTGGATAAATGCTAAAATTATGGTGTTATATAGTTTAAATTTTAGTGGCATGCCATATCTTATTTCGATGCTATTATATTATTTAAGAAAAATTTGGATAAGTTGTGATTATATATTTATATTTATATGTTTAACATTATTTACTTATAACCTTATATTGGACATATCTTAATTAAATGGTTATGATATAATTTATAAAGATGTTAAATTGATTATTTATGTTACAATTGCTTGGTATTGAGTTTTATGCTTGAGTATAATTGTAATTGTCAGAAAGTTGTGTCTCGTTTGGTAATACCTCGTAACCCATTCTGGCTACGGATACGGGTTAAGGGTGTTACTAGAACTAAATAATGATAAGAACCAACTTATATGAAATTAATATATATGGATTGAATCCCAAAATTAACAAATTCACTATAGGTTTCCTAATCAATTTATTCTTAACCACTCTACTCTAAAACTATAAATCTCAATTTAATAATAAAACGAATCATTAACAGAAATTTTGATTTAAAAAACAGCGACGACTAAGGTATAATGATGGTACAACTTCCTCAAATCAGGATGACCACCATCTTTTGCTTTCTCCCAATCAGAAAAAAAACAAGCAATGAGAAACAAGGGAACTCAATTATTTGTAAAATAATACCTAAAATTTTACAACCATATATAGAAGTCTGATATTTTAGTTTTGGTTTGTAGGCATGTTCCTAAATGTATGCATCTATGAAAAATGCCATTAAAAGAAGAAACTGGGCAATCCATAATAATCCACGGTAGAGCAGGCTTCAATCACGACTGGTCCACACAAAGATTAACTTTGTAATTTCGTGATCTTTTAGAGTAAAATGATAAGGGCAATTCCTTCCACGATAAACTTGATCTATTAAAGCTTAGAAAATGACTAGTTGGAATTTTCTGGACCATCTTAATTAACAACTTTGACTAATGGGATTCTAAGTTAACCATATCTTGTTATTATCACTACCCTATTAAGTTATATTAACATTAATTGCATGCATTTTTTTCAAAGTTGAATTTGAGTTTTATTTATTAATATCATGTATTTGACATGCAAATGTAAATTCTGTAAGACATATGGGGGATGCATAAAATGATAAACATAACAATAGAGAGGAATATGATAATGCATGAACTAGCCTACACTAATTAGTGGCAATAATGAAAATGAAGAAAAAGTTTAGGCCAATTTTTAAAGCCATAAACATATGAAATAGTTGCAATATTTAATTGATTTTTTAAAAATTTAAAACTATATAAAACAGACAACAAGTTTCTAACTTGAAAAGAAATTATTATCAATATATTTGTTGATGGAAGTTGAAATAGTGTTGTTATGATAAAATAATAGTTTGTGCAAGAATTTACGGAGTAATAATAGTTTAGGTTAATATGTTTATTGGAAAGTATGCCTTTTTCTACTATTAACTACAATTTGGTTCCATCTCCAAAGCAGATTAAAAAAATTCATTAAATGAATAAAAGGAAAAATAAGAATAAAAGAAAGGCTGCTAAATCTCTTACCAACCTCCCAAAGCCAAAAGGTCAAAAGCTTCCCTTAACTATTCTTCTATTAAGTAATACAATTAGCGTCACTTGTAATTCACTCTTTTGCTTTATATAATATATACTGACCTGATTTGTTGAAACCTGAACGGATTGAGCAGCGATGGACGGAGTAGAGGATTGTCAAGCTTTGAAACAAGACTCAGACAAGCAGAGGATTGTCGAGCAGTGATGGACAGAGCAGCATTGATGAAGGAGATGGAGATCGATGGCAAATGCATTGTTGACGGCAATGTAATAGACGAATGATCGGACAGATGACCAGCAAACGGATGGGAAAGAAAAAAAATAAGTTAGGGATTTGGGGGAAAAACTAAGTTAGGGATTTGGGGAAAACGATTTGAAAGAATAAGGGTTGGGGGTGAGCTATCAAAATGATGCCGATTCAATAAAAATAAAAAAAATATCCACGGTATTTATGGGAAAAACACCGCTATTTCTTTACTTTTCGCCGCTTTTATGGGAAAAACACCATTAAAGCTTCTCTCATTCAGTGTACCTTTGTGGCACGTAGCATAAAATATCGCTAAATATGTACTATTTGTGGCGATATATCCACAAACAACACTATATATTACTTATTGCAGCATTTTCCGGTCAGCGCCACTAATGGTATATATTTGTGGCATTTTTCAATACAAATACCGTTAAAAGTTCAACCTTTGCGGCATTTTCAATCCAAATCCCATGAAGAACGCCACTAAAAGCTTAATTTGTTGTAGTGCAAATGTGTTTCAATTTTGTTCATTTTAACCATAGGGTATGACCCTATAGGTCTTGTAACGTTAGTAGTAATACTAGCACATTTCTAATAATACAAGTAATGAGTGGCATATAGCAATGCATAGCAATGCATCATTGCTACCGAACTTACAAGAAGTCGTAATCCAACATAACATTTCTGTGATAATCTTTTCATGTATTATATCATTTTATCCTTAATATCTAGATTGGACACAAGTCATGAAATAGTCACACTTGTATAGTCCAATCTTATATTTCTTGATTTTCTAAGTAGACTAAAATAAATAAATAAGTGTGATATCTCATATCAACTTATTCGAGCATGGCCATACATTTCTAGTCTCACTCCATCAAGAGGCCTAAGATATTGCTCCCATTATGTAGGAGGGATAAATCCTATCTTGATCAACCATATCCCACTACATGGATTGTGGTATATCCAACATCAGTTTTTATAGTACAACCTGTTATGGTAGACGTTTGACTATATCGAAATATATGACTCATGATATTGGGACAATGATGATCTCAAGTTTGAGGATCATATACATAGTTATCACTATGAGTAATATTGTGACTATTACATAATAATCCAAGAAACATACTCATGGCAGGTCAGTCCAGTATGTTGTTCTCTAACACATGCTCATGTATTGATTTTGACATCCCTATGTCAATAACAACACTTTGTCATCAATCAACTACACATTAGTCTCAATGCATTATCATTGCCCATGGCCACAATAATACTCGACTAAGGACCTTTTCCAGAATAATCATATTATTCTTAGGACTTTATTATTAACCAGTTTATTTATACACATAGAAAAAGAAACTGAAATAATAATGGAAATGCCTTATATTAAGAAATAAGGTAAAATGAGTATGTGATTACAATCATCTCATGATTCGTCTTTGGGGATGCTCTAACAGTTATAGCAAAATCCAAATTTTGTTGCGGATCACCGGACATTGTTATAGGTTTAGCACGAATGAGTAACCTGATATGATGTGGTATAAGTTTAGCCCGGGCAAATAACCTAATGTAATTTAAGCTTAGACGAGAAACTTGGTGAAGTGTAGTTTACCCGCGTATTGGACTAGGGTTCTATCAGGTGAAATGTTATTAATGGAATTGGAAACTTGAAAATGTAACCAAAATAGATTGATGATAGAATATGGTAATGAAATGAATTATGTGAAATTGTTATGAGTTTATGAATTGATAAATGCATATGGAACTATATTTTTGATGTTATGTGATTCATGTTAAAGAGAGTAAACAAAAGAAATTATAAAAATGGTTGGAAATGAGCCCTGGGGACCGAAATGAGTATGAATATGTCAGTAGACTCTAGAAAGGGATTGAATGGTAAGTTAAAAGGTAAGATATTAATCATGAGATTTGGATGACTTAATGTCAATAGAAGGTGTGTATAGATGTTTAATTCAGGTTTCAATATGAAAGCTAAATGGTTAAATGATGTCTATGTTGGAAAATCGAGTTTGGAAAATGCAACGAAAAATAAATTTAGGGAAAAACTAGAGTTTTAATTTTTTTTCCAAAACAAGAACTCGGTTGTGGTATCTAAAGTAATAAACACTTAATCAAAATTGTACCTTTTCGATTCTTCTAGGATAGTGCTTCGACCGAGTAGTCTTCTCTTCTATCCTCAAGCTCACGTCTATCGAGTGTGGGCTCGCTTCGAATCAGAAAATTTTTCACAAAATACCAGCGGGGTAATTTAACAATTTCTCTAAACTTTTGGGCTAAGTTGTAAATAAGAAAAATATCTCTAGAAATTTCTTGAAATAATTTCTTCACAGAATTTTCTCTTTACAACTTTCTCTTGAATTCAAATTTGTATAAATAATGACCCAAGACTATTTTTATATAGGAGAGTTTAGAAAGTTCAACTATTATAAAACTTAATCACTTTATTATTAAATTAATATAATATTTATCAAGATAAATATTAGATTAAATTTAATACAAAATCTTATTAAATTAATAAAATATTTATCTACAAGAGAAGCATTAAATTAAATTTAATATAAATAATCACTTTAATATTAAATTAATAAATTACTATTAAGGTAAGTATTAAATTAAATTTAACATTAAATCTATTATAATAATATTATTTTTGAATAGTTAATCTAAAATCAAATTCTCTAGTAGAGTCTCAGTATGAGTGTAATTCTTTCACTACTCAACCACTGAAGACCCACCGCCATCGACTATTTTCCAACCACTGGAATGTCGTCATCGCAACCATCGACACTCTGAGCTGGTTTGGTTTCTATCGCTTTAGTTTGGGCTAGCGACTGCTCGATTGGTCCAGTCCAGCCACCGGTTGGACTAGTTTTTGGTTCTTGGTCTCAGTTTTGGGCTCCCGGCCCAATTTACAATCTCGGTCCAATTTTCAAGTTTAATTACCCATTGGGCTAATTGTCTAACTTAAAATTAATTTCCAAAAATATCATATTAATTTTAATTAATTTGATTAATTAATTTTACTTGATCAAAATTAATTTTTCCAAAATCATTTAGATTTTTCAAATTAAATTTTCAAGAACATTATTTAATCAAATTCTCTAGTTGAAAATTTTAATTCCACATCGAATAAATCCACTCAATTAAATTGTTTTCAAAGACATAGAATTTTCTTCTAATTCGAATGCAGTCCAATCGAGCTTTTGTTGAGCTAGCGAAGGGACGAATCAAACATGTAATATCCCGAATTAGGGCCTAATCGGAATAGTGGTTTCGTGACCATAAATTCGAGATAGAAATAATTATTTTATAATTATTTTGAGGTTTATGATATGATTGCATGATTGTGTGAAAATTTCGTGATGAAATTCTATGCCTAAAGTGCTTAAATTGAAAGTAGGGACTAAATCGAATAAGTTGCAAAACTTGCATTCTAGAAGTTTTTTAGTATGAAATTGTTTTGGAATATTAATGAGGAGGTCTTAAATAGCAATTTGACCAATTTTAAGTTCATGGACAAAATTAGGACATGGAAGGAATTTTTGGAAAGTTTAGTAGTAAGGGTATTTTGGTCATTTAGTTATTAAAATGAATTAAAAACAAAATTAAAAGCCAATTTTTGTCCATCTTCTTCATTAGGCCGAAATTTCAAGGGTTCTCCATAGCTAGGGTTTGTTTCAAGCTTCCAAGCTCCATAATCAAGAAAGACGTGGAATCGACCTCAATCGAGGAAAAGAAAAGATTGTGGACTAAATTGCAAAATCTTTGTATTTTGGTACCAAGGTAATTTCATGTGTAAATAATGTAGCATAATGGTTATTTTTAAGTTATTGATGTTAATTATATGTTATGCTGAACTTTATTATGAAATGTATGCTTTGTGGTTAATTTCAAATAATATGTAAATTATGTGAATTACTTGTTAAATATAATTGTTACCGAGTATTGATTTCGGCATTCTACGGAAGACGGCAAGGATAAGTGTTCGAGGAAAAAGCCCGTTTGAACCTTAGGAATAGATTAGGATACAAGTGACATGTCACTAGGATGGTTGAGCATCCGAACTCGTTGAGTTGAGTCCGAGTTCACTTATGGATGCGAATGTCCGAACTCGTTGAGTTGAGTCCGAGTTCGTGAGATGTAACTAGGCATCCGAACTCGTTGAGTTGAGTCCGAGTTCACTTATGGATGCAAACGCCCGAGCTCGTTGAGTTGAGTCCGAGTTCGCTTATGGGCGGGTTACATGATTGCTTGATTGAATATGTGGCACTTATGTGCAATTTATCCGTGTATCTGAATTATATTCCGATGTGTTCAACGGGTAAAGTTCTACTCAAATGGAGGAATATTCGAGATGTAAAGAGATGTATTGGTAAGTGATGTGAAATGGATATTTTGGACAGGTATGTATTTAACCCTCGGGTTGAGTATTGATACAACCACGATAAGGTAATAAGATGATGAAAAATGATTAAAAATGTGATATGTGTTTTAGTGATACATGCTAATGTTGATTGGTATGACTGTTTGTTAAGTTTCTTATTATTTGCATATGAACTTACTAATCATTTATGCTTACTCCTCCTTCTTATTCATTGTAGTTTTGGACAAGCCAGCTCAGAGTCGGGATAGGTCAAGGCTCACCACACTATCCGGAAGACTTTTGGTAAATGGCTTGTAAATTTAAGTATGGCATGTGTAGCAATATACCTATTTTGTATAAATGATCTTATGGTATGGTTGTGGAATGGTTGAGGAAATGCTTGATAATGATAAATTATGAAAATGGTTAGTGTAGATTATGCTTGATGTTAAGGAAAACTATTAAGATATTTAGTGCATAAAAACTCATAAAAGGGATGAAATTTGCCATAAACAGAATACTGCAGCAACACTGACGCGAGTTTAAAAATTTACTAAAATTCATAGGAATTGAACTTGGTGATGGACTACATATCAAATTGAAGCTTATTATGTCTAGTTTCACATGAAATAAATGAAGCAGGTAAGGGAATTATATGTTACAAGATATTTGAATTTTAGTGAAACAGGGTCATAGCAGTTTCTGAATCCCCTGTTCCAACTTTATAAATTCACCATAAATTGTAAAGATATAATTAGGTAGTGTATTTTATATTCTCAGAATCCTTATTGAGTCTAGTTTCAGGAGAAATAAACCTCATAGTTATATGGATTTTTTACAGAGAGAAATATGGTTCGTAGTAAACAGAGGTCAGAGCAGTCAAGTCCTGAAACAGGGGTAACTTTAACTAATAAACTGTACTAATTGGCCCAACCAAAAATTCTATAAAAAAATTAGTAGATAGGTATATGAGTCTAGATTCAGGGAAAATTTACGGATCTTAATTTTGAGTTTCGTAACTCGAGATATGATTTTTCTTGTGACTGTGATGCAAGTAGCTTAAAAGCTGTGAATGTAGAAACAAATAATCCAAAGTTCTAAAAATGTTAAACTAAGCTTAGTAACACCTCATACTCGACTCCGGCGACGGTCTCGGGCGTGGGGGCGTTACAAAACATATACAATCAGGCTCTAGTTATTGCAATTATGTCCAGAAACCCGTGGCCACTGTGTCTCATTGTTAATTAGGCTCTAGTGATTCCTTTGAGTTAAATCTGTTTACTCAGTACAATCCTATTTTATCTCATTGTCACCATTGTGTCTTCTTAATGATTAATATGACCACTGTCAACAAATGACTATGGTAAATTTCTCATTCAAGAACAAGAAACTTGTGGCCACATTCCATATTTCTCAATCGACACAATGCCAATAAGAAAATATCATTAACTCTTTAATTGAGTTTTGAATTCCATTATTTCTAGTAAAGCCATGTCATACACAAGTCATGTACCCAACATACCGACTATCGACTCGATCATCTTTAGAGCATAAGCCTCCATTTATTTCAAAGCACATGAGCTACATGCGCATGGTCAGTGACTAACTTAGGATTTAGGTAAATCACACCATAAATGTCACAAGTAAATTAATTCACAAACGAACTCAGAATTAATTCATTTTGGGTCTAGTCTAATGTATCATTATGCCTATGAACACATCTATGTCTTTACCCGTGGAGTCAACTAATTTGATAGGCAAGACTAGTCATCTCCTCAATTGGAATTGTAGAGAACATAATAATACTTCTCAGTATTTGAATCAAATGCTCACTTTGATTCTTTTATGGGATTACGGACTCGTTTAGATTATCTATTGAAATAAGTTGTTTTTCTCACAATGTAAATATTCTTACAATGCCACTTATCATCAGTTTGAACTTAGACAATCAATGAGCTAATTTTTACTAGTCACAATTTCACTATGCATGCAAAATATGAAAGACAGAAATACAAAAGATATAACAGTGAAATGTGAAATTTATTTATTCATCGTTCAAATACATAGAAAATAATTACATGTTTACTACAATATGGGCACATTTCCCAATAGTTTATTGATCATAGAATTAGATGACTTATGTTAAAGGTATATATGATGGTTCATAAATGGTATGAAATGTTTAAATGATATAAAGTTTGGCATTTGACAACTATAATGAATTTGTAAATTCTATTGCAATGATGAATGGATTCATTTGCTAATTGCCTTATGTATACTCCTATATGTAATTGATCATGGCATTACTTGGCATGATAGGGATATAAATTGGGTAGATATTGTGTTTGTACTTATTATGATAAATTGCTTATGTTAACGTCATGTTATCTTGAATCATGAAAGTACCATTGAGCATTATCGCTCAACGCATGGTTTGTTTATTTTGTGCGCAGATACAGGTATATTTCAAGGTTACGAGAAGTGATTCCATCATCTAGATAGTAATCCTCGACTCAGCAATATTTGTATATCTCATTTTGTTAAATATATGACATGTACCTAGGTTGAATCAATTTTTGCATAATGCAATCATGTTGAATTTTAGCTAATAATGGTCAGCTAAATATGGCATAATGGTATTGTTCATGTTAAGTTTTGAGATTCTTGATATTTAAATGAAGTTGATATGCATAAATGATTTTAGGTGGATTAATTGAATTGGTATTATATAGCTAATAGTTGGTATGTGGAATATGTCATTAGTAATAAATAAAAGTGGTGTCTGATGTACTGTACAAGTATAAGTGGTGTAAAATGCTTAGAAATGAGCATATGATTGGTATTTTTTCTTATTTGAATGAATAGAAGGATTGGTTTGTATGTTTGCATAAATTTGAATAGGTACCAAATTAGATCTTTTTGAAAACAAGTAGTCATGTCACGACATCGGCTCTTGAACATTGCGATGAGACCAAGTTAGTGAGTTGTGTCATGACAAGGAACTCCTGAAGTCACTACGTCAACCTGATATTTTGCAAACTTTATAATTTAGTCTTAATTTGACTTCGAGTTAGCAAAAGAGCTTTCATAAGCTCGTATAAGACTCGAAAATGATGAAAATCATATTGAGGTTGAATAAATTTGTTACTAGCATATATAAAAGGGTAAATTGAATCATAGTTGTTTCGGTAACAAATATGGAATCCTGTAGCTCGAATCTGGTAGTAAGGTTGGTATGGGATGTTACAGGGTTAAGCAATTACCATAATCGCTCCATACCCACTATCCAAAAGAAAAAAATTCATCTCGCCCTACCCTTTATCCATTTTTCAAAAAATCTATTCCATTCAGAAAGGATTGGTTTAAAATCTATCGAGCGATTCAGGTTTTGGCATCCCTACTCAACATCAATAGTTGCCCCACATAAACAACAAGTGGATAATAAAGTAAATAATATTTTGCTATATCTAGTGATGATAAACATGAATGCTATGTTTGCTATGAGTTAGCAATAAAATAATTTTAATCGATAACTGTTAGCCACTCACATGACTTGCTTTGGGAAAAAATGAGAAATTTTTTTCGATTTTTATTTTTTTGCGAGCGTTTTTACTCATATTTCTAATTTCAAGTTTAAATTTGTATTAACTATTCCTTATTTATATATAACTATTATAATACATATTGTAATAAGTAACTTTTTTCCTTATGTTGTTTTTTTATACAATGCTTAAAACTATCCATAATCCCACATGAACTTTTAAATAGAGGATAAACGTGCATAAACATGCTCAAACCACAACCTCATACAGTAGTAACAATGATAATGCTAACCGAGATAAGACTCAGTCAACTCTTATGTTATTACACGAGTAACCAAACCACTCAAAATAACAATAATATACAACGCTATCAAATACATGTCTAGACCATAACTAAATACCTAATATGGTACACTTTAACATCTTTGTTTGATGATCTCTTATAAAATATAAGTACATAATAATATTTTATGATTTTGATTTCCTTTTTACCTAATTCCATCCATTGGCTTGATCTTTGCTTTGAAGGAATTACTCATCACGACAATAAATTCGACACTACAGCAAAATAGATTTTTAGCGGCGTTTTTTTTGGGCTTATAGCGGCACTTATAAGCACGCTAAAACTATTTGCAGCGTTTTTATTAGCGCCGCAAAAAACTCAGCTATAAACAACATGCTAAATAGAACATGACCTTTAGATGCACTTCTACCATAAACGCAACTATAGAACATGACCTTTAGTGGCGATTCCCTACAAATGTCGCTATAGAACATGACCTTTAGCGGCGCTTTTACTAAAAATGCCGCTATAGAACATGACATTTAGCGGCGCTTTTACTAAAAACGCTACTATAGAATGTGAGCTTTAGTGGCATTTTTGCTGAAAACGCTGCTAAATGTCATGTTCTTTAGCGGCGTTTTGGTGAAAGTGTCACTAAATGTCTTGTTCTTTAGTGGCATTTGTGAAAAAAACGCCACAAATTTAGCAGATTTCTAACATCTCATTTTCATTCATATACAACGCTTCCTGTAACAACCAAAAACAACAAATACAAATCCAACCAAAAACAGAAAATCTAAATAATACTCCAAATCCAATGAAAGATATATAATCTAAATTAATAAATGAAATAACAAAATATTCTTACAATAATGTTAAAAATTATAATGTTAAAAAAATTCTTACAATAAAAAAACAAACGTCTAAGATGGTGGATTCTACGACTACTGAAACATCTTCATCATATTCTGAAACTGTTGCTGGAGTTCGTCGTATTTTCTGTTTTGCTCTGCTTCCTTCGCTGCTGCCTCTACTTTAAGTTGAGCAATTTCCTCAACTGTGCTCGCGTCTGAGCCAACTAGTCTCTTAACCTCTAAACTTCAACTTGAGTCTGACTCCTTGAAGGCATGTATTCTTGCGAGCTAGATCCAAAATATTGGGTTGGGTTTACAAAAGATCCTAGAAATCGAACCCGACCATACTTTTCTGGACGCAAAACTTCAGTAATAACTCTATTATCAATGTTGTCAAGATTAATAGAACTATCACTTGAAGTGACCGCTTCATACTTTACCCTTTTATCCTTTAGTTTCTCCTAATAAATCAATTAAAGAGTTAGAAACAAAATATATAATCAAAACAAATGCAACATAACTTAACATTATCTGCATTACAAACGATGAATTAAATCATTATAATTAAACATGATAAATATTTAAAATAATTCAAAATTTATTAAGTAAATATACCATAATTTCTGAAGCTTCAGTCAAAGGAGATCCATCTTTCTCTCTATGTGTAATGTCAAAAAGCTAAAGGCATCCAACTTTTTGACCAGACGATTGTTCCTACAATATAGTAGTAAAAATATTATTTAATAGAAATTAATTAATATTTAACACAATTAATAAATTCAAAATACCTCGTCCTTAGCTACACAAGCAAAACTTTTCGACCTAGCTGTGTGCGTGAATTTTTGTTTTTGCCTACTTGTAGTTCCAACGCGCTCACGATCCTACATTATGAAATTATTATTATGTATATAGTAAATACTATAGATCAAAATAATTATACGAGTTTGGAAGTACGTAATACCTCTCCTTTCTTTGAATTCCAAAATCTAACTGCATCTTCCCATTGGTACCTCAGCATTCCCGGCGGGACATTTCACAATTTCTCTTCGAGACTTATATTTTTCTTAAAATATTCCTTCTTTAAAGCATTTTTATGGTCTCTCCATTTTTTTCCTAATGCCATCTTGACATAATTATCCGAGACCTCTAGAACAAATCTCTTCTACGAAAAACACAAGTTTAGAAAGTACATATAAATGAAAGTTAAACCAAAGTATTATAAATTACATGCACGTTATTACCTTAATATTGTCGAGATCTTGATTTTGTTACTATCAAGCATATGATGCCATGACTCGTAGTTGATAGGCAACACATTTCCATTTCGTGCTATAATGCCCAAGTATCCTGCTAAAAGTCGAGCTTCGGATCCAATAGGTTGACCAAGACTATTTCTAGATAGAATTTAACTTGTATAAATATTTTAGTAGCATACGTCCTCGAGTTCTGCGTGTGCCATCGCTTTCAGCTGAAAATGGTGTATTATAATATAAGAATTTGAAATAGAAATCAGTAATAAAAATCAACACGCATGTAGATTAAAGTTTAACATTAATTTGAAGTTCTACTAGTTTGTCAGTTGTATTCGGAACATTTGAAGATCCAATACAGTTTGTTGTTCACTATTTGTTTCTTCCAAATTTGGAGGATTTTGAACAATACTTAGATCTCACAATCTTCTTCTGGGCATTTTATCTGCATTACACATAAAATAGTTGAAATTTTAGTAACTAATTACAACAATAATAGTACATATAAAATAGTTGAAATATTTAACAAGATCAATATTTAAATTATAATATTACATATAATTAAAAAATCGTAAAATCTTACTACATCATAATTCGTAAATATCTTCATCCATATCCTGGCGAACCCATTGAAATTGTGTACTAGTACTAGGGATATTTTCATTTAAGTTTTGTTCTGGAAAAGGCAAAGTTTCTGACCTTTCGTTGATGCCATCTCTACTTCCCTTGCCCATGTCAAACAAGTCTCTAAGGTTGTTACGGAGTACAATATACCAACCCTCATCAGTTGGATCTTTCGAGTAAAAAACTCGTTTCACTTGAGAAGAAAATACATAAGGATCGTCTATCAATTGTTGCCCAGTGTGAATTAATCGCGAGAAGTTCACCATTGTAAAACTAAATTGATCCTTTTTAATTCCGCAAGTAGTATTAACATCAGCCCAATCATATTGAAATAAGACAACATTTTGCTTGCCACGGTAATCCAACTTAATAATGTCAGTAAGAAGTCTGTAATACTCCACATTTCCCTCAATAGGATTACTGTCCTTAGCACTAGCATAACTTGTAATTGAAGAATTAACAACTATTCCAGAATTTTGAGTCCTCTTCAATCTTTTGTGAGATTTTGTATGAAACCTGAATCCATTGATGAGGAAGGCTGTAACACCTCATACCCATGTTCTAAGCCGGAACAAGGTACGGAATATTACAGATCATGAAAACATGAATTCACACATTTACCTGACCTTACATAATTAATTCTTCTAGCTTGAACAAAAATAGATAACATTAACAGATATACATAAATACAAGTAAATTATCAAATTTTGAAAAGTAATATTTTAAACCAAATTAATTATAACATATAACAAAATGATTCAGCCCTTTATACATGCCAAAATTCCAAAATAGTGTTTACAAAGTACCAAAAAGTATTGATAGTGTGGATGGGTCTCTGACGATCTCCAAATCCCGAGCTGGCTTAGTAACTCTATAAGATAAGAAAAAGAAAAGAAGATAAGCATATAGCTTAGGAAGTAAGTACGAAATTGATATATACAATTTATCAAAGTAAAACAATCATACTAGTATATAATCACATATTCAGGACAGGCTGTTTTCTGGAGTCCCAGTTTTAAAAAAATCATATCTTGAGCTACAAGAGTCGAAATTCAATTCTGTAAATTTTCCCTGAAACTAGACTCATATGTATACTTACTAATTTTTTTCTAGAATTTTTGGTCAGGCCAATTAGTACAGTTTATTAGTTAAAATCTCCCCTGTTTTAGGGTATGACTACTCTGACCCCTGTGCACTACGAACCAAATTTCTCCCTGTACAGAATTCCAACGACCATGCCATTTGTTTCTCTTAAAAATAGACTCAATAATGAATCCATGCATATAAATTATGACTCTTAATAAATTTTTACAATTTATGGTGAATTTATAAAATCAGAATAGGGGATCTCAAATTCATTCAAACCCTGTTTCACAAGAATTCAAATATCACACAATATAGAATTCTTTTGCTTCCCCTGCTTCTTTTATGTGAAAATAGACTCATTAAGATTTATTTTTATATATCATTTTTATTTTTATTCAACTTCCACGATTTTTGGTAAATTTTTAAAATCATGTAACTGCTGCTGTCCAACACTGTTTTATTTCTAACATTCACTCTTGCATAATTCCACCTAGTCCTTTTTGTTATACTAGAATTCGCTCAATTATCGAGCACATAGCTCCTAACTTTTCATATATTACCACTTTATCGATTTTCCCCGTTGAACTCAACGGAAAAATAACAAATATACCATTGTTTACACATATTTCCCCCTTCCACACTTATAGTCGAAGCTATCTGATACGCATAGTAGCCTGCACTTAGTACTACACATGTGACCAACAATTCGGTACACGTAGTAGCCTGCACTTAGTACTACACAGGTGACCTCACCATCTGATACACGTAGTAGCTGCACTTAGTACTACACACGTGATCGAAGTCATTGAGTACGCATAGTAGCCTGCATTTAGTACTACACATGCGACTGAACAGTATGGTACACGTAGTAGCCTGCACTTAGTACTACACACGTGTACTTACAATGGGTCATTCGTATTGTTCCTGTTCCGAAGGTTCAACCGGGAAAATCTTTCCTTTTTCACTGTTAACACTTATTCACAATCTAATTAAATTTGCAAATTTCCATCATTTAATCATTCTATGGACAGCCACCAATTCATATGATAACAACATAAAATAACATTAAAAAATCGATAAATTATTCATGTACGAACTTACCTCGGTGCAAACTTTAGAAATGTTATAATTTAGTCCGAAAGCTTTTCTTTTCCCCGATCACGATCAATTCCACGTCTTTCTTGATCTATAAAAACACATTTAGTTCATTTAACACTCATACTATTTATTTCAATCCAAAAATCACATTATGGAAAAATTACATTTTTGGGCCCTAACTTTTACAAAATTATGATTTTGCCCCTAGGCTCGGGAATTTAATTTCAGCCCTAATTCTTATGTTTTATAACATGCTGATCATTTTTTCCTTCTATGACAGCATCAAATTCACACTCTAACATGCACTTATGACTATTAGGTATTTTTACCGATTAAGCCCTTTTACTCGTTTTCACTTAAAACCGAGTAGCACAAGTTGTCTAACATAATTTAAAACCTCATATTCTAGCATAAAACACCAAAATACACAAGTTTCACCTATGGGTATTTTTCCAAATATGAACCCTAGGTCGAATTATTGCTAACATAAGCTAAATCGAGCTATCAGGATTCCAAAAATGTAAAGAACATTAAAAACGGGGCTTGGAATGACTTACTATAGAGCTTGAAAGCTTGAAACAAACCCTAGCTATGGAGAACCCTTTAAATTTCGGCCTAATGAAGATGATGGACAAAAATTGGCTTTTAATTTTGTTTTTAATTCATTTTAATAACTAAATGACCAAAATGCCCTTACTACTAAACTTTCCAAAAATTCCATCCATGTCCAATTTTTGTCCATAGACTTAGAAATTGGTCAAATTTCTATTTAAGACCTTCTCATTAATAATCCAAAGCAATTTCATACTAAAAACTTCTAGAATGTAATTTTTGCAAATTATTCGATTTAGTCGCTAATCTCAACTTAAGCACTTTATGCATAGAATTTCATCACGAAATTTTCACACAATCATGCAATCATATCATAAACCTCAAAATAATTATAAAATAATTATTTCTATCTCAAATTTATGGTCACGAAACCACTATCTGATTAGGCCCTAATTCGGGATGTTACAAAGGCACTATATCTTTTTACTACTTTATTCGGACCTTAGGAAAGCTATTTAACTTCATCATTGACGTCCTTTCCACTCCAAACCTATTGAATCAAAAGTAAATTAATTAATTATAAATTTTATGAGAAAACATTATTATTTGTCGATGAAAGCTTCAATTGCATACCATTTTCCCTAACCATTCATGAAAAGATTGTAACACCCCTAACCCGTAACCGTCGCCGGAATAGGTTAAGAGGCATTACCGGACTTATAACTCAGTTCAGAATGATAAGTTATCAAATAAAATTTCATTTTAGTAAATATCACTCATTCACATTCATTATATACTTAAATCAAGCAGACAAAGCCTTAATCATGCATTCGGGACTAAATTGTTAACATATAAGAATTTCAAAAACTTATAGAATTTTCAACCTTTCAAATATCACACGCCCGTGTCTTAGACCGTGTGGAAACAGGGCATACATACTGACTTGTGTCACAAGGCTAAGGACACGCCCGTGTGCCAAGCAGTGTGAAAACTGGAGAGGATACTGACTAAGGTCACACGGCCAACCACACGCCCTTGTATCTAGCCTGTATGCCCTTCGAAATGGTCTCACACGCCCGTGTACTAGGCCGTGTGCCATATAGGGGGTATACTGACTTATGTGACACGGTCAATCATACACTCATATGTGAATCCGTGTGACACACATGACCAATAGACACGCCCGTGTGTGAATCCGTGTGACACACATAGCCAATAGACACACCCGTGTGTCTAAGCCGTGTCAAACCTGTAGGGTATACTGACTTAATTTTTAGGGTACCCCAGGGGACGCACGGCTGTGTAGCTTAACTGTGTGTCACACACGACTAAGACACACGCTATGTCTCTATCCATGTGAACAAAAATAAGCCATTTGCAAAGCCATATTGCCACCCTAAATACACAAACAATTACAAGCATAATTAACCACATTTATGCAACCTAATTGACAACCAAAATAACCATTTCATTACACAATATTTAACATATCAAAATATAGTAAATTCATATCCAAATACCTATCCATTTTCATGTATAATCCATTCATCTATCAAATTCATATCAATACCTCACTTGCATATTCCAATTCAAACATTACCATACCAAAACATACCATCTTTAAGCACATATATGCAATCAAAACATGATACCAAAATGGCTTAACTTATATACAAAATCATTCTCAAATCATGATACCAAAACATAACTACTTCTATCAAACTAGCCTATACATGCCATATTTACATAAATTCACAAGTTCAAAAATACCAATCGAAAATTGGATAGTGTGATGTGCAACGCCGACTTGTCTGGAACGAGCGAGCTAACGAACCTCTTTAAAACATAGAAAAAGAAATAGAGTAAGCTTTATACTTAGTAAGCCAGTATAATTTAGAATTAAACTTACCATTTATACAAAATAAAACAAGAAAGAAAATGCCAACAATTCAATTTATCCATCACCTATTCACACATAGTCATCACATGTTAGTCATTTAACATAAACATAAACCATCTGTTAGTACAATACTCTATATTATTCCAAATTTCACATATCATACATAACATTAATAACACTTATAACTCGTAAGTTATCCGTATAAACAGTATTTAAGCCCATTGAACCTATTAGAACTTCAAAGTATAGTCGAGTGAACAATGTCAGTAATCCGTCTAATCCGTCAATTCATCATCATACATGCTCTTTCGAGTCATGGTCGGTAAGCTCCTCTTGAGCTGATAAATAGTAAGCTCTATTGAGCAAAACAATAAGCTCTTTCGAGCTGAATCGATAAGCTCCAATGAGCTGAAACAGTAAGCTCTTACGAGCTGTGGTGAGTTCGCAACAAATGTAGAAGCTCAGCCAGTATGGTAATCTCAGTAACACGACACTCGTATCTAATGAATTTACATAGTTCAAACGGGGCTCAATAATGAATACAGTCTATCATTAAGACATTTATATTTCAAGTATTTCAATTATATACATTCAATTCAACAATTACAAGTATAGAAAAGTTCGATTCTAATTTTACGAACTTACCTTGAGTTGCTCAGATGAAAACTATCGTCTATTCGCCAACCTTTCTTTTTCCTTGATCTAGTTTCGAATTAACTCATTCAAACTTTCATTCAATTCAATTTAGCCTAAAACATTTATTTTGGTTAAATTACAAATTTACCCCTAGACTTTTGACTACTTTGTAATTTAGTCCTTTTTACATAAAATGGAAAATTTATGCAATTTACCCTTAACCCATGTATAGACGAATTTCACATAACCTCATAGCAGCCCATATTTTCATTTTATTCACATTTTCAACCACAACATTTCTATCTTTCACAATTTAATCCCTAATTCTTTTTTTTTTTGTCAAAAGTCACTTTATAAGAATTGTTCAACTATCATCAAGCTGAACTCAAGTATTCAACAATGACACATTTCAAAATCATGAAAAAATTCAAAAATTAAGGTACGAGCTAGCTAATATACGAAGCAACGATCTCAAAAACGTAAAAATCATTAAAAAAACGAGTCAAATTACATACCTAATTGAAGAATTTATGCTTGCCGAATGTAAAACCTTATTTTTTTCTTCTTCCTCAAATTTTCGGCTATTGATGCATGAAATAACATGATTTTTGGGTTTTGTTTTATTATTATTAACTTAATAACTAAATTACTAATATAACATTATTATAAAACATCAATATATCATGTAATTCATGGACATAAATGTCCACTAACCTTAATCATGGTCAAATAACTTTATAAGGACTTCCATATTAATAAACCATAACCATTTAATACCTTTAAACAATAGAACTCAACTTTTACGCGTTACGCGATTTAGTCCTTTTTACCGAATTAAGCATTTAAACGGTAAAATTTCTTAACGAAAATTTCATATAATCCATCTATCATGCTATAAACCTTATTAAAATAATAAAATAAATATTTTGACTTTGAATTTATGGTCCCAAAACCACTGTTCTGATTTGACCTAAAAAATGGGATGTTACGAAAATTCTGTGAATAACTTATAAATCTCTTGATGTTGTAATCTTTGGGAGCGTGAACGAGATCTCAAGACTTGTTTGTAGTCACTATGTTAAAAATTGGATTACTTGGTTAGAAGATAAACAAGTTAAAAATATGAATATTTATCAGATTCTAAAACTTACTTGCGTAATGGTTCAATTGAATCGTGGTGAAAAAGAACATGTCGATGTGCTTGTACCCAAGATCTATCATCTAAGTGTGCAATTTCAACTTTACCGATTGGTTCTCCATAACTTCGAAATAAATAAGTTTCAGCTAAGTTATGATAAGTGAGCCCATCATTTCTACTTGGTCTATTCAATCTTATTTCAACATCTTCTAAATATCTAGAACAGAAAGTCATACACCCCTCTGCCAAGCTCTGCCAAGTATCCTTCAGCTATTGATCCTTCTGGATAACGTCTATTACGACAATTAGGCTTCAATTTGAATAGGAACCTAAACACGATATACAACATTATCAAAAGTTGTAACTAAATGTATATTCATGAATGCATAAAAAACTTTACAAATAAATTAGCACCTCTCTATAGGATACATCCACCAATAGAAAACCAATCCACCAAGTTTTGTATCATGAGAAAGATGGATTACCAAGTGCACCATAATAGTGAAGAAAGAAGGTGAAAAGATCTTCTCCAAATTTTATAAAGTCAAAGCGGCTTGATCTTGTACTTTCTCAAGTTCTTCAACATTCAAAACTTTGCCACAAATAGCTTTCATTATATTGGACAGTTCAATTATACAAGACATTACCTTTTTTGACGTACAACATTGTAAAGCAACTAGCAGTAAATCTTGCATCAAGATGTGATAATCATGTAATTTTAGGGAATATAGTATTTGATCTTTAAGACTCAAACATCAAGATATATTTGATGCATACGCATCTAGAACCTTTATGTCCTTCAACACCGTGCAGAACACTTCTTTTTGTTTCTTTGACATTACAAAAATATAAGGCGGCAATCTATATTTCCCATTCGAAATTACTTTGGGATGAAGTTCATGCCGAATTCCCATGTCAACTAGATCAAGTCGACTCTGAAGATTGTCCTTTGATTTTCTATCGACATTAAGAATTGTCCCGATGATGTTCTCGCAAACATTCTTTTCAGTATGCATGACATCAAGATTGTGTCGTAAAATGTGATGCTCGCAATAAGGCAACTCAAAAAAAATACTTCTTTTTTTTCACAAGTCCGCCTCATTAGGATCATCCTCTTCTTCAGATTCATCATCAATCTGCCCGTCAACATCGCTAACATACGCCTCTCTTGGTCTTCTCTTTGTTTGCGTGTTGTGTGGTTGATTCATCTTCCCATAACTAAAATTGATATCTTTTAACATGAACAAGATTTCAGATCCAATGGTCTGCTCAGGAGCTTCTCTAAACTCTTCAATACCATCAAATAGAGTCCTCTGAAATCTAAATATATGATTTCCATCTAACCAGCGATGATGCCCCATATAAGAGAACTTCTTCCCACTATATAACCACTTCGAGCATGTTTGCGCCGCACAACAAGAACAAGCATAACATCCTTTTCTACTCCAACCAGATAAATTGGCATAAGCTTGGAAATCATTAATACTCCATAATAAAGTTACACGTAAATAAAATTTCTCCTTTCTCAAGACATCATATGTTTCAACACCCGCCCATAATTGTTTCAACTCTTCAATAAGTGGCTGCATATAAATGTCAATATCATTTTTGAGACCTTTCTCTCCAGGGATAATCATAGATAAAATAAAAAAAGATTGCTTCATGCAAATCCACAGAGGCAAATTGTAAGGAACAAGCACTACAGGCCAAGTACCGTATGAAGTACTCATTATTTTATAAGGATTAAATCCATCCGATGCTAGCCCAAGCCTCACATTCTTAGGATCAATTGCAAAGCTTGGAAATTTACTATCAAATTATTTCCAAGCTAAAGAATCCGTAGGATGCCTTAATAATCCATCATCGGTTCGTTGATCATGATGCCACCTCATAGACTCGGCTGTCTTTGACGACATGAAAAGCCTTTGAAGCCTTGGTATTAGTGGAAAATATCGCAAAATCTTTACTGGCTTCTTTCTTGACTGTGCCTCACCTTCATCCTCATTCACATCTTCTGTATTCATATTCATCCAACGATATTTACCACAAACATGACAAGACTGTTGGTTTTTCCGATCACCCCAATACAGCATACAGTCATTTGGGCAACTATGAATTTTGTTGTAACCAAGGCCTAAACCTTTTATCAGCTTCTTCATATCTTTGCATGAATGAGGGATTTTTGCAAACGGAAACATATCTCTCAAAAACTCTAACAGCATTGTAAAAGAGTTTCTGATCCACCCTCACAAACATTTTAAGTGAAGTAGAAGAATCCAAAAAGACATTTTTGAATATTTTGATCCCTCGTAAAGCTCTTCATTCATTTCATTAAGTAACTTGTAGAAGTTAGTCGCTTCTCTATTTGACTCTTCATCAGGTACACTTCTTCCCGTTTCGGTAAAAGCATTTCCACCAATATTACAATCATCAGATGCAATAAAGTCAAGTGGAAATGATTGCAAACCATGACTGTGCATATTAAATTCATCCCGTAACATACCTTCCATGTCATCTTCTCTAACAGACTAATGGTAAGCACTATGATGATAAGTCAGATTAATTGTTGAAAAGGTTCTACTAGGTGTATAGCCTCCATGGAAAATCCATTTTTTATACCTCCGAATAAAGTCATCAACAATTAGATGTTCGTAGACAACTTCACGAAAATGCCAATTGATGTTGCCACACATCTTACACGGGCAAAGAATCATATTCTCTTGGCTTGCATTTTGAAATGCAAAATTTAAAAAATTTTGTACTCCATTTCGATAGTCGTTGCTTACCCTTGGCAAATTCATCCAACTCTTATCCATTTCGTAGTTCTTGAAGTCTAAAGTTACAATAAATTACACGGGTAAGTTGTTTATTTATAAGTATAATTAAGTTATGTAAGTTATGTAAGTTATGTAAGTTATGATATGATATATATTTATATAA
Organism: Gossypium arboreum; assembly: GCF_025698485.1. Classification (NCBI taxonomy): domain Eukaryota; kingdom Viridiplantae; phylum Streptophyta; class Magnoliopsida; order Malvales; family Malvaceae; genus Gossypium; species Gossypium arboreum. Next base: position 70,315,016 of record NC_069081.1, read on the forward strand.
GTTATGTAAGTAATGACATTTATGATATTTATTATGCAAGTTATGTAAGTTATGATATGATATATATTTATGTAAGTTATGTAAGTTATGTATGTTATGTGAGTTATGTAAGTTATGATAATTTATATATTTAAGTTATGTAAGTTATGTAATTTTAAAGAAATGAAAATGAATTCATCGTTTGATTTTAAAAGTTCATACTAGTTGAATTAAGATTACAATATTTGGACTATCAACATTTGAATATCTTGTAATATGTGCTTTGCATAAAATAAACATATGCATAAAATAGCTTCCACAGGAGAATTTTATGAGAATGTTGTACTTTAATAACAATGAAAAATTAAAACAAGTTAAAATCAAAATATTTACCTAAATCGCAAAAGAAAATTTAAAAAGAATATTGCATATTTCTTTAAGTTGAGTAAAAGCAACCATTTTTCTACATAAACCATATTAATAAGGTTATGACATTTATGATATGAGATATATGGGATCCCAGAAATAAATATTACCATATTTTTTCATTTAAATTTCATAATATTATATTATTTTATAAAAATAAATTTCTAGCTTTGTTTAATATTGTTTCAATAAAGAAAAGGTAAATTGGCAACAGTTCGATAAAGCTATTTGATTGCCCATTTTATAATTCTTCAAAACCATAAGCCTATCAATTTAAAGAGAAAAATCTAAAACATAAGTTTAGTAGATTGATTGAATTTAAAAGAAAAAAAAATTGGAAATTAGTTTTTCAAGATTTGGATTTAGATTTTAAAATAATATAAATTGAGTAATATTTGTTTAACATTTTCCATGATAAAAAGTCACTATCGCTATCCTCACCTTGTTGCCTATCATAAAGGGAATTATTTAATAAGACATAAAATATTTTATATAATTTTAGTTGAAGCAATTATCAAACAATAAAAATTGCTAGCAAACTACTAAGCCAAAAAAACAAAAAGGGAAAAAGGTGGGTTCCTTGGAAATCTTTTGGTTAGACAGGAATCGGTTTCTCAACACAAAATAAGGAGAGGTGACAAAGAAAAAAAGAAGCAAAAATGAAAGGGGTGGAGAAAGAAGGCAAGGCAACAGCGGTAGCAACATGGTTAGCATTTTCACTTAAGTTTGGTCTAGGTTAATAACAAATATAATTACCAAGTCTAATAATCAGCTCTATAAGGTAGCAACTCAATTTCGTAAATAAAATTTAATACAAAGCAACTGATTCATTCAAAACTGTCATTATAAACACTCAGATCGTGCAAACAAACAGACTCTCACAATTATAAGTTACACTAAATTACATTCAAAGGAAAGAATCATTCTTTAACTTTAAGGGAATAGATTGGAAAGGCGTAATTTCCATTAAAAGAAACAACAGAAAGCCTTAACAAAGGGATATAATAATCATTTAAATCAACCCAAAATAGCCATTCAAATGACTGTATCAAAATTGATAGTGAGCACAAAAATTGTAAACTAATATTAATTGTATCACTAATTCAAGACTAATTTCCAAGACAACACTAACCTTAATAAGCTTCCCAAAATAGTAGGTTCAACACCAAGCTTCAATCCACTAACTTCTCTTCTCATTTGATACTCATTTAACCCTTGTTCTCTTCTTTAGCTTCAAGCATATACCTAACATTTTCCATGATAAAAAGTTACTGTAAAACCAGCATTTATTAAAACCCAAAAGTTAAATCTAGCCATGTTAAATCTCAAAAAAGCGACGACAGAGGAGTGAAATTTATCGATTGGCTGCAGCAGAGGAGAGCGACGGCAACGCAACAGAGGGGTTATTGGAGGGCGATGCAGCAGGTGGTCGGGTCGGCGTCTTTAGCGACAGATGGGTTGGGATTTTGATTTGGGGAAAATTTAGGGATTAGGGGAGAATTGAGGGAAATGGGGAAATTTTGTTAAGGGGAAAAATAGCAACTATCGGGAGTACTTGGGATAAAATGGATGAAAGCAAAACAACACAGTTTTGGTATAAACAAAATGACCGTTGTAGTGTTTTTTAAAAAGTGACGCTAGTGCTGATATATTGTGGCATTTATAAGCTAGCGCCGCTAATTCCACTAAAGGGTCATCTAAAACAATGACGTTTTGATTCAATTAAAAATTTTTTTGCGGTGTTTTTAAAAAAGTGCCACTAATACTGATCTATTGCGGTGTTTATAAGCTAGCGCCTCTAATTCCACTAAAGAGCCACTTAAAACGACGACGTTTTCATTCAATTAAAACATTTTTTGCAGCATTTTTTAGAAAGCGCTGCTAATTCTGATCTATTGAGGCGTTTATATGCTAGCGCCGCTAATTTCTCTAAAGCGACACCTAAAACGACGACGTTTAAATTCAATTAATTTTTTTTTGGCATTTTTAGCTAACGCCACTGAAGACGACACTTAAAACGACAGCGTTTTGTTTAAGTAAAATCTTTTTAGCGGCATTTTATACATAGTGTCGCTAATGCACGATCTATTGCGGTGTTTTTTACCTAGCGCCGCTAATGCCAACCTAAAACAGCGCCGTTTTATTTAAAGTAAAATGTTTTTTGAGGCATTTTTGACTAATGCCTTTGATAGTAATAAATTTTTATAGTTTAATTATTTCTAAAATTCCTTTAAATTAAGTTTGTTTTGTTTCAAACAATATATTTAATTTGTAAAATTTTATAATTGTCTACGAAAATAATTTTAAAAAATGAAACCAAACTACCTTACGAAGAGTTTGTATCCATGAGTTTAATTTTTTGTGCAGCTGATAGAATTTATCCAAATTGATTTTGATAAAATTTAACTTCGCAAATTTTATCCCTAAACCCTAAACCATAAACATATACACCCTAAATATTCCTTAACCCTAAACCATATATATATATATATATATATATATATATATATATTACAAGGTACAAAAGTAATTAAAAAAGAATCTTATTGCTTACTTAAACCCTAAAATAACTTGATTTCTTGTCATTTTTATCAAAATCTCTAACCCTAAACCCCAACCCTAACCCTAACCCTTAAAACCATAAACACTAAGACCCTAACTATAAAACACTAAACCCCCAACCATAAAATAATAAACCATAACCCTTAAAACAGAAAACCCTAAACTCAAATTACTAAACATTAAGCCATAAACCATAAAGCCCTAAACCATAGACTTAACACCTTAAATTCTAAACCTTAAACCCTAAAATAAATTTTTTTACGGTATTTTTATAACGCCGCTACTGCTTGACCTTTTGCGACGTTATCTTAAATGCCGCTACTGCTTGACCTTTTGCGGTGTTTTTATCATAAACGCTGCTAATGCTTAACCTTTTGCGGTGTTTATGACTGCTTGACCTTTTGCGGAATTTTTGTCATAAATGCCGCTATAGCTCTAACCTTTTGCGGCGTTTTCCTATTAACGCCACTAATGTATAACTTTTGTGGCGTTTTTGGTCCAAATGCCATTAAAAATACCGCTAAAAACCTGTTTTACTGTAGTGCGAATTTCCCACTAAAACCAATGTTAGAATTAGGGGGATAAGAAGTCTGTTCAATTTGCTAAACCATTCTTGCCAATATTAGGTGAATATGAACAGTGGCCATTGTTAATCCAAGACAAATCCTCCTCCCATCACCAAATGGTTTCATTTTCACCATTGTTACACCTGTTATATCTGGATCTTCTTTCCCTAAATAAAATCTATTAGGGCTGAACTTTTCTGGGTTAGACTAGGGGATCTTTAGTAATCCCAGGGAAGAAAATCTCGAGATTTGGATCAATGCGGATGTTGAATCCACCCACATTTGTTTCCTCAGTCGCTACATGAAATGGTAAAAAGTAGATTGGTAGGTGCTTTCGTAATTACTTCTTTCACTATCACTTGTAAATACTTCATTTCTTGAACAACATTCTCCTCCACTGTTCGATCACCAACTGTACTTTTGATTTCGTCAAACAGTTTAGATTGAATATCTGGATTGTGAATCAGTTGAGCAATGCCCTGTTCAAGTACAATCACAGTGGTATTAGTTCCGATATTGATGAAATTGGAACAAAGTGAAACCAATTCTAAGTTGGATGGTGCTGAGTTTCTTCCTTAACTTTGAGATAAAATAGGGTGTAGAGATACGAAAATGGAATAACGGATTTATTTGATTCTGGATTCCTAAGAGCTACTCGATGCTGTTGGATAAACAAAATGATATTGTTCGGGTTATTAGGACATAGAACAAGGAAGCAAGATGCATGAAATATTTCTACTTTCTCACAATCGTGTAGTAATGGAGCTTTTGGCTGATAGCTTATTTTGCTCATTTATTCAACTAGAAAAAATAATACATTTATAATCAAATACATCACTAAATACTGCCTACTATCACTGAGTAGCCTAGTAACTTGTAAAAAATTGTTTGTGCACATAAATAAGTCACCTAAACTAGCCATTCAATATCTAAACATTTCAAACTTTTATTAGCTTATTGATTTTCAACTAATTTAATTACAGTGTAACTAAACAAAAAAAAACTTGTTGATGCAACATGCACAAGAGCTGCAAGCCTGCATGCACTTAAACAAAAACATAACAACAGCATGGTTGGCCACTTTTCAACAGATATTTTCCACTTGCTATTTACGAACTTGGAGTGCTCGCTTGCGTTGCTCGCCAATAAAGGGTCTTAAAATGGGAAGAAAATCGTTGATTCTTGTATCTAGTGTAATTAGAACATTTTTCGTTATTGGACCCATTTTCTCAATAGTTTCTTCATCCATTTCAATAAAACACATCCCTAAGAGTATATAAAACACAACGAGACAAGCACTTTTTAACACTAAAACAATGCCACCATTGGCCTTAGCTTCAGCACGAAGACGATCTTTGAGTTTATCCACAGCTTGACATCTACTATTGTGAAAATCTTTAATCCTACTTGAACTTAGCATGTTTTGAACCAAGTTTCGTCTTAGAGACTGCCACTCAGGGTCGTAAACGACGCTATTTACGGTGAACTTGTTGCAACTAAATATGTTTTGAGTGGGATTTTCTTAGGGTCTGCTAGCGAATATAGAACCCTTTTAGATGAAAGCTTCATGGCAAAGCATGGCGTCACTGAGTATAATTATGATTCAAGTCCCCATCCTAAGAGTGAAAATTGACCCATATTTACAGCGAAGATCGTCGACGTATTGAAAGAAAGGCTTGCCGGAGCGAGCAACCTGTAAAAGATTACCAACAATAGGCCAAATGGTAAGTCCCGGAGGGAGCTTGAGGTGTTTGGATTGAGATTTAAGATAAAGAAAGAGAACCAGACATGAAAGAAATAACACGAAAAATGTGAAGAAGAGATGGCATAAGAACGCAATGAATTGCAAGTAAAATAGTGAAAGAAAGTAGCTTTTGTTGATTAGTGAAAGATGATATTTGGGGTTAAGGGCGTATTAAAATGAGAAGAGCATGAAATTGTAAGGGGGTTCTATTAAAACTGCCTCAAGAAAGCTTTCCACCAACGGTTTTTAGGTAATTGGTATTAAAGGATGAAAATAACATTGAAATACCACTTATTAGAAAGTATACTTTTCTGCATTAACCTTAATTCAATTAGCATCAAAATTTTTGTTAATGCAAGAAAACATAGATTTGAATATGCTAAGATTGTGAAGAAATTATATAACAATTTTAATTTCAGTAAGCTTGAAAAATTCAATTTTCAGACTAAATTCTTAAATTGATCTTTTTTGGGATTTGGTATGCAGGTGAATTAAAGATTAATTATGGGTATTTGTCATTAGATAAAATTATAGAGAGTTGATTTATGGAATCAGCAATTTAGAGTTAGGACTAAATTGTAAAGTTAGTAAAATTAGTGTGAATAATGTGGGGTTTTTCAAAAAGTATGAATTTAATCAAAGCAAGTCCTTAAGTGGTAATTCGACCTCGGACGTTTTAGCAAATAAACCATTTTGTGAAACAAGGGGGAAAACAACCTCTCTTTTGTATTTTCACGCAAACTATCTAAAACCTTCTAAAAAAATTCTCTTTAAAATTATTTTACGGGTTTTCAACGATTCTCTGATTTTCTAACAAGGTTTCATAAAGTGCAAGTGATTTCTATCATCAAACTATGAATTTTGATCATTAAACACGTTTTTCTATTTATTCTCTATTTCCCCTTATTTTTGAGTAATTTTCGTTTTTGAAAATGAGAGCCTCGATTTTTTTTTATTGTTTTTGGATTATATTTTTTATAAGAATAATTTTAGAATACATTGGGTTAATCGAAAATCAAGTTAGAACGGAGGTTTGGCTTGAATTGCGTGTTTCACTGTCGTTGAGCGAGCTAGAACTCGAAGAAGAAGAAGAAAATAACATTAGATTCAGAGTTTTTAGTGACTTTTGAATGAATTAAAGTCTCTAGGGTGTATTTCCACTAAGGAAATCGATTTTGATTAGGTAGAATTCAAGTTATGCAAATTTCGATTCATAAAGCCTTAAGGAATAGGGTTTTCGGTTAGGCCCATATCATGCTTAAATTTGGTGTTTTTGCTGTGCAATTGTTTGTACTGATTTAACGCATTGTTCAGATATTGATTGTGGTCAAGGAAATGATTGAATCGTCGAAAACAAGACGGAAGGAGAAAGTCATTGCTTTCGATTTGTGCTAACCAATCTCGCTTTTCTTGTTTTATGTTGTTTTATATTAATTTTAACCGTAAACCATTATGTTTCAATGTTCTCGAATGTTTCATATGAGATAATGCTATTATGCAAGTCTCCTTGGAAGATATAATATCTCATTCCCGACCAGATTGTAAGATTCGAGACATGAGATATCACATTTGTTGTTAAAACAATTACAATTTTATTTACATTTTAAATATCAATTTATTAAGTTCCAAATTCATTTATCTACATTATTTAATCAAATATGGGGTATAAACAAGCTTATCAAATCTCTCATGCTAATCCGATGATGAATTAGGGACTTAAATATACCATAATCAAAGTAGGGATTTTCTTGTTGAATATGGCCTAAATGTAATATATTCGTTTGTATACTTATATTTTTTCGATCAGATTGGTTTAATAAAATTACTCGTAAGTTACATTAATATGTATATTGCCTTCAATGATTTTTGCACGCAAAGTAAAATGAAAGTAAGTATTGGTTTGTAACACCCCATACTAGACCTAAATCGTGAGGTTCGAGTTATGGAATGTGACAATCATTATTGGTGGAACTAACGCCACATAAACATCATACAATCATCCGCACATGCCGGTAAATATAAATCACATTCATTTTAAGCTACACAATTATTTTCGAGTCCCACATGAGCTTGTTAAAGCTCTTTTGCTAACCTGTACATGAATTAGGACAAAATTATAAAGTTTTAATAGTATCGGACTGACATCGCGGTTTCAAGATTTTCACCTTGCGAAATCATCAAGTCAGTGAGTCATGTTGCGACTTCAGGAATATCGACGTGGCGACGTGACTCATTGTCGGCCTTAAGCCGTGACCTCGGGGTTGAAGATCACAACCTTGTCCCTATTTTTGGCAAAATGTGTTGGAAAAATTCTACTTAAAAAACACTATTCTTACACAGGGAAAAATAAAAATTTAAAAATCGAGCCGATTTGTTATATAGGTGCGATTTCAGTCATAAGATCAGCTCACCCAATTTGGAACAGCTATACAAATTCACCTACTTTCTTTACCAAAACAAGGAAAGAAACATTGAGGAGTTGAACTAAATAGCAACTTCTCGTAATTAGAATTGTCCTTAAAACTTTCAATACTTACACTGGCATCGATATTTCTATAAAAATCCAACCTTTCATTAACCCCAAGAAAAAAGTTCAGTTAGCTTCCAGAATTCCTTCAATACCACCTTTGTCAATTCCTCTCCAACTTCAACAATGCCATTTTCTTTCTTTCATCTTCTTTGCTACATTACTATAATATTTGCAGGTGATATGCCTTTGTTTTATATCTTACATCTGCTGTTTCAAGTGCTTTAGTTGTAAGGAAATTAGATCCTTCACTTTACTAATATCTGGAATATTGGGGTTTGATGATTTGTAGAAGTTGATGCAGTAAATGAGGGCGCTTCGAAATCTAAATCTAAATTAAGGCTGTTTGTGTTTGGAGACTCATACGTTGATACGGGTAATTGGAGAAAATCCATTGGAAGTTCGTGGAAAGAGCCATACGGCATCACTTTTCCTGGCAAACCATCTGGTCGCTTTTCTGATGGTCGAGTCCTCACTGATTACATAGGTCACATAATTTTCACCATATCTTCTATATTGCTAAATTTAACGAATTTATTTATTGAAGGAAAATCTAATAAATTTATTAAAATATAATGAAATTATAATAATATTTCCTTACTTTGGCACCCACACAAAATCGATGAATTTTTTTGTTACTTTATTTATTTACATGAAAATGGATTGTAGATATTGAGCTCAAACCCACACCTATTAGATGCCATCTTTAGAGTGATTTTATGAATAACTAGACTTAAACCTTGCTTAATTGTGATTTTTTTTTTGATACTTGTGTAAAAGTTTAATGTCAAGTCCTCGTTTAGCTCATATTTTTGTGTCGTAATTTAGGAGTCAGTTTTAACAAAAGTAATAAGTATTCATATTCACCAATAAATATTGGATGTAGTGGTAAGGTGCATTATATTTTAAAAATAAGAACCTAAGTTCAAATTTTGAAAATAAATTTATTCAATAAGTAACCAAGAATCTCGAATATGAATTATAAAATAGACGTGAAAATATTAAAAACAAATTCATATTCATTCGTCTCTCATAAAAATAAATCAAAGAAAATTATAATTCCCTTATTAGTAAACTTTATAACGATCTTTATAAAGAAAAATCATAATGAAATCATCATAGGTAAGTTATAATTAAATCGTAAAATATCTAAAATATTTGAAAATTTATTTTATAATGGTTAAATTTTGCTATTAGTCCTTATACTTTGTGAATGTATTGAATTTAATCCATATACTTTAATTTGGTCATTTTCAGCCCTTGTACTTTTCAAATTTTAAAATGTTCTCACCAAAGATAATGATTAAATTCTTTAAGTTTTACTATTTCCCCAATTTGATGGACCAAAAATATTATCATATGTGTAATGTCATCTAGCTTATTATTTCCACATATTACTCACTAAAAATTTAATTAACGGATTAACTACTGTCATTTGCATCAAAACTAAAATTTCAAAATTAAAAAATTACAAGGACTTACAATGATTCAATTGGAGAATATGGACCAAATCTACAATTATACATATAGTACAGGACTAGTGGTTGAATTTTAACCGGTATTATTTAGGTGAAGACTAAATTTTCAAAATTTAAAAAGTATAAGGACTAAATTCTCATCTTTAACAAAGTACAATCACTAACAGTAGAATTTAACCAATTGATAAATAAAGGTTTTTTTAAGCAATAAATAAAGTTTACTTATAATTAAATCATAAAATGCTGTTTATGCATATTTTTTATTTTTACAATTTCATAATCCCACTGCTAGCATGAAAATAGAACTGTGTGATTTATTTGAAAATGGTGGCAGCATCGTATTTGGGGATAAGAACTCCAATAGCATACAAATGGAGGAAAGAGGTGAAGAGATCAAATTTAGAATATGGTATGAATTTCGCGTATGGAGGGACGGGAGTGTTGGATACTTTGGCCAATCAACCCAACATGACTACCCAAATTGATTTTTTTCAACGTTTGGTTGAACAAAAAGTGTACGGTAAGCAGGATCTCGACAACTCCGTTGCCCTCGTCTCGGTCGCCGGCAATGACTACGCTACTTATCTTGCTAGGAACACACACGATCTCCAGGTGAGTTAATTTGGTATCCTAATTATCTGATCTAAAATTTTTCATGTTTTTGGAGAAATTTTGTATAATCCAAGTAATATTATCCAAATTTATATCTCATTTTGGATCATTGTCTAAATCCAACTTTTTTTCTTCAAAATTGAAGATTTATAATTTAGCCAAATGAAACACCTTTCACCATAACAATACAAAAATATAATATAAAATTTTAATCAATTACATAATATTAATATAACATGATAATGTAAAATATCCGCATTTTCATCCTGAAGAAAATCAAATTCAAATAAAAATCTTGAACTTCAAGATGAAATTACTAATGTGTCATTAAACTATTAGAAAAGATAATATCCCTATTTCATACAATCCTTTCTCGGTAGTCTTTATCCTATCTTTGAATGTATCATTTTTCTATTAATGTACGTACCAATACTAGTTTATTTTAGTGTTCCGTTTCATATTTATCAAATATCTTTTAAAATAATAAGTAATACATTAATATTATATATAAATAAAATTTCCTTTATATTTTATAAAAGTAAAATTTATTTGAACATACTTTTATCAAAATTATTTATCAATTTTAATTAATTTTAAGGGTAAACTACACCTAATATCACTAAACTATTAGTAAGTTTATGTTTTGTTCACTCAACTTCAAAATGTTACAAAATAGTAATTGAACTATTTAAAAGTTTTCATATAAGCCACTAAAGTGGCTGTAAAATTTATTGTTATATAGCTTTCTCATTTGCACTATTTGCACCAATTGAAAATTTTTATTACCCTTCTCTTCTACAATTCAGTTTTTTTATATGAAATAGCTTCAAATATCACGAATTTGCGAGTCTAAATTCAAATAGTTTTCTTCTCCAATCTCCAACATTGATCGTTAGGTTGACTTAGATTTAAGGTATGCTCTTCTATTTCTCGATGAGTAATGATCCAGCGCACTAATCTTGAATCATTGTTTGGAGCTTGCTAGTCAAACTTTTAAAAAAACGTAACAATTCAATTACTTAAATAAAAACTTTCAAATAATTGAATCATCATTCTATAACTTCCAAAATATAAACTTACTAATAATATAGTGACATTGAGTGTAATTTACTCTAATTTTAATCTTCTAATAGTAAATTTAAAATATTTTAAACTTTTAGGAGTTAATTTGTATATTAAACAATAAAAATAACATTCATATACATATAATTAATAATTAGTGGAAGAGATAATAGACGGTTGACGTGAATTCCAAACATGTTAGCATGTGATATGCTAAAAGAGATTATATATTTTGTTTTGATTTGACAGAAATTGGGTGACTTCACTAAAAAGATAATGGATCAGCTGGAAATAAACATAGACAGAATCCGAGGTTTAGGAGTGAAAAGAATAGCAGTAACATTGATTGAGCCAATGGGATGCATACCTCTACAAGCTGTCTCTTCCTCCTATTCAAATTGCACTCAAGCCTTGAACTTAGGATCTAAGTTCCACAACCAAATGTTGAACCAATCTCTCCAAAACTTGAATGCTAAGGACAACTCTACTGTTTTCATCACCCTTGATCTCTACGATGCATTTTTTTCAGCTCTAAACAAGTTTACAACGCATGTACCAGGTATCTTTTTATATATATATATATATATATATATATATGATACATTGGATTAATGGGGATAGGAATAATTAAATTGGGTTTGTATGAAATTGCAGCAGGAAGTTTGGGATTGAAGCCATGCTGTGAGGGAAAAGATATGGGGAAATATTACTGTGGAAGTGTGGATGAGAGTGGGGCAAAGCTGTACACTATTTGTGAGAATCCAAATTTGTCATTCTTTTGGGACACACTCCATCCTTCTCAAAATGGTTGGCATTCAATTTTCTCCTCTCTACGATCTTCCCTTCACAAGCTCACTATCTAGTCATTACTTTACTAAACCATATACATATACTGAAGCTGGATGTAAACTTGGGAGAATTTAATTATTCAATGAGTAGATTTCATGTCTCTTCTGTTTTATTATGGGATTAACTTCATCCTTAAAACAAGTGTTATGTCATCAATTTTTACATACTCGTCTATATCCCATATCTTCATGTACTAAGAATAAAAGTTTTAAAAAATTGTTCTTACAGAAAAAACACTGAAATTGTAAGATTGAAAACAAAAAACTCATAACTTCGATTACACTATTTAAAAATAAATAATTAAATTTAAAATGAAAGAACCAAAAAGGTCCAATAAGTTTAAACCAAAGACATTGAAATTCTATGTAAGATATTGTTGATACATAGTGTCAACAGAAGTGGAGAAGGAGGTGGTCAGTATTTTGGTGAAGTAGAGAGGAAAAAGATAATCCTATCCTATCTGAAATTCCCTCAAATGGAGCATCTTGGGATTATTTAAACCATGGCTTATCCATGGGTTTTCGGGTCGGATTTGGGTCAGGTTATTACATATCTTATTATAATTGTGTAACAATTTGTGACCCACTTGGCCGAAGAAGAATTATAAAATGACTCTTCTCAGACAATCTGACATTTAAGAAGTGTGTGTAAGCTTACCATGTAAGTTTTAACTTGAAACTTTGTTGAGCAAGTTTTGTTGTTGGATAGTGTGATACAGGAGTCAAAAATTGTATTGCAGAATATTATGTACTATATTTCTTGTAAGAAAGAATTTGTTTGTAAATTAACAAACTCAGAGAAAATTTAAATCAGCGAGCTATTTGGAAGTTGTGATCTTAAATCAGTTAAGTTAAAAGAACTTAGGTTGCGAGCGTAAATCAACTAACCTTTAATCATTAGATCAGAACATAGGTCAGTGAATTGTTTCGAAGTTGCGAGCTTAACTCGGTTAACTCAAATAACTGGAGGTTACGAGCTTAACTCAACCAACCTTTAATCATCAGTTGGGAACGTAGGTCTGTGAGCTACTTGGAAGTTGTGAGCTTAACTCGGCTAACTTAAATAACTGGAGGTTGCGAGCTTAACTCAGCTAACCTTTAATCATCAACTGGGAACGTAGGTCCGCGAGCTATTTCGGAGTTGTGAGCTTAACTCAGTTAACTCAAATAACTGGAGGTTGCAAGCTTAACTCAACTAACCTTTAATCATCAATTGGGAACGTAGGTCCACAAGCTATTTCGGAGTTGCGAGCTTAACTCAGCTAACTCAAAATAATTGGAGGTTACAAGCTTAACTTATCTAACCTTTAATCATCAGTTGGGAACGTAGGTGTAATGCCCCGAATTTTTGAACTATTGTTGTTAGTTTATGTTAATAATTCAGTCTGTATCTGTGGCTAAGTGTTCTGTTGTGTGATTGAGGTTAGGGGTTCAAGTCTCGCTTTTAAGAAATTTCGTTATTTTTGGTTCAACTATTATGATTGAACTGTCGACTTAAGTTTATTTATGTGTTAATTTGTGTCAAGAATGAGCCTGTTGGTTCAATGGTTAAGTTTCTATATATCCTTTGGTCTTGTGTTTGAGTCTTTTTGTAACGACCCTGTAACACCCCTAACCCGTATCTGTCGCCGGAATAGGGCTACGAGGCATTACCGATCAATTACAGCATACAACATACATTTCTCATACATGAATCCATTACCACATAAAAATTAATCTAACATAATCATATTGTCCCTTATAAGGCTCTACGAGACGTTAAAACATGCTTGGAAGAGGTTCGAGACTAAACCGATAACATTTGAAAACTTTGGGAAACTTAAAAAATTTTCATGCATACAAGGTTCACATGCCCATGTGAACAGGCCGTGTGCCTCACACAGCTACCAGACATGCCCGTGCGTCCAAGCCGTGTAACTTTCTGACTTGTTTAACTAAGATTCAGGGATCACACGGTCGAGTCACACACCCATGTGCTCAACCGTATGGCACGAAAATAGGCTTGATTTAAGCCATTATTCCTACCTATCATTCATGTACCTAAAAGCATTCATTTGGAGTTATTTTCACATACAATAGGCAACCAAAAATGACCATTTCATGCACATTTCATACCATTTAAATTCCATCCATTTTACTACTCAAATCCATAACCAAAATCATGCCAAAACAATATGCCATAACCTTAACTTCTATATGCATTTTCTCACCATCTTATTAACTATTTCATGTCTCGAAACATATCAATTCATCATCTTAAAACCAATTCACAACATGTCATTTCTCAACCATGACACATCATTAATAATTAGCCAAATCAATTAACCATATAGCAAACACATGAATCCATACTAAACTTGCCAAAAGATAAGACATTATATGCATCTTATATTACTTATCAAACTTATGAATTAAGCCAACTTATATGGCCAAATACACACCAACATTTACAAGCCAAATCTCATGGCTAATATCATAACTCAAACATATCATCACATCACTAGCCTATACATGCCATATACCATATTTACGAAGCATCTAAAAGTACCAACAAGTAGTCGATAGTGTGATGACGGTTCCTGATGATCCCCAATGTCCGAGCTAGCTTCTATAATTTATAAAATAAAGAAAGAACACACAAAGTAATCTTTAAAAGCTTAGTAAGCCATATACAACTAAAATTATACATGAATCAATATCATTTCCATCAACATAAGTAAACACATATAAGCTTACAAACCTTCCCAAATGTATACATATTCGATTTCATAAGTGAATTCATCAAATATCTCACTTTTCAATACTTGTATGAATCTCATACATACCTGAGTCGCTTAACTCATTTACACATTCTTTCTCGACTTGAATTTTCCCATTAAACCTTTCAGAATCGTTAAGGATACTCAGAAATCATATATAGCTCATACTATGCCATATCCCAGATATGGTCTTACATGTTATCACATATCGGTGCCAATGTCCCAGCCATAGTCTTACACGAAATCATATAACAATGCCAATGTCCCAAACATAGTCTTACATGTAATCACAATACAATGCCAATGTCCTAGACATGGTCTTACATGTAATCACATCTCGGTAATTCTAATGTCATGGCATTTGTATCCTATACTATTCCTAAGGTTCGTACAGGACTTTCGAATATCACAACTTCGTCGATTCTTGCTCGTATTTACTTGTTCAACATTCATAGTAATTCAATGACCATTAAACATTTATAAATCAATTTAAAGGTATTTATTTGCATATGAATTTACCTCGTATATACGATGAACGAATCGGAATGACTACTTACAACTTTCGATTTCCCCTATCTAAATCTGATTTCTTTCTTTCTTGATCTATATGAATTCAAATTTAACTCATTTAATCACCTATTCATTCAATTTCATCAAAAAATACTTATTTGGGCATTTTTACACTTTAACCCCTAAAGTTTTACATTTATTCAATTTAGTCCTTATTTCATAAAAACACAAATTACACCAAATTTGACAAAACTCATGCTTGGCCGAATTACCATAGTGCCACTAGCAGCCCATATTTCACATTTATTTCACATTTCAACCACATAATTTACACTTTTCACAATTTAATCCCGAAAACGTATTTTTTTCCAAAATCACTTAGCAAAACATATTAATCTAACATTTATCTTCCCTTTTTCATCGTAAAACCATTCAAAAGCTCAAGCATTCATCAAAGGAAATTCACAAAATCACCAAAAAACTTAAAAATTATGGCACGGGCTAGCTAGTACTCAAAGCAACGATCACAAAAACGCAGAAATCATCACAAATGGATCAAAAACCGTACCTTAATCAAGCTTAATATGTGTCGAAACTTAAAACACCATAAATGGCTTTCTTCTACCTTAATATTAGGCCAAGATGAAATAAAGATGGACAAAAATTAAATTTTTTTTATTAATAATAACTTTGTTTACCAAATACCAAAATTAACCTTAATGAAACCATTATAAAATCACCTAATACATGCCCATTTATGACCATTCCCATTATCAATGGTCTAATATCATCATAAGGACCTTTGGTTTAATGAATCATAGCAATTAAACACTTTTAACAAATAGAATGCAACTTTTGCATTTTATGCGATTTAGTCATTTTTCTCAAATTGAGCTATTAAACGATAAAATTAGCTCACGAAATTTTCACACATACATGCTGTCATGCTGTAAACACATAAAATAATATTAAAATAATTTTCTAACATTGGATTTGTGGTTCCAAAACCAATGTTTCGGTTTAACTAAAACCAGGTTATTACAACTCTCCCCCCTTAGGGATTTTCGTCCCCGAAAATCTTACTAGTGAATAGGTTTGGATATTGCTTTATCATAGAATTCTCTGGTTCCCATGTAGCTTCTTCAACCCCGTGTCGATGCCATAATACTTTCACTAATGCAATTTTCTTATTTCTCAGCTCTTTGATCTCACGAGCTAAAATTCTAATTTGTTCTTTAACATATGACATATCTGATTGAATTTCAACCTCGATTGGGGAAATGACATGTGAAGGGTTGGATCTATGTCGTCGTAGCATTGATACATGAAACACATTATGATTTTTTTCTAAATCAGACGGCAATGCTAACCGATAAGCCACTGGCCCAATTCGCTCAATAATCTCATATGGTCCGATGAATCGTTGACTCAATTTCTTTTCCGACCGAACTGTAATATCTTTTTCCTTGGTGACACTTTTAAAAACACTTTATCCCCGATCTGAAACTCAATGTCTTTCTATTTCAAATCTGCGTGAGATTTCTGTCGGTTCGAAGCTACTTTCAAACTATCGCAAATTACTTTCACTTTTTCTTCTGTTTCTTTGATCAGATCAACTTCGTGAATCTTATTTTCACTAAGCTCAGTCTAGTACAATAGTGTTCTACATTTATGACCGTATAGAGCTTCATATGGTGCCATCTTTATACTTGATTGGAAGCTATTATTATAGGCAAATTCAATCAACAGAAACTACTTTTCTCACGTACCTTCGAACTCAAGAATACAACATCACAACATATCTTAAAGTATCTGAATAACTCTCTCAGATTGACCATCCGTCTATTGCTGAAAAATGGTACTGAAATGTAGCTTTGTACCTAATGCCTCTTGTAGTTTCTTCCAAAATTGTGAAGTGAATCTTGGATCTCTATCCGAAACAATAGATAGTGGCATTCTGTGTAACCGAACAATCTCAAAAATGTACAATTCTCTAATCTAACAAGTGAGTAATTTGTACTTACCGGTACGAAATGAATAGACTTCGTTAGTCGATCAACGACAACCCAGATAGCATCTTTCTTTTTCAAAGTTAGGGGAAAACATGAAACAAAAACCATAGTTACCCTGTCTCATTTCCACTCAGGAATCATAATAGACTATAATAAACCTGACGACACTTGATGCTCAGCTTTGACTTGCTGACAAATCAAACATTTCAAAACAAATTTTGAAATATCCCATTTCATACACTACAGCAAAACAGGCTTTTAGCTGTTTTTTTTGGGCTATAACGGTGCTTATAAGCGCTGTTAAAACTATTTGAGGCGCTTTTACAAGCGCCGTAAAAAATGCCGCTAAAGACAACGCCGCTAATATTTTGTGGCGTTTATGTAAAAAACTGTCGTTAAAGAACATGACCATTAGCGGCGCTTTTACCACAAACGCTGCTAAAGAACATGGCCTTTAGCGGCGGTTTTCCCACAAACGCCGCTAAAGAACATGATCTTTAGCGGCGCTATCCCACAAACGCCGCTAAAGAACATGACCTTTAGTGGCGCTTTTCCACAAACGCCGCTATAGAATGGACACGGAAAAACGCTAAAGAACATGACCTTTAAAAATATATTTTAATTAAATAATATTTATTTCTATGATAAATATTATATTATGTTTTATTTTGAAACTTGAACTTTAAACTATATATTTTAAGGATAAATAAAAATATTAATGAAATTAAATTTTCTATTAAAAAATAAATTAATAACACAATTAAAATCTAAAAGTTAGAACTCATGTTGTCTTAAATATTAAAATAAAAATAAAAATTTAGAATCAAAACTAAAATAAATAATAAAAATTAGATTAAATATAAAGATATCAATAAAATAAGATATTATAATGAAGTTACATAAATGAAATAAGAACTTAAATCATAACCATGTAAAATATAATATTTGAATATCTATTCCCATGTGAAATATCAACATTGATTATTTAAATTGATTAACTAAGTCAAAATTGCAATTCGTGTTTTCTTCTTTCAACTCAAATAAAAATAAAATGTTGAAAACAAAACAATTAAATAAAAAATAGAATAATTATTTGACACAAGATTATTATTAAGTATATGCAAATATGCAAGCAGATGATTACAAAACAGGGTGTAGTTTTTGATCAACTAATTAGTTGATCCTACTGTAGGTTCTATCTATAATCTGCTCAACTAACATACAAACATAAGGCATTCTAATACTGTTTTGCACATAAAATATCTAAAAGTCACACCTGAACTCGGATTCAGAGCACATACGGTGTCAATTGCATGTTGATCAATATCATCCTTATTCGCTGCTGCAATGCCTCCCACAAGCATTCGTAGAGGTAGGAGCTAGTCATTATGTGCCTTCTGCAAATTAACAATAATGATTATGACAAAGAGCTCATTCAATTAATTTGATATAATTTAATCAATTAATTCAATAGTCAATTAACAATATTAACTATTATGGTTAAAATGCTAAAATTTATATTTTTAAAATATATAAATTCTAATAATAAAATTTAAATTAGCATTTTGATAGATTTAACAATACTAACTGATTGAACTAACATATAACGATTAAATTAAATTATGTCAAATCAAAGTATAATGATTAAATATTAAATTTTAGCATGATAGAGGGACAAAACTATTTTCAAGTTTTACTTATAATTCAAAAAACAATTTCATTAGGAAGCAAATGAAATAAACTTACATACCTCCATTTCAACTTCTAACGGTGCTTCAATAACCTCAAACTCTGCTCCCTTATAACTCAGGGTACGACATACATACATTCCCCTGAAATTTGGAAGAAGATTGTGTAAGAAACAAAGAATTTATCCAGTAACTACTTTACAGAGACATTCTAACCATTTTACCTTGCTTTCATGTCCATTGGAACAAGTTCCAATGCCCCAACACCTCCTTTGTCTAAAGCAACTGTGAAAATATTCATTTTACAGAAAGTTTCAACCAAAATTCTAACTAGTGGGAAACAATTTAAGAAGTGCATAACCAAAAGATACTAGATCTCAAGCAGGCACATATGACATGAAAAGTCATAAACGAGATTGGAGAATACTAGATATTTACAATTATTAAGTAGTACATCTCAGTATTGACTTGTGATTCGATTGCTGCTTATTAATAACAATGCCAAAAACTTATTTCTACATGTAAATAAGCTAGTATTTTCACAGTATAGGCTTCTTTGAAGGTTACATGGAGCAAAAATGACTTTAAATTGCAGAAGGCAATTTTTTTCTTCTTTCATAAATAAATTGATAACTTTGCGAAAAAAAATGTGCCTAAAATAATCTCAATTTTAGAACGCAAAATAGAAATAATATACAGAGTCATTAATACAATCATTAAAAGAATTTGAACATTAAGGATAAAAACGTAAAATTTTTAATTTGACAAGGAATTCAGAAATAGGGAAAAAATGTGTGATGGTACATATTCAAAATAATACTTGCGAACCCTACAGAGAAAAAGAGAAAGGGCAGAGATTGGAAATCCAATTAATCATATGCAAAAACAAGGACAAAAGTGAAATACATAGAGAGTCGGAAAAATTTATCATTATTGTTGCACCATGCTAATAGAATTGTAGTAAAGCAACTAGCATAACAAAGTTTTTTTTCATTATTTTGTCTAATTGCAATGTTAGATATGGTATTTATTAAGTGATTTCTAGTGCTTAAAATTCAATGTTCAGCAATGTTACATGGACTCTTGACTTCAATATCATGTATAATGTACTTGTGGCAAAGACTCTTGAGCACTTCAATATCATACAGCTGTGACATTGATCAACAAAATTAAGGGTGAAAACCAGAAACCCCCCCTCTCAATAACCCTAAAAGACACTAACCACCTGGTTGGTTCTGAATGTTCACTTTCCCCCCTGACTTTTTTTTATATTAACTAAAATGCCCCCTTCTCACTAACCCACTGAAGAAAAAAACCAGAGTCATATAATATTAAGAATGAAAATGACAAACAATAATTTAGAAACAACAATTTAGTTTAAATATGTTCATGATATCTTTTTCCATATATTTTACACTTTCATCTTCCATTCAAAGTCACACCTATCCACTTCAGCTATTTAAATCTGATCTTGCATTAAATTTTTCAAACTTTCCTAGGGAAAATAAAATATTAGATAGCAATTTTAGAATAATGAATTCAAGTAAAAACCAAATCTGATTATAGAAAAAAAAAATCTAAAACCTGAAAAAGACAATTAGGGAAAATGAGAGATATTGTTGTAGATTTAGCACTTAGTAGGAGATACTTAAAAGGGATTTTTAAAAAATTATGGAGAGAGAGAGAAAAGCTAATGTGTACTGAAAGAATGAAAGAGAAAACAGGGAATTTGAAAAAGACTATAGCTAAATAAAATTAATGAAATGTCAATCTTAAGACAAGAATTCAATGGTGCACAAATTCACATTTTCCAACAACAAACATGCTTTTAAAAAAAAAAAACTTTAATTTGCACTAAAAACAAATTTCAATGCAGTAATAAGCAAAATTTTTCAAAATATTAATGAATTAGTTTTCTGGCTGTAAATAAAGAAAACCCCTTCTTAACAAGTATATATGGAATAAAACATCTGTACTTTTTCTTGTTTCACATCTTTGTTTTCAGCAGCAAAGAAAGAATCTGCTAAATACATTCATAACCAATTTTTATCTATGGACTACAAATGCAAAACCGAGATGAAAGAACAACAATAGAAAAAAATAACATCTTAGATAAGAAAACCACCTATAAAAGTAAGGATTTGAAGACCACCATTCATACAAAAATCTAAGAGCCAATAATACAACATCTAAAAGTTTCTAACCAATATAAGACAATTTTCACCGCCGGACAATCCTGTAAATGGTCGATGAATCATCATGCTTCCTCACACAGAAAATAATGCCAAAGACAAACTAAAATCAATTCAGACATAATAAAAAACCGCAGGGATAATTGATTCAAATATAAAGAATCAATTTACCAAGTCCAAAGACACAGTAGCACAAGAATCATCAGGCATTTGCATAGCTCAGTTAAAATCCATAATTTCTCTTGCTAAATGATGCTACTTGATATTGCATCATATCATTGGTAGGTGGTGAGTAGAGTTTCCAACCGAAAGTATTTGATGTGCTAAGGTTCAGTAGTTTAATATTTGACATGCCCTCGAGGTTTAAAATCAACAAATTCACTTAAAATGTAAAGAATTATGAATATCTACTTCTGATTTTGTTTGAGGGGGGGATGGGGGTTATAAGTATTTTGAAAACTACATATGAAATATCATGAAAACAGAATAAGAGATAAATTAATTCCCAGTCAGCAGATAACCTAAATGTAATGTGAGCAAAAAACAATCTAGTTATCACTGTACTTTCTTCCTCACCATAACCCTTAATTTTATTCTTTTTTTCCCCTTGCTGACAAACCATAACCTTAATTAATTGTACTAATTTTATTGGTTGTACAAAATATTTGACTGGAACATGACAAGGTATAAAAAAATGGAATATGGAACGAAAAAAACTGTCATTAGAGGGTATAAAGATTAAACCTAAAAAACTCTGGAAATCGGGGAAACCCAGCTCCTCCCCAAAGACCAAGCCTAATCATATAACCCATATTGTGTGGTTCAGATGCCCCAGTTGCAGAGTAATAAATAACCCGTGCTTCAGGAAGTCGAGCCTATAATTTCTGCAAATGCAAAGCACTAGTTAAGGAATTTCTAGGAACACAATTTTCCATTATTGGAAGCGTATGGTCCAGCATGAGGGTATATGAACACTTTTTCCAGATGATTATATCAACCAAAGTAAATTAAAGAGAAGGAAAATATATATTTTTTTTTATTTTAAAAAGAGGATTAGGAAAACGGGAAAAAAACCTTGAAACTAAACAACAACCCCTCGAAACAATAAGATGTTCCGCCAAAAGAGGCGAATGAGAACCGAGAAGAAGATGGCAAAAAGAGCTGAGTGAGGGTTTTGGGTTAATCTCACTATGTCTTGCTTACCGATTGGTTACAGCAGAGGACTACGACGGCGACGCAGTAGATGCTCGAGTCGACGGCCATGTAGTAGATGGTCGGGTCGATGATGTAGAGATGGGTTGGGATTTTGATTTGGCGAAATTTTAGGGTTTGTGGGAAAATTTTTAGGGGAAAAAATTAAGGTTTTTTTGGGTATATAGGTTAGGGATAAAATTGAGGATAGCAAAATTACGTTGTTTTGTCTAAAATAAAATAACCTTTTGCCGTGTCTTTTTCCTAATGTCGCTAAAGCCCGACCTATTGCCGCGTTTTACCAAAAACGCCACTAAAAAGTCAATAAAACGGCACCGTTTTGATTAGAACAAAATAATTTTTTGCGGCGTTTATTACTTACCTTTTGCGGTGTTTATGAAAAAACGCCGCTAATGCCTTTAAAATTTAAAATTATTTAATATATAAATTAAAAACAATCAGTCATATACTCAAAATATTTTAAAATTATTTTAAATAATAGTATTTTAATTTTTTTCATTTAAATAAATAATATTTTAAAATTTAACTAATATTTAAAAGAATTAGATAAAATTTGAAATCTTTAAAATATGAAATTATTTAATAAATAACTTAAAAACAATCAGTCATATACCCCCAAAAATTTAAAATTATTTTAAATAATAGCATTTCAAATTTTTAACGTATATTTTTACACTAATTAATCTAAACCCTAAACCCTTAACCCTTAACCCCTATCCCCTAAACCATAAAACATAACACTTAACCCCTTAATCCCTAAACTCTTAACCCGTAACCTTTAACTACTAATCACTAACCCCTAAACCTTAAACCCCAACCCTTAAACCATAAACCGTAAACCGTAAACCATAAACCATAATCCCTAAACTCATAATCCATAAACCTTAAAATAGCAACTCCTAAACCTTAAACCCTAAACCATATACCTAAACCATAAAGAAAACGATAATGATAATTAATTCAATATTTTAAAATTAATATTATCTCTTTTACGATTATATAAGAATTTATTTAATATATAAATTGAAAAACAATCAGTTATATACCCAAAAAACTTTAAAATTATTTTAAAAATAGTATTTTAATTTTTTCATTTTTAAGATATATTTTTCTATATTTTTACTTTCAAAATTTTTCTACGTGTCATTATTTTTTCGAAGAATTTAAATATTCAATTAAAATAAATTGTATTTTAATTAATATAAATAAACCATTTAAATAATAAATAGACAGATAAAATGTTTTTTGCGGCGTTTTTGACAAAGTGCCACTAAAGCTCGATTTATAGCGGCGTTTTTCAGAAAGCGCCATTAATGCTCGATCTATAGTGGAATTTTTCAAAAAGCGCCGATAATAACACTAAAGCTCAACATAAAACGACAGCGTTGTGCTTAATTTTTTTGTGACGTTTTTTAAAAAGCGACGGTAATGGTCGACCTACAGCGGCTTTTTTAAAAAAGCGCCGCTAATGCTCAATCTATAGCGGCGTTTTTCAGAAAGCACCGTTAATGCTCGATCTATAGAAAAACGCCGCTAATGCTCGATCTATAGTGGCATTTTTTGTCCAAGCGCCGCTAAAAACTTCGCTAAAAACCTGTTTTGATGTAGTGATACCATGCCACCAATAAAACTGGTTCAAATCATTATACGTTTTCGTGCTTCCCAGGTGTACTGATAAACAACTACTATGTGCTTCGTTCAAAATCATCTGAATCAACTCTGAATTTCTAGGAATACAAATTTGATCTCTGAATCTCAAACAATTATTAGAATCAACTTGGAACTCTTAATCAGAAATTGACTCACACTGAACCTGTTTTACTTGCAGTTCATTGTTAAACTTTTGAGCCTCACAAATATGCTGTATAAACAAAGGTCTCGCTTTCAGCTCGACAACTAACGAACCATCGTCAGACAAAGCCAAATGTGTATTCAAAGTGCGCAAAGCAAACAAGGACTTTAGGCTCAAAGCATCAGCAACTACGTTCGCTTTCCCTGGATGATAGTCAATTACTAAGTCATAGTATTTTAACAATACTAACCATCTCCGCTATTGCAAATTCAAATCTCTTTGAGTCATCAGATATTTTAAGATTTTGTAATCGGTATAAATATAACATTTCTCACCAAACAAATAGTGACGCCAAATTTTCAACATGAACACAATCGCAGCTAATTCTAGATCGTGCGTTGGATAGTTCCTTTCATGCAGCTTCAATTGTCTCGAGGCATAAGCTACAACTTTTCCTTTCTGAATCAAAACACAACCCAGGCCATTTAATGATGCATCACTGAAAATTACGAACTCTTTACCCGATTCAGGCTGAACTAACACTGGTGCCTCTATCAATAAAGCTTTCAATTGATCGAAACTTTTCTAGCATTTATCTGACCACTCGAACTTAACATCTTTTTGAAGCAATCTTGTCATCGGAGTTGCAATCATCGAAAAGCCTTCTACAAACTGTCTGTAATATCCTACTAGTCCTAGAAAACTGCGAACCCCAGAAACATTTCTCAGATGCTTCCAATCTATAATGGCAGATATCTTACTTGGATCTACTCGGATACCATTGATAAGTCATAATTTATACATATTTTTATCCAATGCTTAGCATATTTTTGGATGAATTATCATCAGATTTGTGGAATTCGATGCTCTTAACCCTTTAATTTCATGTTTTATACTTAGGTGAGAATAGGAGAGTAAAAAGAGCGAGAAACGGGCAAAAAACGGAGAAAATGGGTTGACATGGGAAATCAAGATGGCCTGGACTTCCTCACACGGGTAGTTCACATGCCCGTGTCTATTTAACAGATTGCAACAAGGCCTAAGCCACCTCACAGGAGTGTGTCACACAGGCGTGTCCCTGTCGAGCCCAAGTCTAGTCCTATTCAGAAAAGGCTACTCTTGAGGGTTTTGAAGCATTCTAAAGCCTATATAAACACCCCAGGAGGTATTTAGAGAGGACACAGGGAGTAAGAGGCAAGGGATTACTTGAAGAAAGTCGATTGATCCTTCTCAGAAGCCGGATTCTTCTTTAAGACTGAAGATTTCCCTTCTATTTCTTTAAGGATTTTGGGTTTCTTTATGTTTTGTTATCATTGTTCTTCTGAGATGTTTTCTTTTACACATATGAACTAAATCCCCTAAATACCTAAAGGGAATGAAACCTAAGACGGATCTTGTTATTATTTTCTGAATTATATGATAAATATTTTACTTGTTCTTAATTATGAGTACTTAATTCTTGCTTTAATATTCCAGGATATTGATTCAAGTATTGATGTGCTTATTCAAAGAAGCAAAAGTCCCTGTCTAAGAGTAGATCTAGCATAATTGAGCAGAGTTGATTGCACTCCTAGACATAGGGCGACATAATTTTGCCGGATTAGGATGAAACCTAATAAGGAAATCCATAGATCGAGTTAATGCAACACTAGGGTTTTAAATAGAAAGAGATTTCAATTAATCAACCTAGAGTTAGACGTTGTTAGTCTCGAGAGAGATAATAATATAACTTAGGGATTTCTACATATCAAGTCAAGTGAATAAACCGTCTGATTTAGATTCAAATAACAAGTGAAGTCTAGGTGGATTTTCCCTTGGGTATTGTCCAAATCAATCAGTTTTTCCCAAAAGTATTTTCCCAATTTTCCTCCTGTGCATTCTTAGTTTAGTTAATTAATTTAGATAAAAAAACTTTTATTTTTAGGCTAGATAATAAAAAGAGAGTTAATACTAGTACTTTTAGTTCTTGTGGGTTCAACATTCCGGTCTTGCTATAAACTATACTACTGTTCGATAGGTGCGCTTGCCTTCATCGTGATAATAGTTAGTTTTCAAGTACGATCATTCATAAATTTAAAACTTATCGCGATTTGTTCACATCAAGTTTTTGGCGCCGTTGCCGGGGAACTAAGATATTAGGAACACTTAATTTTTATTACTTTAGCCATTTATTTTATTGCAATCTAAATTTTATTTTGATTTTTGTTACTAAATTTTCTTTTTCCTTTTGGCAGGTTTTTATAGTTTATGAATAGAAGAAACCCGTCGGGACCATTACTTTTTGATAGTGAGATCGATCGCACAGCTCACAGAAACCGAAGAGAAATAAGGCGAAGCCTAAGATACACAGAAGAAGAGCAAGAGGAAGATATTTCCACCAAAACCGAGGAGATGACTGAAAATCAGGAAAACCCGCTACCTCCTGCAATTGTTGCTGATCCAATAAATTAGAATCCTGCTCCGTGTACTATGTATGATTATGCTAAACCTACTTTAACAGGAGCCGAATCGAGTATAGTTAGACTTGCTATTGCTGCAAATAATTTTGAACTGAAACCTAACACCATTCAAATGATACAACAGTTTGTTTTGTTTGATGGTTTGCAGGATGAGGATCCAAATACTCATTTGGCAAATTTTCTGGAGTTTTGCGACACATTTAAGATCAATGGCATTTCTGATGATGCCATTCGCCTTTGGTTATTTCCCTTTTCATTGAGGAACAAGGCTAAATAGTGGTTGAACTCGTTACCACTAGGGTCAATCACTATTTGGGAACAAATGACCAAAAAAGTTTTACTTAAATATTTTCCGCCTTCTAAAACGGCTAAGTTGAGGAATGATATCTCTTCTTTTGTGCAGATGGATCTAGAAATACTCTATGATGCATGGGAGAGATACAAGGATCTATTGAGAAGGTGCTCTCACCATGGTTTACCTCTATGGCTACAGGTTCAGACATTTTACAACGGTGTGAACCCCTCAACAATGCAACTTATCAACGCAGCCACCGGTGGAACTTTGAATAACAAAACAGCTGAAGAGGCTTATGAATTTATTGAAGAGATGTCACTGAATAACTATCAGTGGCAAGTCATTAGAACAAAGCCGACAAAAGCAGTCGGTGTTTTTAACCTCGATGCGGTTACTATGCTGTCTAACCAGGTAGAACTTTTAAATAAAAAGATTAACAGTTTGTGTGGTTCTACTGAGGTACATCCTGTGATGAGGTACGATTCAAATGGAGGAGGAGTACACACAGAATATCAATCCACACAGAATATCAATCCTTCAACCCTAGTATCGAGGAGGAACAAGTTAAATATATGGGTAACAATAATTCCAGACCTCAAAATAACCCATATAGTAACACTTATAATGCAGGTTAGAGGAACCATCCCAATTTCTCGTGGGGTGGTCAAAGAAATCAAAGGCCACAACATCCCCCAGGCTTTCAACAACCACCTTACTAGCAGGAAAAGAAATCGAACCTTGAGGAGATGCTAATGAAATTTATCTCGGTGTTAGAAACTCATTTTTAGAATACTGAGACAGCACTTAAGAATCAACAAGCTTCAATTCAGGGACTCGAAACCCAGATAGGACAGCTCGCCAAATTGATTTCTGAATGACCACAAGGTAGCCTACCGAGTAACACTGAATCTAACCCAAGGGAATAGTTCAATGCGATTACCGTTCAAGAAGAGGAAGGGTTAGTTGAACCTGAGCCAGAATCGAGGCAAAGAATTGTAGTAAGTAAAGGTAAAGGTGAGGTAGACCACAGTGAGTGGAAATCGGTAAGTAAAGAGTATAAACCTCGTGTGCCATACCCCAATGCGACAAGGAAAGACCACACAGACGAACAATTTGGTAAATTCCTTAAATTATTAAAGAAATTACATATTAACTTACCGTTTATTGAAGCTCTTTTGCAGATACCAAACGCAGTTAAATTTTCAAAAGAGCTTTTAGTAAATAAGCAGAAGTTGGATGAGGCGTCGCATGTGGAGTTGAATGCAGTTTGCTCAGCCATTCTACAGAATAAGCTAACCAACAAATTGAAAGATCCAGGGAGTTTTACGATTGCTTGTTTAATTGGTAGCTTGGACGTTAATAATGCATTGGCTAATTTAGGGGCTAGTATTAATGTCATGCCTTATAAAATGTTTAAACAACTAGGTCTTGGGAAACCCAAACAAACTAGGATGAGCATTCAGTTAGCCGATAAAACCATTAGATTTCCTAGGGGTATCATTGAAGATGTACTTGTCAAAATCGATAAATTTATATTACCAATTAATTTTATTGTTCTAGACATGGAAGAGGATAGTGACGTACCTTTGATTTTAGGACAGCTCTTTTTAGCAACTGCTAGAACTATTATTGATGTTGGTACAGGCGAACTCACACTTCATGTGGGGGATGAAACAATCACTCTTCAAGCTCGAAATTTTACTAATACTGATCATGTAGTGCAACCTTCTTTGCAGGAAACACGTTCATAGAGTACACATGAACCTTGTTCAAGTAACAATAAAGGACCCATCTATGAAGATTGAAGGCTACAAATCAAGGAACTAGATAAATGGCGGACACAAAAATTGAGAACACACAATAAACCAAAACCACACCATGACAGGCTCAATGTTTCACCAAATCAACTTAAAGTTGGAGACAAAGTACTATTAGATGCAGCAGACCCTCTTATTGCCACTTCTGAACCTAATGGACCAATCCCTCTTACGATACTTAGCATTTTTCCATATGGTACAGTCGAGGTAATTCATCCCAAATTTAGCACTTTTAAGGTAAATAGTAGTCGTCTAAAACCTTATTTTGATGAAATTGATAGCAGGAAGGAGGAGTGTAAACTCCTCACACCACCATGACTATGCACTAAGAGAGGAAAGTTGAGCTTAGACTCTAAATAAGTGCTTCTCGGGAGGCAACCCGAGCACTAACAATGTTGATTTCATTACATTTTAGTTTTTAACATCTAAATCATTAACTGATTCCTTAAACGTAGGTTTTCCAAATCCACACGGCAAGGCACATGGGCGTGCCTTCGGCCATGTGCATACCATAGGAGGCAACACGACCGTGCGATACGGTCGTGGGAGAACAAAGTAAAATTTTTCCTCAACACGGGATTCGATACATTGCCACGACAGTGCAACGTGGCCGTGGGCAATTCTGTCAAATCAACACTGGCGTGCGATACGCCCGTGTCCACCAGCCGTGGTCGATACTGTCAAAATAACATGGGCGTGTGCATATATACACAAGCTTGGGAGAAGCGAAAACGGCCGTGTGTACCAACATGCCTAAAGAACATGGGCGTGGGCCAAATTTCAGACGCGTTTAATTTTGAAAATCACGAAACACACGAGCTGAAATAAGGGCACACGGGCTTGCCCCACGACCGTGTGCCCAATATCTATATAAGCCCCCCACTATTCATCATCCCCTTCCCCAAAACCCTAACCCTAGCTGCCGAAATCTCTCCTCTCCTACTGACTGGCCACCCTTAAACTCTCCATTCTTCTTCCATTTTCTCCTCTCTCTTTCTCCTTTCCGCTCTTCTTACCCTTGCCAGAATCACATGGCCTCAATACCCACGCCCATGGCTGACCCCAACCACACCCTATAATCACACTATCGCTCCTCCGGCCACCGGTCCTCCACTAACGGTTTTCTCATCTCTTTTCCTTTCTTTTGATGCTTACTATCATGATAATCTTGAGTTTTACCCTATTATTTATATTTTGCTACTAATTGCTTACCATATCATCCTCGTTCTTAAGATTTATTTCACGTATTTTATACCATTTTCTTACCATTATTAGCTACTTTAATCTCTTTTGTGTTGAATCTAGTTATGCTATCACTATGCCATTTGCCATAACATCTCTGCCATCAAGTTTGGTTGCCTTTGGTTGAGTCTTGCTAGTGTTAGTAGGCTTTGGTTGAATTTGTTAGTTTAATTCATGGTTAATTTCTTGTCAAATTTGTTAGTATATGTTATCTTTTCTATTCATTAAGATATAATAGTAGTTTTTCTTGCAGGTATATCATGTCAAATCCATGAGGCAAGAAAACTGCCATCCCCGCCTTGAAGAAGCACAAAGGAGAAGCATCCTCCTCATATCCTACCACTGAAATCTGACACCCATTCCTACAGTTTCCCCTGGGACCTCAGGAGGAACTCTTTCAGATACTACGGGCCTGACCCCTAGGTGTGGGCCATTGTATTGATTAGGCTGGACTCGAGCAGATCCAACTCGCTGACGCTGTTCGGGCCCTCCTGACTACTGACCCGTGGGGGCTTTTCTTCGAGATTGTCAAGCCGACATACCTCGAGCTCACACTTGAACTCTGTTCAACCTTCCATCTTCAATTCATTATGACAGAGTTTGATGATCCCGAAATGGTCCAGTTCCGTCTCGGCGGTTTAGTTCGCCAGTTGAGTGTGCCTGAGTTTGGAGTCACGTTAGGACTATACAAGGAGGAGTTCATGGACGACGACGACTTTTTCAGCCTCCATCACCACATCCACTACTCTCCGTCAAACTGCTGGATGGCCCTTGTCCCTACTTCGGCCACCTATGACCCTAGTCGCTCCAAGGCATCGGCTCTCGCCCCATCTCTGAGATATTTACACGCCATCCTAGCCCATACCCTGACAGGGCGAAGAGAGAGCACCGACTTCGTCAACACCAATGACACCTACTTTTTATGGGGCATGGCGCATGGGCACGTATTCCACCTCACCTATTTCATTACCTTCACCACTCGCCATCAGACGGAGCAGCACAAAAAGGGAAATGCCTTATGTGACTCGTCTGGCGCGATACTTCAGTCTCCACAACACGACGGGGCAAGCATTCTCCCTCACTCTCATTGGTCAGATGTCCCCATAGGGCATCTTGAGTATGCTGCATATAAGGATGATCGAGCGACGACGTGGATTTGATCCTCCTCAGTACCACCTAGTCCAGTCAGCCGAGTAGGAGGACCCAAAGGACATTACTGATGATGTCCCTCCACTTCATGAGGATCCAGCCTCTCATCCACCACCTATTCATCATCTAGTTCATGCGGCGGCTTCACTCTCTAACATCTCTGAGTGCCTCACTCAATTCGAACAACAATATTTTTAGCACTTTGATCACATTGATGCAACTCTACATCAAATTTGTCAGCACTTTCACATCTCATCGCCACCCCTACCTAGCGAACCATTTGGCGATGAAGATTTTTAAAGACTTTACTTTATTTTTATTTGTTTACTTTTATCTTTATTTACATTTTTAAATTACTTTTTATTTTATTTTTAAAACTATTTTTACTTCATCTTTAGGTTTTATAATTTATATCAAGTAATTTATATTTTCGGCCATTTCTTTACGAGTAATCATGTTACTTTATATTTCCTAAAGAGTTAATGATTCTATCGTAGTTATATAGAGATCCAAAGCTCACTATTACTTAGGAATTTGCAACTCCACTAGAAAAGGTTCTCCACGATTGCCATGTCCTGCTCGACCACGACCATAGCTACCACCAGATATAATATTCTTTTGGCACAGGACTTGTGGACTAACGAACCTCTACCACCATCAGAGTATCCTCCTCCAATCTCACACTTGCCTTAGCCGACAACTCTCCATGAATCCAATTCAAGGATTCCATTTAACATTCAGGAAGTTTCACTTCTCTCCCTCTCTCTTTTGATATTATCTTTATATTACTATTATACATCATTGTACATTGAGGGCAATGTACATCTTAAGTGTGGGGGGTTATCTATATCATTATCAGAAAAATCCCTAAATTTTATCTTATTCTCACGTGAATCAATCATATCATTTTTAGAATGGATTTTGATTATTTTATGATTTTTATTGATAAATCTTGATTTAAAACATAGACATTTATGCCTTGATTGTTTAAACTTTAAGGAATTCGAGAATCAAGCATGATAAGTTGATTTTTGAGAATTAAAAATTTTTTTAGGTTGTTTCCCCAAGTTTAGGTATTATCTTGAGTTGAAATTCACAGGTTTAACATCAAAAAGCCATAATGTTTGTGAGATCTTGAGCCTTTAGAGCATATATTATTTCTTTCATGATCACTTTTATTGTTGCTATGAGTGCGTCAATATTGATTTGTTATTCTAGAATTTGCTTTGATTATGCATGTCAAAACCACACCATTTGAGTTGATATGTCGAGATGATAAAGGCACTAAGGGTTTAACCCACTTACTCCATAAAAGCCTACCTTCATAATTAACCCTTAGTGAACCCCCTTGAGCCTAACAAACCGTTCATTGATTTACCCTCAATATTAACCCATGACCCATTATTGTTGAAATCCCCTCAATTAATTTGATCCCTATTTTTGTCAAGATTTGATTTGAATAAATTACTTAGCTATGTTTTATTTTTAGCAAAGTTCTAAAATATTTAATTTTTTCTTAAAAAAATTAAAAAAATAAAATTATGAAATTATGTAATGCTTGGATTAAAACGATGTTATCCATGAAGAAAAGCTCAATTAGGAATGTAATTTGTCAGTTTTAGTATTTTTCTAGTTAGGTAATTTTTCAATTCAATATCGATTCTAACCTTCTTTTTCAGCTTGAGACCACACCCTCTAACCAAAGCCCCGTTACAACCCTCTAAAGACCTTTTAATTGATGTATCATCTCAATATATAGTGGTGGAGATTTGATTTTGATGCAAGCCTATGGTAATAACTTTTCATATTGACTGTTGATTGTTAAATTTCTTGTCCTTAAACACCTCGAGTGATTTGAGTGAATCTTTAGTGAGGATGTGAAACTATGTGATATTTTGAATCAAAGGTGATTACTTAGATGAGAGAAGACACCTATGTTTTCGTGATAAAATGCTCAACTTGGAATGTTTGAAACTTTGATGTTCTTTGAGTTAAATTTTCAATGTATGATTACTTATGGATTATTTTAAGATACTATTGATGAGAATTATAAGTTAAGAATAATTTATTTTGATTGTGAGTTGAGGATTTTGCTTGAGGACAAGCAAACGCTTAAGTGTGGGGGTATTTGATAAGTCGTAATTTATACATATTTTTACCCCATGCTTAGCATATTTTTGGATTAATTATCATTAGATTTGTGGAATTTGATGCTCCTAACCCTTTAATTTCATGTTTTATACTTAGCTGAGAATAGGAGAGTAACAAGAGCGAGAAACGGGCCAAAAACGGAGAAAATGGGTTGACGTGGGAAATCAAGATGGCCTGGACTTCCTCACACGGGTACTTCACACTCCCGTGTCTATTTAATGGATTGCAACACGGCCTAAGCCACCTCACACGGGTGTGTCCCTGTCGAGCCCAAGTCTAGTCCTATTCGAAAAATGCCGCGCTTGAGGGTTTTAAAGCATTCTAAAGCCTATATAAACACCCTAGGAGGTACTTAGAGAGGACACAGGGAGTAGGAGGCAAGGAATTACTCGAAGAAAGCCGATTGATCCATCTCAGAAGCTGGATTCTCCTTCAAGACTGAAGATTTCCCTTCAATTTCTTTCGGGATTTTTGGGTTTCTTTATGTTTTGTTATCATTATTCTTCTGAGATGTTTTCTTTTACACATATGAACTAAATCCCCTAAATACCTGAGGGGAATGAAACCTAAGACGGATCTTGTTATTATTTTCTAAATTATATGATAAATATTTGACTTGTTCTTAATTATGAGTTCTTAATTCTTGCTTTAATATTCCAGGATATTGATTCAAGTATTGATGTGCTTATTCAGAGGAGCAAAAGTCCCTGTCTAAGAGTAGATCTAGCATAATTAAGCAGAGTTGATTGCACCCCTAAACATAGGGCGACATAATTTTTTCAGATTAGGGTGAAACCTAATAAGGAAATCCATAGATTGAGTTAATGCAACACTAAGGGTTTTAATTAGAAAGAGATTTCAATTAATCAACCTAGGGTTAGACGTTGTTAGTCTCGAGAGAGATAATAGTATAACTTAGGGATTTCTACGGATCAAGTCAAGTGAATAAATTGTCTGATTCAAAGTCAAATAACAAGTGAAGTCTAGGTGGATTTTCCCTTGGGTATTGTCCAAATCAATCAGTTTTTCTCAAAAGTATTTCCCCAAATTTCCTAACAAACCCCTTTATTTTTGGGCTAGATAAATAAAAGAGAGTTAATACTAGTACTTTTAGTTCCTGTGGGTTCGACATTCCGGTCTTGCTATAAACTATACTACTGTTCGATAGGTGCGCTTTCCTTCATCGTGATAATAGTTATTTTTCAATTACGATCATTCATAAATTTAAAACTTATCACGATTTGTTCACATCAACCATCAGCTGAAACAATATGTCCTAGAAATCCAACTTCTCATAGCCAAAATTCACATGTACTAAACTTTGCAAACAACTGTTTATCTCTCAAAGTTTGTAGTACAATTCTCAAATGCTCGGCATGTTTAGATTCATTATGAGAGTAAATCAAGATATCATCAATAAACACAACTATGAATCTGTCTAAATATTGCCTGAAAATTCAGTTCATCAAGTCCATAAAAATAGCAAGTGCATTTGTTAATCCGAAGGGCATAACAAGAAATTCGTAGTGTCCGTACCTTGTTTTAAATACAGTCTTTAGTACATTAGAGTCTTTAACTCGCAACTGGTAATAACTCGATCTCAAATCAATTTCTGAAAACACTGTTGCCCCAAAAAATTCATCAATCCGGGGTAAGGGTATTTGTTCTTTATAGTCACTTTATTCAGCTGTCTGTAGCCAATACACATTCTCATCGTGCCATCTTTCTTTTTCGCAAATAGTACTAGTGCACCCCAAGGAGAGAAACTCGGTCAAGAAAAACCTCTATTCGTCAGTTCTTGCAACTGAGCTTTCAATTCTTTAACTCTGTCGGAGCCATTCTGTAGGGAGCTATCGATATCGGCGTAGTTCCTAGCACTAACTCAATACCAAATCAACCTCTCAGATCGATGGTAAACCCGGTAACTCATCAGGATACACATCTAGATACTTACACACAACTGGCACTGATTCGATCTTCTTTTCAGTCACTTTCGTATCAAGCACATAAGCAAATAAGCTTCGCAACCCATTCTCACATATTTCTGAGTTAACATCGATGAAATCATTGTTGGTAAATCATTCAAATCATCTGACTCAATCCAGATAATCTCATTATTCTGACATCTCAGATCAATCGTTTTTCATTTATAGTTTACTATAACATCATGTAGCGTTAGCCAATCCATACCCAGAATTATATCAAATTCATCAAATAGCAACAACATGAGATCAACCAGAAAACAGAAATCCTGAATCTTCAATGGACAGTTCTTGCACACTTTATCAATCAAAACACACTTGCCTAAAGGGTTCGATACTCTAATCACAAATTTAGTAGACTCTATATGCAAAGTCTTACTGGATACTAAATTCACACATATATACGAATGAATTGATCCTGGATTTGTCAATGTAATCACATTAGTATTATAGAGAGTAAAAGTACTGGTGATAACATCTAGAGATGACGCTTCTTTGCATGCGCGAATAGCGTAGGCTCGTGCAGGTGCTCTGGCCTCTAACCTCACAGTAGAATCTTTAGTCATTCTCTGGCTACCATTCACATTTCTCATGTTTCTGGGTGGTCTACCTCTAACTGCAGTGTTGCTCGGCCTCGTGTTTTGTATTGTATCTTGCTCAGCCAACTCAGGACAGTTACGAATGAAATGATCTAATGTCCCACATTTAAAATAGGCCCAATCATTCAATCTACAATCACCGATATAGCATTTTCCACATTGTCTACATTCAGGTCGATTTGGTTTCACACTCCCAACACTAGCTATCGAGATAGCCGGAGCTTTAAAGCTTGAATGTTTCCTTTCACGATCTCTTTTTGAATGTCCCACAGATGTATTAGAACGATTAAACTAGTCTCGAAAATTTTTCGATGCAGACTGATAAAATTTACTAGTTGATCTCTTTCTCAAATCTTTGGCTTCAAAATTAGCTTTTCTCTTTTCTTTGCTGATATCTCAGCTTTACAAGCCCTTAAAAAAAACGACGAATTTTTTCAATTCAAGAATCCCGACTAATAGCTTTATATCCTCATTCAGTCCATCAACGAATTGTTTACACATGATCTCCTCAGTAGACATATACTTTCGAGCATACTTGCTTAAATGTACGAATTCTGTTTCATACTCAATGACAGTCATCCGACTTTGTTTCAATTCTAGAAACTCTTTATGCTTTTGATCGAGTAATTGCTGACTTATGTACTTCTTTTAGAACTCGGATTGAAAGAACTCCCAAGTTCTCTTGGAACGAAAGATATCAACATTTTACACCAATGGTACGCATTATCTTTTAGCAAAGATACAACACATTTGATACACTCATCAGCAGTACAAGATAATTAATCGAATACTTGGATCGTGTTCTCTAGGCAGAACTTAGCTCTTTCAGCATCATCATCAATGGTAGCCCGGAACTCTTCAGCCCCATGTTTTCGAATCTTATCTACTGGCGGCTTGTTAAATCGTATCGGATCTATAGCTTGAGGAACAACAGGGATTTGTTGAGGAATAGGTGAGGATAGAGGTTATTGAGCAGCCGGATTCGTTCGAACGAACTCCATGAATCACTTACTCATCATATGGAAAAAGGCTTGTTTAGCCTCTCCTTCGTGGCTAATCATCAGGGGTCTAGATTCAATAGGCGCTGTCCCTTGAGCGGGAGTTGGCGCATTACTTTCCACATCGTTAACTAAAGCTCGTTCGGAATCCATTTACTATATAAAAACACACTTTACACTATTAGGAATCATCACACTATCGCAATAGATATATATGACATGTATAGCTAGACTCTCACATACTACGTTAGTCCTAGAATTAACTAAACCATAGCTCTGATACCAATAAATGTAACATCCCTAACCCGTATCGGTCGTCGAAATAGGGCTACTAGGCATTACCGATCAATTATAGTATACAACATACATTTCTCATACATGAATCCATTATCACATAAACACTAATCAAACATAATCATATTGTCCCTTATAAGGCTCTACGAGACATTAAAACATGCTTGGAAGAGGTTCGGGACTAAACTGATAACATTTAAAAACTGTAAGAAACTTAGAAAATTTTCATGCATACAAGGTTCACACGCCCGAGTGAATAGCCTTATGCCTCACACGGCTACCAGGCAAGCCGGTGTCATAGGCCGTGTGGAAACAGGGCATACATATGTATCACACGACCGGAGACACGCCTGTGTGCTATAACCATGTGAAATCTAGAGGGTATATTGACTTGACCACACGCCCATGTACCAGCTCGTGTGCCACACATGGCCAATAGACACGCCTGTGCGTCTAAGCCGTGTAACTCTTTAACTTGTTTAACTAAGATCAGGGATTACACGGTCGAGTCACACACCCTTGTGCTCAACCGTGTGGCACGAAAATAGGCTTGATTTAAGCCATTACTCCCACCTAACATTCATGTACCTAAAAGCATTCATTTGGCATTATTTTCACATACAATAGGCAACCAAAAATGACCATTTCATGCACATTTCATACCATTTAAATTCCATCCATTTCACTACTCAAATCTATAACCAAAATCATGCCAAAACAATATGCCATAACCTTAACTTCTATATGCATTTTCTCACCATCTTATTAACTATTTCATGTCTCGAAACATATCAATTCATTATCTTAAAACCAATTTACAACATGCCATTTCTCAACCATTACACATCATTGATAATTAGTCAAATCAATTAACCATCTAGCAAACACATGAATCCATGCTAAACTTGCCAAAACATAAGACATTATATGCATCTTATATTACTTATCAAACTTATGAATTAAGCCAACTTATATGGCCAAACACACACCAACATTTACAAGCCAAATCTCATGGTTAATATTATAACTCAAAACATATCATCACATCACTAGCTTAAACATGCCATATACCATATTTACAAAGCATCCAAAAGAACCAACAAGTAGTCGATAGTGTGATGACAGTTCGTGATGATCCCCGATATCCGAGCTAGCTTCTATAATTTATAAAACAGGGGAAGAACACACAAAGTAAGCTTTAAAAGCTTAGTAAGCCATATACAAATAAAATTACACATGAATCAATATCATTTCCATCAAAATGAGCAAACACATATAAGCTTACAAACCTTCCCAAATGTATACATATTCAATTTTATAAGTGAATTCATCAAATATCTCACTTTTCAATACTTGTATGAATCTCATACATACCTGAGTCGCTTAAGTTATTTACACATTCTTTCTCAACTTGACTTTTCCCATTGAACCTTTAGAAATCGTTAAGGATACTCAGAAATCATATATAGCTCGTACAATGCCATATCCCAGATATGGTCTTACATGTTATCACATATCGATACCAATGTCCCAGACATGGTCTTACACGAAATCATATAACGATGCCAATGTCCCAAACATGATCTTACACGTAATCACAATACAATTCCAATGTCCCAGACATGACCTTACATGTAATCACATCTCGGTAATTATAATGTCATGACATTTGTATCCTATACTATTCCTAAGGTTCGTACGAGACTTTTGTATATCATAACTTCGTCGATTCTTTCTTGTATCTGCTCATTCAACATTAATAGCAATTTAATGACCATTAAACATTTATAAATCAATTTAAAGGTATTTATTTGCATATGAACTTACCTCGTATATACAATGAATGGATCGGATCGACTACTCGATAACTTTTGATTTTCCCCGGTCTAAATCTGATTTCTATCTTTCTTTATCTATATGAATTCAAATTTAGCTCATTTAATCACCTATTCATTCAATTTCATCAAAAAATGCTTATTTGGGCATTTTTATACTTTAACCCTTGGAGTTTCACATTTATTCAATTTAGTCTTTATTCCACAAAAACACAAATTACACCAAATTTGACAAAACTCATGCTTGGCCAAATTACCATAGTGCCCCTAGCAGTCCAGATTTCACATTTATTTCACATTTCAACCACATAATTTACACTTTTCACAATTTAATCCCTAAAATGCATTTTTAGCCAAAATCACTTAACAAAACATATTAATCTGACATTTATCTTCCATTTCAATCATAAACCATTAAAAAATCAAGCATTCATCAATGAAAATTCAGAAAATCAACAACAAACTCAAAAATTATGGCACAGGCTAGCTAGTACTCAAAGCAATGATCACAAAAATGTAGAAATCATCAAAAACGGATTAAAAACCGTACCTTAATCAAGCTTAGTATGTGCCGAAACCTAAAACACCATCAATGGCTTTCTTCTCCCTAATATTCAGCCAAGATGAAATAAATATGGACAGAAATTAAATTTGTTTTTATTAATAACAACTTTATTTACCAAATACCAAAATTAACCTTAATGAAACCATTATAAAATCACCTAATACATGCCCATTCCCACTATCAATGGTCTAATATCATCGTAAGGACCTTTGGTTTAATGAATCATAGCAACTAAACACTTTTAACAAATAGAATGCAACTTTTGCATTTTACGCGATTTAGTCTTTTTTTCTCAAATTGAGCTATTAAACGATAAAATTAGCTCACAAAATTTTCACACATACATGCTGCCATACTGTAAACACATAAAATAATATTAAAATAATTTTCCAACATCAGATTTGTGGTTCCAAAACCACTGTTCCGATTTAACTAAAATCGGGTTGTTACAGACACTATAGTTAGGGGTGTCAAAAAGTGCATTCTCGGGACTCTGTTATCATAAATTGGACTTGTAAATATTTTTTTAATAAATATTTACGAA
Organism: Gossypium arboreum; assembly: GCF_025698485.1. Classification (NCBI taxonomy): domain Eukaryota; kingdom Viridiplantae; phylum Streptophyta; class Magnoliopsida; order Malvales; family Malvaceae; genus Gossypium; species Gossypium arboreum. The sequence goes on from NC_069081.1 coordinate 70,354,915, forward strand.
GCTAGTTGCGTAGTTAATTAGGTTCCGGTTAGGTGAATTTGCTTTAATAAAGAGTTATTATAGTATAAGGACTAAATCACGCATAAGGTGAAAGTTGAATCATAGATTAAAAACTAATAGAGGGACTACAGTAGTAATTATCCAAAATTTTAATGTGGTAGATAGCATTAATGTTGTATTATATCTATAATAGTTAATATATATATATATATGTTATATTTTATAATTAATTAAATGAAATTGATATGTATATATGTATTGTTTAATAATAATAATAATTAGTATAATAAAAAAAATGGGAAATAAAAGAAAGAGAACATGCAAATTAAAAAGAAAAGAAAGAAAAAGAACAAAGAGAAAGAAGAGAGGAGAAAGACGCACAGCCTAAGGGCTCATAAGTTTCAAACTTCAATTGGTTAGTTAATTTAGTCCATTTTTTTATAATTTTTATATTTTTGGAATCCCAGTGTTTAGTACTACCTGACCCATGTTGAAAATTTAACAATTATTAAGACTTTAAATGTTGTTAATATTGAATAGTTTTAGTATTAGGGATTAAATTGATAGATTTTTAAGCTAGAAATGGAAAATGATTAAATTGTAGAACAAATTGTAAATTTTGTGCAATAGGGACTAAATTGTGAAAATTTTGAAATTTAGGGGTTTAATTGAAAATATGGAGCTAAAGTTAGCTTAAAGTGAAATTAGTATAAAAATATAGGATTAAATTGAAGAATAAAAATTAGTCTCGATTTAGGGACTAAATTGGAATTTAGACAAATATTGAGTAAAAATTGAAATAGTCAATGTGAAATTGAATTGTGTTCTATTAATGTATTTTAATTGTTTTAATTCCATATCTAATGTCATACTGAAATTCTCGATTAAAAAGGGGAAGGATAAAATCGACTTTAAATATCTCAAAATTCACAATTTGTGTTTTTATAATCTAAACTAAGTTATAAATTATTGCATTTGAAATTATTGCATATGGTAAGCATTGGAGGTGAGAATTAATGTGCTTTACAATTAAATTCAATTCATAGTTGATTGAATTGGATTGATGTGGCATATGTTATGAATGTATTGAGTAATTGGAAATTTGAAATGAATATATGTGTAATTGTGATAATGTGCAAATATGAGAATTCAATATTGGTTGTATTTGAAAAGTCAAATGAAACCCTATTAACTGTATTGGACAAAGTTAGATATAGATGGCATACCATAGGATAGGAAGAGTTCAGGGATTTCTTCGACTTCGAGTTGATGAGGCACTGGATGCCAATTTGTTTCGGTTTAACTGATGAAACAATAGGTGTCAATTTATATAGCGTTGGGCATAATTATTACTTTGGATTTATACGATGATGCACTGGGTGTCAACTGGTGTGTTGGTTAGATCCGTGTATCCGTTCAAGTTCGAGTCGTGTTAATAGGGGTAAATAAACAATAAAGTTCTATATTTGATATTAAAATGACATAATATGTGGAATGGAAATGAGATAATAGATTGAAAAATGAAATGTAAAATTGTTGTATAAATGCAATGTTGATTAATATATGGAAGCTATTTATATAGCAAGTGATGGGAATTGAAATAATTGTTAAAGCCAAATCAAGTATGAAATCATGTGAAAAATTGAATACGATATAGAATGATGCGTTAATATGTATGAATTTGAAAGGACGATATTTTGTAATGGTATGCTTAGTTATAATAATGATTGAATAATTTAGTTTTAGCATTCAAATATTATTATGTCTTTAATTGTTCTAATTATAGAAATAACACTGAGTTTTACTCAGCGTACGGTTTTGTTTTCCATGCGGAGGTTAGGTACTTCTCTTTGATTACCGATTCAGCATCCAGTAGCAATCTCGATCTCAAATGTTGTGATGTTTATCTTTTTTAATGGCATGTACCTAGGATGTATTTGGGTTTTTATTGAATTTGGTATATGTTATGTAGTTGAGTTTGAGGATAATGTTGGTTTGGTATGTATATAAACATATGTTATGTTTGATGCCATAATTTGGGTATGTTATTTTGAACCAATGATTGTTAGGTGCTTGTGAATTTACTAATGATGTTTAGGTGGTTATGAACTAGCCTAATGGAGTGATCTTGATATGTTTGTAACTTTGATTTGAATAATTATTGATGATATGTATTGATGATATAAATGTGGTACCAATGAGGGTACATTGGTTAGGAACCTAGTATGATTATTTTGGCATATTTTGAGTGTGTTTAATCATGTTTTGAATAGGTTAAACAAATGGTTTTTGAGTTTCTTAATGCCTAAGCAAGTAAGAAATGTCAAACTTGTTTTTAAGACATATTTTAGGTCCATAGCCAGACACACAAGTGTGTGACTTGGCTATGTGAGACACACGACTAGCACACAGGCATACGAGGCCATTTCAAGAGTTTACATTGCCTGACACATGAGCGTGTGGCTTGGCCGTGTTACCCAAGTCAGAGAGTTATATGAGCACAGACATGGGCTAGGACACGGTCGTGTGTCCCTACTTTGAATGTCCACACAGCCTGTATAACAACCCACTTTTAGTGAAATTGGAACAGTGGTTTCGAGACCACAAATTCGAGCAGAAAAAATTTATTTTAGTATTATTGCATGATCTGCATTGTGATAGGAATGTCATATGAAAATTCTGATAAGAAAATTTTATCGATTATGTGCTTAATTGTGGAAAGGACCAAATTGCATAAAATGTAAAAGTTGAATTCTAGTAGCTAGAAGGGTTAAATAGTTATGGAATTCAAAATTTGAGGTCTTTATATGGTAATTAGACCTTTAAAGAAAAGTTAGTAGATATTTTTGATGATTCATCCACGAAAAAATTAGAAAAGGACAATGACTAAATTGGAAAAGAAAATAATTAAAAACGATAAATTAAATAAATGTTTAATATTATCATTTTATATCATCTTCATCCCTAACTACATGGAAACCCTAGGAAAGAGAAAACAAACTTTCTTGGCTTGATTAGGTATGTTTTCTTGTCTCGTTTTTAGTAAATTTTATATTTTTGAGATCGGAATAACTTACTCTATCTATTTTAGGGATTAATTTGAAAAGTTATCGAAGTAACCAAGTTTTTCCATGGATGAATATGTTGAAAATTTGAAATTTATGGTAGAAAATAAAAGGTTGTTGATAGATAAACAATTTTTACAAAGAGAATTTTGATGAAATTGTGATTTAGGGACTAAATTGACAAGTGGTAAAACCCATGAAAAAATTTTGATTTTTGTGAAATTCATGGGATGTTATTGTAACATGTAAAATTCGGTTAGGCTTGGAATAAGGATTAAATTACATGAATTTCATTTTCCGAGATTTGGGACGAAATTGAAATTTATGGATAGTTTAGAGCAAAATGGTAATTTTTCCTAGGGTGTAAATTGAATTCAATTAAGTATGAAATGGATAAAATTGATGATTAAATTCATTTATATAGATCCAGAAAACTCAAATTCGAAGCTAGATCCAGGAAAGGAAAAGGTTTTGGACAAACAAGTGCCGAGGTAAGTTCATGTAACTTATTTATGTATATTAATATGGTTGAATTCAATGCTAGATTTGAGTGAATTATATAAATGTTTAAAATATGAAATAAATCATATGCTCGATATTGCTTGATAAATGAAAAGTTCCATTTGAATAATAAAATTTGATGAATATATGATTTCCCGTATTGAATGTGGTTCTACATATGTTACGGACAAAATATAGCTGGGACGAGCAATCCTGTTATAGCCTTCTCGAGCATCCTATTATATAGTTCCTATGAGCAAACTGATCGCAAGTGATTTTACATGTGTTACACATTACCGCAGCTCTGTGTGAGCATCCTGTTACATGATTCGATCGGTTGTGATCCAACATATAATGCAAACACAAATGCAGCTCTACGTAAGTTTCCTGATATAGGCTTTTATGCGCTTCCTAACATAGCTCACTTGAACTCCCTGTTACGTTATCCGGTGCTCCCTAATATTAACTCTTCGGAGTTATCTGTTAAGCTCTATGAGCTCCCTGATTAAAACTCTTATGAGTTTTCTTGTTTAGCCTGAATAAGTGTCCTGTTATGTAGCTTAATTAAGCATCTTGATATGTGGCTCGAGAGTGTGCTCCCTGATTAAGTGCCCTAATGGGTACCCTGATTATGAGTTGACGGTTTACAGTTTGTACACCTTGTGTATACTACATTAGTTGTAACACCCCGAAACCGAGACCGTTGCCGGTGTCGGACACGAGGGGTTAACAAGCCAAAACCACTTATGGCACCGACCAATTTGACATTCCCAGGCAAGCTGGAAAACTGCATCGCTGTCGCCTTAAAAAGCATATCTCGAGTTTCACAACTCGGAAACTGATTCCGTAAATTTTCCCTGAATTTAGACTCATATATCCATCCATGAATTTATTTCTAGAATTTTTGGTTGGGCCAATTGGTACATTTTATTAGTTAAAGTCACCCATGTTACAGGGGTCGACTACACTGACCTTCACGCGTTACAACTTGAATATCTCTCTGTACAGGGTTTCAATACTGATTCCGTTTGTTTCTAATCAATCTAGACTCAAAAAGGAATCTTCACATATAAGGCATGACTTCTAATTCATTCTGGATAATTTATGGTAAATTTTCAAAGTCGCGACAGGGGACCCAGAAACCGTTCTGGTCCTGTCTCACGAGAACTTTAATATCTCTCGGTATACTGTTCATATGATCGTTTCGTTACCTTCATATGAAAATAGACTCGTCAAGGTTCGATTTCATAATTTATTCACTATTTAACACCATTCCTACAAATTTTTGTGATTTTTCACATCCACGTCACTGCAGCTGGCAGCATCTGTTTTTAAGGTAGGCTTTACCTATATTGTAGTTCCCATGGACCAACTATAGTCTAGTCATACTTAGGTCCACATATGATCATATTTAGCCATTCCAATGGCTGATCATGTGACCAACTCTCTCATTCCAAACCATAATCACATCATGAAACTAAATATAATTACAAACCACATATGGTCAAATTCCATACTCCACTTTTACGAACCATTTTCGCATGGCCGCACACATATACATCACAAAGTACTTAAAAACAACCGAGGGTAGTCCTATACATGCCATATCCAAAACTCAACTAAAGGAGTACCAAAAAGGGCTTTGATAGTGTGGTTGACTTCAACTTCTATGATCCCGAATCCGATCGCTAACGAGCAAAATCTATAACAGAGAAACAAAGAAACGGAGTAAGCAATTTATGCTTAGTAAGTTTCGAGCCATAATATACACACAACCAAAGCATAGCAACTTATGCGAGAATATTATCCTGATTAATGTCCGTAGGCTCCGTGCTCGTACTATATCCGAGCTCTAAAGACCCGATGACTACGGGTGAAGAATTTGTCCGGGTAAGCCCCGAACTAAAGGTTTCGCTGAAGATTCGAGTAAAGCGTAAGATTATACGACTTCACAGTAACAATTGGTAATAAATACATTCAATGCGATAAGTTGGTCAGGTATGTATTTTGAGATTATATTAAGCTAGATTTGGACTAAATCGCAAGGTCGTTATATGATGCATATGTGAGTAAAGTAATAAGACTGTTCTATGATTATTGTGCATTTGGTCGATGTGGAAAGTTAGGTGAAAATATGTAATGTACCTATGTTTACAAGAGATCACTATCAAGTGAGAATTTATCTGCCTATTATACATGATGAGATGTGCATATTCGGTAAAGGGATAGTATGCCCGAAGGAAGAGTGAAATAAAAATACGAACAACTATGTTATAATTTGGTTGTTATCTGTTGACACTACTTAAAACTTACTAAGCATTGTAATGCTTACTCCGTTCTTTGAATCTCTGTTTTATAGATTTTGGTTCATCAGCTATCGGACTCGGGATCATTGAAGTCGAAGTCGTCCACACTATCAAAGCCCTTTTGGTACACTTTTGGTTGAACTCTGAAAATGGCATGTATAGGACTACTCTTTCGTTTGTTGGTCATAGACCCTTTGATTTTGTATAAATTTGGATAGCCATGCGAAAATGGCTTATATACACTTTGGCATGGTATCATAATCATTTTGTATGTTGTTCATTAAGAGATGTGGAAATCTTCGGAATCGATTAGCCCTTGGAATGGTTAACCGTGATCATCTTTTGTGCCATGTATGCTAAAAGGGGCTAGTTGAATCAAGGAAATTATGAAGTAGGTAAAATCTACCTTAAAGACAGAGGTTGACGGCTGCAGTGATGTGGATGTGAAAAATCACTAAAAATAGTAGGAATGGAATTAAATAGTGAATAAATTGTGTAAATGAACCTTGATGAATCTATTTTCATAGGAAAGTAACGAAACGATCATATGAACAGTATGTTAAGAGATATTAAAGTTTTCGCGAGACAGGGCCAGAACGGTTTCTGGATTTCCTATTCCGACTTTGGAAATTCATTGTAAATTAACCAGAGATAATTAAGAGTCATGCCATATATTTATAGATTCCTATTTGAGTCTAGTTTCTATAGAAACAAACGGAATCAGTATTGAAGCCCTGTACAGGGAGATATCCAAGTTGTAATGCACGAAGGTCAGTGTAGTCGATCCCTGTAACATGGGAGACTTTAACTAATAAACTGTACTAATTGGCCCGACCAAAAATTCTAGAAAAAAATTTGTAGATGCATATATGAGTCTAGTTTCAGGGAAAAATCACGAAACTGATTTTCGAGTTGTGGAACTCAAGATATGATTTTTAAGGTGACAGTGACACAGTTAGCCAGTTGGCTGGAATTTTTTTTTTATGGACTGTGAAAACAATTAAGTTAAGTCTGTGTGCACCTTGTGTTCGACTCCTATAACGGACTCGGGTACGGGGTGTTACAATGGGTTCCAACCAAGGTTGATATGTGTAAATGATTTGAAGAAGGCTTAAACGAAGATATCAAACTATTGATTGGAATCCTTGAATTGACAAAATTTGTAGTGTTAGCCGATCAAGCACATAAAGTTGAGGAATTAAGTAAAGAAAAGAAGCAAGCAGTGTGACATCCCAAAATTGGCCCTAGTCGGGAAGTGGTTTCGGGACCGCTAAACCGAGTCACCGACATGCTCGAACGTAATATTTATTGTCTAGAATATGGGAAAATGCATGTGTGAATTTTGAATTCTTTGATTTAGTTAATTTGATTGTGAATTGAAAGAAAAAGGACTCATGTGAAAGGATTTAAAATATGTAGCTAATTTTAAGAGGTTAATAAAGGAATGAAGCAAAATAAATGGAGTTGCATGTCAAATACTCCATTTATTTTGGATGAGTCTTGACCATGTCTAGATGATGGGCAAGGGACATGTTTCCAACATGTTTAGTTAGTGCATTATGTAGAAAGAATTAAGAAATGAAAAAAAAAATGAGCATGGATGCCCCCCCCCCAATGTTGCCGTAGCTAGAGAGAAAGAAAGAAAGAAAAAGTTGTCATTCATCCTTTCTTTGAGTAAAGACTAAGAAAGAAAAACAAAAAAATTGTTCATCTTTTCCCCTCCTTCCTTTGGCCGAAATTCCTAAGAGGAAGAAGAGATTTTTGCTTCATTTTCTTTGTTTAGAAGAGATCTAGAAGGAGATTTGGCTAAACTTGTATCAAGATTAAGGTATGTTGAGGTTGTGTCATGAGATTCATGCTTGTTTGGTTGCTAACTTGATGTGCATGTTAGCCATGGTTCAAATCCTTGCTATGCCATGAAAAATGGTATTTGACCAAGGTTGATATTGTGTTAAAGCCATTGCATGCTAAATGTGAAGCTTGTTGATGATGCATGTAATGATGGATTGACTACTCTTGAAATTTCTTTTTAGTATTCTTGAGTAGGACATTGAATTCTTTGTTTAACCATGACCGAAGTTGAAAAAGTATGGTTGTGATGTATTCGCCATGGTGCATTCATGAGCATGATTTATGCTTGTTACTTGATTGGTAAAATTTGTGTTTGGATGGGTATGAACCCCTTGAGATTGACCTTGCACCTATATGTGTATACATGTTTGCACATGATGTATTAGCATGACATATATACTGTTTCAAGGTATATATTTGCTTGTGATGATGTTTGGTTATGAAGTACATGAGAGATGTGTATTGAGCTACAATATGTAATCGTTAGTTAGTAAAATGCATGCTGTTTTGTGTGGTATTAAGTTCATAATTGGCCTCAACATGGACATGCATATTCGCCACATGAGGGGAAATTGGTGTGCATGCATTCGGTTAGAGGCAAGCATATTGATGCCTATTCTTGGCTTAGAAAATTGGCTAAGAGGAATATTAACTAATGTGTTGAGTTCGATTCGTGATTTCGTACATATGCGACTTTGATGCCTAATGAGCATATATATTGGCTAGGTATCTTGAATTCCTCTTCGATGCTCAAATGATAAAACCAATTTATTTGTTAAATTAAGCTCAAGAGCAAAGGGAGCTAAATCCGATAAGGGAAGGAAAAAGTAGTCGAATAGCCGTCGAAATCGTTCGACCACGTCCGAGGTAAGTTTTTGATATCGAAACTTAGATTTTGATTCGATTGAATGAAGTAATAAGCAATCAATTTGTGCCTTTGTATGTGGCCATTGAGCGAAATGATATTTTGCTAAGTGAATTGTGCATAAAAGTTGTGTTATGAAATTGAAACAAAGATGTGTATGAATGTTCGAGTGATATCCGGCTAAGCTCAAGGCAATTGTGCAATTGTGATATCGGGCTAAGCCGAAGGCAATTGTGTGAGTTATGATATCCGGGCTAAGCCCGAAGGCAATTGTGCAAATTGTGATATCCGGGTTAAGTCCCGAAGGCCTTTGTGCGGGTTACCATAACCGGGCTATGTCCCGAAGGCGTTTGAACGAGTAGCTATATCCGGATAAACTCCGAAGGTATGTGATTCGAGAACTTTGAACTTGCTGGAAAATTTTCAGTTAATGCACTTGTGAAATTCCCAACAACAAGGTATGTTTTGTGTGTGCTTTGCACACTATGAGTAAGTGCGTATGAATATTCGCTCTAATGATAAATGAGCTATCGGCATTAACTAGGCCGTTATTTGTGTATGAATATAAGAGTTGGGATTGTGAAGTAAGCATGTCTTTGAGAAATTGTGCATATGAATTATTGTTTAGCTACTTGAATGCTATGCTTTGGTTGTGTGTATATTATGACTCGAAACTTACTAAGCATAAATTGCTTACTCCGTTTCTTTGTTTCTCTGTTTATAGATTTTGCTCGTTAGCGATCGGATTCGGGATCATAGAAGTTGAAGTCAACCACACTATCAAAGCCCTTTTCGGTACTCCTTTAGTTGAGTTTTGGATATGGCATGTATAGGACTACCCTCGGTTGTTTTTAAGTACCTTGTGATGTATATGTGTGCGGCCATGCGAAAATGGTTCGTAAAGGTGGAGTATGGAATTTGACCATATGTGGTTTGTAATTATATTTGGTTTCATGATGTGATTATGGTTTGGAATGAGAGAGTTGGTCACATGATCAGCCATTGGAATGGCTAAATATGATCATATGTTGGACATAAGTATGACTAGACTATAGCTGGTCCATGGGAACTACATTATAGGTAAAGCCTACCTTAAAAACAGATGCTGCCAGCTGTAGTGACGTGGATGTGGAAAATCACCAAAATTTGTAGGAATGGTGTTAAATAGTGAATAAATTATGTGATCAAACCTTGACGAGTCTATTTTCATATGAAAGTAACGAAACAATCATATGAACAGTATACCGAGAGATATTAAAGTTCTCGTGAGACAGGGCCAGAACGGTTTCTGGGTCCCCTGGCGCAACTTTGACAATTTACCATAAATTATCCAGAATGAATTAGAAGTCATGCCTTATATGTGCAGATTCCTTTTTGAGTCTAGTTTCATTAGAAACAAACAGTATCAGTATTGAAACCCTGTACAGAGAGATATTCAAGTTGTAACGCGCGAAGGTCAGTGTAGTCGACCCCTGCAACATGGGTGACTTTAACTAATAAACTGTACGAATTGGCCCTACCAAAAATTCTAGAAATAAATCCATGGACGGATATATGAGTCTAAATTCAGGGAAAATTTACGGAATCAGTTTCCGAGTTGTGAAACTCGAGATATGCTTTTTAAGGAGACAGCGACGCAGTTTTCCAGCTTGCCTGGAAATGTCAAATTGGTCGGTGCCATAAGAGGTTTTGGCTTGTTAACCCCTCGTGTCCGACACCGGCAACGGTCTCGGGATCGGGGTGTTACAAGCAGAGAGGGAAGCTCAGATTTCTGGTAAAAGATTTATGGGTATGTGACAGCCCTAAATTGACCCTAGTCGGAAAGTGGTTTCGGGACCGCTAAACCGAGTCGTAAAAATAATTAACCGTCATAGTTGATGCTCACTATATGTACATATGCATGTGTGAAAATTTCATGTTTGGATTTTGTTAATTGTAAGTGAATTTTGTCAAATAGGACTTGTGTGAGAAAATTTAGAAATGTGCTAGGCAAATGTAAAGTGGTCTATTAATGCATGTTGTGAAAATGATGGGTTTGCATGTCAATTTACCCAAAATTTAAGCATGGTGGCCGGCCATGCTATGAGTGGAAACATGTTGCAAATATGTTGGGTTAGTGGTTATGTTAGAAAGAATAGAATAATGAAAGAAAGAAAAAAAAGAATATGATGAAAACAAAGGAAAAAAATGTGTCCATCCTTTCACATTTTTCTTCCTTGGCCGAATGTTCTAAGAAGAAGGGGAAGAGCTTGAGAAAATCAGCTATGGTAGTTTGCTAGACTAAGGTATGTTTGATGTTGTCCATGAGATTCATGCATGTTTTTAGTTGTTAGTTTGAGTTCTACCTAGCCCATGGTTTAAATCTTTGCTATGGGATGGAGATGATATTCGCCATGGGTGTTGTCTTCTTGATTGATGTTTGATGTTGTGGTGATGAGGCATGAAGATGAGTTAAGTTTCGCTAAGGTGGATTTGTGTTGATGTCATTTGCATGCTAAGTGTGAAGCTTTGTAATGATACATGTGTATGGTGCTTTTGATGTTGTGAATGGAAGTAGTGGAAAAGTAAAAGAAAATTTATGTAGAAATGTGGTATATGTGGATTTGTAGGATGTTATAAATATATGTGAAGCCATGCTAGATTAGGAAGAATTCGGTCAAGTGTTCATGAGATGAAATTTTGTGTTTAGGTGAATTAAAGATGATAGTATAGTTGATATCATGTATATATGTATGCATATTCGGCCATCAAATTAAGAGCATAGGTGATGTTGAGTCTAAGCTTTGCACATTCGGACATATATATATATATATATATATATATATATATATATGCATGTGTGATTGAATTATTGATAGTAGGGCGATAGCATATGGTTATTAATGAATAGCTAAGAACATAAGGTAGCAAGATAAAAATTTTACCATGCCGTTCAGTATGTCATAAAATCATTAAAATGTATGTAGCAAAGCGGTTGAATGAGTTAATTTATTTGTTTAAGCTCAAGATCCTAAAGGAGAGGCGTCCAACAAGGGGAAATCGAAGGTCATCAAGTAGCCGACTTGGAATTATTTTACCCAACACAAGGTAAGTCATTAGGCATATAGTTGGTATTGATTTAAATGATCGTAATACCTATGCAATTGTGGTTAATGAGATGAAATATATACAAATGTATATGTATGTAGAGATGAAATTGTCGAATGTAAAAAGGAAGTGAAGCGTATAGAGTGGCTGGTTTTCGGCACTAAGTGTGCGGGCAATAAGTGTTCACGGTTGTGAGATTGGCACTAAGTGTGCGGGCTTGAAATGCATGGCACTAAGTGTGCGAGTTTAAAGTACATGGCACTAAGTGTGTGTGGTTGATTATTAAGCACTATGTGTGCGAACCCATTATATATATATATTTTCTATCAATTATTTATATTAAGGGTGCGACCTTACCGAGTCGATTTCGGACAGCGGAAAGGGTAAGTACCTTGAGTTCATGACTAATAGGTGCTATGTTTATATTTGGAGTTGAGCGTGGTAAGTTTGAACCTATGTGATGATTATAATTGAAGTCACGTACATAAGGTTCATCGTGGAATAGGTGAAAGTTCGCTTAGTTGTATGATTGTAACGAAAATAAAATGGTGTATGGAAATGCCTCAATTATTCTATTGAATAGCGTATGAAATGTCAATGTAGGACTTGGAATGAGATTGAATCGTAAGGTCTAAGAAACTATGGCATAGTTCGGTATGGATGGAGTACTTAGCCCCATTTCGTTGTTTCCTCTTGTGAAAATTTTATTAATGGATGGTAGTGTAATGCTTATGACTTACTGAGTTATATACTCATTCGGTGTTTGCTTGTCACCTATTTTAGGTTTCTTGGACTCGGCTTTTTGCGTATTCGGGACCGTCATCGAAGTCATCACACCGACTAGCAACTTTTGGTATTCTCTTCTTAGTTGGTCTAGGAGAACAATTCGGCATGTATAGGCTATTATGTTTTGTTGAAATTTGGTATGTAAAACTTTGGGTAGCCATGCGAAAATGGCTTATATACGTTTTCAGCATAATGTTATAGTCATCTTGAATGTATATGTTCATTAAGAGGCATGGAAACTATGTAATAGGTAAAGTCTACCTTAAAAATGGATGCTAATAGCAGCAGTGATGTGGATGTGAAAAATCACTAAAAATAGTAGAAATGGAATTAAATAGTGAATAAATTATGTAATCGAACCTTAACGAATCTATTTTCATAAGAAAGTAACGAAATGATCATATGAACAATATATTAGGAGATATTTAAGTTTTCGCAAAACAGGGCCAGGACGGTTTCTGGATTCCCTGTTCCGACTTTGGAAATTCATTATAAATTAACCAGAGATAATTAGAAGTTTTTCCATATATGTACAGATTCCTTTTCGAGTCTAGTTTCTATAGAAACAAACGGCATCAGTATTGAGGCCCTGTACAGGGAGATATCGAAGTCGTAATGCCTGAAGGTCAGTGTGGTTGAACCCTGAAACAGGGGAGACTTTAACTAATAAACTGTACTAATTGGATCAACCAAAAATTCTAGAAAAAAATTTCTAGATGGATATATGAGTCTAGTTTCAGAAAAAATTTACGGAACTGGTTTTCAAGTTTTGGAACTCGAGATATGATTTTTAAGGTGACAGTGACGCAGTTAGCCAGCTCGTCTGGAAATTTAAAATGGACTGTACAATAAGTGATTTAAGTCTGCGAACCCCTCGTGTCTGACTCCGGCAACGGTCTCGGGTACGGGGTGTTACAGGGTAAATCACAATCATCTACTTTAAAGAAATCAAAGAAGTACCATGATCGTTCTACCATCTTTACGGGATATTTTGGAAAAGATCGAGGCTCTCAACGCTCTAACCCGAGATCTTCGTGTCTATCAGTAAACAGTGTTGGAAGTGTCGATAATCTCGAACTGAAATGTAAATATTGCAACAAATTTTATTTTGGGGAATGTCGTTTGCGAAGTGGAGCATGTTATTGATGTGGTTCTCTTGATCATTTTCTCAAAGACTACCCGAAAAGAAATGAAAAAGATATTGATCAAACTTCAAAGCCGAGTAATCCTGCCTCGAGAGGCAGACCACCCTGTCACCCTGGCAATGTTAGTGGTAGCCGAGGTACTACAAGGGATACAATAGTTAAATTTAAGACATGAGCACCGGTAAGGACATATGCTATTCGTGCTAGACAATATGCTTCTGCACCAGACATCATTACTGGTATATTTTCTCTACTTGATACTGGTATTACTTCTTTGATTGATCCTGATTCAACGCATTTATACATATGCACAAATTTAGTGTTTGTTAAAAATTTACTTGTTGAATTCACTGAAATTATGGTCAAAGTTTCAAACCCCATGGGCTAGTATGTTATGGTGGATAAAATTTGTAAAAACTGTCCATTGATGGTAAGGAGTTATTGCTTTCTGGCTGATCTAATGTTGTTACCCTTTGATGATTTGATGTGATTTTGGGAATGGACTGGCTAACTTAGCATGAGGCAGTGGTAAATTGTAAGCAGAAAAATATTGTGTTGAAATGTCAGAATGGTGAGTTATTTCATATTGAATCTGATAAACCGGATGGATTATCTAATGTGATTTCAGACATGTCAGCTATCAGTCTAGCATTAAAATGGCACCATATGAAGCTTTGAATGGCCAGAAATGTAGAAGTCCATTGTATTGGACAGAGCTCAGTGAGAAAAAAATACACGAAGTTGATTTAGTCTGTGAAACTGAAGAAAAGGTGAAAGTGATTTAGGACAATTTGAAAGTAGCCTCTGATCATCAAAAGTCTTATGCTGATCTTAGAAGAAAAGAGATAGAATTTCAGGTCAGGGACAAGGTATTCTTGAAAGTATCACCTTGGAAGAAAGTTCTTTGTTTTAGACGTAAAGGAAAACTAAGTCCACAGTTCATCGGGCCATATAAAATATCTAAAAGAATTGGACCTGTAGTATATCGGTTAGCATTACCACCAGAACTTAACAGAATTCATAATATTTTTCATGTCTCTATGTTGCGATGGTATCAATCGAATCCTTCACATGTTATGTAACAACCCAATTTCGGTGAGGTCGGAACAGAGGTTTCGGGACCACAAATTCGAGTTAAAAATAAAAATTATTTTATTTTATTTAATTTTATGGTTGACATCATGATAGGAAGGTCACATGAAAATTTTGGTATGACAATTTTATCGATTGTATGGTTAATTAGTAAAGGACTAAATTGCATAAAATGCAAAAGTTTGATTCTAGTAGCTATAGGTATCAAATAGCTATAGAATTCAAAACTTAAGGTCCTTATATGGTAATTAGACAATTGAAGGGTAGTTGGTAGATATTTTAATGACTCATCCATGGAAAATTTAGAAAAGGCAAGGGACTAAATTGAAAATCACTAAAATTAAAAGATGGTAATTAAATAAAAAGAACTATCCATCTAATTTCATATCATCTTCCCCAACATTTCCATGGAAACCCTAGGAGAGAGGAAGACAGCTTACCAAGCGTGAAAAGGTATGAAGTCAAGTCCCGTTTTTAATGATTTTTATATTTTTAAAACCGAGATAGTCTAATCTCTCTATTTAGGAGATTAATTTGAAAGTTATCAAGGTATGAAATTTGGGTCATGGATGAATATGGTAAAAATTAGAAATTTATGGTAGAAAATGAAAGTTTGTTCATAGATAAACAACTTTTACAAAGCAATTTTTGATGAAAACTTGATTTAGGGACTAAAATGAAAAATGGTAAAAACTCATGGAAAATTATAAAATTTGTGAAAAATGTGTGCTGTAAATGTTGTTTATAAATTTTGGCTAGGCTTGGAAAGAGGGTTAAATTACATGAATTTCATTTTCCGAGCCTATGGACGAAATCAAAATTTTTGAAAAGGATAGGGGCAAAATGGTAATTTTGCCTAGGATGTAATAGAATGCAAATGTATATGAAATGTGATAGATTAATAGTCAAATTTATCCATATAGATCCGAAAAGACCAACTACAAAACTAGATCGAAGAAAGCAAAAGGTTTCGGATTAGTTGAAATAAACGAACCATTTTCCAGGTAAGTTCGTGTAACTTAACTACGTATGTTAAATGCTTGGATTTAATTGTATGATTGTGTTGAGGGGAATGAGATAATGTACATTATAAAGAAATCATAAGTTGTGAAATGTGGACAAAGTGCCATGTTTTTGTTGAACGTTGAAATTCGATGGATTAAGGTGATATGCTTGAATGAGAATAATACTCCACATGTTGTAAAAAGGATTTAACCTGGATGGGTAATCCTGATATAAGCTGCTCGAGCCTATGCTATAGATTGGATTTAGCCTGGACGGGCAATCCAAATCAAGCTCTTTAGAGCATATTTCCTAAACAGGATTTAGCCTGGATTGGTAATCCTATAACATAATATGTGTCTCGAGAGTGCACTTGTAAGTTTGTGCCCAAAGGGGTACTTTTGAGCATACTAACCGAATGTCCATCGGCATTTCAATAGTTCACTGGAAAAAGGAATCTTGAAACAAGGAAAGGTGAAAATTTTATGGAACTTGTAATGTGATGAGCTTATGTGATTATGTTTACTTGATATTCATATGAGATTATGTGACTAACTTGTTTGAATAAGTGTATGTGTTTAGGTAACTTACCCAAAATTGATGAAATATATATTTATGTGTGCTTGTGTTGATAAATAAGACCGATAAGTCTATTTTCTGTTATACGAATTACTAAGCATAAAATGCTTACTCCGTTTATTTTTCCCTGTCTTATAGTGCTCAAAGCTCGCGAAGGTTGGAAGTCGGTCGGAGCAGTCATCACACTATCCACTATCTCATTTTGGTATAAATAGAAATCTCATTTTGGTATAATGGCATGTATAAGCTTAATTGGCCAATTATGGCTTGATGATAATGTTTGTCATCTAGCCGTTGGAATGGCTAGTAATGGTTGTTTGATATACTTGTAATGTCATGCTATGCTAGCTTTATATATATATATTAAGTGGTTGTTTTTAGTAAGTCTAACATACGGATTATGTAACGCCCCCCACGCCCAAAATCGTCGTCGGAGTCGAGCTTGAGGGGTTACCGAACATAATTTATCAAATTAAGAACTTCAAATCATTTGTTTCTACATTCACAGCTTTCTAGCTACCTGCGTCACAGTTACAAGAAAAATCATATCTCGAGTTACGAAACTCAAAAACAAGATCCGTAAATTTTTCCTAAAGCTATACTCATATATCTATTTACTAATTTTTTTCTAGAATTTTTGGTTGGGCAAATTAGTACAATTTATTAGTTAAAGTCTCCCCTGTTTCAGGGTTCGACTGCTCTGACCTCTGTGTATTACGAATCAGATATTTCTCTATACATAATTTCAATGACTACAAGGTTTGTTTCTATTAAACCTAGACTAAATAAGGAATCGTTGCATATAAATAATTACTTCTAATTATTGTTTTAAAATTTATTATGAATTTTTAAAATCAGAATATAGGATCCAGAAATCACTCTGGCCCTGTTTCACAAGGTTTCAAATATCTCATAAATTATAATTTATTTGCCTGTTTTTTTTAATCCATATGAAAATAGACTCATTAAGCTTCAATTTCATAACTTGCTCATCATTTAATTCCATTTATACTATTTTTAGTGATTTTTTAAATTCATGTCATTGCTGCAGAAATATTCTGTTTTAAGGCAAGTTTCATCTTTCCATGAATTTTTATGAACTAGATAACCTGTTAAACTTCCATGATATCAAACATGATCTAAATTAGCCATCACCATGACTTATCAATATCAAACATTTTCTCAACCAAGCATGGCCATATCATAAAATTATTTACACAAAATAGGTATATTGCTATACATGCCATACTTAAGTAGTTGTACAAGCCATTTACCAAGATAAAAGTCCTTTGGATAGTGTGATCGAACCTTGACCCGTCACGATTCTCGAGTGGCTTGTTCAAAACTACAGTGAATGAAAAGGAAGGAGTAAGCATAAATGCTTAGTAAGTTCATATGTAAATAACAAGTAACATAACAATACAAATATACCAAACAACTTTAGCATGGTACCACCAAAACATATATCACATCTTTAAACATCATTCATCATCTTACCACCTTATCGTTGTTGTATCTATTTTCAACCCGAGGGTTAAGAACATACCTGTCCAAAGTGTCCATTTCACAACACTTACCCAAAATGTCACTTATATCTTAAGTGCTCTTCCATTAAACTAGAAATTTCACCCGTTGAACACATCGAAATATAACTCAGATACATGGATAATTTGCACATAAGTGCCACATATGTAATCAAGAAATCATGTAACCCGCCCCTAAGTGAACTCGGACTCAACTCAACGAGCTCGGGTGTTCGCATCCATTAATGAACTCGGACTCAACTCAACGAGTTCGGATGCCTAGTTACATCTCACGAACTCGGACTCAACTCAACGAGTTCGGACATTTGCATCCATAAGTGAACTCGGACTCAACTCAACGAGTTCGGATGCTCAACCATCCTAGTGACATGTCACTTGTATCCTAATCTATTCCTAAGTTCAAACGGGCGTTTTCCCTCGATGTCACATTTGCCGTCTTCCATGGAATATCGGAACCGATACTCGGTAGCAATTCATATTTATCAAGTAGTAAACATAATTTGCATATTACTCAACATTAACCACAAAGCATAATATTTCACGATTAAAAATCAGCATATCATATAATTACCATTAATAACTTAAAAATAACATTTATGCTACATTATTTACACATGAACTTACCTTGGTACCAAAATATAAAGATTTTGCAATTTAGTCCACAATCTTTTCTTTTCCTCGATCGCGACTTGAATTTCGTTTCTCTTGATCTATAATGCCAAATTAATCTTATTTAATACATACATTCATCAAAACAACATTTAATATGAACTTTGAAAAAATTACACTTTTGCCCCTAGGCTCGGGAATTAAACTTTATTCCTTATTCTTATGTTTTATAACATGCTGATCACTTTTCCCTTCTATGACAACATCAAATTCTCTTTCTAACATATACTTGTGACTATTAGGTATTTTTGCCGATTAAGCCCTTTTACTCGTTTTCACTAAAAACCGAGTAGCACAAGTTGTCTAACATAATTTAAAACCCCATAACATCAAAATACACAAATTTCACCTATGGGTATTTTTCCAAATATAAACCCTAGGTTGAATTATTGCTAGCATAAGCTTAATCGAGCTTCCAGGATTCCAAAAACATAAAGAACATTAAAAACGGGGCTTGGAATCACTTACTATGGAGCTTGGAAGCTTGAAACAAACCCTAGCTATGGAGAACCCTTGAAATTTCGGCCTAATGAAGAAGATGGACAAAAATTGGCTTTTAATTTTGTTTTTAATTCATTTTAATAACTAAATGACCAAAATACCCTTACTACTAAACTTTCCAAAATTCCTTCCATGTCCTAATTTTGTCCATGAATTTAAAATTGGTCAAATTGCTATTTAAGACCTCCTCATTAATATTCCAAAACAATTTCATACTAAAACTTCTAGAATGCAAGTTTTGCAACTTATTCGATTTAGTCCCTACTTTCAATTTAAGCACTTTAGGCATAGAATTTCATCACGAAATTTTCACACAATCATGCAATCATATCATAATCATCAAAATAATTATAAAATAATTATTTCTATCTCGAATTTGTGGTCACGAAACCACTATTCGATTAAGCCCTAATTTCAGATATTACAACTCTCCCCTTTTAAGGATTTTCGTCCTCGAAAATCTTAAAATAAACAGTGTGGGTATTGGTTTTCATAGTTTCTTCAGGTTCCCATGTAGTCTCTTCTACCCCATGCTTTTGCCACAACACTTTCACAAGTGCAACACTTTTATTTCTTAGTTGTTTGACTTCTCGAGCTAAAATCTTAATCGGTTCTTCTTCATAAGTCATATCCGTCGCAGTTCAATTTCATCGGTGAAATTATATGTGAAGGATCCGAACGATACCGACGTAACATAGATACGTGAAACACATCATGAATCTTCTCTAATTCGGGTGGTAATGCTAGCCGATATGCTCTGAGTCCAACTTTTTCAATTATTTCATACGGTCCAATAAAACGCGGACTTAACTTGCCCTTTCGTCCAAATCTAAGGACTTTCTTCCATGGAGACACTTTCAAAATACCTTATCACCAACTTGAAACTCCATTTCCTTTCGTTTCAAATCCGCATAAGATTTCATCTATCTCAAGGTTTTCAAACAATCTCGAATCACTTTCACCTTTTCTTCGATTTCTTTTATTAAATCAACTCCATAAATCGATTTCCTTGAGTTCGGTCCAATACAATGGCGTCCACATTTACGACCATATAATGCTTCATAAGGTGCCATCTTCAAACTTGTCGATAACTATTATTATAAGCAAATTCTACCAACGGTAAATACTTTTCCCAACTACCTTGAAATTCCAATACACAACATCCGAGCATGTCTTCAAGAATCAATTACTCTCTCGATTGTCCATCGGTTTGTGGATGAAAGACGAGTCTGAAATTTAACTTTGTACCTAATGCTTCTTGCAACTTTTGCCAAAACCGTGAGGTAAACCTCGGATCTCTATCCGAAATGATTGACAAAGGTATCCCATGAAGTCTAACAATCTCTTGGATATACAATTCAGCCAACTTATTAAGAGAATAATCTGTACGTACCGGAATAAAATGAGTCGATTTAGTCAGTCTGTCAACTATTGCCGAGATGGCATTTTTCTTCCCTGGAGTTAACGGCAACCCTGATATAAAATCCATAGTAATCCGATCCCATTTCCATTCAGGAACCATAATAGGCTGGAGTAATCCCGAAGGTACTTGGTGTTCAGCTTTCACTTGTTGGCAAACTAAGCACTTTGATACAAACTCGAAAATATCTCTTTTCATTCTACTCCACCAGTACATTTTCTTCAAGTCATTATACATCTTCGTACTGCCTGGATGAACCTCTAAACAACCATTATGTGCTTCATGCAAAATCTTTTGAATTAACTCATCATTTTTCAGGACACAAATCCGATTTTAAACATCAAACAACCATCGAACCGATTCGAAATCGATCCCGTGTCGACTTCACCTTTATTTTCTTTTGGCTAGTAAATCTTGATCATTTTTTGAGCTTGAAATCTCTTGTAAAAAATCGGTCTTGCTCTTAACTCGCTAGAATCGAACCGTCATCGACATTTTCAATCGAGTGTTCATAACTCTCAAAGCAAACAACAACTTTCTACTTAAAGCATTGGCAACCACATTCGCTTTTCCCGGATGATAATCAATAACAAGCTCATAATCTGTGACAGCCCAAAATTGACCCTAGTCGGAATGTGGTTTCGGGACCACAAAACCGAGGCATAAAAATAATTTAATGCTCATTTTGATGCTTATGATATGTGTTAATTCGTGTGTGACATTTTTGATGTTTGATTTAGAGTTATAAATGTGAATTTCACTAGAAAGGACCTAGTAGAAAGCTTTGAAAGTATGATGGGAAATGTGTGATGACTAATTAAAGCATGCATGCAAAACAATGGCCTTGCATGTCAAATATCCCTCTTTTATAGGAGGTGGCGGCCATGACAAGGAGTATGGGCTAAACATGTCATGAAACATGTTTTGTTGGTGCATTAGGGAGAAACAATAAACAAATAAGTATGGGTAATAAAGAAAAAAAAAAAATGTGTGTAAGTGAACCCCCCATTGCAGTACATTGAAGAAAAGAAAGAAAAAAATTTTGCTCATACATTTCATTCTCTCTTGACCGAAAATACCAAAGAGGGAAGAAGAGGAATTTTTGCTTCATGTTTGGTTTGGAAGAGGATTAGGAAGGGTTTGGCTATACTTGCATCAAGATTAAGGTATGTTTGAGGTTGTGCCATGAGATTCATGCATGTTTTAGTTACTAGCTTGATGTTCTTATTAGCCCATGGTTCAAATCTTTGTTATATCATGGGGATGGTATTTAGCCAAGGTGGATTTTGTGTTAATGCCATTGCATGTTAAATATGAAGCTTGTTAATGGTATATGTGATGGTGGATTGATGGCTCTTGGACTTTCTTTTTAGTATTTTTGAGTAAGACATTAAGTTCTTTGTGACATTAAGTTCTTTGCTTAATCATGACCAAAATTATGGTGTTGTGATGTATTCGGTCATGGTATATCCATAAGTATGATTCATGCATGTTGCATGGTAGGTAAGATTTGAGCTTTGGATATGTGTTTATACTTGGATATAAACAACTTGAGATTCGGCCCTTGCACCTACATGAATATATGTTTGCACATGGTGAATTGGTATGACATATATACTATTTCAAGGTGTATATTGCTTGAGATGATGTTTGGTTATGTAGTAAATGAGAGATGTGTATTGAGCTACAATATGTAATCGTTAGTTAGTAAAATTTATGCTGTTTTTTTTTGTGTGTGGTATTAAGTGTAAACTTGGCCTCAACATAGACATGCATATTCGGCCAAATGAAGTAGATTGGTGTGCATGTATTCGGTTAGAGGCAACCGTATTGAAGCCTTATCATGGCTTAGATAATTGACTAAATGGGTAATAAGTGAGGATGGTTGCCGAATATACAAACATACATATGCATGTGTAATTGAATTATGAATGTTTAGCAAGATGGTTAAACTAGTTGATTTATTGATTAAGCTCAAGGAGTTAAAGAAGGAGAATCAAGCAAGGGAAAGACGAAGGTCATCGAGTAGCCGATTTGGACTGTTTTACCCAACACAAGGTAAGTCACTAAGCATATATTTTGTATTGATTTGAATAGACATAATGTCTATGTAATTATGCCAAAAGGAATGATGAATTTATATACATGTGTGTATGTGGTGATGGAAGTATTGAATGAAAGGAAAAGAGGTGAGATGTATTGAGTTGTTGATTTCGGCACTAAGTGTGCGGGTATAAACATTTGTGATCATGAGAATGGCACTAAGTGTGCGGGTGTAAAACTTGTACAGCACTAAGTGTGCGAGTTTGATCATATAGCACTAAGTGTGCGAGTTGATTATATAGCACTAAGTGTGCGGACTCACTATATGCTTTTGAATCACTATTGACACTGAGTGTGCGACACTATTGAGTTGATCACGGACAGCGGATCGGGTAAGTACCTTGAGTTCATGGCTAGTAGGCGCTATGTTTATATTTGGGGTCGAGCTTGGTAAGTTTGAACCTATGTGACAATGTAAATTGAAGTCACGTACATAAGAATTATCGCGGAATGGGTGAAAGGTCATGTAGATGTATGATTGTGACGAAAACAAAATGGTGTATAAAAATGCTTCAAATGTCCTATTGATTAGTATATGGAATGTGAATGTGTAACTTGGTATGTGATTGAATCGAAAGGTCTAAGGAACTATGGTATAGTTCGCTTTGAATGGAGTAATTAGCCTCGTTCCATTTTGTTTCCTCCTGCGATAATGTTATTAATGGTTGTTAGTGCATTGCTTATGACTTACTGAGTTATATACTCATTCGGTGTTTGCTTGTCACCTATTTTAGGTTTCTTGGACTCGACCTTTTGCGTATTCGGGACCGTCATCGAAGTCATCACACCGCTAACAACTTTTGGTATTTTCTTCATAGTTGGTCTTGGAGTACATTTCGCATGTATAGGCTATTATGTTTTGATTGAACTTGGTATGTAAAATTTTGAATAGCCATGCGAAAATGGCTTATAAATGTTTTGAGCATAATGTTATAATCATTTGGTATGTATATGCTCATTAAGAGGCACGGAAATGTTTGGCAATGACCAGCCATTAGAATGGGTCACCATGATTATATTTTGGACTATATATGAAAAAGGGTGGTTGAATCATAGAAACTATGTGTTAGAGAAAGCCTACCCTAGAAATAGATGCTGGCAGCAACAGTGATGTGGATGTGAAAAATCACTAAAAATAGTAGGAATGGAATTAAATAGTGAATAAATTATGTAAATGAACCTTGATGAATCCATTTTCATATGGAAGAAACGAAACGGTCATATGAGTTGTATGTTAAAAGATATTTGGGTTTTCGTGAAACAGGGCCAGAACGGTTTCTGGATTCCCTGTTCCGACTTTGAAAATTCATTATAAATTAACCAGAGATAATTAGGAGTCATACCATATATGTATAAATTACTCTTTGAGTCTAGTTTCTATAGAAATAAACGGCATCAGTATTGAAGCCCTGCACAGGGAGTTATTCGAGTTGTAACGCACGAAGGTCAGTGTAGTCGACCCCTGTAACATGGGAGAATTTAACTAATAAACTGTACTAATTGGCTTGACCAAAAATTCTAGAAAAAAATCTGTAGATGTAAATATGAGTCTAGTTTCAGGGAAAAATTACGAAACTTATTTTCGAGTTGTAAAACGCGAGTTATGATTTTTGAAGCTACTAGTACACAGACTGGCAGCTTGTCTGGGAAATTCTCAATAAGTGGTTTGAAGTCTGTTAACACCTCGTGTTCGACTCCGGCGACGGTCTCGGGTTCGGGGTGCTACATAATCTTTCAATAACTCCAACCATCTTCGCTGTCTCAAATTCAAGTCTTTTTGTGACATCAAGTATTTAAGACTTTTGTGATCGGTATATACTCGGCACTTTTCACCATACAAATAATGTCGCCAAATCTTCAAAGCAAATACCACCACAGCCAATTCCAAATCGTGAGTAGGATAATTCTTCTCATGAGGTTTTAACTGTCTCGAAGCATAAGCCACCACTTTTCCTTCTTGCATGAGTACACACCCCAAACCATTTAGAGAAGCATCACTATACACCACAAATTCTTTACCTGATTCGGGTTGTATCAACACTGGTGCTTCAGTTAATAACTTTTTCAATTCTTCGAAACTCTGTTGACATTCTTCCGTCCATTCAAATTTAACATCCTTTCGGAGTAGTCTAGTCATAGGAGCAGCAATTATAGAAAATCCATTTACGAACCACCGATAATACCCAGCTAGCCCCAAGAAACTTCTAACCGATTCACGTTTTTGGTGGTTTCCAATCAACAATGGCTGAAATTTTACTAGGATCAACCCGTATACCATCACCTGAAACAATATGACCCAAAAATCCAACTTCCCGGAGCCAAAATTCACTTTTACTAAACTTAGCATACAGCTGCTTATCTCTCAAAGTTTGCAAAACTATCCTCAAATGCTCAGCATGCTCTGTCTCATCTTTTGAATAAGTTAAAATATCATCTATAAACACCACAAAAAATCTATCCAAGTATGGCCGAAATATACGATTCATTAAATCCATAAACACAGCAGGAGCATTTGTCAACCCGAATGGCATAACTAAAAATTCATAATGACCGTACCTTTCTAAAAGCAGTTTTAGGCACATCTGACTCTTTCACTCACAGCTGATAATACCCAGATCTCAAGTCAATCTTTGAAAACCATGTCGCTCCTTTTAGCTAATCAAACAAATCATCAATTCTCAGCAATGGATACTTGTTTTTGATTGTCACCTTGTTTAACTGCCGATAATCAACACATAATCTCATAGAACCATCCTTCTTTTCACAAATAACACGGAGCACCCCAAGGTGAAAAACTTGGTCTCACAAAGCCTTTATCAGTCAACTCTTGCAACTGCGACTTTAATTCTTTCAACTCTGTTGGTGCCATTCTATATGGAGCAATCGAGATCGGAGCTGTTCCCGGTATTAAATCAATACCAAATTCTACTTCCCTGACTGGAGGCAAACCCAACAATTCTTCTGGAAATACGTCCGCAAATTCACACACAATCGGCACTGATTCAACTTTCTTTTCAACTTCTTTTGTATTAATTACATCGCCAAATAAGCTTCATAACCCTTTCTCAAATATCTACGAGCCGACATCGAAGAAATCATACTAGATGATGCCTCGATTTGTGCAGCTCAACCCAGAATTTCACCACTTTCACACTTTAATTCTATAACCTTTTCTTTGCAATTTATTATAGCATCATGCAATGTCAACCAATCCATACCCAAAATAACATCAAATTCATCAAACGGCAACAACATCAAGTCGGCCGAAAAGTAATAACCCCGAATCATTAAAGGGCATTTATTGCATACTTTATCAACTATCACACATTTGCCTAGTGGATTCGACACTCTAATCATAAATTCTGTGTTCTCAACAGGTATATTCATACTAGACACCAGTTTAATGCATACGTATGAATGAGTAGAACCAGGATCAATCAAAGCAATAACATTAGTATCATAAAGAGAAAATGTACCGGTCACATCGGGTGAGGAAGCATCTTCACGTGCTTTAATAGCGTAAGTTCTAGCCGGAGCTCTTCCTTCAGATCTAACTGCTGCATCTCTGGCTACATTCTTACTGCTTGTTTCACTTCCAGCTTTTCTCGGATACCTTCCCCTCGAGTTTGCACCACTAGCTTTTACACTATGAAATTTTTCTTTCTCAGCTCTCTCTGGGCAGTCTCTAATAAAATGATCCGGAGAACCACATTGAAAACATTCATTTGCTCTGCATGGACCAAAATGATTTCTACCACACACCGGCACTTTCGGGTTTAACAAATCTCGAGTTCCTACACCGGCTGCAAGTATTCGAGATTTAGGACCCACATTCGCTTCTTAAAATTTCCATATGATTGCCCAAATGAAACTTGGGAACGAGGATTCATATTTCTTGACTTTCCGGGTTCTTTGTGAAGGTGCCTTACTCATTGGCCTTTTCTTCCAATTTCGTGTCTCAACCTCTACCTTCCTTTTCACTTTAAGTAGTTCTTCAGCCTTACAAGCTCGATCAACTAGGACTACCATTTCTTTCAGTTCAAGGATCCCGACAAATACTTTAATGTCTTCGTTGAGCCCGTCTTCAAATCATCGGCACATCTTGGCTTCAGAGGAACATATTCCCGCATACTTACTCAATCGAACAAACTCTCTTTCATATTCTAAGATGTCATATTACCTTGCTTCACTCAAGAAACTCTTTACATTTCGATCAATAAATCTTTCACTAATATATTTCTTCCAAACTCTTCTTGAAAGAATTCCCGGTTACCCTCTCTTCGGTACCACCAAATCAAAGTCTTCACCAATTATAAGTGAATCTCTCAAAAAGATGTAGCACATTTCAAACATTCTTCAGTGTACAAGATAATTCATCAAATACCGGATAGAATTTTCAAGCGAACTCGCTTTCTCGCATCATCATCAATATTTGCTCTAAATTCTTCACCCCTTGTTTACGAATTCTATCAATGGGGTTCTGTGAAATTTTATCATATCCACTCCTTGAGGCATTGGAGGCATAGGTTGAGGAATTGGGGAGGTAGGGAGGTCGTACATTTGGGTTCGTCTGAACGAACTCGATGTACCATGCACTCATCATTTGGAGAAAGGTTTCTCGATCCTTTCTCCTCCTCCCCGACCAACGATGGGAGGTGGGTTTTCGATCACACGCCCTTCAAGGAGCTGGTGCATTACTCTCTACTTCATCTGCCACAACTGGATCGGGATCCATTTACTATATAAAATCATTTAAAAGGTCGAAGTCGTCACACTATCACAATTCATACATATGGCATGTATAGCAAAATCCGTACATACAACACGTAGTCCGAGAATCGATGAACTGCTCGATACCACTAAATGTAACGCCGCCACGCCTCAAACCGTCGTCGAGTCGAGCTTGAGGGCTTACTGAACATAATTTATCAAATTAAGAACTTCAAATCATTTGTTTCTACATTCACGACTTTCCGACTACCGCGTCACGATTACAAGAAAAATCATATCTCGAGTTACGAAACTCGAAATCAAGATCTGTAAATTTTTCCTAAAGTTAGACTCATATATCTATTTACTAATTTTTTTCTAGAATTTTTGGTTGGGCAAATTAGTATAGTTTATTAGTTAAAGTCTCCCTGCTTTGAGGTTCATTGCTCTGGCCTCTGTGTATTACGAATCGATATCTCTCTATCTGAATTTCAATGACTACTAGATTTGTTTCTATTAAAACTAGACTAAATACATATAAATAATGACTTCTAATTATTTTTTACAATTTATTATGAATTTTAAAGTCGAATAGAGGATCCGAAATCACTCTCGCCCTGTTTCATAAGGTTTCAAATATCTCATAAAGTATAATTTATTTGCCTGTTTTTTTTAATCCATATGAAAATAGACTCATTAAGCTTCAATTTAATAACTTGCTCATCATTTAATTCCATTTATACTATTTTTAGTGATTTTTCAAATTCATGTCATTCTTGCAGCAATATTCTATTTTAAGGCAAGTTTCATCTTTCCATGAATTTTATGAACTAGATAACTGTTAAACTTCCATGATATCAAACATGATCTAAATTAGCCATCACCATGACTTATCAATATCAAACATTTTCTCAACCAAACATGGCCATATCATAAAATTATTTACACAAAATAGGTATATTGCTATACATGCCATACTTAAGTAGTTGTACAAGCCATTTACCAAGATAAAAGTCCTTTGGATAGTGTGATCGAACCTTCGACCCGTCCCGATTCTCGAGCTAGCTTGTTCAAAACTACAGTGAATAAAAAGGAAGGAGTAAGCATAAATGCTTAGTAAGTTTGTGACAGCCCTAAATTGACCCTAGTCGGAAAGTGGTTTCGGGACCGCTAAACCGAGTCACCGAAGTATTTGAATATGATATTTATTGTCTAAAATATGTGAATATGAATGTGTGAAAGTTTTAAGCTTCGATTTAGTCGATTGCATGTGAATTTAATTAATAGGACTTATGTGTGGCACTTTTAAAAGGTGATAGGTTAATTTATAAGGACCTATTAGTGCATGTTATGAAAATAATGGGCTTGCATGTCAAATTTCCACCTATGACAAGTAGTGGCGGCCATGCTATGGGTTAAAATGTATTATAAACATTTTATGTTAGTGTTTTATGTTAGGAATAATAGAATAAAGAACATGGGTAATAAAATAATAGTGGTTAGCAGGAGGAGAAACAAAAAAATTAGCTAGGTTGCTCCCCATTGCCGTGACTTGAGGAAGGAAGAAGAAGAGGATTCTCTTGCTTCATGTCGGGTTGGTTGATGCTTAGGAAGAGGTATGTTAATGCTCTTTCATTGAAAATCTTTGTATATTTGGAGTGGTCATCAAGTATAGAAGCTAGCTCATGGCAAATGTTTTTGTAAATTTATGAAGATGACATTCGGTCATGGATGTTTGTATTTCTTTGATGTTGTTTTTGATGCTTAGTTGTATTGAGGGTTGATTATAGATGAGTTGAGCTTGGTAAAATTGAAAATTTGTGGCTTAATTGCTTAATGACAATCGGCTATGTTGAAAAGCTAAATTAGTGCTAAATTGTAAGTATTTAATTGAGTGTTCGAATATGAATTTAAGAAGAATGATACATTCGACTATGCTTTGATGTGCTTGGATTGTTGTTCATTGAGTAAGTGATTGAGGAATGGTTAGAAGAATTTGAATGTTAAACTAGTTGATTTGTTTATAATGTCCGATTATGATCAATTATAGAGATGTGAATAAAAATTTGTTTGATGATATATATATGTATTCGGCAATGGGATAAAATGTGTATTAAGGTAAGTTTCATGGTGATTATGCTTGTGATGTTGGGTTAATATTCGGCATTGAGTAATGTGGGGTAAGGTGATTAATCGGCTATGAAATTAGCTAAATTGAATAGGTATGTTTAACGATATGCTTAGTGTAATGTATAATCTTATAACTCGGTTTGGTATTGAGATAAAGGTTAGATGTATGATTGGATTTTGGTATGTGTTAAATTGGTTAATCAAAGATTTAATATGACGAAATGTTAATGAATAACATAATTGGTTTGCACCTTAAATAGTTGAAATAAAGCTTGCCGATTATGATTAAATGTTTAAATTGTAATGGTCATATATAGGTATATATATATATATGCCTTATGTATGTACCATGTACACATAAGGACATTCGACAATATGATTAAATTCATGTATAAGGAAGCAAGATAAATTAAGTGACTCTTTGCTTGTGAATGTGAATTAGATATAAATTAAATAAGCATGAAATCGAGTCATGGCATGTTTTATTAAATATGATACATATTGAAATCTATTGTTTTAGATATAGATTAAATGATGTGTGATTGCCCAATGTGATAGTTAAGTGAATAATATTAGTTAAGTACTTAAGCAAATCTATTGTTTTACTTAAGCTTAAGAGCAAAGAGGATCAAAGTCGGATAGGGGAAAGAGAAAGTAAGCGAATAGCCGTGGATATCTAGTAAATCGACCACTTCGAGGTAAGTTTTAAGTGATTAAACGTTGAGTAAATTCAATCATAATAGGACATAATGAGTTGATTTAATAAGATATGATGTGGCCATGATATGTTTTAAACTCAAATGGTAAGTTCATAAGTGTTTGGACTTGGAAATTTAAGAGCAAATTGTAATAATTTGCTTAGGACAGCAGCAGTAACGTGATTTTAGAAAATCACCATAAATTGTTGGTGTGGAATTATAGGCTGAATAGAATATGTAATCAAATATTAATTAGTCTAGTTTCTTATAAAAGGAACCGTGTGAGCAAAGAAATTTCCTATAAAGAGATATTTAAAGTTGTGTGAGACGGTGTCAGAATGACTCTGAAATCCCCTGCTCTATTTTTAGAAAATCATTATAATTTGTACAAAAATGGTTATAAGATGAAATTTATATGCTTAGACTCCTTAATGAGTCTAGTTTCAAATTAAATCAAATAGAACACATTTTGAATTCGGTACAACGAGAAATATGATTCGTAGTGAAGAGTGGTCAGATTAGTCAAACAGTGAAACAGGGGAAAGTTTAAGAAAAATCTGGTATTGATTGGCCAAACCTAAAATTCTGAAAATTTTATGGATGGAATATATATGAGTCTATATTCAGGAAAAATTAACGGCAATTGATTTGGAGTTTTTTAGCTCCAGTTATAAATAATTTAGTGACTATTGCTCAGGAAAACAGCTTGTAGTGAATATGTGATTTTGTTGTAAACATTGATGAAACTATTTGAGTTGCTTATAAGCCATTGCTGAAATTGATGTACAAGATAAATATATATATGTGTGGTAAAGCCGAATGGCCAATGTGAAATATGTATGAGATATATTTATGTGGTAAAGCCGAATGGCTAATATGAAATATGTATGAGATATGTATATGTGGTAGAATGGCTAATGTGAAATATAATATGTATATGTGGTAAAGCCGAATGGCTAATGTGAAATATGTATGAGATATGTATATGTGGTAAAGCCGAATGGCTAATGTGAAATATGTATGAGACATGTATATGTGGTAAAGCGGAATGGCTAATGTGAAATATGTATGAGATATATGTATATGTGGTAAAGCCGAATGGCTAATGTGAAATATGTATGAGACATGTATATGTGGTAAAGCCGAATGGCTAATGTGAAATATGTATGAGATATAAGCCGAATGGCTAATGTGAAATATGTATGAGACATGTATATGTGGTAAAGCCGAATGGCTAATGTGAAATATGTATGAGATATATATATATGTGGTAAAGCCGAATGGCTAATGTGAAATATGTATGAGATATATATATGTGGTAAAGCCGAATGGCTAATGTGAAATATGTATGAGATATGTATATGTGGTAAAGCCGAATGGCTAATGTGAAATATGTATGAGATATATATGTGGTAAAGCCAAATGGCTAATATGAAATATGTATGAGATATATATGTGGTAAAGCCGAATGGCTAATGTGAAATATGTTGAGATATGTATATGTGGTAAAGCCGAATGGCTAATATGAAATATGTATGAGATATGTATTTGTGGTAAAGCCGAATGGCTAATATGAAATATGTATGAGATATATATATATGTGGTAAATCCGAATGGCTAATGTGAAATATGTATGAGAGATGTATATTTGGTAAAGCCGAATGGCTAATAAGCAATATGTAGGAGATGTGTGTATATTGTGGCCGAATGACCAAATGTGAAAGGTGTGTATTATTAGATATTTGATGAGGCAAATGAATTACAAATATGACAGTCGATGTGAATGTTGTAACATGTGATTAAATGTACATGAAACTTGGAAATATATTCCGGGTAAGACCCGATAACTACGTGTGGGGATTATTCGAGCTAAAGGTCTCGTTGAAGATCGGAGTAAAGCGTAAGACTATATGACTTCACAGTAACAATTGTTAATAAATACGTTCAATGCGTTAAGTTGGACGGTATGTATTACGAGCTTATATTTAAGTTTGATTTGAATTAAATCATGATTGTAAAGTGGAAAGCAAATATGAAAATTCCATATGAATATGTGGGTATCTGATTATGGAGAAATATTATAGGATATTGGGAGATATACAATTTGACTTGACCGATGAGGGTAACTATAGATATGAAATGAAATGATATATATATGAATCAAATAAACAAATTGGTTATATTTGAGTTCAAGAGTTTTTCTTTTAAATTGCTTAAGACTTACTAAGCAATTTAAATATAACCAATTATACCAAACAACTCTTAAGCAAAACAAATTGGTTATATTTGAGTTCATATGTAAATAACAAGTAACATAACAATACAAATATACCAAACAACTTTAGCATGGTACCACCAAAACATATATCACATCTTTAAACATCATTCATCATCTTACCACCTTATCGTTGTTGTATCTATTTTCAACCCGAGGGTTAAGAACATACCTGTCCAAAGTGTCCATTTCACAACACTTACCCAAAACGTCACTTATATCTTAAGTGCTCTTCCATTAAACTAGAAATTTCACCCGTTGAACACATCGGAATATAACTCGGATACATAGATAATTTGCACATAAGTGCCACATATGTAATCAAGAAATCATGTAACCCGCCCTAAGTGAACTCGGACTCAACTCAACGAGCTCGGCGTTCAGCATCCATAAATGAACTCGGACTCAACTCAACGAGTTCGGATGCCTAGTTACATCTCACGAACTCGGACTCAACTCAACGAGTTCAGACATTTGCATCCATAAGTGAACTCGGACTCAACTCAACGAGTTCGGATGCTCAACCATCCTAGTGACATGTCACTTGTATCCTAATCTATTCCTAAGGTTCAAACGGGCTTTTTCCCTCGATCTCACATTTGCCGTCTTCCATGGAATATCGGGCCGATACTCGGTAGCAATTCATATTTATCAAGTAGTAAACATAATTTGCATATTACTCAACATTAACCACAAAGCATAATATTTCACGATTAAAAATCAGCATATCATATAATTAACATTAATAACTTAAAAATAACATTTATGCTACATTATTTACACATGAACTTACCTTGGTACCAAAATATAAAGATTTTGCAATTTAGTCCACAATCTTTTCTTTTCCTCGATCGCGACTTGAATTTCATTTCTCTTGATCTATAATGCCAAATTAATCTTATTTAATACATACATTCATCAAAATAGCATTTAATATGAACTTTGAAAAAATTACACTTTTGCCCTTAAACTTTTGCATAATTACACTTTTTCCCCTAGGCTTGGGAATTAAACTTTATTCCTTATTCTTATGTTTTATAACATGCTGATCACTTTTCCCTTCTATGGCAACATCAAATTCTCTTTCTAACATATACTTGTGACTATTAGGTATTTTTGCCGATTAAGCCCTTTTACTCGTTTTCACTAAAAACCGAGTAGCACAAGTTGTCTAACATAATTTAAAACCCCATATTCTATCATAAAACATCAAAATACACAAATTTCACCTATGGGTATTTTTCCAAATATGAACCCTAGGTTGAATTATTGCTAGCATAAGCTTAATCGAGCTTCCGGATTCCAAAACATAAAGAACATTAAAAGCGGGCTTGGAATCACTTACTATGGAGCTTGGAAGCTTGAAACAAACCCTAGCTATGGAGAACCCTTGAAATTTCGGCCTAATGAAGAAGATGGACAAAATTGGCTTTTAATTTTGTTTTAATTCATTTTAATAACTAAATGACCAAAATACCCTTACTACTAAACTTTCCAAAAATTCCTTCCATGTCCTAATTTTGTCCATGAACTTAAAATTGGTCAAATTGCTATTTAAGACCTCCTCATTAATATTCCAAAACAATTTCATACTAAAAACTTCTAGAATGCAGTTTTACAACTTATTCGATTTAGTCCCTACTTTCAATTTAAGCACTTTAGGCATAAAATTTCATCACGAAATTTTCACACAATCATGCAATCATATCATAATCATCAAAATAATTATAAAATAATTATTTCTATCTCAGATTTGTGGTCACGAAACCACTATTCCGATTAAGCCCTAATTCAGGATATTACAGATCAAACCAAGGTAAAATTTTGAACATGTATGTATGTAGTGGTATGCCATGTAAATGATGAAATTTGCTTGAGATGGATGCTTGAAGTGGTTGGATTATATTTGGTATGTCTTAGTGCAGGAACATGGTAAATTTGGGTGACAAATGAGGCTAGGAAATGGCTTGTCTTGTCCACATAGGCAGGCACATGGGCGTGTATGACACACGGCCTGTCTCATGGGCATGTGGTCTGGCCGTGTGTCCCCTGCATCTTAAAAATGAGAAATAGAATGCTCAGAATTTTGAACACAAGTAGAGACATGGGCATGTGTCTCAGTTGTGTAGTTGACACAGCCTTGAACACGGACGTGTTACACGGCTGTGTGAAAACTGCACCTAAATTTCAAAAATAAAAATTTGACACACGGCTTAGCACACGAGCATGTGACTTGGCCGTGTGACTTCAATTTCCTCATGCTTTAAAAGTCAGAGAGTTACACGGGTTAGGGACACGGGTGTGTGTAGTACACGGCCTGACCACACGGGCGTGTGAGCCCTGCGCCTAGGAAAAATTTTAGAATTTCGCGAAAAATCCTTTGAGTTCCCGATTTAGTCCTGTTTTGATTCTTACACTCGTTTTGGGCCTCGAGGGTCCACATATGGGACGATATGTATGATCTTGGAAAATGAATAGTAATTTATGTAAATTAATTGAAAAATGTTCTGAATGTTCTAGTAATACTCTGAAACCCTATTCTAATGAAAAATTCGGGTTAAGGGTGTTACATTTAGTTGTATCAGAGCTACGATTTAGCCGATTCTCAGACTAACGTAACAAGTATGAGTCTAGCTATATATGGCATTATATAAATTATGATAGTGTGATATCTCTTGACCACTTTTAAATGTATTTTCATATAGTAATGTCTTTCAACCAAGCTAGAGCCGAGACTGAGGAAGCTGAGAGCGCTGCTCAAGCTTCCGTGCAGCAAGCTGCATCTAGTGGTAGTAGAAGGTCCGTATCTGAGGGCCGAAGTGAGGTGGCAAAAGCAGCATTCTTTTAATTGATGGCTGAATGGTTTAGTGAATATATGAGAACAAATCTCGCTGTTCAACAACCTCCCTCACCTGCTTCACAAAATGATGAAATGCTACAGGATGCTAGATTTGTTAGAATTGGTAAGGCTTTTTTAGACAAAATTAGAAAACACGGGGCTGAATAATTTAGGGCTACGGCCGATGACGATCTAGACAGGGTCGAGTTCTAGCTAGAAAATACTATTCGGGTTCTAGATTAATTATCATGTACACCAGCCGAATGTCTAAAATGTGCAGTACCTTTGTTGAAAGATACGACCTTTCATTGGTGGAAAACCATATCTTCTGTGGTATCTAGGGAAACTATTACATAGGAATTTTTTCAAACAGAGTTTAAAAAGAAGCATATTAGTCAGAGATTCTTGGACCAGAAAAAGAAGGAATTTCTAGAGCTCAAACAGGGGAATATGACAGTGCCTGAGTATGAACGAGAATTTGTAGATTGAGCAAGAATGCTAGTGAATGGGTTCAGACTGAAGCTGAAATGTGCAAACGATTTGAAGAAGGGCTAAACAAAGTTATCAAGCTGTTAATTTGGAATTCTAGAATTAAGAGAATTTACAGTGTTGGCTGAATGGGCATACAACGCCGAATAATTAAGCAAAGAAAAGAAGCGAGCGAAAAGGGAGGCTCGGGTTTCAAGTAAAAGATTTTTAAGCAAGGCGCAATCATCTGCTTCAAAGAAATCAAATAATTATCATGAGCGTTTTGCTACCTCAAGGGAGTATTCGAGAAAAGAATGAAGCTCTAAACGCACCAACCCGAGGTCTTCATCTCCCTTAACCACTAGTGTTGGGAGTGTTGGCAACCCTAAACCACGATGCAATGTCTGTAATAAATTACATTTTGGAGAGTGCTGGATAAGAAGCGGGGCTTACTTCAAGTGTGATTCTCTCAACCATTTTCTTAAAGATTGCCCAGAAAGGGTTAAGAAAGATATTGAATAGACCCCGAAATTGAGTAATCCCGCCTTGAGGGGTAGACCACCACAGTATTCTAGAAATGTTAGCGGTAGTTATAGTACTGCAAAGGATTTAGCAGCTAAATCTGAGGCCTAAGCTCCGACAAGAACCTATGCAATATGTACAAGGGAAGACGCTTTGGCACCAGATGTCATCATTGGTACATTCTCTCTACTTGTTAGTGATATTATTGCTTTAATTGATCCTGGTTCCACGTACTCATATAAATGCACAAAATTTGTATCTAATAAAAATATGGTTGTTGAATTCACTGAATTTATGGTTAAAGTTTCAAACCCCTAGGGTCAGTATGTTATGGTGGATAAAGTTTGTAAAAATTACCCATTGATGATAGAGGGTTATTATTTTTTGACTAATTTGATGTTGTTACCCTTTGATGAATTTGATGCAGTGGGAAATTGTAAGCATAAATACATTGTATTGAAGTGTCAAAATGGTGAGTTACTTCGGGTTGAATATGAGAAACTGGATGGACTGTCTAACTTGATTTCAGCAATATTAGCACAGAGATATATTAAAAAGGGTTATGAGGCTTACCTTGCTATTGTACTAGACACCAAAGTGTCAAAGTTGAAAATCTAGTCAGTGCCAGTTGTTTGTGAGTTTCCCAAGGTATTTCCAGAAGAACTACCTAGTTTACCTCCAGCTAGAGAGGTGAAATTTTTCATACACCTTGTGCCAGGGACGACGCCGATATTTATAACACCTTATAGAATGACTTGTTTTTCACCATGGGGTGCACCAGTATTGTTTGTAAAGAAGAAAGATGGAACATTGAGATTATGCATCGATTATAGATAGCTTAATAAAGTCACAATCAAGAATAAATACATGTTGCCTCGTATAGAAGACTTGTTTGATCAATTAAGAGGAGCCATTGTATTTTCAAAAACTGATTTACGATCTGGTTATTATCAGTTGCGAGTAAAAGATTCAAATATGTTGAAGACGGCTTTCAAAACCAGATATTGGTATTATGAGTTTTTGGTGATGCCATTCGGATTAACAAATGTCCCAGCGATATTTATGGATTTAATGAATAGAATTTTCAAACCATACCTGGATAGGTTCATGGTTGTTTTTATTGATGATATTTTGGTTTACTCTCGGGATGTGAATGAGCATGCTGAATATCTGAGAATTGTTTTGCAAACTCTGCATGAGAAAAAACTGTATACTAAATTTAGTAAATGTGAATTTTGGCTACGAGATGTTAGTTTCCTTGGACATGTTGTATTTGTATAAGGTGTTCAGGTAAACCCGAACAAAATTTTAGCTATCGTAAGCTGGAAGCCTCCGAAGAATGTTTCAGAAGTCAGAAGTTTTCTGGGACTAGTAGGATACTATCGGAGATTTGTTAAAGGGTTCTCAATGATAGCTTATCGATGACTCGATTGTTGCAAAAAGAGGTGAAATTCAAGTGGACTGATAAATGCCAGCAGAGTTTTGACAGATTGAAAGCTTTACTGATGGAAGCGCCCGTATTAGTCCAACCTAAATTGGGTAAGGAATTTACAGTTTACAGTGATGCCTCGTTGAATGGTTTAGGATGTGTGTTGATGTAAGATGGTAAAGTAGTGACCTATGCATCTAGGCAGTTAAAACCGCATGAAAGAAACTACCTAGTACATGATCTTGAATTAGCAGCTATTGTTTTTGCATTAAAAACATGGCGGCATTATCTTTTTCATGAAAAATGTCACATCTTTACAGATCATAAAAGTCTGAAGTATTTAATTGTAACAACCCTAACACATATTTGTCACCGGATTAGGGTTACGAGGCATTACCGAACAAAACATAGCTCAAAATAGTCTTTCAATTTTAAACATTTACAAAATTATAATGCATGTACCTTACCAAGCATAGTTCGAACCATATGTGTTTCACATCCATATATCGAGTATACTCCAAGTCATCCGTATGTATGCATTTGATTCATATATAAATTACTAATCAAATCACATATAAAACACATAACTAATAAAATCATTCAAGTTTTATTAGTAAAAAAAAATCATATACGAACCATGCTTCATCAATTCAAATACGTCAATATTATTGATCAATTCCAATTATTAGAACTAAGTTGTTATACAACAAAACCAATTTACACATACCAATTTACACATGTTTCGTATTTATAGGATTTAAACCGTCTAAGCCATTTCAATCCATGTCTTTAACTAAATAACAAACGTAACATTTAATAAACATTATACATGCGCCTGTTAAACTAATTTGGCCATATCACATAGTTCAATAATCATTTACACGTAAAATGTTAGGTAACTTTATACATGACCAACTATATTTTTTATTTTATTTTTTTCACTACCAACTTATATACATTACACCATAGTCACGTCAACAATTTTAAACATAAACAACCATTTTTAAGTACATCTAATTTGTATGATAAATATCATATAAACAAAACAAATCCATTATCCCTATTTTCGTCATCAACTTAGCCTCCAATTATCAAATCCAACTATCATAAAACATGAACATCATTTGCCCTTTTTCTAAATATATTTGCTGAATCAAAACATGTCAATTGCACATGCTATGCTTCATGCCAAAATGTCATATAGTCCACCAAATCATTTCTCACTTATTCAACTATCAAATTTTGAAATATAACACATTATAAAATAACCATATGACCACAAATCATAATCATCAATAGCCATTACTTATGCACTAAAGTAACTAACAAATTAGCAATTAAAAACACATACATTCCTTATCAAGACTTTAATCTACATATATGACACATATCAAATTCGAGCATTAAACCAACCACCATAGTCTTTAAAATATCTATCCATGAATCAATAACATATGCATATAATTAAAATACATATATATACCTAGCACAAAGCCGAATGCATATACACATTATAAACCTAGTTTGTCTCATAATATGACCGAATCAAATTTATCAATTATAGTATTTTCCAATTCAATTCACATAGCAAATTATACATAAAAAATTTGGTCATTATTAAACCACACCAAATAGCCAAATTCACAAGGCATAGTAATATCATCTCATAACTTATCTTATAAGAACATATACAAATGAAGCAAAAACACATTCATCAACTAAGATATACCACATATCATAGTTCCAAAATGAACTACTTATAACTGAAAGTAATTAGCCATTAACAACATTATTAAGCTATTTTCGCATGGCTAAATATATATACAAATCAAAAAGAACCAAATTGAAACTAGCCTATACATGCCACATAACCAAATCTCAAAACATTATTTACCAAAATGATAACTGGATAGTGTGATGACATCTCTAACAACTTTCAACCCGAGCTGTCCCTAAAATTCTATAGACATAGGAAAAACACACAGAGTAAGCTTTGAAAGCTTAGTAAGTCATAAGAAAATAAATCATTTCAATGATATTTATAAACCAATATCACTAAACCGAATTTAACAAATCTAAATCATATATAAACAGTCATTGTACTCGTAAATTCATATAACTACATTAAATAACTCCACCTATCTTATTTATCAATGAACATATAATCATGCTATCAAATTCAATTAACAACTGTTAGCTCAATCATATAAATCAAACTCGCACAAACCAAATTCACATAAACCAAATTCGCATACTTGAATCATATAGTTAACCAAGATCAACTTTATTTTACTAAATATATATTACATATAAAGCATACATGTAACGCCCCGTACCCAAGACCGTCGCCGGAGTCGAACACGAAGTGTTAACAGACTTAATTCATTACTCAAACAGCTCAAACAATTTATTTTTAAAATTTCCAGTCAAGCTAGCAATCTACGTCACAGTCGCTTAAAAATTCATATCTCGAGTTCCGAAACTCAAAATCCAATTCCATAAATTTTCCCTGAAACTAGACTAATATATCTATTTACTAATTTGTTTCTAGAATTTTTTTCAAGCCAATTAGTACAGTTTATTAGTTAAAGTCTCCCTTGTTTCAGGGTTTGACTGCTCTGACCTCTGTATATTACGAATCTGATATCTCTCTGTACAGAATTTCAATGACCATGATGTTTGTTTCTATTAAAACTAGACTCAACAAGGAATCTGTACATATTAAGAATGGCTTCTAATTATTTTTTTACAATTTATGATGAACTATTAAAGTCAGAACAGGGGATCTAGAAATCACTCTGGCCCTATTTCACAAAAATTAAAATATCTCATAAAATATAATTTATATACCTGTTTTGTTCAATCCATATGAAAATATACTAATTAAGCTTCAATTTCATAACTTACTCATCATTTAATTCCATTTCTACTATTTTTAGTGATTTTTCAAATTTACATCACTTCTTCTTTGTCGATTCTGCTTTTATGGCAAATTTCACTTTACTAAGGATTTTCATGGACTAAATAGCATTTTAAACATACATAACATCAAATATGACTTAGATTGGCCATTCCAATGGCTAATCATTTACAAACCCTTTTCTTACCAAACCATAGCCATATCATAAGATCAATTACACAAAGTGAGTGTTTTGCCATACATGCCACATTCAAAATACACAAGCCATTTTACCAATTTAAGCCTTCGGATAGTGTGAACGAGTCTTCGACCTATCCCGATTCTCAAGCCGGCTTGTCAAAACTACAATGAAAGAAAAGAAGGGAGTAAGCACAAATGCTTAGTAAGTTCACATGCAAATAGCAAGTAACATAATCACACAATCTCACATAAAACATCATTTGCATAAACAAGACCAAGACATTCATGTTTCATTTGCATTTAATATCTTTCTACGATTTCATCATACCAAGTTTTCAACCTGAGGGTTTAAGCACATACCTGTCAAATTTTCTCATTTACCACACTTACCAACATGTCACCTTCGTCTTAGGCCTTCTTCTTATTCACGTAAGATTCACCCGTTGAACACATCAGAATATAATTCGAATACGCGGATCTCATGAACAAAAGAGCCATACCCGCAACTAGACAAACTCAATAGCTTGCGGAACTTATGTAGCCAAGCTACCATGTAACCCGCCCATAAGTGAACTCGGACTCAACTCCCCGAGCTCGGGCGTTCGTATCCATAAGTGAACTCAGACTCAACTCAACGAGCTCGGATGCCTAGTTACATCTCACGAACTCGGACTCAACTCAACGAGTTTGGAACTCAACCATCCTAGTGACATGTCACTTGTATTCTAATCTATTCCCAAGGTTAAAACGGGCTTTT
This sequence comes from Gossypium arboreum, assembly GCF_025698485.1. Taxonomy (NCBI): domain Eukaryota; kingdom Viridiplantae; phylum Streptophyta; class Magnoliopsida; order Malvales; family Malvaceae; genus Gossypium; species Gossypium arboreum. The sequence goes on from NC_069081.1 coordinate 70,396,359, forward strand.
TCCTCGATTACACATCTTTGCCGTCTTCCACGGATTATCGAAATCAATACTTCGGTGATAGTTCATACTTATCAAGTAATTCACATAATTACATATTATTCAACAATAACCACAAAACATAACATTTCATGATAATAATAAGCATCATATCACATAAACAACATTAAATTGCTCAAAATGACAATTATGTTACTACATTTACACATGAACTTACCTCGGTGCAAAATTATTAGCAATCGAGCCTATTCTTCGTAAACTTTATTTTTCCCTCTATTGCGACTTGAATCTCGTTTCTCTTGATCTATAATGCCAAATTAATCTTATTTAATACATACATTCATCAAAACAGCATTTAATACGAACTTTGGCAAAATTACATTTTTGCCCCTAAACTTTTGCATAATTACACTTTTGCCCCTAGGCTCGGGAATTAAACTTCATCCCTTATTCTTATGTTTTATGACATGCTGATCATTTTTCCCTTCTATGGAAACATCAAATTCACACTCTAACATGTACTTATGACTATTAGGTATTTTTACCGATTAAGCCCTTTTACTCGTTTTCGCTTAAAACCGAGTAGTACATGTTGTCTAACATAATTTAAAACCTCATATTTTATCATAAAACACCAAAATACACAAATTTCACCTATGAGTATTTTTCCAAATATGAACCCTAGGTTGAATTATTGCTAGCATAAGCTTAATTGAGCTACCGGGATTCCAAAAACGTAAAGAACATTAAAAACGGGGCTTGGAATCACTTACTATGGAGCTTGGAAGCTTGAAACAAACCTTAACTATGGAGAACCCTTGCAATTTCGGCCTAATGAAGAATATGGACAAAAATTGGCTTTTAATTTTATTTTTAATTCATTTTAATAACTAAATGACCAAAATGCCCTTACTACTAAACTTTCCAAAAATTCCATCCATGTCCAATTTTTTTCCATAGACTTAAAAAATTGGTCAAATTTCTATTTAAGACCTCCTCATTAATATCCCAAAACAATTTCATACTAAAAACTCCTAGAATGCAAGTTTTGCAAATTATTCGATTTAGTCCCTAATTTCAATTTAAGCACTTTAGGCATAGGATTTCATCACGAAATTTTCACACAATCATGCAATCATATCATAAACATCAAAATAATTATAAAATAATTATTTCTATCTCAGATTTGTGGTTATGAAACTACTATTCCGATTAGGCCCTAATTCGGGATATTACAATACACCAACTCAACCATTTTAATTTCATTATCTATTCAAGTTTTCGAAACAGAAATCATATAGCAAATCCATATTTCTTATTTCATAATTCTCATGCTTGAAACATAGAACCATAATTTCATATAACGAACATATATATAACACATCATTTATTTATATACACTCATACTATTCTTTGTCATGTATTTTACATATAGTCATATGATACATACTTACCTTTCGTTTTTGAATTTCGTAACAAGTCACACGTACCTGAATCGGATACAATTTCACATTTTTATTCATTTCTCGGAATGCTCGTTGAACCATTCGGAATTGGATAGGATACTCGGATAATTACACGTATCACATAATGCCAACGTCCCAGACGTGGTCTTACATGTAATCACATATCGATGCCATTGTCCCAGACAGGGTCTTATACGAAACAAATATGATTCCGATGTCCTAGACATGGTCTTACTCGTAACCACATATATTGATGCCAACGTACTAGACGTGGTCTTACTCGCACACATATATCGAAATCACATATCGATGCCAATGTATTAAACGTGGTCTTACTCGCAGACATATATCGATGCCATGGTATTACTCGCACATCACATATCAGAATCCTATGTCATGGCATATGTATCCTAGCTATTCCTAAGGTTCATACGGGGCTTTCAAACGTCGTAACTCGATAGGTTCAAGCTTGTAATTAATTCTTCAATGCTTAAATCATTTCGATATATACACATATATTTATTATAATTCAATTCAGCACATATAATACATATACAATTGAATTTAACAACATTTATTTATTTATGAACTTACCTCGTATGGACACGAACGGACCGGAACGACTATTCGATAATTTTCACCTTTCCCCGATCCAAATATGATTTTTATCATTTCTTGATCTAATTCAATACAAATTCAACTTTTTAATCATTTATTCAATCAAATTAATCCAAAAACACATAAATGAGCAAATTACACTTTTTCCCCTAACATTTCGTATTTTTTCAATTTAGTCCCTATTTCAAAACAACTCAAAATATTCAAAATTTCAACATACTCTAGTTAGGCCGAATTTACCTTATGTCCCTAGCAGCCCATTAATTTTATTTCTTTCACATTTTGACCCCTCAATTTTCAAATTTCACAATTTAGTCCTTAATAAGCATTTTTATCAAAAATTACTTAATAAAACATGATAATCTAACATCAAATATTTATTTTTCATCATCAAACAACAAAAACAACAAGCTGTCATCAATGACAAATCACAAAATACACAACCAATTAAAAAATTCAAGCATGGCCTAGCTAGTATTCGAAGCAACGATCTCAAAAACATAAAAATTATCAAAAATCGAACAAAATCCATACCTTAATTTGATCTCCAAAGTGTCGAACCCTGAAACAAAGAAAATGTCTTTTTTTTTCTCACTTACATTCGGCTATATGGATGAAAAATCCACTAACTTTATGATTTGTTTCATTTATTTACAAATTAATATACCATTTAAAAAATTATCCTTTGTAATTTAATTAAGAAACCATATAATGGTTGTCATTAACTGTCCATACCACTATTAAATGGCCTAATTTAATTTTAAGGCCTCCATATTAAAAAGAACATAGCAATATAGCTCATTAACAATTAGCATGCCACTTTTACGTTTTACGCGATTAAGTCCTTTTTGCAAATTAAGCACACAAATAATAAAATTTCCATACGAAGCTTTCACACATATCAATTCACATATTATAAACACGGAAATAATATTAAAATATTTTTTTAACTCAGATTTGTGGTCCCAAAATCACAATTCTGACTAGGGTCTAAACCGAGCTATTACAACTCTCCCCCCTTTGGGATTTTCGTCCCCGAAAATCTTACCAGAAAATAGAGTAAATGATTTTCTTCCACATAGTACATTACTAATTCACACATGATTTCAAATTTCATATTTCTTTAATCTCTCAAGTAAGATTTTGATCTGTCTTTCACTATACATCATATCAAATTGAACTGTTTATAACCGTATTGAATTACCTTCATTTTCTGCTCAATTTCTCTAATAACGCTAATCTCGCAGATCATTACCTCACAAAACTCGATCTTGAAACAACAGAGTTCGATAACTGCAACCATATGATACCTCATATTATGTCATTAATATAATCACATGATAGCTTATCGAACAACAATAATCTTTCTTTTTTGCTGTAACGCCCAAAAATCCCGAAATCCTGAACTTTCTTTGTGACAGCCTTAAAACGACCCTAGTCGGAATTTGGTTTCGGGACCACAAAACCGAGGCATAAAAATGATTTCATATTTATTTTATTGCCTATAATATGTGTTAACTCATGTGTGATATTTTTGATGTTTTGATTTAGAGTTATAAATGTGAATTTCACTAGAAAGGACCTAGTAGAAAACTTTGAAAGTATGATGGGGAAATGTGCGATGACTAGTTGATCATGCATGCAAAAATGAGGGGTTTGCATGTCAATTTCCCCTTTTATTTGCTAATGGCCGGCCATGACAAAGAATTATGGGCAAAACATGTCAAAAAAAAAACATGTTGGGTGAATGCTTGATGTTAGAAATAATAAAATAAAGAGCATGGGCAAAGAAATAAAAAAAAATGGTCTCATCCATGCCCCCCCCTTTGCCGTGAATGAGAGAAAGAAAACAAAGAAGAAAAAAAAATGTGTGTGTTCATCCTTGAACATCTTTTGGCCTAAAATTGAAGGAAAAAGGGAAGAAGGAGTGAAGCATTCGGCTACCCTAGGTCACTATTAAGGTAAGTTTGATGTTGTGCCATGAGATTCTTGCATGTGTTAGTTGTTAGCTTGAGCTCTACCTAGCCCATGGTCTAAACCTTGCTATGTGATGGAGATGACATTCGCCATGGATGTATCATTCTTGCTTGGTGTTGATGTTGTGTTGATGAGATATTAAGTGATTTTTGTAAACCATGTTGAAATTTGATTTGTGGGGTGAGTATGGTTTTCTGCTATAAAAGATTAATAAGGGTGATGGTTGTGTTTTATGCTAAACTTAGATAAATAATGGTAGTTGCTTACATCTTGATATCTATGAGTTCCTTTCTTGGTTCTACCATAGACCCACGAAGTATATGTTTATTTGGTGTTGTTGGAGATTATGATAGAAGCTAATGAGTGAGAGTTTGATAGATACTATGAGGTTAAACTTCATGAGATTGTAAGCTTGTAATTTGGATGATAAAATTCATGCTTTGTGAAGGTAAATAGTGAGGGAGGAGCATTCGGCCATGGTAGTAAGATGAAATGCAAAATGTTAGTATTTGTGTAACACCCCAAACCCGAGACCATCGCCGGTGTCGGACCCGAGGGGTTAACAAGCCAAGTTCACATGTTTTGCCCACCAATTTGACATTTCCAGTCAGGCTGGAAAACTGCGTCACTGTCGCCTTAAAAATCATATCTCGAGTTGCAAAACTCGGAAACTGGTTTCGTAAATTTTCCCTGAATTTAGACTCATATATCCATCCATGGATTTATTTCTAGGATTTTTGGTTGGGCCAATTGGTACAGTTTATTAGTTAAAGTTACCCATGTTACAGGGATCGACTGCTCTGACCTTCGCGCGGTATAACTTGAATATCTCTCTGTACAGGGCTTTAATGTTGGTGTCGTTTGTTTCTAATGAAACTAGACTCAAAATGGAATCTGTACATATAAGGTATGTCTCCTAATTCTTTTTGGATAATTTATAGTGAATTTTTAAAGTTGCGACAGGGAACCCAGAAACCATTCTGGCCCTGTCTCACAATAGCTTTATTATCTCTTAACCTGTAACTCCTATGACCATTTCGTTTCTTCCATATGAAAATAGACTCATCAAGGTTCATTTACATAGCTTATTCACTATTTAATTCCATTCCTATGAATTTTGGTGATTTTTCACATTCACGCCACTGCAGCTGGCAGCATCTGTTTTAAGGTAGGACTTACCTATTTGGTAGTCTCCATGATTCGACTAGTCTTGCCATACATAGGTTCATATATGATCATTTTAACCATGCCAATGGCTGATCATATGACCAACATTCCCATTTCCAAGCCATAGCCACATCATGACACCAAATATATACATACAACCCACAATTAGTCTAAGTTCATGCTTCCTTTTCGAGCCATTTTCGCATGGCCGTACATACTTACATTACAACATATTTAACAAACAAGGGTAGTCCTATACATGCCATCTCAAGTTCAACCAAAATTTATACCAAAATGGAGGCTTGATAGTGTGGATGACTTGACTTCAACGATCCCAAATCCGATTGCCTCGGCGAAATCTAGAAAACCGAGAGCCAAAGCAGCGGGTAAGCATTTTTATGCTTAGTAAGTCTCAAGGAATATAATCAACTCTAATTACAGCAATACATTCACATAGCCATATGCATCATTTCATTTATACACATTCTTACTTCACACTTCATCATTATATAATTTCACAAAGTATCAATCAATTCAATAACTGAAATTCATTAGTCGATTGAGCGAATGTTGCTCAAACATGTCGACTTTCCGATGCACATATAACGTACCTTATCCTTTGGGCTTTTCGAGTGTACTAATTGAATTCATTACAGCAACCAACACTCACCTCCAGCCCAAGATTCTTGAATATAACCGGATATAATCACGTGCACAAATGCCTTGGTCTTAGCCCGGATAGAATGTCTCGCACGAATGCCTTGGTCTTAGCCGGATGTAGCCACTAAGCGCAATTGCCTTGGTCTTAACCGGATATAATTTCCAGCATAATTGTCTTCGGATTTAGCCCGGATATCATTCAATTTCCATGAACACATACATCAATTATCATTGGACATACATAATTCATTTTCGTTACTAAGGCTCAAACGCAATTATAGTCACAAGCATATTCGCCTTGGGACTTAGCCGGGTAGAATTCAAATACTCATGCATACACAATCAATAATCAATACACATCCATACTTTATTTCACACAATTCAAGTAGGGTCACTTCTTGAGGACTTACCTCGGATGTTGTCGAACGGCTTTTTCGGCTATTCGATCACCTTTTCCTTCCCTTGTCCAATTGTGGTCTTCTAAGCTCTTGAGCTAATTCAAACAAATTCAATTTATTAAAACCTCATTGTGCTAGCTTTTGGCGAATATGACAAGGAGTTTAAATGGTCATATGGCCACCCTTTAGCTTGAATACACAATGGTCATGCACATTTTATGCTACATCAAGCAATTCAATACAATTTATTCGAGCATCAAGGAAATGCTAAGGCCTTCAATAGGCTACCCAAGGCGAATATTCATGTACATGTTGAGGTTAATTTTGCACTTAATACCTCACAAAACAGCATGCAATTTACTAATTAATGCTTTGCACATTGTGGCCCAAAACTTATAATATAGCATCAAGCACCTACATGTGTGCTAGGCAATTGTGCTTGCAATTTCACAAGCATTCTTCCACATCTTCTTCTTTAAACCAATATATTCATCACTTAGTTCATAACCAAAACATAATGTGCAATCATATATATGCATATATGAGCATGGCAATTTCAAGGTGTCCATAGCCATCCAAAACACAAATTTTAACTAACATGCAAGAAGCATGAATCATGCTCAAGAATGCATCATGGCGAATATGACAATCATGCTTCTTTTCAACTTCAATCATGATAAAACAAAAGAAAGCTCAAAATCTTACTCATAGGTAGACAATCCATCATTGCATGCATCATCATCAAGTTTCACACTTAGCATGCAATGGCTTTATCACCATAACAACTTTGGCCAAATGCCATTTCCATGGCATAACAAAGATTTGAGCCATGGCTAACATGCACATCAAATTAGCAACCAAAACATGCATGAAACTCCCAACAAAACCTCATACATACCTTACTCTTGATGCAAATTTAGCCAAATCACCTTCTAGATCTCTTCTAAACAAAGGAATGAAGCAAAAATCCCTTCTTCCTCTTAGTATTTTTGGCCAAAAAGGAGAGAACAAGGATGAACAAATTTTTTTGTTTTTTCTTCTTGGTTGCACGGCAATGGGGGATGCTACTCTCCCACACACATTTTTTTCATTCTTTTCTTACCCATGCTTATTTGTTTATTATTTCTCCCTAATGCCCAACAAAACATGTTTCATGACATGTTTAGCCCATATCTCTTTGTCATGGCCGGCCATCACTTGTAAAAAGGGGAATTTGACATGCAAGTCCATTATTTTGCATGCATGCTTTAATTAGTCATCACACATTTCCCTATCGTACTTTCAAAGTTCACTACTAAGTCCTTTCTAGTGGAATTCACCTTTATAACACTAAATCAATCATCATAAAATGTCATACATGAGCACACACATATTATAGGCATCAAAATAAATTTTTAATTATTTTTATGCCTCGGTTTTGTGGTCCCGAAACCACATTCCGACTAGGGTCAATTTTGGGCTGTCACAATTTGATTACAAGTGTATAAATGCGTATTAGCCGAGTCTTGAATTTGAAATGAAACGAGATATAATCAATACAAGTAACCATACTTGTAGGAAGTATTGAGCATAATTGGCCTCAACATGTACATGCATACTCGGCCACATGGGAAGATTAGTGTTGCATGCTTTCGGTTAGAGGCAAGCATAATGATGCCTTTATCTTGGTTAGGACAATCGGCTAAAAGGGATGTGGGTTAATATATTGAGTTGATGCATGATTTCACATGTATGTGACTTTAATGTCTAATGTATAAATATGGGCTAAGTGCCTTGTATTCCTCTTTTTGATGCTCAAATGATTAAGTCAATTTGTTTGTTTAATCAAGCTCAAGAGCAAAGGGGATCTAAATCCGATAAAGGGAAGGAAAAAGTGGTCGAATAGCCATCGAAATCGTTCGACAACATCCGAGGTAAGTTCTCGAGTAATGGAACTTAGATTATGATTTGATTAGATCATGCTCTTTGTGTGTGGCTATTGAGCGAAATTGCAAATGTGATAAGTGACTTGTGTTTGAATTTTGCTAATGAAAATGAAATATGAATGTGTCATGATTTATTGATAATTGTGCTTGGCTATTTGAATGATGTCCGGCTAAGTCCCAAGGCTTTGTGCTAAGTGACTATATCCGGACTAAGATCCAAGGCGTTCGTGCGAGTTAATAAATCCGGGCCAATCCCAAGGCATTTGTGCGAGTTACTAAACCCGGTTAAGTCCCGAAGGCATTTGTGCGAAGTTACTATAACCGGCTTTGTCCCAAGACATTTGAGCGAGTCGTTATATCCGGTTAAATTCCAAAGGTACGTGATTCAAGAACGAGCGATCTTGCTGTAAAATTTCAGTTAATACGCTTGAAAATTCCAGCAATGAGGTATGTTCGTATGTGCTTGAAATTAGTTGATTCCTTGAATGATATTCGCTCGATCGAGTAATGAGCTTCCGTATTTGGCTAAGATGATCCCTTATGTATGAATATAGGGGTTGGAATGTGAAATAAGTATGATATTGAGAATTTGTGCATATGAAATTATCCGTTAGCTATATGAATGCTATGCTTTTGTTGTGCTGAATCCCTTGCTCAAACTTACTAAGCATAAATTGCTTACTCCGTTTCTCTGTTTCTTTGTTTTATAGATTTTGGCTCGTTAGATATCGGATTCGGGATCATCAAGTCAAGTCATCCACACTATCAAAGCCCTTTTGGTATTCTTTTAGTTGAACTCTGGATATGGCATGTATCGACTACCCTTTGCTGTTTTTCAAGTACGTTTTGTGATGTATGTGTGTATGTACCATGCGAAAATGGCTCGTAAAAGTGGAGTATGGCATTAGACCATTTGTGTTTATGTATATATGTATGGTTTCATGATGTGACTATGGACTGGAATGGAAGCATTGGGCAAATGGTCAGCCATTGGAATGGCTAAATATGAGTATATGTGGACCTATGTATGACAAAACTCTAGTTGGTCCATGGAAACCACGAAATAGGTAAAGTTTACCTTGAAAACAGATGCTGACAGCAGCAGTGGTGTGGATTTGAAAAATCACTAAAATTTGTAGGAATGGAATTAAATAGTGAGTAAATTATGTAAATGAACCTTGATGAATCTACTTTCATATGGAAGAAACGAAACAGTCATATGAGTTATGTGTTAAGAGATATTAAAGTTCTCGTGAAGCAGGGCCAGAACGGTTTCTGGATCCCCTGTTCCGACTTTGGAAATTCATTTTAAATTAACCAGAGATAATTAGGAGTCATGCCATATATTTATAGATTTCTATTTGAGTCTAGTTTCTATATAAACAAACGGCATCAGTATTGAATCCCTGTACAGGGAGATATCCAAGTCGTAATGCGCAAAGGTCAGTGTAGTCGATCCCTGTAAAAGGGGAGATTTAACTAATAAACTGTAACAATTGGCCCGACCAAAAATTCTAGAAAAAAATATGTAGATGGAAATATGAGTCTAATTTCAGGGAAAAATTACGAAACTGATTTTCGAGCTTTGAAACTCAAGATATGATTTTTAAGGCGACAGTGATGCAGTAACCAGCTTGTCTGGAAAATTTTAAATGGACTGTGAAATGATTAAGTTAAGTCTGTATGCACCTTGTGTTCGACTCCGGTAATGGACTCGGGTACGGGGTGTTACAATATTATTGGTATCAGAGCTACGGTTTAGTCGATTCTAGGACTACCGTAATACGTTTGGGTCTAGCTATACATGGCATTATGTGATTAATTGATAGTGTGGTGATTTCTGACATTTGAATTTGTGTTTAGTAATGGATCCCGATCCCAACCGAGCGATAGCTGATGATGTGGAGAGTGTGGCGCCTACTCCCGACAAGGGACAGCGGCCGGACTCTCAACCTATTGCTAGCAATCCGAATGATGAGGCTAGGCAAACCTTTTATAGCGTGATGAATGATTGGTTCAACCAATACATTCGAACTAATACTACTGTTCCACAACCTCCATTCCCAACAAACACGACCCTGCACCTACAATGCCTCCGTGGCCCGACCAAATAAGGTCGAATAAGCCCCAGTTTGATGAATCCGAAAACATGGGGCTACTGAATTTAAAGCTACGGATAGCGACGATGCCGAGCAAGCTGAATTTTGGTTGGACAACACTATCCGGGTACTCGATGAGCTATCTTGCACACCCGATGAATGCCTAAAGTGTGCTATCTCCTTGTTACGCGATTCTGCCTACTATTGGTGGAGTACTCGACTTCTGTTGCCCCGAGAGCAAGTAACTTGGGAGTTTTTCCAAACCGAGTTTGGAAAAAGTATATCATCGAGATTTGTTGATCAAAAAGGAAGGAATTTCTTGAGCTTAAGCAAGGTTCTATGTCGATTCATCGATTACGAGCGAAAATTTGTTAGACTTAGTAGATACGCCGGGAATGTGTTTCGTCCGAGGTCGTCATGTGTAAACGCCGAGGATGGGCTGAATGAAGACATAAAATGTTCGTTGGCATTCTTGAAATCGAGAGGTCGTAGTACTTGTCGAGCAAGCTTGTAAAGCCGAAGAGCTTAGAAAAGAAAAACAAAAAGTTGATGTGAGAACTGGAGAGTTTCGTAAAAGATCCTCGGGAAAGTCTCTTCAACATGCATCGAAGAAATTTAGAGATGATGTGGGCCGGTCTAGAGGCACTTCGAGCCTTTTTAGACGAGATCGTGATCGACCCCCTGTGGGTACACGAGGCACTTCGGTCGCCAGTGTTGGGAATGAACGTCGAGACAGAACGGAGTGTCAGCATTGTGGTAAATGGCATTCTGGAAGCTGTAGGTTCCGTGACCGCTCTTGCTACAAGTGCGGATCGGTCGACCACTTTATTAAAGATTGCCCGAGGTTGCCTGAACAGAATATAAATCAGAATGGGAAACCGGGTGCTACCACTGCTCGAGGTAGACCATCTGGAAATACGGGCAATGCTAGTGGTGGTCAGGGAGGATCTAGAGATGCTACGACTAGATCCGAGGCTCGCGCTCCTGCTAGGGCTTATGCTATACGCGCACGCGAGGATGCTTCCTCGCCAGATGTTATTACCGATACTTTCACTCTCTTTGATACTAATGTGATTTCTTTAATTGACCCTGGTTCTACTCACTCTTATATATGCGAAACTTTAGCATCCAGTAAGACTTTACCTATTGAGTCTACTGAGTTCGTAATTCGGGTGTCAAATCCCTTGGGTCGTTACGTGCTTGTCGATAAAGTGTGCAAGAAATGTCCCCTAGTAATCCGAGGGTCCTACTTTCCGGCGGACCTGATGCTTTTGCCGTTTGATGAATTTGATGTTATTCTTGGTTTGGATTGGTTGACCGTGCATGATGCGGTTGTGAATTGCAAAAGCAAGACTATTGATTTGAGGTGCGCAAATAACGAGATAATCCGAGTTGAGTCTACGGACTTAAAGGGGTTGCCGGTGTAATATCGCAATGTTGGCCCGAAATATGTAAGAAAGGGTGCGAAGCATACCTTGCGTATGTACTTGATGACAAGGAATTGGAAAAGAAACCCGAATCGTGCGGTGGTTTGTGAATACCGGATGTTTTTCCCAAGAATTACTGGGATTACCACTGTTCGGAAGTAGAGTTTGGTATTGAGCTTGTACCGGGACTACGCCAATTTCGATAGCTCCGTATCGTATGGCACCAACCGAGTTGAAGGAGTTGAAAGCTCAGTTGCAAGAGTTGACGGATAGAGGTTTCGCTCGACCAAGTTTCTCACCTTGGGGTGCACCAGTATTGTTTGTGAAAAAGAAGGACGGAACCATGAGGTTGTGCATCGACTATCGTCAACTGAATAAAGTGACGATAAAGAATAAATATCCGTTACCACGCATTGATGATTTGTTTGATCAACTAAAGGGAGCCTCGATGTTTTCAAAGATAGATTTGAGATCGGGTTACTATCAGTTGCGAATTCGAGATTCGGATGGACCCAAAACTGCTTTTAGAACGAGATACGGCCACTACGAGTTTTTGGTGATGCCGTTTGGGCTCACAAATGCCCCTGCGGTATTTATGGATTTGATGAATCGGATCTTAAGACAGTATTTGGACCGGTTCGTAGTTGTGTTCATTGATGATATCTTGGTCTATTCAAGAGATGAGACCGAACATGCTGAACACCTGAGATTAGTGTTGCAAATTTTACGGGATAAGCAGTTGTATGCTAAGTTCAGCAAGTGTGAGTTCTGGTTAAGAGAGGTTAGCTTCTTGGGTCATGTGGTATTTGCATTGGGTATTCGAGTTGACCCGAGCAAAGTTTTAGCCATACTTAATTGGAAGCCTCCGAGAAATATTACTGAGGTTCAGAGCTTTTTGGGACTTGTCGGTTACTACCGACGGTTTGTAAAAGGTTTCTCGATGATAGCCACACCAATGACGAAGCTACTTCAAAAAGATGTTAAGTTCGAATGGACGGAAAAATGTCAGAAAAGTTTTGATCAACTGAAAACTTATTTGACTGAAGCTCCAATTTTAGTGCAGCCCAAATCAAGTAAAGAGTTTGTCATCTATAGTGACGCCTCCCTACTTGGGTTAGGTTGCGTATTGATGCAAGAGGGTCGAGTTGTGGCCTATGCGTCGAGACAATTAAAGCCACTGAGAAGAATTATCTGACCCATGATCTCGAATTAGCTGCCATCGTATTTGCCTTGAAAATATGGCGACATTACTTATTTGGTGAGAAGTGCCATGTATTTTCGGATCACAAAAGTCTCAAATATTTGATGACTCAAAGAGACTTGAATCTACGACAAAGGCGTTGGCTTGAGTTGTTGAAAGATTATGAGCTGGTCATTGATTATCACCCGGGAAAGGCTAATGTGGTTGCGGACGCCTTAAGCCGGAAATCACTGTTCACTTTGCGAGCGATGAATGTACACTTGTCTGTTCTACCCGACAATGTGTTAGTAGCTGAATTAAAAGCCAAACCATTATTGATTCATCAAATTCGTGAAGCTTAGAAAGTCGACGATGAGTTGGTTGCAAAAGCGAAATTGAGTGTGTTCGAACAAGGAATCGGAGTTTCAAATTGATGATGATGATTGTTTGAGGTTCGAAGTCGTCTGTGTGTTCCAAGGAATTGAACTCATTTCGATGATTCGAACGAAGCCCATTGTAGCCGAATGTCAATTCACCCGGGGAGTACGAAGATGTAGAACGATTTGAAACATCGGTTTTGGTGGCATGGTATGAAACGAGACATCTCCGACTTTGTTTCGAGATGTTTAATATGTTAACAAGTGAAAGCGGAACATCAAGTGCCTTCAGGGTTACTTCAGCCGATCACGATACCCGAGTGGAAATGAGATCGAGTCACAATGGACTTTGTGTCCGGACTGCCATTGTCAGCAAGCAAGAAGGATGCGATTTGGGTTGTTGTTGATAGACCGACTAAGTCGGCTCACTTTATCCCGTCGTATGCACGGATTTTTCATTGGATAAACTAGCTGAATTGTACGTTTCTCGATTGTGAGATTACACGGGTACCAATTTACATTGTGTCGGATAGAGATCCGAGATTCACCTCACGATTTTGGAAGAAATTGCAAGAAGCTTTGGGTACCAAGTTGCATTTCAAAGACCGCCTTTCACCCCAAACCGATGGTCAATCCGAGCGGATAATTCAGATACTTGAGGATATGTTGAGATGTTGCATCCTCGAGTTCGATGGTTCATGGGAACGGTATTTACCTTTGATTGAATTTGCTTACAACAATAGTTTTCAATCAAGTATTAAGATGGCGCCTTACGAGGCCTTGTACGGGCGTAAATTCCGTACACCATTGTTTTGGACCGAGCTCGGTGAAAGCAAAATTTTCGGAGTGGATTTGATTAAAGATGCTAAACAGAAAGTAAAAGTAATCCGTGAAAATCAAGATAGCCTCCAATCGTCGAAGTCGACGCAGCGGATCTCAAACGAAAAGACATTGAGTATCGTGGGAGATAAAGTGTTTCTTAAAGTTTCGCCTTGGAAAAGATACTCGATTTGGGCGTAAAGGTAAATTGAGTCCGAGGTTCATCGGGCCATATGAGATATCCGAACGAGTCGGTCCAGTTGCGTATCGTTTGATTTTGCCCCCTGAACTTGAAAAGATTCACGACGTCTTTCATGTTTCGATGCTTCGACGTTATAGATCTGATCCATCGCACGTAATTAGTCCATCAGAGGTTGAAATTCAAGCCAATATGAGTTATGAGGAAGAACCGATTCGTATCCTAGCACGTGAAGTGAAAGAGTTGCGAAACAAAAGGGTTCCGCTAGTGAAAGTGTTATGGCTCAAACACGGGATGGAAGAAGCTACTTGCGAACCCGAGAACTCTATGAAAGAGCGATACCCAAACCTATTTACCGGTAAGATTTTCTGGGACGAAAATTTCTTAAGTGGGGAGAGTTGTGATGACCTTAAAACGACCCTAGTCGAAATGTGGTTTCGGGACCACAAAACCGAGGCATAAAAATGATTTCATATTTATTTTATTGCCTATAATATGTGTTAACTCATGTGTGATATTTTTGATGTTTTGATTTAGAGTTATAAATGTGAATTTCACTAGAAAGGACCTAGTAGAAAACTTTGAAAGTATGATGGGGAAATGTGCGATGACTAGTTGATCATGCATGCAAAATGAGGGTTTGCATGTCAATTTCCCTTTATTTGCTAATGGCCGCCATGACAAAGAATTATGGGCAAAACATGTCAAAAAAAAAACATGTTGGGTGAATGCTTGATGTTAGAAATAATAAAATAAAGAGCATGGGCAAAGAAATAAAAAAATGGTCTCATCCATGCCCCCCTTGCCGTGAATTGAGAAAGAAAAAAAAAAAAAAAAAAATGTGTGTTCATCCTTGAACATCTTTTGGCCGAAAATTGAAGGAAAAAGGGAAGAAGGGAGTGAAGCTGTAACACCCCATACCCGATACCGTTGCCGGAGTTGAACACGAGGTGTTAACGGACTTAATTCATTAATTAAACAGCTCATACAATTCATTTTAAAATTTCTAGACAAGCTGGCTAACTGCATCACAGTCGCTTTAAAAATCATATCTCGAGTTGCGAAACTCGAAATCCAATTCCGTAAATTTTTCCTGAAACTAGACTCATATATATATCTACTAATTTTTTTCTAGAATTTTTGGTTGGGCCAATTAGTACAGTTTATTAGTTAAAGTATCCCCTGTTTCAGGGTTCAACTACTCTGACCTCTGTGTATTACGAATCAGATATCTCCCTGTACAGAGCTTCAATGACTATGCCGTTTATCTCTAATAAAACTAGACTCAATAAGGAATCTGTACATATAAAGAATGACTTCTAATTATCTTTGTAAAATTTATGGTGAATTTCCAAATTCAGAACAGGGGATCCTGAAATTGCTCTGGCCCTGTTTCACAAAAATTTAAACATCTCATAAAATATAGCTCATATACCTGTTTCGCTTATTCCATATGAAAATAGATTCATCAAGCTTCAATTCCATAACTTATTCATTATTTAATTCCATTTCTACTATTTTTAGTGATTTTTTAAACTCACGTCACTACTGCTGTCTGAATCTATTTTATGGTAAATTTTACCTATTTCATGGTTTCCATGGATTAGCTAGCAATTTGACATACATAATACCAAATACGATCATGATTAGCCATTCCAATGGCTAATCATTACCAAGCATTTCTATTTCCATACCACTCAATAACCATATCATAAGACCATATATACAAAATGATTATAATGCTATACATGCCATACTCAAAATATACAAGCCATTATGCCAAGATGGTATACGGATAGTGTGAGCGTGCCTCCGACCGCTTCCGATTTCGAGCTGGCTTGTCAACACTACAAGGAATGAAAAGGAGGAGTAAGCATAAATGCTTAGTAAGCTCACATGCAAATAGCAAGTAACATAACCATATAAGCAAACATAAAACATCATTTGCATAATCATCACCAAGACATTCATATCACCTTTTCATTTATCATCTTACCATATTGTTGTTATATCGAGTTTTCAACCCGAGGGTTAAGTACATACCTGTTCAAATTATCCATTTCACAACACTTACCAATACGTCCCTTTCATCTTGAGTATTCCTCCATTTGAGTAGAACTTTACCCGTTGAACACATCGGAATATAATTCGGATACATGGAAAGTTTGCACATAAGTGCCACATATGTAGCCAAGCTACCATGTAACCCGCCCATAAGTGAACTCGGACTCAACTCAACGAGCTCGGGTGTTCGCATCCATAAGTGAACTCAGACTCAACTCAACGAGTTCGGATGCCTAGTTACATCTCACGAACTCGGACTCAACTCAACGAGTTCGGACGCTCGCATCCATAAGTGAACTCGGACTCAACTCAACGAGTTCGGATGCCCAAATATCCCAGTGACATGTCACTTGTATCCTAATCTATTCCTAAGGTTCAACGGGACCTTTTTCCCAATCATGTGTCTCAACCATCTTCTACGGAATCGATCTGATACTCGGTAGTATTTCACATTTTCCAAGTATATCACATAATTTGACATATTATCAAACAATTATCACAAGTATAATATTTCATAATAATTATCATATCATTTAAAAAACATTAAAACATTTAAAATAATAACTATGTTACCAACATTTACATATGAACTTACCTCGTATGCGAAAATGGCTATTTTACCATTTCGCCCACAACTTGGTATTTTCCCCATTTTAGCCCAATTTCAGTTTTCCTTGCTCTATCATTTAAAATATAGTCTAATTAGGGCTCACATTATTCAAATTGACCCAAAATCATATTTTGGAAAAATTACAATTTTGCCCCTAAACTTTTGCATATTTACACTTTTGCCCCAAAGCTCGTAAATTAAAATTCAGCCTATTTTCTTATGTTTTATAACATGCTGATCATTTTTCCTTCTATGGCAACATCAAATTCTCACTCTAACATGTACTTATGACTATTAGGTATTTTTACCGATTAAGCCTTTTGCTCGTTTTCACTTAAAACCGAGTAGCACAAGTTGTCTAACATAATTTAAAACCTCATATTCTATCATAAAACACAAAATACACAAATTTCACCTATGGGTATTTTTCCAAATATAAACCCTAGGTTAAATTATTGCTAGCATAAGCTAAATCGAGCTAGGGACTCCAAAAACGTAAAAATCATTAAAAACGAGGCTAGAACGGACTTACAATCGAGCTTGGAAGCTTGAAAACCCTAGCCATGGTTTCTCCTTGCTATATTCGGCCATGGGGTTGAAGATGAGCAAAATTGGCTTTTAATTTTGTATTTTAATTCATTTTACCCTAAATGACCAAAATGCCCTTACTACTAAACTTTCCAAAATTCCATCCATGTCCAATTTTGTCCATAGACTTAGAAATTGGTAAATTACTCTTTAAGGACCTCTAATTAATAATCTAATTCGATTTTATGCAAAATACTTCTAGAACACAAGTTTTGCAATTTATTCAATTTAGTCCCAAATTTCAAATTAGGCACTTTATGCATAAAATTTCTTCACGAAATTTTCACACAATTATGCAATCATACCATAGACCTTAAAATAATCATAAAATAATTATTTCTATCTCGGATTTTGTGGTCACGAAACCACTATTCCGACTAGGCCCAAAATCAGGATATTACAACTCTCCCCCCCTTCAGGGATTTTCGTCCCGAAAATCTTACCGAAAAAGTGGTCTTCACTTTTAATCTCATATTTGGTGTCAAGAACTTGCACTTAGACTGTACCTCCAATACATCTCTTCAATTTCTCATATGATCTAAAAGCTTACAGTCTCAACTCTCAACTGTTCTTAAATTTTCAACCCTTCTCAATTTCCCATGATATCATGACATAAAACCCGTATCTCAACTTGATTTAATGGAGACCGGAATTCCAAGAAATCCAACAATCAAAGAGACCGAAATTCCATGAATCTGTTGAGTAGGAATTCATTCAATCTGAGATGTGATTTATAGATCTCGCCAAACATTTAACAATAGGATACATCACATTTTCTCTTTCCGCCATAGAAATAATTCGATATGGCCTCAAGAATAATCCTTCTCATTTCCATCCCAATATCAACATTGACAAGGATAATTTTGATAGATCCCAATGCTCGGCTTTAACCCTTTAACAACTCCGATTTTATGTAACATCGGATGCTCTAAACTATCACATTACCTCACTGTCTTGAAACACATCACAATTCATACAACAATACATTACTGAAAGTCAGGAAGTCATTGCTCAATGTAGACTAGTCTAGTTCAGACGCTTCGGTTACCAATATTCTCATCTATCCGAACTCTGTCAACATGTAATAAACTTTTCAGCTTTCACAAGATGGAAACCTTATCATTCGTAGTGACTTAAACTAATATTCAACTCTTTCTATTAAATATACACTTCTCGTTCAAACTATTTACTCTTTTATCCGTACAAAATGAAATTCTATTATCAGACTTGGGAAAAATAATCCTGACATAATTGTCACATGAAATCTTTCAAATAAATAATTTACCATACCGACTAAAACTCGCGCTTTTATCACCTATGCCTTTACTGATGTCAAATCCTTACGAAATTAGAAAAATCCCAATACTAAAATCACCACATTACCAAGATCAAATTAGAAGTATAGTCATATTTGACATGATTATCACGAGCTGAAGAACGTACTTCGAACATGAGTCATAATTGACAAATTATGGAACAAAGATAACAAGAAAACCGAATAAAGAAATCCAAGATAGAGAAACCCAGAATAAAGAAATCCAGAATAAAGAGATCCAGGATAAAGAAACCCAAGATACGATACTATGCCGGAGAATCGAAAACCAAATTCATAGAGAAAATACAGAATACCCTGATAATTCTTCAAAGAAAGAAAGTCCAAAAGAAAACATCATTTAATCCCACTGAAATCAAATATAACAAGATCAATATATCTTCCCATACATATATATCAGATGAAGCATCAAGTAGAAGAAACAGAATCATAATATCATATGAATTCTCTCATCAATTCTTATCAGACGAAATGAAATAGAATACCCGATAAAATAGAGCAATATAAATTATAAACCAGTCAGACTACCAATGCTTTCATCCAACACCAAATTAGAAGACATTCCCATATAACAAGAATTTCTTCAGAAGATCAATAGCCATAGAAATATTTCTGAGAACGGGTGAACACATAGAACATCTCAAAAGAGACTGCTAAATCTGTCCGGTCATAACTGTCACACTCAGATAATTCACATTTGAAATATCATTTCCCCAACTAGTTCTGCCGTCACAAATTTCATATTAAATCATTCACTAAAGAATGTCAGTTCTGAATAAATTTCGATTTACACTTTTCTCGACCTTGCACTTGAGTAATTCGATTTACCAAAGAGAATTCCTTCTCTAACTAGGACGATGCATAATTCCAATAATCTTTATATCAATCCGATACTTTCGGCTCGACTTTACTTATCAGCTCATTTTCAATCTCGGATCATACTTATAATTATTCTATCTTTGAACTCTTTGGGTTCTTAACCGAAAACTTATTCAATACAAATCTCATGAAATTCCATTATAAGTACCACTTTGGTAAGGGGAGGGTTGTAGGACCTCGACTCGACTTTCTTATACATACACATATGACACAACTTCCATCATCATAGTAACATCATCAAAATCATGTCATTCATTCATGTTGGCTTACACCAATTTTCCTATTGTCCCATTTAGACAATATACTTATGCATACATTCTATGTTTTCTAGACAGCTTTACTTATCCATTCATTTAATTAAATTAATTCATGCTCATGACATTATATAAGGCCAAACAAACATAGATATTTGCATCACAATCACAACTTTCATTTCGTGCATCATCATGTACATATCATTACAATCATACAATTCAGTCCAACAATTTAACATAGATAAGTTCATTTCATTATAATCCTTTATCTCATAAAAATTGTATATCATTAACATTCATCAACATTCAACGTCCAATCAAGACAAGGACATTTTCATTCAGTATTATGATATTATGACCTTTATTCATACCTCTACTACTTTCTATTTATTCCGTTCATCTTATCAAGTAAGCCACATACACTACATCATATGAGCATTAAGCAAATATGAATATTTATCACAACATGAACTTTCATCTCACATATTATCACATATGTATCATAAACCTTTTTTCATACTTTTCTGAACCGAGACTTATCATAATCATAATTTTACTCAAATACCTTTACTTAACATTGAACATGGTTGGCGCAGCTCGGTTGGAGAGTACCCTGTCTAAATAAGACGGTACTTATACGCGTCGGAAGACATCACACTATCACAGATCAGTGGCATGTATAGCAAAACTTTTACACATGCTAGGTTAGTCGGAGAACCGACTAAACCTGCTCTGATACCACTAAATGTAACACCCCATACCCGATACCGTTGCCGGAGTCGAACACGAGGTGTTAACGGACTTAATTCATTAATTAAACAGCTCATACAATTCATTTTAAAATTTCTAGACAAGCTGGCTAACTGCATCACAGTCGCTTTAAAAATCATATCTCGAGTTGCGAAACTCGAAATCCAATTCCGTAAATTTTTCCTGAAACTAGACTCATATATATATCTACTAATTTTTTCTAGAATTTTGGTTGGGCCAATTAGTACAGTTTATTAGTTAAAGTATCCCTGTTTCAGGGTTCAACTACTCTGACCTCTGTGTATTACGAATCAGATATCTCCTGTACAGAGCTTCAATGACTATGCCGTTTATCTCTAATAAAACTAGACTCAATAAGGAATCTGTACATATAAAGAATGACTTCTAATTATCTTTGTAAAATTTATGGTGAATTTCCAAATTCAGAACAGGGATCCTGAAATTGCTCTGGCCCTGTTTCACAAAAATTTAAACATCTCATAAAATATAGCTCATATACCTGTTTCGCTTATTCCATATGAAAATAGATTCATCAAGCTTCAATTCCATAACTTATTCATTATTTAATTCCATTTCTACTATTTTTAGTGATTTTTTAAACTCACGTCACTACTGCTGTCTGAATCTATTTTATGGTAAATTTTACCTATTTCATGGTTTCCATGGATTAGCTAGCAATTTGACATACATAATACCAAATACGATCATGATTAGCCATTCCAATGGCTAATCATTACCAAGCATTTCTATTTCCATACCACTCAATAACCATATCATAAGACCATATATACAAAATGATTATAATGCTATACATGCCATACTCAAAATATACAAGCCATTATGCCAAGATGGTATACGGATAGTGTGAGCGTGCCTCCGACCGCTTCCGATTTCGAGCTGGCTTGTCAACACTACAAGGAATGAAAAGGAGGAGTAAGCATAAATGCTTAGTAAGCTCACATGCAAATAGCAAGTAACATAACCATATAAGCAAACATAAAACATCATTTGCATAATCATCACCAAGACATTCATATCACCTTTTCATTTATCATCTTACCATATTGTTGTTATATCGAGTTTTCAACCCGAGGGTTAAGTACATACCTGTTCAAATTATCCATTTCACAACACTTACCAATACGTCCCTTTCATCTTGAGTATTCCTCCATTTGAGTAGAACTTTACCCGTTGAACACATCGAATATAATTGGATACATGGAAAGTTTGCACATAAGTGCCACATATGTAGCCAAGCTACCATGTAACCCGCCCATAAGTGAACTCGGACTCAACTCAACGAGCTCGGGCGTTCGCATCCATAAGTGAACTCGGACTCAACTCAACGAGTTCGGATGCCTAGTTACATCTCACGAACTCGGACTCAACTCAACGAGTTGGACGCTCGCATCCATAAGTGAACTCGGACTCAACTCAACGAGTTCGGATGCCCAAATATCCCAGTGACATGTCACTTGTATCGTAATCTATTCCTAAGGTTCAACGGGACCTTTTTCCCAATCATGTGTCTCAACCATCTTCTACGGAATGTCGATCTCGATACTCGGTAGTATTTCACATTTTCCAAGTATATCACATAATTTGACATATTATCAAACAATTATCACAAGTATAATATTTCATAATAATTATCATATCATTTAAAAAACATTAAAACATTTAAAATAATAACTATGTTACCAACATTTACATATGAACTTACCTCGTATGCTAAAATGGCTATTTTACCATTTCGTCCACAACTTGGTATTTTCCCATTTTAGCCCAATTTCAGTTTTCCTTGCTCTATCATTTAAAATATAGTCTAATTAGGGCTCACATTATTCAAATTGACCCAAAATCATATTTTGGAAAAATTACAATTTTGCCCCTAAACTTTTGCATATTTACACTTTTGCCCCAAAGCTCGTAAATTAAAATTCAGCCTATTTTCTTATGTTTTATAACATGCTGATCATTTTTCCCTTCTATGGCAACATCAAATTCTCACTCTAACATGTACTTATGACTATTAGGTATTTTTACCGATTAAGCCTTTTTGCTCGTTTTCACTTAAAACCGAGTAGCACAAGTTGTCTAACATAATTTAAAACCTCATATTCTATCATAAAACACCAAAATACACAAATTTCACCTATGGGTATTTTTCCAAATATAAACCCTAGGTTAAATTATTGCTAGCATAAGCTAAATCGAGCTACCGAGACTCCAAAAACGTAAAAATCATTAAAAACGAGGCTAGAACGGACTTACAATCGAGCTTGGAAGCTTGAAAAACCCTAGCCATGGTTTCTCCTTGCTATATTCGGCCATGGGGTTGAAGATGAGCAAAATTGGCTTTTAATTTTGTATTTTAATTCATTTTACCCCTAAATGACCAAAATGCCCTTACTACTAAACTTTCCAAAAATTCCATCCATGTCCAATTTTTGTCCATAGACTTAGAAATTGGTAAATTACTCTTTAAGGACCTCTAATTAATAATCTAATTCGATTTTATGCAAAATACTTCTAGAACACAAGTTTTGCAATTTATTCAATTTAGTCCCAAATTTCAAATTAGGCACTTTATGCATAAAATTTCTTCACGAAATTTTCACACAATTATGCAATCATACCATAGACCTTAAAATAACCATAAAATAATTATTTCTATCTCGGATTTTGTGGTCACGAAACCACTATTCCGACTAGGCCCAAAATCAGGATATTACAGAAGCATTCGGCTACCCTAGGTCACTATTAAGGTAAGTTTGATGTTGTGCCATGAGATTCTTGCATGTGTTAGTTGTTAGCTTGAGCTCTACCTAGCCCATGGTCTAAACCTTGCTATGTGATGGAGATGACATTCAGCCATGGATGTATCATTCTTGCTTGGTGTTGATGTTGTGTTGATGAGATATTAAGTGATTTTTGTAAACCATGTTGAAATTTGATTTGTGGGGTGAGTATGGTTTTCGGCTATAAAAGATTAATAAGGGTGATGGTTGTGTTTTATGCTAAACTTAGATAAATAATGGTAGTTGCTTACATCTTGATATCTATGAGTTCCTTTCTTGGTTCTACCATAGACCCACGAAGTATATGTTTATTTGGTGTTGTTGGAGATTATGATAGAAGCTAATGAGTGAGAGTTTGATAGATACTATGAGGTTAAACTTCATAAGATTGTAAGCTTGTAATTTGGATGATGAAATTCATGCTTTGTGAAGGTAAATGGTGAGGAAGGAGCATTCGGCCATGGTAGTAAGATGAAATGCAAAATGTTAGTATTTTATTACTAGTGTATAAATGCGTATGATGAGTCTTGAATTTGAAACTAAACGAGATATAATCAATACAAGTAACCATACTTGTAGGAAGTATTGAGCATAATTGGCCTCAACATGTACATGCATACTCGGCCACATGAGAAGATTAGTGTTGCATGCTTTCGGTTAGAGGCAAGCATAATGATGCCTTTATCTTGGTTAGGACAATCAGCTAAAAGGGATGTGGGTTAATATATTGAGTTGATGCATGATTTCACATGTTTGTGACTTTAATGTCTAATGTATAAATATGGGCTAAGTGCCTTGTATTCCTCTTTTTGATGCTCAAATGATTAAGTCAATTTGTTTGTTTAATTAAGCTCAAGAGCAAAGGGGATCTAAATCTGATAAAGGGAAGGAAAAAGTGGTCGAATAGCCATCGAAATCGTTCGACAACATCCCAGGTAAGTTCTCGAGTAATGGAACTTAGATTATGATTTGATTAGATCATGCTCTTTGTGCGTGGCTATTGAGCCGAAATTGCAAATGTGATAAGTGACTTGTGTTTGAATTTTGCTAATGAAAATGAAATACGAATGTGTCATGATTTATTGATAATTGTGCTTGGCTATTTGAATGAAGTCCGGGCTAAGTCCCGAAGGCTTTGTGCTAAGTGACTATATCCGTACTAAGATCCGAAGGCGTTCGTGCGAGTTAATAAATCCGGGCCAAGCCCAAAGGCATTTGTGCCAGTTACTAAACCCGGGTTAAGTCCCGAAGGCATTCGTGCGAGTTACTATAACCGGGCTTTGTCCTGAAGGCATTTGAGCGAGTCATTATATCCGGTTAAATTCCGAAGGTACGTGATTCGAGAACGAGCGATATTGCTGTAAAAATTTCAGTTAATACGCTTGAAAAATTCCAGCAATGAGGTATGTTCGTATGTGCTTGAAATTAGTTGATTCCCTTCGAATGATATTCGCTCAGTCGAGTAATGAGCTTCCGGTATTTGGCTAAGATGATCCCTTATGTATGAATATAGGGGTTGGAATGTGAAATAAGTATGATATTGAGAATTTGTGCATATGAAATTATCCGTTAGCTATATGAATGCTATGCTTTTGTTGTGCTGGAATCCCTTGCTCAAACTTACTAAGCATAAATTGCTTACTCCGTTTCTCTGTTTCTCTGTTTATAGATTTTGGCTCGTCAGATATCGGATTCGGGATCATCGAAGTCGAAGTCATCCACACTATCAAAGCCCTTTTGGTATTCCTTTAGTTGAACTCTGGATATGGCATTTATAGGACTACCCTTTGCTGTTTTTCAAGTACGTTTTGTGATGTATGTGATACACCATGCGAAAATGGCTCGTAAAAGTGGAGTATGGCATTAGACCATTTGTGTTTATGTATATATGTATGGTTTCATGATGTGACTATGGACTGGAATGGAAGCGTTGGGCAAATGATCAGCCATTGGAATGGCTAAATATGAGTATACGTGGACCTATGTATGACAAAACTCTAGTTGGTCCATGGAAACCACGAAATAGGTAAAGTTTACCTTGAAAACAGATGCTGACAGCAGCAGTGGTGTGGATTTGAAAAATCACTAAAATTTTTAGGAATGGAATTAAATAGTGAGTAAATTATGTAAATGAACCTTGATGAATCTACTTTCATATGGAAGAAACAAAACTGTCATATGAGTTATATGTTAAGAGATATTAAAGTTCTCGTGAAACAGGGCCAGAACGGTTTCTGGATCCCCTGTTCCGACTTTGGAAATTAATTGTAAATTAACCAGAGATAATTAGGAGTCATGCCATATATTTATAGATTCCTCTTTGAGTCTAGTTTCTGTAGAGACAAACGGCATCAGTATTGAAGCCCTGTACAGGGAGTTATCTAAGTCGTAATGCGCGAAGGTCAGTGTAGTCGATCCCTGTAAAAGGGGAGACTTTAACTAATAAACTGTACCAATTGGCCTGACCAAAAATTCTATAAAAAAATATGTAGATGGACATATGAGTCTAATTTCAGGGAAAAATTACGAAACTGATTTTCGAGCTTTGAAACTCAAGATATGATTTTTAAGGCGACAGTGATGCAGTAACCAGCTTGTCTGGAAAATTTTAAATGGACTGTGAAATGATTAAGTTAAGTCTGTGTGCACCTTGTGTTCGACTCCAGTAACGGACTCGGGTACGGGGTGTTACATTCTTTGTTTTCGATGTTGATAAAAATTGTGTTTTATATTCCTAGCCAAGTGATAATTATAGTTGGTCTTAATTAAGGTTTGAGTTCAAACCTAGGGGTAAATGAAATTAAAGTTTAATAATTAAAAAGACCTTGTTGGCAAGTAGTTGGGCTTTTAAATAAAGAAAGGGAAAAATGACATCAAAAAGCCTTGTGAAAGAGTGGCTAAGTGACGCCACTTAGAGTGTAGGGAGGTGGCGTCAGTGGCTAGCAAGGAGATCCAAGGTTCAAATTCTAGTTTAGTATTTTTAGAAGTTTAATTTTGGCCTTCTAGAAGGATGGAAGTGGCGTGAAGATGGACTCCATGGGGAGTGATCAGAAGAGAAATTTGAGGAAAGGATCAAGGGGTTATCAGGGAGAAAAACGAGGAGATGAGAAGTGAGGAGCAAGTGAAGCTGAAATGGGAACTTTGGCTTGAGGAATTCAGCCATAAGGGTTATAAATAGGTGTCGAATGTAAGGGTATCAGGCTAATGCCAAATTTTATTTTAACATTGCTACTAGAAACCCTATTCTCTTCAAGATCCAAAAAGCCGAAAACCCTTGCTTCCTTCTTTCTTTTCTTGTGCTAATTCTCTATTCTTCCTTTGCTCAAGTCTTTGATCCATTGTTAGTTAGCCGATTTCTTCTTGATTCCCTTGGTGCCAGATAAGCCTTATTCATCATAC
Organism: Gossypium arboreum; assembly: GCF_025698485.1. Lineage (NCBI taxonomy): Eukaryota > Viridiplantae > Streptophyta > Magnoliopsida > Malvales > Malvaceae > Gossypium > Gossypium arboreum. Next base: position 70,423,367 of record NC_069081.1, read on the forward strand.
CAAGTTTAAAAGTCGAAAAGCTGAATCTTTCAAGGGCCGAATACTCTTTGACCGAATCTAGTGTAAGTGTTTGCTCTTCCAATCAGTTTTTGCTAAGGTATCGATTATTGTTTCTCACTTCTTCTAATCAGTTTTTGGGTAGGAATAGGTATCAAATTTTAGTTTTGGATCCCTTCCGATTTGCTTTTCAAGCAAGAGACTTTGGTAAGTACTCTTAATCTTGGTTGGCCAAATGGTCATAATTAAGGTAAGGGGACTTGTGTTGGATACGAGTCACCTATTAATCTGGTTTTAATAGTTAAGATTGATGAAGATCTAGGAGTTTATCATGGTTAGTGATTAAAGAAGGGGTTGTTATACTTGTCGCGCAAGGTAGGGTGAAAGGTGAGGTTTCAGTTTTAGTAAAAATATGTATTAAGCATGCGATTAATTGTAGGATGATATCGTTTGTAGGTCGGTGACTAAGGGAATCATAGCACGCTTGCTTACCAGGTGTGTACATACACTGCACACACAAGTAGATCACAAAAAGTTGAAAAGCCGAAAAGTCGAAAGTTTGGTTGCGATAATCTTGCGAGTGCGCGAACACTAGTGAGGAGGAAACTGATAGGTTGTCTGAGGCCATGGGCGATTCCATAGACTTGGGCTGCAATCTATCCAACCAGGCCAGAATGGGCTTAATGGGCTCGATGGGCTATTGGGCCCATAATAGGTAAAAATTGACATTTGATGCTATCTGATGGAAAATTGTATGCGAGCATGAATATGCATGTGATTTGGGTCTAATGGGCCATATGAATATGAATTGGGCCTGATGGGCCATATGAATGAGATTGGGCCAAGTGGGCCATATGCACATATGTAGGGGTTTTGGGCCTAGTATATGATAACTACATAAAACTTAATTAATACATTGCGACCATGGACAAGTCATAGGGTTAAGGTGTGGCAACGGGTATATGCATGTCTAGGATTGGATCTAGGGAGAGCTTGGTACTTAAGCGGTCTTAATGACTCACCTTCTCTTCTCTAGAATCCTACCTGGTGCATAGTATTCGTTCATCTTAGCTCACGAGATTTGTTAACGGGCCAAGTTTAGTGAAAACCATAATAAAGGGAAAATTACCAAAATGCCCGTAAGGGAAAAAATGACCAAAATACCCTAGGGGTTGAATGTAGGTTTTATTGATGTGACATGCATACATATGATATTCTGCTTAGGTTGCATATGGGTTGGGAATTATGGAACGTAGGAAGTTTATGAGGATCGCATGGTTGCTTGACAATCGTTGATCTGCCGACAACTTTTAAAGCCCAATATGTAAATGAAGGTAGTTCCGCAACCGGGCTACCATTGATGTATCGGTTGGGAGGGCCGATATTTATATCCTCACATAGTGTGATGGGGGACGGAGCTGGTATGTAGCGGATGGATTACTGGGATGGGATCGCATTGCATGTTTGTTGTTGTATGATGATTTTTCGAATGCTTATTTTTCGAGGAGGGTTGTACACACTGAGTTTACGAAAACTCACCCCCTCTTTTATTTTATTTTCAAGTGATGCTCAGTAGAAGGTTTGATGTTCGGAGGGACTCTGGGTGACCATCTAGCAAGATAATTTGGACTTGTTTTTTAAAAAAAAAAGCATATAAGTTTCTATTTTATTAAGTACTATTCAAATGAGATTTTAACAGGGCTTCCATTTTGTTATTATTTGGATTATTATTTCTATGTGATATAACTATAAGAAGTTGAACATGGTTTCTTAAACTATAGTATGCCTTTTCTACGTTTTCACAACTAAATTTTTAAGTGACTTGTTTTCATCAAATCTTATGTTCAAACAAGTGATTGAAAGGATCTTCTTTTTTAATTAAGATTTTCTTTTATTTTAAGAAGGGTTTTCAAAGTAAATACGATTTTTTCTAAAACACTTCAATGTGTCACTCCGAATTCGGCCATAACTTCTGGGCCAGGTTTGGGGTATTACAGTTACCTTCAAACTCTTACACATTGACAAAACATAGTTTCGAGAATTTCAAGTTTGCTTTTTCTGATTACGCCACAATCTCATACTCAAAGCTTATTGTAATTTCTTCTAGAATCATAATATAATTTCAAGATTTCAATACGAAAAAAGGTTAAATGGGCACCACATGCAAACTGACAATCCCTAAAATGAATAACTCAACTGATTTATCAAAAGAGAAATCGGGGGTCCATTCTGGAGTGACTTCGATCGAATGGGGCTGAGATCTTTAAGGGCGTGGCTAGCGTGGCTCCTAACGTGGCGAAATATTAGTTGGAGGCCAGTGAAAGGATAATGGAGGACTTGGAATGCTCACCTGAACAAAAGCTGAAAGGGGCAGTGTCACTGCTTAGGGAAGAAGCCTATTAGTGGTGGTTGATTGTGAAAGAGGGCACCCAATCGAAGCGGGTCATTTGGGAGTTTTTCAAAGCTGCATTCCAAGGGAAGTATGTGGGCGCAAGCTATGTAGATGCTAGAAGGAAGGAGTTCCTAAACTTGACCCAAGGAAACAAATCAGTGGCGGAGTATGAAGTAGAGTTTCTATGCCTTAGTAGGTATGCAAGAGTAATGGCGGCAACGGAGTATGAGCATTGCGTTAGGTTTGAGGATGGACTTAGAGATAGCCTCAAGGTACTGATAGCTCCACAAAGGAATGAGTTTTCTCAGAATTGGTAAAGAAAGTAAAGATAGTGGAGGAGGTAAAACGCACTGAGCGCCTAAACCGAAAGAAAGAAAGGGTGAGAATAAGAGGGAGGCTGAGACTCCTGGTGTGGGACAGAGGCCTAGGGCTAGGGCCAGAAATAATGGGCCAGTTAGAGTAGGGCCCTCTGCTGCTAAACCAGGGGTGCCACCTTGTGTTGATTGCGGGAGAAGACATGGAGGCGAATGTTGGAAGAATGGGAGCTTGTTTCGCTTGTGGGTCTATGGAGCATAGGATCAAGGATTGCCCCCGAATGCTAGGACGAGAGTCAGTAGTGGGCCAAGGTGGTGTTCAGCCACCAAGGGGTGGTCAGCTGTAGCCAAGGGGTCGTGGGCAGGCCAGGGGCGGTAACGGTAATGGTCGTGGACGTGGAGCACTAGGCGGAAATGCGGGCAATGCTGAGGCGAGACAGCCAACCTTGGTCTATGCTGCTCGTCGCCGAGAAGACGGGGATGCCCCAGATGTGATAACGGGTATATTCTTTATATATGAGTTACGTTACACAGCCTAAATTGATAGTGGATCGACGCATTCATATGTTGCATGCAATAAGACTGAGTCTTTGGGTGATATGTTTGAGATTATTGCGAATGAGATAATTGTGATTAGTTCGTTAGGGCAATCGGTAGGAGTGAATAAGTTGTTTGGGAAGGTACCCTTAGTAGTCCAAGGGGTTACCTTTTTAGCGGATTTGATGGAGCTGTCGTTTAGTGAGTTTGACTTAATCTTGGGTATGGATTGGCTGGTGAAGCACCGAGCCACCTTGGATTGCGCTGCAAAGTGAATAATGTTAAGAACGGCGGAGGATAAGGAAGTAGTGGTGATTGGTGAACGCCAGAACTATTTTTCGAACGTGATTTCAGCGTTCAGGGCTGAGAACGAAAGGGATGCAAAGCCATTTTGGCTTATATTAGTGATACGGAGGCTAAGAGCCCTACTGTTAAAGAGTTGAGAATAGTTAGGGAATTTTTGGATGTTTTCCCCGAGGAGCTGCCTGGGTTGTCACCCAGTAGAGAGGTAGAATTTGGAATCGAGTTCTTACCTGGAATGGCTCTAGTGTCTATCGCTCCTTACCAGATGGCACCAAAGGAGTTGGCAGAACATAAGGCATAGATTCAGGAATTGCTGGATCGAGGATTCATATGAGCAAGTGTGTCTCCATGGGGAGCACCGGTGTTATTTGTGAAGAAGAAGGATGGAACCTTGCGAATGTGCATCGACTATCGACAGTTAAACAAGTTAACTGTTAAAAACAAGTACCCTCTACCGAGAATCGATGATCTTTTCGATCAGTTTAGGGGAGCTCAGTTTAGGTAGTTTTGGGCCCTGAGTTAGTAGCCGATACTGAGGATAAGGTAAAATTGATTCGGGATCGTTTGAAGGAGGCCTCAGATAGGCAGAAGTCGTATGCTGACCTTAAGCGTCTAGAGATATAGTATGCAGTGGGGGACTTAGTTTTTCTTAAGGTCTCTCCTTGGAAGAAAGTATTAAGGATTGGACGGAAGGGGAAGCTAAGCCCAAGGTTCATTGGGCCATATCGGGTTGTAAGGAGGATTGCGCCAGTCGCTTATCAGCTGGAGTTACCTCCTAAACTAAGCCAGATCCACGATGTGTTTTATGTTACCATGCTGAGACGGTATCGCTCAGATCCTTCGCATGTCGTGGCGGTTGAAGAAATTGAGGTCATGCCAAGCCTATCTTTCAAGGAAGAGCCCATACAAATAATTGATCGATATGTCAAAGAATTGAGAAGGAAGTCCGTTCCATTAGTCAAAGTGCTTTGGCAGAATCACTAGGCTGAGGAGGCTACTTGGGAACCTGAGGAAGCAATGCGATGCCAATATTCTCAATTGTTTGAATTAGGTAAAATTTTGAGGACAAAATTTCTTTTAGGGGGTAGAGTTGTAACGCCCCAAAAATCCTGAAACCCCAAAATCCCGAAATCCCAAACTTTCTTTGTTTTTGGTGTTGATAAAAATTGTGTTTTATATTCCTAGCCAAGTGATAATTATAGTAGGTCTTAATTAAGGTTTGAGTTCGAACCTAGGGGTAAATGAAATTATAGTTTAATAATTAAAAGGACCTTGTTGGCAAGTAGTTGGGCTTTTAAATAAAGATAGTGAAAAATGGCATCAAAAAGCCTTGTGGAAGAGTGGCTAAGTAACGCCACTTAGAGTGTAGGGAGGTGGCGTTTGTGACACCCCTAATTTGACCCTAGTCGGAAAGTGGTTTCGGGACCACAAAACTGAGTCACAAAAATAATTAATTGTTATATTTTATGCTTATTATTTATGAATAAGTATGTGTGAAAATTTCATGCTTTAATTTTGTCATTTGGATGTGAAATAAATAAAAAGGGGCTTATGTGAAAAATCTTGAAAATGTCATAGGTTAATTGGTAGTGGCTAAAAATTGCATGGTTTGAAGCATGAGGGACTTGCATGTCAAACATTCCTTTTTCTTGGTAGTGGACGGCAATGATGAGCATGAATGACACATTTTGGCATTTTGTATGTTATATTTTAGTTAAATAATATCAAATAGTTTTATAATAAATAAAGTTACTATATGTCATAAATTATAAGAGGAATTAAATAATTAAAAGGGTGAGAAAAACAAAGTTGGGTCTTTTCTTCTTCTCCATTGTCGTGAGTAGAAAAGAGAAAGAAGGAAAAAAAAAAAAAAGAAGCCCAAGACACATTTGGCCATTAGCATAGATTGATTCTAAGGTATGAGTTTATGTCATTTTTTTTATTGAAAACTTGTGAAATTGAGTTTGTATCTTAGTTCTATCTTAAACCATGAGTTATTCTCTTAGATTTTTTTTTTATAGAAGCATGTACGGTTTTGTATAGAAAATCCTATGTTTGAAATTTGTTGTTAGAAAAGGGATTAAGAGTACTTAATAGACTCCATGAGGTTAAAATTCATATGAATAGGAAATTGTGAGCTTAATTTATGAGCTAGATGCAATCCCTTATAAACCCCACGTTGAATTTCGATTTTGGTCAAAGAATGTGTATTCGGCCAAGTTCTTGATGAGTTAAATTTGATTGCTTGAAGCTTTAATTTGTAATTAGTCATTAGGTGAGTTTTAAACTTGTCAAAGTTGATAAATTGGGGTTTAAATGGCTTGTTTATATTGTTAAGTTGGTTATGGTGATTTCATCAAATGATGGTTATTAATGATTTTGATAAATTGACCAAAGTGTAGTGATAAGTGTGAATTATATTTGACACGTTGCTCATGATTTTGTTGATTCGGTTATGTCATGTATTTAATGGTGGTGGTATAATGTTTGTGCATTATATGCTAAAATGACTTTAGGCTAAAGGGGTAATGTATTAGTAAATTCGGCAATGGAGGCTAATTTATAGAATTTTTAAGAGAAATTTATTATGTGTTATTTGAATGCGAATATACTCCCAAATTGATGAAATGAATTGTTTGTAATTTTGAGAAGTGGTAAGGTGAATATGCCAATTGATATTTCTTTAAAAATATTAGTATAGCATTCGCCATAGGTAAAATGTCATAAGGATGGAATTTATGCTATTTGTTGGTAGCCTAAATCCATAAAGGAGCATTCGGTTTTGGTCTAAAGGATAGTGAATTGTTGTTGAATGGCCTCAAATGAAATGTGTATGTTATAAAATGAGTATTTGGGCAGGCTAATTGATTGAAAAGTGTTTGAAGCATGTTTGGGTGGAATCTAATTGAGTCCTTGTATTTGTTTTAATTGTAGTAATCGGCTAAAGTGGTTATTGTGTAACTATTTATATATTTTTATTATGATAGCAGAATGTAACATAAATAAGGATGTGAATAAATTGTAGTTTCAGAGGTTGTTAATGAAGATATGAGTGTGGAAGCATTCGGTCAAAGAAGAACGGTTGTATGAAAGTAAGATTATAAATGTAGTAGTGCCTTGTAAAGTCGTAAATTACATGACTTTGATAAGTGTTGCTTGTGTTTTGAGACTTATCAATGTTTTTAAATGTGCGAATGTGATTTTTTTGGATGATTGAGATGTGATAATTATAGTATTTTATAAATTGCTGAATGTAGTTTTAAATAATAGAGATGTGATAAGTTGAATTTGTTTAATGAAGCTCAAGGACAAAAAGGGCACAAATTTGGATAAGGAAAGAGAAAGTAGTGAATAGTCGATTCGTGATAATTCGATAACATCCGAGGTAAGTTTTAAGTATTTAAATGGAATGAATATGAATTATGTATATATGTTAAGGTCAATGACTTTTCTAAATGATGGCATATATGATGTTATGTTTAAATATGTGAATGATAACTTTAAAGAGCAAATTTGTATAAATCTGCTTGGGACAGCAGCAGTAACGTGTTTTGAAAAAAAAACACCATAAATTGATGGAGTTGAATTAGAGGCTGAATAAAATATGAGATTAAAGCTTAACGAGTCGAGTTTCTTCTAAAAGAAACCGTGTAAGCAAAGGAATTGCCAATAATGAGATATTTAAAGTTGTGTGAGACAGTGTCAGAATGACTTTGAAATCCTCTTTCTGTTTTTAGAAAAACATTATAAATTGTACAAAAATGATTATAAGATAAGATTTATATGCTTAGACTCCTTAATGAGTATAGTTTCAAACGAATTAAACGAAAACATATTTTGAATTTTGTACAATGAGAAATTTGATTCGTAGTGAAGAGTGGTCAGTATAGTCAAACAGTGAAATAGGGAAATTTTAAGAAAAATCTGGTATTGATTGGCTAAGCCAAAAATTCTGAAAATTTTATGGATAAAATATATATGAGTCTATTTTCAGGGAAAATTAACGGCACTTCATTTGGAGTTTCGTAGCTGCATTTACGAATAATTTAATGACTGTTGCTGAGGAAAAAAAACAGCTTGTGCTAAATTTGTGATTATGTTGTAAACCTTGGTAAAACTATTTGAGTTGCTTATAAGCTATCGATTAAATATTGGTAATCAAAGTACCAAATCCGTATTAAAGTGAAGCTATAAGCCGTAAATGACTAGTATACCTAGTCAAATTTGTTATGAAGAAATTGATGTACAAGATATGTATGTGTAGTGAGGCCAAAATGGCTAACATCAAAGGTGTGTAAGTCATCTGAATGGCCTTTATGAAAATGTGTGTTATCTTTATTTGTATAATGTGGCCGAATGATCAATTGTGAAAAGTGTGTAGTATTAATTATGTGATAAGACCGAATGGCCAATGTGATGGATGTGAAAGTGTATATATGTGATAAGGCCGAATGGCCAATGTGATGAATGTGAAAGTGTATAAATGTGATAAGTCCTGAAGGGCATTTGTGCGATACTATATCCGGTTAAGACCCATGAGCTTTATCGAGAGTATTATCCGATTTAATGTCCAGAGGCTTTGAGCTCGTACTATATCTGGGTTTTAAAGACCAAGGTTAAATCTTGGGATTCAAGTGAGACTTTGATATTGAGTATCCATGAGAAGTTACCATCAAATAAGTATTATGTATTTAAGATGTTCAGTACGTATTACTTACTCATTGGTGGATTGATTTGAAGTGAATTATTAGTATCAAGGAGGTATGCATATGTGATTAATATTATAACTCCAAATATGAGAATGATCTAATTGGTAATGGTATGCTTGTATAATGAAGTATGTGATGAAATATTCTTATGTATTAATGTATTACGCCCAAAGGCCTTATGATTTGAGTATGAAATGTGTTCACTAGATGTGCCAATACAAGATAAGGAATATGTTCGGTTCTTTATGTGCCAATACGGTAATTTAGTACTTATCATGTGAAATACTTGAAAATATGGAGGTGATTATGAACAAGTGGATGTGATTATTGAAAGTTGTAAAATTGGTGAAGAATGTGCTTACCATGTGAATCGAACTTGATTGATGAAGAATGTGCTTTGGAAATATTCAATTGTCTAGGCCATTATTATTGAAAGTATATATATGTGATAGCTAAGTAATGCGTTTATTGATATTATGGTTCGAGATGAAGCTCTAGATTAATTTCATCGAGCAGTTGAAATGAATGACCAATGATATTGAATGAAAACACTTTGTGACTTAAAACTCAAGGCTAAAGAAAGGTGAATTAAATTATGTGAAATTTTGGCTAGGTATATTGGGTCAAATGAGATTTTACCTAGATTAAGTATATGTGAAAACGTCATTGATTCAACAAAATTATTGTTTTGCTTAAAACTTACTAAGCTTACGTAAAGCTTACTCGTTCGTTCATGTTTTGGTCTCAGAGGTTGTGGATTCGACTACCACTTGGGGATCGTCGAGTACTTCGTCACACTATCTACCATTACGGCAGCCATAAGATTGGATTATCTTATGGCATGTATAGGATAGACAAAGTAGAATGATACTTTGACCTTTGTGTAGAAGTCATGTGATTACGGTATCTTATGGAACTTACTTGTATAAGTGTTAAATTCGAACTTTGTTTGCATCTAGCAATTTAGTAAATGAATGATCTTTATTCGAAAAAAAAATGTTCAAAATTTTACGGCCCTGATCGGATTCCTAGTTTTCGGTAACGCCTCGTCCTATTTCTGTGAAGGTTATGGAATAGGGGTGTTACATTTTATTGGTATCAGAGCTACGGTTTAGTCGATTCTAGGACTAACGTAGCACCTGTGAGTCTAGTTATACATGCCGTAAAGTGATAAAAATGATTGTGTGATGATTTCTGACAGTTAAAATGTGTTTTTCATATTGTAATGAATTCCAATCCCGATCGAGTTGTAGCAGATGGTATTGAGAGGACTGAGACATGCTTATGATGTGTCAATATTGAGCAAGGTATAATATAAGTAAGTTTTGAGTAATTGAATTTGGTATTTAAATTAAAATGACATGATATACATGTATGATAGATAAATGATGTCCTATTGTCCTTACTATAATAAGGTTATTGAGAAAGAAAACTTATACATGTTATGTAGCTGAATGGCTATTAGAGAAATAAACAAGAAAGAGATTGGGGATATATGCTTATGTGTGTTTGCTTATTGAGCTGAAAGTTTAGTAAAAGAAGTATACATATATTAGATTTGAATGATATTTACGACTTAAAGTCAAGAAGCATGTTATATATTTATATGCGAATGAGTTGATTGAATTGCAAATGTGATTTGTGCTATGTGAAATATGATAACATGTGAATAAATATGTATGAGACTCAGTGATGTGAATCCGAGTTTAAAGACCCACTGACTATATGTAGAGATTATGTCCGGATTAAGACCCACTGGCTTCATATAGGGATTTCATCTGAGCTAAAGGTCTCGACGATGATCCGGGCTAAGTCCCGAAGGGCATTCGTGCCGGTGTTATATCCGGGCTAAATCCCAAAGGGCATTCGTGCCGGTGTTATATCCGGGCTAAATCCCGAAGGGTATTCGTGCCGATGTTATATCCGGGCTAAGTCCCGAAGGGCATTCGTGCCGGTGATGTGTATTCGGGCCTTTGTGCCAGCACGCTTAACGTTGGTGATTCGAGCAAAGTTTAAGTGTTCATTACTATATGAATTCAAAGTTAAATGAAAGTATACGTTTAAAGTGTACATATGAGATGTTTTATAGACTTGATTAAGTCATTTCAATCTGTAATAACGAATGAATAAGAGCACTATGTGTGTGAATGATTAGAGGCACTGTGTGTGCGAATTCCTTTAACCGAGCACTATGAGTGCGAGATCGGTCAGTGGGCACTAAGTGTGTGAAATGGAATTCATGTAAGACCTCGTCTGGGACGAAGGCATTGATTTGAGATAGTGTGTAAGACCATGTCTGGGACATGGCATCGGCTCGATATGTGAGAATATGTAAGACCATATCTAGGATATGGCATTGTAAGAGCTATATGTGCTTAATGAGTATCCGTAATGATTTCGAATGATTCAACGGGTATATTTAAGATGATAAATAAAGTAAGATCAGAATAAGTGACACAGGTATGTACGGAAGGTATGTGAAAATCAAATGAAAGTAAAAAATTGTGAGTTCATATTATATTATGTTATGTATACTAAATAAGTGAATACGTAAAAAGATGGTGGATATGTTGTTAAGAAATGAATTCATGTTATAAATGTGCTACGGATTTAGTCTATGGGATGCTTGGTATATGAAGTCATATGTGCTATTGCTAAATGACCCCTATTTTTTGTTAATCATGTTCAAGAAATTATTTCGATTAAGTTCGACATTTGGAAGTCTGTAAGAATTTTTGATGAATGCTGATAATTTTGGATATATGGGTTATGTGCTAAAATAAATCCCATGCCGGTATACTATACGAGGCTTTATGCCTAATCAACTGTATACGGGTAGCGTTAACAATGATTGAATGTGCTGAATGAATTAAATGTTCAGGTATGTGGAAGTTGATTTTTTGTCGGAAATAAGTTAAGTTGAATATTGAGATACGATGGAGTTATAAAGGATATTTATTGGGATGTTTGAGTATATGTGTATTTTCGGTTAGGTTACAGCTTATACATGAATAAAAATGTGAGTTACGAATATGTGGGTTGATGACATGGATTATACATGTTAATATATGATTTATATGTGTTTGAAATGCATTTGTGAATTAAATTAAGTGATTATTGCTTATGAAATCAAGGAAATGAGATATATGTGCATACTTGTAGAAATGTTTATGTATTTGTTTTAAGATAAGAAAATGATTTTATAGATCGATGCGAATTGCTATCAATGAGCTAATGTCTTTGTGGATATAATTCAATAAGAGGACGTTATCCTAACCTATGCATCGGTGGAAATTTTTGGGGACGAAAATCCCTAAAGGGGGGAGAGTTGTGACACCCCTAATTTGACCCTAGTCGGAAAGTGGTTTCGGGACCACAAAACCGAGTCACAAAAATAATTAATTGTTATATTTTATGCTTATTATTTATGAATAAGTATGTGTGAAAATTTCATGCTTTAATTTTGTCATTTGGATGTGAAATAAATAAAAAGGGGCTTATGTGAAAAATCTTGAAAATGTCATAGGTTAATTGGTAGTGGCTAAAAATTGCATGGTTTGAAGCATGACGGACTTGCATGTCAAACATTCCTTTTTCTTGGTAGTGGACGGCAATGATGAGCATGAATGACACATTTTGGCATTTTGTATGTTATATTTTAGTTAAATAATATCAAATAGTTTTATAATAAATAAAGTTATTATATGTCATAAATTATAAGAGGAATTAAATAATTAAAAGGGTGAGAAAAACAAAGTTGGGTCTTTTCTTCTTCTCCATTGTCGTGAGTAGAAAAGAGAAAGAAGGAAAAAAAAAAAAAGAAGCTCAAGACACATTTGGCCATTAGCATAGATTGATTCTAAGGTATGAGTTTATGTCATTTTTTTTATTGAAAACTTGTGAAATTGAGTTTGTATCTTAGTTCTATCTTAAACCATGAGTTATTCTCTTAGATTTTTTTTTTATGGAAGCATGTACGGTTTTGTATAGAAAATCCTATGTTTGAAATTTGTTGTTAGAAAAGGGATTAAGAGTACTTAATAGACTCCATGAGGTTAAAATTCATATGAATAGGAAATTGTGAGCTTAATTTATGAGCTAGATGCAATCCCTTATAAACCCCACGTTGAATTTCGATTTTGGTCAAAGAATGTGTATTCGGCCAAGTTCTTGATGAGTTAAATTTGATTGCTTGAAGCTTTAATTTGTAATTAGTCATTAGGTGAGTTTTAAACTTGTCAAAGTTGATAAATTGGGGGTTTAAATGGCTTGTTTATATTGTTAAGTTGGTTATGGTGATTTCATCAAATGATGGTTATTAATGATTTTGATAAATTGACCAAAGTGTAGTGATAAGTGTGAATTATATTTGACACGTTGCTCATGATTTTGTTGATTCGGTTATGTCATGTATTTAATGGTGGTGGTATAATGTTTGTGCATTATATGCTAAAATGACTTTAGGCTAAAGGGGTAATGTATTAGTAAATTCGGCAATGGAGGCTAATTTATAGAATTTTTAAGAGAAATTTATTATGTGTTATTTGAATGCGAATATACTCCCAAATTGATGAAATGAATTGTTTGTAATTTTGAGAAGTGGTAAGGTGAATATGCCAATTGATATTTCTTTAAAAATATTAGTATAGCATTCGCCATAGGTAAAATGTCATAAGGATGGAATTTATGCTATTTGTTGGTAGCCTAAATCCATAAAGGAGCATTCGGTTTTGGTCTAAAGGATAGTGAATTGTTGTTGAATGGCCTCAAATGAAATGTGTATGTTATAAAATGAGTATTTGGGCAGGCTAATTGATTGAAAAGTGTTTGAAGCATGTTTGGGTGGAATCTAATTGAGTCCTTGTGACTGTTTTAATTGTAGTAATCGGCTAAAGTGGTTATTGTGTAACTATTTATATATTTTTATTATGATAGCGAATGTAACATAAATAAGGATGTGAATAAATTGTAGTTTCAGAGGTTGTTAATGAAGACATGAGTGTGGAAGCATTCGGTCAAAGAAGAATGGTTGTATGAAAGTAAGATTATAAATGTAGTAGTGCCTTGTAAAGTGCGTAAATTACATGACTTTGATAAGTGTTGCTTGTGTTTTGAGACTTATCAATGTTTTTAAATGTGCCGAATGTGATTTTTTTTGGATGATTGAGATGTGATAATTATAGTATTTTATAAATTGCTGAATGTAGTTTTAAATAATGGAGATGTGATAAGTTGAATTTGTTTAATTAAGCTCAAGGACAAAAAGGGGCACAAATTTCGGATAAGGGAAAGAGAAAGTAGCTGAATAGTCGATTCGTGATAATTCGATAACATCCGAGGTAAGTTTTAAGTATTTAAATGGAATGAATATGAATTATGTATATATGTTAAGGTCAATGACTTTTCTAAATGATGGCATATATGATGTTATGTTTAAATATGTGAATGATAACTTTAAAGAGCAAATTTGTATAAATCGCTTGGGACAGACAGCGATAACGTGTTTTGAAAAAAAACACCATAAATTGATGGAGTTGAATTAGAGGCTGAATAAAATATGAGATTAAATCTTAACGAGTCTAGTTTCTTATAAAAGAAACCGTGTAAGCAAAGGAATTGCCAGTAATGAGATATTTAAAGTTGTGTGAGACAAGGTGTCGAATGACTCGAAATCCTCTGTTCTATTTTAGAAAATCATTATAAATTGTACAAAAATGATTATAAGATAAGATTTATATGCTTAGACTCCTTAATGAGTCTAGTTTCAAACAAATTAAACAAAAACATATTTTGAATTTTGTACTATGAGAAATTTGATTCATAGTGAAGAGTGGTCAGTATAGTCAAACAGTGAAACAGGGAAATTTTAAGAAAAATCTGGTATTGATTGGCTAAGCCAAAAATTCTGAAAATTTTATGGATAAAATATATATGAGTCTATTTTCAGGGAAAATTAACGTCACTTCATTTGGAGTTTCGTAGCTGCATTTACGAATAATTTAATGACTGTTGCTGAGGAAAAAAAAACAGCTTGTGCTGAATTTGTGATTATGTTGTAAACCTTGGTAAAACTATTTGAGTTGCTTATAAGCTATCGATTAAATATTGGTAATCAAAGTACCAAATCCGTATTAAAGTGAAGCTATAAGCCGTAAATGACTAGTATACCTAGTCAAATTTGTTATGAAGAAATTGATGTACAAGATATGTATGTGTAGTGAGGCCAAAATGGCTAACATCAAAGGTGTGTAAGTCATCTGAATGGCCTTTATGAAAATGTGTGCTATCTTTATTTGTATAATGTGGCCGAATGATCAATTGTGAAAAGTGTGTAGTATTAATTATGTGATAAGGCCGAATGGCCAATGTGATGGATGTGAAAGTGTATATATGTGATAAGGCCGAATGGCCAATGTGATGAATGTGAAAGTGTATAAATGTGATAAGTCCTGAAGGGCATTTGTGGCAGTACTATATCCGGGTTAAGACCCATGAGCTTTATGCGAGAGTATTATCTGATTTAATGTCTGTAGGCTTTGAGCTCGTACTATATCGGGTTTTAAAGACCGAAGGTTAAATCTTTGGGATTCAAGTGAGACTTTGATATTGAGTATCCGCAGAAGTTACCATCAAATAAGTATTATGTATTTAAGATGTTCAGTGCGTATTACTTACTCATTGGTGGATTGATTTGAAGTGAATTATTAGTATCAAGGAGGTATGCATATGTGATTAATATTATAACTCCAAATATGAGAATGATCTAATTGGTAATGGTATGCTTGTATAATGAAGTATGTGATGAAATATTCTTATGTATTAATGTATTCTGCCCAAAGGCCTTATGATTTGAGTATGGGCTGTGTTCAGCTAGATGTGCCAATACAAGATAAGGAATATGTTCGGTTCTTTATGTGCCAATACGGTAATTTAGTACTTATCATGTGAAATACTTGAAAATATGGAGGTGATTATGAACAAGTGGATGGGATTATTGAAAGTTGTAAAATTGGTGAAGAATGTGCTTACCATGTGAATCGAACTTCAGTTGATGAAGAATGTGCTTTGGAAATATTCGACCGTCTAGGCCATTATTATTCGAAAGTATATATATGTGATAGCTAAGTAATGCGTTTATTGATATTATGGTTCGAGATGAAGCACTAGATTAATTTCATCGAACTGTTGAAATGAATGACCAATGATATTGAATGAAAACACTTTGTGACTTAAAACTCAAGGCTAAAGAAAGGTGAATTAAATTATGTGAAATTTTGGCTAGGTATATTGGGTCAAATGAGATTTTACCTAGATTAAGTATATGTGAAAAACGTCATTGATTCAACAAAATTATTGTTTTGCTTAAAACTTACTAAGCTTAAAGCTTACTCGTTCGTTCATGTTTTGGTGCAGAGGTTGTGGATTCGACTACCATTTCGGGGATCGTCGATTGCCGTCACACTATCTACCATTACGGCGACCATAAGATTGGATTATCTTATGGCATGTATAGGATAGACAATAAGTAGAATGATACTTTGACCTTCGTGTAGAAGTCATGTGATTACGGTATCTTATGGAAGTTACTTGTATAAGTGTTAAATTCGAACTTTGTTTGCGTCTAGAAATTTAGTAAATGAATGATCTTTATTCAAAAAAAAATGTTCAAAATTTTATGGCCCTGATCGGATTCCTAGTTTTCGGTAACGCCTCGTCCTATTTCTGTGACGGTTATGGGATAGGGGTGTTACAGCGTTAGTGGCTAGCAAGGAGATCCAAGGTTCAAATCCTAGTTTAGTATTTTTAGAAGTTTAATTTTGGCCCTCTAGAAGGATGGAAGTGGCGTGAAGATGGACTCCAAGGGGAGTGATCAGAAGAGATATTTGAGGAAAGGATCAAGGGGTTATTAGGGAGAAAAACAAAGAGATGAAAAGTGAGAAGCAAGTGGAGCCGAAATGGGAGCTTGGGCTTGAGGAATTCGGCCATAAGGGTTATAAATAGGTGCCGAATGCAAGGGTATCAGGCTAATACCGAAATTTTTTTTCATCTTGCTACCAGAAACCCTATTCTCTTCAAGATCCAAAAGCTGAAAACCATTGCTTCCTTCTTTCTTTTCTTGTGCCGATTCTCTATTCTTCCTTTGCTCAAGTATTTGATCCATTGTTAGTTAGCTGATTTCTTCTTGATTCCCTTGGTGCCAGATAAACCTTATTCATCATACCAAGTTTAAAAGTCAAAAAGCTGAATCTTCCAAGGGTCGAATACTCTTTGACCTAATCTAGTATAAGTGTTTGCTCTTCCAATCAGTTTTTGCTAAGGTATTGATTATTGTTCCTCACTTTTTCTAATCGGTTTTTGGGTAGGAATAGGTATCAAATTTCAGTTTTGGATCCCTTCTGATTTGCTCTTCAGGTAAGAGACTTTGGTATGTACTCTTAATCTTGGTTGGCCGAATGGTCATAATTAAGGTAAGGGGACTTGTGTTGGATACTAGTCACCTATTAATCTGGTTTTAATAGTTAAGATTGATGCAGACCTAGGAGTTGATCATGGTTAGTGATTAAAGAAGGGGTTGTTATACTTGTTGCGCAAGGTTGGGTGAAAGGTGAGGTTTCAGTTTTAGTAAAAGTATGTATTAAGCATGCGATTAACTGTAGGATGATATTGTTTGTAGGTTGGTGACTAAGGGAATCGCAGCACGCTTGCTTACCAGGTGTGTACATACACTACACACACAAGTAGATCGGAAAAAGTTGAAAAGCCGAAATGCCGAAAAGCCGGAAGTTTGGCTGCAGCAGTCTTACGAGTGCGTGAACACTCGTGACGAGGAAACCGATAGGTTGTTTGAGGTCCATGGGCGATTCCATAGACTTGGGCTGTGATCTGGCCAACCGGGCTAGAATGGGCTTAATGGGCCTAATGGGCTGTTGGGCCCATAATAGGCAAAAATTGACATTTGATGCTATGTGATGGAAATATGTATGCGAGCATGAATATGCATGTGATTTGGGTCTAATGGGCCATATGAATATGAATTGGGCTTGATGGGCTATATGAATGTGAATTGGGCCTGATGGGCGATATGAATGAGATTGGACCAAGTGGGCCATATGCACGTATGTAGGGGTTTTGGGCCTTGTATATGATAACTACATAAAAATTCATTAATACATTGCGACCGTGAACAAGTCATAGGGTTAAGGTGTGGCAACAGGTATATGCATGTCTAGGATTGGATTTAGGGAGAGCTTGGTACTTAAGCGGTCTTAATGACTCATCTCCTCTTCTCTGGAATCCTACCTGGTGCATAGTAATCATTCATTTTAGGTCACGGGATTTGTTAACGGGCCAAGTTAAGTGAAAACCGTAATAAAAGGAAAATTACCAAAATACCCTTAAGGGCGAAAATGACCAAAATACCGTAGGGGTTGAATGTAGGTTTTATGGATGTGATATGCATACATATGATATTCTGCTTAGGTTGCATATGGGTTGGGAATTATGGAACGGAGGAAGTATATGAGGATCGCATGGTTGCTTGACAATCGTGGACTGCCGACGGCTTTTAAAGCCCAATATATAAATGAAGGTAGTTCCGCAACTGGGCTACCATTGATGTGTCGGTTGGGTGGGTTGATACTTATATCCCCACATGGTGTGACGGGGGACGAAGCTAGTGTGTAGCGGATGGATTACTGGGATGGGATCGCATTGCATGTTTGTTGTTGTATGATGATTTTTCGAATGCTTGTTTTTCGACGAGGGTTGTACGCACTGAGTTTACGAAAACTCACCCCCTCTTTTATTTTATTTTCAGGTGATGCTCAGTAGAAGGTTCGATGTTCGGAGGGACTCTGGGTGGCCAGCTAGTAAGATAATTTGGACTTGTTTTTTTTTAAAAAAAGCCTATAAGTTTCTATTTTATTAAGTACTATGCAAATCAGATTGTAATAGGGCTTCCATTTTGTTATTATTTGGATTATTATTTCTATGTGATGTAACTATAAGAAGTTGAACATGGTTTTTTAAACTATAGTATGTCTTTTCTACGTTTCCGCAACTAAATTTTTAAGTGACTTGTTTTCATCAAATCTTATGTTCAAACAAGTGATTGAAAGGAGTTTCTTTTTTTAATTAAGATTTTCTTTTATTTTAAGAAGGGTTTTCAAAGTAAATACGATTTTTTCTAAAACACTTCAATGTGTCACTCCGAATTCGGCCATAACTTCTGGGCCAGGTTTGGGGTATTACAGTTACCTTCAAACTCTTACACATTGACAAAACATAGTTTCGAGAATTTCAAGTTTGCTTTTTCTGATTACGCCACAATCTCATACTCAAAGCTTATTGTAATTTCTTCTAGAATCACAATATAATTTCAAGATTTCAATACGAAAAAAGGTTAAATGGGCACCACATGCAAACTGACAATCCCTAAAATGAATAACTCAACTGATTTATCAAAAGAGTAATCCATGCATATAGAAAGACTTAGACAGTCATCGATAATTCAGATAACATCTATCTTTTTCAAAGATGAAGATAATCCCGATACAGAATTTATCAACATTCTATTTCTATAATCAACAAAGTC
This sequence comes from Gossypium arboreum, assembly GCF_025698485.1. NCBI lineage: Eukaryota > Viridiplantae > Streptophyta > Magnoliopsida > Malvales > Malvaceae > Gossypium > Gossypium arboreum. The sequence goes on from NC_069081.1 coordinate 70,442,213, forward strand.
AGGAATATCATATTTCACATTCATTCAATGATATCACATCTCAAATTGTTGTGCCTCTTGTTAATCCCGTATGAATAGACAAACTACCACTGAGAGTTTCTTGTCGTAGTTGTCACATAATCGTAGAGCTTTTCAGTATACACACTCTATCTCGAAATAAAAATTAATCTTTGATTCCACATCTGAGGTTCTGAATCAGAAATCAATTTATACTGAACCCCCTTTCTAACTTATACTTCGCTGACAGATTTCTGAATTTCACAACTTCGTTAAATAGACATTTATTTAGTTTCAAATATAGCTAACAATTGTTCATCATCTGATAAGATCAATCACATATTCATTGCTCATAAAGTACACAAAAATTTCCCATTCAGAATATCCGAAACTATAATTATTTCCCTCGGACAATAATCACTTATAGACTCAAAAGTTTTTCGACGATTCAAGCTAGGCTTGCTGTGCCAAGTTCAGATCTTTCTCTGACATTAAACTTTTTGAACTCTTATAGTCATCAAATATGTCACATAACTCTTTTTATGTAGCTTTAACTGTATGAAATCACAAGATATCTTTGTACATTCTTGTATTAGAACACATTTCGAATCATGTAGTAACGTATGGATGAAAACCATAAACTCTTTATTTAACTCAGACTGAACCAGAACTGATGTTTCAGTTAACAATATCTCCGTGCAAAAAGGAAAACTTCAACAATCGAATGGACTTTAATTTACCATAATATTTCTTAAGTAGAATTGTTCCAACAGATATAATTCTGTCTCAAATCACATATGTACATTCAAAGCTTATTTCTAGTCTAATGGATAAATTCAAATACATATAGTTCAATCATCTTTTTAATCAAATAATTCGAGTCAGACTAAATCACTGAATCGGTCTTTTTGAAGAAATATTTTATTCTCGTTAAAAGGATAACCCCAAACATATCATTATACATATTTAATCTTGATCTTCTATCGCTTTCACTTTTATCGATGTCAAATCTTTCATGAAAACTAGAAAAGAGTTTATAATGAAGATGTCTTCAATATTAATCATCAAAGTTCTGAATTATATTGAAGTCACCTTTATCAGATAGAAACCATAATGTCATAATAAGACCGATTTCTTACCCGTAACAATAGATAATATCTCGGCTGTTAATAAAGCATTTGAACCCAGAAGAAAATCAAATATGATGTGAAAAGCAACCAATGTAGAAGCACAACTTTTATAACTTTGATAACGGTACTACAGTATTCCCAAATTTCAAAACAGAAATTATGATTATAATAGATATAGTCATTTCTGTCAAATAGAGATCTCTTGTAGATAATCACATGGGATCATAAGAAAACCGGAATAGAAAAATTTTAATATCTGATGCTACACAGAATATTTGAGGATTACAACCCATATAGAATGATATCAATTCCGATGATATCCTAGAAAAGGTCCAGGAAGAATAATATCGCTCATAAATAATGAAATCCACAATAACAAAAGCAATATAATCTTCACGTATATTCAACAGAACAATAGCCAGTAGAAACAAAATATTAGCCTTACTCAAGTTTTTCCATCGACTTTCCTATCCACACAATGGAATAAAATACCAGATAAAGATGAAGCAATGTTGAACATAACTCAAACAGATCAACGATGCTTTTGTCTATTAGTATGTTTAGCTAATGTTTTCATACGATAAAGATTCTCTTGAAATTAAACAATCACATATACTTTTGAGGATAAATGTACACGTAAATGCCCAGAAGAAGTCATAGTAACTGCCCGACTAAAACCACTACACTCAGCCATCAATACAATTCAAACATTATTCAACTGTCTAATTCTATCATCATTAAGTTTATATTATCCCATCAATAACAGAAATCAATCTAGAGAAGCTTCTAATTAATACTTTCATTGGATAACATACTTGGATAGGTCATTTAATCGGAGTTAACTTCTTTTGTTTACATAATCTGAATAGTTTTCAGAACTATCCAATATCTCTTTTAATACTGTCTTTATTTGCTGATTCATTCACTTTTCTGACCTCATTATTAATCTTCCGAACACGAACTTCTGTAACTCCACACTCATGAGCGTATTCTACCCAAATCTTACAAATTTCATTTTAACATGTCACTGATAAGGGGGTGAGGGTAGTAAAGCCTCAAATTTAACTTACACATAAATGCACATAACACATACTATCACAAATAGCTAGTTCATTACTAATTTCACATTCTCAATTCATTTAATAAACATTTGCTTTTACTCACTTTTGTGCTTGTCACATATTTCATATGTCAACTCGATTCAATAATTTACAATCAAAACATTCCATATAGTAATCATAGGCTACATATCACAACTCATATACTCATATTATTACCACATTTATCAATAACAGCATGTCATATAATTTGATCCATGTTTTTATGAGTTTCAAATCATAATCAATACATTTCCATTCAAACATTTGAATATACATTCCATACTATCAAAATTAGCTCGGTTGGAAAACTTATCTATCTCATCAAAACAATTTTCGTTAGTGCCAGGAGATATCACACTATCGTAGGTTATCTGTGACATGTATAGCTAGACTCACATACGTTATGGTAGTCCTAGAATCGACTAAACCATAGCTCTTATACTATCCAAATGTAACACCCCTAACCCATATCTGTCGTCGAATTAGGGTTACGAGGCATTACCGGACAAAACACAGCTCAAAATAGTCTTTCAATTTTAAACATGTACAAAATTATAATGCATGTACCTTACCAAGCGTAGTTTGAACCACATGTGTTTCACATTCATATATCGAGTATACTCCAAGTCATTCGTATGTATGCATTTGATTCATTTATAAATTACTAATCAAATTACATATAAAACACATAACTAATAAAATCATTCAAGTTTTATTAGTAAAAAAAAAAATCATATATGAACCATGCTTCATCAATTCAATTAATTCAATATTATTGATCAATTCCAATTATTAGAACTAAGTTGTTATATGACAAAACCAATTTACACATGTTTTGTATTTATAGGATTTAAACCGCCTAAGCCATTTCAATCCATGTCTTTAACTAAATAACAAACGTAACATTTAATAAATATTATGCATGCGTCTGTTAAACTAATTTGGCCGTATCACACAATTTATAATCATTTACACATAAAACGTTAGGTAACTTTATACATGACCAACTATATTTTTTTTATTTTTTTCACTATCAACTTATATACATTACACCATAGTCACGTCAACAATTTTTAAGTACACCTAATTTGTATGCTAAATATCATATAAACATAACAAATCCATTATCCCTATTCTCGTCATCAATTTAGCCTCCAATTATCAAATCCAACCATCATAAAACATGAACATCATTTGCCCTTTTTCTAAATATATCTGCCAAATCAAAACATGTCAATTGCATGTGCTACGCTTCATGCCAAAATGTCATATACTCCACCAAATCATTTCTCAATTATTCAACTATCAAATTTTGAAATATAACACATTATAAATGTAACAGCCCGATTTTAGGCCTAGTCGGAACAGTGGTTTCGGAACCACTAACCCGATGTCAGAGAAATTATTTTTAATATTATTTTTATGTGTGATGGCATGTTTATAAAGATGCATGAAAATTTTGGTGAATTAATTTTACCGTTTGTGAGCCTAATCGCGAAAAAGGATTAAATCGCATAAAGTTTAAAAGTTTTAATTTGATAGATAAGGGAGTTAAATTACAATGTATCATAAATTGGGGGACTTTAAAGTAAAATTAGGCCTTAAAATAGTGCTTGGCCAGCCATGAGACGAGGATTTTAACTTAGTCAAATGTTAGGGGAAGTTGGTGACTTATTTGACTAATAAGAAAATAAAATAAACATAGGATGATATCATCCCTTTTCCCATCTTCTTCTTGACCGAAAATATTAGCCATAGGAGGGTTTTGAAGCTTGAAAATTTCAACCACTTAATCTATTTACAAGTAAGTGATCTTGATGGTTTTTCTTGATGATTTTTGTACTTTTAGAACCCTTATAACATGAGCTTTCAAATGAGGGGACTATTTTGCAAAATGGTTGAAAGTCTAGGGTTTTACCATTAGTGTGTTCATGTTGTTTCTAACATTTTATGGAAGAAAATGAGTTATGGTGGTGTAATAAACAACTTTTGTGAAGTAGTTTCCATGAAAACCCTAACTAAGGACCATTTTGCATAAGTATTAAAATAGGTGATAAGTGAAAGAAATAATGAGAATTTTAGGCTGATTTTAGTATAAAACGTGATCGGCTAGGCTTGGTTAGTGAGCAAATGTGATAAAAATTAATTTTCGGACCTAGGGGTAAAATGGTCATTTTGTGAAAGTCGAGGGGCAAAACAGTCATTTTGCCCAATTATGAATTTTTGAGTGTCTAGAGTAGTTTTCGGATGAGATAAATAAATTTCTATAATTTTAGATCAAGAATTACAAAATCTGAGCCTAGACTGGGAAAGAGCGAAGCAAGTGGACTAAGCCGAGCTAGTCGTCTACATTTGTAATTTGAGTTATGGGACATCGACGTGTCCTTAGATGATTAGGTTGTGTGTCTCACACGAGCCATCAGCACGGCCATGTCATAAAGACTACACGGGCGTGTTACCCTTCCACACAGGTGTGTGCCCTATTTCTAAAGGTTAATTTTCTAAAGTTGGTTATCGACCCGAGTTGGTCCCGAATAGTTTCGAATGGACGTTTGAGGCCTCGTAGGCCCATGTTACGAAATTTTAAATGAAGTTTGAAAAATTTTTAAGTTTGATCAAGTCTTAATGATTCGAAAATGTTGGAATGCATGTGTTTAAGTGAGGTAACGCCTCGTATTCTGTCTCGGTGTAGGACTCGGGTGTGGGGTGTTACATTTAGTGGTATCAGAGCTAAGGTTTAGTCAGTTCTAGGACTAACCTAGCATGAGTACGTGTCTAGCTATACCTACCATACTTTTATATTGATAGTATGACGACTCCTGACGATTATACATTGTGTTTTCATATAGTATATGGATCTTGACGTAGCAACGGCAGATGATGTAGAGAGTAATGCACCGACTCCCGTTGAAGGGACCGCGACAGCAGATAGTGGGCCCGTGACACTAAGTTAGGGCGAAGGGGCTAGAGAAGCTTACCTCCACATGATGGATGCCTGGTACTCGGAGTTTGTTCGGGCGAATCCAAACACTCCACCTCCCCCACCTCCTCTGATTCCTCAGTATGCCCCTGTAGCTCCGTAAAAAGTGGATATGGCTAGGAGAGAGAAACCCTTAGTAGACAAAAATGAAAGTAAGGGGTCGAGAAATTTTGGGCTAAAATTGATGATGATCCAAAAAGAGCAGAGTTCTGGTTGGAAAATACCATTAGGGTATTTGATGAGCTATCGTGTGCGCCTGAGGAGTGCATGAAGTGCGCAGTGCCACTTCTATGAGACTTGGCATACCAGTGGTGGAATACTCTCATGTTTGTTGTACCGAGAGAGTGGATAACATAGGAATTCTTCCAGGAATAGTTCTGGACATTGGTCAGAGGTTTATATACCAAAAGAGGAAAGAATTTTTAGAGCTGAAGCAAGGTCGTAGGATGGTGACAGAGTACGAGCGTGAGTTTGTGAGACTTAGCAAATATGCACGGGAGTGCGTATCTACAGAAGCCATCATGTGTAAGAGGCTTGAAGATGGTTTAAAAAAAGATACCCGTCTATTAGTTGGCATTTTAGAATTGAAGGAATTTGTGGTGCTCGTGGAGAGAGCATGTAAGGTTGAGGAATTGGACAAAGAGAAGAGAAGAGCTGACATCGAGTCTCGAGACTCAAGTAAAAGATAGATGGGGAAATCACAGCAGACCTCATCTGAGAGATCGAGAGAGTTTCCTACCCGATTGAACGCGTCAGTGGGGTTCTCAAATAGGAACAAGAACAAGCATAACACGCTTCTAAAGCTTAGACCACTTCTATCGTGAGTGTTGGTAGTGCTCGACCAAATAGGTCAGAGTGTTCACAGTGTCGTAGGTATCATTTTGGCGAGTGCTAAGGAAATGAGAGGGGGTGCTTCAAATGTGGGTCGCTAGACCACTTCATCCGAGACTGCCGTGAATTAGATGAGAAAGAGAAAAAGACTTATGAGGAGTATACCATAGAAAAACCTAAATAGTGGGGCTAGCATTAGAGGAGCTCCTAGAGATTCAGCTGTAAGGTCCGAGGGCCGAGCATCTGCAAGGACTTATGCCATTCGCGCTCGCGAAGAGGCATCCTCACCAAATGTTATTACGGGTATTTTTTCTCTTTATGATATTTCTGTTATTGCTTTGATTGATCTGGGGACTACTCATTCCTATGTGTGCATAAAATTAGTACCGAGTGTGAATATGTGTGTTGAGTCTACCGAATTTGTGATAAAAGTGTCAAACCCGTTAGGGATGCATGTGATAGTTTGTAAAGAGTGTAGAGACGGTCTTTTGATGATTAGAGGTCATTATTTTCTGGCTAACCTCATGGATTGGTTGAGTGCTCATAATGTGATAGTGAATTGTGGTAACAAGTTCATTGAAATGAAATGTGAGAATAGGGATATTATTCGTGTTGAATCAGGTGAACTAGATAACTCACCAGAACTGGTCTCATCTTTCACTATCGAGAAATATTTGAGAAAAGGGTATGAGTCCTACCTAGCATTTGTGTTGAACACAAAGAGTCTGAAGTGAAAATTGAGACAGTTCCTGTGGTATGCGAGTACATGAATGTATTTCCGGAAGAGTTGCTTGGGTTGCCTCCAACTAGAGAAGTTGAGTTTCGTATCGAGTTGGTCTCTGGTACGACACCTATCTCGATTGCTCCGTATAGGATGGCTCCGATGGAATTAAAACAGTTAAAGGTATAGTTGCAAGAATTAACTAACAAGGGCTTTGCGATACCGAGCTATTCACCGTGGGGTTCTTCGATACTTTTTGTGAAAAAGAAAGATGGGTTGATGAGGTTGTGCATAGACTACTGACAACTCAATAATGTGACCGTGAAAAATAAGTATCCCTTGCCAAGGATCAATGATTTTTTCGATCAGTTGAAAGGAGCCACCATGTTTTCTAAGATCGACTTAAGGTCGGGCTACTACCAATTAAGGGTTAAGGAGCAAGATGTACCGAAAACTATGTTTAGGACGAGGTATGGGCACTACGAGTTTCTTCTCATGCCCTTTGGCTTAACAAATGTCACGACGATTTTTATGGACTTAATGAACTGTATTTTTCGACCATATTTGGATAAGTTTGTCATCATTTTTATCGATGACATATTGATTTATTCGCATGATGAGAGTGAGCACGCAGAGCATTTTAGGACAGTTTTACAAACCTTGAGAGGTAAGCAGTTCTATGCCAAGTTCAATAAGAGCGAATTTTGGCTTAAAGAGGTCAGATTTCTAGGACACATTGTGTCTGGTGATAGGATCAGAGTTGACCCAAGCAAGATCTTAGTTATTGTTGAATGGAAACTGCCGAGGAATGTACAGTGGTTCGAAGCTTTCTGGGTTTAGCTGGATACTACAGAAGGTTTGTAAATGGATTTGTTATGATAGCCACTCCGATGACAAGGTTGTTACAAAAGGATGTCAAGTTTGAATGGATAGAGAAATGTCAATAGAGTTTCGAAAAACTAAAGGCTTTGTTGACCGAAGCCCTAATTTTAGTGCAACCAAAACTGGGAAAAGAGTTTGTGGTGTATAGTGATGCATCCTTGAATAGGTTAGAATGTGTGCTCATGTAAGAAGGCAAGGTTATAGCCTATGCCTCGAGATAGCTAAAGCCACATGAGAGAAATTACCCGACCCACGATTTGGAGCTAGTAGCTATAGTGCTCACATTAAAGATTTGGAGAGACAATTTGTATGGTAAGAGATGTAGGGTATCCATCGACCATAAAAGTTTAAAGTATTTTATTACTCAGAAGGAGTTGAACTTACGGCAAAGGCAGTTGTTAGAGTTGATAAAAGAAAATGAATTGGTGATTGACTACCACCCCGAAAAGGCTAATGTAGTAGCTGGTGCTTTGAGTAGGAAATCATTGTTTGCCTTGAGGGCTATGAATGCTCAGTTGTCTATGACTGATGATGGTTCAGTTCTGCCAGAGTTGAGAGCTAAACCGATGCTCCTGCTAGAGATTTATAAAGATAAGAAGGGTGACAAGGATTTACAAGCTAAGATGGCTCAGTGTGAGTAGGGTGATGAATCAGATTTTTGGATTAATATCGAAGACTATTTGATGTTCCAAGATAGGGTTTGTGTACCCAAGGATAATGAGCTCATTCAAAAGATTTTACGAGAGGCACATAGTGGATGCTTTTCTATCCATCCAGGTAGCGTAAAAATGTACAATGACCTGGAGAAAATGTATTGGTGGCTGGGTATGAAAAGAGACATTTCTAAATTGGTTTCTAAATGTCTAGTTTGTCAACAAGTGAAGGCTGAACACCAAGTACCCTTAGGTTTGCTTTAGCTTCTGATGGTTCCCGAGTGGAAATGGGACCGAGTAACCATGGATTTTGTTTCAGGGTTGCCTTTGACACCATGGAAAAAGGATTCAGTGTGGGTCATTGTTGATAGACTTACTAAGTTGGCACATTTTATACCAGTGTGTACCGACTATTCCCTTGAGAAATTGGCCGATCTTTATGTTTCTGAGATAGTGAGACTTCATGGAGTGCCCTTGTCGATTATTTCGGATAGAGATCTAAGATTTACCTCGCGATTTTAGAGGAAGTTGCAAGAGGCATTAGGAACGAAACTAAATTTTAGCACAACTTTTCATCCACAAACCAACGGTCAGCCAGAGACAGTAATTCAGATACTAGAGGAAATGTTATGGTGTTGTGTTCTCGAGTTTCAAGGCAGTTGGGAGAGGTATCTACCATTGGTCGAATTCGCTTACAACAACAGTTATCAGTCAAGTTTGAAATTGGCGCCTTATGAGGCTTTGTATGGGCATAAGTGTCGAACGCCTTTATATTGGACTGAGCTGAGAGAGAATCAGATTCACGGGGTCGACTTAGTCAGAGAAAATGAAGGAAAGGTTAGAGTGATTCGCAATTGTATAAAGGCCGCGTCGGATAGACAAAAATCCTATGCAGATCTAAAATGGAAAGAGATCGAGTTTCAAGCTTGGGATAAAGTGTTTTCGAAAGTATCCCCGTGAAAGAAAGTGCTTAGATTCGGTAGAAAAGGCAAGCTAAGTCCACCGTTTATTAGACTTTATGAGATTACGAAGTGAGTAGGGCCCGTTGCCTACCGTTTGGCTTTGCTCTCAGAATTGGAAAAGATTCACGACGTGTTTCATGTGTCCATGTTATGACGTTATAGATCGGATCCTTCGCATGTGATCGCACCAACTGAGGTTGAGATTCAGCCGGATGTGACTTTTAACGAAGAGCCGGTTAAGATTTTGGCTCGGGAGATTAAGCAATTGAGGAATAAGAGCATAGCACTGGTTAAGGTATTAGGGCATAGACATGGGGTCGAAGAAGCCACATGGGAACCCGAAGAGATTATGAGAGACCAATACCCGAACCTATTCACCGGTAAGATTTTCGGGGATGAAAATCCCTAAGGGGGAGAATTGTAACAGCCCGATTTTGGGCCTAGCTGGAACAGTGGTTTCGGAACCACTAACCGTTAGTCGAAGAAATTATTTTTAATATTATTTTTATGTGTAATGGCATGTTTACAAAGATGCATGAAAATTTTTGTGAATTAATTTTAGCGTTTGTGAGCTTAATCGCGAAAAAGGACTAAATCGCATAAAGTTCAAAAGTCTTAATTTGATAGCTAAGGTGTAACAGCCCGATTTTGACCCTGTTCAAAATGGTGGTTTCGAGACCATGAATTCGAGTTAGAAAAATATTTTTTAAAATTATTTTGGCGTTTATAGTGTGTGAATTTGTGTGTGCTAAATTTTCGTTTTAAAATTTTATCGTTTGGATGCCCGATTTAAAAAAGGGCTTAATCGCGTAAAATAAAAATTTGATGGTTTAATAGAAAATGGCCGAATTGATTATGTCTTTTTAATATGGAGTATTTAAGTGGAAATTTCACCAAATTTAAATAGATGGACTGTAGTGGCCATGTTTTATAATGGTTGAATATTTGTTAGTAAAAGTTAAATAGGTAAATTAATAAACATGTTATATTATAATAAAACATAAAATAAGAAAACATGCTTTCATCTTTTTAATGGCATGACCGAAACACAAAAAGGAAGAAAAGAAAGAAAGCTTTAGTTATTCGGCCATTGTTGTCCAAAATTAAGGTATGTAACTAGTTCAGTTTTTGTTAATTTTTACGTTTTTGAGATCGTTGCTTCGAATACTATCCGACCCATGCTACAATTTCAGATTTTGATGAATATTTTGAGTCATGCCATTGATGAATATTTGTGTTTTGTGATGTTTGATGATGAATTATGAAAGATATGTTTTGGATTAATATGTTTTATATTGGAATTTTTGATGAATTTGAGTAATTAGGACTAAATTGAAAAAATAATAAATTGAGGGACTAAAATGTGAAATAAATGAAATGTATAGACTTGTATGAATATAAGGAAGATTCAGCCTAGCTATGTTGTTGTGAGATTTTGCATATTTTGTGTTTTGCGCAATTTGGACTAAATTGTAAAAAATGTAAAATGTCAAGGGCAAAATGGTATTTTGCCCATTTATGTATTTTTGGACTAATTGAATGGAATTATATTTGAATTATTTTATTTTGAATATATTTAGATCAAGAACCAAAGAAATCGGACTTGGATCGGGGGAAAACAAAAATAGTTGAATAGTCATTTTATACTGTTCGTAGATATCAGAGGTAAGTCTATAAGCAAATAAACGTTGTTAATTTTAAATGGAAATTAACTTGATATGCTAATTTGAATATTATTGATTTATAATTGAGATTGTTGAATGTGATTATGCATAGAAATAATGTGTTCAAGTTCGATTCGATCGAGTTATGACGTCCGAAAAGCCCTGTATGAACCTTAGGAATATCTAGGATACATATGTCATGACATAGGATTTATGATATGTGATTGCATGTAAGACCATGTCTGGGACATCGGCATCGTATATGTGATTCGTGTAAGACCTTGTCTGGGATAGTGACATCGATATGTGATTACAAGTAAGACCACGTTTGGGACGTTGGCATTGTACGATATGTGTGATTATCCGAGTATCCTATTCAATTTGGAACGGTTCAACGGGCAATGATAAATTATGAACGAATGTGTTTAATGAGCTAAAACGATCAGGTATGTGATGTTTGGTTACCTATTTGACAATAATAAGTTAGTTAATTTACATGTAATAAAAATAATTCAAAATGTTATTATAAGTATATGTGTGAATATGAAATACATATTCGGCCTTATGATAGGTATAAGTGTGTGATTTAAAAGCTTGATCTATGAGTATGTTTAGATGAATACATGTGAATAATCGATATATATGCCAACATGACTTTGAAATTGGAGAATGTATTAGTAATGTATATACAAGTTTATATTCAGCTATGTTAAGTTGTTTATGAAAGTATAAGTTATTTATAAAATTATAAGCTTGAAATTATAAGTGATTATAATTGCATAAATTGGTTTGGTTAATTAGGTTGATTATGTTATTAAATTTTTTATTTGCTTATGACTTACTAAGCTTTGATAGCTTACTGTGTGTATGTTTATTTTCTATTTCATAGATTTCGAAAGCTAGTTATGGGCTTGGGGATCCTTAGCGAAGTCTATCACACTATGGTTTGTTTTCGGTACTTATATAAAGTTGAACTTTAACCTATGGCATGTATAGGCTGGTTTGTGTTATGTTTGATTTTGGAGTATATATATATATGATAGCCATGCAAAAATGGCTTAATTATAAAATTAATGTTGTGTATGATTATGTTTTAACTCATGTTAAAGGTATGTTTTATAATGATCATGCTTGTGATGTTTGGTTATGAAGATAGCTTAATTGAATAGATAATTATAAAGTTATGCTTGGTGTTATGTATAGATTTATAATTTGGCTTGGAAACGAGTTAAAATTTGGATATATGTTAGGTATCTGGTATGAGTTAAATGGGTTAAGTGATGCTTGTATCATTGTTAAAATTTGACCAATAGGTAAGGCTAGAGATAGAGAATTTCAACTTAGTTATAAAAATGCATTTGATATGTTTATATGAAGTATGGTTTATAATGGCTAAGTTCATGGTTGTGTATGTGTTTATTAAATTATGGTTTATGTTATGTTTGGAAGTAATTATTTATAAAATGTAATGAGTTGATATATTAAGTATGTTTTGAAGATGAATTTTAATTTCATAAACTTGGTTGATGAGAGCTACTTGTGGTAGTGTATTGATTTAATTATTATAGCCAAACATGTATTGAATAGACTGGTTTTGGGTATGACATTTCGGTACATTACAAATAGGTGAAATAAACATGTATTGATTCAGCACTTGTAATTTATATTAAGATAGATTGGTTGATTTATATGATTATAAAATGAGTTTGAGATTCTATGGTATGATTTTGATAGGCCGTTTGATTTAGCTTTGAAGTTATACATATTTGGATATGATATATATATATATATAATATATGAATGATGCATTTTTTATATAAAGTGCAAATTATATTATGTTTATGTATGCTTCCATGTGTAATTGAATATTTGTTTAGTAATAAAATAAGTTGGAAGTGATATGATAAGAAGTAATTGCATATTCATTAAAACAATTAAAATTACCATTTGAATAGTAGTTTTGCTTATGTTTAAATGGTTAATTGCATTCCGTAAATAGTACTTAACATGCCGATTTGAGTTGTTTAAAATGTTATGTATATGAATTTGTATATTTAATAGGCTTCATGGACGAAATATTTGATTGAGTTATTTGTATTAAATTTGAGATGTGTAATTGATATATGCAGTAATATTGTTTGTGAACCTTGTGCTTGGCCGAGTTTTTGAAATGGCTATGAAATGAAAAGCTAATAGTTATATTAGCTTTTAGTTTTAAAATATGGTTGGTTTAAGAGTTTGAAAATGTGTATGACTATGTTTTGTTTGGTAGTGCCTCATAACCCTAATCCGGTGACAGATACGGGTAGGGGTGTTACATAAGGGAGTTAAATTGCATGTATAATAAATTGGGGGTCTTTAAAGTGAAATTAAACCCTAAAATAGTGCTTGGCCGGCCATGAGACAAGGATTTTAACTTAGTCAAATGTTAGGTGAAGTTGGTAACTTATTTGACTAAAAAGAAAATAAAATAAACATAGGATGATATCATCCCTTTTCCCATCTTCTTCTTGACTAAAAATATCAGCCATAGGAGGGTTTTGAAGGTTGAAAATTTCAGCCACTTAATCTCTTTACAAGTAAGTGATCTTGATGGTTTTTCTTGATTATTTTTGTACTTTTAGAACCATTGTAACATGAGCTTTCAAATGAGAGGACTATTTTGCAAAATGGTTGAAAGTCTAGGGTTTTACCATGAGTGTGTTCATGTTGTTTCCTAAAATTTTATGGAAGAAAATTAGTTATGGTGGTGTAATAAACAACTTTTGTGAAGTAGTTTCCATGAAAGCTGTGACAGCCCTAATTTGACCCTAGTCGAAAAGTGGTTTCGGGACCACAAAAACGAGTCACAAAAATAATTAATCGTTATATTATATACTTATTCATGTGTAAATGCATGTGTGAAAGTTTTATGCTTTGATTTTTGTCATTTTTATGTGAAATTTATTAAATAGGACTTATATGAGACATTTTTGAAATGTGATAGTTTAATGTGTAATGGTCTATTAATGCATGTTATAAAAGTAGGGACTTGCATGTCAAATATCCCTTTTTGTTATTAGTGGCCGGCCATGATGATGCTTTATATAAAAATATATATATTAATTATCACTTAAAAATGGATTTATATTTTATATTATTAATGAATAAAAATAAAGGAAAAATGGGTGATGAAAACAAAGCTTTATCTTTGTTCTTGGCCGAAACGAAAGAGAGGAAAGGGGAAAAAACTCCATTCGGTCACCTTAGGCTTGAATCAAGGTAAGAATTCATATTAATTCTTAAAATTGTAGTTAATTTTAAGTTAGTTACCAAGTTCTTTATTTAACCCATGTTAAAATTTTGGTTTTGGGGAGGATTTGAGTTCTCGGCCATGGTAGAAAATGAAAGGGATACATGGTTGTCTTCAAGTTTAATGAATAATTACAAATGAATAATGTTTGAGATAGTTTAAGGTGCTTGCAAGTAGTTTAGATGAATGAACAAAAAAAATAAAAATAAATCATCTTGTGTATTGGTGTAATTGCCGAATTTGAACTAGGGATATTTTTGAATAATGTTTGTATTTTAAATGATGGACTAGAGTAAATGCTTGGAATGTGTTATGCATAAATTATAAGTTGGATTAAAGGTTGTTATATTGCCTAATGTGCTTTGTTAAAGAAATTGGGTGTTGGATGTTTAAGTGATGTAAGTATATGTATATTCGGCTTGTAGTTATATAAGTGTAGTATGAGAAAATAACTCATAATTAAATGCAATGTATGTTTCGGTAAAATTGGTCTTGTTGGCTATTCATGTATGTATATATATGCAATACTACATAGTGATTTCTTAGCTTATGTGTAAAAGTATATGCAAGCATGATTATAATAAAATTGTGGTTTTTGAAAAGTTGAATATTAATATACTCAAATAGTCGGTGAGTATTCGCCAAGTAAATAAAAATGCAATTACGTATATATATATATATATATATATATATATATATATATATATATATATATATATATATCTGTGTGTGCATTCGGCTTGGGTAAAACAAAGTGGCTGGTAAGTTGATTGAAAAATAGACAATGAGTGTATTTGATTATTCGACCAAGATGATGTTTAAGTGTGAATGTGTTTATGTGGATGTACTTATAAGTATAACTTGATATTGAATGGTATTTAGTCACTATAAATAACCATACTTGTAGAATTTATTAAATACATAATTGGTCTTATGTAGATATGCATATAATTATAAAGTTGTTAATGCCTAGTAAGGTGTTTGGTTGTGCATGACTAGGGAATATATATATGCATATGGTGTTTGATAGTTAATTATTAAGTCATATGTACCTTAACCTTATAATATACATGTATTATATTAAATTGCCTATTTGATAAGAAATTAAATAAATTCAATTGTTTAAATCAAGCTCAAGAGGAAAGAGGAACTAGATCAGATAAGGGAAAGGAGAAAGCAATAGAATAGCCTATCCGCCACTGTTCAAAAATATCCGAGGTAAGTTTTGAGTAATTACAGTTATTAGATAATTGATGTAAAGAGATAAGTATGATAAATGAATTGCAACCTATTGTCTCTACTTGAATAAGGTTGTTTAATAAATAACTTGAGTATATGGCATGTAACCGAATGGATATTAGGAGTTAAGCTGAGATAGTGAAATGGTTATGTGTTCTTGCGTAAAAGTGTTGAACTGAAAGTTATATTGAAAGTGTGTTTTCTTTGTGTGCTTATACTCAAATGAAGAGATTGAAGTACAAATGTGATATGTTATGTGAGCCGAGTTATCATGTGGGTAAATACGCTTAGCACTTGATATATTATATATCCGGGTTAAATCCCGCAGGCTTCGTGCTGGTAATATATATCCGGGTTAAATCCCGCAGGCTTAATGCTGGTACTATATCGGGGCTTAAAGTTCCGCAAGCTTTGAGCTAGTGACTGGATTCGGATTTTGAAACCTAGCAGGCTTAATGCCGGTGATTCGAATGAGATTACAAATTCAAATGTTCAAAGCAAACTATTATTGATTATGTATGATACATGGTAATGACCAGGTATGTATTATGTACTTATATGTGAATTGATTGCAAGGTGAGTCATTAGTATCAAATAACGATAAAATTGTGTGGATGATTAATATATCTATGAATAAGAGAAATGACCTATTCGGTCGATGTCTGTCATTATATGAAAATATGTGAATTAAATTAGTTGTATGAGCCATAAAGTAAAGTGAAGCATGTGCTGAAAAATTCTTTGTGTATTTATATTCGGCCAATAGGCTTTATATGTGGTATACTTGTGTATATTCGGCTGAGTGATTGTAATTAGAATACGAGTTTTGTGATATTTAATGTTCGTTTTATATGATACGTTTTGATTGTTTGAAATGCTTAAAACTTACTAAGCATAGTAATGCTTACTTTGTTGCCTTAATTCTCTATTTTATAGATCTTGTTCGTCAGCTACGGTCTCGGGGATCTCAAAGTTGAAGTCGACCACACTATCTAAGCCTTTTGGTACTCTAGTAGTTAAATTTTGATAATGGCATGTATAGGCTTGACTTTTTTTTGTTAAATAATTATCTTTTTGATGATGTATATATCTATAGCCATGCGAAAATGGCTTGATAAGTTACTATATGTGTTCCAAATGGTTAATGTGAATGTATGGTTGAGATTTGATTAATGTTTTCAATGTTTGATGTGAATTGAACTTAAGAATGAATCACTATACCTAATTATCTTGATATGACTCTTTTGTATATGGTAATACTCTTTAACCCTCTGGCGACGGGTATGGGTTAGGGGTGTTACATTTTATTGGTATCAGAGCTACGGTTTAGTCGATTCTAGGACTAACGTAGCGTGTATGAGTCTAGCTTTACATGTCATATAGTGTTAAACGATAGTGTGACGATTTCTGCCAGTTAAAAATGTGTTTTCGTATAGTAATGGATCCCGATTCCAATCGAGCGGTAGCTGATGATGTTGAGAGTGTAGGGCCTGCTCCCGCGCATGGGACAGCGCTGATGGACTCTCAACCTATTGCGAGCAATCAAAACGATGAGGCTAGACAGGCTTTTTATAGTGTGATGAATGATTGGTTCAACCAATACATTCGAACTAATACGGCTGCTCCACAACCCCCACATCTGAATAATACGCCCCCTGTACCCACGATGCCTCCAGTAATTGATCAGATGAGGTTGAATAAACCCCCAGTTGATAGAATTCGAAAGCACGGGGCTACTGAATTTAAAGCTATAGATAGTGATGATGCCGAGCAAGTTGAATTTTGGTTGGACAACACTATTCGTATACTTGATGAACTATCTTGCACACCCGATGAATGCCTGAAATGTGCTATATCTTTGCTACGTGATTCTGCCTATTATTAGTGGAATACATTGGTTTCTGTTGTACCCAGAGAGCAGGTGACGTGGGAGTTCTTCCAAACTGAGTTTTGAAAAAAGGATATCAGTCAGAGGTTCATCGATCAGAAACGAAAAGAATTTCTTGAGCTTAAACAGGGCTCTATGTCGGTTACTGATTATGAACGGAAGTTTGTCCGACTTAGTAGATATGCTCGGGAATGTGTATCATCTGGGGCTATTATGTGTAAATGTTTTGAAGATGGGTTGAATGAAGATATAAAAATGTTTGTTGGCATTCTTGAAATACGAGAGTTCGTAGTACTTGTCAAGCGAGCTTGCAAAGCCGAAGAACTTAGTAAAGAGAAAAGAAAAGCTGATGTCGAAGTTGGAGAATTTTGTAAAAGATCTTCAGGAAAGTTTTTTCAGCAATCATCAAAGAAATTTTGAGATGATTCAGGCCGATCAAAGAACACTTCAGGTTTTTCCAGACGAGACCACGATCGACCCCCTGTGAGTACACGAGCCACTTTAGTTGCCAGTGTTGGAAATGATCGACGGGATAGGACCGAGTACAAGTATTGTGGAAAATGGCATTCGGGGAGTTGTAGATTTCATGACCGCTCCTATTATAAATGCGGATCAGCCGACCATTTTATTAAAGACTGCCCGAGATTATCCGAGCAAAATATGAATCAGAGTGGGAAACCGAATACTACTACAGCACGAGGTAGACCAACTAAGAATACGGGGAATGCTAACGGTGGTCAGAGAGGGTCTAGAGATGCTACAACCAGATCTGAGGCTCGTGCTCCTGCTAGAGCTTATGCTATACGCGCACGCAAGGATGCTTCTTCGCCTCAGGTTATTACTGGTACATTCACTCTCTTTGATACTGATGTGATTGCTTTGATTGAACCTGGTTCTACTCATTCATATGTATGTGAGACTTTAGCATCCAGTAAGACTCTACCTGTTGAGTCTACTGAGTTCGTGATCCGAGTGTCAAATCCCTTAGGTCGAATGTGCTAGTCGATAAAGTGTGTAGGAAATGTCCCTTGATAATCTGAGGTTCCTGTTTTCCGGCTGATTTGATGCTTTTACCGTTTAATGAATTTGATGTTATTCTCGGTATGGATTGGTTGACCGTGCATGATGCAGTTGTGAATTGCAAAAGAAAGACTATTGATTTGAGATGTGCAAATGATGAGATAATCCGAGTTGAGTCTACTGATATGAATGGGTTACCAGCAGTAATATCCTCGATGTTGGCTCAGAAATTTGTAAAAAAGGGGTGTGAAGCATATCTTGCGTACATACTTGATAGTAAAGAATCAGAAAAGAAGCTTGAATCAGTACTAGTGGTTTGTGATTATCCAGATGTTTTTCCTGAGCAATTACCGGGATTACCACCTGTTCGGGAGGTAGAGTTTGGTATTGAACTTGTACCTGGGACTACACCAATTTCGATAGCTCCATATCGTATGGCACCAACGAAATTGAAGGAATTGAAAACTCAATTGCAAGAGTTGACAAATAGAGGTTTCACTCGACCGAGTTTCACCCCTTAGGGTGCACCAGTATTGTTTGTAAAAAAGAAAGATGGAACCATGAGAATGTGTATTGACTATCGTCAATTAAATAAAGTGACAATAAAGAAAAAATATTCGTTACCACGTATTGATGATTTGTTTGATCAGCTGAAGGGAGCATCAGTGTTTTCAAAGATAGATTTGAGATCGAGTTATTATCAGTTGCGAGTTCGAGACTCAGATATACTTAAAACTACTTTCAGAACGAGATACAGTCACTACAAGTTCTTAGTGATGCTGTTTGGGCTCACTAATGCCCCTGCAGTATTTATGGATTTGATGAACCAAATTTTCAGACAGTATTTGGACCAGTTTGTAGTTGTGTTTATAGATGACATCTTGATTTATTCACGCAATGAAACTGAACACGCCGAGCACCTGAGATTAGTGTTGCAGATTTTACGGGATAAGCAATTATATGCTAAGTTCAGTAAATGTGAGTTCTGGTTGAGAGAAGTTAGCTTTTTGGGACATATAGTATCCGCATCGGGTATTCGAGTTGATCCGAGTAAAATTTTAGCCATACCTAATTGGAAGCCCCCAAAAAATATTACTGAAGTTCGGAGCTTTTTGGGATTTTTCGGTTACTACAGACGGTTTGTAGAGGGTTTTTCGATGATAGCCACACCAATGACGAAGCTACTTCAGAAAGATATTAAGTTCGAATGGTCAGAAAAGTGCCAGAAAAGTTTCGATCAACTAAAAACGCTTTTCACGGAAGCCCCAGTGTTAGTGCAGCCCGAATCCGGTAAAGAGTTTGTCATTTACAGTGATGCATCATTACATGGATTGAGTTGTGTATTGATGCAAGAGGGTCGAGTTATGGCTTACGCGTCGAGCCAATTGAAGCCACATGAGAAAAACTATCCGACTCATGATCTCGAATTAGCTGCCATCGTATTTGCTTTGAAAATATGGCGACATTACTTGTTTGGAGAGAGATGTCATGTATTTTCGGATCATAAAAGCCTCAAATATTTGATGACTCAAAGAGATTTGAATCTGCGACAAAGACGTTGGCTTGAATTGTTGAAAGATTATGAGCTTGTTATTGACTATCATCCGGGAAAGGCTAATGTAGTTGCCGATGCTTTAAGTCGTAAGTCACTGTTTGCTTTGCGAGCAATGAATGTTCACTTGTCTGTTTCATCCGATAATGTGTTGGTAGCAGAATTAAAAGTCAAACCATTATTGTAACATCCTAATTTTCAGATTTATTCGCGGTTTTCAATATTTTGTAAAGATTTTAAAAATTTTGTATTTGGATGTGGAATTAATATTTTGAGTAGGTAAATGGGCTTGTAGAAGGCCCATGTGTTGGCCAAAAACCCGGTTGAATTTTTGAATTTTGGACTTAGGAGTTAGGGGTTCTGGCTAGATGGCCCTTGTATAGAGATATGGGCAAATTGCATCACAAAAAGAGCCTTAGTAGAGTGGCAAGGGTGACGCCACTAGGCTCCTAAAAAGGTGGCGTGTGGAGCATTGGGGAAAGCATGGGATCGATTCCCTGTGTTGACAAATAGATGCATTTATTTTTAAGTGCTGGAGTCCAGGTGGATTCTGCTAGAGGAGAGTTTGAATCAGTTTAAATGCTTGGATTAAGGAGTGATAAGGGGAGAGATTTAAGGGATTGGGAGAGAGGCTAGGAGTTGCCGAATTTTGGGAATTGAAGAGGGAAAAATCGGCAGAGGGTTGTGAGGTTAGTATTTCGGCACCTAGGGTTTTGAGTGGTGCCGTTCTCTTCTGCTCAGACATCACAAGGTTTTTCTTTTCTCTCTTTTTCCTCTCTAGCTAAAACTACCACTTCCCCTATTCTTCTTTCTTCATTTTTCTTCTTCAAAACCGTTCATCAAACCTGCTGTTCATCAACACTTGTGCCGAAACCACAAAAGACGAAACCTTGAAAAATACATTAGTTGTGCCGATTTCTTCCAAGCCAAATCCTTCGATATTTTTGTGCCTAATAAATGAAAATCATCTTTTCTAAACCCTAGATACTTGTCGGCAATTCTACATCAAGGTTATAGCCCCACATTGTCATCTCCTTCATCACCCAAAAGCCGAAAAACCATAGATTTGGGGGCTTATAGCCGAAACTTCAAAACTCTAGGAGTCGAGTTCTACCGTCATTTGAAAGATAAATCTGCACCAGATTGCGTGGAGATCAAAAAGGAGTAAGGGGTAAGTGTTCATTATCTCAGATCTGGTCCTATTTTACAAAGTTAGGAAAAGCCGAAGTCCCTAAAATCTAGGGAGGCTGTCGATTTGGGCATGTAGCTCTAAGGGTTTTTAACTGATGTTTTCTGTCAATGATTAGTATCTTCTTAAGTGTTGGATTGAAGGCGTGGGT
Source organism: Gossypium arboreum (assembly GCF_025698485.1). NCBI lineage: Eukaryota > Viridiplantae > Streptophyta > Magnoliopsida > Malvales > Malvaceae > Gossypium > Gossypium arboreum. Next base: position 70,463,464 of record NC_069081.1, read on the forward strand.
TGTTGGAGCAATCGGATTCGGAGCTAGCTATCGATTTTGGCAAAAAGGTAAGGTTTCAAAGGCTTTTAGGGACATGGTTCGATCATGGATAAGTAGGTTGTGGGTTTAGTGATTATGGTTTGTAAATAAGAACTGTGCTAATCAATTGTAGGACATTGGAAGAGATCTCAGTAGCAGTCGTCGCGAATCAGGTGTGTACCGAACACCCTTTCTTAGTTCAATTCGGCAAAAGCCGAAATGCCGAAATTTCAGCATTTCATGGGCTTGTGAGTATGCGAATGCTCTCAAGACGTAGAGTAATTGTTATATCTAGCAGTACAAGGTGGTAAGTAAGTTTGTGTGACGTTTTAACGTACTTCGGAAAAAGGGTCTCGATGGGCCAAAACTGGGCCCAATAGGCTTACGGACCAATATGGGTAAGAGACGGGCAAATTAGCCTGTTAGTTAGATGGTGGAACCAAACTGCATAAAACTGTTGAAAATTACTGAAGTAGCTTGTGTAGTTGCTAAGTTACGAGAATTACCCCTAAAGAGTAAAATTACCGATATACCCCTAGGGTTTAAATTGGCTAAACTGCATGATTGATTAATACTGTATTTTACATGATATGCTTTTATTAATATCATTGCATGGGATTGGGGTATTGATAGAGGAAGTATTGAAAGTGGTTCATCCACGTCTTTGGAGGCTTTGCCTCAACTTATCGATATTTGAGCGTTCTTGCAATTGTGGAGTGTAGAAATTTGGGTGGGTTGAGATATTCCCCACATGGAGTGTAGGGTGATGCAGAGGCGATGTAGCGGTTGGTGGGTTGAGTAGTCTCCCAGATGGGTTTGCATGCATTACTACTATTGTTACCTATGTTACTGAACTGGGCTTATGGGCCACACTGTTATGTAAAAAGGGGCTAAGGCCTTGCTACTGTATTCTAAAAAGGGCTTCGGTTCACTGTGTATTGTTATTTAGATAGGGCTTAGGCCCAATGGGCTCGAGCTGATTTGGGCTTTGGATGGGTTTCTGTATACACTGAGTTTTCCCAAACTCACCCCTTTTTCTTCCATCCTTGCAGGTGAGCCCTAGTTGGTGGACTTGGAGTTGAGCGGGATTCGGAGTGGCCACACGTTTTCTGCAAATTCGTTTTCTTCTGGTGAACTAGATTTTCCATATTTTCGTTTATGGTTTTGGGTTTTTTTGTAATAAGGCCGCTTAATTATTTTTATGGTTTGGGTTGTTTCTTTATTATTTAATTCTATTATGATAAAACTGATCTATGATAACCAACGAAATAGATTAGCTCTAGGACGCGTTTTCAAAAACACTAAGTGATTTCAAAATAACACGAATACAAGTAAGACTTCCGCTAAGCAAATGTTTTCAACCTTTTCTTAAGATGGAATAACCAAACGGTTTTCTCAAAATTATACGAGATGTTAGAGTGTGGCAATGGCAGTGTGCATGTCTAGGATTGGATCCGAAGGGAGCTTGGTACTTAAGCAGTCCGACGGACTCACCTCCTCTTCTTCCTGGTTTCCTACCTGGTGCACAGCTTCCATTCACTTTAACCTACTTTTAAAAGTGTCTTTTACAACACCAACTAAGTTTTCCAAACTAAGTAATACGAAATGTTTTGAACGCTTCGATGTGGCGCATCAGATCCGGTCATAACGTCTAGGCCGGGTTTGGGGTGTTACAGTTATTGATTCATCAAATATGTGAAACTCAGAAAGTCGATGATGAATTGGTTGCTAAACGAGCTGAATGTGTTTCGAATGTGGATTCAGAGTTTCAAATTGACGACAATGATTGTTTGAGGTTCAAAAATAGATTGTATGTTCCAAGAAATTCAGAACTTATTTCGATAATTTTGAACGAAGCTCATAATAGCCGAATGTCGGTCCATCTTGGTAGCACGAAAATGTACAACGATCTGAAACGTTAGTTTTGGTGGCCTGGTATGAAACGAGACATTTCTGACTTTGTTTCAAAGTGTTTGGTATGTCAACAAGTGAAAGCAGAACATCAAGTGCCTTCAGGATTACTTCAGCTCATCATGATACCCGAATGGAAATGGGATCGAGTCACGATGGATTTTGTATCCGGGTTGCCATTATCGTTAAGCAAGAAAGATGCGATTTGGGTTGTTGTTGATAGATTGACAAAGTCGGCTCATTTTATTCCCGTACGTACGGATTATTCACTTGACAAGCTAGCCGAGTTGTATGTTTCTCAGATTGTGAGGTTACATGAGGTACCTATTTCTATTGTGTCAGATAGAGATCCGAGATTCACATCGCAATTCTAGAAGAAATTGCAAGAAGCTTTGGGTACCAAGTTGCATTTTAGCACCACTTTTCATCCCCAGACTGATGGTCAGTCCGAACGGATCATTCAGATACTCGAGGATATGTTGAGATGTTGCATCCTTGAGTTTAGTGGTTCATGGGAACGGTATTTGCCTTTGATTGAATTCGCTTACAACAATAGTTTTTAATCAAGCATTAAGATGGCACCTTACGAGGCTTTGTACGGTCGTAAATGCCGTACACCATTGTTTTGGACTGAATTTAGTGAAAATAAAATCTTCGGGGTTGATTTGATTAAAGATACTGAACAGAAAGTAAAAGTAATCCGTGAAAGTCTAAAAGCAGCTTCAGATCGTCAGAAGTCGTATGCAGATTTAAAGCGAAAAGACATTGAATATCAGGTCGGAGACAAAGTGTTTATTAAAGTTTCACCTTGGAAAAAGGTGCTCAGATTTGGCCGTAAAGGCAAATTGAGTCCGAGGTTTATCGGGCCGTATGAAATATCCGAACGAGTTGGGTCGGTTGCATACTGATTGATTTTACCCCCCGAGCTTGAAAAGATTCACAACGTTTTTCATGTTTCGATGCTTCGACGTTATAGATCCGATCCATCGCACATAATTACTCCATCAGAGGTCAAGATTCAATCTGATTTGAGTTACGAAGAAGAATCAGTTTGTATTTTGGCTCGTGAGGTAAAAGAATTACGAAATAAGAAAATCTCATTAGTGAAGGTACTGTGGCTTAAACATGGGGTTGAAGAAGCTACTTGGGAATAGGAAGACTCTATGAAGGATCGATATCCTAACTTATTTACCGGTAAGATTTTCGGGGACGAAAATTCTTTATGTGGGGGAGAGTTGTGATAGCCCTAATTTGACCTTAGTCGGAAAGTGGTTTCGGGACCACAAAACTGAGTCACAAAAATAATTAACCGTTATATTATATACTTATTCATGTGTAAATGCATGTGTGAAAATTTTATGCTTTGATTTTTGTCATTTGTATGTGAAATTTATTAACTAGGACTTATATGAGACATTTTTGAAATGTGATAGTTTAATGTGTAATGGTCTATTAATGCATGTTATAAAAGTAGGGACTTGCATGTCAAATATCCCTTTTTGTTATTAGTGGCCGGCCATGATGATGCTTTATATAAAAATATATATATTAATTATCACTTAAAAATGGCTTTATATTTTATATTATTAATGAATAAAAATAAAGGAAAAATGGGTGATGAAAATAAAGCTTTATCTTTGTTCTTGGCCGAAACGAAAGAGAGGAAAGGGGAGAAAACTCCATTCGGTCACCTTAGGCTTGAATCAAGATAAGAATTCATATTAATTCTTAAAATTGTAGTTAATTTTAAGTTAGTTACCAAGTTCTTTATTTAACCCATGTTAAAATTTTGGTTTTGGGGAGGATTTGAGTTCTCGGCCATGGTAGAAAATGAAAGGGATACATGGTTGTCTTCAAGTTTAATGAATAATTACAAATGAATGATGTTTGAGATATTTAAGGTGCTTGTAAGTAGTTTAGATGAATGAACAAAAAATAAAAATAAAAATAAATCATCCTGTGTATTGGTGTAATTGCCGAATTTGAACTAGGGATATTTTTGAGTAATATTTGTATTTTAAATGATGGAATAGAGTAAATGCTTGGAATGTGTTATGCATAAATTATAAGTTGGATTAAAGGTTGTTATATTGCCTAATGTGCTTTGTTAAAGAAATTGGGTGTTGGATGTTTAAGTGATGTAAGTATATGTATATTCGGCTTGTAGTTATATAAGTGTAGTATGAGAAAATAACTCATAATTAAATGCAATGTATGTTTCGGTAAAATTGGTCTTGTTGGCTATTCATGTATGTATATATATATGCAATACTACGTAGTGATTTCTTAGCTTATGTGTAAAAGTATATGCAAGCATGATTATAATAAAATTGTGGTTTTTGAGAAGTTGAATATTAATATACTCAAATAGTCAGGTGAGTATTTGGCCAAGTAAATAAAAATGCAATTACGTATATATATATATATATATATATATATATATATATATGTGCATTCGGCTTGGGTAAAACAAAGTGGCTGGTAAGTTGATTGAAAAATAGACAATAAGTGTATTTGATTATTCGGCCAAGATGATGTTTAAGTGCGGATGTATTTATGTGGATGTACTTATAAGTATAACTTGATATTAAATGGTATTTAGTCACTATAAATAACCATACTTGTAGAATTTATTAAATAAATAATTGGTCTTAAGTAGATATGCATATAATTATAAAGTTGTTAATGCCTAGTAAGGTGTTTGGTTGTGCATGACTAGGGCATATATATATGCATATGGTGTTTGATAGTTAATTATTAAGTCATATGTACCTTAACCTTATAATATACATGTATTATATTAAATTGCCTATTTGATAATAAATTAAATAAATTCAATTGTTTAAATCAAGCTCAAGAGCAAAGAGGAACCAGATCAGATAAGGGAAAGGAGAAAGCAATCGAATAGCCTATCCGCCACTGTTCAAAAATATCCGAGGTAAGTTTTGAGTAATTACAGTTATTAGATAATTGATGTAAAGAGATAAGTATGATAAATGAATTGCAACCTATTGTCTCTACTTGAATAAAGTTGTTTAATAAATAACTTGAGTATATGGCATGTAACCGAATGGATATTAGGAGTTAAGCTGAGATAGTGAAATGGTTATGTGTTCTTGCGTAAAAGTGTTGAACCGAAAGTTATATTGAAAGCGTGATTTCTTTGTGTGCTTATATTCAAATGAAGAAATTGAAGTACAAATGTGATATGTTATGTGAGCCGAGTTATCATATGGGTAAATACGCTTAGCACTTGATATATTATATATCCGGGTTAAATCCCGCATGCTTCGTGCTGGTAATATATATCCGGGTTAAATCCTGCAGGCTTAGTGATGGTACTATATTGGGGCTTAAAGCTCCGCAGGCTTTGAGCTAGTGACTAGATTCGGGTTTTGAAACCTAGCAGGCTTAATGCCGGTGATTCGAATGAGATTACAAATTCAAATGTTCAAAGCAAACTATTATTGATTATGTATGATACATGGTAATGACCAGGTACGTATTATGTACTTATATGTGAATTGATTGTAAGGTGAGTCATTAGTATCAAATAACGATAAAATTGTATGGATGATTAATATATCTAAGAATAAGAGAAATGACCTATTCGGTCGATGTCTGTCATTATATGAAAATATGTGAATTAAATTAGTTGTATGAGCCATAAAGTAAAGTGAAGCATGTGCTGAAAAATTCTTTGTGTATTTATATTCGGCCAATAGGCTTTATATGTGGTATACTTGTGTATATTCGGCTGAGTGATTGTAATTAGAATACGAGTTTTGTGATATTTAATGTTCGTTTTATATGATATGTTTTGATTGTTTGAAATGCTTAAAACTTACTAAGCATAGTAATGCTTACTTTGTTGCCTTAATTCTCTATTTTATAGATCTTGTTCGTCAGCTACGGTCTCGGGGATCTCAAAGTTGAAGTCGACCACACTATCTAAGCCTTTTGGTACTCTAGTAGTTAAATTTCGATAATGGCATGTATAGGCTTGACTTTTTGTTGTTAAATAATTATCTTTTTGATGATGTATATATGTATAGCCATGCGAAAATGGCTGGATAAGTTACTATATGTGTTCCAAATGGTTAATGTGAATGTGTGGTTGAGATTTGATTAATGTTTTCTATGTTTGATGTGAATTGAACTTACGAATGAATCACTATACCTAATTATCTTGATATGACTCGTTTGTATATGGTAATACTCTTTAACCCTCCGGCGACGGGTATGGGTTAGGGGTGTTACAAAAGCCCTAACTAAGGACCATTTTGCATAAGTTGTAAAATAGGTGATAAGTCTAAGAAATAATGAGAACTTTGTGCTTCTTTTAGTATAATAAGTGATCGGCTAGGCTTGGTTAGTGAGAAATGTGATAAAAATCAATTTTCGGAACTAGGGGTAAAATGGTTATTTCGTGAAAGTGTAGGGGCAAAACGGTAATTTTGCCCAATTATGAATTTTTGAGTGTCTAGAGTAATTTTTTGATGAGATAAATGAATTTCTATAATTTTAGATCAAGAATTACAAAATCTGGGCCTAGACCTGGGTAAAGCAAAACAAGTGGACTAAGCCAAGCTAGTCGTCTACATTTGTAATCTGAGGTAAGTTGTATGTAAATAATACAACTAAATTGCTATTATATGTGTTTGAATTGATATAGTATAAAATGCTTGTTTGTGGAACTGATTATGTATGATGAATATTGAGATAGTAGAACTCCGGTTTGAAACTCAAGAAATAAATCGAATATTCATGCCATGACATTCGGGTTAATTGTGTGCTATTGTAAGACATGTCTAGGACATGCATCGGCCACATTATGAGAGCTAGTGTAAGACCATGTCTGGGACATGTCATCGGCAATGAGACGATAGCTAGTGTAAGACATGTCTGGGACATACATCGGCCTCAAGATGTAAGCCAGCGTAAGACATGTCTGGGACATGCATCGGATACAAGATGTGTCAGTGTAAGACCATTTCTGGGACATGGCTTCGGCACGGATATGTCAGAGTCAGTGTAAGACCATGTCTGGGACATGGCAATGACTTAATGGATAAGCCAGTGTAAGACCATGTCTGGGACATGGCATCAGCATTATACCCTGTGTTTGAGGCTTAGTGAATATCCGATAGTATTTGAAATGGTTCAACGATGAGAGTTACAGTTTATGTTAAACGAGAAACGTATAACCATGTTATGAGTGGTACAGGTACCTAATTGAAATGTATGAGATGTCAGCTTAGTATATGCTATGTGAATTATTAGATAGGGACGAGTAACTTGTGCTTATGCTTACTTTTGTTTTATGAGCATAATGATGAATGGTAAAGTTGTTGTTATATTTATTTTCATACAACTTATGCTTACCCTATTTCTTTCTATTTTCTTATAGTGCCACCTAATTAGCTCGTGGATTAACGGACGTCTGAGGCATCAATCACACTATCATTTGAAGTACTTGGTATAATTAGTTCTTAAAATTTGATTATGGCATGGATAGGACTCTTTGATTTTGTTTTATTGTCACATTATTTTGGGGCCAAATGTGTTGGCTTGCTTCAATATTAGACTCATTTTGTATAAGGCCATGAAAAATGGCTAACATTGAAAGTTATTATATAAATGCAAAGTAGTCTTTCATGAATGTGAAATTATTGGTATGGTTGAGTACATGAAATGTATATAGGCCTTAGCTATGTTGTTTGGTTGTGAAATCATATTAATTTAGACTTTGATGTGTTGGTTGGTGTTAATTGTGTCTCAGGGTGGCAAGGGCTTGGTAGATAGCCTTATATTGTCCACACAGGTAGACACACGGACGTGTGTCTAGGCCGTGTGAGACACATGGCCAGCCCCACGGGCATGTTGTCCAACCGTCTGTCCCCTGCACGTAAAAAAGTTACAAGTCAGTATGCATGGTAGTAAACACAAGGGTAGAGACACGACACTGAGTCTCAGTCGTGTGGAGGACACGGCCTCTAGCCACATGCGTGTGCCTTGGTCTTGTGCCCCGTATTAGATGCTGACGTCAGAAATAGAATGTCAAGGTTTTTAGACACAGTTTAGGACACGGACGTGTCATGGCCGCGCGAAGGACAAGGGCCATAGACACGGGCGTGTGTCAGGCCATGTGAAAACCCCTTTAGGTTTGAATTTGGAATTAAATTCACACGGGTATGGGACACGAGTGTGTCCCTAGATGCTTAGGCCATGTGTGTCACACGAGCTATCAGCACAGCCATGTCATAAAGACCACACGGGCATGTTACCCTTCCACACGGGCGTGTTCCCTATTTCCAAGGGTTAATTTTCTAAACTCGGTTAAGGACCTGAACTGGTCCCGAATGGTTTCGAATTGACGTTTGAGGCCTCATAGGCCCATGTTAAGGAATTTTAAATAAATTTTGAAATTTTTTTAAGTTTGATCAAGTCTTAATGATTCGAAAAAGTTGGCATGCATGTGTTTAAGTAAGGTAACGCCTCGTATCCCGTCCTAGTGTAGGACTCGAGTGTAGGGTGTTAGATTTAGTGGTATCAGAGCTATGGTTTAGTTGGTTCTAGGACTAACCTAGTATGAGTATGAGTCTAGCTACACATGCTATAGTTGTATATTGATAGTGTGACGACTCCTGACGATTATAAATTGTGTTTTCATATAGAAAATGGATCCTAACGTAGCTACAACGGATGATGTGAAGAGTAATGTAACACCCCAAACTTGGCCTAGAAGTTTGGCTCGAATCTGGCATGTCACATTGAAGTGTTTTTCGAAAACCATGTTTCCATTAAAAACCCTTCTTAATAATTAAAAACTTATACCCTTTTTAAACCTTGTTAGAAACCTCAGCTGAATAACATTGTAACAACTTTGTAAAAATCTTGGCAGTTGCGGAAGCTTGATTTAAAAACAATTGCGGATACGTGATGTTTTGAACAATAGTAGTTGCTTTGGAAAACCGTGTTCTAATACTAGCAACTATAAGAACAATAAGTAAAATTTCAAATTTGAAATCCAAAAAATTACAACGGCTTTGCTACAACCCACATAAAACATTTAAAAGTAATAATCAAAACTATAAAATAAACAGTGTGTGTAACTTCCTCCGAGCCCCTCGCAGCTCCGATCCGTCTAAGGTTGGAAATTACCTGAAAGGTTAATAAACGGGGTGAGTTTACGAAAACTCAGTGTGAAATCCCTACTATATAAAAGGAACAGTCAATCATATAAAATAATTAAAAGTTTGGCCTCAGCCCTACTTACAGTTTCAGTATCAAATGGGCTTAGCCCACTATAACAGACAAGATGCAGATGGGCTTTAACCCATTACGTAACAAGAAACATTATCGTAACTAAAATCGTAATCGATGACGTAATTAGGATCGTAATCGATCGTGTAATGTAATCAAAATCGAATGTGAATGCAATCCCAACCCAATCCACCTATAACCAACCGCTACACTTCACCCGTACCAGCCCTACACTCCATGTGGGAATAGCTCAACCCACCCACCCTACACTCCACGATTGCAAAGATTGTGCTCGGTTATCGATATTGTGACAGAGTCACCAACATGAATATTGTGGCGAGCCACCGTAGCAGATATTTGTGGCATAGCCACCAGAAACAGATAATGTGGCAAAGCCACTTAATAGAATACATGGCACAAAGCCATCGATAACTGCATTATGTTAGGCACATAGCCATCAACTAGAGTAACATAACTGGCACACAGCCCTAGGTAAATGTGATCGACACAGAGTCGTCAATAACCATATATTGGCACATAGCCTTAGGCAAATACGTTTTGCACACAGCCATAATCAGGTTGGTACAGAGCCATATGTAGGTTGACACAAAGCCATAATCAGAAGGCTTTAAGCCATCAGTAGCTGTATCATGTTAGGCACATAGCCATCAACGACAGTAATATAGTCGCACACGACCTCGGGTAAATATGATCGGCACTCACCATTGATCGGTCCACGATTGTCTTGGGCGACGATGCGACCTTATCAAATCAGTACGAATATACGGCTCTTAAGCCTTCGGTGGATCCACAGTCGTTAAGCAACCATGCGATCCTAACAGATCAGATCTTCCTCTGTACAAAATCCCAACCCATGCAACTTGTCATGTATGCAGAATGTCATGCCCATATTTGAATCAAACAATCACAGTCAATTCATTCATATACCAACATATAATCACAATCAAATTCGTCAACCACACAGTCCAAGTTAGTCACTTGGCCACAAGGGCAAAACAATCATTTAACACCTTAGGATCAAAATGGTAATTTTACCCCACAAGGTATCTCGGTAATTCTACCCTATAGGGGTATTTCGGTAATTCTACCCTACAGGGGTATTTCGGTAATTTTACCCTATAGGGGTATTTCGATAATTCTACCCTACAGGGGTATTTCGGTAGTTCTACCCTACAGGGGTATTTCGGCATTTCTACCCTACAAGGGTATTTCGGTAATTTTGTAAATCGAGGGTAAAATGATAATTCTGTAAATCAATGGTACTTTGGTAATTTTACAAGTCGAGGGTATTTCAATAATTTTACAGGTCGAGGGTATTTCAATAATTTTCACAAATCAGGGGTATTTTGGTAATTTTACAAACTAGGGGTATTTTGGTAATTTTATAAACCAAGGGTATTTTAGTAATTTTACAAACCAAGAGTATTTTGGTAATTTTGTAAACCAAGGGTAAAACGATAATTCTGTAAATCGAGGGTAAAATGGTAATTTTATAAATCGAGGGTAAAATGGTAATTTTATAAATTGAGGGTAAAATGGCAATTTTATAAATTGAAGGTAAAACAGTAATTCTATAAATTGAGGGCAAAATGGTAATTCTATAAATCGAGAGTAAAACGGTAATTCTGTAAATCGGGGGTACTTTGATAATTTTACAACTGGGGGTATTTCAGTAATTTGGTAAACTAAAGTATTCTAAACAGGGATAACAATACGAATGGGCCTAAAGCCCTTCTCGACCCAAATGGGCCCACACGCTCATGTGGCCCTTTTAGCCCAAATCTAGCCACAGATATAAGATTCACCTTGTGATAGCCCTAAAGTGACCCTAGTCGGAAAGCGGTTTCGGGACCGCTAAACCGAGTCACCAAATTATTTGGATGTGATATTTATGGTCTAAAATATGTGAATATGAATGTGCGAAAATCTTAAGCTTCGATTTAGTAAATTGCATGTGAATTTAGTCAAAAGGACTTGTGTGACACTTTTGAAATGTGATAGACTAATCTACAAGGATCTAATAGTGCATGTAAACAAAAAGGAGGACTTGCATGTCAAATTCCCCCTTTTTAATTGCTAGTGGCTGGCCATGACAAAGGATGATGGGCAAAACATGTCATAGACATGTTTTGTTGGTGCATCATGGGTGGAAAAATAAATTAAAGAGCATGGGCAAAGAAAGAAAAAAAATGGTCTCATCCATGCTCCCCCTCCCTTGCCGTGAATGGAAGAAAGAAAAGAAAGAAGAAAAAAAAATGTTCATCCTTTGATTCATCTTTTGGCCGAAAATTTGAAGGAAAAAGGGAAGAAGGGAGTGAAGCATTCGGCTATCCTAGGTCACTATTAAGGTAAGTTTGATGTTTTGCCATGAGATTCATGTATATTTTAGTAGTTAGCTTGAGTTCTAACTAGCCATGGTTCCAATCCTTACTATGTCATGGAGATGATATTCGGCTAAGGTAAGATTGTGTTGATATCATTTGCATGCTAAAAGTGAAGATTTGCAATGGTGCATGTGATGGTGTATTGATGATGAATGTGTTATGGAAAGAAATCGGTCTTCCTAAGAATATATTTGTGAATGTTTATATTAGTAATAGCCGAAATTAAAGAGGTTTGATGTCTTGAACAAATGTTGATTATATGATTCGAAAATGAGATATGTCAATGATGAAGTATAATCGACCATGGAGGTAGCTCATTTTGGAAGTGTGATTGTGGTATATTTTCTTTGTGATTGATTATAAAAATTTGGCTTAAGTGAGGTAATTGGTAAAAGATGTGTTTATGATGTAATACATATGTTCTCATAAGCTAAGTTATGTATATGTGATATCTTGCATATTGGTTGTTATGGTAAGGTTTGAGATATTGACGTATGAATATGTTTTGTTTGTGGTTCGCAACTAATGGTTAAGTTGTTAAGTTACATGCTTGAGTAGTAAATATGTTAAGAATGGTTCTAAAATGTATATGGATGCCGTGTGATGGTGTTTGATTGGGAAGTAAATTGTTTGATTTAGCTCAAGAGCCTAGAGGATCAAAGTCGGATAAGGGAAAAGAGGAAGTAAACGAATAGCCGTGGATATCTAGTCGTCGACCACTTTCGAGGTAAGTTTTAAGCGATAAATCGTTCAATCATAATAGGGCATAATGAGTTGATTTGATAAGATATGATGTGGCCATGATATGTCTTAAACCCAAATGGTAAGTTCATAAGTGTTTGGACTTGGAAATTTAAGAGCAAATTGTAATAAATTGCTTGGACAGCAGCAGTAAGGTGATTTTAGAAAATCACTATAAATTGTTGGTGTGGAATTATAGGCTAAATAAAATATGTAATCAAAGCTTAGTTGGTCTAGTTTCTTATAAAAGAGACCGTGGAAGCAAAGAAATTTCCTATAAAGAGATATTTAATGTTGTGCGGGACAGTGTCGGAATGACTCGAAATCCCTGTTCTGTTTTGGAAAATCATTATAATTCGTACAAAAATGGTTATGAGATAAGATTTATATGCTTAGACTCCTTAATGAGTCTAGTTTCAAATGGAGTCAAATAGAACACATTATGAATTCTGTACAATGAAAGATTTGATTCGTAGTCAAGAGTGGTCAGATTAGTCAAACAGTGAAACAGGGGAAACTTTAAGAAAAATCTGGTATTGATTGGCCAAACCTAAAATTCTGAAACTTTTATGACTGGAAGATACATGAGTCTACATTCGGGGAAAATTAACGGCAATTGATTTTGAGTTTTGTAGCTCCAGTTATAAACAACTTAGTGACTGTTGGTCAGAAAAACTGCTTGTAGTGAATATGTGATTTTGTTGTAAACTTTGATGAAACTATTTGAGTTGCTTATAAGCTGTTGCTGAAATTGATGTACAAGAAAAATATGAAATATGTATGATATACATATATGTGTGATAAGGCCGAATGGCCAATGCGATGAATGTGAAAGTGTATGTATATGTGATAAGGCCTAATGGCCGATGTGATGAATGTGAAAGTGGATGTATATGTGATGAGGCCTAATGACCGATGTGGTGAATGTGAAAGTGTATGTATATGTGATAAGGCCTAATGGCCGATGTGATGAATGTGAAAGTGGATGTATATGTGATGAGGCCTAATGGCCGATGTGGTGAATGTGAAAGTGTATGTATATATGATAAGGCCTAATGGCCGATGTGATGAATGTGAAAGTGGATGTATATGTGATGAGGCCTAATGGCCGATGTGGTGAATGTGAAAGTGTATGTATATGTGATAAGGCCTAATGGCCGATGTGATGAATGTGAAAGTGTATGTATATGTGATGAGGCCTAATGGCCGATGTGGTGAATGTGAAAGTGTATGTATATGTGATGAGGCCTAATGGCCGATGTGGTGAATGTGAAAGTGTATGTATATGTGATAAGGCCTAATGGCCGATGTGGTGAATGTGAAAGTGTATGTATATGTGACAAGGCCTAATGGCTAATGTAAAATATATGTGTGATATGCATATGTGGTAAAGCCGAATGGCTAATGTGAATGTTGTAACATGTGATTAAATGTACATGAAACTTGAATATGTTCCGGTGAGACCCGATGACTACGTGTGGAGATTATGACCGGGTAAGACCCGATGACTACGATGTGGAGATTATGACCGGGTAAGACCCGATGACTACGTGTGGAGATTATGTCCGGTAAGACTTCTTTTATAAGAATTGTTTATAAAAATACGCAATGCTAAAGGTTAAACAGTATGTACTCCAAGCTTATATGTGAGCTTGATTTAAACTAAACCATAAGGTAGTTATGTGATGTATCTGAGAGCAATCTATGAGACTATTCCTATGATTATGATGAGATGTGCATATTTGGATAAAGGGGTGGTATGTCCGAAGGAAGAGTGAAATAAAAATACGAACAACTATGTTATAACTTGATTGTTATCTGTTGACACCGCTTGAAACTTACTAAGCATTGTAATGCTTACTCAGTGTACTTTGTTTCCTCTGTTTTATAGATCTCATTTGGAAGCTACTGAGGCTCGGGATCGTCAACAACTAGTCACACTATCACTATCCACTGTTTGGTACTGCTATGTTTTGGAATAACTTATGGCATGTATAGAATAGACTAGTAGTGAGAGGATATCTTGGTTAATGTATAGGACTACCCTTTTGGTGTAGGTCATGCACCCTTCGGTTTTGTGTAAATTCGGATAGCCATGCGAAAATGGCTTAGATATACTTTGATCATAGCATTATAATCGTTGTATGTTGTTTGTCAAGAGGTATGGAAATGTTGGTAACGGTTAGCCATGGGAATGGTCATTCATGATCACTTTTGGTATATGTATGACAAACTCTAGTTGATCCATGGAGGATCATGAAATAGGTAAAGTTTACCTTAAAAATAGATGCTGGTAGCAGCAGTGACGTGAATGTGAAAAATCACTAAAAATAGTAGAAAGGGAATTAAATAGTGAATAAATTATGTAGTCGAACCTTGATGAATCTATTTTCGTAGGAAAGTAACGAAATGATCATATGAATAGTATGTTAAGAGATATTTAAGTTTCCGTGAGACAGGGCCAGAACGGTTTCTGAATTCCCTATTCCTACTTTGGAAATTCATTTTAAATTAACCAGAGATAATTAGGAGTCATGCCATATATGTATAGATTCCTCTTTGAGTCTAGTTTCTATAGAAACAAACAGCATCAGTATTGAAGCCCTTTACATGGAGATATCCAATTCGTAACGCACGAAGGTCAGTGTAGTCGATCCCTGCAACAGGGGAGAATTTAACTAATAAACTGTACTAATTTGCCTGACCAATAATTCTAGAAAAAAATTTGTAGATGCATATATGAGTCTCGTTTCAGGGAAAAATTACGAAACTTGTTTTCGAGTTTTGGAACTCAAGATATGATTTTTAAAGTGATAGTGACGCAGTTAGCTAACTGCCTGGAAAATTTTTAAAATGGACAGTGAAAGTGAATGGTTTAAGCCGTTAACCCCTCGTGTCCGATTCCGGCAGCGAACTCGGGTACGGGGTGTTACACACCTAGCCTAGTCCAATATTTACTACACAATCAAACAACTTATCCAATTGGGCCTGTAGGCCCATTGGGCCCACATGGCCCCTTTTGGCCCATCGCGGCCCAAAGTAGCCATCCTACAGCTAGAGTAGTGAGAGATACACACCTGATTGAAGACTAGAGTTAATCCACGCTCCGAGCACTCTTAGCCGGCGCCCAACCCAACCGCGCATGCCATAAAGCGAAAGGGATCAGCCAGGAAGGGTACCTTTACTCTCCTCATGGTTCTCTCTATTTAAAGCCAGCTTCGCATCCACTCTTATGTTAGCTTCCCGATGTGGGATCCCTCCATCATCAGAGTTTAAATTCAACACCAACTCTTGCCGCCTGTTAGCAAAATAAATGCTTTTGCTTGCCATGGGATTCAACCCATGCCTCCTTAAATGCTCCACACGCTACTTGCCACTAATCCACAAGGCTTTTTGTGTCACAATTTCTCCAACAATATTCTTAAGGCCTACCTACTACACCCAGGGTTTGATTCACCTTAAACCAAAATTTTTGCTAGAGTTCAGGTTTGAACCCAGGACTTCTCCAACACTTCTAAGCACATTTAACCACTAAAACAAGCCTTCATTAACGAAATTTTCATGCACAACAGAATATTATAAGCTGCCTTCAACCTCTCCCATGCTCAAGGCCCAAAACTTCTAGGCCCAAATTCAGGGTGTTACAACTCTACCTCCCTTAAAGAAATTTCGTCCCTGAAATTTCCATCTAACAGGGTAGTCGTGTAACATCTACCCCACTACGCTACCGCTGTGCACTCTGATCCTACTATCACTATCACACTTCAACTAGAACTTGAAACATCCCATACATACAACACTTATTCATAGAAGCAGCCACATATTTATCACACATATATACAATTTCTATATCCAAACATCACATCCACATAAAATAAATACAAAATTTAAATTCAAACCAATATCTAAGGAATCTATAGTATTTCAATTTCTAAATAGACAAAAGTATTCAGAAGACTTACGGATTCGACGCCGGAGACTCGGTGTGCCACACTTTTCAAAAGAAATACTTCAAACTGACCACGTGGTTGAAAATAATTTTCTGAAATTCAACCTTTGAAAACCCAATCCACAGCCGAGTTGTTGCAAGCCAGGCTTTGATACCACTAAATGTAACACACCAAACTCGGCCTGGAAGTTTGGCTCGAATCTGGCATGTCACATTAAAGTGTTTTTCAAAAACCATGTTTCCATTAAAAACCCTTATTAATAATAAAAAACTTATACCCTTTTTAAACCTTGTTAGAAACCTCAGCTGAATAACATTCGTAACAACTTTGTAAAAATCTTGGCAGTTGCGGAAACTTGATTTAAAAACAATTGCAGATACGTGATGTTTTGAACAACAATAGTTGCTTTGGAAAACCGTGTTCTTATACTAGCAATTATAAGAACAATAAGTAAAATTTGAAATTTGAAATCCAAAAAATTACAATGGCTTTACTATAACCCACATAAAACATTTAAAAGTAATAATCAAAACTATAAAATAAACAGTGTGTGTGACTTCCTCCGAGCCCCTCGCAGCTCCGATCCGTCTAAGGCTGGAAATTACCTGAAAGGTTAATAAACGGGGTGAGTTTATGAAAACTCAGTGTGGAATCCCTACTATATAAAAGGAACAGTCAGTCATATAAAAGAATTAAAAGTCTGGCCTCAGCCCTACTTACAGTTCCAGTATCAACTGGGCTTAGCCCACTATAACAGACAGTACCAGATGGGCTTTAACCCATTATAGAATAAGAAACATTATCAGAACTAGAATCAGAATCAGAATCAGAATCAGGTGACAAAATCAGGATTAGAATCAGTATCAGGTAACAGAATCAAAATCAGAATGTGAATGCAATCCCAACCCAATCCAGCCTATAACCAACCGCTACACTCCACCCGTACTAGCCCTACACTTCACGGCTTGCACCATTCTTTGCTCGGTTATCGATATTGTGACAGAGTCACCAGATCTGAATATTGTGGCGAGCCACCGTAGCAGATATTTGTGGCATAGCCACCGAAGCGAATAATGTGGCAAAGCCACTTAACAAAATACGTGGCACAAAGCCATCGATAACTGCATTATGTTAGGCACATAGCCATCAACTAGAGTAACATAACCGGCACACAGCCCTAGGTAAATGTGATCGACACAGAGTTGTCAATAACCATATATTGGCACATAGCCTTAGGCAAATACGTTTGGCACACAGCCATAATCAGGTTGGTACAGAGCCATATGTAGGTTGACACAAAGCCATAATCAGAAGGCTTTAAGCCATCGGTAGTCAGTATCATGTTAGGCACATAGCCATCGATGGCGGTAATATAGTTGCACACAACCTCGAGATAAATATGATCGGCACTCAGCCATTGATCGGTCCACAGTCGTCTTGGGCAACCCGTGGGACCTTATCAAATCAGTATGAATATACGGCTCTTAAGCCTTCGGTGGATCCACAGTCGTCAAGCAACCATGCGATCCTAACAGATCAGATCTTCCTTCGTACAAAATCCCAACCCATGCAACATGTCATGTATGCATAATGTCATGCCCATATTTGAATCAAACAATCACAGTCAAGTCATTCATATACCAACATATATTCACAATCAAATTAAATCAACACACAGTCCAAGTTAGTCACTTGGCCACAAGGGCAAAACAGTCATTTAACACCTTAGGGGAAAAATGGTAATTTTACCCCACAAGGTATCTCGGTAATTCTACCCTATAGGAGTATTTCAATAATTCTACCCTACAGGGGTATTGTGATAATTCTACCCTACAGGGGTATTTTGGTAATTCTACCCTATATGGGTATTTCAGTAATTCTACCCTACAAGGGTATTTTGGTAATTCTATCCTACAGGGGTATTTTGGTAATTCTACCCTATAGGTGTATTTCGGTAATTCTATCCTACAGGGGTATTTCGTCATTTTTACCCTACAAGGGTATTTCAATAATTTTGTAAATCGAGGGTAAAACGGTAATTCTGTAAATCAATGGTACTTTGGTAATTTTACAAGTCGAGGGTATTTTAATAATTTTACAGGTCGAGGATATTTCAGTCATTTTCACAAATCAGGGGTATTTTGGTAATTTTACAAACTAGGGGTATTTTGGTAATTTTATAAACCAAGGGTATTTTGGTAATTTTGTAAACCAAGGGTAAAACGATAATTCTGTAAATCAAGGGTAAAACAATAATTTTATAAATCGAGGGTAAAATGGTAATTTTATAAACTGAGGGTAAAATGGTAATTTTATAAACTGAGGGTAAAAAGGTAATTTTGTAAATTGAGGGTAAAACGGTAATTCTATAAATTGAGGGTAAAATGGTAATTCTATAAATCGAGGGTAAAATGGTAATTCTGTAAATCGGGGGTACTTTGATAATTTTACAACTAGGGGTATTTCAGTAATTTGGTAAACTAAAGTATTCTAAACAGGGATAACAATACGAATGGGCCTAAAGCCCTTCTCGACCCAAATGGGCCCACACGCTCATGTAGCCCTTTTAGCCCAAATCTAGCCACAGATATAAGATTCACCTAGCCTAGTCCAATATTTACTACACAATCAAACAACTTATCCAATTGGGCCATGTGGGCAGGCCCATTGGGCCCACATGGCCCCTTTTGGCCCATCGCAGCCCAAAGTAGCCATCCTACAGCTAGAGTAGTGAGAGATACACACCTGATTGAAGACTGGAGTTAATCCACGCTCCAAGCACTTTTAGCCGGTGCCCAACCCAACCGAGCACGCCACAAAGCGAAAGGGATCAGCCAAGAAAGGTATCAGCCAAGAAAGGTATCTTTACTCTCCTCATGGTTCTCTCTATTTAAAGCCAGCTTCGCATCCACTCTTATATTAGCTTCCCGATGTGGGATCCCTCCATCATCAGAGTTTAAATTCAACACCAACTATTGCCGTCCCCTATTAGCAAAATAAATGCTCTTTGCTTGCCATGGGATTCGAACCCATGCCTCCCCTTAAATGCTCCACACGCTACTTGCCACTAAGCCACAAGGCTTTTTGCGGCCACAATTTCTCCAACAATATTCTTAAGGCCTACCTACTACACCTGTGGTTTGATTCACCTTAAACCAAATTTTTGCTAGAGTCGTGTTTGAACCGGGACTTTTCCAACACTTCTCAGCACACTTAACCACTAAAACAAGCCTTCATTAACGAAATTTTCACGAACAACAGAATATTATAAGCTGCCTTCAACCACTCCCATGCTCAAGGCCCAAAACTTCTAGGCCCAAATTCAGGGTGTTTCAAGTAATGAGCCGGCTCCCGTTGAAGGGATCGCGGCAACAAATCCTGGACCTATGACACTGAGTCAGGGCGGAGGGGCTAGAGAAGCTGACCTCCACAAGATGGATGCCTGGTACTTGGATTTTGTTCATGTGAATCCGAACACTCCACCTCCCTCACCTCTTGGGATTCCTCAGTATGCCCCTATAGCTCTGTAAAGAATAAATATGGCTAGGAGAGAGAAACCCCCAGTAGACAAAATACGAAAGCAAGGGGCCAAGGAATTTCGGGCTAAAATTGATGATGATCCAAAAAGAGCAGAGTTTTGGTTGGAAAATACCATTAGGGTATTTGATGAGCTATCGTACACGTCTGAGGAGTGCGTAAGGTGAGCAGTGTCACTCCTACAAGACTCGACATACCAGCGGTGGAATACTCTCATGTCCATTGTACCGAGAGAGAGGATAACATGGGAATTCTTCTAGGAAGAGTTTTGGAAGAAGTACATTAGTCAGAGGTTTATAGACCAAAAGAGGAAAGAATTTTTAGAGCTGAAGCAAGGTCGTAGGACAGAGACAGAGTACGAGTGTGAGTTTGTAAGACTCAACAAATATGCACGGGAGTGCATATCTACAAAAGTCATCATGTGCAAGAGGTTTAAAGATGCTCTAAATGAAGATGTCCATCTATTATTTGGCATTTTATAATTGAGGGAATTTGTTATTCTCGTGGTGAGAGCATGTAAGGCTGAAGAATTGGCCAAAGATAAGAGAAGAGCTGACATCGAGTCCTGAGACTCAAGGAAAAGAAAGATGGGGAAATCACAGCAGACCTCATCTAAGAGATCAAGAGAGTTTCCTACCCAATCGAATGTGTCAATGGGGTTCTCAAATAGGAACAAGAACAAGTAGAACACAACTTTTAAAGCTCAGACCACTTCTATTGCGAGTGTTGGTAGTGCTCGGCCAAATAGGCTGGAGTGTTTGCAGTGTGGTATGAATTGTGGTAGCAAGTTCATTGAAATGAAATGTGAGAATAAGGATATTATTCGGGTTGAATCAAGTGAACTGGATAACTCACCAGTACTGATCTCGTCTTTCACTGTCGAGAAATATTTGAGAAAAGGTTATGAGTCCTACCTAGCATTTGGGTTCAACACCAAAGAGTCTGAAGTGAAAATTGAGACAGTGCCTATGCTATGCGAGTACATGGATGTATTTCTGAAAGAGTTGCCTCGGTTGCCTCCAACCAGAGAAGTTGAGTTTGGTATTGAGTTGGTCCCTACTACGACGCCTATCTCAATCACTCCATATAAGATGGCTCCAACAAAATTAAAAGAGTTGAAGGTACAGTTGCAAGAATTAACTGACAAGGGCTTTGCAAGACCGAGCTTATGACAACCCGAATTAGGGCCTAATCGGAATAGTGGTTTCGTGACCACAAATCCGAGATAGAAATAATTGTTTTATAATTATTTTGGGGTTTATGATATGATTGCATGATTGTGTGAAAATTTCGTGATGAAATTCTATGCCTAAAGTGCTTAAATTGAAAGTAGGGACTAAATCGAATAAGTTGCAAAATTTGCATCCCAGAAGTTTTTAGTATGAAATTGTTTTGGAATATTAATTAGGAGGTCTTAAATAGCAATTTGACCAATTTTAAGTTCATGGACAAAATTAGGACATGGAAGGAATTTTGAAAGTTTAGTAAGGAGGGCATTTTGGTCATTTGGATATTAAATGAAATAAAATGGGAAAAATAACACAAAATTGGTCATCATCCTCCTTAGTTCTGCCGAATTCTCCCTCTCTCCATAGCTAGGGTTTCTTCAATTTTCAAGCTCCATAATCAAGAAAGACGCGAATTGATCTCGAACGGGGAAGGAAAAAGTTTTGGATTAAATTGCAAAATTTCCACATTTTGCACCAAGGTAAGTTTGTATGTAAATATTACAATAATTTCATGTACATTCTTATATTTCAGCCTATTATATGTATATTCTAGCTGATGTTGAAGTATAAATCGACTATTGGAAGAATGGAAATAAATAAGAGAGAGAGATCCGGTTGAACATTCGGAAAAATCGAAAAAAATAGATGGAGTGTAGCTAGGTCACATGTATGATGCCGAGTGCACATCATGTGTACAAGAAAGCTACGAGACACCCTGTAGTAGCTAGGTCACATGTGTGATACGAGATGTATCCCATGTAGACAAGAGAGCTACGTGAAAGATAAATGTAGCTAGGTCACATGTGTGATACGAGATGTATCCCATGTAGACAAGAGAGCTACGTGAAAGATAAATGTAGCTAGGTCGCATGCGTGACTCCAAGTGACGGACACCATGTAGACAAGAGAGCTACGAGACAAATCGGCTAGGTCGCATGAGTGGTACTAAGTGTTCACCATGTGTACAAGAGAGCCGAACTAAACGAAGTATGATGGTGGGGTGTAGTGAAACCATTAAATATCGAGGATTGATCCGAATTGTTCAACGGGATGGTTTTGTGGTGATATTGTGGTTTGGACCTACACTTATGGTGAATGAAATGTGGTGAAAATGATTTGTGGTATATACATATATAAGATAAAATGAGGTTAGCATAAAGAATTTGTGAAAGAGTGAAATTAGCATTAAAACTGTTTTTAGATGGTAGCATGACGTGATTTTGAAAAATCACCAAAAATGGGAGGAATATAATTAGAGGTTGAATGAGATGTGAAATTAAAGTTTAATGAGTCTACTTTCATATAAAAGAAACAGAGCAAGCAAAGGAATTCTATATTTTGAGATATTTACAATTGTATGTGACTTGCTCGGGATGAATACGTGATCCCCTGTTCCAACTTTGAAAAATCATTAAAAATTGTACAAAGCAAATTAAGAAATATAGTTTACATGCATAAATTCCTTATTGAGACTATTTTAAATGAAACAGACTTCAGGGTTGTTTGAATTGTGTACTGAGAGAAATTCAATTTGTAGTGAGCAGAGGTCAGATCAATCGAGCTGTGTAACAGGGAAACTTTAACTAATAAACTGTACTAATCGGCTGAACCAAAATTATAGAAAAAAATGCAAAAGCTTTATGAGTCTAGATTCAGGAAATTTTACGGATTTGAATTTCGAGTTTGGTAACTTGAGTTATGATTTATTTAGTGAATATGACGCAGCAGAGAGAAAGCTTAATCAAAGTGGAATGAATAGTGAAGTTAAAGTAGATGTACTTGAATTGTTGTGTAAACATGTTAGATTTTTTTTAGTATTTACATACTTACTTACTAAGCTATAAGCTTACTTTGTTTCTCTCTTTTGTCTTATAGTGTTCTCCTGCTTGCTCGGGAGTTAAGGATCGTGAAGATCTATCCGCACTATCCTACTTTAGGGTATTTGAACTAAACGTTTTGAATTATGGCATGTATAGTAGGCTTAATTATTTTGTTACGTGTCATATTTGTCTAGGTTTAAAATATTAGTTACAAGACTCGACCAGACTAATTTGTACAAGCCATTAAAGTTGGCTAATATTGTTCAAGACATATTTATATTTCGATTATGTTTAATGGTAGGTATTATGTTCGGTAATACCTTGTATCTGCTCCGTGACAGTAACAGGTAAGGGTGTTACATTTAGTGGTATCGAGCTATGGTTTAGTCGGTTCTCGGACTAATAAAGTGTGTGTAAAAGTCTAGCTATACATGCCATAAAAATATTGTGATAGTGTGGTGACTCTGATTATTCTAAAGCTGTGTTTTGTTTTAATATAGTAATGGATCCTGAAGGGCTGCGGTGATGATCTTTGTTAGTAATGCGCCGGCTCCCGCACAAGGGACCGCTACTGTGTGGAAAGTAGACTGAGACATTGAGACAAGGAGATGAGGCTCGGATGCCTTTCTCCAAATGATGAACAATTGGTATCTGAATTTATTCGAGCAAATCCAAATGCTCAACCTCCTCCACCCCCTCCTATACCTCGACGATTCTGTAGCTTCTCAAGGTATAGATTTGGTAAGAATGAACAAGCCTCCGGTTGACAAGATTCAAAACAAGGGCTGAAGAGTTTAGAGCAAAGATCGATGATGATCCCGAGAAAGCGGAATTCGGCTTGAAAATTCTACCGTGTATTTGATGAGCTCTCATGTACACCCGAGGAATGCTTAAAGTGTGTCAGTATCACTTTTGAGAGATTCGACTTACCCACGGTGGAAGACTTTGGTTGCGATGGTGCCAAAAGAAAAGTTACTTGGGATTTCTTCCAGAAGAATTTAGAAAGAAATACATAAGTCGGCGATTCATTGATCAAAAGCGGAAGGAGTTCCTTGAATTGAAGCAAGGGAAAATGTCATAGCAGTATGAACGCGAATTTGTAAGACTCAACAAGTATGCCTGAGAATGTGTGTCCACCGAGGCCATTATGTGTAGAAGATTTGAAGATGGGCTGAATGAGGACATTAAAGTGCTTGTAGGAATTTTGGAGTTGAAAGAATTTGTAGTATTGGTTGATCGAGGTCTTAAAAGAAGAATTGAACAAAGAAAGAAGAAAAGCTGCTATTGAGGCCCGAGATGTCGAAAAAGACAGATAAGCAAGCCATTTCAATCTCAACCAAAGAGGTCCAAAGAGACAAACCCTCGAATGACAGTTTCAATTGGGGATTCACAGAGATCGTGGTAGAGCATATTCGGGTCTAAAGCTCAAGCTACTTGGTGGCAAGTGTGGGTAATGTGCGACCTAGAAAGCCCGAGTGTCAACAATGTGGCGAGCAACATTATGGTGAGTGTTGGGGACCAAAGCGAGCTTGTTTCAAAGTGTTCTCGCGAGCATTTTATTAGAGATTGTCCGGAGAAAGTTAAAGAAGAAAGATTTGAGTGCTAGATGAGAATACCACCGCTAGTAGAGGTAGACCACCGAGAAATCTTGGAGGTGGGACTAGTAGTAAAACTGTGATGAAAGATTTAACGGCAAGATCGAAGCTAGAGCACCTACTAGAGCTTATGCTATACGTGCGAGAAGATGCATCATCTCCGATGTTATTCTTGGTACATTTTCTCTATGATACTATTGTTATTGCATTGATTGATCCGGGTCCACTCATTCCTATATTTGCATGAATTTAGTATCCAATAAAAAGTTGCTGTTGAATTTCTTGAGTTTACGATTAAAGTGTCGAACCCTTAGGCCAATATGTGCTAGTTGACAAGGTTTGCAAGAATTGCCCATTAATGATTCAAGGTCACTGCTTTTCCGCCAACTTGATGTTGTTACCATTTGGTGAGTTTGACGTTATCTTGGGAATGGGTGGTTAACATTGTATGATGCTAAGGTAGATTGTAAACAAAAGACACTAGAATTGAAATGTGAAAATGGAGAAATTCGTGGGTTGAAACAGATGAATCAAATAAATTGCCTATGGTGATTTCGCACATGTCTCGCACGTAAATACATGAGAAAAGGGTGTGAAGCTTATCCGCTTATGTAATGAATATTGAGTTGCCCCAACTGAAATTTGAATCGATCCGATAGTCCGTGAGTTTCGGATGTATTTCGGAGGAATTGCCTGGGTTGCCTCCGAATAGAGATAGATTTTGCTATTGATTTGTTGCCGCACTCGCACCGATCTCGATTGCTCCATATAGAATGGCTCATTGAATTAAAAGAATTGAAGGCTCGATTGCGGGAGTTAAGAGACAAGGGATTTGTGAGACCGAAGTTTCTCTCCTGGGTGCTCTGTATTATTCAGAAGAAGAAGGATGGTTCAATGAGACTTTGCATTGATTACCGTCGACAATAAGATGACTATAAAGAACAAGTACCCATTGCCGAGGATTGATGATTTATTCGATCGGTTAAAGGGGCCACAGTGTTTTCAAAGATTGATTTGAGGTCCGGTTACTACCAAATTGAGAGTTAAGGAGTCGATGTCTAAAAGCGCCTTTAGGACAAGGTATGGACATTATGAGTTTCTTGTGATGCCTTTCGCTAACAAATGCTCCAACTATATTTATGGACTTAATGAATCGGATCTTGGCCATATTTGGATAAGTTTGTAGTAGTGTTTATAGATGACATTTTAATTTATTCTCGAGATGAGTCTGAACATGCGAACACTTGAGAACTATATTGCAAATCTTGAGAGAAAAGAAACTGTTTGCCAAGTTTAGTAAAAGTGAGTTCGCTTCGTGAAGTCGGATTTTTGGGGCATATAGTCTCGGTGATGGTATTGGTGGATCCAAGTAAGATTTCTGCGATCGTCGATTGAAACCGCCCAAGAATGTATCCGAGGTTAGAAGCTTTTAGGCTTAGCGGGTATTATAGACGTTTTGTTGAAGGATTTTCGATGATTGCCTCTCCTATGACTAAGTTGTTGCAAAAGAATGTTAAATTTGAATGGACTGATAAATGTCAACAAAGTTTTGAAAAATTGAAAGCACGATTATTTGAAGCACCAATTTTAGTACAAACCAAAGTCGGGAAAGGAGTTCGTAATTTATAGTGATGCATCATTGACAGGCCTTGGATGTGTGTTGATGTAAGAGGGTAAAGTGGTAGCTTATGCTTCGAGACAGTTAAAACCGCATGAGAAGAACTATCCTACACATGATTTGGAACTGGCCGCTGTTGTTTTTGCCTTGAAGATTTGGCGACATTATTTGTACGGTGAAAAATGCCGAATTTTTACTGATCACAAAAGTTTGAAGTACTTGATGAATCAAAAGGATCTGAATCTGCGATAGCGAAGATGGCTTGAATTATTAAAGGATTATGATCTAGTGATTGATTATCATCCGGGAAAAGCAAATGTAGTTGCTGACGCCTTGAGCAGAAAATTTCTTTTTACTTTGAGAGCCATGAACACGGGGTTAGCATTGTCGATGATGGGTCAATCTTAGCGAAATGAGAGCTAAACCGTTATTTCTCCGATTAATTTGTGATGCTCAAAAGAATGATAGTGAGTTGCGGATCAAGAGAACTCAATGCGAATCGAGTTACGACTCGATTTTCGAGTTGGACCGGATGATTGTTTGATGTTTCGAGACAGGATATGTGTCCGAAAAATGATAAATTGATTCGAAAATATTACATGAGGCGCACAATGGTCATTTATCATTCACCTGGTAGCACAAAAATGTATAATGATTTAAAGAAGTCATATTGGTGGCGGTATGAAAAGGGACATTTCGAATTTGTAACCAAGTGTTTGATCATCAACAAGTAAAAGTGAACATCAAGTGCCTTGAGGATTACTTCAACCAAAGAATGGTGCCCGAGTGGAAATGGGACAAGATTACCATGGATTTTGTAACGGTTTGCCTTTAACTCCTAAAAAGAAGGATCTTTGTTTGGGTAGTGGTTGATAGATTAACAAAGTCAGCCCACTTTATACCAAGACGCATCTGATTACTCACTTGATAAATTAGCGAATTATATGTTCTTTGAAATTGTGAAGTTGCACGAGTACCTATGTCTATAATATCGATAGAGATCTAAGATTTACCTCGAGATTTTGGAAAAAGTTACAAGAAGCTTTGGGTACAAAATTGAACTTTAGTACCGCATTTCATCCATAAGCAGATGGTCAAGCGAAAGAGTAATCCGGTACTCGAAGATATGCTTAGATGTTGTGTTTTAGAATTTGGAGGTAGTTGGGAGAAATATCTATCTTTGATTGAGTTTGCCTACAATAAAGTTATCAATCAAGTATACAAATGGCACCGTCTGAAGCCTTGTATGGTCGTAAGTGTCGGACTCCTTTATATTGGACCGAGCTTAGTGAGAAGCAGATTCATGGAGTTGATCTAGTTAAAGAAACCAAGAGAAAATAAAAGTAATTCGGGATTGCTTGAAAGTCGCTTCAGATCGACAAAAGTCATATGCGATTTAAAAGAAAAGAGATTGAATTTCGGTGGGTGATAAAGTGTTCTTGAAGGTGTCACCATGGAAAAGATTCGAGATTTAGTCGAAAAGGCAAGTTGAGTCCGCGTTTTATTGGGCGTCTGAGATTCTTGAGAGAATTGGACCGATGGCATATCGGTTGGCCTTACCGCAGAGTTAGAAAGAATTCATAACGTGTTTCATGTATCAATGTTGCGACGTTATCGTTCTGATCCTTCACATGTGATTTCTCCAACAGAAATTGAGATTCGATCGGATATGACCTATGAGGAGGAACCAATAAAGATTTTGGCTCGAGAGGTTAAACAGTTAAGAAATAAAAGTATAGCTTTAGTGAAAGTATTGTGGCAC
Organism: Gossypium arboreum; assembly: GCF_025698485.1. NCBI lineage: Eukaryota > Viridiplantae > Streptophyta > Magnoliopsida > Malvales > Malvaceae > Gossypium > Gossypium arboreum. The sequence continues at coordinate 70,491,316 of NC_069081.1, forward strand.
GGACATGGGATAGAAGAGGCTACGTGGGAATCAAGAAGCTATGAGGAAACAAGACCCAAACCTCTTTCTGGGTAAGATTTTCGGGACGAAAATCTCAAAAGGGGGGAGAATTGTGACAACCCGAATTAGGGCCTAATCGGAATAGTGGTTTCGTGACCACAAATCCGAGATAGAAATAATTGTTTTATAATTATTTTGGGGTTTATGATATGATTGCATGATTGTGTGAAAATTTCGTGATGAAATTCTATGCCTAAAGTGCTTAAATTGAAAGCGAGGACTAAATCGAATAAGTTGCAAAATTTGCATCCCGAAGTTTTAGTATGAAATTGTTTTGGAATATTAATTAGGAGGTCTTAAATAGCAATTTGACCAATTTTAAGTTAATGGACAAAATTAGGACATGGAAGGAATTTTTGAAAGTTTAGTAAGGAGGGGCATTTTGGTCATTTGGATATTAAATGAAATAAAATGGGAAAAATAACACAAAATTGGTCATCATCCTCCTTAGTTGCTGCCGAATTCTCCCTCTCTCCATAGCTAGGGTTTCTTCAATTTTCAAGCTCCATAATCAAGAAAGACGCGGAATTGATCTCGAACGGGGGAAGGAAAAAGTTTTGGATTAAATTGCAAAATTTCCACATTTTGCACCAAGGTAAGTTTGTATGTAAATATTACAATAATTTCATGTACATTCTTATATTTCAGCCTATTCTATGTATATAATAGCTGATGTTGAAGTATAAATCGACTATTGGAAGAATGGAAATAAATAATAGAGAGAGAGATCCGGTTGAACATTGGAAAAATCGAATAAAATAGATGGAGTGTAGCTAGGTCACATGTATGATGCCGAGTGCACATCATGTGTACAAGAAAGCTACGAGACACCCTGTAGTAGCTAGGTCACATGTGTGATACGAGATGTATCCCATGTAGACAAGAGAGCTACGTGAAAGATAAATGTAGCTAGGTCACATGTGTGATACGAGATGTATCCCATGTAGACAACAGAGCTACGTGAAAGATAAATGTAGCTAGGTCGCATGCGTGATTCCAAGTGACGGACACCATGTAGACAAGAGAGCTACGAGACAAATCGGCTAGGTCGCATGAGTGGTACTAAGTGTTCACCATGTGTACAAGAGAGCCGAACTAAACGAAGTATGATGGTGGGGTGTGTCTTTGAAACCATTAAATATCGAGGATTGATCCGAATTGTTCAACGGGATGGTTTTGTGGTGATATTGTGGTTTGGACCTACACTTATGGTGAATGAAATGTGGTGAAAATGATTTGTGGTATATACATATATAAGATAAAATGAGGTTAGCATAAAGAATTTGTGAAAGAGTGAAATTAGCATTAAAACTGTTTTTAGATGGTAGCAGTGACGTGATTTTGAAAAATCACCAAAAATGGGAGGAATATAATTAGAGGTTGAATGAGATGTGAAATTAAAGTTTAATGAGTCTACTTTCATATAAAAGAAACAGAGCAAGCAAAGGAATTCTATATTTTGAGATATTTACAATTGTATGTGACTTGCTCAGGATGAATACGTGATCCCCTGTTCCAACTTTGAAAAATCATTAAAAATTGTACAAAGCAAATTAAGAAATATAGTTTACATGCATAAATTCCTTATTGAGACTATTTTAAATGAAACAGACTTCAGGGTTGTTTGAATTGTGTACTGAGAGAAATTCAATTTGTAGTGAACAGAGGTCAGATCAGTCGAGCTGTGTAATAGGGAAACTTTAACTAATAAACTGTACTAATCGGCTGAACCAAAATTATAGAAAAAATTAACAAAAAGCTTTATGAGTCTAGATTCAGGAAATTTTACGGATTTGAATTTCGAGTTTGGTAACTCGAGTTATGATTTATTTAGTGAATATGACGCAGCAGAGACAGCTTAATCAAAGTGGAATGAATAGTGAAGTTAAAGTAGATGTACTTGAATTGTTGTGTAAACATGTTAGATTTTTTATTTAGTATTTACATACTTACTTACTAAGCTATAAGCTTACTTTGTTTCTCTCTTTGTCTTATAGTGTTCTCCGGCTTGCTCGGGAGTTAAGGATCGTGAAGATCTATCCGCACTATCCTACTTTAGGGTATTTGAACTAAACGTTTTGAATTATGGCATGTATAGTAGGCTTAATTATTTTGTTACGTGTCATATTTGTCTAGGTTTAAAATATTAGTTACAAAGATTTCGACCAGCTAATTTGTACAAGCCATTAAAGTTGGCTAATATTGTTCAAGACATATTTATATTTCGATTATGTTTAATGGTAGGTATTATGTTACGTAATACCTTGTATCTGCTCCTAGCGACGAGAAGCGGGTAAGGGTGTTACAGAGCTATTCACCGTGGGGTGCTCCAGTTCTTTTTGTGAAAAAGAAAGACAGGTTGATGTTGTTGAGCATAAACTATTGACAACTCAACAAGATGACTATGAAAAACAAGTATCCCTTGCCAAGGATTGATAATTTGTTCGATCAGTTGAAGGGAGCCACCGTGTTTTCTAATATCGACTTAAGGTCGGGCTACTACCAGTTACGGGTTAAGGAGCAAGACGTGCTGAAAACCACGTTTAGGACGAGGTTTGGGCACTACGAGTTTCTTGTCATGCCCTTTGGCTTAGCAAATGCCCTGACAGTTTTTATGGACTTAATGAACCGTATTTTCCAACCATATTTGGATAAGTTTGTCGTCATTTTTATCGATGACATATTGATTTATTCACGTGATGAGAGTGAGCACATAGTGCATTTGAGGACAGCTTTACAAACCTTGATAGATAAGTATTTCTACACCAAGTTTAGTAAGAGTGAATTTTGGCTTAAAGAGGTCAGATTCCTAGGACACATTGTGTCTGGTGATGAGATCAGAATTGATCCAAACAAGATCTCGGCTATTGTTGAATGGAAACAGCCGACGAATGTGACAGAGGTTCAAAGCTTTCTGGGTTTAGTTGGATACTACAGAAGGTTTGTGAATGGATTCTCTATGATAGCCACTCCGATGACAAGGTTGTTACAAAAGGATGTCAAGTTTGAATTGACAGAGAAATGCCAACAGAGTTTTGAAAAACTAAAGGCTTTGTTGACCGAAGCCCTAGTTTTAGTGCAACCAGAACCGGGAAAAGAGTTTGTGGTGTAGTTAGGATGTGTGCTCATGCAAGAAGGCAAGGTTATAGCCTATGCCTTGTGACAACTAAAGCCACATGAGAGAAATTACCCGAGCCATGATTTGGAGCTAGCAGCTATAGTGTTCGCATTAAAGATTTAGAGAAACTATTTGTATGGTCAGACATGTCGGGTATTCACCGACCATAAAATTCTAAAGTATTTGATGACTTTGAAGGAGTTAAACTTACGACAAAGGTGGTGGTTAGAGTTGATAAAAGACTACGAATTGGTGATTGGCTACCACCCCGGAAAGGCTAATGTAGTAGCTGGTGCTTTAAGTAGGAAATCATTGTTTGCCTTGAGGGCTATGAATCCTCAGTTGTCTATGACTGATGATGGTTCAGTTCTGGCAGAGTTGAGAGCTAAACCAATGTTCCTGCAAGATATTTATGAAGCTGAGAAGGGTGACAAGAATTTACAAGCTAAGATGGCTCAATGTGAGTAGGGTGAGGAATCAGATTTTTGGATTAATACCGAAGGCTGTTTGATGTTCCAAGATAGGAATTGTGTACCCAAGGATAATGACCTCATTCAGAAGATTTTAAGAGAGGCACATAGCGGTTGCTTGTCTATCCATCCGATTAGCGTAAAAATGTACAATGACCTGAAGAAAATATATTGGTGGCCTGGTGTGAAGAGAGACATTTTTGAGTTTGTTTCCAAATGTCTAGTTTGTCAACAAGTGAAGGCTGAAGACCAAGTACCCTCGGGTTTTCTTCAGCTTGTGATGGGTCCTAAGTGGAAATGGGACCGAGTAACCATGGATTTTGCTTCAAGGTTGCCTTTGACACCAAGGAAAAAGGAGTCAGTATGGGTCATTGTTGATAGACTTACTAAGTCAGCACATTTTATACTAGTGTGTACAGACTATTCCCTTGAAAAATAGGCCAATCTTTATGTTTTTGAGATAGTGAGACTTCATGGAGTGCCCTTATTGATTATTTCGAATAGAGATCCGAGGTCTACCTCGCGATTTTGGAGGAATTTGCAAGAGGCATTGGGAATAAAATTGAATTTTAGCACAACTTTTCATCCGCAAACTGACAGTCAGTCAGATAGAGTAATTCAGAGATTAGAGCACATGTTATGGTGTTATGTTCTCGAGTTTCAAGGCAGTTGGGAGAGGTATCTACCACTGATCGAATTCGCCTACAACAATAGTTATCAGTCAAGTTTGAAAATGGAACCTTATGAGGCTTTGTATGGGCGTAAGTGCCGAATGCCTTTATATTAGACCGAGCTAAGAGAGAATCAGATTCACGGGATCTACTTGGTCAGAGAAACAGAAGGAAAGGTTAAAATGATTCGCGATTGTATAAAGGCCGCGTTAGATAAAAAAATTCCTACGCGGATTTGAAATGGAAAGAGGTCAAGTTTCAAGTCGACGATAAAGTGTTTTCAAAAGTATCCCCGTGGAAGAAAGTTCCTAGATTCGGTAGAAAAGGCAAGCTAAGTCCACGGTTTATTGGACTTATGTGATTACCGAGAGAGTAAGGCCCGTTGCTTATCGTTTTGCTTTGCCCTTAGAATTGGAAAAGATTCACGACGTGTTTCGTGTGTCCATGTTATGTCGATATAGGTCGGATCCTTTGCATATGATCGCGCCAACTGAGGTTGAGATTCAGCTGGATATGACTTTTGGCAAAGAGCCGATTAAGATTTTGGCTTGGGAGATTAAGCAATTAAGGAATAAGAGCATAGCACTGGTTAAGGTATTATGGCGTAGACATGGGGTCGAAGAAGCCACATGGGAACCCGAAGAGACTATGAGAGACCAATATCTGAACTTATTCACCGGTATGATTTTCGGGGACGAAAATCCCTAAGGGGGAGAATTGTAACAACTCGCTTTTAGGCCTAGCTGGAACAGTGGTTCTGGAACCACTAACCCGAGGTCAAAAAAATTATTTTTAATATTATTTTTATGTGTGATGGCATGTTTATAAAGATGCATGAAAATTTTGGTGAATTAATTTTAGCGTTTGTGAGCTTAATCACAAAAAAGGACTAAATCGCATAAAGTTCAAAAGTTTTAATTTGATAGCTAAGGGAGTTAAATTGCCATGTATCATAAATTGGGGGCCTTTAAAGTGAAAGTAGGCCCTAAAATAGTGCTTGGTCAGGTGAAGTTGGTGACTTATTTGACTAAAAAGAAAATAAAATAAACATAGGATGATATCATCCCTTTTCCCATCTTCTTCTTGACCAAAAATACCAGCCATAAGAGGGTTTTGAAGCTTGAAAATTTCAGCCACTTAATCTTTCTAAAGTAAGTGAACTTGACGGTTTTTCTTGATTATTTCTGTACTTTTAGAACCCTTGTAACATGAGCTTTCAAATGAGGGGACTTTTTGCAAAATGGTTGAAAGTCTAGGGTTTTACCATGAGTGTGTTCATGTTGTTTTTTGAAATTTTATGGAAAAAAATTAGTTATGGTGGTGTAATAAACAACTTTTGTGAAGTAGTTTCCATTAAAACCCTAAGTAAGGACCATTCTGCATAAGTTGTAAAATAGGTGATAAGTGTGAGAAATAATGAGAATTGTAGGCTGCTTTTAGTATAAAAAGTGATTGGCTAAGCTTGGTTAGTGTGGAAATGTGATAAAAATCAATTTTCGGACTTAGGGGTAAAATGGTCATTTTGTGAAAATCTAGGGGCAAAACGGCCATTTTGCCCAATTATAAATTTTCGAGTGTTTAGAGTAATTTGTTGATGAGATAAATGAATTTCTATAATTGTAGATCAAGAATTACAAAATCCGGCCCTAGACTGGGGAAAAGCGAAGCAAGTGGACTAAGCCGAACTAGTAGTCTACATTTGTAATCCGAGGTAAGTAGTATGTAAATAATACAACTATATTGTTATTATATGTGTTTGAATTGAAATAACATAAAATGTTTGTTTGTGGAAATGATTATTTATGATGAATATTGAGATAGTAGAACTCCTGTTTGAAACTTAGGAAATAAATCGGATATACATGCCATGACATTCTGGTTAATTGTATGCTAGTGTAAGAAATGTCTAGGACATGCATCAACCACATTATACCTTGTGTCTGAGGCTTAGTGAATATCCGATAGTATTTCAAATGGTTCAACGGCGAGAGTTACAGTTTAAGTTAAACGAGAAAAGTATAATCATGTTGTAAGTGGTACAGGTACCTATTTGAAATGTATGAGATGTGAACTTAGTATATGCTATGTGAATTATTGGATAGGGAGGAGTAACTTGTGCTTATGCTTACTTTTGTTTTATGAGCATAATGATGAATGGTAAAGTTGTTGTTATATTTATTTTTATACAACTTACTAAGCTTTATGCTTACCCTGTTTCTTTCCATTTTCTTATAGTGCCGCCTAATTAGCTCATGGATTAACAGACGTTGGAGGCATCGATCACACTATCATATGAAGCACTTGGTATAATTAGTTCTTAAATTTTGATTAAGGCATGTATAGGACTCTTTCATTTTGTTTTAGTGTCACATTATTTTGGGGCCAAATGTGTTGGCTTGCTTCAATATTAGACTCATTTTGTATAAGGCCATGAAATATGGCTAACATTGAAAGTTATTATATGAATGCAAAGTAGTCTTTCATGAGTGTGAAATTATTGGTATGGTTGAGTACATGAAATGTATATAGGCCTTAGCTATGTTGTTTGGTTGTGAAATCATATTAATTTAGACTTTGATGTGTTGGTTGTAGTTAAATTGTGTTTCAAGGAGGCAAGGGCTTGGTAGATAGCCTTATATTATCCACTCGGGTAGGAACACAGGCGTGTGAGACACACGGCCAGCTCATGGGCATGTTGTCCAGCTGTGTGTCCCCTACACGTAAAAAAATTACAAGTCAGTATGCATGGTAGTAAACACACGGGAAGAGACATGGTAGTGTGTCTCAGCCGTGTGGAGGACACGGCCACTGGCCACAGGCGTGTGCCTTGGCCGTGTGCTCCTTATTGGATGCTGACATCAAAAACAGAATGTCAAGGTTTTTAGACACAGGCTAGGACACTAGCGTGTCATGGCCGTGTGAGGGACACGGGTCATAGACACGGACATGTGTCAGGCCGTGTGAAAACCCCTGTAGGTTCAAATTTAGAATTAAATTCACATGAGTATGGGACACGAGCGTGTCCCTAGATGCTTAGGCTGTGTGTGTCACACGAGCCATCAGCACGGCCTTGTCATAAAGACCACATGGGCGTGTTAACCTTCCACATGAGCGAGTGCCCTGTTTCCAAGGGTTAATTTTCTAAAGTTGGTTAAGGACTTGAGCTGGTCCCGAATGGTTTTGAATGGACGTTTGACGCCTCATAGGCCCATGTTAAGGAATTTTAAAGAGAGTTTGAGAAGGTTTTAAGTTTGATGAAGTCTTAATGATTTGAAAACTTTTGAATGCATGTGTTTAAGTGAGGTAACGCCTCGTATCCCGTCCTAGTGTAGGACTCAAGTGTGGGGTGTTACAATTAGTTGTATCAGAGCTATGGTTTAGTTGGTTCTAGGATTAACCTAGTATGAGTACGAGTCTAGCTATACATGCTACAGTTGTATATTGATAGTGTAACGACTCCTGACGATTGTAAATTGTGTTTTCATATAGTAAATGGATCTTGACATAGCTACGGCGAATGATGTAGAGAGTAATGCATCGGCTCCTGCTAAAGGGACTGGGCTAGTAGATAGTGGGCCCGTGACACTGAGTCAGGGCGGAGGGGCTAGAGAAGCTCACCTCCACAAGATGGATGCCTAGTACTCGGAGTTTGTTCATGCGAATCCAAACACTCCACCTCCCTCACCTCCTGCGATTCCTCGATATGCCCCTATAGTTTTGCAAATAGTAGATATGGCTAAGAGAGAGAAACCCCCAGTAGACAAAATACAAAAGCAAGGGGATGAGGAATTTTGGGCTAAAATTGATGATGACCCAGAAAGAGCAGAGTTCTGGTTGGAAAATACCATTAGGGTATTTGATGAGCTATCGTGCACGCCTAAGGAGTGCGTCAAGTGCGTAGTGTCACTCCTATGAGACTCGGCATACCAGTGGTGGAATACTCTCTATTGTACCGAGAGAGAGGATAACATGGGAATTCTTTCAGGAATTGTTCTGGAAGAAGTACATTAGTCAGAGGTTTATAGACAAAAATAGGAAAGAATTTTTAGAGCTGAAGTAAGGTCGTAGGATGGTGACGGAGTATGAGCGTGGGTTTGTGAGACTCAGCAAATATGCACGGGAGTGCATATCTACAGAAGCAATCATGTGCAAGAGGTTTGAAAATGGTCTGAACAAAGATATCTGCCAATTAGTTGACATTTTAGAATTGAGGGAATTTGCGGTGCTCGTGGAGAAAGCATGTAAGGCTGAGGAATTAGCCAAAGAGAAGAGAAGAGCTGACATCGAGTCCTGAGAATCAAGGAAAAGACAGATGGAGAAATCAAAGCAGACATCATCTATGAGATCGAGAGAGTTTCTGACCAGATCGAATGTGTCAGTAGGGTTTTTAAATAGGAACAAGAACAAACAGAACACGGCTTCTAAAGCTCAGACCACTTCTGTCACGAATGTTGGTTGTGCTCGACCAAATAGGCTGGAGTGTTCGAAGTGTGGTAGGCATCATTTCAGCGAGTACCAAGGGAATGAGAGGGGGTGCTTCAAATGTGGGTCACTAGACCACTTTATCCGAGACTTCCTTGAATTAGATAAGAAAGAGAAAAATCAAAAAGTGAGGGCAAATAGTGCTCACTCGCGGAGTAGACCACAGAAAAACCCGAGCAGTGGGGCTAGCAGTAGAGGAGCTCCTAGAGATTCAGCTGTGAGGTCTGAAGGTCGAGCACCTGCAAGGACTTATGACATTTGCTCCCGTGAAGAGGCGTCTTCACCAGATGTTGTTACGGATATTTTTTCTCTTCATGATATTTTTGTTATTGCTTTGATTGATCCAGGGTCTACTCATTTCTATGTGTGCATGAAATTAGTACCCAGTATGAATATGTATGTTGAGTCTACCGAATTTGTGATAAAAGTGTCAAACCTGTTAGGCAGGCATATGATAGTTGGTAAAGTGTGTAGAGACTGTCCTTTGATGATTAGAGGTCATCGTTTTCCGGCTAACCTCATGCTACTACCGTTTGATTAATTTGATCTAATTGTTGGCATGGATTGTTTGACTGCTCATAATGTAATAATGAATTGTGGTAGCAAGTTCCTTGAAATGAAATGTGAGAATGGGTATATTATTCGGGTTGAATCAGGTGAACTAGATAACTCACCAGTCCTGATCTCATCTTTCACTGCCGAGAAATATTTGAGAAAAGGGTATGAGTCCTACCTGGCATTTGTGTTGAACAACAAAGAGGCTGAAGTGAAAATTGAGACAGTGCCTATGGTATGCGAGTACACGGATGTATTTCCGGAAGAGTTGCCTGGGTTGTCTCCAACCGAAGAAGTTGAGTTTGGTATTGAGTTGGTCCCTGGTACGACGCCTATGTCGATCGCTCCGTATAAGATGGCTCTGACGGAATTAAAAGAGTTGAAGGTATAGTTGTAAGAATTAATTGACAAGGGCTTTGCAAGACCGAGCTATTCACCGTGGGGTGCTCCGGTACTTTTTGTGAAAAAGAAAGGCGGGTTGATGAGGTTGAGCATAGACTATCGACAACTTAACAAGGTCACTGTGAAAAACAAGTATCCCTTGCCAAGGATCGATGATTTTTTCGATCAGTTGAAGGGAGCCACCGTGTTTTCTAAGATCGACTAAAGGTTGGGCTACTACTAGTTAAGGGTTAAGGAGCAAGATGTATCGAAAGGCGCGTTTAGGACGAGGTATGGGCACTGCGAGTTTCTTGTCATGCCCTTTGGCTTAACAAATGCCCCAACAATTTTTATGGACTTAATGAACCGTATTTTCTGACCATATTTGGATAAGTTTGTTGTCATTTTTATCAATGACATATTGATTTATTCGCGTGATGAGAGTGAGCACGCAGAGCATTTGAGAACAGTTTACAAACCTTGAGAGATAAGCAGTTTTACGCCAAGTTCAGTAAGAGTGAATTTTGGCTTAAAGAGGTCGGATTCCTAGGACACATTGTGTCTGGTGATGGGATCAGAGTTAACCCAAGCAAGATCTCGACTATTGTTGAATGGAAACCACCATGAATGTGATAGAGGTTCGAAGCTTTCTAGGTTTAGCTGGATACTACAGAAGGTTTGTGAATGGATTCTCTATGATAGCCACTCCGTTGACAAGGTTGTTACAAAAGGATGTCAAGTTTGAATGGACAGAGAAATGCCAACAGAGTTTCGAAAAACTAAAGGCTTTGTTGATTGAAGCCCAAGTTTTAGTGCAACCGGAATTGGGAAAGGAATTTGTGGTGTATAGTGATGCATCCTTGAATGGGTTAGGACGTGTGCTCATGCAAGAAGGCAAGGTTATAGTCTATGCCTCGAGATAGCTAAAGCCACACGACCGAAATTACCCGACGCACGATTTGGAGCTAGTAGCTATAGTGTTTGCATTAAAGATTTGGAGACACCATTTGTATGGTGGGAGATGTCGGGTATTCACCGACCATAAAAGTTTAAAGTATTTGATGACCCAGAAGTAGTTGAACTTACGGCAAAGGTGGTGGTTAGAGTTGATAAAAGACTATGAATTGGTGATTGACTACCACCTCGAAAAGGCTAATGTAGTAGCCAGTGCTTTGAGTAGGAAATCATTGTTCGCCTGGAGGGTTGTGAATGCTCAGTTGTCTGTGACTAATGATAATTCGGTTCTGGAAGGTTTGAGAGCTAAATCGATGTTCTTACAAGAGATTTATGAAGCTGATAAGGGTGACAAGGATTTACAGGCTAAGATGGCTCAGTGTGAGTAGGGTGATGAATCAGATTTTCGGATTAATACCGAAGGCTATTTGATGTTTAAAGATATGGTGTGTGTACCCAATGATAATGAGCTCATTCAAAAGATTTTACGAGAGGCACATAGTGGTTGTTGTCTATCCATCCGGTTAGCTTAAAATTATACAATGACCTGAAGAAAATGTATTGGTGGCCAGGTATGAAAAGAGACATTTAAGAGTTTGTTTCTAAATGTCTAGTTTGTCTACAAGTGAAGGCTGAACACCAAGTACCCTCGAGTTTGCATCAGCCTGTGATGGTTCCCAAGTGGAAATGGGACCGAGTAACCATGGATTTTGTGTCAGGGTTGCCTTTGACACTAAGGAAAAAGGATTCAGTGTGGGCCACTGTTGATAGACTTACTAAGTCGGCACATTTTATACTAGTGTGTACCGATTATTCCTTTGAGAAAGTGTCTGATCTTTATGTTTTTGATATTGTGAGACTTCATGGAGTGCCCTTGTCAATTATTTCGGATAGAGATCCGAGGTTTACCTCACGATTTTTTAGGAAGTTGCAAGAGGCATTGGGAACGAAACTGAATTTTAGCACAACTTTTCATCCGCAAACCGACGGTCAGTTAGAGAGAGTAATTCAGATATTAGAGGACATGTTACGGTGTTGTGTTCTTCAGTTTCAAGGCAGTTGGGAGAGGTATCTACTACTGGTCGAATTCACCTACAACAACAATTATTAGTCAAGTTAGAAAATGACACCTTATGAGGCTTTGTATGGGCGTAAGTTTCGAACGCCTTTAGGTTGGACCGAGCTGAGAGAGAATTAGATTCAGAAGGTTGACTTAGTCAGAGAAACTGAAGGAAAGGTTAAAGTGATTCATGATTGTATAAAGGCCGCGTTGGAAAGAAAAAAATCCTACGCAGATTTGAAACGGAAAGAGATTAATTTTCAAACTGGGGATAAAGTGTTTCTAAAAGTATCCCCGTGGAAGAAAGTTCTTAGATTCGATAGAAAAGGAAAACTAAGTCCACGGTTTATTGGACCTTATGAAATTACGGAGAGAATAGGGCCCATTTCCTACCGTTTGGATTTGCCCTCAGAATTGGAGAAGATTCACGACGTGTTTCATGTGTCTATGTTACGTCAATATAGATCGGATCCTTTGCATGTGATCGCACCAATTGAGGTTAAGATTCAGCTGGATATGACTTTTGGCAAAAAGCCAGTTAAGATTTTGGCTCAAAAGATTAAGCAATTGAGGAATAAGAGCATAGCATGTAACACCCCGAACCCGAGACCGTCGCCGGAGTCGAACACGAGGTGTTACTGCACTTCAAGCCACTTATTAGAAATTTCCAGACAGTTTGCGCTAATCTGCATACGAGTCGCATTAAAAATTATATCTTCTGAAACTCGAAATCTAGTTCCGTAAATTTTCCCCGAAACTAGACTCATATATGCATCTACAAATTTTTTTCTAGAATTTTTGGTTGGGCCAATTCGTACAGTTTATTAGTTAAAGTCCCCCAAGCTACAGGGATCGACTATACTGACCTTTGCGCATGACGACTCGGATATCTCCCTGTACAGGGCTTCAATACTGATGCCGTTTGTTTCTACAGTAACTAGACTCGAAAAGGAATCTTTACATATATGGAATGGCTTCTAATTATCTCTGGTCAATTCATGATGAATTCCCAAAGTCAGGACAGGGACTCCAGTAACAGTTCTGGCCCTGTCTCACGAAAACTTAAATATCTCTTAACATACAGCTCATATGGTTGCTTTGTTTCTTCTATATGAAAATAGACTCATCAAGCTTCGATTCCATAATTTATTCATTATTTAATTCCATTTCCCTATTTTTAGTTATTTTTCAATCTCACATCATCTTGCTGCCAACGCATCATTACTAAAGCAACTATGCCTATTTCGTGATTTCCCTTGATCTAACTAGTAATTCATCATACATGTCACAAATTATGATCATGACTAGCCATACCAAAGGCTAATCATTGTCAAACATCTCCCTACTACACTATTGCCATATCATGAATTTTAACACAAAAAATAATCAACCATGACATATGGCATAAAAATCGAATTACCAAAACTTGCGACTTAACATTAGAGAACCAAATCCAACCGAACATTTATGCCATTTTCGCATGGCTAAAAGTTTACATACCAAATTTCAACAAAACATATTAGCCTATACATGCCGAAATGTTCTCCTAGACGACAAAAAGAAGATACCAAAAGTTGCTAGCCGGTGTGATGACTTGATGACGATCACGAGCACGCAAAAAGACGAGTCCAAGAAACCTAAAGTAGGTGACAAGCAAACACCGAGTGAGTATATAACTCAAGAAGTCATAAGCATTATATTGCCGTTCAGTAATAAAATATCATAAGAGAAAATAATTAATGCGGATTAAAATCCTCCATCCACACCCAAACGTGCTATAATTCCTTAGGCATTTCGGTTTGATCTCATACCAAGCCCTACTTTGATATTTCATACATTACACCATATGACATTGCATGCATTTATCTTCAAGTATAATCACCACATAGGTTCAAGACTTACCAAGCTCAATCCCAAATATAAATAAAATGTCTATTCCTCATGAGCTCAAGGTGTTTACTGCATCACTGTCCATGATTGACTCGGTAAGGCCGCACACGAGAGCATGTATGTTTATTAGAGAATGTATAATAAGCCCGCACACTTAGTGCTTAATAGTCGAACTCGCACACTTAGTGCTATATAATCAAACTTGCACAATTAGTGCTATACAATTTGAACCCACACACTTAGTGCCAATTTATGATCATAAATGTTTACACCCGCACACTTAGTGCCGAAACCAATAACTCAATACATCTCACCTCTTTTCTTTTCATTCAATACTTTCATCACCACATACATACATGTATATATATATATTTATCATTCCATTCAGCATCATTACTTAGACGTTACGACCATTTAAATTAATACAAAATATATGCTTAATGACTTACCTTATATTGGATGAAATGATTCCCAATCGACCACTTGATTATCGTTGCTTTGCCTTTGTTTGATTCTCCCTCTTTGATGTCTTGATCTAAAATGAATACATTTAGTAGTTTAATTTTCTTGCTGGATACTTATGTGTATAATTTAATGGTTTTCACCCCATTTCACAACTATCCTTGTTCAAAATATCAAAACCTCAACCATTATTCGATTAATGCTTCAAGGTCGAATGTATTATCACTATTAAGTTAACCTAGTCTCAAGTATTTTTAATCCTAATATACAACATCATGAATCAACTCAACCTTATAAGCCAATATTACTCCTACAATCGATTGTAAAGAGTTAACAAAGAAAATATATTTTCACAAACATATACACCTCTATGGCCGATTATACCAAATCAAGTTTAACCTTACTTATCTCAAAATTTTCATTCCATACTATCATCCCCATGACATAGCAAAGTTTTGAACCATGGACTAATTAGAACTAAAGCTAGCAACTAAAAACATGCATGAATCTCATGGCACAACATCAAACATACCTTAATCTAGATACAAGGATGGCCAAACCTCTTCCTAATCCTCTTCCAAACCAACCATGAGCAAGAACCCCTTTCTTCTCCCTTGGGATTTTCGGCCAAAAGAATGAAAAAGGATGAACAAAATTTTTTTGTTTTCTTTCTTACCTTCACGGCAATGGGGAGGGGGAGAAGCCTTCACACACACTTTTTCTTTTCATTCATTTTTTTTTATTACCCATGCACCTTATTTTATTTATTCCAACATAAAACACTTACACAACATGTTTCATGACATGTTTTGCCCATAATTCCTTGTCATGGCCGCCACTAGCACTTGGGGGAAATTTGACATGCAAGTCCTCCTTTGACTACATGCACTATTAGGTCCTTATAGATTAGCCTATCACTTTTCAAAAGTGTCACACAAATCCTACTAACTGAATTCACATGCAATCGACTAAATCGAAGCTTGAAATTTTCACACATTCATAAATACATATTCTAGACAATAAATATTACGTTGAAACATTTCGGTGACTCGGTTTAGCGGTCCCGAAACCACTTCCTGACTAGGGTCAATTTTGGGCTGTCACAACTCTCCCCCACTTAAGAAATTTTCGTCCCCGAAAATCTTACCGGTAAATAGGTTTGGGTATCGCTCTTTCATAGAGTTCTCGGGTTCCCAAGTAGCTTCTTCTATCCCGTGTTTGAGCCATAACACTTTCACTAGCGGAACCCTTTTGTTTCGCAACTCCTTCACTTCACGAGCTAGGATACGAATCGGTTCTTCTTCATAACTCATATCGGCTTGAATTTCAACCTCTGATGGACTAATTACGTGCGATGGATCAGATCTATAGCGTCGAAGCATCGAAACATGAAAGACGTTGTGAATCTTCTCAAGTTCAGGAGGCAAAATCAATCGATATACAACTGGACCGACTCGTTCGGAGACTTCATATGGCCCGATGAACCTCGGACTCAATTTGCCTTTACGGCCAAATCTGAGTATCTTTTTCCAAGGCGAAACTTTAATAAACACTTTATCTCCCACCTGATACTCAATGTCTTTTCGTTTCAAATCCGCGTACGATTTTTGACGATCTGCGGCTGTCTTTAGACTTTCACGGATTACTTTTACTTTCTGTTCAGCATCTTTAATCAAGTCCACTCCAAAAATTTTACTTTCACCGAGCTCGGTCCAAAACAATGGTGTACGGCATTTACGCTCGTACAAAGCCTCGTAAGGTGCCATCTTAATACTTGATTGAAAACTGTTGTTGTAAGCGAATTCAATCAAAGGTAAATACCGTTCCCATGAACCACTGAACTCGAGGATGCAACATCTCAACATATCCTCAAGTATCTGAATTATCCGCTCGGATTGACCATCAGTTTGGGGGTGAAAAGCGGTGCTAAAATGCAACTTGGCGCCCAAGGCTTCTTGCAATTTCTTCCAAAATCGCGAGGTGAATCTCGGATCTCTATCCGATACAATAGAAATAGGTACCCCGTGTAATCTTACAATCTGAGAAACGTACAATTCAGTGAGTTTATCCAATGAAAAATTCGTACGCACGGGGATAAAGTGAGCCGACTTAGTCAGTCTATCAACAACAACCCAAATCGCATCCTCCTTACTTGCTGACAATGGCAGCCCGGACACAAAGTCCATTGTGACTCGATCCCATTTCCACTCGGGTATCGTGATCGGCTGAAGTAACCCTGAAGGCACTTGATGTTCCGCTTTCACTTGTTGACATATTAAACATCTCGAAACCAAGTCGGGGATGTCTCGTTTCATACCATGCCACCAAAACCGACGTTTCAAATCGTTGTACATCTTCGTACTCCCCGGGTGAATTGACATTCGGCTACAATGGGCTTCGTTTAGAATCATCGAAATGAGTTCCGAATTCCTTGGAACACACAGACGACTTCTGAACCTCAAACAATCGTCATCATCAATTTGAAACTCCGATTCCTTGTTCGGAACACACTCACGGCCGCTTTTGCAACCAACTCATCATCAACTTTACGAGCTTCACGAATTTGATGAGTCAACAATGGTTTGGCCTTTAATTCGGCTACTAACACATTGTCGGGTAGAATAGACAAGTGTACATTCATCACTCGTAAAGCAAACAGTGATTTCCGGCTTAAGGCGTCTGCAACCACATTAGCCTTTCCCGGGTGATAATCAATAACAAGCTCATAATCTTTGACAAGCTCATAATCTTTTAACAACTCGAGCCAACGTCTTTGTCGCAGATTTAAGTCTCTTTGAGTCATCAAATATTTGAGACTTTTGTGATCCGAATACACATGGCACTTCTCACCAAATAAGTAATGTCGCCATATCTTTAAAGCGAATACGATGGCGACCAATTCGAGATCATGGGTCGGATAATTTTTCTCATGTGGCTTTAATTGTCTCGACGATAGGCCACAACTCGACCTTCTTGCATCAATACGCAACCTAACCCAAGTAGGGAGGCGTCACTATAGACGACAAACTCTTTGCTAGATTCGGCTGCACTAATATCGAGCTTCCGTCAAATGAGTTTTCAATTGATCGAAACTTTTTCGACACTTTTCCGTCCATTCAAACTTGACATCTTTCAAGCGGCCAGTCATGGGTGTGGCTATCATCGAGAATCCTTTTACAAACCGTCGGTAGTAACCGCAAGTCCCAAAAAGCTCGAACCTCGAATATTTCTGAGGCTTCCAGTTAAGTATGGCTGAAATTTTGCTCGGATCGACTCGAATACCCGATGCAGACACCACATGACCCAAGAAGCTAACCTCTCTTAATCAAAACTCACACTTGCTGAACTTAGCATATAACTGCTTATCCCGTAAAATTTGCAACACTAATCTCAGGTGTTCAGCATGTTCGGTCTCATTTCTTGAATAGACCAAGATGTCATCAACGAACACAACTACGAACCGGTCTAAATACTGTCTAAAGATCCGATTCATCAAATCCATAAATACCGCAGGGGCATTAGTGAGCCCGAACGGCATCACTAAGAACTCGAGTGACCGTACCTCGCTCAAAGCGGTTTTGGGTACGTCCAATCTCGAATCCATGATCGATAATAACCCGATCTCAAATCTATCTTCGAAAACACTGAGGCTCCCTTTAGTTGATCAAACAAATCATCAATACGCGGTAACGGATATTTATTCTTTATCGTCACTTTATTCAGCTGACGATAGTCAATACACAATCTCATAGTTCCGTCCTTCTTTTTCACAAACAATACTGGTGCACCTCAAGGTGAGAAACTTGGTCGAGTGAAACCTCTATCCATCAATTCTTGCAACTGAGCTTTCAACTCCTTTAACTCGGTTGGTGCCATACGATACGAAGCTATCGAAATTGGCGTAATCCCAGGTACAAGCTCAATACCAAACTCTATCTCCCGAACAGGTGGCAAACCCGGTAATTCTTCGGGAAAAACGTCCGGGTATTCACTAACCACCGGCACAGATCCGGGTTTCTTTTCTAACTCTTTGTCACCAAGTACATAAGCAAGGTATGCTTCGCACCCCTTTCTTACATATTTCTAAGCCAACATTGACGATATTACAGCTGGCAACCCCTTTAAGTCCGTAGACTCAACTCGGATTATCTCGTTATTTGCGCACCTCAAATCAATTGTTTTTCTTTAGCAACTCACCACTGCGTCATATACGGTCAACCAGTCCATACCAAGAATAACATCGAATTCATGAAATGGTAAAAGCATCAAATCGACCGGAAAATAGGATTCTCGGATTATTAGAGGGCATCTCTTACACACTTTGTCAACAAGCGCATATTGACCTAAGGGATTTGACACTGATTATTTAACTCAAGAGACTCAATAGGCAGAGTCTTACTGGATGCTAAAGTCTCACATACATAAGAATGAGTAGAGCCAGGGTCAATTAATGCAATTACATTATTATCAAAAAGAGTGAAAGTACCAGTGATAACATCAGGGGAGGATGCTTCCTCTCGTGCACGGATGGCATATGCCCTAGCAGAGTACTGGTCTCAGATCGAACAGTAGTATCAATGGCCCCTCTCGACTACCACTCCTACCTCCGAAATTCTTGGTGGTCTACCTCTAGTCTGTCATTCCACTAGGTCTTGCACCTTGCATCCTATTCTTCTCATCAAGCTCGTGCAATCTCCAATGAAGTGGTCCTTGAACCGCATCCGTAATGAGCCCCGTTAGTATACTTACCCCAACATTCACCTATGTGTCTTCTTCTACATTGGGGCATTCGGGTTTCTCTTGACGGTTATTGCCCACACTAGCTACCAAGTAGCTCAGAGTCCGTCGATGGTCGTGCTCTAATGGAAATTCCCGCAGTCGTCCTCGATTTATTAGTGTCCTCCCTGAACTTCTTTACAGCCGAGAACGGAGCTTTACCCGTTGATCTCTTACGATAGTCTTTAGCTTCAAATTCAGCCTTCTTCTTCTCCTTTCCAAGTTCTTCCGCCTTGCAGGCTCGTTCGACCAGTGTTATGAACTCCTTTATCTCCAAAATACCCACTAGTAGCTTTAAATCTTCATTCAATCCTTCTTCAAATCTTTTGCACATAGCAACCTCATCGGCCACACACTCGAGCATACCGACTAAGTCTTACGAACTCATGTTCAGATTCGTGAATCGTCATACGGCCTTGCTTGAGTTCCAAGAATTCCTTACGCTTTTGATCGATGAACCGTTGACTAATATATTTCTTTCAAATTCGTTTGAAAGAAATCCCAAGTAACTCGCTTCGTTTGGGACTATGGAGATCAAAGTCCTCCACCAATAGTAAGTCGAGTCTCGCAACAAGGATATAGCACACTTTAGACATTCATCGGTGTGCATGATAGTTCATCAAACACCGAATGGTGTTATCAAGCCGTAACTCAGCTCTTTCAAAGATCATCAAGAACTATGGCCTTGAACTCCTCAGCCCCGCTTCCTAATCAAGTCTGGTGGCTTACTCACCTCACAGGATCGAGAATCGATGGCATTACGGGCTCTTGGGGTGGATTATTCAAATTGGAATTGTTGGATAGCCGGATTGGTTCGGGCATATTGTGCGACCCACTGCTCATCATGGTAAAGAAGGCTTGTTTAGCCCCTCACCTTGATTATTCGCAGATGACCGAGGTTCAACAGCGGCGCCCCTTGTGCAGAGCAGCCGCTACACTTTCAATGTCATCCGCCAAGGTTCTCTACACCGGATCCATTTACTAATCAAAACAAAAATTTTAACCGTCAAGTCATCACACATTTAAACATTAACATTAAGGCATGTATAGCTAGACTCATACGTGCTATGGTAGTCCTAGAACCGACTAAACCATAGCTCTGATACAAATTAAATTGTAACACCCCGAACCCGAGACCGTCGCCGGAGTCGAACACGAGGTGTTAACAGACTTCAAGCCACTTATTAGAAATTTCCCAGACAGGCTGCCAATCTGCATACGAGTCGCATTAAAAATCATATCTTGAGTTTTGAAACTTGAAATCCAGTTCCGTAAATTTTCCCCGAAACTAGACTCATATATGCATCTACAATTTTTTTTCTAGAATTTTTGGTTGGGCCAATTAGTACAGTTTATTAGTTAAAGTCCCCCATGTTACAGGGATTGACTACACTGACCTTTTCGCATTACGACTTGGATATCTCCCTGTACAGGGCTTCAATACTGATGCCATTTGTTTCTACAGAAACTAGACTCGAAAAGGAATCTGTACATATATGGCATGGCTTCTAATTATCTCTGGTCAATTCATGATGAATTCCCAAAGTCAGGATAGGGACTCCAGTAACCGTTCTGGCCCTGTCTCACGAAAACTTAAATATCTCTTAACATACAGCTCATATGGTTGCTTCGTTTCTTCTATATGAAAATAGACTCATCAAGCTTCGATTCCATAATTTATTCATTATTTAATTAAATTTCCCCAATTTTTAGTGATTTTTCAATCTCACATCACTGCTGCTGCCAGCATCTGTTACTAAAGCAACTATGCCTATTTCGTGATTTCCCCTTGATCTAACTAGTAATTCATCATACATGTCACAAATTATGATCATGACTAGCCATACCAAAGGCTAATCATTGTCAAACATCTCCCTACTACACTATTGCCATATCATGAATTTTAACACCAAAAATAATCAACCATGACATATGGCATAAAAATCGAATTACCAAGACTTGCGACTTAACATTAGAGAACCAAATCCAACCGAACATTTCTGCCATTTTCGCATGGCTAAAAGTTTACATACCAAATTTCAACAAAACATATTAGCCTATACATGCCGAAATGTTCTCCTAGACCGACAAAAAAGAAGATACCAAAAGTTGCTAGCTGGTGTGATGACTTCGATGACGATCACGAGCACGCAAAAAGACGAGTCCAAGAAACCTAAAGTAGGTGACAAGCAAACACCGAGTGAGTATATAACTCAGTAAGTCATAAGCATTATATTGCCGTTCAGTAATAATATATCATAAGAGAAAATAATTAATGTGGGATTAAAATCCTCCATCCACACCCAAACTGTGCTATAATTCCTTAGGCATTTCGGTTTGATCTCATACCAAGCCCTACTTTGATATTTCATACATTACACCATATGACATTGCATGCATTTATCTTCAAGTATAATCACCACATAGGTTCAAGACTTACCAAGCTCAATCCCAAATATAAATAAAATGTCTATTCCTCATGAGCTCAAGGTGTTTACTCGCATCTGCTGTCCATGATTGACTCGGTAAGGCCGCATACGAGAGCATGTATGTTTATTAGAGAATGTATAATAAGCCCGCACACTTAGTGCTTAATAGTCGAACTCGCACACTTAGTGCTATATAATCAAACTTGCACACTTGGTGCTATACAATTTGAACCCGCACACTTAGTGCCAATTTATGATCATAAATGTTTACACCCGCACACTTAGTGCCGAAACCAATAACTCAATACATCTCACCTCTTTTCTTTTCATTCAATACTTTCATCACCACATACATACATGTATATATATATATTTATCACTCCATTCAGCATCATTACTTAGACGTTACGACCATTTAAATTAATACAAAATATATGCTTAATGACTTACCTTATATTGGATGAAATGATTCCCAATCGACTACTCGATTATCTTTGCTTTGCCTTTGTTTGATTCTCCCTCTTTGATGTCTTGATCTAAAATGAATACATTTAGTAGTTTAATTTTCTTGTTGGATACTTATGTGTATAATTTAATGGTTTTCACCCCATTTCACAACTATCCTTGTTCAAAATATCAAAACCTCAACCATTATTCGATTAATGCTTCAAGGTCGAATGTATTATCACTATTAAGTTAACCTAGTCTCAAGTATTTTTAATCCTAATATACAACATCATGAATCAACTCAACCTTATAAGCCAATATTACTCCTACAATCGATTGTAAAGAGTTAACAAAGAAAATATATTTTCACAAACATATACACCTCTATGGCCGATTATACCAAATCAAGTTTAACCTTACTTATCTCAAAATTTTCATTCCATACTATCATCCCCATGACATAGCAAAGTTTTGAACCATGGACTAATTAGAACTAAAGCTAGCAACTAAAAACATGCATGAATCTCATGGCACAACATCAAACATACCTTAATCTAGATACAAGGATGGCCAAACCTCTTCCTAATCCTCTTCCAAACCAATCATGAGCAAGAACCCCTTTCTTCTCCCTTGGGATTTTCGGCCAAAAGAATGAAAAAGGATGAACAATTTTTTTTTGTTTTCTTTCTTACCTTCACGGTAATGGGGAGGGGGAGAAGCCTTCACACACACTTTTTTTTTTCATTCATTTTTTTTATTACCCATGCACCTTATTTTATTTATTCCAACATAAAACACTTACACAACATGTTTCATGACATGTTTTGCCCATAATTCCTTGTCATGGACGGCCACTAGCACTTGGGGGGGGGGGAATTTGACATGCAAGTCCTCCCTTTTGACTACATGCACTATTAGGTCCTTATAGATTAGCCTATCACTTTTCAAAAGTGTCACACAAATCCTACTAACTGAATTCACATGCAATCGACTAAATCGAAGCTTGAAATTTTCACACATTCATAAATACATATTCTAGACAATAAATATTACGTTCAAACATTTCGGTGACTCGGTTTAGCGGTCCCGAAACCACTTCCCGACTATGGTCAATTTTGGGCTGTCACATAGCACTGGTTAAGGTATTATGGCATAGACATTGGATCGAAGAAGCCTCATGGGAACACGAAGAGACTATGAGAGACCAATACCCAACCTATTCACCAATAAGATTTTCGGAGACGAAAATTCCTAAGGGAGAGAATTGTAACAGCTCGATTATAGGCATAGCCAGAGCAGTGGTGTCGGAACCAATAACCCGAGGTCGAAAATTTTATTTTTAATATTATTTTTATGTGTGATGGCATGTTATAAAGATGCATGAAAATTTTGGTGAATTAATTTTAGCGTTTGGGAGCTTAATCGCAAAAAAGGACTAAACCGCATAAAGTTCAAAAGTTTTAGTTTGATAGCTAAGGGAGTTAAAATTTCCATGTATCATAAATTGGGGGTCTTTAAAGTGAAAGTAGGCCCTAAAATAGTGCTTGGTCGGCCATGAGACAAGGATTTTAACTTAGTCAAATGTTATGTGAAGTTGATGACTTATTTGACTAAAAAGAAAATAAAATAAATATAGGATGAAACCATCTCTTTTCCCATCTTCTTCTTGACTGAAAATACCAGCCATAAGAGGGCTTTGAAGATTGAAAATTTCAGCCACTTAATCTCTCTACAAGTAAGTGATTTTGATTGTTTTTCTTGATGATTTTTGTACTTTTAGAACCCTTGTAGCATGAGCTTTCAAATGAGGGGGCTATTTTGCAAAATGGTTGAAAGTCTAGGGTTTTACCATGAGTGCGTTCATGTTTTTTTCTGAAATTTTATGGAAGAAAATGAGTTATGGTGGTGTAATAAAAAACTTTTGTGGACCCTAACTAAGGACCATTTAAGATAAGTTACAAAATAGGTGATAAGTGTGAGAATAATGAGAATTGTGGGCTGTTTTTTGTATAAAAAGTGATCGGCTAGGCTTAGTTAGCAAGAAAATATGATAAAAATCGATTTTCGAACCTAGGGTTAAAATAGTCATTTTGTGAAAGTCTAGGGGCAAAACGGTCATTTTGCCCAATTATGAATTTTCAAGTGTCTAGAGTAATTTGCTAATAAGATAAATGAATTTCTATAATTTTAGATCAAGAATTACAAAATCCAGGCCTATACCGGGGAAAAGCGAAGCAAGTGGACTAAGCCAAGCTAGTCGTCTACATTTGTAATCCGAGGTAAGTTGTATGTAAATAATACAACTACATTGTTATTATATGTGTTTGAATTTATATAGCATAAAATGCTTGTTTGTGGAAATGATTATGTATGATGAATATTGAGATAGTAGACTCCCGTTTGAAACTTAGGAAATAATCGGATATTTATGCCATGACATTCGGGTTAATTGTGTGCTACTGTAAGACATGTCTAGGACATGCGTCGGCCACATTATGAGAGCCAGTGTAAGACCATGTCTAGGACATGGCATCGGCATGGATATGTGAGAGTCAGTGTAAGACCAGGTCTGGGACATTGCATCGACTTAATGGATGAGCCAGTGTAAGGCCATGTCTGGGACATGGCATCAGCATTATACCTTGTGGCTGAGGCTTAGTGAATATCCGATAGTATTTCAAATGGTTCAACAGCAAGAGTTACAATTTAAGTTAAACAAAAAAAGTATAACCATTTTGTGAGTGGTACAGGTACCTATTTGAAATGTATGAGATGTGAGCTTTGTATATGCTATGTGAATTATTGGATAAGGGTGAGTAAGTTGTGCTTATGCTTACTTTCGTTTTATGAGCATGATGATAAATGGTAAAGTTGTTGTTATATTTATTTTCATACAACTTACTGAGCTTTATGCATGCCCCATTTCTTTCCATTTTCTTATATTGTCGCCTAATTAGCTCGTGGATCAATGGACGTCGGAGGCATCGATCACACTATCATTTGAAGCACTTGGTATAATTAGTTCTTAAATTTTGATTATGGCATGTACAGGACTCTTTGATTTTGTTTTAGTATCACATTGTTTTAGGGCCAAATGTGTTGGCTTGCTTCAATATTTGACTCATTTTGTATAAGGCCATGAAAAATGGCTAACATTAAAAGTTATTATATGAATGCAAAGTAGTCTTTCATGAATGTGAAATTATTGGTATGGTTGAGTACATGAAATGTATATAGGCCTTAGCTATGTTGTTTGGTTGTGAAATCATATTAATTTAGACTTTGATGTGTTGGTTGGTGTTAAATTGTGTCTCAGGGTGGCAAGGGCTTGGTAGATAGCCTGATATTGTCCACACGGTTGGACACACGGGCGTGTGTCTAGGCCGTGTGAGACACACGACCAGCCCCATGGGCATGTTGTCCAGCCGTGTGTCCCCTGCACATAAAAAAATTACAAGTCAGTATGCATGGTAGTAAACACACAGGTAGAGACACGGTCGTGTGTCTCAACTGTGTAGAGGACACGGTCTCTGCCCATGGGCGTGTGCCTTGGCTGTGTGCCCCTTATTGGATGCTGACGTTAGAAACAAAATGCCAAGGTTTTTAGACACGGGCTAGGACACAGGCGTGTCATGGCCGTGTGAGGGACATGGGCCATAGACACAGGCGTGTATCAGGCCATGTGAAAACCCCTGTAGGTTCAAATCTGGAATTAAATTCACATGGGTATGGGACGCGGGCGTGTCCCTAGATGCTTTGGCCATGTGTGTCACACAAGCCATTAGCACGACCATGTCATCCCTATATATACATTTGATTCATTTATAAATTACTAATCAAATCACATATAAAACACATAACTAATAAAATCATTCAAGTTTTATTAGTAAAAAATAATCATATATGAACCATGATTCATCAATTCAATTGCTTCAATATTATTGATCAATTCCAATTATTAGAACTAAGTTATACAACAAAACCAATTTACACATGTTTTTGTATTTATAGGATTTAAACAGTCTAAGCCATTTCAATCCATGTCTTTAACTAAATAACGAATGTAACATTTAATAAACATTATACATGCGCTTGTTAAACTAATATGGCCATATCACACACTTCAATAATCATTTACACATAAAACGTTAGGTAACTTTATACATAACCAACTATATTTTTTTTTATTTTTTCACTATCAACTAATATACATTACACCATAGTCATGTCAACAATTTTAAACACAAACAACCATTTTTAAGTACACCTAATTTGTATGCTAAATATCATATAAAAATAACAAATCCATTATCCCTATTTTCGTCATCAAATTAGCCTCCAATTATCAAACCCAACCATAATAAAACATGAACATCATTTGCCTTTTTTCTAATTATATTTTCCGAATCAAAACATGTCAATTGCACATGCTATGCTTCATGCCAAAATGTCATATACTCCACCAAATCATTTCTCACTTATTCAACTATCAAATTTTGAAATATAACACATTATAAAATAACCATATGACCACAAATCATAATCATCAATAGCCATTACTTATGCACTAAAGTAACTAACAAATTAGCAATTAAAAACACATCCATTCCTTATCAAGACTTTAATCTGCATATATGACACATATCAAATTTGAGCATTAAACCAACCACCATAGTCTTTAAAATATCTATCCATGATGCATATAATTAAAATAAATATATATACCTAGCACAAAGTCGAATGCATATACACATTATAAACCTAGTTTGTCTCATAATATGACCGAATCAAATTTATCAATTACAGTCTTTTCCAATTAAATTCATATAGCAAATTATACATAAAAAATTAGGTCATTATTAAACCACACCAAATAGCCAATTTCACAAGGCATAGTAATATCATCTCATAACTTATCTTATAAGAACATATACAATGAAGCAAAAACACATTCATCAACTAAGATATACCACATATCATACTTCCAAAATGAGCTACTTATAACCAAAAGTAATTAACCATTAACAACATTATTAAGCCATTTTCGTATGGCTAAATATATACAAATAAAAAAGAACCAAATCAAAACTATCCTATACATGCCACATAACCAAATCTCAAAACATTATTTACCGAATGATAACCGGATAGTGTGATGACATCTCCAATAACTTCCAACCCGAGCTATCCCTGAAATTCTATAGACATAGGAAAAACACACACAGTAAGCTTTGAAAGCTTAGTAAGCCATAAGCAAATAAATCATTTCAATGATATTTATAAACCAATATCACTAAACTGAATTTAACAAATCTAATTATATATAAACATTCATTGTACTCGTAAATTCATATAGCTACATTAAATAACTCCACCTATCTTATTTATCAATGAACATATAATCATGCTATCAAATTCGATTAACAGCTGTTAGCTCAATCATATAAATCAAACTCGCACAAACCAAATTCGTATACTTGAATCATATAGTTAACCAAGATCAACTTTATTGTACTAAATATATATTACATATAAGGCATACACCAACTTAACCATTTTAATTTCATTTTCTATTCAAGTTTTCAAACCAGAAATCATATAGCAAAGCCATATTTCTTATTTCATAATTCTCATGTTCGAAACATAGAACCATAATTTCATATAATGAACATATAGATAACACATCATTTATTTATATACACTCATGCCATTCTTTGTCATGTATTTCACATATAGTCATATGATACATACTTACCTTTCATTTTTGAATTTCATAACAAGTCACATTACCTGAATCAGATACAATTTCACATTTTTATTCATTTCTCAGAATTCCTATTGAACCATTCAGATTTGGATAGGACACTCAAATAATCACACATATCGCACAATGCCAACGTCCCAAACGTGGTCTTACATGTAATCACGTATCGATGCCAACATACTAGACGTGGTCTTACTCGCACACATATATCGATGCCATGGTCTTACTCACACATCACATATCGAAACCCTATGTCATGACATATGTATCCTAGCTATTCTTAAGGTTCATATGGGGTTTTCGAACGTCGTAACTCGATAGGTTCAAGCTCGTAATTAATTCTTCAATGCTTAAATCATTTCAGTATATACACATATATTTTTTATAATTCAATTTAGCACTTATAATACATATACAATCAAATTTAACAACATTTATTTACTTATGAACTTACCTCGTATGGACACAAATAGACCGAAAAGACTATTTGATAATTTTCGACTTTCCCCAATCCAAATCTGATTTTTCTCATTTCTTGATCTAATTCAATAAAAATTTAACTTATTTAATCATTTATTCAATCAAATTAATCCAAAAATACATAAATGAGCAAATTACACTTTTGCCCCTGACATTTCATATTTTCTCAATTTAGTCCCTATTTCAAAACAATTGTTCAAAATTTCAACATACTCTAGTTAGGCCAAATTTAAATTAGGTCCCTAGTAGCCCATTAATTTTATTTATTTCACGTTTTGACCCCTCAATTTACAAATTTCACAATTTAGTCCTTAGTAAGCATTTTTATCAAAAATTACTTAATAAAACATGATAATCTGACATCAAATATTTATTTTTCATCATAAAACAACAAAAGCAACAAGCTCTCATCAATGGAAAATCACAAAATACGCAACCAATTCAAAAATTCAAGCATGGGCTAGCTAGTATTCGAAGCAACGATCTCAAAAACATAAAAATTATCAAAAACTGAACAAAATCCATACCTTAATTTGATCTCCAAAGTGCCGAACCCTTAAACAAAGAAAATGTATTTTTTTTCTCACTTACATTCGGCTATATGGATGAACAATCCACTAACTTTACAATTTGTTTTATTTATTTACAAATTAATATACCATTTACAAAATTATCCTTTGTAATTTAATTAAGAAACCATATAATGGTTGTCCTTAACCGTCCATTCCACTATTAAATGGCCTAATTTAATTTTAAGGCCTCCATTGTAAAAAGAACATAGCAATATGGCACATTAACAATTACCATGCCACTTTTACATTTTACGCGATTAAGTCCTTTTTGAATATTAAGCACACAAACAATAAAATTTCCACACGAAACTTTCACATATATCAATTCACATATTATAAACACAGAAATAATATTAAAATATTTTTTTTGAATCAGATTTGTGGTCCCAAAACTACTATTCTGACTAGGGTCTAAACCGGGCTATTACAATAATGACACAAAAAGAACTGAATTTGAGACAACGTAGATGGTTGGAATTATTGAAGGATTATGATCTCGTTATTGATTACCATCTGGGGAAAGCTAATGTAGTGGCAGATGCCTTAAGCCAAAAATCGTTGTTTGCCTTACTGGCATTAAGCACCCATTTGTCTTTATCTGATGATGGTTCACTCATAGCTGAGTTAAAAGTTAGACCGATGGTTATGCAACAGATCTCTGAAGCTCAAAAAAATGATGATAAGTTGCAAGTGAAACGAATACAAAGTGAACCGACTCCTGACTCAGAATTTTAGATAGGGACTAATGGTTGTTTATTATTCAGAGACAGAGTATGTGTATCGAGAAGTTCAGAACTGATATAGAAGACTTTGAAATGAAGCTCATAATGGCAACATGTTTATCCATCCTGGTAGTAATAAAATGTATAGCGATTTGAAAAAGATGTACTGATGGCCGGGAATGAAACGGGATATTTTTGAATTTGTATCGAAGTGTTTGATATGTCAACAAGTGAAGGCTGATCACCAAGTACCTTCGGGATTATTGCAGCCAATTACAATACCAGAATGGAAATGGGTTTTGTAACATGATTACCTTTATCACCAAAAAAGAAAGATGTTGTCTGGGTAATTGTCGATCATTTAACGAAGTCAGCACACTTTATCCCAGTACGTATGGATTTTTCATTGGATAGATTGGCTGAATTATATGTCTTTGAGATCGTCAGATTGCATGGAGTGCCTGTCTCCATTATTTTAGATAGAGATCCTCGATTTACATCTTAATTTTGGAGTAAGTTGCATGAAGCTTTGGGCACTCGTTTACACTTTAGTACTACATTCCATCCTCAAACAGATGGACAATTTGAGCGTGTGAGATAGATTTTAGAAGACATGCTTCGGTGTTGTATACTTGAGTTTGGAGGTAACTAGGAGAAATACTTGCCTTTGATTGAATTTGCTTACAGTAACAGTTATCAGTCCAGCATTAGAATGGCACAATATGAGGCTCTATATGGTCATAAATGTAGAAATCCATTGTATTGGACAGAGTTAAGTGAGAAAAAGATACACAAAGTCGACTTGATTTGGGAAACTGAAGAAAAGGTGAAGATAATTAGGGACAGTTTGAAAGCGGCCTCGGACCGTTAAAAGTCTTATGCTGATTTAAAGTGAAAAGAGATAGAATTTCAGGTTGGTGATAAAGTATTCTTGAAAGTGTCACCTTGGAAGAAAGTTCTATGATTCGATCGTAAAGGAAAACTGAGTCCACGGTTTATCGGGCCATATGAGGTCATTGAAAGAATCGAGCCTGTTGCACATCAGTTAGCATTACCATCGGAGCTTGATAAAATTCATAATGCGTTTCATGTATCCATGCTACGACGATATCGATCAGATCCTTCACACGTTATTACTCCAACAGAAGTTGAGGTTCAGCCTGATATGACTTACAATAAGGAACTGATTAAGATACTAGCTTATGAGACGAAAGAGCTGAGAAATAAAAAGGTGGCCTAAACGACATGGATTAGAGGAAGCTACCTGGGAGCCTGAGGATACCATGAGGAAGCAATACCCTAACCTCTTTTCTAGTAAGAATTTTCGAGGACGAAAATTTTTAAGGGGGAAGAGTAGTAACAGCCCAATTTCTATGAGGTCGAAACAGTGGTTTCAGGACCACAAATTCGAGTTAAAAATAAAATTTATTTTATTTTATGGTTGGCATCATGATATGAAGGCCACATAAAAATTTTGATACGAAAATTTTACCGATTGTATGGTTAATTAGGTAAAGGACTAAATTGCATAAAATGCAAAAATTGGATTCTAGTAGCTGTAGGTATCAAATATCTATAGAATTCAAATCTTAAGGTCCTTATATGCTAATTAGACCATTGAAGGGTAGTTAGTAGATAGTTTAATGACACATCCATGGAAAAATCAGAAAAGGTAAGGGACTAAATTGGAAATCATTAAAATTAAAAGATGGTAATTAAATAAAAAGAAATATCCATCTAATTTCATATCATCTCCCCAAAATTTCCATGGAAACCCTAGACGAGAGGAAGACAACTTGCCAAGCTTGAAAAGGTATGAAATCAAGTCCCGTTTTAATGATTTTTATATTTTTGAAACCCGGATAGTCTAATATCTCTATTTAGGGGATTGATTTGAAAAGTTATCAAGGTATGAAATTTGGGTCATGGATGAATATGCTGAAAATTAGAAATTTATGGTAGAAAATAAAAGTTTGTTCATAGATAAACAACTTTTACAAAGTAATTTTTGATGAAAACGTGATTTAGGGACTAAAATGAAAAATGGTAAAAACTCATGGAAAATTCTAAAATTTGTGAAAAATGTGTGCTATAAATTTTGTTTATAAATTTCAGCTAGGCTTGGAAAGAGGATTAAATTTCATGAATTTTATTTTCCGAGCCTAGGGACGAAATCAAAATTTTTGAAAATGATAGGGGCAAAACGGTAATTTTGCCCTAGGATGCAATAGAATGCAAATGCATATGAAATGTGATAGATTAATAGTCAAGTTTATCCATATAGATCTAGAAAGACCAACTACGAAACTAGATCGAGGAAAGCGAAAGGCTTCGGATTAATTGAAATTCAAAAACGAACCATTTTCTAGGTAAGTTCTTGTAACTTAACTATGTATGTTAAATGCTTGAATTTAATTGTATGATTGTGTTGAGGTGAATGAGATAACATACGTTATGAAGAAACCATAAGTTGTGAAATGTTGACAAAGTGCCATGTTTCGGTTGAACGTTGAAATTCGATGGATTAAGGTGATATGCTTTAATGAGAATAATACTCCATATGTTGTAAAAAGGATTTAGCCCGGATGGGTAATCCTGATATAAGCCGCTCGAGCCTATGCTATAGATTGGATTTAGCTCGGACGGGCAATCCAAATCAAGCTCTTAGAGCATATGTCCTAAACAGGATTTAGCCTAGACTGGTAATCTTATAACATAATATATGGCTCGAGAGTGTGCTTGTAAGTTTGTTCCGAAAGGGGTACTTTTGAGTATACTAACCAGATGTCCATCGGCATTTCAATAGTTCAACGGAAAAAGGAATCTTGAAACAAGGAAAGGTGAAAAATTTATGAAACTTGTAATGTGATGAGCTTATCTATGTTTGCTTGATATTCATATGAGATTATGTGACTAACTTGTTTGAATAAGTGTATGTGTTTAGGTAACTTACCCAAAATTGATGGAATACATATTTATGTGTGCTTGTGTTAATAAATAAAACCGGTAAGTTTATTTTCTATTATACGAACTTATTAAGCATAAAATGCTTACTCCATTTATTTTTCCCTGTCTTATAGTGCTCAAAGCTCGTGAAGGTTGGAAGTCGGTCGAAGCAATCATCACACTATCCACTATCTCATTTTGGTGGAAATAGAAATCTCATTTTGGTATAATGGCATGTATAAGCTTAATTGGCCAATTATGGCTTGATGATAATGTTTGTAATCTAGCCATTGTAGTGGCTAGTAATGGTTGTTTGATATACTTGTAATGTCATGCTATGCTAGCTTTATAGACATTAAGTGGTTGTTTTTAGTAAGTCTAACATATAGATTAAACCAAGGTAAAATTATCAACATGTACGCATGTAGTGGTATGCCTTGTAAATGATGAAATATGCTTGAGATGGATGCTTGAAGTGGTTAGATTGTATTTGGTATGTCTTAGTGCAAGAACATGACAAATTTGGTTGACAAATGAGGCTAGGAAATGGCTTGTTTTTGTCCACACGGGCGTGTGCCTTGGCCGTGTATGACACACAGCTTGTCCCACGGGCATGTGGTCCGGCCGTGTGTCCTCTACATCTTAAAAATTAGAAGCAAAATGCTCAGAATTGGGCACACGGGTAGACACATGGTCTTGAACACGGGCGTGTTGTGAAAGCTACACCTAAATTTCAAAAATAAAAGTTTGCCACACGGCCTAGCACACGGTCGTCTGACTTGGTCGTGTGACTTCAATTTCTTTATACTTTAAAAGTCAGAAAGTTACGTGGGTTAGGGACACGAACGTGTTTAGTACACGACCTGACCACACTGGCATCTCCCTAGACCACATGGGCGTGTAAACCTTGCACCTAGGAAAAATTTTAGAAGTTCGTGAAAAATTCCTTGAGTTCTCGATTTAATCCTGATTTGATTCCAACACTCATTTTGGGCCTCGAGGGTGCATGTATGGGACGATATGTATGATCTCGAAAAATGAATAGTAGTTTATGTAAATTAATTAAAAAATATTCTGAATGTTTCGGTAATACTTTGAAACCCTGTTCTAATGACGGATTCGGGTTAGGGGTGTTACATGTTATTTCTCCGACAGAAGTTGAGATTCAACCTGATATGATTTACAGTGAAAAACCAATCAAAATCTTGGCGTGTGAAACAAAAGAGTTGAGAAAGAAAAGGTGCCTTAGTGAAAGTTCTTTAGCAACAACATGGTATAGAATAAGCTACCTTGGAACCGAAACAGTGGTTTTGGGACCACAAATCCAAGTCGGAGAGAAAATTTATTTTAATATTATTGCATGATTTGCATTGTGATAGGAATGTCATATGAAAATTCTGATAAGAAAATTTAATCGATTATGTGCTTAATTGTGGAAAGGACCAAATTGCATAAAATGCAAAAGTTGAATTCTAGTAGCTAGAAGGATTAAATAGCTATGGAATTCAAAATTTGAGGTCCTTATATGGTAATTAGACCATTAATGAAAAGTTAGTACATATTTTTGATGATTCATCCACGGAAAAATTAGAAAAGGATAAAGACTAAATTGGAAATGAAAATAATTAAAAGATGATAAATTAAATAAATGTTTAATATTATCATTTTATATCATCTTCATCCTCAAATACATGGAAACCCTAGGAAAGAGAAATCAAACTTTCTTGGCTTGATTAGGTATGTTTTCTTATCCTGTTTTTAGTAATTTTTATATTTTTGAGATCGAAATAACTTAATCTATCTATTTTGGGGATTAATTTGAAAAGTTATCAAAGTAACCAAGTTTTTCCATGGATGAATATGTTGAAAATTTGAAATTTATGGTAGAAAATGAAAGGTTGTTGATAGGTAAACAACTTTTACAGAGAGAATTTTGATGAAATCATGATTTAGGGACTAAATTGAAAAGTGGTAAAACCTATGGAAAAATTCTGATTTTTGTGAAATTCATGGATTGTTATTGTAACATGTAAAATTTTGTTAGGCTTGGAATAAGGATTAAATTGCATGAATTTCAATTTCCGAGCCTAGGGATGAAATTGAAATTTATGAAAAGTTTAGGGGAAAAATGGTAATTTTGCCTAGGGTGCAAATTAAACTCAATTGAGTATGAAATGGATTAAATTGATGATTAAATTCATTTATATAGATCCGAACAACTCAAATTCGAAGCTAGATCGAGGAGAAGAAAAAGTTTCGGATTAGTAGATTTCTATACAAACAAGTGTCGAGGTAAGTTCATATAACTTATTTGTGTATGTTAATATGTTTGAATTCAATGTTATATTTGAGTGAATTATATAAATATTTAAAATATGAAATAAATCATATGCTTGATATTGTTTGATAAATGACAAGTTCCGTTTGAATAATGAAATTCGATCGATATATGATTTCCTGTATTGAATGGGGTCCTACATATGTTGCAGACAGGATATAGCTGAGACTAGCAATCCTATTATAGCCTTCTTGAGTATCCTTTTATATAGTTCTTGCAAGCATCTTGATTGGTAGTGATTTTGCTTGTGTTGCACATTACCGCAACTCTGTTTGAGCATCCTGTTACATGATTCGATCGATTGTGATCCAGCATATAATGTGGACACAAATGTAGCTCTATGTGAGTGTCCTGGTATAGGCTCTTATGGGCTTCGTGACATGGCTCACTTGAACTCCTTTTTACCCTATCTGGTTCTCCCTGATATTAACTCTTCAGAGTTATCTGTTAAGCTCTATGAGGTACTTGATTAAAACTCTTTTGAGTTTTCCTGTTTAGCCCAGATAAGTGTCATGTTACATGGCTCAACTGAGCATCCTGATATGTGGCTCGAGAGTGTGCTCTCTGATTAAGTGCCCTAATAGGTACCCTGATTATAAGTTGACGGTTTACAGTTTTGTACACCTTACATGTACTACATGAGTATCCATCGATATTTCAATAATTCAATAGACAACATTTCAAACATGAGAAACCATAAGATTAAAAAAGTTATGTCCTGAATACTTCTGAATACCTGAAAGAGTGTAGCATGATGAGCTCATCCATGTTTATTTGATTTACATGTGAATTATGTTGCTAACTTGCTTATTTGAGTATATATGATTAGGGAAATTGCAAATTTGTTGGGAATCATGTTAATGTATGCTTATTTGAATGAATATAACGGGTAAGTTTAATTCTTGTTATACGAACTTACTAAGCATTAAATGCTTTATAGATTTTATTTTTCTTCTGTTTTAGAGTGCTCGAAAGCTCAAAAGGGTTCGAAATTGGTCGTAGTATCATCACAATATCCTATAACCCATTTTGGTATAAATATCAAACTTTTTATGGTATAATGGCATGTATAAGCTTGTTAGGCAAAATGATAAAATATTTTGGTTGTAACTAGCCATTGGAATGACTAGTGTAAAGTATATTTTGATGTAATTATATATGGCTTAGACATGTTTGATGAATGAATGGTTTTAAATTGGTATATATGATAACATAAATCTATATTTATAATTATGTCATTGGTAAATTTAATCACATAAATAAATGAATTAATAAGTCATGCAAAAGATTTGTTTTTGGCTGATTATTATGTCTTGAATTGGTTGATATAAATATGTAAGTGTTGATGTAGGTTGTTGGAAAATTTGGGTGAGAAATTGATAAACTGTAATCTATACACATTTTTATCCCATGCTTAGCACATTTATGGATGGTTTCTCCTTAGGTTTGGTGAATTCGATGCTCCTAATTCTTTAATTTCATGTTTTATACTTAGGTGAGCATAGAAGAGTAAAAAGAGCGAAAAATGGGCCAAAAACGGAGAAAATGGACCCACATGGGAAATCAACACGGCTTGGACTTCCTCACACGGGTAAGCCACACAGCCGTGTCCATTCGGTAGGATCGAAGCACGACTTACATGGGTAGAATACACGCCCGTGCCTATTTAATAGCCTTGAAAACAGTCTGGAGCAATCGCACACGAGCGTGTCACACGGGCGTGTCCCTGTCGAACCCAAGTATAGTCCTATTTGGAAAAGGCCACTTTTGAGGGCTCTTAGGCATTCTAAAGCCTATTTAAACACCTGAAGAGGCACTTAGAAGAGACATACGGAGTAGGAGGAAGGAATTACTCAAGGGAAGCCGATTGATCTATCTAAGAAGCCGAATTCATCGTCAACACTGAAGATCTCCCTTCAATTTCCATTCAGGGGTTTTGGTTTTCTTTATGTTTTGTATTCATTATTCTTCTAAGATGTTTTCTCTTATAATTATAAACTAAACCCCCTAAATACCTAAAGGGAATGAAACTTAAGACGGATCTTGGTATTATTATTTGAATTGTATGATAAATATTTGACTTGTTCTTAATTATGTGTTCTTAATTCTTGTCTTAATATTCCAGGATATTGATTCAAGTTAATGCGCTTATTCAAAGGAGCAAAAGTCCCTGTCTAAGAGTAAATTTGTCATAATTAAGTGGAGTTGATTGCACGCCTAGAGATAGGGTGGTAAGATTTTGCCGGATTAGGGTGAAATGTAATAAGGGGATCCATAGATCGAGTTAATGCAACACTAGAGCGTTAATTAAAAAGAGATTTTAATTAATCAACCTAGGGTTAGACGTTATTAGTCTCGAGAGAGATAATAATATAACTTAGGGATTTCTACGAATCAAGTCAAATGAATAAATCATCTGATTCAGAGTCAAATAACAAGTGAAGTCTGGGTGGATTTTTCCTTGGGTATTTTCTTAATAAATCGAATTTTTCCAAAATCTATTCCCCAATTTCTCTTTGTGCACTCTTAGTTTAGTTAATTATTTTAGATAAACAAATCCTTTAATTTTTAGGCTAGATAATAAAAAGAAAGTAATTACTAGTACTCTTGGTTCCTTTGGGTTCGACAATCCGGTCTTGCTAAAGCTATACTACTGTTCGATAGGTACACTTGCTTTCATTGTGATAATAGTTAGTTTCAAGAACGATTAATTATAAATTTTTAAAACCTGTCACGAATATCGCGTATCAGAAATAAAACTAGGAAATGACTTTATTTTGTCCACATGGGTAGACACACGGGTGTGTGTCTTGACCGTGTGTGACACACAGCTTGGCACATGGGCATGTGGTTTGGCCGTACATCCCCTGCATCTTAAATTTGAGAAATAGAATGCTCAGAATTTGGCACACGGGTAGAGACATGGGCGTGTGTCTCAGTTGTGTGTGATATACGGCTTAGAACATAGGCGTGTGTCTTGACCATGTGAACCTTGCACCTAATTTTTGAAAATTAAATTGATCACACGGCCTACTTACACGGGCGTGTAGTTGGCCGTGTGGTACAAGTTAGAAAGTTACATGGGGTTGGACACGGCCTGTAATACGGGTGTGTCCTATGATCACACGGGCATGTCCCTTGACCAAACGAGTGTGTGAACCCTACATCTAGGAAAAATTTTAAAATTTCATGAAAAATTTTCTAAGCTTCCGATTCAGTCCCGATTCGATCAAATGTTTAAATTGGGCTTCGAGGGTCTATATAAGGGACAATATGATTAATTTCATATATGAACAGTAAATTTCATGAATTAAATGAAATTATTCTATAAACTCTAAAGATGCTCCGTAACCCTGTTCCGGCGACAGATACATGTTTGGAGTCTTACAACCTGAGACATGGGCGTGTGTCTTAGCTGTGTGACCCCTGCAATTAAATTAAATGTTCTCGATTTAGTCCTGAAACACTTTTAAAGTGATTTTAAGGCCTCAAGGGCTCGAATAAGAGACGATATGCTTGTATAATATTGGATTATGTTATGTTCATTGAATGTTTTGAAAAGAATGATTATGTTATATTTATTTGGTAATGCTTCGTAACCCTATTCTGGTGATAGATGTGGATTAGATGTATTACATTTATTGGTATCAGAGCTTGCAGGTTTAGCCAATTCTCAAACTAAATCAAGCTCAGAATTGAGTCTAGAGGTATATGACATAGTTGAGTTGAATTGAGTCAGGATTTGGATGCTGATACATTTGTTTTTGTTTTATAGTTGAAAATGTCTGATGATTATAATAACGATGTTGATCAAGAGAGGTATACCGGAGATGATGTCTCTAATGTGTTAGATGGAACCGAATCAGTAACATCGAGCGTTAATCTAGTTAGTACTCAACAACCTAACTTTGAGCGATGTAATGCTTATGGAGGAGGTGACTCACAGTTACTTCGAGCTATCGCTGATGCTCTTCAATTTCTTGCGGGAATTACATCTATTACGACATCTAGACCTACTGTTCGTTGGGCTCCGATTAAAGAGTTACATAGATACAATGGGACCAAATTCTTAGGTTTGAAATGAGTTGACCCTTCTGCAGCTAAAGTTTGGATTGAATCCACTAAGCGCATCTTGCAACAACTTGAATGCAACCCGCATAAAAGCATAAATTGTGTTGTTTCTCTACTGCAAGGAAAAGCATATACCTGGTGGCAATCAGTAACATGCCGCGTATCCGCAGATCAGACTAATTGGGTCCAAAAGGAATTCCAAAAGAAATATGTTGGTGAACTATATATTGATGATAGAAGACAATAATTTTTTTATGTTGAAATAAGATGAAATTTCTGTGGTTGAGTATGAACGAGAGTTTTTGTGACTTAGTAGATACACCTTTGAATTTTTGCTGACTGAAATTGAAAGCTGCAAGCGATTTTTCTGTAATTTACGCGATATTTACGGATTTAGTTGAACGGGCGAGAATGGTAAAACAAGCTCTGGGTTTTGATAAGAAGATCGAGACTACTCGTACGATTCGAAAGTGTCCTGGAGCTGGTAGTTCAAATCCACAATTGAAAATATCAAAAGAATTTTGTAGTAGTTGAAGGTCGACTTATAAGTCAGATAGAGCTAATAGAAATCGTGATCGACAACCAATTGTGTCCACTGGTAGTTTACGAGGTCTAATAAGAGATATTGATATTCTGATTTGTATGCATTGCGAGAAAAAGCAATGTGGTGAATGCTAAAAGTTAACTCGAGGTAGTGCTAGAAAAGGGAATTATTTTGTTACTCATCAGTCGGAGACTGGAGCGCTAGCCCGAGCTTATGTTGTACAGACACATGAGGATGGCAATGCTAATGACGTTGTGACAGGTATATTTTTATTACATTCAGAATGCTGATGATCTTTGATCAAGATCCACTGTTCACTTCGAGATTTTGGAAATATTTGTATGAATCTCTTGGTACGCGACTTCATTTTAGCACAACTTTTCACCCGCAGACTGACGAACAATCTGAGCTTGTTATTCAAATTTTAGAAGACATGCTTCGCACTTGTGTTATTGATTTTGAATTGGGTTAGGAGCGTTACTTAACTTTGGCTGAATTCTTATACAACAATGGCTTTCAGTCGAGTATTCACACGGCTCATATGAAGCCTTATATGGTTGTAAGTGCCAAACACCTGTTTGTTGGTTGGAATTGGGTGAAAGAAGAATGATCGAGCTGAAGTTAATTCAAGAAACAGAAGATATTGTTAAGAAAATTCGAGATAGATTGAAGAAAACTTTTGATAGATAGAATTCATATGAAAATTTGAAACGTCGAGCTATTGAATATTCTGTTGGCGACAAAGTATTTCTTAAAGTTTTTCCTTGGAAGAAAATTTTGAGATTTGGTCAAAAAGGGAATTGAGTCATCGTTTTATCGGGCCGTATGAGATCACAGAAAGAGTAAGACCAATTGCGTATCGTTTAGCTTTACATGTGGAATTACAAAAAATGCATGACGTTTTTCATGTTTCAATGCTTAGAAGATACCGATCGGATCCAACTCACGTCATTTCAATAGAAGACATTAAGATTCAACCCAATTTGTCGTATGAAGAAGAACCGACCTAGATTTTGGCTCGCGATGTGAAAAAGTTGTGTAACAAGTGAGTCCCGTTAGTGAAAGTGCTATGGCATAGTCATAGTGTCGAGGAAGTGACTTAGGAATTGGAAGAGATGATGAGATCTCAGTCCTACCTCTTTTCAGGTAAACTTTGGGGACGATATTTAATTAGGGGAAAATTGTAACGACCTTATAGTCAGGGGTGTCAGAAAGTGATTCCTAGGACTTCGTTCCCATAAATCATAATCGTAAATATTTTTAATAATATTTACGAAGCTAGTTTCGTAGTTAATTGAGTTCCAGTTAGGCTAATTTGCTTGAATTAAGAGTTATTATAGTATAAGAACTAAATTGCGTATAGGGTGAAAGTTGAATTGTAGATTAAAAATTAATAGAGGGACTATAGTAGTAATTATCCAAATTTTTGATGTGGTAGACAGCATTAATGTTGTATTATATATATAATAGTTAATATATAAGCTATAGATTATAATTAATTAAATGAAATTGATATGTATATATGTATTATTTAATAATAGTAATAGTTAGTATAGTAAAACAAAATGGGAAATAAAAGAA
Organism: Gossypium arboreum; assembly: GCF_025698485.1. Lineage (NCBI taxonomy): Eukaryota > Viridiplantae > Streptophyta > Magnoliopsida > Malvales > Malvaceae > Gossypium > Gossypium arboreum. Next base: position 70,532,089 of record NC_069081.1, read on the forward strand.
AAAGAACATGCAAATTAAAAAGAAAAGAAAGAAAAAGAAAAAGAGAAACAAGAGAGGAGAAAGATGCACAGCCTAAGGGCTTATAACTTTCAAACTTCAATTTGATTAGTCGATTTAGTCCCTTTTCTTGTAATTTTTATATTTTTTGAATCTCGGTGTTTAGTACTACCCGACCCATGTTGAAATTTGAACAATTATTAAGATTTTAAATGTTTTTAATTTTGAATAGTTCTAGTATTAGGGATTAAATTGATAGATTTTTAAGCTAGAAACGGAAAATGTTTAAATTGTAGAACAAATTTTAAATTTTGTGTAATAGGAACTAAATTGTAAAAAAATTTGAAATTTAGGGGTTTAATTGAAAATGGGGAGCTAAATTTAGTTTAAAGTGAAATTAGTATAAAAATATAGGATTAAATGTGAAGAATAAAAATTAGTCTCGATTTAGGGACTAAATTAGAATTTAAGCAAATATTGAATAAAAACTAAAATAGTCAATGTGAAATTGAATTGTGTTGTATTAATGTATTTTAATTGTTTTAATTCTATAGCTAACGTTGTACAGGAATCCTTAACTAAAAAGGGGAAGGGTAGAATCGACGTCGAATAGCTCGAAATTCATGGTTTGTGTTTCTATAATCTGAACTCAGTTATAAATTATTGCATTTGAAATTATTGCATATGGTACGCATTGGAGGTGAGAATTAATGTGCTTTACAATTAAATTGAATTCATAGTTGACTGAATTGGATTGATTTGGCATATGTTATGAATGTATTGAGTAATTGGGAATTTGAAATGAATATATGTGTAATTGTGATCATGTGCAGATATGAGAATTGAATATTGGTTGTATTTGAAAAGTAAAAAGAAACCCTATTAACTGTATTGGAGTGAGTCAGATATAGCTAGCATGCCATAGGATAGGAAGAGTTCAGGAATTTTCTTCGACTTCGAGTTGATGAGGCACTGGGTGCTAATTTGCTTCGGTTTAACCAATGAGACACTGGGTGTCAATTTATATAGTACTGGGTGCAATTATTACTTCAGATTTATTTGATGAGGCATTGGGTGCCAACTGGTGTGTTGGTTGGATCCGTGTATCCGTTCGAGTCCGAGTCGTGTTAATAGGGGTAAATAAACAATAAAGTTCTATATATGATATTAAAATGACATAATATGTGGAATGGAAATGAGATAATAGATTGAAAGATGGAACGTGAAATTGTTGTGAACAAAAGAAAAATATGAGTTATGTACTCATGAATTGAATATGGAATGAGTTGTGCCATTGTATAAATGCAATGATGATTGATATATGGAAGCTATTTATATAGCAAGTGATTCGAATTGAAATAAATAATGGTTAAAGCCAAATCAAGTATGAAATCATGTGAAAAATTAAATACGATATAGAATGATGCATTAATACGTATGAATTTGAAAGGATGATCTTGTAATGGTTTTAGCATTTATATATTATTATGTCTTTAATTGTTCAGATTATAGAAATATCACTGAGTTTTACATAGCATACAGTTTTGTTTTCTGTATGCAGGTTAGGTACTTCTCTTTGATTGCTGGTTCAACATCCAGCAATGATCCTGATATCAAATATGGTGATGTTTATCTTTTGTAATGGCATGCACCTAGGATGTATTTGGGTTTTTAATAAATTTGGTATATGTTATGTAGTTGAGTTTGAGTATAATGTTGGTTTGGTATGTATATAAACACATGTTATGTTTGATGCCATAATTTAGGTATGTTATTTTGAACCTAAGATTGTTAGGTGTTTGTGAATTTACTAATGATGTTTAGGTGGTTATGAATTAAGGAAAATGGAGTGGTTTTGATATGTTTGGAACTTTGATTTGAATGATGTACTGATGATATGTTTCGATAAGATAAATGTGGTTCCAATGAAGGAACATTGGTTAGGCACCTAGGATAATTGTTTTAGCATGTTTTGAGCGTGTTTAATCGTGTTTTGAATAGGTTAAACGAATCGTTTTTGAACTTCTTAATGCCCAAGCAAGTAAGAAATGGTAAACTTGTTGTTTAAGAAACATTTTAAGTCCATAAGGCCAGACACACGGGCGTGTAACTTGGCCGTGTGAGACACACTACTATCACACGGGCGTGCGAGGCCATTTCGAGAGTTTACACGGCCTGGCATAAGAACGTGTGGCTCGGCCGTGTAAACCAAGTTAGAGAGTTACACGGGAAGAAACATGAGCTGAGACACAGCTGTGTGCCCCTACTTCGAATGTCCTCACGGCCTGAGACATGGGTAGAGGTGTGCATGGGTCGGGCCTGGCCGGATTCAAGCTAGGCTCAACTAAAAATTCAGGTCTGTTTGCTAGGCTCGGGCTCAGCTCGGCCCAAAAAATGGGCTTAAAATTTTGCCCAAGCCCGACCAGGATAAAAATACTAAAACCCGAGCCCAACTTAACCCGCCCATATTAATTTTTATATTATTTTTATATAATTTTAAAATATATATAATGCATAAAAAATATTAAGATAGATGCAATTTGACAAGCAAATGTCTCTAAAATAATAACAAAATTAACAAATGTCTTTAAAATAATAACAAAATTAACAATAAAATACGTTTTATACAATATCCAAACAATAACAACAAAATAGTAGCAACATAATAGTAAAATGATAGCAAAATAGGGAGAAAACAATAAGAAAATAATATTAAAAACAGTAGAGTTTTTTTGTCCTTTAGTGAATTAGAGTTGGGTCGGGCCGGGCTTAGGCCAAAAATGCCTTATCCTGGGTCCGGCCAATTTTTAAACGGGCCTTATTTTTTTGTCCAATCCTATTTTTCGAGCCTATATTTTTGCCCAAACCCTTCCACATTTTGGGTCGAGACACTCTATATTTTTGCCTAAACCCTCCCACATTTCAGGCCGGGCCGAGTGACCCGACCCATGAGCAGATCTAGACACAGGCGTGTGTCTCAGCCGTATGTGTCAGATGGCCTGGCCACACGGCCGTGTGACCCCTGCAGTTAAATTTTTCTAATTTTTAATGATTTTAAGGCCTCGAGGGCTAGAATAAGGGACAATATGCTTGTATAGTATTGGATTATGTTATGTTCATTTAATATTTTGAAATGAATGATTATGTTACATTTATTTAGTAATGCTCTACAATCCTATTCCTGCGATGGATACGACTTAGTGATGTTACACTTTACGTAAGTGAAACGGGGATTTTTTTTACTACTCTGAAAAATTAGTTTGATTTTTTTATTTATTAATTAAATTTCCTTATTTCTCATTTTCTTCTACATCTATTCTTTTTCTTGTTCTTTATTTTTTCTTCTTTTCTTTTTATCTATTGTCGCTTCCTTCTTCTCCTTTTACTTTTTGTTTCGGTCATCCTATTGGTGCGTTTAGTTACTTCTTTCAATGGTAAGGCTGTTTGTATAAATTCCAGGGTTGAAATACTCTGTTTGAGCATGATTGGTTATCTTTTTAAGAAAAGATCCTCAAAGTAACATTCCTTCAACGTGTTAGTTCAGTATATCGCTGTTCCGTATGAGGTGAGTGGGAAATTTTGCAAGATTAGTGCTTCTTCGTCGAAGTGTTAAAAATAACTCTAGTTTGTTTTTACTTTTCGAGTGTTCCTTTGAGAATTAACTGTTGATTTAGTCTTTGGTTGTGTGGTATTAGGTTCTAGAGTCATTCCTGTTGCTTTTGCGTCAACTTTGCATCAAGTGTGTAACGAAAACTCAATTTTTTACTATTTACGAATGCCAAAAAACATGGTTGTTGATGCTACACGGCCTTGTGCCAGGCCGTGTGGTAGGCCGTATGAGTCACATAGTCATGTGTCAGGTTGTGTAACTCATTGTTTATAAATTAGGGTCATATGGGCTAGAGAGACCGGCGTGTTTCCAAGTCGATTTACTTACTATTTGTGAATTAAGGTCACACGGGCGTGTGTTTAGGCCATGTAATTCACTATTTTGGGAATTTGATTCACATGGCTGTGTACTAAGCTGTATATGGTAATGAGCTGGGCCACACGAGCGTATGCTAAACTGTGTGAACTACACGGGCCAATCGCCCAGGCCGTGTGTAATAATGAGCTAGGCCACAAGGGTGTGTGCTAAGTCGTGTGGACCACATGGGCCAGCCATCCAGGCTGTGTGAATCCACACAAGCATTAGGGCTAAAAATTAGTATTTTTCCTTTAAGACAAAATCGTTGTTCGAAACAAACATAAGCCTACCGTAAGGTCTATGTGATCTGAATTAGATAATGAGACTATATTCCAATGATTTGTTATTTAATATTTTGTTATATATATAGTTGATATGAAAGCTGATAAGTAACTATAATAGTTTTACATGAGCATGTTCTGAATTTGTATTTTTGTATACACATATCTGATATCTATTAATCCGTATCTGCACTGGGTTGGGCTAGTGAAAAGGAGGAAGTGTGGACAGTTTAATAATCTGCCGAGCTGAGTGGCTAAGCTACAAACTCATATTTAACTTAGTGAGTTATCGCATTCTGATCTGACAGCTTGACTGTAATATTTCTGAAACATGACACATAGTCACTATGCAGTGTGGAGGGATGGATGGGTACTTGATACCCTATATGGTTTGTGGTGTGTAGCGATTGAGGGTTGGAATTTGCATCTATATTTGAACCGTTCTACAATTGTATCTAATATATTATATTTCTATTTCTGTATCTGATTTTAAGAATTGACTGACTAAAGACAAACTAAAATCACATTTGATATTTTACTATTTAATTGGGAATGTGAGTTACACACTGAGTTGTAAACTCATTAGTTGTTTGTTTAAATTACAGGTAACCCACAGACTTAGGCAGGTCGATGTGGCAGGAGCTTGGTCATTCCTCTTTAGTTATTTTTATCGTTGCTTTTATAAAATTATGTTAGTGTGTGTTTATTTTAGATTATGCTTTGAAAGTTGAATTTTTATGTTTGATCTAACTAATTACATGTTTTTTTTTTACTCTTGAACTTCAAATAATTAAAGGTTGGTTTGTACTAAAATAATTTGATGTAACCTTCAGACTTTGTCTAAACGTCTAAGCTGGGTATGAGGTATTACATTTAGTGGTATCAGAGCCAGATTTATAAAACCTGGGCTATGTTTTTGGGCTCCTATTTTTGTTAAAATGAGTTATTAATAAAACTTTATTCGACTAACTCTGATAACTGGTTTTAAAAAAGATCGAGTCTCTAGCAGTGAACTTTTAAGAACTTCTGTTTTAGCTATATTATTTAACTAGGAATACTATAGTAACAGAACTTGTCGATTTAGTTAAAGACTGTGATATGAATTGTGAACAAAAATATCTTATGAGAACTCTGATCTGATCTGTAAACTTGTAACATTGTAGATAAGTTGAGATACTGAGTTCGCACGGTATTTGTGGACGTAGTTCTCGTGGGTGCTGTGGGCATCGAGAAGGAGCTCGAGCAAAGTCATCTTCTATTGCCAGTATGCCCAACCTGAAGACTAGCGAGACCGTTGGTACTCCTACAACTAAGTCTGGGTCTCAAACTTCAATAGCCAGGGATGACGTACTGTCCCAAGCTATGTTACGTGTCTTAGAGAGGGTCACTAGGACCCATTTTAGATCCAGGAGCTGAGGGTCAATTACTAACGACTCTGGTCGAATGCTGCTGAGATATTTAGGGCTATCATTAAAAGTTGCCCCTATAGTGACTGAGTATTGGTTAGAAGCCACCGAGCGTATTATGAATGACATCGACTGCACTCCTGCATAGAAGTTAAAGGGTGTTGTATCTTTGCTCCGAGATAAGACTTACAAGTGGTGGTTGATTGTTTAGCAAGGTGCCCATCCTGAACAAATTACTTGGGATTTCTTCAAGAGTGCCATCCAAAGCAAGCACGTGGGGGCGAGTTATATGGAGGATCGTAGACACGATTTTATGAGCTTGGTCTAGGGCAAGAGGTCTATGGTCAAATATGAGGCTGAGTTTCTAAAATTGAGCAAGTATGCTTGTGGTCTGGTTCTAAACGATTATGGGAGGAGTATTTGATTCCAGGAAGGATTGAGATATAATCTGAGAGTTCTGATAGCACCTCAAAGAGAGCGGGTTTTTATGGCCTTGGTTGACAAGGTGAAGATAGCAGAGGAGGTGAAGCGCACTAAGCGTAAGAGGAGAGACGATAGAGAAGTCAGAGTAAGCTCAAGAGGGATTCGGGTCCCTCTAGTTCTGTTCAACGCCTTAAGAAACGGACTAGATTTGATGGGCCTTAAAGGTTTGAGGCAGGAGCTGCACCGATTGAGATTCAGACCTATAGCGACTGTGGGAGAAAATTGGAGGCTTGTCTTCGGTGTGGATCAATGGAGCATCATTCTCTAGACTATCCCTTATGATCTGATCAGGTACAAGCTTTGCACAAGCTTCAGCTCTGGCTCCAAGTCCTGTTCAACCACTCAGAGCAGCTCAGTAGCCATCTAGGGGTCATGGTACGATCAGGAGTGGAAATGGTTCTGGCCGAGGTGCAGGTCAGATTGAGGCACAACAGCCTACCCTTGTGTATATGGTGAAGAGTCGTGAGCACAGAGATGACGCTAACATGATAGTGGGTACGTTCTTTATTCACTTTGTTCTTTATTTTGCTCTAATAGATATTGGTCCACTCACTCATATGTATTTAGTATTGTTTTTGTGAATCTGGGTATATCTGCTAAGAGTACTACTAGAAAGGTTCCTGTAATTAGTCTTTTACGTCAGTCGGTCCAAGTTGATAAAGTTGAGTTCTTTATATATGAGGTGCCTAATTGTTATGAGTTTTAAATTGAAAGTCCTTATGTGACAATTATTCCTTTAATAAGTTAGTGAATGGATATTTGTTTGGTATTTTTGAAATTTGGTTGAAATAAAAAGGGTAATTTTGTAAATTAATTAAAATAATCTAATAAGACAAATGATAAAAGCTATCATTTTTTTTTTTCATTCTTTCTTCTTCAACCGTGGGAAAGAACAGAAAATAGCAGCCATGGATGAGCTCCATTCGGCCAAGCTTTTATGGCTTATATAGGTATGGGTTTTGTCCGTTTTTAATGATTTTCGTATTTTTGAGATCCCGAAGCTTAAATTTTCTATTTCTACCAATTGATTGAAGAGAAATTAGAGTTTAAAATTTACCCATTCATGATATGGTTGTGCTTTGATGATTTATAGTGGATAATGAATGTTTGATGTGTTAAATATGAGTTTTATTCAATGAATTTCGGTAAAAATGTCAAAAGGGGTTAAATTGTGAAAGTTACAAATTGGTCATAAGTATGTGAATTAGTGAAAATTTGGAGTTGCCATAGAAGAGAAAAATGTTCAGCATGTCTTAAACCTTATAGAAATTGAATAAAAATTAATTTACGAGCATTGGGGCAAAAGTGCAAATATGCAAAAGTTTAGGGTCAAAATGAAAATTTGTAAAAATATGATTTTTAGACCCATATGAATATTGTGACTGATTGGTAGGCTAAATGTGATGTTATAGATGATGAAAATTGAGACTTGGACCTAGAACGGAAAGAAATCGATTTATGGATGAGTATGTCCTTTTCACATTTGTGGTATCGAGGTAAGTTCAGTATGTAAACAATACCATGCTATACATGTATTTAAATGTTATCATTACATGAATTGTACAGATATTAATGTGTATGTAATTAATAGAAATATGATAAGACAAAGCCTTAATAGGCGAGGAAAAATCCGTTTGAACCTTAGGAATAGAATAGGATCTGAGTGACATGTCACTAGGAATTATGAGTCTAGATGACTAGCTCGAGAGTGAGCATTGAAATGTCATGAGATATGAGGTAGCTTTAGCTACAATTGAAGCACTTATGTGCAAAGGCTTTTCAGTATCTAATTAGTATTCCAAGTGTTCAACGGGCAATCCAAGGAAAGAGTTAATGATGGTCTCAATGAGGTAAGTCATTGGTGAGTATGCACTCGAGTTATGTTACGAGTTGTGCAAGTATGTATACTAATCCTATGAGAATGCCTTGATATGTGATGATCTATGATGCATAATATGTATTCTTACCATGATGGATAAAATGGTGTTGTATTAATATTATGAACAATGATCATGAATGAGTAATTTAGCCTTGACAGATTTGAGTTACTGCAGTAGTGTAACTTTGAAAATACACTAAAAATAGTGAAAAATGAGTTAGAGGCAGAATAAAATATGGGATTAAAGCTTAATGAGTCTATTTTCACATGAAAGAAACAGAGGAAGAAAAAGAATTCCATATTGTTTGATATTTGAATTCTTGTGAAACAGGGTCTGAATGAATTCGAGATCCCCTGTTCTAACTTTAGAAATTCACCAAAAATTGTACAAAAATTATTAAGAGTTATACCTTACATGAATGGATTCCTTATTGAGTCTATTTTTATGGGGAATAAACGGCATGGTCGTTGGAATTTTGTACAGGGAGAAATTCGGTTTGTAGTGTACAGGGGTCAAAGTGGTCATACCCTGAAACAGGGAGACTTTAACTAATAAAATGTACTATTTGGCTTAACCAAAAATTCTGGAAATTTTATGGAAAAAAATAAAATAAGTATAGTTTCAGGGAAAATTAACGCAACTTAATTCGGAGTTTCGTAGCTCCAGATATAAATAATTTAGTGACCATTGCTCAGAAAGACAGCTTGTAGTGAACTTGAAAATATGTTGTAAACATTGATAAAACAAGTTAATGAGTTGCTTATTGTTTTCATATGAACTTACTAAGCTAAAGCTTACCCCTTCTTTCCCATGTTTTCTAGAGTTCCAGGTTAGCTCGGGTTGGAGGCCGTCGGAGATATTATCACCCTATCGAGTTAACGTTATCGAGATAAGTAAACTCAAGTGATTGAGTCTATGGCATGTATAGGGTTTTAATGTGAGTATGTAATATTATGATTTAGCCAAAGGCATTGGCTTGTTATTAAGGTAGTATTAGTCATGCAAATTGGCCTATGTCGGCTAATGACGTTATGGGTCCATATGATTATTCTTATGCATTTATGTTATTATTTCTTGTGATGTGGCTTACAACATGTATGCCTAGAGATTGAATTGAGATTCATTGATGAGCTAGTAACTAATGCAGGATTAAGTGATTGGTAAATAGTTAATAATGCTTCATGAATGGTTTGTGATGTAATGATAGTTATGTCTAGTATGTGGTAATGATATGGGCAAATTCTATAATATTTATTACATAAGAAAATAACTTGAGCATATCATGTTTGTAGATGTTTAAGAGCTCATTTATGCCACGTTGTATGTTATTGGATAAGTATGTATCTATGCATGTGGTGTGAGAGTGACAAAAGGCTTGATAATTAGACTATTTCGGCCATACGGCTGAGCACATGGGCGTGTGAAGCCTTAACGCAAGAGATTTTTCTAAGTTTTCATGAGTTCTCGATTGGGTCCCGAACCGCCCCGAATGCATGTATTGGGCCTCGTAAGCTCGCATAAGGGACAAATTGCATGTGAAAAGAAAAGTTTTTAATTATTTGAGATTTCATGGCCCTGTTTAGTATGGAAGTGTTAGTAAAAGTCAGGTAGCACCTCGAACCCCGTCCCGGCGTCGGATGCGGGCGAGGGGTGTTACATCTTTGGTTTCTCATTTTTGTCAGATTGAAGATGGTGGGATTTCTTATTTCAGATTAAGCAGCGATGGGGTTCTGTGTTTGAAGGATTGAATATGTGTGCCTAGTGATGTTGAGTTGAGGCAGTCGATTCTATAGGAAGTGCATAGTAGCCCTTATGCTATGCATCCCAGTGCGGATGAGATTTATAGGATATTTAAGAATTATACTGGTTGCCTAGTTTAAAATGAGAGGTAACTACCTTTGTCTCTCATTTTTTGACGTGTCAAAAGGTTAAGGTTGAGCATCAACTACCTTCAAGTCTGCTACAACCGATTAAGATTTCCCTTTAGAAGTGGAAGCATGTGACTATGGATTTTGTTAGTGGGTTGCCCTAAACACTGACTATGAAGGATTTGGTTTAAGTCATCATTCATCGATTGACCAAGTCTGCTCACTTCCTTCCCATCCTGACTGATTATTTGCTTTAGAGATTGGCTAAGTTGTTTGTCTCTAAGATCGTAAGATTGCATGGAGTGCCAGTTTCGATCATCTTTGACAAAGACCCACGTTTTACTTCTCGATTTTTGAAAAAGCTTCACAAGGCCTTGAGCTCTCGATTGGATTTTAGTACTATGTACCATCCTCAGACCAATGGACAGTCTGAGTGACTCATTCAGATTTTAGAGGATACGTTGCAGAGTTGTGCAATCAACTTTCAGGGTGGTTGGGAAGATTATCTGCCACTAGATGAGTTTACGAACAATAACAACTTCCAGTCTAGCATTTATATGGTGCCTTACAGGGCTTCGTATGGTCATAAGTGTCGTACCCTTCTTTCTTGGACCGAGTTAGGTGAGTGTCGCCTTTTGGGTCCCAAGCTAGTTTTAAAAATTGAAAATACTATTAGATTTACTTTAGATCGTCTTAAGGTAGCTTTCAATTGACAAAAATCTTATGCAGACTTAAAAAGGCGTGATATTGAGTATTCTATGGGTGACTAGATATTTCTGAAAGTTTCTCCGCGGAAACAAGTTCTTCGGTTTGAGCGTAACGGTAGGTTAAGTCTAAGATTCATTAGACCTTGCCATATTCAGAAACACATTGGACCTCTCACTTATCAGCTCGAACTACCTCCTGAGTTGGATCGTATTCAAGATGTGTTTCATGTCTCTATTTTGAGACGGTATCAGTCTAATCTATCTTATATTGTTCCTGTTGAGGAGATTGAGGTACGATTGGATCTGAATTTTAAGGAGGAACCTTTTCAAATTCTGGATCGAGACATCCAGATCTTTAGAAGGAAAGCCATTCCTCTAGTTAAGGTTATGTGGCAAAATCATGGCATTGAGGAAGCCACTTAGGAACCTGAAGATTCAATTCGTCAGCAATACCCTTATCTGTTTTAGTCAGGTAAATTTCGAGGCCAAAATTTCTTTTAGGGGGAGAGAGTTGTAACGCCATGTATTTTTGAACTGTTGTTATTAGCTTCTGTTAATAATTCATTCTTTGTATTTGTGGCTAAGTGTTTTGTTGTGTGATTGAGGTCAGGGGTTCAAGTCTCGCTTTTAGGAAATTTTGTTATTTTTGGTTCAACTATTGTCATTGAACTGTCGGCCTAAGTTTATCTATGTGTTAATCTGTGTCAAGAATGAGCCTGCTGGTTCACTGGTTAAGTTTTTGTATATCCTTTGGTCTTATGTTCGAGTCTTTGCGTAAGTGAAATATGGATATTTTTTTACTACTCTGTAAAATTAGTTTTATTTTTCTTTATTTATTAATTTTAAATTTCCTTATTTTCCCATTTTCTTATACATTTTTTCTTTTCTTCCTCTTTTCTTCTTCTTTATTTTTTATTATTTTCTTCTTGTATCATGTTACTTCCTTCTCCTTTTGTTACTTTTGTTTCAATCATCCTGTTGGCGCATCTAGTTACTTCTTTCAATGGTAAGGTTTATCGTATAAATTTTGGGGTTGAAATTCTATTAATTGTTGCTTTTCGTTTGTTTTTGCAAAGAATTAGTTTCCTACTTGTGTTGCTCGATTCATCTGTTCAAGTGTCCATTGGTTATCTTTCTATGCAAAGATCCTCAATGTAACGTTCTTTCCACACGTTTGTTCAGTATATCACTGTTTCATACGAGGTGAGCAAGAAATTTCTCGAGATTGGTGCTTTTTCATCGAAGCTTTTGAAATAACTCTGTTTTGTTCGACTTTTCAAGCGTTCGTTTGAGAATTAGCTGTTGAATTGGCCTTTGGTTGTTCGGTATTAGGTTCTGGAGTCATTCTTGTTGCTTCTACGTCGACTCTGCATCAGATGTGTAATAAAAACATGAATTTCTACAATTTGTGAATGTCGAAAAACATGGTTTTTGACGCTACATAGCCGTTTGTTAAGCCGTGTAACGAGTGTGTGTCCAGGCTGTGTAACTTACTATTTTGGGAATTTGATTCACATGATCATTTGCTAGGCCATGTGTTGTAATGAGCTGGGCCACACAGTTGTGTGCGAGGCTATGTGCACTACACGGGCCAGTCGCCCAGGCTAAAACTTAGAATTTTTCATTCAGGCCAAAATCGTTGTTCAAAATGAATGTAGGCCTACCATAAGTTTCGTATAATCTAAATTAGGCAATGAGATTGTATTTTGATGATCTTTTATTGAATATTTTGTTATATATATAGCTTGATCTAAATTAGGCAATGAGATTGCATTCCAATGATCTTTTATTGAATATTTTGTTATATATATAGTTGACATGAAAGTTGATAAGTAACTATAATAGTTTTACATGAGCATTTTTTAAATTGGTATTTCTATATATGTTTATCTGATATCTGTTAATTCACATCTGCATTGGTTTGGGCTTGTGAAATAAAGGAAGTGTGGGTAGTTTAATAATCTGTCGAGCTTAGTGGCTAAGCCACAAACTCATATCTAACTTTGTGAGTTATCGCATTCTAATCTGGTAGCTTGATTGCAATATTTTTGAAACGTTAAAAATAGTCACTATGTAAGTGTGTAGGGATGGATGTGTACTTGATACCCTATATAGTGTGTAGGGATGGACGAAGATGGTGTATAGCAGTTGGGGGTAGGAATCTACTTCTATATTTGAACTATTCTGCAATTGTATCTAATATCTTCTATTTCTGTTTCTGTATCCAATTCTGAGAATTGAACGATATGGTCTTTCCGTATGATGCCACAGCCTAGCTATGGTCTTACACAATATGGAGTCTTGATCATGGACGATTCCTTTCAGAGATCATGTTTAAAGTCTCGATGGACCCCCTTAGACGAATCCGTGGAGACAGACACAAACTCACTATCAGACCGTTCATGCATTGACATCATTTAAACTTAACATACTATTCACCCCATACATTCAAAACATGCCCATATAGTCAAGCTTTAACTTCAAACTATTTATCACATACTCTATACTTGTAAGATTCATACGAGTCATACATGCAACCCTCAACTAATATTTACACATCAGTATATTCATCATCCCATCCTTTTCTAGTTTCATTTCACAGTTCATAAGGTTCATCACAGAAGCATCTAAAATAAATAGTACACATACATGAGTCAGTTTAGAGACCCACCTGAAAACCCCAAAACAACAACTTGATCCCTAGGTCCAAACATCCATCGAGAAATCTCAGCAACCATTCCTTATAAAACATAGGATACCATTAAAACTCATTCATATGACTTTCATCAACATTTGGAACCTCGATAACCTTCATGCAACATTTTACTTCCTCATCTTACTATTTACACACATAAAATAAACTTATTCTTTCTGAAGTCAACAAGCAAGTCCATAATACTTACCTAGAATATGAAACAACCTTCTATATGAACTCTGATCCTTAGTTTTAGCTTAGTAATAAAGATCCTTGATTAGATGCAAAGTAAATAAGCAATGGTGTTTCAATCACACCCCTAACCCGTATCCATCGCTGAAATAGGGTTACGGAGCATTACTGAAAAACAGTAACATAAAAACATTCTTTTCCAAATATTTTATAAATCATATCTTAGTCCATTCAAACACATGCATATTGTCCCTAATTTGAGCCTTCGAGACCTTAGAAACTCCTTAAAAATGATTTGGGACTAAATCGGAAACATTTAGAACTTTATGGAAAATGATAGAAAATTTCACATTACAAGGGTCACACGGCCAAGCCAGTGCCCATTTTCCAGGTTGTGTAACTCTCGAAATATTACCTTTAAAACCTACAGAGGACACACGGCCTCGTAACCCCATTCGGGCATATCGAATGAGTCTTAAGAATTTCTGTTCATATTATGACATGATCATACGACCCTGTTTCAACTCTAAAAATTCATTGTGCTTTTGTTCGATAAATCTCTGGCTAATGTATTTCTTACGGAACTCAGTCTGAAACAACTCCCAAGTCACCCATTCTTTCGGAACCACCGATACTAGTGTATTCCACTAGTGATATGCGGTGTCTCGTAGCAAAGATATGGCACATTTTAGACACTCATTAGGGGTACAAGATAACTCATCAAACACGCGGATAGTCTTATCAAGCCAGAACTCAGCTCGCTCAGCATCACCATCATCAGTGGCTCTGAATTCTTCAGCCTCGTGTTTTCTGATTTTATCAACAAGGGACTTATGTAATCTCAACGGATCAATCACTTGAGGTATAACAAGTATCGGAGGAGGATTAGTTGAGGGTGGAGGTTGTTGTGCAGCCAGATTTGTTCGGATATACTAAGTAAACCAATCATTCATCATTTGGTAAAAGGCTTGTTTAGCCTCTCCTCTTGGTTACTCAAATTCGGTCAAGAATCAACCAGCGCTGTCCCTTGCACGGGAGCAGGCGCTATACTCTCGACATCATCAGCTATGGCCCGGTGGGGATCCATTTACTATACGAAAACACATTTTTAAATGACAGGAGTCATTACACTATCACAGTATAAAATATGGCATGTATAGCTAGACTCACACGCTCTACATTAGTCCTAGAATCAACTAAATCATAGCTCCGATACCAATCAAATGTAACACCCCTAACCCGTATCCGTTATAGAAATGGGGTTACGAGGCATTACCAGACCAAACAGAACCTCTGAACGATTATATAAACTCTTAGATCATTACAAATGTATACATAATAATTTATAAAATACATAGTAAAATTTTACGAAACATTAACATTAAATAAACATCTTATTTCATACTCAAACCCTGTCATATTCAAACACAGTCATACGAATATAATGTATAACCATGCTTAGAAACATATAGTAACAATTGTTAATTCGTGACTATTAAACATACAACAAATACTACATTAAAAAATCTCACAAATATCTCAAGCACAATTTCATAATTTATAACATTATGAACATGATACATGTTAGTAGGAGCCAATTCATTAATAACTTAAACTCAAAAATCAACTTACCTAATTTTTATAAAAACAATCATAACTCCTTATAACATGAATTCCTATTCATTTGGTCATTTTTCCAATGCCTTAGCCGAATATAAACTTGCTTAATACTTATACTTTAACAATTGTCCACTTTCAACTTATTCAATCATTTTACCTTAATTGTATACATACACATAATAGAACAAATAAACAAATATAAAAATTTTTGACCATTAACCTATTCGGCTAACAAAATATCCTACTAAAATTAAACCCAACCTGCAAGATAAACATTAAACCTATAATGTTTAAACACAACCAATCAATTTAATATATATACGTATAATCGGTCATTCGATTATCTAACATTAACTGAATGCTAACTGACCTTGTTTGTCGAATCAAAACATAGTTATTTCACAAGCTATACATTATGCCTAAAGTCTCATTTACAACCAATGATAAAAAACATATAACTATTATCCATTTCTACTTCATCAAATAACCATTTACTAAAACTTCAAATCATAGTCATTTACCTAATACATCCTATTTATATATCATGCATATTAGTAACAAAAATATCTAACCACAAATTTCACATCATACCAAATATACCATACACATATACTTTGACATAACTGCATCACCATTAGCAAATATAACAAACATAATTCACATATAAATATATAATGGTCAAAACATCGAAACCAAACCTAACATAATGAATAAGCCATATTTCGCATGGCTCATATTTACATAACCCAAAATTAAAGATAAACATAAGCTAGCCTATACATGCCATAGGTTTAAGTTCAACTTTATAAAAACAGTGAAACAGTCGAAAGTGTGATAAGCTTCTCTGACAATCCCTGAGCCTGTAACTAGTCTCCAAAATCTATAACACAAAGGCAAACATACACACACAGTAAGCTACCATTGCTTAGTAAGTCATAAGCAAAGAAACAACTCGTTGATAATAACAACTCAATTTAACCAAATCAATTTATGCTATCATAATCACATTTAATTTCAAGCTCACAGTTTCATATTCCACATATACTTTCATATATAAACTTTATCTTGGTGAATATACATATCGATTATCAAAATATCATTCAATTTCAAAGCCATAATATCATTATATAACTGAATATATATAAACTCATATGCATATACTCTTGAATCATCTCATAAATATTCACATTTTATAGTCATAAGGCCGAATATAACCATTCATATACATTTACACATAGTTCACAAATATGATATCACTTATACATAACCTTTGGTCGAATATACTTTTCATATGCACATAAATATTCATTTGCATCGTATATAATTTGTATCACATATCAAATAGTCAACTTACCTTATTTTCAAATAGGCAATTTAACTATCACATACCTGATCACCTTAACTCGATTTCACATTCGATCATAACTTATCATTGCCCATTGAACCATTAGAAATTGAATAGGATACTCGGATAATCACACATATCGTACAATGCCAACGTCTCAAACGTGGTCTTACATGTAATCACATATCAATGCCACTATACCAGACAGGGTCTTACATAAGAACACATATCGAGCCAATGTCCTAGACGTGGTCTTACATGAGAACACATACCGAAAATCCTATGCCATACATATGTATCCTAGCTATTCCTAAGGTTTGTACGGGGCTTTTGGACGTCGTAACTCAGTCGAATCGAATTCATAAACATAGTTCCCAAGCATATTCATATTCGGCTACCACATATATATATATATTCACATAGTTCATTTCAGCATGTAAAACTTGTATTTATTTAAAATTAACAACAACTATTTGCTTATAAACTTACCTTGGACAACGATAATCGGAACGAGACGACTATTTGACAACTTTGGTTTTTCCCCAATCCAAAATCTGATTTCTTTGGTTCTTGATCTAAACATATTCAAATTAAACTCATTCAAACATAATTCCATTCAATTTAGTCCTAAAACACATAAATGGGAAAATTACCATTTTACCCCTAACATTTCACACTTTTTACAATTTAGTCCAAATTGCACAAACACAAAACATGCAAAATTTAAGTATACCATGCTTAGGCCAAATCTTCCTTATGCTCATACAAGTCCATACATTTAATTTATTTTACATTTTAGTCCCTCAATTTATTATTTTTGCAATTTAGCCCTAATTATTCAAAATCATCAAAAATTCCAATACAAAACATATTAACCCAAAACATATCTTTTATAATTTAACAACTAACATCACAAAACTCAATTATTCATCAATGGAATAGCTCAAAATATTCATCAAAATCAAAAATTCAAGCATGGGCTTTGTACATTACACTGCAACGATCTCAAAAATGTAAAAATTATCAAAAACCGAGCTAGTTACATACCTTAATTAAGTATCAAATGGCCGAATACCCTAAGATTTATTTCCTTTCTTTCTTTCTCAAGTTTCGGTCAAAAAAAGATGAATATGCATGGTTATTTTAATTTATGTTTTATTATATTACATATTATTTCATAATTTACCATATTAACCTTTACAATTTAATATAACAACTTACTAATGCATGCCATTACGATCCATTCATATATTCAATGGCTTAATTGTAACATAAATACTTCAAATGATAAAGACACATTTAATTCGGCCCTTACACATTAAACCATCAAATTTTCATTTTACGCGATTAAGCCCTTTTTTATTAAATCAGCACTCAAACGATAGAATTAAAAAAATTTCACACATAGAAATTCACACATAATAAACATAGAAAATAATTTTAAAATAATTTTTTGACTCGGAATCGTGGTCCCAAAACCACCATTCTGAATAGGGTCTAAATCGGACTATTACACATCTCCCCCTTAGGGATTTTTGTCCCCGAAAATCTTACCGGTGAATAAGTTCGGATAACGTTCTTTCATTGCATCTTCTGGCTCCCATGTTGCCTCTTCAACTCCGTGTTTATGCCACAGTACTTTCACTAACGGGCTTTTCTTGTTCCGTAATTCTTTAACCTCACGAACCAGAATACGAATCGGTTCTTCCTCATATGTCATATCAGGCTTAATCTCAATCTCTGACCGATTAATCACATGTAAAGGGTTTGATCTGTACCATCGAAGCATCAAAACATGAAATACATTATAGATCTTTTCTAAATCAGATGGAAACAACAATCTGTACGCAGCCGACCCGATATGCTCAATAATCTCATACGGTCAAATAAATCTCAGACTCAATTTGCCTTTACAACCGAATTTGAGTATTTTCTTCCACTGCGAGACTTTCAAAAAGACTTTGTCCCCTATCTGAAACTCTATATCTTTTCATTTCAAGTTAGCATACGATTTCTGACGATTTGACGCTATTTTCAAACTTTCGCGAATCACTTTCACTTTCTGTTCAGTCTCTCCAATCAAATCGACCCCGTGTAACTTATTTTCACTGAGCTCAGTCCAATACAATGGTATATGACATTTACGATCGTACAAAGCCTAGTAAGGTGCCATTTTGATACTCTATTGAAAACTATTATTGTATGCAAATTCAATCAGAGGTAAGTATCGTTCCCATGTACCTTTAAACTCGAGAATGTAACATCTTAACATATCCTCAAGTATTTGAATGATTCGTTCAGACTGACCATCTGTCTGCGGATGGAAAGCAGTGCTAAAGTGCAGTTTGGTACCTAATGCATCTTGCAGTTTCTTCTAAAATCGCGACGTAAACCTCGAATCTCTATCTGAAACAATAGTAATAGGTACTCCGTGCAATCTCACAATTTGAGAAACATACAATTTAGCTAGCTTATCAAGCGAGTAATCTGTGTAAACTGGAACAAAATGAGTCGATTTAGTCAATCTATCCACAACAACCTAGATCGCATCTTTCTTGCTCGGTGTCAACAGTAAACTGGATACAAAATCCATCGTGACTTTTTCCCATTTCCACTCAGGTATCATGATTGGATGAAGCAATCCAGAAGGTACCTGATGTTCGGGTTTTACTTGCTGACAAACTAAATATTTCAAAACAAAGTCAGAAATGTCTCGTTTCATACCATGCCACCAATAAAGCTGTTTTAGATCATTATACATTTTCGTACTACTTGGGTGAATAGATAATTGACTATTATGAGCTTCATTCAAAATTATCTAAATCAACTCTCGATTTATCGGAACACATATTTGGTTTCTGAACCTCAGACAACCCTCAGCATCAACTCAAAACTCTAAATCAACATTCAAATCACATTGACCCCGCTTTGCTAACAAATTATTATCAACTTTCTGAGCATCACAAATCTGTTGAATATATAACGGTCTTACTTTTAACTCAACTATAATGGAACCATCATCAGCCATAGCCATATGCGCATTTATTGCTTGCAAAGCAAATAGTGAGTTTCGGCTTAGAGCATCAGCAACAACATTAGCCTTTCCCGAATGGTAGTCAATCACAAGCTCGTAGTCTTTTAATAGCTTTAACCATCGACGCTATCTCAAATTTTGATCTTTTGAGTCATCAAATATTTCAAGCTTTTGTAATCAGAATAAACATGACATTTCTCACCGAATAGATAGTGGCGCCATATTTTCAATGCAAACACAATAGCTTCCAATTCTTGATCGTGGGTCGGATAATTCTTTTCGTGTGGCTTTAGTTGTCTCGAGGCATCAGCTATGAATTTGCCTTCCTGCATTAACACATAACCCAAACCATTTAAAGATGCATCACTATAAATAACAAGTTCTTTACCCAATTCTGGCTGAACTAGCACTGGAGTTTCGATCAAAAGGGCTTTCAACTGATCAAAATTTTTCTAGCACTTTTCTAACCACTCAAACTTAATACCTTTCTGTAGTAGCTTTGTCATCGGGGTTGCAATCATAGAGAAACCTTTCACGAATCGTCTATAGTAACCAACAAGGCCTAGAAAACTTCAGACTTCAGAAACATTTCTCGGAGGTTTCCAATCAAGTATAGCCAAAATTTTACTCGGATCAACCTGAATACTCGATGCTGATACAACATGTCCCAAAAAACTGACTTCACTTAACCAGAACTCTCATTTACTGAACTTTGCATATAACTGTTTATCTCACAAAGTTTATAAAACAAGTCTCAAATGTTCGACATGTTCGGATTCATCACGGGAATAGATCAATATGTCATCTATGAACAAAACCACAAATCGATCCAGATACTGTATGAAGATTTGATTCATCAAATCTATAAAAATAGCAGGTGCATTAGTAAGTTTGAAAGGCATAACTAAAAACTCATAGTGTCCGTACTTCATTCAGAAAGCAGTCTTTGGCACATCGAAGTCTTTAACTCTCAACTTATAGTAGTCTGATCTCAAATCTATCTTTAAAAACACTGTAGCCCCTTTTAGCTGATCGAACAAGTCATCAACCCGTGGCAACGGATACTTATTCTTTATAGTCACCTTATTGAGCTGTCTACAGTCGATAAACATTTCATAGTTCCGTCTTTCTTTTTCTCAAATAAAACTGGTGCACCCTAGGGAGAGAAACTCGGTCGTGCGAAACCTCTATCTATCAACTCTTGCAACTGAGCTTTTAATTCTTTTAATTCAGTAGGTGCCATTCTGTATGGAGCTATTGATATCAGAGTCGTCCCTAGACTAACTCAATACCAAACTCTACTTCTCGGATAGGTGGTAAACCGGTAATTCTTCAGGAAACACATCCGGATACTCGCACACAACTGGTATTGATTTGATCTTTCTTTCAGTCAATTTACCATCAAGCACGTATGCAAAGTAAGCTTCACAACTCTTCCTCACATATTTCTGAGCTAACATCAAAGATATCACTACCGGTAAACCATTCAGATCATTATATTCAATCCAAATAATCTCATCATTCTGGCACCGTAAATCAATAGTCTTTCTTTTGCAATTTACGACAGCATTATGCAAAGTCAACTAGTCTATACCCAGAATTATATCAAACTCATCAAATGACAACAACATCAAATCAGCCGGAAAACACGAATCTCGAATCATCAAAGGACAATTCTTACACACTTTGTCAACCAAAACACACTGACCCAAGGGGTTCGATACTCTAATCACAAACTTAGTAGACTCAACAGGCAAAGTCTTACTGAATACTAAGGTCTCACACATATAAGAATGAGTTGCAATTACACTAGTATCATAGAGAGTGAATGCACTAGTAATAACATCTGGGGATGAAGCCTCCTCGCGAGCGTGAATGGCGTAAGCTCTGGCAGTGCGTGAGCCTCAGATCGAACTACTGTGTCTTTAGTTCCTCTCTAACTGCTACTCACATTACCAGTATTTCTAGATGGTCTACCTCGAGCTGACATATTACTCGACCTCGCATTTTGTACTGTGTTTTGTTTAGCTAACTCAGGCATTCACGAATGAAATGATCCATCGGTCTACATTTAAAACAGGCCCGATCAAACAATCTACAACTGTCGGGATGTCATTTACCACAATGTTTGCACTCCGATTGATTTGATCTAACGTTACCAACACTAGCTCCTGAGGTAGCTTTCAAATTCGCAGGTGGCCTATCCTGATCACATCTAGTATAACCCGCAGTAACCTTTGAACGGTTAAAATCATCCCAAAATCTCTTTGACATTGACTGACATGACTTACTCGATGATCTTTTACGTAAATCTCTAGCTTCAAAGTTAGCTTTTATTTTCACTTTCCCGAGCTCTTCAGCTTTGCATGCTCGCTCAACCAGTACTACGAACTCTTTTATTTCAAGTATGTCAACAAGCAGTTTAATGTCTTCGTTCAACCCGTCTTCGAATCTTTTACACATTATAGCTTCGGTTGAAACACACTCTCAGGTATATCGACTGAGTCTCACGAATTTTTGATCATATTCTGTCACAATCATACGACCCTATTTCAACTCTAAAAATTATTTGCGCTTTTGGTCAATAAATCTCTGGCTGATATATTTCTTACGAAACTCAGTATGAAAGAACTCCCAGGTCACCCGTTCTTTCGAAACCACCGATACTAGTGTATTCCACTAGTGATATGCAGTGTTTCGTGGCAAAGATATGGCACATTTTAGACACTCATCAAGGGTAAAAGATAACTCATCAAACAGGCGATAGTATTATCAAGCCAGAATTTAGCTCGCTCAGCATCATCATCATCAGTGGCTCTGAATTCTTTAGCCCCGTGTTTTCTGATTTTATCAACAAGGGGCTTATGTAATTTCAACGGATCAATCACTTGAGGTATAATAGGTATCGAAAGAGG
Source organism: Gossypium arboreum (assembly GCF_025698485.1). Lineage (NCBI taxonomy): Eukaryota > Viridiplantae > Streptophyta > Magnoliopsida > Malvales > Malvaceae > Gossypium > Gossypium arboreum. The sequence continues at coordinate 70,554,479 of NC_069081.1, forward strand.
ATTAGTCGGGGATGGAAGTTGTTGTGCAGTCAGATTTGTCCTGATATATTGAGTAAACCAATCATTCATCATTTGGTAAAAGGCTTGTTTAGCCTCTCCCTCTTGGTAACTTGAAGTTGGTCGAGAATCAACTGGTGCTGTCCCTTGCATGGGAGCAGGCGCTATACTCTTAACATCATTAGCTACAGCTCAATCGGGATCCATTTACTATACAAAAGCACATTTTCAAATGATAAGAGTCCTCACACTATCACAGTATAAAATATGGCATGTATAGCTAGATTTAGACGCGCTACGTTAGTCCTAGAATGGTCTAAACCATAACTCTGATACCAATCAAATGTAACACCCCTAACTCGTATCCATCACCGAAATGGGGTTACGAGGCATTACTGGACCAGACACAACCTCTGAATAATTATATAAACTCTTAGATCATTGTGAATGCATACATAATAATTTATAAAATACCTAGTAAAATTTTACGAAACATTAACATTAAATAAACATCTCATTTCATACTCAAACCCTATCATATTCAAAAACAATCATACATATATAATGTATAACCATGCTTTGAAACATATAGTAACAATTGTTAATTTGCGACTATTAAACACACAACAAATACTTCATTAATAAATCTCACAAATATATCAAGCATAATTTCATAATTTATAACATTATGCGCATGATACATATTAGTAGGAACTATTTAATTAATAACTTAAACTCAAAAATCAACTTACCTAATTTTTATAAAAACAATCATGATTCCTTATAACTTGAATTACTATTCATTTGGTTATTTTACCAATGCCTTAGCCGAATATAAACTTGCTTAATACTTATACTTTAACAATTGTCCACTTTCAACTTATTCAATCATTTTACCTCAATTGTATACATATACATAATAGAAAAAATAAACAAATATAAAACTTTTTGACCGTTAACCTATTCGGCTAACAAAATATCCTACTCAAATTAAACCCAACTTGTAAGATAAACATTAAACCTATAACGTTTAAACACAACCAATCAATTTAATATATATATATATATATATAATTGGTCATCCAATTATCTAACATTAACTGAATGCTAACTTACCTTGTTTGTCGAATCAAAATATAGTTATTTCACAAGCTATTCATTATGCCTAAAGTCTCATTTACAACCAATGATCAAAAACATATAACTATTATCCATTTCTACTTCATCAAATAACCTGTTACTAAAACTTCAAATCATAGTCATTTACCTAATATGTCCCATTTATATATCATGCATATTAGTCAACAAAAATATCTAACCACAAATTTCACATCATACCAAAAATACCATACACATATACTTTGACCTAACTTCATCGCCATTAGCAAATATAACAAACATAATTCACATATAAATATATAATGGTCGAAACATCAAAACCAAACTTAACATAATGAATAAGCCATATTTCACATGGCTCATATTTACATAACCAAAAATTAAAAATAAACATAAGCTAGCCTATACATGTCATAGGTTTAAGTTCAACTTTATAAAAATACCGAAACAGTCGATAGTGTGATAAGCTTATCTGACGATCCCTGAGCCCGTAACTAGTCTCCAAAATCTATAACACAGAGGCAAAAATACACACACGGTAAGCTATCATAGCTTAGTAAGTCATTTGTAAATAAACAACTCAATGACAATAACAACTCAATTTAACCAAACCAATTTATGCTATCATAATCACATTTAATTTCAAGCTTACAGTTTCATATACCACATATACTTTCATATATAAACTTTATCTTGGCGAATATACATATACCTATTATCAAAATACCATTCAATTTTAAAGCCATAATATCATTATATAACTGAATATATATAAACTTATATGCATATACTCTTGAATCATCTTATAAATATTCACATTTTGTAGTCATAAGGCAGAATATAACCATTCATATATGTTTGCACATAGATCACAAATATGATATCACTTATACATAACCTTTGGCCGAATATACTTTTCATATACACATATATTTTCATTTGCATCATATATAATTTGTATCACATATCAAATAGTCAACGTACCTTATTTTCAAATAGGCAATTTAACTATCACATACCTGATCACTTTAACTCGATTTCACATTTGATCATAACTTATCATTGCCCGTTGAACCATTCGAAATTGAATAGGATACTTGGATAATCACACATATTGTACAATGCCAACGTCCCAAACGTGGTTTTACATGTAATCACATATCGATGGGACTGTCCCAGATAGGGTCTTACATGAGAACACATATTGATGCCAACGTCCTAGACATGGTCTTACACAAGAACACATATCGGAAATCTTGTGTCATGACATATGTATCCTAGTTATTCCTAAGGTTCGTACTGGGCTTTTAGACGTCGTAATTCTGTCGAATCAAATTCGTAAACATAGTTCCCAAGCATATTCATATTCGGCTACCACATATATACTTTCACATAGATCATTTCAGCATGTAAAACTCGTATTTATTTAAAATTAACAACTATTTGCTTATAAACTTACCTCAGACAACGATAATCGGAACGAGATGACTATTCGACAGCTTTTGTTTTTCCCCGATCCAAATCTGATTTCTTTGGTTCTTGATCTAAACTCAATTTAGTCCAAAAACACATAAATGGGAAAATTACCATTTTGACCCTGACATTTCAGACTTTTTACAATTTAGTCCAAATTTCACAAAATACAAAACATGCGAAATTTGAGTATACCATGCTTAGGGCAAATCTTCCTTATGCTCATACAAGTCCATACATTTCATTTATTTCACTTTTAGTCGCTTAATTTATTATTTTTTCAATTTAGCCCAAATTATTCAAAATCATCAAAAATTCCAATACAAAACATATTAATCCAAAACATATCTTTTATAATTCATCAACTGACATCACAAAGCTCAATTATTCATCAATGGTATAACTCAAAATATTCATCAAAACCAGAAATTTAAGCACGAGCTTTGCACATTACACTGCAACGATCTCAAAAACGTAAAAGTTATCCAAAACCGTGCTAGTTACATACCTTAATCAAGCTATCAAATGGCCGAATACCCTAAGCTTTATTTATTTTCTTTCTTTCTCAAGTTTCAGTCAAAAAAAGATGAATATGCATGGTTATTTTAATTTATGTTTTATTATACTACATATTACTTCATAATTTACCATATTAACCTTTACAATTTAATATAACAACTTAATAATGCATGCCATTACCATCCATTCATATATTCAATGGCCTAATTGCAGCATAAAGACTTCTAATTATAATGACATATTCAATTCGGCCCTTACACATTAAACCATCAAATTTTCATTTTACGCGATTAAGCCCTTTTTATTAAATCAGCACTCAAACAACAGAGTTAAAACATGAAAATTTCATTCATATAAATAACAAATAAAATATTTTTAAAATGTTTTTTTGACTCGAATTCATGGTCCCGAAACCACCGTTCTGAATAGGGTCTAAATCGGGCTGTTACAAAACCATTGTTTTTGACACCACTGAAAAATGGGTTGTTATAGTTTCAAATAGAAGGAAGAAGACAACTATTCTATCTTCCTAAGCCCCCATCAATAAAAATCTCACATCTTCATAGGAGAACCACACAAGTGTCACAATCCTTTTTAACCTGCCCTATAAATGGTTGGCAACTGTAAGGAAACGTATGTGATAATCCATATTTTTATTATATATATTTAATTCATCACTTCATTCATTCCTAACTATTTTGTTAAAATTTAACTAGCTCAGCAACTAGGTGAACTTGGCGTACTATACCTTTGGCGATACCCATAATTCAAAAACCCCTAATACTCTTACAAATTCTCTTATTCTTTGTATACCTATTTGTCTATATAAATATCCTTACCTAGTGCTCTAATATTGACTATACGCCCGATGTACTCATAGAGTATCCATTGGGCAAACAGGACTGTGCCAATCAGAGTTCTTTTCGATTTACCCACCAAACTGGGTGTTACAAAATTCATGAAGGCCAACAACTTGAAGCTAATTGGATACATAGACAATGACTGAGCTAAATCAACTGATGATATGAAGAGCACAATAGGCTACTTCTTTACACTTGGTTCAACAATGTCTTGTTAGAGGTCAAAGAAGCAAAGTACAATGGCTCAATCAATAGTTGAAGCAAAGTATGTTGCTACTGTCAACCAAACTATCCGGCTAAGGAAACTTATGATTGATTTGAACTTAATTCAAGGGGAAGTAACATAGATCTATTGTGACAACCAATCTGCTACAGCAATTGCAGAGAATCTGGTGTTTCATGGAAAAACAATCAACTTTAAGATCAAATTTTCATTTTATGATAGAAGTTGAGCAATCAAAGGAAGTGAAATTGGTTCATTGTAGTTCTGAAGATCGACTCGTAGACATTCTAACAAAGCCTCTTGGGACTACTAGGTTCAAGACATTAAGAAACAACATTGGTGTTTGCTACATAGAAGCCAAGGAGGAGTGTTACAAGCTGGCCAACCATGCAGCTAATGAAACTTGTTGCATTTTGACTCTGTTTGAAGCATGCTAGCTTATTTTAGTTTCTTTTAGTTTCCTTTGATTTGATGATAACTAATGTATTTGAGGTGCGTTAGTTTCATTAGGAACTGATTGACTCTGTAACACCCCTTACCCGTATCTGATGCCAGGACAGAGTACGAGGCATTATCGAACTTATACAGAACAAGGCCACAAAATTTCATTCAAACTAAAACCAATCAATTAAAGTCATTTTGTCCCTATTATCGACCTACAAGGCCCAAAACATACATCATTAGTGGTCCGGGACTAAACTGAGAACTCAAAGAAATTCTAAGAAAATTTCTAGGTTAAAGCCTCACACGCCCATGTGGAGGCTATGCACATGCCCGTGTGCATGGGGACATGCCCGTGTCCCACACCCATGTGGATTTGTTGGATCTATTTTCCAATTCAAACCTACAGGGGTTTTCACACGGCTGAGCACACGCCCGTGTCCTTGGCCCGTGTTCCTCACACGGCCTAGGACATGCCCATGTGATTTTAGCGAGAATTCTATTTATGACGTCATCATACAAATTTGAGGAACACGGCCAAGCACACACCCGTGGCCAGAGGCCGTGTCCTCTATAAGGTTGAGACACACGACTGTGTCTCTGCTCGTGTGTTTCCTACCATGCATATTAACCTAAAATTCAAGGTACAGGGGACACACGACCGAACAACACGCCCATGGGGCTGACCGTATGTCACAAACGGCCTAGACACATGTCCGTGTGTCTACTCGTATGGACCATTTAGAGGCTACTCTCCAAGCCATTGGTCACCCTTAAAAAATCATACACTCCCATATGTTCAATGGCATATCCCATGATATATTTGGACGCTTAAACATACAACATTATAGCATCACTATGACCCCTTTTTATAATAGACCATTAGTATTCACACAACCTTATCTTTTAGTCATTCCACACCAATTTCATGGTTTACCATAATCCTTATTATCGATCCATTATGAGTGCTAAATCATACAACCACCTACTAGCAAATAAATAGTCATCCATCAAACCAACACATACACATCTTAGTATGCATGTAAAGGTAAACTTAGGAATACATCCTAATCATTACTATGGACTAAATCACACGGCCACATACAAAATAATCAATGCCCAAATAAGCCATTACACTTGGCTACTTCAACACGACACATATACATGGACAAGTTTCGTATACATGCCATGACCAAAATAATTAAACCTTTTGATACCCAAATTTCCTGAAGATAGTGTGATCCAAACTCTGATGTCTCCCGATCCTTTGAACTAGCTTGACGTATCTAAAGAGAAGGGAAAATAGATGAGGGTAAGCTATAAAGCTTAGTAAGTACACATGCAAATAATTTACATTTTTGGAATTATTGATAATCTACGCATAATTACTTATCCATTTTGATAATTTTCATCATGTCATATATATTTACTTACCTTCCATATTCATATCCACATGCTTATCCAATTACATATCTTTCCATAATATCATCAAATACTGAGTCCTCATAGGGTTTTAGTACATAACTATGCCATCTTGCACACATATGGCTTACTTAAATTTTACTTTCAGAATTCATATTTCGTTACCCGTTGAACACTTGGAATATGTTCAGACACACGGAAGAAATGCAAAGTAGTGCCTGAACGTAGCCCTGGCTACCTGACAGAAAGTGCTCCGAAGTGCCTCATATCACAGAATCACATGCCGCTTTCAACGAGGCTACTTAAAGAGCTAAGAGAGTACCCAAACACAACTCAGGATACCCACCACCCGGACCCTAGCATGTATCACATATTAAATGAGCTCATAATACGCATGACTATCCTAGTGACATGTCTCTTGTATCCTTAACTATTTCTAAGGTTCAAACGGGATTTTAGACTTCCAAATCTTTACCAAACATACTCACATAAATGGTTACTTTCATATAGCCAACTTCTCATAATCATATAGCAAAGCATCAAACATGTTATATTATCAACATAGCCAAATAAGCATATTAAACATACAAATATCAATAAATCATTTAATAACAATAATTAATTAATTATTTGCATATGTACTTACCTCGAGACAAAATATTAGAAATCGAGCCTAAACCTCGTAAACATTGTTCTTTCCCCGATCATGGCCAGTATCTCAATTCTCTTGATCTATAATACCAAATTTAGCTCGTTTAATACATACATTACTCAAAATGACCCAAAATTCATACTTGGGTAAAATTACTATTTTACCCCTATACTATCATATATTTGCAATTTAGTCCCTAGGCTCGGATAATACAATGTATGGGATTTCCTAGTTACCCAAGCTTAGTCGAACATTTTTCATGTTCATAACAGCCCACATTTTCCTTCTTTTCACATTTTTCAACCCTTTTTTTTACAACTTTTACAAAATAGTCCTTAAAGCCCTTTTCATGAAAATCTACTTAGCAGAAGTTGTTTACCATCCTTTAAACTCTCATATCCCTCCATAAATCATCAAAACATAAGCTTATCATGCATGGATAAATTTCTAAACATGAACCCTAGCATGAAATATGGGTAGTGTAACAGCCCGATTTAGGGCCTAGTTAAAATAGTGGTCTCGGGACCACAAATCTAGAGTTGAATAAATTATTTTATAATTTCTTAGATGTTATAGCATGTTTTTAGGAGTGCATGAAATATTTGGTGAGTTAATTGTGACATTTGTGAGCCCGATTGTGAAAAAGGACTAAATCGCATCAAATGCAAAAGTTCTATTTTGATAGCTAAAATTGCCAAATAGCTAGACAACATAAATTGGGGGTCTTTAAAGGGAAATAATACCTTTTAAGGAGGCATGGCCGGCCATAGGAGACAAGGGTGGTCAAATTTTCAAAATTTGGTAGGTTAGGTAGCTTATTTTGACTAAAATATAAATAAAATAAGAGAAAGATGATATCACCTTCTCATATTCTTCTCTACCTTCACAAGGAAGTGATTTTCCAACCCTTTGTTGAATATTTTTGTACTTTTGAGACCCTTGAAGCGTAAGCTTTCAAATGAGGGTACTATTTTGCAAAATGATTAAGAGTTTAGGGTTTTTCCATGAAATTATTTGTAATGTTTGCTGAGTAATGAGTCTTGGGTGTCTTAGAACCAACTTTTGTGAAAGGTGTTAGCATGAAAACACCTAATATTTTGCATAGGTTGTAAAATAGATGATAAGTGTGTGAAATAGTGGGAAATTGGAGTTTCTACAAGAGTAGAAAGGGTTTGGATAGGCTTAAGATATGAAGAAATTCGATAAAAATTGATTTCCGGGCTTAGAGGTAAAATGGTCATTTTGTAAAAGTCTAAGGGCAAATTGGTCATTTTGATCAATTATGTATTGTAGAGTGCCTAGATTGATAAAGTGACTAAATAAGTGCATTTTTTTATTATAGATAAAGAAATACAGAATCCAAACTTAGACCGGGGGAAAGCCAAGCAAATCAACTAAATCGTCTAGTCGCCACATTTTGTAATCTGAGGTAAGTTGTATGTAAATAATACAACTACATTGCTTATGTATGTGTTGAATTGTATTTAAATTAATATAGCATGAATTTCTCGAGTGTAGAATTGAGAAAGTATGATGATGATAGAGATAGTAGAATTCTCGATTGAACCTTAGGAAATAAATCGGATATTCATGCAATGACGTTTGGGTCACTTGTGTGAGCTAGTGTAAGACATGTCTGGGACATGCATCGGCAACATTATGAGAGCCAGTGTAAGACCATGTTTGGGATATAGCATCGGCATTGAAACGAGTGCTAGTGTAAGACATGTTTGGGACATACATCGGCTACGAGAGGTATCAGTGCAAGACCATGTCTGCGACATGGCATCGGCACCTGACCCCATGTTTTAGGCTAAATGAGTATCCGATAATGATCCAAATGGTTCAATAGTGAAAGTATGATTTAAAGTTAACCAGGAAAAGTATAATCGGGTTGTGAGTGGTACAGGTACCTATATGGTATGTATGAAATGTGAGCTCAATATATGCTAAATGAGGTGTATTGAATACTGATGAGTAAGTTTTGCTTATGCCACTTGTGTGTTATGATACTTGTTGATGAATGGTAAAGTTATGTTGTATATTTATTTATGTGCAACCTACTAAGCTTTATGCTTACCCCCTCCCCTTTTCCATTTTCTTATAGTGCCGCTTATCTAGCTCAAGGATCAACGAAAGTTAGAGATATCGATCACACTATTAATCGAAGCTTTTGGTATAGTTTAATTTCTATTTTTAAATATGGCATGTATAGGGCTTAGACTTTACTTTGTTTGTGTCATTGATCATTGGCCAAATGTGTTAACTTGGGTTGAGAACCGTTCATTTTGTATTAAGCCTTGAATAATGGCTATTATTCATTTTGATTTATATGCAAAGATGCTATTTCCATGGATGAGTAAAATGTAATTAGAATGTTATTTATTGTGGCTGATTTGGTTGTATGAGATAGCCTTATATTGGTTTTGGTTGCTATTGAGCAGGTTGTGTAAATAAAGGTGAGTAAAAGGCTTAGTAAATAGCCTTAAATTGTCCACACAGGTAGACACACGAGTGTTTATCTAGGCTGTGTGTGACGCACAGTCTGCCCTACGGGTGTGTGTTCCGGCTGTGTGTCCCCTGCACGTAAAAACTTCAAGTTAATATGCATGATAGTAAACACACGGGCAGAAACACGACTGTGTGTCTCAGCCGTGTGAGGGACACGGCCTAGCACACAAGCGTGTACCTTAGCCATGTGTCATTTTGGGGGTGCTGACGTCAGAAATAGAATGTCCATGTTTTTGCATATGGGCTAGGACACAGGCGTGTCATGGCCGTGTGAAAGCCCCTGTAGGTGTACATTTAGAATTAATTCCATACAGGTGGAGGACACGGGTGTGTCCTTGTATTGCTTAAGCCATGTGAGCCACAAGGGCCATCAACACGACCATGTTGAAATGGCCCACGGGCATGTTGCCCTTCCACATGGGCGTGTGCCTTGTTTCAAAGTCAAATTTTATATAAATGGTTTAAGAACCCGGGTTGATCTGAATAGTTTTCAATGGTCAATTTGGGGCTCATAGGCCCATAATAAGAAGTTTAAAGAAGAAATTGAAAGTGTTTTAATATGGGCCCAAGTCTTGGAGACTTGGGAAATGTTTGTGCGTATGAGATCGAGTTAAGTAATGCCTCGTATTTTGTTCTGACGTGGGCTACGCGTATGGGGTGTTACATTTAGTGGTATCAGAGTTATGGTTTAGTTGGTTCTAGGACTAACCTAGCAAGAGAACGAGTCTAGCTATACATTTCATAACTGTATACATTGATAGTGTGATGACTTCTAATGATTATAAATTGTATTTTCATATTGTATATGGATCCTGATAGAGTTACGGCGAATGACGTGAAGAGTAACGAGCCAGCTCCCGCCGAAGGGACCGGGCCAGTTGAGAGTGAGCCTATGACTTTGGGCCAAGGTGGAGAGGCTAGAGAAGCCTATCTCTAAATGATGGATGCTTAGTATACAGTGTTCGTTCGTGCAAATCTAAACACTCTATCTCCCCCACCTCCTCCAATTCCTCAGTATGCCCCGTTAGCCCTGCAAGGCGCAAACTTGATTAAGAGAGAAATGCCTCCGATAGACAAGATTAGAAAGCAAGAGGCCGAGGAATTCCGGGCTAACTTAGATGACCACCCAGAGAAAGTAAAGTTTTGGTTAGAGAATGCCATCAGGGTATTTGACGAACTGTTGTGCACGCCTGAAGAGTGTGTAAAGTGTGCAATATCGCTCTTGCGAGATTCGGCTTACTAATGGTGGAACACTCTCGTGTCTGTGGTGCCGAGAGAGAGAGTGACTTGGGAATTCTTCCAAGAAGAATTCTGAAAAATGTACATTAGCCAGAGATTTATAGACCAAAAGAGGAAGAAATTTTTAGAGTTGAAGCAAGGCAGAATGTCGGTGATGGAATATGAGCGTGAATTTGTGAGGCTCAATAAGTATGCGTGGGAGTACATGTCTACAGAAGGCACTATGTGTAAGAGGTTTGAAGATGGTCTTAATGAAGATATCCGAGTATTTGTTGGCATCCTAAAACTAAGAGAATTTGTAGTACTCATTGAGAGAGCTTACAAGGCAGAAGAGCTGGTGAAAGAGAGAAGGAAAGCGGCTATTGAGTCGTGAGATTTAAAGAAGAGACAGATGGAGAGGTCACAATAGTCTGCATCTAAGAGATCGAAGGAATTTGCTACTCGATCGAATGCTTCAATGGGGTTTTCGAGTAGAAACAAGAATCGGTAGAACACAACTTCTAGAGCCCAGACCACTTTTGTCGTGAGCGTCGATAGCGTTCGGTTGAATAGGCTAGAATGTTCGTAATGTGTTAGACATCACTCCGGTGAGTGCCAGGGAAATGAAAGGGGCTATTTTAAGTGTGGATCATTAGAACATTTCATCTGAGACTATCCCAAAATGGAAGAAAGAGAGAGAAAATAAGAAGTGAAGGCGAGTAGTGCTCCATTGAGGAGTAGACTACAAAAGAACTCTAGAAGCGGGGCTACTAGCAAAGGTGCACCAAGAGATGTGACAATGAGATCTGAGGGTAAAGTGCCTACAAGGACTTATACTATTCGTGCCCGTGAAGAGGCAAAGTCTCCTGACGTGATCACGGGTACCTTTTCTATCTATGAAATATCTGTTGTTGCTTTAATTGACCCGAGAACTACTCATTCTTATATTTTTATGGAATTAGTACCTCGTATGAACATGATAGTAGAGTCCACTGAGTTTGTGATAAAAGTGTCCAACCCTTTAGGCAGACATGTGCTAGTGAACGAAGTATGTAGGAATTGTCCTTTGACAATTAGAGATTATTGTTTTCCGGCTAACTTAATGTTATTCTTGTTTAATGAATTTGATGTAATCCTTGGGATGGATTGGTTAACTTCTCATAGTGTTATAGTGGATTGTGTGAGAAAAGTGATTGAGTTGAAATGTGAAGACAGGAACATTCTTCGAGTTGGACCAGATGAGTCGGATAATTTGCATGTTATAGTATCGTCTTTGATTGCTGAGAAATATTTGAGAAAAGGATATGAAGCTTACCTAGCTTTGGTGTTGAACACTCAAGTAATGGAGCTGAATATTAAATCGGTACCAGTGGTTTGTGAGTTTACAGACGTGTTTCCGGAGGAATTACCCGAATTACCTCCAATAAGGGAAGTTGAGTTTGGAATCGAGTTGGTCCCCAATACGGCACCCATCTCGATTGCTCCGTATAGGATGGCTCCTATGGAGTTAAAGGAGTTGAAAGCTCAACTACAAGAGTTAACTAACAAGGGCTTTGCAAGACCGAGTTTTTCCCCGTGGAGTGCTCTGGTGCTTTTTGTGAAAAAGAAGAATGGGTCGATGAGGTTATGTATCAGCTATAGACAGCTCAACAAGGTAACAGTGAAGAATAAGTATCGTTTGCCAAGGATCGATGACCTGTTTGATCAGTTAAAGGGATCCACTATATTTTCCAAGGTTGACCTGAGGTCAGGATACTACCAGTTAAGGGTGAAAGAGCAAGACATACCGAAGACTGTGTTTTGAACAAGATATAGGCACTAAGAGTTCCTCGTCATGCCCTTTGGTTTGACTAATGCCTCGGCACTGTTTATGGATTTGATGAACCTCATTTTTCATCCATATCTGGATAAGTTTGTAGTAGTCTTTATTGACGATATATTGATTTACTCGCGTGATGAGAGTGAGCACGCGAAGCATTTGAGGACTGTATTACAGACCCTGAAAGATAAGTAATTGTACGCTAAGTTTAGTAAGAGTGAATTCTGGCTTAAGGAGGTTGGATTTCTAGGATACATTGTGTCAGATGACGAGATTAGAGTCGACCCAAGCAAAAGTCTCGGCTATTGTTGAATGAAAGCCACCGAAGAATGTGACTGAGGTTCGAAGCTTTTTGAGTTTGGCCGAATACTATAGGTGGTTTGTAAATGGATTTTCTATGATAGCTACTCTGATGACGAGACTGCTACAAAAAGATATCAAGTTCGAATGGACAGAAAAGTGCCAATAGAGTTTTGAGCAATTAAAGGCATTGTTGACCAAAGCCCCAGTGTTAGTACAACTGGAGTAGGGTAGGGAATTTGTCATATATAGTGATGCCTCCTTGAATGGTTTGGGGTGCATGCTTATGCAAGAAGGCAAGGTTATCGCTTATGGCTCAAGACAACTAAAACCACATGAGAAAATTTACCCGACACATGATCTAGAGTTGGCCGCCATCATGTTCACATTAAAGATTTGGAGGCACCATTTGTATGGAGAGAAATGCTGAGTATTCACTGACCACAAAAGTCTCAAGTATTTGATGACTCGAAAGGAATTAAATTTACGGCAACGACGATGGTTAGAGCTAATAAAGGATTATAAGTTGATTATCGACTACCATCCGGGAAAGGCAAATGTAGTCACTGACGCTTTGAGTAGAAAGTCATTGTCCACTTTGAGAGCTATGAATACTCAGTTGGCTATGTCTAGAATGGTTCAGTCTTAGCAAAGTTGAGAGCTAGATCGACATTTTTACAAGAGATCCGTGAAGCTCTAAAAGATGATAAGGAGTTGCAAGCTAAGATGACTTAGTGTGAGATGGAAAATGAATCCGAGTTTCGTATTGGTGTTGATGGATGTTTACTGTTCAAAAATAGAGTTTGTGTACCCAAAGGCAATGAGCTTATTTAGAAGATTCTGCGAGAGGCCCATAATGGTTGTTTGTTTGTCCACCTGGGCAGTGTAAAAATGTACAACGACTTGAAGAAAATTATTGGTGGTCGGGGATGAAAAGAGATATTTCAGAGTTCATTTCCAAATATCTCGTGTGTCAGCAAGTGAAGGCTGAACACCAAGTACCTTCAGGTCTGCTATAGCCTATAATGGTTTCAGAGTGGAAGTGGGATCAGATTACCATGGATTTTGTGACAGGTTTGTTGGTAACCCTGAAGAAAAAGGATGTTGTTTGGGCTGTTGTGGATAGGCTAACAAAGTCGGCACATTTTATACCAGTGCGTACCAACTACTCCCTTGAGAGATTGGCTGAATTGTACGTTTCCTAGACGTGAGACTACATGGGGTGCCCTTGTCGATTGTTTCAGATAAGGACCCAAGATTTACCTCGAGGTTTTGGAAAAAGTTACAAGAGGCATTTGGAACAAAATTGAGTTTTAGCACGGCATTTCACCAGTAGACCGACGGTCAGTCGGAAAGGGTGATTCAGATCTTAGAAGACATGTTACGGTGTTGTGTTATTGAGTTTCAAGGCAGTTGGGAAAGGTACTTTCCATTGGTTGAATTCACTTACAACAATAATTATCAGACAAGTCTGAAAATGGCGCCTTATGAGGCTTTGTATGGGCGAAAGTGTCAAACACCCTTATATTGGACTGAGCTCAGAGAGAGTCAGATTCACGGGGTCAATTTAATCAAAGAAACTGAAGAGAAAGTTAAAGTGATTTGTGACAGTTTGAAGGTCGCCTCAGATAGACAGAAATCCTACATGAATTTGAATCGAAAGGAAATTGAGTTTCAAGTCAGTGAACCAGTGTTTTTAAAAGTATCTCCGTGGAGGAAAGTCCTCATATTTGGTAGAAGAGGCAAGTTGAGTCCTCGTTTCATAGGACCTTATGAGGTTATCTAGAGAATAGGACTGGTTGCCTATCGATTGGCTTTGCCACCAGAGTTGAATAATATTCACAACGTATTTCATGTATCCATGCTACGCCGGTATAGATCAAACCCTTCGCATGTGATTACGCCAACAGAGGTTGAGATTCTTCCGGACATGACCTATGGCAAAGAGACAGTCAATATATTGGCTCGAAAAGTCAAATAGTTAAGAAATAAGAGTATTACACTCGTGAAAGTTTTGTGCCATAGACATGGAGTCGAGGAAGCCACATGCCAACCTGAGGAGACTATGAGAGATCAGTACCCGAACTTATTCGCCAGTAAGATTTTCGGGGACGAAAATCCCTAAGGGGGGAGAAATCTAACAGGCCGATTTAAGGCCTAGTCAGAATAGTGGTCTTGGGACCACAATTCTGGAGTCGAATAAATTATTTTATAATTTCTTAGATGTTATAGCATGTTTAAGGAGTGCATGAAAAATTTGGTGAGTTAATTGTGACGTTTGTGAGCCCGATTGTGAAAAAATACTAAATCGCATAAAATGCAAAAATCCTATTTTGATAGCTAAAAGTGCCAACTAGCTAGAGAACTTAAATTGGGGGTCTTTAAAGGAAATGAGACCCTTTAGGGAGGCATGGCCGGCCATAGGAAACAAGGGTGGTCAAATTTTTAAAATTTAGTAGGTTAGGTGGCTTATTTCAACTAAAATAGAAATAAAATAAGAGAAAGATGATATCACCTTCTCATCTTCTTTTCTACCACTGAAATTTTCAGTAAAAATAAGGGTTTTTGAGCTTGAAAATTTTAACAACTTTAAGCCTTCACAAGTAAGTGATTTTCCAACCCTTTGTTGAACATTTTTGTACTTTTGAGACCCTTGAAGCATAAGCTTTCAAATGAGGGTACTATTTTGAAAAATGATTAAGAGTTTAGGGTTTTTCCATGAAAGTATTTGTAATGTTTGTTGAGTTTTTGTGGAAGAAAATGAGTCTTGGGTGTCTTATAGCCAACTTTTGTGAAAGGTGTTAGCATGAAAACACCTAAAAGGACTATTTTGCATAAGATGTAAAATAGATTATAAGTGTGTGAAATAGTCAGAAATTGGAGTTGCTATAAGAGTAGAAAGGGTTCAGCTAGGCTTAAGATGTGAAGAAATTCGATAAAAATCGATTTTCGGGCTTAAGGGTAAAATGGTCATTTTGTAAAAGTCTATGGGCAAATTGGTCATTTTGCCCAATTATGTATTGTATAGTTCCTAGATTGATAAAGTGACAAAATAAGTGCATTTTTTTAATATATATCAAGAAATACCGAATCTAAACCTTGACCGAGGGAAAGCCAAGCAAATCAACTAAATCGACTAGTCCCCACACTTTGTAATCCGAAGTAAGTTGTATGTAAATAATACAACTATATTGCCTATGTATGTGTTGAATTGTATTTCAATTAATATAGTATGAATTGCTAAAATGTAGAATTGAGAAAGTATGATGATGATAAAGATAGTAGAATTCTCGATTGAACCTTAGGCAATAAGTCGGATATTCATGTCATGATGTTTAGGTCACTTGTGTGAGCTAGGGTAAGACATGTCTGGGACATGCGTCGGCAACATTATGAGAGCGAGTGTAAGACCATGTCTGTGATATAGCATCGACATTGAGACAAGTGCTACTGTAAGGCATGTCAGGGACTTGCTTCGGCCTCGATATGTAAGCCAATGTAAGACATGTCAGGGACATGCATCGGCTATGAGAGGTGTCAGTGTAAGACCATGTTTGGGATATGGCATTGACACAGATATGCTAGAGCTTGTGTAAGACCATGTCTGGGACATGGCATCGGCACCTGACCCTATGTTTTAGGCTAAATGAGTATCCGATAATGATCCAAATGGCTCAACGGTGAAAGTATGATTTAAAGTTAACCAAGAAAAGTATAATCGGGTTGTGAGTGGTATAGGTACCTAATGGTATATATGAAATGTGAGCTCAATATAAATTAAATGAGGTGTATTGAATACTGATGAGTAAGTTTTGCTTATGCCACTTGTGTGTTATGATACTTGTTGATGAATGGTAAAGTTATGTTGTATATTTATTTATGTGCAAGTTACTAAGCTTTATGCTTACTCCCTCCCCTTTTCCATTTTCTTATAATGCCGCCTATCTAGCTCAAGGATCAACGGAAGTCAAAGATATCGATCACACTATCAATCGAAGCTTTCAGTATAGTTTGATTTATATTTTTGAATATGGCATGTATAGGACCTAGACTTTACTTTGTTTTTGTCATTGAGAATTGGCCAAATGTGTTTGCTTGGGTTGAGAACCCTTTATTTTGTATTAAGCCTTGAATGATGGCTATTATTCATTTTGATTTATATGCAAAGATGCTATTTCCATGGATGAGTAAAATACAATTGGAATGCTATTTATTGTGGCTGATTTGGTTGTATAAGATAGCCTTATATTGGTTTTGGTTGCTAAGCAGGTTGTGTAAATAACGGTTGCTTAAAAGGCTTGGTAAATGGCCTTAAATTGTCCACACGGGTAGACACACAGACGTGTGTTTAGGCCATGTGTGACGCACAGTCTGCCCCATGGGCGTGTGGTCCGGTCATGTGTCCCTTGCACGTAAAAATTTCAAGTCAGTATGCATGATTGTAAACACACGGGCAGAGACACAGCCGTGTGTCTCAGCTGTGTGAGGGACACTGGCTAGAACACGAGTGTGTGCCTTGGCCATGTGTAATTTTGGGGGTTCTGACGTCAAAACTAAAATGTACATGTTTTCTCACACGAGTTAGGGCACAGGCGTGTCATGGCCATGTGAAGGACACGGGCTGGGCACACAGGCATGTGCCAGGCCGTGTGAAAACCCCTGTGGGTGTACATTTAGAATTAATTCCATACGGGTGGAGGACACGGGCGTGTCCTTGTATTGCTTAGGCTGTGTGAGCCGCACGGGCCATCAACACGACTATGTTGAAATGGCCCACGGGCGTGTGCCCTGTTTCAAAGTCAAATTTTATATAGATGGTTTAAGAACTCGGGTTGATCTCGAATAGTTTTCAATGGTCAATTTAGGGCTTGTAGGCCCATAATAAGAAGTTTAAAGTAGAAATTGAAAGATTTCCAATATGGGCCTAAGTCTTGGAAACTTGGGGAACGTTTGTGCGTATGAGATCGGTTAAGTAATGCCTCGTATTCTGCTCTGGCGTGGGTTATGAGTATAGTTTGTTACAGGTAGAAATAGAGAGAGCAAGTTATCGGGCCTTCAAAAATACGAAGAACATTAAAAACGGGGCTTGAGGGCACTTACTATTCAGCTTGGAAATCTTGAAAACTCTAGCTATGGAGAACCTTAATTTTCGGCAGCTACATGGAGAGAATGAGCTGATCTTTGACTTATTTTCCCTTTTTTTTTCATTAATATACCAAATAACTAAAATGCCCCTAATGCCTTTCCTTCAAATTTTTCCATTCAAGCCTATTTTTCTCCAAAAACTTAGAAGTTGGGAAAATTTCTCTTTAAGACCTCCTAATTAATAATCCAAAGCAATTTCATACAAATTGCTTCTAGAACACAAATTTTACAACTTATTCAATTTGGTCCCTAATTTCCAATTGGACACCTTATACTTAGAATTTCTTCATGAAACTTTAACACATGCATATATTCATATTCTAAACTTCATAACAATCATAAAAACAATATTTTATCATCAAATTTGGGGTTTCAAAACCACTATTCTGACTAAGCCCTATTTTGGGATGTTACGTTTCTCCCCCCTTAGGGACTTTCGTCCTTGAAAGTCTTACCAATAACCAGGTTCAGATATTGACTCCTCATAGTCTCCTCTGGTTCCTAAGTGGCTTCTTCAACCCCATGTCTATGCCATAATACCTTTACAAGGGCAGTACTTTTGTTCCTCAGTTGCTTAACTTCCCTGGCCAAAATCTTAACTGGTTCCTCACCGTAAGTCATGTCTGGTTGAATTTCAACCTCTGTCGGGGTAATCACATGCGAGGGGTCCAATCTATAATGATGTAACATGGATACATGGAACATATCATGGATCTTTTCCAGCTCTGATGGCAGAGCTGAGCAATAGGCAATCGGTCCTATTCTCTCGGTAATCACATAAGGCCCAATAAAACGAGGACTTAATTTGCCTTTTCTTCCGAATCTAAAAACCTTTCTCCAGGGTGATACCTTCAAGAATACTTTGTCACCCACTTGATACTTAATTTCTTTTTTTTTCAAATCCACATATGATTTCTATCTGTCCGATGCCACTTTCAAACAATCTTGAATCACCTTAACTTTATGCTCGGTTTCTTTGATCAAATCAACTCTGAAAATTTTACTTTCCTTAAGCTTTGTCCAATACAAAGGATTTCGATATTTTCAGACATATAACGCCTCATAAGGTGCCATCTTTAAACTAGACTGATAACTGTTGTTGTAAGCAAATTCAACCAAAGGTAGATAATTTTCCTAACTACCTTGAAACTAAAGAACACAACATCTAAGCATATCTTCAAGTGTCTAAATTATTCTCTCGGATTGTTCATCAGTTTGTGGGTGGAAAGCAGTACTAAAATTCAGTTTCGTTCCTAAAGTCGCTTGCAACGTTTTCCAAATTCACGACGTAAATCTTGGATCTCTATCCGAAATCGACAATGGCACACCATGAAGTCTAACAATCTCTGAAATGTATAAATCGGTTAACTTATCTAGAGAATAATTTATGCGTACCGATATAAAATGGACCGATTTAGTCAATCTATCAACTATCACCCAAATAGCATCTCTCTTTCTTAGAGTTACAGGCAACCCATCACGAAATCCATAGTGATCCGATCCCATTTCCACTCAGGGACCATAATAGGTTGGAGAAGACCAGAGGGTACTTGATGTTCAGCTTTAACCTATTGACAAATCAAACATCTTGTTACAAATTCTGAGATATCTCTTTTCATGCCATTCCACCAATAAACTTTCTTCAAGTCATTGTACATCTTGGTACTTCCCAGATGAACTGACATACGACTGTTATATGCCTCGTGTAAAATAGTCTGGATCAATTCGGCATTCTTCGGAACACAGATTCTTCCCCAAAATCTCAAACATCCACCAGAGTCAATCTGAAAGTCAGGTTCACTGGTTGCTTCACACTGAACTTTCTTAGCTTGTAATTCCTCATCAGATTTTTGAGCTTTACAAATCTGAAGGAGAAGAGTCAGCCTAGTTCTCAATTCAGCTAAAATGAAACCATCATCATACAAGGTCATTTGTGTATTCATTGCCCTCAAATCAAATAGAGACTTCCTGCTCAAAGCGTCGGCGACCACATTCGCCTTTCCCTGATGGAAATCAATTATAAGCTCATAATCTTTTAACATTTCCAACCATCTCCTTGTCTTAAATTCAAATCTTTTTGAGTTAACAAATACTTGAGGCTCTTATGATCGGTATAGACATGGCATTTTTCCCCGAATAAATAATGACGCCAAATCTTCAAGGCAAACACTATGGCTGCCAATTCCAAATCATAAGTTGGATAATTCTTCTCATGAGGTTTCAACTGTCTCGAAGCATAAGCTACAATTTTTCCTTCTTGCATAAGCACACATCCTAGTCCATTTAAGGACACATAGCTGTAGATTACAAATTCATGCCCTAGTTCCAGTTGTACTAGCACTGGCACCTCGGTCAATAGCATTTTCAACTTTTCAAAGCCTTGTTGGCACTTTTTTGTCCACTCAAACTTAACATCCTTTTACAGCAGTCTCATCATAGGAGTGGCTATCATAGAAAATCCTTTTACAAACCTTCGATAATAACCGGTTAAGCCCAAAAAGCTCCTAACTTCAGTTACATTCCTTGGAGGCTTCCATTCAACAATGGCAGAAATTTTACTAGAATCAACCCGAATACCATCACTGGAAACAATGTGGCTTAAGAATCCAACTTCCTGAAGCCAAAACACACTTTTACTGAACTTGGCATATAATTACTTATCCCTCAAAGTCTGCAAAATGATCCTCATATGTTCGGCATGTTCTGTCTCATCTCTAGAGTAAATTAAAATGTCATCTATGAGCACTACAACAAACTTATCCAAGTATGGATGAAATATTCTATTCATCAAATCCATAAACACAGCTGGAGTATTTGCAATCCAAAAGGCATAACAAGGAATTCATAATGACCATACCTTGTTCTAAAAGCAGTCTTAGGTACGTCTATCTCCTTAACTCGCAGCTGGTAATAACTGGACCTCAATTTTATCTTGGAAAACCATGTTGCTCATTTTAGTTGATCGAAAAAATCATCAATTCTTGGCAATGGATATTTGTTCTTAATCGCTACCTTATTAAGTTGCCGGTAATCAATACATAATCTCATGGAACCATCATTCTTCTTTATGAATAACACGGGAGAACCCCAAGGAGAAAAACTGGGTCTCGCAAAGCCTTTGTCAACCAATTCTTGCAACTGTGATATTAATTCCCTTAACTCCGTTGGAGCCATCCTATACAGAGCGATAGAGATAGGTGCAGTCCCTGGCATTAACTCAATACCAAATTCAACGTCCCTAATCGGGGGTAAACATGGCAATTTTTTCGGGAACACATCTGCAAACTCGCATACAACAGGCATTGATTCCACTTTCAACTCAAATTCCTTTATATTCAACACATAAGCCAGATATGCTTCATATCCCTTTCTCATACATTTCTGAGTGGTCATCAAAGAAATTACGATTGGCAAGCCATTAAGTTCATCTGATTCAACTCGAAGGACTTCACCATTCTCATGTCTCAATTCCATAACTTCCCGTTTACAATCTACTATAGCACCATGAAGTGTCAACCAATCCATACCCAAAATAGCATCGAATTCATCAAACAGCAACAACATCAAGTCGGTCGGAAAATAAAGACCTTTAATCATCAAAGGGCATCTCTTGCATACTTTATCGACTAAGACATGTTTGCCTAATGGGTTTGACACTCTAATCACAAATTAAATAGACTCCACGGGTAAATTCAAGCTAGATGCCATTTTCATGCATGCATACGAATGTGTAGATCCTGGATCTATCAAAGCAAAAACAACAGTGTTATAAAGAGAAAATGTACCAGTGATTACGTCAGACGATGATGCTTCTTCACGTGCTGGTATGGCATAGGCTTTAACCGGAGCCCTAGCCTCAATCGCACTGCCGTCTCTCGTGTCGTATTTTTACTGCCAGCTCCAGTACTGGCACTTTCGGGGGCCTCACCTTTGAAGCCAAACCACTCTATCTTGCATTCTGAAATCTCTCATCCGTCTCGGGACAATCCTTAATAAAGTGGTCTTGAGAACCACATCTATAACATATCCCATCATTCCTCCTACATGAGCCCAGATGACGTCTTCCACAGTATTTACACTCGGGTCGACGGGGTTTAGTGTCTCCTACGCTAGCTATAGATGTAGTCTTAGTCCGAAAACCCAAACTTTGCTTCTTACGATTTCCATGGGAGCGTTCTGTCGATGCATAAGAACGAGAATACACATCTTTAGACTTTTTAGACTGAGTTGGGGCCGATCTGTTCATCATTCTCTTTCGCATATCTCTAGCTTCTAACCCGCTTTCTTTTTCTCCTTTGTCAATTCTTCAGCCTTACACACCTATTCAACGAGCACAAAAAACTCCTTTAGCTCAAGGATGCCTACTAACACTCTGATATCCTCATTAAGTCCATTCTCAAACCACCTGCACATCTTAGCCTCAGTGGGCACACACTCTCGGGCATACTTGCTAAGCCAGATGAACTCTCGCCCATATTCGGTAATTGACATGCAACCCTGCTTAAGTTTAAGGAATTCCTTACGTTTGTGGTCGATAAACCTCTCGCTAATATACTTTTTTCGAAATTCCTCCTAAAAGAAGTCCCAAGTAACTGCCACCTTAGACACAACCGAAACCAAAGTCTTCCACCAATGGTAGGCATCATCCCTCAACAACGAAATAGCACACTTTAAACACTCTTCAGGTGTACAAGACAGTTCATCGAACATCGGAATAGAATTCTAGAGCCAAAACTCGGCTCTCTCAGCATCATCCTCAGTGTTAGCTCTAAACCTCTCTGCTCCTTGTTTCCGAATCTTATCCACAGGATTTTTAGAAAATCTCATAAAATCTATACATCAGGGCATCACGGGTACAGGCTGAGAGTTCGTAGGGGGTGGAGGAGGCTGGGTCTGAGTGGCTGGGTTTGCACAGACGAACTCAGCATACCAATCATTCATCATCTAGAAGAAGGCCTCTCTAGCCTCCCCTCTTGGCTCATGGTTACAGGTCTACTTTCTTCAAGCACTGTTCCTTGAGCGGGGGTTGGTCCATTGCTTTCTACTTCATCTGCTACAGCTCAGTCGAATCCATTATTATATGAAAAACACAATTTAATATCGCCAGGAGTCGTCACATTATCACAATTTACGCATGGCATGTATAGCTAGACATAGACACATGCTACGTAGTCCAAGAACTGACTAAACTGTAGCTCTGATACCAATAAATGTAACACCCCTTACCCATATCCGATGTCGGGACAGGGTACGAGGTATTACCGAACTTAAGTAGAACCAAACATACAGAACCAGGGCACAAAATTTCATTCAAACTAAAACCAACCAATTAAAGTCAATTTGTCCCTATTATGGACTAAACTGAGAACTCACAGAAATTCTAACAATTAAAGCCTCATATGCCCATGTGGAGGCTATGCACACGCCCGTGTGCATGGGGACATGCCCATATCCCACACCCATGTGGATTTATTGGATTTATTTTCCAATTCGAACCTACAGGGGTTATCACAGCTGAGCACAAACCCGTGCCCTTGGCCCATGTTCCTCACACGGCCTAGGACACACCCGTGTGGTAGCCCGTATTGTTTTAGCGAGCATTCTGTTTATGCCATCATCATACAAATTTGAGCACATGGCCAAGCACACGTCCATGGCCAGAGGTTGTGTCCTCTACATGGTTGAGACACACGGCTATGTCTCTGCCCATGTGTTTACTACCATGCATGTTAACATAAAACTCAAGGTACAGGGGACATACAGCCGAACGACACGCCCATGGGGCTAATCGTGTGTCACATATGGCCTAGACATATGCCCCTGTGTCTACCTGTATGGACCATTTGGAGGCTACTCTCCAAGCCATTGGTCACCCTTAAACAATCATGCACTCCCATATGTTCAATGGCAAATCCCATGATATATTTGGACACTTAAACATACAACATTATAGCATCATTATGACCCCTTTTTATACTAGACCATTAGTATTCACACAACCTTATCTTTTAGTCATTCCACACCAATTTCATGGTTTACCATATTCCTTATTATCGATCCATTATAAGTGCTAAATCATGCAACCACATACAAGCAAATAAATAGTCATCCATCAAACCAACACGTACACATCTTAGTATGCATGTAAAGATAAAATGTAAAGATAAACTTAGGGATACATTCCATTCATTACTATAGACCAAATCACATGGCCACATACAAACTAATCAATGCCTAAATGAGCCATTACACTTGGCTACTTCAACATGACACATATACACGAAATAGACAAGTTTCCTATACATGCCATGACCAAAATAATTAAACCTTTTTATACCCAAATTTCCTGAAGATAGTGTGATCCAAACTTCGACGTCTCCCGATCCTTTGAGCTAGCTTGACATATCTAAAGAGAAGGGAAAATAGAGGAGGGTAAGCTATAAAGCTTAGTAAGTACACATACAAATAATCTACATTTTTGCAATTATTGATAATCTTCCATTTTGATACTTTTCATCATGTCATATATATTTACTTACCTTCCATATTTATATGCACATGCTTATCTAATTACATATCTTTCCATAATATCATCATGTACTAAGTCCTCATAGGGTTTTAGTACATACTTGTGTCATCTTGCACACATATGGCTTACTTAAATTTTACTTTTGGAATTCATATTTCGTTACCCGTTGAACACTTGGAATATGATTCGGACATACGGAAGAAATGCACAGCAGTCTGAATGTAGCCTTGGCTACCAAACAAAAAGTTACTCGAAGTGCCTCATATCACAAAATCACATGCCGCTCTCAATGGGGCTACTCAAAGAGCTAAGAGAGTATCCAAACACAACTCAGGATACCCAGCACCTAGACCCTAGCATGTATCACATATTAAATGAGCTCATAACACGCATGACTATCCTAGTGACATGTCACTTGTATCCTCAACTATTCCTAAGTTCAAACGGGATTTTAGACTTCCAGACCTTTACCGAACGTACTCGCATAAATGGTTTCTTTCACATGGCCAATGTTTTAGAATCATATAGCAAAGCATTAACATGTTATATTATCAACATAGCCAAAAAAGCATATTAAGCATACAAATATCAATAAATCATTTAATAACAATAATTAATGTATTTATTTGCATCTGTACTTACCTTGGTACAAAATATTAGAAATCGAGCTTAAACCTCGTAAACCTTGTTCTTTCCCCGATCAAGTCCCGTATCTTAATTTTCTTGATCTATAATACCAAATTTAGCTCGTTTATTACATACATTACTCAAAAAGACCCAAAATTCATACTTGGGTAAAATTACTATTTTACCCTTATACTTTCATATATTTGCAATTTAGTCTCTAGGCTCGGATAATACAATGTATGGGATTTCTTAGTTACTCAAGCCTAGCCGAACATTTTTCATGTACACAACAGGCCACATTTTCCTTCCTTTCACATTTTTCTACCCTTTTTTTACAACTTTTACAAAATAATCCTTAAAGCCCTTTTCATGAAAATCTACTTAGTAAAGGTTGTTTACCATCCTTTAAACTCTCATATCCCTCTATAAATCATCAAAACATAAGCTTCTCATGCATGGGTAAATTTCTAAACATGAGCCCTAGCATGAAATATGGGTAGAAATAGAGAGCGCAAGTTACCAGGATTTCAAAAATACGAAGAACATTAAAAACGGGGCTTGAGGGCACTTACTATTGAGCTTGGAAAGCTTGAAAACTCTAGCTATGGAGAACCCTAATTTTCGGCAGCTACATGGAGAGAATGAGCTGATCTTTGACTTATTTTCCCTTTTTATTTCATTAATATACCAAATGACTAAAATGCCTCTAATGCCTTTCTTTCAAATTTTTTCATACACGCCCATTTTTGTCCAAAAACTTAGAAATTGGGAAAATTGCTCTTTAAGACCTCCTAATTAATAATCCAAAGCAATTTCATACAAATTGCTTCTACAACACAAATTTTGCAACTTATTCAATTTGGTTCCTAATTTCCAATTGGACACCTTATACTTAGAATTTCTTCATGAAACTTTAACACATGCATATGTTCATATTCTACACCTTATAACAATCATAAAAACAATATTTTAACATTATATTTGGGGTTCCGAAGCCACTATTTTGACTAGGCCCTATTTTGGGATGTTACAGACTCTTTATGCTTAAGTGCAAGCAATGTTTTGCAAGTTTCAATATAATTAGTGGGAGTAGTTATGTATTTGGTAATGTTTAGTGACGCTCACTAATGGAATGGACAAGAAGAACTTTTTTCAGATTCATTTTTATGTTTCTTACTGCTCGTTTTTAATCCATTCTTTGTTTTTACTTTTCTTAAAACCCCAACAATTTATGCTCTACCTTTTTGAAGGCAGTAAGGTAGGCAACAGAATCCAAGGAATCATTACAATCCAACTAGGAGCTTGAAATATAATTATAATAATTAAGGGTCTATTTGTTTTACTAAAAATTGCTTCCGGAAATTGATTTCTGGAAAATACCTTATTTTCTTGGATGCTGTTGTTTGATAGATTTCTTAAAATATTTCATAAAAGTTGTTTTAATGAAATAAACATACATTTGATATTTTCTTATCTTTCATTGTTTAATTGATTTTATTTTATATCTATAATTTTATATTGTTTTTGAATATATTAAAAATATTTTGTTAAATTTAGGTTCATTACAACGTCATTTTTAGTTAGATGACTACCAAGAGAGTATTTTTATTTACAAATGTGGCATCAACAAAATTGACAAAAAAATTTAACAATGCAAATAATTGGACTTGGTTTTCAAATTTGAAAAGTAAAGGGATTAATTTTTAAAATAGAAGTATAAAGACTAAATTGCAAATTTGTCAAGAGTATATAAACTTATGACATATTTTAACCTTTATATTACAAAAATTTATTATAAATATATTTATAATTGTAATAAATATTTATTATTAAAATATTAATATTAAATATTTTCAATAACATGTGCAGAATATTATTTAAAATTATTATTTTTAAAATAAAATTGAAATAT
Organism: Gossypium arboreum; assembly: GCF_025698485.1. NCBI lineage: Eukaryota > Viridiplantae > Streptophyta > Magnoliopsida > Malvales > Malvaceae > Gossypium > Gossypium arboreum. The sequence continues at coordinate 70,581,246 of NC_069081.1, forward strand.
TAAATAATTTATTATATAACTAAATATAAATAATTAAATATGTATGTTTAATAATATTAAAAATATAATATTTTATTTTAATATTTTAATAATTTTAATATTTTAAAAATAATAAAAAATTATTATCAATATAACAATATTAATATTATTTAAGTTAATTTTTATATAAAAATAAAATTACTTATAGTAGAGCTTTTTTTCGAAAAAATATTTACTCTTTTCAAAAGGGTAAGTCTGTTATACATCAGTGACCACTAACTAGAGTCCTAGATAGGATCTGGGTCACCTACCCATGACTCAAATAGATCCCACCAGATGATTGAGTGAAAGGCGAACCACGAGAGGACAACAAGGGTAGTTCGTGGAACAAGCTCGAAAGACAGGCTCGCGAATCTAGATTGCACAAACCAAGGGAAGGCAACAGTCTCAGCTCGCATGCGTCCAAGGAGCTCGTAGAAGGGAGACCACAAGCTCCACAGGCAACCCAAAGTGAAACACATGTCTAGTAGGCCCAAAGCCCGCACGGAATGTCAGTATTAGAAACAGAAAGGACTGCATGCTTTGTCGGTAACCCAGAGTGAAAGACGTGTCTAGCGAGCCTGAAGCTCGCACAGAATGTTATTGTTAGTAACGACGGAGTCAAGACAAAATAGTGGAGTCGTACTATGAGTTGTAATAGCATGTATAAATACTCAAGCACTCCCATTAATAACATACAAGACAAATTATTCAACAATTGGTGAGGTGAGCGTGGACACACTTCTAAAAATTAGATTTCAACAAGTTTGGTTTTTCAACAAGTTTGGTTTTCTTGTCTTCGACAGGAGAATAGAAATGGCTCTTCCAAATGATAACTTTACCTTCAAACTATCATCAATCCAGTGATCACCAGAATGACGCGGATTTGTTTGTCGAATGGTTCATCGATAGACTAAAGAACTTCGGTAATCCAGTTCACCAGAGAGTTTCTAACACTCTGGACCTGAATGTTTCCGGCGGCCAGGGGTTGCCGCTTCTACATGACCTAGAGGCACCCCCACATCAGTTCTTTTTATCCATGAGCAAATGACGTCCATGAGGGAGCAGATGATCACTTAGGAGGCCCAATTCGAGCAATAACAAGCTCTTCAGCTGGATCTGTTGACACAGAACGAGGAGTTGAGAAGAAAGATGCATTCTAATAAATTTGGCTTTTAAGAAAACGTAAAAACATAGGATGAGGTAATGGGCATGCAGGTGAAAGAATGGAAAAATGAGATGGATGACTTATAGAGGGATGTGAGGATGTTACACCCTGAATCTCAAGACATGGATTGGTTATTCTGCTCCAACAACCCATTGGTCCCTGAGATCGTAGTAGTGAACCTGCCACGTGACTTCAAGGTCCCAAAGGATATGTTTGAGAGAATAAGGGGCCTAAGATCCCACTTGATGGAATACAATGACTACATGAATGTGTTAGGGGCATAAGAGGTAACAAAGTGGAAGACCACAACTAATACAGCTGTACTTGTTCTTTAGTACAGAAAACCAATATGGAGATTAGTGGAAAGCAATATTGGTGATTCAATATAGTTATTTTTTAATGTTTACAATGACATATTGTTTCTTTTGCTCCATGCTCATTAACTACATATGTTGCTCATGTAATAGCTCGTTTTCAGTGAAATCGGAACAATGGTTTTAGACCATAAATTTGAAGTCAAAAATTTTATTTTAATATTATTTTAATATCTATAGCATGATAATATGATAGTCTAAAAATTTCGTTAAGAAATTTTACCCTTTTTATGTTCAATTTGTGAAAAAGAATTAAATCACGTAAAGTGCAAAAGTTGTGTTCTATTAGCTGAAAGTGTTATATAGTTATAAAACATTAAAGTGAAGGTCCTTATATGGTAATTATACCATTAAAGGTGATAGTGGATGTGCATGGCTTAGTAATTGAGTAGTTTTTAAAGTTAGTTAAGGGTAATTAGGTAATTATCCAATTAAAGGTTAAAATTAAATAAAAGAAAATGGTCATCTTTTTCCCGTACAGACAACTAAAAATTTCAGCAAGGTTTTGGCCATTGGAGAGCTCAAAATTTTAGCAAAAATAAACTCTTGCAAGTAAGTGAATTTGGTGTTTTTTTTTTGTTGATTTTTATGTTTTTTGAATCGTTGTAGTTTAACCTAGTTAATTAGGGGACTAATTTGCAAAATGGTTGAAAGTCTAGGGTTTTTCCATGAGATAATTTTAGTTATTCTTGAGGTATAATGGAAGAAAATGAACCTTTGTTGTTAAATAAACAACTTTTGTTAAGTGAGTTTTGTTGAAATTGTCAATTAGGGATTAATTTGTGAAATGTGAAAATTGTGTGTTAAATGTGTGAATTTGTGGAGTGTGTGGGTTGTTATATGCATATGGTAAATTCGAATAGGCTTATTTGGGGATGAAATTGCATGAATTTCATTTTACGAGCCTAGGGACTAAATTGTAAAGAAGTTAAATGTTTAGGGACAAAATAGTAATTTTTCCATAACATTAAATTTGGATTGAATTGATTAGAATAATGATTAAATGAGTTAAATTTTATTACATAAATCAAGAAAAGCAACATTCAGAACTAAATCGGGGAAAAGATAAAGTCGTGGACTAAACGATTGTATTTCTCTGTTCGAGTTTAAGGTAAGTTCGTGTAGATAAATTACGTATTTATATGTTTTAATTGAAATAAATGTATGTGAATAGTTTAATTATAATGTATAATTATCGAGCACATAATCAATGATGTACGAAGAATACCGAGCCCCGTTTAAACCTTAGAAATTCGTAGGATACAAATGACATGTCATTAGGGTTACCGTTTTCGTTGAGGTCTTGCATATGTTGTAGACTCACCACAGCTCGTATGAGCTTACCAATTTGCAGCTCGTATAAGCTTACCGATATTCAGCTTGGAGAAGCTTAACGTTTATCGCTCATATGAGCCTACATGTATAGGAATTGACAGATTACAGTTCAGTACACCTTGCGTGTACTACATGCGTATCTAACGAGATTCTAAGTGGTTCAATGGGCATAGTGTTATTACAAGATTATACAAGTTCGATACGAACTAGTACAGGTATTTACATGGAGATGGTTTACATATATGATATACGAATATACAGTAGAGATGTTACATATACATGAAATTTTAATAATTGTTGAATTCATACATGATTCTCAGTTTTTATGTTTATACATGGCTAACTTGGTAAATGGTTATGTGATAGGCTTTGGCCAAATTGAATTGAGTTATACTTTGAGTTACTTGGTAAATGTTTATCCATGTTTTATAGTGTCTCGGAAGCTCATTCGGATTGGAAGTCGTCAAGGGTTGCATCACACTATCAAACAATATTTTGGAACTTTTGACTTATATTTATTTGGGTTAAATGGCATGTATAGGTCTTTTGGCTATTGGAAGCCCGTATGTTTAATAACACCCCTTACCCAAGACCGTCGCCGAAGTCGAGCACGAGGCATTACCAGACTTATCTTACTTGTTCGGGGCATAAAAAAATTTTATTTTAATTCACTCGCATTCATCCAATAAATCCCTAAAAAGGGTCTTCGAGGCCCTAAAACGTGCAATTGGAATGGTTCGGGACCAAACCGGGAACATTAAAAATTTTTCAATTACTTCCACAAATCAAAACAATTTATTTCACTATTCATAATAAAATTGCCCATCTGCGTAATAGTCACTAAATTAATTATAACTTGAGTTACAAAACTCAAAAATTAAATACATAAGTTTTTCCTGAAACTAGACTCATATATCTTCTTACCATAATTTTTTCAGAATTTTTGGTTTGGAAAATTAGTACAGTTTATTCATTAAATGTTCCCCTGTTTCGCAGTTTAGCGAACCTGACCTCTCTTCACTAAAAATCGGTTATATCATTATACAGAATTTTGATAACATTTCTGTTTCTTTCTAATGAAAATAGACTCACTAAAGAATCCAAAAATATAAAATATGACTTACAATTCATTTTGTACAATTTCTAGTGATTTTCCAAAGTTGGAATATGGGATTACGAAGTCACCCTGAACTAGTCTTACAAAAATTTAAATATTTTAGAATATAGACTTCCTTTGCTTGTTCTGTTTCTTTTCTATGAAAATAGACTCAATAATATTTAATTCTATATCTCATTCACCATTTAATTCAATTTCTACAATTTTTTGTGATTTTTCAAAACCATGTCACTGCTACTGTTTCCTAATTGTTCCATGACCACCTCTTACTCCATAATTTCTTTGCATCAAATTAGGCATACATAATACCAAACATTTTCTTGTTTAGCTATATCATAAGCTAATCATTACCAACTATTCACATGCCATTCCTTATTCATATCATAAGGACATACACACAAATAGCCAAGTCCCTATACATGCCATAACTTAAAGTATTTCTAGTCATAAAATACCGAGATAGCTCGTTAATAGTGTGAGGCGATCTCTGACGTCCTTACAATTTTCTGAGTTGGCTTTGTGATACTATAAAAAAAAAAGAGAAAAGAAAAGGAGTAAGCATAAAGCTTAGTAAGTTTTCATGTAAATAAATAACAATATTCTAAATGAATTATCAAGATAACCTAAAACTTTCGAACATGGACTTATCTTACCTTCCCTTTGGTACACTCTTTAAATTTTTCGTTGAACCACTTGGAATACTAAGGATACACGGGTACCTATCCTTTTTAAACTTACCATTGCCATGTCTTGACATGGTCTTACGTGGTATCCTTTCCTTATGAACTCACCATTGCCATGCTGTGGCATGGTCTCACATGGGATCTTTGCCTTATCTATCAATGCCATGTCTAGACATGGTCTTACATGAATTCCTTCCTTTGTAAAACTTACCAATGTCATGCCTTGGCATGGTCTTACTTGGTATCCTTAAACCCTAATGTCATGACATTTGTATCTTACACATTCCTAAGTATCATTTCTCCGCCAATTCTTGCTTGAAATAATCAAGGAATAAATTTACAAAATAAATATATAGATGCTGAAAAATAACATCATTAATTATAAATAATAAAACATTGCATTTATTTACCGCAAACTTACCTCGATACAAAATACGATCAAATATTTTGATTTAGTCCTCAACCTTTTTCTTTCCTCGGTCTAACCTCGAATTTCGTTCTTCTTGATCTATAATAGCAAATTTAACTTATTTAATATTCACATTTATCAAAACAGTCCTTAACTCTAACTTCAGAAAAATTATGATTTTACCCCTAAACTTTTGCATATTTACACTTTTTCCCCAAGGCTCAAAAATGAAACTTTATCCCTAATTCTTATGTTTTATAACATGCTGATCATTTATTTACCTACGACAACATCAAATTCTCACTCTAACATGTACGTATGATAATTAGGTATTTTTATCGATTATGTCGTTTTACTCGTTTTTGCTTAAAATCGCTTAGCTCAAGTCGTTTAACATAATTTCAAGCTTCATATTCTACAATAAAACATCAAAATAAACACATTTCACCTATTGGTATTTTTCAAATATGAACCCGAAGTTAAATTATTACTAGAATAAGCTAAATCAAGTTACCGAGACTTCAAAAACGTAAAAAAAATTAAAAACGGGGCTTGGAATCACTTAATATGAAGCTTGGAAGCTTGAAAAAACCCTAGCTATGAAGAACCCTTGAAATTTTGGCCTAATGAAGAAGATGGGCACATTTAGCCATCTTTTTCCCTTTTTTAATCTTTTAATTACCAAATGACTAAAATACCCTTCATTAAAACTTTAGTTATTTTTATCTATGTATGTCCATTTTTGTCCATGAAAACCTAATGGTCTAATTACCATTTAAGGACCTCTACTTCAATTATACTCTTCAATTTAATCCTTTAGCATCTAAAACTCATATTTATCAACTTTTTCAATTAAGCCCTAGTAGGTAAATTAAGATGCTATCTATAAAATTTTCCATCGATACTCTAACACATGCATCTAATCACTCGATAAATTATAAAAATTAATCAGAATAAACTTTTCTATCTCAGATTCATGGTTTCACAACCACTGTTCCGTTTAGGCCCTAATTTGGGATGTTACATGTTTTGTTGTGTTGTAGCCATTTAATTTGGCTTGAATTTAGTTATGTATATATGTATATATGTAAAAAGCCTTATAGTATATGATGTATGGAAGTTATGTGAATGCCTTTATTTTTGAATTGGTATTTTGGGTATCAAATGGTTGAGATTTATAAGTGGCATACATGCTAAGTTTTAGGCACAAAGATTTCATTTATGTGTTTGACCATTAGGAACATTTGGATACGTAGTTTGCATGATTATGAGTGGCCATTTGAGGTGCCTATATGTATCATGATTGTAAGTGATGTTATTACATGTTATAAACTTGACATTTGTTGGTTTTGAATGCCTATTTATGCCATGGTTGTATGCATATTGATGTGTGTAGGTTGGTACCAATTTAAGTGAGAAATATGGCTTGGAAAATGGCCTAGTTTTGTCTACACGGGCAGAGACACGGGTGTGTGTCTTAGTCGTGTGTCCCTTGTAACTTCCTTAGAGCCGTGTGGCACAAGTCAATATACCCTCCAATTTTCACACGGCCTAGCACATGGCCTGGCACACAGGCGTGTGGGTTGGCCGTGTGACCCAATTCAGTGAGTTACACGGGGTCGAACGCGGGATGGGATCCGACCGTGTGTCCCCACTTCAAATGCTCACACGGCCTGGCCACACGGGCATGTGTCTCCTGCACTTTGAAAAATTGTAAAGTTTTTCTAAAAATTTCTTGAGTACTCAGTTTAGTCCTAAACCACTTTTAATGTCTATTTTGAGCCTCGAGGGCTCGTATTTGGGACCATATGAATGTTTATGAATGGTTTTTTATTTGAATGAGAAATGTACTTGAAATGTTTCCTTGATTGAGTTACAAGTCCGGTAATGCTCCGTAACCCTATTTTGGTGTCAGATACGGGTTAGAGGTGTTACATTTATTGGTATTAGAGCTACGATTTAGTCGATTCTCAGACTAGCTGTAACACCCCTTACCCATATTCAACGCCGGAACAGGATACAAGGCATTACTTGACTTACATCGCAAGCAAACATACAAATCGAGTCATAAATTTGCATCCAAATTAAAACCATTTGTATTCAATCATAAAGTCCCTAATACAAGCCTACAAGGCCCAAAACATGCTTTAGAAGTGGTTCGGGACTAAATCGAGCACTTAGGAAAATTTTTGCTATGAACAGGGGTTACACGCCCATGTGGTTGGCTAATTAAATTTTCATAAAATATGTGCATACTTCACATGGTCGGGACACACGCCAGTGCTTGTGGCCGTGTCCTTCACACTGCTGAGACATACGCCCGCGTTTTTTCCTATGTGCTCAATTCTAAGCATTCTGTTTCTCAAAATTAGGGTGCAGGGGACACACGGCCGAAACACATGCCCATGGGATAGACCGTGTGTCATACACGGCCTAGACACACACCCGTGTGTCTACCAGTGTGCACAAAATAAAGGCTATTTACCAAGCCATTTGTCACCCTTATTTCCACCTACACAGACACACAAGTTCAGTGGCATAAATCTTGATATACTTAGGCAACCAAACATCCACAAAAAAAGGCCAAATCATGTCATTTCATTATCCACACTCAACATATTTACAACACCATATTTTGTCAAACCCAATCACACCAACTCACATTCTACAAGTTTCAATATGAATACTAATAACATGCATAATTTTACTTAGTTTTCCTAGCACACCAATGAGCTAATCTTAACCATTCAACAACCAAAACCATTAAGCCACATTCAACCATTTACCAAGCATTTATAAACCATATCACACAAGAGATAATTGCACATACATGCATATATAAATATATTTAAGCTTACAGCCAATTCAACCAAAATAAGTTAAGTTTCATGGCCAAATACCACATCAAGCCTTGACAATTACAAGCCAATAGAATTGGTCAAATTCTTAATGACACATATAACAAAATGACCAAGTCCCTATACATGTCATATTCTCAAAATGTTTAAAATCATCAATACCCAAAATAACAATTTGTTAGTGTGATGTGAACTCCGACGATCTCCAATCCGAGCTAGCTTGGTGACACTATAAAACATGGAAAATAAAACGGAGTAAGCTATATAGCTTAGTAAGCTCATATGAAAGAAATAAGCTAACTTTACCATACATTAACATGCAAGTAATTTAACATAAGGTAATGCAATTTACCAAAATCTCATGACTATAATTCATTCCATCACAACTTGCCTTGAAATCAGCATTCCACAAATTTTCTAAACATAAGCTTTGCGTACATACCTGTACCATCTCGTAATAGCTTCATATTTATTCACGTCATCGACATACCCAATGAACCACTCAGAATAATAAATTCAGATACTCGAGAAACCTTGCATGTAACACCCCTAACCCATATCCGTCGCCAAACTAGGGTTAAGAGGCATTACCGGACATATCGAAACATTTAACATTCATTTCACGAGACCTTAGACATTTAACATATTTATTCACCTCTTTTCAATTCATTCATTCTCATGTCAATATCATAACATTTTCACAACTAAATCACATTACCAACTTACTAAATTGACCATTTCATTAGGCCAAACATATACATCAAAATTTTCCATTTTTGCATCACACATCATATACCAAAATTAAACCATAAGTTCAACTATAATCAAGCCATATCACATGGCTAAATATACACTTCACAAAACATATTCACAAACTTCTAGCCTATACATGCCATACTTCAATATATACATTTTCAAAAGGTACCAAAATAGAGTTCAATAGTGTTGTGATGATCCTCGATGATCCCCAAGCTCCCGATAGCTACGATATCTATAAAAAAATTGCAAACACACAAAAAATAAACTTTCAAAAGCTTAGTAAGCCATATACAATAAACTTAACACATAACATCAATCTAGATCAATTCATTCATATAACACAAGGCAAAATACATTCACATAGCCATATGTCTCTTATAGTACATTTGATCATGATTCACACATATATATATCATATCTCATTCTCATAGCAACTCATACTTATATTATATGTTCACAAAGGTACATGTACTTACCTTTCATTCTCAAACATGGTATGCAATTTAAACGTACCTGATTCGGATACACATTTCATATATTCATTCTTTTCTCAGATTGCCCGTTGAACCGTTCAGAATCAATAAGGATACTCGGATAGCGCAGAAAGCTCGTACAATGCCAACGTCCCAGACGTGGCCATACATGTAATCAAATATCGATGCCACTGTCGCAAATAGGGTCTTACACGAAATCAAATACGATGCCAATGTCCCAGACATGGTCTTACATGTAAATCATAAATCGATGCCAACGTCTGAGACGTGGTCTTACACGAAAACACATATCGGATCCTATGTCATGACATATGTATCCTAACTATTCCTATGGTTCGTATGGGGCTTTTCAGATGTCGAATCACTGTCGATGATTTCAAAATTTCACATATTTATCATCTAAATCCATTCATTACATTTCAATAGCATATAAGCATAAATAAATCGATTCATGCACATTTATTTGTATATTGACTTACCTCGTACGGATTCAAACGTACGGAGTCGACTACTTAACGACTTTCGATTTCCCCCGATCTAATTCTATTTTCTTTTGTTCTTGATCTATATAAATTCAAATTTAACTCTTTTATTCACCAAATCATTCAATTAAATCCAAAAACACATATTTAGGGCATTTTACAAATTAACCCTTACATTTTCACATTTTAACATTTTAGTCCCTAATTCATAAAATCACAAAAATACATAAAATTCACTTTTTTATACATGTTAGGCCGAATATTCATAGTGTTCATGTAAGCCCACACAATTCATTTATTTCACATTTTAGTTCCTCAAAATCTCATTTTCACAATTTAGCCCAAATTACTCAAATTCATCAAAAATTCAAAGACAAAATATATTTATCTATCATAAATCTTTCATTATTCATCATTTAACAACACAAAGCTTACAATTTCATCAATGGATTAACTCAAAATCATTAACAAAATCAGAAATTGAAGCATGGGCTTAATAGAACTCTAAGCAACGATCACAAAAACGTGGAAATTATCAAAAACCGATCAAAAGCACATACCTTAATTAAATCTTAAGGTGCCGAAACCCTAGGACTCTTTTCATTCTTTTTCTTTGATGAATTCGGCTAGGTGATGTTAAAATGATAAACAAAATTCATTTTGTTTTATTATAATAACCATAATTATAATAATTACTAATTTAACCTTTATAATTAAACATATAAATCATATTCATTAGGGCCATTAATGTCCACCCAATAATTCAATGGTTTATTATCCACATAAGGACCTCTCAATTAAAGAGACATAGCAATTAAGCACTTTAACAAATGGAAGAACACTTTTACATTTTATGCGATTAAGTCTTTTTCTCAAATTGAGCACACAAACGATTAAATTTTCATACAAATTTTTCACACATACTAATTCACATATAATAAGCACGGAAAATAATATTAAAATATTTTTCTGACTCGAATTTGTGGTCCCGAAACCACTATTTTGACTAGGGCCTAAACAGACTATTACATAGCACATAAGGTGCCACATATGTAGCCATTGCTACCTCCATCTCATATCACATATATGCTTGCTCTTGAGCCAATAACGGACCTGCTCACACAAACTGTTAGTCAAGACGTATCTACTCGGTGCTGCTCGCACAATCTGTCAAGTAACCATAACATATGCTGGTATACTCAGCCACCGATTGGACGTACAGGACCAGCATCCGGATCACATAACATAAAACCCTAGTGACATGTCACTTGTATCCTCATCTATTCCTAAGGTTCGATTGGGATTTCTCGCTTGCCAAATCATCATCAAATGTGTCCGTAAGGTCACAATTCATCCATAAATTAAAGCATTTAAAACACATTTAAAGTAAAGTTTATTTAACATATGAACTTACCTCGATTATAAAAATGGCCAAAAAGGATCTATTCATCAGTTACTTTGTTTTTCCCCCGATCTAGACCTGAACTTCATTTTTCTTGATATATAATACTAAATTTAAATTATTTAATCATCACATTATTCAATTCAGCCCAGAAACACATTATGGAAAAATTTACATTTTTACCCCTAACTTTTCAACATTTTACAATTTAGTCCCTATGCTCGTAAAATGAATTTCTTTTAATTTCTTCACAACCCAAGCCTAGTCGAATATTATTTATACTCATAACAGCCTACATTTTCATTTATTCACACTTTTCTACACATTTTATAGACTTTTACAAATAAGTTTGTATTTGACCTTTTTATAGAAAATCACTTTACAAAAGTCATTTAACAAAAAACAAACATGCATTTTGTACCATCAAATATCAAAATACACACATATTCAACATGGGTAAAATTTTAAACTTTAACTTTCTTTCAAATTAGTCCTTGAAATAGCTAAATCAAGTTACAACGATCTCAAAAATATAAAAATCGTTAAAAGGGGACAAGAACGGACTAACAATTGAGCTTGAAAACTTGGCCAAACCCTAGCTATGTCTCCTCTTCTAATTTTTAGCTATGGCGATGAAATTGAAGAACTTGACATCTTTTATTTAGTTAATTTTGTCCTCATTAGCGAAATTACTAAAATACCCTTAATGCATAACTTTGAAATTTCACCTAACCATGTCCATTTTTGTCCATCCCAAAGTATAATGGTCTTATTACCATTTAAAGACCTCTAATTTAGAATTTCATAACAATTTAATACCTTCAGCGTATAGAACTCAAAATTTGCACCTATTGCAATTTAGTCCAACTAGTCAAATTGAGTACTCAATCGATAAAATTTCTTAACGAACTTTTCACACAATTATTCTATCATGCTATAGATCTTAAAGAAATAGTAAAACAAATATTTTTACTTCGGATTTGTGGTCCCAAAACCACTGTTCTGATTTGACCCAAAAACAGGTTGTTACAACTCTCCCTCCTTTAGGGATTTTCATCCCTGAAAATCTTACTAGAAAAGATGTTAGGGTACTGTTTTCACAAAACTTTCACTAGGGCTACGCTTTTATTTCTCAATTGTTTAACCTCTCGAGCTAACACTTTGATCGGTTCTTCACCATATGTCATATCGGATTGAATCTCAATCTTTGTTAGAGAAATCACATGCGAAAGATCTGATTGGTATCGTCGCAACATTAACACATAGAACACATTGTGGATCTTTTCCAACTCAGTTGGTAAAGCTAATCGATATGCCACTAGCCCTATTTTTTAAATAATCTTATATGGCCTAATGAATTGCGGACTCAACTTGCCTTTGCGACCAACTCTAAGAATTTTGTTCCACGGTGACACTTCCAGAAACATTTTATCACCAACCTAAAATTCAATATCTTTTCGTTTCCAATCCACGTATGATTTCCGATGATCCGAAGCTGCTTTCAAACAATCACGAATTACTTTTACTTTCTCTTCGATTTCTCTGACCAAATCAACCCCGTGAATCTATTTCTCACTGAGCTCAGTCCAGTATAGTGGAGTTTGGCACTTGCGACCATACAATGCTTCATATGTTGCCATCTTTACACTCGATTGAAAATTATTGTTATAAGCAAATTTGACCAAAGGTAGATATTTCTCACAACTACCTTCAAATTCTAAAACAAAAAAATGAATCATATCTTCGAGAATTTGAATTACTCTCTTTAATTGACCATCAATATGCGGATGGAACTTAGTACTAAAATTCAACTTTGTACCCGATTATTCTTGCAATCTCTTCCAAAATCGCGACGTAAACCTTGGATCTCTATCCAAAATAATAGAAGTAGGCACTCCGTGCAATCTAACAATCTCAGTAATGTACAATTCAGCTAGTTTATCAAGTGAATAATAAGTACATACCGAAATAAAATGTGCTAATTTCGTCAATCTATCAACAACGACCCATACAACATCTTTATTTTTTGAAGTCAGAGGTAACCCCGATAGAAATCCATCGTAATTCTATCCCATTTCCACTCGGGTATAGTCACAGGCTGAAGTAAACCCAAAGGTAATTAATGTTCTACTTTCACTTGTTGACAAATCAAACATCTCGTTACAAACTCTGAAATGTCTCATTCCATGCTTGACCACCAATACAATTCCTTCAAAACATTATACATCTTGGTACTTCAGGATGGACAGATAAACAACTATTATGTGCCACAGGAAGAATTTTTTTAATTAGCTCAGTATCTTTCGGTATACAAATCCTACCTCGGAACCTCAAACAATCATCGGATCCAATCTGATATTCTGAATCATTGTTCATTTCGCATTAAACCCTTTTAGCTTGCAACTCATTATCACCCTTCTGAGCTTCGTAAATTTGCTGAAGAAATACCAGCCTAGCTTTCAACTCGGCCAAAATTGATCCATCATCAGATAAAGTTAACCGCATATTCATTGCCCTTAAAGAAAATAAAGTCTCTCTACTTAAAGCATCTGCAACTACATTTGCTTTCCCCGGGTGATAGTCGATCACTAATTCATAATCTTTCAATAGCTCAAGCCATCTTTGTTGTCATAAATTCAAATCTTTCTGAGTCGTCAAATACTTTAAACTCTTGTGATCAGTAAAGATGCGACACTTCTCACCGAATAAACGGTGTCTCCAAATTTTTAAAGCAAACACAATAGCAACTAATTCCAAGTCGTGCGTCGGATAATTCTTTTCGTGCAGTTTAAACTATCTCGAAGAATAAGGTATCACTTTACCCTCTTGTATCAACATACAACCAAGATTGTTCAATGACGCGTCACTGAAAATCACAAACTTTTTCCCCGACTCAGGTTGCACTAACACTGGTGCCTGTCAACAACACTTTCAACTGTTCAAAACTCTTTTGACATTTCTCAGACCACTCAAATTTCACATCCTTTCGTAACAATTTGGTCATAAGTGTAGCAATAATAAAAAATTCCTTAACAAAACATCGATAATAACCAGCCAAACCCAAAATGCTTCTAACTTCGGATACATTTATCGGCGGTTTCCAATCAACAACTATTGAAATCTTACTTGGATCAACCCGTATACCTTCTACTGAAACAATGTGTCCTAGAATCTGCCTTCTCGAAGCCAAAACTCACTTTTGTTGAATTTAACAAACAATTTCTTATCTCTCAAAGTCTGCAATACAATTCTTAAATGTTCGGCATGCTCAGACTCATCTTAGGAGTAAATAAAAATGTCATTAATAAAAACAACCACAAATTTATCTAAAAAGGGCTAGAAAATTTGATTCATCAAGTCCATAAAAACTATAGGAACATTTGTTAACCCGAAAGCATAACAAGAAATTCATAATGCCCATACCTCATTCTGAATGCGGTCTTCAGTACATCTGACTCTTTAACTCTCAATTGGTAATAGTCTGATCTCAAGTCTATCTTTGAGAACACTGTTGCCCCTTTCAACTAATCGAACAAGTCATCAATCCTCGGTAAAGGATACTTGTTCTTTATCGTAACCTTATTAAGCTGACGATAATCAATACAAAATCTCATGGATCCGTATTTCTTTTTGACGAATAACACTGGTGCACCTAAGGGCGAAAAACTCAGTCTCGCAAAACCTTTATCTGTCAACTCTTGCAACTGAGATTTCAATTCTTTCAATTCAGTTGAAGCCATTCTATGTGGAGCTATCAATATAGGTGAAGTTCCCGGTACTAAATCAATAGTAAACCCAACCTCTCTAATCGGTGGTAATCTAGGTAATTCTTTTGGGAACATATCCGGGTATTCACAAACTACCGACACAGATTCAATCTTCAATTCAAACACTTTCATATACAGTACATACGTAAGATAAGCTTCACAACCTTTTTTTTACATACCTTTGAGCTGACATCAACGAAATCACAATAGGCAACTCATCCGATTCATCCGGTTCAATCTGAAGAATTTCATTATTTTGAGATTTCAATTAAAAAACCTTTTGTCTGCAATTCACTACGACATCATGCAGAGTCAACCAATCCATCTGAAGTATCACATCAAACTCATCAAATGGAAAAAGGATTAAGTCAGCTAGAAAATAGTGACCCCAAATCATTAAAGGACAACTCTTGCAAACTTTATCAACTAAAACATATTTGCTTAAGGGGTTCGACACTTTAATCACATACTCAGTAGACTCAACAAGCAGATTCTTACTAGATACCAAATTCATGCAAATATAAGAATGAGTCAATCCAGGATCAATTAATGCAACTATATTAGTATCATAGAGAAAAAATGTACCAGGATCAATTACTGCAACTACAGGTTCTAGCAGGTGCTTTGACCTCTGATCTCGCAGTTAAATCTTTCATTGCACCTCTGCTACTGTCCCTATTTCCAGTATTTCTTAGTAGCCTCTTTCTAGTGGAGTGTTTCTCGATCTTGCATTCTGAAAATTATCTTTCTCAGTCATTTCAGGGCAATCTCGAATAAAGTGATCTTGGGACCACATTTAAAGCAAGCCCGATTATTCATCCTACATTCACCAGGATGTCGTCTACCACAGTGTTGACATTCAGGTCTATTTGATCTAGTGTTACCAACACTCGCTATTGACGTATTGGAACCCGAATATTGCTTCCCACGATCTCTGTTGGGATGCCCAGTGAAGCATTTGAATAAGCATACAAATCCCTCTATTTCTTTGATGAAGACTGAAATGACTTATTCATCGGTCTTTTTCTTGAATTTCTAGCCTCAAACTCAGCTTTTTTCTTTTTTTTGCTCAGTTCTTCGGCCTTGCAAGCTCAACCAACCATCACGACAAATTCTTTTAACTTTAACATCCAAACTAACAGTCTGATATCTTCATTCAACCCATATTTGAATCTTTTTCACATGATAGCCTTGGTGGAAACATATTCTCGAGCATACTTACTGAGCCTAACAAACTCTCGCTCATATTCAGTCGCAGACATACGACCCTGTTTCAGCTCTAAAAACTCTTTACGTTTCTGATCAATGAATCATTGACTAATATATTTCTTTCTGAACTCATCTTGGAAGAATTCCCAAGCAACCTTTTCTCTTAATACCATAGATACAAGAGTATTCCACCACTAATATGTCGAGTCCCTCAGAAGTGATATATCACATTCCAAACACTCATCCGGTGTGCAAGAAAGCTCATCAAATACCCTGATAGAGTTCTCAAGCCAAAATTCTACTCTCTCAGGATCGTCATCAACATTGGCTTTGAATTCTTTAGCCCCTTATTTCCAAATCTTATTAACTGGAAGCTTGTTCGGTCTTAACAATTCCACACCTTTGGGAGCTACGGGAACCGGTTAGGGGTTAGGTAGGGGTGGAGGATGTTGGGCAGCTAGATTTGTTCAAACAAACTCGGCAAACCACTCATTCATCCTTTGGAAGAAGGCTTCTCTAGCCTCTTCTCCCTAACTAACCGTTACTGGCCTACTTTCGGATGGCGCTGACCCTTAAATGGGAGCTAGTGCATTAATTTCAACATCATCAGGTACCTCTCGGATGGGATCCATTTACTAAATGAAAACATAATTTAAATTGTCAAAAGTCGTCACACTATCACAAATTACATATGGCATGTATAGCAAGACTCTCACACACACTACATTAGTTTGAAAATCAACTAAACCATAGTTCTGATACCATTAAATGTAACACCCCTTATCCATATTTATTTCCGGAACAGGATACGAGGCATTACCGGACTTACATCGCAAGCAAACATACAAATCGAGTCATAAATTTGCATCCAAATTAAAACCATTTGTATTCAACCATAAAGTCCCTAATACGAGCCTACAAGGCCCAAAACATGTGAAGTGGTTCAGGACTAAACCGAGCACTTAGAAAAATTTTACAAAACTTAGAAATTTTTTGCTATAAATAGGGGTCAAACGCCCGTGTAGTTTGGGACACGCAGTGTGGTAACACACCCCCGTGTCTCTAACTCGTGTAACTCTTTATTTTGCAAAGCATGAAAAAATTGAGGTCACACGGCCAAGTCACACGCCCGTGTGCTAGGCCGTGTGCTTAATTAAATTTTCATAAAATATGTGCAGACTTTACACAATCGGGAACATGCCCGTGCTTGAGGCCGTGTCCCTCACACCGCTAAGACACACACCCGTGCTTCTACCCCTTTAGTGGTGTTTTTAGTGGCGCTTGGAGAAAAAAGGCCACAAATGTTATACATTAGTGTCGCTAGAAGGAAAATGTTGCAAAACGTTGAGCAATAGTGGCGTTTTTAGACCAAACACCGCTAAAAGTTGAGCAATAGTGGCATTTTTAGTCCAAATGCCACTAAAAATTTAGCAATAGTGGCATTTTTTGTTCAAACACCGCTAAAAGCTAAGCAATAGTAGCGTTTTTAGTCCAAATGCAACAAAAGGTTGAGCTATAGTGGCATTTTTTATCCAAACACGACGAATATGTATTATTTTTTGTGAAATGACTCTATTTTGTTATCCCCGAAATGCCTTGGTCTTTTTTGGAAAATCAGTTCCCCCTTCCCAAAATTCCAAAATCAAACTTAATCAACTACTTTATGCCTTGATTTTAATTTTGAATCTTATAAAATTGAATCCAACTTAAATAAAACTTTACGTCCTAAATTACAAATCCAACTTGAATTCGAGTTTTTGCAATCTCAAGTGAACCGTACTCAATTGAATCCTAAACCCTATAATTAATATAAATTTAGGGGCATAACTAGTGGGCTAAAAGGGTCTCGGCCCCTCTAAGAAGAAAAATTTTTCATTTAGGCCTTTTGAAATTTTTTAAAATTTTAAATGTAAAATTGCACTTTGTCCCTCTAAAAATGGAAAAATTTTTATTTAATCATTTAAAAACTATAAAAATATATGCTATCAAAATGATGAGATTGCATTTTTTTACTTACAATTTAATTTTAGCCCTTACAAAAATTCTGATTGTGCATCTGTGTAAAGCCCCGAATTTGGGCCTAGAAGGAATGGGCCTTGAGTATGGGAATGCATAAAAGTTTAGGTGTGTGAGAAATATCACAAATTATGTGTAGCTTTAGTGGCTAAGTATTTGGGCATATTTGGGAGTGCTTGAGAAGCCTGGGTTCAAGTCTAGGTGTTAGCAAAATTTTAAGTTTTGGGCTCTTAAGTGAACCTGGATGTTAGCTTATATGTTTGTTTTATGACACAAAGAGAGAAGGGATCTAGTGGCAAGGTGGTGCTACATGTGTGGCAAGAAGTTTGAGGTTCGAGGCATGGCGTGCGCAATTGTATGTTTATTTTGCTACTTGAGCTGGGGAGGTGTTGGAACTAGACTTGAACTCTATGGTTGAATTGGTCATAAGGATTTGAATTGAATTTGAATGGGGAGTTGGAGTAAATCAAGGAGAAAATTTGGTGGAGGAGATAAAGGAGGAGTTTCAGGAGGAGATTGTGGAGAAAATCAAGGGGTTTGGAATAAAGGGGAAAAGCTAGTACCGATTGTGATCACTAATTCGGGTTTAAGGGAGCAGTTTCCCATTTTCAGGATTATGAGCATTTTGGGAGTTCTCTATTGCACTTCTTAACCAATTCTTGCTAGGGGTCTTTCTGGTTTTCTGTTTTTTCTTTTAATTTTATTTTTAGAGTAGCTGAATGGTTACCATTAGGGTATTTTGTTCATGTTGTCTTGTCACCTTTTCTTCCCTCTCTCAAGAGTTTCTTCATGGACGGAACACCCTCTTTTCTTCTCCTCAATTCCTTCACATTTTTTTCATTGGCCAATTCTCTGCTCTCATCTCCTTCTCTCAACCTAGTCGTATACATACTTCTTTACTCCTTCTCCATTCCCTTTTTGGTTTTCTTCTCCTGGTCGACTTTCTCTTCTTTATTTTCTCCATTTCCTTTCGAATTTTAGTTCTTAAATCCCTGTGACCAATTTCTGGATTCTTCTCCTCCTCTTTGTTCTATTTATGGTTTGGTAGTGGTTCTTTAACAATTGGTGAGTTACTTGATTACTACTTGTTTTCTCTATTCTTGCAATATGTTTAAGTCTATTCCTTCTTACACTTCTCTAAAGTCGACTACCCTTTTCTCCTTATGTTCTCTTATAGCCGAACCTCTCTCTCCATTTAAGCTCTCGATTTGGCAAGTAATCTTTGTTAATTGAACTCGCAATAAGAAAATGAGGTTTTAGCAAAAAAGTGATGACAGTGGTGCCGACTGGGAGTGGACACGTAGCCTCTGCCCCCAAGTTTAAGCGACATAGTGTATCAGCGGTTCGGGACTTTCCGCCAGGTTACAGAAGGGTGACTGCACCAAACTTTAGATTAACTAGGCAAATGACAGTTGACCGTTCGAGTCAAGGCAAGTGGTAATCGATCCTTCGACTAGGGGTTTTGTTAAGATTCTTTTAACTGTGTTGATAAGTGATTAACCATTGTTATGTTTGAATAGGTTCCGATGCTTGGGAATTCTTAGTACTCTATGTGATCAAGTGTGTAATCGTATGCCTTGTTTTGATAATTGGCTGAAAAGCCGAAAATGTGTGTGTTGTTTACTTTGCTATGACTGTAGATCGGCAAAATGCCGAAAAGCCAAAAATATGGCGAATGATGCCACACAAGTGTGCGATCGCGCGTGTGGTGAACCGAGCTTACGGAACATGGGCGTACGACGAGGAAGGCCACCATGAACGAATTTGTGGGTTTAGGCCGTATTGGGCCACTTGGGCTACGAAATGGGCCGAATAGGCCCAATGGGCCCGTGTGTCCGCTTGTGTCAAATCAACTGCTAAGTGGTATATGGTTGGGCTTGTCATTGGGCCCACATGGATAAAATGTATGTTATGTGGCAAGTTTTGGATAGGGCTATGTCGTTCATACTGCCGTGATAGTTCTAGGTAAAATGGGTCGTGGGCCCGCGTGGGTAAATTTCTCTGTAATATCCTGAATTAGGGACTAAATCGAATAAGTTGCAAAACTTGCATTCTAAAAGTTTTTAGTATGAAATTATTTTGGAATATTAATGAGGAGGTCTTAAATAGCAATTTGACCAATTTTAAGTTCATGGACAAAATTAGGACATGGAAGGAATTTTTGGAAAGTTTAGTAGTAAGGGTATTTTGGTCATTTAGTTATTAAAATGAATTAAAAACAAAATTAAAAGCCAATTTTTGTCCATCTTCTTCATTAGGCCGAAATTTCAAGGGTTTTCCATAGCTAGGGTTTATTTCAAGCTTCCAAGCTCTATAGTAAGTGATTCCAAGCCCCGTTTTTAATGTTCTTTATGTTTTTGGAATCCCGGTAGCTCGATTAAGCTTATGTTAGCAATAATTCAACCTAGGGTTTATATTTGGAAAAATTCCCATAGGTGAAATTTTTGTATTTTGATGTTTTATGATAGAATATGAGGTTTTAAATTATGTTAGACAACTTGTGCTACTCGGTTTTGAGTGAAAACGAGTAAAAGGGCTTAATCGACAAAAATACCTAATAGTCACAAGTATATGTTAGAGAGAGAATTTGATGTTGCCATAGAAGGAAAAATGATCAGCATGTTATAAAACATAAGAATAAGGAATAAAGTTTAATTCCAGAGCCTAGGGGCAAAAGTGTAATTATGCAAAAGTTTAGGGCAAAAGTGTAATTTTTCCAAAGTTCGTATTAAATGCTGTTTTGATGAATGTATGTATTAAATAAGATTAATTTGGTATTATAGATCAAGAAAAACGAGATTCAAGTCGCGATCGAGGAAAAGAAAAGATTGTGGACTAAATTGCAAAATCTTTATATTTTGGTACCAAGGTAAGTTCATGTGTAAATGTAGTAACATAATTGTAATTTTAAGCAATTTAATGTTGTTTATATGATATGATGCTGATTATTATCATGAAATATTATGATTTGTGGTTATTGTTGAATAATATGTAATTATGTAAATTACTTGATGAGTATGAACTATCATCGAAGTACCGATTTCGATATTCCGTGGAAGACGGCAAAGATGTGTGATTGAGGAAAACGCCCGTTTGAACCTTAGGAATAGATTAGGATACAAGTGACATGTCACTAGGATGGTTGAGCATCCAAACTCGTTGAGTTGAGTCCGAGTTCACTTATGGATGCAAATGTCCGAACTCGTTGAGTTGAGTCCGAGTTCGTGAGATGTAACTAGGCATCCGAACTCGCTGAGTTGAGTCCGAGTTCATTTATGGATGCGAACGCCTGAGCTCGTTGAGTTGAGTCCGAGTTCACTTAGGGGCGGGTTACATGATTTCTTGATTACATATGTGGCACTTATGTGCAAATTATCCATGTATCCGATTTGTATTCCGATGTGTTCAACGGGTGAAATTTCTAGTTTAATGGAAGAGCACTTAAGATATAAGTGACGTTTTGGGTAAGTGTTGTGAAATGGACACTTTGGGCAGGTATGTTCTTAACCCTCGGGTTGAAAATAGATACAACAACGATAAGGTGGTAAGATGATGAATGATGTTTAAAGATGTGATATATGTTTTGGTGGTACCATGCTAAAGTTGTTTGGTATATTTGTATTGTTATGTTACTTGTTATTTACATATGAACTTACTAAGCATTTATGCTTACTCCCTCCTCTTTATTTATTGTAGTTTTGAACAAGCCAGCTCGGGAATTGGGACGGGTCGAAGGTTCGATCACACTATCCAAAGGACTTTCATCTGGGTAAATGGCTTGTAAAACTTAAGTATGGCATGTATAGCAATATACCTATTTTGTGTAAATAATTTTATGATATGGCCATGTTTGGTTGAGAAAATGTTTGATATTGATAAGTCATGGTGATGGCTAATTTAGATCATGTTTGATATCATGGAAGTTTAACAAGTTATCTAGTTCATAAAAATTCATGGAAAGATGAAACTTGCCTTAAAACAGAATATTGCTGCAGCAATGACATGAATTTGAAAAATCACTAAAAATAGTATAAATGGAACTAAATGATGAGTAAGTTATGAAATTTAAGCTTAATGAGTCTATTTTCATATGGATTGAACAAAACAGGAATATAAATTATATTTTATGAGATATTTAAACTGTTCGAAATAGGGCCGAGTGATTTCTGGATCCCCTGTTCGACTTTAAAATTTATAATAAATTTTACTAAAATAATTAGAAGTTTTTATTTATATGTACAGATTCCTTATTGAATCTAGTTTTAATAGAAATAAACCTCATAGTCATTAAAATTTTTTATGGAGATATATCTGATTCGTAATACACAAAGGTTAGAGCAGTCGAACCCTGAAACAGCGGATACTTGAATTAATAAACTGTACTAATTGGACCAACCAAAAGTTCTAGAAAAAAATTAGTAAATAGATATATGAGTCTAGATTTAGGGAAAATTTACGGATCTAGATTTCGAGTTTTGTAACTCGAGATATGATTTTTATTGTAACTGTGACGCGGGTAGTTAGAAAGCTATAAATGTAGAAATAAATGATTTGAAGTTCTTAATTTGATAAATATTGTTCGGTAACCCCTCAAGCTCGACTCCGGCGATGGTCTTGGGTGTGGGGGCGTTACATTTAGTGGTATCAGAGCAGGTTTAGTCGGTTCTCGGACTACGTGTTGTATGTACGGATTTTGCTATACATGCCATATGTATGAATTGTGATAGTGTGACGACTTCTGACCTTTTTAAATGATTTTTATATAGTAAATGGATCCCGATCCAACTGTGGTAGATGAAGTAGAGAGTAATGCGCCAGCTCCAGCTGAAGGAGCAGCGCCGACTGAAAACCCACCTCCTACTGTTGGTCAGGTAGGAGGGGAAAGGGATTAGGAAGCCTTTCTCCAAATGATGAGTGTATGGTACACTGAGTTCATTCGTACGAACCCAAATGTACGACCTCCCCCACCTCCCCCAATTTCTCAACCTATGCCTCCGATGCCTCAAGGAGTGGATATGATAAAATTTCATAGAACACCCGTTGATAGAATTCGTAAACAAGGGGCTGAAGAATTTAGAGCAAATATTGATGATGATGCGAGAAAGCGAGTTCGGCTTGAAAATTTCATCACGGTATTTGATGAATTATCTTGTACACTGAAGAATGTTTGAAATGTGCTACATCTTTGTTGAGAGATTCAGCCTATAATTGGTGGAAGACTTTGATTTGGTGGTACCAAACGAGAGGGTAACTTGGGAATTCTTTCAAGAAGAGTTTGGAAGAAATATATTAGTGAAAGATTTATTGATCGAAATGTAAAGAGTTTCTTGAGTGAAGCAAGGTAATATGACATGATCTCGAGAATATGAAAGAGAGTTTGTTCGATTGAGTAAGTATGCGGGGAATATGTTCCTCTGAAGCCAAGATGTGCCGACAATTTGAAGACGGGCTCAACGAAGACATTAAAGTATTTGTCGGGATCCTTGAATGAAAGAAATGGTAGTTCTAGTTGATCGAGCTTGTAAGGTGAAGAACTACTTAAAGAGAAGAGGAAGGTAGAGGTGAGACACGAAATTGGAAGAAAAGGCCAATGAGTAAGGCACCTTCACAAGAACTGGAAAGTCAAGAAATATGAATCCTCGTTCCCAAGTTTCATTTGGGCAATCATATGGAAATTTTAAGAAGCACAATGTGGGTCCTAAATCTCGAATATTACAGACCGATATAGGGAACTCAAGATTTATTAAACCCGAGTGTGCGGTGTGGTAGAAATCATTTTGGTCCGTCAGAGCAAATGAATGTTTTCGATGTGGTTTTCAGATCATTTTATTAGAGACGCGCGAGAGAGTGAGAAAGAAAAATTTGAGTGTAAAAGCTAGTGGTGCAAACTAGAGGAAGGTATCCAGAAAAGATGGAAGTGAAATAAGCGGAAGAATGTAGCCAGAGATGCAGCGATTAAATCTGAGGAAGAGCTCGGCTAGAACTTATGCTATTAAAGCGTGAAGATGCTTCCTCACCCGATGTGATTACCGGTACATTTTCTCTTTATGATATTAATGTTATTGCTTTGATTGATCCTGGTTCTTTGATTGATCCTGGTTCTACTCATTCATACGTATGCATTAAACTGGTGTCTAGTATGAATATACCTGTTGAGAACACAGAATTTATGATTAGAGTGTCGAACCTATTAGGCAAATGCGTGATAGTTGATAAAGTAAGCAAGAAATGGCCTTTAATGATTCGCGGTCATTACTTTCCGGCCGACTTGATGTTGTTGCCGTTTGATGAATTTGATGTTATTTTGGGTATGGATTGGTTGACATTGCATGATGCTATAATAAATTGCAAAGAAAAGGTTATAAAATTAAAGTGTGAAAGTGGTGAAATTCTGCGGGTTAAGCCAGACAAATCAGAGGCATTATCTAGTATGATTTCTTCGATGTTGGCTCAAAGATATTTGAGAAAGGGTTATGAAGCTTATTTGGCGTATGTAATTAATACAAAAGAAGTTGAAAAGAAAGTTGAATCAGTGCCGGTTGTGTGTGAATTTGCGGACGTATTTCCGGAAGAATTGCGGGTTTGCCTCCGGTCGGGAAGTAGAATTTGGTATTGATTTAATAGGAACGACTTCGATCTCGATTGCTCCATATAGAATGGCACCAATGAGTTGAAAGAATTAAAGTCGCGATTGCAAGAGTTGGTGATAAAGGCTTTGTGAGACCGAGTTTTCACCTTGGAGTGCTCCGTGTTATTTGTGAAAAGAAGGATGGTTGTTGATTATCGGTAGTTAAACAAGGTGACAATCAAAACAAGTATCCGTTGCCAAGAATTGATGATTTGTTTGATCAGCTAAAAGGAGCGACATGGTTTTCAAAGATTGACTTGAGATCCGGTATTATCATTGCGAGTAAAAGAGTCGATGTGCCCAAAAGCGCTTTTAGAACAAGGTACGGTCATTATGAATTTTTAGTTATGCTGTTCGGGTTGACAAATGCTCTGCTTGTGTTTATGGACTTAATGAATAGCATATTTCGCCATACCGGACAGATTTGTTGTGGTGTTTATAGATGATATTTTAATTTATTCAAAAGATGAGATAGAGCATGCTGAGCATTTGAGGATAGTTTTGCAAACTTTGAGAGATAAGCAGCTGTATGCTAAGTTTAGTAAAGTGAATTTTGGCTCCGGAAAGTTGGATTTTTGGGTCATATTGTTTCAGGTGATGGTATACGGGTTGATCCTAGTAAAATTTCAGCCATTGTTGATTGGAAACCACTGAAAAATGTAACTGAAGTTAGAAGTTTCTTGGGGCTAGCTGGGTATTATCGGCGGTTCGTAAATAGATTTTCTATAATTGCTGCTCCTATGACTAGACTACTCCGAAAGGATGTTAAATTTGAATGGACAGAAGAATGTCAACAGAGTTTCGAAGAATTGAAAAAGTTATTAACTGAAGCACCAGTGTTGATACAACCCGAATCAGGTAAAGAATTTGTGGTGTATAGTGATGCTTCTCTAAATGGTTTGGGGTGTGTACTCATGCAAGAAGGAAAAGTGGTGGCTTATGCTTCGAGACAGTTAAAACCTAATAAGAAGAATTATCCTACTCACGATATGGAATTGGCTGTGGTGGTATTTGCTTTGAAGATTTGGCGACATTATTTGTATGGTGAAAAATGCCGAGTATATACCGATCACAAAAGTCTTAAATACTTGATGTCACAAAAAGACTTGAATTTGAGACAGCGAAGATGGTTAGAGTTATTGAAAGATTACGAGCTTGTTATCGATTATCATCCGGGAAAAGCGAATGTGGTTGCCGATGCTTTAAGCAGAAAGTTGTTGTTTGCTTTGAGAGTTATGAACACTCAGTTGAAAATTTTAGATGACGGTTCGATTCTAGCGAGTTAAGAGCAAGACCAATGTTTTTACAAGAGATTTCAAGCTCAAAAATGATCAAGATTTGCTAGCCAAAAGAAAATAAGTGTGAAGTCGTCGGGATCGATTTGAGAATCGGTTCGATGGTTGTTTGATGTTTAAAATCAGATTTGTGTCCGGAAAATGATGAGTTGATTCAAAAGATTTTGCATGAAGCACATAATAGTTGTTTAGCGGTTCATCCGGCGATCGAAGATGTATAATGACTTGAAGAAAATGTCTTGGTGGAGTGGAATGAAAAGAGATATTTCCGAGTTTGTATCAAAGTGCTTAGTTTGTCAACAAGTGAAAGCTGAACACCAAGTACCTTCAGGATTACTCCAGCCTATTATGGTTCCTGAATGGAAATGGGATCGGATTACTATGGATTTTATATCAAGGTTGCCGTTAACTCCAGGGAAGAAAAATGTCATCTGGGCAATAGTTGACAGACTGACTAAATCGGCTCATTTTATTCCAGCACGTACAGATTATTCTCTTAATATGTTAGCTGAATTGTATATCCGAGAGATTGTTAGACTTCATGGGATACCTTTGTCAATCATTTCGAATAGAGATCCGAGGTTTACCTTACGGTTTTGGAAAAAGTTGCAAGAAGCATTAGGTACAAAGTTAAATTTCAGCACTGCTTTTCATCCACAAACTGATGGACAATCAGAGAGAGTAATTCAGATTCTTGAAGACATGCTTAGATGTTGCGTATTGGAATTTCAAGATAGTTGGGAAAGGTACTTACCATTGGTAGAATTTGCTTATAATAATAGTTATCAGACAAGTTTGAAGATGGCACCTTATGAAGCATTATATGGTCGTAAATGTCGGACGCCATTGTATTGGACTGAACTCAAAGAAAGTCAGATTTATGGAGTTGATTTAATAAAAGAAACCGAAGAAAAGTTGAAAGTGATTCGAGATTATTTGAAAGCTGCTTCAGATAGACAGAAATCTTATGCGGATTTGAAATGAAAAGAAATGGAGTTTCAAGTTGGTGATAAGGTATTTTTGAAAGTGTCTCCATGGAAGAAAGTCCTTAGATTTGGACGAAAGGGCAAGTTAAGTCCGCGTTTTATTAGACCGTATGAAATAATTGAAAAAGTTGGACCGGTAGCATATCGGCTAGCGTTACCACCTGAATTAGAGAAGACTCATGATGTGTTTCATGTATCTATGTTACGTCGGTATCGTTCGGATCCTTCACATATAATTTCACCGACAGAAGTTAAACTACGACCGGATATGACTTATGAAGAAGAACCGATTAAGATTTTAGCTCGAGAAGTCAAACAACTAATAAATAAAAGTGTTGCACTTGTGAAAGTGTTGTGGCAAAAGCATGGGGTAGAAGAGACTACATGGGAACCTGAAGAAACTATGAGAAACAATATCCACACCTGTTTACCGGTAAGATTTTCGAGGACGAAAATCCTTAAAAGGGGGGGAGAGTTGTAATATCCTGAATTAGGGACTAAATCGAATAAGTTGCAAAACTTGCATTCTAGAAGTTTTTAGTATGAAATTGTTTTGGAATATTAATGAAGAGGTCTTAAATAGCAATTTGACCAATTTTAAGTTCATGGACAAAATTAGGACATGGAAGGAATTTTTGGAAAGTTTAGTAGTAAGGGTATTTTGGTCATTTAGTTATTAAAATGAATTAAAAACAAAATTAAAAGCCAATTTTTGTCCATCTTCTTCATTAGGCTGAAATTTCAAGGGTTCTCCATAGCTAGGGTTTGTTTCAAGCTTCCAAGCTCCATAGTAAGTGATTCCAAGCCCGCTTTTAATGTTCTTTATGTTTTTGGAATCCCGGTAGCTCGATTAAGCTTATGTTAGCAATAATTCAACCTAGGGTTTATATTTGGAAAAATACCCATAGGTGAAATTTGTGTATTTTGATGTTTTATGATAGAATATGAGGTTTTAAATTATGTTAGACAACTTGTGCTACTCGGTTTTGAGTGAAAACGAGTAAAAGGGCTTAATCGACAAAAATACCTAATAGTCACAAGTATATGTTAGAGAGAGAATTTGATGTTGCCATAGAAGGGAAAAATGATCAGCATGTTATAAAACATAAGAATAAGGAATAAAGTTTAATTCCCGAGCCTAGGGGCAAAAGTGTAATTATGCAAAAGTTTAGGGGCAAAAGTGTAATTTTTCCAAAGTTCGTATTAAATGCTGTTTTGATGAATGTATGTATTAAATAAGATTAATTTGGTATTATAGATCAAGAAAAACGAGATTCAAGACGCGATCGAGGAAAAGAAAAGATTGTGGACTAAATTGCAAAATCTTTATATTTTGGTACCAAGGTAAGTTCATGTGTAAATGTAGTAACATAATTGTCATTTTAAGCAATTTAATGTTGTTTATATGATATGATGCTGATTATTATCATGAAATATTATGCTTTGTGGTTATTGTTGAATAATATGTAATTATGTAAATTACTTGATGAGTATGAACTATCACCGAAGTACCGATTTCGATATTCCGTGGAAGACGGCAAAGATGTGTGATTGAGGAAAACGCCCGTTTGAACCTTAGGAATAGATTAGGATACAAGTGACATGTCACTAGGATGGTTGAGCATCTGAACTCGTTGAGTTGAGTCCGAGTTCACTTATGGATGCAAATGTCCGAACTCGTTGAGTTGAGTCCGAGTTCGTGAGATGTAACTAGGCATCCCAACTCGCTGAGTTGAGTCCGAGTTCATTTATGGATGCGAACGCCTGAGCTCGTTGAGTTGAGTCCGAGTTCACTTAGGGGCGGGTTACATGATTTCTTGATTACATATGTGGCACTTATGTGCAAATTATCCATGTATCCGATTTGTATTCCGATGTGTTCAACGGGTGAAATTTCTAGTTTAATGGAAGAGCACTTAAGATATAAGTGACGTTTTGGGTAAGTGTTGTGAAATGGACACTTTGGGCAGGTATGTTCTTAACCCTCGGGTTGAAAATAGATACAACAACGATAAGGTGGTAAGATGATGAATGATGTTTAAAGATGTGATATATGTTTTGGTGGTACCATGCTAAAGTTGTTTGGTATATTTGTATTGTTATGTTACTTGTTATTTACATATGAACTTACTAAGCATTTATGTTTACTCCTCCTCTTTATTTATCTGTAGTTTTGAACAAGCCACTTGGGAATTGGGACGGTCGAAGGTTCGATCACACTATCCAAAGGACTTTCATCTGGGTAAATGGCTTGTAAAACTTAAGTATGGCATGTATAGCAATATACCTATTTTGTGTAAATAATTTTATGATATGGCCATGTTTGGTTGAGAAAATGTTTGATATTGGTAAGTCATGGTGATGGCTAATTTAGATCATGTTTGATATCATGGAAGTTTAACAAGTTATCTAGTTCATAAAAATTCATGGAAAGATGAAACTTGCCTTAAAACAGAATATTGCTGCAGCAATGACATGAATTTGAAAAATCACTAAAAATAGTATAAATGGAACTAAATGATGAGTAAGTTATGAAATTGAAGCTTAATGAGTCTACTTTCATATGGATTGAACAAAACAGGAATATAAATTATATTTTATGAGATATTTAAACTGTTGCGAAATAGGGCAAGAGTGATTTCTGGATCCCCTGTTCTGACTTTAAAAATTTATAATAAATTTTACTAAAATAATTAGAAGTTTTTATTTATATGTACAGATTCCTTATTGAGTCTAGTTTTAATAGAAACAAACCTCATAGTCATTAAAATTTTTTATGGAGATATATCTGATTCATAATACACAGAAGTCAGAGCAGTCGAACCCTGAAACAGCGGATACTTGAATTAATAAACTGTACTAATTGGACCAACCAAAAGTTCTAGAAAAAAATTAGTAAATAGATATATGAGTCTAGATTTAGGGAAAATTTACGGATCTAGATTTTGAGTTTTGTAACTCGAGATATGATTTTTATTGTAACTGTGACGCGGGTAGTTAGAAAGCTGTGAATGTAGAAATAAATGATTTGAAGTTCTTAATTTGATAAATATTGTTCGGTAACCCCTCAAGCTCGACTTCGGCGATGGTCTCGGGCGTGGGGGCGTTACATTCTCTGTTAAGCGGGAAGTAGATAAACACTTCATGTCGCGCATATGACCTAAGTTGCTTTGGGCCGAAATGGGCCGTGTGAGCCCAATGGGCTTGTGGGCCCACACAGATAAAATCTGCAGTAAGTGACTATTAATTAACCGGGCTATGGTGTACACATAGCCTTATCTAAATTTGGGCTAAATGGGCCACACGAGCGTGTGGGCCTACTTGGGTCGAGTAATGGGCCTTAGGCCCACTTGCACCGTTATGTCTGTTTAGGTTACTTATGTCGCTCGAGGCAACGGTGGACCTTCTGTTGGGTCGTTAAGCTCCTGATTTTTAAAATTACCGAAATACCCCTGATTTGTAAAATTATCGAAATACCCTCAGATTGTAAAATTACCAAAATACCCCCGATTTGTAAATTTTTCTAAATACCCTTGTAGTGTAATATTACTGAAATACCCTTATAGTGTAAAATTACCAAAATACCCCTATAGGGTAAAATGACTGTTTTGCCCTTGTGGTAAATAACCGGCTTAGACTATGAAATTGACTGATTTAACTGTGATTGTATGACTGTGTTTTAACTGGCTTGACTGTGGTTGTAAAACTAATACGCTTTCAATATATGTTTAAATGATTGTTACTGACCATTCTGTATACACGTGTGATGATTGAGCATGACATACACAACATATTGCATGGGGTTGGGACATTGATATGGAGGAGGTACTGTTCTGATAGGGTCACATGAGTCGAACGAGACGACTGTGGATCCAATATTGATCTGTTAAGGTCGTACGTGTCGCACAAGACGACTGTGGACCGACGGATTGCTTAAAGCCGCGTAATCTGATTATGGCTCTGTGCCAACCTAAAAATGGCTTTGTGCCATCTTGACTATGGCTTTGTGCCAAACGTATTTACTCGTGGTTATGGGCCTAACATACTTATTGATGACCCTGTGTCGATCATATTTACCCAAGGCTATGTGCCTATTATATTACTGTCGCTGATGGCTATGTGCCAAACATAATACAGTTACCAATGGCTTTGTGCCAATTATAATACTACTACTGAAGGCTTAGAGCCGCATATATACTAGCAGCTTTGCTGCAATTTTGGTTAGTGCCGCGACTGATGCTAATTCTAGAGTGTAGGGATGGGTGGGTCGATTTTATCTCCACGTAAGTGTAGGGTTGGTACGGGTGGTGTGTTGGCTGGATCGGGGTGAGATGCATCCTCATACTGTTGCATATCTGTATATAAGATCTGTCACTGTAATGGGCTTAGGCCCACTTGTTCTGTTATTGGTTTGGGCTAGGCCCAATTGATTCTGTTATGGGCTGTGACCCAAATGATAGTGTAATGGGCTTTGACCCACGTATGCTCTAAACTGGATTGTACTGTTACTGTTAAAAGGGCTTTGGCCCAGTCTATTCTGGTTTCTGTTTCTGTATACTGACTGCTACTCTAATAAGGGGATTACACACTGAGTTTTCATAAACTTACCCTGTTTATTAACTGTGCAGGTAATCCCCAACATTAGGAGGATCGATGCTACGAGGGACTCGAAGATAGCCACACGACTGCCTTTGGGCTTCATTTATGTTTTAGATTTTGTTTTAGGTTTTCAGCTTTTGTAATAAGGCCTCTTAAAGTTTTTGGATTTTAACTTTGGGTTTTCTTTACTTCGATTTAGTTTTTTTTAAACAACACTATGTTTCTACAACATTCTCGGAACGGTTTCACAACTTAGTTTATAACATCACGTTTTCGTAAATCAGTTACTTGTAAAATTAGCTTCCACAACTTAAAAGAAATTTTAGGAATAGATTTAATAACTTTTCAATGTACCACTTTTTAAAATAAACTAATGTAACTGGGATTTTACTCAAGTTTTCAAATAAGAAGAGTTTTTAATGAAAACATGGTTTTTGAAAAACACTTTAATATGACACGTCAGATTGGGGTTTTACAATCTGTTTATCCCTAAACCCTAAACCATAACTCTAAACCCTAAACCCTAAACCATATGCCATAAAACCCTAAACTATAGACACTAAACCCTTAATCCATTAAACCTTAAAACTTTAAACCCTAAAAATAAATTTCATATGGATATTTATTGATGTGTGTATATATAGATATTCATGTAAAAGCTTATGTTTATAATAATTTGTGGAAGCACTTAATATTGATTAAAAAGTCAAAAAGCAAAACACAAACAATAAAAGAGGAGAAAAAAATGTGAAATGGCAAAATGATGCATTTTTAGGTTTATTAATTTTCCTTTTCAATTCAACATATATTTCATGTTTATTTTTAGGCTTATGAAAAATAAATTTTTGGAATCCATAATTATCTCTCTTAAATTATGGTTAGCATTCTATTTTAAAACGTTTTATTTGAGTCATCGAATAATCAGTGTCTTATCAATCATATTCTTCTGTCAATTTACTTGTTAGCTTGGGCATTAAAAGTTGGCTCAAATCTAGTTTAGGGTTATAACTTGAATCAAATTTTAATTATTTTTAATAATAGTGGAGTTTTCGGTCAAATCGCCGCAAAAAAGTTAGTAATAGTGGCGTTTTTTGTTAAAACGCCGCTAATATGTATGAAAAAATTGTAGAACGTGCCGTTTTATGCTGCATATTTAGTGGCGTTTTGTCTAAAACACCGCAAAAGATTATGCATTACCGGCGTTTTCAATATAAATGCAGTAAAAATGTATTAAGAATGCAAAACGGCAGCATTTTTATCCTTGTTTTTTGTGGCGCTTTGTCTAAAACGCCGCAAAAGGTTGTGCGTTATCGGGTTTTAGCCAAAAACGTCATGAATATGTATTAAGTGTTTACAAAATGTCACCATTTTTATGCTTTGTTTTTAGTGGTGTTTTGTGTAAAACGTCGCAAAAAGTTTGCATTAGTGGCGTTTTTAAATGCATTGTAAATTTTATTAAACTCAGCTTAAACGACGTTGTTTTTTAGCCCCAAATTTCCTTTACTTTCCCCCAATTCAAATTTTCCCGATT
Source organism: Gossypium arboreum (assembly GCF_025698485.1). Taxonomy (NCBI): domain Eukaryota; kingdom Viridiplantae; phylum Streptophyta; class Magnoliopsida; order Malvales; family Malvaceae; genus Gossypium; species Gossypium arboreum. Next base: position 70,614,376 of record NC_069081.1, read on the forward strand.
TCTTTTCACCAACATCCCAAGTTTTATTCCCCTGATTTCCCTAATTTCATAATCCCTAATTTGCCAACTTCTAAAATCCCGTCTGATCGAAATCCCCAATTTTCCAATCCCTATATTTCTTCCCCAATCCCTCCTAATTTTCAAAGTCATTTTAGTTTTTGTTTTAGCCTAATTTTGGCTAGAAACTCTTCTACTCTTCTCTCTGCCGCTTCAAAAGGAAATTCTTCACCTCTTCTCTCCGCTATCGCATCTTCTCTTCGCCGCCGCCGCTAGAAATTTGGGTCCTAGAGGTATTTTGCAACCATTTGCATATCCACATATTCATCGTTGTCACCGCCAGCTATTTTGTTTTTGTTTGCTCGCTGATTTGGTTTGGTATATGAAACTGTTCTCACTTCAAAATTAATTCAATCTTCATTTCACCACTCTTTCTTTGCTACTTATCTTCTCAGTTCAGCTCTAGGATTTTCAGCTCCACCATAACAGCTAGAGATGGCAGACAAGCACAATGTTTCATTTTCCTCTATACTTTCATTCTTTCAGTGTTAATTACCAGGTAAAACCCATTTCTTTTTCTTTTTAGGGCTTTTATTCTTTCGTACAAATTTATTCCTATTTTCGATATTGTGTCTCCTTTTCTTTTTCCTTTGCCCTTCAATATATAACAATTTGAGTCATCTGCCCATTCTTCCGTGCCAGAACCCGAATACCTTATTTCCATTTTCTCTTGGCAAAACAATCAACAAAAACTGCTTACTTTGTGATATAGAACTAGGCGGAATTTGGAAAAAAAAAGTTCATTTTTAAAAAATATTTAGGGTTTTCTGTAATTTTTTTTGGATAAAAAACACGCTTTTTGATTGTTTTAATATATAAATTTTGTATTTTACATATACGAGATAATATTGTTGTATAGAATGTGTTTCTTTTCCTTGTTTATTTTGTATTTGTTGAATGATGGACTTTTATTTGTAAAATTAATTGACTTAATTTATATATTTTATAAAATCAATTACTAGTCTTAATAGAAAAACGATACGTCTAATGATAACTAATAATAGAAAACGATACGTCTAATGATAACTAATAACCTTATATATTTAAGAGGCATTAAATTTTTCATTACTCGATCCAACATTGTCCAAATTTAAAGCATTGAAAATATTGTAATGTTTTATTTACATGGTTAGGGGAGGAGTCACTATCTTATTCACCAATATATTGTGAAGGACTGTCGCATCACTAAGAAGGTACTCTTTTCTATTTATTAATTTCCTTTTTTATTAGTCAAGATTAAGTAGAGAGCAATTATAATTAATTCAGATTGAATTGATTAATTAAATTGAAAATTAGTTAGAGTCATAATTTGGAGAAAGATTAAAAATCAGTTGATATAGAGTCATAGTTTGGAAGAGTCATTATCTCAATTTATCCAATGTTTTCTTCTTCTTCTTTTTTAACAAAACTATTTATCCACCAATGTTTTCTCTTTTATTGTAGGGGACATATTTTTTTGTGCTTCCATAAGTTTGTTTGGTCGGAGGATTAATTGTTCTTTTCTCTAAGGCTTTTGTGGACGGTGATTTTCCCTAATATATTCTTATGCTTTACATAATTAGTTCTTTTCTCTTTAATTATACTATTAATAATAATTATATTTACATTACATTTCTGCATTGTTTTATTCTTTATTACATCTCAGATAAACTGTTATAATTATATAGGAATAGGATGCTGTTTAATTGGCAATTCATCATGTGATGTATATAATATAATAGTTTAATTGGCAAACGTGAAATTCTGCAGTGGATGAAACCCAATTAGCTATTAATGTGAAAATCAAAGAAACCTGACAAGCTTTTAAAATTGATCCCATTTGTAATAATAGTTTTAAAGTTATGGAAATGCATGCAGTTAAAGAAACAGTATACGAAGAGAATCACATTAGTTAAGGAATTGAGGTTTAAATATATAAATCGGATGAAGATTCTTAATAGTTCGAGTTAGAAGGACTAAAAGACATGAGTCAAAGAAAATAATTTTGAGGGCATGTTTTTTTCTTCTCTCGGGTAGCATGAAAGTAAGGAATTACACCATGTGCTTAAGATACCCAAATTCATAAAACATTCTTATTTTTCGTATAACAAGCAGAACTGTCAAAGTAATACACCATATTGACTTATAATAAGGTTGGGTTTCATCCATTTCCTCATTTACAAGTTCAATGTAATTACTTAAACAAAGTTTCAATTTAGGTTCGTCTTTACAAAATAGTTTACACTTTAGTTGCAATATTATCCAAATCCCATCTCAATATAAGTTTTTAAATATTATTTAATTAAAATAAATAGTTTCAAGGCAAATAATATTTATCTTAATGTTAAATATATATCATATCATAACTTACATAACTTAGATAAATATATAACTTACATAACTTAAAAATATATAACTTACATAAATATATGTCATATCATAACTATCATAACTATCATAACTTACATAACTTACACCCATTAGATACTTGATGCTTGATATGTATTATCTATTTTAGTACAATGACATGATTTAAATCAATTGAGAACATTTAAGTAACTGTAATTTATTGTCAACTTTACACTTCAAGAACAACGAAATTGGATGAATTTATCAAGGGTAAGCAACGACTATCGAAATGGAGTACGAAATTTTCCAAATTTTCCATTTCAGAATGCAAGCCAAGAGAATATGATTATTTTCTCGTGTAAGAAGTGTGGCAACATCAATTGGCGTTTTCATGAAGTTGTCTACGAACATCTAATTGTTGATGGCTTTATTCAGGGGTATAAAAAATGGATTTTCCACGGAGAGTGTACACCTAGTAGAACCTCTTCAACGATTAATCTGGCTTATCCTTATAGTGCTTACCATCAGTCTGTTAGAGAAGGTGACATGGAAGGTATGTTACGGGATGCATTTAATATGCGCAATCATGGTTTACAATCGTTTCCACCTAAATTTATTGCATCCGATGATTGTACTCTTGGTGGAAATGTTTTTATTGAAACGGGAAGAAGTGTACCTGATGAAGAGCTAAATGTTGAAGCGGTGAAGTTCTACACATTACTTAATGAAATGAATGAAAAACTTTATGAGGGATCAAAATTTTCAAAAATGTCCTTCTACATTCGTCTTTTTCACTTAAAATGTTTGGGAGGGTGGACCAGAAACTCTTTGACAATGCTGTTAAAGTTTTTGAGAGATATGTTTCTATTTGCAAAAATCCCTCATTCATGCAAAGATATGGAGAAACTGATAAAAAGAATCAGGCCTTGGGTACAACAAAATTCATAGTTTCCCAAAGGATTGCATGTTGTATGGGGTGATCGGAAAAACCAATAGTCTTATCATGTTTGCGGTAAATCTCGTTGGATGAATAGAAATACAGAAGATGTGAATGAGGACAAATATGAGGCATAGTCAAGAAAGAAGTCAATTAAGATTTTGCGATATTTTCCACTAATACCAAGGCTTCAGAGGCTTTTCATGTCGTCAAAGACAGTCAAGTCTATGACGTGGCATCATGATCAACGAACCGATAATGGATTATTAAGGCATCCTGTGGATTCTTTAGCTTGGAAATCATTTGACAGTAAATTTCCAAGCTTTGCAAGTGATCCTCAGAGTCTGAGGTTTGGGCTAGCATCTGATGGATTTAATCCTTATAAAATCATGAGCACTTCATATAGTACTTAGCCTGTAGTGCTTATTCCTTACAATTTGCCTCCATGGATTTGCATAAAGCAAGCTTGTTTTATCTTATCTATGATTATCCCTGGAGAGAAAGGTCTCGGAAATGATATTGACATTTATTTTCAGCCACTTATTGAAGATTTAAAATAGTTATGGGCAAGTGTTGAGAGATATGATGTATTGAGAAAGTAGAACTTTTATTTATGTGTATGTAACATCCTGATTTTCAAGTTTTTCCGTGATTCGCGAGATTTTGGTAAATTTTTAAAATTTGGTATATGGTTGTGAAATTCATAATTGGAGTGTGTAAATGGGCTTATGGAAGGCCCATGTAATGGCCAAAACCCAGTAGAATTTTTGAATTTTGGACTTAAAAGTTAGGGGCTTTGGATAGGTGGTCTTATTAAAAATTATGGGTAAAATGTATCACAAGAGAGCCTCTGGTAAAGTGGCTAAGTGATGCCACTAAGGAGCTAAAAAGGTGGCGTGTAAGTGGTAGGAGGAAAGCCTGGGTTCGATTCCCTGTGATGGCAAGTGTGATGTTAATTTTTATGCTTTGAGCATGCAGGACTTGTAGCCGAATAGAACTCTGTGGGAGAGAGTTTGAATCAGTCAAACGCATGGATTAAGGAGGGATAAGGGGAGAGATTTTAGGGATTTTAGAGGGAGATAGAGTTAGCCGAATAGAGGGGATTAGAGAGGGGATTTCGGCAAAGGGGTATTAGGTAAGTATTTTCGGCATTAGGGACTTAGGTTGTGCCGTTTTCTTCTTTAGGATTAGTCTTTTCTTTTTCTTTCTTCTTCTCTATCTGAATCTACCACCCTTACATCCAGCATTGCTTCCTTTTCTTTTCTCCAAAACCAGCCCACTACTCCCTTCCGTTCACCTACTACTTCTTTCTTTACCTCCACATCTGCCAAAAAGCCGCAAAATGCCGAACCTATGAAGCTTGGTGGTGCCGATTCTTTATTGACCAGCAACCTTCTTTTTCCCTTCACGTTTTGGTGGCCAATCCCTTTATCTTTTAAGTTTTAAACGGTTCAAGGAGGGAGACTGTGGTAAGTACTCGTACTCTAAACTGATTCAGTAGTAACTGTTGACCAAAGTCGAAACCCCTATAGTTTAGGGAGGTGGCCGATTAGAGATATAAGCCTTATTGGGCTTTTTCTTTTGACTTTTTATGGTTTGTATAGTGGAGTAGATACGTTGGAGGAGCAGCAAGGCGTGGGGTGTCAATTTGGATAGGCTTGGATCATATCGTTAGACCTTTTGAAGGTAAGTGAACTATGGCCATTAGGGGTCTTAGGCCGAATGTGGTAAGGTAGATTTTGGGTTTGATAAGTATAATTTGTACACTAAAAATGGAGGTGTATAATTGTAGGTTGCCGTGGGAGATCTCGTCAAGGAATATCGCAAATCAGGTGTGTAACGAACCCTCTTTCATAGCTTAAATCGATATATACCGAAATGTCGAAATGCCGAAATGCCAAAATTTTAGTATTTCAAGGACTCGTGAGCATGCAAACGCTCATAGGTTAGTTAGTTTCACTAAGTTCGATGATTGGGATTGTTGGAACAGGTAAGGGCACGATTTTGTGCACGATGGTAAGTTGGGCCTCGAGGGGCTGAAATCGGGCCCAATAGGCTTCCAGGCCCATTCGGGTAAATTTGGTAGAAAATGGAATCTTGTAAAATTACACATTAAGACTGTTAATACCGGTGTGGAATATAGGCTAAATGGGCCTAGGTGACTAAATCGACATTCGTAGGGCCCATTAGGGGTTTGGGCCCAAAAGCCCGAATTTGATAAAGTGCGTTAAAATCATTGTTTAAACACTTGGAGTGATTGGTAATGGTTAATAAACATGGAAACCCTGATATTTTGGTAAAATTACGAAATTACCCTTATAATATGGAAAATGACTATTTTGCCTCTAGGTAAAGATGACCATTATACCCCTAGGGTTTAATTATGAGTTTGATGCATGAGACTTTGATATACATGATTGGACATGATATGCGTATGATATGTATGATATGCACATGATGTATTCATTTATGCATGGGTTGGGTTTTATATGGATGGAGGAAGTGTAAAAGGGCTTTTGCCCCAGTTTACCGAAAAGGGCTTTGCCCCAGTTTATCAAAATGGGTTTTGCCCCAGTTATTACAAGAGGCTAGGCCTCCAGTTATATGATAAAGACTATATTTGCCAATGGAGAGTTTGGTTGGGTGGGTTGAGTTATTCCCACATGGAGAGCTTGGTTGGTATGGGTGGAGAGTAGCGGTTGGTGGGTTGAGTAGTCTCCCCAAATGGGCTTGCATACATCCATTAATAATGCATGTGGTATTGATTTGGGCCTATGGTCCATACCGTTTACAGTAAAGGCTTTGGCCCAGTGATATGATAATGAAAAGGCTTCGGCCCAGTGACATGAATAATGCAAAAGCTTCGGCCCAGTATATGTTGAGATTGAAGTTGGGCTTAGGCCCAGTGGGCTGATATTGTTTTGGGCTCTGAAAGGGGCTTGTTGCACACTGAGTTTCCAAACTCACCCCCTTCCTAACCTTGCAGGTGAGCCTTGATTTGGGGACTTGGAGTCGGAGGGGATTCAGAGTGGCCACGGTGATCGCTTTTGGGCTTTGAAATAAGTGACTGGTTTTCTTTAGTTTATCTTATTTACTACTTATTTTTGGGTTGTAATAAGGCCATTTTAACTTTGTTTTCTTCTCTTTTCTGGGATTATTTTATTTTTAATAACTTTAAACTGTTGATAATAATTCAAATGGGCTAGACTTAGGGCGCGTTTTCAAAATGATACTTGTTTTCAAAATAACATAATGTTACGATTATTCGATTTATCAAAAATATCCTCTCAAAGAAATTTTAACTCATTATAACCAAGTGTGGCAATGGTTGTGGGCATGTCTAGGATTGGATCCAACCGAAGAGCTTGGTACTTAAGCAGCCTTCATGGCTCACCTCCTCTGTTATGGATACCTACCTGGTGCCCAGCTTCCATTCACTTTGTTAACTTAACAAAAGTCAATTTTTAAAACACTAAAATGATACATGGATTTTTAACTTTAATGTGGCACGTCGGATTTGGCCATAATGTCTAGGCCGGGTTTGGGGTGTTATATTTAGTGGTATGAGAGCCCGATTGCAACAACTTGGCTGTGGGTTTTTAAACGGGTCTAAAATTGAGAATTTCAAACAAAGGTATCTTTTTTTCAAATTTTAAAGAAATTCTATTTTCTGTAACTAAATACATGGTTTGTGGTTTTAAATGGTTTGGAGAAAGAAGTGGCACACTGAATCCCCGGCACCAAGTCTGTAAGTATACTCTCTTTGTACATTATGTGATATTGTTATGATGCTGAGACCCTACTATGATACTTTAGATAGGGTAGAGCTGTAAAACGATAGAAATGAGACTGCAGCTAAGCTACGACGTTGCGAAAACAATCCTTGAACTGCTATATTTCCGTAAGATATCTTGTAATAAACAATTGATCATTAAACTAATGTCATAAAATTCGTAATCAGATAATTTGATATGAGTACAAGAGGAACTCATGGACGAGGCCACGGACGTGGTCGCGGAAGGGTACAAGCTGAATCTTCATCCTCAGGGCATAGGCCAGCTGAGGAGGCATTTGTGCCACAGGCAACTGAGACTGGGTCATATGATCAGGCTGCGGGGGATGATGCTTTGTCCCAACCAATGTCAAGGGTTTTAAAAAGAGTTGCTGGAGCTAGCACTGGGACAGTAAATAGGGGATCCATCTCGGAGCGACTCCGGGCTAATGGAGCAGAAGTTTTTAGGGGCCTATCTGAAGTAGCCCCAAATGTGGCTGAATATTGGCTGGAAGCAACAGAGCAGATTATGGACGATTTAGATTGCTTTGTGGAGCAAAAACTGAAGGGGGTTGTGTCGTTGCTACAAGACGAGGCATACCGATGGTGGATCACCGTAAGGGAAAGCACACCGATTGAACGAGTAACCTGGAAATTGTTCAAGACTGCCTTTAAGGGGAGGTATGTTGGAGCTAGTTATGTGGATACCCGTCGAAAGGAATGTTTGAATCTGACTCAGGGTATTATTGAGGTTGAGTCGATACGGCAGCGGGATAGTTACGACTGAATATGAGCACAGTGTTCGATTTGAGGATGGTCTCCGCGATGAGCTTAAGATACTGATAGCTCCACAGAGGGAGCGTGATTTCGCTGCGTTAGTTGAAAAGGCTAAGATAGCCGAGGAAGTAAAGAGAACTGAACGGCAGAACCATGAGAAGGATCGACCCAGATTTAGGAGGGATTTTGGACCCCCAGGTGCTGCAAATAGGAATGTTAAAAGAGCTAGAATGGAGGAACCGATTCGAGCAGTTCCAGTGAATACCTTTAGACAGCAGGTTTACAGGGACTGTGGCAGGGTGCATATGGGGGAGTGCTGGAAATGAACTGGAGCATGTTTTCGATGTGGGTCAAAGGAGCATAAGTTCAGATAATGTCCTCGAAAAGCAGCTCAGGATCTAGCTGCAGAGCAAAGGGATGTCCAACCACAGCGAGGAGGACCATCACCATAGAGAGGTCATGGGCAAGGTAGGGGTGGCAATGGTAATGGACGAGGACGTAGGGCACCCGACAGGGGTGCTAGACATGCTGAAGCTCGACAGCCGGCGTTGGTATATGCTGCACGGTGTCGTGAGGAGGGTGACGCTCCTGATGTTATAACTGGTACGTTCTTCATTCATAGCATGCCTTACACTGCTTTGATTGATGTGGGTTCCACTCACTCGTATGTTGCTTGTGATGTAACTGGGGCATTGGGTGTGCTTCCTGAGGAGACTGTGAGTGGGGTATCTGTAACACCCCGAACCCGAGACCGTTGCCGGTGTCGGACACGGGGGGTTAACAAGCCAAAACCACTTATGGCACCGACCAATTTGACATTCCCAGGCAAGCTGGAAAACTGCGTCGCTGTCGCCTTAAAAAGCATATCTCGAGTTTCACAACTCAGAAACTGATTCCGTAAATTTTCCCTGAATTTATACTCATATATCCATCCATGGATTTATTTCTAGAATTTTTGGTCTGGCCAATTGGTACAGTTTATTAGTTAAAGTCACCCATGTTGCAGGGGTCGACTACACTGACCTTCGCGCGTTACAACTTGAATATCTCTCTGTACAGGGTTTCAATACTCATGCCGTTTGTTTCCAATGAAACTAGACTCAAAAAGGAATCTGTACATATAAGGAATGACTTCTAATTCATTCTGGATAATTTATGGAAAATTTTCAAAGTCGCGACAGGGGACCCAGAAACCGTTCTGGCCCTGTCTCACGAGAACTTTAATATCTCTCGGTATACTGATCATATGATCGTTTCGTTACTTTCATATGAAAATAGACTCGTCAAGGTTCGATCACGTAATTTATTCACTATTTAACACCATTCCTACCAATTTTGGTGATTTTTCACATCCACATCACTGCAGCTGGCAGCCTCTGTTTTTAAGGTAGGCTTTACCTATATTGTAGTTCCCATGGACCAACTATAGTCTAGTCATACTTAGGTCCAACATATGATCATATTTAGCCATTCCAATGGCTGATCATGTGACCAACTCTCTCATTCCAAACCATAATCACATCATGAAACCAAATATAATTACAAACCACATGTGGTCAAATTCCATACTCCACTTTTACGAACCATTTTCGCATGGCCGCACACATATACATCACAAAGTACTTAAAACAACCGAGGGTAGTCCTATACATGCCATATCCAAAACTCAACTAAAGGAGTACCAAAAGGGCTTTGATAGTGTGGTTGACTTCAACTTCTATGATCCCGAATCCGATTGCTAACGAGCAAAATCTATAAACAGAGAAACAAAGAAACGGAGTAAGCAATTTATGCTTAGTAAGTTTTGAGCCATAATATACACAGCCAAAGCATAGCATTCAAGTAGCTAAACAATAATTCATATGCACAATTTCTCAAAGACATGCTTACTTCCCAATCCCAACTCTTATATTCATACACAAATAACGGCCTAGTTAATGCCGATAGCTCATTTATCATTAGAGCGAATATTCATACGCACTTACTCATAGTGTGCGAAGCACACACAAAACATACCTTGTTGTTGGGAATTTCACAAGTGCATTAACTGAAAATTTTCCAGCAAGCTTAAAATTTTCAAATCACATACCTTCGGAGTTTAACCGGATATAGCTACTCGTTCAAACGCCTTCGGGACATAGCCCGGTTATGGTAACCCGCACAAATGCCTTCGGGACTTAACCCGGATATCACAACTCGCACAATTGCCTTCGGGCTTAGCCCGGATATCACAACTCGCACAATTGCCTTCGGGCTTAGCCCGGATATCACAACTCGCACAATTGCCTTCGGCTTAGCCCGATATCACTGGTCGCACATTCATACACATCTTTGTTTCAATTTCATAACAAACGTTTATGCACAATTTACTTAATCAAGAATATCATTTTGGCTCAATGGCCACATACAAGGGCACAATTTCGATTGCTTATTACTTCATTCAATCGAATCAAAATCTAAGTTTCGATACTCGAAAACTTACCTCGAATGTTGTCGAACGATTCCGATGGCTATTCGACTACTTTTTCCTTCCCTTTATCGGATTTGGTTCCCCTTTGCTCTTGAGCTTAATGTTAACAAATAAATTGATTTAATCGTTTTGAATATCGATAAGCGGAACTCATGGCACTTAGCCCACATATATTCACTAGACATTATAGTCACATGCGTACGGAATTCATGAATCAAACTCAACACACAAAGCCTTCAACATGCTTACTCATGGCCGAACAACACAACCTCTTAGGTACTCATTCATGGGCCGATTATGCATGTTGATGTCGAGGCCAATTACATGTTTAATACCACACATGAATGGCACACATTTTACTAGCTAATGCTTTACATATTGTGGCTCAATACACATCTATCATTTACCTCATAACCAAAACATAATCACAAGAAAATACATACTTTGAGATAGTATTATGTCATACCAACACATCATGTGCAAACATATATATACATATAGGTGCATGGCCGAATCTCAAGGTGTTCGTAACCATCTAAAACACAAATTTTTACCAATCAAGTAACAAGAATAAATCATGCTCATGAATGCATCATGGCCGAATACATCACAATCATACCCCATTGAACTTCGGTCATGGTTAAACAAAGAACACAATGTCTTACTCAAGATTGCTACAAAGAAATTTCAAGAGTAGTCAATCCATCATTGCATGCATCATTAGCAAGCTTCACATTTAGCATGCAATGGCTTTAATACAATAACAACCTTGGCCAAATACCATTTCCATGGCATAACAAGGATTTGAACCATGGCTAACATGAACATCAAGTTAGCAACTAAAACATGCATGAATCTCATGACACAACCTCATACATACCTTAATCTTGATGCAAGTATAGCCAAAATCTCCTTCTAGATCTCTTCCAAACCAAAAATGGAGCAAAATCCTCCTTCTTCCTTAGTTTTGGCTCAAAGAAAGGATGAACAATTTTTTTCTTTCTTTTCTACAACTCACGGCAATGGGGGAATACCACACTCACACACATTTTTTTTCATTCTTTTCTTACCCATACACCTTTGTTTATTATTTCTCCCTAATGCACCAACAAAACATGTTTCATGACATGTTTTGCCCATTCTCTTGCCATGGCCGGCCACTTCATGTTGGGGGGAATTTGACATGCAAATCCTTATTTTTGCATGCATGATCAACTAGTCATCACACATTTCCCATCATACTTTCAAAGTTCACTACTAGGTCCTTTCTAGTGAAATTCACATTTATAACACTAAATCGAAACATCAAAAATGTCACACACAAATTAACACATATCATAGGCATCAAAATAGATTTTAAATTATTTTTATGCCTCAGTTTTGTGGTCCCGAAACCACATCCCGACTAGGGTCAATTTTGGGCTGTCACAACTCTCCCCCACTTAAGAAATTTTCGTCCCCGAAAATCTTACCGGTAAATAGGGTTGGGTATCGCTCTTTCATAGAGTTCTCGGTTTCCCAACTAGCTTCTTCTATCCCGTGTTTGAGCCATAACACTTTCACTAGCGGAACCCGCTTGTTTCGCAACTCTTTCACTTCACGTGATAGGATACGAATCGGTTCTTCCTCATGACTCATATTGGCTTGAATTTCAACCTCTGATGGACTAATCACGTGCGATGGATCAGATCTATAGCGTCGAAGCATCGAAACATGAAAGACATCGTGAATCTTTTCGAGTTCAGGGGGCAAAATCAAATGATATGCAACTGGACCGACTCGCTCGGATATCTCATATGGCCCAATGAACCTCGGGCTCAACTTGCCCTTACTACCGAATCGAGTATCTTTTTCCAAGGCGAAACCTTGAGAAACACTTTATCTCCCACGATACTCAATGTCTTTTCGTTTGAGACCCGCGTCGACTTTCGACGATCGGAGGCTATCTTCGACTTTCACGGATTACTTTCACTTTACATTCAGCATCTCTAATCAAATCCACCGAAAATTTTGCTTTCACCGAGCTCAGTCCAAAACAATGGCGTACGGCATTTACGACCGTACAAAGCCTCGTAGGGTGCCATCTTAATACTTGATTGAAAACTATTGTTGTAAGCGAATTCAATCAAAGGCAAATACCGTTCCTATGAACCACTGAACTCGAGGATGTAACATCTTAACATATCCTCAAGTATCTGAATTATCTGCTCGGATTGACCATCGGTTTGGGGGTGAAAGGCGGTGCTGAAATGCAACTTGGTACCCAAAGCTTCTTGCAACTTCTTCCAAAATCGTGAGGTAAATCTCGGATCTCTATCCGACACAATGGAAATAGGCACCCCGTGTAATCTCACAATCTGAGAAACGTACAATTCGGCTAGTTTGTCCATTGAAAAACTCGTACGTACGGAGACAAAGTGAGCCGACTTAGTCAATCTATCTACAACGACCCAAATCGCATCCTTCTTACTTGCTGACAATGGCAGTCCAGATACAAAGTCTATTGTGACTCGATCCCATTTCCACTCGGGTATCGTGATCGGCTGAAGTAATCCTGAAGGCACTTGATGTTCCGCTTTCACTTGTTGACATATTAAACATCTCAAAACAAAGTCGGAGATGTCTCGCTTCATACCAAAACCGACGTTTCAAATCGTTGTACATTTTCGTACTCCCCGGGTGGATTGCCATTCGGCTACAATGGGCTTCGTTCAGAATTATCGAAATAAGTTCCGAATTCTTTGAAACACACAGACTACTTCTGAACCTCAAACAATCGTCATCATCGATTTGAAATTCCGAGTCCTTGTTCGGAACACACTCAGCCTGTTTTGCAGCCAACTCATCGTCGACTTTCTGAGCTTCACGAATTTGATGTATCAATAATGGTTTGGCTTTCAATTCAGCTACTAACACATTGTCGGATAGAACGGACAAGTGCACGTTCATCGCTCGTAAAGCTAATAATGATTTACGACTCAAGGCATCCGCAACCACATTCGTCTTTCCCGGGTGATAGTCAATGACCAGCTCATAATCCTTTAACAACTTGAGCCAACGTCTTTGTCGCAGATTTAAGTCTCTTTGAGTCATCAAATATTTGAGACTTTTGTGATCCGAATACACATGGCACTTCTCACCAAATAAGTAATGTCGCCAAATCTTTAAGGCGAATACGATGGCAGCCAATTCGAGATCATGGGTCGATAATTTTTCTCATGTGGCTTTAATTGCCTCGACGATAGGCCACAACTCGACCTTCTTGCATCAATACACAACCTAACCCAAGTAGGAGGCGTCACTATAGATGACAAACTCTTTGCCGATTCGGGTTGCACTAGAATTGGGGCTTTAGTCAAATAAGTTTTCAGTTGATCGAAACTTTTCGACATTTCTCGACCATTCGAACCTTACATCCTTTTGGAGTAAGCCGTCATTGGCGTTGCTATCGTTGAGAAACCTTTACAAATCGTCGGTAATAACCGCCAGCCCCAAAAAGCTCGAACCTCAAGTAATATTTCTGAGGCTTCCAATTAAGTATGGCTGAAATTTTATTCGGTCGACTCGAATACCGATGCGAGATATCACATGACCCAAGAAGCTAACCTCTCTTAACCGAACTCACACTTGCTAAACTTAGCATATAATTGCTTATCCGTAAGATTCGCAAAGACTAACCTCGGTGTTCAAAGCATGTTCGGTCTCATTTCTTGAATAGACCAAGATGTCATCAATGAACACGACTACGAACCGATCCAAATATGGTGCGAAGATTCGATTCATCAAATCCATAAATACCGCAGGGTCATTAGTAAGCCGAACGGCATCACTAGGAACTCGTAGTGACCATATCTCGCTCTGAAGGCCGTTTTGGGTACGTTCGAATCTCAAATTCGCAACTGATAATAGCCCGATCTCAAATCTATTTTCGAGAACACCGAGGCTCCTTGAGTTGATCGAACAAATCATCGATCTGTGATAGCGGATATTTGTTCTTTATCGTCGCTTTATTAAGTCGACGATAGTCGATCACGACCTCATGGTTCCATCCTTCTTTTCACAAACAACACCGGTGCACCCCAAGGTGAAAAACTCGGCGAGCAAAACCTTTATCCACCAATTCTTGCAAGCGAGCTTTCAACTCCTTTAATTCCGTTGGTGCCATACGATACGGAGCTATCGAAATTGGAGTGGTACCGGTACCAATTCGATGCCAAACTCTATTTCCCGACAGTGGTAAACCCGGCAATCCTTCGTGGAAAACATCCGGTATTCACAAACCATCGCACGATTCGGGTTTCTTTTCTAACTCCTTGTCATCTAGAACATACGCAAGGTATGCTTCGCACCCCTTTCTTACGTATTTCTGGGCCAACATTGCTGATATTACAGCTGGCAACCCCTTTAAGTCCGTAGACTCATCCCGAATTATCTCATTATTTGGGCACCTCAGATCAATAGTCTTGCTTTTGCAATTTACAACCGCATCATGCATGGTCAACCAATCCAAACCAAGAATAACGTCAAATTCATCGAACGGCAAAAGCATCAAGTCCGCCGGAAAACAAGAACCTCGAAATACTAGGGGACTTTTCTTACACACTTTGTTGACAAGCACGTAATGACCCAAGGGGTTTGACACCCAAATTACAAACTCAGTAGACTCAATGGGCAAAGTCTTACTGGATGCTAAGGTTTCGCATATATAAGAATGAGTAGGACCAGGGTCAATCAAAGCAATCACATTAGTGTAAAGGAGAGTAAAAGTACCGGTAATAACATCTGACGAGGAAGCATTCTCACGTGCGCGTATGGCATAAGTCCTAGCAGGAGCACGAGCCTCGGATCTGATGGTAGCATCTCTAGATCCTCTCTGACCGCCACTAGCATTGGCCATATTTCTAGGTGGCCTACCTCGAGTTGTGGTAGCACCCGGGTTCCCACTTTAATTTACGCTTTGTTCAGATAAACTCGGGCAATCCTTAATAAAATGATCGATCGATCCGCACTTGTAACAGAGGCGGTCACGGAATCTACAACTCCTGAATGCTATTTGCCACAATATTGGCACTCCGTTCATCTCGACGATCATTGCCAACACCGGCGATCGAAGTGACTCAGCGTGCCCATAGGGGGTCGATCGCGGTCTCGTCTAGAAAAGCCGAAGTGTCTCTAGACCGGCCTAAGCCATCTCTAAATTTCTTTGATGATCGTGGGAAGGGCTTCCCGAAGACCTCTTCTGAAACTCCCTTGCTCCCACTTCACTTTTCTTTTCTCCATCTTGAGCTCCTCGGCTTTGCACTTTCGCTCGACAAGAGCCACAAACTCTCGGATTTCCAAAATGCCAACATACTGACTTTATATCATCATTCATCCATCTTGAGCGTTTACACATCACGACTTCGAAGAAATGCATTCAGCAGCGTCTGGCTAAGCCTCACAAATTTTTGTTCGTAGTCAGAACCGACGTGGAACCTTGTTTAAGTTCAAGAAATTCCTTCCGTTTTGATCCATAAATCTCGACCGATATACTTCTTTGAACTCGGTTAGAAAGAACTCCCAAGTTACGTGCTCCCTAGGCACTGTGAAGTCGAGTACTCCACCAATAGTAGGCGGAATCGCGTAGCAAGGAGATAGTACACTTTAAGCATTCATCGGTGTACATGATAGCTCATCGAGCACCCGGATAGTGTTGTCCAACCAAAATTCAGCTTGCTCGGCATCGCCGCTATCCGTAGCTTTAAATTCAAGTAGCCCCATGTTTTGAATTTCATCGATTGGGGCTTACTTGACCTTATTTGGTCGATTCGGAGGTATTGTAGGTCTTGAGGTTGCATTAGTCGGGAATGGAGGTTGTGGAATAGCGTGTTAGTTCGAATGTATTGGTTGAACCAATCATTCATCACGCTATAAAAGGCTTGCTTAGCCTCATCATTCGGATTGCTAGCAATAGGTTGAGAGTCCATGCTGTCCCTTGCGCGGGAGCAGGCGCTACACTCTCCACATCATCAGCTATTGCTAGGTTGGGATCGGCATCCATTGCTATAAACAAACACAAACTCAAATTGTCAGAAATCACCACACTATCAACTTGTCACTTAATGGCATGTATAGCTAGACCCCAAACATATCACGGTAGTCCTAGGATCGACTAAACCGTGACTCGATACCAATAAAATTGTAACACCCGAACCCGAGACCGTTCTTTTGTCGGACACGAGGGTTAACAAGCCAAAACCACTTATGGCACCGACCAATTTGACATTCCGAGCAAATTTGGAAAAGCTGCGTCATTGCCGCCTTAAAAAGCATATCTCGAGTTTCACAACTCGGAAACTGATTTTGTTTCCCTAAATTTAAACTCATATATCCATCCATGGATTTATTTCTAGAATTTTTGGTCCGGCCAATTGGTACAGTTTATTAGTTAAAGTCACCCATGTTGCAAGGGTCGACTACACTGACCTTCGTGCGTTACAACTTGAATATCTCTCTGTACAGGGTTTCAATACTGATGCCGTTTATTTCCAATGAAACTAGACTCAAAAAGGAATCTGAAAATATAAAGCATGACTTCTAATTCATTCTGGATAATTTATGGAAAATTTTCAAATTATGACGAGGGGACCCGAAACCGTTTCGCCCTGTCTCACGAGAACTTTAATATCTCTCGGTATACTGATCATATGATCATTTAGTTACTTTCATATGAAAATAGACTCGTCAAGGTTCAATCACATAATTTATTCACTATTTAACACCATTCTTACAAATTTTGGTGATTTTTCACATCCACGTCACTTTGCAATTTGGCACCCTCTGTTTTTAAGGTAGGCTTTACCTATATTGTAGTTCCCATGGACCAACTATAGTCTAGTCATACTTAGGTCCAACATATGATCATATTTAGCCATTACAATGGCTGATCATGTGACCAACTCTCTCATTCCAAACCATAATCACATCATGAAACCAAATATAATTACAAATTCGCATGGCCGCACACATATACATCACAAAGTACTTAAAAACAACCGAGGGTAGTCCTATACATGCCATATCCAAAACTCAACTAAAGGAGTACCAAAAAGGGCTTTGATAGTGTGGTTGACTTCAACTTCTATGATCCCGAATCCGATCGCTAACGAGCAAAATCTATAAGCAGAGAAACAAAGAAACGGAGTAAGCAATTTATGCTTAGTAAGTTTGAGCCATAATATACACACAACCAAAGCATAGCATTCAAGTAGCTAAACAATAATTCATATGCACAATTTCTCAAAGACATGCTTACTTCACAATCCCAACTCTTATATTCATACACAAATAACGGCCTAGTTAATGCCGATAGCTCATTTATCATTAGAGAGAATATTCATACGACTTACTCATAGTGTGCGAAGCACACAAAACATACCTTGTTGTTGGGAATTTCACAAGTGCATTAAGCGAAAATTTTCCAGCAAGCTTAAAATTTTCAAATCACATACCTTCGGAGTTTAACCGGATATAGCTACTCGTTCAAACGCCTTGGGACATAGCCCGGTTATGGTAACCCGCACAAATGCCTTGGGACTTAACTCGGATATCACAACTCGCAATTGCCTTGGGCTTAGCCCGGATATCACAACTTCGCACAATTGCCTTGGGCTTAGCCCGATATCACAACTCGCACAATTGCCTTGGGCTTAGCCCGATATCACTGGTCGCACATTCATACACATCTTTGTTTCAATTTCATAACAAACGTTTATGCACAATTTACTTAATCAAGAATATCATTTCGGTTCAATGGCCACATACAAGGGCACAATTTCGATTGCTTATTACTTCATTCAATCGAATCAAAATCTAAGTTTCGATACTCGAAAACTTACCTCGAATGTTGTCGAGCGATTCGATGGCTATTCGACTACTTTTTCCTTCCCTTTATCGATTTGGTTCCCTTTGCTCTTGAGCTTAATGTTAACAAATAAATTGATTTAATCGTTTTGAATATCGATAAGCGGAACTCATGGCACTTAGCCCACATATATTCACTAGACATTATAGTCACATGCGCATGCGAATTCATTAATCAAACTCAACACACAAAGCCTTCAACATGCTTACTCATGGCGAACAACACAACCTCTTAGGTACTCATTCATGGGCCGATTATGCATGTTGATGTTGAGGCCAATTACATGTTTAATACCACACATGAATGGCACACATTTTACTAGCTAATGCTTTACATATTGTGGCTCAATACACATCTATCATTTACCTCATAACCAAAACATAATCACAAGAAAATACATACTTTGAGATAGTATATATGTCATACCAACACATCATGTGCAAACATATATATACATATAGGTGCATGGCCGAATCTCAAGGTGTTCATAACCATCTAAAACACAAATTTTTACCAATCAAGTAACAAGCATAAATCATGCTCATGAATGCATCATGGCGAATACATCACAATCATACCCCATTGAACTTGGTCATGGTTAAACAAAGAACTCAATGTCTTACTCAAGATTGCTACAAAGAAATTTCGAGAGTAGTCAATCCATCATTGCATGCATCATTAGCAAGCTTCACATTTAGCATGCAATGGCTTTAATACAATAACAACCTTGGCCAAATACCATTTCCATGGCATAACAAGGATTTGAACCATGGCTAACATGAACATCAAGTTAGCAACTAAAACATGCACGAATCTCATGACACAACCTCATACATACCTTAATCTTGATGCAAGTATAGCCAAAATCTCCTTCTAGATCTCTTCCAAACCAAAAAATGGAGCAAAAATCCCTCCTTCTTCCTTAGTTTTGGCTCAAAGAAAGGATGAACAAATTTTATTTTCTTTCTTTCTCTACAACTCACGGCAATGGGGGGGGGGAATACCACACTCACACACATTTGTTTTTCATTCTTTTCTTACCCATACACCTTTGTTTATTATTTCTCCCTAATGCACCAACAAAACATGTTTCATGACATGTTTTGCCCATCCTCTCTTGCCATGGCCGGCCACTTCATGTTGGAGGGGGGAAATTTGACATGCAAATCCCTTATTTTTGCATGCATGATCAACTAGTCATCACACATTTCCCCATCATACTTTCAAAGTTCACTACTAGGTCCTTTCTAGTGAAATTCACATTTATAACACTAAATCGAAACATCAAAAATGTCACACACAAATTAACACATATCATAGGCATCAAAATAGATTTTAAATTATTTTTATGCCTCGATTTTGTGGTCCCGAAACCACATCCCGACTAGGGTCAATTTTGGGCTGTCACAGTATCGGTGATAAGCCCTTTAGAACACTCGGTTAAGGTAGATAAACTTTTTAGGGCGGTGCCTTTAGAGATACAAAATAAGATTTTTGAACTGCCACTTGGGGATTTTGATCTTATCTTGGGAATGGACTGGTTAACTAAGCATAGGGCGACGTTGGATTGTGCTGCTAAGAGAATGGTACTAAGAACTGCCAAGGATGAGAAGATAATGGTCATAGGGGAGAGAAGGAACTATTTGTCCAATATTGTCTCAGCTTTAAGGGCCGAGAAGTTGATTCGGAAAGGTTGTGAGGCGTTCTTGGCCTTCATAAGTCAAGCTGAACCTGAGGGGATAACTTTTGAGTCGGTTAGGACCATTAAAGAATTTCAAGATGTATTTCCGGATGAACTTCCTGGATTACCTCCAAACAGAGAAGTCAAGTTCGGAATCGACTTGTTACATAAAACAGCTCCAGTGTCCATTGCGCCTTATAGGATGGCACCAAAGGAGTTGGTAGAATTGAAAGCTCAGATTTAGAAACTGTTGGATAGAGGGTTTATAAGACCAAGTGTTTCCCCGTGGGGCGCACCAGTGTTGTTCGTAAAGAAGAAAGATGGGACCATGCGGATGTGCATTGACTATCGGCAGTTGAACAAACTGACGATCAAGAACAAGTATCCTCTGCCAAGAATCGACGATCTGTTCGACCAACTAAGAGGAGCCTCGGTATTTTCTAAGATCGACCTTCGGTCAAGATATCATCAGTTGAGAGTCAAAGAAGTGGATATTCATAAGACGGTATTCAGGACTCGATATGGTCATTACGAGTTTCTGGTTATGCCTTTTGGTTTGACTAATGCACTGGCAGCATTCATGGATTTAATAAATTGGATGTTTCAGCCATACTTGGATCGGTTCGTAGTCATTTTCATCGATGATATCTTGGTGTACTCGGAAACGGAAGAGAGGCATGATGAACATCTTCATATTGTGCTGCAAGTGCTAAGAGAAAAGCAACTTTACGCAAAGTTTAGTAAGTGTGAGTTTTGGCTGAAGGAAGTAACTTTCTTGGGGCATGCTGTGTCTGCTGAGGGGATCAAGGTGGACCCTCGAAAGATTGAGGCAATTCTGGAATGGAAGCCACCAAGGTCGGTAACAGAAATTAAAAGTTTTCTGGGGTTGGCAGGTTATTTCCGAAGATTCGTGGAAGGATTTTCTATGTTGGCAGCACCGTTAACGAAACTTATAAGGAAGGGAGCACCTTTTGCTTGGACAAATAAGCAGCAAGAGGCTTTTGAGAAGCTGAAAAAGGTTTTGACTGAGGCATCAGTGCTGATTCAGCCAGAGTCTGGCAAAGATTTCACTGTGTACAGCGATGCGTCACATGTAGGTTTGGGCTGTGTGTTGATGCAAGAGGGTAAAGTGGTTGCTTATACTTCATGACAGCTTAAGCCTCATGAGGTAAACTATCCCACTCATGACTTGGAGTTGGCAGCAGTGATTTTTGCGCTTAAAATATGGAGGCACTACTTGTATGGGGAGAGATGCATTATTTATACGGATCATAAGAGTCTTAAGTACTTGCTGACTCAAAAGGAGCTGAATCTTAGACAGCAAAGGTGGATAGAGTTGTTAAAGGACTATGACTGTTCAATTAAGTATCATCCAGGCAAGGCAAATGTTGTGGCTGATGCGTTAAGTCGAAGGGCTGTGGCAGAATTGAAGGCAATGTTTGCTCGTTTAAGTTTGTATGACGATGGAAGCTTATTGGCAGAGTTACAAGTAAGACCGACTTGGGTATTAAGAAGTAGCAGTTGGAGGATGAGTCGTTGGTTTCTCGGTTTTAGCAAGTCGAGAAAGGGGAGAATTAAGATTTTGGGTTAAATAATGATGGGGTTCTTTGTTTTCGAGGAACAATTTGTGTGTCGAAGGACCCTGATTTAAGGTTGATGATTTTAAGGGAGGCACATAATGGACCATGTGTTATGCATCCAGGAGGGAGTAAGTTGTATCGAGACTTGCGAGAGCTATATTGGTGGCCTAAGCTTAAGCGGGAAGTGACCGAATTTGTGGGGAAATGTTTGACGTGTCAACAAGTAAAAGCCAAGCATTAACTGCCTTCAGGATTGTTACAGCCAATGAAGTTACCACTTTGGAAGTGGGAAAGGAAAACTATGGATTTTGTAAGTGGGTTGCCGTTGACGCCTTCCAAAAAGGATTCAGTTTGGGTAATTGTGGATAGGCTCACCAAATCTGCCTATTACATACCTGTCCGAACTGATTACTCACTTCAGAAGCTGGCTAAGTTGTATGTGGCAGAGATAGTGCGGTTGCATAGGGTGCCAGTATCGATAATTTCTGACCGAGACCCAAGGTTTACATCTCAGCTTTGGCAGAAGTTGCATGAGGCGTTGGGAACGCGATTGGATTTCAGTACGGCTTTTCACCCTCAGTCGGATGGGCAGTCAGAGAGGGTCATTCAGATTCTAGAAGATATGTTGAGAGGTTGTGTTATTAAATTTAGGGGCAGTTGGGAGGATTACTTGCCATTGACGGAGTTCGCGTATAACAACAGTTACCAAGCAAGTATTCAGATGGCCCCTTATGAGGCACTGTATGGGCGAAGGTGTCGTTCGCCTACTTGTTGGGCAGAGTAGGGGGAAAGGCAAGTACTTGGGCCAGAGTTGATAATGGATACTGAAGGCAAGGTGATGGTGATCAGGAGTCAGTTAAAGGAGGCAGCAGATCGACAAAAGTCGTATGCCGATCTGAAGCATAAGGATATTGAATATGCGGTTGGGGACATGGTCTTTTTGAAAGTTTCGCCTTGGAAGAAGATATTGAGATTTGGTAAGAAGGGCAAGTTGAGTCCACGGTTCATTGGGCCTTATCGAATTATTAAACGGATAGGGCCGGTGACTTACCAGCTAGAGTTACCTCTAGAGCTGGATCGTATTCACGATGTTTTTCATGTGTCCATGCTAAGGCGATATCGTTCTGACCCAACTCATATCATGTCAGCTACAAAAATTGAAGTACAGTCAGATTTGACCTTCGAAGAAGAACCTGTGTATATACTTGATCACGACGTCAAGGTGTTGAGAAGGAAGTCAGTCCCATTAGTGAAGGTACTTTGGAGAAACCATGGTAAAGAAGAAGCTACTTGGGAGTCAGAGGATGAGATGCGTCAGCAGTACCCTCAACTATTTGGATCAGGTAAAATTTCGAGGTCAAAATTTCTTTAAGAAGGGTAGAGTTGTAACATCCTGATTTTCGGGCTTTTCCATGATTCGCGAGATTTTGGTAAATTTTTAAAATTTGGTATATGGTTTTGAAATTCATAATTGGAGTGTGCAAATGGGCTTATGGAAGGCCTATGTGATGGCCAAAACCCGGTAGAATTTTTGAATTTTGGACTTAAAAAGTTAGGGGCTTTGGATAGGTGGTCTTATTAAAAATTATGGGTAAAATGTATCACAAGAGAGCCTCTGGTAAAGTGGCTAAGTGACGCCACTAAGGAGCTAAAAAGGTGGCGTGTAAGTGGTAGGAGGAAAGCCTGGGTTCGATTCCTGTGATGGCAAGTGTGATGTTAATTTTATGCTTTGAGCATGCGGGACTTGTAGCCGAATAGAACTCGTGGGAGAGAGTTTGAATCAGTCAAACGCGTGGATTAAGGAGGGATAAGGGAGAGATTTTAGGGATTTTAGAGGAGATAGAGTTAGCGAATAGAGGGATTAGAGAGGGATTTGACAAAGGGTATTAGGTAAGTATTTTCGGCATTAGGGACTTAGGTTGTGCCGTTTTCTTCTTTAGGATTAGTCTTTTCTTTTTCTTTCTTCTTCTCTAGCCGAATCTACCACCCTTACATCCAGCATTCCTTCCTTTTCCTTTCTTCAAAACCATCCCACTACTCCCTTCCGTTCACCTACTACTTCTTTCCTTACCTCCACATCTGCCGAAAAGCCGCAAAAAACCGAACCTGTGAAGCTTGGTGGTGCCAATTCTTTATTGACCAGCAACCTTCTTTTTCCATTCACATTTTGGTGGCCAATCCCTTTATCTTCTAAGTTTTAAACGGTTCAAGGAGGGAGACTGTGGTAAGTATTCGTACTCTAAACCGATTCAGTAGTAACTGTTGACCAAAGCTGAAACCCCTATAGTTTAGGGAGGTGGCCGATTAGAGATATAAGCCTTATTGGGCTTTTTCTTTTGACTTTTTATGGTTTGTATAGTGGAGTAGATACGTTGGAGGAGCAGCAAGGCGTGGGGTGTCGATTTGGATAGGCTTTGATCATATCGTTAGACCTTGTGAAGGTAAGTGAACTATGGCCATTAGGGGTCTTTCGCCGAATGTGGTAAGGTAGATTTTGGGTTTGATAAGTATGATTTGTACACCAAAAATGGAGGTGTATAATTGTAGGTTGCCGTGGGAGATCTCTTCAAGGAATATCGCAAATCAGGTGTGTAACGAACCCTCTTTTGTATCTTAAATGGATATATGCTGAAAAGCCGAAATGCCGAAATTCTGGTATTTCGAGGACTCGTGAGCACGCGAAAGCTCATAGGTTAGTTAGTTTCGCTAAGTTCGATGTTGGGATCATTGGAACAAGTAAGGGTACGATTTTGTGCACGATGGTAAGTTAGGCCTCGAGGGGCTGAAATCGGGCCCAATGGGCTTCCAGACCCATTCGGGTAAATTTGGTAGAAAATGGAATCCTGTAAAATTGCACGTTAAAACTGTTAATACCGTTGTGGAATATAGGCTAAATGGGCCTAGGTGACTAAATCGACATTCGTAGGGCCCATTAGGGGTTTGGGCCCAAAAGCTCAAATTTGATAAAGTGCGTTAAAATCATTGTTTAAACACTTGGAGTGATTGGTAATGGTTAATGAACATGGAAACCCTGATATTTTGGTAAAATTACGAAATTACCCTTATAATATGGAAAATGACTGTTTTGCCTCTAGGTAAAGATGACCATTATACCTCTAGGGTTTAATTATGAGTTTGATGTATGAGACTTTGATATACATGATTGGACATGATATGCGCATGATATGTATGATATACACATGATGTATTCATTTATGCATGGGTTGGGTTTTATATGGATGGAGGAAGTGCAAAAGGGCTTTTGCCCTAGTTTATCGAAAAGGGTTTTGCCCCAGTTTATCAAAAAGGGCTTTGCCCTAGTTATTAAAAGAGGCTAGGCCTCCAGTTATATGATAAAGCTGCTATGCTGCCAGTGGAGAGTTTGGTTGGGTGGGTTGAGTTATTCCCCACATGGAGAGCTTGGTTGGTACGGGTGGAGAGTAGCGGTTGATGGGTTGAGTAGTCTCCCCAAATGCGCTTGCATCCATCCATTAATAATGCATGTGGTATTGATTTGGGCCTATGGGCCATATCGTTTACAGTAAAGGCTTCAACCCAGTGATATGATAATGAAAAGGCTTCGGCCCAGTGATATGATAATGAAAAGGCTTCAGCCTAGTGACATGAATAATGCAAAGGCTTCGGCCCAGTATTTGTTGAGATCGAAGTTGGGCTTAGGCCCAGCGGGCTGATATTGTTTTGGGCTCTGAAAGGGGCTTGTTGCACACTGAGTTTCCAAACTCACCCCCTTCCTAACCTTGCAAGTGAGCCTTGATTTGGGGACTTGGAGTCGAAGGGGATTCAGAGTGGCCACGGTGATCGCTTCTGGGCTTTGAAATAAGTGACTGGTTTTCTTTAGTTTATCTTATTTACTACTTATTTTTTGGTTGTAATAAGGCCTTTTTAACTTTGTTTTCTTCTCTTTTCTGGGATTATTTTATTTTTAATAACTTTAAACTGGTTGATAATAATTCAAATGGGCTAGACTTAGGGCGCGTTTTCAAAATGATACTTGTTTTCAAAATAACACAATGTTACGATTATTCGATTTATCAAAGATATCCACTTAAAGAAATTTCAACTCATTATAACCAAGTGTGGCAATGGTTGTGGGCATGTCTAGGATTGGATCCAACCGAAGAGCTTGGTACTTAAGCAGCCTTCATGGCTCACCTCCTCTGTTATGGATACCTACCTAGTGCCCAGCTTCCATTCACTTTGTTAACTTAACAAAAGTCAGTTTTTAAAACACTAAAACGAGACATGGATTTTTAACTTTAATGTGGCACGTCGGATTTGGCCATAACGTCTGGGCCGGGTTTGGGGTGTTACAGTGTAACTTTGTTGTAGACTATTAATGATTTCCCAGCTTAGGCCAATTTATCTAGTTGGAGTACCAAAGGACGTTATGCTTGTCCTTATTGTGCTGCGCAAACATGTTCGAAGTGGTTATATAATGGGAAGAATTTCTGTTATATGGGGCATCATCGATGGTTAGATGGAAATCATAAATTTAGACTTCAGAGGACTCTATTTGACGGTACTGAAGAGTTCAGAGGAGCTCCTAAGCAGAACGTTGGATCTGAAATCTTGTTTATGTTAAAAGATATCAATTCTAGTTATGGGAAGATGAATCAACCACCCAATACGCAAACAAAGGGAAGATCGAGGGATGAATTTGATGATAAATCTGATGAAGAGGATGATCCTAATGAGGAAAACTTGTGGAAAAAAAGAAGTATTTTTTTTAGTTGCCTTATTGGGAGCACTACATTTTACGCCACAATCTTGAGGATCATGCATATTGAGAAAAATGTTTACAAGAACATCATTGGGACAATTTTGAATGTCGATGGAAAATCAAAAGACAATCTTCAGAGTCGACTTGATTTAGTTGACATGGGAATTCAGTGTGATCTTCATCCTCAAGTACTTCCGAATGGGAAATATCGATTGCCACCTTCTATTTTTGCAATGTCAAATGAAGAGAAAGAAGTGTTCTGCATGGTGTTGAAGGATATACAGGCCCCAGATGCGTATGCATCAAATATATCTCGATGTGTGAGTCTTAAAGATCAAAGACTGTATTCCTTAAAATCACATGATTATCACATCTTGATGCAAGATTTACTGCCAGTTGTTTTACAGTGCTGTATGTCAAAAAAGGTGACGTCCTATATAATTGAACTATCCAATATAATGAAAGCTATTTGTGGCAAAGTTTTGAATATTGAAGAACTTGAGAAAGTACAAGATCGAGCTACTTTGACTTTATGCAATTTGGAGAAGATCTTTCCACCTTCCTTCTTCATTATTATGGTGCACTTGCTAATCCATCTCCCTCGTGAAGCAATACTTGGTATATCGATAGAATGGATGTATCCTATAGAATGGTGCTAATTTATTTGTAAATTATTCATTCATTCACCTTTATACCTTTAGTTACAACTTTTTATAATGTTGTATATCATGTTTAAGTTTCTATGCAAATTGAAGTCTTATTATCATAATAAGCGTTATCCAGAAGGATCAATTGCTGAAGGATACTTGGCAGAGGAGTGTATGACTTTTTGTTCTAGATATTTAGAAGATGTTGAAACAATACTGAATAGACCAAGTAGAAATGCTGGGCTCACTGATCATAACTTGGCTGAAACTTATTTATTTCAAAGTTATGGTGAACCAATCTGTAAAGTTGAAATTGCAGAATTAGATGATAGATCTTGGATACAAGCACATCGATATGTTCTTTTTCACCACGATTCAATTGAACCATTACGCAAGTAAGTTCTAGAACTTGATAAATATTCATCTTTTTTATTTGTTTATCTTCTAACCAATAAAACTCTTTTAAACATAGTGAGTACAAACAAATCTTGAGATCTCGTTCATGCACTCGAAGATTACAACATCAAGAGATTAATAAGTTATTCGCAAACTCTTTTCATGAATGGTTAAGCCAAACGGTATGCAACTGAAGTTAATAAGTTACACACAATCGCGATATTTTGTATCAAATAATAATGTTTTCTCATAACATTTATAATTACTCAATTTACTTTTGATTCAATAGGTTTGGAGTGGGGAAGATGTCAATGATGAAGTTAAATGGCTTTCCCAAGGTCCGAATAGAGTAGTAAAAAGATATAGTGCCTTCCTCATTAATGGATTCAGATTTCATACAAAGTATCGCGAGAGATTGAGGGGAACTCAAAATTGTGGAATTGTTGTTAATTCTTCAATTATAAGTTATGCTAGTGCTCGGGGCAGTAATCCTGTTGAGGGAAATGTGGAGTATTACGGACTTCTTACTGACATTATTGAGTTGGATTACTATGGAAAATGGAAAGTTGTCTTATTTCGATGTGATTAGGTTGATGTTAATACTACTCACAGAATTGAAAAAGATCAAT
Organism: Gossypium arboreum; assembly: GCF_025698485.1. Classification (NCBI taxonomy): domain Eukaryota; kingdom Viridiplantae; phylum Streptophyta; class Magnoliopsida; order Malvales; family Malvaceae; genus Gossypium; species Gossypium arboreum. Next base: position 70,642,294 of record NC_069081.1, read on the forward strand.
TTGGTTTTACAATGGTTAATTTCTCTCGCTTGATTCACACTGGACAACAATTGATAGACAAGCCGTATGTATTTTCTTATCAAGTGAAACAAGTTTTTTATTCAAAAGATCCAACTGATGAGGGTCGGCACGTTGTACTCCGAAACACCACTAGAGACTTGTTTGGTTTAAGTTTCATTTATATTTACTTTCTAACTTGTACACCACTAGAGACTTGTTTGGTTTAAGTTTCATTTATATTTACTTTCTAACTTGTGTTTTTTAAGGAGAGATTTGCTTTAGAGGTCTCAGATACTTATATCAAGAAGGCATTGGGAAAAAAATGGAGAGACCATAAAAACACTTTAAAGAAATAATATTTTAAGAAAGATATAAGCCTCAAAGAGAAATTGCAAAATGTCCCGCCGAGAATGCTGAGGTACCAATGGGAAGATGCGGTTAGATTCTAAAATTCAAAGAAAGTAGAGGTATTACGTACTTCCAAAATCTTATAATTATTTCGGTTTATAGTATTTACTAAATACGTAATAATAATTTTGTAATGTAGGACCGTGAGTGTAACACCCCGTACCCGAGACCGTTGCCGGAGTCAGACACGAGGGGTTCGCAGACTTAACTCACTTATTTGTACAGTCCATTTTAAATTTCTAGACGAGCTGGCTAACTGCGTCACTGTCACCTTAAAAATCATATCTCGAGTTCCAAAACTCGAAAACCAGTTTTGTAAATTTTTCCTGAAACTAGACTCATATATCCATCTACACATTTTTTTCTAGAATTTTTGGTCAAGCCAATAAGTACAGTTTATTAGTTAAAGTCTTCCCTGTTTCAGGGTTCGACTACGCTGACCTTCATGCATTACGACTTGGATATCTTCCCGTACAGGGCTTCAATACTGATTCCATTTTTCTATAAAAACTCAACTCAAAGAGGAATCTATACATATATGGCATAACTTCTAAATGTCTCTGGTTAATTTATAATGAATTTCCAAAGTCGGAACAGGGATCCGAAACCGTTTCGCCCTGTTTCGCTGAAAACCTAGATATCTCTTAACATACAACTCATATGATCGTTTCGTTTCTTCCATGTGAAAGTAGATTCATCAAGGTTTGATTAAATAATTTATTCACTATTTAATTATATTCCTACAATTTTTAGTGATTTTTCAAATATACATCACTGCTGCTGTCAAGATCGCCTTTAAGGTAGACTTTACCTATTTTATAGTTTCCATGATTCAACTAGCCCTTTAGCATATATAGCCCAAAATATAATCATGATGAACCATTCTAATGGCTAATCGTTGCCAAACATTTCCATGCCTCTTAATGAACATATACATTCAAGATGATTATAACATTATGCTCAAAATATATATAAGCCATTTTCGCATGGCTATCCAAATATATACAACACCAAAGTACTTGACTAATAACAAAAAAAGGGTGTCCTATACATGCCATTTCAAAGTTCAACCAAAAGTGTACCAAAAGGAGCTTTGATAGTGTGGGCGACTTCGACTTCAAAAATCCGAGTCCGATAGTGAAGAACCAAAATCTATAAAAGTAGATTTCTGAAGCGGAGTAAGCATTTAATGCTTAGTAAGCTTTGAGCCATAAAATTTGACACAACTAAAATGTAGCATTCATATGGCTAAATGGATAATTTGACATGCACAAATTCTCAATATCATACTTACTTCACATTACCAACCCTTATATTCATACACAAAAGATCAACATAGCCAAAGGCCGATAGCTCATTTATCGATTGAGCGAATACTTATTTGTAAGGGATCAACTAATTCAAAGCACATCTGAAACATACCTCATCGCTGGGATTTTACGCGTATTAATTGAAACTATTACAGCAAGGTCGCTCATTCCCAAGCCACGTACCTTGGATTTAACGGATATAGCTACTCGCTCGAATGCCTTGGGACATAGCCGGATATAGTAACTTCATACGAATGCCTTTGGGACTTAGCCCGGATATAGTAACTCGCACAAATGCCTTCGGGACTTAGCCGGAACTAGTCACTAGCGCAAATGCCTTGGGACTTAGCCGGTTATCATCCAAACATTCATGCACATATCAACAAATCATGACACATTTATATTCCATTTTCATAATCGAGTTCAAACACAAGTCACGTACATAATCCCATTTTCGGCTCACTAGCCACATACAAACAACATGGTTTAGTTTGCTTTATGACACGATCTCTATGTACATACGGCTACCCGTCACACGTATAGACAAATTAACTCAACATAAAATTCGAGTAGAATCATCATATCACCGTATATTTGTTACGCTCATATGTCATGACTTAATCAAATCGTAAACTAAGTCTCGTTACTCAAAACTTACCTCGGATGTTGTCGAACGATTTCGATGGCTATTCGACCACTTTTTCCTTCCCTTTATCGGATTTAGATCCCTTTGCTCTTGAGCTTAATTTAAACAAATAAATTCATTTAATTATTTTTCACTTGGGAAATTCCATTCAATACATGTATGTCATACAATTTAAGTACAATGACCTTGCTCAATACTATTTAAACATCATGCATTACCAATTTCATCAACACCATCTAACTTCATATAGAAACACATATCGTCCTAGGTCGGTACACAAGTCAAATGCATCATTTAAATTGTCAAAGTCCACAATTTAGTCATATTTCTCTATCATAGTTTCTTCACTTAAACCGAATTAGCAAGCCCATATAGTCCTTGGCCGAATGCTATTTAACCCAAGTCGTCAGGGATTTCATTATTTAACACCTTAGATATCCATAGCTAAATAGGTTATTTGTACATACATATATATACATAAGTGCATAGATACTATGTTACTAACAATTATTTCCTTGCTTAGCAGCCGAACCAATATACACATTACTTCATATCTACCCGTCACATTTTCTCTACTTAAACCGAATAAACTTGCACATAAGGTCCTTGGCTGAACCTCACTAAAAACAAGTCAACCAAAATCTTAGTATTTATCTTGTGTATAACCTTATTTACCTTCCAAAATCACAAAACATCAAACTCTTAATGTTTATGTACAAGGCGAATCTTAACATGATCCAACCTCCAACTCATTCCTTTCAACAACCAAAACCGAATGCTCAAGCCATCACCGAGATTTCGAAATCTTGCCATGGTTTGTGTAAGAAATTAGCTAATTAACTAGAAACAAGTTTAAAACTTAAGAATTTAACACAACATACTAACCTCCCCTTAAGCTCAAGGTGACCGAAACCTCTCTTCTTCCTCCTTTCAAACCGCCAAGAAGAACCAAAGGATGAAGCCTTTCTCTTTTTTTTTCTAGTTTCGCAAAATGGGGAACAACCACACACTTTTTTTTCTTTGTTTTCATCATATTCCCTTTCATTATTTTATTCTCATGCTCCTTATTTTATCATACCTCCCATGAAACACTAACTTAACATGTTTATGACATGTTTTTGCCCATCACACTTGGTCCACCATACTTGTCATGGCCGGCCACTACTAATTAGAGGGGGAAATTGACATGCAAGTCCCCCCTTTTTATTTCATGCACTAATAGATCCTTATGTTTTGACCTATCACATTTCAAAATTTTCTCACATAAGTCCTATTGACTAAATTCACATGCAATTTACTAAATCGAAGCTTAAAACTTTCACACATTCATAATGTGACAGCCCAAAATTGACCCTAGTCGGAATGTGGTTTCGGGACCACAAAACCGAGGCATAAAAATAATTAAAAATTTATTTTGATGCCTATAATATGTGTGTGCTCATGTATGACATTTTATGATGATTGATTTAGTTTTATAAAGGTGAATTCCACAAGAAAGGACTTAGTAGTGAACTTTGAAAGTACGATAGGAAATGTGTGATGACTAATTAAAGCATGCATGCAAAATAATGGACTTGCATGTCAAATTCCCTTTTACAAGTGATGGCGGCCATGACAAAGAGATATGGGCTAAACATGTCATAAAACATGTTTTGTTGGGCATTAGGGAGAAATAATAAACAAATAAGCATGGGTAAGAAAAGAATGAAAAAAAAAATGTGTGAGAGAGTAGCATTCCCCATTGCCGTGCAACCAAGAAGAGAAAACAAAAAATTGTTCATCCTTGTTCTCTCCTTTTGGCCAAAAATACTAAGAGGAAGAAGAGATTTTGCTTCATTTCCTTTGTTTAGAAGAGATCTAGAAGGATATTTGGCTAAACTTGCATCAAGATTGAGGTATGTATGAGGTTGTGTCATGAGATTCATGCATGTTTTAGTTGCCAACTTGATGTTCATGTTAGCCATGGTTCAAATCCTTGTTATGCCATGGAAGTGGTATTTGGTCAAGGTTGGTATTGTGATAAAGCCATTGCATGTTAAGTGTGAAGCTTGATGATGATGCATGCAATGATGGATTGTCTACTCTTGAAATTTCTTTGTAGCCATCTTGAGTAAGACTTTGAGTTTTCTTTTGTTTAACCATGATTGAAGATAAAAGGGCATGATTATGATGTATTCGGCCATGATGCATTCATGAGCATGGTTCATGCTTCTTGCATGTTAGTTAAAATTTGTGTTTTAGATGGCTATGGACACCTTGAAATTCGCCATGCTCATATATGTATATATATGTTTGCACATGATGTTTTGGCTATGAAGTAAGTGATGAATATGTTTGTTTAAAGAAGAAGATGTTGAAGAATGCTTGTGAAATTGCAAGCACATTCGGCCTAGCACACATATGAGTGCTTGATGCTATATTATAAGTTTTGAGCTACAACATGCAAAGCATTAACTAGTAAAATGCATGCTGTTTTTGTGTGGTATTAAGTGCATAATTGGCCTCAACGTGGACATGTATATTTGGCCTTAGGTAGCCTATTGAAGGCCTTAGCTTTTCCTTGATGCCCGAATGAATTGTATTGAATTGCTTGATGTAGTATAAAATGTGCATGACCATTGTGTATTCAAGCTAAAGGGTGGCCATTTGACCATTTAAACTCCTTGTCATATTCGCCATAAGCTAGCACAATGAGGTTTTAATAAATTGAATTTGTTTGAATTAGCTCAAGAGCTTAGAGGGCCACAATTGGACAAGGGAAGGAAAAAGTGATCGAATAGCCGTAAAAGCCGTTCGACAACATCCGAGGTAAGTCCTCAAGAAGTGACCTTAATTGAATTATGTGGAATGAAATATGGATGTATTGATTATTGATTTATGTGTGTATGAGTATTGAATGATACCGGGCTAAGTCCCAAGGCGATTATGCTAGTGATTATAATTGTGTTTGAGCCTTAGTAACGAAAATGAAATATGTATGTCCAATGATTATTGATGTATGTGTGCATGAGAAATTGAATGATACCGGGCTAAGCCCCAAGACAATTATGCTGAAATTATATCCGGTTAAGACCCAAGGAAATTGTGCTAGTGGCTACATCCGGGCTAAGACCAAGGCATTCGTATGAGTCATTCTATCCGGGCTAAGACCAAGGCATTCGTGCACGTGGTTATATCCGGTTGTATTCAAGAAGCTTGGGCTGGAGGTGAGTGTTGGTTGCTGTAATAAATTCAATTAGTACGCTCGAAAAGCCCAAAGAATAAGGTACGTTTATATGTGCATTGGAAAGTCGACATATTTGAGCAACATTCGCTCAATCGACTAACAATTTCAGCTATTGGAATGGTTGATACTTTGTGAAAGTATATAATGATGAAGTGTGAAGTAAGAATGATTATGAGAATGTGTATTAATGAAATGATGCATTTGGTTATGTGAATGTATTGCTTAAATTAAAGCTGATTTTATTCCTTGAGACTTACTAAGCATAAAAATGCTTACCCGTTGCTTTGGCTCTCTGTTTTATAGATTACGCTCGATAGCAATCGGATTCGGGATCATTAAAGTCGAAGTCATCCACACTATCAACGCCTCTATTTTGGTATAAATTTTGGTTGAACTTTGAAATGGCATGTATAGGACTACCCTTGTTGGTTTAAATATGCTGTGATGTATATGTGTATGGCCATGCGAAAATGGCTCGTAAAAGTGAAGTACTGAACTTAGACTATTTGCGGTTTGTATATATATATATGGTGTCATGATGTGATTATGGATTGGAGATGGGAATGTTGGTCACATGATCAGCCATTGGTATGGTTAAAATGATCATATATGAACCTATGTATGGCAAGACTAGTTGGTTCATGGAGACTACAAAATAGGTAAGACCTACCTTAAAACAGATGCTGCCAGCTGCAGTGACGTGAATGTGAAAATCACCAAAATTTGTAGGAATGGTATTAAATAGTGAATAAGCTATGTAAATGAACCTTGATGAGTCTATTTTCATATGGAAGAAACGAAATGGTCATAGGAGTTACATGTTAAGAGATATTAAAGCTATTGTGAGACAGGGCCAGAACGGTTTCTGGGTCCCCTGTCGCAACTTTAAAATTTACTATAAATTATCCAGAAATAATTAGAGTCATTCCTTATATGTATAGATTCCATTTTGAGTCTAGTTTCATTAGAAACAAACGGCACCAGTATTAAAGCCCTGTACAGAGAGATATTCAAGTTATAACGCGCGAAGGTCAGAGCAGTCGATCTGTAACATGGGTGACTTTAACTAATAAACTGTACCAATTGGCCCGACCAAAAATTCTAGAAATAAATCCATGGATGGATATATGAGTCTAAATTCAGGGAAAATTTACGAAACCAGTTTCCGAGTTTTGAAACTCGAGATATGATTTTTAAGGCGACGGTGACGCAGTTTTCCAGCCTGACTGAAAATGTCAAATTGGGGGGCAAAATATGTGAACTTGGCTTGTTAACCCCTCGTGTCCGACACCGGCGATGGTCTCGGGTTCGGGGTGTTACACATAATCACATATTTTAGACATTAAATATCATATTCAAATAATTTGGTGACTCGGTTTAACGGTCCCGAAACCGCTTTTCGACTAGGGTCACTTTAGGGCTGTCACAGTGAGTGAGTTGGAACAAGCAACAGGCAAAAACAAAAAATCACACATACAACAAGGTCGAAAAGTTTTGCTTGTGTAGTTGAGGCCAAGGTATTTTGAATTTATTAATTGTGTCAAATATTAATTACTTTCTATTAAATAATATTTTTACTACCATATTGTAGGAACTCTCGTCTGGTCAAAAACTTGGACGCCTTCAGCTTTTTGACATTACACATAGAAAGAAAGATGAATCTCCAATGACTTCTGAAGTTGGAGAAATTATGGTATATTTACTTAATAAATTTTGATTTATTTTAAATATTTATAATGTTTAATTATAATGGTTTAATTCGTCGTTAGTAGTTTGAAATAATATTAAGTTATGTTGCATTTGTTTTTATTATATATTTCATTTCTAACTCTTTGATTGATTTATTAGAAGAAACTAAAGGATAAAAAGGCAGAGTATGAAGCGATTGCTTTGAGTGATAGTTTTTGTTAATCTCGAGGAAATTGATAACAGAATTATTACTGAAGTTTTGGGTCCTGAAAGGTATGGTTGGGTTCGATTTCAAGGATCTAGTGTTAACCCAACCCAATATTGTGGATCCAGCTTACAACAATACATGCCTTTGGGGAGTCAAGCTCAAGCTGAAGTTCAAAGGTTAAGAGACCAAATTGCTCAAATGCTAGCGAGCACAGTTGAGCAAATTGCTCAACTTAAAGCAGAGGCAGCATCGAGAGAAGTAGAGGTTCAAAGAAAATATGAAGAACTCTAGCTACAACTTAAAGAAGAGGCAGCAGCGAGGGAAGCACAGCAAAACAAAAAATATAACAAACTCCAGCTACAGCTTCAGAATATGATGAAGATGTTTTAGTAGTTGCAGAATCCACCATCTTAGACGTTTATTTTCTTATTGTAAGAATGTTTTAATAATATAACTTTTAACATTACTGTAAGAATATTTTGTTATTTCATTTATTAATTTATATAATATATCTTTCGTTGGATTTTTGAAGTATCATTTAGATTTGTTGCTATTGGTTGGATTTGATGTTACAGGAAGGGTTGTATATGAATGAAAATAGGATATTAGAAATCTGCTAAAATTAGTGGCATTTTTACTAAAAATGTCGCAAAAGAACATGACTTTTAGCGGCGTTTTTGTAGAAGTGCAGCTAAAGGTCATGTTATTTAGCGGCATTTGTGTGAAAAGCGCCACTAAAGGTCATGTTCTTTAGTGGCATTTGTGTGAAAGGCGCCACTAAAGGTCACATTCTTCAGCGGCATCTGTGTGAAAAGCACCATTAAAGGTCACGTTCTTTAACGGTGCTTCCTCAAAAACGTCGCTAAAAGTCTTGTTCTTTAGCGGCATTTTTTTACATAAATGCCACAAAATGTTAGCGGCGTTGTCTTTAGTGGCATTTTTTACGACGCTTGTAAAAGCGCCGCAAATAGTTTTAGCTAAAGGCCCAAAAAACGCCTCTAAAAACCTTTTTTATTGTAGTGACACGGCAAAAACACATGCCCATAGGACAAACCATGTGTCACACACGGCCTAGACACACGCCCGTGTGTCTACCCGTATGAATAAAATAAAGCCTATTTATCAAGCCATTTGTCACCCTCATTTCCACCTACACACACACAAGTTCAATGACATAAATCTAGATATACTTAGGCAACCAAACATCCATAAGACAAGGCCAAATCATGTCATTTCATTATCCATACTCAACATATTTACAACACCATATTTTGTCAAACCCAATCATACCAATAACATGCATAATTTTACTTAGTTTTCCTACCACATTAAGGAGCCAATCTTAACCATTCAACAACCAAAACTATTAAGCCATATTCAACCATTTACTAGGCATTAATAAATCACATAACACAAGCGATAATTTCACATACATGCATATATAAATATATATGAGCTTACAATCAATTCAACCAAAATCAGTCAAGTTTCATGGCCAAATACCACATCAAGCCTTGACAATTACAAGCCAATACAATTGGCCAAATTCTTAATGACACATATAACAAAATAACCAAGTCCCTATACATGCCATATTCTCAAAATGTTTAAAATCATCAGTACCCAAAATAATAGTTTGTTAGTGTGATGCGAACTCCGACGATCTCCAATCCGAGCTAGCTTGGTGACACTATATAACATGGAAAATAAAATGGATTAAACTATATAGCTTAATAAGATCGTATGAAAGAAATAAGCTAACCTTAAAATACATTAACATGCAAGTAATTTAACATAAGGTAATGCAATTTACCAAAGTCTCATGACTATAATTCATTCCATCACAACTTGCCTTGAAATCAACATTCCACAAATTTTCTAAACATAAGTTTTGCGTACATACTTGTACCATCTTGTAATAGCTTCATATTTATTCTCATAATTGACATACCCAATGAACCACTCGGAATAATAAATTTGGATACTCAGGAACCTTGCACAGAAGATGCCACATATGTAGCCATTGCTACCTCCATCTCATATCACATATATGCTCGCACTCGAACCAACAATGGGCCTACTCACACAAGCTATCAGTCAAGACGTAGCTACTCGGTGCTACGCACACAAGTTGTGAAGTAACTGCAACATATGCCGATATACTTAGCCACAGGTAGGACGTACAGGACCAGCACCCAGATTACATAACATAAAACCCTAGTGACATGTCACTTGTATCCTAATCTATTCCTAAGGTTTGATTGGGATTTCTCGCTTGCCAAATCATCATAAAATGTGTCCATAAGGTCGATTACATAATTCATGCATAAATTAAAGCATTTAAAACACATTTAAGTAAAGCTTATTTAACATACGATTTACCTCGGTTACAAAAATGGCCAAAAAGGATTTATTCGTCAGTTACTTTGTTTTTCCCCCGATCTAGACCCGAACTTCATTTTTCTTGATCTATAATACCACATTTAACTTATTTAATCATCACATTATTCAATTCATCCCAAAAACACAAGGTAAAATTTACATTTTTTTGCCTCTAGCTTTTTAACATTTTACAATTTAATTCCTAGGCTCGTAAAATGAATTTCTTTCAATTTGTTCACAACCCAAGCCTAGTCAAATATTATTTATACTCATAACAGCCCAAATTTTTCATATATTCACACTTTTCTGCACATGTTATAGACTTTTACAAATAAGTCCCTATTTGATCTTTTTACAGAAAATCACTTTACAAAAGTCGTTTAACAAACAACAAAAATGTATTTTCTACCATCAAACATCAAAATACACACATATTCAACATGGATAAAATTTTAAACTTTAAATTTCTTTCAATTTATTCCTTGAAATAGCTAAATCAAGTTACAACGATCTCAAAAATATAAAAATTGTTAAAAACAGGACAAGAACGGACTTTCAATCGAGCTTGAAAGCTTGGCCAAACCCTAGTCCTATCTCCTCTTCTAATTTTTTGCTATGGGGATGAAATTGAAGAAGATGACATCTTTTATTTAGTTAATTTTGTCCTTATTAGCCAAATTACTAAAATACCCTTAATACATAACTTTGAAATTTCACCTAACCATGTCTATTTTTTGTCTATATTAAAGTATAATGGTCTAATTACTATTGAAGGACCTCTAATTTAGAACTTCATAACAATTTACTGCCTTTAGCCTATAGAATTCAAATTTTACACCTATTGCAATTTAGTCCTTCTAGTCAAATTGAGTACTCAATCAATAAAATATCTTAACGAACTTTTCACACAATTATTATATCATGCTGTAGACCTTAAAGAAATAGTAAAAAAAATATTTCTACTTTAGATTTGTGGTCCCAAAACCATTGTTCCGATTTGACCCAAAAACGGGCTGTTACACTAATGTAGTGTATGTGTCTCTAGCTATACATGTCATTTTATAACCTATGATAGTGTGACGTCTCCTGACAATTTAAAATCATATTTTTCATATAGTAGTGGATATCAATTGAGTAGACTCTGATGATGTTGAGAGTAACACGTCGGCTTCCGTTCGCTGGGCAGCGTCGTCTAGATCTAAACCCGTGTCTGAAGGTCGTGGTGGAAAGGCTAAGGAAGCCTTCTTCTAGATGATGAACGAGTGGTTCACTAAGTTTGTCCGAACAAATCTAGCTGCTTAGCAACCTCTACCCCTACCTTTTCCCCATCCAGTCCCCGTAGCCTCTTAAGTTTTAGAACCAGTGCGTATGAACAAACCGCCAGTTGATAAATTTCAAAAATATGGGGCTGAAGAATTTAGGGCTACAATTGATGATGACCCTGAGAGAGCTAAGTTTTGGCTTGAGAATACGATCCGGGTTTTTGATGATTTGTCTTGTACACCATCAGAATGCGTTAAATGTGTTATGTCTCTTCTGAAAGACGCCACATATCAATGGTGAAACACATTAATATTTGTAGTACCAAGAGAAAGGGTCACATGGGAATTCTTTCAGACCAAATTTAGAAAGAAGTATATAAGTCAACGATTCCTCGATCAAAAGCGTAAAGAATTTCTAGAGCTGAAACAGGGTGGTATGACCATATTTGAATATGAAAAAGAGTTTGTCAGATTAAGCAAGTATGCCTGAGAGTGCATTCCAACCGAGGTGGTTATGTGTAAAAGGTTTGGAGACAGATTGAATGAAGACATTAAGCTTTTAGTCGGAATAGTTGAATTGAAAGAATTTATTGTGTTAGTTGATAGAGCACAAAAAGTCGAAGAGCTTAGTAAAGAAAAGAGAAAAGTTAAAGTTGAAGCTAGAGATTTGAGGAAGAGATTTATGGGAAAGTCTCATTAGTCAACATCGAAGAAATCTAAACAACATCACTATCATCCTACAGTTTCTACTGGGCTTTCTGATAGAAATGAAGAAGCGATACACTCTAGTCCTAAAACCTAGGCTACATCTGTAGCTAGCGTGGGTAGCGTTAGCATGCTAGATCTGAGTGCAAACACTGCAACAGGCCATATTATAGCGAGTGTCGAGTTAAAAGCGAAGCATGTTTTAGGTATGGTTCCTTCAACCACTACTTTAGAGATTGCCCTGAGAAGTTTGAGAAAGAAAAAACTCAAATCGCTAGGCCGAGTAATACAGCTGCTAGAGGGAGACCATCCTGAAATACTTGAAAAATTAGTGGTAGTTGAGGTGCAACGAAAGATTCTACAGTGAGATCTGAGGCACGAGCGCCAGCCAAAGCTTATGCCATTCACGCTCGCAAAGATGCGTCGACACCAGATAATATCACCAGTACCTTTTATCTCTATAACACTGATGTAACTGTTTTGATTGATCCCGGATCAACCTATTCTTATATATGTACGAATTTAGTGCCTAGTAAGAGTACCTGTAGAGACCACTGAATTCACGGTTCATGTATCAAACCCCTTAGGTCAGTACGTCCTAATTGATAAAGTTTGCAAGAATTGTCCTTTGATGACTCATGGTTATAGTTTTCCGGCCAATTTAATGCTTTTACCATTTGATGAGTTTGATGTGATTTTGGGTATGGTTTGGCTGACTCTACATGATGCTGTTGTAAACTATAAACAAAAGATTATTATGTTGAAATGTCAAAAAGGTGAGACTCTTCGCATTGAATCTGATGATTCGAATGGGTTGCCTATTGTGATCTCGACTATATTAGTGCAAAAGTATGTGAGAAAAGGTTTCGATGTTTACCTTGCATATGTACTACATACAAAAGTGTCTGAATGGAAGATTGAATTACTGCCAGTGGTTTGTGAATATTTAGATGTGTTTCTAGAAGTGTTACCCGGGAACATCACCGATATCGATAGCTCCGTACAGAATGGCTCTTACAGAGTTGAAAGAGTTGAAAGCTCGATTACAAGAGTTAACAGATAGAGGTTTTGCATGATTGAGTTTCTCGCCCTGGGGAACACCAGTTTTATTCGTTAAAAAGAAAGATGGTTCAATGAGATTGTGTATTAACTATCGCCAGCTCAACAAAGTTACGATCAAGAAAAAGTACCCATTCTCGTGAATCAATGATTTGGTTGATTTGTTAAAGGGTGCCACGATGTTTTCAAAGATTGATTTAGTTTTTGGTTATTACCAGTTACGGGTTAAAGATTCGGATGTGCCGAAAGCTACATTCAGAACTAGGTATAGACATTATGAATTTCTTGTTATGTCGTTTAGGTTAACTAATGCTCCTCCAATTTTTATCGATTTGATAAACAGAATTTTCAAATAGTATTTAGATAGATTTGTTGTTGTATTCATTGATGATATTTTGATCTATTCTCGAAACGCGTCTGAACATGCCGAACATTTGAGAATTATGTTAAAAACATTGAGAGATAAACAACTATTTGCTAAATTCAGAAAATAAAAGTTTTGGCTCCGAAAAGTTTAATTTTTGGGACACATTATTTCGGTGAAAGGCATCAGAGTTGACCCGAGCAAGATTTCAGCTATTGTTGACTAGAAACCACCAAGAAACATATATGAGGTCAAAAGTTTCCTAGGATTAGCGGGTTATTTTTGGATATTTGTAAAAGGGTTCTCGATGATTGCTACTTGGTTATTACATAAAGATGTAAAGTTTGAGTGGTCTGAGAAATGTTAACAAACTTTTAATCAGTTGAAAACACTGTTAGCTGAAGCACCAGTTTTGGTTCAGCCTGAGTCGGGTAAAGAATTTTTTATTTTTAGTGATGCATCATTGAATGGTTTTGATGTGTTTTAATACAAGAAGGAAAAGTGATAATGTACGCTTCTAGGCAGTTAAAGCCACATGAAAAGAATTATCCAACACACGACTTGCAATTGGCCGCAATTATGCTTGCATTAAAAATTTGGCGACACCATTTGTTCGGTGAAAAATACCACATATTTACTGATCACAAGAGTTTGAAGTATTTGATGTCACAGAAAGATCTGAATTTGAGACAACGTAGATGGCTTGAATTGTTAAAAGATTATGAGTTAGTGATTTATTATCACCCGGGAAAAGCAAAGGCAGTTGCGGATGCTTTGAGTAGAAAATCTTTGTTTGCTCTAAGAGCAATGAATACGCGATTAACTTTGTCTGATGATGGTTTGATATTAGTCGAGTTAAAAGCTAAAGCGATATTTCTTTAGCAAATCTACGAAGTTAAGAAAAGTGATAATGATTTGCAAGCTAAACGAATACGTGTGAGTTGACTTCTGATTCAGAGTTTCAAATCGAATCCGAATGATTATTTGTTGGTCCGAGGTAGAGTTTGTGTGCTGAGGAATCCTGAGCTTATACAGAAAATTTTTCATGATGCACACAGTGGGATTTTGTCTGTTCATCTGGGGAGTACTAAGATGTATGGTGATTTGAGACAAATGAACTGGTGGACGGAGCTTAGTGAGAAAACTATACAAAGGGTTGATTTGATCCGAGAGACCGAAGAGAAAGTGAAAGTGATTCGTGACAGTTTGAAAGCAGCTTTAGATCAATAGAAATTGTATACAGATTTGAAGCATAAGGATATTGAATTTTAGGCCAGTGATAAAGTGTTTCTGAAAGTATTTAATTGAAAAAGAATTCTCCATTTTGGTCACAAAGGAAAGTTGAGTCCAGGATTTATCGGACCGTATGAGATTATCGAGAGAATAAGGCCGTGGCATATCGACCTGAATTACCGTCAGAATTGGAAAAGATTCATAATGTGTTTCATGTGTCTATGTTACGACGGTACCGTTCAGATCCTTCGCATATAATTTTTACGACAGAGGTTGAGATTCAGCCCGACATGTCGTATAATGAAGAACCAATCAGAATATTGGCACTAGAGATCAAGGAATTAAGAAACAAAAGAATAGCCTTAGTAAAGGTTCTTTGGCATTGTCACGTGATTGAGGAGGCTACTTGGGAACTCAAGGAAACCATGAGAAAACAATACCCTCATCTATTTTTTGTAAGATTTTAGGGGACGACAATTTCTTAGGGGGAGAGTTGTAACAGCCCATTTTCAGTGATATTAGAACAGTGGTTTCGAGACCACAAATCTGAAGTCAAAAATTTTATTTTAATATTATTTTAATATCTACAGCATGATAATATGATAGTATAGAAATTTCGTTAAGAAATTTTACCATTTTTATGCTCAATTTGTGAAAAAGGACTAAATAGCGTTAAGTGCAAAAGTTGTACTCTATTATCTAAAAGTGTTAAATAGTTATAGAACATTAGAATGGAGGTCCTTATATGGTAATTATACCATTAACGGTGATAATGGATGTGCATGGCTTAGTAATTGAGTAATTTTTAAAGTCAGGTAAGGGTAATTAGGTAATTAGCCAATTAAAGGTTAAAATTAAATAAAAGAAAATGGTCATCTTTTTCCCATACATATGACTGAAAATTTCAGCAAGGTTTTGGCCATTGGAGAGCTCAAATTTTCAGCAAAAATAAACTCTTGCACGTAAGTGAATTTGATGTTCGTTTTTATTGATTTTTATGTTTTTGGAATCGTTGTAGCTTAACCTAGTTAATTAGGGGACTAATTTGCAAAATGGTTGAAAGTCTAGGGTTTTTCCATGAGAGCATTTTAGTTATTCTTGAAGTTTAATGGAAGAAATTGAAACTTTGGTCTTAAATAAACAACTTTTGTTAAATGAGTTTTGTTGAAATTGTCAATTAGGGATTAATTTGTGAAATTGTGAAAATTGTGTGTTAAATGTGTGAATTTGTGGAGTGTGTGGGCTGTTAAATGCATATAGTAAATTCGGCTAGGCTTAGTTGGGGATGAAATTGCATGAATTTCATTTTATAAGCCTAGGGACTAAATTGTAAAGAAGTCAAATGTTTAGGGGCAAAATAATAATTTTGTCTTAGCATGAAATTTGGATTGAATTGACTAGAATAGTGATTAAATGAGTTAAATTTGATTACATAAATCAAGAAAAGCAACATTTAGAACTAAATCGGGGAAAAGATAAAGTCATGGACTAAAGAATCGTATTTCTCCATTCGAGTTTGAGGTAAGTTCGTGTAGATAAATTGTGTATTTATATGTTTTAATATAAATATATGTATGTGAATAGTTTAATTATTATGTATAATTATCAAGCACATAATCGACGATGTACGAAGAATACCGAACCCTGTTTAAACCTTAGAAATTCGTAGGATACAAATGACATGTCATTAGGGTTACCATTTTGGTTGAGGTTTTGCATATGTTGCAGACTCACCACAGCTCATATGAGCTTACCGATTTGCAGCTCGTATGAGCTTATCAATATTCAGCTCGGAGGAGCTTACTGTTTATCGCTCGTATGAGCCTACATATACAGGAATTGACAAATTACAGTGTCATTACGGGATTATACAAGTTCGATACGAACTAGTAAAGGAATTTACATGGAGATGGTTTTTATATATGATATACGAATATACGGTAGAGATGATACATGTACATGAAATTTTAATAATTTTTGAATTCATACATGATTCTCGGTTTTTATGTTTATACATGGCTAACTTGGTGAATGGTTATGTGATAGGCTTTGGCCAAATTGAATTGAGTTATACTTTGGGTTACTTACCTAAAATTGTGGTTATATGGTAAGTTTAATTCCATTTTTTTACAAACTTACTAAGCTTAATAGCTTACTATGTTTATTTTTCCATGTTTTATAGTGTCTCAAAAGTTCACTCGAATTGGAAGTCGTCAAAGGTCGCATCACACTATCAAATGATATTTTGGTACTTTTGACTTATATATATATTTGGGTTAAATGGCATGTATGGGTCTTTGGGCTATTGGAAGCCCATATGTTTTATTGTGTTGTAGGCATTTAATTTGGCTTGAATTTGGTTATGTATATACGGATATTTGTAAATAGCCATACAGTATATGATGTATGGAAGTTATGTGAATGTCTTTATTTTTGAATTGGTATTTTGGGTATCAAATGGTTGAGATTTATAAGTGGCATACATGCTAAGTTTTAGGCACAAAGATTCGTTTATGTGTTTGACCAATTAGGTACATTTGGATACATAGTTTGCATGATTATGAGTGGCCATTTGTGGTTCCTATATGTATCATGACGGTAAGTGATATTATTACATGTTATAAACTTGACATTGGTTTGTTTTGAATACCTATTTATGCCATGGTTGTATGCATATTGATGTGTGTTGGTTGGTACCAATTTGGGTGAGAAATATGGCTTGGAAAATGACCTATTTTTTATTCACACGGGTAGAGACATAGGCGTGTGTCTCAGTCGTGTGTGACACATGACCAGGTGACATGGTCATGTGTCCCCTATAACTTCCTTAGAAATCAAGTCTGTAGCTTCGCACGGCCTAGCACACAGGCGTGTGGCTTGGCTGTGTCGCACAAGTCAGTATACCTTCTAGTTTTCACAGGGCCTAGCACATAGGCGTGTGAGGCCATTTCAAAGGGTACATGGCCTGGTACACGGGCATATGGGTTGGTTATGTGACCTAATTCAGTGAGTTACATAGGGTTAGACACGGGTTGGGACATGGCCGTGTGTCCCCACTTCAAATACCCACACGGCCTAGCCACACGGGCGTGTGTCCCCTGTACTTTGGAAAATTGCAAAGTTTTTCTAAAAATTTCTTGAGTACTCAGTTTAGTCTCGAACCACTTTTAAAGTGTATTGTGAGCATTGAGGGCTCGTATTTGGGACCATATGAATGTTTATGAATGGTTTTTTATTTGAATGAGAAATGTACATAAAATGTTTGATTGATTGTGTTACAAGTTTGGTAATACTCCTTAACCATGTTTCAGCATCGGATACGGGTTAGGGGTGTGACGCGCACTTCAAGAGTGATCTTATATCTGGATACATTTGTGTTAGAGTAGAGAAAAAGCAAGACTCCTTAACATAGGTCACTAAGATGTTGATACAAATTGCTTGTGATTTGTGTTTCAGTTTGTTACAACTATAGTCCATGTGCTCCCAAGATCCCATTAAGCACATTTTACTGCAAGAGAGTAAAAGAAGGAGGATTATCCTAGCATTGGAATTTAAATTTGGATTTGCTTTTTAAGAAGTAGTTATTGAAGATTTGAAAGCTATCTTGTTGGTTGCTTAGACTAAAAATATGCAATGACAACCATGTAAGCTTAGTCTTCAAGGTAATTATTCTTACGAGTAAGCCATTTTATATACCTTGAAGTTAAAATTGGTTAAGGATATGAGGTTATCATCACAAGCTTCGCAAGTACCTTAAATTTTTCACCTTATGATTTAGATAATTTTTTTCTTTATTTGTGTATAGCCATTTTGAAGATAGATTATTTCTAAGGCTAGTAGGTTAAATACTGCAGCCCCTAAATAGTTAGTAAGAGTTTAAAACTCTTAGCTGTAATATTAAGGCTTACAAGTAAAGAACCGTAGCCTTCAAATGGTTAGCGAGAGTTCAAAGCTCTCATCTATTAGATTAAGGCTAATAGGTAAAGTACTGTAGCCCCCCAAATAGTTAGCGAGAGTTAAAAGCTCCCAACTCATTATTAAGACTCGCAGGTTTAATACCGCAGCCCACCAAACAGTTAGCGAGAGTTAAAAGCTCTCAGCTGTCATTATTAAGGCTTGTAAGTTTAATATCATAGCCCCAAAATAGTTAGCAAGAGTTTAAAGCTCTCAGTTGTAATATAAGGCTCGTAGGTAAAATACCGCAGCCTCCGAAACAGTTAGCGAGAGCTAAGGCTCCCAAATGTAATGTTAAGGCTCATAGGTTCAATACCACAGCCCCCCAAACAATTAGTGAGAGTTAAAAGCTCTCAACTGTCATTATTAAGGCTCGTAGGTTCAATACCACAGCCTCCCAAATAGTTAGCGAGAGTTCAAAGCCCCCAGTTGTAATGTTAAGGCTCGTAAGTAAAATACCGCAACCTCCAGAATAGTTAGCGAGGCCTGAAGCTCCTAGCTATAACCTCAAGCTCACAAGTTCAATACCGTAGCCCCTAAACAGTTAGCAAGATTTCAAAGCTCTCATACATAATATTAACACTCGCAGGTAAAGTACCCCAACCCCTAAATAGTTAGCGAGAGTTCAAAGCTTCTAGTTGTACTATTAAGGCTCACAGGTAAAGTATCGCAACCCCTAAATAGTTAGCAAAAGTTCAAAGCTCCCAGATGTAATATTAAGGCTTACAGGTAAAGTACCGCAACCCCTAAATAGTTAGCAAGAGTTCAAAGCTCTCAACTGTCATATTAAGGCTCACAAGTGAAGTACCAGAGCCCCCAAATAGTTAACGAGAGCTAAAAGCTCTCAGTATCATTATTAAGGCTCACAGGTTTAAGGCCGCAGCCCCCCAAATAGTTAGCGAGAGTTAAAAGCTCCCAGCTATCTTTCTAAGGCTCGTTAATTCTATATCACAGCCTCCAAACAATCAGCGATAGTTAAAAACTCCCAGTTATTAATTTTAGAAACTTTTATTAAGCTCAAAATAGCTCGTGAACTAATATTCCCAGCTATTGATGTAACACCCCTAACTCGAGACCGACGCTGGTGTCGGACACGAGGGGTTAACGGCCAAACCCTCTCAAGATACCAACCAGTTTGACATTACCAGTCAGGCTGGAAAACTGCGTCACCGTCGCCTTAAAAATCATATCTGGAGTTTCAAAACTCGGAAACTGGTTTCGTAAATTTTCCCTGAATTTAGACTCATATACCCATCCATGGATTTATTTTTAGAATTTTTGGTTGGGCCAATTGGTACAGTTTATTAGTTAAAGTCACCCATGTTACAGGGACCGACTGCTCTGACCTTCGCGCATTACAACTTGAATACCTCCATGTACAGGGCTTTAATACTGGTACCGTTTGTTTCTAATGAAACTAGACTCAAAATGGAATCTTTACATATAAGGCATGACTCCTAGTTCTTTCTGGATAATTTATGGTAAATTTTCAAAGTCGCGACAGGGGACCCAGAAACCGTTCTGGCCCTGTCTCACGAGAACCTTAATATTTCTCAGTATACCGCTCATATGGTCGTTTCGTTTCGTCCATATAAAAATAGATTCATCAAGGTTCATTTCCATAATTTACTCACTATTTAATTCTACTTCTACTATTTTTAGTGATTTTTCAATCTCATCTCACTGCTGCTGTCCGCAACAGTTACTGCAGTAGACTATGCCAATTTCATGAATTTTTCCTTGGCCTTAATCATCCATCATACACGACACAAATTATGGCCACCTTATCAAAATTTGAGTTTCTAAGACTCGTGGCTATAGGTTCTAGCATCCCACTCGACAACCACATAGGCCATTTTCACATGGCTTAAAGTTTACAACCCACAATTCGACAAAATATAATAGCCTATACATGCCAAATGTTCTTCAACAACAAAAAACAATACCACAAGATTTCAGCCGGTGTGATGACTTCAACGACGGTCCCGATCACATAAACAATATGAGTCCGAGAGACCTAAAATGGGTGACAAGAAAAACACCGAGTGAGTTTACAACTCAGTAAGTCATAAGCATTCATCAATCCATCGATAAAGTTACTACAACATGAAACAATAAGCGAGGCTAGGTACTCATCCATATCGAATCTATACCACGTCATACATCCACATTTCATATTCTACACAACAAGATATTTGAGGCATTTTCACACACTAACTCATTTCCACCACAATCATACAATTTCAATCATCACATAGATTTAAGGCTTACCAAATTCAACCCCGAGCATGAACATATTTTCTATTCGTCATGAGCTCGAGGTACTTACCCGATCCGCTGTCGGGATTAGCTCGATAATGTCGCACACTCGGTGCCAATTGTAATGCAAGAGCATATAGTGAATCCGCACACTTAGTGCTATATGTATTCAACTCGCACACTTAGTGCTATATAATCAAACTCGCACACTTAGTGCTGTACAATTTTAAACCCGCACACTTAGTGCCAATCTTGTCACCGTGTCCATTTATACCCGCACACTTAGTGCCGAGACCAATACCTTATGTATTTTGCTGCCTTTATACATTCAACAATGGCATCATTCCATACACACACATTTCCATTTACACACCAACTCATTTAAACACATTTGCATATATATATTGATCATTTAAATCAACACCAAATATACGCTTAATGACTTACCTTGTGTTGGGTAAAGCAGTCCAAGTCGGCTACTCGATGACCTTCGTCTTTCCCTTGCTTGATTCTCCTTCTTTAACTCCTTGAGCTTAATCAATAAATCAACTAGTTTAACCCTCTTGCTAAACATTCATAATTCAATTACACATGCATATGTATGTTTGTATATTCGCAACCATCCTCACTTATTACCCATTTGGTCAACAATCTAAGCCAAGATAAGGCTTCAATATGGTTGCCTCTAACCGAATACATGCACACCAATCTACTTCCTTTGGCGAATATGCATGTCTATGTGGAGGCCAATTTTACATAATACTACACAAAAAAACAGCATACATTTTCCTAATTAACGCATTACATATTGTAGTTCTATACACATCTCTCATTTATTTCATAACCGAAACAACATCACAAGCAAATAGACACCTTAAAATAGTATGCATGTCATACCAATTCATCATGTGCAAACATATATTCATGTAGGTGCAATGGCGAATTCTCAAGTGGCTTATATCCAAATATACACACATATCCAAAGCTTAAATCTTACTTACCATGCAACATGCATGAATCATACTTATGGATATAACATGGCCGAATACCACAACACCATACCGTTTCAATTTGGTCATGGTTAAACAAAGAACTTAGTATCTCATTCAAAAATGCTAAAAGAAAATCTAAGAATCCCCAATCCACCATCACATGAATCATTATCAAGCTTGATATTTAGCATGCAATGGCATTAACACCATATTCACTTTGGCCGAATTTCATTCCCATGACATAACAAAGATTTGAACCATGGGCTAACAAGAACATCAAGCTAGCAACTAAAATATACATGAATCTCATGGCAAAACATCAAACTTACCTTAATCTAGGTACAAGTATGGCCAAACCTCCTCCTAAACCTCTTCCAAACCAACATGAAACAAGAATTCCTTCCTTCTTCCTTAGAATTTTCAGCCCAAAGGAAATGAAAATGATGAACAAAAATTCTTCTTTCTTTCTCCACACTCACGGCAATGGGCATGCATGAGACCATTTTTTTTTTTTTTTTTTTTTGTTCCTTTCATTATTAAATTCCCATGCTCACTATTTTATTTTTTCTTACATACACCATTGTCCCAACATGTTTTATGACATGTTTTTACCCATAATCTCTTGTCATGGCGGCCACTAACTATTAGGGGGAAATTTGACATGCAAGTCCTCCCTTTGACTACATGCACTATTAGGTCCTTATAGATTAGCCTATCACTTTTCAAAAGTGTCACACAAGTCCTACTAACTGAATTCACATGCTATCGGCTAAATCGAAGCTTGAAATTTTCACACATTCATAATTACATATTCTAGACAATAAATATTACGTTCAAACATTTGGTGACTCGGTTTAGCGGTCCGAAACCACTTCCGACTAGGGTCAATTTTGGTGTCACAACTCTCCCCACTTAAAAATTTTCGTCCCGAAAATCTTACCGTAAATAGGTTTGGGTAACGCTCTTTCATAGAGTTCTCGGGTTCCCAAGTAGCTTCTTCCATCCGTGTTTGAGCCATAACACTTTTACTAATGGAACTCTTTTGTTTCGCAACTCCTTCACTTCACGAGCTAGGATACGAATCGGTTCTTCTTCATAACTCATATCGGCTTGAATTTCAACCTCGATGGACTAATTACGTGTGACGGTCGGATCTATAACGTCAAGCATCGAAACATGGAAGGCGTTGTGAATCCTTTCAAGTTCGAGGGGCAAAATCAAGCGATACTGATGGACCGACTCGTTCAGATATTTCATATGGCCCGATGAACCTCGGGCTCAATTTTCCCTACGACCAAATCTAAGCACCTTCTTCCAAGGTGAAACTTTGAGAAAGACCTTGTCTCCAACACGATATTCAATATCTCTTCTTTTCAGATCCGCATCGACTTTTGGCGATCTGAAGCGACTTTCAAACTTTCACGAATTACTCGAACTCTTTGCTCGGCATCCTTAACCAAATCAACCCGAAGAATTTACCTTCACTAAGTTCAGTCCAGAATAATGGGTACGGCATTTACGACCGTATAAAGCCTCGTAAGGCGCCATCTTAATACTTGATTGAAAGCTATTGTTGTAGCGAATTCAATCAAAGGCGAATCTGTTCCCATGAACCACTAAACTCAAGGATACAACATCTCAACATATCCTCGAGTATTTGAATTATCCGTTCGGATTGACCATCGGTTTGGGGTGAAAAGCGGTCTTTGAAATGCAACTTGGTACCCAAAGCTTCTTGAAATTTCTTCCAAAATCGCGAGGTAAATCTCGGATCTCTATCCGACACAATAGAAATCGGTACCCGTGTAATCTCACAATCGAGAAGCGTACAATTCGGCTAGTTTATCCAATGAAAAATCCGTGCGCGCGGGGATAAAGTGAGCCGACTTAGTCGATCTATCAACAACAACCCAAATCGCATCCTTCTTACTAGTCGACAATGGTAGCCGGACACAAAGTCCATTGTGACTCGATCCCATTTCCACTCGGGTATCGTGATCGGTGAAGCAATCTGAAGGCACTTGATGTTCCGCTTTCACTTGTTGACATATTAAACATCTCGAAACAAAGTCGGAGATGCCCGTTTCATACCATGCCACCAAAACCGACGTTTCAAATCGTTGTACATCTTCGTACTCCGGGTGGATTGCCATTCGGCTACAATGGGCTTCGTTCAAAATTATTGGAATAAGTTCAATTCTTTGGGACACACAGACGACTTCGAACCTCAAACAATCGTCATCATCGATTTGAAATTCGAGTCCTTGTTGAACACACTCATCCCGTTTTGCAACCAACTCATCGTCGACTTTACGAGCTTCACGAATTTGACGTATCAATAATGGTTTGGCTTTCAATTCAGCTACTAACACATTGTCGGGTAGGATAGACAAGTGTACATTCATCGCTTCATAAAGCAAATAGTGATTTCGGCTTAAGGCATCCGCAACCACATTAGCCCTTCGGGTGATAATCAATGACGAGCTCATAATCTTTTAACAACTCGAGCCATCGCCTTTGTCGCAGATTTAAGTCTCTT
Organism: Gossypium arboreum; assembly: GCF_025698485.1. Taxonomy (NCBI): domain Eukaryota; kingdom Viridiplantae; phylum Streptophyta; class Magnoliopsida; order Malvales; family Malvaceae; genus Gossypium; species Gossypium arboreum. The sequence goes on from NC_069081.1 coordinate 70,666,530, forward strand.
TGGGTCATCAAATATTTGAGACTTTTGTGATCCGAATACACATGGCACTTCTCACCAAATAAGTAATGTCGCCATATCTTTAAGGCGAATCGATGGCGACCAATTCGAGATCATGGGTCGGATAATTTTTCTCATGTGGCTTTAATTGCCTCGACGCATAGGCCACAACTCGCCCTTCTTGCATCAATACGCAACCCAACCCAAGTAGGGATGCGTCACTATAAATGACAAACTCTTTGCCCGATTCGGGTTGCACTAGAATTGGGGCTTCATCAAATAAGCTTTCAGTTGATCGAAACTTTTCGACATTTCTCCGTCCATTCGAACTTAACATCCTTTTGGAGTAAGCCGTCATTGGCGTGGCTATCGTCGAGAAACCTTTACAAATCGTCGGTAATAACCGCAAGCCCAAAAAGCTCCTAACCGGTAACATTCCTTGGTGGTTTCCAATCGACTATGGCGAATTTTGTTCGGGTCCACCACGACACCGATCACGGACACCACGTGCCCCAAAAGCTAACCTCTTTCAACCAAAATTCACATTCTTGAACTTTGCGTATAATCGCTTATCTCGTAAGATTTGCAACACTAGCCTCGGTGTTCAACATGCTCGGTTTCATCTCTCGAATAGACCAAAATGTCATCGATAAATACAACTACGAACCGATCCAAGTATGGCTTGAAAATTCTATTCATTAAATCCATAAACACCGAGGGCATTAGTGAGCCCAAACGGCATCACCAAGAATTCGTAGTGACCGTACCTCGTTCTAAAAGCGGTTTTGGGTATGTCCGATTCTCGGACCCTCAACCGATAGTACCCGACCTCAAATCTATCTTTGAAAACACCGAGGCTCCCTTTAATTGATCAAACAAATCGTCAATTCGTGGCAATGGATATTTATTCTTTATCGTCACTTTATTGAGTTGACGATAGTCGATGCACAACCTCATGGTTCCGTCTTTCTTCTTCACAAACAATACAAAGCGCCCATGGAGAAAAACTCGGTCGGCGAAACCTCTATCCGTCAATTCTTGCAATTGAACCTTCAATTCCTTTAATTCCGTTAATGCCATACGACACGGGGCTATTGAAATCGGCGTAGTACCCGGTACAACCGATGCGAATTCCACTTCTCGAACCGGTGGCAATCCGGCAACTCCTCGGGAAAAACATCGAATACTCACAAACCACTGGTACCGATTCGAGTTTCCTTTCCGTCTCTTTACTTCCAAACACATACGCAAGGTATGTTTCACACCCTTTTCACATACCTCCGGCGGTCATAGAAGATATTATCATTGGAGTTCCTTTAAATCGATGAGACTCGACTCGGACTACCTCATTATTTGCACTCCTCAAATCAATGGTTTTCCTTTTGCGATCCACCACTTGCATCATGTCGATCACCAATCCATACCAAGAATAACATCGAATTCATTAAATGGTAGAAGCATCGGATCGGTAGGAAAGCAGATTCTCGAATTATTAGGGGCATCTCTTGCACACTTTATCAACGAGCACGTATTGACCCAAAGGGTTTGACACTCGAATTACGAACTCGATGAGACTCAACGGTAGAGTCTTCTTTGGATGCTAAGGTTTCACATACATATGAGTGAGTAGAGCGGGGTCAATCAATGCAATCACAATAGTATCAAAGAGAGTAAAAGTACCGGTGATAACGTCGGGGAGGATGCCTCCTCTCGTGCTTGCGGATGGCATATGCTCTAGCAGAGTGCGGGTCTCGGATCGGACAGCCGTATTAGAGGCTCCTCTCGATTACCACCCCTACCTCCAGAGATTCTCGGGGCCTACCTCCACCGTCGTTCCACTAGGTCTTGCACCTTGCGTCTTATTCCTCTCATCTAGCTCCATGCAATCTCTAATGAAGTGGTCCTTGAACCGCATCCATAATGAGCCCTATTAACAGACTTACCCCAACATTCACCTAGGTGTCGTCTTCCACATTGGGGCATTCGGGTCTCTCTTGACGATTATTGCCCACACTAGCTCTGAAGTAGCTCGGGAGTCCGTCAATGGTCGGGCTCTAATGGAAATTCCATGATCGTCCTCGACTTCTTGGTGTCCTCCACGAACCTCTTTACTGCCGAGAGCGGAGCTTTACTCGTCGATCTTTTACGGTAATCTCTTGCTTCAAATTCAGCCTTCTTCTTCTCCTTCCCAAGTTCTTCCGCCTTGCAGGCTCGTTCGACTAGTGTCACGAACTCCTTTATCTCCAAAATTCCCACTAGTAACTTTAACTCTTCATTCAATCCTTCTTCAAATCTTTTGCACATCGCAACCTCATCAGCCACACACTCCGAGTATACCGACTAAGTCTTACGAACTCATGTTCAGTATTGAATCTGATCATCCGGCCTTGCTTGAGTTCCAAGAATTCCTTACGCTTCGATCGATGAACCGTTGACTAATGTATTTCTTTGAAATTGGATTGGAAGAAATCCCAAGTAACTCGTTCATTTGGGACTATGGAAATTAAAGTCCTCCACCAATAGTAAGTGAGTCTCATAACAAGGATATAGCACACTTAAGACATTCATCGGTGTGCATGGCAGTTCATCTAACACTCTAATGGTGTTATCGAGCGAACTTCGGCCTTTTCGGCATCATCGGTAACTATGGCCTTGAACTCCTCGGCCCCACGCTTCCTAATCAAGTCCACGGTGGTTTACTCGACCTCACAGGATCGATGCTGGAGGCATTGCGGGCTCTTGGGGTGGAGTATTTAAATTCGGGAATGGTTGGACAGCCGGGTTGGTTCGGGCATATTGCGCGACCCACTCATTCATCATGGTGAAGAAGGCTTGTTTAGCCCTTCATTTTGATTATTCGCGGATGGATCGAGGCTCAGCAGGCGGTGTCCCTTGCGCAGAGCAGCCGCTTCACTTTCAACGTCATCCGCCAAGGGTCTCTCTACCGGGTTCCATTGCTAATCAAAACAAAAATTCCAACCGTCGAAGTCATCACATTATTAAGCGCTAACAATTTGGCATGTATAGCTAGACTCACACGCTATGGTAGTCCTAGAACCGACTAAACCATAGCTCTGATACCAATAAAATTGTAACACCCTAACTCGAGACCGACGCCGGTGTCGGACACGAGGGTTAACGGCCAAACCCTCTCAAGATACCAACCGGTTTGACATTACCAGTCAGGCTGGAAAACTGCGTCACCGTCGCCTTAAAATCATATCTCGAGTTTCAAAACTCGGAAACTGGTTTCATAAATTTTCCTGAATTTAGACTCATATACCCATCCATGGATTTATTTTTAGAATTTTGGTTGGGCCAATTGGTACAGTTTATTAGTTAAAGTCACCCATGTTACAGGGACCGACTGCTCTGACCTTCGCGCATTACAACTTGAATACCTCCTGTACAGGGCTTTAATACTGGTGCCGTTTGTTTCTAATGAAACTAGACTCAAAATGGAATCTTTACATATAAGGCATGACTCCTAGTTCTTTCTGTATAATTTATGGTAAATTTTCAAAGTCGCGACAGGGGACCCAGAAACCGTTCTGGCCCTGTCTCACGAGAACCTTAATATTTCTCAGTATACCGCTCATATGGTCGTTTCGTTTCGTCCATATAAAATAGATTCATCAAGGTTCAGTTCCATAATTTACTCACTATTTAATTCTACTTCTACTATTTTTAGTGATTTTTCAATCTCATCTCACTGCTGCTGTCCGCAACAGTTACTGCAGTAGACTATGCCAATTTCATGAATTTTTCCTTGGCCTTAATCATCCATCATACACGACACAAATTATGGCCACCTTATCAAAATTTGAGTTTCTAAGACTCGTGGCTATAGGTTCTAGCATCCCACTCGACAACCACATAGGCCATTTTCACATGGCTTAAAGTTTACAACCCACAATTCGACAAAATATAATAGCCTATACATGCCAAATGTTCTTCAACAACAAAAACAATACCACAAGATTTCAGCCGGTGTGATGACTTCAACGACGGTCCCGATCACATAAACAATACGAGTCCGAGAGACCTAAAATGGGTGACAAGAAAAACACCGAGTGAGTTTACAACTCAGTAAGTCATAAGCATTCATCAATCCTTGATAAAGTTACTACAACATGAAACAATAAGCGAGGCTAGGTACTCATCCATATCGAATCTATACCAAGTCATACATCCACATTTCATATTCTACACAACAAGATATTTGAGGCATTTTCACACACTAACTCATTTCCACCACAATCATACAATTTCAATCATCACATAGATTTAAGGCTTACCAAATTCAACCCCGAGCATGAACATATTTTCTATTCGTCATGAGCTCGAGGTACTTACCCGATCCGCTGTCCGGGATTAGCTCGATAATGTCGCACACTCGGTGCCAATTGTAATGCAAGAGCATATAGTGAATCCGCACACTTAGTGCTATATGTATTCAACTCGCACACTTAGTGCTATATAATCAAACTCGCACACTTAGTGCTGTACAATTTTAAACCCGCACACTTAGTGCCAATCTTGTCACCGTGTCCATTTATACCCGCACACTTAGTGCCGAGACCAATACCTTATGTATTTTGCTGCCTTTATACATTCAACAATGGCATCATTCCATACACACATTTCCATTTACACACCAACTCATTTAAACACATTTGCATATATATATTGATCATTTAAATCAACACCAAATATACGCTTAATGACTTACCTTGTGTTGGGTAAAAGCAGTCCAAGTCGGCTACTCGATGACCTTCGTCTTTCCCTTGCTTGATTCTCCTTCTTTAACTCCTTGAGCTTAATCAATAAATCAACTAGTTTAACCCTCTTGCTAAACATTCATAATTCAATTACACATGCATATGTATGTTTGTATATTCGCAACCATCCTCACTTATTACCCATTTGGTCAACAATCTAAGCCAAGATAAGGCTTCAATATGGTTGCCTCTAACCGAATACATGCACACCAATCTACTTCCTTTGGCCGAATATGCATGTCTATGTGGAGGCCAATTTTACATAATACTACACAAAAAAACAGCATACATTTTCCTAATTAACGCATTACATATTGTAGTTCTATACACATCTCTCATTTATTTCATAACCGAAACAACATCACAAGCAAATAGACACCTTAAAATAGTATGCATGTCATACCAATTCATCATGTGCAAACATATATTCATGTAGGTGCAATGGCGAATTCTCAAGTGGCTTATATCCAAATATACACACATATCCAAAGCTTAAATCTTACTTACCATGCAACATGCATGAATCATACTTATGGATATAACATGGCGAATACCACAACACCATACCGTTTCAATTTGGTCATGGTTAAACAAAGAACTTAGTATCTCATTCAAAAATGCTAAAAGAAAATCTAAGAATCCCCAATCCACCATCACATGAATCATTATCAAGCTTGATATTTAGCATGCAATGGCATTAACACCATATTCACTTTGGCGAATTTCATTCCCATGACATAACAAAGATTTGAACCATGGGCTAACAAGAACATCAAGCTAGCAACTAAAATATACATGAATCTCATGGCAAAACATCAAACTTACCTTAATCTAGGTACAAGTATGGCCAAACCTCCTCCTAAACCTCTTCCAAACCAACATGAAACAAGAATTCCTTCCTTCTTCCTTAGAATTTTCAGCCCAAAGGAAATAAAAATGATGAACAAAATTCTTCTTTCTTTCTCCACACTCACGGCAATGGGCATGCATGAGACCATTTTTTTTTTTTTTTTTTTTGTTCCTTTCATTATTAAATTCCCATGCTCACTATTTTATTTTTTCTTACATACACCATTGTCCCAACATGTTTTATGACATGTTTTACCCATAATCTCTTGTCATGGCGGCCACTAACTATTAGGGGAAATTTGACATGCAAGTCCTCCCTTTGACTACATGCACTATTAGGTCCTTATAGATTAGCCTATCACTTTTCAAAAGTGTCACACAAGTCCTACTAACTGAATTCACATGCTATCGGCTAAATCGAAGCTTAAAATTTTCACACATTCATAATTACATATTCTAGACAATAAATATTACGTTCAAACATTTCGGTGACTCGGTTTAGCGGTCCCGAAACCACTTCCCGACTAGGGTCAATTTTGGGCTGTCACAATTGATTTTAGACGATTTCCTTAAAGTCCAAAACAACTCACAAACTAATATTCCCAACGATTGATTTTAGAAATTTTCCTTAAGCTCAAAATAACTCGCAAACTAATAATCCTATTTGACGAATTTTGGAAAAATTTCTCTAAGTGTAAAACTACTCACAGCTAGTGATTTTTGAAAATTTGTTTAATGCTTAGATGATGACAATATAGTCGCGTAATAGATGTGAAAGACTCATAAAAACAATAACATTATAGCATAATTGATGAAAATAATTTTTTTACTTCATTTCATAAGAAAAATACAAAAGCACTAAATAACTAAGGTATATTGGCTTCCTCTTCTCCCCTATCACTGTCTTGGCCCGCGTTGTCATTCTTATTAGGAGGGACCACATTGTCACTCTCAGCAAGAGGGTACACATTGTCATTCACGACAGGATGAGTCATATTGTCATCCTCAACTGGGTCCTCATCTAAGTAGGAATTCTGTGAATTTTTCCAAGTGGACACGAATGAGTCTCACGCAGCACTAGAAGGAAAACACATGTCGAACTCCAATACACCCTTATCCACATCGCAGAGAGCGTCGAAGTCAACCTTGCGAGCGCTAAAAAGCCTACCTGCGACGTGGGTGTGCAGTAAAATATTCATCTTCAACTGAGAAATAGAGTTACACACATTCCTACTAGTTTCCTTCTTGAATTTTTCTAAGGCCTCAAGTTGTTTTCCCTTAGTCCTCACTACTTCAGCGTGGCATTCCCTAATGATCTTATCCAGTTGAACAGTGTACTCCGTAGTAACCTTATCTAGTTTAGCTTCTGTAACCTCCTTATCTTCCCTCTCAGCAGCCACCTCATGTGATAACACATTAGCCTTGACCTCAGCAACCCCCAAGTATTCCGAAAGGTCCTCATTCTGCTTGTTGATGAGTTCATTCTCCTCTCTCATCTTGAGATATAGCTCACGAACCCTTTTCAATTCTGCCTTAGTATCAGCGAGCTCACTTTGAAAGGCCTCACCTAGCTCCAGCCTAACCATATTAGCTTTAGAAAGTAGGAACTGAAGAGATGTTGAGGTTTTCTGTCTGCTGCCTGAAGACCCCACAACGTGTGTATCCTTCATCGTAACTTCAGGTAGAGAAACCATCCAGTTTCAGTTAATATTAGTAAGATCATAAGGATACTCATGTGCACTTAAATGACCACGCCATAGAAACAAATCTCTATTACCTTCAACTGTTGCCTCTTCATTCGCAGGCAAGGATGGAGCAACATAAAGAACAACATGATAGGAGTCTACATCAACAAGAATCGGTTAGCTGACAAGGGACACTGATGGCGAGCTTTTCGTGAGTGCAGCAAGATCCATTCACATCTTACGGTGCTATTCCAAACGACCACTGTTCCCCTCTTCCTCATTGGCGGAAGCAACATTTATAGCCCCTGCTGTAGTCTTATGCTTCCTACACGTGCCCCTTATCAAAACATCAATGTCCATGGCCTCATTGATTTCACAAGAAATATTGTTAATCTCGCTTGAATTGTTCTCGGGGTTGCGATTGATGCTTACATCAGCAACAAGTCTAAGATCAGTGAGAGCGATTAGCAAATTAACATTCTGCCTACCACCTTCCTCTCGCAAAAACGTTGTAAAAGCCTAGGGATGAAGCTTTATCTCACAGAAATGATAAAAGAAATTCATTAGTTCTTCTTTGTAACCCCACAGTATTAAACCTAACTCGTCCGTAGAATTATGAGGCCATGTATTACTTTCAAGCTGTGCACCAACAGACTGGGTGACCTCCTTATTGTCACCACGCCTCCACTCGTTGTAGCTGAAACCTTCTAAACAATAGCGAAACACGTTCCTCGTTGTTATAAGATCTCTAAAACTAGCAAATGTCCAATGTGAAGCCTCTGAAATTAAGTTAAGGCTTCGGGTGTAGGGAAGGTTCGTTGAAACAAGCACATGTCTTGGCTCGATGAAGACTACTGGATAGGAAACCCAAAGCCATTACCGAGTTTACTGCGGACTTGGATGTACTTCCCTAATTCAGGTAAAGATTGGAACACTAGTTTACAATATTGCTCCTCATCTTCTTGCGATGGGTGAAATAGTAGAACCCCGATGAGTTCTCCTAATCGTGGCTCTTCAACTGATACAAGTGCTGGAAAATAGAGAGGAAAGGAGCCACATTATGCTTACAGCAATCGATGAAGTAAACCCAAAAGTTGAGCAAGAGTAAAGTGTGCACCGGTAAATGGAACCCAGCCTCAAGTGCGTGGAGGGGGAACAGCAAGCTATCCTCAGTGACTACGCCCAGCCTATTGAAACCCTCTAGGATGGAAAACTTGTAGGCAAAATGAGGAATCTTTATCCCTCACATGGCCAAAACTCATCGCATTTCCTCTGTTTTCACGGTGTAGGTGTAGAAGTTGTCCGCCACTGGAACTCTTGATGATCATTCTTGTAGCAGATGGCTTGGGATGATTCAGTTACCGACTCCCCTCATTCTCAACATGTTCGATGAAGAAAAGAAAAGAAACAAAAAAAGAAAGATTTTTACCTTGAGAGAAATCTTAGACTGGTTCTGATTTTGAAAGCGTTAAGAATGAATTTTAGGGTTTTAAAGGATCCCCTTCTTAAAGAAAAAATTTTTCTCTCGATATGACGATTCCAATAACGAAAAAATCTCAACGGTCAAATCCATGCGAGCAAGATCTACCCATACATGTGGCGAGGTAGATGTCAGGTTTTAATAGCTCGCAGTGTACCCAACAAGCTACGTTTAAACTCGAGGTGATGGATATAAGAAGAGCAACTTTGTAACCCACCTTAAACCCACTAAGGGGGGACTATTGTTATACATCAGCGACCACTAACCCGAGTCCTACATAGGATCCGAGTCACCTACCCATGACCCGGATAGATCCTACCAGATGATTGAGTAAGAGGTGAATCGCGAGAGGACAACAATGGGAGTTCATAGACCTATCTCCCAAGGAAAGCTTGCGTATCTAACTCACACAAACCAAAGGAAGGCCACGATCTCAGCTCGTATGCGTCCAAGAAGCTCACAGAAGGGGGACCGCATGCTCCACAGGCAACCCAGAGTGAAACACGTGTCCAGTAAGCCTGAAGCCCGTATCGAATGTTAGTACTAGGAACAGAAAGAACTATGTGCTCCACAAGCAACCTAGAGTGAAACACTTGTCGAGCGGGCCTGGAGCCCGCACGGAATGCCAATGCTAGGAACGGCGGAGTCAGGACAAAATAGTGGGGTCATATTGTGAGCTATAATAGCATGTATAAATACCCGAACACTTCCATTAATAACACACGAGACAAATTACTCAACAAAGTCATTTTACAGGAAAAAGGGCTTATTTTACATTGACCAAGTTATTTTCTGTGAAACAAACACAGGAAAATATAGAAAACATTTTACGTAAAACATTTTACATATAAACAAATGGACCCTAAGTTTAAATGCAAAAAAAAAAAGTGTTTTCTAATAAAATTTTAACTTGATATTTGATAGTGTCGAAATAAAAAAAAAAAGAGTCCAATAACCAAAATGCATTGCTCAATTGATGCGCCACGGGACGTAGGACTAGTACGGCGGGGCTTGGGTGAGTCGTAAGTGATGAAGATGGGATGGCAAGGCGGTTGATGGTTTGGGCGGAAGCTCAAGCTTGCGAGAGACATGGCACTTCGATTTTGTTTATTATTTAGTTTATTTAATGTTTTTAGATTTTCATCATGTTAGAAGAACTGCTAATGGGTTTGCCGATTCTGTGAGTCAATAGGGCTTGGATTGCGATAAGTTATGAATTATCCCCCAAAAGTTTCATAATATTGTACTGATGGATTTTATTTTTTCTTGATACAACGATCATCGTGCCTCAATTGAATGTAACTTGGCTTCAACTATTGCACTTGCCCAAATACTAACTTCCTATTCTTGCAAACTAACCCCTTCAATTTTGGCTCTTCAATGACATTTAATTTAGGAGAATTATATTGGAGTATTTAGCATTATTCAAAAAATAAAAAGAACAATAAGAAGAAGCATATATGCGAGGGATGATCATTTATATCACTCTTTCTTAAGTGGAATAAGGGCATATGTTCAATATGGGCATGTTGTTTACATTAATTTATTTTACTGAATTTTTGGAGAGTTAATTGTTTTTGTTCGTGTTTAAATATGTATTAGATATTAAAGTATAAAGATGCAGGAGAAAAGAAGAATCAGAACAACACAGGTATTGATGCCTCATCTTCTTGTCCCATAAGCATCTCTTTTTGTGCTTTTCACTTATGCACTCTTCTAACAACTTAATCAACTTTATTCCTTCTTTCCATATCCAACCCAATCTCTCGTGCATTTTGTACCGTTAAAGTAGTAGCATAATCAAAGATCTACAGGAGAAAAAAAAGGCAGACATGGGGGCTTTGTTGTTTTTGAGTAACACATTTTACGTTTGGAAATTTGTGTTCTTATTTCACTCAACTTTGTATTTAAAACCAATACCAAAACCCTCAACTATCCTCTCTCTATCATAATGCTCTTACTTGAAGGATTCAAGGTATGCTTCGCATGTTTCTAATCTCATCACTCTTTGTTCTTCATTTCTAGGCTTTTTGCTATTTTATCTTCCAGCGTTTTTATAATTCATGGTAGAAAATCCTTACTATTTATTTATCTAAAGTTAATGTGCGAGTGCTGGATGTGTACGTGTCCGTCATAGGTGTAGTTTTTTTTTCGAAGCTTTTGTGCCAGGCATGAGTGTTAACACGGGTAGAATACTTCAAAAATTTCAAGAGTGGGAACAACATAGATTTAAAGTTAATATCCGGTCAATTTCAACTAAACCTTTCAAGCTTTGATCCTTAATTAATACAACAGATCATTTTACCAATTTTCGATTTCTTATTTTACCATGTTCTCTGTATGTATTCTCCTAGTACATTGTTCCAGGTGTAAGGCAAACAGGGTCCAAGATGGATAAACTCAACTCACAGCTATATTGGCATAACTACTGCATAATCAAAGAGAATGAAAGGTTGAGGAAAAAGGCTCAACAGCTGAACCAAGAGAACCAGGCTCTGTTGTCTGAGCTGAGGCAAAAGCTAGCCAAAAAAGGACGTTCCAATCCAGACCAAGGCCCCTGTCTTTGCTCAACTTCAAACCCCAACTACAATCAACCACATAAACCCTAAATCATAATTGGAGAAACCAATTGACATTCATGGCATTTATGTTTAGCTACGGAACCTTTTGTTTTTCTGTCTTTCTTCTTTAAGGAAGAAAAAAGAAGGGGAAATTGTTTATTTGAATAATAAAGTTATGAGCTACAAGATATAGAAGACAAATAATTTCAACTTTCTATTTGCTCCCTAGAACGATTGCCTTTGGAAATTAGAATTTGAGCATTGATTATCGCTGTATTTGTTTGTTTGTTTTTTTTTTTTTTTAAATATCTCATAGGTCCTTGTACTCTTCTCAAATTTAGATTTTAGTCTCTATACTTTTATATCCTGAAATTTAGTCCTTCTACTTTTCAGATTTCAGAATTTAATTCAATTGTTAATACTCTTAAATTTAGATTTATCGAATAATCTTAATAGTGTTAATAATTGGATATGAATTTTGAAATCTGAAAAGTAGAAGGATTAACTTCCTAAAATAAAACAACATGGACTAAATTCCAAATTTGAGAATAGTACAAGAACCTATGGCATATTTTAAATTTTTTAAATAATTTTTAGTTAAAATATTAAAAGTTCATGAATTTTTAATTAAAATATTACAGATCTGAATGAGTAAAAAACTAAAGATGGACACAAAAGTTAGTTATACAATTTGAAAAACTTTTTATGTTTGTGGGCATTAGTCTCTTACAAGATCTAGTTTAAGTTTAATTCACTCACTAAATTACAACATCACTCCTATATATTAACAGATCACTCTTTCCACTATAACTTTTCCCTAAAAAACTTAGTTACAAATGAAACAGAAAGAACAATTTGTTTACAACAAAACTATACTAAAATAAGTTCTTCACAATGAACAAGATAAGTGATCTCAATCTCATTTATAAAAACTTTCAACAAGCCTTTGTTAGATAGACTTATGTTAGCTTATTAAAATTACAATCAATGTGAATTTCAATCTTTTTAAATTCAGCTCAAGCATTTCTATAACATCCTATACGCGGTTTGACAATCGACGTGGATAAGTAATGTCAAATTGACATTTTCATAACTCATACATTTTTTTTTTCTTTTTAATAAAAAAACACTCATTTCACACCTTGGTAAAAATTATTTAAACAATTGGTAATATTATAAAGGTTATTCATGTTAGAATTATTTCAAATCATTTAAAAGTCATATGGACATGTCTAATACGTAAAATGAGTTTATGAATCTCTTTAAACTTGAAATGTGATTTTTCATAATATTGAAGAAATAAGGTTAGACACTGTGAAAAATAAAATAAAATAAAATAAAATAAAGAACACACAGATTTTTATGTGGAAACCCTTTCGGGAAAAATTATGGGCAGAGGAGAAGAAAATTCACTATGTCGAATTTAAATTATCACAAGAGGAATAGACTATGTCTATTTATAGGCTTGTAAAGCCATATTCTAGTAAGACTGAAACTCCTTATTCTAATCAATATAAAATAGATGGAGTTTAATAAGGTTTAAAAACCTTATTCTAAAATAAAATAAAAGAAGTGTAATTCTATATGGATTCTTCTTTTATTTTATTTTACAATTGTATTTTATTTAAATAAGGATTCGGGTCACTTAATTCTAACAATCTCCACCTTGGCACGAATTCTCAATGAATAAGTTCTTCATCGCGAACTCTCAACGAACAAGTTCTCCACCTCTTCCATAAAACCCCTTAAGGGTTTAACTTCAACAATGAACACCAACCAAGTCTAAGCAATGTTCAAACTTGGTTATAGGAAGTGACTTAGTCATCATATCTACAGGATTTTCATGAGTACTAATTTTGCTCACAACTATATCACCACGAGCAATAATATCACGAACAAAATGATACCGAACATCAATGTGTTTTGTTCTCTCATGAAACATTTGATCTTTTGTAAGAAAGATGGCACACTGATTGTCACAAAATACTGTGCTGATTTAAATGTCTTCATTGAGTTCACTAAAGAGTCCCTTCAACCAAATAGCTTCTTTACAAGCCTCAGTAATCGCCATGTACTCAGCTTCAGTGGTAGAAAAAGTGACTGTAGTTTGCAAAGTGGCTTTCCAATTGATTGCACAACCTCCGATTGTAAAGACATAACCTATGAGAGATCTTCTTCTATCAAGGTCTCCAGCAAAATCAGCATCAATATACCCAATGACTCCATCTCTAGTTCTTCCAAACTGTAAGCCAACATCAGTAGTACCTCATAAGTATCTTAAAATCCACTGAACTACTTTCTAATGTTCTTGACCGGGATTCGCCATATATCTGCTAACTGCACTAACTGCATATGATAAATCTGGACGTGAACAAACCATAGCATACATGAGAGATCCCACTGCACTAGAGTGTGGAACATGTGACATGTACTCAATCTCATCATCTGATTGTGGAGACAAAGCAAATGAAAGTCTAAAATGGGCTGCTAAAGGAATACTAACAGGCTTAGCACTCTGCATATTGAACCTGCAAAGAACTTTCTCAATGTACTCCTTCTGACTTAGGTACAATTTACTTGTTTTTCTATCTCTGAGAATCTCTATACCAAGTATCTTCTTTGCTAGTCCCAAACCTTTTATTTCAAATTCTTCACTTAGTTAGGCTTTGACCTTTCTTATCTCTCATTTATCTTTTGTTGCTATCAATATGTCATCAAAATAAATAAGTAGATACACAAAAGAACCATCACTGTTTTTCTTAAAGTAAACACAACTGTCAAAACTACTTCTTTTGTAATCATGAGAAGTCATAAAGGAATCAAACCTCTTGTACTACTGTCTTGATGACTATTTCAAATTGTAAAGGGACTTTTTCAACAAGCAAACATAGTCCTCTTTTTCTGAGACTGTAAAACCCTTTGGTTGTTGCATGTAAATATCCTCCTCAAGTTCTCCATGCAAAAATGTAGTTTTTACATCTAACTGCTCAAGCTCCAAATCATGCATGGCCACAATATCAAGCAAAACTCGAATCGAACTATGCTTAACAACTGGGGAACACATCTGTGAAGTCCACTCTTGGAATTTGACTGTAACCCTTTTGCAACAAGTCTTGCCTTATATCTAGGTTCTTCAACTCCTGGAGTCTCTTCTTTATTTTTAAGCACTTATTTACAACGAACAGTCTTCTTACCTTTAGGAAGTTTCATAAGATCCCATGTTTTGTTTTTGTGGAGTGATTCCATCTCCTCTTGCGTAGCAAACATCCATTTTTTTGAGTCTTCATAACTAACCGCCTCAGAATAATTAGATGGCTCTTGATTCGCATGTATATCTTCAGCTACATTTAAAGCATAAGCAACTAGATCAGCCTCAGCATACTTCTTTAGAGGTTTTATTTCTCTTCTAGTTTTGTTTTTGGCTATAAAGTATTGCGGTGAAGAAGTAACTCTATTATCAATTTTTGTACTGGCTTGAGGAGTCGACTCTGTATTAATATGATGCTCTACCTGCTTTTGATTTTCTTTATTGGAAGAGACTTTTAGGGATAAGTTAGGTAGCATAGCAGTTTCATCAAAAACAATATCTCTGCTAATCACAACTTTTCTATTTTCAGGACATCATAACTTATACCCTTTTACACCAGCTTTATAACCAAGAAAAATACATTTAATGGATCTCGGTTCCAATTTTCCATTATCAACATGAGCACACACAGGACACCCAAAAATCTTTAAATTTGAATAATTAGTAGGATTACCAGACCATACCTCTTGTGGATTCTTTTTCTCAATGGCAACGGATGGGGATCGGTTGATCAAAAAATATGCAGTAGAGGCTGCTTCGGCCCAAAACGACTTTGGTAAGTTGGCATTTGAAAACATACATCGAACCTTCTCCATTATCATTCTATTCATTCGTTCTGCAATGCCATTTTGCTGCGGAGTATGGCAAACTATCAAGTGTCTCACGATCCCTTCTGACTTGCACAATCTATTAAACTTATCAGAACAGAACTCTAAGCCATTGTTTGTGCGGAGGTATTTTATTTGTTTTCCCATCTATTTTTCAATCATAATTTTCCAAGACTTAAATATAGAAAACAAATCACTTTTCTACTTCAAGAAGAATGCCCAAACTTTTCTAGAAAAATCATCAATAAAGGTTAGCATATAATTAGCTCCATCTCTCGAAGGCACTCTAGATGGCCCCCACAAACCAGAATGAATATACTCCAATGTTCCCTTTGTGTTATGGATTCCTTTGGTGAATCGAACTCTCTTTTGCTTCCCAAAAACACAGTGCTCAAAAAAATTCAGTTTGCAAATTCATTGCCCATCAAGAACTCCTCTTTTGCTCAATTCTGCCAAGCCATTCTCACTTATACGCCCTAGGCGCATATGCCAAAGTTTAGTAATATCATCATCTGACAAGGAAGAGGAAGCGACAGCTGCATCACTAGTAACAGTAGAACCCTCCAAAACATATAACTTGGCAATCTTTCTCTACTCTTTCATCACAACAAGGGAACCTTTGGAAACCTTTGGCAATCAGTACCCTTTTGAATCAAGAGTACTCAACGAAATTAAATTTCTTTTCAATTCTGGAACATGTCGTACGTCACTAAGTGTTCTGATAACTCCATCAAACATCTTAACTTTAATTGTTCCAACACCTGCGATTTTACACGAAGCATTATTTCCCATCAAAACAACACCTTGAGACCTTTGTTTCATAAGTTGTAAACCAATCACGATTGGGACTCATGTGGAAGGTGCAGCTGAATCAAGTATCCACTCCTCGCTTACTTTAGAATCATTGTGAAGCAATTAGAAGTTCACCATCATTGTAGTCTTCTACAACATCGACTTCACCGAAATTTTACGGTTGTTTTCCTTTTGATTCACGACCTCCTTTTAATCTTATTTTGTAGATTATAGCACTCAGATTTAATGTGCCCTTTCTTCTTGCAGAAGTTGCAAGTTTTACCTTTGTTTGAATACTTTGATCTACCCTTAGATTTACCGCGAGGATTCCATTCTTGTGTCCTTCCACGATCATCATCAGCATTCTGATCTTGTCTCCTACGAACAATAAAACCCTCTCCCTGAGAGTCGAGTTTAACCACAAGATGCTTCATTTTATCATACGAGGTCAAAGAATCATAAACCTCATCACCTGTGAGAGACTCATGGCTATATAAAATCGTGTCTCTAAAGGTTGAATAAGACGGGGGCAACAAACAAAGTAGAATCGACCCTAGATCTTCCTTATCATACTGAACCTTTATGGCCTCCAAGTTTAAAAGAATTTTTTTAAACACTGTTAAGTGTTCGTGTACAAACGCACCTTCCTCTAAATGATGAGCATAAAGACGCTGCTTCATATGCAACTTGCTTGTTAGAGTTTTTGACAACATATTTGTTCTAGCCTCTTCCATAATGCAACGACGGTCTTCTCTTTCATTACATCCTGCAAAATTCCGTTGGACAAATGCAGATGTAATTGTGTTAACACCTTTTGATCCTTACGCTTCTTCTCTTCATCTGTTAATGTTGAATGCATCTTATCTATCCCTAACAGAGCATCCTCTAGATCCATCTGCGTAAGAACTACTTGCATCTTAATCTGCCACAATGCAAATCTGGTGTTGCGATCCAACAGCGGAATTTCATACTTCAAAGACGACATTACCGTGATTGAGATGAATAACTTGGAAGCTCTGATACCAATTTGTAAAAACTAAAATAAAATAAAGAACACATAGATTTTTACGTGAAAACCCTTTCGGGAAAAAACCACGGACAGAAGAGAAGAAAATTCACTATGTCAAATTCGAATTATTACAAGAGGAATAGACTATGTCTATTTATAGGCTTGTAAAGCCATATTCTAGTAAGACTGAAAGTCCTTATTCTAATCAATATAAAATAGATGGAGTTTTGTAACACCCCAATTTTCGGGAATTCTGTGAATGTTGGCATAGGTTTAATTATGTTAGTGGGCCTCTAGAAGGCCCAAGCTTAAGATAGAACCCGGCAATTTTAGTTAATTTTTGTTCCATAAGAAAAAGGGGGTGAAATTATGAAATAGAACCTATGTGAAAATGTTTGAAAATGCTATAGGCTAAATTGAAGTGGTTAAATAAATAGGAGTGCAAAATAGGAGGATTTGCATGACAAACCTCCCATTTTACATGAAGTGGCCAGCCATCATGTTGTTGTAGACAATATGAGCACTTGATGTCCATAATTCATGGTACAAATTAATAATGGGTTAGGTAAATGTTCCATGATAATGGATTAGGTAAATATTCCATGATAATGGGTTAGGTAAATGTTCCATGATAATGGGTTAGGTAAATGTTCCATGATGGACATTTCATATCTTTTGTATTAAAGAATTAAATGGATAAAATATGAAATTTTATTAAAAGAAAAAAGGGTGAAAAGAATAAAGTTTTGTCCATCTTTATTCATCATAGCCGAAAGTTAGAGAAGAGAAAGGAGAGGAGAAAGCTCTTGAATGTTCGGTCACTTGGGGAAGAAAATTGAAGGTAAGTTCATGGTAGTTTGCTTCTATCTTGATGTTCATGAGTTCTTCTTGATTCTACCTTAATTCTTGAAGCATATTTTGGTTTTTAGTTGTGTTGTAAGCATTTAGTCATGAATTAAAATGAAGGAAATGGTTGTTGTTTCATGTTCTTTTGATGAAAAATGGAAGATAGGTGAAGTTGAGCCAAACAAATGAGCATGCATGTGCCTTAGATGCTAAGGGGAAAAATCGGCTAACATGTTGTGCTTTAAAATGATGAAATGGAGATTATACTTAAGTAAAATCATAGATATGTGATGATTGATTGATGATATACATGTTTAAATAACATGCATGCAAGTTATGTGTGAAAGAGTGATTTGGTAATAAATCTGCTTGGGACAGCAGCAGTAATGTGACTTTGGAAAATCACCATAAATTGTGAGAGATGAATTAGAAGGTGAATAAATTATATAATTAAAGCTTAATTAGTCTAGTTTCAAATGAAATAAACGAGAACATATTTTGAATTATGTACAATGATAAATTTGATTCGTAATGAAGAGTGGTCAGATTAGTCAAACAGTGAAACATGGGAAACTTTAAGAAAAATCTGGTATTGATTGGCCAAACCAAAAATTCTGAAACTTTTATGGATAGAAGATATATGAGTCTATTTTAAGGGAAAATTAACGGAACTTGATTTGGAGTTTCGTATCTCTATTTATAAATGATTTAGTGACTGTTGCTCAGGAAGACAGCTTGCAGTGAAATTATGATTATGTGGTAAACATTGAAAAAAATTTGTTAATGAGTTGCTTATTGATTTCTTATAAGCTTACTATGATCTGTAGGTGTGGTTGGCGAATATTGTAAGGGGTTAATCGTAGTTTGTATTTGAATAGTTAGATTAACGTGTTAATAATCCAATTGTAGGCGGTTCGTGTGTGGATCACGTCGACATATATATCGTAAGCAAAAGTGTGTAACTAACACCTGTTATAGACTAGATCGGCAAAAGCCGAAAAGCGGTATTTTGAGATCTTGCGAGTGTGCTAATGCTCATGAGATTAATAGTTTGATGTATATGGTAAATTAAAGTGATAAGACTGCAGAGAGTCGCGATTAGTGCATTTCGATGTTTTTGGGCTTAATGGGCCAAAAGCGGGATAATAGGCCAATGGGCCCAAGTTGGTAAGAAAACACGGTAAGTTTTTACGATAAATGCGTAAATGGCTATGTTATGTATGAAAACCTTAAGAATAGTGAAATTACTTGAACACCCCTATGTATGCAAAATTATCGTTATACCCCTAGGGTTATTTTTTTCTGAAAAGCATGATGTTCTGTTTCTGTATATGTATGCCATGACATATTATTTCTGTTGCATGGGGACATGGGTTATATTATGGAGGAAGCGTCCTGGTGGCTATGCCATAAATATCTGATCTGGTGGCTCTGCCACATATATTTGCTCTGGTGGCTCTGCCACGATTATCTGATCTGGTGGCTCTGCCACATATATCTATTCTGGTGGCTCTGCCACGATTATCTGTATCTGGTGACTCTGTCACATTATACATCTTGGCGACCATGCTGCAAATTACGTGGTGTGTAGCGGTTGGGTGGGTCGAGTTGTCTCCCCACACGGTGTAAGGTTGGTACGGGGGTGTATATGGTTAGATATGGTTGGGTTTCTGCATAAACATGTAATATCTGTTCTATTCTGTTATGGGCCTACGGGCTTTATACTTAATTACATTTCAGGCTAAGGCCAACTTATTCTATTTACGTGGTTTGAGTGATATAGGCTATGGTTGGGTTAATTTACACTCGAGTTTCCCAAACTCACCCTTTTATTTTCCTCCACGCAGTAATCCCCAACCATAGTGGGCTTGGAGTGTGAGGGAATTGAGTGGCCACCGATTCGAAAGTTTGGTTTTCTTCGGTGAACTGGACATCCTATTATTTACGTTGAGGTTTGGGTTTTAAATGTAATAAGGCCGCTTAATTATTTTTGATGGTTTTAATATGTATTACTAAGATAGGTATTACTTATTTTAACTGTTGAAATTGGATAGCTTTAGGGCGCATTTTCAAAAAAAAAAACAACAATTGATTTCAAAATAACACAACAACAAGCAAAGCTTCTGCAATGAAAGTTTTTTCCAACATTAATCACTTTTCCTAAAACTGACTTAATCAAATCGGTTTCCTAGAAATATACATGACGTTAAAGTGTGGCAATGGCAGTGTGCATGTCTAGGATTGGATCCGAAGGGAGCTTGGTACTTAAGTAGTCCGATAGACTCACCTCCTATTTTCCGGTTTCCTACCTAGTGCACAGCTTCCATTCACTTTAACCTATAATGAAATTATCTTTTAAAACAGTAAGTAAATTTTTCTGGATCAACAATATAAAATGTTTTGAACGCTTCGATGTGGCATGTCGGATCCGATCATAACGTCTGGGTCGGGTTTGGGGTGCTACATTTAGTGGTATCAGAGCCTAGGTTGCAACAACTCGACTGTAGAATGGGTTTACAAAAACAAAGATTTTCGAAAGCAAAAAACTCGATTTTCAAAATTTAGATCTTTAGAAGGTGGAATTTCGAATCTCCGGCTCAAGTCTGTAAGTATTCTGAATTTTTCAATATTTTCTGAATTATCTGTCGTCTTTGAAACCCTATTAGGATACTCTAGATAGGATGATCTGAAACCATAGGAAAATCGATAGGAGGCTGAAGCGCAACTAGACTTCAATTGCAGTGAAAACAAACTCGAACTCTTATGCGATTCATAAAACATCGTAATAAACTTTGGAATATTAATTGATGCATAAAAATTCGTAATCAAGATAATACGATATGAGTACAAGAGGCCGTGGGCGGAGCCGAGGAAGTGCTCGGCGAGATCTTCGTCTTGAGACATATGCCGCGATGGATGCACGGTACCACGGCAACAGAGGTAGAGTCTTATGACTACGTGCCGAGGATGATGCCTTGTCACAGGAAATGCTTCGTGTTCTGGAAAGGTTTGTCGGGGCAAGTACGGGCAATGGAGTTCGAGGATCTATTTCGAATGACTTGAACTATGAGTGGAGATCTTTAGGGCGTGTCGGTATAGCCCCAAATGTGGCAGAATATTGGTTGGAGGCTACAGAACGGATTATGGACAACTTGGACTGCTCTGAGGAGATTGTGAGTGGGGTATCTGTAGTAAGTCCTTTGGGTCACTCGGTTAGGGTAGACAAACTGTATAGGGATGTACCCTTAGAAACTCAAGGTAAGATTTTCCCTGAAGATCAGATGGAGTTACCGTTTGGAGAGTTTGATCTCATTTTGGGAATAGACTGGCTTGTTAAGTATAAAGTGACTCTGAATTGTGCTGCTAAACGAATGGTGTTAAGGACTATAAAAGATGAGGAGGTTATGGTGATAGGTGAGCAAAGGGATTATTTGTCCAATATGGTGTCGGCATTAAGAGCTGAAAAGTGGATTCGGAAAGGTTGTGAGGTCTATTTGGCATTTGTAAGTCTGTCAGAAGAGAAGGGACTGACAGTGGATAAGGTTAGGACTGTAAAGGAGTTCCAAGATGTTTTTCCAGAGGAGCTTCCAGGATTGCCTCCGAACCGAGAAGTGGAGTTTGGAATCGACTTATTGCCTGGAACGGCATCAGTGTCTATCGCACCATATAGAATGACACTGAAGGAGTTAGTGGAGTTAAAGGCTCAAATTCAAGAGTTGTTGGATAGGGGCTTCATTAGGCCAATTGTGTCTCCATGGGGAACACCGGTGCTATTTGTGAAAAAAAAAGACGGGACAATGCGCATGTGCATCGATTACCGCCAGTTGAACAAACTGACGATAAAGAACAAATACCCTCTGCCAAGGATTGATGATTTATTTGACCAACTTAGAGGAGCTTCTGTATTTTCTAAGATCGACCTCCGATCTGGATATCATCAGTTAAGGGTCAAGGAGGCAGATATCCATAAGACGGCATTCAAGACTCGGTATGGTCATTACGAGTTTTTGGTTATGCCATTTGGACTGACGAACGCTCCTGCAGCATTTATGGATCTGATGAATCGGGTGTTCCAACCATTCTTGGATCGATTGGTAGTCGTCTTCATTGATGATATCCTGGTATATTCTGAAACTGAAGCGAAACATGATGAGCATCTCCGTATTGTGCTGCAAGTGTTAAGGGAGAAGGAACTCTTTGCGAAGTTCAACAAGTGTGAATTTTGGTTAAGGGAGGTAACCTTCTTAGGACATGTGGTCTCTACCGAAGGGATTAAGGTGGACCCTCGAAAGATTGAAGCAATTTTGGAGTGGAAGCCACCTAGGACGGTGTCGGAAATATAGAGTTTCCTAGGGTTAGCATGATACTACAGAAGGTTTGTGGAAGGTTTTTCTGTGATAGCAGCACCTTTGACAAAACTCATAAGGAAAAGAGTACCGTTTGTATGGACTAAGAAGCAACATGAAGCTTTTGAGAAGTTGAAGAAGTTCTGACTGAAGCACCTGTGTTAATTTAGCCGGAGTCTGGGAAGGATTTTACTGTGTACAGTGACGCATCACATGTGGGTTTGGGTTGCGTGTTAATGCAAGAGGGTAAGGTGGTTGCATATGCATCACGATAGCTTAAGCCTCATGAGGGGAACTATCCGACTCATGATTTGGAGTTGGCAGCAGTGATATTCACACTTCAGATTTGGAGACATTACTTGTACGGAGAAAGGTGTTTTATATACACTGACCATAAGAGTCTTAAGTATTTGTTGACTCAGAAGGAGCTGAACCTTAGGCAAAGGAGATGGATTGAGTTGCTTAAGGATTATGATTGTTCGATCGAGTATCACCCAGGCAAGGCTAATGCAGTAGCCGATGCTCTAAATTATAGAACTGTATCTGATCTGAGAGCAATGTTTGCTCGTCTGAGTCTCTATGATGATGGAGGTCTGTTGGCTGAGTTGTAAGTAAAGCCAACCTGGGTGGACTAGATTAAGGAAAAGCAGTTAGAAGATGAGTCTTTGGTTGCTCGTTTTCAACAAGTTAAGGAAGGGGAAACTTCTGAGTTCGGTTTAAATGGTATGGAGTTCTGTGTTTCCGAGGAAGAATTTCTGTTCCGAGGGACTCTGATTTAAGGCAGACAATATTGAAGGAAGCTTATGGGGGACTATGTGCCATGCATCCTGGAGGGAATAAGTTGTATCATGACTTGCGAGAATTGTACTAGTGGCCTGGACTTAAGCGAGAAGTATCGGAGTTTGTAGGAAAATGTCTGACATGCCAACAAGTGAAAGCTGAGCATCAATTACCCTCTAGACTGTTACAGCCGGTGAAGATACCACTTTGGAAGTGGGAGAGGGTAACCATGGACTTTGTGAGTGGGTTGCCTTTGACACCATCAAAGAAAGACTCGGTGTGGGTGATTGTGGATAGGTTGACCAAATCAGCCCATTTCATACCTGTACGTACTGACTTTTGGCTTCAAAAGTTAGCCAAGCTGTATGTGGCAGATATTGTACGACTTCATGGAGTCCCAGTTTCGATTGTCTCTGACCGGGATCCCAGATTTACATCTCGGTTTTGGCAAAAGTTGCATGAGGCGTTGGGGACGCGATTGAACTTTAGTACGGCTTTCCATCCCCAAACTGATGGTCAATCAGAGAGGGTTATTCAGATTCTGGAGGACATGTTGAGGGGATGCGTGATTGACTTTCGAGGTAGTTGGGAGGATTACTTGCCGTTGGCAGAATTTGCGTACAATAACAGTTACCAGGCGAGTATTCGAATGGCACCGTATGAAGCACTGTATGGACGAAGGTGTCGTACACCTAGTTGTTGGACTGAACTAGGAGAGCGACAAATTCTTGGACCAGAGTTGGTAGCTGATACTGTAACGTCCCCCCTACCCGAGACCGTTGCCGGAGTCAAGCAGGAGACATTACAAAACTTATCTTAGCACTTAAACAGTTTTCGTAGTAAACTATCCATCTGCGTCACAGTCGCTAAAAAAATCATATCTCGAGTTACGAAACTTGAAATCCAATTCCGTAAATTTTCCTGAAACTAGACTCATATATCTACTTACTAATTTTTTCTAGAATTTTGGTCAGGCCAATTAGTACAGTTTATTATAAGAAGTCTCCTTGTTTCAGGGTTCAGCTACTCTGACCCTTGTGCACTACGAATCAAATTTCTTCCTGTACAGAAATCCAATGACTATTCCATTTGTTTCAATTAAAATAGACTCAATAAGGAATCCATACAAATAAAGTTTGAGTCCTAATTCTTAATACACAATTTATGGTGAATTTCTAAAGTCAGAACAGGGAATCCAGAAATTGTTCTAACCCTGTTTCACCAAAACGAAAATATCTCATAAAATACAACTCTTTTACCAATTTTGTTTCTTCCATATAAAAATAGATTCATTAAGCTTCAATTACATATTTTATTCATCATCTAATTCACTTTATACTATTTTTGGTATATTTTCAAAGTTGGACTACTGTTACTGTCCAAATCTGTTTTAGTATAAAAATGTTGATAACTAAGTTTATAACATCTTCATTTCTTCTTTCTACAACATTTACCAACAATTCCTCTTATTACTCTTCACTAACATATCAAAACATACCATTCTTAAGGTTTTGGTAACATTTACAAAACATACCAAAATATCATTTAACAACTTAGATACTTTCAATATAACCAAAAGACATCCTAGGTACAATGCCATTTTCCAAAAGATAGAAACTTCACCAATTTGAGTTTGGGGATTGGCTTGTATGTTGAGTCCTTATACTTTCGTACCTAGCTGCAAGACGAAACAAACCGTACGCTGAGAATACTCTCAGTGGTATTTCTATAAACAATAGCTTAATCAACTTTAAAACATGGTAATTCAAACACATTATTGCTATTATTCAATATCAATCAGTACTTTAATAATCTTTACTTTATTTACCCTTATTAACATAACTCGGACACTAACGGATACACGGATCCAACCCACACTCCGGGATAAGCACATAGTGCTTCATCGGAACAAATCCGGAACTTTAACATTACAGTACACAAAGTACTTCATCGGAACAAATCCAGAACTTTAACATTATAGTACACAAAGTACTTCATCGGAACAAATCCGGAACTTTAACAGTAGTCGACACATAGTGTCTCATCGACTCAATGTCGGAATATCCCAATACTTCCAATTCCTATGACATGTCAACTATATCCGACTAGCCCGACACTGTTAATAGGCTATTCAAAATCACATTCATTTCAATATGGTAAAAATACTTACCTCATTCACATTTTCATACAATATAAATATCAAATATAGCAATAACGATTAAGCTCGGTTTATAGAAATACAAACCACTATTTATCGAATTTAATCGATATCTTCGTTCACTTTCTCTTTTCCCTTCTTTGATGACGTATCCGGTGCTACGTTTGCTACTAACAATCATACAATTAAAATTCATCAATATACTAATTCATAAAACACATTTTCACTTTCTATCAAACTTTTACAAAAATTCCAATTTCGTCCTTTTTCCATTACTAATCTTTTTTCTTTAACTTAAGCTTCATATTCTCTTTTAATCAACTCATTAACAATTTCTAACTCATAAAATTCATTATAAAACATAAATTTTAGCTCTATTCAACTTAATCCCTATTTAAACCTAACTTAGAATTCTTTTAATAAATCACTCAATTTTCACTTCTAACTTCAATTCCTATCAATTTAACCCATAAAACCTCAATTTATTCAACTAAATCAATATCTAAAAATTTTCTATTTTTCTTCATTTTAACCTCATACATGTAGAACTTTGAATTAGGCATCCATAAACATAAAAATCATAAGAAAATGAGCTAAAACAACTTACCAATTAAACTTTAGGGCCTTAATCACGAAATTTCCTTTTCTTTTCTTTCTTTCTTTCCTTCTTTCTTTCTCACGTTTGCTCTCTGTAACTCTTTCTATGTTTCTTTACTCATTATTATTTATTCATTATACTATATTATATTATTATTAACCTATAAAAATATAAATTAACATGTGTAATAGCTATAACATAAAATATCTTATAGCTATTACACATATATACCAACTATTACACATGTTATATCATACATTCACACACATGGCACTTAGGGTCTAATTGCTAGATTAGTCCCTTTTACTTCTTTAATCTATAATTAAACTTTTATTCCTTATGCAATTTAATCCTTTAAACTAAATTCAAGCTACTTCACTTAATTAAACACTAAATAACCATTCAACTATAATTCATAAATATTTCTAATAAATATTCATGAATAAATTTCACTGAAACAGATACTCAAGACTCAATTTCCGATACCGTAACTTTCGGTTCATTACGAATCTTGAGGATAAGGTCGAATAATTAGGGCGGTTAAAAGAAGCATCGATAAGCAAAAGTCGTATGCGATTTGAAGCGTAAGGAGATTGAGTACTCGATGGGTGATATGGTCTTCTTAAAGGTTTCTCTTTGGAAGAAGATATTAAGGTTCGGTAAGAAGGGCAAGTTGAGTCCGCGGTTCATTGAGCCTTATCGGGTTTTGAAGCGAGTAGGCCCAGTGGCTTATCAGTTGAATTGCCTCCAGAGTTAGACAGGATTCACGATGTTTTTCACGTCTCCATGTTAAGGCGTTATCGTCTTGACCTGTTCATGTCCCGCCGATTCGTAAATTGAAGTTCGATGATTTGACCTTTAAGGAGGAGCTGTGCAAATATTGGCTCGAGATGTTAAGGTTCTCGAAGGAAATCATCCGTTCGAAAGTACTTTGGCGTAATCATGGAAGGAAGAAGCTACTTGGGAATTAGAAGAGACTATGCGTCAACAATACCCTCAACTAGTTGGATCAGGTAAATTTTGAGGACGAAATTTCTTTAAGGAGGGTAGAGTTGTAACGCCCTAATTTTCGGGAATTCTGTGAATGTTGGCATAGGTTTAATTATGTTAGTGGGCCTCTAGAAGGCCCAAGCTTAAGATAGAACCCGACAATTTTAGTTAATTTTTGTTCCATAAGAAAAAGGGGGTGAAATTATGAAATAGAACCTATATGAAAATGTTTGAAAATGCTATAGGCTAAATTAAAGTGGCCAAATAAATAGGAGTGCAAAATAGGAGGATTTGCATGACAAACCTCCCATTTTACATGAAGTGGTCAGCCATCATGTTGTTGTAGACAATATGAGCACTTGATATCCATAATTCATGGTACAAATTGATAATGGGTTAGGTAAATGTTCCATGATAATGGATTAGGTAAATGTTCCATGATAATGGGTTAGGTAAATGTTCCATGATGGGCATTTCATGTCTTTTGTATTGAAGAATTAAATGGATGAAATATGAAATTTTATTAAAAGAAAAAGGGGTGAAAAGAACAAAGTTTTGTCCATCTTTGTTCATCATAGCCGAAAGTTAGAGAAGAGAAAGGAGAGGAGAAAACTCTTGAATGTTCGGTCACTTGGGGAAGAAAATTGAAGGTAAGTTCATGGTAGTTTGCTTCTATCTTGATGTTTATGAGTTCTTCTTGATTCTACCTTAACTCTTGAAGCATATTTTCGTTTTTAGTTGTGTTGTGAGCATTTAGTCATGAATTAAAATGAAGGAAATGGTTGTTGTTTCATGTTCTTTTGATGAAAAATGGAAGATAGGCGAAGTTGAGCCAAACAAATGAGCATGCATGTGCCTTAGATGCTAAGGGGAAAAATCGGCTAACATGTTGTGCTTTACAATGATGAAATGGAGATTATACTTAAGTAAAATCATAGATATGTGATGATTGATTGGTGATATACATGTTTAAATAACATGCATGCAAGTTATGTGTGAAAGAGTGATTTGGTAATAAATCTGCTTGGGACAGCAGCAGTAACGTGACTTTGGAAAATCACCATAAATTGTGAGAGATGAATTAGAAGGTGAATAAATTATATAATTAAAGCTTAATTAGTCTAGTTTCAAATGAAATAAACGAGAACATATTTTGAATTATGTACAATGATAAATTTGATTCGTAATGAAGAGTGGTCAGATTAGTCAAACAGTGAAACATGGGAAACTTTAAGAAAAATCTGGTATTGATTGGCCAAACCAAAAATTCTGAAACTTTTATGGATAGAAGATATATGAGTCTATTTTAAGGGAAAATTAACGGAACTTGATTTGGAGTTTCGTATCTCTATTTATAAATTATTTAGTGACTATTGGTCAGGAAGACAGCTTGCAGTGAAATTATGATTATGTGGTAAACATTGAAAAAAATTTGTTAATGAGTTGCTTATTGATTTCTTATAAGCTTACTATGATCTGTAGGTGTGGTTGGCTGAATATTGTAAGGGGTTAATACGTAGTTTGTATTTGAATAGTTAGATTAACGTGTTAATAATCCAATTGTAGGCGGTTCGTGTGTGGATCACGTCAGTATATCGTCGCAAACAGGTGTGTAACTAACACCCTGTTATAGACTAGATCGGTAAAAGCCGAAAAGCCGGTATTTTAAGATCTTGCGAGTGTGCTAATGCTCATGAGATTAATAGTTTGATGTATATGGTAAATTAAAGTGATAAGACTGCAGAGTGCGCGATTCCGTGCATTTCGATGTTTTTGGGCTTAATGGGCCAAAAACGGGATAATAGGCCAATGGGCCCAAGTTGGTAAGAAAACACGGTAAGTTTTTCTGATCGTACGTAAATGGCTATGTTATGTATGAAAACCTTAAGAATAGTGAAATTACTTGAACACCCCTATGTATGCAAAATTATCGTTATACCCCTAGGGTTATTTTTTTTTTAAAAAGCATGATGTTCTGTTTCTGTATACGTATGCCATGACATATTATTTCTGTTGCATGGGGACATGGGTTATATTATGGAGGAAGCGTCCTGGTGGCTATGCCATAAATATCTGATCTGGTGGCTCTACCACATATATCTGCTCTGGTGGCTCTGCCACATATATCTGTTCTGGTGGCTCTGCCACGATTATCTGTATCTGGTGACTCTGTCACATTATTCTGCTCAGCGACCATGCTGCAAATTCTGTGGTGTGTAGCGGTTGGGTGGGTCGAGTTGTCTCCCCACACGGTGTAAGGTTGGTACGGGGGTGTATACGGTTGGATATGGTTGGGTTTCTGCATAAACATGTAATATCTGTTCTATTATGTTATGGGCCTATGGGCTTTATTCAATTGAATTCTGTTCTAGGCTAAGGCCAACTTATTCTATTTACGTGGTTTGAGTGATATAGGCTATGGTTGGGTTAATTTACACCGAGCTTCCCCAAACTCACCCTTTTATTTTCATCCACGTAGGTAATCCCCAACCATAGTGGGCTTGGAGCTGTGAGGGAATTCGGAGTGGCCACCCGTTCTGAAAGTTTGGTTTTCTTCTGGTGAACTGGACATCCTATTATTTACATTGAGGTTTGGGTTTTTAAATGTAATAAGGCCACTTAATTATTTTTTATGGTTTTAATATGTATTACTAAGATAGGTATTACTTATTTTAACTGTTGAAATTGGATAGCTTTAGGGCGCGTTTTCAAAAAATAAAAACAACAATTGATTTCAAAATAACACGACAACAAGGAAAGCTTCCGCAATGAAAGTATTTTCCAAAATTAATCACTTTTCCTAAAACTGACTTAATCAAATCAGTTTCCTAGAAATATACATGACGTTAAGGTGTGGCAATGGCGGTGTGCATGTCTAGGATTGGATCCGAAGGGAGCTTGGTACTTAAGTAGTCCGATAGACTCACCTCCTCTTTTTCGATTCCCTACCTGGTGCACAGCTTCCATTCACTTTAACCTATAACGAAATTATCTTTTAAAACACTAAGTAAGTTTTTCTAGATCAACAATATAAAATGTTTTAAACGTTTCGATGTGGCATGTCGGATCCGGTCATAACGTCTGGGCCGGGTTTGGGGTGCTACAAGTTTAATAAGGTTTAAAAACCTTATTCTAAAATAAAATAAAAGAAGTGTAATTCTATATGGATTCTTCTTTTATTTTATTTTACCAATGTATTTTATTTAAATAAGGATTCGGGTCACTTAATTCTAATAGACACAAAAACTAAATTATTTTTACACTTCAATTTTTTTCAAATATTTCAAGGTCTTAAAACATTTTTCAAATCATTTCTAAGGTCCTTACACAAAACTATAACATTTAGACCACATTTGAGGTTGTTTCAAGGCCTAAAAACACAAATTTTAAGGTGCAAAGGTAGATGTATCGGTACCTCTCCCCTATGCATCAGTATATGTACTTGATACTTTAGCAATTTGGCTAATGAAGATGCATGTCTTGATACATGTCCTCCAACTATTGATACTCCAGGTGTAAGGAACCTAAAATCACTTCAAAGCACTTCTAAAACATATCAAAACAATACTATATCATACCAGTAAGTTTCAAAACAATTTTAAAATATAATATAATTGTAACACCCAGAATTGGTGGGTTCTAGTTGGGTGAATAGCCTGAAGGAATCTGAGTGGCGCGGTCCTGTCCACCCAATTGACACATTTGGCATATACTTAGGGCGTTTAATTGATAATAGAGTATAAGGTAAATAATATTTTCTGAAAGGTGTGGGTATACGAAAATGAAGGGAATGATAAGAGTATTATGGGTTCTTTGGGTAACGAAGATAACACCAAAGGTAAGGTACACCAAGTTTGCTTAGTTATTTTGCAAATTACATTTTTACGAGATGGTCAGGAATGAAAAATGAAGTAAATCAAAGATACATAAAGATTATAGACTCTTGTAAACTAACCCTTAAAAGGGTAGTATTGAAGGTTGATGGCACATGTTAAATTCCACTATGGAAGTAAGGGTTTTCTATATATATATATATATATATATGAGCTTTAGAAAAACAAAAAAAAAAAGAGATTTATCTTCTTCCTTCTACTTAAAAACACCATTTTTGTCTTGCTTTGAAGTTGATCAGTGATATAACAACTCATTTTTTAGTGGTGTTAGAAACAGTGGTTTCGAGGCCACAAATCCAATGATTGAGTTCGTAAATATTATTATTTAATATTTACTGGTCAACTATAGTATTATATTAAATTTTAATTTGATAATATTTGTTATTTGAATGAATAGTTAAGTTCAAGTGGTTTGTCCCTAAAGTCAAGTGGTTTTGGAAAATGAGGTATCAGGACCTCATTTCTATGAATCAAGCCAGTAAATATTTTTATTAAACATTTTCAAAGTTTGGTTCAAAAATTTTAACATTTAGATTATTAATTAAGGAAAAAAACTAAATCATAATAGTTGAAAAAGTCAATCACTATTAATTTAAAGGTGTTAATTTATTAAAAAAACATGATTGGATGGCTTTAATTGGTAAATTAATCATTCTTAAGATAGTGGGACGGTTTGAGCTTAAATTACTTTAATTTTTATATGTTATTTTATTATTAAAATAAAATAATAAAGTTCAAATATGAAACATGAAAACCATCTTCTTTATTTTTCCTTTCTTCCACCGAAACGCCATTGTTAAAGAGCTTGGAGGTTCAATCATTTGCTTCCCTTGCATGTAAGTTGAATTTAAACCCATTTTTCATGATTTTTATATTTGAGATCGTTGTATCTTAATCTAGTTAACCCAGGGACTAATTCGTAAAACTGTTAAATGTTTTGAGTTATGTCATTGATGAATTTGTGATGTTTTTGGAGTTTGATGATAAATTTATAAGTTGAATAGTTAAATAGGATTGTTTTGTAAAGTGATTTCAGTTAGTTTTAAGTTAAAAGATTTAATTGATAAAATATTAAATTGGGCATGAAATCTTTGTGAAATTTTAATAAATATGGGTTGTTTTGGTATAAGGGAAAATTTGGCTCGCATGAAATTGGGGTAATTGTTTTAGATTTGACAGTTTTGAGTTAAGAGACTAAATTATATAAAAGGTAAAAGTTCCGAGTAAAGGTATAAAATATTGATAAAAGGTCAAATATGTGAATTTAGGTATTTTATGATATTTGAATCAATTAATTGAATAAATTAATAAATTTAGATCAAGAAATGGAATAGTCGATTTATAAATGCAGGAAAGGAAAAGTCGTTGAGTAGTCATCGTTGAAGTGTTCGTAGCTATTGCGTTTAGGTAAGTTTGTATTAGGTTTATTATGTTTATAATGATTTGAATTCAATTATATATGTGTTTATGTATATATATTATAGTTAACATGATTAATTGAGGTAAGTCATGAAATGGAAATGAAGGATTGATTTGTGAAGCATGGTAAATGAGTATGTGTAAATTGAATGGTATATTATATGAAATGTATATGAGTAGGTTAATCATGATTCAAACAAGTAAGACCATAGTTGAAAGATGTTATGACATCATGATTCAAATGAGTAAGACCATAACTTAAAGACGCTATGGCATCATGACGGAAGTGAGTAAGACCATGACTGAAAGACGTTATAGCATTATGGTAAATAGGACTAAGACCATACCTGAAAGACGCTATGACATCCTTTGATAGTTATTTAGCATGTACTATGTACTAGTGATGAATACCATACCGATGGCCTGAGATCATGTATGTGTTGCGGATTCTTTGAAGCTTGTGTGAATAATATCGTGTATCAGTTAGTGTCATTTTGTCAACTTGTGTAAGCAGTACTATAACACCCCAAACCCAGCCTGGACGTTACGGCCGAATCTAGCGGTGTCACATTAAAGTGTTTTTCGAAACTATAATTTCATTGGAAAGCCCATTATATATTAAAACCTTATTATATCATTAACAGAACATTGTAAATCATATTAGATTGCTATTACACTTTAAAACTATATTTTTTTACAGAAGCATTAAAATTATATTAAGAAGACGTGGTGTTTTTGAAAAACATTTATCTTTTGAAAACACGTCTTCTTCCTACAACTAGCAGTTTATATCAAAGCGAGTAAAATCCCAAACTAAAAGTTAAAACCTTAGAGAGGCCCTATTACATAAATAAATACCCAATTCAAAATTTAATAGTAGATAAAAGTCAAATATAAAGCAGGAGCAGTAGTGTGGCCACCTTCGAATCCCCTGTATCACCGATCCGTCTAAGGCTAGGGATTTCTTGTACAGATAAATAGAGGAGTGAGTTTAAGAAAACTCAGTGTGTAATCCCATATAAGCAAACAATTAGAGTAAACACAATTTGGGCCTAAGCCCTTTCAATTTCAGTTAGGGCCTTAGCCCATTTCAGAATCAGAAACAGTGTGGGCCTGAGCCTATTTCAGTAACAGTATCAGTGGGCCTAAGCCCATTACAGAATCAGTATAGTATGCAATCATAAAATCCTACCGAATCCAGCCTCTACACACCATCTATGTACCAACCTTACACACCATGTGGGGATAAAATCGACCCACCCATCCCTACACACCAAGTAGCACCGGTTGCGACACTAAAATAGTATTTGGAGTAGAGCTGCTAGTAATATGAACGACTTAAAGCCATTAGTAGGTCCACAATCGTCTTGGGCGACTTGTGCAACCTTAGGTACACAGTGCGACCATATCAGTACAATACACTTCCTCCAAAATAACAATCCCAACCCCATGCAACATGTCATGGATCATATCATAATATCTTACATGGATGCAACATACATATAACGTGGCATGCTCAAATACAGTCATACACATCGTAGGGCAAACAAGTCATTTTACCTTACAAGGGTAATACAGTCATTTTACCTTACAGGGGTAATACGATCATTTTACCCTATGGGGGTATTTCAGTCATTTTACCTTATGAGGGTATTTTGGTCAATTTACCCTATGGGGAATTTCAGTCATTTTACCCTATGGGGGTATTTCGGTCACCATTTCGGCCCAACATGGCCCAAAATGGCCTAAGCCCATGAGATCTCTCATGGCGGCCTCTACGATCAAATGCCCATGTTTATGCATTTGGTTTACCATTCATTTGAATCGTGTTAGGTTTTAGTTCAAAATTATTTGCAGCAATAGCAAGCCTAACTATACTTGACTTAGTTCCTGTTAAATTCGGTTTAGCATAATCATACATAGTGCGTGAAGCAGGATTCTGATTTACTGGATTAGCAGGAATCGTAGGAGGTAGCTGATTTTCCTGATTTTCAGCCATCTCCTCGGTTGTGGTTTAAATATCGTCCTCTTGCTATTCCTCTGTGTATCTTAAGCTTCGCCTTATTTCTCTTCGATTTCTAAGAGCTATGCAATCGATCTCACTATCAAAAAGTAATGGTCTTGACGGGTTTCTTCTGGTCATAAACTAGAAAAACTATCAGAAAATAAAACAAAAGTTAGAAAAGTGGAATTAAACTAAACTAAAAAATAAATTGCAATAAAAGTAAAATGGCTAAAGTAATAAAAATTGGGTGTTCCTAATATCTTAAGTTCCCTAGCAACGGCGCCAAAAACTTGATACGTGATATTCGCAACAGGTTTTAAAAAATTTATAATTAATCGTTCTTGAAACTAACTATTATCACGATGAAGGCAAGTGTACCTATCGAACAGTAGTATAGCTTTAGCAAGACCGGATTGTCGAACCCAAAGGAACCAAGAGTACTAGTAATTACTTTCTTTTTATTATCTAGCCTAAAAATTAAGGGATTTGTTTATCTAAACTAATTAACTAAACTAAGGGTGCACAGAGAGAAAATTGGGGAAAAGCTTTTGGGAAAACTCGTTTCATTAAGAGAATACCCAAGGAAAAATCCACCTAGACTTCACTTGTTATTTGACTCTGAATCAGACGATTTATTCATTTGACTTGATCCGTAGAAATCCCTAAGTTATACTATTATCTCTTTCAAGACTAATAACGTCTAACCCTAGGTTGATTAATTGAAATGTCTTTATAATTAACACCCTAGTGTTGCATTAACTCGATCTATGGACTCCTTTATTAGGTTTCACCCTAATCCGACAAAATCTTGTCACCCTATCTTTAGGCGTGCAATCAACTCCGCTTAATTACAACAAATTTACTCTTAGACAGGGCCTTTTGCTCCTCTGAATAAGCACATTAACTTGAATCAATATCCTGGAATATTAAAAAAAGAATTAAGAACACATAATTAAGAACAAGTCAAATATTTAACATACAATTCAGATAATAATAACAAGATCCATCTTAGGTTTCACTCCCCTTAGGTATTTAGGGAGTTTAGTTCATAATTATGAAAGAAAAAATCTCAAAAGAATAAAGATAACGGAACATACAGAAAACTCAAAACTCCTGAAGGAAATTGAAGGGAGATCTTTGGTCTTGACGATGAACCCAGCTTCTGAGATGGATCAATTGGCTTTCCTTGAGTAATTCCTTGCCTCCTACTCTGTGTGTCCCTTCTAATTGCCCCCTCAGGTGTTTAAATAGGCTTTAGAATGCCTAAAAGCCCTCAAGAGTGGCTTTTCTCGAATAAAACTAAACTTGGGCTCGATGGGGATACGCCCATGTGCGATTTCTTCAATCTGTGTTCAAGGATGTTACATAGGCACAGACGTGTGGTCTACCCGTGTAAGTCGTGCTTCAATTCTGCCAAATGGACACGACCGTGTGGCTTACTCGTGTGAGGAATGTAACACCCCGTACCCGACACCGTGGCCGGAGTCGAACACGAGGTGCTAACAGACATAACATATTTATTTTCACAATCCATTTAAAAAATTCCAGACAGCTGGCTAACTGTGTCACTATCACCTTAAAAATCATATCTTGAGTTCCACAACACGAAAATCAGTTTCGTGATTTTTTCCTGAAACTAGACTCATATATGCATCTACAAATTTTTTTCTAGAATTTTTGGTCGGGCCAATTAGTACAGTTTATTAGTTAAAGTCTCCCATGTTACAGGGATCGACTACACTGACCTTCGCGCATTACGACTTGGATATCTCCCTGTACAGGGCTTCAATACTGATGCCGTTTGTTTCTATAGAAACTAGACTCAAAGAGGAATCTATAAATATATTTCATGACTCCTAATTATCTCTGGTTAATTTATAATGAATTTCCAAAGTCGGAACAGGGAATCCAGAAACCGTTCTGGCCCTGTTTCACGAAAACCTAAATATCTCTTAACATACAACTCATATGACCGTTTTGTTTCTTCCATATGAATGTAGATTCATCAAGGTTCATTTACATAATTTATTCACTATTTAATTCCATTCATACTATTTTTAGTGATTTTTCACATCCACATCGCTGCTGCTGTCAGCATCTGCCTTTAAGGTAGACTTTACCTATTTCATAGCTTCCATGATTCAATTAGCCCTTTTTGCATACATAGCACAAAGTATAATCATGATTAACCATTCCAATGGCTAATCGTTTCCAAACATTTCCATACCTCTTAGTGATCAACATACAAAACGATTATAGTACTATGCTAAAGCGTATATAAGCCATTTTCGCATGGCTATCCAAATTTACACAAAATCCATGGGTACATGACCAACAACAAAAGGGTAGTCCTATACATGCCATTTCAAAGTTCAACCAAAATTGTACCAAAAGGGGCTTTGATAGTGTGGGAGACTTGACTTCCAAAAATCCGAGTCCGATGGTGACGAGCCAAAATCTATAAAACAGAGAAACAAAGAAACGGAGTAAGCAAATTTATGCTTAGTAAGTTTTGAGCAAGGGATTCCAGCACAACAAAAGCATAGCATTCATATAGCTAAACGGATAATTTCATATGCACAAATTCTCAATATCATACTTACTTCACAATACGAACCCTTATGTTCATACACAAAAGATCAACTTAGCCAAAGGCCGGTAGCTCGTTTATCAACTGAGCGAATACTTATTTGTAAGGGCTCAACTAATTCAAAGCACATACGAAACATACCTCATTTTTGGGATTTTGTAACACCCCAAACCCGTGACCGTCACCGGTGTCGGACACGAGGGGTTAACGGGCCAAATCCTCTCAAGGTACCAACCAATTTGGCATTTCCAGACAGGCTGGAAAACTGCGTCACTGTTACCTTAAAAATCATATCTCGAGTTCCCGAACTCGAAAACCAGTTCCGTAAATTTTCCCTAAAACTAGACTCATAATTCCATCTACAAATTTTTTTCTAGAATTTTTGATCGGGCCAATTGGTACAGTTTATTAGTTAAAATCACCCCTGTTTCAGGGTTTGACTACACTGACCTTTGCGCATTACAACCTGGATATCATCTCGTACAGAGCTCCAATGCTCATAAAGTTTGTTTCTAATGAAACTAGACTCAAAGGGGAATCTATGCATATAAGGCATGAATTCTAATTGTTTCTGGATAATTTATGGTAAATTTTCAAAGTCGGAGCAGGGGATCCAGAAACCGTTCTGGCCCTGTTTCACGAAAACCTGAATATCTCTTAAAATCTGACTCATATGACCGTTTCGTTTCTTCCATAGGAAAGTAGATTCATCAAGGTTCAATTTCATAATTCATTCACTATTTAATTCTACTTATACTATTTTAGTGATTTTCAATCTCACCTCACTGCTGCTGGCAGCATCTGTTACTAAAGCAAACAATGACTATTTCATAATTCTTCCATGGCCAACTATAATTCATCATACATAATACGAGCTATGGCCACCTTATCAAAATTAAGGTTTCTACGACTTGTGACTATAGGTTTTAGAATCACACTCAACCGACCACATAGGCCATTTTCGCATGGCTTAAAGTTTACAACCCACAGTTCAACAAAATATAATAGCCTATACATGCCAAATGTTCTTCAACAACGAAGACAATACCAAAATATTTCAGCCGGTGTGATGACTTCAACGACGGTTCCGATCACGCAAACAATACGAGTCCGAGAGACCTAAAATGGGTGACAAGAAAAACACCGAGTGAGTTTACAACTCAGTAAGTCATAAGCATTCATCAATCCACTGATAAAGTTACTACAACATGAACAATAAACGAGGCTAGGTACTCATCCATATCGAATCTATACCATAATTCCTCGGACCTTTTGGTCCAATCTCATACCAAGTCATACATCCACATTTCATATTCTACACAACAAGATATTTGAAGCATTTTCACACACTAACTCATTTCCACCACAATCATACAATTTCAATCATCACATAGATTTAAGGCTTACCAAATTCAACCCCGAGCATGAACGTATTTTCTATTCGTCATGAGCTCGAGGTACTTACCCGATCCGCTGTCCATACTCAACTCGATGGAGACACACCCTCCATATATATAGAGTACGCACACACAGTGCTTAATACTTGATTTCGCACACTTAGTGCCACGCAATTTAAGCCCGCATACATAGTGCCATACCCTTCGAGCTCGCACACCCAGTGCCGTATTTTTCCAGCATGCACACTTAGTGCCATATATTTCCAGCATGCACACTTAGTGCCATATATTTCCAGCACGCACACTTAGTGCCAATCTCGTCACCATACACACGTATTGCCCGCACACTTAGTGCCGAAAGCAAACTTTCTACACATTTCACTATTTCTTTTACATTCAACAATTGTCATCACTCCATACACATACAATTTCATTTATACATATATAG
This sequence comes from Gossypium arboreum, assembly GCF_025698485.1. NCBI lineage: Eukaryota > Viridiplantae > Streptophyta > Magnoliopsida > Malvales > Malvaceae > Gossypium > Gossypium arboreum. The sequence goes on from NC_069081.1 coordinate 70,705,069, forward strand.
CATTCCATTAAACACAATTGCATAGATTTTCCAATCATTTAAGCAATATCAAACATATGTGCTTAATGACTTACCTCGGATGTTGTCGCATGTCTTCAACGGCTATTCAATTACTTTTTCTTTCCCCTTGTCCAACTTCGATCCTTTGAGCTCTTGAGCTTGTTTTTGAACAATTGAATTCATTTAATTCCAATTCAAATAGACGATTTAATATAACACATGTATATTATAAGGTTGAGGTACATATGACTTATTGGTTAACTATCAAACACCATACGCATATATACATATATTCTCTAGTCATGCACAACCCAACATCTTACTTGGGCATTAACAACTTTATAGATATATGCATATCTATGTTAAGGCCGAATATATATATTTAACACATTCTACAATTATGGTTATTTATAATGACTAACACCGTTTTATCTCAAGTCACACTCATAAACACATCCATCCAAATACATTCGTACTTAAACATTATTTGGACTTAACACTCATATCACATTTATAAAACTACAAGCCGAATATACCTATACTTACATTACTTAAACGTCAACCCTCAATTTCCTTGACAAAGCACATTCCCGGAAATGATAAGACAATATAACAGCCTTTAATCCAACTTATAATTCATTTACATCACATTCCAAGCATTCACTCTATTCTATCACTTAAAATACAAACATTACTCAATAACTTCCTAGTTCAAATTCGGCAATTTCACATACACACACAAGCCGATTTCTTTTCCTACCACCCAAACCACCTATATGAACATTTAACTAACTCATACTTCACCCATCCACAATTACTCATTCAAACATGAAGAAGGTAATCAAATTTCTTCACTATCAACCATGGTAGAATGCTTCATTCACCACCCAAAACCAAAATTTTAGCATGGGCTAATTGAAGAACTTAGTAAATAACTTAAGTTAAGCTAAAATCCCAAAATCTAACAAGAATTACTAACCTTGTTTTTGAGCTTAAGATGACCAAATGCCATATCCCCCTTCCTTCTTTAACTTTCGGCTCCTAAGGTAGAAGATGAACACCAATATATTTTTTTTTTTCAATTTCCTTTCTTCTATTCGCCAAGGCACCCAAGGATGAGCAACAATTTTTCTTCCCTTTTTTTCTTTGTTTCTCACAGAAAAGAGCATCCACACCCATTTTTTTTCATCATTATCTTTTTTTTTTCCATTTCTTTATTCTCCCTTACATCATGCACTAGGCCAACATGTCTAGGACATGTTTTCCTTGCCCATCACCTAGTCATGGCCGGCCACTCACCTTAGGAAAAGGGGTTATTTGACATGCAAGGACAACCCTTTTCCCACATGTATTACTAGGCCACCTTACATTTGCCTAGCACATTTCTAAATTGTCTCACATAAGTCCTAATCACTAAAATTCACCTATAATTAAGCAAAACTTCAATAAAGAAATTATCACACATGCATATTCACATATTTAGACAAGAACTATCATACTCAAATAATTTAGTGACTCGGTTTAGCGATCCAAATCGCTTTCCGACTAGGGTCACTTTAGGGATGTCACAACTCTCCCCACTTAAGAAATTTTCGTCCCCGAAAATCTTACCGTAAATAGGTTTGGGTATCGCTCTTTCATAGAGTTCTCGGGTTCCCAAGTGGCTTCTTCAATTCGTGTTTATGCCACAACACCTTCACTAGTGGGATTTTCTTATTTCGCAACTCTTTTACTTCATGCATCGAATGCTGGCGGCTCCTCTTCATAGCTCAAATTAGGCTGAATCTCAATCTCAAATGGAGCGATTACGTGCGACGGGTCGGATCTATATCGTCGAAGCATCGAGACATGGAAAACGTTGTGAATCTTTTCGAGCTCAGGGGGCAGGATTAATCGGTATGCGACTGGTCCGACTCGTTCGGATACTTCATATAGCCCGATGAACCTTGGACCCAATTTGCCCTTACGACCAAATCTAAACACCTTCTTCCAGGGTGAGACTTTGAGAAATACCTTGTCTCCCACCTGATATTCAATGTCTTTTCTTCTCAAATCCGCATACGACTTTTGGCGATCCGAAGTAGCTTTCAAACTTTCACGGATTACTCGAACTTTCTTCTCGGCATCCTTAATCAAATCAACCCCGAATATTTTACTTTCACTAAGTTCAGTCCAAAATAATGGGGTACGACATTTACGACAGTATAAAGCCTCGTAAGGCACCATCTTAATGCTTGATTGAAAACTATTGTTGTAGGCGAATTCAATCAAGGGTAAATACCGTTCCCATGACCCACTAAACTCAAGGATGCAACATCTCAACATATCCTCGAGTATTTGAATTATCCGTTCGGATTGACCATCGGTTTGGGGATGAAAAGTGCTAAAATGCGCTTTGGTACCCAAAGCCTCTTGCAATTTCTTCCAAAATCGAGATGTAAATCTTGGGTCTCTATCCGACACGATAGAAATAGGTACCCCATGCAATTGAACAATTTGGGAGACGATAATTTCGCCAATTTGTCAAGCGAAAAATCCGTATGACGAGGATAAAATGAGCAGACTTGGTCGGTCCATCAACAATGACCTGCATCGAAGTCTTTCTTATTCGAGTCAACAGTAACCCTGACACAAAGTCCATTGTTACTCGATCTCATTTCCATTCGGGTATCATGATTGGCTGAAGTAATCCCGATGGCACTTGATGTTCCGCTTTCACTTGTTGACATATCAAACACTTTGAAACAAATTTTGAAATGTCCCGTTTCATACCGGGCCACCAAAATTGACGTTTCAGGTCATTGTACATTTTAGTACTACCCCGGGTAGACTGACATTCGACTACTGTGAGCCTCGTTCAAAATCATCGAAACAAGTTTCGAATTCCTTGGAATACATAATCGACCCTTGAATGTCAAGCAATCATTGTCATTAATCTGAAATCCCGATTCCTCATTCGAAACACATTCGACTCGCTTAGCGACCAATTCGGCGTCGACCTTTTGAGATTCGAGTACTTGATGAATCAATAACGGTTTGGTCTCTAATTCGACTACTAGCACCTCATCGGGTGAAACGGATAGATGAGCATCCATTGCTCTCAAAGCAAACAGTGCCTTGCGACTTAAGGCATCGGCCACCACGTTGGCCTTTCCCGGGTGATAATCAATGATGAGTTCATAGTCTTTCAACAACTTAAGCCAACGTCTTTGTCGCAGGTTTAAATCTCTCTGAGTCATCAAATATTTTAGACTCTTGTGGTCCGAATAAATGTGACACCTTTTCCCAAACAAGTAATGCCACCATATCTTCAAGGCGAACACTATGGCTGCTAGTTCAAGGTCATGGGTCGGATAGTTTCTCTCATGCGGCTTTAGTTGTCTCGACGCGTAAGCCACAACTCGACCTTCTTGCATCAACACACAACCTAACCCAAGCAAGGATCGTCATCGATATGACAAACTCTTTACCGGACTCGGTTGTACTAGTCTGGGGCCTCGGTTAAACGGGTCTTTAGTCGATCGAAACTTTCTTGACGGTGTTCGACCACTCGAACTTAACATCTTTTGAAGTAGTTTTGTCATCGGTGCAGCTATCACCGAAAAACCTTTCACAAATCGTCGATAGTATCCGCAAGCCCCAAAAGCTCCTAACCGGTAACATTCCTTGGTGGTTTCCAATTGACTATGGCTGAAATTTTGTTGGGTCCACCCGACACCGATCACGGACACCACGTGCCCCAAAAGCTAACCTCTTTCAACCAAAATTCACATTCTTGAACTTTGCGTATAATCGCTTATCTCGTAAGATTTGCAACACTAGCCTCGGTGTTCAGCATGTTGGTTTCATCTTTCGAATAGACCAAAATGTCATCGATAAATACAACTACGAACCGATCCAAGTATGGCTGAAAATTCTATTCATTAAATCCATAAACACCGTAGGGCATTAGTGAGCCCAAGCGGCATCACCAAGAATTCGTAGTGACCGTACCTCGTTCTAAAAGCGGTTTTGGGTATGTCCGATTCTCGGACCCTCAACTGATAGTACCCCGATCTCAAATCTATCTTTGAAAACACTAAGGCTCCCTTTAATTAGGTAGACTCAACTCGGACTATCTCATTATTTGCACTCCTCAAATCAATGGTTTTCTTTTCAGCGATTCACCTTGCCTCATGTACGGTCACCAATCCATACCAAGAATAACATCGAATTCATCAAATGGTAGAAGCATCGATCGGGCGGAAAACAGATTCTCGAATTATTAGAGGGCATCTCTTGCACACTTTATCAACGAGTGCGTATTGACCCAAAGGGTTTGACACTTGAATTACGAACTCGAAGAGACTCAACAGTAGAGTCTTCTTGGATGCTAAGGTTTCACATACATATGAATGAGTAGAGCGTGGTCAATCAATGCAATCACACTAGTATCAAAGAGAGTGAAAGTACCGGTGATAACGTCGGGGAGGATGCCTCCTCTCGTGCGCTGGATGGCATATGCTCTAGCAGAGAGCTGGTCTCGGATCGAACAGCCGTGTCGGTGGCTCCTCTCGATTACCACCCCTACCTCCCGAAATCCTCGGGGTCTACCTCTAGTGTCGCCCCACTAGATCTTACACCTTGCATCTTATTCTTCTCATCTAGTTCCGTGCAATCTCTAATGAAGTGGTCCTTGAACCACATCCGAATGTGAGCCGGTTAACGGACTTACCCCAACATTCACCTAGGTGTCGTCTTCCACATTGGGGGCATTCAGTCGCTCTTGACGATTATTGCCCACACTAGCTCTTGAAGTAGCTCGAGAGTCCGTCAATGGTGGGGCTCTAATGGAAATTCTCATGATCGTCCTCGACTTCTTGGTGTCCTCCACGAACCTCTTTACTGTACCGAGAATGGAGCTTTACTCGTCGATCTTTTACGGTAATCTCTTGCTTCAAATTCAGCCTTCTTCTTCTCCTTCCCAAGTTCTTCCGCCTTGCGAGCTCGTTCGACTAGTGTCACGAACTCCTTTATCTCCAAAATTCCCACTAGTAACTTTAACTCTTCATTCAATCCTTCTTCAAATCTTTTGCACATCGCAACCTCATCAGCCACACACTCCCGAGCATACCGACTAAGTCTTACAAACTCATGTTCAGATTCGAGATACGGTCATCCGGCCTTGCTTGAGTTCCAAGAATTCCTTACGCTTCGATCGATGAACCGTTGACTAATGTATTTCTTTGAAATTGGATTGAAAGAAATCCCAAGTAACTCGTTCATTTGGGACTATGGAAATTAAAGTCCTCCACCAATAGTAAGTGAGTCTCGCAACAAGGATATAGCACACTTAAGACATTCATCGGTGTGCATGACAGTTCATCTAACACTCTAATGGTGTTATCGAGCGAACTTCGGCCTTTTCAAGCATCATCGGTAACTATGGCCTTGAACTCCTCGCCCCACGCTTCCTAATCAAGTCCACGGTGGTTTACTCAGCCTCACGGGATCGAAGAATCGGAGGCATTGCGGGCTCTTGGGGTGGAGTATTTAAATTCGGAATGGTTGGACAGCCAGATTGGTTCGGGCATATTCGCGACCCACTCATTCATCATGGTGAAGAAGGCTTGTTTCGCCCCTTCATTTTGATTATTCGCGGATGATCGAGGCTCAGCAGGCGGTGTCCCTTGCGCAGAGCAGCCGCTACACTTTCAACGTCATCCGCCAAGGGTCTCTCTACCGGGTTCCATTGCTAATCAAAACAAAAATTTCAACCGTCAAGTCATCACATTATTAAGCACTAACAATTTGGCATGTATAGCTAGACTCACACGCGCTATGGTAGTCCTAGAACCGACTAAACCATAGCTCTGATACCAATAAAATGTAACACCCCAAACCCGTGACCGTCACCGGTGTCGGACACGAGGGTTAACGGGCCAAATCCTCTCAAGGTACCAACCAATTTGGCATTTCAGACAGGCTGGAAAACTGCGTCACTGTTACCTTAAAATCATATCTCGAGTTCCCGAACTCGAAAACCAGTTCCGTAAATTTTCCCTAAAACTAGACTCATAATTCCATCTACAAATTTTTTTCTAGAATTTTTGATCAGGCCAATTGGTACAGTTTATTAGTTAAAATCACCCCTGTTTCAGGGTTTGACTACACTGACCTTTGCGTATTACAACCTGGATATCATCTCGTACAGAGCTCCAATGCTCATAACGTTTGTTTCTAATGAAACTATACTCAAAGGGGAATCTATGCATATAAGGCATGAATTCTAATTGTTTCTGGATAATTTATGGTAAATTTTCAAAGTCGGAGTAGGGGATCCAGAAACCGTTCTGGCCCTGTTTCACGAAAACCTGAATATCTCTTAAAATCTGACTCATATGACCGTTTCGTTTCTTCCATAGGAAAGTAGATTCATCAAGGTTCAATTTCATAATTCATTCACTATTTAATTCTACTTCTACTATTTTTAGTGATTTTTCAATCTCACCTCACTGCTGCTGGCAGCATCTGTTACTAAAGCAAACAATGACTATTTCATAATTCTTCCATGGCCAACTATAATTCATCATACATAATACGAGCTATGGCCACCTTATCAAAATTAAGGTTTCTAAGACTTGTGACTATAGGTTTTAGAATCACACTCAACCGACCACATAGGCCATTTTCGCATGGCTTAAAGTTTACAACCCACAGTTCAACAAAATATAATAGCCTATACATGCCAAATGTTCTTCAACAACGAAGACAATACCAAAATATTTCAGCGGTGTGATGACTTCAACGACGGTTCCGATCACGCAAATAATACGAGTCCGAGAGACCTAAAATGGGTGACAAGAAAACACCGAGTGAGTTTACAACTCGAGAAGTCATAAGCATTCATCAATCCACCGATAAAGTTACTACAACATGAACAATAAGCGAGGCTAGGTACTCATCCATATCGAATCTATACCATAATTCCTCGGACCTTTTGGTCCAATCTCATACCAAGTCATACATCCACATTTCATATTCTACACAACAAGATATTTGAAGCATTTTCACACACTAACTCATTTCCACCACAATCATACAATTTCAATCATCACATAGATTTAAGGCTTACCAAATTCAACCCCGAGCATGAACGTATTTTCTATTCGTCATGAGCTCGAGGTACTTACCGATCCGCTGTCCATACTCAACTCGATGGAGACACACCTCCATATATATAGAGTATGCACACACAGTGCTTAATACTTGATTTCGCACACTTAGTGCCACATAATTTAAGCCCGCACACATAGTGCCATACCCTTGAGCTCGCACACCCGGTCAGTATTTTTCCAGCATGCACACTTAGTGCCATATATTTCCAGCATGCACACTTAGTGCCATATATTTCCAGCACGCACACTTAGTGCCAATCTCGTCACCATACACACGTATTGCCCGACACTTAGTGCCGAAGCAAACTTTCTACACATTTCACTATTTCTTTTACATTCAACAATTGTCATCACTCCATACACATACAATTTCATTTATACATATATAGCATTCCATTAAACACAATTGCATAGATTTTCCAATCATTTAAGCAATATCAAACATATGTGCTTAATGACTTACCTCGGATGTTGTCGCACGTCTTCAACGGCTATTCAATTACTTTTTCTTTCCCCTTGTCCAACTTCGATCCTTTGAGCTCTTGAGCTTGTTTTTGAACAATTGAATTCATTTAATTCCAATTCAAATAGACGATTTAATATAACACATGTATATTATAAGGTTGAGGTACATATGACTTATTGGTTAACTATCAAACACCATACGCATATATACATATATTCTCTAGTCATGCACAACCCAACATCTTACTTGGGCATTAACAACTTTATAGATATATGCATATCTATGTTAAGGCCGAATATATATATTTAACACATTCTACAATTATGGTTATTTATAATGACTAACACCGTTTTATCTCAAGTCACACTCATAAACACATCCATCCAAATACATTCGTACTTAAACATTATTTGGACTTAACACTCATATCACATTTATAAAACTACAAGCCGAATATACCTATACTTACATTACTTAAACGTCAACCCTCAATTTCCTTGACAAAGCACATTCCCTAAATGATAAGACAATATAACAGCCTTTAATCCAACTTATAATTCATTTACATCACATTCCAAGCATTCACTCTATTCTATCACTTAAAATACAAACATTACTCAATAACTTCCTAGTTCAAATTCGGTAATTTCACATACACACACAAGCCGATTTCTTTTCCTACCACCCAAACCACCTATATGAACATTTAACTAACTCATACTTCACCCATCAACAATTACTCATTCAAACATGAAGAAGGTAATCAAATTTCTTCACTATCAACCATGGCCGAATGCTTCATTCACCACCCAAAACCAAAATTTTAGCATGGGCTAATTGAAGAACTTAGTAAATAACTTAAGTTAAGCTAAAATCCCAAAATCTAACAAGAATTACTAACCTTGTTTTTGAGCTTAAGATGACCAAATGCCATATCCCCCTTCCTTCTTTAACTTTCGGCTCCTAAGGTAGAAGATGAACACCAATATATTTTTTTTTTTTCAATTTCCTTTCTTCTATTCGGCCAAGGCACCCAAGGATGAGCAACAATTTTTTCTTCCCCTTTTTTTCTTTGTTTCTCACGGCAAAAGAGCATCCACACCCATTTTTTTTCCATTTCTTTATTCTCCCTTACATCATGCACTAGGCCAACATGTCTAGGACATGTTTTCCTTGCCCATCACCTAGTCATGGCCGGCCACTCACCTTAGGAAAAGGGGTTATTTGACATGCAAGGACAACCCTTTTCCCACATGTATTACTAGGCCACCTTACATTTGCCTAGCACATTTCTAAATTGTCTCACATAAGTCCTAATCACTAAAATTCACCTATAATTAAGCAAAACATCAATAAAGAAATTATCACACATGCATATTCACATATTTAGACAGTAACTATCATACTCAAATAATTTAGTGACTCGGTTTAGCAGTCCCGAAATCGCTTTCCGACTAGGGTCACTTTAGGGATGTCACAGATTTCACAAGCATATTAACTGAAATTTTTACAGCAAGTTCATTCATTCCCGAATCACGTGCCTTCGGAGTTTAACCGGATATAGCTACTCGTTCAAATACCTTGGGACATAGCCCGGTTATAGTAGCTTCGCACAAATGCCTTGGGACTTAACCCGGATTTAGTAACTCGCACAAATGCCTTGGATCTTAGTCCGATTTAGTAATTCGCACAAATGCCTTCGGATCTTAGTCCGGATATAGTCACTTAGCACAAAGCCTTGGGACTTAGCCGGACATCATTCGAAGAACCATGCACACATATATCAATAAATCATGACACTTCCATATTTCATTTTCATTACCAAAGCTCAACACAAGACACTTATCATATTTACAATTTCGGCTCAATAGCCACATACAAAGAGCATGATTTTGATTTGCTTAAGACATAATCTAATCGAATCATAATTTAAGTTCCATTACTTGAAAACTTACCTCGGATGTTGTCGAACGATTCCGATGGCTATTCGACCACTTTTTCCTTCCCTTTATCGGATTTAGTTCCCCTTTGCTCTTGAGCTTAATTTAACAAATAAATTGATTTAATCATTTGAGCATCGAAAAGAGGAACTCAAGGTACTTAGCCACATATATTCATTAGACATTAAAGTCACATATGTACGGAATCATGAATCAAACTCAACACATTAGTTAGTACTCTCCTTAGCCGAATTTTCTAAGTCAAGATAAAGCCTTCAACATGCTTACCTATGGCGAACAACACATCAACCTATGTACTCATTCATGTGGCCGATTATGCATGTCTATGTTGAGGCCAATTATATACTCAATACCACACACAAATGGCATACCTTTTACTAACTAATGCATTACATATTATAACTCAATACGCATCCATCATGTACTCCATAACCGAAACACCATCATATGTAAGTATCTACCTTGAGATATTGTATATGTCATACCAATACGTCATGTGCAAACATATATATATATATATGTGCAAGAGCCGAATCTCAAAGTTGATTATAACTAAACATGAACATAAATCCAAAACACAAATCTTACCTACCGTGCAATAAGCATAAATCATACTTATGGATATACCATGGCCGAATAAATCACAACACCATACCATTTCAATTTTGGTCATGGTTAAACAAAGAACTTAATGTCTTACTCAAAAATGCTAAAAAGAAAATCCAAGAGTCATCAATCCACCATCACATGTATCATTATCAAGCTTCATATTTAGCATGCAATGGCATTAACACAAAATCCACCTTGGCCGAATATCATCCCCATGACATAGCAAAGATTTGAACCATGGGCTAATTAGAACTCAAGCTAGCAACTAAAAACATGCATGAATCTCATGGCACAACCTCAAACATACCTTAATCTAGATACAAGTATGGCCAAACCTCTTCCTAATCCTCTTCCAAACCAAACATGAGCAAGAACTCCTTCCTTCTTCCTTAGAATTTTCGGCCAAAAGAAATGAAAAAGGATGAACAAATTTTTTTTTTCTCTTTTCTTCAACTCACGGCAATGGGGGGGGGGAAACACTCACACCATTCTTTTTTTTTTCCCATTTCTTTATTACCCATACTCCTTATTTTATTTTTTCCTAACATACACCATTGTCACAACATGTTTTATGACATGTTTTGCCCATCACTCTTTGTCATGGCCGGCCACTAGCAATTAGGGGAAATTTGACATGCAAGTCCTCCCTTTTGATTACATGCACTATTAGGTCCTTATAGATTAGCCTATCATATTTCAAAAGTGTCACACAAGTCCTACTAACTGAATTCACATGCAATCGACTAAATCGAAGCTTGAAATTTTCACACATTCATAATTACATATTCTAGACAATAAATATTACGTTCAAACATTTGGTGACTCGGTTTAGCGGTCCGAAACCACTTCCGACTAGGGTCAATTTTGGTGTCACAACTCTCCCCACTTAAGAAATTTTCGTCCCCAAAAATCTTACCGGTAAATAGGTTTGGGTATCGCTCTTTCATAGAGTTCTCGGGTTCCCAAGTAGCTTCTTCCATCCCGTGTTTGAGCCATAACACTTTTACTAACGGAACCTTTTTGTTTCGCAACTCCTTCACTTCACGAGCTAGGATACGAATCGGTTCTTCTTCATAACTCATATCGGCTTGAATTTCGACCTCTGATGGACTAATTATGTGCAATGGATCAGATGTATAGCGTCGAAGCATCGAAACATGAAAGACGTCGTGAATCTTTTCAAGTTCAGGGGGCAAAATCAATCGATACGCAACTGGACCGACTCGTTCGGATATTTCATATGGCCCGATGAACCTCGGACTTAATTTTCCCTTACGTCCAAATCTGAGTATCTTTTTCCAAGGTGAAACTTTAAGAAACACTTTGTCTCCCACCTGATACTCAATGTCTTTTCGTTTCAGATCCGCGTACGACTTCTGGCGATCTGTGGCTGCCTTCAGACTCTCATGGATTACTTTTACTTTCCGTTCAGCATCTTTAATCAAATCAACTCCGAAAATTTTACTTTCACCGAGCTCGGTCCAAAACAATGGTGTACGGCATTTACGCCGTACAAGGCCTCGTAAGGTGCCATCTTAATACTTGATTGAAAACTATTGTTGTGGCGAATTCAATCAAAGGTAAATACCGCTCCCACGAACCGGCGAACTCGAGGATGCAACATCTCAACATATCCTCAAGTATCTCGAATTATCCGCCAGATTGACCATCGGTTTGGGGGTGAATAAGCGGTGCTAAAATGCAACTTGGTACCCAAAGCTTCTTGCAATTTCTTCCAAAATCGTGAGGTGAATCTCAGATCTCTATCCGACACAATAGAAATAGGTACCCCGTGTAATCTCACAATCTGAGAAACATACAATTCAGCTAGTTTATCCAATGAAAAATTAAATGACGTCACGGGGATAAAGTGAGCCAACTTAGTCAGTCTATCAACAACGACCCAAATCACATCTTTCTTACTTGCCGACACTGGCAACCCAGATACAAAATCCATCGTGACTCGTTCCCATTTCCATTCGGTATCATGATCGGTGAAGTAAACTCAGAGGCACTTGATGTTCCGCCTTTACTTGTCGACATATTAAACACTTGAAACAAAATCGAAAATGTCTCGTTTCATACCATGCCACCAAAACTGACGTCTCAGATCGTTGTACATTTTCGTACTCCCCGAGTGAATTGACATTCGACTACAATGAGCTTCGTTCAGAATCATCGAAATGAGTTCTGAATTTCTTGGAACACACAACCGATTTATGTACCTCAAACAATCGTCATCATCAATTTGAAACTCCGATTCCACATTCGGAACACATTCAGCCCGTCTTGCAACCAACTCATCGTCGACCTTCTGAGCTTCACGAATTTGATGAATCAATAATGGTTTGGCCTTTAATTCGGCTACTAACACATTGTCGGGTAGAATAGACAAGTGTACATTCATCGCCCGTAAAGCAAACAGTGATTTTCGGCTTAAGGCGTCCGCAACCACATTAGCCTTTCCCGGGTGATAATCAATGACAAGCTCATAATCTTTTAACAACTCGAGCCAACGTCTTTGTCGCAGATTCAAGTCTCTTTGAGTCATCAAATATTTGAGACTTTTGTGATCCGAAAATACATGGCACTTCTCACCAAATAAGTAATGTCGCCATATTTTCAAGGCGAATACGATGGCAGCTAATTCGAGATCATGGGTCGGATAATTTTTCTCATGTGGCTTTAATTGTCTCGACGCATAGGCCACAACTCGACCTTCTTGCATCAATACGTAACCTAACCCAAGTAGGGAGGCGTCATTATAGATGACAAACTCTTTGCCTGATTTGGGCTGCATTAAAATTGGAACTTCCAGTCAAATAAGTTTTCAGTTGATCAAAACTTTTCGACATTTTCCGTCCATTCGAACTTAACATCTTTTGAAGCAACTTCGTCATGGGTGTGGCTATCATCGAGAAACCTTTTACAAACCGTCGGTAGTAACCGGCAAGTCCCAAAAAGCTCCGAACCTCAGTAATATTTCTCGGAGGCTTCCAGTTAAGTATGGCTGAAATTTTGCTCGGGTCGACTCGAATACCCGATGCAGATACCACATGACCCAAGAAGCTAACCTCTCTTAACCAGAACTCACACTTGTTGAACTTAGCATATAACTGCTTATCCCGTAAAATTTGCAACACTAATCTCAGGTGTTCAGCATGTTCGGTCTCATCTCTTGAATAGACCAAGATGTCATCAATGAACACAACTACGAACCGGTCCAAATATTGTCTGAAGATCCGATTCATCAAATCCATAAATACCGCAGGGGCATTAGTGAGCCCGAACGGCATCACTAAGAACTCATAGTGACCGTACCTCGTTCTGAAAGCAGTTTTGGGTACATCCGAATCTCGAATCCAAGAATCGATAATAACCCGATCTCAAATTTATCTTTGAAAACACTGAGGCTCCCTTTAGTTGATCAAACAAATCATCAATACGCGGTAATGGATATTTATTCTTTATCATCACTTTATTCAGCTATTTCATTGCTACAAATATGGATTATTGAAAAAAAAATAAGACATGTATTTGGATATTTCCTTTCAACTACATTCTAGTATTTATTTGACATGAATAGTTGAAGGGAATTCCCAGAAGAGAAAATGGATTATGGGAGTGTGTGACTTGAACTATTGATTGGGCCGTGCAGAAATATGCCTTTTCCGTCCTTCTTTTTCACAAACAATACTGGTGCACCCCAAGGTGTGAAACTTGGTCGAGCGAAACCTCTATCCGTCAATTCTTGCAACTGAGCTTTCAACTCTTTTAAATCGGTTGGTGCCATATGATACGGAGCTATCGAAATCGGCGTAGTCCCAGATACAACCTCAATACCAAACTCTATCTCCCGAACAGGTGGCAAACCCGGTAATTCTTCGGGAAAAACATCTGGGTATTCACAAACCACCGGCACAGATTCGGGTTTTATTTCTAACTCCTTATCATCAAGTACATACGCAAGGTATGCTTCGCACCCCTTTCTTACATATTTCTGGGCCAACATTGATGATATTACAGCTGGTAACCCCTTTAAGTCCGTAGACTCAACTCGGATCATCTCATTATTTGCGCACCTCAAATCCATAGTCTTGCTTTTGCAATTCACAACCGCATCATGCACGGTCAACCAATCCAAACCAAGAATAACATCAAATTCATCAAACGGAAAAAGCATCAAGTCCGCCGAAAAATAGGAACCTCGAATTACTAGGGGACATTTCTTACACACTTTGTCGACAAGCACGAACGACCCAAGGGACTTGACACCGAATTACGAACTCGAGAGACTCAATAGGTAGAGTCTTCTTGGATGCTAAGGTTTCGCATATATAAGAATGAGTAGAACCAGGTCAATCAAAGCAATCACATTAGTATCAAAGAGAGTGAAAGTACCGGTAATAACATCCGGCGAGGAAGCATCTTGGCGTGCGCGTGGGGCATAAGCCCTAGCAGAGCTTGAGCCTCGGATCTGGTCGTAGCATCTCTAGATCCTCTCTGACCACCACTAGCATTGCCCGTATTTCTAGATGGTCTACCTCGAGCAGTGGTAGCACCCGGTTTCCCACTCTGATTTACATTCTGTTCAGACAACCTCGTACAATCTTTAATGAAGTGGTCAACTGATCCGCACTTCTAACAGGAGCGGTCATGGAATCTACAACTCCCCGAATGCCACTTACCACAATACTGGCACTCCGCTCTGTCTCGACGATCATTTCCAACACTAGCGATAGAAGTGACTCGTGTGCTCACAGGGGGTCGATCGCGATCTCGTCTAGAAAAGCCCGAAGTGTCTCTAGATCGTCCTAGATCATCTCTAAATTTCTTCGATGACTGTTGAAAGGGCTTTCCCGATGATCTCTTACGAAACTCCTTTGCCCCCACATCAGCTTTCCTTTTCTCATTATTGAGCTCCTCGGCTTTGCAAGCTCGCTCGACAAGCACCACAAATTCTCAGATTTCTAAAATGCCAACATACAACTTTATATCATCATTCGGTCCATCTTGAGCGTTTACACATCACGACTTACGAAGAAATGCATTCTCGCGTCTGGCTAAGCCTCACAAATTTTCGTTTATAGTCGAATCGACATGGAACCTTGTTTGAGTTCAAGAAATTCCTTCCGTTTTTGGTCAATGAATCTCTGACTGATATACTTTTTCCGAAACTCGGTTTGGAAAAACTCCCAAGTTTCTTGCTCTCTAGGTACAACAGAAGTCAACGTATTCCACCAATAGTAGGCAGAATCACGTAGCAAGGAGATAGTACACTTTAGGCACTCATCGGGTGTGTAAGATAGCTAGTCGAGTACCCGGATAGTGTTGTCCAACCAAAATTCAGCTTGCTCGGCATCATCACTGTCCGTAGCTTTAAATTCAATAGCCCCGTGTTTTCGGATTCATCAAGCTGGGGCTTATTTGATCTTATTTGGTCGATTCTGGGAGGTATTGTAGGTCTTGGGGTGGTATTAGTCGGGAATGGAGGTTGTGGAACAGCCGTATTAGTTCGAATGTATTGGTTGAACCAATCATTCATTACGCTATAGAAAGCTTGTCTAGCTTCATCATTCGGATTATTAGCAATAGGTTGAGAGTCCGTCGGAGCTGTCCCTTGTGCGGGAGCAGGCACTACACTCTCAAGATCATCAGCTACCGCTCGGTCGGGATCAGGATCCATTACTATAAATAAGCACATTTGCAAATGTCAGAAATCACCACACTATCAAATAATCACATAAAATGGCATGTATAGCTAAACCCAACGCATTACGGTAGTCCTAGAATCGACTAAACCGTAGCTCTAATACCAATTTAATTGTAACACCCCGTACCCGAGACCGTGGCCGGAGTCGAACACAAGGTGCTAACAGACATAATATATTTATATTCACAATCCATTTAAAAAATTCCAGACAGCTGGCTAACTGTGTCACTGTCACCTTAAAAATCATATCTTGAGTTCCACAACACGAAAATCAGTTTCGTGATTTTTCCCTGAAACTAGACTCATATATGCATCTACAAATTTTTTTCTAGAATTTTTGGTCGGGCCAATTAGTACAGTTTATTAGTTAAAGTCTCCCATGTTACAGGGATCGACTACACTGACCTTCGCGCATTACGACTTGGATATCTCCCTGTACAGGGCTTCAATACTGATGCCGTTTGTTTCTATAGAAACTAGACTCAAAGAGGAATCTATAAATATATGGCATGACTCCTAATTATCTCTAGTTAATTTATAATGAATTTCCAAAATCAGAACAGGGAATCCAGAAACCGTTCTGGCCCTGTTTCACGAAAACCTAAATATCTCTTAACATACAACTCATATGACCGTTTTGTTTCTTCCATATGAAAGTATATTCATCAAGGTTCATTTACATAATTTATTCACTATTTAATTCCATTCCTACTATTTGTAGTGATTTTTCACATCCACATCGCTGCTGCTGTCAGCATCTGCCTTTAAGGTAGACTTTACCTATTTCATAGCTTCCATGATTCAATTAGCCCTTTTTGCATACATAGCACAAAGTATAATCATGATTAACCATTCCAATGGCTAATCGTTTCCAAACATTTCCATACCTCTTAGTGATCAACATACAAAACGATTATAGTACTATGCTAAAAACGTATATAAGCCATTTTCGCATGGCTATCCAAATTTACACAAAATCCATGGGTACATGACCAACAACAAAAAGGGTAGTCCTATACATGCCATTTCAAAATTCAACCAAAATTGTACCAAAAGAGGGCTTTGATAGTGTGGGAGACTTGACTTCCAAAAATCCGAGTCCGATAGTGACGAGCCAAAATCTATAAAACAGAGAAACAAAGAAACGGAGTAAGCAAATTTATGCTTAGTAAGTTTTGAGCAAGGATTCGGCACAACAAAAGCATAGCATTCATATAGCTAAGCGGATAATTTCATATGCACAAATTCTCAATATCATACTTACTTCACATTACCAACCCTTATGTTCATACACAAAAGATCAACTTAGCTAAAGGCGGTGGCTCGTTTATCAAGCGAGCGAATACTTATTTGTAAGGGCTCAACTAATTCAAAGCACATACTGAAACATACCTATTTGTTGGGATTTCACAAGCATATTAACTGAAATTTTTACAGCAAGTTCATTCATTCCCGAATCACGTACCTTGAGTTTAACCGGATATAGCTACTCGTTCAAATACCTTGGGACATAGCCGGTTATAATAGCTCGCACAAATGCCTTGGGACTTCACCGGATTTAGTAACTCGCATAAATGCCTTGGATCTTAGTCCGGATTTAGTAACTTCGCACAAATGCCTTGGATCTTAGTCGGATATAGTCACTTAGCACAAAGCCTTGGGACTTAGCCGGACATCATTCAAGAACCATGCACACATATATCAATAAATCATGACACTTCCATATTTCATTTTCATTACCAAAGCTCAACACAAGACACTTATCATATTTACAATTTCGGCTCAATAGCCACATACAAAGAGCATGATTTTGATTTACTTAAGACATAATCTAATCGAATCATAATTTAAGTTCCATTACTTGAAAACTTACCTCGGATGTTGTCGAACGATTCCGATGGCTATTCGACCACTTTTTCCTTCCCTTTATCGGATTTAGTTCCCCTTTGCTCTTGAGCTTAATTTAACAAATAAATTGATTTAATCATTTGAGCATCGAAAAGAGGAACTCAAGGTACTTAGCCCACATATATTCATTAGACATTAAAGTCACATATGTACGGAATCATGAATCAAACTCAACACATTAGTTAGTACTCTCCTTAGCCGAATTTTCTAAGTCAAGATAAAGCCTTCAACATGCTTACCTATGGTCGAACAACACATCAACCTATGTACTCATTCATGTGGCCGATTATGCATGTCTATGTTGAGGCCAATTATATACTCAATACCACACACAAATGGCATACCTTTTACTAACTAATGCATTACATATTATAACTCAATACGCATCCATCATGTACTCCATAACCGAAACACCATCATATGTAAGTATATACCTTGAGATATTATATATGTCATACCAATACGTCATGTGCAAACATATATATATATATATATATATGTGCAAGAGCCGAATCTCAAAGTTGATTATAACTAAACATGAACATAAATCCAAAACACAAATCTTACCTACCATGCAATAAGCATAAATCATACTTATGGATATACCATGGCCGAATAAATCACAACACCATACCATTTCAATTTTTGTCATGGTTAAACAAAGAACTTAATGTCTCGCTCAAAAATGCTAAAAAGAAAATCCAAGAGTCATCAATCCACCATCACATGTATCATTATCAAGCTTCATATTTAGCATGCAATGGAATTAACACAAAATCCACCTTGGTCGAATATCATCCCCATGACATAGCAAAGATTTGAACCATCGGCTAATTAGAACTTAAGCTAGCAACTAAAAACATGCATGAATCTCATGGCACAACCTCAAACATACCTTAATCTAGATAAAAGTATGGCCAAACCTCTTCCTAATCCTCTTCCAAACCAAACATGAGCAAGAACTCCTTCCTTCTTCCTTAGAATTTTCGGCCAAAAGAAATGAAAAAGGATGAACAAATTTTTTTTCTCTTTTCTTCAACTCACGGCAATGGGGGGGGAAACACTCACACCATTCTTTTTTTTTTCCCATTTCTTTATTACCTATACTCCTTATTTTATTTTTTTCCTAACATACACCATTGTCACAACATGTTTTATGACATGTTTTGCCCATCACTCTTTGTCATGGCCGGCCACTAGCAATTGGGGGGGAAATTTGACATGCAAGTCCTCCCTTTTGATTACATGTACTATTAGGTCCTTATAGATTAGCCTATCACATTTCAAAAGTGTCACACAAGTCCTACTAACTGAATTCACATGCAATCGACTAAATCGAAGCTTGAAATTTTCACACATTCATAATTACATATTCTAGACAATAAATATTACGTTCAAACATTTCGGTGACTCGGTTTAGCGGTCCCGAAACCACTTCCCAACTAGGGTTAATTTTGGGCTGTCACAAGGAAGTCCAAGCCATGTTAATTTCCCATATTGGTCCATTTTCTCCATTTTTGACCCGTTTCTCGCTCTTTTTACTCTCCTATGCTCACCTAAGTATAAAACATGAAATTAAAGGATTAGGAGCATCGAATTCACCAAATCTAAGGAGAATTCATCCAAAAATATGCTAAGCATGAGGTAAAAATATGTATAAATTATGTTTTATCAGCGAACACACGCTCGTGTACTGTTAACGGTCACCTAATCCGGCTTTTTTCGATTTACGATAATGGCAGTGTGATTACACAACTGTTTGCGAAAGTGCTCGCAACCCATGAACACCAAAACCTACATTAGACCAAACTACTCCATTAATCAACTGATAGTAGAGTTAACGGATCTTTTCAATACTTATCCAAATAAGGTGGATTATCACTTGCCTTAATCACCTATTTAGGCTTGCACCCTTCACTCGTTGCAGGAAACTAACTATAGGGCCTTAGAGATCGCCTGCATTTCACCCAAACCTATTATCCTTAATCATATTACTCGCACAGATGAATTGAACCAAGCATAAATAACTTACCAGAAATGTAAAACCGCTTATATACCAAAGGGAAGCAATCGGTCTATCTCCATGACAATCACCTTATGTGACAGGGACAAGGGCTAGCACAACCACACCCCTAGCAATTGTCGACAGTAAAAGAAAGTGTTAGATGAGGACTATAAATACGATAGAGAGGAAAAGAGTGGGAAAATTGAATAGTAGCAATTACCACAGAGATTGACAAAAAAGAAGAAGAATTAGGCACGGAGAGGGTAGATGAAATAGTGATATTCGGCCAAGCCACCACCAGAGAAAGAGAAGCACTAGATCAAAGAAAAGAAATCGGTTGAAAGGGGAAGAGGAAGAAGAAGAGAATTAACCCACAAAAACTGAATGGATTGAGGGAGAAAGAAAGGTATTCGGCTAAACAAAATGGAGAGCACAGTAGGTTGAAGAGTAGAGGAAACAAAATCGTAAAGTGAAGAAAAAGATTCCTGAATGGTCCAAGCTATAATCAGCCTCAAACAAAGAAGTGAAAAGAAACCAAAAGAAACTACAGAAAACGATATGGAGAGAAAAGATACTAAGTCAAAGCTGAATTCTTCCAAAACTGAAATCACTAGGTGTCTACAATCCTAATTCGGCATCAACACCTCCTCTACTTCAAATCCCCTTGATTTCCTCCTAAAATCTCTTCTCATATCTCTCCTCAACTCCCTCTTACAATCCCTCCATCATCAATTCAAACTCCACTCCCCTCAGCAGTGTTTCGATCAAACACAACCTTCTCCTACAGCCATCAATAAAAATAATCTCCATTTGCGCAAGCATGGATTCGAACCTCAGACCCCAAGCACACTCTCCACGCCACTATCCACTAGACCAGTAGGCCTATTCTGTCATGTTCTAACAATTTTTACTTATAACCCAAGACTTCTCAGACTCTTCCCAGAGCACATAACCACTGAAGTAGACATGCATTTGTGTCACTTTCTTGCACAACTAACTAGTTATGTGCCACCTCTAAACTACTCCCATGCTCAAGAACCTAATACTTCTAGGCCCAAATTCTGGGCGTTACAATTCACCCCTCCTTAAAGAAATTTCGTCCTCGAAATTTCTAACTATTAGAACGGTCGCATAACATAGACTACACCATTACGCTCACGCTGCGCACTCTAGAACCAAAACACTACCACATTTAACCTGAATGATTCCAGCATAGTCTATAGATAGACTGAAACAATGAATCGATCCAATACTCAGCCGCACGATCATGAGACCCAGCTCGAGCACCTCTCCGTCCTCCGCCACAGCCTCTTGTACCCCTACCGCAAGTACCACCAGTGTTTATTATCAAATTGCATTTTATCTTTATTAACATTTTTATACAGATCAATTTATAGTTCTAGTGTTTATTGACTGATGTTTTATAGAGACAGTATCAGAAGTGTAGAATTTTATTTCTGCACAACGCAGTGTCTATCAATTTTTCTACGGTTTCAGTATACGCTACCTAAGAGTTTGCAGTACTACCTACAGTAGTCTCAATAATCCAACCCATGACAGTTTCAGTCAAAATCAAAATACAGGTTTCAGAGAGAACTTACAGAATCGGTGTGGAGACTCGATGTACCACACATTCAGTAAAAATAACATTTCAAAATACTTTCAAATCATTTGAAATAGTTCTTTTAGAAATTTCAAGTTTTAGAAGAAACCAAAATCTATAGCTGAGTTTTGCAACCTGGCTCTGATACCACTATATGTAACACCCAAACTCGGCCTGGACGTTATGGTCGAATTAGGCGATGTCACATTGAAGTGTTTTTTGAAACCATAATTTTATTGGAAAGCCTGTTATATATTAAAACCTTATTATATCATTAACGAAAATTTGTAAATTATATTGTAACACCGCATACCCGTATCCTACGTCAAGACAGAGTACATGACGTTATGTAATAACCCGATTTAGGGCCTAGTCAGAATAGTGGTTTCGGAACCACAAACCTAAATTTAGAGAAATTATTTTATTATTATTTAGATGTTATAGCATGTTTTAAGAATGCATGAGAATCTGATAAAGAAATTTTAGCGTTTGTGAGCCCAATTGTGAAAAAGGACTAAATCGCATAAAGTGTAAAAGTCTTGAATTGATAGATAAAGGTGTTAAATAGTTAGAGAACTAAAATTAGGGGCATTTAAAAGGAAAATAGACCCTTGGAAGATGTCATGGCCGGCCATAGGGTCAAGAGGAGACAAAATTGTCAAAATTATGTGAGTTTTGGTCACCAATTTTGACTAGTTTTAATATTAAAATAAAACAAAGGCCACAATCTCTTTATTTTCTTCTTCACTAATTTTTACCAGCCATAGGAGGGTTTTGAAGCTTGAATTTTGCAACAAATTATCATCTCTAGAAGTAAGTGATTTTCATATCCTTCGTTGAAGATTTTTACATTTTTAAGACTATTGAAGCATAAGCTTTCAAATGAGGGTACTATTTTGCAAAATGGTTGAAAGGTAGCATTTCACCATGAAAGCATTTAGGGTGTTTTCTAAAATTTTATGGAAGAATATGAAGCTTAGTGGTGTGAAAAACAACTTTGGTGAAAGGATTTTCATGAAAATACCTAAAAAGGACTAATTTGCATAAGTTATTAAGTAGATGATATATGTGTGATATAGTGGGAATTTGGAGTTGCTATAAGAGTAAAAAGGGTTCGGCTAGGCTTAAGATGCCAAGAAATTCGATAAAAATCAATTTTCGAACCTAGGGGTAAAATGGTTATTTTGTCAAAGTCTAAGGGCAAAATGGTCATTTTACCAAAAATGTGAATTTTACATTGCTTAATCCTATTTAGTGACTAAATAAGTATATTTTGCTATTATAGATCAAGAATTACCAAGTCCAAACCTAGACTGGGGGAAAGCCGAACAAATCGACTAAACTGTCTAGTCATTACATTTTGAAATTCGAGGTAAGTTGTATGTAAATAATACAACTACATTGCTAATGTATGTATTGAATTGTACTTGAATTAAATATAGCATGAATTATTTGATTGTGGAATTTAGAAAGTGTGATGGTAATAGAGATAGTAGAGTTCCTGTTCGAACCTAGGAAATATATCTAATATTCATGCCATGACATATGGGTTATTATAGGCTAGGGTAAGACATGTTTGGGACATGCATTAGCCACATTATAAGAGCCAATGTAAGACCATGTCTGGGACACAGCATCAGCATCGAGACGAGTGCTAGTGTAAGACATGTCTGGGACATGCATCGGCCTCGAGACATAAGTTAGTGTAACACATGTTTGGGACATGTATCGGTTATAAGATGATAGTCAGTGTAATACCATGCCTGGGACATGGCATCGACATGATATATACGCTAGTGTAAGACCGTGTCAGGGACAAGGCATCGGCACCTTACCACGTTTGAGGCTTAATGAATATCCGATAGTGATCTGAATGGTTCAACGGTGAGTATTACAACTTTAAGTTAATGAGCATAGTATAACCGTGTTGTGAGTGGTACAGGTACCTATTTGAAATGTATGAGTTAAAAGCTCGATATATGCTATGAGTTTTATATGGATAATGATGAGTAAGTTATGCTTGCGCCTACTTTTATGCTATGAGCAGGTTAATGAATGGTAAAGTTGTTGTTGTATATTTATTTATATGTAGCTTACTAAGCTTTATGCTTACTCCCTATCCTTTCCTTTTTCTTATAGTGCCACCTATTTAGCTCAAGGATCAACGGAAGTCAAAGATATCAATCACACTATCAATCGAAGCTTTCGGTATAGTTTGATTTATATTTTTGAATATGGCATATATAGGGAACTAGACTTATGTTTTGTGTTAATATTAATTTGGCCAAATATGTTGGCTTGGGATAAATTCCTCATTTTGTATTAAGCCTTGAATGATGGCTAATATTCATTTTGATGTATGTAATGGTGTTATGTTCATGGATGAGTAAAATGTACAAATGAAATGTTATCTATTGTGGCTGATTTTATAGCATGAAATAGTCTTGTATTGGTTGTGGTTGTTATTGTGTAGGTTGTGTAAGTAAGGGTGGCAAAGAGGCTTGGTAAATAGCCTATATTGTCTACACAGGTAGACACACGGGTGTGTGTCTAGGCCGCGTACTGGCGTGTAATCCGACCGTGTGTCCCCTGCACGTAAAAATTTACAAGTCAGTATGCATGGTAGTAAACACACAGGCAGAGACATGGCCGTGTGCCTCAGCTGTGTAAGGGACACGGCCTAGCACACGGGCGTGTGCCTTGGTCGTGTGACATTTTGAGGTTGCTGACATCAGAAACAGAATGTCCAGGTTTTTGCACACGGGCTAGGAAACGGACGTGTAATGGCCGTGTGAAAGACATGGACCAGGGACACAGGCGTGTGCCCAGCCGTGTGAAAACCCCTGTAAGTGTGTATTTAGAATTAATTCCACACAGGTGGAGGACACAGGCATATCCCTATATTGCTTAGGCCATGTGAGACACATGGGCCATTAACACGGCCATGTTAAAAAGGTTACACGGGCGTGTTGCCCTTTCACACGGGCGTGTGCCCCTGTGTCAAGTGACATTTTCTCTAGATGGCAAGAGGACCCGAATTGGTCCGGAATGATTTTTGATGTGTGTTTTGGGCCTCGTAAACCCATCTAAAGGATATGGTATAAGTTTAAGAAAGATTCAAATTTGATCAGAGTTTCAGTAACTCAGAAATGTATGAAAGCATGAGTTTAAAGTTAGGTAACGCCTCATACTCTATCGCGGTGTAAAAATAGAGTATGAGGTGTTCCATTTAGTGGTATTAGAGCCATGGTTTAGTCAGTTCTAGGACAAACCTAGCGAGAGTACGAGTCTAGCTATACATGCCATAATTATATTGATAGTGTGACTACTTCTAACGATTATAAATTGTATTTCTATATAGTAAATGGATCCTTATATAGCCACAGCAGATGATGTAGAGAGTAACGTACCCGCTTCTACTGAAGGGACCGCGCCAGTTGAAAGTGAGCCCGTTACTATGGGACAAGACGGAAGGACTAGAGAAGCTTATATCCGAATGATGGACGCTTGGTACACGGAGTTTATTCGTGCGAATCCGAACACTACACCTTCCCCACCTCCTCCGATTTCTGAGTATGCCCCTGTAGCTCCGCAAGGAGTGGACGTGTTTAGTAGGGAGAAGCCTCCGGTAGACAAGATTTGAAAACAAAAGGCCGAAGAATTCTGGGCTAACTTAGATGACGACCCAAAGAAAACAGAGTTTTGGTTAGAGAATACCATCAGGGTGTTTGATGAACTATCGTGCACGCCTGAGGAATGCGTTAAATATGCTATATCTCTTTTGCTAGATTCGGCCTACCAGTGGTGGAACACTCTCATGTCTGTGGTACCAAAGAGAGAGTAACTTAGGAATTTTTCCAGGGAGAGTTCCGGAAAAGGTATATTAGCCAAAGGGTCATAGATCAAAAGAGAAAGGAATTTCTAGAGCTAAAGCAACGTCGAATGTCGGTGATGGAAAATGAGCATGAATTTGTGAGGCTCAGTAAGTATGCACAAGAGTGCGTGTCTACAGAAGACACTATGTGTAAGAGGTTTGAGGATGGCCTCAATGAAGATATCCGAGTGTTTGTTGGCATCTTAGAGTTGCGGGAATTTGTAGCACTTGTTGAAAGAGCCTGTAAGACCGAAGAATAGATTAAAGAAAAGAGGAAAGAAGCTTATAAGTCACGGGATACAAAGAAAAGATAGATGGGGAAGTCACATCAGTCTTCATCAAAAAGACCAAGAGAGTTCACGACCCGATCGAATACTTCGATAGGGTTCTCAAATAGAAACAAAAGCAAACAGAACACGACATCTAGAGTCCAGACTGCGTCTGTAGCGAGTGTCAGTAGTGCTCTGCCAAATAGGCCAAAATGTTCACAATTTGGTAGATGCCATTTTAGCAAGTGTCGAGGTAAAGAAAGATGATGTTTTAAATGTGGGTCACTGGACCATTTCATCCGAGACTGTCCTAATTTAGAAGAGGGAGAGAAAAAGCAAGTGAAGGCAAGTAGTGCTCTTTCGAGGGGTAGACCACAAAAGAACCCAAGAAGTGGGACTAGCGGTAGGGGCACACCAAGAGTTATTACGGTAAGGTCCGAGGGCAGAGCGCCTGCAAGGACTTACGCTATACATGCCCGAGAAGAGGCAGAGTCTTTCGATGTGATCACGGGTACTTTTTCTATCCATGAAATATCTATTGTTACTTTAATTGACCCGTGGTCTACCCACTCTTATATTTGTATGGATTTGATACCTCGTATGAATATGTTAGTTGAGTCCACTGAGTTTGTGATAAAAGTGTCCAACCCTTTAGGCAGACACGTGCTAGTTGATCAAGTGAGTAGAAATTGTCCTTTGACAATTAAAGGTCATTATTTTCCAACTAACTTGATGTTATTTCTGTTTAATGAATTCGATGTAATTCTTGGGGTGGTGATAAATCGTAAATTATACATAATTTTACCCCATGTTTAATGCATTTTATGGATAATTTCCCATTAGAATTGGTGAATTCGATGCTCCTAATGCTTTAATTTCATGTTTTATACTTAGAAGAGCATAGGAGAGCGAAAGGAACAAGAAACGGGCCAAAAACAGAGAAAATGGGCCAAGGTACGAAATCAATACGGCCTAGACCTCTTCATATGGGCATACCACACGGCCGTGTCAATTTGGCAGGCTCGAACACGGCCTGAAGTAATCGAACACGGGCGTGTGCCACAGGCGTGTCCCTGTCGAGCCCAAGTTGAGTCCAATTCAGAAAAGGCCAATTTTTAGTGCATTTAGCATTCCAAAGCCTATAAATACACCTTAGAGGAGGAGAAAAAAGGGAGACGGAGAATAAGGGGTAAGGAATTACTCCAAGGAAGCTGATTGATCCATCTCAAGAGCCAGATTCATCATCAAGACTGAAAATCTCTCCTCAATTTCCCTTCAGGAGTTTTGGGTTTTCTTTATGTTTTGTATTCTTTATTCTTCTGAGATTTTTTCTTATTTAGTTATGAACTAAAACCCCTAAATACCCAAGGGGAATGAAACCTAAGATGAATCTTATTATTATTTTATGAATCGTATGATAAATATTTAACTTGTTCTAATTATGTGTTCTTAATTCTTAATTTGATATCCCAGGATACTGATTCAAGATATGCTCTTATTCAGAGGAGGAATAGACCCTGTCTAAGAGTACATTTTTCATAATTAAGCGGAGTTGATTACGCACCTAGACATAGGGTGACAAGATCTTTTTCGGATTTGGGTGAAACCTAATAAGGGGATCTATAGATCGAGTTAATGCAACCCTAGAGTGTTAATTAGAGAAAAGTCTCGGTTATTCAATCTAGGTATTAGACGTTACTAGTCTTGAATAGGGATAATAACATAACTTAAGGATCTCTACGGAACAAGTTGAATGAATAAATCGTCTGATTCGGAGCCAGAATAACAAGTAAAGTCTAGGTGGATTTTTCCATAGGAATTGTCTTAAGTCAATCGATTTTTCCTAAAAGTAATTCCCTAATTCTTTTCTCTGTACATTCTTAGTTTAGATAATTAGTTAATTAAAACAAAAACCTCTTTATTCTTAGGCTAGATAATAAAAAGACAGTCATTACTAGTACTTTTAGTTCCCTTGAGTTCGACAATCTGGTCTTGCTAAAACTATACTACTATTCGATAGGTAAACTTGCCTACATTGCGATAATAGTTAGTTCAAGAATGAGTAATTATAAATATTTAAAACCTATCACGAAACCACGCGATCAAGTTTTTGGCGCCGTTGCCGGGGAACTAAGATATAAGGAACGCTCAATTTTTATTACTTTAGCCATTTATTTTTCTTGCAATTTAATTTTACTTTATTATTATTATTATTATTATTTATTAACCTACTCTTTCTTTCTCTTGGAAGGTTTTTATAGTTTATGACAAGAAGAAACCCGTCGGGACCATTACTTTTTGATGAAGAAATTGATCGTATAGTTCGTAGAAACCAAAGAGAAATAAGGCGCAGCTTAAGATACACGGAGAACGAGTAAGAAGACGATACTCAACCCCCAACCGAAGAGATGGCTGAAAACCAAGGCAATCAGCTACCTCCTGCAATTGTGGTTAATCAAAATCCTGCTCCACGCACTATGTATGATTATGCTAAACCTTCTTTAACAGGAACTGAATCAAGCATAGTTAGACCTGCTGTAGCTGCAAATACCTTTGAATTAAAACCTAACATAGTTCAAATGATACAACAATCTGTTCAGTTTGATGGTTTGCAGGATGAGGATCCCAACGCTCATTTAGCCAACTTCATAAAACTATGCGATACATTTAAGATT
This sequence comes from Gossypium arboreum, assembly GCF_025698485.1. Classification (NCBI taxonomy): domain Eukaryota; kingdom Viridiplantae; phylum Streptophyta; class Magnoliopsida; order Malvales; family Malvaceae; genus Gossypium; species Gossypium arboreum. Next base: position 70,733,309 of record NC_069081.1, read on the forward strand.
AATGGCGTTTTTGATAATGCCATCGTCTTCGGTTGTTTCTGTTTTCATTGAGGAACAAAGCTAAACAGTGGTTGAACTCGTTACCACGAGGGTCAATTACTACTTGGGAACAAATGACCGAAAAATTTTCAGAAACCCATTTTTAGAACACCGAGACAGCACTTAAAAATCAACAAGCATCGATCCAAAGCCTCGAAACTCAGATAGGCCAGCTTTCCAAACTAATCTCCAAATGACCACAAGGTAGTTTGCCAAGTAATACCGAACCTAACCCAAGGGAACAACTCAACGCAATTAATATTCAGTATGACGAAGGACTCGTTAAGCCTGAACCAGAACCGAGGCAAGAAACTGTGGTAAGCAAAGGTCAAGGTAAGGTAGATCAAAATACAAACAAACCAGTGACTGTCAAATATAAACCTCGTGTGCCATACCCCAACAAGACAAGGAAAGACCGCTCAGATGAACAATTTGGTAAATTCCTTAAACTCTTTAAAAAATTACATATTAACTTACCATTTATTGAAGCTTTATCGCAGATGCCAAATGCAATGAAATTTTTAAAAGAGCTTTTAACAAATAAGGGAAGGTTGGACAAGGCGTCGCATGTGGAGCTAAATGCAGTGTGCTCAGCTATTCTGAAAAATAAGCTACTGAACAAACTAAAAGAGCCAGGGAGTTTTACGATTCCTTGCTTAATTGGTAGTTTAGATGTTAATAATGCATTAGCTGATTTAAGGGCTAGTATCAACGTCATGCCTTTTAAAATGTTCAAGCAACTAGGTCTCAAGAAACCCAAACAGACTAGGATGAGCATTCAATTAGCAGATAAAACTATAAGATTTCCTAGGGGTATTATTGAAGATTTACTAGTCAAAATCGATAAATTTATATTTCCTGTTGACTTCATTGTTTTAGACATAGAGGAGGATAACAATACTCCTTTAATCCTAGGAAGGCCCTTTTTAGCAACTGCTAAAACAATTATTGATGTTGGCACAGGTGAACTCAAGCTTCGCGTAGGAGACGAAACACTCTCCCTTCAAGCTCACAATTCTGACAACACATCGAAAATTGAAGGTGATCGCCTAAACCGTTCTCTTAAAACTGACCACATGATACAACCCACTTTACAGGAGATAAGTCTGAAGAAAGTACATGAGCCACTCTCAAACAATAGTAGAGGTTCTATTCATGAAGAACGAAGGCTGCAAGTAGAGGAGCTAGATGAATGGCGAACACATGAACCGAGAACACACGATAAACCAAAACTACGCCAAAATGAACCCGATACCTCTCCAAATCAACTTAAGGTTGGTGATAAGGTCTTATTAGATGCCGCAGATCCCTACATTATCACTACCATACTGAATAAGGAAATCCCTCTTACAGTACTCAGTATTTTTCCATTCGGTACGGTGGAGGTGAGTCATCCCAAGTTCGGCACTTTTAAGGTAAACAACACCCGATTAAAACCTTATTTTGATGAGTTTGATAGCAGGAATGAGGAGAATAAACTCCCCAAACCACCATGACCATTCACTGGAGAGGTAAGTCGAGCTTAGACTATAAATAAGTTGTAACACCCCAAACCCGTGACCGTCACCGGATTTGACCACGTGGTGTTACCGGGCTTACTTCCCTTTATTTGTCTCTCGAAATATTTGATTTACATTCCAAGCGAGCTAGTTAAGCTGCGTCCTTTGTCACCTTAAAGTCATATCTCGAGTTCCGAACTCGAAAATCAGTTCCGTCAATTTTCCTGAAACTAGACTCATAATCCCATCTACACATTTTTCTAGAATTTTGGTCAAGCCAATTAGTACAGTTTATTAGTTAAAGTCACCCTGTTTGAGTTCGACTACACTGACCTTTGCGCATTACGACCTGGATATCATCTCGTACAGAGCTCCAATGATCATGCCGTTTGTTTCTAATGAAACTAGACTCAAAGGGGAATCTATGCATATAAGGCATGACTCCTAATTGTTTCTGGATAATTTATAGTAAATTTTTCAAAGTCGAAACAGAGGATCCAGAAACTGTTCTGGCCCTATCTCACAAAATCTCGAATATCTCTTAAAATACGACTCATATGGTCGTTTCGTTTTGTCCATATGAAAATAGATTCATCAAGGTTCAATTTCATAATTTATTCACTATTTAATTCTACTTATACTATTTTTAGTGATTTTTCCATCTCACCTAACTCTGCTTGACATCATTCTTGAAGCAAACAATGACTATTTCATAATTCTTCCATGGCCAACTATTTCATCATACATAATACAACTATGGCCACCTTATCAAAATTAAGGTTTCTAAGGCTCGTAACTATAGGTTTTAGGATCACACTCAATCGACCACATAGGCCATTTTCGCATGGCTTAAAGTTTACAACCCACAATTCAACAAAACAAAATAGCCTATACATGCCAAATGTTCTCCTAGTTTAACTACGAAGACAATACCAAAAGATTTCCAGCCGGTGTGATGACTTCAACGACGGTTCCGAAGCACGCATAAGCGATACGAGTCCAAGAGACCTAAAATGGGTGACAAGAAAACACCGAGTGAGTTTATAACTCGAGAAGTCATAAGCATTCATCAACCATCCATTAATAAAATTATCACAACATGAAGCGATAAACCACGCTAGGTACTCCATCCATATCAAAACTATACCATAATTCCTCGGACCTTTCGGTTCAATCTCATACCAAGTCATACATCCACATTTCATATTCCGTACAATAAGATATTTGAGGCATTTTCACACACCAACTCATTTTCACCATAATCATACAATTGCAATCATCACATAGATTTAAAGCTTACCAAGCTCAACCCCGAGCATGAGCATATTGCCTATTCGTCATGAGCTCAAGGTACTTGCCCGATCCATTGTCCGGGATTAACTCGATAATGTCGCACACTCGGTGCCAATTGTAATGCAAGAGCATATAGTGAATCCGCACACTTAGTGCTATAAAATCAGCTTCGCACACATAGTGCTATATAATTTGAGCTCGCACACTTAGTGCCATATATTTCCGACTTGCACACTTAGTGCCATTCTAAATCACCGTACACACTTATTGCCCGCACACTTAGTGCCGAAAGCAAATTTTCTACACTTTTCACTATCTCTTTTACATTCATCAATATCCTCTTTTCATACACATACATTCGTATATATTTCATCTCATTAAACACAATTGCATAGATATTACGATCATTTAATCAATAACAAATATATGCTTAATGACTTACCTTGTGTTAGGTAAAAGCGGTTCCAACTCAACTACTCGATGCTCTTTCCCTTGCCTTTGCTTGATTCTCCCCTTTAACTTCTTGTGCTAAATCAATAAGTTAACTAGTTTAACAAATCTTGCTAAATATTTATATCAAAATATTAATAATTTCATAGCATAGGAGACACATGACAAATTCATATATTTCTACTTTATGCTTTTGAGCTATTCGGCTAATAACCTTATGCAATCACCATACTATCAGTAGTCCAATCACACATGCATATCCATACTTGGGCATTCGGCAATCACCCTTGTTAATTTCTCATTTTCAGTCGGTTATATGTATACGTAATCCTAAGGTAATATTACGAATGGGCTTACATATATATGCATCTATGGCGAATGACCAAGCTCAACTCGACATCACATATGCTCCTTATTGATGGTCGAATATATATATATATATATATATATATCAACTATGCTATCATCAAATCACAAAATTTTATCTCATGAACACTTGACCCATTTCTCATGAGAATGAAACAACAAATAAGATGAACATCCCATTTTACCCCATGTGGCCGAATGCACCATTTGCTACCCAACTAATGATTTCACAATTCCAACCTCATTTCAACCTCTACTTATGCCATATAACATGAAAACAACCTCTACCCCTAACTCTTGATGTACGGCTTAGTGCTCCAAATCTCCATAGTAGTCTTGAGTTTCTTGACATTGTTAAAATGTATGCAACAATTGGATAAACATGTATAAACAAAGGTTTAAACAACACTTCAAGACTCACCTCCAACTAGCAAAAGGGTTGCCAAACTTCATAAATGAAGACCTCTCTATTTCCTTCCCTTAGTTTCGGTTTTGGCAAGATGGAGAAGAAGATGAACACTCCTCTTCCATTATCTCTTTTATTAATCTCTATTTCTCATCTATTTTAATTTTACTTGCCAATATAAAATGATAAACAACATAACTTGGTGGGATGAAGCCTTGCTTGGCCGGCCACTTAACATGGATTGGGCATTTTGACATGCAAATCCAATCTTTCCTATTTTAATACTATTTGGTCCTTACTCATTTACCTATCAAGCAAAATTCACATTCCTCCTATAAAATTAAAACATCAAATTTTTATACAAGTACTATCACACATATAAGATATGCAAATAAAATTTTAAATAAATTTTATGACTCGGTTTTGTGGTCTCGAAACCACTTCCCGACTAGGGTCAATTTGGGGCTGGCACATAAGTGCTTCTCGGGAGGCAACCCGAGCACTAACAATATTAATTTCTTTAAATTTTGGTATTTAACTCCTAACTTACTAATAGAAATCTTGAATACAGGTGTTTTCGCAGAGACACGGCCAAGCACACGGGCATGCTTAAGGCCGTGTGAAAATAGGGCAAAAGATTTCCCCAGCACGGGCTACGATTAAACGCCACAGGCATGCAATATGGCCATGGTCGAGCCTGCCAAAACAACATGGGCGTGTGACACGCCCGTGTGGAAGAACCGTGGGCGAACATGTTAAAACAACACGGGCGTTCGACACGCCCGTGTGGAACACTCGTGGTCGAACCTGTTAAATTAACACGGGCGTGGGGCTTGCACACACGGGCGTGGGGCTTGCACACACGGGCCTGGGAGAAGCGAACGAAGCTAGACACGGCCGTGTGAACCCAGACGCCCGAGCAACACGGGCGTGTACTAAATGTCAGACGTGCCCAAATTTGAAATTCGCGAATCACACGGGCTGAAATTGGGGGACACGGGCGTGTGCCCTGGCCGTGTAGCCCAAAATCTATAAATACCCAGCACTATTCACTTTCTTCCCCATTCAAAAACCCTAACCCTAGCAGCTGCAACTCCACACGGCCTCCCTGCCACGCCCGTGCGCCTCTTCCCACTTCATTTTTAACGCTCAATCTCTTTCCCTTAGCGTTTGTTTACTCCTTTCACTTCTATTTTACTTATTTCTAATGCTTATTATCAACATAAACTTCATATCTTTTGAACTATTTTTCATTTTTCTATCATTTAATTTGCATTCTTAGGTTAGTTATCATACATTCCGTGTCAAATTGAGATTAGGAAAACCTCATAGTCATTACATTTCTACTCTCATTCTCATTGTTATTTTGGTTGAGTTTGCTTCATACTAATAGTATTGGCTGAAATAGTTAGTTCTAAATCCATGCCTCTTATTTTTTTTGAATTCGTTTACCTATTATTATTATTCTTTATATTATAGGCTTTTGATGTTGTCTTCATGAGGAAAGAAAACTGTCGTACCTTCCTCAAAGAAGAGGAAGGGAGCGTCCTCTTCCGCAGGTCCTACCTTAGAAATTCGTCACTCCTACAGTTCCCCTGAGGGCCCGAGGAAGAACTGTTCCAAATACTTCGGGTCCGACCTTTAATAACGGGTCGCTACATCGACTGGGCTACTGTAGAATAGGTTCAGTTGGCTAATTCAATTCGAGCCCTCCTAACCACTGACCCTTGGGAGCTATTCTTTGGGATTATCGAGCCAACATACCTTGAGATATCGATGGAACTATGCTCAACATTCCATCTTCAGACCGTAATAATGAACTACGATGATCCCAATATGGTTCAATTTTGCCTTAATCCGCCAGCTAAGTGTCCCAGAGTTTGGTGCTATACTAAGCTTATATACGGAGGAGTTCAATAAGGAGAATGAACTACATGCTCTCAGTCGCCACATACATTTCTCTCCCTCGAAGTGCTGGCACACTTTGGGCCCTAGCACGGCCTCCTACAATCCTAGCCGCTCCAAGGCATCAGTTCTCCCACCATCCCTGAGGTACTTACACGCTATTTTAGCTCACACGATTATAGAGAGGCGAGAAAGCACTGGCGTCGTCAACACCCACGACGTCTACTTCTTATGGTGCATGTCGCAAGGGTACGTCATCGACCTTGCCTATTTCATCGCCCTTGCAATTCAGCACCAGACTGAGCGACATCGGAAGGGGGTCATCTCCATTGGCCCTGGCGTGACTCGACTGGCGCAACACTTCGGGCTCCTCAACACCGCAGCCTACGAGAGGCGCTGAGGAACCTACCCTCCCCAGTATCGTCTCGCCTAATCTACCGAGGATGAGGCCTACAAGGACATTCCTAATGATGTCCCCCCATAGCACGAGGACCCACCGACTCAGCCACCACCACAGTCTCGTCCAGTTCATGCGGCAGCTTCATATGCTGACATCTCCGAGTGCCTCACCCGATTCGAGCAGCAGTGTTTTCAACGATTTGACAACATTGATGCTACTCTATTGTAGATCTGTCAGCACCTTCACATCTCATCGCCAGTCCCACCTCGCAAACCATCCAGTGATGAAGATGTTTAAAAATATTTATTTATTATTTCATGTTTTTAATTTTTATTGAAACTACTTTTTATTTTTATTAGATTTTAGAAATTTTATTTTTAATTATTAATTTTAGTTATTTCTTTTTGGGTAATTATTCTCCCTAATATCCCCTAAAAAGTTCCTAATTTTATCACAGTTATTTAGAGCACTTAAGCTCATCGTCACATAGGAACTAAAACTCCACTGGGAAAGGTTCTCCATGACTGCCATGTCCTGATCGACCACGACCATAGCTACCACTAGATATAATATTCTTTTAGCGCAGGACTTATGGACTAATGAACCTCTATGACTGCCGGAGTATCCTCCTCCACTCTCGAACCGATTACTCTCCAAAACTCTAGTTCGAGGAATTCATCATACAAGAAGTTTCACTTCTCTCCCTATCTTATTTTTATACTTTAATATCTATCTTTGTACATTGAGGGCAATGTACGTCTTAAGTGTAGGGGGAATATTTATTTCATTATCAGAAAAATCCTTGAATGATTGCCTTATTCTCTTGAAAAGCTTTCATATCATATTTAGGATAAATTTTAATTAATTTATGATTTTGATTGATATATCTTGAATTAAAACATAGGGATTTATGCATTGATTGTTTAAACTTTAGGACATTAGAGAATCAAGCATGATAAGTTGATTTTTAAGAATTTAAAATTATAGGTTGTTTCCCCAAGTCTAGGTATTACTTTGAATTGGAAGTTATGAGTCTAAACATCAAAAAGCCATAATTTTTGTGAGATTTTTGAGCCTTTTGAGCATCTATTAATTCTTTCATGCTCACTTTTATTATTGCTTTGAGTGCGTCAGTATTGAACTATTATTCTAGAACTTGCTTGATTATGCATGTCGAGACCACACCATTTGATTTGATATGTCAAAATGATTAAGACACTTAGGGTTAACCCACTCATGCCATGAAAAGCCTACCTCCACGATTAACCCCTAGTAAACCCCCTTGAGCCTAACAAGCCATTTCTTGTATTAACCTCAATATTATTCCTTAACCCATTATTGTTGAAATCCCCTAAATTAATTTGACTCCTATTTTTGTTGAGATTTGAGTTGAAGAAATTGCTTAGCTATGTCTTGTTTGATTATTTAACTTGTTCTTAAAAAAAAACTATGTATACATATCTATAATTTCATATTCTGAGAAGAAGCTCTGCTGTACGCAAGTGAAGATTAACTCTTTTTCTATTTATGTAATTTTTCAATTCAATCTCGATTCTAACCCTTTCTTTCAGCTTGTGACCACACCCCCTAACCAAGCCTCATTACAACCCTCTAAAGACCTGTTGATTGATGTATTATCTTAAATTATAGTGGTGGAGATTTGATTTTCATGCAAGCCTATGGTAATAACTTTTCATTATTGACTATTGAGTGCTTCATTTATTATCCTTAAACACCTCAAGTGATTTGAGTGAATCTTTAGTGAGGATGTGAAACTCTGTGATATTCTGAATCAAAGGTAATTACTTAGATGCGGAGAGACACCTATGTTTGCATGATTAAATATTCAACTTGGAATGTTTGAAACTTTTATGTTCTTTTAGTTGAATTCTCAATGTATGATTACCTATGGATTATTCTGAGATATTATCGATAGAAATTATAAGTTGAGAAGAATTTATTTTGATTATGAGTTTAGAATTTTGCTTGAGGACGAGCAAATGCTTAAGTGTGGGGGTATTTGATAAACCATAAATTATACATATTTTTACCCCATGTTTAATGCATTTTATTGATGATTTCCTATTAGAATTGGTGAATTCGATGCCTAATGCTTTAATTTCATGTTTTATACTTAGAAGAGCATAGAAGAGCGAAAGGAACGAGAAACGGGCCAAAAATAGAGAAAATGGGCCATGGTACGAAATCAACACGGCCTAAACCTCCTCACACGAGCATACCACATGGCCGTGTCAATTTGGCAAGCTCGAACACGGCCTAAAGTAATCGAACACGGGCGTGTGCCACGGGCGTGTCCCTGCCGAGCCCAAGTTGAGTCCAATTCAGAAAAGGCCAATTTTTAGGGCTTTTAGGCATTCCAAAGCCTATAAATACACCCTAGAGGATGAGGAAAAAGGGAGATGGAGAATAAGGGGTAAGGAATTACTCCAAGGAAGCCAATTGATCCATCTCAGGAGCCGTATTCATCATCAAGACTGAAGATCTCTCCTTAATTTCCCTTTAGGAGTTTTGGGTTTTCTTTATGTTTTGTATTTTTTATTCTTCTGAGATGTTTTCTTATTTAGTTATGAACTAAAACCCCTAAATACCTAAGGGGAATGAAACCTAAGACAAATCTTGTTATTATTTTCTGAATCGTATGATAAATATATAACTTGTTCTTAATTATGTGTTCTTAATTCTTGTTTTGATATCCCTGGATACTGATTCAAGACATGCTCTTATACAGAGGAGGAATAGACCCTGTCTAAGAGTACATTTGTCATAATTAAGCGGAGTTGATTGCGCGCCTAGACATAGGGTGACAAGATTTTGCCAGATTAGGGTGAAACCCAATAAGAGGATCCATAGATCGAGTTAATCCAACCCTAGAGTGTTAATTAGAGAAAAGTCTCGGTTATTCAATCTAGGGATCAGACGTTATTAGTCTTGAATAGGGATAATAACATAACTTAGGGATCTCTACGGAACAAGTTGAATGAATAAATCGTCCGATTCGGAGCCAGAATAACAAGTAAAGTCTAGGTGGATTTTTCCTTAGGTATTGACTTAAGTCAATCAATTTTTCCCAAAAGCAATTCCCCAATTCTTTTCTCTGTGCATTCTTAGTTTAGATAATTAGTTAATTAAAACAAAACCTCTTTATTCTTAGGTTAGATGTACTTTTAGTTCCTTTGGGTTTGACAATCCGGTCTTGCTAAAACTATACTACTGTTCGATAGGTAAACTTGCCTACATTGCGATAATAGTTAGTTCAAGAATGAGTAATTATAAATATTTAAAACCTATCACGAAACCATGCAATCAGATAGATTGGTTGACCTCTCATAGTGTTGTAGTGGACTGTGGGAGAAAAGTTATCGAACTGAAATATGAAAACAAGAATATCCTTCAAGTTGGACTAGACGAATTGGATAATTTTCCTGTAATAGTATCGTCTTTGAATACTAAGAAATATTTGAAAAAAAGATATGAGGCTTACCTAGCTTTTATGTTGAATACCCAAGTGTCTGAGTCAAAGATTGAATCAGTACCAATTGTTTGTGAGTTTGTAGACGTGTTTCCGGAGGAATTACCCGGATTACCTCTAGTGAGAGAAGTTGAGTTTAGGATCAAGTTGGTCCCCAGTATGACACCCATCTCGATTGCGCTGTATAGGATGGCTCCGATGGAATTGAAAGAATTGAAGGTACAGTTGCAAAAGTTAACGGATAAGGGCTTTGCAAGACCGAGTTTTTCACTATGGGGTGCTCCAGTAGTTTTTGTGAAAAAGAAAGATGGGTCGATGAGGTTATGTATCGACTATAGACAGCTCAATAAAGTAACAATGAAGAGCAAGTATCCTTTGCCAAGAATCTATGACCTGTTTGATCAGTTAAAAGGAGCCACTGTACTTTCTAAGATTGACTTGAGGTCCGGATATTGCCAGTTATGAGTTCTTCGTCATGCCCTTTGGTTTGACTAATGCCCCGAAGTTGTTTATGAATTTGATGAATCGCATTTTTTGGCCATATTTGGACAAGTTCCTGGTGGTCTTTATCGACGACATATTGATTTACTCGCGGGATGAGGGTGAGCATGCAGAGCATTTGAGAATGGTTCTACAAACTTTGAGAGATAAACAGCTTTACACCAAATTCAGTAAGAGTGAATTTTGGCTAAAAGATGTCAGATTTCTACGGGACATTGTGTCAGGCAATGGGATTATAGTCAATCCGAATAAGATCTCAGCTATTATCAAGTGGAAACCGCCAAGGAATGTGACAGAGGTTAGAAGTTTTTTGGGTTGGATCGGATATTATAGATGATTTGCAAATGGATTTTCTATGATAGCTACGCTGATGACAAGGCTGTTGCAAAAAGATGATAAGTTCGAATGGACTGAAGAGTGTCAATAGAGTTTTGACAAATTAAAGGCCTTGTTGACTGAAGCCCCAGTGCTAGTGCAACCGGATTCGGGTAAAGAATTTGTAATATACAACGATGCCTCCTTGAATAGTTTAGGCTGCATACTTATGCAAGAAGGTAAGGTTATAGCTTACACTTCGAGAAAGCTAAAGCCTCATGAGAAGAACTACCCGACGCATGATCTAGAGTTGGCTGCCATCGTGTTCGCATCGTAAATTTGGAGACACGATCTGTACAGTGAGAAATGTCGAGTATTTACCGATTATAAGAGTCTCAAGTATTTGGTGACTCAAAAGGAGTTGAATCTACGGCAACGAAGGTGGCTCGAGTTAATAAATGATTATGAGTTGATGATTGACTATCACCCGGGCAAGGCAAACATGGTTACCAATGCATTGAGTAGAAAATCGTTATTTACGTTGAGAGCATTGAACACCAATTTGGCTTGAACAGAGTTGAGAGCTAGACGGATGTTTCTGCAAGAGATTCGGGAAGCTCAGAATAACGACAGTGATTTTCAAGCCAAGAGAACTCAGTGTAAGTAGGGCATCGAGTCAGATTTTCAGATTGGCACCGATGGATGCCTAATCTTCAAAGATAGGTTTGTGTACCCAAGGACAATGAGCTTATTCAGAAAATTATGCGAGAAGCGCATAGTGGTTGTTTGTCCGTCTACTCGGGTAGTGTGAAAATGTACAATGACCTTAAAAAAATGTACTAGTGGTCAGGAATGAAAAGAGACATTTCAGAATTCATTTCCAAGTGCCCTGTGTGTCAACAAGTGAAGGCTAAACATCAAGTACCTTCAGGTCTACTTTAGCCTATCACTATCCCTGAGTGGAAATGGGATCGGATTACTATGGACTTTGTAATAGGTTTTCCATTGACCTCAAAGAAAAAGGATGCTGTTTGGGTTATTGTGGATAGGCTAACAAAGTTGACGCATTTTATACCAGTGCGTACCGACTACTCCCTTGAAAAATTGGTTGACTTGTATATTTCTGAGATTGTGAGACTATACGGGGTACCTTTGTCGATTGTTTCGGATAGGTATTCGAGATTCACCTCAAGGTTTTAGAAAATGTTACAAGAGGCATTGAGAACAAAGTTAAGTTTTAGCATGACATTTCACCTGCAAACCGACGGACAGTCGGAAAGAGTGATTGAGATTTTAGAAGACATGTTGCGGTGTTATGTTCTAGAATTTCAAAGTAGCTGGGAAAGATAAATGCCATTGTTTGAATTTGCCTACAACAACAGTTATCAGTCAAGTTTGAAAATGGCGCCTTATGAGGCTTTGTATGGGTGAAAGTGTCGAACGCCCTTATATTGAACTGAGCTAAGAGAAAGTCAGATTCACGGGGTCGATTTAATCAAGGAGATTGAAGAGAAAGTTAAAGTGATTCACGACTGTTTGAAGTCTACCTTGGATAGGCAGAAATCCTATGCGGATTTAAAATGGAAAAAGATTGAATTCGAAGTCGGTGATCGAGTGTTTTTGAAAGTATCCCTGTGGAGGAAAGTTCTCAGATTTGGTAGAGGAGGCAAGTTGAGTCCCCGTTTCATAGGACCCTATGAGGTTATTGAGAGAGTAGGGTCGATTGCCTATCGATTGGTTTTGCCACCAAAATTGGAAAAGATTCATGATGTGTTTCATGTGTCCATGCTACGCCGATATAGATCAGACCCTTCGCATATGATTGTGCCAACGAAAGTGGAGATTCATCTGGACATGACTTATGCCGAAGACAAGGTTAAGATTTTAGCATGGGAAATCAAATGGTTAAGGAATAAGAGTATAGCACTCATGAAAGTTTTGTGGCATAGACATGGAGTCGAGGAAGCCACATGGCAACCCGAGAGACTATGAGAGATCAGTACCTGAACTTATTCACTGGTAAGATTTTCGGGGACGAAAATTCCTAAAGTGGAGAAATGTAGTAGCCTGATTTAGGGCCTAGTTAGAATAGTGGTTTCAAGACTAAAAAACCCGAAGTCAGAGAAATTATTTTATTATTATTTAGATGTTATAGCATGTTTTTAAGAATGCATGAAAATTTGGTAAAGAAATTTTAGCATTTGTGAGCCCAATTGTGAAAAAGGACTAAATCGCATAAAGTGTAAAAGTCTTGAATTGATAGATAAAGGTGTTAAATAGTTAGAGAACTAAAATTAAGGGCCTTTAAAAGGCAATTAGACCCTTGGAAGATGGCATGGCCGGCCATAGGGTCAAGAGGAGACAAAATTGTCAAAATTAGGTGAGTTTTGGTCACCAATTTTGACTAGTTTTAATATTAAAATAAAACAAATGCCACATCTTGTTTATTTTCTTCTTCACTAATTTTTACCAGCCATATGAGGGTTTTGAAGCTTGAAATTTGCAACAACTTATCATCTCTAGAAGTAAGTGATTTTCATATCCTTTGTTGAAGATTTTTACATTTTTGAGACCCTTGAAGCATAAGCTTTCAAATGAGGGTTCTATTTTGCAAAATGGTTGAAAGTCTAGGGTTTTGCCATGAAAATATTTAGGGTGTTTTCTAAAATTTTATGGAAGAATATGAAGCTTGGTGGTGTCATAAACAACTTTGGTGAAAGGATTTTCATGAAAATACCTAAAAAGGACTTTCATGAAAATACCTAAAAAGGACCAGTTTGCATAAGTTGTTAAGTAAATGATAGATGTGTGATATAGTAGGAATTTGGAGTTACTATAAGAGTAAAAAGGGTTCGACTAGGCTTAAGATGCGAAGAAATTTGATAAAAATATATTTTCGAGTCTAGGGGTAAAATGGTCATTTTGTCAAGGTCGAGGGGCAAAATGGTCATTTTACCAAAGATGTGAATTTTCGATTGCCTAATTTTATTGAGTGATTAAATAAGTGTATTTTTTTTATTATAGATCAAGAAATATCGAATCTGAACCTAGCCCGAGGGACAGCCAAGTATTGAATTGTACTTGAATTAAATATAGCATGAATTGTTTGATTGTGGAATTTAGAAAGCATGATGGTAATAGAGATAGCAGAGTTCCCGTTCGAACCTAGGAAATATATTGGATATTCATGCCATGACATATGGGTTATTATGGGCTAGGGTAAGACTTGTTTGGGACATGCATCAGCCACATTATGAGAGCCAGTGTAAGACCATGTCTTCGACACGGCATCGGCATCGAGACGAGTGCTAGTGTAAGACATGTATGGGACATGCATCGGCCTCGAGACGTAAGCTAGTGTAAGACATGTCTGAGACATGCATCGGCTATAAGATGATAGTCAGTGTAAGACCATGTCTAGGACGTGGCATTGACATGAGATATGAGCTAGTGTAAGGTCGTGTCCGGGACACGGCATCGATACCTTACCCACGTTTGAGGCTTAATGAATATTCGATAGTGATCTGAATGGTTCAATGATGAGTGTTACGACTTTATGTTAATGAGCATGGTATAATTGTGTTGTGAGTGGTACAGGTACCTATTTGAAATGTATGAGTTATAAGCTCGATATATGCTATGAGTTTTATATGGATAGTGATGAGTAAGTTATGTTTGCGCTTACTTTTGTGCTATAAGCAGGTTAATGAATGGTAAAGTTGTTGTTGTATATTTATTTATATGCAACTTGCTAAGCTTTATGCTTACTCCCTCTCCTTTCTTTTTTCTTATAGTGCTGCATATTTAGCTCAAGGATCAGCGAAAGTCAAAAATATCGATCACACTATCAATCAAAGCTTTCGGTATAGTTTGATTTATATTTTTGAATATGGCATGTATAGGGAACTAGACTTATTTTTGTGTTAATATTAATTTGGCCAAATGTGTTGGCCTGGGATAAATTCCTTATTTTGTATTAATCTTCGAATGATGGCTAATATTCATTTTGATATATGTAATGGTGTTATGTTCATAGATGAGTAAAATGCACAAATGAAATGTTGTCTATTATGGCTGATTTTATAGCATGAAATAGTCTTGTAGTGGTTGTGGTTGTTATTGTGTAGGTTGTGTTAGTTAGCATGGCAAAGAGGCTTGGTAAATAGCCTATATTGTCCACACGGGTAGACACACGGGCGTGTGTCTAGGTCGTGTGTGACATACGGACTGCCCTACGAGCGTGTAATCCGGCCGTGTGTCCCCTGAACGTAAACATTTCCAAGTCAGTATGCATGGTAGTAAACACACAGGCAGAGACACGGCCGTGTGTCTCAACTGTGTGAGGGACACGGCCTAGCACACGGGCGTGTGCCTTGGCCGTGTGACATTTTTAGGTTGCTAACGTTAGAAACAGAATGTCCAGGTTTTTGCACACGGGCTAAGACATGGGCGTGTCATGGCCGCGTGAAAGACACGGACCAGGGACACGAGTGTGTGCCCGGCTATGTGAAAACCACTGTAGGTGTGTATTTAGAATTAATTCCACACGGGTGGAGGACATAAGTGTCTCCCTATATTGCTTAGGCCGTGTGAGACACAGGGCCATTAACACGGCCATGTCAAAAAGGTCACACGGGCATGTTGCCCTTTCACACGGGTGTGTGCCCCTGTGTCAAGTGACATTTTCTCTAGATGGCAAGAGGACCCGAATTGGTCCCGAAAGATTTCCGATGTGTGTTTTGGGCCTCGTAAACCCAGCTAAAGGATATGGTGATAAGTTTAAGAAAGATTCAAATTTGATCAGAGTTTCAGTAATTTGGAAATGTATGAAAACATGATTTTAAAGTTAGGTAACGCTTTGTACTCTGTCACGGTGTAGAAAATGGGTACGGGTTTACCCGTTACCTAACTTAAACTCGTGCTTACTACCAACTTCGAGTCTCCAAGACTTGGACAAATTTAAAACTTTCTCAAATTCATCAACACGTCCTTAATATGAACCTACAAGACCCGAAATACCCATCGAAAATAATTAGAAAACATCTCGGGTTCTTTAGTCAACTTTAGAAAAATGACACTTGACACAGGGGCACACGCCCGTGTGGAAGGTGAAACATGCCCGTGTGATCAATTTGACATGGTCGTGTGGTTGGCCCGTGTGGCTCACACGGCCTAGGCAATACAAGGACACGCCCATGTCCGACACTCGTGTGGATTAATTCCAAATGCACACCTACAGGGGTTTTTACACGGCTTAGCACACGCCCGTGTCCATGGCTCGTGTCTTTCACATGGCCATGACACTCCCGTGTCCTAACCTGTATGCAAAAACCTAGACATTCTATTTCTAACGTCAGCATTTCTTAAGGGTCACACAGCTAAGGCACACGCCCGTGTGCTAGACCGTACCTTTCATACGGCTGAGACACATGGCTGTGTCTATTCCCGTGTGTTGACTATCATGCATACTGACTTGAAATTTTTACATACAGGGGACACACGGCTGAACAACACGCCCATGGTGCTAACTGTGTGTCACACACGGCCTAGACACACACCTGTGTGTCTACCCGTATGGACAAAATCAGGCTACTTACCAAGCCTCTTTGCCACCCTTACTTACACAACCTACACAAAAGCAACCAAAACTAGTACAAGACTATTTCATGCAATAAAATTAGCCGCAATAGACAACATTTCATTTGTGCATTTCTACTCATCCATAAACATAACACCATTTGAATATATTAAAATGAATATTAGCCATCATTCAAGGCTTAGTACAAAATAGGGAATTTATCCCAAGCCAACACATTTGGCCAAATTAATAATAACACAAAACACAAGTCTAGTTCCCTATACATGTCATATTCAAAAATATAAATCAAACTATATTGAATGTTTCGATTGATAGTGTGATCGATATCTCTGACTTCCGTTGAACCTTGAGCTAGATAGATGGCACTACAAGAAGAAGGAAAGGAGAGGAAGCAAACATAAAGCTTAATAAGTTGCATATAAATAATTATACAGCAATACCTTGCCAATCATAAACAAGTATCACAATACACAAGTGGGCATAAGCAAAACTGACTCATCAATATTCAATGCACATCATATAGCATATAATGTGGCTCACATTTTATATAGACCCAATAGGTACCTGTATCACTCACAACAAGGTTAGACTTTCCTCATTAACTAGAAATCAAAACTTTCATCATTGAACCATTCGGAATGCCATTGGATATTCCATAACCTCAAACATGGGGTAAGGTGCCGATGCCGTGTCCCAGACACGGTTTACACTAGCTCACATCTCAAGTCGAAGCCATGTCCCAGACATGGTCTTACACTGACTATCATTTCGTAGCCGACGCATGTCCTAGACATGTCTTACACTAGTATACGTCTCGAGGCTGATGCATGTCCCAAACATGTCTTACACTAGCACTCATCTCAATGTCGATGCCCTGTAGCAAACATGGTCTTACACTGGCTTACACAAGTGACCCTATCGTTGTGACAGCCCAAAATTGACCCTAGTCGGAATGTGATTTCGGGACCACAAAACCGAGGCATAAAAATAATTTAAAATTTATTTTGATGCCCATAATATGTGTGTATTCATGTGTGACATTTTTGATGTTTCGATTTAGAGTTATAAAGGTAAATTTCACTAGAAAGGACCTAGTAGTAAACTTTGAAAGTATGATGGGAAGATGTGTGATGACTAGTTGATCATGCATGCAAAAATAAAGGATTTGCATGTCAAATTTCCCCAAAAGAAGCTTAGTAGCCGGCCATGACATGGTTTATGGGCAAAGAAAACATGTTGAAACATGTTTTGTTAATGCATGATGTATTAAATGATAAAAAAATTAATGATGTTAGATGAGAAACAAAAAAATCAAAAAAATTGCTCATCCTTTTCCCCTTGTGCCGTGAGTGAAAGAAAAGAAAAGAAAAATTTGTTCATCCTTGTTCTTTCCTTTTTGGCCGAAATTACTAGGGAAGAAGGTAGGATTTTTGCACCATCTTTTGGTTTAGAAGAGATCTAGAAGGAGATTTGGCTATACTTGCATCAAGATTAAGGTATGTATGAGGTTGTGTCATGAGATTCATGCATGTTTTAGTTGCTAACTTGATGTTCATGCTAGCCATGGTTCAAATCCTTGTTATGCCATGGAAATGGTATTTGGCCAAAGTTGATATTGTGTTAAAGCCATTGCATGCTAAATGTGAAGCTTGATGATGATGCATGTAATGATGGATTGACTACTCTTGAAATTTCTTTTAGCATTCTTGAGTAAGCCATGGAGTTTTTTTTGTTTAACCATGACCAAAAATTGAAAGGGTGTGGTGTGTGATGTATTCGGCCATGGTATGCTCATGAGCATGGTTTATGCTTCTTGCATGATAGTTAAAATTGTGTTTTGGATGGTTGTGAACACCTTGAGAATTCGGCCTTGCACCTATATGTGTATATATGTTTGCACATGATGTTTTGGTTATGAAGTAAGTGATAAATATGTTTGTTTAAAGAAGAAAATGTTGAAGAATGTTTGTGAAATGGCAAGTACATTCGGCCTAGTACACATATGATGTGAAAATCTTGGAATTTATTGTTGATTTGGTGCAAGTATGACTAAGTATAATCGGCCATATGAGTGCTTGATGCTATATTATAAGTATTGAGCTACAATATGTAAAGCATTAGCTAGTAAAATGTGTGCCATTCATGTGTGGTGTTAAACATGTAATTGGCCTCAACATCAACATGCATAATCGGCCATGAATGAGTGCCTAAGAGGTTGTGTTGTTCGGCCATGAGTAAGCATGTTGAAGGCTTTGTGTGTTGAGTCGATTCATGAATTCCGTACTTATGTGACTTTAATGTCTAGTGAATATATGTGGGCTAAATGCCTTGAGTTCCTCTTTTCGATACTCAAATGATTGAATCAAATTATTTGTTAAATTAAGCTCAAGAGCAAAGAGGACCAAATCAGATAAAGGGAAGGAAAAAGTAGTCGAATAGCCATCGAATCGTTCGACAACATCCGAGGTAAGTTTTCGAGTATCGAAACTTAGATTTTGATTCGATTGAATGAAGTAATAAACAATCGAAATTGTGCCCTTGTATGTGGCCATTGAGCCGAAATGATATTCTTAATTAAGTGAATTGTGCATAAAAGTTTTGTTATGACATTGAAACAAAGATGTGTATGAATGTGCGAATTGTGATATCCGGGCTAAGCCCGAAGGCAATTGTGCGAGTTATGATATCCGGGCTAAGCCCGAAGGCAATTGTGCGAGTTATAATATCCGGGCTAAGCCCGAAGGCAATTGTGCGAGTTGTGATATCCGGGTTAAGTCCGAAGGCATTTGTGCGGGTTACCATAACAGGGCTATGTCCCGAAGGCGTTTGAGCAGTAGCTATATCGGTTAAACTCGAAGGTATGTGATTTGAAAATTATAAGCTTGCTGTAAAATTTTCAGTTAATGCACTTGTGAAGTTCCCAACAACAAGGTATGTTTTGTGTGTGCTTTGCACACTATGAGTAAGTCGTATGAATATTCGCTCCAATGATAAATGAGCTATCGGCATTAACTAAGCCGTTATTTGTGTATGAACATGAGAGTTGGGATTGTGAAGTAAGCATGTCTTTGAGAAATTGTGCATATGAATTATTGTTTAGCTACTTGAATGCTATGCTTTGGTTGTGTGTATATTATGGCTCGAAACTTACTAAGCATAAATTGCTTACTCCGTTTCTTTGTTTCTCTGTTTATAGATTTTGCTCGTTAGCGATCGGATTCGGGATCATAGAAGTTGAAGTCAACCACACTATCAAAGCCCTTTTTGGTACTCCTTTAGTTGAGTTTTGGATATGGCATGTATAGGACTACCCTCGGTTGTTTTTAAGTACTTTGTGATGTATATGTGTGCGGCCATGCGAAAATGGTTCGTAAAAGTGGAGTATGGAATTTGACCATATGTGGTTTGTAATTATATTTGGTTTCATGATGTGATTATGGTTTGGAATGAGAGAGTTGGTCACATGATCAGCCATTGGAATGGCTAAATATGATATGACTAGACTATAGTTGGTCTATGGGAACTACAATATAGGTAAAGCCTACCTTAAAAAAACAGATGCTGCTAGCTGCAGTGATGTGGATGTGAAAAATCACCAAAATTTGTAGGAATGGTGTTAAATAGTGAATAAATTATGCAATCGAACCTTGACGAGTCTATTTTCATATGAAAGTAACGAAACGATCATATGAACAGTATACCGAGAGATATTAAAGTTCTCGTGAGACAGGACCAGAACAGTTTCTGGGTCCCCTATCGCAACTTTGAAAATTTACCATAAATTATCCAGAATGAATTAGAAGTCATGCCTTATATGTGCAGATTCCTTTTTTAGTATAGTTTCATTAGAAACAAACGGCATCAGTATTGAAACCCTGTACAGAGAGATATTCAAGTTGTAACGCGCGAAGGTCAGTGTTGTCGACCCCTATAACATGGGTGAATTTAACTAATAAACTGTACCAATTGGCCCAACCAAAAATTCTAGAAATAAATCCATGAATGGATATATGAGTCTAAATTCAGGGAAAATTTACGGAATCAGTTTCCGAGTTGTGAAACTCGAGATATGCTTTTAAGGCGACAATGACGCAGTTTTCCAACTTATGCAGGAATGTCAAATTGGTCGGCGCCATTAGTGGTTTTGGTTTGTTAACCCCTCGTGTCCGACACCGTCAACGGTCTCGGGTTTGGGGTGTTACAATTTTATTGGTATCAGAGCTACGATTTAGTCGATCTTAGGACTACCGTGATATGTTTGGGGTCTAGCTATACATGCCATTAAGTGATAAATTGATAGTGTGGTGATTTCTGACAATTTGAGTTTGTGTTTGTTTATAGCAATGGATCCGATCCCAACCGAGCAATAGCGATGATGAGGAGAGTGTGGCGCTGCTCCCGCGCAAGGGACAGCGGCGGACTCTCAACCTATTGCCAACAATCCGAATGATGAGGCTAGGCAAGCCTTTTATAGTGTGATGAATGATTGGTTTAACCAATACATTCGAACTAACACGGATGTTCCACAACCTCCATTCCGATAAATGCAACCCCGCACCTACAATACCTCCGATGAATCGACCAAATAAGGTCAAGTAAGCCCCAATCGACAGGATTGAAAACATGGGGCCACTTGAATTTAAAGCTACGGATGATGACGATGCCGAGCAAGCTGAATTTTGGATGGACAACACTATCAAGGGTGCTCGATGAGCTATCTTGCACACCGATGAATGCTTAAAGTGTACTATCTCCTTGCTACGCGATTCCGCCTACTATTGGTGGAGTACTCGACTTCTGTTGTGCCTAGAGAGGAAGTAACTTAGGAGTTCTTTCTAACCGAGTTAGAAAGAAGTATATCGATCGAGATTTATGGATCAAAAGCGGAAGGAATTTCTTGAACTTAAACAAGGTTCCATGTCGGTTCTGACTACAAATGAAAATTTGTGAGGCTTAGCAGATGCTGCTGAATGCATTTCTTGAAGTGTGATGTGTAACGCGAAGATGGGTGAACGATGATATAAAGTTGTATGTTGGCATTTTGGAAATCAGAGTTTGTGGCTCTTGTCGAGCGGCGTGCAAAGCCGAGGAGCTCGATATGGAGAAAAGAAAAGTGAAGTGGGAGCAAGGGAGTTTCAGTAAGAGGTCTTGGGAAGCCCTTCCCACGATCATCAAAGAAATTTAGAGATGGCTTAGGCGGTCTAGAGACATTTCGGGCTTTTCTAAACGAGACCGCGATCGACCCCCTATGGGCACGCAAGTCACTTCGATCGCTAGAGGTGGAAATGAACGTCGAGAGAGAACGGAGTGCCAGTATTGCGACAAATGACATTCTGGAAGTTGTAGATTCCGTGACCTCTCCTGTCACAAGTGCAGATCGGCCGACCACTTTATCAAGGATTGCTGAGGTTGCTTGAACAAAATGTAAGTCAAAGTGGAAACCCGGGTGCTACCACTGCACGAGGTAGGCCATCCAGAAATGCGGGCAATGCTAGTGGCGGTCAGAGAGGGTCGAGAGATGCTACAACAAGACCCGAGGCTCGTGCTCCTGCTAGGACTTATGCCATCTGCGCACGCGAGGATCTTTGCCTCACCGGATGTTATTACCGGTACTTTCACTCTTTTCGATACTAATGTGATTGCTTTGATTGACCCTGGTTCTACTCATTCTTATATATGTGAAACCTTAGCATCCAGTAAGACTTTGCCTATTGAGTCTACTGAGTTTGTAATTCGGTGTCAAACCCTTGGGTCATTACGTGCTTGTCAGCGAAGTGTGTAAGAAAAGTCCCCTAGTATTCCGAGGTTCTTGTTTTCCGGCGGACTTGATGCTTTTGCCGTTCGATGAATTCGACGTTATTCTTGGTTTGGATTGGTTGACCATGCACGATGCGATTGTAAATTGCAAAAGCAAGACCATCGATTTGAGGTGCGCGAATAACGAGATAATTCGGGTTGAGTCTACGGACTTAAAGGGGTTGCCAGCTGTAATATCAGCAATGTTGGCCCAGAAATATGTAAGAAAAGGGTGCGAAGCGTACCTTGCGTATGTGCTCGATGACAAGGAGTCAGAAAAGAAACCCAAATCTGTGCCAGTGATTTGTGAATACCCGGATGTTTTCCACGAAGAATTGCGGGTTTACCACTGTTCGGAAATAGAGTTTGGCATCGAATTGGTACTGGTACCACTCCAATTTCGATAGCTCCATATCGTATGGCACCAACGGAATTAAAGGAGTTGAAAGCTCAGTTGCAAGAATTGGTGGATAGAGGTTTTGCTCGTCCGAGTTTTTCACCTTGGGGTGCGCCAGTGTTGTTTGTGAAAAAGAAGGATGGAACCATGAGGCGTGCATCGACTATCGTACTATCGTCGACAATAAGCGGCGATAAAGAACAAATATCCGTTATCAGCGTATCGACGATTTGTTCGATCAAGCGAAGAACCTCGGTGTTCTCGAAAATAGATTTGAGATCGGGCTATTATCGATTCATGAATTCGAGATTCAGACGTACCCAAAGCGCCTTGAGCGAGATATGGTCACTCGAGTTCCTAGTGATGCCGTTTGGGCTTACTAATGCCCTGCGGTATTTATGGATTTGATGAATCGGGTCTTGGACCATATTTGGATCGGTTCGTAGTTGTCTTCATTGATGACATTTTGGTCTATTCGAAAAATGAGACCGAACACTTTGAACACCGAGGATAGTGTTGCGAATTTTACGGGATAAGCGATTATATGCTAAGTTGACAAGTGTGAGTTCGGGTTAGAGAGGTTAGCTTCTTGGGTCATGTGGTATCTGCATCGGGTATTCGAGTCGACCGAACAAAATTTCAGCCATACTTAATTGGAAGCCTTGAGAAATATTCTTGAGGTTGAGACTTTTTGGGGCTTAGGTTATTACCGACGATTTGTAAAGGTTTCTCAACGATAGCCACGCCAATGACGGCTACTCCAAAAGGATGTTAAGTTGAATGGACGGAGAAATGTCGAAAAGTTTCGATCAACTGAAAACTTATTTGGTGAAGCCCCAATTCTAGTGCAACCCGAATCGGCAAAGAGTTGTCATCTATAGTGGCGCCTCCTACTTGGGTTAGATTGCGTATTGATGCAAGAAGGTCGAGTTGTGGCCTATCGTCGAGGCAATTGAAGCCACATGAGAAAAATTATCCGACCCATGGTCTCGAATTGGTCGCCATCGTATTCGCCTTAAAGATATGGCGACATTACTTATTTGGTGAGAAGTGCCATGTGTATTCGGATCATAAAAGTCTCAAATATTTGATGACTCAAAGAGACTTAAATCTGCGACAAAGGCGTTGGCTCGGTACATTAAAGGATTATGAGTTGGTCATTGACTATCACGGGAAAGGCGAATGTGGTTGCGGATGCCTTAAGTCGTAAATCATTATTCGCTACGAGTGATGAATGTGCACTTGTCCGTTCGATCCGACAATGTGTTAGTAGCTGAATTGAAAGCCAAATCATTATTGATACATCAAATTCGTGAAGCTCGAGAAAAGTCGACGACGAGTTGGGCGCAAAAGCGAAATTTGAGTGTGTTCGAACAAGGACTCGGAGTTTCAAATCGATGATGACGATTGTTTGAGGTTCAAAAGCGTCTGTGTGTTCCAAAGAATTGAACTTATTTTGATAATTCGAGCGAAGCCCATTGTAGCCGAATGGCAATCCACCCGGAGTACGAAGATGTACAACGATTTGAACCGTCGATTTTGGTGACATGGTATGAAGCGAGACATCTCCGACTTTGTTTGAGATGTTTAATATGTCAACAAGTGAAAGCGGAACATCAAGTGCCTTGAGGATTACTTGACCGATCACGATACCGAGTGGAAATGGGATCGAGTCACAATAGACTTTGTATCCGGACCGCCATTGTCGACAAGTAAGAAGGATGCGATTTGGGTCGTTGTAGATAGATTGACTAAGTCACTCACTTTGTCCCCAGACGCACGGGTTTTCAATGGACAAACTAGCGAATTGTACATTTCTCGGTTGTGAGATTACACGGGTGCCTATTTCCATCGTGTGGGATAGAGATCCGAGATTTACCTCGCGATTTTGGAAGAAGTTGCAAGAAGCTTTGGGTACCAAGTTGCGTTTCAAAGACCGCCTTTCACCCCAAACCGATGGTCAATCCGGCGGATAATTCGAGATACTTGAGGAGATGTTAAGATGTTGCATCCTCGAGTTTAGTGGTTCACGGAGCGGTATTTGCCTTTGATTGAATTCGCACAACAATAGTTTTCAATCAAGTATTAAGATGGCACCCTACGAGGCTTTATGCGGTCGTAAATGCCGTGACGCCATTGATTTGGACTAAGCTCGATGAAAGCAAAATTTTCGGGTGGATTTGATTAGAGATCTTTGAATAGAAAGTGAAAGTAATCCGTGAAAGTCGAAGATAGCCTCCGATCGTCGAAGTAAATGCATGCGGGTTTGAAACGAAAAGACATCGAGTATCGGTGGGAGATAAAGTGTTTCTCAAGGTTTCGCCTTGGAAAAGATACTCGATTCGGTAGTAAGGGCAAGTTGAGCCCGAGGTTCATTGGGCCATATGAGATATCCGGCGAGTCGGTCCGGTTGCATATCATTTGATTTTGCCCCGAACTCGAAAAGATTCACGATGTCTTTCATGTTTCGATGCTTTGGCGCTATAGATCGATCCATCGCACGTGATTAGTCCCTCAGAGGTTGAAATTCAAGCCAATATGAGTTATGAGGAAGAACCGATTCGTATCCTATCATGTAAAGTGAAAGAGTTGCGAAACAAGCGGGTTCCGCTAATGAAAGTGTTATGGCTCAAACACGGGATAGGAGAAGCTACTTGGGAAATTGAGAACTCTATGAAAGAGCGATACCCAACCCTATTTACCGGTAAGATTTTCGGGGACGAAAATTTCTTAAGTGGGGGAGAGTTGTGACAGCCCAAAATTGACCCTAGTCGGAATGTGGTTTCGGGACCACAAAACCGAGGCATAAAAATAATTTAAAATTTATTTTGATGCCCATAATATGTGTGTATTCATGTGTGACATTTTTGATGTTTGATTTAGAGTTATAAAGGTAAATTTCACTAGAAAGGACCTAGTAGTAAACTTTGAAAGTATGATGGGAAGATGTGTGATGACTAGTTGATCATGCATGCAAAAATAAAGGATTTGCATGTCAAATTTCCCCAAAAGAAGCTTAGTGGCCGGCCATGACATGGTTTATGGGCAAAGAAAACATGTTGAAACATGTTTTGTTAATGCATGATGTATTAAATGATAAAAAAATTAATGATGTTGGATGAGAAACAAAAAAATCAAAAAAATTGCTCATCCTTTCCCTCTTGTGCCGTGAGTGAAAGAAAAGAAAAGAAAAATTTGTTCATCCTTGTTCTTTCCTTTTTGGCCGAAATTACTAGGGAAGAAGGTAGGATTTTTGCACCATCTTTTGGTTTAGAAGAGATCTAGAAGGAGATTTGGCTATACTTGCATCAAGATTAAGGTATGTATGAGGTTGTGTCATGAGATTCATGCATGTTTTAGTTGCTAACTTGATGTTCATGCTAGCCATGGTTCAAATCCTTGTTATGCCATGGAAATGGTATTTGGCCAAAGTTGATATTGTGTTAAAGCCATTGCATGCTAAATGTGAAGCTTGATGATGATGCATGTAATGATGGATTGACTACTCTTGAAATTTCTTTTAGCATTCTTGAGTAAGCCATGGAGTTTTTTTTTGTTTAACCATGACCAAAAATTGAAAGGGTGTGGTGTGTGATGTATTCGGCCATGGTATGCTCATGAGCATGGTTTATGCTTCTTGCATGATAGTTAAAAATTGTGTTTTGGATGGTTGTGAACACCTTGAGAATTGACCTTGCACCTATATGTGTATATATGTTTGCACATGATGTTTTGGTTATGAAGTAAGTGATAAATATGTTTGTTTAAAGAAGAAAATGTTGAAGAATGTTTGTGAAATGGCAAGTACATTCGCCTAGTACACATATGATGTGAAAATCTTGGAATTTATTGTTGATTTGGTGCAAGTATGACTAAGTATAATCGGCCATATGAGTGCTTGATGCTATATTATAAGTATTGAGCTACAATATGTAAAGCATTAGCTAGTAAAATGTGTGCCATTCATGTGTGGTGTTAAACATGTAATTGGCCTCAACATCAACATGCATAATCGGCCATGAATGAGTGCCTAAGAGGTTGTGTTGTTCGGCCATGAGTAAGCATGTTAAAGGCTTTGTGTGTTGAGTCGATTCATGAATTCCGTACTTATGTGACTTTAATGTCTAGTGAATATATGTGGGCTAAGTGCCTTGAGTTCCTCTTTTCGATACTCAAATGATTGAATCAAATTATTTGTTAAATTAAGCTCAAGAGCAAAGGGGACCAAATCCGATAAAGGGAAGGAAAAAGTAGTCGAATAGCCATCAGAATCGTTCGACAACATCCGAGGTAAGTTTTCGAGTATCGAAACTTAGATTTTGATTCGATTGAATGAAGTAATAAACAATCGAAATTGTGCCCTTGTATGTGGCCATTGAGCCGAAATGATATTCTTAATTAAGTGAATTGTGCATAAAAGTTTTGTTATGACATTGAAACAAAGATGTGTATGAATGTGGGAATTGTGATATCCGGGCTAAGCCCGAAGGCAATTGTGCAAGTTATGATATCCGGGCTAAGCCCGAAGGCAATTGTGCGAGTTATGATATCCGGGCTAAGCCCGAAGGCAATTGTGCGAGTTGTGATATCCGGGTTAAGTCCGAAGGCATTTGTGCGGGTTACCATAAACGGGCTATGTCCGGCGTTTGAACAGTAGCTATATCCGGTTAAACTCGAAGGTATGTGATTTGAAAATTATAAGCTTGCTGTAAAATTTTCAGTTAATGCACTTGTGAAGTTCCCAACAACAAGGTATGTTTTTGTGTGCTTTGCACACTATGAGTAAGTCGTATGAATATTCGCTCCAATGATAAATGAGCTATCGGCATTAACTAAGCCGTTATTTGTGTATGAACATGAGAGTTGGGATTGTGAAGTAAGCATGTCTTTGAGAAATTGTGCATATGAATTATTGTTTAGCTACTTGAATGCTATGCTTTGGTTGTGTGTATATTATGGCTCAAACTTACTAAGCATAAATTGCTTACTCCGTTTCTTTGTTTCTCTGTTTATAGATTTTGCTCGTTAGCGATCGGATTCGGGATCATAGAAGTTGAAGTCAACCACACTATCAAAGCCCTTTTGGTACTCCTTTAGTTGAGTTTTGGATATGGCATGTATAGGACTACCCTCGGTTGTTTTTAAGTACTTTGTGATGTATATGTGTGCGGCCATGCGAAAATGGTTCGTAAAAGTGGAGTATGGAATTTGACCATATGTGGTTTGTAATTATATTTGGTTTCATGATGTGATTATGGTTTGGAATGAGAGAGTTGGTCACATGATCAGCCATTGGAATGGCTAAATATGATCATATGTGGACCTAAGTATGACTAGACTATATTTGGTCCATGGGAGCTACAATATAGGTAAAGCCTACCTTAAAAAAACAGATGCTGCTAGCTGCAGTGATGTGGATGTGAAAAATCACCAAAATTTGTAGGAATGGTGTTAAATAGTGAATAAATTATGCAATCGAACCTTGACGAGTCTATTTTCATATGAAAGTAACGAAACAATCATATGAACAGTATACCGAGAGATATTAAAGTTCTCGTGAGACAGGACCAGAACAGTTTCTGGGTCCCCTGTCGCAACTTTGAAAATTTACCATAAATTATCCAGAATGAATTAGAAGTCATGCCTTATATGTGCAGATTCATTTTTGAGTATAGTTTCATTAGAAACAAACGGCATCAGTATTGAAACCCTGTACAGAGAGATATTCAAGTTGTAACGCGCGAAGGTCAGTGTAGTCGACCCCTGTAACATGGGTGAATTTAACTAATAAACTGTACCAATTGGCCCGACCAAAAATTCTAGAAATAAATCCATGGATGGATATATGAGTCTAAATTCAGGGAAAATTTACGGAATCAGTTTCCGAGTTGTGAAACTCGAGATATGCTTTTTAAGGCGACAGCGACGCAGTTTTCTAGCTTGTCTGGGAATGTCAAATTGGTCGGCGCCATAAGTGGTTTTGGCTTGTTAACCCCTCGTGTCCGACACCGGCAACGGTCTCGGGTTCGGGGTGTTACAATCGTCATGGCATGAATATCCGATTTTATTTCCTAAGGTTCCCACGGGAATTCTACTATCTCTATTCTCATCACATTTTCACATTTCCACAATCAAGCAAATTATGCTATAATAATTTCGATACAATTCAAACACATATATTATCAATGTAGTTGTATTATTTACATACAACTTACCTCAAATTTCAAAATGTAACGACTAGACGATTTAGTCGATTTGCTTGGCTGTCCCTCGGTCTAGGTTCGGATTCGATATTTCTTGATCTATAATAAAAAAAATACACTTATTTAATCACTCAATAAAATTAGTCAATCGAAAATTCACTTCTTTGGTAAAATGACCATTTTACCCCTCGACCTTAACAAAATGACCATTTTACCCCTAGACTCGAAAATCAATTTTTATCAAATTTCTTTGCATCTTAAGCTTAGTTGAACCCTTTTTACTCTTATAGCAACTCCAAATTCCCACAATATGACACATTAATCATCTACTTTACAACTTATGCGAACTAGTCCTTTTTAGGTATCTTCATGAAAATCCTTTCACGAAAGTTGTTTACCACACCACTAAGCTTCATCTTTTTCCATAAAATTTCAGAAAACACCCTAGATGCTCTCATGGCAAAACCCTAGACTTTCAACCATTTTGCAAAATAGTACCCTCATTTGAAAGCTCATGCTTCAAAGGTCTCAAAAGTACAAAAATATTCAAGAAAAGCCATTAAAATCACTTACTTGTGAAGACTTAAAGTTACTAAAATTTTTGAAGCTCAAAACCTCCAAAAATGGCTGAAAATAGGTGGAGAAGAAAATAAGAAATAGGATGATATCATCTTTCTTTTATTTTATTTCTATTTTAGTAAAATTAGCTACCAAACCTACCAAACTTGGACTTTTTGACCAAATTACCTCCTATGGCCAGCGAAGCAATCTCTATAGGGTTTAATTTCCCTTTAAAGACCCCCAATTTACGTTCTCTAGCTGTTTGACACTTTTAGCTATCAATTTAGGACTTTTGCATTTTATGCGATTTACTCTTTTTTCTCAATTAAGCTCACAAACGCTAAAATTACTTAACCAAAATTTTCATGCACTCATATAAAACATCCAATGACTCCAAAATAATGATAAAATACTTTAGTTGAATCCGGATTTGTAGCCTCGAGACCACTATTCTGACTAAGCCCTAAATCAGTCTGTTACAAATATTAAATTGCTATTACACTTTAAAACTATGTTTGTTGCAGAAGCTTTAAAATTATATTAAGAAGACGTGGTGTTTTTGAAAAATAGTTATCTTTTGAAAACATGTCTTCTTCCTACAACTAGCAGTTTATATCAAGGCAAGTAAAATCCCAAATTAAAAGTTAAAATCTTAGAGAGGCCTTGTTACATTAATAAATACCCAATTCGAAATTTAATAGTAAGTAAAAGTCAAATACAAAGCAAGAGCAGTAGTGTGGCCACCTCCGAATCCCTTGCAGCACCGATCCGTCTAAGGCTGGGGATTTCCAATACAAATAAACAGAGGATGAGTTTATGAAAACTCAGTGTGTAATCCAATATAAGCAAACAATCAGAGTAAACACAATTTGGGCCTAAGCCCTTACAGTTTCAGTTAGGGCCTTAGCCTATTCCAAAATCAGAACCAATGTGGGCCTGAGCCCATTTCAGTAACAGTATCAGTGGGGCCTAAACCCATTACAAAATCAGTACAGTATGCAATCAGAAAATCCTACCCAATCCAGTCTCTACACACCATCTCCGTACCAACCCTACACACTATGTAGGGATAAAATCCCATCCCTACACACCAAGTAGCACTAGTCGCGGCACTAAAACAGTATTTGTAGCAGAGCTGCCAGTAATATGAATGGCTTAAAGTCATCAGTAGGTCCACAGTCATCTTGGGCGACCCGTGCAACCTTAGGTCCACAGTCGTTTTAGGAGACCCGTGCGACCATATCAGTACAGTACACTTCCTCCAAAATAACAATCCCAACCCCATGCAACATGTCATGCATCGTATCATAATATCTTACATGGATGCAACATACATATAACGTGGCATGCTCAAATCCAATCATACACATCGTAAGGCAAATTAGTCATTTTACCTTACAAGGGTAATACAGTCATTTTACCTTACGGGGTTCATACAGTCATTTTACCCTATGGGGGTATTTTGGTCATTTTACACTACAAGGTATTTCGGTCATTTTGCCCTATAGGGGTATTTCGGTCACCATTTCGGCCTAACATGGCCCAAGTCATTTTACCCTACAGGGTATTTTAGTCATTTTACCCTATGGGGGTATTTCAGTCACCATTTCGGCCTAACATGGCCCAAGTCATTTTACCCTTCAGGGTATTTCGATCATTTTACCCTATGAGGGTATTTCGGTCACCATTTCGGCCTAACATGGCCCAAAACAGCCTAAGCCAATGAGATCGCTCATGATTGCCTCTATGATTAAACGCCCACGTTTATGCATTCAGTTTACCACACGAGAGAGCGCACGCTCGTGTAGTGTCGACTGTCACCTAATCTGGCTTTTGCTAATTTACGATAATGGTAGTGTGATTACACAGTTGTTTGCGAAAGTACGCGCAACCCATGAACACCAAAACCTACATTCGGTCAAACTACTCCATTAATCAACTAATAGTAGAGTTAACGGCTCTTTTCAATACTTATCCAAATAGGGTGGATTATCACTTGCCTTAATCACCGATTTAGGCTTGCACCCATCAATTGTTGCAGGAAGCTAACTATAGGCCCTTAGAGATCACCTGCATTTCACCCAAACCTATCAGCCTTAATTATATTTCTCGCACACATGAATTGAACCAAGCATAAATAACTTACCAGAAATGTAAAACCGCTTATATACCAAAGGTAAGCAATCGGTCTATCTCCACGACAATCACCCTATGCGACAGAGGCAAGAGCTAGCACAACCACACCCCTAGTAATTGTCAACAGTAAAAGAAAGTGTTAGATGAGGACTATAAATACGACAAATAGGAAAATAGTGGGAAAATCAAATAGCAGCAATTACCACAGAGATTGAAAAAAAAAGAAGAAGAATTAGGCACAGAGAGGGTAGATGAAGGAGTTATATTCGGCCAAGCCACCACCAGAGAAAGAGAAGCACTAGATCAAAGAAAATAAATCGGTTAAAAGGAGAAGAGGAAGAATAAGAGAATCAACCCACAAAAACTGAATGGATTGAGGAAGAAAGGAAGGTATTCGGCTAAACAAAAGCGAGAGCACAGTAGGTTGAAGAGTAGAGAAGAACAAAATCATAAAGTGAAGAAAAAGATTCTTGAATGGTCCAAGCTATAATCAGCCTTAAACAAAGAAGTGAAAAGAAACCAAAAGAAACTACAGAAAAGGATAAAGTTGAATTCTTCCAAAACTGAAATCATTAGGTGCCTACAATCCTAATTCGGCACCAACATCTCCTCCACTTCAAATCCCCTTGATTTCCACCTAAAATCTCTTCTCATATCTCCCCTCAACTCCCTCTCACAATCCCTCTATGACCAATTCAAACTCCACTCTCATCAGTAGTGTTTTGGCCAAACACTGCTTCCTCCTATGGCCATCAGTAAAAATAATCTTCATTTTCGCAAACATGGATTCGAACCTCAGACCCCAAGCACACTCCACACGCCACTATCCACTAGACCAGTAGGCCCATTCTGTCATGTTCTAGCAATTTTTAATTATAATCCTACTGACCAAAAATAGCGGTTTTATCCTTAAAAAGCAAAGTTTTTGCATAAGCCAAGGCTTGAACCCCAAGAGTTCTCAGACTCTTCCCAGAGCACATAACCACTGAAGCAGACATACATTTGTGTCACTTTCTTGCACAACTAACTATTTATGTGCCGCCTCCAAACTACTCCCATGCTCCCAAATTCGGGGAGTTACAATTACCTTTTCCGTGTGTCCAAAGTCAATTTACTATTTTTCTCTGAGCAAAATAGTTAATAATTGAGTTTGCTATTGGTGACAAGGTGTTTTTAAAAGTGTCACCCTGGAAGAAAGCTTTGAGATTTGGCCGAAAAGGGAAGTTGAGTCCTTATTTTATTAGACCATATGAGACCATTAAAAGAGTGGGACCAGTCGCATATCGATTGGCATTACCTGTAGAATTGCAAAAAATGCATGACGTTTTCCACATTTCAATGCTTAGAAGGTGTCGATCGGATCCGTCTCACGTTATTTCAACGGAAGAAATTGAAATTCAATTTGACTTGTCTCATGAAGAAGAACCAATCAAAATTTTGGCTCATGAGGTGAAAGAGTTGCATAATAAGCATGTTCTGTTAGTGAAAGTTCTATCGTGTAGTCATAGCATCGAGGAAGCGACTTAGGAGCCAGAAGAGACGATGTGTAATACCCCCTACTCGTATTCAATGCCGGAACAAGGTATGAGGCATTATCGGACTTAAACACAAGCAAACATACATTTTCGAGACATGAATTTTTATCTAAATTAAAAAAATTTGTATTTAATTGTAAAGTCCCTAATACGAGCCTACGAGGCCCAAAACATGCATTGGAAGTGGTTCAGGACTAAATCGAGAACTTTATAAAATTTTGCAATACTTAGAAAATTTTTCACTAAACAGGGGTCACACGCCCGTGTGAGTATGGGCCACGCCCATGTGGGTAGGCCGTGTAGCCACACACGCTCGTGTTTCTAACCCGTGTAACTTTCAGTTTGTCACCCAAAAGCAAATTGAAGCCACAAGGCCAAGACACATGCCGATGTGCTTAGGCCATGTGCTCGATACTGAGCATTCTGTTTTACAACAGTTTAGGTGCAGGGGACACATGGCCAGATCACACGCCCATGGGCTGACCGTATGTCACAGATGGCCTAGACACACGCCCGTGTGTCTACCCTGTGGAAAAAAACAAGGTTATTTACCAAGCCATTTTGCCACCCTTGTAACACCCCTCGCCCGTATCCAACGCCAAGACAGGGTTTGAGGTGTTACCAAACTTAAACTCAACCAACTACATAAAACCAAGCCGTAAAATTTGATCAATTTAAAACTTTTCATTGCACATACATTTTGTCCCTTAAACGGGCTCACGAGGCCCAAAACATGCATTAGAGATGGTACGGGACTAAATTGAGAACTTCTGAAAAACTTGGAAAAATTTCATGCTTTAAGGCTCCACACGCCCATGTGAGTATAGAGCACATGCTAGTGTGCTAAGGACATGCCCGTGTCTTGAACTCATGTCCAAAAACCTGGACATTCTGCCAATTTGGTCATAAACAAATTGAAGCCACACGGCCAAGGCACACGCCCGTGTCCTATGACCGTGTCCTTCACACGGCTGAGACACATGGCTGTGTCTCTTGCCCGTGTGCATACTACTATGCATACTGACTTGAAAAACTTAGGTGCAGGGGACACAAATGTAACACCCCTTACCTGTGTTTGACCCGGAACAGGGTACGGGCATTACCAGACTTAATCACTAATCATCGTATAAAAACCGATTCATAATTTCACTCTAATTTAAAAAATTTCAAACACATTCAAGTTGTCCCTTAAAAAGAGCTTACAAGGCCCATATCATGCTTTAATTCAACCACACACATAGGCAAGCATGCACATTCATAAATTGCATCATTTAATTAATAACATAATCAAGACTATCTACATTAAATGACTTTATACAATAGAGACCTTCAAATAACATAGGTCAGTATTTTAAGCCAATTCCTAGCAACTTAATAATAATTAAACGAGTCTCCATACATGCCAAAGACTTAAAATACTTTAAAACCTTTATATATCGATCAATAGTTTGATAGTGTGATTTAACCTCCGGCGACCTCCAACTCGAGCTAACATTTGCGACACTATAGGAAAAAGGAAAGGAAAGGAGTAAACATTATAGCTTAGTAAGTAAGTATGTAAATATTAATAAACAATACATTATCATACTTTAAACAAATTCACAATATGTTCCCGGAATATTACCATCACAAACACACATACTTTCACTATTACAATCCTAAACAGGTTCAAAATAAGCTATCCAGCAGAGTACTAGCAACTAAATTATTTATTTCCGGAGCTACAGAACTCCAAATTACAAATCGTTAATTTTCCTTGAAACTAGATTCACATATATTTTTACCATAAAATTTTCAAAATTTTTGGTATAGCCAATTAGTACAGTTTCTTCATTGAAGTTACCCTTGTTTCACTGCTCAACTGTTCTAACCACTCTTCACTACGAATCAATTTTCTCCTTGTACAAAATTCAAAGGATATTCTCGTTTATTTCATTTTAAACTAGACTCATTAATTATTTCAATCATATAAATTATATCCCCTAATTATTTTTTTACAGTTTTTAATGATTTTTCCAAGTTAGAACAAGGGATCACATAGTCATTTTGAACCAGTCTCTCAAACACTTAAATATCTAATAATATAGAAATCCTTTACTTGCTCTGTTTCTGTTATATGAAAATAGACTCATTAAGCTCTAATTTGATATCTCATTCAGTCTCTGATTCAATTTCTACTATTTTTGGTAAATTTTTAGATTCATGTCACTGCAACTATCCAGAACAGTTTTATTGTCAATTTTGATCTTTCACACTTCAATCGTATTCATCACTTTCCCATAACAATCTTTCCAATTTCCAATCACATATCAAGCATATTGCTCATAAGTTACACACGTATATACTTACACTTATCATCACAAAGTCATACACAATTTCATTTAATCAATTTTCCAGTTGAGCGCTTCGGAATAATAACAGATACGTGATGGTATCGCACACTGCCCACCTTTAAAATTGAAGCTCTCTTGTACACATAGTGGCCTTCACTTAGCACCACTCATGTGACCTAGCTCAATTGTACACATAATTTTGGCTCTCTTGTACACATGGTGAACACTTAGTACCACCCATGTGACCTAGCCAGTTTATCTCGTAGCTCTCTTGTCTAGATGGTGTCCTTCACCTGGAACCACGCATGCGACCTAGCTACATATATCCCGTAGCTCTCTTGTCTACATGGTGTACACATAGTATCACCCATGCGACCTAGCTACATCATAATGTCTCGTAGCTCTCTTGTACACATGATGTGCACTCAGCACCGTACATGTGACCTAGCTACATACCATCTGCATCATCCAATCTTTTTGAAGGTTCAACCGGGATTTCTCTCTCTTTCTAATACTTGATTCCATACTTCCGATAGTCAATTATGATTCAAAAATCATCTACAATACATAAAATATGCTGAAATACAAAAACATAATAAAGATAATGTATTATTTACATTCAAACTTACATACTTTCTCATTTCCATGTCGAATTAATATTGAACATTTAAATCATCATAATTATACTTACTTTCAACACCTCGACAATCATAATAAATATATCAATTTTACATTGAAACATGCATAAATTAATGCTTATTATACATATGAACTTACCTTGATACTAAAACGGCCATATTACCAACTTTCCCGATTTTCGATTTTTCTCCCATTCTAGATTCAAATCTCATTTTCCGGGATCTAAAACATCATATTTTACTTATTTAATTAATTTACTATTCAAAACAGTCCTTAACTCAAACTTTGGAAAAATTTCAATTTTTCCCCTAAACTTTTACATATTTACACTTTTGCCCCTAGGCTCAAGTGTGACATCCCTAATTTGACCCTAGTCGGAAAGTGGTTTCGGGACCACTAAACCGAGTCTTATAAGTAATTAAAAGTTATATTCTATGTTTATGATGTTAGTAAATGCATGTGTGAAAGTTTCATGCATTAATTTGATCATTTCTATGTGAATTTATTTAAAATGGACTTGTATGAAACATTGTTGAAAGGTGATAGGCTAATCTTACAATGGTCTAATAGTACATGCATGCAAAAGAGTGGTTTTGCATGTCAATTTGCCCAAAAAAAGGGAAGAGTGGCCGGCCATGACAAGTTATGGGCAAGGGGAAACATGTTTCAAACATGTCTAGTTAATGGATTATGTAAGGAGGAATAAAAAAAAAAAAAGGAAGCATGGGAAATAAACTAATGAAAAATTAAAGGAAGAAAACAAAGAAAAAAAATGTGTCCATCATTCTCATACATGACCGAAAAAAAAAAAGGGGAGAAGGAAAAGGCTTCATACTTTGGTTCTTCTTAGCCGTGTAGAAGAGGGAAAAAAGAGGAAGAAATTTAGCCACTTTGAGCTGGAAATTAAGGTAAGAATTCAAGTTAGCTCTTTAAATCTTAGCATGGTTTTAAGCTAGATTCTAAGCCCCTTATTTAACCATGCCGAAATCTTTGAAAATTATGGTGATATGAACGTTCGGCCATGGTAGATGTTAAAGAAGATGGTGGAAATGTTGTACACATTTGATTAGTAAGTTAGATGGATGAGATTTGAACTAGTTATCAAGTTCTTTAGGTAACCCATGTTGAAATCTTGGTTTTGAATAAGTGAGGTTTTTGGCTAGGGTGACTAACAAGGGTGATGATTGTTGTTTCATGCTGAATCTAGATGAACAATAGTTTAAGAGGAGCACTCGGCCATGATATGAGATTGTGATGTTAGTGCGAATATGAAGATGATGAACTTGAATAAGAAATATTCGGCTAGCATGATAAGTATGAATTATTAAGTAGTTGTGATAATTGATGAGTGAAGTGGCTAATGGGGACTCTTAATGAAATTATGCTAAGGCGAATGTATCAAATGCTAAATGTGCTTATATGTGTGTGTGTGTGTCGTTAGTAGCTAATGGCATTCGGCATTGTTTAACTAAAATTAGAAATGAATGCTTGAAAGTTAAATATGGTCGCCCTAGTGACCAAATGCGTTAAAAGCTAATATATGAACAAATGATACGAATAAATTGACCTTTGAAATGTATATGGTTGCCGTGTGTTTGTGTCTGATTGAGAAGTAAATTTGTTTGATTTAGCTCAAGATCTTAAAGGAGAGGCGTCCAACAAGGGGAAATCGAAGGTCATCGAGTAGCCGATTTGGAACTATTTTACCTAACACAAGGTAAGTCATTAAGCACATATGTTTGATATTGCTTAAATGATTGTAAAATCTATGCAATTGTGTTTAATGGGATGCTATATATATATAAATGAAATTGTATGTGTATGGAGTGATGACAATTGTTGAATGTAAAAGAAATAGTGAAATGTGTAGAAAGTTTGCTTTCGGCACTAAGTGTCTTGGGCAATACGTGTGTACGGTGATTGAGATTGGCACTAAGTGTGCGTCTTGGAAATATATGGCACTAAGTGTGCGAGCTCGAAGGGTATGGCACTATGTGTGCGGGCTTAAATCGCATGGCACTAAGTGTGCGAAATCGAGTATTAAGCACTATGTGTGCGCACTCTATATATATATATATAAATATCTCCGATCGAACAATTATATGGAGGGTGTGTCTCCATCGAGTTGAGTATGGACAGCGGATCGGGTAAGTACCTTGAGCTCATGACGACTAGGTAATATGTTCATGCTCGGGGTTGAGCTTGGTAAGCTTTAAATCTATGTGATGATTGCAATTGTATGATTGTGGTGAAAATGAGTTGGTGTGTAAAATGCCTCAAATATCTTATTGTATAGAATATGAAATGTGGATGTATGACTTGGTATGAGATTGAACCGAAGGTCCAAGGAACTATGATATAGTTCGATATGGATGGAGTACTTAGCCTCGTTCATTATTTCATGTTGTAATAATTTTGTTAATGGATGGTTGTGGAATGCTTATGACTTACTGAGTTGTAAACTCACTCGGTGTTTTCTTGTCACCCATTTTAGGTCTCTTGGACTCGTATTGTTGCGTGCTCGGAACCGTCGTTGAAGTCATCACACCGCTGAAATCTTGTGGTATTGTTTTGTTGTTGAAGAACATTTGGCATGTATAGGCTATTATATTTTGTCGAATTGTGGGTTGTAAACTTTAAGCCATGTGAAAATGGCCTATGTGGTCGTCGAGTGGGATGCTAGAACCTATAGCCACGAGTCTTAGAAACTCAAATTTTGATAAGGTGGCCATAATTTGTGTCATGTATGATGGATGATTAAGGCCAAGGAAAACTTCATGAAATTGGCATAGTCTCTGCAGTGGCTGTTGCGGATAGCAGCAGTGGGATGAGATTGAAAAATCACTAAAAATAGTAGAAGTAGAACTAAATAGTGAGTAAATTATGGAACTGAACCTTGATGAATCTATTTTTATATGGACGAAACGAAATGACCATATGAGCAGTATACTGAGAAATATTAAAGTTCTCGTGAGACAGGGCCAGAACGGTTTCTGGGTCCCCTGTCGCGACTTTGAAAATTTACCATAAATTATACAGAAAGAATTAGGAGTCATGCCTTATATGTACAGATTCCATTTTGAGTCTAGTTTCATTAGAAACAAACGGCACCAGTATTAAAGCCCTGTACAGAGAGATATTCAAGTTGTAACGCGCGAAGGTCAGAGCAGTCGATCCCTGTAACATGGGTGACTTTAACTAATAAACTGTACCAATTGGCCCAACCAAAAATTCTAAAAATAAATCCATGGATGGGTATATGAGTCTAAATTCAGGAAAATTTACAAAACCAGTTTCGAGTTTTGAAACTCGAGATATGATTTTTAAGGCGACGGTGACGCAGTTTTCCAGCCTGTCCGAAATGCCAAATTGGTCGGTACTTTAAGAGGATTTGTCTCGTTAACCCTCGTGTCCGACACGGCGATGGTCTCGGGTTTGGGGTGTTACAATTTTATTGGTATCAGAGCTATGGTTTAGTCGGTTCTAGGACTATCATAGGCGTGTGAGTCTAGCTATACATGCCAAATTGTTAGTGCTTAATAATGTGATGACTTGACGGTTGAAATTTTTGTTTTGATTAGCGATGGAACCCGGATAGAGAGACCCTTGGCGGATGACGTTGAAAGTGTAGCGGCTGCTCTGCGCAAGGGACACCGCTGTTGAGCCTCGGTCATCCGCGAATAATCAAAATGAAGGGCGAAAAAGCCTTCTTCACCATGATGAATGAGTGGGTCGCGCAATATGCCCGAACCAATCCGAGTGTCCAACCATTCCGAATTTAAATAATCCACCCCAAGAGCCCGTGATGCCATCGATTCGATCCTGTGAGGATGAGTAAACCACCGTGGACTTGATTAGGAAGCGTGGGGCGAGGAGTTTAAGGCCATAGTTACCGAGCGATGCCGAAAGGGCCGAAGTTCGCTTGATAACACCATTAGAGTGTTTGATGAACTGTCATGCACACCGATGAATGTCTTAAGTGTGCTATATCTTTGTTCGAGACTCACCTACTATTGGTGGAGGACCTTGATTTCCATAGTCCCAAAGGAACAAGTTACTTGGGATTTCTTTCAAACGAATTTGGAAGAAATATATTAGTCAACGGTTCATCGATTAGAAGCGTAAGGAGTTCTGGAACTCAAGCAAGGCCGTATGATCAGATCTCGAATCTGAACATGAGTTCGTAAGACTTAGTCGGTATGCTCGGGAGTGTGTGGCTGATGAGGTTGCTATGTGCAAAAGATTTGAAGAAGGGTTGAATGAGGAGTTAAAGTTACTAGTGGGAATTTTGGAGATAAAGGAGTTCGTGATACTAGTCGAACGAGCACGCAAGGCGGAAGAACTTGGGAAGGAGAAGAAGAAGGCTGAACTTGGAGCAAGAGATTACCGTAAAAGATCAACGAGTAAAGCTCCGTTCTCATTGTAAAGAGGTTCGGGGAGGACACTAGTAAGTCGAGGCGATGCGGGAATTTCCATTAGAGCCCGACCATTGACGGACTCTCGAGCTACATCGATAGCTAGTGTGGGCAATAATCGTCAAGAGAGACCTGAATGTCCCCAATGTGGAAGACGACACCTAGGTGAATGTTGGGGTAAGTCTCATTAACAGGGCCCGTTACGGATGTGGTTCAAGGACCACTTCATTAGGGATTGCACGAGCTAGATGAGAAGAATAAGATGCAAGGTGCGAGATCTAATGGGCGACGACTAGAGGTAGACCCCGAGGGTTTCAAAGGTGGGGTGGTAATCGAGGGGAGCCACGATACTACTGTTCGATCCGAGACCGAGCTCTGCTAGAGCATATGCCATCCGCACGAGAGGAGGCATCCTCCCCGACGTTATCTTTGGTACTTTTACTCTCTTTGATACTAGTGTGATTGCATTGATTGACCCGGCTCTACTCATTCATATGTATGTGAAACTTTAGCATCCAAGAAGACTCTACCGTTGAGTCTCATCGAGTTCGTAATTCGAGTGTCAAACCCTTT
Organism: Gossypium arboreum; assembly: GCF_025698485.1. Lineage (NCBI taxonomy): Eukaryota > Viridiplantae > Streptophyta > Magnoliopsida > Malvales > Malvaceae > Gossypium > Gossypium arboreum. The sequence continues at coordinate 70,774,160 of NC_069081.1, forward strand.
GGGTCAATACGCATTCGTTGATAAAGTGTGCAAGAGATGCCCCTAATAATTCGAGAATCTGTTTTCCTACCGATCGATGCTTCTACCATTTGATGAATTCGATGTTATTCTTGGTATGGATTGGTGACCGTACATGATGCGTTGGTGGATCGCAAAGGAAAGCCATTGTTTTGAGGAGTGCAAATAATGAGGTAGTCCGAGTCGAGTCTCTCGATTTAAAAGGAGTGCCGGCGATAATATCTTCTATGACCGCTTCGGAGTTATGTGAAAAAGGGTGTGAAACATACCTTGCGTATGTGTTTGGAGGTAAAGAGACGGAAAGGAAACTCGAATCGGTACAAAGTGGTTTGTGAGTATTCGGATGTTTTTCCGAAGAGTTACCGGATTGCCACCGGTTCGAGAAGTGGAATTGACATCGGTTGTACCGGTACTACGCCGATTTCAATAGCCCCGTATCGTATGGCATTAACGGAATTAAAGGAATTGAAGGTTCAATTGCAAGAATTGACGGATAGAGGTTTCGCTCGACCGAGTTTTTCTCCATGGGCGCTTTGTATTGTTTGTGAAGAAGAAGGACGGAACCATGAGGTTGTGCATCGACTATCGTCAACTCAATAAAGTGACGATAAAGAATAAATATCCATTGCCACGAATTGACAATTTGTTTGATCAATTAAAGGGAGCCTCGGTGTTTTCAAAGATAGATTTGAGGTCGGGTACTATCGGTTGAGGGTCCGAGAATCGGACATACCAAAACCGCTTTTAGAGCGAGGTACGGTCACTACTGAATTCTTGGTGATGCCGTTTGGGCTCACTAATGCCCTGCGGTGTTTATGGATTTAATGAATAGAATTTTCAGGCCATACTTGGATCGGTTCGTAGTTGTATTTATCGATGACATTTTGGTCTATTCGAGATGAAACCGAACATCTTGAACACCGAGGCTAGTGTTGCAAATCTTACGAGATAAGCGATTATACGCAAAGTTCATAAATGTGAATTTTGGTTGAAAGAGGTTAGCTTTTGGGGCACGTGGTGTCGCGTGACGGTGTCGTGGTGGACCCGAACAAAATTTCGCCATAGTCGATTGAAACCACCAAGGAATGTTACCGAAGTTAGGAGCTTTTGGGGCTTGCGGTTATTATCGACGATTTGTAAAGGTTTCTCGACGATAGCCACGCCAATGACGGCTTACTCCAAAAGGATGTTAAGTTCGAATGGACGGAGAAATGTCGAAAAGTTTCGATCAACTGAAAGCTTATTTGATGAAGCCCCAATTCTAGTGCAACCCGAATCGGGCAAAGAGTTTGTCATTTATAGTGACGCATCCCTACTTGGGTTGGGTTGCGTATTGATGCAAGAAGGGCGAGTTGTGGCCTATGCGTCGAGGCAATTAAAGCCACATGAGAAAAATTATCCGACCCATGATCTCGAATTGGTCGCCATTGTATTCGCTTTAAAGATATGGCGACATTACTTATTTGGTGAGAAGTGCCATGTGTATTCGGATCACAAAATTCTCAAATATTTGATGACCCAAAGAGACTTAAATCTGCGACAAAGCGATGGCTCGAGTTGTTAAAAGATTATGAGCTCGTCATTGATTATCACGGGAAGGGCTAATGTGGTTGCGGATGCCTTAAGCCGAAATCACTATTTGCTTTATGAACGATGAATGTACACTTGTCTATCCTACCCGACAATGTGTTAGTAGTGAATTGAAAGCCAAACCATTATTGATACGTCAAATTCGTGAAGCTCGTAAAGTCGACGATGAGTTGGTTGCAAAGCGGGATGAGTGTGTTCGAACAAGGACTCGAATTTCAAATCGATGATGACGATTGTTTGAGGTTGAGAAGTCGTCTGTGTGTTCCAAAGAATTGAACTTATTCCAATAATTTTGAACGAAGCCCATTGTAGCCGAATGGCAATCCACCCGGGAGTACGAAGATGTACAACGATTTGAAACGTCGGTTTTGGTGGCATGGTATGAAACGAGACATCTCGATTTTGTTTGAGATGTTTAATATGTCAACAAGTGAAAGCGGAACATCAAGTGCCTTGAGGATTACTTCACCGATCACGATACCCGAGTGGAAATGGGATCGAGTCACAATGGACTTTGTATCCGGACCGCCATTGTCGTGAGTAAGAAGGATGCGATTTGGGTCGTTGTCGATAGGTGACTAAGTCGGCTCACTTTATCCCCGACGCACGGATTTTTCAATGGACAAACTAGCCGAATTGTACGTTTCTCGATTGTGAGATTACACGGGTGCCTATTTCCATCGTGTGGATAGAGATCCGAGATTTACCTCGCGATTTTGGAAGAAGTTGCAAGAAGCTTTGGGTACCAAGTTGCATTTCAAAGACCGCCTTTCACCCCCAAACCGATGGTCAATCCAAGCGGATAATTCAAATACTCGAGGATATGTTGAGATGTTGTATCCTTGAGTTTAGTGGTTCATGGGAAGCAGTATCGCCTTTGATTGAATTCGCTTACAACAATAGCTTTCAATCAAGTATTAAGATGGCGCCTTACGAGGCTTTATACTATTCGTAAATGCCGTACCCATTATTCTGGTGAACTTAGTGAAGGTAAATTCTTCTGGGTTGATTTGGTTAAGGATGCCGAGCAAAGAGTTCGAGTAATTCGTGAAAGTTTGAAAGTCGCCGGATCGCCAAAAGTCGTATGCGGATTTGAAAAGAAAAGATATTGAATATCGGGTTGGAGACAAGGTCTTTCTCAAAGTTTCACCTTGGAAGAAGGTGCTTAGATTTGGCCGTAAGGGAAAATTGAGTCCGAGGTTCATCGGTCCGTATGAATCCGAACGAGTTGGACTAGTAGCGTACCGATTAATTTTACCCCCTGAGCTTGAAAGGATCCACAACGTTTTCCATGTCTCGATGCTTGACGATATAGGTCGATCCATCGACGTAATCGCTCCGTCGAAATTGAGATTCACCTAATTTGAGCTATGAAGAGGAACCGGTTCGTGATTCGATGCGTGAAGTAAAAGAGTTGCGCAATAAGAAAATCCCATTAGTGAAGGTGTTGTGGCATAAACACGGAATTGAAGAAGCCACTTGGGAACTCGAGGACTCTATGAAAGAGCGATACCCAAACCTATTTCTGGTAAGATTTTTGGGGACGAAAATTTCGTAAGTGGGGAGAGTTGTGACATCCCTAATTTGACCCTAGTCGGAAAGTGGTTTGGGACCACTAAACCGAGTCTTATAAGTAATTAAAAGTTATATTCTATGTTTATGATGTTAGTAAATGCATGTGTGAAAGTTTCATGCATTAATTTGATCATTTCTATGTGAATTTATTTAAAATGGACTTGTATGAAACATTGTTGAAAGGTGATAGGCTAATCTTACAATGGTCTAATAGTACATGCATGCAAAAGAGTGGTTTTGCATGTCAATTTGCCCAAAAAAGGGAAGAGTGGTGGCCATGACAAGTTATGGGCAAGGGAAACATGTTTCAAACATGTCTAGTTAATGGATTATGTAAGGAGGAATAAAAAAAAAAAGGAAGCATGGGAAATAAACTAATGAAAAATTAAAGGAAGAAAACAAAGAAAAAAAAATGTGTCCATCATTCTCATACATGACCGAAAAAAAAAAAGGGAGAAGGAAAAGGCTTCATACTTTGGTTCTTCTTAGCCGTGTAGAAGAGGGAAAAAGAGGAAGAAATTTAGCCACTTTGAGATGGAAATTAAGGTAAGAATTCAAGTTAGCTCTTTAAATCTTAGCATGGTTTTAAGCTAGATTCTAAGCCCCTTATTTAACCATGCCGAAATCTTTGAAAATTATGGTGATATGAACGTTCGGCCATGGTAGATGTTAAAGAAGATGGTGGAAATGTTGTACACATTTGATTAGTAAGTTAGATGGATGAGATTTGAACTAGTTATCAAGTTCTTTAGGTAACCCATGTTGAAATCTTGGTTTTTGAATAAGTGAGGTTTTCGGCTAGGGTGACTAACAAGGGTGATGATTGTTGTTTCATTTGAATCTAGATGAACAATAGTTTAAGAGGAGCACTCGGCCATGATATGAGATTGTGATGTTAGTGCTTAGAATATGAAGATGATGAACTTGAATAAGAAATATTCGGCTAGCATGATAAGTATGAATTATTAAGTAGTTGTGATAATTGATGAGTGAAGTGGCTAATGGGGACTCTTAATGAAATTATGCTAAGGCCGAATGTATCAAATGCTAAATGTGCTTATATGTGTGTGTGTGTCGTTAGTAGCTAATGGCATTCGGCATTGTTTAACTAAAATTAGAAATGAATGCTTGAAAGTTAAATATGGTCGCCCTAGTGACCAAATGCGTTAAAAGCTAATATATGAACAAATGATACGAATAAATTGACCTTTGAAATGTATATGGTTGCCGTGTGTTTGTGTCTGATTGAGAAGTAAATTTGTTTGATTTAGCTCAAGATCTTAAAGGAGAGGCGTCCAACAAGGGGAAATCGAAGGCATCGAGTAGCCGATTTGGAACTATTTTACCTAACACAAGGTAAGTCATTAAGCACATATGTTTGATATTGCTTAAATGATTGTAAAATCTATGCAATTGTGTTTAATGGGATGCTATATATATATAAATGAAATTTTATGTGTATGGAGTGATGACAATTGTTGAATGTAAAAGAAATAGTGAAATGTGTAGAAAGTATGCTTTCGGCACTAAGTGTGCGGGCAATACGTGTGTACGGTGACGAGATTGGCACTAAGTGTGCGTGCTGGAAATATATGGCACTAAGTGTGCATGCTGGAAATATATGGCACTAAGTGTGCGAGCTCGAAGGGTATGGCACTATGTGTGCGGGCTTAAATCGCATGGCACTAAGTGTGCGAAATCGAGTATTAAGCACTATGTGTGCGCACTCTATATATATATATATAAATATCTCCGATCGAACAATTATATGGAGGGTGTGTCTCCATCGAGTTGAGTATGGACAATGGATCGGGTAAGTACCTTGAGCTCATGACGACTAGGTAATATGTTCATGCTCGGGGTTGAGCTTGGTAAGCTTTAAATCTATGTGATGATTGCAATTGTATGATTGTGGTGAAAATGAGTTGGTGTGTAAAATGCCTCAAATATCTTATTGTATAGAATATGAAATGTGGATGTATGACTTGGTATGAGATTGAACCGAAGGTCCAAGGAACTATGATATAGTTCGATATGGATGGAGTACTTAGCCTCGTTCATTATTTCATGTTGTAATAATTTTGTTAATGGATGGTTGTGGAATGCTTATGACTTCTCGAGTTGTAAACTCACTCGGTGTTTTCTTGTCACCCATTTTAGGTCTCTTGGACTCGTATTGTTGCGTGCTCGGAACCGTCGTTGAAGTCATCACACCGGCTGAAATCTTGTGGTATTGTTTTTGTTGTTGAAGAACATTTGGCATGTATAGGCTATTATATTTTGTCGAATTGTGGGTTGTAAACTTTAAGCCATGTGAAAATGGCCTATGTGGTCGTCGAGTGGGATGCTAGAACCTATAGCCACGAGTCTTAGAAACTCAAATTTTGATAAGGTGGCCATAATTTGTGTCATGTATGATGGATGATTAAGGCCAAGGAAAACTTCATGAAATTGGCATAGTCTCTGCGAAAGAATTGCGGATAGCAGCAGTGGGATGAGATTGAAAAATCACTAAAAATAGTAGAAGTAGAACTAAATAGTGAGTAAATTATGGAACTGAACCTTGATGAATCTATTTTATATGGACGAAACGAAACGACCATATGAGCAGTATCTTGAGAAATATTAAAGTTCTCGTGAGACAGGCCAGAACGGTTTCTGGGTCCCCTGTCGCGACTTTGAAAATTTACCATAAATTATACAGAAAGAATTAGGAGTCATGCCTTATATTTACAGATTCCATTTTGAGTCTAGTTTCATTAGAAACAAACGGAACCAGTATTAAAGCCCTGTACAGAGAGATATTCAAGTTGTAACACGCGAAGGTCAGAGCAGTCGATCCCTGTAACATGGGTGACTTTAACTAATAAACTGTACCAATTGGCCCAACCAAAAATTCTAAAAATAAATCCATGGATGGGTATATGAGTCTAAATTCAGGGAAAATTTACGAAACCAGTTTCTGAGTTTTGAAACTCGAGATATGATTTTTAAGGCGACGGTGACGCAGTTTTCCAGCCTGTCCAGAAATGCCAAATTGGTCGGTACTTTAAGAGGATTTGTCTCGTTAACCCCTCGTGTCCGACACCGGCGATGGTCTCGGGTTTGGGGTGTTACATCAGGAAATAAACTTCATCCCTTATTCTTATGTTTTATGACATGCTGATCATTTTTCCCTTCTATGGAAACATCAAATTCTCACTCTAACACATAGTTATGAACAATAACAACTTTTACCGATTAAGCCGTTTTACTCATTTTTGCTTAAAACCGCTTAGCAAAAGTTGTTTAACATAATTTCAGCCTTCATATTCTACCATAAAACATCAAAATAAACACATTTCATCTATGGGTATTTTTCCAAATATGAACCCTAGCTTAAATTATTGCGAATAAGCTTAATCAAGTTAAAGGATTCCAAAATCGTAAAGAACTTGAAAAACGGGGCTAGAACGGACTTACTATTGAGCTTGAAAGCTTGAAAACCCTAGCCATGGCTTCCCCCATGCTAATTTCGGCATCCATGAAAAAGATGAGTCAATTTTGGCTTTATTTTCCCTTTTTATTTCTTTTAATTACCAAATGACTAAAATGCCCTTAAGGCCTTTCTTTAAAATTTTGTCCTATTCATGCCCATTTTTGTCCAAACGAAATATAATGGTCTCATTCCATTTAAGGACCTCCTCTTTAAACCCCCATTTCAATCAAGTACTTATGAATTAGAACACATATTTTGCAACTTTTGCAATTTAGTCCTAAAAGTCCAATTAAGCACTTTATCAGTAAAATTACTTAACGATATTTTTACACAATATTTTAATCAATAAATAAACCTTAAAACTTAATCGAAATAAATTTTTCGACTTCGAATTCATGGTTCTAAAACCATCGTTTTGTTTAGGCCCTAAATTGGGCTGTTACAGCAACTTCTGCAAATAAGCCCTAATAGGCAAATTAAACATGCAATCTATAAAATTTCTTATCAATACTCTAACACATGCATCTAATCACTCGGTAAATCATAAAAATTAATTGAAATAAAATTTTCTATCTCAGATTTGTGGTTTCACAACCACTATTCCATTTAGACCCTATTTCGAGATGTTACAACACGGCTGGACAACACGCCCATGGGGGCGCCTAGACACATGCCCATGTGTCTACCCGTGCGAAAAAATACAAGGCTGTTTTCCAAGCCATTTTGTTACCCTCACAACACATGCACGCATACTTATACAATACCATACAACATGGCAAAATTAGGCACTTAAACATTCCTAACATGTCATGACCATGGCAATTTCACATACAACCAATATCATAGATTTTACCTTCATCTTTACCACATTAATGTTATAGCTATCAACATGTCATCAGACTTCATTTTCATCACTAAGCATTCATGATCACATCCACATACCATTCATACCAAGCCATTAAAGACTCTTCATAAATAAATAGGTTTACCAATGCCATAATAAAAATAAGCCAATACATTTGGCTAAAGCAATATCACATACTCAAATATTTAAACTCCTATACATGCCATAGACTCAAAGTACTTGAAATCACTTACACCAATAGCGATAGCTTGACAGTGTGATAATATCTCCGATGAACTCCAACCCGAGCTAACCTGGCAACACTAAAGGGAAAGGAAGGGGGTAAGCTTTATGCTTAGTAAGTTCATATGAAAACAATAAGCAACTCATTAACATGTTTTATCACTGTTCCCAACATATTGTCAAGTTCATGAAAAGTTCTCTTCTTGTACAGCAGTCAATAAAATATTTATATATAAAGCTAACTCCAAATCAAGTTATGTTAATTTTCCTTGAAACTAGACTCATGTACCTTTCTACAATAAAATTTCCAGAATTTTTGGTTTAGCCAAATAGTGCAATTTATTCCTCAAAGTTACCCCTGATTCACTGTCTGACAGTTTCGACCCTTCTGCACTAAAGTTCAATTATCTCATAGCACAGGACTCAAATAATGTTCTCATATATTTATCTTGAAAATAGACCCATTAAGGATTCTAAACATATAAATTATAACTCATAAATTTTTTTTACAATTTATAATGATTTTCTCAAATCAGAACAGGGGATTTTGAAGTCATTCTGACTCTATCTCACAAAACTTCAAATATATCATTATAGGAAATTTTTTTGCTTACACAGTTTCTTTTATAAGAAACTAGGCTCAATAAGCTTTAAATACATATTTTATTCAGCCTCTAATTCACTTTATACTATTTTTGGTATATTTTCAAATTTACACCACTGCAATAGCATAAAACTGTCCAGGCTAACTTACTCTTCCATAATAATTGTTCACCAAATTAATACGTCATCATTTCATTGATCATGGTAAGAACACTTAGCTATGCATCATAAGTATGGACCCATAATCTCAAGGTCATTACAAAATCATTCTCATAAACATGACTTACTTATTTGCAACCTTACCAAAGGTGCATCATAAACCAAATCATTTCTCACGAGTTTTGCGTACTTACCTGTACGACTTCATAACATAATCATTCCTTATCACAGCTTTGTTAAAATCTTTGAATTTCTCGTTGAACCACTTGGACTATAAAAGGGTATTCAGGGAAATTCGTACACATAGTAATATGCCAATGCCATATCCCAGATATGGTCTTACATGGGTTCACACACATCGATGCCAATGCCATGTCCCAGACATGGTCTTACATGGAATCTCATAGCGAAACTTTATCGACTGTCATCGAGACATCATAAATCCATTTCATAAAGAAAAATACATGTACATATACATTTCATGCAATATTTGAACATTATACATAAAATAATAGCAGCATGTTGCATTATTTTCATACAACTTCCCTCGACACCAAATTGGTAAAAGAGGCCTAAACATCAATTTCTCGTTTTTCCTCGTTCCAAGCCCGAATCTCATTTTTCATGATCTATAACATCACATTTAACTTATTAAAATAATATACTAATCAAAGTAGTCCAATGACACATTTTTGCAAAATTTTTTATTTTGCCCCTATGCTTTGCCAAAATTACCGAATTGCCCCTAGGCTCAAAAAATGATTTTTATCACATTTTCTTACACATTAAGCCTAGACAAACCATTTTCATAACTATAGCAACTCACAAATTCAATTATTTCACACATTTACACTTATTTTACAAAACTTTACAAAATAGCCCATTTAGGTGCTTTCATGCAAATTTCTTTCATGAAAGTTGCTTATAACACTACCAAGGCTCATATTCTTCCATAAAAACTCAACAAACAACACATATGCTTTCATGGCAAAAACCAAGACTCTTAATCATTTTGAAAAATAGTCCCTTCATTTGAAAGCTCATGCTTTAGGGGTTCTAAAAATGTAAAAATCATCAAGAAAGACATTAAAAATCACTTACTAGCATAGGAGTTTCTTTGCTGCCATTTTCGATGGAGAGAAGATGAAAAAAAGATGAGATCTTTCTTTTCTTTATTTTATTCTATTTTTAGTCAATTTAGTCACCTAAAAGCCACAAATTTTGGCTTTTTGACCAATTTGTCTCCCTTGGCCGGCCATCACACTTTCAATGGCCAAATTTCACTTTAAAGATCCCCAATTTAAGATACAAAGCAATTTAACACCTTTAGGCATCAAAACAAAACCTTTGCCTTTTACGCGATTTAGTCATTTTTCGAAATTGGACTAGAAATCGCTAAAATTAATATACCAAAACTTTTATGCACCTTTATAAACATGCTATATCACATAAAATAACATCAAAATAATTTTCTCCAGCCTCGGAATAGTGGTTGCAACCCTCACTTGTACACATCTACACAACATCACATGACACAAATTCAAGCATGTAAGAGCAACCAAACAATCACAACCATGACCATAATTTGTCATTCTCATACCATTATTAATCATTCTTAAAACCTCAACCTTTCCACATTCAAAAATGACATTAATATAAATTTACTCATAACCAACATTAGTTAACTTTCAAGGCTATATACAAAATCAGCTGTGAACCATTATAAGCTGACTTATATGGCCAAAGACCAAGTCCCTATACATGCCATAAACTCAAAATATTTGAATTCATTTATACCCAAAATGATAGCTTGATAGCGTACTAAGATCTCCGGCGATCTCCAACCCGAGCTAGCTTAGTGGTCTATTTACTCAATAAGGACCTCCACATCTAATTTCTTTAGCTACATAACACTTTTGACTAGTAGAACATAATTTTCACTCTTTATGCGATTTAATTCATTTTTCGAAATTAAGCATGTAACTGCTAAAATTAATTCACCAAAATTTTCAAATATCTATAAAATCATGTTATAACACATAAAAAATATGAAAAATAATTTCTCCTACCTTGAATTTGTAGTTTGAAACCACTATTATTACTAGACCTAAAATTGGGATGTTGTATTAACTATTTAAAATATATATAAAACTAAATTAATTTATATTTTATATCATCATATTAAATTATTTAAATCTTATTTATTATATTTAATTTTTAAAAATATTTCATATATTATTAGTTTTACAAATAATTTATATTAAGGTTAATTAATTTATTTTTACTCCACTAGGAATGTATGGAATAATAATTCTTATTTTAATTACTTAAAAGTATTTAAAATTTATATTTGCATATAATTGTATTAAGTTATTTAAAGATCATATAACTTAATTAATATTTTACTTTTACTATTATTTCTAAAAAAACATTTTATCCTCGATTCTATGAAAAAAAAGTTAAAAATTAACAATTCATACTTTTTCATAACACTCTCTTTTAAACATACTTTTCAACCGCATGAAACATTGAATCATCTAAATTTGAATTGGCGTGTGCGACTTAATAGCTTTTAGCCTGTAAAGACCATATCAAGTTTTTGATCAAATGTTGACCAATTTGATTTAAATAAAAAGTTGAACGGTTTGTTTGCTAGGAAAAGGTCCAAAATGATAAATATCGTAAACGTTGAGGGTGAGAAATGCAGTTATGCCTTATTTATTTTCAGATAAATTACTGTTGTCCACTGGACGCTGGATTGGAGAGTTGAGGACCATCATTTCCCGATATTGTTTGAGAGGTCTATGGCGGGAACTATCCAATCCCTAATTTTGACGCCTCCGTCCATCGTCACCAGCCCGTTTCCTTGCCGGAAAACTTGCTGTCTCTTCAGCCGTTCCCTCAGAATCAATCCTCCTCGCCGTTCCATTTCAACACTTATCATTTCCTGTAAACCGTCCGATGAGGTTCCCTTAGAAATTAAGCTTCTAATTTCACTTTTTTTTGACGTTTAACCTTTTGCAGCTTACGAAGTTTGAATTGAATCGCAGATACATGGTTCAGATTTGGCTAATGGATTAAATTGGACAAAACCTTTAATGAATTTTGCCTCCAATAATTTTCTTCCCCTAGGTAATGAAATTTCTATTCATTGGCAATGATAGTGCTTTGATTTTTCTTTAAACTATCCTTGTAGTTTCATTTGTCATTTTTTTTTATCTTGTATTTTTATTTTTTTATAAAGTTACGTCAAAATGATTCCTTTAGGTGAAGAACGCAGTGGGGAGATTGTTGATTTTCTAATTTAAGTGTCTTATGGTGTGTTTATTTTGAATGGATTTTAGTTATCATGTTCTGTTAGTGTTTAGGACTGAATCCATTCTTCTCACTCTTTGAGAAAAATGAGAATGGGTCATTTGAAATGCATTTAGGGTTAACCCTAAATGATGAAACTTTTGAGTAGAAAACCTGAACTTATTTTAGGTGATTTTCAGTAGGACTTACTTTCTAAGAAGCACATCTCTGAATGCAAAAAGGGGAAAAAAAGATATTCTTTAAAGAGAAACATCAAGTATCCGAATAAAGCTCTGCTTTTGTGCTTCTATATTTCCTCTCAAAATAAAGCAGAACACGTTCTTCTTTGGTGGGACATTTAACTAAAATGAAACTAAAATACTTAGACTCATGAGGCAAAAATTATGCCAACAAAACTACATGCATCTGCATGTTACAATAGACCTTTTAAATTAGAAGAAAAAGGACTTGTTTTAGAAAGTGGTCTTGTCCTAAGTAACCCTTAATCAACTTCTAACTAGAAATGACAATGATTGTTTCCTAACCAACCTCTAGATAACTTGATGTGTCTCCACCATTATGGGTTTATTCACGAATGAAAAATAGAACACTTGATAGAAATGATGATTTGTACCAGTTCAGCTTTATTTGTTTGTTTGGGCCTCAAGACGCATTAGTTCGGTTAGGCTCATATATTTAGGATGACTAGGGGATTGAGCTAGTTAAGGAATTGGGTGACTGATGTGATGGTGGTGGGAACGTTCTCCAACGTTCTCTCTTTTCCTAGCTTTCAATTAGAATAGTACTTGGTATATATAGACTAGTAGCTTTTCTTTTTCGGCATTTGATAATTGGGTATTGTTGAAGATTTGTATTTGGGAAATTTAGTCCTTGAATAGGATTGTTTATTGCACTAAAGTGTTCACTTGTTGTTTTTTTTTTTTTAATAATTCCTTTCCACTATTTTCCTTCCACTTCCTGTCATAACTCACACTTGGAAACGTGGATGGTTTAGATATAAAATTGAAAACACCACACTAGACAGTTGAGATGTAGATAATTTCCAAAGTTTCAAAGGTGAAACTCTCAACATTAAGGTTTTGCTTTGTATGGAGGATGGAAAAAAGTGAAGATGAAATGTTTTTCAATCTAATAGTTAACCTATAAGTAAGAAAGTATTTATGATTCTTAATTATTTGATTAATAAATTTTCCATCATCACTCTTTTCCATCATTCATTTCCAAGCAAAGTCTAAAAGAAAAACCCTCATGGTTTAAATTTCATTATAAAAAGTTTGAGTACAAATACCTGGGCCCTTTGGGTTTATATAGATCTCTGAAGGGTGAAAAGCAAAGGCCTCTAACTAAATTGAACTAAGGAAAATTCAAATATTTAATTCTTGAATTTAAACTATACTAAGTAAAATAAAAAACTCGAGGATTAAAAGGAATTCAGCCAAGGAATGTATCTTATTAATGTGGTCGAATTTTACAAGGTTTATCCTTATCTAAAATAGTAAAAATAAGAACCCCAACTGATTAATAAAGTCTTAGGGTGGGTTTGGATGGGCGGTAGGGTGCAGTGCGTTTAGCTTACTTTTTGTCTCATGCTACAGTATCTAATCTCATTGCCACCACTATTTTTATACTAACCCTACGTAAATGCACCGTTCATCCGAACCCACCCTTAAACTCTTTAGATAAATCAGTTGCAATAGATAGATTTATCATTTTTTTTTTCTTATTCTTAAGTTAGAAAAAGAAAATACAAATTGATATACATATGATATATATCCAAATCATTCCTATCTTCTATTAGGAATAGCGGATAATAAGAACTCTTAAACTAATCCTAATTTTAACCTTAAGACTTATGCCTCAATCTTCCATGTAGACAAGGCTTTCTTAATTTGCGTATAAATTATATATAAACCTTCAATGTGAACACAGAAATCGACTAAGGATAGTAACTCCCTAAGATAACACCTAAATCAATTATTAAATTACCATAATGCCATTAACAAAACCACATTATTGGCACGTGACATTTAATTACATAATGGACTTAAAACAATTAGAATTAAGACCTTTAAAATTGGCAATATAAGATCCAATTTGAAGACGCCTTGCTGCCCAATTTGGATAAGGGTTAATATGACTTTTAGTCCTTGAACTTGACAATTAGATCCACTTTGGTATTTGTATATATTTTTGGTCTACTTTAGCATTTAAACTTGACAACTAGGTCAATTTTGGTCCTTAAACTTGGCAAAAGTAAAAGTTCGATGATGTGGCATTCTAAGATCGTGCCACGTTTTCTAATTTTGATGGAATACAAGTTCAAGGATCAAAATTGGTCTAGTCGTCAAGTTCAGGCCCAAAAATGGACCAAAGAAAAGCATAGGTGCCAAGTTCATGCATATGATAACAAAATCATATCTAAGATTATGCATATCATAACACATGCATTGATTAGAAAGTTAGTCTTTGAAATAACATCAACCAAAAATGTTTAAGAACATTCATTTGAAATAAAAGATCTCTTACCAAAGTAGGCGTTTAGAGATCTAGATTGTTTAAGGCTTGGGTTGTTGGAGCTGTTTACCACTAAAGTGCTCTTATCTGTATTAAAGATCCAATTTTGGTAGTGATTCTATTGTCATTGTTTTTAATAAACTTATAACTGCTGAGCAAAAAAAAAAAAAAGAGCTCTTCTTGTCTAAAGGAGATGTTCTTTTGTTCAACTATTCCATTCTAGGATGGTGTGTCAGCACATGAGGATTGATGAAGAATCTTAGCACAAGAGTCAGATAGCTTTATTGCTTTGAAGAATTTGGACGAGCATACTAAAATGAGTTTTTATCTTAGCATAAAAGGCATGGAACTGAGCAAAAAATGATTGATTTTTCATAAAACAATTATCATGTCATGCAAGAACAATCATTTGCAAACATAACAAAATATTTAATTTTAGGCTTATATATTACTGGACACGACCCCAAACATCCAAATATACCAACTCAAAGGTAGAATTAACTTGTTTATCAACTCTAAGTCTCAAGTAGCTTTGATGGTGCTTAGTAAAATGACATGTTTCATATTCCAAAGAAGACAAATCATGAAATTGTAGACATAGCTTTTTCAACAATGATAGAGAAGGATGTTCCTTTTGACAATGTGCTTCAACTTAAGAGGGAACACTAGAATAAGCAATGGATCGAGGAACCACATGTTAATAATATATAGACCATCAGATGTCTTTTACTAATAGTGTGTTTCATCACAAGACCTTGTGAATGACAATGATTAGAAAAAACGTGATGGAACAATTTAGGTGTAAGTTTGAGACATCAAAGTTAGGCAAATTTTATATTGTTGATAAGGTAATAGACAAAGTTGTATTGATATTTTCAGAAACAATAGTATTATAGGTGGATCTATCAGTTATAGTCACAGGAGATGGTGAGTTATCTAATTAAAAGATGGAGAAAAGGTTGGGATTACTTGTTATATGATTTGTAGCATTAGCATCAATGACTCATTTGAACGAGGAAGAAATAGAATAAGTATTAGATTTACTTGAATTTGCAAAGGTAAAATGTTTTATGATAATATAATTAGTGAAAAATAGGAAGCAACAAACTCGATACACACAAAGATAGAATATCGAGGAATCACCAACTTTTGAAACCAAGTTCAATAAATTAATACTTAATTTTAGGCAAAAGATTTGGTATAATTGAAGTTATTTTTGAGTATTGAAGTTATGAACAGCAAGAAAGGTATTTCCTTCTCCAAAAGAAAATACACTTTATTTATTAGCTGAAAGTGGAAAGATAAGGTTTAAGCCATGCAGTGTGGCAATGGCATTTCAACCCTGAAGGCTTTCCGTAGCACTCAATTTTAGATGAAATATTTGGGGCTATTGAAGTGGTTTTTTTTTTTCGGTGAAGTTATGAGTAAGGTATTTTCTTATCTGAAAAAAATATCAATTTGATTTATTAGCTGAAACAAGAATGTTAGGGTCTAAGCTGTGTAGTGTCTCAATAGTTCCCAATTCACAACTTATTAAAAATGATATTGACTTAATTGAAGATCTTGAGAAGTTTAGGAGGCTAGTTAGGAAATTGAACTATCTAACAGTAACTTGTCTGAACATTGAATACTTTGTTGTTGTGAGTCAGTTTATGTCTTCTTCAACAGATAAACATTAGGTGGCTTTGGAACAAATTCTTTGGTTTTTTTAAGGCAACTCTAGGATATCGATCAGAATCGAAGACTAGCATATTGTCTGTATTGGAGGAAACATGATTTCATGGGAAAGCAAGAAACAAAATGTGGTATCTTGATTTAGTGCAGAAGCAGAATGTAGGGCTATGCCACAACCTATGTGAGATTGTATGGGCATATCAATTATTAAGTGAAGTTGATTTTAAAAACTGCATTACTAGTAAAGTTTTGGTGTGACAATCAAGCTGTCTATATATCCTCTGATTCATTGTTTCACAAAATAATTGAGTATATTAAGGTTTACTGTTATTTTATTCATTAAAAAATTCAACAAAAATTCATCTCTATAAGCTATGTTATAACCGGAGATCACCTAGTAGATATTTAAAAAAAAAAAGGCTTTGAATGGAACTTAAATTGATTACATTTGTAGCAATTTGAGCATAATTAATATCTATGCTCTTGCTTTAGGGGTTGTGTTGTAAATAAGATATAAATTAGCTAAATTTTAGATATATTATTTAGATATTATTTTGTACAATTTTTAGGGTTTTATTTACTTTAAGTTCTTTCACTAAATTGACTTTTGTAACTTGTATAAATGGGATACCTATGATGTGAATAAACAGAAGTTCTCATATTTTTTTCTTTCTTCTCGATTTCTTCTTTCATTACAAAGATAATGTCCTAGGCTATTTAGATAAACTGGCCTTGATAAATTAGATTACAAGGATAAATAAAAGCTCTTAAAACTAATCCTAATTTAACCTTGGCACTTATCCTCCTGCTGGACTATAGATAAGACTTTCTTAATCGCCAAATAAACTACATATAAGCCTCCAATTTGAACACAAAAAAAGGCCAAGGATAATAACTCTCTAAGAATAATTATTAAATTATCAAAATGCCATTAATGAAATCACGTGATAAGCTCATGGCATTTAATTACATAATGGACTTAAAACAATTAAATTAAGACTAAAATTGACCCAAGATGAGAACATAGGCTGATCCAATTTTAAGAAGTCTTGTCGCCCTCCTTGGAGAAGTCCATGTTGCCCTTTTGTGTTTTTTTGGTTCTCTTGGAATTTTTTGTAAACATTTGTTAGACAAACTCTTAGTCAAGTGCTTAAATTCTCCAATGTCTTACCCATTATTTGACCCATCCTTGTCATTAGAGCTTGTGTCTCAAATGCTCAATATTAATTTATTTTTATTTGTATACAATAGTGCTTATTACAAGGATAAAAGTTGGGATGTTGTCATCTGTGATTGATTCAACCAAGGGCGAAAAAAAAAGGAATGCTTGCTACATGAGATGCTCAATATATAGGCTAAAATAAAACTTAAAGAAATCCTCATGATTTAATAATGATGTCGTCAGTATTGATTATAGTAGGTGGATAAACATATGCACTTCTTGTTCCAGCTAATGAGTAGTGACATATCATTCATGTTATTGAAATTTGACTCTGAGGCAAAAAGGAAAATGTGAATATGTTAAAAGTTTTTCTTTTCTTATAATCTAGAAAAATTTGCCTTGGCATCAAAATTTGTTTTTCTTATTCCTTTTTTTTTGTGAGATAATTATTTTTTTTGGGTGACAAGCAGCACTTACCAGTGGAGTAGCATTTGGACTTGTAAATCCTACCCTTGGTTGTCTTGCTGATAAATGTAATTTGTCAAAATTTAGCACTTTTGGGATATTTGTTGTCTCAGGTAAAAATTTAGCATTGTTCCTTTCTTCTCATGGTAATGATCTTGTTTTGTGATGCACATCTCTCATAAGCCACCAATGATCCAGGTTTGACTCTGCGTAGTGATGCAATTGGTGCTGCTGTGAAAGCATGGCCTGTAGGACTTTTTGGGCTAGTATGACCTCAAATTTCTTATGTGCCATTGTACATTTTGTAGGTTCATTTCTTATTTTGCATTTCGCCATTCTCTCTTTCATGCACATTAGATTTTTTTTCCCCTGTGCAATTATCTCTGCCAATAATACCGATCAAACAAAACATCTAATTTTATTTTGAGTTATTACATTATGTTTCGAGGAACTTTTGGAATCAAGGGACCAGTTTCCTTTGTTTCAAAGAGTGATAAAATGAAGGGGAGGAAGTCAGAAGGAAATTATATACTATAACAATTTAAAGCTGTTTTAGCTTGAGAAAAATTGCTTTAATTTAGAGCTTCCTCAAGAACTCCAGGATTGGGCTAAAGAGTTGCACTTCTGTTTTGCTAGGGGTAATTGTTCATCAATTACAGAAGAGACACTAGGAACTTTTAGATGGCTGTTTTTTTCTTATCATTTATTACCTTGTTCTTTTCTTCTCCCAACATTTTATTTCAATGTTTGGCATTATGCAGCATTTGTAGCTAAACATGCAAGACCATTTTTTTTAATTTTTAATTTTATTTTTCAAAAAATAGGGCAAGAATAGTTGTTTAAATACTTATTGCGTTCTTTTATTGCAGTGCTCCATCCTATTTTTTACACCATACTTTTCAAGGATAATATTGCTAATTCCGCTTCAACCTCAGGAGTTTGTTACAGGTTTGAATTTTGATAATAAAACTTCCTTCATGTTTTATTCTTTTCAAGGGTAATTTATTGCTTTCCTGATTTTATCATTTGAGAAAAATGAAGTTGTGAAAATTAATTACTTACCATATGTCTATTGTTTTTATCTACTAGCAAGTTTGCAAAAGACTTAATAGATAATATCTATTCATAAATTGTAGATAGCAGAATTATAAGGATTATGTAGATTATAGTGATTAGATTTTATTTAATTCTTTTCTTCTCTTTCCTTTTTTAGATCAACTCTAGTGTGTGTATGCATTCTTTGATGAATGAAGGTACAAGTTCACACAAATCTGTTTATCGAAACTTTCCTTCGATGTCACCTTGACATTCCTACCCAATCCAAGAGATTTGGTGTTTGATTAGAGGTGATTTTGAAGGCTGTTTGGTGTTTCTTTTTTTGTGGAAAATGGTATTGCTCCAACACTATTTTGGTGCTGGGTTTTTTGTTTCCTAGGTGTGGTATTGGGTATTATTCGATTATTGTTATTCTTTGATCTTTTGAGTATTTATTATTTTGGGCCTTTAATTTTTTTTGTGGGTGTCAAGTTTTTCATTACAATATATGTTGATTGATTCAAAAGTAGTGGTAAGTGTGTGAGAAAGTTTTTCATTTCCATATGACAAATGCAACAACTCTTTTTGCAATCTTGTGGGCGCTATATGCACCATGGCTCTGGTACCACTTTGGTGGGTGCAAAATGTGTGAGAAAGGTTTCTGAAGAGAGTTTTAAAGAAAAAGAATGAGAAGAGAGAAGTTAGTTTTGAAATCAATTCTTGTTATATTTTCCTATTGCATATTCACTTCTATATGCCATAACTAACTCGTGACTTAAAAACAACTTGATCCATAATACCATCAATTGGGCCAGATTGCCTACAACTAAACCTAGTCTAACTTTGGACTGTAACATCAACATTGAACTTGAATATGAAAACCTTAGCAAACCTATGACTTAGACACCAATAGGCTCTAAATCGGGGAATCTACAATCCAGATTGCTGTTCTTAACAACCTTCTAATTCTTTGTATGTAATTTGGATACCTAAAATCAATGATTATTATATCAAGGACAAGAAAGATATTTGAACTTGAACCTAAAGTAATCCACAAAGAGAGAAAGAAAGAAGGGTAGGACTTGGCAGGAAGGGAGGGAGGGAAGATATTGAGCTTAACAAGTAGCACTATGTTATATACTTATACCATATGGAAAAGAGCAATGGCAAATAGATCACGCCTTTCCTTTTTATTTCTAATCATAGGGTTTAACTAGTGATTTAGTTTAACCCAATAAAGGAAAGAAACAAATATCAGGTCTTAGGCCCTTTATGTCTGTGTGCTCTTCTTTGATTGTATAGTCATGGAAATAGGTGAGTTGTTCTAAGAAGGGCACAATCCAACAAAAGTGGTAAAAGAATATTTTGAATTCTTGTTAAATTATAAATGAATTTCCTTTTTCTTTTTTTCTTTTATTTTTCTCCTTTTAACTACAGGACTAGCAATATTTTGCTGTATGCCAACAACATTATCAAGCGCTGTTGCACTTACTCAGGCATGCAGATTTCTCTTTATTGACTAAACCAATTCCTTGATGTCTTTGGCTTTGTGTTTAAAGAAGGCCTTCATTTTTCATATGCAGCTTGCTGGGGGGAACTCAGCACTCGCTCTTGCAATGACGGTGCTATCTAATTTGCTAGGAATCTTGATTGTAAGTTGCACGCAAAAAAGGTGTATGGTTAAGATCCTAATGAAATCTAGCTTTGCTTGGATGTTTGATATAATCTTCCTCCCCTTCGAAATCTCGATGGACTTTTTGCCAATGATTGATTTGCTGATTGTTAGTGTTATCTATGTCTCTATGCTATTTTATTGTTCTCCTCTTTTGATATCAATCATTATTGTCCAATGTGTTCTTTCTGTTCATAATTTGAATGTATTAATTACCCTGATATTATTATTTTTGTATTTATAAATCAATATTGATTGAGGAGAAATATTTTGGAAAAATCTAATGGCAAAGCAAATATATTTCTAGTGAATTTTGTAATGTTGTAGAAGCATTATTATCTACTGTCAATTAAACTTCTATAATGGGATAGTAAGCTTGTAGATGTCTTTCATATTAGAGCTGAACTATTGAGAAAAAAATATCAATAAGATCAGTATTGTCAAAGGTGCAAGACACACTTTAGGTGATGGAACCATTATATTGTTTGATATGTAAGATGCAAAAAACGTAATTGCTAATAAGATGCCGTACTTGCTTGATATGTATGTATGTATGTATGTATGTATGTATGTATGATGCATGATGTTTTGGTTTATATCATTTTCAGATTCCATTTTCCATCTCAAAATTCATAGCTGTTGGAGTTGGCGTGTATGTTCCAACTGCACAACTACTTAAAAGTCTTGTTCTCACACTTTTGGTTCCTTTGATCTTGGGGAAGGTAATATTACTTGGAAAGAAGAAACTTCTTTTGGTACCACTCTTTAGAAAGAATGATTCTTGGGTTTTTAAACTTCAGCAGCATAAAAAATGGTTTAACCTCTAATACAAAAAAAATGTTGTTTATTCAAGAATGCAGAAGTTAACACTATATTGATCCTCCAAATTGTATTAGAATAACCTGTCTTTAGGTTTTTATTGTTTTCTAACTGTAATGTTTGCTGCGTAATTACAGGTTTTACGAGAATCTTCTAGAGGTGAGCCTCTCTGTCATGGCTATTTTTCCCCTTTTCCTTGTAAGCAGGTTTTGGATAACATTTATGTTGCATCCATGTTGATGTTAATGCAATAGACTTGATAGCTCTCTCATGTTATAATGTTTCAATTGCATGAAACAATAGATGGCTGATTGGAATATATAGCTAATAATGAGATTGTCTTTTTGTTAAGTTACTGATTATTGTTGGTACTTCTTAATACCTTCAGTTCTTGTACATGTCAATTTTGATATGCATCTTGTCAAAATGTAAAAATTGAAATGCAAAAGTTTAGGAGAAGGGAATTCCATCACTACTTTTAGAGTCAATAAGACTAGTTCAGAGAAGGAAAAGAGGTTATCTTTCTTTAGGTTTCAAAGTTTCACATTTTTCCCTTCTGCATTCTTTTATTTTCTTCCAAATGTCAAAAGTAGTGTACTACTATGCACCAAGAACTATCGTTAACTTTGTTGTTGACAGCAAAGACTATCATGGAGTTCTTGTTTCACATACTGCGAGTGCTAGGATGTCCCTATCCATATTATTTACCAACTCATAGTCTCAAACATGATTAAATGTGTAATACAGGATTGGCAAACTTCGTTGACCATAATCGTAAACTTTTTTCGAAGATCAATGCTGTCTTCCTCAGCTTAGTAAGGCTTGAAATTTCATCCTTTGAGTTCTATTTTACATATAATGATTAAGTATCAAGTAATTTTGACTTTTATTGTGATGAAATAATTTCTTTGTTTTCTTTTGAATTCTATGTTGGCAGTTCAGAAGTTATGTTACATATTCATTTTGTTCTCTATAATGAAATTTGGAACTTTGAATCTTTTAATTTATGATAATGATTAGCTTCAAAATATTCAAGTTTAGCAATTACACTGGACGTGTGTTTCTAGGCCCATTGATGGTTTTAGATAAAATTGCTTGTTTCTTTGTTATGGCCCTTACCTTGACTACTATTAATTGTCTATTAACGTAATTATAGCGATTTGAAAGAATCAATAAAGAGCAATTAGGGGCATAAGAGAGGATTAATTATAATTATTCATTTCCTTGTTTATAGAGTTTACCTTTGCATAAATACTTGTATAATTAAAAGCAGTATACACAACTTCCTTTTCATCTCTTCACTCTCTCCATCCTTTCTATCGTGACATTTGGGTATTACAACCACCTTGGGAGGAGTGCACCTCAATTTTTGGCCATCCATCCAAATCAGGTGACCAAACTCTCGATGAACGACTCATACGCGCCGCTGAAAATTTTCCACTCATCTTTCACGCATTGACATGTGAGAGAGCATGGGGTTGTTTCATGATGCTGACATCTTACTTCTGTGTCGGTTTGCACTTCTGACCACACCTTAGCAAGGTAATCGGCCTTATCAACATTGTGAATTTGTAAAAGATTGATGGACTATTTGGAATTTTTATGTTCTGGCAAAGGGAATTTATTTCGTATCTATGAGGTATGCTAATCCTTTTATCGTATTGGAAAGAATATTAGATCCTCATGGCATATTTTCTGAACTTTAAGAAAACTTATGATGAGTTGAATATGCTTTTGCCATCTAGTATTGATATCAAAGTGCTGCAAATTCAGAGAGAAAATATCCTTGTCAAGAAAACTTATGATGAGTTGAGTGTGCATTTACCATTATCTTGAATTCTTTTTCCAATAGCTCCTTTAGACTATTCATATCCATGATATCATTACTTGTTAAGATTATATCATCTACAAACACAATAAGGACGGAGAATTCCTTTTTTTGTATGTTTGATGAATAAAGTATGATTTGCTAAACTTTGAAAATATCATTGTCTTTTCTCAACTTTGGCAAAATTATCAAACGAAGCTCAAGAAGATTGCTTGAGCCCATATAGATATCTTGTTAGTTTGCACAACTTGTTCTTAGTGGTCTGTGCTTCAAAGACCAATGGAATATTCATGTACACTACTTCCACTAGATCTCCATTAAAAAAAGTATTCTTAACACCTTGGGTCCTTGAACTGATAACCATCTTTCGACTAACCTAGCCTCTGTCCTTCGGGCCAACAATGGGTAGTACAGGAATATTCACTTGTCCATCAACTACGCTTTTCGGTTTGATCTTAGGCCCTGGCTCACCCTCTATGGATGAACCTTGCTGAGGAACCCTTGGGTTCTTGGGGTATTGGATTTTCGTTTTCGCTTCGTCTATTCCCGTTCATACGGGTGCTTCCCCTTAAGGCGGAATGATCCCTTATCGATGCATTTTTACATCCCATAGCTTCGGCAGATCACTTAGCCCCGTTCATCTTTGGCGTAAGAGTGTTCGATCAGTGAGCTAGTACGCACTCTTTCAATGGTGGTTGCTTCTAGGCAACCCTCTTGGCTGCCTCTGCACTCCTGCCTCTTTTATCATTGAGCGGTTATTTAGGAGCCGATAAAGCTTATCCCCTATCGTTTCACTGGCTGACCTCGACCCCTGTTATTTTGAGGTTATATCTAGTATTTAGAGTTTGCCTCAATTTGGTACCGTTCTCGCTGCCTGCATCGAAGCAGTGCTTTACCCCTAGATGTCCAGTAAACTGTTGCGCCTCAACGCATTTTGGGGAGAACCAGCTAACTTTGGGTTTGAGTGGCATTTCACCCTTAACCGCAACTCATCTGCTAATTCTTCAACATCAGTCGGTTTGGACCTCTACTTAGTTTCACCTAAGCTTCATCCTGGTCATGGATAGATTACCCAGGTTCCAGTCCATAAGCAGTGACAATTGCCCTATGAAGACTCGCTTTCGTTACGGCTTCGGTGGGTTCCCTTAACCAAGCCACTGCCTATGAGTCGTTGGCTCATTCTTCAACAGGCATGCGGTTAGAGCCCTGGGCTCCTCCCACTGCTTGGGAGCTTATGGTTTCATGTTCTATTTCACTCCTCGACGGGGGTTCTTTCCACCCTCCCTCACGGTACTACTTTGCTATTGGTCGCTCAGGAGTATTTAGCCTTCCAAGGTGGTCCTTGTTGATTCACATAGGATTCCACATGCCCCATGCTACTCGGGTCAGAGTGTAAGCTAGTGATGCTTTCGGCTATTGGACTATCGCCATCTAGGATTCTGCACTTCACAGCTTCGCCTAGCAACATGACGCTTTTATTGCTCTCCCACAACCCCGTTTTCACGATTTAGGTTGCTCTTATTTCGCTCCTAGCTACTACGGGAATTGCTTTTGCTTTCTTTTCCTCCGGCTACTAATATGTTTCAGTTCGCCAGGTTGTCTCTTGTCTACCCATGGATTCAGTAGCAGTTCGAAAGGTTGATTTATTCGGGAATCTCCGGATCTTTGCTTATTTTCAACTCCCTGGAGCATTTTCTTTTCTCTTTTGTATTTTTCTCTTTTGTCCTCGTCTTTTTTCTCGACCTTTTATTCTGTATAATAAAAAAATTTTGATTCTTTGTTTTTACATATTCAATTTCGAGCTATTCGTTTCAGCGGTCCAGAAATATCAAAAGAAAAAAAGAGTGGTTTGTCTACTTTGTTCAAAAAAAAGGGGAAATGTACATTTGCTTGAAGCAGCTCCCAAGTAATTGTTTTCCGTCTTTGGGCACACATGGAACCTTTTATTATGTTGCACCAAAAATCTAATTGTTGCGAATAGTGTATCAAAGCCACTTCGTTTGTTTGATCAGGATCATTAGCATCCTTGGTATTAGTATAAGTATCGACGTTTGCGTGGTTATTAGTAAAAATCACTACGGCTTGGATTTTCTTGAACGAATTTCATGGTTTGCTGTTACATTTTCCTCGTTTTCTCCCTCCTGTTCTAAATCGTCAATTAATTTGTATGACCATCGAGGAACTTTTTTACTTATTTCTTTTATTCCAATAGATTTTTTTCTAATTGTTTGATTGTTGGGATTAGTTATAACTATATTGAATAAAAATTTCGAAAATTTGACTCTATCTTCGGAATCGATATTTCCTTGTTCATCTTGTTTTGTTCCAAAGTAAAAGATATCCACGGGGTGGTTCACCCTATTCAGACATTCACGACCGAGAAGTATTGGATTCTCTTTCGCATAGGTCCTGAAAGGAGAACGAAAAGTTGGAATGCCACCAGGCATCTATTAATGAATTCACTCGGCCCGATAATACCCATTTTTGGAACGTCCAGTGCCAGTGTCACGGAACGGGTAAGTTGCCAATCCTTAAAATGGATTATGTAATGTACTTTATCCACTGTGTTACCGGGAGGGGTGCATTTTACCAGAGGTTTATATTGTATCAATCTACCCTTGTGTGCGTGATTCTTGTTGAAATGTTGCCAAAGAAAGGAGGATTTTGATTGTATTGAGTTTTGCAATAGGAGCAAATGTTCCTTTTAGTCAATTCTATAAGACCGAGTGAATCCTTTTGCGACAAGTTTGACCTTGAACTTGTCCACATTTCCATATTTATATTTTATTGTTAATACCAGTTTACTTCTTATTGGATTCTTATTTGGTGGCAAATCCTTAATCTCATAGGTTTCATTCTTTTCTAAGGCTCTAATTTCTTTATTCACAACTTTTTTCCATTTTTGGTTCTTTTAAAGTTTCATGACATTGTTTGGAATTGTAATTCTATCAAAAGATTGTCACCTATGCTTGAAATTTTGATAATGACTCATATGAGATAAAGCTGGAGATTAAGTGTTGAGTACATGTTCTTACCCCTTTTCTAATAGCAATGGGACAATACAAATCATTGAAGGCTATCTAATTATTAGAAATTAGAGCTTGTGTTACTTGGTATGTGTTTATTAGAATCTAAACTTAGATCAGACTCTTGATTTTGTTGAATTAGTGCTAGTTTCTTGATCTCCTTTTGTCTTTTTTTCCTCCTAGCGTAAGCAATGAGATCTTTATTTGGTTCCAGTGTTTCTAGTGCAAAGGTTTGATATTCATGTCTTATTTCTGACTCAGGATTTTTTGTAGGATTAGAATTAGATAGATCTTGTTGGGAAGGTTGGAAATCTATGTGTGAACCTTTGAGATATGCATTGTTTATTGGTTCATTGTGACTCATTTGGTTATCCGAAAGTTGATATTCTAGTATTGGTCCATTCTCCCTTAGAATAGCAAATTTGGTTGGTTTAGTCTTCCTCGAAATAGCAGATTTTGGGTAATATGCCGAAGAATGTAGCATCCATTGTGTTATAATATTTGCATGTGGTAGGAGAATAGCACTTGTATCCTTTTTATTTGAGAATACTTGACAAAAATACAGTTAATGGCTTTAGGATCTAGTTTACCTTGATGGTGGATATGAACAATATCAATACATCTTAATATCTTGAAAAGAATTATTGCTATAAATGATGTATTTGGGAAAGATTTGAGTAACAATTGACAAAGAGTTTGAAATTTTCGAGTCCTAGAGGGCATTTTGTTTATCAGATATTTGATTGTGAGAATGGCTTCCTTTTAGTAAATATTTGGTGTGTGAGATGAAACATGAGGGCCCTTGCAACCTCAGGTAAAGGCCTATTGTTTCTTTCAACAATGTCATTCTGCTGTGATGTGTCTACAAACGATCTTGGTGAACTATGCCTTGTTATGTAATCCCCTAGTTTTGATTTGTAAAACAAAATCTTGAGCAGTATTAGTTCTTTGCACTTATGTCATGGTTTGAAGTAGTGTTTGGATCATGGCGTTGAAGATTTTGAAAATTTTCCCCACTACATATTTTTCTTTCATTAGGAAAAACCTAGTAAGTCTAGTGTATCATGCATAAAGGAAACAAACCAACAAGAGCCAATAATCGTTCTTATCCTAGTTGGTCCTTGCATATCACTATGGATTATTGAGAAAGGTTGAGATGACTTATATGAATGACCAGGATATATATTGTGTGTATGTTTGAAGAGTTGACAAATCTCACACTTAAATTCGATTGGTTAATTATTAAGAAACAAAGAAGGAAATAAGTTTTGAAGAGAAAAATTTTGTATATCTAAGTCCATAAAGCCATAACATGATATTGTCTTTGGAAGAAACAAAATTGAAGTAATTTTGGGATTGACTCATAATTCAGTTGGGTTTGGCTAGCGTTATTCTATGGCTATCAAGAATCTAGAGAATAAAAAGACCTGAACATAATTCAACATTACCAATCGTTTTCCCCAAGTTCAAGTCTTGAAATTCACACGAATTTTGAGAAGAATTAGTAACACAATTTTGTTCTTTTGTAGGTTTGCTTATTGACTGAATATTACTGAACAAACTTTAGAGAGAAGATTGTTATTTTATTTTAATTAGGTTACAGATTTTTATAGGTAGAACTAAGTATAAATAAGGAATCAATCCCTAGAAATCAGTAATTTCTTAAGAATTAGAGATTAATATTAATCCTACTATACAAGGTAATTCCTAGGACTAAGGCAAGTATTCTGTCATTAATCTTAGGGATTCTAATACTCCCCCTCAAGCTGGAGTGTAGATATTTATCAAACCCAGCTTGCTAATGAGTTCCTTGAACATGTTCCTATTCAAGCTTTTAGTTAGCATGTCTGCAACTTGTTGCCTGGTAGGTAGGTAGGTGATGCACACTTCTCCTGAGTCAATTTTTTCCTTGATGAAGTGGTGATCTATTTCTACATGTTTGGTGTGGTCGTGGTGAATAGGTTATGAGCTATACTGACAGTTGCTTGGTTTTCACAATAAATCTTTATAGGTCTAGTGTAGAGCACTTTTAGTTCTCCCATTATTCGTTGTATTCGGATTCCTTCGCATATGCCATGGGATAGTGCTCGATACCCTGCCTCTGCGCTACTGCATGCTACAACAGGCTGTTTTTTGCTTCTCCATGTCACAAGATTGCCCCACACATAGCTACAATAACTACTTGAACGTCTGTCATTGACAGACCCTGCCCAGTCTACATCAATGTAAATTTCCACACTTCGGTTGGCAGTTTTCTTCAAGTGTAGGCCTTTACCAGGGGTCCTCTTTAGATATCTTAAAATTCTATAAGTAGCTTCCAGGTGTTGTCTCTTGGAGCATGCATATATTGGTTGATAACACTTACACCAAAGGCTATGTCTGGACGGGTGTGAGATAGGTAGATGAGTTTTCCTACTAGTCGTTGATATCTCCCCCTGTCGACTTCTTCTCCATCTTTATTAGTTCCCAATTTAAGATTGAATTCCATTGGAGTTTCGGCTGGTTTAGACCCCAAAATCCCAACCTCAGATAATAGATCAAGGATATACTTTCTTTGAGAAATGGAAATCCCTGTTTTAGACCTTGCTACTTCTATTCCAAGGAAGTACTTAAGGTTCCCTAAGTCCTTAAGTTCGAATTCAGCACTAAGAAATTCTTTTAGACTTTCAATTTCGCTTGAATCATCCCCAATTAATATTATATCATCCACATAAACAATAAGGATGCAACATTTCCCACCTTTCGAATGCTTGTAAAACATGGTATGATCTTCCTGCCCCTAGGTGTAGCTCGTACTAATCAAGCCTTGGCAAATCAGCTGAACCACGCCCTTGGAGACTGTTTCAGCCCATATAAGGATTTCTTTAACTTGCATACTTGGCCCTTGCTTTCTTCAAACCCGAGTGGGAAATCCATGTACACTTCTTCATTTAACTCTCCATTGAGGAATGCATTTTTTACATCCAATTGAGTCAAAGACCAGTCCATGTTGACAACTAAGGATAGAAGAACTCGAATGGTGTTTAGTTTGGCAACCGGTGCGAACGTCTCGTCGTAGTCTAGGCCATAGGTTTGGGTGAAACCCTTAGCAACGAGCCGAGTTTTGTGTCAATCAATGTTGCCATCAGGTTTAAACTTTGTGGTGAAGATCCATTTGCATCCTACAGTCTTCTTCCCATCAGGTAGATCCGAGACTTCCCAAGTTTCATTTGCCTTGAGAGCCCTCATTTCTTCCATCACAGCTTTCCTCTACTCAGCAGATTCAAGACTCTTCTATATTTTTTGGTGTTTCTACAGAATCAACATTAGATACAAAAGCTCTATAAGGCTTAGATAAGTTTCCACAGGACAAAAATCAGGAAATAAGGTGTTGAGTGCAACTTCTTGTGCCCTTTTGAACGGCAATTGGAAGGTAGATGGATGGCGATAGAGTGAAACTTCTATTTTGGAACAGTCCTCGGTTGAGGATGAACTTGGCACTGCTGTCTCAGCTTCAGGAGGACGCTGTCGTCGAGAATAAACTCGTAGTTCTGGAGCTTGTTCTTGTTGCCTCTCTGGATCAGGTGGCTACCCTATTTCTATTTCTTACTGCACAGGGGAACCACTGTCTAAATCTAGAACTACGATAACACCCTGATTTGTAGGCTTGGTAATAGTGGTAGGATCAAGAGGTATAATGAGGAGGGTGTTAAGAGTCTCATTTTCATTGAGAGTCTCCTCCTAAAGATGAGCTGTTGTAAAGTATGGTTCATTCTCAAAAAATGTGACATCCCGAGAGATAAACAGTCAACGAAAGGTAGGTGAATAACACTTATAGTCTTTTTGTGTTGGAGAATAGCCAATGAAAGCACAAGTATGGGCTCGAGGATCAAGTTTGGATTGATTTGGTTAGTGATTATGGACAAAAGCTGTGCAATTGAAGATTTTGGGTGGAAGATTGGGAACGCGAAATAAGGGAAAAGCCTTTTGAAGGATTTTTATAGGTGTTTGGAAATTTAGAACCTTTGATGGTAGTCGGTTTATGAGATAGCAGGCTGTTAGTATAGCTTCTCCCCACAGTTATTTTGGGACCCCCATGGTGAACATTAGTGCACGAGCCACAGCAAGGAGATGATTTTTTCTCTCGAAAATCCCATTTTGTTGAGGGGTGTCAGGACAAGAACTTTGGTGTATGATGCCTTATTCAGCAAGATAAGGACTCAGGACAGAATTAAAATATTCCCTCCCATTGTCAGTACGGAGAGTATGTATGGTAGAGTTAATCTGGGTTCGAATCATTGAATGAAAGTTTTTTGGAAAACTTTAGGTGTTTCTGATTTTTCTTTGAGAAGGTAAACCCAACAAATCCTAGTGTGGTCATTAATGAAAGTTATGAACCACTTAGCCCCTGTAATATTTTTTACTCGGTTGGCTCCCCATAAGTCACTTCGAATTAAAGAGAGTGGTTAGGACTGGTTATAGGGTTTCAATGGGTATGGTACACGGGTGTGTTTGGATAATTGGCAGATTTCACATTTCAAGGAATCAACATTTTTATTTCTAAATAACAGTGGAAGGTGTTTCTTCAAGTACAAGAAGTTCGGATGTCCTAGTTTACGGTGCCATAACATAATTGTATCTTCCTTGGAGATAGATAAAGTCAACCCTTCTTGTCCCCTGTCTTTATTCCAAATATAGAGACCATCATCAACTTTAGCAGTGCCAATCATTCTCCGCAATTTCTCTTCTTGTACCACACAACCAATTGCAGAAAATTCAGCAAGGTCACTTTCATCCTTAGTTAGTTTACTGATTGAAAGTAAATTGCAGGATAGGTTTGGAATATGTAACACTTCATCAAGAGAATTTTTGTTACTTGTATTTTTCCAACACCAGCCACAGGTGAGTAAGAGCCATCAGCAATGTGGATTCGGGACTGATTATGACAGGGTGTATAGGTGTGAAACAAGGTGGAGTTACCTGTCATGTGATCGGAGGCACTCGAATCGAGTATCCAAGAAGATTGATTGTTAGGTTCAAAAGTACTGTTGAGGGTAATACCTTGAATGGCTAGGGATCCTTGAGCAGTGGTAGTGCCTAGTATCTTATGGAGAGCCTCAAGTTGATTTTTGGTTAGATGAACATCAATAGTTTCATTTGCAGCAGTGGAGGTGTTAGAAGATACTAGTGCAGCCTTATTGTCCTTCTGATTTTTTCCCGGATAGCCATGTAGTTTGAAGCATTTTTCCTTTGTATGTCTTACATGGTTATAGTGGTTGCACCATGGCCTGGTTGAGCCTGAATCAGTCCCAGCATGTGGCTTTTGTGGTTGTGGGCCTCTGGAGATAAAGGTTGAGTTTTCAGTGGGACGGTGACCAGCAGTTGTCACAAGTTTAGATTCTTTTAATTCCCTCGACATGACAAGTTGACGCTTTTCTTCTCTTTTAACTTTTGCAAACGCTTCACCAATGGTTGGTAGAGAGGTTCTGCCCAGAATTCGACCACGGACCTCATCAAGTTCTCGGTTCAGTCTTGCCAGAAACTCATAGAGACGTTCCTTGTTGAGGTGAGCCATAAACTTGGTGTGTTCCTTGCCTTCTCCCCAGTCTGCCTCATAGTACATGTCTAGTTCCTGCCACAAAATTTTTAGGTTATTGTAGTACTGAGTTACTTCAAGTGTTCCTTGTCAGATATCTTTCAATTTCAGTTTGATCTCAAATACTTGGGAGGCATTTCCAAGATCCGAGTAATTTTCTTTGATTGCATCCCACATATCTTTTGCAGTTTTGAAGAAGAGGTAGGTGCGATTAATATGGCCTTCCATTGAATTGATTAACCAAGCCATTACAATCGAGTTGTTGAGTTCCCAGGTGCCATAAGTTGGGTCTGTTGTGGCTGGTCGTGGGAAGTCTCCATTAATATACCCTAGTTTTCCACGACCACAGATCACCATAATGACCAATTGGGACCACTGTAGGAAATTTTTCCCATCTAGCCAATGGTTAGTGATTATAAGAGAGGAATTAAGGTCCCCTTGAGGAGTTCCTTGATTGGTGTTTGGTATCATTTGTGAGGTTTCAATCTCAGATGTAGTTTCGATAGTGTCACTCATGGGAAGGAATAAAACAATAGAGAAGAGAGATTGAAGAGAGGGGATGTTTGGAACGAGAGATTAGAGAAGTTGGAAAAAATTCTAAAGGCTTCTGATACCATGAACAAACTTTAGAGAGAAGATTGTTATTTTATTTTAATTAGGTTTTATAGGTAGAACTAAATACAAATAAGGAATCAATCCCTAGAAATCAGTAATTTCCTAAGAATTAGAGATTAATATTAGATCCTACTATACAAGTTAATTCCTAGGACTAAGGCAAGTATTCTGTCCTTAATCTTAGGGATTCTAACAATTACAATCTAGATTTTGAACCAAAACAATCAAGTAAAGGGTTAGGTCCTTTGAAATTTTTATAGAACTGTTCCAACTAATTTTAGAGAGATCCATCGATCATCATTATTGTTTGATTCTCATATCATGGTTTTAAAGATTCAAATAAGGTTTCATCACTTTGTTATGATTTGTTGCTCCCATAGCGTCAATCCAAGTACTTAACTTCCTTTTCTTGACATTAAGGTTTTGCTTGGTAGGGTGGAAAGAAAATTGGAGGGATAGAAAAATAGAAAGATGAAAATATAGTTTTTCTTTCCATAGGTGTGCTTGGTGTGAAAGATGGAAAAATGGGAAGAAAGTAATTTTCTTTCCATCCATTACTTGGTAGAGTTGAAAAATGAAAAGAAAGAAAACAAAACATTTGAAAAATGCATACTTTTGAACTAATATACACATCTCTCTCATTTTTCTCTCCTCTTATCATTCCAATTTGGAAGGATTAGTTTTTATGCATTAGGATGGAAATTGATGAGCTCTCCTATTTTCTTGCCTCTCACTTTTCTTCTCAACCAAGCACACTCAAAATTTATTTATTTTTTTTCCATTTTTCCACTCTCTCCTCCCATCCCTCCACTTTTCCACCCAACCAAGCACACCCTAAAGGCGTACAAATCATTACCTTTATGAGCCATGGATGTGGTTCTGTATGCAAGGGAACGAGTAGGGGCTGAAAACTGAGCCTGACTGATTAATTTGTGGATATTTCCAACTGTTCTTTGCTAAATGCTGAGGACTCAGCTGTAGGAATGCTTCCTTCCAATGCCTTGTCACCTCTATTGTTGTTTCTTTGGAATAAGTGGGCGAAGTCCTCCTTTTGGTTGTCATAAGGACTTTACTGGAAAATAAAAGAATTTACGAGAAATCAGAGGTTTTTGGCTTCAGAGAAAGCACTGATACCATGAAGAAATAGATGAAAGGAAGGCTGACAAATAGAGGAAAGAAAAGTTCAGAATGAGACAGGATGTTATCTGCTTTTTATTTCCTAATTTCCTACATAAGCTGGAAACACAGCCTTATTTAGTAGATAGAGAGGGAGAGAAAATCTGGAAATAAGAATCATTAATTAGCCTAATTCTTTAATGTTCTGGAAATAAGAATCATTAATTAGCCTAATTCTTTAATGTTCTCAATTGAAATAAGAAAAATATTTTCCTATTTAATTTCTGATTTTATGGGAGTTGGGAATTCCCTACTATTCATCATAAAAACAGATATAATTTGAAAGGCATTTTTGCATGTCGTTGTTTGGATGTGGGATTTATTGGATACTAAGCTATAATCTTATGCTAGCGTTATGATTCTAAAGTGCATGTGTATAGACTTTTCTCTTGTTACACGTGATGGGATAATATTATTATCAGACTTAAGGTCTGTTTTCATATTACGTCAAAGTAGAAACAAAATGATGTTTTTCAAATTTTGGTTTTCATTTCCCTTAATTTAGAGGATTTTGCATACAGGTGTCCTAAGGGCACTCTTTAAGGTTACTATATACGTAGTAGTATCTTCATCCAATATATTGGAAATGATGAATAAAGCTTTCAACTACTACAGTTAATGCAATTTTTGTATAATAAAAATACTATATTAACTAACTTTAAAGAGTTCCCTGAGGGATCTTATTAACAAAACCCTAATTTGAAATCAAGTTCTCTTTTTATCAAAAGCTTAAGATTCATTGTTTCAATGGAAATGTGTCTGATTCTATATGTGACCCTTGTAGCAACAATGCAGCAACTTTGAATTGGTTAACTTATATTTCATAAATATGATGGTTGCCAGGTGCCATGGATGCAAGTGAGCAGGTCAAGGTCGCTTCTGATGATGGTTAAACCTGCAGCTTTTATTGTAGCTATTGGGATGGGAATGTGCGTTCAATCTTCCTTTCTTACTTCAATTTAATAGTGAAAGTAATATACAACAAAATTACTAAAACTGTCATGCATCAAAATAAGACTTTAAATCCCGGTGCAAAAGTAATTGGTCATAGACCTAATAGTATGGAAAGTAGCTCCACTTTTAACTGTCACTGCAGGGCCTTGTTCCAAACAGGGACCAGTCTATTGCATGTGAGCAAGGTGATGCTAGTCGGTTTTGAATTGTTTGCTTGCTATTGCCTCATTCTAAGTCTCAATTAAGTTGGTCCTTGGCCATTCACTAACAAGAACTGTCTTCATGTGGTTATGAATTACAAGCGATTTTAGTATTGACCTGGATCATACTGGTAGACAGATTGACCTGGGTTTACTAATTACACTATATCAAAACTGATATTCCAATATCTTTCCAATTTGTTATAGCCAATCATACAAATAATGCATATTTTATTTAGAGTTGTTTAGAAAGACCAAAAAAGATGTGATGGACTTATTATGCATAATTTCTGTATTGATTTATCTTATACGCTTCGCGGGGGTTGCATCTACTCAGGAATGGATTTTTGCAGGCTTTTACACCTCGGTCTATTAGCTTTCAATGCACTTGCTATAAGGAGCCTGTCATCCATCTCTGGTGGTCATAAATCAATTTTTTCTAAGAAAGAAAATGCCCAGGCAGCTTTGCTTGTTGCAAGCCAGGTGGCTATCATGAGCTAGCTATTGTTTTACACAGTTTTATCCTGTAAAACCTGATGCTATCATCTACTTGTTAAACTTTCTACAGCTCCCTTTATTCATTTGGCTGATTGTTTTTGTCTTGAAATGTACTATTCTTTGTAGAAAACTCTACCTGTAATGGTGGCTGTTGTGCAGCAGCTTGGTAGTGCATTCGGTGAATCTGGCTTGCTGGTTCTACCCTGTGTTGCTGCACATTTAATTCAGGTTATTATCAGTTATGTGTCAATTCTCTTGCTGTGACTGCCATATTTTTAACATTTAATTAATATTGTTTTGCAGATTGTCTTGGATTCCTTCCTGGCTAACTTCTGGCTTCGAAAAGAGCTCTCATCAAATACTGCCAAGGTAGCCTGAGTGGTAACACCCTTCTCGATCCTTGGTAGACACAATTTTATTATGCTGTCAAACAGATTAACCGTTGACAAATAATTTAATCATCTTGAATAATTTTAAAATCCTTTTATATGCTATCATCTTCTATCTCGCGTTTGCCAATATTTTTTTTTTTCACCTAATTTTTCTCTCTGTGGTGTTACCTTAACAGCATGTTTGATTTACTAGAATTACTATTCTATTCCTAGGCTATCGGTACTATAATGCTGTTATTTGGCTTGTGGAATCCCCATTTGACCGAATAACTAATTCGGCTTTATTTCTCTAAGTTCCCCAATAGCCAATTGGAATTACTGAATTCTAAGTAAAGATAAAGCCAAGGGGCAGGTTGGACCTTGGGCCTTGGTCAAATGGGAAAATATTATTAGTAGTCCTGGTCAAATATTAATCATTCATTTTAAGTCCTTGAATCATTCAAAAAAATTAAAAATTTGTAATGTTGGCCCCTCCTAAAAATTAATTATATAATCTAAGTCCTTTTAAAATAAAATTTTTAGCTTCGCCTCCCTCAAAATTTTAGAATTTTATCTGGTCCCTCTGAACTAAATTTTGACTTTGTTCCTGATTTGAAGAGCTTTACTAACCCTTAACGTGATTGTTTTATAAAGTTTCCCTAAACAAAATAATGACCTTAACATTAATTTGACTCATTAGACTACTGAGGTAACTTTGATTAGGAATATATATATATATGAGAGAGAGAGAGAGGGAGGGGGAGAGAGAGAGGGGTTAGTCATTCATATTTTGGGTTATTAAAATTTAAAATCTACTCTTGGTTTATGTTATCATTAAAGTATAATAATAAATTAAATAACTTTGTTAAGTAATTTGAACGGAAAGGTTGATATAGTGTCATGACGAATGCAATAAATCGTGCCATGGAGGTCAACTAATCGAATGGGTTTGTTCAATTCACTTGAACTGGCCCAATTCGTGAAACATATGGAATAGTCTATTTATTTGAAGCCTTGGTGGCTCAATGAAACACTCTACTAAAATTAAAGTTATCATGATTAATGTAACTTCTAAGGGATAAGATTGTATAGAGTTTAAATCCTTATGATTCTCATCTTGTAAATAGGCATTGATCTTAGTCATTGATGTAGTTGGATTTGAGGGAGCTCAACCAGAGGGTTTTCTCCTCATTTGTAATAATTTCATCCCTTTACTTTATTCTTGAGTTAAAGAATATTTTGAGAGTATTTACTTGAACATTTGGTGTGTTATTATTTTCTTGTGGCGTTTTTGTTTGATTCAAGTCATTTTGTCTTTCCGAGTTGCTTTCGCTTTATTTCAGCGCCTTAGTGAAATTTTATGTGAATTTTCACTTTTCGAGAGTTAGGTTGACTTCCGTGAATTCGAAGTCAAAAAATCACCTTAAGACCGCACGGTTTGCTAGACTAAAGTTCTAATCCCGTAACAATAGCACGTCTAGTTAGCATTCTAGGTACTTCTTTTCCATATTGTCATTGTAAGGTCAATGCTAGAAAGACAAAAATCTGCCGAAAAAAATTAAACTTTGTATGCATGCTTAGTTAATTTTTTTAATTATGTACTTGATGAGATGTAAAATTAGTATAGATAGTTTAATTTTATTAATAATAAAAGTTCCAATGATGTAATTTGATGAAATTAAAGATTTGGGAACTGAATAAAAAATTATGCCAAGTCCAGTAAACAAAAATGTGAATTACTGGAGATTCATGAGTGGGGTTCTGTGGTTTTATGATAAGCTGGGGCTTAAATTTTGAAGGGAATAAAGATTTAGAGGGGAAAACATACTTAAAAAACTAGGAAGCTAAGAGTGAGGAAAGGAGGATTTTTGTTTTGTTTTGTAAATGTAAATCATAGAAGTGAGGAAGAATTGCTTGTATTGTATTTATTCATGTTGCAGAAGATAGGAAATGGAAAGCAAGTAAAGAAAAACCCCTAAAGTTAATCCTACTAATATGTCAAATTATATTTTCTCCTCAAGGAGTATATATGTCAATCATGCTCACCTTGTTACGGTAATAATTAGTTTGTTTAGAGTTTTTATGAAAATATCTCTAATTGATCTTCAATTTCGACATATCTTGTAGACATAAACTTTTGTTGAATTTTTTTCAGATAAAATGAAAATTAGTTTTGCCAATTTATAAAACACAAGAATATATGTAATATTGTTCGTGGAACATAAGATTGAAGTCTATATAAAAGGGAGCCTGATATCACAGTTGTAATTTCATCCCTTTGTAATTTCATCCATAACCAAGTTAAGGCTCAGTACTTGGTATATTCATACTATCTCACATATTGATAGTCATATCATTGTATTTAATTTTACACTAGATCAAGACACTACATGTTTTTTTTTCTCCATGAAATTAGGTTCCCTCCAACAAAAACACAAAATCTGCACAGATTAATAAATCATCGGAAAAGAATACTTCAAGACAACTGCATATCGAAACAAATAGGAAATCCTATTAGCCTTGATTGATAAAGAAAATTTGCCACAAACAAGAACAAATAGGTTGATTCTTCATACTCTTAAAGAAAAAAAAGAAAAAAGAAAAAGAAAAGAAGGTAAAGTGATAAGAGAATTTAAAAAAAAAAAAGAAAAAAAGTAGTGATAAGAATCAGGATTATTCACTACTAAACAAGGAAACTTAGATAAGAGTGGAAAGAATTGCAATAATTAAAATTTGAAATTTAGAACATTCAACATCATGTTTCATTATTATGAAAACATTAATGATCAAATACATCTATTTAATCCTACATACATGCATAATCAGAGAATTCATACCTAATTAACTAAATATCTGCAATTACTGTACATTCGTGCATGCACTAACTTCTTAATTCATGCATTCTAATTTATTTAATGAAAGCACATGATTAAATAAATTCAGAAGTCACTTAGAAAACTTCCATACACTTGCAAACTAGAAATGAAATGAACTTTGGGCTTGACTTCAGTGGGCTTGGATCCATCTCCTTTAGGCTTCTCTAATTGGGCTAAATTTTTTTCAAGAATAATGTAATTTCATCTTGCATTTGTTTAGCCTTAGTATGAGTTATTATCCATTAGAACTCAAGCAACTTTGTCTATTCCATGATTCTTATTAATTTATCAATTTCGGACAATGCATAATCAACATCGGGAAAAACACTATTGGTATGGCCATGATTGTCATAGAATAGACTATGCCTTAGATCTCTCTTTAAATAACACAGATTTATTCGAAAGTTGCCTAATAATTTAATTGTTGGAAACATTACGGACCAACTTAAAACATCAATAGACTGAGAATATATGAGTGAGCTTTTGTAAGATGATTTCACTTTCCACTTTTTTTTTTTTTATATACTACTCCAGGTCTTCAAAAGGTTTACCATCAACTTTTCACTTGGTATTGGTGCACTACATGGCGTGGCTTCTAATTTCTTTTGTGTCAATAAATTAAGAACATATTTTTTAAGACAAAAAGATTCCTTTATTAGTTTGTGTCACTTCAACACCCAACAAATACTTTAGCAACCCCGACTGATTAAAATTGATGTGAAGAAAATATTTTGAAGATCAAATGCTTGCAATATCACTTCCAATTAATGATAACACAACTAGCAAGATTATACCAACCTCAAACTATTTGTAGAACACTAAATGATAGCAATTACTATTCTTTAACTCATTCTTGATTTGTCTCACTAAACCTACCTAATCAAGTGTGAGTACATTGTTTCTAACCATATACGATCTGCCTAGGCAACAAACTTTTCCTAACCAGCAAATGCATATAGTTACTTTATATAAAGTTCCACTTGAAGTTCATTATGTAAAAAGCACCATAAGTTTGATCATGCCCTTTAGAAACAAGATGTCTTTAAAATGAATTATTGATCCATTTGGATTTACTTTAACCATAAGCACCTGTTTACAAGATATTGCTTACTTTCTTGTAATCAGATTGACTAAATCTCAAGTATTATTATCATTTAAGGCTATCATATTCTCTAATATAGAATTAAGCGAACCACCGTGATAACGAAGATATTGTATACCCAACAAGGTAAGATCATTGGATAGTGATCTTGAAATGTTGAGACCATTGTGGCACATATGCTCATTATCCATTTGATTTATTCTGAAATACTATTTTCAATTACTTAAGATTTTGAATACATTGAAAACTATAAATGAGCTTGAGTATAAATGTGCAATATGTGAATGGTGTTTATTTAGATAATCATAAAGAAATAAATTGTTGATAAAATAAATTCTTATCGATATATCATAAGTGAATTAAATGAATAGTATTAAAAATAAGATTACATGATCATTTGTGAAATGTGATCATGTCACATAGCTTAACTAGAGATCATTACTGGTCCAAGTTAGGGGTATTACAATTGCTACAACAATTACATGTCTATAACCATCCACACCTCAATTCAACTAACTGTAGATTTACTCTTCATCACAACACCACACTTGGTCCATTGGTTAGGATAACATACTAATATTTGAAATAGTTTATCTCAAAACATACCAAATTGTTATAAATATGCCATCTAAATATTTACAACATCATAAGATACATTTGTAACACCCTTAACCTGTATCCGTCATCAGAATAGAGCTACAGAGTATTATCGGAGTTTACAGAACAATTACAGAAAATTCAGGTTAATTACTATTCATTTCCAAAACTAGTCATATTATCCCTTGAATAAACCTCCGGGACCCAATATAAATATTGGAATCAAGTCGGGACTAAATCGGGTCCAATACATATCTTTTCATGCATTCATGTTTAAAATTTGTACTTTTCATTAGATATATACTATCTACTCTTTAACCATTCCCAAACATATTGATTATATTATAACCTTTATATAAACAAACTAAAATATATCACTCTAGCCATTTTAATGGCTAGATTACATACAACCAATTACATGTCATCAATGGCCAAGTTAGCTTATACATACCATTATACAAAAATGATTTTACTTATACATACCATTATACAAAAATGAGTTTACTATTTCTTCCAAAACAAATTAAAGGATAGTGTGATGTCGACCGATCTCCAACCTTTATGAGCTTCCGAACACTATAAAATAGAGAAAATAAAATCTAATAAGCATTTAATGTTTAGTAAATTTGTATAACAAGAATTAGACTTACCATTCCCATTCATTATAATAAGCATACAACAACATGATTCCCAACAAATTGACAAATTTGCCTAATCACACACACTCAAACAAGTATGTTAGTCCCACAATTCACATATACACCAAATAAACATGGATGAGCTCATCATGTCACAAACTTTCAAGTATTTCAGGCGCATTTGAGATATAATTCATTTAATCTCATAATTTCTTATTTCGGGAATTTGTTCGTTGAATCATTGAAATTTCAATGGATACTCAGGTAGTAAATACAAGGTGTACGATTCAGTAATTTTTCCATTCATGTTCAGGGATACCCATTAGGGCACTTAATCAGGGAGCACACTCTCGAGCCACATATCAGGATGCTCAGATGAGTCATGTAACATGACACTTATTCGGGCCAAACTGGAAACTCATAAGAGTTTAAATCAGGGAGCTCATAGAGCTTAACAAATAACTCCGGAGAGTTAATATCAGGGAGTATCGGATAAGGTAATAGTGAGTTCAAGCAAGTCATGTTAAGAAGCCCATAAAAGCCTATATTAGGATGCTCACTTAGAGCTGCGATAGTGTGCAGCACATGCAAAATCACTACCAATCAAGATGCTCGCAAGAACTGTCTATCAGTATGCTCGAGACAGTTTTATCAAGATTACTCGTCCGAGCTAAATCCTGTCTGCAACACATGCAAGATCACATTTAAATTGGGAAATTACATTTATCTATTGAATTTCATTATTCAAATCGAGCTTAACATTTATTCAAGCTATATCGGGCATATGATTTATTTCTTACTTTAAACATTTATAATTCTTACAATTACATAACACATTCAATACAAGCATATAAATATACACAATTCAGTTACACAAACTTACCTTAATAATTGTTCGTACAAGAAATTCTACTAATCCGAAACTTTTTTTCCTCGATCTAGCTTTGAATTTGAGTTGTCCAAATTTATATAAATAAATTTAATCATCAATTTAATACATTTCATATTCAATTGAATTCAATTTACAACTTAGGTAAAATTACCACTTTGCCCCTAAAATTTTCATAAATTTCAATTTTGTTTCTAGGCTTAGAAAATGAAATTCATACAATTTAATCTTTATCCTAAGTCTAATCGAAATTTTCATACAACATTTACAGCACTTATATTTCACAAAATTTAAAATTTTTTCATGGGTTTTACCACTTTTCAATTTAGTCCGTAAATCATGATTTCATCAAAATTCTCTTTGTAAAAGTTGTTTATATATCAACAACCTTTTATTTTCTACCATAAATTTTAAAATTTCAACATATTCATCCATGGCAAAATTTGTTACTTTGATAACTT
This sequence comes from Gossypium arboreum, assembly GCF_025698485.1. NCBI lineage: Eukaryota > Viridiplantae > Streptophyta > Magnoliopsida > Malvales > Malvaceae > Gossypium > Gossypium arboreum. The sequence goes on from NC_069081.1 coordinate 70,816,132, forward strand.
TTTAAATTAATCTCTAAAATAGATAAATTAAACTATCCCGATTTTAAAAATATAAAAATTACTAAAAACAGGACAAGAATACTTACTCAATTAAGCTTGATTAGTTTCTTCTCTCTCTTCTAGGGTTTCCATGAAATTTGGGGATGAAGATGATAATAAAATAATATGATATTTCTATTTAATTATTTATCATCTTTAATTATTTTGATTTCTAATTTAGTACTTAGCCTTTTCTAATTTTTCCATGTATGAATTATCAAAATTATTTACTAACTTTTCTTTAACGTCTAATTACCATATAAGAACCTCAAATTTTGAATTTCATAGCTATTTAATCCTTTTAGTTACTAGAATTTAACTTTTTCATTTTATGCAATTTGGTCATTTCTACAATTAAGCACATAATCGATAAAATTTTCTTGTTAGAATTTTCATATGATATTCTTATCACAATGCAGATCATGCAATAATATTACAATAAATTTTTTTTCCGGGTTGAATTTTATGGTCCCGAAACTACTGTTCCGATTTCACTGAAAATGGGTTGTTACAACCTTACAAGAAACCTAAGTACATGTTGACCAAACAACTTAAGTACATAGCCAAAATGGTTCAAAATGTAACAATTACATTAGCTTGAATGTGAATATGATCCAAATTTTGAAAGTAGTATTTCTAAGTCGATCCTCAACCTACGTGAGAAAAACAAATCCATGTACCAAAGCATCCAATATGCTTATTAGTGCTCTTAATAAATTTCGTTTTACCCTTTTTTTTTCTTATTAATGAATTTGATGCCTTTAGCGAATGTTCCTAGCATCTTTATATGCCATTTTAGATTCATTACCCTTTATTACCATTGAATGACTTATTAGTAATTGACATCTTAAGAACATTTAAACATATTTCCACATTCAATTCAACTATTAACTCAACTTTGCATATTTTCATTCATTGCTTATCAAAGTTCTAGTATCATTATTCATCATTTACTCTTATGTCAAATTCACAATTCATTACAAGAATGTCTTTAGTTCTTTAACTCATTTAGCCAATTCATTTGTCAAGCATACCATCCCAAATAGTCATAACATATTACAATCTCGATAACATACATAATTATTATTACATTCATAACCCTTAGTAAACATAGGTGGAATAAAAATTCAAATTTACAAAATAGAACCAACCACTACACTAATGAGCACATATAGGGCATAGTCTATCGATGTATACTACTATCTTTCACCACACTAATAGGCACATAAGTGCATCATGTATATAAAGTAATCTTTCACCACACTGATGGGCACACAAGTGCAAATAATAATCTCATACGCAATATACGCAGTACTGTTAACAATTCTTATTGGCATGTCAATAATATCCAACTCATATCACACTGATTGCCTTTAAATGTGTTATCATTTAAAGTATAAATACCACACTAAAAATATTAGCAATGTTCGCAAGTATACAAGTCAAATTATAATATATTGGTTGCAATGAAACCCTAATAATTATTTCGAAGATCATACTCAAGGGATTGCAGATTGAAAAAAATCATTAAATTAATTACAAAAATAAGTACTAATATAAATCAAGTCATGAACTAATAGTGCGAATTCAAATTAAAGTATTTATTAAACTAATTAAATTAATTAACCTAAACTAAGCTAATGGGAATTCCTATTTTTAGTGTTGATGGTGTGAGTTCCCAGCCTATGATCGGTTAAATTACTAATTATCAATTAAGTTGCTAATTACCCTCGATCGAGTTATTTACCACCTTTAGCTAAGAAACTCTCTCAGTTTCATCTTCACTAAGGATTACCACCTACGTCACCCTTTCGGTCTCACTGCTTGGCACAAGTTATACTCTATAGGATACTCTTTCGGTCTCACCTGTCTCGATATTCTACTAAAGGTGTCACTCCCTAATATACTAAGCACTTTTGAATAAACACCCAATTTTAGATAAATAACTATTTAATCGATTAATCAGTTCCATAATCGAAACATGCTAGATATAAATAATGCACAATAACTTATTCTAATATTCTTACAAATATTAGTTGATCAGTGTAACATCCCGAATTAGGGCTTAGTCGGAACAGTGGTTTCGAGACCACAAATTCGAAATAGAAATAACTATTTTATGATTATTATGAGGTTTATGTTATGAATGCATGCTTGTGTGAAAGTTTCATAAAGAAATTCTATGCATAAAATGCCTAATTGCATTTTAGGGACCAAATTGAATAAAATGCAAAACTTGCAATCTAGAAGCTTTAAGTATGAAATTGCATTACATTATGGATTAGAAGGTCCTAATTCGTAATTTGATCAATTTTTAAAATTTTGGACAAAAATGGACATGCATAGAAAAAAAATTGGAAAGAGAAACCCTAAGGGCATTTTGGTTATTAGGTAATTAAAGGAATAAAAAGAGAAAATCAAACCAAGAATGTGTCCATCTTCCTCCTTGGCTGCCGAAAATCACAAAACACTATAGCTAGGGTTTTGTTCAATATTTCCAAGCTCAATAGTAAGTGTTCTCTAGCCTCGTTTTTAATATTCTTTGTATTTTTGAAGTCCTAGTAACATGATCTATCCATTTCTAGCTATATTTTGAGCTAGGGTTCATGTATGAAAATTGACCCATGCATGACATGCTTGTATTTTGATGATTAATGGAAGAATATGAATGTTTGATTCATGATGAACATCTTTTATTAGTTGATTTTTAGTGAAAACACTTAAATGAAGGATTTGTTGTAAAAGTGAAAAAGGGAGTAATAATAATGTAAAATAAAAGAAAATATGGGCTGATATGAGTATAGAAAAGGTTCGGCCAAACTTGGGTAATCAAGAAAATGTATGCATTTCATTTTATGAGCTTAGGGACTAAATCGTAAATATGTGAAAGTTTAGGAGTCAAAATGTAAATTTGAAAAAGTACGATTTATGGACCCGTTTGAATAATGTGAATAATAAATAAGTTAAATTTGACATTATAAATCAAGAAAAACGTGAATTGGGACTTGATCAAGAAAAGAATAAAGTATACGACGACTAAGCTTGATTACCATCGTTTTGTACCGAGGTAAGTATATGTGCAAATAATGTGGTATGGTAGTATGTTTTAAATGCTTTAATATAATATGATAAATGCTTTATTATAATTATGAATTATATGCTTATTGACTGTTATGAAAGCATGAATGTTATTATGGTTGTGATTTACGACGTTACGAGCAAGTATGATGGAGATACTATATGCAAGTGAGAAAAAAATCTCATTTGAACCTTAGGAATAGTTTAAGATACAAATGACATGTCACTAGGAACTAAGGAGTCTGAACTCGTTGAGTGGTCCGGGTTCGTGAGATATGTGGCATCCGAGCTCGTTGAGAGGTCTGAGTTTATGGTGGATGTGATTCATGTAACATCCGAGCTCGTTGAGAGGTACGAGTTCATTAGTAATGTGTTACATGTTATGTGGTAGCTTAGGCTACGTTTGTATATGAAGCACTTATGTGCAAGGTTTTCGTGTATCAAATAGTATTTTGAATGTTCAACGGGTATTGTAAAGAATGTAATGAGAGTCCCGAGAAGAACATATGAAAGAGGTATGGTTATGGATACTTACGATGAGTACAGGTATGTATGCTAGACCTATGAGTAATGCTTTAATAAAGATCGGTTTACGATGAGCAAGTATATATATGTGCATATGATGAGTAAGCAAAGAGGTTTGAATGAAAGAATAATCTTTATGTATATATTATCATGTTTTTGCATGTTAATTGTTTATCACTATTGCATATTATTTGCATGTGGACTTACTAAGCTTTAATGCTTACTCCCTTCTCTTTTTCTATCCTTTTTAGTTCCGCCAAGCTAGCTCGGGGATCAGAAGCTGTTGGAGTACTCGATCACACTATCAAAAGACTATTGGGTATAGTTAAATTATTATTTTGAGTATGGCATGTATAAGAAACTTGATCACTTTGTGATATGTGTCATGCTATTTGGCCAATTTGTGAAGGCCTATTATAATGATGATTCATTTTGTAATGGCCATGTGATATGGCTCATACTTGATCATTTAGGTTGTAATCTAATTACCCATGCATGTATGTGCTAGTGTTTTGATGGTAGGACATGTTATTGCTTGGTGAATGCATGATAATGATGTGATGTATGGTTGCTCGATGAATGTATGGTAAAGTATAAATCTGGTGCTAAAGGATAAAGGGTGGCCTAATATCTTAAAAGGACTATGTGCATGAATACACAAATTGAAGTTATGGTAACAAGTTTAATAATGCATGAAATTGGTGTGGAATACCTCTAAATGGTGTAGCAAATGAGTGTGCAATAAAATGGCATTATGAATATGTGAGAGTGCCATGGTTTGGAATGTTTGACTGCATAAATATGTCATGTTGCATGTTATATAGTGTGTTTGAATGTATAAGTGATTGAGGGTGACCTGTAACACCCCTTACTCGTATCCGAGTCGGGCCAAGGTACAAGGTGTTACCAGACAAACATACAAACATTAAACTAAAATACGAGCCATAAAATTTTATTCATATTTCAAAGCGTTCATTCTCTTACACATAGTCCCTTATTTGAGTCTACGGAGCCCAAAACATTCTTTAGAAAGGGTTTGGGACTAAACTGAGAACTTACGAAAATCTTGAAAATTTCATGCTTTAAGGCTCCACACGCCCGTGTCCCAAAGTCGTGTTCCATACACGACTGAGACACATGGTCGTGTCTCTGCCTGTGTGGAATATACCTAAGCTATTTTCCAAGCTTTGGTCAACCTTGATCTCTTACACACTTATACAAAATCAAAAGCATATAACATGGTATTCATTTAATGATTATAAATCCTCAATTAAACCACGAACATAGCATTTGTATGTCATCATACATGTGTCTCTCATACTCATTTTACCTTGTTTATTATAGTACCACTTATACATTTATACCAAAATTATCATCTTACCAAATATCTTCAGCTTAATCATCAAGCATTCATATTTAAAGCTAGATCATATTTTTATAAAATACCACGATTCAGATCATGCAGAATAACATGTTTGCCTGAAACATTTCAATTCAATTCCATACCCAAAGAAGCATTACATTGACACTAGTCATATATATATATACATGTCATGATACATAACATTCTCTTTTTGTTTTCTTATAAACACATATCATTTATTTCATTATATCAATATTTCATATACCATAGTTTCCATGTATTCCACATATATTTATTTTCCTCCTCCTCCTCTCCATTCCACATCCTTAATGTATATAGCATTTTTGTAAGTACGATTTCACAATTTACTAATAAATATTCACATCAAACTGTCCACACGAGTCATAGTCACTTAATTATTTATAATTCGAGCTATAGAGCTCCAAATTAAGATTCATAAATTTCCCCTGAAACTAGACTCACATATCGTTCCACCATAAAATTTTCAAAAATTTTTGGTTTAGCCAATTAGTACAGTTTATTCATTAAAATTTCCCCTGTTTCACTTTCTGAAAGTTCTGACCTCTCTTCACTAAAAAATAATTATCTCATAGTCCAGAACTCGGATAATGTTCTTGTTGATTTATCTTGAAAATAGACTCATTATGGATTTTAAAAATATAATTTTGAGCCTCTAATTATTTTTCTCCAAATTTTTGTGATTTTTCAAAGTCAGAACAGGGGATCACGTAATCATTCTGAATCAGTCTCATGAAAACATAAATATCTCAAAATATAGAACTCCTTTGCTTTCTATGTTTCTTTTATATGAATATAGACTCATTAAGCTTTAATTTGATATCTCATTCAGTCTCTGATTCAATTTATACTATTTTTGGTGATTTTTCAAAATCACGTCACTGCTACTATCCAAAACAGTTTTATTGCTAATTCACTCTTTCACACTTTCTTTGTATTAACCTCATTTTAACATACATATCACAAATCATTTTCACCACATTTCATACATCAAAAGTATAGGCTCATGATCACAAGGTCACCATAAAATCATACTCATGTATGACTTACTTGTTTATAACCTTACCACATCCTGGTCACTTAATGAACACATCATTTACATAACCAAGTTCCTGCACATATTCATCACAAAACTCACAAAGCAATACATAGAGAGTCTCCCGTTGAACACTTCGGATCAATCCTCGATACTTGGTGGTTTCAGCACATAGCTCCACCCATCATATAGTTCGGCTCTCTTGTACACATGGTGAACACTTAGTACCACCCATGTGACCTAGCCAGTTTATCTCGTAGCTCTCTTGTCTACATGGTGCCTTCACTTGGAACCACGCATGCGACCTAGCTACATATATCTCGTAGCTCTCTTGTCTACATGGTGTACACATAGTATCACCCATGCGACCTAGCTACATCATAATGTCTTGTAGCTCTCTTGTACACATGATGTGCACTCAAGACTATACATGTGACCTAGCTACATACCATCAGATCATCCAATCTTTCCAAGGTTCAACCGGATTTCTCTCTTTCCAACAATTTCACCAATCAAGTAATTATCCACAAACATATTTCCAATATTTTTATAAAATATCATAATACAAGTAATAGTGATGTATTACTTACATATAAACTTACATCTCATTTAATATCAACGCAATAACATTAAATTACACATTGTCTTATTAAAAATCATATGAACTTACAATTTCCCATAATATCCATAATCATAGAAATCACATTTATGTATGATAATTCAATGCACTTCATGTACCATAGACATATTTTTAAATCAATTCATAAACTTGGCACCATAATCATTTAATTTAACATAATTCAATTAATTCACTAAATTTAACTTTCAAATATAAATTACAAGATTATTGTTGTATTATTATCATACCAACTTACATACTTTCAACACCTCGGAGATCATAGTAAATATATCAATTTTACATTGAAACATGCATAAATTAATGCTTATTATACATATGAACTTACCTTGATATTAAAACGGCCATTTTACCAACTTTCCCAATTTTCGATTTTTCTCTCATTCTAGGTTCAAATCTCATTTTCCGGGATTTAAAACATCATATTTTACTTATTTAATTAATGTACTATTCAAAACAGTCCTTAACTCAAACTTTGGGAAAATTACAATTTTGCCCCTAAACTTTTGCATATTTACACTTTTGCCCCTAGGCTCGGGAATTAAACTTCATCCCTTATTCTTATGTTTTATGACATGATGATTACTTTTCCCTTCTATGGCAACATCAAATTCTCACTCTAACATATACTTATGACTATTAGGTATTTTTACCGATTAAGCCCTTTTGCTCGTTTTCACTTAAAACCGAGTAGCACAAGTTGTCTAACATAATTTAAAACCTCATATTGTATCATAAAACACCAGAATACACAAATTTTACCTATGGGTATTTTTCCAAATATGAACCCTAGGTTGAATTATTGCTAGCATAAGCTAAATCAAGTTACCGGGACTCCAAAAACGTAAGGAACTTGAAAAACGGGGTTAGAACGGACTTACAATTGAACTTGGGAAGCTTGAAAACCCTAGCCATGGAGTCTCCCTTGGTATACACGTCCATGGTAAAGAAGATGAGCAAGATTGGCTTTTAATTTTGTATTTTAATTCATTTTACACCTAAATGACCAAAATACCCTTACTATTAAACTTTCCAAAAATTCCATCCATGTCCAATTTTTGCCCATAACTTAGAAATTGGTAAAATTGCTATTTAAGACCTCCTAATTAATATTTCAAATCAATTTCATACTAGAAACTTCTAGAATGCAAGTTTTGCAACTTATTCAATTTAGTCCCTAACTTCGAATTAAGCACTTTATGCATAGAATTTCGTCACGAAATTTTCACACAATCATGCAATCATATCATAGACCTCAAAATAATCATAAAATAATTATTTACATCTCAGATTTTGTGGTCCCGAAACCTTTGTTCTAACTAGACCCAATTTTGGGCTATTACATGACCATTGGCTTGGAAACTAGCCTCCAAAAAGGTTTACATGAGTAGACACACGGGCATGTGTCTAGGCCGTGTGTGACACATGGTTTGCCCCATGGGCTATTGAATAGCCGTGTGTTCCCTACATCAAAAATTTCTAAGTTACTATGCATGGTAGTAAACACACGGGCAGAGACACGGCCTAGAGCACGGGCGTGTGCCTTGGTCGTGTGCCCCTAAATGAATGATGATGTTATAAACAGAATGTCCAGGGTTTTAGACACTGGCGTGTCTAGGCCGTGTGAGAGACACAGACGTGTTCTCGGTCGTGTGAAAACCCTTATAGGTTCGAAATAAAAAAATAAATTCTAAAAATTTCACACGGGTAAGGGACACGGGCGTGTCCCAAAGCACACGGGCGTGTGCATTACCTCCACATGGGCGTGTGAGGCTTAAACCTAGAAACTTTCTTAGAATTTTCTTAAGTTCTCAGTTTAGTTTCGGGTTACCTCTAATGTATGTTTTGGACCTCGTAGGTCCAAGATAAGGACAAAATAATTTTATTTGGTCGATTTTAATTTGGAATAAAATTTTATGACCCGTATTTTTCGGAAATACCCTGTTTATGTTCTATAATGCCTCGTACCTTATCTTGGTCTCGGGTACGGGTAAGGGGGTTACAATCAGGCTAACGAAATACAAAAAGAATAATAAAAGAGAGAAAAGGAAATTGTTCATTGATAAATAATTAAAGCGCGATTCTGGAACAATCTCTGCTCGCAAGTAAACATAAAAATAAAATATAAAGAAAACTATGTGGCTAGGTTTAGAATTGATAGTCTATTTAGGTAACCCTAAAGCGACTTATATAGGCTAAGCATTACTTGGTGCCCACTTAACCTAGGTACACTTTGATTCCAATTAATGCAATATAATATCAAATGTTTGGGGTCCAATTAAGGAAATATCCCAAAATTTTCGTCCAAGGAATCACCTGTATATTTTCTTCTATATTCATGGCTGTATCCCAACATAGGTGCTCTTTCGTCTCAACACAGGTGTGTGTCATGGCACGACATTTCAACTATGACTTTTGATGTTTGTTTGCACATGTTACGACTTGGGAAGCTTGTGTTACGCTCAGGTATCGTTTCTAAGGCTTTTGGTTTTAGAAATACACATCCTCCACACTCAAGTAAGCTCATTAAATCTCCCTAAGGCCCGTATTGACCTAATAGGTTAAATAATATCAACTTATGTGTAAAAATACTTATTTTTGTACTTAGGCTACTAATTCTGAAATGTGATAATTAATACTAAAATGGTTAGAGAACAAGCTTTTTAAGTGCTTAAATGTACCAAAACTACCACTACATTTCACGACATCTCACACAAGTTTACTAGGGCATTTAAGTAACATTCACATGAATTCTCACATAGTGAACACATTCACTTTTTATTTTCTTTACTGCATATCATAATCATTATCATTTCAATTAACTCATAATTAACAACACTTTAACTAATTAATTTTGACACATTCATTGTAACACCCCATAACAACACTTTAACTAATTAATTTTGACACATTCATTGTAACACCCCATACCTGACTCGGTCGTATATAATATACTGTGACTATTTCAGCCACTCAAGATTTTAGATTGGAAACGAGAAGGGATCACTATGGATTTTATGTCAGGTCTGCCCTTGACTCCGACAAAGAAAGATGTTTGGGTGATTGTGGATCGTCTTCCCACGAGTGCACATTTTTTATCCATTCGTACAAGCTACACCTTGCAAAGGCTCGCAGAAATTTACATTACTGAGATAGTGAGACTTCATGGCATGCCAGTTTCTATTACTTCCTATTGAGATCCTCAATTCATTTTGGGATTTCGGAAGAGTTTGCAAGAAGTTTTAGGTTCAAAACTTAATTTCAGCACTACTTATCACCCTCAAACGATGACCAATCTGAAAGAGTGATACAAATGTTGGAAGATATGTTGTGAAGTTGTGTATTGGAGTTTGTAGGAAGCTAGGAATGTTATTTACCTTTGGCAGGGTTTGCATATAACAATAGTTACCAAGCAAGTATTCAAATGACACCCTTTGTAGCATTGTGTGGAAGGAGGTATTGAACACCTCTATGTTGGACTGAGTTAGACAAGAAGCGAATCATTGGACCTGAATTGGTTCACGAGACTGAAGACAAGGTGAAGATGATATGCGAGAGGTTGAAAGCTGCCTCAGATAGACAAAAGTCATATGCTGATTTGAAATGGCAAGATGTTGAGTACCAGGTGGGAGAGCATGTGTTTCTTAAGGTATCTTCATGGAAGAAAGTCTTAAGATTTGGGTGTAAAGGAAAGTTAAGCTCGGGACTCATTAGTCCTTATGTAGTAGGGGAAAGAATTGGTCCTATAGCATATCGACTCGTGTTACCTCATGAACTTGACTAAATTCATAATGTGTTCCATGTATCCCTGTTGAGGAAGTGTCGTGCAAACCCATCCCATGAAGTGTTAGCAGAAGATATTGTCGTACAACCCAATTTAACTTATGAGGAAGAACCAATGAAGATTATGGATCGCGAGGTGAAAGTCTTGCGGAACATGAAGATTCATTTGGTCAAAATGTTGTGGCGAAACCACAAGATTAAGAAGCTATTTGAGAAATAGAAGAAGCAATGAAGCAACAATATCCTGAACTATTTGAAAGAAAACATTTTAAGGACGAAATGCCTTAAGTGGGAAAGAGTTGTAACAGCCTTATATTGGGCTTGGAAGTTTTGGCCTCGCAAGTGAGGGTATGCCAAAAAAATATCAGTAAGAAGTACACCAGAGGGAAGGCAAAGTCGTGTACACAAAAAGATACGGTAAGAGGGTTTTGTTAGATTTATTGCAAGTTGTGGTTGTTAGGTGAATGGCGAATTGAAGTTTGCCAGTTGATTTTGCAAATTGGTGTTCGCCAGTCAAAGTCAAGTCAAGCTTAAATTAGAAAATTAATATATTGTGAATCTAAGATACTTTTTGTGCACGTAACTTTCTTTTAAACCGACTAGGGTTTCTTAAGTCAAGTAGGGTATCCTAAGAATACTACGACACTTAGTGGCTATAAATAAACTTTTTTTCCATGAAAATTCTCTCATCGATTAGGGTTCAGAATCAAGTTCATAGCAACTAAGGTACGTCTCTGTCTTGTTAGGGTTGATCGTCCAGAAAGCTAGGTTCGCTTGCACGTGTGAATTTCGTAAGTTTTGTCTGCATAAGTAATTTGTGTATTTATGTATGTATCAGACTAGTTGGACCATCTACCAATAAGGGTAAAGTCAAAGAAAAACTCTTTTAAAATTCTCAGCTTTTCGGTGAGTGTCCAATAATCGTCAGATGTGTGTTAACTATTATGTTTTTCAGTATTAGTGTATTGTTATGCTTCCAAAAACTTAAGGTTTTAAACTAAGTTCCAAGAGTAAGCTTTTCTATAAACTCTGTTTTCAAGTTATGGTTTCAAGTTATGTTTTATATGTACTCTTATATGAAGCCTAGATATTAAACATATGTTTTTATAGTAAGGTTTTATGAACTATGTTTTACGAGCTTTTGTGCAAGCTTTATGTGAACAAGTGTTGTCAAGCAAGCTACCTATGTGAGCACTATGTGATAAGTATTTTGTGCAAGCTCCTTTGTGAGCTTTATTTTAGATATATTGGTATACCAAAGGATTGTGAGTACTCACCTACAAGTTCTGTGATTTGGGCGTTGAGGCCTTGGGACATGTATAGAGATAAGAGAATGTCGAGCTATACTCTATTCACAGAGACTTGTTGGCTTACAAGACAGTGTTTAGGTTTACATTACACTTATGGGATATGTTAAGAACTCTTTGAGTCATTATTAGGCATTATAAAGAGATTCGTATATCTAAATAAAAAACAAGACAAGTTATGACAAGTGTTGAGAACATTTTCTATGTTCTTCAAAGATTCTGATAATACAAGTATAAGAGCATGTTTCATGCTATACAATATCTATTTACAAATAAGAATTAGCCAAGTTTTTTTAGTATGATTTTCAACAAGCACATTTGAAACTGTTCTATGTGCCGGGGATTCAGTGTGCAACCTCATCAGTTTTCAGACAAACTCAAAAGATTTAGGCCTTTTTGAGATCCATTTCTCACACATTTGATTAAAAGAAAACAGGTTTGGAAATTATCTCCTTTCAACAAATTTTTTTTTTCAAAAATCAGATTTTTCAAAAATACCCTCTTTGGGCTCAAAGTTTTGAAAACCTTTTTGGACCCGATCCACAGCCGAATTGTTGCAACCGGGTTCTGATACCACTAAATGTAACACCCTAAACCTGGCCCAGACGTTACGGTCGAATTCAGTGTGTCACATGGGGAATGTTACTAAAGAAGTTATGTTTTATCCAAAAATCTTTCTTAGGGTTTGAAGAATATTTTGTTTTAAGTTAAAGTGAACGGAAGCTGTGCACTAGGTAGGAAGCCAGAAAAGAGGAGGTGAGTCTGGTGGACTGCTTAAGTACCAAGCTCTTCACGGATCCAATCCTAGACATGCACACATCCATTGCCACACTTTATGCCTGTTACTAGTCCACGAATATTTAATTAAGTTAAGTCTATTTAAAATATTCATTTCCTTTGAAAACGTTAACATTGCGGAAGCTTTGCTCGGTTATCGTGATATTTTGAAAATAGGAAACTTTTATAAAACGCGCCCTAAAGCTAACCAATTTAATAACCCAAAATAAATAAAATAATAAAAAAAACGGCCTTATTACAACTTAAAACAGAAACAAACTAATCAAAATAATAATTGCGAAACTTAAAAAATAGAAATTAATCCTCGTGGCCACTCTGAATCCCGTCTAGCTCCAAGTCCACCACCTAGGGCTCACTTGCAAGGATGGAAGGGAAAGGGGTGAGTTTAGAAAACTCAGTGTGTAAGGAAAACCCATCCAAAGCCTAAGTCAGCTCAAGCCCATTGGGCCTAAGCCCATTCAGATAACAGTGGGTATTGGGCCGAAGCCCTTTTCAGAATATAATAAACTGGACCTTAGCCCTATTTTCAGATAACAGTATGGCCCAGAGGCCCATTCCAGAATAGATCAGACATATTCGTGTATGCAAGCCCAACCCAGCCTATAACCAACCGCTACATCCCACCCCTACCAGCCCTACACTCCATGTGAGGAATAACTCAACCCACCCAAATTTCTACACTCCACAGATAAAAGATTGTCGCTCAGTTATCGAGAAGTTGAGGCAAAGCCTCCAGTACGTGGACAAGCCACTTTCAGTACTTCCTCCATCAATATCCTAGTCCCATGCATCAGGTAATAATAATAACATGGCATGCAGTAAATAATAGCAGTCAAACATGTATTCAGGTCAACCTTAACCCTAGGGGTATATTAGTAATTTTACTCCTAGGGGTAAATCTGTAAAGTGTCCACCTATAAAGGTATTTCAGTAATTTTATCAGTTTTAAAGGGTTTTCATGTATATTCCCACCTTTCACGTACTAACAGAAACACTTAACGAGGGTTCTTACCGAATTGGGCCCGTTGGCCCATTATCCCAATTTTGGCCCATAAAGCCCAAAAATATCGAAGGCACGTAAATCATGCACTGCGGTCTAAACATTGTAGTTTACCAAAACGTTAATTGATTTACCTCACGAGCATTCACACACTCGTAAGTCCACAAAATACCGCTTTTTCAAAGATTTGACTTTTTCACTTTTTTGCCGATCTAGTGTGACACCCGAATGTGACCCTAGTCGAGAGTGGTTTCGGGACCACTAAACCGAGTCACAAGAATAATTAAGTGTTATATTCCGTACTTATTGTATGTGGAATTGGTATGCGTAAATATTTCGTGTCTCGATTTTTATTAATTAGGTGCTAAATTATAAGAAAGGACTTAGTAGTGAACTTTGAAAGTACGATAGGAAATAGGTGATGACTAATTAAAGCATGCATGCAAAATAATGGACTTGCATGTCAAATTCCCCTTTCTACAAGTAATGGCCGCCATGACAAAGAATATGGGTCAAACATGTCATGAAACATGTTTTGTTGGGCATTAGGGAGAAATAGTAAACAAATAAGCATGGGTAAGAAAAGAATGAAAAAAAAAATGTGTGTGAGAGAGTGGCATACCCCATTGCTAGTGCAACCAAGAAGAGAGAAACAAAAAAAAAAAATTTGTTCATGCTTGCTCTCTCCCTTTTGGCCGAAAATACTAAGAGGAAGAAGGGATTTTTTGCTTCATTTCCTTTGTTTAGAAGAGATCTAGAAGGTGATTTGGCTAAATTTGCATCAAGATTAAGGTATGTATGAGGTTGTGTTGGGAGTTTCATGCATGTTTTGGTTGCTAACTTGATGTGCATGTTAGCCATGGCTCAAATCTTTGGTATGCCATGGAAATGGTATTTGGCCAAAGTTGTTATAGTGATAAAGCCATTGCATGCTAAGTGTGAAGCTTGATGATGATGCATGCAATGATGGATTTTCTACTCATGAGTAAGATTTTGAGTTTTCTTTGTTTTATCATGATTAAAGTTGAAAAGGAGCATGATTGTCATACTTGGCCATGATGCATTCTTGAGCATGATTCATGCTTCTTGCATGTTAGTTAAAAGTTTGTGTTTTGGATGGCTATGGACACCTTGAAAATTCGCCATGCTCATATATGCATATATATGATTGCACATTATGTTTGGTTATGAACTAAGTGATGAATATATTGATTTAAAGAAGAAAATGTGGAAGAATGCTTGTGAAATTGCAAGCACAATTCGCCTAGCACACATATAAGTGCTTGATGCTATATTATAAGTTTTGGGCCACAATGTGCAAAGCATAAATTAGTAGATTGCATGCTGTTTTGTGAGGTATTAAGTGCAAAATTGACCTCAACATGTACATGAATATTCGCCTTGGGTAGCCTATTGAAGGCCTTAGCATTTCCTTGATGCTCAAATAAATTGTATTGAATTGCTTGATGTAGTATAAAATGTGCATGACCATTGTGTATTCAAGCTAAAGAGTGGCCATATGACCATTTAAAATCCTTGTCATATTCGCCATAAGCAAGCACAATGAGGTTTTAATAAATTGAATTTGTTTGAATTAGCTCAAGAGCTAAGAGGGCCACAATTGGACAAGGGAAGGAAAAGGTGATCGAATAGCCGAAAAAGCCGCTCGACAACATCCGAGGTAAGTCCTCAAGAAGTGACCTTACTTGAATTATGTGAGATGAAATATGGATGTGTATGATTATTGATTATGTGTGTATGAGTATTTGAATTCCACCGGGCTAAGTCCCAAGGCGAATATGCTAATGATATTAATTGTGTTTGAGCCTTAGTAACTGAAAATGAAATATGTATGTCCAATGATTATTGATGTATGTGTGCATGAGAAATTGAATGATATCCGGCTAAGCCCAAGACAATTATGCTGGAAATTATATCCGGTTAAGACCAAGGCAATTGTGCTAGTGGTTATATCCGGCTAAGGCCCAAGGCATTCGTATGAAGTTATTCTATCCGGCTAAGACCAAGGCATTTGTGCACGTGATTATATCCGGTTATATTCAAGAATCTTGGGCTGGAGGTGAGTGTTGGTTGCTGAAATGAATTTAATTAGTACACTCGGACAGCCCAAAGGATAAGGTACGTTATATGTGCATTGGAAAGTCGACGTGTTTGAGCAACATTCGCTCAATCGACTAATGAATTTCAGTTATTGAATTGATTGATGCTTTGCGAACTTATACAATGATGAAGTATGAAGTAAGAATGTGTATTAATGAAATGATGCATTTGGCTATGTGAATGTATTGCTGTAAATTATAGTTCATTATATTCCTTGAGACTTACTAAGCATAAAATGCTTACCCGTTGCTTTGGCTCTTAGTTTTCTAGATTTCGCTCGAGGCAATCGGATTTGGGATCGTTGAAGTCAAGTCATCCACACTATCAAGCCTCCATTTTGGTATAAATTTTGGTTGAACTTGAGATGGCATGTATAGGACTACCTCTTGTTTGTTAAATACGTTGTAATGTAAGTATGTATGGCCATGCGAAAATGGCTCAAAAGGGAGCATGAACTTAGACTTATTGTGGGTTGTATGTATATATATTTGGGGTCATGATGTGGCTATGGTTTGAAATGGGAATGTTGGTCATATGATCAGCCATTGGCATGGTTAAAATGATCATATATGAACCTATGTATGGCAAGATTAGTTGAATCATGGAGACTACCAAATAGGTAAGTCCTACCTTAAAACAGATGCTGCCAGCTGCAGTGGCGTGAATGTGAAAAATCACCATAATTCATAGGAATGGAATCAAATAGTGAATAAGCTATGTAAATGAACCTTGATGAGTCTATTTTCATATGGAAGAAACGAAACGGTCATAGGAGTTACAGGTTAAGAGATATTAAAGCTATTGTGAGACAGGGCCAGAATGGTTTCTGGGTTCCCTGTCGCAACTTTAAAAATTCACTATAAATTATCCAAAAGAATTAGGAGATATACCTTATATGTACAGATTCCATTTTGAGTCTAGTTTCATTAGAAACAAACGACACCAGCATTAAAGCCCTGTGCAGAGAGATATTCAAGTTATACCGCGCGAAGGTCAGAGCAGTCGATCCCTGTAACTTGGGTAACTTTAACTAATAAACTGTACCAATTGGCCCGACCAAAAATCCTAGAAATAAATCCATGGATGTATATATGAGTCTAAATTCAGGGAAAATTTACGAAACCAGTTTCCGAGTTTTGAAACTCGAGATATGATTTTTAAGGCGACAGTGACGCAGTTTTCCAGCCTGACTGGAAATGTCAAATTGGTGGGCAAAAACATGTGAACTTGGTTTGTTAACCCTCGGGTCCGACACCGGCGATGGTCTCGGGTTTGGGGTGTTACATCTAGACTATGAAAAGGTGTCAGTTACACACCTATTTGGACGATATGCTGGCGAGATTCACACACACGAACTGCCTACAATTGGATTACTAACATGTTAATCTAACTATCAAAAACGAACTACGTATTAACCCCTTTACCATAATCGGCCAAAAGCACCTTAGGCACTAGCGATCCTACCTTTGTCGAAATTAGCGACTAGGTTTAGATCCAGTCGTTCCACTTGTCCAAGCCTTCGATCAGCAGCCTCTAGATCACACTATTATCAAAATAAAACAATTATAACATCCCTTAGAGCTACAAGCCCAAATCGACAGCCTCCCTAACCTTTAGGGACTTCGGCTTTTTCTAACTTGAAAGAAATAAGACTAGATCTGAAGTAATGAGCACTTACCACTTATTCCTCTTTGATTTATACACAGATTTGATGTAGATCTATCCTCTAAACGATGGTAGAACCCGAATCCAGGAGATCTAAAGTTTCGGCTATAAGCCCCTAAGTCTTATGGTATTTCAGCTTTTTAAGTGGTGAATAAGATGACGATTCGAGGCTATAACCTTGGAATAATGCTGTCGACTGGTACCAAGGGTTTAGAGAAGATGAATGTTGATCAAGAGAAACAAAAATACCAAAGGATTTTGGGTTTGGAGAAATCGGCACAAGTAGTGAGTTTCGGGATTCGGCTTTTATGGCAATCAGCTATGGAGGTTTTGTGGAGGATGGGATCGACAGAGATGGTGAGTAGGGTGATCAGAAGGTTTCGGCTAACAGAAGAAGCATAAGGGAAGAAAGAAAATGGGGAAAAAGAGAGGGAGAGAATTCGGCATCAAGAAGAGGAACTAGCGTTTTTGGCTTTTGTGAGAACTCAGAATGAATGAATGAAAACTTTCAGATGGCTAACCCTAATCCTCTAAGACAGAAAAAGAAAAAAACCTAACCTTAATAACAACTAAAGCAATTGGCCCAACCTCCCTAAGGCCCTTGCCGAAATTCTCTTGAGTGATCATGTGCCCAGCACATGTCCAAAATTAAAAAGTAACTACATGCCTACCTTGCGACTCGAACCTTGGACCTTCAATTCCTTCCCATGTGCCATTTTTTTTAGGAATTTAGTGGCGCCACCTTGCCACTTTACCAAAGCCTTATTTGTGTCATGACTTACGAAGTTCTTCTTAAAGCCCACTTAATCCAGTCTCCTATTCGCTTAAAATCCAACCTTGATATTTTACCATGTTTAACCTAGGCTTGGGCCTTCTAAAGTCCTACTAACACATTTAAACACAATTCCAATATTCAGAACACCAAAATTCAAAAATTTACCAAAAATTACAAAAACCCGAAAAAATCCCGAAAATCAGGGCATTACAACTCTACCCCCTTAAAGAAATTTCGGCCTCGAAATTTACCTGATCTAAATAGTTGAGGGTATTGTTGACGCATAGTCTCTTCTAACTCCCAAGTAGCCTCTTCCCTTCCATGATTACGCCACAGTACTTTTACCAGTGGAACTGACTTCATTCTTAAAACTTTAACCTGTCAATCTAAAATTTGCATGGGTTCTTCTTCAAAGGTCAAATCAGTCTTTACTTCAATCTCCTCCACTGGCACGACATGTGAAGGATCCGATCGATATTGTCTCAACATAGACACATGAAAGGCATCATGGATTCTGTCCAACTCCGGTGGTAATTCTAACTAATACACTACTGGCCCTACCCGTTTAAGAACCCGATAAGGCCCTATAAACCGCGGACTCAATTTGCCTTTCTTGCCGAACCTCAAGATCTTCTTCCAAGGTGAAGCCTTCAAGAAAACCATATCCCCAACAGCAAACTCAATCTCTTTGCGCTTTAGATCCGCATTCGACTTCTGTCTATCAGATGCCTCCTTTAATCGATCTCTTATCAACTTAACCTTACTTTCAGTATCTGCCACTAACTCCGGCCCAAGCACTTGTCGTTCACCCAGCTCTGTCCAACACGTAGGCGTACGACATCTCCGCCCATAAAGTGCCTCATATGGAGCCATCTGAATACTTGTTTGGTAGCTGTTTTTGTATGCAAACTCCGCCAATGGAAAGTAGTCCTCCCAACTACCACGAAAATCGATGATACAACCTCTTAACATAACCTCCAAAATTTGAATAACCCTTTTCGACTGTCCATCTATCTGAGGGTGAAAAGCAGTACTGAAATCCAATTGTGTACCCAATGCCTCCTACAACTTCTGCTAGAACCGAGATGTAAACCTAGGGTCTCGATAAAAAATAATCGACACTGGCACTCTATGCAGTCGCACTATCTCTGCCACATACAACCTGGCCAATTTTTGCAGTGAGTAATCAGTACGAACTGGTATGAAATGTGCAGATTTTGTTAACCTATCCACAACTACCCACACAGAATCTTTCTTGGTGGGTGTCAAAGGTAGCCCACTCACAAAGTCCATAGTTACTCTCTCCACTTCCGTAGTGGAATTTTCAGCAGTTGCAGTAATCCAGAAGGCAATTGGTGCTCGGCCTTAACTTGCTGGCACGTCAGACATTTCCCAACAAATTCAATCACCTCCCGTTTCAATCCAGGCCACCAGTACACCTCTCGTAGATCTCGATATAACTTATTCCCTCCAGGATGCATGGCACAGGGTCCACCATGAGCCTCCTTTAAAATTAACCGCCTCAATTCAGGGTCTTTCGGAATACAAACTCTTCCACGAAAGCACAAAACTCCGTCAGTGATAAGTCCAAAATCTTCATTCTCACCATTCTCAACTTGCTGAAACCGAAGAACTAACGAATCATCCTTAAACTATTCTTCTTTAATCTGCTCAATCCAAGTAGGCCTCACTTGCAATTCTGCCAACAAACTTCCATCGTCGAACAGACTCAAACGTGCAAACAAGGCTCTCAAATCGGTAACAACCCTTCGACTCAACGCATCAGCCACCACGTTAGCCTTATCTGGGTGGTACTCAATCGAACAGTCATAATCCTTAAGCAACTCTACCCATATTCGTTGCCTAAGGTTTAACTCCTTCTGAGTCAACAGATACTTTAGGCTCTTATGGTCTGTGTATATGATACACTTTTCTCCATATAAGTAATGTCTCCAGATTTTCAACGCGAAGATCACTACTGCTAGCTCTAAATCGTGCGTAGGGTAGTTTGCTTCATGAGGCTTAAGCTGTCGCGAAGCATAAGCGACCACCTTACCCTCTTGCATCAGTACACATCCTAACCCCACATGCGACGGATCGCTGTACACAGTGAAGTCCTTTCTAGACTCCGGTTGAATCAACAATGGCACTTCAGTCAATACCTTTTTCAAATGGTCAAAAGTTTTTTGCTGTTTCTCAGTCCAGACAAATGCTACCCCTTTCCTCAACAGTTCGTCAATGGTGCAGTAATCAGAGAAAATCCCTCTACGAACCTTCTGTAATAGCCTGCCAAACCCAGAAAACTCCAAATTTTTGATACTGACTTCGGTGGTTGCCATCCCAGAACTGCCTCAATTTTCCGAGGATCCACTCTAATTCCTTCAGCAGAAACCACATGACCTAGAAAAGCCACTTCTCGCAACCAGAATTCACACTTACTAAACTTCGTGTACAGTTGCTTCTCTCTCAGCACTTGCAGCACAATTCGTAGATGCTCCTCATATTTCTCCTCGGTTTCCGAACATGCCAGAATATCATCATTGAAAACTACCATGAATTGGTCTAAATAAGGTTGGAATACCCGATTCATCAAATCCATGAAAGCGGCAGGTGCGTTCGTCAACCCAAACGGCATAACCAGGAACTCGTAATGACCATATCGAGTTCTGAATGCTATCTTATGAATATCCACTTCCTTTACCCTTAGCTGATGGTATCCAGATCGAAGGTTAATCTTGGAAAATATCGAAGCTCCTCTAAGTTGGTCAAATAAGTCACCAATTCTTGGCAGTGGGTATTTGTTCTTTATCGTCAGTTTGTTCAACTGGCGATAATCGATGCACATGCGCATCGTCCCATCCTTTTTCTTCAAAAACAGGACTGGTGCTCCCCATGGAGACACAATGGGTCTAATGAAGCCTCTATCCAACAACTCTTGGATTTGAGCTTTCAGTTCCACTAACTCCTTCGGTGCCATCCTATAGGGTGCAATGGATACTGGAGCTGTTCTAGGCGGCAAATCGATTCCAAACTCAACTTCCTGATTCGGAGGTAATCCAGGAAGCTCTTCTGGGAAAACATCCCGAAATTCCCTAACAGTTCTGACGGTCTCCATAGTCAGATTCTTAGTTTCAACTTGGCTTACAAAAGCCAAATATGCCTCGCATCCTTTACGCATCAGTTTTTCAGCCCTCAAAGTCGATACTACATTGGACAAGTAATCTCTTCGTTCTCCAATAATCATTACCTCTTCATCCTCAACAGTCCTTAACACCATCCTCTTAGTTGCACAATCCAATAAGGTTCTATGCTTGGTCAACCAATCCATCCCTAGGATCAAATCGAATTCTCCGAACGGTAACTCCATCAAGTCTCCACAGAAAATCCTACCTTGAGTCTCTAAAGGCACCTCCCTAAAGAGTTTCTCTACTTTAACCGAGTGACCTAAAGGATTTATCACAGTTACCCCACACATAGTCT
The DNA here is from genome assembly GCF_025698485.1 of Gossypium arboreum. Taxonomy (NCBI): domain Eukaryota; kingdom Viridiplantae; phylum Streptophyta; class Magnoliopsida; order Malvales; family Malvaceae; genus Gossypium; species Gossypium arboreum. Next base: position 70,837,778 of record NC_069081.1, read on the forward strand.
CCTCAATGTGAACACCCAATGCCCCAAAAATGTCACATGCAACATACGAATGAGTTGACCCCACATCTATCAGAGCAGTATAAGGTACGCCAGAGATAAAAAACGTACCAGTTATGACATTAGGTGCGTCACCCTCCTCGCGGTGACGAGCAGTATATACCAAAGCTGGCTGACGAGCATCAACATTAACAGTACCCCTGCCAGGTGGCCCATGTCCACGGCCATTGCCACTGCGACCTTGGCCACGACCTCTCGGTGGCGGCGGTCTACCTCGCGCTGGTTGGATAGGTTGCATAGCCCCTTGTTCAGCCCCTTGAGTCTGAGCTAGCCTCCTAGGACAATCCTTGATCCTATGTTCTTTTGATCCACAACGAAGACAAGCCCCAGAACGCTTCCAGCATTCCCCTAGATGCATTCTACCACAATCTCCACAAGCTTGTGGTCTAACCGTGGTTACCGGAACCGCTCGAACTGGTTCCTCTGTCCTAGCTCTCTTAACATTTCAGTTTCTAGCACCCGCTGGCCCAGCATCCCTCCTGAATCGGTTTCGATCCCTGTTGCGGTTCTTTAGTTCGACTTGCTTCACCTCTTCGGCTATCTTAGCCTTCTCTACCAGTGCAGCAAAATCGCGCTCTCTCTGCGGAGCTATGAGCACCCTTAGCTCATCCCTGAGGCCATCCTCAAAATGAACACTGCACTCATATTCGGTGGAGACAATGCCACTACCGTACCGGCTCAATCGCAGAAACTCTGCCTCATATTCAGCAACGGTCTTACTACCCTAGGTCAGGTTCAGGAATTCCATTCTTCGTGCATCCACATAGCTAGCTCTGACATATTTCGCCTTGAAGGATTGCTTCAACAACTCCCAAGTTACCCTCTCAGCTGGGGTACCCTTTCTCACAGTGATCCACCACTGATACGTCTCGTCCCGCAGTAATGACACCGCCCTTTTTAACTTCTGCTCCACTGAGCAATCCAGGTCATCCATAATCCGCTCCGTGGCTTCCAGCCAGAATTTAGCCACATTTGGGGCTACTCCAGATATACCCCTAAAAACTTTCGCTCCGTTGGCCCGGAGTCGGTCAGAAATGGACCCCCTATTCATGGGCCCGACATTAGCTCCGGCCACCCTTTCCAAAACTCTTAACATGGCTTGGGACAGAGCATCGTCCCCCGAGACCCGATCATACAGCCCATTTTCATCCACCGGTGGTGGTCGAGCCACTCCAGCTAGTATGTGTTCAGAAGACGATGATCTAGCTTGAGTACTACCTTGGCCTCGACCACGGCCTCTTCCTCGAGTAGCTCTCGTACTCATATCGATTTATCTGTTTACGAATTTTATTCCGTTAGTTTACTGTTTCCACTGTTTATTACAGAATATCTTATGAACAGATAAAGTTTTAGAGTTGTTCTCGTGCAACCACAATTTAGCTACTGTCTCAGTTCGCTAGGGCTTAGTTTACCCTATAGTCTCAGTTTTATAGCCTTAATGCTACATTATCTATAGTACTATCTCTAAGGCTCAGTACTATCTACAGTACAGTTTAGTATATAAAACAGAAAGATACTTACAGACTTGGAGCCGGGGATTTAGTGTGCAACCTCATCAGTTTTCAGACAAACTCAAAAGATTTAGGCCTTTTTGAGATCCATTTCTCACACATTTGATTTAAAGAAAACAGGTTTGGAAATTATCTCCTTTCAAAAAAAAAATTGTTTTCAAAAATCAAAATTTTCAAAAATACCCTCTTTGGGCTCAAAGTTTTAAAAACCTTTTTAGACCCGATCCACAGCCGAGTTGTTGCAACCGGGTTCTGATACCACTAAATGTAACACCCTAAACCCGGCCCAGACATTACGGCCGAATTCAGTGTGTCACATGGGGAATGTTACTAAAGAATTTATGTTTTATCCAAAAATCTTTCTTAGGGTTTGAAGAATGTTTTGTTTTAAGTTAAAGTGAACTAAGTCGTGCACCGTAGGAAGCCAGAAAAGAGGAGGTGAGTCTGGTGGACTGCTTAAGTACCAAGCTCTTCACGGATCCAATCCTAGACATGCACACATCCATTGCCACACTTTATGCCTATTACTAGTCCACGAATATTTAATTAAGTTAAGTCTATTTAAAATATTCATTTCCTTTGAAAACGTTTACATTGTAGAAGCTTTGCTCGTTTATCGTGATATTTTGAAAATAGGAAACTTTTATAAAACGCGCCCTAAAGCTAACCAATTTAATAACCCAAAATAAATAAAATAATAAAAAGAGCGGCCTTATTACAACTTAAACCAGAAACAAACTAATCAAAATAATAATTGCGAAACTGAAAAAAACAGAAATTAATCCTCGTGGCCACTCTGAATCTCGCCCAGCTCCAAGTCCACCAATTAGGGCTCACCTGCAAGGATGGAAGGGAAAGGGGTGAGTTTGGAAAACTCAGTGTGTAAGGAAAACCCATCCAAAGCCCAAGTCAGCTCAAGCCCATTGGGCCTAAGCCCATTCAGATAACAGTGGGTATTGGGCCGAAGCCCTTTTCAGAATACAATAAACTGGACCTTAGCCCTATTTTCAGATAACAGTATGGCCCAGAGGCCCATTCCAGAACAGATCAGACATATTCGTGTATGCAAGCCCAACCCAGCCTATAACCAACCGCTACATCCCACCCCTACCAGCCCTACACTCCATGTGAGGAATAACTCAACCCACCCAAATTTCTACACTCCACAGATTTTAAAGATTGTCGCTCGGTTATTAGTAAGTTGAGGCAATGCCTCCAGTACGTGGACAAGCCACTTTCAGTACTTCCTCCATCAATATCCTAGTCCCATGCATCAGATAATAATAGTAAGATGGCATGCAGTAAACAATAGCAGTCAAACATGCATTCAGGTCAACCTTAACCCTAGGGGTATATTAGTAATTTTACTCCTATTGGTAAATCTGTAAAGGGTCCACCTATAAAGGTATTTCAGTAATTTTATCAGTTTTAAAGGGTTTTCATACATATTCCCACCTTTCACGTACTAACAGAAACACTTACCGAGGGTTCTTACCGAATTGGGCTCGTTGGCCCATTATCCCAATTTTGGCCCATAAAGCCCAAAAATATCGAAGGCACAGAAATCATGCACTCTGCAGTCTAAACATTGTAGTTTACCAAAAACGTTAATCGATTTACCTCACGAGCATTCGCACTCTCGTAAGTCCACAAAATACCGGTTTTTTGGCATTTCAGCTTTTTGGCTTTTGCCGATCTAGACTATGAAAGGGTGTCAGTTACACACCTGTTTGGACGATATGCTGACGAGATCCACACACACGAACTGCCTACAATTGGATTACTAACACGTTAATCTAACTATCAAAAATGAACTACGTATTAACCCCCTTACCATAATCGGCCAAAAGCACCTTAGGCACTAGCGATCCTACCTTTGCAGAAATTAGCGACTAGGTTTAGATCCAGTCGTTCCACTTGTCCAAGCCTTCTATCAGCAGCCTTTAGATCACACTATTATCAAAATAAAACAATTATAACATCCCTTAGAGCTACAAGCCCAAATCGACAGCTTTCCTAACCTTTAGGGACTTCGGCTTTTTCTAACTTGAAAGAAATAAGACTAGATCTGAAGTAATGAGCACTTACCACTTACTCCTCTTTGATTTCTACGCTGATCTGATGTAGATCTATCCTCTAAACAATGGCAGAATCTAATCCAAGAGATCTGAAGTTTCGGCTATAAGCCCCTAAGTCTTATGGTATTTCGGCTTTTTAATTGGTGAAAAAGATGACGATTCGAGGCTATAACCTTGGAATAATGCTGCCGATCGGTTCCAAGGGTTTAGAGAAGATGAATGTTGATCAAGAGAAACAAAAATACCGAAGGATTTTGGATTTGGAGAAATCGGCACAAGTAGTGATTTTCGGGATTCGGCTTTTATGGCAATCAGCTATGGAGGTTTGTGGAGGATGGGATTGACAGAGAAGGTGAGTAGGGTGATCAGAAGGTTTCGACTAACAGAAGAAGCATTTTCGGCTAACAGAAGAAGCATAAGGGAAGAAAGAAAATAGGGAAAAAGAGAGAGAGAGAATTCGGCATCAAGAAGAGGAACTTGCGTTTTCGGCTTTTGTGAGAACTCAGAATGAAGGAATGAAAACTTTCAGGTGGCTAACCCTAATCCTCCAAGAAAGAAAAAGAAAAAAACCTAACCCTAATATCAACTAAAGTAATCGGCCCAACCTCCCTAAGGCCCTTGCCGAAATTCTCTTGAGTGATCATGTGCCCAGCACATGTCCAAAATTAAAAAGTAACTGCATGCCTACCTTGCGACTCGAACCTTGGACCTTCAATTCCTTTCCATGCGCCCTTTTTTTTAGGAATCTAGTGGCGCCACCTTGCCACTTTACCAAAGGCTTATTTGTGTCATGACTTACGAAGTTCTTCTTAAAGCCCACTTAATCCAATCTCCTATTCGCTTAAAATCCAACCTTGATATTTTACCATGTTTAACCTAGGCTTGGGCCTTCTAAAGTCCTATTAACACATTTAAACACAATTCCAATATTCAAAACACCAAAATTCCAAAATTTACCAAAAATCACAGAAACCCGAAAAAATCCCGAAAATCAGGGCGTTACACAACAACTCATAGTCTTTCAGTAACTCGTCATCTTTGTTGCCACAAATTTAAGTCTTTCTAGGTCATCAAATACTTCAAACTCTTGTGATCAGGAAAAACACGACATTTCTCATCATACAAATAATGTCTCCAAATTTTCAAGGCAAAACTATGGCGGCCAGTTCCAAATCATGTATCACGTAATTCGTCTCATGTGGCTTCAACTGCCTTGAGGCATAAGCTATCACTTTGCCCTATTGCATTAACACACATCCAAGACCAATCAATGACGCATCACTAACGCATCACTATAAATCAAAAATTCCTTTCCCGGCTCGGGTTGCACTAAAATCAGTGCCTCAGTCAATAAAGCTTTCAATTTCTCAAAACTTTTCTGACATTTTTTGAACCACTCAAACTTAACATCTTTTTGCAACAATCTCGCCGTAGGAGTAGCAACCATCGAAAACCCTTTAACAAACCGGTGGTAGTAACCAGCTAAGCCCAGAAAGCTTCTAAGCTCGGATACATTCTTCGGTGGTTTCCATTCAATTATAGCAGAAATCTTACTCGGATCAACTCGAATGCCATCTCTTTAAACAATGTGCCCCAGAAATCTAACTTCTCGAAGCCAAAACTCACTTTTACTGAACTTAGCATATAATTGTTTTTCTCCCAAAATCTGTAAAACAGTTCTCAAATGCCCAGCGTGCTTGGATTCATCTCGAGAATAAATCAAGATATCATCAATGAACACGACCACAAACTTATCTAGATATGGTCTAAAAGTTCGGTTCATCAAGTCCATAAAAACTGCAGGAGCATTCATCAGTCCGAAAGGCATAATAAGGAATTCATAGTGCCCATACCTTGTTCTAAAAGCGATCTTTGGCACATCTGACTCCTTAACTCTCAATTGATAATAGCCCAATGTCAAGTCTATCTTTAAAAACACTGTTGCCCCTTTCAACTGATCAAAAAAGTCATCAATTCTCGGTAACGGATACTTGTTCTTTATGGTCACTTTGTTGAGCTGTCAGTAATCGGTGCACAGTCTCATGGAATCGTCTTTCTTCTTTACGAATAATACCGGTGCACCCTAGGGAGAATAACTCGGTCTGGCAAAACCTTTATCTATCAATTCTTGCAACAAAACTTTCAATTCTTTCAATTCAGTCGGGGTCACCCTATACAGTGCAATTGATATTAATGAGGTACCGGGGAATAAATCAATAGAAAACACAATTTCTCTAATTGGAGGTAACCCTGAAAATTCGTCTGGAAATACATCTGGATATTTACATACTACCGGCACTGATTCAAATTTCAATTCAGACTCCTTAGTATTCAACACATAAGCAAGATAGGCTTCACACCCTTTTCTCATGCATTTCTGAGCTGACATAGAAGAAATCCCAAAAGGTAGTGTATCTGACTCATCTGATTCAACTCGAAAAATTTCACCATTTTCACATTAATTCAATAATTTTTTTGTCTACAATTTAGTAAACCGTAGCTCTAATACCATTAAATGTAACAGCTCTTACCCGTATTCAACACCAGAATAGGGTATGAGGCATTATCGGACTTAAACTCAAACAAACATTCAAAATCGAGACAAGAATTTTCACTTAAATTTAAAATCTTTCATAAACATTCATATCTTCCCTAAAACGAGCCTACATGGCCAAAACATGCAGTGGAAGTTGTTCCGGACTAAACCTAGAACTTTAGAAATTTTTTGACTAAAACAGGGGTCACACGCCCGTGTGGGCAGGCTGTGTGGTTACGCACACCCATGTCCCTAGCTCGTGTAACTTTCTGTTGTGACATCATCAACAAATTAAAGTCAAACGGCCAAGACACATGTCCGTGTGCTTAGGCCGTGTGGGTGATTTAATTTTTTTTTTTATAATTTTTCATAAAATAAGTACGGAGTTCACACCGCCAGGGCACACGCCCATGTTTGAAGTAGTGCCGTCCACACGGTTGAGACATACGCCCGTGTCTCTACCCATGTGCTGAATACTAAGAATTCTATTTTGTAATAGTTAGGGTGTAGGGGACACACGACCGGAAGACACACCCATGGAGGCAAGTCGTGTGTCACACATGGCCTAGACACACGTCCGTGTGTCTACCGCGTGGACAAAAATAAGGCTATTTACCATGCCTTTTTGCCACCCTTCCATGCACCAACCTACACAACAAAACATAGCACCAATCCAAGCATATATAATCAACCAAATCAGCCACAAGCATGTCAACAATACATCATTCCCATGCCACCATTTATCTGATACAAACATCACATACTTAGCATCTCAAACCATGCAGTGTCCACACCTGTGAAAAACATCACCATGTGCATAAAAACTTAGACCAATGTTAGCCAATTTCAATGGCCATTTACAAAAAAGTATCATCAACCATACTAGACACTTAAGAATTTGGACATACATTAACATCATACATGCACCAATTGAAACCCCTTAGCCATTTCAATGGCTAAATCACAAAATATTACCTACAAGCCTTCATCTATGGCAAGTAGCTTATACATGTCATTATATCAAAGTGAATCATTTAGCTATATAAAAAGGAGATTTACGGATAGTGTGATCTTACTCTGACCAAATCCTCCAACCTTCGCGAGCCTTATGAGCACTACAAAACAAGTAAAAGTAAAATGGGGTAAGCATATTCATGCTTAGTAAATTTGCGTAATAGAAAGAAAACTTACCAGTCATAATTATTCAAATAAGCATATATACGCATTCATTCCATCAATAATTTTGACAAGTTACCTAAATACATTCACTCATTAAACAAGTTAGTCATACACATCATGAAGTATTCAAACCAACATAGATGAGCTCACCATAATATAAACTTTCATATTATTTCATTTGTCCATTTTTAGGATTTCTTTTTGTTGAACTACTGTAATTTCGATGGATACTCGGGTAGTACACTCAAAATATACATGTCAATCATCTGTCAATTCACATCTAGAGCGCTCCTTAAGCACATATTCATAGAGTACGCTATCGAGCCACATTCATATAATAGGATTACCAGTCCAGGCTAAATCCCATCTTTAACATTCGCTTCCAAGAGCTTATTAAAGATTACCAGTCCAAGCTAAATCCTTACTATAATGTTAGCTTTGATGAGCCTACTATGGATTACCCGTCCAGGCTAAAACCATTTCATAACATTTGCTTAAGAGAGCGTAGCTCAGGATTACCCATCCGGGCTAAATCCTTTCTATATTATTTTGTTCATTTCAAGAAAATTATTATAATCCATCGAAACACAATGTTTAACCGGGACTATGACATTTTATTCATGTTTCCCATCTTATGATTATTTCATAGTATGTATCATTATGTATATATTATCTCAATCACACAATTCAATTAAAACAAAATAACATACCAAATTAAATTAAACAAGCTTACCTTGAGAATGGCTTGTATTTGAAACTCAACTAATCCGAGACTTGTTGTTTTCCTCGATCTAGCTCTGTAATCGGCTGTTCTGGGTCTATATAAGCAAATTTGACTATCAATTCATCATTTTACACGTAAATTTACATTAATTTACATCCTCGACAAAATTACCATTTTGTCCCTAACTTTTTGACATTTTACATTTTAGTCTCTAGGCTCGTAAAATGAAATGTGTTCAGTTTCTTGGTAACCCAAGCCTAGCCGAACCATATACATGCTCAAATCAGCCTGTAGTTTTCATCAAATCACTTCTTTACTGTAACACCCCTAACCCGTATCCATTGCCGAACTAGGGTTAAGAGGCATTACTGGACATATCGGAATATTTCGCATTCATTTCACAATCATCATAGTATCATAGTTGCACATCATTACAGAGTCCCTTATATAGGCCAACGAGACCATAAACATGCTTTAAAAGAGGGTCGGGACAAGATCGGGCACATACAAAATTTTTTAAAACGTAAACATTTTTCAAAGTTATAAAGGTCACACGTCCGTGTGAACAGGCCATGTGCCACACACTGTAACACCCCAAACCCGTGACCGTCACCGGATTTGAACACGTGGTGTTACCGGGCTTACTTCCCTTATTTCTCTCTTTGAAATATTTGATTTCTGTTCCAGGCAGGCAAGCTAACTGCGTCACTGTCACCTTAAAAATCATATCTCGAGTTACAGAATTCAAAAATCAGTTCTGTAAATTTTCCCTGAAACTAGACTCATAATACCATCTACACATTTTTTTCTAGAATTTTTGGTCGAGCCAATTAGTACAGTTTATTAGTTAAAGTCACCCATGCTACAGGGGTCAACTACACTGACCTTCGCGCATTACAACATGGATATCTTCTCGTACAGAGCTTCAATGCTCATGCCGTTTGTTTCTAATGAAACTATACTCAAAAGGGAATCTGCACATATAAGGCACGACTTCTAATTCCTTCTGGATAATTTCTGGTAAATTTTCAAAATCGAGACAGGGGATCCAGAAACTGTTCTGGCCCTGTCTCACGAGAACTTTAATATCTCTCAGTATACTGCTCATATGGTCGTTTCGTTTCGTCCATATGAAAATAGATTCATCAAGGTTCAATTTCATAATTTATTCACTATTTAATTCTACTTCTACTATTTTTAGTGATTTTTCCATCTCACCTCACTGCTGCTGGCAGCATCTGTTACCAAAGCAAACAATGACTATTTCATAAATCTTCTATGGCCAACTATTACATCATACATAATACAAACTATGGCCACCTTATCAAAATTTAGGTTTCTAAGGCTCGTAACTATAGGTTTTAGAATCACACTCAACCGACCACATAGGCCATTTTCGCATGGCTTAAAGTTTACAACCCACAATTCAACAAAACAAAATAGCCTATACATGCCAAATGTTCTCCTAGCTCAACTACGAAGACAATACCAAAAGATTTCCAGCCGGTGTGATGACTTCAACGACGGTTCCGAGCACGCAACAATACGAGTCCAAGAGACCTAAAATGGGTGACAAGAAAACACCGAGTGAGTTTATAACTCAGTAAGTCATAAGCATTCAACAACCATCCATTGATAAAGTTATCACAACATGAAACAATAAACGAGGCTAGGTACTCATCCAAATCGAAACTATACCATAATTCCTCGGACCTTTCGGTTCAATCTCATACCAAGTCATACATCCACATTTCATATTCTATACAATAAGATATTTGAGGCACTTTACACACCAACTCATTCACACCACAATCATACAATTGCAATCATCACATAGATCTAAAGCTTACCAAGCTCAACCCCGAGCATGAACGTATTTCCTATTCGTCATGAGCTCAAGGTACTTACCCGATCCGCTGTCCATACTCAACTCGATGGAGACAAACCCTCCATATAATTGTTCGATCGGATATATATATATATATATATATATAGAGTACGCATACACACGTGCTTAATACTCGATTTCGCACACTTAGTGCCATGCGATTTAAGCCCGCACACATAGTGCCATACCCTTGAGCTCGCACACCCAAAGGTCAGTATATTTCCAGCATGCACACTTAGTGCCATATATTTCCAGCATGCACACTTAGTGCCATATATTTCCAGCATGCACACTTAGTGCCAATCTAGTCACCGTACACACGTATTGTTCAAGACACTTAGTGCCGAAAGCAAACTTTCTACACATTTCACTATTTCTTTTACATTCAACAAATGTCATCACTCCATACACATACATTTTGATTTATATATATATATCATCCCATTAAACACAATTGCATAGATTTTACAATCATTTAAGCAATATCAAACATATGTGCTTAATGACTTACCTTGTTTTGGGTAGAACGGTTCCAATTCGGCTACTCGTTTGCTTTCTCCTTTCCTTTGTCCGATTTAGTTCCCCTTTGCTCTTGAGCTAAATCAAAAATTTACCTCTCCATCAAACACAAACATACGGCATTCACATACATTATTATGATTATTGCGAATACTTAATACAACTAAGCTGAAAATTTACTCAATCTCATCTTAATTTATTGCTACTTATTTATCAAAATTTCCAATACAAGGTATTTAACACCTATGCCCATTTATACCCCATATGGCCGATTGTATGTATATATATATATATATACAATGTCAACTATAACATCTTTTAAACACCTAATTTCACCTCATGAACACTTAATCAATTTTTTTCCTAATCTAGCATATATTTTCACATCCATTGTATCATCATGTAAAATCACATATAACTACCTTTCTTAAGTTCTACATCTCAAGCAACTTAACCCATCCATATAATTAGCATGATAATAGCATCAAGGTATCAACCAAAAATGTTTTTGTTAGGCTCCTTAGCCAATTCTAACTCTCCATCAATAGTAAAAATTCAAACCATGGGCTAGGTAGAACTTAAACTAACAACTAAAACATGCATGCATCTCATGGAATATCATCAAACATACCTTAATCTTGACACAAGTATGACCAATTCTCCTTCTAGTTCTCTTCTAAACCAAGCATGAAGCAAAAATCCTTCCTTTTTCCTTGGTATTTTCGGCCAAAGAATTGAGAATAGATGAACAAATTTTCTCCTTTCTTTTCCTCTACTCACGGCAACAAGGGGCATCCATCCACTTTTTTCTTTTTTTTTTGTCAACATTTTCTTTATTGCTAACACATTATTTAATTGCTCCCAACATGCCTCACTAACCCAACATGTTGGAAACATGTTTTCCTTGCCCATCACATCCATCTTGGCCGCCACTATAGAATAATTTGGGCAATTTTGACATGCAAGTCCACCTTTGTGTCAACATGCACAAATAAGCCATTACAATTTAGCCTATCATTTTCACCATGTTTCACCTTGATCCCTATTTAATAATTTCTCATACAATTGGTAAAATTAGAGAATGAAACTTCCACATATGCATGCACACACATAGTAAGCATAAAATATAACAATTAATTATTTTTATAACTCGGGTTTGTGGTCTCAAACCACTTTCCGACTAGGGTCACATTAGGGATGTCACAACTCTCCCCACTTAAGAAATTTTCGTCCCCGAAAATCTTACCGTAAATAGGCTCGGGTATCGCTCTTTCATAGAGTCCTCAAGTTCCCAAGTGGCTTCTTCAATTCGTGTTTATGCCACAACACCTTCACTAATGGGATTTTCTTGTTTCGTAGCTCTTTTACTTCACGCATCGAATGCGAATCGGCTCTTCTTCATAACTCAAATTAGGTGAACCTTGACCTCGGATGGAGTAATTACGTGTGTCGAGTCGACCTATATCGTCAAGCATCGAAACATGGAAAACGTTGTGAATCTTTTCGAGCTCGGGGTAAAATTAATCGACGCTCATCGCCCAACTCGTTCGAGATACTTCATACGGACCGATGAACCTCGGACTCAATTTGCCCTTACGGCCAAATCTAAGCACCTTCTTCCGTGGTGAGACTTTGAGAAATACCTTGTCTCCAACCCGATATTTAATGTCTTTCCTTTTCAAATCCGCATACGACTTTTGGCGATCCGGCGACTTTCAAACTTTCACGAATTACTCGAACTTTTGCTCGGCATCCTTAACCAAATCAACCCGAAGAATTTACCTTCACTAAGTTCACCGAGAATAATGGGGTACGGCATTTACGATCGTATAAAGCCTCGTAAGGCACCATCTTAATACTTGATTGAAAGCTATTGTTGTGGCGAATTCAATCAAAGGCAAATACCGCTCCCATGAACCACTAAACTCAAGGATGCAACATCTCAACATATCCTCGAGTATTTGAATTATCCGTTCGGATTGACCATCGGTTTGGGGGTGAAAGGCGGTCTGAAATGCAACTTGGTACCCAAAGCTTCTTGCAACTTCTTCCAAAATCGCGAGGTAAATCTCGGATCTCTATCCGACACGATGGAAATAGGCACCCGTGTAGTCTCACAATCGAGAAGCGTACAATTGGCTAGTTTGTCCATTGAAAATCCCTACGACGGGGACAAAGTGAGCCGACTTAGTCAATCTATCTACAACGACCCAAATCGCATCCTTCTTACTTGTCGACAATGGCGGTCCGGATACAAAGTCCATTGTGACTCGATCCCATTTCCACTCGGGTATCGTGATCGATCAAGTAATCCTCGAAGGCACTTGATGTTCCGCTTTCACTTGTTGACATATTAAACATCTCAAACAAAGTCGAGATGTCTCGTTTCATACCATGCCACCAAAACCGACGTTTCAAATCGTTGTACATCTTCGTACTCCCCGGGTGGATTGCCATTCGGCTACAATGGGCTTCGTTTAGAATTATCGAAATAAGTTCCGAATTCTTTGGAACACACAGACGACTTCTGAACCTCAAACAATCGTCATCATCGATTTGAAATTCCGAGTCCTTGTTAGGAACACACTCATCCCGTTTTGCAACCAACTCATCGTCGACTTTCTGAGCTTCACGAATTTGACGTATCAATAATGGTTTGGCTTTCAATTCAGCTACTAACACATTGTCGGGTAGAACAGACAAGTGTACATTCATCGCTCGCAACACAAATAGTGATTTACGACTTAAGGCGTCCGCAACCACATTAGCCTTTCCCGGGTGATAGTCAATGACCAGCTCATAATCCTTTAACAGCTCGAGCCAACGTCTTTGTCGCAGATTTAAGTCTCTTTGAGTCATCAAATATTTGAGACTTTTGTGATCCGAATACTCATGGCACTTCTCACCAAATAAGTAATGTCGCCATATCTTTCAGGCGAATACGATGGCAGCCAATTTCGAGATCATGGGTCGGATAATTTTTCTCATGTGGCTTTAATTGTCTCGACGCATAGGCCACAACTCGCCCTTCTTGCATCAATACGCAACCCAACCCAAGTAGGGATGTGTCACTATAAATGACAAACTCTTTGCAAGATTCGGGTTGCACTAGAATTGGGGCTTCAGTCAAATAAGTTTTCAGTTGATCGAAACTTTTCTGACATTTCTCCGTCCATTCGAACTTAACATCCTTTTGGAGTAGCTTCGTCATTGGTGTGGCTATCGTCGAGAAACCTTTTACAAATCGTCGGTAATAACCGGGAAGCCCCAAAAAGCTCCGAACCTCGGTAATATTTCTCGGAGGCTTCCAGTTAAGTATGGCTGAAATTTTGTTCGGGTCAACTCGAATACTTGATGCAGATACCACATGCCCCAAGAAGCTAACCTCTCTTAACCAGAACTCACACTTGCTGAACTTAGCATATAATTGCTTATCTTGTAAAACTTGCAACACTAGCCTCGGATGTTCAAAGATGTTCGGTTTCATCTCGAATAGACCAAAATGTCATCGATAAATACAACTACGAACCGATCCAAGTATGGCCTGAAAATTCTATTCATTAAATCCATAAATACCGCGTAGGGCATTAGTGAGCCCAAACGGCATCACTAGGAACTCGTAGTGACCATATCTCGCTCAAGGCGTTTTGGGTACGTCAGAATCTCGAATTCAAGAATCGATAATAGCCCGATCTCAAATCTATTTTCGAGAACACCGAGGCTCCTTTCAGTTGATCGAACAAATCATCGATCTGTGATAATGAGATATTTGTTCTTTATTGTCACTTTATTAAGTCGACGGTAGTCGATGCACGACCTCATGGTTCCGTCCTTCTTTTCACGAACAACACCGGCGCACCCTAAGGTGAAAAACTCGGCGAGCAAAACCTCTATCCACCAATTCTTGCAATCGAGCTTTCAACTCCTTTAATTCCGTTGGTGCCATACGATACGGAGCTATCGAAATTGGAGTGGTACCGGTACCAATTCGATGCCAAACTCTATTTCCGAACGGTGGTAAACCCGGCAATTCTTCAGGGAAAATATCCGGGTATTCGCAAACCACTGGCACAGATTTGGGTTTCTTTTCTAACTCCTTGTAGTCTAGTACATACGCAAGGTATGCTTCGCACCCCTTTCTTACGTATTTCCGGGCCAATATTGCTGATATTATAGCTGGCAACCCTTTTAAGTCCGTAGACTCAACCCAAATTATCTCGTTATTCGTACACCTCAAATCAATAGTCTTGCTTTTGCAATTTACAACCGCATCGTGCATGGTCAACCAATCCAAACCAAGAATAACGTCGAATTCGTCGAACGGCAAAAGCATCAAGTCCGCCGGAAAACAAGAACCTCGAAATACTAGGGACTTTTCTTACACACTTTGTTGACAAGCACGTAATGACCCAAGGGTTTGACACCAATTACAAACTCGAGAGACTCAATAGGCAAAGTCTTATTGGATGCTAAGGTTTTGCATATATAAGAATGAGTAGAACCAGGTCAATCAAAGCAATCACATTAGTATCGAAAAGAGTGAAAGTACCGTGATAACGTCGGGGAGGATGCCTCCTCTCGTGCGCGGATGGCATATGCTCTAGCAGAGCACGGGCCTCGGATCGAACAGCCGTGTCGAGGCTCCTCTCGATTGCCACCCCTACCTCCGAAATTCTCGGGGCCTACCTCTAGCCATTGTTCCACTAGGTCTTGCACCTTGCATCTTATTCTTCTCATCTAGCTCGTGCAATCTCTAATGAAGTGGTCCTTGAACCGCATCCATAACAGCCCTATTAATGCAGACTTACCCCAACATTCACCTAGGTGTCGTCTTCCACATTGGGGGCATTCAGGTCTCTCTTGACGATTATTGCCCATACTAGCTACCGAAGTAGCTCGGGAGTCCGTCGATGGTCGGGCTCTAATGGAAATTCCTTGATCGCCCTCGACTTCTTGGTGTCCTCTCTGAACCTCTTTACAGCCGAGAACGGAGCTTTACTCGTTGATCTTTTACGGTAATCTCTTGCTTCAAATTCAGCCTTCTTATTCTCCTTCCCAAGTTCTTCCGCCTTGCAGGCTCGTTCGACTAGTGTCACGAACACCTTTATCTCTAAAATTCCCACTAGTAACTTTAACTCTTCATTCAATCCTTCTTCAAATCTTTTGCACATAGCAACCTCATCAGCCACACACTCCCGGGCATACCGACTGAGTCTTACGAACTCATGTTCGTATTCAGATACTGTCATACGGCCTTGCTTGAGTTCCAAGAATTCCTTGCGCTTCTGATCGATGAGCCGTTGACTAATGTATTTCTTTCGAAATTCTGATTGAAAGAAATCCCAAGTAACTCGTTCGTTTGGGACTATGGAAATTAAAGTCCTCCACCAGTAGTAAGCTGAGTCTCGCAACAAGGATATAGCACACTTAAGACATTCATCGGGTGTGCATGACAGTTCATCTAACACTCGAATGGTGTTATCGAGCGAACTCGGCCTTTTCGGCATCATCAAGAACTATGGCCTTGAACTCCTCAGCCCGCGCTTCCTAATCAGTCTCTGGTGGTTTACTCACCTCACGGGATCGATGGCGAAGGCATTACGGGCTCGTGGGTGGAGTATTTAAATTTGGGAATGGTTGGGCGGGCGGGTTGGTTCGGGCATATTGCGTGACCCACTCATTCATCATGGTGAAGAAGGCTTGTTTCGCCCTTCATTTTGATTATTCGCGGATGATCGAGGCTCAACAGCGGTGTCCCTTGCGTGGGAGCAGCCGCTACACTTTCAACGTCATCCGCCAAGGGTCTCTCTATCCGGGTTCCATCGCTAATCAAAACAAAAATTTCAACCGTCAAGTCATCACATTATTAAGCACTAACAATTTGGCATGTATAGCTAGACTCACACGCCTATGGTAGTCCTAGAACCGACTAAACCATAGCTCGATACCAATTAAATGTAACACCCCAAACCCGTGACCGTCACCGGATTTGAACACGTGGTGTTACCAGGGCTTACTTCCCTTATTTCTCTCTTTGAAATATTTGATTTACATTCGAGGCGGGCTAGCTAATCTGCGTCATTGTCACCTTAAAATCATATCTCGAGTTACAGAATTCGAAAATCAGTTCCGTAAATTTTCCCTGAAACTAGACACATAATAACATCTACACATTTTTTCTAGAATTTTTGGTCGAGCCAATTAGTACAGTTTATTAGTTAAAGTCACCCATGCTACAGGGGTCAACTACACTGACCTTCGCACATTACGACCTGGATCTCTTCTCGTACAGAGCTTCAATGCTCATGCCGTTTGTTTCTAATGAAACTAGACTCAAAAGGGAATCTGAACATATAAGGCACGACTTCTAATTCCTTCTGGATAATTTATGGTAAATTTTAAAAGTCGAGACAGGGGATCCAGAAACCGTTCTGGCCCTATCTCACGAGAACTTTAATATCTCTCAGTATACTGCTCATATGGTCGTTTCGTTTCGTCCATATGAAAATAGATTCATCAAGGTTCAATTTCATAATTTATTCACTATTTAATTCTACTTCTACTATTTTTAGTGATTTTTCCATCTCACCTCACTGCTGCTGGCAGCATCTGTTACCAAAGCAAACAATGACTATTTCATAAATCTTCTATGGCCAACTATTACATCATACATAATACAAACTATGGCCACCTTATCAAAATTTAGGTTTCTAAGGCTCGTAACTATAGGTTTTAGAATCACACTCAACAAACCACATAGGCCATTTTCGCATGGCTTAAAGTTTACAACCCACAATTCAACAAAACAAAATAGCCTATACATGCCAAATGTTCTCCTAGCTCAACTACGAAGACAATACCAAAAGATTTCCAGCCGGTGTGATGACTTCAACGACGGTTCGAAAGCACGCAACAATACGAGTCCAAGAGACCTAAAATGGGTGACAAGAAAACACCGAGTGAGTTTATAACTCGAGAAGTCATAAGCATTCAACAACCATCCATTGATAAAGTTATCACAACATGAAACAATAAACGAGGCTAGGTACTCATCCAAATCGAAACTATACCATAATTCCTCGGACCTTTCGGTTCAATCTCATACCAAGTCATACATCCACATTTCATATTCTATACAATAAGATATTTGAGGCACTTTACACACCAACTCATTCACACCACAATCATACAATTGCAATCATCACATAGATCTAAAGCTTACCAAGCTCAACCCCGAGCATGAACGTATTTCCTATTCGTCATGAGCTCAAGGTACTTACCCGATCCGCTGTCCATACTCAACTCGATGGAGACAAACCCTCCATATAATTGTTCGATCGGAGATATATATATATATATATATATATAGAGTACGCACACACAGTGCTTAATACTCGATTTCGCACACTTAGTGCCATGCGATTTAAGCCCGCACACATAGTGCCATACCCTTCGAGCTCGCACACCCAGTGCCGTATATTTCCAGCATGCACACTTAGTGCCATATATTTCCAGCATGCACACTTAGTGCCATATATTTCCAGCATGCACACTTAGTGCCAATCTCGTCACCGTACACACGTATTGCCCGCACACTTAGTGCCGAAAGCAAACTTTCTACACATTTCACTATTTCTTTTACATTCAACAAATGTCATCACTCCATACACATACATTTTGATTTATATATATATATCATCCCATTAAACACAATTGCATAGATTTTACAATCATTTAAGCAATATCAAACATATGTGCTTAATGACTTACCTTGTTTTGGGTAGAACGGTTCCAATTCGGCTACTCGTTTGCTTTCTCCTTTCCTTTGTCCGATTTAGTTCCCCTTTGCTCTTGAGCTAAATCAAAAAATTTACCTCTCCATCAAACACAAACATACGGCATTCACATACATTATTATGATTATTGCCGAATACTTAATACAACTAAGCTGAAAATTTACTCAATCTCATCTTAATTTATTGCTACTTATTTATCAAAATTTCCAATACAAGGTATTTAACACCTATGCCCATTTATACCCCATATGGCCGATTGTATGTATATATATATATATATACAATGTCAACTATAACATCTTTTAAACACCTAATTTCACCTCATGAACACTTAATCAATTTTTTTCCTAATCTAGCATATATTTTCACATCCATTGTATCATCATGTAAAATCACATATAACTACCTTTCTTAAGTTCTACATCTCAAGCAACTTAACCCATCCATATAATTAGCATGATAATAGCATCAAGGTATCAACCAAAAATGTTTTTGTTAGGCTCCTTAGCCAATTCTAACTCTCCATCAATAGTAAAAATTCAAACCATGGGCTAGGTAGAACTTAAACTAACAACTAAAACATGCATGCATCTCATGGAATATCATCAAACATACCTTAATCTTGACACAAGTATGACCAATTCTCCTTCTAGTTCTCTTCTAAACCAAGCATGAAGCAAAAATCCTTCCTTTTTCCCTTGGTATTTTCGGCCAAAGAATTGAGAATAGATGAACAAATTTTCTCCTTTCTTTTCCTCTACTCACGGCAACAAGGGGCATCCATCCACTTTTTTCTTTTTTTTTGTCAACATTTTCTTTATTGCTAACACATTATTTAATTGCTCCCAACATGCCTCACTAACCCAACATGTTGGAAACATGTTTTCCTTTGCCCATCAAATCCATCTTGGCCGGCCACTATAGAATAATTTGGGCAATTTTGACATGCAAGTCCACCTTTGTGTCAACATGCACAAATAAGCCATTACAATTTAGCCTATCATTTTTCACCATGTTTCACCTTGATCCCTATTTAATAATTTCTCATACAATTGGTAAAATTAGAGAATGAAACTTCCACATATGCATGCACACACATAGTAAGCATAAAATATAACAATTAATTATTTTTATAACTCGGGATTGTGGTCCCGAAACCACTTTCCGACTAGGGTCACATTAGGGATGTCACACACACGGCAGTAGACACGTCCGTGTGTTTATGCCGTGGCAAAACAGAGCATACATACTAACTTCTCCACACGGCCACAAGACATGCCCGTGTTCCAGGCCGTGTGAAAATTAGGGAGGTTATTGACTTGGGTCATATGGCTGACCACAAGCCTATGTGGCAACCCGTGTGCCACACAAGACCGATAGACATGCCCGTGTGTCTAGGCCGTGTCAAAACTTTAGGGTACATTGATTTTAAATCGTAGGGTACCACAATGGACACACAGTCGTGTAACATAACTGTGTATCGCACACGGCTGAGACACACGCCTGTGTCTTTGCCCGTGTTGACAAAAATAGGATATTTGTAAAGCCAAATTGCCACCCATTTGGGCCATCCCTACAAGCATCAAAACCAAAACATTTTATACCAAATTTTCAACCAATTCACAACCAAAATATAAACCATTCATGCCATATAATTATCAACAAATTTCATCCTCAATATACAAACCAAAACATATCAAATCTTCATGCAAAGTCATACCAAATATGAGTTTCATAACCTCAATTCATTTCATTCAATCTCACGCCATAACTTACTAATTCCTCAAATAAAGACATACAAAAACTTACCAAATGGACCAATTCACTTGGCCATTCATGAACATACCATATTAACCATAATGCATCACATAGTTTATAGCCATAATTCATTCTTATACACAACCAAATCCAAGCCATATCATATGGCTAGATATACACAATACAAAACATATTCAAATACTTCTAGCCTCTACATGCCATACTTCAATATTCACATTTTCAAGAGGTACCAAAATAGAGTTCGATAGTGTGGTGATGATCCTTGACAATCCCAGAGCTTCTGCTAGCTTCGATATCTACAAAACAGTTGAAAACACACACAAGGTAAGCTTTCAAAAGCTTAATAAGCCATATACAAGTAAACTTAACACATAACATCAATCTAAATCAATTCATTCATATAACTCAAGGAAAAATATATTCACATAGCCATATGTCTTTTATAATTCATTTTATCATGATTTACATATGTATATATCATATCTCATTCTCATAGCAACTCATACTTATATCATATGTTCACAAAGGTACATGTACTTACATATCATTCTCAAACATGGTATACAATTCAAACGTACCTGAATCGGATACACATTCACATAGTCATCCATTTTCTCGGAATGCCCGTTGAACCATTCGAAATCAATATGGATACTCAGATAGATCAGAAAGCTTGTACGCCAATGTCCCAGACGTGGTCTTACATGTAATCAAATATCGATGCCACTGTCCCACACAAGGTCTTACATGAAATCAAATACGATGCCGATGTCCCAGACTTGGTCTTACACGTAAATCATAAGTCCATGCCAATGTCCCAGACGTGGTCTTACATGAAATCATATATCAAAAATCCTATGTCATGACATATGTATCCAAACTATTCCTATGGTTCGTACGGGGCTTTTCAGACGTCGTCACATTATCGGAGATTTCTCGGACATCACATATTCAACTCTCATATAGCCATTCATCACAGTTCAATGTCATATAAACATAAATAAATTAACTCAAACACGTTTATTTATATATTGACTTACCTCGTACAAATTCGAATGAACAGAGTCGACTACTTGACGAGTTTCGGCTTCTCCCGATCTAATTTCATTTTCTGTTGCTCTTGATCTAAATAAATTCAAATTTGACTTATTCAAACTCACATTCATTCAAATTAATTCAAAAACACATATTCAGGGAATTTTACAAATTAACCCTCACATTTTCACATTTTGACATTTTAGTCCCTAATTCATAAAATCACAAAATACACAAAATTTCCTTTTACAGATGCTTAGCCGAATTTTCATAGAGTTCATACAAGTCCATATATTTCCTTTATTTCACATTTTAATCTCTTAAAATATCATTCTTACAATTTAGTCCGAAAATTCAAAGATAAAATATATTTATCTATCATATATATTTCATTTTTCATCATTTAACAACACAAAGCTGACAATTTCATCAATGGCATAATTATAAATCATCAAAAAATCAGAAATTGAGACATGGGCTTGATAGAACACTAAGTAACAATCACAAAAATGTAGAAATTCTCAAAAATCGAACAAAACACATACCTAAATCAGTGAAAGCATTGGCCGAACCCTAGTTGTGTTTTTCTTTCTTTTTCTCCTTCAATTTTTGGGAACATGAACACAAAATGGCCTTATTTCATGTTTTGCTTAATTAAACCAACATTATTAATTAGTTTACCATTTTGCCCTTACAATAAAACATCAATAAACTGTTATATAATGTCCAACTAAGTCATTTAATGCATTCCAATGTCAAATAACCACATAAGGACCTCACAAATAATAAGCCATAACAAATAGGCCATTTTAACAAATAGCTAGCCACTTTTACATTTTACGCGATTAGGTCCTTTTTGCAAATTAAACACAGAAAAGGTAAAATTTTCATACGGAATTTCCACAGATATCAATTCAAATATAATAAGCACGAAAAATAATATTAAAATATTTTTTTGATTTGAATTTGTGGCCTCGAAACTACTATTCCAACTAAGCTCTAAACCGGGCTATTATAACTCTCCCCCTTAGGGATTTTCATCCTAAAAAATCTTGCCGTTGAACAGATTCGGATATTGTTGTCTCATAGTATCTTCGGGCTCCCACATAGCCTCTTTAAGACTGTGTCAATGCCACATTACTTTTACTAATGAAATTTTCTTATTTCGTAGTTTTTTAACCTCGTAAGCCAAGATACGAATCGGTTTTTCATCGTAGGTCTTATCGAACTGAATCTCAATCTCAGATGGAGAAATCACATGTGATGGATCAGATCTATACTGTCTAATCATCAATACGTGAAATACATTATGAATCTTTTCTAGGTTTTGTAGGAATAATAATCTATAAGCAACCGGCCTGAAACGCTCGATAATCTCATACGGCTCGATAAACCTCGAACTCAATTTGCCTTTTTTGCCAAATCAGAGTACTTTCTTTGACGGAGATACTTTCAGAAATACTTTATCACCGATCTCAAATTCAACATCTTTTTGTTTCAAATATGCATATAATTTCTAACAATCAGAAGCTACTTTTAGACTTTTATGAATCACTTTCACTTTCTGTTCAGTCTCTTTAGTCAAATCAACCCCGTGAATCTTATTCTCGCTGAGCCCAGTCCAATAAAAAGGGGTTTTGCATTTTCTACCATATAAGGCTTTGTACAATGCCATTTTAATGCTCAATTGAAAACTGTTATTATAAGCGAATTCAATCAATGGCAAATACTGTTCCCACGTACCTTAAAACTGAAGAATACAACATCTCAACATATCCTCGAGAATCTGAATAATCCGCTCGGATTGACCATCCGTTTGTGGGTGAAAAGCAGTACTAAAGTGCAGTTTCTTAACCTAAAGTGTCTTGTAGTTTCTTCCAAAATCGCGAAGTGAATCTCGGATCTCTATTTGACACAATAGACAATGGCACATCGTGTAATCTCACAATATCGAAAATGTATAACTCAGCTAACTTATCAAGAGAGTAATCGGATCGTACTGAAAGAAAATGAGCTAATTTTGTCAATCAGTCAACCACAACCCAAATCGTATCTTTCTTTTGCGGGGATAGGGGTAAACCCGAAACAAAATCCATCATTACTCTATCCCATTTCCACTCTGAAATCAAAATCGATTGTAACAAATCAGATGGCACCTGATGTTTAGCTTTAACTTGCTGAAAGATTAAACATTTCAAAACAAAATCAAAGATATCCCTTTTCATTCCAGACCACCAGTAATGTTGTTTCAAATCATTATACATTTTCGTACTACCCAGATGTACAGATAATGGACTATTGTGAGCTTCATTGAAAATCATCTGAATCAAATCTTAATTTCTCGGAACACAAATCTGATCTTGGAATCCCAAACAATCATCATTGTCTACTCTATATTCAGAATCAGAATTCAATTCACACTGAGCTCGTTTTGCTGTTATCTCATTATCAACTTTCTGAGTATCATCAATCTGTTGAATAAATAACAATTTCGCTTTCAATTCGGCAGAAACTGAACCATCATCTAACAAAACTAAATGAGTATTCATTGCACGCATTTTTGACTTAAAGCATTAGTAACAACATTGGCCTTTCTTGGATGGTAGTCAATTACAAGCTCATAATCTTTTTACAACTCTAACCATCTTCGCTGTCGTAGATTCAGATCTTTCTGAGTTATCAAATATTTTAAGCTTTTGTGATTGGAATAAATGTGACATTTCTCACCAAATAGATAGTGGCGCCAAATCTTCAACGCAAACACAATAGTTGGCAATTCTAGATCATGTGTCAGATAGTTCTTTTCATGCAACTTTAACTGTCTCGAAGCATAGGCTATGACTTTGCCTTCCTGCATCAAAAAAGCAGCCCAGACCGTTCAATACAACATCACTATAGATCACAAATTCTTTACCCGATTCTGGTTGTACTAACACCGGAGCTTCAGTCAATTGGGCTTTCAATTGATCAAAGCTTTACCATTCAAATTTGACATCTTTCTGAAGTAATTTCGTTAAAGAATCACAATCATAGAAAAGCTTTTTACAAATTGTCGATAATAACCAGAAAGTCCCAGAAAACTACAGACTTCAAAAACATTTCTCGGAGGCTTCCAAGCTAAGATAGCTAAAATTTTGCTCGGATAAATTCGAATACCTAATGCTGACACAATATGTCCCAGAAAACCAACTTCTCGTAACCAGAATTCACATTTGCTAAATTTCGCATACAACTATTTATCACACAAATTCTGTAGCACTAATCTCAGATGTTGAACATGTTCAGTTTCATCATGCAAATAAATCAAAATGTCACCAATGAATACGACAACTAATCGATCTAAATACGGTCTGAAAATTTTGTTCATCAAATCCATAAAAATAGTAGGTGCATTTGTTAACTCGAAAGGCATAATTAGAAACTCATAATATTTGTACCTCATTCTGAATGCAGTTTTAGGAATGTCTAAATCTTTTACTCGTAACTGATAGTAACCTGATCTTAAATCTATCTTTAAAAACAAGGTAACTCCTTTTGGCTGATCAAACAAACCTTCAATTCGGGGCAAAAGATATTTGTTCTTGATAGTCACTTTATTCAACTGACGATAATCAATGCACATTTTCATGGTACCATCTTTCTTTTTCACAAACAAAACAGGAGCACACCAAGGTGAGAAACTTGGTCTTGCGAATCCTTTATCAGTCAATTCTTGCAACTGAGACTTTAATTCTTTTAACTTGGTCGGAGCCATTCTATACGGAGCTATTGAAATCAGAATAGTTCTTGGTACTAACTCTGTGCCAAATTCAACTTCTCGTATTAGAGGTAATCATAGAAGTTCTTCAAGAAACACATCATGGAATTCACAGACAATAGGTACTGATTCAACTTTCTTTTTTGTTTCTTTCAAATCGATCACATAGGCAAAATAAGCTTCACAACCCTTTTTCACATAATACTGAGCTTTTATCGGCGAAATCACAGCCGGTAACCCATTCAAATCACTAGATTCAATTCGGATTATTTCATCATTCTTGTATCTCAAATCAATAATTTTCTATTTACAGTTCACAATTGTATCATAAAAAGTTAACCAATCCATACACAGAATTATACCAAACTTATCAAAAGGCAATAACATCAGATTGGCCGAAAAACATGAATCTCGAATCATCAATGGACAATTCTTACACACTTTGTCAACCAAAACACACCGGCCTAAGGGGTTCGATACTCTAATTACAAATTCAGTAGACTCTATAGGCAAAGTCTTACTGCTTACTAAGTTCATGCATATATAAGAATGCGTTGATCCGAGATCTATCAATGCAATAACAGAAGTATCATAAAGAGTAAATGTACCCGTAATCACATCTAGAGGCGAAGCTTCCTCATGAGCTTAGATGGCGTAGGCTCTGGTAGGTGCTTTAGCCTCAAATCGCACAACAATATCTTTAGTCCCCCTCTGACCTCCACTCACATTACCCATATTTTGGGGAGGTCTACCTCGAGCTGTATTGCCACTTGACCTCGGATTTTGTATAATCTCTTGCTCTACTGACTCAAGACATTCACGGATAAAATGATCTAAGGATCCACATCTAAAGCAAGCTCAGTTGTTCAATCTAAAGCTTACCAGATGTCTTTTACCACAATGTCTACACTCGGGTCGATCAGATCAGACATTTCCAACACTTGAAACAGAAGTAGCTGGAGCTCTAAAACTGGAATGCGATCTATTATGATCTCTACTCGAATGTCAACACTAGCCTTTGAATGGCTATAATCGTCTCGAAATTTCTTTGACGTAGACTGAAATGATTTACTTGCAGATCTCTTTCTCACATCTCTAGCTTTTGATTTGGCTTTTGTTTTCTCTTTCCTGAGTTATTTAGCTTTACATGCTCGTTCAACAAGCACAACAAACTCTTTTATTTCCAGAATCTCGACTAACAAACGAATATCTTCATTCAAGCCATCCTCGAATCTCTTGCATATAATTGCTTCAGTCAAGACACATTCTCGTGTATACTGGATTAGTCTCACAAATTCTCGCTCGTATTCTGTAACAGACATATGGCATTGTTTCAATTCAAGAAACTCTTTGCGTTTCTGATCGATAAATCTCTGACTGATGTATTTCTTTTAGAATTCAGCTTGAAAGAAATCCTAGTTGACTCGTTCTCTCGGAACGACAGATATCAGTGTCTTCCACCAATGATACGCCGTATCTCTTAAAAGCGAAACGACACACTTAAGGCATTCGCCCGGAGTCAATGACAATTCATTGAACACTCTTATCGTATTGTCAAGCCAGGATTCAGCTCTCTCAGTATCATCATTAGTAGTAGCACGGAACTCTTCAGCCCCATATTTTCTAATTTTGTCAACCGGAGGCTTATTCAACTGAATCGAATTAGCTTGTGGCATGACAGGGACTTGCGAAGGATTGAGCGGGGGTAAAGATTGTGACACAGTTTGATTAGTTCTCATATATTGTGTGAACCAATCGTTCATCATTTGGTAAAAGGCTTGCCTAGCCACTCCTTCGTGACTACTTGTAGCAGGTCTAGAAACAGATGGCGCTATCCCTTGAGTGAGAGCAGGCGCATTACTCTGATATCATCAGCTACAACTCGTTCGGGATCCATTTACTATATAAAAGCACATGTTCATTGTCAGGGTTCATCACACTATCATAGTTCATAAATATGGAATGTATAGCTAGACTCACATACGCTATATTAGTCCTAGAATTGACTAAACCGTAGCTCTGATACCAACCAAATGTAACACTCCTAACCTGTATCCATAGCCAGACTAGGGTTAAGAGGCATTACTGGACATATCGAAATATTTTTGCATTCATTCATAATCATCATAGTATCATAGTCACACATCATTACAGAGTCCCTTATATAGGTCAACGAGCCTTAAACATGCTTTAGAAAAGGGTCGAGACTAAACCGGACAGATACAAAATTTTTTAAAACTTAAACACTTTTCAAAGTTATATAGGTCACACACTCGTGTGAACAGGCCGTGTGCCTCACATGGCATTAGACACTCCCGTGTGTCTATGCCGTGGCAAAACAGAGCATACATACTAACTTGTCTACATGGCCACAAGACATTCCTGTGTGCCAGGCCGTGTGAAAATTAAGGAGGTTACTAACTTGGGTCACACGGTAGACCACACACCCATGTGCCAACCCGTGTGCCACACACGACCGATAGACATGCTCGTGTGTCTAGGTCGTGTCAAAACTGAAGGGTATACTGACTTTAAATCGTAGGGTATCCCAAGGGACACATGGCCGTGTAACATAATCGCGTGTCACAGAAGGCTGAGATACACGCCCGAGTCTCTGCCCGTGTGGACAAAAATAGGCTATTTGTAAAGCCAAATTGCCACCCATTTTGGGTCATCCCTACAAGCATCAAAACCAAAACATTTTATACCAAATTTTCAACCAATTCACAACCAAAATATAAACCATTCGTGCCATATCATTATCAACAGATTTCATCCTCAATATACAAACCAAAACATATCAAATCTTAAGCCAAAGTCATACCAAATATGAGTTTCATAACCTCAATTCATTTCATTCAATCTCATGCCATAACTTACCAATTCCTCAAATAAGCACATACCAAAACTTACCAAATTGACCAATTCACTTGGCCATTCATGAACATGCCATATTAAGTATAATGCATCACATAGTTTATAGCCATAATTCAATCTTATACACAACCAAATCCAAGCCATATCACATGGCTAGATATACACAATACAAAACATATTCAAATATGTGACAGCCTTAAAATGACCCTAGCCGAAATGTGGTTTCGGGACCACAAAACCGAGGCATAAAAATAATTTAAAATTTATTTTGATGCCTATAATGTGTGTTAACTCATGTGTGACATTTTTGATGATTTGATTTAGGATTATAAATGCGAATTTCACTAATAAGGACCTAGTAGTAAACTTTGAAAGTAGGATAGGGAAATCTGTGATGACTAATTAAAGCATGCATGCAAAACAATGGTCTTGCATGTCAAATACCCCTCTTTTTATAAGTGGTGGCCGGCCATGACAAGGGAAGATGGGCAAAACATGTCATAGACATGTTTTGTTGGTGCATTATGGAGAAACATTAAACTAAGGTGTATGGGTAATAAAAAAATGAAAAAAAAATGTGTGTGAAGGCTTCTCCCCCTCCCCATTGCCGTGAGTTGAAGAAAAGAAAAGAAAAAAATTTGTTCATCCTTTTCATTCTCTCTTGACCGAAAATTCTAAGGAAGAAGAGGGAATTTTTGCTTCATGTTTGGTTTGGAAGAGGATTAGGAAGGGTTTGGCTATACTTGCATCAAGATTAAGGTATGTTTGAGGTTGTGCCATGAGATTCATGCATGTTTTTAGTTGCTAGCTTGATGTTCTTATTAGCCCATGGTTCAAATCTTTGCTATGTCATGGGAATGATATTCGGCCAAGGTGGATGTTGTGTTAATGCCATTGCATGCTAAATATCAAGCTTGATAATGATACATGTGATGGGGGATTGAGGACTCTTGGATTTTCTTTTAGCATTTTTGAGTGAGACACTAAGTTCTTTGTTTAACCATGACCAAATTGAAACGGTATGGTGTTGTGGTGTATTCGGCCATGGTATATCCATAAGTATGATTTATGCATATTGCATGGTAGGTAAGATTTGATCTTTGGATATGTGTTTATATTTGGATATAAGCAACTTGAGATTCGGCCCTTGCACCTATATGTACATATGTTTGCACATGATGTATTGGTATGACATATATACTATCTCAAGGTATATATTTGCATATGATGATGTTTCGGTTATGAAATAAATGATGGATGCGTATTGAGTTACAATATGGGATGCGTTAGTTAGTAAAATGTATGCTGTTTTTGTGTGGTATTAAGTGTATAATTGGCCTCAACATGGACATGCATATTCGACCACATGAAGGGGGGGTTGGTGTGCATGCATTCGGTTAGAGGCAAGCATATTGATGCCTATTCTTGGCTTGGAAAATTCAGCTAAGGAGAGTACTAACTAAGGTGTTGAATTCGATTCGTGATTTCGTACACATGTGACTCTAATGTCTAATGTATATAAGGGCTAAGTACCTTGAGCTTCACTTTGATGTTTGAATGAATTGTATTGAATTGCTTGTTGTGATTAAAAGCGTGCATGACCATTGTGTATTTGAGCTAAAGGATGGCCATATGACCATTTAAACTCCTTGTCATATTCGCCATAAGCTATCATAATAAGATTTTAATAAGTTAAATTTGTGTGAATTAGCTCAAGAGCTTAGAGGACCACAGTTGGATAAGGGAAAGGAAAAAGTGATCGAATAGCCGTCAAAATCGTTCGACAACATCCTAGGTAAGTCTTCGAGTAATGACCCTACTTGAATTATATTGAAATGATTTGTCATATTATGGCGGACAGCCGAATGTGCGTAGGGACTAAGTTATAAAGTCCATTGTAATCATGCTCTTTGTGTGTGGCTATTGAGCCGAAATTGGAAAGGTTTGATAAATGTTTTGTGTTTGAGCCTTAGTAACGAGAATGAAATATGGATGTGTCGTGATTATTGATATATGTGTACATGAGCATTTGAATGATACCCGGGCTAAGTCCCGAAGGCATTTATGCTAGCGATTATATCCGTGCTAAGTCCCGAAGGCATTTATGCTAGTGATTATATCCGGGCTAAGACCCGGAGGCATTCGTGCGAGTTGTTATATCCGGGCTAAGACCCGAAGGCATTTGTGCAAGTTACCAAAATTCGGGTTAAGACCCGAAGGCAATTGTGCTTGTGGTTATATCCGGCTAAATTCCGAAGAAGCTCGGTTGAAGGTGAGCGTTTTGGTGCTGTAATAAATTCAATTAATACGCTCGAAAAACCCATACGATAAGGTATGTTTACATGTGCATCGGAAAAGTCGATTCGTTTGAAATAGTGTTCGTTCGATCGACTAACGAACTTTTGGCTCTTAGATAGGTTGATACCTTGTGTGTATATGTTGATGAAGTGTGAAGTAAGTATGATTATGAGAATGTGTATGAATAAAGTGATTCATTTAGCTATGTGAATGTAATACTTTAGTCAAAGCTGATTTCATTACTTGAGACTTACTAAGCATTAAAATGCTTACTCCGTTGCTTTGGCTCTCTGTTTTATAGATTTTGCTCGTTAGCTATCGGATTCGGGATCATCGAAGTCGAAGTCATCCACACTATCAAAGCCCCCTTTTTGGTACAAATTTTGGTTGAACTTTGAAATGGCATGTATAGGACTACTCTTTCGTTTGTTGGTCATAGACCCCTTTGATTTTGTATAAATTTGGATAGCCATGCGAAAATGGCTTATATACACTTTGGCATGGTATCATAATCATTTTGTATGTTGTTCATTAAGAGGTATGGAAATGTTTGGAAACGATTAGCCATTGGGATGGTTAATCATGATCATTCCTTGTGCCATGTATGCTAAAAGGGCTAGTTGAATCAAAGAAATTATGAAGTAGGTAAAGGTTACCTTGAAAACAGATGCTGACAGCAACAGTGATGTGGATGTGAAAAATCACTAAAAATATTAGGAATGGTATTAAATAGTGAATAAATTATTTAAATGAACCTTGATGAATCTACTTTCATATGGAAGAAACGAAACGGTCATATGAGTTATAAGTTAAGAGATATTAAAGTTCTCGTGAAACAGGGCCAGTACGGTTTCTGGATCCCCTGTTCCGAATTTGGAAATTCATTGTAAATTAACCAGAGATAATTAGGAGTCATTCCATATATGTATAGATTCCTATTTGAGTCTAGTTTCTATTGAAACAAACGGCATCAGTATTTAATCCCTGTACAGGGAGATATCCAAGTCATAATGCGTGAAGGTCAGTGTAGTCGATCACTGTAACAGGGGAGACTTTAACTAATAAACTGTACTAATTGGCCAGACCAAAAATTCTATAAAAAAAATTTGTGGATGGAAATATGAGTCTAATTTCAGAGAAAAATTACAAAACTGATTTTCGAGCTTTGAAACTCAAGATATGATTTTTAAGGCGACAGTGACGCAGTAACCAGCTTGTCTGGAAAAATTTTAAATGGACTGTGAAAATGATTAAGTCAAGTTTGTGTGCACCTTGCGTTCGACTCCGGTAACGGACTCGGGTACGGGGTGTTACAAAATACTTCTAGCCTCTACATGCCATACTTCAATATTCACATTTTCAAGAGGTACCAAAATAGAGTTCGATAGTGCGGTGATGATCCTTGAAGATCCCTGAGCTTCTGGTAGCTTCAATATCTATAAAATAGCTGAAAACACACACAAAGTAAGCTTTCAAAAGCTTAGTAATCCATCTACAAGTAAACTTAACACATAACATCAATCTAAATCAATTCATTCATATAACTCAAGGCAAAATACATTCACATAGCCATATGTCTCTTATAATTCATTTGATCATGATACACATATGTATATATCATATCTCATTCTCATAGCAACTCATACTTATATCATATGTTCACAAAAGGTATATGTACTTGCCTTTCATTCTCAAACATGGTATACAATTCAAACGTACCTGAATCGGATACACATTCACATAGTCATCCATTTTTTCAGAATGCCCGTTGAACCGTTCAGAATCAATAAGGATACTCGGATAGCTCAGAAAGCTCATACAATGCCAACGTCCCAAACATGGTGTTACATGTAATCAAATATCGATGTCACTGTCCCAGACAGGGTCTTACACGAAATCAAATACGATGTCGATGTCCCAGACATAGTCTTACACGTAAATCATAAGTCGATGCCAACGTCCCAGACGTGGTCTTACACGAAATCATATATCAAAAATCCTATGTCATGACATATGTATCCTAACT
This sequence comes from Gossypium arboreum, assembly GCF_025698485.1. Classification (NCBI taxonomy): domain Eukaryota; kingdom Viridiplantae; phylum Streptophyta; class Magnoliopsida; order Malvales; family Malvaceae; genus Gossypium; species Gossypium arboreum. Next base: position 70,869,838 of record NC_069081.1, read on the forward strand.
ATTCCTATGGTTCGTATGGGGCTTTTCGGACGTCGTCACATTATCGGAGATTTCTTAGACATCACATATTCAGCTCTCATACAGCCATTCATCATAGTTCAATGTCATATAAACATAAATAAATTAACTCATACGTGTTTATTTATATATTGAATTACCTCGTACAGATTCGAGCGAACGAAGTCGACTACTCGACAACTTTCGACTTCCTCTGATCTAATTCCGTTTTCTTTTGTTCTTGATCTTAATAAATTCAAATTTGACTTATTCAAACTCATATTCATTTAAATGAATTCAAAAACACATATTTAGGGCATTTTACAAATTAACCCTTACATTTTCACATTTTGACATTTTAGTCCCTAATTCATAAAATCACAAAATACACAAAATTTGTTTTTGCACATGCTTAGCTGAATTTTCATGGAGTTCATACAAGTCCATATATTTCCCTTATCTCACATTTTAATCCCTCAAAATCTCATTTTTACAATTTAGTCCAAATTACTCAAATTTATCAAAAATTCAAAGACAAAATATATTTATCTATCATATATCTTTCATTTTTCATCATTTAACAACACAAAGCTTACAATTTCATCAATGGATAACTCTAAATCATCAACAAAATTAGAAATTGAGACATGGGCTTGATAGAACACTAAACAACAATCATAAAAATGTAGAAATTATTAAAAACCAAACAAAACATATACATAAATCAAAGAAAGCATTGGCTGAACCCTAGTTGTGTTTTTCATTCTTTTTCTCCTTCAATTTTCGATAAAATGAACACAAAATGGCCTTATTTCATGTTTTGTTTAGTTAAATCAACATTATTAATTAGTTTACCATTTTACTCTTACAATAAAACATTAATAAACCATTATATAATGTCCAACTAAGTCATTTAATGCATTCCAAGGTCAAATAACCAAATGAGGACCTCACAAATAATAAGCCATAACAAATAGGCACTTTTAACAAATAGCTAGCCACTTTTACATTTTACGCGATTAGGTCCTTTTTGCAAATTAAACACACAAAAGGTAAAATTTTCATACAGAATTTTCACAGATATCAATTCATATATAATAAGCACGAAAAATAATATTAAAATATTTTTTTACTCAAATTTGTGGTCCCGAAACCACTATTCTGACTAGGGTGCTGTTACATTTACTACACATTTTATATCCTTTTTACAAATAGGTCCTTTTATGCATTTCCATCAAAAATCACCTAGTAAAAGTTGTTTATTACACATCAAACATGCATAATCTATCGTTAAACATAAAAATACACATATGTCTAACATGGGTCAAACCCTAGACATCAACCACATCTTAATTTAATGGTAGAAATAGGTAGATTGAGTGATGGTGACTTCAAAAACGTAAAGAGCATTAAAAATGGGGTTAGAACAGACTTACAATTGAGCTTGAAAATTGGCTAAACCCTAGCTATGTCTCCCCCTAAATTTTCAGCACAAGCATGAAGAAGATGAACAAATTTTTGCTTTATTTTCCCTTTTTAATTCATTTAATAACCAAATGACCAAAATGCCCTTAATGTCTTGCTTTGAAATTTCACCTAATCATTTCCATTTTTGTCTATGAACTTAACTAATGGTCTAATTATCATGTAAGAACCTTCAATTTAAAATCTCATAGCAATTTGACACCTTTAACATCTAGAATTCGAGTTTTGCACTTTTTACAATTTAGTCCTTAAAACTTAATTGAGTGCCCAAACGTTGAAATTTTCAAACAATATTTTCACATAGTGGTTCCATAAAATAATAGACCATAAAAATATAATAAAAAAATTTTACTGCGTCGAATTTGTGTTCCCGAAACCACTGTTCCGACTAGACCTAAAATCGGGATGGTACTTATGGTGTTTTGGTTATGTGTGAATTTAGGTTGTATTTGAACCTTTTTCATTATTTGTTCTCTAAGATCGCATATTTTTCATTCTGTGTATGATTTATTCTGCTGCTGTGTTATAACTTAGGACATTATATGTTGTATATACTTGGTATGTTGGAGGTTAGGTTGGGAGAAAATGAAGAGTCTCTTCGGTGGCTAATGTAACTCACCAAGTTCAGGTCAAAAAAACTTGGTTAGGTGTCAAGTGTTAAATGGTGGCTAGATATTCCTTCCACTCTTTATAGATTTCCTTGAAGTGCCCTTCGTTATTGTAGACAAAACACTTAGACTTAGATAAATCTTTAGACTTTTTGGTTCTCTTCCTTTTTGCTTGTGGTGGCCTAGAGGCCTTAATCTTTCCTTTCTTAGTGTGTATTCCCTTCCCTTTTGAAGAAAAAGTAACAACTATATTTACTTATGATCTTCGGACTCGTTAACTGTTATTCAATGTAAACTAATATAATTGTAACTCCTTCTTGAGTTGTGTGAGCGTTAGGTTTTTTTTGCCAATTTTATATGCGACTTGGAAGCTAGAAAGTCCTTGGACAAACTTTTGAACACCATCCCAATTTGAGTGTTTTGGTCTAAATTAACCTTACTGTCTATGGCCTCGGAAATGTATCCTATAAGAGTTATCATATGGTCTTTGACCAGAATACCAGGCTATTGCTGGGCATTTATCAAGCTAGTTATAACATACATCGAGCCAAGGAAAATTGGCCCCCGAACATGTCTTCTAGCTTATCCAGGATTGCTTTCATGATCTTACACCTCTCTAGTTGCCTATATAGGGTGCTGGTCACGCTTGCCAACATATAGCAATGAGTTATCTCATCAAACTCCTCCCGGTGTTTCCTAGCCTCAGCTCGACTGGTTAGAGGGCATGTATTATCAAGAATTGTTTCGAGTTTCTCACAAGTTAGAATAATTATTAGGCTCTCAATGAAAGTGGCTAGAGGGCACTTATTATAAAAAACTTGTTAGATAACTTTTGTGATATTAGTGACTAAATTAAACTAATTGAAAACTATCATAAAATTATGTTATAGATACAAAGTTTAAGGTCCCTAACGAAAGTATGTAAAATTAGATTTTGATTCGATGTTAGATACGGAAAAATATGAGTATCACGAATATAAGGACTAAAATGAGTAAAATACAAAAAATGTTTCTATTGTGCTTTCATGTGATTTGAGTGTGAATTGGTTGTTTTATAATTGAATTATCGAATGTAGCTAAAGACAATGTTGGGCCATCTAGAGAGAAAGGAAAGACAAAAATCTTAGGCGAGTAGCAAAAAATTTGATTTGAACTTTTATGATTTGACTTTAATATATATACATGATTATTACATACTAACTATTGAAGTAAGAGCATTACTTCTCTTATGAATTGATTCGAACATAATAAAAACAAGCATGATATGAACTTGTTAAATGATTCATAATATGAATTGATAATAGAAACAGTATGGAAGTATGATATTGAACATGTAATGATATATAATTGGGCATAGGTTATCCTATTAATTGTTCGAGTAGTTGGCATGTCATTGGGCCACATGTATAATTATTATAAGCCACCATTTTTGGGCAACACAAATTGGTAGAATGTACCAGTTCTAAAAGTCATCGTTGTCGGACAACCTAGAATGATGGAGTAAAATAGATCCTTGTATTGGTCTTAAGTCTGTGTTTGGTTAATAAAGGTTATAAAACTATGTGATACAAAATAATGATGAAAATGGTATATTGTGCATATATGTGAAATATGACACATGATAACATGTGTAAGATCATATGAACCGACTAATACAAGCCCAAAGGGCCAATATGGATATAAACAAATCAATAAATTCGAGAAAGATCAAGATGATGAAATGTAACACCCCCTAATCCTTTTTCGTCACCGGATCAGGGTTATGGAGCATTACCGAACATTTTAGAACAAATAAAAACAATCATCTAATATTACATTATACGCATCATAATTTAGTCATAGTGTCCCTTTATTGAGCCCTCGAGGATCAAATCACGTGTTAGAAACAAATTGGGACTTAATCAGAAGTTCAAAAAATTTTTCATGAAATTTTAAAAATTTTCCTAAGTACAAGGCTCACATGCCCGTGTGGTTCAGGGACATGCCCGTATGACCCTAAACACACTCGTGCTTCAGGCTGTGATCGACCCTATGTAACTCTCTGACTTACTCTCACGGCCAAGTCACACTCCCGTGAGTCAAGCCCTGTGGACTCAAAATGAGCCTTCAACATCAAATTTAACTGACACTGCAAACTTAAACCACAGACAACTCAATAACCAATATTCAACTAATCCAAAACACATTCAAATGCATTTAATACATGTCAAATTAATCATTCTAAGTACTTATCCAATATACTCTTATAGATATTTCACATACAATATTCAAACATTTCAATTAAACATCATTTAAACCATTCTTAAATTTATGCCAATTTCAATCAAAACATGTCACTTAATTTCTTAAACATAGAATATATGTTCACATATATATATATATTCAACTCTTATCATATTATAACAACATTTACATCCATATCCCAAAATGACAAATTCAACATCCTCGGTACATGCCATTTACCAAAAAGAAATGTACTTCACCACAATGAGTTCGAGATCGACCTTGGATGCTGATTCAATATTCAAACTTTAACCTAGCTTGCGTACGGAAACAAACCGTACACTGTGTATAAACTCAATGATATTTCTATAATCCAAAAACTTTGAATAAATAACATTGTATAAAATATACACTTTAACCATACATAAACCTTAACTAATCAATAAATCAATTCATTTATTATTGCTTTCATTTTTCATCAATAGCTTTCTCACTTCAAATTCATATATCAATTGGCAATAACAATTCTCTTTTCATGAACCTTGGTTCATGCATTTCTTTTTCACAATTCATTCCAATATCAAATTTCAACTTCACATCCAATATTGATCTTCTTACCAATTCATTTATTTACCTCTATTAACACGACTCAAACTTTTGCAGATACACGGATTGTAACACCCCGTACCCGAGTCCGTTCCCGGAGTCGAACACAAGGTGCACACAGACTTAACTTAATTATTTTCACAGTCCATTTAAAAATTTCCAGACAAGCTGGTTACTGCGTCACTGTTGCCTTAAAAATCATATCTTGAGTTTCAAAGCTAAAAAATAAGTTTCATAATTTTTCCCTGAAACTAGACTCATATTTCCATCTACATATTTTTTTCTAGAATTTTTGGTCGGGCCAATTAGTACAGTTTATTAGTTAAAGTCTCCCCTGTTACAGGGATCGACTACACTGACCTTCGCGCATTACGACTTGGATATCTCCCTGTACAGGGCTTCAATACTGATGCCGTTTGTTTCTATAGAAACTAGACTCAAAGAGGAATCTATAAATATATGGCATGACTCCTAATTATCTCTGGTTAAGTTATAATGAATTTCCAAAGTCGGAACAGGGATTCCAGAAACCGTTCTGGCCCTGTTCCACGAAAACCTAAATATCTCTTAACATACAACTCATATGACAGTTTCGTTTCTTCCATATGAAAGTAGATTCATCAAGGTTCATTTACATAATTTATTCACTATTTAATTCCATCTCTACTATTTTTAGTGATTTTTCAGATCCACATCACTGCTGCTGTCAGCATCTGCCTTTGAGGTAGACTTTACCTATTTCATAATTTCCATGATTCAATTAGCCCTTTTTGCATACATGGCACAAAGTATGATCATGATTAACCATTCCAATGGCTAATCGTTTCCAAACATTTCCATACCTCTTAATGATCAACATACAAAACGATTATAGTACTATGCTAAAACGTATATAAGCCATTTTCGCATGGCTATCCAAATTTACACAAAATCCATGGGTACATGACCAACAACAAAAGGGTAGTCCTATACATGCCATTTCAAAGTTCAACCAAAATTGTACCAAAAGGGGGCTTTGATAGTGTGGGAGACTTCGACTTCCAAAAATCCCGAGTCCGATAGCTGATGAGCCAAAATCTATAAAACAAAAATTCAGAGAAAACGGAGTAAGCACTTAATGCTTAGTAAGTTTCGAGCAAAGAATTTAAGCACATCAGAGGTATAGCATTCATATAACTAAACGGATAATTCCGTATATACATATTCTCAAATCATTCCTACTTCACATTCCAACCCCTGAATTCATACATGAGGGATCATCTTAGCCAAATACCGGAAGCTCACTACTCGACTGAGCGAATATTATTCGAAGGGAATCAACTAATCCAATGCACATACGAACATACCTCATTGCTGGAATTTTGCAAGCGTATTAACTGAAATTTTTACAGCAAAATTTCTCATTCCCGAATCACGTACCTTCGGAATTTAACCGGATATAGCGACTCGCTCGATTGTCTTCGGGACATAGCCCGGTTATAGCAATTCGCACAAATGCCCTCGGGACTTAACCCGGTTTTGGTAACTCGCACAAATGCCTTCGGGAATTAACCCAGATTTAGTAACTCGCACAAATGCCTTCGGGAATTAACCCGGATTTAGTAACTCGCACAAATGCCTTTGAATTAACCCGGATTTAGTAACTCGCACAAATGCCTTGGGACTTAACCCAGATTTAGTCACTTAGCACAAAAGCCTTCGGGACTTAGCCCGGATACCATTCAAATGACCAAGCACATAAATCAACAAATCATAACACATCCAGTATTACATTCTCATTACCAAAGCTCAAACACAAGACACTTATCATATTTACAATTTCGGCTCAATAGCCACATACAAGGGCATGATTTTGATTTGTTTATTACATAATCTAATTAGATCATAATCTAAGTTCCATTACTCGAAAACTTACCTCGGATGTGGTCGAGCGATTTCGACTGACTATTCAATCACTTTTTCCTTCCCTTATCCAACTGTGGTCCTCTAAGCTCTTGAGCTAATTCACACAAATTTAACTTATTAAAGTTTCATTATGCTAGCTTATGGCCGAATATGACAAGGAGTTTAAAAGGTCATATGGCCACCCTTTAGCTCAAATACACAATGGTCATGCACATTTTTAATCACATCAAGCAATTCAATACAATTCATTCGAACATCAAAGAGAAGCTCAAGGTACTTAGCCCATATATACATTAGACATTAGAGTCACATGGGTACGAAATCACGAATCGAATTCAACATACTAGTTAATATTTCCCCTTAGCCGAATTTTCTAAGTCAAGATAAAGCCTTCAACATGCTTACCTATGGCTGAACAACACATCAACCTATGTACTCATTCATGTGGCCGATTATGCATGTCTATGTTGAGGCCAATTATATACTCAATACCACACACAAATGACATACCTTTTACTAACTAATGCATTACATATTATAACTCAATACGCATCCATCATGTACTCCATAACCGAAACACCATCATATGTAAGTATATACCTTGAGATATTGTATATGTCATACCAATACGTCATGTGCAAACATATATATATATATATGTTCAAGAGCCGAATCTCAAAGTTGATTCTAACTAAACATGAACATAAATCCAAAACACAAATCTTACCTACCATGCAATAAGCATAAATCATACTTATGGGTATACCATGGCCGAATACATCACAACACCATACCATTTCAATTTTGGTCATGGTTAAACAAAGAACTTAATGTCTCACTCAAAAATGCTAAAAGAAAATCCAAGAGTCCTCAATCCACCATCACATGTATCATTATCAAGCTTCATATTTAGCATGCAATGGCATTAACACAAAATCCACCTTGGCCGAATATCATCCCCATGACATAGCAAAGATTTGAACCATGGGCTAATTAGAACTCAAGCTAGCAACTAAAAACATGCATGAATCTCATGGCACAACCTCAAACATACCTTAATCTAGATACAAGTATGGCCAAACCTCCTCCTAATCCTCTTCCAAACCAAGCATGAAGCAAGAACTCCTTCCTTCTTCCTTAGAATTTTCGGCCCAAAGAATGAAAAAGGATGAACAACAATTTTTTTTTTCTTTTTCTTCAACTCACGGCAATAGGGGGTAACACTCACACATTCTTTCTTTTTTTTTCTTTTCCATTTCTTTATTACCCATACTCATTAATTTATTTTTTTCCTCCCATGATGCACCAACATAACATGTCGATGACGTGTTTTGCCCATAATCCTTTGTCATGGCCGGCAACTATCAATTAGGGGGGGGAATTTGACATGCAAGTGCTCCCTTTTGATTACATGCACTATTAGGTCCTTATAGATTAGCCTATCACATTTCAAAAGTGTCACACAAGTCCTACTAACTGAATTCACATGCAATCGACTAAATCGAAGCTTGAAATTTTCACACATTCATAATTACATATTCTAGACAATAAATATTACGTTCAAAAATTTCGGTGACTCGGTTTAGCGGTCTCGAAACCACTTCCCGACTAGGGTCAATTTTGGGCTGTCACACGGATCCAACCAAAACACACCAGTATGGCACCCAATGCCTCATCGGATAATTCGAAGTAATAGAGTGACACCAATGTCTCATTGGCTTTGCTGAAGTAAGTTGGTACCCAGTACCTCATTGAATTTATCCGAAGTAATAATATGACACCCAGTGTCTCAACGACTTGTGGTTGAAGTATCCCTGAACACTTTCAATCCTATGACATACCAACTATATCCTACTCAGCCAGATACAGTTAATAGGGTTTCAAATCACATTTCTATTTCCAATCAATACACATTTCAAATAATCACATATACTCATAATTCAATTCAATACTTATACTTACCTCAATTCCACTTACCATATATATAATAAATATAACAATTAATAATTAGCTTCGGATTATAAAAATATAAACCGTAATTTTCGAGCTAATCTTCGTTGACTTTGTCTTTTGCTTTCCTAGCCAAGGTCTCCGGCTCAATGTTAGCTACGAAAATTAAAATAATTGAAAATCATCAATACAACACAGTTTAACATTGGATATTTCAATGTATACACAACTTTTGTCTAAATTCCAATTTAGTCCCTAACCAATACTAACTTTATTTCTACAAAACTAGTTCCGTATCTTTATTAAATTTCTACTTTAATCTAATTTCAACTCCCTAATTTCACCATAAAACCCTAATTTCAAAATTCTTTCAATTTAATCCTTAGTACTTAAAACTTATAATTAAATTTACAATTCAATCCATTTCTCAATTCTAACTTGAATTTCTATCAATTTAGCCCCTAGTTCTTTAATTTATTCAACATGAACAACATCTAAAAATTCACTAACTTTAAAAATTTCAACATAAATCAAGTAGTATTATGTTCTAGGATTCTAAAAACATCAAAATACCAAGAAAATGGGATAAATTGACTTACCACCTAAGCTTGAAACCATTAAAACCCTAATTTCCCTTTTTCTATTTCTTTCCCTTTTCTTCTCCCTTTATTTCATTTTCAATTCTATTTCTTTTCCATCTTTTATTTCTTTTATTTAATTTATATAATATAATAATATAATATAATAATATTTTCTTAAACAATAAGTAAGTATATATGTATATTACAAATATATGTATATATGTATGTATTTATTACACATGTATATTACTTTTACCATACATTTGTCAAATTTTGGTTTCTTTATTTATTTACTCCCTAAACTCTAAACCATAAACCATAAACCCTAAATGTAACACCCCTCTCCCGTATCCGACATCGGGTCAGGGTTCAAGGTGCTACCAGACTTAACTTAAGCAATTTCATACTAAACTAACCATGTAATTTTATTCGAATTTAAAAATTTTCATTTCACATGCATACTATCCCTTAAACGGGCTCACGAGGCACAAAACATGTCTTGGAAATGGTTCGGGACTAAACCGAGAACTTAAAAACAACTGGGAAAAATTCATGCTTTAAAGCTCCACAGCCCGTGTGGATATAGACCGTGTGGTCACACACGCCCGTGTGGCTTGGGATACGCCTGTGCCCTTAGCCCGTGTGCAACACTGACTTTAAAACACGGCCATGACATGCCCGTGTCGATAACCCGTGTGCAAAAATCTGGGTATTCTGTTTCTGACATCAGCGTACCCAAAATGTCACACGGCTAAGGGACACACCTGTGTGCCTACCCATGTTGACAATTTTAAGGCTATTTTCCAAGCCAATTTTGTCACCCTCACTACACGTACACACATACATAATCAATGATATACATCATTTCATAAATGAGCACTTAAACATTCGTACACATGTTATGATCATGTCACTACCTCATGCAATAGATATCATAGATTTCATTCATCTTTTTACCACATTCATGCCATAACTATCATCATATCTCAAATATTTAATTCCCTGTACATGCCAAAGACTCAAAGCACTAGAAATCACTTACACTAATAGCGATAGCTTGATAGTGTGATGATATCTTTGACGGACTCCAACCCGAGCTAACCTGGCAACACTAGAGAGCATGGGAAAGGAAGGGGGTAAGCTTTATGCTTAGTAAATCCATAAGTAAATAATAAGCAACATGAATACACTTATACCATGAAGACATTGAATCATCACCATCGCAATGACTTTCATGTCTCAAAGGTAATACTTACTCAATCTCATTCTTATAAATCAATTATCATATATCGAGCTCATCACTTATGAGTTTTATGGACATAGCTGTACCAATTTGTAACACAATCCTTTCCATTCATATCCTTGTCATACCCGTTGAACGCTTGGAATACTAAGCGGATACTCGGAATAACTCTTGCGCATATATGCTATATATGTAGCCAAAGCTATCTCATATCTCATGACATTTGAATGCTCACTCTCGAGCTAATCACGTGTACTCATAATTCCTAGTGACATGTCACTCGTATCCTACTCTATTCCTAAGGTTCAAACGGATTTTCCTCGCTTATTAAGACTTTGACTTATGACATATTTATTAATCACATACACAATAATATTTGCACAATTTGCGTAATAATAAAACATTTAAATACATGTATAGCATGGCATCATTTACATATGAACTTACCCCGATACCACAAAGGTGGAAAAGACCTAATCGTCCCTTAATCGATTTCTTTCCGTTGTAGGTACAAATCTCGATTTTCATCATCTATAACATCACATTCAACTTATTAAAACAATGTACTAATCAAATTAGTCCATTGACACATTTGGGTAATTTTTACAATTTTGCCCCTATATTTTGCCAAAATTACCAAATTACCCCTAGGCTCGTAAAATGATTTTTATCACATTTTATTACTCCTAAAGCCTAGATGAACCATTTTCATAACTATAGCAACTCATAATATCAACTATTTAACACATTTACAACTTGTTATACTACTTTGCAAAATACCCCTTTGTGGAGTTTTCATGCAAACTTCTTTCACAAAAGTTGTTTATAACACTACCAAGACTCATTTTCTTCCAGAAAAACTCAGAAAACAACACATATACTTTCATGGCAAAACCCTAGAGTCTTAATCATTTTGCAAAATAGTCCCCTCTTATGAAAGCTCATGCTTTAGGGGTTCCAAAAATGTAAAAATCTTCAAGAAAAAGCATTAAAATCACTTACTAGAAGAGAAACTAAGTAGCTGAAAGTTTCAAGCTCAAAAAACCCTTTCATTGCTGGTATTTTTGGTCAAAGAGAAAGGAAGAAAATGAAAAAGATGAAGCTAAGTCCTTAGGGTACCATTTTATCACCTAATATGACATCACTTTACCAAATACATTGACCATTTGAAAAATCTTGTCTCATGGCCGGCCATACACTTAAAATGGGTCTAATTTCACTTTAAAGGCCCTCAATTTTAATACTCTAGCTATTAGACACATTTGGGTACTAAAATACAACTTTTACCTTTTATGTGATTTAATCCTTTTTCGAAATTGGACTAGAAATCGCTAAAATTAATATACCAAAATTTTCATGCACCTTTATAAACATGCTATATAACATAAAATAATATCAAAATAATTTTCTCCGGCCTCAAAATAGTGGTTCCAAAACCACTGTTCCGACTAGGCCCAAAATCGAGCTGTTACAATTCTCCCTCTTTAGGGATTTTCGTCCCCGAAAATATTACCAGAAGAAGTTGATTTCAGTCTAAACCTATAATTGCGGTATACACCTCGGCTCAATTCGAAACACTGGAGGCTGACATTCTAGGAGCTATAAACTTAAAAAAATACGACTCAGTTACATCTGTCAAATAACATAACTGTACATACCATAACCATGCGGACTTTTATCATCAATATATCACAATCCAATTGGCATCTCTCTTTTTCCTAGGGATGAAAGCTATCCCGATACGAAATTCATAATAACCCTTTCTCATTTTCTTTTTAACGACACCACGGACAATAATAATCTCGAATACATTCGATATTCAGCTTTACTCGGTAGACAATTCAACATCCCTTGAAAAAAATAGATGAGATACTGCTGTGAACTTTGTACTCAATTCTCTGCATAACCCGGAGTTTCTCGGTACTCATATCTTACTCGGAAATAATAATAACAGAAACTAGAAATCAGATCCTTAACTATTTAAAAACTTTACTAACATGAATCAAACGATTCAAATTTCATGAATGTGATCTCTTTATCAACCAGAACAACTTTACTTATAACCACATCATTTGAATAAGAATAGTCTAACTAATATGTTTCCACATCATACTTATAAGAATATAGTTTCTCCATTTCTGACTACACATTTACTTACCAATGTAACACCCCGTACCCGAGTCCGTTACCGGAGTCGAACACAAGGTGCACACAGACTTAATTATTTTCACAGTCCATTTAAAAATTTCCAGACAAGCTGGTTACTGCATCACTGTCGCCTTAAAAATCATATCTTGAGTTTCAAAACTCAAAAATCAGTTTTGTAATTTTTCCATGAAACTATACTCATATGTCCATCTACATATTTTTTTCTAGAATTTTTGGTCAAGCCAATTAGTACAGTTTATTAGTTAAAGTCTCCCCTGCTCCAGGGTTCGACTACACTGACCTTCATGCATTACGACTTGGATATCTCTCTGTACAGGGCTTCAATACTGATGCAGTTTGTTTCTATAGAAACTAGACTCAAATAGGAATCTATAAATATATGGCATGACTCCTAATTATCTCTGGTTAATTTATAATGAATTTCTAAAGTCGGAACAGGGAATCCAGAAACCGTTCTGGCCCTGCTTCACGAAAACCTAAATATCTCTTAACATACAACTCATATGACCTTTTCGTTTCTTCCATATGAAAGTAGATTCATCAAGGTTCATTTACATATTTTATTTACTATTTAATTCCATTCCTACTATTTTTAGTGATTTTTCACATCCACATCGCTGCTGCTATCAGCATCTGCCTTTAAGGTAGACTTTACCTATTTCATAGTTTCCATGATTCAATTAGCCCATTTTGCATACATAGCACAAAGTATAATCATGATTAACCATTCCAATGGCTAATCGTTTCCAAACATTTCCATACCTCTTAGTGATCAACATACAAAACGATTATAGTACTATGCTAAAAACATTATATAAGCCATTTTCGCATGGCTATCCAAATTTACACAAAATCCATGGGTACATGACCAACAACAAAAGGGTAGTCCTATACATGCCATATCCGAGTTCAACTAAAAGAGTACCAAAAGGGCTTTGATAGTGTGGATGACTTGACTTTGATGATCCCGAATCCGATGGCTAACGAACAAAATCTAGAAAACAAAGAGCCAAAGCAACGGGTAAGCATTTTAATGCTTAGTAAGTCTCAAGTAATGAAATCAGCTTTGACTAAAGTATTACATTCACATAGCTAAATGAATCACTTTATTGATACACATTCTCATAATCATACTTACTTCACACTTCATCAACATATACACACACAAGGTATCAACCTATCTAAGAGCCGAAAGTTCGTTAGTCGATTGAACGAATACTATTTAAAACGAATCAACTTTTCCGATGCACATGCAAACATACCTTATCGTTTGGGTTTTTGAGCGTATTAATTAAAATTATTATAGCACAAATCGCTACCTTCAAACCCAAGTTTCTTGATTTAGCGGATATAACCACACGCCTAATTGCCTTGGTCTTAACCCGGACATAGCAACTTCGCACAAATGCCTTCAGTCTTAGCCGGATATAACAACTCGCACAAATGCCTTGGTCTTAGCTCGGATATAACAACTCGCACAAATGCCTTGGTCTTAGCCGGATATCATTCAAATGCTCATGCACACATATATCAATATTCATGACACATCCATATTTCATTTCGTTACTAAGGCTCAAACACAAATCATTTATCAAACCTTTCCAATTTCGGCTCAATAGCCACACACAAAGAGCATGATTTCAATTGGCTTTATAACATAGGCTCTATGCACATTCGGCTATCCGCCATAATATGACAAATCATTTCAATATAAATCAAGTAGGGTCATTACTCAAGACTTACCTCGGATGTTGTCGAAGCGATTTCGACGGCTATTCGCTCACTTTTTCCTTCCCTTATCCAACTTTGGTCCTCTAAGCTCTTGAGCTTAATTCAAACAAATAGAGCTTATTTAATAATTTATCAATTTAACAATCCGATTAAATACATTTATATTATACAATTAGCGCGAATAGCTTTATTGACTAGTTATTCAAGCATTATACATGTGCTCTACTCATGCACCACCGAATAATAGGACTAGCTTAATACCTTGCATTTTGAATTCATAGACATCATTTCGTTCCTCACAACACACATTTTGTCCCTAACCATCATAAGAGCCCAAGGCATCACTTACAATGCCAATTCCAATTAAGTCTACCATCATAGCATTATCATATTTATGCACTTGGTAAGTTGCGTTTGAACACATTCGGCACTAGGTGTCCAAACCAATGTTCCTCGAACATTAAACTCAATTTATAACCCATTCAAAATTCCTTAGCAACAAGCATTTAACAACAATGTACGTAACCAATTCCTTAAGCACACATTCGGCAACATATATATATATATGTCAATGACTAAAACACTTAGGCCGATTCTTTCCATTTTGTATCTATGCACCTATTTGATCATTAGTTTAGTTCAAACACCCTTACACCAAGATTCATCCAATTTAACATGAAACACAAACCTAAATCCTCAATAGCTACCATGGCCAAAAGTTCTAGTCATCCCAAAATCAAAATTCTTAGCATGGGCTACCTAGAGGATTTGATGACTAGTTCAAATCTCAAACCATTTAACATACTTATCAAAATATATAACATTACCACCATTTTTCTTTAACCTCTACCATGGCTGAATGTTCATATCACCATCCATTTCAAAGATTTCGGCATGGTTAAGTAAGGGACTTAGAATCTAGCTTAAAACCATGCTAAGATTTTAAAGGACTAGCTTGAGTTTCTTACCTTAATGAAGGCCTACCATGGCCGAATGGCTCCTCCTTTTCCTCTCTTAGAATCGGCCAAGAAGAAAACATGAGAAAGACTCCTTTGTTTCTTTTCTCTTTTCCTTATTTTATTTACTTATGTTATAAAATATAAGCTACTAACTAATAATTAATACATATTATGTGAATATAAGCCCATCATGGCGGCCACTACTTATGATATATGGGAAATTTGACATGCAAACCCCTCATTTTGCATGCATGATCAACTAGTCATCACACATTTCCCCATCATACTTTCAAAGTTTACTACTAGGTCCTTTCTAGTGAAATTCACATTTATAACTCTAAATCAAAACATCAAAAATGTCACACATGAGTTAACACATATTATAGGCATCAAAATAAATTTTAAATTATTTTTATGCCTCGGTTTTGTGGTCCCGAAACCACATTCCGACTAGGGTCGTTTTAAGGCTGTCACAACCAATGAATGTGCAACATTATTCCCAGGCTAGAGAATAAAATTAGATGCACATAACTTAATTTACCTTTGCTGATAATAATCCTTTACATGAAGATTAGAGAAATCGAAATACTAGAATCCCCACACTTCCATAGTCGAACCACAAGCATAATCATAATAGATACCATTATTGCAAGTCAAAGAATACGCTTAAGGATAAGCAAGGTTTGGTAATTCTCAAAATAAGAATGATAGAAAAACCAAGATAAAGAATTCCAGATATAACACCATACCAGAAATCCGAGAATATAACCCCGAAGAAAATAATGATGAAAATATAAAAAATCCCTCAGAGGAAACCAGAAGGATACTACCATCTATACGCTCTGGAATTCCATCATAACAGAGATAATATATTTCCTGTATATATATAAAACCATAATCAATAAAAATATCAAAATGGTCTCACATAAATCCTTACCATCGACTCTATTCCGACATATCAGAATAGAATTTCGAGGAGATAAGAAATGTCGATTATAACTAACCAAATCAATAGAGCTTTCTTCTGATATCATAGTCGCTAGCATCTTCATACACTAAGAATTTCACTGGAAATGAGCAACCATATATATCCCCAAAGATAAAGGAAAATACAGAATACTCAAAAGAAAGAGATAGCTAAAATTTTACTTAATTGGATCCGTCATGTTCAAACATCTTTGCGAATCTGACCTCATTCCTCTGATTATTTCTGTCATCACTAATCCCATGATACTCCATTATTGCACTCTTTAGTTTCCTATTTGTAAGTTTATACAACATATCTCTCGTGAATTTCCTCATATAACTCTATTCTGGTTATGGGGTAAAGATTGTAAAGCCTTTAAATTTTCGACTCTCACACATATACATATTTAACAACAACATAGTATCATGCACATTGATTCAAACATTTCAAATTTCCAACTTGTTATGAACACACTTTCACATATCTTAGTAACACATGCAACTTTATTTCATATGAATCCTAGCCAAACATTAGTGAACTTATCACAATATAAATTTTCATTTCTTTTACTCGAATCATCATTAATGTCTGATCAAGTTTCAACACTTATCCTTATATTACTTACCAACCTTTATCAAATTAGAGAACATCTTACGGTTTTGAGTATATCATTCAATTAATGCCATAGTCCAATTATGGTCTTATACTAACTCTCGTTCATTTGTGTTGATGCCGTGTCCCAGACAGGTCTTACACTGACACATGTCAAGCTGATGCCATGTCCTAGACATGGTCTTACACTAGCTCACATCTCAGGTCGATGCCATGTCCAGACATGTCTTACACTGGCTTTCACTATGTGGCCGATGCATGTCCCAGACATGTCTTACACTAACACACATATCACCTGTACTGCCATGGTCCAACCATGGTCTTATCCGTCAATTCATAATCGAATGATTATACTCAATTCAGCGTTCTACTCAATTTGATCTTTCATTTCAGTTTTCATGCTATCATAACATTTATGACATCTTTAATTTAGAGATTCAAACATAAATGTTAATCACATGTACATACTAATTACACATCAATCGATAGGAATACTTATACACATATTTTGTCATTTCGAGTAAATTTTCTTTTCATACCTTTTCTAATTTCAAAATTTCACAAGTATGATTCAATCATCTTACTATTACTTCTATCATTAATAAGGTTTGCTAGGTTGGAAGTCTTTCATGTCTTAGCAAACAGTTTCGTTAGCGCCAAAAGATATCACACTATCACAAGTAGTACTATGACATGTATAGCTAGACTCACTTACGCTATGTTAGTCCGAGAACCGACTAAACTATGCTCTGATACCACTAAATGTAACACCCCTCGCCCGTAACCCAACCGGGTCAAGGTTTGAGGTGCTACCAGACTTAACCTAAGCAATTTCATACTAAACCGGCCATGTAATTTCGTTCGAATTTACAAATTTTCATTTCACATGCATATTGTCCCTTAAACGGGCTCACGAGGCACAAAACATGTATTAGAAATGGTTCGGGACTAAACCAAGAACTTAAAAACAACTTGGAAAAATTCATGATTTAAAACTCCAGAGGCCCGTGTGGGTATAAACCTTTTGATCACACACGCCCGTGTGGCTTGGGATACACTCATGCCTTTAGCCTGTGTGCAACACTGACTTTAAAACACGGCCATTACACGCCCGTGTCTATAACCTGTGTGTAAAAATCTGGGTATTTTGTTTCTGACGTCAGCATACCAAAATATCAAACGGCTAAGGCACCCGACCGTGTGCCTACCCGTGTGGACAATTTCAAGGCGATTTTCCAAGCCAATTTTGTCACCCTCACTACATGTACATACATACATAATCAATGACATACATCATGGCATAAATGAGCACTTAAACATTCGTACACATGTTATGATCATGTTACTACCTCATGCAATAGATATCATAGATTTCATTCATCTCTTTACCATATTCATGCCATAACTATCATCATATCTCAAATATTTAATTCCCTATACATGCCATAGACTCAAAGCACTAGAAATCACTTACACTAATAACGATAGCTTGATAGTGTGATGATATCTCCGACGAACTCCAACTCGAGCTAACTTGGCAACACTAGAGAACATGGGAAAGGAAGGGAGGTAAGCTTTATGCTTAGTAAGTCCATAAGTAAATAATAAGCAACATGAATACACTTATACCATGAAGACATTGAATCATCACCATCGCAGTGACTTTCATGTCTCAAAGGCAATACATACTCAATCTCATTCTTATAAATCAATCATCATATATCGAGCTCATCACTTATGAGTTTTATGGACATACCTGTACCAATTTGTAACATAATCCTTTCCATTCATATCCTTGTCATACCCGTTGAACGCTTGGAATACTAATCGGATACTCGGAACAACTCTTACACATAAATGCTATATATGTAGCCAAAGCTACCTCATATCTCATGACATTTGAATGCTCGCTCTCGAGCTAATCACGTGTACTCATAATTCCTAGTTACATGTCACTCGTATCCAACTCTATTCCTAAGGTTCAAACGGGATTTTCCTCGCTTATTAAGACTTTGACTTATCACATCTTTATTAATCACATACACAATAATATTTATCCGGCCTACCACTGTTCTGACTAGGCCCAAAATCGGGCTGTTACACTAAACCCTAAATCTGTTTCAAGAAAACAGTGACTCAAAAATGCACTTTCCGATTACCCGTCTATCAAGTCATTACATGAAATGAATAAGTAGTATGAAATGAAATGGAAATTAATGTGATATGTGGTTATAAAACATGACATGATATGTTTATATGAAGTTTTTCAAATGGATTATTGCATAAACTTGGTATATCAGACATGAATCGTTGAAATTAGATAATGTAATGTTTTTTTTCCTAACATGTTAATTTTCATATTTTATTCTCTTGGATTTTGAAAGTATCGTGGAGCTTTATCACTCAATGTACAATTTGGTCATTTTCGTGCATAGGTATCAGTAGTTCTCGAGGTTCCGAGAAGTAATTCAGCATCCACTATACAACTCTTAACTCAGTAATGTTTGTATAATCTCCCTATGTTTCATTAAATGGCATATACCTAGGGTTAAGTTGATTTTAATTTTTAATTTACTTCGGATAATAGATGTTAGATAAAGAATGACATAGAAATTGTTTAGGGTATGTATATAAGTAGTATAAGGCTTAAAAGGCTTGAGATATGTAAATGATTATATATGTTGAGTTGAATTGTACTTTGGAGTCTCTAAACCCAGTAAGTTTTGCAAATTGATAGGTTGAATCAAATAATGTAAGTTTTGAAGGAGTCTACCTTCAATGTCGCAACACCACTCTATGAATACATCAACCTTCAACGTCACGTCTTCTATTGACGTCATGACCTGAACCTCCTATTTTGAAAGTCAAAACACTGCACTATTGTAGTCTTGAAACTGAGATTTTACTCTTGATGTCGTGACATGAACTTTCTAAAGTTGCAACGTCAATCTGATAATTTTGAAAATTTTACATTTTAGTTCTTAATCGGTCTTGGGTTATTGAAAAAGCTTTCATAAGCTTGTTTAAATCTCAAACATGATTATGTAACATAGTTCTAATTCTCTCGCAAATGACCAGCATAATGGTGAATCAAGGAACACAGTATTCTAGATGAGCTGAGGAGATGATTTGTCTCTGATAATGTCGTGTCCTAAATGGCCAATATTGATAAACCGATGATCTCAGAACTTGGCTTTGATTTTTCCATGCAATCATTTCATGACCTGATAATTATGAGAGTCAACCTGTTAAAGTGGAACACATTCTTCCGAAAATCGCTCAAATCAGTCGTAATATCGATCGTTTAGGAATTTTATGTGAATTTTCTTGAAGCCCAAGACAAAAAAGTCTTGGTGAGAGGCGTGTACGTAGACATCTCTCCAGTTGCGATCGAAGCCCTTCATAGGACACCTACCCCGAATTTTTACAAAAAAGTAAATGATGATATAATTAACTTCTTAATCGAAGGTAAAGGCAATTGGCTTCAAAATCAGGTAACCTGGAGCCATTACGATTCCAACAATCGATTATGACCCCGGAAGCCAAGACGTGGATGTAATTTATTAGTGCAAAACTATTACCTGCTCAGTACATCACAGAGGTTACCCGTGATTGTGTTCTTTTTCTGTACACTATTTAGCAGGACTGATAGATTATTTTGGGAGACCAAGTCCTTAAGAACATGTGAAAATGTGTCGGACGACACCCACGATTACTCCTATACCCATACCTAATCACAGTGATGTACTGGAGGACAAGTGCTGTAATTGATCCTGAAGAACCGACCTACCTATCGAAGGGCATTTTAAACGATGTCATCTACGCATGATTTTGTAATCAATGTGTTGATTTGGTGGAGAAAAGAAACAAGAAGGTGGTCGAACATCGAGATTACTCAAGAGATTATGGGCTCCCGGAACAGATAGAGGCACCCCAACTTGTACCACCACTGTCACGTCCTATTTTTATTTAGTTATCTTTAGCATTTGCATAAGATTGAGTAGCTACCCTAGTGGTTAAATAGTGTAGTTATCCTTGAAACCCATGTTTGATTCCCTTCTTTAGCATTTTTATTTTAAATTTTCCACAGCTCTTGGTCAACCCTCTGTAACACCCCTAACCCGTATCTGTTGTCGGATTAAGATCACGAGGCATTACAAAACTAAAGTACAGTTTCGAACATTTACATATTCACACAAATCATAATCTTATATATATACAGCATGTAGCAAATTAAAACACGAATCGTACCTTAAGTTTCAACCAAATTCATACCATTTCCATCTCTCAAACTTAAGATTAACATATACCGAGTATATGCCATAAATTCAAATTTAATTCATATTTTTTTTATATTCGAAGTAACTAGCCTACCACAAGTCATGTTATGCATGCTTTATAATTCCACTATTCTAACCATACATACATCTTGTTTATGGCATCTCTACTTATCAAATTATAAGGAAACTTATTACTCCACAATTCCATGCACATACATTAATTCATCAAAACATGAAATATTAGCAACCATTACTGAATGGTTAAGTTATTCCACACGGATTATTAGACAAAATTATACAAGTACATACAAGCATTACCAAATGACCGAATCTCAATTGTATTTATAACTAATTTGTAACGCCCCAATTTTCGAGTTTTCTGTGTTTCTATGATTTTTAAAATTTTTGTGTGTTCTGGTTGGTTAAAATATATATTTTAGTAGGTTAGTGGGCCTTTGGAAGGCCCAAAATTAAGTTAAATCCGTTGTAGTCTTCGGAATTTTAATTTTATGAACAGGTGATGCAATTGGTGGTTGGGCTTTTAAGAGTAAAGGGGTAAAAGATGACACAAAAAGGAGTGTGGTGTAGTGGCAAGGTGGCACCACTTAGGGGACAAGGAAGTGACGCCATAGAGGAAGCAAGGGGTCCAAGGTTCAAGTCTTGGCTCTTGTAATATATTTTGGTTTTTCTTTTCAATAAATCCGGAAGCAAGTAGGTGCGCGTTAAAGTTTAATGTGTTGGATTTATGACACAAATGAGTTGATGGCCTAGTGGTGGTGGGGTGAGTTGGCATGTGAGAGGACTTTGATTCGAATCCCTCGGCACGCAAAGGTTGATTATTTTGCTATGTTGGGACGGCAAGAGTTGGTGTTGGTTTTAAACTCTGGTGATAGAGGGATCCCACATCGGGAAGCTAACATAAGAGTAGATGGAGAGCTGGCTTTAAATAGAGCAAACCATGAGGAGAGTAGGCATACCCTTCTTGGCTGATCCCTTTCGCTTTGTGACGTGCTCGTTTGGGTTGGGCGTCAGCTAAGAGTGTTTGGAGCGCGGATTAACTGCAGTCTCCTAACAGGTGTGTATTTCTCATTACTCTAGCAGTAGGACGGCTATTTCGGGCTGCGATGGGCTAAAATGGGCCATGTGGTCCCAATGGGTCTGTAGGCCCAAGTGGATAAGTTGTAGAATTACTAAAATACCCCTGTAGGGTGAAATGACTATTTTGCCCCTTGTGCGTAAATGACTAACTTGTGTGATGATTGGGTTAGTTGACGTGGATTTATGTTAGTTATCGTTAATTCGTAAGTCTAATGTGTTAGTGATCGATTGTAGGATTATCGCGTGGGAGATATCGTCATCAATCGTCATCAACCAGGTGTGTAAACGACACCCTCCTTTAGACTGAATCGGTAAAAGCCGAAATATCGAAACGTTGGTATTTTGTGAACTCGCGAGCGTGCAAGCAATCGTGAGACAGTTGTTAATGAATATGGTGCATTTGGATGATTAGAGTACAGAGTGTGCATTTTCGTGCACAACGATATTTTTGGGCTTAATGGGCCGAAAACGGGCCAATGGGCCAACGGGCCTACTTTGGTAAAAAGACGAGGTAAGTACTTCTGATTACTTGGTAAACATTAGAATGAGCATGAAACCTTAGCAATAGGTAATAATTATTGAAATACCCTTATGCATGCAAAATTACAATTTTACCCCAAGGGTTTTTTTTTTTTCTGAAAAGCATGATGTTCTGTTTCTGTATACGTATGCCATGACATATTATTTCTGTTGCATGGGACATGGGTTTATATTGATGGAGGAAGCGTTTTGGCGACCTCATTTGCAATCTGGTGGCCTCGCCACATATATCTGATACGTGACTTCGTCATAATATCCGCATCCTCATTTGCAATCTGGTGGCTTCGCCACATATATATATATATATATATATCTGTTCTGGTGGCCTAGCCACAATATCTGTATCTAGTGACTTCGTCACAATTTATTTTTTCCGCTATAGTTTTATTTCTGATAGTGTTAGACTGCGCGAGTTTTCAAAATTAATGAACGTTTTCAAGACTCAACAAGCACAACAAATGGATAGCCTAAAGATTGAAAAATCGGTTTTTCATTCAACCGCTGTTTTTAAAAAGACCATGTAACAGCCCAAAATTGACCCTAGTCGGGAAGTGGTTTCGGGATCGCTAAACCGAGTCACCGAAATGTTTGAACGTAATATTTATTGTCTAGAATATGTAATTATGAATGTGTGAAAATTTCAAGCTTCGATTTAGTCGATTGCATGTGAATTCAGTTAGTAGGACTTGTGTGACACTTTTGAAATGTGATAGGCTAATCTATAAGGACCTAATAGTGCATGTAATCAAAGGGAGGACTTGCATGTCAAATTTCCCCCTAATTGCTAGTGGCGGCCATGATAAAGGATTATGGGCAAAACATGTCATAGACATGTTATGTTGGTGCATCATGGGAGGAAAAAAATAAATTAATGAGTATGGGTAATAAAGAAATGGAAAAGAAAAAAAAAAGAAAGAATGTGTGAGTGTTACCCCCCATTTTGCCGTGAGTTGAAGAAAAAAAAGAAAAAAAAAATTGTTGTTCATCCTTTTTCATTTCTTTGAGCCGAAAATCCTAAGGAAGAAGGAAGGAGTTCTTGCTTCATGCTTGGTTTGGAAGAGGATTAGGAGGAGGTTTGGCCATACTTGTGTCTAGATTAAGGTATGTTTGAGGGTGTGCCATGAGATTCATGCATGTTTTTAGTTGCTAGCTTGAGTTCTAATTAGCCCATGGTTCAAATCTTTGCTATGTCATGGGGATGATATTCGGCCAAGGTGGATTTTGTGTTAATGCCATTGCATGCTAAATATGAAGCTTGATAATGATACATGTGATGGTGGATTGAGGACTCTTGGATTTTCTTTTTAGCATTTTTGAGTGAGACATTAAGTTCTTTGTTTAACCATGACCAAAATTGAAATGGTATGGTGTTGTGATGTATTCGCCATGGTATACCCATAAGTATGATTTATGCTTATTGCATGGTAGGTAAGATTTGTGTTTTGGATTTATGTTCATGTTTAGTTATAATCAACTTTGAGATTGGCTCTTGAACATATATATATATATATATGTTTGCACATGACGTATTGGTATGACATATACAATATCTCAAGGTATATACTTACATATGATGGTGTTTCGGTTATGGAGTACATGATGGATGCGTATTGAGTTATAATATGTAATGCATTAGTTAGAAAAAGGTATGCCATTTGTGTGCGGTATTGAGTATATAATTGGCCTCAACATAGACATGCATAATCGGCCACATGAATGAGTACGTAGGTTGATGTGTTGTTCGGCCATAGGTAAGCATGTTGAAGGCTTTATCTTGACTTTGAAAATTCGGCTAAGGGGAAATATTAACTAGTATGTTGAATTCGATTCGTGATTTCGTACCCATGTGACTCTAATGTCTAATGTATATATGGGCTAAGTACCTTGAGCTTCCCTTTGATGTTCGAATGAATTGTATTGAATTGCTTGATGTGATTAAAAATGTGCATGACCATTGTGTATTTGAGCTAAAGGGTGGCCATATGACCTTTTAAACTCCTTGTCATATTCGGCCATAAGCTAGCATAATGAGACTTTAATAAGTTAAATTTGTGTGAATTAGCTCAAGAGCTTAGAGGACCACAGTTGGATAAGGGGAAGGAAAAAAGTGATCAAATAGCCGTCGAAATCGCTCGACCACATCCGAGGTAAGTCTTCGAGTAATGACCCTACTTGAATTATATTGAAATGATTTGTCATATTATGGCGGATAGCCGAATGTGCGTAGGGACTACGTTGTAAAGTCAATTGAAATCATGCTCTTTGTGTGTGGCTATTGAGCCGAAATTCGAAAGGTTTGATAAATGTTTAGTGTTTGAGCCTTAGTAACAAAGATGAAATATGGATGTGTCGTGATTATTGATATATGTGTGCATGAGCATTTGAATGATACCCGGGCTAAGCCCCGAAGGCATTTATGCTAGTGATTATATCTGGGCTAAGACCCGAAGGCATTTGTGCGAGTTGCTATATCCGGGTTAAGACCCGAAGGCAATTGTGCTTGCGGTTATATCCGGCTAAATTCCGAAGAAACTTGGTTTGAAGGTGAGCGTTTTGTGCTGCAATAAATTCAATTAATACGCTCGAAAAACCCAAACGATAAGGTATGTTTGCATGTGCATCGGAAAAGTCGATTCGTTTGAAATAGTATTCGTTCAATCGACTAACGAACTTTCGGCTCTTAGATAGGTTGATACCTTGTGTGTGTATGTTGATGAAGTGTGAAGTAAGTATGATTATGAGAATGTGT
This sequence comes from Gossypium arboreum, assembly GCF_025698485.1. NCBI lineage: Eukaryota > Viridiplantae > Streptophyta > Magnoliopsida > Malvales > Malvaceae > Gossypium > Gossypium arboreum. The sequence continues at coordinate 70,895,541 of NC_069081.1, forward strand.
ATAAATAAAGTGATTCATTTAGCTATGTGAACGTAATACTTTAGTCGGGCCGATTTCATTACTTGAAACTTACTAAGCATTAAAATGCTTACCCCGTTTGCTTTGGCTCTTTGTTTTCTAGATTTTGTTCGTTAGCTATCGGATTCGAGATCATCGAAGTCGAAGTCATCCACACTATCAAAGCCCTTTTGGTACTCTTTTAGTTGAACTCTGGATATGGCATGTATAGGACTACCCTTTGTTGTTTTTCAAGTACGTTTTGTGATGTATGTGTGTACAGCCATGCGAAAATGGCTCGTAGAAGTGGAGTATGGCATTAGACCAATTGTGTTTATGTATATATGTATGGTTTCATGATGTGACTATGGACTGGAATGGAAGTGTTGGGCAAATGATCAGCCATTGGAATGGCTAAATATGATTATATGTGGACCTATGTATGACAAAACTCTAGTTGGTCCATGGAAACCACAAAATAGGTAAAGTTTACCTTGAAAACAGATGTTGACAGCAGCAGTGATGTGGATGTGAAAAATCACTAAAAATAGTGGGATGAAATTAAATAGTGAATAAATAATGTAAATGAACCTTGATGAATCTAATTTCATATGGAAGAAACGAAACGGTCATATGAGTTATATGTTAAGAGATATTTAGGTTTTCATGAAACAGGGCCAGAATGGTTTCTGGAATCCCTATTCCGACTTTGGAAATTCATTATAAATTAACCAGAGATAATTAGGAGTCATGCCATATATTTATAGATTCCTCTTTGAGTCTAGTTTCTATAGAAACAAACGGCATCAGTATTGAAGCCCTGTACACGGAGATATCCAAGTCGTAATGCGCGAAGGTCAATGTAGTCGATCCCTGTAACAGGGGAGACTTTAACTAATAAACTGTACTAATTGGCCTGACCAAAAATTCTAGAAAAAAATATATAGATGGAAATATGAGTCTAGTTTCAGGAAAAAATTACGGAACTGATTTTCGAGCTTTGAAACTCAAGATATGATTTTTAAGGCGACAGTGATGCAGTAACCAGCCTGTCTGAAAATTTTTATTTTTAAATGGACTGTGAAAATAATTAAGTTAAGTCAGTGTGCACCTTGTGTTCGACTCCGGTAACGGACTCGGGTACGGGGTGTTACAGACCACCCCAATCACTTAAACCAGCGAATGCATACTAAGTCGTAAGTCCATGTGACACGTCAGATTTGTCCATAACGTCTGGGCCGGGTTTGGGGTGTTACATTATTCGTGCACCACTAATTTGACTATTAATAGTCATTTACTACGTACCAATACCGAATCAAAATATGTCAAATTCATATGCTTTGCATCATGCTAATATGTCATTTTCAAAACCAAATTGTTTTCTATCTATTTGGCTAGCAAATTAATTATAAAAAAATAATTTATACCAATTTCATAACCAAATAGTCATATTAACTAAACACATTAAACTAAACTTAATAATTAACAAATCAACTATAATTCGTGAACATTCTTGTCTCTATAAATATACCAATGAATCCAATTATACAAGCAATGATTTATTCATTACTTAGCTTATCCAATTAAGCCACAACTGAAAACACATTCATCAACCGATTCATTACTTAACCAAAACATGAAACCAAGACCCCATACACACATACCATGAAACATACTTCCCAAAATAAGCTTATACCATACCCGAATATACACAAACATTAACCTCATTAACAAGCCATTTTCGCATGGCTACATGTATATACAAATCAAAAGGAACCATATTGAAACTAGCCTATACATGCCACATAACCAAATCTCAAAACATTATTTATCGAAATACTAATCGGATAGTGTGATGACGTCTCCATCGACTTCCAACCCGAGCAGATCTCTGAAAATCTATAAACATAGGAAAAACACATAGAATAGGCTTTGAGAGCTTATTAAGCCATAAGCAAATAAATCTTCAAAAGATCATGTATATAATTCAACTTGACTAAGCCAAATTTAGTTAACTTCATACACATATTCAATCACTTTTCTTATATAATCCAACATGACCACATTAACTTCTTTAGGCTTATTTATCGGTGAACTTATAAACCATACTTTCAATTTCAAATAACGACCATTAGATCATTCATATAAATTAAGCTTGCACAATTTCATTACATAACCAATCGAAACATGGTCATTTATTACATTTCATGCATAAAAATATATCAATTTCTTTTTATGCATTTCAAAACCCTAGTAACCATAACAAATCACACATCCAAACCATGTTCCATTTTTCATAATTCTCATGTCCGAAACATAGGACCAAAATTTCATATAACAAGAATATATAACACATCGTTCATTATCATATATTTCACATATCATCATTTCAATCATACTCACATTTCATATCAGAATTTCATATACAAATCACATGTACCTGAATCATATATGGCAAAACACAATTACAATACCATATTTTTCATATAATTCATTTGATCATAGTTCACTTGCTAGTATCTATATATCATTTTCACATAGATCATACATCAACTGATCATAATCATACTCACTTTCATTGCTTAATTTCATATACATCGCAACATACCTGTTTCAGATGCACATTTATATTGTGACATCCCAAAATTGACCCTAGTCGGGATGTGGTTTCGGGACCACAAAACCGAGACACAAAATTAATTAATTATTATTTTCTATGTTTATTGTGCATGAATATACATATGTGAAAATTTAGTGCCTTAATTTCGTCATTTGTAGGTGAAATTTATTAGAAAGGACTTATGTGAGGAAATTGAGAAATGTGCTAGGCTAATGTTAAAGTGGCCTATTGATACATATTAGAAAATGCTTGGATTTGCATGTCAAATTGCCAAATTTCCTTATGGTGGCCGGCCAAGATAGATTGAGGATGGGCAATGTATTTGTTTGCCTTAGATTTTATAATGAGAAATTGGGTAATGGGAGACAAGCTAAAATAAAGAAAGGAATTAAAAAGAAAAGGGGAATAAAATAAGAAAAGAAAAAGGGGGAATGTTCATCCTTACCTTTGCCATTGCCGTGAGTGAGGGAGAGAAAGGGAGGAAAGAGAGTTCTCTCTTTGTTGAACTTGGCGGCTAGAAGGAAGGAAGGAGGGAGAATTTTGGTCACTTGAAGCCTTAAGGAGGTTAGTACATTGTGTTAACTTGTAAGATGTTTACTTGTTGTGAGTGAACGATCATGGTTCTTGTTTAGCCATGCAAAATGTTGAATAATGTTGGGGAATGGAACATTAGGCTATGGAAAAGGGGGAACTCTTTGATTGTTTAAGATAGTTTAGATAGTATGTGATTTTTTTGGGTATTGTGAGTTGAGATGTAAGTGTGTGTGTGTGTGTGTGCTTGGCCATAGGGGTTTGCTAGGAAATTTTATTGGTTGAATGATGGGTGGCGAATGAACTATGAGGGTTATGAGAAGAATGTGGGAAGCTAAGGTGCGAACCATAGTCTCGGTGATAGGAATGATGCGGTTGGTGTTTTGATCTTTGTGGTGATGAGGCATGAAGTGTTCGCCATGGTATCTGAAGTGTTGTGCTTGTGTTAAAACTTAGAAATTATTTTGTTATGGCTAGTATAGATATGGATGACCGAACATGAGAGCATGATTGGATGAAGAGCTTGGTTAATTGTAGTTGTATGTGAATTTACATGATGTTACAAATAGATGTGAAAATATATGCTAGATTAGGAAAATTTGATTAAATGTTCATGAGATGAAATTAGGTGTTTAAAAGATGTTATAGTTGACATTGTATATATATACATACATTCGCCATCTAATTGAGTATAAAGATGGTGTTAAATCTAATCGTGATGCCCATATATATATATATATATATATATATATACATAAGTATGCCGTTCATGATGTTACCTTTAATTATGTGTATAATCGACTAAATGGGTAATTAGTGAGGACGGTTGCCGAATATACAAGCATACATATGCATGTGTAGTTAAATTATGAATGTTTAGCAAGATGGTTAAACTAGTTGATTTATTGATCAAGCTCAAGGAGTTAAAGAAGGAGAATCAAGCAAGGGAAAGGCGAAGGTCATCGAGTAGCCGACTTGAAATTATTTTACCCAACACAAAGTAAGTCATTAAGCATATATTTGGTGTTGATGTAAATGACCATAATATATACATAATTGTGTTTAAATGAGTTGATGTGTAAATGAAAATGTATGTGTATGGAATGATGCCATGGTTGAATGTATAAAGGCAGCAACATGCATAAGGTATTGGTCTCGGCACTAAGTGTGCGGGTATAAATGGACACGGTGACAAGATTGGCACTAAGTGTGCGGGTTTAAAAATTGTACAGCACTAAGTGTGCGAACTGAAAATATATAGCACTAAGTGTGCGAACTGAAAATATATAGCACTAAGTGTGCGAGCTGAAAATTATATAGCACTAAGTGTGCGAGCTGAAAATATATAGCACTAAGTGTGCGGATTCACTATATGCTCTTGCGTTACAATTGGCACTGAGTGTGCGACATTATCGAGTTAATCCGGACAGCGGATCGGGTAAGTACCTTGAGCTCATGACGATTAGGCAATACGTTCATGCTCGGGGTTGAGCTTGGTAAGCTTTAAATCTATGTGATGATTGCAATTGTATGATTGTGGTGTGAATGAGTTGGTGTGTAAAAATGCCTCAAATATCTTATTGTATAAAATATGAAATGTGGATGTATGACTTGGTATGAGATTGAACCGAAAGGTCCGAGGAATTATGGTATAGTTTCGATATGGATGAAGTACCTAGCCTCGTTTATTGTTTGATGTTGCGAAAATTTTATTAATGGATGGTTGATGAATGCTTATGACTTACTGAGTTATAAACTCACTCGGTGCTTTCTTGTCACCCATTTTAGGTCTCTTGGACTCGTATTGTTGCGTGCTCGGAACCGTCGTTGAAGTCATCACACCGGCTGGAAACCTTTTGGTATTGTCTTCGTAGTTGAACTAGGAGAACATTTGGCATGTATAGGCTATTATGTTTTGTTGAATTGTGGATTGTAAACTTTCAGCCATGTGAAAATGGCCTATGTGGTCGTCGAGTGGGATGCTAGAACCTATAGCCACGAGTCTTAGAAATTTTAATTTTGATAAGGTGGCCATAATTTGTGTCATGTATGATGGATGATTAGTAAGGCCAAGGAAAGATTCACGAAATTGGCATAGTCTACTGCAGTAACTGTTGCAGACAGCAGCAGTGAGATGAGATTGAAAAATCACTAAAAATAGTATAAGTAGAATTAAATAGTGAATAAATTATGAAATTTAACCTTGATGATCTATTTTTATATGGACGAAACTAAACGACCATATGAGCAGTATACTGAGAGATATTAAAGTTCTCGTGAGACAGGGCCAGAACAGTTTCTGGGTCCCCTGTCTCGACTTTGAAAATTTATCATAAATTATCCAGAAGGAATTAGAAGTCTTGCCTTATATGTAAAGATTCCCCTTTGAGTATAGTTTCATTAGAAACAAACGGCATGAGCATTGAAGCTCTGTACGAGAAGATATTCAGGTCGTAATGCGCGAAGGTCAGTGTAGTTGACCCCTGTAACATGGGCGACTTTAACTAATAAACTGTACCAATTGGCCTGACCAAAAATTCTATAAATAAATCCATGGATAGACATATGAGTCTAAATTCAGGGAAAATTTACGGAATCAGTTTCCGAGTTTTGAAACTCGAGATATGATTTTTAAGGCGACAGTGACGCAGTTAGCTAGCCTGCCTGGAACAGCAATCAATATTACAAAGAGAGAAATAAGGGAAGTGAGCCCGGTAACACCACGTGTTCAAATCCGGTGACGATCTCGGGTTTGGGGTGTTACATATATACTCATTTATTTCTCGGAATACCTGTTGAACCGTTCGGAATCAATAAGGATACTCGGATAGCTCGTAAGCTCATACAATGCCAATGTCTCAGACATGGTCTTACATGTAGTCAAATATCGAAGCCACTGTCCCAGACAAGGTCTTACACGAAATCATATACGATGCCAATGTCTCAGACATGGTCTTACACGAAAATCACAAATCGATGCCAACGTCCCAGACGTTGTCATACATGATAACACATATCGGAATCCTATGTCATGACATATGTATCCTAACTATTCCTGTGGTTTGTACGGGGCTTTTCAAACGTTGTAACATTATCGAAACTTTCTCAATTTCACCTATTTGAACAATCCATGATTGGAACAGATTCTCCAAAGCTCAATTGAATTCGTCATCAATATATATATTTTTACAGCTCAATTCAGCACATATAGTGCACATACATTTCAATTTAACAACATTTATTTGCTTATGAACTTACCTCGTACGGATACGAACGGACCGAAACGACTATTCAACAATTTTTGACTTTCCCCGATCCAAATCCGATTTCCTCATTTCTTGATATAATTCAATACAAATTTGAGTTATTTAATCATATATTCAATCAAATTCATCCAAAAACACATAAAAGGGCAATTTGCACTTTAGCCTCTAACATTTTACATTTTTCACAATTTAATCCCTATTTCACAAAACACAAAATATTCAAATTTTCATTATGCCCATGTTTGACCGAATTCACCTTTTGTCCTTAACAGCCCATTAATTCAATTTATTTCACATTTTGACCCCTCAATTTACAAATTTCACAATTTAGTCCTTAATACACATTTTTATCAAAAATTACTTAATTAAATATAATAATCTATCAACAAGGATTTATTTTTCATCATCAAACAACAAATTCATCACATTATGAACAATGGAAAATCTCAAATTCTTCATTAAATCCGAAAATTAAGGCATGGGTTTACTAATATTCGAAGCAACGATCTCAAAAATGTAAAAATTATCAAAAACCAAACAAAAAACATAACCGAATTAAGCTTCCTAGGTGTCGAAACTTAAACAACAACCATGGCTTCCTAGAAGACAAATGCATGTGATTTTTTTTTGTTTTGTTTTATTATATTACAAATAATTAATATATTTACAAAACTAACCTTTATAAATTAATTGGAAAACCATATAATGGTTGTCCACAACCGTCCATACTAGCATTTAATAGCCTAATTTCATTTTAAGGCCTCCACATTAAAAGAACATAGCAATGTAGCATTTTAACAAATAGCAAGTCACTTTTACAATTTACGCGATTAAGTCCTTTTATCAAATTAGACAACCAATCGATCAAATTAAATCACGAAATTTTCACACATATCAAATAACATGTTGTAATTACCAAAAATAATATTAAAATATTTTTTAGACTAGAATTTGTGGTCCTGAAACTATTGTTCTGACTAGGGTCTAAACCAGGCTGTTACAACTCACCCCTTAGGGATTTTCATCCCCGAAATTCTTACCAGAAAGTAAATTAAGGATTTGCTTCCACATAGTACATTTCAAATTCTCACATGGCTTCAAATTTCATATCTATTTAATCTCACAACTAAGATTCTAATCTGTTTTCCGCTATTCATCATATCAAGCTGAAACTGTTTATAATAATACTGAATTACTTTCACTTTCTGTTCAATTTCATTAATGATTTAAAACCCGTGAATCTTTTTTCTCACAAAGCTCTATCCCAAAACAACGAAGTTTGGTAATTGCAACCTCGTGCTCACAGCTTACCGTAGTTTCTCCCAAAATTACCATATAAATTTTAGATTTTAATCTGAAACAATAATAACTGACACCATATGCAAACTGACAGTCTCAGTACGAACAACTTAGCTGATTATCAAAAGAGAAATCCATGCATACAGAAAGACTTATTCAGACAGTTAACAATAATTCAGATGATGTCTAACTTTTTCAATGATAAGAGATAATTCCAATACAAAATTCATTAAAATTCTATTTCACCATTTCTCAGTTATTAAAACATGCTGAAATAGTCTTGAAGACGCTTAATAATTAACTTTAACTTGTTGATAGCTCAGGCATTTAAACACGAGGTCAGAAATATTACGTTTTATACCCATTTATCAATATCACTTTCTCATATTATCAAGCATCTTGTTACTTCTGTATGAACAGTCCAACTAACACTGTGAGTCTCTTGCAACAATGGTTATACAATCTCAGAGCTTCTTGATATACACACTCTATCTTAAAGCAACAAACAGTCATCAATTCCACATCTGAACTTCTGAATCAGAAATCATTTTATGCTTAACCCCTTTTAACTTATAATTTGATAACACATTACTAAGTTTCACGAATTCACTTAGTAAGCATCAATTTAACTTCTAATCCAGCTAACATATAATCATCCTCTAATAAAATCAACCACGTATTCATCGTTCGTAAAGCACACAAATGTTTCTTATTCAGATCATTCGAAACTATAATCATTTCTCTCAGATAATAATATTTACTTTAGACTCAAAAGTTTTTCAATCATTCGAGCTAGCTTTCCAGTGCCAAGTTTGAGTCTCGCTCTGCAACGTCAAACATTTTAAACTCTTGTAATCATTAAATATGTCACATAACTCTTTTCATGCAACTTTAACTGTATGGAATCCCAAGATATCTTTGTACACTCTATTATTAGAACACACTTCAAACCATTCATTGACGCATGACTGGAGATCATAAACTTTTTCTTTAACCTATACGAACCAAAACTAATGTTTCGGTTGACAATATCTCCATGCAAAAAGGAAAACTTCAACAATCGAACTAACTTTAATTTACCACAACAATTTCCAGATAAAATTATTCCGATATATATAATTCTGTATCAAGTCTTTAAGAATACGAATTCTTCCTCCAGACTATCCCTCAATTCACATATGTGCGTTCAAAGTTTATTTCCAATCTGGTGGATAGATTCAAACACATATAACCTAATTAACTTTTCAATCAAATAATTCAGATTAGACTAAACTACTGAATTGGTCTTTTCGAAGAAATCTTTTCCTCTAGTTAAAAGGATAACCTGGACATATCATTATACAGATACCACAATCATCCAATAGAAATCATAATGTCATAATAAGACCGACATCTTACCCGTAACAATAGATAATATCTTGGCTGTTAATAAAGTATTTGAACCCAGAAGAAAATCAAATATGATTTTAACAACAACCAATGCAGAAGCACAACTTTTATAACTCTGATAACGGTACTGCAGTACTCCCAAATTTCAAAACAGAAATTATGATTATATTAGATATAACCATTTTTGTCAAATAGATATCTCTTATAGATAATCATATAGAATCATAAGAAAACTAGAATAGCAAAATTTCAACGTATGAAGCTGCATAGGATTTCTAAAAATTACAACCCATATAGAATGATAACAATTCCAATGATATCCCAGAAATATTCCAGAAAGAATGACGTCACTCATAAAGAATGAAATCCACAGTAACAGAAGCAATATAATCTTCACGTATATTCAACAGAACAATAGCCAGTAGAAACAGAATATTAGCATTATACAGATTTTATCGTTGACTTTCATATCCACACAATGAAATAAATACCAGAGAAAGATAGAGCAATGTCGAACATAACCCAAAAAGACCAACGATGCTTTTGTCTATAAGCATGTTTAGCTAATGTTCTCATAGATATGAATTCCTTCTAAAATTAAACAGTCACATATACTTCTAAGGATAAATGTACACATAGATTGTCCAGAAGAAGTAATAGTAACTGCCCGACTATAACCACTACACTCAGCCATCAATATATTTCAAACATTATTCAACTGTCTAATTCTGTCATCATTAAGTTCATATTATCCCATCAATAATAGAAATCAATCCAGAGAAGCTTCTAGTTAATACTTTCCTTAGATAACTTACCTGAATAGGTCATTTAATCAGAGTTAACTTCTTTTGTAAAAGTGACTTTATATAATCTGAATAGTCTCCAGAACTATCCAATATCTCTTTTAATACTGTCTTCATTTGTTGATTCATTCACTTTTCTTACAACATTATTAATCTTCTGAACAAGGACTTCTGTAACTTCACACTCGTGAACTTATTCAACCAAATCTTACAGATTTCATTTTAACATTTCACTAATAATGGGGGTGAGAGTAGTAAAGCCTCAAATTTAACTTACACATAAATGCACATAACACATATTAACACAAATAGTCAGTTCATTACTAATTTCACATTCTCAAATCATTTAACAAACTTTTGCTTTTAATCACTTTTGTTCTTAACACATTGTTCATATGCCAACTCAAATTACTAATTCACAATCAAAGCATTTCAAATAGCAATCATAACTCAAATATCATATCTCATATGCTCATATAATTATAACATTTATCAATAACAAAATGTCATACTCTTTGATCCATACCTTTATGAGTTTCAACTCATAATCAACACATTTCTATTCAAACATTTGAGTATACATTTTGTACTATCAAAATTAAGTCGGTTGGAAAACTTATCTGTCTCATCGAAACAATTTTCATCAGAGTAGGTAGATATCACACTATCCCAGGTTAAATGTGGTATATATAGCTAGACTCACATTCACTATGGTAGTCTTAAAACTGACTAATCCATAGCTCTGATACCAAAAAATGTAATATTCCTAACCCGTATCCGTTGCCGGATTATGATCACGAGGCATTACAAAACTAAAGCACGGTTCCAAACATTTACATATTCACACAAATCATAATCGTATATATATACACAACATGTAGCTAATTAAAACACGAATCGTACCTCAAGTTTCAGCCAAATTCATACCATTTCCATCTCTCAAACTTAAGCTTAACATATACCGAGCATATGTCATAAATTCAAATTTAATTCATATTTTTTTTATATATTCGAAGTAACTAGCCTACCACAAGTCATGTTATACATGCTTTATAATTCCACTATTCTAACCATGCATACTATAACACCCCTAGCCCGTATTCGTAGCCGGATTAGGGTTAAGAGGCATTACTGAACATTTTAGACTTCATATAATCATGCACTATATATATATATTACACACCAGAATTTTAATCACATCATAGCTTACAATTTAATCAAATATTAAGTCTAAATAAATTATGTCGTTCACAACTCAGCTCAGATAAAACGTAATCTAAAATGTATCAAAATAATTTATATGTACATATATATATGTATATATATCAAGTCAAGTAATTACACTACTCAAATAACTATCTAGAACTTACCAATAATGTACCATTAGGATCTGAAACTTTCGTATACATATTTATTTATTTGGTTAACTAACAACTCACATACTCAAACATATTCTTCTACTTCACTCAATAATCATATACCAAATACATCTCACATAAATGATATATATTTCAATTTGCTAAATCATTATGTGATATAACATATTACACATTCATTAATGTTTAATAACCGAATCACATGATCAACACCAATTTACTATATATATATATATATATATCCAATAGATTATGTACTGCACATATAGCTTCACCACATTATAAACCAAGGCATACTAATATAATCAAGAACCAATTTACCAGTCAAGTAACTACCTTATTTTATTTTCAGCATTTGACCAAAATATTTAATAATTAAATCTAATTATTTAAAATCAACTTCACATAAGTATCTAATCTTAGATTGAACCGCACTCAAATTATCCAAATATTCCATATATATATTTATTAAGGCTAATACATTCGTACCACCTCCAAGGTCATTAATCAATTTCAATACTCAAAACATATATCATAAATGTCTCACATCCAAAACACATAGCATTAAAATCAAAATGAGCTCAATCCATAATTTAATCAAAACCAAACTCAAGCATAATAATTAAGCCATTTTCAATGCGTGTAACACCTACCACACACATCATCTATTCATAATACTTATTACTTTAACTAAAATGAATTTAACTCACAAACGAGCATAATCGAATTATCAAAACCAACCTTACTAAACATTTTAATTAAACACACATAAGACCAAGTCTAAGCATATATAACGAACCCACATATGTATACCTTATCTTAATACAAACACATGCCAACTAATTTAACATGCTTATGATCGATTCTACCATGCCACATATAAGGTCAGAAACCAATATTAATATACAATCACATAGCACAATTTATAGTTATTCATAGCATACGACATCTTGACCAAAATAGACTTTAACCATAACTAAACCGAAACCAAGATCAAGCAAGGTAGTTAAGCCATTTTCGCATGGCTAATATACAAACATTTTCAAAATAACTAACCCTAAAACCAGCCTATACATGCCATAATTTAAGTTTAGCTTATAAGGTACCAAAACAGTAGATAGTGTGATGAACTTGGATGATAGTCCCTGAGCTTGTAGCTTGACTCCAAAATCTATAAAATAGAGTAACATAATACACAGAGTAAGCTATCACAGCTTAGTAAGTCATAACCAAATATATAACCAATGATGGTGTCAAATTAACTAAACTAAACCAGTTTATTTTATCTTTTCACATTTAGATCCAATCATCTATATATATATTAAGTATATATATAAACATATATAATTATTTTAATTTATATTATCACGTTGACCAAATGTTTATAAAGCCAAAATTAACATAGTATCATTTAACCTTCAAGGCCAAATATTCATTATATACCTAGTTCACATACACAAATACAAAACTCACATGTCTTAATATAATTCCATACACATATGTTGACCATATAACCGAATATATATCTCATCATTTATACACATGTACATAAGAACTATTCATAACATGTTTACTACTCATTCACCAAACCAAATACACATATCATATACACATATTTTCTTTATTTACACTTTACAAGATTCGTAACAAATAGCCAAGGTTTTTACTTACCTTTTCTCAAGTAGGTATCAAGTTAATTCATACCTGACATATGGCTCGTTTTACACATTTGAACTCATTATACCTTTGCCCGATGAACCATTCAAAATTGGATAGGACACTCGGATAATCACACAAGTTGTACAATTCCAACATCCCAGACGTGGTCTTACATGTAGTCACATATCGATGCCACTGTCCCAGACAGGGTCTTACTCGTAAACACATATCAGAATCACATATCGATGGCATGGTCGTATTCGTACACATATATCGAAATCCTATGTCATGACATATGTATCCTAAATATTCCTAAGGTTCATACGGGGCTTTCGGACATCGTAACTCAGTCGAAACAAATTCTGAAATGTAGTAACCAACCCTTTTCACATTCAGCCATAACAAATATAAATTCATACATTTCATAACAGCATGTATCTCTAGCATTTAACTATAATTAAACACGTGTAACACCCCAAACCCGTGACCGTCACCGGATTTGAACACGTGGTGTTACCGGGCTTACTTCCCTTTTTTCTCTCTTGACAATAATTGATTTCAGTTCTAGGCAGGCTAGCTAACTGCGTCACTGTCACCTTAAAAATCATATCTCGAGTTCCAGAACTCGAAAATCAGTTCCGTAAATTTTCCCTGAAACTAGACTCATATATCCATCCCTGGATTTATTTCTAGAATTTTTGGTCAGGCCAATTGATACAGTTTATTAGTTAAAGTCACCCATGTTACAGGGGTCGACTACAGTGACCTTCGCGCGTTACAACTTGAATATCTCTCTGTACAGGGCTTTAATACTGGTGTCGTTTGTTTCTAAAGAAACTAGACTCAAAATGGAATCTGCACATATAAGGCATGACTTCTAATTCTTTCTGGATAATTTATAGTAGATTTTCAAAGTCGCGACAGGGGACCCAGAAACCGTTCTGGCCCTGTCTCACGAGAACTCTAATATCTCTCAGTATACTGCTCATATGGTCGTTTCGTTTCGTCCATATAAAAATAGATTCATCAAGGTTCAATTTCATAATTTATTAACTATTTAATTCTACTTCTACTATTTTTAGTGATTTTTCAATCTCATCTCACTGCTGCTGTCAGCAACAGTTACTGCAGTAGACTATGCCAATTTCATGAATCTTTCCTTGGCCTTACTAATCATCCATCATACATGACACAATTTATGGCCACCTTATCAAAATTAAAGTTTCTAAGACTCGTGGCTATAGGTTCTAGCATCCCACTCGGCGACCACATAGGCCATTTTCACATGGCTTAAAGTTTACAACCCACAATTCAACAAAACATAATAGCCTATACATGCCAATTGTTCTCCTAGTTCAACTACGAAGACAATACCAAAAGGTTTCCAGCCGGTGTGATGACTTCAATGACGGTTCCGAGCACGCGACAATACGAGTCCAAGAGACCTAAAATGGGTGACAAGAAAACACCGAGTGAGTTTATAACTCAGAAGTCATAAGCATTCATCAACCATCCATTAATAAAGTTTTCGCAACATCAAACAATAAACGAGGCTAGGTACTTCATCCATATCGAAACTATACCATAATTCCTCGGACCTTTCGGTTCAATCTCATACCAAGTCATACATCCACATTTCATATTCTATACAATAAGATATTTGAGGCATTTTTACACACCAACTCATTCGCACCACAATCATACAATTGCAATCATCACATAGATTTCAAGCTTACCAAGCTCAACCCCGAGCATGAACGTTGTAACATCCTGATTTTCGGGTTTTTCGCGATTCTTGATATTTTAAGTAAATTTCTAAAATTTGGTAGGTGATGATGTAATTCATAATTTGGGTATGTAAATGGGCTTATGGAAGGCCCATGAGTTGGCCAAAACCTGGTGGAATTTTTAAATTCTAGACTTAGGAGTTAGGGGTTCTGGCTAGGTGCCCTTATATTAAGTTGTGGGTAAAGTGTATCACAAAAAGATCCTCTGGCAAAGTGGCTAAGTGACGCCACTAGGGAGCTTTAAAGGTGGCGTGTAAGCGTTGGGGGAAGACCTGGGATCGATTCCCTGTGTTGGCAAATAGGAGCATTTATTTTTGTGCAGGAAGGGTAAGTGTTGGAACTTGAGTGGATTACGTAAGAGGAGAGAGTTGGATCAAGTCAAATGCATAAATTAAGGAGGGATAAGGGAGAGATTTTAGGGATGTGATATGGAGATAGAGTTGGCGAATAAGGGAGTTTGGAGAGGGATTTTCGGCAGAGGGTATTAGGTTAGTAATTTCGGCATTAGGGTCTTAGTTGTGCCGATTTTGTTCTTTGGTGTGTAGCTTTTCTCTCTTTCTTTTCCAGCCGAATCTACCTCCCTTCTACTCAATTTTCTTCCTTTTCTTTCTTTCAAATCAGCCCACTATTTCCTTTCATTCACCATTGTTTTCCTTATCTCTATTTTTGCCAAGTCTTGTAAAAAAGTCGAATCGATGAAGATAGGGGTGCCGATTCTTTGTGACCAGCAACCTTTTCTTCCTTTTCAATAGTTGGCATTCGGTTCCTTTACCTTTTAGACATCCGGATTCAAGAGGAGAAAGACTGTGGTAAGTGTTCAAACTCTAAACAATTCCTAGTGTAGCTTTGGTCAAAAGCCGAAACTCCAAGTTTAGGGAGATGGCCGAATATGGGCATAGACTCTATGGGGTCTTCTTTTAATATTTTTGGTTTATTTATTGAAGGAGCAGCAAGGTGTAGTGTCGATTTGGAGTAGCTTGGATCGCCAGAGTAGCTAGGCCTAGTCATCAATCGCGACAAAGGTAAGGTGCCTAAGGCCATTATGGATGGTGGGCGAATGTGTAAGTGTTAATATTGGAAAGTTCTTAATTTGGTTCAATTATTGCGACCTGATCTATTTAACAATTGATTATAGGAGAAATCGCATAGGAGATCTCGTCAAGGAATATCGCAAATCGGTGTGTAACGAACCCTTTCATAGCTTAAAGCGATAAAATGCGAAAAGCGAAATGCCAAATTCGGCATTTCGAGGACTTTGAGAGCAATGACGCTCACTAGTTAGTTAGAATCGATGAGGCGGTGATCGAGAACGATGGAAAGCAGTAAGAATGTGATTTTGGCATTCTTGGTAAGTTGGGCCTCGAGGGGTCAAGTGGGGCCCATTGGGCTTCGGGCCCATTTGGGTAAAATTGGTAGAAAACGAAATCATTATATGGCATGATAAGACCGTTAAAACCGTTATGGAATATAGGCTAAATGGGCCTAGATGACGAAATTGGCTAAGTAGGGCCATTAGGGTTTTAGGCCCAATAACTCGATTTCGCTAAAAATGGGCGAGAATCTTGTTTGCACCCATGGATTGTTAGTAATCGTTAATGAACATGGAAACCCTAATTTTGGTAAAATTATGAGATTACCCTTATACCATGAAAATGACCATTTTGCCCTTAGGTAAAATGACCATTATACCCCTAGGGTTTATGTATGATTTTAATACATGGTATTTTGATAAATATGGTATGTATGATATGCACATGAAATGTATGATATGCACATGATATGTATGATATGCACATGAGGTAATCATAAATGCATTGGGTTGGGTTTTATATGGATGGAGGAAGTGAAAAGGCTTATGCCCCGATTATCAAAAGGGCTTATGCCCCGATTATAAAAGGGCTTATGCCCCGATTATTGAAAGGGCTTTTACCCCGATTATTAAAAGAGGCTAGGCCTCCGGTTATATGATAAAGCAACTATCCCGCCCGGTGGAGAGTTTGGCGGGGTGGGTCGAGTTAATCCCACATGGTGTGTTGGTTGGTACGGTGGAGAGTAGCGGATGGTGGGTTGAGTAATCTCCCCAAATGGGTTGCATTCTTTCATTGAAATTATATGTGACATTGAAATGGGCCTAAGGGCCATACCGTTTCTGAAGAAAGGCTTTGCCCAAGAATATGAAATATGAAAAGGCTTCGCCCAAGATTATGAAATATGAAATATGAAAAGGGCTACTACCCGAGTGCATGATTGAGATTGGATTTGGGCTTAGACCCAACAGGCCGTTATTGTTTTGGGCTCGAAAGGGCTTGTTGCACTGAGTTTCCAAACTCACCCCTTTCCTTAACCTTGCAGTGAGCCTTGATGTGGGGACTTGGGCGGAGAGGATTGAGTGGCCACGGTGATCATCTTTGGGCTTTTAAATAAGTGTTGGTTTTCATTTAATTTCCTTTAATTATTATTATTTTGGGTTGTAATAAGGCCAATTTTAACTTTCCTTTTATTTCTTTTGAATTATTTTAATTTTAATAACTTTAAAAATTGGTTAATAATTATTCAAATGGGCTAGACTTAGGCGTGTTTTCAAAATGATACTTGTTTTCAAAATATCTCAACACCACGATTAATCAATTTATCAAAGACGTCCACTTAAAAAAATTTAAACTCGATATAACAAAGTGTGGCTATGTTTGTGGGCATGTCTAGGATTGGATCCAATTAAAGAGCTTGGTACTTAAGCAGCCTTCATGGCTCACCTCCTCTGTCTCGGATACCTACCTGGTGTCCAGCTTCCATACACTTTGTTAACTCAATAAAATGTATGGTTTTAAAACACTAAAAAGGAACGTGGGTTTTCAACTCCAATGTGGCACGTCAGATTCGGCCATAACGTCTGGGCCGGGTTTGGGGTGTTACATTTAGTGGTATCAGAGCTAAGTTGCAACAACTCGGCTGTAGATCGGGTCCAAAAATGTTTTCGGAAACTTAGGCCTAAGAAGGGTATTTTTGGAAATGGCTTCTGAAAAATTCATTTTAAAGATGTTTTGCGGAGAATATATGTTAAAAAGGTACCAGTTTTTCTGTTTTAAATCAAGAGTTCAAAATAAAGGGAGTTTTCAAATCAAAGTTTTCAAATTTCTATTTTTGATAATCAAAAACATGGTTTTTTAGTTCTAAATGGATTGGAGAAAGAAGTGGCGCATTGAATCCCCGGCACCAAGTCTGTAAGTATATTTTCCTTACAATATATGATATTGATATGATATTATGAATAGTGCTGAGACCCTACTATGATACCTTAGCTAAGGTAGAGTCAGTAAGCGGAGGAATGAGGCGTAGCTAGGCTATGATGATACGAAAACAATCCTTGAACTGCTATATCTACATAAGACATTTTCTTAATAAACAGTGGAACGTTATACTAATTTCATAAAATTCGTAAATCAGATAATTCGATATGAGTACTAGAGGAGCTCGTGGATAAGGCCGCGGACGTGGTCGCGGAAGGGTGCAAGCTGAATCTTCATCCTCGGGGCATAGGCCAGCTGAGGAGCCAGTGTGCCGTAAGCAACGGAGACTGGGTCTTATGATCGGGTCATGGGGATGACGCTTTATCCCAAGCCATGTTAAGGGTTTTAGAAAGAGTGGCTGGAGCTAATCTTGGGACGGTGAATAGGGGTCTATATCGGAGCGACTCAAGCCAAGGAGCAGAGGTATTTAGGGTGTATCTGGAGTGGCCCCGAATGTGGTAGAATATTGGTGGAGGCAACAGAGCGGATCATGGGCGACCTAGGCGCTCGGTGGAGCAAAAGTGAAAGGAGCTGTGTCTTCGCTACGTGACGAGGCATACCGATGGTGGATCACCGTAAGGAGAGTACCCCAATTGAGTAAGTAACACGGGAATTGTTCAAAGCGCCTTTAAAGGGAGGTATGTTGGAGCAAGCTATGTGGATGCTCGTCGAAGGAATTCTTGAATCGACTCAAGGTGATAAGGCTGTAGCAGTATGAGGCGAAATTTTGAGGTGAGTCAATATGCTAGTGGTATAGTGGCAACCGAATATGAGCATGATGTCCGCTTTGAGGATGGTCTCCGCGATGAGCTTAGGATATTGATAGCTCCACGAGGAGCGTGGTTTTTTGCATTGGTAGAAAAGGCTAAGATAGCCAAGGAGGTGAAGTGAGTGAGTGTGAGAATCGTGAGAAGGATCGACCCAGATTCAAGAGGGATTTGAGACCCTTGAGTGCCACGAATCAAAGTGTTAAAAGAGCAAGGATGGAGGAACCGGTTGGAGCAGTTCGATAAATACTTATAGACCGCAGCTTGCGAGGGACTGTGGTAGGGTGCATATGAAGTCTTTGAAACGAATGGAGCATGTTTTCGATGTGGGTCAAATGAGCATAAGTTCAGAGAGTGTCCTCGGAGGACAGCTCAGGAGCTAGTGGCAGAGCAAAGGGATGTCCAACCACGGCAAGGAGGACCACCACCACAGAGGGGTCGGGGGCAAGGTAGAGGTGGCAATGGTAATGGACGAGGATGTGGGGCACCTGGCAGAGGTGCTGGACATGCTGAAGCTCAACAACCAGCGTTGGTTTATGCTGCACGACGTCGTGAAGAGGGTGACGCTCCTGATGTTATAACTAGTACGTTCTTCATTCATAGCATGCCTTACACTACTTTGATTGATGTGGGTTCCACCCATTCGTATGTTGCTTGTGATGTATCGGGGGCTTTGGATGTGCTTCCTGAGAAGACTGTGAGTGGGGTATCAGTAATAAGTCCATTGGGACATTCGATTAAGGTAGATAAAATTTTTAGGGCAGTACCGTTAGTGACACAGGATAAAATCTTCGAAGGAGATTTGATGGAGGTGCCATTTCGGGATTTTGATCTTATTCTGGGAATGGATTGGTTAACTAAGCACAAGGCGACGTTGGATTGTGCTGCAAAGAGGATGGTATTAAGAATCGTCGAAGATGAGGAGATAATGGTCATAGGGGAGCGAAGGATTATTTATCCAATGTTGTTTTGCGTTAAGAGCAGAGAAGTTGATCCGGAAAGGTTGTGAGGCGACTTGGCCTTTGTAAGTCAAACGGACTTGAGGAGATAACGGTGGAGTCGGTTAGGACTATTAAGGAATTTCAAGATGTATTCCCAGATGAACTTCCTGGATTACCCCCGAACAGAGAAGTCGAGTTTGGAATCGACTTACTATCTGGAACAGCTCTTGTGTCCATTGCGCCTTATCGGATGGCACCAAAGGAGTTGGTAGAATTGAAAGCTCAGATTCAAGAGCTATTGGATAGAGGGTTTATAAGACCAAGTGTTTCTCCGTGGAGTGCACCAGTCTTGTTCAGTAAAGAAGAAAGATGGGACTATGCGAATGTGTATTGACTATCGGCGGTTGAATAAGTGACTATCGTGAACAAGTATCCGTTACCAAGAATCGATGATCTATTCGACCAATTAAAAGGAGCCTCGGTGTTTTCTAAGATCGACCTTCGATTGGATATCATCAATTAAGAGTTAAAGAAGGGATATTTATAAGACGGCGTTCGGGACTCGATACGGTCATTACGAGTTTCGGTAATGCCATTTGGGTTGACTAATGCACCGGCAAAGATTCATGGATTTGATGAATCGGGTATTCCAGCCATACTTGGATCGGTTTGTAGTCATTTTATTGATGATATCTTGGTGTATTCGGAAGCGGAAGAGAAGCATGATGAGCATCTTCGTGTAGTCTTTGCAAGTGTTAAGGAGAAGTAACTTTATGCAAAGTTTAGTAAGTGCGAGTTTTGGTGAAGGAAGTTACCTTCTTGGGGCATGTTGTGTCTGCTGAAGGGATCAAGGTGGACCTCGAAGATTGAAGCCATTTTGAATGGAAGCCACCAAGTCGATGTGAAATTTGAAGTTTTTGGGGTTGGCGGGTTATTATCGGAGATTCGTGGAAGGATTTTTCGTGATGGCAAGACCGATTAATGAAACTTATAAGGAAGGGAGCACCTTTTATTTGGACGGATAAGCGCAAGAGGCTTTTGAGAAGTTGAAGAAGGTTTTGACTGAGCGCCAGCTTTGATTCAGCGAGTCCGGTAAGGATTTCACGGTGTCTGTGATCGTCACATGTAGGTTTGGGCTGCGTGTTGATGCAAGAGGGTAAAGTGGTCGCTATGCTTCACGACGGCTTAAGCCACATGAGGTGAACTACCTTACGCATGACTTGGAATTGGCGTGTAATCTTTGCACTTAAGATATGGAGGCATTACGTATAGAGAGAAATGCATCATCTATACGGATCACAAGAGTCATAAGTACTTGCGACTCAAAAGAGTGAATCTTAGGCGTGAAGGTGGATAGAGTTGTTAAAGGACTATGACTGTTCGATTGAGTACCACCTGTAAGGCGAATGTCGTGGTGATGCGCGCTAAGTCGAAGAGCGTGGCGGAATTAAAGCGATGTTTGCTCGTCTAAGTTTGTATGACGATGGGAGTTTGTTGGCGAGTTACTGGTGAGACAGACTTGGGTAGAACAGTTAAAGCAACAATTTGGAGGACGAGTCATTGGCTGCTCGGTTTGACAAGTTGAGAAGGGGGAGAATCCTGACTTTGGGTTAAATAGTGAGGGAGTTCTTTGTTTTTGAGGAAGAATTTGTATGCCGAAAGACTCCGATTTGAGATTGATGATTTTGAAAGAGGCACATAATGGACCGTGTGCTATGCATCCGGGAGGGAGTAAGTTGTATCGAGACTTGCGAGAGCAATATTGGTGGCTTTGGGCTTAGCGAAGTGACCGAATTTGTTGGGAGATGTTTGACATGTCAACAAGTGAAGGCCGAGCATCAACTACCTTCGGGATTGTTACAGCCGGTAAAGATACCACTTTGGAAGTGGGAAAGGGTAACTATGGACTTTGTAAGTGGGTTGCCGTTGACACCTTCCAAGAAGGATTCGGTTTGGGTGATTGTGGATAGACTCACGAAATCGCTCATTTCATACTGTCCAGAACCAATTACTCACTTGAAGTTGGCCGATTGTATGTGGCGTAAATAGTACTGTTGCATGGTGTGCCAAGATCGATAATTTCGCATCGAGACCCAAGGTTTACTTCTGGTTTTGGCGAAGTTGCATGAGGCATTGGGAACGCAATTGGATTTCAAGATCGGCTTTTCACCCTCGATCGGATGGGCGATCGAGAGGTTATTCAGATTTTAGAGGATATGTTGAGGGGTTGTGCTATTGAGTTTAAAGGCAGCTGGGAGGACCATTTGCCCTTAGCGGAGTTCGCGTATAACAACAGTTATCAAGCAAGTATTCAGATGGCTCCATATGAGGCACTATATGGGCGAAGGTGTCGCTCGCCTACTTGTTGGGCAGAATTGGGGGAAAGGCAAATACTTGGACCAGAGTTGGTGGCAGATACTGAAGACAAGATTAAGGTAATCAGGAAGAGGTTAAAAGAGGCGGCGGATCGACAAAAGTCTTATGCCGATCTGAAGCGTAAGGATATTGAATATGCGGTAGGAGACATGGTCTTTTTGAAAGTTTCGCCTTGGAAGAAGATCTTGAGATTTGGTAAGAAGGGTAAGTTGAGCCCACGGTTTATTGGGCCTTACCGAATCATTGCGGATAGGTCCGGTGGCTTATCACCTAGAGTTACCTCGAATCGGATCGCATTCACGATGTCTTCCATGTGTCCATGCTAAGGCGATATCATTCGACCCAACTCATATCGTGCGATTGCGAAATTGAGGTACGGTCGATTTGACCTTTGATGAGGAACACATGCAAATACTTGATCGTGATGTCAAGGTGTTGAGAAGGAGGTCATCCCGTTGGTGAAGGTACTTTGGAGGAACCATGGCAAGGAAGAAGCTACTTGGGAGACCAAGAGGCAATGCGTCGTGATACCCTCAAATGTTTGGACTAGGTAAATTTCGAGGCCGAAATTTCTTTAAGGAGGGTAGAGTTGTAACATCCCGATTTTCGGGTTTTTCGCGATTCTTGATATTTTAAGTAAATTTCTAAAATTTGGTAGGTGATGATGGAATTCATAATTTGGGTATGTAAATGGGCTTATGGAAGGCCCATGAGTTGGCCAAAACCTGGTGGAATTTTTAAATTCTAGACTTAGGAGTTAGGGGTTCTGGCTAGGTGCCCTTATATTAAGTTGTGGGTAAAGTGTATCACAAAAGATCCTCGCAAAGTGGCTAAGTGACGCCACTAGGGAGCTTTAAAGGTGGCGTGTAAGCGTTGGGGAAGACACAGGATCGATTCCTGTGTTGGCAAATAGGAGTATTTATTTTGTGCGGGAAGGGTAAGTGTTGGAACTTGAGTGGATTACGTAAGAGGAGAGAGTTGGATCAAGTCAAATGCATAAATTAAGGAGGGATAAGGGAGAGATTTTAGGGATGTGATATGGAGATAGAGTTGGCGAATAAGGGAGTTTGGAGAGGGATTTTCGGCAGAGGGGTATTAGGTTAGTAATTTGGCATTAGGGTCTTAGTTGTGCCGATTTTGTTCTTTGGTGTGTAGCTTTTCTCTCTTTCTTTTCCAGCGAATCTACCTCCCTTCTACTCAATTTTCTTCCTTTTTCTTTCTTTCAAATCAGCCCACTATTTCCTTTCATTCACCATTGTTTTCCCTTATCTCTATTTTTGCCGAAGTGCCGCAAAAAAAGCCGAATCAGTGAAGATAGGGGGTGCCGATTCTTTGTGACCAGCAACCTTTTTCTTCCTTTTCAATAGTTGGCATTCGGTTCCTTTACCTTTTAGACATCCGGATTCAAGAGGAGAAAGACTGTGGTAAGTGTTCAAACTCTAAACAATTCCTAGTGTAGCTTTGGTCAAAAGCCGAAACTCCAAGTTTAGGGAGATGGCCGAATATGGGCATAGACTCTATGGGGTCTTCTTTTAATATTTTTGGTTTATTTATTGAAGGAGCAGCAAGGTGTAGTGTCGATTTGGAGTAGCTTGGATCGCCGGAGTAGCTAGGCCTAGTCATCAATCGCGACAAAGGTAAGGTGCCTAAGGCCATTATGGATGGTGGGCGAATGTGTAAGTGTTAATATTGGAAAGTTCTTAATTTGGTTCAATTATTGCGACCTGATCTATTTAACAATTGATTATAGGAGAAATCGCATAGGAGATCTCGTCAAGGAATATCGCAAATCAAGTGTGTAACGAACCCTTTCATAGCTTAAAGCGATAAAATGCCGAAAAGCCAAAATGCCGAAATTCTGGCATTTCGAGGACTTGTGAGCAAGCGAACGCTCACTAGTTAGTTAGAATCGATGAGACGGTGATCGAGAACGATGGAAACGGTAAGAATGTGATTTTTGGCGTTCTTGGTAAGTTGGGCCTCGAGGGGCCGAAGTGGGGCCCATTGGGCTTTCGGGCCCATTTGGGTAAAAATTGGTAGAAAATGGAAATCTGTTATATGGCATGATAAGACTGTTAAAACCGTTATGGAATATAGGCTAAATGGGCCTAGATGACGAAATTGGCTAAGTAGGGCCATTAGGGGTTTTAGGCCCAATAACTCGATTTCGCTAAAAATGGGCCAGAATCACTGTTTGCACCCATGGATTGTTAGTAATCGTTAATGAACATGGAAACCCTAATTTTTGGTAAAATTATGAGATTACCCTTATACCATGAAAATGACCGTTTTGCCCTTAGGTAAAAATGACCATTATACCCCTAGGGTTTATGTATGATTTTAATACATGGTATTTTGATAAATATGGTATGTATGATATGCACATGAAATGTATGATATACACATGATATGTATGATATGCACATGAGGTAATCATAAATGCATTGGGTTGGGTTTTATATGGATGGAGGAAGTGAAAAGGGCTTATGCCCCGCTTATCAAAAGGGCTTATGCCCCGCTTATAAAAGGGCTTATGCCCTGATTATTGAAAGGGCTTTTGCCCTGATTATTAAAAGAGGCTAGGCCTCCGGTTATATGATAAAGCTATCTTTGCCGGTGGAGAGTTGGCGGGGTGGGTCGAGTTAATCCCACATGGTGTGTTGGTTGGTACGGGTGGAGAGTAGCGGATGGTGGGTTGAGTAGTCTCCCAAATGGGTTGCATTCTTTCATTGAAATTATATGTGACATTGAAATGGGCCTAAGGGCCATACCGTTTCTGATAAAGGCTTCGCCCAAGAATATGAAATATGAAAAGGCTTCGCCCAAGATTATGAAATATGAAATATGAAAAGGGCTACTGACCCGATGCATGATTGAGATTGGATTTGGTCTTAGACCCAACAGCCGTTATTGTTTTGGGCTCGAAAGGGCTTGTTGCACACCGAGTTTCCAAACTCACCCCCTTTCCTTAACCTTGCAGTGAGCCTTGATGTGGGGACTTAGGTAGGAGAGGATTGAGTGGCCACGGTGATCATCTTTGGGCTTTTAAATAAGTGTTGGTTTTCATTTAATTTCCTTTAATTATTATTATTTTTGGGTTGTAATAAGGCCAATTTTAACTTTCCTTTTATTTCTTTTGAATTATTTTAATTTTAATAACTTTAAAATTGGTTAATAATTATTCAAATGGGCTAGACTTAGGCGTGTTTTCAAAATGATACTTGTTTTAAAATTTCTCAACACCACGATTAATCGATTTATCAAAGACGTCCACTTAAACAAATTTAAACTCGATATAACAAAGTGTGGCTATGGTTGTGGGCATGTCTAGGATTGGATCCAATTAAAGAGCTTGGTACTTAGCGACCTTCATGGCTCACCTCCTCTGTCTCGGATACCTACGGTGCCCAGCTTCCATACACTTTGTTAACTCAATAAAATGTATGGTTTTAAAACACTAAAAAGGAACGTGAGTTTTCAACTCCAATGTGGCACGTCAGATTCGGCCATAACGTCTGGGCCGGGTTTGGGGTGTTATAAACGTATTGCCTATTCGTCATGAGCTCAAGGTACTTATGCGATCCGCTGTCCGGGATTAACTCGATAATGTCGCACACTCAGTGCCAATTGTAATACAAGAGCATATAGTGAATCCGCACACTTAGTGCTATATATTTTCAGCTCGCACACTTAGTGCTATATAATTTTCAGCTCGCACACTTAGTGCTATATATTTTCAGCTCGCACACTTAGTGCTATATAATCAAACTCGCACACTTAGTGCTGTACAATTTTAAACCCGCACACTTAGTGCCAATCTTGTCACCGTGTCCATTTATACCCGCACACTTAGTGCCGAGACCAATACCTTATGCATTTTGCTGCCTTTATACATTCAACAATGGCATCATTCCATACACATACATTTCCATTTACACATCAACTCATTTAAACACAATTGTGTATATATTATGGTCATTTACATCAACACCAAATATATGCTTAATGACTTACCTTGTGTTGGGTAAAACAGTCCAAGTCGGCTACTTGATGACCTTCGTCTTTCCCTTGCTTGATTCTCCTTCTTTAACTCCTTGAGCTTAATCAATAAATCAACTAGTTTAACCATCTTGCTAAACATTCATAATTCAACTACACATGCATATGTATGCTTGTATATTCGGCAACCATTTTTTACTAATCACCCATTTGGTCGATTATACACATCACCAAATATGCACCAAAACTTGATTCAACATCACTTACATACTCACCCAATGGCGAATATACTTGAAATTTTACAAACATTCTCCAACAATTTATTTTTTAAACAAACATATTTATCATTTACTTCATAACCAAAACATCATGTGCAAACATATATCCACACATAGGTGCAAGGTCAATTTTAAGGTGTCCATAACCATTCAAAACACAAATTTTTTAATATCATGCAAGAAGCATAAACCATGCTCATGAGCATACCATGGCCGAATACCTCACACACCATGCCCTTTTAAAATTTTTGTCATGGTTAAACAAAGGACTCAATGCCCTACTCAAGAATACTAAAAAGAAATTTCAAGAGTAGTTAATCCATCATTACATGCATCAATAGCAAGCTTCACATTTAGCATGCAATAGTTTCAACACAATATCAACCTTGGCTAAATACCATTTTCATGGCATAACAAGGATTTGAACCATGGCTAACATGCACATCAAGTAAGCAACCAAAACAAGCATGAATCTCATGACACCACCTCAAACATACCTTAATATTGATGCAAGTATAGCCAAATCTCCTTCTAGTTCTATTCTAAACCAAGCATGAAGCAAAAATCCTCCCCCTTTTTCCTTAGTATTTTCGGCCAAGAAGTGAAAATGGATGAACAAAATTTCTCCTTTCTTTTTCCTCTACTCACGGCAACAAGGGGGCATCCATGCTCATCTTTCTTTTTTTTTGTTCATTTTTTATGCTAATTTTTATTATATTCCTTCATACATAACTCACTAACCAAACATGTTGGAAACATGTTTTCCTTGCCCATCATACCCACCTTGGCGCCACTATAGTCAAATTTGGGAAATTTGACATGCAAGGACAACATTTCCTAGTATGCATCAATAGGCCACTTCAACATTTGCCTATCTCATTTCTAAGTTTTCACACAAGTCCTTTCTAGTGAAATTCACCTTTATAACACTAAATCAAATCATCAAAATGTCACACACAATTTAACACATATCATAGGCATCACAATAAATTTTAAATTATTTTTATTCCTCGGTTTTGTGGTCCGAAACCACATCCCGTCTAGGGTCAATTTTGGGCTGTCACAACTCTCCCCCACTTAAGAAATTTTTGTCCCCGAAAATCTTACCGATAAATAGGCTCGGGTATCGCTCTTTCATAGAGTCCTCAAGTTCCCAAGTGGCTTCTTCAATTTCGTGTTTATGCCACAACACCTTCACTAACGGGATTTTCTTATTGCGCAACTCTTTTACTTCACGCATCATAATACGAACGGTTCCTCTTCATAGCTCAAATTAGGTGAATCTCAATCTCGGGCAGGCGATTACGTGCGATGGATCGACCTATATCGTCAAGCATCGAAACATGGAAAACGTTGTGAATCTTTTCGAGCTCGGGGTAAAATTAATCGATGCGCTCATGGCCCAACTCGTTCAGATACTTCATACGGACCGATGAACCTCGGACTCAATTTGCCCTTACGGCCAAATCTAAGCACTTTCTTCTTCGGTGAGACTTTGAGAAATACCTTGTCTCCAACCCGATATTCAATATCTTTTCTTTTCAAATCCGCATACGACTTTTGGCGATCCGGCGACTTTCAAACTTTCACGAATTACTCGAACTTTTGCTCGGCATCCTTAACCAAATCAACCTCAAGATTTTTCCTTCACTAAGTTCATCCAGAATAATGGGTACGGCATTTACGATCGTATAAAGCCTCGTAAGGCGCCATCTTGATACTTGATTGAAAGCTATTGTTGTAAGCGAATTCAACCAAAGGTAAATACCGTTCCCATGCACCACTAAACTCAAGGATGCAACATCTCAACATATCCTCGAGTATTTGAATTATCCGTTCGGATTGACCATCGGTTTGGGGTGAAAAGTGCTAAAATGCGACTTGGTACCCAAAGCCTCTTGCAATTTCTTCCAAAATCGCGATGTAAATCTTGGGTCTCTATCGACACGATAGAAATAGGCACCCCATGCAATCGAATAATTTGGGAGACGATAATTCGCCAATTTATCAGCGAAAAATCCGTGCGACAGAATAAAATGAGCGGACTTGGTCGGTCTATCAACAATGACCCGATCGCATCCTTCTTACTTGTCGACAAAAGCGGTCCGGATACAAAGTCCATGGTGACTCGATCCCATTTCCACTCGGGTATCTTGATCGGTGAAGTAATCCCGATGGCACTTGATGCTCGCTTTCACTTGTTGACATATTAAACATCTCGAAACAAAGTCAGAGATATCTCGTTTCATACCATGCCACCAAAACCGACGTTTCAGGTCATTGTACATTTTAGTACTACCCGGGTGGATTGACATTCGACTACTGTGAGCCTCGTTCAAAATCATCGAAACAAGTTCCGAATTCCTTGGAATACATAATCGACCCTTGAACGTCAAGCAATCATGGTCGTCAATCTGAAATTCTGATTCCTCATTCGAAACACATTCGGCTCGCTTAGCGACCAATTCGGCGTCGACCTTCTGAGATTCGAGTACTTGATGAATCAATAACGGTTTGGTCTCTAATTCGACTACTAGCACCTCATTGGGTGAAACGGATAGATGAGCATCCATCGCTCTCAAAGCAAATAGTGCCTTGCGACTTAAGGCATCGGCCACCACGTTGGCCTTTCCCGGGTGATAATCAATGATGAGTTCATAGTCTTTCAACAACTCAAGCCAACGTCTTTGTCGCAGGTTTAAATCTCTCTGAGTCATCAAATATTTTAGACTCTTGTGGTCCGAATAAATGTGACACCTTTCCCCAAACAAGTAATGCCGCCATATCTTCAAGGCGAACACTATGGTCGCTAGTTCAAGGTCATGGGTCGATAGTTTCTCTCATGCGGCTTTAGTTGTCTCGACGCGTAAGCCACAACTCGACCTTCTTGCATCAACACACAACCTAACCCAAGCAAGGATGCGCCATCAGATATGACAAACTCTTTACCGGACCCGGCTGTACTAGTACTGGGGCCTCGGTTAAACGGGTCTTTAGTCGATCGAAACTTTCTTGACAGCGTTCCGACCACTCGAACTTAACATCTCTTTGAAGTAGTTTTGTCATCGGTGCAGCTATCACCGAAAAACCTTTCACAAATCGTCGATAGTATCCGCAAGCCCCAAAAGCTCCTAACCGGTAACATTCCTTGGTGGTTTCAATCGACTATGGCCGAAATTTTGTTCGGGTCCACCCTGACACCCGATGCGGACACCACGTGCCCCAAAAAGCTAACCTCTTTCAACCAAAATTCACATTTACTGAACTTTGCGTATAACTGCTTATCTCGTAAGATTTGCAACACTAGCCTCGGTGTTCAAGATGTTCGGTTTCATCTCTCGAATAGACCAAAATGTCATCGATAAATACAACTACGAACCGATCCAAGTATGGCCTGAAAATTCTATTCATTAAATCCATAAACACCGCAGGGGCATTAGTGAGCCCAAACGGCATCACCAAGAATTCGTAGTGACCGTACCTCGTTCTAAAAGCGTTTTTGGGTATGTCCGATTCTCGGACCCTCAACTGATAGTACCCCGATCTCAAATCTATCTTTGAAAACACTGAGGCTCCCTTTAATTGATCAAACAAATCGTCAATTCGTGGCAACGGATATTTATTCTTTATCATCACTTTATTGAGTTGACGATAGTCGATGCACAACCTCATGGTTACGTCCTTCTTTTCACAAACAATCTGGTGCGCCCCATGGAGAAAAACTCGGTCGGCGAAACCTCTATCCGTCAATTCTTGCAATTGAACCTTCAATTCCTTTAACTCCGTTAATGCCATATGATACGGGCTATTGAGATCGGCGTAGTACCGGTACAACCGATGCGAATTCCACTTCTCGAACCGGTGGCAATCCGGTAACTCCTCGTAAAAACATCCGAATACTCACAAACCACCGTACCGATTCGAGTTTCTTTTCCATCTCTTTACTTTCAAACACATACGCAAGGTATGTTTCACACCCTTTTCACATATCTCCGAAGCGGTCATAGAAGATATTATCACGACACTCCTTTTAAATCAAGAGACTCGACTCGGACTACCTCGTTATTTGCACTCCTCAAATCAATGGTTTTCCTTTTGCGATCCACCTTTGCATCATGTACTGTCACCAATCCATACCAAGAATAACATCGAATTCATCAAATGGTAGAAGCATCGGATCGGCCGAAAACAGATTCTCGAATTATTAGAGGCATCTCTTGCACACTTTATCAACTAGTACGTATTGACCCAAAGGGTTTGACACTGAATTCAATTGAAGAGACTCAACGGTAGAGTCTTCTTTGGATGCTAAGGTTTCACATACATATGAATGAGTAGAGCGGGGTCAATCAATGCAATCACACTAGTATCAAAGAGAGTAAAAGTACCAGTGATGACGTCAGGGGAGGATGCCTCCTCTCGTGCGCGGATGGCATATGCTCTAGCAGGAGCATGGGTCTCGGATCGGACAGCCGTATTAGAGGCTCCTCTCTGATTACCACTCCTACCTCCAGAGGTTCTCGGGGGCCTACCTCCAGCCGTCGTTCCACTAGGTCTTGCACCTTGCGTCTTATTCCTCTCATCTAGCTCCGTGCAATCTCTAATGAGGTGGTCCTTCGAACCGCATCCATAACAGGCCCTATTAACAGACTTACCCCAACATTCACCTAGGTGTCGTCTTCCACATTGGGGCATTCAGGTCTCTCTTGACGATTATTGCCCACACTAGCTACCAAGTAGCTCGAGTCCGTCAATGGTCGGGCTCTAATGGAAATTCTCATGATCGTCCTCGACTTCTTGGTGTCCTCCCCGAACCTCTTTACACCGAGAATGGAGCTTTACTCGTCGATCTTTTACGGTAATCTCTTGCTTCAATTCAGCCTTCTTCTTCTCCTTCCCAAGTTCTTTCGCCTTGCAGCTCGTTCGACTAGTGTCACGAACTCCTTTATCTCCAAAATTCCCACTAGTAACTTTAACTCTTCATTCAATCCTTCTTCAAATCTTTTGCACATCGCAACCTCATCAGCCACACACTCCGAGCATATCAACTAAGTCTTACAAACTCATGCTCGATTCAGATCTGGTCATCGGCCTTGCTTGAGTTCCAAGAATTCCTTACGCTTCGATCTATGAACCGTTGACTAATGTATTTCTTTGAAATTGGATTGAAAGAAATCCCAAGTAACTCGTTCATTTGGGACTATGGAAATTAAAGTCCTCCACCAATAGTAAGTCGAGTCTCGCAACAAGGATATAGCACACTTAAGACATTCATCGGTGTGCATGACAGTTCATCTAACACTCGAATGGTGTTATCGAGCGAATCGGCTCTTTCAGCATCATCGATGGCTATGGCCTTGAACTCCTCGGCCCCGCTTCCTAATCAAGTCTGGTGGTTTGCTTAGCCTCAAAGGATCGATGAATCGGAGGCATTGCGGACTCTTGGGGCGGAGTATTTAAATTCGGGAATGGTTGGACACCGGGTTGGTTCGGGCATATTATGCGACCCACTCATTCATCATGGTGAAGAAGGCTTGTTTCGCCTTCATTTTGATTATTCGCGGATGACCGAGGCTCAACAGTGGTGTCCCTTGCGCGGAGCAGCCGCTACACTTTCAACGTCATCCGCCAAGGGTCTCTATTCCGGCTCCATTGCTAATCAAAACAAAAATTTCAACCGTCAAGTCATCACATTATTAAGCACTAACAAATTGGCATGTATAGCTAGACTCACACGCTCTATGGTAGTCCTAGAACCGACTAAACCATAGCTCTGATACCAATAAAATGTAACACCCCAAACCCGAGATCGTCACCGGATTTGAACACGTGGTGTTACCGGGCTCACTTCCCCTATTTCTCTCTTTGTAATATTGATTGCTGTTCCAGGTAGGCTAGCTAACTGTGTCACTGTCGCCTTAAAAATCATATCTCGAGTTTCAAAACTCGGAAACTGATTCCGTAAATTTTCCCTGAAACTAGACTCATATATCCATCCTTGGATTTATTTCTAGAATTTTTGGTCGGGCCAATTGGTACATTTTATTAGTTAAAGTCACCTATGTTACAGGGGTCGACTACACTGACCTTCGCGCGTTACAACTTGAATATCTCTCTGTACAGGGCTTTAATACTGGTACCGTTTGTTTCTAAAGAAACTAGACTCAAAATGGAATCTGAAAATATAAGGCATGACTTCTAATTATTTCTGGATAATTTATAGTAAATTTTCAAAGTCGCGACAGGGGACCCAGAAACCGTTCTGGCCCTGTCTCACGAGAACTCTAATATCTCTCAGTATACTGCTCATATGGTCGTTTCGTTTCGTCCATATAAAAATAGATTCATCAAGGTTCAATTTAATAATTTATTCACTATTTAATTCTACTTCTACTATTTTTAGTGATTTTTCAATCTCATCTCACTGCTGCTGTCAGCAACAGTTACTGCATGAACTATGCCAATTTCATGAATCTTTCCTTGGCCTTACTAATCATCCATCATACATGACACAATTTATGGCCACCTTATCAAAATTAAAGTTTCTAAGACTCGTGGCTATAGGTTCTAGCATCCCACTCGACGACCACATAGGCCATTTTCACATGGCTTAAAGTTTACAACCCACAATTCAACAAAACATAATAGCCTATACATGCCAATTGTTCTCCTAGTTCAACTACGAAGACAATACCAAAAGGTTTCCAGCGGTGTGATGACTTCAATGACGGTTCGAAACGCGACAATACGAGTCCAAGAGACCTAAAATGGGTGACAAGAAAACACCGAGTGAGTTTATAACTCAAGTAAGTCATAAGCATTCATCAACCATCCATTAATAAAGTTTTCGCAACATCAAACAATAAACGAGGCTAGGTACTTCATCCATATCGAAACTATACCATAATTCCTTGGACCTTTCGGTTCAATCTCATACCAAGTCATACATCCACATTTCATATTCTATACAATAAGATATTTGAGGCATTTTACACACCAACTCATTCGCACCACAATCATACAATTGCAATCATCACATAGATTTCAAGCTTACCAAGCTCAACCCCGAGCATGAACGTATTGCCTATTCGTCATGAGCTCAAGGTACTTACCCGATCCGCTGTCCGGATTAACTCGATAATGTCGCACACTCGGTGCCAATTGTAATACAAGAGCATATAGTGAATCCGCACACTTAGTGCTATATATTTTCAGCTCGCACACTTAGTGCTATATAATTTTCAGCTCGCACACTTAGTGCTATATATTTTCAGCTCGCACACTTAGTGCTATATAATCAAACTCGCACACTTAGTGCTGTACAATTTAAACCCGCACACTTAGTGCCAATCTTGTCACCGTGTCCATTTATACCCGCACACTTAGTGCCGAGACCAATACCTTATGCATTTTGTGCCTTTATACATTCAACAATGGCATCATTCCATACACATACATTTCCATTTACACATCAACTCATTTAAACACAATTGTGTATATATTATGGTCATTTACATCAACACCAAATATATGCTTAATGACTTACCTTGTGTTGGGTAAAACAGTCCAAGTCGGCTACTCGATGACCTTCGTCTTTCCCTTGCTTGATTCTCCTTCTTTAACTCCTTGAGCTTAATCAATAAATCAACTAGTTTAACCATCTTGCTAAACATTCATAATTCAACTACACATGCATATGTATGCTTGTATATTCGCAACCATTTTTTACTAATCACCCATTTGGTCGATTATACACATCACCAAATATGCACCAAAAACTTGATTCAACATCACTTACATACTCACCCAATGGCGAATATACTTGAAATTTTACAAACATTCTCCAACAATTTATTTTTTAAACAAACACATTTATCATTTACTTCATAACCAAAACATCATGTGCAAACATATATCCACACATAGGTGCAAGGCGAATTTTAAGGTGTCCATAACCATTCAAAACACAAATTTTTTAATATCATGCAAGAAGCATAAACCATGCTCATGAGCATACCATGGCCGAATACCTCACACACCATGCCCTTTTAAAATTTTTTTGTCATGGTTAAACAAAGGACTCAATGCCCTACTCAAGAATACTAAAAGAAATTTCAAGAGTAGTTAATCCATCATTACATGCATCAATAGCAAGCTTCACATTTAGCATGCAATAGTTTCAACACAATATCAACCTTGGCTAAATACCATTTTCATGGCATAACAAGGATTTGAACCATGGCTAACATGCACATCAAGTAAGCAACCAAAACAAGCATGAATCTCATGACACCACCTCAAACATACCTTAATATTGATGCAAGTATAGCCAAATCTCCTTCTAGTTCTCTTCTAAACCAAGCATGAAGCAAAAATCCTCACCCTTTTTCCTTAGTATTTTCGGCCAAGAAGTGAAAATGGATGAACAAAAATTTCTCCTTTCTTTTTCCTCTACTCACGGCAACAAGGGGGCATCCATGCTCATCTTTCTTTTTTTTTGTTCATTTTTTATGCTAATTTTATTATATTCCTTCATACATAACTCACTAACCAAACATGTTGGAAACATGTTTTCCCTTGCCCATCATACCCACCTTGGCCGGCCACTATAGTTAAATTTGGGAAATTTGACATGCAAGGACAACATTTCCTAGTATGCATCAATAGGCCACTTCAACATTTGCCTATCTCATTTCTAATTTTTCTCACACAAGTCCTTTCTAGTGAAATTCACCTTTATAACACTAAATCAAATCATCAAAAATGTCAGACACAATTTAACACATATCATAGGCATCACAATAAATTTTAAATTATTTTTATGCCTCGGTTTTGTGGTCCCGAAACCACATCCCGTCTAGGTTCAATTTTGGGCTGTCACAACACGTCTATTTGCTTATAAACTTACCTCGGACGTTATAAAACAGAACAGGGCAACTAGTCAACAACTTTCGTTTTCCCCCAATCCAAATTCGATTTCTCTGGTTCTTGATCTAAACATATTCAAATTAAGCTCATTCAAACATATTTTGATTCAATTTAGTCCAAAAACACATAAATGGGAAAATTACCATCCTACCCCTGACATTTACACTTTTTACAATTTAGTCCCTAATGCACAAAACACAAAATATACAAAATTTCAAGATACCCATGTTGGGCTAAATTTTACCCAGTCTCATAAAAATCCATATATTGCATCTATTTCATATTTTAGTCCCTCAAATTATTATTTTTGCAATTTAGTCCTAGTTACTCAAAATCATCAAAAACTCCAATACAAAACATGTTAATCTAAAACATATCTTTCATATTTCATCATCAAACAACAAAAACCACGAGCTCTCAATAATGGCATAACTCAAAATATTTACCAAAATAAAAAATTTAAGCATGGGTTTTGTAGTACTCGAAGCAACGATCTCAAAAACGTAAAAATTATCAAAAACCGAGATAGAACTTACCTTGAATCAAGTTGAGAAAGATGGTTGAACCTAGCTTCTCTTATTTCTTTTCTTTTATTTCTTATTTCGGTGGATGAACATAATAATATGATAGCTTATTCTAATCTTATGTTTTATTATAAACATTTTATTACATAATTTACCTTTTTAACCTTGTTTAATATCATTCATACTTCACCTTCCTATGGCCAAATGTGTCCATCCAAACATCCAAGGGTATAATTGCGTTATAAAAAACATCCAAGGGTATAATTGCGTTATAAACACCCCACATTACAAAGACAACCACTATTTGGCCCTTTTACTACTAACCTTCAAATTTTCATTTTACGTGGTTAAGTCATTTTATTTAATTGGACGCCCAAACAATAAAATTAAATTATGAAAATTTCACAAATATAAATTCACACAAAATAATTTTTAAATATTTTCCTGACTCAGATTTGTGGTCCTGAAACCACCATTTCGATTAGGGTCTAAATTAGGTTGTTACACATACATCTTGTTTATGGCATCTCTACTTATCAAATTATAAGGAAACTTATTACTCCACAATTCCATGCACATACATTAATACATCCAAACATGAAATATTAGCAACCATTACTGAATGGTCAAGTTATTCCCCACGGATTATTAAACAAAACTATACAAGTACATACAAGCATTACCAAATGACCGAATCTCAATTGTTTTTATAACTAATTCATGCACCACTCATTTGACTATTAATAGTCATTTACTAAGTACCAATGTCGAATCAAAATATCTCAAATTCATATGCTATGCATCATGCTAATATGTCATTTTCAAAACCAAATTGTTTTTCATCTATTCAGCTAGCAAATTAATTATAAAAAATATTTTATACCAAATTCATAACCAAATAGTCATATTAACTAAACAAATTAAACTGGACTTAATAATTAACAAATCAACTATATAATTCATGAACATTCTTGTCTCCATAAATGCATCAATAAATCCAATTATACAAGCAATGATTTATTCATTACTTAGCTAATCCAATTAAGCCACAACCGAAAACACATTCATCAACCGATTCATTACTTAACCAAAACATGAAACCAAGACCCCATACACACATACCATGAAACATACTTCCCAAAATAAGCTTATACCATGCCCGAATATACATAAACATTAACCTCATTAACAAGCCACTTTCGCATGGCTACATGTATATACAAATCAAAAGGAACCATATTGAAACTAGCCTATACATGCTACATAACCAAATCTCAAAACATTATTTATCGAAATACTAATCGGATAGTGTGATGACGTCTCCATCGACTTCCAACCCGAGTAGATCTCTGAAATCTATAAGCATAGGAAAAACACACAGAATAAGCTTTGAGAGCTTATTAAGCCATAAGCAAATAAATCTTCAAAAGATCATGTATATAATTCAACTTGAATAAGCCAAATTTAGTTAACTTCATACACATATTCAATCACTTTTCTTATATAATCCAACATCACCACATTAACTTCTTTAGGCTTATTTATCGGTGAACATATAAACCATACTTTCAATTTCAAATAACGATCATTAGATCATTCATATAAATTAAGCTTGCACAATTTCATTACATAACCAATCAAAGCATGGTCATTTATTACATTTCATGCATAAAAATATATCAATTTCTTTTTATGCATTTCAAAACCCGAGTAACCATAACAAATCACACATCCAAACCATGTTCCATTTTTCATAATTCTCATGTCCGAAACATAGGACCAAAATTTCATATAACAAGCATATATAACACATCGTTCATTAACATTTATTTCACATATCATCATTTGAATCATTCTCACATTTCATATCAGAATTTCATATACAAATCACATGTACCTGAATCATATATGGCAAAACACAATTACAATACCATATTTTTCATATAATTCATTTGATCATAGTTCACTTGCTAGTATCCATATATCATTTTCACATAGATCATACATCAACTGATCAAAATCATACTCACTTTCATTGCTTAATTTCATATACATCACAACATACTTGATTAGGATGCACATTCATATACTCATTTATTTCTCGGAATGCCCGTTGAACCGTTCAGAATCAATAAGAACACTTGGATAGCTCATAAACTCGTACAACGCAATGTCCTAGACAAGGTCTTACATGTAATCAAATATCAAAGCCACTATCCCAGACAAGGTCTTACACGAAATCATATACGATGCCAATGTCTCAGACATGGTCTTACACGAAAATCACAAATCGATGCCAACGTCCCAGACGTGGTCATACATGATAACACATATCGGAATCCTATGTCATGACATATGTATCCTAACTATTCCTATGGTTTGTACGAGGCTTTTTAGACGTTGTCACATTATCGGAACTTTCTCAATTTCACCTATTCGAACAATTCATGATCGGAACAGATTCTTCAAAGCTCGATTCAATTCGGCATCACATATATATTTATTTAAAACTCAATTCAGCACATATAGTGCACATACATTTCAATTCAACAACATTTATTTACTTATGAACTTACCTCGTACGGACACAAAAGAACCGAAACGACTATTCGACAATTTTCGACTTTCCCTGATCCAAATCCAATTTCCTTATTTCTTGATCTAATTCAATACAAATTCTACTTTTTTAATCATATATTCAATCAAATTCATCCAAAAACACATAAAAAGGCAATTTGCACATTAGCCCTTAACATTTTACATTTTTCACAATTTAATCATTATTTCACAAAACACAAAATATTCAAAATTTCACTATGCCCATGTTTGACCGAATTCACCTTGGGTCCCTAGCAGCCCATTAATTCAATTTATTTCACATTTTGTCCCCTCAATTTACAAATTTCACAATTTAGTCCTTAATACACATTTTTATCAAAAATCACTTAATTAAACAAAATAATCTATCAACAAGGATTTATTTTTCATCACCAAACAACAAATTCATCACATTATCAACAATGGAAAATCTCAAATTCTTCAGTAAATCCAAAAATTAAGGCATGGGTTTGCTAATATTCGAAGCAACGATCTCAAAAACATAAAAATTATCAAAAACCGAACAAAAAACATACTCGAATTAAGCTTTCTAGGTGCCGAAACTTAAACAACAACCATGGCTTCTTTTCTTCTCAACATTCTGCCGTTAAACAAGAAAAATGCATGTGATTTTTTTTTATGTTTTGTTTTATTATATTACAAATTATTAATACATTTACAAAACTAACCTTTATAAATTAATTGGAAAACCATATAAGGGTTGTCCAAAATCATCCATACTAGCATTTAATGGCCTAATTTTATTTTAAGGCCTCCACATTAAAAGAACATAGCAATATAGCATTTTAACAAATAGCAAGTCACTTTTACAATTTATGTGATTAAGTTCTTTTATCAAATTAGAAAACCAATTGGTAAAATTAAATCACGAAATTTTCACACATATCAAATAACATGTTGTAATTACCAAAACTAATATTAAAATAAATTTTTGGCTCGGATTTGTGGTCCCAAAACTACTGTTCTGACTAGGGTCTAAACTGGGTTGTTACACCCTCATTGCCTCCCAAATTACTTGCCATAACACAAAGATTCTATCCTCTATTTTCTTCCTCCTTTCTTCCTTATTTTCTCCTTTTTTCACTCACCTTGTTTCCCTCACATTCCATTTCTTTCCCTTTTTACTAGTGCACACTGCCCCTATCACCAAAGGAAACCTTCAACTTTTATTTCTTTCATCTTTTCTCTCCTCTCTTCCTTTTTCTCTTCACCATCACCTTGTGTCACCATATTCTCTTTTTGACACCACTCTAACCACTAATTCTTGTAGTTGCACCACCACATAACCACCCTTGTACCACTTCCTTTCCCTCTTCTCCCTTCTTTTTCCATCACTGATCCACCAACGTCATCGCCGTCGTTGCCATCTATTTTTCTCCTTTTCTCCTCTTTTCTTTTCTTTTGGTTGTAATTGGATGTCCTTTAATCTTCTTTCTTTTTCAATTTGATACATTATATTTCTACTCATATTTTATTCATTTTTGTTTCTCCATAGTTTCTTTTCCTCCATCTACTCAAGATTTTCACTGAACTATAATTTTTCAATCTAGCCTGATAAAGCATAAGTGATGATTGGTCTAAGCTAATCTCAAATCTTTCTTGTCTTTGATAGGGTTGAATCTTACGCTTATTTATGTATATTATGTTTTCTTTGAAGGTTTCAGTCAAAATTGCTCAGATTTGCATTAGCATAAAAGGATTATTGGATATCCGTTTGAAAGGGTATAGAGTAAGTCGATTCTCATTCGATTTCATAAGAGGATTTTATTGGACTGTACAGCCGAAGCCGACACATGCGTTTTTGGTGTATGTACCATTATGCTATAATTAAATCGAGATGAGATCTGATTAGATTTGAAACGTAGGAGTGTGAAGGAGTAGATATAATATTGTGGGACTTTCATTCAAGGTGTGGGTTCTGACCAATTAAAGACTGTGGTTGATTTGTCCATAAGTAATATATGTGAATAAATAATAATATCTACATGATCCATACCGAATTTCTGATTAACTGAATGCTTATAAGTTATTGGTGAAGTGACCAATGAGAAATAAATCATTTTATTAGGATTAAATACTCTGATTTACGAAATCTGTAATACTGATTTTGTGTGCATGGTATTATATGATGCTATATTGTTTACCAGATTTATGATGCTAAAGCATTACATTGTTTTGTTATTGATAATGATCACATGATAAATCATGTTCATTGAAACTGATAAATCTAAATGCATGTTGAAGACATGCCCACTGTTTCTACTAAATTCGTTTACATGTTAGAAACATGTTTACTGATATTGGAACACTGAAAGCATGGTAATTCATGCATATTGTTTCTACCATTGAAAACATGTTGAAATCATGCTAATGAACTGATTTTGTTAATGATATTACATGACATACTGCATTGCATGGGGTTGGGACGAATATGAAATAAGGAAGTATTAGCAGCTTATTTGCAACATTGGTGACTGTCCACATATACTGGCAGCTTGTCTGCAACACTAGTGGTTTGTCCACATATACTGACAGCTTTTCTACAATACTGGTGGCTTGTCTACAATACTGGTAGCTTGTTTGCAATACTGGTGGCTTGTCCACAATACTGGCAGCTTGTTACAACCATGGGTATGCTAATCTTAGATGGTTTCATAAGACTAGATGACCAAAGAGTGGTTCAGGCATATAACGGCCCACATCGAGCACCTGACATAGTGGATGGCCCAACATGATGAGCAAGAAGGTCGACTCGACTTTAGATGGCCCCCATACTAGTCACCCCAACAGGCACCACACTAGTCGTTCCACCTTCCGACACCTCCCAAACTATGCCAGTGAGTCCATCCAAATTGAGAAATTATGAAACACTACAAATTCGAGCCAAAATTGCAAGGAAGAGATAGTTCCACCATTTGCGAATGACTTCAAAGCTAATTGGGTAACTTATTTCCTTTATCTTTTAGTGCACATTAGAGACAATGTGTCGAATAAAGTGAGTGGGTGACATAGGAAAATTTTTAATTTTTTTAAATTTTTTGTAATTTTGATGTTTTTAATAGTTTTTGAATTTTTATTTTGTGTGTTTTGCTTGTGCTCAAGTTTGTAGAAATACAACTGATTGGTTAAGGGCATGTTAATATGATTTTGTGAATAAACTAAATTTAGTTTGATAATAATTGATTCTAAATTTTCTAATTTTAGACTAATTAGTTCAATTTATTACACTATGAATAGATTTAAGATGTTAAGTATACCATGATAAATAGGTATATAAATAGCGTGGATGTTTAATTGAATTATAGGTTATAGAAATTAATAGATTTGGCCGATTTAATCCATGTATAGAATTATCTAGGGACAACCTAAGAATTGTTTGGTAGACAATTTTTAGGCAAAAAGTTATCTCGTAAATATTTTTCCCTAGTACCTAATTTGAGCTTGAATCCATTTTCTTGATGAACCGTAAATGAAACTTTAAGCCTAATGAATATTCTATTTAATCCTTTATTTCTTGGTCCTTGCATAGATTTAGACGTCTGACC
The DNA here is from genome assembly GCF_025698485.1 of Gossypium arboreum. Lineage (NCBI taxonomy): Eukaryota > Viridiplantae > Streptophyta > Magnoliopsida > Malvales > Malvaceae > Gossypium > Gossypium arboreum. The sequence continues at coordinate 70,937,532 of NC_069081.1, forward strand.
ATTGATATTGAGAGATTAGGTAGATTCATCTTGGCGATTTCAAAAAGGAAAAAATAACTGAACTAAGGAATTGTATGGTATAATGAGTATAAGGTTTTGAGCTTGTAGAAAATAAGGCAAAATGTCAAATTAGAAAATCTCAAAGAAAAAAAATAAAAGCAAAGTGAGTTGGAAAAAAAAGTACGCTTATATTTGTTTGAAAAAAATATACGAGCTCGGATGATTGTACCCATGAATACTATACGAGGCCTTAGTAAAGGAGAAATAAGGAAGGTGAGAGAAGAGGATATAAGGTGGTGAGATTATTCGAATAATGGGGAAGTATAGGGGATAATATAATGTGTTAAACTACTTTTGTGCTTAACCTATATTGTCGAGCCTGTTCTTCAAATCAAACCTATAACACTCCAAACCCAGCCTAGACGTTACGGTTGGATTATGAAGGTTACAATGTTTATAAAAAAATTTTGGTTTTATTAATTTTATTTTCAAAGAAATAAAGTTATTTAATTTATCAGAAACACAAGTATTTAGAAGATCATGTGTGAACACTTTAACGCATAACTTGTTTTATTAATTTTATAGAAACAATCCTGAATGTTTAACCAATAAAGTTGTAAAATTCTTATCTCTTAAAATCTTAGGGTTCCATCAGTTATGTCGTCTTGGATGTGTTTATGGGTTATAAATAATACGTAGTCAAAACCAAATACCAAAAGCCAATATTTAGTGTTCCAAAACAAATTAAAATCCAAAAGACCGTAAAGTTTGAAATCAAAATCCAAAACATACTTATACCAAATTGTGTGAACCGAGCTCTGGAATCGTCACCAAGTCCTATGTCTGAAGGTTACCTGAAAAGTATTAAAAAAATGGGTGAGCTAGAAGCCAAGTTTGTGACTCAACCCATAACAGTATATACTTATAAAAAACAAAAATGTAAAAAAAATCATCACAAAAAAATTTACTTATGATGTACACATTACCAAAAACATATGTCAGATTGGAATATCAAAATCATATATCATAACGAAATTCATAATTTCTGAATCAATAGTCTTATACAGAATCAATTGTATTCCATAATCGGAAATAGATGCATATTCAAATTCAAATACAAATACAAATCCTGATACAGGTTTAATAACAAATCCTACCCCAATCCGCTACACACCAATACGTCCAACCAATCACACCAAATAGGACTACAAGAGTCCATCCATCAAATCACACCGGGTCGTGGTGGTATGCCAGTCGTAGTAGTGCAGCTGAGCTGCCAGACAGATATTGCAGTTTAACCACCAAAATTACAGTAAAACTGCGAAAAAACACTTCCACCATCATACATGCACAATCATAATAACATATGTACATATCACATAAATGGTATGGCATGCATACCTAATCATATTTCTTATAGATCATATATATCAAATTGCTTATACTAACAATTATTCTACAAACAAATGTCATACATGTTTTTACACGTAATTATGCTTTCAAAGCTATCAAAACACAGATCGTATATAAGTTTTTCACTTACCTTTGTCATATTGTATTCTAATAGATATCATATTTCGAGTCTTATTCAAGCCTAACGGATCCTACGAATGGTCTAATTATGCAATTTTTAGTCAAATGGGCCTAAGTAAAAATTTTCTAAAACTGAGCCTGTGACAGCCCAAAATTGACCCTAGTCGGGAAGTGGTTTCGAGACCGCTAAACCGAGTCACCGAAATGTTTGAGCGTAATATTTATTGTCTATAATATATATTTATGAATGTGTGAAAATTTCAAGCTTCGATTTAGTCGATTTCATGTGAATTCAGTTATTAGGACTTGTGTGACACTTTTGAAATGTGATAGGCTAATCTATAAGGACCTAATAGTGCATGTAATCAAAAGGGAGGACTTGCATGTCAAATTTCCCCCCTAATAGCTAGTGGCCGGCCATGACAAGGGATTATGGGCAAAAACATGTCATAAAACATGTTGTGACAATGGTGTATGTAATAAAAAAATAAAATAATGAGCATGGGAATTGAATAATGAAAGGGAAGAAAAAAAAAAAGAGAATGGTGAGTGTTTCCCCCCCCTTGCCGTGAGTTGAAGAAAAGAGAAAAAAAAATTTGTTCATCCTTTTCATTCTCTCTTGGCCGAAAATTCTAAGGAAGAAGGAGGGAGTTTTTGCTTCATGTTTGGTTTGGAAGAGGATTAGGAAGAGGTTTGGCCATACTTGTATCAAGATTAAGGTATGTTTGATGTTGTGCCATGAGATTCATGCATGTTTTTGGTTGCTAACTTGATGTCCTTATTAGCCATGGTTCAAATCCTTGCTATGTCATGGGGATGGTATTCGGCCAAGGTGGATTTTGTGTTAATGCCATTGCATGTTAAATATGAAGCTTGCTAATGATACATGTGATGGTGGATTGATGGCTCTTGGACTTTCTTTTTAGCATTTTTGAGTGAGACATTAAGTTCTTTGTTTAACCATGACCAAAATTGAAATGGTATGGTGTTGTGATGTATTCGGCCATGGTACATCCATAAGTATAATTTATGCTTATTGCATGGTAGGTAAGATTTGTGTTTTGGATTTATGTTCATGTTTAGTTATAATCAACTTTGAGATTCGACTCTAGCATATATATATATATATATATGTTTGCACATGATGTATTGGTATGACATATATACTATCTCAAGGTATATATTTTCATATGATGATGTTTCGGTTATGAAGTAAATGGTTGATGCGTATTGAGTTACAATATGGAATGCGTTAGTTGGTAAAATGTATGCCGTTTATGTATGGTATTAAGTGTATAATTGGCCTCAACATGGACATGCATATTCGGCCACATGAGGGGGATTGGTGTGCATGCATTCGGTTAGAGGCAAGCATATTGATGCCAATTCTTGGCTTAGAAAATTCGGCTAAGGAGAGTACTAACTAATGTGTTGAGTTTGATTCATGATTTTCGTACATATGTGATTTTAATGTCTAATGAAAATATGTGGGCTAAGTACCTTGAATTCCTCTTTCAATGCTCAAATGATTAAATCAATTTATTTGTTAAATTAAGCTCAAGAGCAAAGGGGAGCTAAATCCGATAAAGGGAAGGAAAAAGTAGTCGAATAGCCGTCGAAATCGCTCGACCACGTCCGAGGTAAGTCTTGAGTAATGATCCTACTTGTATTATATTGAAATGATTTGTCATATTATGGCGGATAGCGAATGTGCGTAGGGACTACGTTGTAAAGTCAATTGGAATCATGCTCTTTGTGTGTGGCTATTGGTAGAAATTGGAAAGGTTTTATAAATGTTTTGTGTTTGAGCCTTAGTAACGAAAATGAAATATGGACGTGTCGTGATTTTTGATATATGTGCGTGAGAAATTGAATGATACCGGGCTAAGCCCGAAGGCATTTATGCTAGTGATTATATCCGGTTAAGACCGAAGGCATTTGTGCGAGTTGTTATATCCGGCTAAGACCGAAGGCATTTGTGCGAGTTGCTATACCGGGTTAAGACCAAGGCAATTGTGCTTGTGGTTATATCCGCTAAATTCAAGAAACTTGGTTTGAAAGTGAGCGTTTTGTGCTGCAATAAATTCAATTAATCGCTCGAAAACCCAAACGATAAGGTATGTTTGCATGTGCATCGGAAAAGTCGATTCGTTTGAAATAGTATTCGTTCAATCGACTAACGAACTTTCGGCTCTTAGATAGGTTGATACCTTGTGTGTGTATATGTTGATGAAGTGTGAAGTAAGTATGATTATGAGAATGTGTATTACTAAAGTGATTCATTTAGCTATGTGAATGTAATACTTTAGTCAAGGCTGATTTCATTACTTGAGACTTACTAAGCATTAAAATGCTTACCCCGTTGCTTTGGCTCTCTGTTTTATAGATTTTGCTCGTTAGCTATCGGATTCAGGATCATCGAAGTCGAAGTCATCCACACTATCAAAGCCCTTTTGGTACTCTTTTAGTTGAACTCTGGATATGGCATGTATAGGACTACCCTTTGCTGTTTTTTTTTTCAAGTATGTTTTGTGATGTATGTGTGTACAGCCATGCGAAAATGGCTCGTAAAAGTGGAGTATGGCATTAGACCATTTGTGTTTATGTATATATGTATGGTTTCATGATGTGACTATGGACTGGAATGGAAGTGTTGGGCAAATGATCAGCCATTGGAATGGCTAAATATGATTATATGTGGACCTATGTATGACAAAACTCTAGTTGGCCCATGGAAACCACGAAATAGGTAAAGTTTACCTTGAAAACAGATGCTGACAGCAGCAGTGGTGTGGATTTGAAAAATCACTAAAAATTGTAGGAATGAAATTAAATAGTGAATAAATTATGTAAATGAACCTGGAGAATCTACTTTTATATGGAAGAAACGAAACGGTTATATGAGTTATATGTTAAGAGATATTAAAGTTCTCGTGAAACAGGGCCAGAACGGTTTCTGGATCCCCTGTTCCAACTTTGGAAATTCACTATAAATTAACCAGAGATAATTAGGAGTCATGCCATATATGTATAGATTACTATTTGAGTCTAGTTTCTATAGAAACAAACGGCATCAGTATTGAAGCCCTGTACAGGAATATACCCAAGTCGTAATGCGCGAAGGTCAGTGTAGTCGATCCCTGTAACAGGGGATACTTTAACTAATAAACTGTACTAATTGGCCCGACCAAAAATTCTAGAAAAAAATATGTAGATGGACATATGAGTCTAATTTTAGGGAAAAATTACGAAACTGATTTTTGAGCTTTGAAACTCAAGATATGATTTTTATGGCGACAGTGATGCAGTAACCAGCTTGTCTGGAAAATTTTAAATGGACTGTGAAAATAATTAAGTCTGTGTGCACCTTGTGTTCGACTCCGGTAACGGACTCGGGTACGGGGTGTTACAGAGCCTACACGGCCGTGTGGCCTACACGACCCAACTGGCCAACCCGCGTGGGCCACATGGCCCAAATAGCCCAGACCATGTGGTCCACACGGTCTAGTACGCGGCCATGTGATGCAAAACAATTTTGAAAATAGTATATGTTTCTGAGTTTTTCTGAGTTCTAATCGATGTTTCGGGTTAGAATCACACACCTAATGGCAGATTTGATTGAAGCCTTACCACTAAACTAGTAGGCTACTCTTGTCCTCAGTTGAATGAAAATAATATATAAATCGGATGTTCAAAAACAATGATATAGGCAAAAATAACAAAAATGCAAGACAAAAGATTTGAACTCAAAACCTCTCATACCCAAGCACAACACCTAACCACTAAACCAAATTAATTCATTTGAAAAAAAATTTACAATCGTAACTAAAAATTAAGACGTGCCCACTCTTGATTTCACTATCCCAATTTCTTCTAACCTGGTTTTCGGGATGTGACAAAACCAGCCTAAGTCGTAGAACGATACAAGCTGAAAAGTCCTATGTGACTTAAGTAGTACTCCATATGGATGACAGTTATGCTAAGTTTTGATACTTCCACCACTTATATTCATTTGTACATAATTGTATTGTAATACCCCCTACCCGTATCCATTGCCAGAATAGGGTACGAGGCATTACCGGAGTTCTTGAACATTCTCGAGATAATTACGAGTCATTTATTATTGATTTTGAAAATAATCATAGCGTCTCTCTATTGGGCCCTCAAGCCCAAACATACACTAGAAACCAACTGGAATTAAATCGGGATTATAAAAAATTCGCAAAATCTTAAATTTTATTTTTATCTAAGTACTTACCATTTCAATGATCCTTATAATTAAACATGTTACCATTCAATCAATTGCTTGGTACTTGTCTAAGTGTCAAACAACATCATTGTTAGTATACTTGCACATATTTCATCTAAATTCAATATTGATATACTTATTTTCTCGACATATCGCACTTGAGTTTAATAATAGTCTCAACTTACATAATTTCCTTGTATCAACATATCAAAGATAATCATATATGTACATGTCATGAAACATATCATTCTCTTACCGTTTCTTTATAAGTATATATAAATCATTTCATTATATCCATATTTCATGCTCCATCATTTCCATATATTTTATGTATATTTATTAGGTAAAGTTTATATCAAACTTAACATAAATTATATTCCATATTTATTCTTATTTCGTTTATCTATCTTCATAATTATTTCATACAACTATTTTGTACATATATTTCCATATGATCAGTTCTTGTAAACATTTCACACAACCATTTCATATAACCATTCGTCATCTGATACATATTACCTGAATATCACTTGTTCAATAGATGTCATAGCGTCTCCCATCCACGGTCTTATTTATCTTTGACATGATGCCATAGTGTCTTTCAACTATGGTCTTACTCATTTTCTGTCATGTTGCCATGGTATCTTTCAACCATGGTCTTATCCTTTTCATGTCAAGTTGCCATGGTATCTTTCAACCATGGTCTTATTCGTTTCATGTCACGCTGCCACGGTATCTCTCAACCATGGTCTTTTTCATTTCCCGTCATGTTGCCATGGTATATTTCAACCATGGTCTTATTCTTTTCATGTCACGTTGCCATGGTATCTTTCAACCATGGTCTTACACATTTCATATCATGTTGCCATGGTATCTTTCAACCATGGTCTTACACATTTCATATCATGTTGCCATGGTATCTTTCAACTATGGTCTTACGCATTTCATTTCAGAAAGCACACTCCGCGAACCTCATCATTACTGGCGGGATTACGATCGAGCTAAATCTGTAATATAAACTCATAGAGTATTGTCAGGATTACCAGTCCAGGCTAAATCCCCTGCAACGACAATTACTCTAATGAGCTTGGATCTGAATTACCAGTCCATGCTAAATTCAGACCCTAATTTGGATTCCCCTTCCGGGCTAAATCCATTTTACACATATTCTTCGGGAGGGCTATATCAGGATAGGATCACCCGTCTGGGCTAGATCCTTTTTTACCGTCAATTCCTTTTCCAACGATCCATCAAATTTTATTCCATTCCATTCAACCGAGATTTATTTTCAATTTATATCGAGTATTATCAATATTTCATCAATTATCATGAATTGAACATTCAAATCATATTTTTATCACATAACCACATATTTCAAGTATTTAAAAAATACAATTCAAGTTACACAAACTTACCTCAGTGCTTGTTTGTGTTTATAATTTCATTAATCCGATATATTTTCTTTCCAAGATCAAGTCTCGTATTTGAGTCGTCCAGATCTTTATAAATAAATTTGATCATCATTATCATTCATTTCATATTCTAATACATTTAACTAATGCTCTAGGAAAAATTACCGTTTTGCCCCTAAACTTTTAATTAATGACGATTTCATCCTTAGGGTCAGAAAAATAAAATTTTTGCAATTTAATCCTTATTTCCAGCTATTATTCTCATACATATTGATAACAATCCATGAATTCTATAAAATATCGGAATTTTTCATAATTTCAACACTTTTCAATTTAATCCCTAAAGCATGTTTTCCCCCAATCTTGAACTAAACTAATAATTTCATTCAATTTTGTAACTTAAATAATAAAATAATCCATTTCATGCAATTTGGTCATTTCTAAATTTTTTACAAAATTGCCCATAAAGTTTTACTTTTATTCAATTTAGTCCTTGAGCCTAAAATATGAAAATTAGCCATGCTAGATGAATATTCATGCATATTTTTCCTCCTCCTCCTCTCCATTCCACATCCTTAATGTAGATAACACACTTGTAAGTAACATTATCCATAATTTTTATTATTTACTTTTATGAATATTCAAGCTGTTTATCTGCGTCATAGTCACTAAATTATTTATATCTGGAACTATAGAACTCCAAATTAAGATCCTATAATTTTCCTAAAACTATACTCATGTATCTTCTTATCATAAGATTTTCAGAATTTTGGTTTAGCCAATAAGTACAGTTTATTCTTTAAAGTTACCCATGTTCTCATTGTCTTACAGTTTGAACCTTCTTCACTAAAACTAATTATCTCATTGTAAGAGATTCGGATGATGTTCCCACTTATTTCTATTGAAAATAGACTCATTAAGGATTTTAAAATATAAATTTAATCCCTTAATTATTTTTATCAAATTTTTATGATTTTCCAAAGTCGAACAGGGAACCTGAAATCATTCGACCTTGTCTCACTAAATTTATTATATCTCACAATTAAAAATTTCATTGCCTACACTGTTTCTTCTATAAGAAACTAGACTCAATAAGCTTTAATTCCATATTTTTTTTATATTCGATTTTCACAGTTTATGGTGATTTTTCAAAGTTAGCCTACTGCTGCTGTCCAAAGCTGTTTTAGTGCAAGATGTTAATTACCATGTTTATAACACCCTTATTTTCTTTCTCTACACTATTTTTCATCACTTTCTCTTATTTTCTCTTCACTAACATATAAAGAACAAGGATCATAGGTAAAGAAACTCTACATTAACATCAATCTCATGCTTTTTCAATAATATCAAACTTAAAAATATATTGAAATCATGATGTCCTTACCTTGTTCTATTGATTCCAAACGTCATCTTGATTTTCTCTCTCCATCAGCCTCCATTTCTTGAATCCAACTTGATATTTTAACTTCCCATAGCCTCCTTAACATTTTTCTCTCTTGGTAGCTAAGGAAATTCTTTTGATTTTTGGGTAAAAATGGTAAATTTTTGGTAGAAGGACCAAATCGTAAAGAAAAGAAAGTTTCTTTCTTCCTTTTCTCTTCATACATTGGGTGCATGGGAAAAAAGATGATGATTCTTCATCTTTCTTTCCTTATATATACTAAATAAAATAATAATAAAATAATAAAATATTATTTAAAAATTAAATTAAAATATTAATAAACTATTATTTATTTATTTAATCTAAAATATCTCCAACATCATCATTGCTTTCTAGATTTCTCTCTCTTCCAATTGACCATTTTTCCCTTTATTATCTTTTAAAATTCCATCCTTGAGTCATCATTTAATTTGGTAAAATTACAATTTAGTCCCTCATAGTTCTTCACCTATTCAATTTGGTCCTAATTCATCCATTTTCCTTAGTTTCTAGATCATTCCACTCTTAAAATATTTACACTATTGGTCCTTCAACTTTTTCATATTTACACTTTAACCTCTCAAATTTTGAGTATTTACTCTTGTGCAACAAAACTTTTCTCACTTTTACAATTTAGTCCTTTCTTGAATTAATATATCATAATATACTTCTCAATTTTGACATAACTCAAAATTTCCCTTTTTGTCACTTTATTTCATTATTTTACTATATCAAGGATAATATCTTACTGTAAAAGTTTTCGGGATATTACATGTATATTTATATATTTATTTTGATGGAACATATACTTAATATTCTTTATTTGTTTGCTTTGTAATTTAGTGGATTAACAAGTCTAATTTTAGAAATTATGAGTCAATTGTATATCATTCTAGAGTTATATGTTTATTTATGCTATCTTGTTAATAAGTTTCTATTCAATTTCATGTATCATACTAGTTCAAGTACATTTTATCTTTTTCATGTTTATTTCTTATTTTCAGTTTGTTTTGTTTTTTATTTTATGGTTTTTGCTTAGTTTGCTTGAGGACAAGCAAAGACTTAAGTGTGGGGGTATTTGACCTGACGTCAAATGTATTAGTTATTTTAGGTCATTTCTACACTTAACGAGCTTATTTTATTGGAATTTTATAATTAATTATTATATTTTTAATATTAGTAGGTTAGGAACTAAATATTAAAATAAGTGTTTTTACATATTTTCTGCCATTTCGATGACCCATAAGGTTGACTCAGGACTCGTGAGTGACTAATGGGCTATTTAAGCGCGTAGGATGCCAATTTAGGTCTAAGAATGCAAGGGATGATGATTTGGTCAAGGTACCCAGAAGCCTGTGTTGCAACATGGATCGACAAAGCTACTAAAGGCCTGGAATACACTCGATGCCATGACAAGGAGCTTCCTCTCATCACGATGATGCGATGACTATGGGAGAGCATTCACAATGGCGACTTCGTGAGAAGGAGCCTTCCCATATCACGATGACGCAACGATGGCATGCCAAAATGGAGCTTAATTCTTGGATAGCACTCTTGGGATATTTCCATATTTGGACCCTAGCATTTATCAGAATATTGCATTTATAGGTATCCAATTATATCTAGGTTTGAGTGGTCTCCAAGTAGCCTGTTGCCAATATAAGCAACCTTAGGGTCACCAAAATTGTATGCAGACTTTGAGACAAACAATTTTGCTATTCAGTTTTCTTTGTCTTTTCTTTTTATGTACTTGTAGTCGAAACTTTTCTATTCCAACGTGAAGACAATTGCAGTGGACATTGCTTTGGGGTCATGCTTCAATAAATTTGTGACCTTTCTCTTATCTCTTATTCTTTTATTTATATTTTCCTTAATCTTATCAATTAGTGTTTGTATGAATAATTGAATAAACTATTGTGCTTATTTCATATCCCGTATGATTCGGTTATAAAACTAATTATTAAGTAATTATTTATCTAAAATTAGTTGTTTATTCAAGAGTACTTAGTATATTAGGGAGTGATGCCCTTGATAAAATATTGAGACAAGTGAGACCAGAAAGGTATCCTATCGTGTATAACTTGTGTCAAGTGGAAAGACCAAGAAGATATCCATATGCTTAGGAATAAACCAGAAGGGTGACTTAAGTGGCAATTCTTAGTGAAGATGATACTGGAAGGATATTTTTAGTTAAGGGTGAAAAATAACTTAATCTAGGATAATTAATTATTTAATTAGATAATTAGGGATTTAATCGATCATAGGCTAGAGGCTCATTGTTGACAATAGGAATAGGAAAGTCCATTAGGTTTATTTAGATTAGATAATTTAATTACAATATTAATTTGGATTCACACTACTAATTCGTGACTTGATTATAGTAGGAATTATTTTTTGTAATTAAATTAATAATATTTTTTCCTATCTGCAATCCCTTGGGTATGATCATCGAAATACTTATCAAAGTTTCGTTGTAAACTTTACTATATTACAATTTGACCCACACACTTGCGGACACCGCCGATTTAACTATATATCTTTTTGGTGTGCTATTTTCTATAAATGATAGCACATTTATAGGTAGTCACCAACCTCATTTAACCTTTAATTACTTCCTACGGTTGTTAAGCCTAGGGTTTAAGAATGTGTAATTTATACCAACTAATTCTATAGGAAACCCTTACTCCTTCGTTAATCACTCCCACATCCACTCGTTAATCTCCCCTAAGAGATGTAGCTACTCATGGTAATCATAATCTCAAACTCAATTGATATAAACATGTAAATAACATGAATAAATAGAAAGAGAAAAGAGATATAGAATAATCTTAATTTGTATTGATTAACATCAAAATAGCAAATCTCTCGATTGGGAAGATGAATCTCATCACTTGCAAAGGAAATAAACTGAATAACATCGATTGAATAAAATAAATCTTTGATCGAAATCGATTCCAAGATAAAAGAACAAAGCGTTTAAGAAAATAAAAGAAAACTAAATCTAAATCCTACTCCTAAACTACGAGGGATTTTGGATGCATCTAAGATCGTTGGTTACATCAAACCTCTAAAGTCTTATTTATAGAAGTGTTAGTAGCCCAGATTAGGTCTCCAACACGTCCTAGGTTTTCATATAAGCTCGATTGTGCAATGAAATTAACCTTGAAGGACTTGGGTTACACGTCAAGCCTGTGTCACGCCATAGACATTGCATGACGCAACACGACACCAATTTCTTGGGCTTCTGGGTCTGTTTCATGCTTTAGCTACTCGGGAAGCTTGGGAGACACTTGTCCCTTGTTCCTACGTCCATTAGGCCTAAAATTCAGCATCCTGCACACCAAAATTAACATATTAGAACTACCTAGGGCCTATGTCGGCCTAATAGGTCTTAAACACTCAAAAATGTGTTAAGAACATTTATTTTATTAATATTTACTAACTAACTACTAAGTACCACAAAAATGCAATGATCAATACTAAAATAACTAGAAAACAAACTGTTTAAATGTCGAAACGTATCTAAACTACCACTATAATCAGCGGTAGGTCAAATACCTCCACACTTAGGTTTTTGGTTGCCCTCAAGCAAACTAAACAAAATAAAACAAAACAAACTAAATAAACTATAAAAACAAACTAAAAACAAGAAATAAACATGCAATAAAATAAAATATACTTGAGTTGGCTTGATAAAGGAGATTAGATCGAAGAATATTAACAAGATAATTTAAGTAAACTCAAAATTCTAGAGTGATATGTAATTGACTCACAATTTCCAAACTTAAACATATTAGTTCACTAAATTACAAAGGAAACAAATAAAAGAATATTAACTATAGGTATCCCTTAAAACAAATATACAATTATACAATTATGTTCAAAAGAATACAAGTAGTAGAAATATCAATCCTCGGTGCAATTTTCATCTAAATAAAGCATTACGTAGGTCACATGGGACTTTTCGACTTGTAATGTCCTACAGCTTTGGTTGGTTTGAAATTCAAAAGTAGGCTCGACAAAACAACCAAGTATGAAAGTAGTTTGGAACATTATATTGTCCCCTATACTTCCCCAAATGTACATATAGCTTACCACCATATATTTATTTATCTTATCTTCCTCATTTATCCATTTACTAAACATAGTATAATATTCATGAGTACAATCATCCGAGCTCATATTTTTCACAAACATGAATGTACTCTTTCTTTCCAACTCACTTTTCTTTTATTTTTCTTTTTCTTTGAGATTTTCTTGATTTGATATTTTTTACTTTTTCTATTTTTTTTACAAGCTCAAAAATCTTATACTCACAATACCAAACAATTCTTTAGTTCACTCATTTTTTTCTTTTGAAACCATCGTTATGTATCTACCTAGTCCATCAATATCAATTATCAGACTTCTAAATCTGTGCAAGGGCTAAGAAAATAAAGGATCAAATATATTATTCAATAAGCTTACAGTTTCATTTGCGGTTCATTAAGAAAATAGATTCAGGCTTCAAAATAGGTACTATGGAAATATATACAGGATAGCCCTTTGGTTTGAAAAATGTCTACCAAACAATGCCTTAGGTCATCCTTAGGTATTTCAGTTCATGGATTCAATTAGACAAGTTTATCAATTTATACAACCTATAATTCAATTAAACATGCATGCAAATTATATATCTATTTAACATGTGGTATACTTTGTAACGCCCCGAATTTGGGCCTAGAAGTATTGGGCCTTGAGTATGGGTCCGTAAAGAGGTTGTATATAAGTATTTAATTGTGCAAGGAAATGACACAATTAAATGTCTAGTTTTGTGGTTAATGGCCCTGAGAAGTATTGGAGAAATCTTGGGTTTAAACCTGGGCTTTAGCAAAAATTTTGGTTTTAAGTGAATAAAACCTTGGGTGCTTGGACGAAGGCCTTTTAAATTATTGTGGTAAATAAATGTCACAAAGAAGCATGTAGTTTAGTGGTTGTGGCGTCATTAAGGTTGCAAGGGAGCCTGGGTTCAAGTCTTGGCTCTTGCAATTTATTTTGGTTTTTCTTTTAAAGGAACCTGGACTTTGGCCTATAGACCTTATAATTAATTGAGGCTAAAATGGTGACACAAAGAGCCTTGTGGTGTAGTGGCAAGGTGGCGTGTTGTGTAACTGTGAAGTCTAAGGTTCAAGTCTTGGGATGCGCAATGGGGTATTTATTTTGCTATTTGAACTGTGTAGGAGGTGGAGTTAGACTGGAACTCTGTGGTTGAAGTGGACATATAAAAATAAGAAATTTTCTTAATGGTTGAAAGTGATCCCACATCAGGAAGCTAACATGGGAATTGGTGAAAAGCTGGCTTTAAATAGAGCGAACAAGATGAGCTGGTGATCACTGGTTTTAGGAGGGATTATTTCATACCTGCTTAACCAAGGTTGGTGATCGTGGACTTCGACGCATTCTCATAAACAGGTGTGTATTCACGCCCTTCTTTGTTGGAAGTCGGTAAAATCTGAAAAGCTGAAACCTCAGCACTCGGGGCCTCACAAGCGTGTGAATGCACGAGGGGCGAACTGAGCCCACAAATCATGGGCGATAAATTGTAGAGGCCGCCACGAGATTTCTCGTGTGCTGGGGCTGTTCTGGATGGGGCCCGCTTGTGTAAATCTAACTGATAGGTGGGAAGTAGTTGGGCTTGTCATGTCATGTGCATGGCATAGGCCGTTAAGGGCCGAAATGGGCCGTGTGGGCTCAATGGGCTCGTGGGCCCCACACGGATTAAATTCACAGTAAGTGATGAATATTGGACTAGGCTATGTAGGTCACATAGCCATATCTAAATTTGGGCTAAATGGGCCACACAAGGGTGTGGGCCCACTTGGGCCAAGTAGTGGACCTTAGGGCCATTTGCATCGTTATGTTTGTTTAGATTACTTAAGTTGCTCGAGGTGATAGTGGACCTTCTGTTGGGTCATTAAGACCCCGGTTTGTAAAATCACCGAAATACCCTTATAGTGCAAAATGACCGTAATACCCTTGTATGGTAGAATGGCGATTATGCCCTTATGTTCCGTATGACTGATGTGCCTATGATTTAAATATATGATTGTGCTGAGTATGACTTTGCATGCACCCTAGACTCGACCTAGACGTTACGACCAAATCTAATGTGCCACATCAATTGCCTGAAAACTCGATAAGCTTATGATGATAAATCGGTTGTCGTAAAAGCCTTTAAAGTTTTAAAGCCCGAGAGTGCTTAGTGTTTCATGCCATTTAAAAAGTGTATTATTTTCAAGACACCTGTTATTATTAGAATTAAAATTTATAGGTTCAATTTTAGAAAACGTTGTTATTTTGAAAACCTAAAGTTCCTACTCTAGTAGTTTATAATTATTAAGTCATAGCCCATAAAAGTTAAAAAAAATCTCCCAATGGCCTTATTACATAACAAAACCAAAAAATAAATTCTATAAGTGAATAAACCATAAACAAGACTTTTGAGTTCGTGTGGCCGCCTCCGAGTCCCTCGCAGCTCCAAACCATCTAAGCTTAGGGATTACCTGTACTGTTAGAAACGGGGTGAGTTTACGAAAACCCAATGTGTAACCCACTTACCAGAGTAACAGTCAATATACAGAACAGAGACAGTCTGGGCCTTAGCCCTAAACATTAACAATGTAATATGGGCCTAAGCCCTATACAGTAGTCCAACACACATATGCAACCCATCCCAATCCAACCATCACACCATGTGGGGATTAAATCGACCCACCCACCCAACACACAGTATCGTAGCTATGCTACTATAGGTAACGCAGCAAAGCTGCTAGTAGAAATAAACGTGGCATAGCCACTAATGTCAGAATACGTGGCAAGGGCACTAGATCAGCAAAACGTGGAAAGGCCACTAGTACAGTACTTCCTCCGAATCAAAATCCCAACCCCAATGCAGAATGTCATAAATAACACGTGTATGCAGTGTCATACTCAAAACCAGCCATATCAATGTCATACACCTGTCACTTAACCTACTACTAGGGTATAAAGGTCATTTCGTTAGTTAGGGGTAAAATAGTAATTTTACCCCTTAGGGTATTTCAGTCATTTAACTAGTTTTTAGGATCTTGGTACAGAAAATAACCCTTTAGAAGGTCTACGATCATCTCGAACGACTCAGACAACCCATATGGTCAAAACAGTGTAAATGGGCCGAAGGCCCAATACTCGGCCCAACAAGGCCTATAATGGCCCTAGCCCATAAAACGCATGCAACGGCCTTATAGTCTACTGCCTATAATATGTAGGCTTGGTTCACCCCACGAATGATTGCACGCTTGCAAGGCCTTAAAAGCTGAAGTTCTGGCTTTTCGGCTTTTGCCGATCTACAACAACCTTAGTGTGGTTGCACACCTATGTTCCTCATTGGACACAGCGTAAGGTTGGGTGTACGACTACACACCTTAATTTGCAAAAGCGACAGAATTCCCTACGAGTCCAAGGCCTACAATCAACCCAACATTCCATTAGTCTCCACCACATTCAATCGCAACAACTACTTTTAACCCAACTCTTCTACTTACCTTGATCGAAGAGAAGGTGGCCAACTGTATCTAGATTAGCTAGGGTTGATCTCGCGTATCTTGGCCCTCACACACTACAGTTTAACAGATAAAAAGTAATTAAAAAAATAACCTAAAAACCCTAAAGATAACACTCTTAAAACAAGGAATAATCGACCTACCCAAGTGTTGGAAGACAGGGTTCCGATGGCTCAAGAATGTTCTGCGCCCTTCATTCCTCAGTGATAACTGAACCCCACGAACATACATCATAGAAATAGAAGTCACCACTCAAAAAATATAGAGAACTAAGAGAAAGGAGTATTTGGCTTAGAGAAAATAATAAAAGAACAAGGTTAACAGTCACTACACGATATACTTACCACTAGCAGAGAGGCACTGAATTTGCTCAATCAAACTAACCGGGTAACACAGAGATTTAAAAGATGAATAAAAGAAATAGGGAAGGATTCAACATAGAGAAGGGATATTCGACTAACACAGAAGCAACCCAAATAAGATGAACCAGATGAACAAATGGTATTCGGCCAAAGTTCTAAGGGTGGAAGCGTAATAGAGATGTGATGGAAAAAAGGTTTGAGAGTAAGAAGAAGGAGAAGAGGATTTCGGCATAGTGTTGAGTGTAAACTAGGGTAGTGTTCAGTTAGGGACTTAGAAGAGAAAAAGAAAGAACGCAAAAGGTTTTACTAATCGGCACAAAATGAAACAAAGATTTCAGCTTTTTCCAAAAGGCACACAGAGAAGTCGGCAAAGGAGAATGGTACCCAAAGTGACCAAAAAGAGCAAGAAGAATGATAGCAAAAGAAGAGTTCGGCCCCTAATCCCTACCCAAATGCCGAAAATACACTCCCTAAACCCCTTAGCCAAATTTGCACCCTCACACACTCCCAAACGGCTATAAACTCCTTCCCATTTCAAATTCCATGAAAATCTCCAAAATTTTCTCCCCTTATCCATCCATAACAACCTCCAAGACCCATTCAAACTCTCACCCAACAGAGTTTTAGCCCACTACTAACTCTTGCCGTCCCAAGTAGCAAAATTAACATCTTTCACTTCTATGGGATTCGAACCCCAGTCTTCTCATCTGCCAAAACACGCCACATGCCACCAAGCCCCAAGGCTTTTTGTGGTAACAAGCAACCAAAATTATTCATAAATTCTAGGTGCTAAAGTTCAGGCTCTTTTTAAGAGAAAAACAAAATTTTTGCAAAAGCCAGAGTTTGAACCCAGGCCTTCCTCGACACCCCCAAAGACGCCCAAATCATTTAGCCACCACACCAAACATGCGATTTGTGTCAAACTCGGTAAAATTACAAACCCTAAATTTTTAGGGCGTTACATATTGCATGGGGTTGGGTTGTTATGGACGAAGGAAGTGTACAGCCTGTAGCCGTCCTGTATAAGGCTTTAGCCTTTCTATGATAGTTATGGCTTATAGTCGTTCTGTTAATTGGCACTGCGATATTTACGGCCTTTAGTTGTCCTGTCTATAGTGTTGAGTCATTCTGTCTACGACATTGAGCTGTCCTGTCTACGGCGTTGAGCAGTCCTGTTGACTTAGTGCCGCAACCAGTGCTAAGCTTGGTGTGTTGGCTAGGTGGGTCGATTTTATCCCCACATGGTGTGTTGGTTGGTATGGGTGGTGTGTTGGTTAGACTGGGCTGGGAATCTGTCTGCATATCTACATCTAATACTGATTCTGTACTGGGCTTAAGCCAACCTAATTCTATTAATGGGCCATGCCAAATGTTACTGATTTTGAGAATGGGCTAGGCCCAATTGATTCTGATGAGGGCTGAGACCCAAGTGAAATTGTACTTGGCTTTGGTCTACACACATTGTTCTGTTACTGTAAT
The DNA here is from genome assembly GCF_025698485.1 of Gossypium arboreum. Lineage (NCBI taxonomy): Eukaryota > Viridiplantae > Streptophyta > Magnoliopsida > Malvales > Malvaceae > Gossypium > Gossypium arboreum. The sequence goes on from NC_069081.1 coordinate 70,955,567, forward strand.
GGGCTCCAGCCTAGACTGATTCTAAATTCTGTCTGTTTACTAACTGTTTTAGTTTAGGAGGGGATTACACATTGAGTTTTCTTAAACTCACCCCGTTTATTAACTGTGTAGGTAATCCCCAACATTAGGAGGATTGTACTGCGAAGGACTCGGAGGTGGCCACACAACTGCTATTGTTTCTGATTTTCTTTTAAGTTATTTACAAGTATTTATATGTAATCTAGGTTGTAATAAGGCCTCTTTTAATTTCTGGTTCTAAATTTCGAACTTTATATACTGTTTTATAACTACTAGAGTAGAACACGATTTTCTTTTCCAAAACAATAACTATTTTTTAAAATATAACGTTTCCGCAAAACTTTAAACTAAGCTTCTGCAGTAAATAAAGTTTTTAAGGTAATAATGTTTTACAAGAGAATGACTTTTAATAAACCTATGAAAATTGAGGTTTTCACAAAGTTTTAAAATGGCTAGAGGTTCTAAATAGCAAGAAGGGTTTTCAATGAGAACATGGTTTTCAAAAAATACTTTAATGTGACACGCCAGATTTCGGCCATAGTGTCTAGGCCGGGTTTGGAGTGTTACATACTTAACATCTTTAATCTATTCATAGTGTAATAAATTGAACTAATTAGTATAAAAATTAGAAAATTTAGAATAAAATATTATCAAACTAAATTTATAGTTTATTCACAAAATCTTATTAACATGCTCATAACCAGTCACTTGTTGTATAGAAGCTCCATTACGTAAAAAACACACAATAAAATTAAAAATTACTAAAAACCTAGAAAACAAAACAAAATAATAGAATTTTTTTAAAACTCTTCCTAAGTTACCCCCAAACTTTATTTGGCAAATTGTCCCTAAGTTATCCGATTGGTTTGAAAAGTGCAACGAAATTGGTGGGACTGACTCTTCTTTGTAGTGTTGGCTCAAAATTGTAGTGCCTTCAAAAGCTATGGGGTTCCTGCTATGACACCCCTAATGTGACCCTAGTCGGAGAGTGGTTTCGGGACCACAAAATCGAGTCACAAGAATAATTAGGTGTTATATTCTGTGCTTATTGTATGTGGAATTTGTATGCGTAAATATTTCGTGCCTTGATTTTATTAATTAGGTGCTAATTCATAAGAAAGGACCCATGTGTTAGGACTTGAAAATGTGATAGGTGAATTTTAAGTGGCCAAATAATGCATGAAGTAAAGACATGAGGATTTGCATGTCAATTTAGCCAACTATAGGAAGTGGTAGGCCATGGTAATGAAGATGGGCAAAAGAAAACATGTCTTGAACATGTTTTGCTAATGGTGGATGTTAGAAATAATAAAATAAAGAGCATGGGCAAGGAACATGTTTCAAACATGTCTAGTTAATGGATCATGTTAGAAAGAATAAAGAAATGGAGAAAAAGGGAAATGATGAACAAAAAAAAGAGTGTGGATGCCCCCTTGTTGCCGTGAGTTGAGGAAAAAGAAAGGAGAAAAAAAAAATTTTGTTGTTCATCCTTTCTCATTTTGTTACAATTGCCATGGCTTGAGAAGAAGAAAAAAAAAGTGTTCATGTTTTCTTTCTTTTGCTATAGCCGAAACAAAGGGTGAAAAGAAGGGAGATTTATTCAAGTCAATTCGGCAAGTACCTTTAGCTACTAGGAGGTAAGCTTTGAGTTTGTTGATTTGGTTTTGTAATATGCTAAGTTGAATGGTGGATGCACTCTTGGTAAGGTCAAGGAAGTTGAGATTTCTTGTGTGTGTCTAGGCAAAATGCCGAATGATTTAGTGTTGGAGATAGGAGCTTACTTAGAATGATAAATTCTTCTCCTATGATTATTTTTCTTGCATGTTAAATGGCTCCTACTTAGCCATGCAAAAATTTGTAATTTGTATGGATGATTGGAGCATTCGGCTAGGGTATAAAGGAAGGGATTTTGGTTGTTTCATCTAAGTATGGATGATGAATGTGCTATGGAAAGAAATCGGTCTTCCTATGAATATGATTCGTGAATGTTTATATTAGTAAAATAATTTATGTTCAAACACTTGAGGATTCGGCATTGTCCATGACTATTGTGTTTAGGAGGTGATTTTGATTATTTGAATATTGGAAAGTAAGAATAGGTGTGATCGGTCATGGGAATTTGAGATGTTGTACATTAGAATTGAAAATACTTGAGACTAGGTTACCTTAATAGTGATAATACATTCGGCCTTGATGCATTAATTGAATGTTGGCTAAGGTTTTGATATTTTGAACAAGGATAGTTGTGAATGGAGTGAAAACCATTAAATTATACACATAAGTATCCAGCAAGAAATTTAACTACTAAATGTATTTATACTAGGAGATCAAGACATCAAAAGGGGAGAATCAAACAAAGGCAAAGCAAAGATAATCGAGTAGTCGATTGGAAATCGTTTCATCCAATATAAGGTAAGTCATTAAGCATATATTTGGTATTGTTTTAAATGATCATAATATCTATGCAATTGTGTTTAATGAGATGATATTTAAATGAAAATGTATGTGTATGGAATGATGACATTGTTGAATGTAAAAGAAATAGTGAAATGTGTAGAAAGTTTGCTTTCGGCACTAAGTGTCGGGAACAATCGTGTACGGTGACGAGATTGGCACTAAGTGTGCATGCTGGAAATATCTGACCTTTGGGTGTGCGAGCTCGAAGGGTATGGCACTATGTGTGCGGGCTTAAATCACATGGCACTAAGTGTGCGAAATCGAGTATTAAGCACTGTGTGTGCGTACTCTATATATATATATCTCCGATCGAACAATTATATCGAGTGGAGTATGGACAGCGGAAAGAGTAAGTACCTTGAGTTCGTGGCTAATAGATACTATGTTCATGCTCGGGGTTGAGTCGGTAAGTTTTAAATCTATGTGATGATTTCAATTGCATGATTGTTGCGGAAATGAAATGATGAATGGAAATTGCTTCAAATATCCTATTGAATAGTATATGAAATGTAAATGTATGACTTGGTATGACATTGATCCGAAAGGTCTAAAGAACTATGGTAGTTCGGTATGGCTGGAACGCTGGGCCTTGTTTCATTATTTCATTTTATGATAATTTTAGTAACAGATGCTGCCAGCAGCAGTGAGGTGAGATGGAAAAATCACTAAAAATAGTAGAAGTAGAATTAAATAGTGAATAAATTATGAAATTGAACCATGATGAATCTATTTTCATATGGACGAAACGAAACGACCATATGAGCTGTATTTTAAGGAATACTCAGGTTTTCGCGAAACAGGGCCAGAACGGTTTCTGGATCCCCTGCTCCGACTTTGAAAATTTACTATAAATTAACCAGAGAGAATTAGAAGTCATTCTCTATATGTAGAGATTCCCTTGTGAGTTTAGTTTCTCTAGAAATAAACGGCATAAGTGTTGGAGCCCTGTACAGGAAGATATCCAAGTCGTAGTGCACAAAGGTCAGTGTAGTCGAACCCTGAAACAGGGGAGACTTTAACTAATAAACTGTACTAATTGGCTCGACCAAAAATTCTAGAAAAAAATGTGTAGATGGGATTATGAGTCTAGTTTCAGGGAAAATTTACGAAACTGATTTTCGAGTTCTGGAACTCGATATATGATTTTTAAGAGGACAGTGACGCAGTTAGCTAGCCTGCCTGGAATAGAAATTAAATATTTCCAAGAGAGAAATAAGGGAAGTAAGCCCGGTAACACCACGTGGTCAAATCCGGTGACGGTCACGGGTTTGGGGTGTTACACCTGCAAAGAAAAACTATGTAACAACCCGATTTTGGGTCTAGTCTAAACAGTGGTTTCGGGACCATAAATCTGACGTAGGAAAATTTATTTTTCTTATATTTTTATGGTCTACAATTTTATGGAATGATTCTATGAGAATTTCGTTCAAAAATTTTGACGTTTGGGCACTTAATTTAGCTAAAAGGACTAGATTTTAGAACGTTCAAAACTTGAGTTCTAGAAGCTAGAGGTGTTTAATTGCTATGAAGTTTTAAATTGAAGGTCCTTAGATGATAATTAGACCATTTGTTAAGTTAGTGGACAAAAATGACATGAAGTAAGAGAAATTTTAGTGTTTTAAGAAAAGGGTATTTTGGTCATTTAGTAATTAAATGAATTATTAAGCAAATCAAAAGCCAATTTTTTCTCATCTTCTACTCCTTGGCTGAAATTTACAAGAGGAAGACATAGCAGGGTTTGTCAAGCTTCCAAGCTTGATTGTAAGTCCGTTCTAGCCTCGTTTTTAATGCTCTTTACATTTTTGAAGTCGTCGTAAATCGATCTACCAATTTCTAGCACTAATTTGAGGTATGATTAAGGTCTAGCATTTGACCCATGTTAGACATATGTGTATTTTGATGGCTAATGGTAGAAAATGCATGTTTGATGTTAGAAAAACAACTTTTGCTAAGTGATTTTTGGTAAAAATGTTAAAAAGGACCAATTTGTAAAAGTTATAAAAATAAGTAGTAAAAGTGTGATTAAGTGGAAAATGTGGGCTGGTATAAGTATGAAAAGTGTTCGGCTAGGCTTGGGTTTTGAAGAAATTAAATAGATTTCAATTTACGAGCCTAGGGACTAAATTGTAAAAATGTGAAACATTAGGGGCAAAATGTAATTTTTCCATAATATGATTTTTGGACTGAATTAAACAATGTGTGTATTAAATAAGTTAAATTTGTTTTTATAGATCAAGATAAACGAGGTTCGAACCTAGATCGGGGGAAAAACAAAGTGTTTGACGATTAGGTCAAATTCTACTATTTTTGTACCGAGGTAAGTTCGTATGTAAACAATGCATTGTTATATTTATGCTTTAAATGCTTTAATATTGTATGAATTGTGATTGACTCTTTGGACATATTCAACAAAGTTTTGATAAGTGAAAATTCTCGGTTGAGCCTTAGGAATAGAATAGGATATGAGTGACATGTCACTAGGAACCCATGTGTTTATGTGATTAGGTGCTGGTCTTGTACGTCCTATGAGTGACAGCTTGTGTGAGCAGCACTCTGTAGCTACGTCCTGACTGATAGCTTGTTTGAGCAGCACTCTGTAGCTACGTCCTGACTGATAGCTCAAAAACGAGTCTATATGTACTATGAGATATATGGTAGCTTTGGCTACATGTATGGCACTTATGTGCAAGATTTCTGAGTATCCGTTAATATTCCGAGTGTTCAATAGGAATGCCAAAATTGTGAAAGGCTATGGTTATGTTGCGAGTTGGTATAGGTATGTACGTAAAACTCATAAGTAATAAGCTCGACATGTGATGAACTCTTGGTAGGATTATGATTGAGTAAGTTATGATTATGAGATTTTGATAATATTCATGTTAATCTTCATCATGTTAATTGTATGTTAATTATGTGGATATGATGCTTATTATTTTAGTAGGAACTTACTAAGCTATAAAGCTTACTCCCATTTCCTTTCCCTTGTCTTATAGTGTCACCAAGCTAGCTCGAAGATCGGAGACCGTCGGAGAGCCACTCCCACTATCAACAATTATTTTGGGACCAATGATTTCAACATTTTGAGTTATGGCATGTATAGGGGACTTGGTCATTTTGTTATGCGTCATAATTGATTTGGCCAAATGTGTTGGCTTATATTGGTTGAAAGTTCATGTTGTATAGGGCCATTTGAAATTGGCTACTATTGGTATAATCAATTTATATGATGATGTTTTTCATGAATGTGGGAATTTACTTGATTGAGTTGATAAGTATATGATGTTTGTGCATGATATATGGTAGCATGTGAATGATGTGTCTATCATGGGAATGATGTGTTGATGTCTTGGTTGTGGCTGATTTGGTTGTATGTAAATGTTTGGATTGGTTCCATGTTATGTTGTGTATGTGTGTGCAACAAAGGGTACCAAAATGGTTTGGTAAATAGTCTTATTTTTGTCTACATAGGTAGGCACACGGACAGGTGGCTAGGCCGTATGTGACACACGGCTTGTCCCACGAGCATGTGTTTAGGCCGTGTGTCCCCTGTACCCTAATTTTTGCAAAACAGAATGCTCAAAATCGATAACAAGGAAGAGACACAGGCATGTGTCTCAGCCGTGTGGATGACACAGCCTCAGGCACGGACGTGTGTCCTAGGCGTGTGAAGTCTGCACCAATTTTTATGAAAAATCAAAATTTTTAAATCGACCACACGACCTAGCACATGGGCGTGTGACTTGGCCGTGCGTCTTCAATTTGTTCATGGGTGACAAACTGAGAGTTAAACGGGTTAGGGACACGGGCGTGTGACTCCTGTTTAGAGCAAAAATTTTCTAAGTTTTATGAAATTTTCCAATTTCTCAGTTTAGTCCCGAACCACTTCTAATGCATGATTTGGGCCTCGTAGACTCGTATTAGGGACTTTATAATTATATGCAAAAAGTTTTAAATTGGACAAAAATTTACGGCTTAGAAATCTATATTTGCTTGTGTTTAAGTCCAATAATGCCTCGTACCCTGTTCTGACATTGAATACGGGTAAGAGGTATTACAAACTAAACACACAAAAAATATATAAATGAAATAGAATCCTAATTAAACTAAAAAAACATAAACACTATCCAAAATTAAAATAAGTCTTAATAATATAAACCCCAAATAAAATTAAAGATGTTTAGAACTAGTTGGAATCAGGCTCCGACTCCTAGTCAACTTCATTGGGTTGTAATCTAATTACCCATGCATGCATGTGTTAATGCCTTGGTGAATGTATGATAAAGTATGGATTAGATGCTAAAAGATAAGGGATGACTTAACGGTTTAAAATGATAATTTGAAATTATGGTGATAAGTTTGATAATGCATGAAATTGGTGTGGAATGCTTCTAAATGGTGTAACAAAATGAATGTGCAATAGGATGACATTATGAGGATGTGAGAGTACCATGGTGTTGAATATTTGAGTGTCTAAATATGTCATATTGCATGCTACGAAATATGTTTGAATGTATGAATGATTGAGGGTGACAATCGACTTGGAAAATAGGCTTTAAATGGTCTGCACGGGTAGACACATGGGCATGTGTCTAGACCATGTGTGACACACGGTGTGCCTCACAGGCGTGTTGAATGGTCGTGTGTCCCCTGCACCCTAATTTTTGCAAGTCAGTATGCTCATTAGTAAAAACACGGGCTAAGACACGGGCGTGTGTCTTGACCGTGTGAGAGACACGACCTACCCACATAGGCGCGTACTCTGCCCATGTAAAGTTTGTACCTTTTTATGAAAAAGTTATTTAATTTTAATTGACCACATAGTCTGGCCACACGAGCGTGTGATACGGTCGTGTGACCTTAAATTTATGTTGATGTCATAGTCAAAGAGTTACACGGCTGGAGGACATGGGCTTGTCGAAGGCAAACGGGCATGTACCCTATCTCACACGGGCATGTGGCTCTGTATTAGGGAAAATTTCTCAAACTTTTCTAAAGTCTTCGATTTAGCCCCAAATCCCTTCTGATGGTTATTTTGGGCCTCGCAAGCCTACATCACGGACAAATTGTGTATGTATGAATGAAGTTGTTTTAAAGAAAAGTTTTATAGCCTGGTTATTGCATGAATGACGGTGTATGTGTTCGGTAATGCCTCATATCCTATCCTGACCTAGGTACGGGTAAGGGGTGTTACATTTAGTGGTATCAGAGCTATGGTTTATTCGATTCTCGGACTAACCTAGCGCATTTAAGTCTAGCTATACATGCCATACGTATATATATAATGATAGTGTGACGACTCCTGACAATATTAAAATGTGTTTACATATAGCAAATGGATCCCGACAGAGTAGTGGCGGAAGATGTAGAAAGTAACGCACCTGGTCTAGCTGAAGGAGCGGTGCCATTCGAGAGTAGACTCGAAACTGTTAGTAGAGGAGAAGGAGGCAGAGAGGCCTTTCTCCACATGATGAATGCATGGTGTACGGAGTTCGTTCGAACGAACCCGAATACTCAACCTCCCCCACCTCTCCCAAATCCTCAACCCACACCTGTAATGCCTCAACGTATGAATTTCATGAGATTTACTAGAACTCCTATTGATAAAATTCGAAAACAAGGTGCTGAGGAATTTAGGGCAAATGCCAATGATGACCTTGAGAAAGCAGAGTTCTGGTAAGAGAACTCGATACGGGTATTTGATGAACTATCTTGTACACCCAAGGATTGCCTAAAATTTTTCATATCTTTGTTGAGAGATGTGGCATATCACTGGTGGAGAACGTTGATATCTGTGGTACCGGAAAGGGTTACTTAGGAATTCTTTCAAGAGGAATTCTGGAAGAAATACATTAGCGAATGGTTCATTGATCAAAAGCGTAAGGAATTTCTAGATTTGAAACAGGGTCATATGACAGTTAGTGAATACGAGAGAGAATTCGTCAAACTCAGTAAGTACGCTCGGGAGTGTGTATCCTCTGAAGCTAAGATGTGTAGAAGATTTGAAGATGGACTTAATGAGGATATCAAGACATTAGTAGGTATTCTTGAGTTGAAAGAATTTGTGGTACTTGTTGAACAAGCTTGTAAAACCGAGGAGTTGATCAAAAAAAAGAGGAAAGCCAAGGCAAGAGATACAAGAAAGAGATATATGAGTAAGTCATTGCCATCTCAGTCTAAGAAAACTAGAGAGATGTATTCTTATTCACATGTTTCAGCTGGACATTCATACGGGAATCATAGAAAGTAGAATTCGGGTTTTAGATCTCAGGCTACATCCGTGGCAAATGTGGGTAACGTTAAACCTTCCAAGCCCGAGTGCCAGCAATTTGGTAGATGTCATTTTGGCACCTATAGGGTGAGTGAGGGATCTTGGTTCAAGTATGGTTCTCAAGACTACTATATTAAAGACTGCCTCTAGATGGTAGAGAAAGAAAGAGTTTAGAACTCAAGGCCGAGTGGCACAGCATTTAGGGGACGACCCTCGAGAAATGCCAGGAATGGGCCTGGTAGTAAGAGTGTGACATGAGATACAACAGTGAGATCTGAAGGTAGGGCTTCGGCTAGTGCCTATGCGATACGCGCACATGAAGATGTAACTTCTCCTGATGTGATCACTAGTAATTTTTCTCTCTATGATACTAATGTTATTGCTTTGTAGACCCTGGCTCTACTCATTCGTATGTGTGTATGAAATTGGCATCTAGTATGAATATACCTGTCGAGTCTACAGAATTTATGATTAAGGTTTCAAACCCATTAGGAAAGCATGTGATAGTTGATAAAGTATGAAAGAGATGCCCTTTAATGATTAGAGGTCATTATTTTTCGGTCGACTTAATATTGTTACTGTTTGATGAATATGATGTCATACTGGGTATGGATTGGTTGACACTACATGATGCTATGGTGAATTGTAGACAGAAAATTATTGAATTGAAATGTAAAAATGGTGAGGTCCTTCGGGTTGAATCAGATGACGCGGATAAGTCACCAAATTCAATGACTGCTCATAAATTTATAAGAAAAGGGTATGAAGCTTATTTGACATACATATTGAATAGCAAGGAATCCAAGTTACAAATCGAATCAGTTCCAGTTGTATGTGAATATACAGATGTATTCCTGGAGGGATTCCCAGGTTTGCCTCCAAATAGAGAAGTTGAATTCGGTATTGAGCTAATGCCAATGACAACATCTATCTCTATTGCTCCGTATAAGATGGCCCCGACTGAGCTGAAAGAATTGAAGTTACAGTTGCAAGAGTTAACTGACAAAGGTTTTGAGAGACCAAGCTTTTCACCGTGGGGTGCTCGCATACTATTCGTGAAAAAGAAGGACGGATCTATGAGATTATGCATTGACTACCGGCAACTCAATAAGGAGACAATCAAAAATAAGTATCCTCTTCTAAGGATTGATGACTTGTTTGACTAGCTGAAAGGAGCGACATGGTTCTCTAAGATAGACTTGAGGTCCGGATATTACCAGTTACGAGTTAAAGAGTCTGATGTACCTAAAACTACCTTTAGAATGAGGTATGGCCACTACGAGTTTCTTGTTATGCCATTTGGATTAACGAATACTCCTGCCGTGGTTATGGATTTAATGAACTAAATTTTTCGGTCATATTTGGATAAGTTTGTTGTGGTGTTTATCGATGATATTCTAATTTATTCTATAGATGAGGTAGAGTATGCCGAACACTTGAGAACTATTTTGCAAACTTTAAGGGATAAACAGTTATATGTCAAGTTTAGTAAAAGCGAGTTTTGGCTTCGAGAGGTTGGATTTTTGGGCCACATTATTTCAGGAGATGGTATACGAGTTGATTCTAGTAAGATTTCTACTATTGTTGAGTGGAAGCCACCAAGGAATGTAAATGAAGTTAGAAGCTTTTTGGGTTTGGCTGGATACTATAGGCGATTTGTGAAAGAATTTTTGATGATTGCCACTCCAATGATGAGGTTGTTACACAAGGATGTTAAGTTCGAATGGATAGAGAATTGCCAACAGAGTTTTGAGAAACTGAAAGCGTTATTAATCGAGGCACCAGTGTTAGTGCAACCGGAATCAGGGAAAGAATTTGTGATTTACAGTGATGCATCCTTGAGTGGACTAGGTTGTGTGCTTATGCAAGAAGGCAAGGTAGTAGCTTATGCTTCGAGGCAACTAAAGCACCATAAGAAAAACTATCCTACGCATGATCTAGAATTGGCCGCCATTGTATTTGCTTTGAAGATTTGGCGACATTACCTATTCGGGGAGAAATGCCATGTCTATACAGACCATAAAAGTCTTAAGTATTTGATGGCCCAAAAGGACTTGAATTTGAGGCAACGAAGATGGCTTGAATTTTTAAAAGACTATGAGCTTGCGATTGATTATCACCCCGGTAAGGCAAATGTGGTTGCCGATGCCTTGAGCAGAAAGCCTTTATTTTCTTTGAGAGCTATGAACGCACGGCTAACCCTATCTCATGATGGTGCAATTCTAGCAGAGTTAAGAGCTAGACCGACTTTTCTTTAATAGATTGGTGATGCTCGGGAAGCAGATAAAGAGTTACAAGCTAAGAAAGCTCAGTGTGAGTCGAGCAGTGAATCAGATTTTGAGAGAGATTCTAATGGTTGTCTGAGGTTCCATGGAAGGATTTGTGTCTTGAAGAATGCTGAGTTGATTCGAAATATTTTGCATGAGGCTAATAATGAAGGTATGTCAGTTCACCCGGGTAGCACTAAAATGTATAATGATTTAAAGAAAATGTATTGGTGGAATGACATGAAAAGAGATATATTCGAGTTTGTGTTGAGGTGCTTGATTTGTCAACAAGTAAAGGCTGAACACCAGGTACCTTCAGGTTTACTCTAGCCTATTTTAGTTCCCGAATGGAAATGGGACTGAATTACTATGGACTTTGTGACAGGCTTACTGTTGACACCGAGAAAGAAAGATGCCGTATGGGTTGTGGTTGACAGATTGACTAAATCGACTCATTTTATACCGGTAGGTGTTGATTATTCACTTGATAAGTTAGATGAATTGTATATTTCTGAGATTGTAAGACTTCATGGAGTACCTTTATTGATTATTTTGGATAGAGATCCGAGGTTCACTTCGTGATTTCAAAAGAAGTTACAAGAAGCTTCGGCTACAAAGCTGAATTTTATTACCGGTTTTCATCCACAGACCGATGGAAAATCTGAAAGAGTAATTCAGATACTTGAAGATATGCTCAGATGTTGTGTTATTCAATTCCAAGGTATTTGGAAAAGTACTTACCTTTGGTTCAATTTGTCTATAACAATAGTTATTAGATGAGTTTGAAAATGGCACCTTATGAAGCATTGTATGGACGTAAATGTCGTACACCTTTGTACTGGACTGAACTTAAGAAGAATAAGATACATGGAGTTGATTTGGTTAAAGAAACTGAAGAAAAGGTGAAGGTAATTCGTGATTGTCTAAAAGCGGCATCGAAAAGAAAAAAGTCATACGCGGACTCGAAAAGAAAGGAAATTGAGTATCAGGTTGGTGATAAAGTATTCTTGAAAGTGTATCCATGGAAAAAGGTTTTGAGATTCGAAAGAAAAGGCAAGTTGAGTCATCGTTTTATAGGACCGTATGAGATTACCGAAAAGATAGGGCCTGTTGCTTATCGATTGGCCTTGCCAACTGAGTTAGAAAAGATTCACGATGTGTTTCATGTATCCATGTTGTGGCGATATAGAACAAGTCCTTCTCATGTGATTGTACTGACAGAGGTTGAAATCAAATCAGATATAACTTATGGTGAGGAACCGGTTAAGATCTTGGCTCAGGAAGTCAAGCAAGTGAGAAACAAAAGTGTTGCTCTTGTGAAAGTTTTATGGCAAAGACATGGGTCTGAAGAGACCACATGGGAGCCCGAGAAGGCTATGAAGCTACAATACCCAAACCTTTTTACTGGTAAGATTTTCGGGGATGAAAATCCTTAAAGGGAGGGAGAGTTGTAATATCCCAAATTAGGGCCTAGTTGAAAGAGTTGTTTTGAGACCACAAATTCGAGATAGAAATAATTATTTTATGATCCTTATGAGGTCTATGATATGAATGTGTAATTCTGTGAAAGTTTCATAAGGAAATTCTATGAATAAAAGTCTAATTTAATTTTAGGGACCAAATTGAATAAAATGCTAAACTTGCATTCTAGAAGCTTTAAGCATGAAATTGCTTTAGATTATGAATTAGAGGGTCGTAATTATCAATTTGACCAATTTCTATAATTTTGGAAATAAACGGACATGCATAGGAAAAAGTTGAAGGAAAAACTCTAAGGGCATTTTGGTCATTTGAAGGAAAATTTTGTCTGTCTTAATGTTCTTGTGGAGAACCATAGCTAGGGTTGTGACAGCTCTAAATTGACCCTAGTCGGGAAGTGGTTTCGGGACCGCTAAACCGAGTCAGCGAAGCATTTGAATGTGATATTTGTTGTCTAGATTATGTGAATATGAATATGTGAAAATTTCGCGCCTTAATTTCGTCATTTGAAGGTGAAATTTATCGATTAGGACTTATGTGAAAATTTTTGAGAATGCTATAGGTTAAATTGTAGTGACTAAATAAATAGTAGTGTAATAGAAATGGGTTTGTATGTCAAATTCCCCACCTTAGAGGTAGTGGCGGCCATGGTAAATGTGATGAGTAAAATATGTATTTTATAACAATATAATAATAGTAATGGCCTAAATTATGAGATAAAAATTTGGTAAAATAGAAATGGATGGGAGAAACAACAAAGAAAAACAACATATTTGTTTTTGTTCATCTTCCTCCTTAGCTTGGCCGAAACTTGAAGAGAGAAAGGGAGATAGCCATTCGGTCACCCTTGAGCTTGAATTAAGGTAAGTGATTTCATGTTAGTTCTTGAAATGTTAACATACTTTAAGCTAGATACTAAGTTTCCTACTTAGCCCATGTCAAAATCTTGATTGTGTGATGATATTGGGTAATCGGCCATGGAAGAAATTGAGGAAAATGATTGTTGTCTTTGTGTTGTGATGAGTATTTGTGGATGGGTGAAGTTTGAGTTAGTTAAGTGTTCATGTAGATGGTTTGGATGATAGGGAAAAATCGGCTTGTGTGTGTATGGGTAGTTGCTTTAATGTGTGTATAGTCAAAGAAGAAATTGTTAAAGTGTTTAGTTACTTGATGTTAGGTAAATGGTGTGTGTAAATTATTTAAAATAAAATCTTTGTATGAGTATTAAGGATGGTACATGAATTCGGCCTTAGAAGAAATTTTAGTATAATATGCTTGGATGTTAATAGGTTATTGCTTTAATGACCGAGTGTGTCAAGGGATAATGCATGGACTAATTGATTAATATGTGTTAAGGGAAGGTGAATAAATGTCTATTTGATAAGCTATATAGATTCGGCTATGAAGGCTGAAGGTTAAGTCATAAAGATTTCGGTGATGTTCATATTCGGTCATAAGGGTTATATGTGTAACTTGGCTATGTGGGTTACGAGTTAAGGTAAATTGCTTATTTGATATGGCTATTCGCCATAAGCTAGCATGATGGGACTTTAATAAGGCATTGCAAAAGGACTTAAAAAAAAGTTTGTTTTGTGCTAAGTCACGTAATAAGATGTAGGGTTTATTTTTCTTTTAGAAGGAAAAAAAATCTCAGTTTTAAAAGCTTTTAATGGGAAACACTAGTGCTGTCTGTTAGTTTGTAATTTGGTGTTTATGATCATTGTGTAAGTAATTTTTGGTTTGGAGGGGCAAAAATCAGATGTATTGTGTGGATTATGAATATGAATATTAATACACATACAGTTATTGGGTAACTCATAGATCTAGTGTAGGAGATCACAAAAATTGTTAACATTTACATAGATGTAACTTTTTTCACGTATATTAGACGAGGCATGAGATAATTTATTGTTAGTAGATTAAGTAAATAATTTGAATATTGTAGATCTAAGGTCGTAGTTAAAACTTTCCTTTAGTCATTAGTTAGGTCTTTTGATTCATACGTATAAATTGGTTTGTATATCTATTCATTAATATCTGTTAATCTTTTTGAATATGTAGTGAATATAAAAAGTAAATTTGTGAATTTTGAAGTTAGATTAAGATCGTGTAGTTTGACTCGTTAGTAGTAGAATATAATATCAAAGAAGTGAATAGACACTAGAAATGATAATTCCTAGGGAAGTTTGACGAGGTCAACATTAGATTTGTGTGATTTGAAATTATGTGAATTTGATATTGAATTTGTAATTTATATTGATAGTAAATTTTAGCTTAGTAAATTTAGTGCTAATAAATGTAGTGTAAAAAATGTTATGAAATCTTGAGTATGCCATGGTAAATGGTGGTAAAATGTATTATAAAATATAATATAAATGCTAAATATAGTAAAAATTTGGAAAAAAAATGGTAAAAAAAAAAAAAAAATTTTTGTTTTTCTCTTCTTGCACTTGAAGAGAGGGAACATGACTGAGTGATTAGGTATTCTGATTTGAATGTTACATTTAGCTGAATATTCTTTAGCATCAAATCTATTGTGTAATTTGATGTGGAGATTGGGAATGATGTGTTGGGATGATTTTGTGTGTGAGTTGAGTTGTAGGTAGTATGGTTTGATGTAGGAATGTTGGTGATGGGATTATGTGTATGTAGAGAATTGTTAAGTTTAGTATTGTTAGAATGTTGTAATTATTTAAAATAAATTTTTAATATAAGATGTATGAATTAGGTGAAGAATTTTAGAAAATTTGAGTTAATAGTTATGTAATAGGTTAGTAATGCATGGCAATGATAATATGGTAAGATAATATGTTTTGAAGTATATGATAGCTATAAGGTGAAGGTTAAGTTAAAGATTTCGTATGTTATATTGTTAAGGGTTATAGTAATTGGCTATGGGTAGTTAGGTAAATTGCTTATTTGATATGGCTATTCATAAGCTAGCATGATGGGACTTTAATAAGATAAATTTGTTTGAATTAAGCCCAAAGCTAGAGGGTCAAAGTTGGAAAGGGAAAGAAAGTAATTGAATAGCTGAAGCGTCACAACATCGGGTAAGTCATTAACATATATTTGGTATTGTTTTAAATGATCATAATATCTATGCAATTGTGTTTAATGAGATGATATAAATGAAAATGTATGTAGGAATGATGACATTGTTGAATGTAAAAGAAATAGTGAAATGTGAAAGTTTTTGACTAAGTGCGAACGGTTCGTGTAATTGGCACTAGGTGCATTGGAAATATATGGCACTAAGTGTGACTAATATGGCACATGGTAGGTCATGGATAGTAAATCGATAAGTTTATATATTAACTCGTGAATTGATTTTATATCGTGACAATGGAGTGTCATCATGAGTTGCAGTGGTGGTAAGTCTTATATGATAGCAATGTTGTGGGTTGGTGGTAAATTAATCAATATCATTGTATGATTGTATGGTGTTGTAAATGAATTACTATGTGAAATATGTGATTGATTGGATGAGTACAATCAGATTATGTATTTGATATGTGATATGCTGATTTTTTTCTTTAGTATTTGTAGATGTTAGTTTGCTCTATTTAGCACTTTTTACCATTTAGTTGGATTTTTTTTTTGACGCATGAACATCAGTGGATTTTGTTTATTGTTGTAGACTTTGCATGAGGCTATTTTGTTTGTTGAATTGGTTTAAACTTTAGCATAAATGGCCTATTGGTGTATGGAACTAGAGTAGAAAATTTGAAATGGCATAATTGTCAAAATGATGATAGAAGCAAGGAAAATTAAAATTGATAGTATAGATTGAAGAAGATTGAATAATCTAAAATGTAAAGTAATTGAAAGTATAATAGAATTAACTTGAGAATTTCAAGGTAAGAACGCATGAATCTGAAGAATTAAAGTTCTGTAAGCAATTGTCCTCATAAAATAATATCAGAGATTGAACTCTAGTCGTCTTGAGCAGTTCATGAACAATTAGGCATTAACTTACGAAGACCAGTGAACAGTGATCACCAGTATGCATTATATAAGGCCATGCCACATGGCCAACAAATTAAATGTTAGTATATGAGTAGATTTTAGGCACGGTGCACTGGAATAAATTTAGAGATAAGGAGACTAACGGTAAAGTGCAGTTTGGGGTACTTAATGTTGATTGGTTTGTGCAGGAACCTCGTGAGTATTGCAAATGTTGTGTAAAGGACTTGACTAAATTTGTTTATAGAGGACGAGAGCCTACGATGTTGAAGGTGGCGGCAAGCACTTACAATTGGATAACAAGGAGCGAAAAGCTTCCCATGATAATATGGTGATTGAACCACGTCAACATTCAATTTAATACCCAGGCAATGCGAGCTTTTGAGATAACCACCTGGATTTTAGAGCCGGGATCAAGCCAATTTGGACAAGCAGTCGTGATCTTGGTTTTGAGATCAAGAATAATGTCAACTGTTGATAACAATTGTGGAGTTAATTCATATCAAAGAAATACTTGATTCTTAACAATGAGTTTTGTAGTTCATGTCAAATAGAATTTGAGAAAAGCAGGTAGATTCACAAAATTAGAAACTCGATCAGAGTTGTGATGAGTTGTATTAAGTTAGAAGTTATGAGGTAATACATGTGTTATTGATGAGGCCTATATTCAATTTAAATAGCTCAATTATTTGAGTCTGGTTATGGCAAACTGGGTATACTGAAAATGAGAATGCCAATAATGATCTCGTATTGATTTACATTGATGAATGATTTTTCTGGAGGATTGAGGTGAGTGCGCAAAGACTTGATTGAGAGTGAATAATGGTAGTTCGAGTTCGTTAAGGCTATACTTTGACGGGAAATGAAAGGTTGACTACTCATCTAATAAAGCGAAGAAATAATAGTGGTTTTGAGATTGAGTTCGGTCGGTTCGTGGATGATTGTGGTGACGGACTAGTGCCATGCCTTGTAGGCATAGAATAAGATTAGTCAATTGAATTGAAATTGCAGTTTTTTTTCAGGGTTATTTTGGAAGAAGCGAACAAGTTATAAGTACATAAATATAAGATAATTCTTGAATTGCTTGTTTATATTAAGAGCTTTTCAAATATTGGTCGATATCTGAGTCGATCGAATACCAATTTGACGGCGTCAATTTTGGATGCGTTACATCAATGTATTTTGATTATAAGAATTTTGCACTTGAGTCGTGTTTACGAAATTTTGCATAGATGAACACTCGAGCAGAGGTTAGTTTGGTAGCATCATAATGTGAATTTTGTGAGTACTGGCTGTTTCGAGTGTGGTGGCCAAAAATTTCATAATTGGAACCGGAATTTGAGTGAGTTTGGCTGGATCTATGAGTTTTGAAAGGTTTTTGATAAGCAGTGACTACTCGAGTTAATCGAGGAATTCAATTGCTAAAACGTTTAACGATTGTGAGGTCAATTACAGTGATCTTGCTGGTGTTTTTATGAAAAGAGTTGGCTTGCGATAACAGAAGAAACACGCCATGCTTAATGCATGTCTGAATGGGCATTACTGTTTGAAGTGCTTATGCCAATTAAAAATTTGATTCAAGATTAATCAAGGTGGCTGATTGTGAAACATGAAAATGATTCACGAAGCACTGTGCGTTACGAAGCCTTTGTTGAGGATTATTTCTGATCAGAGGTCAGAGTATGAACCACCTATATTAAGTTGACCAATCGAATTGGTGCTACATTTTATAGGATCGATTGTAGACAGATCTTGTCAGGGATATTATCAAGAATGAATGTTCGAGTTTTACGGCAGGAGCATCCGTAAAAAGATGCACGCATTTTGTGCTAAAGCATTTATTTTTCAAGGTTCATATGAAAATGAACAAACGTGCATGGGATCTACATCGTCAGGAAAGGATCGCACTGGATTGATCGAGGCTGTCGAGAGGATGATCGCATTAGATAACAACGTATTTATCTGAGGATTTGGTTGTGACAATTTAAATTGACCCTAGTCGGGAAGTGGTTTTGGACCGCTAAACCGAGTCAAATAAGCATTTGAATGTGATATTTGTTGTCTAGATTATGTGAATATGAATATGTGAAAATTTCGCGCCTTTAATTTCGCCATTTGAAGGTGAAATTTATCGATTAGGACTTATGTGAAAATTTTTGAGAATGCTATAGGTTAAATTGTAGTGACTAAATAAATAGTAGTGTAATAGAAATGGGTTTGCATGTCAAATTCCCCACCTTAGAGGTAGTGTGGCTACCATGGTAAATGTGATGAGTAAAATATGTATTTTATAACAATATAATAATAGTAATGGCCTAAATTATGAGAGATAAAATTTGGTAAAATAGAAATGGATGGGAGAAACAAAAAGAAAACAACATATTTGTTTTTGTTCATCTTCCTCCTTAGCTTGGCCGAAACTTGAAGAGAGAAAGGAGATAGCCATTCGCCACCCTTGAGCTTGAATTAAGGTAAGTGATTTCATGTTAGTTCTTGAAATGTTAACATACTTTAAGCTAGATACTAAGTTTCCTACTTAGCCCATGTCAAAATCTTGATTGTGTGATGATATTGGGTAATCGGCCATGGAAGAAATTGAGGAAAATGATTGTTGTCTTTGTGTTGTGATGAGTATTTGTGGATGGGTGAAGTTTGAGTTAGTTAAGTGTTCATGTAGATGGTTTGGATGATAGGGAAAAATCGGCTTTGTGTGTATGGGTAGTTTAATGTGTGTATAGTCAAAGAAGAAATTGTTAAAGTGTTTAGTTACTTGATGTTAGGTAAATGGTGTGTGTAAATTATTTAAAATAAAATCTTTGTATGAGTATTAAGGATGGTACATGAATTCGCCTTAGAAGAAATTTTAGTATAATATGCTTGGATGTTAATAGGTTATTGCTTTAATGACCGAGTGTGTCAAGGATAATGCATGGACTAATTGATTAATATGTGTTAAGGGAAGGTGAATAAATGTCTATTTGATAAGCTATATAGATTCGGCATGAAGGTGAAGGTTAAGTCATAAAGATTTCGTGATGTTCATATTCTAATATAAGGGTTATATGTGTAACTTGGCTATGTGGGTTACGAGTTAAGGTAAATTGCTTATTTGATATGGCTATTCGCCATAAGCTAGCATGATGGGACTTTAATAAGATAAATTTGTTTGAATTAAGCCCAAGAGCTTAGAGGGTCAAAGTTGGACAAGGGAAAGAAAAGTAATTGAATAGCCGCTGAAGACGCTCTCACAACATCCGAGGTAAGTCATTAAGCATATATTTGGTATTGTTTTAAATGATCATAATATCTATGCAATTGTGTTTAATGAGATGATATGTAAATGAAAATGTATGTGTATGGAATGATGACATTGTTGAATGTAAAAGAAATAGTGAAATGTGTAGAAAGTTTTCTTCGGCACTAAGTAAGCGCAATACGTGTGTACGGTGATTTGAGATTGGCACTAGTGTGCATGTGGAAATATATGGCACTAAGTGTGCATGCTGGAAATATATGGCACTAAGTGTGCGAGCTCGAAGGGTATGGCAATCGTGTACGGGCTTAAATCGCATGGCAATAATATGTGTAAATCGAGTATTAAGCAATCGTGTGCTGCATTTATATATATATATATCTCGATCGAACAATTATATGGAGGGTGTGTCTCCATCGAGTTGAGTATGGACAGCTGGATCGGGTAAGTACCTTGAGCTCATGACGAATAGGCAATACGTTCTTGCTCGAGGTTGAGCGTGGTAAGCTTTAAATCTATGTGATGATTGCAATTGTATGATTGTGGTGTGAATGAGTTGGTGTGTAAAATGCCTCAATTATCTTATTGTATAGAATATGAAATGTGGATGTATGACTTGGAATGAGATTGAACCGAAAGGTCCGAGGAATTATGGTATAGTTCGATATGGATGAAGTACCTAGCCTCGCATCGTTTCATTATTTCATTTTATGATAATTTTAGTAATGGATGGTTGTGGAATGCTTATGACTTCATCGAGTTATAAGCTCACTTGTTTTCTTGTCACCCATTTTAGGTCTCTTGGACTCGTATTTTTTTGTGCTCGAACCGCCATTGAAGTCATCACACCGCTGGAAATATTTTGGTATTGTCTTCAGTAGTTGAACTAGGAGAACATTTGGCATGTATAGGCTATTTTGTTTTGTTGAATTGTGGGTTGTAAACTTTAAGCCATGTGAAAATGGCCTATGTGGTCGTTGAGTGGGATGCTAGAACCTATAGCCACGAAGTCTTAGAAACTTTAATTTTGATAAGGTGGCCATAATTTGTGTCATGTATAATGGATGATTAGTAAGGCCAAGGAAAGATTCATGAAATTGGCATAGTTCATCATAAGAATCTGCGGACAAAGAAGAAGTGATATGAGATTGAAAAATCACTAAAAATAGTAGAAGTAGAATTGAATAGTGAATAAATTATGAAATTGAACCTTGATGAATCTATTTTCATATGGATGAAACGAAACGACCGTATGAGCAGATACGAGAGAGATATTAAAGTTCTCGTGAGATGGTAGAACGGTTTCTGGATCCCCGCCTCGAATTTGAAAATTTACTATAAATTATCCAGAAGGAATTAGAAGTCGTGCCTTATATGTGCAGATTCCCCTTTGAGTCTAGTTTCATTAGAAACAAATATCATGAGCATTGAAGCTCTGTACGAGAAGATATCCAGGTCGTAATGCGCGAAGGTCAGTGTAGTCGACCCCTGTAACTTGGGCGACTTTAACTAATAAACGGCACCAATTGGCCCAACCAATTGGCCCAACCAAAAATTTACGGAATCAGTTTCTGAGTTTTTATACTCGAGATATGATTTTTAAGGCGTCAGTGACGCAGTTAGCTAGCCTGCCTGGAACAGCAATCAAATATTACAAGAGAGTAATAAGGGAAGTAAGACCGGTAACACCACGTGGTCAAATCCGGTGACGGTCACGGGTTTGGGGTGTTACATTTAATTGGTATCAGAGCTATGGTTTAGTCGGTTCTAGGACTACCATAGCGCGTGTGAGTTTAGCTATACATGCCAAATTGTTTGTGTTTAATAATGTGATGACTTCGAACGGTTGAAATTTTGTTTTGGTTAGCAAATGGAACCCGGGGTAGAGAGACCCTTAGCGGATGACGTTGAAAGTGTAATGCTGCCTTCGTGCAAGGGACACCGCCTGTTGAGCCTCAATCATCTGCGGATAATCAAGGTGAAGGGGCGAAACAAGCCTTCTTCACCATGATGAATGAGTGGGTCGCGAATATGCCCGAACCAATCCGGCCTGTCCAACCATTCCGAATTTGAATACCCCACCCCAAGAGCCCGTAATGCCGAAAGCTATCGATCCTGTGAGGCTGAGTAAACCACCTATGGACTTGATTAGGAAGCGCGGGGCCGGGGAGTTCAAGGCCATAGTTACTGACGATGCCGAAAGGGCCGAGTTCTGGCTTGATAATGCCATTCGGGTGTTTGATGAACTGTCATGCACACCCGATGAATGTCTTAAGTGTGCTATATCCTTGTTGCGGGACTCAACCTACTATTGGTGGAGGACTTTAATTTCCATAGTCCCAAAGGAACAAGTTACTTGGGATTTCTTTCAAACGAATTTCGAAGAAATATATTAGTCAACGGTTCATCGATAAGCGTAAGGAATTCTTGGAGCTCAAGCAAGGTCAGTATGGCAAGATTCCTCATACGAACATGAGTTCGTAAGACTCGACCGGTATGCCCGGAGTGTGTGTGAGATGAGGTTGCTATGTGCAAAAGATTTGAAGAAGGATTGAATGAAGAGTTAAAGCTACTAGTGTGATTGCATTGATTGACCTCGCTCTACTCATTCATATGTATGTGAAACATTAGCATCCAAGAAGACTCTATCTGCTGAGTCTCATCGAGTTCAGAATTCGAGTGTCAAACCCTTTGGGTCAATACGTACTGTTGATAAAGTGTGCAAGAGATGCCCCTAATAATTCGAGAACTCCTGCTTCCTGCTAATTTGATGCTTCTACCATTTGATGAATTCGATGTTATTCTTGGTATGGATTGGTCGACCGCACATGATGCAAGGTGGATCGCAAAAGGAAAACCATTGATTTGAGGAGTGCAAATAATGAGGTAGTCCGAAGTCGAGCTCATCGATTTAAAAAGGAGTGCCGCGATAATATCTTCTATGACCGCCGGAGACATATGAAAAGGGTGTGAAACATACCTGCATATGTGCTTGAAAGTAAAGAGACGGAAGGAAACTCGAATCGGTACCAGTGGTTTGTGAGTATTCAGATGTTTTTCCCGAGGAGTTACCGGATTGCCACCGGTTCGAGAAGTGGAATTCGCATCGGTTGTACCGGTACTACGCGCCGCCTCAATAGCCCCGTGATCGTATGGCATTAACGGAATTAAAGGAATTGAAGGTTCAATTGCAAGAATTGACGGATAGAGGTTTCCGCCGACCGAGTTTTTTTTTTTCCATACGGGCGACTGTATTGTTTGTGAAAAAGAAGGACGGAACCATGAGGTTGTGTATCGACTATCGTCAACTCAATAAAGTGACGATAAAGAATAAATATCCATTGCCACTAATTGACGATTTGTTTGATCAATTAAAGGGAGCCTCAAAGTTTTCAAAGATAGATTTGAGGTCGGGTACTATCGCTTGAGGGTCCGAGAATCGGACATACCCAAAACCGCTTTTAGAACGAGGTACTGGTCACTACGAATTCTTGGTGATGCCTTGGCTTACTAATGCCCCCTCGGTATTTATGGATTTAATGAATAGAATTTTCAGCCATACTTGGATCGGTTCAGAGTTGTATTTATCGATGACATTTTGGTCTATTCGAGAGATGAAATCGAACATGCCGAGCACCGAGGCTAGTGTTGCAAAGTTTACGAGATAAGCAAATATACGAAAGTTCAAGAATGTGAATTTTGGTTGAGAGAGGTTAGCTTTTGGGGCACGTGGTGTCCGTCAGACGGGTCGTCGGTGGACCGAACAAAATTTCGCCATAGTCGATTGGAAACCTCCGAGGAATGTTACCGGTTAGGAGCTTTTGGGGCTTGCCGGATACTATCGACGATTTGTGAAAGGTTTTTCGATGATAGCTGCACCGATGACGAAACTACTCCAAAAAGATGTTAAGTTCGAGTGGTCAGAATGCTGTCAAGAAAGTTTCGATCGACTAAAAACCTGTTTAACCAAGCCCCCAGTGCTGGTACAGCCGGAGTCCGGCAAAGAGTTTGTCATATACAGTGATGCATCCTTGCTTGGGTTAGGTTGTGTGTTGATGCAAGAAGGTCAAGTTGTGGCTTACGCGTCGAGACAACTAAAGCCGCATGAGAGAAACTATCCGACCCATGACCTTGAACTAGCAATGATAGTGTTCGCTTTGAAGATATGGCGCATTACTTGTTTGGGGAAAGGTGTCACATTTATTCGGACCACAAGAGTCTAAAATATTTGATGACTCGAGAGATTTAAACCTGCGACAAAGACGTTGGCTTGAGTTGTTGAAAGACTATGAACTCATCATTGATTATCACCCGAAAGGCCAACGGTGGCCGATGCTTTAAGTCGCAAGGCACTCGCTTTGCTTTGAGAGCGATGGATGCTCATCTATCCGCTTGATCCGAGGAGGTGCTAGTAGTCGAATTAGAGACCAAACCGTTATTGATTCATCAAGTACTTGAATCTCGGAAGGTCGACGCGAATTGGTCGCTAAGCTTGCGAATGTGTTTCGAATGAGGAATCGAATTTCAGATTGACGACCATGATTGCTTGACGCTCAAGGGTCGATTATGTATTCCAAGGAATTCGAACTTGTTTCGATGATTTTGAACGAGGCTCACGTAGAGTCGGATGTCAATCCACCCGTAGTACTAAAATGTACAATGACCAAACGCCAATTTTGGTGGCCCCGGATGAAACGAGACATTTCTTAATTTGTTTCAAGGTGTCTCGATATGTCAACAAGTGAAAGCGAACATCAAGTGCCATCGGGATTACTTCACCAATCACGATACCCGAGTGGAAATGGGATCGAGTCACCATGGACTTTGTATCCGGACGCCGTTGTCGCCGAGTAAGAAGGATGCGATCCGGGTCATTGTTGATAGACTAACCAAGTCTCGCCTCATTTTATTCTGCCCGCATAGGATTTTTCGCTGATAAATTGGCGTAATTATACGCTCCCAAATTATTCGATTGCATGGGGTGCCTATTTCTATCGTGGTCTGGATAGAGACCCAAGATTTACATCGCGATTTTGGAAGAAATTGCAAGAGGCTTTGGGTACCAAGTCGCATTTTAGCAATCGCTTTTCACCCTAAACCGATGGTCAATCCGAACGGATAATTCAAATACTCGAGGATATGTTGAGATGTTGCATCTTTGAGTTTAGTGGTTCATGGGAACGTGAATTACCTTTGATTGAATTCGCCACAACAATAGTTTTCAATCAAGTATTAAGATGGCGCCTTACGAGGCTTTATACGGTCGTAAATGCCGCATTCCATTATTCTCGACCGAACTTAGTGAAAGTAAAGTCTTCGGTTGATTTGTTAAGGATGCCGAGCAAAAGTTCGAGTAATTCGAAAGTTTGAAAGTCGCTTGGATCGCCAAAAGTCGATGCGGATTTGAAAAGAAAAGATATTGAATATCGTGTTGGAGACAAGGTCTTTCTCAAAGTTTCACCTTGGAAGTAGGTGCTTAGATTTGGTCGTAAGGGCAAATTGAGTCCGAGGTTCATCGGCCATATGAAGTATCCGAAGCAAGTCGGTCGGGCTTGCATATCGTTTGATTTTGCCCCTAACTCGAAAAGATTCATGACGTCTTTCATGTTTCGATGCTTCGACGCTATAGATCTAATCCATCGCACGTGATTAGTCCATCAGAGGTTGAAATTCAAGCCAATATGAGTTATGAGGAAGAACCGATTCGTATGCTAGCACGTAAAGTGAAAGAGTTGAGAAACAAGCGGGTTCCGCTAGTGAAAGTGTTATGGCTCAAACAAGGGATAGAAGAACCTACTTGGGAACCCGAGAACTCTATGAAAGAGCGATACCCAAACCTATTTACCGGTAAGATTTTCGGGGACGAAAATTTCTTCAGTGGGGGAGAGTTGTGACAGTCCTAAATTGACCCTAGTCGGGAAGTGGTTTCGGGACCGCTAAACCGAGTCAGCGAAGCATTTGAATGTGATATTTGTTGTCTAGATTATGTGAATATGAATATGTGAAAATTTTCACGCTTTAATTTCGCCATTTGAAGGTGAAATTTATCGATTAGGACTTATGTGAAAATTTTTGAGAATGCTATAGGTTAAATTGTAGTGACTAAATAAATAGTAGTGTAATAGAAATGGGTTTGCATGTCAAATTTCCCCACCTTAGAGGTAGTGCGGCCATGGTAAATGTGATGAGTAAAATATGTATTTTATAACAATATAATAATAGTAATGGCCTAAATTATGAGATAAAAATTTGGTAAAATAGAAATGGATGGGAGAAACAAAAGAAAAACAACATATTTGTTTTGTTCATCTTCCTCCTTAGCTTGGCGAAACTTGAAGAGAGAAAGGGAGATAGCCATTCGGTCACCCTTGAGCTTGAATTAAGGTAAGTGATTTCATGTTAGTTCTTGAAATGTTAACATACTTTAAGCTAGATACTAAGTTTCCTACTTAGCCCATGTCAAAATCTTGATTGTGTGATGATATTGGGTAATCGGCCATGGAAGAAATTGAGGAAAATGATTGTTGTCTTTGTGTTGTGATGAGTATTTGTGGATGGGTGAAGTTTGAGTTAGTTAAGTGTTCATGTAGATGGTTTGGATGATAGGAAAAATCGGCTTGTGTGTGTATGGGTAGTAGTTTAATGTGTGTATAGTCAAAGAAGAAATTGTTAAAGTGTTTAGTTACTTGATGTTAGGTAAATGGTGTGTGTAAATTATTTAAAATAAAATCTTTGTATGAGTATTAAGGATGGTACATGAATTCTACCTTAGAAGAAATTTTAGTATAATATGCTTGGATGTTAATAGGTTATTGCTTTAATGACCGAAAGTGTGTCAAGGGATAATGCATGGACTAATTGATTAATATGTGTTAAGGGAAGGTGAATAAATGTCTATTTGATAAGCTATATAGATTCTATTATGAAGGTGAAGGTTAAGTCATAAAGATTTCGTGATGTTCATATTCTCATAAGGGTTATATGTGTAACTTGGCTATGTGGGTTACTGAGTTAAGGTAAATTGCTTATTTGATATGGCTATTCGCCATAAGCTAGCATGATGGGACTTTAATAAGATAAATTTGTTTGAATTAAGCCCAAGAGCTTAGAGGGTCAAAGTTGGACAAGGGGAAAGAAAAAGTAATTGAATAGCCGTTGAAGACGTTCGACAACATCCGAGGTAAGTCATTACATATATTTGGTATTGTTTTAAATGATCATAATATCTATGCAATTGTGTTTAATGAGATGATATGTAAATGAAAATGTATGTGTATGGAATGATGACATTGTTGAATGTAAAAGAAATAGTGAAATGTGTAGAAAGTTTTCTTTCGGCACTAAGTGTGCTGTGCAATACGTGTGTGCGGTGACGAGATTGGCACTAAGTGTGCATCTTTGGAAATATATGGCACTAAGTGTGCATCTTTGAAATATATGGCACTAAGTGTGCGAGCTCGAAGGGTATGGCACTTGTGTGTGCGGGCTTAAATCGCATGGCACTAAGTGTGCGAAATCGAGTATTAAGTAATGTGTGCGTACTATATATATATATATCTCCGTCGAACAATTATATGGAGGGTGTGTCTCCATCGAGTTGAGTATGGACAATGGATCGGGTAAGTACCTTGAGCTCATGAGCGAATAGGCAATACGTTCTTGCTCGAGGTTGAGCGTGGTAAGCTTTAAATCTATGTGATGATTGCAATTGTATGATTGTGGTGTGAATGAGTTGGTGTGTAAAAATGCCTCAATTATCTTATTGTATAGAATATGAAATGTGGATGTATGACTTGGAATGAGATTGAACCGAAGGTCAGGAATTATGGTATAGTTAGATATGGATGAAGTACATAGCCTCGTTTACTGTTTCATTATTTCATTTTATGATAATTTTAGTAATGGATGGTTGTGGAATGCTTATGACTTACTGAGTTATAAGCTCACTCGGTGTTTTCTTGTCACCCATTTTAGGTCTCTTGGACTCGTATTTTTTGCGTGCTCGGAACCGTCATTGAAGTCATCACACCGGCTGGAAATATTTTGGTATTGTCTTCGTAGTTGAACTAGGAGAACATTTGGCATGTATAGGCTATTTTGTTTTGTTGAATTGTGGGTTGTAAACTTTAAGCCATGTGAAAATGGCCTATGTGGTCGATTGAGTGGGATGCTAGAACCTATAGCCACGAGTCTTAGAAACTTTAATTTTGATAAGGTGGCCATAATTTGTGTCATGTATAATGGATGATTAGTAAGGCCAAGGAAAGATTCATGAAATTGGCATAGTCTCTGCGATAATTATTGCGGACAGCAGATGATATGAGATTGAAAAATCACTAAAAATAGTAGAAGTAGAATTGAATAGTGAATAAATTATGAAATTGAACCTTGATGAATCTATTTTCATATGGATGAAACAAACGACCGTATGAGCAGATATCTGAGAGAGATATTAAAGTTCTCGTGAGGCAGGGCCAGAGCGGTTTCGGATCTGTCTCGAATTTGAAAATTTACTATAAATTATCCAGAAGGAATTAGAAGTCGTGCCTTATATGTGCAGATTCCCTTTGAGTCTAGTTTCATTAGAAACAAATATCATGAGCATTGAAGCTCTGTACGAGAAGATATCCAGGTCGTAATGCGCGAAGGTCGTGTAGTCGACCCCGTAACAGGCGACTTTAACTAATAAGCGGCACCAATTGGCCCAACCAATTGGCCCAACCAAAATTCGGAATCAGTTTCTGAGTTTTATACTCGAGATATGATTTTTAAGGCGTCGATGTGCAGTTAGCTAGCTTTGCTGAGCGACAATCAAATATTACAAGAGAGTAATAAGGAAGTAAGGCCAGGTAACACCACGTGGTCAAATCCGGTGGAGTCACGGGTTTGGGGTGTTACATTTAATTGGTATCGAGCTATGGTTTAGTCGGTTCTAGGACTACCATAGCGCGTGTGAGTTTAGGTATACATGCCAAATTGTTTGTGCTTAATAATGTGATGACTTGAGCGGTTGAAATTTTGTTTTGGTTGCAAATGGAACCCGGGTAGAGAGACCCTTAGCGGATGGCGTTGAAAGTGTAGCGGCTGCTCACATGCAAGGGACACCTTTGTTGAGCCTCGGTCATCTGCGGATAATCAAGGTGAAGGGCGAAACAAGCCTTCTTCACCATGATGAATGAGTGGGTCGCGCAATATGCGAACCAATCCGGCTGTCCAACCATTCCGAATTTGAATACCCCACCCCAAGAGCCCGTAATGCCGCGATTCTTGATCTGTGAGGTGAGTAAACCACCTATGGACTTGATTAGGAAGCGGGGCGGGGAGTTCAAGGCCATAATTACCGATTTGACGATGCGAAAGGGCCGAGTTCGGCTTGATAATGCCATTGGTGTTTGATGGTATCATGCACACCCGATGAATGTCTTAAGTGTGCTATATCCTTGTTGCGGGACTCAACCTACTATTGGTGGAGGACTTTAATTTCCATAGTCCCAAAGGAACAAGTTACTTGGGATTTCTTTCAAACGGAATTTCGGAAGAAATATATTAGTCAACGGTTCATCGATCGAAGCGTAAGGAATTCTTGGAGCTCAAGCAAGGCATATGGCGATGTCGAATCTGAACATGAGTTCGTAAGACTCAGTCGGTATGCCCGGGAGTGTGTGGCTGATGAGGTTGCTATGTGCAAAAGATTTGAAGAAGGATTGAATGAAGAGTTAAAGCTACTAGTGTGATTGCATTGATTGACCCCGGCTCTACTCATTCATATGTATGTGAAACATTAGCATCCAGTAAGACTCTATCTGTTGAGTCTACTGAGTTCGTAATTCGAGTGTCAAACCCTTTGGGTCAATACGTACTCGTTGATAAAGTGTGCAAGAGATGCCCCCTAATAATTCGAGAATCCTGTTTTCCGGCTAATTTGATGCTTCTACCATTTGATGAATTCGATGTTATTCTTGGTATGGATTGGTGGACAGTACATGATGCATGGTGGTGGCAAAGGAAAACCATTGATTTGAGGAGTGCAAATAATGAGGTAGTCGAGTCGAGTCTCTTGATTTAAAAAGAGTGCCAGCGATAATATCTTCTATGACCGCTCGGAGACATATGAAAAAGGGTGTGAAACATACCTTGCATATGTGCTTGAAAGTAAAAGACGGAAGGGAAACTCGAATCGGTACCGATGGTTTGTGAGTATTGGATGTTTTTCACGAGGAGTTACTGGGATTGCCACCGGTTCGAGAAGTGGAATTGACATCGGTTGTACGGGTACTACGCTTGATCTCAATAGCCCGTGTCGTATGGCATTAGCGGAATTAAAGGAATTGAAGGTTCAATTGCAAGAATTGACGGATAGAGGTTTACGCTCGTAGAGTTTTTTTTTTTCCATGGGGCGCTTGTATTGTTTGTGAAAAGAAGGGCGGAACCATGAGGTTGTGCATCGACTATCGTCAACTCAATAAAGTGACGATAAAGAATAAATATCCATTGCCACGAATTGACGATTTGTTTGATCAATTAAAGGAGCCTCGGTGTTTTCAAAGATAGATTTGAGGTCGGGTACTATCGGTTGAGGTCCAGAATCGGACATACCCAAAACCGCTTTTAGAGCGAGGTACGGTCACTCACGAATTCTTGGTGATGCCGTTTGGGCTTACTAATGCCCTGCGGTATTTATGGATTTAATGAATAGAATTTTGAGGCCATACTTGGATCGGTTCGTAGTTGTATTTATCGATGACATTTTGGTCTATTCGAGAGATGAAATCGAACATCTTTGAGCACTGAGGCTAGTGTTGCAAAGTTTACGAGATAGCGATTATCATAAAGTTCAATAAATGTGAATTTTGGTTGAGAGAGGTTAGCTTTTTGGGGCGCGTGGGTATGCATCGGTGTCGGGGTGGACCGAACAAAATTTGACCATAGTCGATTGGAAACCTCAGGAATGTTACTAAAGTTAGGAGCTTTTGGGGCTTGCGGATACTATCGACGATTCGTGAAAGGTTTTTCGATGATAGCGACCACCGATGTGAAACTACTCCAAAAAGATGTTAAGTTAAGTGGTCGAATCTTTGTCAAGAAAGTTTCGATCGACTAAAAACATTTAACCAAGCCCCTAGTCTTTGGTGCAGTAGAGTCCGACAAAGAGTTTGTCATATCTGATGATGCATCCTTGCTTGGGTTAGGTTGTGTGTTGATGCAAGAAGGTCAAGTTGTGGCTTACGGCGTCGAGACAACTAAAGCGCATGAGAGAAACTATCCGACCCATGACCTTGAACTAGCGACCATAGTGTTCGCCTTGAAGATATGGCGGCATTACTTGTTTGGGGAAAGGTGTCACATTTATTCGGACCACAAGAGTCTAAAATATTTGATGACTCGAGAGAGATTTAAACCTGCGACAAAGGCGTTGGCTTGAGTTGTTGAAAGACTATGAACTCATCATTGATTATCACGGGAAAGGCCAGCGTGGTGGCCGATGCTTTAAGTCGCAAGGCCTTTGTTTGCTTTGAGAGCGATGGATGCTCATCTATCCGTTTGATCGAGGAGGTGCTAGTAGTCGAATTAGAGACCAAACCGTTATTGATTCATCAAGTACTTGAATCTCGGAAGGTCGGCCTTGAATTGGTCGCTAAGCGGCGAATGTGTTTGAATGAGGAATCGAATTTCAGATTAGCGACCATGATTGCTTGGCGTTCAAGGGTCGATTATGTATTCAAGGAATTGAACTTGTTTCGATGATTTTGAACGAGGCTCACAAGAGTCGGATGAATTCGTAACTTGTTTCGATGATTTTGAACGAGGCTCACGAGAGTCGGATGTCAATCCACCGGGTAGTACTAAAATGTACAATGACACAAACGCCAATTTTGGTGGCCGGTATGAAACGAGACATTTTGAATTTGTTTCAAGGTGTCTGATATGTCAACAAGTGAAAGCGGAACATCAAGTGCCATCGGGATTACTTCAGCCAATCACGATACCCGAGTGGAAATGGGATCGAGTCACCATGGACTTTGTATCCGGACTGCCATTGTCAGCGAGTAAGAAGGATGCGATCTGGGTCATTGTTGATAGACTAACCAAGTCTGCTCATTTTATTCCTATCCGCAGGGATTTTTCGCTTGATAAATTGGCAGAATTATACGTCTCCCAAATTATTCGATTGCATGGGGTGCCTATTTCTATCGTGTCGGATAGAGACCCAAGATTTACATCGCGATTTTGGAAGAAATTGCAAGAGGCTTTGGGTACCAAGCTGCATTTTAGCACTGCTTTTCACCCCTAAACCGATGGTCAATCCGAACGGATAATTCAAATACTCGAGGATATGTTGAGATGTTGCATCTTTGAGTTTAGTGGTTCATGGGAGCAGTAATTACCTTTGATTGAATTAAACACAACAATAGTTTTCAATCAAGTATTAAGATGGCGCCTTACGAGGCTTTATACGGTCGTAAATGCCGTACCCCATTATTCTGGTGAACTTAGTGAAAGTAAAGTCTTCGGGGTTGATTTGGTTAAGGATGCCGAGCAAAAAGTTCGAGTAATTCGCGAAAGTTTGAAAGTCGCCGGATCGCCAAAAGTCGTATCGGATTTGAAAAGAAAAGATATTGAATATCAGGTTGGAGACAAGGTCTTTCTCAAAGTTTCACCTTGGAAGTAGGTGCTTAGATTTGGTCGTAAGGGCAAATTGAGTCCGAGGTTCATCGGGCCATATGAAGTATCCGAGCGAGTCGGTCCAGTTGCATATCGTTTGATTTTGCCCCCTGAACTCGAAAAGATTCATGACGTCTTTCATGTTTCGATGCTTCGACGCTATAGATCTAATCCATCGCACGTGATTAGTCCATCAGAGGTTGAAATTCAAGCCAATATGAGTTATGAGGAAGAACCGATTCGTATGCTAGCACGTAAAGTGAAAGAGTTGCGAAACAAGCGGGTTCCGCTAGTGAAAGTGTTATGGCTCAAACAAGGGATAGAAGAACCTACTTGGGAACCCGAGAACTCTATGAAAGAGCGATACCCAAACCTATTTACCGGTAAGATTTTCGGGGACGAAAATTTCTTCAGTGGGGGAGAGTTGTGACAGCCCTAAATTGACCCTAGTCGGGAAGTGGTTTCGGGACCGCTAAACCGAGTCAGCGAAGCATTTGAATGTGATATTTGTTGTCTAGATTATGTGAATATGAATATGTGAAAATTTCGCGCCTTAATTTCGTCATTTGAAGGTGAAATTTATCGATTAGGACTTATGTGAAAATTTTTGAGAATGCTATAGGTTAAATTGTAGTGACTAAATAAATAGTAGTGTAATAGAAATGGGTTTGCATGTCAAATTCCCCCACCTTAGAGGTAGTGGCCGGCCATGGTAAATGTGATGAGTAAAATATGTATTTTATAACAATATAATAATAGTAATGGCCTAAATTATGAGATAAAAATTTGGTAAAATAGAAATGGATGGGAGAAACAAAAAGAAAAACAACATATTTGTTTTTGTTCATCTTCCTCCTTAGCTTGGCCGAAACTTGAAGAGAGAAAGGGAGATAGCCATTCGGTCACCCTTGAGCTTGAATTAAGGTAAGTGATTTCATGTTAGTTCTTGAAATGTTAACATACTTTAAGCTAGATACTAAGTTTCCTACTTAGCCCATGTCAAAATCTTGATTGTGTGATGATATTGGGTAATCGGCCATGGAAGAAATTGAGGAAAATGATTGTTGTCTTTGTGTTGTGATGAGTATTTGTGGATGGGTGAAGTTTGAGTTAGTTAAGTGTTCATGTAGATGGTTTGGATGATAGGGAAAAATCGGCTTGTGTGTGTATGGGTAGTTGCCGAATGTGTGTATAGTCAAAGAAGAAATTGTTAAAGTGTTTAGTTACTTGATGTTAGGTAAATGGTGTGTGTAAATTATTTAAAATAAAATCTTTGTATGAGTATTAAGGATGGTACATGAATTCGGCCTTAGAAGAAATTTTAGTATAATATGCTTGGATGTTAATAGGTTATTGCTTTAATGACCGAGTGTGTCAAGGGATAATGCATGGACTAATTGATTAATATGTGTTAAGGGAAGGTGAATAAATGTCTATTTGATAAGCTATATAGATTCGGCTATGAAGGCTGAAGGTTAAGTCATAAAGATTTCGGTGATGTTCATATTCGGTCATAAGGGTTATATGTGTAACTTGGCTATGTGGGTTACGAGTTAAGGTAAATTGCTTATTTGATATGGCTATTCGGCCATAAGCTAGCATGATGGGACTTTAATAAGATAAATTTGTTTGAATTAAGCCCAAGAGCTTAGAGGGTCAAAGTTGGACAAGGGGAAAGAAAAAGTAATTGAATAGCCGTTGAAGACGTTCGACAACATCCGAGGTAAGTCATTAAGCATATATTTGGTATTGTTTTAAATGATCATAATATCTATGCAATTGTGTTTAATGAGATGATATGTAAATGAAAATGTATGTGTATGGAATGATGACATTGTTGAATGTAAAAGAAATAGTGAAATGTGTAGAAAGTTTTCTTTCGGCACTAAGTGTCTTGGCAATACGTGTGTACGGTGGTGAGATTGGCACTAAGTGTGCATGCTGGAAATATATGGCACTAAGTGTGCATGCTGGAAATATATGGCACTAAGTGTGCGAGCTCGAAGGGTATGGCACTGTGTGTGCGGGCTTAAATCGCATGGCACTAAGTGTGCGAAATCGAGTATTAAGCCTCGTGTGTGCGTACTCTATATATATATATATCTCCGATCGAACAATTATATGGAGGTGTGTCTCCATCGAGTTGAGTATGGACGGTGGATCGGGTAAGTACCTTGAGCTCATGACGAATAGGCAATACGTTCTTGCTCGAGGTTGAGCGTGGTAAGCTTTAAATCTATGTGATGATTGCAATTGTATGATTGTGGTGTGAATGAGTTGGTGTGTAAAAATGCCTCAATTATCTTATTGTATAGAATATGAAATGTGGATGTATGACTTGGAATGAGATTGAACCGAAAGGTCCGAGGAATTATGGTATAGTTCCGATATGGATGAAGTACCTAGCCTCGTTTACTGTTTCATTATTTCATTTTATGATAATTTTAGTAATGGATGGTTGTGGAATGCTTATGACTTACTGAGTTATAAACTCACTCGGTGTTTTCTTGTCACCCATTTTAGGTCTCTTGGACTCGTATTGTTTGCGTGCTCGGAACCGTCATTGAAGTCATCACACCGGCTGGAAATATTTTGGTATTGTCTTCGTAGTTGAACTAGGAGAACATTTGGCATGTATAGGCTATTTTGTTTTGTTGAATTGTGGGTTGTAAACTTTAAGCCATGTGAAAATGGCCTATGTGGTCGTTGAGTGGGATGCTAGAACCTATAGCCACGAGTCTTAGAAACTTTAATTTTGATAAGGTGGCCATAATTTGTGTCATGTATAATGGATGATTAGTAAGGCCAAGGAAAGATTCATGAAATTGGCATAGTCTACTGCAGTAACTGTTGCGGACAGCAGCAGTGATATGAGATTGAAAAATCACTAAAAATAGTAGAAGTAGAATTGAATAGTGAATAAATTATGAAATTGAACCTTGATGAATCTATTTTCATATGGATGAAACGAAACGACCGTATGAGCAGTATACGGAGAGATATTAAAGTTCTCGTGAGACAGGGCCAGAACGGTTTCTGGATCCCCTGTCTCGAATTTGAAAATTTAACATAAATTATCCAGAAGGAATTAGAAGTTGTGCCTTATATGTGCAGATTCCCCTTTGAGTATAGTTTCATTATAAACAAATAGCATGAGCATTGAAGCTCTGTACGAGAAGATATCCAGGTCGTAATGCGTGAAGGTCAGTGTAGTCGACCCCTGTAACTTGGGCGACTTTAACTAATAAACTATACCAATTGGCCAGACCAAAAATTCTAGAAATAAATCCATGGATAGATATATGAGTCTAAATTCAGGGAAAATTTACGGAATCAGTTTCCGAGTTTTGAAACTCGAGATATGATTTTTAAGGCGTCGATGACGCAGTTAGCTAACTTTGCTGGAACAGCAATCAAATATTACAAGAGAGTAATAAGGGAAGTAAGACCGGTAACACCACGTGGTCAAATCCGGTGACGGTCACGGGTTTGGGGTGTTACAAGGGTTTTCAAACTTTTCAAGCTTAGGGGTAAGTTCGTTCTAGCTCCGTTTTTAATGTTCTTTACATTTTTGAAATCCTCGTAACGTGATGTACCCGTTTATAACCATATTTTAAGCGAGGGTTCATGTTGGAATTTTGATCCATGCATGAGAAGTTTGTTTTTTGATGTTTAATGGAAGAATATGATAGTTTCATTTGTGTTCAACATCTTTTACTAGGTGCTTTTGCATGAAAACACCTTAAAGGGACCATTTTGTAAAAGATGAAAAATAAGTGATAAAAATCTGATTTTGATAAAAATATGGGCTATTTTGAGTACAAGGAAAATTCAGCTAGGCTTGGGTAACAAAGAAAATGCATGCATTTCATTTTACGAGTCTAGGGACTAAATCGTAAATAAGTGAAAAGTTAGGGTAAAAAGATAATTTTACCAAAGCATGAATTATGGATTGATTTGAATAATGTGATTAACACAAAAGTTAAATTTGGCATTATAGATCAAGAAAAATGTGAACCGGGTCTTGATCGAGGAAAGAATAAAGTATACACTCGATTACCATCATTTTGTACCGAGGTAAGTGCATATGCAAATAATATAGGGTTGTATAAATGTTTTCTTGTTATTATGAGTTATATAATTATTGGTTGTTATGAAAGCATAAATGATAATTGGTAGCTACATACGACATCACGAGCAAATACGACAAAGTATGCATGTGCAAGTGAGGAAAATCATGTTTGAACCTTAGGAATAGTCTAGGATACAAGTGACATGTCACTAGGAATTTAGAAATCCGAACTTGTTCAGTTGGTCCAGGTACGTGATATGTATGAGACATCCGAGTTCAGTCAGCTGGTCCGAGTTCATTACGGATGCGAGCATCTGAGCTCGTTGAGTTGGTCCGAGTTCATTATGGATGCGATACAAGTAATTGGGTTCCGGGAAATGGTCTTGTGTGTGTCCTACCAGTGGCTAGGTAATCCTTGAGTTGGTCGGATACCTAAAAGCTTGTGTGAGCAGCCTGTATAGCTACACCTTGACCGATAGCTTTTATGAGCAAGCCCGTGAGTAGCTCCACTGCAAGCATTACATGCTATGCGGTAGCTTTGGTTACGTATGTATATGTGGCACTTATGTGCAAGTTTTCCGTGTATCCAATAGTATTCTGAGTGTTCAACGGGTAATGCAATGGATGTGATGAAAGTCCCGAGGAGGGCATGTTAAAGAGGTATGGTTATATGATATGCTACGATGAGTACAGGTATGCATACTAAACCTATGAATAATGCCTTGGTAAAGAATGATCTGTGATGAGAGAGTATATGTGTACATATGATAAATAAGTAAAAAAGGTTTAAGTGATGAATAATCTTTATGTATATGTTACAATGTCCTTGCATGTTGATTGCTTACTACCATTGCATATTATTTGCATGTGGACTTATTAAGCTTTAATGCTTACCCCCTTTCCTTTCCATCCTTTGTAGTTTCTCCAAGCTAGCTCGGGGATCGAAAGTTGTCAGAGTGTTCGATTACACTATCAAAAGATTATTGGGTATAGTGAAATTGTTATTTTGAGTATGGCATGTATAGAGGACTTGGTTATTTTGTGATATGTGTCATACTATTCGGCCAAATTGTGAAGGCCTATAATGTTGATGATTCATTTTGTAATGGCCATGTGATATGACTTATATTTGATCATTGGGTTGTAATCTAATTACCTATGCATGCATGTGTTAATGCCTTAGTTAATGTATGATAAAGTATGGAGTAGATGCTAAAAGACATGGGATGACTTCATGGTTTAAAATGACTATAGTCATGAATGTATAATTTGAAATTATGGTGATAAGTTTGATAATGCATGAAATTGGTGTGGAATGCTTCTAAATGGTGTAACAAAATGGATGTGCAATAGGATGACATTATGAGGATGTGAGAGTACCATGGTGTTGAATATTTGAGTGTCTAAATATGTCATGTTGCATGCTATGATTGAATGTATGAATGATTGAGCGTAACAATTGGCTTGGAAAATAGCCTTTAAATGGTCTACACGAGTAAACACAAAGGTATGTGTCTAAACCATGTGTGACACACGGTCTGTCTCGCGGGCATGTTGAATGGCAGTGTGACCCCTGCACCTTAATTTTTGCAAGTCAGTATGCTCAGTAGTAAATACACGGTCTAAGACACGGACGTGTGTCTTGACCGTGTGAGAGACACGGCCTACCCACATGGACGTGTACTCTGGCCATGTGAAGTCTGCACCTTTTTATGAAAAATTCATTTAATTTTAATTGACCATAGGGTCTGGGCACATGGGCGTGTGATACGGAAGTGTGACCTTAAATTGATGCTGACGTCATAGTCAGAGAGTTACACGACTGGAGGACATGGGCGTGTCGAAGGCACACGGACGTGTACCCTGTCTCACATGGGCGTGTGGCTCTGTACTATGGAGAATTTCCCACACTTTTATAAAGTCTTTGATTTAGCCCTGAATCCCTTCCGATGGTTGTTTTGGGCCTCGCAGGCCCACATTAGGGACAAATTGTGTATGTATGAATGAATTTGTTTTAAAGAAAAAAATTATAGCCCGATTTTTACATGAATGGCCGTGTATGTGTTCAGTAATGCCTTGTATCCTATCCCAACCTTGGGTACGAATAAGGAGTGTTACAAATCGTCCCATTGGTACCTTTGTTTGCTGACACAAAGTAGTAACTAAGTGTGGAAAAAGCAACTCAACCTTCTTTTTCCTTGCACAATGCAACATACTCTGATAAATCCATGTCCTGACACAAATTCTTTCCTTCTGTAATATGGCATATAATAATGTAGCTTGGAAAGTATCTATGTTAGACATGTTCGAGGTTGGGCTAACTAATGAACTGTAACCACATTCTTACCCTTAGAGTTAGTTGTTCCTACGGGAATGATGTTGCCAAATTCATTCCTAGATGGTGTCTCCACTCACCTTGTCCGTTTGTTAGTAGGTTAATTATCTTTTAACACCCTATACTCAGTTCAGTTGCCTGACCCGAGTTGTAAGGCATTACGATAATAATCTATGAATATTTTGTAACACCCCTAACCCATATTCGTCGCCAAAAGGGTTACGGAGTATTACTAAAAATTTCATGAGCGAACAGTTGAACAAAATTAAATAGTGGATAATTATTTCACCGATCTTTGCAATTAAAACAAAACTGAATTTACAACGTATTAATTTATTATAATTAAACAATTTCATAACCCAACCATATATTTGATGTGCAACGTGCCTTGCACACACACATGCATCATAAAAGAGGATCACTATTCATTTCATGATTTGCCATAATAGTCGAATGTATAGCAAAATTTAAATACATATAGTATTTAGCTCATATACACAATTAAATAACCACATTCCATAAGCCTAACTTTGACCTATTAATATAATAATTTAACCACCCATTTAGTAACATTTTACTTAATCAAAAGAGTTGTATTATAAAAAGAAACATAGCCATTTTTGAAATATTAAAGGTTAAGCCATATTCGTATGGCCAAAATTACAAAATTTAGTATTATAACATGGAAATCCCAAATATAATATCTATACATGCCATAATGTTATACTTAAGATTAACTAAGAAGGAGTACCAAAACGTTGCAGGCAGGTGTGATGACTTCAACGATGGTCCTGAGCACACAAAATGGATCAAAAGAAAATCTAAATGAGAGACAAGTAAACACACCAAATGAGTATTCAACTCAGTAAGTCGTAAGCAATATAATGAAGACCATTAACTTGAGATCGTAAAAAAAATAAAGTAAAATCAACTATTTCAGCCATACCGAGCTATGCAATATATTACTTAGATTATTGATCCAACTACAAGTCAAGTCTTGCTATTCAATCAAATATCAGACAACCAGATGGCTCAAATCCTTTTCTCAAAGTATTAAACAATGATGAACTAGATGGATCCATGCATATACATTTCATGTCTCCAATTTTCTTATTTCAATCAATAGCTCTAACCCTTCATTCATTTCCTGCACTTATTATATCATCAATCGATTTCACACACATAAAGCTATTCAAATCCGCACACTTAGTGCCATGCTCACCCGCACACATAGTGCCTTAGAAATCCACACACTCGTATTGACATTCAAATCAGCACACATAGTGCTATTCAGTTCCGCACACATAGTGCCATTCAAAATCCGCACACTTAGTGCCAATGTCATTTCATTATAGCAAAGCAATTGATTTAATTCAAATAATATATACGGCCACATATTTTTATCAATCAAAAGAATATCTAAACAATAGAAATTCTTTCATGATATGCGAGCACCATTTATGTATAAAATAACCAATCTTATAATTGCTTATGGACTTATTTTATGTTGGATGAAATGGTTCCAATCGACTACTCGATACTCTTTGCTTTGCTCTTGCTTGATTCCCCTCCTTTGGGTTCTTGAGCTAGAATAAATAAATTTAATAATTTAATTACCTTGTTAGTTAATTATATCCCATACTATTAATAGTTTCATATCACAAGAATCACACGGCATAAACTTGGTTTTTATCCACCTTATGCTTTTATTAAAACTAAGCCATTCGGCTATTGACCACCTAATATCCAATTACTATCGATAACCAATCAATACTTCAATGAAGCACATCTATATACATATATATATGTCTATACGGCAACCACCCCTTGCTAATTACTCACATATACAAATTTAATGGTTTCCACTTCATCTTACAACCATCCTTGTTCAAGACATTAAAACCTCAACTAATGCTTATCTAATGTCTCAAGGCCGAATGCATTATCACTACCAAAATAACAATTGCACATCACTTTTTCATTTAACACATAGTTTCACCACATAAACATTTTGACCGAATACTTCTAACTAGCAAAAACTCCACATTTATTCATACCATCATTCAAGTGCACATATATCTATTAGCTAACTCATTCTTCACCTTTCTAATATTTCCATCCAAATCATCAAAACACTATCCTCTTAACATTTAACCATTATAACCGTATGCACATTTTGTCACCAAATAAAAAAATCAACATATGGGTTATAATAAGAGCTTGACTACTAACTAAATTCTCATAAAATTTAATGAAAATAACATGAAATCCTACCTTAATTAACCCTTAAGATGGTCGAATGTCTTTAACCAATTTCCTTCTTCTTTCACTTAAGTTTCGGTTTTGCAAGAAGAAGATGATCACTCTCTCTCTCCTTTCATTTCTTCTTTTATTCATCTTTTTTTTTAGATTATTTTAATCATTTGTCAATATGAAATTATAATTAATTAAACTTAGTGAAAGAACATCATTGCTTGGCCGGCCACTACATGTATTTTGGGCATTTTGACATGCAAACCTAAGCTTTCACACTCTATAGTTATTATGTCCTTACATATTTACCTATCATATTTTCTAATTTTCTCAACTAAGTCCTTTCAAGAAAATTCACATTCAATAAACTAAATTAAAACATCAATTTTTCACACATGCAATATCACACATAGAAGATATGTAAATAAATTTTATGACTCGATTTTGTGGTCCCGAAACCACATTCTGACTAGGGTCAAATTACGGCTGTCACACATTTATCATGAATTTAATCAATTTCAACTAAATAAATCATTGTAACATCCCTAACCCATATCCATCGGTAGAATAGGATTACGAGACATTACCGATCAAAACACATCGTTCACATACATTTATGCATTCATAATTAATATTCATTCAACTCATACACATTGTCCCTTATAAGGTCTGACAAGGCCTTAAAACATGCTTAGAAGTGGTTCGGGACTAAACTGATAACATTTGCAAACTTTGATAAACATATAAAATTTTTCAACATTTAAGGGGCACACGCCCGTGTGAACAGGCCATGTACCTCACATGACCACCAGACACGCCCGTGTCACATGCAATGTGAAAACAAGGCATACATACTGACTTGCACCACACGACCGAGGACACACCCGTGTGCCATGGCCGTGGGAAAATTGGAGGGGTTACTGACTTGGGTCACACGGCAGGCCAGATGCCTGTGTACTAGCCCGTGTGCCACACACGACCAGTAGACACGCTCGTGTGTCTAGGCCGTGCCAAACCTGTAGGGTATACTGACTTTAATTAGAAGGGTATCCCAGGGGACACATGGCCGTGTAACATAACCATGTGTCGCGCACAGCTGAGACACACTCCCGTTCTCTGCCCGTGTGGACAAAAATAGGCAATCTGCAAAGCCAATTTGCCACCCTTCTCTCATGCACATAAAGTAACCAAAATAGTTTCAATTCAATACATATATAGGTAGCCAAAAACATGCCAATTCATACATATATCATGCCATCTATCCTCAAACATTTCAACTACTCAATTCCATATTCAAAAACATACCAAATCAA
Source organism: Gossypium arboreum (assembly GCF_025698485.1). Lineage (NCBI taxonomy): Eukaryota > Viridiplantae > Streptophyta > Magnoliopsida > Malvales > Malvaceae > Gossypium > Gossypium arboreum. The sequence goes on from NC_069081.1 coordinate 70,997,911, forward strand.
TATGCCAAAATCATCAAGACTTACATAAGTTCTAAATGCATTTCTTCATTAGCTTATCATCTATTTCATGTCACCAAAACACACCATATCATCACTTCAAAATCAAACCACAATATACCAACTTCCAAGCAATAATACTTCAACTTAAAACTACCCAAAAGAGCAATCATATACCATACTAAACAAGGCAACACTTAAGACATTATATACATCACATATACCACTTATCAAACATATAATTCAAGCCAACTTAAATGGCCATATACACCAACATTTACCAGCCAAATCTCATGGCTAAATCATAACTCAAAACATACCAATATGACACTAGCCTATACATGTCATATACCATATATACAAAGCTCTCAAAAGTACCAACAAGATGATCGATAGTGTGATAACATTTCCCGACAATCCTCGAGTCCGAGCTAGCTTTGATAATATATAAAATAGTGAAAAATAAACATAGTAAGCTTTAAAAGCTTAATAAGACATATACAAATAAACTTATCATAAAAACATTTATATATCAATTCAAATGTGCCAACCATAGCTAATCACATACAAATTCACAAACCTTTCACATTAAACATATATTCAATATCTTAATCGAGTTCATCAAATACTTCCTCTTTTCAATACTCGTATGAATCTTGTACGTACCTAAGTCATTTAGCTCATTCACATCTTCTTTCTCAACTTGACTTTGCCTGTTGAACCGTTCAGAATCATTAAGCATACTCGGCAATCACATATAACTCGTACAATGTCATATCCCAGATATGGTCTTGCATGTTATCACATATTGATTCCACTGTCCTAGACAAGGTCTTACACATAATTGTTTAACGATGCCAATGTCCCAGACATGGTCTTACACGTAATCTCAATACAATGCCAATGTCTCAAACATGGTCTTACATGTAATCTCATATTGGTAACCTAATGTCATGACATTCGTATCATATACTATTCCTAAAGTTCAAATGGGACTTTCAGATGTAGTATGTACCCGTACCCGAGACTGTCGCCGGAGTCGAACACGAGGTGTTAACGGGCTTAATTCATTACTTAAACAACTCAAACAATTTATTTTTAAAATTTCCAGTCAAGCTGGCAATCTGCGTCACAGTCGTTTAAAAATTCATATCTCGAGTTCCGAAACTCTAAATCCAATTCCGTAAATTTTTCCTAAAACTAGACTCATACATCTATTTATTAATGTTTTTCTAAAAAAATTTTTTGAGCCAATTAGTACATTTTATTAGTTAAAATATCCACTGTTTCAGGGTTCAACTACTCTAATCCCTGTGTATTACGAATCAGATATCTCCTTGTACAGAGTTTCAATGACTATGCCGTTTGTTTCTTATAAAATTAGACTCAATAAGGATTTCATGCATGTAAGATAAAACTCCTAATTATTTTTTTAAAATTTTTAGTGAATTTTTAAAGTTAGAACTAGGGATACAGAGATCACTCTAACCCTGTTCCACCAAAACTTAAATATCTCACAAAATATAACTCATATGCCTTTTTTGTTCCATTCATATTAAAATAGACTCATCAAGCTTCAATTTCATAACTTACTCATCATTTAATTCCATTTCTACTATTTTTAGTGATTTTTAAAATTTACATCACTGCTGCTGTCAGATTCTTTTTATGGCAAATTTTACTTTACTATAGATTTTCATGGACTAAATAGCATTTTAAACATACATAACATCAAATGACTTAGATTGGCCATTCCAATGGCTAATCATTTACAAACCCTTTTCTTGCAAAACCATAGCCATATCATAAGATCTTTTATACAAAGTGAGTATTTTTCCATACATGCCACATTCAAAATACACAAGCCATTTTACCAATTTAGGCCTTCGGATAGTGTGGACGAATCTTCGACCTATCCCGATTCTCAAGCTGGCTTGTCAACAACTACAATGAATGAAAATGAGGGGGTAAGCATAAATGCTTGGTAAGTTCACATGCAAATAGCAAGTAACATAATCATGAAATTCCACATAAAACATCATTTGCATAAACAACACCAAGACACTCATGTTTCATTTGCATTTAATATCTTTCTACGATTTCATCGTACCAAGTTCTCAACCCGAGGATTTAAACACATACCTGTCAAATTTTCTCATTCACCACACTTACCAATATGTCACCTTCGTTTTAGGCATTCTTCTCATTCACTTAAGATTCACTCGTTGAACACATCGGAATATAATTCGAATACGCGGATTTCATGAACGTAAGTGTCATATCCGCAGCTAGACAAACTCAATAGCCTGCAGAACTTATGTAGCCAAGCTACCATGTAACCCACCCATAAGTGAACTCAGACTCAACTCAACGAGCTCAGGAGTTCGCATCCATAAGTGAACTCAGACTCAACTCAACGAGTTCAGATGCATAGTTACAACTCACGAACTCGGACTCAACTCAACGAGTTCGGAACTCAAATATCCTAGTGACATGTCACTTGTATTCTAATCTATTCCTAAGGTTCAAACGGGCTTTTTCCTCGATCTCATATCTTTGCCGTCTTCCATGGAATATCGAAACCGATACTCGGTGATAGTTCATACTCATCAAGTAATTCACATAATTACATATTATTCAACAATAACCACAAAACATAACATTTCATGATAATAATAAGCACCATATCATATAAACAACATTAAATTGCTCAAAATGACAATTATGTTACTACATTTACACATGAACTTACCTCGATACAAAATTATTAGCAATCGAGCCTATTCTTCGTAAATTTGTTTTTCCCTCGATCGCGACTTGAATCTCGTTTCTCTTGATCTATAATGCCAAATTAATCTTATTTAATACATACATTCATCAAAACAGCATTTAATATGAACTTTGGCAAAATTATATTTTTGCCCCTAAACTTTTGCATAATTACACTTTTTCCCCTAGGCTCAGGAATTAAACTTCATCCTTTATTCTTATGTTTTATGACATCCTGATCATTTTTCCCTTCTATGGCAACATCAAATTCACACTCTAACATGTACTTATGACTATTAGGTATTTTTACCGATTAAGCTCTTTTACTCGTTTTCGCGTAAAATCGAGTAGCACAAGTTGTCTAACATAATTTAAAACCTCATATTCTATTATTAAACACCAAAATACACAAATTTCACCTATAGGTATTTTTCCAAATATGAACCCTAGGTTGAATTATTGCTAGCATAAATTAATTCGAGCTACCAGGATTTCAAAAACATAAAAATCATTAAAAACGGGGCACGAAATCACTTACTATGAAGCTTAAAAGTTGAAGAAACCCTAGCTATGGGGAGAGGTAAAATTCGGCAGCAACAATATGGAGAAGATGATCATTTTGTGTTATTTTTCCCATTTTATTTCATTTAATATACAAATGACCAAAATGTCCTTACTACTAAACTTTCCAAAAATTCCATCCATGTCCAATTTTGTCCATAGACTTAGAAATTTGTCAAATTGCTATTTAAGACCTCCTCATTAATATTCCAAAGCAATTTCATACTAAAAACTCCTAGAATGCAAATTTTTCAAATTATTCGATTTAGTCCCTAGTTTCAATTTAAGCACTTTAGGCATAGGATTTCATCACGAAATTTTCACACAATCATGAAATCATATCATAAACATCAAAATAATTATAAAATAATTATTTCTATCCCGAATTTGTGGTCACGAAACCACTATTTCGATTAGGCCCTAATTCGGGATATTACATCATAACTCTGTCAAATTTTGCTCGTAATTGTTCTTTCAACATTTATAGCAATTCAATGACAAGTGTGTTTACGTTTATTTGCATATGAACTTACCTCGTAGTCGGAATAGAAGGGCCGGATCGACTATTCAATAACTTTCGATTTCCTTCGACCTAAATCTGATTTCTTTCGTTCTTGATCTATAAACATTCAAAATTAACTCTTTTATTCATCAACACATTCAATTTAGTCCACAAACACATAATTGGGCATTTTTGTACTTTAGCCCCTAAAGTTCCACATTTATTCAATTTAGTCCCTATTTCTCAAATACATCAAATTCAGACAATTCAATTTAATCCATGCTTAGCTGAATTACCAAAATACCCTTAGCAGCCTATATTTCACATTTATTCATACTTTTAACCCCACTCTTTTCACAATTTAATCCCTAATTTGTATTTTTATCAAAAATCACTTTACATAACATGAAAATCTATCATCTAACTTCCATAATTCATCGTCAACCATCACAAAGCTCATAAATTCACTAATGGAAACTATCAAAATCTTTAACAGTTTCGAAAATTAAGACACAGGCTAGTAGTACTTAAAGCAATGATCACGAAAACATAGAAATCATAAAAAATCAAGCTCAAAACACTTACCAATCAAGCTTGCAAGTGCCGAACCTTAAAACTCAATCTATGGCTTTCTTCTCACCAACATTCGACTAAGAAAGAAAGAAATGAAGCTTAATTTTAGCTTTTTTTTTAATTTAATTAACCTTAATATCCAAATTACTATTTTAACATTACTATTTTAACCTTAATTAAAAGCCACCAAATTCAGGTTATTAAGCCCATTTTTGTCAAATTCCACTATCAGTGGTCTATTCACAACATAAGGACCTTTTATTTAATAAGCCATGACAATTAAGCACTTTTAACTTATAGCATGCTACTTTTGCATTTTATGCAATTAAGCCCTTTTCTCAGATTAACCACATAAACGATAAAATTAGCACACGAAACTTTTACACATATCTAATTTCATGCCATAAACATCAAAAATAATAGTAAAATAATTTGATGACATCGATTTTGTGGTTTCAAAACCACTATTTTGGTTTAGCTAAAACCGGGCTGTTACAATCATATTCAATCATTTCCATGATTTTCAATCAATTCTTGACCTAATTCAAGTTTACGGAACATTTAAAACAAACTGAGATCAATTCTAGATTAAATTGGAACTTCTACAAAATTTTGAGTAAAATATACAAACAGATGTGACACAATCATGTGAAACAACACAGGTCATGTGGCTCAAGGATATGGTCATGTGGCCAAACCGTGTATAGTTTAAAAATAGGGTCACATGATCGTGTCACCAGGTCGTGTGTAATTCGAAATAGGGTCACACAGTCGTGTCTCTAGGCTGTGTAACAAATTGAGACCGTGTGGGACATACTTGCACCAAAATTGAATAGGCCACACGGTTGTGTGGAGTGACCATGTGTGGCACACAGTTGAGTGACAGCCGGTGTCCCAGGTTGTGTGCACCTAAAATGACTTTCAAAATATGCCAAAACATTACCAATTTCTTAAGTTCCAAACCCAACCAATATCAACCATTTATATACCATCAAAACACATTCAAACAAACTCAAAACTTACCAAAATCATTCAACCTATGTACCTAACCAATATGCCCTCATTGGCACCACAAATCAAATATCAAACTAAATTTATATTTAACAATCACAAGTTCAACTACTTGATAATCTTATCAAACATACCATTCCATCCATCAAGCTAATAACCTATCATAGCAATTTCAACCACTTTATTCTATGAACAAGTCTATACAACTTTGATATCTCAAAAACCTTTATAGACATATAACTCCTACTACATGACAAGTTCCACAGCATAATTGGATTATCATACCAAACCATGAATGTAACACCCTAAACCCGACCTGGACATTATGGCCGAATCTGGCGATGTCACATGTAGTGTGTTTGGAAAACAGTAACTTGTGTTGGAAAGCCGTAACATCACTTAAAACATTTCCCGTTTAGAATTTGTCATTATCTTTTGTTAATTCCAAAATCGTGATTCTTTTCTATTAAGTCCTTAATTTTCAAAACATTGTACGTTGAGGAAGCTTTTAAAACAATTGCGTATTTGAGTGAATTTTGTTAACACGTTTGATTCTTTTTGAAAACTCAATTATCCCTACTACTAGCAGTTATAAATCAAAACAATGAAAATCCCAAATTAAAAATTTAATTCCAAAAGAGGCCATTATTATAATAAAATACGCCAAATAAAACTTTAAAAATCTAATTAAATACGAAACAGTAAAAAAAAAGGGTTGTGTGACCACCGTCGAGTTCTCCGCCACTTCGGTCCGCCTAAGTCTAGGGAAACCTGTATAGATAAACTAGAAGGGGTGAGAAACTCAGTGTGTAATCCCCATGCAAACAAACAAATAGCATACAGATAATCACAGTTGGGGCCAAGCCCTTTTTCAGTAACAGTATCAGTCCAGTTTGGGCCTTAGCCTATCTCAATACAGTAACAGTAACAGATATGCATTCACAAAAATCCTACCCAACCAGTCTCTACATTTCATATCTGTCCAACCCTACACTCCATGTGGGGATATGATCAACCCACCCATCCTTACACTCCAAGTAGTACCAAATACTGCACTAGACAGTAGCTTGCAGCTGAGCTGCCAGTAAATTAGGCTCGGAGCCTTTTAGTGTACTTCCTTCGAACAATACAAACCCCAACCCAATGTAATGCAATATACCAATATGTCATGCCAAAACATGGTATTATACATGTATTTAGTACAATTTTAACAACATGCTCAATATTTAGTCATACAGATATCTATATCATATATAGATATAACAGTCATTTCAGTCAATCAGGGGTCTAAGTATGCTTACCGACCCTACAGCAGGTTCACAGTCGTCTCGGGTGACCCGTGCAACCTTAGCAACAAAATAGTGAAAATGGGCCCACGTGCCCATGTCATCCGCCAGTGTGGGACCACACACCCGTGTGGCCCACACGGCCCAAAATGGCTTTGGCCGTGTGGATCACATGGCTAGCCCAAAATTCCCAATTCCTGTATGGTTCACTTTGTGGGCACACACTCCCTTGTGGCCCACACAGCCCAATTCAACCCGGCCCATGCGTCACACACAGTCTGCCTCATCGATCATACGCCCATGTTCGGTTACACGACCTGCCACATGCTCGTGTGGTGTCGACAACCTCACTTTTTTTATTTTTTTCGATTTTAGTTTTTAGCGGTGTGGTTACACACCTGGTTACGAAAACGAGCAAACAGTCCTTAAGCACTCCAAATCTAAGTTCAACCACAAACATTCGATTAGCTGCATGTCAACCAAATTTAAAACGACCCTAATCAAAAATAGTTAATCACTTAGTCGACAACCATTTACCTCGTTTGAACATCTGAGGCCCTTCCTACTTAAACTATCAAGAACGAATGATCACTAAGCTCCTGCGATCCAACCGAACCCTTATTAACAAATAATCATATGAACAGTTTGAACCAAATCGAAACTCAAACTCACTAAAAGTGCAAGACCGCATACAGAGGAAGGAACTATCGACAAATAAACCAAAGGAAAAGGCCAAAGGCACAACAATTTGAAAAAGAACAAAGATGAAGCGAACGGCAACTATGGGAAAAAGAAATTGGCACAGAGAGGGACACTGAAGCAGATAAAGAACTTCTAAGGGTGGAGAAGTAAACGTCTTTCGAGGGAAGGACAAAGCCGAAGGGAAACAAAAGGTGTAGCCGAGAATCACCTAACAATATCCGGCCAATGGAAAAGAGCAAAGGAGAAAAAGAGAGAAAACGGTAGCAACAGTTTAGGGGAGAGAACCTATGCCGTAAAGGAGAACAAATTCAGAAAAGAAAGAGAACAAAAATAGCAGAAACCCTTAGCAAAGATCCGACCTCCAAATGGAGAAAGAGTACAACCCAAAGTCGAAATCTTGAGAAACAAGAGTTTAATTTCGGTACCAACTCTCCCACTATCCTTAAATTCCCATATTTTTCTCCCTAAATCCCTTAAAATCGTCCACCCCTCCCTCAACCACCTAATTCAAATTCCACTACAACTCTTTAGTAGTTCGGTTAGACTAAAACACCCACACGCCACTAGCAGCAAAATAAAACACCCCCTTACACATACTAGGACTTGAACTCAAGACCACTAGCATTTTGCCACTCTACTTAACCATCAGACCAGCAGGCCCATTCTGACATGTTTTTCCAATATTTATTTATAAGCCTACTGGCTAAAGATAGGGGTTTACTCAATTAAAAACAAAATTTTTGCCCAAGCTAAGGCTTAAACCCAAAACTTCTCTGACACTCCCAAAACACTTAACCACTGAAGCAGATACACAATTGTGTCACAATCACACGAGAATAATTATAAAGGATTTCTGGCATTACAATGAACAAGCATATTATCAACTAAAAACATACATTCATTACACAAGTATAGAACATACCATTTTGTAGCAAGTACTTAAAACATATACATGATTCCCCTATTGCATGCCACATATCCCAAAAGAAAACATTTTCAAAATCTACCAATTGATAGCTAGATAGTTCGATTTTCAAGTTGATCTGATCACTTGATTCCACAAAACAATATCTACAAGGAAATAAGAAAATGACACAAGTAAGCTTCAATAGAGCTTAGTAAGTTCACAAGTCGAAACAATAAAACTTATTGTATAAACATAACATAACATTTAACGACGCTATTAATAGATATTAACCCTGTCAACCACAATCATTCAACAGGTGAGCTTTATACACAAGTTGCATAATCTATTCAACAATACAATGTCATTTAATTAACAAGTCACGATCCAATGTCAAAAATCATGTAGACATTCAAATAATTCATTAACAAAATATTTAGCCATTTAACGTCTGCCTGATGAACGATATAAACAGATACGGATACGAGATTATCCACCTAAGACACACCAGAATGCTCAATCGAGCCAATCCAACCAAAAACATGCCCTGGTACCAAGTGCCTAGCCCGTAGGCTGACATCTCTCTAGAAACATGCCTGGGCATCAAGTGCCAAGCCCATAGGCTTTACATCCACTCCAGAAACACGCCAAAATCATTGTAAATATAACTCAATAGTCCGCAACAAATATTGGACTCTGGTATATTCAGTGTATAATGTCAAGTCAGAAATCATCATCTCATCACAAGTCAATCCCAAACAATGTGAAAAATAACCTTTGGCATGCCAATTGTATCCTATCCTATGTTCATTTAGGCTCAATATACAAAATCACATAACATTTACAATTCAAATCATTTTTTCACCTTGAACCAATTTGTAAGAATTCAAATACATATATACATACATACATTTTTAACATACCAAAATTTGGAAATCAACATAATAATAATACCAATTATACCAAATTAAAATTTATGAACTTACCAATGCTAAACTGTAGGGTTGGTAAAAATTCAAGGATTAATTAGCAAATTTTCCTTTTCCACGATTATCTATTGGATTTTGATCTATAAAGTAGTTTATTCCATTATTAGCTTCAACTTTATAGAAATATTCAATTTAATGAGCATGTATTCCTCTTTACAATTTTTCAGAATTGCCCCAAATTTTCACACTTTATTCAATTTGGTCTCTAAACCAAAATAGGATTATTTTCACAATCAAACTTTGTACACCCATTAAGCCAAATGCCTAACAACCTCAAACCAGCCATAAAATCCTGAAATTTTATAATGAAACCATGCCAAATTTTACATACTTTCAATTTAATCCTTAAACTTATAAATTCTAAAAATTACATTGTAAATTAACATCAAAATCATCACCAAGCTTCAAACCAAGCCAAACACAACTAAAAAGCTTCAAAAATTTCAATGGCATATTTTTTAAAATTTGATAGTTTCACAATTTAACCCTTAAACTAGTTAGATTTCATTACAACGAACTTAAAAATGAAAAATTCATGAAAAATAGACCGAGAAAACACTTACATGCACGGTGAATAGCAAGGCTGAATGCTCTTAGGTTCTAACCATGGAAGGTTAGATTGAACAGAAAGAAATGAAAGAGTTGAACTTGGTTTTTCTTCTGTTTTTTATTATTTTAAACTTAAATATTAATTTAGTTTATCACTTTAAATCATAACTTAAGAAATCAACCATATTACTGTCCACTATCTTCAATTATGGCTAAATTGCCATATTAAACCATCTATTTTACTAATTTATACAAATGGGCACTCAAACACTAATAGGAATTGACTTTTGTAGTTTTTTACAATTTAGTCCTTTTTTTTAATTAACTAAACAAACAACGAAATTATCGAACCAAAATTTAATATGATCTTTAATAAACCTCGTAAATATTAAATAATTAATATTTATGGACTCACACGTCAAAATTGTGGTTCCCAAACCATTTTTTCTGACACCACTGGAAAACGGGTTGCTATATATCTCCTCTATATTTTCTCTCAAAAAGTACATAAGATCCATTCGCTACACAAATCATAAAGGAATATCGAAGTGCCATAGTACCATGCTAACTCGGGAGGTGAGATGGAAATTTCTTTCCCTTGAATAAAGACTCAAAACCATGGTACATTTAATTCTCGAGTTGTCTCAATCTCTCTCAAGGACATATAAAATTCCTGGATGACTGGCATACAAGCTCGTTCCTATGGGATGGCACAGTACTTCTCCCATCTATGGAATCAAATTATCACCCTCATTTTTTTTAACGAAAGCAAGGACTTTAAACCTCTCTCTTGAAGAGGAGATTTTCGTCGAATAGCTTGAAGATGAATTTTGAGTTCCCTTTCACGAAGTTCTTTGAAGTTTTCAGCTCCCGATTCAGCATCTGAAAGGTTGCTCCTTATCATTTCAGGATTGTAGAATAAGTGATTAGCAAGGAAATTTCAAATTTTTTGCGAATAGGGTAGTGAAAGTTTGTGTTGTTATTTGTGGAGGCTTGGAAGATGCAGTTGCTACTAACAACAATATATAGAGGCCTTTTAGGGCTTTATTTGCAGTGCAAACTAGGGATTGTTGTAGATTACATTAAAAAACAAATGGAAAGTTGTAGAAAATGGTATGCATGTTGCACTATAGAGAAGGCACGGCGAGACACGAAGTGAGTTATTACCATTATTTTTGCTTCAAAGTAGGTATGTTAGTGTCATATAATGTATATGGCATAGCACAACAATTATTTCTCATATTTTTAGATTCGAGATAGGTGTGTCGTGCCATGGAATTGTTTTGCTACGACATGGTTTTGATTTGGCCTTTCCAGGATTTGTCAAAGGCCTTCGATGACCCGTACTTGACCCCAAATAGCTTCTAGCTCATTTGTTGCTCCCGAAAACTTGTTGAATTCTAATTATAACATCAAATAAAAAGTCTAATTCCTAATTCTAACAAACTAATATACAAAATTTACAAAGTAATAAGAAGTTCAATGGTTTAAAATTTATGTTGTGTTACCAGACTTGTCCAGTAGTTCTTTGCATTTAACCATTGACTTCATCCGTCTCCCATAGCTATCATTGGCCTTCCAGTCAATTCCAATCCTTCCAGTATCACTCCATTTGTCCCGTTCTCATGGTTTTAATTTACCTACACCAATACAACTCTAAAAATACCTTTGATTTTGGCCGTTAGGGATTAAATCGAATAATACATAGCATTTATCTCTAACTAATACTTCGTTTTGGGAATCATGACCACATTTCAACACTTCTATTTCTCCATCAATTTTCATTATTAGCTTGTTTCATTGAAGATTGATGGTTGAATTAGGTGTGGCCAGAAATGGTTTACCCAATAGGATGAGGATATCTCGATCTTCTTCGAAATCGAGGAGTACAAAGTCGATAAGAATTATAAACCCCCGTACCTTAACTAATACATCCTTGAGCACACCTATTGGATGTATCAAGGATCTATCAACTAGCTGTAGCATTATCACTGTATTTTTTAGATCTCCAAGTCTAAGTTTTTGATAGATCGATAGGGGTATCAAGTTTATAATGGCCCCTAAATCGCAAAGGTCCTTACTGATATGTCAATCCCCTATATCTATTGGAATTGTGAAACTACCTTGATCTTTTAACTTTGAGGGTATGTTTTTAGCAATTAAAGTGCTACACGATGCATCAATATCAATTTGCTCACCTTTTTCCATCTTTTTATGTTATGCCATTATTTCCCTTAAGTACTTGTTATATTTTGGTATTTTATCATTTAGCTCCAAGAGCAACAGATTGATATTAAGGGATTTAAATAAATTGAGAAAAATTATGAAATCTACCTCATCCCTCTTTTGTTTATCCTCTAATCTTGTTAGAAATGTTACATTTATTATGCTCAACTTTGTGAATATTGGGTCAGACACGATTTGATTATCTCATCAATCAGCTCATTGTGTTCTTCCTCCTCCATGGGCTCATCGACAACTCTGAGAACTGCCTCCTTTTCAAGTATGGGTGCCTTCGACTTTTTTAATGTCTTTCCTTACCGTGAAGCTATCACATTGACACGTTCTTTCCCATTTCTCCAATGATTTTACTTTGTGTTACTGGGAAGACTTTGGCCACTCTACTTTTGGAACATCGTCATAAATTAGCTCCTGGTCGCAGAGACTACCCATTTGGGATTTGAGTCATCTACATCTAGCTTCGGCTTGTCGAATGTCTATTTTTATTTTTTGCATCTCCCCTTCTATTCTGTTGAATCTTTGACCACATGCAACATGGTTGTTTCCCACAAATTGTTGTTGTAAGTGAAGAGGTTGGTAATAAGGGTTTTGTTGATTTTGTATTTGGTTTCCACCTCATTGGTTGCCTCCCCACTTGAAGTTCTGATGATCTTTCCAACCAGGATTGTAAGTATTAAAATAGGGATCTCTACCCCTATTACTTATGTAGCTAGCCTCTTCCAGTTGGTTTTCAGAACATGGCTCTGTTCTCGTTGGTTTGACAGTTGACTTCTAATGATTAAACTTCTTTAAGATTTGTTGATAACTATCATCTTTGTTTATCGCTTTTATCATTAGAGGCTTTGATTTGTGCATGACTCTTTCATTGGGCCACATATACGAATTCATCGCCATATCATTTATGATTTTATAAGCTCATTCGTATGTGTGGTACATGATAGATCCTCAACCTACTCCATCTAGGCTGGATCTAATATTACTGCTTACACCATTGTAAGAATATCTATATTTATAGCCACACTAGCAATCTATGGTGTGGGAACTTCCTTAGCACCAACTTGAAACAATCCCATGCTTCGTACAAGGATTCCCTTCATATTTTTTAAAATTGGTGATTTCTCACCTAAGTTGATAGGGAAAAATTTATGAAGAAACTTTTTCATTAAATCATCCCACATGGTGATGGAACTTGATTCTAATGAATCCAACCAATTGGCTACATTGTCACACAAGAAGAATGGAAATAACCGAAGACACAAAGCACATCGATTACTCCATTGTATTTAAAGGTGTCACATAGATGTAGAAACTGCTTCAAGTGTTGGTTCCGGTCCTCCATCATGTTTCCCTTGAACTGCAACATATTTTGGATTATCTAAATTATAGTCATCTTTATCTCAAAATTATTGGCTTTAATCAATGGCCTCTTGCCTTGCACCAAATCTTGTATAGGTAAAGCGTACTCGCGCAACGGCCTTTGCTCCATTGGGACTTCTTCTAGGATATTTACGTGTTACTCTCTTGTATATTCAAATAACGGATTCTCCTTGGGTAAATTAACTGCCACGGGCGGATTGATATTCATCAACTAGAAATTACGTCTAAGTAGTATCTCCGGATTAGGATATGGTTCGATTAAGGTGTTATTGCTTCAGGTCATAAATAGTCATGAAAATTAAAACAAAATTAAAAAATAAAAATATTTTCATATTTATCCTATAGTCTTTAACTTTCCTATTTATCCTATTAATTGTACAAATAATTTTAGATTTAGTGCCGAAACCTCCCTAGCAACAGCGCCAACGACTTGACCGGCACCAAACGTGCAAATGTTTGACCAAAAAATACTACACCAAAAATATAAGAAATAAAGCAATGGTGTCCGCAAGTATATGGATCAAATTAGTAAAATGTTACAACGGAACACAGGGAAGTATTTCGAGGATCGTAGCCAATGGAGGATGGACTAAGTCTTATTTGGAATTATCTTTATAATAACTTGTCTATATTGTGCTAATTAAATTCTATATTATGACAACCAATAAAAAGAAATAAAATCATAAACTAAAAAACTAAAATAAATAAACAGAAATAAAACACAAACAACTAAATCAATTAAACCAATTAGGAAGATTAACTTGTTTCAGTGGTTGTAATTAACTTCATATTCGGGTTTCAGGTGAATTAGCTATTAACTAACCAATTCTTACCACTCGACCTCTAACTGATTAATTAATTAACCAATACTTGATTATCTCCTGACTAGACTTTCTCAACCAGGATAAATCACGATTTACTCGAAAAACTTATCTCCCGACCTCGTTTAACCTTTGATTACTCCCTAGGATTGTCAAGCCTAGGGTTTAAAATTGCATAATTTATACCAACTAATTTTATAGAAAACCCTTACACATCTACTCATTAATCTCCCCTAAGGGAATTAACTACTTATGGTTTACATAATCTCAAGCTCAATTTATATAAATATGTAAATAACACAAATAAACCAAAAGAAAAAAGTCATATAGAATAATCTTGATTTGTATTGATTAAGAGCAGAATAACGAATCTCTTGATTGGGAAAACGAATTTCATCGCTAGAAAAGGAAAATAAATTGAATAACATCGATTGAATAAAATAAATCTTGGATCGAAATCGATTCCAAGAGAAAAGAACAAAGCATTTAAGAAAATAAAAGAAAACTAAATCTAATTCCTACTCCTAAACTACAAGGGATTTTGGATGCAGCTAAGATGACTTGGTTACATCAAACCCCTAAGGTCTTATTTATAGAAGTGTTAGCAGCCCGAATTAGGTCTTCAACACGTCCTAGGTTTTCATATAAGTTCAATTGTGTAGATGAAATTAACTCTGAAGGATTGGACTCCACGTCAAGCCTATGTCATGCTATAGACATTGCATGGCATGACACAACACCAATTTCTTAGGCTTCTAGGTCTGTTTCATGCTTTAGCAGCTTGGGAAGCTTGTATGACACTTGACCCTTGATCCTACATTCAATGGGCTTGAAATTTAGTACCTTGACTCTTAAATTAACAAATTAGAACTACATAAGGCCCGTGTTGGCCTAATAGGTTAAAAACACGCAAAAATGGGTTAAAAACACTTGTTTTATTAATATTTACTAACTAACTACTACATACCAAAAATGAGATAACTAATATTAAAATAGCTAGAAAACAACCTCTTTAAATGTCGAAACATATCTAAACTACCACTATAATTAGTGGTAGGTCAGCTGAGCATCGAGTACCTTCCGGGACATTGTATCCCTTGGAAATACCTGAATGGGAGTTGTAACATCCCGAAATAGGGCCTAAACGGAACAATGGTTACGAAACCACAAATTTGAGGCAGAAAATTTTATTTTATTATCATTTTAAGGTCTATGGCATGATTTCATGATTGTGTGAAAATTTTGTTAAGAAATTTTATCGATAGAGGGTCCAATTTGATATTTAGGACTAAATTGCAAAAGTTGTCAAATGTGTGTTCTAGTTCACAAAGGTACTAAGTACTTGTGAGTAATGGGTTTTTAAAGTGGAGGTCCTTAGATTGTAATTAGACCATTATACTAGTTTGGACAAAAATACCTAAAGGAAGATAAAACACCATAGTTTTTAATTAAAGGCATTTTGGTCATTTAGTTATTAAAAAGAATTGAAAACAAAATTAAAAGCCAATTTTCTTCATCTTCAACCCCTTGGCCGAATTTCACATGAGTAGGACATATCTAGGGTTTTTCAAGCTTTCAAGCTCGATTGTAAGTCCGTTTTAGCCCCGTTTTTAATGTTCTTTACATTTTTGGAGTCCCGGTAACTTCTAGCAATAATTTAACCTAGGGTTTATATTTGGAAAAATACCCATAGGTGAAATTTGTTTATTTTGATGTTTTATGGTAAAATATGAAGCTTGAAATTGTGTTAAACAACTTTTGCTAAGCGATTTTACGTGAAAACGAGTAAAAGGACATAATCGATAAAAATACCTAATATTCATAAGTACATGTTAGGGTGAGAATTTGATGTTTCCATAGAAGGGAAAAATGATCAACATGTCATAAAACATAAGAAAATAGGATGAAGTTAAATTTCTGAGCCTTGGGGAAAAAGTGTAAATATGTAAAAGTTTAGGGAAAAAATTAAATTTTTCCAAAATTTGAGTCAACGACTGTTTTAATAAATGTGAGTATTAAATAAGTTAAATTTTTTATTATAGATCAAGAAGAATGAAATCTGGAGTTGGACCAGGGAAAGAAAAAGATAGTGGACTAAATCGATATAGTTGATCGTATTTTGTTTCGAGGTAAGTTTCGGTAAATAAATGCAATATTCTATTATTTTATGTTAATGTTGTTAATTTCCAGCATGCGTAAATTTAATTTCTGAAATTATTCGAAGAAGACTCAAGCATGAATTGACGAAGAAGTAACTTCAGAAAGTCTCGATTGAACCTTAAGAATGTGTAGGATACAAATGCCATGACATTAGGGTTTAAGGATACCATGTAAGACCATGCCAAGGCATGACAATTGGTTAGGTTTCTAAGGCAAGGATATCATGTAAGACCATGTCAAGACATGGCATTGATAAGTTTCTTTAAGGCAAAGGTCCCATGTAAGACCATGCCAAGGCATGGCATTGGTGAGTTCATAAGGCAAGGATACCATGTTAGATCATGTCGAGACATGGCAATGGTAAGTTTCAAAAGGATACCACGTAAGACCATGACAGTCATGGCAATGGTAAGGTACCCGTGTATCCTTAGTATTCCAAGTGGTTCAACGAGAAAATTTAAGGAAAATATCAAGGTAAGGTAAGGTAAAATGAGTTATACCAAAAAGGGTAAGACAAGTTCATGCTAGAAGAGCAAAGGTAAGCATATAATGTTCATGTATGCTTGATAAGAAAAAGGTAAGTAAAATGTATTAATAAATTTGATTAAGTAAATATTTAAGTAAGTGAGTAAGTGAAGAAGTTTAAAATATGTCTATGACAATTAATGAAGTTACATTAAGTAGTATCATGCCAAGTAGTAAGATAATTCTTATGAATGTTGTTATTTATTTGCACGCAAACTTACTAAGATTAATGCTTACCCCCTTTATTTTCTTTATTTTTATAGTTTTTTCAAGCTAACTCAGGGATCGTTAAGTACGTCGGAGGTCAGGGCACACTATCACAAGGATTATTTTGGTATAGCTAGACGTTTCATTTTGAGTATGGCATGTATAGCATCGTAGCCATTTTTTGTGTATGATCTTATGATATGGCTAATGAATGGTATGTAAATGCTTGATAATGATTAGCTATTGGAATGGCTAATCAAGGACATTTTTGGTGTTATGTATGCCTCAATGCTAGTTATTCCATGGAAATCATGAAAAAGGTGAAATTAGCTTTAAAACAGTATCAGACAGCAGCAATGATGTGAATTTGAAAAATCACTAAAAATAGTTTAAATAGATTTAGATAGTTAATGAGAAATAGAATTAAATCTTATTAAGTCTATTGTCATATGAAAGAAATAGAATAAATAAAAGAGTTGTATTTTATGAGATATTTAAATTTTGGTGAGACAGGGTCAGAGTGATTTCTGAATCCCCTGTTCTGACTTTAGAAATTCACTAAAAATTTTAAAAAAATAATTAGGAGTTATACTTTATATGTATAGATTCCTTATTGAGTCTAATTTTAATAGAAATAAATGTCATGGTTATTTGAGTTCTGTATAGGGAGAAGATTAATTTTGAAGTGAACAGAGGTCAGCGCAGACGAACACTGAAACATGGGAAACTTTAACTAATAAACTGTACTAATTGGCTAAACCAAAAATTCTAAAAAAAAATTAGTAAGAAGATATACAAGTGTAGTTTCAAATAAAATTTACGGATTTGAATTTATAGTTTTGTAACTCGAGTTATGATTTATTTAGTGACTATGATGCAGATGGATAGTTTATTTATGAAAGATGAAATAAATTGTTTTGATTTGTTTAAGTGATCAGAAAATTTTTATTGATTCCAGTTTGTTCCTGAACCATTTCAATTTCATGTTTTAGGGTCTCGATGTAACACCCCAAACCCGTGACCGTCACCGGATTTGACCACGTGGTGTTACCGGTCTTACTTCCCTTATTACTCTCTTTGCAATATTTGATTGCTGTTCCAGGCAGGCTAGCTAACTGCGTCACTGTCGCCTTAAAAATCATATCTCGAGTTTCAAAACTCGGAAACTGATTCCATAAATTTTCCCTGAATTTATACTCATATATCTATCCATGCATTTATTTCTAGAATTTTTGGTCAGGCCAATTGGTACAGTTTATTAGTTAAAGTCGCCCATGTTACAGGGGTCGACTACACTGACCTTAGCGCATTACGACCTGGATATCTTCTCGTACAGAGCTTCAATGCTCATGCCGTTTGTTTCTAATGAAACTAGACTCAAAGGGGAATCTGAAAATATAAGGTACGACTTCCAATTCCTTCTGGATAATTTATGGTAAATTTTCAAAATCGAGACAGGGGATCCAGAAACCGTTCTGGCCCTGTCTCACGAGAACTTTAATATCTCTCAGTATACTGCTCATATGGTCGTTTCGTTTCATCCACATGAAAATAGATTCATCAAGGTTCAATTTCATAATTTATTCACTATTTAATTCTACTTATACTATTTTTAGTGATTTTTCAATCTCATATCACTGCTGCTGTCTGCAACAGTTACTGCAGTAGACTATGCCAATTTCATGAATCTTTCCTTGACCTTACTAATCATCCATCATACATGACACAAATTATGGCCACCTTATCAAAATTAAAGTTTCTAAGACTCGTGGCTATAGGTTCTAGCATCCCACTCAACGACCACATAGGCCATTTTTCACATGGCTTAAAGTTTACAACCCACAATTCAACAAAACATAATAGCCTATACATGCCAAATGTTCTCCTAGTTCAACTACGAAGACAATACCAAAAGATTTCCAGCCGGTGTGATGACTTCAACGACGGTTCCAAGCACGCAAACAATACGAGTCCAAGAGACCTAAAATGGGTGACAAGAAAACACCGAGTGAGTTTATAACTCAGTAAGTCATAAGCATTCAACAACCATCCATTAATAAAGTTACCACAACATGAAACAATAAACGAGGCTAGGTACTCATCCATATCAAAACTATACCATAATTCCTCGGACCTTTCGGTTCAATCTCATACCAAGTCATACATCCACATTTCATATTCCACACAACAAGATATTTAAGGCATTTTCACACACTAACTCATTTCCACCACAACCATACAATTTCAATCATCACATAGATTTAAAGCTTACCAAGCTCAACCCCGAGCATGAACATATTGCCTATTCGTCATGAGCTCAAGGTACTTACCCGATCCGCTGCCCATACTCAACTCGATGGAGACACACCCTCCATATAATTGTCCGATCGGAGATATATATATATATATATATATAGAGTACGCACACACAGTGCTTAATACTCGATTTCGCACACTTAGTGCCATGCGATTTAAGCCCGCACACATAGTGCCATACCCTTCGAGCTCGCACACTTAGTGCCATATATTTCCAGCATGCACACTTAGTGCCATATATTTCCAGCATGCACACTTAGTGCCATATATTTCCAGCATGCAAACTTAGTGCCATATATTTCCAGCATGCACACTTAGTGCTAATCTCGTCACCGTATCCATTTATACCCGCACACTTAGTGCCGAGACCAATACTTTAAGCATTTTACTACCTTTATACATTCAACAATGGCATCATTCCATACACATACATTTCCATTTACACATCAACTGTAACACCCCGTACCCGAGACCGTTGCCGGAGTCGAACACGAGGTGTTAACGGACTTAATTCATTAATTAAACAGCTCATACAATTCATTTTAAAATTTCTAGACAAGCTAGCTAACTGCATCACAGTCGCTTTAAAAATCATATCTCGAGTTACGAAACTCGAAATCCAATTCCGTAAATTTTTCCTGAAACTAGACTCATATATATATCTACTAATTTCTTTCTAGAATTTTTGGTTGGGCCAATTAGTACAGTTTATTAGTTAAAGTCTCCCCTGTTTCAGGGTTCAACTACTTTGACCTCTGTGTATTACGAATCAGATATCTCCCTGTACAGAGCTTCAATGACTATGCCATTTATCTCTAATAAAACTAGATTCAATAAGGAATCTGTACATATAAAGCATGACTTCTAATTATCTTTGTAAAATTTATGGTGAATTTCTAAATTCAGAACAGGGGATCCAGAAATTGCTCTGGCCCTGTTTCACAAAAATTTAAACATCTCATCAAATATAGCTCATATACCTGTTTCGCTTATTCCATATGAAAGTAGACTCATCAAGCTTCGATTACATATCTTATTCATTATTTAATTCCATTTCTACTATTTTTAGTGATTTTTCAAACTCACGTCACTGCTGCTGTCTGAATCTATTTTATGGTAAATTTTACCTATTTCATGGTTTCCATGGATTAGCTAGCAATTTGACATACATAATACCAAATATGATCATGATTAGCCATTCCAATGGCTAATCATTACCAAGCATTTCTATTTCCATACCACTCAATAACCATATCATAAGACCATATATACAAAATGATTATAATGCTATACATGCCATACTCAAAATATACAAGCCATTACACCAAGATGGTATACGGATAGTGTGAGCGTGCCTCCGACCTTTTTCGATTTCCGAGCTGGCTTGTCAACACTACAAGGAATGAAAAGGAGGGAGTAAGTATAAATGCTTAGTAAGCTCACATGCAAATAGCAAGTAACATAACCATATAAGCAAACATAAAACATCATTTGCATAATCATCACCAAGACATTCATATCACCTTTTCATTTATCATCTTACCATATTGTTGTTATATCGAGTTTTCAACCCGAGGGTTAAGTACGTATCTGTTCAAATTATCCATTTCACAACACTTACCAATACGTCCCTTTCATCTTGAGTATTCCTCCATTTGAGTAGAACTTTACCCGTTGAACATAAGTGCCACATATGTAGCCAAGCTACCATGTAACCCGCCCATAAGTGAACTCGGACTCAACTCAACGAGCTCGGGCGTTCGCATCCATAAGTGAACTCGGACTCAACTCAACGAGTTCGGATGCCTAGTTACATCTCACGAACTCGGACTCAACTCAACGAGTTCGGACACTCGCATCCATAAGTGAACTCGGACTCAACTCAAGGAGTTCGGATGCTCAACCATCCTAGTGACATGTCACTTGTATCCTAATCTATTCCTAAGGTTCAAACGGGCTTTTCCTCGAACACTTATCCTTTCCGTCTTCCGTAGAATGCGAAATCAATACTCAGTAACAATTATATTTAACAAGTAGTTCACATAATTTGCATATTATTTGAAATTAACCACAAAGCATACATTTCATAATAAAATTCAGCATAACATATAATTAACATCAATAACTTAAAATAACCATTATGCTACATTATTTACACATGAACTTACCTCGTATGCTAAAATGGCTATTTTA
Organism: Gossypium arboreum; assembly: GCF_025698485.1. NCBI lineage: Eukaryota > Viridiplantae > Streptophyta > Magnoliopsida > Malvales > Malvaceae > Gossypium > Gossypium arboreum. The sequence goes on from NC_069081.1 coordinate 71,019,594, forward strand.
CCATTTCGTCCACAACTTGGTATTTTCCCCATTTTAGCCCGAATTTCAGTTTTCCTTGCTCTATCATTTAAAATATAGTCTAATTAGGACTCACATTATTCAAATTGACCCAAAATCATATTTTGGAAAAATTACAATTTTGCCCCTAAACTTTTGCATATTTACACTTTTGCCCCAAAGCTCGTAAATTAAAATTCAGCCTATTTTCTTATGTTTTATGACATGCTGATCATTTTTCCTTCTATGGCAACATCAAATTCTCACTCTAACATGTACTTATGACTATTAGGTATTTTTACCGATTAAGCCCTTTTGCTCGCTTTTCACTTAAAACCGAGTAGCACAAGTTGTCTAACATAATTTAAAACCTCACATTCTATCATAAAACACCAAAATACACAAATTTCACCTATGGGTATTTTTCCAAATATAAACCCTAGGTTAAATTATTGCTAGCATAAGCTAAATCGAGCTCTAGGGACTCCAAAAACGTAAAAATCATTAAAAACGAGGCTAGAACGGACTTACAATCGAGCTTGGAAGCTTGAAAACCCTAGCCATGGTTTCTCCTTGCTATATTCGGCCATGGGGTTGAAGATGAGCAAAATTGGCTTTTAATTTTGTATTTTAATTCATTTTACCCTAAATGACCAAAATGCCCTTACTACTAAACTTTCCAAAATTCCTTCCATGTCCTAATTTTTGTCCATAGACTTAGAAATTGGTAAAATTACTCTTTAAGGACCTCTAATTAATAATCTAATTCAATTTTATGCAAAATACTTCTAGAACAAAAGTTTTGCAATTTATTCAATTTAGTCCCAAATTTCAAATTAAGCACTTTATGCATAAAATTTCTTCACGAAATTTTCACACAATCATGCAATCATATCATAGACCTTAAAATAATCATAAAATAATTATTTCTATCTTGGATTTTGTGGTCACGAAACCACTATTCCGACTAGGCCCAAAATCAGGATATTACAACTCTCCCCCTTCGAGGATTTTCGCCCCGAAAATCTTACCGAAAAGTGGTCTTCACTTTTAATCTCATATTTGGTGTCAAGAACTTGCACTTAGACTGCACCTCCAATACATCTCTTCAATTTCTCATATGATCTAAAAGCTTACAATCTCAACTCTCAACTGTTCTTAAATTTTCAACCCTTCTCAATTTCCCATGATATCATGACATAAAACCCGGATCTCAACTTGATTTAATGGAGACCGAATTCCAAGAAATCCAACAATCAAAGAGACACGAAATTCCATGAATCGATGAGTAGGAATTCATTCAATATGATGTGATTTATAGATCTCGCCAAACATTTAACAATAGGATTCATCACATTTTCCTCTTTCCGCCATAGAAATAATTCGATATGGCCTCAAGAATAATCCTTCTCATTTCCATCCCAATATCAACATTGACAAGGATAATTTTGATAGATCCCAATGCTCGGCTTTAACCCTTTAACAACTCCGATTTTATGTAACATCGGATGCTCTAAACTATCACATTACCTCACCGTCTTGAAACACATCACAATTCATACAACAATACATTCTTGAAAGTCGAAGTCATTGCTCAATGTAGACTAGTCTAGTTCAGACGCTTGTTACCAATATTCTCATCTATCCGAACTCTGTCAACATGTAATAAACTTTTTAGCTTTCACAAGATGGAAACCTTATCATTCAGAGTGACTTAAACTAATATTCAACTCTTTCTAATAAATATACACTTCTCGCTCAAACTATTTACTCTTTTATACGTACAAAATGAAATTCTATTATCAAACTTGGGAAAATAATCCCGACATAATTGTCACATGAAATCTTTCAAATAAATAATTTACCATACCGACTGAAACTCGCGCTTTTATCACCTATGCCTTTACTGATGTCAAATCCTTACACGGAAATTAGAAAAAATCCCAATATTAAAATCACCACATTACCAAGATCAAATTAGAAGTATAGTCATATTTGACATGATTATCACGAGCTGAAGAACGTACTTCGAACATGAGTTGTAATTGACAAATTATGGAACAAAGATAACAAGAAAACCGAATAAAGAAATCCAAGATAGAGAAACCCAGAATAAAGAAATCCAGAATAAAGAGATCCGGATAAAGAAACCCAAGATACGATACTATGCTTGGGAGAATCGAAAACCAAATTCATAGAGAAAATATGAGAATACCCGATAATTCTTTAAAGAAAGAAAGTCCAAAAGAAAACATCATTTAATCCCACTGAAATCAAATATAACAAGATCAATATATCTTCCCATACATATATATCAGATGAAGCATCAAGTAGAAGAAACAGAATCATAATATCATATGAATTCTCTCATCAATTCTTATCAGACGAAATGAAATAGAATACCCGATAAAATAGAGCAATATAAATTATAAACCAGTCAGACTACCAATGCTTTCATCCAACACCAGAATTAGAAGACATTCCCATATAACAAGAATTTCTTCGAAGATCAATAGCCCTAGAAATATTTTCGAGAACGGGTGAACACATAGAACATCTCAAAAGAGATCGCTAAATCTGTCCGGTCATAATCTGTCACACTCAGATAATTCACATTTGAAATATCATTTCCCCAACTAGTTCTGCCGTCACAAATTTCATATTAAATCATTCACTAAAGAATGTCAGTTCTGAATAAATTTCGATTTACACTTTTCTCGACCTTGCACTTGAGTAATTCGATTTACCAAGGAGAATTCCTTTTCTAACTAGGACAGTGCATAACTCCAATAACTTTTACGTCAATCCGATACTTTCTGGCTCTGACTTTACTTATCAGCTCATTTTCAATCTCGGATCATACTTATAATTATTCTATCACTGTACTCTTTGGGTTCTCAACCGGAAACTTATTCAATACTAATCTCATGAAATTCCATTATAAGTACCACTTCGGTAAGGGGGAGGGGTTGTAGGACCTCTGACTCGACTTTCTTATACATACACATATGACACAACTTCCATCATCATAGTAACATCATCAAAATCATGTCATTCATTCATGTTGGCTTACACCAATTTTCCTATTGTCCCATTTAGACAATATACTTATGCATACATTCTATGTTTTCTAGATGACTTTACTTATCCATTCATTTAATTAAATTAATTCATGCTCATGACATTATATAAGGCCAAACAAACATAGATATTTGCATCACAATCACAACTTTCATTTCGTGCATCATCATGTACATATCATTACAATCATACAATTCAGTCCAACAATTTAACATAGATAAGTTCATTTCATTATAATCCTTTATCTCATAAAAAATTGTATATCATTAACATTCATCAACATTCAACGTCCAATCAAGACAAGGACATTTTCATTCGTATTATGATATTATGACCTTTATTCATACCTCTACTACTTTTTATTTATTCCGTTCATCTTATCAAGTAAGCCACATACACTACATCGTATGAGCATTAAGCAAATATGGATATTTATCACAACATGAACTTTCATCTCACATATTATCACATATGTATCATAAACTTTTATTCATACTTTTCTGAACCGAGACTTATCATAATCATAATTTTACTCAAATAGCTTCACATAACATTGAACATAGTCGGCACAGCTCGGTTGGAGAGTACCCTGTCTAAATAAGACGGTACTTATACGCGTCGGAAGACATCACACTATCACAGATCAGTGGCATGTATAGCTAAACTTTTACACATGCTAGGTTAGTCCGAGAACCGACTAAACCTGCTCTGATACCACTAAATGTAACACCCCGTACCCTAGACCGTTGCCGGAGTCGAACACGAGGTGTTAACGGACTTAATTCATTAATTAAACAGCTCATACAATTCATTTTAAAATTTCCAGACAAGCTAGCTAACTGCATCACAGTCGCTTTAAAAATCATATCTCGAGTTACGAAACTCGAAATCCAATTCCGTAAATTTTTCCTGAAACTAGACTCATATATATATCTACTAATTTTTTTCTAGAATTTTTGGTTGGGCCAATTAGTACAGTTTATTAGTTAAAGTCTCCCCTGTTTTAGGGTTCAACTACTTTGACCTCTGTGTATTACGAATCAGATATCTCCCTGTACAGAGCTTCAATGACTATGCCATTTATCTCTAATAAAACTAGATTCAATAAGGAATCTGTACATATAAAGCATGACTTCTAATTATCTTTGTAAAATTTATGGTGAATTTCTAAATTCAGAACAGGGGATCCAGAAATTGCTCTGGCCCTGTTTCACAAAAATTTAAACATCTCATCAAATATAGCTCATATACCTGTTTCGCTTATTCCATATGAAAATAGACTCATCAAGCTTCGATTACATAACTTATTCATTATTTAATTCCATTTCTACTATTTTTAGTGATTTTTCAAACTCACGTCACTGCTGCTGTCTGAATCTATTTTATGGTAAATTTTACCTATTTCATGGTTTCCATGGATTAGCTAGCAATTTGACATACATAATACCAAATATGATCATGATTAGCCATTCCAATGGCTAATCATTACCAAGCATTTCTATTTCCATACCACTCAATAACCATATCATAAGACCATATATACAAAATGATTATAATGCTATACATGCCATACTCAAAATATACAAGCCATTACACCAAGATGGTATACGGATAGTGTGAGCGTGCCTCGACCTTTTCGATTTCGAGCTGGCTTGTCAACACTACAAGGAATGAAAAGGAGGAGTAAGTATAAATGCTTAGTAAGCTCACATGCAAATAGCAAGTAACATAACCATATAAGCAAACATAAAACATCATTTGCATAATCATCACCAAGACATTCATATCACCTTTTCATTTATCATCTTACCATATTGTTGTTATATCGAGTTTTCAACCCGAGGGTTAAGTACGCACTGTTCAAATTATCCATTTCACAACACTTACCAATACGTCCCTTTCATCTTGAGTATTCCTCCATTTGAGTAGAACTTTACCCGTTGAACATAAGTGCCACATATGTAGCCAAGCTACCATGTAACCCGCCCATAAGTGAACTCGGACTCAACTCAACGAGCTCGGCGTTCAGATCCATAAGTGAACTCGGACTCAACTCAACGAGTTCGGATGCCTAGTTACATCTCACGAACTCGGACTCAACTCAACGAGTTCGGACGTCGCATCCATAAGTGAACTCGGACTCAACTCAACGAGTTCGGATGCTCAACCATCCTAGTGACATGTCACTTGTATCCTAATCTATTCCTAAGGTTCAAACGGGTTTTTCCTCGAACACTTATCCTTGCCGCCTTCCGTAGAATGCCGAAATCAATACTCGTAACAATTATATTTAACAAGTAGTTCACATAATTTGCATATTATTTGAAATTAACCACAAAGCATACATTTCATAATAAAATTCAGCATAACATATAATTAACATCAATAACTTAAAAATAACCATTATGCTACATTATTTACACATGAACTTACCTCAGATGCGAAAATGGCTATTTTACCATTTAAATCCACAACTTGGTATTTTCCCCATTTTAGCCCGAATTTCAGTTTTCCTTGCTCTATCATTTAAAATATAGTCTAATTAGGACTCACATTATTCAAATTGACCCAAAATCATATTTTGGAAAAATTACAATTTTGCCCTAAACTTTTGCATATTTACACTTTTGCCCCAAAGCTCGTAAATTAAAATTCAGCCTATTTTCTTATGTTTTATGACATGCTGATCATTTTTCCTTCTATGGCAACATCAAATTCTCACTCTAACATGTACTTATGACTATTAGGTATTTTTACCGATTAAGCCCTTTTGCTCGTTTTCACTTAAAACCGAGTAGCACAAGTTGTCTAACATAATTTAAAACCTCACATTCTATCATAAAACACCAAAATACACAAATTTCACCTATGGGTATTTTTCCAAATATAAACCCTAGGTTAAATTATTGCTAGCATAAGCTAAATCGAGCTAGGGACTCCAAAACGTAAAAATCATTAAAAACGAGGCTAGAACGGACTTACAATCGAGCTTGGAAGCTTGAAAACCCTAGCCATGGTTTCTCCTTGCTATATTCGGCCATGGGGTTGAAGATGAGCAAAATTGGCTTTTAATTTTGTATTTTAATTCATTTTACCCTAAATGACCAAAATGCCCTTACTACTAAACTTTCCAAAATTCCTTCCATGTCCTAATTTTTGTCCATAGACTTAGAAATTGGTAAAATTACTCTTTAAGGACCTCTAATTAATAATCTAATTCAATTTTATGCAAAATACTTCTAGAACAAAAGTTTTGCAATTTATTCAATTTAGTCCCAAATTTCAAATTAAGCACTTTATGCATAAAATTTCTTCACGAAATTTTCACACAATCATGCAATCATATCATAGACCTTAAAATAATCATAAAATAATTATTTCTATCTTGGATTTTGTGGTCACGAAACCACTATTCCGACTAGGCCCAAAATCGGGATATTACAACTCTCCCCTTCGAGGATTTTCGTCCCTAGAAAATCTTACCGTAAAAGTGGTCTTCACTTTTAATCTCATATTTGGTGCCAAGAACTTGCACTTAGACTGTACCTCCAATACATCTCTTCAATTTCTCATATGATCTAAAAGCTTACAATCTCAACTCTCAACCGTTCTTAAATTTTCAACCCTTCTCAATTTCCCATGATATCATGACATAAAACCCGGATCTCAACTTGATTTAATGGAGACCGAATTCCAAGAAATCCAACAATCAAAGAGACACGAAATTCCATGAATCGATGAGTAGGAATTCATTCAATATGATGTGATTTATAGATCTCGCCAAACATTTAACAATAGGATTCATCACATTTTCCTCTTCCGCCATAGAAATAATTCTGATATGGCCTCAAGAATAATCCTTCTCATTTCCATCCCAATATCAACATTGACAAGGATAATTTTGATAGATCCCAATGCTCGGCTTTAACCCCTTTAACAACTCCGATTTTATGTAACATCGGATGCTCTAAACTATCACATTACCTCACTGTCTTGAAACACATCACAATTCATACAACAATACATTACTGAAAGTCAGGAAGTCATTGCTCAATGTAGACTAGTCTAGTTCAGACGCTTCGGTTACCAATATTCTCATCTATCCGAACTCTGTCAACATGTAATAAACTTTTTAGCTTTCACAAGATGGAAACCTTATCATTCGTAGTGACTTAAACTAATATTCAACTCTTTCTAATAAATATACACTTCTCGTTCAAACTATTTACTCTTTTATACGTACAAAATGAAATTCTATTATCAAACTTGGGAAAATAATCCGACATAATTGTCACATGAAATCTTTCAAATAAATAATTTACCATACCGATCAAACTCGCGCTTTTATCACCTATGCCTTTATCGATGTCAAATCCTTACACGGAAATTAGAAAAATCCCAATATTAAAATCACCACATTACCAAGATCAAATTAGAAGTATAGTCATATTTGACATGATTATCACGAAATGAAGAACGACTTGAACATGAGTTGTAATTGACAAATTATGGAACAAAGATAACAAGAAAACCGAATAAAGAAATCCAAGATAGAGAAACCCGAATAAAGAAATCCGAATAAAGAGATCCAGGATAAAGAAACCCAAGATACGATACTATGCCGAGAATCGAAAACCAAATTCATAGAGAAAATACAGAATACCTCGATAATTCTTTAAAGAAAGAAAGTCCAAAAGAAAACATCATTTAATCTAATCGAAATCAAATATAACAAGATCAATATATCTTCCCATACATATATATCGATGAAGCATCAAGTAGAAGAAACAGAATCATAATATCATATGAATTCTCTCATCAATTCTTATCGATTTAAATGAAATAGAATACCCGATAAAATAGAGCAATATAAATTATAAACCAATCAGGACTACCAATGCTTTCATCCAACACGAATTAGAAGACATTCCCATATAACAAGAATTTCTTCAAGATCAATAGCCCTAGAAATATTTCGAGAACGGGTGAACACATAGAACATCTCAAAAGAGATCGCTAAATCTGTCCTGGTCATAACTGTCACACTCAGATAATTCACATTTGAAATATCATTTCCCCAACTAGTTCTCGTCACAAATTTCATATTAAATCATTCACTAAAGAATGTCGGTTCTGAATAAATTTCGATTTACACTTTTCTCGACCTTGCACTTGAGTAATTCGATTTACCAAGGAGAATTCCTTTTCTAACTAGGACAGTGCATAACTCCAATAACTTTTACGTCAATCCGATACTTTCTGGCTCTGACTTTACTTATCAGCTCATTTTCAATCTCGGATCATACTTATAATTATTCTATCACTTTGTACTCTTTGGGTTCTCAACCGAAACTTATTCAATACTAATCTCATGAAATTCCATTATAAGTACCACTTGGTAAGGGGAGGGTTGTAGGACCTCGACTCGACTTTCTTATACATACACATATGACACAACTTCCATCATCATAGTAACATCATCAAAATCATGTCATTCATTCATGTTGGCTTACACCAATTTTCCTATTGTCCCATTTAGACAATATACTTATGCATACATTCTATGTTTTCTAGATGACTTTACTTATCCATTCATTTAATTAAATTAATTCATGCTCATGACATTATATAAGGCCAAACAAACATAGATATTTGCATCACAATCACAACTTTCATTTCGTGCATCATCATGTACATATCATTACAATCATACAATTCAGTCCAACAATTTAACATAGATAAGTTCATTTCATTATAATCCTTTATCTCATAAAAAATTGTATATCATTAACATTCATCAACATTCAACGTCCAATCAAGACAAGGACATTTTCATTCGTATTATGATATTATGACCTTTATTCATACCTCTACTACTTTTTATTTATTCCGTTCATCTTATCAAGTAAGCCACATACACTACATCGTATGAGCATTAAGCAAATATGGATATTTATCACAACATGAACTTTCATCTCACATATTATCACATATGTATCATAAACTTTTATTCATACTTTTCTGAACCGAGACTTATCATAATCATAATTTTACTCAAATAGCTTCACATAACATTGAACATAGTCGCACACATTTCGGTTGGAGAGTACCTGTCTAAATAAGACGGTACTTATACGCGTCGGAAGACATCACACTATCACGCATCGCTGGCATGTATAGCTAAACTTTTACACATGCTAGGTTAGTCCGAGAACCGACTAAACCTGCTCGATACCACTAAATGTAACACCCTTGCACCCTAGACCGTTGCGAGTCGAACACGAGGTGTTAACGGACTTAATTCATTAATTAAACATTTCATACAATTCATTTTAAAATTTCCAGACAAGCTAGCTAACTGCATCACAGTCGCTTTAAAAATCATATCTCGAGTTACGAAACTCGAAATCCAATTCCGTAAATTTTTCCTGAAACTAGACTCATATATATATCTACTAATTTTTTTCTAGAATTTTTGGTTGGGCCAATTAGTACAGTTTATTAGTTAAAGTCTCCCCTGTTTTAGGGTTCAACTACTTTGACCTCTGTGTATTACGAATCAGATATCTCCCTGTACAGAGCTTCAATGACTATGCCATTTATCTCTAATAAAACTAGATTCAATAAGGAATCTGTACATATAAAGCATGACTTCTAATTATCTTTGTAAAATTTATGGTGAATTTCTAAATTCAGAACAGGGGATCCAGAAATTGCTCTGGCCCTGTTTCACAAAAATTTAAACATCTCATCAAATATAGCTCATATACCTGTTTCGCTTATTCCATATGAAAATAGACTCATCAAGATTCGATTACATAACTTATTCATTATTTAATTCCATTTCTACTATTTTTAGTGATTTTTCAAACTCACGTCACTGCTGCTGTCTGAATCTATTTTATGGTAAATTTTACCTATTTCATGGTTTCCATGGATTAGCTAGCAATTTGACATACATAATACCAAATATGATCATGATTAGCCATTCCAATGGCTAATCATTACCAAGCATTTCTATTTCCATACCACTCAATAACCATATCATAAGACCATATATACAAAATGATTATAATGCTATACATGCCATACTCAAAATATACAAGCCATTACACCAAGATGGTATACGGATAGTGTGAGCGTGCCTCCGACCTTTTTCGATTTCCGAGCTGGCTTGTCAACACTACAAGGAATGAAAAGGAGGGAGTAAGTATAAATGCTTAGTAAGCTCACATGCAAATAGCAAGTAACATAACCATATAAGCAAACATAAAACATCATTTGCATAATCATCACCAAGACATTCATATCACCTTTTCATTTATCATCTTACCATATTGTTGTTATATCGAGTTTTCAACCCGAGGGTTAAGTACGCACTGTTCAAATTATCCATTTCACAACACTTACCAATACGTCCCTTTCATCTTGAGTATTCCTCCATTTGAGTAGAACTTTACCCGTTGAACATAAGTGCCACATATGTAGCCAAGCTACCATGTAACCCGCCCATAAGTGAACTCGGACTCAACTCAACGAGCTCAGGCGTTCAGATCCATAAGTGAACTCGGACTCAACTCAACGAGTTCGGATGCCTAGTTACATCTCACGAACTCTGACTCAACTCAACGAGTTCGGACGTCAGATCCATAAGTGAACTCGGACTCAACTCAACGAGTTCGGATGCTCAACCATCCTAGTGACATGTCACTTGTATCCTAATCTATTCCTAAGGTTCAAACGGGTTTTTCCTCGAACACTTATCCTTGCCGTCTTCCGTAGAATGCCAAATCAATACTCGGTAACAATTATATTTAACAAGTAGTTCACATAATTTGCATATTATTTGAAATTAACCACAAAGCATACATTTCATAATAAAATTCAGCATAACATATAATTAACATCAATAACTTAAAAATAACCATTATGCTACATTATTTACACATGAACTTACCTCGATGCTAAAATGGCTATTTTTACCATTTCGCCCACAACTTGGTATTTTCCCCATTTTAGCCCGAATTTCAGTTTTCCTTGCTCTATCATTTAAAATATAGTCTAATTAGGACTCACATTATTCAAATTGACCCAAAATCATATTTTGGAAAAATTACAATTTTGCCCTTAAACTTTTGCATATTTACACTTTTGCCCCAAAGCTCGTAAATTAAAATTCAGCCTATTTTCTTATGTTTTATGACATGCTGATCATTTTTCCCTTCTATGGCAACATCAAATTCTCACTCTAACATGTACTTATGACTATTAGGTATTTTTACCGATTAAGCCCTTTTGCTCGTTTTCACTTAAAACCGAGTAGCACAAGTTGTCTAACATAATTTAAAACCTCACATTCTATAATAAAACACCAAAATTCACAAATTTCACCTATGGGTATTTTTCCAAATATAAACCCTAGGTTAAATTATTGCTAGCATAAGCTAAATCGAGCTACCGAGACTCCAAAAACGTAAAAATCATTAAAAACGAGGCTAGAACGGACTTACAATCGAGCTTGGAAGCTTGAAAAACCCTAGCCATGGTTTCTCCTTGCTATATTCGGCCATGGGGTTGAAGATGAGCAAAATTGGCTTTTAATTTTGTATTTTAATTCATTTTACCCCTAAATGACCAAAATGCCCTTACTACTAAACTTTCCAAAAATTCCTTCCATGTCCTAATTTTTGTCCATAGACTTAGAAATTGGTAAAATTACTCTTTAAGGACCTCTAATTAATAATCTAATTCAATTTTATGCAAAATACTTCTAGAACAAAAGTTTTGCAATTTATTCAATTTAGTCCCAAATTTCAAATTAAGCACTTTATGCATAAAATTTCTTCACGAAATTTTTACACAATCATGCAATCATATCATAGACCTTAAAATAATCATAAAATAATTATTTCTATCTTGGATTTTGTGGTCACGAAACCACTATTCCGACTAGGCCCAAAATCAGGATATTACATCAACTCATTAAACACAATTGCATATATATTATGATCATTTAAATCAATACCAAATATATGCTTAATGACTTACCTTATATTGGATGAAACGATTTCCAGTCGGCTACTCGATTATCTTTGCTTTGCCTTTGTTTGATTTTCCCCTTTGATGTCTTGATCTAGAATAAATACATTTAGTAGTAAATTTTTTATTCTAATGTACAACATCATGAATCAACTCAACCAATTATCTCTATCACCAGAACTAAAATTCGCACCTTAACTTCATCTCATTACCCTTAAAGTCCGAATGCACACATACACAATTTATATACAAATTTCATCCTCACAATGTATATAATTCATTCGCCATTCACCACTCACCTAACAAAACTTCATATCAAATTTCCATGACCGATCACACCTATACTTACATTCCATATAGCCGAACATTACTTGTATATGTACCCATAAATTAAATGTGAGAATTTAGCAAAGTTACCTTTGAAAGACTCACCGAACAACATGGAAATGTCCAGCTTTGGACAGCATTGAATTTTCAAATGAGACATGCATTAAACTTAACCGAATTTGTCATAAAATTTACAATATTGGACAGCATGTAAAAGCAAATTAAGGCAAGATAATAAGATAGTCACAATTGCACACGCCAACACATATTTGAGCAGCCATACCACACCATTTACTTCACCATTTAGCCACGGTTTCTGTGAGCAAATTAATCCACACTCACCAAACAAAACTATCAAAATCTTACATGCATGTCGCATGCAACAACAATCTCAAGCATCGCAACACTTAAAACCGAACAGCTTAGGAAGAAATATAAAATATTTGCAAAGAACTGACCGAAAATTCCTCCAAGATGGAAATCACCTATTTGATTTGCTCCATTGTATTTCTCTATTATTGCTTCCTCTTCTTCTTCTAGTTATAACAATTGCAAAAGAAAGAAAACATGAACACTCCTTCTTCTTCTCAAGTCATGGTAATTGTAACAAAAATGAGAATGGATGAACAACAAGGATTTTTTCTTTTTTCTTCCTCAACTCACGGCAATGGGGGGACATTCACCATTCTCTTCTTTTTTTTATTTCTTTACTACTAGCTTTCTATTTTATTGTTTCCTACATACATCACTAGCCTAACATGTTGGAAACATGTTTCCTTGCCCATCACTCTTGTCATGGCGGCCATTAGCTAATATCAAAGGGAATTTGACATGCAAGTCCACCCTTTGATTACATGCACTAATAGGCCACTTACATTTGCCTAGCACATTTCTAAGTTTTCTCACATAAGTCCTAATCACAAAATTCATCTACAATTAAGCAAAATCCAAACATGAAATTTTCACACATTCATATTCACATATTCTAGACAATAAATATTACGTTCCAACATTTCGGTGACTCGGTTTAGCGGTCCCGAACCACACTCCCGACTAGGGTCAATTTTAGGTCGTCACAACTCTCCTCCACTTAAGAAATTTTCGTCCCGAAAATCTTACCCAGAAATGTGTTTGGGTATCGCTCTTTCATAGAGTTCTCGGGCTCCCAAGTAGCTTCTTCTATCCCGTGTTTGAGCCATAACACTTTCACTAGTGGAACCTTTTGTTTCGCAACTCTTTCACTTCACGTGCTAGGATACGAATCGGTTCTTCTTCATAGCTCAAATTAGGTGAACCTCGACCTCGGATGGAGTAATTATGTGTGTCGGGTCGACCTATATCGTCAAGCATCGAGACATGAAAAACGCTAGAATCTTTTCAAGCTCGGGGCAAAATTAATCGGTGGCGATCGCCCAACTCGTTCGGATACTTCATACGGCCCGATGAACCTCGGACTCAATTTGCCCTTACGGCCAAATCTAAACACCTTCTTCCGTGGTGAAACTTTGAGAAATACTTTGTCTCCAACCCGATATTCAATGTCTTTTCTTTTCAAATCCGATACGACTTTTGGCGATCCAAGTAGCTTTCAAACTTTCACGAATTACTCGAACTTTTCGCTCGGCATCCTTAATCAAATCAACCTCAAGATTTTACTTTCACTAAGTTCACCAGAATAATGGGTACGGCATTTACGATCGTGATAAAGCCTCGTAAGGCGCCATCTTAATACTTGATTGAAAACTATTGTTGTAGGCGAATTCAATCAAAGGTAAATACCGCTCCCATGACCCACTAAACTCAAGGATGCAACATCTCAACATATCCTCGAGTATTTGAATTATCCGCTCGGATTGACCATCGGTTTGGGGATGAAAAGTGCTAAAATGCGTTTGGTACCCAAAGCCTCTTGCAATTTCTTCGCGATGTAAATCTTGGGTCTCTATCCGACACGATAGAAATAGGTACCCCATGCAATCGAACAATTTGGGAGACGATAATTCGCCAATTTATCAAGCTAAAATCCGTATGCGGACAGGATAAAATGAGCGGTCTTGGTCGGTCTATCAACAATGACCCAAACCGAAGTCTTTCTTATTCGAGTCAATGGTAACCTGGACACAAAGTCCATTGTTACTCGATCCCATTTCCATTCGGTATCATGACCGGTCAAGTAATCCCGATGGCACTTGATGTTCCGCTTTCACTTGTTGACATATCAAACACTTTGAAACAAATTCTGAAATGTCCCGTTTCATACCGGGCTACCAAAATTGGCATTTCCGGTCATTGTACATTTTAGTACTACCCGGGTGGACTGACATTCGACTACTATGAGTCTCGCTCAAAATCATCGAAACAAGTTCCGAATTCCTTGGAATACATAATCGACCCTTGAACGTCAAGCAATCATTGTCATCAATCTGAAATTCCGATTCCTCATTCGAAACACATTCGGCTCGCTTAGCGACCAATTCGGCGTCGACCTTCTGAGATTCAAGTACTTGATGAATCAATAACGGTTTGGTCTCTAATTCGACTACTAGCACCTCATCAGGTGAAACGGATAGATGAGCATCCATCGCTCTCAAAGCAAACAGTGCCTTGCGACTTAAAGCATCGGCCACCACGTTGGCCGTTCCCGTGATAATCAATGATGAGTTCATAGTCTTTCAACAACTCAAGCCAACGCCTTTGTCACGTGTTTAAATCTCTCGAGTCATCAAATATTTTAAACTCTTGTGGTCCGAATAAATGTGACACCTTTCTCCAAACAAGTAATGCCGCCACATCTTCAAGGCGAACACTATGGTCGCTAGTTCAAGGTCATGGGTCGGATAGTTTCTCTCATGCGGGCAGTAGTTGTCTCGACGCGTAAGCCACAACTCGACCTTCTTGCATCAACACACAACCTAACCCAAGCAAGGATGCGCCATCAGATATGACAAACTCTTTACCGGACCACTGTACTAGTACCGGGGCCTCGGTTAAACAGTTTTTTTTTTGTCGATCGAAACTTTCTTGACAGCGTTCCGACCACTCGAACTTAACATCTTTTTGAAGTAGTTTTGTCATCGGTGCAGCTATCACCGAAAAACCTTTCACAAATCGTCGATAGTATCCGGCAAGCCCCAAAAAGCTCCTAACTTCGGTAACATTCTTCGGAGGTTTCCAATCGACTATGGCCGAAATTTTGTTCGGGTCCACCCTGACACCCGATGCGGACACCACGTGCCCCAAAAAGCTAACCTCTTTCAACCAAAATTCACATTTACTGAACTTTGCGTATAACTGCCTATCTCGTAAAATTTGCAACACTAGCCTCGTGTGCTCAAAGCATGTTCGGTTTCATCTCTCGAATAGACCAAAATGTCATCAATAAATACAACTACGAACCGATCCAAGTATGGCCTGAAAATTCTATTCATTAAATCCATAAATACCGTAGGGCATTAGTGAGCCCAAACGGCATCACCAAGAATTCAGAGTGACCGTACCTCTTTTTCACAAACAATCGGTGCGCCCCATGGAGAAAAAACTCGGTCGAAATAAACCTCTATCCGTCAATTCTTGCAATTGAACCTTCAATTCCTTTAATTCCGTTAATGCCATACGACACGGGCTATTGAAATCGGCATAGTACCCGTACAACTTCGATGTCAATTCCACTTCTCGAACCGGTGGCAATCCCGGTAACTCCTCAGGAAAAACATCTGAATACTCACAAACCACTGGTACCGATTCGAGTTTCCTTTCCGTCTCTTTACTTTCAAGCACATACGCAAGGTATGTTTCACACCCCTTTTTCATATGTCTCCGAGTGGTCATAGAAGATATTATCGCTGGCACTCCTTTTAAATCAGTAGACTCGACTCGGACTACCTCATTATTTGCACTCCTCTCGTGCGCGGATGGCATATGCTCTAGCAGGAGCACGGGTCTCGGATCGGACAGCCGTATTAGAGGCTCCTCTCTGATTACCACCCCTACCTCCAGAAATTCTCGGGGCCTACCTCCACCGTCGTCGCTCCACTAGGTCTTGCACCTTGCGTCTTATTCCTCTCATCTAGCTCCGTGCAATCTCTAATGAAGTGGTCCTTGAACCGCATCCATAACAGCCCTATTAACAGACTTACCCCAACATTCACCTAGGTGTCGTCTTCCACATTGGGGCATTCGGTCTCTCTTGACGATTATTGCCCACACTAGCTATCAAGTAGCTCGAGTCCGTCAATGGTCGGGCTCGATGGAAATTCCCGCATCGCCCTCATCTTATTAGTGTCCTCCCCGAACTTCTTTATCACGAGAACGGAGCTTTACTCACGATCTTTTACGATAATCTCTTGCTTCAAATTCAGCCTTCTTCTTTTCCTTTCCAAGTTCTTCCGCCTTGCGTGCTCGTTCGACTAGTGTTACGTAACACCTTTATCTCCAAAATACCCACTAGCGACTTTAAGTCTTCATTCAATCCTTCTTCAAATCTTTTGCACATAGCAACCTCATCAGCCACACACTCCGGGCATACCGACTAAGTCTTACGAACTCATGTTCAGATTGAGACACTGATCATCCGGCCTTGCTCGAGTTCCAAGAATTCCTTACGCTTCGATCGATGAACCGTTGACTAATGTATTTCTTTCAAATTGGATTGAAAGAAATCCCAAGTAACGCGTTCATTTGGGACTATGGAAATTAAAGTCCTCCACCAATAGTAAGCTGAGTCTCACAACAAGGATATAGCACACTTAAGACATTCATCGGGTGTGCATGACAGTTCATCTAACACTCGAATGGTGTTATCGAGCGTAATCGGCTCTTTCAAAGATCATCATGACTATGGCCTTGAACTCCTCGGCCCCGCTTCCTAATCAAGTCTGGTGGTTTGCTTAGCCTCACAGATCAAGAATCGGAGGCATTGCGGACTCTTGGGGCGGAGTATTTAAATTCGGGAATGGTTGGACACCGGGTTGGTTCGGGCATATTATGCGACCCACTCATTCATCATGGTGAAGAAGGCTTGTTTCGCCCTTCATTTTGATTATTCGCGAATGACCGAGGCTCAACAGGCGGTGTCCCTTGCGCGGAGCATCGCTACACTTTCAACGTCATCCGCCAAGGGTCTCTCTACCCGGGTTCCATTTGCTACCCAAGACAAAAATTTCAACCATCGAAGTCATCACATTATTAAGCACTAACAATTTGGCATGTATAGCTAGACTCACACGCTTATGGTAGTCCTAGAACCGACTAAACCATAGCTCGATACCAATAAAATGTAACACCCCAAACCTGTGACCGCCACCGGATTTGACCACGTGGTGTTACCGGTCTTACTTCCTTATTAGTCTCTTTGCAATATTTGATTGTTGTTCCAGCAAAGCTAGCTAACTGCGTCACTGTCGCCTTAAAAAACATATCTCGAGTTTCAAAACTCGGAAACTGATTCCGTAACTTTTCCCTGAATTTAGACTCATATATCTATCCATGTATTTATTTCTAGAATTTTTGGTGGGGCCAATTGGTCCAGTTTATTAGTTAAAGTCGCCCATGTTACAGGGGTCGACTACACTGACCTTCGCACATTACGACCTGGATATCTTCTCGTACAGAGCTTCAATGCTCATGCCGTTTGTTTCTAATGAAACTAGACTCATAGGGGAATCTGAAAATATAAGGCATGACTTCCAATTACTTCTGGATAATTTATGGTAAATTTTCAAAGTCGAGACAGGGGATCCAGAAACCGTTCTGGCCCTGTCTCACGAGAACTTTAATATCTCTCAGTATACTGCTCATATGGTCGTTTCGTTTCATCCATATGAAAATAGATTCATCAAGGTTCAATTTCATAATTTATTCACTATTTAATTCTACTTATACTATTTTTAGTGATTTTTCAATCTCATATCACTGCTGCTGTCTGCAACAGTTACTGCAGAGACTATGCCAATTTCATGAATCTTTCCTTGACCTTACTAATCATCCATCATACATGACACAAATTATGGCCACCTTATCAAAATTAAAGTTTCTAAGACTCGTGGCTATAGGTTCTAGCATCCCACTCAACGACCACATAGGCCATTTTTCACATGGCTTAAAGTTTACAACCCACAATTCAACAAAACATAATAGCCTATACATGCCAAATGTTCTCCTAGTTCAACTACGAAGACAATACCAAAAGATTTCCAGCCGGTGTGATGACTTCAACGACGGTTCCAAGCACGCAAACAATACGAGTCCAAGAGACCTAAAATGGGTGACAAGAAAACACCGAGTGAGTTTATAACTCAAGAAGTCATAAGCATTCAACAACCATCCATTAATAAAGTTACCACAACATGAAACAATAAACGAGGCTAGGTACTCATCCATATCAAAACTATACCATAATTCCTCGGACCTTTCGGTTCAATCTCATACCAAGTCATACATCCACATTTCATATTCCACACAACAAGATATTTAAGGCATTTTCACACACTAACTCATTTCCACCACAACCATACAATTTCAATCATCACATAGATTTAAAGCTTACCAAGCTCAACCCCGAGCATGAACATATTGCCTATTCGTCATGAGCTCAAGGTACTTACCCGATCCGCTGCCCATACTCAACTCGATGGAGACACACCCTCCATATAATTTTCCGATCGGAGATATATATATATATATAGAGAGAGAGAGAGAGTACGCACACAAAGGCTTAATACTCGATTTCGCACACTTAGTGCCATGAGATTTAAGCCCGCACACATAGTGCCATACCCTTCGAGCTCGCACACTTAGTGCCATATATTTCCAGCATGCACACTTAGTGCCATATATTTCCAGCATGCACACTTAGTGCCATATATTTCCGCATGCACACTTAGTGCTAATCTCACATCAGATCCATTTATACTGCACACTTAGTGCCGAGACCAATACTTTAAGCATTTTACTACCTTTATACATTCAACAATGGCATCATTCCATACACATACATTTCCATTTACACATCAACTCATTAAACACAATTGCATATATATTATGATCATTTAAATCAATACCAAATATATGCTTAATGACTTACCTTATATTGATGAAACGATTTCCAATTGGCTACTCGATTATCTTTGCTTTGCCTTTGTTTGATTTTCCCCTTTGATGTCTTGATCTAGAATAAATACATTTAGTAGTAAATTTTTTATTCTAATGTACAACATCATGAATCAACTCAACCAATTATCTCTATCACCCGAACTAAAATTCGCACCTTAACTTCATCTCATTACCCTTAAAGTCCGAATGCACACATACACAATTTATATACAAATTTCATCCTCACAATGTATATAATTCATTCGCCATTCACCACTCACCTAACAAAACTTCATATCAAATTTCCATGACCGATCACACCTATACTTACATTCCATATAGCGAACATTACTTGTATATGTACCCATAAATTAAATGTGAGAATTTAGCAAAGTTACCTTTGAAAGACTCACCCGAACAACATGGAAATGTCCAGCTTTGGACAGCATTGAATTTTCAAATGAGACATGCATTAAACTTAACCGAATTTGTCATAAAATTTACAATATTGGACAGCATGTAAAAGCAAATTAAGGCAGCATAATAAGATAGTCACAATTGCACACGCCAACACATATTTGAGCAGCCATACCACACCATTTACTTCACCATTTAGCCACGGTTTCAGGAGCAAATTAATCCACACTCATCAAACAAAACTATCAAAATCTTACATGCATGTCGCATGCAACAACAATCTCAAGCATCGCAACACTTAAAACCGAACAGCTTAGGAAGAAATATAAAATATTTGCAAAGAACTGACCGAAAATTCCTCCAAGATGGAAATCACCTATTTGATTTGCTCCATTGTATTTCTCTATTATTGCTTCCTCTTCTTCTTCTAGTTATAACAATTGCAAAAGAAAGAAAACATGAACACTCCTTCTTCTTCTCAAGTCATGGTAATTGTAACAAAAATGAGAATGGATGAACAACAAGGATTTTTTCTTTTTTCTTCCTCAACTCACGGCAATGGGGGGACATTCACCATTCTCTTCTTTTTTTTTTATTTCTTTACTACTAGCTTTCTATTTTATTGTTTCCTACATACATCACTAGCCTAACATGTTGGAAACATGTTTCCTTGCCCATCACTCTTGTCATGGCGGTCATTAGCTAATATCAAAGGGGAATTTGACATGCAAGTCCACCCCTTTGATTACATGCACTAATAGGCCACTTACATTTGCCTAGCACATTTCTAAGTTTTCTCACATAAGTCCTAATCACAAAAATTCATCTACAATTAAGCAAAATCCAAACATGAAATTTTCACACATTCATATTCACATATTCTAGACAATAAATATTACGTTCCAACATTTCGGTGACTTGGTTTAGCGGTCCCGAAACCACTTCCCGACTAGGGTCAATTTTGGGCTGTCACACTCGAGGACCCTTTTTAGGGACATAATGAATAATGAAACTACATTAATTTGAAAAGCAAATTTTTATGCCCCAAATTAGTAAGCTAAGTTTGGTAACGCCTCGTGCTCGACTCTGGCGAAGGTCTCAGGTATGGGGTGTTACATTTATTGGTATCAAAGCAAAGTTTTATTCAGTTCTCAGAATATTTAGTATGAGTAAGAGTCTAGCTATACATGCCATACTTAAATGTTGATAGTGTGACAACTCTTGACGATTTTAAAATGTTTTCTTTTATAGATATGGATCCCAATCAAGCTGGTGCAAATGATGTAGAGAGTAACGCATTGACTTCTGTAGAAGGGACGGTGCCACCAGATAGTAGTAAAGGCCCGTTACAGTTAGTCAAGGAGGAAGGCCTTCAGAAGCCTTCTTCCAAGCTATGAATGAATGGTTTGCCGAGTTCGTTCATACGAATATGGCTGTTAGACCTCCACCCTCTCATGATCCTTAGACCACCCATGTAGCTTCCCCAGTCATAGGTATGGTTATAAGAGAAAAGCCACCAGTTGATAAAATCAAAAAACAATGAGCCGAAGAGATTCGAGCTACAAAAGATGATAATGCAGAAAAGGCAGAATTTTGGCACGAGAATACTATCAGTCTTTGATGAGTTATCCTGCAAACCTGAGGAATGTATGAAATGTGTTGTATCACCTCTTAGAGATTCGGCTTGCCATTGGTGGAAGACATTTGTATCAGTTGTACCGAAAGAGAGAGTCACTTGGGATTTCTTTTAGGAGGAA
This sequence comes from Gossypium arboreum, assembly GCF_025698485.1. Taxonomy (NCBI): domain Eukaryota; kingdom Viridiplantae; phylum Streptophyta; class Magnoliopsida; order Malvales; family Malvaceae; genus Gossypium; species Gossypium arboreum. The sequence goes on from NC_069081.1 coordinate 71,041,301, forward strand.
TTCTGTAAAAAGTACATCAGTCAGAGGTTTGTTAACCAGAAAAGAAAAGAGTTTCTAGAGTTAAAACAGGGCAATATGACAGTGACTGAATATGAGAGCGAGTTTGTTGGACTCAGTAATTATGCTCAAGAGTGTGCGTCTATAGAGGCTATTATGTGCAATAGATTTGAGGATGGGCTTAATAATGATATCCGATTGTCGGTTGGTGTCCTAAAAATAAAAGAGTTTGTTGTCCTAGTTGAGAGAGCCTGTAAGGCAGAGGAGCTATTAAAAAGAAAGGGCAAAGTTGAAATTGAGACGCAAAACACGAAGAAAAGACTAATGAGCAAGTCATTTTAGTCTACATCCAAAAGGCCTAGAGAGTTCTCCACTAGATCTAATTTTTCAGCTAGATATTCTAGCCGAAACAGAGGCAGAAGATTTATGAGTCCAAAAACTCAAACCACTTCAAGTGTTAGTGTTGGCAGTGTTCGGCCTGATAGACCAAAGTGTCCCCAATATGGTCGACGTCACCCAGGTTAGTGTCGAGCAACTGAGATAGGTTGTTTCTGATGTGGTGCACCAGACCATTTTATTCGAGAGTGTCCCGAGATGATTAAAAGAAAAGCAATACCGAGTGTAAGATCGTGCAACGCCCCGCCGAGGCGCACCAATCGAGAAATCCGGGAGCTGGGGCAAGTAATAGAGGTGCATCTAGCGATTCAGCAGTGAGGTCAGATGTTAGAGCACCTGCGAGGACCTATGCTATCCGTTCTCGCGAAGAGGCATCCTCCCCCGATGTGATTACGGGTACATTTTCTCTCCATGATACTAGAGTTATTGCTTTGATTGATTCGGGTTTGACCCATTCATATGTTTGCATGAAATTGATGCCTAGTATGAGTATGCCTATAGAATCTATAGAATTTGTGATTAAAGTATCGAATCCATTAGGCAAGCATGTATTAGTAGATAAAGTATGTAGAAATTGCCCTTTGATGATTAGAGGTCACTGTTTCCCGACCGATCTCATGCTATTGCCATTTGATAAATTTGATGTGATTCTTGGTATGGATTGGTTGACTACACATGATGTGATAATGAATTGTGCAAAGAAATTCATTGAGTTGAAATGTGAAAATGGTGAAACTATTTGGGTTAATTCAGAAGAGTCAGATAGTTCATTTGCCATGATTTCTGTTATGTCTGCTCAGAAATGTTTGAGAACAGGGTATGAAGCTTATCTTTTTTTTTTTGAACACTAAAGATCTAGAATTGAAAATTGAATCAGTGCATGTGGTATGTTAGTTTCCCGATGTGTTTCCAAAAGAACTACCAGGTTTGCCTCCTATTAGAGAAGTTGAGTTTGGTATTGAGTTGATTCCAGGTACCACACCCATTTCTATTGCTCCTTATAGAATGACCCCGTTGGAATTGAAAGAATTGAAAGCTCAGTTGCAAGAATTAACAGATAAAGGCTTTGCAAGACCTAGTAGTTCACCATGGGGTGTACCAGTGCTATTTGTGAAAAAGAAAGACGGATCGATGAGATTGTGCATAGATTATCGGCATCTTAACAAGGTAACAGTAAAGAATAAGTATCCACTGCCTGTGACACCCCGAATGTGACCCTAGTCGGAGAGTGGTTTCGGGACCACGAAACCGAGTCACAAGAATAATTAAGTGTTATATTCCGTACTTATTGTATGTGGAATTGGTATGCGTAAATATTTCGTGTCTCGATTTTTATTAATTAGGTGCTAAATTATAAGAAAGGACTTAGTAGTGAACTTTGAAAGTACGATAGGGAAATAGGTGATGACTAATTAAAGCATGCATGCAAAATAATGGACTTGCATGTCAAATTCCCCTTTCTACAAGTAATGGCCGCCATGACAAAGAATATGGGTCAAACATGTCATGAAACATGTTTTGTTGGGCATTAGGGAGAAATAGTAAACAAATAAGCATGGGTAAGAAAAGAATGAAAAAAAAATGTGTGAGAGAGTGGCATACCCCATTGAGTGCAACCAAGAAGAGAGAAACAAAAAAAATTTGTTCATGCTTGCTCTCTCCCTTTTTGGCGAAAATACTAAGAGGAAGAAGGGATTTTTTGCTTCATTTCCTTTGTTTAGAAGAGATCTAGAAGGTGATTTGGCTAAATTTGCATCAAGATTAAGGTATGTATGAGGTTGTGTTGGGAGTTTCATGCATGTTTTGGTTGCTAACTTGATGTGCATGTTAGCCATGGCTCAAATCTTTGGTATGCCATGGAAATGGTATTTGGCCAAAGTTGTTATAGTGATAAAGCCATTGCATGCTAAGTGTGAAGCTTGATGATGATGCATGCAATGATGGATTTTCTACTCATGAGTAAGATTTTGAGTTTTCTTTGTTTTATCATGATTAAAGTTGAAAAGGAGCATGATTGTCATACTTGGCCATGATGCATTCTTGAGCATGATTCATGCTTCTTGCATGTTAGTTAAAAGTTTGTGTTTTGGATGGCTATGGACACCTTGAAAATTCGGCCATGCTCATATATGCATATATATGATTGCACATTATGTTTGGTTATGAACTAAGTGATGAATATATTGATTTAAAGAAGAAAATGTGGAAGAATGCTTGTGAAATTGCAAGCACAATTCGCCTAGCACACATATAAGTGCTTGATGCTATATTATAAGTTTTGGGCCACAATGTGCAAAGCATAAATTAGTAGATTGCATGCTGTTTTTGGAGGTATTAGTGCAAAATTGACCTCAACATGTACATGAATATTCGCCTTGGGTAGCCTATTGAAGGCCTTAGCATTTCCTTGATGCTCAAATAAATTGTATTGAATTGCTTGATGTAGTATAAAATGTGCATGACCATTGTGTATTCAAGCTAAAGAGTGGCCATATGACCATTTAAAATCCTTGTCATATTCGCCATAAGCAAGCACAATGAGGTTTTAATAAATTGAATTTGTTTGAATTAGCTCAAGAGCTAAGAGGGCCACAATTGGACAAGGGAAGGAAAAGGTGATCGAATAGCCGAAAAAGCCGCTCGACAACATCCGAGGTAAGTCCTCAAGAAGTGACCTTACTTGAATTATGTGAGATGAAATATGGATGTGTATGATTATTGATTATGTGTGTATGAGTATTTGAATTCCACCGGGCTAAGTCCCAAGGCGAATATGCTAATGATATTAATTGTGTTTGAGCCTTAGTAACGAAAATGAAATATGTATGTCCAATGATTATTGATGTATGTGTGCATGAGAAATTGAATGATATCCGGCTAAGCCCAAGACAATTATGTTGAAATTATATCCGGTTAAGACCCAAGGCAATTGTGCTAGTGGTTATATCCGGGCTAAGGCCCAAGGCATTCGTATGAAGTTATTCTATCCGGGCTAAGACCAAGGCATTTGTGCACGTGATTATATCCGGTTATATTCAAGAATCTTGGGCTGGAGGTGAGTGTTGGTTGCTGAAATGAATTTAATTAGTACACTCGGACAGCCCAAAGGATAAGGTACGTTATATGTGCATTGGAAAGTCGACGTGTTTGAGCAACATTCGCTCAATCGACTAATGAATTTCAGTTATTGAATTGATTGATGCTTTGCGAACTTATACAATGATGAAGTATGAAGTAAGAATGTGTATTAATGAAATGATGCATTTGGCTATGTGAATGTATTGCTGTAAATTATAGTTCATTATATTCCTTGAGACTTACTAAGCATAAAAATGCTTACCCGTTGCTTTGGCTCTTAGTTTTCTAGATTTCGCCGAGGCAATCGGATTTGGGATCGTTGAAGTCAAGTCATCCACACTATCAAGCCTCCATTTTGGTATAAATTTTGGTTGAACTTGAGATGGCATGTATAGGACTACCTCTTGTTTGTTAAATACGTTGTAATGTAAGTATGTATGGCCATGCGAAAATGGCTCAAAAGGGAGCATGAACTTAGACTTATTGTGGGTTGTATGTATATATATTTGGGGTCATGATGTGGCTATGGTTTGGAAATGGGAATGTTGGTCATATGATCAGCCATTGGCATGGTTAAAATGATCATATATGAACCTATGTATGGCAAGATTAGTTGAATCATGGAGACTACCAAATAGGTAAGTCCTACCTTAAAACAGATGCTGCCAGCTGCAGTGGCGTGAATGTGAAAAATCACCATAATTCATAGGAATGGAATAAAATAGTGAATAAGCTATGTAAATGAACCTTGATGAGTCTATTTTCATATGGAAGAAACGAAACGGTCATAGGAGTTACAGGTTAAGAGATATTAAAGCTATTGTGAGACAGGGCCAGAATGGTTTCTGGGTTCCCTGTCGCAACTTTAAAAATTCACTATAAATTATCCAAAAAGAATTAGGAGATATACCTTATATGTACAGATTCCATTTTGAGTCTAGTTTCATTAGAAACAAACGACACCAGCATTAAAGCCCTGTGCAGAGAGATATTCAAGTTATACCGCGCGAAGGTCAGAGCAGTCGATCCCTGTAACTTGGGTAACTTTAACTAATAAACTGTACCAATTGGCCCGACCAAAATCCTAGAAATAAATCCATGGATGTATATATGAGTCTAAATTCAGGAAAATTTACGAAACCAGTTTCCGAGTTTTGAAACTCGAGATATGATTTTTAAGGCGACAGTGACGCAGTTTTCCAGTCTGACTGGAAATGTCAAATTGATGGGCAAAACATGTGAACTTGGTTTGTTAACCCTCGGGTCCGACACGGCGATGGTCTCGGGTTTGGGGTGTTACAATTTTATTGGTATCGAGCCACGGTTTAGTCGATTCTAGGACTACCGTGATGTGTTTGGGGTCTAGCTATACATGCCATTAAATGATGAATCGATAGTGTGATGAATTCGACAATTTGACTTCATGTTTGTTTATAGCAATGGATCCCGATCCCAACCGAAGCGATAGCTGATGATGTGGAGAGTGTGGCGCTGCTCCGCGCAAGGGATAGCGCCGGCGGACTCTCAACCTATGGCCAGCAATCCTAATGACGAGGCTAAGCAAGCCTTTTATAGTGTGATGAACGAATGGTTTAATCAATACATTCGAACCAACACTACTGTTCCACCACCTCCATTCCCATTTAATGCAACCCCACACCTACAATACCTCGGTGATCGACCCAATAAGGTCGGGTAAGCCCCAATCGATAGGATTCGAAAACATGGGGCCACTGAATTTAAGGCTACGGATGATGATGATGCCGAGCGAGCTGAATTATGGTTAGATAACACTATCCGGTGCTTGATGAGCTATCCTGCATACACCCGATGAGTGCTTAAAGTGTACCATCTCCTTGCTACGCGAGTCCGCCTACTATTGGTGGAGTACTCGACTTGTGGTGCCTAGAGAGCAAGTGACTTGGGAATTCTTTCTAACCGAGTTCAAAAAGTATATCATCGAGATTCATCGACCAAAAGCGGAGGGAGTTCCTTGATCTTAAGCAAGGTTCTATGTCCGTTATCGACTACGAACGAAAGTTTGTGAGGCTTAGCCAGACGCGAGAATGCATTTCGTCCGAAGCTATTATGTGCAAACGCGCCGAGGATGGGCTGAATGATGATATAAGGATGTTTGTTGGCATTCTCGAGATACGAGAGTTCGTAGTACTTGTTGAGCGAGCTTGTAAAGTCAAGAGCTTAGAAAGGAGAAACAAAAGCTGATGTGGGGATTGGAGAATTCGAAGAGGTCCTCGGAAAGTCTCTTCAACAAGCATCAAGAGATTTCGCGATGATGCGAGCCGGTCTAGAGGCGTTCGGGATTTTCTAGGCGAGGACGCGATCGACCCCTGTGACCACACGAGTCACCTCGATTGCGGTGGCGGAAATGATCGCGAGAGAGGACGGAGTGTCCACATTGTGGCAAATGGCATTCGGGAGCTGTTGGTTTCGTGATCGCTCTGCTATAAGTGTGGATCGGCCGACCATTTTATGAAGGATTGCCCGAGGATGCATGAGCAGAATGCAAGTCGAGTGCAAACCCGGTGCTACCATCGCCGAGGTAGGCCACCTAGAAATATGGGCAATGTCGTTGGCGGTCGAGAGGATCTAGAGATGCTACCATCGATCCGAGGCTCGTGCTCTCGCTAGGACTTATGCCATACGCGCACGCCGAGGATCTTGCCTCTCCGGATGTTATTACCGGTACTTTCACTCTTTTCAATACAAATGTAATTGCTTTGATTGACCCTGGTTCTACTCATTCTTATATATGTGAAACCTTAGCATCCAAAGAAGACTTTGCCCATTGAGTCTCATCGAGTTTGTAATTCGGTGTCAAACCCTTGGGTCATTACGTGCTTGTTAACAAAGTGTGCAAGAAAAGTCCCCTAGTGTTCCGAGGTTCTTGTTTTCCGGCGGACTTAATGCTTTTGCCATTCGATGAGTTCGATGTTATTCTTGGTTTGGATTGGTTGACCATGCACGATGCGGTTGTAAATTGCAAGAGCAAGACTATCGATTTGAGGTGCGCGAATAATGAAATAATTCGGGTTAAGTCCACGGACTTAAAGGGTTGCCGGTGTAATATCGCGATGTTGGCCCGTAAATATGTAAGAAAAGGGTGCGGCGTACCTTGCGACGTACTCGATGACAAGGAATCGAGAAGAAACCCGAATCTGTGCCGTGGTTTGTGAATACCCGGATGTTTTCCCAAGAATTGCCGGGTTTACCATTGCTCGAGAAATAGAATTTGGCATCGAATTGGTACCGGTACCACCCCAATTTCGATAGCTCCGTGATCGTATGGCACCAACGGAATTGAAGGAGTTGAAAACTCGGTTGCAAGAATTGGTGGATAGAGGTTTTGCTCGCCCGAGTTTTTCGCCTTGGGGTGCGCTTGTTGTTCGTGAAGAAGAAGGATGGAACCATGCGACTATGCATCGACTATCGTCGACTTAACAAAGCGACGATAAAGAACAAATATCCGCTGCCACGTATTGATGACTTGTTCGATCAATCTGAAGGGAGCCTCGGTGTTCTCGAAAATAGATTTGAGATCGGGCTACTATCAATTGCGAATCCGAGATTCGAGACGTGCCCAAGACCGCCTTGAGCGAGATATGGTCACTATGAGTTCTGGTGATGCCGTTTGGGCTCACTAATGCCCTGCGGTATTTATGGATTTAATGAATCGAATCTTTAGACCATATTTGGATCGATTCGTAGTCGTGTTCATTGATGACATCTTGGTCTATTCAAGAAATGAGACCGAACATGCTTGAACACTGCGGTTAGTGCTGCAAATTTTACGGACAAGCAATTATATGCTAAGTTCACAAGTGTGAGTTCGGTTAAGAGAGGTAAGCTTCTTGGGTCATGTGGTATTCAGACGGTATTCGAGTCGAATTCAATAAAATTTCAGCCATACTAAATTGGAAGCCTCAGAAATATTCTCGAGGTTCAAGCTTTTGGGGGCTTAGGTTACATTACCGACGATTTGTAAAGGCTTCTCAACGATAGCCACGCCGATGACGGCTACTCCAAAAGGATGTTAAGTTCGAATGGACGGAGAAATGCCAAAAAGCTTCGATCAACGAAAACTTATTTGATCGAAGCCCCAATTCTAGTGCAACCCGAGTCCGCAAGGAGTTTGTCATCTATAGCGACGCCTCTCTACTTGGGTTAGGTTGCGTATTAATGCAAGAAGGTCGAGTTGTGGCCTGCGCGCCGAGGCAATTAAAGCCACATGAGAAAAATTATCCGACTCATGATCTCGAATTGGCCGCCATCGTATTCGCCTTTAAAGATTTGGCGACATTACTTATTTGGTGAAAGGTGCCATGTATACTCGGATCACAAAAGTCTCAAGTATTTGATGACCCAACGAGACTTAAATCTGCGACAAAGACGTTGGCTCGAGTTGTTAAAGGATTATGAGTGATCATTGACTATCACCCGGGAAAGGCGAATGTAGTTGCGGATGCCTTGAGTCGTAAATCGTTATTCACTTTACGAGCGATGAATGTGCACTTGTCTATCCGATCCGACAAAGATTGTGTTAGTGGCTGAAATGAAAGCCAAACCATTATTGACACACCAAATTCGAGAAGCTCGGAAAGTCGATGACGAGTTGGTTGCAAAACGGGCTGCGTGTGTTCGAACAAGGACTCGGAGTTTCAAATCGACGATGACGATTGTTTGAGGTTCAAAAGTCGTCTGTGTGTCCCAAAGAATTGAACTCATTTCGATAATTCAGAATGAAGCCCATTGTAGCCGAATGGCAATCCACCGGGAGTACGAAGATGTACAATGATTTGAAACGTCGATTTTGGTGGCATGGTATGAAGCGAGACATCTCCGACTTTGTTTCAAGATGTTTAATATGTCAACAAGTGAAAGCGGAACATCGGTGCCTTGAGATTACTTCACCAATCACGATACCCGAGTGGAAATGGGATCGAGTCACAATGGACTTTGTATCCGGACCGCCATTGTCGCAAGTAAGAAGGATGCGGTTTGGGTCGTGGTAGATCGATTGACTAAGTCGGCCCACTTTGTCCCCGTGACGCACGGATTTTTCAATGGACAAATTAGCGGAATTGTACGTTTCTCGATTGTGAAATTACACGGGTGCCTATTTCTATCGTGTCGGATAGAGATCCGAGATTTACCTCGCGGTTTTGGAAAAAGTTGCAAGAAGCTTTGGGTACCAAGTTGCATTTCAAGACCGCCTTTCACCCCAAACCGATGGTCAATCCGAAGCGGTAATTCGAGATACTTGAGGATATGTTAAGATGTTGCGTCCTCGAGTTTAGTGGTTCATGGGAGCGGTATTTGCCGTTGATTGAATTCGCTTACAACAACGACTTTCAATCGAGTATTAAGATGGCACCTACGAGGCTTTGTACGGGCGTAAATGCCGTACACCATTGTTTTGGACCGAGCTTGGTGAAAGCAAGATTTTCGGGTGGATTTGATTAGGGATGCGAGCAGAAAGTGAAAGTAATCCGTGAAAGTTTGAAGATAGCCTTCGATCGTCGAAGTCGACGCGGATATGAAGCGTAAGGATATCGAGTATCGTGGGTGATAAAGTGTTCCTCAAGGTATCGCCTTGGAAAAAAATACTCGTGTTCTACCGTAAGGGCAAGTTGAGCCCGAGGTTCATTGGGCCATATGAGATATCGAGCGAGTCGGTCCGGTGGCATATCGTTTGATTTTGCCCCTGAACTCAAAAGGTTCACGATGTCTTCCACGCTTCGATGCTTCGACGTTATAGATCCGATCCATCGCACGTGATTAGTCCATCGAAATTGAAATTCAAGCTAATATGAGTTATGAGGAAGAACCAATTCAGTATCCTATCACGAGAAGTGAAAGAGTTTGAAACAAGCGGGTTCCGCTAGTGAAAGTGTTATGGCTCAAGCACGGGATAGAAGAAGCTACTTGGGAGACCGAGAACTCAATGAGAGAGCGATATCCGAACCTATTTACCGGTAAGCTTTTCGGGACGAAAATCTCTTGAGTGGGGAGAGTTGTGACACCCGAATGTGACCCTAGTCGGAGAGTGGTTTCGGGACCACGAAACCGAGTCACAAGAATAATTAAGTGTTATATTCCGTACTTATTGTATGTGGAATTGGTATGCGTAAATATTTCGTGTCTCGATTTTTATTAATTAGGTGCTAAATTATAAGAAAGGACTTAGTAGTGAACTTTGAAAGTACGATAGGGAAATAGGTGATGACTAATTAAAGCATGCATGCAAAATAATGGACTTGCATGTCAAATTCCCCTTTCTACAAGTAATGGCCGCCATGACAAAGAAATATGGGTCAAACATGTCATGAAACATGTTTTTTGGGCATTAGGGAGAAATAGTAAACAAATAAGCATGGGTAAGAAAAGAATGAAAAAAAAATGTGTGAGAGAGTAGCATACCCCATTGCCGTGCAACCAAGAAGAGAAAAACAAAAAAATTTGTTCATGCTTGCTCTCTCCCTTTTTGGCCGAAAATACTAAGAGGAAGAAGGGATTTTTTTTGCTTCATTTCCTTTGTTTAGAAGAGATCTAGAAGGTGATTTGGCTAAATTTGCATCAAGATTAAGGTATGTATGAGGTTGTGTTGGGAGTTTCATGCATGTTTTGGTTGCTAACTTGATGTGCATGTTAGCCATGGCTCAAATCTTTGGTATGCCATGGAAATGGTATTTGGCCAAAGTTGTTATAGTGATAAAGCCATTGCATGCTAAGTGTGAAGCTTGATGATGATGCATGCAATGATGGATTTTCTACTCATGAGTAAGATTTTGAGTTTTCTCTTTGTTTTATCATGATTAAAGTTGAAAAGGAGCATGATTGTCATACTTGGCCATGATGCATTCTTGAGCATGATTCATGCTTCTTGCATGTTAGTTAAAAGTTTGTGTTTTGGATGGCTATGGACACCTTGAAAATTCGCCATGCTCATATATGCATATATATGATTGCACATTATGTTTGGTTATGAACTAAGTGATGAATATATTGATTTAAAGAAGAAAATGTGGAAGAATGCTTGTGAAATTGCAAGCACAATTGCCTAGCACACATATAAGTGCTTGATGCTATATTATAAGTTTTGGGCCACAATGTGCAAAGCATAAATTAGTAGATTGCATGCTGTTTTTGTGAGGTATTAAGTGCAAAATTGACCTCAACATGTACATGAATATTCGGCCTTGGGTAGCCTATTGAAGGCCTTAGCATTTCCTTGATGCTCAAATAAATTGTATTGAATTGCTTGATGTAGTATAAAATGTGCATGACCATTGTGTATTCAAGCTAAAGAGTGGCCATATGACCATTTAAAATCCTTGTCATATTCGCCATAAGCAAGCACAATGAGGTTTTAATAAATTGAATTTGTTTGAATTAGCTCAAGAGCTAAGAGGGCCACAATTGGACAAGGGAAGGAAAAGGTGATCGAATAGCCGAAAAAGCCGTTCGACAACATCCGAGGTAAGTCCTCAAGAAGTGACCTTACTTGAATTATGTGAGATGAAATATGGATGTGTATGATTATTGATTATGTGTGTATGAGTATTTGAATTCCACCGGGCTAAGTCCCGGCGAATATGCTAATGATATTAATTGTGTTTGAGCCTTAGTAACGAAAATGAAATATGTATGTCCAATGATTATTGATGTATGTGTGCATGAGAAATTGAATGATATCCGGGCTAAGCCGAAGACAATTATGCTTGAAATTATATCCGGTTAAGACCAAGGCAATTGTGCTAGTGGTTATATCGGGCTAAGGCCGAAGGCATTCGTATGAGTTATTCTATCCGGCTAAGACCAAGGCATTTGTGCACGTGATTATATCCGGTTATATTCCAAGAATCTTGGGCTGGAGGTGAGTGTTGGTTGCTGAAATGAATTTAATTAGTACACTCGGACAGCCCAAAGGATAAGGTACGTTATATGTGCATTGGAAAGTCGGCGTGTTTGAGCAACATTCGCTCAATCGACTAATGAATTTCAGTTATTGAATTGATTGATGCTTTGCGAACTTATACAATGATGAAGTATGAAGTAAGAATGTGTATTAATGAAATGATGCATTTGGCTATGTGAATGTATTGCTGTAAATTATAGTTCATTATATTCCTTGAGACTTACTAAGCATAAAAATGCTTACCCGTTGCTTTGGCTCTTAGTTTTCTAGATTTCGCTCGAGGCAATCGGATTTGGGATCGTTGAAGTCAAGTCATCCACACTATCAAGCCTCCATTTTGGTATAAATTTTGGTTGAACTTGAGATGGCATGTATAGGACTACCTCTTGTTTGTTAAATACGTTGTAATGTAAGTATGTATGGCCATGCGAAAATGGCTCGAAAAGGGAGCATGAACTTAGACTTATTGTGGGTTGTATGTATATATATTTGGGGTCATGATGTGGCTATGGTTTGGAAATGGGAATGTTGGTCATATGATCAGCCATTGGCATGGTTAAAATGATCATATATGAACCTATGTATGGCAAGATTAGTTGAATCATGGAGACTACCAAATAGGTAAGTCCTACCTTAAAACAGATGCTGCCAGCTGCAGTGGCGTGAATGTGAAAAATCACCATAATTCATAGGAATGGAATAAAATAGTGAATAAGCTATGTAAATGAACCTTGATGAGTCTATTTTCATATGGAAGAAACGAAACGGTCATAGGAGTTACAGGTTAAGAGATATTAAAGCTATTGTGAGACAGGGCCAGAATGGTTTCTGGGTTCCCTGTCGCAACTTTAAAAATTCACTATAAATTATCCAAAAGAATTAGGAGATATACCTTATATGTACAGATTCCATTTTGAGTCTAGTTTCATTAGAAACAAACGACACCAGCATTAAAGCCCTGTGCAGAGAGATATTCAAGTTATACCGCGCGAAGGTCAGAGCAGTCGATCCCTGTAACTTGGGTAACTTTAACTAATAAACTGTACCAATTGGCCCGACCAAAAATCCTAGAAATAAATCCATGGATGTATATATGAGTCTAAATTCAGGAAAAATTTACGAAACCAGTTTCTGAGTTTTGAAACTCGAGATATGATTTTTAGGGCGACAGTGACGCAGTTTTCCAGCCTGACTGGAAATGTCAAATTGATGGGCAAAAACATGTGAACTTGGTTTGTTAACCCTCGGGTCCGACACCGGCGATGGTCTCGGGTTTGGGGTGTTACACTGCCTAGAATTGATGATTTGTTTGATCAATTGAAGGGAGCCACTGTGTTCTCCAAGATAGATTTGAGATCCATATATTAACAGTTATGAGTTAAAGAGTCAGATGTCCTGAAGACTGCTTTCTGGACAAGGTATGGTCATTATGAGTTCCTTGTGATGCCGTTTGGCTTAACTAATGCTCCTGCCATTTTCATGGACTTAATGAATTGAATTTTCAGACCGTACTTGGATAAGTTTGTAGTTGTGTTCATTGATGATATCTTGATTTATTCTCATGATGAGACTGAGCATGCAGAACATTTGAGGATAGTTTTACAGATTCTGAGAGATAATCAGTTGTATGCCAAGTTCAGCAAAAATAAGTTCTGGCTACGAGAAGTTGGTTTTCTTGGACATATTGTCTCAGGTGAAGGTATTAGGGTTGATTCGAGCAAGATTTCAGCTATTGTTGATTGGAAGCCTCCTAGAAATGTATCAGAAGTTAGAAGTTTTGTTGGTCTTGCCGGATATTATAGACAATTTGTAGAGGGATTTTCCATGATAGCTACCCTTCTGACAAGATTGCTACGAAAGGATGTCAAGTTTGAATGGACTGAGAAGTGTCAACAGAGTTTTGACAAGTTAAAGGCATTGTTAGTACAACCAGAACCAGGTAAGGAGTTTGTGATTTACAGTGATGCGTACAACCAGAACCAGGTAAGGAGTTTGTGATTTACAGTGATGCGTCCTTGAATGGACTTGGTTGTGTACTTATGCAGGAAGGAAAGGTAATTGCTTATGCCTCTAGATTGTTAAAGCCACATGAGAAGAACTATCCAACACATGATTTAGAGCTAGGTGCCATTATTTTTGCGCTGAAGATCTGGACACATCATTTGTATGGTGAGAAGTGCTAAATATTCACTGATCACAAAAGTTTGAAATATTTGATGACTCAAAAAGATTTGAATTTGAGGCAAAGAAGATGGCTACAGTTGATTAAAGATTATGAGCTAGTCATCGATTATCACCTAGGTAAGGCAAACGTTGTTGCTGATGCTTTGAGTAGGAAATCTTTGTTTGCATTAAGAGCTTTGAACACTAGTCTAGCCTTATCAGATGATGGTTTTATCTTAGCTGAGTTGAGAGCTAAACCGATGTTTCTTGAAGAAATTTGTGAAGCTTTGTTGTTAGCCAAAAGAGCTCAGTGTGAGTTGGATATAGAGTCAGATTTTTAGATCAGTTCTAACGATTGTTTGATGTTCAGAGACAGGGTATGTGTACTGAAGAATGATGAGCTTATTCGAAAGATCTTACAGGAAGCACATAGTAGTTCTTTGTCTATTCGTCCAGGTAGTACAAAGATGTATAATGATTTGAAGCAAATATATTGGTGGGTAGGAATGAAAAGGGGCATTTCAGAGTTTGTTTCTAGATGTTTGATCTATCAGCAGGTAAAGGCCGAACATCAGGTACCTTCAGGTTTATTGCAACCTGTGCTAGTCCCTAAGTGGAAACGGGACTGAGTTACTATGGATTTTGCAACAGGATTACCATTGACAACGAGAAAGAAAGATGCAGTATGGGTTGTGATTGATAAGTTAACGAAGTCGGCTCATTTTATCCCAGTTCGTATGCATTATTCACTTGACAAGTTAGCCAAGTTGTATATTTCAGAGATAGTCAGACTACACGGGTACCATTATCGATCATTTTAGACAGAGATCCAAGATTTACTTCACGGTTTTGGAAGAAGTTATAGGAAGCTTTGGGTACAAAGTTGAGTTTTAGTACAGCTTTCCATCCTCAGATCGATGATTAGTCAGAGAGAGTTATTTAGGTACTTGAAGATACGCTTAGATGCTATGTACTGGAATTTTAAAGTAGTTGGGAAAAGTACTTACCATTAGAAGAGTTTGCCTACAATAATAGTTATCAGTCAAGTTTAAAGATGGCACCTTATGAAGCTTTGTATGGATGTAAATGTCGCACACTTTTATTTTGGAAAAAGCTTAAGGAAAATCAGATTTACAGGGTTGATCTAGTTAAAGAAACAAAAGAGAAAGTAAAATTCATTAGAGATTGATTGAAAGCAGCTTCAGACAGACAGAAGTCGGATGCAGATTTGAAGAGAAAAGAGATTGAGTATCAAGTTGGTGACAAAGTTTTTTTGAAAGTATCTCCGTGGAAGAAAGTTCTCAGATTTGGAAAGAAAGGCAAACTAAGTCCACGTTTTATTTGACTGTTTGAAGTGATTGAGAGAGTCGGACCATTAGCATATTGGTTAGCTTTACCGATTGAGTTAGAGAAGATTCATGATGTATTTCATGTGTCCATGCTACATCGTTATTGTAACACCCCTGACCCGTACTAGAGACCGGGGAAAAGTACGAGGTGTTACTGGACATATATGCGAGCATAAACGAAAAATACGGGTTATAAAATTTCGTTTCAACTCAAAAAAAATCCACTAACATTGTAGTGTCCCAATTTTGGGCCTACAAGGCACTAAACAAAAAATTGAGAAAGGTTCGGGACCAAAATAAAGATCTAAGGAAAACTTATAGTTTAATACCTCACACACCCGTGTTGAGATCATACACACACCCGTGTGCATTGGGACACGCCCATGTGGTCACCTAGTGTCCAAAACTTGAGCATTTTGTTAGATTCCCACAGCCAAAACACACGCCCGTGTGTCTAGCCGGTGTTCGACACTGATTTAAAATTTTAGGTGCAGGGGACACAGGATCACACCAAACGCCCAAGGGCGATCCCCGTGTCACACACGGCCTGGACACACGCCCGTGTGGCTGCCCATGTGGACCTTATTAGGCTACTTTTCAAGCCTTTGGCTACCCTCAATTGCCCACTCTCATCTATAGTTTCCACTGATATCTAACATGCCCTAATTGCACTCAAGTTCTATCGTAATTGTCAATTTCACGTAAACCTTATATCCTTGGTTTTACACATGCTAGGTTACTCTTTTTTTATTAAAGATTATATTCTCATTAATCACAATATCAGATTTGGCTTGTCTTTTAACTCATTGCCAACTGTGATCCTCCCAATTTCAAATGAATTGGTCACATTTATCGTCTCCATTCATAATACACCATGTAATCATTTTAATAAGTAAAAATTGCATGGTTAGTAGGATAGCAACCTACACCAATATAGGCCATATATCAAGGCTATACACAAGACGAATAGACATAACATTTAAGCCTTTGCATTGCTAGCCAAAAGACACATACGACAAAATGACCCAAAAATACCTATACATGCCATTGAACAAAATAAAGTATCTATGTACCAAAGCTGGACTAGTTGATAGTGTGTTGACTCTCCAACCGTCTTCCAACCTTTACGAGTCCTCGAGCTCTGAAAGACAGGGAAAAGAGAGGGGTAAGCATTTTTATGCTTAGTAAGCTCGAATAACCGGAAAGTAAACTTACCAAGTAATTAGCATACATCCATCATAGATAAGGAAACCAACAAGTATGAAATGGTTCCTTATCACATGCACTCAACCAATGAGTTAGTCACATAACAAAGCACCATGTAATTTATCTTAGATGAGCTCATCATTCAACATTTCATTTTCTACATGTATTTCATGTTAATCCCATTGAGTGTCTAGGAAATCTCGATGGAATATCCATTAACCGTCAATTCATAAGGATGATCATTTCAGGTGTGCACTGCCGCGAACCTCACATCTTATGGCAGGATTACCAGTCCAGGCTCAATCCCTCATATCATAAATTCATAAGGTGATGTCGGGATTACCAGTCCAGGCTAAGTCCCTTATTACGACAAACACCTTTAATGAGCTCGGATCTGAATTACCAGTCCAGGCTAAATTCAGACCCTGATCGGATTACCCGTCCGGGCTAAATCCATAATGAACATCTATTCTTCGAGAGGCTCAATCATACAAAGGAACACCCATCCGGGCTAAATCCTTTTCATAATTGAGATCAGCGAATTACCCGTCTGGGCTAAATCCTTTCGGCAACACATGTAGGATCTCATTACACATGTAAAACATGGTTTATCCATCGAATTCCCTTTTTAACCTCAACCGAGACAATTTTTCAACACATCATTATTAGAAATCCATTTCATGAAATCTTATGCTATCAATAAATGCAATCATCATTCATTCACATATCATATAATTAGGCATATTAGGAGCTTACTTTAAGTTATCCGAACTTACCTGGTATTTGTTTCGATGATGTTTTTCATTTATTCCGAAACCTTTCATTTTCCTCGATCAACCTCCAGAATTTGTTCCTCGAGGTCTATTACAACAAAATTAAATCATTAACACTCCACATTATACATTTCAAGTCTAAATTCCGCCCCCATTCCAAATGACCATTTTGCCCCTAACCTTTCACATTTTTACGATTTAGTCACTAGGCTCGTATAATGAAACACATGCAATTTCTATCTTACCCAAGCCTAGCCAGATGTTTTTCCCTATTATGGCAGCCCACATTTTCCATTATTTCTCATTTCCACCACATATTTTACACCTTTTGCAGAAAGATCCCTTTAGGGGTTTTTCATGAAAACCACCTAGAAAAAGATGTTTAACACTCATCCAACTTTCATATTCCTCCATAATCCATCAAAATACAAGTAACTCATGCATGGGTAAATTTTTAAACATGAACCCTAGCATGAAATATGGGTAGAAATAGAGATAACAAGCTACCAGAATTTCAAAAATATAAAGTACATTAAAACGGGGTTTGGGAGCACTTACTATTGAGCTTGAAAAGCTTGAAAACCCTAGCTATGAAGGGCTTGAGAGTTTCGGCTGGTACAAAGGAGAAAATGGCTAATTTTTGTTTCATTTTTCCCATTTTATTTCATTAAAATGCCTAATGACCAAAATGCCCTTAAGCCCTTTCTTTAAAATTTCATCCATGCAAGCCCATTTTTGTCCAAAAACTTTGAAATTAGGCAAATTGCTCTCCAAGACCTTCTAATTCATAATCTAAAGCAATTGCATACAAATTGCTTCTAGAATCCAAGTTTTGCAATTTAATCAATTTTGTCCCTAATTTCCAATTGGGCACCTTACTCAAAGAATTTCTTCATGAAACTTTAACACATGTATATTCCCATATTCTAGGCCTCATAATAATCATAAAATAAATGTTTTGATGTCATATTTGTAGTCCCAAAACCAATATTCTGACTTGGCCCTATTTCAAGATGTTACATTTCCCCTTATGGACTTTCGTCCTCGAAAGTCTTACCAGTAAACAGATTCAGATATTGGCTTCTCATGGTTTCTTCTGGCTCCCATGTAGCCTCTTCCACACCATGCCGGTGCCATAATACTTTTACTAAAGCCACATCTTTATTTCTCAGCCGTTTAACCTCACGAGCTAAAATCTTGACCGGTTCCTCACCATAAGTCATGTCCAGTCTAATTTCAATCTTAGTTTGTGAAATTACATGAGAGAGGTCTGATCGGTATCGCCTTAAGATAGATATATGGAACACTTCGTGAATCTTTTCCAATTCAGGTGGCAATTCCAATCGATAAGCTAATGGTCCAACTCTTTCGATGATCTCGTACAGTCCGATAAATCGCAGACTCAGTTTGCCTTTCCGACCAAATCTCAACACCCTTTTCTATGGAGATACTTTCAAGAATACTCTATCTCCAACTTGGAACTCAATTTCCTTTCTTTTCAGATCAGCATATGACTTTTGCCTATCCAATGGTGCTTTTAGACAATTTCGTATAACTTTAATTTTCTCTTCAGTTTCTTTAATCAGATCAACTCATGAATCTAACTTTCCTAAAGTTCTGTCCAGTATAATAGAGTTCGGCAGTTCCTGCCATACAAGCCTTCATACGGTGTCATCTTCAAACTTGTTTGAAAACTATTGTTGTAAGCGAATTCTACCAACGGCAGGTGTTTTTCCCAGCTACGCTGAAATTAGAGGATGCAACATCGTAACATATCCTTGAGAATCTGAATCATCCGTTCAGACTGACCATCGGTCTGAGAGTGAAAAGCTATACTAAAGCTCAACTTCATACCCCAAGGCTTCTTGTAATTTATTCCAGAATCTTGAAGTAAACCTCAGGTCTCTGTCTGAAATAATCGATAGTGGTACTCCATGCAACCTTACAATGTCAGAAATGTATAAGTCAGCCAACTTATCAAGAGAGTAATCTGTCCTTACTGGAATAAAATGAGCCGACTTCGTCAACTTATCCACTACAACCCCTATGGCATCTTTCTTTTTCGGAGTCAAAGGCAATCCTATAATGAAATCCTTGGTAACTCCGTCCCACTTCCATTCGGGGACCATCACAGGCTGTAACAACCCTGAAGGTACTTGATGTTCAGCTTAACTTGCTAACATACCAAGCATTTTGATGCAAATTCAGAAATATCTCTTTTCATGCCATTCCACTAGTACAATTTCTTCAAATTATTGTACATCTTGGTACTTCCCAGGTGAATTGACAAACGGTTGTCATGTGCTTCTTGCAAAATCTTCTGAATAAGCTCATTGTCCTTGGGTACACAAACCCTATCTCTGAACATCAAACATCCATCAGAACCAATCCGAAAATCTAATTCAATACCTGATTCACATTGAGTTCTTTTTGCTTGCAAGTCATCATCATTAGTCTGAGCGTTATAGATTTCCTGAAGAAATGTCGGCCTAGCCTCTAGCTCTGCCAAGACTAAACCATCATCAAGCAATGCCAAAGGAGCATCCATGGCTCTTAAAGCAAACAAGGATTTTCTGCTCAACGCATCGACGACCACATTCGCCCTTCCCGGGTGATAGTCAATGATTAGATCATAGTCCTTAATTAATTCTAACCATCTTCGCTGTCCCAAATTTAATTCTTTTTGAGACATCAAATACTTCAAACTCTTGTGATCTGTGAATATGCGGCAAGTCTCACCATATAAATAATGCCTCCAAATTTTCAAACCAAAAATGATGGAGGCAAGCTCTAGGTCGTGTGTTGGATAGTTCTTCTCGTGTGGCTTCAATTGCCGTGAAGCGTAGGCTATCACTCTGCCATCTTGTATAAGTACACAACCCAATCCATTTAAGGATGCATCACTGTAGACCATAAACTCTTTTCCCATTTTAGGTAGTACTAAAACAGGAGCTTCGATTAGCAATGTTTTTAACTTCTTAAAACTTTGTTGACACTTTCTCGTCCATTCAAACTTAACGTCTTTCTGTAGCAACCTCATCATCGGAGTCGCTATCATGGAGAATCCTTTTACAAACCTTCTATAGTAATCAGCTAAGCCCAAAAAGCTTCTAATCTTAGTTACATTTTTAGCCGGTTTCTAATCGACAATAGCAGAGATCTTGCTTGGATCAACTAGGATGCCTTCACCCGAAACAATGTGACCCAAAAATCCTACCTCTCGGAGCCAAAACTCACTCTTGCTAAACTTAGCATATAATTGTTTCTCTCGTAAGGTTTGCAACACCGTTCTCAGACGCTTTGCATGTTCCGCCTCATCCTTGGAATAAATCAAAATGTCAACAATGAACACAACGACAAACTTATCCAAGTATGGCCGAAAGATTCTATTCATTAGATCCATGAATACGGTCGGTGCATTCGTCAACCCAAACGGCATGACAAGAAATTCATAGTGACCATACCTTGTTCTAAAAGCTGTCTTAGGCACATCCGATTCTCTAACTCGCAACTGATAATAGCTGGACCTCAGGTCTATCTTAGAAAATACAGTGGCTCCCCTCAATTGGTCGAACAGATCGTCGATCCTTGGCAAAGGATACTTATTATTGATAGTTACCTTATTCAATTTTCGGTAGTTTGTACATAGCCTCATTGAACCATCTTTCTTCTTTACAAATAATACAAGAGCACCCCAAGGTGAAAAGCTCGTCCTTGCAAAACCTTTATCCTTCAGCTCTTGCAACTGTGCTTTCAACTCTCTCAGCTCAGTTGGTGCCATCCTATACGGAGCAATTGAAATAGGAGTTGTCACTGGTATCAATTCAATCCCAAACTCTATTTCTCTTTTAGGGGGTAGTCCAGGTAATTCCTCTGGAAACACATCTAGATACTCACATACTATCGGCACAGACTCAATCTTCAACTCCATTTCCTTAGTGTTCAATACAAATGCAAGGTAGGCTTCATACCCTTTCCTCATATATCTCTGAGCAACCATTGCCGTGATTACAACTGGCGGTGAACCCAATTCTCTTGAATCGACCCGTAGAATCTCACCATCTAGGCATTTCAATTTAATATGCTTACTACCACAATTTACAATTACAACATGAAGGGCTAACCAATCCATACCAAGTATTACATCAAATTCATCAAATGGTAATAATATAAGGTTAGCCGAAAAGCAATGACCTTGAATCGTCAAAGGATAATTCTTACAGACTTTATCAACTAGGACTCATTTGCCTAGTGGGTTCGAAACTCTAATGATGAATTCTGTAGGTTCAATGGGTATGTTCATACTAGACACCAATCTCATGCAAATATATGAATGCGTCGACCCCGGGTCAATTAAAGCAATAACACTTGTATTAAAAAGAGAAAAAGTACCCGTAATAACATCAGGAGCAGAGGCTTCCTCTCAAGCACATATTGCATACGTTCTTGCCGAGGCTCAAACCTCTAGCTTTGCAGTGTCTTTAATCGCAACTCGACTGCCACTAGCACTCCCAGGGTATCTCGGAGGTCTACCCCGTGGAATAGGAGTAGTCGACTTCAGGACTACTTCTACTTCTTTTTCGACTCGCTCTGGACAGTCTCTGAGAAAGTGGTCAGGAGAACCATATCTGAAACACACACCACTCTTCATTCGGCACTCTCTGAAGTGAAATTTGTTGCAACTCTTACACTTCGGCTTTTGATCATCTACACTCCCCACACTAGTCACCATCGGGGAGGAAGACTTTTTGTGACAGCCCTAAAGTGACCCTGGTCGGAAAGTGGTTTCGGGACCACAAAATCGAGTCACAAAAGTATATAAATTTTCTTTTCTATGTTTATTATATGTAAAGTTTCATGTGTGAAAGTATTGTGTTTTAATTTTGTCATTTGAATGTGGAATTCTCAAAAAGGACTTATGTGAGAAACTTGAAAATGTGATAGGTTGATTTGTAGTGGGCAAATATTGTATGATTTAAAGTATGGGGACTTGCATGTCAAATATCCCTTCCTTAAGTTAGTGGACGGCAAGGCTAGTGGATGATTGCCATTTTATGCCTTTTATATTAATAAATTAAATGTTAAATGAATAAATAATATGAAGTATGGACTTATATTAAAAGAAATGGGTGATAAAAACAAAGTTGGTTCATCTTTTTCTTCTCCATTGCCGCATACCTAAAGAGAAAAAAGGAAGGAATTGAAGTTAAGGCATTTGGTCACCTTTAAGGGATTAAGGTATGTTAATGCTCTTTCATTGAAAATCTTTGTATATTTGGAGTGGTCATCAAGTATAGAAGCTAGCTCATGGCAAATGTTTTTGTAAATTTATGAAGATGACATTCGGTCATGGAAGTTTGTATTTTTTTTTTATGTTGTTTTTGATGTTTTAGTGTATTGAAGGTTGATTATAGATGAGTTGAGCTTAGTAAAATTGAATATTTGTGGCTTAATTGCTTAATGACAATCGGCTATGTTGAAATGCTAAATGAGTGCTAAATTGAGCTTATGATAGTAATTAGAATTTGTGAAATTTATGCATTTTGTGGTCCAAGTGTGATAAGAACCATACGGTTATGGCATGTAAGCATGAAGATTTGTGGATGTTTTAGAATTGGCATAAGTGTTTTCGTCATTAACATATATATATATATATTGCCGAATGTATGCTTGAGGAATTGGTTAAGTACATTGTTGTTAAATGCTTGTTGTTTTGTATAATTGTTGCCTAGCTACTAAATGAACTTAGGATATTATGGATAAGTTCAAGAGTGGCAAAATTGAAATGAAGTTGCTTGTGCCGAATGTGATTTTAGTGCATGAATTAGGAGTTTAATTTCATTCGGTAACTCATACCAAATTGGGAGATAGTATTAAACATTAGTTCTATTGGTTAAAATAATTGAAGTGAACTTTGAATGGTTGATTGGATAATAAATTGGTGTGGATGCTTTGAATGAGATATGTACAATTATAAGTTAAATTTAAGGTTTGTTAAATTTGTTCTTATCATTGCCAAATGAGCTTAATGGCTAAAGAAAATTGTTAAGTGCTTAGTTAATGTGCATTCGGTCATTTAGGATGAGTATACATTTGATAATGTTTTGATACTTTGAAATGGAATTTAATTATTAAATGAGTTCTAAGCTTGTTGAATTTTTGAGATGTGATTGGGAGTAAATTTGACAAGAGCATATTTTGTTAATGACATATTGATAAATGTTGAGTTATGATACCATGATATTAACTTAATTATCAAGTTGCCGAATGTGCATATAAGTAAGTGAAGTTATGTTATAATAGAACTAAGTGTGGCTAGTAAAGCCTATTTAGTTTCCTTGCTATGTTTGACCATAAATATGATACATATTGAAATCTATAGTTTTAGATATAGATTAAATGATATGTGATTGCCAAATGTGATTGTTAAGTGAATAATATTAGTTAAGTACTTAAGCAAATCTATTGTTTTAATTAAACTTAAGAGCAAAGAGGATCAAAGTCGGATAGGGGAAAAGAGAAAGTAAACGAATAGCCGTGGACATCTAATCGTCGACCACTTCCGAGGTAAGTTTTAAGCGATTAAACGTTGAGTAAATTCAATCATAATAGGACATAATGAGTTGATTTAATAAGATATGATGTGGCCATGATATGTCTTAAACTCAAATGGTAAGTTCATAAGTGTTTGGACTTGGGAATTTAAGAGCAAATTGTAATAATTTGCTTGGACAGCAGCAGTAATGTGATTTTAGAAAATCACTATAAATTGTTGGTATGGAATTATAGGCTGAATAAAATATGTAATCAAATATTAGTTGGTCTAGTTTCTTATAAAATGGACCGTGGAAGCAAAGAAATTTCCTATAAAGAGATATTTAAAGTTGCGTGGGACAGTGTCAGAATGACTCCGAAATCCCCTGTTCTGTTTTTGGAAAATCATTATAATTTGTACAAAAATGGTTATAAGATAATATTTATATTCTTAGACTCCTTAATGAGTCTAGTTTCAAATGAAATCAAATATAACACATTATGAATTATGTACAATGAAAAATTTGATTCGTAGTGAAGAGTGGTCAGATTAGTCAAACAGTGAAACAGGGGAAACTTTAAGAAAAATCTGGTATTGATTGGCCAAACCTAAAATTCTGAAAATTTTATGGATGGAAGATATATGAGTCTATGTTCAGGGAAAATTAACGGAAATTGATTTTGAGTTTTGTAGCTCCAGTTATAAATAATTTAGTGACTATTGCTCAGGAAAACAGCTTGTGGTGAATATGTGAATTTGTTGTAAACATTGATCAAACTATTTGAGTTGCTAATAAGCTATGGCTGAAATTGATGTGCAAGATAAATATATATATGTGTGATATGTATATGAGGTAAAGCTGAATGGCGAATGTGAAATATATACAAGATATGTATATGTGGTAAAGCCGAATGGCGAATGTGAAATATATAATGGCGAATGTGAAATATATACGAGATATGTATATGTGGTAAAGCCAAATGGCGAATGTGAAATATATGTGTGATATGTATATGTGGTAAAGCCGAATGGCTAATGTGAAATATATACGAGATATGTATATGTGGTAAAGCCGAATGGCGAATGTGAAATATATGTGTGATATGTATATGTGGTAAAGCCGAATGACTAATGTGAAATATATGTGTGAAATGTATATGTGGTAAAGCCGAATGGCGAATGTGAAATATATGTGTGAAATGTATATGTGGTAAAGCCGAATGCCAAATGTGAAATATATGTGTGAAATGTATATGTGGTAAAGCCGAATGGCGAATGTGAAATATATATGAGATATGTATATGTCGTAAAGCCGAATGGCGAATGTGAAATATGTATGAGATATGAATATGTGGTAAAGCCGAATGGCTAATGTGAAGGTTGTAACATGCGATTAAATGTACATGAAACTTGGAAATATATTCCGGGTAAGACCCGATGACTACGTGTGGAGATTATGTCCTGGTAAGACCCGATGACTACGCGTGGAGAGTATGTCCGGGTAAGACCCGATGACTTCGCGTGGAGATTTCGTCTGAGCTAAAGGTCTCACCGATAATCCAAGTAGAGGTTAAAGCTATAAGACTTCGTAATAAGAATTGCTTATAAATATATTCAATGCGAAAGGTTAAACAGGTATGTACCCCAAGTTTATATATGATGCATACGAGAGTAATCTATGGGACTATTCCTATGATTATGTGATATCGGATTAGTGTGAAAGGTTATGTGAAATCATACGATATATCTATGTCACATGAGCTCACTTTTATGTGAGAGTTTATCTACCTATTGTATATGATGAGATGTGCATATTCGGAAAAGGGATGGTATGCCCGAAGGAAGAGTGAAATAAAAATACGAACAACTATGTTATAATTTGATTGTTATCTGTTGACACTGCTTAAAACTTACTAAGCATTGTAATGCTTACTCCGTTTACTCTGTTTCCTCTGTCTTATAGGTCTCATTGCAAAGCTACAGGCTCGGGGATCGTCAGCAACTAGTCACACTATCACTATCCATTGCTTGTTACTGTTATGTTTAGAATTATTTTATGGCATGTATAGAATAGACTAGCGGCGGGAGAATATTTTTGGTTAATGTATATAAGCCATGCGAAAATGACATCTTTTGAATGTTTACTTAGAGAAGTTTAAATTTTATCCCTGGCTGTGCTTAGTACTTATTTAAATGAATGATCTTTATTTCAAGAAAAAGTTCAAAATTTTACTGTTCTGACATGAGTTACAAGTCTGGTAATGCCCCTTACCTATTCCGACGACGGTTACGAGATAGGGGTGTTACATTTTTGACTTTGTCGTTTAGAGCCTCTCGCTCTACCTGAATATCCTACTGATGAAGTGGAGCTTTCATGTTGGCTCATTGCTTTCTTCATGGAAAACGAGAGTGTTTTACCACTGGACCACTTGCTCGCAACTCAAGCCTTTCTCTTTGCTTGCTTTCTTTCATTATTAAGTTCATCGGCCTTCTTGGCCCGATCAGCCAATGCGGCAAACTCATGTATTTCAAGGATTCCGATCAACAACTTGATTTCCTCATTCAGACCTTCCTCCATTTCTAACTCAGCTTTGACCCACTCTGTTGCATACTGACTTAGCCTTACAAACTCTCTTTCATATTCTGCTACAGTCTTGTTCTCTTGTTTAAGTTCCAGGAACTCCTTTTGCTTCGAGTCTAAAAACCTTTGGCTAATGTATTTCTTCCTAAACTCTGCTTGGAAGAAATCCAAAGTGATAGTTTCCTTTGGCACTACCGAGGATGCAGTCTTCAACCAATGGTATGCAGTATCCTTCAGGAGGGACACGGTACACTTCAAGCACTCCTCGAGTGTGTACGACAATTCATCTAGCACCCGTGTAGTATTTTCGAGCCAGAACTCGACTTTTTCGGCATCATCATCAACCTTAGCTCTAAATTCTTCAGCCTCATACTTTCTAAGCTTGTCTACAGGGCCTTTACCAACTCTCATAGGTACCAATCCTCGTGGTACTTCCTCATTAGGTTGGTTAGCGGGTGGGGGAGGTCGTGGTATGTTGGGGCAATTCCTCAAGTAATCCCCAAACCATTCATCCATCATATCAAAAAAGGCAACTCAGGCCTCTTCCCGGCCTTCAGACATAAGCCTTCTACTACTACTAGATACAGCTCGTTGTACAGAAGCTGAAGCATGGCTCTTGGTTCCCTCAAACTCATCTTGTGCTTGATTGGAAGACATTTACTATATTCAAAATAAATTTAAACGGTTAGGGGATGTCACACTATCAATGTTCAAATAATGGCATGTATAGTGAAATCCAATACTCTCTACGGTAGTCCTAGAACAGACTAAACCGTAGCACTGATACCACTAAATGTAACACCCCTTACCCATACCCAAGACCGGGGACAAGTACGAGGCATTACTTGACATATATGCGAGCATAAACAGAAAATATGGGTTATAAAATTTCGTTTCTGTAATATCCTGATTTTGGGCCTAGTCAGAATAGCGGTTTCGTGAACACAAAATCTGAGATAGAAATAATTATTTTATGATTATTTTGAGGTCTATGATATGATTGCATGATTGTGCGAAAATTTCGTGCAGAAATTTTATGCATAAAGTGCTTAAATTGAAATTAGGGACTAAATCGAATAATTTGTAAAACATGCATTCTAAAAGTTTCTAGTATGAAATTGTTTTGAAATATTAATTAGGAGGTCTTAAATAGAAATTTTACCAATTTCTAAGTCTATGGACAAAAATTGGACTTGGAGGGAATTTTTGGAAAGTTTAGTAGTAAGGGCATTTTGGTCATTTAGGGGTAAAATGAATTAAAATACAAAATTAAAAGCCAATTTTGCTCATATTCAACCCCATGGCCGAATATAGCAAGGAGAAACCATGGCTAGGGTTTTTCAAGCTTCCAATCTCGATTGTAAGTCCGTTCTAGCCTCGTTTTTAATGATTTTTACGTTTTTGGAGTCCCGGTAGCTCGATTAAGCTTATGCTAGCAATAATTCAACCTAGGGTTCATATTTGGAAAAATACTCAAAGGTGAAATTTGTGTATTTTGGTGTTTTATGATAGAATATGAGGTTTTAAATTATGTTAGACAACTTGTACTACTCGATTTTAAGTGAAAACGAGCAAAAGGGCTTAATCGATAAAAACACCTAATAGTCATAAGTACATGCTAGAGTGAGAATTTGATGTTACCATAGAAGGGAAAAATGATCAGCATGTCATAAAACATAAGAAAATAGGCTGAAGTTTAATTTACGAGCTTTGGGGCAAAAGTGTAAATATGCGAAAGTTTAGGGGCAAAGCTATAATTTTTCCAAAATATGATTTTGGGTCAATTTGTATAATGTGAGTCCTAATTATACTATATTTTAAATGATAGAGCAAGGAAAACTAAAATTCGGGCTAAAATAGGGAAAATACCAAGTTGTGGACGAAATGGTAAAAGTAGCCATTTTCACATGCGAGGTAAGTTCATATGTAAATGTTGGTAACATAGTTATTATTTTAAATTTTTTAATGTTATTTAAATGATATGATAATTATTATGAAATATTATACTGTGATAATTGTTTGTTAATATGTCAAATTATGTGATATACTTGGAAAATGTGAAATACTACCGAGTATCGGTAACGGCATTCCGTAGAAGATGGTTGAGACACATGATTGGGAAAAAGGTCCCGTTGAACCTTAGGAATGGATTAGGATACAAGTGACATGTCACTAGGATATTTGGGCATCCGAACTCGTTGAGTTGAGTCCGAGTTCACTTATGGATGCGAATGTCCGAACTCGTTGAGTTGATCCGAGTTCGAGAGATGTAACTAGGCATCCGAGCTCGTTGAGTTGAGTCCGACTTCACTTATGGATGTGAACGCCCAAGCTCATTGAGTTGATTCCGAGTTCACTTATGGGTGGGTTACATGGTAGCTTGGCTACATATGTGGCACTTATGTGCAAACTTTCCATGTATCCGAATTATATTCCGATGTGTTCAACGGGTAAAATTCTACTCAAATGGAGGACTACTCGAGATGAAAGGGACGTATTGGTAAGTGTTGTGAAATGAATACTTTGAACAGGTATGTACTTAACCCTCGGGTTGAAAACTCGATATAACAACAATATGGTAAGATGATAAATGAAAATGTGATATGAATGTCTCGGTGATGATTATGCAAATGATGTTTTATGTTTGCGTATATAGTTGTGTTACTTGCTATTTGCATGTGAGCTTACTAAGCATTTATGCTTACTCCCTCCTTTTCATTCCTTGTAGTGTTGATAAGCCAGCTCGGAAATCGGGAACGGTCGGAGGCACACTCACACTATCCGTATACCATCTTGGCATAATGGCTTGTATATTTTGAGTATGGCATGTATAGCATTATAATCATTTTGTATATATGGTCTTATGATATGGTTATTGAGTGGTATGGAAATTCTTGGTAATGATTAGCCATTGGAATGGCTAATCATGATCATATTTGGTGTTATGTATGCTAAATTGCTAGCTAATCCATGGAAACCATGAAATAGTTAAAATTTACCATAAAATAGATTCAGACAGCAACAGTGATGTGAATTCGAAAAATCATTAAAAATAGTAGAGATACAATTAGATGATGAATAAAATATGGAATTGAAGAATTATGAGTCTATTTTCATATGGAAGGAACAAAACAGGTATATGAGTTATATTTTATGAGATGTTTAAATTTTTGTGAAACAGGTCTAGAGCGATTTCTGGATCCCCTTTTCTGACTTTCAAAATTCACCATAAATTTTTCAAAGATAATTATAAGTCATGATTTATATTTACAGATTCCTTATTGAGTCTAGTTTTATTAGAAATAAATGGCATAGTCATTGAAACTCTGTACAAAGAGATATCAGATTCGTAATACACAGAGGTCAAACCAGTCAAACCCTGAAATAGGGGAGAATTTAACTAATAAAATGTACTAATTTGCTAGACCAAAAATTCTAGAAACAAATTAGTAAATAGATATATGAGTATAGTTTTAGGGAAAATTTATGGAATTGGATTTCGAGTTTTGGAACTCAAGATATGAATTTTTAAGCTACTTTGACGCAGATTGCTAGCTTGACTGAAAATTTTAAAAATAAATTGTTTGAGCTGTTTAAGTAATGAATTAAATCTGTTAACACCTCGTGTTCGACTCCGGCGACGATCTCGAGTACGGGGTGTTATATTTGGTGGTATCAGAGCAGGTTTAGTCGGTTCTCAGACTAACTTAGCATGTGTAAAAGTTTAGCTATACATGCCACTATCTGTGATAGTGTGATGTCTTTCGACGCGTATGAGTACCGTCTTATTTAGAAGGGTACTCTCCAACCGAGCTGCGCCGACCATGTTCAATGTTATGTGAAGGTATTTGAGTAAAATTATGATTATGATAAGTCTCGGTTCAGAAAAGTATGAATAAAAGTTTATGATACATATGTGATAAATATCCATATTTGCTTAATGCTTATATGATGTAGTGTATATGGCTTACTTGATAAGATGAACGGAATAAATAGAAAGTAGTAGAGGTATGAATAAAAGTCATAATATTATGATACGAATGAAAATGTCCTTGTCTTGATTTGGACATCGAATGTTGATGAATGCTAATGATATATAATTTTATAAGATAAAGGATTAAAATGAAATGAACTTATCTATGTTAAATTGTTGGATGAATTATATGATTGTAATGATATGTACATGATGATGCATGAAATGAATGTTGTGATTGTGATGCAAATATCTATGTTTGTTTGGACTTATATGATGTCATGAGCATGAATTAATTTAATTAAATGAATGGATAAGTAAAGCTGTCTAGAAAACATAGAATGTATGCATAAGTATATTGTCTAAATGGGACAATAGGAAAATTTGTGTAAGCCAACATGAATGTTGCATTGCACGAATGAATGACATGATTTTGATGATGTTGCTATGATGATGGAAGTTGTGTCATATGTGTATGTATAAGAAAGTCGAGTCGAGGTCCTACAACCCTCCCCTTACCAAGTGGTACTTATAATGGAATTTCATGAGATTTGTATTGAATAAGTTTCGGTTGAGAACCCAAAGAGTTCAATGATAGAATAATTATAAGTATGATCGAGATTGAAAATGAGCTGATAAGTAAAGTCGAGTCGAGAAAGTATCGGATTGATATAAAGATTATTGGAATTATACCTTGTCCCGTTAGAGAAGGAAATTCTCTTTGGTAAATCGAATTACTCGGTGCAAGGTCGAGAAAAGTGTAAATCAAAATTTATTCAGAATCGACCTTCTTTAGTGAATGTTTTAATATGAAATTTGTGATGGCAGAACTAGTTGGGGAAATGATATTTGAAATGTGAACTATTTGAGTTGACAGTTATGACTGGACAGATTTTGTAACACCCCAATCCCGTATCCGTCGCAGGAATAGGTAAAGGGGCATTATCGGACTTGAAACTCATATGAGAACAGTAAATTTTTTTTTTCTTTTTTTTTCTTTTTGAAATAAGGATCATTCATTTAAATAAGTACTAAGCACAGCCAGGGATACAATTTAAACTTCTATAAGTACACATTCAAAAGATGCCATTTTCGCATGGCTTATATACATTAACCAAAATATTCTTCGACCACTGGTCTATTCTATACATGCCATAAAATAATTCTAAACATGACAGTAACAAGCAGTGGATAGTGATAGTGTGACTAGTTGCTGACAATCCCCGAGCCTGTAGCTTCGAAATGAGATCTATAAAACAGAGATAACAAAGTAAACGGAGTAAGCATTACAATGCTTAGTAAGTTTTAAGCAGTGTCAACAAATAACAATCAAATTATAACATAGTTGTTCGTATTTTTATTTCACTCTTCCTTCGGGCATACCATCCCTTTACCGAATATGCACATCTCATCATATACAATAGGCAGATAAACTTTCACATAAAAGTGAGCTCATGTGACATAGATATATTGTATAATTTTACATAACCTCTCACACTGATCCGATGTCACATAATCATAGGAATAGTCTCATAGATTGCTCTCGTATGCATCACATAACTACCTTATGATTTAGTTCAAATCAAGCTCACATATAAACTTGGAGTACATACCTGTTTAACCTTTCGAATTGAATATATTTATAAGCAATTCTTATTACGAAGTCTTATAGCTTTAACCTCTACTCGGATTATCGGCGAGACCTTTAGCTCAGACGAAATATCCACACGAAGTTATCGGGTCTTACCCGGACAAAATCTCCACACGTAGTCATCGGGTCTTACCCGGACATAATCTCCACACGTAGTCATCGGGTCTTACCCGGAATATATTTCCAAATTTCATGTACATTTAATCACATGTTACAACATTCACATTGACTGTCATATTTGTAATTCATTTGCCTCATCAAATATCTAATAATACACACCTTTCACATTTGGTCGTTCGGCCACAATACACGCACATCGCCTACATATTTCACACTAGCCATTCGGCTTTACCACATATACATATCTCATACATATTTCACACTAGCCATTCGGCTTTACCACATATACATATCTCATACATATTTCACAGTAGCCATTCGGCTTTACCGCATATACATATCTCATACATATTTCACATTAGCCATTCGGCTTTACCACATATACATATCTCATACATATTTCACATTAGCCATTCGGCTTTACCACATATACATGTCTTATACCGAAAATTTCTACTGATGCATAGTTTAGGATAACGTCCTCTTATTGAATTATATCCATATAAACATTAGCTCATCGATAGCAATTGTAATTCATTACTGATTTCGCATCGATCTATAAAATCATTTTCTTATCTTAAAACAAATACATAAACATTTCTACAAGTATGCACATATATCTCATTTTCTTGATTTCATAAGCAATAATCACTTAATTTAATTCACAAATGCATTTCAAACACATATTAAGCACATATTAGCATGTATAATTCACATCATCAACCCACATATTTGTAACCCACATTTTCATTCATGTATAAGCTGTAACCTGACCGAAAGTACACATATACTCAAACATCCCAATAAATATCCTTTATAACTCCATCATATCTCACTATTCAACTTAACCTATTTCCAACAGAAAATCAACTTCCACATACCTGAACATTGAATTCATTTAGCACATTCAATCACTGTTAACGATACCCGTATACAATCAATTTGGCATAAAGCCTCATATAGTATACCGGTATGGGATTTATTTTAGCACATAACCCATATATCCAAAATTATCAGCATTCATCAAAAATTCTTACAGATTTTCAAATGTCGAACTTAATCGAAATAATTTTTTGAACATGATTAACAAAAATAAGGGTCATTTAGCAATAGCACATATGACTTCATATACCAAGCATCCCCTAAACTAAATCCATAACACATTTATAACATGAATTCATTTCTTAACAACATATCCACCATCTTAAATCAATGCCTTCGTTCTATATGAGATCTTACATGAATCTTGTTTTACTCGCTTAAGGTCTACTGACCGATCTCGCACGCATAGTGCTCAGTTGAAGAACTTGCACTCTCAGTGCCTCTAATCATTTGCACACATAGTGCCCCTATTCATTTGTTGTTACACATTGAAATGACTTAACCAAGTCTATAAACATCATGTACGTACACTTTTAAACATATCCTTTCATTTAACTTTGAATTCGTATAGTAATGAACACTTAAACTTTGTTCAAATTACCAGCACGAAGCCTACTAGGCACGAAGGCCCGAATACACATCACCAGCATGAATGCTCTTCTGGACTTAGCCCGAATATAACACTAGTACGAATGCTCTTCGGGACTTAACCCTGATATAACTCCAGCACGAATGCTCTTCGAAACTTAGCCCAGATATAACTCTAGCACGAATGCTCTTCGAGACTTAGCCCAAATATAACTCCAGTACGAATGCTCTTCGAGACTTAGCCCGGATATAACTCTAGCACGAATGCTCTTCGAGACTTAGCCCGGATATAACACTAGCACGAATGCTCTTTGAGACTTAGCTCGGATATAACACCAGCACGTATGCTCTTCGGGACTTAACCCGGATATATCACTAGCGCGAATGCTCTTCGGGACTTACCCCGGATATATCACTAGCACGAATGCTCCTCGGGACTTAGCCCGGATACATCACTAGCACGAATGCTCCTCGGGACTTAGCCTAGATACATCACTAGCACGAATGCTCCTCGGGACTTAGCCCGGATACATCACTAGCACGAATGCTTTTCGGGACTTAACCCGGATATATCATACTGAACTTTTATGCATAATTATCCATCAAGTATACATTTCACTAATTTATCACATTCCTTAGGGCTTATATTTCTAGTTCGCACATGATATATGCATATCATAAAATTCATTTCATCATTTGAAAAAGGCACATAGCAAAATCAACAAGTACATTTCACATAGCATATCATATTCGTAATTCACTCTTTTCTCAATTTTGACACATCATAAGCATGTTCCAATGCTCTCAATACCATCTGCCACAGCTCGTTCAGGATCAAAATTTATTATTATACGAAAAACACATTTTAATTGTTAGAAATCATCACACTATCATTTTATCACTCTATGGCATGTATAGCTAGACTCACACGAGCTACGTTAGTCCTAGAATCGACTAAATCGTAGCTCTGATACCAATAAAATGTAACATCCCAATCCCGTATCCGTCGCCGGAATAGGTAAAGGGGCATTACCGGACTTGAAACTCATATCAGAACAGTAAAATTTTTCTTCTTTCTTTTTTTTTGAAATAAGGATCATTCATTTAAATAAGTACTAAGCACAGCCAGGGATACAATTTAAACTTCTATAAGTACACATTCAAAAGATGCCATTTTCGCATGGCTTATATACATTAACCAAAATATTCTTCGACCACTGGTCTATTCTATACATGCCATAAAATAATTCTAAACATGACAGTAACAAGCAGTGGATAGTGATAGTGTGACTAGTTGCTGACAATCCCCGAGCCTGTAGCTTCGAAATGAGATCTATAAAACAGAGAAAACAAAGTAAACGGAGTAAGCATTACAATGCTTAGTAAGTTTTAAGCAGTGTCAATAGATAACAATCAAATTATAACATAGTTGTTCGTATTTTTATTTCACTCTTCCTTGGGCATACCATCCCTTTACCGAATATGCACATCTCATCATATACAATAGGCGAGATAAACTTTCGGATAAAAGTGAGCTCATGTGACATAGATATGTTGTATAATTTCACATAACCTCTCACACCTGATCCGATGTCACATAATCATAGGAATAGTCTCATAGATTGCTCTCGTATGCATCACATAACTACCTTATGATTTAGTTCAAATCAAGCTCACATATAAATTTGGAGTACATACTGTTTAACCTTTCGCATTGAATATATTTATAAGCAATTCTTATTACGAAGTCTTATAGCTTTAACCTCTACTCGGATTATCGGCGAGACCTTTAGCTCGAGACAGAAATCACCACACGAGTTATCGGGTCTTACCGGACAAAATCTCCACACGTAGTCATCGGGTCTTACCGGACATAATCTCCACACGTAGTCATCGGGTCTTACCGGAATATATTTCAAATTTCATGTACATTTAATCACATGTTACAACATTCACATCGATTGTCATATTTGTAATTCATTTGCCTCATCAAATATCTAATAATACACACCTTTCACATTTGGTCGTTCGGCCACAATACACGCACATCGCCTACATATTTCACACTAGCCATTCGGCTTTACGCATATACATATCTCATACATATTTCACACTAGCCATTCGGATTTACCGCATATACATGTCTCATACATATTTCACACTAGCCATTCGGCTTTACCGCATATACATGTCTCATACATATTTCACACTAGCCATTCGGCTTTACCGCATATACATGTCTCATACATATTTCACACTAGCCATTCGGCTTTACCGCATATACATGTCTCATACATATTTCACACTAGCCATTCGGCTTTACCGCATATACATATCCCATACGTATTTCACACTAGCCATTCGGCTTTACCGCATATACATATCCCATACGTATTTCACACTAGCCATTCGGCTTTACCGCATATACATATCCCATACATATTTCACACTAGCCATTCGGCTTTACCGCATATACATATATACATATCCCATACATATTTCACACTAGCCATTCGGCTTTACCACATATACATATCTCATACATATTTCACACTAGCCATTCGGCTTTACCACCATTCGGCTTTACCACATATACATATCTCATACATATTTCACACTAGCCATTTGGCTTTACCACATATACATGTCTCATACATATTTCACACTAGCCATTCGGCTTTACCACATATACATGTCTCATACATATTTCACACTAGCCATTCGGCTTTACCACATATACATGTCTCATACATATTTCACACTAGCCATTCGGCTTTACCACATGTATTACCACATATACATGTCTCATACATATTTCACACTAGCCATTCGGCTTTACCACATATACATATCTCATACATATTTCACACTAGCCATTCGGCTTTACCACATATACATATCTCATACATATTTCACACTAGCCATTCGGCTTTACCACATATACATGTCTCATACATATTTCACACTAGCCATTCGGCTTTACCACATATACATGTCTCATACATATTTCACACTAGCCATTCGGCTTTACCACATATACATATCTCATACATATTTCACATTAGCCATTCGGTGTTACCACATATACATATCTTATACATCAATTTCAGCAATAGCTTATAAGCAACTCAAATAGTTTCATCAATGTTTACAACAAATTCACATATTCACTACAAGCTATTTTTCCTGAGCAATAGTCACTAAATTATTTATAAATGGAGCTACAAAACTCAAAATCAATTGCCGTTAATTTTCCCTGAATATAGACTTATATATCTTCCATCCATAAAATTTTCAGAATTTTAGGTTTGGCCAATCAATACCAGATTTTTCTTAAAGTTTCCCCTGTTTCACTATTTGACTAATCTGACCACTCTTCACTACGAATCAAATTTCTCATTGTAAAGAATTCAAAATGTGTTCTATTTGATTTCATTTGAAACTAGACTCATTAAAGAGTCTAAGCATATAAATTTTATCTTATAACCATTTTTTTACAAATTATAATGATTTTCAAAAAAACCGAACAGGGGATTTCGGAGTCATTCTGACACCGTCTCACTCAACTTTAAATATCTCTTTATAGGAAATTTCTTTGCTCACACGGTCTCTTTTATAAGAAACTAGACTAATTAAGATTTGATCACATATTTTATTCAGCCTATAATTCCACACCATCAATTTATGGTGATTTTCTAAAATCACGTTACTGCTGCTGTCCTAAGCAAAATATTACAATTTGCTCTTAAATTTCCAAGTCCAAACACTTATGAACTCACCATTTGAGTTTACAACATATCATGGCCACATCATATCTTATTAAATCAACTCATTATGTCCTATTATGATTGAATTTACTCAAATTTTAATCACTTAAAACTTACCTCGGAAGTGGTCGACGACTAGGTATCCACGGCTATTCGTTTACTTTCTCTTTTCCCTTATCCGACTTTGATCCTCTAAGCTCTTGAGCTAAATCAAACAATTTACTTCCCAATCAAACACAATCACACGGCATCCATATACATTTTAGAACCATTCTTAACATATTTACTACTCATTTACAAACAAAATACTCATATCACATTTATAAAACTACCTTTCATAAACACTATGTATAAATATGCATTTCTTCATTATTCACTAAGTCAAGCCAAACCACATGATTTATTAATCGTTAATATATATATATATACAGCATTAACAACTTCACTTAAGCTTAAGTATAAAATTTGGTCTTACCAAACTTTGCACATTTTACCAAAATAATAACTACCAATTTTACACATAAGTGCCGAATCAAATCATACCATAGTTACAATATCACTTGACTAATGAAATATCCAAAATATCCATCTATCATTTACCAAATTCATAAACCACATATAAGGCACATTTTAAACTCAAGCATGCAACTTAACAGCTTAACCATTAGTTGCCGAACCACAAACAAAACATATCATAGGCATGTAAAAACATATTTTACCAGTTGATAGCCAAATATAAATATACCACCCTTTACCATTTCCAAAATACATATGCATGGCCAACCTTTTAACCATATATTCGGTCATAAAATTTATTCTTTAATAATTCAACCAATTTCACAATTTAAATCAAAACTAATTGCATCATTTATAACCGTACCTAAATGAACATCAAATAGTATACAAAACATATTCATACGTTAATATCTCAAACCTTACCTTAACAACCAATATGCAAGATATCACATATACATAACTTAGCTTATGAAAGCATATGTATTATATCATAAACACATCTTTTACCAATTACCTCACTTAAGCCAAATTTTATAATCAACCACACAAAAAAAATATACCACAAAT
This sequence comes from Gossypium arboreum, assembly GCF_025698485.1. Taxonomy (NCBI): domain Eukaryota; kingdom Viridiplantae; phylum Streptophyta; class Magnoliopsida; order Malvales; family Malvaceae; genus Gossypium; species Gossypium arboreum. The sequence continues at coordinate 71,079,379 of NC_069081.1, forward strand.
CATACTTCCAAAATGAGCTACTTCCATGGCCGATTATATTTCATCATTAACATATCTCATTTTCGATTCATATAATCAACATCACAAAGACATCACCAAAACACAAATCATACCTATCATATAACAAGCATAACAAAATAAACCAACCATGTCAAATATAACCATAATTTGATCAAACCTTGAAACCAAACTTAACAAAATAAACAAGCCATTGAATGATTAGAACTTGAACTAACCACCTTCTTTATACATAATTTTCCAAGAATTTCAAGGTACTTCCCTCTTCCAAACCTCCTCCAAGCGAACATGAAGCAAGAGAACTCTCTCTTCTTCCTTCCTCAAGTCACGGCAAAATGGGGAGCAAGGATGAAACAACTTTGGTTTCTCCTCCCACTCCCCTCAATTTTTTATTATTCTCCCCACAACATATTAACACAAAAGGTTTATAATATGTTTTACCCCATAACATGGCCAGCCACTAGCTCAAATTTTGGGTAATTTGACATGCAAACCCTTCATTTTTTATAACATGCATTAATAGGCCACTTTACATTTGCCTAGCACATTTCTAAACTTTCTCACATAAGTCCTATTTAATAAAATTCACTTACAATTAACAAAATTCAAATATGAAATTTTCACACATGCATATATACATATAATAAGCATCAAATATGACAGTTAATTATTTTTATGACTCGGTTTCGTGGTCCCGAAACCACTTTTCGACTAGGGTCAAATTAGGGGTGTCACAGATTTAGCAGTCTCTTTTGAGATTTTCTATGTGTTTACCCGTTCTCAGAAATATTTCTATGGCTATTGATCTTTTGAAGAGATTCTTGTTATATGGGAATGTCTTCTAATTCTAGTGTTGGATGAAAGCATTGGTAGTCTAACTGGTTTATAATTTATATTGCTCTATTTCATCGGGTATTCTATTCCATTTCGTCTGATAAAAATTGATGAGAGAATACATATGATATTATGATTCTGTTTCTTCTACTTGATGCTTCATCTGATATATATATGTATGGGAAGATATATTGTTCTTGTTATATTTGATTCCAGTGGGATTAAATGATGTTTTCTTTTGGACTTTCTTTCTTTGAAGAATTATCGGGGTATTCTGTATTTTCTATATGAGTTTGGTTTTCGATTCTCCAGCATAGTATCGTATCTTGGATTTCTTTATTCGGTTTTCTTGTTATCTTTGTTCTATAATTTGTCAATTATGACTCATGTTCAAATCGTTCTTCACTCGTGATAATCATGTCAAATATGACTATACTTCTAATTTGATCTTGGTAATGTGGTGATTTTAGTATTGGGATTTTTTCTAATTTACGTAAGGATTTGACATCGGTAAAGGCATAGGTGATAAAAGCGCGAGTTTCATCGGTATGGTGAATTATTTATTTGAAAGATTTCATGTGACAATTATGTCAGGATTATTTTTCTCAAGTCTGATAATATAATTTCATTTTTGTCTTGATAAAAGAGTAAATAGTCTGAACGAGAAGTGTATATTTATTAGAAAGAGTTGGATATTAGTTAAAGTCACTACGAATGACAAGGTTTTCATCTTGTGAAAGCTGAAAAGTTTATTACATGTTGACAAAGTTTGGATAGATGAGAATATTGGTAACCGAAGCGTCTGAACTAGACTAGTCTACATTGAGTAAAGACTTCCTGACTTTCAGTAATGTACCGTTGTATGAATTGTGATGTGTTTCAAGACAGTGAGGTAATGTGATAGTTTAGAGCTTTCGATGTTACATAAAATTGGAGTTGTTAAAGGGTTAAAGCGAGCATTGGAATCTATCAAAATTATCCTTGTCAGTGTTGATATTGGAATGGAAATGAGAAGGATTATTCTTGAGGCCATATCAGAATTAATTCCATAGCAGAGAGAGGAAAATGTGATGTATCCTATTGTTAAATGTTTAGCGAGATCTATAAATCATATCTGTATTGAATGAATTCCTACTCATCAGATTCATGGAATTTTAGGTCTCTTTGATTGTTGGATTTCTTGGAATTCCGGTCTCCATTAATCAAGTTAAGATCCGAGTTTTATGCCATGATATCATGGGAAACTGAGAAGGGTTGAAAATTTAAGAACAGTTGAGAGTTGAGACTGTAAGCTTTCAGATCATATGAGAAATTAAAGAGATGTATTGGAGGTATAGCCTAAGTGAAAGTTCTTTGGCACCGAATATGAGATTAAAACTGAAGACCACTTTTCTGGTAAGATTTTCGGGGACGAAAATGCCTAAAGGGGGGGAGAGTTGTAATATCCAGATTTTGGGCCTAGTCGGAATAGCGGTTTCCTGACCACAAAATCCGAGATAGAAATAATTATTTTATGATTATTTTGAGGTCTATGATATGATTTCATGATTGTGTGAAAATTTCGTGAAGAAATTATATGCATAAAGTGCTTAAATTGAAATTAGGGACTAAATCGAATAATTTGTAAAACTTGCATTCTGGAAGTTTCTAGTATGAAATTGTTTTGAAATAATAATTAGGAGGTCTTAAATAGCAATTTTACCAATTTCTAAGTCTATGGACAAAAATTGGACATGGATGGAATTTTTGGAAAGTTTAGTAGTAAGGGCATTTTGGTCATTTAGGGGTAAAATAAATTAAAATACAAAATTAAAAGCCAATTTTGCTCATCTGCAACCCAATGGCCGAATATAGCAAGGATAAACCATGTCTAGGGTTTTTCAAGCTTCCAAGCTCGATTGTAAGTCCGTTCTAGCCTCGTTTTTAATGATTTTTACGTTTTTTGAGTCCCGGTAGCTCGATTAAGCTTATGCTAGCAATAATTCAACCTAGGGTTCATATTTGGAAAAATACCCATAGGTGAAATTTGTGTATTTTGGTGTTTTATGATAGAATATGAGGTTTTAAATTATGTTAGACAACTTGTACTACTCGGTTTTAAGTGAAAACGAGCAAAAGGGCTTAATCGGTAAAAACACCTAATAGTCATAAGTACATGCTAGAGTGAGAATTTGATGTTACCATAGAAGGGAAAAATGATCAGCATGTCATAAAACATAAGAAAATAGGCTGAAGTTTAATTTACGAGCTTTGGGGCAAAAGTGTAAATATGCGAAAGTTTAAGGGCAAAGCTGTAATTTTTCCAAAATATGATTTTGGGTCAATTTGTATAATGTGAGTCCTAATTAGACTATATTTTAAATGATAGAGCAAGGAAAACTAAAATTCGGGCTAAAATGGGGAAAATACCAAGTTGTGGACGAAATGGTAAAAGTAGCCATTTTCGCATGCGAGGTAAGTTCATTTGTAAATGTTGGTAACATAGTTATTATTTTAAATTTTTTAATGTTATTTAAATGATATGATAATTATTATGAAATACTATACTGTGATAATTGTTTGTTAATATGTCAAATTATGTGATATACTTGGAAAATGTGAAATACTACCGAGTATCGGTAACGGCATTCCGTAGAAGATGGTTGAGACACATGATTGGGAAAAAGGTCCCATTGAACCTTAGGAATGGATTAGGATACAAGTCACATGTCACTAGGATATTTGGGCATCCGAACTCGTTGAGTTGAGTCCGAGTTCGAGAGATGTAACTAGGCATCCGAGCTCATTGAGTTGAGTCCGACTTCACTTATGGATACGAATGCTCGAGCTCGTTGAGTTGATTCCAAGTTCAGTTATGGGTGGGTTACATGGTAGCTTGGCTACATATGTGGCACTTATGTGCAAACTTTCCATGTATCCGAATTATATTCCGATGTGTTCAACGGGTAAAATTCTACTCAAATGGAGGACTACTCGAGATGAAAGGGACGCATTGGTAAGTGTTGTGAAATGAATACTTTGAACAGGTATGTACTTAACCCTCGGGTTGAAAACTCGATATAACAACAACATGGTAAGATGATAAATGAAAATGTGATATGAATGTCTCGGTGATGATTATGCAAATGATGTTTTATGTTTGCGTATATAGTTGTGTTACTTGCTATTTGCATGTGATCTTACTAAGCATTTATGCTTACTCCTCCTTTTCATTCCTTGTAGTGTTGACAAGCCAGCTCGAAATCGGGGAGCGGTCGGAGGCACACTCACACTATCCGTATACCATCTTGGCATAATGGCTTGTATATTTTGAGTATGGCATGTATAGCATTATAATCATTTTGTATATATGGTCTTATGATATGGTTATTGAGTGGTATGGAAATTCTTGCTAATGATTAGCCATTGGAATGGCTAATCATGATCATATTTGGTGTTATGTATGCTAAATTGCTAGCTAATCCATGGAAACCATGAAATAGGTAAAATTTACCATAAAATAGATTCAGATAGCAACAGTGATGTGAGTTTGAAAAATCATTAAAAATAGTAGAGATACAATTAGATGATGAATAAATGGAATTGAATAATTATGAGTCTATTTTCATATGGATGGAACAAAATAGGTATATGAGTTATATTTTATGAGATGTTTAATTTTTTGTGAAATAGGTCCAAAGCGATTTCTGGATCCCTTTTTCTGAATTTGGAAATTCACCATAAATTTTTCAAAGATAATTATAAGTCATGATTTATATGTACAGATTCCTTATTGAGTCTAGTTTTATTAGAAACAAACGGCATAGTCATTGAAACTCTGTACAAGGAGATATCTGATTCGTAATACACAGAGGTCAGGCCAGTCGAACCCTGAAACAGGGGAGACTTTAACTAATAAACCGTACTAATTTGCTAGACCAAAAATTCTATAAAAAAATTAGTAAATAGATATATGAGTCTAGTTTTAGGGAAAATTTATGGAATTGGATTTCGAGTTTTGGAACTCAAGATATGAATTTTTAAGCGACTGTGATGCAGATTGCTAGCTTGACTGAAAATTTTAAAAATAAATTGTTTGAGCTGTTTAAGTAATAAATTAAGTCTGTTAACACCTCGTGTTCGACTCCGGCGACGGTCTCGGGTACGGGACGTTACAGTTTCAACTCACAAAAAATCCACTAACATTTTAGTGTCCCAATTTTGGGCCTATGAGGCCCTAAACAAACATTGAGAAACGTTCGGGACCAAACTAAAGATCTGAGGAAAACTTATGGTTTAATACCTCACACGCCCGAGTTTAGATCATACACACACCCGTGTACATTGAGACACGCCCGTGTGGTCACCCCGTGTCCAAAACTTGAGCATTCTGTTAGATTCACATGGCCAAGACACACGCCCGTGTGTCTAGCCCATGTTCGACACTGACTTAAAATTTTAGGTACAGAGGACACACGGTCATACCAAACGCCCAAGGGCGATCCGTGTGTCGCACATGGCCTGGACACACGCTCGTACGTCTACTCGTGTGGACCTTATTAGGCTAATTTTCAAGCCTTTGGCCACCTTCAATTTCCCACTCTCATCTATAGTTTCCACTGATATCTAACATGCCCTAATTGCACTCAAGTTCAATCATAATTGTCAATTGCATGTAAACCTCATATCATTGGTTTTGCACATGCTAGGTTACCCTTCTTGTATTAAAGATTATAGTCTCATTAATCACAATATTGGATTTGGCTCGTCTTTTAACTTATTGTCAACTGTGATCCTCCCAATTTCAAATGAATTGGTCACATTTATCGTATCCATTCATAATACACCATGTAATCATTTCAACAAGTAAAAATTGCATGATTAGTAGGATAGCAACCTACACCAATACAAGTCATATATCAAGGCCATACACAAAACGAATAGACATAACATTCAAGTCTTTACATTGCTAGCCAAAAGACACATACGACAAAATGACCCAAAAATACCTATACATGCCATTGAACAAAATAAAGTATCTATGTACCAAAGCTGGACTAGTTGATAGTGTGTTGACTCTCCAACCGTCTTCCAGCCTTTACGAACCTCGAGCTTTGAAAGACAGGGAAAAGAGAGGGGTAAGCATTTTCATGCTTAGTAAGCTCGAATAACCGGAAAGTAAACTTACCAAGTAATTAACATACATCCATCATAGATGAGGAAACTAACAAGTATGAAATGGTTCCTTATCACATGCACTCAACCAATGAGTTAGTCACATAACAAAGCACCATGTAATTTATCTTAGATAAGCTCATCATTCAACATTTCATTTTGTACATGTATTTCATGTTAATCCCATTGAGTGTCTAGGAAATCTCGATGGAATATCCATTAACCATCAATTCATAAGGATGATCATTTCAGGTGTGCACTCCCGCAAACCTCACATCTTATGGCAGGATTACCAGTCCGGGCCTCATATCGTAAATTCATAAGGTGATGTAGGGATTACCAGTCCAGGCTAAATTTAGACCCTGATCGGATTACCCGTCCAGGCTAAATCCATAATGCACATGTATTCTTCGGTAGGCTCAATCATACAAAGGAACACCCGTCCGGGCTAGATCCTTTTCATAATTGAGATCAGCGGATTACCCGTCCGGGCTAAATCCTTTCTGCAACAAATGCAGGATCTCATTACACATGTAAAACATGGTTTATCTATCGAATTCCCTTTTTAACCTCAACCGAGACAATTTTTCAACACATCATTATTAGGGATCCATTTCATGAAATCTTATGCTATCAATAAATGAAATCATCATTCATTCACAAATCATATATTTAGGCATATTAGGATCTTACTTTAAGTTATCCGAACTTACCTGGTATTCATTTCGATGTTGTGTTTTGGTTATTCCGAAAGTATTCGTTTCGATGTTGTGTTTTGGTTATTCCGAAACCTTTCATTTTCCTCAATCGACCTCCGAAATTTGTTCCTCGGGGTCTATTACAACAAAATTAAATCATTAACACTCCACATTATACATTTTAAGTCTAAATTCCACCCTCTTTCTAAATGACCGTTTTGCCGCTAACATTTCACATTTTTACGATTTAGTCCCTAAGCTCGTATAATGAAACACATGCAATTTCTCTCCTAACCAAGCCTAGCCGAATGTTTTGCCCTCTTATGGCAGCCCACATTTTCCATTATTTCTCATTTCCACCACATATTTTACACCTTTTGCAAAAAGGTCCCTTTAAGGTTTTTCATGAAAACCACCTAGAAAAAGATGCTTAACACTCATCCAACTTTCATATTCCTCCATAATCCATAAAAATACAAGTAACTCATGCATGGGTAAATTTTTAAACATGAACTCTAGCATGAAATATGGGTAGAAATGGAGAGAGCAAGCTACCGGAATTTCAAAAATACAAAGAACATTAAAAACGGGGTTTGGGAGCACTTACTGTTGAGCTTGAAAAGCTTGAAAACCCTAGTTGTGGAGGGCTTGAGAGTTTCAGCTGGTAAAAAGGAGAAATTGGCTGATTTTTTTTTTCATTTTTCCCATTTTATTTCATTAAAATGCCAAATGACTAAAATGCCCTTAAGCCCTTTCTTTAAAATTTCATCCATGCAAGCCCATTTTTGTCCAAAAACTTTGAAATTGGGCAAATTGATCTCCAAGACGTTCTAATTTATAATCTAAAGAAATTTCATACAAATTTCTTCTAGAATCCAAGTTTTGCAATTTATTCAATTTCGTCTCAAATTTCCAATTGGACACCTTACTCAAAGAATTTCTTCATGAAACTTTAAAACATGCATATTCTCATATTCTAGGCCTCATAATAATCATAAAATAAATGTTTTGATGTCAAATTTGTGGTCCCGAAACTACTATTTTGACTAGGCCTTATTTTGGGATATTATAGTTATCGTTCAGATCCGACACACGTGATTTCTCATACAGAGGTTGAGATTCAGCCAGACATGACTTACGGTGAAGAATCGGTAAAGATTCTAGCTCGAGAGGTAAAGCAATTAAGGAAGAAAAGTATTGCACTTGTAAAAGTATTATGGAATAGACATGTAACACCCCGTACCCGAGTCCGTTACCGGAATCGAACACAAGGTGCACACAGACTTAACTTAATTGTTTTCACAGTCCATAAAAAAATTTTCCAGACTAGCTGGTTACTGCATCACTGTCGCCTTAAAAATCATATCTTGAGTTTTAAAGCTCGAAAATCAGTTTCGTAATTTTTCCCTGAAACTAGACTCATAAGTCCATCAACATATTTTTTTCTAGAATTTTTGGTCGGGTCAATTAGTACAGTTTATTAGTTAAAGTCTCCCCTAATCCAGGGTTCGACTACACTGACCTTCACACATTACTAATTGGATATCTCCCTGTACAGGGATTCAATACTGATGCCGTTTGTTTCTATAGAAACTAGACTCAGAGCGGAATCTATACATATATGGCATGACTCCTAATTATCTCTGGTTAATTTACAATGAATTTCCAAAGTCGGAACAGGGGATCCAGAAACCGTTCTGGCCCTGTTTCACGAGAACTTTAATATCTCATAACATATAACTCATATGACCGTTTCGTTTCTTCCATATGAAAGTAGATTTATCAAGGTTCATTTACATAATTTATTCACTATTTAATACCATTCCTACTATTTTTAGTGATTTTTCACATCCACATCACTGCTGCTGTCAGCATCTGCCTTTAAGGTAGGCTTTACCTATTTCATGATTTCCATGATTCAATTGGCCCTTTTTGCATACATAGCACAAAGTGTGATCATGATTAACCATTCCAATGGCTAATCGTTTCAAAACCATTCCATACCTCATAATGATCAACATACAAACGGTTATAGTACTATGCTAAAAGCATTATATAAGCCATTTTCGCATGGCTATCCAAGTTTACACAAAACCGAAAGGTACATGACCTACAACAAAAGGGTAGTCCTATACATGCCGTTTCAAAGTTCAACCAAAATTGTACCAAAATGGGGGCTTTGATAGTGTGGATGACTTCAACTTCGATGATCCTGAATCCGATAGCTAACGAGCAAAATTTATAAAACAGAGAGCCAAAGCAACGGGGTAAGCATTTCAATGCTTAGTAAGTCTCAAGTAATGAAATCAGCTTTGACTAAAGTATTACATTTATATAACTAAATGAATTGCTTTATTAATACATATTCTCATAATCATACTTACTTCACATTACCGACCCTTATGTTCATACACAAAAGAACAACTTAGCCAAAGGCCGGTAGCTCGTTTATCAACTGAGCGAATACTTACTTATAAGGACTCAACTAATTCAAGCACATACGAACATAACTCATTGCTGGAATTTTCACAAGTGTATAAACTGAAATTTTTACAGCAAGATTGCTCATTTCCGAGTCACGTACCTTCGGGATTTAACCGGATATAACCACAAGCACAATTGCCTTCGGGTCTTAACCCGGATTTAGTAACTTGCACAATTGCCTTGAGTCTTAACCGGATATAACAACTTCATACGAATGCCTTGGTCTTAGCCGGATATAATCACTAGCATAAATGCCTTCGGGACTTAGCCCGGGTATCATTCAAATGCTCATGTACACATATATCAATAATCACGACACATCCATATTTCATTTTTGTTACTAAGGCTCAAACACAAAATATTTATCAAACCTTTACAATTTCGGCTCAATAGCCACACACAAGGAGCATGATTTCAATATAATTCAAGTAGGGTCATTACTCGAAGACTTACCTCGGATGTTGTCGAACGATTTCGACGGCTATTCGATCACTTTTTCCTTTCCCTTATCCAACGGTGGTCCTCTAAGCTCTTGAGCTAATTCACACAAATTTAACTTATTAAAATCTTATTATGATAGCTTATGGCCGAATATGACAAGGAATTTAAATGGTCATATGGCCTTGGCCATCCTTTAGCTCAAATACACAATGGTCTTGCACGATTTTTAATCACAACAAGCAATTCAATACAATTCATTCAATCATCAAAGTGAAGCTCAAGGTACTTAGCCCTTATATACATTAGACATTAGAGTCACATGTGTATGAAATCACGAATCAATTCAACACATTAGTTAGTACTCTCCTTAGCCAATTTTCCAAGCCAAGAATAGGCATCAATATGCTTGCCTCTAACCGAATGCATGCACACCAACTCCCCTCATGTGGCGAATATGCATGTCCATGTTGAGGCCAATTATACACTTAATACCACACAAAACAGCATACATTTTACTAACTAACGCATTACATATTGTAGCTTAATACACATCTCTCATTTACTTCATAACCGAAACATCATCACAAGCAAATATACACCTTGAAATAGTATATATGTCATACCAATACATCATGTGCAAACATATATTCATGTAGGTGCAAGGGCGAATCTCAAGTTGCTTATATCCAAATATAAACACATATCCAAAGCTCAAATCTTACCTACCATGCAACATGCATGAATCATACTTATGGATATACCATGGCGAATACACCACAACACCATACCGTTTCAATTTGGTCATGGTTAAACAAAGAACTTAGTATCTCATTCAAAAATGCTAAAAGAAAATCTAAGAGTCCTCAATCCCCATCGCATGTATCATTATCAAGCTTGATATTTAGCATGCAATGGCATTAACACCACATCCACTTTGGCGAATATCATTCCCATGACATAGCAAAGATTTGAACCATGGGCTAATAAGAACATCAAGCTAGCAACTAAAAACATGCATGAATCTCATGGCACAACCTCAAACATACCTTAATCTTGATGCAAGTATAGCCAAATCTCTTCCTAATCCCTTCCAATCCAAACATGAAGCAAAAATTCCTTCCTTCCTCTTTAGTATTTTCGGTCAAGAGAGAATGAAATGGATGAACAATTTTTTTCTTTTCTTTTCTTCAATACACAGCAATGGGGAGGAGAAGCCTTCACACACATTTTTTTTCATTTTTTATTACCCATACCCTTAGTTTAATGTTTCTCCTAATGCACCAACAAAACATGTCTATGACATGTTTTGCCCATCCTCCTTGTCATGGCCGGCCACCTCTTATAAAAGAGGGATATTTGACATGCAAGGCCATTGTTTTGCATGCATGCTTTAATTAGTCATCACACATTTCCCCATCATACTTTCAAAGTTTTCTACTAGGTCCTTTCTAGTGAAATTCACATTTATAACTCTAAATCAAACATCAAAAAATGTCACACATGAGTTAACACATATTATAGGAAATAAAATAAATATTAAATTATTTTTATGCCTCAGTTTTGTGGTCCCGAAACCACATTCCGATTAGGGTCTTTTTAAGGCTGTCACAACTCTCCCCCACTTAAGAAATTTTCGTCCCCGAAAATCTTACCGGTAAATAGGTTTGGGTAACGCTCTTTCATAGAGTTCTCGGGTTCCCAAGTAGCTTCTTCTATCCCGTGTTTGAGCCATAACACTTTCACCAGCGGAACCCTTTTGTTTCGCAACTCCTTCACTTCACGAGCTAGGATACGGATCGGTTCTTCTTCATAACTCATATCAGCTTGAATTTCAACCTCTGATAGACTAATTACGTGTGATGGATCAGATCTATAGAGACGAAGCATCGAAACATGAAAGACGTCGTGAATCTTTTCGAGTTCAGGGGGCAAAATCAAACGATATGCAACTGGACCGACTCGTTCAGATATCTCATATGGCCCGATGAACCTCGGACTCAATTTGCCCTTACGGCCAAATCTGAGTATCTTTTTCCAAGGCGAAACTTTAAGAAACACTTTATCTCCCACCTAATACTCAATGTCCTTTCGTTTCAAATCCGCGTACGATTTCTGACGATCTGTGGCCGCCTTCAGACTTTCACGGATTACCTTTACTTTCTGTTCAGCATCTTTAATCAAATCCACTCCGAAAATTTTGCTTTCACCGAGCTCGGTCCAAAACAATGGTGTACGGCATTTACGCCGTACAAGGCCTCGTAAGCGCCATCTTAATACTTGATTGGAAACTATTGTTGTAGCGAATTCAATCAAAGGTAAATACCGTTCCCATGAACCATCGAACTCGAGGATGCAACATCTCAACATATCCTCAAGTATCCGAATTATCCGCTCGGATTGACCATCGATTTTGGGGTGAAAGGCGGTCTGAAATGCAACTTGGTACCCAAAGCTTCTTGCAATTTCTTCCAAAATCGCGAGGTGAATCTCGGATCTCTATCCGACACAATGTAAATCGGTACCCGTGTAATCTCACAATGAGAAACGTACAATTCAGCTAGTTTATCCAATGAAAAATCCGTGCACGACGGGATAAAGTGAGCCGACTTAGTCGGTCTATCAACAACAACCCAAATCGCATCCTTCTTACTTGCGACAATGGCGGTCCGGACACAAAGTCCATTGTGACTCGATCCCATTTCCACTCGGGTATCGTGATCGGCTGAAGTAACCCTGAAGGCACTTGATGTTCCGCTTTCACTTGTTGACATATTAAACATCTCGAAACAAAGTCAGAGATGTCTCGTTTCATACCATGCCACCAAAACCGACGTTTCAACTCGTTGTACATCTTCGTACTCTCCGGGTGGATTTCCATTCGGCTACAATGGGCTTCGTTCAGAATTATCGAAATAAGTTCCGAATTCTTTGGAACACACAAACGACTTCTGAACCTCAAACAATCGTCATCATCAATTTGAAACTCCGATTCCTTGTTCGAAACACACTCAGCCCGTTTTGCAACCAACTCATCGTCAACTTTCTGAGCTTCACGAATTTGATGAGTCAATAATGGTTTGGCCTTTAATTCGGCTATTAACACATTGTCGGGTAGAATAGACAAGTGTACATTCATAGCTCGTAAAGCAAACAGCGATTTTCGGCTTAAGGCGTCCACAACCACATTAGCCTTTCCCGGGTGATAATCAATGACAAGCTCATAATCTTTTAACAACTCGAGCCAACGTCTTTGTCGCAGATTTAAGTCTCTTTGAGTCATCAAATATTTGAGACTTTTGTGATCTTAATACACATGGCACTTCTCACCAAATAAGTAATGTCGCCATATCTTTAAGGCGAATACGATGGCAGCCAATTCGAGATCATGGGTCGGATAATTTTTCTCATGTGGCTTTAATTGTCTCGACGATAGGCCACAACTCGACCTTCTTGCATCAATACGCAACCTAACCCAAGTAGGGAGGCGTCACTATAGATGACAAACTCTTTGCCGATTCGGTCTGCACTAATCTGGAGCTTAGTCAAATGAGTTTTCAATTGGTGAAACTTTTCTAACACTTTTCCGTCCATTCAAACTTGACATCTTTACAAGCGGTTTCGTCATGGGTGTGGCTATCATCGAGAATCCTTTTACAAACCGTCGGTAGTGTAAGCAAGTCCCAAAAAGCTCGAACCTCAGTAATATTTCTTGGAGGCTTCAGTTAAGTATGGCTGAAATTTTGCTCGAGTCGACTCGAATACCGATCGCAGATACCACATGACCCAAGAAGCTAACCTCTCTTAACCGAACTCACACTTGCTGAACTTAGCATATAACCGCTTATCCCGTAATATTTGCAACACTAATCTCGGTGCTCGCATGTTCGGTCTCATCTCTTGAATAGACCGGGATGTCGTCAATGAACACAACTATGAACCGATCCAAATATGGTGCAAGATCCGATTCATCAAATCCATAAATACCGCGAGGGCATTAGTGAGCCCAAACGGCATCACTAAGAACTCGTAGTGACCATATCTTGTTTCAAGGCGGTTTTGGGTATGTCCGAATCTCGGATTCATGAATCGATAATAGCCCGATCTCAAATCTATTTTTGAGAACACCGAGGCTCCTTCAGTTGATCGAACAAATCATCGATCTGTGTAACGGATATTTGTTCTTTATTGTCACTTTATTAAGTCGACGATAGTCGATGCACAACCTCATGGTTCCGTCCTTCTTTTCACAAACAACACCGGTGCACCCCAAGGTGAAAAACTCGGGCGAGCAAAACCTCTATCCACCAACTCTTGCAACCGAGCTTTCAACTCCTTCAATTACTGTTGGTGCCATACGACACGGAGCTATCGAAATCGGTGTGGTCGGTATAAGCTCAATACCAAACTCTACCTCCGAGCAGGGGCAAACCCGGTAATTCTTCGGGAAAAACATCCGGGTATTCACAAACCACCGGCACAGATTCGGGTTTTGTTTCTAACACCTTATCATTAAGTACATACGCAAGGTATGCTTCGCACCTTTTTCTTACATATTTCTGGGCCAACATTGATGATATTACAGCTGGCACCCCCTTCAAGTCCGTAGACTCAACTCGGATCATCTCGTTATTTGCGCACCTCAAATCAATAGTCTTGCTTTTGCAATTCACAACCGCATCATGCACGGTCAACCAATCCAAACCAAGAATAACATCAAATTCATCGAACGGCAAAAGCATCAAGTCCGCCGGAAAACAGGAACCTCGAATTACTAGGGGGCATTTCCTACACACTTTGTCGACAAGCACGTAACGACCCAAGGGATTTGACACCCGAATTACGAACTCGATGAGACTCAATAGGTAAAGTCTTACTGGATGCTAAGGTTTTGCATATATAAGAATGAGTAGAACCAGGGTCAATCAAAGCAATCACATTAGTATCAAAGAGAGTGAAAGCACCAGTAATAACATCTGGCGAGGAAGCATCCTCACGTGCGCGTATGGCATAAGCCCTAGTAGGAGCGCGAGCCTCGGATCTGGTCGTAGCTTCTCTAGATCCTCTCTGACCACCACTAGCATTGCCCATATTTCTAGATGATCTACCTCGAGCAGTGGTAGCACCCGGTTTCCCACTCTGATCTACATTCTGTTCAGACAACCTTAGGCAATCTTTAATGAAGTGGTCAACTGCTCCGCACTTGTAACAGGAGCGGTCACGGAATCTACAACTTCCGGAATGCCATTTGCCACAATACTGGCACTCCGCTCTCTCTCGACGATCATTTCCACCACTGGCGATCGAAGTGACTCGTGTGGTCACAGGGGGTCGATCGCGATCTCGTCTAGAAAAGCCCGAAGTGTCTCTAGACCGGCCTAAGCCATCTCTGAATTTCTTTGATGACTGTGGGAAGGGCTTCCCAAGACCTCTTCTGAAACTCCCTTGCTCCCACTTCACTTTTCTTTTCTCCATCTTGAGCTCCTCACTTTGCCTTCGCTCGACAAGAGCCACAAACTCTCGGATTTCCAAAATGCCAACATACTGACTTTATATCATCATTCAGTCCATCTTGAGCGTTTACACATCACGACTTCGAAGAAATGCATTCGCTGCGTCTGGCTAAGCCTCACAAATTTTCGTTCATAGTCGAGAACCGACATGGAACCTTGTTTAAGTTCAAGAAATTCCTTTCGTTTTTGATCCATAAATCTCTGACTAATATACTTTTTTCGAAACTCAGTTTGGAAAAACTTCCAAGTTACTTGCTCTCGGGGCACAACAGAAGTCAGAGTACACCACCAATAGTAGGCAGAATCACGTAGCAAGGAGATAGTACACTTTAGGCATTCATCAGCTGTACAAGATAGCTCATCGAGTACCCTGATAGTGTTGTCCAACCAAAATTCAGCTTGCTCGGCATCGTCGCTATCCGTAGCTTTAAATTCAGTAGCCCCATGTTTTCGGACTCATCAAGCTGGGGCTTATTGGACCTTATTTGGTCGATTCATCGAAGGCATTGTAGGTGCGGGGGTCGTATTAGTCGGGAATGGAGGTTGTGGAACAGCCGTGTTAGTTCGAATGTATTGGTTGAACCAATCATTCATCATGCTATAGAAAGCTTGCCTAGCCTCATCATTCGGATTGCTAGCGACAGGTTGAGAGTCTGCTGGCGCTGTCCCTTGTGCGGGAGCAGGCGCCACACTCTCCACATCATAAGCTATCGCTCGGTTGGGATCGGGATCCATTACTATAAATAAACACAAATTCAAATGTCAGAAATCACCACACTATCAATTTATCACAAAATGGCATGTATAGCTAGACCCAAACGTATTACGGTAGTCCTAGAATCGACTAAACCGTAGCTCTGATACCAATAAAATTGTAACACCCCATACCCGAGTCCGTTACCGGAATCGAACACAAGGTGCACACAGACTTAACTTAATTGTTTTCACAGTCCATAAAAAAATTTTCTAGACTAGCTGGTTACTGCATCACTGTCGCCTTAAAAATCATATCTTGAGTTTTAAAGCTCGAAAATCAGTTTCGTAATTTTTCCCTGAAACTAGACTCATATATCCATCAACATATTTTTTTCTAGAACTTTTGCTCGGGCCAATTAGTACAGTTTATTAGTTAAAGTCTCCCCTAATCCAGGGTTTGACTACACTGACCTTCACGCATTACGAATTGGATATCTCCCTGTACAGGGCTTCAATACTGATGTCGTTTGTTTCTATAGAAACTAAACTCAGAGAGAAATCTATAAATATATGGCATGACTCCTAATTATCTCTGGTTATTTTACAATGAATTTCCAAAGTCGGAACAGGGGATCCAGAAACCGTTCTGGCCCTGTTTCACGAGAACTATAATATCTCTTAACATATAACTCATATGACCATTTCGTTTCTTCCATAAGAAAGTAGATTCATCAAGGTTCATTTTCATAATTTATTCACTATTTAATACCATTCCTACTATTTTTAGTGATTTTTCACATCCACATCACTGCTGCTGTCAGCATCTGCCTTTAAGGTAGGCTTTACCTATTTCATGATTTCCATGATTCAATTGGCCCTTTTTGCATACATAGCACAGAGTGTGATCATGATTAACCATTCCAATGGCTAATCGTTTCAAAACCATTCCATACCTCATAATGATCAACATACAAACGATTATAGTACTATGCTAAAAACGTATATAAGCCATTTTCGCATGGCTATCCAAGTTTACACAAAACCGAAAGGTACATGACCTACAACAAAAGGGTAGTCCTATACATGCCGTTTCAAAGTTCAACCAAAATTGTACCAAAATGGGGGCTTTGATAGTGTGGATGACTTCAACTTCGATGATCCCGAATCCGATAGCTAACGAGCAAAATCTATAAAACAGAGAGCCAAAGCAACGGGGTAAGCATTTCAATGCTTAGTAAGTCTCAAGTAATGAAATCAGCTTTGACTAAAGTATTACATTTATATAACTAAATGAATCGCTTTATTAATACACATTCTCATAATCATACTTACTTCACATTACCGACCCTTATGTTCATACACAAAAGAACAACTTAGCTAAAGGCGGTAGCTCGTTTATCAACCTGGCGAATACTTACTTATAAGGACTCAACTAATTCAAGCACATACGAACATACCTCATTGCTGGAATTTTCACAAGCGTATAAACTGAAATTTTTACAGCAAGATTGCTCATTTCGAGTCACGTACCTTGATTTAACCGGATATAACCACAAGCACAATTGCCTTGGTCTTAACCCGGATTTAGTAACTTGCACATTTGCCTTGGTCTTAACCGGATATAACAACTTCGCACGAATGCCTTGGTCTTAGCCAGATATAATCACTAGCATAAATGCCTTGGGACTTAGCCGGGTATCATTCAAATGCTCATGTACACATATATCAATAATCACGACACATCCATATTTCATTTTCGTTACTAAGGCTCAAACACAAAATATTTATCAAACCTTTACAATTTCGGCTCAATAGCCACACACAAGGAGCATGATTTCAATATAATTCAAGTAGGGTCATTACTCGTAGACTTACCTCGGATGTTGTCGAACGATTTCGACGGCTATTCGATCACTTTTTCCTTTCCCTTATCCAACGGTGGTCCTCTAAGCTCTTGAGCTAATTCACACAAATTTAACTTATTAAAATCTTATTATGATAGCTTATGGCCGAATATGACAAGGAATTTAAATGGTCATATGGCCTTGGCCATCCTTTAGCTCAAATACACAATGGTCTTGCACGATTTTTAATCACAACAAGCAATTCAATACAATTCATTCAATCATCAAAGTGAAGCTCAAGGTACTTAGCCCTTATATACATTAGACATTAGAGTCACATGTGTATGAAATCACGAATCGAATTCAACACATTAGTTAGTACTCTCCTTAGCCGAATTTTCCAAGCCAAGAATAGGCATCAATATGCTTGCCTCTAACCGAATGCATGCACACCAACTCCCCTCATGTGGCCGAATATGCATGTCCATGTTGAGGCCAATTATACACTTAATACCACACAAAAACAGCATACATTTTACTAACTAACGCATTACATATTGTAGCTCAATACACATCTCTCATTTACTTCATAACCGAAACATCATCACAAGCAAATATACACCTTGAAATAGTATATATGTCATACCAATACATCATGTGCAAACATATATTCATGTAGGTGCAAGGGCCGAATCTCAAGTTGCTTATATCCAAATATAAACACATATCCAAAGCTCAAATCTTACCTACCATGCAACATGCATGAATCATACTTATGGATATACCATGGCCGAATACACCACAACACCATACCGTTTCAATTTGGTCATGGTTAAACAAAGAACTTAGTATCTCATTCAAAAATGCTAAAAGAAAATCTAAGAGTCCTCAATCCCCCATCGCATGTATCATTATCAAGCTTGATATTTAGCATGCAATGGCATTAACACCACATCCACTTTGGCCGAATATCATTCCCATGACATAGCAAAGATTTGAACCATGGGCTAATAAGAACATCAAGCTAGCAACTAAAAACATGCATGAATCTCATGGCACAACCTCAAACATACCTTAATCTTGATGCAAGTATAGCCAAATCTCTTCCTAATCCCCTTCCAATCCAAACATGAAGCAAAAATTCCTTCCTTCCTCTTTAGTATTTTCGGTCAAGAGAGAATGAAATGGATGAACAATTTTTCTTTTCTTTTCTTTTCTTCAATACACGGCAATGGGGAGGGGAGAAGCCTTCACACACATTTTTTTTTTCATTTTTTTATTTCCCATACCCCTTAGTTTAATGTTTCTCCCTAATGCACCAACAAAACATGTCTATGACATGTTTTGCCCATCCTCCCTTGTCATGGCCGGCCACCTCTTATAAAAAGAGGGATATTTGACATGCAAGGCCATTGTTTTGCATGCATGCTTTAATTTGTCATCACACATTTCCCCATCATACTTTCAAAGTTTTCTACTAGGTCCTTTCTAGTGAAATTCACATTTATAACTCTAAATCAAACATCAAAAAATGTCACACATGAGTTAACACATATTATAGGCAATAAAATAAATATGAAATTATTTTTATGCCTCGATTTTGTGGTCCCGAAACCACATTCCGATTAGGGTCGTTTTAAGGCTGTCACAAGACATGGGGTAGACGAGGCTACATAGGAGCCTGAAGAGGCTATGTGAAAATAGTACCCAAATCTCTTCACAGGTAAGATTTTTAGGGACGAAAATCCTTAAAGGGGGGAGAAATGTAACATCTCGAAATAGGGCCTAAACGGAATAGTGGTTGCGAAACCACAAATTTGAGGTAGAAAAATTCATTTTATTATCATTTTATGGTCCATGGAATGATTTCATGATTGTGTGAACATTTCATTTAGAAATTTTATCGATAGAGGATCCAATTTGATATTTAGGACTAAATTGCAAAAGTTGTAAAATGTGTGTTCTAGTTCACAAAGGTACTAAGTACTTGTGAGTAATGGGTTTTTCAAGTGGAGGTCCTTGGATAAAAATTATACCATTATACTAGTATGGATAGAAATACCTAAAGGAAGATAAAACACCATAGTTTTTAATTAAGGGCATTTTGGTCATTTAGTTATTAAAATGAATTAAAAACAAAATTAAAAGCCAATTTTTGTCCATCTTCAACCCCTTGGCCGAATTTCACATGAGGAAGACATAGCTAGGGTTTTTCAAGCTTCCAAGCTCGATTTTAAGTTTGTTTTAGCCCCGTTTTTAATGTTCTTTACGCTTTTAGAGTCCCGATAACTTGATTAAGCTTATTCTAGCAATAATTTAACCTAGGGTTTATATTTGGAAAAATACCCATAGGTGAAATTTGTTTATTTTGATGTTTTATGGTAGAATATGAAGCTTTAAATTGTGTCAAACAACTTTTTCTAAGCGATTTTACGTGGAAACGAGTAAAACGACATAATCGGTAAAAATACATAATGTTCCTAAGTACATGTTAGAGTGAGAATTTGATGTTTCCATAGAAGGGAAAAATTATCAGAATGTCATAAAACATAAGAAAATAGGATGAAGTTAAATTTCTGAGCTTTGGGGTAAAAGTGTAAATATGTAAAAGTTTAGGGGCAAATATGTAATTTTTCCAAAGTTTGTGTCAAGGACTGTTTTAATAAATGTGAGTATTAAATAAGCTAAATTTTTTATTATAGATCAAGAAGAATGAAATCTGGAGTTAGACCGGGGAAAGAAAAAGATAGTGGACTAAATCGATATAGTTGATCGTATTTTGTTTCGAGGTAAGTTTGAGGTAAATAAATGCAATATTATATAATTTTATGTTAATGTTGTTAATTTCCAGCATGTGTAAATTTAATTTATGAAATTATTCAAAGAAGACTCAAGCATGAATTGACGGAGAAGTAATTTCAGAAAGTCTCGGTTGAACGTTAGGAATGTGTAGGATACAAATGTCATGACAATAGGCTTAAGGATACCATGTAAGACCATGCCAAGGTTTGACAATTGGTTAGATTTCTAAGGTAATGATATCATGTAAGACCATGTCAAGACATGGCATTGATAAGTTTCTATAAGACAAAGGTCCCATGTAAGACCATGACAAGGCATGGCATTGGTGAGTTCATAAGGCAAGGATACCATGTAAGACCATGTCGAGACATGGCAATGGTAAATTTCAAAAGGATGCTACATAAGACCATGACAAGTCATGGCAATGGTAAGGTACCCGTGTATCCTTAGTATTCCAAGTGGTTCAACGAGAAAATTTGAAGAGAATATCAAGGTAAGGTAAGGTAAGACGAGTTATACTAAAAAGGGTAAGACAAGTTCATACTAGAAGAGCAAAGGTGTAACACCCTTAACCCGTATCCGTCGCCAGATTAAGGTTACAAGGCATTACCGATCAAATTACCACTCAATACGGTCATACAATTCAATCATGCACATAGTAATATTAACTCCTTTACAATAATTTTTTTTTAACTAAGTTTAACCAAATATAATCATGCATTTTATTTTATTCCAATACATGCGCATATTATACTTAATATGCAATATCACATGGCAAATAAACCAAAACACATTCGGTATAATCAACCTCACCAAATGATCAAGTATAAAATTTTTAAACATCAATGTCATGTACTCATTTTACCTAATTAATATAAACCATTTTAAAACACATACTACTAATCAAAGTATAATCAATTTACAAATTTAATAATCAAGCCAATTCATATATATATATATATATTTATTCATCTCATGAATTATTCAGTTAACACAATAATCTAAATTAAACTATTTCCACGGCATAGTAAACACATATATTTTACACATAAATAATCTTTATAATAAGACCAATACAACAATTTTAACATTAACATTTTACTAAACACTTGACTAAATGATTTAAACTATCATTGCCAAATCACAAAGTTGATTATAATCATCATATATAATTTCATCACATAACCGAATACAAAACAATTTATAAACAGTTTCCAAATTGATTCATATATCAAACACACCTCATATAAGTACCATGAAACCTAATTCCCCACATGAACATATATCATGATCAAATCTATATAATCATAAACATTATTTCTAGTCGTTTGGATCTGAACCTATAAAGCCAATTTACAACCAAATATATATCCATCATTTTACCTCATCACCAAGCCATATTATACAATCATCCAGCACACATTATACCACATTTGATACTTCCAAAATAAGTTTAAGTCATAGCCACATACACACTAACTTTAACATTATAATCAAGCCATTTTCGTATGGCTATATATATAAATATACAAACTTCAAAACCAAATATATCAAAACAAGCCTATACATGCCACATAACCAAATCTCAAAGCATTAGTTACCAAAATAATAACCGGATAGTGTGATGACGTCTCCAACAACTTCCAACTCGAGCAATTCACTGAAACTCTAAAGACATAGGGAAAACACACAGAGTAAGCTTCGAGAGCTTAGTAAGTCATAAGCAAATAAATAACTCAATATTAATATCAATTTAGTTTAATCAAACTAATTTATACTATCATGATCACATTTATTTTCAAGCTCACAATTTCATATATAACATATACTTCCACGTACAAATTTTACCTTGATCGAATATACATGTATCTATTATCAAAATAACATACCCTTTCAAAGCCATATTATCAATGTATATATAACCGAATATTTAAACTCTTATATACATATCTTCATAAAGCAAACCATAATAACACATATATATACATAATATGTGGTCGAATATATATTTTACAATTGCCAAATGTGACATCCCTAATTTGACCCTAGTCGGAAAGTGGTTTCGGGACCACTAAACCGAGTCTTATAAGTAATTAAAAGTTATATTCTATGTTTATGATGTTAGTAAATGCATGTGTGAAAGTTGCATGCATTAATTTGATCATTTCTATGTGAATTTATTAAAATGGACTTATATGAAACATTGTTGAAAGGTGATAGGCTAATCTTACAATGGTCTAATAGTACATGCATGCAAAAGAATGGTTTTGCATGTCAATTTACCCAAAAAAAAAGGAAGTGGCCAGCCATGGTAATGAAGATGGGCAAAAGAAAACATGTCTTAAACATGTTTTGCTAGTGGTGGATGTTAGAAATAATAAAATAAGAGCATGGGTAAAGAAATGAAAAAAAAAATGAGTGTGGATGCTCTCCCCCCCTTGCCGTGTATGAGAGAAACAAAACAAAAAAAGAAAGAAAGAAAAAAGTTATTATTCATCCTTTGGTTTTCTTAGCCGAATAGAAGAAAGGGGAGAAGGGGGAAGAGCTTGAGAAAAATCAAGTATGGTGGTTGATAGACTAAGGTATGTTTGATGATATTCCATGAGATGCATGCATGTTTTAGTTGTTAGTTTAAGTTCTACCTAGCCATGGTTTGAATTTTTACTATTGATGGAGATGATATTCGGCCATGGGTGTTGTCTTTTTTTTGGTTGGTGTTTTGATGTTGTGGTGATGAGAGCATGAATAGATGAAGAGTTCGTAAATTGATATGGGGTAAAATGGGTCAAATGTTCATGTAAATGGTGTGTGAATTTTTAGTATAAAATTCTTGGTATGAGTATTAAAGATGGTACATGAATTCGCCTCGTAAGAAAGTTTAGTATAATATGGTTGTTGTTAAATGAAGTAGAGTCTAACAAGTGAGCTCATATGTGCATTAGTTGCTAGATGGAGAAAAATCGGCTAGCAAGTTGTGTGCTAAGGCGAATATAATTTTGAAAAATCATTGAGTAATGTATGTGTTTGGAATTGATGAATTAAGAGTATGCTTAAATTGTGTTATGAACAATTAGATGTTAAATCAAGGTTGCTAAGCTAGCTATTAAGGTGAAGTGCAATTGTTAGTAATTGAGTACTAGTGTATATATGTGCATTAGCCGAGTTTTGGACTAGAAACAATATGGCGTTTAGTCAATACAAGTAACCATATTGTAGAATGTATTAAGTGCACAATCGGCCCCAACATAGACATGTATATTTGGCCACCTAATTAAGCACATAGGTGGTGTCGAATTTGATCTTGCACATTCGCCATATGGGTGTACACACTTGTGATACTATCCTTGATTAGGATAGTTGGCAATAGGGTGATAGCCTAAGGTTGTGAACCGAATAGTTCAAAAGCATGGGGTAGAAGGATAAGAATTTGACATGTGTATCCTATGAAATGAAATTTTAATGTTTAATACAAATATTTTACAAAGTGGTTGAATGGGTTAATTTAATTGTTTAAGCTCAAGATCCTAAAGGAGAGGCGTCCAACAAGGGGAAAACGAAGGTCATCGAGTAGCCGACTTGGAATTTATTTTACCCAACACAAGGTAAGTCATTAAGCATATATTTGGTGTTGATTTAAATGATCATAATATATATGCAAATGTGTTTAAATGAGTTGATGTGTAAATGGAAATGTATGTGTATGGAATGATGCCATTGTTGAATGTATAAAGGCAGCAAAATGCATAAGGTATTGGTCTCAGCACTAAGTGTGCGGGTATAAATGGACACGGTGACAAGATTGGCACTAAGTGTGCGGGTTTAAAATTGTACAGCACTAAGTGTGCGAGTTTGATTATATAGCACTAAGTGTGCGAGCTGAATGTATATAGCACTAAGTGTGCGGATTCACTATATGCTCTTGCATTACAATTGGCATTGAGTGTGCGACATTATCGAGTTAATCCCGGACAGCGGATCGGGTAAGTACCTTGAGCTCATGACGAATAGGCAATATGTTCATGCTCGGGGTTGAGCTTGGTAAGCTTTAAATCTATGTGATGATTGCAATTGTATGATTGTGGTGAAAATGAGTTGGTGTGTGAAAATGCCTCAAATATCTTATTGTATAGAATTTGAAATGTGGATGTATGACTTGGTATGAGATTGAACCGAAAGGTCCGAGGAATTATGGTATAGTTTCGATATGGATGGAGTACCTAGCTTCGTTTATTGTTTCATGTTGTGATAACTTTATTAATGGGTGGTTGTCGAATGCTTATGACTTACTGAGTTATAAACTCACTCGGTGTTTTCTTGTCACCCCTTTTAGGTCTCTTGGACTCGTATTGTTTGTGTGCTCGGAACCGTCGTTGAAGTCATCACACCGGCTGGAAATCTTTGGTATTGTCGTCGTAGTTGAACTAGGAGAACGTTTGGCATGTATAGGCTATTATGTTTTGTTGAATTGTGGGTTGTAAACTTTAAGCCATGTGAAAATGGCCTATGTGGTCGTTGAGTGGGATGCTAGAACCTATAGCCACGAGTCTTAGAAACTTTAATTTTGATAAGGTGGCCATAATTTGTGTCATGTATGATGGATGATTAGTAAGGTCAAGGAAAGATTCATGAAATTGGCATAGTCTACTGCAGTAACTGTTGCGGACAGCAGCAGTGATATGAGATTGAAAAATCACTAAAAATAGTAGAAGTAGAATTAAATAGTGAATAAATTATTAAATTTAACCTTGATGAATCTATTTTCATATGGATGAAACGAAACGACCATATGAGCAGTATACTGAGAGATATTAAAGTTCTCGTGAGACAGGGCCAGAACGCTTTCTGGATCCCCTGTCTCGACTTTGAAAATTTACTATAAATTATCCAAAAGGAATTAGAAGTCTTGTCTTATATTTGAAGATTCCCTTTTGAGTCTAGTTTCATTAGAAACAAACGGCATGAGCATTGAAGCTCTGTACGAGAAGATATCCAGGTCGTAATGCGCAAAGGTCAGTGTAGTCGACCCCTGTAACATGGGTGACTTTAACTAATAAACTGTACTAATTGGCTCAACCAAAAATTCTAGAAAAAAATGTGTAGATGGAATTATGAGTTTAGTTTTAGGGAAAATTTACGGAACTAGTTTTCAAGTTCTGGAACTCGAGATATGATTTTTAAGGTGACAGGGACGCAGTTTGCCAGCTAGGCTGGAAATGTGAAAAATAGTCTGTGTGACACATGAGAGTTGGTCTTAGAACCCCTCGTGTCCGACTCCGGCGACGGTATCGGGGATGGGGTTTACACCAAATATGAAAACACATACATTTCATTTACAAAATCACCTATACTTCTCATTTGGCCAGTTATAGATTTTCCTATACATATATACTCTCATTTCTATCATGAATACATAAGTAAACCGAATGTATACTTTCACATATGCATACATATAATTCACATTAACATGTAACATTTATATCATTAATTTGAACATTCCACATGCCATAATTTCATAATTTAGTATGAATACATACCTGAGCCTTTTAAATCGATTTTTCATGCGTCAGAAAATAGCATTTCATAACATTTTTATCACATATCTTTCAGCCAATTTACCTTCATTTCAAATAAGTAAACCACATTCACATACCTGATCACTTTAGCTCATTTAACACATTTGATTACTTTTACAGTTGTTCACATAAAATTTGCTAGGCATAAAGCCTAGTATAATACACCGGCACAGAGCCTACTAGGCAATAAGCCTGATATAATACACCGGCATATAAAGCCTGCTAGGAATTAAGCCTGATATAATACACCGGTACAAAGCCTGCTAGGCAATAAGCCTGATTTAATACACCGGCACAAAGCCTGCTAGTCAATAAGCCTGATTTAATGCACCGGCACAAAGCCTACTAGGCAATAAGCCTGGTATAATACACCGGCACAAAGCCTGGTATAATACACCGGCACAAAGCCTGCTAGGCAATAAGCCTGATATAATACACCGGCACAAAGCCTGCTAGGCAATAAAGTCCGAATATCACTGATACAAAGTCGGTCTTACACATAATTCATATTTCAAAAATCCTAATTATTTCTTAATGTTCATATTAAGCTTTTCAAACATCATATCTCAATTGAATCGAACTTGTTCCCAAATCTCATAAACATTTATACATTCGGCTATAACTAATAAAAATTCACACAATTAAATTCAGCATATAAAGATCATATACATTCAAATTTTAAAACGTTTATTGCTTATAGACTTACCTCGGACAACGGTAATCGAAACGAGACGACTAATCGACCACTTTGATTTTCCCCCCGATCCAAATCCGAATTCCACTTTTGCCAATCCAAATTAAGCTTCCAAAGGTGTCGAATATTCAAAACTTCCAAATTCATCTTTTTCTTTTCACATCCGGCTATGGAGAAAGATGATAGCATAAAAAGACAAAAAACATGGCTTTTGATTTATTTAATTAAACTTATTTTTTAACATATTACCATTTTACCATTAAAATAAATTCATATTTACACAAATGCCAAACCAAATATCATCCACTATATTATAAATGGGCTATTTACCATTTAAGGCCATCATATTAAAAAGCCAAGACCAATTGACACCTTTAACTAATAGCATGTAACTTTTACGTTTTACGCGATTTAGTCCTTTTTATTAAATCAAGCACACAACGATAAAATTTTAAATGCGAAAATTTCACACATCAATTCACATACTTTAAACACGAAAATAATATTAAAATATTTTTTCGACTCGATTCGTGGTCCCGAAACCTTTGTTCTTACTAGGGCCTAAACCGGGCTATTACAACTCTCCCCCTTAGGGACTTTCGTCCCCGAAAATCTTACCAAAAAAAAATAGATTTAAGATTTGTTTCCACATAGTATATTTCAAATTCACACAGGGCTACCCATTTCATATCTATTAAATCTCACGACTAAGATTTTAATCTGTCTTCCGCTATACATCATATTAAACCAAAATTGTTTATAACTGTATGGAATTACTTTCATTTTCTGCTTTATTTCGCTGATGATATTAATCTCATGAATCAATTATTTACAAAGCTCGATCCTGAACAGCGGAGTTAGATAACTGCCACAAACAATATCTCATACAATATCACTTTCATACTCACTTGATAATTTGTCAAATAGCAACAATTTTTCTTAGTTTCTTTCAAACTTTAAACATAAGAATAAATAAATATTTCAAGAATTTTCAAAACAACCCCGTACTCACAGCTTACTGTAGTTTCTCCCGAATTACCATATAAATTTTAGATTTCAATCTAAAACAATGATAACTAGCACCATGTGCAAACCGATCTCAAACAAATAACTCACTTGATTTATCAAAAGAGAAATCTATGTGTACGGAAAGACTTATTCAGACAGTTAACAATGATTCAAATAACATCTGTCTTTTTCAATTATAAGAGATAATCCTGATGCACAATTCATCAAAATTCTATTTCACCATTATTCAGATGTCAAAGCATGCTGAAGTAGTCCTGAAGACGCTTAATAGTTAACTTTAACCTGTTGAAATCTCAGACATTTAAACACGAGGTCAAAAATATTTCGTTTTATACCTATTATCAATACCACTTTCTCATATTATTGTGCCTCTTATTACTCCTGTATAAACAGTCTAATTGACACTATGAGCCTTTCGGAACAATAGTTATACAATCTCAGACTTCTTGGTTTATACATTCTATTTCAAAGCAACAAGCAATCATCACTTTCACATCTGAAATTCTAAATCGGAAATCAATTTAAGCTGAACCCCTTTCTAACTTATAACTTGATAACACCTTTCTAAGTTTCACGAATTCACTTAGTAAGCATCAATTTAATTTCTAATCCAGCTAACATATAATCATCCCTTGATAAGATCAATCACGTATTCATCACTCATAGAGCACACCAAAGTTACTTATTCAGATCATTTGAAACTAAAATCATTTCTCTCAGATAATATTATTTACTCACAGACTCAAAAGTTTTTCGACGGTTCAAGCTAGCTTTGCTGTGCCAAGTTCGGATCTCGCTCCGCAAAATCAAACA
The DNA here is from genome assembly GCF_025698485.1 of Gossypium arboreum. NCBI lineage: Eukaryota > Viridiplantae > Streptophyta > Magnoliopsida > Malvales > Malvaceae > Gossypium > Gossypium arboreum. The sequence continues at coordinate 71,107,969 of NC_069081.1, forward strand.
TTTTAAACTCTTGTAATCATCAAATATGTCACATAACTCTTTTCATGTAGCTTTAACCGTATGGAATCATAAGATATCTTTATATACTCTATTGTTAGAACACACTTCAAACAGTTCATTGGCGCATAATTGATGATCATAAACTTTTTCTTTAATTCAGACTAAACCAGAACTGATATTTCTGTTGATAATGTCTTCATGCACAAGAACGTTTCAGCAATCGAACTAACTTTAATTTACCACAACATTCCCAGATAGAATTGTTCTGATAGATATAATTCTGCATCAAATCATCAAGAATACAAATTCTTTTTCCAAATTATTCCTCAGTTCACACTTGTGCATTCAAAGTTTATTTCCAGTCCCATGCATATATTCAAACACATATAACCCAATTAATTTTTCAATCAAATAATTCAGATCAGACTAAACCACTGAATCGGTCTTTTCGAAGAAATCTTTTCTTCTCATTAAAAAAGATAACCCAGACATATCATTATACAGAAGCCGCAATCATCAAATAGAAATCATAATGTCATAATAAGATTGACGTCTTCCCGTAACAATAGATAATATCCCAACTGTTAATAAAGTATCTGAACCCAGAAGAAAATCAAATATGATTTGAACAGCAACCAATGCAAAAACACAACTTTTATAACTTTGATAACAGTACTGCAATACTTTCTAAATTTCAGAACAGAAATTATGATTATAACAGATATAGCCATTTTTGTCAAATAGATATCTCATATAGATAATCATATAAAATCATAAGAAAACCAGAATAGCGAAATTTCAACGTATGAAGCTGCACAGGATTTCTAAAAATTTCAACCCATGTAGAATGATAATAATTTCGATGATATCCCAGAAAGTTTCCAGAAAGAACGACGTCACTCATATATACTAAAATCCACAATAATAGAAGTAATATAATCTTCACGTATATTCAACAGAATAATAGCCAGTAGAAACAGAATATTAGCATCATATAGAGTTTTACTGTCAATTTTCATATCCACATAAGAGAATAAATTTCAGAGAAAGACATAGCAATGTCGTACATAACCTAAATAGACCAATGATGCTTTTGTCTATAGCCATTTTTAGCTAATTTTCTCATACGATAAAAAAAAATTCCTTATGAAATTAAACAGTCACATATAGTTCTGAGGATAATTGTACACATAAATTGCCCAGAAGAAATCATAGTATCTACCCAACTGTAACTATTGCACTCAGCCATCAATACAATTAAACATTATTCAACCATCTAACTCTGTCATCAAAAATTTTCACATCATCCCTTCACTAACAGAAGTTAATTCAGAAAAGCTTCTAGCTAATATTTTCCTTATATAACAAACCTCAATAGATAATTTAGTCAGGGTTAACTTCTTCTGTAACAATGTCTTTGTATAATTTGAATAGTCTTCAGAACTACCCAATATCTCTTTTAATACTATCTTTATTTTCTGATTCATTTACTTTTCTAATCACGTTATTAATCTTCTAAACATGGACTTTTGTAATTCCACACTCGTAAACTTATTCAATCCAAATCTTACAGATTTCATTTTAACGTTTCACTGATAAGGGGGTGAGGGTAGTAAAGCCTCAAATTTAACTTACGCATAAAGGTCCACATCACATATTATCACAAATAACCAGTTCATTACTAATTTCACATTCTCAAATCATTTAATAATCATTTACTTTTAATCATTTTTATTCTTAACACATAATTCATATGCCAACTCAAATTACTAATTCACAATCATAACTCAAATATCATATCTCATATGCTCATATAATTATAACATTTATCAATAACAAAAATGTCATACTCTTTGATCCATACCTTTATGAGTTTCAACTCATAATCAACACATTTCCATTCAAACATTTGAGTACACATTCCGTACTATCAGAATTAACTCGGTTCGAAAACTTATCTGTCCCATCAAAACAATTTTTGTCAGAGTCGGGAGATATCACACTATCGCAGGCTAAATGTGGCATGTATAACTAGACTCACATACGCTATGGTAGTCCTAGAACTGACTAAACCATAGCTCTGATACAAATAAAATGTAACACCCTTAACCCGTATCCGTCGCTAGATTAAGGTTACGAGGCATTACCGATCAAATTACCACTCAATACGGTCATACAATTCAATCATGCACATAGTAATATTAACTCCTTTACAATAATTTTTTTTAACTAAGTTTAACCAAATATAATCATGCATTTTATTTTATTCCAATACATGCACATATTATACTTAATATGCAATATCACATGGCAAATAAACCAAAACACATTCGTATAATCAACCTCACCAAATGATCAAGTATAAAATTTTAAACATCAATTTCATGTACTCATTTTACCTAATTAATATAAACCATTTTAAAACACATACTACTAATCAAAGTATAATCAATTTACAAATTTAATAATCAAGCCAATTCATATATATATATATATATATATATATATATATTCATCTCATGAATTATTAGGTTAACACAATAATCTAAATTAAACTATTTCCACGGCATAGTAAACACATATATTTTACACATAAATAATCTTTATAATAAGACCAATACAACAATTTTAACATTAACATTTTACTAAACACTTGACTAAATGATTTAAACTGTCATTGCCAAATCACAAAGTTGATTATAATCATCTAATATAATTTCATCACATAATCGAATACACAACACTTTATAAACAGTTTCCAAATTGATTCATATATCAAACACACCTCATATAAGTACCATGAAACCTAATTGCCCACATGAACATATATCATGATCAAATCTATATAATGATAAACATTATTTCTAGCTGTTTGGATCCGAACTTATAAAGCCAATTTACAACCAAATATATATCCATCATTTTACCTCATCACCAAGCCATATTATACAATCATCCAGCACACATTATACCACATTTGATACTTCCAAAATAAGTTTAAGTCATAGCCACATACACACTAACTTTAACATTATAATCAAGCCATTTTTGTATGGCTATATATATAAATATACAAACTTCAAAACCAAATATATCAAAACAAGCCTATACATGCCACATAACCAAATCTCAAAGCATTAGTTACCAAAATGATAACCGGATAGTGTGATGACGTCTCCAACAACTTCCAACTTGAGCAATTCACTGAAACTCTAAAGACATAGGGAAAACACACAGAGTAAGCTTCGAGAGCTTAGTAAGTCATAAGCAAATAAATAACTCAATATTAATATCAACTTAGTTTAATCAAACTAATTTATACTATCATGATCACATTTATTTTCAAGCTCACAATTTCATATATAACATATACTTCCATGTACAAATTTTACCTTGATCGAATATACATGTATCTATTATCAAAATAACATACCCTTTCAAAGCCATATTATCAATGTATATATTGTAACACCCTGAATTTGGGCCTAGAAGTTTTGGGCCTTGAGCATGGGAGCGGTTGAAGGCAGCTTATAATATTTTTTTTGTGCATGTAAATTTCATTAATGAAGGCTTGTTTTAGTGGTTAAGTGTGCTGAGAAGTGTTGGAGAAGTCCTGGGTTCAAATCTGGACTCTAGCAAAAATTTTGGTTTAAGGTGAATCAAACCCTGGGTGTAGTAGGTAGGCCTTAAGAATATTGTTTGGGAAATTGTGCCACAAAAAGGAGTGTGGTGTAGTGACAAGGTGGCGCCACTTAGGGGACAAGGAAGTGACGCCATAGAGGAAGCAAGGGGTCCAAGGTTCAAGTCTTGGCTCTTGCAATATATTTTGGTTTTTCTTTTCAATAAATCTGGAAGCAAGTATGTAACACCCCAAACCTGTGACCGTCACCGGATTTGACCACGTGGTGTTACCGGGCTTACTTCCCTTATTTCTCTCTTGGAAATATTTAATTTCTGTTCCAGGCAGGCTAGCTAACTGCATCACTGTCCTCTTAAAAATCATATCTCGAGTTCCAGATCTCGAAAATCAGTTTTGTAAATTTTCCCTGAAACTAGACTCATAATTCCATCTACACATTTTTTTCTAGAATTTTTGGTCGAGCCAATTAGTACAGTTTATTAGTTAAAGTCTCCCCTGTTTCAGGGTTCGACTACACTGACCTTTGTGCACTACGACTTGGATATCTTCCTGTACAGGGCTCCAACACTTATGCCGTTTGTTTCTAGAGAAACTAGACTCACAAGGGAATCTGTACATATAGAGCATGACTTCTAATTATCTCTGGTTAATTTATAGTAAATTTTCAAAGTCGGAGCAGGGGATCCAGAAACCGTTCTGGCCCTGTTTCGCGAAAACCTGATTATCCCTTAAAATACAGGTCATATGGTTGTTTCGTTTCATCCATATGAAAATAGATTCATCATGGTTCAATTTCATAATTTATTCACTATTTAATTCTACTTCTACTATTTTTAGTGATTTTTCCATCTCACCTCACTGCTGCTGGCAGCATCTGTTACTAAAGCAAACAATGACTATTTCATAATTCTTCCATGGCCAACTATTTCATCATACATAATACAAACTATGGCCACCTTATCAAAATTAAGGTTTCTAAGGCTCGTGCCTATAGGTTTTAGATTCACACTCAACCGACCACATAGGCCATTTTCGCATGGCTTAAAGTTTACAACCCGAAATTCAACAAAACAAAATAGCCTATACATTTACATTTCATATACTATTCAATAGGATATTTGAAGCAATTTCCATTCATCATTTCATTTCCGCAACAATCATGCAATTGAAATCATCACATAGATTTAAAACTTACCGACTCAACCCCGAGCATGAACATAGTATCTATTAGCCACGAACTCAAGGTACTTACTCTTTCCGCTGTCCATACTCCACTCGATATAATTGTTCGATCAGAGATATATATATAGAGTACGCACACACAGTGCTTAATACTCGATTTCGCACACTTAGTGCCATGTGATTTAAGCCCGCACACATAGTGCCATACCCTTCGAGCTCGCACACCCAAAGGTCAGATATTTCCAGCATGCACACTTAGTGCCATATATTTCCAGCATGCACACTTAGTGCCATATATTTCCAGCATGCACACTTAGTGCCAATCTCGTCACCGCACACACGTATTGTTCAAGACACTTAGTGCCGAAAGCAAACTTTCTACACATTTCACTATTTCTTTTACATTCAACAATGTCATCATTCCATACACATACATTTTCATTTACATATCATCTCATTAAACACAATTGCATAGATATTATGATCATTTAAAACAATACCAAATATATGCTTAATGACTTACCTTATATTGGATGAAACGATTTCCAATCGACTACTCGATCATCTTTGCTTTGCCTTTGTTTGATTCTCCCCTTTTGATGTCTTGATCTCCTAGTATAAATACATTTAGTAGTTAAATTTCTTGCTGGATACTTATGTGTATAATTTAATGGTTTTCACTCCATTCACAACTATCCTTGTTCAAAATATCAAAACCTTAGCCAACATTCAATTAATGCATCAAGGCCGAATGTATTATCACTATTAAGGTAACCTAGTCTCAAGTATTTTCAATTCTAATGTACAACATCTCAAATTCCCATGACCGATCACACCTATTCTTACTTTCCAATATTTGAAATAATCAAAATCACCTCCTAAACACAATAGTCATGGACAATGCCGAATCCTCAAGTGTTTGAACATAAATTATTTTACTAATATAAACATTCACGAATCATATTCATAGGAAGACCGATTTCTTTCCATAGCACATTCATCATCCATACTTAGATGAAACAACCAAAATCCCTTCCTTTATACCCTAGCCGAATGCTCCAATCATCCATACAAATTACAAATTTTTGCATGGCTAAGTAGGAGCCATTTAACATGCAAGAAAAATAATCATAGAAGAAGAATTTATCATTCTAAGTAAGCTCCTATCTCCAACACTAAATCATTCGGCATTTTGCCTAAACACACACAAGAAATCTCAACTTCCTTGACCTTACCAAGAGTGCAGCCACCATTCAACTTAGCATATTACAAAACCAAATCAACAAACTCAAAGCTAACCTCCTAGTAGCCAAAGGTACTTGCCGAATTGACTTGAGTAAATCTCCCTTCTTTTCACCCTTTGTTTCGGCTATAGCAAAAGAAAGAAAACATGAACACTTTTTTTTTCTTCTTCTCAAGCCATGGCAATTGTAACAAAATGAGAAAGGATGAACAACAAAATTTTTTTTCTCCTTTCTTTTCCTCAACTCACGGCAACAAGGGGGCATCCACACTCTTTTGTTTTTTTGTTCATCATTTCCCTTTTTCTCCATTTCTTTATTCTTTCTAACATGATCCATTAACTAGACATGTTTGAAACATGTTCCCTTTGCCCATGCTCTTTATTTTATTATTTCTAACATCCACCATTAGCAAAACATGTTCAAGACATGTTTTCTTTTGCCCATCTTCATTACCATGGCGGCCACTTCCTATAGTTGGCTAAATTGACATGCAAATCCCTCATGTCTTTACTTCATGCATTATTTGGCCACTTAAAAATTCACCTATCACATTTTCAAGTCCTAACACATGGGTCCTTTCTTATGAATTAGCACCTAATTAATAAAATCAAGGCACGAAATATTTACGCATACAAATTCCACATACAATAAGTACAGAATATAACGCCTAATTATTCTTGTGACTCGGTTTTGTGGTCCCGAAACCACTCTCCGACTAGGGTCACATTAGGGGTGTCACAAAGTAGGTGCGTTTTAAAGTTTAATGTGTTGGATTTATGACACAAATGAGTTGATGGCCTAGTGGTGGTGGCATGAGTTGGCATGTGAGAGGACTTTGGTTCGAATCCCTTGGCACGCAAAGGTTGATTATTTTGCTATGTTGGGATGGCAAGAGTTGGTGTTGGTTTTAAACTCTGGTGATGGAGGGATCCCACATCGGGAAGCTAACATAAGAGTAGATGGAGAGCTGGCTTTAAATAGATCAAACCATGAGGAGAGTAGGCATTCCTTTCTTGGCTGATCCCTTTCGCTTTATGGCATGCTCGTTTGGGTTGGGCGTCGGCTAAGAGTGCTCGGAGCTCGGATTAACTACAGTCTCCTATCAGGTGTGTATTTCTCACTACTCTAGCTGGAGGATGACTACTTCGGGCCGCGATGGGCCAAAAGGGGCCATGTGGGCCCAATTGGATAAGTTGTTTGATTGTGTAGTAAATATTGGACTAGGCTAGGTGAATCTCATATCTGTGGCTAGATTTGGGCTAAAAGGGCCACACAAGAGTGTGGGCCCATTTGGGCCGAGAATGGGCTTTAGGCCATTCGTATTTTTATCCCTGTTTAGAATACTTTAGTTTACCAAATTATCAAAATACCTTCGATTAGAAAAATTACCAAAATACCCTCGATTAGAAAAGTTACCAAAATACCCCTGGTTTGTAAAATTACCAAAATACCCCTAATTTGTAAAATTTTTGAAATACCCCTGTAAGGTAGAATTACTGAAATACCCCTATAGGGTAGGATTATTGAAATACCCCTGTAAGGTAGAATTACTGAAATACCCTTGTAGGGTAGAATTACCGAGATACCCTCGTGGGGTAAAATTACTATTTTGCCCCTCGTGCGTAAATGACTAACTTGTGTGATGATTGGGTTAGTTGACGTGGATTTATGTTAGTTATCGTTAATTCGTAAGTCTAATGTGTTAGTGATCGATTGTAGGACTATCGCGTGGGAGATATCGTCATCAATCGTCATCAATCGTCATCAACCAGGTGTGTAAACGACACCCTCCCTTAGACTGAATCGGTAAAAGCCGAAATATCAAACGTTGGTATTTTAGAACTCATGACGTCTGGCCTTCGTGAGACGATTGTTAATGAATATGGTGCATTTGGATGATTAGAGTGCGAGTGTGCATTTTCGTGCACAACGGTATTTTTGGGCTTAATGGGTCGAAAACGGGCCAACGGGCCAACGGGCCCACTTTGGTAAAAAGACGAGGTAAGGACTTCTGATTACTTGGTAAACGTTAGAATGAGCATGAAACCTTAGCAATAGGTAATAATTACTGAAATACCCTTATGCATGCAAAATTACGATTTTACCTTTAGGGTTTTTTTTTCCTGAAAAGCATGATGTTTTGTTTTTGTATACGTATGCCATGACATATAATTTCTGTTGCATGGGACATGGGTTTATATTGCTGGAGGAAGCGTTCTGGCAGCCTCGCTGCAATCTGGTGGCTTCGCCACATATATCTGTTCTGGTGACTTCGTCACAATATCTGGCAGCCTCGCTGCAATCTGGTGGCTTTGCCACATATATATATATATATATATCTGTTCTAGTGGCCTAGCCACAATATCTGTATCGGGTGACTTCGTCACAATATCTGGCAACCTCGCTGCAATTTCTGTGGTGTGTAGCGGTTGGGTGGGTCGAGTAGTCTCCCCACATGGTGTAATGCTGGTATGGGGTGTATACGGCTGTATTGGTTTGGGATTGCATTCATATTCTAATTCGATTACATTACGACATCGATTCGATTCGTCACCTAAGTTTAATTCTGATTCTGATTCTGATTTTGTCACCTGATTCTGATTCTGATTCTGATTCTCATTTTGATTCTAGTTCTGATAATGTTTCTTATTCTGTAATGGGCTAAGGCCCATTGGTACTGTCTGTTATAATGGGCTAAGGCCCAATTGATACTGAAACTGTAAGTAGGGCTGGGGCCAGACTTTTAATTCTTTTATATGATTGACTGTTCCTTTTATATAGCAAGGGATTTCACACTGAGTTTTCATAAACTCACCCCGTTTATTAACCTTTCAGGTAATTTCCAGCCTTAGACGGATCGGAGCTGCGAGGGGCTCGGAGGAAGCCACACACACTATTTATGTTACAGTTTTGAGTATTACTTTTAAATGTTTTTATGTGGGTTGTAGTAAAGCCGTTGTAATTTTCTGGATTTCAAATTTGGAATTTTATTTATTTTTCTTATAATTGCTAGTATTAGAACATGGTTTCCAAAGCAACTACTGTTGTTCAAAACATCACGTATCCGCAATTGTTTTTAAATTAAAGCTTCTGCAACTACCAAGATTTTTACAAAGTTGTTAAGAATGTTATTCAGCTGAGGTTTTCTAACAAGGTTTAAAAAGGGTATAAGTTTTTAATTATTAAGAAGGGTTTTTAATGGAAACATGGTTTTTGAAAAACACTTCAATGTGACACGCCAGATTCGAGCCAAACTTCCAGGCCGGGTTTGGGGTGTTACATATATAACTGAATATTTAAACTCTTATATACATATCTTCATAAAGCAAACCATAATAACACACATATATATATACATAATATGTGGTCGAATATATATTTTACAATTGCCAAATATGAAAACACATACATTTCATTTACAAAATCACCTATACTTTTCATTTGGCCAATTATAGATTTTACTATACATATATACTCTCATTTATGTCATGAATACATAAGTAAACCAAATGTATACTTTCACATATGCATACATATAATTCACATTAACATGTAACATTTATATCATTAATTCGAACATTCCACATGCCATAATTTCATAATTTAGTATGAATACATACCTGAGCCTTTTAAATCGATTTTTCATGCGTCAAAAAATAGCATTACATAACATTTTTATCACATATCTTTTAGCCAATTTACCTTCATTTCAAATAAGTAAACCACATTCACATACCTGATCACTTTAGCTCATTTAACACATTTGATTACTTTTACAGTTGTTCACATAAAATTTGCGAGGCATAAAGCCTAGTATAATACAACGGCACAGAGCCTACTAGGCAATAAGCCTGATATAATACACCGGCATATAAAGCCTGCTAGGCAATAAGCCTGATTTAATACACCGGCACAAAGCCTGCTAGGCAATAAGACTGATTAAATACACCGGCACAAAGCCTGCTAGGCAATAAGCTTGATATAATACACCGGTACAAAGCCTGCTAGGCAATAAAGCCTGAATTTCACTGATACAAATTCGGTCTTACACATAATTCATATTTTGAAAATCCTAGTTATTTCTTAATGTTCATATTAAGCTTTTCAAACATCATATCTCAATTGAATCGAACTTGTTCCCAAATCTCATAAACATTTATACATTCGGCAATAACTAATAAAAATTCACACAATTAAATTTAGCATATAAAGATCATATACATTCAAATTTTAAAACGTTTATTACTTATAGACTTACCTCGGACAACGGTAATCGAAACGAGACGACTAATCGACCACTTTGATTTTCCCCTCGATCCAAATTCGAATTTCACTTTTGCCAATCCGAATTAAGCTTCCAAAGGTGCCGAATATTCAAAGCTTCCAAACTCATCTTTTTCTTTTCACATTCGGCTATGGAGAAAGATGATAGCATAAAAATACAAAAAACATGGCTTTTGATTTATTTAATTAAACTTTTTTTTAAGATATTACCATTTTACCATTAAAATAAATTCATATTTACACAAATGCCAAACCAAATATCATCGAATATATTATAAATGGGCTATTTACCATTTAAGGCCATCATATTAAAAAGCCAAGACCAATTGACACTTTTAACTAATAGCATGCAACTTTTACGTTTTACGCGATTTAGTCCTTTTTATTAAATCAAGCACACAACGATAAAATTTTCGTACGAAAATTTCACACATATCAATTCACATACGTTAAACACAAAAAATAATATTAAAATATTTTTTTGACTCAAATTCGTAGTCCCGAAACCACTGTTCTTACTAGGGTCTAAACCGGGCTGTTACAAAAGGTAAGTATATAATGTTCATGTATACTTGATAAGGTAAAAGGTAAGTAAAATGTATTAATAAATTTGATTAAGTAAGTAAGTGAAGAAGTTTAAAATATGTCTATGACAATTAATGAAGTTACATTAAGTAGTATCATGCCAAGTAGTAAGATAATTCTTATGAATATTGTTATTTATTTGCATGCAAACTTACTAAGATTAATGCTTACCCCCTTTATTTTCCTTCTTTTTATAGTTTTTTCAAGCTAAATCAGGGATCGTAAAAGTATGTCGGAGGTCTGGGTACATTATCACAAGGATTATTTTGGTATAGCTAGACGTTTCATTTTGAGTATGGCATGTATAGCATCGTAGCCATTTTGTGTGTATGATCTTATGATATGGCTAATGAATGGTATGTAAATGCTAGATAAATATTAGATATTGGAATGGCTAATCAAGGATATGTTTAGTGTTATGTATGCCTAAATGCTAGTTATTCCATGGAAATCATGAAAAAGGTGAAATTAGCTTTAAAATAGTATCGACAAAGATATTGATGTGAATTTGAAAAATCACTAAAAATATTTTAAATGGATTTAGATAGTTAATAAGATATATAATTAAATCGTATTAAGTCTATTGTCATATGAAAGAAACAGAATAAATAAAAGAGTTGTATTTTATGAGATATTTAAATTTTGGTGAGACAGGGTCAGAGTGATTTCTGAATCCCCTGTTCTGAATTTAGAAATTTACTAAAAATTGTAAAAAAATAATTAGGAGTTATACTTTATATGTATAGATTCCTTATTGAGTCTAATTTTAATAGAAATAAACGTCATGGTTACTTGAATTCTGTATAGGGAGAATATTAATTTTGAAGTGAACAGAGGTCAGAGCAGCTGAACACTGAAACATGGGAAACTTTAACTAATAAACTATACTAATTTGCAAGACCAAAAATTCTGAAAAAAAAAATTAGTAAGAAGATATACAAGTCTAGTTTCAGATAAAATTTACGTATTTTAATTTCAAGTTTTGTATCTCGTGTTATGATTTATTTAGTGACTATGACGCAGATGGACAATTTATTTATGAAAGATGAAATAAATTGTTTTGATTTGTTTAAGTGATCGGAAAATTTTTATTGATTCTGGTTTGTTACCGAACAGTTTCAATTTCATGTTTTTGGGTCTCAAAGACCCTTTTTAGGGACATAATGAATGAATGAATGAAACTATAGTAATTTTAAAAGTAAATTTTTATGCCCCGAATTAGCAAGCTAAGTCTGGTAGTGCCTCGTGCTCAACTCTGGCAACGGTCTCGGGTAAGGGGTGTTACAGGAGTGGGACAGAATCATTATAGATTTTGTAGTGGATCTACCTCTTTCCCTAATAAATAAGAACTCGATTGGGTGATTGTTGACAGGCTCACTAAATTCGCCCATTTTGTTGTTGTCTGGACATACTATTCGTTAGCAAAATTGGCGGAGACTTATATGGCAGAGGTAATTTGATTGCATGGTGTCCCTTCATATATTGTCATAGATCAGGACCCAAGGTTCACATCAAAATTCTAGAAACAGTTGCAAGAATCTCTTGGAACTAGACTACATTTTAGCACATTCTTCCACCCTTAGTCCGATGGTTAGTTTGAAAGAGTAGTACAAGTCTTGGAAGATATGCTCCAGAGTTGTGTGATTGATTTTGGTATGAGTTGGGATAGGTATCTACCTTTGGCAGAGTTCACGTACAACAATAGTTATCACTCCAGTCTGGGAATTTCTCCTTTTGAAGCTTTATATGGAAGGAGATGGAAATCCCTATTTTGTTAGGTAGGGCTAAGTGAATGTAACAGCCCGTTTTTAGTCGAATCGGAATAATGGTTTCGGGACCACAAATTCGAGGTCATAAAATTATTTTAATATTCTTTTAAGTGTTTACAATATGATAGTATGTATATGTGAACGTTTCGTGAAGAAATTTTATCATTTGTATAGTTAATTTTATAAAAAGCACTAAATCACGTAAAGCTTAAAACTTGAGTTCTAATAGCTAAAGGTGTCTAATAGCTATGGTTTATTAAATTAAAGGTCCTTATGTTGTAATTATACCATTATAATGGTGGGTGGACAAATATGGGCTTATAATAAGTGTTTTAAGTGATTAATATTAAAGGTTAATATGGTAATTGATAATTAAAATAAAACAAAACAATTTCTTCTTTATTCATATCTTCTAGCCGATTTTAACAAGAAGAAAAACATTCATGGATGCTATTTAGGGTTTGAAAATTGCATGATTAAATTCATCAAGAAAGGAGAAATACGGATTTGGATCGGGGAAAAGATAGTGTTATCGACTAATCGACTCGATTCACCGTTTTAACATCCGAGGTAAGTTCATATGTTATAATTTTGTTTCAAATGTATTTTATGTGCTTTGATATAGCATGAATTGTGATTATATGATTACGGACAAGTTCGGAAATGATTCGACGAAGTTTTGACAGTTGGAATCCCGGTTGAACCTTAGGAATAATTTAGGATACTAGTGACATGTCATTAGGGATATCTTGAGTTGGCTTCAGGCCATGATTTGGCACTTCTTCGGGCCATGCATATCAGTTGATTTGGCTTCGAGCCACGATATCAGAATTTCAGTTAAGTTACCTTGATTTGGCTTCAAGCCATGGTATAGGTACTTATTGTGTAAGACCCTTGAGTATCCGACTTCTATTCCAAATGGTTCAACGAATAAATGAAATATGTGGTTGATTTTGGGATTGATACGAGATGTTACAAGGAACGTACGCTAATGAATTAAGTTTTAGAAACTATGGAATTGATAAGTTTTTGGTAAGTTATGTGAATGACCATTTGATAGCTTTGAAATCTAATATAATTATTGTATATTGTTTTCTATTATTTGAATGATTAATGAATGGTGATAGTTGCTTATTGTTAACTACGATCTTACTAAGCTATATAGCTTACTTTGTTGCTTTTCCATGTTTTATAGTGATTTCAAAGCTAACTCGGACTCAGGGATCATCGGAGACTTCATCACACTATCCACTAACACTTCAGTACTTTTGAAATTATGTTTTGGGTTATATGGCATGTATAGGGACTTTGAGTCATGTTAATTATGTTTTGGTAATGATATTGGCCATATGATTTGGCATTGTAAATGTTTATGTTTTGGCATGTATATATAACCATGTGTGATGGGTTGTTTTGGACTGTTTGGTATGTTAGAAAAATGTACATATAAGTATACTTATGTTTTGTGAATTGAGTTGGGTTGATGGTTATATGATGATTGATGATAAAAGGTACTATGAATGGTAAATTGATAAGTTGTGGATATACATATGCTTGTGAAATTAGGCCTAATTATGCATATTTGATAATGGTCAGTTTGATGATTTGAGAAGTCAAGAATTGGTATGAATTAAGGCAGTATATTGTGGTATTTATGTGCCTTTAATTGGTTAGTATTGAAATGGTAGAATTTAGGCTTGGTTTGGTTGTTTTGGATAGCATATTATGCTATAGTTTGGTATCATTTGTGTAGGTGAAGGTGTATACCAATTGGGGTGGCAAAACAGCTTGGTAAATAGCCTATTTTTGTCCACACGGACAGAGACACGGCCATGCATCTCAGCTGTGTGTGACACACGGTCATGTTACACAGTCGTGTATCCCCTATTGTGGTTTTAGAAATCAAGTCAGTATGCTCAACACGGCCTCACACATGAGCGTGTGACTTGGCCGTGTGGCATAAGTTAGTATGCTCTGTAGGTTTGGCATGGCCTAGCACACATCTGGCACATGGGTGTGTGTGGCCATTTTTAAGGCACACGAGCTAGCCACATGGGCGTGTGTGTTGGCCGTGTAACCTAAGTCAGAGAGTTACACGGGTTAGACACGGTCTGGGACACAGCCATGTGCTCCCATTTCAAATGTCCACACGGCCTGTGGTACAGGCGTGTCTGGTCGCCATGTGTCTGGCCATATAGGCGTATGTCCCCGATTTTGAAGAAAATTTTCTAAGTTTCGTAAAAGTCTCATAAGTCATCAGTTTAGTCCCAAACCATTCCCAAAGCATGTTTAGGGCCTTGTAGGCTCGTATAAGGGACAAATTGATATGAATGTATGAAATAATGCTATGTATGCTAAATGGTTGCTTAATTATTTCGTAAGTCTGGTAATACTCAGTAACCCTATTCTGGCGTTGAATACGGGTAAGGGGTGTACAGTGAAAGAAAGCTTGTTAGACCCAACTTGATTCGGGAAACGGAGGAAAAAGTTAAAATCATCTGCAATCATTTAAACATTGCTCAAGATTGCCAAAAGGCATACACGGATTGTAAAATGATGGATATTTCATATGGGGTGGGTGATAGTTTTCTCAAGGTTTCACCTCGGAAGAAAATCATTTGTTTCAGATTGAAGGGCAAACTAGCCTAAGGTTTATAGGACCGTACAAAGTTCTGGAACATGTTGGACTAGTGGCTTATTCTCTAGTACTATCACCTGATCTGTCAAGAATCCATAATGTTTTCCATGTTTTGATGTTGAGGAAATATCGATCCAATTCGAATCATATGATGCAATTGGAGACATTAGAGGTAGAACAGAACATTTTCTATGAAGAAGAACCCGTGCAAATTTTAGATAGGGAAGTAAAAAAGCTCCAAAACAAAAAGATCCCTTTGGTAAAGGTCTTCTTGAAAAATCACAAGGTTGATGAGGCTACTTGGGAAAGGGAAAGTTCCATGAGAGAGCAATACCCCTATTTTTTGGTAGGTAAAAAATCTCGAAGAAGAAATTCTCTTGAGGGAGTGCAGTCACATCCCAAACCTATGGATCCTCTAATTTAGGTGTTACAGTACTTGAGAGTTCGATTATATGGAGAAGTGTGTCTTGTGAGATTTATCAACCCCTTTTCTATGTCTTATATTTATGTCTATGTTGTTAATTTATCTCATTTACCTTATATGTCGCTTAATTATAATTATCCTCTTGATGTTAAAAATTTATTGTAACTCAGCTGAAAGTATGATTCTATTTTAGTTTGGCCAGAAAAAGGGTATAAGAAAGTTTTTCCATTTTTTGATTTTTTGTTTGTACATATTGTATTGCTTGAAACACATTTTCTTACGTGATTGTAATTGTATGGAAAATCACTTAATTTTGTATTGATGTCAACTTAAATGTGATTAAAACAAACTGACCTATAAGAAATCAGATAAGGAAATATATTAAAGAAAAGATTAATTAGCTTAATTTTATGGCTGAAATTTTAATAAAGGTGTTAGGGAGAATTATGTGAAATTGGGGTGTGTATAAGATTTTAGTAGGGTCGGCTAAAAGGTAATGTGGGGATTTGGTGGAATTATTGAAAGGTGTAAGGATTGTATTAGCCAATTTTGAAAATTTCTTGTTTCTTTTGGACGGTGAATGTGGAGGGAAGGGGAAGAGACTTGAAATTTTTATTTGGTTACTCTTTGGGTGAGCTGTTGTTCAAATGGACAGAGGGGGAAAGAGATAGTTGGTGGATTTTGAGCTCATTTAGGAGCTGATTCCTTAAGGAAAAACAATAAACTTATTGTCCTCTCCCTTGTATTTAGGAGCAGTTTGGGGAGGGTGTTTTTGTGATTGACCGAATGTTGGAGGAGGGAGGAAATCCCTCTCCCAGCTGTGTTTTGGAATGTTTAATGATGTTAACCATCCTGGCTTGTGCTTGTTCTTAGTAGAATTTCATGGCTATCAAGTGTGTTTCCTTAGTAACGAAAGTGGTTTGTTTGTTTAGCTAAAGAGGAAGTTGAAGACAGCAGTAGGAAGGGAAAGGGCATCGCACAGAGGTAGGTTTAGCTGTAGCTTCTGGTGAGTTCCCCTTGTACTCTTCCATGTCTTTTATTTTTTTTGCTGGTATGTTTGGATTTTAAAGCTGGTGAGAATGGCCAATGTATGCAATAAGGTGTGTTGCTAATGCTTGGTACATTTAATGTGTTTCGGCTGTTATGGAAGGTTTTTGTCCAGAAATTTGTATGGTTATGAAGCTTAAAAGTCTTCTACTGGAAGTATTATTGCTACCATTAATGTTGTAGGTAGCTGACAATGAATATAAATTAAACACTGTAAGTGTGCCGGATTAATGATGTTCAGAGAGTGGTGTATTTATGTTGTTTTAAGGACTGATGTTTGGTGTACTAATGCAACAGAAAAATTGTTGTTTAGATGTCAATTAATGTTTTCTGGGTGACTGTAAATTTATGTTAATAATGGTTGAAGGTGTTAATGAACAAATGATATATAAATGAGCTATTTAGATGTTAAATAATGTTGTCTAAATGGATGAAGACTATGTTAACTAAAATTACTATTTTAATTGTTTTACAAGCTAAAATTTAAGGGGATTGCATGTCAAAATTAATTGTACATTAAGGCTAAAGTTTTTGTGTCTGATGTTTCAATTCAATCTAAGTGATGGTGTCCGAAAGTGATCTGCGGTGTTGCATTAAAAACATTTATTTTAGTCTAAAATGAGACAGATTTAATGCATCCAAAAACTAATCAAGGCCATGTACGATTCATGTTGTGTTGATGGGTTATCACCATCCATATGGGGTTAATTAATTACCGAAATTGAATTGGATAAATGGTTGTGTTTATTTGATGTTAACCAATTTGTGATGAATAAAGATGTTTTACTAGTTCAAATTAATTAATCTTGATGCATGTTTGCTGTTCGGAACATTCTTAGTATAAATGTGTAAATCTTAATTGAATTGCTAAAGCTTCTCGAAGGTCAATAATTGTTGGGAATTGACCCGTATAAATGATAAACCACAATTTATACATATTTTTATCCCATGCTTAGCACATTTATGGATGATTTCTCCTTAGATTTTGTGAATTCGATGCTCCTAATCCTTTAAATTCATGTTTTATACTTAGGTGAGCGTAGGAGAGTAAAAAGAGTGAGAAACGGGCCGAAAACGGAGAAAATGGACCAACATGTGAAATCAACACGGCCTGGACTTTTGTACATGGGCAGACCATACGCCCGTGTCCATTCAACAGACTTGAACACAGTTTGAAGCAATCACACACGGGCATGTCCCTGTCGAGCCCAAGTCTAGTCCTATTTGGAAAAGGCCACTCTTGAGGGTTTAGAAGCATTCTAAAGCCTATATAAACACCCCAGGAGGTACCAAAAAGTGACACACGGAGTAGGAGGCAAGGAATTACTCAAGGGAAGCCGATTGATCCATCTCAGAAGCCAGATTCACCTTCAAGGCTGAAGATCTCCCTTCAATTCGCTTCAAGAGTTCTTATGTTTTCTTTATGTTTTGTTATCATTATTCTTTTGAGATGTTTTCTTTCATAAATATGAACTAAACCCCCTAAATACCTAAAGGGAATGAAACCTAAGACAGATCTTGTTATTATTATCTGAATTGTATGATAAATATTTGACTTGTTCTTAATTATGAATTCTTAATTCTTGCTTTAATATTCCAGCATATTGATTCAAGTATTGATGTGCTTATTTAGAGGAGCAAAAGTCCCTGTCTAAGAGTAGATCTAACATAATTAAGCGGAGTTGATTGCACGCCTAGAGATAGGGTGACAACATTTTGCTGGATTAGGGTGAAACCTAATAAGGGAATCCATAGATCGAGTTAATGCAACACTAGGGAGTTAATTAGAAAGAGATTTCAATTAATCAACCTAGGGTTAGACGTTCTTAGTCTCGAAAGAGATAATAATATAAATTAGAGATTTCTACGGATCAAGTCAAGTGAATAAATCATCTGATTCAGAGTCAATAACAAGTGAAGTCTAGGTGGATTTTTCCCTTAGGTATTGTCCAAATCATTCAATTTTTCCAAAAGTTATTTCCACAATTTATTTTCTGTGCAATCTTAGTTTAGTAATTAGTTTAGATAAAACAAACCCTTTATTTTTAGGCTAGATAATAAAAAGAAAGTTAATACTAGTACTTTTAGTCCCTTTGGGTTCGACATCCCGGTCTTGCCATAAGCTATACTACTGTTTGATAAGGTGCGCTTGCCTTTGTTGTGATAATAGTTAGTTTTCAAGAATGAATATTCATAAATTATAAAACTTATCAGGATTAACATCACATCAATAAATAATGAAATAGTAAAAGTGGAGAAGAATGAACACAAATATTTTATGTGGAAAACTCTTCCGAATAGGATAAAAACTACGATAAAAGGAGGCTTCGACTTTTCACTAAATGAGTAAACAAACAAGAGTACAATATGGAGAAAATAACCTAAATATACTAAACGTACATTACCCAAAACCCTGAATTCAAAGCTCAAAATTTCAAAGAGCAAACTGGTAAACAAAACATTAAATCCCATAAGACACTCATAGAAGGGGTATAAAAATACTCTCCATAATTACCACAAAACTCTCACCTAAACTCATCTGTGACTACATCTTGTCGCCCTCAACAGCCCTCATTGATTGGCAGGTCAAAATAGATAAACAATGGCCCCTTTAAATAACCATAGCTTAGCATTCTAATCATATTAAAATATCTCCAGAATAAATAGAGTCCAACTGGAGAAGCAATACTGCTTGAAGTCTAAAATGCAACTGTTAAATAGGAGAACACGTCATGACATCGTGATGTTATTTTCACCTTGTTGTGACATCCAGAGTCACGTTGTCACGACATCATGATCTTCCTCGTCGCGAAGTCATGATCCTCCTCGTCGTAACATCACCATCTGTTTCTCTGAAAATACGAGACACACCCCACAAATCTCCACCTTAACTCATATTAACCATGCCTCTTTTTTCATGCCCCATCACAGGCTTAATCGGAACTAAACCGATAGTTTTAAAAACTTTTGAAGTGCATATAAAATTTTCACAAAAACAGGGGACACACGCCCATATGGCCCGGTCGTGTCTCTCACACAGCCAACAAACACGCCTGTGTCACCGGCCGTGTGGACATTCGAAATAGGATTACGTGGCTGTGTCCTAACCTGTGTCTGACCCCGTGTAACTCTCTGACTTGGGTTACACGGCCAACAAACACACCCGTGTGGCTAACCCGTGTGCCATAAAAATGGCCATACATGCCCGTGTGCCAGGCCATGTGCTAGGCTGGGCCAAACCTGTAGGGTATACTGACTTATGCCACACGATCAAGTCACATGGCCAAGTCACACACCCATGTGTGAGGCCGTGTGGAGCATACTGACTTGGTTTCAATTTTAACACCAGAAGACACACAACCGTGTAACATAACCATGTGTAACACACTACTAACACACACACCTGTATCTCTACCCGTGTGGACAAAATAGGCTATTTACCTGTAACACCCCTTTACCCGTGTCCGACGCCGGACAGGGTACGAGGCATTACCAAACTTAAACATAACCAATCATACAAAACCGAGTTATAAAATTTCATCCAAATTAAAAATTTTCATGTTTCATCATAAAGTCCCTAATATGGGTTTACGAGGCCCAATACATACTTTGAAAGTGGTTCGGGAACAAACTGAGAACTTTTAAAAACTTTAAAAAATTTCTTGAAAAACAGGGGCATACCCCCTGAGTACATAGCCGTGTGGCTAGCCGTGTGGATGAAAGTTAGGCTATTTACCAAGCCTTTTTCCATCCAAAACATTTACACACTTATACCAAATTTATCAACACACAACATGGTATTATCATAAACATACAACTTAACAAATAATAGCCAACATCAATGGCCTTATACAAAATGAACTATCAAATAACATAGGCCAACATTTTAGGCCAAATCAATTATGACACATAACAAAATAACCAAGTCCCCTATACATGCCATAATTCAAAAAATTTCTTTCAAAATACCAAAAGAGTGTTGATAGTGTGGATGGATCTCCGACGATCTCCGTACCCCGAGTTAGCTTGGTGACACTATAAAACAAGGGAAAAGAGAGGGGAGTAAGCATATAGCTTAGTGAGTAGGTATGTAAATAATAAACAAATTATTAACATGCTTTATAAATCCTCAAAATATGTTTTCAAAGTAATACAATCATAACTACACATAGATCCACTATTTACTCAAGTTCAAAACAAGCTGTCTATTCGTGTCATAGTCACTAAATTATTTATATTTAGAGCTATGGAATCCAAATTAAGATCCACTAATTTTTCCAGAAACTAGACTCGCATATATTCTTACCATAAAATTTTCATAATTTTTTGTTTATCCAATAAGTACAATTTATTCTTTAAAGTCACCTCTATTTCGCTGTCTGACAGTTCTGACCCCTATTCACTAAAAATTAATTATCTTCTCATAAAAAATTTAGATGATGTTCCCATTTGTTTATTTTGAAACTATACTCATTAAGGATTTTATAAATATAAATTATAACCCATAATTATTTTTTACAATTTTAATGATTTTCCCAAATCAGAATAGGGGATTCCTAAATCATTCTGACTCTGTCTCAAAATATTCAAATATATCATAATATGAAATTCTTTTACTTACACCATTTCCTTTATATGAAAATAGACTCAATAAGCTTTAATTTCATATCTTATTCAACCTCTAATTCGATTTATACCAATTTTGGTGATTTTTCAAATTCACACAACTGCTGCTGTCCAAAACTATTTTATTACTAAATTTCACTCTTTCATGTTTTCTTTGTAGTAACTTTCATTGTAACACTTACTCCATATCAATCTTACTAAAGTTCGATCACATATCGAGCCCATTGCTCATAAGTTTACACATACGTACCTACACTTATTCATCACATAGCCATATTCAATTACACTTAGTCATTTCCCGTTGAACACATCGGAATAATAACGGATACCCGGTGGCCTGCACATAGTGTCACCCTTGTAGTCAAAGCTTCCTTCTTCACAAAGTGGCCTTCACATAGTACCACACTTGTGACCAAAGCTATCTTTCTTCAAAAAGTGGCCTTCACATAGTACCACACTTGCGACCAAGCTATCTCTTCTCAAAGTGGCCTTTACATAGTACCACACTTGAGTCACTAGTGACATGTCACTTGTATCCTATTCTGTTCCTAATGTTCAACCAGGAAATTTCTCACTTTTCGATACATGTCAATTTCATTCAATATTCAGCCACATTTCATAAAACATAATAAAATGTGATAACATAAGTAAAAACGATGCATTATTTACATACAAACTTACCTCGATGCAAAATATGACGAATTTACAATTTAGTCCACAACCTTTTCTTTTCCCCGATCAAGGCCAATTCCTCGTCTTTCTCGATCTATAGTAACACATTTAACTCATTTAATACTCACATTATTCAATTTAGTCCAAAAATCATACTATGGAAAAATTACATTTTTGCCCCTAAAGTTTCATATA
Organism: Gossypium arboreum; assembly: GCF_025698485.1. Taxonomy (NCBI): domain Eukaryota; kingdom Viridiplantae; phylum Streptophyta; class Magnoliopsida; order Malvales; family Malvaceae; genus Gossypium; species Gossypium arboreum. The sequence continues at coordinate 71,130,275 of NC_069081.1, forward strand.
TTTACAATTTTCCCATAGGCTCGTAAGATGAAAAGAACTTATTTTTCTCAAATCCTAAGCCCAGCTGATTCATATTCCCTCTTACAGCAGCTCACATTTTTCACTAAATCACATTTTCTACAAATAATTTTACAACTTTTACAAATAAGTCCTTTTATGCAATTCATCAAAAATTACTTAGTAAATTGTTTATCACACCCCCAAACTTTCATATTCTTCCATAAAACATCAAAACACATGCATTTCATCCATGGGTAAATTTTTAAACACAAACCCTAGCTCAAAATAATGGTGGAAATAGCTAAACCGAGCTACAAGGATCTCAAAAATGTAAAGAACATTCAAAACAGAGCTAAAATGGACTTACAATCGAGCTTGGAAGCTTGAAAAACCCTAGCTATGTCTTCCTCATGTGAAATTCAGCCAAGGGGTTGAACATGGACAAAAATGATCTTTTAATTTTGTTTTTAATTCATTTTAATTACCAAATGACCAAATTACCCTTAATGAAAAACTTTAGAAATATACCAAAACATGTTCATTTTTGTCCACCAACTTAAGCAATGGTCTAATTACCATTTAAAGACCTCCAATTTAAAATTTCATAACAATTGGACACTTCTAACATGTAGAACTCAACTTTTGCATTTTTTACAATTTAGTCTTTTTGACAAAATTGAGTGCCCAAACGTTGAAATTTTCGAACAAAATTTTCACAAAATCCTTCTGTGAAATTGCAAACTATAGAAATATAATAAAAGTAAACTTTATTACTGTAACACCCCGTACCCGAGACCGTCGCCGGGGTCGGACACGAGGGGTTAACAGACTTCGTTCACTTAATTTCACCGTTCATAAAAAAAAATTTCCAGACAGCTGGCTAACTGTGTCACTGTCACCTTAAAAATCATATCTTGAGTTCTACAACTCGAAAATCAGTTTCGTGATTTTTCCCTGAAACTAGACTCATATATCCATCTAAAAATTTTTTTCTACAATTTTTTGGTCGGGCCAATTAGTACAGTTTATTAGTTAAAGTCTCCCCTGTTCCAGGGTGCGACTACACTGACCTTCATGCACTACGACCTGGATATCTCCCTGTACAGGGCTTCAATACTGATGCCGTTTCTTTCTATAGAAACTAGACTCAAAAAGGAATCTATACATATATGGCATGACTTCTAAATGTCTCGGGTTAATTTATAATGAATTTCCAAAGTCGGAACAGGGAATCCAGAAACAGTTCTGGCCCTGTTTCACGAAAACCTAAATATCTCTTAACATACAACTCATATGACCGTTTCGTTTCTTCCATATGAAAGTAGATTCATCAAGGTTCATTTATATAATTTATTCACTATTTAATTCCATTCCTAATATTTTTAGTGATTTTTCACATCCACATCGCTGCTGCTGTCAGCATCTGCCTTTAAGGTAGACTTTACCTATTTCATAGTTTCCATGATTCAATTAGCCCTTTTTGCATACATAGCACAAAGTATAATCATGATTAACCATTCCAATGGCTAATCGTTCCCAAACATTTCCATACCTCTTAGTGATCAACATACAAACGATTATAGTACTATGCTAAAAACGTATATAAGCCATTTTCGAATGGCTATCCAAAGTTTTACATACCAAAGTTCAAACAAACATAATAGCCTATACATGCCGAAATGTTCTCTTAGACCATCTAAGAAGAAGATACCAAAAAGTTGCTAGTCGGTGTGATGACTTCGATGACGGTCCCGAATACGCAAAAAGTCGAGTCCAAGAAACCTAAAATGGGTGACAAGCAAACACCGAATGAGTATATAACTCAGTAAGTCATAAGCATTACACTACCATCCATTAATAAAATTTTCACAAGAGGAAACAACGAAATGAGGCTAAGTACTCCATCCATACCGAACTATGCCATAGTTTCTTAGACCTTACGATTCAATCTCATTCCAAGTCCTACATTGACATTTCATACGCTATTTAATAAAATAATTGAGGCATTTCCATACACCATTTTATTTTCGTTACAATCATACAACTAAGCGAACTTTCATCTATTCCACGATGAACCTTATGTACGTGACTTCAATTATAATCATCACATAGGTTCAAACTTACCATGCTCAACTCCAAATATAAACTTAGCACCTATTAGCCATGAACTCAAGGTACTCACCCTTTCCGCTGTCCGAAATCGACTCGGTAAGGTCGCACCCTTAATATAAATAATTGATAGAAATATATATATATATTGGGTTCGCACACATAGTGCTTAATAATCAACCACGCACACTTAGTGCCATGTACTTTAAACTCGCACACTTAGTGCCATGCATTTCAAGCCCGCACACTTAGTGCCAATCTCACAACCGTGAACACTTATTGCCCGCACACTTAGTGCCGAAAACCAGCCACTATATACGCTTCACTTCCTTTTTACATTCGACAATTTCATCTCTACATACATATACATTTGTATACATTTCATCTCATTAAACACAATTGCATAGGTATTACGATCATTTAAATCAATACCAACTATATGCTTAATGACTTACCTTGTGTTGGGTAAAATAATTCCAAGTCGGCTACTCGATGACCTTCGATTTCCCTTGTTGGACGCTCTCCTTTAGGATCTTGAGCTTAAACAAATAAATTAACTCATTCAACCGCTTTGCTACATATATGGGTATTCACATTTTAATGATTTTATGACATACGAACGGCATGGTAAAATTTATATCTTGCTACCTTATGCTCTTAGCTATTAACTAATAACCATATGCTATCGCCCTACTATCAATAATCCAATCACACATGCATATATATATATATGGCGAATGTACAAAGCTTAGACTCATCATCACCTATGCTCTTAATTTGATGGCGAATATGCATACATATATATATATAATATCAACTATACTATCATCTTTAATTCACCTAATCACAAAATTTCATCTCATGAACACTTGACTGAATTTTTCCTAATCTAGCATGGCTTCACATATATTTGTAACATCCTATAAATCCACATATATCACATTTCTACATAAATTTTCTTTTACTTTTCCTCTATTTCCATTCACAACATCAAAAGCACCATACACATGTATCATTACAAAGCTTCACACTTAGCATGCAAATGACATCAACACAAATCCACCTTAGCCGAAACTTAACTCATCTTCATGCCTCATCACCACAACATCAAACATCAAACATCAACCAAGAAGACAACACCCATGGTCGAATATCATCCCCTTCTCATAGCAAAGATTTAAACCATGGGCTAGGTAGAACTCAAACTAACAACTAAAAACATGCATGAATCTCATGGACAACATCAAACATACCTTAGTCTAGCAAACTACCATAGCTGATTTTCTCAAGCTCTTCCCCCCCTTCTTCTTAGAACATTCGGCCAAGGAAGAAAAATGTGAAAGGATGGACACATTTTTTTTTCCTTTGTTTTCATCATATTCCCTTTTTTTTTTCTTTCATTATTCTATTCTTTCTAACATAACCACTAACCCAACATGTTTGCAACATGTTTCCACTCCTAGCATGGCCGGCCACCATGCTTAAATTTTGGGTAAATTGACATGCAAACCCATCATTTTCACAACATGCATTAATAGACCACTTTACATTTGCCTAGCACATTTCTAAATTTTCTCACACAAGTCCTATTTGATAAAATTCACTTACAATTAACAAAATCCAAACATGAAATTTTCACACATGCATATCTACATATAATGAGCATCAACTATGACGGTTAATTATTTTTACGACTCGGTTTAGCGGTCCCGAAACCACTTTCCGACTAGGGTCAATTTAGGGCTGTCACAATTACGTTGGATTTGTGTTCCAGAAACCATTATTCTGACTAGACCCAAAATCAGGTTGTTACATTATCAAGCCATTTTGCCACCCAACTTGCACAAACCTATACCGAAATAAATTGCACAACTCATGGCATAAAAATAGGCATTTAAACCAACCAATTTAAGCCTAAATCATGCATATTCTATACCACCTTCCTCAATACACACAAGATACAAAATATACCATACCATTTAGACCAAAATCACATTTACAATTCAATTAAGTATACACTTCCAAATATGCATCACTTAGCCTAATTTCACAAGCAAACTAATATCCACAATCAACCATTTGATACTCATAATGCCTATTACCATTAAGCATCACACAACCATCATTCAACACATTTCACAAGACATAGACACACATATATATACATGTTTCAAACATACCAAAATAACCCAAAATGAGTCATCACTCATGGCTATATATACAAACCAAAACATATACATTTTCTAGCCAATTCAAATGGCTAAATTCATTACCAACACATAACTAAAATGACCAAAGTCGCTATACATGTTATATACTTAAAACATAAGTTTAAAAGTATCAAATTAATAGTTGGATAGTGTGACGATGTCTCCGACGATCCTCGAGTCCGAGCTAGCTTTAAAGTCACTATAAAACATAGAAAATTAAACAAAGTAAGTTATATAGCTTCGTAAGTTCATATGAATTATACTCAATCTTAACATAGATATACAAATCATCAAATTGAACTATAACACCCCTAACCCGTATTAGTCGTTGGAACAAGGTTTCAGAGTATTACCGGATCATTCAGAACATTTTTCAATTAATTTACGTAAATTACTATTCATTTACTGAGATCATACAAATTGTCCCTTATGTGGGCCCTCGAGGCCGAAAACGATTGTTAGAATTAAATCGGGACTAAATCGGGAACTCTGGGAATTTTTCATAAAATTCCAAAAATTTTCCTAGGTACAGGGCTCACACGCTCGTATGGTCTAGGAACACGTCCGTGTGGTCAGGCCGTGTACTACACACGCCTGTGTTCCTAACCCATACAACTCTCTAACTTTTAAAGCATGAAGAAATTGAAGTCACATGGCCAAGTCACACGCCCGTGTGCTAGGCCATGTGCCGAATTTTTATTTTCAAAATTTTGGTGCAGTTTTCACACAGCCATGTAACATACCCGTGTCCAAGGCCGTGTCAACCACACGGCTGAGATACACGCCCGTGTCTCAGCCCGTGTGCCCAATTCTGAGCATTCTATTTCATTTTTAAGATGCAGGGAACACACGGCCGAACCATATGCCCATTGGACAAATCGTGTGTCACACACGGCCAAGACACACGCCCGTGTGTCTGCCGTTGTTGTGGACAAAATAAGGCCATTTACTAGCCCCATTTTTCACCCAAAACTTACCATTTTCCTACACTAAAACTCACAAGCATATATCCACCAATCCAACATCATATTCACAAGAAATTTAACATCAATCATATAGTATTATCTCATGCACCAATAGATATAAACTTACTCATGTCATAAACTTATATGCTAACACAATTTCACCAAACCAACTCATAATGAGCACTTATGTGATTATCAAAACATCACTTTAAAATAGCCAAACTTAAACCATCATTAGCCACTCCAATGGTTAGGTTACAAAACAACCATTACAAGCCATCATTGGCCAACTAAGCTTATACATGCCATTATACCAAAATGAGATTTCTATTTATTCCCAAAATAAGATAGTGTATAGTGTGATGACCACTCCAACCGGCTTCCAACCTTCGTGAGCTTTGAGCACTATAAAATAGGGAAAAATAAAAGGAGTAAGCATTTTATGCTTAGTAAGTCAGTATAACAGGAAATAAAGTTATCGGTCTTATTTATTAACACAAGCAAATGTAAATACATATTCCATCAATTTTGGTTAAATTACCTAAACACATACACTTATTCAAACAAGTTAGTCACATAATATCATATGAATATCAAGTAAACATAAATGAGTTCACCAGATTACAAGCTTCCATTAATTTCACCTTTCCACTCTTCAAGAGTCTTTTTCGTTGAACTATTAAAATCTCGATGGATGTTCAAGTAATATACACACGTGCAAAAGTACCCATTGGGTACATAATAAAAAGGCACACCCTTGAGTCGTACATTTTACCGTAGGATTACTAGTCCAGGCTAAATCCTATCCGTAGCATATGCTCTAAGGAGCTTAATATGGATTACCCGTCCGGCCTAACCTAACTCAATAGGGCTTACATTAAAATTACCCATCTGGGCTAAATTCTATTTGCAACATATGCACTATTATTTTCAACCCATCAAAATTCAACATTCGATCGGAACACGATAATTTGTCCATATTACACAACTTAAACTATTTCATTATGTACATATATCATCTCACATATAACAACACAATCATACAATTCAATTCAAGGATATTAACATACATTATTATGTTACACAAACTTACCTTGAAAATGGTTATTTTTTGAATTTCAACTAACCCGAAACCTTTTACTTTCCTCGATCTAGTTCCGTAGTTGGTCTTTTTGGATTTATATGGATAAATTTAACTATTAATCTATCATATTTCATATACATTTGCATTCTATTGCATCCTAGGAAAAATTATCATTTTGTCCCTATCCTTTTCAAAAATTTCGATTTCGTCCCTAGGCTCAGAAAATGAAATTCATGCAATTTAACCCTCTTTCCAAGCCTAGCCGAAATTTATAAAAAACATTTACAGCACACATTTCTCACAAATTTTAGAATTTTCCATGGGTTTTTACCATTTTTCATTTTAGTCCCTAAATCAAGTTTTCATCAAAAATTACTTTGTAAAAGTTGTTTATCTATGAATAACTTTTCATTTTCTACCATAAATTTCTAATTTTCAGCATATTCATCCATGACCCAAATTTCATACCTTGATAACTTTTCAAATTAATCCCCTAAATAGAGAGATTAGACTATCCTAGTTTCAAAAATATAAAAATCCTTAAAAACGAGACTTGATTTCATACCTTTTCAAGCTCTGTAAGTTTTCTTCCTCTTTCCTAGGGTTTCCATAGAAATTTTTTGGAAGATGATATGAAATTAGATAAATATTTCTTTTTATTTAATTTCCATCTTTTAATTTTAGTGATTTCCAATTTAGTCCCTTGCCTTTTCTAATTTTTCATGGATGAGTCATTAAAATATCTACTAACTACTCTTCATTACTGTATAAGGACCTTAAGTTTTGAATTCCATAACTATTTGATACCTATAGCTTCTAGAATCCAACTTTTGCATTTTATGCAATTTAGTCCTTTACCTAATTACCCATACAATCAGTAAAATTTTCGTATCAAAATTTTCATGTGACCTTCCTATCATGATGCCAAGCATAAAATAAAATAAAATTATTTTTATTTTTATTTTTTTTACTCAGATTTGTGATTTCAAAACCACTATTCCGACCTCACCGAAATTGGATTGTTACATGAACATTTTAACATATAGTTCATTTAACTAAAAAACCTTCACATTTTCAATCATAATCTTATATATGAACTTCGCAACTTCTTCGATTTAAGCTTGTACGGTTCATGTACATACCTGTACCATCTCGTATCAATCTCATACACATCCATGTCTTTTATTTACCTGTTGAACGATTCAGAATATTATCGAATACATGGGAAGCTAGCACTCGAAGTGCCACATATATAGCCGAAGCTATCTCAATCTCATATCACATGTACTGCTTACACTAGAGCTATCAACGGGCCTGCTCACACAAGCTGTGGGTCAAGACGTAATTACACGGTGCTGCTCACACAAGCTGTCAAGTAACCACAACACATCCCAGTATACTCAGCCACCAATAGGATGTGTAGGACCAGCACCCATATCACATAATCACAATAATCCCTAATGACATGTCACTAGTATCCAAATCTATTCATAAGGTCCAATTGATATTTCGAATGCCTAATCATTCTAAAATCGTTGTCGAACATGTTCAAAGTCTCATATTCACAATTTATGCAATATCAAAGCATTTAAAATACATTTATAACGAAACTTATTACATACGAACTTACCTCGATTCACAAAAATGATGGAATGAACCGACTAATTCGATACTTTATTTTTCCCTCGATCAAAATCCAAGTTTCACTTTTCTTAATCTATATGTAATCAAATTTAGCTTATTTAATAACCTCACTATTCAATTTAATCCAAAACACTTATTAAAGCATATTTACACTTTTTCCCTAAATGTTTCACAACTTTTACAATTTAATCCTTATTTCATAAAAACACGAATTCAAGCAATTTAACCACAACCCATGCTATCCGAATTATAATTAGGTCCCTAGCAACCCATATTTTCCATTTATTTCACATTTTAACTATAAAGTTTTCACATTTCACAATTTAATCCCTATTTTGCATTTTTCACTAAAAATCACTTAACAAAACTTGCATAACTACCATCAAACATTCATAATCTATCATTAAACATCAAAATATTCATGTATTCATCAATGAAAACATCTAAAATCTTTAATTTTTTTGCAAAATAGTCCCTGGGCTAGCTAGGCCTAGCTACAACAATCTTAAAAATATAGAAATCACTAAAAACCGAACAAAAATGGACTTCCAATTAAGCTTGTATATGGCCAAACCCTAAAATGGACAAAAATGGCTTCCTTCCTTATTGTTTTTGGTTGAATATGATGACTAAAAGATGGTAATGTATTTTTATTTTTTTTACTTATTCTTTATTGAGTTATTTACTATTATAACCTTTAATTAATTCATCAAAACACTTAATAATATGTCCATATATGTCCACTCATGTTTCAAATGGTCAAATTAAAATGTAAGGACCTCTAAATTAAGCTTCCATAGCTATTAGATACCTTTAGCTAATGAAACTCCACTTTTACACTTTACGTGATTTAGTTATTTTTATCAAATTAACCATCTAAATGATAAAATTTCTTAACAAAAATTTCACACAAACATATTATACGTTTTAGACATTAAAATAATAATAAAATAATTATTTTAACTTCAAATTTGTGGTCCTGAAACCACTGTTTCAATTTGACTAAAAACAGGTTGTTACACAATAATACACGAATAGAAAGAAAATATTAACTCTCTCCACCTTAACTATAACCCTCTATGACCAACATTGCCTCAAACACTCTGCGAACTATTTGAGTCCTAAAGACCAAAAAGGAATGAGATTCTTCTCTAAATCAGGCACATGCTTGACATCTGACACGACTCCACCTTCAACCTAATTATACGTGGATAACAGCAAATCGCCATCCTTGTCTTTAGCCACATTAGCTACCTTCATAATTATCTGACACTAAAAAAATTAAAATTTGTGGTTTATCGAACTTTTCGATATCAAAAGACATTGTCCCACAAAACGAGTCAATCTATAAAAGTTGAATCGTAGCTCTGATACTAGTTTGTTGGGGATCAACCCATATAAATAACGAGATAGTAAAAGTGAAGACGAATAAATACAAATATTTTACATGGAAAACTCCTCTGAAGAGAATAAAAATCACAGGCAAAAGAAGCTTCAGCTTTTCACTAAATGAGTAAACAAATGAGAGTACAATATGGAGAAAATAACCAAAATGTACCAAACAAACATTACACAAAAACCCGAATACAAAGCTCAAAATTTCAAAGAGCAAATCGATAAACAAAACCCTAAATCTCATAAGGCACTTACAAAATGGGTATAAAAATACTCCCTATAATTATCACAAAACTCTCACCTAAGCTCATCTGCAACTACAATTTATCACTCAAAAAAATAGCCTTCATTGATTGGCATTTCAAAATAGGGATGAAATGGTCCTTTTAAATAGGCTTAGATTGAAGTTCTGATCATACTAAAATATCCCTGGAATAAATAAAGTCAAACTGGAAGAAGCAGTCTTGCTTGAAGTCTAAATCGCGACTACCAAATAGGAGAAAATGTCGTGACATCAACTTTGCCTCATCATAATGTCCCGAGTTACATTGTCACGACACTATGATCCTTCTCGTCACAACGTTGCCATCTATTTCTCCAAAAATACAAGGCACACCCCACATTAATGATGGTCGAGGTTGGAGGGATTAGAATAGTGATAATTCAAATGTAGGAGGGACCAGAGGAAAAATGTGTTCGTTTCTTTTAAGTTTTTGCCTCCGATACCGCATGTAAGTGCAAATATTGATTGGCAGAAAAACTCCAACTATTCGATAGATTATATAGGATAGAAATGAATCAAATGGCTTTGCGGAGGAAAGTTAGGTTAAGCTGCGGGAATAAATGAATCAAATAGATTTCTGGAGGAAAGGCTAGTTAAGTTACAAGAAGAAAGGAGTTTCACGATGGTATGAGTTGAATCTTATCGTAGTGAGGAGCTATAAAACCTTTATGGGCCGGATGACTATATGTATGTAACAGCCTGGTTTAGACCCTAGTTGAAAAAGTGGTTTCGAAACCATAAATCCGAGCCAAAAAATATTTTAATATTATTTTCTGTGTTTACAGTGTGTGGTTAAACATGTGTGAAAGTTTCATATGAAAATTTAACCGTTTGTATGCTTAATTTGATAAAAGATAATGCAAAAGTGGTCTTCTATATGTTAAAGTGTTTTTTTGATATGGCTTTTATAATGTGAGGTCCTTATTATGTTATTAGACCATTGATAAGGTTAATGGACATTAATGACCATCCATTAAGTTGATTTTTAAATGGTTTAGTATGGTTAAAATTGGAAATTGATTATTAAGGTTATATTAATAAAACAAAAGCCACCAGTTCATATTATTTTCATCTCATTTTGCCAAAATTAAAGAAAGAAAGGCTAGGGTTCTTGTGTTTTGATATTCGGCTACTTCCAAGCTTAATTAAGGTATGGTTTTGACTTGATTTTTGATAATTTCTACGTTTTTGTGATCGTTGCTCTGTATACTATCATGCCCATGTATGAATTTTGGAAATTGTTGATGATTTTGAGTTGAGCCATTGTTGATAATGTGAGTTTTATGAAGTTTGATGATAGTAAATGGAATATATGTGTTAGATTACTATGTTTTGTCTAGGGATTTTTTATGAATTTGAGTATTTTAGACTAAGTTATGAAAATGAAAAAATGAGGGACTAAAATGTGAAATAAATGATAAACATGGGTTGATAGGGACCATAGGAAAATTCAGCTAAGGCATGGTTTTGATGAATTTTATATATTTGGTGTTTTGTGTAAAAAGGACTAAAATGATAAAATGTGTAATTTTAGGGGCTAAAGTGCAAAAATGCCCAAAATGTGTTTGTGTATTAAATTGAATGTGTTGGTGATTAAATAAGTTAATTTTGAATACATATAGATCCAGAAAAGAGAAATTCAGACCTAGATTGAGGAAAAATAAAGTGCTCGATTGATCGACTAATATCGTTGTTTTTACATCCGAGGTAAGTCCGTGTATAATACATATTGTTTGTATAATGTTTGTATGTGATGAAATAAAAAGAAATGAGATTGAGAAGTTGGAGTATGTGAAATGTGAATCGAATTTGAGGCACTAAGTGTGCGAGAAATGAAATAGCTACAGCTATTAAAAATGGTACTGAGTGTGCGAGAGTATAACAACAATGGCTGAATAAATGGCACTATGCGTACGATACTGATATAAGTTCGGTTTAATGAAATCGCACTAAGTATGCGATATTATTATAGCTTCGGCTAATTAATTGGCACTAAGTGTGCAAGTTCATCGAATGTTCAAGTATGATCAAATGAAGTAGTGCATCGATCATCGAAGTGATAAATGTGATAGATAAGAACGTGACGTTATAGGTATGTACGGAACCTATGTGGTTGATGATATTGTGTATGAAGTAGATGAAAGGTTATGTAAATGAATGATGACATGAGTTGCATTAAGTGTTAGCTAATTGATAGAATTTTATTTTAATTGATGAGTTAAATGTGTTATATCATGAACTTACTGAGCTTTAAAGCTTACTGTGTGAAATATTCTCTGTTTTTTAGTGCTATAGAGCTAGCTCAGATTCAGGGATCATCAATGACTCACTCACACTATCGGATATCTATTTTGGTACCATTTTGAGAGTTGTATATATGGTATATGGAATGTATAGGCTAGAAGTATTTAGTATGTTTTGTGATGTGAGCATCTACCCATGAGATTTGGCTTGTAAATGTTAGTATGTATGGCCTTTTAAGTTGGCCTAAATGATGTGTTTGATAGGTATGTTATATGATAAATATAATGTTTATGTGATGGTTTGAATATGGAATGTTGAATTGGTAAGTTTTGTGGTATGAAGTATGTGATAAAATGATGAGTTTATGTATTTGGAACTTATGTAAGTTGTGATCATTTTGGTACATTGATTTGGTATGTTGGTTGTGAAATTGAGTAGTGAATTGGATGGTAATTGAATGGCATGAAATATATATAAATTGGTTGATTTGGTTGCCTATGAATGTATGCAAATAATGCTAAAATGATGTAGTTTTGGACTGCTTGAGTTAGGTGGGAAATGTGGCTTAAACCAAGCCTAATTTCACCCCACACAGTTGAGCACACGGGCGTGTGTCTCAACCATGTGTCTATTGTAACTTAGCCATTTAAGTCAGTCTCGAGCACGGCCTAGACACACGGGCGTGTCTGGTGGCCAAGTAAGGCACACAACCTTGGTACATGGGCATGTGTGGCCATTTCGAAGGGTACACGGGCTAGACATACGGGCGTGTGGTCGAGCTTGTGACCCAAATCAATTTCGACCATGGCCAAGGTACACGGACATATCTTGTGACCATGTGGTGAAGCAGTATGTATGCCCTATTTTTCCATGGCCTTGACACACATGCGTGTCTAATGCCGTGTGAGGCACACAGCCTGTTCACACGGGCGTGTGACCTTTATAACTTAGAAAAATGTTTAAGTTTTGGAAAAATTTGTATGCGCTCGATTTAGTCCCGACTCCTTTCTAAAGTATGTTTAAGGTCACGTTGACCTAAGTAAGGGACTTATTGTTGATGTTTGATTATGATTTGAGAATAATCTATATGAATTGTTCGTAAAATATTTCGATTTGTCTGATAATGCCTTTAACCCTAATCTGGCGACGGATATGGGTTAAGGGTGTTACAATGTATATATACATCCCCTATTTTTAATTATTATCGGCTATGCTCCATGTCGTTTTGGCTCAACCTTTTGGTTTTGTTTCAATTATGGTTTAGTCTGCTCTTTTGTGTGATCCTCATAGTGATAATCCCTTAGCAAATGATCGTTGACAGTTTTGAATTTCCAAGTCATTGGAATTTGATTGACTTATACAAACTGATAAAGATATGAGGCGGATGAATACGGAAGTAGATTTTAAAGTTTTTTCAAGTCGTGAATTTGACTTAGGGCTCTTGGTGTTTGGAAACAAACTTGAATTTTGACACAACTTGAAACGCAATCAAATCCAAGTGAGATAGAACAATTTAAATAAATAACTAAGGTAATTAAAATAGAATAATAAATTTATGATTAGAATAATAAGAAAGAAAATAAAGAAGATAGATGGAAAGATAGAACGTGGTATGTCGAAGTCCTAAGAACTCTTGGAAACACGAAGAATTCACAACCCCTTCAAACGGCTCTAATTTCCCCTCCAAGAAAGAAAACTTGGTAAGAAAAAGTTTGAAGATGATCTCCACAATCTGAAAAGATTGTTAAAACTCAAAAGAAATTCTTAAAAAAGAAAACTGAAAGAGAATTTATTAACTCAAAAGTGAAGTTGAATAAATAAAAAATTGTTTGATTTATGTACAATGCAAAGGCCTATATATAGACTAGCTAAATAAATCTAAATAAAACTCTTATGTATACTAGAACTCTAATTTAATCTAAACAATAAGTAGTTTTAAACTAAACTTTCTTGTTAATATAAAACTCCTAAATAACTTAAAATACTTAATAATTATAAAAAATTTAGAATAAAATAATAATAGCTGATAAAGACAATATTGAGCTCATATATAATAAAAATTAAGCCCAAAACCTGAACCCAATATTATTTAAACTCGAATTAAAAGCCCAAAACTTGTAATTCCCGTCATAATCACATCCAAAAATTCTACTCACACAGTCTTTATTAAAACGATCATAACTTGAGCTCTCGAACTCAAAATCAAATAATTCAAAGTGCATTTTGAAGCTAAACGATCATAACTTGAGCTCTTGAACTCAAAATTGAATGATTCAAAGTGCGTTTCGAAGCTAAGAGATGGATTTTCAAATACCATGAAGACATTTCAAGCCAGAAATGCCTGGATCCCATCCAAATAGTCATCGCAAGTCTACTGATTTTTTAAACTTGAAAATTGGCAACTTCGGTGAATGAAATATAATAAATTTCACCCATCCGTTCATGTATCATTCCTCCTTTCCTTGAAAAGATTCATCCTCAAATCTTGTATTTGATTGAATATTGGTTTGATTTGCTTGGCCTTTGACATTGTTGTTAGGCTTTGAGGTAATGTGCGCCCATCACATCCATAGGTCTAAAATTGGGTCTTGAGACTCGCATCACAAACTGTTTGTGAAAATTGAACGTCAATAATGACAATGAATCGTAAAGAAAGAGAGAAATAGAACATGCAGAATTTTATGTGAAAACCCTTTCGAGAAAAAAAAACCACAAGCAAAGGAGAAAAATTCACTATGTCGAATTTGAATGATACAAGAGGAGTATAGACTACGTCTATTTATAGGTTTATAAAACCATATTCTAATCAAAGTCAAATAAAATTAACGCAATAAGGTTAAAACACCTTATTCTAATCAACCTTAAATAGAGGAAGTAAACTTCTATACAGATTTCACTTGTACTGCCTGTACTGTACCGCGCCCCAGTTCAGTATTTTTCTTATTGGGGATCTACTATAGGCTACAGCCTTGGCCTTTGTAGATCCCTCTATACAGCCTTGGCCTTTGTAGATCCCTCTATCTTACAACTTGTATTTTATTTTAATAAGAATTTGGGTCATACAACTTCTAATATGGATATTTGAAAATCCATTACTTAATAGGAACTCATTCGATTCTTTTTTTTTTTCGTTCCTAATTTTAAGTAGTTCATTTTGCTCTCAAATTTGAAGGGACTTAACCAAACTCTGGGCTTGTTATTTCTTGTGAGCCATTTTGATGTTTTGTAATGTGTATATGTCGGAGTAGTTTACAATTTCGTACATTGTTAGTTTATTTTGTAAAGTTTAGTGTATGTATATATGACCTTCTGACACTATGTACATTGTTACTTGACTCTTTTGTCATATCTTTATTGTAACCTGATACTTTCATTATTTTGAGATACACCTTTGAATCCAAGATGTTTTATTTCGTTAAAGTGGTGAAGAACATATGTCACTTTTAAATTACTATTCAAATATATATATATAAGAGAAGGTTCACGTTTGCTTTTTTTTTCAACTTCGATCTACCTCTAGTTTCACCCTAGGGATACCACTCTACCAATTTCGTCCAGAGGCGTTACAAGTGAAATTCAGATGCATGGATAGTCCTTAACACACCAAACAAATAAGTTTTCCAATACACCAAGATTACACATAAGTGTCATATTCGATACCAAAACTCTAGTACATGTAAGAACATGACTTAGTTAACCAACACACTAGTAATTGCACACAAGTGTCATAAACATAACTTTTGGGTGCCCAAGCAAACTCGACCCACAAGAGATTTAAAAACTCTAAGTATCATATATCATGCAAATTATACTCGAAAACTTTCCAAAATGTTTAACAAGACTTATCAAACAAAAATTTCCAGCTCAATCAACCAACAAACATGTTAATAGCATTTCAAATCAGCAACCACTGACCAACAATCTTAGGCAATCATATATCCACCACATACATATACATTTATACACCTTACAAGTCTCAAGCGCTCATCTCAAAACATCATGAAATATAATTAATCAATTACTTTTTTTTAAAAAAAAGCTTAAGCAATAATTTAGAGAGTATATAAAGTATTTTAAATATTTAGAATGTACAAAGCGAAAAACCAATTAAGCCTCTATAACTTTCTCCCTCCATTTGGCCTTAGAGCTTTTGATTACTTTTTAGCTTCAATTTCCATCAAAACAAAAAAACAAGTTTGTATATTAAGAATTAAACTTTAAGACACCTAAATCTATTATGAACAATGCATTCAATAAAGTGAAACTTCAACTTTGCTTTCCTAGCCCTTTCTTACTCTATATTCATCTAAATCTCAACAACTTAACCAAATCCTTACCAAATCTAAATTTCTATGTCGTAATGTTATTCTAAACTTATAAACACTCAAAATCTATCTTAAAATAATTAAGAATAATAAAAAACTTGAGCTCTCTCACTCTACTCAGTGTTAATGTGAATATAGAAAATAGAGAAAATTTTATTAAAACAAGTTTTCAAGAATTGAAATTAAGAGAAAATTATTAAGTTTCACATTTGCCTTGTTGAAACCACATTTTCCTTATTGAAACCTATGGAGTTTGATCAAGAATTAAAGGAAAATGAATGAGAGAGTTGAGAGAATTTTTTATCATAAAATGTTTGCAAATCGTGATAATGAATGAAACTTTAATTGTTCCATCCGGGTATTTTGCTATTAGGTTCTTAGTCTATTTACCTTTTAAGGCCTCCTCCTATTTCCAATTCCAAATCCTACCTTTATGACATTTTCTTGAATTTCTTATAAAATTGTCCATATTTCAAAATTCTTACAATCTAATACTAATAATTTTAATGGAATTTGATTATGGCAATTCAATAATAGTAATAAAAAAAACCCGAGATTTGTTCCTAAACAATCTCTCGGTTTAATATCCCAGAACGTCTATGTGAAAAAATAAAATAAAATAAAATAAAATAAATAAAATAAAGAACACACAAATTTTATGTGGAAACCCTTTCGGGAAAAAAACCAGGGGCAGAGGAGAAGAAAATTCACTATGTCGAAAAATTTGAATCAAATACAAGAGGAATAAACTATGTCTATTTATAGGCTTGCAAAGCCATATTCTAGTAGGATTGAAACACCTTATCCTAATCAATATAAAATAGATGGAGTTTAATAAGGTTTAAAAAACCTTATTCTAAAATAAAATAAAAGAAGTCTAGTTCTATATGGATTTTACTTTTATTTTATTTTCCATCGTATTTTATTTAAATAAGAATTTGGGTCACTTAATTCTAACAATCTCCACCTTGACACAAATTCTCAATGAATAAGTTCTTCATCGAGAACTTTCAATAAACAAGTTCTCCACCTCTTCCATAAAACCCCTTAAGGGTTTAACTTCAACAATGAACACCAACCAAGTCTAAGCAATGCTCAAACTTGGTTATAGGAAGTGACTTAGTCATCATATCTGCAGGATTTTCATGAGTACTAATTTTGCTCACAACAATATCACCACGAGCAATAATATCACAAACAAAATGATACCGAATATCAATATGTTTTGTTCTCTCATGAAACATTTGATCTTTTGTAAGAAAGATGGCACTGATCGTTACAAAAATCGTGCTTATTTGAAAGTCTTCATTGAGTTCACTAAATAGTCCCTTCAACCAAATAGCTTCTTTACAAGCCTCAAGAATCGCCATGTACTCGGCGGTGGTAGACAAAGCGATCGTAGTTTGCAAAGTGGCTTTCCAACTAATTGCACAACCTCCGATTGTAAAGACGTAACCTGTGAGAGATCTTCTTCTATCAAGGTCTCCAGCAAAATCAGCATCTACATACCCTATAACTCCATCTTTAGTTATTCCAAACTGTAAGCAAACATCAGTAGTGTCTTAAAATCCACTGAACTGCTTTCCAATGTTCTTTACCGGGATTTGCCATATATCTGCTAACTGCACTGACTGCATATGATAAATCTGGACGTGAACAAACCATAGTATACATGAGAGATCCCACTGCACTAGAGTATAGAACATGTGACATGTACTCAATCTCATCATCGATTGAGGAGACAAGGCCGATGAAAGTCCGAAATGGGTGCTAAAGGAGTACTAACAGCTTAGCACTCGCATATTGAACTGCAAAGAACTTTCTCAATGTACCCTTCCGACTTAGGTACAATTTACTTGCTTTTCTATCTCGAGAATCTCCATACCAAGTATCTTCTTTTTTGGTCCTAAATCTTTCATCTCAAATTCTTCACTTAGTTGGGCTTTAACCTTTCTTATCTCTCCTTTATCTTTGTCTGCTATCAACATGTCATCAACATAAAGAAATAGATACACAAAAGAACCATCGCTGTTTTTCTTAAAGTAAACACAACTGTTTAAACTACTTCTTTTGAAATCATGAGAAGTCATAAAGGAATCAAACCTCTTGTACCACTGTCTTGGTGACTGTTTCAAATCGTAAAGGGACTTTCTCAGCAAGCAAACATAGTCCTCTTTTTCTAAGACTATAAAACCCTCTGGTTGTTGCATGTAAATATCTTCCTCAAGTTCTCCATGCAGAAATGCAGTTTTTACATCTAACTGCTCAAGCTCCAAATCATGCATGGCCACAATACCAAGCAAAGCTCAAATCAAACTATGCTTAACAACTGGAGAGAACACATCTGTGAAGTCCACTCCTGGAATTTGACTGTAACCCTTTACAACAAGCCTTACTTTATATCTGGGTTCTTCAACTCCTAGAGTCCCTTCTTTCTTTTTAAACACCCATTTACAACGAACAACCTTTTTACCTTTAGGAAGTTTCACAAGGTCCCATGTTCTGTTTTTGTGGAGTGATTCCATCTCTTCTTGCATAGCAAACATCCACTTTTCTAAGTCTTCACAGCTAACAGCCTCAGAATAATTAGATGGCTCTTGATTCGCATCTATATCTTCATCCACATTTAAAGCATAAGCAACTAGATCAACCTCGGCATACTTCTTTGGAGGTTTAATTTCTCTTCTAGTTCTGTTTTTGGCGATAGAGTATTGTGGTGAAGAAGCAACTCTATTCTCAATTTTTGTTCTGGCTTGAGGAGTTGACTCTGTATTAATCTGATGCTCCACCTGCTTTTGATTTTCTTTATTGGAAGAGTCTTTAAGAGATAAGTTAGGTAGCATAGCGTTTCATCAAAACAACATCTCGCTAATCACAACTTTTCTATTTTCGGGACACCATAACTTATACCCTTTTACACCAGCTTTATAACCAAGAAAAATGCATTTAATAGATCTCGGTTCCAATTTTCCATTATCAATATGAGCATACGCAGGACACCCAAAAATCTTTAAATCAGAATAATTAGCAGGATTACCAGGCCATACCTCTTGTGGAGTCTTTTTCTCAATGGCAACGGATCGGTTGATCAAAAAATATGCAGTAGAGGCCGTTTCTGCCCAAAATGCCTTCGGTAAGTTGGCATTTGACAACATACATCGAACCTTCTCCATGATCGTTCTGTTCATTCGTTCTGCAACATCGTTTTGCTGTGGAGTATGATGAACTGTCAAGTGTCTCATGATCCTTTCTAACTTGCACAATCTATTAAACTCATCAGAACAAAACTCTAAGCCATTGTCTGCGCAGAGGTATTTTATCTGTTTTCCCTTCTGTTTTTCAATCATAATTTTCCAAGACTTAAATGAAGAAAACACATCGCTTTTCTGCTTCAGGAAAAACGCCCAAACTTTTCTGGAAAAATCATCAATAAAGGTTAGCATATAATTAGCTCCACCTCTCGAAGGCACTCTGGATGGCCCCCATAGATTAGAATGAATATACTCCAACGTTCCATTCGTGTTATGGATTCCTCTAGTGAATCGAACTCTCTTTTGCTTCCCAAAACACAGTGCTCACATAAATTCAGTCTGCAAATTCCTTGCCCATTAAGAAGTCCTCTTTTGCTTAATTCTGTCATGCCATTCTCACTCATATGCCCTAGGCGCATATGCCAAAGTTTAGTAATATCATCATCTGACAAGGAAGAGGAAGCGGCAATTGCATCACCGATATGAGAGAACCTCAGAAACATATAACTTGGCAATCTTTCTCTGCCCTTTCATCACAACAAGAGACCCTTTGGAAATCTTTAAAACCCCACTTTCAGCTGTGTATCTGTACCCATTTGAATCAAGAGTACTCAACGAAATTAAATTTCTTTTCAATCCTGGAACATGCCGCACGTCACTAAGTGTTCTGACAACTCCATCAAACATCTTAACTTTAATTGTTCTAACACCTGCGATTTTACATGAAGCATTATTTCCCATCAAAACAACACCTTCAAATCTTGTTCAGAATTGTAAACCAATCCCGATTGGGACTCATGTGGAAGGTGCACTGAATCAAGTATCCACTCTCCACTTTAGAATCATTGATGAAGTGACTAGAAGTTCACCATCGCTGTAGTCTTCTACAACATCAGCTTCACCGGAATTTTCTGGTTGTTTTCCCTTTTGATTCGTAGCCTCCCTTTTAATCTTATTTTGTAGCTTATAGCACTCAGATTTAATGTGCCCTTTCTTCTTGAAGAAGTTGCAAGTTTTACCTCTATTTGAAGACTTCGATCTACCCTTAGATTTACCACGAGGATTCCGTTCCTGTGTCCTACCACGATAATCATCAGCATTCCGATCTTGTCTCCCACGAACAATGAGACCCTCTCCCTGAGAGTCGGGTTTAACCACAAGATGCTTCATCTTATCATATGAGGTTAAAGAATCATAAACCTCATCAACTGTGAGAGACTCGCGGCTATATAAAATCGTGTCACTAAAGGTTGAATAAGACGGGGGCAACGAACAAAGTAGAATCAACCCCAGATCTTCCTTATCATACTGAACCTCCATGGCCTCCAAGTTTGAGAGAATTTCTTTAAACACTGTTAAGTGTTTGTGTACAGACGCACCTTCCTCCAAACGAAGAGCATAAAGACGCTGCTTCATATGCAACTTGCTTGTTAGAGTTTTCAACATACATATTTGTTCTAGCCTCTTCCATAATGCAATGCGTTTTCTCTTTCATCACATCCTCGCAAAATTTCGTTGGACAAATACAGATGTAATTGTGTTAATGCCTTTCGATCCTTACGCTTCTTCTCTTCATCTGTTAATGTCAAGGCATCTTATCTATCCCTAGCGGGGCATCCTCCAGATCCATCTGCAAGAACTGCTTGCATCTTAATTTGCCACAACGCAAATCTGGTGTTGCGATCCAACAGAGGAATTTCATACTTCAAAGATGCCATTACCGTGATCGAGATGAATAATCCGGAAGCTCTGATACCAATTTGTGAAAAAATAAAATAAAATAAATAACACACAAATTTTACGTGAAAACCCTTTCGGGAAAAAAACCACGGGCAGAGGAGAAGAAATTTCACTTTGTCGAAAAATTTGAATCAAATACAAGAGGAATAGACTATGTCTATTTATAGGCTTGCAAAGCCATATTCTAGTAGGATTGAAACACCTTATCCTAATCAATATAAAATAGATAGAGTTTAATAATGTTTAAAAAACCTTATTCTAAAATAAAATAAAAGAAGTCTAGTTCTATATGGATTTTACTTTTATTTTATTTTCCATCGTATTTTATTTAAATAAGAATTTGGGTCACTTAATTCTAACAGTCTAGAATGTCCAATTCTGGCACTTTTATGACTTTTCTAATATACAAAATTTTCAATTTGTTACAGTTAGCATCCATCACACCCCCTGTTGAAACATCTTACTGAAGGGGAGTGTATTGATGTTGCTACTAAGAGGTGTTCTCATTTGGCTTGCTTACTATTGTTAATTGTTTTGTGTTTCATGATACTTCCTACATATGAGTGTTTTATGTGTTAATGAAACTTCAGCTTATGAATATGTTCTTCCCATTGCGATTGCCCTAAGTTTATTTTGTTCTGGAGTTGTTAGTCGAATTGTTAGAACTTGATGGTGTTGAGATTGTTGGTTTAATTGCTACTATTACTTGCTTCTTCTTCTTCTTCTTTGGATAATTTTTTTTTTGTACTAGAACTCTAGATCTTTGGTTTTTTAATTTTTTTTTATAATACAATGATTTTTTTATGATTTGATGTCATTAATCATTGTCGTGACATTTACGAGGAGTTTGAAAATATTTATTTCTAGTTACATATACTTTTGCTTGAGAAAGTTTGTTATAGGGTTTTTGGTCAAAATTTCCAAATGTGGAAATTGCTAATGCCAGATGTGACACCAGTTGAAAATCACTTTGTAACTAAACATTATGCAACTTCCCTTATATGTTGGCATATTTTGACTTGTGTATCTTGATTATTTACTTAATCTTTTCGTGGACTTTATGCATCAAATCTTGAGATTATAATTAGAGAAGAAATTAGATCAAGCAAGGAAAGTTTTCAAGAGCCTTAGTATGATCTATTTACCTTATTTAAATATGTGGATTTTGAGGAAGTTAAAGTCAAGAAGATCTCTTTTATTATATTCCATAATAAGTGATTAAGGTGAAACTTAAAGTTTCATCCAGGTCACACTTACTCTTTTACAAAGTAGTACAAAATATATTTAAAGACTTGTGTTTAATCTTTTGGAAAAGCAAGAGAAGCAAGAGAGAGAGAGCACTTATTTTGTCCATTGTTAGGAACTTGTTTTTAGTGCAAAATTCATTGTAAAGAAATTGGTTCATGTTCAGTTTGTAAACAAGCTTTCAAATTGGAAGTCTTAATGGGGAGAGTGACCTTAGGTTAATGTATAAGAGTTAGGTTGTAACTTGGTGCATAAGCTAAACTTAAATCATGTCTTATACAAGCATATTTATAGTGGATTACCCTCTAAATAAGGTCCTGCAGATATAAGAGATTTTCGAATCGTGTAATCAACTTTTTGTGTTCATCTCTAGTTTTTTTTTTTTTTTTTACTTTGTCAATTAGTACAACTAGTCGCAACTAATGTACAATTGGAAGACAAATTCAATGAACTTTCACTTTCAATATATTAGTCTATTAGTGAATTTGATCATTTCGCCAAATATATCCGAAAGGGAAATAAAGAAAGAAAATCATGAGCATGGTGTTATTACTCATGAGTCCATCCATTTTAGTCTTAGAAGCTTCAAGTTAGCATTAAGAATTTCAAAATATAAAATCTCTTGAATTTAGTTAATTAAATTAAACCAAGAGAAGGTTAGATATATCTCCAAGATAATTTGAAATGGAAAATCCTCACATATAATCAAAATATTATAGTCAAATCACCTTTATTTTGGCATCTCATTTAGAAATGCTCATAATGGAAGTAGTGTCACAAGTTTTAAGAATAGACTGACACATAAAAATATTTCCGAAAACACTTGACTGATAACTTCAAAAGAAGTTTTTCTTGCTAATCAAGTTAGTGGACTCATAATCTATGTATCCTAATACATCAAACATATGAGAACTGCTTGGATGCGTATCGCACATGCCCTACCTTAACAGTTACACTTGGAAACATAGCTTCGGTGATAATCGCAAATTTTACAAATTTATATAAGAATAAATTTGTTTAGGGTTCTAGTTACTCGTTCAGACTCAAAGGTCCGCCTAAAATTTAGGAGCGTTTGATATTAAATCTAAAAAATGAAACCAGGCAAAAAAATTAAGTCTATTTAAAATATGAGTCGAGCTTGAATTTTAACATTTAAGGTCCAAACCTAGCTCGGCCCGATTTATTTTTAAATTTATAATACTTTCTATTATTTTATTTTTATATATTATATAATTTATAATACTATTTTAATGTAAACAGTAAAATAAGGTTAGGATGGCTATATAAAATTTTAATAAATAAAAATATATATAAAATTATTAAATATTAAAATAAAATAAATATTTTTTTAAAAATAATATAGGCAAACCTAAAATAGACTTAGATTAGTCTTTTGCAAATATGGGTAAATTTGGACAAAATTTTAAGCTCATATTTCACACCGTGCCGAACTTAGACAAACATAAAATAAGTTAATATCATACTTAGACCCGTTCCAAACCCAGCCTAACCCAACTTATGAATACCTTTATAAAGGACCATATGAAGCTTCATCAAACTAATAGTCACAGATTATCTATCATATTTGAAAAAAAAAATTATGTATCTTGATAATTTTACGTTGTCAACTTTATTTTTTTTTAAATATACATTGTCAGCTGTGTATTTAATATAAAATTCCAATAATATTTTATTGAGGTAATGTTCAATTTTGACTGAAATGGTTAAATCACTTGTCTCATCCCCGAAGGATGACCTTTCTCAGCCAGAATTTTGATGAATAGACTCGGGCTTTACTTTTAGCCACAAAAGCAATCGGAACTGAAAATTGGTTAGATTTTCAAATTTTATTCTACCAATTCAGTTGATTAAACTGTTATTTTGACCAACCGATCCTATCTGGTCTTTTATTCCATTTGTGAAAAGCATGATATTGCTAATGCTAATGATACAAGCAGCAAATTTCTCCTTTTATTGCAAACAAGAGGATACAGTTCTGAATCCCTTTAGAAAAGAATCCAACTACAGGATTATTGGACCTACTCAACGAACTAATTGATGTTATTTACAAAAGTTTATAACCTTCATATTTCAGTGCCCTAAGCAAATATTGATTTTACACTTTTACAGCTTTCCATCATTTACTTATACTGTTTGTAGATATAAATATTTAAAAGGGGTTTAATCTTCTTTATGCATCCTTAACCCCATAAAAGCAATGAATCCCAATACTTCTAAGCTTCTGGTATAGGAGGAAGTTGTTCCTGAATACATGAGAAATTACACGGTAAAAGTATGAACTCGATCCATTAACAGTAAACCAAAAATATAAAGAAAAACAGAAGTATGAACTAAGAAATTGAAATTACCTCTGAAAACCGCAAACGACCGTGATGAACATTAGAAGATTTAACAATGTTTTCCCACTTGAGATCACTGGACAGAGCTGTGTAGGCTTCAGTTTCACTATAGTTACATGTACCAAGACCAGTCCGTGAAGATGAATTTCTCGAGGAAACAGCAGGCAAGGTGCGCTTCAACCAAGATTCTGATGGAGCTTTAGGTAAAGGTAAGGCAAGAGGAAATTTTAAGTTGCAGCCATGAGAACTTCCTTGGTTACTTGATTTGATTTGCGGCTGGCTTTCCAAATCAGCTTTTCTACACTCAGCTGCTTTTGAGTTTGTAAATTTATTAGAATGTTGTATGAGGTCTTGTTGACTTAATTTAAATTCATTAACATTTAAGAATGTCAATTTACTAGAATCCTGAATCAAATCTTGATCCCTTCTAACACCATCCGTGGCATCCATTTGCAAGTAAGGAGCATATTTTTCAGGCAAAAGCAGAGAATACGGATCCACGGACTCCATGCACTTATGCAGAACAGGTGTCTTCTCATCAACCACATGATTCAAGTGCTTGGTATGCTTCAATGAAGAATCTACTGAAGGATTCTCCTCCATTTCCCCAGGATTAACTAGGATCTCCAAACCATCCTTCATGCATGATGCTGTTTCATCTGGAAAACATGAATTGGATGATATTCCCCTTTGTACAGAATCTACATACAGAGTTTTCTCAACAGGGCTTGCTGAACCTGATTCCTGGCTAATACACTCACTTGCCAGACATTCTTGAAGATTCTTGCTCCCTGGCTTATGCGGATCAAAGCTACTAACCCTGTAGTTCTTAGCTTTATCAGGAATACCAAGAAACCGTTTTTCTTGATGCCCCGGCCAGGATATTTGACTAGGATATGATGATACATTATTACCCTGAAAATGCCTAAAAAGAGAAGCTCCCTCCGGATTCCGACAATCACTTCTATAACTCTTCTTGCTAGATCCACTCTTTAGATTATTCTTATCCTCAATAGCCTCCTCTGTTTGGGCAATACCTGTTAAGCGTTTCTTGCCAGCAGCCTCAGAATGCTATGCAGAAAGAAATGAAACCAATATTTAATTTACAGAAGGAAATCAAAATAAAAACTGAGGAGAAGGGATTAGAATTACCTCAGTTTCAGTTTCATTGCAAGATCTCAAATACGAGGATTTAGCCTCTCGCCTGTGATCAGAGTATGCAGTTTGCGCTGATTTTTGAGCTTTCACTCCTGGTATTGGGTTCAAAAGACACAAGGAATTTTTAAGCAAAAACTGAGGAAACAAGCCACAAACATTGACTGAAAAGTTTTGAGAGTCGCTATAGCAATCATCTTCACTTTCTTCGGACCAGTCATCCTGTGCATGTGTGAACTTGTTTGGACTGGATGCATAAAGTGGTTGCTGCTTATCCGCAATTACAAGCTTCTTTATCTGTCTTGGTGGCTCTCGTGCTATAGGTTGTTTCTTTGTAGCATATGGAGGTGTTTCTGATGCTACTGCCTTTGCTGCTGGCAGAAAACGACCCATCATGAAATCCCGAGTTTGGGGATCTGATGAGAAGGTTCCAGATGGTTTGATATCTGAACCATCCAATCCACTCACACCACTAATACTACAGTTCAAGAAGAATGACTCTGACCGTGAAAGTGTATCAAGTGCATCTACATATGCCTCACCACTATCCTTCGAGCCAGAACTCCCTGTCTCCTCCATTTCTCCATTTGCACATTCATATGTAGTTTCATTGAGAGCCAATGATGGAACATTTTGAGAACTGGAAGCCACCATTTCTGTTTGGTAGGGTGCAAAAGTTTTAGCATCAGACCCTTTTCTAGGAGACTGCTGCTTATCCCTCAAAGCCCTCCCAGGTGGAAGCTTTGGGGCAATAGGAGGCCGGTCAAGAGCATCAGTTTGTATATTGCTTTCTTCCTTTGGTCGACCTGGGGTTTTCTCCCATACAAAAGGAACTGTTCCAGGGTTCCTGAGCGGACCTGATTTCAGTTCTGATTTATAAACAGGCGGATTGGGTACTTTGTTGAGTGAATTATCAGTTTTCTTGTTGCCCTCAGATTCAGAACCTGCAACCTGGGATGTGAAGCGCCTCACAGAGAGAAGTGGCCGGTTAAAGTCCAGTTGCTTGTCTTCCATCAAATTCTTTAGCAACATATATCTGTTTGTTTAAAATAAATGCATCAGATAAAATCCTAATGAACAATGTTAAGGAATATAACAGGAAAACATCGTTTCACAAGTCAGATAAGGTAGAAAAGAAAGAATCACATTTCTAAATTATCATAATCCCATTCACAAATTCTTCAATCCAACAGAAGCCACTTGACCGTTTTAGATCATATTAACTTTTTTTTTTTTTTTTTGAATTCCAATTTCTTCCCAGAACCCCCGAATAGAAATTTCCTA
Source organism: Gossypium arboreum (assembly GCF_025698485.1). Lineage (NCBI taxonomy): Eukaryota > Viridiplantae > Streptophyta > Magnoliopsida > Malvales > Malvaceae > Gossypium > Gossypium arboreum. Next base: position 71,157,569 of record NC_069081.1, read on the forward strand.
AAAACAGAGGAATACTAAAGTTTTAATCTAAGATACGAATGAATCTTCAGCCAAAAGGAAAAAGGAAAAAAAAAAAGAGCTAATAACACACTGGATGGACAGCAGCATCTTATTATCAACAAATCCAGTATTAACAACAACCATGAAATCACAGTAAACCATTACTGATTCAAATCCATAAACATTTCAAAAGAAAAAAATAACAACAAAGCATCATTTCAGGTTCGGATTTCTTACTGAAGCTAAATTTATGAAGAAAACAGAAGACCCCACTCGAATTTGAAAGAGAAAGAAGATAAAATAATTAAATGAAATCAAACATAATAGATGCAGATCTTTCTCTTCCTCTTTTGAATCTCATTTTGGTTTCAGTAGTAGCTGAAATTCCAACAACTACTCACCAGGGCATTAATTATGAATACTTGAGAAGAATTAACAACTAAAAAAGCACCTTTTTAAAAATATGAAGAAGGAAAATCTGCAGAAGATAAGAGAACACAACCTAACCAAGTTCCTTCCTTGGAAAAACTTGAAAATGAGCTGCCTAATTAAAAGAGAGAATCAATGCTTAATCAATCATAAGAATAATAAAACAGAAAAATATTAAATATATTATTGAAAAAGAAAGGGAAAGAATAAAGAAGAGAGAAGAGAAGAATAATATTTGCTTAGACGCTTATAGGATAGCTACTGAGTGAGATCGAGAAAATCCTTTACCCGCTTGTAATGGAAACTCAATTACTACAATTTTATTTTTTTAAAGAAAATCCGAAAGAATTGCTCATTAATTATAAGCATTTATAGCACATCAATATCAAACAAATTTGACCTATGACAAAAAATCAGAGGTGAATTTATAAAGAGTTGTTTATGAGTCCACTTGTTTCCAAATCATGTGAGAAAAACTTGTTTTCTCATTATTTTTTTAAAAGGAAAGAGAAAGTGGGGTTTTCAAACTACAATGTGTTTTCAATTTTCATAAACGCCGTTGCTCGTTTCCCGCTGTCCATTGGGAACTGTAAAACGTGTTCCTATGTTTCTTAAACGGGTTCGATTGATTCCTATCATCAATTGCTTTAATTAAAAAGTTATTAAAATTTTAAAAAATTTTAAAAATTTGGTTGAATCAATTCAATCAATTTTTTAGTTGATTCAAGTCGTTGGAATCAATTCTCAATTTAACGTAATTCGATTGAATATCTATTTAACTGATTATTTTAGTCTGATTCAAATAATATTGTAAAATTCAAATAAAAATTTTAACCTGAAATTTAACTTTAATATTTATATTTTTATTATAAAAATATAATGTGAAATTTAGCTTTTAAATACATCCTAAAATAATTTACAGTCATTAAAAGTAGATAATTTACTGTCATTAGAAGTAAAATTTTATTATTCTTTTTACTCCTCTATTTCTCTTGTTTTTACTATTTTATTTTTTATTTCATAACACGTTATTGGCATGATATTTATGATTTTTTTCTTCATTTTCACTATTCTTTTTAGTCTATTTTTCTAAACTTTTCATGATTCTCAAGAAAAGGAAATCCAATACACACCGGAAGTTTCAAACCCACGTCACAAAGCCAAAACTTTTTTATCTTCCTAAACCATTAAGCCACTTTTATCCTTGGAAATTTTCTCAATTTAATTATAAAATCTATTTTTTTTCGTCATAAAAAAGAAGCACAATGCGGATTCAATCACTCAACTACCAAATGATTATTATTAAATTTAAGGGTGTAAAAAATTTTCCAATTTTTTAAAAATAAATTAAATTTCTTTTTTTTATTCAATTGGGTATTTGAATTGTCAAAATGCATCAAAATGACCCTTTAACTGTTAAGGTTAATTGCCTCTAATTTTTTTTCATTTAAAGTCACCACGTATCACAATCACGACATAACATATAGCAAAATGATAAAAATAAAAATCAATAAAATTTGTAAAATTATTAAATTTTAATAAAAATATTTAAAAGTTATTAAGAATTAGAAAAATTATAAAAATTGTAAAAATTATTAAAAATGCAAAATTTTATAAAAAAATCGTGAAAATTATAAAATATATAGAAATATAGAAAAAATTATAAATTTTTATAAAGTCGTAAGAAAATTGTAAAAAATGTAAAAAAATATAAAAATTATCGTGTCTCTCCAATACGCCCAAGTCAGTCATAATCAACCCAATATTCATTTGGTTTTGCTTACATTTCTCTTCCTACTTACATTCAATCTTTTCTTGCTGGCTTTATTTATCAAACCAATTTCTATCCAAACTTTAGAAATATTAGAAGTGAGCATCCTTGTAGCTATTGTTGCATTTTGTAATGACATACAATTTGATTCCTTGTGTTGCTTCCTTGTCAATGTTTGTAATGATGTGTAGTGTACATGTGTGTCCAATAATTATCTGATTTCATATACTTTTAATGATTTATAGTGAGTACGTACTATCAGGATCTATTCTACTTGGGCTCTGTCTTATGTCCACTCAGTCACATCTATGTATTTATCTTCTGAGAGTCATCTACTCCGATACTCAAGACAAAGCATCTCACTAATTGGAATTGAAACGGCATATTATTTTTTCAATCAGCTTGCTCATTTCTAATTAGACTAAGGACATATTTAGGTTCATCTACTAATATAAGTTGTCTTTAGTATTACGATCTGACCACGTAAAACCGCTTAGTATTAGTTAAACATTGGATAACCAGTAAGCTAATATTTACTTCCATTTTGCTTTGTGTCAAAAACTCATTGAGAACAATATACAAGGTATTAATGTAATTTATGAATAATTTTATTAAACCAATCTATTCGGGGAAAATACAAGTGTATATAGTTGAAAATACTACACTTAAGGCACCATATCCAACAGTTTATAAAAGGGGTCTTGTGTAATATGGTGTTAATGTGTTGGACTTGTCATCTAGCAATCATTACAGAGCTTGTAGAAAGGATGTCTTCAATCGGACGAGGATATTTGGGATAGGATAGATCCTACCATCCAATCTGAATATGATAGGATAAAGCAGTTGAACCCATGTGATATTTGGTGACTAAACAACTCTATGTTCCCAATGGAGATTGAACCACTTGTTGTTTGAATAGTCCACTCGGGAGAGTGAGTTCACTGATGATCACTTGTCTTTCTAGTGTAGGTTTATTGTTCAGGCATCTTCTAGGCTTGCCACATGTCTTGTCACGAATGAAACTATAACATGAGTATTATTTATTTTTAGATTATCATTTTTTGTAATTTTTTAAGAGTAAGGCCTAAAACCCTCACTAAAAAATAATTAAGTCTTACTGAAAAAGTTCACCTAATTAGCTGTTGTCAACAAATAAAAAAAATCAATAAAGCTTCTCCATTAACAAAAATTGTAGTCATCTATCCATGTGGCATACTAACATACTTATCTACGTGGCACGTCTTATATCCACGTCGCATGTCATATATTAGCTTCTCATTGTTTATGTCGATTAAATCAACATCCATTTATGGTCAAATTAATATTGATAAGGGCTCATGATAATAACTTAATTGTTTTTTATTGATAGTTTTTTAACTTTTAAACTTTTTTTATAATTTTATAAATTTATATATTTTTACAATTCTTTAAATTATTTTCTAACATATAAAATTTATAATTATTTTATATATATTTATAATATTTATAATTTATATTTCATAATCGACCTTTTTACATAAATAATATAAAAATAATAATTAATTACGAAAATGGTATGAGAAGCAGTTAATTACGAAAATAGGCATTTGCTACAATGTTCGCCAAATGTCACTTTGACATATTGGATACATTAGACTAAAAAATAATAAACTAAAATATTCAAAGACATGATATGTAAATTCCCTATTTAGATTGGTTGCTGAAAAAAAAAATTTGAAGGCGCTGCTTGACACGTCACCAAACCTTAAATAATGTTAATTATTTCATAAACCCTCCTTGTTTAGTATTTTCTTTTTATTCCCTTCAACATCAAAAATATAGAGACCTCTTATTAATTAGTCCAAAAAGTTTTTTCTACCAAAGAGTATTTTTGTAAAAAAGCTTATTCTAACTGGAAATAATTTTTTTGAAAATAATTTTTTGTTCAAATTATATCGACATAGCAATTAACAATATTCGTAGTAGTTTCTTTCGCTCAAATTATATTTGGAAACTATAATTTAACTAATAATTATAATTTATACATAATAAGATTTTTCTAAAGCTTTTATAATAATCCTTATTATCGTATAAAATTATAATTATAAAATCTTTAGAAAAATCTTATTATGTATAAATTATAATTATTAGTTAAATTTATAATTTTCAGATATAATGTAAGCAAAAGAAAATTACAATGAATACCATTAACTGTTATGTCAAGCGTAATTTAAACAAAAAATTTATTTTTCAAACAATAAATAAATTTATTATTTAGTTGGAATTGGTTTTTTATAAAAATACTTTTGGTAGAAAAAACTATTTGAATTAATTGGTAAGAGGCCTCTCTATTTTTGGTGTTGAAGGGAAATAAAATAAAATAATAAACAATGAGAATTTATGAAGGATTTAACCTTATTTAAGGTTTAGTACCACCACAGTGCCGGACACCTTAGAAGCTTTTTTCAATAGTTAATTTAAATGAGAAATTTATATATTAGGTCCTTAAATATTTTCATTTATTACATTTTAGTTTGGTACCGTCAATATGTCAAGCGATACTAACAGAACACTATAACAAATATCTATTTTCGTAATTAATTAATTTTTTAAATTAATTATGTAAAAAAGCCTTTATAATCACATTAGCAATTTTTTACGTGCATGCTACACGCCATCCTTTTTAGGGTTCCATTAATCACATCAACGTAATCTAACAACCAAATTAATCAATGATAATTTTATTAATGTAGGAACTTGATTATCTTTTCTGTTTAGCATAAAATATAATTAGATGCAAATTAAATGGGATTTAATTGATTTTTTATTTTTACTAAATGTTTTTTAAACATGAAGCCTAATTTAAATGAGATATAACTATAAATATGTCAAAAGAATATGACAGACACGATATCGAATATTTTAATTATAATATTCTTTAAATTATATTACTTTTCACATAATTAATAAAAATACTAGAAAAGAAAAAGAAAAAGAAAGCGACATACACTGTACTAAATCTAGGCTTATCTTGAATTATTGGGTGGCAGTCCTGTTTTCAACAGCCTCGCCAGCCTCATTTAATTGCTTCAGATGTATTGACCTTCAAACTAAAATTATCTATTGACCTTCAAACTAAAACTATCTACTAGCTTGGATAATGTTAGAAGTGTTGATGATTCAGATGGGTTAGGATGGAGTAGGATATTAATATATTTTATAATTGTTTAAGTTTAGTTCTATTAGAAATATAAGTTTAAAATTTTATTTAAGTTTGTCTATATTTATAAAAGATTGATACAAACATTCTGCCCTCTCATATTAATTTTTATTTTAAAAAATATTTATATTATATTTATTTAATATTTAATAATTTAATTTTTTACTTATTGAAAATTTTATATAATAATCTTAACATTATTTTAATGTTACATTAGAATAGTATTATATATTTAATATAAATTTATATTTTTGTGTTATAAATTATGTAATATATAAAAATAATAGAATATAAAATATTATAAACTTAAAATCGAGCAAAGTCTTAGACTCGAGCCTTGGATATTTAAGCCTAAGTCTAGCCTATATTTTAAATGTGCTTAATATTGCCCAAGTTTATTTTTCATGTAACGCCCCGAACCTGAGACCATCGCCAGAGTCAAGCACGAGGTGTTAACGGATTTAATTTATTAATTAAACAGCTCAAACAATTTATTTTAGAACTTCCAGACAAGCTGGCTAACTGTGTCACAGTAGCTTAAAAATTCATATCTCGAGTTACGAAACTCGAAATTCAATTCCGTAAATTTTTCCTGAAACTAGACTCATATATCTATCAACTAAATTTATTTTAGAATTTTTGGTCTGGCCAACTAGTACAGTTTATTAGTTAAAGTCTCCCCTGTTTCAGGGTTCGACTACTCTGACCCCTGTGTATTACTAATTAAATATCTCCCTGTACAGAGTTTCAATTATTATTTCGTTTGTTTCTTATAAAACTAGACTCAATAAGGAATCTGTACATGTAAAGCATGACTTCTAATTATCTTTTTACAATTTTTGGTGAATTTCCAAAGTCAGAACAAGGGATCCATAAATCGCTCTAGCCCTGTTTTACAAAAATTTAAATATCTCATAAAATATAACTCATATACCTATTCCATCCATATGAAATAGACTCATCAAGCTTTAATTCTATATCTCATTCACTATCTAAATCCATTTCTACTATTTTTAGTGATTTTCCAAATTCACATCATTATTGTTGTCGACATCTTGTTTTAAAGCTAATTTCACCTTTTTCATGATTTTCATGGAATAACTAGCATTTAGGCATACATAACACCAAACATGTCCTTGATTAGCCATTCCAACAGCTAATCATTATCAAGCATTTACATACCATTCATCACCCATATCATAAGATCATACACACAAAATGGCTACGATGCTATACATGCCATACTCAAAATGAAACGACTAGCTATACCAAAATAATCCTCGTGATAGTGTGCCCGGACCTCCGACGTACTTTACGATCCCCGAGTTAGCTTGAAAAAACTATAGAAAGAAGGAAAATAAAGGGGGTAAGCATTAAGCTTAGTAAGTTTGCATGCAAATAAATAACAACATTCATAAGAATTATCTTACTACTTGGCATGATACTACTTAATGCAACTTCATTAATTGTCATAGACATATTTTAAACTTCTTCACTTACTCACTTACTTAAATACTTACTTACTTAATCAAATTTATTAATACATTTTACTTACCTTTTTCCTTATCAAGCATACATGAACATTATGTACTTACCTTTGCTCTTCTAGCATGAACTTGTCTTACCTTTTTAGTATAACTCGTCTTACCTTACCTTACCTTGATATTCTCTTTAAATTTTCCCGTCGAACCACTTGGAATACTAAGGATACGCGGGTACCTTACCATTTCCATGACTTGTCATGGTCTTATGTGGTATCCTTTTGAAACTTACCATTGCCATGTCTTGACATGGTCTTACATGGTATCCTTGCCTTATGAACTCACCAATGCCATGCCTTGGCATGGTCTTACATGGGACCTTTGCCTTATAGTAACTTATCAATGCCATGTCTTGACATGGTCTTACATGATTTCCTTGCCTTAGAAACCTTACCAATTCCCATGCCTTAGCATGGTCTTACATGGTATCCTTAAACCCTAATGTCATGACATTTGCATTCTACACATTCCTAAGGTTCAACCGGGACTTTCTGAAATTACTTCTCCGTCAATTCATGCTTGAGTCTTCTTTGAATAATTTCATAAAATAAATATACACATTCTGGAAATTAACAACATTAACATAAAATAATAGAATATTGCATTTATTTACCGCAAACTTACCTCGAAACAAAATACGATCAACTATATCGATTTAGTCCACTATCTTTTTCTTTCCTCGGTCTAACTTCGAATTTTGTTCTTCTTGATCTATAATAAAAAAATTTAGCTTATTTAATACTCACATTTATTAAAACAGTCATTGACCCAAACTTTGGCAAAATTATATTTTTGCCCCTAAACTTTTACATATTTACACTTTTTCCTCAAGGCTCGAAATTTAAACTTCATCCTATTTTCTTATGTTTTATGACATGCTGATCATTTTTCCCATCTATGAAAACATAAAATTCTCACTCTAACATGTACTTATGACTATTAGGTATTTTTACCGATTAAGCCATTTTACTCGTTTTCACTTAAAACCGAGTAGCACAAGTTATCTAACATAATTTAAAACCTCATATTCTATCATAAAACACCAAAATACACAAATTTCACCTATGGGTATTTTTCCAAATATGAACCCTAGGTTGAATTATTGCTAGAATAAGCTTAATCAAGTTACCGGGACTCCAAAAATGTAAAGAACATTAAAAACGGGGCTTGGAATCACTTACTATGGAGCTTGGAAGCTTGGAACAAACCCTAGCTATGGAGAAACCTTGAAATTTCGGCCTAATGAAGAAGATGGACAGAAATTGGCTTTTAATTTTGTTTTTAATTCATTTTAATAACTAAATGACCGAAATGCCCTTAATTAAAAACTATGGTGTTTTATTTTCCTTTAGGTATTTTTGTCCAAACTAGTATAATGGTCTAATTACTATCCAAGGACCTCCACTTTAAAAACCCATTACTCACAAGTACTTAATACCTTTGTGAACTAGAACACACATTTTACAACTTTTGCAATATAGTCCTAAATATCAAATTGGACCCTCTATCGATAAAATTTCTAAACGAAATTTTCACACAATCATGCAATCATCCCATAGACCTTAAAATGATAATAAAATAAATTTTTCTACCTTGGATTTATGGTTTAGCAACCACTATTCCGTTTAGGCCCTATTTCGAGATGTTACATTTCATATCTAATATTTTTTTAAAAAATAATATTCTCAAATTTCAAACCTAAATCTTGACGAATAACTTATCTCATAAACAATTCTAGATAATATACTCCTCAAGTTGTAAAGTTTTCCATTAAATATGAGAATTAGAGTACGATGTGACTCGTGAGTAGAAGTGTATATACATCCTCTCCTCTCCCAAAAAAATTATCACAATTAGACTTTTTTTTTTGTAAAAAGAATTCCAAATTTAATCTTTTATTAATTTTACATTTATAATTGAAAATTTAAAGTAATATACTTCACAAAAACTTTGAATAATATAGTTTCTCAATATTTATTTTTAAAAGTTAATTAATTAAAATATTTAAATAATAAGAGTTGAAGTTCAAAAATGATAAAAATTAGTAACAACAATAATTTAAGAGATAATATTTGATATATTGTCAGATATAAATTTCATTCACTACCAATTAATCATGACATGCCACCTCATTAATATTTATCAGTAAATCCTTAACTTTTTGTTATTTTTCTCGGTGACAAATTATGGTTTATTAATATTTATTTGTAAGTTCATAACTTATTGTTATTAGCTCATTAATGAGGTGGCAAGTTATGGTTAAACTAGCAGTGCATGAGATTCATACACTAACAGTGCATCAAATATTATCCTATAATGTAATTGAGACAATGAGTGTTATTTTGGCTTAATATATCATTTGGTACTCAAATTTGACATTTTTTTTCTAATCTGGTACATATGTTATTTTTGGTCCAATTTGGTGATTGTATTTGACAAAGTTATATATTTTGGTACTCAAAAGTAACGAAGTTTTTAATGTTAAATTCAGGTTTTAGGGTTGATTTGATATAAATTAATTACTAATAATATTAAATTTAAATTTTTCATAATTTTGTTAGTAGAAAATATTCAGTGTTAATTGTGAATTTGTTTATATTTGTATTTAATTTTTCAAATACAATCGGATGTGTATGATTTAATTCAAGTTTTAGGATTAATTTGATGGAAGTTAATTACTAATATTATTAGCTAAATATGAAAATTTCATCAAATAAACTCTAAAACCCAAATTAAGCACTAAAATTTAACATTGTTAGCTTCAAGATCTAAAATGTATAACTTGTGTCAAATACATGTACCAAAATGCATAACTTTTGTCAAATATAGGTACTACATTAGACTAAAAAACGTAGGTATCACATTAAAAAAGTGTCAAATTCAAGTACCAAATTAAGTATTAAGCCTTTTATTTTTATCCTTATAAGGTATGTAATTTACACTATATTTGGATTAATAATTGTAAATGAAAGAAAATAAATGAAGGTAAAATAAAAGATATGAATGTTAAGGAAATGAAAAGATTACATATTATTTTATTTGGATTATTAAAATTAATAAGAGAATGGAAAGTAAATAAAGTAAAATTAATCAAAGGAAATAATTAAATATTAGAAATTTTATTACTTGTGAAAATCACGTATTTATAATACAAATATATTTTAAAAATAACATACAATAAATAATGAATTATGTACGATATTAAAATAAAAAATAGATTAAATTGTGAGTAAAACAAAATTTAAACACAAAAGCACATCATATTAAGAATATTAAATAAATATAATTGTTTATCATTATTAAAGTTTCAAATAAAACTAAAAATTACTTTAGTTCAAATGACAAATGAAAAATTTTATATGCTTGGTGTCTTTTATTCAAATTTCATTACGAATAAATTTTTATTAATTTATAAAAATATAAAAAATAAAACACACATAATCATACAATTTATTTTGCAAATAAAATAGTTTTTGGTAATTCCCTAATTGAGTTGAGACTTGATTAAAGTTTGCAATTGATAGACTTAGTAAAATACTTAATAAATAGTATAGATATACAATTGATAGAGGTAATAAAATTTGCATAATAAAATTAAAATGTATAAAAATATTAAAAAATCTTTAGTTAGTAAATTAAATGTTTTATTAATGTAATTGATGTGGCTTGAAATTCCAAGTATATTTTTATTGGTTTTGTTAAAATAAAAAATTAAAATACCCTCAAATAATATAACTTTTTTCAATTAGGAAAGTTACTATTGTAATTTCCTAACTCGAGTAAATACCAGATTGACTTATGACACCAATTCAATCGAATTTAAATAATAGTATAAATAATAATTTTATACTATCATAACCTTTTTATAATATAATTATATAAAAAAATAAAAAGGTAAAAAGGAAATTTTATGTGTTAAAAGTTTTTTTTTTTTAGCTTTCCCATAGATTTATCAGGAAAATCTTAAATCTAACAAAATAGTAAATTTGATTTACAAAATAGAAAAAGCAGGTCAAAGACGTTGAGTGCAATATCAAATCAATACAAAATTCAGGCAAAATAAAAATAATAATACAAATTGAAATAAAATGACCAACCTTCATTCAATCGCTAAAACATGAACAAGATCATCATCTACGCAATGGACATGAAAGCAAATAGTCTAAAACTCAAGAAAAAGAGCCGGTCCACATATACACAAGGAATTGCAAACAATATAAATTTAAGTTAGATCAAGCATTATATAGTTGAAATAAATATCAAAATATATTGAGAGCCAAAAATATAATGACTTAAAAAACTACTCTTAAGTTCAATTAATTTGAAAAGAGTTATAGTAAAACTCGAATCTATTTATATTCATCTAAATTTAACAACTTAATAATTTTGACGAGTTGACCTAAAATAAATTTTTTTAATAAACGATCCATTTTGATTAAAATGGGCTTGAAAGTCCAAAACGTAGTTCAAACAAACACACAACAAAAGCAGATAGTAAATGAAAGTTCATACAGATAAATAAAGAAAATAAAACACGATGCAACTCTAGAAGCTTCTTCCAAACCCTTAAGTGACCAGAAAACCCAAAATGGCCAAAACCTTCCGAGATCTGGTAATCGGAACCAGCAAACAATGGAAGGGAGTTGAGATATACCTTTAGAGTATCAAAATTTCTCAACCTAGAATCGCGAGCAATAGACGAGGGAAACTATGGTGGTTGGATGAAACGACAGTCCAAATCTGCTATTTCTAACGCTTTTAATAGAGCATCTTCAACCTAGAATGAGTCTTCTAATCTTCTCATCCCTTCGACCACCATCACATGCGCCGCGTTGTGTTACCTTCTCTTGCAACGAGCTCAAAACAACATGAAGAAAAATTCCTTGCTAGAGCCTTTACATCCCAAGTAATCAGTCTTATCTCCTAATAGTCTTCCTCTGTTGCTTGGAGGTTTTTAATAATTGTTCTAGAGTCACTTTCTAGAATAATTTTCGTGAAACCCATCTCCAACGCAAACTAGAGTTCGTGAATAACAACCATCACTTCAACCAACGCCACTGATCTAACTAGGTTATGAGTTCTGATTCCCGACCCCATTATAAGTCTTCGTCATTTCTAATTAAGAAACTTTATGCTACATGTTATTTTGTCTCAGAGAAACCTATGTCAACATTCACTTTGACCCAATTCGTAGGAGGGGGCTTCCATTTTATCAAAGCTTTGGGTCTGGGGTTTTGTAACGTTCCAGCTAGCCCATAAAGGTAATTACTTCCTCCACACTTTGTACTTTTCTTTCATGTAACGGTTTTTTGCAGGAAAACCAGATTGCCCAAATTGTAATGGTTGTTTCCTCTTTACTGTTACTGGCTGAATTAACGAATAGCCAGTTTAACCGCTCGTTGAAACTCATAACCGCAATTGAACGTGGCCACTAATAATTTAATTTTGACAAAAATCAACTACCGGCGAGAATTACAAAATGAAATTTTATTTCAATTCAAGTGATAAAAATGATATACATAAAAATAATTTTATTTGTCCCTATTAATTAGAAAATTAAGCTTGTAAGAATCACTATTAGTCTAATACTAATAAAATGGTTGTTTTTATGAAAATTTTTGCATTTAGGATTCGGATTTATTTAATTACTATATTTAAATAATTTTTAATACTTTTACATTTAATCATGTTATATATTAATTTATACAAATTCTTTTAAAAGTTTTAATTTTTCGAATTTGTTCGATGATCCAAATATTTTGGCTCCACCCATATGGATATTTTGTGTAGGAAATTGAGGTTTTTTTTTTAATAAACTATAACAAAATCAAACTTGTAGATATTAAAGATAATTTGTTTTACTGAAAGAAACATTTAGAAAATAATTTTAAAAATGAGTTCGGATATCTGAATTATTCTGCATAACTTAATTTCCGTTGTTCAATAATTTTTTGAAATTATTTTTAAAAGTTATTATTAGTAAAATAAACGCACCATAAATTATATTTGTTACAAAATATTGTAAAATAATTCTATTGTGACAATCAAAATGTTTTATAATTAATATATTATATAAAATTAATAATAAAAAATAATTAAAACACGGTTACATATATTAAATAGATGAGAGTGGATAATTACATATTCGACCTAAAGAGATATATTAAGTTAATCATAATTTAAACAAGTATTCATATTTATGTTATTAAAATATTAATATCTTTTGTTAGAAAATATTTATTATTTATAAATTGAAGTATATATTTATTATTGAAATAATTTTTAATATTAAATACTTTATTAAAATAATAAATAATATTAATATTTTATTATATTATTGAATAATAATAATTAAATGAATATAATTGTTTAATATTAAAAATTATAATATTTGATATCAATATTTTAATATTTTAAAAATAAAAAGGTTATTAATATAATAATATTAGATTTTATTCAAATTAATTTTATATGAACCAAAAGAAAAGTTGATCTTTCTTTATCAAACTATTTCTCATAAAAAATTAAAAATATTTTCCATAAGTTATTTTTTAAAACAATCACACCTTAAAATGCTCGATATTTGCAAATTTGGGATGATAATAGTCCATAATCTTAGCATTTTTCAGGTTGACTTTTCACTCGTATGAATTTGTTCTGTCAAAGGAATAATAACATTATTTTAATTATATTAATACCACCGTCTTGAAATAAGTATTTATAATTTTGAAAATTTAAAATTTAAAATTTAAAACTTTAGTATTTGTATTTGTATTTTTATTTTTAAAATTTATTTTTATTTTAAAATTTTAAAACTCAATTTCAATTATTAATCATATTAAAATTATTTTATTAAAATTGTGTTCATTATAGTATCATTTTTATTTATTAAGTTACTAAATAAATATTTTTATTTAAAATATCATACTAATAAATTTAATAAAATATTTTAATAATATTAACAATTATAAAACTTAAAAATATAAAATATAAAAATAAAAATATAAAACTGAATTTCAAATTTCACATCTCCGTTCCTCATTAATATATATCTACACATATTAAAAAGCAAATTAGAGAAGTGAATTAAAGGAATATCAGACATTTTTTTACCAAATTTATAAAATCAAACTTCTTAATTTTATATTGTATTTTACTATATTTTAAAAAATTGAGAGCCATATATAATTCTTTTTTAAAAGGAATATAAAATATTTAAAAATGTTGCAAAAAAAACACCAAATTAAGAGGAGCAGGCCCACCAACCTCTTGTCTTCATCTCAACTACCTTTCTCTATAATTTCCTTTTGGTACAATTATGTCAAATAATGGTTGAATTAAAAATAATAATATTTCCTTTACAAGTAGAAAATGACAATATGAAACTTAATTATCATAACGGATTGAACGTATAATGTCGTGAACAAGTAGAAAATGACAATAGTGAACTTGATTTTTCATAATAAAAAATAATGGAAGTTGCACAATATAATGTTGTAAAGATGGAAACAAGTTGTACTAATGAAGTTAAGTTGTCGGCGCTTTGACAGAACTCAATGGGAAACAATTCAAGAAAGAAAAGATTCCTTTTACCATAAGGAGGGCATCAATGACGTGTTGTGATAATGCCTTCCCCCCCTCCCCCCCTCTTCGTTTTTAATTATTATCTCCATTAGTGCATCCTCTTTCCACCACATCAAGACACTTTCTCTCAACTTGAAAGGTTAAAATTCCCATTAATTAATTCCGCTCACTCCGCATCCGCATAATTTTTGGTTAATTATAACCACACCTCAAATAAAATAAAATAGTAATTATTGTTTTTTCATATTATTTGGTGGAAATAGAATAAAGAAGCAATAAATATTTTATAATTTGGTTGGTTGATGCAAGAGGGATTTTGGATTTGATTTAATGTGCACCATAATTCTTGAACCATGTTGAGATGTTGAATGTTCGACACAATTGCTAGCTCAAATTGAATAAAGACTTTCAACTTAGCATAAAAGAGAATGGGTTTTGATGCCTATTCTTGGGCCTATAGAGTCTCTTTGGCCATGAGAGCCTATTGTTAGGTCAATGACCACTAGTTGGGTATGGAAGTTCACTTCTTGAGCGTAAAAGCCACCCTTAAGGAAAGGTTCTAAAAGGAACGGGTGTAGGTGAACAACGCCACAATTAAAAGCATACACCTCTTCTTTTGCCCACTGAGAGAAAGGCATGTGACCAACAACTTGCACTAATTAACAAGTTCCTTAGCCACAAGCAACAAAACATATAAGAAGGTCTCCCTCCTTTAACATAACAACACATCCTTCAACAACACATTTCACTCTTAAGAGCATATCTCTCTAGAAATCTCTCTCTCCCTCTACGATTCTAAGCCATTATCAACAAAAGCCATTATTTAAGGCTAAAACATCGTCTGAAGGCATCCTACCTTGTCACATTTGCAACATAAGCATATCATTCTCACATACGTAGCTTATTCACTTGTTTTTATTTTATTTTATTATCTTTATCCAATAGTTGGCTTAACTATTGAAATGCATCTTGGAGGATAACCTTACGTGCCCTTTCATATTGTCTCCTTAATGAAGGTGCTTAAGGGACATTTGCCATAAGACGACTATGAAGGAAAACCATCCTCTTCATCCTTGATGTTGCCACTCGTCTAGGACTTCCTCCACAAGTGTTGGTCACTCATTCACAACATCTTTGACATCGTCACTCATCCAAGGTCCTCTTCACTAAAGATCACACGTTGACAATGTTAATCGTCTTAGACTTTCACCGCAAGAAAATGCGATCGTTCGACCAAGATCATATTGCAAGAAGAAAGTTATCATTATAGCAGACGTGATTCATTCTTCACCTCTGTTGAAGGCATTCACATGTCTTCATCATCTTTTGCCTCACCACAGACTCACATCACCTATGAACCCACATCATTGTAGACTACAGAACTTTCTCAGTCTCGATAGTTAGCTCTCGGTCTTCCGGTCGAAAAGCAACGTCGATGAAGACGTGTGGGTGCGCTATTTCGTGGTGAGGATTGTAACTTTCCATAAATTTTCCATCCATAACATTTGGTGTTCTCATTAAAAGGAGTCAACAAGCATGTCTCTTAAGAGCGTGATGTGTCTCACTTGACTAACTAAAAAAATAAAAATAAAGGCAAGTGCACCTATGGATAAATAGTATAGCTAAGGTGAGTAGAGATATCGTATCCATGAGGACTAAAAGTATTAGTAATTATCGTTGTATTATTTAGTCGATAATTTGGAGTGATAGGTTTTAAACAAAAATTAGTAAACTAATTTAACTAAGAATTCAACAGAAAATAAATCAGAAAAATAACTGAATGACAACCAATGAGAGAAACAATACCCAAGAAAGTATCCACCTAGACTTCATCTATTATTATGAATCTGAAATAAACAATTTATTCACTTGGTAACTTGATCCATAGAATTTCCTAAATTATGATAACATCTCTTTTGAGAGTAAGAGCAACTGATTCTAGGTTAATTAATTGAAAATCTTTCTAATTAAAACCCCTATTATCGCATTAACTCAATCTATGAATTCTCTTATTAGATTTGACTCTAATCCGGTAGATTTATGTCATTCTATTTCTAGAATTACATATGTGACAGCCCTAAAGTGACCCTAGTCGGAAAGCGGTTTCGGGACCACTAAACCGAGTCACCAAATTATTTGAATATGATATTTAATGTCTAAAATATATGATTATGAATGTGTGAAAGTTTTAAGCTTCAATTTAGTAAATTGCATGTGAATTTAGTCAATAGGACTTATGTGAGAAAATTTTGAAATGTGATAGGTCAAAACATAAGGATCTATTAGTGCATGAAATAAAAAGGGGGGACTTGCATGTTAATTTCCCCCCCTAATTAGTAGTGGCTGGCCATGACAAGTATGGTGGACCAAGTGTGATGGGCAAAAACATGTCATAAACATGTTAAGTTAGTGTTTCATGGGAGGTATGATAAAATAAGGAGCATGGGAATAAAATAATGAAAGGGAATATGATGAAAACAAAGAAAAAAAAAAGTGTGTGGTTGTTCCCCTATTTTGCCGAAACTAGAAAAAAAAAAAAGAGAAAGGCTTCATCCTTTGGTTCTTCTTGGCCGGTTTGAAAGGAGGAAGAAGAGAGGTTTCGGTCACCTTGAGCTTAAGGGGAGGTTAGTATGTTGTGTTAAATTCTTAAGTTTTAAACTTGTTTCTAGTTAATTAGCTAATTTCTTACACAAACCATGGCAAAATTTCGAAATCTCGGTGATGGCTTGAGCATTCGGTTTTGGTTGTTGAAAGGAATGAGTTGGAGGTTGGATCATGTTAAGATTCGGCCTTGTACATAAACATTAAGAGTTTGATGTTTTTGTGATTTTTGGAAGGTAAATAAGGTTATACACAAGATAAATACTAAGATTTTGGTTGACTTGTTTTTAGTGAGGTTCGGCCAAGGACCTTATGTGCAAGTTTATTCGGTTTAAGTAGAGAAAACGTGACGGGTAGATATGAAGTAATGTGTATATTGGTTCGACTGCTAAGCAAGGAAATAATTGTTAGTAACATAGTATCTATGCACTTATGTATATATATGTATGTACAAATAACCTATTTAGCTATGGATATCTAAGGTGTTAAATAATGAAATCCTCGACGACTTGGGTTAAATAGCATTCGGCCAAGGACTATATGGGCTTGCTAATTCGGTTTAAGTGAAGAAACTATGATAGAGAAATATGACTAAATTGTGGACTTTGACAATTTAAATGATGCATTTGACTTGTGTACCGACCTAGGACGATATGTGTTTCTATATGAAGTTAGATGGTGTTGATGAAATTGGTAATGCATGATGTTTAAATAGTATTGAGCAAGGTCATTGTACTTAAATTGTATGACATACATGTATTGAATGGAATTGCCCAAGTGAAAAATAATTAAATGAATTTATTTGTTTAAATTAAGCTCAAGAGCAAAGGGATCTAAATCCGATAAAGGGAAGGAAAAGTGGTCGAATAGCCATCGAAATCGCTCGACAACATCCGAGGTAAGTTTTCGAGTAACGAGACTTAGTTTACGATTTGATTAAGTCATGACGTATGAGCGTAACAAATATACGGTGATATGATGATTCTACTTGAATTTTATGTTGAGTTAATTTGTCTATACGTGTGACGGGTAGCCGTATGTACATAGAGATCGTGTCATAAAGCAAACTAAACCATGTTGTTTGTATGTGGCTAGTGAGCCGAAAATGGGATTGCTTAATACGTGACTTGTGTTTGAACTCTGATTATGAAAATGGAATATAAATGTGTCATGATTTGTTGATATGTGCATGAATGTTTGGATGATAACCGGGCTAAGTGCCGAAGGCATTTGCGCTAGTGACTAGTTCCGGGCTAAGTCCCGAAGGCATTTGTGCGAGTTACTATATCCGGGCTAAGTCCGAAGGCATTCGTATGAAGTTACTATATCCGGCTATGTCCCAAGGCATTCGAGCGAGTAGCTATATCCGGTTAAATCCTCAAGGTACGTGGCTTGGGAATGAGTGACCTTGCTGTAATAGTTTCAATTAATACGCTCGTAAAATCCCAGCGATGAGGTATGTTTCAGATGTGCTTTGAATTGGTTGATCCTTACAAATAAGTATTCGCTCAATCGATAAATGAGCTATCGGCCTTTGGCTATGTTGATCTTTTGTGTATGAATATAAGGGTTGGTAATGTGAAGTAAGTATGATATTGAGAATTTGTGCATGTCAAATTATCCATTTAGCCATATGAATGCTACATTTTAGTTGTGTCAAATTTTATGGCTCAAAGCTTACTAAGCATTAAATGCTTACTCCGCTTCTGTAAATCTCTGTTTTATAGATTTTGGTTCTTCAGCTATCGGACTCGGGATTTTTGAAGTCGAAGTCGCCCACACTATCAAAGCTCCTTTTGGTACACTTTTGGTTGAACTTTGAAATGGCATGTATAGGACACCCTTTTTTTTGTTATTAGTCAAGTACTCGGTGTTGTATATATTTGGATAGCCATGCGAAAATGGCTTATATATATTTTGAGCATAATGTTATAATCATCTTGAATGTATATGTTCATTAAGAGGCATGGAAATGTTTGGCAACGATTAGCCATTAGAATGGTTCATCATGATTATATTTTGGGCTATATATGCTAAAGGGCTAGTTGAATCATGGAAACTATGAAATAGGTAAAGTCTACCTTAAAGGCAGATGCTGACAGCAGCAGTGATGTATATTTGAAAAATCACTAAAAATTGTAGGAATGGAATTAAATAGTGAATAAATTATGTAATCAAACCTTGATTAATCTACTTTCACATGGAAGAAACGAAACGATCATATGAGTTGTATGTTAAGAGATATATAGGTTTTCGCGAAACAGGGCCAGAACGGTTTCTGGATCCCCTGTTCCGACTTTGGAAATTCATTATAAATTAACCAGAGACATTTAGAAGTTATACCATATATGTATAGATTCCTATTTGAGTCTAGTTTCTATAGAAACAAACGGCATCAGTATTGAAGCCCTGTACAGGGAGATATCCAAGTCGTAATGCATGAAGGTCAGCGTAGTCGAACCCCGAAACAGGGGAGACTTTAACTAATAAACTGTACTAATTGGCTCGACCAAAAATTCTAGAAAAAAATTTGTAGATGGATATATGAGTCTAGTTTCAGAAAAATTTACGAAACTGATTTTCGAGTTTTGGAACTCGAGATATGATTTTTAAGGTGACAGTGACGCATTAAAATGGACTGTACAAATAAGTGAGTTAAGTCTGCGAACCCCTCGTGTCTGACTCCAGCAACGGTCTCGGGTACGGGGTGTTACAACATACAACTCCACTCAATTATGCTAGGTCTACTCTTAAACAGGGACTTTCCTCCACTGAATTAAGCACATTAAACATGAATTAATATCCCCAAAAAATTAAAATAGAAAATAAGCATACATAATTGAGAACAAGAATAAAATATTTATCGCGTAAAACAAAAATCAAATAATAAAATTCATCTTAGGTTTCATCTTCCCTAGGTATCTAGGGAATTAGTTCATAGTTCTGAATAAAAATATCTCAAAGTCAAAAAAACCACAAGAAATAAAGAAACTCATAAAAACTTTAGAAGAAATTAAAAAGAGGTCTTCGATCTTGATGGTCTACTTCAGAGTTGACTCTAATAGTGTTCTTCAAGTTGTTTTCTTTAATACTCTCTGATAGCCCCCATATCTCTTCTTCGATTTGGTATTTATAGACTTTAGAATGCTCAGAAAGCCTAAAAATTATGTTTTCCCGCGTGTTTGGGAAACAAATTGAAAAATCGACACAGTCTGGCACATGGCTGTTTGTGCAGCCCGTGTGTCTCGCACGACCGTGTGTCCAGCCCATGTGGGAAGGCCCAACCCGTGTGGCTCTTGAAATTTACTCTTTTTGTCTGATTTTCACACATTTTTCACTCTTTTAGCTCCCAAATGCTCACCTAAGTATAGGAACATGAATTCAAAGGATTAGAAGCTTCAAATTAACCAATTTGCATAAATAATTATCCAAAAATGTATTAAGAACGAGATTAAAATGTGTTGGTTTTATCATTTATCATATATCCCTACACTTAAGCGTTTGCTTGCCCTCAAGCAAAATCCTCAACTCAAATTAAAGTTAATCTTTCTCAACTTGTAATTCTCATAAATAATATTTTGAAATAATTCGCAATTAATCATGCATTGACAATTCAATTAAAAGGGAACTAAAGATTCAAACAATCCAAGTTAAAATTTTAAAGCATGAAAACATATGCATCTCCCATTATCTAATTAATTACCTTAAATTCAAAATTTAAAATAATTGGCATCTTCATTAAAGATTCACTCAAAGCACTCAAAGTATTTAAGGTTCAAAAAATAAGCACTCAACAGTTGAACAAGAAATGTCATTATCATAGGTGTACAGGCCCAATTATGCCCGGCCCAAACTAAAAAACTAAACCCAATTAAATACAAACCCTAAAGCCCAAATCCTAGCCCCTTGCAGAGAAGAGAAAACAAGAAGACCCTCAAGCCTCAAGAAGACACTCGGCCAACCAATGGCGCCTCAAGACCACCACCAAGCATATGCTCCCTCCATGCGTCTGACACGCCCATACCCTGCAAACACAAACAACAAAAACAACAGCCACAACAGAGGAATAAAAGCATTTTTTATTGTTATTGTAATCGGTTATAAAATCGAAGGGAGAAATTTTGAAAGAAAAGGGGGATTGTATTTTGAAAAGGGGGGTTTTTTTTATTTTTTTACAAAAAGAAAGATTGTAACACAGATATTAGAAATCAAAACGCACACAAGCAAATCTAAGAAAGATTGGAAACTAAAAGGTGTTCTTGGTTCTTTTTTATTTTTATTTAGTTTTTTCTTTTGTATTTTCTTTTATTTTTTTTCTTTCTCTTCGCGAATCTGTTTAAGCAAAAACTAAAAAGAAGGAAAATGGCTCACCTGAATCCTTTTGAGCTCGCGTCGGAGTGATTTCTCCGTCGTTGTAATCGAGTTTGGCAAAGGGACAAAGAACTCTATTTTTCCTCGTTCTTTGGTTGCTGAAAGTTTAGCCTTCAAAAGAGGCTTTGAAGATAAAGCATAAAAGCTCATTCTCCGCAACACCGGTCACCGGCCATGGCAGCGTGCAGGTGACAGGGAATGGCTTTGTCGGCTGAAAAGAAGGAGAAGAGATAGAGGAGTCTGAAACTGTTAGGTTTTTAGAAAAAAAAATAAAAAAGGAAATAAAGGCTAAGATGGTTTCAAAATAAAAGTTTGATTTAAATAATAAAACTAAAACAACGCCGTTTGGGTAATGGGAAAGGGTCCATGCGCCTAAAATGGATAATTTGTGTGGCTAGTCTCTTCCACTTTTCTGCGTTTTCATTTTAATCCCATTTTCCTTTTTATTTTTCTTCAAATTCTCCTCTTTAATTTTATTTCATTTTAATTTAACCTGTGGCCTTGCTAGCCAAAACACAACGCATAAGGACTAGGGATATTATCTCATTTAGTCCTCGCTACTTTCAATAAGCACCGCAATTTGGTCCTTTGATTTTATTTTATTTCTATTTTTACCCCAAAACCCCATTTGACTTTCTAATTAGTCTATTTTTGTTAGTTTACTCACTCACTCATTCATCTATTTATTTGTTTATAAATATATTTTTCCATTATTCTTCTGTTTTACTTGTTCATTTATTTATTGGTAAATATTATTCGTTTACATTATTGGAATCATTAATTCATAATTCTTTTATTTCTCTCCAATTTTATTTACTTTTGTTGTTGCTATTTTGTTATCTTTTATTATTTTATTATTTATTCATCTATCATTCATTTTTATATATATTTTCTTTCATTAATTACTCATTTTATTTATTATCATCATCATCATCATCATTATTATTGATATTATTATTATTATTATTATTATTATTATTATTATTATTGTTACTTTTTGTCACTATTGTCATTATTATATTATTACTATTATTATTATACTTATATTCATGTTTATTCTATTTTTTAACATTATTCTGCTTTCTCCGATCTTATTTATTTATTTATGTTCCTATTATATTTCCATTCATGATACTTCTATTTATATTTATATAGTAATATTACGTTTATTTTTCATATATACATATTTTATTCTTGCTATTATCATTTCATTTATTTATATCTTTTACATAGTTTTTAAACTTGATTTTTTTATTTATATTATTTATGTCAAAACTCTTTTATGTATATTTTTATTCTAAAGTTATCTTTCCACATATATTGTGTATTTTAAACTACCATACGTATTATTATCTTGCGATTTTTTTATATATCTTTTAGTTTAAGTTATTTTATACATAACACGTATTTTAAAATTCCGTATGCATTATTTTATACTATCTTATACATCAATCGTTTTAAATTCCTTTCATTGTTACTTATTTTGAACTTTCGTACATTGCTTACTCTAAAATATTTTATATACTCATTATCTTACATACATATCTATATACATAGTTCGTGATAAAATCGTTTTAATATATATTATTGATTTAGCGTTATCTTATATATACGATTTGTCTTTTTCTTTTAAACCAATTTACATATATGTATGTACATATATACATTTCCATTCAAATCTATTATGTATATATTTAAAAGAATTTTTTTATATATTTTTATTATTTAAAACTTTTTCATATATCATTATCCCTTTCATATATTATTTATATTGGGCCTTTTATTCTATATATCATCTATTTAAAGTTTCATATGCATTACTTGGTTTAAATTATTTTGTATGCACTTCAAAATTCATTTACATCATTATTTTTATAAAGGAAAATTACTTTATACATTTCTTAACTCCAAATTCCATTTTTGAAATCGGTTAAATCCCAACTCATTATGCTTGGATTTCAAATGATTATACTTTTGTTACATCTAGTCTTATTTGTCCGTTTATCATACCCTTACATGTTTTATGTTCTAAATTCAATACTTTGCATTTTATATTCATTTATTCGCTTACCATGTTATGTTCTTTATCTATTCATTATTCATGTTATTTATATATTATTTCTATTTCAAATATACATGCTTAATACTATATACGTTTAGCCTGCTCACCTATTCATTGAGTGGTCTATATGTTTCATACATTGATTCGTAAAGCTTTGTCATTCTAATCATGTCCAAACATTTTAACATTATGACCTTTTTATGGTACATTTTTGTTTCATCATTTTAATTATTGATCGTGATTTGTTTCTAAACGTACCTCTTAAATACTTCACTAAAATTTTTAGATCCAAATTTAAAATAAAAGAAAATCTTGAAAATAAGACAATGTTTCGCGTCTTGGAACACCGAAGAATTTTGCCCTAACTTACGGGGTTTCGATTCTCTCGTTGATTCTAAATAGCCAAATATCCTTTCGAGTTTTAAGAACACATGAAATTTCAATTAAAATTAAAGATAAACTTGAGCTCGGAAGTTCAAGGTATCGCGTCCTAACTTACGGGATGTGATTCTCTGATGTCTCGAGACGAGGAAATCTTTAGCAATCGTTTTGATCCAATTCAAGCACTTTTAAACTCGACATTCATATAAAGGGATTGTATTTCAAAATTTATTTTAAAACTTTTCAATTTACGATATTAAGACATTAATTAATCAATTAGGTATCAATTTTGGGCGTTACGAGGGTGCTAATCCTTCCTCGTACGTAACCGACTCCCGAACCCGTTTTCTCAAATTTCGTAGACCAAAATGTCGTTCTAGTAAACCAAAATGTTTTATTAAAACAAGGGTGATCCCATCACATCCAATAAAGATTGGTGGCGACTCCCGTTTTAATTTTCACTTTCAAAATCAAAGTTGATTCCCGTTTAAAAAAAATGGTTACGACAGCTTGGCTACTCCACTGGGGACTTCGAGAGTCAAACCTTAAATTGATTAATTTTTGTCTTTTGTCGAAAATTGAAAATCGGTTTTAAATTATCTACATTGCATATTGTTTGTTATTTTCGTGGCTTTCTTCATAATATGCTTGCTTTAAGTAGTTTAATTCTTTGATATATCTTTGCATATCGCATCGCATTATTGGTCAATTTCACCCTCTTAAGTGAAAGTGAGAAACTACTCCTTCGTGAGGTCTTCACCTCCGTATAGGATAGTGGATATCTTTCGGGATACGTCCGTACCTACGTCTTCGTGAGGTTTTCATCTCTGTATAGCCGTAGGGAAATGTATTCCCCTGAATCGAACTCGGTCCGTATGAGCCTATAATAGGCGAGGATCGAGGAATCTGCTGGTTCAGGTATCTTTACTTTAGAACCGAACTACATGTAATGAGCCCTAAGAGCCTACCCTAGGTAGAACCACACCGAACCCTAGTGGTTACCCGATTAGGCGCTTATTTACTCCTTATTTGTTTTGAATTCTATTCTTTGTATATAATACTAACTTGTTGTGTTTTGATTATTTTCGCATGGCATCTCATCATAAAAGGGTGTTGATTTACATTCGGTTACTAAATAGAAGAGTTTAGCATGGAAAAAGGATTTCTTGATAGAGTGGAGGATAATGAGGCCGTCCGAGTGTGGTCCGAGAGAACGCAACAAGAGAAAGGAGATAGTTTGACCGAGGGATATGAATCGGAGTTGTGGGATTTCACTCGCATCAGTGTGACTCAAAATGACCTACAAGAGTTAAGGGATATATGGAATAGTTGGAATGGCGAAGTCAAGCAACTTTTTTACTGTAACTACGGCGATTTACCCTATTTGCTCGATGTAAAGGTGGACAAGTACTTGTTCCGGGCTCTCGCGCAGTTTTGGAACCCTACTTACATTGCTTCACCTTTGGAGGAGTTGATTTAGTACCTACTGTGGAGGAATACATGGCGTTACTTAATTGTTCAAGATTGGTGATAGGGCCTATTCAAGACTGTCAACATCCCTCCTTTTGAAGAAGTTGATGAATGTAACGGGATGAGCGAGAAATGGGTCGCAGACCGCATCAAGCAAAAAGGGATAGTAAGTGTATTCCTTGGAGGAATTTGAGGACTTGATTCTTGCGCTTTTGATTCAAAGAAAAGGGTTGATGTTTTTGCCTTAAGCCTCTACGGTTTGACCATCTTTCCTAAGGCGCTAAGACACATAGATGAAGCGGTCTCAGATCTATTCGATCGGCTTGATAAAGGTACTACACCTGTCCCAGCAATCCTAGCAGGAACTTTCAGATCCTTGAATGCATGCCGGAGAGCGGGCGAGGGAAGATTTATTGGTTGTGCTCAGCTTCTTTTAGCTTGGTTCCACAGCCATTTCTGGAAGGTGGAGAAGGTCTCCTATCAGGTTTTCTCTAAGGATTATTCCCCATTAAGGGAATTAGTGGCCACACCGAGACGAGACGACATCTCAGAAGAGAAATGGATAACTATTCTCCAGAATTTGCGGGCCGAAGACGTTGAATGGAGAGCTCCGTGGTTGATTCATGACGAGATCTTATATAGGTGCGATGATTTTGACTGGGTCCCTCTGGCCAGAATATGGGGAGCCGTTGGATACGCTCCACTGATGGTGTTAAGGCAATATCGATCAAGGCAATTTATACCGGTGACAGGGTTTGGCACAATGTGAGTTCTCCTATAAAGATAATAATTATAAGAAGAGGGTTCGCGAGATATCAGATACATGGAACCAAGCTCGAAGAATGAAAGGATTTACCACAGGCCCGATGACCACCCCCGGGTATGAATGGCGGTGGGGTAGGAGAGTCAACGACAACATCCCTAGGCCGAATCAAGGGAACACTCAACCGATAGAGGAGCATTTATGGGTTATCCCATCTGAGTTAGAGATCATTAAACAAGACTTTGAGAAAAGGAACTCAGAGTTGGGGAAGAAGATAGAGCAGCTAGAAGAAGAGAAAATGAAATTGGGATTAGACATCGATATCCACAAGCTAGAGGCTGAGAAGTTAAGGAAATGAAAGAACAAGGCCGAGGAAGATTTGGATAGTTTGAAAACCGATTACAAGAAGCTGCGTATGTCAATAAGAACTGCCGGTTTAGGTAAAACGTCGGAGCAATGGCGTCAAGAGATCAAAGAGGAAAATACTAGAGCCGACCATTGGGAGAAAAGGTTTCAAGATGCCCGAATATGAGAGGACACTCTGAAAAAGAGTTTGTTAGAAAGCTAAAACGAAAAGGAGAAGTTACGTGCTCGGGTGGTTGAATTGGAAAGATCACTTCATCAACATCGTAGCCGTAATTCGGTAATTGAGCTGAAGGCTAGTCTGAGTAGGATCGAAGAGTTGAAAGGGAAAGTAGAAGAACTCGAGACTGCACTACGAGATAGTAAAATTCGAGTGGAACTTCTTGAGGCAAACAACGACCATTGCAGGGAACAGCTTTACCACTCTCAGAACCAGATTAGAGATAGAGACTATGTCATGGGCGAAGCTGTGACTCAGGTTCGGGAGGTAGCCGATCACTTGCAAACCTTGGCAATCCAAGCTGATGTATTAAGCTTAAAATACGAGTCAGAATCAGATCGAGGCCGAAACTTAGCTTGGCTCCTTAGGAAAATTAAGGCTTTGGGCATTAGGACAAAGTCGTATATGTAATCATCCGTTCTATGTAAAGAAACTTTTCTTCTAGTGAAGTTCTTCTAATGGAATTGAATTGGAATCAACGCCACTTTTTGCATTCATTCATTTGCATTACATTTCATCATGTGCATTAAATTTCGCGAAAAGACCCTGATTAAACAAAATTATTTCAGTTAATCTGGAAACCAATGAGAATCAACCAACTGAACACAGCTACTATACCCGCCGTAAAACCAAAGCAATGGATCAGAGATTAGAAAGAATAGAACAAATGCAAAGGGAAATGCAAGAGCAATTACAAGCACAGATGCAAGAGCAACTGGCTAAGATACAACAAGATATGAAGGAAAAAATAGAAGAATCCCAAAATAATCTGATAGGCCAGTTGGCGCAGTTGCTGGCTAGAGAACGCGAGAAAGGGAAGAGCACCATGGGGAATGATAATGAAGACCCTATCTATCCTCTAGGCTTTGCTCCGGTAAACACCCAATCACAACCTGAGGTGCATCCACGAACGGTACCCGTCACTATTAGGCCCCAGCAATACCAGGCCAATGCCTCGACACCAATAAACATTCCTGTAGGATCAGGCTCTAATCCCGGGGATAATCTAGCTAATCCATTTGTCAGGACCTTGATGACATGGCAGAAATGGAGAAAGGAAAAGTAGACATGGCAAAATAACTCGATGATCGGTGCAAATGGCTTGAGGAAAAATTTAAAACAATGGAGACTGCTGATTACCGTGGCGGGGTCGATGCTAAAGACTTAAGCTTGGTCCCAGATCTGGTGCTCCCACCAAAATTTAAAACCCCGGAGTTCGAAAAATATAACGGGATGAGCTACCCTGAAGCTCATATTACGATGTTCTGTCGAAGGATGACAGGGTATGTTAACAATGATCAGCTGTTGATCCACTATTTCCAGGACAGTCTGATCGGATCTGCGGCCAAGTGGTATAACCAGCTCAGCCGTGCCCAAATTGGTTCGTGGAAGGACTTGGCTCAAGCTTTCATGAATCAATACGGTCACGTGACGGACATAGCACCTGACAAAATTACCCTACAAAACATGGAAAAGAATCTGAGTGAGAGCTTCAGACAGTATGCACAACGGTGGAGGGAAATAGCGATGCAAGTCTAGCCACCCCTCTTGGAGAAGGAAATGACCATGCTATTTATCAACACTCTAAAGGCCCCATTCATTAACCACATGTTAGGAAGTGCTACTAAAAGATTCTCGGACATAGTAATGTCCGGAGAGATGATAGAAAACGCGGTAAGATGTGGGAAGATTGAAGCGGGGGAAAATGCTAAGAGAATGGCTCTAAGAAGGAAAGAAAACGAGGTGAACAATGCGAGCGCATATCATAAGGGTTATTCCAAGTCGATCACAGTAAACCAGCTGAGGGCAGTGACTACTAGCCATTAGGGCTCCGCAGGTCAAGATTCCAACCCAAGGCCTAACACGGAAAGAATCCAGTTCACGCCAATCCCAATGACGTATAGGGAGCTTTACCAGAATCTGTTCGATGCGCATGTAGTGTCTCCCTTTTACCTAAAACCCATGCAACCTCCATTCCCAAAGTGGTATGATGCAAATGCGCAATGCAAATACCATACAGGAATTGCGGGGCACACAATTGAGAACTGCACGACCTTCAAAAAATTAGTCAAAAGGTTCATAAAGATGGGCATTGTGAAGTTCGATGATCCCACAAAACCTAATGTGGCGGGAAATCCGTTACCCAGTCATTCACATTCAGACAATGGGGTAAACGCGATAAGCGAAAGTGGAGGAAGGAGAACTAAGATGGACGTATCGGAGGTAAAGACCCCGTTGAGTTGGGTTTGGAAGAAAATGGTGGAAGAAGGTTTATGTAACACCCCGAACCCGAGACCGTCACCGGAGTCGAACACGAGGTATTAACAGACTTCAAACCACTTATTGAGAATTTCCTAGACAAGCTGCCAATCTGTGTACTAGTCGCTTCAAAAATCATAACTTGAGTTTTACAACTCAAAAATCAGTTTCGTAATTTTTCCCTGAAACTAGACTCATATGTCCATCTACAGATTTTTTTTCTAGAATTTTTGGTCAAGCCAATTAGTACAGTTTATTAGTTAAAGTCACCCATGTTACAGGGGTCGACTACACTGACCTTCGTGCGTTACAACTCGAATAACTCCCTGTGCAAGGCTTCAATACTGATTCTGTTTGTTTCTATAGAAACTAGACTCAAATAGAAATTTATACATATATGGTATGACTCCTAATTATCTCTGGTTAATTTATAATGAATTTTCAAAGTCGGAACAAGGAATCCAGAAACCGTTCTGGCCCTGTTTCACGAAAACCCAAATATCTTTTAACATACAACTCATATGACCGTTTCGTTTCTTCCATATGATAATGGATTCATCAAGGTTCATTTAAATAATTTATTCACTATTTAATTCCATTCCTACTATTTTTAGTGATTTTTCACATCCACGTCACTGTTGCTGCCAGCATCTATTTCTAGGGTAGGCTTTCTCTAACACATAGTTTTTATGATTCAACCACCCCTTTTTCATATATAGTCCAAAATATAATCATGATGACCCATTCTAATGGCTGGTCATTGCCAAACATTTCCGTGCCTCTTAATGAGCATATACATACCAAATGATTATAACATTATGCTCAAAACATTTATAAGCCATTTTCGCATGGCTATTCAAAATTTACACAAAACCAAGAAGGGTACATGACCTGCAACAAAAGGGTAGTCCTATACATTAACCAAGATATCCTCTCACTACTAGTCTATTCTATACATGCCATAAGATATTCCAAAACATAGCAGTACCAAACAGTGGATAGTGATAGTGTGACTAGTTCTTGACGATCCCCTAGCTCGTAGCTTCCAAATGAGATCTATAAAACAGAGGAAACAAAGTACGGAGTAAGCATTACAATGCTTAGTAAGTTTCAAGCAGTGTCAACAGATAACAATCAAGTTATAACATAGTTGTTCAGTATTTTATTTCACCCTTCCTTCGGGTATACCACCCCTTTATCCGAATATGCACATCTCATCATAATCATAGGAATAGTCTCATAGATTGCTCTCGTATACATCACATAACTACCTTATGGTTTAGTTTAAATCAAGCTCACATATAAACTTGGAGTACATACCTGTTTAACCTTTCACATTGCGTATATTTATAAGCAATTCTTATTACGAAGTCTTACCCGGACATAATCTCCAAACGTAGTCATTGGGTCTTACCGGGTCATAATCTCCACACGTAGTCATCGGGTCTCACCCGGAACATATTCCAAGTTTCATGTACATTTAATCACATGTTACAACATTCACATTAGCCATTCGGCTTTACCACATATGCATATCACACATATATTTTACATTAGCCGTTAGGCCTTATCACATATACATACACTTTCACATTCACCACATCGGCCGCTAGGCCTTATCACATATACATACACCTTCACATTCATCACATCGGCCATTAGGCCTTATCACGTATACATACACCTTCACATTCATCACATCGACCATTAGGCGTTATCACATATACATACACTTTCACATTCATCACATCGGCCATTAGGCCTTATCACATATATATATCTCATACATATTTCATATTTTTCTTGTACATCAATTTCAGCAATAGCTTATAAGCAACTCAAATATTTTCATCAAAATTTTCAACAAAATCACATATTCACTACAAGCAGTTTTCCTGAGCAACAGTCACTAAATTGTTTATAACTGGAGCTACAAAACTCAAAATCAATTTCCGTTAATTTTCCCCGAATGTAGATTCATGTATATTTCATCCATGAAATTTTCAGAATTTTAGGTGTGGCCAATCAATACCAGATTTTTCTTAAAGTTTCCCCTGTTTCACTGTTTGACTAACCTGACCAGTCTTCACTACAATTCAAAATTCTCATTGTACAGAATTCAAAGTATGTTCTACTTGATTTCATTTGAAACTAGACTCATTAAGGAGTCTAAGCATATAAATTTTATCTTGTAACCATTTTTGTACAAATTATAGTGATTTTCTTAAAACCAAACAGGGGATTTCGGAGTCATTCCGACACTGTCCCACACAACTTTAAATATCTCTTTATAGGAAATTTCTTTGTTTCCACGGTCTCCTTTATAAGAAACTAGACCAACTAAGCTTTGATTACATATGTTATTCAGCCTATAATTCCACACCAACAATTTATAGTGATTTTCTAAAATCACATTACTGCTGCTGTCCAAGCAATTTATTACAATTTGCTCTTAAATTTCCAAGTCCAAACATTTATGAACTTACCATTTGGGTTTAAGACATATCATGGCCACATCACATCTTATTAAATCAACTCATTATATCCTATTATAGTTGAATTTACTCAACATTTAATCACTTAAAACTTACCTCGAAAGTGGTCGACGACTAGATATCCACGGCTATCCGCTTACTTCCTCTTTTCCTTATCCGACTTTGATCCTCTAGGCTATTGAGCTAAATCAAATAATTTACTTCCCAATCAAACACAATCACACGGCATCCATATACATTTTAGAACCATTCTTAACATATTTACTACTCAAGCATGTAACTTAACAACTTAACCATTAGTTGCGAACCACAAACAAAACATATTCATACGTCAATATCTCAAACCTTACCATAACAACCAATATGCAAGATATCACATATACATAACTTAGCTTATGAGAACATATGTATTACATCATAAACACATCTTTTACCAATTACCTCACTTAAGCCAAATTTTTATAATCAACCACAAAGAAAAATATACCACAAATCACACTCCCAAAATGAGCTACTTCCATGGCCGATTATATTTCATCATTAACATACCTCATTTTTGAATCATATAATCAACATCACAACACATCTCCAAAACACAAATCATGCCAATCATATCTACTCATATGGCCAAATATATATACCCCCATATAATATCATTTTCATTTCATTTAACACTTAATTTCCACCACATAAACACTTGGCCGAATAATCCTAAACTAGCAAAACTCCACATTTGTTCATACCATCTTTTAAATTCACATATATCTATTTAGGTAGCTCATATTTTCTCCTTTCTAATATTTCTATCCAAAACATCAAAACACTATCCTTTTTTTTGCATTTACCCCATAATACCGTATGCACAATTTGTCACCAAAACTAAAGAAAAATCAACATATGGGTTGCAATAAGAGCTTGACTACTAGCTAGATTCTCATAAAAATCAATAGAAATAACATGAACTCCTACCTTATTTAACCTCCAAGATAGCCGAATGCCCTAGACAAGCTCCTTCCTCTTTCCTTTTTTTGTTTCTTTGTGCAAGAAGGTAAGGAAGATGAACACTCTTACCTTTATTTCCTTAAAGGTGACCCATGCCTTAACTTCCATTTTTTCTCTTTAGGTACGGCAATGGGGGGGGGGAAGGAGGATGAACATGCCTTGTTTCTATCACTCTTCCATTCTTTTAATTAATCTTTCTTCCATACTATAAAACCATTAACTATTATCATGCTAAAAAAAATGCATATAATATCTATCAACCATCATCATGGCCGGCCACTAAATTAAAAGTGGTCCATTTGACATGCAAGTCCCTCATGTCAATAACTCACGCATTATTTGGCCACTTTAAATTTGCCTAGCACATTTCTAAATTTTCTCACATAAGTCCTATTTGATAAAATTCACTTACAATTAACAAAATTCAAACATGAAATTTTCACACATGCATATGTACATATAATGAGCATCAACTATAATGGTTAATTATTTTTATGACTCGGTTTTATGGTCCCGAAACCACTTTCCGACTGGGGTCACTTTAGGGGTGTCACAGTTTACTTATACAAGGTTTAGAGGAGAAGCCTGAAGGAGGGAAGTACTATTGTGAATTCCACGACGAGGAAGGGCATGAGATCCAAAAGTGCAATGAATTCAGGGCTCTGGTATACAGATTGATAGAAAATAAAGAGATCGAATTCTTTGAGTACACCGAGGGCCCGAAGGGAGAAGATGTGTGCACGTCAGAGAAAGGGCCAACCAACAATGTCCGAGGGGTCAATCACCCGGTCGTAATTATATCTCGACCAAGAGTCAATGAAGTCGGAGTACCAATTGCGCCAAAGGTTATAATTCAAAAGCCCGTTGCTTTCCCTTATAAGGATAGCAAAAGGGTTCCTTGGAATTACGACTGCAACGTAATAATCCCGGGAGGGGAGAATCCAGCTGGCACTTCGGAGAAAGGTCAAGACGAGGGTTTCTATACACGCAGCAGAAGGCGTTATACTTTGAACACAAAGGCAGAATTAGCTAAAGGAAAATCCGTGGTCGTTGAACAAGAAAAGGAAAAGACGACCAGACCTGAATCACCCGTCAATGAGCCTGTAACTGAAAAAGAGGCTAAAGAATTCTTAAAATTCTTAAAAAACAGTGAGTACAGTGTTGTGGAGCAATTGCACAAACATCCACCTCGCATATCCGTACTAGCCTTGCTCTTGAGTTCAGAAACTCACCGAAGTGCATTGATGAAGGTTTTAAATGAAACATATGTTGCGGATGACATCTCTGTCAACAAACTCGATCGTCTGGTCAATAACATCAGTGTGGATAATTTTATTTTGTTTAATGATGATGAAATACCACTGGGAGGCATGAGATCTACAAAGGCCCTACACATTACCACTCGCTGCAAAGGATACACATTGCCGGGGGTATTGATTGATAATGGATCAGCATTGAATGTCATGCCCTTGTCCACGTTAAATAGGTTGCCAGTGGATAACTCTCACATGAAGACATGTCAAAACGTCAAGAGAGCATTCGACGGTACGGAAAGAAAAATGATGGGAAGGATCGAGATACCTCTCTTGATTGGCCCAAATACATACGAGGTGGACTTCTTGGTAATGGACATCAACCCATCATACAATTGCCTGTTGGGGAGACCGTGGATTCACTCGGTGGGGGCAGTGCCGTCATCCCTACACCAAAAGTTAAAGTTGGTAACTGAGGGTAGGTTGGTAACGATAAACGCGGAGGAAGATATTATTGCATCCATCACCAATGATGCACTGTACGTGGGTGCGGACGATGAGACGATAGAATATTCCTTTTGATCGCTAGAATTCGTCAATGCTACATTCATTGTCGAAGGAAACAAGATCCCAATGCCCAAAATATCCAAAGCTACGAGGATAGGCCTGCGATTGACGGTCGGCAAAGGAGCTCTGTCGGGAAGAGGACTTGGAAGGTGCCTCCAAGGAAGGAGTGAGATACTAATGCTAAAAGAAAAATGAGACCGCTTTGGCTTAGGATTCAAGCCAGACGCGAAGCAAAAGAAGAAGGAGCTGGAAAAAAGGCAAGAGATGAGAAGAGCACGTCTACGTGGTGAGGAGGTCAAATGGGAACCAATGACCTTTCCTTATTTATCCCGAACGTTCGTGTCAGGAGGAACTATCCATCCAAAACAAGAGATGACAATGCAGAAAGTGGCAGAAGAGATGTTGGGAAGTTGGAGCGTTAACGCCATATCTAAAGAAAAAGCTGAAGAAGGGGATTTATCTGGAATTTGCCCTTACATTCTTGGAAGTGTTTTGAACAATTGGACCGTGGAGGAGATCCCTGTAACTTTTAGAATTAATTCAGAGTAATGTTCAAAACAAGCTTATTACTCTATGCCTAGGGGCAAGAAGAACCCTTTTATGAAATAGGCATATGTCTAAATATCGTCATTTCAATAAAAATGCATTTTTGAGTATCATATTGAGCAAATATTCTTTTATTCTTTCTACTTCATTCATAATCATACCACACAAATCAAATATTCTTAGATTCTTTTGTTCTTTGGATTTCTTTCTTCATCCATAACAGGTCTCTAGATATCAATGATATGAGCAACATTGCCAATGACTCAGAGATTCCTTTCGAGCAACATTTGTGTATGGAGGACACTGAGAATTTTGAAGATGACCGAAATTGCAGCCTATCTCCTGATTTGTTAAGAATGGTAGATCAAGAGGAGAAACAAATCCTACCTCATAAGGAGTCAGTGGAAATTGTTAGCTTAGGAGAAGGAAAAGAGGTGAAAATTGGAGCTAGTATCGCTGCAGAAACAAAGCAAGACCTCATCGAGTTACTCTGGGAATTCAAGGATGTCTTCGCATGGTCATATCAAGACATGCCCGGATTGAATACTGATATTGTGGTACATCGACTCCCCATAAAGGAAGAATGCAGGCCAGTACAACAGAAACTCCGAAGGATGAGACCCGATGTTTTGTTAAAGATAAAAGAAGAGGTCAAAAAACAATTCGACGCCAGTTTCTTACAAGTGGTCAAGTACTCAGAATGGGTAGCCAACATAGTCCCAGTTCCTAAGAAAGATGAGAAGGTACGGATGTGCGTGGACTATCGGGACTTGAATAAAGCCAGCCCCAAAGACAATTTTCCATTGCCTCACATTGATACACTAGTGGACAACACAGCAGGTTACTCACTTTTCTCCTTCATGGACGGCTTCTCGGGATATAACCAGATAAAAATGCATCCTGAAGACATGGAAAAGACAACATTTGTAACCATGTGGGGAATGTTTTGTTATAAAGTGATGCCATTCGGATTAAGAACGCAGGAGCAACATATCAAATAGCCATGGTAACTTTGTTCCATGAAATGATGTACAAGGAGATCGAAGTTTACGTTGACGACATGATTGCAAAATCCAAAACTGAGAAGGAGCATGTGCAAGTCCTGAGGAAACTATTCTTGAGATTAAGAAAGTTCTAACTAAAGCTCAATCCCGCAAAGTGCACCTTCGGGGCTAGGTCAGGAAAATTGTTGGGATTTGTAGTCAGTGAGAGGGGAATCGAGATTGACCCGGATAAAGTCAAGGCTATACAAGAATTACCCCCGCCATACACTCAAAAAGAAGTTCGAGGTTTCCTAGGAAGATTAAATTACATCGCCCGTTTCATTTCACAACTAACGGAGAAATGTGACCCTATATTTCGTCTCCTTAGGAAGCATAATCCAGGTGTTTGGGATGAGGAGTGCGAGAAAACTATCGATAAAGTCAAACATTATTTGTCTAGTGCCCCCGTACTGATGCCACCTTACCCGGATAAACCACTGATACTGTACTTGACAGTGTTTGAAAACTCCATGGAATGCGTGTTAGGCCAACATGACGAGTCAGGAAGAAAAGAGAAAGCGATATACTATCTCAGCAAGAAATTCACCGAATGTGAGACAAGATATTCGTTGATCGAGAAGTTGTGTTGTGCTTTAATTTGGACAACCCGAAGACTGAGACAATACATGTTGTACCACACAACTTGGCTTATCTCGAAACTAGATCCTTTGAAGTATGTGATGGAGAAATGCTTTGAACGGAAGAATGGCTTGTTGGAAAATTTTGCTTTCTGAGTTTGACATAGTCTACGTGAACCAAAAGGCTGTAAAGGGGAGTGCAATAGCAGATTTTCTAGCCAGTAGAGCTTTAGAAGATTATGAACCATTGAGCTTTGACTTCCCGAATGAAGACCTAATGTACGTTGCGACCACGGAAGAAGACTCTCAAGAAGGTCACCTGTGGAAACTGAATTTTGACGGAGCTTCAAATGCTGTAGGTAACAGAATCGGGGCAGTCTTGGTATCCCCAAACAGAGATCATTATCCTTTCACCAGCAAACTAGATTTTGATTGCACAAACAATATGGCCGAATACGAAGCTTGTATCATGGGAATTTGTGCAGCAATAGAACGTAAGATTAAAGTGCTAGAGGTATATGAGGATTCTGCATTAGTGATCTATTAGCTTAAAGGGGAATGGGAGACAAGAGACCCTAAACTAATCGATTATCGAAGGCTAGTTCTTGAGTTAATCGAGGAGTTTGACGATATCACTTTCTGCTACCTTCCACGAGACGAAAACCAGATGGCTGATGCTTTGGCAACCTTAGCTTCTATGATCAAAGTGAATAAATAAGAGGATATGAAGCCTATCCAAATGAGTATTTATGAGGCTCCGGCTCATTGCTGGAACATTGAAGAAGAAGAAGAGAAAGATGATCATCCTTGGTACCAGGATATTTTACGATATGTGAAGAGTCGTGAATACCCAGACCAAGTGACTGAGAATGATAAAAGGACACTAAGAAGGCTGGCTAGTGACTATGTCTTGGATGGAGAGATCCTATACAAGAGAAGGAAGGATCAGGTACTCTTAAGATGTGTAGACGCTGTCAAGGCTAAGCAAATCCTGGAAGAGGTTCATAAAGGTGTCTGCGGAACACACGCTAATGGTTTCACCATGGCCAGACAGATTATGAGATTCGGATATTATTGGTCCACCATGGAAGGAGATTGCATCAACTATGCCAAGAAGTGCCATAAATGCCAAATTTATGGAGATAAAATGCATATACCTTATTCACCCCTTCATGTCATGACTTCTCCATGGCCTTTCTCCATGTGGGGCATGAAAGTCATTGGGCCGATCTCACCAAAGGCATCTAATGGACACCTATTCATCTTTGTGGTCATAGATTACTTCACCAAATGGGTAGAGGCTACTTCTTACGCCAACGTCACAAAGTTGGCAGTCAGTAAGTTCTTAAAGAAAGAGATTATATGTCGATATGGGATGCCCGAAAGAATCATATCCGACAATGCATTGAACTTGAACAACAGCACGATAGCGGAAGTTTGTAGCAATTTCAATATCAAACATCATAACTCGTCACCGTATCGCCCAAAGATGAATGGTGCAGTCGAAGCAGCCAATAAGAACATCAAGAAGATCATAGGAAAAATGACTGGGACCTATAAAGATTGGCACGAGAAATTACCATTTGCCCTATACGCCTACCGGACGTCAGTCAGAACCTCTACCGGGGCAACAACTTTTTCTTTAGTTTATGGAATGGAAGCGGTTCTGCCTATTGAGATCGAGATTCCCTCTCTACGCGTACTTTTAGAACTAAAATTAGATGAAGCAGAATGGATCTAGTCTCGATATGACCAGTTGAACTTGATTGAAGAAAAGAGGCTAAAGGCTACCCGTCATGGTCAAATGTATCAAAATAGAATGATGCAGGCTTATAATAAGAAGGTTCACCCTAGAGAATTCCATGAAGGAGACCTCGTATTGAAAAAGATCTTCCCCATACAAAAGGACTTCAGAGGGAAATGGATGCCGAATTGGGAAGGACCTTATGTGGTAAAGAAGGCTTTCTCTAGAGGGGCTCTGATTTTGACTGAGATGGATGGTAAGAGCCCGCCTAATCCCATTAATTCAGATTCGGTCAAGAGGTATTTTACCCAAAAAAAAAGGGAGAGGCCAAGGTGAAAACCCGTGAAAGGGCACTTTGAGACCAAAGGGGTTTGAATTGAAAACCCAGGAATGGGAAATTCAAATTTTGATCGAACATGGGGCATGCGACAGTTTTACCTTCTCTGAATTAACAGGAGGGAGAGATGCTACGTATTGGGGCATCAACATAGTACTCTTGGTCTTCCAAGCACATACCGAGTTCAAAGAGTCCTCGAGAAGTTTGTGCAACGAAGCTCATACTGCGATATCTGGGGCACCTATTCTTATCTTATTCATTTTGTTTAGCAGAATGTGCCACCTTAATTAATTCGTAGGTTCTTATTTTGTACCTTAGCAAATGTGCTATCTTAATTACCTTGTTCATCTTGAGCTTCGCTCTCAATAAAATTCCATCTTGCCTATTGCGATAATCTTTTTCAAGCGTCTTTCATTAAATTGATGATTAATGGACTAATAATATTCAAAAGAGTTCTGCATATTACTCTGAAATTCTTCTAAATGATACAAGGACCTGAAACGAGACTAATTAGTTTGAATCGTCCAAATTCAAGGATTGGAAAAGTTGAGGAAAGAATAGCCCAAATTGCGATTATCCTTCGGGTATTCTGCCAGAGATACCAGTCATGGAAAAGATAGAATAATACGTCAATAATAAAATCTCGATGAACAACGAGTGATTTAAAAAAAAAGGGGACATTTTGCATTCATGCAAACGTCATTCATAACACGTCTAGCTAGGAGCATTTGATTCATTCTGATCATGACATCCTAATCATTTGGCATAAATAGGTCCATGAAACGAATTCAACAGGTCATGTTCTCCAAAGAATGGTGTAACAGATCGAAGACGAAGGGCCTTAACCCCCTAAGCAGTAGGGTAACAGGCTGAATTTACAAATCTTAGTCCCCTAAGTAGTAGGGAAAGAGATCGAAGATGAAGGGCCTTAACCCCCTAAGCAGTAGGGTAACAGGCTGAATTTATAGATCTTAGTTCCCTAAGCAGTAGGGAAATAGATCGAAGACAAAGGGCCTTAACCCCCTAAGCAGTAGGGTAACAGGCTGAATTTACAGATCTTAACGCCCTAAGCAGTAGGGAAACAGATCGAAGACGAAGGGCCTTAACCCCCTAAGCAGTAGGGTAACAGGCTGAATTTACAGATCTTAACCCCCTAAGTAGTAGGGTAACAGGCTGGAAATCAAATATCCTCTCTTTAAAATGGCGTTGGAGTGGCTAAAAGCCACAGCAGATCTCCTTGAAGTTTCAGTAGATTGAAAATCACAGATCTTATCTCTCCGAAGTTGCAGTAGAGTAGATCCAAACAAACCTTATCTTCCTAAAGTTACAACGGAGCAGGACTAATCTCCCCGAAGTTGCAGTGGAGCATAATAAAGCTACCTGAAGAATGATGAGCACCAAAGAAGTCAGACTTGGCGACCAGGCAAATTGGTCTTTCCTGAAAGTCTTTGCTCTATTCTCGTTACACGACAATGACCAAAGAGGGGCAGCTATACAGGCCCAATTATGCCCGGCCCAAACAAAAGACCAAACCCGATTAAATACAAACCCTAAAGCCCAAATCCTAGCCTCCTGCAGAGAAGAGAAAACAGCAGCAGCCCTCAAGCCTCAATAGCACACTTGGCCAACCAATAGCCGCCTCACGCACCACCACCGGCATATGCTCCCTCCATGCGTCTGACATGTCAATACCCTGCTAACACAAACAACAAAAACAGCAGCCACAACAGAGGAATAAGAGCATTTTTTATTGTTATTGTAATCGGTTATAAAACCGAAGGGAGAAATTTTGAAAGAAAAGGGGGATTGTATTTTGAAAAGGGGGGTTTTTATTTTTTTACAAAAAGAAAGATTGTAACACAGATATTAGAAATCAAAATGCACACAAGCAAATCTAAGAAAGATTGGAAACTAAAATGTGTTCTTGGTTCTTTTTTATTTTTATTTAGTTTTTTCTTTTGTATTTTCTTTTACTTTT
This sequence comes from Gossypium arboreum, assembly GCF_025698485.1. Classification (NCBI taxonomy): domain Eukaryota; kingdom Viridiplantae; phylum Streptophyta; class Magnoliopsida; order Malvales; family Malvaceae; genus Gossypium; species Gossypium arboreum. The sequence continues at coordinate 71,198,126 of NC_069081.1, forward strand.
TTTCTTTCTCTTCGCGAATCTGTTTAAGCAAAAACTAAAAGGGAGGAAAATGGCTCACCTGAATCCCTTTGAGCTCGCGTCAGAGTGATTTCTCCGTCGTTGTAATCGAGTTTGGCAAAGGGACAAAGAACTCTTTTTTTCCTCGTTCTTTGGTTGCTGAAAATTTAGCCTTCAACAGAGGCTTTGAAGACAGAGCGTAAAAGCTCATTCTCCGCAACACCGGTCACCGGCCATGGCAGCGTGCAGGTGAGCAGGGAATGGCCTTGTCGGCTGAAAAGAAAGAGAAGAGATAGAGGAGTCAAAAACTGTTAGGTTTTTAGAAAAAAAAATAAAAAAGGAAATAAAGGCTAAGATGGTTTCAAAATAAAAGTTTGATTTAAATAATAAAACTAAAACAACGTCGTTTGGGTAAAGGGAAAGAGTCCATGCGCCTAAAATCGATAATTTGTGTGGCTAGTCTCTTCCACTTTTCTGCGTTTTCATTTTAATCCCATTTTCCTTTTTATTTTTCTTCAAATTCTCCTCTTTAATTTTATTTCATTTTTAATTTAACCCAGGGCCTTGCTAGCCAAAACACAACGCATAAGGACTAGGGATATTATCTCATTTAGTCCCTGCTACTTTCAGCGCACCGCAATTTGGTCCTTTGATTTTATTTTATTTCTATTTTTACCCCAAAACCCCATTTGACTTTCAAATTAGTCCATTTTTGTTAGTTTACTCACTCACTCATTCATCTATTTATTTGTTTATAAATATATTTTTCCATTATTCTTCTGTTTTACTTGTTCATTTATTTATTGGTAAATATTATTCGTTTACATTATTGGAATAATTAATTCATAATTCTTTTATTTCTCTCCAATTTTATTTACTTTTGTTATTACTATTTTGTTATCTTTTATTATTTTATTATTTATTCATCTATCATTCATTTTTATATATATTTTCTTTCATTAATTACTCATTTTATTTATTATCATCATCATCATCATCATTATTATTGATATTATTATTATTATTATTATTATTATTATTGTTACTTTTTGTCACTATTGTCATTATTATATTATTACTATTATTATTATACTTATATTCATGTTTATTCTATTTTTTAACATTATTCTTGTTTCTCCGATCTTATTTATTTATTTATGTTCCTATTATATTTCCATTCATGATACTTCTATTTATATTTATATAGTAATATTACGTTTATTTTCATATATACATATTTTATTCTTGCTATTATCATTTCATTTATTTATATCTTTTACATAGTTTTTAAACTTCAGTTTTTTTATTTATATTATTTATGTCAAAACTCTTTTATGTATATTTTTATTCTAAAGTTATCTTTCCACATATATTGTGTATTTTAAACTACCATACGTATTATTATCTTGCGATTTTTTATATATCTTTTAGTTTAAGTTATTTTATACATAACACGTATTTAAAAATTCGTATGCATTATTTTATACTATCTTATACATCAATCGCTTTTAAATTCCTTTCATTGTTACTTATTTTGAACTTTTCGTACATTGCTTACTCTAAAATATTTTATATACTCATTATCTTACATACATATCTATATACATAGTTCGTGATAAAATCGTTTTAATATATATTACTTGATTTCACGTTATCTTATATATACGATTTGTCTTTTTCTTTTAAACCAATTTACATATATGTATGTACATATATACATTTCCATTCAAATCTATTATGTATATATTTAAAAGAAATTTTTTATATATTTTATTATTTAAAACTTTTTCATATATCATTATCCCTTTCATATATTATTTATATTGGGCCTTTTATTGTATATATCATCTATTTAAAGTTTCATATACATTACTTGGTTTAAATTATTTTGTATGTTATGCACTTCAAAATTCATTTACATCATTATTTTTATAAAGGAAAACTACTTTATACATTTCTTAACTCCAAATTCCATTTTTGAAATCGGTTAAATCCAAACTCATTATGCTTGGATTTCAAATGATTATACTTTTGTTACATCTGGTCTTATTTGTCCGTTTATCATACCCTTACATGTTTTATGTTCTAAATTCAATACTTTGCATTTTATATTCATTTATTCGCTTACCATGTTATGTTATTTATCTATTCATTATTCATGTTATTTATATATTATTTCTATTTTAAAATATACATGCTTAATACTATATACGTTTAGCCTGCTCACCTATTCATTGAGTGGTCTATATGTTTCATACATTGATTCGTAAAGCTTTGTCATTCTAATCATGCCCAAACATTTTAATATTATGACCTTTTTATGGTACATTTTTGTTTCATCATTTTAATTATTCATCGTGATTTGTTTCTAAACGTACCTCTTAAATACTTCACTAAAAGTTTTAGATCCAAATTTAAAACAAAAAAAAATCCTTGAAAATAAGACAATGTTTCGCGTCTTGGAACACCGAAGAATTGTGCCCTAACTTACGGGGTTTCGATTCTCTCGTTGATTCTAAATAGCCAAATATCCGTTCGAGTTTTAAGAACACATGAAATTTCAATTAAAATTAAAGATAAACTTGCGCTCGGAAGTTCAAGGTATCGCGTCCTAATTTACGGGATGTGATTCTCTGATGTCTCGAGACGAGGAAATCTTTAGCAATCGTTTTGATCCAATTAAAGCACTTTTAAACTCGACATTCTTAAAAAGGGATCGTATTTCAAAATTTATTTTAAAACTTTTCCATTTACGATATTAAGACATTAATTAATCAATTAGGTACCAATTTTGGGCGTTACGAGGGTGCTAATCCTTCCTCGTATGTAATCGACTCCCGAACCCGTTTTCTCAAATTCCTGGACCAAAATGTCGTTCTAATAAACTAAAATGTTTTATTAAAACAAGGGTGATCCGATCACATCCAATAAAGATCGGTGGCGACTCCCGTTTTAATTTTCACTTTCAAAATCAAAGTCGATCCCCGTTTTTTAAAAAAAATGGTTACGACAATAGGCTTGCTTGAAAATCAAATCTCCACCACTATAAAATGATATGACACGCTAATCAAAAGGTCTTTAAGAGGTTGTAATGAGGCTTATGTTAAGGGTATGGAGAAAGTCCAGAAAAGTTAGTTATAATCGAGATCAAGTTAATAAATTACCAAACTAAAAAAAATAAACAAATGCTGAATTAAAAACAAGTGCATTAATCAAGAATAAACAGGAATAAAAAATGAGCTTCTTCTTAAAATATTAATTTAACTTTTCAAGCTGAATCAACAAATAACTAATTAATAATCAATATTTTTTTTGATATCTTTTTTTTTAACAATAAAAATCAAGAAAGAAAATTCAACAATTCAAACAAAAGAACATAGTTAGACAACTAACCAAATCAAATCTCGGCAAAAAGGGAGTCAATAAAATGGGAAAAAGTCACAACGAAAAAAATGGGTCATGGGTTAACATTAACAGGTTAATCAAGAAATGGTGTGTTAGGCTCAACGGGGTTCATTAAGGGTTAATTAAAAAGGTAGGCTTTTTATGGGATAAGTGAGTTAAAACCTAAGTGCCTTTATCATCTCAGTATATCAAATCAAAGGTGTGGTCTCGACATGCATAATCGAAGCAAGTTCTAGAATAACAAATCAAGTATGAAAAATGTATGCTTTATAGGCTCAAAATCTTACCAAAAATCATGGTTTTGATGTCAAACTTGCAAATTTAAAACTTTAAGATAATACCTCAATTCAGGGAAATAACCTAATTTTTTTTTTGTGAAAAATAACTTTTCATGCTTGATTCTCTCATGCCTTAAAGTTTAAATCAAGCAATGCACAAATATCTACAAATTAATCCAAAACACATTAGCAAAAACCCCAAACTGACAAAAATTCATTCTAATGGAAGTATGAGAAAATTACTTAAATACAAGAAATAATTCAGGGATTTTCTAATCATTATATAAATAACCTCTCCACACTTAAGGTGTACATTGTCTTCAATGTACAAACAAATATAAGTACAGTATAAGCAGAATATCATAAGAGAGGGAGAAAATTGAAATTGCCTTAAATATTGAATGAAATCGCCATAATGATAAAAATTGGAATTGTAGGCAAATCTAAATGTAGTGCATGATTCTGAGCAAACTAATAAGAAAATAAATACAAATAATGAAGAGATTAAGATGTTACAAATTCGAATAGAAATAAGCATAAAGATAAAAACATAGTTCAAAAGATAATAAATGAAAGAAGTCTAAGAAAAATAAAAAGAAAACAACTAAAAGCAAAAATAAAAAATAAAAATAAAAGAAATAAAATCAGTGATCATCATCGTCGGAGGCATCGAGGTCGTGAGGCGCCAGCATTGAAAAAGATATGTGGAGGTGCTAATAGATCTGCTGCAAAGTTGCATCAATACTGTCAAACCGCTCAAAACAGTGCCGCTCGAAATGAGTAAACCGCTTAGAGAGATTCGCTAATGTGGTAGCAAAAGTAGTTTGATGGTGACTTTGATATGGATGATGAGTTGAATAGTCGTGGTGGAAGGAGACATCATCAGTGAAGTCCTCATGTTCATCTCGAGGGTCAGAATGAGATCATCGGTATTGAGAAGGATCTAGTCCATGTAGTCGCTCGATCATCCTCATGTGATTAATACTCGATAACCCCTGCAGGGTTATCTGTCCAACTAATGTAAAGGAGGAAGACTACTTTAGAGTGTCGAGGAGGTCGAAGTGTCATGCGAGGTGAGTCACGTAAGGGCTTAAGCAGATAGGACCCTTCCTATTGCGCTTTGTCTGATGGCGACAAACTAGGGTGTAGAATTAGGCAAGATCGAAAATGTGCCCCGTGCCCATGCTCCACAAAAAAAGGCATCGGTTGTACTGATAATGTTGGTGCTCTCTATCCGACCAGTCAAAGTGTGAGCTAAGATGGCATGAATATAGCGCAAGGCCCGCCTTCGATCGACTCGCGTCATAGGGCATCGTGCTCGTAGTAAGGTCTGCCTAGCATAAAGAAGGCGAATAGTGGATGTGTTGGTATAAAGTGATGAACCCTTCGGCGCTCATGAACTCCTTAGTATAGAGTTCTAATATAGCTTTGAAATTAATAGTGCTCGATTCATCATGGTTCGGCATCACGTGCTAAAAGAAGAATGTCGAACAAAACTCGAGAGTAAGCTCCGAGTAGGTGGGCTTGATGATGGAGAATAACTGGTCCCAAGGAGTTGTGGCAATCAGTGCGCATGGTCTTGGGGGTGGTAGTGGTGGATGGTGGTGGGTTGAAGAAGGGAGGAAGGGAAAAAGGGGAAAAGAAAAAGAAAGAAGAAGAAAAAAAAAGGATGAGGGCATGGGGGTTCGGGGGGTTTGTGCAGTGGAGATGCGATAAAGAGGCTGATTTGGTGAAGGAGAGGCTTGACGGCGCTGTTGGGGGCTGTGGTGGAAAGCTTGGATAAGTGATGGCGAGAGGGAGGAGGTGAGGAAGAAGACAAAGTGAAAGAAAACTTTTAGGGTTTGGGTTAAAAAGGGTGACACAATCGTGTATAGGCCTGTGTTGGGCTACATGCCCGTGTCACATGCTCGTTTGACACTCTTTTAGGCTGTGTGTAATAAAAAAAAGAAGCCCAGCCTTCACACTGCCTTGTGTGATCTCCCTTCGTTTCTCCCATGTCAATGTGTTAGGCCGTGTCTCGCATACGGTCGTGTCTTTTGTTCGTGTAACTTTTTTACTTTAAATTAAAGTTAAAAGATTAGCTCTAGTATTTACATAGCCTAGGACACCCTTGTGTGTCTAGGCCGTGTAACAATTGAATTTTGGAAAAATTAAGTCCCAGGATACATACGACTAAGGACACGCCCGTGTGTCCAGGTCGTGTGACCTACACAACTATGTTTTAACAACGTGTGACTCACTGTCGATTACCCTGATGTGCACACGGCTTGGGACATGTCCGTGTATCCTGGCTGTATGGGTAAAAAATATTATTATTATTTTTAATTGATTTAATTTTAAATTAGCATACAATAAAACTAAAAGAATTAGTAGAAATTAAACACTCGGGGTGCCTCCTGAGAAGCGCTTATTTAAAATTTAAGCTCAACTTACCTTGTATGCGTACGATCACTGTAGTTCACAGAGCTGAAGCTCCTTTTTCTCGTTATCATGTATTTTACCAAGATAAGGTTTCAGTCGAGTACTGTTTACCTTAAATGTGTCGAACTCAGAATGAGTTACCTCGACTGTACCGTATGGGAAGGCATTCAGTACCATAAATGGGTTCAATCTATTTGATTTAATCTTTGAAAGGTAGATTCGTGGATCTAATTTGTCTAGTAGTATTTTTCCCCCAACCTTAAATTGGTTTGTTCTGTTTACATGCTCATCATGGCGTCAACTTGGCTCTTCATCGTGTTTTTTTGATTTCTCCTTGACATGCGTTTGCCATTCATTTAGCTCATCAAGTTGCACCATTCGCTCTTCATATGTTGTTTTGTTTCTGTCGCCTTGACTGAAAAATGGCTTCATTATGTTTTCACAGGGATTTCCTACAAAGAAGGTTGAGACACATAGTTACTAACATTTACAGAACATTTAAAATCATCTCAATCACTAAAGACTCTCACAGAATCACGTTCTTAGAGAGTAATCGTTTCATCACCTACACGAAGCACGAGTTTACCCGTACCAACATCAATAATAGTCCTAGCAGTGGCTAAAAATGGTTGACCTAAGATCAAAAGTACCTCACTATCCTCATCCATGTTTAAAATTACAAAATCAACGGGGAATATGAATTTATCAATTTTAACGAGTACATCCTCAATAATACCCCTAGGATATCTAATGGTTATATCCGCTAATTGAATACTCATCCAAGTGTGTTTGGGTTTCCAAAGACCAAGTTGTTTAAACATTTTATAGGGCATGACATTAATACTAGCCCCCAAATCAGCCAAAGCATTATCAATATTTAAACTACCAATTAGGCAAGGAATAGTAAAACTCCCTGGATCTTTTAGTTTATTGGGTAGTTTATTTTGGAGAATGGCCGAGCAAACTACGTTGAGTACCACAGTTGACAAGTCGTCTATCTTCCTCTTGTTTGTTAGTAGATCTTTTAAATTTTTGACATAATTTGACATTTGCGAAAGAGCTTCAACAAACGGTAAGTTAATGTGTAAATTTTTAAGAAGTTTAAGACAGTTACCATATTGTTCATTTGTGTGGTCTCTCTTTGATGCGTTAGGATATGGCATTCAAGGTTTGTACTATTTTGACAATCGACTTTTGTTCTTTTTTGTCTTCCTTAACCTTACCTTTGTTCGCCATATCTTCTGCCTCGGTTCTTGCTCAGGTTCAACTAAACCTTCCATGTAACACCCCATACCCGATACCGTTGCCGGAGTCGAACACGAGGTGTTAACGGACTTAATTCATTAATTAAACAGCTCATACAATTCATTTTAAAATTTCCAGACAAGCTGACTAACTGCATCACAGTCGCTTTAAAAATCATATCTCGAGTTACGAAACTCAAAATCCAATTCCGTAAATTTTTCCTGAAACTAGACTCATATATATATCTACTAATTTTTTCTAGAATTTTGGTTGGGCCAATTAGTACAGTTTATTAGTTAAAGTCTCCCTGTTTCAGGGTTCAACTACTCTGACCTCTGTGTATTACGAATCAGATATCTCCTGTACAGAGCTTCAATGACTATGCCGTTTATCTCTAATAAAACTAGACTCAATAAGGAATCTGTACATATAAAGCATGACTTCTAATTATCTTTGTAAAATTTATGGTGAATTTCCAAAGTCAGAACAGGGGATCCAGAAATCGCTCTGGCCCTGTTTCACAAAAATTTAAACATCTCATAAAATATAGCTCATATACCTGTTTCGCTTATTCCATATGAAAATAGACTCATCAAGCTTCGATTCCATTACTTATTCATTATTTAATTCCATTTCTACTATGTTTAGTGATTTTTCAAACTCACGTCACTGCTGTTGTCTGAATCTATTTTATGGTAAATTTTACCTATTTCATGGATTCCATGGATTAGCTAGCAATTTGACATACATAATACCAAATATGATCATGATTAGCCATTCCAATGGCTAATCATTACCAAGCATTTCTATTTCCATACCACTCAATAACCATATCATAAGACCATATATACAAAATGATTATAATGCTATACATGCCATACTCAAAATATACAAGCCATTATGCCAAGATGGTATACGGATAGTGTGAGCGTGGCTCGACCGCTTCCGATTTCCGAGCTGGCTTGTCAACACTACAAGGAATGAAAAGGAGGAGTAAGCATAAATGCTTAGTAAGCTCACATGCAAATAGCAAGTAACATAACCATATAAGCAAACATAAAACATCATTTGCATAATCATCACCAAGACATTCATATCACCTTTTCATTTATCATCTTACCATATTTTTGTTATATCGAAGTTTTCAACCCGAGGGTTAAGTACATACCTGTTCAAAGTATCCATTTCACAACACTTACCAATACGTCCCTTTCATCTTGAGTATTCCTCCATTTGAGTAGAACTTTACCCGTTGAACACATTGGAATATAATTCGGATACATGGATAACTTGCACATAAGTGCCACATATGTAGCCAAGCTACCATGTAACCCGCCCATAAGTGAACTCGGACTCAACTCAACGAGTTCGGATGCCTAGTTACATCTCACGAACTCGGACTCAACTCAACGAGTTCTGACATTCGCATCCATAAGTGAACTCGGACTCAACTCAACGAGTTCGGATGCCCAAATATCCCAGTGACATGTCACTTGTATCCTAATCCATTCCTAAGGTTCAACGGGACCTTTTTCCCAATCATGTGTCTCAACCATCTTCTACGGAATGCCGATACCGATACTGGTAGTATTTCACATTTTCCAAGTATATCACATAATTTGACATATTATCAAACAATTATCACAAGTATAATATTTCATAATAATTATCATATCATTTAAAAACATTAAAAATTTAAAATAATAACTATGTTACCAACATTTACATATGAACTTACCTCGTATGCGAAAATGGCTATTTTTACCATTTCGTCCACAACTTGGTATTTTCCCCATTTTAGCCCTGAATTTCAGTTTTCCTTGCTCTATCATTTAAAATATAGTCTAATTAGGACTCACATTATTCAAATTGACCCAAAATCATATTTTGGAAAAATTACAATTTTGCCCTAAACTTTTGCATATTTACACTTTTGCCCCAAAGCTCGTAAATTAAAATTCAGCCTATTTTCTTATGTTTTATGACATGCTGATCATTTTTCCTTCTATGGCAACATCAAATTCTCACTCTAACATGTACTTATGACTATTAGGTATTTTTACCGATTAAGCCTTTTTGCTCGTTTTCACTTAAAACCGAGTAGCACAAGTTGTCTAACATAATTTAAAACCTCATATTCTATCATAAAACACTAAAATACACAAATTTCACCTATGGGTATTTTTCCAAATATAAACCCTAGGTTAAATTATTGCTAGCATAAGCTAAATCGAGCTCTGGGACTCCAAAAACGTAAAAATCATTAAAACGAGTCTAGAACGGACTTACAATCGAGCTTGAAGCTTGAAAACCATAGCCATGGTTTCTCCTTGCTATATTCGGCCATGGGGTTGAAGATGAGCAAAATTGGCTTTTAATTTTGTATTTTAATTCATTTTACCCTAAATGACCAAAATGCCCTTACTACTAAACTTTCCAAAATTCCATCCATGTCCAATTTTTTGTCCATAGACTTAGAAATTGGTAAAATTACTCTTTAAGACCTCCTAATTAATATTTCAAAACAATTTCATACTAGAAACTTCTAGAATGCAAGTTTTGCAAATTATTCGATTTAGTCCCTAATTTCAATTTAAGCACTTTATGCATAAAATTTCTTCACGAAATTTTCACACAATCATGCAATCATATCATAGACCTTAAAATAATCATAAAATAATTATTTCTATCTCGGATTTTGTGGTCACGAAACCACTATTTCGACTAGGCCCAAAATCAGGATATTACATTCCACATCTTGAACAGTAATTATGTGGAGTTGTTCCCTTGGGTTAGTTTCAGTATTGCTAGGCAAGCTACCTTGTGGTATTTTTAAAATTAATTTAGCAAGTTGACCTATTTGATTCTCGAGTCCTTGAATTGACGCTTACTGATTTTTAAATGCTGCCTCAGTGTGTTGAAAATGCGTTTCGGACACTGAGATATACTTTGTCAACCTTAAGGTTTGGCTTTTTCTCTTGCTGATAAGGTTGCTAGAAGCCTAGAGTTGGTTGTACTCTTTGATTTCCTTGACCACCCCAAGAGAAATTGAGATGGTTCCTCTAACCTACATTATAGTTATTACTATAAGAGTTATTTTGTGATCTAGAATTGTTACCCATATAACTGACTTGCTCATATTCTGTGCTAGGACTGAAGGGTAAACATTTTAGATTATTCATTCCACCTCCATTTGCATCGTATTGCATTACCGGATGTACCTACGTAGAAAGATATAAACCATCAATTTTCTTATTTAATAATTCTACTTGGTTTGATAGCATGATGACTACATCTAAATTAAAAACAGTAGCCGCTTTCATTGGCTTTGTCCTCATGACTTGTCACTGATAATTATTCAGTGCCATCTCCTCTATAAACTTATAAGCTGCTTTGGGTGTTTTATTGTTATGTGTTTCACCAGCTGTTGTGTCGATTAATTGCCTAGTTGAAAGATTCAAACCGTTGTAGAAGGCTTGAACTTGCAACCATAAAGGTAACCCATGATAGATGACACCTTCTCAATACGTCATTTCATCTCTCCCATGCATTATGTAAAGTCTCTAAACCAATTTGAACAAAAGAAGAGATATCATTCCTCAACTTAGCTGTCTTAGCCTGTGGGAAGTACTTCAGCAGAAATTTGTCGGTCATTTGAGCTCATGTAGTGATAGAGCCTCGTGGTAAAGAGTTTAACCACTGTTTTACTTTGTTCCTCAACGAGAACAAAAACAACCATAATCGAATGATGTCAACAGTGGCACCATTAATCTTGAAAGTATTGCAAATTTTCAGAAAATTAGCTAAATGACTATTTGGGTCTTCATCTTGCAAACCGTCGAACTGGACATACTGTTGTACCATCTAAATTGTGTTCGGCTTCAGTTCAAAATTATTTGCAGTAATGGTTGGTCAGACAATACTTAATTTATCCCCAATTAGAGTGGGCTTGGCATAGTCGTACATAGTACAAGGAATAGGAGCTGCTGCAACTACAGGAGGTAGCTGAATATTTTGATTATCACCCATTTCCTCAGTAATAATGTTGTCCTCTTGTTCGTCTACTATAATTTGTTGACTCTGCCTTGCTTCTTTGTGATTTTTACGAGCAGTACTTTCAATCCTGCTGTAAAAAAGTAATGGTCTCGATGGGTTTCTTCTAGTCATAAACCAAAAGAACTTGCTAGAAGAAAATAAAATAAAAATTAGAATGCAAAAATTAAACTAAAAACGAAAATATAATAAAATAAAAAATGGCTAAATTAAAAAAATAGTGCTCCTAATATTTTAGTCTTCGACAACAGCACCAAAAACTTGATGTGTCTCATATGACTAACTAAAAATACGAAAAAGGTAAGTGCACCTATCGATAAATAGTATAGCCATGGTAAGTAGGATATCGTATCCACGAGGACTAAAAGTATTAGTAATTACTGTTTTTATATTATTTAGCCGACAATTTGGAGTGATAGATTTTAAACTAAAAGTACTAAACTAATTTAACTAAGAACTCAACAGAAAAAAAAGTCAGGAAAATAACCGAATCATAACCAATGAGAGAAACAATACCCAGGAAAGAATCCACCTAGACTTTATCTATTATTATGAATCTAAATGAAACAATTTATTCACTTGGTAACTTGATTCGTGGGATTTTCTCTTTCGAGAGTAAAAGCAATTGACTCTAGGTTGATTAATTGAAATCTCTTTCTAATTAAAACCCCTATCTTCGCATTAACTCGATCTATGGATTCCCTTATTAGATTTGACTCTAATTCAGTAGATTTATGTCGTCCTATTTCTAGGATAGCATGTAACTCCACTCAATTATGCTAGATTTACTCTTAAAGAGGGACTTTTCCTCCACTGAATTAAGCACATTAAACTTGAATTAATATCCCAAAAATATTAAAACAAGAAATAAACACAAATAATTGAGAACAAGTATCAAGTATTTATCGCGTAAAATAGAAATTAAAAAATAAAATTTTATCTTCGGTTTCATCTTCCCTAGGTATATAGGGAATTAGTTCATAATTCTGAATAAAAACATCTCAAAGTCAAAAAAACCACAAGAAACAAATAAACTCAAAAAAATTTCAGAAGAAATTAAAAGGAGGTCTTTGATCTTGAAAGAGATCTACTTCAGAGTTGACTCCAATTGTGTTCTTTGAGTTGTTTTCTTAAATACTCTATGATGCCCCCATATCTCTTTTTCTATTTGGTATTTATAGACTTTAGAATGCTCAGAAAGCCTAAATATTGCATTTTCTCGCATGTTTGGGAAGCAAGTTGCGAAATTGACATTGTTTGGCTTATAGCCGTGTGTCTAGTGTAACACGCCAAACCCAGCCTAGACGTTATGGCCGAATTTGCGATGTCACATTGAAGTGTATTTTGAAAAGTGCCTTCTATTCGAAAAGTCCGTACTATATAAAAATCCCTCGTAGTGATATTTTGCAAAACTTTTAAGTGAAAAGCTCTAGTAGGTTTAGCAAATGTTTAATCATTCTAGGATGTTATTACACTTTAAAGACATTGTTTATTGCAGAAGCTTTTGAAATATATTGCAATGGCGTGGTGATTTGAAAAACATTTATCTTTTGAAAATTCGAGTCCTACTACTAACAGATATAAATCAAGATGAGTAATCTCAAATCAAAGTAAAAGTTAAAGAGACCTTATTACATAACAAAACTAGATTAAAAGTTTAAAATAATAACAAAAGTGGTTGTGTGGCCTCCATCGAGTCCTTCGTAGCACCGACCCGCCTAAGGATTACCTACACAGGAAAGTAGAAGGGTGAATTTATGAAAACTCAATGTGTACACCCTTTATAATAATCAGTCAAACTGTAGGCAAGCACAGTTTGGTCTTAAGCCCATTTCAGTGACAGTCTAGTATCAGTGTAGGCCTTAGCCCATTCTGATGTCGATGAGTGTGGGCCTTAGCCCATTACGATCCACAAGAATGTAAATGCAAATGAAGTCCTACCCATCCATCCTCTACACTCCACTCCGTTCAGCCCTACACTCCATTTGGGGATAAAGTTAACCCACCCATCCCTACACTCTAAATATAGCATCGGTTGCGGCACTAAATAGTATTTGCAGTAGAGCTGCCAGTACAGTACACTTCCTCCAAATATATCAAACCCACCCTCATGCAATATGTCATGTCATAATATCATACGTGTATGCAACATGTCATGCTCAAATACAGTAAAACATATCATAGGGGTATATTAGTCATTTTACCTCTTAGGGGTATAACAGTCATTTCATTAGTATGAGGTCCAAGTATAGTTATCGACCCAACAGTAGGTCCACAGTCGTCTCGGACAACCCACGTAACCTTAACAGTTAAACAATGAAAATAGGTGCCCATATGCTTGTGTGGCCCAATAAGCATAAACATGGCCTTGGCCGTGTGAACTACACAGCCTGGCCCAATAATCTCCAAACGTACGTGTGGTTTGCCCGTATTTCGGCCCAACGTGGCCCAAAACTAACCCAAGCCCATGAAATTTCTCATGGTGGCCTCTACGATCAAACACCAATGTTTGTGCATCCGGTTCACCACATGAGTGAGCGTACGCTCATGTAGTGTCAACAGTTATACATTTTTGGCTTTTGCCGATCTATGCTAATAGTAGTGATTACACACCTTAATGAAGATGCGTGAGTAGCCCACGAGCTTCATTTAACCAATAACAATAGGATTAACATCCCTTATTATACTTATCGCAACCATTTCACTAATACTAGCCTTTATTGTACTAATGAATATTCCACCTTTAAACTGATACACGAACCCGATTACAAACTCCTTTAGAGATTACTTGCGTTTCAACCGAATACATATAACTAACATAATACACGTACATGAATTAACCAAGTGCACAATCACTTATCGAAGGTGTAAAACTGAAACTAGGGAAGGGAAGTAATCGGTTCACAATTTCCCCCAAAAGAATGCCACTACAATAAGGCAGAACTAGTGCAAGCACTCCCCTAACAATCACTGGCCATAAAAGAAGGTGTTAAAAAGAGAGCTAGATTCAATAGAAAGGGAGAAAGGGTGAACAAAAACAAAATCAAAATAGCATCATTTACCTTCAAGATCAACAGAGAAGAACCACAAGAAAAGGTCGGCACACAAAGGTAAATGAAAAAGCAATATTCGGCCAACAAAGAGTAAATTGCAATTGATAGAAGAAGGAAGACAAAGAGGAAAGACTCAGTCACCCCAAGCTAAACCAAAATGATTTGAGATATAGGGAAACAATAGGTGTTCGACCAAAGGGGAACCGTTTGAAAAAAGATGTGAGGGAGAAGAAAAATCACGGACAAGCGGTTTGGAGAGAGAAGTAGTATCGCAAGCAACTAAAACCGAAAGGTATTTCCCAAAAACACAACTTGGCTTTAGAAACAGAAGAAAATAACCTCAACTGCAAAAACCCGAAAGAAAGGAAAATAGAGAGGAAAGTAGCAAAAGAAACAATAGCTATCAAAAATGGGAATCAAAATGTAATATCCTGATTTTGGGCCTAGTCGGAATAGCGGTTTCGTGACCACAAAATCTGAGATAGAAATAATTATTTTATGATTATTTTGAGGCCTATGATATGATTGCATGATTGTGTGAAAATTTCGTGAAGAAATTTTATGCATAAAGTGCTTAAATTGAAATTAGGGACTAAATCGAATAATTTGTAAAACTTGCATTCTAGAAGTTTCTAGTATGAAATTGTTTTGAAATATTAATTAGGAGGTCTTAAATAGCAATTTTACCAATTTCTAAGTCTATGGACAAAAATTAGACATGGATGGAATTTTTGGAAAGTTTAGTAGTAAGGGCATTTTGGTCATTTAGGGGTAAAATGAATTAAAATACAAAATTAAAAGCCAATTTTGCTCATCTTCAACCCCATGGCCGAATATAGCAAGGAGAAACCATGGCTAGGGTTTTCAAGCTTCCAAGCTCGATTGTAAGTTCGTTCTAGCCTCGTTTTAATGATTTTTACGTTTTGGAGTCCCTAGAGCTCGATTAAGCTTATGCTAGCAATAATTCAACCTAGGGTTCATATTTGGAAAAATACCCATAGGTGAAATTTGTGTATTTTGGTGTTTTATGATAGAATATGAGGTTTTAAATTATGTTAGACAACTTGTACTACTCGGTTTTAAGTGAAAACGAGCAAAAGGGCTTAATCAGTAAAAATACCTAATAGTCATAAGTACATGTTAGAGTGAGAATTTGATGTTTCCATAGAAGGGAAAAATGATCAGCATGTCATAAAACATAAGAAAATAGGCTGAAGTTTAATTTACGAGCTTTGGCGCAAAAGTGTAAATATGCAAAAGTTTAGGGGCAAAACTATAATTTTGCCAAAATATGATTTTGTGTCAATTTGAATAATGTGAGTCCTAATTAGACTATATTTTAAATGATAGAGCAAGGAAAACTAAAATTCGGGCTAAAATGGAAAAATACCAAGTTGTGGACGAAATGGTAAAAGTAGCCATTTTCGCATACGAGGTAAGTTCATGTGTAAATAATGTAGCATAATTGTTATTTTTAAGTTATTGATGTTAATTATATGATATGCTGATTTTTTTATCGTGAAATATTATGCTTTGTGGTTAATGTTGAGTAATATGCAAATTATGTTTACTACTTGATAAATATGAATTGCTACCGAGTATCGGTTCCGATATTCCATGGAAGACGGCAACGTGAGATCGAGGAAAAAAAGCCCGTTTGAACCTTAGGAATAGATTTGGATACAAGTGACATGTCACTAGGATAGTTGAGCATCCGAACTCGTTGAGTTGAGTTTGAGTTCACTTATGGATGCGAATGTCCGAACTCGTTGAGTTGAGTCCGAGTTCGTGAGATGTAACTAGGCATCCGAACTCGTTGAGTTGAGTCCGAGTTCACTTAGGGGCGGGTTACATGATTTCTTGATTACATATGAGGCACTTATGTGCAAAATATCCGTGTATCCGAGTTGTATTCCGATGTGTTCAACGGGTGAAATATCTAGTGAAATGAAAGAGCACTTAAGATGCAAGCGACGTTTTGGTAAGTGTTGTGAAATGGACACTTTGGACAGGTATGTTCTTAACCCTCGGGTTGATAATAGATACAACAACGATAAGGTAGTAAGATGATGAATGATGTTTAGAAATATGATATATGTTTTGGTGATACCATGCTAAAGTTGTTTGGTATATTTGTATTGTTATGTTACTTGTTATTTACATATGAACTTACTAAGCATTTATGCTTACTCCTCCTCTTTATTTACTATAGTTTTGAACAAGCCATTTCGTAATCGGACGGGTCGAAGGTTCGATCACACTATCCAAAGGACTTTCATCCGGGTAAATGGCTTGTAAAACTTAAGTATGGCATGTATAGCAATATATTTATTTTGTGTAAATAATTTTATGATATGGCCATGATTGGTTGAGAAAATGTTTGATATTGATAAGTCATGGTGATGATTAAATTTAGATCATGTTTGATATCATGGAAGTTTAATAGGTTATCTAGTTCATAACAACTCATGAAACGATGAAATTTGCCTTAAAATAGAATATTGCTACAGCAATGACATGAATTTAAAAAATCACTAAAAATAGTATAAATAAAATTAAATGATGAGAAAGTTATGAAATTGAATTTTAATGAGTCTATTTTCATATGGATAAAAAAAACAGGCATATAAATTATACTTTATGAGATATTTGAAACCTTGTGAAACAGGGCTAGAGTGATTTCTAGATCCTCTATTCTGAATTTAAAAATTCATAATAAATTTTGTAAAAATAATTATAAGTCATTATTTATATTTACAGATTCCTTATTGAGTCTAGTTTTAAGAGAAACAAACCTCGTAGTTATTGAAATTCTTTATAGAGAGATATATGATTCGTAATACACAGATGTCAGAGCAGTCAAACCCTGAAACAAGGGAGACTTTAACTAATAAAATGTACTAATTGGACCAATCAAAAATTCTAGAAAAAAATTAATAAATATATATATATATATATATATATATATGAGTCTAGATTTAGGGAAAATTTACGGATCTTGATTTTGAGTTTCGTAACTCAATATATGATTTTTCTTGTAACTGTGACGCGAGTAGCTAGAAAGCTGTGAATGTAGAAACAAAAGATTTGAAGTTCTTAATTTGATAAATTATGTTCGGTAACTCCTCAAGCTCGACTCCGGCGACGGTTTCGGGCGTGGGGGCGTTACACAAAAGCCACACAATTTCAGCACCTACAAGCCTATGACCGAATTAGCATAATGGGGAATCCCACTTTCGGCCAACTACTACCACCTCTTCCTTAATCCTCTCCTAAAATCCCTCCCCACATCACTCCTACTGATCACCATCTAAATCGCCCCAAATCCTTCCTAAATTTCGACTACACCACTCCATCATTCCCTCCAAACACTCCAACCACCTACTGACTTCAGAGTTCCACTGACATTCAATCTCTTACACAGCACAGTAGTAAAATAAACCCCCTTTGCATGTAGCAGGACTCAAACTCAGGTCCCCTAGCAGAAGTAACACGCCACTACCCCCTGAACCAGCAAGTTTTTTATGACACATCTTAAGCATATTTATTTAAAAACCTTATTGTCTACAGATAGGGATTATTCAAGCAAAAACAAAATTTTGTACAAGCCAAAGCTTGAACTCAGGACTTCTCAGACACTTCTCAGAACACTTAACCACTGAAGCAGACATGCATTTGTGTCACAACACATAAAAATAAATTTTTAGATTTTTAGGGCATTACGTCCAGTGTCTCACATGGCCGTGTGTCTAGCCCGTGTGGGAAGGCCAAACCTGTGTGGCTTTTAAAATCTACTCTTTTTGTCCGATTTTCACTTTTTTTTGCTCTTTTATCTTCCAAATGCTTACCTAAGTATAGGAACATGAATTCAAAGGATTAGGAGCACCAAATTCATTAATTTCCATAAATAATCATCCAAAAATGCATTAAGAAAATGATTAAAATATGTTAATTTTATCATTTATCAGAGTGTGATAGATAAATCACTTTATGGTAACTTTTCTTTAAGACGTGGGAGAATCATGATGATGAAAACTCCTGAACATGACTACACAAAAAAAGACCAACATATGTAACAAAAGAATGTGAGTCTTACTACCTCAACAGATTAAGGACATGACAACTAGAATCTTGAGAAACTTAGGGATGATGTGTAGAATCTCATGAACATGGTAAAAGAGTTGGCTTTAAAAAGTCAACAACAAATGAACAACACACCCAAAGGAGAACATCCACTTAGTGAAGCATGGGAGGAAGCTAGCAACGCCTCCTTCAACATAACCTTGCTCCAATCCAAATGGCTAATGTCTTATTCCTAGCACCCAAGGAACAAGCAAAAGGTGCTTGGAAGGTTGACAAGGGGATGAAGGCACAACATGAAAAGAAGGGTATGGATAAAAATGGGAAGCTATAATAGTTAAAATGGAGGCTATGGAACAAAGGTTGATCACTCTTTCGCCACTTTTAAACTTTGAGAGCTTTAGAAACTTGCCTTTCACTATGAACATCAATTGGATTATGCCTCATAAAAGGTTTAAAATGGCTACTATGGATATGTATGATGGTACGATTCATCTGGTGAACCACATTGAAATGTTTCGGAGGAATATGTCCTTATAATAAGCAAGTAATGCCTTCATGTACAAAGGATTTCCTTCCACCTTGAAAAAGGTAGCACACTCTTGGTATTTTTCCTTAAAACCAAGGTTTATGTCGAGTTTCAAAGAGCTTGAAAGAAATTTTGTTAGCCACTTCATCAACAACATCGTCTACAAGAAAGCATCCATCACTTTGATAATAGTGAAACAAAGTATGAACAAAACCTTGAGGGAGTATGTCACTCGACTTAACACACAAAAAAAAAAAACAAATCAAAGACATAGAGCATACCATCGCAATAGTGACATTCACTAACAAATTAAACGATAAGTCTTCCCTAATTCTTTTTCAAAGAAGTCGTTGAAGGTCTTCTCAAATTTTCTTGTAAGGGAAAAAAAGTATACCAACATTGAAGAAATTATGGCGACTAAGCTATAAAGAAATGAAGGAAAAAAAAGAAAGGACACGAGAGAGTCCCTATGATATGATCCCTATACTGCTTCCAAGAAAAAAAGAGGAGTTGGTCACCCTTGCGAAGGTACAATATTTACACACCTTATAACAGACATTGATGAGAAGTCCTCAAAGAGATAGAGTGTGTGTGTCACTAAACATATAGAAAAACTAAGGATGGGAATTAAAAGAGACACCTTAAGGTGTTGTCTCTTCTATAAAAATCACGGACATGGCATAGAAGAGTGTATCTACTTGTGGAACAAAATTGGAGTCTTAATAAAAAAAAATATAAGAATGTTTATCAACTAGCATCCAAATAACATTGACCCATAAGAAAATAAGATAGGAAGGGGACAACAAGAGGATATAAAGACCTGAGTGCAACACCTCCACCTTCTAAACTAAAATAAGTCGCAAATAATAAACATTCAGAGAAAGAGAGTCCCTTGGTGGGAGTTATTCATATTGTAACGAGAGAAAGCTCATTTGGAGTGTAACTTCATCCACCCGACCCGATCGACAAGATCCGAGTATTAGGTGTTACTTCCTAAAGAATACATGACCTAGACTCTTCTTTTCATTTATGTACTAGTCAAGCAATAACTTAAGAACAAGCAATAACTTAAGAAAATTTCTTTACTTTTGTTTACTAAATTACCTTATTTTATTTGTTATGTAAAATTCCTATTACAGTGTAAACTCTTGTTTACAATTTGAATAATACAACTATTGTTTTCACCTTAATTCTATCACTATACATAGTGTTACACCTTGTGAGCATAGTTGACTTCGCCATATAACTTTCTATACGTATTGCACTTTTATAGCCTTTCTTGGCTTAAACTATTACTTCTTATCCATCCTTTGGGTGGGCTTTCCTCTAATAAACTTCTCTTCTTTGTATGCACATAAGCACAAATTGTTGCTCTGCTGGCGTAGCCTTGGCACTATCCCTCCGCATGAGATTCTTTGCAACCTTAAATAGGAAATAACTTATGTAAGTTCTTGAGAACTTAGTAAATCTCTACTACCTATTTCATTACGCCATAGCCTACTAAAAACTTTTCGTATTCTTTGGCCTGTGTTTTTCCTCGTCGGGTACTTTACTCTACCATTTCTTATGGTGCTACTCTAACTTATTTGACTAAGACTTCTTTAAAGCGTACTACATGCATCATTATTTACTTTTGCATCGTCTTATCCATATTTGGTCCTTACTCTTCTCGTGCTAGCCACATACTTCCTTCTGGACCTTTTCATCTTACTGGCCATTTCCTCATTTCGTTTATATAGAGTTTTCTTATCTTTAAATTTTTTTGCATTTCTAAAACTTGCCATGTTTCTAACACCAAATCTTTACCTTTCTTTCAGAAAATCATTTACCCAGACTTCACCGTGTTGATGTTTCATTAATAGAGTTCGCCGCCATGATTTACTTTACCAGATGACCGTGAAAGTCCTTTGACATAGATAACCACAAAAGTCCTTCTTAACAATAGTTAGATAGCCATAAAGGCATCCAAACACATACATAAGATAGCCATAGAGGCGTCCATATAGATAGATAGCCACAAAGGCATCCACTTAATAGATATAGCCACAAAGGCTCTTATATAACATTATACAGCCATAAAGGCTCCCACATATAATAAACTTTACCACGAAGGCACATTTAACAAATACAACCAAAAAGGCTCACATATATGAAATTTCTCCACTAGAGCTCACATATAGTCTATTTTGCCACTAGGGCTCACATATAATAGAAAAGAGCCACAGAGGCTTCCACTTATCAGAGAACAATCACAAAGGCTTCCATATTTTGATAAATGATGTTTTCGATGAATTTTTCTAAACTCAATGTCTTGAGGTTTGGCCTTCATCGCCTAGTACTCGCCTAACCATCTTTTATCTTTTTCCATATGACACCATAGTCCCAGACTAGGTCTTACAGTATGTGGTCCACATTTCCCCATATGATGCCATAGTCCCAAACTAGGTATTACACTATAAGGTCTTTTTGCCATGGTGAGAATTCGTGTTTACTGTCTCGACAGACTTATATGCAAGCAAAATCGATATGTAGATTTATACTTAATAGCTTTAATCTTTTATACTTCTTCACACTGATGCATTTACATTTTTAGACATGTAACTCATGTACTTGAACTTCATGCAGAGACTTGTTCATAACAGGATCATACTTTAAAACTGATTCATATGTGTATGTACTTTTTTCAGAACAGAAATGTATCATCAAGCTTATTCTTTCTTCATAGTAGAAGCACATCATATTCAAGCATCACACTTGCATATCTTACGTTTTCATTTCATAGATTAGTCTTTCAAACACACAAGATTTATCATGCAAACATGCGAGTAAGAGTTAGTTCAGAGGCTCATATGTTAGCTTCAAAGGTAGCTTAAACTATAGACCTTGGCTTCCATTGAGTAGATCACCAACCCCTAAACGTTAAACCACAAGAAACACGTTAGGATCTGTTCATCCAATTCATTCTTCCTTTCATTTTATATACCGAAATCACTAAGCAAAGCTTTACCATTTTTGTTACTAAGATTAAACAAATCTGTTCTTATGGCAGCTTAGCATGCAAGGTCAAGAAACTT
The DNA here is from genome assembly GCF_025698485.1 of Gossypium arboreum. NCBI lineage: Eukaryota > Viridiplantae > Streptophyta > Magnoliopsida > Malvales > Malvaceae > Gossypium > Gossypium arboreum. The sequence continues at coordinate 71,220,261 of NC_069081.1, forward strand.
ACCTTACAAAAGGGGCATTTCAAAGCTGACCCTCTTATTGCCAGCTCACCCTAAAGGTTGAGAGGATTTTTCCCCCTTAGCTCATCCTTATATAGACAGATGAATCTTCCTGAAGAAGTAAGTAAATAGTGCCCTTCACAACTAACCCAGTCAGTTAGATATTTTCCTTTTTCTATTAGATGTTCGGCACGTGTATTAATCATTGTGATTTACCATGTAAATGTACGACAGCTGTAAAAGTAACACTTACGAGAATACTTACTTTGACCTAACATACTTTTGGGTTTTAGCCCATCCTTCGTTAAGGCGTAACTGATAGCTTAATTGGTCATGCTTTGGTACATCACACCTTTTTGGCGGTATCCTCATCCACTTGAGTCCCCTTAATACTTTTCTAGGTGTCCTTTCCCAACAGTACTTCATAATATATTTCTATATGTATATTGTTTACATACCCACTTATAAGCCAAGAACCTTAGTGGGGTGAACAATGCTTTATTTACTCACGGACTTCATCATTGGCCATTCAAGAGTCACCTTACCTTGATCTTTCCTAATCCTCAGCCCTTTTACTTAGCCTTGAGGTGTTTTCCTATCTTCCTTCATAAGCCTTTTGACCCATCCCTAAACTATATTGGGATTCAACAAACATCATATCAATCATTTGGTAGTCTTATCCAAATCTTAAAAAATTCCAAGAACTAATCAAGTACTTTCTTTTGGTTCTTAATTATCTTAGTTCTCATTCGGTTACATACCAACTATCTTTTCCTTATATCTTGACCAACTCAAGGCTATTGTTACCAATTGCTCTTATTGCTGTCAAACTTCTCTGCACAAGATTTATTTCTTCATTACCTATAACAGATTCTACCATTCCATTCATGCCAATAAAGGGCTTTTGGGGTGAATCTTTCCTCATCAGGCACAATCTCTTAAATTGCTATGCACTTCTCTAGTGTCCGTCAACATTAAAACGTTACAGGCACACTCGAAATAGTTTTTAGCTTAAACACCATTCATCTCTAACTTATCTTATTTGACCGATTCTCAGAACAATATGTAGATTCTAAGATTTCACCAGGCGAGATGTTACCTGGAAGGCAAACCATGATAAAAAGAATGTGCTATACTAAAGTAGACATGGTCATGACTACTTAGAAGAATAAGGAGACTTAGAGGGATGAACTGATCTCATTCAGACTAGAAGATTTTGAAGGGATCCAACTACTACATGACGACACGCTCGTCATCTCTATAACCATTTACAATCATATGATAAAATGGACTTTTTTCAAAAATGAGAGCTCAAATGACATCCTGTATTGTGGGGTGATGAAGAAGCTAGGAATCCTAAAAGATCAATTGCAACCATTTAGCTCATCCTTTGTTAGATTCAACAACGATGAGGTGAAAATTGAGGAATACTGATAAGGAACAAGGTGTGGAATAGGATCGTAAGTTTGTCTAAGTTGCAGATTTGACTTATGGCTCTAGATGATCAAAAAAAAAAAACTTGGATTTTAATATAACATAAAACACAAACAAATCCAAGCCAGATTTATGAATTAAAAAAAAACAATTAAAAAAATAGTTAAGATGAAAAAAAAAGAATAGTTAAATAAATTAAAGATTTGAACAATTAAACAAGAATAAGATAGAATAAAGACTAAAATAAAGAAAATAAATGGAAAAGATGAAAAGTGGCATGTAGAAGTAATTTGAAATAGCTTACGATCTATAATTTCCCTTCCAAGGAAGAAAACTTGTCAAAAAAAAAGCTTGAAGATGATTTCCACAATTTGAAATGATTGTTAAAACTCTTCTAAAATAAAACTCAAGAGAAATTCTTAAAAAGAAAACTCAAAGGGAATTTTATTAGCTTAAAGTGAATAATGAATGAATTGATTTAATTGTGTACAATGAAGAGGTCTTTGTATAGGTTAATTATGTATATCTAAATAAAGCTCTCAAGTATACTGAAACTCTAGTTAATCTAAACAACAAGTAGTTTTAAACTATACTTTCTTGTTGACATAAAACTCCTAAAACTTAAGAACTATCCCAAATTTGTAATAAATAAATAATAAAATAATAAAACTTCATAAATATAATATTAGACTCTTATATAATAAAAATTAAGCTTGAAACTTGAATCCAATATGATTTAAAGTCGAATAAAAAGTCTGAAAATCATAATTTCCATAGTAATCTCGTCTAAATTATGTTCGTGTAGTCTTCACTAAAATGGTCATAGCTTGAGCTCCTAAAATCTAAATTGAGTGATTCAAAGTGCATTGTGAAGCTAAGAGATAAATCTTCAAATGCCATGCAAAAATTTAAGCCGATAATGTAATGACCAAAAATTCACGGGCATTGGAAAAGTGCAATATCGGCCCTCTGTTTTAGTGAAATGGGTTCGTAAATAATTATTAGAAATATTTATGAGTCTAGTGGTGTGTTTAATTAGGTTTTGATTAAGTGAATTTAGCTTAATTAAGAGAAATAAGGAAAAAAAGACTAAATTGAATGAGGTGTGAAAGTCTAATTATAGATTGAAAGAAAATACGAGGGACTAAATAGACAATTAAGCCTATTCCATTAATTGAGGCTGCAAACAAAACAAAAATCTAAAATTTTGTTTTGTTTAATTAATATAAATAAATAGATTAGTTATAAATTTAATTATGTTAAATTATAATAATTATATTATATTATGAAATAAATAAAATAAGGACAAGTGGATGGTGATGATAATATATAATTGTAAAAAATATGTGTGCACAATTGTAATACATATATTTGTTATTAAATAGATATTTATTATTATTATTTAATAGATATTAAATTATAAATTAAATTAAATAGTTGACAAATGTAGGGTGATGATAAAACACATGTGTAATAAATATATGTAAACATTTGTAATATAATTATTTATTTACTTATATTTTAAGCTAAAGATATTTATTATAATAATAATTATTAAATTAATTTATTATAAATATCATATAATGAATTGAATTAAATTAAACCCAAGTGTATGGTGATAAAATATACAAATGTAATAATAGTATTTATACATTTGTAATATATTTATTTAATTATTTTTAAGTAAATAGATATTTATTATTATTATATTATTATAATGTATTATTATTATTAATATTATTAACTAACATATATATATATATATGTGAATTAAAGAAAAAAAGAGAAACAAAGAAGAAAAAGAACAGAAGCTATTTCGAAACACGGGAAAGGAAGGAAAGAAAGAAAAATAAAAGGAGAAATTCAGGCTTTGAAGCTTTAAACTTTAATAGGTAAGTCAATCAAGCCCTTTTTACTTAATTTTGATGTTTTAGAAGATTTAGAACAAAGTTTTGTTGAAATCAAGTTGAAATTTTGGAAATTTTTAGGTTTTTGAACATAGTTCATGTTGAATAAAATAATGAATTAGAGGTTTAATTGAATGAATTTCAAGTTATAATTGATTAAAGGATTAAATTGTAAATTAGGCTATAAGTTTTGTGTTGTAGGGATTAAATTGAAAGAAGTTTTAAATTAGGGTTTTATTATGAACATTAGATAGTTAAGTAGAATATGGAAGAAAATTGAATGGAAATAAAGTATGAATTGAGTTAGAAAAGTAAATGAGTTAATTAGGATTAAATTAAATTAGGGTATAAATTGGATAGAAATTCAATTGTTGTTAATATTATTATTAATTAGTGTTGTAATTAATAGTGTAAATTATTATTATTTTCGTAGTTAGCAAATAGCCCGAGGCATCGACACCAAAAGGAAAGGAGAAAATTATCGAGGAGTAATTACAAAATTCGGGTTTGTATTACTATAATTCAAATCTATTTATTATTAATTGTTATATTTTAATTAAAATGCATGGTAAGTAAAATTAGGTAAGCAATTGAGATGATGTAACACCCCGTACCCGAGACCGTCGCCGGAGTCGGACACGAGGGGTTAACGGGCTTAATCCACTTACTAGCACAGTTCATTTTAAAAATTTCCAGACAGCTGGCTAACTGTGTCACTGTCACCTTAAAAATCATATCTTGAGTTCCACAACTCAAAAATCAGTTTCGTGATTTTTCCCTGAAACTAGACTCGTATATGCATCTACAAATTTTTTTTCTAGAATTTTTGATTGGGTCAATTAGTACAGTTTATTAGTTAAAGTCTCCCATGTTACAGGGATTGACTACACTGACCTTTGCGCATTACGACTTGGATATCTCCCTGTACAGGGATTCAATACTGATACCGTTTATTTCTACAGAAACTAGACTCGAAAAGGAATCTGTACATATATGGCATGACTTCTAATTATCTCTGGTCAATTTATAATGAATTTCTAAAGTCGGAACAGGGACTCCAGAAGCCGTTCTGGCCCTGTCTCACGAAAACTTAAATATCTCTTAACATACAACTCATAGGATCATTTCATTTCTTCCATGTGAAAGTAGATTCATCAAGGTTTGATTACATAATTTATTCACTATTTAATTCCATTTCTACTATTTTTAGTGATTTTTCAATCTCACATCACTGCTGCTGTCAGCATCTGTTACTAAAGCAACTATGCCTATTTCATGATTTTTCCTTGATCTAACTAATAATTCATCATACATATTACAAATTATGATCATGACTAGCCATGCCAAGGGTTAATCATCACCGAGCATCTCCCTACTACACTATTACCAAATCATGAATTTAACACGAAAATAATCAGCCATGACATATGGCATAATAATCGAGTAGGCCTCGACCAATACTCAACCAAAACCGAATTACCAAGACTTGTGTCCAAACATCATAGAACCAAATCCAACCGAACATTATGCCATTTTCACATGGCTAAAGTTTACATACCCAATTTCAACAAAACATAATAGCCTATACATGCCGAAATGTTCTCCTAGACCAACTAAAAAGAAGATACCAAAAGTTGCTAGCCGGTGTGATGACTTCGACGACGGTCCCGAGCACACAAAATGGATCAAGAACCTAAATAAGCAACAGATAAGCACACCAGATGAGTACATAACTCAGTAAGTCGTAAGCACTACTCTACCGTCCAACAATAACAATCATAAGTGAAAAACAAATAATACAAAATCAAATTTTCCAACCATAACAAACTATGCTGCAATTTCTCAAATTTTTGGTTCGATCTCATGCCAAGTCCTTCAATCAAATCAAATGCCAAGTTAGCCCAATCAATTTAGATCCATTTCCTCAAGTTTGGAACAATGATGCACTAGATAAATTTATGCATACACCGCACAATCTCAATTTCGATATTTAGTTAGTAGCTCAATCACTTACCTCGTTCATGCACAATTTATATCAACAACCGAATGTTGCACACATAGTGCTTATTATGTTCGCACACATAGTGCCATAGTAAATCGCACACATAGTGCCATAGTAAATCGTACACATAGTGCATTTGAGATTCCCTCATGCTTCAACCTCCCAATCGGCACACATAGTGCCACAAAATTTTGCACACATAGTGCCCTATGTTGTTTCATCATGGTAAAGCAATTTACTTAACTCAAATTGTACATATAGTCATATTTTTAAGTAGGGGAAATCATTCTGAAAAATATCTATCCAAGGAGTTCTAGCAAAAAGTGCTTAAGGACTTACCTTGTGTTGGGTATAACGGTTCCGACCCGGCTACTCGATGTCCTTGGCTTTGCCCTTGCTTGATTCCCTTCTTTAACTTCTGGGCTTAATAAATAAATTAACTAGTTTAGTCATCTTGCTAAACATTTATAACTCAACTACACATGCATATGTATGTTTGTATATTCGGCAACCACTCTTACTAATTACCCATTTAGTCGATTATACACATAGTTAAAGGTAACATCACGAATGGGCATACTTATGTATATATGTATATATATATACATAACCGAATGTGCACCAAAAATTTGATTCAACATCACCTACATACTCACTTTGATGGCCGAATATATATACATGTACAATGTCATCTATAACATCATCTAAACACCTAAATTCTTCTCATGCACACTTGATTGACTTTTTCCCAATCTAGCATAGCTTCACCTCTATTTGTAATATCATATAAATCCCCATGTGACTACATTTCTTAAGTTTAACATCTTAATGCCCATTATAGCCACTCCCATAATCTAAATCTAAAATCAGCAACATCCCTTTCAACTATGTTAGCCGAACCCTCATCCTCTTCTTAGTCCTACATTCGGCACCTCCAACACCATGACTTAACAACTTCAACTTTCATGCTAACATAACAAGCAACTTAACACATCCATATAACTAACATGTTAATAGCATCAAGGTATCAACTAAAATTTTTAAGCTTCTTTGTCAAATCCCAACTCTCCAACAACCCCAAATCCAACCATGGGATAGATGGAATTCAAACTAAAAGGAATAACTTCAACATACCTCAACCTAGATACAATTATGGCCGAATTTCTCCAAAGCTTTTCTCTCCTTCTTTTACTTGGTTTTTCGGCTAAAGGATAGCAAGGATGAACACACACTTTTTTTTGTTCATTTTCTTATTATTAATCTTTATTTCTTCTCTATTTTAATTACTCACCAATATTAAATAATAAACAACATAACCTTGGAAGAATGAAGCCATGCTTGGCCGGCCACTCAACATAATTTGGGGCATTTTGACATGCAAACCCAAATTTTCATATTTCAATACTATTTGGTCCTTACTTATTTACCTATCAAATTTTCTAAGTCTCTCAACTAAATCCTTTCAAGCAAGATTCACATTCCTAAGATAAAAATTAAAACATCAAATTTTTATACAAGTACTACCACACATATAAGGTATGCAAATAAAATTTTAACTAAATTTTATGACTCGATTTTGTGGTCCCGAAACCACATTCTGACTAGGGTCAAATTAGGGCTATTACAGATGATAATATTGATTTGAATGAAATTGATTCAAAAATGTTTATGGCTATTGAAATTGAATGTGAACAAATTGGAAATTAAAAGTGATTTAAATTAAGTAATTGAATTATGAATTATGTGAATATTTGAAAGTATATTGATTGGAAACTAAGAGTGATTTATATTGAATCAAATTGAATTGAATGAAGAAAATATGTGAGTATTTGAAATGTATATTGATTGAAAAGTAATTAGTGATTTGAATTTGATTGGAAAATGAATTAAAAATATGAATTAAATAAAATGAATTATTTTATGAATATGTGTGAATATGTAAATTGTGTATTGATGGAATCGAAATATGATTATGTGTGATTATCTAAAATATATATTGGTATTGGATTGTTTATTGATTAGAAAGTGGAAAAGTGAATTTGAATTGAATGAGAATTGAATTGAATTGTGAATTGAAAGTGAAATTGACATTGAAAGTGATTTGAAATGTCAATTTGGAGACCCTATTAACTAGTCGGGCTGAGTCGGATATAGTTGGCATGCCATAGGATTGGAAGAGTTCAGGGATACTTCGACCTCGAGTCGATGAGACACTGGGTGTCACTATTTCCCTTCGGATAGATTATATGAGGTACTGGGTTCCACTTTGCTTCGGCTCTGCCGATGAGACACTGGGTGTCAACTTTGCTTGATCGTCAGGATGAGGCCTTTGGGTGCCAATCTGAATGCGTTGGTTGGATCCGCATATCCGCCAAAGCCTGAGTCTGTTAAAAGGGGTAATTAAATGGAAAGTTAAATCAACTGAATTGAATCGATTGAGCCATTGGAAAGAAATGAGAAAGTAGATTATAAATTGAAAATGTGACTTGAATTTGTGAATGGAATTAAAATGTGAGATTTGAAGCATGAACTTAAGGTTTATGAATTTGCTAAAATATCGAATTATTGATATTGAAATCAGTTGAATAAATGAAATGAGAAAATCAAATGAATTGATCGATTGAACTATTGATAGTATGAGAAAGTGAAATTATGAATTGAAATGTGAATTAAAATTGAGATATCGAAATAAGAAGTGAAAATAGAATGAATTGGAAAGAATGAAATAGTGTATGAGTTAATTGAATATAATCGATGAATTAATTATAATTATTTTTATTAAAAATGTTGGTTTAAATAATTATTGAAAGGATAATGTTGTAAAGATTTAGTTATGAAATAGAATAAGTTATTGAATTGGGATATAGAAATGAAATATATGAAATAATGATTTTATGAAATGGTTATTGATGAAATGTATGAAAATGGATATTGATATAATAATTAAAATAAAGAAAAGCTATTTAAGATATATATTATTAGAATAAATTTAAAGTTTAAATGTATAAATGATTAATTGAAGGTAAAATAGTGGTAAGATTTAATGTGTATATATATTGTTTTTACCTTAAGTATTTGAATTCTAGTAATACCACTGGGTGTATACTCAGCGTACGATTTGTTCCCGTGTGCAGATTAGGTATAGAAATTTTGAAGAGTTGAGGTTACGAGTCTTAGTCTCATCACATCTTCAAGCAACAAGAGGGTACGTTTTAAAATTTTGAGTAGAATGGCATGTACTTAGGAAAAATTAAGTATGTCCCAAGTAGTAGTAATGGATTTAAATATAAATTATTTAAATTTATTATTTTTCTGTTTTTATGTTCAAATATAATAGTAATTAGCCAAGAATTACTTTGGCACCAAATGTAATATTCCTATATCAGGTTCTTTGAGTCGAACATGGTATAGGGGTGTTACACATAAATGCCTAGATACCATCCAAAAATTCGTTGTAAGTTGACTAATCTTTTTAGCTTGAAAATTGACAGCTTGGTTGAATTGACTTTAATAAATTCCACCCATTGGTTTGATTTGCTTGGCTTTTGACCTTGTTATTGGGACTTAAGGTAGTGTAAGCCCATCACATCCATGGGCCTAAAATTAGGCCTTGAGACTCGAATCATTCCCCCTTCTTCAAGAAGATTCGTCATCGAATCTTTAGTTGTAGAAAAAAAAAGATATTAGAATTAGTAACAATATAAGTAAGCAAATACTTACCCAAGCTTTCATGTGCACCAAAGCTATCTCCAAGATCAAAGACATGATTTTGATCCCCCAAATCAACATAGATCAAGTACTTCTCCTTCAAAAACAAACCACCAACACTAAACAAAGGAATGTTAGGCACATGAGTGTTCAAGTAAAAAATAACTTGTAACTTTTTTTAAATATAGATGGTCATCCATAAGAATTTTCAACGATGAGTCAAGAATTTCACATAACAATAAAAAATGAAGAATGTTAAGATTGTTTTATAAAAATTGATTGTTAAAGGTCAAGATAGAAAATTTTGTTGCAAGAGAAAATGTATAAAATGCTTTAATAACCTATCTAATGCAATATAATTACTATTTTTAACCTTTACACATCTAGATAAACCCATAAATTAATTGAAACAAACAAAGGTTTAATAAGCTTTGATACATGATAAAACAAATCACAAGGAGATATACTTGGACAAATAAAATCAGGACAATACTTCTCAAAAACATCCAAGTATACCTACTTAATTCAATATCCAAAGTATCCTTACCTTGCTTACCCTTTACCACTTGTTGAGAATTATCAATGTGCAACTTACCTTGCCCCCGCAAGTAAAATTTTTTATCAATATCCGAGTAATGTAATTAAAAGTCCATCAATGGATTCTTTAAATCCTGTAACAAAGAAACACTACTGAACAAATTTGAGTTAAGATTAGTTAAAACATAATCATTCGTCACTTTTGTTTGGGTATTTTCTTGTTTTCATTTTCTTTTTCCACTTGAGTGCTCTTCAATTTTACCTCATATATATTTTCACTCACCAAAAGTGGATCATCTAGTAGACTTTTATCACTCAAGGTCTCTTTTCTCTTGGTCCTTTCATATGATTTTTCCTCACTTTCCAGATCCCTTCACAAGTATTATGAATATTCAGGTCAATACAATACATCTCAGTAGGAGAACATGATGTTTCTATCCCATCTGAATCCATAGATTCGAGGAAAAAATTCTCACTATCATCTTTTTTCGGTTCACAAAGATCGCCATCGCAAATTTCTTTTCCACTAAAGTAGAGTCAATAAAAGACACAAACTTATACTTACTTTCTTCTCTAGTTGGATATTTAATTGGACATCTGAAATTTTGAAAAAAGTCCTAGTTTGAAAATGATTTTCTTGCACAACTGAAAATTGAAAATTTGAAAACTGACTCGGTTTGTGATATTTTTAGCAATAAACTTTCACCAAATTTGTACTTGTGTTTTTGGATTAACGTACGTTCATTGTTCCTAGCTTTTAACCAAATAATTTTATCTGCTATTCTCGTACCACGAACTGCTTCAAATGTGGGCTCGAACCAATTGAATCGAAACACAGAACTAGAAAAAAATTTTCTCTCATTTTATGGTGTAAACATAAATTCCCTCTTATTAATAAAAACCGAAAAAATTGTCATATTGGAAAAATATATGTAATAGTTGAGAATAAATTCTCTTTATTTTCGGCAGAATAACAATCTCTCAAAAGTTTTGTTTTTTAATAGCTCTATTGGTGCCAACTATTTATAGAAAGAGAAGGTAGAACCCTTATTGAGTTGTAGTGGTTTATTTCGAATAGAAAAACAACATCCTACTTAGAATAGATATAGGGTGGACGACACCCTAGTATTCTTACTAGGGTTGCTGCCCCCTTCATGTCCATGATGGGTTTTTAGGCTTTTCTCAGATTGGGTCTAATTACAAGTACTTCCTAGGTCTTTTTGATCTAGTACTTTGTAATGTGATCCAATACAATCCAATTTAATTTCTCTTTCCTAAAATAAACTTTAATATTTATATATAAAATAAATTTTTTTATCCCTATTGTACCCTCAATAAAATTTTGACGATTTTGCCCATGGTAAAATTTCAAAAAAATATATTTAATATTCCACAACTCAACATGTTCACTATGACCAAATAATTTATTTTCATTTTTAGGCTTCAAAATAGTCCAAAAACATAAACTCATTCTTCTGATAATTTTCTAAACAATCTATATAGGATTGCAAATGGATCATTTCTAGTTCCATTTATATTTTCATTTTTTGGAAACCTAAATTCATTTCCAAATGATTCCATTTCTCTATTTGGGAGAAAACCATAATCATTCCCGAATGTTTCTCATGTCTCTTTCCATATTCATTCCGTTCATTGCTATTCAAACACACAATTCATTTTTGGTTTCAACAAACTAGCGGAGGGACCGATTGGAGATATGTAGTTAAAGCTCAAATGATTTATAATTAAGTTCCAACTTTTCACCTATTAATTATAAAATCGTTTAGTCATGAAGTCATTCCACTATAGTATTGTGATTGAACTCTCCCTAATAACATACCATTACGAAAGCAACTACTTCGTGCTCGTCCAATGACGTTGTCATAATTGTGTTACCCTTATAAGCTATCCTTGATCTCTTTGGGATAATATTCATTCTCCTAGTACAATCCCATTTAATCTCATGGTAACCATTACATCTTCTTTCATGAAAAGTCAATCACTATCAAATAGTGATGAAGCCATCCATCACAAAGACGGATGACCCATGACCACGTTTGCTTTTCATCAACCATATAATGCCAATGAGAGGATATCATTTAAGCATGTTTTGGGCTATGAATTTCACTATTTTGAATGACACTACATACTATAGAAGTCTCGCACATAACACACTAATACGTGATATTCGTGACAGGTTTTAAAAATTTATAATTAAGCGTTCTTGAAACTAACTATTATCATGATGAAGGCAAGTGTACCTATCGAATAGTAGTATAGCTTTAGTAAGACCGAATTGTCGAACCCAAAGGAATCAAGAGTACTAATAATTACTTTCTTTTTATTATCTAGCCTAAAAATTAAGGGATTTGTTTATCTAAATTAATTAACTAAACTAAGAGTGCACAGAGAGAAATTGGGGAAAAGCTTCTGGGACTATTCGATTGATTAAGACAATACCCAAGGAAAAATCCACCTAGACCTCACTTGTTATTTGACTCTGAATCAGACGATTTATTCATTTGACTTGATCCGTAGAAATCTCTAAGTTATATTATTATCTCTCTTGAGACTAATAACGTCTAACCTTAGGTTGATTAATTGAAATCACTTTCTAGTTAACACCTAGTGTTGCATTAACTCGATCTATGGATCCCCTTATTAGGTTTCACCCTAATCTAGCAAAATCTTATCACCCTATCTCTAGGCGTGCAATCAACTCCGCTTAATTATGACAAATTTACTCTTAGACAGGGTCTATTCCTCCTCTGAATAAGAGCATTGACTCGAATCAATATCCTTGAATATTAAAACAAGAATTAAGGATACATAATTAAGAACAAGTCAAATATTTATCATACAATTCAGATAATAATAACAAGAGTCGTCTTAGGTTTTAATTCCCTTAGGTATTTAGGGGGTTTAGTTCATAATTATAGAAGAAAACATCTCAGAAGAATAATGAATACAAAACATAAAGAAAACCCAAAACCCCTGAATAGAAATCGAAGGGAGATCTTCAGTCTTGATGATGAATTTGACTTCTGAGATGGACCAATCGGCTTCCCTTGAGTACTTCCTTGCCTCCTACTCTGCGTCCCACTTCCTAAGTGCATCCTTAGGTGTTTAAATAGCCTTTAGAATGCCTAAGAGCCCTCAATATTGGCCTTTTTAGAATAGGGTTACACTTGGGCTCGGCAGGGACACGCCCGTGTGCGATTACTCCAATCCGTGGTCAAGGCTGTTGAATAGGCACGGGCGTGTAGTCTACCCGTGTAAGTCGTGCTTCGATCCTGCCAAAGAGACACGACCGTGTGACACGCCCATATGAGGAAGTCCAGGCCGTGTTGATTTCCCATGTGGGTCTATTTTCTTCGTTTTCGGCCCGTTTCTCGCTCTTTTTACTCTTCTATGCTGACCTAAGTATAAAACATGAAATCAAAGAATTAGAAGCATCGAATTCACCAAATCTAAGGAGAAATGATCCATAAATGTGTTAAGCATGGGATAAAAATATGTATAAATTACGGTTTATCAAATACCCCCACACTTAAGCGTTTGCTTGTCCTCAAGCAAAATCCTCAACTCACAATGAAAATAAATTCTTCTCAATTTATAATCCCTATCAATAATATCTCAAAATAATCCATAAGTATTCACACATTGAAAATTCAACCAAAAGTACATCAAAGTTTCAAACATTCTAAGTTGAGTATTTTATCACAAAAACATTGGTGTCTCCCCTTATCTAAGTGATTACCTTTGATCAAAATATCACAGAGTTTAACATCCTCGCTAAAGACTAACTCAAATCACTCAAGGTGTTTAAGGACATCAATTAAAGCACTCATTAGTCAATATGAAAAGTTATTACCATAGGCTTGCTTGAAAATCAAATCTCCGCCACTATATATTGAGCTGATACATCAATCAAAAAGGTCTTTAGAGGGTTGTAACGCGGCTTTGGTTATGGGGTGTGGTCACAAGCTGAAAGAAAAGGTTAGAATCGAGATTGAATTGAAAAAGTACCTAGCTAGAAAAATAACCAGTCATTAGTTGAATACAAGTGAGCTTCTTCTCAGAATATGGAATTAACACTCAAGCCCAAAAATGACAAATTACTACTAATATGTGTTGAAGTTTTTTTTTTTGGAACAAGTCAAATACATATAAGAACAAAACATAGCTAAGCAATTGATTCAAATCAAATCTCGACAAAAATAGGGATCAAATTAAGGGATTTCAACAATAATGGGTTATAAGTTAATATTGAGGGTAAATCAATTAATGCTTTGTTAGGCTCAAAGGGGTTCACTAAGGGTTAATTATGAATGTAGGCTTTTGTGGAGTGAGTGGGTTAAACCTAAGTGCCTTCATTATCTTTACATATCAAATCAAATGGTGTGGTCTTGACATGCATAATCAAGCAAGTTCTAGAATAACAAATCAATACTGACGCACTCATAATAAAAGTGAGCATGAAAGAAATAAAATATGCTCTAAAGGCTCAAGATCTCAAAAAAATTATGGCTTTTTGATGTTTAAACTTGCGAATTTCAACTCACGATAATACCTAAACTTAGGGAAACAACCTAAAAGTTTATAATTCTTCAAAAATCAACTTATCATGCTTGATTCCCTAATGTCTTAAAGTTTAAACAATCAATGCATAAATTCCTATATTTTAATTCAAGACATATCAATAAAAATCATAAATTAATTAAAATTCATTCTAATAGTGATATGAGTGATTCACGTGAGAATAAGACAAAATTCAGGGATTTCTAATGATGATATGAAAGACCCCCTACACTTAAGATGTACATTGCCCTCAATGTACAAAGATAGATATATTGAAAAATATAGATAAATAATCATAAGATAGGAGGAGAAGTGAAACTTCCTGAATGATGAATAAACTCATTAATTTAGAGTTATGGAGAATAATCGGCTAAGGCAATGATGAGTGTGGAGGAGGATACTCCGGTGGCGGTAGAGGTTCATTAGTCCATATGTCTTGCGCCAAAAGAATATTATATCTGGTGGTAGCTATGGTCGTGGTCGCGCAAGACATGGCAGTCGTGGAGAACCTTTTCCAGTGGAGTTTTTCGTTCCTATGCGATGATGAGCTTTGGAGCTCTTTATAACTGTGATAGAATCAGGAACTTTTTAGGAAATATAAGGAAGCATAATTACTCGTAATGAAAATGAAATAAAAAGTACTTAAATAAGATAAATAAAGATAAAAGTGAAAATAAAAATAATGAATAAAAAGTTTTTAAACATCGTCATCGTCGGATGGTTCGCGAGGTGGTGGTGGCAATGAGATGTGGAAGTGCTAACAAATCTGATGTAGAGTCGGGGGATGGGCACGGGCGTGTCGACCGCCCGTGCTAAATTGACAGGTTCGCCCATGATTTCAAAACACGGGCGTGTCACACGCCCGTGTTGGTCTGGCAATTTCACCTACGGCCTTATCACACGGCCGTGGTGACTTATTGCATTTGCTCTGTTTTCACACGGCCGTATCGCACGGTCGTGTCTCCTCCTGTGGTGTGTGCATGGCCTAAGGCACGCCCATGTGCCTAGCCGCGTAGATTGGAAAACCCTGTGTTTCAAGACTCAGTTAGTAGGTTAGATGTGAAAAACTAGAATTTAAATAAATCATTACTATTAGTGCTCGGGTTGCCTCCCGAGAAGCACTTATTTATAGTCTAAGCTTGACTTACCTCTCTGGTGTGTGATGATGATGGCTCGAGGAGTTTACACTCCTCATCCCTGCTATCAACTTTATCAATATAAGGTTTAAGACAAGTATTGTTTACTTTAAAGTTTCTGAATTTGGGGTCAATTACCTCGACTATACCATATGAGAAAATACTGAGTACCGTGAGAGGAATTTCTTCATTAGGTTCAGAAGTGGTAATGCGAGAATCTGCTGCATCTAGTAGTACTTTCTCTCCAACCTTAAGTTGATTTGGTGATGTATTGAGCTCATCCTGGCTCGGTTTTGATTTATCGGGTGTTCTCAATTTTTGTGTCCGCCATTCATCTAGTTCTTCGATTTGTAGCCTTCGTTCTTCATAGATAGGTCCTTTGTTGTTGCTTGAACATGGCTCGTGTAGGTTTTTCGAACTTATTTCTTGTAAAGTAGGTTGCACCACATGGTCAGTTTTAGTAGAATGATTTATACAACCACCTTCAATTTTCGATGTGTTACTCAAATTACGAGCTTGAAGGGTGATTGTTTCGTCTCCCACACGAAGTGTGAGTTCACCTGTGCCAACATCAATTATTGTTCTTGCTGTTGCTAAAAAGGGCCTCTTTAGAATTAAAGGAACGTACCTATCCTCCTCTATGTCCAGAACAACGAAATCAACCGTGAATATAAATTTGTCAATTTTAACGAGTACATCTTCAATAATCCCCCTAGGAAATCTGATTGTTTTATCAGTTAATTGAATACTCATCCTAGTTTGTTTGGGTTTCCCAAGACCTAGTTGTTTAAACATTTTCTAAGGCATGACATTGATACTAGCCCCTAAATCAGCCAAAACATTATTAACATCTAGGCTACCAATTAAACAGGGAATCGTAAAAATCCCTGGATCTTTTAATTTGTTGGCCAGCTTATTTTGTAGTATGGCTGAGCAAACTGCATTTAGTTCCACATGCGACGCCTCATCCAACTTCCGCTTATTTGTTAAAAGCTCCTTTAAGAATTTGACTGTGTTTGGCATCTACGAAAGAGCTTCAATAAACGGTAAGTTAATATGTAACTTCTTTAATAATTTAAGGAATTTACCGAATTGTTCTTCTGTGCGGTCTTTCCTTGTCGCGTTTGGGTATGGCATACGAGGTTTGTATTCTTTACTTACCGGTTTCTGGTCATTGTGGTCCACGTTACCCTTACCTTTACTTACCACTGTTTCTTGCCTTGGTTCTGGTTCAGGTGCAACTAACCCTTCCTTATCTTGAATGGTAATTGCATTGATTTGCTTGATTGGGTTAGATTCAGTATTACTCGGTAGGCTACCTTGTGGTCGTTCAGATATCAATTTAGCGAGTTGACCTATCTGAGTTTCGAGCCCTTGGATTGATGGTTGTTAATTTTTAAGTGCTGTCTCGGTATTCTGAAAATGAGTTTCTGACACTGAGATGAATTTTGTTAGCATCTCCTCAAGGTTCGGCTTTTTCTCTTATTGGTTAGATGGTTGTTGGAAGCCTAGAGGTGTGGTGGTCACTGGTACCCTTGGCTTCCCCATGAGAAATTTGGGTGGTTCCTCAAACCTGCATTATAGGTATTACTATAAGGATTATTTTGATATCGAGGATTATTACCCATGCAATTTAGCTGCTCGTTCTCTATGTTGTGGTCATAGGATGGGTAATCTGAATTGCTTGATCCTCTTCTACTTGCTTCGCACTGCATTACTGGGTGAACCTATGAAGAACCAAGAAAACCATCAATTTTTCTATTCAAAAGTTCTACCTGATTAGAGAGCATGGTGACCGAATCGATGTTATAAACGCTGGCTGCTTTTGTTGGCTTTATCTTCATGACTTACCACTGAGAATTATTCAGTGACATCTCTTCTATAAATTCATAAGCATCCTCAGGTGTCTTATTATTGATAGTCCCACCAGAGGTTGCGTCGATCATCTGTCGAGTCGAAGGATTCAGGCCATTATGAAACGTTTGAACCTGTAGCTAGAGTGGTAACCCATGGTGAGGGCACCTTCTCAAATGGTCCTTGTATCTCTCCTATGCATCATAGAGTGTTTCTAAATCCATCTGCACAAAAGAGGAGATATCATTACGTAATTTGGCTGTTTTAGCCAGCGGAAAATATTTTAATAAAAACTTTTCGGTCATTTGTTCCCATGTAGTGATTGACCCTCGTGGAAATGAGTTCAACCATTGTTTAGCCTTATTCCTCAACAAAAAGGGAAACAATCGAAGGCGAATGGCGAATCATAAACGCTATTGATTTTAAAAGTGTTGCAAAATTGTAAGAAATTTGCCAAGTGAGCGTTGGGATCCTCGTCCTGCAAACCATCAAACTGAACAAATTGTTGGATCATTTGAATGGTGTTAGGTTTTAGCTCAAAATTATTGGCAGCAACAGTAGGTCTAACTATGCTCGATTCAGTTCCTGTTAAAGAAGGTTTAGCATAATCATACATAGTACGTGGAACAGGATTCTGATTAGCAGTAATTGTAGGAGGTAGCGGATTTTCTTGGTTTTCAGCCATTTCCTCGGTTGTGGTTGAAGTATCGTCCTCTTGCTCTTCTTCTGTGTATCGTAAGCTTCGTTTTCTTTCTCTTCGATTTCTGCAAACTGTGCGATCGATCTCACTATCAAACAGTAATGGTCCTGACGGGTTTCTTCTGGTCATAAACTAGAAAAACCTGTCAGAAGAAAATAAATGAAGAATTAGAAAAAAGAAAAATTTAAATTGCAATAAAAGTAAAATAGCTAAAGTAATAAAAATCGAATGCTCCTAATATCCTAGTTCCCCGGTAACGGTGCCAAAAACTTGATACGTGATATTCGCGACAGGTTTAAAAAATTTATAATTAAGCGTTCTTGAAACTAACTATTATCACGATGAAGGCAAGTGTACCTATTGAACAGTAGTATAACTTTAGTAAGACCGGATTTCGAACCCAAAGGAACCAAGAGTACTAGTAATTACTTTCTTTTTATTATCTAGCCTAAAAATTAAGGGATTTGTTTATCTAAATTAATTAACTAAACTAAGAGTGCTCCGAGAGAAATTGGGGAAAAGCTTCTGGGAAAATTCGATTGATTAAGACAATACCCAAGGAGAAATCCACCTAGACTTCACTTGTTATTTGACTCTAAATTAGACGATTTATTCATTTGACTTGATCTGTAGAAATCCATAAGTTATATTATTATATCTCTCGAGACTAATAGCGTCTAACCCTAGGTTGATTAATTGAAATCTCTTTCTAATTAACATCTAGTGTTGCATTAACTCGATCTATGGATTCCCTTATTAGTTTTCACCCTAATCTGGAAAAATCTTATCACCCTATCTCTAGGCATGCAATCAACTATGCTTAATTATGAAAAATTTAGTCTTAGACAGGGTCTATTCCTCCTTTGAATAAGAGTATTAACTCGAATCAATATCCTGGAGTATTAAAACAATAATTAAGAACACATAATTAAGAACAAGTCAAATATTTATCATACAATTCAAATAATAATAACAAGAGTCGTCTTAGGTTTCATTCCCCTTAGGTATTTAGGGAATTTAGTTCATAATTATAGAAGAAAATATCTCAGAAGAATAATGAATACAAAACATAAAGAAAACCCAAAACCCTTGAATGCAAATCGAAGGGAGATCTTCAGTCTTGATGATGAATTCGGCTTCTAAGATGGACCAATTGGCTTCTCTTAAGTAATTCCTTGCCTCCTACTCTGCGTCCCCCTTCCTAAGTGCCTCATCAGGTGTTTAAATAGGCTTTAGAATGCCTAAGAGCCCTTAAAATTGGCCTTTTCTAAATAGGGTTATACTTGGGCTCGGCAGGGACACACCCATGTGCGATTACTCCAGTCCGTGGTCAAGGCTGTTGAATAGGCACGGGCGTGTAGTCTACCCGTGTAAGTAGTGCTTCGATCCTGCTAAAGAGACACGGCAGTGTGACACGCCCATGTGAGGAAGTCCAGGCCGTTTTCGGCTCGTTTCTCGCTCTTTTTACTCTTTTATGCTCATCTAAGTATAAAACATGAAATCAAAGAATTAGGAGCATTGAATTCACCAATTCTAACGAGAAATCATCCATAAATGTGTTAAGCATGGGATAAAAATATGTATAAATTACGGTTTATCATGCACTAGCTTTCGATTCTTTGTCTATTTGAACTTGAGCTTTTACTTACACTAAAGTGTACAAGTCACGCATACATAGTCTGCTATCTACTCAGAATTTAGGTAAGCCACAATATGAACATCACAAGTGAATAAATCCATAAACGGATTCAAGATCTGTTCTACTTGGGTCCTGTTCGATGTACTATCAATTCAGTCAGTCACATCTATATCTCTAACTTTTGGGAGTCATCTGCTCTGATGCCCAAGACAAAGCATCTCCTCAATTGGACTTGATAGAAGACATATTAGTCTTTCAATCAGTTTGCTTTTTTGTAATTAGACTAAGGACATGTTTAGGTTCATCTACTAATACAAGCTATCTTTTCGTACTGGGATCCGACCACGTAATACCACTAAGTATCAGTTTAAACAATAGACAACCAATGAGTAACATTTGCTTCTATATTACTTTATGTGCAAGAATCATTTGAGGACAATAATTTAAAGTATATTAATGTAATTTATAAATAATTTTACTAACCAATCTATTTTAAAAAATCACAAGTGTACTTAGACGAAAATATTACACTTAGGGCACCAGATGAGTCATGTTTCACATTCATATGCCCTTCATATGTTCCCCAAAGAGCTCTTTAGCTATAAAAGTCTTGGCTAAACAAATCCCCAAGGTTTGTCCTCAGATGCCATTTTTTACTACATCCATTATTCTATCAAACACTCTTGTTTCCCTTAATGTGTTTTGTCCTTATGTGGTTTCTTTTAGGTTTAGTTATATTCACACTGTTATAATGCCATAGCTTTTCCATTCCTCATATTTTGGCCTCCACAAGGAAGTTCTCACAGACCTGGGTTACACGGCCAAGCCACACGCCCATGTGCTAGGCCGTGTACCCTTCGAAATAACCTCATATGCCCGTATGCCAGGCCGTGTGCTAGGCTGTGCAACAGCCTGACTTGCAACCTTCTGAAAGCTACAGGGGGCACACATTCATGTGTCTCTACCCATGTGGATGAAAATAGTTTATTTTACAAGCCATTTTTCTCACCCATCATGGCATGTACCTACAACCAAAATTGCATATATATACAAGCCATAACAAGGCACCAAAATCATGCATATTCTAGCTATATACATTTGGTATAGTATCATACAACCAATATGCCCAAAGGCACCTCAAATAACTACATCAAAACATGTACAACCATGTACTCAATTTGCCAAGATAAACAATCAACTTCTATGGATATTTGTATCAATAAATACCATTGAATTTACTTACCAAAACATACCAAATGGTACTAAACATGCAATTCAACTACTAGCATCAACATTCATATATGTCATTCACAAGAAAGTACCAATTCACCACATTTCCAAACAAGGCATATGAGATATATAATATACATATTCATTACTATCATTTCATCTTCCATCATTCAAACATATTAAACCAAACATCAATCATTTCAAGGATTCTTATATATATACCAAAATATGTCATTTTACCAACAAAATGCCAAAACACAAGCCAAGCCAGATGTCCATATCAACAGCCAAGACAAATAAGCTCACATTAGGCAATATACCTTTAAATGCCATTATAACCAAAATCAAAACTACTGAAAGTACCAAAAGAGTTGATGGATAGTATGATATAGCTTCGACAAGCTTCCAACCCAGACAAGGTTACGATTCACTATAAGACACGAAAAATAACATAGAGTAAGCATTTAAGCTTAGTAAGTTCGTATAACATAGAACATAACTTACCATTTAATCACATAATAGGTAAGTAAACATAGCATATCCCAACATAATTTGGCCAAATGCCTAAGCATATACATCAAAACATGTTAGCCATGTAAATACATATATAAACAAATAAACATAGATGAGCACAACATTTGATTAAGTTTCATATACATGTATCATCCATTTCATTTCTCAATACACCTTGTATTATCATTTCAATGTAATTCACATTTATCCCTATAATAGTTCGTAAAACTCTTACCATTTTGTGTCAGAATAATGCCCGTTAAACCATTTAGAATACTGTTGGATACCCGGGATAGCTCACAAATAGTGTGTTAGCTCATATAACTGTAATCCGTCAAATCCTGTGCATGTATGCTCACATGAGTTGTAAAGCAAAATGCTCACACGAACTGTGAAAATAGGTCTGCTCACACGAGCTGTGGGTTGGAACATAGCTATACGATGCTGCTCACACAAGTTGTGGAGAATCCACAACACATGCTGAACCTAATCCATCGGTACGATGTTTAGGACCAACACCAGAATCATGTAAACCCTAATGACATGTCATTTGTATCCTACGAATTCCTAAGGTACAAACAGGGCTCGCTAATTGTCATACGTCGTTGGATATGCAACTGTGTATAAATATAACAATTCACAATTCATGCATAATTCAATATAAAACATATAAACACAATTTAATCATTTGAACTTACCTTAACGAGTAAATGTAGATATGAAAACGACTAATCTGAGACTTTTTCTTTGCCCGATCTAAAGCTGTACGAGGTTTGTCTTGATCTATACGGATAAATTTAACTCAATTCAATATGTATTTTATTCAAGTTAACCCGAAATCATATTTTGGTAAAATTACCATTTTCCCTATACTTCTACTTTCTTTGCAATTTAGTCCCTAGCTCATAGAAATGGAAATTCATGCAATTCCACCATAACCCACTATAGCCAAATATCAATTAGTCCCCAGTAAGCCCTATATTTCATTTTTTTCACAATTTCACCATGTAAAATTTTCTATTTTTCACTTTAATCCCCATTTGACATTTTCATCAAAAATTACTTAACAAAAGTTGTTTATCTAATAAAAACTATCCATTTTCTTCCATCAAACATAAAAAAAAAAACCTATATTCATTCATGGCAAAACCTTAATAGTTTAACAGTTTCACAAATTTGTAACAGTTCGGTTTAGACCCTAGTCGGAATAGTGGTTTTTGGACCACAAATCTGAGTCAATGAAATGTTTAAATATTATTTTCTATGTTTATGATGTGTGAATTAGCATGTGTGAAAGTCTCGTATAAAAATTTGAATGTTTGTGTGCTTAATTTAATAAAAAGGACCTAATCGCTAAAATGTAAAAGTTGTGTGCTAGATGTTAAAAGTGCCTATTTGATTTGGATTTATATATGAGGGGTCCTTATGATGCAGATAGGCTATTGGTTTAATTAATGGACAAATATGGACAGTAGTTAGTGGAATTTTAATGAAATAGATAAGGTTAAAATTGGTATTTAGTAATTAAGTTATGTTAAATAAAACATATCATAAAATCATCCTTATTATCATTATTTTTGACCGAAAATTTGAAAAGAAGAAAGCCAAAGGCTAGGTTTTCATTCGGCTATGGTTGAAGCTTGATAAGGTATGAGTTTTGTTCGATTTTTGATAATTTCTACGTTTTTGTGACCGTTGCTTAGTATACTATCAAGCCCATGTCTCAATTTTTGATTTTGTTGATGCTTTTGAGTTATGCAATTGTTGAAACTATGAGATTTGTGATGTTAGTTGACGAATTATGTAAGATATGTTTTGGGTTAACATATGTTGTCTTTGAATTTTTGATGAAATTGAGTAATTTGGGCTAAATTGTAAAAATGTTATTTTGAGGGACTAAAATGTGAAATAAATGAAATGTGTGGATTTGTATGAGACCTATGAAAATTATGCTAAGCTTGTGTACAAGCAAACTTTGTGTATTTTGTGATTTTGTGAATTAGGGACTAAAGTGTCGAAATGTGAAAATGTGAGGGCTCGTTGCGAAATGCCCTAAATATGTGTCTATGGATTGTTTTGAATAATTTAGTTAATAAAAGGGTTAATTTTGAATACTTATAGATCAAGAAAAGAGGAATTCGGACTTAGACCGAGGGAAATCGAAGATTATAGATTAGGTGACCCGAGTAGACAATTTCGAGTACGAGGTAAGTTTGTACGTAAAAAATGATGTTATAATTATGTTTTGATGCTTTGTTTATACATAAATTGTATATAAAATTATTTTGGATGAATACGATGATAAATCAATGGTATTTGGCACTAAGTGTACGATTTAAACTAGTTTCGGCTATATGAGGCACTAAGTGTGTGATATCGAGATAGCTTCGGTTAATTGAGAAAGCATTAAGTGTGCGAAATTATTATAGCTTTGACTAATCTTTTAAGCACTAAGTGTGAGAATGTTTAAAGCATTGGTAATCTTTGGAAAGTCTTAAAATATCCAAACAAGAGGTGAGAATGAAAATGAATGAATACGAGAATGTCTAGGTAAGTATAATACCTATGTGGTAGATGGTATTATGCATATAAAGTTTATTGAATTAGTGTAAACATATGGATGATATTGGCATGAAATTTATAGATAAGTTGAGAATTTATAAGTACTTATGTGTTGTTGTTTCTTATTTTAGATACTGTTGATGATTTTGGTACGAACTTACTAAGCTTTTGAAAGCTTACTTTGTGTGTGTTTGCATTGTTTTATAGATATCGAAGCTACTGTGAGCTCGGGGATCGTCAAGGATCATCACCACACTATCGGACCTCATTTTGGTACTTTGAAAATGTATATATTAAAGTCTGGCATGTATAGGCTAGAAGTTGTGGGATTATGTTTTGTGATGTATATATTTAGCCATGTGATATGGCTTGGTATGGTTGTGGATATGTCATGGTTTTGGTATAAGATATATGATACAATATGATATATTTGATATGTTTTAGTTGGACAAAAGAAATGGTAAATGTTGGTAATTTTTGGTAAGTTTTAGCATGAAATTGAATGGTGTATAGAAAGAAATGTTTTGACAAGCTTTTGTCTTATGTTTTGATATAGATAGGTAAGGCTTATGAATATGTATTTGATTGGAATTGATATGTCACGAGTGAGTTATGTTTTGGTTTGGAATTTGGCTAAATTGGTTATGCATATATGCTTATTTCTTTGCTTGTAGGTTGACCCAAATTGGGGTGGCAAATTGGCTATTCAAATGGCCTATTTTTGTCGACACGGGCGTGTGTCTCAGCTGTGTGTGACATTTGGTCATGTTCAACAGCCGTGTGTCCCCTGGGGTACCCTTCAAATTAAAGGTAGTATACCGTCCAGTTTTGACACGGCCTAGACACACGGGCGTGTTTATTGGTCGTGTGTGGCACACGGGGTTGGAACATGAGCGTGTGGTCAGCCGTGTGGCCAGGTCAGCAGCCTCCCTAATTTTCACACGGCCTGGCACACGGGCATGTCTTGTGGCTGTGTGGACAAGTCAGTATGTATGCCCTGTTTCGCCACGGCTTAGACACACGGGCGTGTCTAATGCCGTGTGAGGCACAAGGCCTGTTCACACGTACGTGTGACCTTTTAAAAGTTGAAAATTTTTATAACTTCTGAAAAGTTCACATGTTATTGATTTAGTCCTAGATGCATGGTTTAAACCTTGTATGCTCGGTTTAAGTTCGTAATGAACATGAATGAATGGTATTTTATTGAATTGAGATGGTATTTGATATTTGGTTGTTTTGATCTAAGTTACGAGTTCAGTAATGCCTCTTAACCTATTCCGGCGACAGATACGGGTTAGGGGTGTTACAAAATTAGTCCCCGGGCTAGCTTGATTAAGCTACAACAATCCCGAAACCATAGAAATCCTTAAAAACGGGACAAAAATCATTGACCTAATGACAAAATAGGGTTGGTCGAACCTAGCTCAATAATGGCTTCCTTTTTCTCTTTTAATTTCGATTGATGATGATGAATAAAAGATGAATTGTTTTAGTTAATTTGTTTTCATCATTATTTTATAAATTACTTAAATAACCTTTAAAAACATCACTAATTACGAAAGTTCCAAGCCATCACATTCCACTAGCTTCATTAGCGGTCTAATTACCGTATAAGGACTCTTACTTTAAGGTTTTATAGCTATTTAATACTTTTAGCTACTAGAACTCAACATTTTCATTTTACGTGATTTAGTCCTTTTTGTCAAATTAAACATGTAATCTATAAAATTTCTTAACGATATTTTTTTATACGGTACTGCTATCATGCTGTAGGAAATAAAATAATAAAATAAATATTTTAACATCAAATTTGTGGTCCTAAAACCACTATTCTGTTTTCACTGAAAATGGGCTGTTACAACGAGTGACATTTCCTACGAAACATAGATAAGTCCATCGAGATAGTAAACACGGGTAAGTCCACTGGGATAAGCGGAAAGAGGTAAGAAGGGTATAAGACCATAGCTAGGCTACGATATCCCATAGAGTCTGCCTTGTGATGAACATGAAAGACAACCCGCCTTGTGACGAACATGAAAAGACAACCCGAACCTTAGATGAGGTTTGTAGGCTTGTGTGTTAATCATGAAAGGCCAGGAAGGTGGAAAAAAGTGTACGTATGCTAAGCAAATCATGAGGAATCTGCCAAAAATGGTAGTAGATGTGAAAGCTAGCAAGGAATGGGCGAATAAATACTAAGAACTAGAAAGAGGTAGGCAGTGTAGGAGCTGGCCTAAAGATGGAAGGTAAGAGAAGACAGAACGTCTGTCAAGACTATTTCCCTTTGAGGAAAGTCTACTACAGATACGCTACCATGATAATAGTCGCCATGATAATGGGCTCTAGAAAGGGGGCAAGCAATTGGATGGTGAGTTGTATAGTCCCATGGATGCTATCTTGTTGGTCTAGTAGGTTAGATCGACCTGTGTGTATGGAATAGGTGAGGTTTAAAGTAAAGGCAGAAGTGAGTGGCAAATTACTAGAAGTAATTTCCCCACTACGAACACTAAGATAGAATCAGGGTAGCTACACCAAAGGGTATGTTTTAAGAACCCTTGGGTGGAAAAGAGAGGAAGCTAATGTAAAGGATAATAAACATCTGGAGTGAACAAAGAGAGTATGAAAGGAAATACAGGAAGTAAGAATAAGACTTACTGATAAGGAGAAGTATTTGGGATATGAACTAATGGAGAGCCCAACTAGAGGAAGGTTTGAAAATAAGTTGAGTAATTAAGAGGATTGGGTGGAGTGTACCATTCCGACAAGGAACGTTCTCCTTGAGCGAAAATGGAGTTATTTTTATGTTTATGTTTATTTTATTTTACATTTGTTACCCCTGGGTGTGCTAGGGTTATTATGAATGCTAAATGATCTCACTAAGTTCAGCAGTGTGCTGATGTTTGTAGGACTTTTGGGGTTGACTGAGGACTTTGAGGATAGACCCAGCTAGATGGGAAATGATCGATGATCGTAGGAAGTTTAGAGTCATGCACATAGGAAGGGAGTACTGTTGGCAGTTTTGTTTCAAAATTTATTATTGTGTAACCAGATGACATCCCTAAAAACCAGAATTAGCATCAGTTAGCCTTAGTTGAATCTTAGGAATTATTTGTAAACTAATAGTCTGAGTAGAGATAGAAATCATTTGAAGGATTAAATTTTCAGTGGCTTAAGGCCTTAGTCATAAGGATGATTATTTTAAATTTCAATATTAGATAGTTTATTTTTAGAATGTTGAGAGTAGTTAAATTAGAAATGAGTACGCATAGGTCTATTTTGACGCTCCATACTCGGATCCGACGAACGGGTGAGGTGTGGGGTGTTACACACACGGGCACAAATTTTACATATTTTAATATCATTCCTAAAATTGTTCACATTTACATATAAAACCCTATACATGTTCATATTTTTCATTTTCATATCATTTAATCATTCGTATTTTCACATTTGTACCATATATTATTACGTAATAGTCATTCATCACATAATATTTCAATTCAGTCCATTACTAGTCATATATGCCAAAGTCACTAGTATTTAAACTATGTTCAAACATATATATTTCAAATTAAACAAAAGTATAAATATAACACAAACTGAGATAGTAAGTTCCATATGACCTTAGTTGTTCAAAATATGAGTTGAATGAATACTTTAGGGACTAATCCAAAATTTTAGCTTTTCCCCTATTAGCTCCACTTTGATTCAAGTCTTGATCTATACAATTATTTTATATAACCACTCAATACCAGACATTTTAATACTATGTCATGATATGCATGATCCAATATAAACCCATTTTCAAGTCCCCTCATATTTTACATTTTATTGAATTTAGCCCTTAAACTCGAGATAAATATAACTTTCGATTCCTAGCTTTGGATTAAAATCTGATTTCACATATTCTCATTAGGGACCTTATATTTTCTATTTCTAACATAATTTCATGATGGGTTTCAAATTTATTCAATTTGGTCCCTAAGGTAACAAAGTTAACAATTAAGTTAGATTAACTTTACAATCTAGTCCTTTCCATAATCTAAACTTAAAATCTATCAATTTCAAGCCTAATTCATCACTTGATCAACAATTTTAGCTTCCTAAAACTATAATATTTTATCAATTTGGTACATGGGTAGCTAAATCAAGCTCCCCTGGTCACAAATCCATAAAAATTACAAGAAAAGGACTTGATTTCATTACCTAATTAATAGTCAAATGGTTGGAGGAAATTTTTGAAAATTTCTTAAATCCCTAAGTTCCTTAACTATTTCCACCATTAATTACACCTTTTCAAGGCAGTTAATGTAATCATAAATATTTTGAAGTTCATTATTCATCTCAGCATTTACTATTCAGGCCTTGGCGTAGTACCTTTTCAATATCAAAAGTTTGAGGATGATACATGTAATAACCCAATTTAGGGCCTAGTCAGAGCAGTGGTCTCGGGACCACAAATACGAGGGTAGAAATTTTTTTTTATTATTTTTATGAGGTTATAGCACGATTATATTAATGTATGAAAAATTTGGTGAGTTAATTTTAAAATTTTCAAGCCCGATTACGAAAAAGGACTAAATCGCAAAAAGGGTAAAAGTTACATTTTAGTATCCAAATGTGTTAAATAGCTAGAAAATAAAAATTGAAGGCTTTGAAAGGGCAATTACACCCTTTTTAATAGTGTTGGGCGGCCATGTGATGGATTCTAAACAAATAGTCAAAGTATTAGGTAGATGATGTCATGATTTGGTGATAAAATAATGCCCAAAAGCCTAGCTATCATTTTCTTCTTCTCCATATTCTTTCTTCACTGAAATTATCATCAAATATTGGTTTGAAAGCTCAAAAAATCTGCAGCAACTTAAAGCACTCAAAAGTAAGTGATTTTAATTAGTTTTCTTCAAGATTTTTACACTTTTGAGACCCTTGAAGCATGAGCTTTCAAATGAGGGTGATATCTTACAAAATGGTCAAGAGTTTAGGATTTTTACATGGATGTATTTGTGGTATATGTCGATTTTTTATGGAGAAATATGAGTCCTAGTTGTGTTATAAACAACTTTTATGAAGGGTGTTAGCATGTAAACACCTAAAGGGACTATTTTGAATAAGTTGCAAATTAAGTAATAAGTGTGTGAAATAGTGAGAATTTTGGGTTTCTATAGTAGTAAAAAGAGTTTATCTAGGCTTGAAATACGAAGAAATTCGATAAAAATCAAATTTTGAGTATGGGGGTAAAATGGTCATTTTGTTAAAAGTTTAGGGGCAAAATAGTCATTTTACCAAAGATGTAAATTTTAGATAGTCTAATTGTGTTTAATGACTGAATGAGTGCATTTTGTTATTATAGATCAAGATTTTCCAAAATCGAGCCTAGACCGGGGTAAAGCCAAGCAATCCGATTAAGCCAACTAGTCAAGTACTTTTTGTACACTGAGGTAAGTTGTATGTAAATAATACAATTATATTATTAATGCATGTATTCAATTGTTATTGATTTGATATAGCATAAATTTCTAGAATTGGAACTAAGTATATGTATTTATGATTGAGAAAGTTAAAAGATCCAGTAAGAACCCAGGAAACAAACCGGATATTCATGCCATGACATGGGGTTATGTGAGAGCCAGTATAAGACCATATTTGGGACATGACATCGGAATTGAGACAGGGCTAGTGTAAGACTTGTCTGGGACATGCATCAGCCGTATCATGATAGCCCGTGTAAGACCACGTCTGGGACATGGCATCGGTGTAGAGGTGAGTGCCAGTGTAAGACATGTCTGGGACACGCATCGGCCTCAATGATGTTAGCCAATGTAAGACGTGTCTAGGATATGCACCGGCTAAGTTTCCTGCTAGTGTAAGATATGTCTGGGACATGCATTATCACGTATACACAAGAGCTAGTGTAAGACCATGTCTGGGACACGACATTGGCCTCGATGGAGATAGCCAGCGTAAGTCCATGTCTAGGACATGGCAGCGGCAACTTAACCAATGTTTGAGGCTTATAGAATATCCGATAGTATTCCAAAAGGTTCAACTTTAAGAGTTAAGAAAGAGATTTAATAAGGAAAGTATGATAATGTTGTAAGTGTTACAGATACCTATTTGGTAGGCATGAGTAATGAGCTTGATTAGAAAATATGATTTGAATTGATGGTAATGAAAAAGTCCAGTTTATACTTACCTTTGAGCTATGAGCATAATTGATGAACGGTGAAGTTGTTGTTGTACATATATTTATATGCAACTTACTAAGCTTTATGCTTACTCTCTTTCCTTCCCTTTTCTTTCAGTACTGCCATTTTGCTCGAGGATCCCTTGAAGTCAGAGATATCGATCACACTATCAGCCGTAATACTCGGTATAGTTGGATTTATATTTTTGATTACAGCGTGTATAGGGCTAGACTAGGTAGTTGTATTATTGAGAATTGTTTATGTATATTGGCTTAAGATAAAAGCCCTTCATTTTGTATTAAGCCTAGATAATGGCTATTATTCATTTTGGCAAATGTATATGATGTTCCTTCTATGGATGAATTAATATCTTCTGGGATGGAGTTAGCATATTGAAATGATCTTGTGTAGGTTGTGCAAATTGGGTAACAAAATGGCTTGGAAAATAGCCTAGTTTGTCCACACGGGCAAGACACATGGGCGTGTGTTTAGACCGTGTGTGGCACACGGCTCACCCCCATGGGTGTGTGTTATGGCCGTGTGTCCCCCTCCACTCAAACTTTTAAATCAGTATTGTCCACGACTAGGCCACACTGGTGTGTGCCATAGCCGTGTCTATAAGTCAGTATTGCCCACGGGTAGGCCACACGGGCGTGTGTCATGGTCGTGCCCTAAGTCAGTGTCGCACACAGGCTGAGGACATGGGCATGACCCGAGTCACACGGGCGTGTGGAACCCTAAAGCATGAATTTCACCAAGTTTTTCTTAAATTCTCAGCTAAGTCTAAATTGTCTCGAATGTATGTTTTGGGCCTCATAAGCCCATTCAAGGAACTAATTGCCTATGAAAGTAAAAGTTTTAAAATTTATCAAAAATTTTACCGCCCGGTTTTGTATAGTTGATTGAGTTATGTCAGGTAACACCTCGAACCATGTCCCGACGTCGGATATGGACGAGAGGTGTTACAATACAACTCTCCCTTCTTATGCAATTTAATCTTTGAAATGTACCTGAATTGAACAACTGAGGATGTTGGTGACGTATTATTTCTTCACTCTTAGGTGGCTTTCTCGTCATTGTGATTTCTCTATTTAACTCTCTTTTGGAGTATGCTTAAAGACCAATCACTATATAATTGTAATAACGTACTTCTTTACCATTTTATCAATTATTATGTTACTATTATTATTTTGGAAATTTATTTGTGTATTAAATAAATTGATTAATAATTTAATTTTTGAATAATATAATTATTCTTATATTGTCCTTCCTCGAGTATTAAAGTGGGCTAGGACAACAATAATATATTGAGTATAATGTGTAGTTGATTGATGTGAAGATGTTTGCATTGATATGAGATATCAAGTCAGTGCATGGTTACATGTTTAGCAGAACAATGTATTGGACTGATCGTTCCTGAGAATGCTTATTGAATTATTATGTAATAATCAACACAATTCTTATAGTGATAATTATGTGTATGATCTTTACATTAAAAGTTATCATAATTCCAACACCTAGAGTCGTATACTTTGACACAGTCAAATTTTTACAAAACACCTAGAATCAGCACTATTAAGTGTAACACCCCTTACCCGTATCCGATGTCGGGACATGGTTCGATGCATTACCGGACTTAAACATAAACATTCATACAAACCGGGCCATAAAATTTCATCCAAATTTAAAACTTTTCAAGCACATGTAAATTGTACCTTATAAGGGTCTACGAGGCCCAAAACATACGTTGGGAGCGATCGGGACTAAACCGAGAACTTTCAAACCTTTTCGAGACATAGAAAATTTTCTTGTTTTGGATAGTCACACACCCATGTGGGTAGGACGTGTAGTCACACATGCCCGCGTGGCTTGGGACACGCCCGTGTCCTCAGCCCGTGTAACTCTTTGACTATGACATCATTAGCAAGATGAGGCCACACGGCCAAGTCACACTCCCATGTGCTTAGGCCGTATGGCAAATAAAATTCCAAAAATTGAGTGCAGACTTCACACGGCCAGGGCACATGCCCACGTCCTGAGCCCGTGTCCTCTACACGGTTGAGACACAAGACCGTGTCTCCACTTGTGTGTTTACTACTGGGCATTCTGTTTTGTAAAAATTAGAGTGCAGGGGACACACAGCTGGATCACACGCCTATGGGGTAGACCATGTGTCACACACGGCCTAGACATATGCCCGTGTGTCTACCCGTCTGGACAACTTCTAGGCTATTTTCCAAGCCATTTGCCACCCTTAAGAACTCACACACTTAAACCCACTTCATAGCATACAACATAACACTTCCATCCTAAGAAGCATAGACATTTTATGTTTTTCATAGTCAACGTATAACATATTCAAGTTAGTAGGTTTACCCATGGTATTCCACACCAATTTCATGGATAATCATCTTTGCTATCTTACTTCCAAGTTATACATTTGTACCACATTTATTGCCATACACATTAATCATATTTCATCCATTTAACATACATGCCATCTATCACACTCATTATCATAAACAACCACAACAAGCATAACCACATTTGCATGCATGTGATAAACCATAAATTATACATATTTTGACCCCATGTTTAATGCATTTTATTGATGATTTCTCATTAGAATTGGTGAATTCGATGCTCCTAATGCTTTAATTTCATGTTTTATAAATAGGAGAGCATAGGAGAGCGAAAGGAATGAGAAATGGGCCAAAAATAGAGAAAATGGCCAAAGTACGAAATCAACACGGCCTAGACCTCCTCACACGGGTAGACCACACAGCCGTGTCAATCTAGCAGAACTGAAGCACAATTCACATGGGTAAAGCACACGCCCTTGCCATTCTAACAGGCTCGAACACGGCCTGAAGTAATCGCACATGGGCGTGTCACACGGGCGTGTCCCTGCCGAGCCCAAGTTAAGTCCAATTCGGAAAAGGCCACTTTTGAGGGCTTCTTGGCATTCCAAAGCCTATAAATACTCCATAGTGGAGGAAGAAAAAGGAGGAGAATAAGGGGGAGTAAGGAATTACTCTAAGGAAGCCGATTGATACACCTCGGAAGCCGGATTCATCATCAAGACTGAAGATCTCTCCTCAATTTCCCTTCAGGAGTTTTAGGTTTTCTTTATGTTTTGTATTTGTTATTCTTCTGAGATATTTTCTTATTAAGTTATGAACTAAAACCCCTAAATACCTAAGGGGAATGAAACCTAAGATGAATCTTGTTATTATGTTCTGAATCGTGTGATAAATATTTAACTTGTTCTTAATTATATGTTCTTAATTCTTGTTTTGATATCCCAGGATACTGATTCAAGACATGCTCTTAGTCAGAAGAGGAATAGACCTTGTCTAAGAGTAGTTTTGTCATAATTAAGCGGAGTTGATTGCGCGCCTAGAGATAGGTTGACAAGATTTTGCCGGATTAGGGTGAAACCTAATAAGGGGATCCATAGATCAAGTTAATGCAACCCTAGGGTGTTAATTAGAGAAAAGTCTCAGTTATTCAATCCAGGGATTAGACGTTATTAGTCTTGAATAGGGATAATAACATAACTTAGGGATCTCTACGGAGTAAGTTGAATGAATAAATCGTCCGATTCGGAGCCAGAATAACAAGTAAAGTCTAGGTGGATTTTTCCTTAGGTATTGTCCTAAGTCAATCGATTTTCCCCAAAAGCAATTCCCCAATTCTTTTCTCTGTGCGTTCTTAGTTTAGATAAATAGTTAATTAAAACAAAACCTCTTTATTCTTAGGCTAGATAATAAAAAAACAGTCATTACTAGTACTTTTAGTTCCTTTGGGTTCGACAATCCGGTCTTGCTAAAACTATACTACTGTTCGATAGGTACACTTGCCTACATCGCGATAATAGTTAGTTCAAGAACGAGTAATTATAAATATTTAAAACCTATCACGAAACCTCGCGATCAAGTTTTTGGTGCCATTGTTGGGGAACTAAAATATTAGGAACACTTAATTTTTATTACTTTAGCCATTTATTTTTCTTGCAATTTAATGTAATTTAATTTTATTATTATTATTACTAATTAATTTACTTTTTTTTTCTCTGGACAGGTTTTTATAGTTTATGGCTAGAAGAAACCCGTCGGGACCATTACATTTTGACGAAGAAATCGATCGCACAATTCGTAAAAACCAAAGAGAAATAAGGCGAAGCTTAAGATACACAGAGAGCGAGCAAGAAGACCATACTCAACCCCCAACCAAAGAGATGGCTGAAAACCAAGGCAATCAGCTGCCTCCTACAATTGTAGTTAATCAAAATCGTGCTCCACGCATTATGTATGACTATGCTAAACCTTCTTTAACAGGAACTGAGTCAAGTATGGTTAGACCTGCTATTGCTGTGAATAATTTCGAACTGAAACCTAACACAATTCAGATGATACAGTAGTTTGTTCAGTTTGATGGTTTGCAGGATGAGGATCCCAACACTCACTTGGCGAATTTTCTGGAATTTTGTAACACTTTCAAAATTAATGGCATTTCTGATGATGCCATTTGCCTTCGGTTATTCCCTTTTTCACTGAGAAACAAAGCTAAACTATGGTTAAACTCGTTACCACGAGGGTCTATCACTACTTGGGAACAAATGATCGAAAAATTTTTACTAAAATATGTTTCGCCGGCTAAAATGGCTAAGTTACATAATGATATCCCTTCTTTTGTGCAGATGGATTTAGAAACACTCTACGATGCATGGGAGAGATACAAGGACCTTTTGAGAAGGTGCCCTCACCATGGGTTACCACTTTGGCTCTAAGTATAGACATTTCACAATGGTCTAAATCCATTGACTCGGCAAATGGTTGATGTAGCTACTGGTGGAACCATCAACAATAAAACATTAGAAGATGCCTATGAGTTTATAGAAGAGATGTCACTGAATAACTATCAGTGGCAAGTCATGATGACAAAACTAACGAAAATAGCCGGTGTTTATAACGTCGATTCGGTCACCATGCTCTCTAATCAGGTAGAACTCTTAAATAAAAAGATTGATGGTTTTCTTAATTCTTTACAGGTTCACCCAGTAATGCAGTGCGAAGCAAGTAGCGGTGGAACAAACCATTTGGAATACCAAACTTATGGCCACAACATGGATAACGAGCAATTAAATTACATGGGTAATAATCCTCGACCTCAAAACAATCCATACAGTAACACTTATAATGCAGGTTGGAGGAACCACCCCAATTTCTCGTAGGGAGATCAAGGAAATAAAAGACCACAACAACCTCCAAGCTACCAACAACCACCCTACCAACAGGAAAAGAAGCCAAACCTTGAAGAAATGCTCTCAAAGTTTATATCAGTGTCAGAAACCCGTTTTCAGAACACCGAGGCAGCACTCAAGAATCAACAAGCATCGATCCAAGGGCTCGAAATTCAGATAAGCCAACTATCCAAACTGATCTCGGAAAGACCAGTAGGAAATTTACTTAGTAACACCAAATCAAGAGAGCATGTCAAAGTAGTTACACTAAGGAGTGGGAAAGTGTTGGCGGAATCTGAAAAGAAGTTAGCACAAGAAGCCGTGGAAAGCGAAAGGAAGGAAGAAAGACCCGAAAATAGTGACAAACTAGTGCCGGAGGAATATAAACCACCAGTTCCATATCCGAAAAAATTAAAAAAAAGATCGCATTGATTCACAATTCGGTAAGTTTCTTGAAATTTTTAAGCAATTACATATCAACTTACCTTTTGTTGAAGCCATCTCGCAGATGCCTACTACGCGAAATTTTTGAAGGAGCTTCTAACAAATAAAAAGAAGTTCGAGGACTTATCTACAGTAGAACTCAACGAGGAGTGCTCAGCCATACTCCAAAACAAGCTGCAAACCAAACTGAAAGATCCAGGAAGTTTTACTATCCCTTGCTTAATTGGTAGTCTGAATGTTGAAAAAGCATTAACTGATTTAGGCGCTAGCATTAATTTGATGCCATATAAAATGTTCAAACAACTTGGCCTTCGAGAACCCAAACCTACTAGGATAAGTATTCAATTAGCCGATAGATCTATTAAATATCCTAGCGGTATTATAGAAGACGTACTCGTAAAAGTAGATAAATTTATATTGCGTGTTGATTTTGTTGTGCTTGACATGGATGATGATGTGGAAGTACCCTTAATTTTAGGGCACCTATTCCTAGCCACTGCTAGAGCTGTGATCGACGTGGGAGACGGTAAATTGGTACTTAGAGTAGGTGACGAGGAGATTATCTTTAAAATTTACGATGCTATGAGATTCTCTAGGGAACAAGATGATTCATGTTATTTCATTGACTCTATTGATCATATTACTTAAGACTCTTTTCAGGAAATTGTACAAGAGGAGACGACAGAACCGTATCCAGCTCAAGACGAGGAGACAGGTGAGGAACCTAATAACCATTCGTCAAGACAAGTAGACTATGAGGGAATTAAGATAAACGATGAACTTAAGCTAAAACCCTCTATTGAGGAGCCTCCCAAACTGGAACTTAAACAATTACCAAACCACTTAGAATACGCATTCCTTGGAAATAATTCTACATTACCAGTTATTATTGCTTCTAATTTGCAACCCGAAGAAAAAGAGGAATTAATCCAAGTATTAAAAGAACATAAGAATGCCATAGCTTGGAAAATTTCTAACATTAAAGGAATCAACCCTTCTTTTTGCACCTACAAAATTTTGATGAAAGATGAATACAAACCGTGTGTGTAAGCTCAAAGACGTTTGAACCCCAACATGAAGGAAGTTGTAAAAGCCGAGGTAATTAAACTTCTAGATGCTAGAATTATTTATCCTATTTCTGACAGTTCTTGGGTAAGTCTAGTGCAGGTTGTCCCCAAGAAAGGAGGCATGACGGTTGTGACCAACGAGAAGAATGAATTAATCCCAACAAGAATAGTCACAGGGTGGAGAGTTTGCATAGACTACAGGAAACTGAATGATGCCACAAGAAAAGATCACTTCCCCTTGCCATTCATTGACCAAATGTTGGAAAGATTATCCGGACACATGTATTACTGCTTTGTAGACAAACTCTCTGGTTACTTCCAAATCCTAATAGCTCCTGAAGATCAAGAAAAGACGATATTC
Organism: Gossypium arboreum; assembly: GCF_025698485.1. Lineage (NCBI taxonomy): Eukaryota > Viridiplantae > Streptophyta > Magnoliopsida > Malvales > Malvaceae > Gossypium > Gossypium arboreum. The sequence goes on from NC_069081.1 coordinate 71,257,366, forward strand.
ACTTGCCCATATGGTACGTTCGCTTATCGTAGAATGCCTTTTGGATTATGTAATGCTCCTGCCACTTTTCAGCGCTGTATGTTGGCCATATTCGACGAACTCATAGAAGATATCATGGAAGTCTTCATGGATGATTTTCAGTATTAGGTAACTCTTTCCATCTCTGCCTAAAAAATTTAAAACGAGTTTTAATAAGATGTGAGGAAACAAACCTTGTGCTTAACTGGGAGAAATGTCACTTAATGGTTCATGAAGGTATTGTATTAGGGCATAAAAATTCTAGTAAAGGGATTGAGGTGGATAAATCTAAAATAGAAACAATCGAAAAATTACCACCCCATAGTTCGGTTAAAGCTATTAGGAGTTTTTTAGGACATGCTGGTTTTTATAGAAGATTTATTAAACCTTTTAACTTCGATCAGGAATGTTTAGAACCGTTTAATACTTTAAAGGATAAATTAATTAATGCTCCAACCATAATTGCACCTGATTGGAACTTTCCATTTGAACTAATGTGTGATGCGAGTGACTTTGCAGTAGGTGTACTATTGGGGCAGCAAAAAGACAAGCATTTTCAACCTATCTATTACGGTAACAAAACCTTAATGGCTGCACAAGAAAACTATACTACTACGGAAAAAGAGTTGCTAGCTGTGGTTTTTGCATTTGATAAATTTTGATCATATCTCATATTGTCTAAAGTTGTTGTTTACACTGACCATTCCACCCTTCTCTCCCTTTTAACTAACATCGATACAAAACCTCGACTCATTTGATGGATTCTCCTATTGCAGGAATTCAACTTGGAGATTCAGGATAAGAAAGGAGCTGAAAATCTCGCGGCTGATCATCTGTCCAGGCTCGAGAAATCCAATACTAGAGAACTAGATGACGTTGAAATAAATAATTCGTTCCTTGAAGAACAATTTTTTGCTGTATCTAACTCTGAGTTGCCTTGGTTTGCAGGCATTGCGAATTTTTTAGCTGTTAACATTTTTCCAAAAGGGTTAACACACCAGCAAAAGAAGCGATTCTTTAATGATGTGAAAAACTACTTTTGGGATGATCCATTTCTATTTCGCAGATGTGCAGATCAAGTCATCAGAAGATACGTTACAAGATCAGAAATATCAAGAATATTGGAGCATTGCCACTCAGGGCCAACGGAGGACACTATAGTGGAACTAAGACCGCATACAAAATACTTCAATAAGGTTTTTATTGGCCTTCGTTATTCAAAGACGCTCTCAGGTATGTTACTTCCTGTGACAAATGCCAACGGACAGGTAACATATCTAAACGTGATGAAATGCCTCAAAACTATATGCTTTCATGTGAAATATTTGACGTTTGGGGTACCGATTTCATGGGCCTATTCCCCAGTTCCTTTAGGAATAAATACATCTTAGTAGCACTTGACTACATGTCCAAATGGGTAGAAGCCCAAGTTCTAACTACTAATGATGCTAGAGTGGTAGTATGTTTCCTTAAAAAACTCTTCTCGAGATTCGGAACACCTAGAGCAATTATCAGTGACAGGGGCACTCATTTTTGTAATACCCAATTTGAAAAAACCCTTAAGAAATACGAAGTTCATCATAGAACAACCACCCCATAACATCCTCAAACTAATGGACAAGTTGAAGTAGCAAACTGAGAACTCAAATGGATCGTTGAAAAAACAATAGAATCAAACAGAAAAGACTGGTCGTGCAGAAATAGGGTAGAAGATTTCCCCAAACACGGGCTACGATAAAATGACACGGCCATGCGACATGGCCATGGTGGAATCTGCAAAATAAACATGGGCGTGCGACACGCCTGTGTCTAACACCCTTGGACAACACTGCTAGAATGAAACGGGCGTGCGCCAACCTACATAACCGTGGGAGAAGCGAACCATGCCAGACATGGCCGTGTGACACGATCTTGTAGCCACATGGCCTATATACACGGGCGTGCGAGAAGACCGTGTTGTGATATCTTAACTCTCGACAAACACGGTCGAGCCATGGCGCACACGGACGTGTGCCCAGTCGTGCCTCTTGAAAAATTATAATAATTATCTTATTTTATTTTTCTTTTATTAAGATTTTAAGACTCATTCGTTTTTAAAATTCATTTGTTTTCCTTTTCAAAAAACGGCTTACCTTCAGAGTCAAGCTTGCCATCTAGAGTTATCTCCAATTCTCGATCTCGCCAATCCAAGGATATCATCCATTCTTAATACAGGAAGTTTCACTCCTCCCCTTATCTTATTTTTATACTCTAATATCTATCTTTGTACATTGAGGGCAATGTACATCTTAAGTGTGGGAGGGTATTTTTTAATGATTGCCTTATTCTCTTGAAAAACTCTCATATCATATTTAGGATAAATTTTAATTAATTTATGATTTTGATTGATATATCTTGAATTAAAAATAGGATTTATGCATTTATTATTTAAACTTTAAGACATTAGAGAATCAAGTATGATAAGTTGATTTTTAAGAATTTAAAATTTTTAAGAATTTAAAATTATAGGTTGTTTCCCCAAGTCTAGGTATTACTTTAAATTGGAATTCACGAGTTTAAACATCAAAAAGCCATAATTTTTCTGAGATTTTTGACCCTTTTGAGCATTTATTAATCCTTTCATTCTCACTTTTATTATTGCTTTGAGTGCATCAGTATTGAGCTGTTATTCTAGAACTTGCTTGATTATGCATGTCGAGACCACACCATTTGATTTGATATGTCAAAATGATTAAGGCACTTAGGATTAACCCACTCATGCCATGAAAAGCCTACCTCCACGATTAACCCCTAGTAAACCCCTTGAGCCTAACAAACCATTTTTTGTATTACCCTTAATATTAACCTTTAACCCATTATTGTTGAAATCCCCTAAATTAATCCTTATTTTTGTCGAGATTTGAGTTGAATGGATTACCTAGCTATGTTTTGTTCTTGATAGTTAGTCTATATTATTTTAACTTGTTCTTGTTAAAAAAAAAACTATGTATACATATCTGTACTTTCATATTCTGAGAGAAGCTTTGTTGTAAGCAAGTGAAGATTAATTTTTTTTCTAGTTAGGAAATTTTTCAATTCAATCTTGATTCGAACCCTTTCTTTCAGCTTGTGACCACACCCCCTAACCAAGCCTCGTTACAACCCTATAAAGACCTTTTGATTGATGTATCATCTTAAATTATAGTGGTGGAGATTTGATTTTCATGCAAGCCTATGGTAATGACCTTTCATTATTGACTATTGAGTGCTTCATTTATTGTCTTTAAACACCTCGAGTGATTTGAGTGAATCTTTAGTAAGGATGTGAAACTCTGTGATATTCTGAATCAAAGGTAATTACTTAGATGCGGAGAAACACCTATGTTTGCATGATTAAATACTCAACTTGGAATGTTTGAAACTTTTATGTTCTTCTTAGTTGAATTCTCAATGTATGATTACCTATGGATTATTCTGAGATATTATCGATAGGAATTGTAAGTTGAGAAGAATTTATTTTGATTATGAGTTGAGAATTTTGCTTGAGGACAAGCAAATGCTTAAGTGTAGGGGTATTTGATAAACCGTAAATTATACATATTTTGACCCCATGTTTAATGCATTTTATGGATGATTTCTCATTAGAATTGGTGAATTCGATGCTCCTAATGCTTTAATTTCATGTTCTATACTTAGGAGAGCATAGGAGAGTGAAAGGAACGAGAAACGGGCCAAAAACAGAGAAAATGGGCCAAAGTACGAAATCAACACGGCCTAGACCTACTCACACGGGCAGACCACATGGCCGTGTCAATCTGGCAGAATTGAAGCACGATTCACATGGGTATAGCACACGCTGGTGCCATTCTAACAGGCTCAAACACGGCCTGAAGTAATCACACATGGGCGTGTCACACAGGCATGTCCCTGCCGAGCCCAAGTTAAGTCCAATTCGAAAAAGCCACTTTTGAGGGCTTCTAGGCATTCCAAAGCCTATAAATACACCCTAGAGGAGGAAGAAAAAGGAGGCAGAGAAGGGGGAGTAAGGAATTACTCCAAGGAAGCCGATTGATCCATCTCGGAAGCTGGATTCATCATCAAGACTGAAGATCTCTCCTCAATTTCCCTACATGAGTTTTGGGTTTTCTTTATGTTTTGTATTTTTTATTCTTCTGAGATGTTTTCTTATTTAGTTATGAACTAAAATCCCTAAATACCTAAGGGGAATGAAACCTAAGACGAATCTTGTTATTATTTTCTGAATCGTATGAGAAATATTTAACTTGTTCTTAATTATGTGTTCTTAATTCTTGTTTTGATATCCCAGGATACTGATTCAAGACATGCTATTATTTAGAGGAGGAATAGACCCCGTCTAAGAATACTTTTGTCATAATTAAGCGGAGTTGATTGCGTGCCTAGAAATAGGGTGACAAGATTTTGACGGATTAGGGTGAAACCTAATAAGGGGATCCATAGATCAAGTTAATGCAACCTTAGAGTGTTAATTAGAGAAAAGTCTCGGTTATTCAATTTAGGGATTAGACGTTATTAGTCTTGAATAGGGATAATAACATAACTTAGGGATCTCTACGAAACAAGTTGAATGAATAAATCGTCCGATTCAGAGCCAGAATAACAAGTAAAGTCTAGGTGGATTTTTCCTTAGGTATTGTCTTAAGTCAATCGATTTTTCCCAAAAGAAATTCCCCAATTCCTTTCTCTGTGCGTTCTTAGTTTAGATAAATAGTTAATTAAAACAAAACCTCTTTATTCTTAGGCTAGATAATAAAAAGATAGTCATTACTAGTACTTTTAGTTCCTTTAGGTTCGACAATCCGGTCTTGCTAAAACTATACTACTGTTCGATAGGTACACTTGCCTACATCGCGATAATAGTTAGTTCAAGAACGAGTAATTATAAATATTTAAAACCTATCACGAAACCTTGCGATCAGTATGCATAACTAATAGGGTTACAACCCAAATAATCAATATGAGCCACCTCTCATGGCCATATATAAAATGAATCACAATACCATAATGAGCCAACACATTTGGCTAATCAATATGACACATAACAGAAAGACCAAGTCCCTATAGATGCCATATTCTAAATGTTGAATCTATCTATACCAAATATTCAATTGATAGTGTGATCGAACAATCTGACGTCTTCTGATCCCTGAGCTAGCTTGGCGACACTATAAAAAGAAAGGAATGGGGTAAAGCTTAGTAAGTTCACATGCAAATAATAAGCAACATAAATTATACAATTAACATAAGGAAAAGTTTCATAAATGTCATCAAGTCTCATAAGCATAACTTTCTCATATGCATTCTTACCACATGTTCATAGCATACCAAGATCTTTAATCATGAGTTTATGTACATACCTTTACCAACTTGCACCTAATACTTAATTTCTTGTCTTTGATGTGTTCATTAAGGTTACCCATGGAACTTCTCTTTGAACTACTTGTTGAACACTTGGAATACCATCAGATACATTAGAATCTCGCACCTAAGTGCCCCATATGTAGCCAACGCTACCTCATATCATGTATCACATGTTGCTCGCTTTCGAACTACTCACGGGTCTACTCACACAAGCTATCGATCAGGATGTAACTACACGGGCTACTCACACAAGCTGTCAGGTATCCACAACACATGCCGGAGTACCCAGCCACCGGTAGAACATACAAGACCAGAACCCGAAACGCCAAAACATGTGTAACATATATCATGAACTCAGACCACAACTCATGAGTTTAGATCACATAGTTCCTAGTGACATGTCACTTGTATCCTAAACTATTCCTAAGGTTGAAATGAGATGTCTTTGATACCACACTTCTTTTGAGCTTGCTCGTAATGTCGATTTCAATATCCATAGCACCAATTACATACTCATGGAATAATCAAAGCATAATTCAGAATAAAATTTAAGCATTAACACATGGTACAACATCACATTAATTAAATATATACTTACCATACATGTAATATTAAAGCATTTAAAGTATGGTGCATGTTGCATAATTTGCAAATAAACTTATCTCGGTACAAAATGATAGAAATGAGCCTAAGCCTCGTAAACTTTGTTTTTCCCTCGATCAAGACTCGAATGACGTTGTTCTTAATCTATAATGCCAAATTTAACTTGTTGAATACATAAATTGTTTGAATTGACCCATAATTCATACTTTGGTAAAATTACCTTTTTACTCCTAACTTTTCACTTATTCACACTTTAGTCCCTAGGCTTGTAAAATGAAATGCATGTATTTTCTTGGTTACCCAAGCCTAGTGATTCTTATTCTAGCCCATATCAGCCCAAATATCTCATCAAATCACATTTCCTCTATCTTTTTTTACATTTTTTACAAATAGGTCCTTTTAGGGGTTTTCATAAAAAATCACTTTGAAAAAGATGCTTATTACACATCAAACTCTCATATTTCTCCATTAAACATCAAAATACATGCATGTCACACATGGGTAAGTTTTTGAACATGAACCCTAGCTCAAAATATGGCTAGAAATGGATAGATCATGTTTCAAGGACTTCAAAAATGCAAAGAACATAAAAAACGGGGCTTGGGAGCACTTACAATCAAGCTTGAAAAGTTGAACAAAACCCTAGCTATGGCCCTTGGAAATTTCAGCTAGCACTTGGAGAAGATGAGAAAAGTTTTGACTTATTTTCCCTTTTATTCTTTTATTTACCAAATGACAAAAATGCCCTTTAACCTTTCTTTCAAGTTTTTCCTATTCATGCCCATTTTTGTCCAAATTTTTAGAACTTGGTCAAATTGCTATTTAAGAACCTCTAATTAATAATCCAATGCAATTTCATGCTTGAAGCTTATAGAACAAAAGTTTTGCATATTATTCAGTTTAGTCCCTAAAGTCAAATTGAACACCTTAGGGATAGACGTTCTTTATGTAAATTTCACACAAACATGTAATCATATCATGGACCATTAAATAATCATAAAATAATTATTTATATTTTAGATTTGTGGTTTCAAAACCACCATTTCGACTAGACCCTAGTTTGGGATGTTACATTAAGACTGTTGTTGGGTATACCTGGTACAAAACATCAAAGGTAGGTGTGGTGGAATTTTAAAATTTTTAATACATCTAGGATCATTTTAGATTGTTAGAAGCAATAAATCATCGATAATATAGTACTTGAATATGTTTTGATTCACTTTGACAAGTTGGAAAAGTTGATCTGCAATTAATCTTGAATTGCACGCAAGGAATTATGCTCATTTACGGAAACTACCATATCTCAGGCCACAAACCTCAAACTTTGATGATTCAATAAATTGTTGGGAAGTGGAATTGAATATCTACAATTTGGGCATAATAATCAACTTAAAAAGTGGTTAGAAGTTTTTGTAAAGTCTAGTAGAAGTTACCCTTGTGAAACCCAATGATTAATTTTGAACTTTTTGTAGGAAATTGCATTGCTTTATGAAAATAACCATATCTCGGGTTATAAGTCACAAAATCTAGTGATTTTAAAACCATTTTAAAGTTAAGTTAATGATCTATGATTTAGGCACTAGAATTAGCCCAAAAGCTAGTGAGAGCATATAAAAAAGTCCAATTGAAGTTGACATTATAGAATGCTACGAGATTGGTTTTGGATTCTCACATAACTTCAATATTCACTTTTCAATAATTGGACCCTCCACCATTCTTTAACTCATAAATTGCATGAATGGGCATCATTCCAAATGTAGAAAAAAGTACTCACTCAAAACTTCGTAAAGAAAAATGATTTTGAAAAAACTCCATCTTTGTAATTGAACTAGCGGATTGACAACTAAGGATTTCTAGTTTTCATCAACTCGAGAATTTCCATCAATCTTTCCTCATTAGCCAACATAAGATATTTATAGAGAGTTTATTAGAGTTTTAATTATTTGAAATTAACAATAAAATGAAGAGTCTTAAGCTAATTTAACAACCGTGGTGACAAACCTAACATATCCCATTGGTTCAACATAGTAGCTATCTACAAAACCTAATCCATTCTGTAGTTTCTTCAATTTTAAGCCTTTTTTTGTCTCCATTAGGAATAAAATCCCTAGATTATATTTCCTTCAAAGATCCTTGAGGGCAAAAATTGTCAAATATTGCCCTAACTCTAAAATTTTTTAATTCAAAATATTCATGGTTAGTGTCATAAAATAAATCAACAAAGTAACATAGTAGAAATCAATAAAAACTTAGAACCATACAAATTTACTATCCTCAACCCAACAAGCTCTTAAAATAGAAATGCAAACACAATAAAGGGCAAAGTAAGGCATAAAAGAGAACACAAAAATATAATGTAGAACTTACCTATCTCTTCTAACCTAATTCTCCTCAAGAAACTCAATTGAAGATTGTTCTCAGTGTCACAATTAACAACAATTTATAATCCATTTGTAGTAGCCAAAAAAAAAAAAAATAACCCACTCATTCCTAACAACAACCAAATGGTCATTGACAAAATTATCAAATGACAATCAAATGCCAATCAAAAGAAGACTTCATAGATTGAACAAACAGAGAGCCTCAACATAACCCACTACCAACTCCCTTTAAGAAAACCATCTCCAACTTCAGGCCTTGGTCCCTTTGTTAACCACAACCTAAACCTCACTTCGAAGGAAAGACACCAAAACCCACTTCTAATCAGCAATCCAACCAAAAATCAAAACAACGAGCGAAAAAAAAATCTCAACTCAATCGATTCAATAGGCTACAACATAGCCATCACAAATCCACTTAAACTTTAGAAACCCTAAACCCTACGAATTACCCCTATTAAGTGGTATCTTAATAATGGAAGTTTTTCTTTTTTGGCCAGATGATAATGGAAGTTGAAGCAAAGTAAAAATTATTTCTACGCTATGTTTAGGGTTTTAGTAATCATTCTTGTATTACTGCGAATATGAGATAATAATGAACATCGAAAAACATTTTACATAAGATCTTTTGAATAAAAATATCAATCTATTCATAAAATAAATTGTTTTCTCATATATGTATTATAACAAGTGTATGTTATGGGAGGAATTGCAAGTTTGGTTTTTTTCAATTTCTACTACTATAATTAACTATTAAGGGTGGGCAGATTAGTTAGTCAAAATGGAGCATTTTGATCTTTAGTTAAATGGTGAGTACTAAATTAAATTAAATAGTGTGTTTAGGTCTATATATCAGCTGTTGTGACAATTGTTGTAACCACCTAGTCGTTTCTCAAGTCCTTTTGGCTGGTTAAAAAAGGAGAATGATTATGCATAATGATTATGCTTTTTTTGATGAATTAAATCTATTTCGTCTCCCTTCTTTTCCCTTTCTCCTTCTCCTTGTTATTCTGTCTCTCTATTTCTTCTGAATTCTCAACTTCTGTTTCTGTCCTCCTTTCTTTTTCTACTTTTCCTCTGGCTTTCTATTTTGTTCCATAATAAAGGTATCAGAGCTTCAGTTGATTCTCATGGCTGACAGTGGTGTTACCATGTGGTTTCAATAGGATATGGACATTTTGTAGGAGGAGTTAGTGAGGATCTGAAGAGAGTTGTCCCAACTTAATGCTAAGTTGAATGCCAAGTTAAGGCCACATTCAAGAAGTTTAAGGATGAGTTCATGGGTGAGTTACGATTTGATTTTAATTCTAGTTTGGGTAGTATTTGGGGCACCAAAATCTTTCCATTAGCAATACAACAACTTTAGCTAGAGGTAAGGGAATTTTGGAGGGACCTTCCCCTGGATTTGCTCCTAAAGAAACCATAGAGGTCTCCACTAGAGGTCAATTTCATGTTCTAGAGAAACTTTATGTTATAGAATCTGTGGATAAAGATATAGCAAACTCAAACCCATAAAACCCAATCAATAGAGTCTACCTCATTCTGACTGGGGAAGGAAGTAAAAGATCTGGAGTTAGCAGCTACATTGCATAATGTGGATGAGTTTACGGTTGATTTGGATCATAGCCAATACCAATCTTCTCAAATATTGACTTGCTTGATGCAAATTTCCACCAACACCAAGGATTTTATTGTAGACACTTTAAAGCTTCGGATTCATATTGGTCCATATTTTTGAGAAGTATTCAAGGATTCCATGAAGAAAGAGGCTATGCATATGGCGGACTAGGCTATCTTATGGCTTCAACGAGACTTTAACATACACTTGTACAATCTCCTTGACATTAGACTGGCCTCAAGAGTCTTGAAATTAGAACAAAATAGCTTAAGTCATCTCCTACAAAACTATTGTGGAGTTACTGCGAACAATGAGTACTAGATTGCAGATTGGAGATTGCAACCTCTTCCTGATGAAATGCCCAAGTATACGAGAGAAGACACATGTTATTTGTTGCATTTTTATGATTGAATGAGAATCAAGCTGCTATCAATGCCCAAGGATCTTGTACATTTTAATGCTCTTTTGGTAGATGTCTGTAAGAAAAGTTCTGATATATGTTTGCAATTGTATGGAAAAAAGTTACTGATGGAGATTTCATATCTCCATATATACGGGTTGTAAGGAGCTGGTTTCAATGTGGAGTAGCTAGCCATTGTTGTTGCGTATTGTGAATGGCTAGACATTATTGCTAGTGTGAAGGATGAAATCACTAGTTACGTCATACCAAACAAAGTGCTTCTTGAAATTTCCAAACAAACACTTGAAGCGGCTAGCAAGTTACATCAATTGTTGAAATCTAAACACCCATTTGTAGAGTTAAATATTGGTGCAAATGTTAGTGATTGCGTTATTTCGTGATAGGTTTTAAATATTTATAATTAATCGTTCTTGAAACTAACTATTATCATGACGTAGGCAAGTGTACCTATCGAATAGTAGTATAGATTTAGCAAGACTAGATTGTCGAACCCAAAGGAACTAAAAGTACTAGTAATGACTGACTTTTTATTATCTAGCCTAAGAATAAATATGTTTTTGTTTAACTAACTAATTATCTAAACTAAGAATTCACAAAGAATAGAATTGGGGAATTGCTTTTGGGAAAATCAATCGAATTAAAACAATACCTAAGGAAAAATCCACCTAGACTGTACTTGTTATTCTGGCTCCGAATCGGATGATTTATTCATTTAACTTGTCCCGTAGAGATCCCTAATTTATGTTATTGTCCATATTCAATACTAATAATGTCTAATCCCTAGATTGAATAATTGAGACCTTTCTCTAATTAACACCCTAGGGTTGCATTAACTCGATATATGGATCCCCTTATTAGGTTTCACCCTAATCCAGCAAAATCTTGTCACCCTATGTCTAGGCGCGCAAACAACTCCACTTAATTATGACAAACGTACTCTTAGGCAGTGTAATATCCTAATTTTGGGCCAAGTCAGAATAGTGGTTTCGTGACCACAAAATCCGAGATAGAAATAATTATTTTATGATTATTTTAAGGTCTATGATATGATTGCATGATTGTGTGAAAATTTAGTGAAGAAATTTTATGCATAAAGTGCTTAAATTGAAATTAGGGACTAAATCGAATAATTTGCAAAACTTGCATTCTAGAAGTTTCTAGTATGAAATTGTTTTGAAATATTAATTAGGAGGTCTTAAATAGCAATTTTACCAATTTCTAAGTCTATGGACAAAAATTGGACATGGATGGAATTTTTGGAAAGTTTAGTAGTAAGGGCATTTTGGTCATTTAGGGGTAAAATGAATTAAAATACAAAATTAAAAGCCAATTTTGCTCATCTTCAACCCCATGGCCGAATATAGCAAGGAGAAACCATGGCTAGGGTTTTTCAAGCTTCCAAGCTCGATTTTAAGTCCATTCTAGCCTCGTTTTTAATGATTTTTACGTTTTTGGAGTCCCGGTAGCTCGATTTAGCTTATGCTAGCAATAATTTAACCTAGGGTTTATATTTGGAAAAATACCCATAGGTGAAATTTGTGTATTTTGGTGTTTTATGATATAATATGAGGTTTTAAATTATGTTAGACAACTTGTGCTACTCGGTTTTAAGTGAAAACGAGCAAAAGGGCTTAATCGGTAAAAATACCTAATAGTCATAAGTACATGTTAGAGTGAGAATTTGATGTTTCCATAGAAGGGAAAAATGATCAGCATGTCATAAAACATAAGAAAATAGGCTGAAGTTTAATTTACGAGCTTTGGGGCAAAAGTGTAAATATGCAAAAGTTTAGGGGCAAAATTGTAATTTTTCCAAAATATGATTTTGGGTCAATTTGAATAATGTGAGTCCTAATTAGACTATATTTTAAATGATAGAGCAAGGAAAACTAAAATTCGGGCTAAAATGGGGAAAATACCAAGTTGTGGACGAAATGGTAAAAGTAGCCATTTTCGCATACGAGGTAAGTTCATATGTAAATGTTGGTAACGTAGATATTATTTTAAATGTTTTTATGTTATTTAAATGATATGATGATATGCTGATTTTTTTTTATCCTGAAATATTATGCTTTGTTGTTAATGTTGAGTAATATGCAAATTATGTTTACTACTTGATAAATATGAATTGCTACCGAGTATCGGTTCTGATATTCCATGGAAGACGGAAAATGTGAGATCGAGGGAAAAAGCCCGTTTGAACCTTAGGAATAGATTAGGATACAAGTGACATGTCACTAGGATGGTTGAGCATTCGAACTCGTTGAGTTGAGTCCGAGTTCGTGAGATGTAACCAGGCATCCGAACTCGTTGAGTTGAGTCCGTTGAGTTGAGTCCGAGTTCGTGAGATGTAACCAGGCATCCGAACTCGTTGAGTTGAGTCCGAGTTCATTTATGGATGCGAACGCCTGAGCTCGTTGAGTTGAGTCCGAGTTCACTTAGGGGCGGGTTACATGATTTCTTAATTACATATGTAGCACTTATGTGCAAACTTTCCATGTATCCGAATTATATTCCGATGTGTTCAACGGGTAAAGTTCAACTCAAATAGAGGAATACTTAAGATGAAAGGGACGTATTGGTAAGTGTTGTGAAATGGATACTTTGAACAGGTATGTACTTAACCCTCGGGTTGAAAACTCGATATAACAACAATATGGTAAGATGATAAATGAAAATGTGATATGAATGTCTTGGTGATGATTATGCAAATGATGTTTTATGTTTGCTTATATGGTTATGTTACTTGCTATTTTCATGTGAACTTACTAAGCATTTATGCTTACTTCCTCCTTTTCATTCCTTGTAGTGTTGACAAGCCATTTCGGAAAAGCGGAACGATCGGAGGCATGCTCACACTATCCGTATACCATCTTGGCATAATGGCAGGCATATTTTGAGTATGGCATGTATAGCATTATAATCATTTTGTATATATGGTCTTATGATATGGTTATTGAGTGGTATGGAAATGCTTGGTAATGATTAGCCATTGGAATGACTAATCATGATCATATTTGGTGTTATGTATGTCAAATTACTAGCTAATCCATGGAAACCATGAAATAGGTAAAATTTACCATAAAATAGATTCAGACAGCAGTAGTGACGTGAATTTATAAAATCACTAAAAATAGTATAAATGGAATTAAATAATTAATAAGTTGTGTAATCGAAGCTTAATGAGTCTATTTTCATATGGAAGAAGCGAAACAGGTATATGAGCTATATTTTATGAGATGTTTAAATTTTTGTGAAACAGGGCGAGCGATTTGGATCCCTGTTCGACTTTGGAAATTCACCATAAATTTTACAAAGATAATTAGAAGTCATACTTTATATGTACAGATTCATTATTGAGTCTAGTTTTATTAGAGACAAACAACATAGTCATTGAAACTCTGTACAGGAGATATCTGATTCGTAATACATAGAGGTCAGAGTAGTCGAACCCTGAAACAGGGGAGTCTTTAACTAATAAAATGTACTAATTGGCCTGACCAAAAATTCTAGAAAAAAAATTAATAGATAGATATATGAGTCTAGTTTCATGAAAAATTTACAGAATTGGATTTCGAGTTTCGGAACTCGAGATATGATTTTAAAATGAATTGTATGAGCTGTTTAAGTAATGAATTAAGTCCGTTAACACCTCGTGTTCGACTCCGACAACGGTCTCGGGTACGGGGCGTTACATTTGGTGGTATCATAGCAGGTTTAGTCGGTTCTCGGACTAACCTAGCATGTGTAAAAGTTTAGCTATACATGCCACTGATCTGTGATAGTGTGATGTCTTCCGACGCGTATGAGTACCGTCTTATTTAGACAGGGTACTCTCCAACCGAGCTGCGCCGACCATGTTCAATGTTATGTGAAGGTATTTGAGTAAAATTATGATTATGATTAGTCTCGATTCAGAAAAGTATGAATAAAAGTTTATGATACATATGTGATAAATATTCATATTTGCTTAATGCTCATATGATGTAGTGTATGTGGCTTACTTGATAAGACGAATGGAATAAATAGAAAGTAGTAGACGTATGAATAAAAGTCATAATATTATGATACGAATGAAAATGTCCTTGTCTTGATTTGGACGTCGAATGTTGGTAAATGTTAATGATATATAATTTTTATGAGATAAAGGATTATAATGAAATGAACTTATCTATGTTAAATTGTTGGACTGAATTATATGATTGTAATGATATGTACATGATGATGCACGAAACGAATGTTGTGATTGTGATGCAAATAACTATGTTTGTTTGGCCTTATATGATGTCATGAGCATGAATTAATTTAATTAAATGAATGGATAAGTAAAGCTATCTAGAAAACATAGAATGTATGCATAAGTATATTGTCTAAATGGACAATAGGAAAATTTGTGTAAGCCAACATGAATGTTGCATTGCCTAAATGAATGACATGATTTTGATGATGTTGCTATGATGATGGGAGTTATGTCATATGTGTATGTATAAGAAAGTCGAGTCAGAGGTCCTACAACCCCTCCCCCTTACCGAAGTGGTACTTATAATGGAATTTCATGAGATTTGTATTGAATAAGTTTCCGGTTGAGAACCCAAAGAGTTCAGTGATAGAATAATTATAAGTATGATTAGAGATTGAAAATGAGCTGATAAGTAAAGTCGAGCCAAGAAAGTATCGGATTGATATAAAGGTTATTGGAATTATACCTTGTCCGATTAGAGAAGGAAATTCTCTTTGGTAAATCGAATTACTCGGTGCAAGGTCGAGAAAAGTGTAAATCAAAATTTATTTAGAACTGACCTTCTTTAGTGAATGGTTTAATATGAAATTTGTGATGGCGTAACTAGTTGGGGAAATGATATTTGAAATGTGAACTATCTGAGTGTGACAGCTTATGGTGACAGATTTAGCGATCTCTTTTGAGATGTTCTATGTGTTTACCCGTTCTCGTAAATATTTCTATGGCTATTGATCTTCGAAGAAATTCTTGTTATATGGGAATGTCTTCTAATTCTAGTGTTGGATGAAAGCATTGGTAGTCCTGATCGGTTTATAATTTATATTGCTCTATTTCATCGGGTATTCTATTTCATTTAAATCGATAAGAATTGATGAAAGAATACGCATGATATTATGATTCTGTTTTTTTCTACTTGATGCTTCATCCGATATATATGTATGGGAAGATATATTGATCTTGTTATATTTGATTTGATGGGATTAAATGATGTTTTCTTCGGACTTTCTTTCTTTGAAGAATTATCGGGTATTCCGTATTTTCTCTATTAGTTTGGTTTTCGATTCTCGGCATAGTATCGTATCTTGGGTTTCTTTATCCCGGATCTCTTTATTCGGATTTCTTTATTCGGGTTTCTCTATCTTGGATTTCTTTATTCGGTTTTCTTGTTATCTTTGTTCCATAATTTGTCAATTACGACTCATGTTCAAGTGGGTTCTTGACTCATGATAATCATGTCAAAAATGACTATACTTCTAATTTGATCTTGGTAATGTGGTGATCTTAGTATTGGGATTTTTCTAATTTCTATGTAAGGATTTGACATCAAGTAAAGGCATAGGTGATAAAAGCGCGAGTTTCGGTCGGTATGGTAAATTATTTATTTGAAAGATTTCATGTGACAATTATGTCGGATTATTTTCCCAAGTCGATAATAGAATTTCATTTTATACGGATAAAAGAGTAAATAGTTTGAGCGAGAAGTGTATATTTATTAGAAAGAGTTGGATATTAGTTTAAGTCACTACGAATGATAAGGTTTCCATCTTGTGAAAGTGAACAAGATATTACATGTTGTGAGTTTGGATAGATGAGAATATTGGTAAGCAAGCGTCGAACTAGACTAGTCTACATTGAGCAAAGACTTCGACTTTCGGTAATGTATTGTTGTATGAATTGTGACGTGTTTCAAGACGGTGAGGTAATGTGATAGTTTAGAGCATCCGATGTTACATAAAATCGAGTTGTTAAAGGGTTAAAGTGAGCATTGGGATCTATCAAAATTATCCTTGTCGGTGTTGATATTGGGATGGAAATGAGAAGGATTATTCTTGAGGCCATATCAGAATTATTTCTATGGCGGAAAGAGGAAAATGTGATGTATCCTATTGTTAAATGTTTGGCGAGATCTATAAATCATATCTGTATTGAATGAATTCCTACTCATCAGATTCATGAAATTTCAGGTCTCTTTGATTGTTGGATTTCTTGGAATTCCGGTCTCCATTAAATCAAGTTGAGATCCGGGTTTTATGTCATGATATCATGGGAACCGAGAAGGTTGAAAATTTAAGAACAGTTGAGAGTTGAGGCGTAAGCTTTTAAATCATATGAGAAATTGAAGAGATGTATTGGAGGTACAGTCTAAGTGCAAGTTCTTGACCGAATATGAGATTAAAAGTGAAGACCACTTTTCTGGTAAGATTTTCGGGGACGAAAATCCCTAAAGGGGGGGAGAGTTGTAATATCCTGATTTTGGGCCTAGTCGGAATAGTGGTTTCGTGACCACAAAATCCGAGATAGAAATAATTATTTTATGATTATTTTAAGGTCTATGATATGATTGCATGATTGTGTGAAAATTTAGTGAAGAAATTTTATGCATAAAGTACTTAAATTGAAATTAGGGACTAAATCGAATAATTTGCAAAACTTGCATTCTAGAAGTTTCTAGTATGAAATTATTTTGAAATATTAATTAGGAGGTCTTAAATAGCAATTTTACCAATTTCTAAGTCTATGGACAAAAATTGGACATGGATGGAATTTTTGGAAAGTTTAGTAGTAAGGGCATTTTGGTCATTTAGGGGTAAAATGAATTAAAATACAAAATTAAAAGCCAATTTTGCTCATCTTCAACCCCATGGCCGAATATAGCAAGGAGAAACCATGGCTAGGGTTTTTCAAGCTTCCAAGCTCGATTGTAAGTCCATTCTAGCCTCGTTTTTAATGATTTTTACGTTTTTGGAGTCCCGGTAGCTCGATTTAGCTTATGCTAGCAATAATTTAACCTAGGGTTTATATTTGGAAAAATACCCATAGGTGAAATTTGTAACACCCCGTACCCGAGACCTTGCCGTAGTCAGACACGAGGGGTTCGCAGACTTAACTCACTTATTTGTACAGTCCATTTTAAATTTCCAGACGAGCTGGCTAATTGCGTCACTGTCACCTTAAAAATCATATCTTGAGTTCCAAAACTCGAAAACCAGTTTTGTAAATTTTTCCTGAAACTAGACTCATATATCCATCTACACATGTTTTTCTAGAATTTTTGGTCAAGCCAATTAGTACAGTTTATTAGTTAAAGTCTCCCCTGTTTCAGGGTTCGACTACGCTGACCTTCATGCATTACGACTTGGATATCTCCCTGAAAAGGGCTTCAATACTGATGCCGTTTGTTTCTATAGAAACTAGACTCAAAGAGGAATCTATACATATATGGAATAACTTCTAAATGTCTCTGGTTAATTTATAATGAATTTCCAAATTAGGAACAGGGGATCCAGAAACCGTTCTGGCCCTGTTTCGCGAAAACCTAGATATCTCTTAACATACAACTCATATGATCGTTTCATTCTTCCATGTGAAAGTAGATTCATCAAGGTTTTATTACATAATTTATTCACTATTTAATTCCATTCCTAAAATTTTTAGTGATTTTTCAAATATACATCACTGCTGCTGTCAGCATCTGCCTTTAAGGTAGACTTTACCTATTTCATAGTTTCCATGATTCAACTAGCCCTTTAGCATATATAGCCCAAAATATAATCATGATGAACCATTCTAATGGCTAATCGTTGCCAAACATTTCCATGCCTCTTAATGAACATATACATTCAAGATGATTATAACATTATGCTCAAAATATATATAAGCCATTTTCGCATGGCTATCCAAATATATACAACACCAAAGTACTTGACTAATAACAAAAAAAAAGGGGTGTCCTATACATGCCATTTCAAAGTTCAACCAAAAGTGTACCAAAAGGAGCTTTGATAGTGTGGGCGACTTCGACTTCAAAAATCCCGAGTCCGATAGCTGAAGAACCAAAATCTATAAAACAAAGATTTACAGAAGCGGAGTAAGCATTTAATGGTTAATAAGCTTTGAGCCATAAAATTTGACACAACTAAAATGTAGCATTCATATGGCTAAATGGATAATTTGACATGCACAAATTCTCAATATCATACTTACTTCACATTACCAACCCTTATATTCATACACAAAGATCAACATAGCCAAAGGCGATAGCTCATTTATCGATTGAGCGAATACTTATTTGTAAGGATCAACTAATTCAAAGCACATCTGAAACATACCTCATCGCTGGGATTTTACGGCGTATTAATTGAAACTATTACAGCAAGGTCGCTCATTCCCAAGCCACGCATACCTTGGATTTAACGGATATAGCTACTCGCTCGAATGCCTTGGGACATAGCCGGATATAGTAACTTCATACGAATGCCTTGGGACTTAGCCCGGATATAGTAACTTCATACGAATGCCTTCGGGACTTAGCCGGATATAGTAACTCGCACAAATGCCTTGGGACTTAGCAGGAACTAGTCACTAGTGCAAATGCCTTGGGACTTAGCCGGTTATCATCCAAACATTCATGCACATATCAACAAATCATGACACATTTATATTCCATTTTCATAATCGAGTTCAAACACAAGTCACGTATTAAGCAATCCCATTTTGGCTCACTAGCCACATACAAATAGCATGGTTTAGTTTGCTTTATGACACGATCTCTATGTACATACGGCTACCCGTCACACGTATAGACAAATTAACTCAACATAAAATTCAAGTAGAATCATCATATCACCGTATATTTGTTATTCTCATACGTCATGACTTAATCAAATCGTAAACTAAGTCTCGTTACTCGAAAACTTACCTCGGATGTTGTCGAGCGATTTCGATGGCTATTCGACCACTTTTTCCTTCCCTTTATCGGTTTAGATCCCTTTGCTCTTGAGCTTAATTTAAACAAATAAATTCATTTAATTATTTTTCACTTGGGCAATTCCATTCAATACATGTATGTCATACAATTTAAGTACAATGACCTTGCTCAATACTATTTAAACATCATGCATTACCGAATTTCATCAACACCATCTAACTTCATATAGAAACACAGATCGTCCTAGGTCGGTACACAAGTCAAATGCATCATTTAAATTGTCAAAGTCCACAATTTAGTCATATTTCTCTATCATAGTTTCTTCACTTAAACCGAATTAGCAAGCCCATATAGTCCTTGGCCGAATGCTATTTAACCCAAGTCGTCGAGGATTTCATTATTTAACACCTTAGATATCCATAGCTAAATAGGTTATTTGTACATACATATATATACATAAGTGCATAGATACTATGTTACTAACAATTATTTCCTTGCTTAGCAGCCGAACCAATATACACATTACTTCTTATCTACCCAAATCACGTTTTTCTACTTAAACCAAATAAACTTGCACATAAGGTCCTTGGCCGAACCTCACTAAAAACAAGTCAACCAAAATCTTAGTATTTATCTTGTGTATAACCTTATTTACCTTCCAAAAATCACAAAAAATCAAACTCTTAATGTTTATGTACAAGGCCGAATCTTAACATGATCCAACCTCCAACTCATTCCTTTCAACAACCAAAACCGAATGCTCTAGCCATCACCGAGATTTCGAAATTTTGCCATGGTTTGTGTAAGAAATTAGCTAATTAACTAGAAACAAGTTTAAAACTTAAGAATTTAACACAACATACTAACCTCCCCTTAAGCTCAAGGTGACCGAAACCTCTCTTCTTCCTCCTTTCAAACCGCCAAGAAGAACCAAAGGATGAAGCCTTTCTCTTTTTTTTCTAGTTTCGCAAAATGGGGAACAACCACACACTTTTTTTTTCTTTGTTTTCATCATATTCCCTTTCATTATTTTATTCCCATGCTCCTTATTTTATCATACCTCCCATGAAACACTAACTTAACATGTTTATGACATGTTTTTGCCCATCACACTTGGTCCACCATACTTGTCATGGCGGCCACTACTAATTAGGGGGAAATTGACATGCAAGTCCCCTTTTTATTTCATGCACTAATAGATCCTTATGTTTTGACCTATCACAATTCAAAATTTTCTCACATAAGTCCTATTGACTAAATTCACATGCAATTTACTAAATCGAAGCTTAAAACTTTCACACATTCATAATCACATATTTTAGACATTAAATATCATATTCAAATAATTTGGTGACTCGGTTTAGCGGTCCCGAAACCGCTTTCCGACTAGGGTCACTGTAGGGCTGTCACAACTCTCCCCACTTAAGAAATTTTCGTCCCGAAAATCTTACGATAAATAGGTTTGGGTATCGCTCTTTCATAGAGTTCTCGGGTTCCCAAGTAGCTTCTTCTATCCCGTGTTTGAGCCATAACACTTTTACTAAAGGAACCTTCTTGTTTCGTAACTCTTTCACTTCACGAGCTAGGATACAAATCGGCTCTTCTTCATAACTCATGTCGGATTGAATTTCAACCTCTGATGGATTAATTACGTGTGACGGATCAGATTTATAACGTCGAAGCATCGAAACATGAAAAACGTCGTGAATCTTTTCAAGTTCAGGGGGCAAAATCAATCTATACACAACTGGACCAACTCGTTCAGAGATTTCGTACGGCCCAATGAATCTCGGACTCAACTTGCCCTTACGGCCAAATCTGAGTATCTTTTTCCAAGGCAAAACTTTAAGAAACACTTTATCTCCCACCTGATATTCAATGTCTTTTCGTTTCAAATCCGCATACGATTTCTGACGATCTGTGGCTGCCTTCAGACTTTCACGGATTACTTTTACTTTCATCAAGCATCTCTAATCAAATCAACTCCAAAATTTTACTTTCACCGAGCTCGGTCCAAAACAATGGTGTACGGCATTTTCGACCGTACAAAGCCTCGTAAGGCGCCATCTTAATGCTTGATGAAAACTATTGTTGTGGCGAACTCAATCAAAGGTAGATACCGTTCCCATGAACCATCGAACTCGAGGATGCAACATCTCAACATATCCTCAAGTATCCGAATTATCCGCTCGGATTGACCATCGGTTTGGGGGTGGCGGTGCTAAAATGCAACTTGGTACCCAAAGCTTCTTGCAATTTCTTCCAAAATCGTGAGGTGAATCTCGGATCTCTATCCGACACAATAGAAGTAGGTAACCCGTGTAATCCCACAATCTGAGAGACATACAATTCAGCTAGTTTATCCAATAAAAAGTCCGTGCGTATGGGGATAAAGTGAGCCGACTTAGTCAGTCTATCAACAACGACCCAAATCGCATCTTTCTTACTTGCTGACACTGGCAACCCAGATACAAAATCCATCGTGACTCGATCCCATTTCCATTCAGGTATCATGATTGGCTGAAGTAAACCAGTAGGCACTTGATGTTCCGCCTTCACTTGCTGACATACTAAGCACTTCGAGACAAAATCGGAAATGTCTCGTTTCATACCATGCCACCAAAACTGACGTCTTAGGTCGTTGTACATTTTCGTACTCCCCGGGTGAATTGACATTCGGCTACAATGAGCTTCGTTCAGAATCATCGAAATAAGTTCTGAATTCCTTGGAACACACAAACGACTTCTGAACCTCAAACAATCGTCGTCATCAATTTGAAACTCTGATTCCATGTTCGAAACACATTCAGCCCGTTTTGCAACCAATTCGTCATCGACTTTCTGAGCCTCACGAATTTGATGAATCAATAATGGTTTGGCCTTTAATTCAGCTACTAACACGTTGTCGGGTAGAACAGACAAGTGTACATTCATCGTCAGTAAAGCAAATAGTGATTTCGGCTTAAGGCGTTCGCAACCACATTAGCCTTTCCCGGGTGATAGTCAATGACAAGCTCATAATCTTTCAACAACTCGAGCCAACGTCTTTGTCGCAGATTTAAGTCTCTTTGAGTCATCAAATATTTGAGACTTTTGTGATCCGAAAATAGATGGCACTTCTCACCAAATAAGTAATGTCGCCATATTTTCAAGCGAATACGATGGCGACTAATTCGAGATCATGGGTCGGATAATTTTTCTCATGTGGCTTTAATTGTCTCGACGATAGGCCACAACTCAACCTTCTTGCATCAATACGCAACCTAACCCTTGAGAGGGAGGCGTCACTATAGATGACAAACTCTTTGCCCGGTTCGGCCGCACTAAAATTGAGCTTCATCAAATAAGTTTTCATTGATCAAAACTTTTCGACATTTTCCGTCCATTCGAACTTAACATCTTTTGAAGTAGCCGTCATGGGTGTGGCTATCATCGAAGCCTTTTACAAACCGTCGAGTAATGGGCAAGTCCTAAAAGCTCGAACCTCGGTAATATTTCTCGAAGGCTTTCGAGTTAAGTATGGCGAAATTTTGCTCGGATCAACTCGAATACCGTCGCAGATACCACATGACCCAATAAGCTAACCTCTCTTAACCGAACTCACACTTCATGAACTTAGCATATAACCGCTTATCCCGTAAAATTTGCAACACTAATATCGGTGCTCGGCATGTTTGGTCTCATCTCTTGAATAGACCAAGATGTCATCAATGAACACAACTACGAACCGGTCCAAATCGCTCGAAGATCCGATTCATCAAATCCATAAATACCGTAGGGCATTAGTGAGCCCAAGCGGCATCACTAAGAACTTCGTAGTGGCCGTATCTCGATTAAAGCGTTTTGGGTATATCCGAATCTCAATTCACAACTGGTAATAACCCGATCTCAAATTTATCTTTGAAAACACTGAGGCTCCCTTTAGTTGATCAAACAAATCATCAATACTGTGAAGCGGATATTTATTCTTTATTGTCACTTTATTCGGTGACGATAGTCGATGCACAACCTCATGGTTCCGTCCTTCTTTTCACAAACAATCTTTGGTGCACCCAAGGCGAGAAACTTGGTCGAGCGAAACCTTTATCCGTCAATTCTTGCAACTAAGCTTTCAACTCTTTTAACTCGGTTGGTGCCATACGATACGGAGCTATCGAAATCGGCGTAGTCCCAGGTACAAGCTCAATACCAAACTCTACCTCCCGAACAGGTGGTAAACCCGGTAATTCTTCGGGAAAAACATCCGGTATTCACAAACCACCCAAGATGCATTCGGGTTTCTTTTCTAACTCTTTGTCATCAAGTACATACGCAAGGTATGCTTCGCACCCCTTTCTTACATATTTCTGAGCCAACATTGATGTTATTACAGCTGGCAACCTATTCAAGTCAGTAGAATCAACTTGGATTATCTCGTTATTTACACACCTCAAATCGATGGTTTTTCTTTTGCAATTTACAATTGCATCATGTACGGTCAACCAATCCATACCGAGGATAACATCAAACTCGTCAAACGGTAAAAGCATCAAATCGGCTAGAAAACAGGAACCTCGGATTACTAGGGGACATTTCTTGCACACTTTGTCGACAAGCACATAACGACCCAAAGGATTTGACACCCGAATTACAAACTCAGTAGACTCAATAGGTAGAGTCTTACTGGATGCTAAGGTTTCACATATATAAGAATGAGTAGAACCAGGGTCAATCAAAGCAATCACATTAGTATCAAAGAGAGTAAAAGTACCGGTAATAACATCTGGCGAGGAAGCATCCTCGCGTGCGCGTATAGCATAAGCCCTAGCAGGAGCACGAGCCTCAGATCTGGTCGTAGCATCTCTAGATCCTCTTTGACCACCACTAGCATTGCCCGTATTTCTAGATGGTCTACCTCGAGCAGTGGTAGCACCCGGTTTCCCACTCTGATTTACATTTTGTTCAGACAACCTCGGGCAATCTTTAATAAAGTGGTCAACTGATCCGCACTTGTAACAGGAGCGGTCATGGAATCTACAACTCCCCGAGTGCCATTTACCATAATACCGACACTCCGTTCTGTCTCGACGATCATTTCCAACACTGGCGACCGAAGTGACTCGTGCACTCACAAGGGGTCGATCACGGTCTCGTCTAGAAAAACCCAATGTGTCTCTAGATCAGCCCAAATCATCTCTAAATTTCTTCGATGGTATTGAAAGGGCCTCCCGAAGACCTCTTCTGAAACTCCTTTGTTCCCATATCACTTTTCTTTTCTCCATCTTGAGCTCCTCGACTTTGCAAGCTCGCTCGACAAGTACCACAAATTCTCGGATTTCCAATATGCCAACATACGACTTTATATCATCATTCAATCCATCCTCAAACGTTTACACATTACGGCTTCGAGGAAATGCATTCTCATCGTCTGGCTAAGCCTTACAAACTTTCATTCATAGTCGAGAACCGACATGGAACCTTGTTTAAGTTCAAGAAATTCCTTCCGCTTTTGATCCATAAATCTCGATCGATATACTTTTTCCGAAACTCGGTTTGGAAAAACTCCCAAGTTACTTGCTCTCTAGGCTGTGAAGTCAACGTATTCCACCAATAGTAGGCGAATCACGTAGCAAGGAGATAGTACACTTTAGGCACTCATCGGTGTGCAAGATAGCTCATCGAGTACCGAATAGTGTTGTCCAACTAAAATTCAGCTTGCTCGGCATCATCACTATCCGTAGCCTTAAATTGAAGAGCCGTGTTTTGAATTACATCAGCTGGGGCTTATTTGACCTTATGTGGTCGATTCTGGGAGGTATTGTAGGTGCGGGGGTGGCATTAGTCGGGAATAGAGGTTGTGGAACAGCCGTATTAGTTCGAATGTATTGGTTGAACCAATCATTCATCACGCTATAGAAAGCTTGTCTAGCTTCATCATTCGGATTACTAGCAATAGGTTGAGAGTCCGCCGGAGCTGTCCCTTATGCGGGAGCAGGCGCTACACTCTCAAGATCATCAGCTACCGCTCGGTCAGGATCAGAATCCATTAATATAATAAACACATTTTCAATTGTTAGAAATCACCACACTATCAAATAATCACATAATGGCATGTATAGCTAGACCCAAACGTATTACGGTAGTCATAGAATCGACTAAACCGTAGCCCTGATACCAATAAAATTGTAACACCCCGTACCCGAGACCGTTGCCGGAGTCAGACACGAGGGGTTCGCAGACTTAACTCACTTATTTGTACAGTCCATTTTAAATTTCCAGACGAGCTGGCTAATTGCGTCACTATCACCTTAAAAATTATATCTCGAGTTCCAAAACTCAAAAACAAGTTTCGTAAATTTTTCCTGAAACTAGACTCATATATCCATCTACAAATTTTTTTCTAGAATTTTTGGTCGAGCCAATTAGTATAGTTTATTAGTTAAAGTCTCCCCTGTTTCAGGGTTCGACTATGCTGACCTTCATGCATTACGACTTGGATATCTCCCTGTACAGGGATTCAATACTGATGTCTTTTGTTTCTATAGAAACTAGACTCAAAGAGGAATCTATAAATATATGGAATAACTTCCAAATGTCTCTGGTTAATTTATAATGAATTTCCAAAGTCGGAACAGGGGATCCAGAAACCGTTCTGGCCCTGTTTCGCGAAAACCTAGATATCTCTTAACATACAACTCATATGATCGTTTCGTTTCTTCCATGTGAAAGTAGATTCATCAAGGTTTGATTACATAATTTATTCAATATTTAATTCCATTCCTACAATTTTAGTGATTTTCAAATATACATCACTGCTGCTGTCAAGATCTGCCTTTAAGGTAGACTTTACCTATTTCATAGTTTCCATGATTCAACTAGCCCTTTAGCATATATAGCCCAAAATATAATCATGATGAACCATTCTAATGGCTAATCGTTGCCAAACATTTCCATGCCTCTTAATGAACATATACATTCAAGATGATTATAACATTATGCTCAAAATATATATAAGCCATTTTCGCATGGCTATCCAAATATATACAACACCAAAGTACTTGACTAATAACAAAAAAAAAGGGGTGTCCTATACATGCCATTTCAAAGTTCAACCAAAAGTGTACCAAAAGGAGCTTTGATAGTGTGGGCGACTTCGACTTCAAAAATCCCGAGTCCAATAGCTGAAGAACCAAAATCTATAAAACAAAGATTTACAGAAGCGGAGTAAGCATTTAATGGTTAATAAGCTTTGAGCCATAAAATTTGACACAACTAAAATGTAGCATTCATATGGCTAAATGGATAATTTGACATGCACAAATTCTCAATATCATACTTACTTCACATTACCAACCCTTATATTCATACACAAAAGATCAACATAGCCAAAGGCTGATACTCAATTTATCGATTGAGCGAATACTTATTTGTAAGGGATCAACTAATTCAAAGCACATACGAAACATACCTCATCGCTGGGATTTTACGAGCGTATTAATTGAAACTATTACAGCAAGGTCGCTCATTCCCAAGCCACGTACCTTGATTTAACCGGATATAGCTACTCTTTCGAATGCCTTGGGACATAGCCGGATATAGTAACTCAGACGAATGCCTTGGGACTTAGCCGGATATAGTAACTTCATACGAATGCCTTGGGACTTAGCAGGATATAGTAACTTCGCACAAATGCCTTGGGACTTAGCCCTAACTAGTCACTAGTGCAAATGCCTTGGGACTTAGCCCGGTTATCATCCAAACATTCATGCACATATCAACAAATCATGACACATTTATATTCCATTTTCATAATCAGAGTTCAAACACAAGTCACGTATTAAGCAATCCCATTTTTGGCTCACTAGCCACATACAAATAGCATGGTTTAGTTTGCTTTATGACACGATCTCTATGTACGTACGGCTACCCGTCACACGTATAGACAAATTAACTCAACATAAAATTCAAGTAGAATCATCATATCACCGTATATTTGTTATTCTCATACGTCATGACTTAATCAAATCGTAAACTAAGTCTCGTTACTCGAAAACTTACCTCGGATGTTGTCGAACGATTTCGATGGCTATTCGACCACTTTTTCCTTCCCTTTATCGGATTTAGATCCCCTTTGCTCTTGAGCTTAATTTAAACAAATAAATTCATTTAATTATTTTTCACTTGGGCAATTCCATTCAATACATGTATGTCATACAATTTAAGTACAATGACCTTGCTCAATACTATTTAAACATCATGCATTACCGAATTTCATCAACACCATCTAACTTCATATAGAAACACAGATCGTCCTAGGTCGGTACACAAGTCAAATGCATCATTTAAATTGTCAAAGTCCACAATTTAGTCATATTTCTCTATCATAGTTTCTTCACTTAAACCGAATTAGCAAGCCCATATAGTCCTTGGCCGAATGCTATTTAACCCAAGTCGTCGAGGATTTCATTATTTAACACCTTAGATATCCATAGCTAAATAGGTTATTTGTACATACATATATATACATAAGTGCATAGATACTATGTTACTAACAATTATTTCCTTGCTTAGCAGCCGAACCAATATACACATTACTTCTTATCTACCCGTCACGTTTTCTCTACTTAAACCAAATAAACTTGCACATAAGGTCCTTGGCCGAACCTCACTAAAAACAAGTCAACCAAAATCTTAGTATTTATCTTGTGTATAACCTTATTTACCTTCCAAAAATCACAAAAAATCAAACTCTTAATGTTTATGTACAAGGCCGAATCTTAACATGATCCAACCTCCAACTCATTCCTTTCAACAACCAAAACCGAATGCTCTAGCCATCACCGAGATTTCGAAATTTTGCCATGGTTTGTGTAAGAAATTAGCTAATTAACTAGAAACAAGTTTAAAACTTAAGAATTTAACACAACATACTAACCTCCCTTAAGCTCAAGGTGACCAAACCTCTTCTTCCTCCTTTCAAACCGGCCAAGAAGAACCAAAGGATGAAGCCTTTCTCTTTTTTTTTTCTAGTTTCGGCAAAATGGGGGAACAACCACACACTTTTTTTTTTCTTTGTTTTCATCATATTCCCTTTCATTATTTTATTCCCATGCTCCTTATTTTATCATACCTCCCATGAAACACTAACTTAACATGTTTATGACATGTTTTTGCCCATCACACTTGGTCCACCATACTTGTCATGGCCGGCCACTACTAATTAGGGGGGGAAATTGACATGCAAGTCCCCCTTTTTTATTTCATGCACTAATAGATCCTTATGTTTTGACCTATCACAATTCAAAATTTTCTCACATAAGTCCTATTGACTAAATTCACATGCAATTTACTAAATCGAAGCTTAAAACTTTCACACATTCATAATCACATATTTTAGACATTAAATATCATATTCAAATAATTTGGTGACTCGGTTTAGCGGTCCCGAAACCGCTTTCCGACTAGGGTCACTGTAGGGCTGTCACAACTCTCCCCCACTTAAGAAATTTTCGTCCCCGAAAATCTTACCGGTAAATAGGTTTGGGTATCGCTCTTTCATAGAGTTCTCGGGTTCCCAAGTAGCTTCTTCTATCCCGTGTTTGAGCCATAACACTTTTACTAAAGGAACCTTCTTGTTTCGTAACTCTTTCACTTCACGAGCTAGGATACAAATCGGCTCTTCTTCATAACTCATGTCGGATTGAATTTCAACCTCTGATGGATTAATTACGTGTGACGGATCAGATTTATAACGTCGAAGCATCGAAACATGAAAAACGTCGTGAATCTTTTCAAGTTCGGGGCAAAATCAATCTATACACAAGCTGGACCAACTCGTTCGAGAGATTTCAGACGCCTAATGAATCTCGGACTCAACTTGCCCTTACGGCCAAATCGAGTATCTTTTCCAAGGCAAAACTTTAAGAAACACTTTATCTCCCACCGATATTCAATGTCTTTTCGTTTCAAATCCGCATACGATTTTCGACGATCCGTGGTCGCCTTGAGACTTTCACGGATTACTTTTACTTTGCTCATTCAGCATCTCTAATCAAATCAACTCCGAAAATTTTACTTTCACCGAGCTCGGTCCAAAACAATGGTGTACGGCATTTTCGATCGTACAAAGCCTCGTAAGGCGCCATCTTAATGCTTGATCGAAAACTATTGTTGTAGCGAACTCAATCAAAGGTAGATACCGTTCCCATGAACCACTGAACTCGAGGATGCAACATCTCAACATATCCTCAAGTATCTGAATTATCCGCTCGGATTGACCATCGGTTTGGGGGTGAAAAGCGGTGCTAAAATGCAACTTGGTACCCAAAGCTTCTTGCAATTTCTTCCAAAATCGTGAGGTGAATCTCGGATCTCTATCCGACACAATAGAAGTAGGTAACCCGTGTAATCCCACAATCTGAGAGACATACAATTCAGCTAGTTTATCCAATAAAAAGTCCGTGCGTATGGGGATAAAGTGAGCCGACTTAGTCAGTCTATCAACAACGACCCAAATCGCATCTTTCTTACTTGCTGACACTGGCAACCCAGATACAAAACCCATCGTGACTCGATCCCATTTCCATTCAGGTATCATGATTGGTGAAGTAAACCAAGATGGGCACTTGATGTTCGCCTTCACTTGCGACATACTAAGCACTTCGAGACAAAATCGAAATGTCTCGTTTCATACCATGCCACCAAACCGGCGTCTTAGGTCGTTGTACATTTTCGTACTCCCCGGGTGAATTGACATTCGGCTACAATGAGCTTCGTTCAGAATCATCGAAATAAGTTCTGAATTCCTTGGAACACACAAACGACTTCTGAACCTCAAACAATCGTCGTCATCAATTTGAAACTCTGATTCCATGTTCGAAACACATTCAGCCCGTTTTGCAACCAATTCGTCATCGACTTTCTGAGCCTCACGAATTTGATGAATCAATAATGGTTTGGCCTTTAATTCAGCTACTAACACGTTGTCGGGTAGAACAGACAAGTGTACATTCATCGCTCGTAAAGCAAATAGTGATTTCCGGCTTAAGGCGTTCGCAACCACATTAGCCTTTCCCGGGTGATAGTCAATGACAAGCTCATAATCTTTCAACAACTCGAGCCAACGTCTTTGTCGCAGATTTAAGTCTCTTTGAGTCATCAAATATTTGAGACTTTTGTGATCCGAAAATAGATGGCACTTCTCACCAAATAAGTAATGTCGCCATATTTTCAAGGCGAATACGATGGCAGCTAATTCGAGATCATGGGTCGGATAATTTTTCTCATGTGGCTTTAATTGTCTCGACGCATAGGCCACAACTCAACCTTCTTGCATCAATACGCAACCTAACCCCAAAGAGGGAGGCGTCACTATAGATGACAAACTCTTTGCACGGTTCGGCCGCACTAAAATTGAGCTTGGTCAAATAAGTTTTGATTGATCAAAACTTTTTCGACATTTTCCGTCCATTGAACTTAACATCTTTTTGAAGTAGCTTCGTCATGGGTGTGGCTATCATCGAAGCCTTTTACAAACCGTCGAGTAATGGCGGCAAGTCCTAAAAGCTCGAACCTCGGTAATATTTCTCGAAGGCTTTCGATTAAGTATGGCGAAATTTTGCTCGGATCAACTCGAATACCGATCGAGATACCACATGACCCAATAAGCTAACCTCTCTTAACCAGAACTCACACTTACTGAACTTAGCATATAACCGCTTATCCCGTAAAATTTGCAACACTAATATCAGTGCTCGGCATGTTTGGTCTCATCTCTTGAATAGACCAAGATGTCATCAATGAACACAACTACGAACCGGTCCAAAATCGTCTCGAAGATCCGATTCATCAAATCCATAAATACCGCAGGGCATTAGTGAGCCCAAGCGGCATCACTAAGAACTCAGAGTGGCCGTATCTCGTTCGAAAGCGGTTTGGGTATATCCGAATCTCAATTCTGGCTGGTAATAACCCGATCTCAAATTTATCTTTGAAAACACCGAGGCTCCCTTTAGTTGATCAAACAAATCATCAATACGCTGATAGCGGATATTTATTCTTTATTGTCACTTTATTCATTTGACGATAGTCGATGCACAACCTCATGGTTCCGTCCTTCTTTTTCACAAACAATACTGGTGCACCCCAAGGCGAGAAACTTGGTCGAGCGAAACCTTTATCCGTCAATTCTTGCAACTAAGCTTTCAACTCTTTTAACTCGGTTGGTGCCATACGATACGGAGCTATCGAAATCGGCGTAGTCCCAGGTACAAGCTCAATACCAAACTCTACCTCCGAGCAGTGGTAAACCCGGTAATTCTTGGGAAAAACATCCGGTATTCACAAACCACCGCGCAGATTCGGGTTTCTTTTCTAACTCTTTGTCATCAAGTACATACGCAAGGTATGCTTCGCACCCTTTCTTACATATTTACGAGCCAACATTGATGTTATTACGGTGGCAACCTATTCAAGTCAAGAGAATCAACTTGGATTATCTCGTTATTTACACACCTCAAATCGATGGTTTTCTTTTGCAATTTACAATTGCATCATGTACTGGTCAACCAATCCATACCGAGGATAACATCAAACTCGTCAAACGGTAAAAGCATCAAATCGGCTAGAAAACAGGAACCTCGGATTACTAGGGGACATTTCTTGCACACTTTGTCGACAAGCACATAACGACCCAAAGGATTTGACACCCGAATTACAAACTCAGTAGACTCAATAGGTAGAGTCTTACTGGATGCTAAGGTTTCACATATATAAGAATGAGTAGAACCAGGGTCAATCAAAGCAATCACATTAGTATCAAAGAGAGTAAAAGTACCGGTAATAACATCGGCGAGGAAGCATCCTCGCGTGCGCGTATAGCATAAGCCCTAGCAGGAGCACGAGCCTCAGATCTGGTCGTAGCATCTCTAGATCCTCTTTGACCACCACTAGCATTGCCCGTATTTCTAGATGGTCTACCTCGAGCAGTGGTAGCACCCGGTTTCCCACTCTGATTTACATTTTGTTCAGACAACCTCGGGCAATCTTTAATAAAGTGGTCAACTCGATCCGCACTTATAACAGGAGGCGGTCATGGAATCTACAACTCCCCGAAAGTGCCATTTACCATAATACCGACACTCCGTTCTGTCTCGACGATCATTTCCAACACTGGCGACCGAAGTGACTCGTGCACTCACAAGGGGTCGATCACGGTCTCGTCTAGAAAAACCCAATGTGTCTCTAGATCAGCCCAAATCATCTCTAAATTTCTTCGATGACTGTTGAAAGGGCCTCCCCGAAGACCTCTTACGAAACTCCTTTGTTCCCATATCAGCTTTTCTTTTCTCCATACTGAGCTCCTCAGCTTTGCAAGCTCGCTCGACAAGTACCACAAATTCTCGGATTTCCAATATGCCAACATACAGCTTTATATCATCATTCAATCCATCCTCGAAACGTTTACACATTACGGCTTCTGAGGAAATGCATTCTCATGCGTACCGGCTAAGCCTTACAAACTTTCATTCATAGTCGGTAACCGACATGGAACCTTGTTTAAGTTCAAGAAATTCCTTCCGTTTTTGATCCATAAATCTCTGACTGATATACTTTTTCCGAAACTCGGTTTGGAAAAACTCCCAAGTTACTTGCTCTCTAGGCTGTGAAGTCAACGTATTCCACCAATAGTAGGCGAATCACGTAGCAAGGAGATAGTACACTTTAGGCACTCATCGATTGTGCAAGATAGCTCATCGAGTACCGAATAGTGTTGTCCAACTAAAATTCAGCTTGCTCGGCATCATCACTATCCGTAGCCTTAAATTCAAGAGCCGTGTTTTGAATTACATCAGCTGGGGCTTATTTGACCTATATGTGGTCGATTCTTGGAGGTATTGTAGGTCTTGAGGTGGCATTAGTCGGGAATAGAGGTTGTGGAACACCAGTATTAGTTCGAATGTATTGGTTGAACCAATCATTCATCACGCTATA
Organism: Gossypium arboreum; assembly: GCF_025698485.1. NCBI lineage: Eukaryota > Viridiplantae > Streptophyta > Magnoliopsida > Malvales > Malvaceae > Gossypium > Gossypium arboreum. Next base: position 71,290,702 of record NC_069081.1, read on the forward strand.
GAAAGCTTGTCTAGCTTCATCATTCGGATTACTAGCAATAGGTTGAGAGTCCACGGAGCTGTCCCTTATATGCGGAGCAGCGCTACACTCTCAAGATCATCAGCTACCGCTCGGTCGGGATCAGAATCCATTAATATAATAAACACATTTTCAATTGTTAGAAATCACCACACTATCAAATAATCACATAATGGCATGTATAGCTAGACCCAAACGTATTACGGTAGTCATAGAATCGACTAAACCGTAGCCCTGATACCAATAAAATTGTAACACCCGTGCAGAGACCGCTCTTTGAGTCAGACACGAGGGGTTCGCAGACTTAACTCACTTATTTGTACAGTCCATTTTAAATTTCCAGACGAGCTGGCTAATTGCGTCACTATCACCTTAAAAATTATATCTCGAGTTCCAAAACTCAAAAACAAGTTTCGTAAATTTTTCCTGAAACTAGACTCATATATCCATCTACAAATTTTTTCTAGAATTTTGGTCGAGCCAATTAGTATAGTTTATTATTCTAAACTCACTTTAGTCTTCTAATTAGATCTCAATAGTATAAGTCACTCCTTAAACTAATATACTATTAATTCTACTGAATTCTATTTCATAATAGTTCAATATACGATCATTAACACTTAATTGCTATCAATATTCATAATTTCATATCACATATACTTCACAGTATCCACTTAAAAGTCTGACTTTCATATTTCATACAAGCTGCCATGCTATCACTTAGCATAATTCAAATACCTATAATTGCAATTAAACATTCACTCATAGAAATCAAATAGTACATTTATGTAAATAAGTTACCTAATTTGCAAGTATCCATTCAAATCTTAAAAATTATTACATCAAATACCATTGATAAATTACCAACTAATATCATATAATCATTACATGGCTATAATGAAGTCATCATTAAATGTAACTACATAAGGTTACAAATTAAATACCATTATAGCTCATTACATTATATTACAAAGCTCAATAACTTGACTTATCAAGACTATGATCATCAAGATCCATACAACTCGACATCATAATATACAATAATCAATGTCAGTAACCATTTAGTTCAAAAGCTTTGAGCAAACTAATTCACTAATCATCATGACTGGTAACATCATAATGACATACAGTCGTCAATAACTTACAATTCATATCAGTACACATATCCTCGATTATGCAATCACATACCCATATCATGAACTTTATACTTAGAATCCATTATGAACTAGCATATACTGACTATTAATATTCACTAATGTCAATTAATCAATACGACTTAGAACATATTACATCACTTGCATAAGCGTATATTACATCATCAATGCAGTTAGACTCATTACATCGGACGAATTTAATCGATAATCCATGACTTGATATATCAGTAATCATGGACTCGCATCCATTACGATACACATAATTCATACATAGATCATGATTCCATATACGATCATTAATCGAATCTAGACAATTATGACAATTTCGATTACTTTATACACATTCATACTGTTACTTCATGACTATCCATCTGACAATTCATACTATCATTTCATAATCAATTATCAATTACATTCAGAATATTTCATTACCATATTCATACATTTATGCTTGGTAATACTATACAATTCATTCATAATATTTCTACAATTAGTACATCATACTAGTACTTACATTTAACGAATGATAATCTACTATCATTCTTACTTATCTCTTATACAACTACATCTTATACATACCAGTCATATTGACATAGCAATTCCATTATCGAATTCTATATGACTTTCCTTAACAATTAACAAATCTATTCATTATAATTCTTAGCCAATCTGACTATCATTATGATACACTTAAGTCATACATCCAGTAAACTCTTCCAACTCATACATAACTAACTGCATTAATCTGTCCACATTACTCATCATATACAATCAACTCGAACTAGTACAATATGTCATATGCCATATTCTCATATTACCAAATTCCAAGTGTCTTTAAACCGTACATTCATTAAGTACTATAATCTATTACAATCGAACTAGATCTATTTAAATACAATCTAAATCTATTTGACATCAACTCATATACATAACTCATTTCTACTACAATTTCCGATAAGTCCAATTGCATAATTGATCTCTAACAATTATCAATCTAACATTTACCTTTATTCTTCATTTATCTAAATCAACATAGTCCTTGCTTTACTCAATCAACTAATTTTACAATCAACCTGCTAGACACATTTTATCACTATCTTGTACTACTAATCTTTGACATTACATTACTGACACAAATCAACACAACTTACTTGCAGTATGTAAATCTACAATCTGATCACTTAATGTCAACCCTAAGTACATCTCATATCTCTACTATTAACCACATTCGAAAATCTAAACATTTAATCTTGTCATTGATAAACTTCAAATTAATCCATCTACATATACATTTCTACATTTCAAACTATTTTAATCAAAACATATTACATGTTATGACATTCACTACTTCTTCCCAACTTTAATGACAATCTTCAATGAATTATCCTCAAATTCGAACCATGCTTTTCTAATTCCATGAATCACTTAGTTCATACTTCTTATTCTGACAAATCAATCTTCATTATAACAGCATTCTATTACTTAACTTACTTCACATTCAAGATTAATCATTTAACGACTAATTCATTGTCAATCATATTTAGTGATCATACGCTCATGTATAGATAGTCGACCATATCCTGATATGCATCATTATATAACATTTACAATAATTATCATCTACATAACCTAAGTATTGCATGTTCATTACTATAGCCTTTCCAACACTTCTTACTAGCAATTTACTAATTTCATCAGGACTTGCTCATAACTCTTCGATGCATACCTCGTGCTCTTATCTTCGATTCACATATAGAACGTACATACATAAAGAGATACTCAACTTTACTAGACTATGATATCCATTCTAGTTAAAGTCCAACAATTTACAACTCGTTGCTCTTCATGAGTCAACCTCAGATCTCACTCATACATAGTACGGAAACATATGCTTTAAGACAAACATGATGTTCACATCCGTCCGATAACAAGCTTATCCATCATAGATCATTTAACTCTCGAAACTTATTACATACTTCGTATCAATCACATCTATATTACTCATATGCCAACTGTGCTAAGCCTATTCAATCCAGAACTGAACAACTGCTCTAACCATTTAATGCAACTTCACAGTAAACATTTAATACCTGCATCACTGAATTGACATCTCACATATCTTACTGTGACTATGGAATTAGCTATTAAATCACATTCTTCAATAATCACTCAAAATTGTGAATCATTTCATCCAAATCGTGAACTGTATCCACGATAGCTGAATCCATCGTATCAACGTCATCTATTCAATAAGCTATGAAATGTGACATTAGTCACTACAAATCACAGAATCGAAGTCTTCGTAACTTAGATCTGCTAATATCGATACCAGTTCCATCGTACCATTTACCGATGACTATCGAAGAGCTTAATCAATACTTACTATCCGTATTGCATATTAGATTGCGCTATGATAGTCGATACTGATCAACTGCTCATTATGCATTCAACTCTAGTGATTGACTCGACATCAACTGACATGCGTTGATATAGATCAAGATCTTGATCACTTCGTAATTGTACTACAACCGACTCATTCGATCATCATCAAATGACCATTCAGTCAAACAGATTCCGGTTGCACATTTACATTAGAATTTGAGACTCACAAGTGCCTATCCACAATCTGTGATTGACAACTTAAATTCAATTCGTTAGAAATGATTCAGCAACGAACCTTTGATCAATCAGTCAGATCAATCAATTGCTTAAGAAGTCTTCCAATTCAATATCAATTTAATCGATCAAAGTGAATTGACGTACATCATTTAGATCATATCGGATACATATCGATTACTCACATATTGGCATTCAGTAGGCATATCACTATGTATCCGAAATTTACAGCTATCTCACATATCCTAAGTGAAGTTACTGCATGATCAAACCATTCAATTACACGTTAAGTCCATAAATTTGCTATTAACTTACATAGTCACAATTCTTGATAGATTCTTGAATATACGTATTGACTAACTTCTGAGCTATCATCGCTCAACTATATGCAAAGCCAAGTCGATAATCAGGCATAACCCTAAACATTGAAATTTCGACTTCTCGTACGTTGGCAATGCCGATACCGATACACTCGACTATCATGCCAATACCAACTTCTGAACTCAACTGAAACTATTGTTACAAAAATTGCACTAAAATTGTGCAACTTTCTATCATTATGACAAATTCATCAATCAAACAAAGGTCCAATTTAGCCATTCAATAAATCCTAAACCGGATTGGAGCCAACGACCGAATTTTAAGGCAATTAATAACCAATTCGTATCAATTACTTGGTCCATACAATAGATTAACGCTCCTTAGTACAAAATATCAATTCTGATCGAATAAACTTATTATACGCTGTGCAACATGAAACATGTTCCTCTTCAAAATTGGTCACCAAAAACAAAATTATCGTAATGCAATAAGCTCAATCGTTAAAACCGGCAGTCATGAATTAGCTTCGAATGCTAGCTATAACATCGACATCAGTGAAGCATAAAGCAAATCCCTTTTCAAATCAATCCTAGGAACTGGTTGTATTATCAATATATAAGCTGCAACTCCATTTCTACATTTTCCCAATTCAACGATAACAACGTGAGACTCTTCACAATAACCTACCTTCCTAATACTTGTTTCAATTTCAGTTCGATCACAACTGAACCATTTCTTTAACTTCAACAATGAAACCATATGGTGCATCATTCAACAGCCAAGTAACACCCAAAGTCACTAATAAACCAAGAATCCATACTACATTTTCTAGGTTAATTACAATAGCAAGACCTTGGCTCAATAAACCATCATAACACAACGAAATCTAAATCTCTGGAAATAAATCTCTGTACCAACATCCATATTCACGAAAATCAAATCTCTTGACACCACCTGACCAACTAAGTACCATTTCTGATTCAACCGAGTAGATTAACGGTATCACGTTACATTCTTAAACTAAGGGATCTTAAGAGAATATCTACGGTATGAACCAGACCCAAGCCATTTCAATTAGCACGTATGATAACCAGTCATATGATACTTTATCAACAAGGTCATTCAGTTATATCAAATGTCACACTACACAAAGCTATCAATTATAGTGTTAAACCTCAGACTTAATCTCACTACCACTATCCCTTTTTCCAACTAACTCTCTGGCAACACATGATACAAATTGTCCTCGACATCAATACCTAACATCAACTTCTCTAACTAGAATCATCGCATGCATCTCAGTTTCACTCCCAAATTCGTTATTCGGTAACAAAGCCAGCTAATACACTCTTCTTGATCAACCAATTCTTTTCCAAACTTTGACAAACTAGCTATACTCAAGTCTACACTGAAACTAGACTCATATATCCATCTACAAATTTTTTCTAGAATTTTTGGTCGAGCCAATTAGTATAGTTTATTAGTTAAAGTCTCCCTGTTTCAGGGTTCGACTATGCTGACCTTCATGCATTACGACTTGGATATCTCCTGTACAGGGATTCAATACTGATGTCTTTTGTTTCTATAGAAACTAGACTCAAAGAGGAATCTATAAATATATGGAATAACTTCCAAATGTCTCTGGTTAATTTATAATGAATTTCCAAAGTCGGAACAGGGGATCCAGAAACCGTTCTGGCCCTGTTTCGTGAAAACCTAGATATCTCTTAACATACAACTCATATGATCGTTTCGTTTCTTCCATGTGAAAGTAGATTCATCAAGGTTTGATTACATAATTTATTCAATATTTAATTCCATTCCTACAAGTTTTAGTGATTTTTCAAATATACATCACTGCTGCTGTCAGCATCTGCCTTTAAGGTAGACTTTACCTATTTCATAGTTTCCATGATTCAACTAGCCCTTTAGCATATATAGCCCAAAATATAATCATGATGAACCATTCTAATGGCTAATCGTTGCCAAACATTTCCATGCCTCTTAATGAACATATACATTCAAGATGATTATAACATTATGCTCAAAATATATATAAGCCATTTTCGCATGGCTATCCAAATATATACAACACCAAAGTACTTGACTAATAACAAAAAAAAAGGGGTGTCCTATACATGCCATTTCAAAGTTCAACCAAAAGTGTACCAAAAGGAGCTTTGATAGTGTGGGCGACTTCGACTTCAAAAATCCCGAGTCCGATAATGAAGAACCAAAATCTATAAAATGAGATTTACAAAAGCGAGTAAGCATTTAATGCTTAGTAAGCTTTGAGCCATAAAATTTGACACAACTAAAATGTAGCATTCATATGGCTAAATGGATAATTTGACATGCACAAATTCTCAATATCATACTTACTTCACATTACCAACCCTTATATTCATACACAAAAGATCAACATAGCCAAAGGCCGATAGCTCATTTATCGATTGAGCGAATACTTATTTGTAAGGGATCAACTAATTCAAAGCACATACGAAACATACCTCATCGCTGGGATTTTACGAGCGTATTAATTGAAACTATTACAGCTAGGTCGCTCATTCCCAAGCCACGTACCTTCGGGATTTAACCGGATATAGCTACTCGCTCGAATGCCTTCGGACATAGCCCGGATATAGTAACTTCATGACGAATGCCTTGGGACTTAGCCGGATATAGTAATTGCATGAATGCCTTCGGACTTAGCCCGGATATAGTAACTCGCACAAATGCCTTCGGGACTTAGCCCTAACTAGTCACTAGCGTAAATGCCTTGGGACTTAGCCCGGTTATCATCCAAACATTCATGCACATATCAACAAATCATGACACATTTATATTCCATTTTCATAATCGAGTTCAAACACAAGTCACGTATTAAGCAATCCCATTTTGGCTCACTAGCCACATACAAATAGCATGGTTTAGTTTGCTTTATGACACGATCTCTATGTACATACGGCTACCCGTCACACGATAGACAAATTAACTCAACATAAAATTCAAGTAGAATCATCATATCACCGTATATTTGTTACGCTCATACGTCATGACTTAATCAAATCGTAAACTAAGTCTCGTTACTCAAAACTTACCTCGGATGTTGTCGAACGATTTCGATGGCTATTCGACCACTTTTTCCTTCCCTTTATCGGATTTAGATCCCTTGCTCTTGAGCTTAATTTAAACAAATAAATTCATTTAATTATTTTTCACCGGCAATTCCATTCAATACATGTATGTCATACAATTTAAGTACAATGACCTTGCTCAATACTATTTAAACATCATGCATTACCAATTTCATCAACACCATCTAACTTCATATAGAAACACACATCGCCCCACATTAAATTATTACACAAGTCAAATGCATCATTTAAATTGTCAAAGTCCACAATTTAGTCATATTTCTCTATCATAGTTTCTTCACTTAAACCGAATTAGCAAGCCCATATAGTCCTTGGTGAATGCTATTTAACCCAAGTCGTCGAGGATTTCATTATTTAACACCTTAGATATCCATAGCTAAATAGGTTATTTGTACATACATATATATACATAAGTGCATAGATACTATGTTACTAACAATTATTTCCTTGCTTAGCAATCGAACCAATATACACATTACTTCATATATACCATCACGTTTTCTACTTAAACCGAATAAACTTGCACATAAGGTCCTTGGCCGAACCTCACTAAAACAAGTCAACCAAAATCTTAGTATTTATCTTGTGTATAACCTTATTTACCTTCCAAAATCACAAAAATCAAACTCTTAATGTTTATGTACAAGGCCAAATCTTAACATGATCCAACCTCCAACACATTCCTTTCAACAACCAAAACTGAATGCTCAAGCCATCACCGAGATTTCGAAATTTTGCCATGGTTTGTGTAAGAAATTAGCTAATTAACTAGAAACAAGTTTAAAACTTAAGAATTTAACACAACATACTAACCTCCCTTAAGCTCAAGGTGACCAAACTCTCTTCTTCCTCCTTTCAAACCGCCAAGAAGAACCAAAGGATGAAGCCTTTCTCTTTTCTTTTTCTAGTTTCGCAAAATGGGGAACAACCACACACTTTTTGTTTCTTTGTTTTCATCATATTCCCTTTCATTATTTTATTCCCATGCTCCTTATTTTATCATACCTCCCATGAAACACTAACTTAACATGTTTATGACATGTTTTTGCCCATCACACTTGGTCCACCATACTTGTCATGGTAACCACTACTAATTAGGGGGAAATTGACATGCAAGTCCCCCTTTTATTTCATGCACTAATAGATCCTTATGTTTTGACCTATCACAATTCAAAATTTTCTCACATAAGTCCTATTGACTAAATTCCCATGCAATTTACTAAATCGAGGCTTAAAACTTTCACACATTCATAATCACATATTTTAGACATTAAATATCATATTCAAATAATTTGGTGACTCGGTTTAGCGGTCCTGAAACCGCTTTCCGACTAGGGTCACTTTAGGGCTGTCACAAAATTTGTGTATTTTGGTGTTTTATGATAGAATATGAGGTTTTAAATTATGTTAGACAACTTGTGCTACTCGGTTTTAAGTGAAAACGAGCAAAAGGGCTTAATTGGTAAAAATACCTAATAGTCATAAGTACATGTTAGAGTGATAATTTGATGTTTCCATAGAAGGGAAAAATGATCAGCATGTCATAAAACATAAGAAAATAGGCTGAAGTTTAATTTATGAGCTTTGGGGCAAAAGTGTAAATATGCAAAAGTTTAGGGGCAAAATTGTAATTTTTCCAAAATATGATTTTGGGTCAATTTGAATAATGTGAGTCCTAATTAGACTATATTTTAAATGATAGAGCAAGGAAAACTAAAATTCGGGCCAAAATGGGGAAAATACCAAGTTGTGGACGAAATGGTAAAAGTAGCCATTTTTGCATACGAGGTAAGTTCATATGTAAATGTTGGTAACGTAGTTATTATTTTAAATGTTTTTATGTTATTTAAATGATATGATGATATGCTGATTTTTTTTTATCGTGAAATATTATGCTTTGTGGTTAATGTTGAGTAATATGCAAATTATGTTTACTACTTGATAAATATGAATTGCTACCGAGTATCGGTTCCGATATTCCATGGAAGACGGAAAATGTGAGATTGAGGGAAAATCCCGTTTGAACCTTAGGAATAGATTAGGATACAAGTGACATGTCACTAGGATGGTTGAGCATCCGAACTCGTTGAGTTGAGTCCGAGTTCACTTATGGATGCAAATGTCCGAACTCGTTGAGTTGAGTCCGAGTTCGTGAGATGTAACCAGGCATCCGAACTCGTTGAGTTGAGTCCGAGTTCATTTATGGATGCGAATGCCCGAGCTCGTCAAGTTGAGTCCGAGTTCACTTAGGGGTGGGTTACATGATTTCTTGATTACATATGTAGCACTTATGTGCAAACTTTCCATGTATCCGAATTATATTCCGATGTGTTCAACGGGTAAAGTTCAACTCAAATGGAGGAATACTCAAGATGAAAGGGACGTATTGGTAAGTGTTATGAAATGGATACTTTGAACAGGTATGTACTTAACCCTCGGGTTGAAAACTCGATATAACAACAATATGGTAAGATGATAAATGAAAATGTGATATGAATGTCTTGGTGATGATTATGCAAATGATGTTTTATGTTTGCTTATATGGTTATGTTACTTGCTATTTGCATGTGAACTTACTAAGCATTTATGCTTACTTCCTCCTTTTCATTCCTTGTAGTGTTGACAAGCCAGCTCGGAAAGCGGAACGATCGGAGGCATGCTCACACTATCTCAGATACCATCTTGGCATAATGGCTTGCATATTTTGAGTATGGCATGTATAGCATTATAATCATTTTGTATATATGGTCTTATGATATGGTTATTGAGTGGTATGGAAATGCTTGGTAATGATTAGCCATTGGAATGGCTAATCATGATCATATTTGGTGTTATGTATGTCAAATTACTAGCTAATCCATGGAAACCATGAAATAGGTAAAATTTACCATAAAATAGATTCAGACAGCAGTAGTGATGTGAATTTATAAAATCACTAAAAATAGTAGAAATGGAACTAAATAATGAATAAGTTATGGAATCGAAGCTTGATGAGTCTATTTTCATATGGAAGAAGCGAAATAGGTATATAAGCTATATTTTATGAGATGTTTAAATTTTTGTGAAATAGGGCCAGAGCAATTTCTGGATCCCCTGTTCTGACTTTGCAAATTCACCATATATTTTAAAAAGATAATTAGAAGTCAGACTTTATATTTACAGATTTATTATTGAGTCTAGTTTTATTAGAGACAAACAGCATAGTCATTGAAACTCTGTACAGGGAGATATCTGATTCGTAATACATAGAGGTCAAAGTAGTCAAACCCTGAAACAGGGGAGTCTTTAACTAATACACTGTACTAGTTGGCCTGACCAAAAATTCTAGAAAAAGAATTACTAGATAGATATATGAGTCTAGTTTCATGAAAAATTTACGGAATTGGATTTCGAGTTTGAAACTCGAGATATGATTTTAAAGCGATCGTGATGCAGTTAGCCGACTTGTCCGAAATTTTAAAATGAATTGTATGAGCTGTTTAAGTAATGAATTAAGTCCGTTAACACCTCGTGTTCGACTCCGAAAATGGTCTCGAGTATGGGGTGTTACAGGCAGGGTCTATTCCTCCTCTGAATAAGAGCTTATCTTGAATCAGTATCCTGGGATATCAAAACAAGAATTAAGAACACATAATTAAGAACAAGTTAAATATTTATCATACAATTTAGAAAATAATAACAAGATTCGTCTTAGGTTTCATTCCCCTTAGGTATTTAGGGGTTTTAGTTCATAACTAAATAAGAAAATATCTCGGAATAATAAAGAATACAAAACATAAAGAAAACCCAAAACTCCTGAAGGGGAAATTGAGGAGAGATCTTCAGTCTTGATGGTGAATCCGACTTCTGAGATGGATCAATCGGCGTCCTTGGAGTAATTCCTTACTCCCTATTCTGTGTCCCCCTTTTCTTCCTCCTCTAGGGTGTATTTATCGGCTTTGGAATGCCTAAGAGCCCTCAAAATTAGCCTTTTCTGAATTGGACTCAACTTGGGCTCGGCAGGGACACGCCTGTGTGACACGCCCGCGTGCGATTACTTCAGGTCGTGCTCGAACCTGCCAAATGGACATGGCTATGTGTTCTACCCGTGTAAAGAGGTCCAGGCTGTGTTGATTTCGTACTTTGGCCCACTTTCTCTGTCTTTGGCCCGTATCTCGTTCCTTTCACTCTCCTATGCTCTCCTAAGTATAAAACATGAAATTAAAGAATTAGAAGCATCGAATTCACCAATTCTAATGGGAAATCATGCATAATATACGTTATACATGGGGTAAAAATATGCATATATTACGGTTTATCAAATACCCCCACACTTAAGCATTTGCTTGTCCTCAAGCAAAATTCTCAACTCATAATCAAAATAAATTCTTCTCAACTTATAATTTCTATCGATAATATCTCAAAATAATCCATAGGTAATCATACATTGAGAATTCAACTAAAAGAACATAAAAGTTTCAAACATTTCAAGTTGAGTATTTAATCATGCAAAGATAGGTGTCTCCCCTCATCTAAGTGGTTACCTTTGATTCAGAATATCACAGAGTTTCACATCCTCACTAAAGATTCACTCCAATCACTCGAGGTGTTTAAGGACAATAAATGAAGCACTCAACAGTCAATAATGAAAAGTCATTACCATAGGCTTGCATGAAAATCTAATCTCCACAACTATAATTTAAGATGATACATCAATCAAAAGGTCTTTAGAGGGTTGTAATAAGACTTGGTTAGGGGGTGTGGTCACAAGCTGAAAGAAAGGGTTAGAATCGAGATTGAGTTGAAAAATTACTTAACTATCAAAATATTTAATCATCACTTACGTACAACATAACTCCTTCTCTGACTATGGAATTTAAATTCTGAAGCTTACAAACAGAAGATCACTACTAATATGTATACATGTTTTTTTTTAAGAACAAGTTAAATAACATAGACAAACTATTAAGAACAAGACATAGCTAAGCAATTTATTCAACTCAAATCTCAAAAAAAAATAGAGTTTAATTTAGGGGATTTCAACAATAATGGATTAAGGGTTAATGTTAAGGGTAATACAAGAAATGGGTTGTTAGACTCAAGGGGGTTTACTAGGGGTTAATCATGGAGGTAGGCTTTTCATGGCATAAGTGGGTTAATCCTAAGTGCCTCTATCATCTTGACATATCAAATCAAATGGTGTGGTCTTGACATGCATAATCAAGCAAGTTCTAGAATAACAGTTCAATACTAAAGCACTCAAAGCAATAATAAAAGTGAGCATGAAAGAATTAATAGATGCTCAAAAGGCTCAAAAATCTCACAAAAATTATGGCTTTTTGATGTTTAAAACTTGTGAATTCCAACTTAAAGTAATACCTAAACTTTGGGGAAACAACCTAAGATTTTAAATTCTTAAAAATCAACTTATCATGCTTGATTCTGTAATGTCTTGAGTTTTAAACAATCAATGCATAAATGCCTATGTTTTAATTCAAGATATATCAATCAATGTCAAAAATCAATCAAAATTTATCCTAAATACGATATGAGAGCTAAGAGAACAAAGCAGTCATTCAGGGATTTTTCTGATAATGAAATAAATACCCCCCACACTTAAGATTTGCATTGCCCTCAATGTACAAAGATAGATATTAGAATATAAAAATAAGATAGGGAAAGAAGTGAAACTTCCTGTATGATGAATGCCTCGAACTGGAGTTTTGGAGAGTAATCGGTGCGAGAGTGGAGGTGGATACTCCGGCGGTGGTAGAGGTTCATTAGTCCATAAGTCCAGCGCAAAAATAATATTATATCTAGTGGTAGCTATGGTCGTAGTCGATCAGGATATGGCAGTCGTGGAGAACCTTTCCGGTGGAGTTTTTTTTAGTTCCTATGCGATGATGAGCTTAAGAGCTCTATATAATTGTGATAAAATCAGGAACTTTTTAGGGGATATTAGGAATAATAATTACTCATAAAGGAATAACTGAAAATGATAATTAAAAATGAAATTCTAAAATCTAATAAAAATAAAATGTAGTTTTAATAAAAATTAAAAACATAAAATAATAAATAAATGTTTTTAAACATCTTCATCGCTGGATGGTTCGCGAGGTGGGATCATGGCGATGAGATGTGGAATCTTGACAAATTTCTTTGTAGAGTAGCATCAATGTTGTCAAATCGTTGAAAACACTGCTGCTCGAATAGAGTGAGGCACTCAGAGATGTCAGCATATGAAGCCGCCGCATGTACTGGACGAGAGGGTGGTGGTGGCTGAGTCGGTGGGTCCTCGTGCTGTGGAGGGACATCATCAGGAATGTCCTCGTAGGCCTCCTCCTCGGTAGATTGGGTAAGACGATATTGAGGAGGGTAGGTTCTTCGGCGCTTTTCGATCATCCTCATGCTAAGCATGCTCAAGATGTCTTGTGGAGACATCTGGCCAATAAGGGTTAAGGACGAATCTTGGGCTGCGGTGTTGAGGAGCCCAAAGTGTCGAGCCAATCGCGTCACATAGGGGCCAATGGAGATGACCCCCTTCCTATGCCGTTCCATCTGGTGCTGAGTCGCGAGGGCAATAAAATAGGCAAGGTCGATGACGTGCCCATGCGACATGCACCATAAAAAGTAGGCGTCGTGGGTATTGACGACGCCAGTGCTCTCTCACCTCCCCGTTATCGTGTGAGCCAAAATGGCATGTAAGTACCTCAGGGATGGTGGGAGAACTGATGCCTTGGAGCGGCTAGGATTGTAAGAGGCAGCGCCAGGGGCCAAAGTGTGCCAGCACTTCAAGGGAGAGAAGTGTCTGTGGCGAGTGAGAGCATGTAGTTCATTCTCCTCCTTGAACTCCTCCGTATATAAGCCCAGTGCCGTACCGAATTTTGGGACGCTGAGCTGGCAGATTAATCTACCTAGGCGAAATTGGACCATACCGGGATCATCGTAGTTCGTCATTACGGTCTGAAGATGGAACGTTGAGCATAGTTCCATAGTGAGCTCGAGGTATGTTGGCTCGGTGATCCCAAAGAACAGCTCCCAAGGGTCGGTGGTTAGGAGGGCCCAAATCGCATCAGCCAACTGAACTTGTTCTACCGTGGCCTAGTCGATGCAGTGGCTCATAATTAAATGTCGGGCCCAGAGTATTTGGAATAGTTCTTCTTGGGGCCCGATGGGGAACCTCAGGAAAAGATGACGAACTTTCGCAGTAGGACTCAAGGAAGATGACGCTCACTTCCTTTTCTTTGAAGTAGGGACAGTGGCCTTTTTACCACGACATTGTATACCTGCAAGTGGAAACATCAATTTGTCTTGATGAGTAGACAAGGAAAAAAAATGCGACTAAATTCGAAAAGAAAAATGCATAAATATGTTCAGCCACAACTTCTAAGTTTAACTAAAACAATAAGTTCAATGACCTATTTTTGTGGCATTATCATGGTGATATAAGTAAAAATGGCAAAGAATGTAATGCAACATACTATATGAATGAATAGAAATGTCAACACAAAAGGCATGATTATTTCAACTATCCTAACCACGAATATTCACTTCTAACTAATTAAATGGAGTAGAGAAATCCTGTAATGAGTAAGAATTTGAACATGAAAAATATGATAACTTGTTCTATAAATGAAGTTTGTGTAATAGGAAGATGAAAATAACATGAAAAATATAGATTACTATGATAAATAGCATTATAAATCAGTGAAATAAAAGATAAAGGAGTAAACAAACGCTAAAGGACAAAGATTGGGCGTCGAGAATGAAGTTGAGAGTGGCACACGGGCGTGGCAGGAGGGCCGTGTGGAATTGCAGCAGCTAGGGTTAGGGTTTTTGAGTGGGGAAGACAATGAATAGTCCAGGGTATTTATAGATTTTGGGGCACACGGCCAGGTAACACACCTGTGTTCCCCAATTTCAGCCTGTGTGATTCACGAATTTTGAATTTGAGCGCGTCTGACATTTAGTACGTGCTCGTGTTCCTTGGGCGTGTGGGTGTACACAGCCGTGCCGCACGGTCGTGTCTGGTGTTGTTATCTTCTCCTACGCCCGTGTCAATCTAACAGGTTCGACCACGGGGGCTAGACACGGGCGTGTCGCACACCCGTGCTGTTTTAACAGGTTCATCCATAGTTCATCCACACGGGTGTGTCTCACACCCGTGTTTTTTTGACAGGCTCGACCACGGCCAAGTCGCACAGCCGTGGCATTTTATCGTAGCCCGTGTTTGGGAAAGTTATTTCCCTATTTTCACACGGCCCTAAGCACACCCGTGTGCTTGGCCGTGTCTCTATGGAAAACCTGTATTCAAGAGCTTCGTTAGTAAGTTTGGTGTTGAAGACTAAATTTTAAAGAAGTTAATATAGTTAGTGCTCGGGTTGCCTCCTGAGAAGTGCTTATTTATAGTCTAAGCTCGACTTACCTCTCCATTGAATGGTCATGGTGGTTCGAGGAGTTTATACTACTTATTCCTGCTATTATTCTCATCAAAATAAGGTTTCAGACGGGTGTTGTTTACCTTAAAAGTGCTGAACTTGGGATGACTCACCTCGACTGTACCAAATGGGAAAATGTTGAGTACCGTAAGATGGATTTCTTTATTCGGTATGGTATCGACAATGTGGGGATCTACGACATCTAATAAAACTCTATCTCCAACCTTAAGTTGATTTGGAAAGGTATTGAGCTCGTTTTGTCGTAGATTCGGTTTGTCGGGTGTTCTCGATTTATGCGTCCGCCATTCATCTAGCTCCTTGATCTGTACCCTTCAATCTTCATGAATATGTCCTCTGCTACTGCTTGAGAATGGCTCATGTACTTCCTTCAGACTCATTTCCTGCAAAGTAGGTGGCACCATATTGTCAGTTTTAGTAGAATAGGTTAAATGATCACCTTCAATTTTCGATGTGTCGCTAGAATTTCGAGCTTAAAGGGTGATTTTTTCGTCTCCCACATAGAGTGTGAGTTCACCTGTGCCAACATCAATGGTCGTTTTAGTAGTTGCTAAAAAAGGCCTTCCTAGAATTAAAGGAGTGTTGCTATCTTCTTCTATGTCTAGAACAATGAAGTCAACGAGAAATATAAATTATCGATTTTAACTAGCACATCTTCAATAATACCCCTAGGAAATCTTATAGTTTTATCTGCTAATTGAATGCTCATCCTAGTCTGTTTGGGTTTCCCAAGACCTAACTGGTTGAACATTTTGTAAGGCATGACGTTGATACTAGCCCCTAAATCAGCTAATGCATTATTAACATCTAAACTACCAATTAAGTAAGGAATCGTAAAACTCCCTGGATCTTTTAATTTGTTCGGTAACTTATTTTGCAGAATAGCTGAGCACACTGTGTTTAGCTCCACATGCGATGCCTCGTCCAACTTCTGCTTATTTGCTAAAAGCTCTTTTAAAAATTTCATTGCGTTTGGCATCTGAGATAAAGCTTCAATAAATGATAAGTTAATGTGTAATTTTTTTAAGAGTTTAAGGAATTTACCAAATTATTCATCTGAGCGGTCTTTCCTTGTCGCGTAGGGGTATGGCACACGAGGTTTATATTCGACATTCACTGGTTTGTTTTTATTATGACCTACCTTTTCTTACCATAGTTTCTTGCCTCGGTTCTGGTTCAGGCACAACGACTCTTTCATTATCTTGAATATTAATTGCGTTGAGTTGTTCCCTTGGGTTAGGTTCAGTATTACTTGGAAAGCTACCTTGTGGTTGTTCAGAGATTAGTTTGGAAAACTAGCCTATCTGAGTTTCGAGCCCTTGGATCGACGCTTGTTGATTTTTAAGTGCTGTCTGGGTGTTCTGAAAATGGGTTTCTGATACCGATATAAACTTTGAGAGCATCTCTTCAAGGTTCGGCTTCTTTTCCTGTTGATAGGGTGGTTGTTGAAAACCCAGAGGATGTTGTGGTCTTTGATTTCCTTGACCGCCCCACGAGAAATTGGGGTGGTTCCTCCAACCTGCATTGTAAGTGTTACTATATGGGTTATTTTGGGATAGAGGTTTATTGTTACCCATATATTAGACTTGTTCCTCCTCGATGCTAGGGTTGAAGGGTTGATACTCTGTGCATGATCCTCCTCCATTCGCGTCGCACCTCATTACTGGATGTACTTGAGTAGAACCAAGGAAACCATCAATCTTTTTATTTAGAAGTGCTACCTGATTTGACAGCATAGTAACCGAATCGACGTTATAAACGCCTTCTGTTTTAGTTGGTTTAGTCCTCATGACTTTCCACTGATAGTTATTTAGTGACATCTCCTCTGTAAACTCATAGGCATCTTCAGGTGTTTTATTATTGATGGTTCCGCTAGTAGCTGCATCAACTATTTGTTGAGTCGAAGGATTCAGGCCATTATGGAATGTTTGAACCTATAGCCAAAGCGGTAACCCATGGTGAGGGCACCTTTTCAGTAAGTCTTTGTATCTCTCCTATGCATCGTAAAGAGTTTCTAAGTCCATCTGCACAAGCGAAGAGATATCATTACGTAATTTAGCCATTTTAGCCGGCGAAAATATTTTAATATAAATTTTTTGGTCATTTGTTCCCAAGTAGTGATTGACCCTCGTGGTAATGAGTTCAACCAATGTTTAGCTTTGTTCCTCAATGAAAAAAGGAATAACTGAAGACGAATGGCATCATCAGAAACACCATTAATTTTAAATGTATCGCATAGTTCTAAGAAGTTTGCTAAGTGAGTGTTGGGATCCTCATCCTGCAAACCATCAAACTGAATAAATTGCTGTATCATTTGAATAGTGTTAGGTTTTAGTTCAAAAGTATTTGCAGCTACAGTAGGTCTAACTATACTCGATTCAATTCCTGTTAAAGAAGGTTTAGCATAATCATACATAGTGCGTGCAGCAGGATTTTGATTAACTACAATTACAGGAGGTAGCTGATTGTCTTGGTTTTCAGCCATCTTTTCGGTTTATTTTAAATGTATCATCCTCTTGCTCATTCTCTGTGTATCTTAAGCTTCACCTTATTTCTCTTTGGTTTCTGCAAACTGTGCGATCGATTTCTTCGTCAAAAAGTAGTGGTCCTAACAAGTTTCTTCTAGTCATAAACTATAAAAACCTGCCAAGAGAAAGAAAAAAGTAAATTAATAAATAATAATAAAAAATTAAATTAAATTAAATTGGAAGAAAAATAAATGGCTAAAGTAATAAAAATTGAGCTTTCCTAATATCTTAATTCCCTGGCAACGACGCCAAAAACTTGATCGCGTGATTTCGTGATAGGTTTTAAATATTTATAATTAATCGTTCTTGAAACTAACTATTATCGCGATGTAGGCAAGTGTACCTATCGAACAATAGTATAGTTTTAGCAAGACCAGATTGTCGAACCCAAAAGAACTAAAAGTACTAGTAATGACTACCTTTTTATTATCTAGCCTAAGAATAAAGAGGATTTTGTTTTAACTAACTAATTATCTAAACTAAGAATTCATAGAGAATAGATTGGGGAATTGCTTTTGGGAAAATCAATTGAATTAAGACAATACCTAAGGAAAAATCCACCTAGACTGTACTTGTTATTCTGGCTCTGAATCGAATGATTTATTCATTTAACTTGTCCCGTAGAGATCCCTAATTTATGTTATTATCCCTATTCAAGACTAACAACGTCTAATCCCTAGATTGAATAACTGAGACCTTTCTCTAATTAACACCCTAGGGTTTCATTAACTCGATCTATGGATCCCCTTATTATGTTTCACCCTAATCCGGCAAAATCTTGTCACCCTATGTCTAGGCGCGCAAACATCTCCGCTTAATTATGACAAATGTACTCTTAGACACGGTCTATTCCTCCTCTAACTAAGAGCTTATCTTGAATCAGTATCCTGGGATATCAAAACAAGAATTAAGAACACATAATTAAGAACAAGTTAAATATTTATCATACAATTTAGAAAATAATAACAAGATTCGTCTTAGGTTTCATTCCCCTTAGGTATTTAGGGGTTTTAGCTCATAACTAAATAAGAAAACATCTCAGAATAATAAAGAATACAAAACATAAAGAAAACCCAAAACTCCTGAAGGGAAAATTGAGGAGAGATCTTCAATCTTGATGGTGAATCCGACTTCTGAGATGGATCAATCGGCTTCCTTGGAGTAATTCCTTCCTCACTATTCTGTGTCCTACTTTTTTTCCTCCTCTAGGGTGTATTTATAGGCTTTGGAATGCCTAAGAGCCTTCAAAATTAGCCTTTTCCAAATTGGACTCAACTTGGGCTCGACAGGGACACGCCCGTGTGACACGCGCGTGTACAATTACTTCAGGCCGTGCTCGAGCCTGCAAAATTGACATGGTCGTGTGGTCTGCCTATGTGAGGAGGTCCAGGTCGTGTTGATTTCGTACTTTGGCCCTTTTTGTCTGTTTTTGGCCCGTTTCTCGTTCCTTTCGCTCTCCTATGCTCTCCTAAGTATAAAACATGAAATTAAAGAATTAAAAGCATCGAATTCACCTATTGTAATAGGAAATCATCCATAAAATGCGTTAAACATGGGGTAAAAATATGTATAAATTACGGTTTATCAGTTAGCGTGGTCAAGCATTCTATTCAGAATTGAATTACGTATTAAGTTGCTATCTACTTTCAAGTGCGTGGAATGTTAGCACAATTGTGTTATGAAAAGTTAGATGATATAATTGGAAGAACATATTTGCTAAAACCACGAGATATCTCAGTAGTGAAAACCCAACATCTTAATCTGAAATATATCTTGTCGAATGTTGGATTACCAAAGTAGAGTAGTATTGCCATAAAGGTTCAAGAAGTTCACTCAAATCATCCTATTCTGAATGATAGTATACTTGTTGATATTGAGGTATCTCATGCAATTGAAAATGTGAAAGAGGTCCATACGACTACAAAAGTATAGACTGCGGACCAAGCTGTTTGTAGTCGTATAGCAGGTGTGATTATAGAAAGATATAGAGACATTGGGTTTCCTGGGCAGATTAATATAACATTTACTAGTGATGTTGGGCAATTATTTGTATGCTTCTTGATTCCTGGAAGGAATATTCAACTTATTGGAGAAGCTAACAATTATGTGGGAAAAGGGTATGGCTGAAGGTGAAGTGGTAGTAACACCTACAGAGAATTTTGGGTTCTACCTTGAAGGTGCAACTATTGTAGGAAATACATGTTTGTATGGAGCAATAGATGGATAAATCTTTGTTAAATGGAAGGTTGGAGAGTAATTTGTTGTGAGTATCTCACCTGACCAAGCAATGGTAAAAGGCATTGGTGACCATTGCTGCGAGTACATGACTGGTGGTTGTATGGTTGTACTTGGAAAGGTGGGCAGAATTGTTGTTGTTCGAATGACTTAAGGTTTAGCATACATACTTAATGAGGATGATAATATAATACCCAACTTAAATAAGGAAATTGTAAAGATCCAAAGAGTGACTAATACGATTTCCCGAGCTTGGAAGGTTCAGAAAATAGCTTGAATGGGATGGACCGTCTTGAAAGGGTTCAATTGGTGGAAACCTCAACCCGTAGCCCTCTAGTGCTTTAAGGAACCGTAACTATATTAAAACTACAACCCATTTAAACTTGATAGATACTTAAATTTTGGTAAGCGAAGTCGCCACACTCCATGATAGGAAACGAAATGATAAGACAAAAGGTTGAATGCCACAAACTTGTAAAAAGTTTGATAAGTTCAATTTAGTTTAATGAAGGACCTAGAGAGAAATAATCTCACCAACAAAGTTATATTCTAGATAATTATGTAACCTTACAAAATGTTCAAAATGACCTTTATAAAGACCTAGAGGCGACCTTTCACATTCGGCACCTATACTAGCCATTATCACATTCATTCAATTCATTTAAGTTAGGTTCATAACTTATGTGTATAGTTGAAAAGAGATGTCTCTTCACTTGACCAGGTGTAGTTGAAAAGGCATGTCTCTTCTCTTGTTCCATGTTTAGCTTAAAAGTTATAACCTCCATTTGATGAATGCTTAATGTTCCTTTATTGTGTTGTTGATGGCTCTTTCATTTTCTCCTTAATCGAATGCATTAGTGCTTGTGTATTCATCTCTTTTATTGGCACCTTGATTGAGCTTTAAGTGCAACAAAAATTGATCAGAAGTTGAAGAGCCATCCTTGGTAATCTAAATAGTCACTTTAAACAAGAGTAAATGGATATTAAACATTTGCAATCCTTTCATATTCTTATTCAACTTAAAACACCTTATTTATAATGAAAAGTAACATACTATAACTTACGCATAAAAAGTAACAACCAAAATAAATAACACACTTCACACACTTATAACACTAACCCATGCTTAAAATAAATGAACAAATAAGATGCCTAAATGCAATGATTAATCAAGATGCAAACTAAATAAACAAATGAGTTACATAATGCATAACATAATTTAAGATGCAAACTTAATTAACATAAGAGTTACATAATGCAAGACATAATTAAAACACAAACTTTATTAACATGTGAAATGCTTTAATGCATGACTTACTTAAATGATGAGCACATAATGCTAGTAACAATTTAAAGATACAAATAAATAATGCAAAACATTAATTAAAAAGATGGAAACATAAACTAAAATAAAACTTAATTAATTTTTTTTTTTAAGATGTCCCATGATTAATTCAAACCTAGCAAAGGTTTCATCTTGCATTTAGGCCCTTTGAGCTTAGGCCAGTCTTGTGTCCTTCCTGACGAGTCGCATGATGTGACCAGAATCACATTAATAATTCCCCTATTCTATGTAATTCTAAGATTATAAATTTAAACATCAAACTTACATCACACAGAAGGTTTATTCCAACACACAACAAGGGCATACCGCCTTTTTATTAGATAATTGCAAGATTTGTGTTTGCAACCATATTTGTTCCATATTTATGTTTTGAGTATGGAAAGGTTATGAATACAAAGCTCTAGTGAAGCTATTGGAAAAACTCTTGAATTCTGTTAGATGACGTGTTTAGGGTTGGTAATGTAGATTTTAAAGTTGTTTAGTTGTGTTTCAAGTAGTTGCTATTTTTAGGCACTTTATTTATGTTATGTTCATGGCTTAAGCTTAGGATCAAGTTGTTAGTGGGTTGTTTTTTATTTAAATTGTAAAACGTTGCTGAAAAAGTAGTAGTCCAATTTTTCTCTTTTCATAAGCTTTCTTTTATGAAAAAATACCAACAATTTGGTATCCGAGCTTTTTTCTTAAGGGACCTGTGTGAGGATTTGACGTATCATGGAAACTGAAGTCAATTTCTTTTCAATTTCACCGTCAATTTTTTAGGGAGACAACTATCACATTTGGGTAGTACATATGGAGACATACTTGGAGGCTTTGGATCTTTGGGAAGTAGTGGGAGAGGATTATGAGATTATTCCATTACCAACCAACCCCACCATGGCAAAAACAAAGCACAAAAAGAGAAGAAAAAAAAGAAATCAAAGGCAAAAGCATGTTTGTTTGCTGCAGTTTCATCAACATTTTTACCCAAATTATGTGTCTAAAGTTAGCAAAGGAGATGTGGCATTATCTCAAGGATGAGTACGAAGGAGATGAGAGGATTCATGGGATACAAGTGTTGAATCTTGTACGTGATTTTGAGCTGCAAAAGATGAAGGAGACTAAGTGTAACACCCTTAACTCGTAGCTGTTGCCGGAATAGGGTTACAGAGCGTTACTGTAAAAATGTAACTTAAATCATTCATTTCCAACATTTCATAATCATAGACAAATCTATTCAAACACATGCATAGCGTCCCTAATTCAAGCCCTCGGGGCCTTAGAAACACTTTAGAAACGATTCAGGACTAAATAAAAAACATTTAGAACTTCATGGAAAAAGATAAAAAAATTCATACTGCAAGGGTCACATGGTTGAGACACACGGTCATGTCCCAGCTCATGTAACTCTCTAACTTAGACCACACGGCCAAGCCACATGCCCATGTGCTAGGCTATGTAACTCTTAAAATACCACCTTTAAAACCTACAGAGGACACACGACAGTGTCGCATGGCAGTGTTTCACACATGGCTAAGACAAGAAATAGGCCAAATTCAAGCCATTTCTTTCACCCAATTCAAGCACACCCTTACAAGCCATTTACACATACAACCAAGACTTAAACCATACCTAAATCATGCATATTAAGACCAATTCAATCGGTCAATTATCGATACAAATAATATGCCATAAGGCACCTCAATCACATATATCAAACATATCTAACATGTGCAAATTTAACCATTTATCAACTAACTTTTTTCCTTGCCAAAACATATCAAAATTGACACCCATCAGCCATGCCATATTATATTCATGCCATATCAAAATAACCTTACCATTTGAACCACTTCACACATGCATCAAAACCATATAAGTGACACCAAACTAGCCATTTCCAAATGGTTCCAACAACCAACATATATATTCCAAATTTGACTCATGCACATCTATTCAAAACATTTCCAAAGCATACCCTAACTTGGCCATATTGTTGTCAGTCCCTCACCTACCATTTTATTCAAATATACATTAATACATTGCCAAAATAACACACATCAATAAGGCATCAAAAGTACCAAGGTTACAACAACCACAATGACATATACATGCCAAACACACCAACTAACCTAAAACACAAGTCCACCTGTACATGCCATTATAACCTTGATCAAAACATCAAAATCTACCAATATAATCGCTGGATAGTGTGATTGATCTCCAAAAAATTTCCAAATCGATTGAGGTTTCGATAATCTGCAAAGTAAAGGAAACAACTACGTAAGCAATGAATGCTTAGCAAGATCGTAGAACATGAAACATAACTTATCACTTCAATAATATAATACATAGATTAACATCAATACTTTAAACCTGGTAAAAACCTATTAAACACCATTCAACTCGCATTTGAGTATATTCATCAACATCACATATACTTTTGGTATATAACATATTGGGATTTGTAAGTCGTAATGCATAATCATCAACGTTTTTATAAGATTATGAATCATTATATTTACTTACTTTTCCTTCCATTTTGAATGCTTAGCATAAGCCTAAACAACATTATCATTTCACGAATTAGTATATTTATCCATGATATAGGTAAATTCTTTCATAGCATAAATAGACTTCTCACATATAAGTACATCATTTATCCCATCAACCCATCAACCATTTTATAACATCATAATACATCCCAATTATGAACTTACCATTTCATTCCCTTTTCTTACTTGTTTCATATGCATTGTATAAGCATAAGCATAAACATCAATCATATCCACAAGCTTCGCACAAGCCTAAGCACATCAAAAACACATGTTACTACATTTAAACATAATTCATATGAATTTAACATGGATAACCATTATACTTCAGCATGATTCAAAACATAACATGCTTTTCATATATCTCACTATTTCAATGCACTTCATAAAAATGTGTCTTGGTTCATATTGAAAACATACCTTTCCTTTCCTTTTTCATGCCCGTTGAACCGTTTAGAATATCGTTGGATACACGGGATAGCTCACTCTAAGTGTGCTAACATAACTGTAACATTTCCTTTTCTTTATAACATTGCTCACACGAGCTGTGAAATGAGTCTACTCACACTAGCTGTGAAATGGGTCTACTCACTCGAGTTGTGGGTTGGAATGTAAGCTAGACCTCAACCATCAGTATGACATTCAAGACCAGCACTTGAAACATGGAAACCCTAATGACATGTCATTTGTATCCTAT
Organism: Gossypium arboreum; assembly: GCF_025698485.1. NCBI lineage: Eukaryota > Viridiplantae > Streptophyta > Magnoliopsida > Malvales > Malvaceae > Gossypium > Gossypium arboreum. The sequence continues at coordinate 71,315,740 of NC_069081.1, forward strand.
GAATTCATAAGGTTCAAATGGGGCTCGATAGTTATCAAAACGTCGTTGGATTTGCATCGTTTCATTTCATGATAAATTGCATAATAACATATATATATATATATATATATATATATATATTGATTCAATCACTATAGAACCACATTAACATTAAATTTAATCAACATCATATAGAATACAGTTCATACGAACTTACCTAGCTAAATTGTAGAAATATCAAAGTATAGGGGCTTTTTGGTAATTTTTCATTCTCCTCGATTTTCCACTCGATCTTGATTTAAATTAATAATTTCATTCAATTCATTAATATAGATAGCAAAAAAAATTATTCTATGCAATTTAGTCATTTTTTACATTTTTACAAAATTGTCCCTGATATTTTACTTTTATTCAATTTAGTCCTTGAGCCTAAAACATGCAGTTTAACCATTTTTATTGCAAATTCATATCATCTGAATATTCATGAAACCCAAAACAACCCACATTTGAAATAATTTCACATCAGATCCTTAAATTATTACTATTTCAACAATTTAGTCCTTAATAAGTAAATTCATAAAAATTACTTAACAAAATACTTATAAATCACAAATAATACTCCAACTTCATCATTTAACATCTAAAATCACAAATATTCATCAATGGCATCATTCAAAATCTTTAACAGTTTCAAAAACGAAGATACGGGCTAGCTGGACCTAGTTGCAACGATATCAAAAATATAACAATTATTAGAAATGGATGAAAAATCACATACCAATTTAGCTTTGGACTTGCCAAAATTTCTAGGTCTCAAATGCCTCCCTTTTCTCTTTTTACAATCGACGAAAAAGACAAATTAAAAGATGAACAAAATTTTGGTTTTATTTATTTTAATTTAATTTATCAAATTACCATTTTAACCTTGGTTAATAATTAAATAAAACACAAAAGTCATGTCCATATTTGTCCACTAACTCCTTAAATGGTTTAATTACCATTCAAGTCCCTTTACCTTTAATCAAGAAGCCATTTAATCACTCAAATCAAATAGTGATCAAATTTTAAATCATTTACAATTTAGTCCTTTTAATTAATTAACTATCGAAACTTTAAAATTTCTTAACGAAAATTTAATACAATCTTAATAACACTCTGTAAATATTTATAAAATATTTACAACTTGATTTATAGAAACAAGGTCCCAATACCTCATTTTCTAAAACCACTTGACCTTAGGGTCTTACCACTTGAACTTAATTAATCATTCAAATAGCATAAATTATCATATCAAAAACCTTTTTAAAACCATATTTGACTCATAAATATTAAATAATAATATTTAAAAACTTACTTGCCGAATTTGTGGCTCCAAAATCACTATTTTTGACATCACAATTAAGAAGTATTATGATAGGCTCCTTAGCATAGCCAATAAGGACAAGCTGCTAGGTTCGTCTCTGGTAGATGCAAAGATTGTGGAAAAAATCCTTGTAATAGTGCTTGAGAGATTTGAGGCTACCATCACCACTTTAGAAAACACGAAGGATCTGTCAAAGATTACTTTGGTAGAACTCTTAAGTGCTTGGCAAGTATAAGAGTAGAGGCGTGTAATGAGGCAAGAAGGAGCCATCGAAGGAACTCTACCAGTCAATTGCTGCAAGTGGAGAAAACTCTACACTTGTGAATAGAAGTAAGGTTGGAAATAAAAGATCAGGGGTAAAGAAGGATTATCCTCCATGTCACATTATGGCAAAAAAGACCACCCTCCTTTCAAGTGCTGAAGAAGACCAGATGCAAAGTGTAGCAAGTGTAATCAAATGGGACATGAAGCTGTCATTTGCAAGAATAAAAATCAGTAGCATGGAGATGAAGCACACATAAAGAAGAAGAAGACTAGCTTTTCATTGCAACTTGTTTCACGAGTCTTGAAACAGGTGAAAGTTGGCTCATTGATAGTGACTGCACTAATTATATGACATGTGAGAAGGAATTATTCAAAGAATTGCAGAGCATCGAGCCTAAGAATATCAAAATTGGAAATGGTGAATATATTGCAGTCAAAGGAAAGGGCACCGTAGCTATTGCAAGCTATTTAAGAACCAAGTTGATCACTAATGTTCTCTATGTACCAGATATTGATCAAAACCTACTCAGTGTTGGTCAATTCATAGAGAAAGGATTCAAAGTGATATTCACGGAGAAGACATGTTTGATAGGGGATGCCACAGGCCAAAAGATGTCTGAAGTTAATATGGTAGAAAGGATTTTGTCACTCAATCTAATGCAGGAAGAGCAATCAGCTTTTCTAAACAAACAAAGCCTCTCAATGGTGTGCCATAAGAGGCTTAGACACTATCATTACCAAGGGATATTGTAGATGAAGTCCAAAAGGATGGCATTTGATCTTCAAAAATTTGATGATCATATAACAACGTGCAAGGCTTGTTAATTTGGTAAGCAAATCAAAAAGCCATTTCCCAAGTCTGCATAGAGAGCCACCTGTAAGTTGCAGTTAATTCACACATACATTTCTAGACCTTAAAGAACTCCCTCATTAGAAGGTGTTCAATATTATGTCACTTTTATTAATCATTTCACAAGAATGTGTTGGATTTTTTTCTTAAAATTCAAGTCAGAAGTGGCTGGAGTATTTTGGAAGTTCAAGAAGACTGTGGAAAATCAAAGTGGCAGTCAAATTAAAATATTAAGGTTTGATAATGGCAAGCAGTATGCCTCAGGAAATTTCAATGCATTTTGTGAAGTAGCTGGCATTGAGCATCAATTAATAGCCCCCTACACTCCGTAAAAAAATGTAGTTAGTGAAAGAAGAAACAAATACATCTTGGAATTGACTAGATGTATGTTGCATGAGAAGAATCTTCCTAAATAGTTTTGGGCAGAAACATCTCATATTGTAGTTTTCCTACAGAATAGATTACCTACAAAAGCAATCAAGGATCAAGCACCCTATGAAGCTTGGTATGGTCATAAACCATCATTAAGTTTTCTCAAAATATTTGGTTGTTTTTGCTTCATTCATGTTCCACAGATCAAGAGAGACAAGTTAGACAAAAAAACACTACCAGGCATATTTATCGGCTATAACATTGTTGCAAAAGCTTAGAAATTTTCAAACTGCAAACTGGGAAATTTTTTATAAGCAGAGATGTTCATTTCGTGGAATATGAAGAATGGAACTGGGATGAAGCAAAGAAAAATGGCCAAACCATAGCAAACCTGTAGGTTAAGTTTCTTGCTTCAACCACAAATGAAGTTGAAAATTTGTAGAATGAGTTGGTGGATGATGCTCCTGTAAGTGGTACTTGTGACACCCCTAACCCGTATCCGTCGCCGAAACAGGGTTATGGAGCATTACCAGAATTTTCAAATCAAACTAACACATAATTATAAACATTTCATATCATATCAATATTCATATTTAAAAAAATAAAAATCATACATAAAGTCCCTTATACGAGCCCTCGAGGCCCTAAATACATATTAGAAATAAGTTATGATGAAATCAAAAACTCAGAGAATGTTTCAGAAATATTGAAATTTTTCAACACTGTAGGGGTCACACAACCAAGAGACACGCCCATGTCCCAGGTCATGTGGGCATTCGAAGTAAGGACACACGACCATGTCCTGGCCCCTGTTTTTGCCCTTGTAACACACTGACTTGGTCACACGGCCAAGCCACACTCTCGTGTGCCAGGCCGTGTTCCTTCAAAATAACCTCACACGCTCGTGTGCCAAGTCGTGGGCTAGGCCGTATAACAGCCTAACTTGCAACCCTTCGAAAGCTACAGCGGACACACGGTCGTGTCACATGGTCGTGTGTCACACATGGCTAAGACACATGCCTGTGTCTCTACCTGTGTGGACGAAAATAGGCCATTTTCCAAGCCATTTTTCCTCACCCATCAAGGCATATACCTACAATAAAAAATACACATATATACAAGCCATAACAAGGTGTCCAAATAAACCATAAACAAGTCCTATACATATGGTATAACATCATACAATCAATATGCCCTTAGGCACCTCAAATGACAATATATAAACATGTCTAACCATGTATTCCATTTGACCAAATAATCAACTAACTTATATGCATCTTTGCATCAATACATATCATGTAATTTACTTACCAAACATATACCAAATGGTACTAATCATGCCATTCAACCACTAGTATCTATAATCATTTAAGCCATTCAAACAAAGTACCAATTCTCAACATTTCCTACAAGCCACAAGCCATATATAATATGCATATTCAACCATCATTTCATCTTCCATCATTCAACCATATTAAGTCATTCACCACCCATTATAAGGCTAATCCGAGACTTTATCTTTTCCCCGATCTAAAGTCGTACGAGGTCTGTCTTGATCTATACAGATAAATTTACCTTAATTTAATACATAATTCAATCAATTTAGCCCAAAATCATCTTTTAAAAAATTATTATTTTGCCCCTATACTTTTAATTTCTTTGCAATTTAGTCCCTAGCTCATAAAAATGGAAATTCATAAAATTCCTCCACAACCCACTATGGTTGAATATTAATTAGATTCCTAGCATGCCCTATATTTCATTTATTTCACAATTTCACCATGTAAAATTTTCTATTTTTCAATTTAATCCTTAATTGTCAATTTCATAAAAAATCTCTTTACAAAAGTTGTTTATCTAACAACAACTATCCATTTTCTATCATCAAACATCAAAACTCATGTATATTAAAAAATGACAAAACCATAATAGTTTGACAGATTCACAAATTAGTCCCCGGGCTAGCTAGATCAAGCTACAATGATCTCAAAAATGTAAAGATCATTAAAAATGGGACAAAAATGCATACCTAATCAAGTAAACAAGGATGGTCGAATGTTAAGCTTCCATGGCTTTATTATTCTTTGATTTTCAGTTAAAAGAAATGTTAAAGATGAGAATCTAATTGTTGTTTTATTTTATTTTGTCATTATTTTCCAAATTATATAATTACACAAAATGCCAAGCCATCATATTCCACTATGTAATAGCCCATTTTTGAGTCAAATCAGAACAGTGGTTTCGAGACCACAAATTTGAAGTTAAAATAATTATTTTATTATTATTTTAATGTCTACAGCATGATATTATGTTTGTGTGAAAATTTTATTAAGAAATTTTATCGTTTAAATGCTTAATTCGATAAAAAGACTAAATTGCATAAAGTGTAAAAGTGGAGTTCCATTAGCTAAAGGTATTTAATAGCTATGGAATCTTAATGTAGAGGTCTTTATGTTGTAATTAGACCATTTGAAACATAAGTGGACAGATATGGGCATATTATCATGAATTTTGATTGTTTTTAATTAAGGTTAAATGTGTAAATTAATTATTAAAGGTGAATTACAGTAAACAAATTAATATTTTTGTTTCCTTCATCTTTTACAACTGACAAAGACAACCTAAATAGCCATGGGAGAAGCTTAAAATTTGGCCAAAGCATTTTTGCTCAAATAAGTATGGTTTTTGTCTCGTTTTTAATGATTTCTATGTTTTTGAGATCGTTGTAACTGGGTCTAGCTAGCCTAGGGGCTATTTTGCAAAACTGTTAAAGATTTTGAATGATGTCATTATTGAATACATGTGTATTTTGAAGTTTCCTGATAGATTATGAATGGTTGTTGATAGTTAAGCAAGTTTTGTAAAATGATTTTTAGTGAAAATATAAAATAGGGATTTAATTGAGAAAATGTGAAATGTAGTGGTTAAAAGTGTGAGTAAATAAAAATTATGGGCTACTAGGGGCACTATGGTAATTCGGCTAGTATGGGTTAGTATGGGCTAGTATGGGCTAGTGTAAATGTGTTTTAAAGTGTATTTTGGACTAAATTGAACGAATAGATGATTGAATTAGTTAATTTTGAATATGATTAATCAAGAAAAGTGAAATACGGACTTGGATCGTGGAAAAGATAAAGTTATCGACTAATTGACCCAATTCGCTGTTTTAGCATCCGAGGTAAGTTCATATGTATTAAGCATTGTAATAATTATGCTTTTAGTGCTTTGATATTGTATAAATTGTATATACGGGACTACAGTTATGTTAGAAAACAAATTGGCTATTTGTGGCACTTAGTGTACGATTCGACATAGCTTCGGCTATATATGGCACTTAGTGTGCATTTTGAGATAGCTTCGCTATGTACGGCACTTAGTGTACGAGATATCAAGTGTGGTACTTAGTGTGCGAGATATCGAGTATGGCACTTAGTGTGCGATACATTGAGTATTCAACGACATTCCATGTATACATGAACTTGTTAAGGATTGGTACAGGTATGTGCAGTTATATTATGAGCTAAAATTGAAGAAGTTATAAAGTTTTTATATAAGCTTATGAATAAGAAAGTGAAAGGTTTGTTAGTAATCATAAAGTACATGATAATATATTTAGATTGATGGATGTGACATTTGTGATTAGTTAAGTTTATATCATACGAACTTACTAAGTTATGAAGCTTACTTCGTGTTATTTTTTTATGTTTTTATAATGATATCAAGGCAAGCTCGGATCCGGGAGTCGTTGGGAACTCCATCACATTATCAAACATCTAAGTTGGTACTTTTGAATTATACAACTATGGTATATGGCATGTATAGGCAAGATGTGGTATTTTGGTTGTAATTATAGCCATGGGATTTGGCTTGTAAATTGTATATGTTTTGATTTGTATATATAGCCATGAGTGATGGCTTAATTTGGTATGTTTTGTATGAATGTGGTTATGGTTTTATAGTTGCTCAAATGGTTAACTGATTTGTAGAGTATAAATGCTCGAGAAATGCCTTGATGAGGTATGGTTTTAGATGTTGTGTTGGTTATTTATAAGGAAGTTATGTGTTTGTGAATTATGGTAAATGAACCAAATAGATTGATATTGTTTTGGCATGTATTTGGCTAATTGAATGGTACTAATTTGAGATTTGGAAAAGATGAAATTAAAATGGTATAAATTGTGCATTTGGTTAATGATTTTGGCTGCGTAATTGTATGATGAAATGATATCGTTTTGGTTGTTTAGGTGAGCATGAATAAGGGTGGCAAATTGGCCTTGCAAATGACCTATTTTTGTCCATACAGGTAGAGACACAGGAGTGTGTCTCGGCCGTGTACGATACATGATTATGTTACACAGCCATGTGTCCCCTAGTGTTGAAATTGAATTGATGTCAGTATTCTCCACACGGTCTCACACACGGGCGTGTGACTTGCTGTGTGGTACAAGTCAGTATACCGCCTAATTGGCACACGGCCTAACCACAGGTGTGTGACTTGGCCGTGTTGCATAAGTTAGTATACCCTCTAGTTTTCACACGGTCTAACATACCAGCGTGTCTTCGACATGTGATATAAGTCAGTATGTATGCTCTGTTCCCACACGGCTTGAGACACGGGCGTGTTTGGAGCCCTGTGAGGCACATGGCCTGTTCACATGGGCGTGTGACCCCTGTATGATTAAATGTTTTCTAAGTTTCCAAAGTTTACGTATGTTATCGGTTTAGTCCCGAACCACTTTTAAAGCTTGTTTAAGGCCTCATAGGCCCTTATAAGGGACAATGTAGTTTTGTTGAATGATTTATGAGAATGAATGATTTATGTTTGATAAATGTATGTTATATGTTGTGAATCGATCGTTAATACCTTGTAACTCTACTCCGGTGATAGAAATGAGCAAGGGGTGTTATATTTTATTGGTATCAGAGTTGTAGTTTAGTCGATTCTAGGACTAACATAGCATATGTGAGTCTAGCTATACATGTCGTATTTATAAACTGAGATAGTGTGATGTCTCCTGACGTTTTAAACTGTGTCTTCATATAGTAATGGATCCCAATCGAGCTATAGCCGATGAGGCTGAGAGTAATGCACCTACTCCCACACAAGGGTCAGCGCCATCTGATTCTAGATCCGTAACGGACAGTCAGTGAGGGAAGCCTTCTTCTAAATGATGAACGAATGGTTCACTCAATACATTTGTACAAATCCGGCTGCTCAACAACCTTTACCCCTCCTAATCCTCAACCGATACCTATAGCTCCTCAAGGAGTCGAGCTTTTAAGATTGAATAATCCTCCAGTTGGCAAGATCTGCAAACACGGGGCTGAAGAGTTTAGAGCTAATGTTCATGATGATCTTGAGAGAGCTAATTTTTGGCTTGAAAATACGATCCAAGTGTTTGATGAACTTTCGTGCACGCCAGTTGAATATTTAAAGTGTGCCATTTCACTGTTGAGAGACACAGCATATCAATGGTGGAATACCTTGGTGTCTGTAGTACCAAGAGAGCGAGTGACTTGGGAATTTTTTAAGACAGAGTTCCGAAAGAAATATATAAGTCAGTGGTTCCTTGATCAAAAGTATAAAGAGTTTCTAGAGTTGAAACAGGGTCGAATGACTGTGATAGAACATGAAAGAGAATTTGTACGATTGAGCAAGCATGCCCAGGAATATGTTTCCATTGAAGAAATCACGTGCAAGTGATTTATTGATGGTTTGAATAAAGACATTAAACTTCTCGTTGGAATTTTAGAACTAAAGGAATTTTTTGTTTTAGTAGACAAAGCTTGCAAAGCCGAAGAACTTAGTAAAGAAAAGAGAAAGGCTGATTCAGAGGCAAGAGATTCAAAAAAGAAATCGATGAGTAAACCTTATCATTCCTCGTCGAAGAAACCCAAAGATTATTTTAATCGACAGAACATGTAACACCGTAAACCCGACCTAGACGTTATGGCTGAATCTGGCGATGTCACATTGAAGTGTTTTTTGTAAAGTGTGATATCAAAGAAAAACCCTTTTCATATTTAACCTCTTTGTGTGATCTTAAAGATGATTCTAATACTTGTCGTTCATTTTTTTGAAAATGTGGGTCATTGGCATAAAGTTGTTCACATTAAAACGTTATTAATTTTAAACTTCAATTATTGTAGAAGCTATTAAAACATGTTGTGTATTCGTGGTATATTTGATAAAACATTTTTTTTTGAAAACCAGCGTCTTTTCCCACTACTAGCAGTTATTAACCAAAACAAATAAAAATCTAAAATTAAAGTAAAAATCCATAAAGGCCTTATTACAGTAAAAATACTCAAAATAAAATTACTTATAGTTAAAATCAAATATGATAGAATATACGGTTGTGTGGCCACCTTTGAGTCCCTCGCAGCACCGATCCACCTAAGACTGGGGGTTACCTGTATAGATAAACAAAAGGGTGAGTTTACGAAAAATCAGTGTGTAATCCCATATCAAACAACCAGACAGTGAGCAAATATAGTCTAGGCCTACGCCCATTTCAGTAACAGTAACAGTACAAATATGCAATCAAGAATCCTACCCAACTAGCCTCCACACCCCATCTTCGTCCAACCCTACACTCCATGTGGGGATATAATCAACCCACTCATCCCTACACTCCAAGTAGTACTGGTTACAATACTAAACAACAGTTGCAGAAGAGCTGCTAGTACAGTACACTTCTGCCAATCATATCAAAACCCATCCCTATGCAATGCATCATGCAACATGTCAGGACATATCTTAATATTACACATGAGCTCAATACAGATAAAAATGGCATGCTAAATTATAGTCAAACATGAAAATAGATCCATACATCACATAGGACATAATAGTATTTCAGTCAATTAGGGGTCTAGATAAGCTTACCGAGCCAACAGTAGGTCCACAGTCGTCTCAGGCGACCCGTCAACTTTTAGCAGTCAAATAGTAAAAATGGGCCCACGACCCATATTGCGGGCCCATGTGGGCCCACATGGCCCAGAATGACCTTCGCCATGTGGATTACATAGCCTGGCCCTGTAATTTCCACACGCCCGTGTGTTTTACCAGTGTGGGGCCTACACGGCCCAATATGGCCCAATACAGCCTCAGCCCATGAAATCGCTCATGGCAGGCCATGTCGACTATACGCCCATGTTTAATCATGTAGCCCACCTACACGGCCACGAGCACGCCGGTGTGGCGTCGACGTTCACTTATTCTGGCTTTTGTTGTTTTCTATAGTTGGAGTTGTGTTTGTACAAACACCTAGTTACGAAAAGTGCGCACATCGCTCTTGAGCACTCCCACCTATATTCAATCAAAACACACCATTAATCACTAAACAATAGGATTAAAAAACCTCTCTAATAACGCTTATCCAAAAGATTAGCTAACACTTGCCTTGATTGAACGATTGAGGCTTTGCACACTTAAATCACTGAAAAAGATTGATTACAAGCTCATTAGCGATTATCTGCATTACAACCGAATTCTATTAACCATTATTGCTCATACAAATAGCTTGAATCAAATGCATACCAAACTTACCAAAAATTAAAAACCAAAAACTAGAAGAAAGAAGCAATCGGTCTACACCCAAGAACGCAAGCCAAAGCACCCGAGCTGAACACGTGATAACTAAGGATAAAGTTACCTTCGATCTAGTGAAGAGAGAGGTTTCGTTCACTTCAATATCAATGAAAAATCTTTCACTTCTCGAATAGTTTCAGAAACCGATAGGAAACACAACAAATAAGGAGGACAGGAAGAGATGGATGGAGAAAAGTGTAGGGTTTGGCTACAAGAAAAGATAGTATTCTGCCACAACAACCAAGATGAGAAGAGAGGGGATTGCTAACACCGATTGAGAGAGAGAAGAAGAAGAAGTATTCGCCCAAAGCAAAACTGATTGAGAGATGGAGAGAAGAAAAATGATAGGCAAGGGGATTGTAGGGAAGAGCAAAATCAAAAAACAAAACAAAATTGAAAGATGCCTGCAGTCCCTAGCAAAATTTAGCCTTCAAGAAGAGCAAAACGAGGACAAAAAACCGAAGAATGAAGAGCAAACACCACCCACCGCTGAAATTCTCAGAGGCAAGAGTTCAAATCGGTACCAAGTCTCCAATTGACTTCAAATTCCCATATTTTCCTCCCCAAGTCCCTTAAAACCGTCCACTCCTCCCTCAACCACCTAATTCAAGTTCTATTACAACACCTCAGTATTTCGGGTTGACCAAAACTCCCACACGACCCTAACAACAAAATAAATCACTCTATTGCGCATACCAGGACTCGAACTTCAGACCTCAGGTAACAATAACACTTCACTTATCCCCTAGACCAATAGGCCCTTTCTGACATGTTATACCCATATTTATTTAAAAGCCTACTGACTAGAGATAGAGGTTTATTCGTTTAAAATAAAACTTTTAGACAAGCCAAGACTTGAACTGAAGACTTCTCAGACTCTTCCCAGGATACTTAACCGCTGATGCAAACATGCATTTGTGTAACACAAACATACAAAAAAAATATTAAGGATTTTTTTGGGCGTTACAACTCTACCCCCTAAAAGAAAATTTTGGCCTCAAAATTTTGCTTGATCAGAACAGATGAAGGTATTATTGTCGCATCGCCTTCTCAGGTTCCCACGTGGCCTCCTCAGAGCTGTGATTACGCCAAAGAACCTTAACCAGTGGAATAGACTTCCTCTTTAAAACCTTCACATCACGATCCAATATCTGAACCTGCTCCTCCTCAAAAGTCAGATTTGGCCTAACCTCAATCTCCTCAACCGAAATAACATGCGTGGGATCAGAGCGATAGCACCTCAACATAGAGACGTGGAACAAATCATGAATCTGATCCAACCTAATTGGTCCCACACGTTTCAGTATGTTGTAAGGCCCAATAAACCTAGGGCTCAACTTTCCCTTACATCCAAACCTCAGTACCTTCTTCCATGGCAAGACCTTGAGAAAAATGAAGTCCCCAGTAGAATACTCAATCTCTTTACGCTTCAGATCTACATACGACTTTTGTATGTCTAATGTCGCCTTCAGTTGATCCTGAATTAGTCTAACTTTATCCTTGATATCAAAAACTAATTCAGGGCCTAGAACACGCCACTCGCCCAACTCAATCCAACACAAAAGAGTAGGACACCTACGACCATATAATGCCTCGTAAGGTGCGATCTGTATGCTAGATTGGCAGCTATTGTTATAAGCAAACTCTTCTAGTGGCAAGTAATCCTCTGAACTGCCTCAAAAATCAATCACGCAACTCCTTAACATGTCTTCCAGTATCTAAATCACCCTCTCTGATTGACCATCTATCTGAGGATGGAATGCAATACAGAAGTCCAACCTTGTACTCAGAGCTTCATGTAACTTCTTCCAGAACTGAGACATGAGGCAAGGATCCCTATAAGATATTATGGAAGCTGGTACCCATGCAGTCTCACTATCTCAAACACATACAGTTTAGCGAGCTTCTTCAAAGAGTAATCTGTATGAACTGGTATGCAATGTGTAGATTTGGTCAATCGATCCACGATGACCCATATTGAATACTTCTTAGTAGGTGTCAGGGGCAGCCCACTAACGAAGTCCATAGTCACTCTCTCCCACTTCCAAAGTGGAATATTAATTGGCTGAAGCAACCCTGAAGGTAACTGATGTTCAGCCTTAACCTGCTGGCAAGTCAGACATTTACCCACGAAGTCGGTAACTTCACTCTTAAGACCCGGCCACCAATATAACTCACGAAGGTCTCAGTACATCTTATTTCCACTAGGATGCATAGCATAAGGGCTACTATGTGCCTCTCACAGTATAGACTGCCTCAAATCAGTATCCTTTGGTACACAGATTCTCCCACGGAAATAGAGCACCCCTTCACTAATCAGTCCAAAATCCTCAGTTTCCCCACTCTCAACCTGTCGAAAATGATCCCCAGTGATTCATCCTCGTACTGTTTACCCTTAATCTGCTCAATCGACATTGGTTTAACTTGGAGCTCAGCCAACAACTACCATCATCAAATAAACTGAGGTGAGAAAACATCGCCCTCAGTTTAATCCATCTACAAGATGGTATTCAATCGTACAATCATAGTCTTTTAGCAGCTCAATCCATCTACGCTACCTAGGATTTAGCTCCTTCTGAGTGATGAGATATTTGAGACTCTTGTGATTTGTGTAAATGATACACTTCTCATCGTACAGGTAATGCCTCCAAATTTTTTAGTGAGAATACCACTGCAGCCAACTCCAAGCCATGCGTCATATAATTCACCTCATGAGTCTTAAGCTAACGAGACGCATATGCTACCACCTTACCCTCTTGCACCAATACACATCCCAAACCAACATGTGATGCATCGCTGTAGACAGTCAACTCTTTTCCTGACTCTGGCTGTATTAAAACAGTGGCCTCAATTAGAACCTTTTTGAGCTTCTCAAAACTCTTCTGCTGCACATCAGTCCAGTTAAACGGCACACCCTTATGTAATAACTTAGTTAAAGGCGCTGCAATCAGTGAAAACCCCTTTACGAAACGTCTATAATACCCTGCTAGTCCTAGAAAACTATAGACCTCAGATACAGTCTTAGGCGGCTTCCAATCCAAAACACCCTCAATATTTCAAGGATCAACCCTAATGCCTTCAAAAAATACCACATGGCCCAGAAATGTTACTTCTCGCAACCAGAACTCACATTTACTGAACTTGGTGTACAATTGTTTCTCCCTTAGAATCTAAAGCACCACTTGGAGATGTGCATCATGTTCATCTTCAGTTCTCGAATACACTAGAATGTCATCAATAAAAACTACAACAAACCGATACAGATAGGGCTGGAACACTTAGTTCATTAGATCCATAAAAGTCGCTAGTACATTCGTCAATCCAAATGGCATCACTAGAAACTCGTAATTACAATGACGAGTCCTAAACGTTGTCTAGTATACATCAGCCTCTTTGACCCCCAGTTGATGGTACCCAGATCAGAGATCAATCTTAGAGAAAACTGAAGCTCCTTGAAATTGGTCGAACAGGTCATCAATTCTCGGTAGAGGGTACTTATTCTTAATGGCCAATTTATTCAATTGACGGTAATCGATACACATACGCATGGATCCATCCTTTTTTTTCACAAACAAAACTGGTGCTACCCACGGAGACACACTAAGGCAGATGAACCAACGATCTAAGAACTCTTGAATTTGAGCTTTAAGTTCTACAAGCTCTTACGGAGCCATTCTATAAGGGGCAATGGATACCGGAGCTGTACCAGGCAGAGCTCAATCCCAAACTCAACTTCATGGTTTGGAGGTAACCCAGGTAGCTCATCAGGGAAGATATCCGGAAAGTCCTTAACCGTTCTGATATCTTTAAAAGAAGAAACCCAATAACCTAAAAAACTGATGTAGGCCAGATACACCTCACATCCTTTACAAACCAGTTTCTCAGCCCTTAATGCAGAAATCACATTCGACAAGTAATTCTGATATTCCCCAACTACAACTCCCTTGTCATCCTCCACAGTTCTCAGTACCATCCGTTTAGTAGCACAATCCAAGCTCACCTGATGCTTAACCAGCCAGTCCATTCCTAGTATTAAATCGAATTCTCCAAAAGGCATCAAATTCGCCAAAAAGATAAGTCCTTGAACCTCCTATCTCTGAGTAGTCTATTTACCCTGAACGACTACCCCAAAGGACTCAGTACAGTAACTTCACTCGTAGTACTCTCAACCAAGATACCCAAAGTCTCAAACACAGTACAAGCTATATAGGAGTGAGTAGATTATATATCTATCAGTGCAGTATAACGTACATTATAGATAAAGAACATACCTATGATAACATCCGGAGCATCTCCATCCTCTCGGAGATATGCAGCATAAGCCAGAGCTGGTTGCCTCGCCTTAGTATGACCAACACCTCTGCCTGGTGCCCTTTAACCCCAGCCCAAACTATTACCATGTCTGGCCTGACCACGGCCTCTCAGTAGCTGCAGAACACCCCTTGGCAGCTGTGTAACACCTAAACCTGGAGCTTGCATCTGATCGGGCCTCCGTGGACACTCTCTAGTTTGGTGCTCCAATAATCCACACCTCAAACATGCCCCGGTCTTTTTCCAGCACTCGCCCTAATGGTGTCTCCCACATTCAGCACAGTGCTGCAGTCCAGTAGCAGCAACAGGTGCCCCAACTTTGACCAACCCATCAACTCTGGCCTTTTTCTTAGGCCTCAAAAATGAACTCGAGGGCTCCGTAACCTTCTTGTTCATACCTCTCTCCTTCTCATGGTTCAGACGCTCAGCGCACTTCACTTCTTTGGTGATCTTCGCCTTATCAACAATGCAGCAACATCTCACTCCCTGTGTGGAGCTATCAGAACCAGTAAACTATCCCAGAGGCCATCCTCAAAGCGAACACATCGCTCGTACTCAGTCGCTACCATCCCTTGCGCATAATAACTTAGTTGCAGAAATTCAGCCTCATATTCAGCCACTGATTTATCCTCCTATGTCAGATTCAGAAACTCTCTCCTTCGTGCATCCACATAACTAGCACCCACATACTTTCCCTAAAAAGTAGTCTTGAAAAACTCCCAAGTCAGTCGATTGGGCTGAGTGCCCTCTTTAACCGTAAGCCACCACTGGTAAGCCTCATTTCTCAGCAGTGACACTACACCCTTTATTTCTGCGAGGGGTGCAGTCGAGATCAGCCATGATCCTCTCTGTGGCCTTAATCTAATACTCAGCCATCTAATACTCAGCCACATTAGAGGCAACTCCGGCAACACCCTTGTAAATTTTAGCTCTATTTGACTAGAGTCGTTCCGTAATCGACCCTCAACCCACAGCACCAGTATTTGGCCCAACGACCCTTTCTAGAATCCGTAACATAGTTTGAGACAGCGCGTCATCCCTAGCTGCATAATCCTGAGACCCAGTCTTAGCCACAGGTGAAGCTAGTGCCTCCCTAGTTTCTACATTAAGCATGTGGCTAGATGACGAGACCCAGCTCGAGTACCTCCACTGCCTCCACCGCGGCCTCTTGTACCCCTTCCACGAGTACCTCTGGTGCTCATTATCGAATTGCATTTTATCTATATTAATAGTTTTATGCAGTAGTTTACAGTTCTAGTGTTTATTAACGGATATTTTATGAAAAATAGTATAAGTAATTCAGAGTTCGTTTTCGCATATCGCAGCCTTACTACAGTTTTTAGTTTACCCTAACTAGAGTGTTTCAGTACAATCTACTACCTACAGTAGTCTCAGCATTTCAGTTTACACAAACAACATTTTAGAAGACTTACAAAATCAGCGTCGGAGACTCGGTGTACCACACAGTCAATAAAACATTTCAAATACTTCAAATCATTTTGCAACGGTTCTCTTAGGAATTCCAAGTTTTTAAAAAGAAACCCAAATCCACGGTCGAGTTTTGCAACCTCGCTCTGATATCACTAAATGTAACACTCTAAACCCGGCCTAGACCTTTCGGCCGAATCTAACGATTTCACATTGAAGTGTTTTTCGTAAAGTGTGATATTGATGAAAAACCCCTTTTTATATTTAACCTCTTTGTCTGATCTTAAAGATGATTCTCAGACGTGCCGTTCATTTTTTTGAAAATATGGGTCATTGGCATAAAGTTATTCACAATAAAACGTTATTAATTTTAAACTTCAGTTATTGCAGAAGCTATTAAAATAGGTTGTGTATTCGTGGTATCTTTGATAAAACTTTTATTTTTTTGAAAACTTGCATCTTTTCCTACTGCTAGCAGTTATTAACCAAAAGAAATAAAAATCCAAAATTAAGGTAAAAATCCATAAAGGCTTTATTACGGTAAAAATACTGAAAATAAAATTACTTATAATTAAAATCAAATATGAGAGTATATGCAGTTGTGTAGCCACCTTTAAGTCCCTCGCAGCACCGATCTGCCTAAGACTGGGGATTACCTGTACAGATAAACAGAAGGGTGAGTTTACGAAAGCTCAGTATGTAATCCCATATCAAACAACCAGACAGTCAGCAAATACAGTCTGGGCCTAAGCCCATCTCAGTAACAATAATGATACAGATATGCAATCAAGAATCCTACCCAACTAGCCTCTACACCCCATCTCCGTCCAACCCTACACTCCATGTGGGGATATAATCAACCCACCCATTCCTGCACTCTAGGTAGTACCGGATGTGGTACTAAACACAGTTGCAGCAGAGCTACTAGTACAATACACTTCCTCCAATCATATCAAAACCTATCCCCATGCAACGTGTCATGGCATATCTTAATATTACACATGGGCTCAATACAGATAAAAATGGCATGCTAAATTATAGTCATACATGAATATAGATGCATACATCACATAGGGCATAACAGTCTTTCAGTCAATTAGGGGTCTAGGAAAGCTTACTGACCCAGCAGTAGTTCCACAGTCGTCTCGGATGACCCGTCAACCTTTAGCAGTCAAACAGTAAAAATTGGCCCACGACCCATATTGCGGGACCATGTGGGCCCACACACCCGTGTGGCCCACACGGCCCAGAATGACCTTGGCCATGTGGATTACACACCTTGGCCCAATAATTTCCACACGTCCGTGAGGTGCACCGGTGTGAGGCTCACAGGGCCTAATACGGCCTCAGCCCATGAAATCGCTCATGGCCGGCCATGTCGACTATACGCCCATGTCCTACACGCCCATGTCTACACGGCCGTGAGCAAGCCCGTGTGGCATCTACGTTCACTTATACCGGCTTTTGCCGTTTTCTATAGTTAGAGTTGTGTTTGTACAAACACCTGGTTACAAAAAGTCTGCACAATGCTATTGAGAACTCCCACCTATATTCAATCAAGACGCACCATTAATCACTTAACAATAGGATTAAACAACCCTTCCAATAACACTTATACAAAAGATTAATTAATACTTGCCTTGATTGAACGATTGAGGCTTTGCACACTTAAACCGCTGAAAAATATTGATTACAAGCTCCTTGGCGATTATATGCATTACAACTGAATTATATTAACCATTATTGCTCACACAAATAGCTTGAATCAAACGCATACCAAACTTACCGAAAACACAAAACCAAAAAAATAGGAGAAAGAAGAAATCAGCCTACACCTAAGAGTGTAAGCCAAATCACCCAAGTTGAACTTGTGATAACTAAGGACAAAGTTACCTTCGATCGAGTGAAGAGAGAGGTTTCGTTCACTTAAATATTAATGAAAAATCTTTCACTTCTCGAATAGTTCTAGAAACCGAGAGGAAACACAACAAATAAGGAAGAGAGGAAGAGATGGATAGAGAAAATGGTAGGATTTGGGTACAAGAAAAGAGAGTATTCTACCACAATAACCAAGATGAGAAAGAGGGGATTGCTAACACCGATTGAAAGAGAGAAGAAGAAGAAGTATTCGACCAAAGCAAAATCGATTGAGAGAGGGAGAGAAGAAAATCAGTAGGCAAGGGAATTGTAAGGAAGGGCAAAAAAAAAAAAACAAAACCAAAAGATACTCACAGTCCCTAGCAAAATTCAGCCTTCAAGAAGAGTAAAACGAGGACAAAAACCAAAGAATAAAGAGTAAATATCTACCAGTGCTGAAATTCTCAAAGGCAAGAGTTCAAATCAGCACCAACTCTACCATGATTTCAAATTCCCATATTTTCCTCCCCAAATCCCTCAAAACTGTCCACTCCTCCCTCAACCACCTAAATCAAATCCCACTACAACACTTCAGTATTTTGGGTTGACCAAAACTCCAACACGGCCCTAACAGCAAAGTAAAACACTCCACTACGCATACCAGGACTCGAACTTCGGACCTCAGGTAACAATAACACGCCACTTATCCCCAAGACCAGCAGGCCCTTTCTGACATGTTATACCCATATTTATTTAAAAGCCTGCTGACTAGAGACAGAGGTTTATTCATTTAAAACAAAACTTTTGCACAAGCCAAGGCTTGAACCCAAGACTTCTCAGGCTCTTCCAAGGACACTTAACCACTGAAGCAGACCTGTATTTGTGTAAAAAACATATGAAAATCAATATTAAGGATTTTTGGGGCGTTATAAAACACTTCAATGGGATATTCCAATAGAGATTGCAAAAATTAATACATCGGTATCGAGTGTTGGCAACATGAAAGATGTTAAACCCAAATGTCAACAGTGTAGAAGATGGCATTTTAGAGATTGTTGGATGAAAAATAATAATAGAGCTTGTTACAGTTGTGGTTCACGAGATCATTTTATCTAAGATTGTCCTGAGTTAAATGAAAAAGATAAATCTCAGCATGGAAGATTGAGCAATATGAAAACAAGAGGGAGACCACCAAGAAATATAGGAAATATATCCAGTGGTAGAGGTGTGATGAGAGATTCTACTGTGAAATCTGAGGCACGAGCACCTGCCTGAGCTTATGCTATTAGTGCAAGGAGGAGGCATCATCTCCAGATGTTATCACCGATACTTTCACTCTATATGATACTAATGTGATTGCATTGATAGATTATGGATCAACTTATTCTTATATATGTATGAATTTAGTATCTAGTAGGAGTCTGTCTGTAGAGTTTACTGGATTTATGATTAGAGTGTCGAACACCTTAGGCAAATGTATTTTGGTTGAAAAAGTCTACAAGAACTGTCCGTTAGTGAATTGGGATTTCTATTTTTTGGCTAATATGATGTTGTTGTCATTTGATGAATTTGATGTGATTTTGGGCATGGATTGGCTAACGATGCATGATGCTATAGTGAATTGTAGACGAAAGAAAATTGAACTTAAATGTCAAAATAATGAGACTATTAGAATTGAATCTGAGGATCTGAATAGTTTGCCAGTTGTGATCTCATTTATGGTAGCTCAGAGATTTGTGAGAAAGGGTGTGAAGCTTATCTTGCTTATGTACTTGATACAAAAGTGACAGAAACAAAGATTGAATTAGTACCAATTGTGTGCGAGTATCCAGATGTATTTCCAGAAGAGTTACCAGGTTTACCACCTATCAGAGAAGTTGAGTTTGGTATTGAATTAGTACCAGGAACAACACCAATATCGATTGCTCCGTATAGAATGGCTCCGACAGAGTTAAAAGAATTGAAAGCTCAGTTGCAAGAGTTGACAGATAGAGGTTTTGCTAGACCGAGTTTCTCTCCCTAGGGTGCACCGATGTTATTTGTGAAAAAGAAAGATGGCACGATGGTAATGTGTATAGACTATCGACAGCTCAACAAAGTAACAATCAAAAATAGATACACTTTGCCACGAATAGATGATTTGTTTGATCAGTTAAAAGGAGCAACAGTATTTTCGAAAATTGATTTGAGATCGGGTTATTACCAGTTGCGAGTTAAAGACTCAGAACTACGAATTTCTTGTTATGCCTTTCGGACTAACAAATGCACCTACTGTTTTCATGGACTTGATGAATCAGATTTTTAGGCCGTACTTAGACCAATTCATAGTTGTATTTATTAATGACATTTTGATTTACTCTTGTGATGAATCTGAGCATTCCGAGCATTTGAGAATCGTGTGACAAAATTTGAGAGATAAACAGTTGTTTACAAAGTTCAGAAAATGTGAGTTTTGCCTACAAAAGGTTGGTTTTCTGGGACATATATTTTTAGCCGCGAGTATTTGAGTTGAATCGAGTAAAATTTCTACGATTATAGATTCGAAGCCTCCGAGAAATGTATCCAAAGTCCATAGTTTTTTGGGACTAGCCGGTTATTATAGACGACTTGTGAAAGGATTCTCGATGATTGCAACTTCGATGACGCGATTGCTTCAAAAAGATGTTAAATTTGAGTGGTCAGAAAAGTGTCAACAGAGCTTTGAACAGTTGAAAGCATTATTGAAAGAGGCACCAGTGTTAGTTCAACCTGAGTCAGGTAAAGAATTTTTAGTTTTTAGTGATGCATTGTTAAATGGCCTAGGTTGTGTTTTGATGCAGGAAGGAAAAGTTGTAGCTTTTGCCTCGAGACAATTGAAGCTGCACAAAAAGAATTATCTGACGCACGATCTAGAGTTAGCCGTGACAGTGTTTGCATTGAAAATTTGGCGTCATTACTTGTTTGGTGAAAATTTCATATATATACTGACCAAAAAAGCTTGAAATATTTGATGACTCAGAAAGATTTGAATTTATGACAGTGGGGATGGTTAGAATTGTTAAAAGACTATGAATTAGTGATTGACTATCATCCGGGGAAAGCGAATGTAGTTGCTGATGCTTTAAGTCGAAATTCCTTATTTGCTTTATGTGCTTTGAACACACAATTAGCTTTGTCTAACGACGGTTCGATAGTAGCCGAGTTGAAAGTGAGACCGTTATTTCTACGGCAGATTTTTGAGGCTCAAAAATTTGATAATGAATTGCAAGCAAAACGAGCTCAGTTTGAGTTGACTTTAGATTTAGAGTTTCGAGTAGGTCTTGATAATTATTTGAGGTTTCGTGATAAAATATGTGTACCAAGAAATTTTGGAATCATTCGGAAGATTCTAAATGATGCACACAGTAGTTGTTTATCAGTACATCCTGGAAGCACGAAAATGTATAGCGATTTGAAACAGCTTTATAGGTGGCACGACATGAAACAAGATATCTCAGAATTTGTTTTGAAATGTTTGATTTGTCAGCAAATCAAAGCTGAGCATAAAGTGTCGCCAGGTTTATTACAGCCTATTATGATTCCTGAGTGGAAGTGAGACAGAGTAACAATGAATTTCGTATCGTGTTTGCCCTTATCTTTGAAAAAGAAAGATGCGATCTGGGTTGTTTTTAACAGATTGACGAAATCAGCTCATTTCATTCCGGTACGTACAAATTTCTCACTTGATAAATTAGTTGAGCTGTATATTTCCAAAATTGTACTGTAATATCCTAAATTAGGGCCTAATCGGAATAGTGGTTTTGTGACCATAAATCTGAGATAAAAATAATTATTTTATGATTATTTTGAGGTCTATGATATGATTGCATGATTGTGTGAAAATTTCGTAAAGAAATTCTATGCATTAAGTGCTTAATTTGAAGTTAGGGACTAAATTAAATAAGTTGCAAAACTTGCATTCTAGAAGTTTCTAGTATGAAATTGCTTTCAAATACTAATTAGGAGGTCTTAAATAGTAATTTGACCAATTTCAAAGTTTATGGACAAATATTGGACATGCATGGAATTTTTGGAAAGTTTAGTAGTAAGGGCTTTTTGGTCATTTAGGGGTAAAATGAATTAAAATACAAAATTAAAAGCCAATTTTGCTCATCTTCTTCACCATGGACGTGTAAACCAAGGGAGGCTCCATGGCTAGGGTTCATATTTGAAAAAATACCCATAGGTGAAATTTGTGTATTTTAGAGTCCTGGTAACTTGATTTAGCTTATGCTAGCAATAATTCAACCTAGGGTTCATATTTGAAGAAATACCCATAGGTGAAATTTGTGTATTTTGGTGTTTTATGATATAATATTAGGTTTTAAATTATGTTAGACAACTTGTGCTACTCGGTTTTAAGTGAAAACGAGCAAAAGGGCTTAATCGGTAAAAATACCTAATAGTCATAAGTACATGTTAGAGTGAGAATTTGATGTTGCCATAGAAGGGGAAAATGATCAGCATGTCATAAAACATAAGAAAATAGGATGAAGTTTAATTTCCAAGCCTTGGGGCAAAAGTGCAAATATGCAAAAGTTTAGGGGTCAAAATGAAAATTTTTAAAAATATGATTTTTGGACCCGTATGAATAGTGTGACTAATTATTAGGCTAAATGTGATATTATAGATGAAGGAAATCGAGATTCGGGCTTAAATCGGGAAAATACAAGGTTATGGACTAAAATGGTAAATTCTTTGTTTACGGATCGAGGTAAGTTCGTATGATAATAATAATGCAATGTTATGTTTGAATTATATTTCTTACTATTATTGCATATATTTTATGATTTAATATATTGGAAAAGTTGATGGAATGGTGTTTATGATGTGGAAATATGACATGAAAGAATGTTACATGAAATGTAATAAAATGATGATACATGACAAATGATATATGAAATATGTGATATATGTTATGTAAATTCTTAAAATCTGATTTGATATTTGAGTTGTGTCTTACTATACTATGAATGGACAATTGGTACTATGGATAGTGAGATCGACACTTCGAGTAAAGTCGTACATAAATAATCTATCGATTCTTTTTATGTTATTATATTTTGATATCATATGAAATGTGGCTGCCTATCAAATGGTTATTTGATGTAAATTATGAATTTAAATTGATTACGAACAATTTAGTAAAATGTTGAAAAGTGAGGAATTTCCCGATTGAACCTTTGGAATAAAAACGATACGAATGATCTATTGTGAGGTCGCATGTGTAGTACTAAGTGCAGGCTACTACGTGTATCAGATGGTTAGGTCACGTGTGTAGTACTAAGTGCAGGCTACTACGTGTACCGGATAATTGGTCACGTGTGTAGTACTAAGTGCAGGCTACTACATGTACCGGATAATTGGTCGCATGTGTAGTACTATGTGCAGACTACTATGCGTACCAGATAGCTTTGGCTACAAGTGTGAAAATATGTGCAAGCAATTGAGTATCGGTTATTATTCGAAGAGTTCAACGGAAAATCGATTAAGTAAAAATACAATTGAACATGATTATATGATGAATAACTGTAGGTATATGTTTATGAAAAATTATGAGCAATGTGCTCGATAATTGGGTGAATTTCGATAAGGCAAAATGGATTAAGTGGAATTATGTAAGAATGAATTTTAGTGGTAAAACAGTGTTGGACAGCAGCAGTTGCATGACTTTGAAAATTCACTAAAAATTTTGGAAGTTGAATAAAAATGTAAATGATATATGAAAATAAAGCTTAATAAGTCTATTTTCACATGAAAGAAATAGGGGAAGCAAAAGAATTCTATATTGTGTGATATTTGAATTCTTGTGAAACAGGGTCTGAATGAATTCGAGATTCCCTGTTTTGACTTTAGAAATTCACCATAAATTGTAAAAAAATTATCAAGAGTCATACCTTACATGGATGGATTCCTTATGGAGTCTATTTTTAAGGGAAACAAACTTCATGGTCGTTGGAATTCGGTACAGGGAGAAATTTGGTTCATAGTGTATAGAGGTCAGAGTAGTCGTACTCTGAAACAGGGGAGACTTTAACTAATAAACTGTACTAATTTCCTAAACCAAAAATTCTGGAAATTTTATGGGAGAAATATGTATGCATCTAGTTTCAACGAAAATTAACGAAACTAAATTTGGAGTTTTTTAGCTTCAGATATGAATGATTTAGTAACTGTAACTCGATAACACATCTTAACCTGAATATGTGTAATTGTACAATTATAGTGTTTTATCTTGAAAAGCATGTTAGTAATTGCTTATTATTTTCATATGAACTTACTAAGCTTAAAGCTTACCCATCCTCTCCATTTCTTTAGTATTGGCAGGTCGGCTCGGGGTTGGAGATCGTCGGAGGCAAAATCACACTATCAAACTATCATTTTTGGGAAAATTAATTCAAATATTAGAAATATCAAGTGAGTGGCATGTATAGGAAGTTGGTTTGTGATATGTATTTTTATTATGATTTTGACCTTACGTATCAGTCTGCATTGAGTTATAGTATAAAATCATGAGATGTGGTCCTTATCCATTATGGTTTATAAGTTTAATTAATCGTGCCATGTCCTATGTTTTGATGTGATGATATAGTTAGCTTTGTTTCTTATTCATGTGTTCGAAAAGTTTTGAATTAAATGAAATTTTATGGCCCGATTTTCGTCTATGTGTATTGTTAAGTCTGGTAATGCCTCGTACTCTGTTCCGGCCTTGGATACGGGTAAGGGGTGTTACATTTAGTGGTATCAAAGCTATGGCTTAGTCGGTTCTTGGACTAACCTAGCATGTGTAAAAGTCCAGCTATACATGCCACTGATCCGTGATAGTGTGATGTCTTCTGACGCTTATGAGCACCGTCTTGCTTAAACAGAGGTACTCTCCAACCGAGCTGCACTGACCATGTTCAATGTGATGCGAATGTGTTTGAATAAAATTACGATTATGATGAGCCTTAATTTAGAAAAGTATTAATAAAAATTTATGATATATATATAAGTGATAACACGTGAGATGAAAGGTCATGTTGTAAAAAATATCCATACTTGCTTGATGCTCATATGATGTAGTGCACTTGGCTTACTTGATAAGATGAACGGGATAAATAGAAATTCGTAGAAGTATGAGTAAAAGTTCCTAATATCATGATATGAATGAAAATGTCATTGCCTTGATTGAACGTTGAATGTTGATGAATGTCAATGATATTTTTTATGAGATAAATGATTATAATGAAATGAATTTATCTATGTTAAATTGTTTGGACTGAATTATGTGATTGTAATGATATGTATATGATGATGCACGAAATGAAAGTTGCAATTGTGATGCAAATATATATGTTTGTTTAACCCTTATATGATGTCATGAGTATGATTTGTTCGAGTAGATGAATGGATAAGTCAAGCTATCCAGAAAACATAGGATGCATGTATAATTATACTTGACTAAATGAGATAACTAGAAAATGGGCATTAAACCAATATGAATGTTAGTTACTCGAAATGAATGACATGATTGAGATATGATTGCTATGATGAAAACTGTGTTACATGTATATGTATATGAGAGTTGAGTCAGAGGCCCTATGAGCCCTTTCCCCTTACCAAAGTGGTGTTTTATAATGGAAATTCATGAGATTTATACTGAATAAGTTTCCGGTTGAGAAACCAAAGAGTTCAGTGATAGAATAATTATAAATATGATTAGAGATTGAAGAATGAATTGATAAGTAAAGTCAAAGCTAGAAAAGTATCAGATTGGCATAAGGATTATTGGAGCTATGCACTGTCCCAGTTAAAGAATGAATTTACTTTGGTAAATTGAATTACTCAGATACAAGGTCGAGAAAAGTGTAAATCAAAATTTATTCAGAACTAGTCTTCTTTAGTGAAAAGTAATATGAAATTTGTGATGGCAGAAATAGTTGGGGAAATGATATCTAAAATGTGTAATATCTGAGTGTGACAGTTACGGCTAGACAAATTTTAGTAGTTTCTTCTAAGATGTTCTATGTGTTTATTCGTTCCCAGAAATATTTCTATGGTTATTGATCTTTTGAAGAAATTTTTGTTATATGGGGATGTTTTCTAATCCTGATGTTAGACAAAAACATTTGTAGCCTAACTGGTTTATAATTTATATTGCTCTATTCCTTCGGGCATTCCATTATATTCTGCCTGATAAAAAAATTGGTGAGAGAATATGTATGATACTATGATTCTGTTTCTTCTGCTTGATAATCCATTTGATATGTATATATATGGGAAGATACATTGTTCTGTTGCATTTGATTCTAGTGAGATTAAATGATGTTTTCTACTGGATTTCTTTCCTCTGAGGAATTATCGGGATCTTCTATATTTTCCTATGAGTTTGGTTTTTGATTTTCCGGCATAGTATCGTATCTTGGGTTTCTTTACTCTGGGTTTCTTTTTTCTGGGATTCTCTATATTGGATTTCTTTATTCGATTTTCTTGTTATCTTTATTCCGTAATTTGTCAACTATGACTCATGTTCGGAGTGCATTCTTCAGCTCGTGATAATCATGTCAAGTATGGCTACACTTCTAATTTGATTTGGGTGATGTGGTGATTTCAGTATTGGGATTTTTCTAATTTTCGTGTAAGGTTTGACAACAGTAAAGGTATAAGTGATAAAAGTGCAAATTTCAATCGGTATGGTGGATTACTTCTCTCAAGTAAGTCAATTATAGTTAATGTCTTCAATTGAGATATTTTGGTACTTGAGCTAATGCAATTGAGACGGTTTTGATTAACGTAATGAATGAATAGTAAAGGATGGCATGATGAATTGTTTTGTAACTAGAAGAAAGGATTATTTTCGAGGTTATAGCAGAATTATTTCCATAGCGGAAAGAGGAAAATGTGATAGTGAGTAGCAAACTAAAAGAGTATAGTGAGGATCGACTTCTGATAATGAATTTCAGAATATATGAGAAATTAAAGAGATATATTGGAGGCACCGCCTGAGTGAAATTTATTCAACACTGAATATGAAATTGAGGAATCTAAGTGAAGACCACTTTTCTGGTAAGATTTTCGGGGACGAAAATCCCTAAAGGGGAGGAGAATTGTAATATCCCGAATTAGGGCCTAATCAGAATAGTGGTTTTGTGACCACAAATTCGAGATATAAATAATTATTTTATGATTATTTTGAGGTCTATGATATGATTGCATGATTGTGTGAAAATTTCGTGAAGAAATTCTATGCATAAAGTGCTTAATTTGAAGTTAGGGACTAAATTGAATAAGTTGCAAAACTTGCATTCTAGAAGTTTCTAGTATGAAATTGCTTTCAAATATTAATTAGGAGGTATTAAATAGCAATTTTACCAATTTCAAAGTTTATGGACAAATATTGGACATGAATGGAATTTTTGGAAAGTTTAGTAGTAAGGGCAATTTGGTTATTTAGGGGTAAAATGAATTAAAATACAAAATTAAAAGCCAATTTTGCTCATCTTCTTCACCATAGACGTTTATACCAAGGGAGACTCCATGGCTAGGGTTTCCAAGCTTCCAAGCTCGATTGTAAGTCCGTTCTAGCCTCGTTTTTAATGATTTTTACGTTTTTGGAGTCCCGTAACTTGATTTAGCTTATGCTAGCAATAATTCAACCTAGGGTTCATATTTGGAAAAATACCCATAGGTGAAATTTGTGTATTTTGGTGTTTTATGATAGAATATGAGGTTTTAAATTATGTTAGACAACTTGTGCTACTCAGTTTTAAGTGAAAACAAGCAAAAGGGCTTAATGGATAAAAATACCTAATAGTCATAAGTACATGTTAGAGTGAGAATTTGATGTTGCCATAGAAGGGAAAAATGATCAGCATGTCATAAAACATAAAAAAATAGGATGAATTTTAATTTCCAAACCTTGGGGAAAAAGTGCAAATATGCAAAAGTTTAGGGATCAAAATGAAAATTTTTAAAAATATGATTTTTGGACCTGTATGAATAGTGTGACTAATTATTAGGCTAAATGTGATATTATAGATGAAGGAAATCGAGATTCGGGCTTAAATCGGGAAAATACAAGGTTATGGACCAAAATGGTAAATTGCTGTTTCTGGATTGAGGTAAGTTCGTATGATAATAATAATGCAATGTTATGTTTGAATTATATTTCTTACTATTATTGCATATATTTTATGATTTAATATATTGGAAAAGTTGATGGAATGGTGTTTATGATGTGGAAATATGACATGAAAGAATGTTACATGAAATGCAATAAAATGATGATACATGACAAGTGATATATGCAATATGTGATATATGTTATGTAAATTCTTAAAAGCTGATTTGATATTTGAGTTGTGTCTTATTATACTATGAATGGACAATTGGTACTATGGATAGTGAGATCGACACTTCGAGTAAATTCTTACATAAATAATCTATCGATTCTTTTGATATTATTATATTTTGATATCATATGAAATGTGGCTGGCTATCAAATGGTTATTTGATGTAAATTATGAATTTAAATTGATTACAGACAATTTAGTAAAATGTTGAAAAGTAAGGAATTTCCCGATTGAACCTTCGGAATAAAAACGATACGAATGATCTATTGTGATGTCGCATGTGTAGTACTAAGTGCAGGCTACTATGCGTACCCGAAAACTGTGATCACGTGTGTAGTACTAAGTGCAGGCTACTACGTGTATCAGATGGTTAGGTCACGTGTGTAGTACTAAGTGCAGGCTACTACGTGTACCGGATAATTGGTCACGTGTGTAGTACTATGTGCAGTCTACTACGCGTACCAGATAGCTTTGGCTACAAGTGTGAAAATATGTGCAGGTAATTGAGTATCAGTTATTATTCCGAAGAGTTCAACGGGAAAATCGATTAAGTAAAAATACAATTGAACATGATTATATGATGAATAACTGTAGGTATATGTTTATGAAAAATTATGAGTAATGTGCTCGATAATTTGGTGAATTTCGATAAGACAAAATGGATTTCTTCAACTTTCAAGCTTGATAGTAAGTGCATCCTAGCCCTATTTTTAATGCTCTTTACATTTTTGAAGTCGTATTCACCCAATCTTTCCATTTCTACCACTATTTTGAAGTAGGGTTCATGTTTAAAAATTTACCCATGTATGACATGCATGCGTTTTGATGTTTAATGGTAGAAAATGAAAGTTTGATGTGTAATAAGCAACTTTTACCAAGTGATTTTCCATGAAAACACCTAAAAAGGACTTATTTGTAAAAGTTGTAAAATGGGTAGTGAAAATCTGATTTAATGGAAAAATGGGCTAATATGAGCATATTTATGGTTTGGCTAGGCTTGGGTAACAACAAAATTGAATTTATTTCATTTTGCGAACCTAAGGACAAAAGTGTAAATATGTTAAAGTTTAGGGGTAAAAATGTAATTTTTCCATAAGTTGATTTTTGGACTGAATTGAATAATCTGAATAATAAATAAGCTAAATTTTCTATTTTAGATCAAGAAAAATGAAGTTCAGACCTTGATCGAGGGAAAAACAAGGTTATTGACGATTAGATCCATTTCTCCTATTTTTGTACTGAGGTAAGTTCGTATGTAAATAATGCATTATTATTTATGCTTTATATACCTTAATATTGTATGAAATTATGATTGACCCTATGGGTGAAGTTGACAAAGTTTGATGAGTGAGAAATATCCCGGTTAAACCATAAGAATAGTTAGGATACAAATGTCATGACATTAGGGTTAGATGAGATTTCGTGTAAGATCTTATCTAGGATACGGCATCGATATGAGATTTCATATAAGACCATAGCTGGGCTATTGGCATCGATATGAGATCCCATGTAAGACCATATTTGGGATATGGCATTGGTATGATTCTATGTGTGTGAGATTTCCTGAGCATCCTTTAGTATTCCAAGTGGTTCAACGGGTAACTTAACAACCATGTTAAAGTTATGAAAGATTGTGGCATGTTATGGAAGGCAATGGTATGTTGCAAGTTGGTACAAGTATATAGACAAAACTCATGCTTAATGAGCTTGATATGTGATGAACCCTCGGTAAGGTTTGATGAAGTAAGTTACGATGTTAAGTTTTAATATCATCTATGCCAAGCTTGATTATGAAATTTACAATGACATTTATGTCAAGTTACATTCATGTTAAGAATATGTTAAAGTGTGTTTATGATGCCTATTATTTGCATAGGAACTTACTAAGCTTTAAAACTTACCCCCTTTCTTTTTCCCTTGTCTTATAGTTTCACCAAGTCAGCTCGGGGATCGAAGATAGCCGAAGTTCCATCCACACTATCAAATTATCATTTTGGGTACTTATGATTATAATATTTTGAGCTATGGAATGTATAGGGACTTGGTCTTTTTGTTATGTGTCATAGTTGTTTTGGCCAAACGTGTTGGCTTATGTTATTTGATAATTCATTTTGTAAATGGCCAATGAATTGGCTGGATTGAGTTGATAAATAGGTGATGTTTGTATGTGGTAGATGGTTGTTTGTAAATGATACGTTGATATCATGTTGACGGCTGAATTGGTTGTATGAATATGCTTGGAATTGTGTTGCTTATGGTTATGTAGGTTGGTGCAAGAAAGGGTGGCAAAATGGCTTGGTAAATAACCTTATTTTTTTCCACACAGGTAGACACATGGGCGTGTGTCTATGCCGTGTGCGACACTTAGCTTGGATAGGGGAAAAGATAAAGTTATCGACTAATCGACTCGATTTGTTGTTTAAGCATCCGAGATAAGTTCGTATGTATTAAGCATTGTAATAATTATGCTTTTAGTGCTTTGATATTGCATAAATTGTATATATGGGACTACAATTATGTTAGACAACAAATCGGCTATTTGTGGCACTTAGTGTGCGATTCGACATAGCTTCAGCTATATATGGCACTTAGTGTGCAATTTGAGATAGCTTCGGCTATGTACGGCACTTGGTGTGTGAGATATTGAGTGTGGCACTTAGTGTGCGAGATATTGAGTATGGCGCTTAGTGTGCGAGACATCGAGTATTCAACAGTGTTCCGTGTATGCATGAACTTGTTAAGGATTGGTATAGGTATGTGCAGGTATATTATGAGCTTAAAATCGAAGAAGTTACAAAGTTTGTATCTAAGCTTATGATTAAGCAAGTGAAAGGTTTGTTAGTAATCATAAAGTACATGATAATATATTTAGATTGATGGATGTTGCATTTGTGATTAGTTAAGTTTATATCATACGAGCTTACTAAGATATGAAGCTTACTTCATGTTATTTTTTTTTTTATGATTTTATAGTGATATCAAGGCAAGCTCGAATTCGGGAGTTGTCGAGAAAACCATCACACTATCAAACATCTAAATTGGTACTTTTGAATTATAAAACTATGGTATATGGCATGTATAGGTTAGATGTGGTATTTTGGTTGTGATTATAGCCTTGAGATTTGGCTTGTAAATTGTATATGTTTTGATCTGTATATATAACCATGAGTGATGGCTTATTTTGGTATTTTTGGTATGAATGTTGTAACACCCCGTTCCCGATACCGTCGCCGGAGTCGGACACGAGGGGTTCTCAGACCAACTCTCATGTGTCACACAGACTATTTTTCACATTTCCAGTCCAGCTGGCAAACTGCGTCCCTGTCACCTTAAAAATCATATCTCGAGTTCCAGAACTCAAAAACCAGTTCCGTAAATTTTCCCCGAATTTAGACTCATATATCCATCCGTGGATTTATTTCTAACATTTTTGGTCGGGCCAATTGGTACAGTTTATTAGTTAAAGTCACCCCTGTTTTGGGGTTTGACTACACTGACCTTTGCGCATTACGACCTGGATATCATCTCGTACAGAGCTCCAATACTCATTCCGTTTGTTTCTAATGAAACTAGACTCAAAGGGAAATCTATGCATATGAGGCATGACTTCTAATTGTTTCTGGATAATTTATGGTAAATTTTCAAAGTTGAAACATAGAATCCAGAAACCGTTCTGGCCCTGTCTCACGAAATCTTGAATATCTCTTAAAATACAGCTCATATGGTCATTTCGTTTCATCCATATGAAAATAGACCCATCAAGCTTCGAGTACGTAATTTTTTTAGCAATTAATTCCACTTCTACTATTTTTAGTGATTTTTCGATCTCATATCACTGCTGCTGTCCGCAACAGTTACTGCAGAGACTATGCCAATTTCATGAATCCTTCCTTAGCCTTACTAATCATCCATCATACATGACACAAATTATGGCCACCTTATCAAAATTAAGGTTTCTAAGACTCGTGGCTATAGATTCTAGCATCCCACTCAAACGACCACATAGGCCATTTTCACATGGCTTAAAGTTTACAACCCAAAATTTAACAAAACAAAATAGCCCATACATGCCAAATGTTCTCCTAAGTTGACTAAGAAGACAATACCAAAAATTGCTCACGGTGTGATGACTTCGTTGACGGTTCCGAGCACCCAAAAGGAGACGAGTCCAAGAAACCTAAAATGGGTGACAAGAAAACACCGAGTGAGTTTATAACTCAAGAAGTCATAAGCATTCCACAACCATCCATTAATAAAATTATCATAAAATGAAATAATGAAACAAGGCCAAGTGTTCCAACCATACCGAACTATACCATAGTTCCTTAGACCTTCGGATCAATCTCATACCAAGTCATACATTTACATTTCATATACTATTCAATAGGATATTTGAAGCAATTTCCATACATCATTTCATTTCCACAACAATCATGCAATCAAATGAACTTTCATCTATTCCACGATACCTTATTTACGGAATGCAATTGAAATCATCACATAGATTTAAATCTTACCAACTCCACCCGAGCATGAACATAGCATCTATTAGCCATGAACTCAAGGTACTTACTCTTTCCGCTGTCCATACTCATCTCGATAAAGTCACACCTCCATATAAATATTCAATCGGAGATATGTGTAGAGTTCACACATAGTGCTTAATACTCAATCACGCACACTTAGTGCCATGTGATTCAAGCCCGCACACATAGTGCCATATAGTCCAAACTCGCACACTTAGTGCCATACATTACAAGCTTGCACACTCAGTGCCAATCTAAATCACCGTACACATCTATTTCTCGCACACTTAGTGCAAGCAAACTTCCTACACATTTCACTATCTCTTTTACGTTCAACAATATCATCTTTTCATACACATACATTTGTATATATTTCATCTCATTAAACACAATTGCATAGATATTACAATCATTTAAGCAATATCAAATATACGCTTAATGACTTACTTTGTATTGGGTAAAATGGTTCCAACTCGGCTACTCGATGTTCTTTCTTTTGCCTTTGCTTGATTCTCCACCTCTAGCTTCTTGAGCTTAATCAATAAATTAACTAGTTTAACCGTCTTGCCACATATTTATACATGACATCAACTATACTATCATCATTAATTCATCAAATCACAAAATTTTATCTCATGAACATTTAACACTTAACATTTACCCCATCTAGGCCGACTTTGCTAGCACACAAGCCTTTGGTCGAATGTCCTTGACCTATAGTCACCCAAAATTTCTTTGTTCTTTAAAATTCATCCAAGACCACATTCGACACCTCCAACTAATAATTTAGATACTCTCAAGCTCATTCACAAGTACTATTATATATCACATTAAGCATTAATTATTTTGCAACATGGATTCTATAGCATGGCGAATACTCATGCACATACACATATAACAACAAGAACTCAATGGCACAAAAATCTCCTTTTATTAAACATTCATCTCACTTCTCTTCATGCTTCGTCACAACAACATTAAAATACCAACCAAGAAAAACAACCTCCATGGCGAACTTCATCTCCATCAAATAGCAAAGAAATCTAAGCCATGGGCTAGGTAGGTTTCAAACTAACAACTAAAACATGCATGAATCTTAAGGAATGGCATCAAACATACCTCAATCTAGTTGCAAGTATGGCCAAGCTTCTCCAAACCCCCTCTCCCTCACTCACGGCAATACAAAAATTTGAGAAAGGATGAGCACTTTTTTTTTTTTTTTTCTTGTTCAATTCACGGCAAAATGGGGGGCATCCATGCTCATCATTTTTTTCAATTCTTTAATGCTAGCTTTTATTTTATGGCTTCCTACATACACCACTAACCTAACATGTTGGAAACATGTTCCTTTGCCCATAATCTTGTCATGGCGGCCACTATCCTTAGGAAATGGACTATTTGACATGCAACTCCATCTATTTTACTTCATTATTTTACTAACCTCTTAAAATTAGCCACATATATTTAAATCCTTTCACATGAGTCCTTTTTCTTTCAATTCACGTTCAATCTAACTAAATCAAAGAATTAAAAATTCACACATGCATTTTCACATATATTTGGCATGGAATAAGGTATTTAAATGTTTTTGTGACCTAGTTTTGTGATCCCGAAACCACTTCCCGACTAGGGTTAAATTAGGGATGTCACAACTGTTGTTATGGTTTTACAGTTGCTCAAATGGTTAATTGATTTGTGGAGTATAAATGCTTGAGAAATGCCTTGATGAGGTATGCTTTTAGATGTTGTGTTGGTTATTTATAAGGAAGTTATGTGTGTGTGAATTATGGTAAATGAACTCTATAGATTGATATTTTTTTGGCATGTATTTGGCTAAGTGAATGGTACTGATTTGAGATTTGGAATAGATGAAATTAAAATGGTATAAATTGTGCATTTGGTTAATGATTTTGGCTGCCTAATTGTATGATGAAATGGTATCATTTTGGTTGTTTAGGTGAGCATGAATCAGGGTGGCAAATTGGCCTTACAAATGGCCTATTTTTGTCCACACAAGTGTGTGTCTCGGCTGTGTGCGACACACGGTTATGTTACACGGCCATGTGTCCCTTGGTGTTGAAATTGAATTGAAGTCGGTATGCTCCACATGGGCGTGTGACTGACCGTGTGGTACAGGTCAGTATACCCCCTGATTGGCACACGACCTAACACACGGGCGTGTGACTTGGCCGTGTTGCATAACTCTCCAGTTTTCACACGGTCTAACACACGAGCATGTCCTTGGCCATGTGATACAAGTCAGTATGTATGCGCTGTTTCCACACAGCCTATTCACATGAGCGTGTGACCCCTGTATGGCTAAAATTTTTCTAAGTTTCCAAAGTTTTTGTATGTTATTGGTTTAGTCCCGAACCACTTCTAAAGTTTGTTTAAGGCCTTGTAGTCCCTTATCAGGGACAATGTAATTTTGTTGAATGATTTATGAGAATGAATGATTTATGTTTGATAAATGTATGCTATATGTTGTGAATTGATCAGTAATACCTCGTAACCCTACTCCGACGACGGATACGGGTTAGGGGTGTTAGACTGTAACATCCCGATTTTGGGCCTGGTCAGAATAGTGGTTTTGGGACCACAAATCTGACAAATAAAATTTTATTTTTATTATATTTTTATGGTCTACGATTTCACGGAATAATTTTGTGAAAATTTCGTTCAAAAATTTTGACGTTTGGGCACTCAATTTAGTAAAAAGAACTAAATTGTAAAAGGTTGCAAAATGTGTGTTCTAGTTCACAAAGGTACTAAGTACTTGTGAGTAATGGGTTTTTAAATTGGATATCCTTAAATGGTAAAAAGCCCATTTTGTAATTAGTGGACAAAAATGGACATGGCATGGTATGTTTTTATTTATTTTTCATTAAGGGTGTTTTAGTAATTTGGCAAATAAAGCCAAAATAACTAAGAAAAAGATGTCATCTTCTTCATTTTTATCATGCCATAACCGTATATGGAGATGGAAGACATGGCTAGGGTTTGTAAAACTTCCAAGCTTGATTGTAAGTCCATCTTTGCCCCGTTTTAATGTTCTTTGCATTTTTGAAATCCTCATAGCTCGATTTACCCATTTCTACCATTAATTTGAGCTAAGGTTCATGTTTAAAAATTGACCCATATGTGAAATGCATGCATTTTGATGTCTAATGATAGAAAATGAGTGTTGGGTGTTAGATAAACAATTTTTTCCAAGCGATTTTACGTGAAAACGAGTAAAACAACATAATCGGTAAAAATACCTAATGTTCATAAGTACATGTTAGAGTGAGAATTTGATGTTACCATAGAAGGGAAAAATGATCAACATATCATAAAAGATAAGAAAATAGGATGAAGTTTAATTTCCGAACCTTGGGGCAATAGTGCAAATATGCAAAAGTTTAGGGGTCAAAATGCAAATTTGTAAAAATATGATTTATGGACTCATTTGAATAATGTGAGTAATAAATGAGTTATATTTGTAATGTTAGATCAAGAAAATCAGGATTCGGGCCAAAATCGAAAAAATACCAAGTAATGGACTTAAATGGTAAAAATGACCATTTTCGTATACAAGGTAAGTTCATATGACTTTTAATAATGCAATGTGTATTTTAATGTTAGTGCTTTGATAGTATATGAGATGTAAGTCTATATAAAAATAAATGTACTTGAAATGGTTTATTTATGCTTATTTGCCATTGAACTATGACAAATGAATATATGAGTTGAATAAAATGAGACATCCAAAAAAGTATCGACAAAGTTCCGACATCTGAAAAGCCCCGTATGAACCTTAAGAATACTTAGGATACATATTTCATGACATGGATTTCCGATATGTGATATCGTGTAAGACCATGTCTGGGACGTTGGCATTGACTTTTGTTTTACGTGTAAGACCATGTCTGGGACATTGGTATCGTATCTGATTTCGTGTAAGACCCTGTCTGGGACAGTGGCATCGATGTTTGATTACATGTAAGACCACGTATGGGACGTTGGCATTGTATATGCTTTCCGAGCTATCCACGTATCCTTATGTTTCCAAACGGTTCAAACGGGCATTTCGAGAAAGTAAATGATTTTGTGAAATTGGATTTGATTCAGGTACGTTTGCATGTATATGTGCAAGAAAGCAAAGGTATGTATTTGCCATTATGTGCTCGTATGACTATGATGATTCACGGTAATATATATATCCTTGTGTATTATGTATGAACGGTAATGTTATATGATTTGATGAAAGTATGAGGGTTTGTGGAAAGATACATGTATGATATTAAATCATGCCTATGAGTACAAAATAACAATGAATTTTACGATAGCTATTGTGATTTTGCACCGAAATAGTGTTGAACAGTAGCAGTAGCTCAACTTTGAAACATCACCATAAATAGTGGAAGTCGAATTAGAGGCTGAATAATATATGAAATTAAATCTTAATGAGTCTAGTTTCACATAAAGGAAAATTTTGTATTATGAGATATTTGAGTTCTTGTGAGATAAAGTCGGAGTGATTCCAGACTCCCTATCTTATCTTTAGAAAATCACTAAAAATTGTATAAAAATAATTGTAAGTTATAATTTATATTATTAAAATACTTATTGAGTCTACTTTCTAGAAATATAGACGGGAGTATTATCTCAGTTCTGTATTATGAGATAAATAATTTTTAGTGAAGAGAGGTCAGAACTATTGGACAACGAAATAGGGGAAACTTTAATGAATAAAATGTACTAATTGGATAAACCAAAAATGCTGAAAATTTTATGGTAAGAATATATTTGAGTCTAGTTTCTGTGAAAATTAACGGATATTAATTAGGAATCCTGTAGCTCAAGTTATAAATAAATTACCGACTATGACTCGAGTAGACAGATTGACCAGAATATGAATAAAAGTGTAATTATAGTTGTTTTACCTAAGGAAACATATTGGTAAATTGCTTATTAATTTCATATGGACTTACTAAGCGTAAAGATTACCCCCCTCTCCATTTCTTTTCGTATTGGCAGGTCGGCTCGGGGTTGGAGATCGTCAGAGGCAGCATCACACTATCAAAATGTTGATGTGAAGCGTCGATAAACTTCAAGTGTTTTCAAGTGAGTGGCATGTATAGAGGTTTAGTTTGTATGATAGTTGTTAGTATGATTTGGCCAAACAAATTGACTTATTATGGTTAAATCGTGTATAGCCATGTGATATGGTTTATATTCGATTATTGGGTTGTAAGTCTAATTGATTATGCATGCTTGATCCATTGCTTTATGATATGTGCGTAGTGATGTCTTAATACGATTGAATGTATGATATGTCATGCTTATGTGGTGGATAGATTATGATTAATAGATGTGACCATATTCTTAATGTAAAGGTGTAAGGTAAGAATAAGTAATATTGTTGTTAAACATGAAATTGGTGTGGAACGTCTTAGTCAACACGTTATTCTATGTATGTGAATTGATGGTATGTCTAGGCTTGGTATAAAATGAGAATAAGATCTGGTATATCTAGTTTTGGTTAATGTAAGAACGTGTATTACATGCATGATGGTAGGAAAATGATACATTTGCATCAAAATAGAGGATGTTGAATGTTATTGAAACCATGTGGGTGTATGTAGGGTGACAAAAACGCTTGGAAATAGCCTAAGAGTTAATTACACGGGTTGAGACGCGGCCGTGTGTCTCAACCGTGTGAGGGACACGGCCTGGAGACACGGGTGTGTAGCCTGGCCGTATGGTTCAATTTGTGTGTTGACGTCATAAATAGAGAGTTACACGGCCTGAGGACATGGGCGTATCCAAGACACATGGGCGTGTGACTCTATTTTAATGGTAAAATTTTCTATGTTTTCCCAGAACTTTCGAAAGTTCTCGATTTAGTCCTGAAACCTTTCTAAAGTATGTTTTGGGCTCGTAGACCCAAATAAGGGACCATGTGTATGTGAATGAATGTTTCGAAATAAAAATAAAATTTTATAACCTGTATTTTAGTTGGATGTTTGTATGTTTGTCCGGTAATGCCTCGTACCCTATCCCGGTCTCTGGTATGGGTAAGGGGTGTTACATAGACACTATCTTATTTATGGTCTAACTACCATTTAAGGACTCATACTATAAGGTTCTATAGCTATTTAATACTTTTGGCTACTAGAACTCAACTTTTGCACTTTATGGGGTTTAGTCCATTTTGTCAAAATGAGCATGTAAACGGTAAAATTTCTTAACAAAATTCTTATACGGTACTTCTATCATGCTGTAGGAAATAAAATAAATAAAATGAATTTTTTGACTTCGGACTTGTGGTCCCGAAACCACTATTTTAATTTCACTGAAAACGGGCTATTACAACACTCCTCCTAAAGGGATTTTTGTCCACGAAAATCTTACCAGATAAGAGGTTCAAATATTGCTTTCTCATAGCTTCATCGGGTTCCCAAGTGGCTTGTTCTATTTTGTGTAGCTGCCAGAGAACTTTTACTAAACCTATGTTCTTCTTTCTCAATTCTTTCACCTCTCGTGCCTGAATTCTGATCGGTTTTTCACTATATGACATATTAGGCTGAATCTCGACATCCATCTGAGAGACAACATGTGAAGGGTCAGATTGGTATCATCGTAACATAGACATGTGAAAGTCATTATGAATCTTTTCTAATTCTAACGGTAAGGCTAATCGATACGTAACAGGGCTGATTCTTTCAGTATTCTTATACGGCCCAATAAATCACTGACTTAGCTTTCCATTGTGACCAAACCTAAGAACTTTCTTCCAGGGTGATACTTTCAAGAATACCTTGTCGCTGACTTGAAATTCTATGTCTTTACGTTTAAGATCCGCGTATGATTTATGGCGATCTGAAGCTGCTTTCAAACTATTTCGGATCACCTTTACGTTTTCTTCAGTCTCAAAAATCAAATCAATCCAATAAATCTTTTTTTCACTGAGCTCAGTCTGGTATAACGAAGTTTGGTATTTACGACCATACAAAGTTTCATACGGTGCCATCTTTATGCTTGACTAAAAACTGTTGTTATATGCGAATTCAACCAACGGGAAATATTTCACTCAGTTACCTTCAAACTCCAATACACAACAATGAAGCATATCCTCGAGAATCTGAACTACTCGCTCAGATTGACCATTGGTCTGAGGATGAAATGCAGTGCTAAAATACAATCGCATACCTAAAGCTTCTTGTAACTTTCTTCAGAATCGTGATGTAAACTGTATATCTTTATCCAAAATGATAGAAACTGGTACCCTGTGTAATCTAACAATATCAGAAACATATAACTCAGCTAACCTGTCAAGGGAGAAATCTGTATGTACTGGAATAAAATGTGCTGACTTTGTCAATCGATCAACAACAACACAAATGTCATCTTTCATTCTCAGAGATAAGGATAAACCTGATACAAAATCCATAGTAACTTGATCCCATTTCCACTCCGGTACCATCACTTGCTATAATAATCCAGAAGGTACCTGATGTTTAGCTTTAACTTGCTGACATACCAAGCATCTCGATACAAAGTCAAAAATTTCACGTTTCATTCCTGGCCATCAGTATATCTATTTCAAGTCAATGTACATCATATTACTTCTAGGATGAACAAAAATCTACCACTATGAGCTTCGGGTATGATTTTCTGAATGAGCTCTAGATTCTTCGGTAGACAAATTCTACCTCTAAGCAATAAACAATCATTGGGTCCTATCTAAAATTCTGAATAAGAATTTGACTTACACTGTGTTGTTTAACTAGCAACTCGTCATCACATTTCTGAGCTTCGCACTATAAAAACATCGGTTTAGCTTTCAACTCGGCTAGTATTGAACCATCATCAAATAATGTCAGTCGTATGTTCATTGCTCGTAGAGCAAATAAAAACTTTCTATTCAGAGCTTCAGCAACCACATTCACTTTTCTCAGATGATAATCAATAATCAATTCATAATCTTTTTAATAGTTTGCTCCATCTGCGCTGTCTCAGATTCAAATCTTTCTGCAACATTAGATACTTCAAACTCTTGTGATTGGTAAATATATGACATTTTTCACCGAACAAATGATGTCGCCAAATTTTCAAAGCAAACACAATAGCTGCCAACTCTAGGTCGTGTGTCAGATAATTCTTTTAATGCAGCTTTAACTGTCTAGAAGCATAAGCTATAACTTTTCCTTCCTGAATCAAAACATAGCCTAAACCATTTAAAGTTGCATCACTAAAAATCACAAATTCTTTACCCGATTCAGGCTGAGCCAGAATTGGTGCTTTAGTCAAAAGTGTTTTTAACTGATTGAAACTTTGCTAACATTTCTCGGACCATTCAAATTTCACATCTTTCTGTAATAGTCATGTCATCAGTGTAGCTATCATCGAGAACCCTTTGACGAATCTTCGTTAATAACCAGCTAGTCCCAAAAAACTACTAACTTTGGATATGTTTCTCGGTGGTTTCCAGTCAACAATTGTCAAAATTTTACTCGGATCAACTTTGATGCCTTCAGATGATACTATATGTCTCGAAAAACTAAATTCTCGAAGCCAAAACTCACATTTGCTAAATTTAGCAAAACGTTGTTTCTTTCACAGAGTTTGCAACACAATTCTCAAGTGTTCAGCATGCTCAGACTTGTCTCGAGAATATATCAAAATGTTATCAATAAAAACTATAACAAATTTGTCTAAATACGGTCTGAAGATTCTGTTTATCAAATCCATAAATACTATAGATGCATTAGTTGCACCAAATGGCATTACAAGAAATTCATAGTGTCCGTACCTAGTTCTGAATGCAGGTTTTGGTACATTCGAATCATTCACTCGTAGTTGATAGTAGCCAGAATGAAAATCAATCTTTGAGAATACAGTGACACATTTCAACTGGTCGAACAGATCATTAAATCGAGGCAGTGGATATTTATTGTACTAGCCCAATTTAGACCCTATTCGGAAAAGTGGTTTTGGGACCACAAATCCGAGTCAGAAAAATTTTTAAAAATTATTTTGTGTTTAATATGTGTGAATTAATATTCGTGAAATTTTCCTATTTTAATTTTGTCGTTTGAGTGCCCGATTTAATAAAAGGGCTTAATTGCGTAAAATAGATAATTTATGGTTTAATTTGTAAGGTCTAAATTGTTGTTGTCTTTATTGCATGAGGTCTTTAAGTTTCAATATTACCATATGAATTAGTGATGGACGGTTGTGGCCTTAATATATAAGTTTTAGTTATTAAATATCAAAGGTTAAGGTAGTAAAATATGTAATAATATGTATTAAATAAAACATAAAATTTAAAAGCCATTTTGTTCATCTTTCTTCCCATGACTGAAACATCAAAGAAAGAAAAGAAATAAAGTTTTTAAGGGTTCGGCCAAAGACTAGCTTGATTAAGGTATGAAACTAGCTTGTTTTTTTGATAATTTTTACGTTTTTTAGATCATTGCAGTGTAATGTACAAAGCCCATGCTTTAATTTTTTATTTTGATTAATATTTTGAGTTATGCCATTGATGAATAATTGACCTTTGTGATGTTACTTGATGAATTATGAAAGATATGTTTTGGATTAACATGTTTTGTATTGGAATTTTTGATGAATTTTGAGTAATTAGGGCTGAATTTCAAAAATAATAAATTGAGGGACTAAAATGTGAAATAAATGAAATGTATAGACTTGTATGAGCATAAGGAAGATTTTGCCTAAGCATGGTGTACTCAGAATTTGCATGTTTTGTGTTTTGTGCAATTTGGACTAAATTGTAAAAAGTGTGAAATGTCAGGGCAAAATAGTAATTTTCCAATTTATGTGTTTTTGGACCAAATTGAATGAAATTATGTTTGAATGAGTTTAATTTGAATGTGTTTATATCAAGAACCAAAGAAACCAGATTTGGATCAAGGGAAAACCAAAGTTATCGAATGATCATCTCGTTCCGATTATCGTTGTCTGAGGTAAGTTTATAAGCAAATAAATGCTGTTCATTTTGAATATATGTGAATTTAAAATGCTGAATTGAATTTTATGAGCATATATATATGATGGCCGAATGGTTATATACATGGGAGCAATGCGTACAAGTTCGATTCAACCGAGATACGACGTCTAAAAGCCACGTACGAACCTGAAAAATATTTAGGATACATATGTCATGACATAGGATTCCGATATGTGTACTCGTGTAAGTCTACATCTGGGGCGTTGGCATCGTTATGTGATTACATGTAAGACCCTGTCTGGGATAGTGGCATGATATGTGATTACATGTAAGACCACGTTTGGGACATTAGCATTGTACGATATGTGAGACTATCTGAGTATCCTATTTAATTCCGAATGGTTCAACGGGCAATGATAAGTTAAGACCGAATGTAAAATCAAGTTAAAAGGCTCAGGTATGTATACATACTAAGTTATGAAAATATGGTAAGTTGGATGTTTAAATTGATGATATAAAATTTATACGTTAATATGAACTATTTGTATGCATATGTGAATGTATACATTCGGCCAAATAATGTATTTGTGATATAGAAAATGAAGGTTAAACATGCTAATGTTCAAATGAGTATTCGGCCAAAGAAAAACTTATGCAAAATTATATGTCTTGAGATATGAAATTATAAGTTTGGAAATGTATATGAATTTATGATGGTTTATTTTAGTTTATCTAAATTGAATTATGAATGTGACTGAATGTCTTAATTACTTATGACTTACTAAGCTGTGGAAGCTTACTGTGTGTGTTTTCTCTATGTTTTATAGATTGTGGAAGCTAGTTACGAGCTTAAGGATCGTTAGAGAAGTCTATCACACTATTGACTGTTTCGGTACTTTTATAAGTTTGAACTTGAACCTATGACATGTATAGGCTAGTTTATATATTTGATTTTGGGGTATGTAAATATGAGCCATGCGAAAATGGCTTATTATTTAGTTAAGCTTGGATTTTATGCTTTGATCAAATGATGGTTATGTTTGGTTTTGGTGTTTCGGCTATGGCTTATATATATAATTATATATATATATGTGAATCTTGTTTGATATGCTTTGTTAAGGTTTTGTTATGTGAATTGGGATTAAGGTAAATTCGGTTATGGCATATAGAGGAAGTGAAGTTGATATGGTCTATTAATATTTGAGGTTTAGTATGTTTGATCGTGGATGGGTTTATTTTGGTAAAAATTTTAAAGATATATGTGTTTGATGAATGTATTCGGCTATGATATTAAATTTAGGTAATGAATATAATTTGTTTGAAATTCGGCAGTTGAGATTGAATTAGGTCTTTATGGGTTGTGTTGGCAGTTGTTTAATGACATGGTATTGATATGTGGTTAGTTAATTAGGTAATGTATAAGGTGTACTGATGACTAAGGAATGGTCATTTAGGTTTTTTGATGTAATTATTTGATTTGAATATATTGTACAATATAAATCGGATATATGGTATGAAAGTGATTTAAGTATGTTCAGCATGATTAAATCTCGTTTGGAAAGAAGTTTAGTTTAATCATTTGGTAAATAAATATATATGTGAAATGTTATAAAGTGGATTAATTTGAATTGATACATTGAGCAAGAAATGAATGTAACCTATATTATATAATCTAGGCTTTTAAATGATTTTTTTTAAGAAATTGAATATAGTGATAGTGAGTTAGCCGAATATGTATATGTAATTGATGATCTTGTCGTATTAAATAAATAGTATGTAAGTATGTTCGTCCTAGCCAAAATTTGATACTTGAGTTGTTCTATTTATAAATTTATATCCGGTCAAATGGTAATGACCTTAAGGTTGTTTGTATGTTTGCTTGTTTTG
This sequence comes from Gossypium arboreum, assembly GCF_025698485.1. Classification (NCBI taxonomy): domain Eukaryota; kingdom Viridiplantae; phylum Streptophyta; class Magnoliopsida; order Malvales; family Malvaceae; genus Gossypium; species Gossypium arboreum. The sequence continues at coordinate 71,360,478 of NC_069081.1, forward strand.
CAACATGTATTGTTTTAGTTTGGTTTAGTATTCATTCATGTGAAGTTAATAAAATGATATATTTGCTATGTGGAAAAAGTATAATAGACTATGTTTTCAAAAGCCAATCTGCATATGTCATTAGTAAATAAATTTTGTTATATGATATGTTTGGTTATTAAGTACATATATATCATTGAGATATTAAATGCTGAAATTTTCTAAGGTATTAGGTTTCTCTAATGATAATAATTCATGAATTTTGTTTGTATTTAAAAGCATATTATATATGACTTTGAGTTTTCATTGATATTTGTATTATGATTTAAATTATGTGTTTAGTCTTTAAACAGATTTATGTTTTAGTTATGTGAATATAACATATGTGTATATGTGAATGTTCGGAAGTTGTGTTCTGTCCGGTAATGCCTCATAACCCATATCCGTTGCCGAAATAGGGTTAGGGGTGTTACATTTATCCTTGATTGTAACCTTTTTGAGCTGACGGTAGTCAATACACAATCTCATCGATCTGCCCTTTTTCTTAACAAACAGAACCGGTTCACCCCAAGGTGAAAAACTAGGTCGAGCAAAACCCCTATCTGTCAATTCTTGCAGCTGTGCTTTCAACTCTTTCAACTTAGTAAGATTCATTCTGTAAGGTGCTATTGATATCAGTGATGTCTTCGGTACTAATTCAGTATCAAACTCAACCTCTCTGATTGACGGTAATCTAGGTAACTCTTCTGGAAAAACATCAGGATACTCACAAACTACTGGTACTAGTTTAAGCTTCGAGTCAGACACTTTAGAATCCAATACATAAGCAAGGTAAGCATTTATAACCTTTTCTTACATATTTTTGTGCTGACATAGCTGAAATAACCATAACCCACTCGAATTATCTGATTCAATGCGAAGCATCTCATGGTTCTGACATTTCAATACAATAAGCTTTCGTATATAGTTTACAATAGCGTCGTGTAAAGTTAGAAAATTCATGCCCAAAATCACGTCAAATTCATCAAACAGTAATAGCATCAAACCAACCAAAAAAACTGCAACCCTGAGTCATCAAAAGACAATTCTTGCAAACTTTATCAACTAGTACATACTGACCTAGAGGGTTCGACACTTTAACCACGAATTCAGTGGACTCAATCAAAACAGTAACGTCAATATTAAAAATAGAGAAAGTACCGATAATAACATCTAGCACAGAAGCATCCTCTCGGATTTCTCTGGGCAATCTCTAAAATAGTGGTCAAGGGAACTACATCTGAAGCATGCTCCATTCTTCAGTCGACACTCACCATAATGTGGTCTTTTACAATGCTTGCACTTGGGCCAAACACCTCTGACACTACCCACACTTGCTACAGGTGTAGCCTGAGCTTTAGGACCAGATCGTCGGTTGCCTCTATCTCTACTAGAGTACCCCACTAAAGCTGTAGAGTGGTTGCGATGTTCTTTTGATCTCTTTTATGTTGACTGATATGACTTTCCATTCGATCTCTTTCTCAAGTCTCTAACTTCAAAATCAGCATGTCTTTTCTCTTTACTCAGCTCCTCGGCCTTATGTGCTCGGTGAACTAATACAATGAATTTTTTCAGCTCAAGAATTCCTACTAGAAGCTTAATGTCTTCATTTAACCCATCTCCAAATCTCTTACAACTAGTAGTCTCAGTTGAAATACACTCCCGGACATATTTTCTCAGTCTAACAAATTCCCCTTCATACTCTGACATAATCATACGACCCTGTATGAGTTCAAGAAATTCTTTACGTTTCTAATCTAGAAATCTTTGACTAATATATTTATTTCAAAACTTGGTTTAAAAGAATTCCCAGGTGATTCGCTCTCTCGGTACTACAGAAATCAACATGTTCCACCACTGATAAGCTGAATCTTTCAACAAAGATACCGCACACTTAACACATTCGGCCGCTGAACAAGACAATTTGTCAAAAACTCTAAATGTATCTTCACAGTAGCTTAGAATTCTTCACCCCCATATTTACGAATCTTATCAATAGGTGGCTCACTAACTCAAATAGGTTCCAAACCTTGAGGAATAACAGGAACTGGTTGGGGAGCAGGAGGAGGTGGAGGTTGTTGAGCAGAGGGATTCGTTCGTAAAAACTCAGTGAACCATTCACTCATCATTTAGAAAAAGTCTTCCTTAGCCTCTCCTTCCTAGTCCTCAGATACGGGCCTTGCACCACTCGATGCTACTCCATGAATGGAGGCTTGAGCTTTACTTTCTATTTCATCGGAGTTAGCTCGGTTGGATATCATTGCTATATGAAAACATGTTGTAAAACGGTCAGAAGATATCACACTATCACAAGTTATATAATGGCATGTATATCTAGACTCGTACATGCTACATTCAGTCTGAGAATCGACTAAACCGTAGCTTTGATACCAATAAATGTAACACCCCTTACCTGTACCTGAGATCAGAACAAGGTACGAGGCATTACCGTACATAGACAGGGCATTTTCAAAACACATGGGTCATCAAATTTCATTCCAAATTAAAACCATCAAATTTCATTCCAAATTAAAACCAATCAAATAGAATCATATTGTGTCCAAAACATACATTAAAAAAAATCCGGGACTAATCCAAGAACTTAAGAGAATTCTAAGAAAATTTCTAGGGTTGAGCCTCACACGCCCGTGTGGAGGTAATACACAAGCCCGTGTGCTTTGGGAAACGCCCGTGTCCCTTACCCGTGTGGGATTTCTAAAAATTATTTTTCAATTCGAACCTACAGGGTTTTTCACACGGCCGATCACACGCCTGTGTCATTGGCCCGTGTCCCCCACACGGCCTAGACACACTCGTGTCCTCGATCGTGTCCAAAAACCTGGACATTTTGTTTCTGACGTCATCACTTATTTAGGGGCACACGGCCATGGAACAAGCCCATGTGCTAGGCCGTGTCATTCACACGGTTGAGACACACGGTCGTGTCTCTACTCATGTGTTTACTACCATGCAAACTGACTTAGAAATTTTAGGTGCAGGGGACACACAGCTGAACAACAAGCCCAAGGGGCTGGCCATGTGTCACATACGGCCTAGTCACATGCCCGTGTGTCTACCCGTGTGGACCTTTTTAGAGGCTATTTTCCAAGCCATTGGTCACCCTCAATCACTCATACATTCAAACACACTTTACAACATGCAACATGACATATTTATACACTCAAACATTCCACACAATGGAACTCTCACATCTTCATAATCTCATTTTATTGCACCCTCATTTGTTACACCATTTAGAGGCATTCCGCACCCAATTCATGCATTTTAAACTTGTTACCATAACCTCAAATTGTGTGTTCATGCATATAGTCATTTTATGTCATTAGGTCATCCTTTAACCTTTAGCACTTGATCCACACTTTACCATACATTCATCAATCAACAAAATACCACATCATTATCATGCATTCACCAAGAAATAACATATCCTAAGACACTAACACATGCATGCATGGGTAATTAGATTACAACCCAAATGATCAAATATGAGATATATCACATGGCCATTACAAAAGAATCATCATCATCATAGGCCTTCACAAACTGGCCAAATAACATGACACATATCACAAAATGACCAAGTTCCTATACATGCCATATTCAAAATAATAATTTCACTATACCCAATAGTCTTTTGATAGTGTGATCGAATACTCCGATAGCTTCCGATCCTCGAGCTAGCTTGGCAGAACTACAAAGGATGGAAAGAGAGGGGAGTAAGCATTAAAGCTTAGTAAGTCCATATACAAATAATATGTAAAAGTAATAAACAATCAACATGTAAAAACATGGTAACATATACATAAAGATTTCTGTCCATTCAGACCTTTTTGCTTACTCATCATATGTTCATACATTCTTGCTCATCTTAAATCGATCCTTATCAAAGCATTACTCATAGGTTTAGCGTACGTACCTGTACTCATCGTAGAGTATCGATAACCATACCTCTTTCATATGCCCTCCTCGGGACTTTCATTACAATCGTTACATTACCCGTTGAACACTCGAAATACTATTGGATACGTGGAAACCTTGCACATAAATGCCGCATATACAATCGTAGCCGAAGCGACCACATAACATGTAACACATCCATAATGAACTCGGACCTCTCAATGAGCTTGGATGTTAAATGAATCATATCCATCATGAACTTGGACCACTCAACGAGCTCGGATGCTCGCATCCATAATGAACTCAAACCTCTCAACGAGCTCGGATGCTCCATATCTCACGAACCCGGACCACTCAACGAATTCGTACTTCTTAGTTCCTAGTGACATGTCACTTGTATCCTAAACTATTCCTAAGGTTCAAACGAGATTTTCCTCACTTGCATAAAGTATCTCCATCGTACTTGCCCGTGACGTTGTGGTTAACGACCATGATAACATTAATACTTTCATAACAATCAATAGGCATATAACTCATAATTACAATAAAACATTTATCACATTATATGAAAGCATTAAAACATACTACAATACGACATTATTTGCACATGTACTTACCTCGGTACAAAATGATGATAATCGAGCCTAGTCGTTGTATACTTTATTCTTTCCTCGATCAAGTCCTGATTCACGTTTTTCTTGATCTATAATGTCAAATTTAACTTATTTATTATTCACATTATTCAAATGGGTCCATAAATCATACTCTTCCAAATTTACATTTTTGACCCCTAAACTTTCACATATTTATGATTTAGTCCCTAGGCTCGTAAAATGAAATGCATGCATTTTCTTGATTACCTAAGCTTGGTCGAACCTCTTCTATGCTCATATCAGCCCATATTTTCTTTTATTTCATATTATTACTACTCACTTTTACACTTTTACAAACAAGTCCCTTGTTTAGGTGTTTTCACTAAAAATCACCTTAAAAAAAAAGATGTTCACCATGCATCAAACATTCATATTCATCCATAAATCATTAAAATACAAGCATGTCATGCATGGGTAAATTTTCATACATGAACCCTAGCTCAAAATATAGCTAGAAATGGGTAGATCATGTTACCAGGACTTTAAAAATATAAAGAACATTAAAAACTGGGCTAGGGAACACTTATTATTGAGCTTGGAAATGTTGAACAAAATCCTAGCTATGGTGTTTTGTGATTTTTTAGTAGCCAATGAGGAAGATGGACACATTTTTGGTTTGATTTTTCCCTTTTTATTCTTTTAATTACCTAATAACCAAAATGCCTTTAGGGTTTCTCTTTCCAATCCTTTTCTATGCATGTCCATTTTTGTCTAAAAATTAAAAATTGGTCAAATTGCTAATTAGGACCTTCTAATTCATAATCTAATGCAATTTCATGCTTAAAGCTTCTAGAATGCAAGTTTTGTGCTTTATTCAATTTGGTCCCTAAAATGCAATTAGACATTTTATGCATAGAATTTCTTCATGAAACTTTCACACAAGCATGCATTCATAACATAAACCCCATAATAATCATAAAATAATTATTTCTATCTCAGATTTGTGGTTTCAAAACCACTGTTCTGACTAGGCCCTAATTCAAGATGTTACAATAAATGTAACACCCCTAACCCATATCCATCGCTGGAACAGGGTTACAGACCATTACAAGAATTTTCTAATCAAATGAACACCTAATTATAAACATTTCATATCATATCAATACTCATATTTAAACCAATAAAAATCATACATAATGTCCTTTATACGAGCCCTCGAGGCTCTAAATACACGTTAGAAATAAGTCAGGACTAAATCAAAAACTCAGAGAATTTTTCAGAAAACATTAAAAATTTTCAACACTGCAGCGGTTACATGGCCAAGAGACACGCTCTTGTCTTAGGCCGTGTGGGCACTCAAAGTAGGGACACACAGTCGTGTCCCAGCCCGTGTCCATGCCCGTGTAACTCACTGACTTGGTCACACGGCCAAGCCACATGCCCGTCTGCCAGGCCGTGTACCCTTTGAAATAACCTCACACGCTCGTGTGTCAGGTTGTGTGTTAGGCCGTGTAACAGCCTGACTTGCAACCCTTCGAAAGTTACAACAGACACACGCCGTGTATCTGCCCGTGTGGACGAAAATAGGCCATTTTACAAGTAATTTTTCCTCACCCATTAAGGTATATACCTATAATAAAAATTGCACATATATGCAAGCCATAACAAGATATCCAAATTAAGCATAAGCAAGTCCTATACATATGGCATAACATCATACAACCAATATGCCCTTAGGCACCTCAAATGACAATATATAAACATGTCTAACCAGGTATTCCATTTGACCAAACCATGTATTCCATTTGACCAAACCATGTATTTCATTTGACCAAATAATCAACTAACTTATATGCATATTTGCATCAATATATATCATGTAATTTACTTACCAAATATATACAAAATGGTACTAATCATGCCATTCAACCACAAGTATATATAATCATTTAAGCCATTCAAAAAAAGTACCAATTCTAAATATTTCCAACAAGTCACAAGCCATATATAATATGCATATTCAACCATCATTTCATCTTTCATCATTCAACTATATTAAGTCATTCATCAACCATTATAAGGCTAATATTTACATGCCATGAACTAAGCTTATATCATTATCAAACTGCTAAATCACAAGCCAAACTAAATAACCATTTCCAACAACCAAACACATGGCCAACATTAGCCAAAATACCTATTCATGCCATTATATCCAAAATTAAACAACCGAATGTACCAAAAGAGCCGATGGATAGTGTGATATAACTCCAACAAGCTTCCAACTCGAACGAGTTTTTGATGCATTATAAAACACTAAAAAATAACACTTAGTAAGCATTTAAGTTTAGTAAGTTCGTTTAACGTAGAATTTAAGTTACCATTTAGTCATATATTATGTAAGTAAACATAGCATATCCCAACACAATTTGGCCAAATGCCTAAGTACATATACACCAACCATGTTAGCCATGTAAATACATATATAAACTAATAATCATGGATGAGCACAACAATTGATTAAGTTTCATATACATGTATCTTCCAATTCAAGTTTCCATATAGCATGTAACAATATTTCCATATAATTCATATGTACCACTGTAATAGTCCATAATGAACCCTTACTGTATAGGCCTAAAATTGCTTAGCCCATTATAACCCAAAAATAAAGGCCAGTAAACAATAATGTTCAATTACAGGCCCAAATTATTAACCACTAAAACCCAACTACATAATCCCTAGCCCAAGTTACAAACCCGAAACAGAAATCAAAACCTAACCCACTAACTATTTTCAGAAATTGAAAACCCTAAGCCACCAAGCCGCCGCTCACGCGCACCGTAGCTTCCATGCATGCATAGCCTTCACGCTCCACATCGACACGCCCATGAACGGCTTCTCCACGCATACATACCTGCAAAACAGAATGCCAGCATGCAAATAACCGAACATAACAACAATACAACAAGAAAATAAGATTTTTTGTTTTTTTTCTGTATATTTTTCTTGATTTATTTTGGCTATAAAAAGGCCATTGTAAACACTGTAAAAGGGGGGGGAATGTACACAAAAATCAACAGAGAACAACCAAAAGAATACACTTCAAAGGTGGTCTATTTATCGCCGTTTCTATTATGTTTTTTTTTTCTTTTTATTTTTCATTTTCATTCGAATCCACGATACAAATACTAAAATATAAGAGAGAGAGGAAGAGGCTCACCGGAGTCATTTCGTGCTCGCGCCATTGGAGGGGTTTTACTCCGTTTGTCACAATCGGATCTTGGGAGGGTCGAAAGCTTTCCTCTTTCGTTCTTTCGGGTTAAGGAGACTAGGCTTGCAAGGGTGTTTCAAAAGCGGGGCTGAAAAGCTCATTCTCCGCAACGCAGGCCATTGGCCACAGTGACAGTTGAGGGTATGGATGGTGGCCCTTGCGGCCAGAAGAAAAGGGAAGTAGATGAGAGGTTTTAAAGTTTTTAGGTTTTTTTTTAAAAAAACAAGGGTTAAAATGATTTTTAAACAAAAACATTTGATTTAAATAATAAAGGGGAAACGACGCCGTTTTGTTGGAGCTAGGTCCGCGTGTTGACCCAACCCGCAGGGAGGGTCCAGGCGTTTTTGTCCTAAATGGGGAATTTGCGCATTTGGTCCTTCTTCCTCTCTTGGTCTTTCAAATTGATTTATTTTTATTTTTCAATTTTTCCCCATGATTTTACCAGTGATTCATTTGGGTCCGCATTTGAACGATGCGTTTTGAGGGCTTGGGATATTTTCCCAATCAGTCCCTCTCTTTTTTGCGCGCGTTCATCTGGATCCTTATTATGTTTCGTCAATTTTTGTATTTTATAATTTGTACCCTATATTTGTTTCCAATTACAATTAAATCCTTAACCTTTTACAACTTCAATTTCCTTTATTTTTATTTTTTTTAAAAAATGTTTATTTAATATTTTATTTAGTACTTTACTTATTGTATTACTTTCATTATTATTATTATTTGGTTTATTTTTGTTGATTATTTTATATCTTTTTACATACTTTTAAATGTTAGATGTATTGTTATTATTATTATTATTATTATTATTATTATTATTATTATTATTATTATTATTACTACTATTATTATTGTTATCATACTATTAAATTAATTAGATAAATACTTACTATTTATTCGTTTGTTTATTTACTTATCATTTTCTATATAAATTCATTTTATTTTCCTTTTTTACAAATTTCTATTTTATTTGTTTATTTCAAGTTTTTACATAATATCTATTTCAAACTCTTATACATATTATTTGTTTTAAATGTTTTATTGTTTATTTTGAACTTTTCTTCATGTGATTTATTTTGTTTTTCATATATATATATATATATACATTACTTATTTTATATTTTGTCATATATTATCGTTTCTTAAATCATTTTGTATATTATTGATTTTCAGATTCTTTTCTCACATTATTATTTTGAACTCATTTATTATCATTTTCAAATTATTTTTACATTCTATTTCGATTGGCTTTGTATTTTTAATTCATTTGTCTTTGATTATCATGTTAGTTTGTCAATAATGTATATTATGTGATTTTATTAGTACATTCAATCTTGTTTACGTGGCAATTTCATTCGCATATCATGGTTTCAAAGTAAAAAATACACCTCTTTTAAGCAAAATACTTAATATTATTATTCAAAAGTTTTAGAAAATAAGGCAATATTCGGTATTTGAGAGCTTCGAGAAAATCGTGCCCTAACTTACTGAGTTTCAATTTTCTCATTGAGTCTAAATAACTGAATATCCTTTTAAAATTTCAATGCATGAGTTTTGGAAATCATGTGATGATCTTGGTATCGAGGGTTTGAAATGTCGTATCCTAACGTGCTGGATATGATATTTTATTTCTTCGGAACAAGAGAATCTCTATATCCACTTCGAATTATCCAAATTTTAAAATGATTGTATTTTAAAATCTTTTCAAATTTTCGATATTAGGACATTAATTAATCGATAAGGTACCAATCTTGGGCGTTGCGAGGGTGCTAATCCTTCCTTGCACGTAACCAACTCCCGAACCTGTTTTCTTGACTTTCGAAGGCCAAAATCAATATTTAAATAAAACAAAATATTTTATTAGATGATCCGATCACACCTAAACAAAAAGGATTGGTGGCGACTCCATATTTCATTTTAAAGTTGATCCCCATTTTTTAAAACTAAAAATGGTTTCGACACTTACCATTTCATATCAAAATAATGCCCGTTGAACCATTTCGAATATCGTTGGATACCCAGGATAGCTCACACATAGTGTGATAAATCATATAACTATAATTTATCAAATCCTATACATGTATGCTCACTCAAGCTGTAAATCGGTACGCTCTCACGAGCTGTAAATCAGTATGCTCTCACGAGTTATGGGTCGGAACGTAGCTACACAATGTTGCTCACACAAATTGTGGAGTATCTGCAACACATGCAGGACCTCAGCCATCAGTAGGATTTTCAGGACCAGTACCTAAATCATGTAAACCTTGATGACATGTCATTTGTATCCTACGAATTTCTAAGGTTCAAACGGGGCTCGGTAATTGTTGTACGTCGTTGGACATACAATCGATATATATATAACATTTCATAACACATGTATAATTCAATCTAAAACATATAAATATGATTAAATTACACAAACTTACTTTGATGAGTAAATATAGATACGGAGGCGACTAATCCGAGACTTTATCTTTGCCCCGATCTAAAGCCGTATGATGTCTATCTTGATCTATACAAATAAATTAACTCAATTTAATATATAATTCAATCAATTTAGCCCAAAATTATCCTTATGAAAAATTATTATTTTGCCCCTATACTTTTAATTTCTTTACAATTTAGTCCCTAACTCATAAAAATGGAAATTCATGAAATTCCACCACAACCCACAATGGGCGAATATCAATTAGGTCCCCAGCATGCCTTAAATTTCATTTTTTTCACAATTTCACCATGTAAAACTTTTTAATTTCAATTTAATACCTAATTGACAATTTCATAAAATGTCGCTTTACAAAAGTTGTTTATCTAACAACAACTATCCATTTTCTATCATCAAACATCAAAAATCATGTATATTCAACAATGGAAAAACCCGAATTGTTTGTCAATTTCACAAATTAGTCCACGAGCTAGCTAAATTAAGCTACAACGATCTCGAAAACATAGAAATCATTAAAAACAAGACAAAAATGCATACCTAATCAAGCAAACAAGGATGACTAAATGTTAAGATTCCATGGCTTTCTTTTTCTTTGATTTTCAGCTAAAAGAAATGTTAAAGACGATAACCTAATTGTTGTTTTATTTTCTTTTGTCATTATTTACCAAATTACATAATTAACCTTTAAAAACATTAATAATTACACAAAATGTCAAGCCATCATATCCCACTATCTTATTTATGGTCTAATTACCATGTAAGGACTCATACTTTAAGGTTCTATAGCTATTTAATACTTTTAGCTACTAGAACTCAACTTTTGCACTTTACGTGATTTAGTCATTTTTATCAAATTGAGCATGTAAACGGTAAAATTTCTTAATGAAATTTTTATATGGTATTTCTATCATGTTGTAGGAAATAAAATAATAATAAAATAATTTTTCTGACTTCAGATTTGTGGTCCCGAAATCACTATTCTGATTTCACTAAAAACGGGTTGTTACAGTACTAGATTACTCACAGACATTTATGCAAGGTGCAATATAGCTGTGTATGAACCTAAAAATTTTGAAGCAGCAATGAAAGAAAATAATTGGATGGTTGCAATGAAGGAGGAGTTATCCATGATTGAGAAAAACAAAACATGGGAGTTGGTTGATCGACCCCAAAATAGGAAAGTGATTAGAGTTAAGTGGGTGTACAGAACCAAGCTTAATGTTAATGGCTTAATCAACAAGTATAAAGCAAGACTTGTGGTGAAAGGCTATGCTCAAGTTTTTGGCGTGGACTACTTTGACACCTTCGCACCAGTTGCTCGTTTGGACACCATAAGACTTTTACTTGCTATAGCTTCTCAAATCAATTAGAGAGTGTATCAGCTTGATGTAAAGTCAGCATTTTTAAATGGCATTTTGCTAGAAGAAATTTATGTTGAGCACCTGAAGGTTTTATAAAGAAAAAAGAGGAGGACAAGGTGTTTTTTCTCAAGAAGGCTCTTTATGGGTTGAAACAAGCTCCACGAGCTTGGTACAACAAGATAGATGATCATTTGCTGAGCTTAGGCTTTGAAAAAAGCTTGTTTGAGGCCACTCTTTATGTCAAACAATAGAGTAATGATATTTTGATAGTCTCTCTTTATGTTGATGATCTTTTACGGTTAGGAAAGAATGCACGGTTGGTTGAAGATTTCAAACAAGAAACGATGAAAGTTTTTGAGATGACAGATCTCAAGTTGATGACTTTCTTCCTTGAAATGGAAATTAAGCAGGCTGAGCATGAAGTATTCATCTGCCAAAAGAAATATGCCAAGGAGATTTTGAAGAAGTTTAAGCTTGAAGAATGCAAGGAAGTAAGCACTCCTATGAATCAAAAGGAGAAGTTGTGTAAGGAAGATGGAGTTGGTAAAGTTGATGAGGGATATTTTAGAAGTTTGATTGGTTGTTTGATGTATTTTACAGCAACACGTCCTAATATTTTAAATGTTGTAAGTATCTTGTCTAGGTTTATGCACTGTGCAAATGAATTACATCTCAGGACAGCTAAGAGAGTGATTCGGTATGTCAAAGACACGAGTGATTCGGTATGTCAAAGGCACAAGTGATTTTGGTGTTAAATTCACAAGAAGTAAAGAGTTCAAACTGGTTGGCTTCTCTGACAGTGACTGGGGAGGTTCCATTGATGATATGAGGAGTACCTCAAGCTACTGTTTTACTCTTGGATTTGGTGTTTTCTCATAGAGCTTGAAAAAGTAAGAAATTGTCGCTCAATATACTGCTGAAGCAGAATTTGTTGCTGCAACAGCCACTATTAATCAAGCTTTGGGGCTGAGAAAGATATTAAGTGATCTTAACTTGGAGCAGGAGAGCACAAAGATTTTAGTTGATAACCAAGTTGCCATTGCAATTTCTCACAATCCAGTGTTTCATGGGAAGACTAAGCATTCAAATATTAAACTTTTTTTCTTCAGGGAAGTACGGAAAGAAGGTAATGTTATGCTAATTCATTGCAGAACAGAGGAGCAGGTTGTAGATGTCTTCACCAAGCCTCTGCCAGTAAGCAAATTTAAAGTTCTGAAGACAACACTTGGTGTTTGCAATTCCTAAAGCAAGGATGAGTGTTAGATGACGTGTTTAGGGCTGCTAATGTGGATTTTAAAGTTGTCTGGTTGTGTTTCGAGTAGTTGATATTTTTCAGGCATTTTATTTATGTTATGTTCATGGCTTAAGCTTAGGATCATGTTGTTAGTGGGTTGTTTTTTATTTAAATTGCAAAAAGTTGATGAACAAAGTAGTACTCCAGTTTTTCTCCTTTCATAATCTTTTTTTTCTGAAAAAAATACTAACGCATTCAATGCCGCAGTCACCCGATGAGCAGTTTGTTGCGGTGTCTCATGTTATTGTCTCTGATATCAATATTGGATATGAGGACATTGTTAACACTCAGGCCTTTGCTCACATTTGGAAGTTCGATTTCTCTCTTTTCATGGTTTTGACCATTGCCATACTACACGATGGAACCATTATATCATTTCCAAAGACAGGGTTAAGCCATCTCCTATGCCCGACTCATGGAAGCTCAAAGAGATATTTGCCACCGACATTGTCCTCGATACCTACCTTGCTTTCATGATTGTTGCTTTCATCTGGGTTGCTAACTATTCCGACTTCTTTTCGGACAAGCCTGGGGTCAAAAGACGCCACTGGGGAGCCATTCCAGCGGCTGCGTAGCCATTTCCTCACTTCGATCCTTGAGGACAAGGATCTTTTCTAGGAGGGAGTAATTGTTATGGGAGGAATTGGAAGTCTAGTTTCTGTCAATTTCTGCTGCTATAATTAACTGTAAAGGGTGGGCAGATTAGTTAGTCAAAACGGAGCATTTTGATCTTAAGTTAAACGGTGAGAATTGAATTAAATTAAACGGTGCGTTTGGGTCTACATATCAGCTGTTGTAAATACCTAGGCGTTTCTCAAATCCCTTAGGCTGTTAAAAGGGGAGAATGGTTATGCACAATGCTTATGCATTTTTGATGAATTAAATCTGTTTCGTCTTCCTTCTTCCTTTCTCCTCCTCCTTGCTATGCTGTCTCTCTATTTCTTCTATTTTCTTCTGAATTCTCTGCTTCCATTTCTGTCCTTTCTTTTTCTGCTTTTCTTCTGGCTTTCTATTTTGTTCCATAACAGTGTGTTTCCAATTTGTTCTAAATGAATCCTTACGTGATCGGTGATTCAGTGATCTCTCTCTCTTTAATTTTATAAATTTCAATTGAAAAAGAATCTGCAAAATTAATATATATGTAATAAAATTAGAAATATCAGAACAAAGTGCAAGCTTACAAATCGTACTATACACCGCATTATTTTCCTATTTATTAGTTTCTTAGTAATGTGATTCAATAATGTTTATATACATAGTTGATGGATTATTGTTATTGTACATGTTGAGACATATTGAATGGAAACCACCTCCTGCATTGATTCATGCAAAGTAAATAAATTAATTGTGTTTGCTGGAGTTTGAGAGTGGATCTGGTAGTTTAACGGTGGGAGCCTTATCCACACCCCTCCTTGAATATTCCCTCCATCTTCTCGCAGCTGCGGCAGCCCTTTTTGCTCTCTCTTTGACTTCCTCCTCTGCAATAACATTTCACCTTCAATTAGATCTTTAGCCCTAAGCAGAGTTCCAACATATCATATATTATGTTACCTGAACTCTTATATTCATTTTCTTAAAAGGTAAGTATTTGATACTTATTTGGACATAACTATCGGATATGATCTTCAAGAATATAAAATAACAAAGAAAATTGAGTATACTTGCATATTAATATTCGATACTCACCTAAAATCTAGATAAAATAATGGCAACTAAGATTGAATGTAAATAATCTGGATAAGGTATTGGTACAATCTTTATTGGTTTGGAGAACCGTTTAAAGGGAATTGAAAATCTATGTTATTCGAACACCTCATTTTTTTTTCTTTTAAAGTGTTTTCATGTTCAACCTTCATGCTCTACAAATATTTGATCTCCAAAAAAAAAAAAAAAAAAGCCTTTAAAAGATTTTAAGAACCTATGTCAAACATACTATTTATTTGTGACATCATTTCCGTGTCCATAACCAAGCAAACATGAAATGCCGTCTCATATTTACCTCCTTAGAGTTTAATTTAGTAACCCCCATACTTTCTATAATCCTATACGCTTCCAAGGCAATGGCCTTTTATTTGGTCTAAAGTAACAACACATTGATAGGATATATATACATAAAAAAATAAATCTTAAGTTAAAGCCACTGGAAAAGAAAAAAGCTTGGTCTTACTCTTACGGAAGGGAGGGATGTTCTTTTGTTGCAGCTAAAGGCAACTAATGCTTATGAGAAAAGACAGGAAAAAACAACACATTTGCAATTATCAAAATCCTCAATACCTGATTTCTTGTATTGTTTTGGCTTGCCCCAAAGGTTGGTCCAGTATGAGTCCGTTTTATCAGCATCTTTCTGCTGCATCATCCTTACTTTAGCTTGTTCCTGATAAAAGTAGAATAAGAAAGAAAAGTTTAACTCCCTGTGTTTTTAGACTTACATTCGCAAATGACTTTATACATATAGCATCTGCACTGCAGCAGAGTCTTTTAAAGAAGGCCCTTCCCTCTAACAAGTGCAGCAACTACTAAATATATTTAGTCATCTAATATGGAAGTATTTATGAAATGCTCATTCAAGTATTTGAGGTTTTGTTGAGTGTTCTTCAAGTGGTTTAACAGCACCAGCGAAAGGAGATGAGCTCTAAATCATTATACATTACCTAGACTCAGAAAGGAATACAGGCTAGGTATGGGTATCTTTAGTTTTTTATGTGTTTTCATATATTTGGAATTTCACATGCCATATTTTTTGAAGAAAGATGTCAAATATAAATACTTCAAGAAAAATGAGAAGTCCAAGTAAAATAGCTTGGTGACGTTGAACATACAAGTACTAAGTAAAAATATAGAAATAGATTTTGGCGAGGGATTAGAAATATTTTCCGGCAAAGCCTTTTGGTTGATTTGTAAGGATCCAATTACATGATCAATTGTGATCATATTGGATTTACTAGGTTGTTTAAGTTTTCTCGGAAAGTAGATTAGACCGAAATCATCCCTTGATTCTTGGATCCCATCGCCTATAATTAAGGGATTAGTTGCCTAATTTGCTGAGTTTTATTTTCTATAAGTTTGTACCTCTACAGAAGAACAAAATACAACATTTTTAATACCAAAACTGAGAAGAAATCAGATCCAAAAATTTATTCTTGAGTTGTTCATGGCTAAGACGATATTTACTGGGCAAGAACTCCCAGCAGCTTCAATAGAAGCAGAAAGTTTTGCTAGGGAAAATCAGGTCAACACAACCATGAACCAAGGTGATGATTACTCTCAAATTTCCTTCCAGCTCAATTCTCATAGGCTAAATGGATAGTCATCTAGAATGGGCACAATCTGTGTGGCTGGTGATCAACGGCTTAGGGAAACTTGGGCACTTAACTGAGAAACAAGAAAGCAAACAATTGAAGACCTGAACATGAATGCTTGGAGGTCGAAAAACTTGCAGGTAATCATTTGGCTGCTAAACTCCACAAAACTGGCCACAGGTAACCGTATTTATTTCTACCCACTACTAGGGATGTTTAGGAGGCTATTGGAGAAACTTACTTTAATGTAGAAAATGCTTCTTATATTTTTTAATTAAAAATCAAATTGTGGAAAGCTAGGCAGAAGAGGGAGAGGCTACTCTTTACTACAATTAGATTATTTCTCTATGGCAAGAAGAACAATGCTATAATGCTGAATGAGAGTCTCTTGTGGGTAGTGTAAAAACAATGGAAAAGGAAGAAAATGAGAGGGTATATCTATTCCTAGCAGGATTAAATTGAGAAATTGATGAAGTTCCATTAGGAATTCCAGGGAAAAAATTCACTACAGAAGGGAACCTTCTCGAGAATTAGGTGAGAAGAAACAAGGGAGAATGTTATACTAAAATCATATCCAATTTGGAATCAAAGAACAGACTCTTGGCATTTTGGTTGCTAAAAATTAAGATGACAAGAAAAAGATATTGTGGTGTGATTTTTACAGAAAGAATAAAACTCGCACACCTAAAAGACTTGCTAAAAGATCCATATAAAAATTGCCCAACTATAAGACAGCTAGGCCTTTCAAATGACTAATGAGGAATGAGGGCAACAAGCTTCTCTGGAAACACCGCCACTCACTAAGGAGCAATTAGAGCTACTGCATAAGCTTCTCCAATCTCAACTCCAAACCAGTAAACCCAATCCATGTAATCCCACTAATTCTTTTGCTCGGACATGTATAGCACCATATGCTTTCATGACTATAAATTTAGCTAGCATAGGTTCCTAGATCATAGATTTAGGGGATAGTGACCATATGGCAAGAAATTCCCATTTTTTCTTACCTTGTGCAGGAAACCCCCCCCCCCTCCAAAAAAAAAAAAACTATTGATGGTTTGTTCTTAGCAATTGACGAAAAGGGACTGTTGAATTAACCCCTTTTTAAACTCTCTTTGATGTTCTTCATGCCCCAAAGCTATCTTGCAATCCTGTGTCCATTGCTAGATTGACTCAATTTTGTGTGTATTTCAATATAAGGTCTTAGGGAGGATAATTGGCAATGCTAGAAAATCAAGAGTATTTTCTTCAAGATGACAACAATGCATTAATTAGAACTCCGTTTTAGTTGTTAATAAAGTTATGTTGTGTAAGTATAGGCTTGGTCATCCTTGTTTTCATAATTTCATCCTAAATTTCTATGGTTTTGATTTATATTGAGACATTTGCTCTAGTTGCCAAGTTGAATTTAATCAGAGTTCTTATGACCATTGCTGCATTGGCCTCTTCAGCAGTAAGACATGAAGAATGCATTCTTGAATGGAGAACTTCAAGAAAAGGTCTATATGGTCCCAATCCAGGCTTTCATGAAAGGTACAGGCCTAGAGTCTAAAAAGTGTCTCCCTAAGGTCTCAAACAATCTCCAAGAGATTGGTATGAGAGGTTTATGTAGTTTGTGAAAGAACAAGGATACCCTCAAGGGCAAGAAGATCATCGACATTCACTAGAAGACAACTAATTGATGCATCTTTAACGGGTGTAACTACAATAACTGACTAGACTAGACCTGACAATATTAAATATGACAATGAAAAAAACTAAAACACAACAAAGAACTTGATATGAAAAAAAAATCAGGTCATGATACAAATATACAGATCTACCAATTTTACTTAACGAGTTATATAAAATATATACCTTAAACACTATCATAAGACGAGAAAATAACAAGAATACAATATGCATAAACTAACTACCAAATCTAAACTGGACTAAGCCTTGAGTTGGGAAAGCATTCATTTAAATTATAAGTAAACATTTATTCTACTATGAGGACAGAAAAATAAATTAAATTTGCTTAGAAGTCATACAAGTAAAATAGAAAAGAAAATCCCATGCATGTATTTGAGAATATTGAAATAATAAGATACCTACCAAAACTTTTGCCTGCCTCTTTTCCCATCGAGAACTTGCCTGCCAAACAATTAGAGGTTTTTAGATGGTCTAAGAAAGTGTTAAACCAGAAATGCATATGGTGTCAGTAGATAAGTCAAGAGTTAGTTTTACCATTCTGAATACATCTGTTGATGCAGATCCCATTCCTGAAAGCATCAATGCAACCTGATCATCCATTCAAAAGGCTCAAACTTCTAGCAACCGAAACAACTAGCTTGAACATATAGATTAATGAATTGTATCACTGAAAGACTATTTCAACGTCAAAAATGTTGTTAGTCAGTGTTTAAACCCATGGTTGATCAGTCTAATTATTATTTGATCTGTTAATCCTTTTAAGGTAATTCAGATGCCATCTAACATGCTCATAGTTTATCAAGGTTAATTATTGTAGGAGAAAAGAACCATAGAGTAACCGGTTCTTACTTACATTAACTCTTTCTACCCTACGCATTTCATCTTCAAGCAATGATAATTGTGCCGCAGAAGTCCAATGGATGCAATCAACTGGGCTAAATAACACAAGACAATGCTGATCAGCAATCATATCATGTAAATCATGTAAACCCTTTAACTTTACTACAAGCAATATAAAATTCAAATTTTAGTTTCACACAAATGTTTTGGTTGATTGCTCCAATAATTGATTGTATTTAACCAAAGATTAATTATATCGCTACAAGAAAATGTTGACCATTAGGCCTAGAAAGATTTATCAGGAATACATAACTAATGTAATCAATAAGAGGAAGAAAAGGTAGTAAAACAGAAGAAGAAATCACGGTTGAAAACTTCATCTTTCCAGAATTCCTTCCTTTGCATATCGGATATGTTAATAGTTATGGAAACAGTGTAATAATTCAGACAAGTCAACCAAAGCTCTGAAATTTTCTCATGAATGTGCTTCATCAGGATTCCCATGTAATATCGAATTTGGTGGTTTGAACTTTATGTTAATCATAGCTTTGGAACATGACTTCCCACCATTTCCTTAGTTGATCATAAATGAACATCAAACTACTCTAAAGTTTCTCTTACCAAGGAGGCTATTAGCCTACTTATAAGATTGATAATCGTAAAAATGAACTGGATAAATTGTTAAGCAAGTTGACAATGGAAGCAAGGCACTGCTGATAAGATGCAAAAGAAATCACCGGAAGATAAAACATGAGATAAGAAGCATAAAGCAGTCTCCAGCTGACTATATTTTGCATACTTAAAGGAAGGTGGATGATATAATGACATTAGTATACCCTGAAGTAAATACCTACCAACTGTCAATTGCCTCTTGCACTAGTTCAGGATTCCCAAACTGACTATGAACTCTGGCTCGTCCAAAGTCTTCTTCAATTCTAAACACATCACAGGCAACATTGGCACAATTTTTGCAGCCTGTGAAGGAAAAAAAAAATCATCTTATAGGTGTCAGTTTAGAATCTTAGACTGGTAGCAGTGAAGTTATGCCTTTGTAGTTACTTCCATCCAATCACAAGTAGTGTAACTTTAGCTACAGTTATTGTTTCCATATGAAAACTTTTTAAAAACTCAAAAGAAAAAAAGAGCAGAATTGTAGAGAAAAGTATCCTAACAGCTAATCTGCTCAAATTACAGTCACCTCTACTAGGTTGTAGTTAAGAAAGACCTATGTTACACTCAAACTGAATGTTAGTATAAGTGCCCAATACATGTATACCCATTTTTTAAATCAGTTTTTCTAAATATCATAAGGATCATACCTCTACAGGCATGTCTGAAAACACGTGTACCTAAGGGAATATGAAAAGTCCAGAAAAAATAAAGCAAGACATAACCTCGATCAAATGTGGCTGAAATTTTGTACATGCTCCAATTCTTTATGTGCAATCAATATGCATTTGGAAATGCCAAAATTTCTAAGTTCAAAGGAGATCATTATCATTCTGTACACCAGAGGAGTGGTTTAAGACACTTGGGTTATAAATTAATAATCATTAACAACTAATTATGAATGTCAACCAGAAAAAATCAATGTTTTCAAAACCAGACTACTTAAAGAACTGGTATTAATGAATTTTCTGGTCGAAACAGTTCAACCGGATGATTCAAATGATAAAGATAAATTGTATTTTATTTGAAATACTTTGAACATAATTTCTTGCACTTTTCTTTTTCTGATTCCTTTTGGTTCTTTCTGGTTTGTCATAATTCTGGTTAAATATATAAGATTGAACTGTCTAATCTACCAGTTTCTGGTTGCACTAATTGAACTGGTTGATCTGATATGGTTTTAAATCATAAATAAAAACCTAGAAATGTAAGCAAAGCTCATACCTATGCAACTAAACTCGTCGACAAATACATGGTCTCTTGGGGCGGAATCATCCATGAAAGGATTCATTGCAGTCAACGCATAGCCATGAATTTCATCATAAACCATGCGCTGTACGGGGTCACTGAGAACCTGCAAAGCAATTGTTACATTGTAGCAGTAGGCAAATAAACATTTACATAATACATAAAGTTCATTCTGAATGGGAACACACCCCATAGACCTCATTGATGAACATGCAGAAATTTGTAGTCTCTGGATCATTGCCACTTAGGTCCGGATGACAAGCCTTCATGCAATTATAATAAGCCTTTTTTATCTCCTCTGGTGTTGCGTCCGGAAGCTAAGTAAATATGGCAAACAAATTTAGATTTCTGAGATTGAATCATGACAAAAGTCAAATTAAAATTACCTTGACATGATAATATATAGATTCCAAGTAGCTATGGCTATGATGAATATCCATTAAGCAACATCGCAAACATAAAGTTTTTATCAATATCAATTACTGCTTATCCATGCAATGATTCTACAAAATCACTTTAACAATCAGATTCACTCCCTAACAAATCGATAAATTTGAAAGAAACAAGCAAGAATTACTAATCTCAAAATAAAACCAAAAGAAAACACGACTAAAGAAATGCTCAGCCCCATATTTCATCATTAAGAACCCAAATAGTTGCACACTTCAATTTTCTGTTTTTAACTTCTAACTACATAATAATCATAAAATAGAAAAGTACAAGTGAGAAGAAATGTGAAAAGAATTACCAGACCAAGAACAGCATAATAATCATCGGCAAGAGAATCAGTAGAAGCAGAATTTCCGGAAGCAAGCTTGACTCTGCCACAACCTCTCCTTTGACCACCATGACCCATCAAGCTCCAAGAAGCTCCAGTCTTAGCATAGGCCTTCCATGAGCTTCTTCTGCTCATATTTAAAGATGGGTTATGGATTTTAAGAGTATCTGTATATACAGGAGAGAGTAGCTGAGCCATTGGTGCATGCAAATTTCTTAGTGTTTTAGTTGTTTGTTTGTTTAGTTGGCTTGGAGACAGAGGCAGAGTAGCACAGGGGAAGGGAAAGGCATGTCATTATTTAATATAGTAGAAAATTTAGAGGAGGAAATTCAGGCGTGGAACGGTGAAATGCTGAGATGGCAAAAGGAGAGCCATTTGGTTTCCATGAATTTAGAGGAACCGAAGTTGAATCTAGAGACCGGAGAGTAGGTTTAGCACGTGTCGGCCTGTGTATAATTGTTGCCTGCCTGCCTCTCTCCCTTCCAATCCTACATTATTTTATTTGGATTTTGTTTTTAAATGATTTATTTTTTATATTTACGCGAATTATTAATACAAAATTATAATATTTCAGATATAATCACAAAACACTTTTCAAGATATTTTTTTCTCTCTGGTTATTATTTTGCACTAAAAAAAATCTGGAGCTCCTTTGGTCAGGTATTCTAGGGGCTACTTTGGCATTATTATTGGTTAAAAAGTCGTTTTAAAAAATTGGTTTGAAAAAATATTTTTAAAAAGTGTTGTAGCAAAATGCAATAAGAGATGTGATTTAAATTATTATTTGATATTAGTCTAAAAATTGTAATTAAAGTTAAAATGTCTATTTTAGATATAATATTAAAATTTAAAAATAAATAAATTTAGATAATATTTAAATAATTTAATATAATTATATATGAAATATACATAAAACCATTTTTAATAATTAATAAATTGTTTGTAAATTTAAAGCTACAAAAATATTTTAAAATTAAAATAAAATAATAAATGTTTAATTTACTATAATGATAAATAAAATGTAAATTAATTTATATTTTAAATATATTTTAACTAGTTAATATAAACAAAGGTATTTTAATAAATTGAGCTTCAAAACGCAATTGGTAAAAACTAAAAAAGCTAAATCCCAATTTATGCATTTAGATTGAAAAACACATTTTCACCTCATTATCAATCTTAGAAGTCAAGTGTTTGGTGGTGTTTATGTGGTTAAAAAATAGTTTTTGACATCATAAGCAATCCCAAGCGAGGCCTAAGTCCTTCTCTGACAACCTATGAGTTGCATACGGGCAGCATTAGAGGGGCCAAGTAAGGACTCTGACCCCCCTCAAATGGAAAAATTATGTTTTAATCTCTTTAAAATCTAAAAAATTACAAGTCAATAAAATGTTAAAATTGAATTTTAGCCCCTTAAAATGATAAAACTGTGATTTAATTCTTCTAAAAATTATAAATTTATAAGATTGCAAAGAAAAATAATTACATTTTATCTCTCATAAAAATTTATAATTTAATTTCAGCCTCCTCCAAAATTTTTTTGGCTTTGTCCCTGGTGTCACCAATTTTGTTTCTTGAATGACATGCTTCAAGTGATAATGAAAAAGCACCCAACTAGTTGCTTTCCATTGAAGATCAATGGTCTGATCATTCATGTATCCATACCCCACTTTTGCAATCTCATAATTAACATTAAAAGAATCTCTCTCTAGGATGATACTATAAAAACTCAACTTTAAAGTAAAATGAAGTGCTTAGATTAATGCATATGCCTTCGTTACAAAAGAAAAAAAAAAGGCTTGCAATGTTTTGATTTGTAATATGCAGACAACAATGACAAAACCACGATGATCATTACATAGAATACTGTCACTACTTGAACCATCCTCTGATAGATAATCAACAACAAATTTTACATTAAAGAAAGATTCAGTTGGGGGAATCCATCCAAGGGATTTGTTTAAGTCACGAGTTGTCTCAAATCAATTAACCATATGGAGTTTCAAAAGGCATGAAAAAACAAATCTATACAACTCTTGAGTTGATGTCCCTTTTATTGGATTTTTATACTGTTAGTGAAGTTATTTCATCATTATACTTGTAATTTTTCGAATAGATTAGTTTAATAAAACTCCATAGTTATAATATTATATTTTGTATTATCGCTTTCAATGGTTTTTTCATGAAAGGCAAAATATATAAACAAATATTAGCTCATTGATTACCTAAGGTTTAACAATATTAAGTTGCATCATATGAATGGATTATGATTTTAAATGATGACTTATTTTAGTAGGTATTCTAAATGGTCCATAATATGAGGAATAAAAAATGAGCAATTGATTTAAGGGACTATTATGTTGTCTATCAGGTCTAGCGAGGGAGATATATTATCTTGGGTGTTAGACTGATGGTATTGAACTAGATGTGTATGAATGAAATGTGGTCAAGTATGTATGTAAGTTGAGGTAAGTTTGTATGTTTGCATTGAGGTACCTTGTATGGTATATTAGTTGAATGATTTTGGACTATTGAATTGGTCATTTCATGTTGGTTTTGGTCATGTTATGATGCCTTGATCATGTGCACAAAATGCTTTTAGGTGGTTACATGAGTTGGTGTTCGAAATACTTTGAATTTGGCCAATTTCATGTCCACACGGCCTGAGACACAGGCGTGTGACTCAGCCATGTGTGGCACACAGCCTGGCAACACCGCCGTGTATCCCCTATAGGTTTTAATGCACGCAAGTCAGGTTGTTACATAGCCTAGCACACGGCCTTGCGCACAGGCGTGTGTGGCTCTTTCGAGAGTTACATGGCCCGGCACAAGGGCGTGTGTGGCTATTTCGAGAGTTACATGGCTTTGCACACGGATGTGTGGCTTGGTCTGTGACCTAACTCAGAGAGTTACACAGGTGAGGACATGGGCTAGGACATGGTCGTGTGTCCCTATTTAGATTGTTACACGGCCTAAGACACGGGCGTGTGTCCCAGCCGTGTGAGGCACATGGCCAGGCCACACAGGTGTGTGACTCATGCAGTCTAATTTTTGACTTTTTCTTATAGTTTTTGATTGTTTCAATTTGGTCTCAAATTGTTTCTAAGGTATTTCTAGGGCCTCGAGGGCTCGATTAAGGGATATTATGTTTGTTATTGAATGTATTTAAATTACATTTGCACTTTTGTATGAAATAAATATTTTAATGTTCTGTTTGTATGGTAATGTTTTGTATCCCTATTTCAGTGACCCAATCCGGGTTAAGGGTGTTACATTTAGTGGTATCAGACCTACAATTTAGTCGGTTCTCGGAATGAACATAGCATGTATGAGTCTAGAAATACATGCCATTATATAACCTGGGATAGTGTGATAACACCTGGCACGATTTGAACTATGTTTTCATATAGATAAAAATCTCATCCAACAGAGCTTATTCTGATGAAGTAGAAAGTAGTGCGCAAGCCTCCATTCATGGAGCAGCGATTAGTGGAAATAGGCCCGTATCTAAGGGCCGGGGAGGAGAGGCTAAAGAAACCTTCTTCCAAATGATAAATAAATGGTTCTCTGAGATCGTTCGAACGAACCTAATGGCTCAACAACCTCTATCCCACCTGTTCCCCAAATGGTCCCTGTAGTTCCTTAGGGTTTGGAGCTAGTACGAGCGAGCAAGCCTCCAGTTAATAAGATCCTTAAGTATAGGGCTGAAGAGTTTCGAGGTATAGCTGAGGATGATCCTGAAAGAGTTGAATTCTCGTTAGAAAATACGGTGAGAGTTTTTGACGAATTATCATGTGCACCGACGAAATGCTTAAAATGTGTTGTATCACTATTGAAAGATTAGACTTATCAGTGGTGGAATAACTTAGTTGCGGTTGTTCCGAGAGATCAGGTAAATTGGGAATTCTTTCAGACTAAATTTTGAAAGAAATATGTGAGCCAAAGATTCTTAGACAAAAAAAGTAAAGAATTTCTCGAGTTAAAATAAGGTCGGATGACAGTATCTGAATATGAGAGAGAATTTGTTCGACTTAGCAAGTATGCCCAAGAATGTATATCGACAGAGGTTGCTATGTGCGCACAGTTTGATGACAGGTTAAATGAAGACATCAAGTTACTAGTTGGGATCTTTAAGTTGAAAGAATTTGTAGCTATGGTTGACAGAGCACAAAGAACAAATGAACTGAGTAAAGAAAAGAGAAAAGTCAATTCTAAAGCTCATGATTCAAGAGAGAGATCTATGGGAAAGTCATACCAATTGTCATCGAAGAAGTCAAAAGAGTATCATGGTCATTCATAGCTTCAGTGTAGCACCCCAAACCCGACCCAGACGTTATGGCCGAACCTGATGTGCCACATTGAAGTTAAAAACCCATGTTCCCTTTTAAGTGTTTTAAAAGCCGACTTTTGTTAAGCTAACCAAGTGAATGGAAGCTGGGCACCAGGTAGGTATCCATAACAGAGGAGGTGAGCCATGAAGGCTGCTTAAGTACCAAGCTCTTCGATTGGATCCAATCCTAGACATGCCCACGTCCATTGCCACACTTGGTTATAACGGATTGAAACTTCTTTGAGTGGTTATCTTTGATAAATCAAATATTCGTGACGTCGTGTTATTTTAAAAACAAGTATCGTTTTGAAATCGCGCCCTAAGTCTAACCCATTTGAATTATTATCCACCAGAATAAAGTTATTAAAAATAATATAATCCCAAAAAGTCAAAAAAGAAAATAAAGTTAAAATGGCCTTATTACAACCCAAAAATTAAATAGTAAATAAAAATAGCTTAAGAAAACCAGTCTCTTTTTCAAACCCAAAAGCGTTCACCATGGCCACTCTGAATCCCCTCCGGCTCCAAGACACTCACATCAAGGCCCACCTGCAAGGATAAAAAAGGGGTGAGTTTGGAAACTCAGTGTGTAAGGAAAACCCATTCAAAGCCCAGGTCAGCTCAAGCCCATCGGGCCTAAGCCCATTCAGATAATAGTGATACGGGGCCAGAGCCCTTTTCAGATTACATTAAACTGGGCCTTAGCCCCTTATTCAGATAACAGTACGGCCCATAGGCCCATTTCAAAATACATGCAGCATCAATAAACATATGCAAGCCCATTTGGGGAGACTACTCAACCCACCAACCGCTACACTCCACCTGTACCAGCCCTACACTCCATGTGGGGAATAACTCAACCCACCCAGCCTTACACTCCACAGTTGCAGCCTTGCTGCTCAGTTAACAGTAAATTGAGGCAAAGCCTCTAGTACGTGGACAAGCCACTTTCAGTGCTTCCTCCATCAATATCCCAGTCCCATGCATCAGATAATAACAACATGGCATGCAGTGAATAACAACAATCCAACATGCATTTAGGTCAATTTACTCCTAGGGATATTTCGATACTTTATCTCCTAAGGGTAAAACTGTAAATTTTCCACTTTTTAAAGGTATTTTAGTAATTTATCTATTTTAGGGTTTTTCATGCATATTCCTACCTTTCACGTACTAACAGAATCACTTACCGAGGGTTCTTACCGAATTGGGCCCGTTGGCCCTTTATTCCAATTTTGGCCCAATAAGCCCAAAAATATTGAGGGCACAGAAATCATGCACTTTGCAGTCCAAACATTGCAGCTTACCAAAAACATTAATCGATTTACCTCACGAGCATTCGCACACTCGCAAATCTACAAAATACCGGTTTTTTGGCATTTCGGCTTTTCGGCTTTTGCCGATCTAGACTAAGAAAGGGTGTCAGTTACACACCTGTTTTATGACAATTCGTTTGATGAGATCCACGCACGAACTACCTACAATTATATTACTACCACGTTAATCTACTACCGAAATGAACCACATAATATATCCTTACCTTATTCGGCCATAACACCTTAGGCACTAGCAATCTTACCTTTGCCGAAGTTTGTGACTAGACTTAGATCCCGTTGCTCCACTTGCCCAAGCCCTTGATCAGCAGCCTCTAGATCACATTATTATCAAGACAAAATAGTTATCACAACCCCTTAGGGCTACAAGTCCAAGTCGATAGCCTCCTTAACCTTTAGGGGTTTCGGCTTTTCTAAAATATGAAATAAAGACTAGATTGAAAAGACTTACCACCGGTTCCTTTGGTCAATGATCCCAATTAATTTCTACTCAATTCTGATGCCGATCTAAGCGCTCAAATGATAACAAAAGTCGAGCCTTCAGTGATCTCACTATTCAGCCAAGTCCCTAAGAGAGTGGGGTTTTCGGCTTTTGTTGAAGTTGTGTAAAGAAAGATGAAATAGGAGGGTTTTGCTATGGTCCTGTCGACAGAACCTTGAGGTGTAGAGAACTAGAGAATCGGTCAAGAATGATGGAAAAGATAATAAAATTGGCTAGGAGAAATTGGAACAGAAAAAAAGTATAGTTTTCGAGATTTCGGCTTTTTATGGCAATGGCTATGAAGGTTTTAGAAACGTCTGAAGAAAAAGATGGAGATGCACAGGTGGTTAGAGAGATTCGGCTATGGAAGAAAAGAAGAAAAATAAAAAGTTTAAGAGAAAAGGAGAAAAGAAAGAAGAGGAGAATGGTCAGCAAACGGCACAACTTTCCCCCTCATGCCGAATTTATACTGGCACTTAACCTAGCCAAATTTTCCCATGCTAGAGGCCCTTGACCGGCCAACTCCTGCTCCTTGATCAGCTCCTAAATCTTCTCCTTTATCATCTCCTAAATCCTCTCCCTTATCAGCTCCTAAATCCTCTCCCTTATCAGCTCCTAAATCTTCTCCTGACAGCCTTTCACTTTAGTTCCACTTCTTACCTTTTCTGTACATAAAAATTAATATCACCAATTTGTTTACCTTGTGACTCGAACCTTTGCTCTCCTTGGTCATCCACACGCCACCTCTCAAGCCCCCAAGTGACGCCACAAGCCAACTTACCACGGGATTCTTTATGTTTTATTTTACCCAGTTAATACCTTAAAGCCCAGCTAACCAGAACCCCTTCTTCTATAGAATTAAAATTAACTAAAATTACCGGATTTTAACTTAAACTTGGGCCTTCTAGAAATCCACTAACCTGATTAAATCTATGCCAAGTAGAAAGAACACCAAAATTTAAAATTTGCCAACACTCACAGAATTCTCGAAAATTGGGGCGTTACATTCAGTAGGTTATTCTGGGAATGACTGAGTAAAATAACATTAGAGCTCGAAACCTCAGGCAACGTTTGTAGCGAGTGTGGGCAGTGTTAGAAATAGCAAGCCCGAATGTCAGCAATGTTATAGACAACACTTCGGTGAATGCAGATTGAAAGAGAAGTAATGTTTTAAATTTGGTTTGTATAAACACTATCTCAGAGATTGCCCAAAAAGGTCAGACAAAGAAAAGGCTCAAACTACTCGATCGAGTAATATAGCTGCAAGAGGGAGACCACCTCAAAACATTGGAAATACGGGTAATAGTCGTAATGGGATGAAAGACTCTACTGTGAGGTCCGAGGCACGAGCACTAGCTAGAGCTTACACAATCCATGGTCGAAAGAAAGCTTCAATGCCTAATGTTATCACTGGTACATTTTCTATCTTTGATACTAATGTTACTACTTTGATTGACCCGGGGTCAACGCACTGATATGTATGCACAACTTTAGTGTTAGATAAGAAAATACCTTTTGAATCTACTGAATTTGTGGATAAAGTAACAAACACCCTAGGTCAGTATGTGTTAGTTGATAAAGCTTGTAAAAACTATCCTTTGATGATTCGGGGTTGCAAATTTTTGGTTGATTTAATGTTACTACCCTTTGATGAGTTCGATGTGATTTTGGGTATAGACTGGTTAACTCTGCATGATGCTATTGTGAATTGTAGATGAAAGTATATTCTGTTAAAATGTCAGAACGGTAAAAAGCTTCGAATTGAATCAGATAGACTAGATAGTGCATCTAATGTTATTTCGGCTATGTCGACACAAAAATATGTTAGAAAAGGTTATGAAGCATATGTCGCTTATATATTTGAATCCAAAATTTTAGAATTGAAGTTAGAATTAGTTCCAGTGGTATGTGAGTATTCAGATGTGTTTCAAGAGGAGTTACCTGCCGATCAAAGAGGTTGAGTTTGCTATTGAGTTAATGCCGGGAACATCTCTGATATTGATAGCTCTGCATAGAATGACACCTAAAATTGAAAGAGTTGAAATATCAGTTGCAAGAGTTGATAGATAAGGGTTTTTCTCGACCCAAATTTTCTTCTTGGAGTGCTCTTATATTATTTGTTAAGAAAAAAGATGGATCCATGCGACTATGTATCGATTATCGACAGCTCAACAAAGTCACGATTAAGAACAAGTACCCATTGTCACATATTAATGATATGTTTGACCAGTTGAAAGGTGTGATAGTATTTTCAAAGATAAATCTTTGTTCTAGTTATTATCAGTTACGGGTTAAAGACTTAGATGTGCCGAAAACTGCTTTCAAGACCAGGTATGGACATTATGAGTTTCTTGTGATGCCATTTGGTTTGACTAATGCACCTGCTGTATTTATGGAATTGATTAATAGAATATTCAGACTGTATTTAGACAGATTTGTTGTTGTATTCATTGATGATATTCTGATCTCACTAGATGATACAAATCATGCCCAGCATTTAAGAATTGTTTTGCAAACCTTACGCAAAAAATAATTGTTCGCTAAGTTCAGTAAATGTCAATTCTATCTCCAAGAAGTTGAATTTTTGGGACATGTGGTATCGGCGGATGGCATTACAGTTGATCTGAGTAAAATTTAAATTGTGATAGATTGGAAACCTTCGAGAAATGTATCTGAAGTCAGAAGTTTTCTGGGTTTAGCCGATTTTTATAGAAGGTTCGTCAAGGGATTCTCAATGATTGATATGCCGTTGACAAGATTGTTGCAAAAAGATGTTAAATTCGAATGGTCCAATAAATTTCAACAAAGTTTTAATCAATTGAATGTTTTGTTAACCGAGGCACCTGTGTTAGTTCAGCTAGAGTCTGGTAAAGAATTTGTGATTTATAGTTATGCTTTATTGAATGGTTTGGGCTATGTTTTGATGCAAGAGGGAAAAGTGATGGCGTATGCTTCTAAAAAGTTGAAACCACATGAAAAGAATTATCCGACTTACGGTTTAAATCTTGCAGCTTGTTTTTGCTTTGAAAATTTGGCGACACCATTTGTACGGAGAAAAATGTCATATCTTCACTGATCATAACAGCCTGAAGTATTTGATGTCACAAAAAGATTTGAACTTGAGGCAGCACAGATGGTTCGAGTTATTGAAAGATTACGATTTGATCATTGACTATCATCTAGGAAAGGCTAATGTTGTTGTTGATGCTTTGAGTAGAAAATCTCTGTTTGCATTACAAGTGTTGAACACATGATTGAAGTTGATTGATTATGGTTCAATTTTAGCTGAATTGAAAGCTAAATCGATGTTTTGGCAACAAATTAGAAAGGCTCAGAAATGTGATGATGTTTTGATAGGTAAATAAAAACATATTGAAACGACCACTGATTCAGATTTTCATGTTGGTTCAAATGATAGTTTGTACTTCACAGGAAAAATTTGTGTTACGAAAAATTCTGATCTTGTTTAGAAGATTTTATAGAAATCTCACAGTAGTAGCTTGTTGATTCATCCTAGTAGCAATAAAATATACGGCGATTTGAAACAAATGTATTGGTGGCCAGGTATGAAATGAGAGATTTCAGAGTTCGTATTGAAATGTTTGGTTTGTTAGCAAGTTAAAGTTGAGCATCAAGTACCTTCTAGTTTATTATAACCTATAATGATTCTAGAGTGGAAATAGGAACGTGTCACGATGAATTTCGTATCGGGGTTACCTTTATCTCTTGTAACAGCTCGTTTTTCAGTGGTGTCAGACATAGTGGTTTCGGGGCCACCAAATTTGACAAATAAGTTTGTAAATATTATTATTTAATATTTACGAGTCAAACATAGTTTTAAAAAGGTTTTTGATATAGTGATTTTTTGTTATATAAATGATTTAATAAGTTAAGTGGTAAGACCCTAAGGTCAAGTAAGTTTAGAAAATGAGGTATCGAGACCTTGTTTTTATAAACTGAGTCGTAAATATTTATTAAAATATATATGAAGTGTCATTAAGGTGGTGTTAAAGTTTCGTTGAAAAATTTTAACGTTTCAATAGTTTATTAATTAAAAATGACTAAATTTTAATAGATGTAAAATTTGATCACTATTTGATTTGAGTGATTAAATGGTTTATTGAATAAAGGAAAAGGGACTTAAATGGTAAGTAGACCATTTAAGGAATTAGTTGACAATTATGGGCATGAAATTGGTGTTTTAATTATTTATTAACCAAGGTTAAAATGGTAATTTAGTTTATTAAATTAAAATAAAATAAAAACAAAAGGTTAATTGGTTATCATCTTTTTAGTTTCTTCTTTAAAAAACTAAATGTCCATGGAGGTTTTAAGTTAGGTTTGGCCATGGTGGTTTCCTATTGCATGGTATGTGATTTTGGCTCCATTTTTAATAATTTTTATGTTTTTGAGATCGTTGCAACTAGGTCCAGCTAACCCATACCTTCGATTTTGAAACTATTAAAGATTTTGAATGTTGCCATTGTTGAACCTTGTGATTTTAGATGTTAAATGATGAATTTGAAATATTATTTGTTATTTAAAAGTATTTTATTAAGTAAATTTTGATGAATTTATCGATTAGAGATTAAGTTGTGAAAATAGTAAAAATACAAGGATCTGTTGCGAAATTGTTGCATGAATGGGCTGTATTGGATAACATAAGTATTCGATTGGGCTCAATTTTGGGTAAAAATGGTTAATTTGCATGTTTTAAGCCCAGGGACTGAATTGAATAAAAGTAAAACTTTAGGGGCAATTTTGTAAAAATGTCAAAAAGACTAAATTGCATAAAATACATTGTTTTGCTGCCTAAATTAATATATTGAATGAAATTATTAATTTAGATCTAGATCGGGTGGAAACTCGAGGAGAATGAAAAATTACCAAAAAGCCCTCGTACTTTGACATTTTTGCAATTTAGCTAGGTAAGCTTGTAGGCATAAAATTGTACATACCTATAAATATAAATATAAGGTGAGAAAGGATGTAACAGCCTAATTTAGACCCTATTCGGAATGGTGGTTTTGGGACCACGAATCCGAATTAGAAAAATATTTAAAAATTATTTTCTGTGTTTATTATGTGTGAATTTATATTTGTGAAATTTTCATATTTTAATTTTGCCATTTGAGTGTCGATTTAATAAAAATGGCTTAACCGCGTAAAATAAAAATTTGGTGGTTAAATGTGAAAGGGCCGAATTGTTGTTGTCGTTTAAAATGGAGGTATTTATAATGAAATTATACTCTTGAATTTAGCATGGAAAAATTCGACCATTAGTTAATGGAATGGGAATTATATTATAAAGGCTAAATTTGTAAATTATGTAAAAATATGTATTAAATAAAACATGAAATTAAAAGCCATTGTTCATATTTTCTTTTCATGACCGAACATCAAAATAAGAAAGAAAAAAAATAAGGTTTCAAAGGTTCGGCCATTGTCAAGCTTAATCAAGGTATGTAACTAGCTCGATTTTTGATAATTTTTATATTTTTGAGATCGTTGCAATGTAATGTACAAAGCCCATGCTTGAATTTCTGATTTTGATGAATATTTCATGTTATTCCATTGATGAATATTTGAGTTTTGTGATGTTAGTTGATGAAATATGAAAGATATGTTTTGGATTGATATGTTTTGTATTGGAATTTTTGATGATTTTGAGTAATTAGGACTAAATTGAAAAAAAATAAATTGAGGGACTAAAATGTGAAATAAATAAAATATATGGACTTGTATGAACATGGGTAATATTCGGCCTAAGCATGTATGTGCAAATTTTGCATGTTTTGTGTTTTGTGCAATTTGAACTAAATTGTAAAAAGTGTGAAATGTCAGGGGTAAAATGGAAATTTGATCATTTTTGTGTTTCTGGACTAAATTGAGTGAAAATATGTTTGAATGAGTTTAATTTGAATATTTTTAGATCAAGAACAAAAGAAATTGGATTTGGATCGGGGGAAAACTAAAGTTGTCGACTAGTCATCCTGTTCCGATTTTCGTCATTCTAGGTAAGTTTATAAGCAAATAGATGTTGTTAATTTTAATTATATACAAGTTTATATGATGAAATTAAATTATGTGATATTATATATGTGAAAGCCGAATGTACATATGCTTGGGAACTATGTTTACGAGTTCGATTCGATCGAGTTACGACGTCCGAAAGCCTCGTACAAACCTTAGGAATAGCTAGAATACATATGTCATGACATAGGATTTCCTATATGTGTTCTCGTGTAAGACCACATCTGGGACATTGGCATCGATTTATGTGGTTACGTGTAAGACCATGTCTAGAACATCGGCCTCGTATTTGATTTGTGTAAGACCCTGTCTGGGACAGTGGCATCGATATGTGATAGCATGTAAGACCACGTTTGGGATGTTGGCATTGTATGATATATGTGATTATCCGAGTATACTATTCAATTCCGAATGGTTCAACAGGAAATGATAAGTTGTGAACGAAGGTGTAAAATGAGCTAAAACGATCAGGTATGAGTTAGTTGATTAAAATAAGGTAAGTTAGCCATTTGATATGTGATGCAAATTATATAAGTTACTAATGTGAACATATGTGCATTTGTGAAGTATATTCGGCCATATGTTATGTATATGCATGTGATGTTATATTTTGATTCATGAGTATATGTATATGTGTGAAAATATATTTGGTTATGTAATGATAATTTGGCTTTGAAATTGAATGAAACTTTATTAATATATATATGAACATTCGGCCAAAATAAAGCTTATATGTGAAAGCATATATTATATATGTAATTGTAAGCTCGAGAATAAATGTGATTATGATAGCATAATTTAGTTTGGTTAAGTTAAGTTGATATTAACATTGAGTTAATTATTTGCTTATGACTTACTAAGCTTTAATAGCTTACTGTGTGTTATGTTTGCCTCTAGTTTATAGATTTCGAGATCTAGTTACGAGCTCGAGGATCGTCAGTAAAGTTTATCACACTATCGACTGTTTTGGTACTTTATAAGCTGAATTTTGAACTTATGGCATGTATAGGCTAGATTATAGTTTGAAATGCTGGATTTTTTGGGTTTATGTATATATATAAGCCATGAGAAAATGGCTTGTTTATTTTGTTAGAATTGGTTTCAAGGTTTGAACAACCTATGAGTATGTTTGGTTTTGGTTTTGATGTTTCGGTCAATATGTATTTATATAAGTGAATCATGGTTGATATATGTGCTAATGGTGATGAGGTTATGCCAAAGTATATGTGTATGGTATATTTGGTTTAAACTGAAATTGTGGTTGAATATTTTTGTTGAGCGAATTACATGATTTATAAGTGGGATATATGTATTAGGTATATAATTATGATTTGAATTGTTGAAATTAGATAAGGAATATACTTGATTGATGATTCGGCATTTGCACATATAAATATATTTATGCACATGATGTTTTGGTATGATATATATATATATACTATCTCAAGGTATATATATGTGGTGATGTTTGGTTATGTGTTTTGGTAATGGAGTAAATGATGGATGTTATTGAGTTTTAATATGTAATGCATTAGTTAGTAATATGTATGCCACATATATATATAGTGTGTGCTTGGTATATGCTCACGGTTTTAAGTAATGATATGAATAGTTATAATCGATCATTTTGGTAAGCTTTTCATAATGGATATATGTATATATATATATATATATTGATTGTGGCTTATAATTTGCTTATTTGGAACATATGATTTGTATTATGAATTAGTTCAAGTGAATAAATTTAATACAAGGAATATATGTTTATCATGTTTGTTATATGATTTGGTAAAATGGGTAAAGTTAAGTATAATGTATATTCGGCTATAGTACTAAATTATTTTATAAGTGTTTTATTGGCATATATTATGTGATGGATTAGTATGATTTTTGTGAATGTATATATATATATATATATGATAATTGAAAATTTGACCATTTGTTTAGTAAAAAGAAATGTTAAGTTAATGCTTATAATTGGATAGTCATGAGTAAAATAAATGTATTCACCAATGGTATGAGCACGTGTACTTAATTATGTAAGAGTTAATTATGTATGATATCTAGCATGCAAATGTGGTGTACTATGAGTTATATTTTGTGTTCATTTAATGATTCATAGTGGTATGATAAAATGTGTATTATTTACATATGGTATTAAAGTTATATTCAGCCATATAGTAATGTTTGACTCTATTAAACTGTGTAGGGATCGATAATGCATCGTAACCCTAATTCGGTGATAGATACGGGTTAGGGGTGTTACAAAAGATTTATTAGAAAACTATTGAATATTTATGATATATGATATATAAGCGATTTTAGCATGATTTTGAATTGTTACAGCACGTGTATCGAGAAATATGAAAGTGATTAATAGATGATGTTAATCGTTGGGATGGCACATTGATAGTATGAATATATGTAAATGATGAAGTGCCCTTGAATGATAAATATGTTGAAAGGAAATAGATTTCATGAAATGCCCAGTTGAATGTAGTAATCACTAGGATTCGATTGGCATGCCAATAGGGTTAGAATGAGTGCTTGTACGGGATTTGCTCTTCGGTGCCCCTGTTTGGACTTTGGTGCCCTGTATACACTTCGGTGTCTCTATTCGTACTACGGTGCCCCTGTTTGCACATTTGTGCCCTTGTCTGCACTTCGGTGCCACTTTTATGCATCTATGATGCCTTTTGTGTGGTGTAGTTACTCAAGTATTCGAGTCAAGTTACTAGTTCATCGGGCTAACTGTGAATGGAATTTATAAATTTACTTTAATGTTAAAGGCTAATGTATGTAACACCCCCGTGCCCGAGACCGCCGCCGGATTCGAGTACGAGGTGTTACTAAACTTAATTCATTAATTAAACAGCTTAAACAATTTATTTTAGAATTTCCAGATAAGCTGGCTAACTGCGTCACAATCGCTTAAAAATTCATATCTCGAGTTCCAAAACTCAAAATTAAGATCTATAAATTTTCTCTGAAACTAGACTCATATATATATCTACTAATTTTTTTCTAGAATTTTTGGTAAGCTAATTAGTACAATTTATTGATTAAAGTCTCCCCTATTTCAGGGTTCGACTACTCTAACCCCTGTGTATTACGAATCAGATATCTTCTTGTACAGAGTTTCAATGATTATTCCATTTGTTTCTCATAAAATTAGACTCAATAATAAATCTATACATATAAAAAATGACTTCTAATTATTTTTGTAAAATTTATGGTGAATTTTTAAATTCATAACAGGGGATTCAGAGACCACTCTAACCCTGTTCCACCAAAACTTAAATATCTCATAAAATATAACTCATTTACCTGTTTTGTTCCATCCATATAAAAATACACTCATCAAGATTCGATTTCATAACTTATTCATCCTTTAATTCCATTTCTACTATTTTTAGTGATTTTTCAAATTCATGTCACTTCTTTGTCTCGATTACTTTTGTGGCCAATTTTACCTTTCCAAGGATTTTCATGGTTTAGTTAAGACATAAAGCATACATGTTATCATATATAAACTTGATTAGCCATTCCAATAGCTAATCATTTACAAACCCTTTTCTTACCAAACCATAACCATATCATATGATCATTTACACAAAGTAAGTATATTGCTATACATGCCACACTCAAAATATACAAGCCATTTTACCAATTTAGGTCTTCGGATAGTGTGAGCAAGCCTTCGGCCTATCCCGATTCTCAAGCCAGCTTGTCAAAACTACAATGAAGGAAAAGGAGGGAGTAAGCATAAATGCTTAGTAAGTTCACATGCAAATAACAAGTAACATAATCATGCCATTCAACAAAAACATTATTTGCATAAACAACACCAAGACATTCATGTTACATTTGCATTTAATATCTTACTACAATTTCATCATACTAAGTTCTCAACCCGAGGGTTTAAACACATACCTGTCAAATTTTCTTATTCACCACACTTACCAACATGTCACATTCGTATTAGGCATTCTCCTTATTCTATTAGAGATCTCCCGTTGAACACATCGGAATATGATTTTGGATACACGGATAATGTGCACATAAGTGCTATAGTCATAGCTAAACAAGCTCAATAGCTTTTGAAATCTATGTAGCCAAGCTACCATGTAACCCGCCCATAGACGAACTCAGACTCAACTCAACGAGCTCGGATGCCTAGTTACATCTCACGAACTCGGACTCAACTCAACAAGTTCAGAACTCAACCATCCTAGTGACATGTCACTTGTACCCTAATCTATTCCCAAGGTTCAAACGGGATTCTTTTCAATTACACATTTTGATCGCCTTCTTCGAAATGTAAAAACCGATACTTGCTAACATCTCATACTTATCAAGTTGATCACATAATTTGCATATTACCAAATAATAATTCACAAAGCACAATATTTCATGATAATAAATATCATATCATACAAATATCATTAAATCACTTAAAATAAAATTATGTTACATTATTTACACATGAACTTACCTCGATACAAAATATTAGCAATCGAGCCTATTCCTCGTAAACTTTGTTTTTCCCTCGATTGTGACTTGAATCTCGTTTCTCTTGATCTATAATGCCAAATTAATTTATTTAATACATTCATTCATCAAAACAGCCCCTAATTCGAACTTTGGAAAAATTACCATTTTGCCCCTAAACTTTTACATATTTTCACTTTTGCCCCAAGGCTCGTAAATTAAACCTCATCCTATTTTCTTATGTTTTATGACATTCTGATCATTTTCCCCTTCTATGGCAACATCAAATTCACACTCTAACATGTACTTATGAATATTAGGTATTTTTACCGATTAAGCCCTTTTACTCGTTTTCACTTAAAACCGAGTAGCACAAGTTGTCTAGCATAATTTAAAACCTCATATTCTATCATAAAACACCAAAATACACAAATTTAACCTATGGATATTTTTCCAAATATGAACCCTAGGTTGAATTATTGCTAGCAAAAGCTAAATCGAGCTACCGAGATTTCAAAAACATAAAAAACATTAAAAATGGGCATAGAAATCACTTACAATCAAGGCTTAAAAGTGTTGAAACCCTAACTATGGTGGAGAGCAAAATTTGGCAGCAACTTATGGAGAAGATGATCAGTTTTGTGTTATTTTTCCCATTTTATTTCATTTAATATCCAAATGACCAAAATGCCCTTCCTTACTAAAATTTTTAAAAATTCCATCCATGTCCAATTTTTGTCCATAAACTTAAAAATTGGTCAAATTTCTATTTAATACCTCCTCATTAATATTCCAAAGCAATTTCATACTAAAAACTTCTAGAATGCAAGTTTTGCAAATTATTCGATTTAGTCCCTAATTTCAACTTAAGCACTTTATGCATAGAATTTCATCACGAAAATTTCACACAATCATGCAATCATATCATAAACCTCAAAATAATTATAAAATAATTATTTCTATCTCGAATTTGTGGTCATGAAACCACTATTCCGATTAGGCCCTAATTCGGGATATTACAATGTATAATCAAGATATTAGTAAATGTTAAATGTTAAATGTTCAATGAATTACTTGATCATATGTGAGTATCGTTATATTGATTATTATTGGGTTAAAGATATATGTTTATATACATATATAAATGAGTTTAGGTTGAATTATTATAGTACAGAGCATACAATGAATTATTTTCAATATGAAGCCTATAAGTGCATCATAAACATATAACATGTATGATTAATTTATTCATTTAGTTTTAATCTTGTTTAGTGAAAGTAAGAGATTCTTGAATAACATGTTTATAAGAAATTTTGAGACGAATGATGAATTATAGAATGATTATTAGTTAAATCTGAAAGAGTTATGTTAAAATACACTAGCTTGTGGTTATCGTTGATGTTTAGGCTTATGTCTTGTGAGTTATGCAAATGAAATGGGTGAGAATATATATTGAAATGATAAGTTCATAGATATGACGAAATATGATGAAATAAAAAGAATTGTTGAGTTAAGGACTTACTTGTAAGGAAGGAATTTACTTATGTTGTGAATAGATACACTGATTCGCGAATTGATAACGTAATTAAGTTATGCTAAGTAAATGGTATGGTAAGTAAATAAATGAAATGATTCACCGTTTTAAGAAAAGGTTGATAATTATGTAATTCAGCTTATATGACCTTATTTTGTCATAAATGGAAAGTATTCGGAATGTTAATGAACATATTCATTTGTGAGATGATAGTTATATATTTTGAAAAATCTTGAAGCATTGGCATAGGTTTATTTATGACTTATAAAGCTCAGTTTTAAAATGAAATATCATGTTTCAGTTTATACGAGCTTACTAAGCATTCATTGCTTATGTTGTAACACCCTTTACCCGTACCCGAGGCCTGGATAGGATACGAGGAATTACCGGACACATACATAGTCATTCATGCAAAAATTGGGCTATAAAATTTTTCTTTAAAATAACTTTTTTCATACATACATAAATTGTCCCTGATATGGGCCTACAAGGCCCAAAACAACTATCGAAAGGGATTCAATACTAAATCGAAGACTTTAAAAAAGTTTGGGAAATTTTTCATAATAGAGAGCCACATGCCCATGTCCTCTAGCCATGTAACTCTTTGACTATGACGTCAGCATCAATTTAGGGTCATACGGCCGTATTACACGGCCGTGTGGCTAGATCGTGTGGTTAATTTAAATTAAATGTATTTTTCATAAAAAAGGTGCAGACTTCACACGGCCAGAGTACATGCCTATGTGGGTAGGCCGTGTCCCTCACACGGCCAAGACACATTGTGACAGACCTAATTCGACCCTAGTCGGAATGTGGTTTCAGGACCACAAAATCGAGTCATAAAAATTTACTTTAATTTTAATTGCATATATTTGATGTGTAATAGTGTGTGTATGAAAAATTAATGTTTTAAATTATTCTTAGGAATGTGAATTTTCTTGAAAGGACTTAGTTGAGAAACTTAGAAAAGATGATAGGTAAATTGTAAGGATCAAATAACAACAAGGTGAGAAAACTTGGGTTTGCATGTCAAATTGCCCAAAACTCAAGTAGTGGTAGGCCAAGCAAGGATGGTTCTTCCATTAAGTTGAATTTTAATGTAATGCTTTTATTAGTAAATGGTTAAAATAAATTAAAGAAAGGAAAGATGAATAAAATAAGAAAGCAAGAGAAAGTCTTCATCTTCTTTCTTTTCAAGTCGTGAGCTAGGAGAAAGAAGGAGAAATGTTCTAAGACATTCGGCCATCCTAAGGGGTTGATTAAGGTAGGATTCATGTTAGTTTTG
This sequence comes from Gossypium arboreum, assembly GCF_025698485.1. Classification (NCBI taxonomy): domain Eukaryota; kingdom Viridiplantae; phylum Streptophyta; class Magnoliopsida; order Malvales; family Malvaceae; genus Gossypium; species Gossypium arboreum. Next base: position 71,401,396 of record NC_069081.1, read on the forward strand.
TTAAAATTTTTGTGAAAATCTAGTTAGTAGCCAATGTCTTATTATATCCCATATGTTAATTTTCTACCTAAATAGGTAATTAAATCGCATACGGTTAGGGAGAGGTAAATGCTAAGAGTATGGTGCTTTTGATGTTGTGAATGGGAATAGTAGAAAGGTGAAAGAAAATTTAGGTAGAAATGTAGTTATATGTGGATTTATATGATGTTACAAATAGATGTGAAGCTATGCTAGATTAGGAAAAATTCGGTCAAGTGTTCATGAGAGGAAACTATGTGTTTAAAAGAATAAAAATGATATTATAATTGATAGTATATGTATTCGGCCATCTAATTAAGTGTATAGGTGATGTTAAATCTAATTTTTGCACATTCGGCTATATAAGTATGCCCAATTGTGATATTACCTTTGATTGTATAAAATCGACTAAAATGAGTAATTAGTAAGGGTGGTTGCCTAATATACAAATATGTATATATGTATGTGTAATTGGATTATTGATAGTAAGGTGATATTATATGGTTATTAGCGAATGGCTCAAAAGCATAAGGTAGAAAGATAAAATTTACCATGTGTTTCTTATGATATGAAATCATTAATATCTTGATATAAATATTTAGCAAGACGGTTAAACTAGTTTAACTTATTTGATTAAGCTCAAGAAGTTAAAGGAGGGAATCAAGCAAGGGCAAAGCAAAGAACATTGAGTAGCCGAGTTGGAACCGTTTTACCCAACACAAGGTAAGTCCTTAAGCATTTTGTAAGGTTGATTAGTTTGTATATAAATAATACTAGTGAATCATAAAAGAATTCCTTTTGATGAGTATTCTTTTGGAGTGATTTTCCTATTTATTAATGTGACCATATGTGCTATTTGAATTAAGTAAATTGCCTTATCATAATGAGTTAACATATGGCACTATGTGTGCGAATTAAGTGGCACTATGTGTGCCGATTTGGATGTTGAAGCATGAGAGAAAATCCAATGCCTTGAGTGTGCGGTTTACTATGGCACTATGTGTGCGAGTGTGACGAGCACTATGTGTGCAAATTCGGTTGATAATATAAAATGTGCATGAAAGAACAAAGTGGTAGAACTAGTAACTAAAATATCGAACTTGAGACATGTCTTTGAGTAGGTATAAATTTATCTAGTGCATCATGATTCCATGCTTTGAGGAATCGGGTCTAAATCAATTGGGTTGTTTTGGTATTTGATTTGATTGTAGGACTTGGCATGAGATTGACTCGAAATTCTAAGAAATTATAGCATAGTTCGGTATGGTTGGAGTAACTGATTTTGCATTATTTGCTTTCTCTTATGATCTTTTATAAATGGGCGGTATGTAAGGCTTATGACTTACTGAGTTATATACTCATTTGGTGTGTTTGTTTATTACTTATTTAGGTTTCTTTGACCCATTTTGTGTGCTCGGGACCATCGTCGAAGTCATCACACCAGCTTGCAACCTTTTGGTACCCTCTTCTTAGTTGGTCTAAGAGAACATTTCGGCATGTATAGGCTATTATGTTTTGTTTGAACTTTAATATGTAAACTTTTAGCCATGCGAATATGGCTTAAATGCTAAGTTTGGATTTGGCCTTATGGGTGCTTAGTTATAAGGTTCAGTAAGTTTGGCCTTGATAATTCGGTTTTGATTGAGTAATAGTCTAAGTCTATTTGATTATTATGCCGTATGCCATGGCTGATCATTTTTGGTGTTACACTTATGATATGGTTATTAAGTAGTATGGAAATTCTTGATAATGAGTAGCCATTGGAATGGCTAATCATGATCATATTTGGTGTTATGTATGTCAAATTACTAGCTAATCCTTGGAAACCATGAAATAAGTAAATTTTACCATAAAATAGATTCAGACAGCAGTAGTGATTTGAATTTGGAAAATAACTAAAAATAGTAGAAATGGAATTAAATAATGAATAAATTATGGAATCGAAGCTTGATGAGTCTATTTTCATATGGAAGAAGCAAAACAGGATATGAGCTATGTTTTATGAGATGTTTAAATTTTTGTGAAATAGGGCCAGAGCGATTTCTGGATCCCCTGTTCTGAGTTTTAAAATTCACCATAAATTTTAAAAAAATAATTTGAAGTCATGCTTTATATGTACAGATTCATTATTGAGTCTAGTTTTATTAGAGACAAACGACATAGGCATTGAAGCCCTTTAAATGGAGATATCTAATTCGTAATGCATAGAGGTCAGAGTAGTCGAACCCTGATATAGGGGAGACTTTAACTAATAAACTGTACTAATTGACCTGACCAAAAATTCTACAAAAATTTTTACTAGATAAATATATGAGTCTAGTTTCAGGAAAAATTTACGGAATTGGATTTTGAGCTTCGGAACTCGAGATATGATTTTTAAAGCGACTGTGATGCAATTAGCCAGCTTGTCTAGAAAATTTTAAAATGAATTGTATGAGCTGTTTAAGTAATGAATTAAGCCCGTTAACACCTTGTGTTCGACTCCGGCAACGGTCTCGGGTACAGGGTGTTACACACACGCCCGTGTCTTAGCTCGTGTGTTTATTATTGAGCATACTGACTAGCAAAATTAGGCTGCAGGGGACACCCAACCATTCAACTGGCCTGTGAGGCAGACCGTGTGTCACACACGGTCTTGACACATGCCCATGTGTCTACCCGTGTAGACCATTTAAAGGCTATTTTCCAAGTCAACTGTCATCCTCAATCATTCATACATTCAAACATATTTCATAGCATGCAACATAACATATTTAGACACTCAAATATTCAGCACCATGGTACTCTCACATCTTCATAATGTCATCCTATTGCACATTCATTTTCTTACATCATTTAGAAGCATTCCACACCAATTTCATGCATTATAAAACTTGTTACCATAACTTTAAATTATGCATTCATGACTATAGTCATTTTAAACCATTGAGTCATCCCTTAGCTTTTAGCATCTATTCCATACTTTATCATACATTAACCAAGCAATAACATATCACATCACCAAGGTTCTAACACATGCATGCATAGGTAAATAGTTTACAACCCAGTGATCAAATATAAGCCATATCACATGGCCATTACAAAATGAATCATCAACATCATAGGCTTTCACAATTTGGCTAAATAGCATGACACATATCACAAAATAACCAAGTCCCCTATACATGCCATACTCAAAATAACAATTTCACTATACCCAATAATCTTTTGATAGTGTGATCGAACACTCCGACAGCTTCTGATCCTCGAGCTAGCTTAGCGGAACTACAAAGGATGGAAAGGAAAGGGGGTAAGCATTAAAGCTTATAAGTCCACATGCAAATAATATGCAATGGTAGTAAGCAATCAACATGCAAGGACATAGTAACATATACATAAAGATTATTCATTACTTAAATCTTTTGACTTACTTATCATACATACACATACACTCTCTGATCACAAATCATTCTTTACCAAGGCATTATTCATAGGTTTAGCGTACATACCTGTACTCATCGTAGCATATCATATAACCATACCTCTTTAACATGCCCTCCTTGGGACTTTCATCACATCCATTGCATTACCCATTGAACACTCGGAATACTATTAGATACGCAAAAAATTTGCACATAAGTGCCACATATACATAAGTAGCCAAAGCTACCTCATAACATGTAACACTAGCAAAAGGAGCTACTCACGGGTCTGCTCACAAAAGCTATTGGTCAAAGTGTAGTTACATGGGTTCCTCACACGAGTTGTCAGGTATCCGACCAACTCAAGGATTACCTAGCCATCGGTAGGACACACAGGACCATTGCCCAGAACCCAAGTACATGTATCGCATCTATAATGAAGTCGGACCAACTCAACGAGCTGGAATGCTCGCATCCATAATGAACTCGGACCAACTCAACGAGCTCGGATGCCTTATACATATCACGAACCCGGACCAACTCAACGAGTTTAGATTTTTAAATTCCTAGTGACATGTCACTTGTATCCTAGACTATTCCTAAGGTTCAAACGGGATTTTCCTCACTTACACAAGGCATACTTTGTCGTACTTGCTCGTGATGTCGTATGTAATGGCCAATTATCATTTATGCTTTCATAACAACCAATAAGTATATAACTCATAATAACAAGAAAACATTTATCACTTAATATCAAAACATTAAAAACATGCTACATACCACATTATTTGCATATGCACTTACCTCAGTACAAAATGATTGTAATCGAGCCTAATCGTCGTATACTTTATTCTTTCCTCGATCAAGACCCGGTTCACGTTTTTCTTGATCTATAATGTCAAATTTAACTTGTTTATTAATCACATTATTTAAATTAATCCATAAATCATGCTTTGGTAAAATTACCTTTTTACCCCTAACTTTTCACTTATTTACGATTTAGCCCCTAGGCTCGTAAAATGAAATGCATGCATTTTCTTTATTACCCAAACCTAGCCGAATTTTCCTTGTACTCATAACAGCCCATATTTTCATCAAAATCAGATTTTTATAACTTATTTTACATCTTTTACAAATTGGTCTCTCTAAGGTGTTTTCATGCAAAACTAGTAAAAGATGTTGAACACATATTAAACTATCATATTCTTCCATTAAACATCAAAACACAAACTTCTCACGCATGGGTCAGAATTCCAACATGAACCTTAGCTTAAAATATGGTTAGAAACGGGTACATCATGTTACGAGGATTTTAAAAATGTAAAGAACATTAAAAACGGGGCTAGAACGGACTTACCCTTAACCTTGAAAAGTTTGAAAACCCTAGTTATGGTTCTCCAGAAATTTCGGTAGCTAAAGAGGAATATGGACAACATTTTCACTTGATTTTTCCTTTTTATTTCATTTAATTACCAAATGACCAAAATGCCCTTAGGGTTTTTCTTTCAAATTTTTCCTATGCATGTCCATTTTTGTCCAAAATTATAGAAACTGGTCAAATAATTAGGACCCTCTAATTCATAATCTAAAGCAATTTCATGCTTAAAGCTTCTAGGATGCAAGTTTTGCATTTTATTCAATTTGGTCCCTAAAATTAAATTAGACATTTTATGCATAGAATTTCTTCACGAAACTTTCACACAAGCATGCATTCATATCATACACCTCATAAGGATTATAAAATAATTATTTCTATCTCAGATTTGTGGTCTCAAAATCACTATTTCGACTAGGCCCTAATTCGGGATGTCACAACTCTTCCCCCTTTAGGGATTTTCGTCCCAAAAATCTTATCGGTAAAAAGGTTTGGGTATTGTTTCCTCATAGCCTCCTTGGGCTCCCATGTATCCTCTTCAATCCCATGTCTTTGCCATAAAACTTTCACAAGAGCAACACTTTTGTTTCTTAATTGCTTGACTTCCCGAGCCAAGATCTTAATCGGTTCCTCACTATAAGTCATATTCGGTCTAATTTCAACCTCTGTCGGTACAATCACATGAGAAGGATCGGATCTATATAGGTGCAACATGGACACATGAAACACATCGTGGATCTTTTCTAACTCAGTCAGCAAGGCCAATCGATAAGTAACAGGCCTTATCCTTTCGGTAATCTCATACAGTCCTATAAAACGAGGACTCAACTTGCCTTTTCTTCCGAATCTCAAAACCTTTTTCCATGGAGATACTTTCAAGAATACCTTATCACCAACTTGATACTCAATCTCTTTCCTTTTTAAATTCGCATATGACTTTTGTCTATCCGAGGCCGCTTTCAAGCAATCACGAACTACTTTCACCTTTTTTTCGATTCTCTTAACTAAATCGATTCCATGAATCTTATTCTCCTTAAGCTCAGTCCAATACAATGGTGTACGATAGTTACATCTATACAATGCCTCACAAGGCGCCATCTTCAAGCTCGATTGATAACTATTGTTGTAGGCAAATTCAACCAAAGGTAAGTACCTTTCCCGACTACCTTGGAATTCAAGAACACAATGTCTGTGTGACAGCCCTAAAGTGACCCTAGTCGGAAAGCGGTTTCGGGACCGCTAAACCGAGTCACCAAATTATTTGGATGTGATATTTATAGTCTAAAATATGTGAATATGAATGTGCGAAAATTTTAAGCTTCGATTTAGTAAATTGCATGTGAATTTAGTCAAAAGGACTTGTGTGACACTTTTGAAATGTGATAGGCTAATCTACAAGGATCTAATAGTGCATGTAGTAAAAGGGAGGACTTGCATGTCAATTTTCCCCCCTTAAAATGTAGTGGCCGGCCATGAGCATGGGTGGACAAAGTGTTATGGCTAAAAACATGTCATAAACATGTTGGGACAATGCATTATGTAAAGGATAATAAAATAAAGAGCATGAGCAAAGTGTGTGTTTGTCCCCCCTCTTTTGCCGTGAGTGGGAGGAAAGAAAACAAAAAAAAAATGAAAAAAATGTTCATTCTTGAACATCCTTGGCCGAATGTTGGAGAAAGAAAGAAGAAGTATGCTTTGAGAATTTCAGCAAGATAGCAAGCTAAAAATCCAAGGTATGTGCATTGGGTCATAGAGAAAATTGAATCAAAAATTGGTTGATCTTTGTCCTCCATTGCCGTAGCCTAAAGGGAGGGAGAGGAAAGTTTGGTTGCTTTGATTTTTGGCTTAGAAGATGGCTAGAATGAGGTATGTATTGAATGATTCTTGAAAATCTATGCATGTTTGAGATGATTAGTTCAAACTCTACTCATCCCATAGATGTGTTTTGGTTTTGGTTTGATAATGATGTTAATGATGGTGAGTTTCGGTCATGCATTAACCGAAATTGTAAGTATGATTTATGGTATAATTTGTGTGATGGAATGGTCTTGAGAGTTGGCTTGATTAAATGGGTAAAATGCTAAGTGTTTTAAAGATAATGATGGTTATAAGCTGTTTTATGATTTGATAATGGTGATTAAATCTTGTAGTTAAGTGTTTAGATATATATATATATATTAATAATGAATTTAGTTGTACTTGCTATGTGAGAAATGTGCAATGCTATAGGTATTTGATTATTAGATATGGTTATTTTAAGTTGATTTGTGATGGTATGATTGCATTGATGAAGTGGTGGGAAGAATTAGCTATTATGCTTGATACTAATGCCGAAAATGAGAATGTTGTACTTGAAAAATGTAGGTGAACATGACAAGTGTATTCGGCTTAGGGCCTAGAGGATATGAAAAATTGGTATTCATTTTTGATTGTGTGCGTATGACCATGGATAATTGGCTGCACAAATATTATGAATACATAATGTATGATAAGTTTATTAAGTTACAAAACATTATACATATCGGCTAATGTAAATTATTTGAGTAAAGTATATCTTGATGGTACATTTCGCTAGTATAAAATGTATATGGATGTCGTATGACTATGTTTAATTTGGGAAGTAAATTGTTTGATCTAGCTCAAGAGCCTAGAGGATCAAAGTTGGATAAGGGAAAGAAAGAGGTGATCGAATAGCCGTCGTAATCGTTCGGCAACTTCCGAGGTAAGTTTTAAGCGATTAACCGTTGAGTAAATTCAATCATAATAGGACATAATGAGTTGATTTGATAAGATATGATGTGGCCATGATATGTCTTAAACCCAAATGGTAAGTTCATAAGTGTTTGGACTTGGAAAGTTAAGAGTAAATTGTAATAAACTGCTTGGACAGCAGCAGTAATGTGATTTTAGAAAATCACTATAAATTGTTGGTGTGGAATTATAGGCTGAATAAAATATGTAATCAAAGCTTAGTTGGTCTAGTTTCTTATAAAAGAGACCGTGGAAGCAAAGAAATTTCCTATAAAGAGATATTTAAAGTTGTGTGGGACAGTGTCGGAATGACTCCGAAATCCCCTGTTCTGTTTTTGGAAAATCATTATAATTTGTACAAAAATGGTTATAAGATAAGATTTATATTCTTAGACTCCTTCATGAGTCTAGTTTCAAATGGAATCAAATAGAACACATTATGAATTCTGTGCAATGAAAAATTCGATTCGTAGCGAAGAGTGGTCAGATTAGTCAAACAGTGAAACAGGGGAAACTTTAAGAAAAATATGGTATTGATTGGCCAAACCTAAAATTCTGAAAATTTTATGGGTGAAAGATACATGAGTCTACATTCGGGGAAAATTAACGGCAATTGAGTTTGAGTTTTGTAGCTCCAGTTATAAACAACTTAGTGACTGTTGGTCAGAAAAAAACTGCTTGTAGTGAATATGTGATTTTGTTGTAAACTTTGATGAAACTATTTGAGTTGCTTATAAGCTATTGCTGAAATTGATGTACAAGAAAAAAATATGAAATATGTATGATATACATATATGTGTGATAAGGCCGAATGGCCGATGTGATGAATGTGAAAGTGTATGTATATGTGATAAGGCCTAATGGCCGATGTGGTGAATGTGAAAGTGTATGTATATGTGATAAGGCCTAATGGCCGATGTGGTGAATGTGAAAGTGTATGTATATGTGATAAGGCCTAATGGCTAATGCAAAATATATGTGTGATATGCATATGTGGTAAAGCCGAATGGCTAATGTGAATGTTGTAATATGTGATTAAATGTACATGAAACTTGGAATATGTTCCGGGTGAGACCCGATGACTACGTGTGGAGATTATGACCGGTAAGACCCGATGACTACGTGTGGAGATTATGACCGGTAAGACCCGATGACTACGTGTGGAGATTATGTCAGGTAAGACTTCTTTTATAAGAATTGCTTATAAAAATACGCAATGCGAAAGGTTAAACAGGTATGTACTCCAAGTTTATATGTGAGCTTGATTCAAACTAAACCATAAGGTAGTTATGTGATGTATACGAGAGCAATCTATGAGACTATTCCTATGATTATGATGAGATGTGCATATTTGGATAAAGGGGTGGTATGCCTGAAGGAAGAGTAAAATAAAAATACGAACAACTATGTTATAACTTGATTGTTATCTGTTGACACTTGCTTGAAACTTACTAAGCATTGTAATGCTTACTCGTGTACTTTGTTTCCTCTGTTTTATAGATCTCATTTGGAAGCTACTGAGGCTCGGGATCGTCAGCAACTAGTCACACTATCGCTACCCACTATTTGGTACTGCTATGTTTTGGAATATCTTATGGCATGTATAGAATAGACTAGTAGTGAGAGGATATCTTGGTTAATGTATAGGACTACCCTTTTGTTGTAGGTCATGTACCCTTCGGTTTTGTGTAAATTTGGATAGCCATGCGAAAATGGCTTAGATATACTTTGATCATAGCATTATAATCGTTGTATGTTGTTTGTCAAGAGGTATGGAAATGTCGGTAACGGTTAGCCATGGGAATGGTCATTCATGATCACTTTTGGTATATGTATGACAAACTCTATTGATCCATGGAGGATTATGAAATAGGTAAAGTTTACCTTAAAAATAGATGCTGGTAGCAGCAGTGACGTGAATGTGAAAAATCACTAAAAATAGTAGAAAGGGAATTAAATAGTGAATAAATTATGTAGTCTAACCTTGATGAATCTATTTTCATAGGAAAGTAACGAAACGATCATACAAACAGTATGTTAAGAGATATTTAAGTTTTCGTGAGACAGGGCCAGAACGGTTTCTGGATTCCCTGTTCCGACTTTGGAAATTCATTGTAAATTAACCAGGGATAATTAGGAGTCATTCCATATATGTATAGATTCCTCTTTGAGTCTAGTTTCTATAGAAACAAACAGCATCAGTATTGAAGCCCTGTACAGGGAGATATCCAATTCGTAACGCACGAAGGTCAGTGTAGTCGATCCCTGCAACAGGGGAGACTTTAACTAATAAACTGTACTAATTGGCCTGACCAATAATTCTATAAAAAAATTTGTAGATGCATATATGAGTCTAGATTCAGGGAAAAATTACGAAACTGGTTTTCGAGTTTTTGAACTCAAGATATGATTTTTAAAGTGACAGTGATGCAGTAGCCAACTGCCTGGAAAATTTTTAAAATGGACTGTGGAAGTGAATGGTTTAAGCCGTTAACTCCTCGTGTCCGATTCCGGCAGCGGACTCGAGTACGGGGCGTTACAGTTTGAGCATATCTTCAAGTGTCTAAATTACTCTCTTGGATTGTCCATCAATCTGTGGATGAAAAACGATACTAAAATTTAGTTTTGTACCCAAAGCTTCTTGTAACTTCTTCTAAAACCGTGAAGTGAACCTTGGATTTCTATCCAAAATAATCGATAAAGGTACTCCATGAAGCCTCACAATCTCAGAAATATACAATTTAGCTAACTTATCAAGTCAATAATCAACGCGTATCGGTATAAAATGAGTCGATTTAGTTAATCTATCAACCACAACCCATACGACATCTTTCTTTCTCTGTGTCAACGGCAAGCCTGTCACAAAGTCCATAGTAATCCGGTCCCATTTCCATTCGAGAACTAAAATAGGCTGGAGTAAACCTGAAGGTACCTAGTGTTCGGCCTTTACTTGCTGACAAATCAAGCACCTCGACACAAACTTGGATATATCTCTTTTCATGCCATTCCACCAATACATTTTCTTTAAATCATTGTACATTTTTGTACTACCCGGGTAAACTGACATACCTCCATTATGATCCTCATGCAAAATATTCCTAACCAACTTAGCATTCTCTGGGAGACAAATCCTTCCATGGAACCTCAAACAACAATCAGAATCTCTCTGAAAATCTGATTCACTGCTCGACTACATTAAGCTTTCTTAGCTTGTAACTCTTTATCAGCTTCCTAAGCATCACAAATCTGTTGAAAAGAAGTCGGTGTAGCTCTTAACTCTGCTAGAATTGCACCATCATAAGATAGGGTTAGTCGTGTGTTCATAGCTCTCAAAGAAAATAAAGAGTTTTTGCTCAAGGCATCAGCAACCACATTTGCCTTACCAGGGTGATAATCAATCACAAGCCCATAATCATTTAACAATTCAAGCCATCTTCGTTGCCTCAAATTCAAGTCCTTTTGGGTCATCAGATACTTAAGACTTTTATGGTCTGTATAGACATGGCATTTCTCCCCGAATAGGTAATGTTGCCAAATCTTCAAAGCAAATACAATGGCGGCCAATTCTAGATCATGCGTAGGATAGTTTTTCTCATGGGGCTTCAGTTGCCTCGAAGCATAAGCTACTACCTTGCCTTCTTGCATAAGCACACAACCTAGTCCATTTAAGGATGCATTACTGTAAATCACAAACTCTTTCCTTGATTCTGGTTGCACTAACACTGGTGCCTCAGTTAATAACGCTTTCAGTTTCTCAAAACTCTATTTGCACTTCTTTGTCCATTCGAACTTAACATCCTTTTGTAACAACCTCGTCATTGGAGTGGTAATCATTGAAAATCCTTTCACAAATCGCCTGTAGTATCCAACCAAACCCAAAAAGCTTTACATTATTTAGCGGCTTCCACTCAACAATAGCAGAAATCTTACTGGGATCAACTCGTGTACCATCTCCTAAAACAATGTGGCCTAAAAATCTAACCTCTTGAAGCCAAGAATCGCTTTTACTAAACTTGGTATATAACTGTTTATCCCTCAAAGTCTGTAAAATAGTTCTCAAGTGTTCGACATGCTTTTCCTCATCTCTAGAATAAATTAGAATATCATTGATAAACACTACAACAAACTTATCCAAATATGGCCAAAAAATTTAGTTCATTAAATACATAAACACGACAGGAACATTCGTTAATGGCATAACAAGAAACTCGTAGTGGCCATACCTCGTTCTAAAGGCAATCTTAGGCATGTCAAACTTTTTAACTCGTAACTGGTAATATCCGGACCTCAAGTCTATCGTAGAGAACCATGTCTCTCCTTTTAAGTAGTCAAACAATTCATCAATCCTTGGAAGAGGATACTTATTTTTAATTGTAACCTTATTGAGCTACCGGGTAGTCAGTACATAATCTTATAGAACTGTCATTCTTTTTCACGAATAGTACGGGAGCACCCCATGGAGAAAAGCTTGGTTTCGCAAAACCTTTGTTAGTCAACTCTTGCAACTATAACTTCAATTCTTTCAGCTCAGTCCGGGCCATCCTATGCGGAGCAATAGAAATAGTTGTTGTCCTTGGCATTAACTTAATACCAAATTCAACTTCTTTAATTGGAGGCAAACCTGGCAATTCCTTTGGGAATATATCCGCATACCCACACACAACTAGCACTGCTTCGATTTTTAATTCGATTTTTTTGTATTCAATATGTATGCCAAATAAGCTTCATACCCTTTTCTCATACATTTCTGAGCAGTTATTGAAGAAATTACATTTAGCGACTTATCCACGTCATCTAATTCAACTTGAAGAACCTCACCATTTTCACATTTCAATTCAATAACTTTCTGCCTACAATTCACTATAGCATCATGTAGTGTCAACCAATCCATACCTAGTATGACATCAAATTCATCAAACAGTAACAACATTAAGTCGATCGGAAAACAATGACCTCTAATCATCAAAGAACATTTCTTACATACTTTATCAACTATCACATGCTTTCCTAATGAATTTGACACTTTAATCATAAATTTGGTAGACTCAACAGGTATATTCACACTAGATTCCAATTTCATACACACATACGAATGAGTAGAGCTAGGGTCTATAACATTTGTATCAAAGAGAGAAAAATTACCAATGATCACATCAGGGGAAGTTGCATCTTCATGTGTGCGTATGGCATAGGCTCTAGTCGAAGCCCTAGCTTCAGATCTCACTGATGTATCTCCTATCACATTCTTACTATCAGACCCATTCCCAGCATTTCTCGAGGGTCTTCCCCTAGAAATTATGCCACTCAGCCTCGAGTTCTAAAATCTTTCTTTCTCTACCATCTCGGGACTGTCTTTAATATAGTGGTCTTAAGAACCACACTTGAAACAAGATCTCTCACTCACCCTACAGGTGCCAAAATGACATCTAGCAGATTATTGACACTCGAGCTTGGAAGGTTCAACGTTACTCACACTTGCCACAGATGTAGCCTCAGATCTAAAACCCAAATTCTGCTTTCCACAGTTCCCGTATGAATGTCTAGTTAACACTTCTGAATGAGAGTACATCTCTCTAGATTTCTTAGACTGAGATGGCAATGACTTACTTATATATCGCTTTCTTGTATCTCTTGCCTTAAACTCGGCTTTGCTCTTTTCTTTGATTAACTCTTCGGCTTTACAAGCCCGCTCAATGAGTACCAAAAATTCTTTCAACTCAAGAATACCCACTAATGTCTTGATATCCTCATTAAGTCCATATTCAAATCTTCTACACATCTTGGCTTCGGAGGATACACACTTTCGAGCGTACTTACTGAGTCTAAACAATTCCCTCTCATATTCACTAATTGTCATACGATCCTATTTCCAATCGAAAAATTCTTTACGCTTCTGATTGATGAATCATTTGCTAATGTATTTCTTTCGGAATTCCTCTTGAAAGAATTCCCATATTGGTTGTATGGATAGATGTCATTTTGATTTAACTACATTATGCATATTTTAGGGACTTTTTTAATGTTTGAAATAGGTATAAATGGTTTGTATGTGTGAACATGTTTAGGGTGAATGAAATGGCTTAAAATTGGCCATATTCTCATCCACAGGGCCTAAGACACAAGCGTGTGTCTCAGCCGTGTGTGACACACGGTCACGCTACACGGTCATGTGTCCCTTATAGGTTTTTATAAGTTACATGTTGAGAGTTACACGCCTGACACACAGGTGTGTGGCTTGGCTGTGTGACCCAAGTCAAAGAGTGACACGGGCAGAGACACGGGACTGGGACATGGCCATGTGTCCCTACTTCGAAGACCCACTCTGTCTGAGACACAGGTGTGTGTCTCTACCGTGTGAGTCACATGGCCTGGCCATACGGCCGTGTGATCCCTATAGTATGCATTTTTATATCTTTTTCCATGAAGTTCTAAATGTTTTCGATGTAGTCATGAATCATTTCTAAACTGTTTCTAAGGCTTCGAGGGCTCAAAAAAGGGACGTTATGCATGTGTTTGAATGAAATATGATGTGTTTTATAAATGATTGTAATTGAATGTTTTAAGTTAAAAGTTTCTGGTAATGCTCTGTAATCCTATTCTGGTGATGGATATGGGTTAGGGGTGTAACATCTCTGATAAAGAAATATGTTGTGTGGGTCATTGTAGATCGTTTGACGAAGTCCGCGCATTTCATTCTAGTGCTTATGAATTTTTCACTTGAGAGATTGGCAGAGTTGTATGTTGTTGGGATTGTTATATTGCATGGTGTACCAGTTTCTATTATTTATGATAGAGATTCATGGTTTACGTCTTGATTCTGGAGCAAGTTATATAAAGCTCTAGATACACGTGTAAAAACCTATTTTTTAGTGGTGTCAAAAATAGTGGTTTTGGGGCCACAAATTCAACGAGTAAGTTCGTAAATTTTATTATTTAATATTTACAAGTCAAATATTGAATTAAGATAAATCTTGAATTGACATTTTATGCTATTTCAATAAATAATTAGGTTCAAGTGGTATGACCCTAAAGTCAAGTGGTTTTAGAAAATGAGGTATCGAGACCTCATTTCTAGAAACTGAGCCAGAAATATTTTATCAAATATTCACGGTGTGTTATTAAGGTTTTAGTAAAGTTTCGTTAAGAAATTTTAACGTTTTGATAGTTAATTGAGTAGAAAGGACTAAATTGTAAATGTTGAAAAAGTAAGCCATTATTAGGTTATTTGTTCTAAATGGATTAAATGTTATTATTACAAGTATTAATATGAAAAATTTCCACTTTTAAAATATAGTGGCCGTTGGTGTAAGAATTATTAAGTTAAAATATTTTAATTATAATATTAAAATATATGTTAAAAGTAAAATAAAACTTAAGTAAAAATAAATAAAATACTATCACCTTCCCAAAATGTTTGAAACACTGAAAATGGAAGAGTAAAAAAATACCATTTTCAAGCTAAACATTCGGCCATGAATAAAACATTGCATGTAAGTGGTTTTCTCAATTATTTCTTATAAGTTATATGTTTTTGAGATCGTTGCAATTAGCTCTAGCTAACCCGTATCTCCATTTTCAAAACTGTTGAAGATGGTTAAACTTGCCATTGATGAATTTGTAATATTTTTGAAGTTTATGATAAATTGTTAAGCTTTGATGTTAAATAGACATATTTTATTAAGTAATTTTTAGTGATTTTAGTATTTAAAGACTAAAATGTAAAATTAGTAAAAGTACAAGGAATTAATGTGAAATAACAACAAATATTGGCTGTAGTGAAGTGTTATAATATTCGGTTGAGTTTGATTTTAGATAAATTAGGTTAATTTGCAAGTTTCAGTTTTAGGGACTAAATTGCATAAAAGATAAAATATTGGGATAAATTTGTAAAATTATTATGGAAGGACTTAATTGTATTAGGCATATTATTTAAGTGGTAGAATTGTATTAATTGAATGAAAAATTATTATTTTGATCCAGAAATGAATCAAACGGATCTAAATAGAGGAAAAGCTAATGTGTCAAATTAGTCGCCAGCCTTGTTTTACAACTGTAATTATAGAGGTAAGTTCGTATGTATAGAATTGTACATACATATATATACATAACGCTACTACTGATTTAAGAATGTATATTTATATGATGGTTAATGTGTGAATTGGAAATCGAAATTTTATATTTGAATATAAGGTGAGAAAGGATTTATTTGAAAACTATTGAATAATTATGAAATATGATATATGTGAATTTGGAATGATTATGAATTGTTACAACATGTGTATGGAGATATATGAAAGTGCTTTTGTAACGTCCTAAAAATCCTTAATATTTATTTTTGTATGTTTGTGTTACATAAATGCATGTTTGCTTCAGTGGTTAAGTGTCCTGAGAAGAGTCTGAGAAGTCTTGGGTTCAAGCCGTGGCTTGTGCAAAAGTTTTGTTTTAAATGAATAAACCTCTGTCTCTAGTTAGTAGGCTTTTAAATAAATATGGGTATAACATGTCAGAAAGGGCCTGTTGGTCTAAGGGATAAGTGGCGTGTTATTGTTACCTGAGGTCTAAAGTTTGAGTCTTGGTATGCGTAATGTTACCTGAGGTCTAAAGTTTGAGTCCTGGTATGCGCAATGGAGTGTTTTATTTTGCTGTTAGGGCCGTGTGGGAGTTTTGGTCAACCCGAAATACTGAAGTGTTGTAGTGGAATTTGAATTAGGTGGTTGAGGAAGGAGTGGACGGTTTTGAGGGATTTAGGGAGGAAAATATGGAAATTTAAAGTCAGTGAGAGAGTTGGTGCCGATTTGAACTCTTGCCTCTGAGAATTTTGGCGGTGGTCAGTATTTGCTCTTTATTCTTCGGTTTTTGTCCTCGTTTTGCTCTTCTTGGAGGCCGAATTTTGTTAGGGACTGCGGGTATCTTTCGGTTTTGTTTTTTTTTTGATTTTTCTCTTCCTTACAATCCCCTTGCCTATCGATTTTCTTCTCTCATTCTCTCAATTGGTTTTGCTTTGGTCAAATACTTCTTCTTCTCTCCCTTTCTCAATCGGTTTTACTTTGGTTGAATACTTTTTTTCTCTCTTTCTCAGTCGGTTTTGCTTTGGCCGAATACTTCTTCTTCTTCTCTCTCTCAATCGGTTTTAGCAATCCCTTCTCTTCTCATCTTGGTTGTTGTGGCAGAATACTCTTTTTTCTTGTAGTGAACCTTACCCTTTTCTCCATCCATCTCTTCCTCTCCTCCTTATTTCTTGTGTTTCCTCACGGTTTCTGGAACCATTCGAGAAGTGAAAGATTTTTCATTGATATCAAAGGTAACTTTGTCCTTAGTTATCACGTGTTCAACTCGGGTACTTTGGCTTGCATTCTTGGGTGTAGGCCGATTGCTTCTTTCTCCTATTTTTTGGTTTTGCGTTTTTGGTAAGTTTGGTATGCGTTTGATTCAAGCTATTTGTATGAGCAATAATGGTTAATAGAATTCGGTTGTAATGCATCGCCAAAGAGCTTGTAATCAATCTTTTTCAGCGGTTTAAGTGTGCAAAGCCTCAATCGTTCAATCAAGGCAAGTGTTAATTAATCTTTTGGATAAGTGTTATTAGAGGGGTTGTTTAATCCTATTGTTAAGTGATTAATGGTGTGTCTTTATTGAATATAGGTGGGAGTGCTCAAGAGCGGTGTGTGCACTTTTCATAACAAGGTGTGTGTACAAACACAACTCCAACTATAGAAAATGACAAAAGCCGGAATAAGTGAACGGGGACGCCACACGGGCGTGCTCGCAGCCGTATAGGTAGGCCACGTGATTAAACATGAGCGTATTGTCGACATGGCTGGCCATGAATGATTTCATGGGTTGAGGCAGTATTGGACTATATTGGGCTGAATTGGGCCGGGTGGGCCCCACGGGCATGTGGGCCCCACACAGATGAACCACACGGGCGTGTGGAAATTATTAGTCCAGGCTGTGTAATCCACATGGCCAAGGTTATTCTGGGTCGTGTGAGCCACACGGGCGTGTGGGCCTACATGGGCTCGCAATATGGGCCGTGGGCCCATTTTCATTGTTTGACTTCTAAAGGTTGCACGGGTCACCCGAGATGACTGTGGACCTACTGTTGGGTTGGTAAGCTTATCTAGACCCCTAATTGACTGAAAGACTGTTATGCCCTATGTGATGTATAGATCTATATTCATGTATGACTATAATTTAGCATGCCATTTTTATTTGTATTGAGCCCATGTATAATATTAAGATATGTCATGACATGTTGCATGATGCGTTGCATGGGGATGGGTTTTGATATGATTAGAGGAAGCGTACTGTTCTGGCAGCTCTACTGCAACTACTGTTTAGTGTCGCAACCAGTACTACTTTGAGTGTAGGGATGGGTGGGTTGATTATATCCCCACATGGAGTGCAAGGTTGGATGGAGATAGAGTGTAGAGGCTCGTTGGGTAGGATTCTTGATTGCATATCTATACCGTTACTGTTACTGAGATGGGCTTAGGCCCAAACTGATACTGATATTATAATGGGCTAAGTCCCTAACTGGAACTGAATCATTACTAAAATGGGGCCCAGACTGTATTTGCTCACTGTCTAGTTGTTTGATATGGGATTACACACTGAGTTTTCATAAACCACCCTTCTGTTTATCTGTACAGGTAATCCCCAGTCTTAGGCAGATCGGTGCTGCGAGGAACTCAAAGGTGGCCGCACGACTGCATATGCTCTCATATTTGATTTTAATTATAAGTAATTTTATTTTAAGTATTTTTACTATAATAAGGCCTTTATGGATTTTTACTTTAATTTTAGATTTTTATTTGTTTTGGTTAATAACTGCTAGCAATAGGAAAAGATGCGGGTTTTCAAAAAAGTAAATGTTTTATCAAAGATACCACGAATACGCAACCTGTTTTAATAGCTTAAGCAATAACTGAAGTTTAAAATTAATAACGTTTTAATGTGAATAACTTTATGCCAATGACCCACATTTTCAAAAAAAATGAACTACACGTCTTAGAATCATCTTTAAGATCACACAAAGAGGTTAAATATGAAAAGGGTTTTTGCATCGATATCACACTTTACGAAAAATACTACAATGTGACATCGCCAGATTCGGCCATAACGTCTAGGCCGGGTTTGGGATGTTGTAGCTTTTGATTCATGAAAATTATAATTTTTTTAAATGCCTATTTGGACATAGCAAACGATTAGGATATGATTGGCATGCCAATAGGGTTAGTATGCGCGCTTGTACCAGATTTGCACTTCGGTGTTCCTGTTTGCACTTCGGTGCCTCTGTATACACTTCGTGTAATAGCCTGGTTTAGACCCTAGTCGGAACAGTGGTTTTAGGACCACAAATTCGAGACAGAAAAATATTTTTAATATTATTTTCTGTGTTTACAACATGATATGTGATATGTGTGAAAATTTTGTGTGAAAATTTTCTTGTTTGTGTGCTCGATTTTATAAAAGGACTTAATCGCGTAAAATACAAAAGTTACTTTCTATAAGTTAAAAGTGTCTATTTTCTATGATGCATTAATTGTGAGGTCCTTATATTGTGAATTGACCATTAGCTAAATGGATGGACAAATATGTCCTTAGTTAGTGGATTTTTAATGTTTGTTCATTAAGGGTAAATTTGGTATTTGATTATTTAAGCTTAAATAATTAAAACAAAAGTTAAATTAAGTTTCATTTTCATTCATCTTGGCCGAATATGGTGGAAGAAGAAAACATAAAATTCATTTTAGGTTTCGACACTTCTCTAGGTTGATTGAGGTATGTTTTGAGCTCAGTTTTTAATGATTTTTATGTTTTTGTGATCATTGTTTTGTGTTTTAGCTAGCCCATGCTTTAATTTATGAAAGTGTTGATGATTTTGAAAGATGCCATTGATGATTTTATGTGTTTTATGATGCTTGATGATGAATTAAGAAAGTTTGGTGTTTGATTTACATGTTTAATAAAGTGATTTTTAGTGAAATTGCCATTTAAGGGTTAAATTATGAAATGATGAAAATGTGGGGTTAAAAGTGTGAATAAATGAAAGTTTTGGGCTACTAGAGGTCCCTATGAAATTCGGCCGTGCTTGGGTTTATTAAGATTATGAGTGTTTTGTGTTGTTTTGAAATAGGGACTAAATTGTAAAAATGTGAAATATAAGGGCTAATATGTAAAAAGGCCTAATTATGTGTTTGTGGATTGAATTAAATGAAATATGTGATTAAATAAGTTAATTTATATTATTTTAGATCAAGAAAAGAGGAAATTAGATTTGGATCGGGGGAAATCAAAAGTTGTAGAATAGTCGTTCCGGTCCGTTAGTCTTCGTACGAGGTAAGTTCATAAGTAAATAATTGTTGTTAAATTCATATGAAAATGTATTTAATTGTGCCGAATTGAATTTTAGTAACTATATATGTGTATGCCGAATTGATATAAGTGGGAGAAGAAACTACGAGCTTAAAACGATCGAATTACAACGTCTGAAAGTCCCGTACGAACCATAGGAATAGTTAGGATACATATGTCATGACATAGGATTCTAGTATGTGATTTCGTGTAAGACCACATCTGGGACGTTAGCATCGATTTGAGATTTATGTGTAAGACCATGTCTGGGACATTGGCATCATATATGATTTCGTGTAAGACCCTGTCTGGGACAGTGGCATCGATATTTGATTACATGTAAGGCATCGTCTGGGACATTGGCATTGTACGATGATGGTCGTGAAACTAACTACAAAATTTGACTTAAGACAAGCGCACCTATCGAACAGTAGTATAGTTATGGTGAGACCGAAAATATCGTATCCACAAGGACTAAAAGTACTAGTAATTACTATCTTTTTTATTATCTAGCCTAAAAATTAAAGGGTGTTTTTAAACTAAATTAATTTTCTAATTTAACTAAGATTACGACAGAGATGAAAGTTGGAAAATACTTTAGAAAAACTAATGGAGAAGACAATACCCAAGAAAGAATCTACCTAGACTTCACTTATTAGCTTTGACTTAGACAATTTATTCACTTGACTTATTCCGTAGGAATCCCTGATTTATGTTTATATCCCTTTCGAGATTAAAAACAACTGACTCTAGGTTGATTAATTGAAATCTCTTTCTAATTAAAACCCTATTGTCGCATTAACTCGATCTATGGATTCCCTTATTAGATTTGACTCTAATATGGCAGATTTATGTCGTCCTATCTCTAGGATTGCATGCAACTTCGCTTAATTATGAATGATCTACTCTAAAACAGGGACTTTTCCTCCACTGAATAAGTACATCAAAAACCTGAATTAATATCCTGGAATATTAAAGCAAGGATTAAAATTCACAATTAAGAATAAGAACAAATATTTATCATATAAATCAAAGAGTAATAAGATTCGTCTTAGGTTTCATCTCCCTTAGGCATTTAGGGAGTTTAGTTCATAATAATAATGGAAAACATCTCAAAGTATGAAAAACAACAAAACATAAAGAAAACCAAAGAACTTCTAGGAAATTGGATGGAAATATTCAGTCTTGATGTAGATCCTGCCTCCTTGGTGATTCCAATGGTTGTTCTCGAGTATTTTCTGCTTCCAACTCCACGTGTCCCCTCTAATCCTCTTCTAGGGTGTTTATATAGGCTTTAGAATGTTTCTAAACCCTTAAAAGTGGCCTTTTTCGAGTAGAACTAGACTTGGGCTCGACAGGGACATGACCGTGTGCCACGCCCATGTGCAAGTGATCAAACCGTGTGCAAGTCTGACTTGGATTAATGTCGACATGGCTATGACACACGGGCGTGTGGACTGCCCATGTGCCTCACACAGGCGTGTGGTTTACCCATGTGGAAGTGCCTAGGCCGTGTGTAACACTGTTTTAAGCCCAATTTTTGGCCCGTTTCTTGCTCTTTTTGCTATCCTAAGCTCTCTTGAGTATAAAAACATGAAATTAAAGGATTAGGAGAATCAAATTCACTAAAACCAAGGAAAAATCATTCATAAGTATGACAAGCATGGGGTAAAAATATGTTTAATTTACGGTTTATCATACGAGCTTTTCGAGCTATTTGAGTATCCTTATTAATTCCGAATGGTTCAATATTAATTCCGAATGGTTCAACGGGAAATGTTGAGTTAAGATCGAATGTGAAATCGAGCTAAATGATTTAGGTACGTGCAAAGTTAAATGTTCATGAAAACAAGTTAAGTATAGTATTTGAGATTATTATATGAACTATGCATGTTAAAGGTATGATCATTATGTATATGAGATTGTTCATATTCGGCTATGTTGAAATAATCATGCTAATGTTCATTTGACAATTTATTTGCTTAAGACTTACTAAGCTTTTAAAGCTTACTTTGTGTGTTCTTTCCATGTTTTTAGATCATCAAAGCTAGCTCGAACTTTGGGATCGTCGGGAAATGTCATCGCACTATCGATTATCTCATTGGTATTTTTGGAAGCTTTGTATATATGGTATATGGCATGTATAGGCTAGTGTCATCTTAATATGTTTTGAGTTGTGGTTTTAGCCATGTGATTTGGCTTGTAAATGTTAATGTGAATTTGGCCATTTAATTTGGCTTAAGTTATGTGTTTGCTAAGTTAAATATATGATGTATATAATACCTTATATGTTTGCTTATTTGGTGTGATGATGTGTTGGTTAGTTTGATTAGTTGTTAATTGATGTGCTTATGCTTGGAAGTTAACATATTATGGTTTGATTTAAGATGATTATATGGTATATGTTAAATTATAAAATAGGTAATAAATTGATGGATAAATACATTTAGTAGTTATGTATGTTTGATGTTTTTGGTATAATGAAATGGTATGTTGGTTGTGGAATTGAGTAATTGAAATGGTTGATATTAGATGGTATAAGATGTGGTGAATTGGCATGTTTTGGCTGCATATATATGTTTAGAAATGATGCAATTTGATGTGGTTTAGGTATGCTTGAGGAGGGTGAGAAATGCGACTTAAACCAAGTCTATTTTCACTCCACACGGTTGAGCATTGGGAATGTGGCTCGACCGTGTGTGACACATGGCCTTGGTACAGGGCCGTGTGTCCCCTGGGGTACCCTACAATTTAAAGTCAGTATACCCTAAAGTCTCGACACGGCCTAGACAAACGAGAGTGTCTATTGGTCATGTGTGACACACGGGCTGGCAGATGGGCTTGTGGTCGGCCGTGTGACCCAAGTCAGTAACCTCTCTAATTTTCCCGTAGCTATGGCACACGGGCCTGTTCTCGACCGTGTGGTGCAAGCCAGTATGTATGCTCTGTTTTTAGACGGCCTGTGACATAGGCGTGTTTGGTAGCCGTATGAGGCACACGGCCTGTTCACACGAGCGTGTGGCCCTTATATCTTTGAAAATTTTCTATGTTTTCCAAAGTTTTTGAATGTTATCGGTTTAGTCCCGAACCCCTTCTAAGTATGTTTTAAGGTCACGTAGAGCCTTATAAGGGACATTGTGAATGTTTTGAATTAATTTTGATTATGAATGTTTAGGTGTATGTGAATGAGGTGTGTTATCCGATAATGCTTCGTAACCCTATTTCGGTAACAGATATAGGTTAGGGGTGTTACATTTTATTGGTATCAAAGCTACGATTTAGTTTATTCTAGGACTAACGTAGCGTGTAAAAGTCTAGCTATACATGCCATATATATAAAATACGATAGTGTGATGATTTTTGACAGTTAAAATGTGTTTATCATATAGTAAATGGATCCCAATCGAGCTGTAGCTGATGATGTGGAAAGTAATGCGCCCGCTCCTACTCAAGGGGTAGCGCCGACTGATTCTAGGCCGATTACGAGTAGCCACGAGTGTAACAGCCCAGTTTAGATCCTACTCAGAACAATGGTTTTGGGACCACAAATTTGCGTCAGAAAAATATTTTAATATTATATTCCATGCTTAAAGTTTGTGAATTGATATGTGTGAAATTTTCGTACAAAAATTTCATCATTTGAGTGCCGATTTGTGAAAAAAGACTTAATCGCGTAAAATGTAAAAGTAGTGTGCTATATGTTAAAATGCCTATTTACTTTGATTAATTAATTATGAAGTCCTTGAAATGAAATTTGGCATTTGGCTAATGGGATGGACGGTAATGAATAGCCATTATATGGTTTTCTAATTAATTTATAACGGTTAGTTTCATAAATGTATTAATAATATGTAATATATTAAAAAATATATAAAAACACATGCAAAATTCACCTTGTTGGCTGAATGTAAGAAAGAAAAAGAAGCCATTTTCTTTGTTTAAGGTTCGACACCTTGGAGATCAAATTAAGGTACGGATTTTGTTCGATTTTTGATAATTTTTACGTTTTTTAGATCGTTGCTTTGAGTACTAGCAAACCCATGCTTGAATTTTTGGTTTTAATGATGAATTTGAGATGTGCCATTGATGAAAGCTTGATGTTTTTTTTTGGTTTGATGATGAAAAATAAATCTTTGATGTTTGATTATCATGTTTAATTAAGTTATTTTTTTTTATAAAAATACAAATTAGGGATTTATTAGTGAAGTTTGAAAATTTAGGGGCTTAAATGTGAAATAAATTGAATAAATGGGTTGTTAAGGACCTAGGGGGTATTCGGCCTAATATGGGCTTATTGAAATTTTGGGTATTTTGTGTTGTTTTGAATTAGGGACTAAATTGAGAAAATGTGAAATGTCAGGGGCTGAAATGCAAAATGCTCAAATTATGTATTTTTGGATGAAATTGAATGAATATGTTATTAAACAAGCCAAATTTGTATTGAATTAGATCAAGAAAACAGGAAACCGAATTTGGATCGGGGAAAGTCGAAAGTTATCGAATAGTCGTTCTGGTCCATTCATGTCCGTACGTGGTAAGTTCATAAGTAAATAAATGTTGTTAAATTTGATTATATATGTATAATATGTGCCTAATTGAATTATAATAAATATACGTTATATGCTGAAATGAATTAAGCATTGGAGAACTAGATACGATCTTGATTGAATTACGATGTCCGAAAGCCCCGTACGAATCATAGGAATATTATAAGATACATATGTCATGACATAAGATTCCGCTATGTGATTTTGTGTAAGACCACGTCTGGGACATTGGCATCGACTTGAGATTTACGTGTAAGACCATGTCTGGGACATCAACATCGTATATGATTTTGTGTAAGACCCTGTCTGGGATAGTGGCATCGATATTTGATTACATGTAAGACCAATTATAAGACATTGGCATTGTACGAGCTTTCTGAGTTATCCGAGTATTCTTATTGATTTCGAATGATTCAACGGGTAATATTGAGAAATGAATGATTAGGTAAAAGTGTATCCGATTCAATTACGTGTGATTTGTTTATGTAATTCAAAAATGAAAAGAGAGTATGTTTCAAATGACTATATGTAAAATACATGACAATAAATGATGAATGTATGCAAATGAATTATAAGTAAGTGAAATAGACTTAATGTATGAGATTGAGATGTGCTTTTGTGCAAGGAGTATGAACAAATGAGCTAGATGAATCAAGTATGTATGAGATTTATATGTTCATTGAGAAATGAGGTAAGAGAAGTTACTTAATGTAATCATATGAATTTATGAGTATGACAATGGTATATGTGGTTAAGATTTGTTAAATTCAACTTAGTTAAATTGAATTATATATATAATTAATTTGATTTATTTGCTTATGACTTACTAAGCTTTTAAAGTTTACTCTATGTGTTTTTCTTAGGTTTATAGAGTTTCGGAGACTAGTTCGGGTCGGAAGTCGTTGGAGACCTCATTACACTATCCAGTTTTCGCTTTGGTAAATAAATGCTTTGAGATTTGGTTATGTGGGATGTATAGACTAGTTTTGATATGGTTGGCTTTGAAATTGTATATATATATATATAGCCACGTAAAAATGGCTTGATTACGTTGCTAATGTTGGTGTATATTTAGTCTTGCTATAAGTCTATTTTGGAAGTATATCTTTTTGGTATTTAAATATGTGATGTTTGATTTTATAAATTCGATATTCAGTAATGATATGTATGGCTTATAATTAGCTCATTTTGGTAAGATTGATACATGGTTCATTTTGCATTTGTGAATTGGTATAATTTAGCTTAAGTGAGGTAAATATGGATGTGTTTCGGTGCTGGCCTAGTATTGACTTATTTTGAATGTATAAATTTTGTTGTAAATTGGCTTGGAAAGGGTAAATGATGTGTATTTATATTTGAATAGTGATAGGTAAAACAAGTACATATGCTTATAACATGTTTGCTTATGGTTCGATTTTTTTAAGGGTTAAATTGTTGGTTTGATGAGTGATTATGAGATGTGCTGTATATGTGGTAGTAAATGTGGCTTTGGTATGTGGTTCATTTTGATAAGCATGAGATTTTGAAATTAATATGACTTTTGATGGTTAACTTTGATAGCCGAATATGTGAGAAAGGAATTGGTTTTGTATAAGAAATTTTGGCAAGATATTAAGTACATGAATTTAGGGAGTTTTGATTTGGTATTTATGTTTAGAAATGGCTAATGATTTTAGGGTGATATGCCCATATTAAATAGAAAATAAAGGTTATACCGTGTAACATGTCTAAATTAGTTTAATGAGTGCATGTGCTAAAACCTAATAAATGATATGATTGATATATAGCTTATGAAATAGATATGTAAAAAGGGATGATGTGATATATGCGCATGGTATTTGAAATGAAATATGCTTAACCATAATTTATGTATTCGAATGTCATGAAGGTAAAAGTATTTTGATTCAAACATAGATTTGATAAAGCTTGTGTAATGTGACTTTGATAAATGTTAGGAACCAAAATGGCATGTAATGTATTTCTAATAACATGTTTTGGTTGCCTCTTAATTGCATGAAATGGTACAAAATGATGTGGATTAGATATGTATGAGTAGAAGAAGAAATGTGGCTTAAACCAAGCCTAATTTTGTGCCACACGATCTGGACACACGGGCGTGTGACTGGTCATGTGACCAAGTCAGAATGTATGCTCTATTTCGCCACGACTTATACACATAGACATGTCCAATGCTGTGTGAGGTACATGGCCTGACCACACAGGCGTGTGACCTCTGTAATTTAAAAAAAAAATTGTATGTGTTTAGTTTAGTCCCGACCTCTTTCTAATGCATGTTTAAGGTCTCGTTGACCTAAGAAAGGGACTTTCTGATGATGTTTGACTATGATATAATAATGTATGACTTATGATTGTGAAGAAAATTTCGAAATGTTTCGATGTGTTTGGTAATACCTCTTAACCTTAGTCCGGTTATGGATACGGGTTAGGGGTGTTACAATGAGGGAAAAGCTAAGCAAGCCTTCTTCCAAATGATGAATGAGTGGTTCACTCAATATACTAGAACTAATCCAGCTGCTCCACAACCTTCACCCTGTCTAATCCTCTACAAGTCCTTGTCATGCCACAACCTGTGAATCCGATACAATTGAGTAAGCCTCCGGTTGATAAAATTAGAAAATATAGAGCTAAAGAGTTTTGTGCCACTACAGATGATGATGCTGAGAGAGCTGAGTTTTGGCTTGAGAATACAATACGAGTGTTTGATGAAATGTCATGTACTCATGATGAATGTCTTAAATGTGTTGTTTCACTTTTGAGAGATAAGACGTACCATTGGTGGAAAACATTGATATCAGTGGTTTCAAAAGAACGAGTCACTTGGGAATCCTTTCAAACCGAGTTTAGAAAGAAGTACATTAGTCAGAGATTCATAGATCAGAAACGCAAAGAGTTTTTTGAGTTGAAACAGGGCCGTATGTCTGTTACAGAATGCGAACGAGAATTTGTGAGATTAACTCAATATGCACGAGAATGTGTCTTGACCAAAGAAATTATGTACAAGAGATTTGAAGATGGCTTGAATGAAGATATTCGGTTGTTAGTTGGAATTCTAGAGATCAAAGAGTTTGTGGTACTCATCTAGCGAGCATGCAAAGCTGAATAACTTAGGAAAGAGAAAAGAAAAGCAAATTTTGAAGAGATTCGTGAAAAAAGATCATCGAATAAGTCATTTCATTCAGTATCAAAGAAATTTCAAGATGATTTTAGCTGTTCAAAGGCTATTGTGGGTAATTCTAGATGTGATCGAGACAAACCACCTGTGATTTCGAAAGCTACCTGAGTGTAAACATTGCGGTAAATGACATCCTGACAATTGTCGATTGAATGATCGGGCTTGTTTTAAATTTGGATTGATAGATCACTTCATTCGTGAATGCCCTGAGTTATCTCAGCAAAACATAGTGCAAAATATGAGACCTAGTAATATGTCAGCTCGAGGTAGACCGCCCAGAAACACGGGTAATGTGAGTGGCAGTCAGAGGGGAACTAAAGACAAAACTATTAGATCTAAGGCTCGCGCACCTGCCGAGATTATGCTATTCTCGCTCGCGAAGGAGCTTCATCTCCAAATGTTATTACCGGTACTTTTACTCTCTGTGATACTAGTGTTATTGCATTGATAGATCCTAGATCGACTGATTCTTATGTATGTGAAACTTTAGCTTCCAGTAAGACTTTGCCTGTAGAGTCTACTGAATTTGTGATTAAAGTATCGAACCCCTTAGGCAGATGTGTCTTGGTTGATAAAGTATGCAAGAATTGTCCGTTCATGATTAGAGATTCCTGTTTTCCGGCCGATCTGATGTTGTTACCATTTGATGAATTTGATATAATTCTGGGTATGGATTGGCTAATGTTGCATGATGCAGTTGTGAATTGTAAACGGAAGACTATTGATTTGCGATGCCAGAATGATGAGATTATCCGGATTGAGTCTAATGATCTGAATGGTTAAAGTGATATCTTTGATGTTAGCTCAGAAATATGGGAAAAAGGATTGTGAAGCTTACTTTGCCTATGTGCTCGATTCTAAAGTGACTAAAAAGAAGATTGAATCAGTACCAGTTGTGTGCAAATATCTGGATGTGTTTCCTAAAGAATTATCGGGTTTGCCACCGATCTGAGAGGTAGAGTTTGGTATTGAGTTAGTGCCACGGAAGACTCTGATATCGGTGGCTCCGTACAGAATAACACCTACTGAATTAAAAGAGTTGAAAGCTCAGTTGCAAGAATTGACTGATAGAGGTTTTGCATGATCGAGTTATTCTCCCTGGGGTGCACTGGTTTTGTTTGTGAAAAAGAAAGATGGAACTATGAGAATATGCATTGACTATCGACAACTCAATAAAGTGACTAGAAAGAATAAATATCCTCTACCACGTATTGACGGTCTGTTTGATCAGTTGAAAAGGGCTACAATGTTTTCAAAGATAGACTTGAGATGGGGTTACTATCAGTTGCAAGTGAAAGACTCCGATATGTCGAAAACTGCTTTCTAAACGAGATATGGACATTATGAGTTTTTGGTTATGCCTTTTAGACTAACAAATGCACCTGCTACTTTTATGGATCTAATGAATCGGATCTTCAGACCATATTTGGATAGATTTGTAGTTGTGTTTATAGATGACATTTTGATCTATTCCCATGATGAATTCGAGCATGCTGAACATCTGAGAGTAGTGCTACAAACTATGCATGATAAGCAGTTGTATGCAAAGTTCAGTAAATGTGAGTTCTGGTTAAGAGAAGTTGGTTTTCTGGGGCATATTGTGTCACCATCGAAAATTCGAGTAGATCCGAGCAAGATTTCAGTAATATTAGGTTGGAAGCCTCTGAGAAATGTATTTGAAGTCTGAAGTTTTCTGGGACTCACTGGTTATTATAGACAGTTCGTAAAGGGTTTCTCTATGATTGCAACCCCGATGATGAGACTACTTCAGAAAGATGTTAAATTTGAGTGGACGGAAAAGTGCAAGAAAAGTTTTGATCAGTTGAAAGTTTTGTCGACTGAAGCTTCAGTGCTAGTTCAACTAGAATTGGGTAAAGAATTTTTCATTTATAGTGATGAATCTTTGAATGGTCTGGGCTGTGTTTTGATGCCAGAAGGTAAAGTCATAGCTTATGCCTCGAGACAGTTAAAGCCGCGTGAAAAGAACTATCAGACATACAATTTGGAATTGGCAGCTATTGTGTTTGCATTGAAGATTTGGTGCCACTATCTGTTCAGTGAGAAATGTCACGTTTATTCCAATCACAAAAGCTTAAAATATTTGATGACTCAGAAAGATCTGAATTTATGACAGCGAAGATGGTTAGAGTTGTTAAAAGATTACGAGCTAGTGATTGACTACCATCCGGGAAAGGCCAATGTTGTTGCTGGTGTTTTAAGTCAAAAATCTTTATTTGCTCTTCGTGCGATGAATACGCATTTGGCTTTATCTGATGACGGTTCGATTGTAGCAGAGTTAAAGCAAGACCGTTATTTATGCAACAAATTTATGAAGCTCAGAAAGTTGATAATGAATTGTTAGCAAAATGGGCTCAATGTGATTTTATTACTGATTTAGATTTTTGAATTGATGATGATGGTTGTTTGAGGTTCAGAGACTGAATTTTTGTTACAAGAAATTCAAAATTAATTCAAATGATTTCAAATGAAGCTCACAGTAGTCGGTTATCTGTACATCTGGGAAGTACGAAAATGTACAACGATTTGAAACAGTTTTACTGGTGGCTTAGTATGAAGCGCGATATCTCTGAATTTGTTTTGAAGGTTTAATCTGTCAGCAAGTCAAAGCTGAGCATCAGATACCTTCTGGGTTACTACAGTCGATTATGATTCCCGAGTGGAAATGGGACAGAATTGCGATGGATTTTTTTTGGGTTTGCCTCTGTCACTGAGTAAGATAGATACGGTCTGGGTAATGGCTGATAGACTGACTAAATCTACCAATTTCATTCCAATACGCACAGATTATTCACTTGATAAGCTTGCTGAGTTGTAATCTCTCAAGTTGTGAGATTGCATGGAGTACCTATTTCTATTGTTTAAAATAGAGATCCGAGATTCACATCGCGATTTTGGAAGAAGCTGCAAGATGCATTAGGTATGAAGCTACATTTTAGTATTACTTTTCATTTGCAAATAGATGGTCAATCCGAGCGGATTATTCAGATACTCGAGGATATGTTGAGGTGTTGCATTCTTGAATTTTAAGGTACGTGGGAACGATACTTGCCATTGATTGAATTTGTGTATAATAATAGCTTGCAATCTAGTATAAAAATATCACCTTACGAAGGTTTGTACGATCGTAAATGCCAAACACCTTTGTAGTGGACTGAGCTTAGTAAGAATAAGATACACGGGGTTGATTTGATCAAAGAAACTGAACAGAAAGTGAAAGTTATTCACGATAGTTTGAAAGCAACGTCAGATCATCAGAAATCATATGCAGACTTGAAATGGAAAGATATTGAGTTTCAGATTGGAGACAAAGTGTTTTTAAAGGTATCACCGTGGAAGAAAATACTCCAATTCGGTCGTAAAGGCAAATTGAGTCTGAGATTTATTGGGCCATATGAGATCATTGAGTGTATCGGGCCGGTTGCTTACAGATTGTTGTCGCTATCTGAGCTAGAAAAGATTCATAATGTATTTCATGTATCCATGCTTCGATGTTATAGATCTGATTCTTCGCATGCGATTTCTCCTTTTGAGATTGAAATTAAATCTGATATGACATAGTAAGAGGAACCGATCCAGATTTTAGATTGCGAGGTTAAAGAATTAAGAAATAAGAAAATCTCTTTAGTGAAAGTCTTACGGCATCGGCATGGGATTGAATAAGCTACATGGGGGCCCGAGGATGCTATGAGAGAGCGTTACCCAAACCTATTTGCTGGTAAGATTTTCGGAGACAAAATCCCTAAGGGGGGAAGAGTTGTAACAACCCGGTTTAGACCCAAGTCGGGACAGTGGTTTCAGGACCACAAATCCTAGTCAGAAAAATATTTTTAATATTATTTTCTATGTTTACAAGATGATATGTGATATGTGTGAAAATTTCGTGTGAAAATTTTATCATTTGTGTGCTCGATTTTACAAAAGGACTTAATCGCGTAAAATGCAGAAGTTGGTTTCTATAAGTTAAAAGTGTCTATTTGCTATGAGGCATTAATTGTGAGGTCCTTATATTTTGAATTGACCATTAGATTAATGGATGGACAAATATGTCCTTAGTTAGTGGATTTTTAGTGTTGGTTCATTAATGGTAAATTTGGTATTTGATTATTTAAGCTTAAATAATTAAAATAAAAGTTAAATTAAGCTTCATTTTCATTCATCTTGGCCAAATATGGTGGAAGAAGAAAACATAAAATTCATTTTAGGGTTTGACACTTCTCTAGCTTGATTGAGGTATGTTTTGAGCTCAATTTTTGATGATTTTTATGTTTTTGTGATCGTTGTTTCGTGTTTTAGCTAGCCCATGCTTAGTTTATGAAGGTGTTGATGATTTTGAAAGATGCCATTGATGATTTTATGTGTTTTATGATGCTTGATGATGAATTATGAAAGTTTGGTGTTTGATTTACATGTTTAATAAAGTGATTTTTAGTGAAATTGCCATTTAAAGGTTAAATTGTGAAATGATGAAAATGTGGGGTTAAAAGTGTGAATAAATGAAAGTTTTGGGCTGCTAGAGGTTCCTACGAAATTCAGCCATGCTTGGGTTTATTGAAATTATGAGTGTTTTGTATTGTTCTAAAATAGGGACTAAATTATAAAAAAGTAAATTATAAGATTATAAGGACTAATATGTAAAAATGCCTATTTATGTGTTTGTGGATTGAATTGAATGAAATATTTGATTAAATAAGTTAATTTATATTAATTTAGATAAAGAAAAGAGGAAATTAGATAAATAAGTTAATCCAGTCCGTTCGTCTCCATACGAGGTAAGTTCATAAGTAAATAATTGTTGTTAAATTCATATGAAAATGTATTTAATTGTGCCGAATTGAATTTTAGTAACTATATATGTGTATACTGAATTGATATAATTATAGGAGAAAAAACTACGAGCTTGAAACAATTAAATTACAACGTCCGACAGTCCCGTACGAACCATAGGAATAGTTAGGATACATATGTCATGACATAGGATTCCGATATGTGTTTTCATGTAAAACCACATCTGGGACATTGGCATCAATTTGAGATTTACGTGTAAGACCATGTCTGGGACATTGGCATCGTATATGATTTCGTGCAAGACCCTGTCTGGGACAGAGGCAACAAAATTTGATTACATGTAAGACCTCATCTGGGACGTTGGTATTGTACGAGCTTTTCGAGCTATCCGAGTATCCTTATTGATTCCGAATAGTTCAACGTGAAATATTGAGTGATTCTGAATAGTTCAACGTGAAATATTGAGTTAAGATCGAATGTGAAATCGAGCTAAATGGTTCAGGTACATGCGAAGTTAAATGTTCATGAAAATAAGTTAAGTACAATATTGAGATGATTATATGAACTATGCATTTTAAAGGTATGATCATTATGTACTTGAGATTGTTCATATTTGGCCATGTTGAAATAATCATGCTAATGTTCATTTGATAATTTTTTTGCTTAAGACTTACTAAGCTTTTAAAGCTTACTTTGTGTACTATTTCCATGTTTTTAGATCATCGAAGCTAGCTCAGACTTTGGGATCATCGGGAAACGTCATCGTACTATCGATTATCTTATTGGTATTTTTGGAAGCTTTGTATAAATGGTATATGACATGTATAGGCTAGTGTCATCTTGATATGTTTTGAGTTGCGGTTTTAGCCATGTGATTTGGCTTGTAAATGTTGATGTGAATTTGGCCATTTAATTTGGCTTAAGTTATGTGTTTGCTAAGTTAAATATATGATGTATATAATACCTTATATGTTTGCTTATTTGGTGTGATGATGTGTTGGTTAGTTTGATTAGTTGTTAATTAATGTGCTTATGCTTGGAAGTTAACATATTGTGGTTTGATTTGAGATGGCTATATGGTATATGTTGAATTATAAAATAGGTAATAAGTTGATGGATAAATACATTTAGTAGTTATGTATGTTTGATATTTTTGGTATAATGAAATGGTATGTTGGTTGTGGAATTGAGTAATTGAAATGGTTGATATTAGATGGTATAAGATGTGGTGAACTGGAATGTTTTGGCTGCATATATATGTTTAGAAATGATGCAATTTGATGTGGTTTAGGTATGCTTGATAAGGGTGAGAAATGTGACTTAAACCAAGTCTATTTTTACTCCACACGGCTGAGCACACGGACGTGTGGCTCAACCATGTGTCCCCTGGGGTACCCTTAGATTTAAAGTAGTATACTCTACAGTTTTGACACGGCCTAGACACACGGGTGTGTCTATTGGTCGTGTGTGACACACAAGCTGGCACATGGGCGTTTGGTCGGCCATGTGACCCAAGCTAGTAACCTCCCTAATTTTCCCAAGGCCATGGCACACTAGCGTGTCCTTGGCCGTGTGGTGCAAGTCAGTATGTATGCTTTGTTTTCACATGACCTGTGACACGGACGTGTCTGGTAGCCGTGTGCGGCACACGATCTGTTCACATGGGCGTGTGACCCTTATATCTTTGAAGATTTTCTATGTTTTACAAAGTTTTTGAATGTTATTGGTTTAGTCTCGAACCCTTTCTAAGTATGTTTTAAGGTATCGTAAAGCCTTATAAGGGACATTGTGAATGTTTTGAATGAATTTCAATTATGAATGCTTAAGTGTATGTGAATGAGGTGTTTTATCTGGTAATGCCTCGTAACCTTATTTCGGCAATGGATATGGGTTAGAGGTGTACACTTCGGTGTCCCTACTCACACTACGGTGTCCCTGTTTGCACATCTGTGACCCTGTCTGCACTTTGTGCCCATATTATGTATCTATGATGCCTATGGTGTGGTGTAGTTACCCGAGTATCTGAGTCAAGTTAGTTGTTTATCGGGCTAAATGTGAATAGAATTTACCAAATTATTTAAATATTAAAGGCTAATGTATAATCAAGATATTAATAAATGTTGAATGTTAAATGTTCAATGAATTACTTGATCATATGTGAGTATCATTATATGGATGTTTATTTTGTTAAAGATAGATGTTTACACACATATATGTATGAGTGGGATTGAATTATTATAGTATACGAAGCATACAATGAACGATTTTCAGTACTAATCCTAAGTGCTTCATAAATGAATTATAGGTAGGATTAATCTATTTATTTAGCTTTCACATTGTTTAGTAAAAGTAAGTGATTCCGGATGATATGTTTCTATGAAAGTTTGAATTGAAAGAAGAATTACAAAATGATTATATGTTAAATGTGTAAGTGTTAAGATTAGAAGAAACGTTTAAGAGAAATGGTTATAAGAAAAAATATATACATGTATATGCAAGGCTACACCAATTATCCATGAAAGGTGTAGTGAACAGAAAATGACAGTTAGCTTATATTATAATAAAAATTATGTTTAGTTGTTTATTCTAATATGACAGTAGTTAAGTTACCTTATACAAACTTACTAAGCATTATTGCTTACATTAATTGTTTTCTTTTCTTGTAGATCATCGGAAGGTTTGATTTGGTTGGAAGCTCGTCAGAGACCTATTACATTATCCAATAGTTAATTTGCTAGTTTTTGAGCATTTTTGGCTAAGGTTTATAATGGCATATATAGGGTGGTTTATAATGATGTTTATGAATGGTTGGTTAACTTATCATGCTTGTTTAAGTAAGTCATTATGGTCACTTTTATGTGGTTGTACTTAAAGTTCCTTTTATGATATGTTTGAATGGTTTAAATTGGTCATTGATACAATGCATTAGTATCTATTTGGTTTAGGTTGGTTGACATGAAAAGTAGCATTATTGGTATTGTAACACCCCGAAACCGTGGCCGTCACCGGGGTCGAATACGAGATGTTATCGGCTTAATTCATCATTTATACAGCTCAAACAATTTATTTTTAAAGCTCCAAGACAAGCTGTCAATCTGCATTATTGTCACTTAAAAATTTGTATCTTGAGTTCCGAAACTCGAAATCAAATTTCGTAAATTTTTCCTGAAACTATACTCATATATATATCTAATAAAATTTTTTTAGAATTTTTGGTTGGGCCAATTAGTACAGTTTATTTGTTAAAGTCTACCCTGTTTCAGGGTTCGACTACTCTGACCTCTGAGCATTACGACTTAGATATCTCCCTACACAGGGCTTCAATTCCTATGTCGTTTGTCTCTAATGAAACTAGACTCAATAATGAATCTGCACATATAAAGTATGACTTCTAATTGTCTCTATAAAATTTATGGTGAATTTTCAAAGTCAGAACAGGGGATCCAGAAATCGCTCTGGCCCTGTTTCACAAAAATTTAAACATCTCATAAAATATAGCTCATATGGTCGTTTCGTTTCTACCATATGAAAGTAGACTCATCCAGATTCGATTGCATAATTTATTCATTATTTAATTCCATATCTAATATTTTTAGTGATTTTTCAATTTCACATCACTACTGCTGTCTGCATCTATTATTAGAGTAAATTTTACCTATTAGAGTAATTTAACATACATATCACCAAGTATGATCATGACTAGCCATACCAAAGGCTAATCGTTACCAAGCATTTCCTTACTACTCAATAACCATATCATGAGTGTAACACCGGAAATGATTAGCCATGACAAACGGCATAATAATCACATAGACTTTAACTATTACTTATAACTAAGTATCATAAGACCAAATCCAACTTAACATTTATGCCATTTTCGCATGGCTAAAAGTATACATACCAAAGTTCAAACAAAACATAATAGCCCATACATGCCGAAATGTTCTCTTAGTCCAACTAAGAAGAAGATACCAAAAAGTTGCAAGCCGGTGTGATGACTTTGACGATGATCCGAACACGCAAAATGGGTCAAGGAAATCTAAATAGAAAACAAACAAACACAAACAAAAAAAATGAGTATTCAACCCAGTAAGTCATAAGCAATAATATACATGCCGTTGATATGGGATTACGAGAAAAATAATATAAAATCAACCATCCAACAGCCAAATACTTTAAAACCTTCTCTCAATGTATAAAACAATGTCAAATTATATACACTCATGCATATTCGTTTCAGGCCTCATTTTGATATTTCAATTTATAACACAAACACTATATGCTTTCCATATGCTACTTAAACCATCAACTGAATTCGCACACATAGTGCACAAAGAGTTTCGCACACATAGTGCCACGATACACCGCACACTTCGTGCCCCGAAAATTCAATCACGAATTTCACATTCAAATCAGCACACATAGTGCCTTTCAACTACGCACACGTAGTGCTAGTATCGATTCCTTATAGTAAGACGATTTAATTAACTCGATTGGCATATACGGCCACAATTATAAATATATATATTTATATATATAATCAATCTTATGAAAGCTTATGGACTTACCTTATATAGTTCGAAATGATTTCCAACCGTCTACTCAATATTCTTTGTTTTTGCCTTTGCTTGACTCCCCTCCTTTGGGTTCTTGATCTAGGATAATTAAATTCGGTAGTTTAATCACTTTGCTAAACACTTATACATATAATTCAATGATTTTTACATCATCTTACAATCACCATTATTCAAGACTTTGAAATTTCCACAAATGTTCCTCTAATGCCTCTAGGCCGAATGTAATATTACATCTAAATTCACATAGTTTTTGTTATATCTAATTCTAATGTACATAATCATAATTCAATTCAACATTATAAACCATTATCACCCATTTAGCCGATTATAGGGAATTAAATATAATATCTCTAGGATATACTCTACATGGCCGAATATACCACATTAATTTTTAACATTACCTATGTAATTACCTATAGGTTCTTATACCTTAAATTTCACGCATTTAACCTTTTAATGCCTATTGATCATTCCTTTAATCTTAACCTAAATGACAACTCCCATTCTCCTTATTTCAACCGAATTATTCATAACATCAAGACTAAAATTTGCACCTTGAACTTCATACATTTATAAAACTTTCATAACTCATTCGGCCTTATCAAGAACCATTTAACATGCAAGGAAAATAATCATAGAGGAAGAAATTAACATTCTAAATAGACTCAATTTTTGACCGAATGTACAAGGTGCCTCTAAGCTATTCATCCAAAAATCTTTACCCCATTCTAGTCATTCCCCCATTGTTCCATACAACATGAAAATAACCCCTAATTCCAACACTTAATCATTCGGCATATTGCTCAAATCACCATAAGAAATCTCAACTTTCTTGACATTACCAAGAGTGCATCCACAATTTAACTTAGCATATTATAAAGCCAAATCAACAAATTCAAAGCTTACCTCCTAATAGCTAAAGATGAATGCCGAATTGCTCTAGGTAAGTTTTCCCTTATTTTTCATCCTTGTTTCGGCTTGAGAGAGGTAGGAGAAGAAGATGAACACCATCCTCTTTCTTCTCTTTTATTTAATTCATTTTATTACAATTATTAAATCATTTGTTAATACAAAATTATTTTAAATTTGAATTAGTGGAGCATTGTCTTTCCTTGGCCGGCCACTATGTTTATTATGGGTAAATTGACATGCAAAACCACTCTTTTCAATGCATGTACTAATAAACTATTGTAAGATTAACCTCTCACTTTCCAACAATGTTTCATATAAGTCTATTTTAATAAATTCACATAAAATGATCAAATTAATGCATGAAACTTTCACACATGCACCTACTCACATCATAAACACAGAATATAAATTTTAATTATTTATAAGACTCGGTTTCGTGGTCCCGAAACCACTTTCCGACTAGGGTCAATTTAGGGCTGTCACAACTCTCCCCCACTTAAGGAATTTTTCGTCCCCGAAAATCTTACCAGTGAAAATGTTTGGGTATCGTTCTTTCATAGAGTTCTCGGTTTCCCAAGTAGCTTCTTCAATTCCATGTTTGAGCCATAATACCTTCACTAACGGAACCTTTTTGTTTCGCAACTCTTTCACCTCACGAGCTAGGATACGAATCGGTTCTTCTTCATAACTCAAATCGGATTTAATTTCAACCTCTGCCGGATTAATTATGTGTGATGGATCGGATCTATAACGTCAAAGCATCGAGACATGAAAAACATTGTGAATCTTTTCAAGTTCAGGGGGTAAAATCAATCTGTATGCGACTGGTCCAATTCGTTCAGATATCTCAGACGGCCCTATGAACCTCGGACTCAGTTTGCCTTTACGGCCAAATCTGAGTACCTTTTTCCAAGGTGAGACTTAAAGAAACACCTTGTCTCCGACCTAGTATTCAATGTCTTTTCTTTTCAAATCCGCGTACGACTTCTGACGATCTGAGGCTGCCTTCAAACTTTCACTGATTACTTTTACTTTCTGCTCAGCATCTTTAATCAAATCGACTCCGACGATTTTACTTTCGCTAAGTTCAGTCCAAAACAACGGTGTACGGCATTTACGACCATATAAGGCCTCGTAAGGTGCCATCTTAATGCTGGACTGAAAACTATTGTTGTAAGCGAATTCAATCAAAGGTAAATACCGCTCCCATGAACCACTAAACTCAAGGATGCAACATCTCAACATATCCTCAAGTATCTGAATTATCCGCTTGGATTGACCATCAGTCTGGGGATGAAAAGCGGTGCTAAAATGCAACTTGGTACCCAAAACTTCTTGCAATTTCTTCCAAAATCGCGAGGTGAACCTCGGATCTCTATCCGACACAATAGAAATAGGTACCCCGTGTAATCTTACAATCTGAGAAACATACAATTCAGCTAGTTTATCCAAAGGAATAATCCGTGCGACGGAATAAAATGAGTCGATTTAGTCGGTCTATCAACAACAACCCAAATCGCATCTTTCTTACTTGTCGACAATGGCAACCCAGATACAAAATCCATCGTGACTCGATCCCATTTCCATTCAGGTATCATGATCGGCTAAAGTAAACCTGTAGGCACTTGATGTTTCGCTTTCACTTGTTGACATATTAAACACTTCGAAACAAAATCGGAAATGTCTCGTTTCATACCATGCCACCAAAACTGATGTCTCAAATCGTTGTACATTTTCATACTCCCCGAGTGAATCGACATTCGGCTACAATGAGCTTCGTTCAGAATCATCGAAATAAGTTTTGAATTTCTTGGAACACACAAATGACTTCTGAACCTCAAACAATCGTCATCATCAATGTGAAACTCTGATTCCATACTCGAAACATATTCAGCCCATTTTGCAACCAATTCATCATCAACTTTCTGAGCTTCACGAATTTGATGAATCAACAAGGGTTTGGCCTTTAATTCTGCTACTAACACATTGTCGGGTAGAATAGATAAGTATACATTCATCGCTCGTAAAGCAAATAGTGATTTACGACTTAAAGCATCCGCAACCACATTAGCTTTTCCCGGGTGATAGTCAATGATAAGCTCATAATCTTTTAACAACTCAAGCCAACGTCTTTGTCGCAAATTCAAATCTCTTTGAGTCATCAAATATTTGAGACTTTTGTGATCCGAAAATACATGGCACCTCTCACCAAATAAGTAATGTCGCCATATTTTCAAAGCGAAAACGATGGCAGCTAATTCAAGATCATGGGTTGGATAATTTTTCTCATGTGGCTTCAATTGCCTCGACGCATAAGCTACAACTCGACCTTCTTGCATCAATACACAACCCAACTCAAGTAAGGATGCGTCACTGTAAATGACAAACTCCTTGCTCGATTCAAATTTGCACTAATCTTGAGCTTCATCAAATAAGCTTTTAGTTGATCGAAACTTTTCGACATTTTTCATCCATTCCAACTTAACATCTTTACAAGTAGTTTCGTCATTGGTGTGGCTATCATCGAGAAACCTTTACGAACCGTCTGTAGTAATGTAAGCAAGTCCCAAAAAGCTCCGAACCTCAGTAATATTTCTCGGAGGCTTCCAGTTAAGTATGGCTGAAATTTTGCTCGGATCAACTCGAATACCCGATGCAGATACCACATGTCCCAAAAAGCTAACTTCTCTCAACCAGAACTCACATTTACTGAACTTAGCATATAACTGTTTATCCCGTAAAATCTGCAACACTAATCTCAGGTGCTCAGCATGTTCGGTTTCATCTTCCG
Source organism: Gossypium arboreum (assembly GCF_025698485.1). Taxonomy (NCBI): domain Eukaryota; kingdom Viridiplantae; phylum Streptophyta; class Magnoliopsida; order Malvales; family Malvaceae; genus Gossypium; species Gossypium arboreum. The sequence continues at coordinate 71,442,124 of NC_069081.1, forward strand.
AATAGACCAAAATGTCATCAATAAACACAACTACAAACCGATCCAAAAACGGTCTGAAGATCCGATTCATCAAATCCATAAATACCGCAGGGGCATTAGTGAGCCCAAACGGCATCACTAAGAACTCGTAGTGACCGTATCTCGTTCTGAAAGCAGTTTTAGGTATATCCGAATCTCGAATTCGCAACTAATAATAACCCGATCTCAAATCTATCTTCGAAAACACTGAGGCTCCCTTTAGTTGATCAAACAAATCATCAATACGCGGTAATGGATATTTATTCTTTATTGTCACTTTATTCACCGACGATAGTCGATGCACAACCTCATGGTTCCGTCCTTCTTTTCACAAACAATACTGGTGCACCCCAAGGTGAGAAACTCGATCGGCGAAACCTCTATCCATCAACTCTTGCAACCGAGCTTTTAGTTCCTTTAATTCGTTGGTGCCATACGATCACGGAGCTATCGAAATCTGTGTAGTCCTGTACAAGTTCGATGCCAAACTTCACCTCCGAACAGTGGTAACCCGGTAATTCTTCGGAAAAACATCCGGATATTCACAAACCATCGTACCGATTCAAGTTTCTTCTCGACTCTTTATTATCAAATACGTATGCAAGGTACGCTTCACACCCCTTTCTCACATATTTTTGAGCTAACATCGAGGATATTATTGTTGGCAATCCGTTCAAAACAGTAGACTCAACTCGGATTATCTCATTTTTTGCACACCTCAAATCAATAGTCTTACTTTTGCAATTCACAACTGCATCATGTACGCTCAACCAATCCAAACCGAGAATAACATCGAATTCATCAAACGGTAAAAGCATCAAGTCAGCCAGAAAACAGGAGCCTCGGATTATTAAGGGACATTTCTTACACACTTTGTCGACAAGCACATAACTACCCAAGGGATTCGACACTCGAATTACGAACTCAGTAGACTCAACAGGTAAAGTCTTACTGGATGCTAAAGTCTCACATGCATAAGAATGAGTAGAACCAGAGTCAATCAATGCAATTACATTAGTATCAAAGAGAGTGAAAGTACCAGTGATGACATCAGGGGAGGAGGCTTCTTCTCGTGCACGGATGGCATATGCTCTAGCAGGAGTACGGGTCTCAGATCGAACAGCCGTATCAAAAGTCCCTCTCTGACTACCACCCCTACCTCCTGAAATCCTCGGTGGTCTACCCCTAGCCGTTGTTCCACTAGGTCTTGCACCTTGCATCTTATTTTTCTCATCAAATTCGTGCAATCTCTAATGAAGTGATCCTTGAACCGCATCTGTAATGAGCCTCGTTAGTGGACTTACCCCAACATTCACCTATGTGTCGTCTTCCACATTGTGGACATTCGAGTTTTCTTGGCGATGGTTACCCACACTAGCAATCAAGTAGCTCGGAGTCCGTTAATGGTTGTGTCCTAATAGAAATTCTGCGATGCGTCTTCGGTTTGGGAGTGTCCTCCCTGAACTTCTTTATAGCCGAGAACGGAGTTTTACTCGTTGATCTTTTACGAAAGTCTCTAGCTTCAGATTCTGCCTTCTTTTTCTCCTTTTCAAGTTCTTCCGCCTTGCAAGCTCGTTCAACTAGTGTTACAAATTCTTTTATCTCTAAAATACTCACTAGTAGCTTTAAATCTTCATTCAATCCTTCCTCAAATCTTTTGCACATAGCGATTTCATCGGCTACACACTCCCGAGCATATCGACTGAGTCTTACGAACTCACGTTCGTATTCAAATGCTGTCATGCGGCCTTGCTTAAGTTCCAAGAATTCCTTACGCTTTCGATTGATGAACCGTTGGCTAATATATTTTTTTTGAAACTCCGTTTGAAAGAAATCCCAAGTAACTCGTTCCTTCGGGACTATGGTAATCAAGGTCCTCCACCAATAGTAGGCTGAGTCTCGCAACAAAGATATAGCACACTTTAAACACTCATCAGGTGTGCAGGACAGTTCATCAAAAACTCGGATGGTGTTATCAAGCCAGAACTCGGCCCTTTCAGCATCATCAGTAACTATGGCTCTGAATTCCTCGGCCCCGCGCTTCCTAATCAAGTCTACAGGTGGTTTACTCGGCCTAACAGGATCAGTAGTTGATGGCATTATAGGCTCCTGGGGCGGATTATTTAAATTCGAGAATGGTTGGGTAGCCGGATTAGTGCGGGCGTATTGTGCAACCCACTCGTTCATCATAGTAAAGAAGGCTTGTTTTGCCCCCTCATCTTGATTATTCACAGATGACTGAGGTTCAACAGGCGGTGTCCCTTGCACAGGAGCAGCCGCTACACTTTCAACGTCATCAGCTAAGGTTCTCTCTAAACCGGGATCCATTTACTAATCAAAACAAAAATTAGCCGTCAGAAGTCATCACACTATTAAACACTAACATTAAGGCATGTATAGCTAGACTCATACGCGCTATGGTTGTAACACCCCGAACCCGAGACCATCGCCGGTGTCGGACACGAGGGGTTAACGAGACAAATCCTCTTAAAGTACCGACCAATTTGGCATTTCCAGACAGGCTGGAAAACTGCGTCACTGTCGCCTTAAAAATCATATCTTGAGTTTCAAAACTCGGAAACTGATTCCGTAAATTTTCCCTGAATTTAGACTCATATATCCATCAATGGATTTATTTCTAGAATTTTTGGTTGGGCCAATTGGTACAGTTTATTAGTTAAAGTCACCCATGTTACAGGGGTCGACTACACTGACCTTCGCAAGTTACAACTTGAATATCTCTCTGTACAGGGCTTTACTACTGGTGCTGTTTGTTTCTAATGAAACTAGACTCAAAATGGAATCTGAAAATATAAGGCATGACTTCTAATTCTTTCTGGATAATTTATAGTAAATTTTCAAAGTCGCGTCAGGGGACCCAGAAACCGTTCTGGCCCTGTCTCACGAGAACTTTAATATCTCTCGGTATACTGTTCATATGATCATTTCGTTACTTTCATATGAAAATAGACTCATCAAGGTTCGTTTGCATAACTTATTCACAATTTAATACCCTTCCTAAAAATTTTGGTGATTTTTCACATCCACGTCACTGCAACTGGCAGCATCTGTTTTTAAGGTAGGCCTTACCTATTTTGTAGTTTCCATGGACCAACTATAGTCTAGTCATACATAGGTCCACCTATGATCATGTTTAGCCATTCAAATGGCTGATCATGTGACCAACACTCCCATTCCAATCCATAATAACATCATGAAACCATATAAAATTACAAACCACAAATGGTCTAATTCGTACTCCACTTTTACGAACCATTTTCGCATGGCCATACACATATACATCACAAAAGCACTTGAAAACAACCGAGGGTAGTCCTATACATGCCATATCCAAAGTTCAACTAAAAGAGTACCAAAGGGGTTTGATAGTGTGGATGACTTCACTTCAATGATCCCGAATCCGATCGCTAGCGAGCAAAATCTATAAAACAGAGAGCCAAAGCAACGGGTAAGCATGTTTATGCTTAGTAAATCTCAAGCAATGAAATCGGCTTTAACTAAAGCATTACATTCACATAGCCAAATGAATCATTTCATTTATACACATTCACATAATCATACTTACTTCACACTTCATCAACATATACATTCACAAGATATCAACCAATTCAAGAGCTGAAAATTCGTTAGTCGATTGACGAATATTATTCAAACGTATCGACTTTTCCATTGCACATGTAAACATACCTTATCCTTTGGGCTTTTCGAGCGTACTAATTAAATGTATTACAACAACCAACGCTCACCTTCAACCCAAGCTTCTTGAATACAACCGGATATAACCACACGCACGAATGCCTTGGTCTTAGCCGGATATAACGACTCGCACAAATGCCTTCGGTATTAGCCGGATATAACAACTTGCACGAATGCCTTGGTCTTAGCCCGGATAAAGTCACTAGCACAATTGCCTTGGTCTTAACCGGATATCATTCAATTGCTCATGCACACATACATCCATAATCATTACACATTCATGTTTCATTTTCGTTACTAAGGCTCAAACACAAATATAATCACTAGCGTAATTGCCTTGGGACTTAGCCCGGTACCATTCAAATACTCATACACACGTATATTAGTAATCATTACACATCCATAATTTCATTTCACATAATTCAAGTAGGGTCATTACTTGAAGACTTACCTCGGATGTTGTCGAACGGCTTCAACGGCTATTCGATCACTTTTTCTTTCCCCTTATCCAATTGTGGCCCTCTAAGCTCTTGAGCTAATTCAAACAAATTCAATTTATTAAAGTCTCGCTTGCTAGCCTTGGCCGAATACACACATCATTGACTCAACATCACATAACTAAGCACTTTAGTCAATTTTCTTTAATTACGCACACATTCGGCCTTAGCTCACAACAAGGTAGCCGATTACCTAAGTCAAGAATAGGCACCATTTAGCTTGCCTCTAACCGAATGCATGCACAATAATTCCCCTCATGTGGCCGATTATACTTAGTCATACTTGCACAAAATCAACAATAAATTGCAAGATTTTCACATCATATGTGTACTAGGCGAATGTACTTGCAATTTCACAAACATTCTTCAACACTTTCTTCTTTAAACAAACATATTTATCACTTACTTCATAACCAAAACATCATGTGCAAACATATATACACATATAGGTGCAAGGTCAATTTCAAGGTGTCCATAACCATCCAAAACACAAATTTTAACTAACATGCAAGAAGCATAAACCATGCTCATGAGCATACCATGGCGAATACATCACACACCATACCCTTTTAATTTTTTTGGTCATGGTTAAACAAAGGATTCAATGTCTTACTCAAGAATGCTAAATGAAATTTCAAGAGTAGTCAATCCATCATTGCATGCATCATCAACAAGCTTCACATTTAGCATGCAATGGCTTTAACACAATATCAACCTTGGCCAAATACCATTTCCATGGCACAACAAGGATTTGGACCATGGGCTAACATGAACATCAAGTTAGCAACTAAAACATGCATGAATCTCATGACACAACCTCAAACATACCTTAATCTTGATGCAAGTATAGCCAAATCTCCTTCTAGATCTCTTCTAAACCAAAATGGAGCAAAATCCTCCTTCTTCCTTAGTTTTGGCTCAAAGAAAGGATGAACAAATTTTTTCTTTCTTTCTCTACAACTCACGGCAATGGGGAATACCACACTCACACACATTTTTTTCATTCTTTTCTTACCCATACTCCTTTGTTTATTATTTCTCCCTAATGCACCAACAAAACATGTTTATGACATGTTTTGCCCATCCTCTCTTGCCATGGCCGCCACCACCTATAAAAGGGGTATTTGACATGCAAGTCCATTGTTTTGCATGCATGCTTTAATTAGTCATCACACATTTCCTATCATACTTTCAAAGTTTACTACTAGGCCCTTTCTAGTGAAATTCACATTTATAACACTAAATCAAATCATCAAAATGTCACACACAATTTAACACATATCATAGGCATCAAAATAAATTTTAAATTATTTTTATGCCTCGGTTTTGTGGTCCCGAAACCACATCCCGACTAGGGTCAATTTTGGGCTGTCACAATGGTAGTCCTAGAACTGACTAAAACATAGCTCTGATACCAATAAAAATATAACACCCCGAAACCGTGGCCGTCACCGGGGTCGAATACGAGGTGTTATCGGCTTAATTCATCATTTATACAGCTCAAACAATTTATTTTTAAAGCTCCCAGACAAGCTGTCAATCTGCGTTATAGTCACTTAAAAATTCGTATCTTGAGTTCCGAAACTCAAAATCAAATTTTGTAAATTTTTCCTGAAACTAGACTCATATATATATCTAATAATATTTTTGTAGAATTTTTGGTTGGGCCAATTAGTACAGTTTATTTGTTAAAGTCTACCCTGTTTCAGGGTTTGACTACTCTGACCTCTGAGCATTACGACTTAGATATCTCCCTACACAGGGATTCAATGCCTATTCTGCTTGTCTCTAATGAAACTAGACTCAATAATAAATCTGTATATATAAAGGATGACTCCTAATTGTCTCTACAAAATTTATGGTGAATTTCCAAAGTCAGAACAGGGGATCCAGAAATCGCTCTGGCCCTGTTTCACAAAAATTTAAACATCTCATAAAATATAGCTCATATGGTCATTTCGTTTCTTCCATATGAAAGTAGACTCACCCAGCTTCGATTTCATAATTTATTCATTATTTAATTCCATATATAATATTTTTAGTGATTTTTCAATTTCACATCACTACTGCTGTCTGCATCTATTATTAGAGTAAATTTTACCTATTAGAGTAATTTAACATACATATCACCAAGTATGATCATGACTAGCCATACCAAAGGCTAATCGTTACCAAGCATTTCCTTACTACTCAATAACCATTTCATGAGTGTAACACCGGAAATGATTAGTCATGACAAACGGCATAATAATCACATAGACTTCAACTATTACTTATAACTAAGTATCATAAGACCAAATCCAACTTAACATTTATGCCATTTTCGCATGGCTAAAAGTATACATACCAAAGTTCAATCAAAACATAATAGCCTATACATTCTGAAATGTTCTCTTAGTCCAATTAAGAAGAAGATACCAAAAAGTTGCAAGCCGGTGTGATGACTTTGACGATGATCCAAACACGCAAAATGGGTCAAGGAAATCTAAATAGAAAACAAACAAACACAAACAAAAAAAATGAGTATTCAACCCAGTAAGTCATAAGCAATAATATACATGCCGTTGATATGGGATTACGAGAAAAATAATATAAAATCAACCATCCAACAGCCAAATACTTTAAAACCTTCTCTCAATGTATAAAACAATGTCAAATTATATACGCTCATGCATATTCGTTTCAGGCCTCATTTTGATATTTCAATTTATAACACAAACACTATATGCTTTCCATATGCTACTTAAACCATCAACTGAATTCGCACACATAGTGCACAAAGATTTTCGCACACATAGTGCCACGATACACCGCACACTTAGTGCCCCGAAAATTCAATCACGAATTTCACATTCAAATCAGCACACATAGTTTTTGTTATATCTAATTCTACTGTACATAATCATAATTCAATTCAACATTATAAACCATTATCACCCATTTAGCCGATTATAGGGAATTAAATATAATATCTCTAGGATATACTCTACATGGCCGAATATACCACATTAATTTTTAACATTACCTATGTAATTACCTATAGGTTCTTATACCTTAAATTTCACACATTTAACCTTTTAATGCCTATTGATCATTCCTTTAATCTTAACCTAAATGACAACTCCCATTCTCCTTATTTCAACCGAATTATTCATAACATCAAGACTAAAATTTGCACCTTGAACTTCATACATTTATAAAAACTTTCATAACTCATTCGGCCTTATCAAGAACCATTTAACATGCAAGGAAAATAATCATAGAGGAAGAAATTAACATTCTAAATAGACTCAATTTTTGACCGAATGTACAAGGTGCCTCTAAGCTATTCATCCAAAAATCTTTACCCCATTCTAGTCATTCCCCCATTGTTCCATACAACATGAAAATAACCCCTAATTCCAACACTTAATCATTCAGCATATTGCTCAAATCACCATAAGAAATCTCAACTTTCTTGACATTACCAAGAGTGCATCCACAATTTAACTTAGCATATTATAAAGCCAAATCAACAAATTCAAAGCTTACCTCCTAATAGCTAAAGATGAATACCGAATTGCTCTAGGTAAGTTTTCCCTTATTTTTCATCCTTGTTTCGGCTTGAGAGAGGTAGGAGAAGAAGATGAACACCATCCTCTTTCTTCTCTTTTATTTAATTCATTTTATTACAATTATTAAATCATTTGTTAATACAAAATTATTTTAAATTTGAATTAGTGGAGCATTGTCTTTCCTTGGCCGGCCACTATGTTTATTATGGGTAAATTGACATGCAAAACCACTCTTTTCAATGCATGTACTAATAGACCATTGTAAGATTAACCTCTCACTTTCCAACAATGTTTCATATAAGTCCATTTTAATAAATTCACATAAAAATGATCAAATTAATGCATGAAACTTTCACACATGCACCTACTCACATCATAAACACAGAATATAACTTTTAATTATTTATAAGACTCGGTTTCGTGGTCCCGAAACCACTTTTCGAGTAGGGTCAATTTAGGGCTGTCACAGGTATATTTTAGCAGGTATGAAACTAGGTTATGGTGTTAGAAATATGGTAAGCTTGGTTTGATTGGTATGTTATGTTTTGGTGGATATATTGAGATGCCTTGTATGACATATTGGTTGTTTTATATTATGAATGTTTAAATGTTTCGTTTGTATGGTAATGCTCCGTAAACCTAATGGGTTAGAGGAGTTACAATGATAGTACTAGAAAGAACATATGTTTTCTCCCTACTTGTTGGTGAATTTGTACCTGTTTAGTTATCTTTATCACATGTTTTAGCATTTTCAGTTCAGTAAATTACATTTTATAACTCATTGGATATCAGCCTATTTATCCTTAATTTTGTCATATTTTGGTACTAATGTCGCTGCATGAGTAATTTCAGATTGCGCCCAAAATTGTTGCCAAACCTGACAGTTGTCCAGATAGGAACAACAATGCATGAGTTGTCCAGTCTGGTACAACCAACCTGTGTGTACAAGGACAGAATAATTCTGAGGAAAAAGACACCTGTACTGTTGAATTAGGACATAAAAGGTTGACGTTAGAAGAAAAAAAAGGGAGAGCTTTTTGGATAATCTTATTCAACTTACCTCATAAACCTTGCGGCTATGATGGCTTAAGCTCTGACGGGTGAATCGACGTGAAAAGGATGCAGACTAGCTCTTGACAAGGAGCCCTGAGTGCGACACAAGAGGGAATAGATAGATTCAAGACAAGTTGTCTAGGAATAGTATTCTCCACTTGTTTATTTTATTTTTCTTTTCTAATGCTAATGATTACTTTCGATTTCATGTTAGGATGAAAGTACACATGATTTCTGGGTTTAATGTTATTCTATTCAATCTTACTTCGACGGTTTAATCTTTGGGTTTGAATGTTTTTAGCATGGAAGTGTTATTGCAGTCACTGACACTGGAAGGTACAGTGACAGTTCAAGCTTACAAGCATGACAATTAAAGTTGCTTGAGGATTAGAGGAATTTAATCCACTTGTTCTTAATAGTGTTCCATTGCCATCACCGGAAGGTGTGGCTAATGCAACAACCCATTTTCAGTGAAATCAGAATAGTGGTTTGGGACCATAAATTTGAGTCGGAAAGAAAATTTATTTTAATATTATTGCATGGTCTGTATTATTATAGAAATGTCATATGAAAATTCTGATAAGAAAATTTTACCAATTATGTGTTTAATTAACGAAAGAACCAAATTGTATAAAATGCAAAAGTTGAATTCTAGTAGCTAGAAGGATTAAATAGCTATGGAATTCAAAATTTGAGGTCCTTAGATGATAATTAAACCATTAAATAAAAGTTAGTAGATATTTTTGATGATTCATCCATGGAAAAATTAGAAAAGGATAAGGACTAAATTGGAAATGAAAATAATTAAAAGATGATAAATTAAATAAATGTTTAATATTATCATTTTATATCATCTTCATCCCCAAATACATGGAAACCCCAGGAAAGAGAAAACAAACTTTCTTGGCTTGATTAGGTATGTTTTCTTGTCCTGTTTTTAGTAATTTTAATATTTTTTTGAAATCAGAATAGCTTAATCTATCTATTTTGGGGATTAATTTGAAAATTTATCAAAGTAACAAAGTTTTTCCATGAATGAATATGTTGAAAATTTGAAATTTATGGTCGAAAATGAAAGGTTGTTGATAGATAAACAAATTTTACAAAGAGAATTTTGATGAAATCATGATTCAATGACTAAATTGAAAAGTAGTAAAACCCATGGAAAAATTCTGAATTTTGTGAAATATAAGTGCTATATATGCTATATGAAAATTTGGTTTGGCATGGAATAACGATTAAATTGCATGAATTTCATTTTCCGAGCCTAAGGATGAAATTGGAATTTATGAAAAGTTTGGGGGCAAAATGATAATTTTGCCTAGGGTGTAAATTGAATTCATTTGAATATGAAATGGATTAAATTGATGATTAAATTTATTTATTTAGATCCAGACAACTCAAATTCGAAGCTAGATCGAAGAAAAGAAAAAGTTTCATTTATATGCCCGGATGATTATTAAGGTAAGTTCGTGTAATCGAATTGAGTACATTTATATGCTTGTATTGAATGTGTTATGTGATTGTATGAATTATAAATGTTTAAAGTATGAAATAAATTATATGCCCGATATAGCTTGAATAAATGTTAAGTTTCGTTTGAATAATGAAATTCGATGGATATATATAATTTCCCAATTTGAATGTGATTCTACATGTGTTGCAGGCAGGATATAGCTCGGACGAGTAATCCTAATAAAGCCCTCTCGAGCATCCAAATAAATAGTTCTTGTGAGCATCTTGATCGGTAGTGATTTTGTATGTGTTGCACACTATTGCAACTCTGTGTGAGTATCCTGTTACATGATTCGATTGGTTGTGATCCAACATATAATGCGGACACAAACGTAGCTCTTATGGGCTCTTATAGGCAGGCTCCTATGGGCTTCCTGACATGGGCTCTTATAGGCTTTTATAGGCCCTTGCGAGTGTCATGATATAGGCTCTTATGGGCTTCTTGACATGGCTTGCTTGAACTCTCTGTTACCTTATCCGATGCTTCCTGATAATAACTCTTTGGAGTTACCTATAAAGCTCTATGAACTTTCTGATTAAAACTCTTATGAGTTTCCTGTTTAGCCCAGATAAGTGTCTTGTTACATGGCTCATTTGAGTATCCTAATATGTGGCTCGAGAGTGTTGCAACACCCCAAAAGTTAAGTATTTACTTTTGTATGATGTGTTGCTTAAATGCATGCTTGTTTCAGTGGCTGAGTGTCCTGAGAAGTGTTGGAGAGGTCCTGAGTTCAAGTCTTGGCTTGTACAAAATTTTGTCTTTCCTTGAATAAAACCCTGTCTCCTGAAAAAAGGGTTCCTAAATAAATATGGTTAGGTTGTGTCATAGAAAGCCTGTTGGTCTAGGGGATAGTGGCATGTTATTTCTACAAGGAGATCTAAGTTCGAATCCTGTGGCATGCAAAGGGGATTCTTTTTGCTTCTGGGCCGTGTAAGAGGGTGAGTGGTAGTAGAACTCTGAACTAGTGGGTGGTTGGAGAGATTGAAGGGGAGTGGGGTGTGTGGTCGAATTTTAGGAGGAGTTTGAAAGGGGTTTGAACTGGGCAGTTGAGGAAGAAGAGGAGAGATTTAGGGAGAAATTTGAGGAGTGGATTAAGGAGTGGGTGAAGTGGTAGTGGTTAGCCGAAAGTGGGATTCCTCATTAGGCGAATTTGGTCATAATTCTTTGGGTGCTAAAATTAGGCAGTTTTGCTTTTCATTTTTATTAACTATTGTTCTTTTGGCTTTTTTCCTCTCTTTTGGTTTTGGGGTCTTGTTGGTAACTGAAAATTGAGTGTGTTCATTTGGGAAACTGGTCAATTGGTTTCTTTGCCCCTTAGTTGTCTTTCTTTCCCTTGTTTTCTCCTTTGGCCGAACATTCTTCTTTGACTTGTTTAGGGTTTTAGTCTTGGTTTCATTTGGACCTTCTTCTTTTCTCCTTGTCTCTGTCGACTTCCCTAACACGATAGCATCTACTTCTCGTCCTCCCATTTGATTACTTGGGCAGCTTACTATTCAGCTTTCCCTCTAGTCATATTGATTCTTGCAGTTTACCTTGGAGTAATCGGTTGGTGCTTGGTTCTTCTCTAATCCCTTGCCCTATTTGTAACAGCCTGATTTGGGCCTAGTCGGAATAGTGGTTTCGAAACTAGTATTTCAGAGCCGAAGAAATTATTTTTAATGTTATTTTATGTGTTATAGCATGATTATATGAGTGCATGAAAATTTTGGTGAAATAATTTTAGCGATTTCATGCTTAATTGCAAAAAAAGACTAAATCGCAAAAGGGCAAAAGTTTTGATTTGCTAGCTAAATATGTTAAATAGCTAGAGAACAAAAATTTGGGGTGTTTAAAGTGTAAATAGACCCTTAGAAAAGACTTGGCCAGCCACTGAGAGAAAGAAATTGAAAAGTCAAAATTGGTGGGTATTAGGTAAGCTTATTTGGAATTAAAATAAAACAAAAAGAAAAAGGATGTCATCTTTTCATCTTTCTTCCTTCCTCCATCGAAAATACCAGAAAAATAGAGGTTTTGAGAGCTCAAAATTTTAGCAACTTCCATCCATTGCAAGTAAGTGATTTTGATCATTTTTGTTGATTTTTGTGTTTTTGGGACCCTTGTAGCATGAACTAACTAAAGGGGGGACTATTTTGCAAAATGGATGAAAGTCTAGGGTTTTACCATGAGAGCATCTATGATATTTGCTGAAATTTTATGGAAGAAAATGAATCTTAGTTGTTTAATAAACAGCTTTTTTGAAGTGGTGTTCATGAAAAACACCTAAAAAGGACTAGTTTTTAGTAATTGTAAAATAGATAGTAATGTGGCGAAATAAAGGAAATTTTGGGTTGCTATAAGAGTAAAAAAGGTCCGTCTAGGCTTAAGACATGGTGAAATTCGATAAAAATCAACTTTCAAGCATAGGGGTAAAATGGTCATTTTGTGAATGTTTAGGGGCAAAATAATGTGAATTTTTGATTTTCTAAATTTATTTAGTGATTAAATGAGTGAATTTCAGCATTTTAGATCAAGGAATCGAGATTCGAGCTTAAATCGGAAGGTATGAGGTTATGGACTAAACTGGCGTAATTAGCCAAAATTGCATTCGAGGTAAGTCCGTGTGACTAAATAAGAAAGTTATCCATATTATTATTAATATACTTAAAATCCATTTTGTTATAATTATATTGAATTATATGTTGATGGAGTTATGTATGAGAAAGTGATACCAAATGTTAATAACATTTTTGTAATGATTGAATGCATTGGAAAATTAATGGAATATGATATTCCATTGAAACGAGTAAGTTGTGCGTAAATATTACAACTTTATCATTATTGCGCATTGAATGCTTGATTTTTCATATAATGCTTGAATGTGGTTATGAGTATGGTAAGATGAGACTTATTCTGACAAACTCCCAGTTGAACATTAGGAGTAGATTGGATATTCATGGCATGACATTCGGGTGATATGTGTGCTAGTGTAAGACATGTCTGGGACATGCATCGACCACATTATGAGAGCTAGTGTAAGACATGTTTCGTACATGCATCGGCATTGAGACGAGAGCTAGTGTAAGACATGTCTAGGACATGCATCGGCCTCGAGATATGCAAGCTAGTGTAAGACATGTCTGGGACATAGCATCGACACCAATAGATGAGAGCCAGTGTAAGACCTGTCTGGGACACGACATTAGCCTCGATATATGAAAGTCAGTGTAAGACCTGTTTGGGACAAGGCATCGACTTTGATATGCTAGCCAGTGTAAGACCATGTTTGGGACATGGCGTCTGCATTTTATCCTATCTTTGAGGCTTGAATATCCTATAGTGTTCCAAATGGTTCAACGGGAAATTTACCGGTTAAGTCACAATGATAGAGCTTATGGCTATGTTGTGAGTGGTACAAGAACTTACATGATATTAAGGAGATGCGAACTCAATTAATGTTGTACGATTAGTAAGGAATGAATATCAGCATGTTGAGTAACACAGGTATGTATGCCAAGCTCATAAGAAATGATTTTGGTTCATGATGCACATTTGGTGAAGATGTAAATAGGGAACTCATGCCTAGGAGAATGATTTTGTGATGACCTTGTGATTATAGGTCTATACCTATGATGTATATATATGTATCTTTACCAATGTGGTGAAAATAAATTAATAAGGTGTGTTAAACTTAGTATCATTAAATTACATTAAAGCAATTTTGGACAGCAACCATAGTCCGACTATAAAAATCCACCAAAAATTATAGAAATTGAGTTAAAGGCTGAATAAAATATGAAATTAAATCTTAATGAGTATAGTTTCACATAGAGGAAACAATGTAAGCAAAAGAGTTTCATATCATGAAATATTTAAATTTTTGTGCGATAGAGTCGGAATGATTTAGAAATCCCCTATTCTAATTTGAGAAAATCATTGAAAATTGTAAAAAAATATTTATGAGTTATAATTTTTATTTTTAAAACTCTTAATGAGTCTACCTTCAAAAGAAATATACAAGAACATCATCTGATTCCCGTATCATGAGATAATTAATTTTTAGTGAAGAGGGATCAGAACAGTCAGACAGCGAAAAAGGGGTAAATTTAAGGAATAAACTATACTTATTGGCTAGACCAAAAATTCTAAAAATTTTATGGTAAGAAGATATGTGAGTCTAGTTTCTAAGAAAGCTAGCAGAACTTAATTTGGAGTTCCGTAACTCCAGATATAAGTAATTTAGTGACTGTGACTCGAGAAAACAACTTGACCTGAGCATAAGTAAAAGTGAAATATGGTTGTATTACCTTGAGGAGCAAGTTGATAATTTCTTATTATTTTCATATGGTCTTACTAAGCTATAAAGCTTACCCTCTCCTTTCCACTTCTTAGTGTTGTTAGGTTAGCTCGGGGTTGGAGATCGTCGGAGGCAGCATCACACTATCAAGCTATCACCTTTGGAGCATTGGTACATATGTTAGCGTTTTCAAGTGAGTGGCATGTATAGCGGCTCAGTTTTATGATAGATGTTGTTATGATTAGCCAAATGTATTGGCTTATATTGATTCATTGTATATAGCCATGAGATGTGGCTTATAATAATTGTGGCTTGTAAGCTTAGTTATCCATGATAAGACCTAATGCTTGTGATGCAATGATGTTTTTATGCTTGTGGGACATGCATGATTGGTGTTAAGACATGTGTGTATGATAAATGCTTCATGACTAATTCAAAATAGTTGTTTCCATGAAGTAATTATATGGTATAGAAATAAAACGATGATGATTGGCCATGAATGCTTAATGTTTAAATAAGGTCACTTGACAAGGTCAATGAATATGGATTATTGTGTCTAGACTTGATATTATATGAGTATGTGAAACTTGTGAACGATAGCATGTTAAAGTTAAGAATACACCTTAGTGAAGTAGGCTAAACCGTTGCAATGAAGCCATGATGTATGACTTTGATGTGTGTAACGATGTGAGGGATTAATGGTAACAAAAGGCTTGGAAAATAGCCTAAGTGTTGGCCACACGGGCTGAGATACAGCCGCGTGTCTCAACCGTGTGGGGGACACGGCCTTAGCACACGGACGTGTGGCTTGGCCGTCTGGTTTAATTTAGTTGCTGACGTCATAGTCAGAGAGTTACATGACCAGAAGACACGGGCATGTCAAAGGCACACGGACGTGTTCCTGAGTCCACACGGGCGTGTGACTTTGTGTCATGGACAATTTTTTTATTTTCTCAAAACTTGTTAAGGTTCTCGGTTTAGTCCCTAACTACCTTCAATACATATTTAGGGCTTCATAGGCCCGTGTATGGGACATCATGCATGTGTTTGAAAAGTTTTGAATTAAAAGAAATTTTATAGCCTAGTTTTTTCATGTATGTGTATGTTGAAGTCTGGTAAGATCTCGTACCCTATCCCGGTGTAGGACTCGGGTAAGGGGTGTTACATTTAGTGGTATTAGAGCAATGGTTTAGTGGGTTCTCGGACTAACCTAGCACATATGTGAGTCTAGCTATACATGCCATAGATCTGTGATAGTGTGATGTCTCCCGACGTGAATGAGAACTATCTTGTTTAGATAAAGGTACTCTCCAACTGAGCTACACCCGATCACGTAGATAGTGGCACTAAAGTATACAAATAAAGTGCAGTTATGAGGAGTCAAAACTCAGAAAGTTACGAATAAGAATTCATGAAATGTATATGTACATATTTGTGATATGAGAAACATGAAATAGAATGTGTACATGGTACATTGAGCTTATCTACAAGTAATTGATAATCCCATGGTGTACATGATTAATTTGTTTGAGTGAATGCATGTGTTTACATAACTTATCAAAAATATCGATGGAATGAATGTTCGTGTATACTTATTTGAATGAATATAATTGGCAAATTCACATAGTCTAAGTATAAGTGTTAAATTGCTTGGATTGATTTACATGTTTGTAATGATATGCATACGATGATGTTTGAAATGAAAGTATAGATTGGAATATATTTATCCATGTTTGTTGGCTCTCATATGATGTTGTGTACATGACTTGTTTGATTAAATGAATGGGATAAGTAATGTAACAGCTCAATTTTGACCTTAATCGGCACGATGTTTTTGGGACCACGAATTCAAGTTAGAAAAATATGTTTAAATTTTTTTTGGTGTTTTTAATATATGAATTTGTGTGTGCTAAATTTTCGTATAAAAATTTTATCGTTTGGATGCCGATTTAATAAAAAAGGGCTTAATCGCATAAAGTAAAAATCTAGTGGTTTAATGTGCAAGGACCGAATTAATGTTGTCTTTTTAAATTGAAGTGCTTATGATGCAATTAAACCAATGGTTTTATGCATGGACACATTCGGTCATGGGTTAGTGGAGTTGAAATAATATTACAAATTATTTAGTAATAATAAAACATAAAACAAAAACAAATGCTTTCATTCTTTCTTTGTGTTAATCGATTGTTGTAATAAAAAAAAAGAAAAAGAGCTTTAAAGGGTTCGGCCATTAATAAGCTTGATTAAGGTATGTATTTAGCTCGATTTTTGATAATTTTTATGTTTTTTAGATCGTTGCTTCGAGTACTATCCGACCCATGCTTGAATTTTTGATTTTGATGAATATTTTAAAATATGCCATTGATGAATAATTGTGTTTTGTGGTGTTTGAAAATGAAATATGGAAGATAACTTTTGGGTTAATATGTATTTTATTGGAAATTTCGATAAATTTGAATAATTAGGGCTTAATTGCAAAAATAATAAATTGAAGGACTAAAATGCAAAATAAATGAAATGTGTGTATTTGTATGTACTAGAGGAACATTCAGCCTAAGCATGTTGCA
Organism: Gossypium arboreum; assembly: GCF_025698485.1. NCBI lineage: Eukaryota > Viridiplantae > Streptophyta > Magnoliopsida > Malvales > Malvaceae > Gossypium > Gossypium arboreum. The sequence goes on from NC_069081.1 coordinate 71,459,319, forward strand.
TGGAGATTTTGTGTATTTTGTGTTTTATGCAATTAGGACTAATTTGTAAAAGTATGAAATATCAAGGGTAAAATGGGAAATTGCCCATTTATGTGTTGTTGGATTAAATTGAATGAAATTGTGTTTGAATGAGATTAATTTGAAATTGTATAGATCAAGAACAAAAGAAATCGGACTTGGATCGGGGAAAAACAAAAATAGTCAAATAGTCGATTTACATCGTTCGTCGATATCCGAGGTAAGTCTATAAGCAATAAACGTCGTTAAATTTGAATGTATATGATCTTTAGATGCTGAATTTAATTGTGTGAATTTCTATTAATTATAGTTGAATGTATAAATGTTTATGAGATTTGGTAACAAGTTCAATTCAATTGAGATATGATGATTGAAAAGCTTCGTATGTACTTTAAGGAATAATTAGGATTTCTGAAATATGAATTATCTATAAGACCGACTTTGTATCAGTGATATTCGGACTTTATGCTTAGCAGGCTTTGTGCCGGTGTATAATTTCAGGCCTATTGCCTAGTAGGCTTTATGCCGGTGTATTATATCAAGCCTATTGCCCAGCAGGCTCTTTGCCGGTGTATTATAGTAGGCTTTATGCCTAGCAAATTTTATGTGAGCAACAGTAAAAGTAATCAAATGTGTTAAATGAGCTAAAGTGACCAGGTATGTGAATGTGGTTTGCTTATTTGAAATGAAGGTAAATTGACTGAAAGATAATGTGATAAAAATGTTATGTGATGCTATTGAAAATGCATGTAATTATGAGTAGTATATTTGGTACTATGATAGGAATAAGTATGTAATTTAAAAGCTTGATTTATGAGTATGTATATATGAATGCATATGTATAATCGATTATATATGATATTATGACTTTGAAATTGGAGAATATATATTGATAATTTATATATGTGTATATTCGCCATGGTATATTTTGAGTATAAATATATGTTTGATATGGTTTATTTTTTTAGAATGGAAATGTCTATATATATATGAAATTGATAGTATGATTCGAATTTATTTTATTGATCTATCGAGGTCATTAATTTGTTTAAATTGCTTAGAACTTACTAAGCTACGATAGCTTACTGTGTATATGTTTATTCTTTGTTCTTATAGATTTTGGAAGATAGTTACGGGCTCGGGGATCGTCAGTGCAGTCATTCACACTATCGTCAACCTTCGGTACTTTTAAAAGTTTTAATTACAACTTATGGCATGTATAGGCTAATATGTATTTTGTCCGATCCTGGATATGTATATAATAAGCCATGCGAAGTTGGCTTGTCATTTTGTAAATTTTGAAATTTATGCTTTGGCTTGATGATTATGTGTGGTTGTGGTTTGATTGATTCGGTTTTGATATAAATATATGTATGGCTATGCTTGGTATTTTTTTTATGTGACATGAAATCTTTGCATAATATATGAATTGGCTTAATGCAAAAAAAAAAAAAATTATATGCTAGGAATGAGAATGAATAAGTTGAAAATGGTCATTGAATATGCATGAGTATATGCATAATTAAGTTCGGGTAAGGATTTTGTAAAGTACCAAATGAATAGTGTTTTGGTTTAAATATGCATATTTGTTAGCATGCAAAGTTGACTTATGCGCATAAAGTTTATGCTTTTGAGAAATGTATTATTTCATGCTCTATTGTAATTGGTTTAAATGGGTAGCAATTTAAAGAAAAAATTTGATATATAAGCTATATGGTGAAATATATATATTTTTGACATGAATTGTTCGTGATTACATAGAATATTCGTATTGTAAAATTTTATAATATGGTTAGTAAAGTTTTTAAGTTGATTAATTATACATAAATCTGCTTGGTAATTGAACTATATGCTTGATAATGTTTGTGATAGTCTGAAAGCCGTATCTTGTCTGGTAATACCTCGTAACCCATTCCAGTGACAAACACGGGATAGAGGTGTTACAAGTAAAGTTATTCAGAATTTATAGAGTGGATGCATAAGTGTACTTGTCTAAATGAGATATCTGGAAAGTTGGCATAAAAAGAATATGAATGTCAGTTTGTCTGAAATGAATGATATGATTATGATGATGAAATTTGTGTTACATGTACATGTATATGAGAGTCGAGCCAGAGGCCCTACGACCTCACCCCCTTACCAGAGTTGTGTTTTGTAATGGAATTTCATGAGATTTGTGCTGAATAAACTCACCAGTGTGAAAACCAAAGAGTTCAGTGGAGAAATATCTATAAACATGATTAGAGATTGAGAGTGAGTTGATAAGTAAAGCTAGAGCTAGAAAGGTATCAGGTTGACATAAAGATTATGTGAGTGATGCACTGTCATAGTTAGAGAAGAAAATTCTGTCATAGTTAGAGAAGAAAATTTACTTTGGTAAATCAAATTACTCAGGTACGACATCGAGAAACTATAATGATTGAGATCTCCTCAGAACTGATCACTTTTAGTGAAAAGAATAATATGGGATTGGTGATGACAAAAATAGTTAGAGGAATAATATTTTTAGTATGAGATGTCTGAGTATGGTGATTACAGTGAGCAGATGATGACCACCTCTCTTAATAAATTCTAAGAGATTGTTGTTCTCAGAAATGTTATAGTGGCTATCTATCTTCTGATGAAATTTTTGTTGTATGGGAATGTTATCTGATCTTAATGTCAGACAAAGGCATTTTAGGTCTAACTAGTTTATAATTTGCTTTGCTCTACTTCTCTTTGGTATTCTGTTATATTCTATCTATTGGGAATTTATGATGACATGCATATGATGCTATGATTCTGTTTCTTTTAATTGTCGCACGATTCCAGTGGGATTAAATGATGCGTTCTCCTGGACTTTTTCCCTTTGAGGAACTATCGAGGTCTTTCATATTTTCTTAAGAGTTTGTTTTCGGTCTTTTGATACAGTATTGTATCTTGAGATTTCTCTATCTTGGATTTCTTTACTTGGTTTTCTTGTTATCTTTGTTCCATAATCATGTCAAGTGTGACTATGCTCCTGATTTGATCGTGGTAATGCGGTGATTTTAATATTTAGATTTCTCTAATTTATGTGTAAGGATTTGACATTGGCAAAGACATAAGTGGTGAAATTTCGAATTTCAATTGGTATGATAGATCTCTTTTCTCAAGTAAGTTAATCAAAGCTAATGTCTTCAATTGGGATATATTGGTTATTTGAGCTAATGTAAGTGAAATAGTCTTTGAGTAGCATGATGAGTGAATTTCGAATGATTGTGTGGTAAAATTTTTGTCTTATGAAATTCAAATGGCTTGATCCATGATTAGCAATACTTGGATAAATTAAAATATTATTAACCGAAGCATTTGAACTGTTCTAGTCTGCACTTGGGCAGAGACATCTTAATTTTTAGTGACACACTGTTGTATCAGAGTTAGAGCTGAGCATCAGGTTTTACCGGAGCTATCTTCTCCAGTTCTGATATTAGAATAGAATTGAGAAAGGATTATTCTCGAGGCCTTATCAGAATTATTTCCGTCTTGGAAAAAAATGTACGAGATATGTAAATCATACCAGTATATACTAAATTTTCGCTCATCAGATTCATAGAATTTTGTGTCTTTATGATTGTTAGATTTCTTGGAATCCTAGTCTCCACTAATCGGATTGAGATCCGGGTTTTATACCATGATTTCTTGGGAAAGCTAAAGGAGGCTTTGAAATTTAGAGACAACCGAGAGTTGAATTGGTAAACAATCGGACTGTGTGAAATTAGAGAGCATAAGGTTAAGAAGAACTGACTAGTTTTACTATTCAAATTCGAAAGGATTCAAGTATGTGTTTATATGTGACATGATGACATAGATCGAACTTTCGTGTGTATGAACTCTCAGATAGAGGTTGAAATTCAGCCGAGGTGTAGTATAGCAATGAACCGCTTATGAGACCGATATGAGAAAGTAAAGAGATAAGTATTACAGACACAGTTGAGTGAAAGTTATTTAGTGATGATTACGGGAAAAAGAAGTTTATGTTATTACCAAAACCACTTTTCCAGTAAGATTTTCGAGGAGGAAAATCCCTAAGGGGGGAGAATTGTAACAGCCCGATTTTGGGCCTAGTCGAAACAGTAGTTTCGAAACCACTATTCTGGAGTCGAAGAAATTATTTTTAATGTTATTTTATGTGCTATAGCATGATTATATGAGTGCATGAAAATTTTGGTGAAATAATTTTAGCGATTTCATGCTTAATGGTGGAAAAGGACTAAATCCCATAAAGGGCAAAAGTTTTGTTTTGCTAGCTAAATATGTTAAATAGCTAGAGAAAAAAAATTTGGGGTGTTTAAAGTGCAAATAGACCCTTAGAAAAGACTTGGCCGACCATAGAGAGAATGAAATTGAAAAGTCAAAATTGGTTGGTTTTAGGTAAGCTTATTAGGTATTAAAATAAAACAAAAAGAAAAAAGATGTCATCTTTTCATTTCTCTTCCTTCCTCCACCGAAAATACTAGCAAAATAGGGGTTTTGAGAGCTCAAAATTTCAGCAACTTCCATCCCTTGCAAGTAAATGATTTTGATGATCATTTTTGTTGATTTTTGTGTTTTTGGGACCCTTGTAGCATGAACTAACTAAAGTGGGGGGGGGGGGCTATTTTGCAAAATGGATGAAAGTCTAGGGTTTTACCATGAGAGCATCTATGATATTTTCTGAAATTTTATGGAAGAAAATGAATCTTAGTTGTTTATTAAACAACTTTTTTGAAGTGGTGTTCATGAAAAACACCTAAAAAGGACTAGTTTTTAGTAATTGTAAAATAGATAGTAATGTGGTGAAATAATGGAAATTTTGGGTTGCTATAAGAGTAAAAAGGGTCCGTATAGGCTTAAGACATGAAGAAATTCGATAAAAATCAATTTTCGAGCCTAGGGGTAAAATGGTCATTTTTCCAAAAATGTGAATTTTTTATTGTCTAAATTTATTTAGTGATTAAATGAGTGAATTTCATCATTTTAGATCAAGGAAACGAGATTCGAGCTTAAATCAGAAAGTACAAGGTTATGGAATAAAATGGCGTAATTAGCCAAAATTGCATTCGAGGTAAGTCCGTGTGACTAAATAAGCAAGTTATCCATATTATTGTTAATATACTTGAAATCCATTTTGTTATAATTGTATTGAATTATACGTTGATAGAGTTGTGTATGAGAAAGTGATACCAAATGTTAATAACATTTTTGTAATGATTGAATACATCGGAAATTTGATGGAATATAATATTCCATTGAAACAAGTAAGTTGTGCGTAAATATTACAACTTTATCGTTATTACGCATTGAATGCTTGATTTTGCATATAATGCTTGAATGTGGTTATGAGTATGGTAAGATGAGACTTACTGTGATAAACTCCCAGTTGAACCTTAGGAATAGATTGGTTATTCATGCCATGACATTCGGGTGATATGTGTGTGAGTGTAAGGGTTGTCTGTGACATGCATCAGCCACATTATGAGAGCCAGTGTAAGACATGTCTGGGACATGCATCGGCATTTAGATGAGAGCTAGTGTAAGACATGTCTGGGACATGCATCGGCCTCGAGATATGCAAGCTAGTGTAAGACCTGTCTAGGACATGGCGTCAGCTTGATGTGTGTCAGTGTAAGACCTATCTGGGACACGGCATCGGCATTGGTATATGAAAGTCAGTGTAAGACCTGTTTGGGATATGGCATCGACTTTGATGTGCTAGCCAGTGTAAGACCTTCTCTGGGACATGGCATCGACATTTTACCCTATGTTTGAGGCTTAATGAATATCTTGTAGTGTTCCAAATGGTTCAACGAGAAATTTATGGTTTAAGTCACAATGATAAAGCTTATGGCTATGTTGTGAGTGGTACAGGCACTTACATGAAATTGAGGAGATGCGAACTCAATTAATGTTGTACGATTAGTAAGGAATGAATATGAACATGTTGAGTAACATAGGTATGTATGCCAAGCTCATGAGCAATGACTTTGGTTCATGATGCACATTTGGTGAAGATGTAAATAGGTAATTCATGCCTATGAGAATGATTTTGTGATGACCTTGTGATTATAGGTCTATACCTATGATGTATATATATTTATCTTTACCAATGGCTATGAGAATGATTTTGTGATGACCTTGTGATTACATGAAATTTAATATCATTAATTTACGTTAAAGCAGTTTTGGACAGCAACCGTAGTCCGACTTTGAAAATCCACCAAATATTGTGGAAATTGATTTAGAGGCTGAATAAAATATGAAATTAAAGCTTAATGAGTCTAGTTTCACATAGAGGAAACGATGTAAGCAAAAGAGTTTCATATCATGAAATATTTAAATTATTGTAAGATAGAGTTAGAATGTTTTAGAAATCCCCTATTCTGATTTGTGAAAATCATTGAAAATTGTATAAAAAAATAGTTATGAGTTATAATTTATATGATTAAAACTCTTGATGAGTCTACTTTCAAAAGAAATATACGAGAACATCATCTGCGTCCCATATCATGAGATAATTAATTTTTAGTGAAGAGGGATTAGAACTATCAGACAACGAAAAATGGGTAAATTTAAGGAATAAACTGTACTTATTGGCTAGACCAAAAATTCTAAAAATTTTATGTTAATAAGATATGTGAGTCTAGTTTCAAGAAAAATTAGCAGAACTTAATTTGGAGTTTTGTAACTCTAGATCTAAGTAATTTAGTGACTATGACTCGAGAAAATAGTTTGACCTGAGCATAAGTAATGGTGCAATATGGTTGTATTACCTTGAGGAACAATTTGATAATTGCTTATTATTTCATATGGTCTTACTAAGCTATAAAGCTTACCCTATCCTATCCACTTCTTAGTGTTTTCAGGTTAGCTCAGGGTTGGAGAACGTCGGAGGCAGCATCACACTATCAGGCTATCACCTTTGGAGCATTGATACATATGTTAGTGTTTTCAAGTGAGTGGCATGTATAGGGGCTCAGTTTTATGATAGATTTTGTTATGATTAGCCAAATGTATTGGCTTATATTGATTCATTGTATATAGCCATGAGATGTGGCTTATAATGATTGTGGTTTTTAAGCTTAGTTATCAATGATAAGACCTAATGCTTGTGATGCAATGATATTTTTATGCTTGTGGGACATGCATAATTGGTGTTAAGACATGTGTGTATGATAAATGCTTCATGACTAATTCAAAATGGTTATAGCCATGAAGTAATTGTATGGTATAGAAATAAGGCGGTGATGATTAACCATGAATGCTTAATGTTTAAATAAGGTCACTTGACAAGGTCAATGAATATGGATTATTGTGTCTAGACTTGATATTATATGGGTATGTAAAACTTGTGAACGATAGCATGTTAAAGTTAAGAATTCACCTTAGTGAAGTAGGCTAAACCATTGAAATGAAGCCATGATGTATGACTTTGATGTGTGTAACGATGTGAGGGATTAATGGTAACAAAAGGCTTGGAAAATAGCCTAAGTGTTGGCCACACGGGCTGAGATATGGCCGTGTGTCTCAACCGTGTGGGGGACTCGGCCTTAGCACACGAGCGTGTGGCTTGGCCGTGTGGTTTAATTTAGTTGTTGACGTCATAGTCAAAGAGTTACATGACCAGAGGACACGGGCGTGTCGAAGGCACACGGGCGTGTTCCTGAGTCCAGACGGGTGTGTGACTTTGTGTCATGGAAAATTTTTTTAGTTTTCCCAAAACTTTCTAAGGTTCTCAGTTTAGTCCTTAACTACCTTCAATACATATTTTGGGCTTCGTAGGCCCGTGTATGGGATATCATGCATGTGTTTGAAAAGTTTTGAATTAAAAGAAATTTTATGGCCGAGTTTTTGCATGTTTGTGTATGTTGAAGTCTGGTAACACCTCGTACCCTGTCCCAGTGTAGGACTCGAGTAAGGGGTATTACACTATTTCTTTGTGAAACATTATTGTTCTAACTCCTTCTTTTACTATCGGTTATGGTTAGAAGCGTGGGTGCTAGTCTTACCTTTTCGGTGCGGGTTTTCGTCTGGAATAGAAGACCGGTTGTGTTTCTCTCTAGAATCGGTTTCAAAGTTTTGGTAAGTGCTATATACTGGATCAACTGCTTATGCCAATGTTCTTGTTGAGCTTAATAGATTTCGGTTTGAGTGCAGATGGTCTGTGATGGTCGTGAAACTAACTAATAATTCGACTAAAGGCAAGTCCACCTATCGAACAGTAGTATAGTTATGGTGAGACCGAAATATCGTATCCACAAAGACTAAAAGTACTAGTAGTTACTCTCTTTTTATTATTTAAAGAATTTAAGGATGTTTTTAAACTAAACTAATTTTTTAATTTATCTAAGATCATAACAGAGGCGAAAGTTGGAAAATACTTTAGGAAAACCAATTGAGAAGACAATACCCAAGAAAAAATCCACTTAAACTTTACTTATTACCTTTGACTTAGACGATTTATTCACTTGACTTATTACGTAGAAATCCCTAATTTATGTTAATATCTCTCTCGAGACTAAGAACAACTGACTCTAGGTTGATTAATTGAAATCTCTTTCTAATTAAAACCCCTATTATCGCATTAAATCAATTTATGGATTCCCTTATTAGATTTGACTATAACCCGACAGATTTATGTCGTCCTATCTCTAGGATTGCATTCAACTCCGCTTAATTATGAATGATCTACTCTTAGATAGGGACTTTTGCTCCACTGAATAAGCACATCAACAACCTAGATTAATATCCTAAAATATTAAAGCAAGAATTATAGCTCATAATTAAGAATAAGACCAAGTATTTATCATATAAATCAAAGCATAATAAGATTTGTCATAGGGTTCATCTCCCTTAGGTATTTAGGGAGTTTAGTACAAAATAAAAATGGAAAACATCTCAAAGTTTAGAAAACAAAAAAACATAAAGAAACCCAAAAACTTCTAGGAAATTGGATGGAAATCTTCAGTTTTGATGTAGATCCTGGCTCCGAGTTGATTCTGATGGCTAGTCGCGAATATTTTCTGCCTTCAACTATCTGTGTGTCTTTCTCATCCCCTTTTAGGGTCTTTATATAGATTTTTAAATGCCCAAATTAGCCCAAAATAAGCCTTTTCCGAGTAGAACTAGACTTGGGCTTGATAGGGACACGGCCGTGTGCCACGCCCGTGTGAAGCAGCTCAGGCCGTGTGCAATTCTGACTTGGATTAATGTTGACACGGCCATAACACACGGGTGTGTGGATTACTTGTGTGGAACTGCCTAGGCCGTGTGAAGCATTGATTTAGGCCCAATTTATCCGTTTTTGGCTCGTTTCTCGCTCTTTTGGTTATCCTAAGCTTTCCTGAGTATAAAACATGAATTTAAAGGATTAGGAGCATCGAATTCAATAAAACCAAGGAAAAAATAATCCATAAATATGCTAACCATGGGTTAAAAAATATGTATATATTATGGTTTATCAAATATCCCCACACTTACGCATTTGCTTATCCTCAATCAAAATCCTCAACTCACAATTAAACTAAGTCCTTCTCAATTTATAATTCTCATTAATAATGTTCGAAATAATCCATAAGTAATCATATATTAAGAGCTTACCCATAAGAACATCAAAGTTTCAAACAATCCAAATTGAATATTCTAATCCTAAAATCATAGGCATCCCCCTTTATCTAAGTAGTTATCTTTAATTCCACTTTGACAAGTTTTGACATCCTCACTAAAGGTTCACTCAAAGTGTTTAAGGTTTAACAATTAAGCACTCAATAGTCAAACATGAAAATTTATTACCATAAACTTGCATGAAAATCAAATGTCCACTTCTATAATTGAGATGATACACAAATTGTAATAGCCCAAAATTGGGTCTAGTTGGAACAGAGGTTCTGGGACCACAAAATCTGAGATATATATAATTATTTTATGATTATTTTGAGGTCTATGATATGATTGCATGATTGTGTGAAAATTTCGTGAAGAAATTCTATGCATAAAGTGCTTAATTCGAAGTCAGGGACTAAATTGAATAAGTTGCAAAACTTGCATTCTAGAAGTTTCTAGTATGAAATTGATTTGAAATATTAATTAGGAGGTCTTAAATAGCAATTTGACCAATTCCTAAGTTATGGACAAAAATTGGACATGGATGGAATTTTTGGAAAGTTTAGTAGTAAGGGTATTTTGGTCATTTAGGGTAAAATGAATTAAAATACAAAATTAAAAGCCAATTTTGCTCATCTTCTTCACCATGGACGTGTATACCAAGGAGACTCCATGGCTAGGGTTTTCAAGCTTCCCAAGCTCAATTGTAAGTCCGTTCTAACCCCGCTTTTCAAGTTCTTTACGCTTTTGGAATCCTTAACTTGATTTAGCTTATGCTAGCAATAATTCAACCTAGGGTTCATATTTGGAAAAATACCCATTGGTAAAATTTGTGTATTCTGGTGTTTTATGATACAATATGAGGTTTTAAATTATGTTAGACAACTTGTGCTACTCGGTTTTAAGTGAAAACGAGCAAAAGGGCTTAATTGGTAAAAATACCTAATAGTCATAAGTATATGTTAGAGTGAGAATTTGATGTTACCATAGAAGGGAAAAGTGATCATCATGTCATAAAACATAAGAATAAGGGATGAAGTTTAATTCCCGAGCCTAGGGGCAAAAGTGTAAATATGCAAAAATTTAGGGGCAAAATTGTAATTTTTCCAAAGTTTGAGTTAAGGACTGTTTTGTATAGTACATTAATTAAATAAGTAAAATATGATGTTTTAGATGCCGAAAAACGAGATTTGAACCTAGAATGAGAGAAAAATCGAAAATTGGGAAAGTTGGTAAAATGGCCGTTTTAATATCAAGGTAAGTTCATATGTATAATAAGCATTAATTTATGCATGTTTCAATGTGAAATTGATATATTTACTATGATCTCCGAGGTGTTGAAAGTATGTAAGTTGGTATGATAATAATACAACAATAATGATGTAATTTATATTTGAAAGTTAAATTTAGTGAATTAATTGAATTATGTTAAATTAAATGATTATGGTGCCAAGTTTATGAATTGATTTAAAAATATGCCTATGGTACATGAAGTGCATTGAATTATCATACATAAATGTGATTTCTATGATTATGGATATTATGGGAAATTGTAAGTTCATATGATTTTAATAAGACAATGTGTATTTTAATGTTATTATGTTGATATTAAATGAGATGTAAGTTTATATGTAAGTAATGCATCACTATTACTTGTATTATGATATTTTATAAAAATATTGGAAATATGTTTGTGGATAATTACTTGATTGGTGAAATTGTTGGAAAAGAGAGAAATCCGGTTGAACCTTCGAAAAGATTGGATGATACAGATGGTATGTAGCTAGGTCACATGTATAGTGCTGAGTGCACATCATGTGTACAAGAGAGCTACAAGACATTATGATGTAGCTAGGTCACATGGGTGATACTATGTGTACACCATGTAGACAAGAGAGCTACGGGATATATGTATCTAGGTCGCATGCGTGGTTCCAAGTGAAGGACAGCATGCAGACAAGAGAGCTATGAGTTAAACTGGCTAGGTCACATGGGTAGTACTAAGTGTTCACCATGTGTACAAGAGAGCCGAACTATATGATGGGTGGAGCTATGTGTTGAAACCACCAAGTATCGAGGATTGATCCGAAGTGTTCAACGGGAGACTCTCTATGTATTGCTTTGTGAGTTTTGTGATGAATAAGTGCAGGAACTTGGTTATGTGAATGATGTGTTCATTAAGTGACCAGGATGTGGTAAGGTTATAAATAAGTAAGTTATACATGAGGATGATTTTATGGTGACCTTGTGATCATGGGCCTATACTTGTGATGTATGAAATGTGGTGAAAATGATTTGTGATATGTATGTTAAAATGAGGTTAATACAAAGAAAGTGTGAAAGAGTGAATTAGCAATAAAACAGTTTTAGGGAGTAGCAGTGACGTGATTTTGAAAAATCACCAAAAATAGTATAAATTGAATCAGAGACTAAATGAGATATCAAATTAAATCTTAATGAGTCTATTTTCATATAAAAGAAATATAGAAAGCAAAGGAGTTACATATTTTAAGATATTTATGTTTTTGTGAGACTGATTCAGAATGATTACGTGATCCCCTGTTCTGACTTTGGAAAATCACAAAAATTTGGAGAAAAATAATTAGAGGCTAAAAATTATATTTTTAAAATCCATAATGAGTATATTTTCAAGATAAATCAACAAGAACATTATCCAAGTTCTGTACTGTGAGATAATTATTTTTTAGTGAAGAGAGGCAGAACTGTCAGAAAGTGAAATAGAGGAAATTTTAATGAATAAAATGTACTAATTGGCTAAACCAAAAATTATGAAAATTTTATGGTGGAAAGATATGTGAGTCTAGCTTGAGGAGAAATTTACGGATCTTAATTTGGAGCTCTGTATCTCAAATTATAAATAATTAAGTGACTATGACTCGTGTGGACAGTTTGATGTGAACATTTATTAGTAAATTGTGAAATCGTACTTACAAGAATGCTATATACATTAAGGATGTGGAATGGAGAGGAGGAGGAGGAGGAAAATAAATATATTTGGAATACATGGAAATTATGGTATATGAAATATTGATATAATGAAATAAATGATATGTGTTTATAAGAAAACAAAAAGAGAATGTTATGTATCATGACATGTATATATATATATGACTAGTCTCAATGTAATGCTTGTTGGGTATGGAATTGAATTGAAATGTTTCAGCAAACATGTTATTCTCATGATCTGAATCATAGTATTTTATAAAGATATGATCTAGCTTTAAATATGAATGCTTGATGATTAAGCTGAAGATATTTGGTAAGATGATAATCTTGGTATAAATGTATAAGTGGTACTATAATAAACAAGGTAAAATGAGTATGAGAGACACATGTATGATGAAATACAAATGCTATGTTTGTGGTTTAATTGAGGATGTTTAATCATTAAATGAATACCATGTTATATGCTTTTGATTTTGTATAAGTGTGTAAGAGATCAAGGTTGACCAAAGCTTGGAAAATAGCCTAGGTATATTCCACACAGGCAGAGACACGACCATGTGTCTCAGCCGTGTATGGAACACGACTTTGGGACACGGGCATGTGGAGCCTTAAAGCATGAAATTTCCAAGATTTTCGTAAGTTCTCGTTTAGTCCCAAACCCTTTCTAAAGTATGTTTTGGGCTCCGTAGACTCAAATAAGGGACTATGTGTAAGAGAATGAACGCTTTGAAATATGAATAAAATTTTATGGCTCATATTTTAGTTTAATGTTTGTATGTTTGTCTGGTAACGCCTCGTACCTTAGCCCGGCCTCGGATACGGGTAAGGGGTGTTACACAAATCAAAAGGTTTTTAGCAGGGTTTTAATGGGGTTTAGGTTAAAGGTGTGGATAAAGCTAAAAGAGAGGGTTAGAATCGAGATTAATTTAAATGAATTACCAAACTTAGAAAAATGAAGCTCATTACTGAATTACAAGAAGGTGACAGAATTCAAACTATCTAAAGCAAATGATGTGAGCTTTTTCTCAATATATCAACTTTAACTTATCCAAGCTCTTTAAAATAAGATGTAACTGAATGAATAAATATACGGTTTTTTTTAAAGAATAAGAACAAGTATTTGAGAATACATCATAAGGATAAATTCAACAACTAGAATGAACGAACATAATTAGGTAACTAATCAAATTAAATCTTGACAAAAAGGGAGTCAATAAAAGGGAGAAATTCTTAACGAATCAAAAGGGTTAAGTTGTGGGTTAATATTAAGGGAAAAATCAAGAAATAATAGTTAAGGCTCAAAGGGGTTTACTAGTGGCTAATTGTGTGGGTAGGCTTTTTATGGAGTAAATGGGTTAAAACCTAAGTGCCTTTACCATTTTTGTATATCAAATAAAAGGTGTGGTCTTAACATGTATAATCGATGCAAGTTCTAAAATAACGAATCAATGTTGACACACTCATCATCAATAAAATCAGTAAGCAAGAAAGATATATGCTCTAAAAGGCTCAAAACCTCATGAAAATTATGGGTATTTGATCTCAATCCTGTAAATTCAAAACTTCAAGATAATACCTTAATTCAGGGAAACAACCTAGGAATTTTAATTCTCAAAAGCCAACTCATCATGCTTGATTCCCTAATGTCTTAAAGTTTAAACAATTAATGCACAAATTCCTATGGTTTAATTCAAGACATATCAATAAAAATCATAGATCAATCAAAATTTACTCTAATAATGGTATGAGAAAATTATTTAAGAACAGATGAAAATTCAGGGATTTTCTGATAATCACATAGGTATCCTCCCCACACCTAAGGTGTACATTGCCCTCAATGTACAGAGATAGATAATAGCCGTATAAGTATAAGATTAGAAGAGTGGGAGAGAATCGAAACTGCCCTAAATTTGGATGTAATCCTTGAAAGAGCTGAAACATGTTTAGAGGCATTGAAAGTGATATGTATGTAGACAGAGGTGAGGGTGGTGGTAGAGGTTGGGTTCCACAACCACAGGGTCCAGCGAAGAGGTTATCGTGGCGGTCGGTGTCACGGTGGCTATGGTTGTGTCGAGTAGGACATGGCAGTCGTGGAGGAGTGTTTGTTTATTCTTGAGTAGCTCTCATCGACTGAACCTTTTGAAACTGCGATGCCATCAGTAATGTTTAAGGGATTTATATTTATAGGGTTGTTAGAGTTAGTAATAATGAAATAACTAGATAAAATAAAATTCAAATTAAACTAATAAAAGTCTTGGGAAAAATTGATAAGTAAAGTCTAAAAGAAATGCAAAAATAAAAATAAAATAAAAAGGAAAACAATTTAAAAATTAAATGGACTTAAAAGTCCTTGTCGACAGCTAGATCCTGAGGTGGTGGTGTTGGAGGCGATATGTGAAAATGTTGGTAAATTTGTTGTAGTGTCGCCTCGATGCTGCCGAATCGCTGAGTGCAATATTGCTTAAAGCGATGAAGGTGGTCTGAAACTTCAGACAATGAAGTAGTTGCATGAACTAGTTGGTGTCTCAGTGGTGGCTGAGAAGGTGGGTCCTCCTGAAATGTAGGGATATCGTCAGAAATATCCTCGGCGTCATCCTCATTAATAGCTCGTGCAAGTCGGTACTGAGGAGGGTCGAACCCATGATGACACTCAATCATCCGCATATAGAGCATACTTTGGATGCCCTGTGGGGACATCTGGCCAATGAGAGTGAGCGATGAAGACTGCGCCACTGTATTCAGGAGCCTGAAGTAGCTCTCTAGACGAGTCACATATGGGCCTAGGCTGATGACTCCCTTCCGGTGTCGCTCAGTTTGATGGAAAAAGGCAAGGGTAATGAAGTAAGCGAGATAAAAAATGTGCCCCTACCTCATACTCCATAGAAAATATGCATTGTGCGTGTTCACTACACCAGTGCTCTCACGTTTCCCTGTTGATGTGTGTGCCAAAAGAGCGTGGAGATATCGTAGAGCTGGAGCTAGTGCCGATGCCTTGGAACGGCTAGGGTCATAGATGCCTGTAACAGGCATCATGGCGCTCCAACATGATGAAGGCGTATAGTGGATGTGGCGGTGGAGGTGAGGAAAGTTGTCAGCCTCTATGAACTCTTTCGTATAGAGTCCCAAGGCAACACCAAATTCTGGGACACTTAGCTCCCGTACTAAACTACCAAGGCGGAATTGGATTGTTCCTGGGTCATCATGTTCTGCCATAACTGTTTGCATCTGGAATGTTGAGCATAGTTCCAAAGTAAGCTCTAGATACGTCGGCTCGACGATGTCAAAGAACCGGTCCCACGGAGTGGTGGCTAGGAGGGCCCGAACCAAGTCAGCTAGGTGGACCTGCTCTAGTGCATCCCAATGATACAACGGTCCATGCCTAGGGGTTGGGCCCATAGTATCTGGAATAGTTCCTCCTGGGGTCCCGGTGGAAATTGGAGGAATGGGTGTCGTATCTCGTTGGTAGGACCCAAGGAGGATGTTGCTCCTTTTCGCTTCTTAGAGGCTGGGGCAGCAGCTTTCTTGCCTCTAGTGTTTATCATAGTGTGCCTGCGAATAAGAGATTAGGTCATTAATAATAATTCCCACATCTGCAGGCAAAATGAGAATAATCTAAAAATAATGACTTGCTCGTAATATAATATGGACACAAATTTAAGCATGCTAAAAAAAATGTGGTGATATTGCATATGAATCAACGGGCTAAATGATTATGACTAAACAAAAGATGGAATTAGTGCTAAGGTTAAACAAAGCTAATGCTAAAAGATGAATCAAGTTATAGTAGATAATACTGGAAATTATGATTACTAAAAAATGACTAGGAATTGTCCCAAACTAGTAAGAAGCATGAGAGTATTATAAAGATGAATAACTGACTAAGCAGAGACTGAGACGCCACTAAAATATGGTAAAGAACTAATGATAATCCTAATCATGTGGGCAAATCAGGCAGGAATGAAAACACAACGACTAAGTAAATCTTTATCGTCAGTAAAATTGGAAATTACTAAACATAACTAAGGATTAATAAGCATGCAAATTATTAGCAGTGAGAAGAATAAACAAGTATAAGTCAAAAATTAGACTAAGGGAAGTAAAAGAATTGAAAGTAATGGAGGTAAAAGGGAAGAAATCGACTGATGGAGGACGCTGGTACCTAACAGGGCTAGTGCACGCGCGGCGTGGGTTAGACAACGAAGGAGTGCGTGCAGAGGGGGAAGGTAGGGAGGGGTAGCTGCCTGCAGTACTTGGTGGTCGGAGAGTGAGGGAATAGGGAAAATAGAAGGAAAGGGAAAGAAAGGGGAAAGAAGGGAAGAAAAGAGAAGAGAAGAAGAGAAAAGGAATCAATGAAGAAAAAGAAAAGGATAGGGGTGAAGAAATAGGGGAGGAATGGAAAGGGGAAGGGAAAAGGGAAGAGTGGCTGGTTTCGAGAAGAAGATGAATAGTGAATGAAATAAAAGGAATTAGGGTTGGAGGGATTAAAAGAGGGGCCACGGTCGTGTAAGCCCCGTTTTAGGCCACATGGTCGTAGCCCACACCCGTGTAGAGTGTTACCAACCCATGTTTTTTGTGATTTCAAAGTCAGGTTCGCACACGAGCCCTTAGACACACCAGTGTTCCCAGGCCGTGTGCACGGCCGTGTGCACGTTCGTTCGCTTCTCCCATGCCTGTGTTTGGTTCTCCACGCACATGCACATGCTTATGCTTAGAGGTTGATGTTTTAAGTCAGTATCACACACGGCCTTCGGATACGCCCGTGCGTCCAGTCCGTGTGGCTCACACAGCTGCATCGCACGGCCATGTAGTGCTCCCTTCATTTCTCCCACGCCCGTGAGCAGTCTAACATGCCCGTGTCACTTACTTAGAATTGCGCACAACATGGAAGCACGGTCGTGGGCTAAGCCCGTGTTCTATTTTGACTTCATTTGTTGGTTCAATGTTTGGGCAAGTTCTCACACGGCCTTAAGCATGCCCGTGTGCTAGGCCGTGTGGCTCCCACAGTCGCCTTGCACGGCCATGGGGATTTATTGTAGGTCATGTCTCTGCTAATCTTTTTGGAAGTTAAGGTACAATTTTACCATAGTGTTGGACACGCCCGTGTCCCTTAACCGTGGGCGTCACACGGCCGTATCGCATAGTCGTGGCTCCTTTGCCGCAGCCCGTGTGCCTCTGTTTTGGAAAAAAATGTGAGTCCTATTTTAGCACGGCCTTGGCCACGCCTGTGGGCCAGGTCGTGTTTGCCCCTGTCAAATGTCAAAATTTCCTATAGTTAAACTATAAACAGTTAAAGAAAAATTAGACCCTATTTAGTAAGGTTAGTGCTTGGGTTGCCTCCCAAGAAGTGTTTATTTAGAGTCTAAGCTCGGCTCTACTTTGTAGGTCTGTTCAGGGAAGTTCGTGGAGCCGTAGCTCCTCTCAATCGTATTTAAAATTCTTACCGTTATAAAGTTTGAGATGATGTCCATTTACCTTGAAAGTGCCTTGTGATGGGTGACTTACCTCTACTGTGCCATATGGAAAGATAGTTTGGACTATGAAAGGACCTGACCATTGTGATTTAAGCTTCCTAGGAAACAAATTGAGCCTCGAGTTATATAACAGTACAAGATCTCCAACTTCAAATTGCTTGTGTTTCCTTAAACGAGCATCATGGCGGCGCTTTGTTGCTTCCTTGTATAGGCGTGAGTTCTCATATGCATTGGTTCGCCACTCATATAACTCGTTCAATTGCATCAACCTATTTTCACCTGCAAGTTTGGGATCAAAGTTTAGAAATTTTATAGCCTAGAATGCCTTGTGCTCTAGCTCAAATGGTAGATGACAACTTTTTCCATAAAAAAGTCTATAAGCTGATGTTCCTATAGGGGTCTTAAAAGCAGTTCTATAAGCCCATAAAGTATCATCTACTTTCCTCGCCCAATCCTTCCTATTTGATTCTACTTTCTTTTCTAGGATACGTTTAAGCTCTCGGTTTGCTACTTCGACTTGTCCACTAGTTTGAGGATGGTAAGGGGTAGTTGTTCTGTGGTGAACTCCGTATTTCTTAAGGGTCTTATCAAATTGGGCATTACAAAAATAAGTACCCCTATCACTAATAATTGCTATAGGTGTTCCAAATCGAGAGAAGAGTTTCTTAAGGAATCGTACTACCATTCTTGCATCATTAGTAGGTAAGGCTTGGGCTTCCACCCATTTGGACATATAATCGAGAGCTACTAAGATGTATTTATTCCCAAATAGACTAGGGAACGGACCCATAAAGTCAATACCTCATATGTCAAATATTTCACATGAGAGCATGTATGTTTGGGGCAATTCATCATGTTTAGAGATATTAATTGTTCATTGGCATTTATGAAAGTAGCAACATACCTGTTGGCATATTTGAATAGTGTAGGCCAATAAAAACCTAATTCGAGTGTTTTATGTGCAGTCTTATTTCCACTGTAATGTCCTCCAGTCGGTCCTGAGTGGCAATGATCCAATATTTTAAATGCTTCTGACCTTGTAACGCGTCTCCTAATGACTTGATCTGCACATATTCGAAAAAGAAAAGGATCTTCCCAAAAGTAGTTTTTCACATCAGTATAGAATCGCTTCTTTTGCTGATGTGTCAACCATTTTGGGATAACATTAGCGGCTAAAAAATTCAAAATGTTTGCAAACCAAGGTACTTTAAAATTAGATATAGCAAAGAATTGTTCTTCAGGGAATGAATCATTTATTTCAACTTCATCTAGCTCTTTGGCACTTGAAATTTCAAGCCTGGAAAGATGATCGGCCGCGAGATTTTCAGCTCCTTTCTTATCCTCTATCTCCAAGTCAAATTCCTGCAATAACAGAATCCATCGAATGAGTCGAGGTTTTGCATCAGTCTTAGTTAAAAGGTAGCGAAGAGCAGAATGGTCAGTATAAACGACAACTCTAGACACTATTAGATATTGCCTAAATTTATCGAATGCAAAAATCGTAGCTAGCAGCTCTTTCTCCGTGGTGGTGTAGTTTTCTTGTGCCATTGTCAAAGTTTTGCTAGTATAATAGATAGGTTGAAAATGATTGTCTCTTCATTTTCCCAAAACTACACCTACTGTAAAATCACTTGTATCGCACATTAGTTCGAAAGGTAAATTCCAATCAGGTGCGATTATAATTGGAGCATTAATCAATTTATCCTTTAAAGTATTAAATACTTCTAAACATCCCTGATCGAAATTAAAGGGCACATCTTTTTCTAGTAATTTAGTCAAAGGCTTAGCTATTTTAGAAAAGTCTTTAATAAATTTTCTATAAACCCCAGCATGTCCTAAAAAGCTTGTAATAGCCTTAACCGAACTAGGGGGAGGTAGTTTTCCAATGGTTTCAATTTTGGATTTATCAACCTCAATCCCTTTACTAGAAATTTTATGTCCTAAAATAATACCTTCTTTAACCATAAAGTGACATTTTTCCCAGTTAAGCACAAGGTTTGTTTCCTCACATCTTATTAGAACTTGTTCTAAATTTTTAAGGCAAAGATGGAAAGAGTTACCGAATACCGAGAAGTCATCAATAAAAACCTCCATGATGTCTTCTACGAGTTTGTCAATGATGGCCATCATGCAGCACTGAAAAGTAACAGAAGCATTCATAATCCAAAAGGCATTCTACGAAAAGCAAACGTACCGTATGGACATGTAAATGTCGTCTTTTCTTGATCTGCAGGAGCTATTGGTATTTGAAAATAACCAGAGAGCCCGTCTAAAAAGCAGTAGTACATGTGCCCTGATAATCTTTCCAACATTTGGTCAATGAATGGCATGGGAAAGTGATCTTTTCTCATGGTGTCATTCAGCTTTCTATAGTCAATGCAAACTCTCCAACCTGTGACTGTCCTTGTTAGGATTAATTCATTCTTCTCATTGGCTACAACAGTCATGCTTCCTTTCTTAGGAACAACCTACACTGAACTTACCTAAGAACTGTTAGAAATAGGATAAATAATTCCAGCATCTAGGAGTTTAATTACCTCAGCTTTAACAACTTCTTTCATGTTGGAGTTCAGTCGTTTTTAAGCTTGCACAAATGGCTTATATTCATCTTCCATTAAAATTTCGTGGGTGCAAAAAGAAGGGTTGATCCTTTTAATGTCAGAAATTTTCCAAGCTATGACCCTTTTATGCTCTCTTAATACTTGGAGTAATTCCTCTTTCTCCTTGGGTTGCAAGTTAGAAGCAATAATCACTGGTAATGTAGAATTATTTCCAAGGAATGCGTATTCCAAGTGATTTGGCAATTATTTAAGTTCCAGTTTAGGAGGTTCTTCAATAGAGGTTTTTTGCTTAAGTTCATCGTTTGCCTTAATACCCTCATATTCTGCTTGCCTTGGGAATGGCTTATTGGAATTTAGTTCAGGTTTTATCTTTCCTATCTCAGAATCATCATCATCTACATCCTCTCCTTGAGTAAGACACAATTCCAACGTGTCCTTATGTACAATTTCCTGAAAAGAATCTTGAGTAGCATGATCAATAGAGTCAATGAAATAACATGAGTCATACTGTTCCGTAGAAAATCTCATGGCATCATAAATTTTAAAAATAATCTCTTCATCACCTACTCTAAGCTCAAGTTTACCATCACCCATATCAATAACAGCCCTAGCAATGACTAAAAATGGACGACCTAAGATTAAAGGCATTTCAACATCTTCATCCATGTCAAGCACAATAAAATCAACAATGAATATAAATTTATCTACTTTTACAAGTACGTCCTCTATAATGCCCCTAGGATATTTAACAAATCTATCAGCTTGTTGAATACTCATCCTAATGGGTTTAGGTTCCCCAATATCAAGTTGTTTAAACATTTTATATAGCATCAGATTAATGCTAGCACCTAAATCAGCTAGTGGCTTATCAATATTCAAACTACCAATTAAGCAGGGAATAGTAAAACTTCCTGGATCTTTCAGTTTAGTTGGCAATTTATTTTGTAGTATGGTCGACTCCTCGTTAAGTTCCACTGTAGATAAGTCTTCAAACTTCCTTTTATTTGTTAGAAGCTCCTTTAAAAATTTTGCATATGTAGGCATCTGCAATATAGCTTCAACAAAAGGTAAGTTAATATGCAGTTATTTAAAAAGTTCAAGAAATTTACTGAATTGCGCATCCATGCAGTCTTTCTTCAACTTTGCTAGATATGGGATTGGTGGTTTATATTCCTTTGGCATTGGATTGTCATTGTTTTCAGGTTTTACTTCCTCTCCTTCGGTTCTGTCAGCTTTTTGTGGTGGCTTCTTTTCAGATTCAACTAACAATTTCTCACTCCTTAGTGTAACTGCTTTCACATGCTCTTTTGGATTGGGTCCGGTGTTACTAGGTAGACATCCTGGTGGTCTCTTTGAAATCATCTTAGCCAGCTGTCCAATTTGATTCTCGAGCTCTTGGATTGATGCTTGCTATTTTTTAAGTGCAGTTTCAGTGTTTTGAAAATGGGTTTTTGCTATTGAAATAAATTTTGTCATCATCTCCTCAAGGTTTGGCTTTTTCTCTTGCTGGTAAGGTTGTTGTTGGAAGCCTGGAGGGGGTGGTGATCTCTGATTCCCTTCGCCTCCCCATGAGAAATTTGGGTGGTTCCTCCAACCTGCATTGTAAGTACTACTATAAGGATTATTTTGAGGTCGAGGATTATTACCCATATAATTCATTTTTTCGTTCTTCATGTTGTGGCCAAAGGATGGATATTATGAATTGCTCGTTCCACCTCCACTTGCATCGCACTGTATTACTGGATGAACCTTTGAAGAACCAAGTAAACCATCAATTTTTCTATTCAAAAGTTCTACCTGATTAGAGAGCATAGTAACTGAATTGACGGTAAAAATGCTGGCTGCTTTGGTCAGCTTTGCCCTCATGACTTAACACTGATAATTATTCAGTGACATCTCTTCTATAAATTCATAAGCCTCTTCAGGTGTCTTATTATTAATAGTCCTGCTAGCAGCTACATCAATCATCTATCTAGTCGAAGGATTCAGGCCGTTGTGTAAAGTTTGAACCTGTAGCCAAAGCGGTAGCCCAGGGTGAGGGCATCTTCTCAATAGATCCTTGTATCTCTCTTATGCATCATAAAGTGTTTCTAAATTCATCTGCACAAAAGAAGAAATATCATTCCTTAGTTTAGTCGTTTTAGCCGGCGGGAAATATTTAAGCAAAAACTTTTTGGTTATTGGTTCCCAAGTGGTGATTGATCCTTGTGGTAACGAGTTCGACCACTGCTTAACCTTATTCCTCAATGAAAAGGAGATAACCGAAGGTGAATGACATCGTCAGAAATGCCATTGATCTTAAAGGTGTCACGGAATTCTAGAAAATTTGCCAAATGAGTGTTTGGATCCTCGTCCTGCAAACCATCAAACTGAACAAAATGTCGTATTATTTGAATCGTGTTAGGTTTTAGTTCAAAATTATTTGCAGCAATAGTAGGTCTAACTATACTCGATTCAGCTCCTGTTAAACTAGGTTTAGCATAATCATACATAGTACGAGGAGCAGGATTCTAATTTACAGGGTCTGTAATAGCCACAAGAGGTAACTGATTATTATGATTATTAGCCATCTCCTTGGTTTTGGGTTGAATATCGTCCTCTTGCCCATCCTCTATGTATCGTAGGCTTCGCCTTATCTCTCTTTAGTTTCTGCGAGCTGTGCTTTCGATCTCACTATCAAAAAGTAGAGGTCCTGACGGGTTTCTTCTAGTCATAAACTATAAAAACCTGCCAGAAGTAAATAAAAGAAAATTTAGTAATTTAAGAAAAAATAAAATTAAATTGCAAATAAAAGTAAAAAAATAGCTAAAGTAATAAAAATTAAGCGTTCCTAATATCTTAGTCCCCGGCAACGGTGCCAAAAATTTGATGGTCGTGAAACTAACTAATAATTTGACTTAAGGCAAGCGCACCTATTGAACAGTAGTATAGTTATGGTGAGACCGGAATATCGTATCCACGAAGACTAAAAGTACTAGTAGTGACTCTCTTTTTATTATCTAGCCTAAGAATTTAAGGGTGTTTTTAAACTAAACTAATTTTCTAATTTATCTAAGATCATGACAGAGGCGAAAGTTGGAAAATACTTTAGGAAAACCAATTGAGAAGACAATACCCAAGAAAGAATCCACCTAAACTTCACTTATTACCTTTGACTTAGACGATTTATTCACTTGACTTATTCTGTAGATATCCCTAATTTATGTTAATATCTCTCTCGAGACTAAGAACAACTGACTCTAGGTTGATTAATTGAAATCTGTTTCTAATTAAAACCCCTATTGTCGCATTAAGTTGATTTATGGATTCCCTTATTAGATTTGACTCTAATCCGATAGATTTATGTCGTCCTATCTCTAAGATTGCATTCAACTCCACTTAATTATGAATGATCTACTCTTAAACAGGGACTTTTTCTCCACTGAATAAGCACATCAACAACCTGGATTAATATCCTGAAATATTAAAGCAAGAATTAAAGCTCATAATTAAGAATAAGATCAAGTATTTATCATATAAATCAAAGCATAATAAGATTCGTCATAGGGTTCATCTCCCTTAGGTAGAGTTTAGTTCATAATAATAATGGAAAACATCTCAAAGTTTAGAAAAAAAACAAAACATAAAGAAACCCAAAAACTTCTAGGAAATTGGATGGAAATTTTCAGTCTTGATGTAAATCCTGGCTACGAGGTGATCCCGATGGCTATTCGTGAGTATTTTCTGCCTCCAACTCTTTGTGTGTCCTTCTCATCTCTTTCTAGGGTCTTTATATAGACTTTTAAATGCCCAAATTAGCCCAAAATAAGCCTTTTCCGAGTAGAACTAGACTTGGGCTCGACAGGGACACGACCGTGTGCCACGCTCGTGTGAAGCTGCTCAGGCCGTGTGCAATTCTAACTTGGATTAATATCGACACGGCCATGACACACGGGCTTGTGGTCTACCCGTGTGGAACTGCCTAGGCCATGTGAAGCATTGATTTAGTCCCAATTTGTCCGTTTTTGGCCCGTTTCTCGCTCTTTTGGTTATCCTAAGGTTTCTTGAGTATAAAACATGAATTTAAAGGATTAGGAGCATCGAATTCAATAAAAGCAAGGAAAAATCATCATAAATATGCTAAGCATGGGGTAAAAAATATGCATATATTATGGTTTATCAGTTTGTAGGAGCCTTTAATCGATTTTTGGTATCGACTAAAGTGTAGGGAGTTTTAATCGTTGGATAAGGTAAGCGATAAGTTATAGTTTAAGTTATGTTTATTTAAGGGATTGTTAACCCCATAGATTAAAAGACTAATAGTGTATCATGTTTGATATAGGTTGGGGAAAGCACTCGAGCTATTCGCATTTTGTTGTTACTGCAATCAGGTGTGTAATCACACTACTTCAATCGTGAAACGACAGAAGCTGGAAAACTAGTACCATCGATGCCACACGGGCGTGTGCTCGCATGTGTGGCCATCTAAACGCTTAAGTGCACGGGTATGTGATTGTAGAGACCACCACGAGCGATCTTGTGGGTTTAGGTCGTTTTGGCCCACATTGGGCCAAAATGGGCCGTGTGGGCCCCACGGCCTCGTGGCCGTACATGGGTAAAACACACGGATGTGATGAGTTTTGTGGGCCAGGTTGTGTAAATCCCACGGCCAAGACCATTTCTGGTTTAATGGGCCACACGGGTGTGTGGGCCCACATGGGCCGTATTATGGGCTTCGGGCCCATTTTCACTATTTGACTATTAAGGTCGCATGAGTTGCCTAAGACGACTGTGGGTCTACTGATGGGTCGGTAAGTACACTTAGACCCCATACTGATGAAATGACTGTTTTACCCCTAGAGGGAAAATGACTAATATACCCCTATGTTATATTTCACTGTATTCGAGCATGACACTTTGCATACACGTATATATTATGACATGACATGTTGCATGGGGGTGGGTTTGATATATTTGGAGAAAGTGTACTGTACTGGCAGCTCTGCTGCATATACTGTTTAGTGTCGCAACCGTTACTATATTTTAGAGTGTAGGGATGGGTGGGTCGACTTTATCTCCACATGGAGTGTAGGGTTGGATAGAGTGGAGTGTAGAGGATGGATGGGTAGGATCTCTATTTGCATCTCTGATACTGTACTGAATTAGGCTAAAGCCCACACTGATACTGTCACCGTATTGGGCTAAGGCCCAGACTGATATTGCTACTGTTAAAGGCCTAGGCCCAGACTGTTTGCACTGCATGATTTACTGCTTGATAAATTGGGATTTCACACTGAGTTTCCATAAACTCACTATTCTGCTTATCTACGCAGATAACCCTTAGACGGGTCGGTGCTGCGAGGGACTCAGAGATGGCCACACCACTGTTTATGTTTTTAGTTTTTGATTTCTAGTAAAGGTAGTTTTATTTGGGTAAATTTTATGTATAATGCCGTTTTAAGTTTTTGTTTTTATTTTGGAATTTAATTAATTTGACTTAAATTTTTTAGCAGTAGGACTCAGATTTTCAAAAAAGTAAATGGTTTTCAACTACCATACTACGTAACTTGTTTTAAAAGCTTTTGCGACGAACAATGTTTTAAAGTGTAATAACGATTTAGTATGAAGCATGTTTTGCTAAACAAACCTGTAATTTTATAAATGAATAAGATAAGTTAGCTTCTGATAAAGGTCACAAATGAGGTTTTAATACAAATGGACTTTTCTGATAGAACTACGTTTTCAGAACTCACTCCAATTTGACATCACAGATTCAGCCGTAATGTCTAGGCCGGGCTTAGGGTGTTACAAGTGTGCTTTCTGATTATGTGCCGTAATGGGTACCCCTGAACATGAATTGACAAATTATTGAATTGTACACCTTGTGTGTACTACTTGGGTTTCCATCAAAATTTTAATGATTCAACGGACAAGTTCCTGAAATAAGAAATTATGAGATTAAATGAATTATATATCGAATGCGCCTGAAATACTTGAAAGTTTGTGACATGATGAGCTTATCTATGCTTATTGGTGTATATGTGAATTGTGTGACTAACATACTTGTTTGAGTGAATGTGATTAAGAAAACTTGTCAATTTGTTAGGAATCATGTTATTGTATACTTATTATAATGAATATGAATGGTAAGTTTAATTCTTGTTAAACAAACTTACTATGCATTAAATGCTTATTTGGTTTTATTTTCTCTATTTTATAGTGCTCGGAAGCTCGTAAAGGTTGGAAATTAGATGGAGCAACATCACATTATCTTCTTGTAACACTCTATACCCGTAACCCACGCCGGGGAGGAGTACAAGGCATTACCTAACTTGATCTCATGCATACAACCAATCTCAAGTCATCGAAACTCAAACCAAACTTAAAACTTTTTCAATATCCACTTTAGTCTTCTTATTATGGGCCTACGAGCCCCAAATCGATCATTGGAAACTATTCGGAACCATTTCGGGTCTTTAAACCAACCTTAAGAAATTTGCCTTTAAAACAGGGCACACGCCCGTGTGGAAGAGTAACACACCCGTGTGACCATTTCGAATTAGTCGTGCTGATGGCCCATGTGATTCACATAGCCTAAGCACCCTGGGACATGCCCATGTCCCACACTCGTGTAAAATTAAGTTCTAATTCACACCTACAAGGGTTTTCACACTGCCAGACACACGCCCGTGTCCTTGGCTCGTGTCCCTCACATGGCCACGACACGCCCGTGTCCTAGCCTGTGTGCAAAAACATGGACATTCTATTTCTGACATCAGTATGCTCAAGATGTCACGCGGCCAAGGCACACGCCCGTGTGCTAGGCCGTGCCCTCCACACGTTTGAGACACACAACTGTGTCTCTGCCAGTGTGTTTATTACCATGCATACTAATTTGAAATTTTTTCATACAGGAGACACACGGCCAGACTACACGACCATGGGGCAAACCGTGTGTCACACACAGCCTAGACACACGCTCGTCTGCCTACCCGTATGGACAATATAAGGCTATTTACCAAGCCTCATTGCCACCCCTACTTACCTATTTTAATACAAATGCTAACCAATACCAAAATGAGCACAATTTCTATAATCCAATCAACCACATTAGACATTCATTTAACCATGATAATGCATCTTTTATAAATTCAAAATGAATGTTAGCCATCATTCAAAGCTTACTACAAATTGAAGGGTTTCCAACCCTAAGGCAGCACATTTGGCCAATTCTCCAAGACACAAAATAATAAAGACTAAGTCCTATACATGCCATATTCAAAAATATAAATCCAACTATACCGAAAGCTTCGATCGATAGTGTGATCGATATCTCTAACTTCTGGTGATCCTTGAGCTAGTTAGGCAGCACTAAAAGGAAATGGAAAGGAAAGGGAGTAAGCATCAAGCTTAGCAAGTTGCATATAAATAACTATACAACAACAATTTATCCATAATCAACATGCTCATAACACCAAAGTAGGCATAAGTGTAACTTACTCATTACCATCCATACAAGTCACCTATCATATATATACTAAGCTCGTATCTCATATGTACCAATTAGGTACCTGTACCATTCACAACACGGTTATATTTTCTTCATTAACTTAAGAATATAACGTTTACTATTGAACCATTTGGAACACTACAGGATATTCATTAAGCCTCAAACATGTGTAAGGTGCCGATGCCATGTCCTAGACATGGTCTTACACTGGCTCACATCTCAAGTCGATGCCATGTCCCATACATGGTCTTACACTGACTATCATCTAGTAGCTGATGCATGTCCCAGACATGTCTTACACTGGCTTACGTCTCGAGGCCGATGCATGTCCCAGACTTGTCTTACACTAGCTCTCGCCTCAATGCCAATGCCATGTCCTGCATATGGTCTTACACTGCTCTCATAATATGGCCGATGCATGTCCTGCATATGTCTTACACTAGCCAACAACAACCCATATGTCACGGCATGAATATCAGATTTATTTCCTAGGTTCAAACAGGAACTCTACTGTCTCTATTATCAACATACCATCTCAATTCCACAATCAAACAATTCATGCTATATTAATTCAAATACAATTCAACACATACATTAGTAATGTAGTTGTATTATTTACATACAACTTACCTCAGATTACAAAATGTGGCGACTAGTTGGTTTAGTCAATTTACTTGGTTTTCCTCCGGTCTAGGTTTGGATTTGGAAATTCTTGATCTAAAATAGAAAAATGCACTCATTTAATCACTAAATAAAATCAAGCAATTAAAAATTCACATCTTCAATAAAATGACCATTTTGCCCCTAGACTTTGGCAAAATGATCATCTTACCCCTATGCTCGAAAATCAATTTTTATCTAATTTCTTCGTATCTTAAGCATAGCTTAACTCTTTTTACTCTTATAAAAACTCCAAATTCTCTTTATTTCACACATTTATCAATTATTTTACAACTTGTGCAAAATGGTCCCTTTAAGTGTTTTCATGGTAACACCTTTCACAAAGGTGGTCTATTACACAACTAAGACTCATACTCTTCGATAAAATTTTAGAAAACACCCTAATTTCTCTCATGGAAAAAACCTAGACCTTCAACCATTTTTCAAGATATACCCCTCATTTGAAAGCTCATGCTTCAAGGGTATCAAAAATACAAAAATCATCAACAAAGGACATGGAAATAACTTGTGAGTGCTTCAAGTTGCTGAAAATTTTAAGCTCTCAAACCCCATTTAATGGCCAATTTTTGGTGGAGAAAAGAGATGAGAAAGGGATGATATCATCCTTCTTTTATTTATTTCTATTTTAGTCAAAATAATTCACCTAACCCCCTAAATTTTGACAATTTGACTACCTTTGTCTCCTATGGCCGGCCAAGCAATCTCAATAGGGTTTAATTCACCTTTAAAGACCCCCAATTTGGGTTCTCTAACTATTTGACACTTTTAGCTATCAATTTAGGACTTTTTCACTTTATGCGATTTAGTCCTTTTTCGTAATTGGGCCCACAAACTTCAAAATTAACTGACCAAATTTTTCATGTACTATTATAAACGTGCTATGACTCCAAAATAATAATAAAATAATTTCTCTGAGTTTAAATTTGTGATCCTGAGACCACTATTCCAACTAGCCCCAAAATTGGGCTGTTACATTTCTCCCCCTTAGGGATTTTTGTCCTCGAAAATCTTACCGGTGAATAAGTTCGGGTACTGATCTCTCATAGTCTCCTCGGGTTCCCATGTGGCTTACTCGACTCCATGTCTATACCACAAAACTTTCACAAGTGTAATACTTTTATTTCTCAATTTTTTGACTTCTCGGGCTAAAATCTTGACTGGCTTTTCACCATAAGTCATGTTCAGATGAATCTCAACCTCTGACGGCGTAATCACATGCGAGGAGTTTGATCTATATCAACGGAGCATGAACACATGAAACACATCGTGAATCTTTTCCAATTTCAATGGCAAATCTAATCATTAGGCAACCAGTCCTACTTTCTCACTAACCTCATAAGGCCCTATAAAACGAGGACTCAGCTTCCTTTTCTACTAAAACTGAGAACTTTCCTCCACGGGGACACTTTCAAAAATACCGTATCACTGACTTGAAATTCAATTTCCTTTCATTTCAAATCCGCGTAGGATTTCTGTCTATCCGAGGTGGCCTTCAAGTAGTCACAGATTACTTTAACTTTCTCTTCAGTCTCTCTGACTAATCGACCCCGTGAACCTGACTCTCTCTAAGCTCAGTCCAATATAACGGCGTTCGACACTTTTTCCCATACAAAGCCTCATAAGGTGCCATTTTTAGACTTGTCTGATAACTGTTATTATTAGCGAATTCAACCAATGGTATATACTTTTCCCAACTGCCTTGGAACTCAAGGACGCAACA
Organism: Gossypium arboreum; assembly: GCF_025698485.1. Lineage (NCBI taxonomy): Eukaryota > Viridiplantae > Streptophyta > Magnoliopsida > Malvales > Malvaceae > Gossypium > Gossypium arboreum. Next base: position 71,489,826 of record NC_069081.1, read on the forward strand.
CCGCAACATGTCATCCAATATCTAAATTACGCTCTTTGACTGATTGTCGGTTTACGGATGAAAAGCTCTGCTAAAAATCAACTTTGTTCCCAATGCATCTTGTAACTTTTTTTCCAAAACCTCAAGGTAAATCTTGGGTCTCTATCTAAAATAATCGATATGGGCACCCCGTGTAGTGTCACAATCTCGAAAATTTACAAGTTGGCTAATCTCTCAAGGGAGTAGTCGATACGCACAGGTATGAAGTGTGCCGACTTTGTTAGCCTATCCATAATAACTGAAACAAAATCCCTTTTTGTCGGGGTTACTGGCAAACCTGTCACAAAATCCATAGTGATCCGATTCCACTTCCACTTGGGGACCATGATAGGCTGAAGTAGACCCGAAGGTACTTGGTGTTCAGCCTTCACTTGCTGACACACTAGGCCCTTAGACCCAAACTCTGAAATGTCTCTTTTCATACCAGACCACTAGTACATTTTCTTAAGGTCATTGTACATTTTTACACTGCTCGGGTGGACAGACAAACAACCACTATGTGCCTCTCTCAAAATCTTCTGAATAAGCTCATTGTTTTTGGGTACACAAACTCTGCCTTTGAACATTAGACATCCATAGGTACCAGTACGAAAATTTGATTTGATTCCCGACTCACACTGAGTTCACTTGGCTTGCAATTTCTCCTCACCTTTCTAAGCTTCATGGATCTCTTGAAGAAACATCAATCTAGCTCCCAACTTTGGTAGAACTGAACCATTATCAGACAATGCCATACCGACATTCATTGCTCTCAGCGCAAATAATGATTTTCTACTTAATGCATCAGAAACCACGTTCGCTTTTCCCGGGTGGTAGTCGATAATCAAATCGTAATCCTTCATTATCTCTAACCATCGGTACTGCCTTAGATTCAGCTCTTTTTGAGTCATCAAGTACTTAAGGCTCTTGCGATCAGTGAAAACTATGGCAGCCAACTCTAAATCGTGCATCAGGTAGTTTTTCTCATCTAGCTTCAACTGTTTTAAAGTGTAAGCTATGAATTTATCTTCTTGCATAAGCACGCACCCCAAACCATTTAAGGAGGCGTCACTATATAACATTAACTCCTTGCCCGACTCTGGTTGCACTAACACTGGGGCTTCGGTCAATAAAGCCTTTAATTTCTCGAAACTGTGTTGACACTTTTCTGTCCAATCAAACTTGACATCCTTGTGTAGTAGCCTTGTCATTGGCGTAGCTATCATAGAGATCCGTTTACAAACCATCTGTAGTATCTAGCCAAACTCAAAAAGCTTCGGACCTCAATCACATTCCTCAACGGTTTCCACTCCACAATGGCTGAGATCTTACTTGGGTCAACTCTAATCTCGTCACCCTACACAATGTGTCCTAGAAACTTGACCTCATTAAGCCAAAATTCACTCTTACTGAAAGCCAAAATTCACTCTTACTGAACTTGGCATACAATTTCTTGTCTCTCAAGGTTTGCAACACAACTCTTAGATACTCCACGTGCTCGCTCTCATCAAGCGAATGAATCAATATGTCATCGATAAAGACGACGACAAACTTATCCAAATATGGCCTGAAAATGAGGTTCATTAGATGCATAAAAATCGCTGGGGCATTAGTCAACCCAAAAAGCATAACGAGGAACTCATAATGCTCGTACCTTGTCTAAAATGCAGTCTTTGACACATCTTGCTCTTTAACCCTTAGTTGATAGTAGCCAGATCTCAAATCGATCTTAGAAAATAGAGTGGCCCCCTTTAACTAATCAAACAGATCATCAATCCTTGGCAAATGATATTTGTTCTTCACTATTACCTTCTTGACCTTCCTATAGTCGATGCATAACCTCATCGATCCATCTTTCTTCTTAACAAAGAGTACTGGAGCCCCACGGGGAAAAGCTCGGTCTCGCGAAGCCCTTGTCTGTTAACTCTTACAACTGTGCTTTTGTAACAGCTCGTTTTTAGGATTAATCGAAATAGTGGTTTCGGGGCCACCAAATCTGACGAGTAGGTTTGTAAATATTATATTTAATATTTACTAGTTAATTGTGATTTTAAAAATGTTTTTGATATTGTGATATTTGTTTTATAAGTGATTTATTAAGTTCAAGTGGTATGATCCTAAGGTTAAGTGGGTTTAGAAAATGAGGTATTGGGACCTCATTTCTATAAACTAAGTCATAAGTATTTTTATAAATATTTCAGAGTGGCAAAAATATGGTATTAAAGTTTCGTTGAAAATTTTTATCGTTTTGATAGTTAATTAAGCAAAAATGACTAAATCGCGTAAAATGCAAAAGTTGCATTCTAATTGTCTAAGTGTTTATTTGCCATGTTTTACTAAAGTAGAAGTCCCTATTTAACAATTAAACCATTATTTTATGATAGTGGAGATTGGTGGTTTGGCATATATGAAATTATGTATTATTATAAAGGACAAAAAGGTAAATGGAAAATTAAAATGTATTAAATAAAAATAAAACACAAAATGGCCATGAAAATTTTATTTCTTGGCCGCATATGGAGGAGAAAAAAAATCCATTGAAGCTTCCTTAGTTTCGGCACTTGCATGAAGTGATTTAGGTATGTTTTGTGTTCGGTTTTTGATAATTTTTATGTTTTTGAGATCGTTGCTTCGTATTCTAGCTAGCTCGTATCTCTAATTTCAAAACTGTTCAAGTATTTGAATATTGGCATTGTTGAATGCATGAGTATTTTGATAGTTGATGATGGAAAATAAATTATTGTTGTTAGATATACATGTTTTGTAAAGTGAATTTTGGTAAAACTGTCAATTTTGGATTAAATTGTGAATTATTGAAATTATATGGTTGAAAGTGTGAATAAATGAAAATATGGGCTGTTATGAAGTTGTAGTAAATTCGGCTAGGCATGGGTTTGGCCAAAATTGAATGAATTTCATTTTTCGAGCTTAGAGACTAATTGTAAAGAAGTTGAAATATAAGGGGGAAAAATGTAATTTTTCCATAAAGTAATTTATGGGCTGTTTTAATATCATGAACATTTGGCTAAGCTTAATTATGGTTAAAAATGGTTAATTTGTATTTTTTTTGAGCTTAGGAACTAAATTGAATAAAAGTGAAACTTTAGGGGTAAAATAGTAATTTTACCAAAATATGAAATTGAGTTAAAATGAATATAATATGAATTGTAATAGTTGAATTTGATTGATTAGATCAAGTTAAGCCGCGTACGAGTCTATATCGAGGGAAAAACGAGGTATCGAATTCGTCGATCTAATTTGTCGTTACCGCGAACGAGGTAAGTTCGTATGCAATAAGCATTGTTAAATTTATGTTTCTAATGCTTTAATATCGTATAAATTGTATATACGTGAATATTTTAATCTCTGACGACATATCGACTAAATGTGGCACTTAGTGTGCGGGGCAATCAAATATGGCACTCAGTGTATGAAATATTGAAAATGGCACTTAGTGTGCAAGATATTGAGAATGACACTTAGTGTGCAAAATATCGAATGATTCAAAGGGCAATTATAAATTGTGATTGAATGATTAAATCGAGCAAAGTGAACAGGTATACATGCTATATTATATGAATTGTTTGTGAGACGACTTTATAATGGTGATATTTGGGCTTTGAGCCTAGCAAGCCATGTGCTAGTGAATTAAATAGGGCTTATGCCTAGCAGGCTTATTGTCAGTGTATAAAATCAGACTTTGAGTCTAGCAGGCCTTGTACCAGTGTGAGATACAGGCTTAGGCCTAGCAAGCTTTATGCCGGTGAACTATTATAAGTTTATGCCTAAAAGATTTATTGCTAATATGGTAGTTGAATATGTTAAACGAGCTAAAATGATCAGGTACGTGATAATTGATTACCTATTTGAAAATAAGGTAAGTATATGTGCAAAGAATGTATTGTGATGTATGTGGAAATGAAATATGGTTATGTGCCAATGAAACACAAATGAATGAATAAGATGTGATTTGTAAAGTTGCATATGTGAAATTTGTCAGATGCTATATGAATGAAAAATGAATTTGATTATAAATGATCATACGAGATTCATATGAGAAAGATATATAATTAAATGTGTTATTTCCCATAATGTGTTCATTTGGCTAGATGAAAGTGTGAAAGGGTTGATGTATGAAAATTTAATTGAATATGTGTAACATCCTGATTTTCGGGTTTTTCCGTAATTCGCGAGATTTTGGTAAATTTTTAAAATTTGGTATATGGTTGTGAAATTCATAATTGTAGTGTGTAAATGGGCTTATGGAAGGCCCATGTGATGGCCAACACCTGGTAGAATTTTTGAATTTTGGACTTAAGAAGTTAGGGGCTTTGGATAGGTGGTCTTACTAAAAATTGTGGGTAAAATGTATCACAAGAGAGCCTCTGGTAAAGTGGCTAAGTGACGCCACTAAGGAGCTAAAAAGGTGGCGTGTAAGTGGTAGGAGGAAAGCCTGGGTTCGATTCCCTGTGATGGCAAGTGTGATGTTAATTTTTATGCTTTGAGCATGTAGGAGTTGTAGCCAAATGGAACTCTGTGGGAGAGAATTTGAATCAGTCAAATGCATGGATTAAGGAGGGATAAGGGGAGAGATTTTAGGATTTTAGAGGGAGATAGAGTTAATAATAGAGGGGATTAGAGAGGGATTTCGCAAGGGGTATTAGGTAAGTATTTTCGGCATTAGGGACTTAGGTTGTGCCGTTTTCTTCTTTAGGATTAGTCTTTTCTTTTTCTTTCTTCTTCTCTAGCCGAATCTACCACCCTTACATCCAGCATTCCTTCCTTTTCTTTTCTCCAAAACCAGCCCACTACTCCATTCCGTTCACCTACTACTTCTTTCCTTACCTCCACATTTGCCGAAAACCTGCAAAAAGCTGAACCTGTGAAGCTTGGTGGTGCCGATTCTGTATTAACCAGCAACCTTCTTTTTCCCTTCATGTTTTGGTGGCCAATCCCTTTATCTTCTAAGTTTTAAACGGTTCAAGGAGGGAGACTGTGGTAAGTATTCGTACTCTAAACCGATTCAGTAGTAACTGTTGACAAAAGTCGAAATGCCTATAGTTTAGGGAGGTGGCCGATTAGAGACATAATGTGACATCCCTAAATTGACCCTAGTCGGAAAGTGGTTTCGGGACCACTAAACCGAGTCATAATAATAATTAACCATCATAATTGATGCTCATTATATGTATATATGCATGTGTGAAAATTTCATGTTTGGATTTTGTTAATTGTAAGTGAATTTTTATCAAATAGGACTTATGTGAGAAAATTTAGAAATGTGCTAGGCAAATGTAAGGTGGCCTATTAATACATGTGGGAAAGTGTTGTCCTTGCATGTCAAATTAGCCAAAATGAAGCATGATGGCCGGCCATACTATGGGTGGAAACATGTCTCCAACATGTTAGACTAGTGATGCATGTAGGAAACAATAAATTAAGAAAGTTAGCATTAAAGAAATGGAAAAAAAGAAAATGATGGTAACAAAAAAAAAAAAGAGTGTGGATGCTTTCCCCCCCCCTTGCCGTACATGGGAGAAACAAAAACAAAGAAAGAAAGAAAGAAAAAAAAAGTGTTCATTCTCTCATTTTCTCCTTGCTTGGCCGAATGTACTAAGAAGAAAGGGGGGAAGCTTGAGAAAATCAGCCATGGGAGTTTGCTAGACTAAGGTATGTTGATGTTATCCATGAGATTTATGCATGTTTTAGTTGATGGTTTGAGTTCCACCTAACCCATGGTCTAAACCTTTACCATGAAATGGGGATGATATTCGCCATGGGTGTTGTCTTCTTGGTATCATTGATGTTTGATGTTTGATGTTGTGGTGGTGAGGCATGAAGATGAGTTAAGGTTCAACTAAGGTGGATTTGTGGATGTTATTTGCATGCTAAAGGTAAAGCTTGTAATGATGCATGGTATGGTGTTGTATGGCATTTGGCCATGGTAGGAAAAAAAGGAAACTATGTTCGTTGCTCATGTCATTTGAATGAGAAGTGCTAGTAAGGTGAAGTACAAATGTTAGTGTTTGATTTACTAGTGTATATATGCATACTAGCCTAGTTGTGAACTTGAATCAAATTGGTGTTAAGTCGATACAAGCGACCTTACTTGTTGAATGTATCAAGTGTGGAAATCGGCCTTAACATGAATGTGTATGTTCGGCCACATGAACGAATACATATGTTGATGTGTATATTCGGCCTTAGGTAGCCTATTGAGGGCCTTAGCTTTTCCTTGATGCTTGAATGAATTGTATTGAATTGCTTGATGTAATATAAAATGTGCATGACCAATGTGTATCCAAGCAAAAGGGTGGCCATATGACCATTTAAACTCCTTGTCATATTCGCCATAAGCTAGCATAATGAGGTTTTAATAAGTTAAATTTGTGTGAACTAGCTCAAGAACTCAAAGGACCAAAGTTGGACAAGGGAAAGACAAAGTAATTGAATAGCCATTGAAAACGCATGACAACATCCGAGGTAAGTCATTAAGCATATATTTGGTATTGATTTAAATGATCATAATATATATGCAATTGTGTTTAATGAATTGATGTGTAAATGAAAATGTATGTGTATGGAATGATGCCATTGTTGAATGTATAAAGGCAGCAAAATGCATAAGGTATTGGTCACGGCACTAAGTGTGCGGGTATAAATGGACACGGTGACAAGATTGACACTAAGTGTGCGGGTTTAAAATTGTACAGCACTAAGTGTGCGAGTTTGATTCTATAGCACTAAGTGTGTGAGCTGAAAATATATAGCACTAAGTGTGCGGATTCACTATATGCTCTTGTATTACAATTGGCACTGAGTGTGCGACATTATCGAGTTAATCCCGGACAGCAAATCGGGTAAGTACCTTGAGCTCATGACGAATAGGCAATATGTTCATGCTCGGGGTTGAGCTTGGTAAGCTTTAAATCTATGTGATGATTGCAATTGTGTGATTGTGGTGAAAATGAGTTAGTGTGTGAAAATGCCTCAAATATCTTATCGTATAAATATGAAATGTGGATGTATGGCTTGGTATGAGATTGAACCGAAAGGTCCGAGGAATTATGGTATAGTTCGATATGGATGAAGTACCTAGCCTTGTTTCATTGTTTCACTTTGTGATGAATTTAGCTAATGGATAATTGTAAAGTGCTTATGACTTCTGAGTTATAAACTCAGTCGGTGTTTTCTTGTCACCCATTTTAGGTCTCTTGGACTCGTATTGTTGCGTGCTCGAACCGTCGTTGAAGTCATCACACCGGCTGAAATATTTTGGTATTGTCTTCGTTGTTGAAGAACATTTGGCATGTATAGGCTATTATATTTTGTTGAACTGTGGGTTGTAAACTTTAAGCCATGTGAAAATGGCCTATGTGGTCGCCGAGTGGGATGCTAGAACCTATAGCCACGAGTCTTAGAAACTTTAATTTTGATAAGGTGGCCATAATTTGTGTCATGTTTGATGGATGATTAAGGCCAAGGAAAGATTCATGAAATTGGCATAGTCTACTGCAGTAACTGTTGCGGACAGCAGCAGTGAGGTGAGATTGAAAAATCACTAAAAATAGTAGAAGTAGAATTAAATAGTGAATAAATTATGAAATTGAACCTTGATGAATCTAGTTTAATATGGATGGAACGAAACGACCATATGAGCAGTATATTGAGAGATATTAAAATTCTCGTGAGACAGGGCCAGAACGGTTTCTGGGTCCCCTGTCGTGACTTTGAAAATTTACTATAAATTATCCAGAAATAATTATAAGTCATGCCTTATATGTGCAGATTCCATTTTGATTCTATTTTCATTAGAAACAAACGGCACCAGTATTAAAGCCCTGTACGGAGATATATTCAAGTTTTAACGCGCGAAGGTCAGTGTAGTCGACTCCTGTAACATTGGTGACTTTAACTAATAAACTGTACCAATTGGCCCAACCAAAAATTCTAGAAATAAATCCATGGATAGATATATGAGTCTAAATTCAGGGAAAATTTACGGAATCAGTTTCCGAGTTTTGAAACTCGAGATATGATTTTTATGGCGACAGTGACGCAGTTTTCCAGTCTGTCTGGAAATGCCAAATTGGTTGGTACCTTGAGAAGATTTGGCCCATTAACCCCTCGTGTCCGACACCGGCGACGGTCACGGGTTCGGGGTGTTACACATAAGCCTTATTGGGCCTTTTCTTTTAACTTTTTATGGTTTGTATAGTGGAGTAGATACGTTGGAGGAGCAGCAAGGCATGGGGTGTCGATTTGGATAGGCTTGGATCATATCGTTAGACCTTGTGAAGGTAAGTGAACTATGGCCATTAGGGGTCTTTGGCCGAATGTGGTAAGGTAGATTTTGGATTTGATAAGTATGATTTGTACACTAAAAATGGAGGTGTATAATTGTAGGTTGCTGTGGGAGATCTCGTCAAGGAATATCGCAAATCAGGTCTGTAATGAACCCTCTTTCGTAGCTTAAATCGATATATGCCGAAAAGTCGAAATGCCAAAATTCTGGTATTTTGAGGACTCGTGAGGACGCGAACACTCATAGGTTAGTTAGTTTAGCTAAGTTCGATGATCGGGATCGTTGGAACAGGTAAGGGCACGATTTTGGGCACGATGGTAAGTTGGGCCTCAAGGGGTTGAAATCGGGCCCAATGGGCTTTTGGGCCCATTCGGGTAAATTTGGTAGAAAATGGAATCCTATAAAATTGCACGTTAAGACTGTTAATACCGTTGTGGAATATAGGCTAAATGGGCCTAGGTGACTAAATCGACATTCGTAGGGCCCATTAGGGGTTTGGGCCCAAAAGCCCGAATTTGATAAAGTGCGTTAAAATCATTGTTTAAACACTTGGAGTGATTGGTAATGGTTAATGAACATGGAAACCCTGATATTTTGGTAAAATTACGAAATTACCCTTATAATATGGAAAATGACTGTTTTGCCCCTAGGTAAAGATGACCATTATACCCCTAGGGTTTAATTATGAGTTTGATGCATGAGGCTTTGATATACATGATTGGACATGATATGTGCATGATATGTATGATATGCACATGATGAATTCATTTATGCATGGGTTGGGTTTTATATGGATGGAGGAAGTGCAAAAGGGCTTTTGCCCCAGTTTACCGAAAAGGGCTTTGCCCTAGTTTATCAAAAAGGGCTTTACCACAGTTATTAAAAGAGGCTAGGCCTCCAGTTATATGATAAAGCAGCTATGCTGCCAGTGGAAAGTTTGGTTGGGTGGGTTGAGTTATTCCCCACATGGAGAGCTTGGTTGGTACGGGTGGAGAGTAGCGGTTGGTGGGTTGAGTAGTCTCCCCAAATGGGCTTGCATACATCCATTAATAATGCTTGTGGTATTTATTTGGGCCTATGGTCCATACAGTTTACAGTAAAGGCTTCGGCCCAGTGATATGATAATGAAAAGGCTTCCGCCCAGTGACATGAATAATGCAAAGGCTTCGGCCTAGTATATGTTGAGATTGAAGTTGGGCTTAGGCCCAGCGGGCTGATATTGTTTTGGACTCTGAAAGGGGCTTGTTGCACACTGAGTTTCCAAACTCACCCCCTTCCTAACCTTCCAGGTGAGCCTTGATTTGGGGACTTGGAGTCGGAGGGGATTCAGAGTGGCCACAGTGATCGCTTTTGGGCTTTGAAATAATTGACTGATTTCCTTTAGTTTATCTTATTTACTACTTATTTTTGGGTTGTAATAAGGCCATTTTAACTTTTTTTTCTTCTCTTTTCTGGGATTATTTTATTTTTAATAACATTAAACTGGTTGATAATAATTCAAATGGGCTAGACTTAGGGCGTGTTTTCAAAATGATACTTGTTTTCAAAATAACACAACGTTACGATTATTCGATTTATCAAAGATATCCACTCAAATAAATTTCAACTCGTTATAACCAAGTGTGGCAATGGTTGTGGGCATGTCTAGGATTGGATCCAACTGAAGAGCTTGGTACTTAAGCAGCCTTCATGGCTCACCTCCTCTGTTATGGATACCTACCTGGTGCCCAACTTCCATTCACTTTGTTAACTTAACAAAAGTCAGTTTTTAAAACACTAAAACGAGACATGGATTTTTAACTTTAATATGGCACATCGGATTCGGCCATAACATTTGGGCCGAGTTTGGGGTATTACATTTAGTGGTATCAGAGCTCGGTTGCAACAACTCGGCTGTGGGTTTTTAAACGGGTCTAAAATCGAGAATTTCAAACAAAGGTATCTTTTTTTCAAATTTTAAAGAAATTCTATTTTCTGTAACTAAATACATGGTTTGTGGTTTTAAATGGTTTGGAGAAAGAAGTGGCACACTGAATCTCTGGCACCAAGTCTGTAAGTATACTCTCTTTTTACATTATGTGATATTGATATGATGCTGAGACCCTACTATGATACTTTAGATAGGGTAGAGCTGTAAAACGGTAGGAATGAGACTGTAGCTAGGCTACGATGTTGCGAAAACAATCCTTGAACTCCTATATTTCCATAAGACATCTCGTAAAAAACAATTGAACATTAAACTAATGTCATAAAATTCGTAATCAGATAATTCAATATGAGTACAAGAGGAACTCATGGACGAGGTCGCGGACGTGGTCGCAGAAGGGTGCAGGCTGAATCTTCATCCTCAGGGCATAGGCCAGCTGAGGAGGCATTCGTGCCACAAGCAACTGAGACTGGGTCATATGATCGGGCTACGGGGGATGATGCTTTGTCCCAAGCAATGTTAAGGGTTTTAGAAAGAGGTGCTGGAGCTAGATTGGGACAGTAAATAGGGGATCCATCTCGGAGTGACTCCGAGCTAATTGAGCAGAAGTTTTTAAAGGCGTATCTGGAGTAGCCCCAAATATGGCTAAATATTGGCTGGAAGCAACAGAGCGGATTATGGACGATTTATATTGCTCTGTGGAGCAAAACCTGAAGAGGGCTGTGTCGTTGCTACGAGACGAGGCATACCGATGGTGGATCACCGTAAGGGAGAGCACCCCGATTGAACGAGTAACCTGGGAATTGTTCAAGACTGCCTTTAAGGGGAGGTATGTTGGAGCTAGTTATGTGGATGCCCATCGAAAGGAATTTTTGAATCTGACTCAGGGTAATAAGACTGTCGCGGAGTATGAGGCAGAATTCTTGAGGTTGATTCGATACGCTAGCGGGATAGTTGCGACTGAATATGAGTGCAGTGTTCGATTTGAGGATGGTCTCCGCGATGAGCTTAGGATACCGATAGCTCCACAGAGGGAGCGTGATTTCGTTGCGTTGGTTGAAAAGGCTAAGATAGCCGAGGAAGTAAAGAGAACTGAACGGCAGAACTGTGAGAAGGATCGACCCAGATTTAGGAGGGATTATGGACCCCTAGGTGCTACAAATAGGAATGTTAAAAGAGCTAGAATGGAGGAACAGGTTCGTGTAGTTCCAGTGAATACCTTTAGACTGCAGGCTTGCAGGGATTGTGGCAGGGTGCATATGGGGGAGTGCTGGACACGAACTGGAGCCTGTTTTTGATGTGGGTCAAAGGAGCATAAGTTCAGAGAATGTCCTCGGAAAGCAGCTCAGGATCTAGCTACGGAGCAAAGGGATGTCCAACCACAGCGAGGAGGACCACCACCACAGAGAGGTCGTGGGCAAGGTAGGGGTGGCAATGGTAATGGACGAGGACGTGGGGCACCCGGCAGGGGTGCTGGACATACTGAAGCTCGACAGTCGGCATTAGTATATGCTGCACAGCGTCGTGAAGAGGGTAACGCTCATGATGTTATAACTGGTACGTTCTTCATTCATAGCATGCCTTACACTGCTTTGATTGATGTGGGTTCCACTCACTCGTATGTTGCTTGTGATGTAACTGGGGTATTGGGTGTGCTTCCTGAGGAGACTGTGAGTGGGGTATCGGTGATAAGCCCTTTAGGACACTCGATTGAGGTAGATAACCTTTTTAGGGCGGTGCCTTTAGAGATACAAGATAAGATTTTTGAAGGAGATTTGATGGAGCTGCCATTTGGGGATTTTGATCTTATCTTGGGAATGGACTGGTTAACTAAGCATAGGGCGACGTTGGATTGTGCTGCTAAGAGAATGGTACTAAGAACTGCCAAGGATGAGGAGATAATGGTCATAGGGGAGTGAAGGAACTATTTGTCCAATATTGTCTCGGCTTTAAGGGCCGAGAAGTTGATTCAGAAAGGTTGTGAGGCGTTCTTGGCCTTCGTAAGTCAAGCTAAACTTTAGGGGATAACTGTGGAGTCAGTTAGGACCATTAAAGAATTTCAAGATGTATTTCCGGAGGAACTTCCTAGATTACCTCCAAACAGAGAAGTCTAGTTTGGAATCGACTTGTTACCTGGAACAGCTCCAGTGTCCATTGCGCCTTATAGGATGGCACCAAAGGAGTTGGTAGAATTGAAAGCTCAGATTCAGGAACTGTTGGATAGAGGGTTTATAAGACCAAGTGTTTCCGTAGGGCACACCGATGTTGTTCAGAAGAAGAAAGATGGGACCATGCGGATGTGCATTGACTATCGGCAGTTGAACAAACTGACGATCAAGAACAAGTATCCTCTGCCAAGAATCGACGATCTGTTCGACCAACTAAGAGGAGCCTCAATATTTTCTAAGATCGACCTTCGGTCAGGATATCATCAGTTGAGAGTCAAAGAAGTGGATATTCATAAGAATGGCATTCAGGACTCGATATGGTCATTACGAGTTTCTGGTTATGCCTTTTGGTTTGACTAATGCATCGGCAACATTCATGTAACGCCCCAATTTTTGGGAATTCTGTAAGTGTTGGAAAATTTTAAATTTTGGTGTTCTGTCTGATTGGCGTAGATTTAATCAGGTTAGTGGGTCTCTAGAAGGCCCATGTTTAAGTTAAAATCCGGTAATTTTCTTTAATTTTAATTCTATAGAAAAAGGGGTTCTGGTTAACTGGGCTTTAAGGTATTAATTGGGTAAAATAAAACACAAGGAAGCCCGTGCTAAGTTGGCTTGTGGCGTCACTTGGGGGCTTGAGAGGTGGCGTGTGGATGACCAAGGAGAGCTAAGGTTCGAGTCGCAAGGTAAGCAAACTAGTGATATTAATTTTTATGTGCAGAAAAGGTAAGTAATGGAACCTAAGTGAAAGACTGTCAGGAGGAGTTTAAATTGCTCAAGGGATTGAGTAAAGAGGGGATAAGGGAGAGGATTTAGGAGCTGATTGGAGAGAGTAGTGATGGCCGAATAGTGGACTCTTGAGGAGCAAGAGTTGGCCGGCCAAGGGTTTCTTTTGGGGGGCAAAATTCGGCTAGGATAAGTGCCAGTATAAATTCGACATTAGGGGGAAAGTTGTGTCGTTTGCTGACCAATCTCCTCTTCTTTCTTTCTTCTCTTCTCTTTAACTTTTTCTTTTTCTTCTTTTCCTCCATGTCCAAATCTCTCTAACCACCTGTGCATCTCCATCTTTTGCTTCAAACGTTTCTAAATCCTTCATAGCCATTGCCATAAAAAGCCGAAATCCCGAAACCCATACTTTCTTCTGTGCCGATTTCTCCTAGCCAATTTTATTATCTTTTCCATCATTCTTGATCGATTCTCTAATTCTCTAAACCTCAAGGTTATATTGACAAGACCATAGCAAAAACCTCCTATTTCATCTTTCTTTACACAGCTTCAACAAAAGCCGAAAACCCCACTCTCTTAGGGACTTGGCCGAATAGTGAGATCACTGAAGGCTCAAATTTTGTTATCATTTGAGGGCTTAGATCGGCATCAGAATTGAGTATAAATTAATTGGGATCATTGACCAAAGGAACTGGTGGTAAGTCTTTTCAATCTAGTCTTTATTTCGTATTTTAGAAAAACCAAAACCCTAAAGGTTAGGGAGGCTGTCGACTTGGACTTGTAGCCCTAAGGGGTTGTGTTAACTATTTTGTCTTGATAATAATATGATCTAGAGGCTACTGATCAAGGGCTTGGACAAGTGGAGCAACGGGATCTAAGTCTAGTCGCAAACCCCGGCAAAAGTAGGATTGCTAGTGCCTAAGGTGTTATAGCCGAATAAGGTAAGGAGTTATTATGTAGTTCGTTTCGGTAGTAGATTAATGTGGTAGTAATATAATTGTAGGTAGTTCGAGCGTGGATCTCGTCAATGAATCGTCATAAAATAGGTGTGTAATTGACACCCTTTCTTAGTCTAGATCGGCAAAAGGTGAAAAGTCGAAATGCCGAAAACCGATATTGTGTAGATTTGTGAGTGTAAGCTGCAATGTTTGGACTGCAAAGTGCATGATTTCTGTGCCCTTGATATTTTTGGGCTTATTGGGCCAAAATTGGAATAAAAGGCAAATGGGCCCAATTCAGTAAGAACCCTCGGTAAGTGATTCTGTTAGTACGTGAAAGGTAGGAGTATGCATGAAAAACCCTAAAATAGATAAATTACTGAAATACCTTTAAAAGTGGAAAATTTATAGTTTTACCCCTAGGAGATAAATTACCGAAATACCCCTAGGTTTAAATTGACCTAAATGCATGTTTGACTGTTGTTATTTACTGCATACCATGTTGTTATTATCTGATGCATGGAACTGGGATATTGATGGAGGAAGTACTGAAAGTAGCCTGTCCACGTACTGGAGGCTTTGCCTCAATTGACTGTTAACTGAGTAGCAAGGCTGCAACTGTGGAGTGTAGGGCTGGGTGGGTTGAGCTATTCACCACATGGAGTGTAGGGCTGGTACGGGTGGAGTGTAGCGGTTGGTGGGTTGAGTAGACTCCCCAATGGGCTTGCATATGTTTATTGATGTTGCATGTATTTTGAAATGGGCCTATGGGCCATACTGTTATCTGAATAAGGGGCTAAGGCCCAGTTTAATGTAATCTGAAAAGGGCTCTGGCCTAGTATCACTATTATCTGAATGGGCTTAGGCCCGATGGGCTTGAGCTGACTTGGGCTTTCGATGGGTTACTTTACACACTGAGTTTCCAAACTCAACTCTTCTTTAACCTTACAGGTGGGCCTTGATGTGGGTGTCTTTGAGCCGGAGGGGATTCAGAGTGGCCATGGTGAACGCTTTTGGGTTTGAAAAAGAGACTGGTTTTCTTAAGCTATTTTTAATTACTATTTAATTTTTGGGTTGTAATAAGGTCATTTTAACTTTATTTTCTTCTTTGATTTTCTGGGATTATATTATTTTAAATAACTTTAAATTGATGGATAATAATTCAAATGGGCTAGACTTAGGGTGCGATTTCAAAACGATGCTTGTTTTAAAATAACACGACATCACGAATATTTGATTTACCAAAGATAACCACTCAAAGAAATTTCAATTTGTTATAACCAAGTGTGGCAATGGATGTGGGCATGTCTAGGATTGGATCCAATCGAAGGGCTTGGTACTTAAGCAGCCTTAATGGCTTACCTCCTCTATTACGGATACCTACCTGGTGCCCAGCTTCCATTCACTTGGTTAGCTTAACAAAAGTCGACTTTTAAAACACTAAAAAGGGAACATGGGTTTTTAACTTCAATGTGGCATGTAGGATTCGACCATAACGTCTGGGCCGGGTTTGGGGTTCTACAATTCATGGATTTAATGAATCGAGTGTTTCAGCCATACTTGGATCGGTTCGTAGTCCTTTTCATCGATGATATCTTGGTGTACTCAGAAACGGAAGAGAGGCATGATGAACATCTTCGTATTGTGCTGCAAGTGCTAACTGAAAAGCAACTTTATGCAAAGTTTAGTAAGTGTGAGTTTTGGCTGAAGGAAGTAACTTTCTTGGGGCATGTTGTGTCTGCTGAGGGGATCAAGGTGGACCCTCGAAAGATTGAGGCAATTCTGGAATGGAAGCCACCGAGGTCGATAACAGAAATTCAAAGTTTTCTGGGGTTGGCAGGTTATTATCGAAGAATCATGGAAGGATTTTCTGTGTTGGCGGCACCGTTAACGAAATTTATAAGGAATGGAGCACCTTTTGTTTGGACAAATAAGTAGCAAGAGGCTTTTGAGAAGTTGAAAAAGGTTTTGACTGAGGCACCAGTGCTGATTCAGCCAGAGTCTGGCAAAGATTTCACTGTGTACAGCGATGCGTCACACGTAGGTTTGGGCTGCGTGTTGATGCAAAAGGGTAAAGTGGTCACTTATGATTCACGACAGCTTAAGTCTCATGAGGTAAACTATCCCACTCATGACTTGGAGTTGGCAGCGGTGATTTTTGCGCTTAAAATATGGAGGCACTACTTGTATGGGGAGAGATGCATTATTTATACGGATCATAAGAGTCTTAAGTACTTGCTGACTCAAAATGAGCTGAATCTTAGACAGCGAAGGTGGATAGAGTTGTTAAAGGACTATGACTGTTCGATTGAGTACCATCCAAGCAAGGCAAATGTTGTGGCTGATGCATTAAGTCGAAGGACTGTGGCGGAATTGAAGGCAATGTTTGCTCGTTTAAGTTTGTATGACGATGGAAGCTTATTGGCAGAGTTACAAGTGAGACCGACTTGGGTGGAGCAGATTAAGAAGCAGCAGTTGGAGGATGAGTCGTTGGTTTCTCGATTTCAGAAAGTCGAGAAGGGGGAGAATCAAGATTTTGGGTTAAATAATGATGGGGTTCTTTATTTTCGAGGAAGAATTTGTGTACCGAAGGAGCCTGATTTAAGGTTGATGATTTTAAGGGAGGCACATAGTAGACCATGTGCTATGCATCCAAGAGGGAGTAAGTTGTATCGAGACTTGTAAGAGCTATATTGGTGGCCTGGGCTTAAGCGAGAAGTGACCGAATTTGTGGAGAAATGTTTCACGTGTCAACAAGTAAAGGCTGAGCATCAACTGCCTTCAGGATTGTTATAGCCAGTGAAGATACCACTTTGGAAGTGGGAAAGGGTAACTATGGATTTTGTAAATGGGTTGCCGTTGACGCCTTCCAAGAAGGATTCAGTTTGGGTAACTGTGGATAGGCTCACAAAATCTACACATTTCATACCTGTCCGAACCAATTACTCACTTCAGAAGCTGGCCAAGTTGTATGTGGCAGAGATAGTGCGGTTGCATGGGGTGCCAGTATCGATAAATTTTGACCGAGACCCAAGGTTTACATCTCAGTTTTGGCAGAAGTTACATGAGGCGTTGGGAACGGGATTGGATTTCAGTACGGCTTTTCACCCTTAGTCGGATGGGCAGTCAGAGAGGGTCATTCAAATTCTAGAAGACATGTTGAGAGGTTGTGTTATTGAATTTAGGGGAAGTTGGGAGGATTACTTGCCATTGGCGGAGTTCGCGTATAACAACAGTTACCAAGCAAGTATTCAGATGGCCCCTTATGAGGCACTGTATGGGCGAAGGTGTCGTTCACCTACTTGTTGGGCAGAGTTGGGGGAAAGGCAAGTACTTGGGCCAGAGTTGATAACGGATACTAAAGACAAGGTGAAGGTAATCAGGAATCGGTTAAAGGAGGCAGCGGATTGACAAAAGTCGTATGCCGATCTGAAGCGTAAGGATATTGAATATGCGGTTGGGGACATGGTCTTTTTGAAAGTGTAAGAAGGGCAAGTTGAGTCCACAGTTCATTGGACCTTATCGAATTATTAAACGGATAGGGCCGGTGGCTTATCAGCTAGAGTTACCTCCAGAGCTAGATCGTATTCACGATGTTTTTCATGTGTCCATGCTAAGGCGATATTATTCTGACCCAACTCATATCGTGCCAGTTACAGAAATCGAAGTACAGTCGGATTTGACATTCGAAGAAGAACCTGTGCAGATACTTGATCATGACGTCAAGGTGCTGAGAATGAAGTCAGTCCCATTAGTAAAGGTACTTTGGAGAAACCATGGTAAAGAAGAAGCTACTTGGGAGACAGAGGACCCAATGCGTCAGCAGTACCCTCAACTGTTTGGATCAGGTAAAATTTCGAGGCCAAAATTTCTTTAAGGAGGGTAGAGTTGTAACATCCTGATTTTCAGATTTTTTCGTGATTCGCGAGATTTTGGTAAATTTTTAAAATTTGGTATATGGTTGTGAAATTCATAATTGGAGTGTGTAAATGGGCTTATGGAAGGCCCATGTGATGGCCAAAACCCGGTAGAATTTTTGAATTTTGGACTTAAGAAGTTAGGGGCTTTGGATAGGTGATCTTATTAAAAATTGTGGGTAAAATGTATCACAAGAGGCCTCTGGTAAAGTGGCTAAGTGACGCCACTAAGGAGCTAAAAAGGTGGCGTGTAAGTGGTAGGAGGAAAGCCTGGGTTCGATTCCCTGTGATGGCAAGTGTGATGTTAATTTTTATGCTTTGAGCATGCAGGAGTTGTAGCCGAATGGAACTCTGTGGGAGAGAGTTTGAATCAGTCAAATGCATGGATTAATGAGGGATAAGGGGAGAGATTTTAGGGATTTGAGAGGGAGATAGAGTTAGCCGAATAGAGGGGATTAGATAGGGGATTTCGGCAAAGCGGTATTAGGTAAGTATTTTCGGCATTAGGGACTTAGGTTGTGCCATTTTCTTCTTTAGGATTAGTCTTTTCTTTTTCTTTCTTCTTCTCAGCTGAATCTACCACCCTTACATCCAGCATTCTTTCCTTTTCTTTTCTCTAAAACCAGCCCACTACTCCCTTCTGTTCACCTACTACTTTTTTCCTTACCACCACATCTGCCGAAAAGCCGCAAAAAGCCGAACTTATGAAGCTTGGTGGTGCCGATTCTATATTGACCAGCAACCTTCTTTTTCCCTTCACGTTTTGGTGGCAAATCCCTTTTTCTTCTAAGTTTTAAACGGTTCAAGGAGGGAGACTGTGGTAAGTATTCGTACTCTAAACTGATTCAGTAGTAACTGTTGACAAAAGCCGAAACCCCTATAGTTTAGGGAGGTGGCCGATTAGAGATATAAGCTTTATTAGGCTTTTTCTTTTGACTTTTTATGGTTTGTATAATGGAGTAGATACGTTGGAGGAGCAGCAAGGTGTGGGGTGTCGATTTGGATAGGCTTGGATCATATCGTTATACCTTGTGAACGTAAGTGAACTATGGCCATTAGGGGTCTTTGGCCAAATGTGGTAAGGTAGATTTTGGGTTTGATAAGTATGATTTGTACACTAAAAATGGAGGTGTATAATTGTTGGTTGCCGTGGGAGATATCGTCAAGGAATATCGCAAATCAGGTCTGTAATGAACCCTCTTTCGTAGCTTAAATCGATATGCCGAAAAGTCGAAATGCCAAAATTTTGGTATTTCGAGGACTCGTGAGCACGCGAATGCTCATAGGTTATTTAGTTTCGCTAAGTTCGATGATCGGGATCGTTGGAATAGGTAAGGGCACGATTTTGTGCACGATGGTAAGTTGGGCCTCGAGGGGCTAAAATCGGGCCCAATGGGCTTCTGGGCCCATTCGGGTAAATTTGGTAGAAAATGGAATCTTGTAAAATTACACGTTAAGACTGTTAATACCGTTGTGGAATATAGGCTAAATGGGCCTAGGTGACTAAATCGACATTCGTAGGGCCCATTAGAGGTTTGGGCCCAAAAGCTCAAATTTGATAAAGTGCGTTAAAATCATTGTTTAAACACTTGGAGTGATTGGTAATGGTTAATGAACATGGAAACCCTGATATTTTGGTAAAATTACGAAATTACCCTTATAATATGGAAAATGACTATTTTGCCCCTAAGTAATGATAACCATTATACCCCTAGGGTTTAATTATGAGTTTGATGCATGAGACTTTGATATACATGATTGGACATGATATGCACATGATATGTATGATATGCACATGGTGTATTCATTTATGCATGGGTTGGGTTTTATATGGATGGAGGAAGTGCAAAAGGGCTTTTGCCCCAATTTACCGAAAAGGGCTTTGACCCAGTTTATCAAAAAGGGCTTTGCCCCAGTTATTAAAAGAGGCTAGGCCTCCAGTTATATGATAAAGTAGCTATGCTGCAAGTGGAGAGTTTGGTTGGGTAGGTTGAGTCATTCCCCACATGGAGAGCTTGGTTGGTACGGGTGGAGAGTAGCGGTTGGTGGGTTGAGTAGTCTCCCCAAATGGGCTTGCATACATCCATTAATAATGCATGTGGTATTGATTTGGGCCTATGGGCCATACCAGTATCTGAGAAAGGCTTGCCCAATGATATGATACTGAAAAGGCTTCAGCCTAGTGACATGAATAATGCAAAGGCTTGCCCAAGATATGTTGAGATTGAAGTTGGGCTTAGGCCCGGTGGTGATATTGTTTTGGGCTCTAAAGGGGCTTGTTGCACATCTGAGTTTCCAAACTCACCCCTTCCTAACCTTGCAAAGAGCCTTGATTTGGGGACTTGAGTCGGAGGGATTCAGAGTGGCCACGGTGATCGCTTTTGGGCTTTGAAATAAGTGGTGATTTCCTTTAGTTTATCTTATTTACTACTTATTTTTGGGTTGTAATAAGGCCATTTTAACTTTGTTTTCTTCTCTTTTCTAGGATTATTTTATTTTTAATAACTTTAAACTGGTTGATAATAATTCAAATGGGCTAGACTTAGGGCGCATTTTCAAAATGATACTTGTTTTCAAAATAACACAACGTTACGATTATTCGATTTATCAAAGATATCCACTCAAAGAAATTTCAACTCATTATAACCAAGTGTGGCAATGGTTGTGGGCATGTCTAGGATTGGATCCAACTGAAGAGCTTGGTACTTAAGCAGCTTTCATGGCTCACCTCCTCTGTTATGGATACCTACCTGGTGCCCAGCTTCCATTCACTTTGTTAACTTAACAAAAATCGGTTTTTAAAACACTAAAACGAGACATGGATTTTTAACTTTACTGTGGCACGTCAGATTCGGCCATAACTTCTGGGCCAGGTTTGAGGTGTTACAATATGTTTGTGAAAGTTAAAGCTGGTTAAGTGAGTAAATATAATATTGAATGATGATAATTTGATATGAGAACTTCTTATGAAATTTAGAAAGGTTGTGTGAGATAGCATATTATGTTTACGACATTGTAATGAAAGTATTTGTTATGTTAAGTTTATTAAGATACGAGCTTACCAAGCTTAAAAGCTTATTTTGTGTTTTCTTTTTCTTATGTTTATAGATTTTTGAAGATTTGCTCGGGTTGGAAGTCGATGGAGATGACATCACACTATCCTGTTATCATTTTAGTAAATAACATTTTTAGACTCAGTTATGTGGCATGTATAGGCTAGTCTTGGAGTTAATTGTTTTGAATGAGTATGTATTTAAAGCGATGCGAAAATGACTTGCTTATTATGCTTAAGTTTGGTTTTAGATGTTCTTAATTAAAATGTTTAATGAGTTTGGTTTTGGTAGTCGTTTTAATAGTTAGCTCATTTTGGAAATATGAAATGTCGTATAATTAGAGTGATGGATGATGGTATATTAACTTAACAGGTTTGGTTACTAAGTGGTAAGTAATGAATATGTTTTATGATTGTTTTGGTTGATTGTATTGGTATGGGTTCAAATGGTTAATGATGGTAATGATTAAGTATGTTTTGGGTTAGTTAATAGAATAAAAATATGAAGTTTAAGTATATTAATATAGATATGAATTAGATGCATTTGGAGTGTTATTTGTGTTCAAGTGTTAAGTATGACTTTTATTTTAGGATGAATTACGACTTGTATATATATGCATCATTAGTATGTTCAGCCATGTTATAATGTATTTATGTTTCATATGTGATTGCATAATAATTCATGTAATATAATTCAATTGGTTTTATTATGAACTTGTGAAGAAGTTATCAATTGATATGTTTGATATACGATTAATGAGATAGAAATTGGCATATATTCAAAGTATGAAGTGTAATGATATATAATGGAATATGAATTTAATTATGAAAATGACATTAATATGATGGATATAAGGAACTGAATATTGGAAGTATTAAATATGTGAACATGTCTTTGATATATACAAGTTTGGTTCGAATTTAGTAATTATGAAACATATTTAGTTGGGTTTTGATATATCTTCGTACTGAATTAGTTGGAATTTTTGAAATGTGCTTATTTACGATATATGTTCAGTAAGGTATGATTATTTCTGAATTGGAACTATGACCCATGTATTCGAATTTATAATAAGTGAATTGTGGATATTTGAAATTTATAAGTTTTAAATGTTTATTAATTCTTAGTGTATGAAAGGTGAGGAATGAGGTGCTAAACTGTGTTTTAAATAGTAATGTGTCATAACCCTAATCTGATAATGGATACGGGTTAGGGATGTTATAGCTTTCAACTCATTCAATTCCGTTGGAGCCATCCTATATGGAGCAATTGAGATAGGTGTCGTTCCAGGGACCAACTCAATTCTAAACTCGACTTCCCTCACTGGAGGTAATCCAGGTAATTCCTTTGGAATACATCTGTAAACTCACGAACCACTAGTACCGATTCAATCTTTAACTCAGACACTTGAGTATTCAACGTGAAAGCTAAGTAGGACTCATATCCTTTTCTCAAATACTTCTCAGTAATCAATGACGATATTATTATAGGTAGATTATCTAACTCACTTGGCCCAACTCGAAGAACATTCCCGTCTTTACATTTCAACTCAATTATCTTTTTTACCACTGTCCACTACAACACTATGAGTAGTCAACCAATCCATCCTAAGGATTACATCAAACTCATTAAACGACAATAACATCAAGTTAGTTGGAAAACAATGACCTCTAATTTTCAAAGGGCAACTTCTACATACTTGGTCCACTAGTACATGTTTGCCTAAAGGATTGGACACTTTGATCACAAACTCAGTGGACTCTACTAGCATGCTCATGCGAGGTACCAATTCCATACAAATATAGGAGTAGGTAGATCTCGGGTCAATTAATGCAACAACAGATATATCATGAATAGAAAAAGTACCTGTGATCACATCGGAAGACTCTGCCTCTTCGCGGGCACGAATAGCATAGGTCCTTGAAGGCGCTCTAGCCTCAGACCTTTTGTGGTCTATTGCAAAGAAAGTTGAAGTGAAATAGAAAAAAAGTCACTGATGATATATTAAAACTAATTATAGGACGCATGGCATGAGAGATAATGTTTGGTGTGGCTACAAAGAGACAAGCTTTGTAGCATAGACCTTTTGCATGAATAGCATAGGCCCATAGCATCTTTTGGCATGCTTCTACTGCTAGCCCCACTTCCGGGGTTCTTTTGTGGTCTACCCTTCAAGAGAGCACTACTTGCTTTCACATTTTATCTTCTCTCTCTCATCTAGTTCGGGACAATCACGGATGAAGTGTTCCAATGATCCGTATTTGAAATAGCCTCTTTCATTCCCTCGTCACTCTCCAAAATGACGCCTACCACATTGCGAGCATTCTGGCTTATTTGGCCGAGTGCTACCAACACTTGCGACCGAAGTGGTCTGGGCTCTAGAAGTTGTGTTTTATCAGTTCTTGTTCCTATTTGAATACCCCACTGAAGCACTTCATTGGGTAGTGAACTCTCTCGATCTTTTGGATAAGGATTGATGTGATTTTCCCATCTGTCTCTTCTTTACATCCCGCAACTCAAAAGCCGCCTTCCTCCTTTCTTTAATCAACTCTTCGGCCTTACAGGCTCTTTCAACAAGTCCTACAAATTCCCGCATTACGTTTACATTTACTCTCTATGATACTTCTGTAATTGCTTTGATAGATCATGGATCAACACATTCATATATATGCACGAACTTAGTGAATAGTAAGACTTTGCCTGTAGAGTCTACTGAATTTGTATTAGAGTTTCGAACCCCCTAGGTAGATATGTTTTGGTTGATAAAGTCTGCAAGAATTGTCTGTTAATGTTTCGAGACAATTGTTTTCCAGCTGATCTGATGCTATTACCCTTTGATGAGTTTGATATAATTCTGGGTATGGATTGGTTAACCTTGCATGATGCTGTGGTGAACTATAAATAGAAAACTATTGATTTGAGATGCAAGAATGATGAAATAGTCAGAATTGAATCTAGTGATTTGAATGGATTGCCTGCAGTAATATCTTTGATGAAAGCTTTGAGTATTGTGAAAAAGGGTTGTGAAGCCTATTTTGCTTATGTGATTGATTCAAAAGTGTCAGAAAAGAAAGTTGAATCTGTACCTGTTGTTCGTGAGTTCCCTGATGTGTTTCCTGAAGAACTTCTGGGATTACCTCTAGTTAGAGAAGTAAAATTTCGCATTGAATTGGTACCTAGTACTAATTAGATTTTGATAGTTCCATATAGAATGGCTCCGACTGAGTTAAAAGAATTAAAGTCTTAGTTGCAAGAATTGACCGATTGAGGATTTGCTAGATCAAGTTTCTCACCTTGGGGTGCTCCAGTTCTATTTATAAAAAAAGAAAGACGGTACGATGAGAATGTGTATAGATTATTGTCAGTTGAATAAAGTGACTGTCAAGAATAAATATCCTTTGCCCCGAATTGATGATTTCTTTGATCAGTTGAAAGGAGCTACTGTGTTTTCAAAAATAGATTTGAGATCGGGCTACTATCAGCTACGCGTGAAAGATTCAGATATCCTGAAGACTGCTTTCAGAATGAGGTAAGACCACTATGAATTTTTAGTTATGCCTTTCGGATTGACTAATGCGCTTGCTATTTTTATGGATTTGATGGATAGAATTTTTAGACCGTATTTAGATTAATTTGTTGTAGTCTTCATTGATGACATATTGATTTTTTTACGTGCTGAATCTGAGCATGTCGAACATCTGAGAATCATACTACAAACTTTGCGAGATAAACAGTTGTATGCAAAATTCAGCAAGTGTGAGTTTTGGTTGCGAGAAGTTGGTTTCTTGGGTCATATTGTATCGGCCTCTGGTATTAGAGTTGATCCGAGTAAAATTTTAGCTATCTTGGATTGGAATCTCTAAGAAATGTTTCTGAAGTCCATAGTTTTCTGGGACTTGCTAGTTATTATAGATGATTCGTAAAAGGTTTCTCAATGATTATGACTCCGTTGACGAAATTTCTCCAGAAAGATGTGAAGTTTGAGTGGTCTGAAAAGTGTCAGAATAGCTTTAATCAGTTGAAAATTTTATTAACTGAAGCTCCTATTTTGGTACAACCCGAATCGGGTAAAGAATTTGTGATTTATAGTGAGGCTTCATTGATTGGTTTGGGATGTGTTTTAATGCAAGGAGGAAAAGTTATTGCTTATGCTTTGAGGCAGTTGAAACCATACGAGAAGAATTATCCAACTCATGATCTCGAGTTAGCTGCAATTGTGTTTGCCTTGAAAATCTAGCGTCACTATCTGTATGGTGAGAAATGTCATGTGTTTTCTGATCATAAAAGCCTGAAGTATTTAATGACGCAAAAATATTTGATTTTACGAAAGAGAAGATGGTTAGAACTGCTTAAAGACTACGAACTTGTGATTGATTATCATCCGAGAAAAGGAAATGTTGTTACTAATGCCTTAAGTCGGAAAACATTGTTTGTTTTGAGTGCAATGAATGCTCATTTGGTTCTATCTAATGATGGTTCAGTTTTAGCTGAATTAAAAGTAAGACCCTTGTTCTTACAGCAGATTATCGAAGCTTAGAAGATTGATAATGAGATTTTGACTAAACGAGCTCAGTGTGATGTAGAAACAGATTCTGAATCCAGAGTTGACAAAGATAATTGTTTAAGATTTCGAGATAGGATTTATGTTTCGAGAAATTCGAAGTTAATTCAAATGATTTTGAGTGAAGCCCACAGTAGTCAGTTATCTATGCATCCGGGTAGTACGAAAATGTTTAATGATCTAAAGCAGCATTATTGGTGGTCTAGAATGAAAAGGGATATCTTTGATTTTGTTTCTAAATGTTTGATCTGTCAGCAAGTCAAAGCTAAACATCAGGTGCCATCTGGATTATTACAACCAATTATGATTCCAGAGTGGAAATGGGATTGAGTAACTATGGACTTTGTGTCGGGTTTACCCCTGTCTCCAAGAAAGAAAGATGTAATTTAGGTTATAGTTGATCGATTGATGAAATCGGCTCATTTTATTCCAGTTCAATCTGATTATTCACTTGATAGCTTAGCTGAATTATACATTTCTGATATTGTGAGATTGCATGGTGTGCCATTGTCTATAGTGTGAAACAGAGATTCGAGATTCACGTCACGATTTTGGAAGAAATTGCAATATGCTCTGGGTACTAAATTGCATTTCAGCACAGCGTATCATCCGCAAACAGATGGTCAATATAGTGGATTATTCAGATACTTGAGGATATGTTAAGATGTTGCATTCTCGAGTTTAAAGGTACGTAGGAACAATATCTACCTTTGATTGAATTTGCTTATAATAATAGTTTTCAATCGAGCATCAAAATGGCACCATATGAAGCTTTATATGGTCGCAAATGCCGTACACCTTTATATTGGTCAGAGCTTAGTGAAAATAAAATTTATGGGGTTGATTTCATAAAAGAAACTGAACAGAAAGTGAAAGTGATCCGAGATAGTTTGAAAGTAGCTTCTGACCGTCAGAAATCATATGCAGATCTAAAAAGAAAAGACATTGAGTTTGAGATCAGCGACAAAGTGTTTCTAAAAGTATCTCCGTGGAAGAAAGTAATTTGGTTTGGTAGAACAAGCAAGTTGAGTCCGAGGTTCATTGGGTCGTATGAAATCATCGAACGAGTTGGGCCGGTTGCTTATAGATTGAGGCTACCATCTGAGTTAGAAAATATACATAATGTGTTTCATGTATCGATGCTTCAAAGGTACAGATCTAATCCTTCGCATGTAATTCCTTCATCTGAGATTGAAATTCGGTCTGATATGACTTACGAAGAAAAGCCGATCTGAATCTTAGCTCGAAAGGTTAAAGAGTTACGTAATAAGAAGATTCCATTAGTTAAAGTGATGTGGCATCGGCACAGTATTGAAGAGGCCATGTGGTAGCCTGAAGATGCTATGAAACAACAATATCCAAATCTGTTTAACGGTAAGATTTTCGGGGACGAAAATCTCTAAGGGGAGAATTGTAATAGTCCGGTTTTGACCCTAGTTGGAATAGTGGTTTCGGGACCACATATCTAAGTCAAAAAAATATTTTTTATATTATTTTTTGTGTCTATGATAAATAAATTGA
The DNA here is from genome assembly GCF_025698485.1 of Gossypium arboreum. Taxonomy (NCBI): domain Eukaryota; kingdom Viridiplantae; phylum Streptophyta; class Magnoliopsida; order Malvales; family Malvaceae; genus Gossypium; species Gossypium arboreum. Next base: position 71,516,957 of record NC_069081.1, read on the forward strand.
TATGTGTGAAAGTTTCGTGCGAAAATTTAACTGTTTGTGTGCTTAATTTGCAAAAAGGACCAAATTGTGTAAAATATAAAAGCTGAGTGATAGATGTGAAAGTGCCCATTTGAGTTGGCTTTCTAAGTAAAGGTCCTTATGTGGTTATTTGACCATTGGAAGTTGGAATGGACATAAAAGGCATGTGTTAGGTGAATGAATAATTTTATAACAAAGGGTAAAATTGTCATTTAATTTATTTAGTTAATCTTAAATAAAACAAAGGCATGAAAATCAAGCCATTAGTGTTCATCTTTGCCGAAAATTAGAAAAGAAATAGGGTTTGGAAAGCTTTGTTCATTCGGCCATAATTGAAGTTTGATTGAAGGTTCGTTTTTGATCCGTTCTTGATAATTTCTACGTTTTTGTGATCGTTCTTTAGTATACTACAAAGCCCATACTTCAATTTCTGATTTTGGTAATGATTTTGAAATATGCGATGGATGAATTCTTGAGTTTTGTGTTGTTAAATGGTGAATTATGGAAGGTATGTTCTGGGTTGACATATGTTGTCTTTGAATTTTTGATGAAATTGAGTAAATTGGGTTAATTTGTAAAAAAGATATTTTGAGGGGCTAAAATGTGAAATAAATGAAATGTGTGGACTAGTATGAGTGCTAGGAGAATTCGGCTAGGCTTGTGTAAATGCAAATTATGTGTATTTTATGATTTTTTGAAATAGGGACTAAAGTGTTGAAATGTGAAAATTGCGAGGCTAGTTTGCAAATTGCCTAAATATGTGTTTATGGATTGAATTGGATTATTTGGTGAATAAAAAGGATTAATTTTGAATACTTATAAATCAAGAAAAGAGGAGTTCAAATTTAGATCGAGGAAAATCAAAGATTATAGAATAAACGTTCAAGTCGACACCTTCGAGTACGAGGTAAGTTCGTACTTAAAATTTGATGTTAAGTAAGTTTTGATGCCTTTATTATACATGGGTTGTATATAATTGAATTGGATAATATGGTGATGAATCGAAAGCTTTGGCACTAAGTGTGCGATTTAACTAGCTTCGGCTACTTGAGGCACTAAGTGTGCGATACCGACTTAGTCTCTGTTATTTGAGATGGCACTAAGTATGCGAAAATATTTAGCTTCGGCTAACCCTATAAAACTAAGTGTGCGGATGTCTAAAATACTAATAACTTATGAAAAGTTTTATAACATTAAACAAGAGGTAAGTACAAAAGTGAATAAGTACAGAAAGATTCAAGTATGTATAATACCTAAGTGGTAGATGATGTTATATATGTGAATCTCATAGAGTTGATATGGTTTATCGGATTGAAATTGTGCAAATACTCATATGTTGTTATTTTATGTTCATATACTATTGATGATTTGAGTACGAGCTTACTAAGCTTTTGAAAGCTTACTTTGTGTGTGTGTTTGAATTGTTTTGTAGATATCTAAGCTACCAAGCTCGGGGATCGTCAAGGATTGTCACCACATTATCGAATCTCATTTTGGTACTTTTGAAAATGTATATATTTGAAGTATGACATGTATAGGCTAGTAGTTGTAGAAGTATGATTTGTGATGTATATATTTGGCCAAGTGAATTGGCTAACTTGTGTTTGAACTTATAGTTTATAATGGTTTATGAATGATATGTGTTTGAACATATATGCTTTTTTTCATGCTTGTAGGTTGACCTAAAAAGGGGGTGGAAATTTGGTTTAAACCAAGCCTGGATTGTGCCACACGGCTATAGCACATGGGCGTGTTTATTGGCCATGAGCTTAAGTCAGTAGCTAGCTAAGAACCACACGACCATAGCACACGGGCGTGTTTGTTGGTCGTGGGTAAAAGTCAGTATGTATGCTCATGTGGGGCACACGGCCTGGTCACACGGGCGTGTGACCTTAATAGAATTGAGAAACTTTGCTTAGTTCTAAAAATTTTGAATGTGTTCGGTTTAGTCCCGACCTATTCCTAATGTATGTTTAAGGTCTCGTTGACTTAAGAAAGGGACTTTATGTTGATGTTTGACATGATGCTATGATATTTGTGAAATGAATACGAAGTGTTTCAATATGTTCGGTAATGCCGCTTAACCCTAATCCAGCGACGGATAAGGGTTATGGGTGTTACATATTTAGTTGGTACCGGGAACTTCACCAATATCTATAGCTCCGTATAGAATGGCTCAGACAGAGTTGAAAGAATTGAAAGCTCAATTGCAAGAGTTAACAAACGACAGAGTTTTTCACCCTGGGTGTGCCAGTATTGTTTGTAAAGAAGAAAGACAGGTCAATGAGAATGTGTATTGACTATCGACAGCTCAACAAGGTTACGATAAAGAGCAAGTATCCATCTCCGAGAATAGATGATTTGTTTGATCAGTTGAAAGGTGCAATAGTATTTTCGAAGATTGATTTGAGATCGGGTTATTATCAATTGAGAGTTAAAGATTCAGATGTGCCTAAAACTGAGTTCAGAACGAGCTATAGACATTATGAATTTCTTGTTATGCCTTTTGGATTGACTAATGCTCATGCCATTTTTATGGATTTGATGAATCAGATATTTAGTGTAACACCCCTAACCTGTATCCGTCGCCAGACTAGGGTTAAAGGCATTACCAGACAAATCGGAACATTTTACAGACGATTCATTTACATTATCCAAAATCATGGTCAAACATTATCATAGAGTCCCTTATTTAGGTCATCGAGACGTTAAACATGCATTATAAAGGGGTCGGGACTAAACTGAGTTCATACAAAAATTTTTGAAACTTAAACAAATTTTCAAAGTTGCACAGGTCACACGCCCGTGTGAACAGGCCGTGTGCCTCACATGGCTTTAGACAGCCCATGGGTCTAGGCCGTGTCAAAACAGGGCATACATACTGACTTGTCCACATGGCCCCAAGTGTAATATCCCTCACCCTTATCTGACGCCAGGATAGGGTTCAAGGCGTTATCGGGGTTTCACATTCACAAACATATTAAATTAGGTCACCGAGTTTCACTCAAATTTAAAACTTTTCAAACATGTACATCTCGTCCCTTAAATAGGCCTTCGAGGCCTAAAACATACCTAGGGGAAGTTCGGGACAAAACCGGGGACATTCGATAAACTTTGGGTACCTTGGAAAATTTCCTTTACTTTGAAGTGACAAACGCCCGTGTGGGTGGGGCTGTGTGATCTCACACACCGTGTGGCTTGGGACACGCCCATGCCCTCAGCCCATGTGCAACACTGACTTTAACCTTATCATACAATTAGGGGCACACGGCCAAGACATACGCCCATATGGCTTGCCTGTGTACAACACTGACTTAAACTTTTAGGTGCAGGGGACGCATAGACATACCACACACCCATGGGAGTGGCTCGTGTGTCACACACGGCCTAGACACACTCCTGTGTGCCCAACTGTGTGGACCCTAATAGGCTATTTTCCAAGCCTTTGGTCACCCTTTTCAACACTTATACATAATGATTATCAAATGCAAAGCAAAACATGATTATATTCTTATAAATATTCTTGGCAAAACTTATTGCATAGAAACCTCATATCATTGGTTTCACACAGGCCAGGTTATTTCCCATCTTGTATTTATGGGTTTCCATGTTACTTTAACACATTAAAGATTGGCTCGTTCTTGTGACTCATTGCCAATTGGAAACAAACCATCATATATGAAAATAAGCCAATTCATATAAAAAAAAAGATAGATACATCTTTACATGCCTTTATTTGGCAAATCAATAGACACGTATAACAAAATACTCAAGAGTCCTATACATGAAACTGAACAAAATAGAAATGTCTTTATACCAAAGTTGGTCTAGTTGATAGTGTGATGACTCTTGAACTGCCTTCCAATCCTTACAAGTCCTCGAGCTCTGTAAAACAGGGGAAAGGAGAGGGGTAAGCATTTACATGCTTAGCAAGCTCGAATAATCAAAAAGTAAACTTACCAAGTAATTAGCATACATCAATAATAGATTGTAACACCCTATACTCTTATCCGTTGCCGGAATAGATTCATAAGGTATTTCCAAACAGAAACAGATCAGACTAGCCATTCATAATCAATCATGCATAACAAAATATAGTTTCTTTAATCATTCAACCATGAATAAAATTTAACCAAAGTTAAAGTAACTAATAAATTTCAAGATATTTGACACATAAGTCCATAGAACCATAAACTAATATTTAGGAAATTAGCAAGCCATTTTCGCATGGCTAAAATATTTACATTTTAAAAATATAACTTACTTTACTAAGGAGAGTTAAGCCTATACATGCCATATCTCAAATATAAACTATCAAAAGTACCAAAACAGTGACGATAGTGTAGATGATTTTGAACTTGAAATCCCTGAGCTCGTAGCTTTCAACAAAATCTATAAAATAGGACAACATAAAACATTCACAATAAGCCATTAAGCTTAGTAAGTCTTAAGTATCTTAAACAACAAAACTTATTTATACACATTATATCATATTCGAAATATAAAACCAATTGACCGAAAGTACATAACCATGTAAAATCCATTTCAACTACTTATTATTTCTTCAGAGTTCGAATTTCATAATCATACCTTTTAAATGACTCGTAGTAACTCATCGATTTAACCTTATAATTTCAATGATCATAATTTTATGTATATAACATATACTTCCATGTACTAAATTCAAGATGGCCGAATATAAATATACACAACTACCTTCCATATACTTCTCATTTCAATTCATACCTTAATTCACATCTCTTCATATGTATAACAATTTATACGTCCCTGGACAATTTAATATATCGAATGAATCTAGATATCGTATAGTTTAATCTCATATTCATAGACTTTTATTGTTTCACCGGCAATTTTCCTGCTAGGTATAAACCCGAACTTAACACCGGCACGAGGCCTGCTAGGTATAAACCTGAATTTATCACCGGCACGAGGCCTGCTAGGTATAAACCTGAATTTATCACCGGCACGAGGCCTGCTAGACATTAAGTCTGAAACTCATTCACCGGCATTATGCCTGCTAGGCTCATGGCCCGAAACAATTCCACCTACTAAAAGCTTGCTGAGCCATAGACCCGAATAATAATTCGAATACAAATTTCACAAATTCATAACATATACACTTCTTATATTTATGCATTTCACATAAGCTAATCACATTAGTCCTCTTTAACTACATTCACGTATAATCACTTGATAACTATCACACTATTGTTTCTTAATCTACCACTACATATCTCCCATCTAATGAATACATCTCACAGCAAGATGATCATAACAAATTTCCTTATTTAAATCTCATGCATACTATTCGGTTTCAAGTATGTGTATATATATATATATATGCTAAAAGTATGGAAAATTTCTCGTGACATATCATGATTCATTCATAAATAGCTTATGTTTAAATACTGAAAACTTACCTCAAGTATTTTCCGAGCAACTACGGGTCGGCTACTCAACTACTTTAGCTTTTCCCTTATCCGAATTTGTCCCTCTATGCTCTTGAGCTTAATTCAAAAAAAAAAATTTAAACTAATCATTATTCGACTATTCAAGCATTACTTCAAAATATAATATATATACATATTCGACTTTCACATATATAGATCATAGTAAACAAAAAAATAAAATACTTTATAGGTCATCTTTGAGCTTTCTATTTTCATCAATTTGAACCATTCCTTGGCCAAATATTTCATTCGGCATTAAGATACAAACAAGTTAACATTTTCTTTATACACACCCTCAAGACCACATGCATAATTCATTTATTTTAAAGCACATATCACACAACAGCTTAACTAAAGTTTCATTCATTCACAACATATAAACCTTATTAAGCTCATACCTTGTACACACCAAACCGAATTCAAGTGGAGAAATTATTACAACTAAAACACTTTCCAAAATCAACTTAACCATTTAGCCACATAACAGGGTAAGTAACACTCACAATTGTAAACACCTTGCACACATTCGAGACACATAGTAACATACAAAATTAAACAAATAGAAAGGTCAAAAGCATGTCTTAATATAAACACCATAATTCATATTAACTTAGAGACATACATAAAAATCTATATGACTAAAGGTTCATGTATTCATGATAAATGTGTTTATTATAATTGTATCCTTAATATAAGCTTGGTATAAAATTTACCATTTATATTCAACCAAATCAATACATATACATACATGATATACACTTACTCATATGCCAAAGTCATACTTACCCTTAACGAAACAAAACACATTGTTTAGTCAATAAAACTAATCACGAACCACATACAACATTTATTTGAACATATTTATACCTCGTAACTAAGCTTAATTCTCACCTATCAATCATCATCCTAACATATACATGTAAGATACAAATAAATACTTAGTCCACTACCGTACATCATTTAACATGATAATTTCCATTTTCAATATCATAGAGACCTAGGTTGGCTGAACATATATAATTTCACATATGCGTAAACATTACTCACATTCCATTACTTACATTATTCAAAATCATACCATTAAATTAATGCATAAAGCCGAACCTTTAGACATTCAAACATATACTTTATTTTTTTTTCAAATCACCCAAACAGCAATTACTCACATTCTAACATTTTAATACAAAACATTTGTTCAAGTCATTTATCAAGTTCAAGTTCGGCTATTACACATATAAGTACTAGCAATTTAAATTTTAACTAGTTCAAACTTCTCTCATCAACAATTATCCATCAAAACATAAGGACAATAATCTAACCCCTTCATTATCTACCATGGCCGAATGCTCAAATCATCACCCAAATTCAAAATTTTGACATGGGCTAAGTAAGGAACTTGGTAACTAACTTAAAATAAGCTAAAATTTCAAAATCTAACATGAATTACTAAGCTTGTTTCAAGCTTAAGATGACCGAATGGTTTTGCTCCTTTTTCTTTCTTTAAAATCGGTGAAGAAGAACAAAGATGAACACTTTGTTTTCTTCAACCTTTTTTTCTATTTTTAACTATCATTATTATAAAATATAAAGCCATTTAGTTGCCATAATACTAATAGATAATACATATATTTTATAGTAAATAACAACATGGCCAGCCACTATCTTAAAATGGATAATTTGACATACAAGTCCATTCTTTTCTTTTCTTTTCTTTTTCATGCATTAATAGACCACTACAATTTAACCTATCACATTTTCAAAATTTCTCACATAAGTCCTATTTAATAAATTTCACATACAAATGACAAAATCAAAGCATGAAACTTTTACACATGCACTTACACATATAATAAACATAGAATATAACGTTTAATTATTTTTGTGACTCGGTTTTGTGGTCCCGAAACCACTTTTCGACTATTGTCAAATTAGGGCTGTCACAACTCTTCCCCCCTAAGAAATTTTCATCCCTGAAAATCTTACCAGCAAATAAATTAGGGTATCGTTCTTTCATGGAGTCTTCAAGCTCCCACGTTGCTTCTTCAACTCCGTGTTTGACCCACAACACTTTCACTAACGAAATTGTCTTGTTCCGCAATTCTTTCACCTCGTGAGCCAAAATATGAATCGGTTCCTCTTCATAGCTCAAATCAGACTGAATTTCTATCTCTGATGGACTAATCACATGAGAAGGATCGGATTTGTACCGACGGAGCATTGAAACATGAAAAACATTGTGAATCTTTTCAAGTTCAGGCGGAAAAAGTAGTTTATATGCAACCGGCCCAATCCTTTCTGTAATTTCATATGCTCCGATAAATCTTGGGCTCAATTAGCCTTTACGGCCAAATCTAAGTAGCTTTTTCCAATGTGAAACTTTGAGAAACACTCTGTCTCCGACTTGATACTCAATATCTTTCCGTTTCAAGTTTGCATACGATTTTTTGACGATCTGATGCTGCTTTCAGACTTCAATGGATCACTTTAACTCTTTGTTCGACCTCTTTAATCAAATCAACTCCGTAAATCTTATTCTCACTGAGTTGGGTCCAAAACAAATGTAACACCCTGAACCCGAGACCATCTCCGGTGTCGGACACGAGGGGTTAACAAGCCAAATCCACATATTGCACCCACCAATTTGACATTTCCAGACAGGCTGGAAATCTGCGTCACTGTCGCCTTAAAAATCATATCTCGAGTTTCAAAACTCGGAAACTGATTCCGTAAATTTTCCCTGAATTTAGACTCATATATCCATCCATGGATTTATTTTTAGAATTTTTGGTCAGGCCAATTGGTACAGTTTATTAGTAAAAGTCACCCATGTTACAGGGATCGACTGCTCTGACCTTCGCGCATTACAACTTGAATATCTCCCTGTACAGGGCTTTAATACTGGTACCGTTTGTTTCTAATGAAACTAGACTCAAAATGGAATCTTCACATATAAGGCATGACTTATAATTCTTTCTGTATAATTTATAGTAAATTTTTAAAATCACGACAGGGGACCCAGAAACCGTTCTGGCCCTGTCTCACAATAGCTTTAATATCTCTTAACATGTAACTCCTATGACCGTTTTGTTTCATCCATATGAAAGAAGACTCATCAAGGTTCATTTACATAACTTATTCACTATTTAATACCATTCCTACAAATTTTGGTGATTTTTCAAAACCACAACACTGCTGCTGCCAGCATCTGTTTTCAAGGTAACCATTACCTATTTCATGATTTCCACGATTCAATTGGCCCTTTTGCATACATAGCACAAAGTGTGATCACGATTAACCATTCCAATGGCTAATCTTTTCAAACAATTCCATACCCCATAATGATCATCATACAATCGATTATAGAATCATACTAAAGCGTATATAAGCCATTTTCGCATGGCTATCCAAGCTTACACAAAACCGAAAGGTACATGACCTTCAACAATAGGGTAGTCCTATACATGCCATTTCAAAGTTCAACCAAAATTATACCAAAATGGAGGCTTTGATAGTGTAGATGACTTCGACTTTAATGATCCCGAATCCGATCGCTAACGAGCAAAATCTATAAAACAGAGAGCCAAAGCAACGGGTAAGCATTTTTTATGCTTAGTAAGTCTCAAGCAATAAAATCAGCTTTAACTAAAGCATTACATTCACATAGCCAAATGAATCATTTCATTAATACACATTCACATAATCATACTTACTTCACACTTCATCATTATACACTTTCACAAGATATCAACCAATTCAATAGCTGAAAACTCGTTAGTCGATTGAGCGAATGTTACTCAAACATATCGACTTTTCCAATGCACATATAAACATACCTTATTCTTTGGGCTTTTCGAGCGTACTAATTAAATTTATTACAGCAACCAACGCTCACCTCCAGCCCAAGCTTCTTGAATACAACCGGATATAACCACATGCACGAATGCCTTGGTCTTAGCCGGATAGAACGACTTGCACAAATGCCTTGGGTATTAGCCCGGATTTAACAACTTGCACGAATGCCTTGGTCTTAGCCGGATGTAGTCACTAGCACAATTGCCTTGGTCTTAACCGGATATAATTACTAGCATAAATGTCTTCGGGACTTAGCCCGGATATCATTCAATTGCTCATGCACACATATACATCAATAATCATTACACATCCATATTTCATTTTCACATAATTCGAGTAGGGTCATTTCTTGAGGACTTACCTCGGATGTCGTCGGACGGCTTCAATGGCTATTCGACCACTTATTCCTTCCCTTTATCGGATTTAGCTCCCCTTTGCTCTTGAGCTTAACAAATACAAGTAGAAGTATTCAATATTTTTATCAATAATGTTTACTTGTCAATCACATTCGGCATCTCATATCATCTCGCTTTATTATAATTTATCATTCAACCTTTAAACCAAAACGCCATTATATGACCACATATACATACATCCATATATTTAAGCTCAAGAATTTTAATATAACATCAAGTGCTCAAATTACTCATGTGGCCGATTATACATGGTCATAATACACAAAAATCAAAAATAAATTCCAAGACTTTCACATCATATATGTACTAAGCGAATCGTTGGCCAAGTTCACATACATTCTTCAACAATTCCTTCTTTAAACAAACACATCTAAGCCTTCCTTTCATATTATCAACTCCAACCATATACATTATTTAAGTATAACATTTTCATATTCGCAATAGTATTACACATAATAGCCGATTCTTCTTACTTTGTATTTATGCATCTACTTGATCATTCGTTTAGTTCAAGCACCCATACACCAAGATTCATCAAGTTTAGCATGAAACATAACCTTAATCCTCAATAACCATTATGGCCGAAAGTTCTAGTCACCCCAAAATCACAATTTCTAACATGGGTCACCTAAAAAAAATACTTGGTAACTAGCTCAATTTCATCTAAAATTTCAAGGATTCATCTGAATTTCTCACCTTATTTATGGCTTAGAAACCAAATGGTTGCTCTCTTTTCTCCCTTAGAATCGGCCAAGAAGAATCAAGAACAAAGACTTGTTTCTTTCACCCATTTCTAATTATTCCTTAAATCATAAAGGCAACAACCATTTCCCCTAAACATCTTCCATGGCCGAACACTTGTATTACTACCACCTTCAAAATTTTGACATGGGCAAGTAAAGGACTTAGTAACTAGCTTCATATATGCAAAGATTTCAAAGACTAACATGGATTCCATACCTTAGTTCAAGCTCAAGTGACCGAATGCTAACTCTTCCCTTTTCTTCTTGAAGGATCGGCTAAGCTAGGAGGAAGATGAACCAAACTTTTTTTTTCTTTGCTCAATACACGGCAATGGGGAGGGGGCAACCACACATACCCATTTTTTTTTTCTTTTCTTCCTACTAACACCAATATAATAACCATTCTAACATCAACCATTAGCAAAACATGTTGGAAACATGTTCCTTTGCCCATAATTTGTCATGGCCTACCACTAACCTTAGGAAATGGGATAATTGACATGCAACTCCATTTATTTCACTTCATGCATTATTAGGCCACTTAAAAATTCACCTATCACATTTTCAAGTCCTAACACATGGGTCCTTTCTTATAAATTAGCACCTAATTAATAAAAATCAAGACACGAAATATTTACGCATACAAATTCCACATACAATAAGCACAGAATATAACACCTAATTATTCTTGTGACTCGGTTTTGTGGTCCCGAAATCAGTCTCCGACTAGGGTCACATTAGGGGTGTCACAACAAAGGCGTACGACATTTACGACCGTACAAAGCTTCGTAAGGTGCCATCTTGATACTCGATTGAAAACTATTATTATATGCGAATTCAACTAAAGGCAAGTATCGTTCCCATGAAGCATTAAACTCAAGGATGCAACATCTCAACATGTCCTCGAGTATCTGAATAATTCGCTCGGATTGACCATCGGTCTGGGGATGAAAAGCGGTGCTAAAATGCAACTTAGTACCCAATGCTTCTTGCAATTTCTTCCAAAACCGTTATGTGAATCTCAGATCTCTATCCGACACAATAGAAGTAGGTACCCCGTGTAACCTTACAATCTGAGAAACATACAATTCGGCTAGCTTATCAAGTGAATAACCTGTACATACGGGAATAAAATGAGCCGACTTTGTCAATCTATCAATAACAACCCAGATCGCATCTTTCTTGCTTGGTGACAATGGTAACCCAGATACAAAATCCATCGTAACCCGATCCCACTTCCATTCAGGTATCATGATCGGCTGAAGTATCCCGAAGGCACTTGATGTTTCGCTTTCACTTGTTGACATATCAAACACTTCGAAACAAAGTCAGAAATGTCTCGTTTCATACCATGCCACCAGTATTGTTGTTTTAGATCATTGTACATTTTCGTACTACCCGGGTGAACTGATATTCGACTACTATGAGCCTTGCCCAAAATCATCGGAATAAGCTCTGAATTTCTTGGAACACATAATCGATTTCTAAACCTCAAACAATCATTGCTATCAATAAAAAATTTTGAATCCTGTTTCAATACACATAGTGCTCGTTTTGCAACTAATTCATCATCAACTTTTTTAGCTTCACGGATTTGTTGCATCAATAACGATTTTGCTTTTAACTCCGCTACTAACATACCTTCAGCGGACACAGAAAGGTGCACATTCATTGCTCGCAATGCAAATAGTGACTTATGGCTTAAAGCATCAGCGATCACATTAGCTTTTCCCGGATGGTAATCAATGATAAGCTCGTAATCTTTCAATAATTCTAGCCACCGTCTTTGTCTCAAATTCAAATCCCTCTGAGTCATCAAGTACTTGAGACTTTTGTGATCAGAATACAGATGGCATTTTTCCCGAACAAGTAGTGGCGCCAAATTTTTAAAGCAAAAACGATAGCAACTAACCCGAGATTGTGACAGCCCTAGTGTGACCCTAGTCGGGAAGTGGTTTCGGGACCACAAAACCGAGTCATAAAAATAATTAATTGCTATATTCTATGCTTATTATGTGTGTACATGAGTATGTGGAAGTTTCATTCTCTAATTTTTCCAATTGCATGAGAAATTATTAAATAGGGATCAATATGAGACATAGTGAAATATGATAGGCTAATTTTAAATGGCTTATTAGTGCATGTTAACACAAAGGTGGACTTGCATGTCAAGTTGCCCAATTTCTTTATAGTGGCCGGCCAAGATGGAATGTTGATGGGCAATACATATGTTTAATTAGATATTATAATAAGAAATTGGGTTATTGGAAATAAAATAATGTTAGTAAAAGAAGGAAAAAGAAAAAAAAATGCTCATCTCTCTTCCCTATTGCCGTGACTTGAGAAGAAGAAGGAGTGTTCATGTTTTCTTTCTTTTGCAATTGCCATAACTAGAGGAAGGGGAAGAAGGAAGATTCGGCCAAGGTGGTCCTCTAGATTAAGGTATGTTCAAGGGTATCTTTGGAAGTATATACAACCTTTGGGTGATGAGTCTAAATTCTATCTATCTCATGGTTGGATTTGGGGTTGATGGAGAGTTAGAATTTGGCTAAGGAGCCTAAAAATTTTGGTTGATACCTTGATGCTATTAGCATGCTAGTTATATGGATGTGTTAAGTTGCTTGAGATGTTAGCATGAAAGTTGGAATTGTTAAGCTAATTTGTTGGAAGTGCCGAATTTAGGACTAAGAAGAGAATGAGTATTCGGCTAACATAGTGAAAAGGTAGGTGTTGCCGATTGTTAGATTTAGACTATGGGAGTGGCTATAATGGGCATTAAGATGTAGAACTTAAGAAATGTAGTTATATGTGAATTTACATGATGTTACAAATAGATATGAAAATATATGCTAGATTAGGAAAATTTGATTAAGTGTTCATGAGATGAAATTAGGTGTTTAAAAGATGTTATAGTTGACATTGTATATATATATACATACATTCGGCCATCTAATTGAGTATGAAGGTGGTGTTAAATCTAATTGTGATGCCCATTTGGAAGTGTATATATATATATATAAATATACATAAGTATGCCGTTCGTGATGTTACCTTTAATTATGTGTATAATCGACTAAATGGGTAATTAGTGAGCATGGTTGCCGAATATACAAACATACATATGCATGTGTAATTGAATTATGAATGTTTAGCAAGATGGTTAAACTAGTTGATTTATTGATTAAGCTCAAGGAGTTAAAGGAGGAGAATCAAGCAAGGGAAAGACGAAGGTCATCGAGTAGCCGACTTGGAACTATTTTACCCAACACAAGGTAGGTCACTAAGCATATATTTTTTATTGATTTAAATAGACATAATGTCTATGTAATTATGCCGAAAGGAATGATAAATTTATATACATGTATTGATATGGTGATGAAAGTATTGAATGAAAAGAAAAGAGCTGAGATGTATTGAGTTGTTGATTTCAGCACTAAGTGTGCGGGTATAAACATTTATGATCATGAGATTGGCACTAAGTGTGCGGGTTTAAAATTTGTACAGCACTAAGTGTGCGAGTTTGATTATATAGCACTAAGTGTGCGAGTTGATTATATAGCACTAAGTGTGCGGACTCACTATATGTTTTTGAATCACTATTGACACTGAGTGTGCGACATTATTGTGTTGATCACGGACAGCGGATCGAGTAAGTACCTTGAGTTCATGGCTAATACGCGCTATGTTTATATTTGGAGTTGAGCTTGGTAAGTTTTGAACCTATGTGACAATTTTAATTTAAGTCACGTACATAAGAATTATCGTGGAATAAGTGTAAGGTCATTTAGTTGTATGATTGTAACGAAAACAAAATGATGTATAAAAAAGGCCTCAAATATCCTATTGATTAGTATATGGAATGTGAATGTGTAACTTGGTATGAGATTGAATCGAAAGGTCTAAGGAACTATGGTATAGTTCGGTTTGGATGGAGTAATTAGCCTCGTTCCATTTTGTTTCCTCTTGTGATAATGTTATTAATGGATGGTAGTGCATTGCTTATGACTTACTGAGTTATATACTCATTCGGTGTTTGCTTGTCACCTATTTTAGGTTCCTTGGACTCGTCATTTTGCGTGCTCGGACCGTCATCTAAGTCATCACACCGGCTAGCAACTTTTGGTATCTTCTCTTTAGTTGGTCTAGGAGAACATTTCGGCATGTATAGGCTATTATGTTTTGTTGAAATTTGGTATGTAAACTTTAGCCATGCGAAAATGGCATAATGTTCGGTTGGATTTGGTTCTATGATGTTTGGACACAAGTCTGGGTAATACGGTTTTGGTTGAGTATTGGTTGAGGCCTACTCGATTATTATGCCATATGTCATGGCTGATTATTTTCGGTGTTAAATTCATGATTTGGTAATAGTGTAGTAGGGAGAAGCTCGGTGATGATTAACCTTTGGCATGGCTAGTCATGGTGATAATTTGTAATATGTATGATGAATTATTAGTTAGATCAAGGAAAGATCATGAAATAGGCATAGTTTGCTTTAGTAACAGATTCTGACAGCAGCAGTGATGTGAGATTGAAAAATCACAAAAAATAGTATAAATGGAATTAAATAATGAATAAATTATGTAATCGAAGCTTGATGAGTCTATTTCCATACGGAAGAAACGAAACTACCATATGAGCTGTATGTTAGGAGATAATTAAATTCTTGTGAAACAGGGCCAGAGAGATTTCTGGATCCCCTGTTTCGACTTAGAAAATTCACCGTAAATTTTATTGAGATAATTAGAGGTCGTGCCTTATATGTACAGATTCGTTATCGAGTCTAGTTTCATTAGAGACAAACGGTATAGGCATTGAAGCCCTTTAAAGGGAGATATTTAAATCGTAATGTACAGAGGTCAGTGCAGTCAAACCTTGAAATAGGGGAGAGTTTAATGAATAAACTGTACTAATTGTCCCAACCAAAAATTCTACAAAAATTTACCCATATAGATATATGAGTCTAGTTTTGGATAAAATTTACGGAATTGGATTTCAAGTTCCAGAACTCAAGATATGATTTTTAAAGCGACTACGATACAGTTAGCCAGCTTGCCTGGAACAAAAAAATAAATAGGAAAAAAAAAAAAGAAGTAAGCTCGGTAACACCTCGTATTGGATTTCCGGTAACGGTCACGGGATTGGGGTGTTACATTTGATTGGTATCAGAGCTATGGTTTAGTCGGTTCTAGGACTACCATAGCACATATGAGTCTAGCTATACATGCCTTAATGTTAATGTTTAAATGTGTGATGACTTCTGACGGTTAAAATTTTTGTTTTGATTAGTAAATGGATCCCGGTGTAGAGAGAACCTTGGCGGATGACGTTGAAAGTGTAGCGGCTGCTCCTGCACAAGGGACGCTGCCTGTTGAACCTCAGTCATCTGCGAATAATCAAGGTGAGGGGGCTAAACAAGCCTTCTTTACCATGATGAATGAGTGGGTCGCGCAATATGCCCGAACTAGTCCGGTTGTCCAACAATTTCGAATTTGAATAATCCACCCCAAGAGCCCGTAATGCCATCGCCATCGATCCCGTGAGGCTGAGTAAGCCACCTGTAGACTTGATTAGGAAGCGGGGCTGAGGAGTTCAGGCCATAGTTCTTGATGATGCCGAAAGGGCCGAGTTTCGCTTGATAACACCATTCGGTGTTTGATGAATCATGCACACCGATGAATGTCTAAAGTGTGCTATATCCTTGTTGCGGGACTCAGCCTACTATTGGTGGAGGACCTTGATTTCCATAGTCCCAAACGAACGAGTTACTTGGGATTTCTTTCAAACGGAATTTCGAAAGAAATATATTAGTCAACAGTTCATCGATCAAAAACGTAAGGAATTCTTGGAACTCAAGCAAGGCCGTATGACAGTATCTGAATACGAACATGAGTTTGTAAGACTCAGTCGGTATGCCCGGGAGTGTGTGGCTGATGAGATTGCTATGTGCAAAAGATTCGAAGAAGGATTGACTGAAGATTTAAAGCTACTAGTGGGTATTTTGGAGATAAAAGAATTCGTAACACTAGTTGAACGAGCCTGCAAGGCGGAAGAACTTGGAAAGGAGAAGAAGAAGGCTGAATTTGAAGTTAGAGACCATCGTAAAAGATCGACGGGTAAAGCTCCATTCTCGGCTGTAAAGAAGTTCAGGGAGGACACTAATAAATCGAGGATGACGGCGGGAATTTCCATTAGAGCACGACCATCGACAGACTCCCGAGCTACTTCGGTAGCTAGTATGGGCAATAATCGTCAAGAGAAACCTGAATGTCCCCAATGCGGAAGACGACACCTAGGTGAATGTTGGGGTAAGTCTACTAACAGGGCCTGTTATGGATGCGGTTCGAAGGACCACTTCATTAGAGATTGCACGGAGCTTGATGAGAAGAATAAGATGCAAGGTGCAAGACCTAGTGGAATGACAGCTAGAGGTAGATCACCGAGAATTTCAGGGGGTAGGGGTGGTTGTCAGAGAGGGGCCCCCGACACTACTGTTCGAGCCGAGACCGACTCTGCTAGAGCATATGCCATTCGCAAGACGAGAAGAGGCATCCTCCCTTGACGTCATCACTGGTACCTTCACTCTCTTTGATACTAATGTGATTGCATTGATTGACCCTGGCTCTACTCATTCATATGTATGTGAAACCTTAGCATCCAGTAAGACTCTACCTGTTGAGCCTACTGAGTTCGTAATTCGAGTGTCAAACCCTTTGGGTCAATACGTACTTGTTGATAAAGTGTGTAAGAGATGCCCTCTAATAATCCGAGAATCCTGTTTTCCGGCCGATTTGATGCTTTTAACGTTTGACGAATTTGATGTTATTCTTGGTATGGATTGGTTGACCATACATGATGCAGTGGTGAACTGCAAAAGAAAAACCATCGATTTGAGGGGTGCAAATGATGAGGTAGTCCGAGTTGAGTCTACCGAGTTGAAGGGGGTGCCAGCGATAATATCTTCAATGACCATTCAGAGATATGTGAAAAAGGGGTGTGAAACATACCTTGCGTATGTATTTGATAGCAAAGAGACGGAAAGGAAACTTGAATCAGTACCAGTGGTTTGTGAGTATTCAGATGTTTTTCTTGAGGAGTTACCGGGATTGCCACCGGTTCGAGAGGTGGAATTCGGCATCGAGATTGTACCTAGTACCACGCCAATCTCAATAGCCCTGTATCGTATGGCATTAACGGAATTAAAGGAATTGAAAGTTCAATTGCAAGAATTGATGGATAGAGGTTTCGCTCGACCGAGTTTCTCTCCATGGGGCGCACCCGTATTGTTTGTGAAAAAGAAGGATGGAACCATGAGATTGTGCATCGACTATCGTCAGTTGAATCAAGTGACCATAAAGAATAAATACCCGTTGCCACATATTGATGATTTGTTTGATCAATTAAAGGGAGCCTCAGTATTTTCCAAGATAGATTTGAGATCTGGTTATTATCAGTTGAGGGTTCGAGACTCGGACATACCCAAAACCGCTTTTAGAACGAGGTACGGTCACTACGAATTCTTAGTGATGCCGTTTGGGCTCACTAATGCCCCTGCGGTATTTATGGATTTAATGAATCGAGTATTCAGGCCATACTTGGATCGATTTGTGGTTGTGTTTATTGATGATATTTTAGTTTATTCACAAGGTGAAGCCGAACACGCCGAGCATTTGAGGTTAGTATTATAGATTTTGCGAGACAAGCAGTTATACGCAAAATTCAGTAAATGTAAATTTTGGTTGAAAGAGGTTAGCTTTTTGGGGCACGTGGTGTCCGTGATCGGTGTTAGAGTGGATCCGAACAAAATTTCTGCCATACTCGATTGGAAACCTCCGAGGAATGTTTTGAAGTTAGGAGCTTTTGGGACTTGCGGATACTACCGACGGTTTGTAAGGGGTTTCTCGATGATAGCTGCACTGATTGATGAAACTACTCCAAAAATATGTTGAGTTTGAATGATGAAAACTGCCGAAGAGTTTCGATCGACTAAAGACTGCTTAACCGAAGCTCGGTGTTAGTACAACCGAGTCCGTAAAGAGTTTGTCATTTATAGTGATGCATCCTTACTTGGGCTAGGTTGTGTGTTGATGCAAGAAGGTCGAGTTGTGGCTTACGCGTCGAGACAATTAAAGCCGCATGAGAGAAACTATCCGACCCACGATCTTGAATTAGTAGCCATAGTGCTCGCCTTGAAAATATGGCGACATTACTTGTTTGGAGAAAGGTGTCATATTTATTCGGACCACAAGAGTCTAAAATATCTGATGACTCAAAGAGATCTAAATCTACGACAAAGACGTTGGCTTGAGTTGTTGAAGGACTATGAACTTGTTATTGATTACCACCCGGGAAAGGCTAACGTGGTTGCCGATGCTTTAAGTTGGAAAGCACTATTTGCTTTGAGAGCGGTGAATGCTCACTTATCCGTCTCACCCGATGGGGTGCTAGTAGCTGAATTAGAGGCCAAACCATTATTGATTCGTCAAATACTTGAGTCTCAGAAAGTCGACGCTGAATTGTTCACTAAACGAGTTGAATGTGCTTCGAATGAGGAATCGGAGTTTTGGATTGACACAATGATTGCTTGACGTTCAGAGGTCGATTATGTGTTCCAAGAAATTCGGAACTTATTTCGACGATTTTGGACAAGGCTCATAGTAGTCGAATGTCAGTCCACCCGGGTAGTACTAAAATGTACAATGACCTGAAACTCCAATTTTGGTGGCCCGGTATGAAACGAGACATTTCTGAATTTGTCTCAAGGTGTTTGATATGTCAACAAGTGAAATCGGAACATCAAGTGCCATCGGGATTACTTCAGCCAATCATGATACCCGAATGGAAATGGGATCGAATAACAATGGACTTTGTATCTGGGTTACCGTTGACTCAAAGTAAGAAAGACTCGGTCTGGGTCATTGTCGATAGGTTGACCAAGTCTGCTCATTTTATCCCTATCCGTACGAATTTTTTGCTTGATAAATTGGCAGAATTATATGTCTCCCAAATAGTTCGATTGCATGGGGTACCCATTTCCATTGTGTCGGATAGAGACCCAAGATTTACCTCGCGATTTTGGAAGAAATTACAAGAAGCATTGGGTACTAAGATGCATTTTAGCACCGCATTTCACCCCCAGACTGATTGCCAATCTGAACGAACAATTCAGATACTCGAGGATATGTTGAGATGTTGCGTCTTAGAGTTTTGTGGTTCATGGGAAAGATATTTGCCTTTGATTGAATTAAACACAACAATAGCTTTCAATCAAGCATTAAGATGGCACCTTACGAGGCTTTATACGGTCGTAAATGCCGAACCCCATTATTTTGGACTGAACTTAGTGAAAGTAAAATTTTTGGGGTTGATTTGATTAAGGATGCTGAGCAGAAAGTTCGAGTAATTCGTGAAAGTTTGAAAGCCGCTTCGGATCGTCAAAAGTTGTACGCGGATTCAAAGAGAAAAGACATTGAATATCGGGTTGGGGACAAGGTATTTCTCAAAGTTTCACCCTGGAAGAAGGTGCTTAGATTTGGCCGTAAGGGCAAATTGAGTCCGAGATTCATCGGCCCGTATGAAGTATCCGAACGAGTTGGACCATCAGATACCGATTAATTTTGCCCCGAGCTTGAGAAGATTCACAACGTTTTCATGTCTCGATGCTTGACGATATAGGTCCGATCCATCACACGTAATCACTCCATCTGAGATCGAGATTCGGCCTAATTTGAGTTATGAAGAAGAGCCGATTCGTATTTTGATGCGTGAAGTGAAAGAATTGCGAAATAAGAAGATCCCATTAGTGAAGGTGTTGTGGCATAAACACGGAATCGAAGAAGCCACTTGGGAACTTGAGGACTCTATGAAGAATCGATATCCTAAATTGTTCACTGGTAAGATTTTTGGGGACGAAAATTTCTTATGTGGGGGAGAGTTGTGACAGCCCTAGTGTGACCCTAGTCGGGAAGTGGTTTCGGGACCACAAAACCGAGTCATAAAAATAATTAATTGCTATATTCTATGCTTATTATGTGTGTACATGAGTATGTGGAAGTTTCATTCTCTAATTTTACCAATTGCATGAGAAATTATTAAATAGGGATCAATATGAGACATAGTGAAATATGATAGGCTAATTTTAAATGGCTTATTAGTGCATGTTAACACAAAGGTGGACTTGCATGTCATGTTGCCCAATTTCTTTATAGTGGCCGGCCAAGATGGAATGTTGATGGGCAATACATATGTTTAATTAGATATTATAATAAGAAATTGGGTTATTGGAAATAAAATAATGTTAGTAAAAGAAGGAAAAAGAAAAAAAAATGCTCATCTCTCTTCCCCATTGCCGTGACTTGAGAAGAAGAAGGAGTGTTCATGTTTTCTTTCTTTTGCAATTGCCATAACTAGAGGAAGGGGAAGAATGAAGATTTGGCCAAGGTGGTCCTCTAGATTAAGGTATGTTCAAGGGTATCTTTGGAAGTATATACAGCCTTTGGGTGATGAGTCTAAATTCTATCTATCTCATGGTTGGATTTGGGGTTGATGGAGAGTTAGAATTTGGCCAAGGAGCCTAAAAATTTTGGTTGATACCTTGATGCTATTAGCATGCTAGTTATATGGATGTGTTAAGTTGCTTGAGATGTTAGCATGAAAGTTGGAATTGTTAAGCTAATTTGTTGGAAGTGCCGAATTTAGGACTAAGAAGAGAATGAGTATTCGGCTAACATAGTGAAAAGGTAGGTGTTGCCGATTGTTAGATTTAGACCATGGGAGTGGCAATAATTGTGACAGCCCAAAATTGACCCTAGTCGGGATGTGGTTTCGGGAGCACAAAACTGAGGCATAAAAATAATTTAAAATTTATTTTGATGCCTATAATATGTGTGTGCTCATGTGTGACATTTTTGATGATTGATTTAGTGTTATAAAGGTGAATTTCACTAGAAGGGACTTAGTAGTGAACTTTGAAAGTACGATAGGGAAATGTGTGATGACTAATTAAAGCATGCATGCAAAACTATGGACTTGCATGTCAAATTTCCCCAAAACAAGCTAGTGGCCGGCCATGACATGGTTTATGGGCAAAGAAAACATGTTGAAACATGTTTTGTTAATGCATGATGAATTAAATGATAAAATAATTAATGATGTTGGATGAGAAACAAAAAAAAATCAAAAAAATAGCTCATCCTTTCCCCCATTGCCGTGCAAGTGAAAGAAAAACAAGAAAAAAATTGTTCACCCTTGTTCTTTCCTTTTTGGCCGAAAATACTAAGGGAGGAGATAGGATTTTTGCTTCATGCTTGGTTTAGAAGAGATCTAGAAGGAGATTTGGCTAAATTTGCATCAAGATTAAGGTATGTATGAGGTTGTGTTAGGAGTTTCATGCATGTTTTGGTTGCTAACTTGATGTGCATGTTAGCCATGGTTCAAATCCTTGTTATGCCATGGAAATGGAATTTGGCCAAAGTTGTTATTGTGTTAAAGCCATTGCATGCTAAATGTGAAGCTTGCTAATGATGCATGCAATGATGGATTGACTACTCTTGAAACTTCTTTGTACCAATTTTAAGTAAGACATTGAGTTTTTTTTTTGTTTAACCATGATTGAAGTTGAAATGGGCATGATTGTGATGTATTCGGCCATGATGCATTCATGAGCATGGTTCATGCTTCTTGCATGTTAGTTAAAATTTGTGTTTTGGATGGCTATGGACACCTTGAAATTGGCCTTGCACTTATATGTGTATATATGATTGCACATGATATTTTGATTATGAAGAAAGTGATGAATATGTTGTTTAAAGAAGAAGTTTGTTGAAGAATGTTGTGAAATTTGCATGTACATTCGGCCTAGTACACATATGATGTGAAAATCTTGCAATTTATTTTTGATTTTATGCAAGAATGACTAAGCATAATCGGCCACATGAGGGGAATTATTGTGCATGCATTCGGTTAAAGGCAAGCTTAATGATGCCTATTCTTGACTTAGGCAATCGGCTACCTTGTTGTGAGCTAAGGCCGAATGTGTGCGTAATTAAAGAAAATTGACTAAAGTGCTTAGTTATGTGATGTTGAATCAATGATATGTGTATTCGGCCAAGGCTAGCAAGCGAGACTTTAATAAATTGAATTTGTTTGAATTAGCTCAAGAGCTTAGAGGGCCACAATTGGATAAGGGGAAGGAAAAAGTGATCGAATAGCCGTCAAAGCCGTTCGACAACATCCGAGGTAAGTCCTCAAGAAATGACCCTACTCGAATTATGTGAAATGAAAAATTGATGTGTAATGACTATTGATTTATGTGTGTATGAGTATTTGAATGATACTCGGGCTAAGTTCCGAAGGCGATTATGCTAGTGATATGTTTGTGTTTGAGCCTTAGTAACGAAAATGAAATATGAATGGGAAATGATTATTGATGTATATGTGTGCATGAGCAATTGAATGATATCCGGCTAAGTCCCAAGACATTTATGCTGGTAATTACATCCGGTTAAGACCAAGGCAATTGTGCTAGTGACTACATCCGGGCTAAGACCCGAAGGCATTTGTGCAAATTGTGAAATCCGGGTTAAGTCCCGAAGGCCTTTGTGCTGGTTACCATAACCGGGCTATGTCCCGAAGGCATTTGAACGAGTAGCTATATCCGGTTAAACTCCGAAGGTATGTGATTTGAAAATTATAAGCTTGCTGGAAAATTTTCAGCTAATGCACTTGTGAAACTTCCCAATAACAAGGTATGTGTTGTGTGTGCTTATGCGCGCTAGGAGTAAGAGCGTATGAATATTCGCTCCTATGATGGAACGAGTTATCGGCCTTAACGAAGCCGTTATTTGTGTATGAACATAAGAGTTGGGATGGTGAAGTAAGTATGATTATGTGAATGTGTATTAATGAAATGATTCATTTGGCTATGTGAATGTAATGCTTTGGTTAAAGCTGATTTTATTGCTTGAGACTTACTAAGCATAAAAATGCTTACTCCGTTGCTTTGGCTCTCTGTTTTATAGATTTTGCTCGGTAGCAATCGGATTCGGGATCATTAAAGTCGAAGTCATCTACACTATCAAAGCCTCCATTTTGGTATAATTTTGGTTGAACTTTGAAATGGCATGTATAGGACTACCCTAATGTTGAAGGTCATGTACCTTTCGGTTTTGTGTAAGCTTGGATAGCCATGCTAAAATGGCTTATATCGTTTTAGTATGATTCTATAATAGTTTGTATGATAATCATTATGGGGTATGAAATTGTTTGAAAGGATTAGCCATTGGAATGGTTAATCATAATCACACTTTGTGCTATGTGTGCAAAAAGGGCCATTTGAATCGTGGAAATCATGAAATAGGTAATGGTTACTTTGAAAACAGATGCTGGCAGCAGCAGTGGTGTGGTTTTTAAAAATCACCAAAATTTGTAGGAATGGTATTAAATAGTGAATAAATTATTTAAATGAACCTTAATGAGTCTACTTTCATGTGGAATAAATGAAACGGTCATAGGAGTTACATGTTAAGAGATATTAAAGCTATTGTGAGATAGGGCCAGAACGATTTCTGGGTCCCCTGTCGCAACTTTAAAAATTTATTATAAATTATCCAGAAAGAATTAGGAGTCATTCCTTATATGTACAGATTCCATTTTGAGTTTAGTTTCATTAGAAACAAACGACACCAGTATTAAAGCTCTGTACAGAGAGATATTCAAGTTGTAACGCGCGAAGGTCAGAGCAGTTGATCCCTGTAACATGGGTGACTTTAACTAATAAACTGTACCAATTGGCCCAACCAAAAATTCTAGAAATAAATCCATGGATGAATATATGAGTCTAAATTCAGGGAAAATTTACGGAATCAGTTTCCGAGTTTTGAAACTCGAGATATGATTTTTAAGGTGACAGTGACGCAGATTTCCAGCCTGTCTGGAAATGTCAAATTGGTGGGTGAAATATGTGGATTTGACTTGTTAACCCTCGTGTCCGATAACCGGCGATGGTCTCGGGTTCGGGTGTTACAATTTTATTGGTATCGAGCCACGGTTTAGTCGATTCTAGGACTACCGTAATATGTTTGGGGTCTAGCTATACATGCCATTAAGTGATAAATTGATAGTGTGGAGATTTCTGACAATTTGAATTTGTGTTTGTTTATAGCAACGGATCCCGATCCCAATCGAGCAATAGCTGATGATGTGGAGAGTGTGGCGCTGTTCTCGCAAGGGACAGCGCCGCAGACTCTCAACCTATGGCCAACAATCCGAATGATGAGGCTAGGCAAGCCTTTTATAGTGTGATGAATGATTGGTTCAACCAATACATTCAACTAACACAATTGTTCCACAACCTCCATTCCCGACTAATGCAACCCTCAAGACCTACAATACCTCCCAGAATCGACCAAATAAGGTCAAGTAAGCCCCAGCTGATGAATTCGTAAACATGGGGCCACTGAATTCAAGGCTACGGATAGCGACGATGCCGAGCAAGCTGAATTTTGGTTGGATAACACTATCCGGGTGCTCGATGAGCTATCTTGTACACCCGATGAGTGCTTAAAGTGTACCATCTCCTTGCTACGCGATTCCGCCTATTATTGGTGGAGTACTCTGACTTCTGTGGTGCCTAGAGAGCAAGTGACTTGGGAATTCTTTCAAACCGAGTTCCGAAAAAAGTATATCAGTCAGAGATTCATCGACCAAAAGTGAAGGAATTTCTTGATCTTAAGCAAGGTTCTATGTCGCCATCGACACGAACGAAAATTTGTGAGGCTTAGCCAGACGCTGCGAGAATGCATTTCGTCCAAGCTATTATGTAAACGCTTCGAGGATGGGCTGAATGATGATATAAGGATGTTCATTGGCATTCTCGAAATACGAGAGTTCGTAGTACTTATTGAGCGAGCTTGTAAAGTCAAGAGCTTAGAAAGGAGAAACAAAAGTTGATGTGGGAACCGGAGAATTCAAAAGGTCCTCGGAAAGTCTCTTCAACAGCATCGAAGAGATTTTGAGATGATGTGAGCCGGTCTAGAGGCGCCGGGCTTTTCTAGACGAGGACGCGATCGACCCTGTGACCACACGAGTCACTTCGATCGCTGATGGTGGAAATGATCGCCGAGAGAGGGCGAGTGTCTCGCATTGTGGCAAATGGCATTCGGGAGCTGTTGGTTCCGTGATCGCCCTGCTATAAGTGTGGATCGGCCGACCACCTTATGAAGGATTGCCCGAGGTTGCTTGAACAAAATGTAAGTCGAGTGGAAACCCGGTGCTACCATCGCCGAGGTAAGCCACCCAGAAATGTGGGCAATGTTAGTGGCGGTCGAGAGGATCTAGAGATGCTACCATCGATCCGAGGCTCGTGCTCTGCTAGGACTTATGCCATACGCAAGACGCCGAGGATGCCGCCTCACCGATGTCATTACGGTACTTTCACTCTTTTCAATACTAATGTGATTGCTTTGATTGACCCGGTTCTACTCATTCTTATATATGTGAAACCTTAGCATCCAAAGAAGACTTTGCCTATTGAGTCTCTGAGTTTGTAATTCGGTGTCAAACCCTTGGGTCATTACGTGCTTGTCAACAAAGTGTGCAAGAAAAGTCCCCTAGTGTTCCGAGGTTCTTGTTTTCCAATGGACTTGATGCTTTTGCCGCTCGATGAATTGACGTTATTCTTGGTTTGGATTGGTTGACCATGCACGATGCGGTTGTAAATTGCAAAAGCAAGACTATCGATTTGAGGTTCGCGAATAACGAGATAATTCGGGTTGAGTCTACGGACTTAAAGGGTTACCGGTGTAATATCGCAATGTTGGCCCGAAATATGTAAGAAAAGGGTGCGAAGCGTACCTTGCGTATGTGCTCGATGACAAGGAATCGAAAAGAAACCCGAATCGATACCGGTGGTTTGTGAATACCGGATGTTTTCCTCAAGAATTGCGGGTTTACCACTGTTCGGGAAATAGAATTTGGCATCGAATTGGTACCGGTACCACTCAATTTCGATAGATCCGTATCGTATGGCACCAACGGAATTAAAGGAGTTGAAAGCTCAGTTGCAAGAATTGGTGGATAGAGGTTTTGCTTGCCCGAGTTTTTCGCCTTTGGGTGCGCCGGTGTTGTTTGTGAAAAGAAGGATGGAACCATGAGGTTGTGCATCGACTATCGTCGACTTAATAAAGCGGCGATAAAGAACAAATATCTGTTACCACGTATCGATGACTTGTTCGATAAACCGAAGGAGCCTCGGTGTTCTCGAAAATAGATTTGAGATCGGGCTATTATCAATTGCGAATTCGAGATTGAGACGTACCCAAGACGCGCTTTTAGAACGAGATATGGTCACTATGAGTTCCTAGTAATGCCGTTTGGGCTTACTAATGCCCCGCAGATTTATGGATTTAATGAATCGGATCTTCGCACCATATTTGGATCGATTCGTAGTCGTGTTCATTAATGACATCTTGGTCTATTCAAGAAATGAGACCGAACATCTTGAACACCGAGGTTAGTGCTGCAAATTTTACGGATAAGCAATTATATGCTAAGTTCAGCAAGTGTGAGTTTCGTTAAGAGAGGTTAGCTTCTTGGGTCATGTGGTATTCAGATCGGTATTCGAGTCGACCGAATAAAATTTCAGCCATACTTAATTGGAAGCCTCAGAAATATTACCGAGGTTCGAGCTTTTTGGGGCTTGTCGGTTATTACCGACGATTTGTAAAGGTTTCTCAACGATAGCCACGCCGATGACGGCTACTCCAAAAGGATGTTAAGTTCGAATGGACGGAGAAATGTCGAAAAGTTTCGATCAATCGAAAACTTATTTGATGAAGCCCCATTCGTGCAACCTGAATCTGGCAAAGAGTTTGTCATCTATAGTGACGCCTCCCTACTTGGGTTAGGTTGCGTATTGATGCAAGAAGGTCGAGTTGTGGCCTATGCGTCGAGGCAATTAAAGCCACACGAGAAAAATTATCCGACCCATGATCTCGAATTGGCTGCCATCGTATTCGCCTTGAAGATTTGGCGACATTACTTATTTGGTGAGAGGTGCCATGTGTACTCGGATCACAAAAGTCTCAAATATTTGATGACCCAAAGAGACTTAAATCTTCGATGCTTGTTGAAGAGACTTTCCCGAGGACCTCTTTCGGAATTCTCCAATCCCCACATCAGCTTTTTGTTTCTCCTTTCTAAGCTCTTCGGCTTTACAAGCTCGCTCAACAAGTACTACGAACTCTCGTATCTCGAGAATGCCAACAAACATCCTTATATCATCATTCAGCCCATCCTCGAAGCGTTTACACATAATAGCTTCGGACGAAATGCATTCTCGCAGCATCGGCTAAGCCTCACAAACTTTCGTTCGTAGTCGGTAACGGACATAGAACCTTGCTTAAGATCAAGAAATTCCTCCGCTTTTGGTCGATGAATCTCGATCGATATACTTTTTTGAACTCGGTTTGAAAGAATTCCCAAGTCACTTGCTCTCTAGGCACCACGAAGTCGAGTACTCCACCAATAGTAGGCGGACTCACGTAGCAAGGAGATGGTACACTTTAAGCACTCATCGGTGTACAGGATAGCTCATCAAGCACCGGATAGTGTTATCTAACCAAAATTCAGCGCGCCGCATCATCATCATCCGTAGCCTTAAATTCAGTGGCCCCATGTTTTGAATCCTATCGACCGGGGCTTACTTGACCTTATTTGGTCAGTCACCGGAGGTATTGTAGGGCGGGGTTGCATTTGTCGGGAATGGAGGTTGTGGAACAGCCGTGTTGGTTCGAATGTATTGATTAAACCATTCGCTCATCACACTATAAAAGGCTTGCCTAGCCTCGTCATTAGGATTGCTGGCCATAGGTTGAGAGTCCCGGCGCTGTCCCTTGCGCTGGGCAGGCGCCACACTCTCCACATCATCGCTATCGCTTCGGTTGGGATCGGATCCATTGCTACAACAAACACAAAGTCGAATTGTCGAATCATCACACTATCGATTCATCATTTAATGGCATGTATAGCTAGACCCCAAACTCATCACGGTAGTCCTAGAATCGACTAAAACGTGGCTCGATACCAATAAAATTGTAACACCCCAAACCCGAGACCATCGCCGATTGTCGGACCCGAGGGTTAACAAACCAAGTTCACATGTTTTTGCCCACCAATTTGACATTTCCAGTCAGGCTGGAAAACTGCGTCACTGTCGCCTTAAAAATCATATCTCGAGTTTCAAAACTGGGAAACTGGTTTCGTAAATTTTCCCTGAATTTAGACTAATATATCCATCCATGGATTTATTTCTAGGATTTTTGGTCGGGCCAATTGGTACAGTTTATTAGTTAAAGTTACCCCTGTTACAGGGATCGACTGCTCTGACCTTCGCGCGGTATAACTTGAATATCTCTCTGTACAGGGCTTTGATGCTGGTGTCGTTTGTTTCTAATGAAACTAGACTCAAAATGGAATCTGTACATATAAGGTATATCTCCTAATTCTTTTTGGATAATTTATAGTGAATTTTTAAAGTTGAGACAGGGAACCCAGAAACCATTCTGGCCCTGTCTTACAATAGCTTTAATATCTCTTAACCTGTAACTCCTATGACCATTTCGTTTCTTCCATATGAAAATAGACTCATCAAGGTTCATTTACATAACTTATTCACTATTTAATTCCATTCCTATGAATTTTGGTGATTTTTCACATTCATGCCACTGCAGCTGGCAGCATCTGTTTTTAAGATAGGACTTACCTATTTGGTGGTCTCCATGATTCAACTAGTCTTACCATACATAGGTTCATATATGATCATTTTAACCATGCCAATGGCTGATCATATGACCAACATTCCCATTTCCAAGCCATAGCCACATCATGACACAAAATATATACATACAACCCACAATTAGTCTAAGTTCATGCTTCCTTTTCGAGCCATTTTCGCATGGCCGTACATACTTACAATACAACATATTTAACAAACAAAGGGGTAGTCCTATACATGCCATCTCAAGTTCAACCAAAAATTTATACCAAAATGGAGGCTTGATAGTGTGGATGACTTGACTTCAACGATCCCAAATCCGATTGCTTGAGCGAAATCTAGAAAACTAAGAGCCAAAGCAACGGGTAAGCATTTTATGCTTAGTAAGCCTCAAGGAATATAATTAACTCTAATTACAGCAATACATTCACATAGCCAAATGCATCATTTCATTAATACACGTTCTTACTTCATACTTCATCATTATATAAGTTCGCAAAGCATCAATCAATTCAATAACTGAAATTCATTAGTCGATTGAGCGAATGTTGCTCAAACACGCCGACTTTCCAATGCACATATAACGTACCTTATCCTTTGGGCTTTCCGAGTGTACTAATTGAATTCATTTCAGCAACCAACACTCACCTCCAGCCCAAGATTCTTCGAATATATCCGGATATAATCACGTGCACAAATGCCTTGGTCTTAGCCCGGATAGAATAACTCGCACGAATGCCTTCGGCCTTAGCCGGATATAGCCACTAGCACAATTGCCTTCGGTCTTAACCCGGATATAATTTCAGCATAATTGTCTTGGCTTAGCCCGATATCATTCAATTTCTCATGCACACATACATCAATAATCATTGGACATACATATTTCATTTTCGTTACTAAGGCTCAAACACAATTATAATCATTAGCATATTCGCCTTGGGACTTAGCCGGGTGGAATTCAAATACTCATACACACATAATCAATAATCATACACATCCATATTTCATCTCACATAATTCAAGTAAGGTCACTTCTTGAGGACTTACCTCGGATGTTGTCGAACGGCTTTTTTCGGCTATTCGATCACCTTTTCCTTCCCTTGTCCAATTGTGGCCCTCTTAGCTCTTGAGCTAATTCAAACAATTCAATTTATTAAAACCTCATTGTGCTTGCTTATGGCGAATATGACAAGGATTTTAAATGGTCATATGGCCACTCTTTAGCTTGAATACACAATGGTCATGCACATTTTAAACTACATCAAGCAATTCAATACAATTTATTTGAGCATCAAGGAAATGCTAAGGCCTTCAATAGGCTATCCAAGGCCGAATATTCATGTACATGTTGAGGTCAATTTTGCACTTAATACCTCACAAAAACAGCATGCAATTTACTAATTAATGCTTTGCACATTGTATTTAAAACTTATAATATAGCATCAAGCACTTATATGTGTGCTAGGTCAATTGTGCTTGCAATTTCACAAGCATTCTTCCACATTTTCTTCTTTAAACCAATATATTCATCACTTAGTTCATAACCAAACATAATGTGCAATCATATATATGCATATATGAGCATGGCGAATTTTCAAGGTGTCCATAGCCATCCAAAACACAAATTTTAACTAACATGCAAGAAGCATGAATCATGCTCAAGAATGCATCATGGCCGAATATGACAATCATGCTCCTTTTCAACTTCAATCATGATAAAACAAAGAGAAAACTCAAAATCTTACTCATGAGTAGAAAATCCATCATTGCATGCATCATCATCAAGCTTCACACTTAGCATGCAATGGCTTTATCACCATAACAACTTTGCCCAAATACCATTTCCATGGCATAACAAAGATTTGAGCCATGGCTAACATGCACATCAAGTTAGTAACCAAGTCATGCATGAAACTCCTAACACAACCTCATACATACCTTAATCTTGATGTAAACTTAGCCAAATCTCCTTCTAGGTCTCTTCCAACCCAAGCATGAAGCAAAAATCCTCCCCCTTTTCCCTTAGTAATTTCGCCAAGAAGATGAGAAAGGATGAACAAATTTTTTTCTTTTCTTTCCTTAGTACATTCGCCAAGCCTATGGAGAAGGATGAACATTTTTTCTTTTTTTTCTTTTCCATACTCTTATTTTATTATTTCAAACATGCACCACTAGCAAAACATGTTTAAGACATGTTTTCTTTTGCCCATATTCATCACCATGGTCGGCCACTATAGTCAAATTTGGGGAATTTGACATGCAACTCCATTTATTTCACTTTATGCATTATTAGGCCACTTAAAATACACCTATCACATTTTCAAGTCCTAGCACATGGGTCCTTTCTTATAAATTAGCACCTAATTAATAAAAATCGAGACACGAAATATTTACGCATACCAATTCCACATACAATAAGCACGGAATATAACACTTAATTATTCTTGTGACTCGGTTTCGTGGTCCCAAACCACTCTCCGACTAGGGTCACATTAGGGTGTCACAACTCTCCCCACTCAAGAGATTTTCGTCCCCAAAAGCTTACGGTAAATAGGTTCGGATATCGCTCTCTCATAGAGTTCTCGGTCTCCCAAGTAGCTTCTTCTATCCCGTGCTTGAGCCATAACACTTTCACTAGCGGAACCCGCTTGTTTCGCAACTCTTTCACTTCTCGTGATAGGATACGAATCGGTTCTTCCTCATAACTCATATTAGCTTGAATTTCAATTTCGATGGACTAATCACGTGCGATGGATCGGATCTATAACGTCGAAGCATCAAACGTGGAAGACATCGTGAACCTTTTGAGTTCGGGGGCAAAATCAAACGATATGCCTTTGGACCGACTCGCTCGATATCTCATATGGCCCAATGAACCTCGGGCTCAACTTGCCCTTACTAGAACTCGAGTATCTTTTTCCAAGGCGATACCTTGAGAAACACTTTATCACCCACCGATACTCGATATCCTTATGCTTCATATCCGCGTCACGACTTCGACGATCGAAGGCAATCTTCAAACTTTCACGGATTACTTTCACTTTCGTTCAGCATCCCTAATCAAATCCACCCGAAAATCTTGCTTTCACCAAGCTCGGTCCAAAACAATGGTGTACGGCATTTACGCCGCACAAAGCCTCGTAGGGTGCCATCTTAATACTTGATTGAAAGTTGTTGTTGTGCGAATTCAATCAACGGCAAATACCGCTCCCATGAACCACTAAACTCGAGGACGCAACATCTTAACATATCCTCAAGTATCTGAATTATCCGCCGGATTGACCATCGGTTTGGGGGTGAAAGGCGGTCTTGAAATGCAACTTGGTACCCAAAGCTTCTTGTAACTTTTTCCAAAATCGTGAGGTAAATCTCGGATCTCTATCCCACACGATAGAAATAGGCACCCGTGTAATTTCACAATCTGGGAAACGATAATTCCGCTAGTTTGTCCATTGAAAAATCCGTGACGACGGGGACAAAGTGGGCCGACTTAGTCAATCGATCTACCACGACCCAAACCGCATCCTTCTTACTTGCGACAATGGCGGTCCGGATACAAAGTCCATTGTGACTCGATCCCATTTCCACTCGGGTATCGTGATTGGTGAAGTAATCTCAAGGCACCGATGTTCCGCTTTCACTTGTTGACATATTAAACATCTCAAACAAAGTCGGAGATGTCTCGCTTCATACCATGCCACCAAAATCGACGTTTCAAATCATTGTACATCTTCGTACTCCCGGGTGGATTGCCATTTGGCTACAATGGGCTTCATTTAGAATTATCGAAATGAGTTCCGAATTCTTTGGAACACACGACGACTTTTGAACCTCAAACAATCGTCATCGTCGATTTGAAACTCCGAGTCCTTGTTCGAACACACGCAGCCCGTTTTGCAACCAACTCGTCGTCGACTTTTCGAGCTTCTCGAATTTGGTGTGTCAATAATGGTTTGGCTTTCAATTCAGCCACTAACACACTGTCGGATCGGACAGACAAGTGCACATTCATCGCTCGTAAAGTGAATAACGATTTACGACTCAAGGCATCCGCAACCACATTCGCCTTTCCCGGTGATAATCAATGATCGATTCATAATCCTTTAACAGCTCAAGCCAACGTCTTTGTCGCAGATTTAAGTCTCTTTGGGTCATCAAATATTTGAGACTTTTGTGATCCGAGTATACATGGCACCTTTCACCAAATAAGTAATGTCGCCAAATCTTTAAGGCGAATACGATGGCGCCAATTCGAGATCATGAGTCGGATAATTTTTCTCATGTGGCTTTAATTGCCTCGACGATAGGCCACAACTCGACCTTCTTGCATTAATACATAACCTAACCCAAGTAGAGAGGCGTCGCTATAGATAACAAACTCCTTGCCGGACTCGGGTTGCACTAGAATTGGGGCTTCACCAAATAAGTTTTCATTGATCGAAGCTTTTTGGCATTTCTCCGTCCATTCGAACTTAACATCCTTTTGGAGTAAGCCGTCATCGGCGTGGCTATCGTTGAGAAGCCTTTTACAAATCGTCGGTAATAACCTAAGCCCCAAAAAGCTTGAACCTCAATTAATATTTCTGAGGCTTCCAATTTAGTATGGCTGAAATTTTATTGAATTCGACTCGAATACCCGATGCAGATACCACATGACCCAAGAAGCTAACCTCTCTTAACCGTAACTCACACTTGTGAACTTAGCATATAATTGCTTGTCCCGTAAAATTTGCAAAGACTAACCGCAGGTGTTCAAGATGTTCGGTCTCATTTCTTGAATAGACCAAGATGTCATCAATGAACACGACTACGAATCGATCCAAATATGGTCTAAAGATTCGATTCATTAAATCCATAAATACCGTAGGGCATTAGTGAGCCCAAACGGCATCACCAGAACTCATAGTGACCATATCTCGCTCAAGGCGCCTTGGGCACGTCCGAATCTCGGATTCGCAATTGATAGTAGCCCGATCTCAAATCTATTTTCGAGAACACCGAGGCTCCCTTCAGTTGATCGAACAAGTCATCAATACGTGGCAACGGATATTTGTTCTTTATCGTCGCTTTGTTGTCGACGATAGTCGATGCACAGTCGCATGGTTCCATCCTTCTTCTTCACGAACAACACCGGCGCACCCCAAGGCGAAAAACTCAAGCGAGCAAAACCTCTATCCACCAATTCTTGCAACTGAACTTTCAACTCCTTTAATTCCGTTGGTGCCATACGATACGGAGCTATCGAAATTGGAGTGGTACCAGGTACCAATTCGATGCCAAATTCTATTTCCCGAATAGGTGGTAAACCCGCAATTCTGGGAAAACATCCGGTATTCACAAACCACGGCACAGATTCGGTTTCTTCTCGATTCCTTGTCATCGAGTACGTATGCAAGGTACGCCGCACCCTTTTCTTACATATTTACGGGCCAACATCGGCGATATTACGGTGGCAACCCCTTTAAGTCCGTGGACTCAACCCAATTATTTCATTATTCGCGACCTCAAATCGATAGTCTTGCTCTTGCAATTTACAACCGCAT
This sequence comes from Gossypium arboreum, assembly GCF_025698485.1. Classification (NCBI taxonomy): domain Eukaryota; kingdom Viridiplantae; phylum Streptophyta; class Magnoliopsida; order Malvales; family Malvaceae; genus Gossypium; species Gossypium arboreum. The sequence goes on from NC_069081.1 coordinate 71,551,772, forward strand.
CGTGCATGGTCAACCAATCCAAACCAAGAATAACATCGAACTCATCGAATGGCAAAAGCATTAAGTCCTCCGGAAAACAAGAACCTCGAACACTAGGGACTTTTCTTGCACACTTTGTTAACAAGCACGTAATGACCCAAGGGTTTGACACCGAATTACAAACTCAAGAGACTCAATGGCCAAAGTCTTCTTGGATGCTAAGGTTTCACATATATATGAATGAGTAGAACCGGGGTCAATCAAAGCAATTACATTTGTATTGAAAAGAGTGAAAGTACCGTAATAACATCCTGGAGAGGCAGCATCCTCGCGCGCTGCGCGTATGGCATAAGTCCTAGCAGAGCACGAGCCTCGAGATCTGATGGTAGCATCTCTAGATCCTCTCGACCGCCAATCGACATTGCCCATATTTCTAGGTGGCCTACCTCGAGCAGTGGTAGCACCCGGGTTTGCACTCTGACTTGCATTCTGTTCATGCATCCTCGGGCAATCCTTCATAAAGTGGTCGGCCGATCCACACTTATAGCAGGAGCGATCACGAAACCAACAGCTCCCCGAGTGCCATTTGCCACAATGTGGACACTCCGCCCTCTCTCGGCAATCATTTCCGCCACCGGCGATCGAGGTGACTCGTGTGGTCACAGGGGGTCGATCGCGTCCTCGTCTAGAAAAGCCCGAAACGCCTCTAGATCGGCTCGCATCATCTCGAAATCTCTTCGATGCTTGTTGAAGAGACTTTCCGAGGACCTCTTCGAATTCTCCAATCCCCACATCAGCTTTTGTTTCTCCTTTCTAAGCTCTTCGACTTTACAAGCTCGCTCAACAAGTACTACGAACTCTCGTATCTCGAGAATGCCAACAAACATCCTTATATCATCATTCAGCCCATCCTCAAGCGTTACACATAATAGCTTCGGACGAAATGCATTCTCGCGTCTGGCTAAGCCTCACAAACTTTCGTTCAGTAGTCGGTAACGGACATAGAACCTTGCTTAAGATCAAGAAATTCCTCCGCTTTTGGTCGATGAATCTCGATCGATATACTTTTTCTAACTCGGTTTGAAAGAATTCCCAAGTCACTTGCTCTCTAGGCACCACAGTCGAGTACTCCACCAATAGTAGGCGGACTCACGTAGCAAGGAGATGGTACACTTTAAGCACTCATCGGGTGTACAGGATAGCTCATCAAGCACCGGATAGTGTTATCTAACCAAAATTCAGCGCTTCGGCATCATCATCATCCGTAGCCTTAAATTCAGTGGCCCCATGTTTTCGAATCCTATCGATCGGGGCTTACTTGACCTTATTTGGTCGATCACCGGAGGTATTGTAGGGCGGGGTTGCATTTGTCGGGAATGGAGGTTGTGGAACAGTAGTGTTGGTTCGAATGTATTGATTAAACCATTCGCTCATCACACTATAAAAGGCTTGCCTAGCCTCGTCATTAGGATTGCTGGCCATAGGTTGAGAGTCCATGGCGCTGTCCCTTGCGCTGGGCAGGCGCCACACTCTCCACATCATCGCTATCGCTCGGTTGGGATCGGGATCCATTGCTACAACAAACACAAAGTCGAATTGTCGTAATCATCACACTATCGATTCATCATTTAATGGCATGTATAGCTAGACCCCAAACTCATCACGGTAGTCCTAGAATCGACTAAAACGTGGCTCGATACCAATAAAATTGTAACACCCCAAACCCGAGACCATCGCCGTGTCGGACGAGGGGTTAACAAACCAAGTTCACATGTTTTTGCCCACCAATTTGACATTTCCAGTCAGGCTGGAAAACTGCGTCACTGTCGCCTTAAAAATCATATCTCGAGTTTCAAAACTGGGAAACTGGTTTCGTAAATTTTCCTGAATTTAGACTCATATATCCATCCATGGATTTATTTCTAGGATTTTGGTCGGGCCAATTGGTACAGTTTATTAGTTAAAGTTACCCTGTTACAGGGATCGACTGCTCTGACCTTCGCACGGTATAACTTGAATATCTCTCTGTACAGGGCTTTGATGCTGGTGTCGTTTGTTTCTAATGAAACTAGACTCAAAATGGAATCTGTACATATAAGGTATATCTCCTAATTCTTTTGGATAATTTATAGTGAATTTTTAAAGTTGCGACAGGGAACCCAGAAACCATTCTGGCCCTGTCTTACAATAGCTTTAATATCTCTTAACCTGTAACTCCTATGACCATTTCGTTTCTTCCATATGAAAATAGACTCATCAAGGTTCATTTACATAACTTATTCACTATTTAATTCCATTCCTATGAATTTTGGTGATTTTCACATTCATGCCACTGCAGCTGGCAGCATCTGTTTTAAGATAGGACTTACCTATTTGGTGGTCTCCATGATTCAACTAGTCTTACCATACATAGGTTCATATATGATCATTTTAACCATGCCAATGGCTGATCATATGACCAACATTCCCATTTCCAAGCCATAGCCACATCATGACACAAAATATATACATACAACCCACAATTAGTCTAAGTTCATGCTTCCTTTTCGAGCCATTTTCGCATGGCCGTACATACTACAATACAACATATTTAACAAACAAAGGGGTAGTCCTATACATGCCATCTCAAGTTCAACCAAAAATTTATACCAAAATGGAGGCTTGATAGTGTGGATGACTTGACTTCAACGATCCCAAATCCGATTGCTTGAGCGAAATCTAGAAAACTAAGAGCCAAAGCAACGGGTAAGCATTTTATGCTTAGTAAGCCTCAAGGAATATAATTAACTCTAATTACAGCAATACATTCACATAGCCAAATGCATCATTTCATTAATACACGTTCTTACTTCATACTTCATCATTATATAAGTTCGCAAAGCATCAATCAATTCAATAACTGAAATTCATTAGTCGATTGAGCGAATGTTGCTCAAACACGTCGACTTTCCAATGCACATATAACGTACCTTATCCTTTGGGCTTTCCGAGTGTACTAATTGAATTCATTTCAGCAACCAACACTCACCTCCAGCCCAAGATTCTTCGAATATATCCGGATATAATCACGCACAAATGCCTTCGGTCTTAGCCGGATAGAATAACTCATACGAATGCCTTCGGCCTTAGCCCGGATATAGCCACTAGCACAATTGCCTTCGGTCTTAACCGGATATAATTTCCAGCATAATTGTCTTCGGCTTAGCCCGGATATCATTCAATTTCTCATGCACACATACATCAATAATCATTGGACATACATATTTCATTTTCGTTACTAAGGCTCAAACACAATTATAATCATTAGCATATTCGCCTTGGGACTTAGCCCGTGGAATTCAAATACTCATACACACATAATCAATAATCATACACATCCATATTTCATCTCACATAATTCAAGTAAGGTCACTTCTTGAGGACTTACCTCGGATGTTGTCGAACGGCTTTTTCGGCTATTCGATCACCTTTTCCTTCCCTTGTCCAATTGTGGCCCTCTTAGCTCTTGAGCTAATTCAAACAATTCAATTTATTAAAACCTCATTGTGCTTTCTTATGGCGAATATGACAAGGATTTTAAATGGTCATATGGCCACTCTTTAGCTTGAATACACAATGGTCATGCACATTTTAAACTACATCAAGCAATTCAATACAATTTATTTGAGCATCAAGGAAATGCTAAGGCCTTCAATAGGCTATCCAAGGCCGAATATTCATGTACATGTTGAGGTCAATTTTGCACTTAATACCTCACAAAAACAGCATGCAATTTACTAATTAATGCTTTGCACATTGTGGCCCAAAACTTATAATATAGCATCAAGCACTTATATGTGTGCTAGGTAGAATTGTGCTTGCAATTTCACAAGCATTCTTCCACATTTTCTTCTTTAAACCAATATATTCATCACTTAGTTCATAACCAAACATAATGTGCAATCATATATATGCATATATGAGCATGGCCGAATTTTCAAGGTGTCCATAGCCATCCAAAACACAAATTTTTAACTAACATGCAAGAAGCATGAATCATGCTCAAGAATGCATCATGGCCGAATATGACAATCATGCTCCTTTTCAACTTCAATCATGATAAAACAAAGAGAAAACTCAAAATCTTACTCATGAGTAGAAAATCCATCATTGCATGCATCATCATCAAGCTTCACACTTAGCATGCAATGGCTTTATCACCATAACAACTTTGCCCAAATACCATTTCCATGGCATAACAAAGATTTGAGCCATGGCTAACATGCACATCAAGTTAGTAACCAAGTCATGCATGAAACTCCTAACACAACCTCATACATACCTTAATCTTGATGTAAACTTAGCCAAATCTCCTTCTAGGTCTCTTCCAACCCAAGCATGAAGCAAAATCCTCCCTTTTCCCTTAGTAATTTCGGCCAAGAAGATGAGAAAGGATGAACAAATTTTTTTCTTTTCTTTCCTTAGTACATTCGGCCAAGCCTATGGAGAAGGATGAACATTTTTTTTTCTTTTTTTTCTTTTTCCATACTCTTATTTTATTATTTCAAACATGCACCACTAGCAAAACATGTTTAAGACATGTTTTCTTTTGCCCATATTCATCACCATGGCCGGCCACTATAGTCAAATTTGGGGAATTTGACATGCAACTCCATTTATTTCACTTTATGCATTATTAGGCCACTTAAAAATACACCTATCACATTTTCAAGTCCTAGCACATGGGTCCTTTCTTATAAATTAGCACCTAATTAATAAAAATCGAGACACGAAATATTTACGCATACCAATTCCACATACAATAAGCACGGAATATAACACTTAATTATTCTTGTGACTCGGTTTCGTGGTCCCGAAACCACTCTCCGACTAGGGTCACATTAGGGGTGTCACACCTCAAGTCAATTGTCTTTTGCTTACAATTCACTACTGCATCATGCTCAGTTAACCAGTCCATACCGAGAATGACATCAAACTCGTCAAACGGTAATAGCATTAGATCAACCGAAAAGAAAAAATCTTGGATCTTCAGGGGACATTTCTTACACACTTTATCAACTAACACATAACGGCCCAAAGGATTTGACACCCGAATCACAAACTTAGTAGACTCAATAGGTAGAGTCTTACTGGATGCCAAAGTTTCACACACATATGAATGAGTAGAACTGAGGTCAATCAAAGCAATAATATCAGTATCAAAAAGAGTGAAAGTACCGGTAATAACATCTGGCGAAGAAGCATCCTCGCGCGCTCGTATAGCATAGGCTCTGGCAGGGGCACGAGCCTCAAACATACAACAGTATTTTTAGTCCCTATCTGATTTCCACTAGCATTACCCACGGGTCTAGGTGGTCTACCTCGCGTTGCAGTGTTACTAGGTCTCCCACTCGGATCAGTATTCTGATAAGCTAATTTTGAACAGTCTTGGATAAAATGATCAGCTGATCCACATTTGAAACAGGAGCGGTCACGAAATCTACAGCTTCCTAAATTCCATTTGCCACAATGTTTGCACTCAGATCTGTCTTGACGATCATTGCCAACAATGGCAACAGAGGTGGCTCGTGTACTCACAGGGGGTCGATCACGGTCCCGTCCAGAAAAACCCGATGTATTCTTAGATCGGCCTGAGTCACCCTTAATTTCTTTGATGACTGATGAAAGGGTTTTCCTGAAGATCTTTTACGAAACTCTCTAGCTCCATCATCAGCTTTCCTTTTTTCTTTACCGAGCTCTTCGGCTTTACAAGCTCGCTCGACAAGCACTACAAACTCTTTGATTTCCAGAATACCCACCAACAGTTTAATGTCTTCATTCAACCCGTCCTCGAAGCGTTTACACATGATAGCCTCGGACGAGACACATTCCCGAGCATATCTACTAAGTCTGACAAACTTTCACTCGTAATCAATAACTGTCATAGAGCCCTATTTGAGCTCGAGAAATTCCTTCCATTTCTGATCGATGAATATTTGACTGATATATTTCTTGCGGAACTCGTTTTGAAAGAATTCCCAAGTAACCCGTTCTCTCGGCATGACAGAAATCAATGCATTCCACCAATAGTAGGCAGAATCACGCAACAGGGATATAGCACATTTTAAACACTCATCGGTTGTGCACGATAATTCATCAAACACTCGAATGGTGTTATCGAGCCAAAACTCAGCCTGGTCGGCATCATCACTGCCAGTAGCCTTGAATTCAGTAACACTGTGCTTTCAAATTCTATCTACCCGAGGCTTGCTTAATCTCAACGGGTCGACTATCGGAGGTACCACAGGTGCAGGGTTTATATTAGCCGAGGGTGGGGGTTGTGCAACCGCCGGATTAGTTCGAACATATTGGGTAACCCAATCGTTCATCATAGCATAGAATGCTTGTTTAGCCTTATAATTTTGATTACTTGAATTTAGTTGAGAGTCAATCAGTGCTGTCCCGTGCACGGGAGTAGGCGCTACACTCTCGACATCGTCAGCTACTGCTCGATCGGGATCAGAATCCATTACTATATGAAAAACACATTTTAACTGTCAGAAATCATCATACTATCGTATTAACACTAATTGGCATGTATAGCTAGACTCACACACGCTACGTTCGTCCTAGAATTGACTAAACCGTAGCTCTGATACCAATAAAATGTAACACCCTATACTCTTATCCGTCGCCGGAATAGATTCATAAGGTATTACCAAACAGAAACAGATCAGACTAGCCATTCATAATCAATCATGCATAACAAAATATAGTTTCTTTAATCATTCAACCATGAATAAAATTTAACCAAAGTTAAAGTAACTAATAAATTTCAAGATATTTGACACATAAGTCCATAGAACCATAAACTAATATTTAGGAAATTAGTAAGCCATTTTCGCATGGCTAAAATATTTACAATTTCAAAATATAACTTACTTTACTAAGGAGAGTTAAGCCTATACATGCCATATCTCAAAATATAAACTATCAAAAGTACCAAAACAAAGGGCGATCTATGTAGATGATTTTGAACTTGAAATCCCCGAGCTCGTAGCTTTCAACAAAATCTATAAAATAGGACAACACAGAACATTCACAGTAAACCATTAAGCTTAGTAAGTCTTAAGTATCTTAAACAACAAAACTTATTTATACACATTATATCATATTTGAAATATAATACCAATTGACCGAAAGTACATAACCACGTAAAATCCATTTCAACAACTTATTATTTCTTCAGAGTTCGAATTTCATAATCATACCTTCTAAATGACTCATAGTAACTCATCGATTAAACCTTATAATTTCAATGATCATAATTATATATATAACATATACTTCCATGTACTAAATTCAAGATGGCCGAATATAAATATACACAACTACCTTCCATATACTTCTCATTTCAATTCATACTTTAATTCACATCTCTTCATATGTATAACAATTTATACGTACCTGGACAATTTAATCTATCGAATAAATCTAGATATCGTATAGTTTAATCTCATATTCATAGACTTTTATTGTTTCACTGGCAATTTTCCTGCTAGGTATAAACTCGAACTTAACACCGGCACGAGGCCTGCTAGGTATAAACCTGAATTTATCACCCGACGAGGTGCGCTAGGTATAAACTGAATTTATCACCAAAGACGAGGCCCGCTAGACATTACGTCTGAAACTCATTCACCGGCATTATGGCTGCTAGGCTCATGGCCCGAAACAATTCCACCTGCTAAAAGCTTGCTGAGCCATAGGCCCGAATAATAATTCGAATACAAATTTCACAAATTCATAACATATACACTTCTTATATTTATGCATTTCACATAAGCTAATCACATTAGTCCTCTTTAACTACATTCACGTATAATCACTTGATAACTATCACACTATTGCTCCTTAATTTACCATTACATATCTCCCATCTAATGAATACATCTCATAGCAACATGATCATAACAAATTTCCTTATTTAAATCTCATGCATCCTATTCGGTTTCAAGTATGTGTATATATATATGCTAAAAGTATGGCAAATTTCTCGTGACATATTATGATTCATTCATAAATAGCTTATGTTTAAATACTGAAAACTTACCTCGAGTATTTTCGAACAACTACGGGTCGGCTACTCAACTACTTTAGCTTTTCCCTTATCCCAATTTGTCCCTCTATGCTCTTGAGCTTAATTCAAAAAAAAAATTTAAACTAATCATTATTCGACTATTCAAGCATTACTTCAAAATATAATATATATACATATTTGAATTTCACATATATAGATCATAGTAAACAAAAAAAATAAAATACTCTATAGGTCATCTTTTAGCTTTCTATTTTCATCAATTTGAACCATTCCTTGGCCAAATATTTCATTCGGCATTAAGATACAAACAAGTTAACATTTTATTTATACACACCCTCAAGACCACATGCATAATTCATTTATTTTAAAGCACATATCACACAACAGCTTAACTAAAGTTTCATTCATTCAAAATATATAAACCCTATTAAGCTCATACCCTGCACACACCAAACCGAATTCAAGTGGAGAAATTATCACAACTAAGACACATTCCAAAATCAACTTAACCATTTAGCCACATAACAGGGTAAGTAACACTCACAATTGTAATCACCTTGCACACATTCGAGACACATAGTAAGATACAAAATTAAACAAATAGAAAGGTCAAGTGCGCATGTCTTAATATAAACACCATAATTCATATTAACTTAGAGACATACATAAAAATCTATATGACTAAAGGTTCATGTATTCAAATGTGTTTATTATAATTGTATCCTTAATATAAGTTTGATATAAAATTTACCGTTTGTATTCAACCAAATCAATCCATATACATACATGATATACACTTACTCATATGCCAAAGTCATATTTACCCTTAACGAAACAAAACACATTGTTTAGTCAATAAAACTAATCACGAACCACATACAACATTTATTTGAACATATTTATACCTCGTAACTAAGCTTAATTCTCACCTATCAATCATCATCCTAACATATACATGTAAGATACAAATAAATACTTAGTCCACTACCGTACATCATTTAACATGATAATTTCCATTTTCAATATCATAGAGACCTAGGTTGGCCGAACATATATAATTTCACCTATGCATAAACATTACTCACATTCCATTACTTACATTATTCAAAATCATACCATTAAATTAATGCATAAAGCCGAACCTTTAGACATTCAAACATCTACTTTATTTTTTTTCACATCACCCAAACGACAATTACTCACATTCTAACATTTTAATACAAAACATTTGTTCAAGTCATTTATCAAGTTCAAGTTCGGCTATTACACATATAAGTACTAGCAATTTAAATTTTAACTAGTTCAAACTTCTCTCATCAACAATTATCCATCAAAACATAAGGACAATAATCTAACCCTTTCATTATCTACCATGGCCGAATGCTCAAATCATCACCCAAATTCAAAATTTTGACATGGGCTAAGTAAAGAACTTGGTAACTAACTTAAAATAAGCTAAAATTTCAAAATCTAACATGAATTACTAACCTTGTTTCAAGCTTAAGATGATCGAATGGTTTTGCCCCTTTTTCTTTCTTTAAAATCGGTTAAGAAGAACAAAGATGAACACTTTGTTTTCTTCACCCTTTTTTTCTATTTTTAATTATCATTATTATAAAATATAAAGCCATTTTGTTGCCATAATACTAATAGATAATACATATATTTTATATTAAATAACAACATGGCCGGCCACTATCTTAAAATGGATAATTTGACATGCAAGTCCATTCTTTTCTTTTCTTTTCTTTTCTTTGTTTCATGCATTAATAGACCACTACAATTTAACCTATCACATTTTCAAAATTTCTCACATAAGTCCTATTTAATAAATTTCACGTACAAATGACAAAATCAAAGCATGAAACTTTCACAAATGCACTTACACATATAATAAGCATAGAATATAACGTTTAATTATTTTTGTGACTCGGTTTTGTGGTCCGGAAATCAATTTCCGACTAGGGTCAAATTAGGGTTGTCACATAGATAATGAAACCAACAAGTATTAAATGGTTCCCTATCACATGCACTCAATCATTGAGTTAGTCACATAGCAAAGACCATGTAATTTATCCTAGATGAACTCATCATCAATATCCGTTAACCGTCATTTCATAAGGATAATCATTTCAAGTGTGCACTCCTGTGAACCTCACATTTTATGGTGGGATTACCAGTCCAGGGTAAATCCCCCATTTACAAAACTCTTAAGGTGATGTCGGGATTGCCAGTCAGGCTAAATCCCCTTATAACAACAAACACCTTTATTGATCTCGGATCTGAATTACCAGTCCAGGCTAAATTTAGACCCTAATTGGATTACCCATCTGGGATAAATTCATAATGCACATGTATTCTTCGGCAGCCTCGATCATCCAAAGGAACACCCATTCGGGCTGGATCCTTTTTATAATTGAAATCAATGGATTACCCATTTAAGCTAAATCCTTTCTGCAACACATACAGGATCTCAATTCGCTTGTAAATCATGGTTTATCCATTGAATTCCCTTTTTAAACCTCATCCAAGACATTTTTTAACATATCATTATCAAAGATGCATTCCATGAAATTTTTATGTCATCAATAAATGCAAACATCATTCATTCACAAATCATATAATTAGGCATATTAGGAGTTTACTTTAAGTTATCCAAACTTACCTGATATTCATTTCGATGTCATGTTTCAGTTATTCCGAAACCTTTCGTTTTCCTCGATCGACCTCCGAAATTTGTTCCTCAGGGTCTATAACAATAAAATTAAATAATTAATACTCTACATTATACTTTTCGAGTCTAAATTCCACCCCCGGTCTAAATGACTGTTGTGCCCTCGGTCTAAATGAAACACATGAAATTTCTATCATACCCAAGCCTAGACGAACACTTTTTTCCTCTTACGGCAATTATTTTCACATTTCTACCACACATTTAACAACTTTTGCAAAAAGGTCCCTTTAGGGGTTTTTCATGAAAATTACCTATGAAAAGATGTTTAACACACATCCAACTTTCATATTCCTCCATAAACCATCAAAATACAAGTAACTCATGAATGGATAATTTTTTAAACATAAACCCTAGCATGAAATATGGGTAGAAATGGAGAGAGCAAGCTACTGTGATCTCAAAAATGCAAAGAACATTAAAAATGAGGCTTGGGAGTACTTACTAATGAGCATGTAAAGCTTGAAAACCCTAGCTATGGAGGGCTTGAGAATTTCGGTTGGTACAAGGGAGAAGATGGCTGATTTTTGGTTCATTTTTCCCATTTTATTTCATTAAAATGCCAAATGACCAAAATGCCCTTAAGCCCTTTCTTTAAAATTTCATCCATGCAAGCCCATTTTTGTCCAAAAACTTAAAAATTGGGAAAATTGCTCTCCAAGGCCTTCTAATTTATAATCTAAAGCAATTTCATTCAAATTGCTCCTAGAATCCAAGTTTTGCAATTTATTCAATTTAGTCCCTAATTTCCAATTGAACACATTTCTCAAAGAATTTCTTCATGAAATTTTAACACATGCATATTCTCACACTAAACCTCATAATAATTATAAAATAAATATTTGATGTCAGATTTGTGGTCCCCAAACCACTATTCTGACTAGGCCCTGTATCGGAATGTTACATTTCTCCCCCTTTAGGGACTTTCGTCCTTGAAAGTCTTACCAGTAAATAGGTTCAGATATTGGCTTCTCATGGTTTCTTCCGGCTCCCATGTAGCCTCTTCTACAGCATGTCGATGCCATAAAACTTTTACTAAAGCCACATCTTTATTTCTCACTTGTTTAATCTCACGGGCCAAAATCTTAATCAGTTCTTCTCCGTAGGTCATGTTCGGTCAAATTTCAATCTCTGTCGGCGAAATCACATGATAGGGGTCTGATCGATATCGCCTTAACATAGATACATGAAACACATTGTGAATCTTTTCAAGTTTGGGTGGCAATGGCAAACGATAGGCTAATGGTCCAACTCTTTCGACGATCTCGTACGGTCCGATAAACTGCAGACTCATCTTGCCTTTTTGACCAAATCTCAACACTTTGTTCCATAGATATACTTTCAAGAATACTTTATCTCCAGTTTGGAACTCAATTTCCTTTCTTTTCAGGTCAGCATACGACTTTTGCCTATCCGATGCCGCTTTTAAACAAGCTCGTTTCACTTTAACTTTCTCCTCAGTTTCCTTAATCAGATCAACTCCATGAATCTGACTTTCCTTGAGTTCTGTCCAATACAATAGAGTTTGGAACTTCCTACCATATAAGGCTTCATAAGGTGTCATATTCAAACTTGTTTGAAAACTGTTGTTATAGGCAAATTCTACCAATGAAAAGTATTTTTCCTAGCTGCCCTGAAATTCGAGGATGCAACATCACAACATATCCTCAAGCATCTAAATCATTCGCTCAAACTGACCATCAGTCTGCGTGTGAAAAGCTGTACTAAAGCTCAACTTCATACCTAAGGCTTCTTGTAATTTCTTCCAGAATCTTGAAGTGAACCTCGGGTCTCTGTTTGAAATAATCGACAGTGGTACCCCATGTAATCTCACGATCTCAGAAATGTATAAGTCGACCAACTTATCAAGAGGGTAATCTGTCCTTACCGGAATAAAATGAGCCAACTTCGTCAACTTGTCCACTACAACCAATATGGCATCTTTCTTTTTCGGAGTTAATGGTAATCCTATCACGAAATCCGTAGTAACTCTGTCCCACTTCCATTCGGGGACCATCACAGGCTGTAACAAACCTGAAGGTACTTGATGTTTAGCTTTAATTTGTTGACATACCAAGCATTTTGATACAAATTCAAAAATATCTTTTTTCATACCGTTCCACCAGTACATTTTCTTCAAATCGTTGTATATATTGGTACTTCCCGGGTGAATTGAAAAACAACTATTATGTGCTTTTTGCATGATTTTCTGTATAAGTTCATTATCTTTGGGTACACAAACCCTATCTTTGAACATAAAAAATTCATCAAAACCAATCCGAAAATCTGATTCAATACCTGACTCACATTGAATCCTTTTAGCTTGCAAGTCTTCATCGTTAGTTTGAGCATTATACATTTCCTAAAGAAATGTTGGCTTAGCCTTTAGCTCTGCTAAGACTGAACTGTCATCAAACAATTCCAGTCGAGCATCCATGGCCCTCAAAGTGTATAAGGATTTTCTGCTTAACGCGTCGGCGACCACATTCGCCTTTCCCAGGTGATAGTCAATGATCAGATCATAATCCTTAATTAATTCTAACCATCTCCATTGTCTCAAATTTAATTCTTTTTAAGTCATTAAGTACTTCAAACTCTTGTGGTCTGTGAATATATGACAAGTCTCACCATATAAATTGTAACACCCCTCGCCCGCATCCGACGCCGGGACGGGGTTCGAGGTGCTACCTGACTTTAACTAACACTTCCATACTAAACAGGGCCATGAAATCTCAAATAATTAAAAACTTTTCTTTTCACATGCAATTTGTCCCTTATGCGAGCTTCGAGGCCCAATACATGCATTCAAGGCGGTTCGGGACCCAATCGAGAACTCATGAAAAACTTAGAAAAATCTCTTGCGTTAAGGCTTCACACGCCCATGTGCTCAGCCGTGTGGCGAAATAGTCTAATTATCAAGCCTTTTGTCACTCTCACACCACATGCATAGATACATACTTATCCAATAACACACAACGTGGCATAAATGAGCTCTTAAACATCTACAAACATGATATGTTCAAGTTATTTTCTTATGTAATAAATATTATAGAATTTGCTCATATCATTACCACATACTAGACATAACTATCATTACATCACAAACCATTCATGAAGCATTATTAACTATTTACCAATCACTTAATCCTCGCATTAGTTACTAGCTCATCAATGAATCTCAATTCAATCTCTAGGCATACATGTTGTAAGCCACATCACAAGAAATAATAACATAAATGCATAAGAATAATCATATGGGCCCATAACGTCATTAGCCGACATAGGCCAATTTACATGACTAATACTACCTTAATAACAAGCCAATGCCTTTGGCTAAATCATAATATTACATACTCACATTAAAACCCTATACATGCCATAGACTCGAATCACTTGAGTTTACTTACTCCGATAACGTTAACTCGATAGGGTGATAATATCTCGACAGCCTCCAACCCGAGCTAACCGGAACTCTAGAAAACATGGGAAAGAAGCGGGTAAGCCGCTTAGTAAGTTCATATGAAAACAATAAGCAACTCATTAACTTGTTTTATCAATGTTTACAACATATTTTCAAGTTCAATACAAGCTGTCTTTCTGAGCAACGGTCACTAAATTATTTATATCTGGAGCTACGAAACTCCGAATTAAGTTCTGTTAATTTTCCTGAAACTATACTTATTTTATTTTTTCCATAAAATTTCCAGAATTTTGGTTAAGCCAAATAGTACAGTTTATTAGTTAAAGTCTCCCCTGTTTCAGGGTATGACCACTCTGACCCCTATACACTACAAACCGAATTTCTCCTGTACAAAATTCCAACGACCATTCCGTTTATTCCCCATAAAATAGACTCAATATGGAATCCATTCATGTAAGGTATAACTCTTAATAATTTTTGTACAATTTTTGGTGAATTTCTAAAGTTAGAACAGGGGATCTCGAATTCATTCAGACCCTGTTTCACAAGAATTCAAATATCAAACAATATGGAATTCTTTTTCTTCCTCTGTTTCTTTCATGTGAAAATAGACTCATTAAGCTTTAATCCCATATTTTATTCTGCCTCTAACTCATTTTCCACTATTTTTAGTGTATTTTCAAAGTTACACTACTGCAGTAACTCAAATCTGTCAAGGCTAAATTACTCATTCATGATCATTGTTCATAATATTAACACAACACCATTTTATCCATCATGGTAAGAATACATATTATGCATCATAGATCATCACATATCAAGGCATTCTCATAGGATTAGTATACATACTTGCACAACTCGTAACATAACTCGAGTGCATACTCACCAATGACTTACCTCATTGAGACCATCATTAACTCTTTCCTTGGATTGCCCGTTGAACACTTGGAATACTAATTAGATACTCGGAAAAGCCTTTGCACATAAGTGTTTCAATTGTAGCTAAAGCTACCTCATATCTCATGACATTTCAATGCTCACTCTCGAGCTAGTCATCTAGACTCATAATTCCTAGTGACATGTCACTCGTATCCTATTCTATTCCTAAGGTTCAAACGGATCTTTCCTCGTCTATTAAGGCTTTGTCTTATCATATTTCTATTAATTACATACACATTAATATCTGTACAATTCATGTAATGATAACATTTAAATACATGTATAGCATGGTATTGTTTACATACTGAACTTACCTCGATACCACAAATGTGAAAAGGACATACTAGTCCATAAATCGATTTCTTTCCGTTCTAGGTCCAAGTCTCAATTTTCATCATCTATAACATCACATTTAGCCTACCAATCAGTCACAATATTCATATGGGTCTAAAATCATATTTTACAAATTTTCATTTTGACCCCTAAACTTTTGTATATTTGCACTTTTGCCCCAATGCTCGTAAATTAATTTTTATTCAATTTATATAAGGTTTAAGACATGCTGAACATTTTTCTCTTCTATGGCAACTCCAAATTTTCACTAATTCACACACTTATGACCAATTTGTAACTTTCACAATTTAACCCCTTTTGACATTTTTACCGAAATTCATTGAATAAAACTCATATTTAACACATCAAACATTCATTATCCACTATAAATCATCAAAGCACAACCATATCATGAATGGGTAAATTTTAAACTCTAATTTCTCTTCAATCAATTGGTAGAAATAGAAAATTTAAGCTTCGGGATCTCAAAATACGAAAATCATTAAAAGCGGGACAAAACCATACCTATATAAGCCATAAAAGCTTGGCGAATGGAGCTCATCCATGGCTTCTATTTTCTGTTCTTTCCCACGGTTGAAGAAGAAAGAATGAAAAAATGATAGCTTTTATCATTTGTCTTATTAGGTTATTTTAATTAATTTACAAAATTACCCTTTTATTTCAACCAAATTTCAAAAATACCAAACAAATATCCATTCACTAACTTATTAAAGGAATAATTGTCACATAAGGACTTTCAATTTAAAACTCATAACAATTAGGCACCTCATATATAAAGAACTCAACTTTTGCACTTTTTACAATTTAGTCCTTTTGACTAAATTGAGTGCTCAAACGTCAAAATTTTCGATTAAAATTTTTACGAAATATTTTCATAAATTTATAGACTATAAAATATAATAAAATAAATTTTTTTCGTCGGGTTTGTGGTCCCGAAACCACGTTCGACTAGACCCAAAATCGGGTTATTACATTTCTTCCCTTTAGGGATTTTCGTCCCCAAAATCTTACCAAAAAGTTGTTCTCTACTTTCACGAGTCACTTATATCTTTTTCTCACAACTTACAAAACAATTCCACACAAGCTCATACTCAAGATTTCCTATAGCTTTTCCATAGTTGAGGTATAAGCCTCGGAGCTCAATTTGAAACACCGAGACCTGACATTCTTGGAACTATAAACTTAGAAACATACAACTCAGTCACATCGGTTGAATAATATATCTGTACATACTAAAATAATCATGCAGACTTCCATCATCAATCTTTCAATTCAACTTGCATCTCTCCTTTTCACGAAATGAGAGACATCCCGATCTGAAATTCATAACAGTCCTTTATCATTTTCTTCCCTTGTCATAATCGACAATAATAATCTCGAATACATTTGATATTAGGCTTTACCCTATAGACAATTCGACATCCTTTGAACGAATAAACAAGATATCTTTGTGAACTCAGACTCAATTCTCTCAGATACCCGAGTTTCTCAAGATGAAATCTTACTCGAATTAATAGTAATAGAAACCAAATCAAATCCTCCTGCAATTCCAAATTAAAAGTCGAATCATGTCAGTACTTGTTTAATTTACCACTTATAGCCACATTTCTATACTCGATCATCAACTGTTTAGAAACTTTACTAACATGAATCAAATGATTCCAACTTCATAGATGTGGTCTTTTATTAATCGGGATAACTATACTTATAACATCTCTCGAACAAGAGAAATCCAACTAATATGTTTCCATAACATACTTTCAAGGATAAAACCCATCATTTACATTGCATCGACTACTTACCAAAGAACACGAAGCGGTATTCTCGAACCGGAGAATAAACTTAAATGCACATAACTCAGATTTACTTTTGCGAATAACCATTCTTTACCCTAGAAATTTTAAAGAAATCTAAACATCGAAATCCCCACACTTCTATGATCGAGCGGAAGCTTAATCATAATGATTCTAATATCGCAAGTCAAAGATTACTCATAAAGATAAACCAAGCTTGATAATTCTTGAAACAAGAACGATAGAAAAGCCAATATAAGAAATTCCAAGATATAAAGATTATACCAGAAATTTGAGAATATAATCTAGAAGAAAATAATAAAGATGATCCAAAAAATCCCTCGAGAAAACCGTAAGAAAACTCATCGTATGCTTTAGAATTTCTCATAATAGAGATAATATAATTCTCGCATATATAAACCATAATCAATAGAACATCAGAATAATCTTACATAGATTTTTATTGTCAACTTCATTCCAATATATCGAATAGAAATCAAGAGATGGGGAAATGTAGATCATAACTAATCGGACCAATAGAACTTTTCATCTAATATCACGGTCTCCAAAGATCCTCACACAAGAGAATTCCCACTCGAAAGGGATAACTATCGTATTCCCCGAATAGAGGAAAACATAGAATACTCGTAAGAGAAAGATAGCCATCACTTTTGTTTAATTGAATTCGTCATACTCAGACATCTGTGCAAGTCCGACATTATTCCTCTAACTAATTCTGTCTTCGCTAATCTCATACTATTCCATTTTTGTACTCTTCAGTTTCACTTTTGCAAGCTTATGCAACATATCTCTCAAGAATCTCATCGTATAAATCTATTCTGGTAAGGGGCGAAGATTGTAAAGCCTCTAAACTTTTGACTCTCAAGCAAATACATATTCAACAACAGCATAGCTTTACGCATATTGATTCAAACATTTCAAATTTCCAACTTGTTATAAACACATTTTCACATATCTCAATAATACATGTAACTTTATTTCATGCGAATATTAGCTAAACATAAGTGAATTTATCATAACTCAAACTTTCATTTCTTTTCTCGAATTACCCTTAATGTTTTATCAAATTCCATATTTAGTCTTAATCACTTGCCAATATTTATCAAATTGGAGAACGTCTTATGGTTTTGAGTACATCGCTTACTTGATGCCATAGTTCAACTATGGTCTTGTACTAGCTCTCATCCATCGTGTCGATGCCGTGTCCTGCATGTGTCTTACACGACACATGTAACCGTCTTGACGCATGTCCCATACATGTCTTACACTAGCACATCTCGTAGCCGACGCATGTCCCAGACATGTCTGACACTGGCTATCATCTCGAGGCCAATGCATGTCCCAGACATGTCTTACACTGGCTCTCATACTGTGGCTGATGCATGTCCCAGACATGTCTTACACTAGCCCTCGTCTCAATGCCGATGCCATGTCTCATACATGGTCTTACACCGCACACAAATCTCATGTATTGCCATGGTCCAACCATAGTCTTTTCCGTCAATTCATTAGTGAACGATCATACTCATTCCCTGTGTTCCACCCAATTTGATCTTTCATTACAACTTTCATGCTACTGTGACATTTATGATTACAGAATCGAGATTATAAAGCATAACATTATTGCATATTGACTTCATCAATCTAGACATAAATGTCAACCTCATGTATATACTGATTATTAATCATGCAATAAAAGCATTCATACATACATTCTGTCATTTCAAGAAAATTTCTTTCTTTTCCTAAACACTTGGCCAAATCAAGTTGGACATTTAACATCGTATGAATACTAACATGCATAAAAGCATTTTTCACAACTTAACGTGTTTTACTCCACTATTTCACATTCTTTAACTCAAGAGTATCACATAGTGAATACTAGTTCATATGAAAATCATGAATATCTTTTCATACCTTTCCCATTTTCAACATGTCACAAGCATGATTCAATAACCTCAACTTTACTCTTATCTCTATCAAGATTTGCTCGGTTCGAACTCATTCCTGTCTTAATCAACAGTTTTGTTAGGACCGAGAGATATCACACTATCACGAGTAATACTATGGCATGTATAGCTAGACTCTCTTACGCTAGGTTAGTCCGAGAACCGACTAAACCATGCTCGATACCACTAAATGTAACACCTCGCCCGCATCCGACGCCGGACGGGTTCGAGGTGCTACCGACTTTTACTAACACTTCCATACTAAAGCAGGCCATGAAATCTCAAATAATTAAAACTTTTCTTTTCACATGCAATTTGTCCCTTATGCGAGCTTACGAGGCCCAATACATGCATTCAGGCGGTTCGGGACCCAATCGAGAACTCATGAAAACTTAGAAAAATCTCTTGCGTTAAGGCTTCACACGCCCATGTGCTCAGCCGTGTGGCGAAATAGTCTAATTATCAAGCCTTTTGTCACTCTCACACCACATGCATAGATACATACTTATCCAATAACACACAACGTGGCATAAATGAGCTCTTAAACATCTACAAACATGATATGCTCAAGTTATTTTCTTATGTAATAAATATTATAGAATTTGCCCATATCATTACCACATACTAGACATAACTATCATTACATCACAAACCATTCATGAAGCATTATTAACTATTTACCAATCACTTAATCCTCGCATTAGTTACTAGCTCATCAATGAATCTCAATTCAATCTCTAGGCATACATGTTGTAAGCCACATCACAAGAAATAATAACATAAATGCATAAGAATAATCATATGGGCCCATAACGTCATTAGCCGACATAGGCCAATTTACATGACTAATACTACCTTAATAACAAGCCAATGCCTTTGGCTAAATCATAATATTACATACTCACATTAAAACCCTATACATGCCATCGACTCGAATCACTTGAGTTTACTTACTCGATAACGTTAACTCGATAGGGTGATAATATCTCGACGGCCTCCAACCCGAGCTAACCTGGAACTCTAGAAAACATGGGAAAGAAGGGGTAAGCTTTAAGCTTAGTAAGTTCATATGAAAACAATAAGCAACTCATTAACTTGTTTTATCAATGTTTACAACATATTTTCAAGTTCACTACAAGCTGTCTTTCTGAGCAACGGTCACTAAATTATTTATATCTGGAGCTACGAAACTCCGAATTAAGTTATGTTAATTTTCCCTGAAACTAGACTTATTTTATTTTTTTCCATAAAATTTCCAGAATTTTTGGTTAAGCCAAATAGTACAGTTTATTAGTTAAAGTCTCCCCTGTTTTAGGGTATGACCACTCTGACCCCTGTACACTACAAACCGAATTTCTCCCTGTACAAAATTCCAACGACCATTCCGTTTATTCCCCATAAAAATAGACTCAATATGGAATCCATTCATGTAAGGTATAACTCTTAATAATTTTTGTACAATTTTTGGTGAATTTCTAAAGTTAGAACAGGGGATCTCGAATTCATTCAGACCCTGTTTCACAAGAATTCAAATATCAAACAATATGGAATTGTTTTTCTTCCTCTGTTTCTTTCATGTGAAAATAGACTCATTGAGCTTTAATCCCATATTTTATTCTGCCTCTAACTCATTTTCCACTATTTTTAGTGTATTTTCAAAGTTACACTACTGCAGTAACTCAAATCTGTCAAGGCTAAATTACTCATTCACGATCATTGTTCATAATATTAATACAACACCATTTTATCCATCATGGTAAGAATACATATTATGCATCATAGATCATCACATATCAAGGCATTCTCATAGGATTAGTATACATACTTGCACAACTCGTAACATAACTCGAGTGCATACTCACCAATGACTTACCTCATTGAGACCATCATTAACTCTTTCCTTGGATTGCCCGTTGAACACTTGGAATACTAATTAGATACTCGGAAAAGCCTTTGCACATAAGTGCTTCAATTGTAGCTAAAGCTACCTCATATCTCATGACATTTCAATGCTCACTCTCGAGCTAGTCATCTAGACTCATAATTCCTAGTGACATGTCACTCGTATCCTATTCTATTCCTAAGGTTCAAGCGGGATTTTCCTCGTCTATTAAGGCTTTGTCTTATCATATTTCTATTAATTACATACACATTAATATCTGTACAATTCATGTAATGATAACATTTAAATACATGTATAGCATGGTATTGTTTACATACTGAACTTACCTCGATACCACAAATGTGAAAAGGACATACTAGTCCATAAATCGATTTCTTTCCGTTCTAGGTCCAAGTCTCAATTTTCATCATCTATAACATCACATTTAGCCTACCAATCAGTCACAATATTCATATGGGTCTAAAAATCATATTTTTACAAATTTTCATTTTGACCCTAAACTTTTGCATATTTGCACTTTTGCCCCAATGCTCGTAAATTAATTTTATTCAATTTCAATAAGGTTTAAGACATGCTGAACATTTTCTCTTCTATGGCAACTCCAAATTTTCACTAATTCACACACTTATGACCAATTTGTAACTTTCACAATTTAACCCCTTTTGACATTTTTACGAAATTCATTGAATAAAACTCATATTTAACACATCAAACATTCATTATCCACTATAAATCATCAAAGCACAACCATATCATGAATGGGTAAATTTTTAAACTCTAATTTCTCTTCAATCAATTGGTAGAAATAGAAAATTTAAGCTTCGGGGATCTCAAAAATACGAAAATCATTAAAAGCGGGACAAAACCATACCTATATAAGCCATAAAAGCTTGGCGAATGGAGCTCATCCATGGCTGCTATTTTCTGTTCTTTCCACGGTTGAAGAAGAAAGAATGAAAAAAAATGATAGCTTTTATCATTTGTCTTATTAGGTTATTTTAATTAATTTACAAAATTACCCTTTTTATTTCAACCAAATTTCAAAAATACCAAACAAATATCCATTCACTAACTTATTAAAGGAATAATTGTCACATAAGGACTTTCAATTTAAAACTCATAACAATTAGGCACCTCATATATAAAGAACTCAACTTTTGCACTTTTTACAATTTAGTCCTTTTGACTAAATTGAGTGCTCAAACGTCAAAATTTTCGAATAAAATTTTTACGAAATATTTTCATAAATTTATAGACTATAAAAATATAATAAAAATAATTTTTTTTTTCGTCGGGTTTGTGGTCCCGAAACCACTGTTCCGACTAGACCCAAAATCGGGCTATTACATAAATAATGCCTCCAAATTTTTAAAGCAAAAATGATGGAAGCAAGTTCTAGGTTGTGTGTCAGATAGTTCTTCTCGTGCGGTTTCAACTGCCGTGAAGCATAGGCTACTACTTTGCCATCTTGCATAAGTATACAACCCAATCCATTTAATGATGCATCACTGTAGACCACAAACTCTTTTCTCGACTCAGGCAATACCAAAACAGGAGCTTCAGTCAGTAGTGTCTTTAACTTCTCAAAACTTTGCTAACACTTTTCCGTCCATTCAAATTTAACGTCTTTCTGTACCAATCTCGTCATCGGAGTTGCTATCATGGAGAATCCTTTCACAAACCTTTGATAGTAACCAGCTAAGCTCAAAAAGCTTCTAACCTCGGTTACATTTTTAGGTGGTTTCCACTCGACGATAGCAGAGATTTACTTAGATCAACTCGGATGCCTTCACCTGAAACAATATGACCCAAAAATCTGACTTTTTGAAGCCAAAATTCACTCTTGCTAAACTTAGCATGCAGTTGCTTTTCCCGCAAGGTCTGCAACACAGTTCTCAGGTGCTTCGCATGTTCTGTCCCATCTTTGGAATAAATCAAGATGTCGTCAATGAACACAACGACAAACTTATCTAAGTATGACTGAAAGATCCTATTCATTAGGTCCATAAATACGGCCGATGCATTCGTTAACCTAAACGGCATGACAAGAAATTCATAATGACCGTACCTCGTTCTGAAAGCTATTTTAGGTACATCCGATTCTTTAACTCGCAGTTGATAATAGCCAAACCTCAAGTCTATCTTAGAGAACATGGCGGCTCCTCTCAACTAGTCGAACAAATCATCGATCCTTGGCAAAGGATACTTATTTTTTGATAGATACCTTGTTCAGTTGGCGGTAATCTATGCATAACCTAATCGAGCCATCTTTCTTCTGTACAAACAGTACGGAGGCACAACAAGGTGAAAAACTTGGCCTTGGAAAACCTTTATTTGTTACCTCTTACAACTGGGATTTTAACTCTTTCAGCTCAGTTGGCGCCATTCTGTACGGAGCAATTGAAATGGGAGTTGTTCCTGGCGCCAATTCAATACCAAACTCTATCTCCCTTTCAGGAGGTAATCCGCGTAATTTTTCTGGGAATACATCTAGGTACTCACATACTATCGGCACAGGCTCAATCTTCAACTCTGTCTCCTCAGTGTTCAATACAAATGCAAGGTAGGATTCATACCCTTTTCTCATATATCTCTGAGCAACCATTGCCGTGATTACAACCGGCAACGTACCCAATTCTCTTGAATCAACCCGTAGAATCTTACCATCTGGGCATTTCAATTTAATATACTTGCTATTACACTTTACAGTTACATCATGCAGGGCTAACCAATCCATACCAAGTATTACATCAAATTCATCAAATGGTAACAACATAAGGTTAGCCGGAAAACAATGACCCTGAATCGTCAAAGGACAATTTTTACAAACTTTACCAAACATGACTGATTTGCCTAGTGGGTTTGACACTCTAATAATAAATTCTGTAGGTGCAATGGGTATATTCATACTAGATACCAATCTCATGTAAATATATGAATGCGTCAACCCCAGGTCAATTAAGGCAATAACACATGTATTGAAAAGAGAAAAAGTACCCGTGATGACGTCAGGAGAAGAGGCTTCTTCTCGAGCGCGTATCTCATACGTTATTGCCGGGGCTCGAGCCTCTGGTTTTACAGCATCTTTAGCCGTAACTCGACTGCCACTAGAACTTCTAGGATATCTTGGAGGTCTACCTCGTGAAATGGGAGTACTTGACTTTGGGGTTACTTCCACTTCTCTTTCGACTCGTTCTAGGCAGTCTCTAAGAAAGTGGTCAAGTGAACCACATCTGAAACATAGACCATTCTTCATTCGGTAATCTCCGAAGTGAAATTTGTTGCAACTCTTATACTTCGACTTTTGATTATCTACACTCCCCACACTAGTCACTATCGGGGAGGAAGACTTCAGGCTTCGTTGTTTAGAGCCTCTTGCTCTACCCAAATATCCTACCGATGAAGTGGAGCGTTCATTTTGGCTCCTTGATTTCTTTCTGGGAAACGAGAGTGTTTTACCGTTAGACCTTTTGGTCGCAACTCAAGCCTCTCTCTTAGCTTTCTTTCTTTCATTGTTAAGCTCCTCAGCCTTCTTGGCTCGATCAGCCAATACAACAAACTCCCGTATTTCAAGGATCCCAATCAACAATTTGATTTCCTCATTCAAACCTTCCTCGAAGCGTTTACACATTTCCGACTCAGTTTGGACCTATTCAGTTGCGTACTGAATTAGCCTTACGACCTATTCTGCTACAGTTTTATTCCCCTGCTTGAGTTCTAGGAACTCCTTTCGCTTCGAGTCTAAAAACCTTTGGCTAATGTATTTCTTCCTAAACTCTACTTGGAAGAAATCCCAAGTGATTTTCCTTTGGTACAACCGAGGATACAGTCTTCCACCAATGGTATGCAGTATCCTTCAAGAGGGACACGGCACACTTTAAACACTTCTCGGGCGTGCACGACAATTCATCTAACACTCGCTATAGTATTCTTGAGCTAGAACTTGGCTCTTTCAGCATCGTCCTCGATTTTAGCTCTAAATTCCTCAGCCCCATACTTTCTAAGCTTATCTATAGGGGCCTTACCAATTCTTACCGATGCCATACCTCGTGGAAAATCCTTATCAGGTTGGTTAGGGGGCGAGGGAGGTCGTGGTATGTTGGGGCGATTCCTTAAGTAATCCCTAAACCATTCGTCCATCATATCAAAGAAGGCGTCTCAGGCCTCTTCTCGACCTTCCGACATAAGCCTTCTACTACTACTAGATACAGCTCGTTGTACGGAAGTTGGAGCATAGCTATTGGCTCCCTCAGACTCATCTTGTGCTTGATTGGAAGACATTTACTATATTCAAAACAATTTAAACAGTTATGAGATGTCAAACTATCAATACTCGAAAAATGAGATGTATAGCAAGCCTCAATACTCTCTATGGTAGTCCTAGAACCAACTAAACTATAGCTCTGATACCACTAAATGTAACACCCCTCACCCTTATCTGACGCCGGGATA
Organism: Gossypium arboreum; assembly: GCF_025698485.1. Lineage (NCBI taxonomy): Eukaryota > Viridiplantae > Streptophyta > Magnoliopsida > Malvales > Malvaceae > Gossypium > Gossypium arboreum. Next base: position 71,577,394 of record NC_069081.1, read on the forward strand.
GGGTTCAACGCATTACTAGGGTTTCACATTCACAAACTTATTAAATCAGGTCATCAAGTTTCACTTAAATTTAAAACTTTTTGAACATGTACGTCTCGACCCTTAAACAGGCCTTCGAGGCCTAAAACATACCTAGGGGCAGTTCGGGACAAAATCGGGGACATTCGATAAACTTTGGGTACCTTGGAAAATTTCCTTTACTTTGAAGTGTCACACGCCCGTGTGGGTAGGGCCGTGTGATCACACACGCCCATGTGGCTTGGGACACGCCCATGCCCTCAGCCTGTGTGCAACATTGACTTTAACCTTATAATACAATTAGGGGCACACGGCTAAGACACACGCCTGTATGGCCTACCCGTGTACAACATTGACTTAAACTTTTAGGTGCAGGGGACGCACGACCATACCACACACCCATGGGAGTGGCCCGTGTGTCACACATGGCCTAGACACATGCCCGTGTGCCCAACTGTGTGGACCCTAATAGGCTATTTTCCAAGCCTTTGGTCACCCTTTCCAACACTTATACATAATGATTACCAAATGCAAAGAAAAACATGATTATATTCTTATAAATGTTATTGGCAAAACTTATTGCATAGAAACCTCATATCATTGGTTTCACACAGGCCAGGTTATTTCCCATCTTGTATTTATGGGTTTCCTTGTCACTTTAACGCATTAAAGATTGACTCGTTCTTGTGACTCATTGCCAATTGGAAACAAATCATCATATATGAATATAAACATGCATGGAAATTTTGTAGGTCATAGCCTACTTCAAAATAAGCCAATTCCTATGGCCATATACAAAAAAAAAAAAAAAAAGAAGATAGATACATCTTTACATGCCTTTATTTGGCAAATCAATTGACACATATAACAAAATACTCAAGAGTCCTATACATGCCATTGAACAAAATAAAAATGTCTTTATACCAAAGCTGGCCTAGTTGATAGTGTGCTGACTCTCGAACTGACTTTCAATCCGTACAAGTCCTCGAGCTCTGTAAAATAGGGAAAAAGAGAGGGGTAAGCATTTACATGCTTAGTAAGCTCGAATAACCAGAAAGTAAACTTACCAAGTAATTAGTATACATCCATAATAGATAATGAAAGCAACAAGTATGAAATGGTTCCCTATCACATGCACTCAATTAATGAGTTAGTCACATAACAAAGCACCATGTAATTTATCCTACATGAACTCATCATCCATCGTTTCATTGATATACATCCTTCTCACGTTAATCCCGTTGAGTTTCTAGGAAATCTCGATGGAATATCCATTAACCGTCAATTCATAAGGATAATCATTTCAAGTGTGCACTCTCGTGAACCTCACATTTTATGGCGAGATTACCAGTCCAGGCTAAATCCCCCATTTACAAAACTCATAAGGTGATGTCGGGATTGCCAATCAAGGCTAAATCCCCGTATAACAACAAACACCTTTAGTGAGCTCGTATCTGAATTACCAGTCCAGGCTAAATTCAGACCCTAATTGGATTACCCGTCCGGGCTAAATCCATAATGCACATGTATTCTTTGGGAGGCTCGATCATCCAAAGGAACACCCGTCCGGGCTGGATCCTTTTTATAATAGAGATCAACGGATTACCCGTCCAGGCTAAATCCTTTCTGCAACACATGCAGGCTCTCAATTCGCTTGTAAATCTTGGTTTATCCATCGAATTCGCTTTTTAAACCGCATCCGAGACATTTTTCAACATATCATTATCAAAGATGCATTTCATGAAATTTTTATGTCATCAATAAATGCAAACATCATTTATTTACAAGTCATATAATTAGGTATATTAGGAGTTTACTTTAAGTTATCCGAACTTACCTAGTTTCATTTCAGTGTCGTGTTTTGGTTATTTTGAAACCTTTTGTTTTCCTCGATCGACCTCCGAAATTTGTTCCTCGGGGTCTATAACAACATAATTAAATCATTAATACTCTACATTATACTTTTCAAGTCTAAATTCCACCCTCGGTCTATATGAAACACATGAAATTTCTATCTTACCCAAGCCTAGCCGAACACTTTTTTCCTCTTACGACGGCTCACAATTTCGATTATTTTCAAATTTCTACCACACATTTAACAACTTTTGCAAAAAGGTCCCTTTAGGGGTTTTTCATGAAAATCACCTAGGAAAAGATATTTAACACACATCCAACTTTCATATTCCTCCATAAACCATCAAAATACAAGTAACTCATGCATGGGTAATTTTTTAAACATAAACCCTAGCATGAAATATGGGTAGAAATGGAGAGAGCAAGCTACCGAGATCTCAAAATTGCAAAGAACATTAAAAACAGGGCTTGGGAGTACTTACTAATGAGCTTGAAAAGTTTGAAAACCCTAGCTATGGAGGGCTTGAGAATTTCGGTTGGTACAAGGGAGAAGATGGCTGATTTTTGGTTCATTTTTCCCATTTTATTTCATTGAAATGCCAAATGACCAAAATGACCTTAAGCCATTTCTTTAAAATTTCATCCATGCAAGCCCATTTTTGTCCAAAAACTTAGAAATTGGGCATATTGCTCTCCAAGGCCTTCTAATTTATAATCTAAAGCAATTCCATACAAATTGCTCCTAGAATCCAAATTTTGCAATTTATTCAATTTAGTCCCTTATTTCCAATTGAACACCTAACTCAAAGAATTTCTTCATGAAATTTTAACACATGCATATTCTCACACTCTAAACCTCATAATAATCATAAAATAAATATTTGATGTCGAATTTGTGGTCCTGAAACCACTATTCCTAATGGGCCCTATTTTAGGATGTTACAAAAAGACACGCCCGTGTGCCAGGTCGTGTGAAAATTAGGGAAGCTACTAACTAGGGTCACACGACTAGTCACACACCCGTTTGTCTAGCCCGTGCCCGAAACTGACTTGGCCAAACAGCCAAACATACACTCGTGTATGCGACCGTGTGGTCTGCTTAGGCTCATTTAGAAATGGCCCTCGAGCAACACGGCTGAGACACACGCCTGTGTCCCTGCCCGTGTGGGCAAAAATAGGCCATTTACAAGGCCAAAATGGCACCCATTAAGGGTCCTCCCTACAAGCAACAATTAAACATCAATTGCATACCAAATTCTCAACCATTTCACAACTAATACATACACCAATCATGTCATATCATTATCAACCAATCTCATGTTCATAACACGTACCAATTCATGTCATTCCATAAGTTAAAACATACCAAAACATGTGGTTTATAACCTTGATACATTCCATTCATTTTCATATCAAATCCTTACCCAATTCTAAAATATGCACATACCAAAACTTACCAAATTGATTATTTCTTTTGGCCAACCAAATGCACATCCTAATGGCACATTTGCATCACATATCATATATCAAAATCAAACCATAATTTCAACAACAAACTAGCCATATCACATGGCATGATATATACAATACAAAACATATCCAAATACTTCTAGCCTATCCATACTCTTATATTCACAATGTCAAAAGGTACCAAAATAAGGTTTGATAGTGTGGTGACGACCCTCAACGATCCCCGAGCTCCCGATAGCTACAATATTAATAAAATAATGTAAACACACACAAAGTAAGCTTTCAAAAGCTTAGTAAGCGATATACAAATAAACTTATCAAACAAAGCATATAAGCATCATCTAATTACATATACTCTATTGTCAAATACTATCACAAACCACATAATTCATATACATTTCCCATATACTCAATTCATTTGCACATATAGCATACCTTCTCATACTTATATTACATATCATCACTTGTACATATACTTACCTTTTATTCTCAAACACAATATACATTTCAAATGTACTTGAATCAGATAAACATCTCATATAATCATTCATTTCTCGGAATGCCCATTGAACCGTTCGGAATCATAAGGATATACGGATAGCTCGGAAAGCTCATACAATGCCAACGTCCTAGACGTGGTCTTACATGTAATCAAATATTGATGCCACTGTCCCAGACAGCGTCTTACATGAAATCAAATACGATGCCAATATTCCAGACACGGTCTTACACAAGAACACATATCGGATCCTATGTCATAACATATGTATCCTAACTATTCCCAGGGTTTGTACGAGGCTTTTCAGACGTCGAAACTTTGTCGATACTTTCTCGGATAACTTATATTCAAGGCATAAAGCCATTCATCATTGTTCAATAGCATATAAGAATAAGTAAACCATTTCAAATACATTTATTTGTATATAAACTTACCTCATATGGATTCGGATAGACAAATCGGCTACTCGACGACTTTCGACTTTCCCCGGTCTAATTTTATTTTCTTTGGTTCTTGATCTATACACATTCAAATTTAACTCTTTTATTCACCAAATCATTCAATTCAATCCAAAAACACATATTTAGGGCATTTTACAAACTAGCCCTCACATTTTCACATTTTGACACTTTAGCCCCTAATCACAAAAATCACAAAATATACAAAATTTCTTTAAACATATGCTTAGCCAAACTTTCATAGTATTCATACAAGTCCACATATTTCATTTATTTCACATTTTAGTCCCTCAAAATCTATTTTTTACAATTTAGCCCAAATTACTAAAAAATTCATCAAAAATTCAAAGACAAAACATGTTAACCCAAAACATATCTTCCATTTATCAACAAATAACTTCACAAAGCTCACAATTTCATCAATGACATATTTCAAAATCATCATCAAAATAAAAAATTTAGGCATGGGCTTGATAGAACTCTAAGCAACGATCACAAAAATGTAAAAATTATCAAAAATCGATCAAAAACACATACCTCTTTAGTCAAAACAAGTGCCAAAACCCTAGTTGGATGAGAAAGCTTCCCTTTCTTTTAACTTTCGGCAATGTGAATGATAACGGCTTGATTTTCATGCTTTTGATTAATTAAATTATCATTAATATACATTTTACCAATTTAACCTTTAGTAATCCACTATAAAACCACTTAATGGATGGTTATTAATGTCCATTCATAAGTTCAATGGTCAAATAACAACATAAAGACCTCTCATTTAATAAGACATAACAAATAGACACACTTAACATATAGCATGCAACTTTTACATTTTACACGATTAGGTCCTTTTATCAAACACAAATGACAAAATTTTTATACGAAACTTTTACAGATATCAATTCACATATTCTAAACACAAAATAATATTAAAATATTTTTCTGACTCAGATTTGTTGTCTCGAAACCACTATTCTGATCAGGGTCTAAACCAGACTGTTACAATTCTCCCCCTTTAGGGATTTTTGTCCCTGAAAATCTTATTGTCGAATAGGTTCGGATATTGCTCTCTCATAGCATTCTTGGGCACCACATAGCCTCTTCAATTCCGTGTCGATGCCATAACATTTTTATTGATGATATTTTCTTGTTTAATAGTTCTTTAACCTCGCGAGCCAAAATACGGATCGGTTCTTCTTCATATGTCATATTAGATTGAATTTCAATCTTAGACGGAATAATCACATGCGAGGGATCTGATCTATATCGTCATAACATAGATACATGAAATACATTATGAATCTTTTCTAGCTAAAGTGGCAACAACAATCTATAAGCAACCGGTCCAATACGCTCAATAATCTCATACGGCCCGATGAACCTCGAACTTAATTTGCCTTTTCTGCCAAATCAGAGTACTTTCTTTCACGGGGATACTTTCAAAAACACTTTTTTGCCAATCTCAAATTCAATATCTTTTCATTTCAAATCTGCGTAAGATTTTTGATGATCAGAAACTGTTTTCAAACTATCTCGAATCGCTTTTACTTTTTGTTCAGTCTCTTTTATCAAATCAACCCCGTGTATCTTTTTCTCACTGAGCTCAATCTAATACAAAGGTTTTCGACATTTACGACCATATAAGGCTTCGAACGGTGCCATTTTGATGCTCAATTGAAAACTATTATTATATGTGAATTCAATCAATGGCAAATACTGTTCCCATGTACCTTCAAACTCAAGAATGCAACATCTCAACATATCTTCAAGAATCTAAATAATCCGCTCGGATTGACCATTCGTTTGTGGGTGAAAAGCAGTACTGAAGTGCAATTTCGTACCCAAAGCATCTTGCAATTTCTTTCAAAATTGTGATGTGAATCTCGGATCTCTGTCTGACACAGTAGATAATAGTACACCGTGCGATCTCAAAATATCAGAAATTTATAACTCAGCTAACTTATCAAGCGAGTAATTGGATCGTACAATAATAAAAAGAGCTGATTTCATCAATCTGTCAACCACAACCCAGATCGCATCTTTCTTTCTCGGAGATAGGGGCAAACCTGAAACAAAATCCATTGCAACTCTATCCCATTTCCATTCCAGAATCATATTCAATTGTAACAAACCGGATGGCACTTGATGTTCAGCTTTAACTTGCTGACAGATTAAACATTTAGAAACAAAGTCGATGATAGCTTTTTTTATTCTAGACCACTAGTAATGTTGTTTCAAATCATTATACATTTTTGTACTACCCGGACGAACAGATAAACGACTATTGTGAGTTTCGATCAAAATCATCTGAAACAACTCTAGATTTCTCGGAACACAAATTCGATCTCAAAATCTCAGACAATCATCTTTATCAACTCTGCATTCTGAATCAGAATCTAAATCACTCTGAGTTTGTTTTGCTATTATCTCATTATCAACTTTCTAAACATTAATAATCTACTGTAAAAATAACTGTCTCGCTTCCAATTTTGCTAAAATTGAACCATCATCATACAAAGCTAAATAAGTATAATGCAAACAGTGATTTTTGACTCAAAGCATCAGCAACAATATTTGCTTTTCCCAAATGATAGTCAATCACAATCTCATAGTCTTTTAATAGTTCTAGCCATCTTCTCAGTCACAGGTTCAAATCTTTCTGAGTCATCAAATATTTCAAACTGTTATGAAAAGAATATATGTGACATTTTTCACCAAACAGATAGTGGCGCCAAATTTTCAAAGCAAACACAATCGTAGCTAATTCCAGATCATGCGTTGGATAGTTCTTTTCATGCAGATTTAACTGTCTTAAAGCATAAGAAATGACTTTGCCTTCCTACATTAAAACGCATCTCAGACCGTTCAACAAAGCATCACACTATAAATCAAAAAAATTTTACCCGATTTGGGTTGTACTAACACTGGAGCTTTAGTCAATAGGACTTTCAATTGATCAAAGCTTTTCTAACACTTTTCGGACCATTCAAACTTCACATATTTCTGAAACAGTTTCGTTAATGAAGTTGCAGTCATAGAAAAGTCTTTTATGAACCGTCTATAATAACCAGCAAGTCCTAGAAAATTGCAAACTTCGGAGACATTTCTCGGAGGCTTTCATTCTTAAATAGTTGAAATTTTGCTCGGATACCTGATGTTGATACAATATGGCCCAGAAAATCGACTTCTCGTAACCAGAATTCACATTTGCTAAACTTCGTATATAATTACTTATCACGCAAAGTCTGTAATACTATTCTCAGATGCTTGGCATGCTTAGATTCATCACGCGAATAAATCAATATGTCATCAATAAATACGAAAACAAATCGATCTAAATACGGTCTGAAAATTTTGTTCATCAAATCCATAAACATAGCAGGTGCATTAGTTAATCCGAAAGGCATAACTAAGAACTCATAGTGCCCATACCTTATTCTGAATGCAGTTTTCAGAATGTCTGAATCTTTTACTCACAACTGATAATAACCTGATCTCAAATCTATCTTTGAAAACACAGTAGCTCCTTTCAAATGATAAAACAAGTTGTCAATTTGAAGCAGAGGATACTTATTCTTGATAGTCACCTTGTTCAATTGAAGATAATCAATACACATTCTCATCGTGTCATATTTCTTTTTTCACAAACAAAATAGGAACACCCTAAGTTTAAAAACTCGGTCTAGCAAACCCTCTACCGGTTAATTCTTGCAACTGAGACTTTAATTCTTTTAGTTTGGTTGGAGCCATTCTATATGGAGCTATCAAAATCAGAGTTGTTTCGGGCACTAATTCAATGCAAATTCAACATCTTGAATCGGAGGTAATCCCAGAAGTTCTTCAAGAAACACATCAGAGGATTCACAGGCAACAGGTACTGATTCGACTTTCTTTTCTGTTACTTTCAAATCAATCACATAAGCAAAGTAAGCTTCACCCCCTTATCTCACAATACTCAAAGCTTTCATCGGAGATATCAAAGCAGGCAATCCATTGAAATCACTAGATCTAATTCGAACTATTTCATCATTCTTGCATCTCAAATCAATAGTTTTCCATTTTCAATTCACAATAGCATCATACAAAGTTAACCAATCTGTATCCAGAATTATATCAAACTTATCAAAGGGTAATAACATCAGATCGGCCGAAAAACAAATGTCTTGAAACATTAATGGACAATTCTTGTAGACTTTGTCAACTAAAACACTTTTACCTAGGGGGTTCGGTACTCTAATCACAAATTCAGTAGACTCTACAGGTAAAGTCTTACTCGATACTAAATTCATGCATATATACAAATGTGTTGATCCAGGATCTACCAAAGCAATCATAGAAGTATCGTAAAGAGTAAATGTACCTGTAATCACATCTGGAGAAGAAGCTTCCTCACGAGCTCAGATGGTGTAGGCTCTAGCCGGTGCTCTAGCCTCAGATCGAACAGCAGTGTCTTTAGTCCCTCTTTGACTACCACTCACATTTCCCTTATTTCTGGGAGGTCTACCTCAAGCTGAAGTGTTACTATGTCTTGGATTTTGCATAATTTCTTGCTCAACAGACTCGGGCCAATAACTGATAAAGTGATCTAGTGATCCACATTTGAAACAAGCCCAATCGTACAGTCTACAATTTCCAATGGCATATTAAGTTCATATTATTCGTAGTTAGTGCACTGCACCTGGAGTATCGAAGGGATTAGCAATTTTATCGCATATTATATGTTATTGGCGATTGTATTGCACTATTTGACATCAGACAGATTTTCTACATTATTGATTATTCAGTGGTTTTACCACATCGAGCTATGCTCATAAAGTTTTGGAGTTTGGCAGACAGGTTTTGGGGAACTCGTGGTGTGTAGCAGATGGTATGGGTAGGAACCTTTTTGCATTGCATCATGTGCACGACATATTTGAATGTTATTGATTTATGCTATGCATTGTATTTTGTTGTATTGAATGGCATCGAAATTAATGATTGTTACTCAAATGAATGATGACTTATGCTCATACACTGTTTGACATCAATTTTATAATAGCTATGTTGTAACAACTCGATTTAGGGCCTAGTCGGAACAGTGGTTTTGGGACCACGAATTTGACATAGTAAAACTTGTTTTTATTACATTTTTATGATCTACAGTTTTATGGAATGATTTGGTGAAAATTTTGTTCAAAAATTTTGATGTTTGAGCACTCAATTTAGCAAAAATGACTAAATTGTAAAAATTACAAAAGTTGAGTTCTACATGCTAGAGGTGTCTAATAGTTATGAAATTTTAAATTGAAGGTCCTTAGATTGTAATTATACCATTTTTTAAGTTATTTGATAAAAAAGGGACATGAAGTCAGAGAAATTTTATGTTTTAATTTAGGGCATTTTGGTCATTTGGCTAATAAATAAATTAAAAATCAAATTAAAAGCCAATTTTTGTCCATCTTCTTCTCATGGCTAAATTTCTCAAGGGGGAACCATAGCTAGGGTTTTTTCATCTTCCAAGCTCGATTGTAACTCTGTTCTAGCCCTGTTTTAATGATTTTTATGTTTTTAAGATCCTTGTAACCTAATCTATCTATTTCAATGACTAATTTGAATGAAAATAAAAGTCTAAAATTTTACCCATGAAGAATATTTATGCATTTTGGTGTCTAATGGTAGGAAATGTATGTTAGATGTAAGATAGACAACTTTTGCTAGGTGATTTTTGATGAAAATGTAAAAAATGACCTATTTGTAAAAAGTCACAAAATGTGTAGTAACAGTGTGATTGAATGAAAAATGTGGGCTGTTATAAGCATGTGATAAACCGTAAATTATACATATTTTTACCCCATGGTTAATGCATTTTATGGATGATTTCTCATTAGAATTGGTGAATTCGATGCTCCTAATGCTTTAATTTCATGTTTTATACTTAGGAGAGCATAAGAGGGCGAAAGGAATGAGAAACGGGCCAAAAACAGAGAAAATGGGCCAAAGTACTGAAATAAACACGGCTGGACCTCCTCACACAGGCGGACCACGGTAGTGTCAATTTAAGGTGCTCGAGCACGGACTGAAGTAATCGAACACGAGCGTGTCCCTGTCGAGCCCAAGTTGAGTCCAATTTGGAAAAGACTAATTTTGAGGGCTTCTAGGCATTCCAAAGCCTATAAATACACCCTAGAGGAGGAAGAAAAGGGAGACGGAGAAGGGGAAGTAAGGAATTACTCCAAGGAAGCCGATTGATCCATCTCAAAAGTCGGATTCATCATCAAGACTGAAGATCTCTCCTTAATTTCCCTTCAGGAGTTTTGGGTTTTCTTTATGTTTTGTATTCTTTATTCTTCTAAGATGTTTTCTTATTTAGTTATGAACTAAAACCCCTAAACACCTAAGGGGAATGAAACCTAAGACGAATCTCGTTATTATTTTCTGAATCGTATGATTAATATTTAACTTGTTCTTATTTATGTGTTCTTAATTCTTGTTTTGATATCCCAGGATACTGATTCAAGACATGCTCTTATTTAGAGGAAGAATAGACCCTGTCTAAGAGTACATTTTTCATAATTAAGTGGAGTTGATTGTGCGCCTAGACATAGGGTGACAAGATTTTGCCGAATTAGGGTGAAACCTAATAAGGGGATCCATAGATCGAGTTAATGCAACCCTAGAGTGTTAATTAGACAAAAGTCTCGGTTAATCAATCTAGGGATTAGACGTTATTAGTCTTGAATAGGGATAATGACATAACTTAGGGATCTCTACGGAACAAGTTGAATGAATAAATCGTCCGATTCGGAGCCAGAATAACAAGTAAAGTCTAGGTGGATTTTTCCTTAGGTATTGTCTTAAGTCAATCGATTTTTCCCAAAAGCAATTCCCCAATTCTTTTCTCTGTGCGTTCTTAGTTTAGATAATTAGTTAATTAAAACAAAACCTCTTTATTCTTAGACTAGACAATAAAAAGACAGTCATTACTAGTACTTTTAGTTCCTTTGGATTCAACAATCCGGTCTTTGCTAAAACTATACTACTGTTCGATAGGTACACTTGCCTACATCACGATAATAGTTAGTTCAAGAACGAGTAATTATAAATATTTAAAACCTATCACGAAATCACGCGATCAAGTTTTTGGCGCCGTTGCCAGGGAACTAAGATATTAGGAACGCTCAATTTTTATTACTTTAGCCATTTATTTTTCTTGCAATTTAATTTAATTTAATTTAATTATTATTATTTATTAACCTACTCTCTCTTTCTCTTGGCAGGTTTTTATAGTTTATGACTAGAAGAACCCCGTTGGGACCATTACTTTTTGACGAAGAAATCAATCCTACAGTTCGTAGAAACCAAAGAGAAATAAGGTGCAACTTAAGATACACAGAGAACGAGCAAGAAGACGATACTTAACCCCCAACTGAAGAGATGGCTGAAAACAAAGGCAATCAGCTACCTCCTGCAATTGTGGTTAATCAAACTGCTCTACGCACTATGTATGATTATGTTAAACCTTCTTTAACAGGAGCTGAATCAAGAATAGTTAGACCTACTGTAGCTGCAAATACTTTTGAATTAAAACCTAACACTATTCAAATGATACAACAATTTGTTCAGTTTGATGGTTTACAGGATAAGGATCCCAACGCTCATTTAGCCAACTTCTTACAACTATGCAATACATTTAAAATTAATGGCATTTCTGATGATACCGTACATCTTCGGTTGTTTCCCTTTTCATTGAGGAACAAAGCTAAACATTGGTTGAACTCGTTGCCACGAGGGTCAATTACTACTTGGGAACAAATGACCGAAAAAGTTTTACTAAAATATTTTCCTTTGGCTAAAACGGCTACATTACATAATGATATCTCTTCTTTTGTGCAGATGGATTTAGAAACACTTTACGATGCATGGGAGAGATACAAGGACCTTTTGAGGGAATGCCCTCACCATGGGTTACCGCTTTGGCTCCAAGTTCAAACATTCCACAATGGTCTGAATCCTTTGACTCGGCAAATGGTTGATGTAGCTGCTGGCGGAACCATCATTAATAAAACACCTGAAGATGCCTATGAGTTTATTGAGGAGATGTCACTGAATAACTATCAGTAGCAAGTCATGAGGACAAAGCCAAGGAAAACAGCCGGTGTTTAAAATGTCGATTCGATCACCATGCTGTCAAATCAGGTAGAACTCTTGAACAAAAAGATTGATGGTTTTCTTAGTTCTTCACAGGTTCACCCAGTGATGCAGTGCAAAGCAAGTAGCAGTGGAACAAACCATTCGGAATATCAACCTTATGGCCACAGCATGGATAACGAGCAATTAAACTACATAGGTAATAATCCTCAACCTCAAAACTATCCATATAGTAACACTTATAATGTAGGTTGGAGGAACCACCCCAATCTCTCGTGGGGCAGTCAAGGAAATCAAAGACCACAATTTCCTCTGGGCTACCAACAACCACCCTACCAACAGGAAAAGAAGTCAAACCTTGAAGAGATGCTCTCAAAGTTCATATCAGTGTCAGAAACCCATTTTCAGAACACCGAGACAACACTTAAGAATCAACAAGCGTCGATCCAAGGACTGGAAACTTAGATAGGCCAGCTTTCAAAACTAATCTCCGAACAACCACAAGGTAGTTTGCCAAGTAATACCGAACCTAACCCAAAGGAACAACTCAATGCAATTAATATTCAAGACGACAAAGGAGTAGTTCAGCCTGAACCAGAACCGAGGCAAGAAACTATAGTAAGCAAAGGTCAAGGTGAGGTACATCAAAATACAAACAAACCAGTAACTGTCAAATATAAACCTCGTGTGCCATACCCCAACGCGACAAGGAATGACTGCTCAGATGAACAATTTGGTAAATTCCTTAAACTCTTAAAAAAATTACATATTAACTTACCGTTTATTGAAGCTCTCGCAGATGCCAAACGCAATGAAATTTTTAAAGGAGCTTTTAGCAAATAAGTGGAAGTTGGACGAGGCATCGCATGTGGAGCTGAACGTAGTTTGGTCGGCCATTCTCCAAAATAAACTATCCAACAAACTAAAAGACCCAGGGAGAATTACTATTCCTTGCTTAATTGGTAGTTTAGATGTTAATCATGCATTAGCTAATTTATGGGCTAGTATTAACGTCATGCCTTACAACATGTTTAAGCAACTAGGTCTCCAGAAACCCAAACAGACTAGGATGAGCATTCAATTAGCAGATAAAACTATAAGATTCCCTAAAGGTATTATTTAAGATGTGCTAGTTAAAATCGACAAATTTATATTTCCCGTTGACTTTGTTGTTCTAGACATAGAAGAGGATAGCAACACTCCCTTAATTCTAGGAAGGCCCTTTTTAGCAACTGCTAAAACCATCATTGATGTTGGCACAGGTGAACTCACACTCTGGGTGGGAGACGAAACAATCACCCTTCAAGCTCGCAATTCTGGCAACACATCAAGAATTGAAGGTGATCATTTAAACCATTCTGCTAAAACTAACAATATGGTGCAACCTACTTTGCAGAAAATGAGTTTGAAGGAAGCACGCGAGTCATTCTCAAGCAATAGTAGAGGACCTGTTCATGAAGATCGAAGACTAAAAATCGAGGAACTCGATGAATGGCGGACCCACAAACCAAGAACACCCAACAAACTGAAACTACGCCAAAACGAGCCCGATACCTCTCCAAATCAATTTAAGGTTGGTGATAAGGACTTATTAGATGCCGCAGATCCCCACATTGTCACTGCCATACTGAATAAGGAAATCCCTCTTATGGTACTCAGTATTTTTCCATTCAGTACGGTGGAGGTGAGTCATCCCAAGTTCGACACTTTTAAGGTAAACAACACCCGATTAAAACCCTATTTTGATGAGATTAATAGCAGTAATGAGGTGTATAAACTCCTCAAACCACCATGACCATTCACTGGAGAGGTAAGTGAGCTTAGACTATAAATAAGCGCTGCTCGGGAGGGAACCCGAGCACTAAAAATATTAATTTCTTTAAATTTTGGTATTTAACTCCTAACTTACTAATAGAAATCTTGAATACATGTGTTTTCATAGAGACATGGCCAAGCACACGGGCGTGCTTAAGGCCGTGTGAAAACAGGGCAAGGATTTTCCCAACACGGGCTACGATAAAATACTACGGCCATGCAATATGACCGTGGTCGAGCCTGCCGGGTGTGCGACACGCCCGTGTGGAACACCTGTAGTCGAACCTATTAAATTAACACGGGCGTGGGGCTTGCACACATAGGCGTGGGAGAAGCGAACGAAGCTAGACACGGCCGTGCGACACAGCCGTGTGAACCCACATGCCCGAGGAACACGGGCATGTACTAAATGTCAGACGCGCCCAAATTTGAAATTCGTGAATCACACGGGCTAAAATTAAGGGACACGGGCGTGTGCCCTAGCTGTGTGGCCTAAAATCTATAGATACCTTGCACTATTCACTTTCTTCCCCATTCAAAAACCCTAACCCTAGCTGCTGCAACTCCACACGGCCTCCCTGCCACTCCTGTGCGCCACCTGCAACTCTATTCTCAATGCCAAATCTCTCCCCTTAGCGTTTGTTAACTCCTTTTTCTTTTATTTCATTGATTTATAATGCTATTTATCATATTAATCTATATTTTTCATGTTATTTCCATATTGATAATCGCATAAATTTCATTTATCAAACAAGTTATCATCTTTCTCATGTTTAAAATATTACTCATTACATGATTCCTACACTTCATTCAATTAGTTAGAAGTGAATATTCAAGGCTAGGATAGTTGAAATAATCATGCATATTTTGTTGACATCTATTTTCATTCATATAGTATTTTGCATTCCATTCTTACCATTTTTACTTATATTACCATGCTCATGCCACAAAGAAATGGATTATTGAACTTATTGTTTTAATTGAATTTAGTAATTGTGGCTGAATATAGTTATGTATTTCCTTTTTCAAATTTAGTCGCATTCTTTTTATATATTATAAATTGTCCGCTCATCAAAATACGAATTGATGTTTCCACTTGCAGGTACACAATGTCGTCTTCAAGAGGAAAGAAAACCATCGTACCTGCTTCAAAGAAGAGGAAGGGAGCGTCCTATTTCGCAGGTCCAACCGCAGAAATTCATCACCCTCTTCTACAATTTCCTCGAGGGCCCAGAAAGAACATTTCCAGATACTTTGGGCTCGACCTTTAATTACGGGGCGCTACATTGACTAGGCTGCCGTAGAACAAGTTTAGATGGCTGATACGATTCAGGCCCTCCTAACCACCGACCCTCAGGAGCTATTCTTTGGGATTATCGAGCTGACATACCTTGAGCTCATGATGGAACTATGCTCAACGTTCCATCTTCAGATCGTAATGATGAACTACGATGATCCCGGCACGGTTCAATTTTGCCTAAGCGGATTAATCCGCCAGGTGCTGCACTAGGCTTATATACGAAGGAGTTCAAGGAGGAGAATGAACTACATTCTCTCAGTCGCCACATACATTTCTCTCCCTCGAAGTGCTGGCACACTTTGGCCCCTAGCACGGCCTCCTACAATCCTAGCCGCTCCAAGGTATCAGTTTTCCCACCATCCCTGAGGTACTTACATACTATTTTAGCTCACACGATTACAGGAAGGTGAGAGAGCACTGGCGTGGTCAACACCCACGACGTCTACTTCTTATGGTGCATGTCGCAAGGGCACGTCATCGACCTTGCCTATTTCATCGCCCTTGCGATTCAGCACCAGACGGAGCGGCATCAAAAGGGGGTCATCTCCATTGGCCCCTACGTGACTCGACTGGCGCGACACTTCGGGCTCCTCAACACCGCGGCCCAAGAATCATCCCTCACCCTCATCGGCCAAATATATTCACAAGGCATCTCGAGCATGCTTAGCGTGAGGATGATCGAGAGGCACAGAGGAACCTACCCTCCCCAGTATCGTCTCGCCCAATCTACTGAGGAGGAGGCCTACGAGGACATTCCTGATGATATCCCCCCATAGCACGAGGACCCACCGACTCAGCCACCACCACCCTCTCATCCAGTTCATGCGGCGGCTTCGTATGCTGACATCTTTGAGCGCCTCACTCGATTCGAGCAGTAGTGTTTTCAATGATTTGAAAACATTGATGCTACTCTACAGCAGATTTGTCAGCACCTCCACATCTCATTGCCAGTCCCACCTCGCGAACCATCCAGCGATGAAGATGTTTAAAAACATTTATTTATTTTTTTATGTTTTTAATTTTTATTAAAACTACTTTTATTTTTATTTTTTAGCAGATTTTAGAATTTTATTTTTAATTATCAATTTTGGTTTTTTCTTTATGAGTAATTCTCCTTCCTAATATCCCTTAAAAAGTTCCTGATTTTATCACAGTTATATAGAGCCCTTAAGCTCATCGTCACATAGGAACTAAAACTCCACTGGGAAAGGTTCTCTGAGACTGCCATGTCCTACTCACCCACGACCATAGTTACCACTAGAGATAATATCCTTTTGGCGCAGGACTTATGGCCTAATGAACCTCTACGACCGTCGGAGTATCCTTCTCCACTCTCGAACTGATTCCTCTCCAGAACTCCAGTTTGAGGAATTCATCATACAGGAAGTTTCACTTCTCTCCCTAACTTAATTTTATATACTCTAATATCTATCTTTGTACTTTGAGGGCAATGTACATCCTAAGTGTGGAGGGGTATTTATTTCATTATCAGAAAAATCCCTAAATGATTACCTTGTTCTCTTTAAAGGCTCTCATATCATATTTAGGATAAATTTTAATTGATTTATGATTTTGATTGATATATCTTGAATTAAAACATAGGGATTTATGCATTGATTGTTTAAAGACATTAGAGAATCAAGCATGATGAGTTGATTTTTAAGAATTTAAAATTATAGGTTATTTCCCCAAGGCTAGGTATTACTTTGAATTGGAATTCACCAGTCTAAACATCAAAAAAGCAATAATTTTTGTGATATTTTTGACCATTTTGAGCATCTATTAATTCTTTCATGCTCACTTTTATTATCGCTTTGAGTGCGTCAGTATTGAACTGTTATTCTAGAACTTGCTTGATTATGCATGTCGAGACCACACCATTTGATTTGATATATCAAAATGATTAAGGCACTTAGGATTAACCCACTCATGCCATGAAAAGCCTACCTTCACGATTAACCCCTAGTAAACCCCTTTGAGCCTAATAAGCCATTTCTTGTATTACCCTTAATATTAACCTTTAACCCATTATTGTTGAAATCCCCTAAATTAATCCCTATTTTTGTCAAGATTTGAGTTAAATGGATTGCTTAGCTATGTTTTGTTCTTAATAGTTAGTCTATATTATTTAACTTGTTCTTAAAAAAAAAAACTATGTATACATATCTATAATTTCATATTCTGAGAAGAAGCTCTATTGTATGCAAGTGAAGATTAACTCTTTTTCTAGTTAGGCAATTTTTCAATTCAATCTCGATTCTAAGCCTTTCTTTCAGCTTGTGACCACACCCCCTAACTAAGCCTCACTACAACCCTCTAAAGACGTTTTGATTGATGTATCATATTAAATTATAGTGGTGGAGATTTGATTTTCATGCAAGCCTATGGTAATGACTTTTCATTATTGACTATTGAGTGCTTCATTTATTGTCCTTAAACACCTCGAGTCATTTGAGTGAATCTTTAGTGAGGATGTGAAACTCTGTGATATTCTGAATCAAAGGTAATTACTTAGATGCGGAGAGACACCTATGTTTGCATGATTGAATACTCAACTTGGAATGTTTGAAACTTTTATGATCTTTTAGTTGAATTCTCAATGTATGATTACCTATGGATTATTCTGAGATATTATCGATAGAAATTATAAGTTGAGAAGAATTTATTTTAATTATGAGTTGAGAATTTTGCTTGAGGACAAGCAAATGCTTAAGTGGGGGGTATTTGATAAACCGTAAATTATACATATTTTTACCCCATATTTAATACATTTTATGGAAGATTTCTCCTTAGAATTGGTGAATTTGATGCTCCTAATGCTTTAATTTCATGTTTTATACTTAGGAGAGTATAGGAGAGCGAAAGGAACGAGAAACAGGCCAAAAATGGAGAAAATAGGCCAAAGTACGAAATCAACACAGCCTGGACCTCCTCACACAGGCAGACCACACGGCCGTGTCAATTTGGCAGGCTCGAGCATGGCCTGAAGTAATCGAACACTGGCGTGTGCCACGGGCCTGTCCCTGCCGAGCCCAAGTTGAATCCAATTCGAAAAAGGCTAATTTTGAGGGCTTCTAGGCATTCCAAAGCCTATAAATACACCCTAGAGGAGGAAGAAAAGGGAGATGGAGAAAGGGGAGTAAGGAATTACTCTAAGGAAGCCGATTGATCCATCTCAAAAGTCGGATTCATCATCAAGACTGAAGATCTCTCCTCAATTTCCCTTTAGAAGTTTTGGGTTTTCTTTATGTTTTGTATTCTTTATTTTTCTAAGATGTTTTCTTATTTAGTTATGAACTAAAACCCCTAAATACCTAATGGGAATGAAACCTAAGACAAATATTGTTATTATTTTCTAAATCGTATGATAAATATTTAACTTGTTCTTAATTATGTGTTCTTAATTTTTGTTTTGATATCCCAGGATACTGATTCAAGACATGCTCTTATTAAGAGGAGGAATAGACCCTGTCTAAGAGTACATTTGTCATAATTAAGCGAAGTTGATTGTGCGCCTAGAGATAGGGTAACAAGATTTTGCTGGATTAGGGTGAAACCTAATAAGGGGATCCATAGATCGAGTTAATGCAACCCTAGAGTGTTAATTAGACAAAAGTCTCGGTTAATCAATCTAGGGATTAGACGTTATTAGTCTTGAATAGGGATAATAACATAACTTAGGGATCTCTATGGAACAAGTTGAATGAATAAATCGTCCAATTCGGAGCCAGAATAACAAGTAAAGTCTAGGTGGATTTTTCCTTAGGTATTGTCTTAAGTCAATCGATTTTTCCCGAAAGCAATTCCCTAATTCTTTTCTCTGTGCGTTCTTAGTTTAGATAATTAGTTAATTAAAACAAAACCTCTTTATTCTTAGGCTAGATAATAAAAAGGCAGTCATTACTAGTACTTTTAGTTCCTTTGGTAGAGGGAAGTCGAAGATTATAGAGTAGATGATTTGAGTCGACAATTTTGAGTACGAGGTAAGTTCGTATGTAAAACATAATGTTATAAGTATGTTTTAATGCTTTGTTTATACATAGATTGTATATACATTTAGTTTGGATGAATACGATGATAAATCAATGGTATTTGGCACTAAGTGTGTGATTTAAACTAGCTTCGGCTATATGAGGCACTAAGTGTGCGATACCGAGATAGCTTCGGTTAATTGATAAAGCACTAAGTGTGCGAGATTATTATAGCTTTGGCTGATCTTTTAAGCACTAAGTGTACGGATGTTTAAAGCATTGGTAATCTTTGGAAAGCCTTAAAATATTCGAGCAAGAGGTGAGAATGAAAATGAATGAATACGGGAATGTTCAGATAAGTATAAAACCTATGTGGTAGATGGTATTATGCATATAAAGTTTATTGAATTGGTGTAAACATATGGATGATGTTGGCATGAAATTTTTATAAGTTCTGAAAACTTCACATGTTATCGATTTAGTCCTAGATGCATGGATTAGACCTTGTATGCTCGGTTTAAGTTCGTAATGAACATGAATGAATGTTATTTTATTGAATTGAGCTGGCATTTGATATTTGGTTGTTTTGATCTAAGTTATAAGTCCGGTAATGCCTCTTAACCTATTCTAGTGACGGATACGAGTTAGGGGTGTTACAAGGTAAATTTGCTATTATAAGTCAAGAGAAACAAGGTTAGGACCTAGATCGAGGGAAAAACAAAGTGTTTGACGATTAGGTCCCATTTGTACTATTTTTGTACCGAGGTAATTTCTTATGTAAATAATGCATTATGCATTGTTTTAATTATGTTTTAGATGTTATATTATTGTATGAATTATGATTGACTCACGGACGTATTTGACAAAGTTACGACTAGCATGAAATCTCGGTTGAACCTTAGGAATAGATAAGATACAAATGTTATGACATTAGGGTTACTAAACTATGTGTAATACCATATCTGGGATATGGCATCGACAAGAGACTTCGCGTAAGACCATAGCTGTGCTATTGGCATCGATACGAGATCCCATGTAACACCATATCTGGGATATGGTATTGGTATTGTACCATGTGTACGGAACTCCCAAGTATCCTTTAGTATTCCAAGTGGTTCAACTGGTAATTTAATGAGTATGTCAAAGATGAAATGTGTATAAATCCAATTCTAGATGACTCAGGTATGTACGAAAAACTCATACGTGATGAGCTCGTTATGTGACGAACCCTTGGTAAGGTTATGATTGAGTAAGTTATGATTATAAGATCTTAATCATATTTATGCCAATTATCATCATGTTAAGTGCATGTTAAATATTGGTTTATGTTGCCTATTATTTGCATGGGAACTTACTAAGCTATATAGTTTACTCCCCTTTTCTTTCCCTCGTCTTATTGTCACCAAGCTAGCTCGGGGATTAGAGACTATTGGAGATCCACTCACACTATCAACTAATTATTTTGGGTACCAATGAATTTGACATTTTGAGTTATGGCATGTATAGGGCCTTGATTATTTTGTTGTGTGTCATAATTGAATTGGCCTAATTTGTTGGCCTAAATTGGTTGATAATTCATTTTGTAAATAGCCATTGAAATTTGGCTAATATTGGTTTAAGTATATATGCATGTGACGATGTTTTCATGGATGTGGAAATTTGCATGGTTTAAGTTGATAAGTGTGTGATGTTTGTATGTGATATATGGTAGCATGTGATTGATGTGTGGATGTCTTGATTATGGATGAATTGGTTGATTGTAATTGCTTGGATTGCTATTATGTTTTGTTGTGTAGGGGAGTGCATTAAAGGGGGACAAAATGGCTTGGTAAATAACCTTATTTTCGTCCACACGGGTAGACACATGAGCGTGTGTCTAGGCCAGATACGCACTCCTGTGCATATTTGTTGAGTCTCACAAACTCACGTTCATACTTAGTCACCATCCTACAGCCTTGCTTCACAAACCTCTAACTAATATACTTCTTCCAGAACTCCTTTTGGAAGAACTCCTATATAATCCTTTCCCTTGGTACTACCGACACAAGGGTGTTCCGCCATTGATAGGCTGAGTCTCGCAGGAGTGACACTGCACACTTCAAGCACTCCTTAGGTGTGCACAATAACTCATCAAATACCCTAATGGTATTTTCTAGACAAAATTTTTCTCTCTATGGGTCATCATCAACCTTAGCCCGAAATTCCTCGGCCCTTTGCGTACATATCTTATCTACTGGGGGTTTCTCTCTCCTAACCAAATCCACTCCTTCCAGAGCTACATGGGCATACTGAGGAATCAGAGGAGGTAGGGGAGGTGGAGATTTCGGATTCGCACGAACAAACTCCATGTACCAAGCATCCATCATATGGAGATAAGCCTTTCTAGCCCCTCCGCCCTGACTCAGTGTCACGGGCTCACTGTCTATTGGCGTGGTCCCTTCAGTGAGAGCCGGCGCATTACTCTCTACATCATCCACCGCCATAGCTACGTTGGGATCCATTTACTATATGAAAAACATAATTTGTAATCGTTAGGATTCGTCACACTACCAATGTACATCTATGGCATGTATAGCTAGACTTGTACTCATGCTAGGTTAGTCCTAGAACCGACTAAACTATGCTCTGATACCACTAAATATAACACCCCTTACTCGAGTCTGAGGTTGGGACTTGGCATGAGGCATTACCATACTTAACCACATGCATACAATCAGTTCTGAGTCACCAAGACTCGATCAAATTTAAAACTTTTTCTAACCTTGCTTAAAACTCCTTAATGTGGGCTTACGAGGCCTCAAACTCTCATTAGAAACCATTCGAAACTAACTCAGGTCCTTAAACTGACTTAATAAGAATAACCCTTGAAATAGGACATACGCCCGTGTGGAAGGGTAACACGCACGTGTGGAATTAAATTCCAAATCTGAACCTATAGGGGTTTTCACACGGCTTGACATACGTCCGTGTCTATCACAAGGCCATGAAATGCCCGTGTCTATCACACGGCCATGACACGCCCGTGTCTATCACATGGCCATGACATGCCCATGTCCTAGCCCGTGTCTAAAAACCTTGACATTCTATTTCTGACGTCAGCAATCCTTAACAGTCACACGGCCAAGGCACACGCCCATGTGCTAGGCCGTGTCCTTCAGACGACTGAGACACACAGCCATGTCTCTACCCGTGTGTTTACTACCATGATACTGACTTGAAATCTCTACGTGCAAAGGACACACGGCTGAACAACACACCTATAGAGCTAGCCGTGTGTCACACACGGCCTAGGCACACACCTGTGTGTCTACCCGTGTGGGCAACATAGGGCTATTTACCAAGACCTTTGCCACCCTGAAACACAAAATAACAACAACCATCATGCTAAAGATCATCATAATATGATTCCTCAATCCAACAACCACATCTAAGGCCTTTATACATTTCATATTTACTGAAAAAACCAATAAATTACCCATTCATGAAATAACTTCTTGTTTTCGTATAACAACTTTCAACTTTAGCCATTTCCATGGCTTTGTACAAAATGAATCAAAATGCTAAAGCAAGCCAACACATTTGGCTAATTAACAAAGACACAAAATTCTAAAGTTAGGGTCCTATACATGCCATAATCAAAATAAATAGATCTAACTATGCCAAGTGCTTCGATTGATAGTG
Source organism: Gossypium arboreum (assembly GCF_025698485.1). Classification (NCBI taxonomy): domain Eukaryota; kingdom Viridiplantae; phylum Streptophyta; class Magnoliopsida; order Malvales; family Malvaceae; genus Gossypium; species Gossypium arboreum. Next base: position 71,600,584 of record NC_069081.1, read on the forward strand.
TGATCGATGCTTCCGACAATCGTTGATCCACGAACTAATTAGATGGCACTATAAGAAAATGGAAAGAAATAGGGTAAGCATAAAGCTTAGTAAGTTGCATGTAATAAATATAACAACAACTTTACCATTTATCATCATGCTCATAGTACATAAGTAGGCATAAGCACAACTTACTCATCACTAGCCAATACATTTCACATAGCATATATTGAGCTCACATCTCATGCATTTCAAATAGGTACCTGTACCACTCACAACATGATCATACTTTTGTCGTTTAACTTAAACTGTAACTCTCGTTGTGACAGCCCTAAAGTGACCCTAGTCGGAAAGCGGTTTCGGGACCGCTAAACCGAGTCACCAAATTATTTGAATATGATATTTAATGTCTAAAATATGTGATTATGAATGTGTGAAAGTTTTAAGCTTCGATTTAGTAAATTGCATGTGAATTTAGTCAATAGGAATTATGTGAGAAAATTTTGAAATGTGATAGGTCAAAACATAAGGATCTATTAGTGCATGAAATAAAAAGGGGGGACTTGCATGTCAATTTCCCCCCCTAATTAGTAGTGGCCGGCCATGACAAGTATGGTGGACCAAGTGTGATGGGCAAAAACATGTCATAAACATGTTAAGTTAGTGTTTCATGGGAGGTATGATAAAATAAGGAGCATGGGAATAAAATAATGAAAGGGAATATGATGAAAACAAAGAAAAAAAAGTGTGTGGTTGTTCCCCCATTTTGCCGAAACTAGAAAAAAAAAAGAGAAAGGCTTCATCCTTTGGTTCTTCTTGGCCGATTTGAAAGGAGGAAGAAGAGAGGTTTCGGTCACCTTGAGCTTAAGGGGAGGTTAGTATGTTGTGTTAAATTCTTAAGTTTTAAACTTGTTTCTAGTTAATTAGCTAATTTCTTACACAAACCATGGCAAAATTTCGAAATCTCGGTGATGGCTTGAGCATTCGGTTTTGGTTGTTGAAAGGAATGAGTTGGAGGTTGGATCATGTTAAGATTGACCTTGTACATAAACATTAAGAGTTTGATGTTTTGTGATTTTGGAAGGTAAATAAGGTTATACACAAGATAAATACTAAGACTTTGGTTGACTTGTTTTTAGTGAGGTTCGGCCAAAGACCTTATGTGCAAGTTTATTCGGTTTAAGTAGAGAAAACGTGACGGGTAGATATGAAGTAATGTGTATATTGGTTCAGCTGCTAAGCAAGGAAATAATTGTTAGTAACATAGTATCTATGCACTTATGTATATATATGTATGTACAAATAACCTATTTAGCTATGGATATCTAAGGTGTTAAATAATGAAATCCTCGACGACTTGGGTTAAATAGCATTCGTCCAAGGACTATATGGGCTTGCTAATTCGGTTTAAGTGAAGAAACTATGATAGAGAAATATGACTAAATTGTGGACTTTGACAATTTAAATGATGCATTTGACTTGTGTACCGACCTAGGACGATATGTGTTTCTATATGAAGTTAGATGGTGTTGATGAAATTCGCTAATGCATGATGTTTAAATAGTATTGAGCAAGGTCATTGTACTTAAATTGTATGACATACATGTATTGAATGAAATTGCCCAAGTGAAAAATAATTAAATGAATTTATTTGTTTAAATTAAGCTCAAGAGCAAAGGGGGTCTAAATCCGATAAAGGGAAGGAAAAAGTGGTCGAATAGCCATCGAAATCGTTCGACAACATCCGAGGTAAGTTTTCGAGTAACGAGACTTACTTTACGATTTGATTAAGTCATGACGTATGAGCGTAACAAATATACGGTGATATGATGATTCTACTTGAATTTTATGTTGAGTTAATTTGTCTATACGTGTGACGGGTAGCCGTATGTACATAGAGATCGTGTCATAAAGCAAACTAAACCATGCTGTTTGTATGTGGCTAGTGAGCCGAAAATGGGATTGCTTAATACGTGACTTGTGTTTGAACTCTGATTATGAAAATGGAATATAAATGTGTCATGATTTGTTGATATGTGCATGAATGTTTGGATGATAACCGGGCTAAGTCCCGAAGGCATTTGCGCTAGTGACTAGTTCCGGGCTAAGTCCCGAAGGCATTTGTGCGAGTTACTATATCCGGGCTAAGTCCCGAAGGCATTCGTGCGAGTTACTATATCCGGGCTAAGTCCCGAAGGCATTCGTGTTAGTTACTATATCCGGGCTATGTCCCGAAGGCATTCGAGCGAGTAGCTATATCCGGTTAAATCCCGAAGGTACGTGGCTTGGGAATGAGCGACCTTGCTGTTATAGTTTCAATTAATACGCTCGCAAAATCCCAGCGATGAGGTATGTTTCGTATGTGCTTTGAATTAGTTGATCCCTTACAAATAAGTATTTGCTCAATCGATAAATGAGCTATCGGCCTTTGGCTATGTTGATCTTTTGTGTATGAATATAAGGGTTGGTAATGTGAAGTAAGTATGATATTGAGAATTTGTGCATGTCAAATTATCCATTTAGCCATATGAATGCTACATTTTAGTTGTGTCAAATTTTATGGCTCAAAGCTTACTAAGCATTAAATGCTTACTCCGCTTCTGTAAATCTCTATTTTATAGATTTTGGTTCTTCAGCTATCGGACTCGGGATTTTTGAAGTCGAAGTCACCCACACTATCAAAGCTCCTTTTGGTACACTTTTGGTTGAACTTTGAAATGGCATGTATAGGACACCCCTTTTTTTTTGTTATTAGTCAAGTACTTTGGTGTTGTATATATTTGGATAGCCATGCGAAAATGGCTTATATATATTTTGAGCATAATGTTATAATCATCTTAAATGTATATGTTCATTAAGAGGCATGGAAATGTTTGGCAACGATTAGCCATTAGAATGGTTCATCATGATTATATTTTGGGCTATATATGCTAAAGGGCTAGTTTAATCATGGAAACTATGAAATAGGTAAAGTCTACCTTAAAGGCAGATGCTGACAGCAGCAGTGATGTATATTTGAAAAATCACTAAAAATTGTAGGAATGGAATTAAATAGTTAATAAATTATGTAATAAAACCTTGATGAATCTACTTTCACATGGAAGAAACGAAACAATCATATGAGTTGTATGTTAAGAGATATCTAGGTTTTAGCGAAACAGGGCCAGAACGGTTTCTGGATCCCCTATTCCGAATTTGGAAATTCATTATAAATTAACCAGAGACATTTAGAAGTTATTCCATATATTTATAGATTCCTCTTTGAGTCTAGTTTCTATAGAAACAAACGGAATCAGTATTGAAGCCCTGTACAGGGAGATATCCAAGTCGTAATGCATGAAGGTCAGCGTAGTCGAACCCTGAAACAGGGGAGAATTTAACTAATAAACTGTACTAATTGGCTCGACCAAAAATTTTAGAAAACAATGTGTAGATGGATATATGAGTTTAGTTTCAGGAAAAATTTACGAAACTGGTTTTCGAGTTTTGGAACTCTAGATATGATTTTTAAGGTGACAGTGACGCAGTTAGCCAGCTCGTCTGGAAATTTAAAATGGACTGTACAAATAAGTGAGTTAAGTCTGCGAACCCCTCGTGTCTGACTCCGGCAACGGTCTCGGGTACGGGGTGTTACACTCGTCGTTGAACCATTTGAAATACTATCGAGTATTCACTAATCCTTAAACATAGGGTGTAATGTTGATGCCATGTCCCAGACATGGTCTTACACTGGCTCATTCATCAAGTCGATGTCTTGCTCCAAACATGGTCTTACACTGACTATTGAAATCGAAGCCAACGCCATGTCCCAGACATAGTGTTACACTAGCTTTCACATATCCGTGCCGATGCCATGTCCCAGACAGGGTCTTACACTGGCACATCTCGTAGCCGATGCATGTTCCAGACATGTCTTACACTGGCTTATGTCATGAGGCCGATGCATGTCCCAAACATGTCTCACACTAGCTCTCGTCTCAATGCCGATGCCATGTCCCAAGCATGGTCTTACACTGGCTCTCATAATGTGGCCGATGCATGTCCCAGACATGTCTTACACTAGCACACAAATGACCCGAGTGTTGTGGCACGAATAACCGATTTATTTCTTAAGCTTCAATGGGAGTTCTACTATCTCAATATTCATCATACATAATTATTTCCACAAACAAGAAATTTTTTCTATATCAAATTAAACACTTATAAGAACCATGTAGTTGTATTATTTACATACAACTTACCTCGGTATGCAAAAATGTAGGCTACTTGTCCGACTTAGTCCACTTGCTTTGCTTTTCCCCGGTCTAGGCTCGAATTTTTCAATTCTTGATCTAAAATGATAAAAAATTCACAAATTTAATCCTTTTAATGATCTAGGTACTCAACAATTTATAACTGGTCATTTTGCCCCTATACTTTTGCAAAGTGACCATTTTAGCCCTAGCTCCGAAAATCGATTTTTATCGAATTTCTTCATATCTTAAGCCTAGCCGAACCCTTTTTACTCGTATAGCAACCCAAAATTCTCATTATTTCTCATATTTACCATCTAATTTTTCAAGTTATGCAAAATGGTTCCTAGTCAGTGCTTCCATGAAAATTTCTTCACAAAAGTTGTTTATTTCTCAACCATAACTCATATTCTTCACAAAATTTTAGAAATAAAAATGTCTAATATCATGGAAAAACTCTAGACTTTCAACCATTTTACAAAATAGTCCCCTTGTTAGGAAGTTCATGTTACAAGGGTTCTAAAAATGCAAAAATCATTAAGGAAACTATCAAAATCACTTACATATGAGAATAGGGAGTGGCTAAAATTTTTCAAGCTCTCAAACCCTCCTATGGTTGATATTTTTGGCACTAGAGAAGATAGGAAAGGGATGATATCATCCTTTGTTTATTTTATTTTCTTTTTAGTCAAACAAGCTACCAAACCCACCTAATTTGACTTTTTTGACCATTCTTGTCCCCATGGCCGGCCTAGCACTCTTTTAAGGGTCTATTTTCCCTTTAAAGACCCCAAATTTAAGTTCCATGGCAATTTAACACCCTTAACTATCAATTTAAGACTTTTAAACTTTATGCAATTTTGTCCTTTTTCGTAATTAAGCTCACAAAAGCTAAAATTACCTCGCCAAATTTTTCATGCATTAATATAATAATGCCAAAACACCTAAAAATAATATCAAAAAAAATTCCTCTAACCTCGGATCGGTGGTCCCGAAACCACCATTCCGACTAGCCTAAAAAATCGGGCTATTACACATCCATCTTCCTTATAGCCGAATGTAACAAGGGGGAAGCCATGGTTAGGGTTTTCAAGCTTCCAAGCTCAATAGTAAGTACTCTTGGCCCCCTTTTTTAACGTTCTATGCATTTTTGAAGTCCCAGGAACATGATCTACTCATTTCAACCATTAGTTTGAGCTAGGGTTTATGTTTGAAAAATTGACCCATTCATTACATGTTAGTATTTTGATGTTTAATGGTAGAATATGAAAGATTAAAGCTTGATAAACATCTTTTACTAGGTGATTTTTCATGAAAACACCTAAAAAAGACTAAAATGTAAAAATTGTAAAAATGGTATAAAAGGGTGTTATGATGAGAATTGTAGTTTGCTATATTTATGAAAATGGTTCGACTAGGCCTATAGAATGAGAAAAATTTAATAAAAATCATTTTACAAGCCTTGGGACAAAGTACAAATATATGAAAGTTTAAGGGTCAAAATGTAAAATTTTAAAAATATAATTTTTGGACCCATATGAATAATGTAACTAATTAGTAAGCTAAATGCGATATTATAGATTAAGGAAAACAAGATTTGGGCTTAGAACGAGGTTGAACAAGGTTATGGACTAATTTAGAATAAGTAGTTGTACTCCAACACGAGGTAAGTTTGTATGATGAAATAAGCAAGTTGTTAATGTTGTTGTTGTTTATGGCTGAAATCTAAATTGGTATGTTAATTTAGTTGTGATGAATTGATTAGAATATGAAAAAGTGAAATGAAATGAGAGCTTTTACTATGGTGAGTATACATAATTAATGTAATGTTGTACCATGTGTTTAATGCTTAAATTTTATTATGGAATGTGTTTTAATTATCCCATGAATATGTGGTTGATGCTATTAAAGGGAAATTGGTACTACTGTAAGCCTGAATGACATATGGCCATTAAATACGACATCACGAGCATGTATGCCATGGGCAAGTGAGAAAGAATCCCGTTTGGACCTTAGGAATAGTTTAGGATACAAGTGACATGTCACTAGAAATTAAGGAATCTGATCTCGTTGAGTGGTCCAAGTTCGTGATATGTATGAGATTCTAAACTTGTTGAGTGGTCCAAGTTCGTGAGATATGTGGCATCCAAGGTCATTGGGTGGTCCGAGTTCATTATGGATGCAAGCATTTGAGCTCATTGAGTGGTCCGAGTTCATTATGGATGTGAGCATCCGTGCTCGTTGAGTGGTCCGAGTTCATTGTGGATGCAATGCCTGTGACTGAGTTCCAGGAAACGGTCTTGAGTGTTCTACCGGTGGGTAGGTAATCCTTGAGTGATTGGATACCTATCAGCTTTTGTGAGCAGCCTGCGTAGTTACACCTAGATCGGTTACTATATGTGCAAGGTTCCGTGTATCCAATAGTATTCCAAGTGTTTAATGGGTATTGATATGTAATGAATGTGATGAAAGTCCTGAGAAGGAATGTTAAGAGGTATGGTTATATGATATACTACGACGAGCACAAGTATGTACGTTAAATTAATGAGTTATACTTTGGTGAATGAAGACTTGTGATAAGGAAGCATATGTATGTGTATATATATGATAAACAAGTAAAAAGGGTTGAATGGTGAACCATCCTTATGCCTATAATTACGAAATTTGTTGTAATACCATGAAATGATGCGTCCATGATCAATGTGACAATGAACTTATGTTAGTTATTATGAACTTGCACTATAATAGTGTTGGACAGCAACACTTATGTGACTTTGAAAATCCACAACAAATTGTGGAAATTGAATTAGGAACCAAATAAGATATGAGATTAAAGCTTATTGAGTCTAGGTTTTCATAGAGAAACAGTGTAAGAAAAATAATTTGATACTATGAGATATTTGAACTTTTGTGAGACAGAGTCAGGGTGATTTTGGGCTCCCCTGTCTCAATTTTGGAAAATTACTAGAAATTTTCAAAAAACAATTATGAGTTAAAATTTATATAAATAATCCTTTTAATGAGTCTCTTTTCAAAAGAATTAGATGGAAACATTATTTTAACCTCGTGTTAAGAGATAATTAATTTTTAGTAAAGAAAGGTCGAGGTTGTCAAATAGCAGAATAGTGGTAAATTTAGAGAATAGACTGTACTTATTCGCTAGACCAAAAATTCTGGAACTTTTATGGTAAGAATATATATGAGTCTAGTTTCATGGAAAATTTACAGATCTTAATTTTGAGTTTCGTAGCTCTAGATATAAATAAATTTGTAACTATGACTCGAGAAAACAGCATGACCAAAAAATAAGTAAAAGTGTAATTATAAGTATATTTCCATGGAATCATGTTGATAATTTGCTTATTATTTTCATATGGACTTACTAAGCTTTAAGCTTACTCCCTCCTTTCCATTTCATTAGTGTTGACAGGTTAGCTCGGGGTTGGAGAGCGTCGGAGGTAGCATCACACTATCAAGCCATTCCCTTTGGATTGTTAACATGTATAAGTTAAGCGTACACAAGTGGTGGCATGTATAGAGATTTAGTCTTTCGCTATATGTGTTTCATGATTTGGCCAAATGTATTGGCTTATAATGATTCAATTGTATATAGCCATGAGATATGGCTTATACTAATTAATGGGTTGTAACCCTATTATATGTGCATGCACAAGCTTAAAAATTTCATGTGATGTGAGTATGTGACTTGTTATTGTGTGCAATGTTTTGGACAAGCATGTTATTCTACGCATGTGAATTATGTTGGTATTTTATAAAGTTATGAGTTATCGTTGACTGTGAATGTTTGATGATTAAGATGAAATATTTGGTATGATGGTAACCATGGTATAAAAGTATAAGTGATATTATAATAGACAAGGCCAAATGAGTGTAAAGGGGTGTGTTTAACTTAGTATAAAATAAGTATGTAAAACACATCTATCATGACATGAAAATGGTCTAATTGAAGATGTTTAATCATTAAATGGATGCAATGTGATATGTTATGGACGTTGTATAAATGTGTGAGGGTTTATGGTTGACCAAGGCTTGGAAAATAGCCTAAGTGTTGGCCACACGGGCAGAGACACGGCTATGTGTCTCAGCCGTGTGGGGGACACGGCCTTAGCACACGGGCGTGTGACTTGGTCATGTGATCCTATTTAATTGTTGACGTCATAAACAGAGAGTTACACGGGCTAAGGACAAGGGCGTGTCCTAAGCCACATAGGTGTGTGTGACTACACGGCCTAACTCACACGGGCGTGTGACTCTTGTAAAATTTCCAGAAGTTCTCGATTTAGTCCCAAATCACCTTTAATGCATGTTTAGAGACTCAGTAGCTCGTGTAAGGGACATTATGCATGTGATTGAATGTTTTTAATTTAAATGAAATTTTATGGTTCGATTTTATGAAATTGTGTACTTTTAAGTCTGGTAACGCCTTGAACCCTGTCCCGACGTCGGATATGGGTAAGGGGTGTCACACAATCTCAGAAACATACAACTCTGCTAATCTATCAAGTGAGTAATCGGTACTTACCGGTATGAAATGATCAGATTTTTTTATCGATCAACAATAACCCAAATAGCATTTTTCTTTTTGGAGTTAGGGGTAGTCCCGACACGAAATCCATAGTGACTCTATCCCATTTCCATTCAGGAATCAATACAGGCTGTAGTAAACCTGATGGTACTTGATGTTCATCTTTGACTTGTTGACATATCAAACATTTCGATACAAACTCTGATGTATCCCGTTTTATACTCGACCACCAGGATAGTTGTTTCAAATCATTATACATCTTGGTACTACCCGGATGAACAGAAAAATGACTACTGTGTGCTCCATGCAGAATTTTCTGAATAAGTTTTGTATTTTTCAGTACACAAATTCTATTTTGAAAGATTAAACAATCATCAATTCCAATATGAAATTCTGAATCAGAAATAGGCTCACATTGAATTTGTTTAGCTTGCAATTTACGGTCATCTTTTTTAGATTCACAGATTTGTTGAAGAAATACCTGTTTAGCTTTTAATTCATCTAAAATGGACCCATTATCACAAATCAACAACTGGGTGTTCATTGCTCGTAATGCAAATAAAGACTTTTGACTCAGGGCATCAGCAACAACATTAGCTTTTCCCATATGATAATCGATCACAAAGTCATAATCATTAAATAACTCAAGCCATCTTCGTTGTCACAGATTCAAATCTTTTTGTGTCATCAGATATTTTAAGCTCTTGTGATCCTTATAAATGTGCCATTTTTCACCGTATAAGTAGTGTCGCCAAATCTTCAATGCAAACACAATTGCAGCCAACTCTAAGTCATGTGTCGGATAATTCGTTTCGTGCAGTTTCAACTGTCATGAAGCATAAGCTATAATTTTTCCCTCTTGCATCAGAACACATCCCAGACCGTTTAATGACGCTTTACTATAGATCATGACCTCTTTACACGATTCAATTGTACAAAAACTGGCGCTTCAGCTAACATTACTTTCAGTTGTTCAAAATTCTACTGGCATTTTTCTGACCAATCAAACTTCACGTCTTTTTGTAACAGTCGTGTCATCGGTGTTGCAATCATCGAGAATACTTTCATGAATCTTCAGTAATATCTCACTAAACCCAAAAAAATACTGACTTCAGATACAGTTCTTGGAGGTTTCCAATCAACAACAGCAGAAATCTTGCTCAGATCAACTCTAATACCGTCAGCTGAAACAATGTGCCCTAGAAATCCAACCTCTTTGAGCCAAAACTCACATTTACTGAACTTTGCAAATAACTACTTATCACGTAGAGTTTTTAACAAAATTCTCAAGTGTTTGGTATGTTAAGATTCATCTCATGAACAGATGAGAATATCATCAATGAATACAACAACAATCTATCTAAATACGGTCTGAATATCCGGTTCATCAAATCCATAAAAATGGCAAGAGCATTAGTTAAACTGAAAGACAGAACAAGGAATTCATAATGTCCATACCTAGTTCTGAACGCATTTTTGGCAACTGACTCTTTGACTTGTAGCTGATAGTAACCTGATCTCAGATCAAACTTTAAAAATATTGTAGCCCCTTTCAACTGATAAAATAAATCGTAAATCTGTGTAAAGGGTATTTTTTCTTTATAGTCACTTTATTCAACTGTCTATAGTCGATACCCATTCTCATCCTGCCATATTTCTTTTTCATAAACAATATAAGTGCACCCCAGGGAGAATAACTTGGTTGTACAAAACCTCTATCTGTCAATTCTTGCAACTGAGTTTTCAATTCTTTTAATTCTGTTAGAGCCATTCTGTATGGAGCTATCGATATCGGTGTTGTTTCGGATACTAATTCAATACCAAATTCAACTTTTCTAATCGGAGGCAAACCTAATAATTCTTCTGGAAATACATCTGAAAACTCACAAACAATAAGTACAGATTCAATCTTTGATTCAGACAATTTTGTATCCAATACATATGCAAGATATGCATCATAACCATTTTTCAAATATTTCTGAGCTAACACAGACGATATTAAAATAGGTAACTCATTCGAATCATCAGACTTAATCCGAAGAATCTCACCATTTTGACATTTTAATTCGATAGTCTTTCGTCTACAACTCACAACTGCATAATGTATAGTCAGCCAATCCATACCCAAAATCACATCAAACTCATCGAACGGTAGAAGCATCAAATCAGCTCGAAAATAGTAACCCTGGATCATCAGAGGACAATTCTTACAAATTTCACCAACTAAAACAGATTTGCCTAAAGGGTTTGATACTTTAATTACAAACTATGTACACTCGATATATAAAATCTTTTTAAACACTAAATTCACACAGATATAAGAATGGATTGATTTAGGATCTAACAACGCAGCTATATCAATATCAAAAAGAGAAAAAGTACCGGTAATAATGTCTAATGATAATGCTTCTTCCCTTGCACGTATAGCATAAGCTTTAGTAGGTGTTCTTGCCTCAGATCTCACAGTCGAATCTCTCATAGTACCTTTGTTACCACTCATATTTCCAGTATTTTACGGTGGTCTCCCTTTAGTATTCGTGTTACTAACTTTCATTGGTTGTTCTCTTTCAACTATAAACTTTTCTGGACAGTCCCGGAGATAATGATCAAGAGATCCACATTTGAAACAAGCTCCGCTCACTAATCTACATTCACCATAATACTTCTTATTGTAATGTTTACATTCAGGTCTAGCATTTCTAACGCTTCCCAAACTAGCAATGGATGTCACCTGAGGTTTAGAATTGAAATGTCTCACATCTCTATCCCTAATCAAAATTCCCATAGAAGCCGTAGAATGAGGATGATTGTCTCTAAATTTCTTTAATGCTGACTGATGTGATTTGCCCACAAATCTCTTTCTAGAATCTTTAGCCACAGAATCGGCTTTTCTTTTCTCTTTGCAAAGCTCTTCAACTTTACAAGCTCGATCAAACAAAACAACAAACTCTTTCAACTCTAGAATTCCAACTAGCACTCTAATTTCTTCATTCAATCCATCCTCTAACCTTTTACACATTATAGCTTCAGAAGAGATGCATTCACGAGCATATTTGCTGAGTCGTACAAACTCTCTCTTATATTCTATGATTGACATACGACCCTACTTCAATTCAGGGAATTTTTTTGTTTTCTGATTGATGAATCTTTGGCTGATGTATTTATTTCTAAATTCAATTTGAAAGAAATCCCAAGTGTCTCTTTCTTGTAAAATTGAAGATATCAAGGTATTCCACCACTGATACACGATGTCTCTTAGCAATGATACAACACACTTTAAACATTCTTCATGTGTGTAAGATAATTCGTCGAATACTCGAATAGTGTTCTTAAGCCAAAACTCAGCTCTCTCTAGATCATCATTAACGGTGGCTCTAAATTCCTCAGCTCCATGTTTCTGTATCTTATCAATAGGTGGTTTATTTAACTGCAGAGGATCAATACCTTGAGAAAGTACAGGGATCGGTTAGGGAACAAGTGGGAGTGGAGGTTGTTAAACAACCAGGTTCGTACGAATGTACTGTGTGAACCACTCGTTAAATATCTGAAGGAAGGCTTCTTTAGCCTCACCCTCGTGACTGCTTGCCACGGGTCTAGATTTCGTAGGTGCTGTCCCTTGAGCTAGAGCTGGAGCGTTACTTTCTATGTCATCCACTACAGCTTGTTCAGGATCCATTACTATATAAAAACACATTTAGAAACATCAGGAGTCATCACATTATCACAATTTTATATATGGCATGTATAGCTAGACTCATATACGTTACGTTAGTCCTAGAATCAACTAAACTGTAGCCCTGATACCAACAAATGTAACACCCCTAACCTATAATCGTCGCCAGAATAGGTTAAGAGGCATTACCGGACTTATAACTCAAATCAGAACAATCATTTATCCAAAAAAAAAACCATCTTCTTTCAGTCAATAACATTCATTCACATTCAATATGTACTTATATTGAGCATACAAAGCTTAAAACATGCATTCGGGACTAAACCAGTAACATATTAAAGTTTTGGAAACTTAAAAAAATTTCAACATATCAAGTATCACACGCTTGTGTTAATAGGCCGTGTGCCTCACATGGCTAGTAGGCACGCCCGTGTCTTAGACTGTGTAGAAACAAGGCATACATACTGACTTGTGTCACACGGCCAAAGACATGCCCGTGTGCCAGGCTATGTGAAAACTAGAGAGTATACTTGGGTCACACGGCCAACCATACACCCGTGTGTCTAGCTCGTGTGCCCTTCGAAGCGGCCACACACGCCTATGTACTAGGCCATGTGCCATTTAGGGGGTATATTGACTTATGTCACACGGTCAGTCACAAAGCCCTTGTGTGAGTCCGTGGAACACATGGCTAGTAGACACGCCTATGTGTCTAGTCTGTGTCAAACTTGTAGGGTATACTGCCTTAATTCGAAAGGGTACCCTAGGGGACACACGACCATGCAACATGACCGTGTGTCCCTGTAACACCCCTAACCGGTATCTGTCGCCGGACTAGGGTTAAAGGCATTACCGGATAAATCAGTATAATTCAAAAAACATTTCATAATAATCATAGTAACATAATCACACATCATTATAGAGTCCCTTATATAGGTCATCGATACCTTAAGCATGAATTAGAAAGGGGTCGGGACTAAACCGAACACGTACAATTTTTTTCGAAACTTAACATTTTTCAAAGTCACAAAGGTCACACGCCCGTGTGAACAGGCCATGTTCCTTGCATAGAATTAGGCACGCTCGTGTGTCTAGGCCATTACAAAACAGGGCATACATACTAACTTAACTACACGACCACAAAACACGTCCGTGTGTCTAGCCCATGGTCGAAACTGACTTGGCCACACGGTCTAGCACACATCCGTGTGTGTACGACCGTGTATTCTGCCCAGGTTCATTTCGAGATGGCCCTAAGGCAACACGATAGAAATACAAGCCCATGTCCCTACCCGTGTGGGCACAAATTAGTTCATTTACAAAGCCAAAATGCCACCTAATTTGAGTCCTTCCTACAAGCATCATCCAATGATTAATATACCACATTTTCAGCCAATTAATAGGCAGCCATTCACACATTTCCCAAAGTAATATTCAAACATTATATACAATGAATCATGAGTATCTAATGCTTAACTTATAACTGAGCAAATATCATACATATATTTCATAGGCTAATTATCGAACTTATTACTTCAATTCATTCAGATATCAAACAGAATAATCTATATCACATCGCTTATGGTCCTTTAGCATATTTGGCAAAACCAACTTCACAAAATAGTCAAGTACAGATTTTAAACAACATAGTCATATGTGCATTTAATATTAATTCAAAATCAAAACATAACATATGGCTTAACAAGCATCCATACATGAACTATAAGCCAACCTTACCAAATGGACAACTATGCTTTTAATATCATCTATATATAAGTGCATAGTTACCATGTTACCAACAGCTATTTTCTAGTTCTATTGCCGAACCATTTACAAAAGTTATGAGCTAAACAACATGTCAATATTACCTCTACATATCCAATTCATTTCTCATCAATTTGGTTAGCTAAGTTAATGTCAGGACACATTATAAAATAGCCTTACGACCACAAAGCATGCTTATTATTTACCACTTCCAAACCAATTCACAAGATAAATTATACAACCAAAACGCGTCAATAATAAACCACAACCTAATCACATCCATCAACCATATTTACTTCACTTAAACCGAATTATATTAATCCAAAAATGCAAGGCATACTATGAATCAAGTTTACCATAATAAGCTAATTATAAACCTTACATATCATTACTCAAAACCAATTTCATGTAACCAACATCACCACATATTTACCATGAATCATACCTCTTAAATTAAGCTTATAATGTGACTGAATATAAATACCAACATTTGCATCATGAGCAAGCCATTTTCGCATGGCTATATACATATACTAATTCCAAAATCAACTATATCAAAACTAGCCTATACATGCCACATAACCAAAATTCAAAACTTCAATTTACTGAAACGATAACCGGATAGTGTGATGACGTCTCCAACAACTTCCAGCCCAAGAAAATCTCTGAAACTCTATAGATATAGGAAAAACACACAGAGTAAGCTTTAAAGCTTAGTAAGCTCATATCTTAATAAACTTAACATAACAAATAATTTCATTACAAAGACATATGCATAATATGCTATCTCATAAAAATTTTCCAAATTATAACATATTCTCATATCAAATTATCATCATTCAATATTATACTTGCTTACTTCAATAACTTTAGCTTTCACAAGCTTACTCAACTCAATTCTCCTATGGAAATAACACATTATGGAAATAACGCATCTAATCATATATATATATATATACATAAATCTCATATCATCATTTATACTCAATTTCACCTTTCATACATATAAAATCTGAAAATTTCACATATGCCACTTTATAAACCATATCTTATTCATTTATTCATGTTTCAGTTACACGTATTCACATTTCATTTCCATATATATCACATAACATTCTTTGCACATATATACTTACCTTTTGTTTTCAAATATTGTATACATTTCAACGTACTTGAATCAGAATGTCTTTCACTTAATCATTTATTTCTCAAAATGCTTGTTGAACCGTTCAGAATCAATAAGGATACTCGAAAAACTCATAAGCTCGTACAATGCCAACATCCCAGATGTGTTCTTACATGTAATCAAATATCGATGCCACTGTCCCAGACAGGGTCTTACACGAAATCATATACGATGCAAATGTCCCAGACATGGTCTTACACGTAAATCACAAATTGATGCCAACGTCCTAGAAGTGGTCTTACATGAAAACACATATCGGATCCTATGTCATGAAATATGTATCCTAACTATTCCTATGGTTCGTACAGGGCTTTTTAGACGTGTCACATTATTAGAACTTTCTCGTATTCATATATTCTACTTCTCGAACACTTCAATATCATAATAACAATATATAACTTATTTAAAATACATATATTTGTACTACCATTCGGCATTGAATTCAATCATACAAATAGTATGCATCTATAATATGATTTCTTAACATTTATTAAAATACGAACTTACCTCATTCAAAGTAATGACAAATTAAGTCAGCTAATCCGATACTTTGATTTTCCCTCGATCTAGATCTAAATTCCGCTTTTGTCAATCTAATTAATATTAAAATTAACTTACTTATTCAACATTTCATTAAATTTTATCCAAGAACACATATTTGGGCATTTAGCATTTTAGCCCCTAACATTTCACATTTGCACAATTTAGTCCATATTTCAAAATAACACAAAATCTCATCAAACCCATATTAGGTCGAATTTAACTTAGGTCTCTAGCAACCCATTTCTTTCATTTATTTCACATTTTGACCCCTCAGTTTACAAATTTTTCAATTTAGTCCTTAATACACATTGTTATCAAAAATCAATTAATTAAATATGAAAATCAAGCATCAAAGTTTTATTCTTCATCATCCAAAAACAATTCATCACATTATTAATAATGAAAAATCTCAAATTCATCATCAATTCTGAAAATTAAAGCATGGGTTTACTAGTATTCGAAGTAACGATCTCAAAAACGTAAAAATCAACAAAAACCGAATAAAATCCATACCTTAATCAAGCTCCCAAGTGTGTCAAGCCTTAAAGCCTTCAAATATTTTTCTTTTTCTTTCAGTTTCGGCAAAAAATAAGATGAACATGCATGATTTTTGATTTATGTTTTATTTTATTAACATTTATTAATCATTTATGAAATTAACCTATATAATTTAATTATAAAACCATATAATGCATGCCATTACCGTCCATTAACTTTAATAATGGCCTAATTTCATTTTAAGGACTTAACAATTAATAAACCATAGCAAATTAAAATAGAATGTCACTTTTACATTTTATGCGTGTGGTCAAATTTTGAATATTTTGTGTTTTGTGAAATAGGGACTAAATTGTGAAAAATGTAAAATGTTAGGGGCAAAAGTGTAATTAGCCCATTTTTGTGTTTTTGGATGAATTTGATTGAGTATATGATTAAATAAGTTGAATTTGTATTAATTCAAAATCAAGAAATGAGGAAATCAGATTTGGATCGGGGAAAATAAAAAATTATCGAATAGTCATTCCGGTCCATTCGTGCTAGTATAAGGTGTAACGCCCCGTACCCGAGACCGTTACCAGAGTCCAACACGAGGTGTTAACCGACTTAATTCATTACTTAAACAGCTCATACAATTCATTTTAAAATTTCCAGACAAGCTGGCTAACTACATCATAGTCGCTTTAAAAATCATATCTCGAGTTCCGAAACTCTAAATCCAATTCCGTAAATTTTTCCTGAAACTAGACTCATATATATATATCCACTAATTGTTTTCTAGAATTTTTGGTTGGGCCAATTAGTACAGTTTATTAGTTAAAGACTCCCCTATTTTAGGGTTCGACTACTCTGACCTCTATGTATTACGAATCAGATATCTCCCTGTACAGAGCTTCAATGACTATGACGTTTATCTCTAATAAAACTAGACTCAATAATGAATCTGTACATATAAAGCATGACTTCTAATTATCTTATTAAAATTTATTGTGAATTTCCAAAGTCAGAACAGGGGATCCAGAAATCGCTCTGGCCCTCTTTCACAAAAATTTAAACATCTCATAAAATATAGCTCATATACCTGTTTTGCTTCTTCCATATGAAAATAGACTCATCAAGCTTCGATTCCATAACTTATTCATTATTTAATTCCATTTCTACTATATTTAGTGATATTTCAAATTCACGTCACTACTGCTATCTGAATCTATTTTATGGTAAATTTTACCTATTTCATGGTTTCCATGGATTAGCTAGTAATTTGACATACATAACACCAAATATGATCATGATTAGCCATTCCAATGGCTACTCATTACCAAGCATTTCCATACCACTCAATAACCATATTATAAGACCATATATACAAAATGATTATAATGCTATGCATGCCATACTCAAAATATACAAGCCATTATGCCTAGATGGTATCTGAGATAGTGTGAGCGAGCCTCCGACCGTTCCCGATTTCGAAGCTGGCTTGTCAAAACTACAAGGAATGAAAAGGAGGAGTAAGCATAAATGCTTAATAAGTTCACATGCAAATAGCAAGTAACATAACCATATAAGCAAACATAAAACATCATTTGCATAATCATCACCAAGACATTCATATCACATTTTCATTTATCATCTTACCATATTGTTGTTATATCGATTTTTCAACCCGAGGGTTAAGTACATACCTGTTCAAAGTACCCATTTCACAACACTTACCAATACGTCCCTTTCATCTTGAGTATTCCTCCATTTCAGTAGAACTTTACCCGTTGAACACATCAGAATATAATTCGGATACATGGAATGTTTGCACATAAGTGCCACATATGTAGCTAAGCTACCATGTAACCCGCCCATAAGCGAACTCGGACTCAACTCAACGAGTTCAGATGCCTAGTTACATTTCACGAACTCGGACTCAACTCAACGAGTTCGGCCATTCGCATCCATAAGTGAACTCGGACTCAACTCAACGAGTTCGGATGCTCAACCATCCTAGTGACATGTCACTTGTATCCTAATCTATTCCTAAGGTTCAAACGGGCTTTTTTCCTCGATCTCACATCTTTGTCGTCTTCCACGGAATATCGAAACCGATACTCGGTGATAGTTCATACTCATCAAATAATTCACATAATTACATATTATTCAACAATAACAACAAAACATAACGTTTCATGATAATAATAAGGATCATATCATATAAACAACATTAAATTCCTTAAAACAACAATTATGTTACTACATTTACACATGAACTTATCTCGTATGCGAAAATGGCTACTTTTACCATTTCGTCCACAACTTGGTATTTTCCCTATTTTAGCCCGAAATTTAGTTTTCCTTGCTAATCGAGCTTGGAAGCTTGAAAAACCCTAGCCATGGTTTCTCCTTGCTATATTCAGCCATGGGGTTGAAGATGAGCAAAATTGGCTTTTAATTTTGTATTTTAATTCATTTTACCCCTAAATGACCAAAATACCCTTACTACTAAACTTTCTAAAAATTCCATCCATGTTGTCCATAGACTTAGAAATTGGTAAAATTGCTATTTAAGACCTCCTAATTAATATTTCAAAACAATTTCATACTAGAAACTTCTAGAATGAAAGTTTTACAAATTATGCGGTTTAGTCCCTAATTTCAATTTAAGCACTTTATGCATAAAATTTCTTCACGAAATTTTCACACAATCATGCAATCATATCATAGACCTCAAAATAATCATAAAATAATTATTTCTATCTCAGATTTTGTGGTCACGAAACTGCTATTCCGACTAGGCCCAAAATCAGGATATTACAACTCTCCCCCCCTTTAGGGATTTTCGTCCCCGAAAATCTTACCAGAAAAGTGGTCTTCACTTTTAATCTCATATTCGTGTCAAGAACTTTCACTTAGGCTGTACCTCCAATACATCTCTTTAATTTCTCATATGATCTCGAAAGCTTACAGTCTCAACTCTCAACCGTTCTTAAATTTTCAACCCTTCTCAATTTCCCATGATATCATGACATAAAACCCGGATCTCAACTTGATTTAATGGAGACCGAATTCCAAGAAATCCAACAATCAAAGAGACACGAAATTCCATGAATCGATGAGTAGGAATTCATTCAATACAGATATGATTTATAGATCTCGCTAAACATTTAACAATAGGATACATCACATTTTCCTCTTTCTGCTATGGAATTAATTCTGATATGGCCTCAAGAGTAATCCTTCTCATTTCCATCCCAATATCAACACTGACAAGGATAATTTTGATAGATTCCAATGCTCGGCTTTAATCCCTTTAACAACTCCGATTTTATGTAACATCGAAAGCTCTAAACTATCACATTACCTCACTGTCTTGAAACACATCACAATTCATACAATGGTACATTACTGAAAGTCAGGAAGTCTTTGCTCAATGTAGACTAGTCTAGTTCAGACACTTCGGTTACCAATATTCTCATCTATCTGAACTCTGTCAACATGTAATAAACTTTTCAGCTTTCACAAGATGGAAACCTTATCATTCGTAGTGACTTAAACTAATATCCAACTCTTTCTAATAAATATACACTTCTCGTTCAAACTATTTACTCTTTTATCAGTACAAAAATGAAATTATATTATCAGACTTGAGAAAAATAATCCTGACATAATTGTCACATGAAATCTTTCAAATAAATAATTCACCATACCGACTGAAACTCGTGCTTTTATTACCTATGCCTTTACTGATGTCAAATCCTTACACAGAAATTAGAAAAAAATCCCAATACTAAAATCACCACATTACCAAGATCAAATTATAAGTATAGTCATATTTGACATGATTAGCACGAGCTGAAGAACGTACTTTGAACATGAGTCATAATTGACAAATTATAGAACAAAGATAATAAGAAAACCGAATAAAGAAATCCAAGATACGATACTATGCCGGAGAATCGAAAACCAAACTCATAGAGAAAATACGAATACCTCGATAATTCTTCAAAGAAATAAAGTCCAAAAGAAAACATCATTTAATCCCACCGAATCAAATATAACAAGAACAATATATCTTCCCATACATATATATCGGATGAAGCATCAAGTAGAAGAAAGCAGAATCATAATATCATATGTATTCTCTCATCAATTCTTATCGATTTAAATGGAATAGAATACCCGATGAAATAGAGCAATATAAATTATAAACCAATCAGGACTACCAATGCTTTCATCCAACACTAGAATTAGAAGACATTCCAATATAACAAGAATTTCTTCAAAAGATCAATAGCCATAGAAATATTTCTGAGAACGGGTAAACACATAGAACATCTCAAAAGAGACTGCTAAATCTGTCCAGTCATAACTGTCACACTCAGATAGTTCACATTTCAAATATCATTTCCCCAACTAGTTCTGCCATCACAAATTTCATATTAAACTATTCACTAAAGAAGGTCAGTTCTGAATAAATTTTGATTTACACTTTTCTCGACCTTGCACCTGAGTAATTCGATTTACCAAAGAGAATTTCCTTCTCTAACTGGGATAATGCATAATTCCAATAATCTTTATATCAATCCGATACTTTACTGGCTCTGACTTTACTTATCAGCTCATTTTCAATCTCTAATCATACTTATAATTATTCTATCACTGTACTCTTTGGGTTCTCAACCGGAAACTTATTCAATACAAATCTCATGAAATTCCATTATAAATACCACTTCGGTAAGGGGGAGGGGTTGTAGGACCTCTGACTTGACTTTCTTATACATACACATATGACACAACTTCCATCATCATAGTAACATCATCAAAATCATGTCATTCATTCATGTTGGTTTACACCAATTTTCCTATTGTCCCATTTAAACAATATACTTATGCATACATTCTATGTTTTCTAGACAGCTTTACTTATCCATTCATTTAATTAAATTAATTCATGCTCATGACATTATATAAGGCCAAACAAACATAGATATTTGCATCACAATCACAACTTTCATTTCGTGCATCATCATGTACATATCATTACAATCATATAATTCCGTCCAACAATTTAACATAGATAAGTTCATTTCATTATAATCCTTTATCTCATAAAAATTATATATCATTAACATTTATCAACATTCGACGTCCAAATCAAGACAAGGACATTTTCACTCGTATCATAATATTATGACCTTTATTCATACCTCTACTACTTTCTATTTGTAACACCCCAAACCCGAGACCATCGCCGGTGTCGGACCCGAGGGTTAACAAACCAAGTTCACATGTTTTTGCCCACCAATTTGACATTTCCAGTCAGGCTGGAAAACTGCGTCACTGTCGCCTTAAAAATCATATCTCGAGTTTCAAAACTCGGAAACTGGTTTCGTAAATTTTCCCTGAATTTAGACTCATATATACATCCATGGATTTATTTCTAGGATTTTGGTCGGGCCAATTGGTACAGTTTATTAGTTAAAGTTACCCAAGTTACAGGGATCGACTGCTCTGACCTTCGCGCGGTATAACTTGAATATCTCTCTGCACAGGGCTTTAATGCTGGTGTCGTTTGTTTCTAATGAAACTAGACTCAAAATGGAATCTGTACATATAAGGTATATCTCCTAATTCTTTTTGGATAATTTATGGTGAATTTTAAAGTTGCGACAGGGAACCCAGAAACCATTCTGGCCCTGTCTCACAATAGCTTTAATATCTCTTAACCTGTAACTCCTATGACCGTTTCGTTTCTTCCATATGAAAATAGACTCATCAAGGTTCATTTACATAGCTTATTCACTATTTGATTCCATTCCTATGAATTATGGTGATTTTTCACATTCACGCCACTGCAGCTGGCAGCATCTGTTTTAAGGTAGGACTTACCTATTTGGTAGTCTCCATGATTCAACTAATCTTGCCATACATAGGTTCATATATGATCATTTTAACCATGCCAATGGCTGATCATATGACCAACATTCCCATTTCCAAACCATAGCCACATCATGACCCCAAATATATATACATACAACCCACAATAAGTCTAAGTTCATGCTCCCTTTTCGAGCCATTTTCGCATGGCCATACAAACTTACATTACAACGTATTTAACAAACAAGAGGTAGTCCTATACATGCCATCTCAAGTTCAACCAAAATTTATACCAAAATGGAGGCTTGATAGTGTGGATGACTTGACTTCAACGATCCCAAATCCGATTGCCTCGGCGAAATCTAGAAAACTAAGAGCCAAAGCAACGGGTAAGCATTTTTATGCTTAGTAAGTCTCAAGGAATATAATGAACTATAATTTACAGCAATACATTCACATAGCCAAATGCATCATTTCATTAATACACATTCTTACTTCATACTTCATCATTGTATAAGTTCGCAAAGCATCAATCAATTCAATAACTGAAATTCATTAGTCGATTGAGCGAATGTTGCTCAAACACGCCGACTTTCCAATGCACATATAACGTACCTTATCCTTTGGGCTGTCCGAGTGTACTAATTAAATTCATTTCAGCAACCAACACTCACCTCCAGCCCAAGATTCTTGAATATAACCGGATATAATCACACGCACAAATGCCTTGGTCTTAGCCCGGATAGAATAACTTCGACGAATGCCTTCGGCCTTAGCCCGGATATAACCACTAGCACAATTGCCTTCGGTCTTAACCGGATATAATTTCCAGCATAATTGTCTTCGGGCTTAGCCCGGATATCATTCAATTTCTCATGCACACATACATCAATAATCATTGGACATACATATTTCATTTTCGTTACTAAGGCTCAAACACAATTAATATCATTAGCATATTCGCCTTCGGGACTTAGCCCGGGTGGAATTCAAATACTCATACACACATAATCAATAATCATACACATCCATATTTCATCTCACATAATTCAAGTAAGGTCACTTCTTGAGGACTTACCTCGGATGTTGTCGAACGGCTTTTTCGGCTATTCGATCACCTTTTCCTTCCCCTTGTCCAATTGTGGCCCTCTTAGCTCTTGAGCTTAATTCAAACAAATTCAATTTATTAAAACCTCATTGTGCTTGCTTATGGCCGAATATGACAAGGATTTTAAATGGTCATATGGCCACTCTTTAGCTTGAATACACAATGGTCATGCACATTTTATACTACATCAAGCAATTCAATACAATTTATTTGAGCATCAAGGAAATGCTAAGGCCTTCAATAGGCTACCCAAGGCGAATATTCATGTACATGTTGAGGTCAATTTTGCACTTAATACCTCACAAAAACAGCATTCAATCTACTAATTTATGCTTTGCACATTGTGGCCCAAAACTTATAATATAGCATCAAGCACTTATATGTGTGCTAGGTCAATTGTGCTTCCAATTTCACAAGCATTCTTCCACATTTTCTTCTTTAAATCAATATATTCATCACTTAGTTCATAACCAAACATAATGTGCAATCATATATATGCATATATGAGCATGGCGAATTTTCAAGGTGTCCATAGCCATCCAAAACACAAACTTTTAACTAACATGCAAGAAGCATGAATCATGCTCAAGAATGCATCATGGCCAAGTATGACAATCATGCTCCTTTTCAACTTTAATCATGATAAAACAAAGAGAAAACTCAAAATCTTACTCATGAGTAGAAAATCCATCATTGCATGCATCATCATCAAGCTTCACACTTAGCATGCAATGGCTTTATCACTATAACAACTTTGGCCAAATACCATTTCCATGGCATACCAAAGATTTGAGCCATGGCTAACATGCACATCAAGTTAGCAACCAAAACATGCATGAAACTCCCAACACAACCTCATACATACCTTAATCTTGATGCAAACTTAGCCAAATCTCCTTCTAGATCTCTTCCAAACCAAGCATGAAGCAAAAATCCTCCTTCTTCCTTAGTTTTGGCTCAAAGAAAGGATGAACAAAATTTTTTCTTTCCTTCTCTACAACTCACGGCAATGGGGTATGCCACTCTCTCACACACATTTTTTTTTCATTCTTTTCTTACCCATGCTTATTTGTTTACTATTTCTCCCTAATGCCCAACAAAACATGTTTCATGACATGTTTGACCCATATTTCTTTGTCATGGCGGCCATTACTTGTAGAAAGGGGAATTTGACATGCAAGTCCATTATTTTGCATGCATGCTTTAATTAGTCATCACCTATTTTCCTATCGTACTTTCAAAGTTCACTACTAAGTCCTTTCTTATAATTTAGCACCTAATTAATAAAAATCGAGACACGAAATATTTACGCATACCAATTCCACATACAATAAGTACGGAATATAACACTTAATTATTCTTGTGACTCGGTTTCGTGGTCCCAAACCACTCTCCGACTAGGGTCACATTCGGTGTCACAACTCTCCCCACTCAAGAGATTTTCGTCCCGAAAAGCTTACCGGTAAATAGGTTCGGATATCGCTCTCTCATTGAGTTCTCGGTCTCCCAAGTAGCTTCTTCTATCCGTGCTTGAGCCATAACACTTTCACTAGCGGAACCCGCTTGTTTCGCAACTCTTTCACTTCTCGTGATAGGATACGAATTGGTTCTTCCTCATAACTCATATTAGCTTGAATTTCAATTTCTGATGGACTAATCACGTGCGTTGGATCGGATCTATAACGTCGAAGCATCGAAACGTGGAAGACATCGTGAACCTTTTGAGTTCGGGGCAAAATCAAACGATATGCCATCGGACCGACTCGCTCGATATCTCATATGGCCCAATGAACCTCGGGCTCAACTTGCCCTTACTACCGAACCCGAGTATTTTTTCCAAGGCGATACCTTGAGGAACACTTTATCACCCACCGATACTCGATATCCTTACGCTTCATATCCGCTGCACGACTTCCGACGATCGAAGGCTATCTTCAAACTTTCACGGATTACTTTCACTTTCTGCTCGGCATCCCTAATCAAATCCACCGAAAATCTTGCTTTCACCAAGCTCGGTCCAAAACAATGGTGTACGGCATTTACGCCCGTACAAAGCCTCGTAGGTGCCATCTTAATACTCGATTGAAAGTTTGTTGTTGTAAGCGAATTCAATCAACGGCAAATACCGCTCCCATGAACCACTAAACTCGAGGACGCAACATCTTAACATATCCTCAAGTATCCGAATTACCCGCCGGATTGACCATCGGTTTGGGGTGGAGGCGGGCTTTGAAATGCAACTTGGTACCCAAAGCTTCTTGCAACTTTTTCCAAAACCGCGAGGTAAATCTCGGATCTCTATCCGACACGATAGAAATAGGCACCCGTGTAATTTCACAATCGAGAAACGTACAATTCCGCTAATTTGTCCATTGAAAAATCCGTGACGTCGCGGGGACAAAGTGGGCCGACTTAGTCAATCGATCTACCACGACCCAAACCGCATCCTTCTTACTTGTCGACAATGGCGGTCCGGATACAAAGTCCATTGTGACTCGATCCCATTTCCACTCGGGTATCGTGATTGGTCAAGTAATCTCAAGGCACCGATGTTCCGCTTTCACTTGTTGACATATTAAACATCTTGAAACAAAGTCGGAGATGTCTCGCTTCATACCATGCCACCAAAATCGACGTTTCAAATCATTGTACATCTTCGTACTCCGGGTGGATTGCCATTCGCTACAATGGGCTTCATTCGAATTATCGAAATGAGTTCAATTCTTTGGGACACAGACGACTTTTGAACCTCAAACAATCGTCATCGTCGATTTGAAACTCCGAGTCCTTGTTCGAACACACGCGCCCGCTTTGCAACCAACTCGTCATCGACTTTTCGAGCTTCTCGAATTTGGTGTGTCAATAATGGTTTGGCTTTCATTTCAGCCACTAACACACCGTCGGATCGGATAGACAAGTGCACATTCATCGTCAGTAAAGTGAATAACGATTTACGACTCAAGGCATCCGCAACTACATTCGCCTTTCCCGGGTGATAGTCAATGATCACTCATAATCCTTTAACATGCTCGAGCCAACGTCTTTGTCGCAGATTTAAGTCTCGTTGGGTCATCAAATACTTGAGACTTTTGTGATCCGAGTATACATGGCACCTTTCACCGAATAAGTAATGTCGCCAAATCTTTAAGGCGAATACGATGGCGGCCAATTCGAGATCATGAGTCGGATAATTTTTCTCATGTGGCTTTAATTGCCTCGACGACAGGCCACAACTCGACCTTCTTGCATTAATACGCAACCTAACCCAAGTAGAGAGGCGTCGCTATAGATGACAAACTCCTTGCCGGACTCGGGTTGCACTAGAATTGGGGCTTCAGTCAAATAAGTTTTCAGTTGATCAAGCTTTTTGGCATTTCTCCGTCCATTCAACTTAACATCCTTTTGGAGTAGCCATCATCGGCGTGGCTATCGTTGAGAAGCCTTTACAAATCGTCGGTAGTAACCAAGCAAGCCCCAAAAAGCTTGAACCTCAGAATATTTCTGAGGCTTCCAATTTAGTATGGCTGAAATTTTATTCTGGTCGACTCGAATACCGATGCGATACCACATGACCCAAGAAGCTTACTCTCTTAACCGTAACTCACACTTGTGAACTTAGCATATAATTGCTTGTCCCGTAAAATTTGCAAAGACTAACCGCAGTGTTCAAGATGTTCGGTCTCATTTCTTGAATAGACCAAGATGTCATCAATGAACACGACTACGAATCGATCCAAATATGGTCTAAAGATTCGATTCATTAAATCCATAAATACCGCAGGGCATTAGTGAGCCCAAACGGCATCACCAGAACTCATAGTGACCATATCTCGCTCAAGGCGCCTTGGGCACGCCTGAATCTCGGATTCGCAATTGATAGTAGCCCGATCTCAAATCTATTTTCGAGAACACCGAGGCTCCCTTGATTGATCGAACAAGTCATCAATACGCGGCAACGGATATTTGTTCTTTATCGTCGCTTTGTTAAGTCGACGATAGTCGATGCATAGTCGCATGGTTCCATCCTTCTTCTTCACGAACAACACCGGCGCACCCCAAGGCGAAAAAACTCGGGCGAGCAAAACCTCTATCCACCAATTCTTGCAACCGAAGTTTTCAACTCCTTCAATTCGTTGGTGCCATACGATACGGAGCTATCGAAATTGGGGTGGTACCGGTACCAATTCGATGCCAAATTCTATTTTCGAGCAGTGGTAAACCCGGCAATTCTTGGGAAAACATCCGGGTATTCACAAACCACGGGCACAGATTCGGGTTTCTTCTCTGATTCCTTGTCATCGAGTACGTACGCAAGGTACGCTTCGCACCCTTTTCTTACATATTTACGGGCCAACATCTGATATTACAATTGGCAACCCTTTAAGTCCGTGGACTCAACCCGAATTATTTCATTATTCGCAAGACCTCAAATCGATAGTCTTGCTCTTGCAATTTACAACCGCATCGTGCATGGTCAACCAATCCAAACCAAGAATAACATCGAACTCATCGAATGGCAAAAGCATTAAGTCCGCCGGAAAACAAGAACCTCGGAACACTAGGGGACTTTTCTTGCACACTTTGTTAACAAGCACGTAATGACCCAAGGGGTTTGACACCGAATTACAAACTCGAGAGACTCAATGGGCAAAGTCTTCTTTGGATGCTAAGGTTTCACATATATAAGAATGAGTAGAACCGGGGTCAATCAAAGCAATTACATTTGTATTGAAAAGAGTGAAAGTACTGGTAATAACATCCGAGAGGCAAGATCCTCGCGTGCGCGTGATGGCATAAGTCCTAGCAGAGCACGAGCCTCAGATCGATGGTAGCATCTCTAGATCCTCTCGACCGCCACCGACATTGCCCATATTTCTAGGTGGCCTACCTCGGCAAATGGTAGCACCCGGGTTTGCACTCGACTTGCATTCTGCTCATGCATCCTCGGGCAATCCTTCATAAAATGGTCGGCCGATCCACACTTATAGCAGAGCGATCACGAAACCAACAGCTCCCGAATGCCATTTGCCACAATGTGGACACTCCGTCCTCTCTCGGCGATCATTTCCGCCACCGCAATCGAGGTGACTCGTGTGGTCACAGGGGTCGATCGCGTCCTCGTCTAGAAAATCCCAAACGCCTCTAGACCGGCTCGCATCATCTCGAAATCTCTTCGATGCTTGTTGAAGAGACTTTCCGAGGACCTCTTTCGAATTCTCCAATCCCCACATCAGCTTTTTGTTTCTCCTTTCTAAGCTCTTCGACTTTACAAGCTCGCTCAACAAGTACTACGAACTCTCGATCTCGAGAATGCCAACAAACATCCTTATATCATCATTCAGCCCATCCTCGGCGTTTGCACATAATAGCTTCGGACGAAATGCATTCTCGCGTCTGGCTAAGCCTCACAAACTTTCGTTCAGAGTCAGTAACGGACATAGAACCTTGCTTAAGATCAAGGAACTCCCTCCGCTTTTGGTCGATGAATCTCGATCGATATACTTTTTTTGAACTCGGTTAGAAAGAATTCCCAAGTCACTTGCTCTCTAGGCACCACAAGTCGAGTACTCCACCAATAGTAGGCGGACTCGCGTAGCAAGGAGATGGTACACTTTAAGCACTCATCGGGTGTGCAGGATAGCTCATCAAGCACCCGGATAGTGTTATCTAACCATAATTCAGCTCGCTCGGCATCATCATCATCCGTAGCCTTAAATTCAGTGGCCCCATGTTTTGAATCCTATCGATTGGGGCTTACGACCTTATTGGGTCGACCACGGTGGTATTGTAGGTGCGGGGTTGCATTCGTCGGGAATGGAGGTGGTGGAACGGCCGTGTTGGTTCGAATGTATTGATTAAACCATTCGCTCATCACACTATAAAAGGCTTGCTTAGCCTCGTCATTAGGATTGCTGGCCATAGGTTGAGAGTCCCGGCGCTGTCCCTTGCGCGGGAGCAAAGCGCCACACTCTCCACATCATCGCTATCGCTCGGTTGGGATCGGGATCCATTGCTATAAACAAACATGAAGTCAAATTGTCGAATTCATCACACTATCGATTCATCATTTAATGGCATGTATAGCTAGACCCCAAACACATCACGGTAGTCCTAGAATCGACTAAACCGTGGCTCGATACCAATAAAATTGTAACACCCCAAACCCGAGACCATCGCCGTGTCGGACCCGAGGGTTAACAAACCAAGTTCACATGTTTTTGCCCACCAATTTGACATTTCCAGTCAGGCTGGAAAACTGCGTCACTGTCGCCTTAAAATCATATCTCGAGTTTCAAAACTCGGAAACTGGTTTCGTAAATTTTCCTGAATTTAGACTCATATATACA
Source organism: Gossypium arboreum (assembly GCF_025698485.1). Classification (NCBI taxonomy): domain Eukaryota; kingdom Viridiplantae; phylum Streptophyta; class Magnoliopsida; order Malvales; family Malvaceae; genus Gossypium; species Gossypium arboreum. Next base: position 71,630,325 of record NC_069081.1, read on the forward strand.
TCCATGGATTTATTTCTAGGATTTTTGGTCGGGCCAATTGGTACAGTTTATTAGTTAAAGTTACCCAAGTTACAGGGATCGACTGCTCTGACCTTCGCGCGGTATAACTTGAATATCTCTCTGCACAGGGCTTTAATGCTGGTGTCGTTTGTTTCTAATGAAACTAGACTCAAAATGGAATCTGTACATATAAGGTATATCTCCTAATTCTTTTGGATAATTTATGGTGAATTTTTAAAGTTGCGACAGGGAACCCAGAAACCATTCTGGCCCTGTCTCACAATAGCTTTAATATCTCTTAACCTGTAACTCCTATGACCGTTTCGTTTCTTCCATATGAAAATAGACTCATCAAGGTTCATTTACATAGCTTATTCACTATTTGATTCCATTCCTATGAATTATGGTGATTTTTCACATTCACGCCACTGCAGCTGGCAGCATCTGTTTTAAGGTAGGACTTACCTATTTGGTAGTCTCCATGATTCAACTAATCTTGCCATACATAGGTTCATATATGATCATTTTAACCATGCCAATGGCTGATCATATGACCAACATTCCCATTTCCAAACCATAGCCACATCATGACCCCAAATATATATACATACAACCCACAATAAGTCTAAGTTCATGCTCCCTTTTCGAGCCATTTTCGCATGGCCATACAAACTTACATTACAACGTATTTAACAAACAAGAGGTAGTCCTATACATGCCATCTCAAGTTCAACCAAAATTTATACCAAAATGGAGGCTTGATAGTGTGGATGACTTGACTTCAACGATCCCAAATCCGATTGCCTCGGCGAAATCTAGAAAACTAAGAGCCAAAGCAACGGGTAAGCATTTTATGCTTAGTAAGTCTCAAGGAATATAATGAACTATAATTTACAGCAATACATTCACATAGCCAAATGCATCATTTCATTAATACACATTCTTACTTCATACTTCATCATTGTATAAGTTCGCAAAGCATCAATCAATTCAATAACTGAAATTCATTAGTCGATTGAGCGAATGTTGCTCAAACACGTCGACTTTCCAATGCACATATAACGTACCTTATCCTTTGGGCTGTCCGAGTGTACTAATTAAATTCATTTCAGCAACCAACACTCACCTCCAGCCCAAGATTCTTCGAATATAACCGGATATAATCACGTGCACAAATGCCTTGGTCTTAGCCGGATAGAATAACTCGCACGAATGCCTTCGGCCTTAGCCGGATATAACCACTAGCACAATTGCCTTCGGTCTTAACCGGATATAATTTCAGCATAATTGTCTTCGGCTTAGCCCGGATATCATTCAATTTCTCATGCACACATACATCAATAATCATTGGACATACATATTTCATTTTCGTTACTAAGGCTCAAACACAATTAATATCATTAGCATATTCGCCGGGACTTAGCGGGTGGAATTCAAATACTCATACACACATAATCAATAATCATACACATCCATATTTCATCTCACATAATTCAAGTAAGGTCACTTCTTGAGGACTTACCTCGGATGTTGTCGAACGGCTTTTTCGGCTATTCGATCACCTTTTCCTTCCCCTTGTCCAATTGTGGCCCTCTTAGCTCTTGAGCTTAATTCAAACAAATTCAATTTATTAAAACCTCATTGTGCTTGCTTATGGCCGAATATGACAAGGATTTTAAATGGTCATATGGCCACTCTTTAGCTTGAATACACAATGGTCATGCACATTTTATACTACATCAAGCAATTCAATACAATTTATTTGAGCATCAAGGAAATGCTAAGGCCTTCAATAGGCTACCCAAGGCCGAATATTCATGTACATGTTGAGGTCAATTTTGCACTTAATACCTCACAAAACAGCATGCAATCTACTAATTTATGCTTTGCACATTGTGGCCCAAAACTTATAATATAGCATCAAGCACTTATATGTGTGCTAGGTCAATTGTGCTTGCAATTTCACAAGCATTCTTCCACATTTTCTTCTTTAAATCAATATATTCATCACTTAGTTCATAACCAAACATAATGTGCAATCATATATATGCATATATGAGCATGGCGAATTTTCAAGGTGTCCATAGCCATCCAAAACACAAACTTTTAACTAACATGCAAGAAGCATGAATCATGCTCAAGAATGCATCATGGCCAAGTATGACAATCATGCTCCTTTTCAACTTTAATCATGATAAAACAAAGAGAAAACTCAAAATCTTACTCATGAGTAGAAAATCCATCATTGCATGCATCATCATCAAGCTTCACACTTAGCATGCAATGGCTTTATCACTATAACAACTTTGGCCAAATACCATTTCCATGGCATACCAAAGATTTGAGCCATGGCTAACATGCACATCAAGTTAGCAACCAAAACATGCATGAAACTCCCAACACAACCTCATACATACCTTAATCTTGATGCAAACTTAGCCAAATCTCCTTCTAGATCTCTTCCAAACCAAGCATGAAGCAAAAATCCTCCTTCTTCCTTAGTTTTGGCTCAAAGAAAGGATGAACAAAATTTTTTCTTTCCTTCTCTACAACTCACGGCAATGGGGTATGCCACTCTCTCACACACATTTTTTTTTCATTCTTTTCTTACCCATGCTTATTTGTTTACTATTTCTCCCTAATGCCCAACAAAACATGTTTCATGACATGTTTGACCCATATTTCTTTGTCATGGCGGCCATTACTTGTAGAAAGGGGAATTTGACATGCAAGTCCATTATTTTGCATGCATGCTTTAATTAGTCATCACCTATTTTCCTATCGTACTTTCAAAGTTCACTACTAAGTCCTTTCTTATAATTTAGCACCTAATTAATAAAAATCGAGACACGAAATATTTACGCATACCAATTCCACATACAATAAGTACGGAATATAACACTTAATTATTCTTGTGACTCGGTTTCGTGGTCCCGAAACCACTCTCCGACTAGGGTCACATTCGGGGTGTCACACTATTTATTCCGTTCATCTTATCAAGTAAGCCACATACACTACATCATATGAGCATTAAGCAAATATGAATATTTATCACATATGTATCATAAATCTTTACTCATACTTTTCTAAACCGAGACTTATCATAATCATAATTTTACTCAAATACCTTCACATAACATTGAACATGGTCAGCATAGCTCGGTTGGAGAGTACCTTGTCTAAATAAGACGGTACTCATACGCGTCGGAAGACATCACACTATCACAGATCAGTGGCATGTATAGCTAAACTTTTACACATGCTAGGTTAGTCCGAGAACCGACTAAACCTGCTCTAATACCACTAAATGTAATGCCCCGTACCCGAGACCATTTTCAGAGTCGAACACGAGGTGTTAACGGACTTAATTCATTACTTAAACAGCTCATACAATTCATTTTAAAATTTCCAGACAAGCTGGCTAACTTAATCACAGTCGCTTTAAAAATCATATCTCGAGTTCCGAAACTCGAAATCCAATTCCGTAAATTTTTCCTGAAACTAGACTCATATATCTATCTACTAATTATTTTATATAATTTTTGGTTGGGCCAATTAGTATATTTTATTAGTTAAACACTCCCCTATTTTAGGGTTTGACTACTTTGACCTCTGTGTATTACGAATCCGATATCTCCCTGTATAGAGCTTCAATGACTATGGCGTTTATCTCTAATAAAACTAGACTCAATAATGAATCTGTACGTATAAAGTATGACTTCTAATTATCTTTTTAAAATTTATGGTGAATTTCCAAAGTTAGAACAGGGGATCCAGAAATCGCTCTGGCCCTGTTTCACAAAAATTTAAACATCTCATAAAATATAGCTCATATACCTGTTTTGCTTCTTCCATATGAAAATAGACTCATCAAACTTCAATTCCATAACTTATTCATTATTTAATTCCATTTCTAATATTTTTAGTGATTTTTCAAATTCACGTCACTACTACTGTCTGAATCTATTTTATGGTAAATTTTACCTATTTCATGGTTTCCATGGATTAGCTAGTAATTTGACATGCATAACACCAAATATGATCATGATTAGCCATTCCAATGGCTACTCATTACCAAGCATTTCCCTACCACTCAATAACCATATTATAAGACCATATATACAAAATGATTATAATGCTATACATGCCATACTCAAAATATACAAGCCATTATGCCAAGATGGTATACGGATAGTGTGAGCGAGCCTCGGCCGTTGCCCGCTTTTTCGAAATGGCTTGTCAAAACTACAAGGAATGAAAAGGAGGGAGTGAGCATAAATGCTTAATATGTTCATATTCAAATAGCAAGTAACATAACCATATAAGCAAACATAAAACATCATTTGCATAATCATCACCAAGACATTCATATCACATTTTCATTTATCATCTTACCATATTGTTTGTTATATCGATTTTTCAACCCGAGGGTTAAAGCACGAATTATTCAAAGTACCCATTTCACAACACTTACCAATACGTCCCTTTCATCTTGAGTATTCCTCCATTTCAGTAGAACTTTACCCGTTGAACACATCGGAATATAATTCAGATACATGGAAAGTTTGCACATAAGTGCCACACATGTAGCTAAGCTACCATGTAACCCGCCCATAAGCGAACTCGGACTCAACTCAATGAGTTCGGGCATTCACATCCATAAGTGAACTCGAACTCAACTCAACGAGTTCGGATGCTCAACCATCCTAGTGACATTTCACTTGTATCCTAATCTATTCCTAAGGTTCAAACGGGCTTTTTTCCTCGATCTCACATCTTTGTCGTCTTCCATGGAATATCGGAACCGATACTCGTTGATAGTTCATAGTCATCAAATAATTCACATAATTACATATTATTCAACAATAACCACAAAACATAACGTTTCATGATAATAATAAGCGTCATATCATATAAACAACATTAAATTCCTTAAAACAACAATTATGTTACTACATTTACACATGAACTTACCTCGTATGTGAAAATGGCTACTTTTACCATTTCGTCCACAACTTGGTATTTTCCCTATTTTAGCCCGAAATTCAGTTTTCCTTGCTAATCGAGCTTGGAAGCTTGAAAAACCCTATCCATGGTTTCTCCTTGCTACATTCAGCCATGGGGTTGAAGATGAGCAAAATTGGCTTTTAATTTTGTATTTTAATTCATTTTACCCCTAAATGACCAAAATGCCCTTACTACTAAACTTTATAAAAATTCCATCCATGTCCAATTTTTGTCCATAGACTTAGAAATTGGTAAAATTGCTATTTAAGACCTCCTAATTAATATTTCAAAACAATTTCATACTAGAAACTTCTAGAATGCAAGTTTTACAAATTATTCAATTTAGTCCCTAATTTCAATTTAAGCACTTTATGCATAAAATTTCTTCACGAAATTTTCACACAATCATGCAATCATATCATAGACCTCAAAATAATCATAAAATAATTATTTCTATCTCAAATTTTGTGGTCACGAAATCGCTATTCCGACTAGGCCCAAAATCAGGATATTACACAAGGTAAGTTCATAAGTAAATAAATGTTGTTAAATTGAAATGTAAGTGCATTATATGTGCTGAATTGAGTTGTAAAGAAATATATATATATATATATATATATATATATGTGATGCCAAATTGAATCGAGCTTTGGAGAATCTGTTCCTATCATGGATTGTTCGAATAGGTGAAATTGAGAAAGTTCCAATAATGTGACAACGTCTGAAAATCCCCATACAAACCATAGGAATAGTTAGGATACATATGTCATGACATAGGATTCCGATTTGTGTTATCGTGTAAGACCACGTCTGGGACGTTGGCATCAATTTGTGATTTATGTGTAATACCATGTCTGGGACATTGACATCGTATATGATATCATGTAAGACCCTGTCTGGGACAGAGGCATCGATATTTGATTACATGTAAGACCACATCTGAGATGTTGGCATTGTACAAGCTTATGTGCTATCCGAGTATCCTTATTTATTTTGAACGGTTCAACGGGTATTCCGAGAAATGAATAACCATGTGAAATTGTATCCGATTCAGGTAAATGTGATTTGTTATGAAATTCAGAAACGAAAGGTGAGTATGTATGATATGACCATATGTGAAATATATGACAACAAATGATATGAATGTATATAAAAGAATGATGTGATATACATTCTCGTATATGAAATTGTGGTTCTATGTTTCAGACATGAGATATATGAAATATGAAGCATGGCTTTGATGTATGACTCCTTGGTTCAAAAACTTGAACAGTTAATGAAATTAAAATGGTTGAGTTGACTATATGGTTCATATATGCAAATTTAGTTTATGTGAATAAAGGAATTATGGATATTTGAGTTTGGAAGTGTTTATAAAGAAATTGATATAACTTTTTTTATGATTTGTAATAAATGAACATAGTTTGATTGGCGATGTAATGAATATGTGCGAGCTTGACTTATATGATTGAGTTAACGGTTGTTATTTGAATTTGAAAGCATGGTTATACGTTCATTGATAAATAAGATAAGTGGAGTTATTTAATGTTGTGATATGAATTTATGAGTACAATAAATGTATATGTGATTGAGATTTGATAAATTCAGTTTAGTGATATTGGTTTATAGATATTATTGAAATGATTTATTTGCTTATAGCTTACTAAGCTTTCAAAGCTTACTCTGTGTGTTTTTCCTATGTCTATAAAGTTTTAGAGATTTGCTCGAGTTGGAAGTCGTAGGAGACGTCATCACTATCCGGTTATCGCTTCGGTAAATAAAAGCTTTGAGTTTCGATAAGGTGGCATGTATAGGCTAGTTTTTGAGATGGTTTATTTTGATTTGCGTATATATATATAGCCATGCAAAAATGGCTTAATCATGATGCTAATATTGTGTATATTTGGTTATATTTTAAGCTCATTTTGAGAAGTATGTTTCATGGTTTATATGTATGGTGTAATTGATTACATGATTCGGCTTGAACTTTGAGTTAAATAATGTGATATGTTTTGTGATATGTATATGGCCAAGTGAAATGGTCATTTTGGCATGTTCATAGTTGAGAATTTGGTAATGTTTGACATATGATTTTAGTATGTTTTTGGTATAGAGAATGAACATGAAATTGGTTGATGATATTATGAATTGATTGATACATGTTTGGAGTTAAATTTGGTTGAAAATGTTGCATATTGATGCTTGATTTTGGAATTGTAGGAAGGACACAAATGGGTGGCATATTGGCCTTGTAAATGGCTTATTTTTGCCCACACGGGCATGTGTTTCTGCCATGCTGCTTGAGGGCCATTTTGAAATGAGCCTGGGCAGACCACAATGTCGCACACACACTAGCGTGTGCCAGGCTGTGTGGCCAAGTCAGTTTCGACCACGGGCTAGACACACGAGCTTTTCTTGTGGCTGTATAGATAAGTTAGTATGTATGCCCTATTTCGCCACAGCCTAGACACACGGGCGTGTCTAATGCCCTGTGAGGCACACGGTCTGCACACACGGGCGTGTGACCTTTGTAACTTAGAAAAACTGTTAAGTTTCAAAAAAAAATTTTGTATGTGTTCGGTTTAGTCCCAACCTCTTCCTAATGTATGTTTATGGTCTCATTGACCTAAGAAAGGGACTTAATGTTGATGTTTGACTATGATATGACGATGCATGACTTTTGATTGTGAAATGATTGTGAAATGCTTCGATATATCCAGTAATGCCTTTTAACCCTAGTTCGACAATGGATACGGGTTAGGGGTGTTACATTTGGTTGGTATCAGAGCTATGGTTTAGTCGATTCTAGGACTACCACAGCATATGTGAGTTTAGCTATACATGCCAAATTTAACCTAAGATAGTGTGATATCTCCTGACTCTGAAGAAAAATATTTTGATGAGACAGATAAGTTTTCCAACTGAGCGAATTCTGATAGTACGGAATGTGTTCTCAATTGTTTGAATAGAAATGTGTTGATTATGAGTTGGAACTCATAAAGGTATCGATCAAAGAGTATGACATATTGTTATTGATAAATGTTATAATTATATGAGCATATGGGTTATGATAATTGGATTATGATTATTACATGAAATGTTTTGATCGTGAATTAGAGATTTGAGTTGGCATATGAACTATGTGTTAAGAACAAAAGTGATTAAAAGCAAATGTTTTGATAATGTTTTGATAATGTGAAATTAGAAATGAACTGAATATTTGTGATAGTATGTGTTAAGTGCATGTATCAGAGAGTTAAATTTGAGGCTTTACTATCTTCACCCCCTTCTGTAAAATGTTACAATGAAATTTGTAAGATTTGGGATGAATAAGCCTAAGAGTGTGGAATTACAGAAGTCCATGTTCGGAAGATTAATAATATGGTCAAATAAGTGAATGAAACAGCAAATAAAGATAGTACTAAAGAAGATATTGAAAAGTTCTAAAGACTATTCAAATTATACAAAGTCACTGTTAACAAAGAAGTTGATGAAATAAAAGTATTCAGGTATGATATGGCCGAAAAATTTGGTTCATTAAATTCATAAACACGGCAGGAGCATTCATTAATTCAAATGGCATAACAAGGAACTCCTAGTGACCATACCTCGTTCTAAAGGCAGTCTTATGTACATCAGACTCTTTAACTCGGAACTGGTAATATTCGGACCTCAAGTTTATCTTACAGAACCATGTCACTCCTTTCTGCTGGTCAAACAAGTCATCAATCCTTGGAAGAGGATACTTATTTTTTATTGTCACCTTATTGAGTTGCCGGTAGTCAATGTATAAACTCATAGAATTATCCTTCTTTTTCACGAATAGTACGAAAGCACCCCACGACGAAAAGCTTGGTCTCGCAAAACCTTTGTCAGTCAACTCTTGCAACTATAACTTCAATTCTTTTAGCTCAGTCGGGGCCATCCTATACGGAGCAGTAGAAATAGGTGCTGTCCCTGGCATTAACTCAATACCAAATTCACTTCTCTAATTAGAGGCAAACCTGGCAATTTGTAACACCCCAAACCCGAGACCATCGCCGGTGTCGGACCCGAGGGTTAACAAACCAAGTTCACATGTTTTTGCCCACCAATTTGACATTTCCAGTCAGGCTGGAAAACTGCGTCACTGTCGCCTTAAAAATCATATCTCGAGTTTCAAAACTCGGAAACTGGTTTCGTAAATTTTCCCTGAATTTAGACTCATATATACATCCATGGATTTATTTCTAGGATTTTTGGTCGGGCCAATTGGTACAGTTTATTAGTTAAAGTTACCCAAGTTACAGGGATCGACTGCTCTGACCTTCGCGCGGTATAACTTGAATATCTCTCTGCACAGGGCTTTAATGCTGGTGTCGTTTGTTTCTAATGAAACTAGACTCAAAATGGAATCTGTACATATAAGGTATATCTCCTAATTCTTTTGGATAATTTATGGTGAATTTTTAAAGTTGCGACAGGGAACCCAGAAACCATTCTGGCCCTGTCTCACAATAGCTTTAATATCTCTTAACCTGTAACTCCTATGACCGTTTCGTTTCTTCCATATGAAAATAGACTCATCAAGGTTCATTTACATAGCTTATTCACTATTTGATTCCATTCCTATGAATTATGGTGATTTTTCACATTCACGCCACTGCAGCTGGCAGCATCTGTTTTAAGGTAGGACTTACCTATTTGGTAGTCTCCATGATTCAACTAATCTTGCCATACATAGGTTCATATATGATCATTTTAACCATGCCAATGGCTGATCATATGACCAACATTCCCATTTCCAAACCATAGCCACATCATGACCCCAAATATATATACATACAACCCACAATAAGTCTAAGTTCATGCTCCCTTTTCGAGCCATTTTCGCATGGCCATACAAACTTACATTACAACGTATTTAACAAACAAGAGGTAGTCCTATACATGCCATCTCAAGTTCAACCAAAATTTATACCAAAATGGAGGCTTGATAGTGTGGATGACTTGACTTCAACGATCCCAAATCCGATTGCCTCGGCGAAATCTAGAAAACTAAGAGCCAAAGCAACGGGTAAGCATTTTTATGCTTAGTAAGTCTCAAGGAATATAATGAACTATAATTTACAGCAATACATTCACATAGCCAAATGCATCATTTCATTAATACACATTCTTACTTCATACTTCATCATTGTATAAGTTCGCAAAGCATCAATCAATTCAATAACTGAAATTCATTAGTCGATTGAGCGAATGTTGCTCAAACACGTCGACTTTCCAATGCACATATAACGTACCTTATCCTTTGGGCTGTCCGAGTGTACTAATTAAATTCATTTCAGCAACCAACACTCACCTCCAGCCCAAGATTCTTCGAATATAACCGGATATAATCACGTGCACAAATGCCTTGGTCTTAGCCCGGATAGAATAACTCGCACGAATGCCTTGGGCCTTAGCCGGATATAACCACTAGCACAATTGCCTTCGGTCTTAACCGGATATAATTTCAAGCATAATTGTCTTGGGCTTAGCCCGGATATCATTCAATTTCTCATGCACACATACATCAATAATCATTGGACATACATATTTCATTTTCGTTACTAAGGCTCAAACACAATTAATATCATTAGCATATTCGCCGGGACTTAGCCGGGTGGAATTCAAATACTCATACACACATAATCAATAATCATACACATCCATATTTCATCTCACATAATTCAAGTAAGGTCACTTCTTGAGGACTTACCTCGGATGTTGTCGAACGGCTTTTTCGGCTATTCGATCACCTTTTCCTTCCCTTGTCCAATTGTGGCCCTCTTAGCTCTTGAGCTTAATTCAAACAAATTCAATTTATTAAAACCTCATTGTGCTTGCTTATGGCGAATATGACAAGGATTTTAAATGGTCATATGGCCACTCTTTAGCTTGAATACACAATGGTCATGCACATTTTATACTACATCAAGCAATTCAATACAATTTATTTGAGCATCAAGGAAATGCTAAGGCCTTCAATAGGCTACCCAAGGCGAATATTCATGTACATGTTGAGGTCAATTTTGCACTTAATACCTCACAAAAACAGCATGCAATCTACTAATTTATGCTTTGCACATTGTGGCCCAAAACTTATAATATAGCATCAAGCACTTATATGTGTGCTAGGCGAATTGTGCTTGCAATTTCACAAGCATTCTTCCACATTTTCTTCTTTAAATCAATATATTCATCACTTAGTTCATAACCAAACATAATGTGCAATCATATATATGCATATATGAGCATGGCGAATTTTCAAGGTGTCCATAGCCATCCAAAACACAAACTTTTAACTAACATGCAAGAAGCATGAATCATGCTCAAGAATGCATCATGGCCAAGTATGACAATCATGCTCCTTTTCAACTTTAATCATGATAAAACAAAGAAAACTCAAAATCTTACTCATGAGTAGAAAATCCATCATTGCATGCATCATCATCAAGCTTCACACTTAGCATGCAATGGCTTTATCACTATAACAACTTTGGCCAAATACCATTTCCATGGCATACCAAAGATTTGAGCCATGGCTAACATGCACATCAAGTTAGCAACCAAAACATGCATGAAACTCCCAACACAACCTCATACATACCTTAATCTTGATGCAAACTTAGCCAAATCTCCTTCTAGATCTCTTCCAAACCAAGCATGAAGCAAAAATCCTCCTTCTTCCTTAGTTTTGGCTCAAAGAAAGGATGAACAAAATTTTTTCTTTCCTTCTCTACAACTCACGGCAATGGGGTATGCCACTCTCTCACACACATTTTTTTTTTCATTCTTTTCTTACCCATGCTTATTTGTTTACTATTTCTCCCTAATGCCCAACAAAACATGTTTCATGACATGTTTGACCCATATTCTTTGTCATGGCGGCCATTACTTGTAGAAAGGGGAATTTGACATGCAAGTCCATTATTTTGCATGCATGCTTTAATTAGTCATCACCTATTTTCCTATCGTACTTTCAAAGTTCACTACTAAGTCCTTTCTTATAATTTAGCACCTAATTAATAAAAATCGAGACACGAAATATTTACGCATACCAATTCCACATACAATAAGTACGGAATATAACACTTAATTATTCTTGTGACTCGGTTTCGTGGTCCCGAAACCACTCTCCGACTAGGGTCACATTCGGGGTGTCACACAATTCCTCCGGAAATACATCCACATACTCATATACAACTGGCACTGATTCAATTTTTAATTCGGATTCCTTTGCATTTAATATGCATGCCAAATAAGCTTTATACCCTTTTTTCATACATTTATGAGCATTCATCAAAGAAATTACATTTGGCGACTTATCCGCGTCATCTGATTCAACCCGAAGAACCTCACCATTTTCACATTTCAATTCAATAACTTTCTGTCTACAATTCACTATAGCATCATGTAGTGTCAACCAATCCATACCCAGTATGACATCAAGTTCATCAAACGGTAAAAACATTAAATTGGCCAGAAAACAATGACCTCTAATCATCAAAGGGCATCTCTTACATACTTTATCAACTATCACATGCTTTCCTAACAGATTTGACACTTTAATCATAAATTTGGTAGACTCAACAGGTATATTCATAGTAGATTCCAATTTCATACACACATACGAATGAGTAGAGCCAGGGTCTATCAAAGCAATAACATTAGTATCATAGAAAGAAAAATTACCAGTGATCACATCAGGAGAAGTTGCATCTTCACGTGCGCGTATGGCATAGGCTCTAGCCAGAGCCCTAGCTTCAGATCTAACTGTTGTATCTCATGTCACATTTTTACTACTGGACCCATTCCCAACATTTCTCGAGGGTCTTCCCCTAGAAGCTGTGCCACTCGGCCTCGAGTTCTAAAATCTTTTTTTCTCTACCATCTCGGGGTAGTCTTTAATATAGTGATCTTGAGAACCACACTTGAAACAAGATCCCCCACTCACCCTACAGGTTCCAAAATGACATCTACCACATTGTTGACATCGGGGCTTGGAAGGTTTAGCATTACCCGTACTTGCCATAGATGTAGCCTGAGATTTAAAACCTGAATTCTACTTTCTACGGTTCTCGTATGATTGTCCAACTGACACTTGTGAATGAGAGTACATCTCTCTAGATTTCTTAGACTGAGACAGAAATGACTTACTCATATATCTCTTTCTTGTATCTCTTACCTCAGACTCAGATTTCCTCTTTTCTTTGATCAACTACTTGGCTTTACAAGCTCGTTCAACGAGTACCACAAATTCTTTCAACTCAAGAATACCCACTAATGTCTTAATATCCTCATTAAGTCCATCTTCAAATCTTTTACACATCTTAGCTTCGGAGGATACACACTCTCGAGCGTACTTATTAAGCTTGACAAATTCTCTCTCATATTTACTAACTGTCATACGACCCTATTTCAAATCCAGAAATTCCTTTTGCTTCTGATCGATGAACCGTTTGCTAATGTATTTCTTTCAGAATTCCTCTTGAAAGAATTCCCAAGTAACCCTCTTCAGTGGTACCACAGATATCAGCGTTCTCCACTAGTGATACGTCACATCTCTTAACTAAGATATGGCATATGTTAGGCACTTCCCGGGTGTACAGGATAATTCATCAAATACACGTATCGAGTTCTCTAACCAGAACTCTTCTTTCTTACGGTCATCATTGGCATTTGCCCTAAATTCCTCAGCACCTTGTTTTCAAATTTTGTCAACAGGTGTTCTAGAAAATCTCATGAAATCCATACATTGAGGAATCACAGGTACAGGTTGAGGATTTGGGGGAGGTAGGGGAGGTTGAGCATTCGAGTTCGTTTGAACGAACTCCGTATACCATGCATTCATTATGTGGAGAAAGGCCTCTCTGCGTCCTTCTCCTCTACTAATAGTTTCGGGTCTACTCTCAGCTTGTAACATCCCAAATCCCAAAAACCCTACAAAAAAATTATTTTGTATGTACACGACATGGATGTATGGCTGCCTTAGTGGTTTAGTGCTCTGGGAGTGTTACGGGAGGTCATGGGTTCGAGCCCTGGCTTGGGCAAATTTTTGCTCTTACTTGAATAAACCCTGGTTGTCTGATAGTAGGCTTCTTAATTTTTTTATGGATAAGGCATGACATGAAGTGCCTGCTAGTCTGGTGGTATGTGGCGTGTTGGGGTGTGTAGAGGTCTTGAGTTTGAGACCTGCCATGCCCAGGTGTGTTTTATTTTGGCCTATTTCCATGTAGATGGTTGAGTATCACTAGAACTCTTCAACTTGGTCGGTTGGGTTGTTGAGGGAAGTAAGGGATCATGTAGCCAAATTTTAGGTGTAGTTGAAGGAGTTTGCATCGGTCAAGTGAGAAAATAGAGAAGTGATTTGGGGAGAGATTGGGGGAGTGGATCAAGGAGTGTGGGAGTGGTAGTTGACTGCCGAAAGTGGGACTCTTGGTGCCAAATCGGTCTTAGGCACTTAGTGACCAAAACTTTTCCCTCTGGTTATTCGAAAGCTATTACCCTTTTGCCCTTTGTTTTCACTCTTCAGTTGTGTGCTTGTTGATAGCTGAAACCTTTTATTGACCACTCGAGTATCTGGCATTTAAGCTCTTTCGCGGATTGCTCATTCTGACTAAATCTATTTTGATTTACTTCTCTTCTTGTTCATAGTCGAATATCATTCTCTCCATTATTTGGTTTTCTTCAAGCATCTTTTCTTGTTTAGGTACTTTGCCCGAATACTACTTGTAACACCCCGTACCCGAGTCCGTTACCGGAATCGAACACAAGGTGCACACAGACTTAACTTAATTGTTTTCACAGTCCATAAAAAAAAATTTTCCAGACTAGCTGGTTACTGCATCACTGTCGCCTTAAAAATCATATCTTGAGTTTTAAAGCTCGAAAATCAGTTTCGTAATTTGTCCCTGAAACTAGACTCATAAGTCCATCAACATATTTTTTTCTAGAATTTTTGATCGTGCCAATTAGTACAGTTTATTAGTTAAAGTCTCCCCTAATCCAGGGTTTGACTACACTGACCTTCACGCATTACGAATTGGATATCTCCCTGTACAGGGCTTCAATACTGATGCCATTTGTTTCTATAGAAACTAGACTCAGAGAGGAATCTATACATATATGGCATGACTCCTAATTATCTCTGTTTAATTTACAATAAATTTCCAAAGTCGGAACAGGGGATCCAGAAACCGTTCTGGCCCTGTTTCACGAGAACTTTAATATCTCTTAACATATAACTCATATGACCGTTTCGTTTCTTCCATATGAAAGTAGATTCATAAAGGTTCATTTTCATAATTTATTCACTATTTAATACCATTCCTACTATTTTTAGTGATTTCTCACATCCACATCACTGCTGCTGTCAACATCTGCCTTTAAGGTAGGCTTCACCTATTTCATGATTTCCATGATTCAATTGGCCCTTTTTGCATGCATAGCACAAAGTGTGATCATGATTAACCATTCCAATGACTAATCGTTTCAAAACCATTCCATACCTCATAATGATCAACATACAAACGATTATAGTACTATGCTAAAAACGTATATAAGCCATTTTCGCATGGCTATCCAAGTTTACACAAAACCGAAAGGTACATGACCTACAACAAAAGGGTAGTCCTATACATGCCATTTCAAAGTTCAACCAAAATTGTACCAAAATGGGGCTTTGATAGTGTGGATGACTTCGACTTCGATGATCCCGAATCCGATAGCTAAAGAGCAAAATCTATAAAAAGAGAGCCAAAGCAACGGGTAAGCATTTTAATGCTTAGTAAGTCTCAAGTAATGAAATCAGCTTTGACTAAAGTATTACATTTACATAACTAAATGAATCGCTTTATTAATACACATTCTCATAATCACACTTACTTCACATTACCGACCCTTATGTTCATACACAAAAGAACAACTTAGCTAAAGGCGGTAGCTCGTTTATCAACCGGCGAATACTTACTTGTAATGACTCAACTAATTCAAGCACATACGAACATACCTCATTGCTGGAATTTTCACAAGTGTATAAACTGAAATTTTTACAGCAAGATTGCTCATTTCGAGTCACGTACCTTGGATTTAACCGGATATAACCACAAGCACAATTGCCTTGGTCTTAACCGGATATAACAACTTCATACGTATGCCTTTGGTCTTAGCCGGATATAATCACTAGCATAAATGCCTTGGGACTTAGCCCGAGTATCATTCAAATGCTCATGTACACATATATCAATAATCACGACACATCCATATTTCATTTTCGTTACTAATGCTCAAACACAAAATATTTATCAAACCTTTACAATTTCGGCTCAATAGCCACACACAAGGAGCATGATTTCAATATAATTCAAGTAGGGTCATTACTCGAAGACTTACCTGGGATGTTGTCGAATGATTTCGACGGCTATTCGATCACTTTTTCCTTTCCCTTATCCAACGGTGGTCCTCTAAGCTCTTGAGCTAATTCACACAAATTTAACTTATTAAAATCTTATTATGATAGCTTATGGCCGAATATGACAAGGAATTTAAATGGTCATATGGCCTTGGCCAACCTTTAGCTCAAATACACAATGGTCATGCACAATTTTTAATCACAACAAGCAATTCAATACAATTCATTCAATCATCAAAGTGAAGCTCAAGGTACTTAGCCCTTATATACATTAGACATTAGAGTCACATGTGTATGAAATCACGAATCAATTCAACACATTAGTTAGTACTCTACTTAGCAATTTTCCAAGCCAAGAATAGGCATCAATATGCTTGCCTCTAACCGAATGCATGCACACCAACTCCCCTCATGTGGCTGAATATGCATGTCCATGTTGAGGCCAATTATACACTTAATACCACACAAAAACAGCATACATTTTACTAACTAACGATTACATATTGTAGCTCAATACACATCTCTCATTTACTTCATAACCAAACATCATCACAAACAAATATACACCTTGAAATAGTATATATGTCATACCAATACATCATGTGCAAACATATATTCATGTAGGTGCAAGGGCGAATCTCAAGTTGCTTATATCCAAATATAAACACATATCCAAAGCTCAAATCTTACCTACCATGCAACATGCATGAATCATACTTATGGATATACCATGGCGAATACACCACAACACCATACCGTTTCAATTTGGTCATGGTTAAACAAAGAACTTAGTATCTCATTCAAAAATGCTAAAAGAAAATCTAAGAGTCCTCAATCCCCCATCGCATGTATCATTATCAAGCTTGATATTTAGCATGCAATGGCATTAACACCACATCCACTTTGGCCGAATATCATTCCCATGAAATAGCAAAGATTTGAACCATGGGCTAATAAGAACATCAAGCTAGCAACTAAAAACATGCATGAATCTCATGGCACAACCTCAAACATACCTTAATCTTGATGCAAGTATAGCCAAATCTCTTCCTAATCCCCTTCCAAACCAAACATGAAGCAAAAATTCCTTCCTTCCTCTTTAGTATTTTCGGTCAAGAGAGAATGAAATGGATGAACAATTTTTTTCTTTTCTTTTCTTCAATACACGGCAATGGGGAGGGGAGAAGCCTTCACACACTTTTTTTTTTCATTTTTTTATTACCCATGCTCATTAATTTATTTTTTTTTCACCCATGATGCACCAACAAAACATGTCTATGACATGTTTTGCCCATATTTCTTTGTCATGGCCGGCCATCACTTGTAAAAAGAGGGATATTTGACATGCAAGGCCATTGTTTTGCATGCATGCTTTAATTAGTCATCACACATTTCCCTATCCTACTTTCAAAGTTTACTACTAGGTCCTTTCTAGTGAAATTCACATTTATAACTCTAAATTAAAGCATCAAGAATGTCACACATGAGTTAACACATATTATAGGCATCAAAATAAATATCAAATTATTTTTATGCCTCGATTTTGTGGTCCCGAAACCACATTCCGACTAGGGTCGTTTTAAGGCTGTCACACTACTTGTTCTTTCTCTCACAAACCCTTTTCGATTTAGACTTGCTTGTGATCGTTTACTTCTCTTCTCTCTCTCAAAGCTTTTATTCTTCTTGTGTTGGCCGAATTTGTTAAGGCCTAAACATTTTCTATTCTTCTTCCCTGGCCATTTATAGCGGAGGTACTGACAAAATCTTTTCGATTCTTTGGTAAGCGTCGGTGGTTTGGGGTACGTTAGCCGAATCTTATTTGGCTTCTTTCTTTAGGTTTGGTTTTTGGGTCTCTTAGACCGAAAGGCTATTTTCTCATTGTCTATCATGAAAGTATGTTCATCTAACATCTTATTCTTTTTCGTTTGAATGTTGCTAGGGGCTCGTTTCCCTTAACCAAGGTGTACGCCATTTTCCTTTCCCCTACAAGGAATCTTTTATTTGTGGTAAGTACTTTAAGCATTATATTTTCATGTGGGGTTGTAGATTCTTATGAATCGGTTAACTATTCTTGTGAAGGTAAAATTATTGGAAGGACTACGTGGAGTGGGAGCAAGAGAAGGTTGCGATTATTGTTTGGTAAAGAGCAACGGTTTGGCTGAAGCATCTTTAATATTATGGTATTAGATTATCAAGAGTTTGAGCCTAATGAGGGTTTGTGGCTGACCATAGGTTCTCGATCTTGGAAGCATTTTCAGCTACAACTCCGTCATAGGTGTATGAACACTACCATTGGATGTGTAACAGCAAAAGCCAAAAAGCCGAAAACTGGGCTGACGGTACCACACGAGCGTGTGGCCGCCAGTGTGGCAGGCCGTGTAATCAAACATGGCAGTTTGGTCGATGAGATGGCCACGGGCATTCTCATGGACCAAAATGGTACTACCACGTTAATTGAATCGGGCCGTGTGGGCTGGATAGGCATGGGCCCCACACGTAAAAAATCGCGCTAAATATGGCTAATTGGGGGCTAGGTTGTGAGAACTACATGGCTGAGGCCATTTTTGGGCTATGTGGGCCATACGAGAGTGTGGGCCCATATGGGCCGGTAATATGGGCTATAGGCCCATTAGCACTAATCGATTTTTAAGGTTGCACGAGTCGCTCGAGGCAACTGTGGACCTACTGTTGGGTCGGTAAGTACACTTAGACCCCATACTGATGAAATGACCATTATACCTCTGTGAGGTAAATTGATTGAAATACCCCTGTATTATGTATGACTGTTTTGAGCATGACATTTCTGCATACACGTATGATATTATGTTGCATTTCATGGAGTGGGATACATGATTTTGGAGGAAGTGTATTGAAAGGCTATAAGTCTATTACTAGCAGCTCTACTGCGAATACTATTTTAGTACCGAAATCGGTATGACTTGGTGTGTAGGGTTGGGTGGGTCGATTTTATCCCCACATGGTGTGTAGGGCTGGTACGAAGATGGTGTGTAGCAGATGGATTGGGTAGGATCCTTTGTTTGCATACTGTACCAAAATGGACTAAGGCCCAAACTACTTCTGTTACTGAAATTGGCTCAGGTCTAGATTGATACAGTTACTGAAAAAAAGGCTAACGCCCTAACTGGAACTAACGGGCCTAGGCCCAAATTGCTTTTACTCTGATTGTTTGATATTTTGGGATTTCACACATTGAGTTTTTGTAAACTTACCCATCTGTTGTCTGTGCAGAAGATCCCCAAGCTTAGACAGATCGAGGTGATGGAGGACCCAGTGGTGGCCACTCGACCGAGTTAATTCTCTTTTTATAATTAAGATTTATTTTGGGTTTTTATTATGTAATAAGGTCACTTTAATTTTTAATTAATTAGGGAGATTTATTTATCTAATTATTTTATTTCACCTGTCATTAGTAGGACGGTGATTTTCATGAAAATATAAACAAATGTTTTTCTGAAAACATCACGCTCACGCAACATGTTTTAAAAGCTTCCGTAACCAACACGGTTTTAAAATTAGTGATAAACTGGTTTAAATAATATTTTACCTAAACAACTTAAGTTTTCACAATGAACTAGGCCTCCTAACCTTTTGTTATGAATCTAAAGAAGTGTTTATAAGAAACAGATTTTTCATCAATTAATGTTTTGGAAAACACTCCAATGTGACATTACAGATTTGGCCATAACGTTTAAGCTGGGTTTGGAGTGTTACACGACTGGCACCGCCCTTTCAGCGGGAGCAAGCGCGTTGCTTTCTACATCATCCGCCACTGCTCTGTTGGGATCCATTTGCTATATGAAAACACATTTTAAAATTTTTCAGGAGTCGTCACACTATCATAACATATGTATGGCATGTATAGTTAGACTTAAGCACACGCTACGTAGTCCGAGAATCAACTAAATTGTAGCTCTAATACCACTAAATGTAACAAACCTTACCTGTAGCTGAGGTCGGGAAAGGATACGAGGCACTACCTAACCCATACACAGTCATTCATGCAAAAACTGGGCTATAAATTTTTTTTCTTTAAAACAACTTCATTCATACATGCACAATTTGTCCCTGGTATAGGCCTGTGAAGCCCAAAAATAACCATTAGAAGGGATTTAGCACTAAATCGAAGACTTTAGAAAAGTTTGGGAAATTTTCCCTAATACAAAGCTACACGCTCGTGTGCTCTCGACACGCCCATGTCCTCCAGTCGTGTAGCTCTTTGACTATGAAATCAGCATCAATTTAGGGTCACACGGCCGTGAGGTCAATTAAAATTAAACGAATTTTTCATAGAAAAGTGCAGACTTTACAAGGCAGAGTACACGCCCATGTGGGGAGGCCGTGTCTCTCACACGGCCAAGACTCACGCACGTGTCTTAGCCCATGTGTTTACTACTGACCATACTAACTTGCAAAAATTAGGGTGCAGGGGACACACGGCCAGTCAATATACCTATGGGGCAAACTGTGTGTCACACACGACCTAGACACATGCCTGTGTGTCTACCCGTACCCAAGACCGAGACTAGGTACGAGGCCCAAGAACCTAGTGTCCCTATTATGGTCCTACAAGACCCAAAACATACATTGAGAATGGTCCAGGACTAAACCAAGAACCTAAGAAAATTTTAGGAAACTTTTCTAGGTTAAGCCTCACACGCCCTTGTGGAGAGAATGCTTACGCCCGTGTGCTTTGGGACACGCCCGTGTCTACTCGTGTGAACCCTTTTTAGGCTATAATTTCAAGCCAATGGTCACCCTCATCATTTCCACGCTAATAAGAACCCCAATTGCATTTAACATGAACCAAAAATACTCAAGGACTATCCTCAATAAATCTGTTGCATGTCAACCTCATCTCATCGGTTAAATACATACTCAATTATCCCATTTTTATGATAAGGATTTCCATCCCATTGAAACATATTTAGGCTTGGCTCATTATTACATTTTATAGCCAAATATGGCCTAACCATTTCCAAATGTTTTTACTACATTACGAATGCCTATTTATGAAATACCACATTTAATCATCACAAGAACACTTCTAACATAAACATACATGGTTGGTAGGTCATAACCTACAATGAAATGAGCCCTGTCTTATGGCCATACACCAAAAAGAATAAGTTTAACATTTAAGCCTTTACGTTGGCCAACCAATGACATATAACACCAAGTAACCACAAACCTATACATGCCATTGTAACAAAATAGAAGTATCTATATACCAAAATAGGAGAACTAGATAGTGTTGACAATACTCCAACCGTCTTCCAATCTCTACGAGTCCTTGAGCTCTATAAGACAGGGAAAAGAGAGGGGTGAACATTTACATGCTTAGTAAGCCTGAATAATAAGTGGAAAGTAAACTTACCGATTAATTAGCATACAACCATGTTAGACAACCAATCCAATAAATAGAGGATAGCCTCCTATTACATGCACTCAAACATCAAGTTAGTCCCACAATAATTCATCATGTAATTTGTCTTAGATGAGCTCATCATCCAACATTTTTATTTCTATACCTCATGTTAATCCCGTTGAGTACCTCAGAAATATCAATGGATTATCCATTTTTTGTCAAGTCATAAGAGTGATCTTCTCAAGTACGCACTCCCGCGAACCTCACATCTTATGGTGGGATTACCAGTCCAGGCTAAATCCTCCGTAATATAAACTCATGGAGTGTTGTCAAGGTTACCATTCTAGGCTAAATCCCTTATAGTGACAAACACCCTCAATGAGCTCGGATCTGAATTACCAGTCCAGACTAAATTCAGACCCTAATCGGATTACCCGTCCAGGCTAAATCCTTAATGCACACATATTCTTCGAGAGGCTCGATCACTCAAGGAAGACCTGTCTGAGCTAGATCCTTCCTATATTTGAGATCAACGGATTACCCGTTTGGGCTAAATCCTTTTCTACAACAGAAGCAGGATCTCAAGTCACGTAAGACATGGTTTATCCATCAAATTTTCCTTTTAACTTCAACTGGGACATTTATCATCTTGTCATTATTATTATTAACACATTTCATGGATTTTCATACCATCATTATATACAACTATCACACACTCATAAAACATGCATTTAGGCATATTATGGGTTTACCTTAAGTTATTCAAACTAACCTGCTATTTGTGTCGATTTTCGCATTTCAATTATTCTAAAACCTTTTGTTTTCCTCGATCAACCTCTGAAATTTATTCCTCGGGGTCTATAACAGTAAAAATGAATTATCAATATCCCACATTATTCTTTTTGAGCCTAAATTTCACCCCCAGACAAAATGATCGTTTTTCCCTAACCTTTCACATTATTTACGATTTAATCCCTAGGCTTGTAAAATAATATACATGCAATTCCCTTGGTTACCCAAGCCTAGCCGAATGCATTATAAACTCATACTAGCCCACATTTTCCTCTATTTCACATTTCTACAACATATTTTGTACCTTTTGCAAAAAGGTCCCTTTAGGGGCTTTTCATGAAAGTCACTTAGGAAAAGATGTTTAACACACATCTAACTTTCATATTCTCCCATAAAACATCAAAGAACAAACATGTCACACATGGGTCACTTCACATTCATGAGCCCTAGATTAAAATATAGGTAGAAATGGAAAGAACATGTTACAAAAATATCAAAAATATAAAGAACATTAAAAATAGGGCTAGGAGTCACTTACTAGCTTGAAAATGTTGAAAACCTAGTTATGGAGGGCTTGAGAATTTTGGCTGGTACAAAGGAGAAGATGGCTGATTTTTGCCTTCATTTCCCCTTTTTATTGATTTTATTACCAAATGACTAAAATGCCCCTCTTTACTAAACTTCCAAAATTTTCCATGCATGCCCATTTTTGTCCAAAAACTTATAAATTGGGAAAATTTCTCTTTAGGACCTTCTAATTAATAATCTAAAACAATTTCATGCAAATTGTTTCTAGAATCCAAGTTTTGCAGTTTATTCAACTTGGTCTTTATTTTCCAATTGGACAGCTTACTCATAGAATTTCTTCATGAAACTTTAACACATGCATATTTTCATATTCTAGGCCTCATAATAATCATAAAACAAATATTTTAACGTTGGATTTTTGGTCCCGAAACCACTGTTCCGACTAGGCCCTATTTCAGGATGTTACATTTCTCCCCCATTTTAGGGACTTTCGTCCTTGAAAGTCTTACCAGTAAACAGGTTTGGATATTGGCTTCTCATGGTTTCTTCTGGCTCTCATGTAGCCTCTTCCACACCTTGTCGATGCCATAAAACTTTTATTAAAGCCACATCTTTATTTCTCAACTATTTAACCTCACGAGCCAAAATCTTGACCGGTTCTTCACCATAAGTCATGTCCGGTCTAATATCAATCTTTTTCGATGAAATCACATGAGAGGGGTCCGATCGATATCGCCTTAACATAGATACATGGAACACGTCGTGAATCATTTCCAGTTCTGGTGGCAATGCCAAACGATAGGCTAATGGTCCAACTCTTTCAGTGATCTTATATGGTCTGATAAATCGCGGACTTAGTTTGCCTTTCTAGCCAAATCTAAATAATTTTTTCTATGGAGATACTTTAAAAAATACTCTATCTCCAACTTGAAATTTGATCTCTTCACTTTTTAGATCAGCATATGACTTTTGTCTATCCGACGCCGCTTTTAAGTAGTCACGTATCACTTTAACATTTTCTTCAGTTTCCCTAATCAGGTCAACTCCATGAATTTGACTCCCTTTGAGTTCTATCCAATACAACGAAGTTTGACACTTTCTGCCATACAAGGCCTCATAAGGCGCCATCTTTAAACTCGTTTGAAAACTGTTGTTGTAGGCGAACTCTGTGACAACCCTAATTTGACCCTAGTCAGAAAGTGGTTTCGGGACCATAAAAACCGAGTCTTAAAAATAATTAACCGTCATATTCTATGTTTGTTATATGTGACTATGCATGTGTGAAAGTTTCATGCTTTAATTTTGTCATTTGTAAGTGAAATTTATTAGTTGGGACTTATGTGAGACAATTGTGAAATGTGATAGGCAAATGTAAAAGTGGTCTATTAATGCATGTTGTTAAAAAAAGTGGACTTGCAAGTCTAATTAGCCATTTAGAGATAGTGGCCGGCCATGATAATGATTAACTCATATAATATGCATTTTCTTTTAATTTGTTTATTAACATTTTAGTATACAAAATGAATTAATGAATAAATAAATAAGTGAAAATTTGGGTGAAGAAAACAAAGCTTTATCTTTGTCTTCTTGGCCGAATTGAAAGGAAGAAATGGGGCAAAAACATTCGGTCACTTGAAGCTTGAAGAAGGCTAGTAAATTATGTTAGTTTTTGAAATTTTAAGCTTAGTTTAAGTTAATTAACTAGTTTCATATTTAGCCCTTTTGAAAACTTTGAAATTTGGATGTTGGTTTGAGCTTTCGGTTGTGGTTGTCAAGGGAGGAGATGAGATTTTGTTTGTCTTGAACAATTGTTTGGTATAAAGTGTTAAATGTGAGCAAATGCCGTTTGGGTGATTGAAATAAATAATTAGAGGTTTAATTATCAGAAGGTCGACAATGTATATGATTTTTAAGGTATAATTTTGAATAATATAAGTAATGTTATGCATAGATTTCGGCTTGATATTATCTTTATAAGTATAATTAATTCATTTTGATAAAAAAGTATGAGGTGATAGGTAAACTTTTTATGGTAGCTTAGGTTTAATGACATTTGGCTATGGATTATAAGTGTTAGCTAATTTGGCATAAGAGTATAAGTGTTCATTTCTTTGTATTTGAAGTCTTGAAAAATAGGTTGTGGTTAATTAAAGTGATGAAGGTTAAATCTTTAAGTTTGGTTAAATTAGGCATTCGGCATTTCTTATGACATTAGATATAAGTGTATGAAAGGTTAAGTTTAAGTAGTTGGTGCGTTAAAATGTTGGTGATTTGGGTGCTACCTATGGTTGATTTAGGTACGGTCTTTGCATGAGTAAAAAATATACTTATGGAGATGGTTATTATATTTTACTAAAGTATCACTATATGCATTTATATTAAGGAATATTTAGCTATGTTATATATATATATATTGAAATGATTATAATGGATAATATGTAAGAGTAGTTTAGGTTTGTTAAATATGTGAGTATGGCAAATTGTATAACTATGATGCATTGAAGTTACCCTATATGATCGAGTACAAAATTAGATTACTAGTAGTATATATATATGTAATTTTTTATTCATGGTAACTTGGCAAGTGGATTGGGTATATGTTAGTCAATATATGCATTGGACGTGATGTGTTAAAATAATTAGGTATACGGGTTGGTTTCATTATTGAGTATAAGGGTTAAGTGCTTTAAATTACCTTTAATGTTCAAAATGATTAAACAAATTTATTGGTTTAAATTAAGCTTAAGAGCAAAGAGGAGCTAGATCCGATAAGGGAAAGGAGAAAGCAGTCGAGTAGCCTATTCACAACTATTCAAAAATATCCGAGGTAAGTTTTGAGTAATTACAATTATTAGATAATTGATATAATCAAATAAGTATGATAAATAGATTGAGTATATGGCATATAACCGAATGGATAGTAGAAGTTAAGCTGAGACAAAGAGATGGTTATGTGTTCTTGCGTATAAGCGTTGAACCTATGTTATATTGAAAGTATGTTTTAGTTGTGTGCTCATACTCGAATAAAGAAAGTGAAGTACAAATATGATATGTTATATGAGCCGAATTATCATGTAGGTAAATATGCTTAGCTCTCGATATAATATATATCCGGGTTAAATCCCGCAGGCTTCGTGCTGGTAATATATATATCCGAGTTAAATCCCGCAGGCTTAGTGCTGGTACTATATCCAGACTTAGAGTTTCGCAGGCTTTGAGCTAGTATCTGGATTCGGGTTTTGAAACCTAGCAGGCTTAACGCCGGTGATTCGAATGAGATTACAAACTCAAATGTTCGAAGTAAACTATTATCGAATATGTATGATACATGGTAATGACCAGGTATGTATTATATACCGTTATGTGAATTGATTGCAAAGTAAGTCATTAGTATCAAGCAACAATAAAATTATGTGAATGATTATTATATCTATGAAATAGAGAAATGACCTATTTGATCGATGTCTGTCATTGTATGAAAATATATGAACTAAATTAGTTGTATGAGCCATATAGTAAAGTGAGGCATGTGCTAAAAATTTCTTTGTGTATTATATTCGACCAATAGTCTTTATGTATGGTATACTTGTGCATATTTGGCCAAATGATTGTAATTAGAATATGAATTTGGTAATATTCATTGTTCGATTTAAATGATATGTTTTAAATTGTTGAAATGCTTAAAACTTACTAAGCCTCAAAAGCTTACTCTGTTTCTTATCTCTCTGTTTTATAGATTGTTGATTTTGGCCACCGACTCGGGGATCGTCAGCAGTTCATCGTACTATCGATCTTGTTGGTACAGTTATATTTTGGTCTCAATATGGCATGTATAGTTTGGACTGTTGACAAAATACGTTTTGTAATTGTAAATATCTTGGCCGTATGAAAATGGCATTTTATAACTTATAAATCTGTATGTATTCAGTTTGATTTCTGCTTTTGTTGTATAATTATTTAGCTCGGTAATACCTCATAGCCTAAACCGGCGATTGGACTCGGGCTAGGGGTGTTACAAACTCTACCAATGGCAGGTATGTTTCCCAACTGCCCTGAAATTCGAGGATGCAACATCGCAACATATCCTCAAGAATTTAAATCATCCGCTAAGACTGGCTATCAGTCTGAGGGTGAAAAGCTGTACTAAAGCTCAACCTAGTACCCAAGGCTTCTTGTAGCTTCTTCTAGAATCTCAAAGTGAATCTCAGGTCACTATCTGAAATAACCGATAGCGGAACCCCGTGTAATCTCACAATCTCAGATATATACAAGTTGACCAACTTATCAAGTGAATAATCTGTCCTTACTGGGATAAAATGAGCTGACTTTGTTAACTTATCCACCACAACCCATATAGCATCTTTCTTTTTCGGAGTCAATGGTAATCCTATCACGAAGTCCATAGTAATTCTGTCCCACTTCCATTTTGGGTCCATCACAGGCTGTAACAACCCTAAAGGTACTTGATGTTCAGCCTTGACTTGCTGACATATCAAACATTTCGATACAAATCCGGAGATGTCTCTTTTCATGCCGTTCCACCAGTACATTTTCTTCAAATAATTGTACATTTTGGTACTTCTAGGATGAATAGAAAAACGGCTATCATATGCCTCTTGCAAAATTCTCTGAATAATTTCATCGTTCCTCGGTACACATATTCTGTCTCTGAACATTACATATCCATCAGAACTGATTTGAAAATCTAATTCGATGCCTGACTCAAATTGAGTTCGCTTAGCTTGCAGGTCACTATCATTAGTCTGAGCATCATAAATTTTCTGAAGAAATGTCGGCCTAGCCTTTAGCTCTGCCAAGACCAATCCATCAACAAACAATGCCAATCGGGTGTTCATGGCCCTCAATGCAAACATAGATTTTCTGTTTAGCGTGTCAGCGACCACATTCGCTTTTCACAAGTGGTAATCGATGATCAACTCATAATCCTTATTTAATTCTAATCATCTCCATTGTCTCAGATTCAATTCTTTTTGAGTCATCAAATACTTCAAACTCTTGTGGTCTGTGAATATACGAAAAGTCTCACCATATAAATAATGCCTCCAAATTTTCAAGGCAAAAACAATGGCGGCAAGCTCAAAGTCGTGTGTCAGATAATTCTTCTCGTGTGGGTTCAACTGCCATGAAGCGTAAGCTATCACCTTGCCATTTTGCATAAGCACACAACCCAGTCCATTTAAGGACGCATCATTGTAGACCACAAACTCTTTTTTCGACTTGGGTAATACTAGAACTAGAGCTTCAGTCAGCAATGTCTTCAACTTCTTGAAACTCTGCTGACACTTTTCTGACCATTCAAACTTAACGTCTTTCTATAGAAACCTTGTCATTAGAGTTGCTATCATGGAGAATCCTCTCACAAATCTTCGATAGTAACCGGCTAAGCCCAAAAAGCTTCTAACCTCGGTTATAGTTTTAGGTGGCTTTCATTCAACAATAGCAGAGATCTTACTTGGATCAACTCGAATGCCATCACCTGAAATAATATGGCCCAAAAAACCCTACCTCTTGAAGCCAAAACTCACTCTTACTAAACTTAGCATACAATTGTTTTTCTCATAAGGCCTGCAACACAGTCCTCAGATGCTTCGCATGCTCTGTCTTATCCTTGGAATAAATCAAAATGTCGTCAATGAACACAATGACAAACTTGTCCAAGTATGGCTAAAATATCCTATCAATTAGGTCCATAAATATGGCTAGCGCATTCATCAACCCAAACGGCATGACAAGAAATTCATAGAGACAAACCTCATTCTGAAAGCTATCTTAGGCACGTCTGATTCCTTAATTTGCAACTGATAATAGCAGAATCTCAGGTCTTTCTTAGAGAATACAGCGGCTCCCCTCATCTGGTCAAAAAAATCATCGATCCTTGGCAAAGGATACTTATTCTTGATAGTTACCTTCTTCAATTGCCGATAATCTATACATAGCCTCATGGACCCATCTTTCTTCTTTACATATAGTACGGGAGCACCACAAGGCGAAAGGCTCAGCCTTGTAAAACCTTTATCTATCAGTTCTTGCAACTATGCTTTTAAATCTTTCAGCTCTGTTGGTGCCATCCTATACAGAGCAATAGAAATAGGAGCTGTTCCTTGTGATAGCCCAAAATTGACCCTAGTCGGGATGTGGTTTCGGGACCACAAAACCGAGGCATAAAAATAATTTAAAATTTATTTTGATGCCTATAATATGTGTGTGCTCATGTGTGACATTTTTGATGATTGATTTAGTGTTATAAAGGTGAATTTCACTAGAAGGGACTTAGTAGTGAACTTTGAAAGTACGATAGGAAATGTGTGATGACTAATTAAAGCATGCATGCAAAACTATGGACTTGCATGTCAAATTTCCCCAAAACAAGCTAGTGGCTGGCCATGACATGGTTTATGGGCAAAGAAAACATGTTGAAACATGTTTTGTTAATGCATGATGAATTAAATGATAAAATAATTAATGATGTTGGATGAGAAACAAAAAAAAATCAAAAAATAGCTCATCCTTTCCCCATTGCGTGCAAGTGAAAGAAAAACAAGAAAAAATTGTTCATCCTTGTTCTTTCCTTTTGGCCGAAAATACTAAGGAGGAGATAGGATTTTTGCTTCATGCTTGGTTTAGAAGAGATCTAGAAGGAGATTTGGCTAAATTTGCATCAAGATTAAGGTATGTATGAGGTTGTGTTAGGAGTTTCATGCATGTTTTGGTTGCTAACTTGATGTGCATGTTAGCCATGGTTCAAATCCTTGTTATGCCATGGAAATGGCATTTGGCCAAAGTTGTTATTGTGTTAAAGCCATTGCATGCTAAATGTGAAGCTTGCTAATGATGCATGCAATGATGGATTGACTACTCTTGAAACTTCTTTGTACCAATTTTAAGTAAGACATTGAGTTTTTTTTGTTTAACCATGATTGAAGTTGAAAGGGCATGATTGTGATGTATTCGCCATGATGCATTCATGAGCATGGTTCATGCTTCTTGCATGTTAGTTAAAATTTGTGTTTTGGATGGCTATGGACACCTTGAAATTGCCTTGCACTTATATGTGTATATATGATTGCACATGATATTTTGATTATGAAGAAAGTGATGAATATGTTGTTTAAAGAAGAAGTTTGTTGAAGAATGTTGTGAAATTTGCATGTACATTTGGCCTAGTACACATATGATGTGAAAATCTTGCAATTTATTTTTGATTTTATGCAAGAATGACTAAGCATAATCGGCCACATGAGGGGAATTATTGTGCATGCATTCGGTTAGAGGCAAGCTTAATGATGCCTATTCTTGACTTAGGTAATCGGCTACCTTGTTGTGAGCTAAGGCCGAATGTGTGCGTAATTAAGGAAAATTGACTAAAGTGCTTAGTTATGTGATGTTGAATCAATGATATGTGTATTCGCCAAGGCTAGCAAGCGAGACTTTAATAAATTGAATTTGTTTGAATTAGCTCAAGAGCTTAGAGGGCCACAATTGGATAAGGGGAAGGAAAAAGTGATCGAATAGCCGTCAAAGCCGTTCGACAACATCCGAGGTAAGTCCTCAAGAAATGACCCTACTCGAATTATGTGAAATGAAAAATTGATGTGTAATGACTATTGATTTATGTGTGTATGAGTATTTGAATGATACCGCTAAGTTCAAGGCGATTATGCTAGTGATATGTTTGTGTTTGAGCCTTAGTAACGAAAATGAAATATGAATGGGAAATGATTATTGATGTATATGTGTGCATGAGCAATTGAATGATATCCGGGCTAAGTCCCAAGACATTTATGCTGGTAATTACATCCGGTTAAGACCAAGGCAATTGTGCTAGTGACTACATCCGGCTAAGACCAAGGCATTTGTGCAAATTGTGAAATCCGGGTTAAGTCCCGAAGGCCTTTGTGCGGGTTACCATAACCGGGCTATGTCCCGAAGGCGTTTGAACGAGTAGCTATATCCGGTTAAACTCAAGGTATGTGATTTGAAAATTATAAGCTTGCTGGAAAATTTTCAGCCAATGCACTTGTGAAACTTCCCAATAACAAGGTATGTGTTGTGTGTGCTTTGCGGCGCTAGGAGTAAGAGCGTATGAATATTCGCTCCTATGATGGAACGAGTTATCGGCCTTAACGAAGCCGTTATTTGTGTATGAACATAAGAGTTG
Source organism: Gossypium arboreum (assembly GCF_025698485.1). Classification (NCBI taxonomy): domain Eukaryota; kingdom Viridiplantae; phylum Streptophyta; class Magnoliopsida; order Malvales; family Malvaceae; genus Gossypium; species Gossypium arboreum. Next base: position 71,661,651 of record NC_069081.1, read on the forward strand.
GGATGGTGAAGTAAGTATGATTATGTGAATGTGTATTAATGAAATGATTCATTTGGCTATGTGAATGTAATGCATTGGTTAAAGCTGATTTTATTGCTTGAGACTTACTAAGCATAAAAATGCTTACTCCGCTGCTTTGGCTCTCTGTTTTATAGATTTTGCTCGGTAGCAATCGGATTCGGGATCATTAAAGTCGAAGTCATCTACACTATCAAAGCCTCCATTTTGGTATAATTTTGGTTGAACTTTGAAATGGCATGTATAGGACTACCCTAATGTTGAAGGTCATGTACCTTTCGGTTTTGTATAAGCTTGGATAGCCATGCGAAAATGGCTTATATACGTTTTTAGTATGATTCTATAATAGTTTGTATGATAATCATTATGGGGTATGAAATTGTTTGAAAGGATTAGCCATTGGAATGGTTAATCATAATCACACTTTGTGCTATGTGTGCAAAAAGGGCCATTTGAATCGTGGAAATCATGAAATAGGTAATGGTTACTTTGAAAACAGATGCTGGCAGCAGCAGTGGTGTGGTTTTGAAAAATCACCAAAATTTGTAGGAATGGTATTAAATAGTGAATAAATTATTTAAATTAACCTTAATGAGTCTACTTTCATGTGGAATAAACGAAACGGTCATAGGAGTTACATGTTAAGAGATATTAAAGCTATTGTGAGATAGGGCCAGAACGGTTTCTGGGTCCCCTGTCGCAACTTTAAAAATTTATTATAAATTATCCAGAAAGAATTAGGAGTAATGCCTTATATGTACAGATTCCATTTTGAGTCTAGTTTCATTAGAAACAAATGGAACCAGTATTAAAGCCCTGTACAGAGAGATATTCAAGTTGTAACACGCGAAGGTCAGAGCAGTCGATCCCTGTAACATGGGTGACTTTAACTAATAAACTGTACCAATTGGCCAGACCAAAAATTCTATAAATAAATACATGGATGGATATATGAGTCTAAATTCAGGGAAAATTTACAGAATCAGTTTCTGAGTTTTGAAACTCGAGATATGATTTTTAAGGTGACAGTGACGCAGATTTCCAGCCTGTCTGGAAATGTCAAATTGGTGGGTGAAATATGTGGATTTGACTTGTTAACCCCTCGTGTCCGACACCGGGGATGGTCTCAGGTTCGAGGTGTTACATTCCTGGCACCAGTTCAATACCAAACTCTATATCTCTACCGGGAGGTAATCCGGGTAATTCCTCTGAAAACACATCTAGATATTCACATACTATTGGTACAAACTCAATCTTCAACTCCATTTCCTTAGTGTTCAGTACAAAAGCAAGGTAGGCTTCGTTCCCTTTCCTCATATATCTTTAAGCCATCATTGATGTAGTTACAACCGGCGGTGTACCCAATTCTCTTGAATCAACCCGTAGAACCTCACTATCTGGGCACTTCAATTCAATATACTTGCTACCACAATTTACAATTACATCAGGCAGGGTTAACAAATCTATGCCAAGTATTATATCAAACTTATCAAATGGAAACAACATAAGGTTAGCCAGAAAACAATGACCTTGAATCGTCAAATGACAATTATTACAGACCTTATCAACCAGGACTGACTTGCCTTATGGGTTCGGCACTCTAATTATAAATTCTGTAGGTTCAATGGATATATCCATACTAGACACCAATCTTATGCAAATTTATGAATGCATCGACCCTGGGTCAATTAAGGCAACAACACAAGTGTTAAAAAGAAAAAGAAGTACCTATGATGACGTTAGGAGCAGAGGCTTCCTCTCGAGCACATATTGCATATGTTCTTATCGGGGTTCGAGCCTCTAACTTTGCAATGTCTTTGGCCGCAACTAGACTACCACTAGCACTTCCCGAATATCTCAGAGGTCTACCTCGTGAAATAAGAGCACTCAACTTCAAGGCTAATTCCACCTCTTTATCGGTTTGTTCTGGGCAGTCTCTAAGGAAGTGGTCAAGAGAACCACATCTATAGCATGCACAGCTCTTCATTCGGCACTCTCTGAAGTGAAATTTATTACAGCCTTTACACTTCAGCTTTTGGTCATCTACACTCCCCATGCTAGTCACCATTGGGGAGGAAGACTTCTGGTTACATCGTTTGGAGCTTCTCGCTCTGCCCGAATATCCTACAGATGAAGTGGAGCGTTCATGTTGGCTCATGGATTTCTTAGTAGGAAATGAGAGTGTCTTACCACTAGACCTCTTACTCAAAACTCGAGCTTCTCTCTTTGCTTGCTTCTTTTCATTATTGAGCTCCTCGGCTTTCTTGGCCCAATCATCTAATGCAGCAAACTCTCGAATCTCAAGGATCCCAATTAATAGCTTGATTTCCTCATTCAGACCTTCCTCGAAGAGTTTACACATTTCTGACTCTGTCTGAACCCATTCAGTCGTATACTGACTTAGTCTTACGAATTCCCTTTCGTATTCTGACACCGTGTGTCTACCCGTGTGGAAAATATAAGGCTATTTATCAAGACTCTTAGCCACCCTTATTTACACAACCTGTACAATAGCAACCAAAACCAATATAAGGCTATCTCATGCAACCAAATCAGCCACAATAAGCAACATTCCATTTGTGCATTTTACTCATCCATGAAAATAACATCTTTACATATAAATCAAAATGAATCTTAGCCATCATTCAAGGCTTAATACAAAATGAGGGATTTATCCCAAGCCAACACATTTGGCCAAGTTAATAATAACACAAAACACAAGTCTAATTCTCTATACATGCCATATTCAAAAATATAAATCAAACTATACTGAATGCTTCGATTGATAGTGTGATCGATATCTTTGACTTCCTTTGGTCCTTAATCTAGATAGGCAGCACTATAAGAAAATGAAAAAGGAGAGGGAGTAAGCATAAAGCTTAGTAAGTTGCATATAAATAAATATACATCATAACTTTACCATTCCTCAACAAGTATCATAATACATAAGTGGTATAAGCAAAACTTACTTATCAATATTCAATACACCGCATATAGTACATATTGGATTCACATTTTATACATACCAAATAGGTACCTATATCACTCACAACACGGTTATACTTTCCTTATTAACCAGAAATCATAACTTTCACCGTTGAACCATTTGGAACACTATCGGATATTCCATAAGCCTTAACATAGGGTAAGGTACCAATGCCATGTCCCAGACATGGTCTTACACTGACACATTTCATGGCTGATGCATGTCCCAGACATGTCTTACACTAGCTTACATCTTTAGGTCGATGCATGTCCTAGACATGTCTTATACTAGTGCACGCCTCAATGCTGATGCCATGTCCCAGACATGGTCTTACACTAGCTCTCATAATGTGGGCAATGCATGTCCTAGACATTTCTTACACTAGCTCACACAAGTGACCCCAAACGTCATGGCATGAATATTGGATTTATTTCATAAGGTTCGTTCGGGAATTCTACTATCTCTATTCTCATCTCATTTTCTCATTTCCACAATCAAGCAATTTATGCTATAAAAATTTCAATACAATTCAAACACACATATATTATCAATGTAGTTGTATTATTTACATACAACTTACCTCGGATCACAAAATGTGGCGACAAGTCCATTTAGTCGATTTGCTTTGCTTTCCCTCGGTTTAGGCTCGGATTCAATATTTCTTGATCTATAATAACAAAATGCACTTATTTAATCACTAATTAAAATTAGGCAATCAAAAATTCATATCTTTGGTAAAACAACCATTTTGCCCCTAGACTTTGACAAAATGACCATTTTGGCCCTAGGCTCGAAAATTAATTTTTATCAAATTTCTTATTATCTTAAGTCTAGCCGAACCCTTTTTACTCTTATAGAAACACCAAATTTCCACTATATCATACATTTATCATCTATTTTACAACTTATGCAAAATAGTCCTTTTAGGTGTTTTCATGCTAACACCTTTCACAAAAATTATTTATTAGACACCCAAGTCTCATTTTATTCCTTAAAAAATCAAAAAACATTACAAATCTTTTCATGTCAAAACCCTAGACTCTTAATCATTTTGCAAAATAGTACCCTCATTTGAAAGCTCATGCTTCAAGGGTCTGAAAAATGTAAAAATCATCAAGAAAAACTATCAAAATCACTTACTATAAAAATGTAAATGAGTATATAAGGTTAAAATGATTAAAACAAAAACATTTCTCAATTTTCACTCATTTTCTTCCACCGAAATTAAAAGAAGAAACACCATGGAAGCTTGCTAGGCATTCAACTAGGTTGTTGTGCTTGCATGGTATATTTTACAACTCTGTTTTTAATGATTTTTATGTTTTCGAGATCGTTGTAGCTTAATCTAGCTAGCCCAGGGATTAAATTCCAAAAAAATTAAAGATTTAAGGTTTTTCCATGAATATTCTTGTATGGTTTTTTATGTTTAATGGAAGAATATAAGTCCTTGCTGTTAAATAAAAAAGTTTTGTAAAGGGATTTTTTGATGAAATTGTCATTTAGGGACTTATTTATAAAAGTAGTACAATTCCATAGTAAATTTGTGAAATGATGATTTGTATGAGTTGGTATAGGTCCCTACTGAATTTGGCTAGCATGAAATGTGGATGACATTGCTTAAATTTCAATTTACGAGCTTAAGGACTAAATTGTAAAGAAGTTAAAATATTAGGACCAGAATTGTAATTTTACAAAAATATGAATTTTGGACTGATTTGAATAGTATAAGTATTAAATGGATGGAATTTTCCTATTTAAATCAAGATAGACCTCATACGGTTCTAGATCGAGGAAAAGCTAAAGCCTCGAATTAGGAGATCTCATTTCTACGTCTTTATCATCGAGGTTAGTTCGTATGATTAAATGATATTTTAATGTTATGTTGATATATATATATATATATATATATTAATGTATTATTTTCCATGAAATTAAATGGTGGAAATCCACGATAGGGGAATTTAGGTAAAGATAGGGGAAAACAACATGTGAGTTCAAAACCTCAGGTTACATCCTTAGTGAACGTGGGTAGTGTTAAAAACAATAAGCTCGAATGTCAGAAATGTGGACGACGACACTTTGGTGATTGCAGGATGAAAGATGAGGCATGTTTTAAATGTGGTTCGTATGAATATTATATTAGAGATATCCCGAAAAAGTCTGACAAAGAAAAGGCTTAGACTACTCGACCAAGTAACACTGCTGCGAGAGGTAGACTGCCACAGAACACTGGAAATGTGGGCAATTGCCATAGTGGGAAAAATGACTCTGCTGTGAGATTTGAGACACGAGCGCCGACTAGAGCTTATGTGATCCGTGATCGAGAGGAAGCTGTAGTGCCAAATATTATCACTAGTATATTTTCTATCTTTGATACTGATGTTATTGGTTTGATTGACCCGAGGCAGCACATTCATATGTATGCATGAATTTAGTGTCAAATAATTACCTTTTGAGTCTATTGAGTTCGTAGTTAAAGTAATAGCCTCCTAGGTCAGTATGTGTTGGTTGATAAAGTTTGACTTTGTGATATCCCGAATTAGGGCCTAATCAGAATAGTGGTTTCGGGACCACAAATCTAAAATAGAAATAATTATTTTATGATTATTTTGAGGTCTATGATATGATTTCATGATTGTGTGAAAATTTTGTGAAGAAATTCTATACATAAAGTGCTTAATTTGAAGTTAGGGACTAAATTGAATAAGTTACAAAACATGCATTCTAGAAGTTTCTAGTATGAAATTACTTTGAAATATTAATTAGGAGTTCTTAAATAGCAATTTGACCAATTTCTAAGTTTATGGACAAAAATTGGACATGGATGGAATTTTTGAAAGTTTAATAAGGAAGGGCATTTTGGTCATTTTGATATTAAATGAAATAAAATGGGAAAAATAACACAAAAATGATCATCTTCTCCATAAGTTGCTGCCAAATTTTGTTCTCCACCATAGCTAGGATTTCAACACTTTTAAGCCTTGATTGTAAGTGATTTCTATGCCCGTTTTTAATGTTCTTTACATTTTTGAAATCCTTGTAGCTAGGTTTACCTGTTTCTACCAATATTTTGAGCTAGGGTTTATATTTAAAAATTTACCCATGAATGATATGTATGAATTTTGATGTTTTATGGTAGAATATGAAGCTTGAGATTGTGTTAAACAACTTTTGCTAAGTGATTTTACGTAAAAACGACTAAAATGACATAATCGGTAAAAATACCTAATGTTCATAAGTACATGTTAGAGTGAGAATTGGATGTTGCTGTAGAAGGGAAAAATCATCAGCATATCATAAAATATAATAAAATAGGATGAAGTTTAATTTACGAGATTTGGGGTAAAAGTGTAAATATGTGAAAGTTTATGGGCAAAATTGTAATTTTGCCAAAATATGATTTTGGGTTGATTTGAATAATATGAGTCCTAATTAGACTATATATGAAATGATTGAGCAAGGAAAATTGAAATTCGGGCTAAAATCGGCAAAATAGCAAGTTGTGGACAAAATGGTAAAAATGACCATTTTCGCATACGAGGTAAGTACAAATGTAAATATTGTAATATAACCGTTATTTTAAATCATTTAATGCTATTTATACGATATTATGATTGTTATCATGCAATTCTATGCTTTGTGGTCATTGTTGGACAACATGCAAAAATTTTATGAATTATGTGAAAAATGTGAAAGACTACCGAAGTATCGTCATGGGTATTCCAAGGAGAATGGTAAAGGAGTACGAACGAGGAAAGTCCCGTTGAACCTTAGGAATAGATTCGGATATTTGGGCATCCGAACTCGTTGAGTTGAGTTTGAGTTCACTTATGGATGCGAACGTCCGAACTCGTTGAGTTGAGTCCGAGTTCACTTATGGGCGGGTTACATGGTAGCTTGGCTACATATGTGGCACTTATGTGCAAACTTTCCATGTATCCGAGTTATATTCCGATGTGTTCAACGGGTTAAATTCTAGTGAAATGGAAGAATACTCAAGATGCAAGTGACGTATTGGTAAATGTTGTGGAATGGGCACTTTGGACAGGTATGTACTTAACCCTCGGGTTGAGACTTGATATGACAACAATAATGTAGTAAGACAATGAACGATGAATAGAAATGTGATATATGTTTTGGTGATATTATGCTAATGTTGGTTGGTATAATTGCTTTGTTAAGTTATTTTTTATTTGCATGTGAACTTACTAAGCATTTATGCTTACTCCTTCCCTTCCATTCTTTGTAGTTTTGACAAGCCGGTTTGGAGATCAGGACGGTCGGAGGCACGCTCACACTATCAACAGACCATCTCGGTATGGTGGCTTGCATATTTTGGGAATATGGCATGTATAGCATTATAATCCTTTTGTGTATATAATCTTATGATATAGCTCATGGATGGCATGGAAATGTTTGAGAATGATTAGCTATTGGAGTGGCTAATCGAGATTATATTTGATAACACGTATGCTTTATGTGCTAACTAATCTATGGAAATCCATAAAATGGTGAAATTGGCTATAAAATGAATCACACAAAGAAAGTGATGTTAGTTTGAAAAATCACTAAAAATAGTAGAGATATAATTAGATGATGAATAAAATATGGAATTGAAGCTTAATAAATATATTTTCATGTGGAAGAAATAAAATAGGTAAAAGAGTTGTATTTTATGAGCTATTTACGTTTTGGTGAAACAGGGTCAGAGCAATTTTTGGATTCCCTGTTATGAATTTATAAATTCACCATAATTTGTGTAAAAATAATTAGGACTCAAAATTTACATGTATAGATTCCTTATTTAGTATATGTTTAAGTGAAACAAACAAAAATGTCACTGGATTTCTATACAGAAATAAATTTGATCCGTAGTGCACAGGGGTCAGAGTAGTTGAACCCTGAAACAGCTGAGACTCTAACTAATAAACTGTACTAATTGGCCCAACCAAAAATTCTAGAAAACAATTAGTAGATAGATATATGAGTCTAGTTTCAGGAAAAATTTGCGGATCTTAATTTCGAGTTTTGAAACTCGAGATATGAATTTTAAAAATTTTAAAAATAAATTGTTTGACCTGTTAAATTAAGGAATTAAGTCTGTTAACACCTCGTGCTCGACTCCGGCGATGGTATAGGGTACGGGGGCGTTACATTTGGTGGTATCAGAGCTATGGTTTAGTCGGTTCTCAGACTAACCTAGGATGTGTAAGAGTCTAGCTATACATGCCACGGATCCGTGATAGTGTGATACCTCCCGACACGTATAAGCACCGTCTTGTTTAGACAGAGGTACTCTCCAACCGAACTGTACTGACCATGTTCAATGTGATACGAAGGTGTTTGAATAAAATTACGATTATGATGAGTCTCGATTCAGAAAATTATGAATAAAAGTTTATGATATGTATATGATGATGCATGAAATGAAAGTTACAATTGTGATGCAAATATCTATGTTTGTTTAGCCCTTATATGATGTATGAGTATGATTTGTTTGAGTAAATGAATGGATAAGTCAAGCTATCCAGAAAACATAGGATGCATGTATAAGTATACTTGTCTAAATGGGATAACTAGAAAATTTGTGTAAACCAACATGAATGATGCATTGCCTGAATGAATGATATGATTTTGATGATGTTGTTATGATGATGGAAATTGTTTCATATGTATATGTATGAGAAAGTCGAGTCAGAGGCCCTACAACCCCTCCCCCTTACTGAAGTGGAGCTTATAATGAAATTTCATGAGATTTGTACTGAATAAGTTTCCGGTTGAGAAACCAAAGAGTTCAGTGATAGAATAATCATAAACGTGATTAGAGGCGAGAATGAGTTGGTAAATAAAGTTACTGACTAGAAAAGTATTAGGTTGATATAACGATTATTGGAGCTATAACCTTGTCGATTAAAGAATGAATTTACTTTGGTAAATTGAATTACTCGATACAAGGTCGAGAAAAGTGTAAATCAAAATTTATTCGAATGGTCTTCTTTAGTGAAAGGTCTAACATGAAATTTGTGATGGCGAGAACTAGTTGTGGGAAATGATATTTGAAATGTGTAATATCCGAGTGTGACAGCGATTCTGGTGGATGATTTATGATTTCTTCCGAGATTTTCTATGTATTTATCCGTTCTCGGAAAAAAATTTCTATGGTTGTTGATCTTTTGAAGAAATTCTTGTTATATGGGAATGTTTTCTAATCCTGGGGTTAGATGGATGCATTGGTAGTCCGACTGGTTTATAATTTGTCTACTGTATTTCCTCGGGCATTTTATTACATTTCGTCTAATAAGAATTGATGAGAGGATATGTATGATATTATGATACTATTTCTTCTACTTAATGTTCCATTTGATACATATGTATGGGAAGATACATTGTTCTTGATGTAAATGGGCCAATTTTCCCGGACCTATGTCAGAACCAAAATAAAAAAATAATAATAATAATAAATAAAACAATAATTAAGTAAATCTCCATTTACAAATCTAGCCCAAATACAAGACCAAAAATTTTAAATCATAGTAGCCCAGTTTACAGTCCAATTACAAAAATTATGGCCCAACTGCAAGAATAGGCCCGAAAAGCCCAAAATGTCAATGCTTCATAAACCCTAGGGCTCTCTCCCACTTTGCGCCGCAGCCGAGCCCCCTAGCGCCTTCGTACACTCCAGTCTCCAACAACCACGCCAAGCCTTCAGCACTGTACGACCAGCGCACAGCCCTCATACGCCACGTCCACCCTCCGTACGCCTCATGCTAAGGGCCAGCGCATGTCCTCTACCCCGTACCTGCGAACAAGACAAACACAGCAGCAGCCAAAAGCTAGAAAATTCTGTATTTTGATTTTTGATTTTTTCTTTTTTTAGTTTCGGCTATAAAGCCAAGAACGGATCGATTGTATTTGGTTACACACATTTACGAACACACGCAATAGAGGGCAATCGAATATAAAAAAAAAGAAGAAGAGAAAGGTGATTTTACTTTCGTTTTTTTTCATACCTTGTTTTCTTTTTCTTCTTTCTGTTACCGGCGTTGATTCAAATCCATCATCGTTACATTTAGAAAAATAAAAGAATAGGGATAAGATAATACCTTGCGAATATGCCATAGACCTCTTTTTGTTTAGTCGAAATTAAAGTCAAAATGGAGTCAAGAGGCTAAAAAATGTCCCTCAAGGCATGAAAATATCGATCGCCATCTAGGGAGACGAATCGGTGCCTGAAGAGGAGGGCTAGAGGTCAGCTGGTGAAGCAACATGGGGGCTAGGGTTAAGATGGTTGATTGACATTCTTTTTGTTTTTGAGAAAGAAATGAAACAGTGCCGTTTCAAAGGGGAAGGGTCCGCGCGTTGACCCGCTCCAGGACCCAAACCCGGGCCATTATGCCCCTAATGGTTTATTTTCGATGCAAGCCCTTCCCCTTTCGCGACGCATTTAAATCAGTTCTGCTTGTGTTTCTTTTTTTTTTTAAATTTTCCTTATAATTTACGCACGTTTACATTTTAGTCTGCGCTTGTGTGCTGCGTTTTGGGAGCCTGGAATATTTCCAGTTTGAGCCCCTGCGCATTTGCGCGTTTTACTTATCGGTCCCTTTTATTATTATTACTTTATTTTTAAATTATCCCTTTTGTTTTGGGTTAATTCTGATTAAATCCTTTTAGCTTATAACCTTTATTCTTAATTACTCATTTGTATAATTGTTTTGAAGATTTTTTTTGTGTTAATATTTCGCATTTCTTTTATTTTCTATATATATATATTTGTACATGCATAACTTTGTTTTGTTTTATAAAGTCATCTTAAATTTCTTTTTTGCGTTAAGCTATTTTAATATCCTTATATAATCTCTTGTTTAAATATTAATATATGTATATGTGTATACTTTGTATTCAAGTTAATTTTATTGCATGTATATATTATTAACCTTATATTATTTTACGATATGATTTCTTTTAAATTTATTCTTACACTTTATTATATAATCCTCGTAGTATATATTTTTAAGCTATTATCATATATGTATATACATTTATGGATATCCGTATTTAATCTATACGTTACTAAACCCGTGTATTTTATACATATATTTTTCTTTATATATATATAAGCATGTTCTTAAACCTATTGTGTAATTTATAATAAAATTAATTTAGTCCTATACATGTTATCATTTCTATGGTATTTCATATGTACTTGCTTTTAAATTTATATGTATAATATATTAACACACTTATTACTTTAATAGAATTTTTTATTTTATTTTATTCAAATACTTTTTCTTTACGATTTATCAAGTATTTTCTTTATATATATGAAATAATTTGAAACTTCATTTTCTTAGTAATTATAAAATTATTATTTTTGAGTATATCTTTATATTATATTGCTTTTGTGTTTATATAGTCCATTATTTTAAATGTTTTGATATAAGGATATGTATAATTTTTAGACTAATTTTAAAAATATGTATATATATCTTATTATTAATCTCATGTTTTTACAATAGATTTACATGTACATACATCTTTTAAATCTATTTTGTGTGTTATGTCTCGTCTTGTATCCTTATTATTCTTTTGCATTATATACTATCAAAGTTAGCATGTGGTTTGTCAACTTATAAATATACTTGTGTTTAAAATATTTTACATGCAATTTGATTCAAACTTTCATTCTATAATATCTATTTCAAAAATTATATGTCTATCCCTAGTTTCTTTTTTATATATACAAATTTGTCAACCTACATTTTATGTGTCCATTTATTCGTCGTTATTTTAAAATAGTTTTATGCCATATTACTTCTTTGATTTGCATTTTGTTTTGTGTATCTAGTAGTAGTCATATTGCATTATGCCATGCATGTTATCGTTGCATTATTTATTTATTCGTTGTTTTATATTGCCATATTAATTATTCTCCATGCATGATTGAAATTGAGCTATATTTCCAAGTTAGTTATACTTAGTTTTAAGTGTTTGTTAGTTGGTTAAATAAATTGTATTGCCTCCACTCTTCCATTGTCGTATTTTATGCGTACACATATTACCCCATATCATCATTTTCCACTTGGTTTATGAAATGTGGTTTTATAAAATCCAAATTTTTATGATTAATTTCGTCTTATTGCGAGTCGCATTAATATGTTTTAAGCTATTTTTATAATTATTCGTTTAAAAATTCCTTAAAACGAAGGCGAGATTTGATATTTGGCAACTCGCGAATCGTGCCCTAACGTGCTGGGTTGCAATTTCTCGTTTGCTCAAAATAATCGAATGTCCCTTTTGAATTTCATTCATGTTTTCTAAAGACTCTTTAAAACGAAGGTAATACTCGATGTTTGGCAATTTGGGAGTCGTGCCCTATCGTGCTGGGTTGCAATTTCCCGTTCATTCAAAACAATCGAATATCCCTTTAAAATTTCACCTATGTCTTTAAAGATTCTATAAAACGAAGGTAATGTTCGATGTTTGGCAATTCGGGGAATCGTGCCCTATCGTGCTGGCTTGCAATTTCTTGTTGGTTCAAAATAATCGAATATCCCCTTTGAAATTTCACCCATGTTTCCTAAAAATTCTAAAAAATAAGGCAATGCACGATGATTAGAAATTTGAGGAATCGTGCCCTACTGTGCTGGGTTTCGATTTTCTCATTGGACTAAATAATCAGGCATCCTTTTGCGATTTTCAATATATAAATTTTTGAAAGTCAAAATTTATCATTGTTTTTTAGGGCATAAAGGATCATGTCCTATCGTGTTGGATGTGGTGCTATATTTCCCTTAAGCAAGAGAATTTTGACGACCAACCCGGGCTATTCAAATCTTTGTATAAAGAACAACATTTTGAAAACATTTTAAATCTTAGACATAAGGACAGTATTTAATCAATTTGGTACCAATTTTGGGCGTAGTGAGGGTGCTAATCCTTCCTCATGCGTAACCGACTCTCGAACCCGTTTTCTCAAAAATTCATAGACCAAAATCGTTGTTTTTAGTAAACCAAAAAAGTTTTATTAAAATAACCAAATTCTTAGGTGACCCGATCACACCAAAACAAAAAGATCGGTGGCGACTCCATTTCCATATTTCAAAAAATCGATTCCCCATTTTTTTATTAAATTTAAAATTTTATAAAAAATATGGTTTCGACAGCTTGGCAACTCCACTGGGGAATCGAGAGAGTCAAGCCATAAAATTGATTGTCTACTGTCCTTTTGTCAAAAATCAAAAATTTGTTTTAAAAATCATGTATCTTTCAAATGCATTAGTTTGTATAGTTGTTATGGTCCGGGTCTCGTAGAATAATACTGCATTTCATTGCATGACCGCTATGGTCACACCTTTTAAGTGGGAGTAAGAAACTACGCTTTCGTGAGGTTTTCACCTCCGCATGGGCTAGTGGATTGCTTCCGGGGTACATCCGTACCTATGATTTCGTGAGATTTTCATCTCCGCATGGTCATAGGGAAATGTATCCCCCTGAACCGAACTCGATCTATATAAGCCTATAATGGGTGAGGATTGAGGAATCTGCTAGTTCGGGTACCTTATCTCTAGAACTGAACCACATATAGTTAAGCTTAGGAGCTATCCTTAGGTGGAGCCGCGTCAAGTCTTAGTATTTACCCGTATATGTGTTGTAATTATCGTTTATGTGCTTGCACCTTATCATTATTATTTGATACTAACCCGTGTTTGGTTTTGATTGTGTTTTGCATGAAATTGCATACTAAAGGAGGTGTTGGTTAGTATTTAATTACTAAGTTAGAAAATTTGACATGGAGAATGAATTTCTTAGTAAAGTCAAGGATAATGCAGCCGTTCGTGCATGGTCAGAGAAGCTACAATCAGAAAAAGGGGATAGCCTGGCAGAAGGATATATATCAGAGTTGCAGGATTTCACTCGTGTCAATGTAGCACAGAATGAGCTGCAAGAGTTGAGAGATATTTGGTCTAGTTGGGATAAAGGGACCAAGCAGTTGTTTTATCAAAGCTATGGCGATATATCCTACCTGCTAGATATTAGGGTGGACAAGCATCTATTCTGAGTTATGGTTCAGTTTTGGAATTCTGCTTATAAGTGTTTCACTTTTGGAGAAGTGGATTTAGTACCTACCATGGAGGAATACACTACTCTGCTCAGGTATCCAAAAATTCAGGTCAGAAAGACTTATGCCCGGGTATTTAGTGGTCAGACTTTCGTGAAGAATTTGATGAGCATTTTAAGGATGAGTGAGCCTTGGGTCACTGCTCGGATTCAACAAAAAGGAGACAGTAAATGTATCCCTTGGGAAAATTTGTGAGACTTGATTTTGACGCATCCAGATGAAAGAAAGAGGGTTCATATCTTCGCCTTAAGCATCTACGGATTGGTAGTTTTTCCTAAGGCTTTGAGGCATGTGGTTGAGGCAGTCATTGATTTACTCGATCGCTTTGAGAAGGGAATCACCCCTGTACCAGTGATATTGCCTGAGACATTCAGATCCTTGAGCACGTGTCGAAAGATAGGAGAAGGGCAGTTTATTAGATGTGTACAATTATTGATGGTATGGTTTCATGGGCACTTTTGGAAAGTAGACAAGGTTTCTTATCGGGTCTTTTCTGAAGGTTATTCCCCGTTAAAAGAGGAGGCGACCATACAAAGGAGAGAAGATATCTCAGAGGAGATGTAACACCCCAAACCCGGCCTGGACGTTATGACCGGATCTGATGCGCCACATTGATGCGTTCAAAACATTCCGTATTACTTAGTTTGGAAAAGCTGAGTTGGTGTTGTAAAAGACACTTTTAAAAGTAGGTTAAAGTGAATGGAAGTTGCGCACCAGGTAGGAAACCAGGAAGAAGAGGAGGTGAGTCCATCTGACCGCTAAGTACCAAGCTCTCTCTCGGATCCAATCCTAGACATGCACACCGCCATTGCCACACTCTAACATCTCGTATAATTTTGAGAAAACCGTTTGATTATGACCACTTAAGAAAATGATTAAGGTTGCAAATCGTTTGCTTAAAATATTTATTTTTCTTGGGAAAACATTTACTTTATGGAAACTTTATGCGTCATCGTGATCTTTTAAAAACAAGTAGATTTTATAAAACGAACCCTAGTGCTAGCAGTTTAATAATCCCCAAAATATAAGTAATTAAAAAGAGCGACCTTATTACAACTTTAAGCATAATAAAATAATCCAAAATAAATATTAAACTTATTTAAAATCGGCAATCAATCTTCATGGCCACTCTGAATCACGCCCAACCCAAGTCCACCAATTCTAGGGCTCACGCAAGGATGGAAGAGGAAGGGGGTGAGTTTGGGAAAACTCGGTGTATCTGAAACCCATCCAAAGCCCAATTCAGCTCGAGCCCATTGGGCTGAGCCCTATTCAGATATCGAGACACAGAGGTCAAGCCCTTTTCGAATCTGAGAGCAAGGCCTTAGCCCTTTTACATAACAGTGTGGCCCACAGCCCAGTTCGATAATATATGTAACAACGGTAATAATGAATGCAAGCCCATCCTGGGAGACTACTCAACCCACCAACCGCTACACCGCCTGCACCAAGCCTACACACCATGTGGGAATATCTCAACCCACCCAAATTTCACACACCACAGTTGCAAAGAACGCCGCTCAAATTTCGGTCGATTGAGGCAAAGCCTCCAAGACGTGGATGAACCACTTTCAAGACTTCCTCCATTAATACCCCAATCCCATGCAACAAATATTAATAAATGCATATCATGCAAAATCGAGAGTAATCAATCAAGCGGTTCACCAATTTAAAACCCTAGGGGTATATCGGTAATTTTGCTCTTTAAGGGTAATTTGGTAATTTTGCTCTTTAGGGTAATTTCGTGATCTACGCATCGCACAAGCTAATTCAGTAATTTTATCGGTTTTATGCAATTTGATTCCACCATCTACCTAATGAGCTAATTTGCTCATCTCTTACCCATATTGGTCCAGTAAGCCCATTGGGCCCGCTTTTGGCCCATCGTGCCCTTTTTCGAAATACGCTAAAACGTCACGCGAACGTGCTTACCACCTTGTGGTGCCAGATCGAACAATTACTCTATGACTTAAGAGCATTCGCATACCCACATGACCATGAAATGCCGGAATTTCGGCATTTCGGCTTTTGCCGAATTGAACTAAAGAAGGGTGTTCGGTACACACCTGATTCACGACGACTGCTACTGAGATCTCTTTCGATATCCTACAATTGATTAGCACAATTCTTATTTACAAACCATATTCACTAAATTCCAAAACTTACTCACCCATGATCGAACCATGTCCCTAAAAGCCTTTGAAACGTTACCTTTTTGCCACAGTCGATAGCTAGCTCTGAATCTGATTGTTCCAATGATTCACGCTTTCAATCCAACACTTAAGAAGACACTAATCATTGACGAAGAACGTCGATTAAAAACCCCGAGAGCCACATGCCAAATTCGACATGACCTCCTATATTTTAGGGATTTCGACTTTTCTTAACTTTGAAAAATAAGAACAGATCCGAGATGATAAGTACTTACCCTTTACTCCTACCCGATTTCCTTACAATCCGGCAGTGATTTATCCTTAGAACAATGGTAAAACCGAATCCAGAGTTTGAAGAAGTTCGGCTACAAGCCCCTAAACCCGTGGTACTTTTGGCTTTTGGGTGGTGAAGAAGACGATAATGTGGGGCTATAACCTTGAAGTAGAATTGCTGTCAGGTATCTAGGATTAAGAAAAGATAATTGCAAATAAAAACAAAAGAACATAGGAGAACCTGGCTTTGAAGAAATCGACACAAGCAAAGGATCATAGGTTTTCGCTTTTATGGATTCGCAAAAGTGTTGATGAATAGTAGGTATGATGAATAGTTTGAAGAAGAAAAATAGAAGAAGAAGAATAGGGAGGTGGTAGTTTAGGCCAGAGAGGAAAAGAGAGAAAAGAACGATCCTAAGGTGTAAAAAGAAGAAAACGGCACCAACAATACCCTAAGTGCGAAATACTACCCTCATAATCCCCCTGCCGATTTTCCCTCTTCAATTCCCCCCCATTCGGCTAATCCTAGCCTCATCCCAATCCCTTAAATCTCTCCCCTTATCACTCCTTAATCCAAGCATTTAAACTGATCCAACTCTCCTCTAGCAGAATCCACCTGAACTCCAACACTTAGCCCTCCCGCACTAAAAAATAAATGCATCTATTTGCCAACAAAAGGAATCGAACCTGTGTCTTCCCCAACACTTACACGCCACCTTCATAGCTCCCTAGTGGCGTCACTTAGCCACTTTACCAAAGGCTCATTTGTGATGCAATTTACCCATCACTCCACTTAAGGCCACTTAGCCGTAACCCCTAACTCCTAAGTCTAAAATTCCAAAAATTCAACTGGTTTTGGCCAACTCATGGGCCTTCTATAAGCCCATTTACCTACTCAAAATACTAATTCCACATCCAAATACAAAATTTTAAAATCTTTACAAAATATTGAAAATCGCTAATAAACCCGAAAATCGGGATGTTACAACTCTACCCTCCTTAATGAAATTTCGACCTCGAAATTTTACCTTATCGAAACAGATTGAGGGTCTTTGTTGACGATCGCCTCCTCGATCTCCCAAGTAGCTTCTTCCTTGCCATGGTTTCTCCAAAGTACTTTCACTAGTGGAGCAGATTTCCTTCTCAACATCCCGACGTCACGATCAAGTATTTGCACGGTTCCTCCTCGAAAGTTAAATCGATTGTACCTCGATTTCAAAGAATCGGTATGATATGAGTTGGGTCGATCGATACCGCTCAAAGATGGATACATGAAAACGTCGTGGATACGATGCGATTACGGTGGTAGCTCTAGGTGATAAGCCACCGTCCAACCCGCTTAACAATCCGTAAGGCCCAATAAACCGTGGGCTCAACTTACCCTTCTTACCAAATCTCAAAATTTTCTTCCAAGGGAAACCTTCAAGAAAACCATATCCCTACAGTGAACTCAATCTCTTTGCGCTTCAAATCGCATACGACTTACATCTCATCGGATGCCTCCTTTAACCGACCCCTTATCAGCTTAACCTTGCTTTCAGTGTCTGCCACCAATTCCGGTCCAAGCACTCGTCGTTCACCCAACTCTGTCCAACACGTCGGCGTACGACATCTTCGCCCATAAAGCGCTTCATATGGTGCCATCTCGAATACTTGCTTGATAGTCGTTATTGTACGCAAACTCGCCAATGGTAAGTAGTCCTCCCAACTTCCACGAAAATCGATGATACAACCTCTCAACATATCTTCCAGAACCTGAATAACCCTTTCTGACTGTCCATCTGTCTATGGGTGAAAAGCGGTGCTAAAATCCAATCGTGTTCTAACGCTTCTTGCAACTTCCGCCAAAACCTAGACGTGAACCTAGGGTCTCGATCGAAATTATTGACACTAGCACACCATGCAACAAGACTACCTCCGCCACGTATAACTTGGCCAACTTTTGCGAAGTGAGTAGTCGGTACGAACAGTATGAAATGAGCGATTTTGTTAACCTATCCACAACTACCCACACCGAATCTTTCTTGGTGGGTGTCAAAGGTAACCCACTCACAAAGTCCATTGTTACTCTTTCCCACTTCCATAGTGGAATTTTCTTTGGTTGCAATAATCCCGACGGCGGTTGGTGCTCACCTTAACTCGCCGGCACGCCGACATTTCCCCACAACTTCGGTCACCTCTCGCTTTAATCCGCCACCAAGACACCTTTCGCAAGTCTCGGTATAACTTATTCCCTCCAGATGCACGCACAGAGTCCACCATGAGCCTCTTTTAGAATTAATCGCCTCAATTCGGGGTCCTTTGGAATACAAACCCTTCCACGAAAAACACGAACTCCTTCACTGTTCAACCCAAAATCCTCGTTCTCACCACTCTTAACTTGCTTGGAACCAAGAGCTAATGAATCGCCCTTCAATCTGTTTTTCCTTAATCGCTTTCACCCAAGTAGGCCTTATTTGCGATTCGCCAACAAGCTTCCATCATCGTATAGACTTAATCGTGCGAACAAGGCTCTCAAATCCGTAATAACCCTTCGACTCAATGCATCCGCCACCACATTAGCCTTTCCTGGGTGGTACTCTATCGAACAGTCGTAGTCTTTGAGCAACTCCACCCACCTTTGTTGCCTAAGGTTCAACTCCTTCTGAGTCAACAAATACTTTAAGCTCTTATGATCGGTGTATATGATGCACTTCTCCCCATATAAATAATGTCTCCAAATTTTTAACGCAAAAATCACCGCTGCTAGCTCCAAATCATGCGTAGGGTAATTCACCTCATGAGCCTTAAGCTGTCGTGATTCATAAGCGACCACCTTGCCCTCTTGCATTAGTACGCAACCTAACCCCACATGCGACGCATCGCTATATACGATGAAGTCCTTCCCAGACACCGGTTGAATCAACACTGGCGCTTCAGTCAATACCTTTTTCAACCGATCAAAAGCTTTTTGTTGTTTCTCGGTCCGCATAAATGGTACTCCTTTCCTTATGAGCTTTGTCAAAGCGCCGCCATCACCGAGAAACCCTCCACAAACCTTCTGTAGTAACCTGCCAACCCTAGGAAACTCCGAATTTCGATACTGACCTAGGTGGCTTCCATTCCAAAATCGCTTCAATTTTACGAGGATCCACCTTAATCCCCTCGGCAGAGACCACATGCCCTAGGAAAGTTACCTCCCTCAACCGAATTCACACTTGCTAAATTTCGCATAGAGCTCCTTTTCCTTAACACTTGCAAAGACAATACGGAGATGCTCATCATGCTTCGCCTCCGTTTGAGTATACCAAGATATCGTCGATAAAGACGACTACAAACCGATCCAAGTAAGGTTGGAATACTCGATTCATCGATCCATAAAAGCTCGCAGGTGCGTTAAATCACCAAACGACATGACCACAAACTCATAATGTCCATATCGAGTTCAAATCTTTGTCTTATGAATATCCCTTCTTTACCCTTAGGCGATGGTATCCGAAGCGAAGATCGATTTTGGAGAATACCGAAGCTCCCTAAATTGATCGAACAGGTCATCAATCCTTGGTAGTGGATACTTATTCTTAATCGCCGTTTGTTCAATCTGGCGATAATCGATGCACATGCGCATCGTTCGCCCTTCTTCTTCACAAACAGACCGGTGCTCCCCAAGGAGACACACTAGGCCTAATGAAGCCTCTATCTAATAGCTCTTGAATTTGAGCCTTGCCCACCAACTCCTTTGGTGCCATCCTATAGGGTGCAATAGATCTGGAGCCGTTCGGGCAACAAATCGATTCCAAACTCAACTTCCGATTCGGAGGTAATCCAAGAAGCTCTTAGGAAAAACATCCGGAATTCCCTAACAGATTCGATGGTCTCCACAATGATCCTCGGCCACTTGGCTCACCAAAGCCGATATGCCTCGCATCCCTTAAGATCGGTTTCAAACCCTCAACGCCGATACTACATTGGATAAGTAATCCCTTCATTTTCCAATAATCATAACCTTTTCATCATTTGATTCTTAACACCATCCTCTTAGTGCACAATCCAAAGTTGCCTTATGCTTGGTCAACCAATCCATCCCTAGTATCAAATCGAATTCTTCAAACGGTAACTCCATCAAATCCCCACGTAAAACCCCGCCTTGAATCTCCAGAGGCACCTCCTTGAAGAGTTTTCTACCTTAACCGATCGACCTAAAGGACTTATCACAGACACCCCACATACAGTCTCCTCGAAGTGCACGCCCGGTGCCCGTAAATGTTATATGCCACATACGAATGGGTTGATCCCACATCAATCGAGCAAAGATAAGGTACACCATAGATAAAAACGTACCAATTATGACATCGGTGCGTCACCCTCCTCATGGGCGACGAGCAAAGATACACCAAAGTCGGCTAACGAGCATCCGCGTTACCAATACCCCGCCGGTGCCCCATGTCCACGGCCATTACCACCGCGACCTTGTCCACGACCTCTTGGCGGCGGTCCATCCTCACTGAGTTGAGCGGTCGCCTGACCCCTTGTTTGGCCACCGAGCACGAGTGGCCCTCCTAGGACAATCCTTAATCCTATGCTCCTTAGACCCACAACGAAAACAAGCCCTTAACGCTTCCAAAGACTCTCTTTGATGCATTCGCCGTAATCTCCACAAGCTTGCGGTCACCAGATTCACCGGAATCGCTCGAACCGGTTCCTCCATCCTAGCTCTCTTAACATTTCGATTTACAAGACCACCGGTCCAAGATCCCTCTGAACCGATTCCGATCCTTATCACGATTCCTCCGTTCGGTTTGCTTCACTTCCTCGGCTATCTTAGCCTTCTCTACCAAAAGGCAATGAAATCTCGCTCTCTCATGGAGCTATGAGCACCTTAACTCATCTCTAAGGCCATCCTCAAAATGTACGCTGCGCTCAGATTCAAGTGGAAACGATGCCATTAGCATACCGACTCAATCGTAGAAACTCCGCCTCATATTCAAAGAATGGTCTTATTTTCCGAGTCGATTCAAGAACTCCTTTCTGCGTGCATCTACATAGCTAGCTCCAACATATTTTGCCTTAAAGGTCTGTTTGAACAGCTCCCATGTTACCCTCTCAGTTGGGGTACCTTCTCTCACAGTAATCCACCACTGATACGCTTCATCCCACAAAGAACGACATCGCCCTTTCAACTTCGCTCTCTGAGCGGTCCAGTCGTCCATGATCCGCTCTGTGGCTTCCAACCAAGATTTCGGCCACATTTGGGGCCACTCCAGACACGCCCTAAAAATCTCGGCTCCGTTCAAGTCGTTCGAAATGGACCCCTATTCATGGGCCCGACGTTAGCTCCGGCCACCCTTTCCAAAACCCTCAACATGGCACGAGACAAAGCGTCATCCCTGCGGCCCGATCATACGGCCCATTTTCATTAATCGGTGGTGGGCGTACCCGCTTGGTGGCATGTGTTCGATGACGCAGATTCAGCTTGAGTGCTACCTCGGCCTCGACCACGCCTCTTCCTCGAGTAGCCCTTGTACTCATAACGATTTATCGACACGAATTTTATGACATTAGTTTATTGGTTTCACTGCTTATTACGAATATCTTATGAGCAGATAGAGTTTGAGTTATTTGGCAAGCAATCATAATTTAGCTACGGTTTCGATCTTGTAGTCCTAATACTACATCATCAATAGTTCTATCTCTAAGGCTCAAGATTATCTGCAGATTATTTATAGTACAGTTCCATATAAATACTTAAAGCGAGAAAAAGATCACTTATGAGACTTGGTGCCGGGATTCATGTGCTACTTCCTTATCGGTCCATGTAAAATTAAAAACCATGTTTTGTTTACGAAAATAAAAAGATTTCATTTGGAAACACTTTTATTTTAAAACTACCGATTTAACCCGTTTAACAAATAGAAAAACTTGAACATCTTGAAAATCTTACCATTTCCAAAATACCCTTCTTAGGCCCAAGTTTTTGAAAAGATTTTTGGACCCGATCCACACCGAGTTGTTGCAACCTAGGCTCGATACCACTAAATGTAACACCCCAAACCCGGCACGGACGTTATGACCGGATCGATGCGCCACATTGATGCGTTCAAAACATTCCAGTATTTTAGTTTGGAAAATTTGAGTTGGTGTTGTAAAAGACACTTTTAAAAGTAGGTTAAAGTGAATGGAAGCTGCGCACTGTAGGAAACCGGGAAGAAGAGGAGGTGAGTCCGTCGGATCGCTTAAGTACCAAGCTCTCGCCGGATCCAATCCTAGACATGCACACCGCCATTGCCACACTCTAACATCTCGTATAATTTTGAGAAACCGTTTGATTATGACCCACTTAAGAAAATGATTAAGGTTGCAAATCGTTTGCTTAAAATATTTATTTTCTTGGGAAAACATTTACTTATGGAAACTTTATGCGTCATCGTGATCTTTTAAAAACAAGTAGATTTTATAAAACGAACCTAGTGCTAGCCAGTTTAATAATCCCTAAAATATAAGTAATTAAAAAGAGCGACCTTATTACAACTTTAAGCATAATAAAAATAATCCAAAATAAATATTAAACTTATTTAAAATCGGCAATCAATCTTCATGGCCACTCAATCTCGCTTGACTCCAAGTCCACCAATTCTAGGGCTCACTGCAAGGATGGAAGAGGAAGGGGTGAGTTTGGGAAAACTCGGTGTATCTGAAACCCATCCAAAGCCCAATTCACTCGAGCCCATTGGGCCCGAGCCCTATTCAGATAATGAAGACAGATGGTCAAGTCCTTTTCGAATACTGATAGCAAGGCCTTAGCCCTTTTACATAACAAAGTGTGGCCCATAGGCCCGATTCGAGAATATGAGTAACAACGGTAATAATGAATGCAAGCCCATCCGGGAGACTACTCAACCCACCAACCGCTACACCGCCTGCATCAGCCCTACACACCATGTGGGGAATATCTCAACCCACCCAAATTACACACACCACGATTGCAAAGAACGGCGCTCAAATTCATCGGTTGAGGCAAAGCGTCTAGTACGTGGATGAACCACTTTCAAGACTTCCTCCATTAATACCCCAATCCCATGCAAGATATTAATAAATGCATATCATGCAAAATACATGAGTAATCAATCAAGCGATTCACCAATTTAAAACCCTAGGGTATATCGGTAATTTTGCTCTTTAGGGTAATTTCGTAATTTTGCTCTTTAGGGTAATTTCGTGATCTACGCCATGCACAAGCTAATTCATAATTTTTATCGGTTTTATGCAATTTGATTCCACCATCTACCTAATAAAGCTAATTTGCCCATCTCTTACCCATATTGGTCCGTAAGCCCATTGGGCCCAATTTTGGCCCATCGTGCCCCTTTTTCCGAAATACGCTAAAACGTCACGCTTAACGTGCTTACCACCTTGTGGTGCCGGATCTAACAATTACTCTATGACTTGAGAGCATTCAGATACCACATGACCATGAAATGCCGGAATTTGGCATTTCGCTTTTGCCGAATTGAACTAAAGAAGGGTGTTGGTACACACCGATTCATGACGATCGCCATCGAGATCTCTTCGATATCCTACAATTGATTAGCACAATTCTTATTTACAAACCATAATCACTAAATTCCAAAACTTACTCACCCATGATCGAACCATGTCCCTAAAAGCCTTTGAACGTTACCTTTTGCCACAATCGATAGCTAGCTCGAATCCGATTGTTCCAATGATTCACGCTTTCAATCCAACACTTAAGAAGACACTAATCATTGATAGTAAACGTCAGTTAAAAACCCTTAGAGCCACATGCCCAATTCGATGACCTCCCTATATTTTAGGGATTTGACTTTTCTCAACTTTGAAAAATAAGAACAGATCCGAGATGATAAGTACTTACCCTTTACTCCTACCGATTTCCTCACAATCCGGTGCGATTTATCCTTAGAACAATGGTAAAACCCGAATCCGGGAGTTTGAAGAAGTTAGGTTACAAGCCCTAAACCCGTGGTACTTTCGGCTTTTGGGTGGTGAAGAAGACGATAATGTGGGGCTATAACCTTGAAGTAGAATTGCTGTCGGTATCTAGGATTAAGAAAAGATAATTGCAAATAAAAACAAAAGAACATAGGAGAACACGGCTTTGAAGAAATCGGCACAAGCAAAGGATCACGGTGTTTTCGCTTTTATGGATTCGCAAAAGTGTTTATGAATAGTAGGTATGATGAATAGTTTGAAGAAGAAAAATAGAAGAAGAAGAATAGGGAGGTGGTAGTTTCGGCTAGAGAGGAAAAGAGAGAAAAGAACGATCCTAAGGTGTAAAAGGTAAGAAAACGGCACCAACAATACCCTAAGTGCGAAATACTACCCTCATAATCCCTTGCCGATTTTCCTCTTCAATTCCCCCATTCGGCTAACTCCTAGCGTCATCCCAATCCCTTAAATCTCTCCCCTTATCACGCCTTAATCCAAGCATTTAAACTGATCCAACTCTCCTCTAGCAGAATCCACCTGAACTCCAACACTTACCCCTCCTGCACTAAAAAATAAATGCATCTATTTGCCAACAAAGGGAATCGAACCCAGGTCTTCCCCCAACACTTACACGCCACCTTCATAGCTCCCTAGTGGCGTCACTTAGCCACTTTACCAAAGGCTCATTTGTGATGCAATTTACCCATCACTCCACTTAAGGCCACTTAGCGTAACCCTAACTCCTAAGTCTAAAATTCCAAAAATTCAACTGGGTTTTGGCCAACTCATGGGCCTTCTATAAGCCCATTTACCTACTCAAAATACTAATTCCACATCCAAATACAAAATTTTAAAAATCTTTACAAAATATTGAAAATCGCGAATAAACCCGAAAATCAGGATGTTACAGGAGAAGTGGATCGAAATCCTCCAAAACCTCAAGGAGGGGGATATAGAGTGGAGAGTTTATTGGATGGTACCTGATGAGATCATGTATCGATGCTGTGACTTTGAGTGGGTGCCATTGTTAGGAATTTGGGGAGCTATCAGGTATACTCCATTGCTTGCGTTGAGGCAATATAAGTCGAGGCAATTTGTACCCACGACCTACAGACTTGTTCAGTGTGAATTCTCCTTTAAAGGTGCCCACTATAAGAAGAAAGTTCGGGAGCTATCAAATGCTTGGAAGCAAACTCGTTGGATGAAGAGGTTGGCCGTCGGTTCCGTGATGACGCCTGAGTATGATGGATGGTTAAAGAAGAAGGTTAATCATAATGTTCCTAGGCCAAGCTTGGAGAATGCCCAACCTATGGAGGAACAATTGAAAGTCGCCCCGTCAGAGTTGGAAATTATAAAGCAACATTTTGAGAAGAAGAGTTCAGAGCTTGGGGAAAAGATTGAACAATTGGAGGAAGAGAAGATGCACCTAAGATTAGACGCTGATGTCTAGAGGCCAGAGGCTGAAAAGTGAAGAAAGGGGAAAACTAAGACCAAAGAAGATCTAGACAGCTTAAAGATTGACTATAAGAAGCTGCGCCTGTCTATAAGGACTGCGAGGTTAGGTAAGACTTCCGAGCAATTGCGCCATGAAATTCGAGAAGAAAAGACCAAGGCCGACCGATGGCAAAGGAAATTTCGAGAAGTTCAGGCACGAAATGAAGATCTAGAGAAGAGTCTATCAGAAAGCAGAAATGAGTGAGGTGAATTAAAAGCTAGAGTGGCAGAACTCGAGAAGTCTCTTCATCAGTACCGAAACCACAACACTGCAATGGAATTGAGGGCAAGCTTGAGCAAGATAGAAGAAATGAAAGGAAAAATAGAAGAGTTAGAGGCGTCACTGCAAAACTGTGAGATACGAATTCAGTTTTTCGAGGCAAATGAGGACCGTTGGAAAGAGCAGCTTCACCATGTGCAAGACCAAGTCAGAAACAGAGATTACCTTATGGGGGAAGCCATAACCCAGATTCGGGAGGTAGCTAACTACTTGCAAGCTTTAGCGGTACAGGCGGACACACTAAGCGTGAAGTACGAGTTGGAGTCAGGTCGCGTACAGGAGCTGGCCTCGTTGCTTAGGAAAATTAAGGCTTTGACCATTAGAGCAAAGTTTTATTTTTAACTCAACTTTATGTTTATTTTTAACTTAACTTTATGTAAAATAATTTTATTTTCTAGTGAAGTTTTCTAAAAGGAATTGAATCAAAAGTTGATGCCTCCTTTGCATTCATGCATTTGCATTACATCATATCATTATGCATTAAAGGTCATAAAAGGTTTCTAATTAATTAAAAATCATTTCAGTAACTTGGGAACCAACGAAAACCTACCAACTACGCACCCCTACGGTACAAGGAAAAAGTCAATGGATAAAAGACTTGAGAAATTGAAGCAAATGCAAAAGGACATGCAGGAACAAATGCAGTCTCAGATGCAAGAGCAGCTAGCCAAGATTCAGTGAGAAATGAAGGAGCAAATGATGGAATCCTGAAGGGAAATGATGAGTCAGTTATCCCAACTCCTGATGGGAAGAACGGATAAAAGAAAGGGCCCAATGGACAATGTTGAGGAAACTAATGAAGATCTTCAATACCCTCTGGCTTCACTCTGACACATGTACCGATGAAACCCGAGATTAATTTACAAAAACCATCTGTCACGATCATGCCTCAGCAGATTCAGTCAGAGCTTCGATACCGATGAATTTCCAAGCCAGCTTAGGCTCTAAACTCGTTAATAACCCGAATTATTTCCCCGTCCCCAATTTGGACGAAGTTGCAGAAGAAGAAAAGGCGAGGGTAGAATCGCAAAGACAATTGGAAGAACGTTGTAAATGGCTGAAGGAAAAATTTAGAGCTATGGAAAGCACAGATAATCATCAAGGAATTGATGCTAAGGACCTGAGTTTGGTCCCAGACCTGGTTCTTGCCCCCAAATTCAAAATGCCTGAATTTGAGAAATATAATGGAACGAGCTGCCCTGAGGCTCACATCACTATACTCTGCAGGCGAATGACGGGATACGTTAACAACAACCAGCTATTAATTCACTGCTTTCAAGATAGTCTGGTTGGGGCGGCATCTAAGTGGTATAACCAATTAAGCCGCGCTAAAATTAACTCATGGAAGGACCTGGCTCAGGCCTTTATGAAACAATACAATCATGTGACGGACATGACCCCCGATAGAATCACTCTCCAGAACAAGGAGAAGAAATCAAATGAAAGTTTCAGGAAGTATGCGCAAAGGTGGAGAGAAGTGGACATACAAGTTCAGCCGCCGCTTCTAGAAAAGGAAACCATAATGCTCTTTATCAACACACTGAAGGCCCCTTTTATCACTCATATGTTGGGAAGCGCCACCAAAAGCTTCTCAGACATAGTGATGACGGGGGAAATGATCGAAAATACTGTAAGGAGCGGTAAGATAGAATCAGGGGAAAGTACCAGAAGTTGGCCCCGGGGAAAAGAGATAATGAAGTAAACAATGCGAGCGCATTCGGTAAGGGTCAGTCCAAGTCATTCACCATAAATCAACCCAAGACGGTGACCACCAATCAACATAGCACTGTGAGACAAGAATCCAACACGAGGAAAAACACAGAAAGGCCACAATTCGCCCCTATACCCATGACGTATAAGGAGCTCTACCAGAACCTGTTCAACGCTCATGTAGTGTCCCCTTTCTACCTGAAGCCACTGCAGCCCCCATATCCGAATTGGTATGATACAAACGCCCAATGTGAATACCACGCGGGAATCACTGGGCACTCGATCAAAAACTACACTGCATTCAAGAAAGTAGTCGAAAGACTCATTAAATGGGGATTGTGAGGTTTGACAACCCAGTCGTGCCCAATGTAGCAGGAAATCCGCTCCCCAATCATTCTGACCAATGCGTGAACAGGATAAACAAAGGTAGGAATAAGAGGATAAAAAATGAGGTTGCAGAAGTCAGGACCTCATTGAGACGGGTGTGGGAGGAGATGGTCAAGAGAGGGTTAATCACATTGGATTCAAGAAAAGAATCCGAAGAAGAGAGGAATTACTGTGAGTTCCACAATGAGGTGGGGCATGAAACCCAAGAGTGTGTGGAGTTCAGGGCCCTCGTGCAAGACATGATAAACAATAAGGAAATGGAGTTTCATGAATAAGCTAAAAACCCTGTAGAGGGGGATATATGTGCATTGGGGGGGGAATCGATGGCGCAGAATCAAACAGTTAACTACCCCGTGGTTACCATATCGAGACCCAAAAATAATGAAGCTGGAGTGCAAATGCCGCCGCGGGTCATAATTCAGAGACATGCAGTCTTCCCCTACAAAGATAGTAAAAGGGTCCCATGGATTTATGATTGTAACGTGACGATTCTGGGGAAGGAAAGCCTGGTTGACGCGTCAAAAGAGGATCAAGATAGGGGCTCTTATACACATAGCGGGAGATGCTACGATACAGCAAATGAGAAGGCACAACCCGTAAAAGGAAAAGACCCAGTGGTCGAAGGGGTGAAGAAAAAAGCGACCGAATCTGAACTTCCCGTTATGAACCAGTTAACGAGGAGGAGGCTAAGGAGTTTTTGAAATTCCTAAAACATAGCGAATACAGTGTGGTGGAACAACTACGTAAACAACCAGCTCGTATCTCAGTGCTGGCCTTACTTCTAAGCTCGGAAGTTCATCGCAGCGCGCTAATGAAGGTCTTGAATGAAACATATGTTGCCAATGATATATCCGTTAACAAGCTGGACCGTTTCGTTAGCAACATAAGTGCCGACAACTATATCTTTTTCAATAACGACGATATACCACCCGGTGGCATGTGGTCGACTAAAGCTTTGCACATCACCACACGCTGTAAAGGGTATACGTTGCCAGGCATACTGATTGACAACGGATCGGCTTTGAACGTCCTGCCATTGACCACGCTAAACAGATTACCTATAGATAACTCTTACATGAAGGAGTTCCAGAACATAGCGAATGCATTTGATGGCACGGAGAGAAGGGTGATGGGCAGAATCGAGGTATCTCTTCAGATCGGGCCAAACACATATGAGATGGATTTCCTAGTAATGGATATCAAGCCCTCATACAATTGCTTATTGGGGAGGCCCTGGATACATCCAGCTGGGGGAATGCCTTCATCGTTGCATCAAAAGTTGAAGCTGGTATCAGAGGGGCGGTTGATAACAATCAATGCTGAAGAGGATATCATTACAACTGTAAGCAATAATGCGCCCTATTTGGAGATAGATGATGAAGCAATTGAATGCTCATTTCGATCTTTGGAATTTGTTAATGCGACGTTCATCGCCGAGGGAAGCAAGATTCTGATGCCAAAATTGTCCAAAACTACGAGGATGAGTCTACAGTTAATGGTTGGAAAAGTGGCCCTACCCGAAAGAGGACTTGGGAGGCATCTACAAGGAAGGAATGAAATGCCGGTATTGAAGGACAAGAGAGACTGCTTCGGCTTAGGATTTAGGCTGGATGTGAGACAAAGGAGAAAGGAGTTGGAGAAGAAGCAAGAAAGAAGGAAAGCACGGTTAATGGGGGAAGAAATCAAATGGGAGACAATGATATTCCCCGATATATCGAAGACTTTTGTGTCCGGAGGAATCATTCATCCCGAGAGAGGCACGCCAAGAAAAGAAGCCATAGAAGAAAGGTTGGAAAGCTTGGACATCAACACAACATATGAAGAAGAGACTGGAAGAGAAAATTTGTCAAGCATTTGCCCCTACATACCTAGAAGTGTTCTGGATAACTGGACTGCAGAAGAGATTCCTATAGTTTTTAGAACTGATTCAGAGTAATGTCCAAAACACACTTATTACTCTAGGCCTAGGAGTAATAAGAATCTTTTATAAAATAGGCTGATGTTTAAAAACATTATTTCAATGAATGCACGATTATTACCATTTTGAGCAGATGTTCTTTCATTCTTTGAATTTCATTCATAATCATACAAATGAGTACCTTCGGATTCTTTTGTTCTTTAAAGATTCTTCTAAATATTCTTTCATTCTTCATTCATAATCATACCATACAGATAAGTGTTCTTGAATTCTTTTGATTCTTTGTATCTTCTTTCATCCTTATAACAGGTCTCCAGATATCAATGATATGAGTGACACCGCTAGTGGCTCAGAATCTCTTTTTGAGCGAGATGTGTGTATGGAGGATTCTTAGGATCTCGAAGATGACCAAGGCTGTAACCTATCTCTTGATTTGTTGAGAATGGTAGAACAAGATGAGAAACAAATCCTACCTCACAAAGAATCGGTAGAAATTGTGAGTTTAGGAGAGGAACATGAGGTGAAGATCAGAACGTGTATCACCATAGAGACAAAGCAAGACCTCATTGAATTACTTCAAGAATTCAAAGATGTCTTTGCATGGTCATACCAAGATATGCCCGGGTTGGACACTAATATCGTGGTGTACCGACTCTCTATAAAGGAAGAATGTAAGCCAGTTCAGCAAAAACTCCGAAGAATGAGGCCCGACATCCTGCTAAAAATAAAAGAAGAGGTTCACAAGTAGTTTGACGTTGGATTCTTGAAGGTGGTAAAATACTCAGATTGGGTAGCCAACATCGTCCCCGTCCCTAAGAAAGATGGAAAAGTGAAAATGTGTGTGGACTACAGAGATATGAACAAAGCCATCCTGAAGGACAATTTCCCACTGCCTCATATTGACACCCTAGTGGACAACACAGCAGGACACTCACTGTTTTCATTCATGGACGGTTTCTCCTGATATAATCAGCTCAAGATGCATCCTAAAGACATGGAGAAGACCACATTTGTAACCATGTGGGGGACGTTCTACTACAAGGTGATGCCGTTTGGAATAAAGAATGCGGGGGCAACTTATCAAAGAGCCATGGTAACCCTGTTTCACGACATGATACATAAAGAGATCGAGGTTTATATTGATGATATGATCGTAAAGTCTCGAACAGAGAAGGAGCACATACAAGTCCTGAGGAAATTGTTCTTGAAGTTGAAGAAGTTTCAGCTAAAACTTAACCCAGCCAAATGTACCTTCGGAGCCAAGTCTGAAAATCTTCTCAGATTCGTGATCAGTGAGAAAGGGATTGAGATCGATCCAGACAAAGTCAAAGCCATACAAGAGCTATCTCCACCGCATACCCAGAAAGAGGTTCGAGGCTTTCTAGGAAGATTAAATTACATCGCTCGGTTCATTTCACAACTAACCGAGAAATGTGACCCTGTCTTCTACCTCATCAAGAAATAGAACCCAGGTGAATGGGATGAAGAATGCCAAAGGGCTTTCAACAAGGTCAAACAGTACTTATCCAATGCTCCGGTGCTAACACCACCTAACCCCGATAAGCCATTGATACTGTATTTGGCAGTATTTGAGAATTCCATGGGATGCGTATTGGGTCAGCATGATGAGTCAGGAAGGAAAGAAAAAGCTATTTACTATCTCAGTAAAAAGTTCACTGAATGTGAGACAAGGTACCCGCCGATAGAAAAGTTGTGTTGCGCCCAAGTTTGGACAACCCGAAGGCTGAGGCAGTATATGTTGTATCACACTACTTGGCTCATCTCAAAACTGGACCCTTTGAAGTACATGATAGAGTCAACAGCTTTGAATAGGAGAATGGCCCGATGGCAAATTCTACTCTTTGAATTCGACATAGTCTATGTGAACCAAAAAGCAGTAAAAGGAAGTGCAATAGCAGATTTCTTAGCCAGTAGAGCTTTGGAAGACTACAAGCCCTTGGACTTTGATTTCCCGAATGAAGGCCTGATGTATGTTGCGACCACTGAAGAAGGTGCTTTGAAAGAACTCCTTTGGAAACTAATTGTAACACCCCGAACCCGAGACCATCGCCGGTGTCGAACACGAGGGGTTAACAAGCCAAGTTCACATGTTTTGCCCACCAATTTGACATTTCCAGTCAGGCTGGAAAACTGCATCACCGTCGCCTTAAAAATCATATCTCGAGTTTCAAAACTCGGAAACTGGTTTTGTTAATTTTCCCTGAATTTAGACTCATATATCCATCCATGGATTTATTTCTAGAATTTTTGGTCAGGCCAATTGGTACAGTTTATTAGTTAAAGTCACCCATGTTACAGGGATCGACTGCTCTGACCTTCGCGTGTTATAACTTGAATATCTCTGTGTACAGGGCTTTAATACTGATGCCGTTTGTTTCTAATGAAACTAGACTCAAAATGGAATCTGTACATATAAGGCACGACTCCTAATTCTTTCTGGATAATTTATAGTAAATTTTTAAAGATGCGACAGGGGACCCAGAAACCGTTCTGGACCTGTCTCAAAATAGCTTTAATATCTCTTAACATGTAACTCCTATGACCATTTCGTTTCTTCCATATGAAAATAGACTCATCAAGGTTCATTTACATAGCTTATTCACTATTTAATACCATTCCTACAAATTTTGGTGATTTTTCACATTCACGTCACTGCAGCTGGCAGCATCTGTTTTTAAGGTAGGTCTTACCTATTTTGTAGTCTCCATGAACCAACTAGTCTTGCCATACATAGGTTCATATATGATCATTTTAACCATACCAATGGCTGATCATGTGACCAACACTCCCATTTCCAATCCATAATCACATCATGACACCATATATATACATACAAACCAAAAATAGTCCAAGTTCATGCTTCCTTTTATGAGCCATTTTCGCATGGCGTATACATATACATCACCACATTTTAAACCAACAAGGGGTAGTCCTATACATGCCATTTCAAAGTTCAAACAAAATTTATACCAAAATAGAGGCGTTGATAGTGTGGATGACTTGACTTTATTGATCCCGAATCCGATTGCTATCGAGCGAAATCTATAAAACAGAGAGCCAAAGTAACGGGTAAGCATTTTTATGCTTAGTAAGTCTCAAGGAATATAATCAACTCTAATTACAGCAATACATTCACATAGCCAAATGCATCATTTCATTAATACACATTCTTACTTCACACTTCATCATTATATACTTTCACAAAGTATCAATCAATTCAATAACTGAAATTCATTAGTCGATTGAGCGAATGTTGCTCAAACATGTCGACTTTCCAATGCACATATAAACGCGTACCTTATTCTTTGGGCTTCTCGAGTGTACTAATTGAATTTATTACAGCAACCAACACTCACCTCCAGCCCAAGATTCTTGAATATAACCGGATATAAGCATGTGCACAAATGCCTTTGGGTCTTAGCCGGATAGAATGACTCGCATACGAATGCCTTGGTCTTAGCCGGATATAGCCGCTAGCACAATTGCCTTTGGTCTTAACCGGATATAATTTCCAGCATAATTGTCTTCGGGCTTAGCCCGGATATCATTCAATTTCTCATGCACACATACATCAATAATCATTGGACATACATATTTCATTTTCGTTACTAAGGCTCAAACACAATTATAATCATTAGCATAATCGCCTTGGGACTTAGCCGGGTAGAATTCGAATACTCATACACATAAATCAATAATCAATACATCCATATTTCATTCCACATAATTCAATTAAGGTCACTTCTTGAGGACTTACCTCGGATGTTGTCGAACGGCTTTTACGGCTATTCGATCACTTTTCCTTCCCTTGTCCAATTGTGGCCCTCTTAGCTCTTGAGCTAATTCAAACAAATTCAATCTATTAAAACCTCATTGTGCTAGCTTATGGCGAATATGACAAGGAGTTTAAATGGTCATATGGCCACTCTTTAGCTTGAATACACAATGGTCATGCACATTTTATACTACATCAAGCAATTCAATACAATTTATTCGAGCATCAAGGAAAAGCTAAGGCCTTCAATAGGCTACCCAAGGCGAATATTCATGTACATGTTGAGGCCAATTATGCACTTAATACCTCACAAAACAGCATGCATTTTACTAGTTAATGCTTTGCATATTGTTGCTCAAAACTTATAATATAGCATCAAGCACTCATATGTGTGCTAGGCGAATGTGCTTGCAATTTCACATTCATTCTTCAACATCTTCTTCTTTAAACAAACATATTCATCACTTAGTTCATAACCAAACATCATGTGCAAACATATATATACATATATGAGCATGGCGAATTTCAAGGTGTCCATAGCCATCCAAAACACAAATTTTAACTAACATGCAAGAAGCATGAACCATGCTTATGAATGCATCATGGCGAATATGACAATCATGCTCCTTTTCAACTTCAATCATGATTAAACAAAAGAAAACTCAAAATCTTACTCAAGAGTAGACAATCCATCATTGCATGCATCATCATCAAGCTTTACACTTAGCATGCAATGGCTTTATCACCATAACAACTTTGGCCAAATACCATTTCCATGGCATAACAAAGATTTGAGCCATGGCTAACATGCACATCAAGTTAGCAACCAAAACATGCATGAAACTCCTAACACAACCTCATACATACCTTAATCTTGATGCAAACTTAGCCAAATCTCCTTCTAGATCTCTTCCAACCCAAGCATGAAGCAAAAATCCTCCCCCTTTTTCCTTAGTATTTTCGGCCAAGAAGTGAAAATAGATGAACAAATTTTTTCTTTTCTTTCTTTAGGATATTCGCCAAGGGCTATGGAGAAAGATGAACACTTTTTTTTTTTGTTTCTCATCCTACTAACATTAATTTTTTTTCCATACTCGATTTTATTATTTCTAACATCCACCACTAGCAAAACATGTTTAAGACATGTTTTCTTTTGCCCATATTCATCACCATGGCCGCCACTTCCCTCTCTTTGGGTAAATTGACATGCAAAACCATACTTTTGCATGCATGTACTATTAGACCTTTGAAGATTGGCCTATCACCTTTCAACAATGTTTCATATAAGTCCATCTAAATAAATTCACATGGAAATGATCAAATTAATGCATGCAACTTTCACACATGCATTATAAGACTCGTTTTAACGGTCCCGACACCACTTCCCGACTAGGGTCAAATTAGGGACGTCACAACTCTCCCCCACTTAAGAAATTTTCGTCCCCGAAAATCTTACCGGTAAATAGGTTTGGATATCGCTCTTTCATAGAGTTCTCGGTCTGTAGCTTCTTCTATCCCGTGCTTGAGCCATAACACTTTCACTAGCGGAACCCGTTTGTTTCGCAATTCTTTCACTTCCCGTGATAGGATACGGATCGGTGCTTCCTCATAACTCATATTAGCTTGAATTTCAATTTCTGATGGACTAATCACGTGCGATGGATCGGATCTATAGCGTCGAAGCATCGAAACATGAAAGACATCGTGAACCTTTTTGAGTTCAGGGGGCAAAATCAAACGATATGCCACTGGATCGACTCGCTCGGATATCTCATATGGCCCAATGAACCTCGGGCTCAGCTTGCCCTTACGGCCGAATCGAGTATCTTTTTCCAAGGCGATACCTTGAGAAACACTTTATCACCCACGATACTCGATATCCTTACGCTTCAGATCCGCGTACGACTTCTGACGATCGGAGGCTATCTTCAGACTTTCACGGATTACTTTCACTTTCTATTCAGCATCTCTAATCAAATCCACCCCGAAAATCTTGCTTTCACCGAGCTCAGTCCAAAACAATGGTGTACGGCATTTACGACCGTACAAGGCCTCGTAGGGTGCCATCTTAATACTTGATTGAAAGCTGTTGTTGTAAGCGAATTCAATCAACGGCAAATACCGTTCCCATGAACCACTAAACTCGAGGACGCAACATCTTAACATATCCTCAAGTATCTGAATTATCCGCCGGATTGACCATCGGTTTGGGGTGAAAGGCGGTCTGAAATGCAACTTGGTACCCAAAGCTTCTTGCAACTTTTTCCAAAATCGCGAGGTAAATCTCGGATCTCTATCCGACACGATGGAAATAGGCACCCGTGTAATCTCACAATCGAGAAACGTACAATTCGGCTAATTTGTCCATTGAAAAATCCGACGTCACGGGGACAAAGTGGGCCGACTTAGTCAATCTATCTACCACGACCCAAACCGCATCCTTCTTACTTGCTGACAATGGCAGTCCGGATACAAAGTCTATTGTGACTCGATCCCATTTCCACTCGGGTATCGTGATTGGCTGAAGTAATCATGAAGGCACCTGATGTTCCGCTTTCACTTGTTGACATATTAAACATCTCAAACAAAGTCGGAGATGTCTCGCTTCATACCATGCCACCAAAACCGACGTTTCAAATCATTGTACATCTTCGTACTCCCGGGTGGATTGCCATTCGCTACAATGGGCTTCATTCAGAATTATCGAAATGAGTTCAATTCTTTGGAACACACAGACGACTTTTGAACCTCAAACAATCGTCATCGTCGATTTGAAATTCGAGTCCTTGTTCGAACACACTCGGCCCGCTTTGCAGCCAACTCGTCGTCGACTTCACGAGCTTCTCGAATTTGATGTATCAATAGTGGTTTGGCTTTCAATTCAGCTACTAACACACTATCGGATCGAAGACAAGTGCACGTTCATCGCTCGAAGCGAATAATGATTTACGACTCAAGGCATCCGCAACCACATTCGCCTTTCCGGGTGATAGTCAATGACCAGCTCATAATCCTTTAACGATTCGAGCCAACGTCTTTGTCGCAGATTTAAGTCTCTTTGGGTCATCAAATATTTGAGACTTTCGTGATCCGAGTACACATGGCACCTTTCACCAAATAAGTAATGTCGCCAAATCTTTAAGGCGAATACGATGGCGCCAATTCGAGATCATGGGTCGGATAATTTTCTCGTGTGGCTTTAATTGCCTCGACGATAGGCCACAACTCGACCTTCTTGCATCAATACACAACCTAACCCAAGTAGGGAGGCGTCGCTATAGATGACAAACTCTTTTTGGGACTCGGGTTGCACTAGAATTGGGGCTTCATCAAATAAGTTTTCATTGATCGAAACTTTTTGGCATTTCTCCGTCCATTCGAACTTAACATCCTTTTGGAGTAAGCCGTCATCGGCGTGGCTATCGTTGAGAAGCCTTTACAAATCGTCGGTAATAACCAAGCAAGCCCCAAAAAGCTCGAACCTCAAGAATATTTCTGAGGCTTCCAATTAAGTATGGCTGAAATTTTATTCGGGTCGACTCGAATACCCGATGCAGATACCACATGACCCAAGAAGCTAACCTCTCTTAACCAGAACTCACACTTGCTGAACTTAGCATATAATTGCTTATCCCGTAAGATTTGCAGCACTAACCGCAGGTGTTCAGCATGTTCGGTCTCATTTCTTGAATAGACCAAGATGTCATCAATGAACACGACTACGAATCGATCCAAATATGGTCTGAAGATCCGATTCATTAAATCCATAAATACCGCAGGGGCATTAGTGAGCCCAAACGGCATCACTAGGAACTCATAGTGACCATATCTCTGTAACACCCCGAACCCGAGACCATCGCCGGTGTCGGACACGAGGGGTTAGCAAGCCAAGTTCACTTGTTTTGCCCATTCATTGGACATTTCCAGTCAGGCTGGAAAAACTGCGTCACTGTCGCCTTAAAAATCATATCTTGAGTTTCAAAACTCGGAAACTGGTTTCGTAAATTTTCCCTGAATTTATACTCATATATCCATCCATGGATTTATTTCTAGAATTTTTGGTCGGGACAATTGGTACAGTTTATTAGTTAAAGTCACCCATGTTACAGGGATCGACTGCTCTGACCTTCGCGCGGTATAACTTGAATATCTCTCTGTACAGGGCTTTAATGCTGGTGCCGTTTGTTTCTAATGAAACTAGACTCAAAATGGAATCTGTACATATAAGGTATGTCTCCTAATTATTTCTGGATAATTTATAGTAAATTTTTAAAGTTGCAACAGGGAACCCAGAAACCGTTCTGGCCCTGTCTCACAATAGCTTTAATATCTCTTAACATGTAACTCCTATGACCATTTCGTTTCTTCCATATGAAAATAGACTCATCAATGTTCATTTACATAGCTGATTCACTATTTAATACCATTCCTACAAATTTTGGTGATTTTTCACATTCACGTTACTGCAGCTGGCAGCATCTGTTTTAAGGTAGGTCTTACCTATTTTGTAGTCTCCATGAACCAACTAGTCTTGCCTTACATAGGTCCACATATGATCATTTTAACCATGCCAATGGCTGATCATGTGACCAACATTCCCATTTCCAATTCATAGTCACATCATGACACCATATATATATATACAAACCGCAAATAGTTTAAGTTGATACTTCACTATTACGAGCCATTTTCGCATGGCCGTACACATATACATCATAACATATTTAAACCAACAAGGGTAGTCCTATACATGCCATTTCAAGTTCAACCAAGAATTTATACCAAAATGGGGGCTTGATAGTGTGGATGACTTCGACTTCAACGATCCCGAATCCGATTGCTATCGAGCGAAATCTAGAAAACCGAGAGCCAAAGCAATGAGTAAGCATTTTATGCTTAGTAAGTCTCAAGGAATATAATCAACTCTAATTACAGCAATACATTCACATAGTTAAATGCATCATTTCATTAATGCACATTCACATAATCATACTTACTTCACCATCCCAACTCTTATGTTCATACACAAATAACGGCTTCATTAAGGCCGATAACTCGTTCCATCATAGGAGCGGATATTCACACGCTCTTACTCCTAGCGCAGCAAAGCACACACCGCACTTACCTTGTCATTGGGATATTTCACAAGTGCATTAGCTGAAATTTTCCAGCAAGCTTATAATTTTCAAATCACATACCTTCGAGTTTAACCGGATGTCGCT
The DNA here is from genome assembly GCF_025698485.1 of Gossypium arboreum. NCBI lineage: Eukaryota > Viridiplantae > Streptophyta > Magnoliopsida > Malvales > Malvaceae > Gossypium > Gossypium arboreum. The sequence continues at coordinate 71,700,951 of NC_069081.1, forward strand.
ACTCGATCAATCGCCTTGGGACATAGCCGGTTATGGTAACCCGCACCAAGGCCTACGAGACTTAACCCGGATATCACGATTTGCACAAATGCCTTGGTCTTAGCCCGGATAGAATGACTCGCACGAATGCCTTCGGGTCTTAGCCCGGATGTAGCCACTAGCACAATTGCCTTCGGGTCTTAACCCGGTTATAATTTCCAGCATAATTGTCTTCGGGGCTTAGCCCGGATATCAATCAATTTCTCATGCACACATACATCAATAATCATTGGACATACATATTTATTTTCGTTACTAAGGCTCAAACACAATTATAATCACTAACATAATCGCCTTTGGGACTTAGCCCGGGTATCATTCGAATACTCATACACACATAAATCAATAATCAATACATCCATATTTCATTCCACATAATTCAAGTAAGGTCACTTCTTGAGGACTTACCTCGGATGTTGTCGAACGGCTTTTACGGCTATTCGATCACTTTTTCCTTCCCCTTGTCCAATTGTGGCCCTCTTAGCTCTTGAGCTAATTCAAACAAATTCAATTTATCAAAACCTCATTGTGCTAGCTTATGGCGAATATGACAAGGAATTTAAATGGTCATATGGCCACCCTTTAGCTTGAATACACAATGGTCATGCACATTTTATACTACATCAAGCAATTCAATACAATTTATTCGAGCATCAAGGAAAAGCTAAGGCCTTCAATAGGCTACCCAAGGCCGAATATACTTGTCCATGTTGAGGCCAATTATGCACTTAATACCACACAAAACAGCATGCATTTTACTAGTTAATGCTTTGCATATTGTAGCTCAAAACTTACAATATAGCATCAAGCACTCATATGTGTGCTAGGCAGAATGTGCTTACAATTTCACAATTATTCTTCAACATCTTCTTCTTTAAACAAACTTATTCATCACTTCCTTCATAACCAAAACATCATGTGCAAACATATATATACATATATGAGCATGGCGAATTTCAAGGTGTCCATAGCCATCCAAAACACAAATTTTAACTAACATGCAAGAAGCATGAACCATGCTCATGAATGCATCATGGCGAATATGACAATCATGCTCCTTTTCAACTTCAATCATGATAAAACAAAAGAAAGCTCAAAATCTTACTCAAGAGTAGACAATCCATCATTGCATGCATCATCATCAAGCTTCACACTTAGCATGCAATGGCTTTATCACCATAACAACTTTGGCCAAATACCATTTCCATGGCTTAACAAAGATTTGAGCCATGGCTAACATGCACATCAAGTTAGCAACCAAAACATGCATGAAACTCCTAACACAACCTCATACATACCTTAATCTTGATGCAAACTTAGCCAAATCTCCTTCTAGATCTCTTCCAAACCAAGCATGAAGCAAAAATCCTCCTTCTTCCTTAGTTTTGGCTCAAAGAAAGGATGAACAAAATTTTTTCTTTCCTTCTCTACAACTCACGGCAATGGGGGGATTACCACACTCACACACATTTTTTTCATTTTTATCACCCATACACCTTTGTTTATTATTTCACCCTAATGCACCAACAAAACATGTTTCATGACATGTTTAGCCCATCCTCCTTGTCATGGCGGCCACCACCTATAAAAGGGGAATTTGACATGCAAGTCCATTATTTTGCATGCATGCTTTAATTAGTCATCACACATTTCCTATCATACTTTCAAAGTTCATTACTAAGTCCTTTCTTGTGGAATTCACCCTTATAACACTAAATCAATCATCATAAAATGTCATACATGAGCACACACATATTATAGGCATCAAAATAAATTTTTAATTATTTTTATGCCTCGGTTTTGTGGTCCCGAGACCACCTTCCGACTAGGGTCAATTTTGGGCTGTCACAATCTCGTTCTGAAGGCAGTCTTGGGTATGTCCGAATCTCGGATTCGCAATTGATAATAGCCCGATCTCAAATCTATTTTAGAGAACACCGAGGCTCCCTTCAGTTGATCGAACAAGTCATCAATACGTGGCAACGGATATTTGTTCCTTATCGTCGCTTTATTAAGCTGACGATAGTCGATGCACAGCCGCATGGTTCCATCCTTCTTCTTCATGAACAACACTGGCGCACCCCAAGGCGAAAAACTCGGGCGAGCAAAACCTCTATCCACCAATTCTTGCAACTGAGCTTTCAACTCCTTTAATTCCGTTGGTGCCATACGATACGGAGCTATCGAAATTGGAGTGGTACCAGGTACCAATTCGATGCCAAATTCTATTTCTCGAATAGGTGGTAAACCCGGCAATTCTTCAGGGAAAACATCCGGGTATTCACAAACCACGGGCACACGATTCAGGTTTCTTTTCGATTCCTTGTCATCGAAAGCACGACGCAAGGTACGCGCCGCACCCTTTTCTTACATATTTACGGGCCAACATCGGCGATATTACGGTGGCAACCCTTTAAGTCCGTAGACTCAACCCGAATTATTTCATTATTCGCGCACCTCAAATCGATAGTCTTGCTCTTGCAATTTACAACCGCATCGTGCATGGTCAACCAATCCAAACCAAGAATAACGTTGAACTCATCGAAGCGGCAAAAGCATCAAGTCCGCCGGAAAACAAGAACCTCGGAACACTAGGGACTTTTCTTGCACACTTTGTTGACAAGCACGTAATGACCCAAGGGTTTGACACCGAATTACAAACTCAAGAGATTCAATAGGCAAAGTCTTCTTTGGATGCTAAGGTTTCACATATATATGAATGAGTAGAACCGGGGTCAATCAAAGCAATCACATTTGTATTGAAAAGAGTAAAAGTACCGGTAATGACATCGAGAGGCAAGCATCCTCACGTGCGCGTATGGCATAAGTCCTTGCAGAGCACGAGCCTCGGATCCGATGGTAGCATCTCTAGATCCTCTCGACCGCCACCGAAATTGCCCATATTTCTAGGTGGCCTACCTCGGCGATGGTAGCACCCGGGTTTCCACTCGACTTACATTCTGTTCATGCATCCTCGGGCAATCCTTCATAAAGTGGTCACCGACCCACACTTATAGCGAAGCGATCACGAAACCAACAGCTCCCGAATGCCATTTGCCACAATGTGGACACTCCGCCTCTCTCGGCGATCATTTCCACCATCGGCGATCAAGTGACTCGTGTGGTCACAGGGGTCCATCGCGTCCTCGTCTAGAAAAGCCCAAACGCCTCTAGACCGGCTCTCATCATCTCGAAATCTCTTTGATGCTTGTTGAAGAGACTTTCCGAGGACCTCTTCGAATTCTCCGGTTCCCACATCAGCTTTTTGTTTCTCCTTTCTAAGCTCTTGACTTTACAAGCTCGCTCAACAAGTACTACGAACTCTCGTATCTCGAGAATGCCAACGAACATCCTTATATCATCATTCAGCCCATCCTCGAAGCGTTTACACATAATGGCTTGGACGAAATGCATTCTCGCGCATCTGGCTAAGCCTCACAAATTTTCGTTCGTGAGTCGATGAATCGACATAGAACCTTGCTTAAGGTCAAGGAATTCCCTTCGCTTTTGGTCGATGAATCTCGATCGATATACTTTTTGAACTCGGTTTGAAAGAATTCCCAAGTCACTTGCTCTCTAGGTACCACGAAGTCGAGTACTCCACCAATAGTAGGCGGACTCACGTAGCAAGGAGATGGTACACTTTAAGCACTCATCGGTGTACAGGATAGCTCATCGAGCACCGGATAGTGTTATCCAACCAAAATTCAGCTCGCTTCGGCATCATCATCATCCGTAGCCTTAAATTCAGTGGCCCCATGTTTTCGAATCCTATCGATTGGGGCTTACTTGACCTTATTTGGTCATCACCGGAGGTATTGTAGGTCTGGGGTTGCATTTGTCGGGAATGGAGGTTGTGGAACAGCCGTGTTAGTTCGAATGTATTGATTAAACCATTCGTTCATCACACTATAAAAGGCTTGCCTAGCCTCGTCATTCGGATTGCTGGCCATAGGTTGAGAGTCCGCGGCGCTGTCCCTTCTTGCGCGGAGCAGCGCCACACTCTCCACATCATCAGCTATCGCTTCGGTTGGGATCGAGATCCATTGCTATAAACAAACACAAAGTCAAATTGTCGAAATCACCACACTATCGAGTCATCATTTAATGGCATGTATAGCTAGACCCCAAACACATCACAGAGTCCTAGAATCGACTAAACCGTGGCTCGATACCAATAAAATTGTAACACCCCGAACCCGAGACCATCGCCGGTGTCGGACACGAGGGGTTAACAAGCCAAGTTCACATGTTTTGCCCACCAATTTGACATTTCCAGTCAGGCTGGAAAACTGCGTCACCGTCGTCTTAAAAATCATATCTCGAGTTTCAAAACTCGGAAACTGGTTTCGTTAATTTTCCCTGAATTTAGACTCATATATCCATCCATGGATTTATTTCTAGAATTTTTGGTCAGGCCAATTGGTACAGTTTATTAGTTAAAGTCACCCATGTTACAGGGATCGACTGCTCTGACCTTTGCGTGTTATAACTTGAATATCTCTCTGTACAGGGCTTTAATACTGGTGCCATTTGTTTCTAATGAAACTAGACTCAAAATGGAATCTGTACATATAAGGCACGACTCCTAATTCTTTCTGGATAATTTATAGTAAATTTTTAAAGATGCGACAGGGGACCCAGAAACCGTTCTGGCCCTGTCTCAAAATAGCTTTAATATCTCTTAACATGTAACTCCTATGACCATTTCGTTTCTTCCATATGAAAATAGACTCATCACGGTTCATTTACATAGCTTATTCACTATTTAATACCATTCCTAAAAATTTTGGTGATTTTTTACATTCACGTCACTGCAGCTGGCAGCATCTGTTTTTAAGGTAGGTCTTACCTATTTTGTAGTCTCCATGAGCCAACTAGTCTTGCCATACATAGGTTCATATATGATCATTTTAACCATACCAATGGCTGATCATGTGACCAACACTCCCATTCCCAATCCATAATCACATCATGACACCATATATATACATACAAACCAAAAATAGTCCAAGTTCATGCTTCCTTTTATGAGCCATTTTCGCATGGCCGTATACATATACATCACCACATTTTTAAACCAACAAGGGGTAGTCCTATACATGCCATTTCAAAGTTCAAACAAAATTTATACCAAAATAGAGGCGTTGATAGTGTGGATGACTTGACTTTATTGATCCCGAATCCGATTGCTATCGAGCGAAATCTATAAAACAGAGAGCCAAAGTAGCGGGTAAGCATTTTTATGCTTAGTAAGTCTCAAGGAATATAATCAACTCTAATTACAGCAATACATTCACATAGCCAAATGCATCATTTCATTAATACACATTCTTACTTCACACTTCATCATTATATACTTTCACAAATTATCAATCAATTCAATAACTGAAATTCATTAGTCGATTGAGCGAATGTTGCTCAAACATGTCGACTTTCAATGCACATATAAACGTACCTTATTCTTTGGGCTTCTCGAGTGTACTAATTGAATTTATTACAGCAACCAACACTCACCTCCAGCCCAAGATTCTTGAATATAACCGGATATAAGCATGTGCACAAATGCCTTGGTCTTAGCCGGATAGAATGACTTCATACGAATGCCTTGGTCTTAGCCGGATATAGCCGCTAGCACAATTGCCTTCGGTCTTAACCGGATATAGTTTCCAGCATAATTGTCTTGGGCTTAGCCGGATATCATTCAATTTCTCATGCACACATACATCAATAATCATTGGACATACATATTTCATTTTCGTTACTAAGGCTCAAACACAATTATAATCATTAGCATAATCGCCGGGACTTAGCCGGGTAGAATTGAATACTCATACACACATAAATCAATAATCAATACATCCATATTTCATTCCACATAATTCAATTAAGGTCACTTCTTGAGGACTTACCTCGGATGTTGTCGAACGGCTTTTACGGCTATTCGATCACTTTTTCCTTCCCTTGTCCAATTGTGGCCCTCTTAGCTCTTGAGCTAATTCAAACAAATTCAATCTATTAAAACCTCATTGTGCTAGCTTATGGCGAATATGACAAGGAGTTTAAATGGTCATATGGCCACTCTTTAGCTTGAATACACAATGGTCATGCACATTTTATACTACATCAAGCAATTCAATACAATTTATTCGAGCATCAAGGAAAAGCTAAGGCCTTCAATAGGCTACCCAAGGCGAATATTCATGTACATGTTGAGGCCAATTATGCACTTAATACCTCACAAAACAGCATGCATTTTACTAGTTAATGCTTTGCATATTGTTGCTCAAAACTTATAATTAGCATCAAGCACTCATATGTGTGCTAGGCCGAATGTGCTTGCAATTTCACATTCATTCTTCAACATCTTCTTCTTTAAACAAACATATTCATCACTTAGTTCATAACCAAACATCATGTGCAAACATATATATACATATATGAGCATGGCGAATTTCAAGGTGTCCATAGCCATCCAAAACACAAATTTTAACTAACATGCAAGAAGCATGAACCATGCTTATGAATGCATCATGGCGAATATGACAATCATGCTCCTTTTCAACTTCAATCATGATTAAACAAAAGAAAACTCAAAATCTTACTCAGAGTAGACAATCCATCATTGCATGCATCATCATCAAGCTTTACACTTAGCATGCAATGGCTTTATCACCATAACAACTTTGGCCAAATACCATTTCCATGGCATAACAAAGATTTGAGCCATGGCTAACATGCACATCAAGTTAGCAACCAAAACATGCATGAAACTCCTAACACAACCTCATACATACCTTAATCTTGATGCAAACTTAGCCAAATCTCCTTCTAGATCTCTTCCAACCCAAGCATGAAGCAAAAATCCTCCCCTTTTCCTTAGTATTTTCGGCCAAGAAGTGAAAATAGATGAACAAATTTTTTTTCTTTTCTTTCTTTAGGATATTCGGCCAAGGGCTATGGAGAAAGATGAACACTTTTTTTTTTTTTGTTTCTCATCCTACTAACATTAATTTTTTTTCCATACTCTTATTTTATTATTTCTAACATCCACCACTAGCAAAACATGTTTAAGACATGTTTTCTTTTGCCCATATTCATCACCATGGCCGGCCACTTCCCTCTCTTTGGGTAAATTGACATGCAAAACCATACTTTTGCATGCATGTACTATTAGACCTTTGAAGATTGGCCTATCACCTTTCAACAATGTTTCATATAAGTCCATCTAAATAAATTCACATGGAAATGATCAAATTAATGCATGCAACTTTCACACGTGCATTTGCTAACATCATAAACATAGAATATAACTTCTAATTACTTATAAGACTCGGTTTAACGGTCCCGACACCACTTCCCGACTAGGGTCAAATTAGGGACGTCACACTAAACTTCGATGGGGCATCAAATGCCGTAGGTAATGGAATTGGGGCAGTCTTGGTATTCCCAAATGGAGATCATTATCCATTCACTAGTAAATTGGATTTTGATTGTACGAATAACATGGTGGAATACGAAGCGTGCATTATGGGTATTCGTGCAGCCATACAGCGCAAGATTAAAGTACTAGAAGTGTATGGGGATTTTGCGCTAGTGATTTATCAACTCAAGGGAGAATGGGAGACCAGAGACCCCAAGTTGATCGACTATCAGAAACTGGTCCTTGAATTGGTCAAAGAGTTCGATGAAATTACCTTCTGCTACCTTCCGCGAGACGAAAATCAGATGGCCGATGCTTTGGCCACCTTAGCTTCCATGATCAATGTAAACAAACAAGAAGATGTCAAACCCATCCGGATGAGCATTTATGAAATTTCGGTCCAGTGTTACAATATTGAAGAAGATGAAGAAAAAGATGATCACTCTTGGCATCACGATATATTGCAATACGTGAAGAATTGTGAGTACCCGGACCAGGCAAGCGAGAATGACAAAAGGACGCTGAGAAGATTGGCCATCGACTATGTCTTAGATGGGGAGATCCTATACAAAAGAAGAAAGGACCAAGTGCTATTAAGATGCATAGACGCTATAGAGGCTAAGAAAATCTTGGAAGAAGTCTATGAAGGCGTCTGTGGGACACACACTAATGGCTTTACAATGGCCAGGCAAATTATGAGATTCGGGTATTATTGGTCCACTATGGAGAGAGACTGTGTCAATTATGCCAAGAGATGTCATAAATGCCAAATCTATGGAGATAAAATTCATGTGCCTCATTCACCGCTGCGTGTCATGACTTTCCCGTGGCCTTTCTCTATGTGGGGATGGATGTGATTGGACCGATATCGCCTAAGGCTTCTAATGGGCATTAGTTCATCTTTGTGGTTATTGACTACTTCACCAAATGGGTAGAAGCCGCTTCGTATGCTAGTGTTACAAAATTGGCAGTGAGTAAATTTCTAAAAAAGGAGATCATATGTCGATATGGAATGCTAGAAAGGATCATATCTGACAATGCATTAAACTTGAACAATAGTACGATTGCAGAAGTCTGCAGTTAATTCAAGATTAGACACCACAACTCGTCACCATACCGCCCAAAAATGAATGAGGCAGTGGAAGCAGCCAATAAAAATATTAAGAAGATTATGGGGAAGATGACCGAGGCCTACAAAGATTGGCATGAGAAGTTACCATTTCCCCTTTTTGCTTATCGAACATCAGTTAGAACCTCAACTGGGGCAACGCCTTTCTCTTTGGTCTACGGAATGGAAGCGATCTTGCCAATTGAAGTTGAGATCCCGTCCCTTCGAGTGTTGTCGGAACTAAAGTTGGATGAAGTAGAATGGATCCAGTCTCGATATGATCAATTGAACTTAATTGAGGAAAAGAGGCTAAGAGCTAACCGTCATGGTTAGATGTACCAAAAACGAATGATGCGGGCATATGACAAAAAGGTTCGCCCTAGAGAATTCCATGAGGGAAACCTGGTTTAGAAAAAGATCCTTCCCATACAAAAAGATTTTTGAGGAAAATGGATGCCTAATTGGGAGGGGCCTTACGTGGTGAAGAAAGCTTTCTCCGGAGGAGCATTGATCCTAGCCGAGATAGATGGTAAAAACCTGCCCCATCCCGTAAATTTAGATTCCGTCAAGAAGTATTTTACCTAAAAAAGAATGGAAAGGCTAAGGCGAAAACCCGCAAAGGGCGCTTTCAAAAAAAAATGGAGAGGCCAAGGTGAAAACCCGCAAAGGGCACTTTGAGACTAAAGGGGATTTTGAGTTGAAAACCCGAAAACGGGCAGCTCAAATTTTGAATATGGGGCATGTGGTAGTCTTGTCCTCCCAAAATTAACAAGAGGGAAAGACAGTACATCTTGGAGCATTAAAAAAATACGCGGGATCTCCTGAACACACATTTAGTTCGAAAGAGCCTTTGAGAAATTGGAATAGTGAAGCTTGTGCTGCGATATCTGGGGCACCTTTTTCTCATCTTATTTTGTGCCTTAGCAGATTTGCTATCCCGTTTAATGTATTCACTTCGAGTTTTGCTCAATAAAATTCCATCTTGTCCATTATGATAATCTCTTTCGAGCATTTTCTGTTAAAATCACGATTTTTTGGACTTATAATATTCACACAAAAGAAGTTATGAATATTACTCTGAAAGGTTTCAAAATAGTACAAGAACCTGAAACAGGGCCACTAGTCAGGACTAATCAGGATCAAAAGTTAGAAACATTGGAAAAAGAATAGTCCAAATCATGACTATTACTTCAAATTTTCTCTCAAAGACAACGGCTAAGCAAGAAGACGCGATAGCACATCAATGATAGAATCCGGATGAATTATGAGTAATGATACCTTAAGCTTTTAAAAAGGAATTACTCTCATGACATTTCTACATTCATAATCATTCACTTAGTTAGGAGCACTTGATCCATTTCGATCATAGCATTCTAATTATTTAACATAAGCACCATGCCTAGTTAGGAACATTTGACTCATTCCAATCATAGCATCCTAATTATTTGACACAAGCATAGGCCTATGAAACCGATTTTACATGTCTTGTCTCCCTGAAGTTGCAGTGGAGCAGTTCGATGACGGCGAATCTTGTCTTCCTGAAGTTGTAGTGAAACAGATTTAAGCCACCATCCTAGCTCCCTAAAGTTGTAGTGGAGTAGGCTGAAGAGTGTAGATCTTGTTTCCCTGAAGTTGCAGTGGAGCGGATTGAAAATGGCGAATCTTGTCTTCCTGAAATTTTAGTAAAGTAGATTTAAGCCACCATCCTAGCTCCCTAAAGTTGTAGTGGAGTAGGCTGAAGATTGCAGATCTCGTCTCCAGTGGAGCAGATCAAAGAAAACAAGCCTTAACCCCCTAAGTAGTAGGGCAACAGGCCGAAGATCGCAAGATCTTGTCTCCCTAAAGTTGCAGTGGAGCAGATCGAAGTCACAATCCTTATCTCTCTGAAGTTGCAGTAGAGCAGGATAAAAACACACGAACCATGTCTCTCTGAAGTTGCAGTGGAGCATATTGAAGCTACTTGAAGAAAAGAAGTGCCAAAAGAAGTCGACTCAGCACGTCCTGGCAAAATTGGCCCATTTATAGTCTTTGCTCTATTCTCGTTACACGACAATGAGCAAAGAGGGGTAGCTGTAAACGGGCCAATTTGCCCGGTCCAACGTCAGAACCAAAATAAAAAAATAATAATAATAAAAGATAAAATAATAATTAAGTAAATGTCCATTTACAAATCTAGCCCAAATACAAGACCAAAAATTTTAAATCATAGCAGCCCATTTTACAGTCCAATTACAAAAATTATGGCCCAACTGCAAGAATAGGCCCGAAAAGTCCAAAATGTCAATGCTTCAGAAACCCTAGGGCTCTCTCCCACTTTGTGCCGCAGCCGAGCCCCCCCAACGCCTCCATACACTCCAGTCTCTAGCAACTATGCCAAGCGTTCAGCATCGTACGACCAGCGCACAGCCCTCATATGCCACGTCCACCCTCTGTACACCTCATGCCAAGGGCCAGCGCATGTCCTCTACCCCGTACCTGAGAACAAGACAAACACAGCAGTAGCAAAAACCAAGAAAATTCTTGTATTTTGATTTTTGATTTTTTCTTTTTTTAGTTTCGGCTATAAAGCCAAGAACGGATCGATTGTATTTGGTTACGCACATTTACAAACACACGCAATAGAGGGCAATCGAATATAAAAAACAAAAAGAGAAAGGTGATTTTGCTTTCTTTTTTTTTCATACCCTATTTTCTTTTTCTTCTTTCTATTACCGGCATTGATTCAAATCCATCATCATTACATTTAGAAAAATAAAAGAATAGGGATAAGATAATACCTAGCGAATATGCCGTAGACCTCTTTTTGTTTCATCGAAATTGAGGTCAAAATGGAGTCACGAGGCTAAAAAATGTCCCTCAAGGCATGAAAATACCGATTGCCATCTAGGGAGATGAATCGGTGCTTGAAAAGGAGGGCTAGAGGTCGGCTAGTGAAGCAAAATAGGGGCTAGGGTTAAGATGGCTGATTGCCATTCTTTTTGTTTTTTGAGAAAGAAACGAAACGGCGCCGTTTCAAAGTGGAAGGTCCGCGCGTTGACCAGCTCCAGGACCCAAACCCTCGCCATTATGCCCCTAATGGTTTATTTTCGATGGAAGCCCTTCCCCTTTCGCGACGCATTTAAATCAGTTCTGCTTGTGTTTCTTTTATTTTTTAAAATTTTCCCTATAATTTACGCGCGTTTACATTTTAGTCTGCGCTTGTGTGCTGTGTTTTGGGAGCCTGGAATATTTCCAGTTTGAGCCCCTGCGCATTTGCGTGCTTTACTTATCGATCCCTTTTGTTATTATTACTTTATTTTTAAATTATCCCTTTTGTTTTGGGTTAATTCTGATTAAATACTTTTAGCTTATAACTTTTATTCTTAATTACTCATTTGTATAATTGTTTTGAAGTTTTTTTGTGTTAATATTTCGCATTTCTTTTATTTTCTATATATATATATATATATATATATATATATATATATATGTACATGCATAACTTTGTTTTGTTTTATAAAGTCATCTTAAATTTCTTTTTGGGTTAAGCTATTTTAATATCCTTATATAATCTCTTGTTTAAATGTTAATATATGTATATGTGTATACTTTGTATTAAAGTTAATTTTATTGCATGTATATATTATCAACCTTATATTATTTTACGATATGATTTCTTTTAAATTTATTCTTATACTTTATTATATAATCCTTCGTAGTATATATTTTTAAGCTATTATCATATATGTATATACATTTATGGATATCCGTATTTAATCTATACGTTACTAAACCCGTGTATTTTATACATATATTTTCTTTATATATATATAATCATATTCTTAAACCTATTGTGTAATTTATAATAAAATTAATTTAGTCCAATACATGTTATCATTTCTATGGTATTTCATATGTACTTGCTTTTAAATTTATATGTATAATATATTAACACACTTATTACTTTAATAGATTTTTTATTTTATTTTATACTGAAATACTTTTTGCTTTACGATTTATCAAGTATTTTCTTTATATATATATGAAATAATTTTAGAAACTTCATTTTTCTTTATAATTATAAATTATTATTTTTGAGTATATCTTTATATTATATTGCTTTTGTGTTTATATAGTCCATTATTTTAAATGTTTTGATATAAGGATATGTATAATTTTTAGACTAATTTTAAAAATATGTATATATATCTTATTATTAATCTCATGTTTTTACAATAGATTTACATGTACATACGTTTTTAAATCTATTTTGTGTGTTATGTCTCATCTTGTATCCTTATTATTCTTTTGCATTATATACTATCAAAGTTAGCATGTAGTTTGTCAACTTATAAATATACTTGTGTTTAAAATATTTTACATGCAATTTGATTCAAACTTTCATTCTATAATATCTATTTCAAAAATTATATGTCTATCCCTAGTTTCTTTTTTATATATACAAATTTGTCAACCTACATTTTATGTATCCATTTATTCGTCGTTATTTTAAAATAGTTTTACGCCATATTACTTCTTTGATTTGCATTTTGTTTTGTGTATCTAGTAGTAGTCATATTGCATTATGCCATGCATGTTTTTGTTGCATTATTTATTTATTCGTTGTTTTATATTGCCATATTAATTATTCTCCATGCATGATTGAAATTGAGCTATATTTCCAAGTTAGTTATACTTAGTTGTAAGTGTTTGTTAGTTGGTTAAATAAATTGTATTGCCTCCACTCTTTCATTGCCGTATTTTATGCGTACACATATTACCCCATATCATCGTTTTTCACTTGGTTTATGAAATGTGGTTTTATAAAATCCAAATTTTTATTATTAATTTCGTCTTATTGCGAGTCGCATTAATATGTTTTAAGCTATTTTTATAATTATTCGTTTAAAAATTCTTTAAAACGAAGGCCAGATTTGATATTTGGCAACTCGCGGAATTGTGCCCTAACGTGCTGGTTTGCAATTTCTCGTTTGCTCAAAATAATTGAATGTCGCTTTTGAATTTCATTCATGTTTTCTAAAGACTCTTTAAAACGAAGGTAATACTCGATGTTTGGCAATTTGGGAGTCGTGCCCTATCGTGCTGGGTTGCAATTTCCCGTTCGTTCAAAACAATCGAATATTCCTTTAAAATTTCACCCATGTCTTTAAAGATTCTATAAAACGAAGGTAATGTTCGATGTTTGGCAATTCGGGGAATCGTGCCCTATCGTGCTGGGTTTTAATTTCCTGCTGGTTCAAAATGATCGAATATCCCCTTTAGAATTTCACCCATGTTTCCTAAAAATTCTAAAAAATAAGGCAATGCGCGATGATTAGAAATTCGAGGAATCGTGCCCTACTGTGCTGGGTTTCGATTTTTTCGTTGGACTAAATAATCGGGCATCTTTTTGCAGTTTTCAATATATAAATTTTTGAAAGTCAAAATTTATCATTGTTTCTGAGGGCATAAAGGACCATGTCCCATTGTGCTGGATGTGGTGCTATATTCCTCTTAAGCAAGAGAATTTTGACGACCAACCCGGGCTATTCAAATCTTTGTACAAAGAACTACATTTCAAAAACATTTTAAATCTTAGAAATAAGAACAATATTTAATCAATTTGGTACCAATTTTGGGCGTAGTGAGGGTGCTAATCCTTCCTCATGCGTAACTGACTCCCGAACCCGTTTTCTCAAAATTTTGTAGACCAAAATCGTTGTTTTTAGTAAACCAAAAATGTTTTATTAAAATAACCAAATTCTTAGGTGACCCGATCACACCAAAACAAAAAGATCGGTGGCAACTCCATTTTCGTATTTCAAAAAGTCAATTCCCCGTTTTTTTATTAAATTTAAAATTTTATAAAAAAGATGGTTTCGACACTTGTTATATTTGATTCTAGTCGGATTAAATCATGTTTTCTTCTGGACTTCTTTTCTCTGAGGAATTTTCGAGATCTTCTATATTTTCCTATGAGTTAGGTTTTTGATTTTCCAGCATAGTATCGTATCTTGGATTTCTTTATTCGGTTTTCTTGTTATCTTTATTCCATAATTTGTCAATTATGACTTATGTTCGAAGTGCACTCTTCAGCTCGTGATAATCATGACAAGCATGACTCTACTTTTGATTTGATCTTGGTAATGTGGTGATTTTAATATTGGAATTTCTCAAATTTCTGTGTAAGGATTTGACAATAGTAAAAGCATAAGTGATAAAAGTGCAAGTTTCAATTGGTATGGTGGATTATTTCTCTCAAGTAAATCAATTATAATTAATGACTTCAATTGAGATATTTTGGTTACTTCAGCTAATACAATTGAGATGGTTTTGATTAGCGTAAGAAATAAATAGTAAAGGGCTACATGATGAATTGTTTAGTAACTAGAAGAAAGGATTACTTGAAATGTCATTCAACGGTGTTTAGATTGGCTCGGGTGTTTAATCTGTATGAATTATTTATTTGAAATATTTCATATGACAATTATGTCAGGATCATTTTTTTTAAGTTTGATAATAGAATTTCATTTCTTTACGAGTAAAAGGCAAATAGTCTGAACGACAAGTGTATATCTCTTAGAAAATTTTGGATATGAGTTGAAGCTACTAAGAATGATAAAGTTTTCATCTTACAAAAACTGAAAAGTTTATTACATGTTAGAAAGGTTTGGACAAATGAAAATATTGCTAACCAAAGCGTCTAAACTGGACTAGTCTGCATTGAGTAAAGATTTCCTAATTTTCAGTAATGCACTGTTGTATGAATGGTGATGTGTTCCATGCAAATAAGGTAATGTGATAGTTTGGAGCATTCGATGTCACAGAAAATTTGAGTTGTTGATGGGGTTAAAATCGAGTATTAGGATCTACCAGAATTATCTTTGCTAGTATTGATATTAGGATGAGAATGAGAAGGATTATTTTCAAGGCTATTCAGAATTATTTCCGTAGCGGAAAGACGAAAATGTGATAGTGAGTAGTAAACTAAAATAGTACAGTGAGGATCAACTTCTGATGTTGAATTTTAGATTGGATCTGATTCATGGTATTATTATTTCGAGGCTTATACAGAAAGAATTGTATGAAGCTTACAGTGAAAATTTGCCTATTCATTCAGAGAGTAATGGCGTGTACTATAATTTGATTCAGATGTTATTGGATTATGATTTATCGATGATGAAAATTTGTATGATTATTTTGGGAAGAGTGCAGGTCCCTTTGATTGTTGGATTTCTTGAAATTCTAGTCTCCATTAACCAAATTGAGATCTGGGTTTTATGTCAAGATAACAAGTGAAACTGAGAAGGGTTGAAAATTTAAGAATAATTTAGATATGAGTCCGTAGGCTTTCAGAATATATGAGAAATTATAGAGATATATTGGAGGCACCGCCTGAGCGAAAGATCTTCGGCATTGAATATGAAATTGAGGAATCTAAATGAAGACCACTTTTCTGGTAAGATTTTAGGGGACGAAAATCCCTAAAGGGGGGAGAGTTGTGATATCTCGAATTAGGGCCTAATCGGAATAGTAGTTTCAGGACCAAAAATCCAAGATAGAAATAATTATTTTATGATTATTTTGAGGTCTATGATATGATTTCATGATTGTGTGAAAATTTCGTGAAGAAATTCTATGCATAAAGAGCTTAATTTGAAGTTAAGGACTAAATTGAATAAGTTACAAAACTTGCATTCTAGAAGTTTCTAGTATGAAATTGCTTTGAAATATTAATTAGGAGGTCTTAAATAGAAAATTGACCAATTTCTAAGTTTATGGACAAAAATTGGACATGGATGGAATTTTTGAAAGTTTAATAAAGAAGGGCATTTTGGTCATTTTGATATTAAATGAAATAAAATGGGAAAAATAACACAAAAGTGACCATCTTCTCCATAAGTTGCTGCCAAATTTTGCTCTCCACCATAGCTAGGGTTTCAACACTTTTAAGCCTTGATTGTAAGTGATTTCTATGCCCGTTTTTAATGTTCTTTACATTTTTGAAATCCTTGTAGCAAGGTTTACCTGTTTCTACCAATATTTTGAGCTAGGGTTTATATTTAAAAATTTACCCATGAATGATATGCATGAATTTTGATGTTTTATGGTAGAATATGAAGCTTGAGATTGTGTTAAACAACTTTTGCTAAGTGCTTTTACGTAAAAACGACTAAAATGACATAATCGGTAAAAATACCTAATGTTCATAAGTACATGTTAGAGTGAGAATTGGATGTTGCTGTAGAAGGGAAAAATTTTCACATACGAGGCAAGTTCAAATGTAAATATTGTAATATAACCGTTATTTTAAATCATTTAATGCTATTTATACAATATTATGATTGTTATCATGCAATTCTATGCTTTGTGGTCATTGTTGGACAACATGCAAAAATTTTATGAATTATGCGAAAAATGTGAAAGACTACTGAAGTATCGTCATGGGTATTCCAAGGAGAATGGTAAAGGAGTACGAACGAGGAAAGTCCCGTTGAACCTTAGGAATAGATTCGGATATTTGGGCATCCGAACTCGTTGAGTTGAGTCTGAGTTCACTTATGGATGCGAACGTCCGAACTCGTTGAGTTGAGTCCGAGTTCGTGAGATGTAACTAGGCATCCAAGCTCGTTGAGTTGAGTCTGAGTTTGCTTATGGGCGGGTTACATGGTAGCTTGGCTACATATGTGGCACTTATGTGCAAACTTTCCATGTATCCGAGTTATATTCCGATGTGTTTAACGGGTAAAATTCTAGTGAAATGGAAGAATACTCAAGATGCAAGTGACGTATTGGTAAGTGTTGTGGAATGGTCACTTTGGATAGGTATGTACTTAACCCTCGGGTTGAGACTTGATACGACAACAATAATGTAGTAAGACGATGAACGATGAATAGAAATGTGATATATGTTTTGGTGATATTATGCTAATGTTGGTTGGTATAATTGCTTTGTTAAGTTATTTGTTATTTGCATGTGAACTTACGAAGCATTTATGCTTACTCCTTCCCTTCCATTCCTTGTAGTTTTGACAAGCCGATTTGGAAATCAGGACGGTCGGAGGCACGCTTACACTATCAACGGACCATCTCGGTATGGTGGCTTGCATATTTTGGGAATATGGCATGTATACCATTATAATCCTTTTGTGTATATAATCTTATGATATAGCTCATGGATGGCATGGAAATGTTTGAGAATGATTAGCTATTGGAGTGGCTAATCGAGATTATATTTGATAACACGTATGGTTTATGTGCTAACTAATCTATGGAAATCCATAAAATGGTGAAATTGGCTATAAAACAGAATCACACAACAGCAGTGACGTGAGTTTGAAAAATCACTAAAAATAGTAGAGATAGAATTAGATGATGAATAAAATATGGAATTGAATCTTAATGAATCTATTTTTACGTGGAAGAAACAGAATAGGTAAAAGAGTAGTATTATATGAGCTATTTACGTTTTGGTGAAATAGGGTCAGAGCAATTTCTGGATTCCCTGTTCTGACTTTATAAATTTACCATAATTTGTGTAAAAATAATTAGGACTCACAATTTATATTTATAGATTCCTTATTGAGTTTATTTTTAAGTGAAACAAACGACATAGTCATTGGATTTCTGTACAGAATTAAATTTGATTCGTAGTGCACAGGGGTCAGAGTAGTCTAACCCTGAAACAGGGGAGACTTTAACTAATAAACTGTACTAATTGTCCCAACCAAAAATTCTATAAAAACATAAGTAGATAGATATATGAGTCTAATTTCAAGAAAATTTTACGGATCTTAATTTTGAATTTCAGAACTCGAGATATGAATTTTTAAGTGATTGTGACGCAGTTAGCCAGCTTGTCTGGAAATTTTAAAAATAAATTGTTTGAGCTGTTTAATTAATGAATTAAGTCTGTTAACACCTTGTGCTCGACTCCGGCGATGGTCTCGGGTACGGGGGTGTTACAGACTTGATTCTGAGTATGGACTGGTTAGCTCTGCATGATGCTGTTGTGAATTGTAGTTGAAATCATATTGTGTTTAAATGTCAAAATGGTGAAAAGCCTTGAATTGAGTCAGATAGACTGGATAGTATATCTACTGTTATATCGGCTAAGTCAGCACATAAATATGTTAGGAAAGGTTGTGAAGTGTATCTCGCTTATATATTTGATTCTAGAGTTTCTAAGTTAAAGTTAGAACCAGTTGCGGTGGTATGTGAGCATACAGATGTGTTTCTAGAGGAATTACCAAGGTTACCGTCAATCAAAGAGGTTGAATTCACTATTGAATTAATGTCGGGAACATCTCTAATATCGATAGGTCCTTATAGAATGGCATCTACAGAATTAAAAGAGTTGAAAGCAGAGCTACAAGAGTTGATAGATAGGGCTTTTGCTCGACCCAGTTTTTCTCCTTGGAGTGCTCTTATGTTATTTGTTAAGAAAAAGGATGGATCCATGTGATTATGTATTGATTATCGATAGCTCAAAAAAGTCACGATCAAGAACAAGTATCCATTACAACATATTGACAATCTATTTGATCAGTGAAAGGTGCGACAATATTCTCAAAGATTGATCTTTGTTCTGGTTATTATCAGTTATGAGTTAAGGACTTATATGTACGAAAATCGTGTTCAGAACTAGGTACAGACATTATGAGTTTCTTGTAATGCCATTTTTTTTTAACTAATGCACCTACTATATTTATAGGCTTGATGAATAGAATATTCAGACCATATTTAGACAGAGTTATTGTTGTGTTTATTGATGATATTCTGATCTATTCGCGAGATGAGACAGAGTATGCCTATCATTTGAGAATATGCCCAGCATTTGAGAATTGTTTTGCAAAATTTACGCGAAAAACAATTGTTTGCTAAGTTTAGCAAATGTGAGTTTTGGCTTCAAGAAGTTGGATTTTTGGGACATGTTGTATCGATCGATGGCATTAGAGTTGATCTGAGCAAAATTTCAGCTGCGGTAGATTAAAAGCCTTCATGAAATGTATTTGAGGTCAGAAGTTTTCTAGGTTTAGTCGGATATTACAGAAGATCCGTCAGGGGATTCTTGATGATTGCTACGCCGTTGACGAGATTGTTGTAAAAAGATGTTAAATTCGAATGGTTCGAGAAATGACAGGAAAGCTTTAATCATTTGAAAGCATTGTTAATAGAGGCACCTGTGTTAGTTCAACTAGAGTCCAATAAAGAATTTGTGACTTATAGTGATGCTCCGTTAAATAGTTTGGGTTGCGTTTTGATGCAAGAGGGCAAAGTGATAGTGTCTGCTTCTAGATAGTTGAAATCGCACGAAAAGAATTATCCAACACATGATTTAGAGCTTGCAACTATTGTGTTTGCTTTGAAGATTTGGTGACACCATTTGTACGGAGAAAAATGTCATATATTCACAGATCATAAAAGTATAAAGTATTTGATGTCACAGAAATATTTGAATTTGAGACAGCGTAGATGGCTCGAGTTATTTAAAGACTACGACTTGATCATTAATTATCATATGGGAAAGGCTAATGTTGTTACTGATGCTTTGAGTAGAAAGTCTTTCTTTGCTTTGTGAGCTTTGAACATGTGGTTGACATTGATTGATGATGGTTCGATTTTAGCTGAATTAAAAGCTAGACTAACATTTTTGCGACAAATTTGCAAAGGTCAGAAATGTGATGATGTGTCGATAGCTAAATGGAAACAGATTGAGACAACTCCTGATTTAGAATTTCATGTTGGTTCTAATGATAGTTTTTATTTCAAAAGCAGAATTTTAGTACCGAGAAATTTTGATCTTGTTTAGAATATACTATAGGAAACTCACAGTAGTAGCTTGTCTATTCATCCTAGTAGTAATAAAATGTACAACGATTTGAAACAGAGGTACTAGTGGCCAAGAAAGAGACGAGAGATTTCAAAGTTCGTATCGAGATGTTTAGTTTGTCAGCAAGTTAAAGCCGAGCATAAGTACCCCTTGGTTTGTTACAACAAGTGATGATTCCAGAGTGGAAATGGGAACTTATTACAATGGATTTTGTTTCAGGGTTGCCTCTATCTCTAGGAAAGAAAGATGTTGTATGGGTCATTGTTGATCGTTTGATGAAGTCTACACATTTCATTCCAGTACATACGGATTTTTCACTCGAGAGATTAGCAAAGTTGTATGTAGTTGAGATCATTAGATTGCACGGTGTACCAATTTCTATTATTTTCAATAGAAGTCCGTGGTTTATGTCTCGATTCTGGAGCAAGTTATATGAAACTTTAGGTAATCAATTGCATTTTAGTACCACATTTCATCTTTTGACCGAAAATCAATCTTAACAAGTGATTCAGATACTTGAGGATATGTTTTGATTTTGTGTTTTGGAGTTCGAAGGTAATTGGGAGATATTTCTACCGTAAGTTGAATTTGCTTATAACAATAGTTATCAATCAAGCATTAAAATGGCACTATATAAGGCTTTGTATGGTTGAAAGTGTCGAACACCTTTATACTGGACTGAGCTTAGTGAGAAAAAGCTTTTTGAGGTTGATTTGATATGAGAAACTGAGGAAAAAGTTAAAGTGATACGTTTGAAAGTAACTTCGAATCGACAGATATCCTATGCAGATTTGAAAAGGAAAGAATTGAATTCCGAGTTGGCGACAAAGTGTTTTTGAAAGTATCACCCTGGAACAAAGTTCTTCAATTTGGTCATAAAGGAAAGTTTAATCTGCGGTTTATCGTGCTATATGAGATCACTGAGAGAGTCAGGCCTGTAGCTTACGGATTAGCCTTGCCGTCAGAGTTAGAAAAGATTCCCAATGTATTCTATGTTTCTATGTTACGACGATATCAATCAGATCCTTCACACGTGATTTCACCTGTTTATATTGAGATTCAGCAAAATATGGCGTACAGTGAAGAACCGATTAGAATTCTAGCTCGAGAGATAAGGAATTGAGAAATAAAAGCATAACTTTAGTGAAAGTTCTCTGGCAATGTCAACAGTATAAAATAGGCTATCTGGAAACTTGAAGAAGCTATGAAAGTGCAATACCCGAACCTTTTCTCTGGTATGATTTTTGGGGATGAAAATTCCTTTAGGGGGAGAGAGCTATAACAACCCGTTTTTAGTGAAATCGAAACAATGGTTTCGCGACCACAAATTTGACGAGAAATTTTTGATTCTATTTTAATGTCTATGGAATATTAGAAAGGTTGTATAAAAATTTTGCTAGGAAATTTTGATGTTTGCATGCTTAATTAAGTGAAAAGGACTAAATCATAAAAGATGCAAATGTGGAGTTCTAGTAGTTAAAGTTGTCAAATAGCTATTAAATTTTAAAGTGAGAGGATATAGATGGCAATTAGTCCAAATGTGTGGTTAGAGGATATTCATGGATTTGTTTTGTTTAAATTATAAATATTTTTAAAGGTTAAAAATGTAAATGAGTAAATAAGGTTAAAATGATTAAAACAAAAACATTTCTCAGTTTTCACTCATCTTCTTCCACCGAAATTAAACGAAGAAACACCATGGAAGCTTGCTAGGCATTCGACTAGGTTGTTGTGCTTGCATGGTACGTTTTACAACTCCGTTTTTAATGATTTTTATGTTTTTGAGATTGTTGTAGCTTAATCTAGCTAGCCCAAGGATTAAATTGCAAAATTGTTAAAGATTTAAGGTTTTTCCATGAATATTCTTATATGTTTTTTTTTGTTTAATGGAAGACTATAAGTCCTTGTTGTTAAATAAACAAGTTTTGTAAAGGGATTTTTTATGAAATTATCATTTAGGGACTTATTTATAAAAGTAGTATGATTTGTATGAGTTGGTATAGCTTCCTAGTGAATCTGGCTAGCATGAAATGTGGATAGAATTGCTTAAATTTCAATTTATGAGCTTAAGGACTAAATTGTAAGGAAGTTAAAATATTATGACCAAAATTGTAATTTTGCAAAAATATGACTTTTGGACTGAATTGAATAATATAAGTATTAAATGGATGGAATCTTCCTATTTAGATCAAGATAAACCTCGTACGATTTAGATCGAGGAAAAGCAAAAGCCTCAGATGAGTTGATCTCGTTTCTACATCTTTGTCATTGAGATAAGTTCGTATGATTAAATGATATTTTAATGTTATATTGATATATATATTCGTGTATTATTTTCGATTAAATTAAATGGTGGAAATCCAATGATTTTATGGCAATTATCGCGGCTCGTTTGAACCTTAGCATTACATAGGATACAAATGATATGTCATTAGGACTACCATGTTTCGGGTACTGGTCCTAAATGTCCTACCAATGGCTGCGGTCCTGCATTTTTTATTCGTGTAGCATATATTTCAATCTACAGCTTGTATGTGCAGACCCATTTCACAACTAGAGTGAGCAACGATATAAAGGAAAAGGAAATTTTACGACTATATGTTTAGCACACTTCGTGTGAGCTTTCCCGCATATCCAATGTTATTCTAAATGGTTCAATGGGATAAAAAGGAAAGGAACGGTAAGTGTTAAAATGACTTATGTCATGAATCTATGAAAAGGATTGAAAAGGAAATGTTCAATGAAAGTACATCTATGTTCATGAAAATGACGATTTCAAATGATGTTGTTCATGTATAATGACTTACCTTATGTTAATTCAAGTGAATTACGAGTTGATGCACTAACATGTGTTATTGATGGTGCTTAGGCTTGTACCAAGCTTATGGTTGGGTTGTATCATGTTTAATTTTAAGGTTATGCATTGAAATGGTAAGTTATGTTCATGTTTTACGAACATACTAAGCATTTTATGCTTACGTAGTTTTCTTTCCTATGTTTTATAGATAATGGAAAGCTCGTTGGAGATCTATCACACTATCCAGTAGTTATATGGGTAGTTTTTGATGTTTTGGCCATGGTTATAATGGCATGTATAGGTGGACTTGTGTTTCATGTTAGTTGATAAGTTTGAAATGTATATGTTATTTTGGTTGATGTACTTTTCAAACTTTTGGTGCCTTGTTGGTGTGTGTTAATATGGTTAAGTCGATAGATGTTTCAATAGCCAATTTGGTATGTGATGGAATAGTTTCAATGTGGTCAAGTTTTGGTATTTTTTGAGATGGAAATGAGCTAGATGTGTAGGACTGAAATATGGTCAAATATGCACATGTTTAAATAAGTTGTATGTTTGCATTTGAGGAGCCTTGTATGGCAGATTGGTTGAAAGTTAATGGTCTATTGAATTGGTTGTTTCATGCATGTTTTGGTGCTTTGAAGTTGTGCATAAAATGCTTGTAGATACACATTTGGGTTGGTGATGGAAATGGCTTGATTTTGGCCAATTTCATGTCTATAGGGGCACAGACACAGGCTAGGACACGACCATGTGTCCCTAATTTGAATGTTACACAGCCTGGCCTGAGACACAAGAGTGTGTCTCAGCCGTTTGAGTCACACGGCCTAGCCACATGGATATGTGACCCATGCAGTTCAAATTTTCTAACTTTTTCCTAAACTTTTCGAATGATTTCAATTTAGTCCAGAATTTTTTCTAAAGTATTTTTAAGGCCTCGAAGGCTCGATTAAGGGACGATATGCATGTAGATGAACGTTTTATGCCATGTTTATATTGAAGTACCAAATGTATGTTTTTTAATGTTACGATTTTACTATAATGCTCTATAACCCTATTTCGGCGACAGATACGAGTTAGGGGTGTTGTAGTTTTCTTCCCCCACTTAGTAACGACCTTGTACAAAAGATTTAAAGTTACAATGTTGACCACCGAGCAGTTTATGAAGCCTTCAAAAAGTATCATAAGGGATACACTATATATGCAATACACGAAGCTTCAAAGAAAACAAATTAGGGATTGGAATAAATGCTAGAAAGAAATGATTGACATCCCAACCTCGCTTAAACAGAAAGAAAAGCTGACATCTTGACAAGAAGTTGGCGAGAGAAGCAATCCAAAAGTAGATTGGATGATAAAATGGATGCAAGAGGCAGGCTCGGTTTTACAATAATTCGCGTGACATAATAATATAAGAGTACCAAATTATTCGCTAGATATGTTTGGCCCAATGCATTCCTAGCATGAAGAGAAGAGCAAGGTAGCGAGGAAGGGAAGATAGTGAGGATGAAGAAGATGAAGAGGAAGGGAATGAGATGGATTTTAAGGAGGAAGATGATTGAACTATACTTTTAATTTTTATTTTTGAGGATTATAGTTAATTTAGGAAAATTTTATTTAGGAGTAGGAGTAACATTAGATTTTTATATATTTGTTTTATTTTCTGTTTCTTGTTTTCTATGTTGGAACCCTACATGAAAGATGCATAACAATCTTGAGCTTATAACAAGAAAGGATGCACCCACTATTAAACTATAGCACTATCACGATTAATCAGGTAACTTCTTTCCTTATCTCTTCAGGGCTGCACATTAGGGATAATGTTCTATCTAAAGTGTAAGGGTAACATAGGAAACTTGTTTTAAATTTCATATTTTTCTTTTAATTTTTACTACTAAATGGGTGCTTGAGCTTGTAGAAATACAAGTGATTGGTTAGGAGCTTGTATAGTGGTTGATTGTGTTTACTATAACTTTGGCATGATAATGAATAATTTTAAGTTTTTTATCATTAGCCTACTAAGTTTTATATATTACACTGTAACATAGGAAACGGGCATGTTAGTATGTATGATAAATTGTTGAATATGTGATTGTTTGATTGATTAAATTTCTAAATATTGAGATAACTAGGGATCACCTAAGACATTATTTGGTATAAACCTAGATCCAAAAAGCTAACCCTATTTATTCATATTTAGTACCTATATTTGAGCCAAAAAAACACTTCTCAATGAAGCTTCATACAAAACTTGAGCAAAAAAGCGTTAATTTGTTTCTACCCTTTTTCTTTGGTCTTGAACTGCACGACTATAGATGTCTGACCATAGGTATTGATATCAACTTTGCATAGAATTAGGATTAGTTTAAATTTGATCATATTTTAGTTAATAAGTTTTTATTTTAATAAATTAATAGCAAATAATATTTTAATATGCATTATATTAATTATTAATTGTTACTAACTTTGTGTAAAGTTAGAACTTAGAATATCTAAATTGTTAAAGTGTTCTAAGAATTCTAATTAAACTCCTATTCCTTTCACCTATAAATTTCACCCACCTTTTTCCTTTTTTTTCACTCATCCCTTACCCGTACCTAAGACCGGGACCAGGAACGAGGCGTTACTAGACACATACTCAGACATTTTAAGAAAATATGGGTTATAAAATTTCGTTCCAAATTAAAACCAATCAGACAACATCTTAGTGTCCCTATTATAGGCCTACGAGACCCAAAACATACAATGAGAATGGTCTGAGACTAAATCGAGAACATAAGAAAATTTTAGGAAAATTTTATAGGTTAAGCCTCACAAGCTCGTGTAGAGAGAATACTCACGCCCGAGTGCTTTGGGACACGCCTGTGTCCCTAAGCCATGTGGAATTAATTGAATCTATTTTCTATCTCGAACCTACAAGGGTTTTCACATGGCCAAGCACACGCTCGTGTCCCTGGCTCGTGTCTTTCACATGGCCTAGACACGCTCGTGTTGTCACCCGTGTCCAAAAACCCAGATGTTCTGTTTATGACGTCAGCATGTATTTAAGGGCACATGGCCAAGACACACGCCCGTGCGCTAGGCTGTGCCTTCCACACGGTTGAGACACACGGCCATGTCTCTTCCCATGTTTCTACTACGTTGCATTCTGACTAAAGAAATTTTAGATGCAGGGGACACATGATCGTACCACACGCCCATGGGGTTGACCGTGTGTCACACACGGCCTAGACATACTCCCGTGTGTCTACCCGTGCGGACCCTTTTTAGGCTATAATTTCAAGCCAATGGTCACCCTCATCATTTCCTCACATATAAGAACCCCATTGCATTTAACATGACCCAAATATACTCAAGGACTATCCTCAATGAATCTATCGCATGTCAACCTCATTTCATCGGTTAAATACATATTCAAATATCCCCTTTTTATGATAAGGATTTTCGTCCCATTGAAACATATTTAGGCTTGGCTTATTATTACAATTCATTTCCAATTATGGCCTAACCATTTCCAAATGTTTTGACCACATTACGAATGCCTATTTATGAAATACCACATTTAACATTTCTAACATAAACATGCATGGTTGGTAGGTCATAACCTACAATGAAATGAGCCATGTCTTATGGCCATATACCAAAAAGAATAAGTTTAACATTTAAGCCTTTTCGTTGGCCAACCAATGACATATAACACCAAGTAACCACAAACCTACACATGCCATTGTAACAAAATAGAAGTATCTATATACCAAAATAGGAAAAATAGATAGTGTTGACAATGCATCAATCGTCTTCCAATCTTTAAGAGTCTTCGATATCTGTAAGACAGGGAAAAGAGAGGGGTAATCATTTACATGCTTAGTAAGCCCGAATAACTGGAAAGTAAACTTATCGATTAATTGGCATACAACCATGTTAAACAACCAATCGAATAAATAGAGGATAGCCTCCTATTACATGCACTTAAACATCAAGTTAGTCCCACAATAATTCATCATGTAATTTGTCTTAAATGAGCTCATCATCCAACATTTTCATTTCTATACCTCATGTTAATCCCGTTGAGTACCTCAAAAATCTCGATGGATTTTCCATTTTCGGTCAAGTCATAAGAGTGATCTTCTCAAGTACGCACTCTCGCGAACCTCACATCTTACGGTGGGATTACCAGTCTAGGCTAAATCTCCCATAATATAAACTCATGGAGTGTTGTCAGGATTACCAGTCCAGGCTAAATCTCTTATAGTGACAAACACCCTCAATAAGCTTGGATCTGAATTACTAGTCCAGGCTAAATTCAGACACTAATCGGATTACCCGTCCGGGGCTAAATCCTTAATGCACACATATTTTTTAGGAGGCTCGATCACTCAAGGAACACCCATTTGGGCTAGATCTTTCCTATACTTGAGATCAGCGGATTACCCGTCCGGGCTAAATCCTTTTCTGCAACACATGCAGGATCTCAAGTCACATAACCCATAGTCTATCCATCGAATTTCCCTTTTAAGTTCAACTGGGACATTTATCATCTTGTATTAACACATTTCATGGATTTTCCCATCATTATATACAATTGTCACACACTCATAAAACATGCATTTAGGCATATTATGGGTTTACCTTAAGTTATTCGAACTTACCTGGTATTTGTGTCGGTTTTTGCATTTCGATTATTCTGAAACCTTTCATTTTCCTCGATCGACCTCCGGAATTTGTTCCTCGGGGTCTATAACAATAAAATGAATTATCAATATCTCACATTATTCTTTTCGAACCTGAATTTCACCCCCGGACAAAATGATCGTTTTGCCCCTAACTTTTTACATTATTTACGATTTAATCCCTAGGCTTATAAAATGATATACATGCAATTCCTTGGTTACCCAAGCCTAGCCGAATGCATTATAAACTCATACTAGCCCACATTTTCCTCTACTTCACATTTCTACAACATATTTTGTACCTTTTGGAAAAAGGTCCCTTTAGGGGCTTTTCATGAAAATAACCTAGGAAAAGATGTTTGACACACATCTAACTTTCATATTCTCCCATAAAACATCAAAAAACAAAAATGTCACACATGGGTCACTTTACATACATGAACCCTAGCTTGAATATAGGTAGAAATGGAGAGAACATGTTACAAGGATCTCAAAAATATAAAGAACATTAAAAACAGGGCTAGGAGTCACTTACTATTGAGCTTGAAAATATTGAAATCCCTAGCTATGGAGGGCTTGAGAATTTTGACTGGTACAAGAGAGAAGATGGCTGATTTTTGCCTTCATTTTCCCCTTTTATTGATTTTATTACCAAATGACCAAAATGCCCCTCCTTACTAAACTTCCAAAATTTTCCATGCATGCCCATTTTTGTCCAAAAACTAAGAAATTGGGAAAATTTATCTTTAAGACCTTCTAATTAATGATCCAAATCAATTTCATGCAAATTGTTTGTAGAATCCAAGTTTTGCAATTTATTCAATTTGGTCCTTATTTTCCAATTGGACACCTTACTCATAGAATTTCTTCATGAAACTTTAACACATGCATATTTTCATATTTTAGGCCTCATAATTATCATACAAAAAATATTTCAACGCCAGATTTGTGGTCTCGAAATCACTGTTCTGACTAGGCCCTATTTTGGGATGTTACAATCCTAGCATCCAAAACCCACCAAGTACTGAATCACCTAGAGCCGAACTCTATAGCCGCAACACCGCCCAGCTCCACACATCACCCTCACACCTAGCAGCAGCCCCATTCAGTCAACAGCCCACGCACACACCCAACAGCTGACACCACTATTGTCGCTCGCCCTAGACCTGCTCTTACGCATCCGTTCGAGCACTCCAATGCACCAGCCCTACTGCTCACCCTAGAGGGCCGCATGTTGCCCGTGCATCTGTTTACACTACTCCTTACTACTTGCACCAACACCCTTGCCTATCATACCACACCATCAAGACACCCTACAACCATCCCTAAACCAACCTCTTATGCTTTATATTTATTTTCTTTGAGTCCTTAACTTCTATAAAAAGGAGGTAAGACAAATTTTTCTCCTAAATTGCAATTTTATTTAATTGTTTAATTTATCAAATTATTGAATTATTAATATTTTATACTAATTAAATTTTTCAGAAAATATTTGTTCTATCTTATGATCAGGTTAATCATGTCTCACAAAAGAACTCGTGCCTCTGCTCAAATTGATGGACCACAAAACAAATTCCACTTTGAAGAAGCCAAAGCAAGATAAGAAAGCATTTTCAAGAATCAATAGATACACACAGAAAATGGCTTTAAACTGAAAGAAAGTAACTATATCAATTTCATGGCGCGCATTCGACAAATTGCTGAAGCTCTCAATTTGGAGTTATTTTGTGAGAAAAGACCTAGTGCAGATATGAAGTTAGTTCGTGAATTTTACGCGAACTTGACCTTAAGCAAATTGGCAAAAGTTTCTGTTCACGGAATCAAGGTACCAATAACCTCAAACACTATTAATGAATTCTTTAAATTACCTGATTTCGAAGACGACAAATATTCTTCCTTGATGAGCAATATTGAGTCTGAAAATCTACAAGAAATTCTCGAGGAACTTAAAGTTTCAAGTTCTAAGTGGACTGTGTCAAAGTAAGAAATTCACACTTGTGGCAGAGAATATTTGACACCACTAGCAAATGTATGGTTCTATTTCATTCGATTCATCCTTATGCCTATTTTAGATGGGACTACAATTTCATGAAAGTGAATGGCCTTATTATACTCGATTTTAATTGGAAAGACCATTGATGTAGTAAAAATCATCTTGAGAGAAATGCAGAATTGTATCGCTAGACGTTCTAGCCCAACTTACTTTCACCTTACAATAACAATTTTGTGGTTGAAAGCTAAAATCCTTGCAAACGTAAAGATGAAAGGTTATAGCCAGGGCACAATCACAGATTGGGACCTCTACTGAATAGCCGGAGACTCTATCCTATAGCAATGAGTTGAAGAAAGTGAGGATCCTAATGAAGAGGAAGAAGAAGATCCCATAAAGATCGAACCAATGATTGCAGCTTAATCTTGAATAAGGGAATAAAATCAAATTGGTAGGGATTTAACATGTCTTTATTTGGAAGCCTTTAGTCTATTTTTTTCTATAACAAGAATAATTGAGATTAATTTGAATGATATGTATACTGAAGTAGCGTAGATCTCAAAATTCTTGTTGTTGAGCATAAGTATACTAAAATCATAATTTTGGGAAGAATGTTGTTACAAAGGAATTTTTCAAACGGGTTTCCGAGAAATTCTTTTCAAATTTTTGCATTACTCAGGACGAGCAATGAATTAAGTTTGGAGGTGTGGAAACACAAAAATATCACACCTTTTCTTGCCCTTTTAAACTCAAATTCATACAGTTTCAAAAAAATTCTTGTCGAAAAATAAATAATAATTATAAAATAATTAAATTGCACTCAAATTTTTAATAGATTTGCACAAAGGGCGAAAAACGAATCGGCAGACTCAGCTAGAAGCGCAAAACTGAGAAGCAATTTTGAAGCATCAAGGCGAATTAAATTTTCAGCCTAATATGGTCCAAATTATGTGTATTAACTCATAATATAATTAATTTTATTTTTAATCCAATTTAATTTGGGTTAAATAAATTATTATTAATTAATTATGAAAATGGGTCCAGTTGAGCTATACCGAGAAAATTGATCCAACCAAGCACTGGGTAGCCCAAAACTGTCCCACATGTTGACTGAATAAGCCTGTTTGGCTGGTTACTTGGATTGCAAAATGGCCCTTGAAGACTTCTTCAATCTGCATTCAAACCCCTCCACTATTCATGCCTTTCAAGATTTACCTCTACCTAAAAATAGCATGTTTGAAATCTTCAAAGCTGCCACATGTGTGGCCGGCCATGGGGGGAGTCTTTGGCTGCTGATTTTGGCTATTTTTAGCAGCCTTCTCAACCTATAAATACCCTCCTTGGCTGCTCACTTCAAACACATCTCAAACCCATTCATTTCTTAACTTCTCTCTCACTTTTCTTTCTTCATTTCCTTCCATTGTTGTTCATTTTCTTCCCCTATTCCTTTGCTAATATCACCTTTTGGAAAGAGTCATTCAATTACAATTTGGAGAAGTATTCAAGTGTTTTTGGAAGCCTCAGTTCAACAAGAACAAGCGAAGAAAGAGGAGTGGAGCACACTAGTCAAGCCTCGGAGAAACACCATATTTGATTCTTGTTCCCTATCCTTTCAATTTTGTTGTTGTTATGATAATCATGTCTATGAATATTTGTGATTTTGATATGTTTAATTTAATTAATATGACTTAAATTTAATTTTTGTTAGGTTTATTGCATTTCGTCTACTTGAGTTATTAAAAATGTGTTTGTGTCGTTATAGGCATCGGTAAGATGTTTGATTAAGTAAAACCATGACTAAGTTATTCTTGCATTACAATTGTAAGGTGACTAATGAATTAATTATTTAAACGGGTTGAAATTGTAATTAATTTAAATGATACTTAATTAGTGCATGTTTAATCATCTAAGGTAGTTGAAGGTTAAATTAGCAACGGTATCTAATGATACATTAACCTTTCATAACTTGCAAGATTATTGTGATTAAACTGTTTCAAGGTAGAAATACATTGTTACCTCACGTAATTTTTTATGTGCTTATGAGATTGAATTAATTGTTTGAATTGGCGTAGAGATATGTACAAGAGATTATTTTAATTTCATAAGTATGTATGTGCATTAACACATTTGCTTATTAAAATTTGTTTAACCGGTTGAATTGACATAGAGATATAGGCAAGAGATACATGGATTTTGGTAGGTAAGGATGTTCATAAGTTAGCAAATTACCGAGTTTCTGTGAATTTATTCGTAACAACATAAACATGAGTTTAATAATTCTAAGTTAAGAAATGTAATTAATCTAACACAATTATGTCATCTTGATTAAAATCAGCTTTTGAAATCATGCATTGGAACTTTTATTTTATTTTTATTTATTTTACTTAGTTTAAATCCTAGTTTTTAATCACCTCTTCTAATCAAAATATTTTTCCTCACCAAAGTGTTTTTAAAATTGCATTCATAAATAATTCTTTTCACAGTTCCTATGGGTATGATAACTCGACATTTACGTGTCAATTTATTACTTGTTGCGATTGTGTACACTTGTACATTTTCATCATTCCAGGTCACGAATGATGCTATTCGTCTTCAGTTGTTCCCCTTATCATTAATCGATAATGCCTTCTCTTGGTTAGATTCGCAAGCACCATGATCTATCATGACATGGGATGAACTCATAGGAAAATTCTTACAGAAGTTTTTACCTATCAGTAAAATGGTCCAACTAAGAAAGGAGATCGCGACTTTTAAAAAATTAGAAGGAGAAAGTTCTCACGAAGCTTGGGGGCATTCTAAAATGCTAATTCAGATATGCCCACACCATGGATTACCTGAGTGGTTACGACTACAAATGTTCTATAATGGGTTGGATGCACTGTAACACCCCTTACGCGTGTCTGACGCCGGGATAGGGTACAAGGCATTACCTGACTTAAGCATACACATACATGAAAAACTAGGCCATAAAATTTTAACCAATTCAAAAACATTCAAACACAAGCATATTGTCCCTCAAATGAGCCTACGAGCCCCAAAACATACATTAGGGGTGGTCAGGGACTAAATCGAGAACTTTAGAAATGTTTAGGAAAAATTATTTAATACAGAGCCACACGCCCTTGTGAGACGGGGGACACGCCTGTGGGCTCTCGACACGCCCATGTCCTCCAGCTGTGTAACTTTCTGATTATGATGTCAGCACCAATTTAGGTCACACGGCCATATCACACGCTCGTGTGGCTAGACCATGTGGTCAATTAAAAATGAATGGATTTTTCATAAACTGGTGCAGACTTCACACTTCCAGAGCACACGCCCATGTGGGTAGGCCGTGTCTCTCACACAGCCAAGACACATACCCGTGTCTGAGCCCGTGTGTTTACTACTGGGCATTCTAACTTGCAAAGTTTAGATGCAGGGGACACACGGCCAGACCACACGCCTATGGGGCAGTGGAACGACGAAAAAATGTGCAAGTGTACACAATCACAACAAGTAATAAAGTGACAAGTAAATGTCAAGTTATTGTACCCATAAGGACTGTAAAAAGAATTATTTATGAAATTAATTGTAAAACAATTTGGTGAAGGAGAAACAATTTGGGTTTAGAACATGGGAAAAAACTATTTAAAAACTTAAGTAAATTATTTAAATAAAACAAAAGAGTTCTAGTGCACGATTTCAAATAAGATTTAATCAATGTAACATACTTGTGTTGGATTAATCATATTCCTTTAACTTAGAATTATTAAACTCATGTTTACACTGTTAAGAATAAATTCACAGCAACCAGGTAATTTGGTAACTGAACCAATTTACATACAAAAATCCATTCATCTCTTGACATATCCCTATGTCAATTCAACTGACTAAACAGATTCTAGCAAGCAAACATGTTATTGCACATATATACTCATTAAATTGAACCAATATCATGCATATCCTTATGTCAATTCAAACGATTAATTAAATCTAATAATCATATAAAAGACTTTGTGAAGTAACAAGATATTCCTACCTTGAAATAATTTAATCACAATAATCTTGCAAGTTATGCAAGGCAATAATATTGCCAGATATATTGCTAATTTAACCTTTAGCTACCTTAGCAGAATAAACATGCACTGATTAAGTATTGTGTCAACTACTTACAATTGCAATCCGTTTAAATAATTAATTCATTAGTTACCTCACAGTCGTAACTCAAGAATAACTTAGGTATGGTTTTACTTAATTAAGCATCTTACCGAGGCTTATAACAGCATAAACATCATTTTAACAATTTAAGCAGGTAGAATATAATCAACCCAACACAAACATAATTTAAGCTGAATTGATTAAAATAACCATTTCAATAGCATAAATATTCGTAAACATGTTCGTCAAAACAACAACAAAAATTAAAGAGTTAGGGAACAAGAGGCAAATCCGGTGTTTCTCCGTGGCTTGACTAATTGCTCCGTTCTTCATTCTTCGTTGGCCTTGGCTATCAAGGTGGCTTATGAACACCTAATTGCTGCTCCAAAATGGCTGATGGAAGCCTCTTTCCCAAGAGAAGAAATCGACACTTGAACAAAAAGGAATGGAATGGAAAAAATGAGAGAATAGTGAAAGAGGGAATGAAAGAATGATGTGAAATGAGGGATGCTTTGAATGATCAGCAAGGGGTGGCTTTTATAGCTGATTTTGGCTGCTAAAAATATCAAATTCCAGCAGCAAAAGATCCCTCCCTTGGTTGACCACACACATGGAAAAGTTGAGAGTTTCAACTTTGCTATTTTAAGCTTGGAGCAAATCTAAAAAGCCATAATTTAAGGTGGGGTTTGAATGCAATTTAGAAGTCTTTTGAGGACATTTTGCAAGCATATTTAGTCAGATAAAATGCTGATTTGGGTCAGCATATGGACGGCTCTGGGCTGCCCATTTAGTGGCTGGTTTGGTTCACTCAATCTGGCTCGACCAGTGCGGTTCAACTGGACCCTTTCTCCATAATAAATTAAAAATAATTTATTTAACCCAAATTAAATGGGGAATAAATTAAAATTAATTAAATTATGAATTAATACACATTTCTAGACCGTCTTAGGCTGGAAATTAAAGTGCCTCGATACTTCAAATTCTTCTCGGTTTTGTGCTTTCAGCAGTGTCAGCCGAGCCAATTTTCACCCTTTGTGCAAATCTATCGAAAATAGTCAAAATTAGTCGAAGTTAAGTATAAAATTAAATAAATTCACCATGTTCATATTTTTAACATGACTTAATTATTTTATAATATTTAATTATTTTTCTACAAGAATTTAACCGAGTTTGCATGAATTTAAGAAAAATTGGGTATGAAAAAGTATATAAATTTTTGTGTTTCCACACCCCCAAACTTAATTCATTGCCCGTCCCGAGTAATGCACAAATTTTGAAAATAATTTCTCGGAAAGACCTTTGAAATATTCCTTTAGAACAAAATTCTTCTCAAAATTATGGATAGAAAATACTTATGCTCAAAAACAAGAAATCTTATAATTATGCTAACTTAAGTATACATATTGTTCAAATTAAATTTAACAACTTATTGTAATAGCAAAATTTAGACTAAATGCTTTTGTAAAAAGACATGTTAACCCTTACCAATTTGATTTTTATTCCTTTATTCAAGACTAAGTTGCAATCATTAAGCTTAACTTATGTCTTCATATGTTGATCATAGCAAATTCTCTCCACTAATGTAGGTAGCATAAGGCTTTGAATTAATAGGTCTTTAACAAGGTTGTAACGTGGCTAGGCTAGGGGTAGGTGAAGAATGGATAAATTTGGTTAAAAAACCCTAGACTCAGCCTCAATCGAACCTTCAGAGTTTTTACATTCGATACACTAACTTGACTTTTATATGCTCTTCTGTACATCTCTTTCAAATACATGTGCTTTCTCTCTTTTTTTTTTACACGAGCACTTACTTTGTGTACTACAATTCTCGAGCAATTGATATTTCTTTTCAACTCCCCCAAACTTATTTTCGAAGTACATCTTGAATATTACTGAGTCTAGTGTTTGGGACAATTTTAAGATCATTAAGCGAAAAGTAATGGCTAATTATTGTAAGGGTCGAAATAAAATTAGGCCATATAGTCTCAAAATTGGGTTTCAGAGGATAAAATTTTACTACAGTGGGCTTGAAAGGCTCAAACGGTCCAACAATAGTTGCCTAAATCATTTCCAATGTTCTATGCTCCCTAGGATTTCGCCTCAAGAAACTACTAAGTCAATTCTAAAGACTTAAACTTTCATGCATACCTAACTTTCCTAAAGACTAAAAATTTTATGGTACGAATTTGCATGCTTTATTAAAAATACATTCATGTCATTATTAAGCTAACATAAAAATTTATTGAAATAATAGAACTTTATTCATACTCAAATTGAGCATACTTAGTAAAATTAAAATTTTTGAACAAAATATCCTAATCATAATTTAAAAGAAGAATTTTATTCTGAGTGGAAATAATTCAAATTTTCGATCCCCCCAACTTAAAATGAACAATTTCCACATTGTTTAAAGTGAACAGATACTATACACCAGGTAGGATTTTAGAAAAGAGGAGGTGAGTCAATTTGACTGCTTAAGTACCAAGCGCTTTCTAAATCCAATCCTAGACATGTATATATTTATTGCCATACTTTATACTTTGTGACTTACTCACATTTTATTAGTGATTTCCCTCTCTTGTTTTATTATGCAACAAAAAAAATAAAATAAAATATTCCTAATTAAACTTAATCCTAAAATGACCTAAGAACAGAAATAAAATAAAGTCAAGGTCCCCCCTTTATTTATTTGCAGACCCTTTCGAATTTGACTCATCTTTTGCTCCATCATTATCGCCTTTGCATGAATCGCTTCGCTCCTTTTTTGATAATGGACTCCATGGTTCAAATATAAAATCTTCACGAGTGGAGTCAAATATTCTCTTCGACAAGTGTGGATTCCTTGTTTTGACACAGTCCATGTAGAACCTGGAACTGTGACAGCCCAAAATTGACCCTAGTCGGGATGTGGTTTCGGGACCACAAAATCGAGGCATAAAAATAATTTAAAAATTTATTTTGATGCCTATGATATGTGTTAATTTGTGTGTGGCATTTTTGATGATTCGATTTAGTGTTATAAAGGTGAATTTCACTAGAAAGGACCTAGTAGTAAACTTTGAAAGTATGATGGGGAAATGTGTGATGACTAGTTGATAATGCATGCAAAATTAAGGGATTTGCATGTCAAATTCCCCAAAGATGGCATAGTGGCGGCCATGACAAGGAGTTATGGGCAAGGAAAAACATGTTATGACATGTTTTGATAATGCATGATGTGATGAAATGATAAAAAATTTAGTGGTGGGAAGAGAAACAAAAAAAATGTGTGTGAGTGTGGTATTCTCCCATTGTTGCCGTGAGTGAAAGAAAAGCAAAGAAAAATTTTGTTCATCCTTGTTCTCTCCTTTTGGCCGAAAATACTAAGGAAGAAGATAGGATTTTTGCTCCATTTTTGGTTTAGAAGAGATCTAGAAGGAGATTTGGCTATACTTGCATCAAGATTAAGGTATGTATGAAGTTGTGTCATGAGATTCATGCATGTTTTAGTTGCTAACTTGATGTTCATGTTAGCCATGGTTCAAATCCTTGTTATGCCATGGAAATGGTATTAGGCCAAGGTTGATATTGTGTTAAAGCCATTGCATGCTAAATGTGAAGCTTGATAATGATGGATGCAATGATGGATTGACTACTCTTGAAATTTCTTTGTAGCAATCTTGAGTAAGACATTGAGTTCTTTGTTTAACCATGACCGAAGTTGAAAGGGGTATGAATGTGATGTATTCAGCCATGATGCATTCATGAGCATGATTTATGCTTGTTACTTGATTGGTAAAAATTTGTGTTTTAGATGGTTATGAACACCTTGAGGTTCAGCCATGCACCTATATGTGTATGTATGTTTGCACATGATGATTTGGTTATGAAGTAAATGATAAATATGTTTGTTTAAAGAAGAAATTGTTGAAGAATGTTTGTGAAATTGCAAGTACATTCGGCCTAGTACACATATGATGTGAAAATCTTGGAATTTATTGTTGATTTGGTGCAAGTATGGCTAAGTATAATCGGCCATGAATGAGTGCCTAAGAGGTTGTGTTGTTCGGCCATGAGTAAGCATGTTGAAGGCTTTGTGTGTTAAGTCGATTCATGAATTTTGTACTTATGTGACTTTAATGTCTAGTGAATATATGTGGGCTAAGTGCCTTGAGTTCTTCTTTTCGATACTCAAATGATTGAATCAAATTATTTGTTAAATTAAGCTCAAGAGCAAAGGGGGACCAAATCCGATAAAGGGAAGGAAAAAGTAGTCGAATAGCCATCGAATCGCTCGACAACATCCGAGGTAAGTTTTGAGTATCGAAACTTAGATTTTGATTCGATTGAATGAAGTAATAAGCAATTGAAATTCGCCTTGTATATGGCCATTGAGCCGAAATGATATTTTGTTAAGTGAATTGTGCATAAAAGTTTTGTTGTGAAAATGAAACAAAGATATGTATGAATGTTCGAGTGATATCCGGGCTAAGCCCGACGGCAATTGTGCGAGCTATGATATCCGGGCTAAGCCCGAAGGCAATTGTGCGAGCTATGATACCGGGCTAAGCCCAAGGCAATTGTGCGAGTTGTGAAATCCGGTTAAGTCCGAAGGCATTTGTGCGGGTTACCATAACCGGGCTATGTCCCGAAGGTGTTTTGAACGAGTAGCTATATCCGGATAAACTCCGAAGGTATGTGAATTGAAATTTATAAGCTGCTGGAAAATTTTCAGTTATTGCACTTGTGAAATTCCCAACAACATGGTATGTTTTGTGTGTGCTTTGCACACTATGAGTAAATGCGTACGAATATTCGCTCTAATGATAAATGAGCTATCGGCATTAACTAGGCCGTTATTTGTGTATGAATATAAGAGTTGGGATTGTGAAGTAAGCATGTCTTTGAGAAATTGTGCATATGAATTATTGTTTAGCTACTTGAATGCTATGCTTTGGTTGTGTGTATATTATGGCTCGAAACTTACTAAGCATAAATTGCTTACTCCGTTTCTTTGTTTCTCTGTTTATAGATTTTGCTCGTTACGATCGGATTCGGGATCATAGTAGTTGAAGTCAACCACACTATCAAAGCCCTTTTTGGTACTCCTTTAGTTGAGTTTTGGACATGGCATGTATAGGACTACCCTCGGTTATTTTTAAGTACTTGTGATGTATATGTGTACGGCCATGCGAAAATGGTTCGTAAAAGTGGAGTATGAAATTTGACCATATGTGGTTTGTAATTATATTTGGTTTCATGATGTGATTATGGTTTGGAATGAGAGAGTTGGTCACATGATCAGCCATTGGAATGGCTAAATAT
Source organism: Gossypium arboreum (assembly GCF_025698485.1). NCBI lineage: Eukaryota > Viridiplantae > Streptophyta > Magnoliopsida > Malvales > Malvaceae > Gossypium > Gossypium arboreum. The sequence continues at coordinate 71,740,234 of NC_069081.1, forward strand.
GATCATATGTGGACCTAAGTATGACTAGACTATAGTTGGTCCATGGGAACTACAATATAGGTAAAGCCTACCTTAAAAACAGAGGCTGCCAGCTGCAGTGACGTGGATGTGAAAAATCACCAAAATTTGTAGGAATGGTGTTAAATAGTGAATAAATTATGTGATCGAACCTTGACGAGTCTATTTTCATATGAAAGTAACGAAATGATCATATAATCAGTATACCGAGAGATATTAAAGTTCTTGCGAGACAGGGCCAGAACGGTTTCTGGGTCCCCTGTCGCAACTTTGAAAATTTTCCATAAATTATCCAGAATGAATGAGAAGTCATGCCTTATATGTGCAGATTCGTTTTTGAGTTTAGTTTCATTGGAAATAAACGGTATCAGTATTGAAACCCTGTACAGAGAGATATTCAAGTTGTAACGCGCGAAGGTCAGTGTAGTCGACCCCTGTAACATGGGCGACTTTAACTAATAAACTGTACCAATTGGCCCGACCAAAAATTCTAGAAATAAATCCATGGATGGATATATGAGTCTAAATTCAGGTAAAATTTACGGAATCAGTTTCCGAGTTGTGAAACTCGAGATATGCTTTTAAGGCGACAGCGACGCAGTTTTCCAACTTGCCTGGAATGTCAAATTGGTCGATTGCCATAAGTGGTTTTGGCTTGTTAACCTCGTGACCGACAACCGCAACGGTCTCGGTTCGGGTGTTACAATTTTATTGGTATCAGAGCCACGGTTTAGTCGATCGTAGGACTACCGTGATATGTTTGGGGTCTAGCTATACATGCCATTAAGTGACAAATTGATAGTGTGGTGATTTCTGACAATTTGAGTTTGTGTTTGTTTATAGCAATGGATCCCGATCCCAACCAAGCAATAGCTGATGATGTGGAGAGTGTGGCGCCTGCTCCCGCGCAAGGGACAGCGCCGGCGGACTCTCAACCTATTGCCAACAATCCGAATGATGAGGCTAAGCAAGCCTTTTATAGTGTGATGAATGATTGGTTTAACCAATACATTCGAATCGACACTACTGTTCCACAACCTCCATTCCCGACTAATGCAACCTCAAGACCTACAATACCTCCGTGAATCGACCAAGTAAGGTCAAGTAAGCCCCAATCGATGAATTGAAAACATGGGGCTACTGAATTTAAAGCTACGGATAGCGACGATGCCGAGCAAGCTGAATTTTGGTTGGACAACACTATCCGGTGCTCGATGAGTTATCATGTACACCGATGAATGCTTAAAGTGTACTATCTCCTTGCTACGCGATTCCGCCTACTATTGGTGGAGTACTCGACTTGTGGTGTCTAGAGAGCAAGTAACTTGGGAGTTCTTCCAAACTGAATTCAAAGAAGTATATCATCGAGATTTATGGACCAAAAACGAAAGGAATTCCTTGATCTTAAGCAAGGTTCCATGTCGACATCGACTACGAACGAAAATTTGCGAGGCTTAGCCAAGACGCTGCGAGTGTATTTCTTCGAAGTCGTGATGTGTAAACGCTCAAGATGGACTGAACGATGATATGAAGTCGTATGTTGGCATTTTAGAAATCCGAGAGTTTGTGGCTCTTGTCGAGCGGCGTGCAAAGCCGAGGAGCTCAAGATGGAGAAAAGAAAAGTGAAGTGGGAGCAAGGGAGTTTCGTAAGAGGTCTTGGGAAGCCCTTCCCACGATCATCAAAGAAATTTAGAGATGGCTTAGGCCGGTCTAGAGACATTTCGGGCTTTTCTAGACGAGACCGCGATCGACCCCTATGGACACGCTGAGTCACTTGATCGCCGATGTTGGCAATGATCGTCGAGACGAACGGAGTGCCAATATTGTGGCAAATGGCATTCGGGAGTTGTAGATTCCGTGGATCGCGCCTGTTACAAGTGCGGATCATCGATCATTTCATTAAGGATTGCCCGAGCTTATCTGGACAAAACGTAAATCAAAGTGGGAACCCGGGTGCTACCACAACTCAAGGTAGGCCGTCTAGAAACACGGGCAATGCTAGTGACGGTCAGAGAGAATCTAGAGATGCCACCATCAGATCTGAGGCTCGTGCTCCTGCTAGGACTTATGCCATACGCGCACGCGAGGATGCTGCCTCACCAGATGTTATTACCGGTATCCTCACTCTTTTCGATACTAATGTGATTGCTTTGATTGACCCTGGTTCTACTCATTCTTATATATGCGAAACCTTAGCATCTAGTAAGACTTTGCCCATTGAGTCTACTGAGTTTGTAATTCGGGTGTCAAACCCCTTGGGTCATTACGTGCTCGTCAACAAAGTGTGTAAGAAAAGTCCCCTAGTATTTTGAGGTTCTTGTTTTCCGCGGACTTGATGCTTTTGCCATTCGGACGAATTCGACGTTATTCTTGGTTTGGATTGGTTGACCATGCACGATGCGGTTGTAAATTACAAAAGCAAGACTATTGATCTGAGGTGCACGAATAACGAGATAATTCGGGTTGAGTCTACGGACTTAAAGGGATTGCCAGCTGTAATATCAGCAATGTTGGCTCAGAAATACGTAAGAAAGGGGTGTGAAGCATACCTTGCGTATGTTCTAGATGACAAGGAGTTAGAAAAGAAACCCGAATCTGTGCCAGTGGTTTGTGAATACCGGATGTTTTCCGAAGAATTGCGGGTTTACCACTGTTCGGAAATAGAGTTTGGCATCGAATTGGTACCTGGTACCATTCCAATTTCGATAGCTCCGTATCGTATGGCACCAACGGAATTAAAGGAGTTGAAAGCTCAGTTGCAAGAATTGGTGGATAGAGGTTTTGCTCGCCCGAGTTTTTCGCCTTGGGTGCGCCGGTGTTGTTTGTGAAAAGAAGGATGGAACCATGAGGTTGTAGATCGACTATCGTCGACTTAATAAAGCGGCGATAAAGAACAAATATCCGCTATCACAGATCGATGATTTGTTCGATCAACAAGGAGCCTCGGTGTTTTCGAAAATAGATCCGAGATCGGGCTATTATCGATTCATGAATCGAGATTCGGACGTACCCAAGACTGCCTTCAGAACAAGATATGGTCACTACGAGTTCCTAGTGATGCCGTTTGGGCTTACTAATGCCCCTGCGGTATTTATGGATTTGATGAATCGGATCTTCAGACCATATCTGGATCGGTTCGTAGTTGTCTTCATTGATGACATTTTGGTCTATTCGCAAAATGAGACCGAACACGCTGAACCCTTATAGATGTTATGGTATGAATGAGGTAAGTTTTGGTATTGAAATTGGTTGAAATTATAGTGCAAATGTGTTTGGTTTGATGCTTATATGTTTGACCCAAATTGGGTGGCAAATTGGCTTTTCAAATGGCCTATTTTTGTCCACAAGGGCAGAGACACCGGTGTATGTGTCAGCCGTGTGCGACACACAGTCATGTTATACGGTCGTGTGTCCCTTGGGGTTCCCTATGATTTTAAGCCAGTCTTGAGCACGGCCAAGGCGCATGGGTGTGTGGCTAGCCATGTGAGCCAAGACACAAGAGCATGTCCTGTGGCCGTGTGATTAAGTCAGTATGTATGCCCTGATTTGACACGGTCTAGACACACGAGCGTGTCTAATACCGTGTGAGGCACACGACCACTTTATACGGGCATGTGACCTGTACAACTTTGAAAAGGTTTAAATTTTGAAAAAAAATTTGTATGAGCTCGGTTTAGTCTTGACCCTTTTCTAATATATGTTTAAGGTCTTGATGACCTATATAAGGGACATTATGATTATGATTGACTATGATTGTGGATAATGTATGTGAATTGTTTGTAAAATGTTCTGATTTGTCCAGTAACGCCTTTAACCCTAGTTCGGCAACGGGTAAGGGTTGTTACATTTGGTTGATATCAGAGCTATGGTTTAGTCGATTCCAGGACTAATGTAGCATATGTGAGTCTAGCTATACATTCCATATTTATGAACTGCGATAGTGTGATGAATCCTGACAAAAAAATGTGGTTTTATATAGCATATGGATCTCCAACAAGCCATAGCCGACGATGTCGAAAGTAATACGCCTGCTCCAATGCAAGAGACAGCACCATCTGATTCTAGACCGGCTACCAGTAGCCATGATGGAGAGGCTAGACAAGCCTTCTATCAAATGATGAATGATTGGTTCAGTCAGTATATTAGAACTAATTTGGCTGTACAACTACCCCTAACTCGGTCAATCCTCCTCAAGTCCCTGCTATGTCACAAGCTAATCTGAAATAGTTGATTAAGCCTCCGGTTGATAAAATTAGAAAATATAGAGCTAAAGAATTCTGTGCTACAACAAATGATGATGCTGAGAGAGCCGAGTTCTGGTTATAAAATATGATAAGAGTATTTGATGAATTGTCCCTAACTCCAGATGATTGCATAAAATGTGTCATTTTACTTCTGAAAGATACTGCGTATCACTGGTGAAAAACTTTGATATCAGTGGTTCCGAGGGAACGAGTTACTTAGGATTTCTTCCAAGCTGAATTCTAAAAGAAATACACCAGTCAGAGATTTATCGACCAGAAACGTAAAGAGTTTCTTGAGCTTAAACAAGGCCGTATGTCAATTACAGAATACGAGTGAGAATTTGTAAGATTGAGTCAGTATGCTCAAGAATGTGTATCTACTAAGGCAATAGTATGTAAAAGATTTGAAGATGAATTGAATGAGGATATCCATTTATTAGTCGGGATTATTGAGATCAAGGAATTCGTTGTGCTTGTTGAACGAGCATGTAAAGCCGAAGAAATCAGAAAAGAGAAAAGAAAAGCTGATTCAGAAGCTGGAGAAGTGCGAAAGAGATCATCGAGCAAGTCATTTCAATCTGCACCGAAGAAGTTTCGAGATTATTATAACCATTTAAAGGCTAATGTGGGACATTCGAGTAGAGGTTGTGCTAGATCACATTCGAGTTTCAGAGCTCCAGCTACATCTATTGCCAGTGTTGGAAATGTTCGATCTGATCGACCCAAGTGTAAACACTATGGTAAAAGACATCCCTGCAATTGTAAATTATATGATCAAGCTTGCTTCAAATGTAGATCTTTAGACCATTTTATCAGTGATTGCACCGAGTCTGTCGAGCAAAAGATTGTGCAAAATCCAAGGCCAACTGGCAATGCATCTCATAGTAGACCTACCAGAAATACGGGAAATGTGTGACAGCCCAAAATTGACCCTAGTCGGGAAGTGGTTTCAGGACCGCTAAACCGAGTCACCGAAATGTTTGAACGTAATATTTATTGTCTAGAATATGTAATTATGAATGTGTGAAAATTTCAAGCTTCGATTTAGCCGATAGCATGTGAATTCAGTTAGTAGGACTTGTGTGACACTTTTGAAAAGTGATAGGCTAATCTATAAGGACCTAATAGTGCATGTAGCCAAAGGGGAGGACTTGCATGTCAAATTCCCCCCCCCAAGTTCTAGTGGCCGGCCATGACAAAGAAATATGGGCAAAACATGTCATAGACATGTTTTGTTGGTGCATCATGGGCGGAAAAAAATAAATTAATGAGCATGGGTAATAAAGAAATGGGAAAAAGAAAAAAATGGTCTCATGCATGCTTCATTGCCGTGAGTTGAGGGGAAAGAAAGAAAAAAAATTTTGTTCATCCTTTCATTCTCTCTTGACCGAAAATCCTAAGGAAGAAGAGAGAATTTTTGCTTCATGCTTGGGTTGGAAGAGGATTAGGAAGGGTTTGGCTATACTTGCATCAAGATTAAGGTATGTTTGAGGTTGTGCCATGGGATTCATGCATGTTTTAGTTACTAGCTTGATGTTCTTATTGGCCCATGGTTCAAATCTTTGTTATATCATGGGGATGGTATTTGGCCAAGGTGGATTTTGTGTTAATGCCATTGCATGTTAAATATGAAGCTTGCTAATGGTATATGTGATGGTGGATTGATGGCTCTTGGACTTTCTTTTTAGTATTTTTGAGTAAGACATTAAGTTCTTTGCTTAATCATGACCAAAATTATGGTGTTGTGATGTATTCGGTCATGGTATATCCATAAGTATGATTCATGCATGTTGCATGGTAGGTAAGATTTGAGCTTTGGATATGTGTTTATATTTGGATATAAACAACTTGAGATTCGGCCCTTGCACCTACATGAATATATGTTTGCACATGATGTATTGGTATGATATATATACTATTTCAAGGTGTATATTTGCTTGTGATGATGTTTCGGTTATGAAGTAAATGAGAGATGTGTATTGAGCTACAATATGTAATACGTTAGACAGTAAAATGTATGCTGTTTTTTTTTGTGTGGTGTTAAGTGTAAAATTGACCTCAACATAGACATGCATATTCGGCCAAATGAAGTAGATTGGTGTGCATGTATTCGGTTAGAGGCAACCATATTGAAGCCTTATCTTGGCTTAGATAATTGACTAAATGGGTAATTAGTGAGGATGGGTGCCGAATATACAAACATTCATATGCATGTGTAATTGAATTATGAATGTTTAGCAAGATGGTTAAACTAGTTAATTTATTGATTTAGCTCAAGGAGTTAAAGAGGGAGAATCAAGCAAGGGAAAGACGAAGGTCATCGAGTAGCCGACGTGGAACTATTTTACCCAACACAAGGTAAGTCACTAAGCATATATTTTTTATCGATTTAAATAGACATGATGTCTATGAAATTATGCCGAATGGAATGATGAATTTATATACATGTATGTATGTGGTGATGAAAGTATTGAATGAAAGGAAAAGAGGTGAGATGTATTGAGTTGTTGATTTCGGCACTAAGTGTGAGGGTATAAACATTTGTGATCATGAGAATGGCACTAAGTGTGCGGGTTTTTAATTTGTACAGCACTAAGTGTGCGAGTTTGATTATATAGCACTAGGTGTGCGAGTTGATTTTATAGCACTAAGTGTGCGGACTCACTATATGTTTTGAATCACCATTGACACTGAGTGTACGACATTATTAAGTTGATCACGGACAGCGGATCGGGTAAGCACCTTGAGTTCATGGCTAATAGGCGCTATGTTTATATTTGGAGTTGAGCTTGGTAAGTTTTGAACCTATGTGACAATTTTAATTGAAGTCACGTACATGAGAATTATCGTGGAATAAGTGAAAAGGCTATTTAGTTGTATGATTGTAACGAAAACAAAATGATGTATAAAAACGCTTCAAATATCCTATTGATTAGTATGTGGAATGTGAATGCGAGTGTGTAACTTGGTGTGAGATTGAACCGAAAGGTCTAAGGAACTATGGTATAGTTCGGCTTGGAGGAAGTACTTAGCATCGTTCCATTTTGTTTCCTCTTATGACAATGTTATTAATGGATGGTAGTGCAATGCTTATGACTTACTGAGTTGTACTCATTTGGTGCTTATTGTTGCTTATTTAGGTTCTTGATCCATTTTGCGTGCTCGGGACCGTCGTCGAAGTCATCACACCGGCTAACAACTTTTGGTATTTTCTTCGTAGTTGGTCTAGGAGTACATTTCGGCATGTATAGGCTATTATGTTTTGTTTGAACTTGGTATGTAAAATTTTGAATAGCCATGCGAAAATGGCTTATAAATGTTTTGAGCATAATGTTATAATCATTTGGTATGTATATGCTCATTAAGAGGCATGGAAATGTTTGGCAATGACCAGCCATTAGAATGGGTCATCATGATTATATTTTGGACTATATATGAAAAAGGGGTGGTTTAATCATAGAAACTATGTGTTAGAGAAAGTCTACCCTAGAAATAGATGCTGGCAGCAACAGTGACGTGGATGTGAAAAATCACTAAAAATAGTAGCAATGGAATTAAATAGTGAATAAATTATGTAAAATGAACCTTGATGAATCTATTTTCATATGAAAGAAACGAAATGGTCATATGAGTTGTATGTTAAGAGATATTTGGGTTTTCGTGAAACAGGGCCAGAACGGTTTCTGGATTCCCTGTTCCGACTTTGAAAATTCATTATAAATTAACCAGAGATAATTAGGAGTCATACCATATATGTATAAATTCCTCTTTGAGTCTAGTTTCTATAGAAACAAACGGAATCAGTATTGAAGCCCTGCACAGGGAGTTATTCGAGTTGTAACGCACGAAGGTCAGTGTAGTCGACCCCTGTAACATGGGAGACTTTAACTAATAAACTGTACTAATTGGCTCGACCAAAAATTCTAGAAAAAAATCTGTAGATGGACATATGAGTCTAGTTTCAGGGAAAAATTACGAAACTGATTTTCGAGTTGTAAAACTCAAGTTATGATTTTTGAAGCGACTAGTACACAGATTGGCAGCTTGTCTGGAAATTCTCAATAAGTGGTTTGAAGTCTGTTAACACCTCGTGTTCGACTCCGGCGACGGTCTCGGGTTCGGGGTGTTACAAAATGTGAGTGGCAGTCAGAGGGGAACAAAAGACACTGCTATTATATTCGAGGCTCGTACACCTACCAGAGCCTATGCCATTTGAGCTTGTGAGGAAGCTTCGTCTCTAGATGTGATTAAGGGTATTTTTACACTTTATGATACTTTTGTGATTGCTTTGATAAATCCTGGATCAACGCACTCTTATATATGCATGAATTTAGTGAATAGTAAGACGTTGCCTGTAGAGTCTACTGAATTCGTAATTAAAGTATCGAACCCCCTAGTGTTTTGGTTGATAAAGTTTGCAAGAATTGTCCGTTAATGTTTCGAGATATTTTTTGAGAGTTTGATATAATTTTGGGTATGGATTGGTTAATTTTGCACGATGCTATTGTAAATTGCAAACGGAAAACTGTTGATTTAAGATGCAAGAATGATGAAGTAGTTCAAATTGAATCTAGTGATTTAAATGGTTACCGGTTGTGATTTCGTCAATGAAAGCTCTGAGTATTGTGAGAAAAGGTTGTGAAGCTTACTTTGCCTATTTGATTGATTTGAAAATGTCAGAAAATAAAATTGAATCAATGCTTGTTGTCTGTGAATTTTCTGATGTGTTTCCTGAAGAACTTCCGGGATTACCTCTGATACGAGAAGTTGAATTTGGCATTGAGTTAGTATCAGGAACTACTCCGATTTTGATAGCTCTGTATAGAATGGCTCCAACTGAATTAAAAGTATTAAAGTCTCAGTTGCAAGAGTTGACTGATAGAGGATTTGCAAGACCGAGTTTTTCACCTTGGGGTGCTCTTGTTCTGTTTATGAAAAAGAAAGAGGGTACGATGAGAATGTGCATAGATTATTGTCAGTTGAATAAGGTGACTATTAAGAATAAATACCATTTGCCCCGAATTGATGATTTGTTTGATCAATAGAAAGGAACTACTGTATTTTCAAAGATAGATTTGAGATCAAGCTATTATCAGTTGCGTGTGAAAGGCTCAGACATTTTGAAAACTGCATTTAGAATGAGGTACAACCACTATGGGTTTTTAGTTATACCTTTTGGATTAACTAATGCACCTGCTATCTTTATGGATTTGATGAATAGAATTTTCAAATTGTATTTAGATCGATTTGTTGTCGTATTCATTGATGACATATTAATTTATTCGCGTGATGAATTCGAGCATGCTGAGTATCTGAGAATAGTGCTACAGACTTTGCTAGATAAGCAATTTTATGCGAAGTTCAGTAAATGTGAATTCTGGTTATGAGAAGTTGGTTTTCTGGGCCATATTGTATCAGCATCAGGTATCCAGGTTGATCCGAGCAAAATTTCGACTATTCTGCTTTGGAAGCATCTGAGAAATGTTTCTGAAGTCTGTAGTTTTCTGGGATTGGCTGGTTATTATCGGTAGTTCATAAAAGGCTTTTCAATGATTGCGACTCCGTTGACGAAGTTACTTCAGAAAGATGTGAAGTTTGAATAGTTTGAATGGTCTGAAAAATGTCAAAAAAGTTTTGATCAGTTGAAAGCTCTATTGACAGAAGCTCTAGTATTAGTGCAACCCGAATCAGGTAAAGAATTTGTGATCTACAGTGATGCTTCATTGAATGGTTTAGGATTTGTTTTGATGCAAGAAGGCAAAGTCATTGCTTATGCTTCGAGACAGTTAAAGCCGCACGAAAAGAACTATCCGACGCACGACCTTGAGTTAGCTGTGATTGTGTTCGCTTTGAAGATATGGCGTCACTATCTGTTCGGTGAGAAATGTCATGTATATTCTGATCATAAGGGTCTGAAATATCTGATGAGTCAGAAAGATCTCAATCTGCTACAGAGAAGATGGTTAGAACTGCTAAAAGACTACGATATTGTAATTGATTATCATCCAGGAAAAGAAAATGTTGTTGCTGATGCTTTGAGTCAAAAATCATTGTTTGCTCTGCTTGCGATGAATGCTTATTTGGTTCTGTCAGATGATGATTCAGTTTTAGCCGAATTAAAAATAAGACCGTTTTTCATTCAATAGATTATTAATGCTCAGAAAGTTGATAATCAAATAATAGCAAAATGAGCTTAGTGTGATTAGATTCTGATTCAGAATTCAGAATTGATAAAGATGATTGTTTGAGAGTTAGAGATCGGATTTGTGTTCTAAGGAATCCAGAATTGATTCAGATGATTTTGAATGAAGCTCACAACAATCATTTATCTGTTCATCCGGGTAGTATGAAGATGTATAATGATCTGAAACAGCATTACTGGTGGTCTGGAATGAAAAGAGATATCTCTGACTTTGTTTCTAAATGTTTAGCTTGTCAGCAAGTCAAAGTTGAACATCGATGCCATCTAGGTTGTTACAACCTGTTATGATTCCATAAGGGAAAAGGGATAGAGTGACAATGGACTTTGTATCAGGTTTGCCCCTATCTCCGAGAAAGAAAGATACAATCTGTGTTGTAGTTGATCGATTGACGAAATCAGCCCATTTTATTCCGGTACGATCAAATTACTCACTTGATAAGTTAGCTGAGTTATATATTTTTGATATTGTGAGATTGCATGGTGTGCCATTATCTATTATGTCAGACAGAGATCTGAGATTCACATCACGATTTTGGAAGAAATTGCAAGATGCTTTGGGTACGAAATTGCATTTTAGCACTGCTTTTCACCCACAAACGGATGGGAACAATATTGAGATGTTAAGATGTTACATTCTTGAGTTTGAAGGTATGTGGGAACAATATTTGCCTTTGATTGAATTCGCTTATAATAACATATTTCAATTGAGCATTAAAATGGCACCATACGAAGCCTTATATGGTCTCAAATGTCGTACACCTTTGTATTGGACTGAGCTCAATGAGAATAAGATACATGGGGTTGATTTGATAAAAAAAATTGAACAGAAAATAAAAGTGATCTGAGATAGTCTGAAAGCAACTTTCGATCGACAGAAATCTTATGCAGATTTGAAACGAAAAGATATTGAATTTGAGATCGGCGACAAAGTTTTTTTGAAAGTATCTCCATGGAGGAAAGTGCTTCGGTTCAGTAGAAAATGCAAATTGAGTCTAAGGTTCATCAGGCCGTATGAGATTATCGAGCATATCGGACCGGTTGCATATAGATTGTTGTTGTCACCAAAGTTAGAAAAGATTCACAATATGTTTCATGTATCGATGCTTCGACAATATAGATCCAATCCTTCGCATGTAATTTCTCTGTCTGAGATTGAGATTCAGTCTGATGTGACCTATGATGAAGAACCAATCCGTATCTTAGCTCGTCAGATTAAAGAATTGCGAAATAAGAAAATTTTGTTAGTAAAAATAATGTGGCATTTTCACGGTGTTGAATAGGCTACGTGGGAGCCAGAAGAGGCTATGAGACAACAATATTCGAACCTATTTGATGGTAAGATTTTCGGGGACGAAAATCTCTAAGGGGGAGAATTGTAACAGTCAGGTTTAGACCCTAGTCAGAATAGTGCTTTTGGGACCACAAATTCTAGTTAAAAAAATATTTTAATATTATTTTTTCGTGTTAATAGTATGTGGTTAAGCATGTGTGAAAGTTCCATATGAAAATTTGATCATTTGTGTGTTTAATTTGATAAAAGGACTTAATCAAAGAAAATGCAAAAGTGGCCTTCTATTTGATTAAGTGCCTAATTTATTTGTCTTGTTAAATGTGAGGTCTTTAAGATGGAATTAAACCATTGATATATTAAATGGACATTGTTGGACATCCATTATAAGCTCAAATATCTATTATAGTAAAGTTAAATTGGTAAAATGTTTATTATAATGTTTATAATAAAACACAATCAAAATTAAAGCTTTATTTTCACTTGTCTTGCCAAAATTACACAAAGAAAAAGAAAGAATAAGAACTCTAGGGTTCGTTGATTTCCTTGATTAAGGTATGAGTTTTGTTTTGTTTTTGATAGTTTCTACGTTTTTGTAATCGCTTCTTTGTATACTATCAAGCCTATGCCCTAATTTCTAATTTTGTTGATGATTTTGAGTTATGTCATTGATGAAACTATGAGTTTTATGAATTTTGATGATAGTATATTAAAGATATGTGTTGGGTTAGTATATTTTGTATTAGAATTTTTGATGAATTTGAGTAATTTGGACAAAATTGAGAAATTTGTAAATTGAGGGACTAAAATTTTAAATAAATGAAATATGTGGGCTTGTATAAGGTATATGAAAATTTGGCTAGACATGTGTATAAAGAAATTATTTGTATTTTGTATTTTGTGAACTAGGGACTAAAGTGTCAAAATGTGAAAATGTGAGGGCTAGTTTGTAAATTGCCCTAAATATGTTTTTTGGATTGATTTGAATGAATGTGAAAGTGAATAAGTTAAATTTGAATTTATATAGAATAAGGACCAAAGAAAACAAAATTATATCGGGGAAAGTCGAAAGTCGTTGAGTAGCCGATCTTGTTTATTCGAATCCGTATGAGGTAAGTCTATATACAAATAAATGTATTTGAAATGGTTTATTTATGCTTATATGCTATTGAACTATGATGAATGGTTATATGCCTTGAATACAAGACATCCAAGAAATTATCACAAAGACCCGACGTCCAAACCATAGGAATAGTTAGGATACATATGTCTTGACATAGGATCCGATATGTGTTATCGTGTAAGACGACGTCTGGGACGTTGGCATCGTACTTGATTTCGTGTAAGACCCTGTCTGGGACAATGGCATAGATATTTGATTACATGTAAGACGACATCTGGGACGTTGGCATTCTACGAGGTTTTCGAGCTATCCGCGTATCCTTATGATTTTGAATAGTTTAACGGGCATTTTGAGAAATGAATGATAACATGAAATATGTATCTGATTCAGGTACGTTTGAAGTTGTATATCATATTTGATGTTGAAAGGTAAGTATAAGTATCTTTATGATCAAGTGAGTATATGTGACAAAAGTATAAAAAAATATATGCATTATGTGCGAATGAATGAAGAAAATGAGAAATGTATTAGAGTTATGTGTTTTGTGATTTTATGTGGTTAAAGAATATATGTATATTATGATGCTTATATGTTTATATTGTTAAGTTTATTTGTATATGGCTTACTAAGCTTTTGAAAGCTTACTTTGTGTGTGTTTGCATTGTTTTTTTTTTTAGATATCGTAGCTATAGGGAGCTCGAGAATCATTGAGGATCGTCACCACACTATCGAACCTTGTTTTGGTACCGTTTGACATTATGAATATAAGACTATGGCATGTATAATCTAGAAGTATTTAGATATGTTTTGTAATGTATTTATCATGCCATGTGACATGGATAGTTTATGGTGGAACTTATGGTTTGATTTTGGTATATGATATGTGATGCAAATTATGCTTATGTGATGTGTTTATAAATGACCAAATGAAATGGTCAATATTGGTAAGTTTTGGTATGTGCAAATTTGAGATATTGGTAAGTTTATAACATGTGTTTGAATGATGTAAAATGAGGTTATGAAACAAAAGTTTAGATATGATTTGGTCTTATGTTTTGGTGTGATTTAGTATGGCTAATACACATGAAATTTGTTGATAATGTTATGGTATGAATGAGGTAAGTTTTGGTATTGAAATTGGTTGAAATTATAGTGCAAATGTGTTTGGTTTGATGCTTGTAGGTTTGACCCAAATTGGGTGGCAAATTGGCTTTTCAAATGGCCCATTTTTGTCCACAGAAGAATAGACATGGAATACTTTCATCATCCATTGCATTACTCGTTAAACAATTGGAATACTATTGGATACACTGAAAACTTGCACATAAGTGCCACATATACATACATAGCAAAGGCTACCTCATAATATGTAACGCTTATCAATGAGCTACTCATGGGCTTGCTCATATAAGCTATTGATCAAGTGTACTTACACGGGCTGCTCACATAAGCTATCAGGTATCCGACCCGCTCAAGGATTACCTAGCCACTGGTAGGACACACAAAACCATTGGCCAGAACCCAATTAAATGTATCGCATCCATAATGAACTCGGACCAACTCAACGAGCTTAGATGCCTCATATATATCACGAACCCAGACCAACTCAATGAGTTCGGATTTCTTAATTCCTAGTGACGTGTCACTTTTATCCTAAACTATTCCTAAGGTTCAAACGAGATTCTTTCTCATATACACATAGCATCTCCATTGTACTTGCTCGTAACGTCGCGGAGAACGACCAATATCATTCATACTTACAAGGTTATCATTAGGCATAGCATACATAATATTGATAAAATATTTATCACATAATTTCAACACATCAAAATATAATACATTGTCACATTATTTACACATGTACTTACCTCGGTACAAAATGATGGTAATCAAGCCTAATCGTCGTATACTTTGTTCTTTCCTTGATCAAGACCCGATTCATGTTTTTCTTGATCTATAATGTCAAATTTAACTTGTTTATTAATCGCATTATTCAAATCAATCCATAATTCATGCTTTGGTAAAATTACCTTTTTACCCTATCTTTTCACTTATTTACGAGTTAGTCCCTAGGCTTGTAAAATGAGATGCATGCGTTTTCTTTGTTACCCAAGGCTAGCGGAACCTATACCATGCTCATATCAACCCACATTTTCCTTTATTTCACATTTTTACTACCCACTTTTACACTTTTACAAACAAGTCCCTTTTTTTGGGGTTTTCACTAAAAATCACCTAGTAAAATATGTTTATCATGCATCAAACATTCATATTCCTTCATTAATCATCAAAATACATGCATGTTACACATGGGAAAAATTTCATACATGAACCTTAGCTTAAAATATATCTAGAAATGGGTAGATCGTGCTTCAAAGACTTAAAAAATACAAAGAACATTAAAAACGGGGCTAGGGAGCACTTACAATCAAGCTTGAAATGTTGAACAAAACCCTAGCTATGGCTATTGAAAAATTCAGCTATCACTTGGAGAAGATGAGCACATTTTTGACTTATTTATCCC
Organism: Gossypium arboreum; assembly: GCF_025698485.1. Lineage (NCBI taxonomy): Eukaryota > Viridiplantae > Streptophyta > Magnoliopsida > Malvales > Malvaceae > Gossypium > Gossypium arboreum. The sequence goes on from NC_069081.1 coordinate 71,755,633, forward strand.
TTTTTATTCTTTTGTTTACCAAATGACCAAAATACCCTTTGTACCTTTCTTTCAACTTTTTCCTATGCATGCCCATTTTTGTCCAAAATTATAGAAATTGGTCAAATTGCTAATTAAGACATTTTAAATCATAATCTAAAGCAATTTCATACTTAAAGCTTCTAGAATTGAAGTTTTGCATTTTATTCAATTTGGTCCATAAAATTCAATTAGACATTTTATGCATAGAATTTCTTTATGAAACTTTCACATAAGCATGCATTCATATCATAGACCTCATAAGAATCATATAATAATTATTTCTATCTAAGATTTGTGGTCTCAAAACCACTGTTTTGACTAGGCCTTAACTCGGGATGTTATAATTATTCGAAGAGATCATAACCAAAATGGGTTAATCATGTTTTTAGATATTTGATCAAGATTGGACCAAAATGAAACTTCTACAAAGGAGCAAATGGTTTAGATCTACATTAAGGTGTGGGATTTTACTCTAGTTGTAAGTGAAGTTTAGTATTACTATTTAATTAAAATGTTATTTAATTAGTTAATGTGTGAGTACCTTACGTACTCGTTCGGAGTTGAAAAACTCAATCGAAGAGAAAACCAAGTAAGTGACCTAAACTATTAAGTGTTCTGAAAATCCAGGATTTGTGATATTGGATGTATGTAATGTTGATCTCAACTCTATATTATGTGATTAATGGCTAGATTGATATGTGATGATCTAAACGTGCGTTATATGTCTATGAGTATGCTAAGATACATGTTTTAATATAAATAGTATATTAAAGCATGCTAAAGTGAAAACTATGTGATATGAGAAAATGTGAGCATGATACTTGCATGTGTAAAAATCGAGATATATGAGTTGTGAGCATGGATATGTGAAAAATGTGAAAAGTGAAACATAAGTGTTAAACAGCCATATCATATGCATGGGGTGGGTTTGTGAAAGGAGGAAGCTATTTGGCATTTTAACTACAATTATGTGGTTGTTTTTAGCAATTATGTTGTGGCTTGTCCACGATGTGTTATGTGACTGTCCATTGGTATTTATGTGGTCGCTTGTCTACAAATTGGTGTGTTATTGGATAGACGAGTTCTAGGGATCTCAATATTGGTGTCTAGTGCAGATGGGTACGAAATCCTATAATTGTCCATTGTTCACAAGCATGCCATGTTTTGATTCAATAATGTGATAATATTTGAATTCAATGAAAGATGCCTTTTAATATTTTGATGTATTATGTTATGTGTTAAAATAAGTGTTTGTGTTGATATCACACTAAGTTTTTTTAAAGCTCACCTAAGATTTTCGTGTGTCTCAGGTAACCCTCATACTTAAAGCTTGGATTTGGATTTTCGAAGAGGCTCTCAATATAATATGTTTTTTTGGTTAAGGATTTTCGAAATGGTTTGGTTTTTTATATGGACTTTTTGAACTTCTTTTTATCTTTAAATTGGGTTTGTTTAAATGATTTTGGGACTTTAAATTTTATTTTATGAATTATGGTAAGGGACACTATTTGGATATAATAAGGTATTATGCATGAATTGCTTTTATGTGATTTCTAAAATGATCAAAGAAATGTTTTAGTGAGTATTAGCCACTGGAAATATGTGTTTTCAAAACTAAATTACATTTCAAATAATTTTTAATTATAAAGGAACAAATAAATCTATAACGAACAATACAAGATGTTTTACAAAATTAAATGTTTTGAAAAGGTAAGTGAAATTTTTTTCTAAGAATCATTTTGGAATTTTTTTTCTAAGAATCATGTTGGCCATCTTTAAGGCCCATGTAATCATTTAGATTGGGCCATAATGTCTAGGCCCTATTGTAGGGGTTATATTTAATGGTACTAAAGCCTAGTTCAAAACTCAGACTTTGGGTAAAATGTTCTCATAAAACTTCATACATAAAAAAGGGTATTTTTGAAAAAAAAAATGCTACATGTGATTTTGTTATAAAGAAATTTGAGACCTCCCGAAGACCGATTCGAGGTAAGTGTTCTTTAGATGTGAAAACTATAGATGGTGAGACTATAAAAAACTATAGAAAACTTTTTACTGAGACAAAATTTAGATTGTGAGAATGATAAATAGTGAAACTCATATAAAAGTGATAAAACAAAAAATTTGATTCAAAAAATATTCAAGTAATAACAATAAAACTTATCTCTTTTGACAAAATAAAATTTTAAAATGAGTACTCACAGTGTTAGAACTAGGGGAATGAGAGCACGTGGGGAATCAGGTCAAGGAACCCAAATCGACTCATCTTCGTATTAGGTGTGAACCTTTGAACATGTTGCGGAGAATGTGGAGCGGGCAGCTACTATTGACGAGAGTCAGCAAGAGCCATCAGGTTTTGGAACGAGTGGTGGGTGCCCAATCAAGTGTTAAAAATTGTGGCACTACTGCTGAGAGGCTTCGATCGAGTAGGGCCGAACTATTTAGGGGCATTGCTGGGATGACCTCTACTTTAGTCGAGTATTATTTTGAGGCTTTAAAGAGGATTCTCGACGATATAAAGTGCACCCCTGAACAAAAGCTTAAGGGGACTGTGTTAGTACTACGTGATAAGGCACCCAAGATGATCGCTTAATGTGGGATTACTTTCTGTAGGCATTTTAGAAGAAATATGTGGGAGTGAGATATGTGGAGGCCAATAGGCTTGAGTTCATTGAGCTGAGGCAAGGTAATATGTCTCTGTCTGACTACGGGGTGGAGATCTTAAGGCTCAGTTGCTATGTTCCATGAATGGTAGCTCATGAGCAAGATAAATGTGTCTGATTTGAATTTGGGCTAAGATCTGATTTGATGTTGCAAGTGGCTCCACTGCACGAGAAGACTAAGATCTTTGAGGTGGTTAGACACATTGAGCGCAAACAGAAAGAGCAAGTGAGAGCACTATTTAAGAGACATTCCAGTCTTAGTAGACATGCTCAATGTCTAATTAAGCGAGCCAGAAATGATTGACCCTGCTAGAACTTTGCTGTAGCAAGGGATAGGATCCAAAATTGTGTAACTTGTGGGAAGAGAAATTTTGGTGATTGTTGGAAAGGCATGGGTGCATGCTTAAAATGTGGGTTGCTAGACCATAAAATTGGAGAATGACTATGGTTGAATGACTAGGTGCAAGCACAAGGCCAAAATCATGCACTGAATTAAAGAGCTGGTTAGTAGCCACAACGAGCTCAATGACAAAAAAGAAAAGGTAATGCATGTCAAAGATAGCGAGTACTGGGTTAGAGTACTAATTGAGTTGATGCGAGGTAACCAACACTTGTGTATACGGCTAGGCACCAAAAGGATCGTGATGTTGTCGATGTGATAGCAGGTACCTTTACGATTAATGGCATTTCTTATTTTTTATTGATAGGCAAGGGTTCTACTTATTCGTATGTATCATGTATGGTGATTGAGAAATTAGGTATTCGAGTAGAGGAAACAATTAGTGATGTGATAGTACTTAGTCCCTTAGGACAACATATACAAGGGAACAAAATCTATAAGCATTACACAATGCATGTGCAAGGTGAGGTGTTTCATGCCGACCTTATGGAACTACACTTTGGAGAATTTGATCTCATATTTGGAATGGATTGGTTGAGCGAGCATCGAGTCATCTTAGATTGCAACACTAAACGAATTACTTTGATGAATATTTCTGAGAATGAGATTATTGTGATTGGAGAGCGTCGAAATTGTCTTACAAATGTGATTTCCATCTTGGTAGTAGAGAAGCTAATCTATAAGGGGTGTGATGCCTACCTCGTATACATCTTGGACACGAATATGGATAGTGCTGCATTGAAGAACATTTGAGTAGCGAAGGAATTTCGTGACGTTTTTCCTGAGAAGCTTCCTGGTCTATCTCTTAAACTTGAGGTTGATTTTGGAATTAAGTTGCTGGCTAGGACAACACTGGTGTCCATTTCACCCTATCGCATGGCACCTAAAGAACTCAATGAGCTTAAGGATAAGTTACAAGAATTGTTGGATCATCGTATCATAAGGCCAAGTGTATCGCTGTAGGGAGCTTTGGTCCTTTTTGTGAAAAGAAGGATGGATCTATGACGCTGCGCATCGATTGTCATCAGCTGAACAAGTTGACTGTGAAAAATAAATATCCATCGCTGAGGATCGATGACCTATTTGACCAATTCTGAGGTGCTATAGTCTTCTCTAAAATCGATCTGAGGTCAGGATACAATCAGTTGCAAGTAAAAGAGGTTGATGTGCCAAAGGCTACTTTTAGGACTCGGTATGGGCACTACGAGTTCTTAGTGATGCCTTTCGGTCTTACGAATTTTTTGGCCGTATTCATGGAGTTAATGAATAGGGTCTTTCAATTCTATCTTGATCGATTTTTTTTTAGTCTTCATCAATAATATCTTGATCTACTCCAAGTTTGAGTTGGAGCATGAGGAGCACTTGAGGTTGGTCCTTCAAACCTTACATGAGAAAAAGTTGTATGCGAAGCTAAGTAAGCGCGAGTTTTGGCTCTAAGAGGTGATGTTTTTGGAACATGTAGTATTTGTTGAGGGTATTTGCGTGGATCCAAAAAAAATCAAGGCAATCTTAAATTTGAAGCAGCCTAAGAATGTTAGTAAGAGTCAGAGTTTTCTCAGACTTGCTAGATATTATAGGAGGTTTATCTAAGGATTTTCGATGATTACAGCTTCGATAACTAAGCTGTTGAGAAAGGTTACACTATTTAAGTGGACCAATGAGCAGCAAGCTAGTTTTTAAAAACTTAAGGTAGTTTTGACTCAAGCATCAGGGTTGATTTAACCTTGGTTTGGGAAAGATTAGGTGGTCTATAGTGATGCATCTCATTCTGGTCTTGGATGCTAGTTGATGCAAGATGGAAAGGGTGTAGAATACGCTTCAAGGAAGCTTAAGCCACGAATGCAACTATCTGATGCATGATTTAGAATTGGTTGCTGTGGTATTCATAGTTAAGATTTGGAGGAATTATCTTTATGGGGAGAGATGTGTCATCTATACAGATCATAAGAGTCTTAAGTATCTCCTCACCCAAAAGGATTTGAACTTAAGACAGAGGCGTTGGATCAAGCTTTTGAAAGATTATGACTTTACCATCGAGTACCATCCTGGTAGGGCTAATGTTGTGGCGGATGCGCTCAGTAAGAAGTCTATGTCAGAGTTGAGGGCAATGTTTGCTAAGTTATGTTTATCCGATAATGGTGATTTGCTTACAGAGTTACAAGTGCGACCAACTTTGATTGAAGAGATTAAGTTGAAGTAGATTTCAGATTCATCATTAGAGCTCTATATGAAGCTTGTTAAAGAGGGTAAGACTTCAGATTTTGCTTACAATTCTAAAGGAATCTTTTGTTATCATGGAAGATTCTATGTGCCTTCTGATTTGGAGTTGAAGCAATCTATACTTCGAAAAGTACATAGTAGTTCCTATGGTATGCATCCTGGAGGTAGTAAGCTGTATAGAGATATTCGTGAGCAGTATTGGTGGCCGAGATTGAAATGTGATGTGACAAACTTTGTGGCTAGATGGTTGACATCCCAACAAGTCAAGGCTGAACACCAATTTCCTTCGAGTTTGCTCCAGCCTATTCAAGTTCCTCAGTGGAAGTGGGAGCATATCACCATGGATTGTGTTAGTGGATTACCATTGACGTTATCCAAGAAAGATTCTAATCGGGTGATTGTGGATCGATTGACGAAAATGGCTCATTTCTTACATGTGAGCACCAATTATTCATTGTAAAAGTTTGTGAGGTTGTACATCGCTGAGATTGTGAGAGTTTATAGGGTACCAGTGTCTATCATTTCTGATAGAGATCCTCGTTTTACATCATGATTTTGGAAAAGTCTATCTGAGGCACTCGACACAAGATTGAATTTCAGTAATGCTTATCATCCACAATCTGATGGGCAGTCTAAGTGGGTTATTCAGATTCTCGAGAATATGTTATGAGGTTGTGTAATCAAATTTTAAGGTAATTAGGAAGAGAATTTAATGCTTGCAGAATTTTCTTATAACAATAGTTTTTAGTCGAGCATTCAGATGACTCCATGTGAGGCAGCGTATGGGCATAAGTGCAGGACATATTTGTGTAGGATATCTTCAAGTGAGGCATTGTTGGACTGATTTGGGAGAAAAGAAAGTCTTGGGATCAGATTTAGTTTAAGAGATGGAGAACAACGTGAATATTATTCGGGATCAATTGAAAGCTACATTAGATCGATAGAAGTCCTACTCTACCTTGAAGGGGAGGGACATTGAGTATAATGTGGGTGATGAAATTATCCTTAGGGTTTCACCTTGCAAGAAGGTATTGACATTTGATTGTAAGGGGAAGTTGAGTCCAAGATTCGTTGGACCTTATCACATCATTAAGAGGATTGGACGAGTGGCTTATCAATTAGAGTTACCTCAAGAGTTGGATCATATTCACAATGTGTTTCATGTGTCCATGTTGCGATGTTATCAATCTGACCCTTCTCATGTGATTCCAATAGTGGATATTTAGGTCCATTCTAATTTGACATTTGAGGAGGAACCGATATAGATAATTTATTGTAATGTTAAAGTTTTAAGAAGGAAACAAGTTCCACTTGTGAAAGTGTTGTGGAGAAATTATGGTTCGAGTGAGGCAACTTTGGAACCTGAAGATGCGATGCGGTAACAATATCCTCACCTATTTCCATCAGGTAATTTCGAGGATGAAATTTCTTTTAAGAAGGTTAGAGTTGTCACATCCCATTTTCTTAATTAATTTAATTTAGTAAAGAGGGTGAATCTGTTAGCTCTTATGTCTTCAAATTATTCACACATTATTGAAAACAAGTGTTGTGGCTTAATGGTAGGAAGCTCCTTATATATCTTTGAGGTCTTTAGTTTGAACCTTTTTGTACACATATTTTTTTATTTAATATTTGCACATTTTTAGCATGTGCTGTAACACCCCTCGCCCATATCCAACACCGGGACAGGGTTCAAGGTGCTACCGAACTTAAACTCAACTAACTATATAAAATTGGGCCGTAAATTTTTGATCAATTTAAAACTTTTCATTTCACATACATTTTCTCCCTTAAACGGGCTCACGAGGCCCAAAACATGCATTAGAAACAATTCGGGACTACACCGAGAACTTAAGAAAAACTTCGAAAAATTTCAAGCTTTAAGGCTCCACACACCCATGTGGGTATAAACCACACACCCGTGTGCTAGGGACACGCCCGTGTCCCAAACCAGTGTTCAAAAACCTAGATATTCTGCCAATTTGGTCATGAACAAATTAAAGCCACATGGCCAAGGCACATGCCGTGTCCTATGGCCGTGTCCTTCACACGGCTGAGACACATGGTCGTGTCTCTTGCCCGTGTGCTATTACCATGCATACTGACTTGAAAAACTTAGGTGCAAGGGACACACGGCTGGACAACACACCTATGGGGGTGGATCATGTGTCACACACTGCCTAAACACATGCCCGTGTGTCTACCCGTGTGGACAAATACAAGGCTATTTTCCAAGCCGTTTTGTCACCCCCACAACACATGCACACATACCTATACAATAGCATACAACATTACAAAATTAGGCACTAAAACATTCCTAACATGTCATGACCATGGCAATTTCACATGCAATAGATATCATAGATATTACTCACATCTTTACCACATTCATGCCATAATCATTATAAACTTATCACGTAAGACCATAGCACATGCATACATATTTAAAATGGGTTTACAACCCCATAATCAAAACAAGCCAATACATTTGGCTAAAGCAATATCACATACCCGAATATTTAAACTTTTATACATGCCATAGACTCAAGGTACTTGAAATCACTTACATCAATAGCGATAGCTTGACAATGTGATAATATCTCCGAGGAACTCAAACCTGAGCTAACCTGGCAACACTAGAGAACATGGGAAAGGAAGGGGTAAGCTTTACGCTTAGTAAGTTCATATGAAAGTAATAAGCAACTCATTAACATGATTTATCAAATGTTCCCATCATATTCTCAAGTTCATGATAAGATGTCTTCTTGTACAATAGTTAATAAAATATTTATATCTGGAGGTACGAAACTCAAAATTAAGTTCTGTTAATTTTCCTTGAAACTAGACTTATGTACCATTCTACCATAAAATTTCCAGAATTTTTGGTTTAGCCAAATAGTACAGTTTATTCCTCAAATTTACCCCTGATTCATTGTCTGACAGTTCCGACCCCTCTACACTAAAGTTCAATTATCTCATACCACAGAACTTGAATAATGTTCTCATATATTTCTCTTGAAAATAGACTCAATGAGGATTCTAAACATATAAATTATAACTCATAACAATTTTTAAAAAATTTATAATGATTTTCTCAAATCAGAATAGGGGATTTCGAAGTCATTCTGACTCTGTCTTACACAACTTCAAATATCTCATTATAGGAAATTCTTTTGCTTACAAGGTTTATTTTATAAGAAACTAAACTAAATAAGCTTTAATTTCATATTTTACACTATTTTTAGTGGATTGTCAAAGTCGGACTATGGTTGCTGTCCAAAACTATTTTAGTGTAAATTAACGATACCAAGTTTATCACACCATATTAATTCATTTCTACCACATTAGTAAGGCTACATATTCATAAATCATAAGTATAGACCTATAATCAGAAGGTCATCACAAAATCATTCTCATAGGCATGAATTACCTATTTACATCTTTACCAAATGTGCATCATAAACTGAAATTATTTCTCATGAGCTTGGCATACATACCTGTATTACTTAACTTGCTCATTTTCATTCCTTACTAATCATATAACATGAATTGAATTTACATTTCATCAATTTCATGTAGGTACCTGTACCACTCTCAATATGGTCATAACCTTTCTCATTTAGCTTAAACCGTAATTCTCACCGTTGAACCATTCAAAAAACTATCGGATATTATTCACTAAGCCTCAAACATAGTGTATACTGCCGATGCCATGTCCCAGACATGGTCTTACGCTCGCTCATCCATCAAGTCGATGCCATGTCCCAGACATGGTCTTACACTGACTATCGAAATCGTGGTCGATGCCATGTCCCAGACATGGTCTTACACTAGCTCTCACATATCTGTGCCAATGCCATGTCCCAGACATGGTATTACACTGACACATCTCATAGCCGATGCATGTCTGAGACCTGTCTTACACTGGCTTACATCTCGAGGCTGATGTATGTCCCAGACATGTCTTACACTAGCTATCGTCTCAATGCTGATGCCATGTCCCAGACATGGTCTTACACTGGCTCTCTTAATATGGCCGATGCATGTCCCAAACATGTCTTACACTAGCACACACACATCGACCAATGTCATGGCATGAATATATGTTTATTCCTAAAGTTCAACTGGGAGGTTCCTCTACATCAATTCTCATCATACATAATCATTTCCACAATCAAGCAATTTATGCTATATCAATCCAAATACGTATAATAATGACGTAGTTATATTATTTATATACAACTTACTCGTTTCTATGAGATATCATATTCCATTGAATTTCTAATGTATTCTACCATCACGTGAATGTTATTAACCTTTGGCATCACTTTCATCATACTCAATATCATCAACATACAATTCAATACAATCGAAGCAAGATGGATTCAAGTATATTAACAATGACATGGATAACATACTTATTTAGTCATACGAACTTACCTATACACCAAATCGGTAAGAGAGGCCTAAACATCAATTTCTCGGTTTTCCTCATTCTAAGCCCGAATCTCATTTTTCATCATCTATAACATCACATTTAACTTATTAACACAATATACTAATCAAATTAGTCCAATGGCACATTTTGGCAAAATTTTTTTATTTTGCCCCTATACTTTGGCAAATTGCCAAATTGTCCCTAGGCTCGTAAAATGACTTTTATCACATTTTCTTACTCATTAAGCCTAGACAAACCATTTTCATAATTATAGTAACTCACAATTCAATTATTTCACACTTTTACACTTATTCTACAAACTTTACAAAATAACCCATTTAGGTGTTTTCAAGCAAACTTTTTTCATGAAAGTTGTTTATAACACATCTAAGACTCATATTCTTCCATAAAAACTCAGAAAACAACACATATTCTTTCTTGGAAAAACTCTAGAGTCTTAATCATTTTGCAAAATAGTCCCCTCATTTGAAAGCTCATGCTTTAGGGGTTCCAAAAATGCAAAAATTATCAAGAAAGTCATTAAAATTCACTTACTAGCAAGGGAATTTCTTTGCTGAAAATTCAAAGCTTCAAAACCCTTTTATTGGCTGAAAAAATCGGTGGTAAGAGGAAGAATGAAAAGAAAGAAAAGAAATAGCTAGGCTAGGCATTATTTAATTACATAAAGTGACATCACCCACCTAACAAGTTGACCATTTGAAATTTCTTGTCCCATGGCTAGCCACTGCACTTAAAATGGGTCTAATTTCCTTTTAAAAGAATACATTTAGGCATTAAAACACAACTTTTATCTTTCACGCGATTTAGTCCTTTTTTGAAATTGGACTAGAAATCGCTAAAATTAATATACCAAAATTTTTATGCACCTTTATAAACATGCTATATCACATAAAATAACATCAAAATAATTTTCCCTGGCCTCGAAATAATGGTTTAGAAACCACTGTTCTGACTAGGCCCAAAATCGGGCTATTACAATTCTTCCCCTTTTAGGGATTTTCATCCTCGAAAATCTTATCAGAAGAAGTTTCTTTCGCTTTCACGATTCACTTTTACCTTTTTTTCACAACTTACAATTCTACTTAGTCCATACTCAAGATTTCCTGTAGCCTTTCCATAATTGCGGTATAAACTTCGGAGCTTAGTTTGAAATACTGGAGACTAACATTCTAAGAACTATAAACTTAGATACATAGCTTAGCCAAATCTATTGAATAATATATCTGTACATACTAAAATAATCATGCGGACTTCCATCATCAATCTATCACAATTCAACATCCTTTGGAAGAATAGACAATATACTGCTGTGAACTCTGTACTCAAATCTGTGTATAACCCAGAGTTTCTCAGTACTCAAATCTTACACTGAAATAATAGTAACAGAAACCATAAATCAAATCCTTCTTGCAATTCCAAATTAAAAGTTGAATCATGCTGTACTAGTTTAGTTTACCACTTATAGCCACATTTCTCTACTCTGGTCATCATCAACTGTTTAGAAACTTTACTAACATGAATCAAATGATTACAACTTCATAGATGTGGTCTCTTTATTAATCACTACAACTATACTTATAACAACATCTCTCAAACAAAAGAAATCCAACTAATATGTTTCCATATCATACTTTCAAGAATACAATTTCTTCATTTTAGACTGCATGTTTACTTACCCGTAATTGCACAACATTATTCTTGAGCCAAAGAATAAACTTAATGCACATGACTTAATTTACCTATGCTGATAATAATCCTTTACACGAAGGTTAGAGAAATTGAAATACTAGAATCCCCACACTTCCATAGTCGAGCCACAAGCATAATCATAATAGATGCTATTATCGCAAGTCAAAGAAAACGCTTAAGGATAAGCCAGGCTTAGTAATTCTCAAAATTAGAACGATAGGAAAAACCAAGATAAAGAATTCCAAATATAATACCATACCAGAAATCCTGGAATATAACCCCGAAGAAAATAATAAGGAAAATCTGAAAAATCCCTCAGAGAAAACTAGAAGGAAACTACCGTCTATACGCTCTGGAATTCCATCATAACAGAGATAATATATTTCTCGTGTATATATAAATCCATAATCAATAGAAATATCAGAATGGTCTCACATAAATCTTTACAATCTATTACATTCCGACATATCAGAATAGAATTCCGAAAAGACAAAGAAATGTTGATCATAATTAACCGGATCAACAGAGCTTTCGTCTAATATCACAGTCGCTAGCATCCTCATGCACTAAGAATTTCACTGGAAATGAACAACCATATATATTCCCAAGGATAGAGGAAAATACAAAATACTCAAAAGAGAGAGATAGGTAAAACTTTACTTAATTGGATCCGTCATGCTCAAACATCTTTGCGAATCCGACATCATTCCTTTGATTATTTCTGTCATCACTAATCCTATGATTCCCCATTACTATACTTTTTGGTTTCCCATTTGTAAACTTATACAACATATCTCTCGTGAATCTCCTCATATAACTCTATTCTGGTAAAGGGGTGAAGATTGTAAAGCCTCTAAACTTTCGACTTTCACACATATACACATTTAACAACAACATAGTATCATGCACATCGATTTAAACATTTCAAATTTCCAACTTGTTATGAACACACTTTCACATTCTTAGTAACACATGCAAATTTATTTCATATTAATACTAGCCAAACATCAATGAACTTATCACAATATAGATTTTCAATTCTTTTACTCGAATCACCATTAATGTCTAATCAAGTTTCAACACTTAGCCTTATTTTACTTAACAACATTTACCAAATTAGAGAACATCTTACGATTTTGAGTACATCATTCAATTGATGCCATAGTCCAACTATGGTCTTATCCGTCAATTCATAATCGAACGATCATACACAATTCCAGCGTTCTACTCAATTTGATCTTTCATTTCAGTTTTCATGCTATCATAACACTTATGACATCTTTAATTCAGAGATTTAAACATAAATGTCAATCACATGTACATATTGATTACACATCATTAAACAAAAGTACTTATACACACATTCTATCATTTTGAGTAAAGTTTTCTTTTCATAATCACTAGACCAAACGAGTTAGGCACGTAACATCGTACGAATACTAATATGCATGAAAGAGCTTATCACAACTTAATTTTCATTTCATTCCACGATTCCACATTCTCTAACTTATGATTATCACATATTGAGTATTAATTCATGTAAAAAAATCATGAATCAATTTTCATACCTTTCCAAATTTCTACATATCACAAGCACATTCCAAGCATCTTAATATTACTTCTATCATTAACAAGATTTGCTCGGTTGGAAGTCTTTCCTGTCTTAGCAAATAGTTTCGTTAGCGTCAGAAGATATCACACTATCACGATTGTACTATGGCATGTATAGCTAGACTCTCTTACCTATGTTAGCCTGAAAATTGACTAAACCATGCTCTGATACCACTAAATGTAACACCCCTCGCCTGTATCCAACGCCGGGACAGGGTTCGAGATGCTACCGGACTTCAACTCAACAAACTATATAAAATCGGGCTGCAAAATTTTGATCAATTTAAAAATTTTCATTTCACATACATTTTGTCCCTTAAACGGGCTCATGAGGCCCAAAACATGTATTAGAAACGATTCGGGACTACACCGAGAACTTAAGAAAAACTTGAAAAAATTTTACGCTTTAAGGCTCCACACGCCTGTATGGGTATAAAGCACACCCCCTTGCGCTAGGGGCACGCCAGTCTCCTGAACCCGTGTTCAAAAACCTGGATATTCTACCAATTTGGTCATGAATAAATTGAAGCCACACGGCCAAGGCACACACCCGTGTCCTATGGCCATGTCTCTTGCCCGTGTGCTACGACCATGCATACTGACTTGAAAGACTTAGGTACAGGGGACACACGACTGGAAAACACACCCATGGGAGCAGACCATGTGTCACACACGACCTAGACACACGCCCGTGTGTCTACCTGTGTGGAAAAATACAAGGCTATTTTCCAAGCCATTTTGTCACCCCCACAACACAAGCACGCATACCTATACAATAGCATACAACATGACAAAATTAGGCACTTAAACATTCCTAACATGTGACAGCCCAAAATAGACCCTAGCCGGAATGTGGTTTCGAGACCACAAAACCGAGGCATAACAATAATTTAAAATTTATTTCGATGCCTATAATATGTGAGTATTCATGTATGACATTTTTTTGATGATTGATTTAGTGTTATAAAGGTGAATTTCACTAGAAAGGACTTGTGTGAGAAAATTTAGAATTGAGATAGGCAAATGTGGAAGTGGCCTATTGATGCACACTAGGAAATGTTGTCCTTGCATGTCAAATTCCCCAAATTTGACTATAGTGGCCGGCCATGGTGATGAATATGGGCAAAAGAAAACATGTCTTAAACATGTTTTGCTAGTGGTGCATGTTAGAAATAATAAAATAAGAGTATGGAAAAAAAAAGGGAAAAAAAAGTGTTCATCTTTCACCATAGCTCTTGGCCGAATGTCCTAAGGAAAGAAAAGAAAAATTTTGCTCATCCATTTTCACTTCTTGGCCGAAAATACTAAGGAAAAAGGGGGAGGATTTTTGCTTCATGCTTGGTTTGGAAGAGATCTAGAAGGAGATTTGGCTAAGTTTGCATCAAGATTAAGGTATGTATGAGGTTGTGTTAGGAGTTTCATGCATGTCTTGGTTGCTAACTTGATGTGCATGTTAGCCATGGCTCAAATCTTTGTTATGCCATGGAAATGGTATTTGGCCAAAGTTGTTATGGTGATAAAGCCATTGCATGCTAAGTGTGAAGCTTGATGATGATGCATGCAATGATGGATTTTCTACTCATGAGTAAGATTTTGAGTTTTCTTTGTTTTATCATGATTGAAGTTGAAAAGGAGCATGATTGTCATATTCGCCATGATGCATTCTTGAGCATGATTCATGCTTCTTGCATGTTAGTTAAAATTTGTGTTTTGGATGGCTATGGACACCTTGAAAATTCGCCATGCTCATATATGCATATATATGATTGCACATTATGTTTTGGTTATGAACTAAGTGATGAATATATTGGTTTAAAGAAGAAGATGTGGAAGAATGCTTGTGAAATTGCAAGCACAATTCGCCTAGCACACATGTAGGTGCTTGATGCTATATTATAAGTTTTAAATACAATGTGCAAAGCATTAATTAGTAAATTGCATGCTGTTTTTGTGAGGTATTATGCAAAATTGACCTCAACATGTACATGAATATTCGCCTTGGGTAGCCTATTGAAGGCCTTAGCATTTCCTTGATGCTCGAATAAATTGTATTGAATTGCTTGATGTAGTATAAAACGTGCATGACCATTGTGTATTCAAGCTAAAGGGTGGCCATATGACCATTTAAACTCCTTGTCATATTCGCCAAAAGCTAGCACAATGAGGTTTTAATAAATTGAATTTGTTTGAATTAGCTCAAGAGCTTAGAGGGCCACAATTGGACAAGGGAAGGAGAAAGTGATCGAATAGCCGAAAAAGCCGCTCGACAACATCCGAGGTAAGTCCTCAAGAAGTGACCCTACTTGAATTGTGTGAAATAAAGTATGGATGTGTATTGATTATTGATTATGTATGCATGAGTATTTGAATTCTACCGGGCTAAGTCCCGGAGGCTAATATGCTTGCGACTATAATTGCGTTTGAGCCTTAGTAACGAAAATGAATTATGTATGTCCAATGATAATTGATGTATGTGTTCATGGGAAATTGAATGATATCCGGGCTAAACTCAAGACAATTATGTTGAAATTATATCCGGTTAAGACCAAGGCAATTGTGCTAGTGGCTACATCCGGCTAAGACCAAGGCATTAAATGCGAGACATTCTATCGGGCTAAGACCAAGGCATTTGTGCACGTGATTATATCCGGTTATATTCCGAAGAATCTTGGGCTGGAGGTGAGTGTTGGTTGCTGTAATGAATTCAATTAGTACACTCGAAAAGCCCAAAGGATAAGAGATATTAAAGCTATTGTGAGAAACGATAGTGTGATGATTTCATATGGAAGAAACGAAATGGTCATAGGAGTTACAGGTTAAGAGATATTAAAGCTATTGTGAGACAGGGCCAGAATGGTTTCTGGGTTCCCTGTCGCAACTTTAAAAATTCACTATAAATTATCCAAAAAGAATTAGGAGACATACCTTATATGTAAAGATTCCATTTTGAGTCTAGTTTCATTAGAAACAAACGACACCATCATTAAAGCCCTGTACGGAGAGATATTCAAGTTATACCGCGCGAAGGTCAGAGCAGTCGATCCCTGTAACATGGGTAACTTTAACTAATAAACTGTACCAATTGGCCCGACCAAAATCCTAGAAATAAATCCATGGATGGATATATGAGTCTAAATTCAGGAAAATTTACGAAACCAGTTTCCGAGTTTTGAAACTCGAGATATGATTTTAAGGCGACAGTGACGCAGTTTTCCACTCGACTGGAAATGTCAAATTGGTGGGCAAAACATGTGAACTTGGCTTGTTAACCCCTCGGGTCCGACACGGCGATGGTCTCGGGTTTGGGGTGTTACAATTTTATTGGTATCGAGCCAGGTTTAGTCGATTCTAGGACTACCGTGATATGTTTGGGGTCTAGCTATACATGCCATTAAATGATGAATCGATAGTGTGATGATTTCGACAATTTGACTTTATGTTTGTTTATAGCAATGGATCCCGATCCCAACCGAAAGCGATAGCGATGATGTGGAGAGTGTGGCGCTCCCCCGCGCAAGGGACAGCGCGGCGGACTCTCAACCTATGGCCAGCAATCCTAATGACGAGGCTAGGCAAGCCTTTTATAGTGTGATGAACGAATGGTTTAATCAATACATTCGAACCAACACTACTGTTCCACAACCTCCATTCCCGACAAATGCAACCTCAAGACCTACAATACCTCCGGTGATCGACCAAATAATGTCAAGTAAGCCCCAATCGATAGGATTCAAAACATGGGGCCACTGAATTTAAGGCTACGGATGATGATGATGCCGAAGCGAGCTGAATTATGGTTAGATAACACTATCCGGGTGCTTGATGAGCTATCCTGTACACCGATGAGTGCTTAAAGTGTACCATCTCCTTGTTACGCTGAGTCCGCCTACTATTGGTGGAGTACTCGACTTCGTGGTGCCTAGAGAGCAAGTGACTTGGGAATTCTTTCAAACCGAGTTCAAAAAAGTATATCGATCGAGATTCATCGACCAAAAGCGGAGGGAATTTCTTGATCTTAAGCAAGGTTCTATGTCCGTTACATCGACTACGAACGAAAGTTTGTGAGGCTTAGTCGATGACGCGCGAATGCATTTCGTCCAAGCTATTATGTGTAAACGCTTCGAGGATGGGCTGAATGATGATATAAGGATGTTTGTTGGCATTCTCGAGATACGAGAGTTCGTAGTACTTGTTGAGCGAGCTTGTAAAGTCAAGAGCTTAGAAAGGAGAAACAAAAAGGCGATGTGGGGATTGGAGAATTCGAAGAGGTCCTCGGGAAAGTCTCTTCAACAAGCATCGAAGAGATGTTGAGATGATGCGAGCCGGTCTAGAGGCGTTTGGGCTTTTCTAGATGAGGACGCGATCGACCCCGTGACCACACGAGTCACTTGATCGCCGATGGTGGAAATGATCGCCGAGAGAGGGGAGTGTCCACATTGTGGCAAATGGCATTCGGGAGCTGTTGGTTTCGTGATCGCTCTGCTATAAGTGTGGATCGGCCGACCACTTTATGAAGGATTGCCCGAGGATGCATGAGCAGAATGTAAGTCGAGTGCAAACCCGGTGCTACCATCGCCGAGGTAGGCCACCTAGAAATATGGGCAATGTCGTTGGCGGTCGAGAGGATCTAGAGATGCTACCATCGATCTCGAGGCTCGTGCTCTGCTAGGACTTATGCCATACGCGCACGCCGAGGATGCCGCCTCTCCGGATGTTATTCTGGGTACTTTCACTCTTTTCAATACAAATGTGATTGCTTTGATTGACCCTGGTTCTACTCATTCATATATATGTGAAACCTTAGCATCCAAAGAAGACTTTGCCTATTGAGTCTCTCGAGTTTGTAATTCGGTGTCAAACCCTTGGGTCATTACGTGCTTGTTAACAAAGTGTGCAAGAAAAGTCCCTAGTGTTCCGAGGTTCTTATTTTCCGTGCGGACCTAATGCTTTTGCCGCTCGATGAGTTCGATGTTATTCTTGGTTTGGATTGGTTGACCATGCACGATGCGGTTGTAAATTGCAAGAGCAAGACTATCGATTTGAGGTGCGCGAATAATGAAATAGTTCGGGTTGAGTCCACGGACTTAAAGGGGTTGCCACCGTAATATCGCAATGTTGGCCCGTAAATATGTAAGAAAAGGTGCGGCGTACCTTTGCGACGTGCTTGATGACAAGGAATCGAGAAGAAACCCGAATCTGCGTGCGTGGTTTGTGAATACCGGATGTTTTCCCGAGGAATTGCGGGTTTACCACTGCTCGGAAATAGAATTTGGCATCGAATTGGTACCGGTACCACTCCAATTCGATAGCTCCGTATCGTATGGCACCAACGGAATTAAAGGAGTTGAAAGCTCGGTTGCAAGAATTGGTGGATAGAGGTTTTGCTCGCGCCGAGTTTTTCGCCTTGGGGTGCGCGGTGTTGTTCGTGAAGAAGAAGGATGGAACCATGCGATCGTAGATCGACTATCGTCGACTTAACAAAGCGACGATAAAGAACAAATATCCGCTGCCACGATTGATGACTTGTTCGATCAACTGAAGGGAGCCTCGGTGTTCTCGAAAATAGATTTGAGATCGGGCTACTATCAATTGCGAATCCGAGATTGAGACGCGCCCAAGACCGCCTTGAGCGAGATATGGTCACTATGAGTTCCTAGTGATGCCGTTTGGGCTCACTAATGCCCTACGGTATTTATGGATTTAATGAATCGAATCTTTAGACCATATTTGGATCGATTCGTAGTCGTGTTCATTGATGACATCTTGGTCTATTCAAGAAATGAGACCGAACATCTTTGAACACTGCGGTTAGTGCTGCAAATTTTACGGGACAAGCAATTATATGCTAAGTTCAGCAAGTGTGAGTTCGGTTAAGAGAGGTTAGCTTCTTGGGTCATGTGGTATTCAGACGGTATTCGAGTCAATTCAATAAAATTTCAGCCATACTAAATTGGAAGCCTCAGAAATATTACTGAGGTTCAAGCTTTTTGGGGCTTGCGGTTATTACCGACGATTTGTAAAGGCTTCTCAACGATAGCCACGCCGATGACGGTTACTCCAAAAGGATGTTAAGTTCGAATGGATTTGAGAAATGCCAAAAAGTTTCGATCAATCGAAAACTTATTTGATGAAGCCCCAATTCTAGTGCAACCCGAGTCCGCAAGGAGTTTGTTATCTATAGCGACGCCTCTCTACTTGGGTTAGGTTGCGATTAATGCAAGAAGGTCGAGTTGTGGCCTATCGCGTCGAGGCAATTAAAGCCACATGAGAAAAATTATCCGACTCATGATCTCGAATTGGCGCCATCGTATTCGCCTTAAAGATTTGGCGACATTACTTATTTGGTGAAAGGTGCCATGTATACTCGGATCACAAAAGTCTCAAGTATTTGATGACCCAAAGAGACTTAAATCTGCGACAAAGACGTTGGCTCGAGTTGTTAAAGGATTATGAGCTGATCATTGACTATCACCCGAAAGGCGAATGTGGTTGCGGATGCCTTGAGTCGTAAATCGTTATTCACTTTACGAGCGATGAATGTGCACTTGTCTATCCGATCGACAGGTGTGTTAGTGGCTGAATTGAAAGCCAAACCATTATTGACACACCAAATTCGAGAAGCTCGTAAAGTCGATGACGAGTTGGTTGCAAAACGGCTGCGTGTGTTCGAACAAGGACTCGGAGTTTCAAATCGACGATGACGATTGTTTGAGGTTCAAAAGTCGTCTGTGTGTCCCAAAGAATTGAACTCATTTCGATAATTCGAATGAAGCCCATTGTAGCCGAATGGCAATCCACCCGGGAGTACGAAGATGTACAATGATTTGAAACGCCGATTTTGGTGGCATGGTATGAAGCGAGACATCTCCGACTTTGTTTGAGATGTTTAATATGTCAACAAGTGAAAGCGAACATCGGTGCCTTCAGATTACTTCACCAATCACGATACCCGAGTGGAAATGGGATCGAGTCACAATGGACTTTGTATCCGGACCGCCATTGTCGCAAGTAAGAAGGATGCGGTTTGGGTCGTGGTAGATCGATTGACTAAGTCGGCCCACTTTGTCCCAGACATACGGATTTTCAATGGAAAAATTAGCGGAATTGTACGTTTCTCGGTTTGTGAGATTACACGGGTGCCTATTTCTATCGTGGTCGATAGAGATCCGAGATTTACCTCGCGATTTTGGAAAAGTTGCAAGAAGCTTTGGGTACCAAGTTGCATTTCAGACCGCCTTTCACCCCCAAACCGATGGACAATCCGAGCGGATAATTCGGATACTTGAGGATATGTTAAGATGTTGCGTCCTCGAGTTTAGTGGTTCATGGGAACGGTATTTGCCGTTGATTGAATTCGCCACAACAACAAACTTTCAATCAAGTATTAAGATGGCACCTACGAGGCCTTGTACGGCCGTAAATGCCGACGCCATTGTTTTGGACCGAGCTCGGTGAAAGCAAGATTTTCGGTGGATTTGATTAGGGATCTTTGAATGTAAAGTGAAAGTAATCCGTGAAAGTCAAGATAGCCTCCGATCGTCGAAGTCGACGCGGATCCGAGGCGTAAGGATATCGAGTATCGTGGGTGATAAAGTGTTTCTCAAGGTATCGCCTTGGAAAAAGATACTCGAGTGTTCTACCGTAAGGGCAAGTTGAGCCCGAGGTTCATTGGACCATATGAGATATCGAGCGAGTGGGTCCAGTGGCATATCGCTTGATTTTGCCCCCTGAACTCAAAAAGGTTCACGATGTCTTTCACGTTTCGATGCTTCGACGCTATAGATCCGATCCATCGCACGTGATTAGTCCATCAAAAATTGAAATTCAAGCTAATATGAGTTATGAGGAAGAACCGATTCGTATCCTATCACGAGAAGTGAAAGAGTTGCGAAACAAGCGGGTTCCGCTAGTGAAAGTGTTATGGCTCAAGCACGGGATAGAAGAAGCTACTTGGGAGACCGAGAACTCTATGAAAGAACGATATCCAAACCTATTTACCGGTAAGATTTTCGGGGACGAAAATTCCTTAAGAGGGGGGGAGTTGTGACAGCCCAAAATAGACCCTAGCCGGAATGTGGTTTCGGTACCACAAAACCGAGGCATAACAATAATTTAAAATTTATTTCGATGCCTATAATATGTGAGTATTCATGTATGACATTTTTTTGATGATTGATTTAGTGTTATAAAGGTGAATTTCACTAGAAAGGACTTGTGTGAGAAAATTTAGAATTGAGATAGGCAAATGTGGAAGTGGCCTATTGATGCACACTAGAAATGTTGTCCTTGCATGTCAAATTCCCCAAATTTGACTATAGTGGCCGCCATGGTGATGAATATGGGCAAAAGAAAACATGTCTTAAACATGTTTTGCTAGTGGTGCATGTTAGAAATAATAAAATAAGAGTATGGAAAAAAAAAAGGAAAAAAAAGTGTTCATCTTTCACCATAGCTCTTGGCCGAATGTCCTAAGGAAAGAAAAGAAAAATTTTGCTCATCCATTTTCACTTCTTGGCTGAAAATACTAAGGAAAAAGGGGGAGGATTTTTGCTTCATGCTTGGTTTGGAAGAGATCTAGAAGGAGATTTGGCTAAGTTTGCATCAAGATTAAGGTATGTATGAGGTTGTGTTAGGAGTTTCATGCATGTCTTGGTTGCTAACTTGATGTGCATGTTAGCCATGGCTCAAATCTTTGTTATGCCATGGAAATGGTATTTGGCCAAAGTTGTTATGGTGATAAAGCCATTGCATGCTAAGTGTGAAGCTTGATGATGATGCATGCAATGATGGATTTTCTACTCATGAGTAAGATTTTGAGTTTTCTTTGTTTTATCATGATTGAAGTTGAAAAGGAGCATGATTGTCATATTCGCCATGATGCATTCTTGAGCATGATTCATGCTTCTTGCATGTTAGTTAAAATTTGTGTTTTGGATGGCTATGGACACCTTGAAAATTCGGCCATGCTCATATATGCATATATATGATTGCACATTATGTTTTGGTTATGAACTAAGTGATGAATATATTGGTTTAAAGAAGAAGATGTGGAAATTGCAAGCACAATTTGGCCTAGCACACATGTAGGTGCTTGATGCTATATTATAAGTTTTGGGCCACAATGTGCAAAGCATTAATTAGTAAATTGCATGCTGTTTTTGTGAGGTATTAAGTGCAAAATTGACCTCAACATGTACATGAATATTCGGCCTAGGGTAGCCTATTGAAGGCCTTAGCATTTCCTTGATGCTCGAATAAATTGTATTGAATTGCTTGATGTAGTATAAAACGTGCATGACCATTGTGTATTCAAGCTAAAGGGTGGCCATATGACCATTTAAACTCCTTGTCATATTCGGCCAAAAGCTAGCACAATGAGGTTTTAATAAATTGAATTTGTTTGAATTAGCTCAAGAGCTTAGAGGGCCACAATTGGACAAGGGAAGGAGAAAGTGATCGAATAGCCGAAAAAGCCGTTCGACAACATCCGAGGTAAGTCCTCAAGAAGTGACCCTACTTGAATTGTGTGAAATAAAGTATGGATGTGTATTGATTATTGATTATGTATGCATGAGTATTTGAATTCTACGGGCTAAGTCCCAAGGCGAATATGCTTGCGACTATAATTGCGCTTTGAGCCTTAGTAACGAAAATGAATTATGTATGTCCAATGATAATTGATGTATGTGTTCATGGAAATTGAATGATATCCGGCTAAACTCAAGACAATTATGCTGGAAATTATATCCGGTTAAGACCAAGGCAATTGTGCTAGTGGCTACATCCGGCTAAGACCAAGGCATTCGTATGAGACATTCTATCGGGCTAAGACCAAGGCATTTGTGCACGTGATTATATCCGGTTATATTCAAGAATCTTGGGCTGGAGGTGAGTGTTGGTTGCTGTAATGAATTCAATTAGTACACTCGAAAAGCCCAAAGGATAAGGTACGTTATATGTGCATTGAAAGTCGACATGTTTGAGCAACATTCGCTCAATCGACTAATGAATTTCAGTTATTGAATTGATTGATATTTCGTGAAATCATATAATGATGAAGTGTGAAGTAAGAATGTGTATTAATGAAATGATGCATTTGGCTATGTGAATGTATTGCTGTAATTAGAGTTGATTATATTCCTTGAGACTTACTAAGCATAAAAATGCTTACCCGCTGCTTTGGCTCTCGCTTTTTTTTAGATTTCGTCAAGCAATTGGATTTGGGATCGTTGAAGTCAAGTCATTCACACTATCAAGCCTCCATTTTGGTATAAATTTTGATTGAACTTGAGATGGCATGTATAGGACTACCTCTTGTTTGTTAAATATGTTGTAATGTAAGTATGTACGGCCATGCTAAAATGGCTCAAAAGGGAAGCATGAACTTAGACTAATTGTGGGTTGTATGTATATATTTGGTGTCATGATGTGGCTATGGCTTGGAAATGGGAATGTTGGTCATATGATCAGCCATTTGCATGGATAAAATGATCATATATGAACCTATGTATGGCAAGACTAGTTGATTCAAGGAGACTACCAAATAGGTAAGTCCTACCCTAAAAAAAAAACAGATGCTGCCAGCTGCAGTGGCATGAATGTGAAAAATCACCAAAATTCATAGGAATGGAATTAAATAGTGAATAAGCTATGTAAATGAACCTTGATGAGTCTATTTTCATATGGAAGAAACGAAATGGTCATAGGAGTTACAGGTTAAGAGATATTAAAGCTATTGTGAGACTGGGCCAGAATGGTTTCTGGGTTCCCTGTCGCAACTTTAAAAATTCACTATAAATTATCCAAAAATAATTAGGAGACATACCTTATATGTACAGATTCCATTTTGAGTCTAGTTTCATTAGAAACAAACGACACCAGCATTAAAGCCCTGTACAGAGAGATATTCAAGTTATACCGCGCGAAGGTCAGAGCAGTCGATCCCTGTAACATGGGTAACTTTAACTAATAAACTGTACCAATTGGCCCGACCAAAAATCCTAGAAATAAATCCATGGATGGATATATGAGTCTAAATTCAGGGAAAATTTACGAAACCAGTTTCCGAGTTTTGAAACTCGAGATATGATTTTTAAGGCGACAGTGACGCAGTTTTCCAGCCTGACTGGAAATGTCAAATTGGTGGGCAAAACATGTGAACTTGGCTTGTTAACCCCTGGTCCGACACGCGATGGTCTCGGTTTGGGGTGTTACAATTTTATTGGTATCGAGCCAGGTTTAGTCGATTCTAGGACTACCGTGATGTGTTTGGGGTCTAGCTATACATGCCATTAAATGATGAATCGATAGTGTGATGATTTCGACAATTTGACTTTATGTTTGTTTATAGCAATGGATCCCGATCCCAACCGAAGCGATAGCTGATGATGTGGAGAGTGTGGCGCTTGCTCCGCCAAGAAGGGACAGCGCGGCGGACTCTCAACCTATGGCCAGCAATCCTAATGACGAGGCTAGGCAAGCCTTTTATAGTGTGATGAACGAATGGTTTAATCAATACATTCGAACCAACACTACTGTTCCACAACCTCCATTCCCGACAAATGCAACCTCAAGACCTACAATACCTCCGGTGATCTGACCAAATAAGGTCAAGTAAGCCCCAATCGATAGGATTCGAAAACATGGGGCCACTGAATTTAAGGCTACGGATGATGATGATGCCGAAGCGAGCTGAATTATGGTTAGATAACACTATCCGGTGCTTGATGAGCTATCCTGCACACCCGATGAGTGCTTAAAGTGTACCATCTCCTTGCTACGCGAGTCCGCCTACTATTGGTGGAGTACTCGACACTGTGGTGCCTAGAGAGCAAGTGACTTGGGAATTCTTTCAAACCGAGTTCAAAAAGTATATCATCAGAGATTCATCGACCAAAAGCGGAGGGAATTTCTTGATCTTAAGCAAGGTTCTATGTCCGCTATCGACTACGAACGAAAGTTTGTGAGGCTTAGCCAGACTGTGCGAGAAGGCATTTCGTCCAAGCTATTATGTGTAAACGCCGAGGATGGGCTGAATGATGATATAAGGATGTTTGTTGGCATTCTCGAGATACGAGAGTTCGTAGTACTTGTTGAGCGAGCTTGTAAAGTCAAGAGCTTAGAAAGGAGAAACAAAAGCTGATGTGGGGATTGGAGAATTCGAAGAGGTCCTCGGAAAGTCTCTTCAACAAGCATCAAGAGATTTCGAGATGATGCGAGCCGGTCTAGAGGCGTTTGGGCTTTTCTAGACGAGGACGCGATCGACTCGTGACCACACGAGTCACTTCGATCGCTGGTGGAAATGATCACGAGAGAGGGCGGAGTGTCCACATTGTGGCAAATGGCATTCGGGAGCTGTTGGTTTCGTGATCGCCTGCTATAAGTGTGGATCGGCCGACCACTTTATGAAGGATTGCCCGAGGATGCATGAATGAATGTAAGTCGAGTGCAAACCCGGGTGCTACCATCGCTCGAGGTAGGCCACCTAGAAATATGGGCAATGTCGGTGGCGGTCGAGAGGATCTAGAGATGCTACCATCGATCTCGAGGCTCGTGCTCTGCTAGGACTTATGCCATACGCCGCACGCCGAGGATCTTGCCTCTCCGGATGTTATTACCGGTACTTTCACTCTTTTCAATACAAATGTGATTGCTTTGATTGACCCCGGTTCTACTCATTCATATATATGTGAAACCTTAGCATCCAAAGAAGACTTTGCCTATTGAGTCTCATCGAGTTTGTAATTCGGTGTCAAACCCCTTGGGTCATTACGTGCTTGTTAACAAAGTGTGCAAGAAAAGTCCCCTAGTGTTCCGAGGTTCTTGTTTTCCGCGGACCTAATGCTTTTGCCGCTCGATGAGTTCGATGTTATTCTTGGTTTGGATTGGTTGACCATGCACGATGCGGTTGTAAATTGCAAGAGCAAGACTATCGATTTGAGGTGCGCGAATAATGAAATAGTTCGGGTTGAGTCCACGGACTTAAAGGGTTGCCACCGTAATATCGCAATGTTGGCCCGTAAATATGTAAGAAAAGGGTGCGGCGTACTTTGCGACGTGTTCGATGACAAGGAATCGAGAAGAAACCCGAATCTGTGTCGTGGTTTGTGAATACCGGATGTTTTCCCGAGGAATTGCCGGTTTACCACCTGCTCGGAAATAGAATTTGGCATCGAATTGGTACCGGTACCACTCCAATTTCGATAGCTCCGCATCGTATGGCACCAACGGAATTAAAGGAGTTGAAAGCTCGGTTGCAAGAATTGGTGGATAGAGGTTTTGCTCGCCGAGTTTTTCGCCTTGGGTGCTTTGTTGTTCGTGAAGAAGAAGGATGGAACCATGCGATTGTAGATCGACTATCGTCGACTTAACAAAGCGACGATAAAGAACAAATATCCGCTGCCACGTATTGATGACTTGTTCGATCAACTGAAGGGAGCCTCGGTGTTCTCGAAAATAGATTTGAGATCGGGCTACTATCAATTGCGAATCCGAGATTCGAGACGTGCCCAAGACCGCCTTGAGCGAGATATGGTCACTATGAGTTCCTAGTGATGCCGTTTGGGCTCACTAATGCCCTCGCGGTATTTATGGATTTAATGAATCGAATCTTTAGACCATATTTGGATCGATTCAGTAGTCGTGTTCATTGATGACATCTTGGTCTATTCAAGAAATGAGACCGAACATCTTTGAACACTGCGGTTAGTCTTGCAAATTTTACGGGACAAGCAATTATATGCTAAGTTCAAGCAAGTGTGAGTTCGGTTAAGAGAGGTTAGCTTCTTGGGTCATGTGGTATTCAGACGGGTATTCGAGTCGACCGAATAAAATTTCAGCCATACTAAATTGGAAGCCTCGAGAAATATTAATGAGGTTCAAGCTTTTGGGGCTTAGGTTATTACCGACGATTTGTAAAAGGCTTCTCAACGATAGCCACGCCGATGACGGCTACTCCAAAAGGATGTTAAGTTCGAATGGACGGAGAAATGCCAAAAAGTTTCGATCAATGAAAACTTATTTGATGAAGCCCCAATTCTAGTGCAACCCGAGTCCGAAGCAAGGAGTTTGTTATCTATAGCGACGCCTCTCTACTTGGGTTAGGTTGCGATTAATGCAAGAAGGTCGAGTTGTGGCCTATGCGCCGAGGCAATTAAAGCCACATGAGAAAAATTATCCGACTCATGATCTCGAATTGGCCGCCATCGATTCGCCTTTAAAGATTTGGCGACATTACTTATTTGGTGAAAGGTGCCATGTATACTCGGATCACAAAAGTCTCAAGTATTTGATGACCCAAAGAGACTTAAATCTGCGACAAAGACGTTGGCTCGAGCTGTTAAAGGATTATGAGTGATCATTGACTATCACCCGGGAAAGGCGAATGTGGTTGCGGATGCCTTGAGTCGTAAATCGTTATTCACTTTACGAGCGATGAATGTGCACTTGTCTATCCGATCGACAGTGTGTTAGTGGCTGAATTGAAAGCCAAACCATTATTGACACACCAAATTCGAGAAGCTCAGAAAGTCGATGACGAGTTGGTTGCAAAACGGCTGCGTGTGTTCGAACAAGGACTCGGAGTTTCAAATCGACGATGACGATTGTTTGAGGTTCAAAAGTCGTCTGTGTGTCCCAAAGAATTGAACTCATTTCGATAATTCTGAATGAAGCCCATTGTAGCCGAATGGCAATCCACCCGGAGTAACGAAGATGTACAATGATTTGAAACGTCGATTTTGGTGGCATGGTATGAAGCGAGACATCTCCGACTTTGTTTCGAGATGTTTAATATGTCAACAAGTGAAAGCGGAACATCGGTGCCTTGAGATTACTTCACCAATCACGATACCCGAGTGGAAATGGGATCGAGTCACAATGGACTTTGTATCCGGACCGCCATTGTCGACAAGTAAGAAGGATGCGGTTTGGGTCGTGGTAGATCGATTGACTAAGTCGGCCCACTTTGTCCCGTACATACGGATTTTTCAATGGAAAAATTAGCGGAATTGTACGCTTTCGAGTTGTGAGATTACACGGGTGCCTATTTCTATCGTGTCGATAGAGATCCGAGATTTACCTCGCGATTTTGGAAAAAGTTGCAAGAAGCTTTGGGTACCAAGTTGCATTTCAGACCGCCTTTCACCCCAAACCGATGGACAATCCGAGCGGATAATTCGGATACTTGAGGATATGTTAAGATGTTGCGTCCTCGAGTTTAGTGGTTCATGGGAACGGTATTTGCCGTTGATTGAATTCGCCACAACAACAAACTTTCAATCAAGTATTAAGATGGCACCCCACGAGGCCTTGTACGGTCGTAAATGCCGACGCCATTGTTTTGGACCGAGCTCGGTGAAAGCAAGATTTTCGGGTGGATTTGATTAGGGATGCTGAATGAAAGTGAAAGTAATCCGTGAAAGTCTCAAGATAGCCTCCGATCCTCGTAAGTCGACGCGGATCCGAGGCGTAAGGATATCGAGTATCGTGGGTGATAAAGTGTTTCTCAAGGTATCGCCTTGGAAAAAGATACTCGTGTTTACCGTAAGGGCAAGTTGAGCCCGAGGTTCATTGGACCATATGAGATATCGAGCGAGTGGGTCCGGTGGCATATCGCTTGATTTTGCCCCCGAACTCAAAAGGTTCACGATGTCTTTCACGTTTCGATGCTTCGACGCTATAGATCCGATCCATCGCACGTGATTAGTCCATCAAAATTGAAATTCAAGCTAATATGAGTTATGAGGAAGAACCGATTCGTATCCTATCACGAGAAGTGAAAGAGTTGCGAAACAAGCGGGTTCCGCTAGTGAAAGTGTTATGGCTCAAGCACGGATAGAAGAAGCTACTTGGGAGACCGAGAACTCTATGAAAGAACGATATCCAAACCTATTTACGGTAAGATTTTCGGGACGAAAATTCCTTAAGAGGGGGAGTTGTGACAGCCCAAAATAGACCCTAGCGGAATGTGGTTTGGTACCACAAAACCGAGGCATAACAATAATTTAAAATTTATTTCGATGCCTATAATATGTGAGTATTCATGTATGACATTTTTTGATGATTGATTTAGTGTTATAAATGTGAATTTCACTAGAAAGGACTTGTGTGAGAAAATTTAGAATTGAGATAGGCAAATGTGGAAGTGGCCTATTGATGCACACTAGAAATGTTGTCCTTGCATGTCAAATTCGCAAATTTGACTATAGTGGCGGCCATGGTGATGAATATGGGCAAAAGAAAACATGTCTTAAACATGTTTTGCTAGTGGTGCATGTTAGAAATAATAAAATAAGAGTATGAAAAAAAGGGAAAAAAAGTGTTCATCTTTCACCATAGCTCTTGGTCGAATGTCCTAAGGAAAGAAAAGAAAAATTTTGCTCATCCATTTTCACTTCTTGGCCGAAAATACTAAGGAAAAGGGGAGGATTTTTGCTTCATGCTTGGTTTGGAAGAGATCTAGAAGGAGATTTGGCTAAGTTTGCATCAAGATTAAGGTATGTATGAGGTTGTGTTAGGAGTTTCATGCATGTCTTGGTTGCTAACTTGATGTGCATGTTAGCCATGGCTCAAATCTTTGTTATGCCATGGAAATGGTATTTGGCCAAAGTTGTTATGGTGATAAAGCCATTGCATGCTAAGTGTGAAGCTTGATGATGATGCATGCAATGATGGATTTTCTACTCATGAGTAAGATTTTGAGTTTCTCTTTGTTTTATCATGATTGAAGTTGAAAAGGAGCATGATTGTCATATTCGCCATGATGCATTCTTGAGCATGATTCATGCTTCTTGCATGTTAGTTAAAATTTGTGTTTTGGATGGCTATGGACACCTTGAAAATTCGGCCATGCTCATATATGCATATATATGATTGCACATTATGTTTTGGTTATGAACTAAGTGATGAATATATTGGTTTAAAGAAGAAGATGTGGAAATTGCAAGCACAATTCGCCTAGCACACATGTAGGTGCTTGATGCTATATTATAAGTTTTAAATACAATGTGCAAAGCATTAATTAGTAAATTGCATGCTGTTTTTGTGAGGTATTATGCAAAATTGACCTCAACATGTACATGAATATTCGCCTAGGGTAGCCTATTGAAGGCCTTAGCATTTCCTTGATGCTCGAATAAATTGTATTGAATTGCTTGATGTAGTATAAAACGTGCATGACCATTGTGTATTCAAGCTAAAGGGTGGCCATATGACCATTTAAACTCCTTGTCATATTCGCCAAAAGCTAGCACAATGAGGTTTTAATAAATTGAATTTGTTTGAATTAGCTCAAGAGCTTAGAGGGCCACAATTGGACAAGGGAAGGAGAAAGTGATCGAATAGCCGAAAAAGCCGTTCGACAACATCCGAGGTAAGTCCTCAAGAAGTGACCCTACTTGAATTGTGTGAAATAAAGTATGGATGTGTATTGATTATTGATTATGTATGCATGAGTATTTGAATTCTACCCGGCTAAGTCCCGAAGGCGAATATGCTTGCGACTATAATTGCGTTTGAGCCTTAGTAACGAAAATGAATTATGTATGTCCAATGATAATTGATGTATGTGTTCATGGAAATTGAATGATATCCGGCTAAACTCAAGACAATTATGTTGAAATTATATCCGGTTAAGACCAAGGCAATTGTGCTAGTGGCTACATCCGGGCTAAGACCCGAAGGCATTTGTGCACGTGATTATATCCGGTTATATTCCGAAGAATCTTGGGCTGGAGGTGAGTGTTGGTTGCTGTAATGAATTCAATTAGTACACTCGAAAAGCCCAAAGGATAAGGTACGTTATATGTGCATTGAAAGTCGACATGTTTGAGCAACATTCGCTCAATCGACTAATGAATTTCAGTTATTGAATTGATTGATATTTCGTGAAATCATATAATGATGAAGTGTGAAGTAAGAATGTGTATTAATGAAATGATGCATTTGGCTATGTGAATGTATTGCTGTAATTAGAGTTGATTATATTCCTTGAGACTTACTAAGCATAAAAATGCTTACCCCGTTGCTTTGGCTCTCGCTTTTTTTTAGATTTCGTCAAGCAATTGGATTTGGGATCGTTGAAGTCGAAGTCATTCACACTATCAAGCCTCCATTTTGGTATAAATTTTTATTGAACTTGAGATGGCATGTATAGGACTACCTCTTGTTTGTTAAATATGTTGTAATGTAAGTATGTACGGCCATGCGAAAATGGCTCGAAAAGGGAAGCATGAACTTAGACTAATTGTGGGTTGTATGTATATATTTGGTGTCATGATGTGGCTATGGCTTGGAAATGGGAATGTTGGTCATATGATCAGCCATTTGCATGGTTAAAATGATCATATATGAACCTATGTATGGCAAGACTAGTTGATTCATGGAGACTACCAAATAGGTAAGTCCTACCCTAAAAAAAAAACAGATGCTGCCAGCTGCAGTGGCATGAATGTGAAAAATCACCAAAATTCATAGGAATGGAATTAAATAGTGAATAAGCTATGTAAATGAACCTTGATGAGTCTATTTTCATATGGAAGAAACGAAATGGTCATAGGAGTTACAGGTTAAGAGATATTAAAGCTATTGTGAGACAGGGCCAGAATGGTTTCTGGGTTCCCTGTCGCAACTTTAAAAATTCACTATAAATTATCCAAAAAGAATTAGGAGACATACCTTATATGTACAGATTCCATTT
This sequence comes from Gossypium arboreum, assembly GCF_025698485.1. NCBI lineage: Eukaryota > Viridiplantae > Streptophyta > Magnoliopsida > Malvales > Malvaceae > Gossypium > Gossypium arboreum. The sequence goes on from NC_069081.1 coordinate 71,787,393, forward strand.
TGAGTCTAGTTTCATTAGAAACAAACGACACCAGCATTAAAGCCCTGTACAGAGATATATTCAAGTTATACCTAGCGAAGGTCAGAGCAGTTGATCCCTGTAACATGGGTAACTTTAACTAATAAACTGTACCAATTGGCCCGACCAAAAATCCTAGAAATAAATCCATAGATGGATATATGAGTATAAATTCAGGGAAAATTTACGAAACCAGTTTCCGAGTTTTGAAACTCGAGATATGATTTTTAAGGCGACAGTGACGCAGTTTTCCAGCCTGACTGGAAATGTCAAATTGGTGGGCAAAACATGTGAACTTGGCTTGTTAACCCCTCGGGTCCGACACCGGCGATGGTCTCGGGTTTGGGGTGTTACATAACATGTCATGACCATGGCAATTTCACATGCAATAGATATCATAGATATTACTCACATCTTTACCACATTCATGCCATAATCATTATAAACTTATCACGTAAGACCATAGCACATGCATACATATTTAAAATGGGTTTACAACCCTATAATCAAAATAAGCCAATACATTTGGCTAAAGCAATATCACATACCCGAATATTTAAACTCCTATACATGCCATAGACTCAAGGTACTTGAAATCACTTACATTAATAGCGATAGCTTGACAATGTGATAATATCTCCGGCGAACTCCAACCCGAGCTAACCTGGCAACACTAGAGAACATGGGAATGGAAGGGGGTAAGTTTTATGCTTCGTAAGTTCATATGAAAACAATAAGCAACTCATTAACATGATTTATCAATGTTCCCACCATATTCTCAAGTTCATGATAAGCTGTCTTCTTGTATAATAGTTAATAAAATATTTATATCTAGAGCTACGAAACTTCAAATTAAGTTCTGTTAATTTTCTTTGAAACTAGACTCATGTACCTTTCTACTATTAAATTTTCAGAATTTTTGGTTTAGCCAAATAGTACAGTTTATTCCTCAAATTTACCCCTGATTCACTGTCTGACAGTTTTGACCCTTTTATACTAAAGTTCAATTATCTCATAGCACAAGACTCGAATAATGTTATCGTCTATTTATATTGAAAATATACTAATTAAGGATTCTAAAAATATAAATTATAATGCATAAATATTTTTGTACAATTTATAATTATTTTCTCAAATCAGAATAGGGAATTTCAAAGTCATCCTGACTCTATCTCACACAACTTCAAATATCTTATTATAGGAAATTCTTTTGCTTACAAGGTTTATTTTATAAGAAACTAGACTCAATAATCTTTAATTTAATATTTTATTAAGCCTCTAACTCATTTTTCACTATTTTTAGTGGATTGTCAAAGTCAGACTATGGTTGATGTCCAAAACTATTTTAGTGTAAATTAATAATACTAAGTTTATCACACCATATTAATTCATTTTCACCACATTGGTAAGGCTACATATTCATACATCATAAGTATATACCTATAATAACAAGGTCATTACAAAATCATTCCCATAGGCATGAATTACCTAATTACATCTTCACCAAATGCGCATCATAAACTGAAATTATTTCTCATGAGCTTGGCAACATACCTGTTTTACTCAACATGCTTATTTTCATTCCTTACTAATCATATAACATGAATTGAATTTACATCTCATCAATTTCATGTAAGTACCTGTACCACTCACAATATGGTCATAACCTTTCACATTTAGCTTAAACCGTAACTCTCACCGTTGAACCATTTAGAAAACTATCGGATATTCACTAAGCCTTAAACATAGTGTATATTGCCGATGCCATGTCCCAGAGATGGTCTTACGCTGGCTCATCCATCAAGTCGTTGCCATGTCCCAGACATGGTCTGACAGTAGCTCTCACATATCCATGCTGATACCATGTCCCAGACATGGTCTTACATTGACACATCTCGTAGCCGATGCATGTCCAAGACATGTCTTACACTGGCTTACATCTCGAGGCCGATGCATGTCCCAGACATGTCTTACACTAGCTCTCATCTCAATGCCCATGCCATATCCCAAACATGGTCTTACACTAGCTCTCATATTGTGGCCAATGCATGTCCCAGACATGTCTTACACTAGCATACACACTTCGCCCAATGTCATGGCATGACTATCTGTTTATTCCTAAGGTTCAACCGGGAGCTTCCTCTACATCAATTCTCATTATACATAATCACTTCCACAATCAAACAATTTATGCTATATCAATCCAACTACATATAATAACGATGTAGTTATATTATTTACATACAACTTACTCGTTTCTATGAGATATCATATTCCATTGAATTTCTAATGTATTCTACCATCACGTGAATGTTATTAAATTTTGGCATCACTTTCATCATACTCAATATCATCAACATATAATTCAATACAACTGAAGCAAGATAGATTCAAGTAAATTAACAATAACATGGATAACATACTTATTAGTCATACGAACTTACCTCAACATCAATTTCTTGTTTTTCCTCGTTCTAAGCCCGAATCTCATTTTTCATCATCTATAACATCACATTTAACTTATTAACACAATATACTAATCAAATTAGTCTAATGACACATTTTGGGAAAATTTTTTATTTTGCCTCTATACTTTGCCAAAATTACCAAATTGCCCCTAGCCTCGTAAAATGATTTTATAACATTTTCTTACTCATTAAGCCTAGAAAAACTATTTTCATAACTATAGCAACTCACAATTCAATTATTTCACACTTTTACACTTATTCTACAAACTTTACAAAATAGCCCATTTAGATGTTTTTAAGCAAACTCTCTTCATGAAAGTTGTTTATAGCACGTCTAAGACTCATATTCTTCCATAAAAACTCAAAAAACAATACATATGCTTTCATGATCACGAGTCACCTTCTCCACCATCAATTTTCTTCTCTTCCCTCTTTTTCTCCTCTATTTCAATTAAAAATGACTGAACCCTTCTCCTTTCATGTATTTTTCATCACCACCAGACAACCGCACCCTTGTAGCCGTACCGCTGCAGAGTTGTTGCTTTTGATGGTAACTGATTTCTTCCTTCTTCTTTTTTTGTCTTTCGCTTGCTGATTACCCTAGTGACTAAAAATCATATTTTATTTTTTATTTGATTATTTTAGATTATCCAACCATCAATTTTGCTCCATTTTTGTTTCTTTGTTCATTTAGTAATGAAATAAGTGTAAATGATGTTTTAGGATTGAAAATCCTTCATCTTAAAATATTGTGACATGGTCGAATGGTATAAGGCCTAAATAATTCATATTTTATTTTTTTTATTTCAAAAATCATTAGTACTAACACAATCTTGTGTTAACATGAAGGACAGATTAATAATCATTCGAGAAATCAATAGTGAAACATCGCGAGAGTGACGAATCCGAGCATTCAAATTAAGGGTAAGTATTGGTGAGATTTTCACATTAAATCTCATAATAATGCCATGTTATTTGAATAGGTGATGACTAAAATGGGTTAATCATGCTTTTAGAATTGTGATCAAGATTAGGCCTAAACGAAACTTCTACAAAGGAGCAAAAGATTTAGATCTATATTAAGGTGTGGGATTTAACTCTAGTTTTAAGTGAAGTTTATTATTACTATTTAATTAAAATGTTATTTAATTAATTAATGTGTGAGTACCTTACGTACTTGTTTGGAGTTGAAAAACTCAATCAAAGAGGAAACCAAGTAAGTGACCTAAACTATTAAGTGTTTTAAAAATCCATGATTTGTGATATGGGATGTATGTAATGTTGATCTCAACTCTATATTATGTGATTTATGGCTAGATTAGTATGTGATGATCTAAACGTGCATTATATGTCTACGAGTATGCTAAGATCCATGTTTTAAAATAAATATGTACATTAAAGCATGCTAAAGTGAAAACTATGTGATATGAGAAAATGTGAGCATGATACATTCATATGTGTAAAAATGGAGATATATGAGTTGTGAGCATGAATATGTGAAAAATGTGAAAAGTGAAACATATATATTATGTCACATCTCGAATTAGGGCCTAATCCACAAATATGAGATAAAAATAATTATTATATGATTCTTATGAGGTCTATGATATGAATGCATGCTTTTGTGAAAGTTTCATGAAGAAATTCTATGCATAAAATGTCTAATTGCACTTTAATGACCAAATTGAATAAGATGCAAAGCTTGCATTCTAGAAGCTTTAAGCATGAAATTGCTTTAGATTATGAATTAGAGGGTCCTAATTAGAAATTTGACCAATTCCTATAATTTTGGACAAAAATGGACATGCATAGGATAAAATTTGAAAGAAAGGCCTTAAGGGCATTTTGGTCATTTTGTAATTAAAAGAATAAAAAGGGAAAATCAAAGCAAAAATGTGATTATCTTCTCCAAGCGCTAGCTGAATTTCTCAATAGCCATAGCTAGGGTTTTGTTCAGCATTTAAAGCTTGACTGTAAGTGCTCCCTAGCCCCATTTTTAATGTTCTTTGCATTTTTGAAGTCTTTGAAGCATGATCTACCCATTTCTAGTTATATTTTGAGCTAGAGTTCATGTATGAAATTTGAACCATATGTAACATCCATGTATTTTGATGATTAATGGAGGAATATGAATGTTTGATGGATGATAAACATCTTTTACTAGGTGATTTTTTAGTGAAAACACCAAAAAGGGGGACTTGTTTTGTAAAAGTGTAAAAGTGGGTAGTAAAAATGTGAAATAAAGGAAAATGTGGGCTGATATGAGCATGGTATAGGTTCAGATAGCCTTGGGTAACAAGAAAATGCATGCATCTCATTTTACGAACCTAGGGACTAAATCATAAATAAGTGAAAAGATAGTGGTAAAAAGGTAATTTTACTAAAGCATGAATTATGAATTGATTTGAGTAATGTGATTAATAAACAAGTTAAATTTGGCATTATAGATCAAGAAAAACATGAATTGGGTCTTGATCGAGGAAAGAATAAAGTATACGCCGATTAGGCTCGATTACCATCATTTTGTACCGAGGTAAGTACATGTGTAAATAATCTGACAATGTATTATATTTTGATGTGTTGATATTATATGATAAATATTTTATCAATATTATGTATGATATGCCTAATGATAACCCTGTAAGTTTGAATGATTTTGGTCGTTATCCACGACGTTACGAGCAATTACAATGGAGATGCTATGTGTATATGAGAAAGAATCCCATTTGAACCTTAGGAATAGTTTAGGATACAAGTGACATCTCACTAGGAATTAAGAAATCCGAGCTCATTGACTTGGTTTGGGTTCGTGATATATATGAGGCATCCGAGCTCGTTGAGTTGGTCCGAGTTCATTATGGATGCGAGCATCTGAACTCTTTGAGTTGGTCTGAGTTCATGATGGATGCGATACATGTGATTGGGTTTTGGGCAATGGTCTTGTGCATCCTACCGGTGGCTAGGTAATCTTTGAGTGGGTCAAATACCTGAAAGCTTATGTGAGCAGCCCGTGTAGTTTCACCTTGATCAATAGCTTAGATTTACAAGTCTGTGAGTAGTTCCTTTACGAGCATTACATGCTATGAGGTAGCTTTGGCTACGTATGTATATGTGGCACTTATGTACAAGTTATTCTGCGTATCCAATAGTATTATGAGTGTTCAACAGGTAATGCAATGGATGTGATGAAAGTCCCGAGAAGGTCATGTTAAAGAGGTAAGGTTATATGATATACTACGATGAGTATAGGTATGTACGCTAAACCCATGAATAAATGCCTTGATAATGAATGATTTGTGATGAGAAAGTATATGTGTACATTTTATAAGTATGTCAAAAGGTTTAAACGATGTATAATCCTTATGTATATGTCACTATGTCTTTGTATGTTAATTGCTTATTATCATTGCATATTATTTGCATGTAGACTTACTAAGCTTTAATGCTTACCCCCACTCTTTCCATCCTTTGTAGTTCCACCAAGCTAGCTCGGGGATCAAAAGTTGTCAGAGCATTCGATCACACTATCAAAAGATTATTGGGTATAGTGAATTTGCTATTTTGAGTATGGCATGTATAGAGGACTTGGACATATTGTGATATGTTTCATGCTATTTGGCCAAATTGTGAAGGCCTATGATGTTGATAATTCATTTTGTAATAGCCATGTGATATGGCTCATAATTGATTATTGGGTTGTAATGTCTAATTATTCATGCATGCATGTGTTAATGCCTTGATGATGTGCTATGTGGTTTGTGTAACACACTGAATTTGGGACCTAGAAGAGTTGGGTTTTGAGTCTGGGATTCGGATAGAAGAAAACCTGAATAATTAAGAAGTTTTAAATATTATCGTTTAAGAAAAAAAATTTGAATTAAATTACTACTAGAAAATTTTCACTGTATTTATTATTACGGATATTTTAAATTTTTATGATTAGATATATTTATAAAATTATTATTATAATTATTATTATTAGATAGGAAATATATATATATATATATATATATAAAACTATTTTTGTTTTGGTGTTTAAACTATAGGAAAAAAATTGTTTTAATTTTTGCCTCATAGAGGGAATCTGGGCATAAGGCTTATAAAATAAATTGGGCAAGACTGGGCATGAAAAAGCGTACTTGGCCCAGTGGTTAGCATGCTAGGTAGTGGGAAGGAGAGCTGGGGTTCGACTCCCAGCATGTGCAAAAGTGTTTTATTTTTTCTTTATATCAGGAAACGATGCAGGGAAGCCTCATATATAGTTGGGGTTAAAAGGTAACCCAAAGGGAAGCTCGGTCCAGTGGCAGAGGCACTGGGAGTTTGGTAGAGTACCTAGGTTCGAGAGTTGGCGCACAGAAAGGCTTGTTTTTATTTTAGAAGCCAGGTTGCACTAAAGTAAGGTTTAAGAATAGTTACGACCGAGTTATGCTACAAGGACGCTTGTGGCGCAGTGGCAGTAGGGTGCTAGGAGTTCCACAAGGGCACAGGTTCGAGTTGCGTGGAAGGTGAATTCCCCTTTTATTTTTAAGCGAACCAAAGCTTCAGCAGGTAAGGTTTTTAATTAATGGTAACCATATATTAGTAAAGGAGAAAACATGGTGCAGTGGCCAGAAGCTCGGGCGAAGGCGCAAGGGCGCAAGGCGGACTGAGGTCTGGGGTTCGAGCTTCATCTCGTGCACGCAAGGTTGGGATTTTTGCTGCATGCGTGGGGAAGGAGTTGGGGTCTGATCAGGACTCTTGGCAGCATGCTAAGGCAGTGCAAACAGTGGGCTTGATCGGTCAAGAGTTTGAATGGAATTCAAACATTGAATGTGGCCAAAAATCAAGGAGCAATTCGGGGAATTAGAATTTTGGAAGAATTCCTATGCCGAAATACACTCACTCGGCCATAGCTAATAAGTGCCGTATATTTTGGCCTTTAGGATTCAGTTTTTTCTTCTTCTTTTCTTTTCTTTTCTTTTCTCTTCATCTACTTTCTCTTCTTCTTTTCCCCCATAGCCGAATCCTTCTACTATTTTACTCATCTCCACTTTCTAATCATTTGTTCCTAAGCTTTCTATACAAATGTCGAAATCCTGAAAGCCTATATTTCTTCTGTGCCGATTTCTCCTAGCGAAACCGTCTGATTCTTCTCCATCTTGTGGCCGATTCTTTCTTCTTCTAAACCCTAAAGTTCTGTCGACAAAGCCACTACAAAACTCTCATATATCATATTCTTCACTGTTTCAAAAAGTCGAAAACCCCATAGTTTAGGGGCATAGCCGAATCTTTAGACCAGAAAAGGACCGACTTCTGCTAGGGTTTGAAGGTTAGATCTACATTAGAATTGAATAGGAACTAAAGTGGAATCGTTGGCTGAAGGAACCGGTGGTAAGTTTTCGACACTATTTGTTTATTTCGGGAGTTAAGAAAAGCCGAAACCCTTATGGGTGGCTAGCATTTTGGACTAAGGGTTTTGTGCCTCTTTCTATTTGGTTGTGTAAGCATTAGCGTGGACAAGGAGACGTATAGAAAAGGGCTTGAAGACTAATTCAGTTGGCTCATCAGATCTAACCCATATTTCGGGAAAAGGTAAAGAACACTAGGATCTAAGGTTGTGTTGGCCGAATACGGTAAGGGGTTAAATACGAAGTTTGTTTTTGATATTTAGATTAACGTGTTAGTAATCCAATTGTAGGCAGTTCGTGTGAGGATCTTGCCAACGTACTGTTCTAAATCAGGTGTGTATCGAACACCCTTTCATAGTTCAATCCAGCAAAAGCCGAAATGTCGAAATTCCGGCATTTCGTGGGCTTGTAAGTGTGCGACTGCTCACAAGACGTTTAGAAATCATTAGATATGAAATCACAAAGTGGTAAGTTAGACGTGTGTGAAATTTTGTGCACTTCGGTAATTGGGCTCGATAGGCTAAAATTGGGCCCAATGGGCTTACGGGCCCATACGGGTAAAATAATAAAAAAATAGGCAATAAGTATGTTCTGTTAGACTGTGGAATTGAAACTACTTAAACCGGTAAACTGGTCATAAGACTTGAATTAAATGGGCTTAAATTGTTAGTGGACAGTGTAGGGCCCATTAGGGGTTTTAGGGCCCAATGGCTAAAATTGTGAAATTGAGACAAATAAATTATTGCGATGACAAATGGGCTAGTAAGGATAGTAACATTCGTGAGAAACCTTAAAACTGATAAAATTACTAAAATACCTTTATAGGTGGAAAATTTACAGATTTACCCCTATGAGAAAAATTACTGATATACCCCTAGGGTTAAGTTGACCTGAATGCATGTTTGACTGTTACTATTTAATGCATGTCATGTTATTATTATCTGATGCATGGGACAGGGTTATTGATGGAGGAAGTACTAAAAGTGGCTTGTCCACGTGCTGGAGGCTTTGCCTCAACTTACTGATATCTGAGCAGCAACGCTGCAACTATGGAGTGTAAGGCTGGGTGGGTTGAGCTATTCCCTACGTTGAGGGTAGGGCTGGTACAGGTGGAGTGTAGCGGTTGGTTATTGGCTGGGTTGGGCTTGCATACACGAATATGTCTGTTCTGTTCTAGAATGGGCCTATAGGCCATACTGTTATCTGAAAAGGGGCTAAGGCCCAGTTTATTGTATTCTAAAAAGGGCTTCGGCCCAGTACCCGCTGCTATCTGAATAGGGCTTAGGCCCAATGGGCTTGAGTTGACTTGGGCTTTGGATGGGTTTTCCATACACACTGAGTTTTCGAAACTCACCCCTTTCTCTTCCATCCTTGAAGGTGAGCCCTAGTTGGTGGACTTGGAGTCAAGGATTTGAGTGGCCACGAAGATTAAATTTCTTGTTTTTAAATAGGTTTCAATTAGCTTCCTTTTAAATTTCTCATTTATTTTTGATTATTTCTATTTTGGTTAAAGTTGTAATAAGGCCGCTTTATTATTTTTATTTTGGGTTTTTAAATTACTTAAATCGTTTTCAACTTGAGATTCACATCACTTAAATTGATTCCTTAAAATTGGTTAGCTCTAGGACGCGTTTTATAAAAGTTACTTATTTTCAAAATATCATGATAACCGAGCAAAGCTTTCGCAACGTAAATGTTTTCAAAGGAAATAAATATTTTAAATAGACTTAAACTTAATTTGTTGTTCGTGGACAAGTAATAAGCTTAAAGTGTGGCAATGGATGTCTGCATGTCTAGGATTGGATCATGGAAGAGCTAGGTACTTAAGTAGTCTAATTGACTCACCTCCTCTTTTCTTGAATCCTACCTGGTGCGCAGCTTCCATTCATTTTAATTTAAAACGAAAATATTCTTTAAACATTAAGAAAGATTTTAGATAAAACATGACTTCTCTAATAACGGTTCAATGTGACACGCCAGATTCGGTCGTAACATCTAGGCCGGGTTTAGGGTGTTACATTTAGTGGTATCAGAGCCAAGTTGTAACAACTCGGCTGTGGATCGGGTCCAAAAAGGCTTTCGAAAATTTTTAATCTCAAGAAGGGTATTTTTGGAAAAAATTTCGATTTTCTAGAAAATTTTTGTTTTAAAGAGACCTTTTTTTCTTCAAAATACACATGTTTTTAGAATTTGATTTTAGAGAGGTTAGATTCTTCTAAGTTTTCTGAAATCTGATGTGGCACACTGAATCCCCGGCACCAAGTGTGTAAGTACTTTTGCCTTAAATACTGTATTGTACTAAAACCTTACTGTAGATAGGATTGAGACTTTACTATGATACTGTAGCTAGGTTGATACTGAAACCATAAAGACTGAGACAGTAGGTACTAAAAACCCAAAAAGATTGAGACTATAGCTAGGCTATGATTTTGTAAAGAACAAAAACTCTAAAATACTATCTCTGCATAAGACGTATGAATAAATAGTAAAATTTTTTGAGATCTTTGTAGTTATTTGATATGTGTACTGGTAATGTAGAGTATTGATATGGATTCTGAGGGTAAGCAAAGTCTGCCAACTTTGGGTAGCGATAACTCGGAGCTTGGTACTGAGGCACTGGCCGAGTTAGTAAGGAAAGTGGTAGAGGAAGTATTGGATACCAAAATTAAGGAAATTAGGGAAACGATTCAAGTAGGGTGCTTGGAGTGTAAGAAAAGGAAGGATCCTAGTTCTCAGAGAACAGAGCCTCGTTCTGTTAAACATATTAAGACACGACCAAACTTTCCGACCTGTAAGAACTGCAACAGCCGTCATCCGGGTGAGTGCCATAGGAAGACAGGAGCATGCTTTAGATGCGGGTCATGGGAACATCGAGCTCAAGATTGCCAAGCATATTCTAGTTAGGAGCGCGTGATGTTTGGGTACGAATTGTATACGTGTGCGATAAAGTGTTTATTTATTTCGGTAATTAGATGTTCTGGGTCGTATTAGAATTATTTAGATCAAATTGTGCAGCGGTAGCGTAGTAGCATAGTGTTACACGATTATTTTAGTTTTGGAAATTCCGAGGATGAAATTTCTTTAAGGAGGGTAAAGTTGTAACACCCTGAATTTAGGGCCTAGAAGAGTTGGGTTTTCAGTCTGGGATTCGGATAGAAGAAAACATGAATAATTAAGAAGTTTTAAATATTATCGTTTAAGAAAAAAATTTTGAATTAAATTACTACTAGAAAATTTTTACTGTATTTATTATTACAGATATTTTAAATTTTTATGATTAGATATATTTATAAAATTATTATTATTAGATAGGAAAAAATATATATATTTATAAAATTATTGTTGTTTTGGTGTTTAAACTCTAGGAAAAAAATTGTTTTAATTTTTGCTCATAGATGGAATCTAGGTATAAGGCTTATAAAATAAATTGGGCAAGACTGGGCATGAAAAAGTGTACCTGGCCCAGTGGTTAGCATGCTAGGTAGTGGGAAGGAGAGCTGGGGTTCGACTCCCAGCATGTGCAAAAGTGTTTTATTTTTTCTTTATATTAGGGAACGACGCAGGGAAGCCTTATATATAGTTAGGGTTAAAAGGTAACACAAAGGGAAGCTTGGTCCAGTGGCAAAGGCGCTGAGAGTGTGGTATAATGCCTAGGTTCGAGGGTTGGTGCATGCAAAGGCTTGTTTATATTTTGGAAGCTAGGTCGCACTAAAGTAAGGTTTAAGAATAGTTGTGACCGAGTTATGCTACAAGGACGTTTGTGGCGCAGTGGCAGTAGGGTGCTAGGAGTTCCACAAGGGCGTAGGTTCGAGTTGCGTGGAAGGCGAAATTCCCCTTTTATTTTTAAGCGGACCAAAGCTTCAGCAGGTAAGGTTTATAATTAATTGTAACCATATATTAGTAAAGGAGAAAACGTGGTGCAGTGGCCAGCAGCTCGGGCAAAGGCGCAAGGGCGGAAGGCGGACGGAGGTCTGGGGTTCGAGCTTCATCTCGCGCACGCAAGGTTGGGATTTTTGCTGCATGCGTAGGGAAGGAGTTGAGGTCTGATCAGGACTCTTGGTAGCATGCTGAGGTGGTGCAAACGGTGGGCTTGATCGGTCAAGAGTTTGAATGGAATTCCAACATTGAATGTCGCCAAAAATCAAGGAGCAATTCGGGGAATTGGAATTTAGGAAGAATTCCTATGCCAAAATACACTCACTCGGCCATAGCTAATAAGTGCCGTATATTTTGGCCTTTAGGATTTAGTTTTTTCTTCTTCTTTTCTTTTCTTTTCTTTTCTCTTCATCTACTTTCTCTTCTTCTTTTCCCCCATAGTCGTATCCTTCTACTATTTTACTCATCTCCACTTTCTAATCATTTGTTCCTAAGCTTTATACACAAAAGCCAAAATCCCAAAAGCCTATATTTCTTCTGTGCCGATTTCTCATAGCCAAACCCTCTGATTCTTCTCCATGTTGTGGCCGATTCTTTCTTCTTCTAAAGCCTAATGTTCTGTCGACAAGGCCACTACAAAACTCTCATATCTCATCTTCTTCACTGTTTCAAAAAGCCGAAAACCCCATAGTTTAGGGGCATAGCCAAATCTTTAGACTAGAAAAGGACCGACTTCTGCTAGGGTTTGAAGGTTAGATCTACATCATAATCGAATAAGAACTAAAGTGGAATCATTGGCTAAAGGAACCGGTGGTAAGTTTTCGAAACTATTTGTTTATATCGGGAGTTAAGAAAAGCTGAAACCTTTATGTGTGGCTAGTGTTTTGGACTAAGGGTTTTGTGCCTCTTTTTGTTTGGTTGTGTAAGCGTTAGCGTGGACAAGGGGGCGTATAGCAAAGGGCTTGAAGACTAATTTGGTTGGCTCATCAGATCTAACCCATATTTCGGCAAAAAGTAAAGAACTCTAGGATCTAAGGCTGTGTTGGCCGAATATGGTAAGGGGTTAAATATGTAGTTCATTTTCGATATTTAGATTGACATGTTAGTAATACAATTGTAGGAAGTTCATGTGAGGATCTTGCCAACGTACCGTTCTAAATCAGGTGTGTATCGAACACCCTCTCATAGTTCAATTCGACAAAAGCCGAAATGCTGAAATTCTGGCATTTCGTGGGCTTGTGAGTGTGCGAGTGCTCACAAGACGTTTAGAAATCATTAGATCTGAAATTGCAAAGTGGTAAGTTAGTCGTGAGAGAAATTTCGTGCACTTCGGTAATTGGGCCTCGATAGGCTAAAATTGGGCCCAATGGGCTTAGAAGCCCATACGGGTAAAATAATAAAAAAATAGGCAATAAGTATGTTCTGTTAGACTGTGGAATCGGAACTGCTTAAACCGGTAAACTGGTCATAAAACTTGAATTAAATGGGCTTAAATTGCTAGTGGACACTGTAGGTCCCATTAGGGGTTTTAAGGCCCAGTGGCTAAAATTGTGAAATTGAGACAAAAATATTATTGCGATGACAAATGGGCTAGTAAGGACAGTAACATTCGTGAGAAACCTTAAAACTGATAAAATTACTGAAATACCTTTATAGGTGGAAAATTTACAGATTTACCCTTAGGAGGAAAATTACTGATATACCCCTAGGGTTAAGGTTGACCTGAATGCATTTTTGACTGTTACTATTTACTGCATGCCATGTTATTATTATCTGATGCATGGGACAGGGTTATTGATGGAGGAAGTACTGAAAGTGGCTTGTCCACGTACTGGAGGCTTTGCCTCAACTTATTGATATCTGAGCAGCAATGCTGCAACTGTGGAGTGTAGGGCTGGGTGGGTTGAGCTATTCTCCACATGGAGCGTAGGGCTGGTACGGGTGGAGTGTAGTGGTTGGTTATTGGCTGGGTTGGGCTTGCATACACGAATATGTCTGTTCTGTTCTGGAATGGGCCTATAGGCCATACTGTTATCTGAAAAGGGGCTAAGGCCCAGTTTACTATATTCTGAAAAGGGCTTCGGCCCAATACCCGCTGCTATCTGAATAGGACTTAGGCCCAACGGGCTTGAGCTGACTTGGGCTTTGGATGGGTTTTCCATATACACTGAGTTTTTGAAACTCACCCCCTTTATCTTCCATCCTTACAGGTGAGCCCTAGTTGGTGGATTTGGAGTTGGGCGGGATTCAGAGTGGCCACGAAGATTAAATTTCTGGTTTTTAAATAGGTTTCAATTAGCTTCCTTTTAAATTTCGCATTTATTTTTGATTATTTCTATTTTGGTTAAAGTTGTAATAAGGCCGCTTTATTATTTTTATTTTGGGTTTTTAAATTACTTAAATCGTTTTCAACTTGAGATTCACATCACTTAAATTGATTCCTTAAAATTGGTTAGCTCTAGGGCGCGTTTTATAAAAGTTACTTATTTTCAAAATATCACGATAACTAAGGAAAGCTTCCGCAACAGGAAATAAATATTTTAAATAGACTTAAACTTAATTTGTTGTTCGTGGACAAGTAATAAGCTTAAAGTGTGGCAATGCATGTGTGCATGTCTAGGATTGGATCATGGAAGAGCTAGGTACTTAAGCAGTCTAATTGACTCACCTCCTCTTTTCTTGAATCCTACCTGGTGCGCATCTTCCTTTCACTTTAATTTAAAACGAAAATATTCTTTAAACAGTAGGAAAGATTTTAGATAAAACATGACTTCTCTAATAACGCTTCAATGTGACACTCCAGATTCGGCCGTAACGTCTAGGCTGGGTTTGGGGTGTTACAGTTTGTTTGATGGATATGTGATGAGGAATGAATTAAGTACTTGGAAATAAGGAATGACTTAATGACTTAAGATGACTATAGACATGAATGTGTAATTTTAGGTTATGGTAACAAATTTGATTATGCATGAAATTGGTGTGGAATGTTTTGAAATGGTGTGACTAATTGAGTGTAATAGAATAACATTATGAAGGTGTTAAAGTGCCATGAGGTTGAATATTTGAGTGTCTAAATATGTCATGTTGCATGGTATGAAATATATTTGAGTGTATGAATGATTAAGGGTGGTAATTGGCTTGGAAAATAGCCTTTAAATGGTCCACACGGGTAGACACATGGGCATCTGTCTAGACCGTGTGTGACACAGGGTCTGCCCCACGAGCGTGTTGAATGGCCGTGTGTCCCCTGCACCTAAATTTTGCAAGTCATTATGCCTAGTAGTAAACACACGGCCTAAGACACGGGCGTGTGTCTTGGCCGTGTGAGAGGCACAGGCTACCCACATGGGCGTGTACTCTGGACATGTGAAGTCTGCACCTTTTTTTGAAAAATTCATTTATTTTTAATTGACCACATGGTCTGGCCACACGGGCGTGTGAAATGGCTGTGACCCTAAATTTGTGCTGACGTCATAGTCAAAGAGTAACACGGCCGAAAGGCACGGACGTGTCCCTTGTCTCACACGAGCGTGTGACTTTGTATTAGGAAAAATTTTCCAAACTTTTCTAAAATTCTCGGCTTAGTCCCGAACCGCCCCTGATGTATGTTTTGGGCCTCGTAGGCCCATATAAGGGATAATATGCATGTGTTTGAATGTTTTTGAATTGGTTGAAACTTTATGGCCCGATTTTACATGATTGTGTATGTTTAAGTTCGGTAATGCCTCGTATCCTATCCCGGTGTTGGACATGGGTAAGGGGTGTTACAATAACAAAGATTTTATTACGAGATTTGATGTGAAAATCTCAATAATACTTACTGTAACAGCCCTATTTTAGCTAAGTCAGAACAGTGGTTTTTGAACCACAAATCTGATGTCAAAAAATTATTTTAATATTATTTTTGGTGTTTACAACATGTTATTTGATATGTGTGAAAATTTTGTGAGTTAATTTTATCGTTTGAATTGTCAATTTGAGAAAAAGGACTAAATCGCATATAATGTAAAAGTTGTATTCTATTTGTAAAGGTATCAAATGGCCTTGGCATTTAAATATGATCGCCTTAAATGGTAATTAGACCATTTTAAATGATAGTGGACTTTTATGGACAACATTTATGTGTTATTAAATGATTTATAATAAGGTTAGTTTTGTAATTTGATAATAAGGTTAATTAAAACATAACAAAACAAATTATTGTCCATCTTTCTCTTTTATGGCTGATTGTTGAGGAAGAAGAAAGAATTAATGGAGTTTTAAGGTTCAGCTAGTGCATGGTTAATTTGGTAAGTGTTTTGAGCTCGGTTTTTAATAATTTTTACGTTTTTGAGATCGTTGCTTTGTATTCTAGCTAGTCCATGCCTTAATTTTGAAATTTGTTAATGATTTTGTGAGATTCCATTAATGAATACTTGAGCTTTTGAATGTTTGATGATGAAAAATGAATATTTGTTGATAGTTACATAAGTTTTGTTAAGTGATTTTAGCTAAAAATGCATTTTAGGGATTTAATTGTGAAAAGTGTAAATTGGGTGGGTGAAATGTGAAATAAATGAAAGTTTTGGGCTACTAGGCACTTATATGAAACTCGGCCAAGCATGAGTATTTTTGAATTGTGTGAATTTTGTGTATTTGTAAAATAGGGACTACATTGTAAAATGTGGAACTTTAGGGGCTAACGTGTAAAAATGCCCAAATATGTGTTTGTGGACTGAATTGAATAATTTGATGAATAAGTGAGTTAATTTTGAATGTATATAGATCAAGAATGAAAGAAATCAGATTTAGATCGGGGGAAATCAAAGGTTATCGAATAGTTGATCCAATCTATTTATCCCGAATACAAGGTAAGTTCATATGCAAATAAATGTCTTTAAATTGAATTATATATGTTTAATTGTCATTAAACTACTATGAATGTTGAATGATCAAATAAGAGCAAGAATCAACAGGGTTACAATATCCGAAAGTCCCGTACGAACCTTAGGAATAGTACAGGATATGAATGTCATGACATTAGGATTAACGAGGTGTAAGACCATGTCTGGGACATTGGCATCATTATGTGATTACATAAGACCATGTCTGGGACATCTACATTGTTATTTGATTTCGCGTAAGACCATAGCTGGGCTATCGGCATCGATATTTGATAACATGTAAGACCATAACTGGGATATGGCATTGTACGAGTTAAATGTGATTTTCGAATATCCTTAACAATTCCAAAAGGTTCAACGGGAAAATTCAAGTCAAGAAAGAATGTGTGAATGAGTTAAGTGACTCAGGTACGTACGAGATTCATACAAGTATTGAAAAGAGAAGTTTTGATGAATTCACTCATGATATTGAATATGTATACATTGGAAAAGGTTTGTGAGCTTATATGTGTTTACTCATAGTTTGCCTATTGATGGAATATGATGTTGTAATTTTATTTGTATATGGCTTACGAAGCTTTTAAAGCTTACTTTGTCTGTTCTTTCCCTGTTTTATAGATAATCAAAGCTAGCTCAGACTCGGGGATCATCAAGAACACTGTCACACTATCGATCAACTTGTTGGTATTTTTGGTGCTTTGTAAATATGGTATATGGCATGTATATGCTAGTGATATGATGATGTGTTTTGAGATATGATATTAGCCATGAGATTTGGCTCATAAATGATGTAAATGTTGGTGTGTATTTGGCCATTTGGGTTGGCTTATTTTATGAATTTGGTAAGTGAAATATGATGTATATAAATGGCCTTGTGTTTTGGCATGTTTGTCATGGATGTTGTGATGATTAATTAATATGATTTGAGGTTTAAAATAAATGATGCATAAAGAAGATAAGTGAAATTGTTGGTAATGGCATATTGTTTTAGTATATTTTGGATTATGATTTGAGTAGTGAATGGATAGATTTTAAATGGCATGATTTGTATATGAAATAGCATGTTTTGATTGCCTATAAATGTATTGAAATGGTATGAAATAATGTGGTTTTGGTTTGCTTGAGGATGGTAAGAAATGTGGCTTAAACCAAGCCTATTTGCGCCCCACAGAATTGAGCACATGGGCATGTGACTCGACTGTGTGTCTACTGTAACTTAATTAAACAAGTCAGTGAGTTACACGACTTAGACACATGGGCATGTCTACTGGCCGTGTGTGACACACGAGTTGGCACATGTGCGTGTGGTCGGCCGTGTGACCCAAGTCAATATACCCTTTAGATTTCACACGGCCAAGGCAGACGGGCGTGTCTTCGGCCGTGTGATGCAAGTCAGTATGTATGACCTGTTTCCACACAGCTTGTGACACGGGCATGTCTAGTGGTCATATGAGGCACACGGCCTGTTCACATGGGCGTGTGATCCCTGTATGCATGAAAATTTTACAAGTTTCCCAAAATTTTCAAATGTTATCGGTTTAGTCCCGAACCTCTTCCAGGCATGTTTTAAGGTCTCATAGAGCTTTATAAGGGACAATGTGACTATGTTGGATTGATGTTTATGTATTAATGGATTCTTCGATGAGAAATGTATGTTGTATGTTGTGATTTGATAGGTAATGCCTCGTAAGCCTATTCCGGCGACGGATATGAGTTAGGGGTGTTACACTTACTCTCAATTCGAATGCTGAGATTCATCACTCTCGCAATGTTTCATTGTTGATTTCTCGAAGGATTTTTATCAGTCCTTCATGTTAACACAAGATCGTATTAGTACTAATGATTTTCAAAATAATAAAAATAAAATACCAATTATTTAGGCCTATACCATTCGGCTAAGGACTCACGGTGGTGGAAAGAAAAGGGTGGTGGTTGTGGTGGCCCAAAAGAGAAAAAAAAAGAGGGGAATGAAATGAAAAAAAAATTGACAGTAGGGTGCAAATGGGGGTGATGGATAGTACAAGGGGTGGTGTAGCTTGGTCAACCACGACTAGGTTCAATGCATCACAAGCTTATAGCTTATAGCAAGAGAAAAGCTTTTGGCTATGGAGTGAGACAATGATAGAATAGGGGGACTTATTTCTTTTTAAAAAGGCAAGTTTGACTTACTAATGGAGGAAAGGAATCCTCTCTATATGGTAACATAGGTGGATGGCAAGGCTAGGTAGCACATGCTAAAATTGTTCAAATATTAAATAGAAAAATCTATACAAAAAGGTTTGAGGCAGAGACCTGAAAGATAGCTAAGGAGCTTCCTACCACTAAGCCACAACACTTCTTTGTTTTCAATAATGCGTGAATAATTTTAAGACATAAAAGCTAACATATTCACCCTTTTTACTAAATTAAATTAATTAAGAAAGTAGGATGTGACAAACAACGATCGGATTTCTAGTTTTACTAGCTTCTTTTTCTCTGTGATTGGGATTTGTTTATTTAGCTCGCCTTACAGTTTCTTATTATCTTCTCCTTTTTCTAAAAGTTCATTCAATTTCAGGGTCAACTAGAAGTAGATCGATATTTCGATCTATGTTCATATACATCTAAAAAATAAAAATAAAAAACCAAATTGCAATACAATAAATTTCACAAATATTATCTAAAACAGTCATCGACAATGGTGCCAAAAACTTGTCGCAAAATATTCAAACAATATGCAAGTGTACACAGTCACCAACAAGTAATAAAGTAGTAAGTATAGAGTTACTATCTCCACAATGACAGTATATGTAAGGAAAAAAACTGTGAAGATAAAGACTTAGCAAATTGGTGATGGAAATAATTGTGAGTAGATTTGTAGCACCCCAAATTTGGCAGATTCAAGGTTTTGGCTTGTAGGCCTAAATAGTCAATTTGGTGTGGAAGTATCCACCCAAGAATTTATTTTGGTGCTTAGGATGGATGCATTCCATTACATGTGAAAGTTAATGGTGGTTCAACATCAGACTTCTATGTTATTTGAAATAAGATGTAAGTCAAGTGAAAGGGATAAGTATGGAATGAGTGCACACCAGAGGTGTAGTGCGCCTTACTTGTCTAAAGCACTATGCAAGTTAAGATACAGTCTAAGATAGTTAAGAATCAATGAGATGAATAATTGGGTAAATAAAATATTGGATTTTCATTTATAGTTGTATACCATTAATAAAGGTAATTCTGTAGGAATGTGACACATGTATGGTTATACTTTGAGGACATAAGTCTTGTGTATATATTTATTTATGAACTTAAGAAAAGAAGATTTTCTTCTTCCTTCATTCTTATTCCATTGAAAATGTTGTTGTGGTTTTCTTTGGATGCTGACTGAAGTTTTCTATCGTTACGCTAGAACCAAAGATCTAAGCTTAAGTAGAATATTATTTCATATCATAGGTAAGTATTATAGTTATGCATGTGGGATTCTATAAGAGAAAGTCTGTTAACTATGGTTGAACATTAAGATTAAACGAAAGGGGCTTTGTATGGGGTTTGTTATGCTTGTGATGATGGTAAAATGTATGTGAATGGTTTTGATGATGTTTCTATGTTTCATGAGCAGTGGATGCTACTGATTGCGTGTCAGATGTTCAGATCTGGTGTTTAGGCTATAGTATGTAAACTTCAGGTGAGTTTTTACTCTTACTACTAACTATTAATATATTGTGTAAGATAAATTTGAAATGTCCAGTAGACAAGTAAAACATAGGAGAAATGACACAAGAGCGAAGAAAGTATATGTGAAAATTTTCATGATTTCGAAGTGGACTGATAAGTATGCAGGAGAAATCTGTTTGTACAAAGGTATGAACTTTCCAAGTGAGTTCATCAAATGAATGACTACAATCTTTCTAGGTAAGTGTATTATGAGCAATGATATGGTAAACAGATTGAGGTACATAGATTATGATTGATAAAGATTGTTTGTATATTTGACAAAATGTTAGATGAGTCTAAGTGGATGGTAATTTGTGTATGGATTGAATTATGTTTATATGCGTGTTGTGTAATATGAATCTTGAGGTGGAAAGATGCTTGCATATAAAAATCTTAAAAGTAAAGTGTATGTGTCTTGAAAACATATTATGGAATGTGTCAATTATGAATTAGGCAGTATGTGTGATGAGTCTGTGTCTATCTTCAGTGTTTTCTAAAGAGGTCCGTTAGGACTTTCAACATGAAACTCTGAAAGGAAAAGTCCATGGCCATGTTTTGCGTGCAAGTATACACGTCGAATCAAGTAATATAATGATAAGTAAGACCGTCTCCACAGGGATCGATTAGGATTAATTACGTTACTACTATAAAGTGTACGAATTATGCTATGGCAAAAAATAGTGATAGAAATGTAATGATAATTAAAATGATATTAATGTATGCAAAATGTAAAAAACAAATATATAAGAAAAATACTATTGCAAATTTATCAGTGCAAGAATGAGAGGATCAAATTTGTTGAATGGGAAGGTTAAGATTAGTAGGAATCTACCCTTATAAACCAAAAATGCCTCAGCAAACTCTTAACCATTTTACCGCTTAGAACAGACCTATGATAGTCAAATTCTTTTGAGAGCAAGACCTCAGGTTACCCCACCTAAAGTGATATATGTCTATAGGCCTCAGATGTGATTCCTAATAATAATTTCTCTTCGTTTTGTACAAACACTAATCTATGTGTAGAAACTGCTATCGGTATTCTGTCAAACAACCTATCATTCAATTTCAGTCATACTAACCTAACCTTTTTAAAATTAGATTATGTTTTTAAGCATACTAAACATTCATCTATGTCTAGAGTCAGCATACATGCAATTCTAGAAGAATAAATTGAATGAAATAGTAAAATAGATCAAATTAAATCTTCAACACTAATAGAAAATTAGAGTATCATCTAGTACATCCAACCCAATGAGATTTAGCTCATGAGTTGATTAATCAAATCCAAATTTGAAATATAATTCAACATCTAAAACATTCAATCACACAGAGAAGTAATGTAAAAGAAAATAAGGAAGAACTTCAACAAGCACGCTTTCATTTATCCAGCCCTCAACTATGACATTGCAATGTTTCGCAATGACCTAGTTAACTGCCTTCATCTGCTTTCGCACATTCTACTTTGCTTTTCGACTACTACTGCTACCCTCTATTTCCACCTGAAGATCCTTCCTCTAAGAACTTGTTTTCTCTTCCCTCTTAATTTCCAGATCTTCCTCACTTTTTATAGGGTAGATCCCTCTCTCAGCACACAATTTTTCCTCCCTCTTTTTCAGCTAGATATTTCTGGTACAAGTACATCTGGCTGAGAGTGGCACTATTTGAGTGCTGGCTCGGTGTCTTCCTAGAATTTCCACCGCACAAATGTTGGAAATCTATCCAACCTTTTTCCATGACAATACTTCACTCATTCATTTCTTTTCCGCATTCTACACCTTCCATTCAAACACAAACAAATCCTTTCCATTGACAAGGAAATGTAACACCCCTCACCCGTATCCAACGTTGGGACAGGGTTCGAGGCATTACTGGACTTAAACATTCACAATATGAAAAATCGGCCCACAAAATTTCACCAAAAATTAAGACATCTCGAATACATGCATATCATCCCTTATATAGGTCTTCGAAACCTATAACATACATTGGGGTGGTTCGGGACTAAACCAAGAACTTTGAAAATCTTTGGGCGACTTAACTAATTTTCTTGCTTCGGAGAGTCACACACCCGTGTGGATTGGGCCGTGTGGTCAATTTCAAGGCTATTTTTCAAGTCAATTGTCACCCTTAATTACCTGCATACACTTATACATTTTCATAGCAATTGACATGGCATATTTGAGTAATTATATATTCACAATCAAGAAACAAGCATGACATTCTTACAACAACACATAACATATTACCAACCATGCATGGAAAACAAGGATATGCACATCACCAATATCAGACATAACATGAATAGCTAGACTTATAAGTCAGAATCATTAGCTTACTAAAGACCAATATATTTGGCCAAATTATAATAACACATGTTATAAAACTAGGTCCCTCTACATGCCACTCACTTGATTATTCTAGCATATGTGTTTATACTGTCAAGGTGTTGGCTTGATAGTGTGATGCTGCCTCCGACGATCTCCAACCCCGAGTTAACCTAAAAACACTAAAAGAAATGGACAGGAGGGGGTAAGCTTTACGCTTAGTAAGCTCGCATGAAAATAATAAGCAATTTACTAACATGTTTTCCATAGTAAAACTATCCCAATTGTACATTTACACATGTTTTAGTTAAGCTGTTTTCTTGAGTCACAGTCACTAAATCATTTATATCTGTAGCTAAGAAAATCACAATTAAGATCCATAAATTTTCCCAGAAACTAGACTGATATATATTTCCACCATAAAATTTTCAGAATTTTTGGTCTAGCCAATAAGTATATTTTATTATTTAAAGTCTACCTTTTTTTCTGTTTGACAGCTTTGACCACTCTTTACTAAAATTTAATTATCTTTCTATAAAAAATTCAAATGAAGTTCTCGTTTCTTTATTATGAAAATAAATTCAATAAGGAATCCAACCATATAAATTATGTTCCTTAACTATTTTTTTACAATTTTTAATGATTTTTACAATTCAGGACAGGGGATCACGAAATTAGTTTGAACTAGTCTTACAAAAATATAAATATCTCAAAATACAGAGTTCTTTGTTTTCTATATTTCTTTTATATGAAAATAGATTCAATAAGATTTAATTCCATATCTCATTCCACTTCTAGTTCAACTTCTACTATTTTTGGTGATATTTCAAAGTCACTCCTATGCTGCTGTTTTAGACTGCTTATCCCAAATTTCATTCCTTCACTAAAATTTCTTATTATCAACTTTCAAGATAATACTTATCCATATTCATATTATCAAAAATTCAATCACATATCTAACTCATAATTCAAAACTCATATATTCATATTCCGGTATTATCCCACATTTTTTTTCACGTTAAATTTTATTTAGCAAACTTGTTTCTCCCGGTGAACACTTCGGAAAGTAACAATATCCGGTGGTTTTAGCACATAGCTCCACACTATTGGGCTAACATGTAATTGTGGCATACGCACTTAGGGCCACTTTTCAAATTAACATGTATAACCGTGGCATATCCACTTAGCACCACGTTACATGTTTAACCGTGATATATCCACTTAGCACCACATTAATGAATCAATATATGTAACCCTGGCATATCCACTTAGCACCACGTTACATGTTTAACCGTGGTATATCCACTTAGCACCACGTTAATGAATCAATATATGTAACCATGGTATATCCACTTAGCACCACGTTACATGTATCAATATGTGTAATCGTGGTATATCCACTTAGCACCACATTACACGTATAACCGTGGTATATCCACTTAGCACCACGTTTTTTTCATTCCGAAGGTTCAACCGAGATTTCCTCATTTAATCTCAATTCATCAACCACAAATCACCGTTTGTGTCCATTAATTGAACAATACTAAAACTTATTTCATTTGCACTCTCTTCACAAGTCCATTTCATTTCACATGTCAAACATGTACTCATGAGTTTTGAGTATGTACCTGTGCTATCCCTTAACACAACCACTCATACAGACAGGACAATCATATCCAAGATCTCATATTCTCGGTAGTCACCCATTTCTTTTCAATATCATATTCCATCAAATTTCTATTAACATCAAATTCAATACAATTATAACAAATTATATTTCATGTGTATCAATAATAACATGAATAATAGGCTTATTAAATCACGCGAACTTACCTCGGATCCAGAAATGACAATTTACCATTTTAGTCCATAACCTTGTATTTTTCCGATTTAAGCCCAAATCTCGATTTCCTTGATTATTAAGCTTGAAAGCTTGGCCAAACCCTAACCATGGCTGCTCTTGGTACATTCTGCTGTAGCAAGAAGAAAGAGACACATTTGGGGTTTAAAATTTGTCTTTTAATTCATTTTACCCTTAAATGACCAAAATACCCTTTTTACTATTCTTTCAAATTTTACCCAACCAAGGCCATTTTTGTCCAACAAGTTATACAATGGTTTAATTATCATTTAAGGACCTCCCATTTAAAATTTCATGACAATTAGACACCTCTAACATGTAAAACTCAACTTTTTCACTTTTTACAATTTAGTTCTTTTTACTAACTTGAGTGCCCAAACGTCAAAATTTTCGACCGAAATTTTCACGAAATCATTCTGTGAAATTGTAGACCATAAAAATATAATAAAAATGAAATTTTTATCATCGGATTTGTGGTCCCAAAACCACTGTTCTGACTAAACCCAAAATCAGGATGTTACAGGAAAAGTAACATAATAACATTTAAACACAATCCAAGCTCCATAATGAAATGTTCTAAAAATACTAATATAATATCCTAAAATGCAAATACATCTACTTAAGTAGAAACAATTAATCAAGTCTAGAGGCCTAAAATATAACTCTTTTCAAGAGTTATCACACCTCCAAACCTGAGTTATAGCTTATACTGAAGCAAAATATGCACGAATGCATAAATGGCCACAACAACATAGTCACCTTAGTAATATGATCTGCTAATAGCGTCACAAAAATAATGTGCAAGTGTACACTGTCGATGCAAGTATAGTAGACAGATGTGAGTCTGTTGAATAACGATACCACAGGGATGGCTGTCTTTTGTCTATTAATGACAGTGCAATAGCTAGATAGAAACGAGATAAATTGTGAGGATAGTTGTCAGAGTAGTATCTTGAAAACAATGAATTAAAATATGATGATGATAAACTGGGATCCCCAATATGAATCTTCAGCAGAATACTAAGTGTTCACAAGGTATAAAAGATAGGTGATTGTCGACGCAATAAAATTAATGTATATCTTACCAAATGCCACTCTTTGGTTTAATTTGAGACTTAACCATGCACATTAACCTCACCTTTTGATGATGGAAATGGGGCACTATTAAGAACAAGTGGACTAAATTCCTTTAGTCCTTACTCAACTTTCGCTGAAAAGATTATTAGCTCAAACTGTCACTGCACCTTCCAGTGTTAGTGACTGTAATAACACTTCCGTGTTTAGAACATTCAAACCCCTAAGATTAAACAACAAAAATAAGATTTAGTAAGATAACATTCAACAAAGCATTCATTGCACTTTCATACAGTAGAAAACAAATAGTAGTCACCAGCGTTTTGAAGATATGAGTAAGAATCGAATGGATAATACTATTCCTAGGCTACTCGATTTAATCTACCCATTTCCCATTATTTTGCACTTAGATCTCCTCATTAGGAATTGATTTGCATCAGTCTTTATGTTGGCTCACTCAAGAGAAACTCAAGCTACCATACTCGCAAGCTTCAAAATAGGGTAAGAGAATCATGGTCCACCAAAAATTCCTCCCCTTCTATTCTTCTCACATTATCCTTTTATGTTTTCCTAAACAGTATAGGTGTCCTTCTCTCAAGGTTCTTCTATCCTTGTTCGTACAGGGTAGTTACTTAAGATTGGACAGCTTACTCATGGTTGGCTCTTATCAGACAGCTGTCAACTGCGACCATAATTCTAAAAACCATCTAAAATTAACTCGTGTAGTGACATTATAGATATCTATCAACTGTGCTGACAATTCCAAGCACAATCTGGATTTAACTCATGTAGCAACATTAGTGCAAAAAGAAAACAAAAATCAAAGATAAGATAGGCTACGATTCACTAAGTTATAAAATGCAATTTACTAAGCTGAACATGTTAAAATGCATGCTAAGGGTAAGTAAATGAGAACAATTTAAACAATAAGTAAGGAGAAAACATATGTTCTTTCTGTTACAATCACACCCCCAAACTTGAATTTTTACTTATCCTCAAATAAAATAGAAGCCAGCAAGGCAGCAAAACAGTGCTAGGTAAGGCAAAAGAACATTCTAACAACTTGAATCACCTAAAATCCCAATGAATGAGTTATATTCAAATGAAAGAATATTGCATCGACAATACATAAGCATGAATGAGTAAGATTGCACTTTCATCACAGCCAGCATCATGCTTCAAATACAAAATTCTGTCTACCAATACAACATTTATTGTACAATACTAAGTATTTATAAATATGAATGAGTTTTTTTTTTACAGAATAAGGGATATCGTTGTATTATTGTACCCATGTTTCTGAGAAGTAATAATGGGGTGCAACAAACCTCCAGGGAGTATGTAATTGCTCCGGCACATACTCATGCAATGACAACCGTTGGCAGATTCATTTTCTAACGCTTGTATTGGAGTGTTCCCTTTTTAACATTCCACAATACACCCACTTTGGAGTGTCACTTATTTATAACTATCTATATATATAAGCAGTTGTAGAAGGCAGTTTCATTCAAGATTCAAGGAATACTACTAGTCATTTATTACTAATGCAACCTAAATTATTCACCAAAGTATTAAAGATACAACATTCAGTCAAATTTATCCAACTCATTCATTGACAATTCACATGATCCAAGAATTAAGCATCGAATGTAACAAAAAAAAAATTCGAACAATTGTGCATAAACCTTGCATGCTTAAAAAAATTGAAATATGGGTGTATTTCCAATTCCATATACATTCCCCCAAGCTTAAAGATTGCAGTGTCCCCAATGCACTCATAGGAATATGTAATGATAATGAAAATTCAATGATAATGTATACTTATCAAAATAAAACCTACAGCTACATGCAATGCATGAATACTATAACTAAAGCTTAAAACACACTAACTCAGTTATCCACAGCCGTCAATGTGCCTGCATGATGTTTGTTTCTCCTTATTTTCTTTTCTTCTTTCTTTCTTTTTTTTTTTTAATCTTTGGAACACTTCCTTTTCTTTTCGTTGTGCTTTGCCCGGCCTTCGTATTGCTCCTCAGTTCTTGGCTCAGCTCCGGCATCATCGACTACTATTTGTGTAGGAGAAGCCACTTGAGTGGTCCAGTGTAGACCATGATTTCCCATGAATTGCATTGCCCCTCATTAGTCACCTCAGCAACTTCTGCCAGTCTCACTCCAGTTTTCTCATAATTATCAATATTTGCACCCATAGATCCAGGTACGGTGACAACCTTCTCAACAAAAATTTTTAGCAACTTTTTCTTCCTTAACAACAACTTCCACTTCGACAACAACTTCTTCTTCGGAAGCATCAATTTCCTTCTCAACAATAGTGTCCTCTTGATTAGGAAATATACCATCCCCGAACAAGCTATCAATCTTACGTAGATATTCCTTAATGTCACTAGATTCTTCATCTTTGTTATTATCAGAGACTTGCACGATGGAAGGAGATGCCATCGATCAATCTCGGTCTTCAAAGTCGTCAGTCGCAAATAAATGCTCATGGTTCCTAATGACTGGTGGAAACACTGAGAAGTTTGGTATTGGAGATGGGCTCAATTGGCTTATTTTGGCCACAATGGAACTGTTCCAAGCTTTAGTATAAGCATAAAATTGATTCTAAGAATTCTCTATGTCCTCAATTGTAGCGACAAGTTTTATCTGCCCATTGCTGGTGGAAGTAACCATTTTTTCAACATCTTTCATCTTGCACCATAAGGATGTCTCTATATCCAGGGTTGTTCCTTTATTATCAACTTTGGCTTTGCCTTTCTTTGTCTTGCTAGTTCCTGCCTCTTTCTGTATTTGTGTTTCTGTGCCACGAGTCATCCTTTCGACAGAGGCTTCATTAATTGCACCCTTATTCTCCATGATTTCTTCATCTTCCTGGGGCACAATTCTTGTCTGCTGACATAGTGACATTACCAATGATGGGAAAACCAAAATACAGGTCTGCTGGGCAGCACATTCAACAATTTCTCGGTGGAGAATTGCACCTACATCAAATTTTCTACTCTTGATAATAGAATGTATCAGACACATTCTGTCAAGATTGACAGTGGTATTGTGGGTAGACGGCAGTAGTTTGCAGTTAACAAAGTGAAACCATATTTTGCTGTGCAATGTTAAGAAATGGTGATGCATTGTAAAATTCTTAGGATGCGACCTTTTCCACCGTGCTCTTTCAATACACAAATCTTGTACGAGCAGGTCCTTTTTCTCGTCTGTCACTTCCACAAAGAAATCAGAGTGTTCATCGACATCGACAGTAAGGTTATATAGCTCATTGATTGTGTTGGCATCCCATGGGAGTAGACCTTCACGAATAAAAATAAACTCTAAATCTTGGTCCTAGAGGTTGGCATAAAATTCGCGTACTAGGGAAGGGGAATAACTTCCAAGGTGCGTACAGAAATTTCCCCATTTCAGTTTAGGAATGGTTTGGTGAATTTGTTTTCCCAACTCCTATTTTTATGACAGGGAAATGCTTTATTCGGGGTGAAAATTTTGGCGTAATATATTGTTTTGAAATCGTTCCCTTGCTGCTTTATTCAAAAAGATTGTTGGTTCCTTTTTCTGCACTGGCCTGGAGGATTCCAACTCATGAACTACGGTGGCGGAGGATGTATGTTCTTCAGTAGGTCTACTGGATTTATTGGTCAAACCTCTTGTTCTTGCCATCTTTTGTAGAGGAAAAAATATTTTAAGTGAAAAAAGTGGGATCTTGAATAAAGAAAAGAATAAAAATGGTTGCTTGGATGTTTTGCAGTCAGCATAGTGGTGCAGACTTTATAGTGGGTGAAAAAAGAATTTGTAGAGTCATGATATTTTTTAGAGAGATACAAACTAGTGGGAAGAGTGGCGTCCAATAAGAATTGTGCCCACTCACACGGATCAAACAGCTGGGTGGGTTTTGATCCAATGATGAAAATTAAACTTCCCTTAATTTTGATTAATGGTAACTCAGTGGTAGGAAATGCATTGACAACCAAATCTTGTTACTTTGACATTGGTACCTTATTAGTCTACAAAAAGGAAAGAAAACAAGCTTTACAAAACATGAATAAAATAAGATGAAATCTCAGAATAATAATTTAAAAATTTAAAATGTTTGAACCAAATTAATGGTCTCTTCCTGCTCATGATTTTTATTTCCAAAATAGTGTTTCAATCTCTATCCATTGAGTTTGGACTAGTGTCCATCACGTAAATCTTGAATGGTGACTACACCATGGGGAAATACGTCGACAACTTCTGTAACATCCCAAATTAAGGCCTAGTCAGAATAGTGGTTTTGGAACCACAAATTGGACATAGTAAAATTTTTTATTATTATGTTTTTATGGTCTACAATTATACAAAATAATTTTGTGAAAATTTCATTCGAAAATTTTGACGTCTGGGCACTCAATTTAGTCAAAAGGACTAAATCGTAAAAAGTGCAAAACTTGAGTTCTAGAAGCTAGAGGTGTCTAATTGCTATGAAATTTTAAATTGGGAGTCCTTATGTGGTAATTAGACCATTAGTTTAGTTGTGGAAAAAAATGGACATGGTTAGGTATGTTTTAAATTGTTTTTTATTAAGTGTATTTTAGTAATTTGGCTAATAAAGCCAAAATAACATGAAAAAAAGATGTCTTCTTCATTTTCCATGCCATGGCTAAATTTTGCAAGGGGAGACCATAGTTAGGGTTTTCCAAACTTTCCAAGATCCATAGTAAGTCCATTCTAGCCCCGTTTTTAATGATTTTTACGTTTCTGAAGTCGTTATCACTCGATCAATCTATTTCTACCAATAATTTGAGATATGGTTGAAGTCTAGGGTTTTTACCCATGATAAATACGTGTTTATTTTGATGTTTAATGGTATATTATGTAACACCCCAAACCCGTGACCGTCACCGGATTTGAACACGTGGTGTTACCGGGCTTACTTCCCTTATTTCTCTCTTTGTGAAATCTGATTGCTGTTCTAGGCAGGCTAGCTAACTGCGTCACTGTCGCCTTAAAAATAATATCTCGAGTTTCAAAACTCGGAAACTGATTCCATAAATTTTCCCTGAATTTAGACTCATATATCTATCCATGGATTTATTTCTAGAATTTTTGGTCGGGCCAATTTGTACAGTTTATTAGTTAAAGTCACCAATGTTACAGGAGTCGACTACACTGACCTTCGCTCGTTAAAACTTGAATATCTCTTTGTACAAGGCTTTAATACTGGTGCCGTTTGTTTCCAATGAAACTAGACTCAAAATGGAATCTGCACATATAAGGCATGACTTCTAATTCTTTCTGGATAATTTATAGTAAATTTTCAAAGTCACGACAGGGGACCCAGAAACCGTTCTGGCCCTGTCTCACGAGAACTTTAATATCTCTCAGTATACTGCTCATATGGTCGTTTCGTTCCATCCATATTAAACTAGATTCATCAAGGTTCAATTTCATAATTTATTCACTATTTAATTCTACTTCTACTATTTTTAGTGATTTTTCAATCTCACCTCACTGCTGCTGTCCGCAACAGTTACTGCAGTAGACTATGCCAATTTCATGAATCTTTCCTTGGCCTTAATCATCCATCATACATGACACAAATTATGGCCACCTTATCAAAATTAAAGTTTCTAAGACTCGTGGCTATAGGTTCTAGCATCCCACTCGACGACTACATAGGCCATTTTCACATGGCTTAAAGTTTACAACCCACAGTTCAACAAAATATAATAGCCTATACATGCCAAATGTTCTTCAACAACGAAGACAATACCAAAATATTGCAGCCGGTGTGATGACTTCAACGACGGTTCCGATCACGCAAACAATACGAGTCGGAGAGACCTAAAATGGGTGACAAGAAAACACCGAGTGAGTTTATAACTCAGTAAGTCATAAGCATTCATCAATCCACTGATAAAGTTACTACAACATGAACAATAAACGAGGTTAGGTACTCATCCATATCGAATCTATACCATAATTCCTCGGACCTTTTGGTCCAATCTCATACCAAGTCATACATCCACATTTCATATTCTACACAACAAGATATTTGAAGCATTTTCACACACTAACTCATTTCCACCACAATCATACAATTTCAATCATCACATAGATTTAAGGCTTACTAAATTCAACCCCGAGCATGAACGTATTTTCTATTCGTCATGAGCTCGAGGTACTTACCCGATCCGCTGTCCATACTCAACTCGATGGAGACACACCTCCATATATATAGAGTACGCACACACAGTGCTTAATACTCGATTTCGCACACTTAGTGCCACGCAATTTAAGCCCACACATAGTGCCATACCCTTCGAGCTCGCACACCCAAGGTCAGTATTTTTTTCCAGCATGCACACTTAGTGCCATATATTTCCAGCATGCACACTTAGTGCCATATATTTCCAGCATGCACACTTAGTGCCAATCTCGTCACCGTACACACGTATTGCCCGCACACTTAGTGCCGAAAGCAAACTTTCTACACATTTCACTATTTCTTTTACATTCAACAATTGTCATCACTCCATACACATACAATTTCATTTATATATATATATATAGCATCCCATTAGATACAATTGCATAGATTTTACAATCATTTAAGCAATATCAAACATATGTGCTTAATGACTTACCTTGTGTTGGGCAAAATGGTTCCAACTCGGCTACTCGATGTTCTTTCCTTTGCCTTTGCTTGTTTCTCCACCTCGAGCTTCTTGAGCTTAGTCAATAAATTAACTAGTTTAACCGTCTTGCCAAATATTTATACATATATACATGACATCAACTATACTATCATCATTAATACATCAATTCACAAAATTTTATCTCATGAGCATATGACCCATTTTTACCCCATATGGTCAATGCTTCATTCATTACCCAACTAGCCATTCAACAATTTTCAACCTCATTACCACCCTTTTATGTCTAATTGTCTAAATGAGATTATCAACATGCCTATCTATAGCCGAATGTGCTAAAATTGATCTAACATCACCTACACACTTGATTAAATGGCCGAGTACCTATACTATCAATTATGGCATCATTTTTATTCTTTCAAACACATAGTTTTCCTCCCATGAACACTTGGTCAATTTCTTTTCTCTTCTAGCATAGCTTCACATCTATTTGTAACATCCTATGAATCCACATACATCATATTTCTACATAAATTTCTTTTACTTTTCTTCTACTTCCATTCACAACATCAAAGACACCATACACATATATCATTACAAAGCTTGACACTTAGCATGCAAATGACATCCACACAAACCCACCTTAGCGAAACTTAACTCATCTTCATGCCTCACCACCACAACATCAAACATCAAACATCAATGATACCAAGAAGACAACACCCATGGCCGAATATCATCCCCATTTCATGGTAAAGGTTTAGACCATGGGTTAGGTGGAACTCAAACTATCAACTAAAAACATGCATGAATCTCATGGATAACATCAACATACCTTAGTCTAGCAAACTCCCATGGCTGATTTTCTCAAGCTTTCCCCCTTTCTTCTTAGTACATTCGCCAAGCAAGGAGAAAAATGAGAGAATGAACACTTTTTTTTCTTTTCTTTGTTTTTCTTCATATTCTCTTTTTTTTTCATTTCTTTATTCTTCCTACATAATCCACTAACTAAACATGTTGGCAACATGTTTCCACTCATAGCATGGCCGCCATCATGCTTCATTTTGGCTAATTTGACATGCAAGGACAACACTTTCCCACATGTATTAATAGGCCACCTTACATTTGCCTAGCACATTTCTAAATTTTCTCACATAAGTCCTATTTGATAAAAATTCACTTACAATTAACAAAATCCAAACATGAAATTTTCACACATGCATATATGCATATAATGAGCATCAATTATGATGGTTAATTATTATTATGACTCGGTTTAGTGGTCCCGAAACCACTTTCCGACTAGGGTCAATTTAGGGATGTCACAACTCTCCCCACTTAAGAAATTTTCGTCCCGAAAAATCTTACCGTAAACAGGCTCGGGTATCGCTCTTTCATAGAGTCTTCAAGTTCCCAAGTGGCTTCTTCCATTCCGTGTTTATGCCACAACACCTTCACTAACGGGATTTTCCTATTGCGCAATTCTTTTACTTCACGCCTCATAATGCGAACCGGTTCCTCTTCATAGCTCAAATTAGGTGAATCTCAATCTCGATGGAGCAATTACGTGCGATGGATCAGACCTATATCGTCAAGCATCGAGACATGAAAAACGTTGTGAATCTTTTCGAGCTCGGGGCAAAATTAATCGATATGCGATCGCCCAACTCGTTCGGATACTTCATATGGCCCGATGAACCTCGGACTCAATTTGCCCTTACGACCAAATCTAAGCACCTTCTTCCAAGGTGAAACTTTGAGAAAGACCTTGTCTCCAACTTGATATTCAATATCTTTTCTTTTCAAATCCGCATACGACTTTTGGCGATCCAAAGCAGCTTTCAAACTTTCACGAATTACTCAAACTTTTTGCTCGGCATCCTTAACCAAATCAACCCCGAAGAATTTACCTTCACTAAGTTCAGTCCAGAATAATGAGGTACGGCATTTACGACCGTATAAAGCCTCGTAAGGCACCATCTTAATACTTGATTGAAAGCTATTGTTGTAGCGAATTCAATCAAAGGCGATACTGTTCCCATGAACCACTAAACTCAAGGATGCAACATCTCAACATATCCTCGAGTATTTGAATTATCCGCTCGGATTGACCATCGTTTGGGGGTGAAAGGCGGTGCTGAAATGCAACTTGGTACCCAAAGCTTCTTGCAACTTCTTCCAAAATCGCGAGGTAAATCTCGGATCTCTATCCCACACGATGGAAATAGGCACCCGTGTAGTCTCACAATCGAGAACGTACAATTCGGCTAGTTTGTCCATTGAAAAATCCGACGACTGGGGACAAAGTGAGCCGACTTAGTCAATCTATCTACAACGACCCAAATCGCATCCTTCTTACTAGTTGACAATGGCTGTCCGGATACAAAGTCCATTGTGACTCGATCCCATTTCCACTCGGGTATCGTG
Organism: Gossypium arboreum; assembly: GCF_025698485.1. Taxonomy (NCBI): domain Eukaryota; kingdom Viridiplantae; phylum Streptophyta; class Magnoliopsida; order Malvales; family Malvaceae; genus Gossypium; species Gossypium arboreum. Next base: position 71,822,060 of record NC_069081.1, read on the forward strand.
ATCGGCTGAAGTAATCCTGAAGGCACTTGATGTTCCGCTTTCACTTGTTGACATATTAAACATCTCAAAACAAAATCAGAGATGTCTTGTTTCATACCATGCCACAAAAACCGACGTTTCAAATCGTTGTACATCTTCGTACTCCCCGGGTGGATTGCCCTTCGGCTACAATGGGCTTCGCTCGAATTATCGAAATAAGTCCCGAATTCTTTGGAACACACAGACGACTTCGAACCTCAAACAATCGTCATCATCAATTTGAAACTCCGATTCCTTGTTCGAACACACTCACTTGCGTTTTGCAAGCAACTCCTCATCAACTTTCCGAGCTTCCGAATTTGATGAGCCAACAATGGTTTGGCCTTTAATTCAACTACTAACACATTGTCGGGTAGGATAGACAAGTGTACATTCATCGTCAGTAAAGCAAGCGGTGATTTCCGCTTAAGGCATCCGCAACCACATTAGCCTTTCCGGTGATAATCAATGACGAGCTCATAATCTTTTAACAACTCAAGCCATCGCCTTTGTCGCAGATTTAAGTCTCTTTGGGTCATCAAATATTTGAGACTTTTGTGATCCGAATACACATGGCACTTCTCACCAAATAAGTAATGTCGCCATATCTTTAAGGCGAATACGATGGCGACCAATTCGAGATCATGGGTCGGATAATTTTTCTCATGTGGCTTTAATTGTCTCGACGATATGCCACAACTCGCCCTTCTTGCATCAATACACAACCCAACCCAAGTAGGGATGCGTCACTATAAATGACAAACTCTTTGCCCGATTCGGGTTGCACTAGAATTGGGGCTTCAGTCAAATAAGTTTTCAGTTGATCGAAACTTTTCTGACATTTCTCCGTCCATTCGAACTTAACATCCTTTTGGAGTAGCTTCGTCATTGGCGTGGCTATCATTGAGAAACCTTTTACAAATCGTCGGTAATAACCGGCAAGCCCCAAAAAGCTCCTAACTTCGGTAACATTCCTTGGTGGTTTCCAATCGACTATGGCCGAAATTTTGTTCGGGTCCACCCTGACACCCGATGCGGACACCACGTGCCCCAAAAAGCTAACCTCTTTCAACCAAAATTCACTTTTACTGAACTTTGCCTATAACTGCTTATCTCGTAAGATTTGCAACACTAGCCTCGGTGTTCAAAGATGTTCGGTTTCATCTCGAATAGACCAAAATGTCATCGATAAATACAACTACGAACCGATCCAAGTATGGCCTGAAAATTCTATTCATTAAATCCATAAACACCGAGGGCATTAGTGAGCCCAAACGGCATCACCAAGAATTCATAGTGACCGTACCTCGTTCTAAAAGCGGTTTTGGGTATGTCCGATTCTCGGACCCTCAACTGATAGTACCCCGACCTCAAATCTATCTTTGAAAACACCGAGGCTCCCTTTAATTGATCAAACAAATCGTCAATTCGTGGCAATGGGTATTTATTCTTTATCGTCACTTTATTGAGTTGACGATAGTCGATGCACAACCTCATGCTTCCGTCCTTCTTTTTCACAAACAATACTGGTGCGCCCCATGGAGAAAAACTCGGTCGAGCGAAACCTCTATCCGTCAATTCTTGCAATTGAACCTTCAATTCCTTTAACTCCGTTAATGCCATACGATACGGAGCTATTGAGATCGGAGTAGTACCCGTACAACCGATGCGAATTCCACTTCTCGAACCGGTGGCAATCCCGGTAACTCCTCCGGAAAAACATCTGAATACTCACAAACCACTGGCACCGATTCGAGTTTCTTTTCCATCTCTTTACTTTCAAACACATACGCAAGGTATGTTTCACACCCCTTTTTCACATACCTCCGAGCGGTCATAGAAGATATTATCGCTGGCACTCCTTTTAAATCAGTAGACTCGACTCGGACTACCTCATTATTTGCACTCCTCAAATCAATGGTTTTCCTTTTGCAGTCCACCACTGCATCATGTACGGTCAGCCAATCCATACCAAGAATAACATCAAATTCATCAAATGGTAGAAGCATCAGATCGGCTGAAAAACAGGATTCTCGAATTATTAGGGGGCATCTCTTGCACACTTTATCAACGAGTACGTATTGACCCAAAGGGTTTGACACTCGAATTACGAACTCAGTAGACTCAACAGGTAGAGTCTTACTGGATGCTAAAGTTTCTCATACATATGAATGAGTAGAGCCGGGGTCAATCAATGCAATCACACTAGTATCAAAGAGAGTAAAAGTACCAGTGATAACGTCAGGGGAGGATGCCTCCTCTCGTGCGCGGATGGCATATGCTCTAGCAGGAGCGCGGGTCTCGGATCGAACAGCCGTATCAGTGGCTCCTCTCTGATTACCACCCCTACCTCCTGAAATCCTCGGGGGTCTACCTCTAGCTGTCGCCCCACTAGATCTTGCACCTTGCATCTTATTCTTCTCATCTAGTTCCGTGCAATCTCTAATGAAGTGGTCCTTCGAACCACATCCGTAACAGGCCCGGTTAACGGACTTACCCCAACATTCACCTAGGTGTCGTCTTCCACATTGGGGGCATTCAAGTCGCTCTTGACGATTATTGCCCACACTAGCTACCGATGTAGCTCGGGAGTCCGTCAATGGTCGGGCTCTGATGGAAATTCTCGCAGTCGCCCTCGACTTACTAGTGTCCTCCCTGAATTTCTTTACGGTCGAGAACGGAGCTTTACTCGCCGATCTTTTACAATAATCTCTTGCTTCAAATTCAGCCTTCTTCTTCTCCTTTCCAAGTTCTTCCGCCTTGCAGGCTCGTTCGACTAGTGTTACGAATTCCTTTATCTCCAAAATACCCACTAGTAGCTTTAAATCTTCATTCAATCCTTCTTCAAATCTTTTGCACATAGCAACCTCATCAGCCACACACTCCCGAGCATACCGACTAAGTCTTACGAACTCATGTTCGTATTCAGAGATCTTGTCATACGGCCTTGCTTGAGCTCCAAAAATTCCTTACGTTTCGATCGATGAACCGTTGACTAATATATTTCTTCCAAATTCGTTTGAAAGAAATCCCAAGTAACTTGTTCCTTTGGGACTATGGAAATCAAGGTCCTCCACCAATAGTAGGTGAGTCTCGTAACAAAGATATAGCACACTTAAGACATTTATCGGTGTGCATGACAGTTCATCAAACACTCTAATGGTGTTATCAAGCTAGAATTCGGCCCTTTCGGCATCATCGGTAACTATGGCCTTAAACTCCTCGGCCCCACGCTTCCTAATCAAGTCCACAGGTGGTTTACTCAGCCTCACAGATCAGAATCGATGGCATCACGGGCTCTTGGGTGGACTATTTAAATTCGGAATGGTTGGACAGCCGGATTAGTTCGCATCTTCGCGACCCACTCATTCATCATGGTGAAGAAGGCTTGTTTCGCCTTCATTTTGATTATTCGCGGATGACCGAGGCTCAACAGCGGTGTCCCTTGCGCAGAGCAGCCGCTACACTTTCAACGTCATCCGCCAAGGGTCTCTCTATCCCGGGTTCCATCGCTAATCAAAACAAAAATTTCAACCGTCAGAAGTCATCACATTATTAAGCACTAACAATTTGGCATGTATAGCTAGACTCACACGCTCTATGGTAGTCCTAGAACCGACTAAACCATAGCTCGATACCAATAAAATTGTAACACCCCAAACCCGTGATAGTCACCGGATTTGAACACGTGGTGTTACCGGCTTACTTCCTTATTTCTCTCTTTGTGAAATCGATTGTTGTTCTAGGCAGGCTAGCTAACTGCGTCACTGTCGCCTTAAAAATAATATCTCGAGTTTCAAAACTCGGAAACTGATTCCGTAAATCTTCCCTGAATTTAGACTCATATATCTATCCATGGATTTATTTCTAGAATTTTTGGTCGGGCCAATTTGTACAGTTTATTAGTTAAAGTCACCAATGTTACAGGAGTCGACTACACTGACCTTCGCTCGTTAAAACTTGAATATCTCTCTGTACAGGGCTTTAATACTGGTGCCGTTTATTTCCAATGAAACTAGACTCAAAATTAAATCTGCACATATAAGGCATGACTTCTAATTCTTTCTGGATAATTTATAGTAAATTTTCAAAGTCACGACAGGGGACCCAGAAACCGTTCTGGCCCTGTCTCACGAGAACTTTAATATCTCTCAGTATACTGCTCATATGGTCGTTTCGTTCCATCCATATTAAACTAGATTCATCAAGTTTCAATTGCATAATTTATTCACTATTTAATTCTACTTCTACTATTTTTAGTGATTTTTCAATCTCACCTCACTGCTGCTGTCCGCAACAGTTACTGCAGTAGACTATGCCAATTTCATGAATCTTTCCTTGGCCTTAATCATCCATCATACATGACACAAATTATGGCCACCTTATCAAAATTAAAGTTTCTAAGACTCGTGGCTATAGGTTCTAGCATCCCACTCGACGACCACATAGGCCATTTTCACATGGCTTAAAGTTTACAACCCACAGTTCAACAAAATATAATAGCCTATACATGCCAAATGTTCTTCAAAAACGAAGACAATACCAAAATATTGCAGCCGGTGTGATGACTTCAACGACGGTTCCGATCACGCAAACAATACGAGTCGGAGAGACCTAAAATGGGTGACAAGAAAACACCGAGTGAGTTTATAACTCAGTAAGTCATAAGCATTCATCAATCCACTGATAAAGTTACTACAACATGAACAATAAACGAGGTTAGGTACTCATCCATATCGAATCTATACCATAATTCCTCGGACCTTTTGGTCCAATCTCATACCAAGTCATACATCCACATTTCATATTCTACACAACAAGATATTTGAAGCATTTTCACACACTAATTCATTTCCACCACAATCATACAATTTCAATCATCACATAGATTTAAGGCTTACCAAATTCAACCCCGAGCATGAACGTATTTTCTATTCGTCATGAGCTCGAGGTACTTACCCGATCCGCTGTCCATACTCAACTCGATGGAGACACACCTCCATATATATAGAGTACGCACACACAGTGCTTAATACTCGATTTCGCACACTTAGTGCCACGCAATTTAAGCCCGCACATAGTGCCATACCCTTCGAGCTCGCACACCCAAGGTCCGTATTTTTTCCAGCATGCACACTTAGTGCCATATATTTCCAGCATGCACACTTCGTGCCATATATTTCCAGCATGCACACTTAGTGCCAATCTCGTCACCGTACACACGTATTGTTCAAGACACTTAGTGCCGAAAGCAAACTTTCTACACATTTCACTATTTCTTTTACATTCAACAATTGTCATCACTCCATACACATACAATTTCATTTATATATATATATATAGCATCCCATTAGATACAATTGCATAGATTTTACAATCATTTAAGCAATATCAAACATATGTGCTTAATGACTTACCTTGTGTTGGGCAAATGGTTCCAACTCGGCTACTCGATGTTCTTTCCTTTGCCTTTGCTTGTTTCTCCACCTCGAGCTTCTTGAGCTTAGTCAATAAATTAACTAGTTTAACCGTCTTGCCAAATATTTATACATATATACATGACATCAACTATACTATCATCATTAATACATCAATTCACAAAATTTTATCTCATGAGCATATGACCCATTTTTACCCCATATGGCCGAATGCTTCATTCATTACCCAACTAGCCATTCAACAATTTTCAACCTCATTACCACCCTTTTATGTCTAATTGTCTAAATGAGATTATCAACATGCCTATCTATAGCCGAATGTGCTAAAATTGATCTAACATCACCTACACACTTGATTAAATGGCCGAGTACCTATACTATCAATTATGGCATCATTTTTATTCTTTCAAACACATAGTTTTCCTCCCATGAACACTTGGCCGAATTTCTTTTCTCTTCTAGCATAGCTTCACATCTATTTGTAACATCCTATGAATCCACATACATCATATTTCTACATAAATTTCTTTTACTTTTCTTCTACTTCCATTCACAACATCAAAGACACCATACACATATATCATTACAAAGCTTGACACTTAGCATGCAAATGACATCCACACAAACCCACCTTAGCCGAAACTTAACTCATCTTCATGCCTCACCACCACAACATCAAACATCAAACATCAATGATACCAAGAAGACAACACCCATGGCCGAATATCATCCCCATTTCATGGTAAAGGTTTAGACCATGGGTTAGGTGGAACTCAAACTACCAACTAAAAACATGCATGAATCTCACGGATAACATGAACATACCTTAGTCTAGCAAACTCCCATGGCTGATTTTCTCAAGCTTTCCCCCCCTTTCTTCTTAGTACATTCGGCCAAGCAAGGAGAAAAATGAGAGAATGAACACTTTTTTTTTCTTTTCTTTGTTTTTCTTCATATTCTCTTTTTTTTTTTTCATTTCTTTATTCTTCCTACATAATCCACTAACTAAACATGTTGGCAACATGTTTCCACTCTTAGCATGGCCGGCCATCATGCTTCATTTTGGCTAATTTGACATGCAAGGACAACACTTTCCCACATGTATTAATAGGCCACCTTACATTTGCCTAGCACATTTCTAAATTTTCTCACATAAGTCCTATTTGATAAAAATTCACTTACAATTGACAAAATCCAAACATGAAATTTTCACACATGCATATATGCATATAATGAGCATCAATTATGATGGTTAATTATTATTATGACTCGGTTTAGTGGTCCCGAAACCACTTTCCGACTAGGGTCAATTTAGGGATGTCACATATTATGCAAGTTTATAGTTAGAGAAATGACTTTTACTTGGTGATTTTTGATAAAAATGCATAAAAGAACTAAATTGTAAAAGTTATAAAATTTGTCATATTAGTAGAAATTGAGGACTGATGTAGTTATGAAATTTGTTCAAATAGGCTTAAAGTACAAAGAAATTGAATGAAAATCATTTTACGAGCCTAGGGGCAAAAGTGTAAATATAACAAAGTTTAGGGGCAAAAATGTAATTTTTCCATAGTATGATTTTTTGATCACATTGATTAATGTGACTAATAAATAGACTAAATGTGATATTATAGATCAAAGAAAATGAGGTTTGGACCTAGAACGGGGGAAAAATGAGAAATTGACGGTTAGGTCCCTTTTCGCCATTTTTGGTATCGATGTAAGTTCGTGTGATAATAATAATGCAACGTTATACTTGAATGTTAGTGCTTGATATTACATGAATTGTAAGTACATGTGTAAATAATGTGACAATGTATTATATTTTGATGTGTTGACATTATATGATAAATGTTTTATCAATATTATGTATGCTATGCATAATGATAACCTTGTAAGTATGAATGATATTGGTCGTTATACACGACATTACGAGCAAGTATGGTGAAGATGCTATGTGTATATGAGAAAGAATCCCGTTTGAACCTTAGGAATAGTTTAGGATATAAGTGAAATGTCACTAGGAATTAAAAAATTCGAACTCATTGAGTTGGTCTTGGTTTGTGATATATATGAGGCATCCAAGCTCATTGAGCTGGCCCGAGTTCATTATGGATGCGATACATGTAATTGGGATCCGAGCAATGGTCTTGTGTGTCTTACCAGTAGCTGGGTAATCCTTGAGTGGGTCAGATACCTGACAGCTTGTTTGAGTAGCTTGTGTAGTTACACCTTGATCGATAGGTTTTATGAGCAGGTCCAGGAGTAGCTACATTGCAAGCGTTACATGTTATGAGGTAGCTTTGGCTACGTATGTATATGTGGCACTTATGTGCTAGTTTTCCTAGTATCCAATAGTATTCCGAGTGTTCAGTGGGTAATGCAATGGATAATGTGATGAGAGACCCAAGGAGGGCATGTTAAAAAAGGTATGGTTATGTGATATACTACGAGTGAGTATAGGTACATACGCTAAACTTATGAGCAATGCCTTGATGAAGAATCACTTATGGTGAGAAAGTTTATGTATATGTATATATATGAACATATGATAAGTATGCAAAAAGTCTTGAATGATGAATAATATTTATGATTTTGAATTTTGTTGCAATATCATGCTAACTTACATTGTGAAATTGAACACGGAATCCATGAAATGGTGTTTTCATGATTAGTTGAAAATGAACTTATGATAGTTATCATTATATTGCATTAAAATAGTTTTGGACATCAGCGGTAGTCCAACTTTGAAAATCCACCTAAAATTGTGAAACTAGAATTAGAGACTAAATAAAATATGAAATTAAAGCTTATTGAGTCTAGTTTCACATAGAGGAAACGGTGAAAGCAAAAAAATTTCATATTATGAGATATTTGAATTTTTCTGAGATAGGGTCAGAGTGATTTTAGGCTCCCCTATCTTAACTTTGTTAAATCACTAAAACTTTAAAAAAATAATTATGGATTATAATTCATATGACTAAATCCTTAATGAGTCTAATTTCAAGAGAAACAAACGAGAACATTATCCAAATCTCGTACTATGAGATAATTAATTTTTAGTAAAGAAAGGTTGAAGTTGTCAAACAGTAGAACAGGGGTAACTTGTACTTATTGGCTAGACTAAAATTTCTAGAACTTTTATGCTAAGAAGATATGTGTGTCTAGTTTCGGGGAAAATTAGCGAATCTTAATTTGAAGTTCCGTAGCTCCAGATATAATTAATTTAGTAATTATGACTAGAGAAAGCAGCTTGACCAGAACATAATTAAATGTGTAATTATGATTGTATTACCTTGAGAAGCATGTTGACATATTGCTTATTATTTTCATATGGACTTCCTAAGCTATAAAGCTTACTCCCTCCTTTCCATTTCTTTAGTGTTGTCAGGTTAGCTTGGGGTTAAAGATCGTCGGAGGTAGCATCACACTATGAAATTATCAATTTAAGGTGTTAAGAAACCTTAAATGTTTTCAAGTGAGTACCATGTATAGAGACTTAGCCTTTTGATATTTGTGTTTCATGATTTGGCCAAATGTATTGGCTTATAATGAATCAATTATATATAGCCATGAGATGTGGCTTATATTGATTATTGGGTTGTAACCCTATTAGATGTGCATGCACATGCTTAAAAGTTTCATGTGATGTGAGTATGTGACTTGATGTGGTGTGCAATGTCTTAGACAAGCATGTTATTCTACGCACATGAAATCTTTTGGTATGATGGTAACCATGATATAAAAGTATAAGTGATATCATAATAGAAAAGGCCAAATGAGTGTGTAAAACACATGAATCATGACATGCAAATGCTATGTTTGTGGCCTAAATGAAGATGTTTAATCGTTAAATGGAGGCCATGGTATATGTCTTTGATGTTGTATAAATGTGTGAGGGTTTATGGTGGACCAAGGCTTGGAAATATAGCCTAAGTGTTGGCCACACGGGTAGAGACACAACAATGTGGGGAACACGGCCTTAGCACAAGGGCGTGTGACTTGGCCGTGTGACCCCATTTCATTGTTGACGTCATGAACAGTGAGTTACACACGTTGAAGACATGGGCATGTCCCAAGCCACACGGGCATGTGTGACCACATGGCCTAATCCACACAGGCGTGTGACTCTCTAAACATGGAAAATTCTCTAAGTGTTTTAAAATTTTCAGAAGTTCTCGGTTTAGTCCCGAACCACCTCGGATGTATGTTTTGGGCCTCATAGGCCCGTGTAAGGGACGATATGCATGTGTTTAAATGTTTTTGAATTGATTGAAATTTTATGGCCCAGTTTTATATGTATATGTATGTTTAAGTCTGGTAATGCCTCGTATCTTGTCCCAGTGTCGGACACGGGTAAGGGGTGTTACAACTTAGAACGGACCAGACCAAAGTGAATACAATTTGCATGGGTGCAATTTAAGATGAGAGTTGAATAATAAAACCTATTGTCTGGCGATAAATTGTTGCTGCAAAACAATCTTGTCATGTCATCATTTGGTCTTCTCGTTACAAATCACAACATTTTCATAAGCATTTCTTCGAATCTCCTCTAGCTCGGTGATGTCCAGCAACTGATTCCTTCTAGCAGCGTCATAGTCCATGTTCACTTGTTTAATTGCCCACATCACTTTGTGTTCTAGTTCAGCTAGCAGGTGACATGCTTTCCCAAAATTCGGTTGATATGGAGACATCCCCAAAGGAGTCTTGTACGCTATCCGCAAAGTCCATAGAGCGTCATCCAATCGAGAAGACCAATCTTTTCTCAAAGGGTTCACAACCTTCTCAAGAATGTTCTTAATTTGTCGATTTGAAATTTCAAATTGTCGATTGGTTTGTGGATGATACGTAGTGGTCATTCTGTGATTGACTCCATATCTCTTTAATGCAGCTGCCACTTGGTTGCAATGGAAATGTGTACCTTGATCAGTAATCAATGCCTTTGGTGTGCCAAAATGGGTGAGTATATGTTTGTGAAAAAATTTGAGCACTATCCTGGCATCATCTTTGGGACAAAAATAGCCTCCACCCACTTTGAAACATAATCAAAAACGACTAATATGTAAAGAGTTCCAAATGAACTTGGAAACGGTCTCATAAAATCCATTCCCCAAACATTGAACAATTCAACTTCTATAATTGGTTGTTGCAACATTTTACTATTAGGAAATAGAACCGGTGCGCTGACATTTATTACATTGATTCACAAAATTATAAGCATCCTTGAATAATAATGGCCAGAAGAACCCTGATTGTAGAACCTTAGCAGCAGCTCTCATACCACCGAAATGGCCTCCATAAGGAGCATCATGACAGTGCTTCAGGATTGAAAGCATCTCTTCTTTTGGAACACAACACCGAATGATGTTGCCATTACATACTTTGAATAAGTAAGGCTCGTTCCAATAGTACTTCACTACATCACGATGAAATCTTTCTTTTTTATGGCCCTTGATACTCAATGGGAGCTTACCACACATCAAGTAATTAACCAAATCTGCATACCAAGGAATTACATTGACAGTGAATAACATCTCATCTGGGAATGTCTAAATAATTTGAAGTATTTGCTACCAACTTCCAATCTAGACAAATGATCAGCAACTTGATTCTCTGACCCCTTGCGGTCTCTTATCTCAATGTGAAATTCTTGCAATAATAAAATCCATTGTATCAGTCTTGGTTTGGCATCTTTTTTCGCAAAGAGATATCGCAACGCCGGATGATCAGTGAATACCATAACTTTTGTGCCGACAAGATATGAATGAAACTTGTTGAAAGCAAAGATGATGGCTAGCAATTCTTTCTCTGTGGTGGTATAATTGAATTGAGTTTCTATAAGAGTTATGCTAGCATAATAGATGGCATGAAAAATTTTTCCTCTGCGTTGTCCTAGCATTGCATCCATGGTGAAATCACTTGCATTGTACATAACTTCAAAAGGCTGAGACCAATCAGGTGCAAGGACAATGGGGGCATTGATCAACTGCTTCTTTAACTGAATAAAGGCATCCAGACATGTCTCATCAAACAGGAATTTTTTATTTTGTTTCAGCAATAAGCATAATGGTTTTGCAAAATTTAAAAAATCCCTAATAAATTGTCGTTAAAATCCTACATCTCTAAGAAAACTAGGAATACCTTTCACATTTGTCGGTGGGGGGTAATTTCTTGATAATTTCCACGTTAGCTTTATCTACTTGAATACCCTGATTAGAGATGCGAAGGCCCAACACAATGCCTTCAGTTGCCATAAAATGACATTTTTCCCGATTCAAGACAAGATGAATGCCCTCACATCACTGCAGTACTTTATACAAATTGTCAGTGCAATGATCAAAATCATTCCCATAAATTGAAAAGTCATCTATAAAAACATCTAAAGAATCTTAAATATATCTGAGAACATTGTGATCACCTAAGAAGATATATTCCAGAGTGGGAGCTTCTGCAATTGATGGTTTGAAAATTGGAGTTGTTCTATTGGTTAAGTCTAAAGATTCAATTTGCCATCTATGCTTGACTTCAACAATACTAACGTTATCTGTGCTATAACAATTATCTATGGATTCAGCCTCAGATGTCACTACAATTTCTTCAGTAAGGACTGTGCTTTGGTTGTTGAATTGTTCCTCAATCAAATCATCAAGCACATCGACAGTATGGCACTCTACTTTATCCTTGTAATGAATAGACTCAAAAACACTGAAGGTAACTTGCTCATCATTTAGTAGCATGGTGAGTTTTACTTTATAAACATCAAAGAGAGTTCGGCCAGTGGCTAAAAATGGTCGTCCTAAGATTATGGGAACTGCCTTGTCTTCTTCGCAGTCAAGTATGCTAAAATTAGCCGGAAAAACGAATTTATCCACAAAAACTAAACATCTTTGATTTTCCCTTCAGGTTGAGCTAAAGATCGATCTGTCAGTTGCAATGTCACTGCAGTAAGTTTCATATGACCAATTCCCAATTTTATAAAAGTAGATAATGGCATGAGGTTGATGCTGGCTCCCAAATCACATAAAGCTTTACCCAAATATTAATTGCCAATCAAACATGGAATGGTAAAACTGGCAAGATCATTCAATTTAGGGGGTAACTTGTTTGTCAAGACAACACTACAACCTTTTGTGAGTGCAATAGTTTCAACATTAGTGAGTTTTTTCTTCTTGGACAAGAGGTCTTTCATAAATTTCCCATAACTCAAAATTTGTACCAGAGTGTCCACTAAAGAAATATTGATCTGCAGTTATTTTAGTGTATCTAAAAACTACTAGTATTATTTATCATTTTCATTCCTCTTAAATCTTTGTGGAAAAGGTACAAGTGGAAGGACTCCAGTTGCGGTGATACCTTTGGTTGCGTCCACAATTTCGAAGGTTGAATATATGGCATATGAGCGAAAATTGGTGGTATTACTTTGCCTGGTACATTAACAAGCTCTTTAGAATCAACCTTTCCATCAGGGTTATGTCACTAGTACCTGGGGATGCTATATTAGAATCAATAACCGATTTACCAGTTTGTTTACCACTGCTAAGAGCGATAGCTTTACAGTGCTCTTTCCCTTCGAGTTGGGGTCTTCGGTGTCACTTGGTAAGGAGCCTTGTGATTGAGTAGTCAGATTTGAAGCAAGCTATCCCAGTTGTGCCTCCAATGCTCGAATAGAAGATGAATTTCCTTGAACAATAGCTTCTGTTCGAGTAATATGCTCCATCATTAATGCCTCAAGAGCTTTTAATGGGTCAAAAGTAGAAGTGTGTGTATACTTTTGTTGTCGTTGTCCTTGGGTATTCTTATTCATAATCGAAGAATCTGTGGTTGCATCTAATTTTGATGAGATTACGTCAGACCTTGTGGTTGATACCTCTGAGGTTGTGGACTATAGTTCAGCTATTGTTGAGTATAATTCCCTTGTCATGGATTATAGTTTCCCTGAGTAGATGCATTCCTATATCCGAATGTCGCAGCATTTTGTCCAACATTTTGAGTTCCCCAAAACCGTTGGTTGTGTGCAGAGTTGTTGGAAGAGTTGCCATAAGAATTGTTGCAAACATTAATAACATAATAGCCATTTTTTGCATGTTGCAGAAAATCTTCATAACTATGGTTGTCACCACAAATTTGGCAGCAAAAGGTAGGAATATCCAATTGTTGAGCAGCCTGTTTAGGTCCAATGTCACTCGCCCCTTGCATATTTTTAATCATGTTTGTGAGTGAGGAGACTTAGCATGGATATTTCATCCAATTCAATAACTCTTGGAGTAGTCTTTGCTTGTGTAGCTTTAGAGATGGGAAATTGGTAATCATTTAGAGCAATTCTCTCAAGAATTCTCACAGCATTATTGTAAGTACAATCCAGTAGCAATCCATTGGTTGATGCAACGACAAGATTCCTTGTATGAGAATTCAAACCATTATAAAAAATCTCAATTTGTGTTTCTGGTTGAATGTCGTGCATGGGACAACGTCCAACCAAAGAATTATAACGTTCCCATGTGGTGTGAAGATTTTCATCATCCAGCTGATAGTAACCATTAACATTGTTTTAAAAATGAGCATTCATTGTCGATAGGTTAAATTGCAACAGAAACTGTGTGGTGAAAGCATTCCAAGAAGTGATTGATCCAGTAGGTAGCCCAAGAAACCAAGTACGAGCTCTCCCTTGTAAGGAATAGGGAAATAATTGCATCCTTAAGGCATCATTAGGAACGCGTTGTTGACTAAAGGAAGCACAGATCAATAAAAATGATTTAAGATGTTCTCTCGCATCTTCATGTAGAAGTTGAGCATATTGGCCACTAGAGTTCAGCATTTGAAACATCACTGGCTTAAGTTCAAAGTTCCCAACTTGAATTGTTGGTCTAACAACTCCTGGTTCTAGATCATCCAGAATAGGTACTACACAATCTCGTATGGTTCTATTGTGGATGTCAGCATTTTGTGGCAACAATGGGTTACGATCATTTTACTGTTGTATCGGGGGTATAGTTGCATTGTAACACCCCTTACCCGTATCCAAGGCTGGAACAGAGTACGAGGCATTACCAGACTTAACCATACACATAGACAAAAACCAGGCCATAAAATTTCATTAAATTCAAAACTTTTCGAACACATGCATAAACTTAACCATAACATATTTGCTTACCATCCTGTATATAATATACATTCTTATATTAACTAGAACTAGACATGCTAAATCTTATTCTCATTTTATACCATCATAACGTAGTTACCAATTTGTCCATTAAACATCCATATTCAAGGCAACATTACTCATTTCCATTTAATTCATGATCCATCTGGCTCGCATTTAACTTACGATGTATTACCAATCATGCATAACAAACAAAGCTAACTATATCATCACATCAAAACATAGGACATGGCATGATTAATTAAACTTATAAACCATAATGGATAAGGACCACATCTCATGATCATATACGATAACTCAATGCAGACTGATACGTATGGTCAAAATCATAATAATAATACATATCATAAACCAACTTCCTATACATGCCACTCACTTGATATTTCTAATATTTGAATTAATTATGCCAAAAATGATAGTTTGATAGTGTGATTTTACCTCCAACGATCTCCAACCCCGATTCGACCTGCATGTCTGTCATGGTCCTGCATGTGTAATATATAGCATGAACTACTTTGTTTTTCCTTAGCCCCAATCCTGTACCTATAGCAAAGTCGTTGGCGTCACACATTAGTTCAAATGGCAGTGTCTACTCTGGTGGTATTACAATTAGTGTTGTCACCAATTGCTTCAATTATTCAAATGCTCGCAAGCAAGGTTCATCAAATTGAAAGGTTTATTATGCTCTAACAAAGCACAAAATGGTTCGGTATCTTCGAGAAATCCTTAATAAATCTTCTATAAAATCCTGCGTGGCATAAGAAACTTCTAATACCTTTAACAATGTTAGGAGGTGACAATTTTGCAATCACCTCAATTTTGGGTTTGTCCATTGAAATCCCTTGCTGTGATATTTAATGTCCCAAAACAATGCCTTCACAAACCATAAAGTGGCATTTTTCCCAAAATAAAACAAGATTAGTTTCTTCACAGCGACAATGAACTAATTTCAAGTTCTTCAATTAGCTCTAGAAGGTAATGCCAAACATAGAGAAATTGTCCATGAAAACTTCCAGAAAGTTGTCCACCATGTTCGAGAATACCGCTATCATGCAACATTGAAATGTTGCTAGGGCATTACACAACCCAAATGGCATTCGTCTAAACACGAAAGTTCTATATGGACAAGTGAAAGTGGTCTTCTCTTGGTCACTAAAAGCTATGGCAATCTAGTTATACCTTGAATACCCATCCAAGAAATAGTAGAAGGCTTTCCTAACTAATTTATCCAACATTTGATCGATGAACGATAAGGGAAGATGGTCCTTCCTAGTTGCCTTTTTAAGCTTGCAATGGCCCATGCATACTCTCCATCCCATGACAGTACAAGTTGGTTTGAGCTCAATGTTATCATTGCTAACATTGTGACACCTCCTTTCTTAGGTACACATTGTACAAGGCTCACCCACAAACTATCTGAAATAGGGTATATAATTCCACAGTCGAGACACTTGAGGACCTCTTTCTTTACAACTTCCTTCATGGTTAGGTTCAACCTTCTCTGCTTTTTGATAGAATTGTTATGGCAATCTTCTAACAAAATCTTATGCATGCAGATAGCAAGGATGATTCCTTGATGTTGGTAATTGTCCATCTCAATGCCTTCTTAAATCTCCTCAAAACATCTAGCAACTTGACCTCTTGATCAAGTTTCAATTCTATAGATTTAACTACTAGCAGAGTATTGTTGTCTCCTAAGTAGGTATACTTTGAATGCAACGGAAAAGGCTTTAACTCTAGTGTGGGATGTTCCTCTATAGAAAGTTTAGAAGGTTTAAAAGAACAATCTGATAAATCCAAGGATTCAAACTTCTTCCTTTATCTATCCATCAATCGTTTGGTCTCCATGATTTCATCGAGTTCTACAAGTGGTTCTACTTCACTTAGCCTAGATAGATCTTCATTATCATCAAAATTATCGTGACAAAATTTGGCAAACTCCTCCTCCACTATTTTTTTGATCAGCCAACTGGTCTGACAATCCTCATTTTCATTGGCACATTTCAAGGCATTTAATACATTGAAAGTAATTTGTTGATCATTTACCCTCATTGTTAACTCACCTTTGTGCATATCAATTAACATTCTACCTGTAGCAAGAAAAGGTCTTCCAAGAATAATTGACACATCTTTGTCAGCCTTACATTCTGAAATAATAAAATTGGCTGGAAAAATAAATTTATCTACTCTTTCCAATACATCTTCAATTTTACCTTCCAAATGTGTTTAAGATCGATTAGCTAGTTGGGTGACTATGGTGGGTCTTGCCTTCCTAATTCCTAGCTTCTTAAAAATAGACATAGGCATTAAATTTATACTTGCTCCTAAATCACATAATGCCTTACCAATATAATGATTTCCAATTGAACAAGGGATAGTAAAACTTCCTAGGTCCTTCAACTTTGGGGGCATTTATTCATCAACATCGTTGTACACCCTCCAGTGAAAGCAACAATTTCAAATTCCCCTAATTGTTGCTTCTTTGAAATATATCCTTCATGAATTTTACATAATTAGGCATTTGCTCCAAAGCTTCCACTAACTATATGTTAATATGGAGTTCCTTTAGGACATTAAAAAATCTCTTGAACTAAAATTCTTGCTTGGAATTTTGGAATATCTGAGGAAAAGGTGGCAGTGGCCTTCCTTTAAACTACCGATATTGTTTTGCTATGGCATTTAGTTTGACGACATGATTTGATTCTACTGTAACATTCTTTTGTTTGGCATTTTCAGCTGTAAGTTGCTTTTCAAATGGTTCTGTAATCTGCCCTCGATTGAGACTTCAATCTTCCTCTTTCGTAGTGGAATCTCTAACAACTTCATTCAGCTAAGTACCACTTCTGAGAGTGATGGCCTTGCAATGCTCCTTCCCTTGTGATCTCACATTCTCAGCATCAATTGACAATGCTTCTCGAGGTTTCAAATTTAGAGCATTGGCAATCTGTCCCACTTAATTTTCCAAGGCTATTCAAAATGCAACTTGACTTTGGATCACGATGTTATTCTTGGCCATGTATTCTTTCAGCAATGTTTCAATAGATGAAGCAGATGATGTTGAATTTTGTTGAACATTTTGCCGCTATAACAGCCCGATTTAGAACCTAACCAGAACGGTGGTTTTGGGACCTCGAATCCGAGTCAGAAAAATATTTAAAAAATATATTATGTGTTTATTTTGTGTGAATTTATAATTGTGAAATTTTTGTTCTTTAATTTTATCATTTGAGTGTTCGATAAAATAAAAAGGCTTAATCGCGTAAAATGAAAATTAGGGGGTAACTTGCATAAGGGTCGAATTGTTAATGTTTTCTAAGTTGGAGTATTTATGTTGTAAATATTTCATTAGCATATTGTTTTGATGGCAATAGACATATGTTATATGATTTTATTATTATTTCATTAAGGTTAATTAGGTAAATTAGTTAATAAGTTAATATATGTTGTTATATCATGAAATAAGCCATGTTTTTCTTTATTCATTCTCTTTAACCGAAATTAAACAAAAGAAGAAATAAATATCAAAGCTAGGGTTCAGCACTTATTCAAGCTCAATCAAGGTTCGTTTTTGTTCGGTTTTTGATAATTTCTATGTTTTTCAGATCGTTGCTGTGACAGGCCTAAAGTGACCCTAGTCGAAAAGCGGTTTCGGGACCGCTAAACCGAGTCACCAAATTATTTGAATATGATAATTATTGTCTAAAATATGTGAATATGAATGTGTGAAAGTTTTAAGCTTCGATTTAGTTAATTGCATGTGAATTTAGTTAATAGGACTTATGTGAGAAAATTTAGAAATGTGCTAGGCAAATGTAAGTGGCCTATTAATGCATGTTATAAAGGTGATGGGTTTGCATGTCAAATTACCCAAAATTTGACTAGTGGTCATTACGCTATGGGATAAAAGGTATTATAAACCTTTTATGTTAGTGTTTTATGTTAGGAAAAATAAAATAAGGAGCATGGGCAATAAAATACTAATGGTTAGTAGGATGATGAAAAAAAAGGTTCTCATTTGTTTCTTCTTGACCGAAAAATCAAAGGAAGGAGGGAAGAAAAGGTTGAAGAGGTTCGCCATACTTGTATCTAGATTAAGGTATGTTTGATGATGTTCCATGAGATGCATGCATGTTTTAGTTGTTAGCTTGAGTTCTACCTAGCCCATGGTTTAAATCTTTGCTATGTGATGGAGATGATATTCACCATGGGTGTTGTCTTCTTGGTTGGTGTTTGATGTTGTGGTGATGATGCATGAAGATGAGTTAAGTTTCGCTAAGGTGGATTTGTGTTGATGTCATTTGCATGCTAAATGTGAAGCTTTGTAATGATACATGTGATGGTGGATTGATGCCTCTTGGATTTTCTTTTTTAGCATTTTTTTGAGTTAGACATTAGGTTCTTTGTTTAACCCATGACCAAAATTGAAATGGTATGGTGTCTTGATGCATTCGGCCATAGTAGGAAATATGGTTGTTGTTCATGTTATTTGCATGAGAAATGGTAGTAAGGTGAAGTGCAAATATTAGTATTTGATTACTAGTGTATATATGTGTATTAGCCGAGTTTTGAACTTGAAACAAAATGGTATGTAGTTAATACAAGTAACCATATTTGTAGGAAGTATTAAGCATATAATTGGCCTCAACATAGACATGCATATTCGCCACATGAGATAGATTGGTGTTGCATGTATTCGGTTAGGGCAAGCATATTGATGCTTTTATCTTGACTTAGATAATCGGCTCAAGGAGAATTTGTTAAAGTGCTTAGTTAATTGATATTAGGTTAATGATGTGTGTATTCGGTCATGAAGGTGCACATGAGGAAATGTTAGATTAATTGTATTAAATTGCTCAATGTGATTAAAATGCGTATGACCACTTTGTATTTGAGCTAAAGGTGGCCATATGACCTATCAACTCCTTGTCATATTCGCCATAAGCTAGCATAATGAGACTTTAATAAGTTAAATTTGCTTGAATTAGCTCAAGAGCTTAGAGGACCAAAGTTGGACAAGGAAAGGAAAAAGTGATCGAATAGTCATGAAATCGCTCGACAACATCCAAGTAAGTTTTTGAGTAATGGATCTTAGATTATGATTCGATTAGATCATGTTTTAAGTAAATTAAAATCATGCTCTTTGTATGTAACTATTGAGCCGAAAATGATAATGCTTAATAAGTGACTTGTGTTTGAATTCTAGTTATGAAAATGAAATATAGATGTGTCATGATTTATTGATATGTGCATGGATATTTGGATGATAACCGGACTAAGTCCCGAAGGCATTTGTGTGAGCTACTATATCCGGGCTAAGTCCCGAAGGCATTTGTGCGAGTTACTATAACCGGGCTAAGTCCCGAAGGCATTTGTGCGAGTTACTATTATCGGGCTAGTCCCGAAGGCATTTGAGCAAGTAGCTATATCCGGCTAAATTCCGAAGGTACTTGGTTTGGGAATGAGCGATCTTGCTGTAATAATTTCAATTAATACGTAGAATCCCAACGATGAGGTACGTTTCAGATATGTATTGGAGTAGTTGATTCCTTTTAAATATTATTCGCTCACCAATTAATGAGCTTCCGCCTTTGGTTGTTGATCCTTGTGTGTGAATATAAGGGTTGGAAATGTGAAGTAGGACTGATTTTTTTTGAGAATATGTGTATATGAAATTATCCGTTTAGTTATATGAATGCTATACTTTGGTTGTCCTTAATTTCACTGCTCAAAACTTACTAAGCATTAAATGCTTACTCCGTTCTTTGAATCTCTGTTTTATAGATTTTGGTTCGTCAGCTATCGGACTTGGGATTGTCGAAGTCGAAGTCGTCCACACTATCAAAGCCCTTTTGGTACACTTTTGGTTGAACTCTAAAAATGGCATGTATAGGACTACCCTCTTTGTTGTTGGTCATGTACCCTTTGGTTTTGTATAAATTTGGATAGCCATGCGAAAATGGCTTATATATACTTTGAGCATAGCATTATAATCGTTTTGTATGTTGTTCATTGAGAGGTATGGAAATGTCTGGTAACGATTAGCCATTGGAATGGTTAATCATGATCATTTTGGTGTTTTGTATGTCAAATTCTAGTTGATTCATGGAAAACCATGAAATAGGTAAAGTTTACCTTAAAAACAGATGCTGACAGCAGCAGTGGTGTAGATTTGAAAAATCAGTAAAAATAGTAGGAATGGAATTAAATAGTGAATAAATTATGTAATCTAACCTTGATGAATCTACTTTCATATGGAAGAAACGAAATGATCATATGAGTCGTATTTTAAGAGATATTTAAGTTTTCGTGGAACAGGGCCAGAGCGATTTCTGGATCCCCTGATCTGATTTTGGAAATTCACTATAAATTAACCAGAGATAATTAGAAGTCAAGGCATATATTTATAGATTCCTTTTTGAGTCTAGTTTCATTAGAAACAAACTGCATAAGTATTTAAGCCCTGTACAAGGAGATATCTAAGTCGTAATGCATGAAGGTCAGAGTAGTCGAACCCTGAAATAGGGGAGACTTTAACTAATAAACTGTACTAATTGGCTCGACCAAAAATTCTAGAAAAAAATTTTTAGAAGGATATGTGAGTCTAGTTTCAGGTAAAATTTACGAAACTGGTTTTCGAGTTTTAGAACTCAAGATATGGTTTTTAAGGTGACAGTGATGCAGTTAGCCAGCTTGTCTGAAAATTTTTAAAATGGACTGTGAAAATCAATGAATTAAGTCTGTTAGCACCTCATGTTCGACTCCGGCAACGGTCTCGGGTATGGGATGTTACAGTTGCTTCGAGTACTACAAAACCCATGCTTAAATTTTTTTTTTGATGAATGTTTTGAGTTGTGCCATTGTTGAGATCATTTGATTTTTGTTGTTTGATGATGAAGTATGGAAGATATGTTTTAGATTAACATGTTTTGCATTGGAGTTTTTGATGATTTTAAGTAATTAGGACTAAATTGCAAAAATAATAATTTGAGGGACTAAAATGTGAAATAAATGAATTATATGGGCTTGTATGGATATGGGTAATATTCGGCCAAGCTTGGGTATGGAGAAATTTTGTGTATTTTGTGTTTTGTGCAATAGGCACTAAATTGTAAAAATTATAAATGTTAGGGGTAAAATGGTAATTTTCCCATTTATGTGTTTTTGGACTAAATTGAATGAAAATATGTTTGAATGAGCTTAATTTGAATATGTCTAGATCAAGAACCAAAGAAATCGGATTTGGATCGGGGAAAAACGAAAATTGTCCACTAGCAGCTTCGTTCTATTTTATATCGTTCGAGGTAAGTTTATAAGCAAATAGACGTGTTTAATAGTAGTTAAATGTTAAATATATATGCTGTTATGAAATGCTAGAATTTATATTTGTTATGGCCGAATATGAAAAGGCTTGGTTATTACATTTCTGAATTTGTTTCGACCGAATTACGACGTCCGAAAGCCCTGTGTGAACCGTAGGAATAGTTAGGATACATATGTCATGGCATAGGATTCCGACTTATGTGTACGAGTAAAACCATGCCATCGATATGTGATTCAGATATATGTGTACGAGTAAGACCCTGTCTGGGACAATGGCATCGATATGTGATTACATGTAAGACCACATCTGGGACGTTGGCGTTGTATGATGTGTGTGATTATTCGAGTTCCTATACAATTCCGAATGGTTCATCGGGCAATGATTAGTTGTGATCGAACGTATAAATGGGTTGAATGATCAGGTATGAATTAGCTTAATATATAATTGAAATGAGGTAAGTAAGTTTGTTTGATATTTGTTATAGATCATGTATGAGGTAAAGGAAGAATGTATGTGAGTAAGGTAGGGTATTCGGCCTTGTGAATAATAATGTGAATATTATTGAAATGAGTTTTGAATAAGGGTATATGTGATATTTGGCCAAATAATATATGTATGTATAAAATGTCGTCTTTGATTCATGAGCTTGTGTATGTGAATATAGGTATATTTGAACATAAAATGAAATCATGGCTTTAGAAGTTGAATGGTATTTTACCATTTTAACTAGATAAGCATTCGACCAAGGTAATAATTATGTATGAGAGTTTATACATTATTTATAAGATGGTAAGTTTGTAATTAGATGTGAAAATGATATTATAGTTTGATTCAATTTAATTGAGTTGAATATATTATTGGGTTTCTTATTTTTTTATGACTTACTAAGCTTCAAAAGCTTACTCTGTGTTTTTATGTATGATTCTATTTTATAGATTTTGGATTCAAGTTACAGGCTTGGGGATCGTCAGCAAAGTCTATCACACTATATACAGCTTCGGTATTTAAATAATCAAATTTGAATTATGGCATGTATAGCCTGGAATGTCTTTTGAAATGATGAATTTTGGTTTTGTATAAAGGCCATGCAAAAATGGCTTATTTCTATGCTTGAATTCGGTTCCGATATAATAATGGTTTGAGTCTATTTTGATTAATATGCTATGTGTCATGAATGAACATAATATGTGTTATGTGTTTGTATATTGAATTTGGTTAATGATTTTGCATGAGGTAAGGAGATGTCAGTCGTAAATATGTTTGGTTATTTTGGATGTGCTTTATACTAAGAAATGGTATATATGTGAACTTGCCCATTATGCTCAGTTTTGATTTAGTATGTTCTTAGTATTATTGTTTAATAAGTTTAGTTTTGATAATTCGATGATGGGAATTTTGGTTCTGTATGTGTTTTAAAGTAGTATATTTCAGCTAAGCAAGATGATGAGCAATGAAAAATGTCTGTGTTTGCTTTGATCAATCGTTTTAAAATATGTTCAAATGTTAAATGTGGCCTTGGTTTTGGGGTAAATGTGCACCATGCATGTATATATATTGATTAGGTTATACATAAATGTTTAGTCGTATGGTTCATTATGAATGTTATTGAGTTAAGGTAAATTATAAAATTGATAGGTAAAGAGAAAGACATATGCATGATACAAATTTTTGTGTTCACTTATGGACTAAGTTAAGACATACGTATATGACATTTGGTCTTATCATATTAGTTAAGTTTTTATGTGCCTTATATGTGAGTAAAGATGTTCATAATTATTGATGCTATATACTTATGTATGTCGCTATATGAACTTGCTAATTTCGTGTAAGTTTGCAAATGTATACAATGATATATTAGCCGAATAGACTAGGAAATTAAGTGAGTTAACTCATAACCGAATACTTGCTTTTATTTGGTATTAATATGTAAAGCATAATAGATTCATATAAATCACTATGCTAATGCCGCATATATAAAATTATTGATAAATTATATGTTATATTGTTTCATGTAAACAATATGACCATAAATACATATGATATGAAATGTTCAAACTTAAGAGTTGTATGAGTTTATGAAATAAATTTTGATTAACTTTCAAGACTTGTTTATGTGAATATATGAATATTTATATTTAATTGTTCGGAATCGTGTTTTATTTTGCAATGCCTTATAACCCTATTCTGGCAACAGATACGGGTTAGAGGTGTTACAGCTGCGTTATAGGTTGATTATAACCAGGCGGTGCACTTATGGCATTCTATATAATAAAATTCTTAGAATTTCTCACTCCTTGATTATTCCAAATGAAGTTTGTGTGTTGGTTCCAGCCCGGATTGTAGGTGTTGGAATATATTATTACAGTTGAAATTGCTCGTATAATACACAAAGGCTAGGTTTGATGGATATTCATCAAACACATGATCTTCCCACAATAGATACACAATAGTTCAGCTGATTTCATCTCCTAATCTTTAGCCATTCTCTTCATTTTTTTTTGATCATGTTGGCTAGAGATGATACCTGAGTTGTCAACAAAATGATTGCATCGAGCTCCATAGTGCCAACAGCTCTCTTGCCAATCCCAACTCTCATGGTAGTGTGCTGATAATCATTATTGGCTATCCTTTCCAAAATTTCATATGCTTCATTATAGGATTTATCCAACAAGGTACCATTAGTAGAAGCATCAATTACCATCCTTGTATGCACGTTTAACCTATTATAAAACATTTCCATCTATGTCCTGTGCTAGAATTCATGCATCGGACATTTCTGAACCAATTCCTTAAATCTTTCCTAAGCTTCACACAACATCTTACCATCTGATTGCCAAAAAGATGTAATGTCATTTCTAAGCTTGGAATTCATATTAGGGGGATTATACCATATCAAATACCTTTGGCAAAAATCATTCCAAGATGCCACTGTCCCTGACAACAAAGCATTCAACCATGCTCTGGCACGATCTTTCAATGAATATGGAAACAATTTAAATTGTAAGGCATCGTCAGGAACACCTTGTTGCCTGAACGAGTCATAGAGTTTTAAGAAAAGTCTTAAATGCAGTCGTGGATATTCAGTAGGCAACCGACTCAACTTTAACACCCCTAAACCCGTAACCTTCATCGGATTAGGATTACGAGGAATTACTAGACGGATAGAACATTTCAAACCAATCCAGAATCACAGACATCACATAACGTTTATGCATAATCTAACATCAGCAATTCATCTCTTTAGATGGTCTACGAAACCTAAAACATACTTTTAGGGACAGTCGGAACTAAACCGGAAACAATAATAAATTTCAGAACTCAGAAAATCTTTCAATTTTGTTGAAGTCACACGCCCGTGTAACCAGGCCGTGTCCCTCACACAGGCATCAGACACACCCATGTGAACCAGTCGAGCCAAAACAAGGCACACATACTGACTTTCACCCATGGCCAATAGACATGCCCGTATGCTATGGCCGTGTGATACTTGGCTAGCCACTGACTTAAGCCCACAGCCATATGACACGCACGTGTTCCTTGACCGTGTGGCATAATGCAGGCTTGGTTTAAGCCAACTTGCCACCCCTTATTTTGGGGTCATTCTTACAAGCAATATTAAACAATATTTATACCAAAATTTCAGTCAATTTCATTCTTAAAACATACTTCATTATAACTAAATCATCATCATTCAATAACCTATTCAAATCCATACCAAAACACAATAAAAATCTTATTACAACTACATGCCAAAATGCTCATTTCATAGCTCACTTATGGCACCTTTCAACTCATTCTTAACTTACCATTTAATTAACTTGACATATTTCAAAATGACCAATACATACAAGGCTATATAAGCATTACAAGCATACACGATTTAGTATCACAAACCATTTACAAAACCAAGCACATACATACCATTTACTAGGCAACTCTCATGGCATAACATATATACATATCAAAGCTTAAATACATAAACATTCTAGCCTATACATGCCATACTTAAAAATATTTACACTTTCAAAAGTACCAAAATGAGTTCGATAGTGTGATGAAAATCCTCGACTATTCCCGAGCCTTCAGTAGCTACGGTAACTGTAAAACAAACAGAAATCACACAGAGTAAACTACAAAGAGCTTAGTAAGCCAAATACAATTGGTCTATCTACTAAAGCATATAAAGTAAAAGTCAATAGCAAGAATTTATAGTCGTATCACAGAGTAATTCATGAGCCTAACCATGCTCATTAGCTTGTATACATTTCATGCATCATTTCCAATTTCCATACATACTTCACATTCAGTATTTCACAGAAACAGAATTTTTCATATTCAAAGATTTAGTACGATACAAACGTACCTATACAGATTATACATTTCATATATTCATTCCCCTATCTCGTACTCTATCATCAGACGGTTCAGAATCAATACAGATACTCATAAACGGGTACAATGCCGACGTCCCAAACGTGGTCTTACATGTAATTCAGTATCAACGCCTCTGTCCCAGACAGGGTCTTACACAAAATCAAATACGATGTCGATGTCCCAGACATAGTCTTACATGTAAATCTCAAATCGAGGCTTGTGTCCCAGACACGGTCTTACACGATAACTCAAATCGATGTTCACATTCCTTTAGATAAATACAGAGCTTTTTAGATACGAGCATATTATCAAAATTTAATTGGAATTCATTCATCAGGCTCTGAAGGCCTTCAAATACAGATTTCAGTTTGTATGCGCAGAATTTAGTCAATTTAACACGTAATTGTAATTTGACTTACCTCGTACGGATTTCGGACGAAATGAGTCGACTATTCAATTATTTTGGATTTCCCTCAATCTAAGTCTGATTTTCTTTGTTCTTGATCTATTATAATTCAAATTCAACCATTCAATCATTTATTTCATTCAAAATAATCTATGAACACATATTTAGGGCACTTTGCATTTTAGCCCTTACATTTTCACACTTTGACAATTTAGTCCCTTTTCACACAATCACAAATATGCAAAATTCACCAAGACTACAACTTGGCCAAATATACATAGCTTCCATACAAGTCCAAATAACATATTTATTTCACAATTTAGTCCTTAAAAACATCATTTTTACAAATTAGCCCAAATAGCTCAATTCCATCAAAAATTCAAGAACAAAACATGATAATCTCACATATAATCTTTCATAATCCATATAAAAACATCACAAAGCTCATATAATCATCAATGACACTTTTCATAATCTTCAACAAAAACAGAACTTCATACATGGGTTTTGAAGAACACGAAGCAACGATCACAGAAATGTTGAAATTATCAAAAACGGACCAAAGTACATACCTTAATCAACCAAAATAAATGCCGAAACTTAAAGCTCTTCAACTTAGGTTTTTCTTTCCTATTTTCGGTGGATGAACACTTAAATAATGGATGAAACATATTTTTTTTATTTTACACATTATAGGCCATATACCAACTTTGCCCTTATTATTAACATATAAAAATCTACCTACTAATGTCCATATTTGTCCACCATTAAAACAAATGGTAAATTTAACATGCAAGGACCCTCACTTAAATAAGCCAAACCAAATAGGAGCTTTTAACATCTAGCACGAGACTTTTACACTTTACATGATTAGGTCCTTTTTCATAATTAAGCACAGAAACAGACAAATTAAATTACAGAAACTTCGCAGATATAAATTCACACATCACAAATGCAGAAGATAATATTAAATATTTTTTTCAGAATCGATTGCATGGTCTCGAAACCACTGTTCCGACTAGGGTCAAAATTAGAATGTTACAATTCTCCCCCCTTAGGGATTTTCGTCCATGAAAATCTTACCATTAAACAGATTCGGATATTGTTGTCATTAAATCTTCAGGCTCCCACGTAGCCTTTTCAACACCGTGTCGACGCCACATCACCTTAACTAATGGAATTTCCTTATTTCGTAACTCTTTAACATCATGGGCTAAAATACGAATCAGCTTTTCTTCGTAAGTCATATCAGACTGAATTTCAATCTCAGAAGGGGATATCACATGAGATGGATTAGATCTATATCGTTGAAGCATCAATATAAGAAATACATTATGTATCTTTTCTAAATCAGATGCTAACCTCAATCTATAAGCAACTAGCCTGGCTCGTTCAATGATTTCATACGGTCCAATGAACCTTGGACTCAACTTGCCCTTTTTACCAAATCGGAACAGTTTTTTTGACGAAGATACGTTCAGAAACACTTTATCATCGATCTTAAATTCGATATCTTTTCGTTTTAAATCTGCATAAGATTTCTGATGATCCGAAGCAGCTTTCAGACTATCTCTAATTACTTTCACTTTCTGTTCTGTTTCTTTTATCAGATCAATACCATAAATCTTATTCTCACTAAGCTCATACCAATATAATGGAGTTCTACACTTTTTACCGTATAAGGCTTCGTACGGTGCCATTTTGATGCTCGATTGAAAACTGTTATTATACGCAAATTTGATCAAAGTTAGATACTTTTCCCACGTACCTTCAAACTCAAGAATGCAACATCTCAACATATCTTCGAGTATCTAAATAATCCGTTTAGATTGACCTTCTGTTTGCGGATGAAAAGCAGTGCTAAAATGTAATTTAGTACCCAGAGCATCTTGTAATTTCTTCCAGACTCGCGATGTAAATCTTGGGTCTCTATCTGACACTATCAACAATGGTACACCATGCAGTCTCATGATATCATAAATATATAATTCGGCCAACTTATCAAGCGAATAATCGGATTGAATCAGAATAAAATGAGCCAATTTTGTCAAACGATCAATTACAACCCAAATTGCGTCTTTCTTTCTCAGAGATAGGGGAAAACCAGAAACAAAATCCATAGTCACTCGATCCCATTTCCACTCCGGAATCATAATCGGTTGTAGTAATCCATATGGCACCTGATGTTCAACTTTAACTTGTTGACAGATCAAACATTTAGAAACAAAATCAAATAAATCTCTTTTCATTCCAGACCACCAATAGTACTGTTTCAGATAATTATACATTTTCGTACTACTCGGATGTACTGATAAACAACTATTGTGAGCTTCTCTCAGAATCATTTGAATTAACTCTGGATTTATCAGAACAAAAATACGATCATGGAATCTTAAATAATTATCTTTATCAACTCTAAATTTTGAACCTGTCTCTACATCACATTGGGTTCGTTTAGCCAAAATCTCATTATCAATCTTCTGAGCTTTGATAATCTGCTGTAAGAACAAGGGTATCGCTTTTAATTTAGCTAAAACTTAACCATCATCAGACAGAACTAAATGAGCATTCATCACACGTAAAGCAAATAACGATTTTCGACTTAAAAGCTTCAATAACAACATTTGCTTTTCTTAGGTGATAATCAATCACAAGTTCGTAATCTTTTAGCAGTTCTAACCATCTTCTCTATCGTAAATTCAAATCTTTTTGCGTCATTAAATACTTTAGACTTTTATGATCAGAAAACACGTGACATTTCTCACCAAACAGATAGTGATGCTAGATCTTCAAGGCCAACACAATAGTAGCTAACTGAGGTCAAGTGTCGAATAGTTCTTTTCATGCGGCTTTAGTTGTCTCGAAGCATAAGCAATAACTTTTCCTTCTTGCATTAAAACACAACCGAGTCTGTTCAATGAAGCATCACTATAAATAACGAATTCTTTACCCGATTCAGGTTGCACCAGTATTGGAGCTTCAGTCAATAAAACTTTCAACTGATCAAAGTTGTTCTGACACCTTTCAGGCCACTCAAATTTCACATCTTTTTGAAGTAACTTTGTCAACAGAGTTGCAATCACAGAAAAGTTTTTTACCAATCTTCTATAGTAATCGAAAAGTCCCAAAAAACTGCGGACTTCAGAAACATTTCTCGGAGCCTTCCAATCCAGAATAGCAGAAATTTTGCTCAGATCAACTCGGATACCAGAGGCTGATACAATATGACCCAGGAAACCAACTTCTCGCAACCAGAATTCACTTTTACTGAACTTTGCATACAACTGTTTACCTCGCAGAGTCTGTAGCACTATTCTCAGATGTTTAGCATGCTCAAATTCATCACGTGAATAAATCAATATATCATCAATGAATACAACAACAAATTGATCTAGATACGGTCTAAAAATTCTATTCATCAAATCCATAAAGATAGCAGGTGCATTCGTTAATCCAAAAGGCATAACTAAAAATTCATAATGCCTATATCTCATTCTAAAAGTAGTTTTCGAAATATCACAGTCCTTTACTCGCAACTGATAGTAACCCGATCCCAAATCTATCTTTGAAAACACAGTAGCACCTTTCAATTGATCAAATAAGTCGCGATTCTGGGCAGAGGATATTTATTCTTTATAGTCACTTTGTTAAGCCGACGGTAATCAATACACATTCTCATTGTGCCATCTTTCTTTTTCACAAACAGAACAGGATAACCCCATGGTGAAAAGCTCAGTCTAGCAAATCCTCGATCGGTTAATTCTTGCAACTGAGATTTTAATTCCTTTAACTCAGTCAGAGCCATCCTATACGGAGCTATCGAAATCGAAGTAGTACCAGGTACTAATTCAATGCCAAACTCGACTTCTCGAATCGGAGGTAAACTTAGTAATTCTTCAGGAAACACATCTGAGAATTCACAGACAACAGGCATTGATTCAACTTTCTTATCATTCGCTTTCAAGTCTACCACATAAGCTAAGTAGGCTTCACAGCCTTTCTTCACATATTTTCGTGCTTTCGTTGTAGATATCACAGCTGATAGTCCATTCAAATCACAAAAATCAATTCGAATTATCTCATCATTCTTAATCCTTAAATTAATGACTTTTCATTTACAATTCACAATAACATCATGCAAAGTTAACCAATCCATTCCCAGAATTATATGAAATTCATCGAAAGGTAAAAGCATCAGATCAGCAGGAAAACAGATATCTCGAGTCAATAACAGGCAGTTCTTGCAGACTTTATCAACCAAGACACTTTTGCCTAAGAGGTTTGATGCTCTAATTACGAATTCAGTAGACTCTACAGGCAAAGTCTTACTGTGTACTAAATTTATACAAATATAAGAATGCGATGATCCAGGGTCTATCAATGCAATCACAGAAGTATCATAAAGAGTAAAAGTACCAGTAATCACGTCAGGAGACGAGGCTTTCTCACTAGCTCGGATAGCATAGGCCCTGGTAAGTGCTCTGACCTCAGATCTAACAGCAGTATCCCTAGTAGCTCTTTGACCCCCACTTGCATTTCCTGCATTTCTGGAAGGTCTACCTCTAGCTGAGGTGTTGCTCTGTCTCAAATTCTGTACATTCTCTTGTTCAGCAGGTTAAGAATAATCTCTTACAAAATGGTCTAGAGATCCACATTGGAAACAGGCTCGGTCATTCAATCTACAATTTCTCGGATGTCATTTACCACAGTGTTTACATTCAGGTTTCTCAGACCAGACATTCCCAACACTTGCAACAGAAGTAGCAGGAGCTCTGAAATTCGAATGTGATCTAGTTCGATCTCGATTCAAATGTCCTACATCAGCTTTTAAACAACTATTATCATCTCAAAATTCTTTGACAAAGACTGATATGATCTATTCAAGGATCTCTTTCTAACATCTTTAGCTTCAGAATCAGCTTTTGTTTTCTCTTTAATTAATTCTTCAGCTTTACAAGCTCACTCAATGAGCACTATCATTTCTTTAATCTCCAAAATCCTAACTAATAGACGGATATCTTGGTTTATTCCATCTTCAAATCTTTTGCACATTATCGCTTCATTTGATACATATTTCCGAGCATACTAGCTCAATCTCACAAATTCATGTTCGTATTCAGTAACAGACATACTGTAACGCCCTAATTTTTGGGTTTTCTGTGTTTCTGTGATTTTTAAAATTTGTGTGTGTTCTGGTTGGTTAATATATATATTTTAGTAGGTTAGTGGGCCTTTGGAAGGCCCAAACTTAAGTTAAATCCGTGCTAGTCTTGAATTTTAATTTTATGAACAGTGATGCAATTGGCGTTTGGGCTTTTAAGAGTAAAGGGTAAAGATGACACAAAAGGAGTGTGGTGTAGTGGCAAGGTGGCGCCACTTAGGGACAAGGAAGTGACGCCATAGAGGAAGCAAGGGTTCAAGGTTCAAGTCTTGGCTCTTGCAATATATTTTGATTTTTCTTTTCAATAAATCTGGAAGCAAGTAGGTGCGCTTTAA
Organism: Gossypium arboreum; assembly: GCF_025698485.1. NCBI lineage: Eukaryota > Viridiplantae > Streptophyta > Magnoliopsida > Malvales > Malvaceae > Gossypium > Gossypium arboreum. The sequence goes on from NC_069081.1 coordinate 71,854,273, forward strand.
AGTTTAATGTGTTAGATTTATGATACAAATGATTTGATGGCCTAGTGGTGGTGGCCTGAGTTGGCATGTGAGAGGACTTTGGTTCGAATCCCTTGGCACGCAAAGGTTGATTATTTTGCTATGTTGGGACGGCAAGAGTTGGTGTTGGTTTTAAACTCTGGTGATGGAGGGATTCAACATCGGGAAGCTAACATAAGAGTAGATGGAGAGCTGGCTTTAAATAGAGCAAACCATGAGGAGAGTAGGCATACCCTTCTTGGCTGATCCCTTTCGCTTTGTGACGTGTTCGTTTGGGTTCGGCGTCAGCTAAGAGTGGTTGGAGCGCGGATTAACTGCAGTCTCCTAATAGGTGTGTATTTCTTATTACTCTAGCAGTAGGCCGGCTATTTCGAGCCGCGATGGCTAAAATGGGCCATGTGGTCCCAATGGGTCCGTAGGCCCAAGTGGATAATTTGTAGAATTACCAAAATACCCTTGTAAGGTAGAATTACCGAAATAACCCTGTAGGATAGAATTACCGAAATACCCTTGTAGGGTAGAAATACTGAACTACCCCTGTAGGGTAGAATTAACGAGATACCCTTATGGGGTAAAATTACCATTTTGCCCCTAGGGTGTTAAATGACTATTTTGACTAACTTGTGTGATAATTGGGTTAGTTGACGTGGATTTATGTTAGTTATCGTTAATTCGTAAGTCTAATGTGTTAGTGATCGATTGTAGGATTATCACGTGGAAGATATCGTCATCAACCAGGTGTGTAAACGACACCCTCCCTTAGACTGAATCGGTAAGAGCCGAAATACTGAAACGTTGGTATTTTGTGAACTTCATGACGTCTGAAGCTCGTGAGACGATTGTTAATGAATATGGTGCATTTGGATGATTAGAGTGTAGAGTGTGCATTTTCGTGCACAATGGTATTTTTGGGCTTAATGGGCCGAAAATGGGCCAATGGGCCAAAAGACCCACTTTGGTAAAAAGACGAGGTAAGTACTTCTGATTACTTGGTAAACGTTAGAATGAGAATGAAACCTTAGCAATAGGTAATAATTACTGAAATACCCTTATGCATGCAAAATTATGATTTTACCCCTAGGGTTATTTTTTTCTGAAAAGCATGATGTTCTGTTTCTGTGTACGTATGCCATGACATATTATTTCTGTTGCATGGGACATGGGTTTATATTGACGGAGGACACGTTCTGGCAGCCTCACTGCAATCTGGTAGCCTCGGTACATATATCTATTCTGGTGACTTCGTCACAATATCTGGCAGCCTCACTGCAATTTTTGTGGTGTGTAGCGATTGGGTGGGTCTAGTAGTCTCCCCACATGGTGTAAGGCTGGTACGGGGGTGTTATGGATGGGTCTGGGTTGGGATTTCTGCACTCATTATATATTTGTTCTGTATCTGCTATGGGCTTATGGGTTTCATTCTGATTTTTGTACTGGCCAAGGCCCAGATAAGTTTGACTCTGAGGTTTGATCTGTTTTGGGCTATGGTTGGGTTATGTTACACATCGAGTTTACGAACTCACCTTTATTTTCATTTCAGAGGAAATCCCCAACCATAGTGGGCTTGGAGTCGTGAGGATTGAGTGGCCACATCATCTGCAAAGTTGGTTTTTCTAAGTTTGTTTATTTTTATTATTTTATATTCTATTTAATTTTGGGTTTTAAGTTGTAATAAGGCCGCTATTTAAATTTCTTTTTTTCGCTATGGTTTTATTTTCTGATTATATTTATAGTATGACGAAACTGCTAGTGTTAGGCTGCGCCGGTTTTCAAAATTAATGAACGTTTTCAAGACTCAACAAGCACAACAAATGGATAACCTAAAGATTGATAAACCGGCTTTTCATTCAACCACTATTTTTACAAAGACCACCCCAATCACTTAAACCAGCTAATGCATACTAAGTCGTAAGTCCATGTGACACGTCAGATCTAGCCATAACGTCTGGGTCGAGTTTGGGGTGTTACACATACGGCTTTGTTTAAGCTCGAGAAACTCTTTACGTTTCTAATCGATGAATCTCTGACTAATGTATTTCTTTCAGAATTCAATTTGCAAGAAATCCCAAGTAACTCGTTCTCTCGGAACCACAGATATTAACGTTTTCCACCAATGGTACGCCGTATCACTCAGAAGGGAAATGACACATTTCGCACATTCCTCAGGATTCAGAGAAATTTCATCAAACACTCTTATTGTATTCTCTAACCATAATTCGGCTCTTTCAGCATCATCATTTGTTGTAGCTTGGAACTCTTCAGCCCTATACTTTCTAATCTTATCAACTGGTGTCTACTTATCTGTACTGCATTCACTGGTGGCATATCAGGAGTTTGAAAAGGATTAACCAGGGGTGGAGGCTGTTGCACAGCCAGATTGGTTCTAATGTATTGGGTGAACCAATCATTCATCATCTAATAGAATTCATGTTTAGCCTCACAATCACGGCTACTCGTAGCCGGTCGAGAATCAGCTTGCACTGTCCCTTGTACGGGAGCAGGCACATTGCTTTTGACATCGTCAGCTAAAGCTCTATTGGGATCCATTTGCTGTATAAAAGCACAATTCAGTGTCAGGATTCATCACACTATTGCAGTTTCAAATATATGACATGTATAGCTAGACTCACATATGCTATGGTAGTCCTAGAACCGACTAAATCATAGCTCCGATACCAATAAATTGTAACACCCTTAAACCCGTAACCGTCACCGGATTAGGGTTACGAGGCATTACCAGATGTACAGAACATTTCAAACCAATCTAGAATCACAGACATCATATAACGTTTATGCATAATCTAACATCAGCAATTCATCTCTTTAGATGGTCTACGAGACCTAAAACATACTTTTAAGGATAGTCAAAACTAAACCGGACACATTAATAAATTTCAGAACTCAAAAAATGTTTTAATTTTGTTGAAGTCACACGCCCGTGTAACCAGGCCGTGTGCCTCACACGGGCATCAGACACACCCATGTGAACCAGTCGCGCCAAAACAAGGCACACATGCTGACTTTCACCCACGGCCAATAGACATGCCCGTATGCTATGGCCATGTGATACTTGGCTAGCCACTGACTTAAGCCCACGGCCATATGACACGCTCGTGTTCCCTGACCGTGTGGCACAATGCAGGCTTGGTTTAAGCCAACTTGCCACCCCTTTTTTTGGGGTCATTCCTACAAGCAATATTAAACACTATTTATACCAAAATTTCAGCCAATTTCATTCTTAAAACATACTTCATTATAACTAAATCATCATCATTCAATAACCTATTCAAATCCATACCAAAACACAATAAAAATCTTATTATAACTACATGCCAAAATGCTCATTTCATAGCTCACTTATGGCACCTTTCAACTCATGCTTAACTTACCATTTCATCAACTTGACATATTTCAAAATGACCAATACATACAAGGTTATATAAGCATTACAAGCATACACGATTTAGTATCACAAACCATTTACCAAAACTAAGCACATACATATCATTTACTAGCCAACTCTCATGGCATAACATATATACATATCAAAGCTTAAATATATAGATTCTAGCCTATACATGCCATACTTAATAAAATATTTACACTTTCAAAAGTACCAAAATGAGTTCGATAGTGTGATGAAAATCCTCGACTATTCCCGAGCCTTCAGTAGCTACAATAACTGTAAAACAAACAAAAATCACGCAGAGTAAGCTACAAAGAGCTTAGTCAGCCAAATACATGGTCTATCTACTAAAGCATATAAAGTAAAAGTTAATAGCAAGAATTTATAGCCGTATCACAGAGAAATTTATGAGCCAAACTATGCTCATTAGCTTGTATACATTTCATGCTTCATTTCCAATTTCCATACACACTTCACATTCATTATTTCATAGAAACAAAATTTTTCATATTCAGAGATTTAGTACGATACAGACGTACCTGTACAGATTATACATTTCATATATTCATTCCCCTATATCGTACTCTATCATCAGACGGTTCAAAAACAATACAAATACTCATAAACGGGTACAATACCAATGTCCCAGACGTGGTCTTACATGTAATTCAGTATCGATGCCTCTGTCCCAAGTAGGTTCTTACACGAAATCAGATATGACGCCGATGTCCCAGACATGGTCTTACATGTAAATCTCAAATCGAGGCCTGTGTCCCAGACATGGTCTTACACGATAACTCAGATCGATGTTCACATTCCTTTAGATACATACAGAGCTTTTTAGATACTAGCATATTATCAGAATTTAATCAGAATTCATTCATCAGGCTCTCAAGGCCTTCCAATATAGATTTTAGTTTGTATACGCAGAATTTAGTCTATTTAACACATAATTGTAATTTGACTTACCTCGTACAGATATCGGACAGAACGAGTCGACTATTCAACTATTTTGGATTTCCCTCAATCTAAGTCTGATTTTCTTTGTTTTTGATATATTATAATTCAAATTCAACCATTCAATCATTTATTTCATTCAAAATAATCCATGAACACATATTTAGGGCACTTTTCATTTTAGCCCTTACATTTTCACACTTTGACAATTTAGTCCATTTTTAAAAAATCACAAATATGCAAAATTCACCAAGAGTACAGCTTGGCCGAATATACATAGCCTCCATACAAGTCCAAATAACATATTTATTTCACAATTTAGTCCTTAAAAACCTCATTTTTACAAATTAGCCCAAATAGCTCAATTCCATCAAAAATTCAAGAACAAAACATGATAATCTCACATATAATCTTTCATAATCCATATAAAAACATCACAAACCTCATATAATCATCAACAGCATATTTCATAATCTTCAAGAAAAATAAAAATTCATACATGGGTTTTGAACAATACGAAGCAACGATCACAAAAACGTAGAAATCATCAAAAACAGACCAAAGTACATACCGTAATCAACCAAAATAAGTCTCGAAACTTAAAGCTCTTCAACTTAGGTTTTTCTTTCCTATTTTCGGTGGATGAACACTTAAAATAATGGATGGAACATATTTGTTTTATTTTATTACACATTATAGGCCATATACCAACTTTGCCCTTATTATTAACATATAAAAATCTACCTACTAATGTCCATATTTGTCCACCATTAAAACAAATGGTAAATTTAACATGCAAGGACCCTCACTTAAATAAGCCAAACCAAATAGGAGCTTTTAACATCTAGCACACAACTTTTACACTTTACGTGATTAGGTCCATTTTCATAATTAAGTACAAAAATAGACAAATTAAATCACAGAAACTTCGCAGATATAAATTCACACATCACAGACACAGAAAAGAATATTAAAATATTTTTTTCAGAATTGGTTGCATGGTCTCAAAACCACTATTCCGACTAGGGTCAAAATCAGACTGTTACATCAACTATCCTATCATTTGCAACATCTAAAACATTACTTATTTCAAAACAAAATGCAAAGCTTGAATGGGTGGTCTGACTATCACTGGTTTCAAATAATCCATAATTGGTACTACATGCTCATGAATGGGCCTACCTCGATCATCTATCACATGAGGAATACGGATGTCAACATATTAGGCATTCAGATGCAATGGATCTTCCATAACTGGATCATTTTCGATCCTAACTATATCTCATAGTTCTCTTCTCTTTCTTCGTAAATTTCTCTCAAACTATGGGTCAAAGAATATTATTTATTAGCAGGAATGCCTCTTATCCTGCACTGATGGAAATCCTATAGGAATTAAATACAACAAAGTTAAATAAATCTAATGGAACTAAATAAAATAACAAAACCAAATTTCACTAAATTGTTGATCCTCAGCGATGGCACCAAAAACTTGTCACGTCTAAATATAGTATGCAAAACGTGCAAGTATACACGTCAAATCAAGTAATATAGTGATAATTAGGATCATCTCCACAGGGATCAATTAGGATTAATTTGGTTATGTTACTGCTATAAAGTGTATGAATTAAGCTCTAGCAAAATAATGACATAAATGTAACGATAATTAAAATGATACTGATGTATGCAAAATGTAACAAACAAATATATAAAAAAATACTATTGCAAAGTTATCAGGGCAAGAATAAATGGATCAAATATGTTGAATAGGAAGGTTGAGATTACTAGGAATCTACCCTTATAAACCAAAAATGCCTCAGCAAACTCTTAACAATTTTACCGCTCAAAACGAATCTACGATAGTTTGCTTCTTTCAAGAGTAAGACCTCAGGTTACCCCACCTACAGCGATATATGTCTATAGGCCTTACATGTGATTCCCAACACTGATTTCTTCATTTTGTACAAACACTAATCTATGTCTAGAAACTACTATAGGTATTCTGTCGAACAACCACTTGTATCATCCAATTTTAGTCCAACTAACCTAACCTTTTCAAAATTAGATTATGTTTATAACCATACTAAACATTCATCTATGTTTAGAGTCTTCATGCATACTATTCAAGAAGAAAAAATTGAATGAAATAGTAAAATAGATCATATCAAAGCTTCAACATTAATAAAAAATTAGAGTATCATCCAATAAACCCAACCCGATGAGATTTAGCTCATCAGTTGATTAATCAAATCCAAATTCGAAATACCATTCAATATCTTAAACATTTAATCGCAAAGAGAAGCAATGTATATGAAAATAAGGAAGAACTTTAGCAAGCACGCTTTCACTAATCTAGCCCTTAATTACAATGTTGCAATGTTTTGTAAAGACCTAGTTGAGTGCCTTCATCCTCTTCCTTGCTTACTGCTCTACTTTTCAGCTGCTACTGCTACCCTTTATTTTCACCTCAAGATCCTTCCTCTAAGAAAGGCTTGTTTTCTCTCCCCTTTTATTTTTCGGATCTCCCTCAATTTTTATAAGGTAGATCCCCCTCTCAGCACAATTTTTCCTACCTCTTTTTTAGGTAGATTTTACTAGTATAAGTAGAGCCGGTTGAGAGTGGCACGAATTGAGTGTTGACTCGGTGTCTTCTTGAAATTTCCATGGCATTAATGTTGGCAATCCACCCAACCATTTTCCATGAAAAAAATTCACTCATTCATTTCTTTTCCACATTCTACACCTACCATTCAAACACAAACAAATCCTTTCCACCCACAAGTTAAAGTAACGTAATAACATTTAAACATAATCCAAGCTCCATGATGCAGTGTTCTAAAAATACTAATATAATATCCTAAAATACAAATTCATCTACTTAAGTACAAATAATTAACCAAGTCTAAAGGCCTGAAATATAACTTCTTTCAAGAGTTATCACCATGGTACCATAATACAAATGACCATATCGTGTAAGACCATAACTGGTCTACGAAATCATGTGGGAAGAAGTAAAGGTAGGTTATTACCTAAATGGGGTTTTTAATATGTCCCAAGACGATGAAGGGAAAACCTCATGAAATGTGAGTTTAGGCAAATCCCTATCGCCTAAAACACCAATAAAGAACGCTTTCGTGGAAATCTTTGAAAAAGGACGCCTTCGTGGCAATCTCTAAAAACAGACTGCCTTGTGGCAATCTTTGAAAATGAAGCCTATGTAGTTGTAATACACCAGAGTGTGCGGCATGAATAAGAGAAGTTGTAATGCACAAGAGTGTGCAATGAATTCAAAGTATAAAAAAGGGCGTGAAGAGAAAATCTAAATGACGGTTAGGACAATATAGGAATGGATAAGGAATCATATAATGGCCTAATGAAGAACGTAATTTAAGGACTGAAAGGGTGGAATGTAAAGTGCAACGACTATGGTAAGAAGAATAAGCAGAGTCTGAATGATGAACTAAGAACAATAAGATGACGAATGAAGTTACCTGATGTGTGTAAAACATGATAAAGGTAAATGGGGTTTAACTTTCTAAGTCTCCCAAACTTACCTCTGTGTTTTATGTCACAGGTAAGCTGATTGAGATTGTGCCAGACAGGACAATGCCTGGGCTACACCAATAGAGTGGCAAGGTAGCCTATTATGCATACAGAGTGAGCTTGAGTGGGCATGATCAAGACTGATAGGAATAAGTAAATTAAGTCATGGGGCTCATTTATAAGTCCTTGTAGCCAATAATATCTCTTAAAGATGAAAATAAATAGATTAATATAATTAATTAATGATATTCACTCATAGACCCTCGTAATTATAAAGCCTACCACAATGATTGTTATTATCTATGGAACACTAAGTTGTAAGTTAGTTGGCATAGTATTGCTTAATAAGATGTAAAGATTAATGAAAATTTGTACGAGTAAGTTAAGTAAAAGTCTGTAATGAAAATGCAACACCCAAGATCCAGATCCGGTGAATCGAATCTAGTAGAGGGCGTTATAAGATTGAATTAACTAATTAACTTAACTAAAAATTATCTAAGTATGCTAAAAATGAATGCCAAGTGTAAACATAGAGTAATAAGTAATAATTTAAAAGTTTTATTACTATGGCATAAAAAAGTTAGATTAATTGTCTTCTTTAACTTAGAATTTCTTAAGCAATGCTAATAATATTAGAAAGAATTCCATGTCAACTCGGCTATTTATTAACCCATGAAGTCACACTTAATCAATCATTAAGTTATTCCAGCATATGTCTATGTTTAATCAACTTAGTAAATTTTAAAAGCTAACATCAAATTATGTAAGGTAATAGTAATATTTCTATACTAAAATAGTTTATTTACATTAATCCTAAGGTTATGCAAAGTAATAAAGTTCTTTCGATATTATTATTAATTTGACCAAATTTTATCATAAAAAGATCAAACATGCACCATTCAGATATTGTGTCAATTAATTACAATCGGGTTCTAATTTAATAATAAATTCAATTGCATCCCTACATTTATAATGCACAAATAACATGTTCATGATTTTATCTGAATGAATAAGAAACCAAGGCACATAACATCATTAACAAAATTTTAATAAACTAAGGAAAAGAATGCAATCAATCTAAGATAAAAATTTTAATCCATTTTAATTAATCTAAAGTAGAAATATATTTAGCAGTTATGTTCATAAATTTAGAAAAAATTGAAAAGAATTAAGTAACATAAACTAGAAGACCAAATCCAGTGTTTCTCTATTGCACAGTTTGTATTCATTTTCCTCCTTCCTTCTACTTGTTCCTTTACACAACTGTCTTTAAGATGCCAAATTTTTCTTGCTCACAAGAAATTTTTAAATACTCCTTACAACTCTTGTGTTGATCTCTCAAATGGGAAGTGAAAGAAGAGAGAATGGGAGAAGAGATGGTAAGTGAGGGATGAGTGAGTGATTAATGAAAGTCTCCTTATTTATACAACAGTGGTTCCATGTAACACCCTAGATTTAACGGGTCCAAAGTTTTGGCGTATAGCAGTAAATAGTCTGTAACGCCCAAAATCCCAGAAACCCTGTTTAAATTATTTTTGTGTGTTTGTGACATGGATGTATGCCTAACTTAGTGATCTAATGCTCTAGGAGTGTCTGAGTAGTTATAGGTTCAAGTCCTAGCTTGAGCATAATATTGGTCTTATTTGAATAAACCCTTGTATGCTGCTACAAGACATGAAAATTAATGTGAGTAGGACATTACAAAGTGAGCATGCTAGCCTAGTGGTAAGTGCCATGTAGAGTGTGCATGGAGTTTGAGTTTTGAATCCATGCTTGTGCAAAGATAGATTATTTTTACTGCTTGCTTTGGGGAGGTAATAGTGGTTGATCGAAACACTGATAAAGGGAGAGGAGTTTGAATTGGTAATGGAGGGTTTGTAGGAGGAAGTTGAGGAGAGATATGAGGAGAGTTTTTAGGAGCGAATCAAGGAATTTGAAGTTGTGAGAGTTGGTACCGAATGGAGACTCTAGGCACTCATGAATTCGGCCTAGGGGTCATACTCCTCATTTTTGGTCAATTTAGTACTCTCGTTTTCCCTTTTTGAATAGCCAATTTCTGCTAAGCGTCTTGGGGGTACTTCTCGTTTTGACCATTCGGGCACTTGCCTATTCTGTTTTGGCCCTTCACAACAGCTTATTTATAAACTGTCTTCTTCGCTTCTCCTTCTCAACTTTCGAGTTTTTGTTCATGATTCCTTGACTGATTGTTTTTGTAACACCCCGTACCCGAGTCCACTGCCGGAATCGGACACGAGGGGTTAACGGCTTAAACCATTCACTTTCACAGTCCATTTTAAAAATTTTCCAGGCAGTTAGCTAACTGCGTCACTATCACTTTAAAAATCATATCTTGAGTTCCAAAACTCGAAAACCAGTTTTGTAATTTTTCCCTGAAACTAGACTCATATATGAATCTACAAATTTTTTTCTAGAATTATTGGTCAGGCCAATAAGTACAGTTTATTAGTTAAAGTCTCCCCTGTTGCAGGGATCGACTACACTGACCTTCGAGCGTTACGAATTGGATATCTCCCTGTACAGGGCTTCAATACTGATGCCGTTTGTTTCTATAGAAACTAGACTCAAAGAGGAATCTATACATATATTGCATGACTCCTAATTATTTCTGGTTAATTTAGAATAAATTTCCAAAGTCGGAATAGGGAATCCAGAAACCGTTCTGGCCCTGTCTCACGAAAACTTAAATATCTCTTAACATACTGTTCATATGATCGTTTCGTTACTTTCCTAAGAAAATAGATTCATCAAGGTTCGACTAAATAATTTATTCACTATTTAATTCCCTTTCTACTATTTTTAGTGATTTTTCACATTCACGTCACTGCTGCTACCAGCATCTATTTTTAAGGTAAATTTTACCTATTTCATGATCCTCCATGGATCAACTAGAGTTTGTCATACATATACCAAAAGTGATCATGAATGACCATTCCCATGGCTAACCGTTACCAACATTTCCATACCTCTTGACAACCAACATACAACGATTATAATGCTGTGATCAAAGTATATCTAAGCCATTTTCGCATGGCTATCCGAATTTACTCAAAACCGAAGGGTACATGACCTACACCAAAAGGGTAGTCCTATACATTAACCAAGATATCCTCTCACTACTAGTCTATTCTATACATGCCATAAGATATTCCAAAACATAGCAGTACCAAACAGTGGATAGTGATAGTGTGACTAGTTCTTGACGATCCCCGAGCACTGTAGCTTCCAAATGAGATCTATAAAGCAGAGGAAACAAAGTACACGGAGTAAGCATTACAATGCTTAGTAAGTTTCAAGCAGTGTCAACAGATAACAATCAAGTTATAACATAGTTGTTCGTATTTTTATTTCACTCTTCCTTGGGCATACCACCCTTTATCCAAATATGCACATCTCATCATAATCATAGGAAGAGTCTCATAGATTGCTCTCGTATACATCACATAACTACCTTATGGTTTAGTTTAAATCAAGCTCACATATAAGCTTGGAGTACATACCTGTTTAACCTTTCGCATTGCGTAATTTTATAAGCAATTCTTATAAAAGAAGTCTTACCCGGACATAATCTCCACACGTAGTCATCGGGTCTTACCCGGTCATAATCTCCGCACGTAGTCATCGGGTCTTACCCGGTCATAATCTCCACACGTAGTCATCGGGTCTCACCCGGAACATATGCCAAGTTTCATGTACATTTAATTACATGTTACAACAATCACATTAGCCATTCGGCTTTACCACATATGCATATCACACATATATTTTACATTAGCCATTAGGCCTTATCACATATACATACACTTTCACATTCACCACATCGGCCATTAGGCCTTATCACATATACATACACTTTCACATTCACCACATCGGCCATTAGGCCTCATCACATATACATACACTTTCACATTCACCACATCGGCCATTAGGCCTTATCACATATACATACACTTTCACATTCACCACATCGGCCATTAGGCCTCATCACATCGGCCATTAGGCCTCATCACATATACATACACTTTCACATTCACCACATCGGCCATTAGGCCTCATCACATATACATCCACTTTCACATTCATCGCATTGGCCATTCGGCCTTATCACACATATATGTATATCATACATATTTCATATTTTTCTTGTACATCAATTTCAGCAATAGCTTATAAGCAACTCAAATAGTTTCATCAAAGTTTACAACAAAATCACATATTCGCTACAAGCAGTTTTTCTGACCAACAGTCACTAAGTTGTTTATAACTGGAGCTACAAAACTCAAAATCAATTGCCGTTAATTTTCTCCGAATGTAGAATCATGTATCTTCCACCCATAAAATTTTCAGAATTTTAGGTTTGGCCAATCAATACCAGATTTTTCTTAAAGTTTCCCCTGTTTCACTGTTTAACTAATCTGACCACTCTTCACTACGAATCAAATTTTTCATTGTACAGAATTCATAATGTGTTCTATTTGACTCCATTTGAAACTAGACTCATTAAGGAGTCTATGCATATAAATCTTATCTCATAACCATTTTTGTACGAATTATAATGATTTTCCAAAAACAGAACAGGGGATTTCGGAGTCATTCCGACACTGTCCCGCACAACATTAAATATCTCTTTATAGGAAATTTCTTTGCTTCCACGGTCTCTTTTATAAGAAACTAGACCAACTAAGCTTTGATTACATATTTTATTCAGCCTATAATTCCACACCAACAATTTATAGTGATTTTCTAAAATCACCTTACTGCTGCTGTCCAAGCAATTTATTACAATTTGCTCTTAAATTTCCAAGTCCAAACACTTATGAACTTACCATTTGGGTTTAAGACATATCATGGCCACATCATAATCTTATCAAATCAACTCATTATGCCCTATTATGATTGAATTTACTCAACGATTTATCGCTTAAAACTTACCTCGAAAGTGGTCGACGACTAGATATCCACGGGTATTCGTTTACTTGCTCTTTTCCCTTATCCGACTTTGATCCTCTAGGCTCTTGAGCTAAATCAAACAATTTACTTCCCAATCAAACACCATCACACGGCATCCATATACATTTTAGAACCATTCTTAACATATTTACTACTCAAGCATGTAACTTAACAACCTAACCACTAGTTGCCGAACCATAAACAAAACATATTCATACGTCGATATCTCAAACCTTACCATAACAACCAATATGCAAGATATCACATATACATAACTTAGCCTATGAGAACATATGTATTACATCATAAACACATCTTTTACCAATTACCTCACTTAAGCCAAATTTTTATAATCAATCACAAAGAAAATATACCACAATCACACTTCCAAAATGAGCTACCTCCATGGCCGATTATACTTCATCATTGACATATCTCATTTTGAATCATATAATCAACATTTGTTCAAGACATCAAACCTCTTTAATTTCAGCTATTACTAATATAAACATTCACAAATATTTTCTTAGGAAGACCGATTTCTTTCCATAACACATTCATCATCAATACACCATCACATGCACCATTACAAAGCTTCACTTTTAGCATGCAAATGATATCAACACAATCTTACCTTAGCTGAATATCATCTCCATGACATAGTAAGGATTGGAACCATGGCTAGTTAGAACTCAAGCTAACTACTAAAATATACATGAATCTCATGGCAAAACATCAAACTTACCTTAATAGTGACCTAGGATAGCCGAATGCTTCACTCCTTCTTCCCTTTTTCCTTCAAATTTTCGCCAAAAGATGAATCAAAGGATGAACATTTTTTTTTCTTCTTTGTTTTCTTTCTTCCATTCACGGCAAGGGAGGGGAGCATGGATGAGACCATTTTTTTTCTTTCTTTGCCCATGCTCTTTAATTTATTTTTCCACCCATGATGCACCAACAAAACATGTCTATGACATGTTTTGCCCATCATCCTTGTCATGGCCAGCCACTAGCAATTAAAAGGGGAATTTGACATGCAAGTCCTCCTTTTGTTTACATGCACTACTAGATCCTTGTAGATTAGCCTATCACATTTCAAAAGTGTCACACAAGTCCTTTTGACTAAATTCACATGCAATTTACTAAATCGAAGCTTAAGATTTTCGTACATTCATATTCACATATTTTGGACCATAAATATCACATCCAAATAATTTGGTGACTCGGTTTAGCGGTCCCGAAACCGCTTTCCGACTAGGGTCACTTTAGGGCTGTCACAGTTTTCTTCTTTTATTCGACCTTCTTTACTTTTGTATTGTGGTGGTTGAACCTAAGATCTTTTGTTCTTCAAGTCGAAAAACCTGCTTCCACTTTCTCTCTTTCTTCTCTTGGTCGAATAGTTTTTGTTGATTATTCTTTTACAATTTAGGCGACTTCTAGGTTGGGGTCTCGGCTAAGTATTTGTAAGTCTTCTTCCCAAGGAATGTCGACTTCTTCTTATGTGGGCCGAATGTTCCCTTCTTACTTTTTCTTTTCTTCACCTTAGTGATTGACTTATAACACTGTGTTTTGCCGAATGTTGCTAGGGGCTCGATTTCATTAAACAAGGTGTTGGGCGATTGTTTTCCCTTTACAAGCTATAATCCCTTTATTGGTAAAAGCATTGAAAGGAGTACGTGGAATTAGAGCAAGGGAAGGTTGCGATTATTGATTGGTTCTTGATCTCAGAGGCATTTTGGCTACAACTCTATAACAGGTGTATGAAAACTATCATTAGATGTGTGATAGCAAAAGCCGAAAAGCCGAAAAGTGGGCTGTCAACACCACACAGGCACATGACCGCCCGTGTGGCAGGCCTAGTAGCAAAACGAGGCTGTGATGTCGACGAAATGGTCATGAGCGATTTCATTGGTCGAAATGATATTGGGCCATTCTGGGCCAAACTAGGTCGTGTGGGCCCAATGGGCTTGTGGGTCCCACATGGAGAAATTGCACAAAATGTGGTAAATTGTGGGCTAGCTTGTGTGAACTACATGGCTGAGGCCATTTTTGGGCTATGTGGGCCATATGAGAGTGTGGGCCTAAATGGCCCGCAATATGGGCTATAGGCCCGCAATATGGGCTTTAGGCCCATAGCACTGATTGATTGATAAGGTTGCATGGGTCGCTCAAGACTACTGTGGACCTACTATTGGATCGATAAGTAAACTTAGACCCCATACTGTTGAAATGACCATTATACCGCTACAAGGTAAATTGACAGTAATACCCTTGTATTATGTATGACTGATTTTGAGCATGACATTTCTGCATACACGTATGATATTATGTTGCATTGCGTAGGGTGGGATATATGATTTCGGAGGAAGTGCACTGAAAGGCTATAAGCCTATTACTGGCAACCTAGCTGTAAATACTGCTTTAGTATCGGAATCGGTACGATTTGGTGTGTAGGGTTGGGTGGGTCGATTTAATCCCCACATAGTGTGTAAGGCGGGTACGGAGATAGTGTGTAGCGAATGGATTGGGTAGGATTCTTTGCTTGCATGCTATATTGAAACGGGCTAAGGCCCAGACTATTACTGTTTCCAAAAATGGGGCTAAGGCCCCTAACTGGAACTAAAGGGCTTAGGCCCAGACTATATTTACACTGGTTGTTTGCGGTTATGGGATTTCACGCACTGAGTTTTCGTAAACTCACTTATCTGTTAACTGTGCAGGAAATCCTCAGGCTTAGACGGATCAAGGTGATGGAGGACTCAGAGGTGGCCACTCGACGTAGTTCTTTTAATATTATACTTAAGATTTTATCTTGGGTTTTCATTATGTAATAAGGCCTTTTTAATTTTTATTTTGATTTGGGGATTTTATTTTCTTTTACTTTACCTGTTAGCACTAGGACTCAGATTTTCAAGCAGTACAAATAAATGATTTTTTGGACACATCACGCTTACGCAACAAATTTTGAAAGCTTCCGCAACAAACACAGTTTTTAAGTTTAAAAAAAACTTATATAATTAATAATTTTGCTAAACTGACTTGAAGTTTTTACAATGAACCAGACACTCTAAACTTTTCTTGAGAACCTAAAGAAGTTTTTATGTAGAACGGGTTTTCAAAGAACTCGTGTTTTGGAAAAACACTCTAATGTGACATCACAGATTCTGCCATAACGTCCAGGCTGGGTTTGGGGTGTTACATAGTCTATATAGTGTAGTGTTGTTCGCCTAAATGATTATTTTTGCTTATATGTTTCGATGTATAGTAACCGGCACAAGAGTAAGTAAGAATTTGATTTTCTGATATTCTTCCATGTATCAAGGAGAAGTTTGTGCTAAGAGATTAAAGGTAAGTATAGAAAGAGTATTCACCAAAAGTATAGTACGCTTGATTTGTCTGGAATACTGTGCTAGCTAGATTTTAAGTAACATGGTTAGAAATCAATTAAGTAGCCAACGTGGATAATTGTAATTGAAGGCATTTGTTAATATTTCTTTCAAAAACTATAGGCTATTAAGAAGGCAAGTTCTGAAACGTATGAAATTTGTTCAATTTCACTAAGCAAGTTGAGTCATATTTATATGTGAGAGATGAGTTCTAAAGTGGTTTTTTTTCTTCCTCTTCCTTAAGGGGTATTTACTGATACTTTCCTTAAGTCTATTTGTATCTTACATCGATGATTTAAAAGCTATGGTTCTTTTATAATCAGTGGTTATTTCACATCAGGGTAAGTATTTTAGCTCTGCATGTTAAGTTCTGAATGAGTAAATCTGTATGTGATAATTGAACTGGGAAATTGTAAGTATAAGGTTTCTGCATGAGATTGTTAGTGATTGAAATGATTAGTAAATTTGTATGTACAAGAGTAGTATTAGTGAAATTATGTTTCTAAGTAGTGGTTACTGCTAGTTCGATATGGATACCTAGATCTAGAGCTTTCAATTACTGTAGGAAAGTGTAATATCCTAATTTTGGGCCTAGTCGGAATAGTGGTTTCGTGACCACAAAATCCGAGATATAAATAATTATTTTATGATTATTTTAAGGTCTATGATATGATTGCATATTGTGTGAAAGTTTCGTGAAGAAATTTTATGCATAAAGTGCTTAATTTGAAATTTGGGACTAAATTGAATAAATTGCAAAACTTGTGTTCTAGAAGTATTTTGCATAAAATTGAATTAGATTATTAATTAGAGGTCCTTAAAGAGTAATTTTACCAATTTCTAAGTCTATGGACAAAATTGGACATGGAAGGAATTTTGGAAAGTTTAGTAGTAAGGGCATTTTGGTCATTTAGGGGTAAAATGAATTAAAATACAAAATTAAAAGCCAATTTTGCTCATCTTCAACCCCATGGCCGAATATAGCAAGGAGAAACCATGGCTAGGGTTTTTCAAGCTTCCAAGCTCGATTGTAAGTTCGTTCTAGCCTCGTTTTTAATGATTTTTACGTTTTTGGAGTCCCGGTAGCTCGATTTAGCTTATGCTAACAATAATTTAACCTAGGTTTATATTTGGAAAAATACCCATAGGTGAAATTTGTGTATTTTGGTGTTTTATGATAGAATATGAGGTTTTAAATTATGTTAGACAACTTGTGCTACTCGGTTTTAAGTGAAAACGAGCAAAAGGGCTTAATCGGTAAAAATACCTAATAGTCATAAGTACATGTTAGAGTGAGAATTTGATGTTGCCATAGAAGGGAAAAATGATCAGCATGTCATAAAACATAAGAAAATAGGCTGAATTTTAATTTACGAGCTTTGGGGCAAAAGTGTAAATATGCAAAAGTTTAGGGGCAAAATTGTAATTTTTACAAAATATGATTTTGGGTCAATTTGAATAATGTGAGTCCTAATTAGACTATATTTTAAATGATAGAGCAAGGAAAACTGAAATTGGGCTAAAATGGGAAAATACCAAGTTGTGGGCGAAATGGTAAAAATAGCCATTTTCGCATACGAGGTAAGTTCATGTGTAAATAATGTAGCATAATTGTTATTTTTAAGTTATTGATGTTAAATATATGATATGCTGATTTTTATCATGAAATATATGCTTTGTGGTTATTTTCGAATAAAATGCAAGATATGTGTATTATCATTAAATATAAAGTGCTACAGAGTATTGGTTTCGGTATTTTACGGAAGATGGCAAGGATATGTGTTCGAGGAAAATCCCGTTTGAACCTTAGGAATAGATTAGGATACAAGTGACATGTCACTAGGATGGTTGAGCATCCGAACTCGTTGAGTTGAGTCCGAGTTCACTTATGGATGCGAGCGTCCGAACTCGTTGAGTTGAGTCCGAGTTCGTGAGATGTAACTAGGCATCCGAACTCGTTGAGTTGAGTCCGAGTTCACTTATGGATGCGAACGCCCGAGCTCGTTGAGTTGAGTCCGAGTTCGCTTATGGGCGGGTTACATGATTGCTTGATTGAATATGTGGCACTTATGTGCAAGTTATCCATGTATCCGAATTATATTCGATGTGTTCAACGGGTAAAGTTCTACTCAAATGGAGGAATACTCAAGATGAAAGGGACGTATTGGTAAGTGTTGTGAAATGGATAATTTGAACAGGTATGTACTTAACCCTCGGGTTGAAAACTCGATATAACAACAATATGGTAAGATGATAAATGAAAAGGTGATATGAATGTCTTGGTGATGATTATGCAAATGATGTTTTATGTTTGCTTATATGGTTATGTTACTTGCTATTTGCATGTGAGCTTACTAAGCATTTATGCTTACTCCCTCCTTTTCATTCCTTGTAGTGTTGACAAGCCAGCTCGGAAATCGGAAACGGTCGGAGGCACGCTCACACTATCCGTATACCATCTTGGCATAATGGCTTGTATATTTTGAGTATGGCATGTATAGCATCATAATCATTTTGTATATATGGTCTTATGATATGGTTATTGAGTGGTATGGAAATAGAAATGCTTGGTAATGATTAGCCATTGGAATGGCTAATCATGATCATATTTGGTATTATGTATGTCAAATTGCTAGCTAATCCATGGAAACCATGAAATAGGTAAAATTTACCATAAAATAGATTCAGACAGCAGCAGTGACGTGAGTTTGAAAAATCACTAAAAATAGTAGAAATGGAATTAAATAATGAATAAGTTATGGAATCGAAGCTTGATGAGTCTATTTTCATATGGTATAAGCGAAACAGGTATATAAGCTATATTTTATGAGATGTTTAAATTTTTGTAAAACAGGGCCAGAGCGATTTCTGGATCCCCTGTTCTGACTTTGGAAATTCACCATAAATTTTACAAAGATAATTAGAAGTCATGCTTTATATGTACAGATTTCTTATTGAGTCTAGTTTTATTAGAAACAAACGTCATAGTCATTGAAGCTCTATACAGGGAGATATCTGATTCGTAATACACAGAGGTCAGAGTAGTTGAACCCTGAAACAGGGGAGACTTTAACTAATAAACTGTACTAATTGGCCTAACCAAAAATTCTAGAAAAAAATTAGTAGATATATATATGAGTCTAGTTTCAGGAAAAATTTACGGAATTGGATTTCGAGTTTCGTAACTCGAGATATGATTTTTAAAGCAACTGTGATGCAGTTAGCTAGCTTGTCTGGAAATTTTAAAATGAATTGTATGAGCTGTTTAATTAATGAATTAAGTCCGTTAACACCTCGTGTTCGACTTCGGAAACGGTCTCGGCACGGGTGTTACATTTAGTGGTATCAGAGCAGGTTTAGTCGGTTCTCGGACTAACCTAGCATGTGTAAAAGTTTAGCTATACATGCCACTGATCTGTGATAGTGTGATGTCTTCCGACGCGTATAAGTACCGTCTTATTTAGACAGGGTACTCTCCAACCGAGCTGCGCCAACCATGTTCAATGTTAAGTAAAGGTATTTGAGTAAAATTATGATTATGATAAGTCTCGGTTCAGAAAAGTATGAATAAAGGTTCATGATACATATGTGATAATATGTGAGATGAAAGTTCATGTTGTGATAAATATTCATATTTGCTTAATGCTCATATGATGTAGTGTATGTGGCTTACTTGATAAGATGAACGGAATAAATAGAAAGTAGTAGAGGTATGAATAAAGGTCATAATATTATGATACTGAATGAAAATGTCCTTGTCTTGATTGGATGTCGAATGTTGATGAATGTTAATGGTATATAATTTTTATGAGGTAAAGGATTATAATGAAATGAACTTATCTATGTTAAATTGCTGGACTGAATTGTATGATTGTAATGATATGTACATGATGATGCACGAAATGAAAGTTGTGATTGTGATGCAAATATCTATGTTTGTTTGGCCTTATATAATGTCATGAGCATGAATTAATTTAATTAAATGAATGGATAAGTAAAGCTGTCTAGAAAACATAGAATGTATGCATAAGTATATTGTCTAAATGGGACAATACGAAAATTGGTGTAAGCCAACATGAATGAATGACATGATTTTGATGATGTTACTATGATGATGGAAGTTGTGTCATATGTGTATGTATAAGAAAGTCGAGTCAGAGGTCCTACAACCCCTCCCCCTTACCGAAGTGGTACTTATAATGGAATTTCATGAGATTTGTATTGAATAAGTTTCCGGTTGAGAACCCAAAGAGTACAGTGATAGAATAATTATAAGTATGATCCGAGATTGAAAATGAGCTGATAAGTAAAGTCGAGCAGAAAGTATCGATTGATATAAAGATTATTGGAATTATGCCTTTGTCCCGATTAGAGAAGGAATTCTCTTTGGTAAATCGAAATTTATTGAATGACCTTCTTTAGTGAATGGTTTAATATGAAATTTGTGACGGCAGAACTAGTTGGGGAAATGATATTTCAAATGTGAATTATCCGAGTGTGACGATTATGACCGGACAGATTTAGCGATCTCTTTGAGATGTTCTATGTGTTCACCCGTTCTCGAAATATTTCTATGGCTATTGATCTTTGAAGAAATTCTTGTTATATGGGAATGTCTTCTAATTCGGTGTTGGATGAAAGCATTGGTAGTCTGACTGGTTTATAATTTATATTGCTCTATTTTATCGGGTATTCTATTTCATTTAAATCGATAAGAATTGATGAGAGAATTCATATGATATTATGATTCTTTCTTCTACTTGATGCTTCATCGATATATATGTATGGGAAGATATATTGATCTTGTTATATTTGATTTCAGTGGGATTAAATAATGTTTTCTTTTAGACTTTCTTTCTTTGAAGAATTATCGGGGTATTCCGTATTTTCTCTATGAGTTTGGTTTTCGATTCTCTGGCATAGTATCGTATCTTGGGTTTCTTTATCCTGGATCTCTTTATTCTGGATTTATTTATTCCGGGTTTCTCTATCTTGGATTTCTTTATTCGGTTTTCTTGTTATCTTTGTTCCATAATTTGTCAATTATGACTCATGTTCGAAGTGGGTTCTTCTGCTCGTGATAATCATGTCAAATATGACTATACTTCTAATTTGATCTTGGTAATGTGGTAATTTTAGTATTGGGATTTTTTCTAATTTCTGTGTAAGGATTTGACATCAGTAAAGGCATAGGTGATAAAAGCGGGAGTTTTAGTCGGTATGGTAAATTATTTATTTGAAAGATTTCATGTGACAATTATGTCGGATTATTTTCCCAAGTTTGATAATAGAATTTCATTTTGTGCAGATCAATGAGTAAATAGTTTGAACGAGAAGTCTATATTTATTAGAAAGAGTTGGATATTAGTTTAAGTCACTACGAATGATAAGGTTTCCATCTTGTGAAAGCTGAAAAGTTTATTACATGTTGACAGAGTTCGGATAGATGAGAATATTGGTAACCGAAGCGTCTGAACTAGACTAGTCTACATTGAGCAAAGACTTTCTGACTTTCAGTAATGTATTGTTGTATGAATTGTGATGTGTTTCAAGACGGTGAGGTAATGTGATAGTTTAGAGCATCGATGTTACATAAAATCGGAGTTGTTAAAGGGTTAAAGCCGAGCATTGGGATCTATCAAAATTATCCTTGTCAATGTTGATATTGGGATGGAAATGAGAAGGATTATTCTTGAGGCCATATCGAATTATTTTATGGCGGAAAGAGGAAAATGTGATGTATCCTATTGTTAAATGTTTGGCGAGATCTATAAATCACATCAGTATTGAATGAATTCCTACTCATCGATTCATGGAATTTCGGTCTCTTTGATTGTTGGATTTCTTGGAATTCGGTCTCCATTAAATCAAGTTGAGATCCGGGTTTTATGTAATGATATCATGGGAAATTGAGAAGGGTTGAAAATTTAAGAACAGTTGAGAGTTGAGACTGTAGCTTTTAGATCATATGAGAAATTGAAGAGATGTATTGGAGGTACAGTCTAAGTGCAAGTTCATCGGCACCAAATATGAGATTAAAAGTGAAGACCACTTTTACGGTAAGATTTTGGGACGAAAATCCTCGAAGGGGAGAGTTGTAATATCTAATTTTGGGCCTAGTCGGAATAGTGGTTTCGTGACCACAAAATCCGAGATATAAATAATTATTTTATGATTATTTTAAGGTCTATGATATGATTGCATATTGTGTGAAAGTTTCGTGAAGAAATTTTATGCATAAAGTGCTTAATTTGAAATTTGGGACTAAATTGAATAAATTGCAAAACTTGTGTTCTAGAAGTATTTTGCATAAAATTGAATTAGATTATTAATTAGAGGTCCTTAAAGAGTAATTTTACCAATTTCTAAGTCTATGGACAAAATTGGACATGGAAGGAATTTTGGAAAGTTTAGTAGTAAGGGCATTTTGGTCATTTAGGGGTAAAATGAATTAAAATACAAAATTAAAAGCCAATTTTGCTCATCTTCAACCCCATGGCCGAATATAGCAAGGAGAAACCATGGCTAGGGTTTTCAAGCTTCCAAGCTCGATTGTAAGTTCGTTCTAGCCTCGTTTTAATGATTTTTACGTTTTGGAGTCCGTAGCTCGATTTAGCTTATGCTAACAATAATTTAACCTAGGTTTATATTTGGAAAAATACCCATAGGTGAAATTTGTGTATTTTGGTGTTTTATGATAGAATATGAGGTTTTAAATTATGTTAGACAACTTGTGCTACTCGGTTTTAAGTGAAAACGAGCAAAAGGGCTTAATCGGTAAAAATACCTAATAGTCATAAGTACATGTTAGAGTGAGAATTTGATGTTGCCATAGAAGGAAAAATGATCAGCATGTCATAAAACATAAGAAAATAGGCTGAATTTTAATTTACGAGCTTTGGGGCAAAAGTGTAAATATGCAAAAGTTTAGGGCAAAATTGTAATTTTACAAAATATGATTTTGGGTCAATTTGAATAATGTGAGTCCTAATTAGACTATATTTTAAATGATAGAGCAAGGAAAACTGAAATTGGGCTAAAATGGGGAAAATACCAAGTTGTGGATTGAAATGGTAAAATAGCCATTTTAGCATACGAGGTAAGTTCATGTGTAAATAATGTAGCATAATTGTTATTTTTAAGTTATTGATGTTAAATATATGATATGCTGATTTTATCATGAAATATATGCTTTGTGGTTATTTTGAATAAAATGCAAGATATGTGTATTATCTGTTAAATATAAAGTGCTACCGAGTATTGGTTTCGGTATTTTACGGAAGATGGCAAGGATATGTGTTCGAGGAAAATCCGTTTGAACCTTAGGAATAGATTAGGATACAAGTGACATGTCACTAGGATGGTTGAGCATCCGAACTCGTTGAGTTGAGTCCGAGTTCACTTATGGATCTGGCGTCCGAACTCGTTGAGTTGAGTCCGAGTTCGTGAGATGTAACTAGGCATCCGAACTCGTTGAGTTGAGTCCGAGTTCACTTATGGATCTGAACGCCTGAGCTCGTTGAGTTGAGTCCGAGTTCGCTTATGGGCGGGTTACATGATTGCTTGATTGAATATGTGGCACTTATGTGCAAGTTATCCATGTATCCGAATTATATTCGATGTGTTCAACGGGTAAAGTTCTACTCAAATGGAGGAATACTCAAGATGAAAGGGACGTATTGGTAAGTGTTGTGAAATGGATAATTTGAACAGGTATGTACTTAACCCTAGGGTTGAAAACTCGATATAACAACAATATGGTAAGATGATAAATGAAAAGGTGATATGAATGTCTTGGTGATGATTATGCAAATGATGTTTTATGTTTGCTTATATGGTTATGTTACTTGCTATTTGCATGTGAGCTTACTAAGCATTTATGCTTACTCCTCCTTTTCATTCCTTGTAGTGTTGACAAGCCAGCTCGAAATCGGAAGCGGTCGGAGGCACGCTCACACTATCCGTATACCATCTTGGCATAATGGCTTGTATATTTTGAGTATGGCATGTATAGCATTATAATCATTTTGTATATATGGTCTTATGATATGGTTATTGAGTGGTATGGAAATAGAAATGCTTGGTAATGATTAGCCATTGGAATGGCTAATCATGATCATATTTGGTATTATGTATGTCAAATTGCTAGCTAATCCATGGAAACCATGAAATAGGTAAAATTTACCATAAAATAGATTCAGACAGCAGCAGTGACGTGAGTTTGAAAAATCACTAAAAATAGTAGAAATGGAATTAAATAATGAATAAGTTATGGAATCGAAGCTTGATGAGTCTATTTTCATATGGAATAAGCGAAACAGGTATATAAGCTATATTTTATGAGATGTTTAAATTTTTGTAAAACAGGGCCAGAGCGATTTCTGGATCCCTGTTCTGACTTTGGAAATTCACCATAAATTTTACAAAGATAATTAGAAGTCATGCTTTATATGTACAGATTTCTTATTGAGTCTAGTTTTATTAGAAACAAACGTCATAGTCATTGAAGCTCTATACAGGAGATATCTGATTCGTAATACACAAAGGTCAGAGTAGTTGAACCCTGAAACAGGGAGACTTTAACTAATAAACTGTACTAATTGGCCAAACCAAAATTCTAGAAAAAATTAGTAGATATATATATGAGTCTAGTTTCAGGAAAAATTTACGAATTGGATTTCCAGTTTCGTAACTCGAGATATGATTTTTAAAGCAACTGTGATGCAGTTAGCTAGCTTGTCTGGAAATTTTAAAATGAATTGTATGAGCTGTTTAATTAATGAATTAAGTCCGTTAACACCTCGTGTTCGACTTCGGAAACGGTCTCGGGTACGGGGTGTTACAGAAAGGATCAGGTGAGTCTCTACTCTGACTCTTACATGTATACTGTTCATACTGGAGTATAACTATATGAAAGTAATCAAATTGGAATCTGGAAATCTTGGATAGTATAGTATGAACATGATACTTTACAACTATAGGAATAAAGTTATGATTAGATTACGATATAAGTTAGTCTACTTGAAAATAAGTTCTATAAGATGTATGAAGAGTATTATGAAATTATGAAATCTTGGGTCTGGGATGTGTCTGGTTCGTAGAGTTTGTAAAGTGAGCCAAGTCACCGCGATGGTAAATAAGGAAGCTGTCGGGATAGTAAACATGAACTCTGTAACACCCCAATCCCGTGACCGTTACCGGAAATCGAATACGAGGTGTTACCGAGCTTACTTCATTTATTTCCCCCTATTTATTATTATTTTTTTTGTTTCAGGCAAGCTGGCTAACTGTGTCACTGTCACCTTAAAAATCATATCTTGAGTTCTACAACTCGAAAATCAGTTTCGTGATTTTTCCCTGAAACTAGACTCATATATCCATCTACAAATTTTTTTCTAGAATTTTTGGTTGGGCCAATTAGTACAGTTTATTAGTTAAATTCTCCCCTGTTCCAGGGTGCGACTACACTGACCTTCATGCATTACGACCTGGATATCTCCCTGTACAGGGCTTCAATACTGATTCCGTATGTTTCTATAGAAACTAGACTCAAAAATAAATCTATACATCTATGGAATGACTTCTAAATATCTCGGGTTAATTTATAATGAATTTCCAAAGTCGGAACAGGGAATCCAGAAACCGTTCTGGCCCTGTTTCACGAAAACCTAAATATCTCTTAACATACAACTCATATGACCGTTTCGCTTCTTCCATACGAAAGTAGATTCATCAAGGTTCATTTACATAATTTATTCACTATTTAATTCCATTCCTACTATTTTTAGTGATTTTTCACATCCACATCGCTGCTGCTGTCAGCATCTGCCTTTAAGGTAGACTTTACCTATTTCATAATTTCCATGATTCAATTAGCCCTTTTTGCATGCATAGCACAAAGTATAATCATGATTAACCATTCCAATGGCTAATCGTTTTCAAACATTTCCATACCTCTTAGTGATCAACATACAAACGATTATAGTACTATGCTAAAAGCATTATATAAGCCATTTTCGCATGGCTATCCAAAGTTGTACATACCAAAGTTCAAACAAACATAATAGCCTATACATGCGAAATGTTCTCTTAGACCATCTAAGAAGAAGATACCAAAAAGTTGCTAGTCGGTGTGATGACTTGATGACGGTCCCGAATACGCAAAAGTTGAGTCCAAGAATCCTAAAATAGGTGACAAGCAAACACCGAATGAGTATATAACTCAGTAAGTCATAAGCAATGCACTACCAACCATTAATAACATTATCACAAGAGGAAACAAAATGGAACGAGGCTAATTATTCCATTCAAACCGAACTATACCATAGTTCCTTAGACCTTTCGATTCAATCTCATACCAAGTTACACATTCACATTCCATATACTAATCAATAGGATATTTGAGGCATTTTTATACACCATTTTGTTTTCGTTACAATCATACGACTACATGACCTTTCACTTATTCCACGATAATTCTTATGTATGTGACTTCAATTAAAATTGTCACATGGGTTCAAAACTTACCAAGCTCAACTCCAAATATAAACATAGTGCCTATTAGCCATGAACTCAAGGTACTTACCCGATCCGCTGTCCGTCGTCAACTCAATAATGTCGCTTTTCGGTGTCAATAGTGATTCAAAAGCATATAGTGAGTCCGCACACTTAGTGCTATATAATCAACTCGCACACTTAGTGCTATATGATTAAACTCGCACACTTAGTGCTGTACAAATTTCAAACCCGCACACTTAGTGCCATTCTCATGATCACAAATGTTTATACCCGCACACTTAGTGCCGAAATCAACAACTCAATACATCTCACCTCTTTTCTTTTCATTCAATCCTCTCATCACCACATACATACATGTATATAAATTTATCATTCCTTTCGGCATAATTACATAGACATTATGTCTATTTAAATCAATACAAAATATATGCTTAGTGACCTACCTTGTGTTGGGTAAAATAGTTCCAAGTCGGCTACTCGATGACCTTCGTCTTTCCCTTGCTTGATTCTCCTTCTTTAACTCCTTGAGCTTAATCAATAAATCAACTAGTTTAACCATCTTGCTGAACATTCATAATTCAATTACACATGCATATGTATGTTTGTATATTCAGCAACCATCCTCACTAATTACCCATTTAGTCGATTATACACATAATTAAAGGTAACATCACGAACGGGCATACTTATGTATATTTATACATATATATATACACTTCCAAATGGGCATCACAATTAGATTTAACACCACCTTCATACTCAATTAGATGGCCGAATGTATGTATATATATACAATGTCAACTATAACATCTTTTAAACACCTAATTTCATCTCATGAACACTTAATCAAATTTTCCTAATCTAGCATATATTTTCACATCTATTTGTATCATCATGTAAATTCACATATAACTACATTTCTTAAGTTCTACATCTTAATGCCCATTATAGCCACTCCCATGGTCTAAATCTAACAATCGGCAACACCTACCTTTTCACTATGTTTGCCGAATACTCATTCTCTTCTTAGTCCTAAACTCGGCACTTCCAACAAATTAACTTAACAATTCCAACTTTCATGCTAACATCCCAAGTAACTTAACACATCCATATAACTAACATGTTAATAGCTTCAAGGTATCAACTAAAATTTTTAAGCTTCTTTGTCAAATCCCAATTCTCCAACAACCCCAAATCCAACCATGGGATAGATAGAATTCAAACTAACAACTAAAACATGCATGAGTCTCATGGGCAACATCAAACATACCTTGGTCTAGCAACTACCATGGCTGATTTTCTCAAGCTCTTCCCCCCCTTCTTCTTAGGACATTCGGCCAAGCAAAGAAAATGAAAGGATGGACACTTTTTTTTCTTTTCTTTGTTTTCATCATATTCCTTTTTCATTATTTTATTCTTTCTAACATAACCACTAACTAAACATGTTTGCAACATGTTTCCACTCATAGCATGGCCGGCCATCATGCTTAACTTTTGGGTAAATTGACATGCAAACCCATCATTTTCACATTATGCATTAATAGCCCACTTTACATTTGCCTAGCACATTTCTAGATTTTCTCACATAAGTCCTATTTGATAAAATTCACTTACAATTAACAAAATCCAAACATGAAATTTTCACACATGTATATGTACATATAATGAGCATCAACTATAACGGTCAATTATTTTTATGTCTCGGTTTAGTGGTCCCGAAACCACTTTCCGACTAGGGTCAATTTAGGGCTGTCACAACTCTCCCCCACTTAAGAAATTTTCGTCCCCGAAAATCTTACCGGTAAATAGGTTTGGGTATCGCTCTTTCATAGAGTTCTCAGGTTCCCATGTAGCTTCTTCCATTCCATGTTTGAGCCATAACACTTTCACTAACGGAACCCTTTTGTTTCGCAACTCTTTCACTTCACGAGCTAGGATACGGATCGGTTCTTCTTCATAACTCATATCGGCTTGAATTTCAATCTCGGAGGGGTTTATTACATGCGAAGGATCGGATCGGTAACGTCGAAGCATCGAAACATGAAAAACGTTACAAATCCTTTCAAGTTCAGGGGGCAAGATCAATCTATACGCAACTGGACCAATTCGTTCGGAGATTTCGTATGGCCCAATGAACCTCGGACTTAGTTTGCCCTTACGGCCAAATCTGAGTATCTTTTTCCAAGGTGAGACCTTAAGAAACACTTTGTCTCCAACCTGATACTCGATATCCTTTCGTTTTAAATCCGCATACGATTTCTGACGGTCTGTGGCTGCCTTCAGACTTTCACGAATTATTTTTACTTTCTGTTCAGCATCTTTAATCAAATCCACTCGAAAATTTTACTTTCACCGAGCTCGGTCCAAAACAATGGCCGTACGGCATTTTCGACCGTACAAAGCCTCGTAAGGTGCCATCTTAATACTTGACTGAAAACTATTGTTGTAAGCGAATTCAATCAAAGGTAAATACCGTTCCCATGAACCACTAAACTCGAGGATGCAACATCTCAACATATCCTCAAGTATCTGAATTATCCGCTCGGATTGACCATCGGTTTGGGGGTGAAAAGCGGTGCTAAAATGCAACTTGGTACCCAAGGCTTCTTGAAATTTCTTCCAAAATCGTGAGGTGAATCTCGGATCTCTATCCGACACAATAGAAATCGGTACCCCATGTAATCTCACAATCTGAGAAACATACAATTCAGCTAGTTTATCCAATGAAAAATCCGTACGTACGGGGATAAAATGAGCCGACTTAGTCAGTCTATCAACAACAACCCAAATCGCATCTTTCTTACTTGTCGACAATGGCAACCAAGACACAAAATCCATCGTGACTCGATCCCATTTCCATTCAGGTATCATGATCGGCTGAAGTAAACCCGTAGGCACCTGATGTTCCGCCTTTACTTGCTGACATATCAAACACTTCGAAACAAAATCGGAAATGTCTCGTTTCATACCATGCCACCAAAGCGGCGTCTCGGATCGTTGTACATTTTCGTACTCCACTGGTGAATCGACATTCGGCTACAATAAGCCTCGTTCGAATCATCGAAATGAGTTCGAATTTCTTGGAACACACAAATGACTTCGAACCTCAAGCGATCGTCATTATCAATTTGAAACTCGATTCCATATTCGAACACATTCAGCCCGTCTTGCAACCAACTCATCGTCGACTTTACGAGCTTCACGAATTTGATGAATCAATAATGGTTTGGCCTTTAATTCGGCTATTAACCATTGTCGGGTAGAAACAGACAAGTGTACATTCATTGCTCGTAAAGCAAACAGTGATTTCCGGCTTAAGGCGTCCGCAACCACATTAGCCTTTCCCGGGTGATAATCAATGACCAGCTCATAATCTTTCAACAACTCAAGCCAACGTCTTTGTCGCAGATTTAAGTCTCTTTGAGTCATCAAATATTTGAGACTTTTGTGATCCGAAAATACATGGCACTTCTCACCAAATAAGTAATGTCGCCATATTTTCAAAGCGAATACGATGGCGCTAATTCGAGATCATGGGTCGGATAATTTTTCTCATGTGGCTTTAATTGTCTCGACGCATAGGCCACAACTCGACCTTCTTGCATCAACACGCAACCTAACCCAAGTAGGGAGGCGTCACTATAGATGACAAACTCTTTGCCTGATTCGGGCTGCACTAAAATTGGGGCTTCAGTCAAATAAGTTTTCAGTTGATCAAAACTTTTCTGACATTTTTCCGTCCATTCGAACTTAATATCTTTTGAAGTAACCGTCATGGGTGTGGCTATCATCGAGAAACCTTTACAAACCGTCCGTAGTAACGGCGAGTCCCAAAAGCTCGAACCTCGATAATATTTCTCGGAGGCTTCCAGTTAAGTATGGCTGAAATTTTGTTCGGTCAACTCGTATACCGATGAGATACCACATGGCCCAAGAAGCTAACCTCTCTTAACCGAACTCACGATTCTTGAACTTAGCATATAACTGCTTATCCGTAAAATTTGCAACACTAATCTCGGTGCTCGGCATGTTCGGTCTCATCTCTTGAGTAGACCAAGATGTCGTCAATGAGCACAACTACGAACCGTCCAAAATCATCTCGAAGATCTGATTCATCAAATCCATAAATACCGCAGGGCATTGTGAGCCCAAACGGCATCACTAAGAATTCGTGAGTGGCCGTATCTCGCTTAAAGCGGTTTTGGGTATATCCGAATCTCGAATCCAGAATCGATAATAACCCGATCTCAAATCTATCTTTGAAAACACTGAGGCTCCCTTTAGTTGATCAAACAAATCATCAATACGCGGTAACGGATATTTATTCTTTATTGTCACTTTGTTCAGCTGGCGATAGTCGATGCACAACCTCATGGTTCCGTCCTTCTTTTTCACAAACAATACTGGTGCACCCCAAGGTGAGAAACTTGGTCGAGCGAAACCTCTATCCGTCAATTCTTGCAACTGAGCTTTCAACTCTTTTAACTCGGTTGGTGCCATTCGATACGGAGCTATCGAAATCGGCGTAGTCCCAGGTACAAGCTCAATGCCAAACTCTACCTCCCGAACAGGTGGTAAACCCGGTAATTCTTCGAGAAAAACGTCTGGGTATTCACAAACCACCGGCACAGATTCGGGTTTCTTTTCTAACTCTTTGTCATCAAGTACATATGCAAGGTATGCTTCGCACCCTTTTCTTACATATTTCTGAGCCAACATTGATGATATTACAGCTGGCAACCCTTTTAAGTCCGTAGACTCAACTCGGATTATCTCGTTATTTGCGCACCTTAAATCAATGGTTTTTCTTTTGCAACTCACCACTGCGTCATATACGGTCAACCAGTCCATACCAAGAATAACATCAAATTCATCAAATGGTAAAAGCATCAAATCGGCCGGAAAACAGGATTCTCGGATCATTAGAGGGCATCTCTTACACACTTTGTCAACAAGCACATATTGACCCAAAGGATTTGACACTCGAATTACGAACTCAGTAGACTCAATAGGCAGAGTCTTACTGGATGCTAAAGTCTCACATACATAAGAATGAGTAGAGCCAGGGTCGATTAATGCAATTACATTAGTGTCAAAAAGAGTGAAAGTACCAGTGATAACATCAGGGGAGGATGCTTCCTCTCGTGCACGGATGGCATATGCCCTAGCAGGAGTACGGGTCTCAGATCGAATAGCCGTATCAGAGGCCCATCTCTGACTACCACCCCTACCTCCTGAAATTCTTGATGGTCTACCTCTAGCTGTCATCCCACTAGGTCTTGCACCTTGCATCCTATTCTTCTCATCAAGCTCCGTGCAATCTCTAATGAAGTGGTCCTTCGAACCGCATCCGTAGCAGGCCCTGTTAGTAGACTTACCCCAACATTCACCTATGTGTCGTCTTCCACATTGGGGGCATTCAGGTTTCTCTTGGCGATTATTGCCCACACTAGCTACCGAAGTAGCTCGGGAGTCCGTCGATGGTCGTGCTCTAATGGAAATTCCCGCAGTCGTCCTCGATTTAATAGTGTCCTCCCTGAACTTCTTTACAGCCGAGAATGGAGCTTTACCCATCGATCTTTTACGATAGTCTCTAGCTTCAAATTTAGCCTTCTTCTTCTCCTTTCCAAGTTCTTCCGCCTTGCAGGCTCGTTCAACTAGTGTTACGAATTCTTTTATCTCCAAAATACCCACTAATAGCTTTAAATCTTCATTCAATCCTTCTTCAAATCTCTTCCACATAGCAGCCTCATCAGCCACACACTCCCGGGCATACCAACTGAGCCTTACGAACTCATGTTCGTATTCAGATACTGTCATACAGCCTTGCTTGAGTTCCAAGAATTCCTTACGCTTTTGATCGATGAATCGTTGACTAATATATTTCTTTAGAAATTCTGTTTGAAAGAAATCCCAAGTAACTCGTTCGTTTGGGACTATGGAAATCAAAGTCCTCCACCAATAGTAAGCTGAGTCTCGCAACAAGGATATAGCACACTTTAGACATTCATCGGGTGTGCATGACAGTTCATCAAACACCCGAATGGTGTTATCAAGCTAGAACTCGCCCTTTCGGCATCATCGGTAACTATGGCCTTGAACTCCTCATTTGCGCTTCCTAATCAAGTCTACAGGTGGCTTACTCAGCCTCACAGGATCAGTAACTGATGGCATTATGGGCTCTTGGGGTGGATTATTCAAATTCGGGAATTGTTGGACAGCCGGTGTAACACCCCGAACCCGAGACCATCACCGGTGTCAGACACGAGGGGTTAACAAGCCAAGTTCACATGTTTTGCCCACCAATTTGGCATTTCCAGTCAGGCTGGAAGACTGCATCACCGTCGCCTTAAAAATCATATCTCGAGTTTCAAAACTCGGAAACTGGTTTCGTAAATTTTCCCTGAATTTACACTCATATATCCATCCATGGATTTATTTCTAGAATTTTTGGTCGGGCCAATTGGTACAGTTTATTAGTTAAAGTCACCCATGTTACAGGGATCGACTGCTCTGACCTTCTCGCGGTATAACTTGAATATCTCTCTGTAAAGGGATTTAATTCTGGTGCCGTTTGTTTCTAATGAAACTAGACTCAAAATGGAATCTGTACATATAAGGTATGTCTCCTAATTCTTTCTGGATAATTTACAGTGAATTTTTAAAGTTGCGACAGGGGACCCAGAAACCATTCTGGCCCTGTTTCACAATAGCTTCAATATCTCTTAACATGTAACTCCTATGATCATTTCGCTTCTTCCATATGAAAATAGACTCATTAAGGTTCATTTACATAGCTTATTCACTATTTAATACCATTCCTACAATTTTGGTGATTTTTCACATTCACGTCACTGCAGCTGGCAGCATCTGTTTTAAGGTAGGTCTTATCTATTTTTTGTAGTCTCCATCAACCAACTAGTCTTGCCATACATAGGTTCACATATGATCATTTTAACCATACCAATGGCTGATCATGTGACCAACACTCCCATTCCGATCCATAATCACATCATGACACCATATATATACATTCAAACCACAAATAGTCTAAGTTCATGCTTCCTTTTACGAGCCATTTTCGCATGGCCGTATACATATCATCGCCACATTTTTAAACCAACAAGGGTAGTCCTATACATGCCATTTCAAAGTTCAACCAAAATTTATACCAAAATAGAGGCGTGGATAGTGTGGATGACTTCGACTTTATTGATCCCGAATCCGTTTGCTATCGGCGAAATCTATAAACAGAGAGCCAAAGCAACGGGTAAGCATTTTATGCTTAGTAAGTCTCAAGGAATATAATCAGCTTTAATTAAAGCAATACATTCACATAACCAAATGCATCATTTCATTAATGCACATTCACATAATCGTACTTACTTCACCATCCCAACACTTATGTTCATACACAAATAACGGCTTCATTAAGGCCGATAACTCGCTCCATCATAGGAGCGGATATTCATACGCTCTTACTCCTAGCGCAAAGCACACACCGCACTTACCTTGTCATTGGGAAATTTCACAAGTGCATTAGCTGAAATTTTCCAGCAAGCTTATAATTTTCAAATCACATACCTTCGGAGTTTAACGGACGTCGCTACTCGTTCAATCGCCCGGGACATAGCCGGATATGGTAACCCGCACCAAGGCCTCACGGACTTAACCGGATATCACAATTGCACAAATGCCTTGGTCTTAGCCGGATAGAATGACTTCGCACGAATGCCTTGGTCTTAGCCCGGATATAGCCACTAGCACCATTGCCTTGGTCTTAACCGGTTATAATTTCCAGCATAATTGTCTTGGGCTTAGCCCAGGATATCATTCAATTTCTCATGCACACATACATCAATAATCATTGGACATACATATTTCATTTTCGTTACTAAGGCTCAAACACAATTATAATCATTAGCATAATTGCCTTGGGACTTAGCCGGGTATCATTCGAATACTCATACACACATAAATCAATAATCAATACATCCATATTTCATTCCACATAATTCAATTAAGGTCACTTCTTGAGGACTTACCTCGGATGTTGTCGAGCGGCTTTTACGGCTATTCGATCACTTTTTCCTTCCCTTGTCCAATTGTGGACCTCTTAGCTCTTGAGCTAATTCAAACAAATTCAATTTATTAAAACCTCATTGTGCTAGCTTATGGCGAATATGACAAGGAATTTAAATGGTCATATGGCCACTCTTTAGCTTGAATACACAATGGTCATGCACATTTTATACTACATCAAGCAATTCAATACAATTTATTTAAGCATCAAGGAAATGCTAAGGCCTTCAATAGGCTACCCAAGGCCGAATATTCATGTACATGTTGAGGCCAATTATGCACTTAATACCTCACAAAACAGCATGCATTTTACTAGTTAATGCTTTGCATATTGTGGCTCAAAACTTATAATATAGCATCAAGCACTTATATGTGTGCTAGGCCGATTTGTGCTTGCAATTTCACAATTATTCTTCAACATCTTCTTCTTTAAACAAACTTATTCATCACTTCCTTCATAACCAAAACATCATGTGCAAACATATATATACATATATGAGCATGGCGAATTTCAAGGTGTCCATAGCCATCCAAAACACAAATTTTAACTAACATGCAAGAAGCATGAACCATGCTCATGAATGCATCATGGCGAATATGACAATCATGCTCCTTTTCAACTTCAATCATGATAAAACAAAAGAAAGCTCAAAATCTTACTCAAGAGTAGACAATCCATCATTGCATGCATCATCATCAAGCTTCACACTTAGCATGCAATGGCTTTATCACCATAACAACTTT
This sequence comes from Gossypium arboreum, assembly GCF_025698485.1. NCBI lineage: Eukaryota > Viridiplantae > Streptophyta > Magnoliopsida > Malvales > Malvaceae > Gossypium > Gossypium arboreum. Next base: position 71,889,892 of record NC_069081.1, read on the forward strand.
GGCCAAATACCATTTCCATGGCTTAACAAAGATTTGAGCCATGGCTAACATGCACATCAAGTTAGCAACCAAAACATGCATGAAACTCCTAACACAACCTCATACATACCTTAATCTTGATGCAAACTTAGCCAAATCTCCTTCTAGATCTCTTCCAAACCAAGCATGAAGCAAAAATCCTCCTTCTTCCTTAGTTTTGGCTCAAAGAAAGGATGAACAAAATTTTTTCTTTCCTTCTCTACAACTCACGGCAATGGGGGGATTACCATACTCACACACATTTTTTTTCATTTTTATCACCCATACACCTTTGTTTATTATTTCACCCTAATGCACCAACAAAACATGTTTCATGACATGTTTAGCCCATCCTCCTTGTCATGGCCGCCACCACCTATAAAGGGGAATTTGACATGCAAGTCCATTATTTTGCATGCATGCTTTAATTAGTCATCACACATTTCCTATCATACTTTCAAAGTTCATTACTAAGTCCTTTCTTGTGGAATTCACCCTTATAACACTAAATCAATCATCATAAAATGTCATACATGAGCACACACATATTATAGGCATCAAAATAAATTTTTAATTATTTTTGTGCCTCGGTTTTGTGGTCCCGAGACCACCTTCCGACTAGGGTCAATTTTGGGCTGTCACAGCCGGATTGGTTCGGGCATATTGCGCGACCCACTCATTCATCATGGTAAAAAAGGCTGGTTTAGCCCCCTCACCTTGATTATTCGCAGATGACTGAGGTTCAACAGGCGGCGTCCCTTGTGCAGGAGCAGCCGCTACACTTTCAACGTCATCCGCCAAGGTTCTCTCTACACCGGGATCCATTTACTAATCAAAACAAAAATTTTAACCGTCAGAAGTCATCACACATTTAAACATTAACATTAAGGCATGTATAGCTAGACTCATACGCGCTATGGTAGTCCTAGAACCGACTAAACCATAGCTCTAATACCAATCAAATGTAACACCCCAATCTCGTGACCGTTACCGGAAATCAAATACGAGGTGTTACCGAGCTTACTTCATTTATTTCCCCCTATTTATTAATTTTTTTTTTGTTTCAGGCAAGCTGGCTAACTGTGTCACTGTCACCTTAAAAATCATATCTTGAGTTCTACAACTCGAAAATCAGTTTCGTGATTTTTCCCTGAAACTAGACTCATATATCCATCTACAAATTTTTTTCTAGAATTTTTGGTCAGGCCAATTAGTACAGTTTATTAGTTAAATTCTCCCCTGTTCCAGGGTGCGACTACACTGACCTTCATGCATTACGACCTGGATATCTCCCTGTACAGGGCTTCAATACTGATGCCGTATGTTTCTATAGAAACTAGACTCAAAAATAAATCTATACATATATGGAATGACTTCTAAATGTCTCGGGTTAATTTATAATGAATTTCCAAAGTCGGAACAGGGAATCCAGAAACCGTTCTGGTCCTGTTTCATGAAAACCTAAATATCTCTTAACATACAACTCATATGACCATTTCGCTTCTTCCATACGAAAGTAGATTCATCAAGGTTCATTTACATAATTTATTCACTATTTAATTCCATTCCTACTATTTTTAGTGATTTTTCACATCCACATCGCTGCTGCTGTCAGCATCTGCCTTTAAGGTAGACTTTACCTATTTCATAATTTCCATGATTCAATTAGCCCTTTTTGCATGCATAGCACAAAGTATAATCATGATTAACCATTCCAATGGCTAATCGTTTTCAAACATTTCCATACCTCTTAGTGATCAACATACAAACGATTATAGTACTATGCTAAAAACGTATATAAGCCATTTTCGCATGGCTATCCAAAGTTGTACATACCAAAGTTCAAACAAACATAATAGCCTATACATGCCGAAATGTTCTCTTAGACCATCTAAGAAGAAGATACCAAAAAGTTGCTAGTCAGTGTGATGACTTCGATGACGGTCCCGAATACGCAAAAGTTGAGTCCAAGAATCCTAAAATAGGTAACAAGCAAACACCGAATGAGTATATAACTCAGTAAGTCATAAGCAATGCACTACCAACCATTAATAACATTATCACAAGAGGAAACAAAATGGAACGAGGCTAATTATTCCATTCAAACCGAACTATACCATAGTTCCTTAGACCTTTCGATTCAATCTCATACCAAGTTACACATTCACATTCCATATACTAATCAATAGGATATTTGAGGCATTTTTATACACCATTTTGTTTTCGTTACAATCATACGACTACATGACCTTTCACTTATTCCACGATAATTCTTATGTACATGACTTCAATTAAAATTGTCACATGGGTTCAAAACTTACCAAGCTCAACTCCAAATATAAACATAGAGCCTATTAGCCATGAACTCAAGGTACTTACCCGATCCGCTGTCCGTCGTCAACTCAATAATGTCGCACACTCAGTGTCAATAGTGATTCAAAAGCATATAGTGAGTCCGCACACTTAGTGCTATATAATCAACTCGCACACTTAGTGCTATATGATCAAACTCGCACACTTAGTGCTGTACAAATTTTAAACCCGCACACTTAGTGCCATTCTCATGATCACAAATGTTTATACCCACACACTTAGTGCCGAAATCAACAACTCAATACATCTCACCTCTTTTCTTTTCATTCAATCCTCTCATCACCACATACATACATGTATATAAATTTATCATTCCTTTCGGCATAATTACATAGACATTATGTCTATTTAAATCAATACAAAATATATGCTTAGTGACCTACCTTGTGTTGGGTAAAATAGTTCCAAGTCGGCTACTCGATGACCTTCGTCTTTCCCTTGCTTGATTCTCCTTCTTTAACTCCTTGAGCTTAATCAATAAATCAACTAGTTTAACCATCTTGCTGAACATTCATAATTCAATTACACATGCATATGTATGTTTGTATATTCGCAACCATCCTCACTAATTACCCAATTTAGTCGATTATACACATAATTAAAGGTAACATCACGAGCGGGCATACTTATGTATATTTATACATATATATATACACTTCCAAATGGGCATCACAATTAGATTTAACACCACCTTCATACTCAATTAGATGGCGAATGTATGTATATATATACAATGTCAACTATAACATCTTTTAAACACCTAATTTCATCTCATGAACACTTAATCAAATTTTCCTAATCTAGCATATATTTTCACATCTATTTGTATCATCATGTAAATTCACATATAACTACATTTCTTAAGTTCTACATCTTAATGCCCATTATAGCCACTCCCATGGTCTAAATCTAACAATCGGCAACACCTACCTTTTCATTATGTTTGCCGAATACTCATTCTCTTCTTAGTCCTAAATTCGGCACTTCCAACAAATTAACTTAACAATTCCAACTTTCATGCTAACATCCCAAGTAACTTAACACATCCATATAACTAACATGTTAATAGCTTCAAGGTATCAACTAAAATTTTTAAGCTTCTTTGTCAAATCCCAATTCTCCAACAACCCCAAATCCAACCATGGGATAGATAGAATTCAAACTAACAACTAAAACATGCATGAGTCTCATGGGAAACATCAAACATACCTTGGTCTAGCAACTACCATGGCTGATTTTCTCAAGCTCTTCCCCCCCTTCTTCTTAGGACATTCAGCCAAGCAAAGAAAATGAAAGGATGGACACTTTTTTCTTTTCTTTGTTTTCATCATATTCCTTTTCATTATTTTATTCTTTCTAACATAACCACTAACTAAACATGTTTGCAACATGTTTCCACTCATAACATGGCCGGCCATCATGCTTAACTTTTGGGTAAATTGACATGCAAACCCATCATTTTCACATTATGCATTAATAGCCCACTTTACATTTGCCTAGCACATTTCTAGATTTTCTCACATAAGTCCTATTTGATAAAATTCACTTACAATTAACAAAATCCAAACATGAAATTTTCACACATGTATATGTACATATAATGAGCATCAACTATAACGGTCAATTATTTTTATGTCTCGGTTTAGTGGTCCCGAAACCACTTTTCGACTAGGGTCAATTTAGGGCTGTCACAAACTCTGATATGAAACTCTAAAGGAAAAAGTCTATGCCATGACATACTCTGAAAATAATAGTTAAATAGTAATTTATCTAATAGGGTTCTCTACGTGCCCTAGGGTGGTGATGGACAAACTACACTCAATGTGAGTTTAGGAAAATACATATCGCAAACACGAAAGTTTTGGGATGCCTATATGGCATCCTGTTAGCCTTTGTGGTGTACTTTGAATTAATCACATTTGTGGCATACTCTATATGAATCGCCTTTGTGGTGTACTCTAAATGGATCGCTTTTGTGGCATACTCAGGATAGATTGCTTTAGAGCGTATTCTATAATAAGGACTTATGGTGTATTATGTATATCTTTTATTGGCCTCTAATGTGTTCGGTGAAGCTTGTCGAGATAGCAAACAAGAGATTTTGTATGATTGCCTATATGGCGTGCTCTGTTAGGTTTACATGGTGTGAACTATCAAGAATTTCTAGTAAGGGTTTATATCTATTGTAAAATATGAGTAAAGTCTTTTAATTCTTTATTAAGTAAGACAAAGATAAGTTATAGATATGTTCTGGGGTAAAAGTGAATAAATCGTAAGGATTTCCATGAAAAAGAGATGTGTATTTGTATGTTAATAAAGGTTTTTTTCATAATGATCTGTAAAAATGGAAAGTGAGTGGTCTTGTGTCATCTTCTAAAATTATTCTAAATTTGAATTAATGTTATATTGAGTTATGGGATTTTGATACAACATGATATGGAATTCATCAGAATGGTTTATATAGTAATTTATCAGTATGAATATGTATGGTACTGAATCAGGGTAGATCAAGTATGAATTGATGGCATTAAATTTTGTGTAAGTATTCGGCAAACATATATGTAATCCACCCATGATAAATGTCAATGAACAACTATTTGAAATAAGAGTATGAGTAAGGCATGGAATGTTCGAAGCGATTCTAAGGGTATGTTCTATTAAGAAATTATTGTTGTAACAACCCGATTTTGGGTCTAGTCGGAATAGTGGTTTCGGGACCACAAATTTGACATAGAAAATTTTGTTTTTTATTATATTTTTATGGTCAACATTTTTATGGAATTATTTTGTAAAACTTTCGTTCAAAAATTTTGACGTTTGGGCACTCAATTTAGTCAAAAGGACTAAATTGTAAAAAGTGTAAAAGTTAAGTTCTAAATGTTAGAGGTGTCCAATTGTTATGAAATTTTAAATTAGAGGACCTTATATGGCAATTAGACCATTGGTTAAGTTGTTGGAAAAAAATGGACATGGTTAGGCATGTTTCCAAAGGTTTTCATTAAGGGCATTTTAGTCATTTAGTTATTAAAATGAATTAAAAACAAAATTAAAAGCCAATTTTTGTCCATCTTCAACCCCTTGACAGAATTTCACATGAGGAAGACATAGCTAGGGTTTTTCAAACTTCCAAGCTTGATTGTAAGTCCATTTTAGCTCCATTTTTAATGTTCTTTACATTTTTGAGATCCTCGTAGCTTGGTTTACCTATTTCTATAATATCTTGAGCTAGAGTTTATATTTAAAATTTTACCCATGGATTACATGCATGTATTTTGATGTTTTATGGAAGAATATGAATTTTTGGAGTGTGATAAACAACTTTTACTAAGTGATTTTTGTTGAAATTGCATAAAAGGACTAGTTTGTAAAAAAGTGTAAAATGTGTGTAAGTGTGTGATTTAATGCAAATTGTGGACTGCTATAGTTAAGAAAATGGTTTGGCTAAGCCTAAAATACAAGGAAATTGAATAAAAATTATTTCCCAACCCTAGGGGTAAAATTGTAATTTTGTGAAACTTTAAGGGCAAAATTGTAAATTTTTCCATAGGATTTTTTTGGGGTTAATTTGAATAATGCGAGCATTTTAAAAAGTCAAATGTGTTATTGTAGACCAAGAAAGACGTGGAATTAACCTTGATCGGGGAAAGGAAAAGATTGTGGACTAAATTTCAAAATTCTATATTTTGCACCGAGGTAAGTTTGTATGTTAATAATATTTCGATTCTTTTTATGTTATTATATTTTGTTACTATATGAGATGTGGCTGCCTATAGAATGATCAATTGATGTAAACTATGAATTGGGATTGACTAAGAACGAGTTAGTAAAATGTTGAAAAGTGAAGAATTTCCCGATTGAACCTTCGAAATAGAAGAGATACGAATGATCCATTGCGAGAACATATGTGCAGTACTATGTGCAGGCTACTATGTGTTTAAGACAGTTTTAGGTCACATGTGTAGTTCTAAGTGCAGGCTATTACGTGTACCAGATTGTTAGGTCACATGTGTAGTATTAAATGTAGGCTACTATGCGTACCCGATAGTTTCGATCACGTGTGTAGTACTGAGTACAGGCTACTACATGTATCAGATGGTTAGGTCACGTGTGTAGTACTGAGTGCAGGCTACTACGTGTACCGGATTGATAGGTCGCATGTGTAGTAATAAGTGTAGGCTACTGTGCGTACCCGTTAACTTCGATCACGTGTGTAGTACTAAGTGCAGGCTACTACGTGTATCAGATGGATAAGTCACGTGTGTAGTACTAAGTATAGGCTACTACATGTACCAGATTGATATGTCACATGTGTAGTACTAAGTGCAGGCTACTATGCCTACTAGAGAGCTTCAGTTACAAGGGTGGTATATGCACAGGCCACCGGGTATCTGTTATTATTTCGATGAGTTCAACGGGAAATTTACTAAGAAAAAATACATATGTACATGACTATGTGATGAATAAGTATAGGTATATCGATGTCAAAAGTTGTGAGCAATGTGCTCGATAGTTGAGTGAATCTTTTGGTAAGATAGAATGGAGTAAGTGAAATTATGTAAAAATGAAATTTTATAATAAAACAGTTTTGGATAGCAGCATTGTGTGAATTTGAAAAATCACTAAAAATGGTAGAAATTGAATTATAGGTTGAATAAGATATGAAATTAAATCTTAATAAGTTTATTTTCTCATAAAAGAAACGGTGAAGGCAAAAGGATTTCATATTCTGTGATAATTGGATTTTTTTTGAGACAGGGTCAGAATGATTAAGGAATCCCCTATTCTGATTTACGAAAATTATTAAAAATTGTAAAAAAATAATTATGGGTCATAATTTTCATTTTTAAAATCCTTAATGAGTCTATTTTCAATAGGAATTGACAGGGACAGCATCCGAGATCAATACCATGAGATAAATATTTTTTAGTGAAGAAAGATCGAAACTATTGGACAGTGAAACAGGGGTATCTTTAATGAATAAACTGTACTAATTGGCTAAACCAAAAATTCTAAAAATTTTATGGTAAGAATATATGTGAGTCTAGTTTCTGGAAAAATTATTGTTTCTTAATTATGAGTCCCTGTACCATGAGATAAATAATTTTTAGTCAAGAGAGGTCGGAATTGTTAAACAATTAAATAGGGGTAACTTTAATGAATAAACTGTACTAATTGGCTAAACCAAAAATTCTAAAAATTTTGAGTCTAGTTTCTGGGAAAATTAACGGATCTTAATTTGGAGTTCTGTAGCTCCAACTATAAATAATTTAGTGACTGTGACTCAAGAAAACAGCTTAACCTGAAATTGAGTAATTGTACAATTATGATTGTTTTACCTTGAGAATCATGTTGACAAATTGTTTATTATTTACGTACTTACTTACTAAGCTTTATGCTTACTCTTTTTCCTTTCCTTTGTCTTATAATGTCACCAAGCCAGCTAGGGGTTCAGAGATCGTTGGAGATCCATTCACACTATCAACACTCTTTTGGTATTTTGAAAACAATATTTTGGATTATGGCAAGTATAGAAGACTTAGTTATTTTGTTTTATGTCATAATGAATTTGGCCTAAAATGTTAGCCTTCAATATTTGATAGCTCATCTTGTATATGACCGTTGATATTAAATAATATCGTTCAAGCTATAAGGTATGAGGATGCATGATTAAGTATGAAATTTGAATTGTTTTAACTTGGATATATATATAAATCTATGTCATGGTTTCGTACGATTGCATGTGTTATGTTCTGGTAATGTCTCGTACCCTGTTCTGGAGTAGAACACGAGTAAGGGGTGTTACAATTATGGGATAGGAGACTTATGAAAAGTTTGGAAGGATTCCCAGTTAGTTAGATAAGAAAGATTGAGTATGACAAGAGCATGATAAGTAGCGTATAAGAGAATGGTAAACTGTAGTGGTATCTACCAAAATAAATGATGTAGAGTAATTGGAACCTAGTAGTTCATACAAGACTGCAAAGTATCCATTAAGGTATTATTATAATGAGCTCACTAAGTACTCCTATACTTACAAAAGTTGTTATTGCTTTTTAGGTATTTAAAAGAGACTTTGCTTGGAAGGACGACATCAGGAGTACGCCAAGGTGGTGGCGGAGTGGACTATTATGCATACAATGGAGATGTGGCATAGTCTAGGAATACGCCTTTTGAGTCTGTATTAAATAAACTTTCATTCTATAAGGATTTTTATCGAGCCTATTGTAATAAGATTATTTTTAGTTACTTCCCTTGTTTTCATACAATAAGTTTCTAATTAAAATGTCGAATCACATGCTTAAGGAAATGAGAAATCGTAAATTGTTTTCTTAATGGTTTAGCTTTATGAAGTAACACCCAAAATGCAAACCTGATAAATCAGGTGGAGTTTATGGCATTACACTCCAATGTTCCCTAACTATTTTTAGCCTCAAATCCCTTGATTTTATCTGTAGGGGTGGTCAACCCTTGAATTAAGGAATGTGGGTGGATGGTCATGCTATCTTAGGAAAAATGTTGCTTGATTCCCTCATGGCTAACTTGGTGGTTGAATTGGCTGATTACCAAGTATTCATGGATGGTTTGGGCAGCTTTATGGATGGTTTGGACTCATTAATTCCTTAGTGGACGGTTTACTCTCTTTCCACCTTGTTGTATTGTCCAATTTTGTTGACCCACTTAAGAGCTGGGTCAAGATGAATTTTGAGGTCTAATTATCATAATTGGGGCATCCAAGGATGGTAATATATCAGCCCGGATCGTGTAGGTCCTTTACTGTAGAGGTGCTATAACATTATGCATCAAAGTGTTCATTTCAGTTCCTTTCCTCTTTTGAGTTCACTAAGCACTTTTATGGCTAAAAGTCACCTATTTTAGCTCAGAAATTAACCAAAATGAAATTTTCCAAATAAATATGATAATAAAAATAAATTGTAGCAATTACAATAGAATTTGTTCATAAACACCCCAGACTTGAATGAATTTGTATATAAAAAGGTCTTAAAATAAATATACATTTAGGAGTTATAAAAAATGTATCTATTATCTCTGTGTTTGAGCAATGAATAAATTTAATCCTACATATCACTATTATATCTTTTGTTCTTCTTCCTTTAATGTTTTGCATACATAAGGAAGTTGTGTCAAGCAAGTACTAGCTTTGTAACACCCTTTACCCGTATCCTATGCCTGGATAGGGTATGAGACGTTACTGGACTTAAGCACATGCATACAAACATTTTTGGGTCAGAAAATTTTGCTCAAATTTAAAACTTTCAAAATTCCTCTTAACGTCCCTAATATAGACCTACGAGGCCTAAAACACTCTTTGGAACAGTTCAGGAATAAACTAAATACTTTAGAAAACTTTAAAAAATTTCAATGTAAACAAGGGCACATGCCCGTGTATTCCCATAACTTGGCCACGTTGAAGGCCCGTGTAGATTTATTTCTCTATTCAAACCTACAAGGGTTTTCACACGGCCTGGCACATGCACGTGTCCATGGCCCGTGTCCCTCACACAGCCATGACACGCCCATGTCTCAACTTGTGTATTAAAACCTTGACATTCAGTTTCTGACATCATCAGCCATTTAGGGGCACACTACCAAGGCACACGTCTGTGTGCTAGGCCGTGTGGCGAATTTAATTTTGCATTTAAGGTGCAGACTTCACAAGGCCTGGGCACATGCCCAAGTACTATGGTCGTGTCCTCCACATAATTGAGACACACGGCCGTGTCTCTGCCCGTATGGTTACTACTGGGCATTCTGTTTAGCCAAATTTAGCTGCAAGGGATACACGGCGTGACTACACACCTATAGGGCAGACCGTGTGTCACACACGGCCTAGACACAAGCCCGTGTGTCTGCCTGTGTGGACAAAAACAAGGCTATCTACCAAGCCTTTTTTCCACCCTTACTTGCACCAACCTACACCACATCAAACATCTTCAATCCAAGCATAAACACATAACCAAAACAACCACAACTAGACATCCACACATCAATTTTAAGCTATTTTCTATCACATACAGCTTCTCCTACTTATCAATACAAACCATGCAATAATCATATCCATAGAAATCCTCATAAAATTCATTTATCAATAATAAATATTTGCCATCATCCATGACCTTATACAAAATGAATCAACCTTCATGACAAGCCAACATATTTGAAAAAAATAATATGACACTTAGCAAAAAGACCAAGACCCTATACATGCCATACTCAAAAAGATAAATCTAACTATTCCAAATATTCTGATTGATAGTGTGATCGAGTATCCGATGTCCTTTAATCCCCGAGTTAGCTTGACAATTCTATAAGAAAAAGGAAAGGAAAGGGAGTAAGCATAAAGCTTAATAAGTTGCATGTAAATAAGTAACAACATCAACCATGCATATTTAAACACATAGCATATTGTAAACCAGCACAACATTCTTTATTTAACAATGGTAGATTTACTACATATTTACACATCACAAGTATAAGCCAAAGATTTCAAGATCGTCCCCAAAATCATTCTCATAGATAAAACTTACTCAATTTCATCCTTACCATTAAGGCATCATAGCTAAGTTCATATCTCATGAGTTTCGAGTAAGAACCTGTACCACTCACAACATGATTCTATCATTTCACATCTTTATCATATACTAAAAATAATCCATGGAACTATTTGGAATACTAAAGGATACCCGATAAGCCTCACACAAGAGGTTAAATTGCCGATGCCATATCCCAGATATGGTCTTAAATTGCTAATGCCATATCCCAGATATAGTCTTACACTGGCTCACATGTCGAGGTCAATGCCATATCCTAGACATGGTCTTACACTAGCTCTCATCTCAATGCCGATGCCATGTCCCAGACATGGTCTTGCAATAGCTCTCATACTGTGGCCGATGACATGTCCCAGACATGGTCTTACACTGGCTCTCATAATGTGGCTGATGCCATTTCCCAGACATGGTCTTACACTAGCACACAAATCAACGCCGATGCCATGTCCCAAACATGGTCTTACATTGGCTCTTATAATATGACTGATGCCATGTCCTAGGCATGGTCTTACACTAGCACACATATCAACACCGATGCCATGTCCCAGACATGATCCTACACTGGCTCTCATAATGTGGCAGATGCCATGTCCCAAACATGGTCTTACACTAGCATACATATCACCCAATTGTCATAGCATGGATATCCAATCTATTCCTAAGGTTCAACCGAGAGTTTTGTCTACATCAGTTTTCATCATGCATATGCACAACAATAATCAAACACTTTATGCCATATTAATTTTTCAATACATAATAACAATAAAGTTGTATTATTTACGTACAACTTACCTCGTTATACAAAAAGTGGGCGACTAGATTAAATTAGTCTACTAGCTTGGTCTTCCTCGGTCTAGGTCCGTACTCCATTTTTTCTTGATCTATAATGACAAATTCACTTATTTAATCACTACATTAATCAAGACAATCCATAATTCATACCTGGGCAAAATTACTATTTTGCCCCTAGACTTTTACATAATTATGATTTTGCCCCTAGGCTTGTAAAACAATTTTAATCAAATTTCCTCCTTTAAAAAGCTTAGCTGAACCTTTACTAATTTTATAACAACTCATAAATTTCAATTATTTCACACATTTACAACCTATTTTATAAACTTCACAAATTGGTCCTTTCAAGTGTTTTCATGAGAACCCTTTTCACAAAAGTTGTTTATTTAACAACCAAGATTTATTTTCTTTCATAAATATTCAGAAAACATCACAAATCCTTTCATGGTAAATCTCTAGACTATCAACCATTTTGCAAAATAGTCCCCTCATTAGCTAGATTAAGCTATAAGGGTTCCAAAAATACAAAAATCAACAAAAGCGACCATCAAAATCAATTACTTGCAAGGGATAGAAGTTGTTGAAGTTTTGAGCTCTCAAAATCCCCTCTTTGCTGCAATTTTTGGTGGAGAAGAAAGGAAAATGAAAAAGATGATAGCTAGCCTTTTATGTTAATATTTATCAATTAAGTCACCTAACATTTGACCATTCCATGAATTAAGGCTCCATGTCCAGCCACTAATAAATTTGTGGTCTATTTACTCACTAAGGAGCTCTAATTTAATGTTTCATAGCCATTTAACACTTTAAGCTAGTAAAACAAATCTTTTACACTTTATGCAATTTAGTCCTTCTTTAAAATTAAGTAAGAAATCACTAAAATTAGTTCACCAAAATTTTCAAGCATTCATATAATCATGCTATAACATATAAAATAATATTAAAGTAATTTCTCCAACTTTGGATTAGTGGTTCTAAAACCATTGTTCTGACTAGGCCTAAAATCAGACTGTTATAATTCTCCCCCCTTAGGGATTTTCGTCCCTGCAAATCATACCAGTGAAAAGATTTGGGTATTGGTCTTTCATGGCCTCCTCGAGCTCCCATGTGGCCTCTTCAACTCCATGTCTATGCCATAATACTTTCATGAGTGCTATACTTTTATTTCTCAATTGCTTGACCTCTCGATCCAAGATCTTAACCGGCTCTTCGCCATAAGTCATGTCTAATCGAATCTCAACCTCTGTTGGTGAAAGAACATGCGAAGGGTCAGAACAGTAATGGCACAACACCGACACATGGAAAACATTGTGGATCTTCTCTAACTCGGATGGCAAGGCTAGTCGATAAGCTATTGGTCCAATTCTCTCAGTCACCTCATAAGGTCGAATAAAACGTGGACTTAATTTTCCTTTCTTACCGAATCTGAGGACTTTCTTCCATAGGGATACTTCAAAAACACCTTATCACCTACTTGAAACTCAATTTCTTTTCGTTTCAAATTTACGTAGGATTTCTGTCTATCCAAAGTGGCCTTTAAAGAGTCACGTATTACCTTTACTTTCTCTTTGGTCTCTTTGACTAAGTCAACCCCGTGAATCTGATTTTCTCTAAGTTTAGTCCAATACAAGGGTGTTCGGCACTTACGCCCGTACAAAGCCACATAAGGCGCCATTTTCAAACTCGACTGATAGCTATTGTTGTAGGCAAACTCTATCAGCAGTAAATACTTTTCCCAGCTGTCTTGGAATTCAAGAACACAACATCGCAACATGTCTTCAAGAATCTGAATTACTCTCTCTGACTGACCGTCAATTAGCAGATGGAAAGCCATGCTAAAATTCAACTTTGTCCCCAAAGCTTCTTGTAACTTTTTCTAAAACCGCGAGGTAATCCTCGGATCTCTATCTGAAATAATCAACAAGGGCAGTCCATAGAGTCTCACATTTTCGGATACATACAAATCAGCCAATTTTTCAAGTGGATAATCCATACGCACTGGTATAAAATGAGCTAACTTTGTTAGTCTATCAACCACAACCTATACGACATCTTTCTTCCTTGGTGTCCAAGGCAACTCAGACACGAAATCCATAGTAATATAGTCCCATTTCCATTCGGGAACCATCACAGGCTGAAGTAAACCCGAAGGTACTTGGTGTTCGGCTTTCACTTGCTGAAAAATTAGGCACTTAGAGACAAACTCTGAAATGTCTCTCTTTATTCTCGACCACCAATACATTTTCTTCAAGTCATTGTACATTTTCATACTACCCGAATGGATATATATACAACTATTATGTGCCTCATGCAAAATTTTCCGAATAAGCTCATCATCTTTGGGTACACAAATTCTGTCTCGAAACATTAAACAGCCATCTGCACCAATCCACCCAAAAGGCTGATTCTATACCCGTCTCACACTAAGTTATCTTAGCTTGCAATTCTTTATCACCTTTCTAAGCTTCATAGATTTCTTGCAAAAATATTGGTTTCGCTCTCAACTCGGCTAAAATCAAACCATCATCGGTTACTAACAACTGAGTGTTCATAGCCCTCAAGGCAAACAATGACTTCCTACTCAAAGCATCGGCGACCATGTTCGCCTTCCCCAGGTGATAGTCAATCACCAGTTTGTAATCTTTTAAGAGCTCTAGCCATCTTCATTGGTGAAGGTTCAGTTCCTTTTGAGTCATCAAATACTTTAGACTTTTATGGTCGGTGAATACTCGGCATCTCTCGCCATACAAATGGTGTCCCCAAATCTTCAGTGCAAACACTATGGCGGCTAACTCTAAGTCGTGAGTCAGATAGTTTTTCTCATGCAAATTCAATTATCTCGAGGCATATGCTATGCATGAGCACACATCCCAATCCATTCAAGGATGCGTCGCTATACACTACAAATTATTTTCCCGATTTCGGTTGCACTAAAATTGGAGCTTTAGTCAACAACGCCTTTAGTTTCTTGAAACTATGTTGGCATTTTTCCGTCCATTTGAACTTGATATCTTTCTGTAACAACCTCGTCATGGGAGTAGCAATCACAGAGAATCCTTTAACGAATCGTCTATAGTAACCCGCTAAACCTAGAAATCTTCTAATCTCCGATACGTTCCTCAGTGGTTTCCACTCAAAAATAGTCGAGATCTTACTCGAGTCAACTCTAATTCCATCCACCAACACTATGTGTCCTAAGAATCCGACCTTTCAGAGCCAAAACTCACTTTTACTAAACTTCGCATACAATTGCTTATCTCTTAAAGTCTGCAAAACAATTTTCAAATGCTCCGTGTGCTCACTCTCATCACAAGAATAAATTAATATATCATTGATAAAAACAACAATGAATTTATCCAAGTAGGGTCAGAATATACGATTCATTAAATCCATGAACACTACAAGAGCATTCGTTAATCCAAAGGGCATGACAAGGAACTCATAATGGTCAGTAATAATTGGACCTTAAGTCTATCTTAGAAAACACTGTGGCTCCTTTCAATTGGTTAAATAGATCATCGATCCCTGGCAAAAGATACTTGTTCTTCACAGTCACCTTGTTGAGCTGTCTGTGCTCTATACATAACCTCATTGACCTATCTTTCTTATTCACAAAAAGTACCAGAGCACCCCACAGAGAATGGCTCGATCTCTCAAAACCCTTATCCATTAACTCTTATAGCTGAACCTTCAACTCTTTTAACTCCAACGGTGCCATCCTATATAGGGCAACCGAAATAGGTGCCGTATCAAGGACCAACTCAATACCAAACTTGATTTCCCTAGTTGGAGGTAATCCGAGAAACTCATCCAGAAACACATCCAGGTACTCACATACCACAGGCACAGACTCAATCTTTACTTCCGACTCTTGGGCATTCAACACAAATGCAAGATAGGACTCATACCCTTTTCTCATGTATTTCTCAATAGTCATAGAAGAAATCAGTACAGGTAAGCTATCTGGTTCACCAAATTCAACCCGAATAATATCCCTATTTTCACATTTCAGTTCAATAAACTTACTACCATAGTTTACTAACACGTTATGAACAGTCAACCAATCCATGCCAAGAATTAGGTCAAATTCATCAAATGGTAGTAGCATGAGGTTAGCCGAAACACAATGACCTCTAATCATCAAAGGACAATTTCTACACATTTTGTTAACTATCGCATGCGTGCCTAATGGGTTTGACACTTTTATCACAAATTCTGTAGACTCAACAGTCATATTCATGCTAGATGATACGTGATATTCGTGACAGGCTTTAAATATTTATAATGAATCGTTCTTGAAACTAACTATTATCACGATGAAGGCAAGTGTACCTATCGAACAGTAGTATAACTTTAGCAAGACAGGATTATCGAACCCAAAGGATTTTGTTTATCTAGTATCAACTTTCTTTTTATTATCTAGCCTAAAAAAATAAAAGGGTTTTGTTTATCTAACTAATTAATTAAACTAAGAAATCACAGAAAAGAAATTTGGGGAAAATACTTTTTGGAAAATTCGATTGATTAAGACAATACTTAAGGAAAAATCCACCTAGACTTCACTTGTTATTTGACTCTGAATCGGACGATTTATTCATTCAACTTGTTCTGTAGAGATCCCTAAGTTATATTATTATCTCTCTCGAGACTAACAACGTCTAAGCCTAGATTGAATAATTGAAATCTCTTTCTAATTAACGCCCTAGAGTTGCATTCACTCGATCTATGGATCCCCTTATTAGGTTTCACCCTAATCTGGCAAAATCTTGTCACCCTATCTCTAGGCGCATAACCAACTCCGCTTAATTATGACAAATTTACTCTTAGACAGGGTCTATTCCTCCTCTGAATAAGAGCTTAACTTGAATCAATATCCAGGAATATCAAAACAAGAATTAAGAACACATAATTAAGAACAAGTCAAATATTTATCATACAATTCAGATAATAATAACAAGATCCGTCTTAGGTTTCATTCCCCATAGGTATTTAGGGGTTTTAGTTCATACTAATGAAAGACCACATCTCAAAAGAATAAAAATAACAAAACATAAGAAAACCCAAAACTCCTGAGGGAATTTGAAGGGAGATCTTCAGTCTTGATGGTGAATCCAGCTTCTAAGATGGATCAATCGGCTTTCTTTGAGCAATTCCTTGCTGTAACGCCCTAATTTTTGGGAATTTTAAAAATGTTGGAAAAATTTAAAAATTCTATGTCCTGTTTGTTTTTCGTAGGATTAAGTACGGTAGTGGGCCTCTAGAAGGCCCAAGCTTAAGGTAAAACCCGATAGTTTTAATTAATTTTAATTCCATAAGAAAAAGGGGTTCTGGTTAATTGGGCTTTTAGTTATTAATTGTGTAAAATAAATCACAAGGAAGCATGTGGTAAAGTGGCTAAGTGACGCCACTGGCAAAGCTATAAAAGTGGCGTGTGGATGCTAGGGAGAGCTGAGGTTCAAGTCACAATGACAGCAAATAAGGGATTAATTTTTATGAATGGAAAAGGTAAGTAGTGGAACTGAAGTGAAAGTTTGTCAGGAGAGGATTTAGGAGTTGATAAGGGATATGATTTAGGAGTAGATAAGGGAGGATATCTAGGAGCTGATCAAGGAGCAAGAGGTGGCCGGCCAAGGGACTTTAGCATGGGAATTTCGGCTAGGGTTAGTGCCAGTATAAATTCGGTATTAGTGGTAAGTGGTGCCGTTTCCTGACCATTCTCTTCTTCTTTTCTTTTTCTCTTCTCTCCATCCACTTATTCTTTTCTTTTTCTTTTCCCCATAGCCGAATCCTTCAGCCACCCTACTCTATACCACCTTCCTTCCATTATTTTTAAGACTATAGCCGATTGGCTCAAATCCCAAAATCCTGAAAACTTGACTTCTTTTGTACTGATTTTTCCCTAGCCAAATCTCTTATTTTTCTCATCATCTTTGGTAGATTCTCTCAACCTCTAAACCCCAGGTTTCTTTCGATAATACCACAAGTAAAAACCCTCATATTTTATCTTTCTCTACACTTTTGCAAAAAGTCGAAACTCCCACACTATCCTAGGGACATAGCCGAATACTGAAATCACTGAGGGCTAGACTTTTGTTATCGTTTGAGGGCTTAGAACTGCATCAGAATCAAGTAGAAACTAAGGGGGGACGTTGACTTGAAGAATCAGTGGTAAGTCTTTCCAACTTAGTCTATCTTGTATATTTTAAGAAAAGCCAGAATCCCTAAAAGGTTAGGGAGGTTGTCATTTTTTTGGACTTGTAGCCCTAAGGGGTTGTGATAATAGTATTATTTTGGTAATTGTGTGATTAAGAGGCTATTGATCATTTGCTTGGACAAGTGGAGCGAACGGATCTGGATTGAGACACTATTTTCGGCAAAGGTAGGAACGCTAAGGCCTAAGGTGTTGTTGGCCGAATATGGTAAGAAGTTAATATGTAGTTCGTTTCGGTAGTAAGATTAACGTGGTAGTATTATAATTGTAGGCAGTTCGTACGTGGTTCTTGTCAGCGAATCGGCATAAAACTGGTGTGTAACTGACACCCTCTCATAGACTAGATCGGTAAAAGCCGAAAAGCTGAAATGCCAAAAAGTTGGTATTTTGCGAATTTGTGAGTGTGCGAATGCTCGTAAGATGGTTGGGTTTGTATGTTTGGTATTCTAAAGGTAATAAACTGCAGTACATGCGATTTCGTGCATTTTAATAATGTGGGCTTAATGGGCCAAAAATCGGGTTCATGGGCCAACGAGCTCAATTTGGTAAGTATGCGCGGTAAGTATTTTGATAGTACGTAAATGGATAGGATATGCATGAAAACCCTAGAAGTAGCTAAATCACTACAATACCCTTATGTATGGAAAATTACCATGATACCCCTAGGTGTAAGTGACCAATATGCCCCTAGGGTTAATTTTTTCTGAAAAACATGTTGATTTAAATCCGTATGATGTATGCCATGAATGAATATTTGTTGCATGGGGACATGGGTTATATTTTTGAGGAAGCGTCCTGGTGGCTATGCCACAATTTTCTGATCTGGTGGCTCTGCCACATATTTACAATCGGTGGCTCGCCACGATTATCAGATCTGGTGACTCTGTCACATTATACATTCAGCGCACCATGCTTTGCATAATTTAATGCGATGTAGCGGTTGGGTGGGTCGAGTAGTCTCCCCACATGGTGAAAGTTTGGTAAGGGGGTGTATGTGGTTGGTTATGTGTTGGGTTTTGCATATAAATGAAATATCTGATTTGATCTGTTATGGGCCTCTGGGCTTAATTCTGTATTCTGTTCTGGGCTAAGGCCAATTTATTCTGTTTCTATGGTTTGAGCTAATATGGGCTATGGTTGGGTCAATTTTACACACTGAGTTTCCCCAAACTCATCCCCTATTTTCATCAATGCTGGTAATCCCCAGCCATAGTGGGCTTAGAGCTGCGAGGGATTCGGAGTGGCCACTCGTTCTACAATATGGATTTCTTCTGGTGATTTGGACTTTAATTTTCTTTACTTTGATGATTTGGGTTTTGTTATGTAATAAGGCCGCTTATGATTATTTTTAATTGGGTTTCGATTTATAACTTATCATGATGACCTTAAATTATATTAACTATCAAAATGGGCTAGATCTAGGGTTTGTTTTCCAAAAACATAAACTAATTTCGAAGTAACACGATTACAAACAAGGCTTCTGCTATGATAACGTTTTACAAACTTAAATACGTTTTATTCTAAAATAGACATAATTTCAATGGTAACCTAAAAATATACGTGATGTTAGAGTGTGGCAATGGCGGTGTGCATGTCTAGGATTGGATCTGATAGAGCTTGGTACTTAAGCAGTCTGATGGACTCACCTCATTTTTCCGGTTTCCTACCTGGTGCGCAGCTTCCATTGACTTTAACCCTCAATAAATTAATCCTTTGAACATCAAGTACGATTTCCTAGACTTAGAATGAAAAAATGTTTTAACGTTTTGATGTGGCACGTCGGATCCAGTCATAACGTCTAGGCCGAGTTGGGTGTTACATTTAGTGGTATCAGAGCCAAGTTGCAACAACTCAGCTGTGGAATGGGTTTACAAAAAAAAAGATTTCAAAAAAAAATTCTATTTTTAAAATCTGGACTTCTGAAGGTGGCATTCCGAATCTCCGACCCAAGCCTCTAAGTATTCGAATTTTTTCAATATATTCAATTATCTGTCAGATGAAACTTTACTAGAATACTCTAGATAGGATGCTCTTGAAATCCTAGAAAAGCTTACTAAAAGATAAAGCGTAGCTAGACATCGATTCTGCGAAAACCAACTCAATTATCATGCGAATCATAAAACAAGCGTAATAAACATTGGAATGATATTAATGCATAAAATTCATAATCAGATAATACGATATGAGTACAAGAGCCACTCGTGGAAGAGGCCGTGCACGTGGCCGAGGAAGGGCTTGAGCGGTATCTTCATCTTCTGGACATATGCCGGCGGCAGATGCACCGGTACCATCGGCAACAGAAGTGGAGTCTCATGATCATGTTGCCGAGGATGACGCCCTATCGCAGGCTATGCTTCGAGTTCTGGAAAGGGTTGCCAGGGCAAGTACAGGCAACGGAGTTCGGGGGTCCATTTCGGAACGACTCCAGGCCAACGGAGCGGAGATTTTTAGGGGTGTGTCTGGTATCGCTTCAAATGTGGCAGAATATTGGTTGGAGGCCACAGAACGAATTATGGATGACTTGGACTACTCGGTGGAGCAGAAGCTGAAGGGGGCGTATCGCTGCTGCGAGATGAGGCTTATCAATGGTGGCTCACCGTGAGGGATGGAACCTCAGCTGATAGGGTTACTTGGGAGTTGTTTAAGACAGCCTTTAAAGGAAAGTATGTCGGGGCAAGTTATGTGGATGCCCGTAGGAAGGAATTCCCGAATCTGGTCCAAGGATGTAAAACTGTTGCTGAGTATGAGGCTCAGTTTCTGAGGCTGAGCCGGTATGCTGTGGGGATAGTCGCTACGGAGTATGAGCGTAGCGTTCGCTTTGAGGATGGACTCAGAGATGACCTTAAGGTGCTGATTGCTCCGCAGAGGGAGTGAGATTTCGCGGTTCTAGTGGAAAAAGCTAAGATAGCTGAGGAGGTAAAGCGTACAGAGAGGCAGAACCGTGAGAAAGATCAGAACCATTTTCGGAGGGATTCTGGACCTTCGGATGGAGCAAATAAGAATGTCAAAAGGGCGAGAGTGGAGGAGCCAGTTCGAGCAGCTCCGGTGAATGTGGTTAGACCGCCAATTTGTGGAGACTGTGGAAAGGTACATTTGGGTGAGTGTAGGAAACGTTCCGATGCTTGTTTCTGATGCAGATCTATGGAGCATAGAGTTAAGGATCGCCTACGTAAAGTCGATCAGCTCGAGTTCTTTGTACAAAGGGTTGTTCAACCCATGAGAGGTGGACCACAACCACCAAGAGGACGAGGACAAGGTAGGAATGGAAACGGAAATGGTCGAGGTTGAGGGGCACCTGGCAGGGGTGCCAGAAATGCTGAGGCTCGACAGCTAGCGCTGGTGTATGCGGCTCGTCGTCGAGAGGAGAGCGACGCACCTGACATCATAACTACTACGTTTTTGGTTTCTAGCATGCCGTATACTGCTTTGGTGGATATTGGATCTACTCATTCCTATGTTGCATGCGCCATATCTGGGTCAATGGGAGTGCATTCTGAAAAGATAATGAGTGGGGTCTCTGTGTTAAGTCCTTCGGGCCACTCGGTTAGGGTGGACAAACTGTATATGGATGTACCCCTAGAAACTCAAGGTAGGATCTTTCCTGGAGATCTAATGGAGTTGCCGTTCGGAGAGTTTGACCTCATTCTGGGAATGGACTGGCTTGTTAAGCATAGGGCAACTTTGGATTGTGCTGCAAAATGAATGGTGTTAAGGACCACGGAGGGTGAGGAGGTTATGATGATAGGTGAGCGAAGGGATTATTTCTCTAATGTGGTGTCGGCATTGAGGGTGAAAAGTGGATTCCAAAAGGTTGTGAGGCCTATTTGGCAGTTGTAAGCCAGTTGGAAGAGAAGGGATTGACAGTGGATAAGGTAAGGACCATAAAGGAGTTTCAGGATGTTTTTCCAGAGGAGCTTCCGGGATTACCTCCAAACCGAGAAGTGGAGTTTGGAATCGACTTGTTGCACGAGCAGCGCCGGTGTCATCGTGACCGTATAGGATGGCACCGAAGGAGTTGGTGGAGCTAAAGGCACAAATTCAAGAGTTGTTGGATAGGGGCTTTATTAGGCCAAGCGTGTCTCCATGGGGAGCACCAGTGTTGTTCGTGAAGAAGAAGGATGGTACATTGCGGATGTGCATTGACTATCGCCAGTTGAACAAACTGACCATTAAGAATAAGTATCCACTGCCAAGGATTGACGATCTGTTTAACCAGCTTAAGGGGGCTTCTATATTTTCTTAGATTGACCTTAGATCTGGATATCATCAGTTAAGGGTCAAGGAGACGGATATCCATAAGACAGCATTCAGGACTCGGTATGGTCATTACGAATTTCTGGTTATGCCATTTGGACTGACGAACGCTCCTGTGGCGTTTATGGATCTGATGAATCGGGTGTTTCAACCATTTCTGGATGAATTCGTGGTCGTCTTTATTGACGATATTCTGGTATATTCTGAAACAGAAGCAAAGCATGATGAGCATCTTCGTATAGTGCTACAAGTGTTAAGAGAGAAGGAACCTTATGCAAAGTTCAGCAAGTGTGAATTCTGGTTGAAGGAGGTAACTTTCTTAGGACATGTGGTCTCTGCTGAGGGGATTAAGGTGGATCCTCGAAAAATTGAAGCAGTTTTGGAGTGGAAGCCGCCTAGGTCAGTATCAGAGATACGGAGTTTCCTAGGATTGGTAGGATACTACAGAAGGTTTGTGGAAGGTTATTTGGTGTTGGCTGCACCTCTGACTAAACTCATAAGGAAAGGGGTACTGTTTGTATAGACTGAGACCCAGCAGGAAGCTTTTGAAAAGTTGAAGAAAGTTTTGACTGAAGCACCTGTGTTAATTCAAATGAGTCGGAAGGATTTTATTGTACAATGACGCATCACATGTAGGTTTGGGCTACGTGTTAATGCAGGAGGGTAAGGTGGTTGCACATGCGTCATGACAGCTTAAGCCTCACGAGGGGAACTATCCTACTCATGATTTGGAATTAGCAGCAGTGGTCTTTGCACTTAATATTTGGAGACATTACTTGTACGGAGAAAGGTGTATTATATACACAGACCATAAGAGTCTTAAGTATTTGTTGACTCAGAAGGAGCTGAACCTTAAGCAAAGGATGTGGATTGAGTTGCTTAAGGATTATGACTGTTCAATCGAGTATCACCCAAGAAAGGCTAATGTGGTAGCCGATGCTCTGAGTCGTAGAACTGTATCTGATCTGAGAGCAAGGTTTGCTCGTTTGAGTCTGTATGATGATGGCAATTTGTTGGCTGAATTGCAAGTAAGGCCAACCTGGGTGGACCAGATTAAGGAAAAGCAGTTGGAAGATGAGTCTTTGGTCGCTCGTTTTCAACAAGTTAAGGAAGGGGAAATTTCGGAGTTCAGTTTAAATGGTGATGGAGTTTTGTGTTTCCGAGGAAGAATTTGTGTTCCAAAGGACTTTGATCTAAGGCAGACAATATTAAAGGAAGCTCATGGGGGACTATGTGCCATGCATCCTGGAGGGAATAAGTTGTATAACGACTTGCGAGAATTGTACTGGTGGCCTGGACTTAAGCGGGAAGTGACGGAGTTTGTAGGAAAATGTTTGACGTGCCAACAAGTGAAAGCTAAGCATCAATTACCTTCTGGACTATTGCAGCCGGTAAAGATACCACTTTGGAAGTGGGAGAGGGTAACCATGGACTTTGTGAGTGGGTTGCCGTTGACACCATTGAAGAAAGACTCGGTATGGGTGATTGTAGATAGGTTGACCAAATTGGCCTATTTCATACCAGTACGTACCGACTTTTCGCTTCAAAAGTTAGCCAAACTGTATGTGGCGGAGATTGTGCGACTTCATGGAGTCTCAGTTTCGATTATCTCTGACCGGGTTCCCAGATTCACATCTCGATTTTGGCAAAAGTTGTATAAGGCATTGGAGACGTGGTTGAACTTCAGTACGGCTTTCCATCCCCAAACTGATGGTCAGTCGGAAAGGGTCATTCAGATTCTGGAGGACATGTTAAGGGGATGCGTGATTGACTTTCGAGGTAGTTGGGAGAACTACTTACCGTCGGTAGAATTTGCATACAATAACAGTTATCAGGCGAGTATTCGGATGGCACCGTATGAAGCACTGTATGGTCGAAGGTGTCATACACCTAGTTGTTGGACAAAGCTAGGGGAGCGACAAGTTCTTGGACCGGAATTGGTGGCTGATATTGAGGTTAAGGTCAGAATAATTAGGGACCGTTTGAAAGAAGCATCTGATAGGAAAAAATCATATACAGATTTGAAGCGTAAGGAGATTGAGTACTCAGTAGGGGATATGGTCTTTTTAAAGGTTTCTCCTTGGAAGAAGATATTGAGGTTTGGTAAGAAAGGCAAGTTGAGTCCGCGGTTCATTGGGCCTTATCGGGTTTTAAAGTGAGTAGGCCCAGTAGCTTATCAGTTGGAATTACCTCCAGAGTTGGACAGGATTCACGATGTTTTCCACGTCTCCATGTTAAGGCGTTATCGTTCTGACCTTACTCATGTCGTGCTTGCTTCTGCGTAAATTGAGGTGCAAACCGATTTGACTTGTGAGGAGTAGCTTGTGCAAATTTTGGATCGAGATGTTAAGATTCGAGAAGGAAATCTATCCCATTAGTAAAGGTGCTTTGGCGTAATCATGGCAGAGAGGAAGCTACTTGGGAGCCAGAGGAGGCGATGCAGCAACAATACCCTCATCTGTTCGGATCAGGTAAATTTTGAGGACGAAATTTCTTTAAGGAGGGTAGAGTTGTAACGCCCCAATTTTAGGGAATTTTAAAAATCTTGGAAAAATTTAAAAATTCTGTGTCCTGTTTGTTTTTCGTAGGATTAAGTATGGTAGTGGGCCTATAGAAGGCCCAAGCTTAAGGTAAAACCCGACACTTTTAATTAATTTTAATTCCATAAGAAAAAGGGGTTCTGGTTAATTGGGCTTTTAGGTATTAATTATGTAAAATAAATCACAAGGAAGCATATGGTAAAGTGGCTAAGTGACGCAACTGGCAAGGCCATAAAAGTGGCTTGTGGATGCTAGGGAGAGCTGAGGTTCAAGTCACAATGACAGCAAATAAGGGATTAATTTTTATGAATGGAAAAGGTAAGTAGTGGAACTGAAGTGAAAGTCTGTTAGGAGAGGATTTAGAAGAGGATTTAGGAGTTGATAAAGGATAGGATTCAGGAGTTGATAAGGGATAGGATTTAGGAGCAGATAAGGGAGGAAATCTAGGAGCTGATCAAGGAACAAGAGGTGGCCGGCCAAGGGACTTTAGCATGGGAATTTCAGCTAGGGTTAGTGCCAGTATAAATTCGGCATTAGTGGTAAGTGGTGCCGTTTCCTGACCATTCTCTTCCTCTTTTCTTTTTCTCTTCTCTCCATCCACTTATTCTTTTCTTCTTCTTTTCCCCATAGCCGAATCCTTCAGCCACCCTACTCTATACCACATTCCTTCCATTATTTTTAAGACTATAGCCGATTGCCTCAAATCCCGAAATCCCGAAAACTTGACTCCTTTTGTACCGATTTTTCCCTAGCCAAATCTCTTATTTTTCTCATAATCTTTGGCCGATTCTCTCAACCTCTAAACCCAAGGTTTCTATCGACAATACCCCAAGTAAAAACCCTCATATTTTATCTTTCTCTACACTATTGCAAAAAGCCGAAACTCCCACACTATCCTAGGGACATAGCCGAATACTGAGATCACTGAAGGCTCGACTTTTGTTATCGTTTGAGGGCTTAGAACTGCATCAGAATCAAGTAGGAACTAAGGGGGAACGTTGACTGGAAGAATCGGTGGTAAGTCTTTCCAACTTAGTCTATCTTGCATATTTTAAGAAAAGCCAGAATCCCTAAAAGGTTAGGGACGTTGTCGTTTTTTTGGACTTGTAGCCCTAAGGGGTTGTGATAATAGTATTATTTTGGTAATAGTGTGATTAAGAGGCTGTTGATCAAGGGCTTGGACAAGTGGACTGAACGGATCTGGATCAAGACACTATTTTCGGCAAAGGTAGGAACGCTAAGGCCTAAGGTGTTGTTGGCCGAATATGGTTAGAAGTTAATATGTAGTTCATTTTGGTAGTAAGATTAACGTGGTAGTATTATAATTGTAGGCGGTTAGATGCGTGGATCTCGTCGTGAATCGTCATAAAACAGTTTGTAATTGACACCTCTTATAGACTAGATCGGCAAAAGCGAAAAGTCAAATATCTGAAAATTTGGTATTTTGGGAATTTGCGAGTGTGCGAATGCTCGTAAGATAGTTGGGTTTGTATGTTTGGTATTCTGAAGGTAATAAACTGCAGTACGTCTGATTTCGTGCATTTTGATAATGTGGGCTTAATGGGCCAAAAATCGGGTTCATGGGCCGACGGGCTCAATTTGGTAAGTATGCGCGGTAAGTATTTTGATAGTACGTAAATGGATAGGATATGCATGAAAACCCTAAAAGTAGATAAATCACTACAATACCCTTATGTATGGAAAATTACCATGATACCCCTATGTGTAAATGACCAATATGCCCCTAGGGTTAATTTTTTTTGAAAAACATGTTGATTTAAATCTGTATGATGTATGCCATGAATGAATATTTGTTGCTTGGGGACATGGGTTATATTTTGGAGGAAGCGTCCTGGTGGCTATGCCACAATTATCTAATCTAGTGGCTCTGCCACATATTTACGATCGTGGCTCGCACGATTATTCAGATCTGGTGACTCTGTCACATTATACTGCTCAGGCACCATCTTTGCATAATTACGTGGTGTAGTTGTTGGGTGGGTCGAGTAGTCTCCCACATGGTGAAAGGTTGGTAAGGGGGTGTATGTGGTTGGTTATGTGTTGGGTTTTGCATATACATGAAATATCTGATCTGATCTGTTATGGGCCTATGGGCTTAATTCTGTATTATGTTCTGGGCTAAGGCTAATTTATTCTGTTTCTGTGGTTTAAGCTGATATGGGCTATGGTTGGGTCAATTTTACACACTGAGTTTCCCCAAACTCATCCCCTATTTTCATCCATGTAGGTAATCCCCAGCCATAGTAGGCTTGGAGCTGCGAGGGATTCAGAGTGGCCAATCGTTCTGCAATATGGATTTCTTCTGGTGATTTGGACTTCAATTTTCTTTACTTTGATGATTTGGGTTTTGTTATGTAATAAGGCCGCTTATGATTATTTTTAATTGGGTTTCGATTTATAACTTATCATGATGACCTTAAATTATATTAACTATCAAAATGGGCTAGATCTAGGGTTCGTTTTCCAAAAACATAAACTGATTTCGAAGTAACACGATTACAAACAAGGCTTCCGCTATGATAACGTTTTACAAACTTAAATACGTTTTATTCTAAAATAGACATAATTTCAATGGTAACTTTAAAATATACGCGATGTTAGAGTGTGGTAATGGCGGTGTGCATGTTTAGGATTGGATCCGAAAGAGCTTGGTACTTAAGCAGTCTGATGGACTCACCTCCTTTTTCCAGTTTCCTACCTGGTGCGCAGCTTCCATTCACTTTAACCCTCAATGAATTAATCCTTTGAACATCAAGTATGATTTCCTAGACTTAGAATGAAAAAATGTTTTAACGTTTTGATGTGGCATGTCGGATCCGGTCATAACGTCTAGGCCAGGTTTGGGGTGTTACAGTTGCTTCCTCCTGTGCATCCCCTGTCTAAGTGTCTCCTCAGGTGTTTAAATAGGCTTTGGAATGCCTAAGAGCCCTCAAAATTGGCCTTTTCCAAATTGTACTAAACTTGGGCTCGGCAGGGACACGCCCGTGTGACACGCCTGAGTGCGATTGCTTAATGCCGTTGTAATATCCCGAATTAGGGCCTAATCGGAATAGTGGTTTCAGGACAAAAAATTCGAGATACAAATAATTATTTTATTATCATTTTAAGTTCTATGGCATGATTTCATGATTGTGTGAAAATTTTGTCTAGAAATTTTATCGATAGAGGGTCCAAGTTGATATTTAGGACTAAATTGCAAAAGTTGTAAAATGTGTGTTCTAGTTCACAAAGGTACTAAGTACTTGTGGGTAATGGGCTTTTAAAGTGGAGGTCCTTGGATAGTAATTAGACCGTTATGCTAGTTTGGACAAATATACCTAAAGGAAGATAAAACACCATAGTTTTTAATTAAGGGCATTTTGGTCATTAATTATTAAAATGAATTAAAAACAAAATTAAAAGCCAACTTTTGTCCATCTTCAACCCCTTGGCCGAATTTCTCATGAGGAAGACATAGCTAGGGTTTTTCAAGCTTCCAAGCTCGATTGTAAGTCCATTTTAGCACCATTTTTAATGTTCTTTATGTTTTTTGAGTCACGGTAACTTGATTAAGCTTATTCTAGCAATAATTTAACCTAGGGTTTATATTTGGAAAAATACCCATAGTTGAAATGTGTTTATTTTGATGTTTTATGGTAGAATATGACGCTTGAAATTGTGTTAAACAACTTTTGCTAAGCGATTTTATGTGAAAACGAGTAAAACGACAAAATCGGTAAAAATACCTAATGTTCATAAGTACATGTTAGAGTGAGAATTTGATGTTGCCATAGAAGGGAAAAATGATCAGCATGTTAGAAAACATAAGAAAATAAGATGAAGTTTAATTTCCGAGCCTTGGGGCAAAAGTGTAAATATGTAAAAGTTTAAGGGCAAAAATGTAATTTTTCCAAAGTTTGATTCAAGGACTGTTTTAATAAATGTGAGTATTGAATAAGCTAAATTTTTTATTTTAGATCAAGAGAAACAAGATTCGAATCGTGATCGAGGGAAAAAAAGTTTACGAGGAATAGGCTCGATTTCTAACATTTTGTACCGAGATAAGTGCATGTGTAAATGTAGTAACATAATTGCCATTTTAAGTAATTTAATGTTATTTATATGATATGATAATTATTATCATGAAATATTATGCTTTGTGGATTATTATTTAGTAATACGCAAATTATGTGAGCTGCTTAATAAATATGAAATGCTACCAAGTATCAGTTCTAACATTCCGTGGAAGACGAAAAAGATGTGTGATTGAGGAAAATCCCATTTGAACCTTGGGAATAGATTAGGATACAAGTGACATGTCACTAAGATATTTGAGTTCCGAGCTCGTTGAGTTGAGTCCGAGTTCGTGAGATGTAACTAGGCATCCGAACTCGTTGAGTTGAGTTCGAGTTCATTTATGGATGCAAACGCCCGAGCTCATTGAGTTGAGTCCAAGTTCGCTTATGGGCGGGTTATATGGTAGCTTGGCTACATAATTCTCATAGGCTATTGAGTTTGTCTAGCTGCGGGTATGGCACTTATGTGCATCCAAATTATATTCCGATGTGTGCAATGGGTGAATCTTAAGTGAATAAGGAGAATACTTAAGACGAAGGTGACATGTTGGTAAGTGTGGTGAATGAGAAAATTTGGACAGGTATGCGCTTAAACCCTCGGGTTGAGAACTTGGTATGATATAATTGTGGTAAGATAGTAAATGCAAATGTAACATGAATGTCTTGGTGATATTTATACAAATGATGTTTTATGTTGGATTGCATGATTATGTTACTTGCTATTTACATGTGAACTTACTAAGCATTTATGCTTACTCCCTTCTTTCCATTCTTTGTAGTTTTGACAAGCTAGCTCGAAAATTGGGAACGGTCAGAAGCTCGCTTACACTATCCGTGGACCATTTTGGTATACTGGCTTGTATATTTTGAGTATGACTTGTATAGCATTATAATCATTTTGAGTATATGATCTTATGATATGGATATTTGGTGGTAAGGAAATGTTTGGTAATGATTAGCCATTGGAATGGCTAATCAAGATCATATTTGGTATTATGTATACTTAATGTGCTAACTAATCCATGGAAATTCATAAAAAGGTGAAATTTGCTATAAAATAGTATCATACAACAACAATGACATCAGTTTGAAAAATAACTAAAAATAGTAGGAACATAATTAGAAGATGAATAAACTATGAAATTGAAGCTTATTGAGTCTATTTTCATATGGAAGAAACAAAACAGGTAAATAAGTTGTATTTTATGAGAAATTTGAGTTTTGGTGAAATAGGATCAGAGTGATTTCTGAATCTCCTATTCTGACTTTAAAAATTCACTAAATGTTGTAAAAAAATATTTAGGACTCATAATTTATATGTATAGATTCCTTGTTGAGTCTACTTTTAATAGAAAGAAATGGCATAGTTATCTGAATTTTGTACAGAGAGAAAAGTGATTTGTATTAAATAGAGGTCAGAGTAGCTAAACACTAAAATAGGGGAAACTTTAACTAATAAACTGTACTAATTTTCTAGACCAAAAATTCTGGAAAACAATTAGTAAATAGATATATAAGTCTAGTTTCAGAGAAAATTTACAGATTTTAATTTTGAGTTTTGTAACTTGAGATATGATTTTTTTTAGCGACTGCGACGCAGATGGGCAGTTTATTACGAAAGGTGAAATAAATTGTTTGAAATTGTTTAAGTGATAATTTAAGTCTGTTAACGCCTCGTGCTCGACTCCGGAAATAGTCTTGGGTTAGAGGGTGTTACATTTGGTGGTATCAGAGCTATGATTTAGTCGGTTCTCAGACTAACATGGCATATGTACGGGTTTTTATATACATGCCATATATATATTGTGATAGTGTGAAGACTACTAACCTTTAAAATGATTTTTTTACTGTAAATGGATCTCGATCCAGCTGTTACCATTGATGTAGAGAGCAATGTGTAAGCTCCTGCTGAAGGGGGCAGTGCCGACTAAAAGCTGACCTCCTACTGTTAGTCAAGGATGAGAAGAATGGGCTTGGGAAGCCTTTCTCCAGATGATGAATGCATGGTACACCGAGTTCATTCGTACGAACACGAATGCTCAATAACCTCCCTTACCTTTCCCAATTCCTCAACTTGTACCCCCGATGCCTCAAGGTATGGATCTGATGAAATTTCATAAAACCCTAGTTGACAGAATTTGTAAGCAAGGGGCTGAAGAATTCAGTGCAAATGTTGATGATGATGCCGAGAAAGCAAAATTTTGGCTTGAGAATTCTATTCGGGTATTTGATGAATTGTCTTGTACACCTGAAGAGTGCTTAAAATGTGCTATATCCTTGTTGAGAGATTCAGCCTATTATTGGTGGAAGACATTGATTTTAGTAGTACCGAAAGAAAAAGTGACTTGGGAGTTCTTTCAAAAAGAATTTCGGAAGAAATACATCAGTGAAAGATTTGTAGAACAGAAGCATAAAGAGTTTCTCAAGTTGAAACAAGGCAACATGACAGTTACTGAGTATGAAAAGGAGTTCGTTCGGTTGAGTATGTATGCTAGAGAATGTATTCCTTCAGAGGCTAAAATGTGCATACGATTTGAAGACGGACTCAATGAAGACATCAAAGTATTTGTGGGAATTCTTGAGTTGAAAGAGTTCGTAGTACTTGTTGATCGGGCTTGGAAAAGAAAAAGGCAAAGGCTGAGACTAGAAATTTGAAGAAAAGACCGATGAGCAGTGCATTCCCACCGCAATCTAGAAAATCCAAAGATATGTATTCTCATTCTCATGTTTCGGCCGGACATTTGTATGGGAATCGTAAGAAGCAAAATGCTGGTTTTAAATCTCAGACTACTTCTGTGGCTAGTGTGGGAAATTCGAGACTTGTTAGACCCGAATGCCAATAATGTGGTAAAAGTCAAATTGGTCCATGTAGAACTAACGAATGTTACCAGTGTGGTTCTCCAGATCATTTTATTAGAGATTATCCCGAGAGAATTGAGAAAGAATTATTTTAGAGTGTAAAACCTAGTGGTGTAATTTCGAGAGGAAGATCTTCGAGAAATGCAAGGAATGAGGCAAGCGGGAAGAATGTATTCAGAGATTCAGCATTTTATAAATCTGAAGCTAGAGCTCCGGCTAGAGCTTATGCCATAAGGGCACGTGAAGATGCTTCATCTCCCGATGTGATCACTGGTATTTTCTCTCTTTATGATGTTAACGTTATTACTTTAATTGACCCCGATTCTACTCATTCATATGTGTGAATGAAATTGGTGTCTAATATGAGTATACCTGTTGAGTCTACAGAATTTATGATTAAATTGTCAAACCAGTTAGCCAAATGTATTATAGTTGATAAAGTATGCAAGAAATGTCCTTTGATGATTAGAGGTCATTATTTTCCAACCGGCTTGATGTTGTTTCCGTCTGATGAATTTGATGTTATTTTGGGTATGGATTGGTTGACATTGCATGATACTATAGTAAATTGTAAACAAAAGTTTATTGAATTAAAAGTGAAAATGGTAAAATTTTGCGGGTTGAATCAGATGAATCAGAGGCATTGCCTAGTGTGATTTCTTCGATGTCGGCTCAGAGATATTTGAGAAAGGGTTATAAGCTTATTTGGTGTATGTGTTGAATACAAAGGAATTTGAGAAGAAAATTGAATAAGTGCCGATTGTATGTGAATTCGCGGATGTAGTTCCAGAAGAGTTACCGGGTTTGCCTCCTAGCAGAGAAGTAGAATTTGGTATTGAGTTGATACAGGGAACAACTCTGATCTTGATTGCTCCATACAGAATGGCAGCAACAGAGTTGAAAGAATTAAAGTCGCAGTCGCTAGAGTTGACTGACAAAGGCTTTGTGAGACCAAGTTTTTCGCTTTGGGGTGCTCCTGTATTATTTGTTAAAAAGAAGGATGGTTCTATGAGATTGTGTGTAGACTATCAGTAGTTAAATAAGGTAACAATCAAGAACAAGTATTCGTTGCCGAGAATTAACGATTTGTTTGATCAGCTAAAAGGAGCAACATGGTTTTCAAAGATTGACTTGAGGTCTGGATATTACCAGCTGCGAGTAAAAGAGTCAGATGTGCCTAAAACTACTTTTAGAACAAAGTATAGTTGTTATGAATTTTTAGTTATGCCATTCGGTTTGACAAATGCTCCTGTTGTGTTTATGGATTTAATGAATCACATATTTCGACCATACTTGGACAAGTTTGTTGTGGTATTTATTGATGATATCTTAATTTATTCGAAAGATGAAATAGAGCATGCTGAGCACTTGAGGATAGTTTTGCAAACTTTGAGAGATAAGCAGTTGTATGCCAAATTTTGTAAGAGAAAATTTTGGCTTCAAGAAGTTGGATTTTTGGGTCATATTGTTTCAGATGATGGTATACGAGTGGATCCTAGTAAAATTTTGGCTATTGTTGATTGGAAACCACCGAAGAATGTAACTGAGGTTAGAAGTTTCTTGGGTCTAGCTGGTTATTATCGACGATTTGTAAATGGATTTTCTATAATTGCTACTCCTATGACCAGACTACTCCAAAAGGATGTTAAATTTGAATAGGTGGAAGAATGTCAACAAAGCTTTCAGAAATTGAAAAAGTTACTGACTGAGGCAGCAATGTTAGTACAACCCGAGTCAGGTAAGGAATTTGTGGTGTATAGTGATGCTTCTCTAAATGGCTTGGGATGTGTACTTATGCAAGAAGGAAAAGTGGTGGCTTATGCTTCGAGGCAGTTCAAACCTCACGAAAGTAATTATCCGACTCATGATTTGGAACTAGCTGCTATAGTGTCTGCTTTGAAGATTTGGTGACATTATTTGTATGGTGAAAAGTGCCAAGTATATACCAACCACAAATGTCTCAAGTACTTGATGTCACAAAAAGACTTGAATTTGAGACAGCGGAGATGGTTAGAATTATTGAAAGATTACGACCTTGTGATTGACTAACATCCGGGGAAAGCAAATGTGGTTGTCGATGCTTTGTGTAGAAAGTCGTTGTTTACTTTGAGAGCTATGAATACTCAGTTGAAGGTGTCTGACGATGGTTCGATTCTAGCAGAGTTGAGAACAAGACCGATGTTTTTACAAGAGATTTGTGAAGCTCAGAAAAGTAACAAAGATTTGCAAGCCAAGAGGA
Organism: Gossypium arboreum; assembly: GCF_025698485.1. Taxonomy (NCBI): domain Eukaryota; kingdom Viridiplantae; phylum Streptophyta; class Magnoliopsida; order Malvales; family Malvaceae; genus Gossypium; species Gossypium arboreum. The sequence continues at coordinate 71,923,824 of NC_069081.1, forward strand.
AGCAATGTGAGGCTGATACAGGATCAAATTTCAGAATCAGTTTTGATGGTTGCTTGATGTTTAAAGATCGGATTTGTGTACCGAAAAATGATGAGTTGATTCAAAAGATCTTGCATGAAGCACATAGTGGTTGTTTGTCAATTCACTCGGGTAGTACAAAAATGTATAATGACTTGAAAAAAATGTATTGGTGGAACGGAATGAAAAGAGATATCACCGAGTTCTTATCGAAATGCTTAATTTGTCAACAAGTGAAAGCTAAACACCAAGTGCCTTCGGGACTACTTCAGCCTATCATGGTTCCCGAGTGGAAGTGGGATCGAATTACTATGGATTTTGTATCAGGGTTGCTGTTAACTTCGAGGAAGAAAGATGCCATCTGGGTAATAGTCGACAGATTAACTAAATCAGCTCATTTTATTCCGGTATGTACTAATTATTCTCTTAATAAGTTGGTTGAACTGTATATCAGTGAGATTGTTAGACTTCACGGAGTACCTTTGTCGATCATTTCAGATAGAGATCCGAGATTTACATCGCGGTTTTGGAAAAAGTTGCAAGAAGCATTAGGTACGAAGTTAAATTTCAGCATTGCCTTCCATTTATAGACTGATGGGCAATCAGAGAGAGTAATTCAGATTCTTGAAGACATGCTCAGATGTTGTGTATTGGAATTCCAAGGTAGTTTGGAAAGATATTTACCGTTGGTAGAATTTTCCTACAATAATAGTTATCAAACGAGTTTGGAGATGGCACCTTATAAAGTATTGTACGGTCGTAAGTGTTGGACACCATTGTATTGGACTGAACTCAAAGAAAATCAGATTTACGAAGTTGATCTAATTAAAAAAACCGAAGAAAAACTGAAAGTGATTCGAGATTGTTTGCAAGCTGCTTCAAATAGACAAAAATCCTATGCGGATTTGAAACGAAAAGAAATCGAGTTTCAAGTCAGCGATAAGGTATTTTTAAAAGTGTCGCCATGGAAGAAAGTTCTTAGATTTGGTCGGAAAGGCAAGTTGAGTTTGTGTTTTATCGGACTGTATGAGATAATTGAAAGAGTTGGACTGGTAGCATATCGGTTAGCATTACCACCTGAATTAGAGAAGATTCATGATGTGTTTCACATATCTATGTTACACCGGTATCATTTGGATCCTTCACATGTAATTTCACCGATAGAAATTGAGCTACAACCGGATATGACTTACAATGAAGAACCGATTAAGATTTTAGCTCGGGATGTCAAGCAACTAAGAAATAAAAGTAACGCTCTCGTGAAAGTATTGTGGCAAAAGCAAGGGGTAGAAGAGGCTATATGGGAGCCCGAGGAAACTATGAGGAATCAATACCCACACCTGTTTACCGGTAAAATTTTCGGGGACGAAAATCCCTAAAGGGGGAGAGTTGCAATATCCCGAATTAGGGCCTAATCAAAATAGTGGTTTTGGGAACACAAATCCGAGATAGAAATAATTATTTTATTATCACTTTAAGGTCTATGGCATGATTTCATGATTGTTTGAAAATTTAGTTTAGAAATTTTATCGATAGAGGGTCCAATTTGATATTTAGGACTAAATTGTAAAAGTTGTAAAATGTATGTTCTAGTTCACAAAGGTACTAAGTACTTGTGAGTAATGGGTTTTTAAAGTGGAGGTCCTTGGATAGTAATTAGACCATTATACTAGTTGGGACAAAAATACCTAAAGGAAGATAAAACATCGTAGTTTTTAATTAAGGGCATTTTGGTCATTTAGTTATTAAAATGAATTAAAAACAAAATTAAAAGCCAATTTTTGTCCATATTCAACCCCTTGGCCCAATTTCACATGAGGAAGACATAGCTAGGGTTCTTCAAGCTTCCAAGCTCAATTGCAAGTCTATTTTAGCCCCGTTTTTAATGTTCTTTACGTTTTTGGAGTCCCCGTAACTTGATTAAGCTTATTCTAGCAATAATTTAACCTAGGGTTTATATTTGGAAAAACACCCATAGGTGAAATGTGTTTATTTTGATGTTTTATGGTAGAATATGAAGCTTGAAATTATGTTAAACAACTTTTGCTAAGCGATTTTACGTGAAAACGAGTGAAAAGACATAATCGGTAAAAATACCTAATGTTCATAAGTACATGTTAGAGTGAGAATTTGATGTTGTCATAGAAGGGAAAAATGATCAGCATGTCAGAAAACATAAGAAAATAATATGAAGTTTAATTTTCGAGCCTTGGGGAAAAAGTGTAAATATGTAAAAGCTTGGGGGCAAAAATGTAATTTTTCTAAAGTTTTAGTCAAGGACTGTTTTAATAAATGTGAGTATTGAATAAGCTAAATTTGTTATTTTAGATCAAGAGAAACAAGATTCGAGTCGTGATCGAGGAAAAAAAAGTTTACAAGGGATAGGCTCGATTTCTAACATTTTGTACCGGGGTAAGTTCATGTGTAAATGTAGTAACATAATTGCCATTTTAAGTAATTTAATGTTATTTATATGATATGATGATTATTATCATGAAATATTATGCTTTGTTGATTATTATTTAGTAATACGCAAATTATGTGAGTTACTTAATAAATATGAAATGCTACCAACTATCGGTTCCGACATTCCGTGGAAGACAGCAAAGATGTGTGATTGAGTAAAATCCCATTTGAACCTTGGGAATAGATTAGGATACAAGTGACATGTCACTAGGATATTTGAGTTTTGAGCTCATTGAGTTGAGTCCGAGTTCGTGAGATGTAACTAGGCATTCGAACTCGTTAAGTTGAGTCCGAGTTCATTTATGGATGTGAACGCCCGAGCTCGTTGAGTTGAGTCTGAGTTTGCTTATGGGCGGGTTACATGGTAGCTTGGCTACATAATTTCCGCAGGCTATTGAGTTTGTCTAGCTACGGGTATGGCACTTATGTGCATGCAATCCGTGTATCCAAATTATAATCCGATGTGTTCAATGGGTGAATCTTAAATGAATAAGGAGAATACTTAAGACGAAGGTGACATGTTGGTAAGTTTTGTGAATGAGAAAATTTGTATAGGTATGCGCTTAAACCCTCGGGTTGAGAAGTTGGTATGATGAAATCATGGTAAGATAGTAAATGCAAATGTAACATGAATGTCTTGGTGATATTTATACAAATGATGTTTTATGTTGGATTGCATGATTATGTTACTTGTTATTTACATGTGAACTTACAAAGCATTTATACTTCCTCCTTTCCATTCTTTGTAGTTTTGAAAAGCCAGCTCGAAAATTGGGAACGGTCAGAGGCTCAATCACACTATCCTGGACCATTTTGGTATACTGGCTTGTATATTTTGAGTATGGCATGTATAGCATTATAATCATTTTGTGTATATGATCTTATGATATGGATATTCAGTGGTAAGGAAATGTTTGGTAATGATTAGGCATTGGAATGGCTAATCAAGATCATATTTGGTATTATGTATACTTAATGTGCTATCTAATCCATGGAAATTCATAAATAGGTGAAATTTGCTATAAAATAGTATCATACGACATGGGTTTGAAAAATAACTAAATATAGTAGACACATAATTAGATGATGAATAAAATATGAAATTGAAGCTTATTGAGTCTATTTTCATATGGAAGAAACAAAACAGGTAAATGTTGTATTTTATGAGAAATTTGAGTTTTGGTGAAACAGGGTCAGAGCGATTCCTGAATCCCCTATTCTGACTTTAAAAATTCACTAAAAGTTGTGAAAATATAATTAGGAGTCATACTTTATATTTATAGATTCCTTATTGAGTCTACTTTTAAGAGAAAGAAATGACATAGTTATCTAAATTCTGTACAGAGAGAAAAGTGATTCGTAGTGAACAGAGGTCAGAACAGTCGAACACTGAAACAGGGGAAACTTTAACTAATAAACTGTACTAATTGTCCTAACCAAAAAATCTGGAAAAAAATTAGTAAATAGATATATGAGTCTAGTTTTAGAAAAAATTTAAGGATTTTCATTTTGAGTTTCGTAACTCGAGATATGATTTTTTTTAGCGAATGTGATGCAGATGGGCAGTTTATTACGAAAGGTGAAATAAATTGTTTAAAATTGTTTAAGTGATAATTTAAGTCTGTTAATGCGTCGTGCTCAACTGCGACGATGGTCCCGGGTAAAGGGGTGTTACAGTCGTGGTCAAGGCTGTTAAATGGGCACGGGCGTGTGATCTTCCCGTGTAAATCATGCTTTAACCTTGCCAAAGGGACACGGTCGTGTGGTCTGCCCATGTGAGGAAGTTCAGGCCGTGTTGATTTCGTACGTTGGCCCATTTTCTCTGTTTTTTGCCCGTTTCTCGTTCCTTTCACTCTCCTATGCTCACCTAAGTATAAAACATGAAATTAAGGCATTAGGAGCTTTGAATTCACCAATAAGGAAAAATCATTCATGAAATGTGCTAAGCATGGGATAGAAATATGTATAAATTACGATTTATCAAATACCCCCACACTTAAGCATTTTCTTGTCCTCAAGCAAAATCCTCAACTCATAATCAAAATAAATTCTTCTCAACTTATAATTTCTATCGATAATATCTCAAAATAATCCATAAGTAATCATACATTGAGAATTTGACTGAAAGAACATCAAAGTTCCAAAACATTCCAAGTTGAGTATTTTATCATGAAAGCATAGGTGTCTCCCCTAATCTAAGTAATTACCTTCGACTCAAAATATCACAGGGCTTCACATCCTCACTAAAGATTCACTCAAATCACTCAAGGTGTTTAAGGACAATACATGAAGCACTCAATAGTCAATAATGAAAAGTCATTACCATAGGCTTGCATGAAAATCAAATCTCCACCACTATATATTGAAATGAACATCAATCAAAAGGTCTTTAAAGGGTCGTAACGTGGCTTTGGTTAGGGGGTGTGGTCACAAGCTGAAAGAAAAGGTTAGAATCGAGATTGAATTGAAAAATTACTAGCTAGAAAAAGTAATTAAACATCAATTGAGTATAATTGAGCTTCTTCTCAAAAGATGGAATTTAGAAACTACGGCTCAACACTACCAAATTATTACTAATATGTAAGTATGATTTTTTTTTAACTTGAATCAATTCAAATACATAGAAGATAAAAACATAGCTAAGCAATTAGTTCAAATCAGGTCTCGACAAAAATAATGATCAAATTAGGGGATTTCAACAATAATGGTTTACGGGTTAATATTGAGGGTAAATCAATTAATGGCTTGTTAGGCTCAAAGGGGTTTACTAAGGGTTAATTATGAAGGTAAGCTTTTGTGGAGTGAGTGGGTTAAACCTAAGTGCCTTTATCATTTTGACATATCAAATAAAATGGTGTGGTCTTGATATGCATAGTCAAGCAAGTTCTAGAATAACAATTCAATACTAACGCACTCAAAGCAACACTAAAAGTGATATCACAAAAATGATAGATGTTCTAAAGGCTCAAAATCTCACAAAAATTATGGCTTTTTGATGTTTAATCCTGTGAATTTCAACTCAAGATAATACCTAAACTTGGGAGAAACAACCTATAAAATTTTAAATTCAAAAGTCAACTTATCATGCTTGATATCTTAAAGTTTAAACAATCAATGCATGAATGCCTAAGTTTTAATTCAAGACATATCAATAAGAATCATAAATTAATCAAAATTCATTCTAATCATGGCATGAGAAGATCACATGAGAATTCAGGGATTTTTAATGACGATATGAAAGACCCCCCCACACTTAAGGTGTACATTGCCCTCAATGTACAAAGATAAATATATTGAAAAGGATAGATTGATAATCATAAGATACAGAGAGAAGTGAAACTTCCTAAATGATGAATGAACTCTTTGAATTGGAGTTATGGAGAATAATTGGCCAAAGCAATGATGAGGGTGAAGGAGGGTACTCCGGTGGTGGTAGAGGTTGGGTTCCATAAATGCTGTGCCAAAAGAATATTATATCTCAAGTTGGCTATGGTCGTGGTCGAGCAGGGCATGGCAGTCGTGGAGAACCTTTCCCAGTGGAGTGCCAAGTTCTTGAGTAATAGTGAGCTTTGGAGCTGTTTATAACTGTGATAGAATAAAAAACTCTTTTAGGAAATATATAAGGAAGAATAATTAGTCGTAATGAAATAGCTGAAATTGAAAATTGTAAAAACTCAAGATAAAATAGTAAAAACAGGAAATAAAAAGTAATTTCAAAATATAAAGATAAAGTTAAGATAGAAAATAAGGAAATTGGTGCACACGGCCGTGGGGCATGCCCGTGTGCCTTCATTTCAGCCTGTGCGTTTCGTGGTTTTTGAAATTGGGTGCATCGGTGTACTTGGCCATGTTGCACGACCTTGTCAATCATCGTTCGCTTCTCCCACACCCGTGTCTGCAGGCACAAGCTCGTCTTAAATCGACAGGTTTGCCCACGGTTTGAAAACACGGGTGTGTCACATGCCCGTGTTATTTTGGCAGTTTCTCCCATGGCCATGTCGCACGACCGTGGCAACTTATCGTATCCTGTGTTGGGGGAAGAAATTTTTTCCCTATTTTCACATAGCCGTATTGCGCGGTCGTGTTTCATCCCGTGGTATGTGTACGACCTATGGCACGCCCGTGTGCCTGGCCGTGTGGTTTTGAAAATCCTGTGTTCAGTGACTCAGTTAGTTAATTAAATGTTTTAGACTAAAATTAAAAGAAGTTAGCATCGTTAGTGCTTGGGTACCTCCAGAGAAGCGCTTGTTTATAGTCTAAGCTCGACTCTATGTTGTGGGTGAATTTAGGTAACTTTATGGAGCCGTAGCTCCTCTTTATCGTCTTTGAAATTCTCACCATTATACATTTTCAGACGATGTCCATTTACCTTAAAAGTGTCTTGTGATGGATGACTTACCTCTACTGTACCATATGGAAACACAGTTTGAACTAAGAAAGGACCTGACCATCGTGATTTAAGCTTTCCAGGAGACAATTTGAGCCTTGAGTTATATAACAGGACAAGATCTCTAATTTCAAATTACCTTCGTTGTTTTAAACGGGCGTCGTGGCGGCGCTTCATCACTTCCTTATATAGGCACAAACTTTCATATGCATTGGCTCGCCACTCATCTAACTCGTTCAACTGCATCAACCTATTTTCACCGGCAAGTTTGGGGTCAAGGTTTAGAAATTTTATAGCCCAGAATGCCTTGTGTTCCAACTCAAACGGTAGGTGACAACTTTTCCCATAAACAAGTCTGTAAGGTGATGTTCCTATGGGAGTTTTAAAAGCAGTTCTATAAGCCCATAAAGCATCATCTACTTTCATCACCCAATCCTTCCTATTTAATTTACTGTCTTTTCTAGGATACATTTAAGCTCTTGGTTTGCTACTTCGACTTGGCCACTAGTTTGAGGGTGATAAGTGGTAGCTGTTCTGTGATGAACTCCGTATTTCTTGAGGGCCTTGTCAAATTGGGCGTTACAAAAATGAGTACCCCTATCACTGATAATTACTCTAGGTGTACCAAATCGAGAGAAGAGTTTCTTAAGGAATCGTACTACTACTCTAGCATCATTAGTAGGTAAAGCTTGGGCTTCAACCCATTTGGACATATAATCAACAGCTACTAAGATGTATTTAATCCCGAATGAACTAGGGAATGGACCTATGAAGTCGATACCCCAAACGTCAAATATTTCACATGAGAGCATATATGCCTAAGGCATTTCATCACGTTTGGATATATTACCTGTCCTTTGACATTTGTCACAAGAAGTGACATACCTATTGGAGTCTTTGAATAGAGTGGGCCAATAAAAACCTGATTCGAGGACTTTATGTGTGGTCTTATTTCCACCGTAATATCCTCCAGCCGGTCCTGAGTGGCAATGTTCCAAGATTTTCCATGCTTCTATCCTTGTAACGCATCTCCTAATGATTTGATCTGTATATTTACGGAAAAGAAAAGGGTTTTCCCAGAAGTAGTTTTTCACATCAGTGAAGAATAGCTTCTTTTGCTGATGTGTCAACCCTTTTGGGATAATGTTAGCGGCTAAAAATTTGAAATATCTGCAAACCAAGGTACCTCAGAATCAGATATAACAAAAAATTGTTCTTTAGGGAATGAATCATTTATTTCAATGTCATCTGGTTCTTTGGTACTTGAGTTTTCAAACCTAGAGAGATGGTCAGTCGCAAGATTTTAAGCTTCTTTTCTTATCTTTAATCTCCAAGTCAAATTCCTGCAGTAATAAGATCCATCGAATGAGTCGAGGTTTTGCATCAGTTTTAGTCAAAAGGTGGCGAAGAGCGGAATGGTCAGTATAAACGACAACTTTAGATAATACTAAATATGGCCTAAATTTATCGAATGCAAAAACCACAGCTAGCAGCTCTTTTTCCATGGTGGTGTAGTTTTCTTGTGCGGCTGTCAAAGTCCTGCTAGCATAATAGATAGGTTGAAAATGTTTATCTCTTCGCTGTCCCAAAACTGCATCTACTGCAAAATCACTCGCATCACACAATAGTTCAAAAGGTGAGTTCCAATCAGGTGCAATTATAATTGGAGCTTTAGTCAGTTTATCCTTTAAAGTGTTAAATGCTTCTAAACACTCCTAATCGAAATTAAAAGGCACATCTTTTTCTAATAATTTAGTCAAAGGCTTAACTATTTTAGAAAAGTCTTTAATAAATCTTCTATAAAACCCAGCATGTCCTAAGAAACTTCTAATAGCCTTAACCGAATTAGATGAAGGTAGTTTTTCAATGGTTTCAATTTTAGATTTATCATCCTCAATCCCTCTACTAGAAATTTTATGTCCTAACACAATACCTTCTTGAACCATAAAGTGACATTTTTCCCAGTTAGTACAAGGTTTGTTTCCTCACATCTTATTAACACTCGTTTTAAAATTTCTAGGCAAAGATGGAAAGAGTTACCGAAAATCAAAAAATCATCCATAAATACCTTCATGACGTCTTCTACGAGTTCGACAAAAATGGCCATCATGCAGCACTGAAAAGTAGCAGGAGCATTACATAATCCAAAAGGTATTCTACGATAAGCAAACATACTGTATGGACATGTTAATGTCGTTTTTTCTTGATCTTCAGGAGCTATTGGGATTTGAAAATAGCCAGAGAGTCCATCCAAATAGCAGTAGTACATGTGTCCTGACAATCTTTCCAACATTTGGTCAATGAATGGAAGGGGAAAGTGGTCTTTTCTTGTGGAATCATTTAGCTTCCTATAATCAATGCACACTCTCCAACCTGTGACTGTCTTTATTGGGATTAATTCATTCTTCTCATTAGCTACAATAGTCATGCCTCCTTTCTTAGGAACAACCTGCACTGGAATCACCCAAGAACTGTCAGAAATAGGATAAATAATTCCAGCATCTAAGAGTTTAATTACCTCAGCTTTAACAAGTTCCTTCAGGTTGGGGTTCAGTTGTCTTTGGGCTTGCACGCATGGTTTATATTCATCTTCCATTAAAATTTTGCTGGTGCAAAAAGAAGGGATGATCCCTTTAATGTTAGAAATTTTCCAAGCTATGGCCCTTTTATGCTCTCTTAATACTTGGAATAATTCCTCTTTCTCATTGGGTTGCAAGTTGGATGCAATAATTACCGATAATGTGGAATTATTTCCCAGGAATGCATATTCCAAGTGATTCGACAATTGTTTAAGTTCCAATTTGGGAGGTTCGTCAATAGAGGGTTTTTGCTTAAGTTCATTTTTTACCTTAATTCCCTCATATTCAGCTAGTTTTTGAGAGGTTTCATTGGAGTTTAGTTCGGTTCCTATTTCAGAATCATCATCCATCCCCTCTCCTTGGGCGAGATACAGTTCCATCGTGTCTTTATGTATGATTTCCTTAAAGGAATCTTGAGTAGTATGATCAATAGAGTCGATAAAATAACATGAGTCATCCTATTCTCTAGAAAATCTCATGACATCATAAATTTTAAAGATAATCTCTTTGTCACCTACTCTAAGTACCAATTTACCATCACCCACATCAATTACAGCTCTAGCAGTGGCTAAAAATGGCCGACCTAAAATTAAAGGCACCTCAACATCTTCATCCATGTCAAGCACAACGAAATCAACAAGGAATATAAATTTATCTACTTTTACAAGTATGTCCTCTATAATTCCCTTAGGATATTTAACAGATCTATCAACTAATTGAATACTCATCCTAGTGGGTTTAGGTTCCCCAAGACCAAGTTGTTTAAACATTTTATATGGCATCAAATTAATGCTGGCACCTAAATCAACTAGTGCTTTATCAACATTCAAACTACCAATTAAGCAGGGAATAGTAAAACTTCCTGGATCTTTCAGTTTGGTTGGCAATTTATTTTGGAGTATGGCTGAGCACTTTTCATTAAGCTCCACTGTGGATAAGTCTTCAAACTTCCTTTTGTTTGTTAGAAGCTCCTTTAAGAATTTTGCATATGTAGGCATCTACGATATAGCTTCAACAAAAGGTAAGTTAATATGCAATTGTTTAAAAAGTTCAAGAAATTTACTGAATTGTGCATCCATGTAGTCTTTCTTCAACTTTGCTGGGTATGGGATTGGTGGTTCATATTCTTTTGGCATTAGGTTGTCATTGTTTTTGACTTCGACCTCCTTTCTGTCAGCTTCTTGTGGTGGCTTCTTTTCAGATTCAGCTAACACTTTCCCACTCCTTAGTGTAACTGCTTTCACGTGCTCTTTTGTGTTGGGTTCAGTGTTACTAGGTAGACTTCCTAGTGGTCTTTCAGATATCAATTTAGTGAGCTGACCTATCTAAGTTTCGAGCCCTTGGATTGACGATTGTTGATTCTTAAGAACTGTATCGGTATTCTGGAAACGAGTTTCTAACATCGAGATGAATTTTGTTAACATCTCCTCAAGGTTCGGCTTTTTTTCTTGCTGGTAAGGTGGTTGTTGAAAACCCGGAGGATGTTGTGGCTGTTGACTTCCTTGACCGCCCCACGAAAATTTGGGATGGTTCCTCCAACCTGCATTATAAGTGTTACTATACGGGTTATTTTGGGGTCTTGAGTTATTGTTACCCATATATTGGACTTGTTCCTCCATGATGCTAGGGTTGAAAGGTTGATATTCTGTGCATGCTCCTCCTCCATTCGAATCACACCTCATCACTGGATGTACCTGAGTAGAACCACACAAACCTTTAATCTTTTTATTTAAGAGTTCTACTTGGTTAGATAACATAGTAACCGCGTTGAGGTTGAAAACACCGGCTGCTTTCCTCGGCTTTTTTCTCATAACTTGCCACTGATACTTATTCAGTGGCATCTCCTCAATAAATTCGTAAGTCGCCTCAGGTGTCTTATTATTGATAGTTCCTTCAGCGGCTGCATCAATCATCTACGGAGTCAAAGGATTCAGGCCATTATGGAACATTTGAACCTGTAGCCAAAGCGATAACCCATAGTGAAGGCACCTTCTCAAAAGGTCCTTGTATCTCTCCCATGCATCGTACAGTGTTTCTAAATCCATTTGCACAAAAGAAGAGATACCATTACGTAATTTGGCTATTTTAGCCAGTGGAAAATATTTTAATAAAAAAATTCAGTCATTTGTTCCCAAGTAGTGATTGACCCTCGTGGTAACGAGTTCAACCATTGTTTAGCCTTATTCCTTAACGAAAAGGGAAAAATCGTAGGCGAATGGCGTCATCAGAAACACCATCAATTTTAAAGGTATCGTAAAATTCTAGGAAATTTGCCGAGTGAGCGTTGGGATCCTCATCCTGCAAACCATCAAACTAACAAACTATTGTATCATTTGAATTGTGTTAGGTTTCAGTTCAAAATTATTTGCAGCAATAGTAGGTCTAACTATTCTTGACTCAGTTCCTGTTAAATTAGGTTTAGCATAATCATACATAGTGCGTGGAGCAGGATTCTGATTTATTGGGTCAGCAGCAATCGCAGGAGGTAGCGGATTCTCTTGGTTTTTAGCCATCTCCTCGGTTGTGGTTGAAGTATCGTCCTCTTGCTCATCCTCAATGTATCTTAGGCTTCGCCTTATTTTTCTCCGGTTTCTGCAAATTGTGCGGTCGATCTCACAGTTAAAAAGTAGTGGTCCTGACGGGTTTCTTCTGGTCATAAACTAGAAAAACCTGCCAGAAGGAAATAAATGAAGAATTAGAGAAGAAAATAAAAATTTAAATTTCAATAAAAGTAAAATGGCTAAAGAAATAGAAATCGAGTGTTCCTAATATCTTAGTTCCCCGGCAACAACGCTAAAAACTTGATACATTCGTGACAGGTTTTAAATATTTATAATGAATCGTTCTTGAAACTAACTATTATCACGATGAAGGTAAGTGCACCTATCGAACAGTAGTATAGCTTTAGAAAGATCAGATTATCGAACCCAAAGGAACTAACAGTACTAGTATCAACTTTCTTTCTATTATCTAGCCTAAAAAAATAAAAGGGTTTTGTTTATCTAACTAATTAATTAAACTAAGAAATCACAGAAAAGAAATTTGGGGAAAATACTTTTTGGAAAATTCGATTGATTAAGACAATACCTAAGGAAAAATCCACCTAGACTTCACTTGTTATTTGACTCTGAATCAGACGATTTATTCATTCAACTTGTTCCGTAGAGATCCCTAAGTTATATTATTATCTTTCTCGAGACTAACAACGTCTAACCCTAGATTGAATAATTGAAATCTCTTTCTAATTAACGCCCTAGGGTTGCATTCACTCGATCTATGGATCCACTTATTAGGTTTCACCCTAATTCAGCAAAATCTTGTCACCCTATCTCTAGGCACACAACCAACTCCACTTAATTATGACAAATTTACTCTTAGACAGGGTCTATTCCTCCTCTAAGTAAGAGCTTAACTAGAATCAATATCCTGGAATATCAAAACAAGAATTAAGAACCCATAATTAAGAACAAGTCAAATATTTATCATACAATTTAGATAATAATAACAAGATCCGTCTTATGTTTCATTTCCCTTATGTATTTAGGAGTTTTAGTTCATACTAATGAAACACCACATCTCAAAATAATAAAAATAACAAAACATAAGAAAACCCAAAACTCCTGAGGGAATTTGAAGGGAGATCTTCGGTCTTAATGGTGAATCCGGCTTCTGAGATGGATCAATCAGCTTCTCTTGAGCAATTCTTTGCTTCCTCTTGTACGTCCCCTGTCTAAGTGCCTCCTTAGGTGTTTAAATAGGCTTTGGAATGCCTAAGAGTCCTCAAAATTGGCCTTTTCCAAGTTGGACTAAACTTGGGCTCGGCAGGGACATGCCCGTGTGCGATTGCTTAAGGCCGTGCCCAAGGCTGTTAAATGGGCACGGGCGTGTGATCTACCCGTGTAAATCGTGCTTTGACCTTGCCAAAGGGACACAGCCGTGTGGTCTACTCGTGTGAGGAAGTCTAGGCCATGTTGATTTCGTACGTTGGCCCATTTTCTCCGTGTTTGGCCCGTTTCTCGTTCCTTTCACTCTCCTATACTCACGTAAGTATAAAACATTTCCTCACTTAAACTCATATCCTACACCATACCTGTATCCTACACCGTGACGGAATACGAGCCATTACCTCACTTAAACTCGTGCTTACAACCATTTCCTAGTCCCCATGACTTGGACAAATTTAAAACTTTCTCAAACAGACAAATATATCTTTAATATGGGCCTTCGAGGCCTAAAACACACATAGTAAATCACTCAGAACCAACTCGGGTACTTTTGCCAACTATAGAAAAATGTCACTTGACATAGGGGCACACGCCCGTGTGGCCAATTCAACATGGTCGTTTGATGGCCCGTGTGGCTCACACGGCCTACGCAATATAGGGACATGCCCGTGTCCTCCACTCGTGTGGAATTTATTTTAAATGCACACCTACAAGGGTTTTCACACGGCCTGGCACACGCCCGTGTGCCTGGCCCATGTCCTTCACATTGCCATGAAACGCCTGTGTCCTAGCCCATGTACAAAAACATGGATATTCTATTTCTGATGTCAGCAACACCAAAATGCCACACGACCAAGGCACACGCCCGTGTGCTAGGTCGTGCCCTTCACTGAGACACATGGCCGTGTCTCTGACCGTGTGTTTATTATCATGCATATTGACTTAAAAATTTTACATGCAGGGGACACACGACTGGACCACACGCCCATGGGGCTGGTTGTATGTCACACACGGCCTAGACACACGCTCGTGTGTCTACCTGTATGGACAAAATTAGGCTATTTACCAAACCTCTTTGCTACTTTTACTTACACAAAAGCAACCAAAACTAGTACAAGACTATTTCAGGCAATAAAATCAGCCCAATAGACAACATTTCATTTGAACGTTCTACTAATCCATGAACATAACACCATTTGCATATATTAAAATGAATATTAGCCATCACTCAAGGCTTAATACAAAATGAGGAATTTATCCTAAGCCAACACATGTGGCAAAATTACAAACACACAAAACACAAGTCTAATCCTCTATACATGCCATATTCAAAAATATAAATCAAACTATACCGAATGCTTTGATTGATAGTGTGATTGATATCTCTGACTTCCTTTGATCCTTGAGCTAACTAGGCGGCACTATAAGAAACAGAAATGAGAGGGAGTAAGCATAAAGCTTAGTAAGTTGCATATAAGTAAGTATACAACAACAATCTATCAATAATCAACATGCTCATAACACCAAGGTAGGGAAATGCATAACTTACTCATTACCATCCATACGAGTCACATATTATATATTGAGTTCTTATCTCATACGTATGAATTAGGTACCTGTACCACTTACAACAAGGTTATATTTTCCTCATTAGCTTAAGAACATAACTTTCACCGTTGAACCATTCAAAATACTACCGAATATTACATAAGCCTCAAGCATAGGGTAAGGTGCCAATGCCATGTCCTAGACACGGTCTTACACTGGTTCATATCTCAAGTCGATGCCATGTCCCAAACATGGTCTTACACTGACTATTCTCTTATAGCCGACGCATGTCCCAGACATGTCTTACACTGACTTACGTCTCGTGGCCAATGCATATCCCAGACATGTCTTACACTAGCCCTCGTCTTAATGTCCATACCATGTCCTAGACTTGGTCTTTCACTAGCTCACAACGAATAACCCAAATGTCATGGCATGAATATCCGATTTACTTCCTAAGGTTCCAACGGAAATTCTACAATCTCATTTATCATTATACATTCTCAATTTCAAAATCAAGCAATTTATGTTGTAATAATTCAAGCACTTATAATTAACAATGTAGTTGTATTATTTACATACAACTTACCTCGGATTACAAAATGTGGCGATTAGTCGATTTAGTTGATTTGCTTGGCTTTCCCCCGGTCTAGGTTCGGATTAGGTATTTCTTGATCCATAATAGAAAAATGCACTTATTTAATCACTAAATAAAATTAGGCAATCAAAAATTCACTTTTTTTATAAAATGACCTTTTTGCCCCTAGACCTTAACAAAATGACCATTTTACCCTTAGGCTCGAAATTGATTTTTATCGAATTTCTTCATATATTAAGCCTAGCTGAGCCTCTTTTACTCTTATAGCAACTCCAAATTCCCACTATTTCACACATTTATTAACTATTTTGCAACTTGTGTAAAATGGTCCTTTTAGTTATTTTCATGCTAACACCTTTCACAAAAGTTGTGTATAAGACACCCAAGACTCATTTTCTTCCATGAAATTTTAGAAAACTACAGATATGATATCATGGAAAAACCCTACACTCTCAACCATTATACAAGATAGTCCCCTCATTTGAAAGCTCATGCTTCAAGGGGTCCAAAAATGTAAAAATCATTAAGAAAAAGTATGTAAAACACTTATTTGCAGGAGTAATAAGTTGCTAAAATTTTTTAAGCTCAAAAACCCCAAAAGTGGCTAAAAATCGGTAGAGAAGAAATGGAGAAGTAGGATGATATCATCTTTCTTTTATTTATTCAATTAAGTCACCAAACCACCTAAACCTTTGACTTTTTGACCAATTTGTTCCCTATGGCCGGCTAGGCTCTTAGAAAAGGGTCTAATTGACCTTTAAAGAACCCCAATTTTTATTCTCTAGCTATTTGACACCTTTAGCTATCAATTTAGGACATTTTCACTTTATGTGATTTACTCCTTTTTCTCAATTAGGCTTCGAAACGCTAAAATTAACTCACCAAATTTTTCACGTTCTCTTAAAAACATGCTAATACATCAAAATAATAATAAAATAATTTTTCTGACATCAAATTTGTGGTCCCGAGACCACTATTTTGACTAGGCCCTAAATTGGGCTGTTACATTTCTCATCCCTTAGGGATTTACGTCGTGAATCCTTTCCAATTCTGGTGGCAAAGCCAATCGATAGGCAATCGGCCCTACTCTTTCGGTAACCTCATAGGGTCCTATGAAACGAGGACTCAACTTACCTCTTCTACCAAATCTGAGAACTTTCCTGCATGGGGATACTTTCAAAAATACTCAGTCACTGACTTGAAATTTGATCTCCTTCTGTTTCAAATCCACATAGGATTTCTGCCTATCCGAGGTAGCCTTCAAACAGTCACGAATCACTTTAACTTTCTCTTCAATCTCCTTGACTACATCTACCTCATGAATCTGACCTTCTCTGAGCTCGGTCCAATATAAGGGCGTTCGACACTTTCGCCCATATAATGTCTCATAAGGTGCCATCTTCAAACTTGACTGATAACTGTTGTTGTAGGAAAATTCAACTAATGGTATGTACCTTTCCCAACTACCTTGAAATTCGAGAACACAACACCGTAACATGACTTCTAAAATCTAAATCACTCTTTCCGACTGACCGTCGGTTTGCGGGTGAAATGCCATGCTGAAACTCAACTTTGTTCCCAAAGCCTATTGTAATTTTTTCCAAAATCTCGAGGTAAATATCGGATCCTTATTCAAAACAATCGACAATGGTATCCCGTGTAGTCTCACAATCTCAAAAATATACAAGTCAGCCAATCTCTCAAGGGAGTAGTCTTTATGCACTATTATGAAAAGTGTCGACTTTGTTAGCCTATCCCCAATAACCCAAACAGCATCCTTTCTCTTCAAGGTTAATGGCAAACCCGTCACAAAATCCATGGTAATTTGATCCCACTTCCACTCGGGGATCATGATAGGCTGAAGTAAACTCGAAGGTACTTCGTGTTCAGCCTTCACTTGCTGACACAGTAGACATTTGGAAACAAACTTTGAAATGTCTTTTTTCATCCCTGACCACTAGTACACTTTTCTCAAGTCATTGTACATTTTCACACTACTCGAGTGGACGGACAAACAACCACTATGCGCTTCTCGCAAAATCTTCTGAATAAGCTCATTGTCCTTGGGTACACAAACTCTATCATTGAACATTAGACATCCATCGGTGCCAATCCAAAAATTTGATTCAATCCTTGACTCACACTGAGTTCTCTTAACCCGTAAATCTTTGTCACTATTTTAGGCTTCATGGATTTCATGCAGAAACATCGGTCTAGCTCTCAACTCTACCAGAACCGAACCATTATCTAACAATGCCAAATTGGCGTTCAATTCTCTCAACACAAATACTGATTTTCTACTCAATGCATCAGCGACCACATTCGCCTTTCCATGTTGGTAGTCGATAATCAACTCATAATCCTTTAATAGCTCTAGCCATTGTCATTGCCACAGGTTCAACTCTTTTTTAGTCATCAAGTACTTAAGACTCTTATGATCGGTGAATACTCTACATTTCTCACTGTACAAATGGTGTCTCCAAATCTTTAATGCTAACATTATAGCTGCTAGTTCCAAGTCATGGGTCGGGTAATTTTGCTCATGTGGTTTAAGTTGTCTTGAGGCATAGGCTATAACATTCCCTTCTATCATAAGCACACACCCCAAACCATTCAAGGAGGCGTCACTATATATCACAAACTCCTTGCCCAACTCAAGTTGCACTAACACTGGGGCTTCGGTCAACAAAGCCTTTAATTTCTTGAAATTCTGTTGGCACTTTTCTGTCCATTCAAACATAACATCTTTTTGCAGCAGCCTAGTAATTGGCGTAGCTATCATAGAGAATCTGTTTACAAATCGTCTATAATATCAGGCCAATCCCAAAAAGCTTTGAACTTCAGTCACATTCCTCGGCGGTTTCCACTCAACAATAGTCGAGATCTTGCTAGGGTCAACTCTAATCCCATCATCCAACACAATGTGTCCTAGAAATCTGACCTCTTTAAGCCAAAATTCAATCTTACTGAACTTAGCGTAAAGCTGCTTATCACTCAAAGTTTGCAAAACCGTTCTCAAATGCTCTGCATGCTCACCTTCATCTTGCGAGTAAATCAGTATGTCATCAATGAAGACCACTACGAACTTATCCAATTACAGCCAAAAAATGCGGTTCATCAAATCTATAAACACTGTCGGGGCATTAGTCAAACCAAAGGGCATGACGAGGAACTCATAATGCCTGTATCTCATCCGAAACGCAGTCTTCGGTACATCTTGCTCTTTCACTCTTAACTGGTAGTATCCGGAGCTCAAGTCAATCTTGAAAAATACAGTGGCTCCCTTTAACTGATCAAATAGATCATCGATCCTTGGCAAAGGATACTTGTTCTTCACTGTTACTTTATTTAGCTGTCTATAGTCAATACATAACCTCATTGACCCATCTTTCTATTTCACAAAAAGTACTGGAGCAACCCACGGTGAATATCTAGGTATCGCAAAACCTTTATCTGTTAACTCTTGCAGCTGTACTTTCAACTCTTTCAACTTTGTTGGGGCCATTCTATACGGAGCGATCAAGATAGGTGTCGTACCAAGTACCAACTCGATGCCAAATTCAATTTCACTAGCTGGTGGTAATCCTGGTAACTCTTCCGGGAACACATCTATAAACTCACAAACCACTGGTACCGAATCAATATTCGACTCAGACACTTGGGTATTCAACACAAAAGCTAGGTACACCTCATATCCTTTTCTTAAATATTTCTCAGTAGTCAAAGACAATACTATTACAGGCAAATTATCCAATTCATCTAGTCCAACCAGAAGGATATCCCCATCTTCACATTTCAGCTTGATAACTTTTCTCCCACAGTCCTCTACAACACTATGAGAAATCAACCAATCCATCCTAAGGATTACATCAAATTCATTAAACAGAAATAACATCAAGTTAGCTGGAAAACAATGATCTCTAATTGTCAAAGGACAATTTCTACACACTTGATCAACAAGCACATGTCTGCTTAAAGGGTTGGACACTTTTATCACAAACTTAGTTGACTCTACTATGAAGTTCATACGAGGTATCAATTCCATACAGATATAAGCATGGGTAGACCCCGGGTCAATTAAAGCAACAACAGATATTTCATGGATAGAAAAAGTACCCGTGATCACATTGGGAAACTCTACCTCATCTCGGGCATGAATAGTGTAAGTCCTTGCAGGCGCTCTGGCCTTGGACCTCACCGCAATATCTCTTGGCGTGCCTCTACCACTAGTCCCACTTTCGGGGTTCTTTTGTGTTCTACCCTTCAAAGGAGCACTACTTGCCTTCCCTTCTTGCTATTTCTCTCTCTTTTCCATTTCGGGATAATCTCAGATGAAATGTTCTAATGATCCACACTTGAAATAGGCCCTTCCATTCCCTCGGCACTCGCCGAAATGACGCCTACCACATTGTGGACATTCAGGCCTATTTGGCCAAGAACTACCGACACTCGCTACAAAAGCGGTCTGGGCTCTAGATGTCGTGTTCTGTTTGTTTTTGTTTCTATTCGATAACCCTACTGAAGTATTCGATCGGGTCATGAAATCTCTTGATCTTTTTGATGAGGACTGGTGTGATTTCCCCATTTGTCTTTTCTTTGTATCACGCAACTCAAAAGCTGATTTCCTCCTTTCTTTAATCAGCTCTTCGGCATTACAAGCTCTTTTAACAAGTGTTACAAATTCCCACAGTTCTAAGATGCCCACAAACACTCGGATATCTTCATTGAGGCTATCCTTAAACCTCTTGCACATGGTGGCTTCTGTAGATACGCACTCCCACACATACTTGCTAAGCCTCACAAACTCACATTCATATTCAGTTACTGTCATACGACCTTGCTTTAACTCTAGAAATTCCTTCCTCCTTTAGTTTATAAACCTCTAACTAATATACTTCTCTCGGAACTCTTTCTGGAAGAATTCCCAAGTTACTCTCTCTCTCGGTACCACAGACACGAGAGTGCTCCACCATTCGTAGGTCGAATCTCGCAAGAGCGATACTGCACCTTTCATGCACCCCTCAGGCGTGCACAACAATTCATCAAACACTCTGATGGTATTCTCTAACCAAAACTCTGCTTTCTCCGGGTCATCATCTATGTTAGCTTGAAATTCCTCGGCCCTTTGTTTCTGGATCTTCTCTACTAGAGGCTTCTCTCTCCTAAACACGTCAGTGCCTTGCGGAGCTACCAAGGAATAATGAGGAATCAGAGGAGGTGGGGGAGGTGGAGTGTTCGGGTTCGTACGAACGAACTCCGTGTACCAAGCATCCATCATTCGGAGATAGGCTCCTCTAGCCCCTCTGCCTTGGCCCATAGTCACAGGCTCACTCTCTACTGGCGCGGTCCCTCAGTGGGAGCCAGTACATTACTCTCCATGTCATCCGTTGTGGCTCTATCAGGATCTATTTACTATATAAAAACATAATTTATAATCATCAGAAGTCGTCACACTATCAATATACAGTTATGGCATGTATAGTTAGACTCGTACTCTCGCTAGGTTAGCCCTAAAATCAACTAAACCATATATCTAATACCACTAAATGTAACACCCCATACCCGTATCATACACCGTGATGGAATACGAGGCGTTACCTCACTTAAACTCGTGCTTGCAACCATTTCCGAGTCCCCATGACTTGGACAAATTTAAAACTTTCTCAAACATACCAACATATCCTTAATATGGGCCTTTGAGCCTCAAAACACACATCGTAAATCACTCAGAACCAACTCGGGTACTTTTGCCAACTATAGAAAAATGTCACTTGACATAGGGGCACACTCCCGCATGAAAAGGGCACACGCTCGTGTGGCCAATTCAACATGGTTGTGTTGATGGCCCGTGTAGCTCACATGGCCTAAGCAATATAGGTACACGCCCATGTCCTCTAGTCCTGTGGAATTTATTTTAAATGCACAACTATAGAGTTTTCACACGGCCTGGCACACGCCTGTGTGCCTGGCTCGTGTCCTTCACACGGTCATGACACGCCCATGTACAAAAACATGGACATTCTGTTTCTGACGTCAGAAACCCCAAAATGCCACACGGCTAAGGCACACGCCAGTGTGCTAGGCCGTGCCCTTCACACAGCTGAGACACATGGCCGTGTCTCTGCCCGTGTGTTTATTATCATGCATACTGACTTAAAACTTTTACATGCAGGGGACACACGGCCGAACCACACGCCCATGGGGCTGGCCGTATGTCACACACGGCCTAGACACACGCCCGTGTTTCTACCCGTGTAGACAAAATCAGGCTAATTACCTAGCCTCTTTGCTACCCTTACTTACACAAAAGCAACCAAAACCAATACAAGACTATATCATGCAGTAAAATGAGCCTAATAGACAACATCTCATTTATGCATTCTACTCATCCATGAACATAACACCATTTGCATATATCAAAATGAATATTAGCCATCACCCAAGGCTTAATACAAAATGAGGAATTTATCCTAAGCCAACACATGTGGCAAAATTACAAACACACAAAACACAAGTCTAATCCTTTGTACATGCCATATTCAAAAATATAAATCAAACAATACCGAATGCTTCGATTGATAGTGTGATTGATATCTCTGACTTCATTTGATCCTTGAGCTAACTAGGCGGCACTATAAGAAACAGAAAGGAGAAGGAGTAAGCATAAAGCTTAGTAAGTTGCATATAAGTAAGTATACAACAACAATCTATCAATAATCAACATGCTCATAACACCAAGGTAGGCAAATGCATAACTTACTCATTACCATCCATACAAGTCACATTTATATATTGAGCTCTTATCTCATATGTATGAATTAGGTACCTGTACCACTCACAACACGGTTATATTTTCCTCATTAGCTTAAGAACATAACTTTCACCGTTGAACCATTCAAAATACTACCGGATATTACATAAGCCTCAAGCATAGGGTAAGGTGCCAATGCCATGTCCTAGACACGATCTTACACTGGCTCATATCTCAAGTCGATGTCATGTCCCAGACATGGTCTTACACTGACTATCCTCTTGTAGCCGATGCATGTCCCAAACATGTCTTACACTAGCCCTCGTCTCAATGCCGATGCCATGTCCCGACATGGTCTTACACTGGCTCACACATGAATGACCCAAATGTCATGGCTTGAATATTCGATTTACTTCCTAAGGTTCCAACTGAAATTCTAATATCTCATTTATCATTATACATTCTTGATTGCATGATTCGTAGCAAGTAATAAATATTTATAATAAAGATCAAACCTAAACTAACTATTATCATGACGAAAAGGCAAGCGCACCTATCAAATAATAGTATAGTAATGGCAAGACCGGGATAACTTACCCAAGGGAACCAAAAGTACTAGTAATAACTATCTTTTTATTATTTAACCTAGAAATAAAGAGGGGTTGTTTATTAACTAATTAACTAAACTAATTAACTAACTAAACTAAAGCAAAGAGAAAAATTGGAAAAAGACTTGACGAAAAGTAATTGATAAAGACAACACCCAAGGAGGAGTCCACCTAGATTTCACTTGTTATCTGACTCTGAACCAGACAATTTATTCACTTGACTTGATCCGTGAAACTCCCTAACCTATATTATTATCTCTTTTAAGACTAATAACACCTAACCCTTAGTTGAATTAATCGAAATTTCTTTCTTAATTAAAACCCCTAGGGAAGCAGTAAATCGATCTATGGACTCCCATATTAGGTTTCACCCTAATCTGGCAAAATCTTGTAACCCTATTTCTAGGCGTTCGATCAACTCCGCTTAATTATGCCAAATCTATTATTAGACAAGGACTTTTGCTCCTCTTCCTAAGCACATCAAATCATGAATTAATACCCGGAATATTAACTCAAGCATTAAGAACAGATAATTAAGAACAAATCAAGTATTTATCATACAGTTCAGATAATAATAACAAGATCCATCATAGGTTTCAACCCCCTTAGGTATCTAAGGGGTTTAGTTCATAATAAAATAAGAGTACATCTCAAAAGTATGAAAATAACAAAACATAAAGAAAACTTTAAAACCCCTGAAGGAATTCTGAGAGAGATCTTCAGTCTTGGAGTAGCTCCGGCTTTTGGGATGGATCGTCTGGCTTCTTCAAGTAATTCTTGGCGTGCGGTTCTCTACTCCAGAAAAGTTCTAGAGGAGGGCTTCTCTCTAAGTCATACTTAGGGTGTTTATATAGGCTTTGGATTGGCTTTCTTCCTCCCTAAGTATCTTTTTCCGTGTAAAATACGACTCTTTGAAAAAAGGACACGCCCGTGTGCCACGGTCGCGTGACGTGATTGCAAGGCCGTGTTTGATCCATTAAATTGCACATGGCCGTGTGGGTCAATGGTCAGGCCATGTGAATCGTGAAAACCTTGGTCAACACCCTCGAAAGACACGGGCATGTGAGCTGCCCGTGGCCGTGTCATCTTCTTGATTTGGTCCGTTTTGTTCCTTTTTGGCTCGATTTTGGCTCCTTTTGACTCTTGTTGCTCTCTTGAGTGCAAAACATGAAATAACCAGATTAAGAGCACCAAAATCCATAAATCTAGTAATAAACATCCATAAATATGCTAGGTATTTAGGGTAAAAATATGTATAATTTGGTGTTTATGAATTCTCAATTTCACAATCAAGCAATTTATGCTGTAATAATTCAATCACATATAATTAACAATGTAGTTATATTATTTACATACAACTTACCTCGGATTACAAAATATGACGACTAGTCGATTTAGTCGATTTGCTTTGCTTTCTCTTGGTCTAGGTTTGGATTTGGTATTTCTTGATCTATAATAGAAAAATACACTTATTTAATCACTAAATAAAATTAGGCAATCGAAAATTCACTTCTTTCGTAAAATGACCATTTTGCCCTTAGACCTTGACAAAATAGCCATTTTACCCTTGGGCTCAAATATCATTTTTTATCGAATTTCTTCATATCTTAAGGCTAGCCAAACCTCGTTTACTCTTACAGAAACTCCAAATTCCCACTATTTCACACATTTATCAACTATTTTGCAACTTGTGCAAAATGGTCCTTTTAAGTGTCTTCATGCTAACACATTTCACAAAAGTTGTTTATAAGACACCCAATATTCATTTTCTTCCATGAAATTTTAGAAAAATACACATATGATTTCATGGAAAAACCCTACACTCTCAACCATTATGCAAGATAGTCCCCTGATTTGAAAGCTCATGCTTCAAGGGGTCCAAAAATGTAAAAATCATTAAGAAAAAGTATGTAAAACACTTACTTGCAAGATAATAAGTTGAAAAAACTTTTGAAGCTCTAAAACCCCCAAAAATGGCTGAAAAATTGGTGAAGAAGAAATGGGGAAGTAGGATGATATCATCCTTCTTTTATTTATTCAATTAAGTCACCAAACCACCTAAACCTTTGACTTTTTGACCAATTTGTTCCCAATGATCGGCCAGGCTCTTAGGAAAGGGTCTAATTTCCCTTTAAAGACCCTAAATTTTTATTCTCTAGCTATTTGACACCTTTAGCTATCAATTTAGGACTTTTGCAATTTATGCGATTTAGTCCTTTTTCTCAATTAGGCTTCAAAGCGCTAAACTTGACTAACCAAAATTTTCACATTCTCTTAAAAACATGTAATACATCAAAATAATAATAAAATAATGTTCATAACATCAAATTTTTGGTCCCGAGACCATTATTCTACTAGGTTCTAAATCGAGTTGTTACATTTCTCCCCCTTAGGGATTTTCGTCCTCGAAAATCTTACCGGTGAATAAGTTCGGGTACTGATCTCTCATAGTCTCCTTGGGTTCCCATGTGGCTTCCTCGACTCCATGTCTATGCCACAAAATTTTCACAATTGCTATACTTTTATTCCTTAGCTGTTTGACTTCCCGAGCCAAAATCTTAACCAACTTTTCACCATAAGTCATGTCCGGATAAATTTCAATCTCGGTTGGCGTAATCACATGCGAAGGGTTTGATCTATACCGACGTAGCTTGGATACATGAAACATGTCGTGAATGTGACAGCCCAAAATTGACCCTAGTCGAAATATGGTTTCGGGACCACAAAACCGAGGCATAAAAATAATTTAATATTTATTTTATTGCCTATAATGTGTGTTAACTCATGTGTGACATTTTTGATGTTTTGATTTAGAGTTATAAATGTGAATTTCACTAGAAAGGACCTAGTAGTAAACTTTGAAAGTATGATGGGGAAATGTGTGATGACTAATTAAAGCATGCATGCAAAACAATGGTCTTGCATGTCAAATTCCCCCCTCCCAATAGCTAGTGGCCGGCCATGACAAGGAATTATGGGCAAAACATGTCATGAAATATGTTTGGTAAGTGGGTTATGTTGGAATAAATAAAATAAGTTGTATGGTAATAAAAAATGAAGAAAAAAAATGTGTGAAGGCTTCTCCCCTCCCTTGCCGTGAGTTGAAGGAAAGCAAAGAAAAAAATTGTTCATCCTTTTCACTCCTTTTTGGCCGAAAATACTAAGGATAAGGAAGGAGTTTTGCTTCATGCTTGGTTTGGAAGAGGATTAGGAAGGGGTTTGGCTATACTTGCATCAAGATTAAGGTATGTTTGAGGTTGTGCCATGAGATTCATGCATGTTTTTAGCTACTAGCTTGATGTTCTTATTAGCCCATGGTTCAAATCTTTGTTATATCATGGGGATGGTATTTGGCCAAGGAGGATTTTGTGTTAATGCCATTGCATGTTAAATATGAAGCTTGCTAATGGTATATGTGATGGTGGATTGATGGCTCTTGGACTTTCTTTTTAGTGTTTTTGGAGTAAGACATTAAGTTCTTTGCTTAATCATGACCAAAATTATGGTGTTGAGATGTATTCGGCCATGGTACATCCATAAGTGTGATTTATGCTCATTGCATGGAAAGTAAGATTCGTGTTTTGGATTTATGTTCATGTTTAGTTACAATCAACTTGAGATTCGGCTCTAGCATATATATATGTATATATGTTTGCACATGATGTATTGGTATAACATATATACTATCTCAAGGTGTATACTTACTTATGATGATGCTTCGATTATGAAGGAAATGATAGATGTGTATTGAGTTACAATATGGAATGCATTAGTTAGTAGAATGTATGCTGTTTTTTTTTTTGTGTGGTATTAAGTGTATAGTTGGCCTCAACATGGACATGCATATTCGGCCACATGAGGGGAATTGGTGTGCATGCATTCGGTTAGAGGCAAACATATTGATGCCTATTCTTGGCTTAGAAAATTCGGCTAAGGAGAGTACTAACTAATGTGTTGAGTTGATTCATGATTTCCGTACCTATGTGACTTTAATGTCTAATGAAAATATGTGGGCTAAGTACCTTGAATTCCTCTTTCGATGCTCAAATGATTAAATCAATTTATTTGTTAAATTAAGCTCAAGAGCAAAGAGGAGCTAAATCCGATAAAGGGAAGGAAAAAGTAGTTAAATAGCCGTCGAAATCGTTCGGCAACATCCGAGGTAAGTCTTCGAGTAATGACCCTACTTGAATTATATTGAAATCATGCTCCTTGTGTGTGGCTATTGAGCCGAAATTGTAAAGGTTTGATAAATATTTTGTGTTTGAGCCTTAGTAACGAAAATGAAATATGGATGTGTCGTGATTATTGATATATGTGTACATGAGCATTTGAATGATACCCGGGCTAAGTCCCGAAGGCATTTATGCTAGTGATTATATCCAGGCTAAGACCCGAAGGCATTCGTGCGAGTTGTTATATCCGGCTAAGACCAAGGCAATTGTGCAAGTCACCAACCGGTTAAGACACGAAGGCAATTGTGCTTGTGGTTATATCCGGTTAAACTCAAGGTACGTGATTCGAAGTGAGCAATCTTACTGTAAAAGTTTTAGTTTATACACTTGTGAAAATTCCAGCAATGAGGTATGTTCGTATGTGCTTGAATCAGTTGAGTCCTTACAAGTAAGTATTCGCTCAGTTGATAAACGAGCTACCGGCCTTTGGCTAAGTTGTTCTTTTGTGTATAAACATAAGGGTCGGTAATGTGAAGTAAGTATGATTATGAGAATGTGTATTAATAAAGTGATTCATTTAGCTATGTGAATGTAATACTTTAGTCAAAGCTGATTTCATTACTTGAGACTTACTAAGCATTAAAATGCTTACCCCGTTGCTTTGGCTCTCTATTTTATAGATTTTGCTCGTTAGCTATCGGATTCGGGATCATCAAGTCAAGTCATCCACACTATCAAAGCCCTTTTGGTACTCTTTAGTTGAACTTTGGGTATGGCATGTATAGGACTACCCTTTGCTGTTTTCAAGTACGTTGTGTGATGTATGTGTGTACAGCCATGCGAAAATGGCTCGTAAAAGTGGAGTATGGCATTAGACCATTTGTGTTTATGTATATATGTATGGTTTCATGATGTGACTATGGACTGAATGGAAGTGTTGGGCAAATGATCAGCCATTGGAATGGCTAAATATGATTATATGTGGACCTATGTATGACAAAACTCTAGCTGGTCCATGGAAACCGCGAAATAGGTAAAGTTTACCTTGAAACAGATGCTGACAGCAGCAGTGGTGTGGATTTGAAAAATCATTAAAATTTGTAGGAATGGAATTAAATAGTGAATAAATTATTTAAATAAACCTTGATGAATCTACTTTCATATGGAAGAAACGAAACGGTCATATGAGTTATATGTTAAGAGATATTAAAGTTCTCGTGAAACAGGGCCAGAACGGTTTCTGGATTCCCTGTTCCGACTTTGGAAATTCATTGTAAATTAACCAGAGATAATTAGGAGTCATGCCATATATGTATAGATTCCTCTCTGAGTCTAGTTTCTATAGAAACAAACGGAATCAGTATTGAAGCCCTGTACAGGGAGATATCCAATTCGTAACGCACAAAGGTCAGTGTAGTCGATCCCTGTAACAGGGGAGACTTTGACTAATAAACTGTACTAATTGGCTCAACCAAAAATTCTAGAAAAAAATCTGTAGATGGACATATGAGTCTAGTTTCAGGGAAAAATTACAAAACTGATTTTCAAGCTTTGAAACTCAAGATATGATTTTTAAGGCGACAGTGATGCAGTAACCAGCTTGTCTGGAAATTTCTAAATGGACTGCGAAAGTAGTTAAGTCTGTGTGCACCTTGTGTCCGATTCCGGTAACGGACTCGAGTACGGGGTGTTACAGTGAATCCTTTCCAATTCTGGTGGCAAAGCCAATCAATAAGCAAAATTTATTTATTTAACAACCAAGATTCATTTTCTTCCATAAATGCTCAGCAAACATCCCAAATCCTCTCATGGTAAATCTCTAGACTATCAACCATTTTGCAAAATAGTCCCCTCATTAGCTAGGTTAAGCTATAAGGGTTCCAATAAAACAAAAATCAACAAAACTGACCATCAAAATCACTTACTTGCAAGGGATAGAAGTTATTGAAGTTTTGAGCTCTCAAAATCCCCTATTTGTTGAAATTTTCGATGGAGAAGAAAGGAAAATGAAAAAGAAGATAGCTAGCCTTTTAGGTTAATATTTTATTATCAATTAAGTTACCTAACATTTGATCATTCCATGAATTAAGGCTTCATGTCCAGTAACTAATAAATTTGTCGTCTATTTACTTACTAAAGACCTCTAATTTAATGTTTCATAGCCATTTAACATTTTTAGCTAGTAAAACAAATCTTTCGCACTTTATGCGATTTAGTCCTTCTTCGAAATTAAGCAAGAAATTGCTAAAATTAGTTCACCAAAATTTTCAAACAATCATATAACCATGCTATAACATATAAAATATTATTAAAATAATTTCTTCGACTTCAGATTAGTGGTTCCGAAACCACTATTCTGACTAGGCCCAAAATCGGGCTGTTACAAGCTCATTGGTTGTCTAAGTTTGAAATGATGATAAGTGACACTGTAAGAATGTTTATTTTATGAGAAAAATAACTTACTTCAGTAGATAATGTAAACGAGTCCATATTCCCATAAAAGAATCAAAGTGAACATTTGATTCAAATACTTAGAAGTATTATTATGTCCTCTACTATTCCAATTGGGGAGATGTCTAGTCTTGGCTATCGAAGCAACTGACTCATTAGGTAGAGACATAGATGTACTTTCTAGAAAAATTACACATTGGACTGGACCCAAGTTGAATTAATTTTGAATCCGTTTGTGAATTCATTCACTTGTGATGTTCGTGGTGTGACTCATCTAAATCCTGAGTTAGCCATTGACCATGCGTATGCAACTAATGTGTTTTGATATTAGTGGAGACTTATGCTCTAAAGATGATCAAGTCGATAGCTGGTAAACTGGGTACAAGAGTTGTGTATGGCATGACTATACTAGCAACAATGGAATCCATAGCTCGATTAAAGAGTTAATGATATCCTCTCATTAGCATTGTGTAGATTGATAAATATGGAATGTGGCCATGGGTTCCCTGTTCTCAAATGAGCAATTTATCACATCCATTATGTGAAAGTGATCATATTAATCATTAAGAACAAACAATAATGACAATAAGATAAAATAGGATTGTATTGAGTGAATGAATGAATTTAACTCAAAGGAATCAATGATATCATATGAAGGTAGCACACACATGATGAGGTCATTGAACAAAGAAATTGGATGAATTACTTTCGTAAATAGTATACAACAATTATTTTTCAATCATGGTACTTCTTGTGGACGGGCTTCATGATTAAGTAAATTACGAATTATCATAATGATGCTTCTAGACATAAATGTAATTATCCAAGCGTAATTGTCTATGTCTGATTGGCCTCTTCGCTAGCTCAAAAAAAGCTAGCCCGGACTGTATTTGAATCAAAAGAAAATTATACGACTTTGGAAATAATTTAACTTTGTCCATTTATTTGATGTGGAATTAAATTAGGCGGTCGTGAGATTTTGTTCAACTAAAGAATTTGGTTAAAGAATTTTCTTGAAAAATTAATTTGGAAAAACTTAGTTATTTTTTGAAAAAATATTTTTTATCAAGTAAAATTAAATTAATAAAATTAATTAAAATAAATATAATTTTTGGAAAATTAATTTTCAAGTCAGAAACTTGACTCAATGTGTAATTGAATTTGAAAATTGGACCTAAGATGAAAATTGGACTTGAAACTGAAACCCAAAACCGATTGAACTAGGCCCTGTTTGTAAAATAGGGCCAAAGGTCCAACTGATGGTTCGACCAAACCGATTGAGGCATCACTGGCCTGGACCAAACCAACTGATAGTGCCTCAGTCATGGTAGCAAGGTGTTAGAACAATCTGCTAGAGGTTTTAGCCAATCCTATCGTATGTAAAACAAGTCTCAATAATTTTAAATTTTACAAGTTGATATGAATTAGAGGAAAAGAAGGTTGAGCTACCTAAAGTGGAAAAGAAGCTTGAGAAACAGTATAAACCCTTAAAATTCCCTATGGTTTTCCCATTGGTTTGGGAGAAACCACCTTAGTTTTATTAGCTATAACCATTGCATTTATTTACTGTGTTATATTTTTCTTCTATATGATACAATTTTAGAAATAAGGGTCACACGGCCGTGTGGCCAGGTCGTGTGACATTGCCTAGACCATGTGAGCATTTGAAGTATGGGGCACACGATCGTGTCCCAGCCCGTGTGGGTATTCAAAATAATGCTACACTACCATGTTACAGACTGTGTGCCAAACTGTGTGTATATTCAAAATATGGTCACATAGCCATGTCACGGGCCGTGCTATAGGCCATGTGCTAGACCATGTATATATTTGAAATATGGTCACACGACTGTCTCATAGGCCATGTGAAATTGCACTTAAAATAATAATGACACATGGCCGTGTGGGGTGGCCGTGTGTGGAACACGGTCGTGTGACAGCCTGTGTCCCAGGCCATGTGCTTCACAAATTGCCCTTAAAACAAGCAATTTTCTACCTATTTTCTTACACACCAAGCCAACCCAATCCCATATGCATTCATATGTCTAAATCACATTGGAACATACTAAAAAAACATTTAAAATTCAATCAACATATGTCTAACCAATATGCCATCATTTGGCACATAATTCACATTCTAAAACTAACCAAATTCAAGGCTATAATCCATATCACATTCATACACTAATCAAAATAACAAATTTTCATTCAACTCTCAAATCATATAATATCTCATACTAAAACTTACCATTTCTTTTCTCATTAAAACATATATATTCATTTCATCATTTCAACACCTATATAAAACTTATACCAAATGAGTAAATAACATAACATGAACATAAAAATAGACAAGTTAATATTAAACATCGCTTTCACAATTACCACATAACATACAATAAAAAAAACTACAAATTTCACCTATTACATGCCATATAACCCAAAAGTTAACTTTCAAAAACTACCAAAATGTAACTGGATAGTGTGATCCTCATGTTGATCCGATCACCAGATTCCACAAAATGCTATCTATAAGAAAACAAGAAAATAATACGAATAAGCCTCTAAAAGCTTAGTAAGTTCAATGGTTAAATGATAAAGCTTACCAAAATAAACATAGCAATTTTAATAACAAGATTAATAGACAGTGCTTTCTTGTCAACCACAATTATTAACAGGTGAGGTCATATAAAATCATATACAAGTTACGTATTAATTCAATCATATAGCTCATTCAATATCAAGTCACAGTCCTATCGGGAAATTCACGTACAACCTTTATAAGATTCATTAATGAAGCATTTAACACTAAAAATTATGCCCGATGAGCAATATAACAGATATGAGTACATAATTATCGACCCAAAACATGCCAAAAGCTCAAACGAGGTAATCCAACTAAAAACATGCCTTGGTACCAAGTGCGTAGCCCGTAGGCCAACATCGCTCTAAAAACATGCCTGAGCACTAAGTGCCAAGCCCAAAGGCTTTACATTCACCCCGGTAATATTTAGAATCACTGTAATATATTGTGATAGCCTACAAAAAATGCTGGACTTCGGTATATTAAGTGTACAATCACAAGTCAGGAATTATCGTCTCATCTCAAATCAGCCTCGTACTATGCGTGATATAACCTATTGACATGCCAATCATACTCTATCCTACGTTTATCTGACTCACAACACAACATCGTTTAACAAGGTTCAAAGCAATTTTTCCCTAAATTTACAATAGTTTATAATCAAGAATTCACTAAAATATTAAGTAACCAATTCCACAATCAATGTAAATTTCAAAATATGTTAAAATAAACCGAACGAACTTACCAAGGCTAAACTACAGAGTTTGTAAAAGTTCAGGGACTAGTTAGCAACTTTCACTTTTCCTCGATTATCTACTTGTGTTTGATCTATAAAATAGTTTATTTCACTTTATTCGCTTCAATTTCATGTATCATTAAATTTAATACATATTCCTTTCTATACAGCCCCAAACTTTTACACTTTATTCAATTTAATCCCTAAACCAAAAAGTTACAGAATTAACCTTATTTGAACACAATCCATACCAATCGAATATTTAGGATCTCTATACAGCCCTTTATTTAACATGATTTCATGAAAATACTATGAAGTTTTACCGTTTAAACAATTTAGTTATTTAACATTAAAATCAACAAAATTTACTTTACAAAATAGTTTTATTCAACAACAAAACTTAGTAATCTATCAAAAACTTTCACAAACACCTCAAACTCATCTATGGCACATTCTAAAACATTTAACAGTTTCAAAAACGGAGGTACATGTTAGCTAGACCTAGCTACAACGATCTCAAAAAATAAAAATTACAAGAAATGGGTGAAAGATAGCTTACCATGCAAATATTTTAGCTTGGCCGAAGCTTCCAAGGTATGAATATGGTGGTTCAGTCATCGAAATAAAGAAATGAAGAAGATGGAAGCTTATCTTTTCACTTTTTGTTTTATTAATGTTATTTTTTTCTTTAATAATTAACTAAAGCATAAAACATATAAAATGCAATAAATCTTAATGTTTAACCATCCATGTAGATATATAAGGTCTAATTACCATATAAATCCTCCCTCAATCACTTATTAATCTATTTAACCTATAAAATTCAATAGTGATTAAGTTTTACATATTTTACGATTTAGTCCTCTTCATTAATTAACTATCTAAATGTTAAAATTTCCTAACCAAAATTTAATATGACCCTAAAGACCTCATAAATATTAAATAACTAATATGTTCGGATACACACATCAAAATTGTGTCCCAAAACCATTGTTTCTGACACCACTAAAAACAGGTTGTTACAAAGAATATGTTATTTGAATATTCACGGAGCTATACATGCATGTACAACAAAGGGGGAATCATAGCATTAAATGCACAAACATTGAATGTGAATATACATGTATCTACACAATAGGGGTGAATTTACCCATTCATGCACTTCAAAAGAGGGTAAATTACCTTTACAAGCACCCAAATGATACATTAATGTCTATGGAAGATGAATATGACCATTTGGTTATACATTGCACCTATTTTTTCATGTACTTCATCATACAATGTACGACACTCATATATGTACACACATTAATAACCAAATGTGTCAATTGGTGCGCCTAGGTGTATAAATAGCTTTGTCGTTATATTTGTAAAGGTTAATCAATCATTCAACTTTTTAATATAAATCATATTGCGAGAGTTTATCTCTTAGTTCTTCATTAAACTTTTTCAAACTTATCAAAACATCGATTTTGTGGCATTCCCTTTTTGGAGTGTGGCGACACCAATACTTCTTATTCTAAGGTTCAAGTATTTGTCAAGTTTAAGCAAGTCAGGTTCATATAACTTCGGTTCCTTAAAGCTTCCAAGCACCTCAGTCAAGTTCCTTATTTGTTTTTCTTGTTTAAAATAGTCCATCGAAAATATGAAATTTCTAACTTCGAGTATGATTCTCGTTAGTATATTATTGAGGTTCTATTCGAGTTTAAGAAATCACATCAAAATGGCCCATACATCATTTCCTAGGCATACAAAACTCAAACTAATAACTCTAGATAGACAATTATACATGCAGAACCAAAAACATGTAAAAAGCCTTAAAAATAACCTAGGGTTCATCAGTAATTACCAGAGAACTATGGAAAACATATAAATTGGTTGACTACAGTGAACCCAACTTCAAACGAGTTTCGTGGACTTTGGTTTTTTAGAAAATGCAAAAAAGATCAAGGAGGAAGATGAACACAAATAAAATGCAAAAGTTTTTTAGTGAAGGCACTGGTATCCTTATATACTAAAGCACGGAAACAAGGTTTAGTGGAAATATCAGATAATGCCACTAACACTCTTGATTCTCATGATTAAGTGCACTTATAAAAAATTAAGTCTTTCCATCTACAATAGCTTAGTTCCATGCTAACTAAGTCTCAAATTAACTAACTAATTTTCCTTATTTAATAATAAACAAATCCATTCAACAGTAAACCAAGTGAGGTTACCAAAACATCTAAGTGGCATACACTTAAAGGAAGGGTCCACCAAACCACAGATCTTCCCCAACCTAAGACTTTGCCAAATTGCGCATACACACCAAACCACAGATCTTCCCCAACCTAAGAGTTCGCCAAACATGCCAGGTGGGTTGTTACAACTTGTATGTCTGTTTGAATTCCATGGTGATGTGTGATCACGGTGTATGAGTATTCTATGCATGCATAAAGTTGTGAAAATATATGGATGCTTGCATGTATGTTTTTTGGGTTCTAAATGTGGTTGCTTAAAGACGTGTTGATAAGTGTGTACTATATGTTATATTGATAAGTGTAATGTTATGCGTGTAATGCATGTTTATAATATGTAGAGTGCAGAGTGAGTTACTTTGATAAGGCATATGTAGATAGGAAAATTTGGCATAATGGAGGAATAGGAAGATTTGCAACAGCTCGGTTTTAGCTAAATCAGAATAGTGGTTTTGGAACCACAAATCCAAGGTCAGAAAATTATTTTAATATTATTTTTGGTGTTTATAGTTAGTGATTATATATGTGTGAAAATTTCGTGATATAATTTTAGCATTTGAATTCTTAATTTGAAAAAAGGACTAAATCGTGTAAAATGCAAAAGTAGCATTCTATATGTTAAATGTGTTTAATTGCTATGGTTGATTAAATTTGAAGTCCTTATGTTGTAAATAGACCATTGATAGTGGGAATGGACATAAATGGTCTTATATTTTATGGTTCAATGGTTTAATAACCAAGGGTAAAATGGTAAACTATGTATTAATGATAAATAAATAAAACAAAGTTAAAATAAGCCTAATTATCATCATACATAATCGATTATTAAGAGAAAAAGAAGAGGAAAATATGGTTTTAGGGTTTGGCCATTGTTGTTCTTGATTAAGGTATGTTTTGAGCTCAGTTTTTTATGATTTCTATGTTTTTGTGATCGTTGCTTCGTGTTCTAGCTAGCCCATGTCCTAATTTTTGAAATTGTTGATGATTTCATGAAGTGCCATTAAGGATAGCTTGATGTTTTTGAATATTGATGATGGAAAATGAATAATTGTTGATATATTTTCATGTTTTGTAATGTGATTGTTGATGAAAATGCTTAAATAGGATTAAATTGTGAAATTTGTAAATTGAGAGGTTGAAATGTGAAATATGGGCTACTAAGGGCATTATGGTAATTCAGATAAGCATGGGTCTTATTAAATTTTGTGAATTTTGT
Organism: Gossypium arboreum; assembly: GCF_025698485.1. Classification (NCBI taxonomy): domain Eukaryota; kingdom Viridiplantae; phylum Streptophyta; class Magnoliopsida; order Malvales; family Malvaceae; genus Gossypium; species Gossypium arboreum. Next base: position 71,959,906 of record NC_069081.1, read on the forward strand.
GTATTTGTGAAAAAGGAACTAAATTGAATAAATGTGAAACTTTAGGGACTAAAGTGTAAAAATACCCAAATAGGTATTTTTGGATGAAATTGAATGAATAGGTGATTAAATGAGCTAAATTTGAATTTATATAGATCAAGAAAGATAGAAATCGGATTTAGATCGGGGGAAATCGAAAGTTGTCGAGTAATCAATTTGATCCGTTCATCGTATATACGAGGTAAGTTCATATGCAAATAAACTTCTTTAAATTGATTTATATATGTTTATTTGTTATTGAATTGCTATGGATGTTGAACGAGCAAATATGAGCAAATATCGATGAAGTTACAATATCCGAAAGTCTCGTACAAACCTAGGAAAAGTACAGGATATGAATGTCATGGCATTAGGATTACCGAGATGTGATTACATGTAAGACTATGTCTGGGACATTGGCATTGTATTGTGATTACATGTGTCTGGGACAGCGGCATTGATATGTGATAGCATGTAAGACCATATCTGGGATATGACATTGTACGAGCTTTATGTGATTTTCGAGTATCCTTAATGATTTTGAATGGTTCAACAAGTAAAGTCAAGTCAAGAAAGAATGTGTGAGAAATTTAAGTGACTCAGGTATGTATCAGATTTATATGAGCTTTGAAAAAGGAAATAATTGATGAATTCAACTATGATATTGAATATGTGTATAATGAGAAAGGTTTGTGAACTTATAAATGCTTACTCATAGTTTTCCTATTAATGGAAATGATGTTGATGCATGTGGTAATTTATTTGTATATGGCTTACTAAGCTTTTAAATCTTACTTTGTGTGTTGTTTCCCTGTTTTATAGATTGTTGAAGCTAGCTCGGACTCAGGGATTGTCAGGAAAATGTCATCACACTATCAATCATCTTGTTGGTACTTTTAAAGCTTTGTATATATGGTATATGGCATGTATAGGCTAGTGTTAAGATGGTAAGTTTTGAGTTATGATTTTAGCCATGAGATTTGGCTTGCAAATGATGTAAATGTTGGTGCGTATTTGGCCATTTCATTTGGTTTGAATTATGTGTTTGATAATTATTATGTGATGTATAAGTTGTCTTATGTTTTGGGCATGTTTGGTATGGTTTTATGATTGCTCTACTAGCTAGATGTTAATTGATATATTATTGCTTGGAAGATGGAATGTTATGGTTTGATTTTGAGATGATGAGATGGTATGTTTTGAGGCATGAAATAGATGATAAGATGATGAGGAAATCCATTTAAAAGTTATGTAAGTTTGATGATTTTGGCATATTGACTTAGTATGTTTTTGCTATGGAATTAAGTAGTTAGGACGATGGTTTCTAAATGGCATAAAATGTGTATAAAATAACATGTTTTGGCTGCTTATATATGTATGAAAATGGTGCAATTTGATGTGGTTTAGGTGTGCTCAAGAAGGGTGAGAAATGTGGCTTCATCCAAGCCTATTTTCTCTCCACACAGCCGAGCACGCGGGCGTGTGGCTCGGCTGTGTGTGACACATGGCCTTGGTACACGGCCGTGTGTCCCTTGGGGTAGCCCTTCAAATTAAGTCAGTATACCCTATAGGTTTGATACGACCTAGACACACGGCCATGTCTACTGGTCGTGTGTGACACACGGGCTGGCACATGAGCGTGTGGCCGGCCGTGTGACCAGATTTAGTAACCCATCCAGATTTCCCACGGCCATGGTACACGGACGTGTCTCCAGCCGTGTGGTGCAAGTCAGTGTGTATGCCCTGTTTTCACAGGGCTTGGGACACCTACCTCACACGGCCTATTCACACGGACGTATGAGCCCTGTATGTTTGAAAATTTTCTATGTTTCTCAAAGTTTTCAAAGTTATCGGTTTAGTCCCAAACCTTGTACAAGCATGTTTTAGGTCTCATAGAGCCTTATAAGGGACAATATGATTATGTTAGATTAATGTTTATGTGATAATGGATTCATGTATAAAAAATGAATTTTGTATGTTTTATTTGATCAGTAATGCCTCGTAACCCTATTCCGGTGACGGATACGGGTTAGGGGTGTTACATTTTATTGGTATCAGAGCTGCGGTTTAGTCGATTCTTAGATTAACGTAGCATGTGATATTCTAGCTATACATGCCATATATATATAAATTGTGATAGTGTGATGATTCCTGACAACTTAAAGTGTGTTTTCATATAGCAAATGGATCCCGATTGAGCTTTATCTAATGATGTGGAAAGTAATGCACCTGCTCCCACTCAAGGGCCAGTGCCGGCTGATTCTAGGCTGATCTCAAGTAGTTACGAAGGAGAGGCTAAGCAAGGCTTTTTCCAGATGATGAGTGAGTGGTTCATGGAGTTTGTTCGAATGAATCCAGTTGCTCAAAAACCTCCACCCCCACCTGTTCCTCAACAAAACCCTGCTATTCCTCAAGTTATAGATTTGACATGGTTGAACAAGCCACCAGTGGATAAGATTTGGAAACATGGGGCTGAAGAGTTCCAGGCTACCATTGATGATGATGCTAAGAGAGCTGAGTTCTGGCTTGAGAACACGATTCGAGTATTCGATGAATTATCTTCCACTCCTAATGAATGAATCAAATGTGTGGTATCTTTACTTGGAGATAATGTGTATCATTGGTGGAAAATGTTGATATCTGTAGTTCCTAGAGAATGGATTACCTGGAAGTTTTTTCAATCTAACTTCTGAAAGAAGTACATAAGTCAGTGATTTCTCAATCAGAAACATAAAGATTAGAACTAGAAAAAAAGAAATAGAATTTTTATTATTAAATTTATCGGAAATGGTCTTAAAATACAAGATCATATTATTATAAAAATAAAAGAATTTCCTGAAAATATTAATGAACAAAAACAACTTCAACAATTTTAGGAATTGTTAATTATGGAAAAATTTCTTTCCTAACTTATCTAAAAAAGTAGGTGAGTTATATGAAAAATTAAAAAGCATAAACCTTTTATCTAGCCTAAAAAGATTCGAAATTATAAAAATATAAAATCGAAATAAATTATACTCCAAAGGCTTATTTACCTAAATAATGTGATAAATTAATTTTAGAAATAGATGCATCACAAAATTATTGGGGATGTATTTTAAAAGCTAAAACAGTTAAAAATAAAGAATTAATATTTGGATATAGTTCGTAAATTTAAACTAAATGAAATTAATTATGCTATTAAAAAAGGAATAAAGACTTTCCTTATATGTTTAGCATCTGAAAATTTTATTATAAAATTGATAATCGGTTGTTAAACAATTTCTTACTAATAAAAGTTTAGATACTGTACCTAGAAGAATTAGATGGTATAATGAAATATGTACTTTTATTTCTATCAATAAGAATTAGCTACTCTATTTTGATATATGTGTTTTTGTTATTACGATACTGACGTATTATCAAACCCAAGCAGGGATTGATTTATTGTCAACAGCTCAACATGTTCTTCAACATCAGACTTATAGACTAATGACTGATGGGAGAAGAATAGTAGTAGATGAAACTGGAAATATCTAGAATAATAGAGACGAAGAATCCATACAACTATTAAAAAAGATAGCTAATATGGAAATTGATGATTTCCTATCACAAATAATAGAGGAAATTAGAAATACGCGGGAGCTTTGGAACTCGCCAAAACTGTCACCAGATTCATTACATCTAGATGAAATAGAGTTAATGAATCTAGATAATATCCAAGAAGGATAAGCCAAAACAAGCCAGCCATATGGAGAGATAATGTCCAAGAAACACTAATGGACAAAGAGAAGATAACTTGAAGAAAAAGGCATCAGAAAAAGTTGCAACGTGGAAGACAAATGATGTGACAAGACTATGCAACATGGAAGCAACTATACTGATGACAAGACAGTATCCTTATCAGAAACACTGTGCAGGATTGAAGAAAAATTAAATAGAGTTTTGAATAAAAATAGAGGTATGTAGCCTAAACAAGGTATCGATATCAAAATCCAAACTAGTTTTAAAAACTTTTAACTTTCCTTTCAAATATCCTTTCCTTGTAATCTTTTCGTTTGTAAACTTTCTTCTGTAATTATATAATCCTTCTTTTTTCGCATCCCTTATTCCCGTGTAATTGGTACCAGAGGCCCCCCCGAGTAATGATACTTGGAGAATTAATATCGAAGTATTCATTGTAAGTTCTTATCTTAATTTACAATTCAGTTAATTTTGTGGTTATTTATCTTAAAACCCATACAACTGTTATTTTGTCTTACTTTTGCCTACTTAAGTCTGAGTGAGAGACGTTAGGCCTTTGAGTGTTAAGACATAATAACATAATAGATGGTTTTAGTTGCCATAGATAAATATCATGGAAGAAACAGACTGTTTATATAAAGATAAAACCTGCAATCATACTATGCATATAGACTCTAAGAATGAAAATAATATTTGGTGCTTAGTAAAGGATTTAATAGTTTAATGGATATAACCTCTATATATTTTAATAAATTATATAATAAAGTTAATAAAATTGAACAACAAGTTAATAATTTAAGAGAGGTAATCAATTAGATTTGAACAACGAATCTAAAGAATTATTATCTAATATAAATAATAAATTAGATCAGTTCTTATTAACAAAAATATAGATAAGAAATAGACTTGGTCCTTTATATTACGGTAATAGTAATATAATATTAACTTTATCTCGAGGAAGAAGACACTTCTTCAGAAAAATCATCTTCTACTAATAAAAGAAGTAAAAATCCTGAAAAATAGAAAAGAAAATATACTAAATCAACAAAAATATGATTTCCAATCTTATAAAGAACTTATAGAACATTGGAAATTTAAATTTACTAAAAGTACAGATAAAAATGAAAGAGTAGAATATTTAAAATTAATAGAACAATTTAATGAAAAACATAAAGATTTATTTACTTTATTTAACTATCATTATATGTTAAATTATGACACTACAGATAGCAGTAGTTCTAGTAATTTTGATAATCAAGAAGATTTAAAGGTTACTAGTTATAAATCTGATGAAGAAAACACTTCAACAGATGAGGAAGAAAATATAGAAATTCCAATACCAATGGATACTGAAGAAATAGATCCTTATGGAAAAAGAAAAATAGAGACAGATATTCAAAACGATGATTATCTAAGAGCCTTAAATTACGAAAATAATATCAAAAATTAAAAAATGAAAATATAGAATTTTGGGAAAACCAATATTTTCATAAATTACCACCACCATGAGATGAAATTTGCATACAAAAATATGTAAATTATCTAGAAAAATATAGCAAAAAAGCTAGAGTAGAACAAGAAAATATAAATTCTATAGGTAGTAGGATAAATTTTGCAAAAGAAAGAATAACTTTACATTGCTTACAAACTAAAGCTTCTAAACAGACTTAATAATTGCAGGAAAATCTTTTAATAAATGAAAAGAAAATTTTGAACTACTATTTCTTTGACAAAACCCCATTCAATACTTTTTATATCAAATAGTTCATGATCAAGTCTAAATTTAATAGTAGGAAAATTTTCATCTATATCATTTGTAAAAACATATGTTGGTAAAAAGTATTCGAAAAAGGATTTTAAATTGAGTTTGTTTGGTTGCAAATAACTCTATTTATTTTTGAAAAAATTTCTACTAGTAATATTTTTCTAACTTTATTATATAGACATAATCTAAACATTTTATTCATGATAGGACTATTTGTCCATTTATTAATAAAATATTGAAATATATCAAGAAGATTATTTATCTTCTTAATATCTATATATTCTATTTCAAGCTCATACCAATCTCTATATAAAATAGATTTTAATAATAAATCATGAGCTTCATTTTCTTTAGTTGTTTTTTCAACTAAGAATTGTGAGAATTTTGTAAGAGCTCTTCTGAAATTAGCTATTTGTTCAGAAATATGGATTTTCCATATTTCATTTATAAAATTATATAATTCTAGTGATAATCCTGGATTATAAAAATCTTTTATTTCTATAATTTGTTGTTGTTTCGAACGACTGGTATTGAATATGAAAGAGAATTCATACGTTTAAGTAAATATGCTCGAAAGTATGTGTCTACTGAGGAGATCATGTGTAAACAATTTGTTGATGGGTTGAATGAAGATATAAAATTGTTACTCAGGATTCTTGAATTGAAGGAATTTGTCGTTCTAGTTGAGAGGGCTTGTAAAGCCGAAGATCTCAGCAAAAAAAAGAGAAAAGCAGACTTAAAAGCTATAGACTCGAGAAAGAGATCAATGAGTAAGCCGTATCAATCTTCATGGAAGAAATTTCGAGACTTGTTTAATCATTCTAATGCATCAGTGGGACATTCAATCAAAGATCGTGAAAAATAGCCTGTGAGTTCTAAAGCTCAAGCTACATCTATTACTAGTGTTGGTAGTGTGAGACAAAACCGACCCGAGTGTAGACATTGTGAAAAACAGCATATCGGTGATTGTAGATTGAATGATCAAGCCTGTTTTAAATGTGGATCATTAGATCATTTCATTCGTAACTGTCTTGAATTGGATGAGCAAGAGACAATACAAAACACGAGGCTGAGTAACACTGCAGTTAGAGGTAGACCACCCAGAAACACAAGAAATGTGAGTGGTAGCCAGAAAGCAACTAAAGATTCTACTGTGAGGTCAAAGGCCAAAGCACCTGCACGAGCCTACGCTATTCGCGCTCGCAAAAAAGCGTCATCTCCAGATGTTATTACTAGTACTTTCAGTCTCTATCATACTAAAGTTATTGCATTGATAGATCAAGCATCAACTCATTCATATATATGTGTGAATTTAGTATCCAGTAAGACTTTTCTTGTAGAGTCTACAAAATTTGTGATTAGAGTATCAAACCCCTTAGGCAAGTGTGTTTTGGTTGATAAAGTGTGCAAAAACTTTCCATTGATGATTTGAGATTTCTGTTTTCTGACTGATCTGATGTTGTTTCCATTTAATAAATTTGATATAATTATGGGTATGGATTGGCTACCGCTACATGATGCTATAGTAAATTGTAAACGAAAGACGATTGATTTAAGATGTCAAAGTATTGAGATTGTTCGGATTGAGTCAGATGATTTGAATGGTTTACCAGTAGTGGTTTCATTGATGCTAGCTCAGAAATATGTGAGAAAGGGTTAGGAAGCTTATTTTGCTTATGTGTTAGATACGAAAGTGACTGAAAAGAAGATCGAATCAATGCCAGTTGTGTGTGAGTATCTAGATGTATTTCCTGAAGAGTTACCGGGTTTACCACCAATTTGAGAGGTTGAGTTTGGCATTGAGTTAGTGCTAGGAACTACGCCGATATCAATAGCTCCGTACAAAATGGCTCCGATAGAGTTAAAAGAATTGAAAGGCCAGTTGCAAGAATTGATGGATGAGGTTTTGCTAGATCAAGTTTCTCGCCTTGGGGTGCTCCTGTGTTGTTTGTGAAAAAGAAAGATGGCACTATGAGAATGTGTATAAAATACCGATAGCTCAATAAAGTGACAATCAAGAACAAATACCCTCTACCACGGATTGACAAATTGTTTGATCAATTGAAAAGGGCTATAGTGTTTTCAAAGATAGATTTGAGATCAAGTTATTTCCAGTTGCGAGTTAAAGACTCTGATGTGCCAAAGACTGCATTTAGAACGAGATATGATCGCTATGAATTTTTAGTTACGCCTTTCGGACTAACGAATGCACCTGTTGTCTTTATGGACTTAATGAATCAGATTTTTAGACCGTACCTAGATCGATTTGTCGTTGTATTAATTGATGACATTTTGATTTACTCACATGATGAATCCGAGCATGCTGAGCATTTGAGAATTGTACTACAGACTCTGCGAGATAAACAGTTATTTGCAAAGTTAAGCAAATGTGAGTTTTGGCTACGAGAGGTTGGATTTCTGGGACATATTGTTTCAGCTGATGATATTCGGTTTGATTCGAGTAAGATATCTGTGATTGTGGATTCGAAGCTTCCAAGAAATGTATTCAAAGTCTGCAATTTTCTGGGACTAGCTAGCTATTACCGACAGTTCGTGAAAGGATTCTCTATGATTGCAACTTCAGTTACAAAAATTGCTTCAGAAAGATGTTAAGTTCGAGTGGTTAGATAAATGTCAGAAAAGTTTCGATCAGTTGAAAGCTTTATTGACAGAGGCACCAGTGTTAGTTCAGCCTGAATTGGGTAACGAGTTCATAGTGTTCAGTGATGTATCGTTGAATAGTCTGGGTTGTGTTTTGATGCAAGAAGGAAATGTTATAGCTTATGCCTCGAGACAGTTGAAATCGCATGAAAAGAATTACCCGATGCACGATTTAGAGTTAGCAGCTATTGTGTTCGTGTTGAAAATTTGATGTCACTATTTGTTTGGTGAGAAATGCCACATCTATACCGATTACAAGAGTTTGAAATATTTGATGACTCAGAAAGATCTGAATTTACAACAACGGAGGTGGCTTGAATTGCTAAAAGATTACAAGTCAGTGATTGATTATCATCCAGGAAAGGCTAATGTCATTGCTAATGCTTTGAGCCGAAAATCCGTATACGCTCTACGTGTAATGAACACTCAAATAGCTTTGTGTAATGATTGTAGTTGAGATGAAAGTGAGACCATTATTTTTACTGTAGATTTGTGAAGCTTAGAAAATTGATAATGAAATGTTATCAATACGAGCTCAATGTGATTCGAACCTTGATTAAGAGTTTCAAGTTGATTCCAATGATTGTTTAAGATTCAGACGCAGAATATGTGTTCTAAGAAATTCAGAGTTGATTCAGATGATTTTGAAAAAAAAAACACATAGTAATTGTTTATTAGTACACCCGGGAAACACGAAAATGTATAATAATGTGAAACAATTTTATTGGTGGCATGGCATGAAATGGGATATTTCAGAATTTGTTTCGAAATGTTTGATTTGTCAGCAAGTCAAAGCTTAACATCAAGTGTCGTCAGGTTTATTACAGCCTATCATGATTCCTGAGTGGAAATGGGATAGAGTAACTATGGACTTTGTTTCGGGTTTACCCTTATCTCCAGGAAAGAAAGATGCGATTTGGGTCACTATAGACAGATTGATGAAATCAACTCATTTCGTTCCGGTACATACGAATTATTCACTTGATAAATTGGCTGAGTTGTATATCTCAGAGATTGTTCGCTTGCACAGAGTGCCATTCTCTATTATTTCGGATAGAGATCCGAGGTTCACTTCACGATTTTGGAAGAAATTGCAAGACGCACTGGGTATAAAGATACATTTCAGTACCCCTTGTTTCACTCACAAACGGATGGTCAATTCTAGCGAGTTATACAGATACTCGAGGATGTGTTGCGTTGTTGTATTCTTGAGTTTGAAGGTAGCTGGGAGAAATATCTACAGCTGATTGAATTTTCTTACAATAATAGCTTTCAATAAAGTATAAATATGGTACCATATGAAGCTCTATACGATCCTAAGTGTCAAACACTGTTGTACTAGATTGAGCTAAGCGAGAATAAGATTCACGGGGTTGATCTGATTAGAGAAACAGAAGAAAAAGTGAAAGTAATTCGGAATAGTTTGAAAGTAGCTTTGGATTGACAGAAATATTATGCAGACTTGAAACGGAAAGATATTGAGTTTTAGATTGGAGATAAAGTGTTTTTGAAAATGTCACCATGGAAAAAGATAGTGCAGTTTGGTCGAAAAGGGAAACTGAGCCCTAGATTCATTGACCTTATGAAATTATTGAGCGAGTTGGACCAGTGGCATATCGGTTAGCATTACCATCTGAGTTAGAAAATATTCAATGTATTTCATGTGTCGATGCTACGAAGATACAGATCTGATCCCTCGCATGTTATTTCCCCAACCGAAATTGAGATTCAGTCAGATTTATCGTATAGTGAAGAACCAATCCAAATTTTAGCTCGTGAGATCAAAGAGCTGAGAAATAATAGAATAGCATTAGTGAAAGTCTTATGGAATTGACATGGGGTTGAAGAAGCTACGTGGGAACCCGAGGATGCTATGAGAAATCAATACCATAACCTATTCACAGGTAAAATTTTCGGGGACAAAAATCCCTAAAGGGGGAGAGTTGTAACAGCCTGGCTTTAGCTAAATTAGAGTAGTTGTTTTGGAATGACAAATCCAAGGTTGAAAAATTATTTTAATATTATTTTTGGTGTTTATAGCATGTGATTATATATGTGTGAAATTTTCGTGAAATAATTTTAGCATTTGAATGCTTAATTTGAGAAAAGGACTAAGTCGCGTAAAATGCAAAAGTGGCATTCTATATGTTAAATGTGTTTAATTGCTATGGTTGATTAAATGTGAAGTCCTTATGTTTTAAATAGACCATTGATAGTGGGAATGGACATAAATGGTCTTATATTTTATGGTTAAATGGTTTAATAACCAAGGGTAAAATGGTAAACTATGTATTAATGATAAATAAATAAAACAAAGTTAAAATAAGCCTAATTATCATCATCCATAACAAATTATTAAGAGAAAAAAGAAGAGGAAAATATGGTTTTAGGGTTCGACCATTTTTGTTCTTGATTAAGGTATGTTTTGAGCTCGAATTTTTATGATTTCTATGTTTTTCTGATCGTTGCTTCGTGTTCTAGGTAGCCCATGTCCTAATTTTTGAAATTGTTGATGATTTCATGAAATGCCATTGATGATAGCTTGATGTTTTTGAATGTTGATGATGGAAAATGAATAATTGTTGATATATTTTCATGTTTTGTAATGTGATTTTTGATGAAAATGCTTAAATAGGATTAAATTGTGAAATTTGTAAATTGAGGGGTTGAAATGTGAAATAAATGTGAATTACGGGCTACTAGGGGAATTATGGTAATTCGGCTAAGCATGGGTCTTATTGAATTTTTTGAATTTTGTGTATTTTTGAAAAAGAGACTAAATTGAATAAATGTGAAACTTTAGGGACTAAAGTGCAAAAATGCATAAATAGGTATTTTTGGATGAAATTGAATGAATAGGTGATTAAATAAGCTAAATATGAATTTATATAGACCAAGAAGGAAAATTGGATTTAGATAAGGTGAAATCGAAAGTTGTCGAGTAGTCGATCCGATCCGTTCATCGTATATATGAGGTTAGTTCATATGCAAATAAACATTTTTAAATTGATTTATATATGTTTATTTGTTGTTGAATTGCTATGGATGTTAAACGAGCAAATACGAGCAAGAATCGATGAAGTTACAATATTCGAAATTCCTGCACGAACTTAGGAAAAGTATAGGATACGAATGTCATGACATTAGGATTACCGAGATGTGATTACATGTAAGTCCATGTCTAGGACACTGGCATTGTATTGTGATTACGTGTAAGACCATGTCTGGGACATTGGCATCGTTATATGATTTCCTGTAAGACCCTGTCTGGGATAGTGGCATCGATATGTGATAATATGTAAGACTATATCTGGGATATGGCATTGTACGAGCTTTATGTGATTTCTGAGTATCCTTAACAATTCCGAATGGTTCAACAGGAAAAGTCAAGTCAAGAAAGAATGTGTGAGAAAGTTAAGTGACCCAGGTACATACGAGATTCATATGAGCTTTAAAAAGGGAAGTAATTGATGAATTCAACTATGATATTGAATACGTGTATAATGAGAAAGGTTTTTGAACTTATAAATGCTTACTCATAGTTTGCCTATTAATGGAAATGATGTTGATACATGTGGTAATTTATTTGTATGTGGCTTACTAAGCTTTTAAAGCTTACTTTCTGTGTTGTTTCCCTGTTTTATAGATTATCAAAGCTAGCTCAGACTCAGGGATTATCGGGAAAACGTCATCACACTATCGATCATCTTGTTGGTACTTTTGAAGCTTTGTATATATGGTATATGGCATGTATAGGCTAGTGTTAAGATGATAAGTTTGAGTTATGATTTTAGCCATGAGATTTGGCTTGCAAATGATGTAAATGTTTATTTGAATTTGGCCATTTAAGTTGGTTTGAATTATGTGTTTGATAATTATTATGTGATGTATAAGTTGTCTTATGTTTTGGGCATGTTTGGTATGGTTTTATGATTTCTCTACTAGCGAGATATTAATTGATTTATTACTGCTTGGAAGATGGAATGTTATGGTTTGATTTTGAGATGATGAGATGGTATGTTTTGAGGCATGAAATAGATGATAAGATAATGAGGAAATCTATAACAGCCCAATTTTGGGGCTAGTCAGAATAGTGGTTTCGAAAGCCACTATTTTGAAGTCGGAGAAATTATTTTATTATTATTTTATCTGTTATTTCATGATTATATGAATGCATGAAAATTTTGGTGAAATAATTTTAGCGATTTCATGCTTATTTGCGAAAAATGACTAAATCGCATAAAGGGCAAAGGTTTTGTTTTACTACCCAAATGTGTTAAATAGCTAAAGAACCAAAATTTAAGGCCTTTAAAGGGAAATTAGACTATTTTAAACAGAGGTGGTCGGCCATAGGGGACAAGATTGGTCAAAATGTCAAAGTTAGGTGACATTTGGTGACTTGATTGAATAAAATAAAACAAAAGAAAAAGGGCTATCATCTTCCTCACCTCTCCACCGAAAATTTCAGCTATTCTAGGGGTTTTAGAAGCTCAAAATTTCAGCAACTTCTCATCTTTGCAAGTAAGTGATTTAGATGGTTTTTATTGATGATTTTTGCATTTTTAGGACCCTTGTAGCATGAGCTAGCTGATGAGGGGACTATATTGCAAGATGGTTAAAAGTCTAGGGTTTTTCCATGTGAGTATTCATGTTGTTTTTTGAAATTTTATGGAAGAAAATGAATCATGGTTGTGAAATAAACAACTTTTGTGAAGTAGTTTTCATGGAAACCCTAACTAATGACCATTTTGCATAAGCTATGAAATAGGTGATAAATGTGTGAAACAATGAGAAATTTGAGATGCTATAGTTATAAAATGAATTTGGTTAGGCTTGGCTAATAAGGAAATTTGATAAAAATTGACTTTCGGGCCTAGGGGTAAAATTATAATTTTTACGAAGTTTAAGGGCAAAACGGCCATTTTACCAAAGTATGAGTCTCAAGTTGAATTGAATGATTTTGTATTAAATAAGCTAAATTTTGACGTTTTAGATCAAGAGAAACGTGATTCGGGTCTTGATCGAGGGAAGAACAAAGTTTACGAGAATTAGGCTCGTTCCCATCATTTTGTGCTGAGGTAAGTACATATGTAAATAATGTGTCATTGCAACTTATTTTTAAATGTTTTATTGTTATCATGTATTATAATCTTACTTGTTACCATAGAAGCATAAACATTGTGATATAAGAGTAATCTACATGATGAATAAGTACGACGACATCAGGTTAAATATGAAATCCCGTTGAACCTCAGCAATAGTATAGGATACAAAAGGTATGTCATGAGGAACAATATGGTCTGAACTTATGAGTTATGTCTGAGTTCATGAGATGAATGTTATATGTAATGTGGGTCCGGGTACTAACCTTGAGTGCAGACCCATGAGTAGCTCAATGAGCGGGCATTACATGATAGAGTTATGGGGTCCGGGTACTAACATGGCAAAAAGGCCCATGAGTAACTCAGAATACGAGCATTATAAAGTACGAGGTAGCTCTGACTACTCATATAACATTTAAGTGTAAACTTTCCATGTATCCATTAGTATTTTGAGTGTTCAATGGGTAGTTTGAAGAACAAGTTGGAGAAAAATTTCAAGGAGGTATGTTATTTATACTGATGATTGCAGGTATGTATACTAAACCCATGAACAAGACCGTAGTGTATGATGAAATGTAGTAAGTATGTATAAAAGAAGTGAAGAGTAAGATAGTAAGCTTAAAATAATATATCATTTAAGTATGATAAGCCATTGTTTGATGAATTTTTTTTATTACTACACTTATTTGCATATATGTTCTTATTAAGCTCCTATGCTTACCCTCTTTCCTTTCTATTTTCTCATAGTGCCGCCAAAGTAGCTTGCAAATCATAGCCTACGTCGGGGAAGCTAGCCACACTATCCTTGAAGCACTTGGTATAGCTAGTTTTATCATTTTGACTATGGCATGTATAAGAACTTTTGATTTTATTTTGGTGTCACATTGTTTTGGGGCCAAATGTGTTGCCTTATTTTAGTATTTGACTCCTTTTGTATAAGGTCACAAAAATGGCTAATTTGAAAGTCATTATATGAATGCAAGATAGTCTTTCATGATGTGAAATTGTTGGCATGGTTGAATATAAGAAGTGTATATAGGCCTTAGCTATGGTTTTTGGTTGAGAAATCATATTAAGTTGACTTTGATATGTTGGTTAGTTGTAAATTTTGTTTCAGGGTGGCATAGGGCTTGGTAAATAGCCTAATATTGTCCACACGGGTAGAAACACAGAAGTGTGTCTAGGCCATTTGTGGTACACGGTCAGCCCTATGGGCGTGTTACATGGTTGTGTGTCCCCTGCACGTAAAATTTACAAGTCAGTATGCATGGTAGTAAACACACAGGCAGAGACACGGCCTTGTGTCTCATCCGTGTGAAGGGCACGGTCTAGCACACAGGCAGAGACACGGTCTTGTGTCTCAGCCATGTGAAGGGCACGGTCTAGCACACTGGCGTGTGCATTGGCCGTGTGACCCTCAAGGGTTGCTGACGTCAGAAACAGAATGTCAAGGTTTTTAAACATGGACTAAGACACGGGCATGTCACGGCCGTGTGAAGGACAAGGGCCATAGACACGGGCGTGTGTCAAGTCATGTGAAAACCCTTGTAGGTTTGAAATTAGAATTTAATTCACACGGGCATGGGACACGGGCGTGTCCCTAGATGCTTAGGCCATGTGTCTCACATGGGCCATCAGCACGGCCATGTTATAATGACCACACGGGCGTGTTGCCCTTCCACACGGTCGTGTGCCCTATTTCAAGGGTTATTTATCTAAAGTTAGTTAAAGTACTCGGGTTGGTCCCGAATGGTTTCCAATGGAGTTGTTGGGGCCTCATAGGCCTATATTAAAGAGTTTAGACAAAGTTCCAAAAAGCTTTTAATTTGACCGAGTCTCAATGATATAGAAATGATTATATGTATGTGATTAAGTGTGGTAATGCCTCGTATCCCATCCCGGCGTAGGGCTCGAGTTTGGGGTGTTACAAAATCCATTTAGAAGTTATGCAAGTTTGATGATTTTGGCATATTGATTTGGTATGTTTTGGCTATGGAATTGAGTAATTAAGAGGATGGTTTCTAAATAGCATAAAATGTGTATGAAATAGCATGTTTTGGTTTCTTATATATGTATGAAAATGGTGCAGTTTGATGTGGTTTAGGTGTGCTTAAGGAGGGTGAGAAATGTGGCTTCATCCATAGCCTATTTTCACTCCACACGACCGAGCACATAGGCGTGTGGCTCGACCGTGTGTGACACATGGCCTTGGTACACGGCCATGTGTTCTCTAGGGTAGCCCTTCGAATTAAGTCAGCATATCCTACAGGTTTGACACGGCCTAGACACGCGAGTATGTCTACTGGCCGTGTGTGACACATGGGCTGGCACATGGGCGTGTGGCCTGCCGTGTGACCCAAGTCAGTAACCCTTCCAGATTTCCCATGGTCGTACCAAACGAGCATGTCTCCGGTCGTGTGGTGCAAGTCAATATGTATGCCCTATTTTCACACGGCCTGAGACACGGGCGTGTCAGGTGGCCGTGTGTGGCACACAGCCTATTCACACGGGTGTGTGACAGGTATATGTTTGAAATTTTTCTAAGATTCCCAAAGTTTTCAAATGTTATCGGTTTAGTCCCAAACCTCGTACAAGCATGTTTTAGGTCTCGTAGAGCCTTATAAGGGATAATATGGTTGTAACACCCCTTACCTGTATCCAAGGCCGGAACAGGGTATGAGGCATTACCAGACTTAACCATACACATAGACAAAAACCGGGCCATAAAATTTCATTTAATTCAAAACTTTTCAAACACATGCATAGACTCATATTTAAAGACATATAACGTGGCATAAATGAGCACTTACACATCCATAATCATGCAATAACAAACAAAGCTTACTATATCATCACATAAAAACATAGGACATGGCATGATTAATTAAACTTACAAACCATAATGGATAAGGACCACATCTCATGATCATATACAATAAATCAATGCAGACCAATACGTTTGGTCAAAGTCATAATAATAATACATATCACAAACCAACTTCCTATACATGCCACTCACTTGATATTTCTAATATTTAAATTAATTCTCCCAAAAATGATAGCTTGATAGTGTGATTTTACCTCCGATGATCTCCAACTCCGAGCTGACCTGCCAAAACTGAAGAAGTAGAGAGGAGGGATAAGCTTTACGCTTAGTAAGTCCATATGAAGTTAATAAGAAATTACCCACATGTTTTTTTTTAAGGTAAAACATCATAATTGTACAATTTACTCTTGTTCAGGTTAAGTTGTTTTACCGAGTTACAGTTACTAATTCATTTATATCTGGAGCTATGAGACTCCAAATTAAGTTTCGTTAATTTTCCTTGAAACTAGACTCATATACCTTTCTAGCATAAAATTTCTATAATTTTTGGTTTAGCCAATTAGTACAGTTTATTCATTAAAGTTTCCCTTTTTTTGCTATCCAACAGTTCTGACCTCTCTTCACTAAATATTATTTTTCTCATAGTATAGAATTTGGATTGCTCTTATCTATTTTTCTATAGAATAGACTCATTAAGGATTTTAATAATATAAACTACAACCCATAATTATTTTTATACAATTTTTAATGATTTTCTCAAATCGAAACAAGGGATCACAAAGTCATTCAGACTCTGCCTCACAACAATTTAAATATCTCATAAATAAATTTTGATTGCATATACTGTTTCTTCTATGTGAAACTAGACTCATTGGGCTTTAACCTAATATTTTATTCAGCCCCTAATTAAATTTCCACAATTTATGGTGAATTTCCAAAGTTGCACCACTACAGTAACCCAAAACTGCCAAGGCTAAATTTACTCATACATTACTATTATTCACCAAATCCATACAATATCATTTCATTCATAATGTTAAGAACACATAATTATGCTTCATAAGCATAAATCCATAATCTCAATGTCATCAAGTATCAAGGAGTTATTCCAAATCATGTCATTTTCATAATATTCACCAAATACTATATACATCATAGATCATCACATGTCAAGGCATCACACATAAGTTTAGTGTACATAACTGTACAACTTGTAACATAACTTAAAGACATACTCACCAATGGCTTATCTCATTGGGATCATCAACGAATACTTCACCAAATTACCCATTGAACACTCGGAATATAATCGGATACACGGAATACATGCACATAAGTGCCATGCCCACAACTAGACAAACTCAATAGCCTGCGGAATATATGTGTAGCCAAGCTACCATGTAACCCACCCATAAGTGAACTCGGACTCAACTCAACGAGCTCGAGTGTGCGCATCCATAAGTGAACTCAAACTCAACTCAATGAGTTCAGATGCCTAGTGACATCTCACGAACTCGGACTCAACTTAACGAGTTCGGAACTCAAATATCCTAATGACATGTCACTTGTATCCTAATCTATTCCCAAGGTTCAAATGGGATTTTCCTCGATCACACATCTTTTTCATTTCCCACGGAATGTCGGAAACGATACTTGGTAGCATTTCATATTTTTCAAGTAGCTCACGTAATTTGCATATTGCTAAATAATAACCACAAAGCATAATATTTCATGATAATAATCATCATATCAAATAAATATCATTAAATTACTTAAAATGACAATTATGTTACCAAATTTACACATGAACTTACATCTCATTTAATATCAAGGCAATAACATTAAATTACACATTGCATTATTAAGAATCATATGAACTTACCTCGTATGCGAAAATGGCCATTTTTACCATTTTGTCCACAACCTGATATTTTTCAATTTTAGCCTGAATTTTGATTTTTCCTTGATCTATCATTTCAAATATAGTCTAATTACGACTCACATTATTCAAATTAACCCAAAATCATATTTTGGAAAAATTACAATTTTGCCCTTAAACTTTGTCAAAATTACATTTTTGCTCCTAGGCTCGTAAATTAAACTTCATCCTATTTCCTTATTTTTTATGACAGGCTGATCATTTTTCCCTTATATAGCAACCTCAAATTAGCACTCTAACATGTAACACCCCTTACCCGTATTCGTCACCAGAATAGGGTAGGAGGCATTACTGGAGTTTACCGAATTAATTTTCCATTAATACGAGTTAAATACTATTCATTTACTAAAACATGCCATGGCGTCCTTTAGATGGCCTCCAAAGCCCAAAACATACTTCGAGACCAAACCAGAATTAAATCAAACCATAGGGAATTTTTCGCAAAATCCCAAAGTTTTTTTTTTTTTTGCTCAATATAACCCCTTTCTAAATATCTAACCTTCCCTGCAAATTTTAAAACCGAGACCAATCCAACCAACCAATTCATTTCAATCAATTTGATACCAAATTATACTACAATTATAATTACACTATTTAACATATTTATCATTCTTTACTTTAATGTATATTCATTAAACAAGTGTTAGTATTTATATAATCATCAAACCTTATACATGCCATATAAATTAAAAAGGAAATTTACAAAAGCTACCGGAGATAATCTGGATACTGTGATCTTCTGTGTTGATCCGATCCTCCGTATTCTTCCACGTCAATCTACAAGAGACATTGAATACATTCAAGTAAGCTTATAGAAGCTTAGTAAGTTCATAGGCATAAAACATAAATCTTACCAAATATTTATACACTTATACAATATACACAACTATTAAGTTCACCTTTCAACCACAGTCATTGGTGAGTTCCCTTGTATAAACTTATTACCACTCATCCATTTCCTTTAATTCTTTTGGGCCCGTTTGTCACATATCATTCTTCAACCAAATTAGGGAACGGTTACGAAAAATTGAGTACTTCACTTTCACTTTCTTGCGTATGATCACTTATCACTTTTTGACGTCATAGTCCTGTCATGGTCTTACACTGATCACATTTATCGCTTGCCATTGATCAGATAAGTGTAGCTAAAGCTACCACTTATCACTTACCACTTGTCACTGATCAGATAAGTGTAGCTAAAGCTACCACTTATCACTTGTCACTTATCACTGATCAGATAAGTGTAGCTGAGGCTACCACTTATCACTTGTCACTGATCAGAAGTACTCAAATCCGATGTTCCGCTCAATTTGATCATTTATTTGATTTTCGGGTTGTTATTTTATTCTCTATTCATCAATAAATATATTTCACCATACATTATATAAGTCATAAAATTTACATATAATCATTAAACTTCAACCATATGAACTTACCTGGGTCGATTTGTAAAGTTTGTGAAAGTTCAGGGACTGATCAGCTTTTTTTTTTCCTCGACTTGCTTCGGGTTCTTGATCTATCTTTGTAAAATCATTCACTTATCAGTATTGACTTCATCTTCAACCCGCTTATAAGTAATATTATCTATAATTTAATTGTTTACTTATGTATATTCCAATGCTGTCCATTGGTGCTATAGTCAGTAAATTATTTTTATCTTTAGCTACAGAACTCCAAATTAGGATCTGCTAATTTTCCCTAAAATAGACTTATATATCTTCTTATCATAAAATTTTTAGAATTTTTGGTTTAGCCAATAAGTACAGTTTATTCTTTAAAGTCACCCCTGTTCTGCTATCTGACAATTCCGACACTTCTTCACTAAAAATTAATTATCTCTTAGTACAGAATTTGGATGATGTCCATGTTTGTTTCTATTGAAAATAGACTCATTAAGGATTTTAAAAATATAAATTTAATCCCATAATTCTTTTTATCCAATCTTTGATGATTTTCCAAAGTCAAAACAGGGGAACCCGAAATCATTCTAACATTGTCTCACAAAATCATGATCTAAAATTCCGTTACTTACACCGTTTCTTCTATGAAAAACTATACTCAATAAGCTTTAATTTCATATTCTTTTCATCTTCTAATTCGATTTCTACAATTTATGGTGATTTTTCAAAGTTAGACTACTACTGCTGTCCAAAACTATTTTAGTGCAACTGTTGATTTCGGTTTTTGCCCCAAATTTCACAGTTCATACAATTCAGTCATTGCTCAATTAATCCCTCAATGAAGCTAATTTTTCCCAATTAATGCTTTACCTAGACATTATAAGTTATTTCACAATTATTTAAATTCATAATTTCCACATAAAACCCTAACTTCAAACTCTTTCACCATTAGGTCCTAAACATTCACTTTCTATTCAATTCTTTCAATAAAATCAGCATATAAACAATTTAAAACTCTAATTCCATGCTAATCATCATATACTTCCAACACATATTCATAAAAACTTCCAATTTCTTTCATAGAATCAAAAACTAATGAATTCAACAAGTGGACCTAGTTGTAAAAGTAATAAAAACACAAAAATTTCAAGAAATAATCAAGAATTGAACTTAATTGCAGTAAAAATATGAAAAACCAGCTTAATAAAACCCTTCTATGGTGTTTTTGCTGATGAGAATGCAGAAAATTAATGAGAATTCTAGATAATTCCACTTTAGTCCTAGTTTATTAAGTAAATTTTGCAATATTCCAATTTTGCCCTTAATTCATCAATTTTCCTGCTGATTTCATGCACCTTGCCGTCTAGCCCAAATAGACCTTGGGTCTATTTGCCTTTTAAACCCTCTTTCTTTTATCATTTAAGCTATTTAATCATTTCCCATAATTTTACATTTGTTACAATTTAATCATTTTTATTCAATTAACTATCAAAACTTTAAAATTTCTTGACGAAAATTTAATACTAACTTATTAATACTCCATAAATATTTATAAAATATTTATGGCTCTTTTTAAAAATTTTCAAACTCTCGATATCTCGCTTCCGATTCTAATTTAATTTTTATTTCTAGTACACTATTCGCTATTTCAAAAATTTTCCTAACTTCACACTTAACTTATATTCACTAAATTATTAATATTTTCTACTCATTTGTCGGATTTAGTGATCTCGAATCACTATTCCGACACCACTGAAAATTTAGGCTATTACAGTTCTCCCCCTCTTAAGAAATTTCATCCTCGAAATTTGTTACCTGAAAATAGGTTCGGATATTGTGATTTCATTGATTCCTCTATTTCCCAGGTTGCCTCCTCCACACCATGTCGATGCCACAACACTTTTACTAACGGTACCTGTTTGTTCCTTAACACTTTAATTTCCCAAGCTAGAATTTTCACCGGTTCTTCTGAATAAGTCATGTCGGGTTGGAGCTCTATTTCTATATGAGGAATTACATATGATGGATCTGATTTGTACCGTCTCAACATAGACACATGAAACATGTTATGAATCTTTTCAAGCTCCGGGGGCAAAGCCAATCTATAAGCTACCGGACCGATTCTTTCAATGATTTTATACGACCCGATAAATCATGGGCTGAGTTTTCCTTTTCAGCCGAACCGTAAAACTTTCTTCCACGGTGACACTTTCAAGAATACACGATCACCCACATTAAACTCTATATCTCTTCTCTTTAAATCTGCATATGATTTTTGCCGATCAGAGGCAGCTTTTAAACAATCTCAAATAATACGAACTTTTTCTTCGGTTTCCTGAATCAAGTCCACTCCCATTAATTTCCGTTCACTTAATTCAGACCAATATAATGGAGTTCTACACTTTCTTCCATACAGAGCTTCAAATGGTGCCATTTTAATACTAGTTAGATAACTATTATTATAAGCAAATTTGACTAAAGGTAAATACCTTTCCCAGCTGCCGCCAAACTCAAATACACAACACCTTAACATATCTTCTAAAATCTGAATCACTCGCTCTGACTGCCCGTCTGTCTGAGGATGAAAAGTTGTGCTGAAATTTAATTTAGTGCCCAATGCCTCCTGTAATTTACTCGAAAATCTCTAAGTAAATCTCGGATCCTGATCCGAAATAATAGATACTGGAACTCCATGTAATCTCACAATCTCAGAAATATACAATTCCGCTAACTTCTCCAATGAAAAATTTGATTTGACTGGAATAAAATGTGCCGACTATGTCAATCTATCAACGATAACCCAAATTGAATCTTTCTTTTCGGAGTCACAGGCAATCCTGATACAAAATCCATCGTAATGTGTTCCCACTTCCATTCAGGAATCATAATAGGTTGTAATAAACCCGTTGGTACTTGATGCTCTGCTTTCACTTGCTGACAGATTAAACATTTTGCAACAAATTCACAAATCTCTCGTTTCATACCAGGCCACCAGTACATTCTTTTTAAATCGCAATACATTTTTGTACTACTCGGATGAATAGAATACTTACTATTATAAGCTTTAGCAAGAATATCATTTTTCAATTCTGAATTATTTGGAACACAAATTCTATTACGATAACACAACATACCACCATCATCAACGCTATATTCTGAACTCAAATTATCCTGAACCGTTTGTCGTTTCAGTACTAGTTTCGAATCATCACTCTGTAATTCACGGATCCGTTGAAGGAATGTAGATTTTGCTTTCAATTCTACTAATACTGAACCATCTTCATTAATAGACAAATTAACATTTATTGCTCGAAGTGCAAACAATGATGATTTTCGGCTAAGTGCATCAACGACCACATTAGCTTTCCCCGGGTGATAATCAATAACAAGATCATAATCTTTCAATAGTTTGAGCCATCGTCTCTGTCTCAAGTTCATCTCTTTCTGTGTCATCAAATATTTCAGACTTTTGTGATCGGTATACACATAACATTTTTCCCCATATAAATAATGTCTCTAGATTTTTAAAGCAAACACAATCGCGACCAACTCCAAATCATGGGTAGGGTAATTTTTTTCGTGTGGTTTTAATTGTCGAGAAGCATATGCCACTACTTTCCCTAACTACATTAAAACACAACCCAAACCATTTAAAGATGCATCACTATAAACAACATATGGTATACCTGATTTTGGCTGAGTTAACACTAGAGCTTCTGTCAACATCTTCTTCAACTGGTCAAAACTTTGTTGGCACTCTTTAGACCATACAAATTCAACATTCTTCTGAAGTAGTCGAGTCATCAGCAAGGCAATCATTGAAAAATTTTTAACAAATCGACGGTAGTATCTCGCTAATCCCAGGAAACTCTGCACTTTTGTTACGTTCTTTGGAGTTTTCCAATTCACCACTGCTGACACTTTACTTGGATCTACTCTAATTCCTTCAGCTGAAACAATATGACCCAGAAATCCAACCTCATGTAGCCAAAATTCACACTTGCTGAACTTTGCATACAACTGCTTCTCTCTCAAAGTCTGTAACACACTTCTCAAGTGTTGTGCATGATCAGGCTCGATCTTCAAATAGATCAGTATATCATCAATAAATACAACCACGAATCTATCCAAATAAGGTTGACAAATCCAATTCATCAAGTCCATAAATGCAGCAGGAGCATTAGTTAAACCAAATGGCATTACCAGAAACTCATAATGACCATACCGAGTTCTGAAGGCAGCTTTTGGCACGTCACATTCTTTAACTTTCAGCTGATAATACCCAGATCGAAGATCTATTTTTGAAAACACAGCAGCACCTTTCAATTGATCGAACAAATGCAAAGGATATTTGTTCTTGATTGTAACCTTATTTAACTGTCTGTAATCTATACAGAATCTCAACGAACCATTTTTCTTTTTCACAAACAAAATAGGTGCACCCCAAGGAGATGTACTCAGTCTAATAAACCCTTTATCTAACAATTCTTGCAACTGAGTCTTCAACTCTTTTAATTCTATTGGTGACATTCTGTATGGCGTTATGGATATTGGAGCTTTTCCCGGGATCACATCAATCACAAACTCAACTTCATGATCTGGCGGTAAACCCGGCAATTCCTCAGGAAACACATCATCAAATTCATTAACAACTGGCAACTGTTTCAACTTTGATTCAGAATCCCTAGTATCAAGAATATAAGCTAAATATGCTTCATTACCCTTTTCTATTAGCTTTTGAGCTGAAAAGGCTAAAATAATTCGAACGTTATCTTTCCTATTTCCAAACTCAGCCGAAATCATTTCTCCTATCTAATTTTTCAAATCAATCCGTTTCTCCCGACAGTTCACTACAGTGTCATGTTTTGTTAACCAATTCATCCCCAGAATAATATCAAATTCCCGAAAGGGTAACAACATCAAATCAGCAGGGAATTCACAGCCTTTCAATTTCAGTAGACAATTACGACATATTAAATTAACCATCACACTTTGACCTAATGGATTAGTGACTTGTATATCAAAATTAGTGGACTCAACAGATAATTTCTTTTCAGATGCTAGCATAGTGCAAATATATGAATGAGTAGACCCAGGGTTTATTAATGCATAAACAGTAACATCATAAAGACAGAAAATACCAGCAATTACATTAGGAGCCGTAGCCTCTTCCCTCGCTCAAATGGCATAGGTATGTGCTGGTGCTCTATTCTCTGATTGACTAACTGGTTCTCTCATACCCGAACGGGTAGCCCCTGTAGCACTGCTTTGGCCCGAACGTCTACTTCTTTGGGGAGTGGTTCTCTGTATCTCTTTCTGATCCACTTCATCTTTTTGCAGCTAGGGACAATCTCGATTAAGATGATCAGTAGCCCCACATTTATAACAAGCCCCCATCTTAGTCCTGCATTCACCGAAATGATGTCTTCCACAATATTGACACTTAGGCCGAGGAGTATTTTGAACACTGCTCACACTTGCTGCAGGTCTATCAAATACCCTGAAATCAGATTGTCTTGATCTACCTCTTCCCAGTCTTCCCGACATGGATGTAGTTTGACTAATTTCTTCTCTAGATTTCTTCACCGGAAAATCTGAAAATGACTTAGAAGTACCTCTTTTAAATGACTCTTTATTTTTCCGATCTCGCTGTATTTTTCTGTTATATATTTCTTCGAGCTTTTGAGCACGGTCTAACAGAACAACGAACTCTCATATTTCATTAGCCCCAATCATCATTCTAATCTCATCATTTAACCCTTCTTCAAATCTAATACACATTTCTTCTTCAGTAGGTACAATGTCTCGAGCATATTTGCTGAGGTAGACAAATTCTCTTTCGTATTCAGCCACTGACTTATTTCCCTACCGTAGATCAAGAAATTCTCTGTTTTTCTTGTCTAGATATCTTTTCTCCACATATTTCTTTGTAAACTCATTCTGGAAAAATTCTCAAGTAAGCTTCTCTGCAGGTACTACAGCTTCCACAGTTTCCCACCAGTTATATGCTTCTTCTTTTAACAATGAGACAGCACACCGTAGATAATCCTTCGGAGAACAAGCCATTTGTTTAAAAATTCTTACCAAACTCTGTAGCCAATACTCAGCTTTTACAGGGTCATCAACTGATCTCCCTTGAAATTCCTCAGTTCCAAACTTCCTAAGCTTTTCAATCGGAGAATGTTTACTAGTTTCAATTATTGAAAGAGGTGGAGGAGCAACTGGAGGTACCACAGGTGGTGCAGTAGGGGGAGGAGTTGGTTGAGCCTGACTTCTTTCTTGTACCATCTCCTTATACCACTGATTCATAACTCCATAAATCATATTTTTAAGTTTTCGCTCTCGCATCATAAAAATTGGAATATCACTACTTGTTCCTTGTTCAGAAGTTTGCACTCTACTGTTAGCTTCCTCCTGTTCAGTGCGTTTAGGTCTATCTGACATCTTTATAATCGGAGAGTATCTATAAAAATGACAAAGATTAGATCGGATCATACACATCACACTATCACAGATTTATATGGCATGTATTTCTAAACACTTTACACATAACACATGTTCCGAGAACCGGCTAAATCGGGCTCTGATACCACTAAATGTAACACCCCTTACCCGTATTCATCGCCGAAATAGGGTAGGAGGCATTATTGGAGTTTACTGAATTAATTTTCCATTAATACAAGTTAAATACTATTCATTTACTAAAACATGTCATGGCGTCCTTTAGATGGCCTCCAAAGCCCAAAACATACTTCGAGACCAAATCAGAATTAAATCGAACCATAGGGAATTTTTCGCAAAATCCCAAAGTTTTTTTTTTTTGCTCAATATAACCCCTTTATAAATATCTAACCTTCCCTGCAAATTTTAAAACCGAGACCAATCCAACCAACCAATTCATTTCAATCAATTTGATACCAAATTATACTACTATTATAATTATACTATTTAGCATATTCATCATTCTTTACTTTAATGTATATTCATTAAACAAGTGTTAGTATTTATATAATCATCAAACCTTATACATGCCATATAAATTAAAAAGGAAATTTACAAAAGCTACTGGAGATAATCTGGATACTGTGATCCTCTGTGTTGATCCGATCCTCCGTATTCTTCCACGTCAATCTACAAGAGACATTGAATACATTCAAGTAAGCTTATAGAAGCTTAGTAAGTTCATAGGCATAAAACATAAATCTTACTAAATATTTATACACTTATACAATATACACAACTATTAAGTTCACCTGTCAACCACAGTCATTGGTGAGTTCCCTTGTATAAACTTATTACCACTCATCCATTTCCTTTGATTCTTTTAGGCCCGTTTGTCACATATCATTCTTCAACCAAATTAGGGAACGGTTACGGAAAATTGAGTACTTCACTTTCACTTTGCCATAGTATGACTATGGTCTTGCGTATGATCACTTATCACTTTTTGAAGTCATAGTCCTGCCAGGGTCATACACTGATCACATTTATCACTTGTCACTGATCAGATAAGTGTAGCTAAAACTACCACTTATCACTTATCACTTGTCATCGATCGATAAGTGTAGCTAAAGCTACCACTTATCACTTGTCACTTATCGATCGACGATAAGTGTAGTGAGGCTACCACTTATCACTTGTCATCGATCGTAAGTACTCAAATCCGACGTCCGCTCAATTTGATCATTTATTTGATTTTCGGGTTGTTATTTTATTCTCTATTCATCAATAAATATATTTCATCATACATTATATAATTCATAAAATTTACATATAATCATTAAACTTCAACCATATGAACTTACCTGGGTCGATTTGTAAAATTTGTGAAAGTTCAGGGACTAATCAGCTACTTTTGCTTTTCCTCGACTTGCTTCAGATTCTCGATCTATCTTTTTAAAATCATTCACTTATCAGTATTGACTTCATCTTCAACCCGCTTATAAGTAATATTATCTATAATTTAATTGTTTACTTATGTATATTTCAATGTTGTCCACTGGTGCTATAATCAGTAAATTATTTTTATCTTTAGCTACAGAACTCAAAATTAGGATCTGCTAATTTTACCTGAAACTAGACTTATATATCTTCTTAACATAATATTTTTAGAATTTTTGGTATAGTCAATAAGTACAGTTTATTCTTTAAAGTCACCCTTGTTCTGCTGTCTGACAATTCCAACCCTTCTTCACTAAAAATTAATTATCTCTTAGTACAGAATTTGGATGATGTCCATGTTTATTTCTATTGAAAATAGACTCATTAGGGATTTTAAAAATAGAAATTTAAGCCCCTAATTATTTTTATGCAATTTTTTATGATTTTACAAAATCAGAACAGGGGAACCCAAAATCATTCTGCCATTGTCTCACAAAATCTATTATATCTCATGATCTAAAATTCTGTTTCTTACACCATTTATTCTATAAAAAACTAGACTCAATAAGCTTTAATTTCATATTTTTTTCATATTTTAATTGGATTTATAAAATTTATGGTGATTTTTCAAAGTTAGACTACTGCTGCTATCCAAAACTGTTTTAGTGCAAATGTTGATTTCGGTTTTTGTCCCAAATTTCACAGTTCATACAATTCATTCCTTGCTCAATTAATCCCTCGATGAAGCTAATTTTTCCCAATTAATACTTTAGCTAGACATTATAAGTTATTTCACAATTATTTAAATTCATAATTTCCACATAAAACCCTAACTTCAAACTCTTTCACCATTAGGTCCCAAACATTCACTTTCTATTCAATTCTTTCAATAAAATCAGCATATAAACAATTTAAAACTCTAGTTACATGCTAAATCATCATATACTTCCAACACATATTCATAACAACTTCCAACTTCTTTCATAGAAACAAAAACTAATGAATTCAACAAGTGGACCTAGTTGTAAAAGTCATAAAAACAAAAAAATTTCAAGAAATAATCAAGAATTGAACTTACTTGCAGTAAAAATATGAAAAATCAGCTTAATAAAACCCTTCGATGGTGTTTTTGCTGACGAGAATGCAGAAAAATAATGAGAAATCTAGATAATTCCACTTTAGTCCTAGTTTATTAAGTAAATTTTGCAATATTCCAATTTTTCCCTTAATTCATCAATTTTCCTGCTGATTTCATGCACCTTGCAATCCAGCCCAAATAGACCTTGGGTCTATTTTCCTTTTAAACCCTCTTTCTTTTATCATTTAAGCTATTTAATCATTTCCCATAATTTTACATTTGTTACAATTTAATCATTTTTATTCAATTAACTATCAGAACTTTAAAATTTCTTGACGAAACTTTAATACTAACTTATTAACACTCCATAAATATTTATAAAATATTTATGGCTCGTTTTAAAAATTTTCAAACTCTCGATATCTCGTTTCGGATTCTAATTTAATTTTTATTTCTAGTACACTATTCGCTATTTCAAAAATTTTCCTAACTTCACACTTAACTTATATTCACTAAATTATTAATATTTTCTACTCATTTGTCGGATTTAGTGATCTCGAATCACTGTTCCGACACCACTGAAAATTTAGGCTATTATGTACTTATGAACATTAGGTATTTTTACCGATTATGTCGTTTTACTCGTTTTCACGTAAAATCGCTTAGTAAAAGTTGTTTAACACAATTTCAAGCTTCATATTCTATCATAAAATATCAAAATAAACACATTTCACCTATGAGTATTTTTCCAAATATAAACCCTAGGTTAAATTATTGCTAGAATAAGCTTAACCAAGTTACCGGGATTTCAAAAATGTAAAGAACTTTAAAAACGGGGCTAGGGAGCACTTACAATCAAGCTTGGGAGTTTGAGAAAACCTTAATCATGGCTGCTTCTGGTAGAAATGGTTGAATGAAGAAGATGATAGCTAATTTGGGTTATTTCCCTTTTTTAATTCTTTTAATTATTAGTTTACCAAAATACCCCTAACTTAAAAATATTTTATTACACCCATTTCATGCCTATTTTTGTCCAAAAATTAACCAATGGTCTAATTACCATTTAAGGACCCTCAATTTAAAATTTCATAAAAATTGGACACCTCTAGTATGTAGAACTCAACTTTTACACTTTTTACGATTTAGTCCTTTTGACTAAATTAAGTGCCTGAACGTCAAAATTTTTGAATGAAATTTTCACGAAATTATTCCATGAAATCGTAGACCATAAAAATATAATAAAAATAAAATTTTCATCGTTGGATTTGTGGTCCCAAAACCACTGTTTCGACTAGGCCCAAAATCAGGGTGTTACAATGATTATGTTAGATTCATGTTTATGTGACAATGGATTCATGTATGAGAAATGTATGTAGTATGTTGTATTTGACTGGTAATGCCTCGTAGCCTATTTCGGCGACTGATACGGGTTAGGGGTGTTACAAGATTGTTATGTGATTCAAGGGAGTTTAGTGGCATCATGGAACAATTATCCATTGGTTCTTCAGGGCGGTGCCGTGTTGATGGCTATTTATCGGTCCTTCGAGGCATCCCTCGAATAGGGTGAACATGTACACTTTATGGTGAAATAGACTTCGCCGGGATGGTAAACAGGGAAACCTATCAGGTACATAAAGGAAAACATTGTATGACTCACGTGGCGAGCAGTCTGATAGGATGATCATGGCACGTCCATGAACATAAATGAACATGATAATAAGAGGATCCTCCAAATTTCAAAGGTAAGAAGAGTTGGTAGAAGTGTCTTAAACGCGGGCAAATGTGAAAGGAAGGGGTACTTCCTTCAAGGTATTGGTAAATAGGTATCTGCCATAAAAGTCCACCAAAGTTTGATGAGTAAACCAACTTTGGATATAATAAAGCGAGATGATTATGCAAATATTAGTCCTAAGTGTTCATAGGTAAAGAGGTCGTCAGAAAAAGAGGGGAGTCTACTGAGGACTCTCTTAAGAAAAGAATCCGCTAAGGACTACCTTAGGAAGAAAGTCCGCTGGAAATTAACCAAATAAAGGAATGTCTACTAGGACTATTTTGTGCGGGGAAGTCCACTTAGGACTATTAGATGTGAAAGCCCTCCAAGTGAAATTTGATAAAGAGATAGTCCGCCAAGAACTATCTGCTATTACGAATGCCTTAGTAGAATGGCCTAAAGTGGAAAAGTCCTATAGGACTATCTTGGAAGTACGAGTCCGCAAAGAAAGAGGGGTTTTTATCAATCATCCAAGTCTTATGTTCAAGACCGCAAATAAGGATATGTTAGATTAGGTCTTCTTTAAGGAAGGGTTTATGCAATGGCTAAGTCAAAAGAAGATAATCGTCAGGGTGATTGGTAAACATATATTGAGTGTGGAATGAATGAATCAGGCTAAGGATCTGAATGTGGCGAAGACAATGGCTGCCGGTAGTAGTATTCAACAATACCCATATTCTCATGTATTATATTTGATTAGCTGAGCTAGAAAGGTAAAATGGAAGCTTGACATGGAGCTAGACAAGGTTAAGTCCCAGAAAAAGGTTATTTGAAAGAGTACATTGATGATTAGGTCAACTGACATGTCCGCCAACGATTAGTTCAGAGAACGCATAGGCATCAGCCATGCTAGTCAAACTACGAAATCTTCTAAGTCCACAAAGGAGTTTTAATTCTGTAACACCCCGTACCCGAGACCGTTGTCGGAAGCGACCACGAGGTGCTAACAGACATAATTCATGTATGTTCACAATCCATTTTAAAAATTTCAGACAAATGGCTAATCTGCGTCATCTGTCACCTTAAAAATCATATCTTGAGTTCCAAAACTCGAAAATCAGTTTCGTAATTTTTCCCTAAAACTAAACTCATATATCCATCCAAAAATTTTTTCTAGAATTTTTGGTTGAGCCAATTAGTACATTTTATTAGTTAAAGTCTCCCTTGTTACAAGGTTCGACTACACTGACCTTCCTGCATTGCGACTTAGATAACTCCTTATACAGGGCTTCAATACTTATTCCGTTTATTTCTAATGAAACTAGACTCAAAAGGGAATCTATACATATATGGAATGACTTCTAATTATCTCTGGTTAATTTATAATAAATTTCCAAAGTCAGATCAGGGGATCCAGAAATTGCTCTGGCCCTGTCCCACGAAAACTTAAATATCAATTAAAATACGACTCATATGACCGTTTCGTTTCTTCCATATGGAAGTAGATTCATAAAGGTTCGATTACATAATTTATTCACTATTTAATTCCATTCCTACTATTTTTAGTGATTTTTCAAATTCACACCATCGCTTTGTTAGCATCGCCTTTAAGGTAGACTTTACCTATTACATAGTTTCCATGATTCAACTAACCCTTTAGCATATATAGCATAAAGTATGATCGTGATTAACCATTCCAATGGCCAATCATTGCCAAGCATATCCACACCTCTCAATAACCATATACATACAAAATGATTATAACATTATGCTCAAAATATATATAAGCCATTTTAGCATGGCTATCCAAATTTATACAAAACCAAAGGGTACATGACCCACAACAAAAGGGTAGTCCTATACATGCCATTTCAAAGTTCAACCAAAAGTGTACCAAAAGGGCTTTGATAGTGTGGACGACTTCGACTTGAAAATCCCGAGTCCGATGGTGACGAACCAAAATCTATAAAACAGAGATTCAAAGAAACGAGTAAGCATTTAATGCTTATTAAGTTTTGAGCCAAGAAATTAGACACAACTAAAGTGTAGCATTCATATGGCTAAACGGATAATTTCATATGCACAAATTCTCAATATCATACTTACTTCACATTACCAACCCATATATTCATACACAAAGGATCAACTTAGCCAAAGGCGGTAGCTCATTTATCGATCGAGCGAATACTATTTGTAAGGATCAACTAATTCAATGCATATCTGAAACATACCTCATCATTTGGGATTTTACGAGCGTATTAATTGAAACTATTACAGCAAGGTTGCTCATTCCCAAGCCAAGTACCTTCGGATTTAACCGGATATAGCTGCTCGTCGAATGCCTTGGGACATAGCCGGATATAGTAACTTCGCACAAATGCCTTGGGACTTAGCCCGGATATAGTAACTCGCACAAATGCCTTGGGACTTAGCCGGATATAGTAACTCGCACAAATGCCTTCGGGACTTAGCCGGATATAGTAACTTGCACAAATGCCTTGGGACTTAGCCGGAACTAGTCACTAGCGCAAATGCCTTCGGGACTTAGCCGGTTATCATCCAAATATTCATGCACATATCAATAAATCATGGCACATCTATATTTCATTTTCATAATTAGAGTTCAAACACAAGTCACGATTAATAATCCCATTTTGGCTCACTAGCCACATACAAGCAAACATGGTTTAGTTTGCTTTATGACACGATCTCTATGCACATACGGCTACCCGTCATACGTATAGACTAATTATCTCAACATATAATTCAAGTAGAATCATCATATCACCGTATATTTGTTATGCTCATACGTCATGACTTAATCAAATCGTAAACTAAGTTTCGTTACTTGAAAACTTACCTCGGATGTTGTCGAACGATTTCAGCGGCTATTCGATCACTTTTTCCTTTCCCTTATCCAACTTTGGTCCTCTAAGCTCTTGAGCTAATTCAAACAAATTTAACTTATTAAAGTCTCATTATGCTAGCTTATGGCCGAATATGGCAAGGAGTTTAATAGGTCATATGGCCACTTTTAGCTCAAATACAAAATGGTCATACGCATTTTTAATCACATTGAGTAATTTAATACAATTAATCTAACATTTCCTCATGTGCACATTTATGACCGAAAACGCACATCATTAACCTAATATCAATTACTAAGCACTTTAGCAATTTCTCCTTGAGCCGATTATCCAAGTCAAGATAGATTCATCATCATGCTTACCTCTAACCGAACACATGCAACACCAATCCATCTATTCATTCATGCGTGCATCTTATTCAAGCATGTATATCTACAACCGAATTCATCATATAGATGACTATGAATTTACTCAAACAATCTCAATACCACACATGGTGCTCAAGCCCTTTTTCAATTTCAAGACTCGGCTAGTACAACTATATACACTAGTAAATCAAACACTAACAATTGCACTTCACCTTACTACCATTTCTCATCCAAATAACGTGAACAACAACCATATTTCTCTTCTACTTCCTACCATGACCGAATGCATCAAAACACCATACCATTTCAATTTTGGTCATGGTTAAACAAAGAACTTAATGTCTAACTCAAAAAAATGCTAAAAAGAAAATTCAAATGTCATCAATCCACCCTCACATGTATCCTTACAAAGCTTCACTTTTAGCATGCAAATGATATCAACATACCTTAACCTAGATACAAGTATGGCCGAACCTCTTCCTAATCCTCTTCCAAGCCGAACATGAAGCAAGAGAGCACCTTCCTTCTTCCTTCCTCCTTAGAACTTTCGGCCAAAAAAAATGTAAAAGGATGGACACTTTTTTTTTCTTTGTTTTCTTTCTTCAATTCACGGCAATGGGGAAACATGGATGAGACAATTTTTTTTTCATCACTCCTACTAACCATTATTATTTAATCATTTCTAACATAAACCATTAATACAACATGTTTTATGACATGCTTTGCCCATCACCCTTTGTCATGGCCGGCCACTAGTAATTAAATGGGGGAAATTGACATGCAAGTCCACCCCTTTGATTACATGCACTAATAGATCCTTATAGATTAACCTATCACATTTCAAAAGTGTCACACATAAGTCCTATTAGCTGAATCCACATGCAATCGACTAAATCGAAGCTTAAAACTTTCACACATTCATATTCACATATTTTGGACAATAAATATCATATTCAAATAATTTGGTGACTCGGTTTAGCGGTCCCGAAACCGCTTTCCGACTAAGGTCACTTTAGGGCTGTCACAACTCTCCCCCACTTAAGAAATTTTCGTCCCCGAAAATCTTACCGGTAAATAGGTTTGGGTATCGCTCTTTCATAGAGTTCTCGGGTTCCCAAGTAGCTTCTTCCATCCCGTGTTTGAGCCATAACACTTTTACTAACTGAACCCTTTTTTTTCGTAACTCTTTCACTTCACGAGCTAGGATACGAATCGGTTCTTCTTCATAACTCATATCGGCTTGAATTTCGACCTCGGAGGGACGTATTATGTGCGAAGGATCAGACCTGTAACGTCAAAGCATTGAGACATGAAAAACGTTGTGAATCTTTTCAAGATCAAGGGGTAACATCAATCTATATGCCACCGGACCAACTCGTTCGGATATTTCATACGGCCCTATGAACCTCGGACTCAGTTTGCCCTTACGGCCAAATCTGAGTATCTTTTTCCAAGGTGAAACCTTAAGAAACACTTTGTCTCCCACCTGATACTCAATATTTCTCCGTTTTAAATCCGCATACGACTTCTGACGATCTGATGCTGCCTTCAGACTTTCACGAATTATTTTTACTTTCATTCAAAGATCTTTAATCAAATCCACTCAAAATTTTGCTTTCACCGAGCTCGGTCCAAAACAATGGTGTACGGCATTTACGCCCGCACAAAGCCTCGTAAGGTGCCATCCTAATACTTGATTGAAAACTATTGTTGTGGCGAATTCAATCAAAGGTAAATACCGCTCCCATGAACCACTAAACTCGAGGATGCAACATCTCAACATATCCTCAAGTATCTAAATTATCCGCCGGATTGACCATCGGCCAGGATGAAAAGCGGTGCTAAAATGCAGCTTGGTACCCAAAGCTTCTTGCAATTTCTTCCAGAATCGCGAGGTGAATCTCGGATCTCTATCCGACACAATAGAAATTGGTACCCCGTGTAATCTCACAATCTGAGAAACATACAACTCAGCTAGTTTTTCCAATGAAAAGTCCGTGTGTACAGGGATAAAGTGAGTCGACTTAGTCAGTCTATCCACGACAACCCAAATCGCATCTTTCTTACTTGCCGACAATGGCAACCCAGATACAAAATCCATCGTGACTCAATCCCATTTCCATTCAGGTATCATGATCGGCTGAAGTAAACTCGTAGGCACTTGATGTTCCGCCTTCACTTACTGACATATTAAACACTTCGAAACAAAATCGGAAATGTCTCGTTTCATACCATGCCACCAAAACTGACATCTCAGATCGTTGTACATTTCCGTACTCCCCTGGTGAATTGACATTCGGCTACAATGAGCTTCGTTCAGAATCACCGAAATGAGTCTTGAATTTCTTGGAACACATAACCGACTTCTGAACCTCAAACAATCGTCATCATCAATTTGAAACTCTGATTCCATATTCGGAACACATTCAGCCCGTTTTGCAGCCAATTCATCATCGACTTTCTGGGCTTCACGAATTTGATGAATCAATAATGGTTTGGCCTTTAATTCTGCCACTAACACATTGTCGGATAGAATAGATAAGTGTACATTCATCGTCAGAAAGTAAACAATGATTTACGACTTAAGGCATCCGCAACCACATTAGCCTTTCCCGGGTGATAGTCAATGACAAGCTCATAATCTTTTAACAACTCGAGCCAACGTCTTTGTCGCAGATTCAAGTCTCTTTGAGTCATCAAATATTTGAGACTTTTGTGATCCGAATATACATGGCACTTCTCACCAAATAAGTAGTGTCGCCATATTTTCAAAGCAAATACGATGGCAGCTAGTTCGAGATCATGGGTCGGATAATTTTTCTCATGTGGCTTTAATTGTCTCGACGCATAGGCCACAACTCGACCTTCTTGCATCAATACGCAACCCAACCCAATTAGGGATGCATCACTATAAATGACGAACTCCTTGCCCGATTAAAATTTGCACTAGTATCGAGCTTCCGTCAAGTGAGTTTTCAATTGTTCAAACTTTTCGACACTTTTCGTCCATTAAAACTTAACATCCTTCAAGTAGTTTCGTCATTGGTGTGGCTATCATCGAGAAACCTTTCACAAACCGTCGGTAGTGTAAGCAAGTCCCAAAAGCTCGAACCTCGGTAATATTTCTGAGGCTTCCAGTTAAGTATGGCTGAAATTTTGCTCAGGTCAACTCGAATACTCGATGCGGATACCACATGACCCAAGAAGCTAACCTCTCTTAACCAGAACTCACACTTACTAAACTTAGCATATAACCGCTTTTCCCGTAAAATTTGCAACACTAATCCCAGGTGTTCAGCATGATCGGCTTCATTTCTCGAATAAACCAAAATATCATCGATAAACACGACTACAAACCGATCCAAATACGGTCTGAAGATCCGATTCATCAAATCCATAAATACCACAGGGGCATTAGTGAGCCCAAACGGCATCACTAAGAACTCATAGTGACCGTATCTCGTTCTGAAAGCAGTTTTGGGTATATCCGAATCTCGAATTCGCAACTGGTAATAACCCGATCTCAAATCTATCTTTGAAAACACTGAGGCTCCCTTTAGTTGATCAAACAAATCGTCAATACGTGGCATCGGATATTTATTCTTTATTGTCACCTTATTCAGCTGACGATAGTCGATGCACAACCTCATGGTTCCGTCCTTCTTTTTCACAAACAATACTGGTGCACCCTAAGGTGAGAAACTTGGTCGAGCGAAACCTTTATCCATCAATTCTTGCAACTGAGCTTTCAACTCTTTTAACTCGGTTGGTGCCTGTGACAGCCCAAAATTGACCCTAGTCGGGAAGTGGTTTCGGGACCACTAAACCGAGTCACCGAAATGTGTGAACGTAATATTTATTGTCTAGAATATGTATTTATGAATGTGTGAAAATTTCAAGCTTCGATTTAGTCGATTGCATGTGAATTCAGTTATTAGGACTTGTGTGACACTTTTGAAATGTGATAGGCTAATCTATAAGGACCTATAGTGCATGTAATCAAAGGGGAGGACTTGCATGTCAAATTTCCCCCAATAGCTAGTGGCCGCCATGACAAGGATTATGGGCAAAACATGTCATAGACATGTTATGTTGGTGCATCATGGGAGGAAAAAATAAATTAATGGTTATGGGTAATAAAGAAATGAAAAAAAAAGGAAAGAAGGTGTGTGATTCCCCATTGCCGTGAGTTGAAGAAAAGAAAAGAAAAAATTTGTTCATCCTTTTCATTCTCTCTTGGCGAAAATTCTAAGGAAGGAGGAGGAATTCTTGCTTCATGTTTGGTTTGGAAAAGGATTAGGAAGAGGTTTGGCCATACTTGTATCAAGATTAAGGTATGTTTGATGTTGTGCCATGAGATTCATGCATGTTTTTGGTTGCTAACTTGATGTTCTTATTAACCCATGGTTCAAATCCTTGCTATGTCATGGGGATGGTATTCGCCAAGGTGGATTTTGTGTTAATGCCATTGCATGTTAAGTATGAAGCTTGCTAATGATACATGTGATGGTGGATTGATGGCTCTTGGACTTTCTTTTTAGCATTTTTGAGTGAGACATTAAGTTCTTTGTTTAACCATGACCAAAATTGAAATGGTATGGTGTTGTGATGTATTCGCCATGGTACATCCATAAGTATAATTTATGCTTATTGCATGGTAGGTAAGATTTGTGTTTTGGATTTATGTTCATATTTAGTTATAATCAACTTTGAGATTCGGCTCTAGCATATATATATATATATATATATATATATGTTTGCACATGATGTATTGGTATGACATATATACTATCTCAAGGTATATATTTTCATATGATGATGTTTGGTTATGAAGTAAATGGTTGATGCGTATTGAGTTACAATATGGAATCGTTAGTTAGTAAAATGTATGCCGTTTATGTGTGGTATTAAGTGTATAATTGGCCTCAACATAGACATGCATATTCGCCACATGAGGGGATTGGTGTGCATGCATTCGGTTAGAGGCAAGCATATTGATGCCTATTCTTGGCTTAGAAAATTCGGCTAAGGAGAGTACTAACTAATGTGTTGAGTTTGATTCATGATTTCCGTACATATGTGACTTTAATGTCTAATGAAAATATGTGGGCTAAGTACCTTGAATTCCTCTTTCGATGCTCAAATGATTAAATCAATTTATTTGTTAAATTAAGCTCAAGAGCAAAGGGGAGCTAAATCCGATAAAGGGAAGGAAAAAGTAGTCGAATAGCCGTCGAAATCGCTCGACCACGTCCGAGGTAAGTCTTCGAGTAATGATCCTACTTGTATTATATTGAAATGATTTGTCATATTATGGCGGATAGCCGAATGTGCGTAGGGACTACGTTGTAAAGTCAATTGAAATCATGCTCTTTGTGTGTGGCTATTGAGCCGAAATTGGAAAGGTTTGATAAATGTTTTGTGTTTCAGCCTTAGTAACGAAAATGAAATATGGACGTGTCGTGATTTTTGATATATGTGTGCATGAGCAATTGAACGATACCCGGGCTAAGCCCCGAAGGCATTTATGCTAGTGATTATATCCGGGTTAAGACCCGAAGGCATTTGTGCGAGTTGCTATATCCGGGTTAAGACCCGAAGGCATTTGTGCGAGTTGCTATACCCGGGTTAAGACCCGAAGGCAATTGTGCTTGTGGTTATATCTGGCTAAATTCTGAAGAAACTTGGTTTGAAGGTGAGCGTTTTGTGCTGCAATAAATTCAATTAATACGCTCGAAAAAACCCAAACGATAAGGTATGTTTGCATGTGCATCGGAAAAGTCGATTCGTTTGAAATAGTATTCGTTCAATCGACTAACGAACTTTCGGCTCTTAGATAGGTTGATACCTTGTGTGTGTATATGTTGATGAAGTGTGAAGTAAGTATGATTATGAGAATGTGTATTACTAAAGTGATTCATTTAGCTATGTGAATGTAATACTTTAGTCAAAGCTGATTTCATTACTTGAGACTTACTAAGCATTAAAATGCTTACCCCGTTGCTTTGGCTCTCTGTTTTATAGATTTTGCTCGTTAACTATCGGATTCGGGATCATCGAAGTCGAAGTCATCCACACTATCAAAGCCCTTTTGGTACTCTTTTAGTTGAACTCTGGATATGGCATGTATAGGACTACCCTTTGCTGTTTTTTTTCAAGTACGTTTTGTGATGTATGTGTGTACAGCCATGCGAAAATGGTTCGTAAAAGTGGAGTATGGCATTAGACCATTTGTGTTTATGTATATATGTTGGTTTCATGATGTGACTATGGACTGGAAT
Organism: Gossypium arboreum; assembly: GCF_025698485.1. Taxonomy (NCBI): domain Eukaryota; kingdom Viridiplantae; phylum Streptophyta; class Magnoliopsida; order Malvales; family Malvaceae; genus Gossypium; species Gossypium arboreum. The sequence goes on from NC_069081.1 coordinate 71,999,527, forward strand.
GGAAGTGTTGGGCAAATGATCAGCCATTGGAATGGCTAAATATGATTATATGTGGACCTATGTATGACAAAACTCTAGTTGGTCCATGGAAACCATGAAATAGGTAAAGTTTACCTTGAAAACAGATGCTGACAGCAGCAGCAGTGTGGATTTGAAAAATCACTAAAAATTTTAGGAATGGAATTAAATAGTGAATAAATTATTTAAATGAACCTTGATGAATCTTCTTTCATATGGAAGAAACGAAACGGTCATATGAGTTATATGTTAAGAGATATTAAAGTTCTCGTGAAACAGGGCCAGAACAGTTTCTGGATCCCCTGTTCCGATTTTGAAAATTCATTATAAATTAACCAGAGATAATTAGGAGTCATTCTATATATGTATAGATTCCTGTTTGAGTCTAGTTTCTATAGAAAGAAACGGAATCAGTATTGAAGCCCTGTACAGGGAGATATCTAAGTCGTAATACGCGAAGGTCAGTGTAGTCGATCCCTGTAACAGGGGAGACTTTAACTAATAAACTGTACTAATTGGCCCAACCAAAAATTCTAGAAAAAAATATGTAGATGAACATATGAGTCTAATTTCAGGGAAAAATTACGAAACTGATTTTCGAGCTTTGAAACTCAAGATATGATTTTTAAGGCGACAGTGATGCAGTAACCAGCTTGTCTGGAAAATTTTAAATGGACTATGAAAATAATTAAGTTAAGTCTGTGTGCACCTTGTGTTCGACTCCGGTAACGGACTCGGGTACGGGGTGTTACAGTGCCATACGATACGGAGCTATCGAAATTGGCGTAGTCCCAGGTACAAGCTCAATACCAAACTCTACCTCCTGAACAGGTGGTAAACCCGATAATTCCTCGGGAAAAACATCCGGTATTCACAAACCACCAAGCATGATTCGGGTTTCTTTTCTAACTCTTTGTCATCAAGTACATACGCAAGGTATGCTTCGCACCCGTTTCTTACATATTTCTGGGCCAACATTGATGATATTACAGCTGGCAAACCCTTTAAGTCCGTAGACTCAACTCGGATTATCTCGTTATTTGCGCACCTCAAATCAATAGTCTTGCTTTTGCAATTCACAACCGCATCATGCACGGTCAACCAATCTAAACCGAGGATAACATCAAATTCATCAAACGGAAGAAGCATCAAGTCCGCCGGAAAACAGGAACTTCGAATTACTAGGGGACATTTTTTACACATTTTGTCGACAAGCACGTAACGACCCAAGGGATTTGACACCCGAATTACGAACTCAGTAGACTCAATAGGTAAAGTCTTACTGGATGCTAAGGTTTCACATATATAAGAATGAGTAGAACCAGGGTCAATCAAAGCAATCACATTAGTATCAAAGAGAGTAAAAGTACCGGTAATAACATCTGGCGAGGAAGCATCCTAGCGTGCGCGTATAGCATAAGCTCTAGCAGGAGCACGAGCCTCAGATCTGGTTGTAGCATCTCTAGATCCTCTCTGACCACCACTAGAATTGCCCGTATTCCTAGATGGTCTACCCCGAGCAATAGTAGCACCAGCTTCCCACTGATTTACGTTGTGTTCGACAATCTCGGCGATCTCTAATAAAGTGGTCACCGACCAAGACTTGTAACAGAGCGGTCATGGAATCTACAACTCCCGAGTGCCATTTACCACAACATCGGCACCGTTCGTCTCGACGGTCATTCCCAACATCGGCGATCAAGTGACTCGTGCACTCACAAGGGTCGATCACGGTCTCGTCTAGAAAAACCCGAAGTGTCTCTAGATCGGCCCAAATCATCTCTAAACTTTTTCGATTATTGTTGAAAGGGCCTCCCCGAAGACTTCTTACGAAACTCCTTTGCTCCCATATCAGCTTTTCTTTTCTCCATACTGAGCTCCTTGGCTTTGCAAGCTCACTCGACAAGTACCACAAATTCTCGGATTTCCAAGATGCCAACATACAGCTTTATATCATCATTCAGTCCATCCTCGAAACGTTTACACAATACGGCTTCTGAGGAAATGCATTCTCGTGCGTATCGGCTAAGCCTCACAAATTTTCGTTCATAGTCGGTAACCGACATGGAACCTTGTTTGCGTTCAAGAAATTCCTTCCGTTTTTGGTCAATGAATCTCTGACTGATATACTTCTTTCGAAACTCGGTTTGGAAGAACTCCCAAGTTACTTGCTCTCTAGGCACTGTGAAGTCAATGTATTCCACCAATAGTAGGCGTAATCACGTAGCAAGGAGATAGTACACTTTAGGCACTCATCGGTGTGCAAGATAGCTCATCGAGTGCGGATAGTGTTGTCCAACCAAAATTCAGCTTGCTCGGCATCATCGCTGTCCGTAGCTTTAAATTCAGTAGCCCCGTGTTTTCGGATTCTATCAACTGGGGGTTTATTTGACCTTATTTGGTCAGTTTCCGGAGGTATTGTAGGTGCGGGGGTGGCATTAGTCGGGAATGGAGGTTGTGGAACAGCCGTATTAGTTCGAATGTATTGGTTGAACCAATCATTCATCACGCTATAGAAAGCTTGTCTAGCTTCATCATTCGGATTACTAGCAATAGGTTGAGAGTCCGTCGGTGCTATCCCTTGTGCGGGAGCAGGCGCTACACTCTCAAGATCATCAGCTACTGCTCGGTTGGGATCGGGATCCATTACTATAAGTAAACACATTTGCAAATGTCAGAAATCACCACACTATCAAATAATCACATAATGGCATGTATAGCTAGACCCAAACGTATTACGGTAGTCCTAGAATCGACTAAACCGTAGCTCTGATACCAATAAAATTGTAACACCCCCTACCCAAGACCGTTGTCGGAAGCGACCACGAGGTGCTAACAGACATAATTCATGTATGTTCACAATCCATTTTAAAAATTTCCAGACAGCTGGCTAACTGCATCACTGTCACCTTAAAAATCATATCTTCAGTTTCAAAACTCTAAAATCAGTTTCATAATTTTTCCCTGAAACTAGACTCATATATCCATCCAAAAATTTTTTTCTAGAATTTTTGGTTGAGCCAATTAGTACAGTTTATTAGTTAAAGTATCCCTTGTTACAGGGTTCGACTACACTGATGTTCCTGCATTGTGACTTAGATAACTCCTTATACAGGGCTTCAATACTTATGCCGTTTGTTTCTAATGAAACTAGACTAAAAAAGGAATCTATAAATATATGGCATGACTTCTAATTATCTCTGGTTAATTTATAATGAATTTCCAAAGTCAGATCAGGGGATCCAGAAATCGCTCTGGCCCTATCCCACGAAAACTTAAATATCGCTTAAAATACGACTCATATGACCGTTTCGTTTCTTCCATATGGAAGTAGATTCATCAAGGTTCTATTAAATAATTTATTCACTATTTAATTCCATTCCTACTATTTTTAGTGATTTTTCAAATTCACACCACTGCTGCTGTCAGCATCTGCCTTTAAGGTAGACTTTACCTATTACATAGTTTCCATGATTCAACTAACCCTTTAGCATATATAGCACAAAGTATGATCGTGATTAACCATTCCAATGGCCAATCATTTCCAAGCATATCCACACCTCTCAATAACCATATACATACAAAATGATTATAACATTATGCTCAAAAATATATATAAGCCATTTTCGCATGGCTATCCAAATTTATACAAAACCAAAGGGTACATGACCCACAACAAAAAGGGTAGTCCTATACATGCCATTTCAAAGTTCAACCAAAAGTGTACCAAAAGGGGCTTTGATAGTGTGGACGACTTCGACTTTGACAATCCCGAGTCCGATAGCTGACGAACCAAAATCTATAAAACAAAGATTCAAAGAAACGGAGTAAGCATTTAATGCTTAGTAAGTTTTGAGCCAAGAAATTAGACACAACTAAAGTGTAGCATTCATATGGCTAAACGGATAATTTCATATGCACAAATTCTCAATATCATACTTACTTCACATTACCAACCCATATATTCATACACAAAGGATCAACTTAGCCAAAGGCCGGTAGCTCATTTATCGACTGAACGAATACTATTTGTAAGGGATCAACTAATTCAATGCATATACGAAACATACCTCATCGCTGGGATTTTACGAGCATATTAATTGAAACTATTACAGCAAGGTCGCTCATTCCAAAGCCAAGTACCTTCGAGATTTAACCGGATATAGCTGCTCGCTCGAATGCCGTCGGGACATAGCCCAGATATAGTAACTCGCACCAATGCCTTCGGGACTTAGCCCGGATATAGTAACTCGCACAAATGCCTTCGGGACTTAGCCCGGATATAGTAACTCGCACAAATGCCTTCGAGACTTAGCCCGGAACTAGTCACTAGCGCAAATGCCTTCGGGACTTAGCCCGGTTATCATCCAAATATTCATGCACATATCAATAAATCATGGCACATCTATATTTCATTTTCATAATTAGAGTTCAAACACAAGTCACGTATTAAGCAATCCCATTTTCGGCTCACTAGCCACATACAAACAGCATGGTTTAGTTTGCTTTATGACACGATCTCTATGCACATACGGCTACCCGTCATACGTATAGACTAATTATCTCAACATATAATTCAAGTAGAATCATCATATCACCGTATATTTGTTATGCTCATACGTCATGACTTAATCAAATCGTAAACTAAGTTTCGTTACTCGAAAACTTACCTCGGATGTTGTCGAACGATTTCGGCAGCTATTCGATCACTTTTTCCTTTCCCTTATCCAACTTTGGTCCTCTAAGCTCTTGAGCTAATTCAAACAAATTTAACTTATTAAAGTCTCATTATGCTAGCTTATGGCCGAATATGGCAAGGAGTTTAATAGGTCATATGGCCACTTTTAGCTCAAATACAAAATGGTCATACGCATTTTTAATCACATTGAGTAATTTAATACAATTAATCTAACATTTCCTCATGTGCACCTTTATGACCGAAAACACACATCATTAACCTAATATCAATTACTAAGCACTTTAGCAATTTCTCCTTGAGCCGATTATCCAAGTCAAGATAGATTCATCATCATGCTTACCTATAACCGAACACATGCAACACCAATCCATCTATTCATTCATGCGTGCATCTTATTCAAGCATGTATATCTACAACCGAATTCATCATATAGATGACTATGAATTTACTCAAACAATCTCAATACCACACATGGTGCTCAAGCCCTTTTTCAATTTCAAGACTCGGCTAGTACAACTATATACACTAGTAAATCAAACACTAACAATTGCACTTCACCTTACTACCATTTCTCATCCAAATAACGTGAACAACAACCATATTTCTCTTCTACTTCCTACCATGGCCGAATGCATCAAAACACCATACCATTTCAATTTTGGTCATGGTTAAACAAATAACTTAATGTCTAACTCAAAAAAATGCTAAAAAGAAAATTCAAATGTCATCAATCCACCCTCACATGTATCCTTACAAAGCTTCACTTTTAGCATGCAAATGACATCAACATACCTTAACCTAGATACAAGTATGGCTGAACCTCTTCCTAATCCTCTTCCAAGCCGAACATGAAGCAAGAGAGCACCTTCCTTCTTCCTTCCTCCTTAGAACTTTCGGCCAAAAAAAATGTAAAAGGATGGACACTTTTTTTTTCTTTGTTTTCTTTCTTCAATTCACGGCAATGGGGGGGGGGGAACATGGATGAGACAATTTTTTTTTCATCACTCCTACTAACCATTATTATTTTATCATTTCTAACATAAACCATTAACACAACATGTTTTATGACATGTTTTGCCCATCACCCTTTGTCATGGCCGGCCACTAGTAATTAAATGGGGGAAATTGACATGCAAGTCCACCCCTTTGATTACATGTACTAATAGATCCTTATAGATTAACCTATCACATTTCAAAAGTGTCACACATAAGTCCTATTAGCTGAATCCACATGCAATCGACTAAATCGAAGCTTAAAACTTTCACACATTCATATTCATATATTTTGGACAATAAATATCATATTCAAATAATTTGGTGACTCGGTTTAGCAGTCCCGAAACCGCTTTTCGACTAGGGTCACTTTAGGGCTGTCACAAATTCAGTACTCTTATCCTTATTTATCTGAAAATTTGGAGTCTTTTATGACTATTGATGTACAGAATTTCACTAAGTTCATCTGAACTTAAGATTGTACCGCCTTGTATGCAGGGTCAAGGGATGACTCAAGGGTCGTTTAGAGGGACCAAGCCAAACTCTATTAGGCTCGCGTGAATGGCGCCATAGTTGTATCATGTATATAGAGGGCCACCCTTAGAGGCTACACCTTGGGGAATTGGTCAAGTGCATTGTCTGAGTTAAGTCTAAAGTTTTATTAGGTGTAAGAATATAGGCCTAGCATAGCTAAGTGATTGTAAAACTTTAGCACTTGTTTATTAGAGATTTTATTTAAAGTTAATTTTTGAAACATGTTGTTAATCGGAGTCTTTGAATAAATTTGCATAGTAAACCTCGGTGTTGTCTAAAGTTTATTTATAGAGCAAGTTTGAAAGGCGGATTACATGACTCGAGTTAATTGTGACAGTTGTTACTCAGACCTGGCGATCGGGTCAAATATAGTGTGTTACAGTTTGATCCGCAACCTATGACACTAGAGCACTCATTCAATGGGCTCGCAGCAAGGTCCAGACCCTTTATATGAGCTCTTCTCTTAATCGAGAAATCTCCAAACTTTGTTCTTGTATTAAAGCTTTGCTCAACTTCCTCCTTAGCCCAAAAAATCTCACTATAGCATTCCTAAACATTCATGAACATTACTAGTGGCTCTTAGCACCATTGAATTTGAACCTCTTGTAACCTTTATCGCCAAACCTTATATCAACAATTACAATGATATAAAAACTTAATAGATAAAACTTGTCCAAGGATCTTGTCTAGTATGATAAGATCCACTTAAATTAGATCGAGCATGATAGTTTTCAATTTAAACTAATTTGACTCGAATTACTAGTCATTTAATAAAAAATTATATTTATGTTTGATTATAAAACATGTATGTATTAAAATAGTAAAAATTATTTTTGGTATTTTGTAAACAATAAAACTAGCTTATGCACTAATATCTAGTAAAGAAAAAAATTGATATGGGTAAAACACTTTTATAAAGCGAATTAAGGGATGTAGTTGATTCAGGCCTGTGTTATATTAAGTTTTATATATTTTCTTATTAGTTTTTTATTATTTAATAAGTCTTTAGTTTTGGAAGTTTTTGTTTGCTTTTGTAACATGTTTCTAAGTTTTGCTTTTGCATGTAGTTTTGCTTTTGTAAGTGACTTTATGGATGGTTTTTTTTGTCATCCTCTTCAGTTTGATGAATGTTCGGTTTTTTGTCAAATTTTACCAACTTCTTTGGACCATTCAGGACTAATTTCTTTATTATATTAAGTATTTGCAATCATTACAGATATATTGTTTCCTGAGTTGTAATAGAGTCAATTGTTAATGTGTCATAATATTCTATTAATGTTGAAGTCGAAACATTTATTATGTTAATGAAATTTATCATTCATAGCCTACAATAAATGTTTGTTGCTTTTTATTCTCCAAATTATATAATCAAATTCTTCATGAATATCCCTTTAAAAAATTACCCTTGATTTGGGATTCAAAATCCAACAGCTCCTGCCTCTTTCTTTCTTTAAAAAAGAAAAACTCTCGCTGTTATTGAAAAGGTTTGTGCAATGTGTAAAAGTACCATAACTTTGGAGAATTGAAGGATTGATGCTGCCTTAACAGTTAAAAGGACAAATAAGTCGTTACAGATTTTTATCATCCAACGGCCAGAAATCCTTTCCAAGATTAAAGAGCATAACAAGTCGTATATAATCAGCCGCACCCAATCACCCCAATACTTCCAAATGGCAAAGGGCAGCCGCCAAAAGTAACCGAAAATGGAAAACTTTTCCTCCAAACCAACAATCGTAATCCTCCTCCTCCTCAGCATCGTCAGCACCGCCGACTTAACTTCCAAAGAACTAGACGCAGCCATCTTAGCCCTTCAATCAAGAGGCTACACTCTCTTCCCCAACGCCATCTCCACATCGGATCTCCAAGTCCGCCTCCTCTCATCCCAAAACTCTTCCATATTCACTCTTTTTGCGCCCCCGGACTCCCTCCTCTTCTCCCTCGACCTCCTCTCCTCCGCCCGCCTTTACACCTTCTCTCTCTTCCTCCACGTCTCCCCACATTTCCTCTCCTCCTCAGACCTCCTCGCCCTCCCTCGCCCCGCCTTCATCGAGACCCTCCTCCCTAACCGTCGACTCTTCGTAGAACATGCTATGTCTACCCGTAACGGCACAGCCTTGCTCACTGTTTCCGTCGACGGGGTTGTCGTCTCCGTCCCGGATCTTTTCCTTGGATCCAACATTGTTGTCCACGGGCTTGATGGGATTCTTGTTGCAAGATACGGGTCCTTGGTTAGTGAAGGTAGTGACAATACTATTGCTGAGCCACCCAAGTTCCCCTATCAAACCTATGTTTCGCCGGCCAAACCACCGGAGACTTTGTCCCCTACGGGGCTGGAGATGGTCACAATCGGCACACAAATCAAGAAAGATAGGGAGGCTTTCCGTCGTGATGATGACCGTGCCACTACTAAGAGAACTAAACACGGTACATTTTTCCGGTTTGAACGCGTTTACTGATTGGATTTGGATACCGATCAAACTACTTCATTTCATTTCTTTGATACCAAGGATAATTCTTTTTCTTTTCTTTCTTAATTCTGCTGAATCCTTGATGTTTGGTTCTTTCCAAGTTCTAATAATATAAAAGCGAGAAATTGATCACAATCCTTGTTTCATAATTCATGTTCATGATTTTCAATTTTCTTTTCATCATTCACAGCTTAGCATCAGTCAAATGAAGTTACGAGGCAACAATGTGATGATTTTGTTTTTAAACTATAACGAGTAAAATCAAGATTGAACAACAGATGAACGGAAAATATGGATTTATATAGCAATACGCGTGGTGCGTATAATTGATTTAAATTACGATGATATGATAAAAGATAATTACAGTCAATTACGGTAAATATATATATACTGAAACTACAAAATAAAAGCCGTAAGAACCTTCACTTTTGTGTGAAGCCCAGGGATGGAAGCATGGCAGGGCGAAACTCATGCTTTCCGACTTTATATGACCCAAATTGGAATCTCAGTCCATGTATTATAAGTGCATAGATTCGGCTTTTATTTTTGACTTAGCTCAACTATGCTCACTGATTCCGTGGTTCATCTCCATTTCAATGCTCATGCCTGCTGCATGATATGTAGTCTTGCATTTTCAGATATGAATATGTGTTTTTTAAGGAATATGTGTATAATATAATGCTTGTAGGTCTTTTACATTGTTGTATATATATATATTTAAAGAATTATATCTTTATTTTTGAGAAAAATATGTATGTATCATATAAGAGTATCATATATGATTTTTATCTATACCTATAATATAAGTAAAATGACTTATTTGACAGTTCAACTTTATAAAATAAGTCATTTTAGTCCTATATTTAAATTTTTATATTTTTTTAGTCTTTAAATTTACTTTATTTGTCAAATCATCCTAAAATAAATAAAAATTTAATTGCTAATGTGACATGTACTTTTATTGCGTGAGCCACATTAGCATCATGTCATGAATTAATTAATCTTTTATAATTTAGAAAATTTAAAAGGTAAAATTTATTTTAAAGTTTAAAATTATTAAAATTATTTAAAAAGTATAAAACATAAAAATACTTTTAATATTTTTAATTTTTTAAAAAATAATTAATTTCTAACGTGACATATATGTCACATTAACAAAGTTAATAAATGTTAATTTTTTAATTCATTTTGGGATGATTTGATAAACAATTTAAGTTCAAAGGTTAAAGGATGCGAAAAATTAAATTGAATACTAAATTGACTTTTTTTGTAAAGTTAGAGAGCGAAATAAGTCATTTGCCTATAGTATATAAAAGTACAAGTTTGGAAAAACTTTTGACTTGACCAAAATATTCTTTATTTTCCTTTGTTAATTTGAAATAAAATAATTACTTGAACAGAGCTCTAAGCATAAATATAAGAAAAGTATGATAATTATAATTGTAATCTAATTTACAATAATAAGTTAAAAGTTTTACATAAAAAGTTGTGTTGATTTTTTAAAAAAATTATGATAATTTTATTTATGTAAAATAGAGTTATTTCTTGAATAAATATCTAAACATATCTAATATCGTTACATAGTTTGATCTAGTAGCATTCAAGAAAAATTATTCCAACATCCAATAATTAAACTTATTCAATCAATAGCATCCAAGAAAAATATCGATATCATTAATAAAAAAGGTAAACTATACAAATAGTTACTCAACTATCAAAAGTTTCTGTTTTAGGCACCTAAAAAAAGTTTGTAATTTAGGCACTCACGTTACATAGTCGATCATTTCAATCACTTCTGTTAAAATAAAAATAAAAATTTGACATGGCAAATGAAAATTTGGCATGGATAGTTTTTTTAAAAAATTTAAATCTAATATTTAAATTTTCATGTCAGCTTTTGTTTTTAAACCAAAACCAACAAAATTTAAACACATAGCTTTGGTCTCTTTTCCCATCATCATCACTGTCCTTCATCAATTGAAACTGCCACCATCTACATCTTCTTATCTGACACCAGCCTCCAAGATCTCTCTGACAATTATGCTTTTCCAATAGTTTGTTTTGATGTATTACTTTCATTGGTAAAGTATTATCTTCAATTCAATGCATTAAAACAACTAAGATTACATGTCACTTGCTACATTTAACTATAGTATCTTTAAAGACACTCGTTAGCGAAACCCCACAAGCTTATACTCTTAATGTCTCTATAATACTCTACACCTGACCCGATAGTCAAATCTGGATATAAAGTGTCATGCATTAAAACCATTGACATAACTATACCATTTAAAAACCAACTTCCAAGTTTGGCAGATATTTGCTTACCAGAGCAATGTCCCAATATTTTGAAAACATATAGTAGATTGCAAGCGAATTTAGAATAGTGACGTGTTATCTAAAAGAAATGGGATACGAGTAAATAGCTTTCGGCGGAAGCTTCATAAATTTTCATAAGTTTGAAATAAAGTTTTCCTACCGAGTTATCACTCGAGTAGTAATTTATAATTCATTTTAGTCTGGTATATCCATAAACCAAGTTTAATAATAAGCCAGTAAGGCTACAAATAAACATTCATAGTTACAAAATATAATTTTCTAAAATATAGGCTGATGATTTCCAACTGGTAGCAACTAACAGAAGTCCTAAGACCCTAGCAATTACATGTTATACCAAGACAAGAGAAAGCTTAAAATAGGCAATTAATCTAGCTGATTCCCTGCTACAACAACATCAAAAGTACAAGCCTGAAAATAAGAAGAAAGAAACTAGGTAAGTTCAAAAGAACTTAGGGAATTACCAGGAAGTAAATTCCCGCAATAAGGACCGACAGACTTTAAGAGACTAAGACATAGACTGAAAAAATAGTACGCCACATCAGACGGATACAGCTCTCTCTCCAATTTGAAGTATCCACTAACGGATACTCCCACAATAAAGCATAGCCTACTGGCAGACACTATATGTATTTGGATACTTACGTATAATAGACACGAGGCACAACTGCACTGTGTGTATGCCAATTTCGTGGACTACCCCTTTTATAACTTTTAGACATACTATTTACATTTTATGTAACGTGCACTCCTTGTTTTACACAAATGCACCTTTTTTGCTCATACTCCCTTCCTTATGTGAACTTCTAATCCTAGTTTCGAAGAACCATATTATCTGTATCTTCATACTACTTATTAGAACCATTATCCAGTCATCACCTTCGTACCTCATTATCCCTTCTTATATTCAAACACATAAGTGTTCCTCTACAAGGTCGAGTTTTCACCAGTCATGGTTTGCACCAAAATGTCATATTAGAGGTAAAACATTTTATCATGTATCTTATTTTTATCATCATACACAAAAATAGTCTGGTGCCTTCTTACACCAATTTGGATATGAAGCTTGTGCACTAAGGAATGAGTATTTATACCATATATAATCAAGACTTCGGTGATTATTTCATTGTTTGTACCCTTACATGCATCGACTTCTTAGACCATCTCCTTACACACGAGTATCAGGACCAAAGGTTAAAGCCACTTACCTAGATGTACAGTGATAAAAGTTAAACGAAATAACACAAATAACACAAATAACAAACTCAAGGTATGAAAGAACTCACCAAAAATTTTCACTCAGAGCTTTTTCTACTCTATGGGTTCCTTCCCTTTGGCACTGGGACCTTCTCCCGTTTCCTTGTCTAAAATAATAAAACAACTTCTTTAAACATAAAAAATAACCAAAACTTAGATAAATAACGTGAATATGTAGACATGCAAACAATTTCCAAATAGAAGTTTCTTTCTTATCTAGTACCTATATGAAAGCTGTAACACCCCTAACCCATATCCGTCGCCAGATTAGGGTTACGAGGCATTTTCGATCAAAAACACAATTTCAAAATATTAATTAATATATAATCAATCAAGTCAAACCCATTTATAATTAAAAATACAATCAATTCACATTTCAAAATATACATCGATTTACACCTTGCATATACAGGTCACAACCAATTTCAATTTGTTACTAACAGCATATAATGTATTTCTTTGCACTGCATTATCTATTACCGACATGGTTAAACATACTTCTATTACCACTTATGTAATTATGCATATAGTCACTAAATCATGTACACATTCTTATAATTTAATTATCCGTAATTCATATCTTAAACCACTTACTTATACGGCTTAGACCATATACAAATAAATCTTGCATGCCTTTCACGTTAATACTAATTAAAGCATTCATACGGTAGTAATCATGCATTTCTATATACTTTATTCAAAGTAAATAATCATTAATGTCTACACATACCATTTAATCATTAGATTTTTATGCATTTGACCTTAGTAAATTTAACTATTTTAAGCAAACATCATTAAAAGGTACACTTATTACATATATTAGTTAATATGTCTAAATTTCATATTCAATAACAAAATATTGGTCAATATTCGAACTTTTAAATTATTGATTACTTATTATCACTCTTGACCTAACTCATACAGCAGTTTCATAGTAACCATGTTTATGCATACAATCATATTATATAATCCAATAAGCAGTCATATATGTTTTCAATATATTATACCATAGCCGAACATGTTAATAATGCACATGTATAATATACGCAACTTACCTAAAATAAAGATCACATTTAACATAGAATACATACCAATCAATCGACCAAGATTTTCCATGAAACATATGCAATATTTACCAACAATCAAGTTCAATGAACATTTAACCAAGAGCATATAAAACCAAATTTAGACATAACAAGCAAACCATTTTCAAAGCACATGGTACCTACCACAAACATTAAACATTCATGGCACGTAACAATGAAACTAAAGCGAACATAAACCAAAATTAATATAACCGAATTTAAAAATAAATGTTTAGCCATTTTCGCATGGCTTATATACATAACCAACATTCAGCATTTCAAAAGTAAGTTACAGTCTATAAATGCCATAGTTCCAAAATGCAACTTATAAAATACCGAAGGCGATCGATAGTGTGGTAGACTAGCTAACGATCCCCGAGCTTGTAACTTGAATCCAAAATCTTTAAAACAGAGGGAAAACACACACAAAAAGCTATTATACCTTAGTAAGTCATAAGCAAATAAACAACTCAATAATATATTCAACTTGTTTTAAGCTAAACCGAATTACATTATCATTATCAATGTTTAACCTTTAACCTACAAATGAAATAAAAATAATACATTTCCATACATCAATTTTTTTTACCTTAGCTGAATGCTCACCTAAACTAACCAACCAAATGTCATTCAACTTTTAAGCCAAAATGTCACTATATAATCAAACATACTTATACACATTCAAATAAGCTCAAGGAACATAATATGACATTTTGCACGCATACACCTTATTTAGCCGAATATACATAGTCACACACATGTATATACACATAGTTAAAAATCATTTTAATAATACTTAAATTATTTAACTACAAGGTCGAATTCACATATCATATTCGCATATAATCATTATCAGTATCACACACAATTTATAACATATATCAAGTAGCTTACTTACCTTATTTTAACAGATAACAAACTATTTGTTACCTAGTCTTTCAGCTTAATTTTCATATTTGTTCACAACTTATCGTTGCCCGATGAACCATTCAAAATTGGACAGGACACTCGGATAATCACACATATCGTACAATTCCAACGTTCTAAACGTAGTCTTACATGTAATCACATATCGATGCCACTAATAAACCGTAATTTATACATATTTTTATCCCATGCTTAGCACATTTATGGATGATTTCTACTTAGATTTGGTGAAATCAATGCTCCTAATTCTTTAATTTCATGTTTTATACTTAGGTGAGCATAGAAGAGTAAAAAGAGCAAGAAACGGGCCGAAAATTGAGAAAATAGACCCATGTGGGAAATCAACACAGCCGGGACTTCCCCATACGGGTGTGGCACACGGCCGTGTCCATTTGGCAGGATCAAAGCACAACTTACACGGGTAGACTGCACGTCCATGCCTATTCAACAGTGTTGACCACGGGCTGTAGTAATCGCACACGGACGTGTCACACGGGCTTGTCCTTGCTGAGCCCAAGTATAGTCCTATTCTGAAAAGGCCACGTTTGAGGGATCTTAGGCATTCTAAAGCCTATTTAAACACCGGAGGAGGCACTTATAGGGGACACACGGAGTAGGAGGCAAGGAATTACTCAAAGGAAGCCGATTAATCCATCTTAGAAGCTGGATTCATCGTCAAGACTGAAGATCTCCCTTCAATTTCCATTCACGGGTTTTGGGTTTTCTTTATGTTTTGTTATCTTTATTCTTTTGAGATGTTTTATTTCTTAGTTATGAACTAAACCCCCTAAATACCTAAGGGGAATGAAACCTAAGACAGATATTGTTATTATTATCTGAATTGTGTGATAAATATTTGACTTGTTCTTAATTATGTGTTCTTAATTCTTGTTTTAATATTCCAGGATATTGATTCAAGTTAACGCTCTTATTTAGAGGAGCAACAGACCCTGTTTAAGAGTAAATTTGTCATAATTAAGCGGAGTTAATTGTACGCCTAGAGATAGGGTGATAAAAATTTGCCGGATTAGGGTGAAACCTAATAAAGGGATCCATAGATCGAGTTAATGCAACACTAGGGCGTTAATTAGAAAGAGATTTCAATTAATCAACCTAGGGTTAGACGTTATTAGTCTCGAGAGAGATAATAATATAACTTAGGGATTTCTATGGATCAAGTCAAATGAATAAATCATTTGATTCAGAGTTAAATAACAAGTGAAGTCTAGGTGGATTTTTCCTTGCGTATTGTCTTAATCATTCGAATTTTCCCAAAAGCTTTTCCCCAATTTCTCTCTATGCACTCTTAGTTTAGTTAATTAGTTTAGATAAAAAAATCCCTTAATTTTTAGGCTAGATAATAAAAAGGAAGTAATTACTAGTACTCTTGGTTCCTTTGGGTTCGACAATCCGGTCTTGCTAAAGCTATACTACTGTTCGATAGGTACACTTGCCTTCATCGTGATAATAGTTAGTTTCAAGAACGATTAATTATAGATTTTTAAAACCTGTCGCGAATATCACGTATCAAGTTTTTGGCGCCGTTGCCGGGGAACTAGGATATTAGCAACACTCAATTTTTATTACTTTAGCCATTCTACTTTATTTGCAGTTTAAATTTTTATTTTCTTTTCTAATTTTTCTTTTATTCATTCCTGGCAGGTTTTTATAGTGTATGACTAAAAGAAACCTGTCGGGACCATTACTGTTTGATAGTGAGATCGATCGCATAGTTTGCAGAAATCGAAGAGAAATAAGGCAAAGCTTACGATACACAAAGGAAGAGCAAAAGGACAATACTTAACCACAACCGAGGAGATGGCTGAAATCCAAGAAAACTCGCTACCTCCTGCAATTGCTGCTAATCAGAATCCTGCTCCACTTACTATGTATGATTATGCTAAACGATCTTTAACAGGAACTGAATCGAGCATAGTTAGGCCTGCTGTTGCTGCAAATAATTTTGAACTAAAACCTAACACTATTCAAATGATCCAACAGTCAGTTTGATAGTTTGTAGGACGAGGATCCCAATGCTTACTTGGCAAATTTCTTAGAGTTTTGCGACACTTTTAAAATCAATGGCGTTTCTGACGATGCCATTCGCCTTCGGTTGTTTCCTTTTTCGTTGAGGAATAAGGCTAAACAATGGTTGAACTCGTTACCACGAGGGTTAATCACTACTTGGGAACAAATGATCGAAAAGTTTTTATTAAAATATTTTTCGCCGGCTAAAACAACCAAATTACGTAATGATATCTCCTCTTTTGTGCAGATGGATTTAGAAATACTCTACGATGCATGGGAGAGATACAAGGATCTATTGAGAAGGTGCCCTCACTATGACAGCCCTAAATTGACCCTAGTCGGAAAGTGGTTTCGGGACCACTAAACCGAGTCATAAAAATAATTAACTGTCATAGTTGATGCTCATTATATGTACATATGCATGTGTGAAAATTTCATGTTTGGATTTTGTTAATTGTAAGTGAATTTTATCAAATAGGACTTATGTGAGAAAATTTAGAAATGTGCTAGGCATATGTAGGGTGGTCTATAAGTGCATGTTGTGAAAATGGTGGGTTTGCATGTCAATTTACCCAAATTTAAGCATGATGGCCGGCCATGCTATGGGTGGAAACATGTTGCAAACATGTTGGGTTAGTGGTTATGTTAGAAGGAATAAAATAATGAAAAAAAAAAGGAAAGTATGATGAAAACAAAGGAAAAAAAAAAGTGTCCATCCTTTCACATTTTCTTTGCTTGGCCGAATGTTCTAAGAAGAAGGGGGGGGGGAGAGTGTGACAGCCTTAAAACGACCCTAGTCGAAATGTGGTTTCGGGACCACAAAACCGAGGCATAAAAAAATTATTTAATATTTATTTTATTGCCTATAATGTGTGTTAACCCATGTGTGACATTTTTTATGCTTTGATTTAGAGTTATAAATGTGAATTTCACTAGAAAGGACCTAGTAGTAAACTTTGAAAGTATGATGGGAAAATGTGTGATGACTAATTAAAGCATGCATGCAAAACAATGGACTTGCATGTCAAATTCCCCCCCCCCAATAGCTAGTGGCCGGCCATGACAAGGAATTATGGGCAAAAATCATGTCATGAAACATGTTTGGTAAGTGGGTTATGTTGGAATAAATAAAATAAGGAGTATGGAATAAAAAAAAATGTGTGTGTGTGTGAAGGCTTCTCCCTCCCCATTGCCGTGTAGGTAGGAAAGAAAACAAAAAAATTTGTTCATCCATTTTCACTCTCTTTTTGGCCGAAAATACTAAGGATAAGGAAGGAGTTTTGCTTCATACTTGGTTTGGAAGAGGATTAGGAAGAGGTTGGCTATACTTGCATCAAGATTAAGGTATGTTTGAGGTTGTACCATGAGATTCATGCATGTTTTTAGTTGCTAGCTTGATGTTCTTGTTAGCCCATGGTTCAAATCTTTGTTATGTCATGGGAATGAAATTCGGCCAAAGTGAATATGGTGTTAATGCCATTGCATGCTAAATATCAAGCTTGATAATGATACATGTGATGGAGGATTGAGGATTCTTAGATTTTGTTTTAGCATTTTTTTTTTGAATGAGATACTAAGTTCCTTGTTTTACCATGACCAAGTTGAAATGGTATGGTGTTGTGGTATTCGGCCATGTTATACCCATAAGTATGATTCATGCATGTTGCATGGTAAGTAAGATTTAAGCTTTGGATATGTGTATATATTTGGATATAAGCCACTTGAGAATTCGGCTCTAGCATATATATATGTATATATGTTCGCACACGATGTATTGGTATGTCATATATGCTATTTCAAGGTGTATATTTGCTTGTGATGATGTCTCGATTATGAAGTAAAAGAGAGATGTGCAATGAGCTACGATATGTAATGCATTAGTAGTAAAATGTATGCTGTTTTTGTGTGGTATTAAGTGTATAATTGGCCTCAAATTGGACATGTATATTCGGCCACATGAGGGGAAATTGGTGCGCATGCATTCGGCTAAGAGGAATATTAACTAATGTGTTGAGTTCGATTCATGATTTCGTACATATGCGACTTTGATGCCTAATGAGTATATATATATTGGCTAAGTATCTTGAATTCCTCTTTCGATGCTCACATGATAAAACCAATTTATTTGTTAAATTAAGCTCAAGAGCAAAGGGGAGCTAAATCCGATAAGGGGAAGGAAAAAGTCGTGGAATAGCCGTCGAAATCGTTCGACCACGTCCGAGGTAAGTTCTTGAGTAATAGAGCTTAAATTCTGAATTGATTAGATCATGTTTAAAGCAAATTAAAATCATGCTCTTTGTGTGTGGCTATTGAGCCGAAATTACAAATGTGATAAGTGACTTGTGTTTGAATTTTGCTAATGAAAATGAAATATGAATGTGTTATGATTTATTGATAAATGTACAAGGTTATTCGAATGATATCCGGGCTAAGTCCCGAAGGCTTTGTGCTAAGTGACTAAATCCGGACTAAGATCCGACGGCATACGTGCGAGTTACTAAATCCGGACTAAGATCCGAAGGCTTTTGAGCAAGCTACTAAATCCGGGTTAAGTCCCGAAGGCATTCGTATGCGAAGTTATCAGAATCGGGCTATGTCCCGAAGGCATTTGAATGTGTAGCCATATCCGGTTAAACTCCGAAGATACATGATTCAAGAATGAATGAACCTGCTGTAAAATTTCAGTTAATACGCTTGAAAATTCCAGCAACGAGGTATGTTCGTATGTGCTTTGGAATAGTTGATTCCCTTCGAATAATATTCGCTCAATTGAGAAATGAGCTTTTGGCATTTGGCTAAGATGAACCCTTATGTATGAATATAGGGGTTGGAATGTGAAATAAGTACGATATTGAGAATTTGTGTATATGAACTTATCCGTTAGCTATATGAATGTTATGCTTTTGTTGTGCTGGAATCCCTTGCTCTAACTTACTAAGCATAAATTGCTTACTCCGTTTTTACGCTTCTCTGTCTATAGATTTTGGCTCGTCACCATCGGACTCGGGATTTCGGAAGTCAAGTCTCCCACACTATCAAAGTCCCTTTCAGTATATATTTTGGTTGGATTTTGAAATGGCATGTATAGGACTACCCTTTTGTTGCGTTTTAAGTACTTTTGTGATGTACGTGTGTACGACCATGCGAAAATGGCTCGTAAGAGTGGAGTATGGCATTAGACCATTTGTGCTTATGTATATATGTATGGTTTTATGATGTGACTACGGACTGAATGGAAGTGTGAGCAAATGATCAGCCATTGGAATGGCTAAAATGATTATATGTGGACCTATGTATGACAAAATTTTAGTTGGTCTATAGAAACCACGAAATAGGTAAGGTTTACCTGAAAAATAGGTGCTGACAGCAGCAGTAGTGTGGGTTTGAAAAATCACTAAAAACTGTAGGAATGGTATTAAATAGTGAATAAATTATGTAAATGAACCTTGATGAATCTACTTTCATACGGAAGAAACGAAACGGTCATATGAATTGTATGTTAAGAGATATTAAAGTTCTCGTGAAACAGGGCCAGAACGGTTTCTGGATCCCCTGTTCCGACTTTAGAAATTCATTGTAAATTAACCAGAGATAATTAGGAGTCATTCCATATATGTATAGATTCCTCTCTAAGTATAATTTCTATAGAAACAAACGGCATCAGTATTGAAGCCCTGTACAGGGAGATATCCAATTCGTAACGCACAAAGGTCAGTGTAGTCGATCCCTGCAACAGGGGAGACTTTAACTAATAAACTGTACTAATTGGCTTGACCAAAAATTCTAGAAAAAAATATGTAGATGGAAATATGAGCCTTGTTTCAGGGAAAAATTACGAAACAACTTTTCGAGCATTGAAACTCAAGATATGATTTTTAAGGTGACACTGACGCAGTAACCAGCTTGTCTGGAAATTTCTAAATGGACTGTGAAGATAGTTAAACTAAGTTTGTGTGCACCTTGTGTTCGATTCCGGTAATGGACTCGGGTAAGGGGTGTTACAGAGAGCTTGAGAAAATCAGCCATGGGAGTTTGCTAGACTAAGGTATGTTTGATGTTGTCCATGAGATTCATGCATGTTTTAGTTGTTAGTTTGAGTTCTACTTAGCCCATGGTTTAAATCTTTGCTATGAGATGGAGATGATATTCGGCCATGGGTGTTGTCTTCTTGTTTGATGTTTGATGTTTGATGTTGTGGTGATGAGGCATGAAGATGAGTTAAGTTTCGGCTAAGGTAGGTTTGTGTTGATGTCATTTGCATGCTAAGTGTGAAGCTTTGTAATGATGCACGTGTATGGTGCTCTTGATGTTGTGAATGGAAGTAGAGGAAAGGTAAAAGAAAATTTAGGTAGAAATGTGGATTTATAGGATGTTACAAGTATATGTAAAGCCATGCTAGGTTAGGAAAAATTCGGTCAAGTGTTCATGAGATGAAATTTTGTGTTAGGTGAATTAAAGATGATAGTATAGTGATATCATATATATATATATATGTATGCATATTCGGCTATCAATTAAGAGCATAGGTGATGATGAGTCTAAGCTTTGTACATTCGGCCATATACATATATGCATGTGTGATTGGATTATTGATAGTAGGGCGATAGCATATGGCTATTAGCCGAATAGATAAAAGCACGAGGCAGCAAGATAAAAATTTTACCATGCCGTTCCGTATGTCATAAAATCATTAAAATGTGAATACCAATATATGTAGCAAAGGGGTTGAATGAGTTAATTTATTTGTTTAAGCTCAAGATCCTAAAGGAGAGGCGTCCAACAAGGGGAAATCGAAGGTCATCGAGTAGCCGACTTGGAATTAATTCACCCAACACAAGTAAGTCACTAAGCGTATATTTTGTATCGATTTAAATAGACATGATGTCTATGTAATTATGCCGAATGGAATGATAAATTTATATACATGTATGTATGTGGTGATGAAAGTATTGAATGAAAAGAAAAGAGGTGAGATGTATTGAGTTGTGGATTTCGGCACTAAGTGTGCGGGTATAAACATTTATGATCATGAGATTGCACTAAGTGTGCGGGTTTTAAATTTGTACAGCACTAAGTGTGCGAGTTTGATTATATAGCACTAGATGTGCGAGTTGATTTTATAGCACTAAGTGTGCGGACTCACTATATGTTTTTGAATCACTATTGACACTGAGTGTGCGACATTATTAAGTTGATCACGGACAGCGGATCGGGTAAGTACCTTGAGTTCATGGCTAATAGGCACTATGTTTATATTTGGAGTTGAGCTTGGTAAGTTTTGAACCTATGTGACAATTTTAATTGAAGTCACGTACATGAGAATTATCGTGGAATAAGTGAAAGGCCATTTAGTTGTATGATTGTAACGAAAACAAAATGATGTATAAAAACGCTTCAAATATCCTATTAATTAGTATATGGAATGTGAATGTGTAACTTGGTGTGAGATTGAACCGAAAGGTCTAAGGAACTATGGTATAGTTCGGTTTGGATGAAGTAATTAGCATCGTTCCATTTTGTTTCCTCTTATGATAATGTTATTAATGGATGGTAGTGCATTGCTTATGACTTACTGAGTTATGTACTCATTTGGTGCTTATTATTGCTTATTTAGGTTCTTGATCCATTTTGCGTGCTCGGGACCGTCGTCGAAGTCATCACACCGGCTAGCAACTTTTGGTATTTTCTTCTTAGATGGTCTAAGAGAACATTTCGGCATGTATAGGCTATTGTGTTTTGTTTGAACTTGGTATGTAAAACTTTGGATGGCCATGCGAAAATGGCTTATATACTTTTGAGCATAATGTTATAGTCATCTTGAATGTATATGTTCATTAAGAAGCATGGAAATGTTGTTAACGGTTAGCCATGGGAATGGTCATTCATGATCACTTTTGGTATATGTATGACAAACTCTAGTTGATCCATGGAGGATCATGAAATAGGTAAAGTTGCCTTAAAAATAGATGCTGACAGCAGCAGTGATGTAGATTTGAAAAATCACTAAAAATAGTAGGAATGGAATTAAATAGCTAATAAATTATGTGAATGAACCTTGATGAATCTATTTTCATAGGAAAGCAATAAAATGATCATGTGAACAGTATGTTAAGAGAAATTTAAGTTTTTTGTGAGACAGGGCCAGAACGGTTTTTGGATCCCCTGTTCCGACTTTGGAAATTCATTGTAAATTAACCAGAGATAATTAGAAGTCATGCCATATATACATAGATTCCTTGTTGAGTCTAGTTTCTATGGAAAGAAACGGCACCAGTATTGAATCCCTGTACAGGGAGATATCGAAGTCGTAATGCGCAAAGGTCAGGGTAGTCGAGTCCTGAAACAGGGGAGACTTTAACTAATAAAATGTACTAATTGGCAGGACCAAAAATTCTAGAAAACAAATTGTAGATGAAAATATGAGTCTATTTTCAGGGAAAAATCACGAAACTTATTTTCGAGTTGTGGAACATAAGATATGATTTTAGGGTGGCAAGTGACGCTGGCTGGCCAGCTGCCTGGAAAATTTTAAATGGTGTGAGATTAATTAAGTTAAGTCTATATGCACCTTGTGTTCGACTCCAAACCAACAGTCTCGGAGCACGGGGTGTTACAATTTAATTGGTATCAGAGCTATGGTTTAGTCGGTTCTAGGACTACCATAGCACGTATGAGTCTAGCTATACATGCCTTAATGTTAATGTTTAAATGTGTGATGACTTCTGACGGTTAAAATTATTGTTTTGATTAGTAAATGGATCCCGGTGTAGAGAGAACCTTGGCGGATGATGTTGAAAGTGTAGCGGCTGCTCCTGCACAAGGGACGCCGCCTGTTGAACCTCAGTCATCTGCGAATAATCAAGGTGAGGGGGCTAAACAAGCCTTCTTTACCATGATGAACGAGTGGGTCGCGCAATATGCCCGAACCAATCCGGTGTCCAACACTTCACGAATTTGAATAATCCACCCCAAGAGCCCGTAATGCCATCGATTCATCGATCCTGTGAGGCTGAGTAAGCCACCTGTAGACTTGATTAGGAAGCGCGGGGCTGAGGAGTTCAAGGCCATAGTTACTGATGATGCCGAAAGGGCCGAGTTCTGGCTTGATAACACTATTCGGGTGTTTGATGAACTGTCATGCACACCCGATGAATGTCTAAAGTGTGCTATATCCTTGTTGCGAGACTCAGCTTACTATTGGTGGAGGACTTTGATTTCCATAGTTCCAAACGAACGAGTTACTTGGGATTTCTTTCAAACAGAATTTCGAAAGAAATATATTAGTCAACGGTTCATCGATCAAAAGCATAAGGAATTCTTGGAACTCAAGCAAGGCCGTATGATAGTATTTGAATATGAACATGAGTTCGTAAGACTTAGTCAGTATGCTCGGGAGTGTGTGGATGATGAGGTTGCTATGTGCAAGAGATTTGAAGAGGGATTGAATGAAGATTTAAAGCTACTAGTGGGTATTTTGGAGATAAAAGAATTCGTAACACTAGTTGAACGAGCCTGCAAGGCGGAAGAACTTGGAAAGGAGAAGAAGAAGGCTGAATTTGAAGCTAGAGACTATCGTAAAAGACCGACGGGTAAAGCTCCGTTCTCGGCTGTAAAGAAGTTCAGGGAGGACACTAATAAATCGAAGACGACTGCAGGAATTTCCATTAGAGCACGGCCATCGACGGACTCCCGAGCTACTTCGGTAGCTAGTGTGGGCAATAATCGCCAAGAGAAACCTAAATGCCCACAATGTGGAAGATGAAACATAGGTGAATGTTGGGGTAAGTCTACTAACAGGGCCTGTTACGGATGCGGTTCGAAGGACCACTTCATTAGAGATTGCACGGAGCTTGATGAGAAGAATAGGATGCAAGGTGCATGACCTAGTGGAATGATAGCTAGAGGTAGACCACCAAGAATTTCAGGAGGTAGGGGTGGTAGTCAGAGAGAGGGCCACCGACACGGTACTGTTCGATCCGAGACCCGTACTCTGCTAGGGCATATGTCATCCGTGCGAGAGGAAGCATCCTCCCCGATGTTATCACCGGTACTTTCACTCTTTTGATACTAATGTAATTGCATTAATCGACCACAGCTCTACTCATTCTTATGTATGTGAGACTTTAGCATCCGAGAAGACTCTACCTATTGAGTCTCATCGAGTTAAATTCGGTGTCAAATCCCTTGGGTCGTCGCGTGCTTGTCGACAAAGTGTGCAAGAAATGTCCCTAGTAATCCGAGGGTCCCGATTTCCGGCGGACTGATGCTTTTGCCGTTTGATGAATTTGATGTTATTCTTGGTTTGGATTGGTTGACCGTGCATGATACGGTTGTGAATTGCAAAAGCAAGACTATTGATTTGAGGTGCATAAATAACGAGATAATCCGAGTTGAGTCTACGGACTTAATGGGGTTGCCGGTGTAATATCGGCAATGTTGGCCCGAAATATGTAAGAAAGGGTGCAAGCATACCTTGCGTATGTACTTGATGACAAGGAATTGGAAAAGAAACCGAATGTCTTGCGGTGGTTTGTGAATACCCGGATGTTTTTCCTGAAGAATTATCGGGTTTACCACCTGTTCGGGAAGTAGAGTTTGGTATTGAGCTTATACCTGGGACTACGCCAATTTCGATAGCTCCGTATCATATGGCACCAACCGAGTTGAAGGAGTTGAAATCTCAATTACAAGAGTTGACGGATAGAGGTTTCACTCGACCAAGTTTCTCACCTTGGGGTGCACCAGTATTGTTTGTGAAAAAGAAGGACGGAACCATGAGGTTGTGCATTGACTATCATCAGCTGAATAAAGTGACGATAAAGAATAAATATCCGTTACCGCGTATTGATGATTTGTTTGGTCAACTAAAGGGAGCCTCAGTGTTTTCAAAGGTAGATTTGAGGTCAGGTTATTATCAGTTGCGGATTCGAGATGCGGATGTACCCAAAACTGCTTTCAGAACGAGGTACGGTCACTACGAGTTCTTAGTGATGCCGTTTGGGCTCACTAATGCCCCTGCGGTATTTATGGATTTAATGAATCGGATCTTCAGACAGTATTTGGATCGGTTCGTAGTTGTGTTTATTGATGACATCTTAGTCTATTCAAGAGATGAGACCGAACGCACGAGCACTTGAGGTTAGTGTTGCAAATTTTACGGATAAGCGGTTATATGCTATGTTCGAGAAGTGTGAGTTCGGTTAAGAGAGGTTAGCTTCTTGGGTCATGTGGTATTCGACGGGTATTCGAGTGGACCCAAGCAAAATTTCAGCCATACTTAGCTGGAAGCCTCAGAAATATTCTTGAGGTTCGAGCTTTTGGGACTTGCTGGCTACTACCGACGGTTCGTGAAAGGTTTCTCGACGATAGCCACACCAATGACGGCTACTTCAAAAGATGTTAAGTTCGAATGGACGGAAAAATGTCGAAAAGTTTTGATCAACTGAAAACCTATTTGGTGAAGCTCCAATTCTAGTGCGACCGAATCGGGCAAGGAATTTGTCATTTGTAGTGGCGCCTCCCTCTCTGGGGTTGGGTTGTGTATTGATGCAAGAAGGTCGAGGGTGGCCTACGCGTCGAGACAATTAAAGCCACATGAGAAAAACTACCCGACCCATGACCTTGAATTAGCGACCATAGTGTTCGCCTTGAAAATATGGCGACATTACTTGTTTGGAGAGAGGTGTCACATTTATTCGGACCACAAGAGTCTTAAATATTTAATGACTCAAAGAGATCTAAATCTGCGACAAAGACGTTGGCTTGAGTTGTTGAAAGACTATGAACTTGTCATTGATTATCACCGGGAGGGCTAACGTGGTGGCCGATGCTTTGAGTCGTAAAGCAATTGTTTGCTTTGAGAGCGATGGATGCTCACCTATCCGTTTCGCCGATGAGGTGCTAGTAGTTGAATTAAAGGCCAAACCATTATGGATTCATCAAATACTTGAATCCCGAAAGTCGACGCTGAATTGGTCGCTAAACGAGTGAATGTGCCTCGAATGAGGAATCGAATTTCGGATTGACAACAATGATTGTTTGACATTCAAGGGTCGATTATGTGTTCCAAGAAATTGAACTTACTTGATGATTTTGAACGAGGCTCATAGTGGCGAATGTCTATCCACCGGGTAGTACTAAAATGTACAACGATCTGAAACGTCAATTTTGGTGGCGGGTATGAAACGAGACATTTCGAATTTTTTCAAGGTGTTTGATATGTCAACAAGTAAAAGCGGAACATCAAGTGCCATCGGGATTACTTGACCAATCATGATACCCGAATGGAAATGGGATCGAGTGACAATGGACTTTGTATCCGGGTTACCTTTGACTCGAGTAAGAAAGACTCGGTCAGGTTATTGTTGATAGATTGACCAAGTCCGCTCATTTTATCCTCGTCTGCACGGATTTTTCGCTCGATAAATTGGCGAATTATACATCTCCCAAATTGTTCGATTGCATGGGGTACCTATTTCTATCGTGTCGGATAGAGACCCAAGATTTACATCGCGATTTTGGAGGAAGTTACAAGAAGCGTTGGGTACTAAGATGCATTTAGCACCGCATTTCATCCCCAGATCGACGGCCAATCTGAGCGAATAATTCGGATACTCGAGGATATGTTGAGATGTTGCATCTTAGAGTTTTGTGGTTCATGGGAAAGATATTTGCCTTTGATTGAATTCGCTACAACAAGTAGTTTTCAATCAAGCATTAAGATGGCACCTTACGAGGCTTTATACGATCGTAAATGCCGTACCCATTATTTTGATTTGAACTTAGCGAAAGCAAAATCTTTGGGGTTGATTTGATTAAGGATCTTTGAGCGAAAGTTCGAGTAATTCGTGAAAGTTTGAAAGCTGCTTCGGATCGCCAGAAGTCGACGCGGATTTAAAACGAAGAGATATTGAGTATCAGGTGGGAGACAAAGTGTTTCTTAAGGTATCGCCTTGGAAAAAGATACTCAGATTCGACCGTAAGGGCAAATTGAGTCCGAGATTCATTGGGCCGTATGAGATCTCCGAACGAGTTGGCCCGAGAGCATATAGGTTGCTTTTACCCCCGAACTCGAAAGGATCCACAACGTTTTCATGTTTCGATGCTTGACGTTACCGATCCGATCCTTCGCATGTAATAAACCCCTCCGAAATTGAAATTCAAGCCGATATGAGTTATGAAGAAGAACCGATCCGTATTCTAGCTCGTGAAGTGAAAGAGTTGCGAAACAAAAGGGTTCCGTTAGTGAAAGTGTTATGGCTCAAACACGGAATGGAAGAAGCTACTTGGGAACACGAGAACTCTATGAAAGAACGATACCCAAACCTATTTACCGGTAAGATTTTCGGGGACGAAAATTTCTTAAGTGGGGGAGAGTTGTGACAGCCCTAAATTGACCCTAGTTGGAAAGTGGTTTCGGGACCGCTAAACCGAGTCATAAAAATAATTAACTGTCATAGTTGATGCTCATTATATGTACATATGCATGTGTGAAAATTTCATGTTTGGATTTTGTTAATTGTAAGTGAATTTTATCAAATAGGACTTATGTGAGAAAATTTAGAAATGTGCTAGGCAAATGTAGGGTGGCCTATAAGTGCATGTTGTGAAAATGGTGGGTTTGCATGTCAATTTACCCAAATTTAAGCATGATGGCCGGCCATGCTATGGGTGGAAACATGTTGCAAACATGTTGGGTTAGTGGTTATGTTAGAAAGAATAAAATAATGAAAAAAAGGAAAGTATGATGAAAACAAAGGAAAAAAAAGTGTCCATCCTTTCACATTTTCTTTGCTTGGCGAATGTTCTAAGAAGAAGGGGAGAGCTTGAGAAAATCAGCCATGGGAGTTTGCTAGACTAAGGTATGTTTGATGTTGTCCATGAGATTCATGCATGTTTTAGTTGTTAGTTTGAGTTCTACTTAGCCCATGGTTTAAATCTTTGCTATGAGATGGAGATGATATTCGGCCATGGGTGTTGTCTTCTTGTTTGATGTTTGATGTTTGATGTTGTGGTGATGAGGCATGAAGATGAGTTAAGTTTCGGCTAAGGTAGGTTTGTGTTGATGTCATTTGCATGCTAAGTGTGAAGCTTTGTAATGATGCACGTGTATGGTGCTCTTGATGTTGTGAATGGAAGTAGAGGAAAGGTAAAAGAAAATTTAGGTAGAAATGTGGATTTATAGGATGTTACAAGTATATGTAAAGCCATGCTAGGTTAGGAAAAATTCGGTCAAGTGTTCATGAGATGAAATTTTGTGTTAGGTGAATTAAAGATGATAGTATAGTGATATCATATATATATATATATATGTATGCATATTCGGCTATCAATTAAGAGCATAGGTGATGATGAGTCTAAGCTTTGTACATTCGGCCATATACATATATGCATGTGTGATTGGATTATTGATAGTAGGGCGATAGCATATGGCTATTAGTGAATAGATAAAAGCACGAGGCAGCAAGATAAAAATTTTACCATGCCGTTCCGTATGTCATAAAATCATTAAAATGTGAATACCAATATATGTAGCAAAGGGGTTGAATGAGTTAATTTATTTGTTTAAGCTCAAGATCCTAAAGGAGAGGCGTCCAACAAGGGAAATCGAAGGTCATCGAGTAGCCGACTTGGAATTAATTCACCCAACACAAGTAAGTCACTAAGCGTATATTTTGTATCGATTTAAATAGACATGATGTCTATGTAATTATGCCGAATGGAATGATAAATTTATATACATGTATGTATGTGGTGATGAAAGTATTGAATGAAAAGAAAAGAGGTGAGATGTATTGAGTTGTGGATTTGGCACTAAGTGTGCGGGTATAAACATTTATGATCATGAGATTGCACTAAGTGTGCGGGTTTTAAATTTGTACAGCACTAAGTGTGCGAGTTTGATTATATAGCACTAGGTGTGCGAGTTGATTTTATAGCACTAAGTGTGCGGACTCACTATATGTTTTTGAATCACTATTGACACTGAGTGTGCGACATTATTAAGTTGATCACGGACAGCGGATCGGGTAAGTACCTTGAGTTCATGGCTAATAGGCGCTATGTTTATATTTGGAGTTGAGCTTGGTAAGTTTTGAACCTATGTGACAATTTTAATTGAAGTCACGTACATGAGAATTATCGTGGAATAAGTGAAAGGCCATTTAGTTGTATGATTGTAACGAAAACAAAATGATGTATAAAAACGCTTCAAATATCCTATTGATTAGTATATGGAATGTGAATGTGTAACTTGGTGTGAGATTGAACCGAAAGGTCTAAGGAACTATGGTATAGTTCGGTTTGGATGAAGTAATTAGCATCGTTCCATTTTGTTTCCTCTTATGATAATGTTATTAATGGATGGTAGTGCATTGCTTATGACTTACTGAGTTATGTACTCATTTGGTGCTTATTGTTGCTTATTTAGGTTCTTGATCCATTTTGTGTGCTCAGGATCGTCGTCGAAGTCATCACACCGGCTAGCAACTTTTGGTATTTTCTTCTTAGATGGTCTAAGAGAACATTTCGGCATGTATAGGCTATTATCTTTTGTTTGAACTTGCTATGTAAAACTTTGGATGGCCATGCGAAAATGGCTTATATACTTTTGAGCATAATGTTATAGTCATCTTGAATGTATATGTTCATTAAGAAGCATGGAAATGTTGGTAACGGTTAGCCATGGGAATGGTCATTCATGATCACTTTTGGTATATGTATGACAAACTCTAGTTGATCCATGGAGGATCATGAAATAGGTAAAGTTGCCTTAAAAATAGATGCTGACAGCAGTTGTGATGTAGATTTGAAAAATCACTAAAAATAGTACGAATGGAATTAAATAGCGAATAAATTATGTGAATGAACCTTGATGAATCTATTTTCATAGGAAAGCAAGAAAATGATCATGTGAACAGTATGTTAAGAGAAATTTAAGTTTTTGTGAGACAGGGCCAGAACGGTTTCTGGATCCCCTGTTCCGACTTTGGAAATTCATTGTAAATTAACCAGAGGTAATTAGAAGTCATGCCATATATACATGGATTCCTTGTTGAGTCTAGTTTCTATAGAAACAAACAGAACCAGTATTTAATCCCTGTACAGGGAGATATCGAAGTCGTAATGCGCAAAGGTCAGGGTAGTCGAGCCCTGAAACAGGGGAGACTTTAACTAATAAACTGTACTAATTGGCCCAACAAAAAATTCTAGAAAAAAAATTGTAGATGAAAATATGAGTCTAGTTTCAGGGAAAAATCACGAAACTTATTTTCGAGTTGTGGAACGTAAGATATGATTTTTAGGGTGGCAGTGACGCAGCTGGCCAGCCTGCCTGGAAAATTTTAAATGGACTGTGAGATTAATTAAGTCTATATGCACCTTGTGTTCGACTCCGGCAACGGTCTCGGGCACGGGGTGTTACACTCACCATGGGTTACCACTTTGGGTACATGTTCAAACGTTTCACAATGGCTTCAATCCTTCGACTCGATAGATGATCGACGCAGCCGCTGGTGGAACTATCAATAATAAGACACCTGGGGATGCTTATGAATTTATAGAAGAGATGTCACTAAATAATTATCAATGGCAAGTCATGAGGACAAAGCCAACAAAAACAGTCGGTGTTTTTAACATCGATTCAGTCACCATGCTCTCTAATCAGGTAAAACTTTTGAATAGAGAAATTGAAGGTTTTCTTGGTTCTTGACAGGTTCACCCAACAATGCAGTGCGAAGCAAGTGGAGGTGGATCAAGCAATTCAGAATACCAACCCTATGGCCACAACATAGAGAATGAGTAGTTAAATTACATGGGTAATAATCCTCGATCTCAAAATAATCCTTATAGTAACACTTACAATGTAGGTTGGAGGAACCACCCAAATTTCTCATGGGGAGGCCAAGGGAATCAGAGACCACCACCTCCAGGCTTCCAACAACCACCCTACCAACAAGAGAAAAAGTCGAACCTTGAGGAGATGCTAACAAAATTAATCTCGGTGTCCGAAACTCATTTTCAGAATACCGAGATAACACTTAAGAATCAACAAGCATCGATCCAAGGGCTCAAAACTTAGATAGGTGAGCTCGCTAAATTAATATCTGAACGACCACAAGATAGCCTGCCGAGTAACACTGAATCTAACCCAAGGGAGCAACTCAATGTGATTACCATTCAAGATGAGGAAGGGTTAGTTGCACCTAAACCAGAACCGAGGCAAGAAACTGTGGTAAGTAAAGGTAAAGGTGAGGTGGACCACAATGACCAGAAACCGGTAAGTAAAGAGTACAAACCTCGTGTTCCATATCCCAACGCAACAAGGTAAGACCGCACAGATGAACAATTCGGTAAATTCCTTAAATTATTAAAGAAGTTACATATTAACTTACCATTTATTGAAGCTCTTTCGCAGATGCCAAACGCAGTCAAATTCCTAAAGGAACTTTTAACAAATAAGTAGAAGTTGGATAAGGCGTTACATGTAGAGCTAAATGCGGTTTGCTCAGCCATACTGCAGAATAAGCTGGCCAACAAATTAAAAGATCCAGGGAGTTTTACAATTCCCTGTTTAATTGGTAGACTAGATGTTAATAATGCTTTGGCTTATTTAGGGGCTAGTATTAATGTTATGCCTTACAAAATGTTTAAGCAACTAGGTCTTAGGAAACCCCAAAAAACTAGGATGAGTATTCAATTAGCCGATAAAACAATCAGATTTCCTAGGGGGATTATTGAAAATGTACTCATTAAAATTGTCAAATTTATATTCCCAGTTGATTTCGTTGTTTTAGACATAAAGGAGGATAGTAACGTTCCTTTAATTTTAGGAGGCCCTTTTTAGCAACCGCTAAAATAATAATTGATTTTGGCACAGGTGAACTCACACTTCATGTGGGAGACAAAATAATCACCCTTCAAGCTCGTAATATGAGTAACACATCAAAACTTGAAGGTCGTTGTATAAATCATTCTACTAAAAATGACCATGTGGTGCAACCTACTTTGTAGGAAATAAGTTCGAAGAACCTACATAAGTCATGTTCAAACAACAACAAAGGACCTCTCTATGAGGAAGGAAGGCTACAAATCGAGGAACTAGATGAATGGCGGGTACATAAATCGAGGACACACGATAAACCAAAACCACGCCATGACGATTTCAATGTCGCACCAAATCAACTTAAGGTTGGAGACAAAGTACTACTAGATGCAACAGACCCTCGCATTGCCACTTCTGAACCTAACGGAGCAATCCCTCCTACGGTACTCAGTATTTTCCCATATGGTACAGTCAAGGTAATTCATCCCAAATTCGAAACTTTTAAGGTAAATAGTACTCGTCTTAAACCTTATGTAGATAAAATTGATAGCAGGGATGAGGAATGTAAACTCATCGCACCACCATGACCATGCACCAGAAAGGTAAGTCGATCTTAAACTATAAATAAGCACTTCTCGGGAGGCAACCCGAGCACTAACGATGATAACTTCTTTAAAAATTTTAGTTTTAACATCTAATCACTAACTAAGTCATTGAAACACAGGTTCTCTAATCCCACGGCAGGGCACACGGGCGTGCCTTAGGCCGTGCCCTCATCACGAGAGGAGACACGACTGTGTGTTACGGCCATGTGAAAATAGGGCAAAATTTTTCCTTAGCACGGGATGCGGTAAGTGGCCACGGGCGTTCAACGTGGCCGTGGACGAGTCTGTCAAACCAACACGGACGTGCGACACGTGGCTTTAATTGTCTCGAGGCATAAGCTATAACTTTGCCTTCCTGCATCAAAACATAGCCCAAACTATTTAAAGATGCATCACTATAAGTAACAAATTCTTTACCCAATTCTGGCTGAACTAGTACTGGAGCATCGGTTAAAAGGGCTTTCAACTGATCAAAGCTTTTCTGGCACTTTTCTGACCACTCGAACTTAACAACTTTCTGCAATAGATTTGTCATTGGGGTTGCAATCATAGAGAAATCTTTCACGAATCATTTATAATAACTAGCAAGTCCTAGAAAACTTCGGACTTCAGAAACATTCCTCGAGGTTTCCAATCAAGTATAGCTGAAATTTTGCTCGGATCAACTCGAATACCTGAGGCTGATATAACATGGCCCAGAAAACTGACTTCACTTAACCAGAACTCACATTTATTGAACTTCGTATACAACTGCTTATCTCGCAAAGTCTGTAGCACAAGTCTCAAATGTTTAGCATGTTCGGTTTCATCACGAGAGTAGATCAGAATATCATCTATGAACACAACCACAAAAACCAATCTAGATACGATCTGAAGATTCGATTCATCAAATCCATAAAAACAACAGGTGCATTAGTAAGTCCGAAAGGCATAACCAAAAAGTCGTAGTGTCTGTACTCAAAAAGCAGTCTTTGGCACGTCAGAGTCTTTAACTCACAACTGATAGTAGCCTGATCTCAAATCTATCTTTGAAAACACTGTAGCCCATTTCAGTTGATCAAACAGATCATCAATCCGTGGCAACGGAGACTTATTCTTTATAGTCACCTTATTGAGCTGTCTATAATCAATAAACATTCCCATAGTTCTATCTTTCTTTTTCGCAAACAGTACAGGTGCACCCCAAGGAGAGAAACTCGGTCGCGCGAAACCTCTATCTGTCAACTCTTGCAACTGAGCTTTTGGCACATGATATTCGCGATAGGTTTTAAAGATTTATAATTAATCGTTCTTGAAAATAACTATTATCACAATGAAGGCAAGTGTACCTATTAAACAGTAGTATACCTTTAGCAAGACCAGATTGTCGAACCCAAAGGAACGAAGAGTACTAGCAATTACTTCTTTTTTATTATCTAGCCTAAAAATTAAGGGATTTGTTTATCTAAACTAGTTAACTAAACTAAGAGTGCACAGAGAGAAAATTGGGAAAAAGCTTTTAGGAAAACTCGATTGATTAAGACAATACCCAAGGAAAAATCCACCTAGACTTCACTTGTTATTTGACTCTGAATCAGACAATTTATTCATTTGAAATCCTTAAGTTATATTATTATCTCTCTCGAGACTATTAACGTCTAACCTTAGGTTGATTAATTGAAATCTCTTTCTAATTAATGCCCTAGTGCTGCATTAACTCGATCTATAGATCCTCTTATTAGGTTTCACCTTAATCTGGCAGAATCTTATCACCCTATCTCTAGGCGTGCAATCGACTCTGCTTAATTATGACAAATTTACTCTTAGACAGGGTCTATTCCTCCTCTGAATAAGAGCATTAACTTGAATCAATATCCTGGAATATTAAAACAAGAATTAAGAACACATAATTAAGAACAAGTCAAATATTTATCATACAATTCAGATAATAATAACAAGATCCGTCTTAGGTTTCATTCCCCTTAGGTATTTAGGGGTTTTAGTTCATAATTATAAAAGAAAAAATCTTAGAAGAATAATGAATACAAAACATAAAGAAAACCCAAAACCCCTGAATGGAAATTGAAGGGAGATCTTCAGTCTTGACAATGAATGTGTCTTATGACATGGACCAATCGGCTTCCTTTAAGTAATTCCTTGCCTCCTACTCCATGTGTCCCTTCTAAATGCCTCCTCAGGTGTTTAAATAGGCTTTAGAATGCCTAAGAGCCCTCAAAAGTGGCCTTTTCCGAATAGGACTATACTTGGGCTCAGTAGGGACACGCCCGTGTGCGATGTAACACCCCAATCCCGTATCCGTCGCCGGAATAGATAAAGGGGAATTACCAGACCTGAAGCTCATATCAGAACAGTAATTTTTTTTTTTTAACATTCCTTGAGATAAGTACTAAAGACAGTCAGGGATACAATTTAAACTTCTATAAGTACACATTCAAAAGATGCCATTTTTGCATGGCTTATATACATTAACCAAAATATCCTCCCACTACTAGTCTATTCTATACATGCCATAAGATAATCCAAAACGTAGCAAAGTACCAAACAGTGGATAGTGATAGTGTGACTAGTTCTTGACGATCCCCAGACCTGTAGCTTCCAAAGAGATCTATAAAACAGAGGAAACAAAGTAAACGGAGTAAGCATTACAATGCTTAGTAAGTTTTAAGCAGTGTCAACAGATAACAATCAAATTATAACATAGTTGTTCGTATTTTTATTTCACTCTTCCTTCGGGCATACCATCCCTTTGCCGAATATGCACATCTCATCATATATAATAGGCAGATAAATTCTCACTTGATAGTGATCTCTTATAATCATAGGTACATTACATATTTTCATCTAACTTTCCACATTGACCAAATGCACAATAATCATAGAACAGTCTTATTGCTTTACTCACATATGCATCACATAACGACCTTGTGATTTAGTCCAAATCAAACTTAAATATAATCTCAATATACATACCTGACCAACTTAACGAATTAAACGTATTTATTACCAATTGTTACTGTGAAGTCGTATAGTCTTACGCTTTACTCGAATCTTCAGTGAAACCTTTAGTTCGGGGCTTACCCGGACAAAATCTCCACACGTAGTCATCGGGTCTTTAGAGCTCGGATATAGTACGAGCACGAAGCCTACGGACATTAATCAGTGATAATATTCTCGCATAAAGCCTGCGGGGTTTTAACCCGGATATAGTACTGGCACAAATGCCCTTCGGGACTTATCACATTTATACACTTTCACATCCATCACGTTGGCCACTCGGCCCTATCACATATATACACTTTCACATTCATCACATTGGCCATTCGGCCTTATCACTTATATACACTTTCACATTCATCACATCGGCCATTAGGCCTTATCACATATATACGCTTCCACATTCATCACATGGGCCATTCGGCCTTATCACATATATACAGTTTCACATTCATCACATTGGCCATTCGGCCTTATCACATATATACACTTTCACATTCATCACATCGGCCATTAGGCCTTATCACATATATACACTTTCACACATATATACACTTTCACATTCATCACATCGGCCATTAGGCCTTATCACATATATATACACTTTCACATTCATCACATCGGCCATTAGGCCTTGTCACATATATATACACTTTCACATTCATCACATCGGCCATTAGGCCTTGTCACATATATACACTTTCACATTCATCACATCGGCCATTAGGCCTTATCACATATATACACTTTCACATTCATCACATCGGCCATTAGGCCTTATCACATATATACACTTTCACATTCATCACATCGGCCATTAGGCTTTATTACATATATATACACTTTCACATTCATCACATCGGCCATTAGGCCTTATCACATATATACACTTTCACATTCATCACATCGGCCATTAGGCCTTATCACATATATACACTTTCACATTCATCACATCGGCCATTAGGCCTTATCACATATATATACACTTTCACATTCATCACATTGGCCATTCGGTCTTATCACATATACTATCAAGTACACACTTTGTCTTGGCCGAATCTACATCAATCATTTTCCAATGAATAATTCAATTTCACGCCATACTATCATTTCATATTCGAATACTCAGAAACTTACAATTTCACAAATTTTAATATCAAAGATCCATCTAACACTCAATATCATCAATAGCTTATGAGCAGCTAAAACAAGTTTTATCCATGTTTACAACAAAATCACATATTCACTATGAGCTGTTTTCCTGAGCAATGGTCACTAAATTATTTATAACCGGAGCTACAAGTCTCCAAATCACTTGCCGTTAATTTTCCATGAATATAGACTCGTATATCTTCCATCCATAAATTTTTCAGAATTTTAGGTTTGGCCAATCAATACCAGATTTTTCTTAAAATTTCCCCTGTTTCACTGTTTGACTAATCTGACCAGTCTTCACTACGAATCAAATTCTCATTGTACAGAATTCAAAGTATGTTCTATTTGATTTCATTTGAAACTAGACTCATTAAGGAGTCTAAGCATATAAATTTTATCTTGTAACCATTTTTGTACAAATTATAGTGATTTTCTTAAAACAGAACAGGGGATTTCGGAGTTATTCTAACACTGTCTCACACAACTTTAAATATCTCTTTATAGGAAATTTCTTTGCTTACACGGTCTCTTTTATAAGAAACTAGACTAATTAAGCTTTTATTACATATTTTATTCAGCCTATAATTCCACACCAAACATTTATAGTGATTTTCTAAAATCACGTTACTGCTGCTGTCCTAAGCAAATTATTACAATTTGCTCTTAAATTTCCAAGTCCAAACACTTAGGAACTTACCATTTGAGTTTAAGACATATCATGGCCACATCATATCTTATTAAATCAACTCATTATTTCCTATTATAATTGAATTTACTCAACATTTAATCACTTAAAACTTACCTCGGATGTGGTCGAACGATTTCATGGCTATTCGATCACTTTTTCCTTCCCTTATCCAACTTTGGTCCTCTAAGCTCTTGAGCTAATTCAAACAAATTTAACTTATTAAAGTCTCATTATGCTAGCTTATGGCGAATATGACAAGGAGTTTGATAGGTCATATGGCCACCTTTAGCTCAAACACAAAATGGTCATATGCATTTTAATCACATTGAGCAATTTAATACAATTAATCTAACATTTCCTCATGTGCACCTTTATGACCGAATACATGCAACACCAAGCTATCTATTCATTCATGTGTGCATCTTATTTAAGCATGTATATCCACAATTATGATTTCACTCAAATAATCTCATTACAACACATGGTGCTCCAACCATTATTTAAATTCAAAGCTCGGCTAGTACACATATATACACTAGCAATCAATTACTAGCATTTGCACTTCATCTTAATAGCTAGCTTAGCAAACCTTAATTTAACACATAATTCATACATATCACATTCCAAGCGTTCACTCAATTCTATCACTTAAAACACACACATTACTCAATAACTTCATAGTTCAAATTCGGCAACTACACCACTAATATTCAAAATCATATTCGGCCTTAGTACTCCCTTGTTAGCCGATTTTTCTTCATTTAGCAACTAAAATAATAAACTACAACATTTAAATTCATCTTATTCTTCTCCCATTTGACCGAATGAACATTTATCAAATGAAAATTCAACTAAACAACAACATCTTTCTTTCTAAAATGTATATACACTCATACGGCAACATTCAATTTATACTTTTCAACCATGAACTCTACTCATTCAAACATCATTTAAGCCACTTAACAAATAATTAACATCTTTCAAAAAAACTTATCAAAATGACATCAATTTAGCACTTGCCGAATGGACATTTGTCTATTGATGCATGAAATTAAACCATGGGTTAAATAAGCTATGCACTTATCAATCTAATCTCATAGTCAATTAAAAAGAAAATCACAATGCATACCTTAAACTAGGATAGCCATGGCCGACTACCTTGGTTTTTCCTCTTCAATATTCCCTTTCCCACATTCGGCCATCAAGAAGAAAGATGAGCATGCATTTTTTTTGTTTCCTTTTTGTTATCTTTTATGGTTTTACTAATTAATTTACTTTAAAAATAAAGCCATCACTTATTATAATACTAAAACAAAACATATATTATACACCAACCATCACTCATGGCCGGCCACAAAAAATTTTGGTGCATTTGACATGCAACTCCCTCATATCCTCACTTCATGCATTATTTGGTACTTTAAATTTTACCTATCACACTTTCAATTTTTATCACATGAGTCCTGTCTTAAAAATTTCACATATAAATAACCAAATCAAAGCATGAAACTTTCCCACATGATTTACACATATAATAAACACAGAATTTAACGGTTAATTATTTTTTTTTTGACTCGGTTTTGTGGTCCCGAAACCACTTTCCGACTAGGGTCACATTAGGGGTGTCACATGCTATTACTCCAGCCCGTGGTCAAGGCTGTTAATAGGCACGGGTGTTTAGTCTACCTGTGTAAATCGTGCTTCGATCTTGCCAAATGGACACGACTGTGTGCCACGCCCGTGTGAGGAAGTCCAAGTCGTGTTGATTTCCCACGTGGGCCCATTTTCTCCGTTTTTAGCTCGTTTCTTGCTCTTTTTACTCTTCTATGCTCACCTAAGTATAAAACATGAAATTAAAGAATTAGAAGCATCGAATTCACCAAATCTAAGGAGAATTCATCCATAAATGTGCGAAGCATGGGATAAAAATATGTATAAATTACAGTTCATCAAATACCCCCACACTTAAGCGTTTGCTTGTCCTCAAGCAAAATCCTCAACTCACAATGAAAATAAATTCTTTTCAATTTATAATCCCTGTCAATAATATCTCAAAATAATCCCTAAGTGATCATACATTGAAAATTCAACTAAAAGTACATCAAAGTTTCAACATTCCAAGTTCAGCATTTTATCATGAAAACATAGGTGTCCCCCCTCATCTAAATAATCAACTTTGATTAAAATATCACAGAGTTTAACATCTTCACTAAAGGTTCACTCAAATCACTCGAGGTGTTTAAGGGCATCAAATAAAGCACTCATTAGTCAATATGAAAAGTTATTACCATAGGCTTGCTTGAAAATCAAATCTCCACCACTATATATTAAGATGACACATCAATCAAAAAGGTCTTTAGAGGGTTGTAGTGTGGCTTTGGTTAGGGGGTGTGGTCACAAGCTGAAAGAAAATTTTAGAATTGAGATTGAATTGAAAAATTACCTACCTAGAAAAATAACTAGTCATCAGTTGAAAACAAGTGAGCTTCTTCTCAGTTGAATAACTAGTCATCAGTTGAAAAATTACTACTAAAATGTATGTAAGTATTGTATTTTTTTCACAAGATAAATAACATAGAACTTTGAAGAATAAAACATAGCTAAGCAATTAATTCAAATCAAATCTCGACAAAAATAGGGATCAAATTAGGGGATTTCAACAATAATGGGTTATGGGTTAATATTGAGGGTAAATCAATTAATGGCTTGTTAGGCTCAAAGGGGTTTACTAAGTGTTAATTATGAAGGTAGACTTTTGTGGAGTGAGTGGGTTAAACTTAAGTGCCTTTATCATCTCGACATATCAAATCAAATGCTGTGGTCTTGACATGCATAATCAAGCAAGTTCCCGAATAACAAATCTATACTGATATACTCAAAGCAACAATAAAAGTGAGATGAAAGAAATAGATGCTCTAAAGGCTCAAGATCTCACAAAAATTACGGCTTTTGGATGTTTAAACCTGTGAATTTCAATTCAAAGTGATACCTAAACTTGGGGAAAATAACCTAAAAGTTTTAAATTCTCAAAAATCAACTCATCATGCTTGATTCTCTAATGTCTCAAAGTTTAAACGATCAATGCATAAATGCCTATGTATTAATTCAAGACATATCAATAAAAATCATAACTTAATTAGAATTCATTCTAATAGTGGTATGAGAAGATCACATGAGAACGAGACAAAATTCAGGGATTTCTGATAATGATATAAAAGACCCCCTCACACTGAAGATGTACATTGCACTCAATGTACAAAGTTAGGTTCATGATGATATAGATATAAGATCATAAGATAAGGAGAGAAGTGAAATTTCCTGAATCATGGGACTCCTTGAAATGGAGTTATGGAGAATAATCGACCAAAGGAAATGATAAGATTGGAGGAGGATACTCCGGTGGTGGTAGAGGTTGGGTTCCACAACCACATTGTCCATCGAAGAGGTTATCGTGGTGGTCGGGCAGGACATGGTAGTCGTGGAGAACCTTTTCCAATGGAGTGTCATGTTCCTAAGTGATGGTGAGCTTTGGAGCTCTTAATAACTGTGATAAAATCAAGAACTTTTTTAGGAGATAAATAGGGGCAGAAATACTTGTAAAGAAATAGCCGAAAGCATAATTTGTTCAATATAAATTATAAAACCTAAATACTAAAAATAAGCTTAAAGAGGGATAAAATAAAAAATAGTCTTAAAATGATAAAAGTAAAAACATAAAAAATAATAATAAATAAAAGTTTTTAAACATCTTCATCGCTAGATGGTTCGCGGGGTGGGGTAGCGATAAGATGTGGAAGTGCTGGCAAATCTGATGTAGAGTTGCATCAATGTGATCAAAGCATTGAAAACATTGCTGCTCAAATTGTGTAAGGCACTCAGAGATGTCAGACAGTGAAGCTGCCGCATGAACTGGACGATGAGGGGGTGGTGGCTGAGTCGGAGGGTCCTTCTGACGTAGAGGGACATCATTAGTAATGTCCTCTGGGTCCTCCTCCTCGGTGGACTGGATGAGGCAGTACTGAGGAGGCTAAGTGCCACGTCATTTCTCGATCATCCTCATATGTAGCATGCTCGAGATACCCTATGGGGATATCTGGCCGATGAGAGTGAAGGAGGACGATTGTGCCACTGTGTTGAGGAGCCCAAAGTGCCGAGCCAATTGAGTCACATATGGCCCGATAGAGATGACTCTTCTCCTGTGTTGCTCCATCTAATGGTGGATGGCGAGGGCAATGAAGTAGGCAAGGTCGAAAACATACCCGTTCGCCATGCTCTACAAGAAATAGGCGTTGTGAGTGTTAACGATGCCGGTGCTCTCTCGTCGTCCAGTCAGAGTGTGGGCCAAGATGGCGTGTAGGTATCGCAGGGATGGGGTGAGAGCAGATGCCTTAGAGCGACTAGGATCATAGGTTGCCAAGACAGGGACGAGGTTGTGACAGCCCTAAATTGACCCTAGTCAGAAAGTGGTTTCGGGACCGCTAAACCGAGTCGTAAAAATAATTAACCGTCATAGTTGATGCTCATTATATGTACATATGCATGTGTGAAAATTTCATGTTTGGATTTTGTTAATTGTAAGTGAATTTTATCAAATAGGACTTGTGTGAGAAAATTTAGAAATGTGCTAGGCAAATGTAAAGTGGTCTATTAATGCATGTTGTGAAAATGATGGGTTTGCATGTCAATTTACCCAAAATTTAAGCATGGTGGCCGGCCATGCTAGGAGTGGAAACATGTTGCAAACATGTTGGGTTAGTGGTTATGTTAGAAAGAATAGAATAAGGAAAGAAAAAAAAAAAAGGGAATATGATGAAAACAAAGGAAAAAAAAATGTGTCCGTCCTTTCACATTTTTCTTCCTTGGCCGAATGTTCTAAGAAGAAGGGGGGGAAGAGCTTGAGAAAATCAGCTATGGTAGTTTGCTAGACTAAGGTATGTTTGATGTTGTCCATGAGATTCATGCATGTTTTTAGTTGTTAGTTTGAGTTCTACCTAGCCCATGGTTTAAATCTTTGCTATGAGAAGGGGATGATATTCGGCCATAGGTGTTGTCTTCTTGGTTGATGTTTGATGTTTGATGTTGTGGTGATGAGGCATGAAGATGAGTTAAGTTTCGGCTAAGGTGGATTTGTGTTGATGTCATTTGCATGCTAAGTGTGAAGCTTTGTAATGATACATGTGTATGGTGCTTTTGATGTTGTGAATGGAAGTAGAGGAAAAGTAAAAGAAAATTTATGTAGAAATATGATATATGTGGATTTATAGGATGTTACAAATATATGTGAAGCCATGCTAGATTAGGAAAAATTCAGTCAAGTGTTCATGAGATGAAATTTTGTGTTTAGGTGAATTAAAGATGACAATATAGTTGATATTATATATATATATATGTATGCATATTCGGCCATCAAATTAAGAGCATAGGCTATGATGAGTCTAAGCTTTGTACATTCGGCCATATATATATATATATGCATGTGTGATTGGATTATTGATAGTAGGGCGATAGCATATGGTTATTAGCCGAATAGCTAAGAGCATAAGGTAGCAAGATAAAAATTTTACCATGCCGTTCTGTATGTCCTAAAATCATTAAAATGTGAATACCCATATATGTAGCAAAGCGGTTGAATGAGTTAATTTATTTGTTTAAGCTCAAGATCCTAAAGGAGGCGTCCAACAAGGGAAATCGAAGGTCATCGAGTAGCCGACTTGGAATTATTTTACCCAACACAAGGTAAGTCATTAAGCATATAGTTGGTATTGATTTAAATGATCGTAATACCTATGCAATTGTGTTTAATGAGATGAAATGTATACAAATGTATATGTATGTAGAGATGAAATTGTCGAATGTAAAAAGGAAGTGAAGCGTATATAGTGGCTGGTTTTCGGCACTAAGTGTGCGGGCAATAAGTGTTCACGGTTGTGAGATTGGCACTAAGTGTGCGGGCTTGAAATGCATGGCACTAAGTGTGCAAGTTTAAAGTACATGGCACTAAGTGTGCGTGGTTGATTATTAAGCACTATGTGTGCGAACCCAATATAT
The DNA here is from genome assembly GCF_025698485.1 of Gossypium arboreum. Classification (NCBI taxonomy): domain Eukaryota; kingdom Viridiplantae; phylum Streptophyta; class Magnoliopsida; order Malvales; family Malvaceae; genus Gossypium; species Gossypium arboreum. Next base: position 72,043,186 of record NC_069081.1, read on the forward strand.
ATATTTCTATCAATTATTTATATTAAGGGTGCGACCTTACCGAGTCGATTTCGGACAGCGGAAAGGGTGAGTACCTTGAGTTCATGGCTAATAGGTGCTATGTTTATATTTGGAGTTGAGCGTGGTAAGTTTGAACCTATGTGATGATTATAATTGAAGTCACGTACATAAGGTTCATCGTGGAATAGATGGAAGTTCGCTTAGTTGTATGATTGTAACGAAAATAAAATGGTGTATGGAAATGCCTCAATTATTTTATTGAATAGCGTATGAAATGTCAATGTAGGACTAGGAATGAGATTGAATCGTAAGGTCTAATAAACTATGGCATAGTTCGGTATGGATGGAATACTTAGCCTCATTTCGTTGTTTCCTCTTGTGAAAATTTTATTAATGGATGGTAGTGTAATGCTTATGACTTACAGAGTTATATACTCATTCGGTGTTTGCTTGTCACCCATTTTAGGTTTCTTGGACTAGACTTTTTGCGTATTCGGGACCGTCATCGAAGTCATCACACTGACTAGCAACTTTTTGGTATCTTCTTCTTAGATGGTCTAAGAGAACATTTCGGCATGTATAGGCTATTATGTTTGTTTGAACTTTGGTATGTAAAACTTTGGATAGCCATGCGAAAATGGCTTATATACGTTTTTAGCATTGTACTATAATCGTTTGTATGTTGATCACTAAGAGGTATGGAAATGTTTGGGAACGATTAGCCATTGGAATGGTTAACCATGATTATACTTTGTGCTATGTATGCAAAAAGGGCTAATTGAATCATGGAAACTATGAAATAGGTAAAGTCTACCTTAAAGGCAGATGCTGACAGCAGCAGCGATGTGGACGTGAAAAATCACTAAAAATAGTAGGAATGGAATTAAATAGTGAATAAATTATGTAAATTAACCTTGATGAATCTACTTTCATATGGAAGAAACGAAACGGTCATATGAGTTGTATGTTAAGAGATATTTAGGTTTTCGTGAAACAGGGCCAGAACGGTTTCTGGATTCCCTGTTCCGACTTTGGAAATTCATTATAAATTAACCTGAGACATTTATAAGTCATGCCATATATGTATAGATTCCTTTTTGAGTCTACTTTCTATAGAAACAAACGACATCAGTATTGAAGCCCTGTACAGGGAGATATCGAGGTCGTAATGCATGAAGGTCAGTGTAGTCGCACCCTAGAACAGGGGAGACTTTAACTAATAAACTGTACTAATTGGCCCGACCAAAAATTCTAGAAAAACATTTGTAGATGGATATATGAGTCTAGTTTCAGGGAAAAATCACGAAACTGATTTTCGAGTTGTAGAACTCAAGATATGATTTTTAAGGTGACAGTGACACAGTTAGCCAACTGTCTGGAAATTTTTTTTTTAGGAATGGTGAAATTAAGTGAACGAAGTCTGTTAACCCCTCGTGTCCGATCCCGGCGACGGTCTCGGGTACGGGGTGTTACAATTTTATTAGTATCAGAGCTATGGTTTAGTCGGTTCTAGGATTACCATAGCGAGTATGAGTCTAGCTATACATGCCTTAATGTTAGTGCTTAATAATATGATGACTTCTGACGGTTAAAATTTTTGTTTTGATTAGCAAATGGAACCCGGGGTAGAGAGACCCTTAGCGGATGACGTTGAAAGTGTAGCGGCTGCTCCTGTGCAAGGGACACCGCCTGTTGAACCTCAGTCATCTGCAAATAATCAGGATGAGGGGGCAAAACAAGCCTTCTTCACCATGATGAATGAGTGGGTCGCGCAATATGCCCGAACCATTCCGGCTGTCCAACCATTCCCGAATTTGAATAATCCACCCCAAGAGCCCGTAATGCCATCGATTCTCGATCCCGTGAGGCTGAGTAAACCACCAGACTTGATTAGGAAGCGCGAGCCGAGGAGTTCAAGGCCATAGTTATTGATGATGCCGAAAGGGCCGAGTTCTGGCTTGATAACACCATTCGGGTGTTCGATGAACTATCATGCACACCCGATGAATGTCTAAAGTGTGCTATATCCTTGTTGCGAGACTCACCTACTACTTGGTGGAGGACCTTGATTTCCATAGTCCCAAACGAACGAGTTACTTGGGATTTCTTCCGGTGAATTTCAAAGAAATATATTAGTCAACGGTTCATCGATCAAAAGCGTAAGGAATTCTTGGAACTCAAGCAAGGTCGTATGACAAGATCTCGAATCTGAACATGAGTTCGTAAGATTCATCGGTATGCCCGGAGTGTGTGGCTGATGAGGTTGCTATGTGCAAGAGATTTGAAGAAGGATTGAATGAAGATTTAAAGCTACTAGTGGGTATTTTGGAGATAAAAGAATTCGTAACACTAGTTGAGCGAGCCTGCAAGGCGGAAGAACTTGGAAAGGAGAAGAAGAAGGCTGAATTTGAAGCTAGAGACTATCGTAAAAGATCGATGGGTAGAGCTCCATTCTCGGCTGTAAAGAAGTTCAGGGAGGACACTATTAAATCGAGGTCGACTGCGGGAATTTCCATTAGAGCACGACCATCGACGGACTCCCGAGCTATTTCGGTAGCTAGTGTGGGCAATAATCGCCAAGAGAAACCTGAATGCCCCTAATGTGGAAGACGACACATAGGTGAATGTTGGGGTAAGTCTACTAACAGGGCCTGCTACGGATGCGGTTCGAAGGACCACTTCATTAGAGATTGCACGGAACTTGATGAGAAGAATAGGATGCAAGGTGCAAGACCTAGTGGAATGACAGCTAGAGGTAGACCACCGAGAATTTTAGGAGGTAGGGGTGATAGTCGAGAGGGCCTCGACACGGCTGTTCGATCCGAGACCAGTACTCTGCTAGGGCATATGCCATCCGTGCACGAGAGGAAGCATCCTCTCCTGATGTTATCACTGGTACTTTCACTCTTTTTGACACTAATGTAATTGCATTAATCGACCCCAGCTCTACTTATTCTTATGTATGTGAGACTTTAGCATCCAGTAAGACTCTGCCTATTGAGTCTACTGAGTTCGTAATTCGAGTGTCAAATCCTTTGGGTCAATATGCGCTTGTTGACAAAGTGTGTAAGAGATGCCCTCTAATGATCCGAGAATCCTGTTTTCCGGCCGATTTGATGCTTTTACCATTTGATGAATTTGATGTTATTCTTGGTATGGACTGGTTGACCGTATATGACGCAGTGGTGAGTTGCAAAAGAAAAACCATTGATTTAAGGTGCGCAAATAACGAGATAATCCGAGTTGAGTCTACGGACTTAAAAGGGTTGCCAGCTGTAATATCATCAATGTTGGCTCAGAAATATGTAAGAAAAGGGTGCGAAGCATACCTTGCATATGTACTTGATGACAAAGAGTTAGAAAAGAAACCCGAATCTGTGCCGGTGGTTTGTGAATACCCGGACGTTTTTCCCGAAGAATTACCGGGTTTACCACCTGTTCGAGAGGTAGAGTTTGGCATTGAGCTTGTACCTGGGACTACGCCGATTTCGATAGCTCCGTATCGTATGGCACCAACTGAGTTAAAAGAGTTGAAAGCTCAGTTGCAAGAATTGACTGATAGAGGTTTCGCTCGACCAAGTTTCTCACCTTGGGGTGCACCAGTATTGTTTTTGAAAAAGAAGGACGGAACCATGAGGTTGTGCATCGGCTATCGTCAGCTGAACAAAGTGACAATAAAGAATAAATATCTGTTACCGCGTATTGATGATTTGTTTGATCAACTAAAGGGAGCCTCAGTGTTTTCAAAGATAGATTTGAGATCGGGTTATTATCAGTTGCGGATTCAAGATTCGGATATACCCAAAACTGCTTTCAGAATGAGATACGACCACTACGAATTCTTAGTGATGCCGTTTGGGCTCACTAATGCCCCTGCGGTATTTATGGATTTGATGAATCGGATCTTCAGACAGTATTTGGACCGATTAGTAGTTGTGTTCATTGACGACATCTTGGTCTACTCAAGAGATGAGACCGAACATCTTTGAGCACCGAGATTAGTGTTGCAAATTTTACGGATAAGCGGTTATATGCTAAGTTCGAGAAGTGTGAGTTCGGTTAAGAGAGGTTAGCTTCTTGGGCCATGTGGTATCTACATCGGTATTCGAGTTGACCGAACAAAATTTCAGCCATACTTAACTGGAAGCCTCGAGAAATATTACTAAGGTTCGGAGCTTTTTGGGACTCATGGGTTACTACCGACGGTTTGTAAAAGGTTTCGATGATAGCCACACCCATGACGAAGCTACTTCAAAAAGATATTAAGTTCGAATGGACGGAAAAATGTCAGAAAAGTTTTGATCAACTGAAAACTTATTTGACTGAAGCCCCAATTTTAGTGCAGCCCGAATCAGGCAAAGAGTTTGTCATCTATAATGACACCTCCCTACTTGGGTTAGGTTGCGTGTTGATGCAAGAAGGTCGAGTTGTGGACTATGCGTCGAGACAATTAAAGCCACATGAGAAAAATTATCTGACCCATGATCTCGAATTAGCTGCCATCGTATTCGCCTTGAAAATATGGCGACATTACTTATTTGGTGAGAAGTGCCATGTATTTTCGGATCACAAAAGTCTCAAATATTTGATGACTCAAAGAGACTTAAATCTGCGACAAAGACGTTGGCTTGAGTTGTTGAAAGATTATGAGCTGGTCATTGATTATCACCCGGGAAAGGCTAATGTGGTTGCGGACGCCTTAAGCCGGAAATCACTGTTTGCTTTACGAGCAATGAATGTACACTTGTCTGTTCTACCCGACAATGTGTTAGTAGCCAAATTAAAGGCCAAACCATTATTGATTCATCAAATTCGTGAAGCTCAGAAAGTCGACGATGAGTTGGTTGCAAGACAGGCTGAATGTGTTCCGAATATGGAATCAGAGTTTCAAATTGATAATGACGATTGTTTGAGGTTCAGAAGTCGTTTGTGTGTTCCAAGAAATTCAGAACTCATTTCGATGATTCTGAATGAGGCTTATTGTAGCCGAATGTCGATTCACCCGGGGAGTACGAAAATGTACAACGATCTGAGACGTCAGTTTTGGTGGCATGGTATGAAACGAGACATTTCCGATTTTGTTTTGAAGTGTTTAATATGTCAGCAAGTAAAGGCGGAACATCAAGTGCCTACGGGTTTACTTCAGCCGATCATGATACCTGAATGGAAATGGGATCGAGTCACGATGGATTTTGTGTCTGGGTTGCCATTGTCGACAAGTAAGAAAGATGCGATTTGGGTTGTTGTTGATAGACTGACTAAGTCAGCTCATTTTATCCCCGTACGTACGGATTTTTCATTGGATAAACTAGCTGAATTGTATGTTTCTCAGATTGTGAGATTACACGGGGTACCGATTTCTATTGTGTCGGATAGAGATCCGAGATTCACCTCACGATTTTGGAAGAAATTTCAAGAAGCCTTGGGTACCAAGTTGCATTTTAGCACCGCTTTTCACCCCCAAACCGATGGTCAATCCGAGTGGATAATTCAGATACTTGAGGATATGTTGAGATGTTGCATCCTCGAGTTTAGTGGTTCATGGGAACGGTATTTACCTTTGATTGAATTCACTTACAACAATAGTTTTCAGTCAAGTATTAAGATGGCACCTTACGAGGCTTTGTATGGTCGAAAATGCCGTACACCATTGTTTTGGACCGAGCTCGGTGAAAGTAAAATTTTGAGTGGATTTGATTAAAGATCTTTGAGCAGAAAGTAAAATAATTCGTGAAAGTCCGAAGGCGCCACGCATCGTCGTAAATCGTATGCGGATTTAAAACGAAAGGATATCGAGTATCGTGGGAGACAAAGTGTTTCTTAAGGTCTCACCTTGGAAAAAGATACTCAGATTTGGCCGTAAGGGCAAACTAAGTCCGAGGTTCATTGGGCGCATTGAAATCTCCGAACGAATTGGTCCAGTTGCGTTTAGATTGATCTTGCCCCGAACTTGAAAGGATTCATAACGTTTTTCATGTTTCGATGCTCGACGCTACCGATCCGATCCTTCGCATGTAATAAACCCCTCCGAGATTGAAATTCAAGCCGATATGAGTTATGAAGAAGAACCGATCCGTATCCTAGCTCGTGAAGTGAAAGAGTTGCGAAACAAAAGGGTTCCGTTAGTGAAAGTGTTATGGCTCAAACACGGAATGGAAGAAGCTACTTGGGAACCTGAGAACTCTATGAAAGAGCGATACCCAAACCTATTTACCGGTAAGATTTTTGGGGACGAAAATTTCTTAAGTGGGGGAGAGTTGTGACAGCCCTAAATTGACCCTAGTTGGAAAGTGGTTTCGGGACCGCTAAACCGAGTCGTAAAAATAATTAACCGTCATAGTTGATGCTCATTATATGTACATATGCATGTGTGAAAATTTCATGTTTGGATTTTGTTAATTGTAAGTGAATTTTATCAAATAGGACTTGTGTGAGAAAATTTAGAAATGTGCTAGGCAAATGTAAAGTGGTCTATTAATGCATGTTGTGAAAATGATGGGTTTGCATGTCAATTTACCCAAAATTTAAGCATGGTGGCCGCCATGCTAGGAGTGGAAACATGTTGCAAACATGTTGGGTTAGTGGTTATGTTAGAAAGAATAGAATAATGAAAGAAAAAAAGGGAATATGATGAAAACAAAGGAAAAAAAAAATGTGTCCATCCTTTCACATTTTTCTTCCTTGGCCGAATGTTCTAAGAAGAAGGGGGGGAAGAGCTTGAGAAAATCAGCTATGGTAGTTTGCTAGACTAAGGTATGTTTGATGTTGTCCATGAGATTCATGCATGTTTTTAGTTGTTAGTTTGAGTTCTACCTAGCCCATGGTTTAAATCTTTGCTATGAGAAAGGGATGATATTCGGCCATGGGTGTTGTCTTCTTGGTTGATGTTTGATGTTGTGGTGATGAGGCATGAAGATGAGTTAAGTTTCGGCTAAGGTGGATTTGTGTTGATGTCATTTGCATGCTAAGTGTGAAGCTTCGTAATGATACATGTGTATGGTGCTTTTGATGTTGTGAATAGAAGTAGAGGAAAAGTAAAAGAAAATTTATGTAGAAATGTGATATATGTGGATTTATAGGATGTTACAAATATATGCGAAGCCATGCTAGATTAGGAAAAATTCAATCAAGTGTTCATGAGATGAAGTTTTGTGTTTAGGTGAATTAAAGATGATAGTATAGTTGATATTATATATATATTTGTATGCATATTCGGCCATCAAATTAAGCGCATAGGTGATGATGAGTCTAAGCTTTGTACATTCGGCCATATATATATATATGCATGTGTGATTGGATTATTGATAGTAGGGCGATAGCATATGGTTATTAGCCGAATAGCTAAGAGCATAAGGTAGCAAGATAAAAATTTTACCATGCCGTTCCGTATGTCATAAAATCATTAAAATGTGAATACCCATATATGTAGCAAAGCGGTTGAATGAGTTAATTTATTTGTTTAAGCTCAAGATCCTAAAGGAGAGGCGTCCAACAAGGGGAAATCGAAGGTCATCGAGTAGCCGACTTGGAATTATTTTACCCAACACAAGGTAAGTCATTAAGCATATAGTTGGTATTGATTTAAATGATTGTAATACCTATGCAATTGTGTTTAATGAGATGAAATGTATACAAATGTATATGTATGTAGAGATGAAATTGTCGAATGTAAAAAGGAAGTGAAGCGTATATAGTGGCTGGTTTTCGGCACTAAGTGTGCGGGCAATAAGTGTTCACGGTTGTGAGATTGGCACTAAGTGTGCGGGCTTGAAATGCATGGCACTAAGTGTGCGAGTTTAAAGTACATGGCACTAAGTGTGCGTGGTTGATTATTAAGCACTATGTGTACGAACCCAATATATATATTTCTATCAATTATTTATATTAAGGGTGCAACCTTACCGAGTCGATTTCGGACAGCGGAAAGGGTGAGTACCTTGAGTTCATGGCTAATAGGTGCTATGTTTATATTTGGAGTTGAGCGTGGTAAGTTTGAACCTATGTGATGATTATAATTGAAGTCACGTACATAAGGTTCATCGTGGAATAGATGGAAGTTCGCTTAGTTGTATGATTGTAACGAAAATAAAATGGTGTATGGAAATGCCTCAATTATTTTATTGAATAGCGTATGAAATGTCAATGTAGGACTAGGAATGAGATTGAATCGTAAGGTCTAAGAAACTATGGCATAGTTCGGTATGGATGGAGTACTTAGCCTCATTTCGTTGTTTCCTCTTGTGAAAATTTTATTAATGGATGGTAGTGTAATGCTTATGGCTTAGAGAGTTATATACTCATTCGGTGTTTGCTTGTCACCCATTTTAGGTTTCTTGGACTCGACTTTTTGCGTATTCGGGACCATCATCGAAGTCATCACACCGACTAGCAACTTTTTGGTATCTTCTTCTTAGATGGTCTAAGAGAACATTTCGGCATGTATAGGCTATTATGTTTGTTTGAACTTTAGTATGTAAAACTTTGGATAGCCATGCGAAAATGGATTATATACGTTTTTAGCATAGTACTATAATCGTTTGTATGTTGATCACTAAGAGGTATGGAAATTTTTGGGAACGATTAGCCATTGAAATGGTTAACCATGATTATACTTTGTGCTATGTATGCAAAAAGGGCTAATTGAATCATGGAAACTATGAAATAGGTAAAGTCTACCTTAAAGGCAGATGCTGACAGCAGCAGCGATGTGGATGTGAAAAATCACTAAAAATAGTAGGAATGGAATTAAATAGTGAATAAATTATGTAAATTAACCTTGATGAATCTACTTTCATATGGAAGAAACGAAACGGTCATATGAGTTGTATGTTAAGAGATATTTAGGTTTTCGTGAAACAGGGCCAGAACGGTTTTTGGATTCCCTATTCCGACTTTGGAAATTCATTACAAATTAACCCGAGACATTTAGAAGTCATTCCATATATTTATAGATTCCTTTTTGAGTCTAGTTTCTATAGAAACAAACGGCATCAGTATTGAAGCCCTGTACATGGAGATATCGAGGTCGTAATGCATGAAGGTCAGTGTAGTCACACCCTGGAACAGGGGAGACTTTAACTAATAAAATGTACTAATTGGCCCGACTAAAAATTCTAGAAAAAAACTTTTAGATGAATATATGAGTCTAGTTTCATGGAAAAATCACGAAACTGATTTTCGAGTTGTAGAACTCAAGATATGATTTTTAAGGTGACAGTGACGCAGTTAGCCAGCTGTCTGGAAATTTTTTTTTTATGAACGGTGAAATTAAGTGAACGATGTCTGTTAACCCCTCGTGTCCGACCCCGGCGACAGTCTCGGGTACGGGGTGTTACAGAGGTCCTTCAATGGATGTGGCGATGGAGAGTGTCGAGTACATTATCGTCCATGAACTCCTCCTTGTATAGCCCAAGTGCAATCCCAAACTCCAGTACGCTCAACTGGCGCACTAGACCACCAAGGTGAAACTGGACCGTTCTAGGATCATCGAAGTTTGTCATGACGATTTGAAGATGGAAGGTCGAGCAGAGTTCCATTGTGAGCTCGAGGTATGTCGGCTTGATGATCTCAAAGAAGAGCCCTCATGGTTCAGTCGTCAGGAGGGCTCGGACTGCGTCAGCCATCTAAATTTGTTCAAGCGCGGCCCAGTCAATGTAGCGGCCCACACCTAGGGGTCGAGCCCATAATATTTGAAATAACTCCTCTTGGGGTTCTAAGAGAAACTTAAGAAAAGGGTGTCTGATCTCCGCGGTAGGACCCGAGGATGACGTTTATCCTTTCCTTTTCTTGGAAGCGGGGACAGTGGTTTTCTTACCACGATTTGACATGATATATTTGTAAGACAAACGAAGAATATAACATAAACTAACCAAATCAAGAAGTAATCATGAATGTAGTTAAGTTAACCAATCCAACCAACTGAACAATACTCAGCAGTTTTATCTAGATAATAGAAGTTTATATAGCAAATGACGTAAGAAAAGCATGATTATTTTCAACATGAAATGAATGAAATAGACTCTATGGGAACACAAGAAAGAAAAAATGTACCGGAAAGCATTGACTAATAATGGCAAAGACTAAAAGCATATTTCTATAGTGAGAACTATGAATATTCATAAAAAATTAGCCAAATAACACCATAAGAATCATAAAATTAGTAAAAGAGATGAAGAAAATAGAGATAAAAGAGTAAACAAACGCAATATATTGGTGGAGAGAGGAGCTTGGGTCGTCTGAGGAGAGCTATCAGCCAGCCACGGGCGTGGGGGTGGGGGCTTGTGAAGTTGTAGCGGCTAGGGTTAGGGATTTTAAGGAAGGGGATGATGAATAGTAAGGGGTTTATATAGATTTTGGGGCACACGGCCGTGGGGCACGCCCGTGTGTCCTAATTATTGCCCGTGTGTTTTGCAATTGTTCAAATTTGGGCACGTTTGAAACCGCACATGCCCGTGCTCTTTGGGCGTGTTAGTGCACATGGCCGTGTCGCACGACCGTGTCCAACTTCGTTCGCTTCTCCCATGCCCGTGGTCTTATGCGCACGCCCATGTTGTTTTATCAGTCTTGAGCATGGGTGGTGAGCACAGACGTGTCGCATGCTCGTTCTAAATTCTCAGTTTCAACCACGGTTTCTAGACATGGGCGTGGCATTAATTCAATATCAAACTCTACCTCCCGAACAGGTGGCAAACCCGGTAATTCTTCAAGAAACACATCCAAATAGTCGCACACAACAGGTATTGATTTAATGTTTCTTTCGGCCAGTTTACTATCAAGCACATATGCAAAGTAAGTTTTGTAGCCTTTTCTCACATATTTCTGAGCTAACATCGAAGAAATCACTACTGGTAACCCATTCAGATCATTAGATTCAATCCAAATAATCTCATCATTCTGGCACCGTAAATCAATAGTATTTCTTTTACAATTTATAATAGTATCATGCAAAGTCAACCAGTCCATACCTAAAATTATGTCGAACTCATCAAATAGCAACAACATCAAATCAGCCAGAAAGCATGAATCGCGAACCATCAAAGGACAATTCTTACACACTTTGTCAACCATAACACACCGACCCAAGGGGTTTGACACTCTAATCACAAACTCAATAGACTCAACAGGTAAAGTCTTACTGAATACTAATGTTTCACACATATAAAATTTTATTTTATTATTATTTTGAGGTTCATGATATGATTGCATGATTGTGTGAAAATTTCGTGATGAAATTTTATGCATAAAGTGCTTAAGTTGAGATTAGGGACTAAATCGAATAATTTGCAAAACTTGCTTTATAGAAGTTTTTAGTATGAAATTGTTTTGGAATATTAATTAGGAGGGTTTAAATAAGACATGGAGAAAATAGGACAGGTAGATTATATTTATGAATAGTGAAAGGTCAGGTAAAAAAGAAGGTAAGTGAGTAAAGAAGAAGGTAGAAAATGAGAAGTAAAGAAAGTTTATGAGGCTAGGTGACATTATGTATAATTATTCATTATGTTGAATGTTGTAATTTATTTGCTTGTTAGCTTACTAAGCCTAGTGCTTACTCTCTTTATTTTTTTTCTTTTATAGTTTTTATCAAGCCACTCAGGGATCGAAGGAAATGTCGGAGACCCAATCACACTATCGAAGAAATCACATTGGTATAGTTAGACGTTTCGTTTTGTGTATGGCATGTATAGGAACTTGGTTTCTTTTGATATGATATGATCAATGAATGATGTGTAAACACTTGCTAGTGATTAGCTAATAGAGTGGCTAATGATATACATGTTTAATAGTATGTATGATTAAGTAGTAACTATCACATGAAAACTAAGAAAAATGTGAAAGTAACTTAAAAACAAATTAAAGTATCAGAAATAACGGGATTTTGAAAAATCACAAGAAATTGTAGAGACATGGGTTGATGGTGAATAATACATGAAATTAAAGCTCGTTGTGTCTATTTTCATATGGAATAAGCAAAATAGGTAAAGGTTTTGTATTTTATAGGGTATCTGAGTTTTGGTGAAATAGGGCCAGAGCGATTTTTGGATCCCCTGTTCCAACTTTGGAAATTCACCATAAATTTTACAAAAATAATTGGGTGGTGTACTTTATATGGTTAGATAGAAACAAATGGTATAGTCATATGATTTTTTTACAGAGAGAAAAGTGGTTCGTAGTAAGTCGAGGCCAGTGCAGTCGAATTCTGAAACAGGGGTAACTTTAACTAATAAACTGTACTAATTGGCTAAGTCAAAAATTCTAGAAAAAAATTAGTAGATAGATATATGAGTCTAGTTTCAGGAAAAATTTACGGATCTTAATTTCGAGTTTTGAAACTCGATAAATGAATTTTTAAGCAACCATGACGCAGAAAAGCAGTTTATTCCAAAAATTAAAATGAGTGGTTTATAGTTGTTTAAAAGGTAAGATAAGTTTAGTAACACCTCAAGCTTGACTCCGGTGACGGTTTCGGGCGTGGGGGTGTTACAGACTAAACCGTAGCTCTGATAATAATAAAATGTAACACCCTTAACCCATATCCATAGCCGGATTAGGGTAACGAGGCATTTCCGATCAAAAACACAATTTAAAAAAATTAATTAATATATAATCAATCCAGTCAAATTCATTTATATTTAAAAATACAATCAATTCACATCATCGATTTACACCTTGCATATATAGGTCACAACGGATTTCAATTTGTTACTAACAGCATATAATGTATTTATTTGCATTGCATTATCTATTACCAACATGGTTAAACATACTTCTATTACCACTTATGTAATTATGCATATAGCCGCTAAATCATGTACACATTCTTATAATTTAATAAGCCATAATTCACATATTGAACCACTTACTTGTACGGCTTATACCATATGCAAATTAATCTTGCATGCCTTTCACTTTAACACTAATTAAAGCATTCATACAGTAGTAATCATGCATTTCCATATGCTTTATTCAAAATAAATAATCATTAATGTCTACACATACCATTTAATAATTAGATTTTTATGCATTTGACCTTAGTAAATTTAACTAGTTTAAGCATACATCATTAAAAGGTACACTTATTACATATATTAGTTATATGTCTAAATTACATATTCAAAAACAAAATATTGGTCAATATTCAGACTTTTTAAATTATTGATTACTTATTATCACTATTGACCTAACTCATACAGCAATTTCATAGTAACCATGTTTACGCGACAACCATATTATATAATCCAATAAGCAAACATATATATTTTCAAGACATTATACCATAGCCGAACCTATTAATAATGCAGATGTATAATATACACAACTTGTGACAGCCCTAAAGTGACCCTAGTCGGAAAGCGGTTTCGGGACCGCTAAACCGAGTCACCAAATTATTTGAATATGATATTTAATGTCTAAAATATGTGATTATGAATGTGTGAAAGTTTTAAGCTTCGATTTAGTAAATTGCATGTGAATTTAGTCAATAGGACTTATGTGAGAAAATTTTGAAATGTGATAGGTCAAAACATAAGGATCTATTAGTGCATGTACTAAAAAGGGGGGACTTGCAAGTCAATTTCCCCCCCTAATTAGTAGTGGCCGGCCATGACAAGTATGGTGGACCAAGTGTGATGGGCAAAAACATGTCATAAACATGTTAAGTTAGTGTTTCATGGGAGGTATGATAAAATAAGGAGCATAGGAATAAAATAATGAAAGGGAATATGATGAAAACAAAGAAAAAAAAAGTGTGTGGTTGTTCCCCCATTTTGCCGAAACTAGAAAAAAAAAAAGAGAATGGCTTCATCCTTTGGTTCTTCTTGGCCGGTTTGAAAGGAGGAAGAAGAGAGGCTTCGGTCACCTTGAGCTTAAGGGGAGGTTAGTATGTTGTGTTAAATTCTTAAGTTTTAAACTTGTTTCTAGTTAATTAGCTAATTTCTTACACAAACCATGGCAAAATTTCGAAATCTCGGTGATGGCTTGAGCATTCGGTTTTGGTTGTTGAAAGGAATGAGTTGGAGGTTGGATCATGTTAAGATTCGCCTTGTACATAAACATTAAGAGTTTGATGTTTTGTGATTTTGGAAGGTAAATAAGGTTATACACAAGATAAATACTAAGATTTTGGTTGACTTGTTTTTAGTGAGGTTCGGCCAAGGACCTTATGTGCAAGTTTATTCGGTTTATGTGCAAGTTTTAATGTGTATATTGGTTCGGCTGCTAAGCAAGGAAATAATTGTTAGTAACATAGTATCTATGCACTTATGTATATATATGTATGTACAAATAACCTATTTAGCTATGGATATCTAAGGTGTTAAATAATGAAATCCTCGACGACTTGGGTTAAATAGCATTCGGCCAAGGACTATATGGGCTTGCTAATTCGGTTTAAGTGAAGAAACTATGATAGAGAAATATGACTAAATTGTGGACTTTGACAATTTAAATGATGCATTTGACTTGTGTACCGACCTAGGACGATATGTGTTTCTATATGAAGTTAGATGGTGTTGATGAAATTCGGTAATGCATGATGTTTAAATAGTATTGAGCAAGGTCATTGTACTTAAATTTTATGACATACATGTATTGAATGGAATTGCCCAAGTGAAAAATAATTAAATGAATTTATTTGTTTAAATTAATCTCAAGAGCAAAGGGGATCTAAATCCGATAAAGGGGAGGAAAAAGTGGTCGAATAGCCATCAAAATCGTTCGACAACATCCGAGGTAAGTTTTCGAGTAACGAGACTTAGTTTACGATTTGATTAAGTCATGACGTATGAGCGTAACAAATATACGGTGATATGATGATTCTACTTGAATTTTATGTTGAGTTAATTTGTCTATACGTGTGACGGGTAGCCGTATGTACATAGAGATCGTGTCATAAAGCAAACTAAACCATGCTGTTTGTATGTGTCTAGTGAGCCGAAAATGGGATTGCTTAATACGTGACTTGTGTTTGAACTCTGATTATGAAAATGGAATATAAATGTGTCATGATTTGTTGATATGTGCATGAATGTTTGGATGATAACCGGGCTAAGTCCCGAAGGCATTTGCGCTAGTGACTAGTTCCGTGCTAAGTCCGAAGGCATTTGTGCGAGTTACTATATCCGGCTAAGTCCGAAGGCATTCGACGAGTTACTATATCCGGCTATGTCCGAAGGCATTCGAGCGAGTAGCTATATCCGTTAAATCAAGGTACGTGGCTTGGGAATGAGCGACCTTGCTGTAATAGTTTCAATTAATACGCCGGAAAATCCCAGTGATGAGGTATGTTTCAGTATGTGCTTTGAATTAGTTGATCCCTTACAAATAAGTATTCGCTCAATCGATAAATGAGCTATCGGCCTTTGGCTATGTTGATCTTTTGTGTATGAATATAAGGGTTGGTAATGTGAAGTAAGTATGATATTGAGAATTTGTGCATATCAAATTATCCATTTAGCCATATGAATGCTACATTTTAGTTGTGTCAAATTTTATGGCTCAAAGCTTACTAAGCATTAAATGCTTACTCCGCTCAGTAAATCTCTTTTATAGATTTTGGTTCTTCAGCTATCGGACTTGGGATTTTTGAAGTCAAGTCGCCCACACTATCAAAGCTCCTTTTGGTACACTTTTGGTTGAACTTTGAAATGGCATGTATAGGACACCCTTTTTTTGTTATTAGTCAAGTACTTTGGTGTTGTATATATTTGGATAGCCATGCGAAAATGGCTTATATATATTTTGAGCATAATGTTATAATCATCTTGAATGTATATGTTCATTAAGAGGCATGGAAATGTTTGGCAACGATTAGCCATTAGAATGGTTCATCATGATTATATTTTGGGCTATATATGCTAAAGGGCTACTTGAATCATGGAAACTATGAAATAGGTAAAGTCTACCTTAAAGGCAGATGCTGACAGCAGCAGTGATGTATATTTTAAAAATAACTAAAAATTGTAGGAATGGAATTAAATAGTGAATAAATTATTTAATCAAACCTTGATGAATCTACTTTCACATGGAAGAAACGAAATGATCATATGAGTTGTATGTTAAGAGATATCTAGGTTTTCGGGAAACAGGGCCAGAACTGTTTCTGGATCCCCTGTTCTGACTTTGGAAATTCATTATAAATTAACCAGAGACATTTATACGTTATTCCATATATGTATAGATTCCTCTTTGAGTCTAGTTTCTATTGAAACAAACGGCATCAGTATTGAATCCCTGTACAGGGAGATATCCAAGTCGTAATGCATGAAGATCAGCGTAGTCTAACCCTGAAACAGGGGAGACTTTAACTAATAAACTGTACTAATTGGCTTGACCAAAAATTCTAGAAACAAATGCATAGATGGATATATGAGTCTAGTTTTAGGAAAAATTTACGAAACTGGTTTTCGAGTTTTGGAACTTGAGATATGATTTTTAAGGTGACAGTGATGTAGTTAGCCACTCGTCTGGAAATTTAAAATGGACTGTGCAAATAAGTGAGTTAAGTCTGCAAACCCTCGTGTGTCGACTCAAACAGCGGTCTAAGATGCACGGCGTGTTACAATTTTATTGGTATCAGAGCTACGGTTTAGTCGATTCTAGGACTACCGTAATACGTTTGGGTCTAGCTATACATGCCATTATGTGATTATTTGATAGTGTGGTGATTTCTGACAATTGAAAATGTGTTTATTATAGTAATGGATTCCGATCCCGACCGAGCGGTAGCTGATGATCTTGAGAGTGTAGTGCCTGCTCCCGCACAAGGGACAGCTCCGGCGGACTCTCAACCTATTGCTAGTAATCTGAATGATGAAGCTAGACAAGCTTTCTATAGCAGGATGAATAATTGGTTCAACCAATACATTCGAACTAATACGACTATTCCACAACCTCCATTCCCGACTAATGCCACCCCCGCACCTACAATACCTCCAGCAACTGACCACATAAGGTCAAATAAGCCCCCAGTTGACAGAATTTGAAAACACAGGGCTACTGAATTTAAGGCTACAGATAGTGATGATGCCGAGCAAGCTGAATTTTGGTTGGACAACACTATTCGGGTACTCGATTAGCTATCTTGCACACCCGATGAGTGCCTAAAGTGTACTATCTCCTTGCTACGTGATTCTGCCTGCTATTGGTGGAATACGTTGACTTCTGTTGTGCCTAGAGAGCAAGTAACTTGGGAGTTTTTCCAAACCAAGTTTGAAAAAGTATATCATCGAGATTTATGGATAAAAACGGAAGGAATTTCTTGAACTTAAACAAGGTTCCATGTCTGTTACCGACTATGAGCGAAAGTTTATAAGGCTTATCCGGTACGCACGAGAATGCATTTCCTCAGAAGCCGTAATGTGTAAACGTTTCGAGGATGGATTGAATGATGATATAAAGCTGTATGTTGGCATATTGGAAATCCGCGAATTTGTGGTACTTGTCGAGCGAGCTTGCAAAGCTGAAGAGCTCAAGATGGAGAAAAGAAAAGCGATATGGGAGCAAAGGAGTTTCATAAGAGGTCTTCTGGGAGGCCCTTTCAACAGTCATCAAAGAAATTTAGAGATGATTTGGGCCGATCTAGAGACACATTGGGTTTTTCTAGACGAGACCGTGATCGATCCCCTGTGAGTGCACGAGTCACTTCGGTCGCCAGTGTTGGAAATGATTGTCGAGACAGAACGGAGTGTCGGTATTGCGGTAAATGGCACTCGGGGAGTTGTAGATTCCATGACCGATCCTGTTACAAGTGCGGATCAGTTGCCCACTTTATTAAAGATTGCCCGAGGTTGTCTGAACAAAATGTAAATCAGAGTGGGAAACCGGGTGCTACCACTGCTCGAGGTAGACCATCTAGAAATACGAGCAATGCTAGTGGTGGTCAGAGAGGATCTAGAGATGCTACGACCAGATCTGAGGCTCGTGCTCCTACTAGGGCTTATGCTATACGCGCACGCGAGGATGCTTCCTTGCCAGATGTTATTACCGGTACTTTTACTCTCTTTGATACTAATGTGATTGTTTTGATTGACCCTGGTTCTACTCATTCTTATATATGTGAAACCTAGCATCCAGTAAGACTCTACCTGTTGAGTCTACTGAGTTTGTAATTTGGGTGTCAAATCCTTTGGGTCGTTACGTGCTTGTCGACAAAGTGTGCAAGAAATGTCCCCTAGTAATCCGAGGTTCCTGTTTTCCGACCGATTTGATGCTTTTACCGTTTAACGAGTTTGATGTTATCCTCGGTATAGATTGGTTGACCGTACATGATGCAATTGAAAATTGCAAAAGAAAAACCATCGATTTGAAGTGTGTAAATAACGAGATAATCCGAGTTGAGTCTACTGACTTGAATAGGTTGCCAGCTGTAATATCATCAATTTGGCTCAGAAATATGTAAGAAAGGGGTGCGAAGCATACCTTGCATATGTACTTGATGACAAAGAGTTAGAAAAGAAACCCGAATCTGTGCGGTGGTTTGTGAATACCGGATGTTTTTCCGAAGAATTACGGGTTTACCACTGCTCGGGAGGTAGAGTTTGGTATTGAGCTTGTACAGGACTACACCGATTTCGATAGCTCCGATCATATGGCACCAACCGAGTTAAAAGAGTTGAAAGCTCGGTTGCAAGAATTGACGGATAGAGGTTTCGCTCGACCAAGTTTCTCACCTTAGGGTGCACCAGTATTGTTTGTGAAAAGAAGGACGGAACCATGAGGTTGTGCATCGACTATCGTCGGTGAATAAAGTGACAATAAAGAATAAATATCCGTTATCAGCGTATTGATGATTTGTTTGATCAACTAAAGGGAGCCTCGGTGTTTTCAAAGATAGATTTGAGATTGGGTTATTACCGATTCATGAATTCGAGATTCGGATATACCCAAAACCGCTTTCGAGCGAGATACGGCCACTACAAGTTCTTAGTGATGCCGTTTGGGCTCACTAATGCCCTGCGGTATTTATGGATTTGATGAATCGGATTTTAGATAGTATTTGGACCGGTTCGTAGTTGTGTTCATTGATGACATCTTGGTCTATTCAAGAGATGAGACCGAACATCTTGAGCACCGAGATTAGTGTTGCAAATTTTACGGATAAGTAGTTATATGCTAAGTTCGGTAAGTGTGAGTTTTGGTTAAGAGAGGTTAGCTTCTTGGGTCATGTGGTATCGCATCGGTATTCGAGTTGATCCGAGCAAAATTTCGCCATACTTAAGCTGGAAGCCTCCGAGAAATATTCTTGAGGTTCGAGCTTTTTGGGACTTGCTGGTTACTACCGACGGTTTGTAAAAGGTTTCTCGATGATAGCAACACCCATGACGGCTACTTCAAAAAGATGTTAAGTTCGAATGGACGGAAAAATGTCGAAAAGTTTTGATCAATGAAAACTTATTTGATTGAAGCTCAATTTTAGTGCAAACCGAATCGTGCAAAGAGTTTGTCATCTATAGTGACGCCTCCCTACTTGGGTTAGGTTGCGTATTGATGTAAGAAGGTCGAGTTGTGGCCTATGCGTCGAGACAATTAAAGCCACATGAGAAAAATTATCCGACCCATGATCTCGAATTAGCTGCCATCGTATTCGCCTTGAAAATATGGCGACATTACTTATTTGGTGAGAAGTGCCATGTATTTTCGGATCACAAAAGTCTCAAATATTTGATGACTCAAAGAGACTTAAATATGCGACAAAGACGTTGGCTCGAGTTGTTGAAAGATTATGAGCTTGTCATTGACTATCACCCGGGAAATGCTAATGTGGTTGCGGACGCCTTAAGCCGGAAATCACTGTTTGCTTTACGAGCGATGAATGTACACTTGTCTATTCTACCCGACAACGTGTTAGTAGCTGAATTAAAGGTCAAACCATTATTGATTCATCAAATTCGTGAGGCTCAGAAAGTCGATGACGAATTGGTTGCAAAACGGGCTAAATGTGTTTCGAACATGGAATCAGAGTTTCAAATTGATGACGACGATTGTTTGAGGTTCAGAAGTCGTTTGTGTGTTCCAAGGAATTCAGAACTTATTTCGATGATTCTGAACGAAGCTCATTGTAGCCGAATGTCAATTCACCCGGGGAGTACGAAAATGTACAACGACCTAAGACGTCAGTTTTGGTGGCATGGTATGAAACGAGACATTTCCGATTTTGTCTCGAAGTGCTTAGTATGTCAGCAAGTGAAGGCGGAACATCAAGTGCCTACTAGTTTACTTCAGCCAATCATGATACCTGAATGGAAATGGGATCGAGTCACGATGGATTTTGTATCTGGGTTGCCAGTGTCAGCAAGTAAGAAAGATGCGATTTGGGTCGTTGTTGATGGACTGACTAAGTTGGCTCACTTTATCCCCGTACGCACGGACTTTTCATTGGATAAACTAGCTGAATTGTATGTCTCTCAGATTGCGAGATTACACGGGGTACCTACTTCTATTGTGTCGGATAGAGATCCGAGATTCACCTCACGATTTTGGAAGAAATTGCAAGAAGCTTTGGGTACCAAGTTGCATTTTAGCACCGCTTTTCACCCCCAAACCGATGGTCAATCCGAGCGGATAATTCAGATACTTGAGGATATGTTGAGATGTTGCATCCTCGAGTTCGAGTGGTTCATAGGAACGGTATCTACCTTTGATTGAGTTCGCTACAACAATAGTTTTCAGTCAAGCATTAAGATGGCGCCTTACGAGGCTTTGTATGGTCGAAAATGCCGTACACCATTGTTTTGGACCGAGCTCGGTGAAAGTAAAATTTTGGAGTTGATTTGATTAGAGATGCTGAAGAAAGTAAAAGTAATCCGTGAAAGTCCGAAGGCGACCACAGATCGTCGTAAATCGTATGCGGATTTGAAACGAAAAGACATTGAATATCAGGTGGGAGATAAAGTGTTTCTTAAAGTTTTGCCTTGGAAAAAGATACTCAGATTTGGCCGTAAGGGCAAGTTGAGTCCGGGATTCATTGGGCCGAACGAAATCTCCGAACGAGTTGGTCCAGTTGCGTATAGATTGATTTTGCCCCCTGAACTTGAAAAGATTCACGACGTCTTTCATGTTTCGATGCTTCAACGTTATAGATCTGATCCGTCACACGTAATTAATCCATCAGAGGTTGAAATTCAATCCGACATGAGTTATGAAGAAGAGCCGATTCGTATAATAGCTCGTGAAGTGAAAGAGTTACGAAACAAGAAGGTTCCTGTAGTAAAAGTGTTATGGCTCAAACACGGGATAGAAGAAGCTACTTGGCAACCCGAGAACTCTATGAAAGAACGATACCCAAACCTATTTACCGGTAAGATTTTCGGGGACGAAAATTTCTTAAGTGGGGGAGAGTTGTGATAGCCCTAAAGTGACCCTAGTCGGAAAGCGGTTTCGGGACCGCTAAACTGAGTCACCAAATTATTTGAATATGATATTTAATGTCTAAAATATGTGATTATGAATGTGTGAAAGTTTTAAGCTTCGATTTAGTAAATTGCATGTGAATTTAGTCAATAGGACTTATGTGAGAAAATTTTGAAATGTGATAGGTCAAAACATAAGGATCTATTAGTGCATGAAATAAAAAGGGGGACTTGCATGTTAATTTCCCCCCCTAATTAGTAGTGGCCAGCCATCACAAGTATGGTGGACCAAGTGTGATGGGCAAAAACATGTCATAAACATGTTAAGTTAGTGTTTCATGGGAGGTATGATAAAATAAGGAGCATGGGAATAAAATAATGAAAGGGAATATGATGAAAACAAAGAAAAAAAAAGTGTGTGGTTGTTCCCCCATTTTGCCAAAACTAGAAAAAAAAAAGAGAAAGGCTTCATCCTTTGGTTCTTCTTGGCCGGTTTGAAAGGAAGAAGAAGAGAGGTTTCGGTCACCTTGAGCTTAAGGGGAGGTTAGTATGTTGTGTTAAATTCTTAAGTTTTAAACTTGTTTCTAGTTAATTAGCTACTTTCTTACACAAACCATGGCAAAATTTTGAAATCTCGGTGATGGCTTGAGCATTCGGTTTTGGTTGTTGAAAGGAATGACTTGGAGGTTGGATCATGTTAAGATTCGGCCTTGTTCATAAACATTAAGAGTTTGATGTTTTTGTGATTTTTGGAAGGTAAATAAGGTTACACAAGATAAATACTAAGATTTTGGTTGACTTGTTTTTAGTGAGGTTCGGCCAAGGACCTTATGTGCAAGTTTATTCGATTTAAGTAAAGAAAACGTGACGGGTAGATATGAAGTAATGTGTATATTGGTTCGGCTGCTAAGCAAGGAAATAATTGTTAGTAACATAGTATCTATGCACTTATGTATATATATGTATGTACAAATAACCTATTTAGCTATGGATATCTAAGGTGTTAAATAATGAAATCCTCGACGACTTGGGTTAAATAGCATTCGGCCAAGGACTATATGGGCTTGCTAATTCGGTTTAAGTGAAGAAACTATGATAGAGAAATATGACTAAATTGTGGACTTTGACAATTTAAATGATGCATTTGACTTGTGTACCGACCTAGGACGATATGTGTTTCTATATGAAGTTAGATGGTGTTGATGAAATTCGGTAATGCATGATGTTTAAATAGTATTGAGCAAGGTCATTATACTTAAATTGTATGACATACATGTATTGAAAGGAATTGCCCAAGTGAAAAATAATTAAATGAATTTATTTGTTTAAATTAAGCTCAAGAGCAAAGGGGATCTAAATCCGATAAAGGGAAGGAAAAGTGGTCGAATAGCCATCGAAATCGCTCGACAACATCCGAGGTAAGTTTTCGAGTAACGAGACTTAGTTTACGATTTGATTAAGTCATGACGTATGAGCGTAACAAATATACGGTGATATGATGATTCTACTTGAATTTTATGTTGAGTTAATTTGTCTATACGTGTGACGGGTAGCCGTATGTACATAGAGATCGTGTCATAAAGCAAACTAAACCATGCTGTTTGTATGTGGCTAGTGAGCCGAAAATGGGATTGCTTAATACGTGACTTGTGTTTGAACTCTGATTATGAAAATGGAATATAAATGTGTCATGATTTGTTGATATGTGCATGAATGTTTGGATGATAACCGGCTAAGTCCGAAGGCATTTGCGCTTAGTGACTAGTTAGCTAAGTCCCAAGGCATTTGTGTGAGTTACTATATCCGGGCTAAGTCCCAAGGCATTTATGCGAAGTTACTATATCCGGGCTAAGTCCCGAAGGCATTCGTGCGAGTTACTATATCCGGCTATGTCCCAAGGCATTCGAGCGAGTAGCTATATCCGGTTAAATCCCGAAGGTACGTGGCTTGGGAATGAGCCACCTTGCTGTAATAGTTTCAATTAATACGCTCGTAAAATCCTAGCGATGAGGTATGTTTCGTATGTGCTTTGAATTAGTTGATCCCTTACAAATAAGTATTCGCTCAATCGATAAATGAGTTATCGTCCTTTGGCTATGTTGATCTTTTGTGTATGAATATAAGGGTTGGTAATGTGAAGTAAGTATGATATTGAGAATTTGTGCATGTCAAATTATCCATTTAGCCATATGAATGCTACATTTTAGTTGTGTCAAATTTTATGGCTCAAAGCTTACTAAGCATTAAATGCTTACTCCGCTCAGTAAATCTGCTTTATAGATTTTGGTTCTTCACTATCGGACTTGGGATTTTTGAAGTCGAAGTCGCCCACACTATCAAAGCTCCTTTTGGTACACTTTTGGTTGAACTTTGAAATGGCATGTATAGGACACCCCTTTTTTTTTGTTATTAGTCAAGTACTTTGGTGTTGTATATATTTGGATAGCCATGCGAAAATGGCTTATATATATTTTGAGCATAATGTTATAATCATCTTGAATGTATATGTTCATTAAGAGGCATGGAAATGTTTGGCAACGATTAGCCATTAGAATGGTTCATCATGATTATATTTTGGGCTATATATGCTAAAGGGCTAGTTGAATCATGGAAATTATGAAATAGGTAAAGTCTACCTTAAAGGCAGATGCTGACAGCAGCAGTGATGTATATTTGAAAAATCACTAAAAATCGTAGGAATGGAATTAAATAGTGAATAAATTATTTAATCAAACCTTGATGAATCTACTTTCACATGGAAGAAACGAAACGATCATATGAGTTGTATGTTAAGAGATATCTAGGTTTTCGGGAAACAGCGCCAGAACGGTTTCTGGATCCCCTGTTCTGACTTTGGAAATTCATTATAAATTAACCAGAGACATTTATACGTTATTCCATATATGTATAGCTTCCTCTTTGAGTCTAGTTTCTATTGAAACAAACGGCATCAGTATTGAATCCCTGTACAGGGAGATATCCAAGTCGTAATGCATGAAGATCAGCATAGTCAAACCCTGAAACAGGGGAGAATTTAACTAACAAACTGTACTAATTGGCTTGACCAAAAATTCTAGAAACAAATGCATAGATGGATATATGAGTCTAGTTTTAGGAAAAATTTACGAAACTGGTTTTCGAGTTTTGGAACTTGAGATATGATTTTTAAGGTGACAGTGATGCAGTTAGCCAGCTCGTCTGGAAATTTAACATGGACTGTACAAATAAGTGAGTTAAGTCTGCGAACCCCTCGTGTCTGACTCCGGCAACGGTCTCGGGTACGGGGTGTTACAATTTTATTGGTATCAGAGCTACGGTTTAGTCGATTCTAGGACTACCGTAATATGTTTGGGTCTAGCTATACATGCCATTATGTGATTATTTGATAGTGTGGTGATTTCTGACAATTGAAAATGTGTTTATTAGAGTAATGGATTCCGATCCCGACCGAGCGGTAGCTGATGATCTTGAGAGTGTAGTGCCTGCTCCCGCACAAGGGACAGCTCCGGCGGACTCTCAACCTATTGCTAGTAATCTGAATGATGAAGCTAGACAAGCTTTCTATAGCATGATGAATGATTGGTTCAACCAATACATTTGAACTAATACGACTATTCCACAACCTCCATTCCCGACTAATGCCACCCCCGCACCTACAATACCTCCAGCAACTGGCCACATAAGGTCAAATAAGCCCCCAGTTGACAGAATTCGAAAACACAGGGCTACTGAATTTAAGGCTACAGATAGTGATGATGCCGAGCAAGCTGAATTTTGGTTGGACAACACTATTCGGGTACTCGATTAGCTATCTTGCACACCCGATGAGTGCCTAAAGTGTACTATCTCCTTGCTACGTGATTCTGCCTACTATTGGTGGAATACGTTGACTTCTGTTGTGCCTAGAGAGCAAGTAGCTTGGGAGTTTTTCCAAACCAAGTTTCGAAAAAAGTATATCAGTCAGAGATTTATGGATCAAAAACGGAAGGAATTTCTTGAACTTAAATAAGGTTCCATGTCTGTTACCGACTATGAGCGAAAGTTTATAAGGCTTAGCCGGTACGCACGAGAATACATTTCCTCAGAAGCCGTAATGTGTAAACGTTTCGAGGATGGATTGAATGATGATATAAAGCTGTATGTTGGCATATTGGAAATCCGCGAATTTGTGGTACTTGTCGAGCGAGCTTGCAAAGCTGAGGAGCTCAGTATGGAGAAAAGAAAAGCTGATATGGGAGCAAAAGAGTTTCGTAAGAGGTCTTCGGGGAGGCCCTTTCAACAGTCATCAAATAAATTTAGAGATGATTTGGGCCGATCTAGAGACACATTGGGTTTTTCTAGACGAGACCGTGATCGATCCCCTGTGAGTGCACGAGTCACTTCGGTCGCCAGTGTTGGAAATGATTGTCGAGACAGAACGGAGTGTCAGTATTGCGGTAAATGGCACTCGGGGAGTTTTAGATTCCATGACCGATCCTGTTACAAGTGCGGATCAGTTGCCCACTTTATTAAAGATTGCCCGAGGTTGTCTGAACAAAATGTAACTCAGAGTGGGAAACCGGGTGCTACCACTGCTCGAGGTAGACCATCTAGAAATACGGGCAATGCTAGTGGTGGTCAGAGAGGATCTAGAGATGCTACGACCAGATCTGAGGCTCGTGCTCCTACTAGGGCTTATGCTATACGTGCACGCGAGGATGCTTTCTTGCCAGATGTTATTACTGGTACTTTTACTCTCTTTGATACTAATGTGATTGTTTTGATTGACCCTGGTTCTACTCATTCTTATATATGTGAAACCTTAGCATCCAAAGAAGACTCTCACCGTTGAGTCTCATCGAGTTTGTAATTTGGGTGTCAAATCCTTTGGGTCGTTACGTGCTTGTCGACAAAGTGTGCAAGAAATGTCCCTAGTAATCCGAGGTTCTGTTTTCCAACCGATTTGATGCTTTTACTATTTGACGAGTTTGATGTTATCCTCGGTATAGATTGGTTGACCGTACATGATGCAATTGTAAATTGCAAAAGAAAAACCATCGATTTGAGGTGTGTAAATAACGAGATAATCCGAGTTCAGTCTACTGACTTGAATAGGTTGCCAGCTGTAATATCATCAATGTTGGCTCAAAAATATGTAAGAAAGGGGTGCGAAGCATACCTTGCATATGTACTTGATGACAAAGAGTTAGAAAAGAAACCCGAATCTGTTCCGGTGTTTATGAATACCCGGATGATTTTCCCGATGAATTACCGGGTTTACCACCTGTTCGGGAGGTAGAGTTTGGTATTGAGCTTGTACCTGGGACTACACCGATTTCGATAGCTCCGTATCATATGGCACCAACCGAGTTAAAAGAGTTGAAAGCTCAGTTGCAAGAATTGACGGATAGAGGTTTCGCTCGACCAAGTTTCTCGCCTTGGGGTGCACCAGTATTGTTTGTGAAAAAGAAGGACGGAACCATGAGGTTGTGCATCGACTATCGTCACCGAATAAAGTGACAATAAAGAATAAATATCCATATCAGCGTATTGATGATTTGTTTGATCAACTAAAGGAGCCTCGGATTTTCAAAGATAGATTTGAGATTGGGTTATTACCATTCATGAATTCGAGATTCGGATATACCCAAAACTACTTTCGTAATCGAGATACGGCCACTACGAGTTCTTAGTGATGCCGTTTGGGCTCACTAATGCCCTTGCGGTATTTATGGATTTGATGAATCGGATCTTCAGATAGTATTTGGACCGGTTCGTAGTTGTGTTCATTGATGACATCTTGGTCTATTCAAGAGATGAGACAGAACATGCTGAGCACCTGAGATTAGTGTTGCAAATTTTACGGATAAGTAGTTATATGCTAAGTTCGGTGAAGTGTGAGTTCGTTAAGAGAGGTTAGCTTCTTGGGTCATGTGGTATCCGTGACGGTATTCGAGTTGATCCGAGCAAAATTTCGCCATACTTAACTGGAAGCCTCAGAAATATTACCGAGGTTCGAGCTTTTTGGGACTTGCGGTTACTACCGACGGTTTGTAAAAGGTTTCTCGATGATAGCCACACCCATGACGGCTACTTCAAAAGATGTTAAGTTCGAATGGACGGAAAAATGTCGAAAATTTTTGATCAATGAAAACTTATTTGATTGAAGCTCCAATTTTAGTGCAAATTAATCGTGCAAAGAGTTTGTCATCTATAGTGACGCCCCTACTTGGGTTAGGTTGCGTATTGATGTAAGAAGGTCGAGTTGTGGCCTATGCGCCGAGACAATTAAAGCCACATGAGAAAAATTATCCGACCCATGATCTCGAATTAGCTGCCATCGTATTCGCCTTGAAAATATGGCAACATTACTTATTTGGTGAGAAGCGCCATGTATTTTCGGATCACAAAAGTCTCAAGTATTTGATGACTCAAAGAGACTTAAATCTGCGACAAAGACGTTGGCTCGAGTTGTTGAAAGATTATGAGCTTGTCATTGACTATCACCCGGGAAATGCTAATGTGGTTGCGGACGCCTTAAGTCGGAAATCACTGTTTGCTTTACGAGCGATGAATGTACACTTGTCTATTCTACCCGACAACGTGTTAGTAGCTGAATTAAAGGTCAAACCATTATTGATTCATCAAATTTGTGAGGCTCAGAAAGTCGATGACGAATTGGTTGCAAAACGGGCTAAATGTGTTTCGAACATGGAATCAGAGTTTCAAATTGATGACGACGATTGTTTGAGGTTCAAAAGTCGTTTGTGTGTTCCAAGGAATTCAGAACTTATTTCGATGATTCTGAACGAAGCTCATTGTAGCCGAATGTCAATTCACCCGGAGTACGAAAATGTACAACGACCTAAGACGCCGCTTTTGGTGGCATGGTATGAAACGAGACATTTCGATTTTGTCTCGAAGTGCTTAGTATGTCAGCAAGTGAAGGCGGAACATCAAGTGCCTACTAGTTTACTTCAGCCAATCATGATACCTGAATGGAAATGGGATCGAGTCACGATGGATTTTGTATCTGGGTTGCCAGTGTCAGCAAGTAAGAAAGATGCGATTTGGGTCGTTGTTGATAGATCGACTAAGTCGGCTCACTTTATCCCCAGACGCACGGACTTTTCATTGGATAAACTAGCTGAATTGTATGTCTCTCAGATTGCGAGATTACACGGGGTACCTACTTCTATTGTGTCGGATAGAGATCCGAGATTCACCTCACGATTTTGGAAGAAATTGCAAGAAGCTTTGGGTACCAAGTTGCATTTTAGCACCGCTTTTCACCCCCAAACCGATGGTCAATCCGAGCGGATAATTCAGATACTTGAGGATATGTTGAGATGTTGCATCCTCGAGTTCAGTGGTTCATGGGAACGGTATCTACCTTTGATTGAGTTCGCTTACAACAATAGTTTTCAGTCAAGCATTAAGATGGCGCCTTACGAGGCTTTGTACGGTCGAAAATGCCGTACACCATTGTTTTGGACCGAGCTCGGTGAAAGTAAAATTTTCGGAGTTGATTTGATTAGAGATGCTGAACAGAAAGTAAAAGTAATCCGTGAAAGTCTGAAGGCAGCCACAGATTGTCAGAAATCGTATGCGGATTTGAAACGAAAAGACATTGAATATCAGGTGGGAGATAAAGTGTTTCTTAAAGTTTTGCCTTGGAAAAAGATACTCAGATTTGGCCGTAAGGGCAAGTTGAGTCCGAGATTCATTGGGCCGAACGAAATCTCCGAACGAGTTGGTCCAGTTGCGTATAGATTGATTTTGCCCCCTGAACTTGAAAAGATTCACGACGTCTTTCATGTTTCGATGCTTCGACGTTATAGATCTGATCCGTCACACGTAATTAATCCATTAGAGGCTGAAATTCAATCCGACATGAGTTATGAAGAAGAGCCGATTCGTATAATAGCTCGTGAAGTGAAAGAGTTACGAAACAAGAAGGTTCCTTTAGTAAAAGTGTTATGGCTCAAACACGGGATAGAAGAAGCTACTTGGGAACCCGAGAACTCTATGAAAGAGCGATACCCAAACCTATTTACGGTAAGATTTTCGGGACGAAAATTTCTTAAGTGGGGAGAGTTGTGACACCCTAAAGTGACCCTAGTCGGAAGCGGTTTCGGACCGCTAAACCGAGTCACCAAATTATTTGAATATGATATTTAATGTCTAAAATATGTGATTATGAATGTGTGAAAGTTTTAAGCTTCGATTTAGTAAATTGCATGTGAATTTAGTCAATAGGACTTATGTGAGAAAATTTTGAAATGTGATAGGTCAAAACATAAGGATCTATTAGTGCATGAAATAAAAAGGGGACTTGCATGTTAATTTCCCCTAATTAGTAGTGGCCGCCATGACAAGTATGGTGGACCAAGTGTGATGGGCAAAAACATGTCATAAACATGTTAAGTTAGTGTTTCATGGGAGGTATGATAAAATAAGGAGCATGGGAATAAAATAATGAAAGGGAATATGATGAAAACAAAGAGAAAAAAAAAGTGCGTGGTTGTTCCCCCATTTTGCCAAAACTAGAAAAAAAAAAAGAGAAAGGCTTCATCCTTTGGTTCTTCTTGGCCGGTTTGAAAGGAAGAAGAAGAGAGGTTTCGGTCACCTTGAGCTTAAGGGGAGGTTAGTATGTTGTGTTAAATTCTTAAGTTTTAAACTTGTTTCTAGTTAATTAGCTAATTTCTTACACAAACCATGGCAAAATTTTGAAATCTCGGTGATGGCTTGAGCATTCGGTTTTGGTTGTTGAAAGGAATGACTTGGAGGTTGGATCATGTTAAGATTCGGCCTTGTTCATAAACATTAAGAGTTTGATGTTTTGTGATTTTGGAAGGTAAATAAGGTTACACAAGATAAATACTAAGATTTTGGTTGACTTGTTTTTAGTGAGGTTCGGCCAAGGACCTTATGTGCAAGTTTATTCGATTTAAGTAGAGAAAACGTGACGGGTAGATATGAAGTAATGTGTATATTGGTTCGGCTGCTAAGCAAGGAAATAATTGTTAGTAACATAGTATCTATGCACTTATGTATATATATGTATGTACAAATAACCTATTTAGCTATGGATATCTAAGGTGTTAAATAATGAAATCCTCGACGACTTGGGTTAAATAGCATTCGGCCAAGGACTATATGGGCTTGCTAATTAGGTTTAAGTGAAGAAACTATGATAGATAAATATGACTAAATTGTGGACTTTGACAATTTAAATGATGCATTTGACTTGTGTACCGACCTAGGACGATATGTGTTTCTATATGAAGTTAGATGGTGTTGATGAAATTCGATAATGCATGATGTTTAAATAGTATTGAGCAAGGTCATTGTACTTAAATTGTATGACATACATGTATTGAATGGAATTGCCCAAGTGAAAAATAATTAAATGAATTTATTGTTTAAATTAAGCTCAAGAGCAAAGGGGATCTAAATCCGATAAAGGGAAGGAAAAAGTGGTCGAATAGCCATCGAAATCGTTCGACAACATCCGAGGTAAGTTTTCTAGTAACGAGACTTAGTTTACGATTTGATTAAGTCATGACGTATGAGCGTAACAAATATACGGTGATATGATGATTCTACTGGAATTTTATGTTGAGTTAATTTGTCTATACGTGTGACGGGTAGCCGTATGTACATAGAGATCGTGTCATAAAGCAAACTAAACCATGCTGTTTGTATGTGGCTAGTGAGCCGAAAATGGGATTGCTTAATACATGACTTGTGTTTGAACTCTGATTATGAAAATGGAATATAAATGTGTCATGATTTGTTGATATGTGCATGAATGTTTGGATGATAACCGGGCTAAGTCCCGAAGGCATTTGCGCTAGTGACTAGTTCGGGCTAAGTCCCAAGGCATTTGTGTGAGTTACTATATCCGGCTAAGTCCCAAGGCATTCGTGCGAAGTTACTATATCCGGGCTAAGTCCCAAGGCATTCGTATGAAGTTACTATATCCGGCTATGTCCCTAAGGCATTCGAGCGAGTAGCTATATCCGTTAAATCCTCAAGGTACGTGGCTTGGGAATGAGCGACCTTGCTGTAATAGTTTCAATTAATACGCCGTAAAATCCAAGTGATGAGGTATGTTTTGTATGTGCTTTGAATTAGTTGATCCCTTACAAATAAGTATTCGCTCAATCGATAAATGAGCTATCGGCCTTTGGCTATGTTGATCTTTTGTGTATGAATATAAGGGTTGGTAATGTGAAGTAAGTATGATATTGAGAATTTGTGCATGTCAAATTATCCATTTAGCCATATGAATGCTACATTTTAGTTGTGTCAAATTTTATGGCTCAAAGCTTACTAAGCATTAAATGCTTACTCGCTTCAGAATCTGCTTTTATAGATTTTGGTTCTTCAGCTATCGGACTCGGGATTTTTGAAGTCGAAGTCGCCCACACTATCAAAGCTCCTTTTGGTACACTTTTGGTTGAACTTTGAAATGGCATGTATAGGACACCTCTTTTTTTTTTGTTATTAGTCAAGTACTTTGGTGTTGTATATATTTGGATAGCCATGCGAAAATGGCTTATATATATTTTGAGCATAATGTTATAATCATCTTGAATGTATATGTTCATTAAGAGGCATGGAAATGTTTGGCAACGATTAGCCATTAGAATGGTTCATCATGATTATATTTTGGGCTATATATGCTAAAGGGCTAGTTGAATCATGGAAACTATGAAATAGGTAAAGTCTACCTTAAAGGCAGATGCTGACAGCAGCAG
Source organism: Gossypium arboreum (assembly GCF_025698485.1). Classification (NCBI taxonomy): domain Eukaryota; kingdom Viridiplantae; phylum Streptophyta; class Magnoliopsida; order Malvales; family Malvaceae; genus Gossypium; species Gossypium arboreum. Next base: position 72,075,278 of record NC_069081.1, read on the forward strand.
TGATGTATATTTGAAAAATCACTAAAACTTGTCTGAATGGAATTAAATAGTGAATAAATTATGTAATCAAACCTTGATGAATATACTTTCACATGGAAGAAACGAAACGATCATATGAGTTGTATGTTAAGAGATATGTTGGTTTTCACGAAACAGGGCCAGAACAGTTTCTGGATCCCCTGTTCCGAATTTGGAAATTCATTATAAATTAACCAGAGACATTTAGAAGTTATGCAATATATGTATAGATTTCTCTTTGAGTCTAGTTTCTGTAGAAACAAACGGTATCAGTATTGAAGCCCTGTACAGGGAGATATCCAAGTCGTAATGCATGAAGGTCAGCATAGTCGAACTCTGAAACAGGGGAGACTTTAACTAATAAACTGTACTAATTGGCTTGACCAAAAATTCTAGAAAAAAATATGTAGATGGGTATATGAGTCTATTTTCAGGAAATATTTACGAGACTGGTTTTCAAGTTTTGGAACTCGAGATATGATTTTTAAGGTGACAGTGACGCAGTTAGCCAGCTCGTCTGGAAATTTAAAATGGACTGTACAAATAAGTGAGTTAAGTCTGCGAACCCCTCGTGTCTGACTCCGGCAATGGTCTCGGGTTCGGGGTGTTACACAACTTACCTAAAATAAATATCACACTTAACATAGAATACATACCAATCAATCGACCAAGATTATCCATGAAACATATGCAATATTTACCAACAATCAAGTTCAATGAACATTTAACCAATAGCATATAAAACCAAATTTAGACATAACAAGCAAACCATTTTCGAAGCACATGGTACCTACCACAAATATTAAATATTCATGGCACGTAACTATGAAACTAAAGCGAACATAAACCAAACTTAACATAACCTAATTTAAAAATAAAAGTTTAGCCATTTTCCCATGGCTTATATACATAGGCAACATTCAGCATTTCAAAAGTAAGTTCCAGTCTATACATGCCATAGTTCCAAAATGCAACTTATAAAATACCGAAGGTGGTCGATAGTGTGGTAGACTTTGCTGACGATCCCCGAGCTTGTAACTTGAATCCAAAATCTTTAAAACAGAGGCAAAACACACACAGTAAGCTATTATACCTTAGTAGCTCATAAGCAAATAAACAACTCAATAATATATTCAATTTGTTTTAAGCTAAACCGAATTACATTATCATTATCAATGTTTAACCTTTAACCTACAAATGAAATAAAATAATACATTTCCATACATCATTTTTTTTTACCTTGGCCGAATGCTCACCTAAACTAACCAACCAAATGTCATTCAACTTTTAAGGCAAAATGTCACTATATAATCAAACATACTTATACACATTCAAATAAGCTCAAGGAACAAAATATGACATTTTGTATACTCCTTATTTAGCAGAATATACGTAGTCACACACATGTATATACACATAGTTAAAAATCATTTTAATAATACTTAAATTATTTAACTACAAGGTCGAATTCACATACCATATTCGCATATAATCATTATTAGTATCACACACAATTTGTAACATATATCAAGTAGCTTACTTACCTCATTTCAAAAGATAACAGACTATTTCTTACCTGGTCTTTCAGCTCAAATTTCATATTTGTTCACAACTTATCCTTGCCCGATGAACCATTCAGAATTGGATAGGACACTCGGATAATCACACATATCGTACAATGCCAACGTCCCAGACGTGGTCTTACATGTAATCACATATCGATGCTACTATCCCAGACAGGGTCTTACTCACACACATGTATCGTAATCACATATTGATGCCATGGTCTTACTCGTACACATATATTGGAATCCTATGTCATGACACATGTTTCCTAGCTATTCCTAAGGTTCATACAGGGCTTTCAGACATTGTAACTCAGTCGAAACCAATTCGGAAACATAGTAATCAAGCTTATTCACATTCGGCTTTAGCATAAATAAAATCATATATTTCATTTCAGCATATATACCTTACATTTAATTAAAACTAAATACGTCTATTTTGTAATTTCCAGAATTAGGGCCTAATTAGAATAGTGGTTTCATGACCACAAATCTGAGATAGAAATAATTATTTTATAATTATTTTGATGTTTCTGATATGATTGTATGATTGTGTGAAAATTTCGTGATGAAATCCTATGCCTAAAGTGCTTAAATTGAAATTAGGGACTAAATCGAATAATTTGCAAAACTTGCATTCTAGGAGTTTTTAGTATGAAATTGCTTTGGGATATTAATGAGGAGGTCTTAAATAGAAATTTGACCAATTTCTAAGTCTATGGACAAAAATTGGACATGGATGAAATTTTTTTGAAAGTTTAGTAGGAAGGGCATTTTGGTCATTTAGTTATTAAAATGAATTAAAAACAAAATTAAAAGCCAATTTTTGTCCATCTTCTTCATTAGGCCGAAATTTCAAAGGTTCTCCATAGCTAGGGTTTTTTCAAGCTTCCAAGCTCTATAGTAAGTGATTCCAAGCCCCGTTTTTAATGTTCTTTACGTTTTTGGAATCCCGGTAGCTCGATTAAGCTTATACTAGCAATAATTCAACCTAGGGTTCATATTTGGAAAAATACCCATAGGTGAAATTTGTGTATTTTGGTGTTTTATGATATAATATGAGGTTTTAAATTATGTTAGACAGCTTGTACTACTCGGTTTTAAGTGAAAACGAGTAAAAGGGCTTAATCGATAAAAATACATAATAGTTATAAGTGCTTGTTAGAGTGTGAATTTGATGTTGCTATAGAAGGAAAAAATGATCATCATGTCATAAAACATAAGAATAAGGGATGAAGTTTAATTCCGAGCCTAGGGGCAAAAGTGTAATTATGCAAAGTTTAGGGCAAAATGTAATTTTGCCAAAGTTCGTATTAAAGACTGTTTTGATGAATGTATGTATTAAATAAGATTAATTTTTCATTATAGATCAAGAGAAACGAGATTCAAGTCGCGATCGAGGGAAAAACAAAATTTACGAAGAATAGGCTCGATTGCTAATATTTTGTATCGAGGTAAGTTCGTGTGTTAATATAGTAACATAATTGTCATTTTAAGCAATTTAATGTTGTTTATATGATATGATGCTTATTATTATCATGAAATGTTATGTTTTGTGGTTATTGTTGAATAATATGTAATTATGTGAATTACTTGATAAGTATGAACTATCACCGAAGTATCAATTTCGATATTTCGTGGAAGACGAAAAAGATGTGTAATCGAGGAAAAAGCCCGTTTGAAACTTGAGAATAGATTAGAATACAAGTGACATGTCACTAGGATACTTGAGTTCCGAACTCGTTGAGTTGAGTCCGAGTTCACTTATGGATGCGAATGCCCGAGCTCGTTGAGTTGAGTCCGAGTTCACTTATGGGAGGGTTACATGGTAGCTTGGCTACATAATTTCCGCAGGCTATTGAGTTTGTCTAGCTGCGGGTATGGCACTTACGTTCATGAAATCCGCGTATTTGAATTATATTCCGATGTGTTCAACGGGTGAATCTTAAGTGAATGAGAAGAATGCCTAAAATGAAGGTGACATATTGGTAAGTGTGATGAATGAGAAAATTTGACAGGTATGTGCTTAAATCCTCGGGTTGAGAACTTGGTATGATGAAATCGTAGAAAGATATTAAATGCAAATGAAACATGAATGTCTTGGTGTTGTTTATGCAAATGATGTTTTATGTGGAATTTCATGATTATGTTACTTGCTATTTTCATGTGAACTTACTAAGAATTTATGCTTAACCCCTTCTTTTCATTCATTGTAGTTGTTGAAAAGCTGGATTGAGGATCGGGATAGGTCGAAGACTCGTTCACACTATCCGAAGGCCTAAATTGGTAAAATGGCTTGTGTATTTTGAATGTGGCATGTATGGCAAAATACTCACTTTGTGTAAATGATTTTATGACAGTTATCGTTTGGTAAGAAAAGGGTTTGTGAATCATTAGCCATTGGAATGGCCAATCTAAATCATATTTGATGCCATGTATGTTTAAAATGCTATTTAGTCCATGGAAATCTATAGTAAAGTGAAATTTGTTATAAAATAGAATATTGCTGTAGAAATGATGTGAATTTGGAAAATCACTAAAAATATTAGAAATTGACTTAAATAATGAATAAGTTAAGGAATCGAAGCTTAATGAGTCTATTTTCATATGGATTGAACAAAACAGGTATATGAATTATATTTTATGAGATATTTGAATTTTTGTGAAACAGGGCCAGAGTGATTTCTGGATCCCCTGTTCTGACTTTAAGAATTCACCATAAATTGTAAAAAAATAATTATAAGTCAATTTTTATATTTAAAGATTTCTTATTGAGTCTAGTTTTAATAGAAATAAATGGCATAGTCATTGAAATTCTGTACAGAGAGAAATCTGATTCCTAATACACAGAGGTCAGAGAAGTCAAACCCTAAAATAGGGGAGACTTTAACTAATAAACTGTACTAATTGACACAACCGAAAATTGTAGAAAAAAATTTGTAGATATATATATGAGTCTAATTTCAGGAAAAATTTACAGAATTGGATTTTGAGTTTCGGAACTCGAGATATGAATTTTTAAGCGACTATGATGCAGTTGGCCAGCTTGTCTGGAAATTTTAAAAATAAATTGTTTGAGCTGTTAAAGTAATGAATTAAGTCCGTTAACACCTCGTATTCAACTCCGGCGATGATCTCAGGTACGGGGCATTACATATTTCCTTATAAACTTACCTTTGATGATACAAAATGGAACAAGGTAGCTAGTCGACAACTTTTGTTTTCCCTCGATCCAAATCCGATTTCTCTGGTTTTTGATCTTGAATCAAGCTTGAAAATGCTGAACCTAGGTTTTCTTTTCTTTTTATTTCTTGTTTTAGTTTCAGTCAAGAGAAAATAATATGAATACTTATTCTAATTATCATATATTATATCATATATTAACTTATTATTATTTTACCTAATTAACCTTTACCATTTAATAACAAAATGCCATTACCAAATTAAATGGGTTATTTACAACATAAAAGCTCCAACTTAGAAAGTCACTAACAATTCAGCCCTTATGCTTTTAACTTTCAAGTTTTCAATTTAGGCGATTAAGTCCTTTTATTTAATCGGACATTAAAACAATAAAATTAAATCACAAAAATTTCGCAAATATAAATTCACACATAATAAACACAGAAAATAATTTTTAAATATTTTTCTAACTGAGATTCGTGGTCCCAAAACCACCGTCCTGATTAGGGTCTAAATCGGGCTGTTACAAAAGCGCTACTGAACCGCTCTTACAACAACTTGTTTCTATTTAGTAAAACTTAAAGAAAGGTTTAAGAGTTTACTAGAAGACAGCTTAGGGCACAAGCTTTTATAAGCTTAACAGATAACACCATTGTTAACAACAAAAAACTGTTCTGGTTTTCTTCAATGATAAGAAATACTAGCAAAAAGATGAAATAGAAATCTTCTATCCACTACTAGGTTATCCTATTTATAGGTAACTCTCATCCAAATCCCACTCAAGATTAACTCTAATCAATAGTCATTCTCATAAGCTTCCACTAATTAATCTCATTCTACGAGGCTCTCTAAGTGTCCTGTTTACTAACATGTTACCTCTACTAGGATGTTAGATGACTTAAACATGTCCCACTAACCACTACACTTACATTAGCAACAACACAAAAACATAGGTGGAAGACTTATTAGTGAGAAAATGTAACAAACTGTTTTCAATGAAATTAGAATAGTGGTTTCAGGACCACAAATCTAAGTTAGAAAGAAAATTTGTTTTAAAATTTTTGCATGGTCTGCATCATGATAGAAAAGACGTATGAAAATTTTGATAAGAAAATTTTACCGATTTCATGTTTAATTATAGAAAGGACCAAATAGCATAAAATGCAAAAGTGGAGTTCTAGTAGCTATAAGTATCAAATAGCTATGGAATTCAAAACATGAGGTCCTTATATGGTAATTAGACCATTAAATGGAGTTAGTAGATATTTATGATGAATCATCCATGGAAAATTAGAAAAAGAAAAGGACTAAATTGAAATTTGGAATAAAAAAAGATGATAATAGCCTAATATCATCTTATTTCATCATCTTCCCCAAAGATTCTATGGAAACCCTAGGAAAGAGAAATAAAATCAAGCAAGCTTAATTAGGTAAGTAATCATGTCCCATTTTTAGTAATTTTTATATTTTTGAGATCAGAATAACCTAATCTATCTATTTTGGGGATCAATTTGAAAAGATATTAAAGTATTGAAATTTTCCATAGATGAATATGCTGAAACTGAAATTTATGGTAGAAAATGAAAGGTTGTTGATAGATAAAAAACTTTTGTAAAGTGAAATTTCATGAAATTGTGATTTAGGGACTAAATTGTAAAGATGTAAAATTCATGGAAAATTTGTGAGTTTTATGAAATATATGTGCTGTAAATTTTATATGTAGAAATCAGTTAGGCTTGAATAAGGATTAAATTGCATGAATTTCATTTCCGAGCCTAGGGACAATTTCATTTTGCCTAGGATGTGAATTGAATCAATTGAATATGAAATGGATTAAATTGACATAAATTCATTTATATAGATCTGAATAATTCAAATACGAAATTAGATCGAGGAGAAGAAAAAGTGTCGGATTAGTAGATTTCCGTATACGAACAAGTGACGAGGTAAGTTCATGTAACTAAATTGTGTATTTATATGTTTTCAATTGAATAATATGCATGTAAATTGTATCATTGTCATGAATATGAAATAAATCTTATATCCGAAAAAGCCCAATACATGATAAGTCCCGTTTGAATAATGGAATTCGATGGATATAGGATTTCCTGATTGGTTGAGATCTTGCATATGTTGCGGACACACTATAGCTCTTATGAGAATCTTGTTATAAGCCCTATCGAGCTTCCTGATACATGGTTCCTGCGAGCATCCTGATCAGTAGTGATTCTGCATGTGTTACGGACTACCACAGCTCTTTGTGAGCGTCGTGCTATATGACCATTGTGATCTTGCATATATTGCGAACACAAATGCAGCTCTTTATGAGCATCCTGAGATAGGGTCTTCTTGAGATTCTTGACATGGCTCGCTTGAATATCCTGTTATATGGCTATCCGGAGCTCCCTGATAATAGCTCTTCGGACTTATCTGTTAAGCTCAATGAGCTTCCTGTTCTAAACTCTTATGAGTTTCCTGATTTAGCCCGGATAAGCTTCTTGTTACATGGCTCATATGAGCATCCTGTTATATGGCTCGAGAGAGTTCTTTCTGATTATGTGCCCTAATCGGGTACTCTTGATTATGAGTTGACGGTTTACAGTTTTGTACACTTTGAGTGTACTACACGTGTATCCATCAATATTTCAAATAAATTCAACGGGAATAGTTTTGACATGTTTGAATTGAACTTAAGATGATTGATTATAGAAATGCAAATGCACATGTTATATAGAAATATGATATGAAAAGCATATGTTTATGAAAGTTATTACATGATGAGCTCATCTTTTATTTTTGATGTTTACATGATATACCTGACTAACAAGTTTCTTGAAATCATATGTGTTTAGGAAAATGGCCATAATGATTTGGATGCATGTTTCTATACTTATTTTGTAACGCCCCAAGTTTTGTGCATAAAAAAAATAGGTCTTGGGCTTGGGGAGCGTTTGGAAGTCGGCATGTGAATAATTGTTGTGTAAGAAGTGACATAAATGAAGGCTTGCTTTAGTGGTTAAGGGTCTTGAGAAGTGTTGGAGAAGTCTTGGGTTCAAACCTGGGCTTTAGCAAAATTTTTGGTTTTAAGTGAATAAAACCCTGACTGTTAGGTAGTAAGCCTTTTAATTAATTAAGGTTAAAGGGAGACACAAAGAAGCATGTGGTCAGGTGGCAAGGAGGCGTTAGGAGTGTGCATGTGGTCAGGGGTTCGAGTGTCGGCATAGTATTATGATGGATATTTATTTTGCTACATGGACGGCTAGTATTAGAGTTGGTTTGGGACTCTAAGTTGAGATGGTCATGGAGGAGTGGTTGGAGTGATTTGTGGAGTGATAAGGGGAGAGATTCAAGGAGAAGATTGGGGGGGTTTGTGGAGAAAAGTTAGGAGTTTGATGAGTTGAGGGAAATGTGCCGAAATGGGCATTAGAGATGTGGAAATTCGGCTAAGCTAGTTTTTCCACTCTCTTTTGTTCAGTTTTGGTCACTTTTGTTTTGGGGGAATCCTTCATTTTCTGCCGATTTTGTTATGAACTGAAGTGCCAAAAGTAGTCTCTTATTTTAGTTTCCATTTTGGTTGTTGGCATTGTCGAGTTGACCATTTGGGTAAATTCATGTGTATTGCCGAATACCTCTCTTAACCTCTGTAGACTGCTCACCTTCTTTCACCTTTTTTACCTTTCATTTTCTTGACCGATTTTAGTCTCTTTTCTCCTCATATTTTTCTCCATTTTTTGTTCTCCTTTCCTCTTGATATTTCGATTTCTTCTTATTCTGAGTTGGCCAAACATTCCTTGTCCTATCTCTCCCTCTCTATTCCAGTTCTACAAGAGTTCTCGACAAGACGTAATCGTGGGGTTTTAGGCATTCTTGAGGAGTGGTGAAGTGCAGAAATACTCAAGTCGTCAAACCCTTTTCTTCCATTATTCTATTAAGGTAAGAGCATTACCTTTCTTATTATTTGACATAGGCCGAACGCCCCTATATCTCTGTGAGATTTATGTCATGATCCTAGGCAACCTCACCTAGTAAGATCTTTTGATATCGCAGATTATCGGCAAGTAAAGTGGGATCGATTTTAGTCTACTACGATTTAGTAGAACGGGCCGTGGTTTGTTCAATTGAGGTAGATAGTATTATTGATTTGGGTATTAAGAGCCTATGAACTGTAATAAGTGAATGATTGATTGAATGTTTGGGATGAATGTAGGTTGGAGTACTGGCGGATCCTTCGCACGTTTTCGTAAGCAGGTGTGTAACAGTATGCCTTGTTTTGATAATCGGCTGAAAAGTCAAAAATGTCTGTGTTGTTTACTCTGCTATGACTGTTGTCGAAACCACCCTTTTTCTTTAAAAAAAATTTTAGGTTTAATGAAAATACGGAATCGACTTTTAAAAAACAGAAATATGGAGTCGCCATTGATCCTTTTGCTTTGGTGTGATCAGATCACCTAAGAGTGAGGTTATTTTAATAAAACATTTTTAGTTTACTAAAACAACGATTTTGGTCTACGAATTTTTGAGAAAATGGGTTCGGGAGTCGGTTATGCATGAGGAAGGATTAGCACCCTCACTACACCCAAAATTGGTACCAAATCGATTTAATACTGTCCTTATGTCTAAAATTAAAAATGTTTTTGAAATGTGGTTCCTTTTTTAATAACATTTGAATAACCCGAGTTGGTCACCAAAATTCTCTTGTTTAAGAGGGATAGAACATTACATCCAGCACGATAGGACATGATCTTTTATGCCCTCGAAAACATGATAAATTTTGACTTCCAAAAATTTATATGTTGAAAACCGCAAAAGGATGCCCAAATATTTAGTCCAACGAGAAAATCGAAACCCAGCACAGTAGGGTACGATTCCTTGAATTTCTAAACATCAAGCATTGCCTTATTTTAAAATTTAGAGAGTATGAGTGAAATTCTAAAGGAATCTTCGATTATTGAGCGAACGAGAAATCGCAACCCAGCACGATAGGGCATGATTCCCGAATTGCCAAACATCGAGTATTACCTTCGTTTTAAAGAGTTTTTAGAAGATACGAACAAAATTCTAAAGGGACATTCGATTGCTTTGAGCAAACGAGAAATTGCAACCCAGCACATTAGGGCACGATTCCGCGAATTGTCAAATATACATCGCCTTCATTTTAAAGGATTTTTAGAAGACATGAATGAAATTATGAAGGGATATTCGATCATTTTGAGCAAACGGGAAATTGCAACCCAACATGTTAGGGCACGATTCCGGAAATTGCCAAATATCAAACCTCGCCTTCATTTTAAAGAATTTTTAAATGAATATTTATAAAACTAGCTTAAAATGTATTAATGCATTTTTGAAATGAGACGAATTTAATCATAAAAATTGGGATTTTTTTTATATAAAAAAAACATATTTCATAAACCAAATAGAAAACGATGACATGGGGTAGTGGGCACATATGAAATACGATCAACTAACACGTTATCAATTAAATATAACTAACCTAAAAAGTGTAATCCGATTACAATAATGCATGGAGAATAATTGGCATGACAATATAAACAATGAATGATAAAAAAATAATGCAACGATAACATGCATGGCATAATATAATATGACTACTACGAGATACACAAAATAAAATACAAATCAAATAAGTAATATGATATCAAACTATTTTAAAATAATGATGAATGAATGGGCCATGAAATGTAGGTTGACAAATTTGTACATATAAAAGAAAACTAGGGCTAGATATATCATTTTTGAAATAGACATTATAGAATGAAAGTTTGAATCGAGTTGCATGTAAAGTATTTTAAACACAAGTACATTTGGAAATGACAAACTACATGATGATTTAAATAATATATATAATATAAAAGAATAATAATGAAGATATATGACAAGACATAACACACAAAATAGATTTATAAAAATATGTACAAGTAAGTCTATTGTAAAAAACAACCATGAAATTAATAATAAGATATATATAAAGTTTGAGTTAGTCTAAAAATTATACATGTCCTTATATCAAAACATTTAGAATAATAGACCATACAAACACCAAAGCCATATAATGTAAAGATATACTAAAAATAATAATTTTATAATCACAAAAAATGAAGTTTCTAAAATTATTTCATATATATATACAAAGAGAGTATTTAATAAATCATAAAGCAAAAAATATTTTAAAATAAAAAGATCTATTAAAGTAATAAGTGTATTGATATATATACATATAAATTTAAAAGAGAGTACATGCAAATTTATATAAAATGATAATGTGCATAGGGCTAAATTAATTTTATTATAAATTATAATGGATTGAAGAATATGCTTACATATGCATGAAGAAAACTATATATGTAAAATGTATGGGTTTAATAGTGTATATAAATCAAAGATATGTACTAACATAGGTAAGTATAAAAATAATTTAAATTTTACGCAATATATATATAAAACATATTAGAGTAACAAAAAAAAGGTTAAAGTGCATGGATAGAACCAAAAAACATTAGGTGTATGAAATGATATTAACTTTATCATAATATACATCTATGTCTATATAAAAGAACGCTTTAGACAAACAAATTTAAAAGAAAATAAATAGATAGATATATATATATATATTTATAATTACACATAGATGTATGTACATGGAATGAAGTAAACCTATTATAAAGTGTATATATATATATACACATATATATGACAATGCGTAAAACCTTTGTACAAAATACATAAAACGTGGCGATGGTATTACATAAAAAAAATTACAATAATAAAGAGGTAATTGTCAAGGCAGTAAAAAAAAAAATGTACAAATGAGTGAATAAAAGAAACTGTTAATTAAAAGGATTGAACTAGAACCAAACTAAAACAAAAGGATAATTTGAAAACCAAAAAAATAACAAAAGGGGTAATGTGCGACGCGCGTAAATGTCGAAGGACCTAAACTAGAAATATTCCAGCCCCCAAAATGCAGTATTTAAGTGCGGATTAATGTGCAAACGCATGCAAATTAGGGGGAAAATTTTAAAAAAAAGGAAATGCCAATATAAACTTATTTTAATATTGCGCGAAAGGGGAAGGACCTATATTGGAAATAACCCTTCACCCCGAGAACACGCGGGTCCTGAGGGTATTCCGAAACGGATCGGGTCGGGCTCACTAAGTGGTGTCGTTTTAAGGCTACAAATCATGCCTTAAATAGCACTGTTTCACGTCGCCAATTAAAAGAGGGCAGAGCCTCTAAAAAACCTAGACACTTCAGCCAAAATAATGGGGAGAGGGGAGAACCCTAAAGGCTCGGCGCCATTCAGCCACCATTTCATCGTTGTGACGATGAACAATGACCTTCGGTGATCCCCTTTTTCTCCTCCGTTTAAATTCTAGCGTCGAGTTCGTCGATCTAGCCCCAAAATCCTATCTCCGACTTCGATTTCAGCGAAGGGGATGAAGACTCCAAGGGCTCGCATGCGGAGGTAAGGCCTCTCTTTTTTTCCTTTCGATTCTTATGTTCAAAATGCGCAGTATGTAAAACTGGAGAAAAAGAAATGGAGGGGAAAACGAAAGAAAGAGCCAGAATCTGAATCTCACCTTTTAATTTCTTTTGCGTTTTGTATTTCAAATGTATTGATTGTGTGCGTAACCTTACAACTGGTGAAACCCCCTGGCTTTATAGCCGAATGGGGTAAAAATGATAAAAAAAATAAATCGAAAAATACAATATTCTTCGTTGTTTTGTTTGTTTTGCTGTGCGTTTGTCCGTTCTTTGCAGGTACAGGGTGCGTGGCGCTCAGGTACGAGACTGTGCTGGCACGGACGTGGCTGCTGAAACGTTAAGGCGTACGGAGGCACGGAGCTACTGTCCGATTGCTGTTGTGGCGCAGGAAGGAGGAGTGACCTAGGGTTACTGAAGTTGTTTCAGCTTTTGGGCTGTTTTGGGCCTTGAAGCTTTGGACTGTTTTGTAAATGGGCTAGGGTATTAATTTTAGTGGACTATTTGGGCTTGTAATAGGACTTTAAACATTTAATGGACTGTTATAATTTTATTTATTTTTATTTTTGGCTTGTTTTTTTGTTTTTATATGGGTCGGGCAAATTTGGCCCACTACAGCTGTCCCTCGTTGCTCATTGTCGTGTAACAAGAATAGAGCAAAGACTATAAAAAGGACCAAATTTTCCCGGTCTGGCTAAGTCTCAAAATCTTGATCCTCATCTTCCCCAAAGGTATTCTGATGTCTTTAGGAGTGTCAAATTGGCTATCTTCAACTTGCTTCTTGAAAATTCGGGAACACCAATCTGTTATTTTTGATCTGCTCTCTGCCAATACAGAGATGCCAAATCTGTCATCTTCGATCTGCTCTCTGTCAACACAGAGATGCCAAATCTGCTCGATCTGCCTTCTGACAATACAGAGACGCCAAATCTGCTATCTTTGATCTGCTTTCCGCTAATACAGAGATGCCAAATCTGCTATCTTCGATCTGCTCTCTGACAATACAGAGATGCCAAATCTACTATCTTTGATCTGCTCTCCGCCAATACAGAGACGCCAAATCTGCAGGATTCGCCAATGTCGCTACACTGTCTTCTAAAGACATGATGTGTAGAATTGGTTTCCTGTAACACCCCGTACCCGAGTCCGTTACCGAAGTCGAACACAAGGTGCACACAGACTTAACTTAATTGTTTTCACAGTCCATTTAAAAAATTTTCCAGACAAGCTGGTTACTGTGTCACTGTCGCCTTAAAAATCATATCTTGAGTTTCAAAACTCGAAAATTAGTTTCGTAATTTTTCCTTGAAACTAGAGTCATATGTCCATCTACAGATTGTTTTCTAGAATTTTTGGTCAAGCCAATTAGTACAGTTTATTAGTTAAAGTCTCCCATGTTACAGGGATCGACTACACTGACCTTCGCGCATTGCAACTTGAATACCTCCCTGTACAGGGCTTCAATACTGATGCCGTTTCTTTCTATAGAAACTAGACGCAAAGAGGAATCTATACATATATGGCATGACTCCTAATTATCTCTGGTTAATTTATAATGAATTTCCAAAGTCGGAACAGGAATCCAGAAACCGTTCTGGCCCTGTTTCATGAATACCTAAATATCTCTTAACATACAACTGATATGACCGTTTCGTTTCTTCCATATGAAAGTAGATTCATCAAGGTTCATTTACATAATTTATTCACTATTTAATACCATTCCTACTATTTTTACTGATTTTTCACATCCGCATCACTGCAGCGGTCAACCTCTGTCTTTAAGGTAGATTTTACCAACTTCATAATTTCCTTGATTCAACTAGCCCTTTTAACATACATGGCACAAAAGATGATCACGATTAACCATTCCAAGGGCTAATCGATTCCAAACATTTCCTCATCTCTTAATGAACAACATACAAAATGATTATGATACCATGCCAAAGTGTATATAAGCCATTTTCGCATGGCTATCCAAATTTATACAAAATCAAAGGGTCTATGACCAACAAACGAAAGAGTAGTCCTATACATCATGTGCAAACATATATATATATATATATATATATATATATGCTAGAGCCGAATCTCAAAGTTGATTATAACTACCATGCAATAAGCATAAATTATACTTATGGATGTACCATGGCCGAATACATCACAACACCATACCATTTCAATTTTGGTCATGGTTAAACAAAGAACTTAATGTCTCACTCAAAAATGCTAAAAAGAAAGTCCAAGAGCCATCAATCCACCATCACATGTATCATTAGCAAGCTTCATACTTAACATGCAATGGCATTAACACAAAATCCACCTTGGCCGAATACCATCCCCATGACATAGCAAGGATTTGAACCATGGGCTAATAAGAACATCAAGTTAGCAACCAAAAACATGCATGAATCTCATGGCACAACATCAAACATACCTTAATCTTGATACAAGTATGGCCAAACCTCTTCCTAATCCTCTTCCAAAAAACATGAAGCAAGAATTCCCTCCTCCTTAGAATTTTCGGCCAAGAGAGAATGAAAAGGATGAACAAATTTTTTTCTTTTCTTTTCTTCAACTCACGGCAATGGGGGGAATCACACACCTTCTTTCTTTTTTTTTTTTTCATTTCTTTATTACCCATAACCATTAATTTATTTTTTTTTTCTCCCATGATGCACCAACATAACATGTCTATGACATGTTTTGCCCATAATCCCTTGTCATGGCCGGCCACTAGCTATTAGGGGGGGGAAATTTGACATGCAAGTCCTCCCCTTTGATTACATGCACTATTAGGTCCTTATAGATCAGCCTATCACATTTCAAAAGTGTCACACAAGTCCTAATAACTGAATTCACATGCAATCGACTAAATCGAAGCTTGAAATTTTCACACATTCATAAATACATATTCTAGACAATAAATATTACGTTCAAACATTTCGGTGACTCGGTTTAGCGGTCCCAAAACCACTTCCCGACTAGGGTGAATTTTGGGCTGTCACAACTCTCCCCCACTTAAGAAATTTTCATCCCCGAAAATCTTACCGGTAAATAGGTTTGGGTAACGCTCTTTCATAGAGTTCTCGGGTTCCCAAGTAGCTTCTTCCATCCCGTGTTTGAGCCATAACACTTTTACTAACAGAACCCTTTTGTTTCGCAACTCCTTCACTTCACGAGCTAGGATACAAATCGGTTCTTCTTCATAACTCATATCGGCTTGAATTTCGACCTCGATGGACTAATTATGTGCGATGGATCGATCTATAACGTCAAGCATCGAAACATGAAAGACGCCGTGAATCCTTTCAAGTTCGGAGGCAAAATCAATTGATATGCAATCGACCGACTCGCTCGGATACTTCATATGGCCCGATGAACCTCGGACTCAATTTGCCTTTACGGCCAAATCGAGTATCTTTTTCCAAGGCGAAACTTTAAGAAACACTTTATCTCCCACCGATACTCAATATCTTTTCGCTTCAGATCCGCGCACGACTTCTCGACGATCGGAGGCTATCTTCGATTTTCACAGATTACTTTTACTTTCTGTTCAACATCTTTAATCAAATCCACTCCGAAAATTTTGCTTTCATCGAGCTCGATCCAAAACAATGGTGTACGGCATTTACGCCCGCACAAACCCTCGTAAGGTGCCATCTTAATACTTGATTGAAAACTATTGTTGTGTTTAATTCAATCAAAGGTAAATATCGCTCCCATGAACCATCGAACTCGAGGATGCAACATCTCAACATATCCTCAAGTATCCGAATTATCCGCCGGATTGACCATCGGTTTGGGGTGAAAGGCGGTGCTGAAATGCAACTTGGTACCCAAAGCTTCTTGCAATTTCTTCCAAAATCGCGAGGTGAATCTCGGATCTCTATCCGACACAATGTAAATCGGTACCCGTGTAATCTCACAACTGAGAAACGCACAATTCATCTAGTTTATCCAATGAAAAATCCGACGCGACAGGATAAAGTGAGCCGACTTAGTCACCTATCAACAACAACCCAAATCGCATTCTTCTTACTTGTCGACAATGGCGGTCCGGACACAAAGTCCATTGTGACTCGATCCCATTTCCACTTGGGTATCGTGATCGGTCAAGTAACCTCAAGGCACTTGATGTCCCGCTTTCACTTGTTGACATATTAAACATCTCAAACAAAGTCGGAGATGTCTCGTTTCATACCATGCCACCAAAATCTGGCGCCTCGGATCATTGTACATTTTCGTACTCCCGGTGGATTGACATTCGCTACAATGAGCTTCGCTCGAATCATCGAAATGAGTTCTCAATTTCTTGGAACACACAACCGATTTCTATACCTCAAACAATCGCCATCATCAATTTGAAACTCCGGTTCCACATTCGGAACACATTCAGCCCGTTTTGCAACCAACTCATCGTCGACTTTCTGAGCTTCACAAATTTGATGAATCAATAATGGTTTGGCCTTTAGTTCGCTACTAACACATTGTCGGGTAGAATAGACAAGTGTACATTCATCGTCAGAAAAACAAAGTGATTTTCGGCTTAAGGCGTCTGCAACCACATTAGCCTTTCCCGGGTGATAATCAATGACAAGCTCATAATCTTTTATCAACTCGAGCCAACGTCTTTGTCGCAGATTCAAGTCTCTTGGAGTCATCAAATATTTGAGACTTTTGTGATCTGAAAATACATGGCATTTCTCACCAAATAAGTAATGTCGCCATATTTTCAAGGCGAATACGATGGTAGCTAATTCGAGATCATGGGTCGGATAATTTTTCTCATGTGGCTTTAATTGTCTCGATGCATAGGCCACAACTCGACCTTCTTGATTCAATACGCAACCTAACCCAAGTAGGGAGGCGTCACTATAGATGACAAACTCTTTGCCTGATTCGGGCTGCACTAAAATTGGGGCTTCCACAAATAAGTTTTCAGTTGATCAAAACTTTTCGACATTTTTCATCCATTCGAACTTAACATCTTTTGAAGTAGCTTCGTCATAGGTGTGGCTATCATCGAGAAAACTTTACAAACCGTCGGTAGTAACCGCAAGTCCCAAAAAGCTCCGAACCTCAAGAATATTTCTGAGGCTTCCAGCTAAGTATGGCTGAAATTTTGCTCGGTCGACTCGAAAATTCGATGCAGATACCACATGACCCAAGAAGTGACCTCTTTAACCGTAACTCACACTTGCTGAACTTAGCATATAACCGCTATCCCGTAAAATTTGCAACACTAATCTCGTGTGTTCAAAGATGTTCGGTCTCATTTCTTGAATAGACCAAGTTGTCATCAATGAACACAACTACGAACCGTCCAAATATCGTCTCAAGATCCGATTCATCAAATCCATAAATACCGTAGGGCATTAGTGAGCCCGAACGGCATCACTAAGAACTCAGAGTGACCGTACTCGCTCGAAAGCGCTTTGGGTACGTCCAATCTCGAATCAGAATCGATAATAACCCGATCTCAAATCTATCTTTGAAAACACCGAGGCTCCCTTTAGTTGATCAAACAAATCATCAATACGCTGTAACGGATATTTATTCTTTATCGTCACTTTATTCACCGACGATAGTCAATACACAACCTCATGGTTCCGCCCTTATTTTTCACAAACAATACTGTGCGCCCTAAGGTGAGAAACTTGGTCGAGGGAAACCTCTATCCGTCAATTCTTGCAACCGAGCTTTCAACTCCTTTAACTCGGTTGGTGCCATACGATCTGAGCTATCGAAATTGGCGTAGTCCTGTACAAGCTCAATACCAAACTCTATCTCCGAACAGTGGCAAACCCGTAATTCTTCGAAAAATATCCGGTATTCGCAAACCACCGCATGATTCGGTTTAATTTCTAACTCCTTATCATCATACATACGCAAGGTATGCTTCGCACCCTTTCTTACATATTTCGGGCCAACATTGATGATATTACGGTGGCAACCCTTTAAGTCCGTAGACTCAACTCGGATCATCTCGTTATTTGCGCACTCAAATCCATAGTCTTGCTTTTGCAATTCACAACCGCATCATGCACGGTCAACCAATCCAAACCAAGAATAACATCAAATTCATCGAATGGTAAAAGCATCAAGTCCGCCGGAAAACAGAACCTCGAATTACTAGGGGCATTTCTTACACACTTTGTCAACAAGCACGAACGACCCAAGGATTTGACACCGAATTACGAACTCAAGAGACTCAATAGGTAAAGTCTTATCGATGCTAAGGTTTCGCATATATAAGAATGAGTAGAACCGTGGTCAATCAAAGCAATCACATTAGTATCAAAGAGAGTGAAAGTACCGGTAATAACATCTGGCGAGGAAGCATCCTCACGTGAGCATATGGCATAAGCCCTAGCAGGAGCGCGAGCCTCGGATCTGATCGTAGTATCTCTAGATCCTCTCTGACCACCACTAGCATTGCCCATATTTCTAGATGGTCTACCTCGAGCAAATGGTAGCGCCCGGCTTCCCACTCGATCTACATTCTGCTCGCATAACCCGGGCAATCTTTAATGAAGTGGTCAACTAATCCGCACTTGTAACAAGAGCGGTCACGGAATCTACAACTTCCGAATGCCATTTGCCACAATGTCGACACTCGCTCGTCTCGACGCTCATTCCCAACATGGCGAATCAAGTGCCTCGTGTACCCATTGTGGGGTCGATCACGATCTCGCCTAAAAGGCCCAAGTGCCTCTAGACCGCCCACATCATCACGAAATTTCTTCGATGCTGTTGAAGAGACTTTCCGAGGATCTTTACTAAACTCTCCAATTCCCACATCAACTTTTTGTTTTTCTTTTCTAAGCTCTTCACTTTACAAGCTCGCCGACAAGTACTACGAACTCTCGTATTTCAAGAATGCCAACGAACATTTTTATATCTTCATTCAGCCCATCCTCGAAGCGTTTACATGATGACCTCGGACGAAACACATTCCCGAGCGTATCTACTAAGTCTAACAAATTTTCGCTCAGAATCAAGAATCGACATAGAACCTTGCTTAAGCTCAAGAAATTCCTTCCGCTTTTGATCAATAAATCTCGATCGATATACTTTTTCCAAACTCGCTTTGGAAAAACTCCCAAGTTACTTGCTCTCGGGCACAACAAGTCGAGTACTCCACCAATAGTAGGCGTAATCACGTAGCAAGGAGATAGTACACTTTAGGCATTCATCGGTGTACAAGATAGCTCATCGAAAATCCGGATAGTATTGTCCAACCAAAATTCAGCTTGCTCGGCATCGTCGCTATCCGTAGCTTTAAATTCAGAGCCCCATGTTTTCGGATTTCATCAACTCGGGGCTTATTCGACCTTATTTGGTCGGGCCATCGGAGGCATTGTAGGTGAAATGTGTTTGTTGGGAATGGAGGTTGTGGAATACCAGATTAGTTCGAATGTATTGGTTGAACCAATCATTCATCACGCTATAGAAAGCTTGTCTAGCTTCATCATTTGGATTACTAGCATTAGGTTGAGAGTCCATGGCGCCGTCCCTTGTCTTGGGAGCAAAGCGCTACACTCTAAAGATCATCACTACCACTCGGTCGGGATCGGGATCCATCACTATATATAAACACATGTGCAATTGTCAGAAATCACCACACTATCAAATAATCACATAAAATGGCATGTATAGCTAGACCCAAACTCATTACAGTAGTCCTAGAATCGACTAAACCTGGCTCTGATACCAATAAAATTGTAACACCCCGTACCCGAGTCCGTTACCGAAGTCGAACACAAGGTGCACACAGACTTAACTTAATTGTTTTCACAGTCCATTTAAAAAATTTTCCAGACAAGCTGGTTACTGCGTCACTGTCTCCTTAAAAATCATATCTTGAGTTTCAAAACTCAAAAATCAGTTTCGTAATTTTTCCCTGAAACTAGACTCATATGGCCATCTATATATTTTTTTCTAGAATTTTTGGTTAAGTCAATTAGTACAGTTTATTAGTTAAAATCTCCCATGTTACAGGGATCGACTACACTGACCTTCGTGCATTAAAACTTGAATACCTCCCTGTACAGGGCTTCAATACTGATACCGTTTGTTTCTATAGAAACTAGACACAAAGAGAAATCTATACATATATGGCATGACTCCTAATTATCTCTGGTTAATTTATAATGAATTTCCAAAGTCGGAACAGGGAATCCAGAAACCGTTCTGGCCCTGTTTCACGAATACCTAAATATCTCTTAACATACAACTCATATGACCTTTTCGTTTCTTCCATATGAAAGTAGATTCATCAAGGTTAATTTACATAATTTATTCACTATTTAATACCATTCCTACTATTTTTACTGATTTTTCACATCTGCATCACTGCAGCGGTCAACCTCTGTCTTTAAGGTAGATTTTACCAACTTCATAATTTCCTTGATTCAACTAGCCCTTTTAACATACATGGCACAAAAGATGATCATGATTAACCATTCCAAGGGCTAATCGATTCCAAACATTTCCTCATCTCTTAATGAACAACATACAAAATGATTATGATACCATGCCAAAGTGTATATAAGCCATTTTCGCATGGCTATCCAAATTTATACAAAATCAAAGGGTCTATGACCAACAAACGAAAGAGTAGTCCTATACATCATGTGCAAACATATATATATATATATATGCTAGAGCCGAATCTCAAAGTTCATTATAACTAAACATGAACATAAATCCAAAACACAAATCTTACCTACCATGCAATAAGCATAAATTATACTTATGGATGTACCATGGCTGAATACATCACAAGACCATACCATTTCAATTTTGGTCATGGTTAAACAAAGAACTTAATGTCTCACTCAAAATGCTAAAAGAAAGTCCAAGAGCCATCAATCCACCATCACATGTATCATTAGCAAGCTTCATACTTAACATGCAATGGCATTAACACAAAATCCACCTTGGCCGAATACCATCCCCATGACATAGCAAGGATTTGAACCATGGGCTAATAAGAACATCAAGTTAGCAACCAAAAACATGCATGAATCTCATGGCACAACATCAAACATACCTTAATCTTGATACAAGTATGGCCAAACCTCTTCCTAATCCTCTTCCAAACCAAACATGAAGCAAGAATTCCCTCCTCCTTCATTAGAATTTTTGGCCAAGAGAGAATGAAAAGGATGAACAAATTTTTTTCTTTTCTTTTCTTCAACTCACGGCAATGGGGGGAATCACACACCTTCTTTCTTTTTTCTTTTTTTTCATTTCTTTATTACCCATAACCATTAATTTATTTTTTTTTCTCCCATGATGCACCAACATAACATGTCTATGACATGTTTTGCCCATAATCCCTTGTCATGGCCGGCCACTAGCTATTGGGGGAAATTTGACATGCAAGTCCTCCCCTTTGATTACATGCACTATTAGGTCCTTATAGATCAGCCTATCACATTTCAAAAGTGTCACACAAGTCCTAATAACTGAATTCACATGCAATCGACTAAATTGAAGCTTGAAATTTTCACACATTCATAAATACATATTCTAGACAATAAATATTATGTTCAAACATTTCGTGACTCGGTTTAGCGGTCCCAAACCACTTCCGACTAGGGTCAATTTTGGTGTCACATTTCAGATCTGTATGCCAAATAATTAGGTGCCATGATCAAAATGAACCAAATGTCCCTAACTAGATGTGGTGTTTATGTCAAATAGTTAGAATGCTATGATCGAAATAAATCAAGTGCTTCTAACTAAATGAATGATTATGAATGTAGAAATGTCATGAGAGTGATTCTTTTTTAAACGCTTAAGTTATCATTGCTCATAATTCGTCCGGGTTCTATCATTGATGCGCTGTCACGCCCTCTTGCTTAGCCATTATCTTCGATAGAAAATTTGAAGAGATAGTCACAATTAGGGCTCTTCTTTTTCGAATGTTTCAAATTTTGAACCTGGTTAGTCCTGACTAGTGGCCCTGTTTCAGGTCCTTGTACTATTTAGAAACTTTCCAGAGTAATATGCATAACATCTTTTGTGTGAATATTACATGTCAAAAATCGCGATTTCAACAAAAATGCTAGAAAGAGATTATCATAATGGACTAAATGGAATTTTATTGAGTAAAAATCCAAGTGAATACATCAAACAAGATAGAAAATCTGCTAAAGCAAAAAAATGAGAATGAGAAAAGAGATGCCCTAGATATCGCAGCACGAGTTTCACTATTCCAACTTCTCAAAGGCTCTTTCGAACCAAATGTGTATTCAGGAGATCCTGCGTATTTTGTTGATGCTCCAAGGTGTACTGTTCTTCTGTCTTGCCAATTTCAGGAGGACAAGACTACCATATGCCCCATATTCAAAATTTGAGCTGCCCGTTTTCAGGTTTTCAACTCAAAAGCCCTTTTGGTCTCAAAGTGCCCTTTGCGGGTTTTCACCTTGGCCTCTCCGTTTTTTTTTTTTAGATTTTAGAGCGCCCTTTGCGGGTTTTTACTCTGGCCTCTCTTTCTTCTGGTAAAATACTTCTTGACCGAATTCGAGTTTACAGGATTGGGCAAGTTTCTACCGTCCATCTCGGCTAGAATTAATGCTCCTCCGGAGAAAGCTTTCTTCACCACGTAAGGCCCTTCCCAATTAGGCATCCATTTCCCTCGAAAATCCTTCTGTATGGGGAGGATCTTTTTCAAAACCAGGTCTCCCTCTTGGAATTCTCTAGGGCGAACCTTTTTGTCATAAGCCCGCATCATTCGGTTTTGGTATATCTGACCATGACGAATAGATTTTAGCCTTTTTTCCTCGATCAAGTTCAGTTGGTCATATCGAGATTGGACCCACTCTGCTTCATCCAATTTTAGTTCTAACAACACTCGGAGGGATGAGTTCTCGACTTCGATGGGCAAAACTGCCTCCATTCCGTAGACCAGGGAGAAAGGCGTTGCCCCAGTTGAGGTTCTGATCGATGTTCGATAAGCAAAGAGGGAAAATGGTAATTTCTCATGCCAATCTTTGTAGGTCTCAGTCATCTTCCCCGCGATCTTCTTAATATTTTTATTGGCTGCTTCCACTGCCCCATTCATCTTCGGGCGATACGGTGACGAGTTGTGATGTCTGATCTTAAATTGACTGCAGACTTCTGCTATCGTACTGTTGTTCAAGTTTAATGCATTGTCAGATATGATCCTCTCCAGCTTTCCATATCGACATATGATCTCTTTTTTCAGGAACCTGCTCACTGCTGACTTTGTAACACTAGCATACGAAGTGGCTTCTACCCATTTGGTGAAGTAGTCAATAACCACAAAGATGAACCGATGCCCATTGGAAGCTTTCGGTGATATTGGTCCAATCACATCTATGCCCCACATAGAGAAAGGCCATGGAGAAACCATGACATGTAGCGGTGAAGGAGGCACATGAATTTTGTCTCCGTAGATTTGGCACTTATGGCATCTCTTGGCGTAATTGATACAGTCTCATTTTATAGTGGACCAATAATACCCGAATCTCATAATTTGCCTGGCCATCATAAAGCCATTAGCGTGTGTCCCACAAACGCCTTCATGGACTTCTTCCAAGATTTTCTTAGCCTCTGCAACGTCTATGCACCTTAGTAGCACTTGATCCTTTATTCTTTTGTATAGGATCTCCCCATCTAAGACATAGTCAATGGCCAATCTTCTCAGCGTCCTTTTGTCATTCTCGATTTCCTGGTCCGGGTACTCACGATTATTCATGTATTGCAATATATCGTGATACCAAGGGTGATCATCTTTCTCTTCATCTTCTTCAATATTGTAACAGTGGGCTGGAATTTCATAAATGCTCACCCGGATGGGTTTGATATCTTCTTGTTTGTTCACCTTGATCATGGAAGCTAAGGTAGCCAAAGCATCAGCCATCTAATTTTTGTCTCGTGGAAGGTAGTGGAAGGTAATGTCCTCAAACTCTTTAACCAATTCCAGGACCAGCTTCCGATAATCGATTAACTTAGGGTCTCTGGTCTCCCATTCTCCCTTGAGTTGATAGATCAGTAGTGCAGAATCCTCATACACCTCTAGCATTTTAATCTTTTGTTCTATGGCTGTACGGATTCCCATGATGCACGCTTCGTATTTTGCCATGTTATTCGTGCAATCAAAATCCAATGTACTAGTGAATGGATAATGATCTCTGTTTGGGGACACCAAGACTGCCCCAATTCCATTACCCATGGTGTTTGATGCCCTATCGAAGTTTAGTTTCCAAGGAAGTTCTTCCAGAGCACCTTCTTCAGTGGTAGCAAATGCATTAGGTCTTCATTCGGAAAGTCGAAGTTCAAAGGTTCGTAGTCTTCCAAAGCTCTACTAGCCAGAAAATCTGCTATTGCACCCCCTTTTATTGCCTTCTGATTCACATAAACTATGTCGAATTCGGAGAGCAGAATCTGCCATTGGGCTATCCTTCCATTCAAAGCTGTTGACTCCATCATGTACTTTAAGAGGTCCAATTTTGAGATGAGCCAAGTGGTGTGATACAACATATACTGCCTCAGTCTTCGGGTTGTCCAAATTAGGGCACAACACAACTTCTCTATCAGCGGGTACCTTGCCTCACATTCCGTGAACTTTTTACTGAGATAATAAATAGCTTTTTCTTTCCTTCCTGACTCGTCATGCTGACCCAATATGCACCCCATGGAGTTCTCGAATACTGCCAAATACAGTATCAACGGCTTATCGGAGTTAGGTGGCATCAGCACCGGGGCGTTAGATAAGTACTGTTTGACCTTTTCGAAGGCCCTTTGGCATTCTTCATCCTATTCACCTGGGTTATGTTTCTTGAGGAGGAAAAAGACAGGGTCACATTTCTCGGTCAGTTGTGAAATGAACCGAGCGATGTAATTTAACCTTCCTAGAAAGCCTCGAACCTCCTTCTGGGTATGCGGCGGAGATAGCTCTTGTATGGCTTTGACTTTGTCTGGATCAATCTTAATCCCTTTCTCGCTAACCACGAATCCGAGCAACTTTCCAGACTTGGCTCCGAAGGTACATTTGGCAGGGTTGAGTTTTAGCTGGAACTTTCTCAATCTCAAGAACAATTTCCTCAGGACTTGTATGTGCTCCTTCTCTGTTCGAGACCTAGCGATCATATCATTGACATAAACCTCGATTTCTTTATGCATCATGTCGTGAAAAAGGGTTACCATGGCTCTTTGATAAGTTTCCCCCATATTCTTCAGTCCAAATGGCATCACCTTGTAGCAGAATGTGCCCCACACGGTTACAAATGTGGTCTTCTCCATATCTTCAAGATGCATCTTGATCTGGTTATATCCGGAGAAACCGTCCATGAATGAAAACAGTAAGTGTCCTGCCGTGTTGTCCACTAGGGTGTCGATATAAGGCAGTGGGAAATTGTCTTTCGGACTGGCTTTATTGAAATCTCTGTAGTCCACACACATTCGCACTTTTCCATCTTACTTTTCCATCTTTCTTAGGGACGGGGACGATGTTGGCTACCCAATCTGAGTATTTTACCACCTTCAAGAATCGGGCGTCGAACTGCTTTCGAACCTCTTCTTTTATTTTTAGCAAGACATCGGGCCTCATTCTTCGAAGTTTTTGCTGAACTGGCTTACTTTCTTCCTTTATGGGGAGTCGGTGTAGTACGATATCGGTGTCCAACCCGGGCATATCTTGGTATGACCATGCGAAGACATCTTTGAATTCTTGAAGTAATTCAATGAGGTTTCGCTTCATCTCCGTAGTGATACATGTTCCGATCTTCACCTCTTGTCCTTCTCCTAAGCTCACAATTTCAACTGATTCTTTGTGAGGTAGGATTTGTTTCTCATCTTGTTCTACCATCCTCAACAAATCAAGAGATAGGTTGCAGCCTTGGTCATCTTCAAAATCCTGAGAATCCTCCATACACACATCTCAATCGAAAGGAAATTCTGAGTCGCTAGCAATATTACTCGTATCATTAATATCTGGGGACCTGTTATGAGGATGAAGGCAGATACAAAGAATCAACAGAATTCGAAACATTTATTTGCATGGTATGATTATGGATGGTGAATGAAAGAATATTTAGAAGAATGTTTCAAGAATAAAAGAATCCGAAAGTAATCATTTGTATGGTTATGAATGAAATTGAAAGGATGAGAGGACATTTGCTCAAAAATGATAATAACCGTGCATTTTATTGAAATAACGTTTTTAAACATCGGCCTATTTCACAAAAGATTCTTATTACTTCTAGGCCTAGAGCAATAAGTGTGTTTTGGACATTACTCTGAATCCATTCTAAAAACTACAGGAATCTCTTCCACAGTCCAGTTGTCTAGAACACTTCCAGGTGTGTAGGGGCAAATGCCCGACAAATTTTCTCTTTCAGTCTCCTCTTTGTACATGACGCTGATGTCCAAGCTTTCCAGCCTTTCTTCTATAGCTCCCGTCATTGGCATGTCTTTCTCGGGATGAATGATTCCCCTAGACACAAATGTTTTTGATATATGGGGGAATGTCATTGGTTCCCATTTGATTTCCTCCCCCGTTAATCATGCTCTCCTTCTTTCTTGCTTCTTTTCTAACTCCCTCCTCCTTTGTTTCACATCCGGCTTAAATCCTAAGCCGAAGCGGTCTCTCTTGTCCTTCAGCATTGGCGTTTCAACCCTTCCTTGCAGATGCTTCCCAAGTCTTCTTCCGGGTAGGACCCCTTTTCCAATCGTCAACTGGAGGCTCATCCTTATGGTTTTGGACAATTTTGGCACCAGAATATTACTTCCCTCGACGATGAAGGTTACGTTAACAAATTCCAAAGATCGAAATGAACATTCAATTGCTTCGTCATCTGTCTCCAAATAGGGCGCATTATTGCTTACAGTTGCAATGATATCCTTCTCAGCCTTGATCGTTATCAACCTCCCCTCCGATACTAGCTTCAATTTTTGATGCAACGAGGAAGGAACTGCCCCAGATGAATGTATCTAGTGCCTCCCCAACAAGCAATTGTATGAGGGCTTGATATCGATTACGAGGAAATCCACCTCATACGTGTTTGGCCCTATCTGAAGAGGTACCTCAATTCTGCCCATCACCTTCCTCTCTGTGCCATCAAATGCTTTCACGATGTTCTGGCACTCCATCATGTGAGAGTTTTCTCTAGGTAACCTATTCAACATGGTCAATGGCAGGACGTTCAAAGCCGGCTCATTGTCAATCAGCACGCCTGGCAGCGTATACCCTTTACAGTGCGTGGTGATATGCAAAGCCTTAGTCGACCCCATGCCCCCGGGTGGTATCTCATCGTCATTGAAAAAGATATAGTTGTCGGCACTAATGTTGCTAACCAAGCGGTCCAACTTGTTAACGGAGATATCATTGGCAATGTATGTTTCATTCAAGACCTTCATCAACGCGCTGCGATGAACTTCCGAGCTTAGAAGTAAGGTCAGCACCGAGATACGGGCTGGTTGTTTACGTAGTTGTTCTACCACACTGTATTAGCTATGTTTTAGGAGTTTTAAAAACTCCTTGGCCTCCTCTTCGTTAACTGGCTCGTTAACAGGCTTGGTTGCTTTTTCCTTCATTTCCTCGACCACTGGGGCTTTTCCTTTTGTGGGTTGTGCCTCCTCATTTGCTGTATCGTAACGTCTCCCGCTACGTGTATAGGAGCCCCTAGCTTGGTCCCCTCTTGAAGCGTCAATCGGGCCCTCCTTTCCTGGTATCGTCATACTGCACTCATAATTCCATGGGACCTTTTTGATGTCTTTGTAGGGGAAGACTACAGGTCTTTGGATTATGACCCTCGGTGGCATTTGTACTCCAGGTTCATTATTTTTGGGTCTCAAAATGATCACCACGGGATAGTTAGATGTTCGATTCTGTGCCGTCGATTCTCCCTCTGATGCGCATATATCTTCCTCTACAGGGTTTTTGGCCTCTTCATAAAACTCAATTTCCTTATTGTTCATCATGTTTTGCACTAAGGCTTTGAACTCCACGCAATCTTGGATTTCATGCCCCACCTCGTCGTGAAACTCATAGTAGTTTCTCTCTTCTTCTAATTCTTCCCTCGAATCCAACGCGATCAATCCTCTCTTTGCCATCTCTTTCCATACCCGCCTCAACGGGGTCCTGACTTCTACCACCACATACTTGGTCTTCTTGTTCGTACCTTCACTTATCCTATTCACTCCTTGGTCGGTATGATTGGGGAGTGGGTTTCCTATTACATTAGGTGTGGCTGGGTCGTCAAATCTCACGACCCCCATCTTAATGAGTCTTTCGACTACTTTCTTAAACACGGCGCAGTTTTCGATAGAGTGCCCGGTGATTCTCGCGTGGTATTCACATTGGGCGTTTGCGTCATACCATTTGGGATATAGGGGCTGTAGTGGCTTTAGGTAGAAAGGGGATACCACATGAGCGTTGAATAGGTTCTGGTACAACTCCCTTTACGTCATGGGTATAAGGGTGAATTGTGGCCTTTCTGTGT
This sequence comes from Gossypium arboreum, assembly GCF_025698485.1. Lineage (NCBI taxonomy): Eukaryota > Viridiplantae > Streptophyta > Magnoliopsida > Malvales > Malvaceae > Gossypium > Gossypium arboreum. The sequence goes on from NC_069081.1 coordinate 72,104,026, forward strand.
TCTCCCTCGCGTTGGATTCTTGTCTTACAGAGCTTTGCTGATTGGTGGTGACCGTCTTGGGTTCATTTACAGTGAATGACTTGGACTGACCCTTGTTGAATGTACTCGTGTTGTTCACTTTATTGTCTCTTTTCCTCGGGGCCGACCTCCTGGCACTCTCTCCTCATTCTATCTTACCGCTCATCACAGCATTTTCAATCATTTCCCCGTCATCACTATGTCAGAGAAGCTTTTGGTGGCGCTTCCCAACATATGAGTGATAAAAGGGGCCTTCAAGGTGTTTATAAAGAGCACCGTCGTCTCTTTTTCTAGAAGTGGCGGATGAACTTGTATGGCCACCTCTCTCCATCTTTGTGGGTACTGTCTGAAGCTTTCATTCGATTTCTTCTCCATGTTTTAGAGAGTGATTCTGTCAGGCGTCATGTCCGTCACATGATTGTATTGCTTCATAAAGGCCTAGGCCAGGTCCTTCCACGAGTTAATTTTAGAGTGGCTTAATTGGTTGTACCACTTAGACGCCGCCCTGACCAGACTATCTTGAAAGCAGTGGATCAATAGCTGGTCATTGTTAACATATCCCATCATTCGCCTGTAGAACATAGTGATGTGGGCTTCAGGGCAGCTTGTTCCATTGTATTTCTCGAACTCGGGCATTTTGAATTTGGGGGGAAGAACTAAATCTAGGACCAAACTCAGGTCCTTGGCATCAATCCCTTGATGATGATCCACGCTCTCTATGGCTTTGAATTTCTCCTCAAGCCATCTACACCGTTCTTCCAATTGTTTTTGCGAATCCATCCTCGCATTTTCTTCTTCGGCAACTTCATCAAAATCGGGAACGGGCGGATAGTTCGGGTTGTTGATAAAGTTAGAGCCTGAGACAGTTTGGAAATTCATTGGTACTGAAGCTCTGGCCTGAACCTGCTGGGGCATGATTGTGACAGATGGTTTCGGTAGATTAATCTCGGGCTTCATTGGTACATGTGTCGGAGTGAAGCCAGGGGGTGTTGAGGATCTTCATTAGTTTCCTCGACTTTGTCCATGGGGCCCTTTCCCTTATCTGTTCCTCCCAACAGCAATTGGGATAACTAACTCATCATTTCCCTCTGCCACTCCATCATTTGCTCTTTCATCTCTCGCTGAATCTTGGCTAACTGCTCTTGCATCTGAGACTGCATTTGTTCTTGCATGTCTTTTTGCATTTTCTCCAATTTCTCGAGTCTCTTATCCATTGATTTATTTCTTGTATCGTAAGGGTGCGTGGTTGGTTGGTTTTCGTTAGTTTCCAGGTTACTAAAATAATTTTTAATTAATTAATTAGAAAACTCTTATGGCCTTTAATGCATAATGGTATGGTGTAATGCAAATGCATGAATGCAAAGGAGGCATCAATTTTGATTCAATTGCCTTTAGAAAATTTCACTTGAAAATAAAATCTTTTACATAAAGTTGAGTTATAAATAAAATTTCGCTTTAACACTCAAAGTCTTAATTTTTCTAAGCAACGAGGCCAGCTCTTGTCCACGATCCGACTCCAACTCATACTTTACGCTCAGTGTGTCCACTTGAACAGCTAAAGTTTGCAAGTAGTCTGCTACCTTCCGAATCTGGGTTATGGCTTCCCCCATAAGGTAATCTCTATTTCTGACTTGGTCTTGTGTATGGTGAAGCTGCTCTTTCCAACGATCCTCGTTTGCTTCTAAAAACTGGACCCGCATCTCACAGTTTTGTAGTGACGCCTCTAACTCTTCTATTTTTCCTTTCATTTCTTATATCTTGCTCAAGCTTGCACTCAATTCCATTGCGGTCTTGCGGTTTCGGTATTGATGCAGAGACTTCTCGAGTTCTGCCACTCTAGCCCTTAATTCCCCTCGCTCATTTCTGCTTTTTGACAGACTTTTCTCCAAATCTTCGTTTCGTGCCTGAACTTCTCGAAATTTCCTTTCCTACCGGTTGGTATTGGCCTTTTCTTCTCAAATATCATGGCACCATTGTTCGGAAGTCTTTCCTAACTCTGCAGTCCTCATGGATAGGCGCAGCTTCTTATAGTCGGTCTTTAAGCTGTCTAGATCTTCTTCGGCCTTGGTTTTCCCTTTTCTCCACTTTTTAGCCTCTGATCTCTGGACATCAGCGTCTAACCTTAGGTGCATCTTCTCTGCTTCCATTTGTTCGATCTTCTTCCCAAGTTCTGAATTCTTCTTATCAAAATCTTGCCTTATAATTTCCAATTCTAACGGGGCGTCTTGTAATTGTTCTCCGATAGGTTGAGCATTCTCCAAGCTTGGCCTAGGAACATTATCATTAACCCTCTTCTTAAACCACTCGTTATACTCAGGCATTACCATGGAACCGACGGCTAACCTCCAACAAGTTTGCTTCCAAGCATCCGATAACTCCCAAACTCTCTTCTTATAGTGAGCACCTTTAAACGAGAATCACTCTGAGCAAGTCCATAGGTCGTGGGTACAAACTGCCTCGATTTATAGTCTCAAGGCTAGTAGTGGAGAATACCCGGTAGCTCCCCAAATTCCTAACAATGGCACCCAATCAAAGTTACCACATTGGTACATGATCTCATCAGGAACCATCTAATAAGCTCTCCACTCGATATCTCCCTCTTTGAGGTTCTGAAGAATGTCCATCCACTTCTACTCTGAGATATCCTCTCTCCTTTGTATAGCTGCCTCTTCTTTTAATGGGGAATAACCTTCAGAAAAGACCTGATAGGAAACCTTGTCTACCTTCCAAAAGTGCCCGTGAAACCATGCCATCAACAACTATACCCATCCAATAGGCAGCCCCTCGCCTATCTTCAGACTTGAGCTCAAAGATCTGAACGTTTCTGCCAATATCACCGGTACCAGAGTGATTCCTCTCTCAAGTCGATCGAATAAGTGAATGACTGCCTCATCCACGTGCCTCAAAGCCTTAGGAAAAATTACCAATCCATAGATGCTTAAGGCGAAGATGTCGACCCTCTTTCTTTCGTATGGATGCGTCAAAATCAGATCTCACAAATTCTCCCAAGGGATACATTTGCTATCTCCTTTTTGCTAAATCCGAGCGGTGACCCAAGGCTCGCTCATCCCAGAAATACTTATCAGTTTCTTCATTAAAGTCTGACTACTAAAAACACGGGCATAAGTCTTCCGGACCTAAATCTTTGGACACCTAAGCAGCGTAGTGTATTCCTCCTTGGTAGGTACCAAATCCACTTATCCAAAAGTGAAACACTTGTACGCAGAATTCCAAAACTGCACCAAGACTCGGAACAAATGCTTATCCACTCTAATGTATAGCAGGTAGGATATGTCACCATAGCTTTGGTAGAATAACTACTTGATCCCTTCATCCCAACTAGCCCAAATGTCTCTCAACTCTTGCAGCTCATTCTGTACTACATTGACGCGAGTGAAATCCTGTAGCTCCAATACATACCCTTTTGCCAAGCTATCCCCTCTCTCTGATTGTAGCCTCTCTGACCATGCACGAACAGCCGCATTATCCTCGAATTTACTAAGAAATTCATTCTCCATGTCAAACTTTCTAACTTAGTAATTGAATACGGATTAACACCTCTTTTAGTATGCAATGTCATGAAAAAAAGAAAATCAAAACAAAACACCGGTTAGTATCAAATAATAGCGATAGAATGCACGTACATAAACGATAATTATAACGCATATATGGGTAAGTACTAGGGCTTGACGCAGCTCCACCCAAGGATAGCTCCTAAGGTCTTTCTATATGTGGCTTGGTTCTAGAGTAAGGGTACCCGAACCAGTAGATTCCTCAATCCTTACCCATTATAGGCTCATATAGATCGAGTTTGGTTCGGGGGATACATTTCCCTATGACCATGCGGAGATGAAAATCTCACGAAATCATAGGTACGGATGTACCCCGGAAGCAATCCACTAGCACATGCGGAGGTGAAAACCTCACGAAAGCGTAGTTTCTTACTCCCACTTAGAAGGTGTGACCACAACAGTCATGCAATGAAATGCAGTACTATTCTACGAGACCCGCACCAAAACGATCATACAATCAAATGCAATCGAAAGATACATGATTTTTTTTCAAAATAAATTCTCGGTCTTTGACAAAAGGACAGTAAATAATCGATTTTTATGGCTCGACTCTCGACCATCCCCAGTGGAGTCGCCAAGCTGTCGAAACCACCCTTTTTCTTTTAAAAAAAATTTTAGGTTTAATGAAAATACGGAATCGACTTTTAAAAAATAGAAATATGGAGTCGCCACCGATCCTTTTGCTTTGGTGTGATCGGATCACCTAAGAGTGAGGTTATTTTAATAAAACATTTTTAGTTTACTAAAAAAACGATTTTGGTCTACGAATTTTTGAAAAAATGGGCTCGGGAGTCGGTTACGCATGAGGAAGGATTAGCACCCTCACTACGCCCAAAATTGGTACAAAATCGATTTAATACTGTCCTTATGTCTAAAATTAAAAATTCTTTTGAAATGTGGTTCCTTTTTTAATAACATTTGAATAACCCGAGTTGGTCACCAAAATTCTCTTGTTTAAGAGAGATAGAACATTACATCCAGCACGGTAGGACATGATCCTTTATGCCCTCGAAAACATGATAAATTTTGACTTCCAAAAATTTATATGTTGAAAACCGCAAAAGGATGCCCAAATATTTAGTCCAACGAGAAAATCGAAACCCAGCACGGTAGGGCACAATTCCTCGAATTTCTAAACATCGAGCATTGCCTTATTTTAGAATTTAGAGAGTATGAGTGAAATTCTAAAGAAATCTTCGATTATTGAGCGAACGGGAAATCGCAACCCAGAACGATAGGGCATGATTCCTGAATTGCCAAACATCGAGTATTACCTTCATTTTAAAGAGTTTTTAGAAGATACGAACGAAATTCTAAAGGGACATTCGATTGCTTTGAGCAAACGAGAAATTGCAACCCAGCACATTAGGGCACGATTCCACGAATTGTCAAATATCGAATATCGCCTTTGTTTTAAAGGATTTTTAGAAGACATGAACAAAATTATGAAGGGATATTCGATCATTTTGAGCAAACGAGAAATTGCAACCCAGCACGTTAGGGCACGATTCCGCAAATTGCCAAATATCAAACCTCGCCTTCGTTTTAAAGAATTTTTAAATGAATAATTATAAAACTAGCTTAAAATGTATTAATTCATTTTTGAAATGAGACGAATTTAATCATAAAAATTGGGATTTTTTTTATATAAAAAATAACATATTTCATAAACCAAGTAGAAAACGATGACATGGGGTAGTGGGCGTAACATCCTAATTTTGGGCTTAGTCGGAATAGTGGTTTCAGGACCACAAATTCGACGAGGAAAATTTTATTTTTATCATATTTTTATGTTCTATGATTTCACGGAATGATTTCGTGAAAATTTCATTCAAAAATTTCGACGTTTGGGCACTCAATTTGGTCAAAAGGACTAAATTGTAAAAAGTGCAAAAGTTGAGTTTTACATGTTAGGAGTGTTTAATTGTTATGAGTTTTTAAATAAAATGTCCTTAAATGGTAATTAGACCATTTTGAAGTTTATGGACAAAATGGAATTTTTTTGAAAGTTTAGTAGTAAGGGCATTTTGGTCATTTGCATATTAAATGAAATAAAATGGGAAGAATAACACAAAATGGTCATCTTCTCCATATGGAGGCCGAAATTAGCATGGGGGAAGACATGGCTAGGGTTTTCAAGCTTTCCAAGCTCAATAGTAAGTCCGTTCTAGCCCCGTTTTTCAAGTTTTTTACGTTTTTGGAATCCCAGTAACTTGATTAAGCTTATGCTAGCAATAATTCAACCTAAGGTTCGTATTTGGAAAAATACCCGTAGGTGAAATTTGTGTATTTTGGTGTTTTATGACAGAATATGAGGTTTTAAATTATGTTAGACAACTTGTGCTACTCGGTTTTAAGTGAAAACGAGTAAAAGGGCTTAATCGGTAAAAATACCTAATAGTCATAAGTGCATGTTAGAGTGAGAATTTGATGTTGTCATAGAAGGTAAAAATGATCATCATGTCATAAAACATAAGAATAAGGGATGAAGTTTAATTCCCGAGCGTAGGGGCAAAAGTGTAATTATGCAAAAGTTTAGGGGCAAAATGGTAATTTTGCCAAAGTTTGTATTAAAGGCTGTTTTGATGAATGTATGTATTAAATAAATTAATTTGGTATTATAGATCAAGAGAAACGAGATTCAAGTCGTGATCGAGGGAAAACAAAGTTTACAAGGAATAGGCCGATTGCTAATATTTTGTATCGAGGTAAGTTAGTATGATAATAATAATGCAATGTTATGTTTGAATTATATTTCTTACTATTATTGCATATATTGTATGATTTAATATATTGGAAAAGTTCATGGAATGGTGTTTATGATGTGGAAATATGACATGAAAGAATGTTACATGAAGTGCAAGAAAATGATGATACATGACAAGTGATATATGAAATATGTGATTTATGTTATGTAAATTCTTAAAACTGATTTTCTATTTGAGTTGTGTCTTATTATACTATGAATGGACAATTGGTACTATGGATAGTGAGATCGACACTTGAGTAAGTTCAGTATATAAATAATCTATCGATTCTTTTTATGTTAATATATTTTGATATCATATGAAATGTGGTCGCCTATCAAATGATTATTTGATGTAAATTATGAATTTAAATTGATTACGGACAATTTAGTAAAATGTTGAAAATGAGGAATTTCTGGTTGAACCTTGAATAGAAACGATACCAATGAGCTATTGTGAGGTCACGTGTGTAGTACTAAGTGTAGGCTACTACGTTATGCGAGATAATTGGTCGCATGTGTAGTACTAAGTGCGAGCTACTATGCGCATGCAGATAACTTCGATCACGTGTGTAGTACTAAGTGCAGGCTACTACGTGTATCAGATGGTTAGGTCACATGTGTAGTACTAAGTGCAGCCTACTACGTGTATCGGATAATTGGTCGCGTGTGTAGTACTAAGTGCAGGCTACTATGCGTACCAGATAGCTTCGGCTACAAGTGTGGAAATGAGAAAATGTGCAGGCAATTGTGTATCTGTTATTATACCGATGAGTTCAACGGGAAATCGATTAAGTGAAAATAAATGTGAAAGTGATTATGTGATGAACAAGTGCAAGTATATGTTATTTGAATTTATGAGCAATATGCTCGATATTTGAGTGAACCTCGGTAAAATGGAAGGGATTAAGTGAAATTGTGCAAAAGTGAACTTTAGTAGTAAAATAGTGTTGGACAGCAACAGTGCATGAATTTGAAAATTTACCAAAAATTGTGTAAGTTGAATTAAATTTCAAATAAAATATGTAATTACATTTTATTAAGTCTATTTTCACATAAAAGAAACAGGGGAATCAAAAGAATTCCATATTATGTGATATTTGAATTCTTGTGAGACAGTGTCTGAATGAATTCGAGATCCCCTGTTCTGACTTGGAAAAATTGTTAAAAATTATAGAAAAATAATTTTGGGGTATAATTTATGTGCCTAGAATCTTGTATGAGTCTACTTTTAATAAAAACAAACGATAATATTATCCAAGTTTTTTACTATGAGATAAATAAATTTTAGTGAAGAAAGGTCGAAGCTGTTAAACAGCAAACAGGGGATATTTTGAATAATAAACTGTACTTATTGGCTGGACTAAAAATTCTGAAGATTTTATGGAAGAAATATATATGAGTCTAGTTTTTGGGAAAATTTACGGATATTAATTTGGAGTTCCCTAACTCTAAATATAAATGATTTAGTGACTATTACTCAAGAAAATAGCTTAACCAGAACATGTGTAAATGTACAAATGAGTTAGTTTTATTGTGGGAAGCATGTTAGTAAATTGCTTATTATTATTTCATGTGAGCTTACTAAGCATAAAGCTTACCCCATCCTTTCCATTTCTTTTAGTGTTGTCGTTAGCTCGGGGTTGGAGACCGTCGGAGGCAAGATCACACTATCAAGCCAACACCTTGACAAGATAAACACATATGCTAGATTTATCAAGTGAGTGGCATGTATAGGGACCTAATTTTATAACATGTGTTATTATTATTTGGCCAAATATATTGGTCTTTAGTGAGCTAATGATTCGACTTATAAATCTAGCTATTTATGTTATGTTTGATATTGGTGATGTGCATATGCTTGGTTGTCATGCATGGTTGGTAATAAGTTGTTTAAGTTGTTTAATTGATGAATTAAGTTTAGTAATACTTCGTGCTTGACTCCGGTGATGGTCTTGGGTACAGGGGCGTTACAGTGGGCACATATGAAATACGATCAACTAACACACTATCAATTAAATATAACTAATCTAAAAAGTGTAATCAGATTACAATAGTGCGTGGAGAATAATTGGCATGACAATATAAACAATGAATGGTAAAAAAATAATGCAACGATAACATGCATGGCATAATAGAATATGACTACTACGAGATACACAAAATAAAATGCAAATCAAATAGGTAATATGATATAAAACTATTTTAAAATAATGATGAATGAATGGGCCATGAAATGTAGGTTGACAAATTTGTACATATAAAAGAAAACTAGGGCTAGATATATAATTTTTGAAATAGACATTATAGAATGAAAGCTTGAATCGAGTTGCATGTAAAGTATTTTAAACACAAGTACATTTGGAAATGACAAACTACATGATGATTTAAATAATATATATAATATAAAAGAATAATAATGAAGATATATGACAAGACATAACACACAAAATAGATTTATAAAAATATGTACAAGTAAGTCTATTGTAAAAGAACGACCATGAAACTAATAATAAGATATATATAAAGTTTGAGTTAGTCTAAAATTATACATGTCCTTATATCAAAACATTTAGAATAATAGACTATACAAACACCAAAGCCATATAATGTAAAGATATACTAAAAATAATAATTTTATAATCACAAAAATGAAGTTTCCAAAATTATTTCATATATATACAAGGAGAGTATTTAATAAATCATAAAGCAAAAAATATTTTAAAATAAAAAGATCTATTAAAGTAATAAGTGTATTGATATATATACATATAAATTTAAAAGAGAGTACATGCAAATTTATATAAAATGATAATGTGCATAGGGCTAAATTAATTTTATTATAAATTATAATGGATTGAAGAATATGCTTACATATGCATGAAGAAAACTATATATGTAAAACGTATGAGTTTAATAGTGTACATAAATCAAAGATATGTACTAACATAGGTAAGTATAAAAATAATTTAAATTTTACGCAATATATATATAAAACATATTAGAGTAACAACAAAAAAAAAAGGTTAAAGTGCATGGATAGAACCAAAAAACATTAGGTGTATGAAATGATATTACCTTTATCATAATATATATCTATGTCTATATAAAAGAACGCTTTAGACAAACAAATTTAAAAGAAAATAAATAGATATATATATATATTTATAATTACACATAGATGTATGTACATGGAATGAAGTTAACTTATTATAAAGTCTCTCTATATATACACATATATATGAAAATGCGTAAAACCTTTGTACAAAATACATAAAACGTGGCGATGGTATTACATAAAAAAAAATTACAATAATAAAGAGGTAATTGTCAAGGCAGTAAAAAAAATGTACAAACGAGTGAATAAAAGAAACTATTAATTAAAAGGATTGAACTAGAACCAAACTAAAACAAAAGGATAATTTGAAAACCAAAAAAATAACAAAAGGGGCAATGTGCGACGCGCGTAAATGTCGAAGGACCTAAACTAGATGTAATATCCTGATTTTGGGCCTAGTCAGAATAGTAGTTTCGTGACCACAAAATTCGAGATATAAATAATTATTTTATGATTATTTTGAGGTCTATGATATGATTGCATGATTGTGTGAAAATTTCGTGAAGAAATTTTATGCATAAAGTGTTTAAATTGAAATTAGGGACTAAATCGAATAATTTGTAAAACTTGCATTCTAGAAGTTTCTAGTATGAAATTGTTTTGAAATATTAATTAGGAGGTCTTAAATAGAAATTTTACCAATTTCTAAGTCTATGGACAAAAATTGGACATGGATGGAATTTTTGGAAAGTTTAGTAGTAAGGGCATTTTGGTCATTTAGGGTAAAATGAATTAAAATACAAAATTAAAAGCCAATTTTGCTCATCTTCAACCCCATGGCCGAATATAGCAAGGAGAAACCATGGCTAGGGTTTTTCAAGCTTCCAAGCTCGATTGTAAGTCCGTTCTAGGCTCGTTTTTAATAATTTTTACATTTTTGGAGTCCCGGTAGCTCGATTAAGCTTATGCTAGCAATAATTCAACCTAGGGTTCATATTTGGAAAAATACCCATAGGTGAAATTTGTGTATTTTGGTGTTTTATGATAGAATATGAGGTTTTAAATTATGTTAGACAACTTGTGCTACTCGGTTTTAAGCGAAAACTAGCAAAAAGGCTTAATCGGTAAAAATACCTAATAGTCATAAGTACATGTTAAAGTGAGAATTTGATGTTCCCGTAGAAGGGAAAAATGATCAGAATGTCATAAAACATAAGAAAATAGGCTGAAGTTTAATTTACAAGCTTTGAGGCAAAAGTGTAAATATGCAAAAGTTTAAGGGCAAAACTGTAATTTTGCCAAAATATGATTTTGGGTCAATTTGAATAATGTGAGTCCTAATTAGACTATATTTTAAATGATAGAGCAAGGAAAACTGAAATTCAGGCTAAAATGGAAAAATACCAAGTTGTGGACGAAATGGTAAAAATAGCCATTTTCGCATACGAGGTAAGTTCATGTGTAAATAATGTAGCATAATTGTTATTTTTAAGTTATTGATGTTAATTATATGATATGCTGATTTTTTTATCATGAAATATTATGCTTTGTGGTTAATGTTGAGTAATATCCAAATTATATTTACTACTTGATAAATATGAATTGCTACCGAGTATCGGTTCCGATATTCCATGGAAGACGGCAATGTGAGATAGAGGAAAAAAACCCATTTGAACCTTAGGAATAGATTATGATACAAGTGACATGTCACTAGGATGGTTGAGCATCCGAACTCGTTGAGTTGAGTCCGAGTTCACTTATGGATGCGAATGTCCGAACTCGTTGAGTTGAGTCCGAGTTCGTGAAATGTAATTAGGCATCCGAACTCGTTGAGTTGAGTCCGAGTTCACTTATGGATACAAACGCCCGAGCTCGTTGAGTTGAGTCCGAGTTCACTTAGGGGCGGATTACATGATTTCTTGATTACATGTGAGGCACTTATGTGCAAATTATCCGTGTATCTGAGTTGTATTCCGATGTGTTCAACGGGTGAAATTTCTAGTGAAATGAAAGAACACTTAAGATGCAAGTGACGTTTTGGTAAGTGTTGTGAAATGGACACTTTGGATAGGTATGTTCTTAACCCTCGGGTTGATAATAGATACAACAACGATAAGGTAGTAAGATGATGAATGATGTTTAGAAATATGATATATGTTTTGGTGATACCATGCTAAAGTTGTTTGGTATATTTGTATTGTTATGTTACTTGTTATTTACATATGAACTTACTAAGCATTTATGCTTACTCCTCCTCTTTATGTACTGTAGTTTTGAACAAGCCGACTTGGGAATCGGGACGGTCGAAGGTTCGATCACACTATCCAAAGGACTTTCATCGGGTAAATGGCTTGTAAAACTTAAGTATGGCATGTATAGCAATATATTTAATTTGTGTAAATAATTTTATGATACAGCCATGATTGGTTGAGAAAATGTTTGATATTGATAAGTCATGGTGATTGTTAAATTTAGATCATGTTTGATATCATGGAAGTTTAATAGGTTATCTAGTTCATAACAACTCATGAAAAGATGAAATTTGCCTTAAAACAAAATATTGCTGCAGCAATGACATGAATTTGAAAAATCACTAAAAATAGTATAAATGGAATTAAATGATGAGAAAGTTATGAAATTGAAACTTAATGAGTCTATTTTCATATGGATAAAAAAAACAGGCATATAATTATACTTTATGAGATATTTGAAACCTTGTGAAATAGGGCCAGAGTGATTTCTGGATCCTTTATTCTGACTTTAAAAATTCATAATAAATTGTAAAACAATAATTAGAAGTCATTCTTTATATGTAAAGATTCCTTATTAAGTCTAGTTTTAATATAAACAAACCTCATAGTCATTGAAATTCTGTATAGAGAGATATCTGATTCGTAATAGATAGATGTCAGAGTAGTCGAACCCTGAAACAGGGGATACTTTAACTAATAAACTGTACTAATTGGCCCAACCAAAAATTCTAGAAAAAAATTAGTAAATAGATATATGAGTCTAGATTTATAGAAAATTTACAGATCTTGATTTTGAGTTTTATAACTCAAGATATGATTTTTCTTGTAACTGTGACGCGAGTAGCTAGAAAGTTGTGAATGTAGAAACAAAAGATTTGAAGTTCTTAATTTGATAAATTATGTTCGGTAACTCCTCAAGCTCGACTCCGGCGACAGTTTTGGCGTGGGGGCATTACATTTAATGGTATCAGAGTAGGTTTAGTGGGTTCTCGGACTAACCTAGCATGTGTAAAAGTTTAGCTATACATGCCACTGATCTGTGATAGTGTGATGTATTCCGACGCGTATGAGTACCGTCTTATTTAGACAGGGTACTCTCCAACCGAGCTGCGCTGACCATGTTTAATGTTATGCGAAGGTATTTGAGTAAAGTTATGATTATGATAAGTCTCGGTTCAGAAAAGTATGAATAAAATTTTATGATACATATGTGATAATATGTGAGATGAAAGTTCATGTTGTGATAAATATCCATATTTGCTTAATGCTCATACGATGTAGTGTATGTGGCTTACTTGATAAGATGAATGCAGAATAAATAGAAAGTAGTAGAGGTATGAATAAAGGTCATAATATCATGATACTGAATGAAAATGTCCTTGTCTTGATTGGACGTTGAATGTTGATGAATGTTAATGATATACGATTTTTATGAGATAAAGGATTATAATGAAATGAACTTATCTATGTTAAATTGTTGGACTGAATTATATGATTGTAATGATATGTACATGATGATGCACGAAATGAAAGTTGTGATTGTGATGCAAATATCTATGTTTGTTTGGCCTTATATGATGTCATGAGCATGAATTAATTTAATTAAATGAATGGATAAGTAAAGCTATCTAGAAAACATAGAATGTATGCATAAGTATATTGTCTAAATGGGACAATAGGAAAATTAGTGTAAGCCAACATGAATGAATGACATGATTTTGATGATGTTGCTATGATGGTGGGAGTTGTGTCATATGTGTATGTATAAGAAAGTCGAGTCAGAGGTCCTACAACCCCTCCCCCTTACCAAAGTGGTACTTATAATGGAATTTCATGAGATTTGTATTGAATAAGTTTTCGGTTGAGAACCCAAAGAGTTCAGTGATAGAATAATTATAAGTATGATTAGAGATTGAAAATGAGCTGATAAGTAAAGTCAGAGCCAGTAAAGTATCGGATTGACGTAAAGATTATTGGAGTTATGCACTGTCCCAGTTAGAAAAGGAATTCTCCTTGGTAAACCGAATTATTCAGTTGCAAGGTTAAGAAAAGTGTAAATCGAAATTTATTCAGAACTGGCCTTCTTTAGTGAATGGTTTAATATGAAATTTGTGACGGCAGAACTAGTTGGGGAAATGATAATTGAAATGTGAACTATCCGAGTGTGACGATTATGACGGATGATTTAGCGATCTCTTTTGAGATGTTCTATGTGTTTACCCGTTCTCGTAAATATTACTATGGCTATTGATCTTCTGAAGAAATTCTTGTTATATGGGAATGTCTTTTAATCCTTATGTTGGATGAAAGCATTGGTAGTCTGACTGGTTTATAATTTATATTGCTCTATTTCATCGGGTATTCTATTTCATTTAAATCGATAAGAATTGATGAGAGAATACATATGATATTATGATTCTGTTTCTTCTACTTGATGCTTCATCGATATATATGTATGGGAAGATATATTGATCTTGTTATATTTGATTTGAGTGGGATTAAATGATGTTTTCTTCGGACTTTCTTTCTTTGAAGAATTATCGGTATTCGTATTTTCTCTATGAGTTTAGTTTTCGATTCTCGGTATAGTATCATATCTTGGGTTTCTTTATTCGGATTTCTTTATTCGGATTTCTATCTTGGATTTCTTTATTCGGTTTCCTTGTTATCTTTGTTCCATAATTTGTCAATTATGGCTCGTGTTCAGTCGTTCTTCACTCGTGATAATCATGTCAAATATGACTATACTTCTAATTTGATCTTGGTAATGTGGTGATTTTAGTATTGGGATTTTTTCTAATTTCTGTGTAAGGATTTGACATCAGTAAAGGCATAGGTGATAAAAGCGCAAGTTTCAGTCGGTATGGTGAATTATTTATTTGAAATATTTCATGTGACAATTATGTCAGGATTATTTTTCTCAAGTCTGATAATAGAATTTCATTTTGTATAGATAAAAGAGTAAATAGTCTGAACGAGAAGTGTATATTTATTAGAAAGAGTTGGATATTAGTTAAAGTCACTACGAATGATAAGGTTTTCGTCTTGTGAAAGCTGAAAAGTTTATTACATGTTGACAGAGTTCGGATAGATGAGAATATTGGTAACCGAAGCGTCTGAACTAGACTAGTCTACATTGAGTAAAGACTTCCTGACTTTCAGTAATGTACCGTTGTATGAATTGTGATGTGTTTCAAGACAGTGAGGTAATATGATAGTTTAGAGCAATCGATGTTACATAAAATCTGAGTTGTTAAAGAGGTTAAAGCCGAGCATTGGGATTTATCAAAATTATCCTTGCCAGTGTTGATATTGGGATGGAAATGAAAAGGATTATTCTTGAGGCCATATCAAAATTATTTCCATGGCGGAAAGAGGAAAATGTGATGTATCCTATTGTTAAATGTTTGGCGAGATCTATAAATCATATCGGTATTGAATGAATTCCTACTCATCAGATTCATGGAATTTCAGGTCTTTTTGATTGTTGAATTTCTTGGAATTCTAGTCTCCATTAACCAAATTGAGATCTGGTTTTATGTCAAGATGACAAGGGAAACAGAGAAGGGTTGAAAATTTAAGAACAATTAAGAGATGAGTTCGTAAACTTTCAGAATATATGAGAAATTAATGAGATATATTGGAGGCACCGCCTGAGTGAAAGTTCTTCAGCACCGAATATGAAATTGAGGAATCTAAGTGAAGACCACTTTTCTGGTAAGATTTTTGAGGACGAAAATCCCTAAAGGGGGGAGAGTTGTAATATCCTGATTTTGGGCCTAGTCGGAATAGTGGTTTCGTGACCACAAAATTCGAGATAGAAATAATTATTTTATGACTATTTTGAGGTCTATGATATGATTACATGATTGTGTGAAAATTTCGTGAAGAAATTTTATGCATAAAGTGCTTATATTGAAATTAGGGACTAAATCGAATAATTTGTAAAACTTGCATTATAGAAGTTTCTAGTATGAAATTGTTTTGAAATATTAATTAGGAGGTCTTAAATAGAAATTTTACCAATTTCTTAGTCTATGGACAAAAATTGGACATGGATGGAATTTTTGGAAAGTTTAGTAGTAAGGGCATTTTGGTCATTTAGGGGTAAAATGAATTAAAATACAAAATTAAAAGCCAATTTTGCTCATCTTCAATCCCATGGCCGAATATAGCAAGGAGAAACCATGGCTAGGGTTTTTCAAGCTTCCAAGCTCGATTGTAAGTCCGTTCTAGCCTTGTTTTTAATAATTTTTACGTTTTTGGAGTCCCGGTAGCTCGATTAAGCTTATCCTAGCAATAATTCAACCTAGGGTTCATATTTGGAAAAATACCCATAGGTGAAATTTGTGTATTTTGGTGTTTTATGATAGAATATGAGGTTTTAAATTATGTTAGACAACTTGTGCTACTCGGTTTCAAGCGAAAACTAGCAAAAAGGCTTAATCGGTAAAAATACCTAATAGTCATAAGTACATGTTAGAGTGAGAATTTGATGTTTCCATAGAAGGGAAAAATGATCAGAATTTCATAAAACATAAGAAAATAGGCTGAAGTTTAATTTACGAGCTTTGAGGCAAAAGTGTAAATATGCAAAAGTCTAGGGGCAAAACTGTAATTTTGCCAAAATATGATTTTGGGTCAATTTGAATAATGTGAGTCCTAATTAGACTATATTTTAAATGATAGAGCAAGGAAAACTGAAATTCAAGCTAAAATGGAAAAATACCAAGTTGTGGACAAAATGGTAAAAATAGCCATTTTCGCATACGAGTTAAGTTCATGTGTAAATAATGTAGCATAATTGTTATTTTTAAGTTATTGATGTTAATTATATTATATGCTGATTTTTTTATCGTGAAATATTATGCTTTGTGGTTAATGTTGAGTAATATCCAAATTATGTTTACTACTTGATAAATATGAATTGCTACCGAGTATCGGCCCGATATTCCATGGAAGACTGCAATGTGAGATCGAGGAAAAAGCCCGTTTGAACCTTAGGAATAGATTAGGATACAAGTGACATGTCACTAGGATGGTTGAGCATCTGAACTCGTTGAGTTGAGTCCGAGTTCACTTATGGATGCGAATGTCCGAACTCGTTGAGTTGAGTCCGAGTTCGTGAAATGTAATTAGGCATCCGAACTCGTTGAGTTGAGTCCGAGTTCACTTATGGATGCGAACACCCGAGCTTGTTGAGTTGAGTCCGAGTTCACTTAGGGGCGGGTTACATGATTTCTTGATTACATGTGAGGCACTTATGTGCAAATTATCCGTGTACCCGAGTTGTATTCCGATGTGTTCAACGGGTGAAATTTCTAGTGAAATGAAAGAACACTTAAGATGCAAGTGACGTTTTGGTAAGTGTTGTGAAATGGACACTTTGGATAGGTATGTTCTTAACCCTCAAGTTGATAATAGATACAACAATGATAAGGCAGTAAGATGATGAATGATGTTTAGAAATATGATATATGTTTTGGTGATACCATGCTAAAGTTGTTTGGTATATTTGTATTGTTATGTTACTTGTTATTTACATATGAACTTACTAAGCATTTATGCTTACTCCCTCCTCTTTATGTACTGTAGTTTTGAACAAGCCAGCTCGGGAATCAGGACGGGTCAAAGGTTCGATCACACTATCCAAAGGACTTTCATCTGGGTAAATGGCTTGTAAAACTTAAGTATGGCATGTATAGCAATATATTTAATTTGTGTAAATAATTTTATGATATAGCCATGATTGGTTGAGAAAATGTTTGATATTGATAAGTCATGGTGATGGTTAAATTTAGATCATGTTTGATATCATGGAAGTTTAATAGGTTATCTAGTTCATAACAACTCATGAAAAGATGAAATTTGCCTTAAAACAGAATATTGCTGCAGCAATGACATGAATTTGAAAAATCACTAAAAATAGTATAAATGGAATTAAATGATGAGCAAGTTATGAAACTGAAACTTAATGAGTCTATTTTCATATGGATAAAAAAAAAATAGGCATATAAATTATACTTTATGAGATATTTGAAACCGTGTGAAATAGGGCCAGAGTGATTTCTGGATCCTCTATTCTGACTTTAACAATTCATAATAAATTTTAAAAAAATAATTAGAAGTCATTATTTATATGTAAAGATTCCTTATTAAGTCTAGTTTTAATAGAAACAAACCTCATAGTCATTGAAATTTTGTATAGAGAGATATCTGATTCGTAATAGATAGATGTCAGAGTAGTCAAACCCTGAAATAGGGGATACTTTAACTAATAAACTGTACTAATTGGCCCAACCAAAAATTCTAGAAAAAATTAGTAAATAGATATATGAGTCTAGATTTAGGGAAAATTTACAGATCTTGATTTTGAGTTTCGTAACTCAAGATATGATTTTTCTTGTAACTGTGACGCGAGTAGCTAGAAAGCTATGAATGTAGAAACAAAAGATTTGAAGTTCTTAATTTGATAAATTATGTTCGGAAACTCCTCAAGCTCGACTCCGGCGACGGTTTCGGACGTGGGGACGTTACACTAGAAATATTCCAGCCCACAAAACGCAGTATTTAAGCACGGATCAATGTGCAAATGCATGCAAATTATGGGGAAAATTTTAAAAAAAGGAAATGCCAATATAAACTAATTTTAATATTGCGCGAAAGGGGAAGGACCTATATTTGAAATAACCCTTCATCGCGAGAACACGCGGGTCCTGAGGGTATTCCGAAATGGATCGGGTCGGGCTCACTAAGCAGTGTCATTTTAAGGCTACAAATCATGCCTTAAACGACACCGTTTCACATCGCCAATTAAAAGAGGGCAGAGCCTCTAAAAAACCTAGACGCTTCAGCCGAAATAATGGGGAGAGGGGAGAACCCTAAAGGCTCGACCCTGTTCAGCCACCATTTCATCGTTGTGATGATGAACAATGACCTTCGGTGATCCCCCTTTTCTCCTCCGTTTAGATTCTAGTGTCGAGTTCATCGATCTAGCCCCAAAATCCTATCTCCGACTTCGATTTCAGCGAAGGGGATGAAAACTCCGAGGGCTCGCATGCGGAGGTAAGGCCTCTCTTTTTTCCTTTTTGATTCTTATGTTCAAAATGCGTAGTATGTAAAACTGGAGAAAAAGAAATGGAGGGGAAAACGAAAGAAAGAGCCAGAATCTGAATCTCACATTTTAATTTCTTTGCGTTTTGTATTTCAAATGTATTGATTGTGTGCGTAACCTTGCAACTGGTGGAATCCCCTGGCTTTATAGCTGAATGGGGTAAAAATGATAAAAAAAAATGAATCAAAAAATACAATATTCTTCGTTGTTTTGTTTGTTTTTTGTATGCGTTTATACATTCTTTGCAGTCTGTGGTGCGTGACCTTCGCATGGGATGCTGTCTTTGGCGCGGGCGTGGCTGCTGAAATGTTAAGGCGTACGGAGGCAAGGAGCTACTGTCCGATTGCTATTGCGGCACAGGAAGGAGGAGTGACCTAGGGTTACTGAAGTTGTTTCAGCTTTTGGGCTGTTTTGGGCCTTGAAGCTTTGGACTGTTTTGTAAATGGGCTAGGGTATTAATTTTAGTGGACTGTTTGGGCTTGTAATAAGACTTTAAACATTTAATGGACTGTTATAATTTTATTTATTTTTATTTTTGGTTTGTTTTTTTGTTTTTATATGGGTCGGGCAAAATTGGCCCACTACAACTGTAGATCGGAAAAATACCGAAAAGCCAAAAATATGGCGTATGATGCCACACGAGTGTGCGATCGCGTGTACGGTGAACCGAGCTCTCAGAACGTAGGCATACGATGAGGAAGGCCACCATGAGCGAATTCGTAGGCTTATACCGTAGTGGGCCACGAAATGGACTGAATAGGCCCAATAGGCCTATGGGCTGGCTAGTGTCAAATCATCTGCTAGGTGGAATATGGTTGGGCTTGTCATGTCACGTACATGGCATAGGCCGTTCTGGGCCACGTTGGGCCGAACTGGGCCGTGTGGGCCTAATGGGCTTATGGGCCCACACAGAGAAAATGTATGTTATGTGGTAAGTTTTGGACTGGGCTATGTCATTCGTACCGCCGTGAATAGTTCTGGGTTAAATGGGCCGTATGGGCCCAATGGGTCAGTGGGCTCGCGTGGGTAAATTTCGCTGTGAAGCGGGAAGTAGTTGGACTTGTCATGTGGCGCACATGACTTAAGTTATTTTGGGCCTCGATGGGCTGAAATGGGTCTTTTGGGCCCAATGGGCTCGTGGGCCCACACAGATAAAATCTTTGGTAAGCGACTATTAATGAACCGGGCTATG
Source organism: Gossypium arboreum (assembly GCF_025698485.1). NCBI lineage: Eukaryota > Viridiplantae > Streptophyta > Magnoliopsida > Malvales > Malvaceae > Gossypium > Gossypium arboreum. The sequence continues at coordinate 72,123,978 of NC_069081.1, forward strand.
GTGTACACGTAGCCGTATCTAAATTTGTGACACCCCGAATGTGACCCTAGTCGGAGAGTGGTTTCGGGACCACGAAACCGAGTCACAAGAATAATTAAGTGTTATATTCCGTACTTATTGTATGTGGAATTGGTATGCGTAAATATTTCGTGTCTCGATTTTTATTAATTAGGTGCTAAATTATAAGAAAGGACTTAGTAGTGAACTTTGAAAGTACGATAGGAAAATAGGTGATGACTAATTAAAGCATGCATGCAAAATAATGGACTTGCATGTCAAATTCCCCTTTTACAAGTAATGGCCGCCATGACAAAGAAATATGGGTCAAACATGTCATGAAACATGTTTTGTTGGGCATTAGGGAGAAATAGTAAACAAATAAGCATGGGTAAGAAAAGAATGAAAAAAAAAAATGTGTGTGAGAGAGTGGCATACCCCATTGCCGTGAGTTGTAGAGAAGGAAAGAAAAAATTTTGTTCATCCTTTCTTTGAGCCAAAACTAAGGAAGAAGGAGGATTTTGCTTCATGCTTGGTTTGGAAGAGATCTAGAAGGAGATTTGGCTAAGTTTGCATCAAGATTAAGGTATGTATGAGGTTGTGTTGGGAGTTTCATGCATGTTTTGGTTGCTAACTTGATGTGCATGTTAGCCATGGCTCAAATCTTTGGTATGCCATGGAAATGGTATTTGGCCAAAGTTGTTATAGTGATAAAGCCATTGCATGCTAAGTGTGAAGCTTGATGATGATGCATGCAATGATGGATTTTCTACTCATGAGTAAGGTTTTGAGTTTTCTCTTTGTTTTATCATGATTAAAGTTGAAAAGGAGCATGATTGTCATACTTGGCCATGATGCATTCTTGAGCATGATTCATGCTTCTTGCATGTTAGTTAAAAGTTTGTGTTTTGGATGGCTATGGACACTTTGAAAATTCGCCATGCTCATATATGCATATATATGATTGCACATTTTGTTTGGTTATGAACTAAGTGATGAATATATTGATTTAAAGAAGAAAATGTGGAAGAATGCTTGTGAAATTGCAAGCACAATTGACCTAGCACACATATAAGTGCTTGATGCTATATTATAAGTTTTGGGCCACAATGTGCAAGCATTAATTAGTAGATTGCATGCTGTTTTTGTGAGGTATTAAGTGCAAATTTTGACCTCAACAAGTACATGAATATTCGCCTTGGGTAGCCCATTGAAGGCCTTAGCATTTCCTTGATGTTCAAACAAATTGTATTGAATTGCTTGATGTAGTATAAAATGTGCATGACCATTGTGTATTCAAGCTAAAGAGTGGCCATATGACCATCTAAAATCCTTGTCATATTCGCCATAAGCAAGCACAATGAGGTTTTAATAAATTGAATTTGTTTGAATTAGCTCAAGAGCCAAGAGGGCCACAATTGGACAAGGGAAGGAAAAGGTGATCGAATAGCCGAAAAAGCCGTTCGACAACATCCAAGTAAGTCCTCAAGAAGTGACCTTACTTGAATTATGTGAGATGAAATATGGATGTGTATGATTATTGATTATGTGTGTATGAGTATTTGAATTCCACCGGGCTAAGTCCCGAAGGCGAATATGCTAATGATATTAATTGTGTTTGAGCCTTAGTAACGAAAATGAAATATGTATGTCCAATGATTATTGATGTATGTGTGCATGAGAAATTGAATGATATCGGGCTAAGCCCAAGACAATTATGCTTGAAATTATATCCGGTTAAGACCAAGGCAATTGTGCTAGTGGTTATATCCGGGCTAAGGCTCAAGGCATTCGTGCGAGTTATTCTATCCGGGCTAAGACCGAAGGCATTTGTGCGTGATTATATCCGGTTATATTTCAAGAATCTTGGGCTGGAGGTGAGTGTTGGTTGCTGAAATGAATTTAATTAGTACACTCGGACAGCCCAAAGGATAAGGTACGTTATATGTGCATTGGAAAGTCGGCGTGTTTGAGCAACATTCGCTCAATCGACTAATGAATTTCAGTTATTGAATTGATTGATGTTTTGCGAACTTATACAATGATGAAGTATGAAGTAAGAATGTGTATTAATGAAATGATGCATTTGGCTATGTGAATGTATTGCTGTAAATTATAGTTCATTATATTCCTTGAGACTTACTAAGCATAAAAATGCTTACCCGTTGCTTTGGCTCTTAGTTTTCTAGATTTCGCTCGAGGCAATCGGATTTGGGATCGTTGAAGTCAAGTCATCCACACTATCAAGCCTCCATTTTGGTATAAATTTTTGTTTGAACTTGAGATGGCATGTATAGGACTACCCTTGTTTGTTAAATATGTTGTAATGTAAGTATGTACGGCCGTGCGAAAATGGCTCGAAAAGGAAGTATGAACTTAGACTAATTGTGGGTTGTATGTATATATTTTGTGTCATGATGTGGCTATGGCTTGGAAATGAGAATGTTGGTCATATGATCAGCCATTGGCACGGTTAAAATGATCATATATGAACCTATGTATGGTAAGGCTAGTTGAATCATGGAGACCACCAAATAGGTGAGTCCTATCTTAAAACAGATGCTGCCAGCTGCAGTGGCGTGAATGTGAAAAATCACCAAAATTCATAGGAATGGAATTAGATAGTGAATAAGCTATGTAAATGAACCTTGATGAGTCTATTTTCATATGGAAGAAATGAAACGGTCATAGGAGTTACAGGTTAAGAGATATTAAAGCCATTGTGAGACAGGGCCAGAATGGTTTCTGGGTTCCCTGTCGCAACTTTAAAAATTCACTATAAATTATCCAAAAGAATTAGGAGATATATCTTATATGTACAGATTCCATTTTGAGTCTAGTTTCATTAGAAACAAACGACACCAGAATTAAAGCCCTGTACAGAGAGATATTCAAGTTATACCGCGCGAAGGTCGGAGCAGTCGATCCCTGTAACAGGGGTAACTTTAACTAATAAACTGTACCAATTGGCCCGACCAAAATCCTAGAAATAAATCCATGGATGGATATATGAGTCTAAATTCAGGAAAATTTACGAAACCAGTTTCCGAGTTTTGAAACTCGAGATATGATTTTAAGGCGACAGTGACGCAGTTTTCCAGCCTGACTGGAAATGTCAAATTGGTGGGCAAAAACATGTGAACTTGGTTTGTTAACCCTCGGGTCCGACACGGCGATGGTCTCGGGTTTTGGGGTGTTACAATTTTATTGGTATCAGAGCCACGGTTTAGTCGATTCTAGGACTACCGTGATGTGTTTGGGGTCTAGCTATACATGCCATTAAATGATGAATCGATAGTGTGATGAATTCTGACAATTTGACTTCATGATTGTTTATAGCAATGGATCCCGATCCCAACCGAGCGATAGCTGATGATGTGGAGAGTGTGGCGCCTGCTCCCGCGCAAGGGACAGCGGCGGACTCTCAACCTATGGCCATAATCCTAATGATGAGGCTAGGCAAGCCTTTTATAGTGTGATGAACGAATGGTTCAATCAATACATTCGAACCAACACTATTGTTCCACCACCTCCATTCCCGACGAATGCAACCCCGACCTACAATACCTCCGGTGGTGACCCAATAAGGTCGGGTAAGCCCCGATCGATAGGATTCGAAAACATGGGGCCACTGAATTTAAGGCTACGGATGATGATGATGCCGAAGCGAGCTGAATTATGGTTAGATAACACTATCCGGTGCTTGATGAGCTATCCTGTACACCCGATGAGTGCTTAAAGTGTACCATCTCCTTGCTACGCGAGTCCGCCTACTATTGGTGGAGTACTCGACTTGTGGTGCCTAGAGAGCAAGTGACTTGGGAATTCTTTCTAACCGAGTTCGAAAAAAGTATATCGATCGAGATTCATCGACCAAAAGCGGAGGGAGTTCCTTGATCTTAAGCAAGGTTCTATGTCCGTTATCGACTACTGAACGAAAGTTTGTGAGGCTTAGCCGAGCTGCGAGAATGCATTTCGTCCAAGCTATTATGTGAAAACGCTTCGAGGATGGGCTGAATGATGATATAAGGATGTTTGTTGGCATTCTCGAGATACGAGAGTTCGTAGTACTTGTTGAGCGAGCTTGTAAAGTCGAAGAGCTTAGAAAGGAGAAACAAAAGCTGATGTGGGGATTGGAGAATTCGAAGAGGTCCTCGGAAAGTCTCTTCAACAAGCATCGAAGAGATTTCGAGATGATGCGAGCCGGTCTAGAGGCGTTTGGGATTTTCTAGACGAGGACGCGATCGACCCTGTGACCACACGAGTCACCTCGATTGCGGTGGCGGAAATGATCGCCGAGAGAGGACGGAGTGTCCACATTGTGGCAAATGGCATTCGGGAGCTGTTGGTTTCGTGATCGCTCTGCTATAAGTGTGGATCGGCCGACCATTTTATGAAGGATTGCCCGAGGATGCATGAGCAGAATGCAAGTCGAGTGCAAACCCGGTGCTACCATCGCCGAGGTAGGCCACCTAGAAATATGGGCAATGTCGATGGCGGTCGAGAGGATCTAGAGATGCTACCATCGATCCGAGGCTCGTGCTCTGCTAGGACTTATGCCATACGCGCACGCCGAGGATCTGCCTCTCCGGATGTTATTACCGGTACTTTCACTCTTTTCAATACAAATGTAATTGCTTTGATTGACCTGGTTCTACTCATTCTTATATATGTGAAACCTTAGCATCCGAGAAGACTTTGCCCATTGAGTCTCTTGAGTTTGTAATTCGTGTCAAACCCTTGGGTCATTACGTGCTTGTTAACAAAGTGTGCAAGAAAAGTCCCCTAGTGTTCCGAGGTTCTTGTTTTCGGCGGACTTAATGCTTTTGCCATTCGATGAGTTCGATGTTATTCTTGGTTTGGATTGGTTGACCATGCACGATGCGGTTGTAAATTGCAAGAGCAAGACTATCGATTTGAGGTCGCGAATAATGAAATAATTCGGGTTGAGTCCACGGACTTAAAGGGTTGCCACCGTAATATCGCGATGTTGGCCCGTAAATATGTAAGAAAAGGGTGCGGCGTACCTTCTTGCGACGTACTCGATGACAAGGAATCGAGAAGAAACCCGAATCTGTGCCGTGGTTTGTGAATACCCGGATGTTTTCCCCAAGAATTGCGGGTTTACCACTGTTCGAGAAATAGAATTTGGCATCGAATTGGTACCGGTACCACCCCAATTTCGATAGCTCCGATCGTATGGCACCAACGGAATTGAAGGAGTTGAAAACTTCGGTTGCAAGAATTGGTGGATAGAGGTTTTCCTCGCTTGAGTTTTTCGCCTTTGGGTGCGCCGGTGTTGTTCGTGAAGAAGAAGGATGGAACCATGCGACTATGCATCGACTATCGTCGACAACAAAGCGACGATAAAGAACAAATATCCGTTGCCACGTATTGATGACTTGTTCGATCAACTGAAGGGAGCCTCGGTGTTCTCGAAAATAGATTTGAGATCGGGCTACTATCAATTGCGAATCCGAGATTGAGACGTGCCCAAGGCGCCTTGAGCGAGATATGGTCACTATGAGTTCTGGTGATGCCGTTTGGGCTCACTAATGCCCTGCGGTATTTATGGATTTAATGAATCGAATCTTTAGACCATATTTGGATCGATTAAGTAGTCGTGTTCATTGATGACATCTTGGTCTATTCAAGAAATGAGACCGAACATCTTTGAACACTGCGGTTAGTGCTGCAAATTTTACGGGACAAGCAATTATATGCTAAGTTCAGCAAGTGTGAGTTCGTTAAGAGAGGTAAGCTTCTTGGGTCATGTGGTATCTCAGATCGGGTATTCGAGTCGACCGAATAAAATTTCAGCCATACTAAATTGGAAGCCTCCAGAAATATTCCGAGGTTCAAGCTTTTTGGGGCTTGGTTACTACCGACGATTTGTAAAGGCTTCTCAACGATAGCCACGCCGATGACGGCTTACTCCAAAAGGATGTTAAGTTCGAATGGACGGAGAAATGCCAAAAAGCTTCGATCAATCGAAAACTTATTTGATGAAGCCCCAATTCTAGTGCAACCCGAGTCCGCAAGGAGTTTGTCATCTATAGCGACGCCTCTCTACTTGGGTTAGGTTGCGTATTAATGCAAGAAGGTCGAGTTGTGGCCTGCGCGTCGAGGCAATTAAAGCCACATGAGAAAAATTATCCGACTCATGATCTCGAATTGGCCGCCATCGTATTCGCCTTAAAGATTTGGCGACATTACTTATTCGGTGAAAGGTGCCATGTATACCGGATCACAAAAGTCTCAAGTATTTGATGACCCAACGAGACTTAAATCTGCGACAAAGACGTTGGCTCGAGCTGTTAAAGGATTATGAGTGATCATTGACTATCACCGGAAAGGCGAATGTAGTTGCGGATGCCTTGAGTCGTAAATCGTTATTCACTTTACGAGCGATGAATGTGCACTTGTCTATCCGATCCGACGGTGTGTTAGTGGCTGAAATGAAAGCCAAACCATTATTGACACACCAAATTCGAGAAGCTCGAGAAAGTCGATGACGAGTTGGTTGCAAAGCGGGCCGCGTGTGTTCGAACAAGGACTCGGAGTTTCAAATCGACGATGACGATTGTTTGAGGTTCAAAAGTCGTCTGTGTCCCAAAGAATTGAACTCATTTCGATAATTCAATGAAGCCCATTGTAGCCGAATGGCAATCCACCCGGGAGTCGAAGATGTACAATGATTTGAAACGTCGATTTTGGTGGCATGGTATGAAGCGAGACATCTCGACTTTGTTTCAAGATGTTTAATATGTCAACAAGTGAAAGCGGAACATCGGTGCCTTGAGATTACTTCACCAATCACGATACCCGAGTGGAAATGGGATCGAGTCACAATGGACTTTGTATCCGGACCGCCATTGTCGCAAGTAAGAAGGATGCGGTTTGGGTCGTGGTAGATCGATTGACTAAGTCGGCCCACTTTGTCCCCGACGCACGGATTTTTCAATGGACAAATTAGCGGAATTGTACGCTTTCGAGTTGTGAAATTACACGGGTGCCTATTTCTATCGTGTCGGATAGAGATCCGAGATTTACCTCGCGGTTTTGGAAAAAGTTGCAAGAAGCTTTGGGTACCAAGTTGCATTTCAAGACCGCCTTCCACCCCCAAACCGATGGTCAATCCGAAGCGGGTAATTCAGATACTTGAGGATATGTTAAGATGTTGCGTCCTCGAGTTTAGTGGTTCATGGGAGCGGTATTTGCCGTTGATTGAATTCGCCACAACAACAAACTTTCAATCGAGTATTAAGATGGCACCCTACGAGGCTTTGTGCGGCGTAAATGCCGTACACCATTGTTTTGGACTGAGCTTGGTGAAAGCAAGATTTTCGGGGTGGATTTGATTAGGGATGCCGAACAGAAAGTGAAAGTAATCCGTGAAAGTTTGAAGATAGCCTTCGATCGTCGAGAAGTAAATGACGCGGATATGAAGCGTAAGGATATCGAGTATCGTGGGTGATAAAGTGTTCCTCAAGGTATCGCCTTGGAAAAAATACTCGTGTTCGGCCGTAAGGGCAAGTTGAGCCCGAGGTTCATTGGGCCATATGAGATATCGAGCGAGTCGGTCCGGTGGCATATCGTTTGATTTTGCCCCCGAACTCAAAAGGTTCACGATGTCTTCCACGTTTCGATGCTTCGACGTTATAGATCCGATCCATCGCACGTGATTAGTCCATCGAAATTGAAATTCAAGCTAATATGAGTTATGAGGAAGAACCAATTCAGTATCCTATCACGAGAAGTGAAAGAGTTGCGAAACAAGCGGGTTCCGCTAGTGAAAGTGTTATGGCTCAAGCACGGGATAGAAGAAGCTACTTGGGAGACCGAGAACTCAATGAGAGAGCGATATCCGAACCTATTTACGGTAAGCTTTTGGGACGAAAATCTCTTGAGTGGGGAGAGTTGTGACACCCGAATGTGACCCTAGTCGGAGAGTGGTTTCGGGACCACGAAACCGAGTCACAAGAATAATTAAGTGTTATATTCCGTACTTATTGTATGTGGAATTGGTATGCGTAAATATTTCGTGTCTCGATTTTTATTAATTAGGTGCTAAATTATAAGAAAGGACTTAGTAGTGAACTTTGAAAGTACGATAGGAAAATAGGTGATGACTAATTAAAGCATGCATGCAAAATAATGGACTTGCATGTCAAATTCCCCCTTTTTACAAGTAATGGCCGCCATGACAAAGAATATGGGTCAAACATGTCATGAAACATGTTTTGTTGGGCATTAGGGAGAAATAGTAAACAAATAAGCATGGGTAAGAAAAGAATGAAAAAAAAAATGTGTGTGAGAGAGTGGCATACCCCATTGCCGTGAGTTGTAGAGAAGGAAAGAAAAAAATTTTGTTCATCCTTTCTTTGAGCCAAAACTAAGGAAGAAGGAGGATTTTTGCTTCATGCTTGGTTTGGAAGAGATCTAGAAGGAGATTTGGCTAAGTTTGCATCAAGATTAAGGTATGTATGAGGTTGTGTTGGGAGTTTCATGCATGTTTTGGTTGCTAACTTGATGTGCATGTTAGCCATGGCTCAAATCTTTGGTATGCCATGGAAATGGTATTTGGCCAAAGTTGTTATAGTGATAAAGCCATTGCATGCTAAGTGTGAAGCTTGATGATGATGCATGCAATGATGGATTTTCTACTCATGAGTAAGGTTTTGAGTTTTCTCTTTGTTTTATCATGATTAAAGTTGAAAAGGAGCATGATTGTCATACTTGGCCATGATGCATTCTTGAGCATGATTCATGCTTCTTGCATGTTAGTTAAAAGTTTGTGTTTTGGATGGCTATGGACACTTTGAAAATTCGCCATGCTCATATATGCATATATATGATTGCACATTTTGTTTGGTTATGAACTAAGTGATGAATATATTGATTTAAAGAAGAAAATGTGGAAGAATGCTTGTGAAATTGCAAGCACAATTCGGCCTAGCACACATATAAGTGCTTGATGCTATATTATAAGTTTTGGGCCACAATGTGCAAGCATTAATTAGTAGATTGCATGCTGTTTTTGTGAGGTATTAAGTGCAAATTTTGACCTCAACAAGTACATGAATATTCGGCCTTGGGTAGCCCATTGAAGGCCTTAGCATTTCCTTGATGTTCAAACAAATTGTATTGAATTGCTTGATGTAGTATAAAATGTGCATGACCATTGTGTATTCAAGCTAAAGAGTGGCCATATGACCATCTAAAATCCTTGTCATATTCGCCATAAGCAAGCACAATGAGGTTTTAATAAATTGAATTTGTTTGAATTAGCTCAAGAGCCAAGAGGGCCACAATTGGACAAGGGGAAGGAAAAGGTGATCGAATAGCCGAAAAAGCCGTTCGACAACATCCGAAGTAAGTCCTCAAGAAGTGACCTTACTTGAATTATGTGAGATGAAATATGGATGTGTATGATTATTGATTATGTGTGTATGAGTATTTGAATTCCACCGGGCTAAGTCCCAAGGCGAATATGCTAATGATATTAATTGTGTTTGAGCCTTAGTAACGAAAATGAAATATGTATGTCCAATGATTATTGATGTATGTGTGCATGAGAAATTGAATGATATCGGGCTAAGCCCAAGACAATTATGCTGGAAATTATATCCGGTTAAGACCCAAGGCAATTGTGCTAGTGGTTATATCCGGGCTAAGGCCCAAGGCATTCGTGCGAAGTTATTCTATCCGGGCTAAGACCAAGGCATTTGTGCACGTGATTATATCCGGTTATATTCAAGAATCTTGGGCTGGAGGTGAGTGTTGGTTGCTGAAATGAATTTAATTAGTACACTCGGACAGCCCAAAGGATAAGGTACGTTATATGTGCATTGGAAAGTCGACGTGTTTGAGCAACATTCGCTCAATCGACTAATGAATTTCAGTTATTGAATTGATTGATGTTTTGCGAACTTATACAATGATGAAGTATGAAGTAAGAATGTGTATTAATGAAATGATGCATTTGGCTATGTGAATGTATTGCTGTAAATTATAGTTCATTATATTCCTTGAGACTTACTAAGCATAAAATGCTTACCCGTTGCTTTGGCTCTTAGTTTTCTAGATTTCGCCGAGGCAATCGGATTTGGGATCGTTGAAGTCAAGTCATCCACACTATCAAGCCTCCATTTTGGTATAAATTTTTGTTTGAACTTGAGATGGCATGTATAGGACTACCCTTGTTTGTTAAATATGTTGTAATGTAAGTATGTACGGCCGTGCGAAAATGGCTCGAAAAGGGAAGTATGAACTTAGACTAATTGTGGGTTGTATGTATATATTTTGTGTCATGATGTGGCTATGGCTTGAAATGAGAATGTTGGTCATATGATCAGCCATTGGCACGGTTAAAATGATCATATATGAACCTATGTATGGTAAGGCTAGTTGAATCATGGAGACCACCAAATAGGTGAGTCCTATCTTAAAACAGATGCTGCCAGCTGCAGTGGCGTGAATGTGAAAAATCACCAAAATTCATAGGAATGGAATTAGATAGTGAATAAGCTATGTAAATGAACCTTGATGAGTCTATTTTCATATGGAAGAAATGAAACGGTCATAGGAGTTACAGGTTAAGAGATATTAAAGCCATTGTGAGACAGGGCCAGAATGGTTTCTGGGTTCCCTGTCGCAACTTTAAAAATTCACTATAAATTATCCAAAAGAATTAGGAGATATATCTTATATGTACAGATTCCATTTTGAGTCTAGTTTCATTAGAAACAAACGACACCAGAATTAAAGCCCTGTACAGAGAGATATTCAAGTTATACCGCGCGAAGGTCGGAGCAGTCGATCCCTGTAACAGGGGTAACTTTAACTAATAAACTGTACCAATTGGCCCGACCAAAAATCCTAGAAATAAATCCATGGATGGATATATGAGTCTAAATTCAGGGAAAATTTACGAAACCAGTTTCCGAGTTTTGAAACTCGAGATATGATTTTTAAGGCGACAGTGACGCAGTTTTCCAGCCTGACTGGAAATGTCAAATTGGTGGGCAAAAACATGTGAACTTGGTTTGTTAACCCTCGGGTCCGACACCGGCGATGGTCTCGGGTTTTGGGGTGTTACAAAATTTGGGCTAAATGGGCCACACGAGCGTGTGGGCCCATTTGGGCTGAGTAATGGGCCTTCGGCCCATTTACATCATTATGATCGTTTAGGTTATCGATGCCGCTCAAAGCGACTGTAGACCTTCAAAGAGGTCGTTATCTGAGTTGAAACCCTAAAATAGGTAAAATGATCGTAATACCCCTTTAGGGTAAAATGACGGTAATGCCCCTGTAGAGTAAAATGACCGTAATGCCCCTGTAGAGTAATATGACCGTAATACCCCTATAGAGTAAAATGACCATAATGCCCCTGTAGGGTAAAATGACTGTAATACCTCTGTATGGTAAAATGACGATTATGCCCTTATGTTCCGTATGACTGATGTGCTTATGATTTACATATATGATTGTACTGAGTATGACTTTGCATACACATAATATTTATGACACAACATACTGCATGGGGTTGGGATTTTGATATAGAGGAAGTTCTGTACTGGTGACTATGTCACATTCACTGTTACTAGTGGCTATGCCACAATTACAGATACTGGTGGCTTTGCCACATTTATTGTTTCTGGCAGCTATGCTGCATTATTATTACTGACAGCTTTGCTGTGATATTGGTGTGCTGGCTAGATGGGTCAATTTATATCCTCACATGGTGTGTTGGTTGGTACAGGTGGTGTGCTGGTTGGATTTAGGTGGGATGCATAATTGCATTACACTGTACTGTATTGTTACTGCATTGGGCTTAGGCCCACACTACTACTGAATAGGGCTTAGGCCCAGGCTATACTGATACTGAATAGGGCTTAAGCCCAGACTATGTTATTCATTGTTTGCTTGTTATTGGGATTACACACTGAGTTTTTTGTAAACTCACCCATGTTTTTAACTGTTCAGTTAATCCTTAAGTAGATCGGTGCTGCGAGGGACTCAGAGATGGCCACACTACTGCTTCTGTTTCTTCTATTAGCTATTAGATTTCGTTTTGGGTTTTAATTTATGTAATAAGGCCGGTTGTGAGTTTAAGTTTTAATTGGGATCTTGATTTCTTATATTAATCTGCCAGTCTAGGAAAACACGAGTTTTTAAAATAGTCACGGTTTTCTAAAGAACACAAGCTTTCAATAACAAAATTTTCAAAATACTTTCGCGGTTTAAATTTAAGTAATATACCAAAGGCAAACAAATTGGTAAATGTTTTGACGAGAACTTTTGTTAAATAATAATAAAATGATTTAGATTTAGTGACAATTTTTTACCAAAAAGATCAATTTTAGAAAAACACTTCGATGTAACACCCCAGATTCAGCCATAACGTTTAGGCCGGGTTTGGGGTGTTACATATTTTGAATGTACATGATTGGTAAGTTAAATTATTGTTATACAAACTTACTAAGCATTTGAAATGCTTACTCGATTTTTTTTTCTCTGTTTTATGGTACTTGGAAGCTTGTAAAGGTTGGAATTAGTAGGAGCATCATCACACTATCCTTCAACACGTTTTGGTATAAATAGAAAACTTATTTTGGTATAATGGCATGTATAGGCTAACTTAGCCAATATATGCATGTAAATGGTTTCTTGTAATCTAGCCATTGGAATGGCTAGTAATAGTATATTTAGTGAATATATACTTGAGGTTATAATATGGTTAATATATGTTTGCTTGGTGTGGTTAGATTGAATTATAGTAATCATATATGTCTTTAAAAAGGTAAGTTTGAATACATGTGATGATATATCAATTATAATGTTAATGTTGACTTGGGTTTAACATCTTAAATTGGTTGGTATACGTATGTAAGTATTAATGTAGGTGATAAACCGTAATTTATACATATTTTTATCCCATCCTTAGCACATTTATGGATGATTTTTCCTTAGATTTTGTGAATTCGATGCTCCTAATCCTTTAATTTCATGTTTATACTCAAGTGAGCATAGAAGAGTAAAAAGAGTGAGAAACGAGCCAAAAACGGAGAAAATGGGCCAACATGGGAAATGAACACGACCTGGACTTCTTCACACGGGTAAGCCACACGGCCGTGTCCATTTGGCAGGATCGAAGCACGACTTACACGAGTAGACCACACGCCCGTGCCTATTTAACACCTTGACCACGGTCTGAAGTAATCACACATGGGCGTGTCCTTGTTGAGCCCAAGTATAGTCCTATTTGGAAAAGGCCACTTTTGAGGGCTCTTAGGCATTCTTAAGCCTATTTAAACACCTAATGAGGTACTTAGGAGAGGACACGGAGTAGAAGACAAGGAATTACTCAAGGAAAGTCGATTAATCCATATCAGAAGCCGGATTCATTGTCAAGACTGAAGATCTCCCTTCAATTTTCTTCAGGAGTTTTGGGTTTTCTTTATGTTTTGTTATCTTCATTCTTTTGAGATGCTTTCTTTCATAATTATGAACTAAAACCCCTAAATACCTAAGGGGAATGAAACCTAAGACGGATCTTGTTATTATTATCTGAATTGTATGATAAATATTTGACTTGTTCTTAATTAGGTGTTCTTAATTCTTGTTTTAATATTCTAGGATATTGATTCAAATTTATGCACTTATTCAGAGGAGAAAAAGTCTCTGTCTAAGATTAAACCTGTCATAATTAAGTGGAGTTGATTGCACGCCTAGAGATAGGGTGACAAGATTTTTTCGGACTAGGGTGAAACCTAATAAGGGAGTCCATAGATCGAGTTAATGCAACACTAGGGTGTTAATTAGAAAGAGATTTCAATTAATCAACCTAGGGTTAGACGTTATTAGTCACGAGAGAGATAATAATATAACTTAGGGATTTCTACGGATCAAGTCAAATGAATAATTCATCTAATTCAGAGTCAAATAACAAGTGAAGCCTAGGTGGATTTTTCCTTGGGTATTGTCTTCATGAATCGAGTTTTCCCAAAAGCTTTTTCCCAATTTTCTCTCTGTGCACCCTTAGTTTAGTTAATTAGTTTAGATAAATAAATCCCTTAATTTTTAGGCTAGATAATAAAAAGAAAGTAATTACTAGTACTCTTTGTTCTTTTGGTTTCGACAATCTGGTCTTGCTAAAGCTATACTACTGTTCGACAGGTACACTTGCCTTCATCGTGATAATAGTTAGTTTCAAGAACGATTAATTATAAATTTTTTAAAACCTGTCACGAATATCACATATCAAGTTTTTGGCGCCGGTGCCGAGGAAGTAAGATATCAGGAATTCTCGATTTTTATTACTTTAGCCATTTTTCTTTATTTGTAATTTAAATTTTTATTTTCTTTTCTAATTTTTCTTTTATTCGATCCTGACAGGTTTTTATAGTGTATAACTAGAAGAAACCCGTCGGGACCATTACTGTTTGATAGTGAGATCGATCGCATAGTTCACAGAAACTGAAGAGAAATAAGGCGAAGCTTAAGATACACAGAGGAAGAGCAAGAGGACGATACTTCAACCAGAACCAAGGAGATGGCTAAAAATCAGGAAAATCCGCTACCTCCTGCGACTCTGCGTACTATGTATGATTATGCTAAACCTTCTTTAACAGGAACTTAATCAAGCATAGTTAGGCTTGCTGTCGCTGCAAATAATTTTGAACTGAAACCTATCAAAAATCAAATGATACAACTATTTGTTCAGTTTGATGGTTTGCAGAACGAGGATCCCAATGCTCACTTGGCAAATTTTCTGGAACTTTGTGACATATTTAAAATCAATGGTGTTTCTGATGATGCCATTCGTCTTTGATTATTTCCCTTTTCATTGAGGAACAAAGCTAAACAGTGGTTGAACTCGTTACCACGAGGGTCAATCACTACTTGGGAACAAATGACCAAAAAGCTTTTATTAAAATATTTTTTGCCATCTAAAACCGCTAAATTACGTAATGATATCTCTTCTTTTGTGTAGTTGGATTTAGAAACACTCTACGATGCATGGGAGAGATACAAGGACCTTTTGAGAAGATGCCCTTACCATGGGTTACCACTCTAGCTACAGGTTCAAACATTTCATAATGGCTTGAATCCTTCGACTAGACAGATGATTGACGCAGCTGCTGGTGGAACTATCAATAATAAGACACCTGAGGATGCTTATGAATTTATAGAAGAGATGCCACTGAATAATTATCAGTGGCAAGTCATGAGGACAAAGCCAACGAAAATAGCCGAAGTTTTTAACGTCGATTCGGTCACCATGCTCTCTTATCAGGTAGAAATTTTGAATAAAAAATTGATGATTTTCTTGGTTCTTCACATGTTCACCCAGTAATGCAGTGCGAAGGAAGTGGAGGTGGATCAAGCAATTCAGAATACCCACCCTATGGGCACAACTTGGAGAACGAGCAGTTAAATTACATGGGTAATAATCCTCGATCTCAAATTAATCCTTATAGTAACACTTACAATGTAGGTTGGAGGAACCACCCAAAGTTCTCATGGGGAGGCCAAGGGAATCAGAGACCACCACCTCCAGGCTTCCAACAACCACCCTACCAACAAGAGAAAAAGCCGAACCTTGAGGAGATGCTAATAAAATTCATCTCGGTGTGAGAAACTCGTTTTTAGAATACTGAGAGAGCACTTAAGAATCAACAAGCATCGATCCAAGGGCTCAAAACTCAGATAGGAAAACTCGCCAAATTAATATTTGAACGACCACAAGGTAGCCTGCCGAGTAACACTGAATCTACCCCAAGGTAACAACTCAACGCAATTACCATCCAATACAAGGAAGGGTTAGTTGAACATGAACCAGAACCAAGGCAAAGAATCGTGGTAAGTAAAAGAAAAGGTGAGGTAGACTATAGTGAACAAACACCGATAAGTAAAGAGTACAAACCTCGTGTGCCATACCCCAATGCGACAAGGAAAGACCGTACAGACAAACAATTCGGTAAATTCCTTAAATTATTAAAGAAATTACATATTAACTTACCGTTTATTGAAGCTCTTTCGCAGATGCCAAACGTAGTCAAATTCTTAAAGGAGCTTTTAAAAAATAAACGGAAGTTGGATGAGGCGTCGTATGTGGAGCTAAATGCGTTTTGCTTAGCCATACTACAAAATAAGCTAGCCAACAAATTAAAAGATCTAGGGAGTTTTACGATTCCCTATTTAATTAGTAGCTTAGATGTTAATACTGCTTTGGCTGATTTAGGGGCTAGCATCAATGTCATGCCTTACAAAATGTTTAAGGAACTAGGTCTTGGGAAACCCAAACAAACTAGGATGAGTATTCAATTAGCCAATAAAATAATCAGATTTCTTAGGGGTATTATTGAAGATGTACCCGTTAAAATTGACAAATTTATATTCTTAATTGATTTCGTTATTCTAGACATAGAGGAGGATAGTAACGTGCCTTTAATTTTAGGGAGGCCCTTTTTAGCAACTGCTAGAACGATAATTGATGTTGGTGCGGGTGAACTCACACTTCGTGTAGGTGATGAAACAATCACTCTTCAAGCTTGTAATTCGAGTAACACTTCAAAAATCGAGGGTGATTGCATAAATCATACTACTAGTACTAATCGTTTGGTGAAACCCTCTGTGCAGAAAAAAGAATCGAAGAGTGCACGTGAACCGTGTTAAAGCAACAACAAAGGACCTATCTATGAAGAACGAAGGCTACGAGTTGAGGAACTAGATGAATGGTGGACACATAAACCAAAACCACACATTGACGAGCTCAATATTCCACCAAATCAACTTAAGGTTGGAGACAAAGTACTACTGCATGCAATAGATCCTCGTATTGCCACTTCTAAATCTAATGGAAAAATTCCTCTCACAGTACTCAATATTTTTCCATATGGTATAGTCAAGGTAATTCATCCCAAATTTGGCATGTTCAAGGTAAATAGTACTCATCTTAAACCTTATATTGATAAAACTGATAGTAGGGATGAGAAGTGTAAACTCCTCAAACCACCATGACCACGCAACAAGAGAGGTAAGTCGAGCTTAGACTATAAATAAGCACTTCTCGGGAGGCAACCCGAGCACTAACAATATTGATTTTCTTTAAAATTTTAGTTTTTAACATCTAACCACTAACTGAGTCCTTGAAACACAGGTTTTCTAATCCACACGGCCAGGCACACGGGCGTACCTTAGGCCATGCTCACACCACGAAAGGAAACACAGCCGTGAGGTACGGCCATGTGGAAACAGGGCAAAATCTTTTCCCAACACGAGATGCGATAAGTTGCCACGGCCGTCCGACATGGCCGTGGGCGAGTCTGTCAAAACAGCATGGGCGTGCAACACGCTCGTGTCTATAAACCGTGGTTGAGACTGAGAAAACGCCCGTGCCCACCACCCGTGTTCGAGACTGATAAAACAACACGGGTGTGCATATTTAAACACGGGCGTGGGAGAAACAAACGAAGTAGGACACGACAGTGCAACACGGCCGTGTGCACCAACATGCCCAAAGAGCACGAGCGTGTGATGAATTTCAGATGTGCCTAAATTTAAAAATCGCGAAACACACGGGCTAAAATTAGGGCACACAGGCGTGCCCTATGGCCGTGTGCCCCAAAATCTATATAAACCCCTCACTGTTCTCATCCCTTCCCCAGAATCCCTAACCTTAGCTGTCGCAACTTCTTCACACGCCCTCCCTGCCACACCTGTGCACCGACTACAACACCACCCTCGACGACCCAAGCTTTTCCCTCTTGCACTTGTTTACTACTTTCTCTCTATTCTCTTCAAATATTTTACTTATTTCATGATTTTTTTTGTTTTATTTGATTATTTTGAGTAAATATTCATAGTTATAATAATACTTATGCTCTTTGTTAGAAATTTTCCAATTTAGTCAGTACATTATGCTACATTCATCATTTTTTATTATGTCTCCATGGATTTCATGCTTACCCACACCATATTTCATATTATCAAACCCATATGCATTCATTCACTAGATATTTTCGTTAACATTATTCTCATAGTCATATTCATAATAATGACCTGATATATCTACTTTGGTTGTTTTAGTATATTTTTCATCTAGTACGAGAGCCCCATGAAGTATTCTTATTCAGTTTTAAGCACACTTGCATTCTTTTCCACACTATTCTTGGGGAGTCTATAACTTCGACTTTGCATTGTAGGTATACAATGTCAACCTCACATGGTAAGAAGACCGCCGTCCCCGCTTCCAAGAAAAGGAAAAGAGCAGCGTCATCCTCGGGTCCTACCGCGGATAACGATATGGGGATACGAACCATATGCTGAATAGCTACCCGACCAACCTTGGTTGTAGTCATCCATAGCGTTTGCATAGCCACTATATTGACTGGGCCGCACTTGATCAAGTCCAACTAGCTGACGCGGTCAGAGCCCTTCTGTTGATTGATCCATGGGAGCTCTTCTTTAGGATCATCGAGTCGACGTACCTCGAGCTCACACTGGAACTCTGTTTGACTTTTCACTTCCAAACCGTTATGGCAGAGTTTGATGATCCTGGAACAGTCCAGTTCTGCCTTTGTTGTTTAGTGCGCAAATTGAGCGTACCGGAGTTCGGAATTGTACTAGGGCTGTATACGGAAGAGTTCATGGACAACAACAAACTCGACACCCTTCATCGTCACATCCACTATTCACCATCCAAATGCTGGAAGGACCTTGTCCCTGCCTCGGCCACCTACTACCCTGGCCGCTCCAAGGCATCGGCTCTCCCTCCATTCTTGAGGTACCTACACACCCTCTTGGCCCACACTTTGATAGGGAGACAAGAGAGCACTGGCATCGTCAACACTCACGATGCTTACTTTCTATGGAGTATGGCGAATGGGCATATCTTCGACCTCGCGTATTTCATTGCCCTCGCCATTCACTATCAAACAGAGTGGCATAGGAAGGGAGTCATCTCTATTGGCCCCTATGTGATTCGATTGGCTCGACACTTCAGGCTCTTCAACACAGCGGCACAATCATCCTCCCTCACTCTCATCGGCCAGATGTCCCCACAGGGCATCTCGAGTATGCTACATATGAGGATGATCAAAAAATGACATGGAACCTACCCTCCTCAGTACCGCCTCGTTCATTCCACCGATGAGGAGGACCCAGAGGACATTACTGATGATGTACCTCCATGTCATGAGGACCCACCATCTCAGCCACCACCCATCCATTGTCCAGTTCAAGCGGCGGCTTCATACTCTGACATCTCTAAGCGCCTTACTCGATTTAAGCATCAATGTTTTCAGCGCTTTGATCGCATTGATGCTACTCTTCATCATATTTGTTAGCACCTTCACATCTCATCGCCACCACCACCTCGCAAACCATCCGACGATGACGATTTTTAAAGACTTTTTATTTTTTTATTTTTATTTCCACTTTTATCTTTATTTATCTTCTTCAAGTACTTTTTATTTTATTTTCCTTTAATATCATTTCAATTTTAGGTTTTATAATTTTTATTGAATTATTTATCGTTTCGGCTATTTCATTACAAGTAATTATGCTTCCTTATACTTCCTAAAGAGTTCTTGATTTTTTCACAATTATAGAGAGCTCCAAAGCTCATCATCACTTAGGAACTAAAAATGTGACAGCCCTAAAGTGACTCTAGTCGGAAAGCAGTTTCGGGACCGCTAAACCGAATCACCAAATTATTTGAATATGATAATTGTCTAAAATATGTGAATATGAATGTGTGAAAGTTTTAAGCTTCGATTTAGTTAATTGCATGTGAATTTAGTTAATAGGACTTATGTGTGACACTTGTGAAATGTGATAGGTTAATCTATAAGGATCTATTAGTGCATGTAATTAAAAAGGGTGGACTTGCATGTCAATTTCCCCACTTAATTGGTAGTGGCCGACCATGACAATGAGGGTGGACAAAATGTGATGGGTAAAACATGTCATAAACATGTTATGTTAGTGTTTTATGGGAGGAATGATAAAATAAGGAGCATGGGTAATAAAATAATAGTGGTTAGTAGGAGGAGAAAGAAAAAGAAAAAAAATGAGCTAAGCTACTCCTCCATTGCCGTGACTTGAGGAAGGAAGAAGAAGAGGATTTTCTTGCTTCATGTTCGGTTGGTTGGTGTTTAGGAGGAGGTATGTTTGATGTTGTTCCATGAGATTCATGCATGTTTTTAGTTGTTAGCTTGAGTTCTACCTAGCCCATGGTTTAAATCTTTGCTATGTGATGGAGATGATATTCGGCCATGGGTGTTGTCTTCTTGGTTGGTGTTTGATGTTGTGGTGATGAAGCATGAAGATGAGTTAAGTTTCGGCTAAGGTGGATTTGTGTTGATGTCATTTGCATGCTAAATGTGAAGCTTTGTAATGATACATGTGATGGTGGATTGATGACTCTTGGATTTTCTTTTTAGCATTTTTGAGTTAGACATTAAGTTCTTTGTTTAACCCATGACCAAAATTGAAATGGTATGGTGTCTTGATACATTCGGCCATGGTAGGAAGTAGAAGAGAAATATGGTTGTTGATTCATGTTATTTGGATGAAAAATGGTAGTAAGGTGAAGTGCAAATGTTAGTATTTGATTACTAGTGTATATATGTGTATTAGCCGAGTTTTGAACTTGAAACAAAATGGTATGTAGTCAATACAAGTAACCATATTTGTAGGAAGTATTAAGCATATAATTGGCCTCAACATAGACATGCATATTCAGCCACATGAGATAGATTGGTGTTGCATGTATTCGGTTATAAGCGAGCATAATGATGAATCTATCTTGACTTAGATAATCGGCTCAAGGAGAATTTGTTAAAGTGCTTAGTTAATTGATATTAGGTTAATGATGTGTGTATTCGGTCATAAAGGTGCACATGAGGAAATGTTAGATTAATTGTATTAAATTGCTCAATGTGATTAAAAATGCGTATGACCATTTTGTATTTGAGCTAAAGGTGGCCATATGACCTATCAAACTCCTTGTCATATTCGCCATAAGCTAGCATAATGAGACTTTAATAAGTTAAATTTGTTTGAATTAGCTCAAGAGCTTAGAGGACCAAAGTTGGATAAGGAAAGGAAAAAGTGATCGAATAGCCGCTTGAAATCGTTCGACAACATCCGAGGTAAGTTTTTGAGTAATGGATCTTAGATTATGATTTGATTAGATCATGTTTTAAGTAAATCAAAATCATGCTCTTTGTATGTAACTATTGAGCCGAAAATGATAATGCTTGATAAGTGACTTGTGTTTGAATTCTAGTTATGAAAATGAAATATAGATGTGTCATGATTTATTGATATGTGCATGGATATTCGGATGATAACCGGGCTAAGTCCCGAAGGCATTTGTGCTAGTGACTAATCCCGGGCTAAGCCCGAAGGCATTTGTACGAGTTACTATATCCGGGCTAAGTCCCGAAGGCATTTGTGCGAGTTACTATAACCGGGCTAAGTCCCGAAGGCATTTGTGCGAGTTACTATAACCAGCTAAATTTCGAAGGTACTTGGTTTGGGAATGAGCGATCTTGCTGTAATAATTTCAATTAATACGCTCGTAAAATCCCAACGATAAGGTACGTTTCAGTATATGCATTGGAGTAGTTGATTCCTTTTAAATATTATTCGCTCGGACAATTAATGAGCTTAGGCCTTTGGTTAAGTTGATCCCTTATGTGTGAATATAAGGGTTGGAAATGTAAGTAGGACTGATTTTTGAGAATATGTGTATATGAAATTATCCATTTAGTTATATGAATGCTATACTTGATTGTGCCTAATTTCATTGCTCAAAACTTACTAAGCATTAAATGCTTACTCCGTTCTTTGAATCTCTGTTTTATAGATTTTGGTTAAATCACCTATCGGACTCGGGATTGTCAAGTCAAGTCATCCACACTATCAAAGCCCTTTTGGTACACTTTTGGTTGAACTCGAAAATGGCATGTATAGGACTACCCTTTTGTTGTTGGTCATGTACCCTTTGGTTTTGTATAAATTTGGAAAGCCATGCGAAAATGGCTTATATATACTTTGAGCATAGCATTATAATCGTTTTGTATGTTGTTCATTGAGAGGTATGGAAATGTTTGGTAACGATTAGCCATTGGAATGGTTAATCATGATCATTTTGGTGCTTTGTATGACAAATTCTAGTTGATTCATGGAAAACCATGAAATAGGTAAAGTTTACCTTAAAAGCAGATCTTGACAAAGAAGGTGGTGTGGATTTGAAAATCACTAAAAATAGTAGGAATGGAATTAAATAGTGAATAAATTATGTAATCGAAGCTTGATGAATCTATTTTCATATGAAAGTAACGAAACGATCATATGAGCCGTATTTTATGAGATGCTTAAGTTTTCGTGAAACAGGGCTAGAGCTATTTCTGGATCCCCTGTTCCGACTTTGGAAATTCACTATAAATTAACCAGAGATAATTAGAAGTCATGCCCTATATGTACAGATTCCTTTTTGAGTCTAGTTTCTTTATAAACAAACAGAATAAGTATTGAAGCCCTGTACAAGGAGATATCTAAGTCTGTTAGCACCTCGTGTTCAACTCCGGCAACGGTCTCAGGTACGGGGTGTTACAAAAAACTCCACTGGAAAAGGTTCTCCACGACTGCCATGTCCTGCTCGACCACGACCATAGCTACCAGCGCAGGACTTGTGGACTAACGAACCTTTACCACCACCAGAGTATCCTCCTCCAATCTCATCATTGCCTTGGCCGATTATTCTCCATAACTCCAATTCAAGGAACTTATTCGTCATTCAGGAAGTTTCACTTCTCTCCCTATCTTATGATTATATATCTATATTTTTCAGTATATCTATCTTGGTCTATTGAGGGCAATGTACATCTTAAGTGTGGGGGGGTCTTTTATATCATTATTAGAAAAATCCCTGAATTTTGTCCTATTCTCAAATAATCTTCTCATATCATTATTAGAATGAATTTTGATTAATTTATGATTGATATTGATATGTCTTGAATTAAAACATAGGCATTCATGCATTGATGGTTTAAACTTGAAGGAATTAGAGAATCAAGCATGAAGAGTTGATTTTTAAGAATTAAATTTTTTTTGTTGTTTCCTTAAGTAGGTATTATCTTGAGTTAAAATTCACAGGTTTAACATCAAAAAGCCATAATTTTTGTGAGATCTTGAGCCTTTAGAGCATATTTTATTTCTTTCATGCTCACTTTTATTATGAGTGTGTCAGTATTGATTTGTTATTCTAGAACTTGCCTGATTATGCATGTCAAGACCACATCTTTGATTTGATATGTCGAGATGATAAAGACATATAGGTTTGACCTACTCACGCCACAAAAGCCTACCTTCATAATTAACCCTTAGTGAACCCCTTTGAGCCTAACAAACCATCCATTGATTTACCCTCAATATTAACCTATAACCCATTATTGTTGAAATCCCCTAAATTAATTTGATCCCTATTTTTGTCAAGATTTGATTTGAATAAATTGCTTAGCTATTTTTTTCCTTGATACTTTGTCTGACTTGTTTTTTTTTAAAAAAATACAATACATACATATATATTAATAGTATTTCGTCGTTTTTGAGCTTAAAGTGTTAATTTCATATTTTGAGAAGAAGCTCACTTCTATTCAACTGATGACTAGTTATTTCTCTAGCTAGGTATTTTTTCAATTCAATCTCGATTCTAACCTTTTCTTTCAGCTTGTAACCACACCCCCTAACCAAAGCCACGGTACAACCCTCTAAAAACCTTTTGATTGACGTATCATCTCAATATATAGTGGTGGAGATTTGATTTTCATACAAACCTATGGTAATAACTTTCATATTGACTAATGAGTGCTTCATTTATTGTCCTTAAACACCTCGAGTTATTTGAGTGAATCTTTAGTGAGGATGTTAAACTTTGTGATATCTTGAATCAAGGGTAATCACTTAAATGAGGGGAGACACTTATGTTTTCGTGATAAAATGCTCAACTTGGAATGTTTGAAACTTTAATGTTCTTCTAGATGAATTCTCAATGTATGATTACTTATGGTTTATTTTGAGGTATTATCGATAGGGTTTATAAGTTGAGAAGAATTTATTTTGATTGTGAGTTGAGGATCTTGCTTGAGGACAAGCAAACGCTTAAGTGTGGGGGTATTTGATAAACCGTCATGTATACATATTTTTATCCCATGCTTAGCACATTTATAGATGGTTTCTCCTTAGATTTGGAGAATTTGATGCTCCTAATCCTTTAATTTCATGTTTTATACTTAGGTGAGCATAGGAGAGTAAAAAGAGCGAGAAACGAGCCAAAAATGAAGAAAACGGGCCAACATGGGAAATCAACACGGCTTGGACTTCCTCACACGGGTAAGTCACACGGCTGTGTCATTTGGTAGGATCGAAGCACGACTTACACGGGTAGACCACACGCCCGTGCCTATTTAACAGCCTTGACCACGGTTTGAAGCAATCGCACACGGGCTTGTTCCTGTCGATCCCAAATATAGTTCTATTCGGAAAAGGCCACTTTTGAGGGCTCTTAGGCATTCTTAAGCCTATTTAAACACTTGAGGAGGAACTTAGGAAAGGACATGGAGTAGGAGGCAAGGAATTGATCAAGGAAAGCCGATTAATCCATCTCAGAAGCCGGATTCATCGTCAAGACTAAAGATCTCCCTTCAATTTTCTTCAGGAGTTTTGGGTTTTCTTTATGTTTTGTTATCTTCATTCTTTTGAGATGTTTTCTTTCATAATTATGAACTAAAACCCCTAAATACCTATGGGGAATGAAACCTAAGACAGATCTTATTATTATTATCTGAATTATATGATAAATATTTGACTTGTTCTTAATTATGTGTTCTTAATTCTTGTTTTAATATTCTAGGATATTGATTCAAGTTTATGCACTTATTCAGAGGAGCAAAAGTCCCTGTCTAAGTGTAAATTTGTCATAATTAAGCAGAGTTGATTGCATGCCTAGAGATAGGGTGACAAGATTTTGCCAGATTAGGGTGAAACCTAATAAGGGAGTCCATAGATAGAGTTAATGCAACACTAGGGTGTTAATTAGAAAGAGATTTCAATTAATCAACCTAGGGTTAGACATTATTAGTCTCGAGAGAGATAATAATATAACTTAAGGATTTCTACGGATCAAGTCAAATGAATAAATCGTCTGATTCATAGTCAAATAACAAGTGAAGTCTAGGTGGATTTTTCCTTGGGTATTGTCTTCATCAATTGAGTTTTCCCAAAAGCTTTTTCCCAAATTTCTCTCTGTGCAACCTTACTTTAGTTAATTAGTTTAGATAAAAAAAACCCCTTAATTTTTAAGCTAGATAATAAAAAGAAAGTAATTGCTAGTACACTTGGTTCATTTGGGTTCGACAATCCGGTCTTGCTAAAGCTATACTACTGTTTGATAGGTACACTTGCCTTCATTGTGATAATAGTTAGTTTCAAGAACGATTAATTATAAACTTTTTAAAACCTATCGCGAATATCACGTATCACTAGGTATAAGGAAAATTTTGGGTGAGAAATAAGGCTTGGAAATTACCTTATTTTGTCCACATGAGTAGACACATGGACGTGTGTCTCAACCATGTGTGACACATGGCCATACGCACAAGCATGTGTTTGGTCGTGTGTCCCCTGCATCTTAAAAATTAAGAAACAGAATGCTCAGAATTGGTCACACGAGCAGAGACACAAGCGTGTGTCTCAGTCATGTGAAACACACAGCCCAACACACGGGTGTGTGTCTTGGCCATGTGAATCTTGAACTTATTTTTGAAAATTAAATTGTCTACACGGCCTAGCACACGGGCTTGTGGCTGGCCGTGTGACCCATTTCAGTAGCTACCCTAATTTGAACACGGGCTGAGACACGGTCGTGTGCCTCACATCGAATGCCCACATGGCCTAAGACACAGGCATGTCACCTGGCTATGTGAGTCACACGGCCTGACCACACGGGCGTGTGTCCCTTGCATCTAAGAAAAAAATTGAAATTTTGAGAAAAATTCTTTGGGTTCCTGATTTAGTCCTGACTTGTTTCTAATGGATAAATAGGACCTCGAGGGTCCATTTAAAGGATAACATGATTGAATTATGATTTTTTTCAGATTTAAATAGTAAAAGACATGAATTAATTGTATTTGTCCTATAAACTCCTGTAATGCTCTGTATCTTTGTTTCGACAATGGATATGGGTTATGGGTGTTACAGAAAGTCTGCCTAATCTTGTTCTCATCACAATAAGGAACTCACCAATCCATGAAGTGGGGCTCTGAAATATCAACGAAGTTCAATAAAATACTTCACAACAAAGTTACCTGTAACAACCTATTTTTTAGTGGTGTCAAAAAATAGTAGTTTTGGTACCACAATTGTAACAACCTGGTTAGAACCTAGTCAAAATAGTGGTTTCAGGACCACAAATCTAAGTCCGAAAAATATTTTAATATTATTTTTTGTGTCCATGATGAATGAAATTGCATTTGTGAAATTTTTGTGATTTAATTTGTCTGTTTTCGCACTGAATATTGAAAAAGGGATTAATCGTGTAAAGTGAAGACTTGGTGGTTAATTGTAAAAGGGCCAAATTGATGTTGTCTTTATTTTATGAAGTACTTATGTTGCAATAATGCCATTGGGGTTAGTGGTGGACGGTTGTAACCTTGATATATATATGTTAGTTATTATATTATAAAGGATATTATTGTAAAATAATTATTAAATTATATTGTATAAAA
Organism: Gossypium arboreum; assembly: GCF_025698485.1. Lineage (NCBI taxonomy): Eukaryota > Viridiplantae > Streptophyta > Magnoliopsida > Malvales > Malvaceae > Gossypium > Gossypium arboreum. The sequence goes on from NC_069081.1 coordinate 72,150,779, forward strand.
CATAAAATGATTAAAAGCCATGCATGTGGATTTTGGGATAGCCGAATGTTAAAAGAAAAGAGAAAGAATAAGGTTTTCAAAGTTTCGGCCATTGTTGAGCTTGATTAAGGTATGAATTTTTGTTTGTTTTTGATAATTTTTACATTTCTGTGATTGTTGCTTTGTGTTCTTTAAAACCCATGTAACAGCCCGATTTAGATCCTAATCGGAACGGTCATTTCGGGACCACGAATCTGAGTCAGAAAAATATTTAAAAATTATTTTCTATGTTTATTTTGTGTGAATTTATATCTGTGAAATTTTCGTGATTTAATTTTTTCGTTTAGGTGTCCGATTAAATAAAAGGACTTAATCGCGTAAATTAAAAAGTGAGTAGTTTATTTTGTAAAGGGCTTATTTGTTAATGGCTTACTAAGTGGGGGTATTTATGGTAAAATTATCCCATTATATATATGATGTTGGACGGTAGTGGATGATTTTATAATATATTAACTAAAGTTAAAAAAAAAAGAAAAAAAAAGTAACATAATAATAAGTTAATGTATGTTATTATATTATAAAATAAAAAGCCACATCCATGTTATTTCTTCATCCTTGCACCGAAACTAAAACAAAGAAAAAAGAAAGAAAAAAAAAAAGTAGGGTTCGGCCTTGTTCAAGTTAGATTAAGGTAAGTGTTCACCTTAGTTTTTGATAATTTTTACGTTTTTGAGATCGTTGCTTCAAGTACTATAAAACCCATGCTTAAATTTTTTACTTTGATGAATATTTTAAGTTGTGCCATTGTTGGTAGCTTGTGATTTTTGTGGTTTGATGATGAAAAAGAAAGATATGTTTTTGCTTAACATATTTTGTATTGGAATTTTTGATAATTTTTGAGTAATTAGGACTTAATTGCAAAAATAATAATTTGAGGGACTAAAATGTGAAATTAATGAAATATATGGACTCGTATGGTAATGGGTAAGATTCGGCTAAACATGGGTAATTGGAAATTTTGTGTATTTTGTGTTTTGTGTAATAGGGACTAAATTGTAAAAATTATAAATGTTAGGGGTAAAATGGTAATTTGCCAATTTTGTGTTTTTGGACTAAATTGAATGAAAATATGTTTGAATGAGCTTAATTTGAATATTTTTAGATCAAGAACTAAAGAAATCGAATTTGGATTGAGGAAAAACGAAAGTTGTCGACTAGCCGCCCGATTCCATTTTGTACCATCCGAGGTAAGTTTATAAGCAAATAGACGTGTTTATTAGTAAATTAATGTTATAATTATATGCTTATGGAATGTTAGAATTTAATTGTGCTATGGCCGAATATGTATAAATGTGGCTACCACACTTTCGAGATCAATTCGACCGAGATACGAAGTCCAAAAGCCCCGTATGAACCTTAGGAATACTTAGGATACATATGTCATGACATAGGATTCCGATATATGTGTGTGAGTAAGACCATGGCATCAATATGTGGTTCCGATATGTGTTTACGAGTAAGACCCTGTTTGGGACAGTGGCATCGGTATGTGGCTACATGTAAGACCACGTCTGGGATGTTGGCACTGTACGACTTGTGTAATTATCTCAGTGTCCTATCCAATTCCGAATGGTTCATCGGGCACAGGTAAATTGTGATCGGATTTGTAAAACAAGTTAAATCTCAGGTAAGAATTTATTTGATATTTACATGAGATAAGGTAAGTAAATATTAAGAATATTTGTTGTAAATATTGTGGAGTGCAAATAAAGAATATATGAGTAGGTGGTATATGTATTTGACTTGTGAATGTATAAATCGTGTACTATAGAAATGTTTCTTAGGTATGTGCACTTATGATTTAGTATATTCGGCTTTATATATGATTCTTATAAGTGATGTTATTCTGTGATTCTCACGTTTAAATATGTGGGTAATTGGATGCATAGTTTATTAAGATTAATTGTTTGGAAGTGGATAAAAAAACATGTTAAATAGCCTTGTGAATATTCGGCTTAAATAGGAAATTGTTGATAAAAGTGTTTTAAATATGAAAATGTAATTCAAGATCAAGTATGGTAATGATAATGTTAAATGTTAGTTAGAAGAAAAAAATGGACAATATTAATGAGTTATTTATTTGCTTATAATTTACTAAGCTTCAATAGCTTACTTTATGTTTTATATGTGTTTTCATTTTATAGATTTTGAATTCAAGCTACAAGCTCGGGGGACTGTCAGCCAAGTTCATCACACTATCTACTACTTTGGTACTTAATAAGCTAAACTCGAATTATGGCATGTATAGGCTGGTTTTGTAGTTGGTTATTTTGGAAATATGGTTGTATAAAAGCCATGCAAAAATGGCTTAATTTAATGTTTGCATTTATATATTTTTCTTAAGATTTAAGTATACCTTAGTTATAATGCTACGTTCTATATTTGCATGGTAGTTGTGGTAAATAACATATATGCTTGAAGTGGATAATGAGTACTAAAAATATTTGTGCTCAGTTTGAATAAGGTTATATATGAGTATAATGCTTGCGAATAAAGTATTTGACTAGTTCCATCAAGTGATGTGTGTTTGGGAATTTGTTGGTGCTTCGTGTATTGCTTATGCATACATCCAGGTTTGTGACATATCAGTCAAGGTACAAGACATGTTCCTATTCATTGACATATTAGTTGATTTGGATATAGTATATATTTTTGTAATTGAATGAACGTTGGTCTACATGTCCTGGTTCTACGGTAGTGGAAATGCATAAATTAATTTCCTTTAGTGATGGAGAAAATAGGCATGATAATTGAGATGGTTTGATATATATTATTTAAATTAAATACTTCCAAGATAAATGATAGAGTTGAGATGAATGGTAAATCGGGTATAATTTATATTGATTGATAGATATTATAAACAGGTACTTTGTTGTAATTATATTTGGTCACCATGACGTAACATTCAATAAAGTCATAGAGATTAGTTTTATGAATGAGCCATTATATGATTATAGCATGTATAAATATTGGACTATTAAAACATATAAAAAAATATGTGACTCATGTGGTTGTTCTTGAATAGCTACTATGTAATAATTTTGTTAGTTACTTGTATATATTTATAAAGATAGTAATTTGTATAATATACCGATATTTGATTTTTAAAGTATTAATTTAATAGCCAATATATATATGCTCATGCATTATATTAATTAGATGTTCATTAGAGTTTATATTTTATCCTTGTTATATCGGCATAAGCTAAATATTTTCGATGATATATTATATTTTATTGCTTATAAGTGATTTAACTGCATAAACATGAGATGTGAAATGTTTTCAAATTGTACGAGTTGTGTTAGTTTATGAAATAAATTTGACCGATCTTTGGAATTTATTCATGTATATATATATGTAACTGTTCGGAATTGTGTTATCATTCTGTAATGTCTTATGACCCTATTCCGGCGAGGATACGGGTTAGGAGTGTTACGACCCATGTCTGAATTTCTGTTTCTGTTGAAGATTATGAAATGTGTCATTGATGATTATATGAGCTTTGTAATGTTTTTATATGGATTATGAAATATATATGTGAGATTATCATGCTTTATTCTTGAATTTTTTATAAAATAGAGCTATTTGGGTTAATTTGTGAAAACGAGGTTTTGAAGGAGTAAATTGTGAATTAAATATGTTATTTGGGCTTGTATGGAAGCTATGTATATTCGATCAAGCTATAGTCTTGGTGAATTTTGCATATTTCTGATTTTGTGAAAAATGGACTAAATTGTCAAAGTGTGAAAAAGTAAGGGCTAAAATGCAAAGTGCCCTAAATATGTGTTCACGGATTATTTTGAATGGAAATAATGATTGAATGGTTTAATTTGAATTGTATTAGATTAAGAATAAAGAAAATCAGACTTAGATCGAGGGAAGTCCAAAATAGTTGAATTGTGACTCGTTTCCGTCTGAAATTCGTACGAGGTAAGTCAAAATATAATTACGTGTTAAATTGATTGAATGTTGTATATACTAGTTATCATCTGTATTGGACGGCTGTAAGAGCCTGATGAATGAATTCCGAGTAAATTCTGATAATATTCTAGTATCTGAAAAGCTATGTATGTTTCTAAAAGAACGTTGACATCGTATCTGATTTCGTGTAAGACCATGTCCGGGACATCGGCATCGTATTTGATTTCGTGTAAGATAATGTCTGGGACATCGGCATCGTATTTGATTTTGTGTAAGACCATGTCTAGGACATCGGCATCGTATCTGATTTTGTGTAATACCATGTCTGGGACATCGGCATCGTATCTAATTTTGTATAAGACCATGTTTGGGACATCGGCATCTTATCTGATTTCGTGTAAGAGCATGTCTGGGACATTGACATCATATCTGATTTCGTGTAAGACCATGTCTGGGATAGAGGCATCGATACTGAATTACATGTAAGACCACGTCTGAGACGTCGGCATTGTACCCGTTTATGCGCATCTGTATCATTTCTGAACCGTCTGATGATAGAGTACGAGATATGGGAATGAATAGATGAAATGTATAATCTATACAGGTACATTTGTATCATACTAAATTTCTAAATATGAAAGACTCTGTTTCTGTGAAATAATGAATGCGAAGTATGTACGAAATCATTGAAGATGAAACATGACATGTATACAAGAAAATGAGCATGGTTAGACTCATGAATTACTCTGTGAAATGGCTATGAGTTCTTGCTGTTGACTTTTATTTTATATGCTTTAATAGTTAGACTAGTTGTATTTGGATTACTAAGCTCTTTGTAGCTTACTCTGTGTGATTTCTGTCTATTTTACAATTAGCGTAGCTACTAAAGGCTTGGGGATAATCGAGGATTGTCACCATACTATTGAACTCATTTTGGTACCTTTGAAAGTGTAAATATTTTTATGGCATGTATAGTCTAGAATGTCTATGTATTTAGGCTTTGATATGCATATATGTTATGCCATGAGAGTTGGCTAGCAAATGGTATGTTTGTGCCTAGTTTTGGTAAATGAATTGAGATGCCAAATTGTGTATGCTTGTAATGGTTATATGGCCTTGTATGTGGTGGTCATTTTGAAATATGCCAAGTTAAGGAAATGGTAATTTTAAGCATGAGTTAAAAGGTGTTATAAGTGAGTTATGAAATGAGCATTTTGGTATGTTGTTGTAAAAAGATTTTTAATGTGTATGGGTTTGCATAGGTTATTGAATGATGATGATTAGCTATAATGAAGCATGTTTTAAGCATAGAATTGGCTAAAAATTTTGGTATAAATGTTGTTTATTATTGCTTGTAGAAATGGCCCAAAAAGGGGTGGCAAGTTGGCTTAAACCAAGCCTGCATTGTGCCACACGGTCAGGGAACACGTGTAACACCTCAAAAATCCCAAACTTTCTTTTTTTTGTTTTTGGTTTTGATAAAAAGGTGTGCTTAATACTCCTAGTCAAGTGTTATTTATGTGATAATAGGCATAGGTTAAGTTTTGAGTTCGAACTTTGGGGTGAAGGAAATTATAGTTCTTCCTTTAGCCGAATTCCTCATTTTTTTTGTGTTGCCAGAACACTTTTCTCTCTATGTGCTCAGAAGCCGAATTCCTTGTTCCTTGCTTGTCGATTTTCCATTCTCTCTTCTCAAATTCTCTTTTGATTCACCTTTAGTTTTAGCCGACTCCTTCTTCTCTTCTTCTTATTTGTGCCGGATAACCCTTTTTACCATACAAATCTCAAAAGCCGAAACGCTTTTCTTGAAGACCCTTTGTGCCGCCATTCCTCCCTTTACTTTGGCCGATTCTTGTGGGATTAGTATCGAATCTCGGATTTCAATTCTCTACCGAATTGCTCCTTAGGCATTTTGGGGTTTTGGGTAAGTATTCCACTTTTATTGGTTAAAGTTGGCGTAATGGCCATGGATGATATAAGAGTGACTTAAGATGATTACGAGTCACTTGTTGTTTAGTTCTTAATGATTAAGATTGATGCAAATTTAAGAAATACTTGGGATTAGTGATTAAGGAAGGGCTGTTAAGGCTTGTCATTCAAGGTAAGGCAAATGTGAGATTTTTTGTTTTTGGTGATCGTATTTGATAAGTGTGTGATTAATCATTGAGTGACATCGTTTGTAGGTTTGTGGCTAAGGAGATCGCAACATGTTTAGTACCAGGTGTGTACATACACTGTACACACATAGTAGATCGGCAAATCCCGAAACGTCAAAAAGTCAGAAGTTTGGCTACAATAGTTTTGCGAGTGTGCAAACACTCGTAAGGGGGGAAACCGATAGGTTATTAGAGGCCCCATGGGCGATTCCATGGACTTGGGTCGTGTATTGGCCAATCGGGCCAGAATGGGCTAAATAGGCCCGATGGGCCGTAGGGCGATAATAGGCGAAATTGGCAATTTGATCTTAAATGATGAAAAGGCATACGATTGCATGACTATGAATGTGATTGGGCCTAAGGGGCCATTTGAATGTGATTTGGGCCTAATGGACCATATGAAAGAGATTGGGCCTAGTGGGCCATATGCATGTATGTAGACTTGTCTGGGCTTTGTAAAGGGTTTTGGGCCTAGAATATGATAACTGCTTAAACAGACATAAAACTTAATCAATTAATTAATTGCGACCGTGGACGAGTCATAAGGTTGAGGTGTGGCAATGGGTATATGCATGTCTAAGATTGGATCTAGGGAGAGCTTGGTACTTAAGCGGTCTTGATGACTCACCTCCTCTTCTCTGGAATCCTACCTGGTGCATAGTATCTGTTCACTTTAGCCAACTAGGACTTGTTAACGGGCCAAGGTAAGTAATAAACCCATAATAAGGAGAAATTATCGAAAATGCCCCTAAGGGCGAAAATGACTAAAATACCCCTATGTGTGGAATGTAAGATTTATAGATGTTACATGTATACCTGCTGCATTCATATGATATTCTGTTTAGGATGCATATGGGTTAGAAATTTTGGAACAAAGGAAGTATACGAGGATTGCATGGTTGCTTGACGATCGTGGATCCATCGATGGCTTTTTAAGCGTAATATATGATTAGCAGCTTTGCTGCAACATTAGGTAGTTCCGCAACCGGGCTACATCAAGAGTGTAGGGGTGGGTGGGTCGATTAAATCTTCATAGGAGTGTAGGGTTGGGCAGGATACGGAGTGCAGGGTTGGATTGGTATTTGTGCATTACATAAACTGATTTTGATTGAGACATGGGCTCAAGCCCAACTCACGCTACCAAGGGCTAAGTCCAAAGTGCCACCATTATTTTTGTGGGCCTAGGCCCAAATTGATGTGATGCATGCTTTACGATTGATGAGGGTTGTACACACTGAGTTTTCATAAACTCACCTCCTCTTTTATTTTTCTCAAGTGATCGTCAGTAGGTAGTTTGACGGTTGGAGGGGCTCCGAGGTGGCCAGCTAGCAAGACGACTTGGACTTGTGTTCTTAAGCATATAGTTTCTAGTATTTTAAGTTATTTCAGTCCGGATTGTAATAAGGCCTTTCCTCTGGTTATTATTTCAAATTAGGATTATTATTTTCATGCTTTACATTTATTAAAAGTTGAACATGGTTTTTCTAAACCATAACTGTTTTTAAATACTACGTTTTCGCAACTCAATTTTTAAATGACATGTTTTCATAGATTATCTGTTTCAAATAAAGCTTCCGCAACTGAAAAGAGATTTTACAAAGTAATTATTATCATACAAGAAGGAATAGTATTTTAAATACACCTCGCTTTGAAAGCAACAAATACAAGCTGAGACTTTACTCAAGGTTTTTATTTTAAAGAAGGGTTTTCAATGAAAATAAGGTTTTTGAAAAACCCTTCAATGTGACTTGCCAGATTCGGCCATAACGTCTAGGCTGAGTATGGGGTGTTACATTTAGTTGTATCGGAGCCAGGTTGCAAAACTCGGGCTGTGAAGTGGGCCTTATTATTTGGGTTTGTTTGGATCACAATGTTTTGGGAAAAAAATCTTGTTATGTGGCACACCGAGTCTCCAACGTCGAACCAAGTAAGTTCTTTTATTATTAAGATTGTTTAATTTGATATACTGTAGATAGTTAGTGGCTACTTTAGATGATTATACTAAAGCTTTTAGTTGGAGTGAAACTGAAGCCCGTAGGACCTTGAAACTGTAGAGGATTTACGAAAACAACTTTATTTTTTTCATACTTTCATAAAACATCGGCTTAATTATTGAATCTAATTAAAACTTCATAAAATTTCTAATCTAGATAATACGTGATTCAACGATGAGTGCTAGAAGGGGTGCAAGAGGCCGTGGCCGAGGTCGCGAAAGTGTTAGGGCTGAATCGTCGGCATCGGGCCATATGCCCAATATTAGAGTAGAAAAGGCTCCAGCCTCACCCGTGGCTGAGACTAGACCGTATGATTGGGCTGCGGGGAATGATACATTGTTGCAGGCAATGCTGAGGATTTTGGAAAGGGTCGCAAGGCCCAATAATGGCACGAGAAATTGGGGGTCAATTTCGGAGCGACTTTTATCAATTGGGGCTGAGATCTTTAAGGGCGTGGCTGGTGTGGCTCCTAACGTGGCTGAATACTGGTTGGAGGCCACTGAAAGAATAATGGAGGACTTGGACTGTTCACCTGAACAAAAGTTGAAAGAGGTAGTGTCACTGCTTAGGGAAGAAGCTTACTAGTGGTGGCTGACAGTGAAAAAGGGTACCCAACCTGAGTAGGTCACTTAGGAGTTCTTCAAAACTGCATTTCAAGGGAAGTATATGGGTGTGAGTTATGTGGATGCTAGAAGGAAGGAGTTCCTGAACTTGACACAGGGAAACAAATCTGTGGCGGAGTATGAGGCAGAATTTCTACGCCTTAGTAGGTATACAAGAGTTATGGTGGCAACGGACTATGAGCGTTGTGCTAGGTTTGAGGATGGTCTTAGGGATAGCCTCAGAGTATTAATAGCTCCACAAAGGGAGCGAGTTTTCTCGGAGTTGGTAGAGAAAGCAAAGATAGCAGAGGAGGTGAAGCACGCTGAGCGCCTGAATCGGGAAAAAAGAAATGGGTAAGAATAAAAGGGAGGCTGAGACTCCGGGTGTTGGACAGAGGCCTAGGGCTAGGGCCAGAGATAATGGGCTAGTTAGAGCAGGACCCCCTGCTTTAACCCAGGGGGGCCACCTTGTGCTGATTGTGGGAAAGGTCATGTAGGCAAGTGTTGGAAGAGGACGGGAGCTTGTTTAGCTTGTGGTTCCATGGAGCATCGTCTCAGAGAGTGTCCCAGAAGACCAGATTAGAGGCAAGTCTTTGGTAAAGGTGATGAACAACCACCGAGGGGTAGTCAGCAGCAGCCCAGAGGCCATGGTCAGGCTAGGGGTGAAAATGATTTGGGCCATGGAACACCGAGCAGAGGTGCTGGTCATGTTGAGGTAAGACAGCCAGCGTTGGTCTATGTAGCACATCGTCGAGAGGACAGAGACGCTCCAGAGGCAAATATTGTTACATACTTTAACCATAATGTGCTATTTACTTAGTTTGGAATTAGAGTGCGTAGCGGGAGCGTGGTGTGGTAGTTTATGTTAAGCAACTGTACTAATAGTTAGGAATTTTGAGGAGGAAATTTCTTTTAGGGGTGTAGAGTTGTAACGCCCCAAAAATCCTGAAATTTCTTTTTTTTTTTGGTTTTGATAAAAGGTGTGCTTAATATTCCTAGTCAAGTGTTATTTATGTGATAATAGGCCTTGGTTAAGTTTTGAGTTTGAACTTTGGGGTGAAGGAAATTATAGTTTAATAATTAAAAGAACCTTGATGGCAAATAGTTTGGGTTTTAAATAAATGAAGGAGGAATTGGACATAAAGAGCCTTGTGTAGGAGTGGCAAGTAGCGTCACATGCATGGCAAGGAGGTTTGGGGTTCGAATCCCTCATTGCTCAAAAGAAGGATTTATTTTTGCTCAATAAAGGGCTAGTAGTGGCGTTGGATGTGAACTCTAAAGGGAGTGATCAGAGGAGAAATTTAAGGAAGGGATTAAGGAGTTATCAGGAAGAAAAATTAGAAGATGAGGGGTGTAGAGATGTGGAGCCGAACTGGGTAGTTGGGGATAGGAAATTTGAATATAGTATATATAAGTGCCGATTTTAGGGACTCTGGGGTAATGCAAAAATTACTTCTCTTCCTTTATCCGAATTCCTCATTTTTTTTGTGTTGCCGAAACACTTTTCTCTCTAAGTGCTCAGAAGTCGAATTCCTTGTTCCTTGCTTGCCGATTTTCTATTCTTTCTCTTCTCAAATTCTCTTTTGATTCACCTTTGGTTTTAGCCGACTCCTTCTTCTCTTCTTCTTATTTGTGTCGAATAACCCCTTTCACCATACAAATTTCAAAAGTCGAAAAGCTTTTCTTGAAGGTCCTCTGTGCCGCCACTACTCCCTCTACTTCAGACAATTCTTTTGGGATTAGTATCGAATCTCGAATTTTGGATCTCCACCGACTTGCTCCTTAGACATTTTGGGGTTTTGAGTAAGTTTCGTCTTTTATTGGTTAAAGTTGGTTGAATGGTCGTGGATGATTTAAGAGTGACTTAAGATGATTGCGAGTCACTTGTTGTTTAGTTCTTAATGATTAAGATTGATGCAAATTTAAGAAATGCTCGGGATTAGTGATTAAGGAAGGGCTGTTAAGGCTTGTCGTTCAAGGTAAGGCAAATGTGAGATTTTTGGTTTTTGGTGATCGTATTTGATAAGTGTGTGATTAATTGTTGAGTGACATCGTTTGTAGGTTTGTGGCTAAGGAGATCCCAGTACGTTTAGTACTAGGTGTGTACATACATTGCACCACATAGTAGATCGGCAAATCTCGAAATGTCGAAAAGTCGAAATGCCGAAAAGCCAAAAGTTTGGCTACAATAGTGTTGCTAGTGCACGAACACTCGTAAGGGGGTAAACCGATAGGTTATCAGAGGCCCCATGGGTGATTCCATGGACTTGGGCCGTGTATTAGCCAACCGGGCCAAAATGGGATAAATGTGCCCGATGGGCCGTAGGGCCCATAATAGGCGAAATTGGCAATTTGATATTAAGTGATGAAAAGTCATACGATTGCATGACTATGAATGTGATTGGGCCTAATGGGCCATATGAATGTATGTAGACTTGCCTGGGCTTTGTAAGAGGTTTTGGGCCTAGTATGTGATAACTGCTTAAACAGACATAAAACTTAATTAATTAATTTATTGCGACTGTGGACGAGTCATAAGGTTGAGGTGTGCCAATGGGTATATGCATGTCTAGGATTAGATCTAGGGAGAGCTTGGTACTTAAGCGGTCTTAGTGACTCACCTCCTCTTCTCTGTAATCCTACCTGGTGCATAGTATCTATTCACTTTAGCCAACTAGGACTTGTTAACGGGCCAAGGTAAGTAATAAACCCATAATAAAGAGAAATTATCGAAAATGACCCTAAGGGCGGAAATGACTAAAATACCCCTATGTGTGGAATGTAAGATTTATGGATGTTACATGTATACCTGCTGCATTCATATGATATTCTATTTAGGTTGCATATGGGTTGGGAATTATGGAATGGATGAAGTATACGAGGATCGCATGGTTGCTTGACGATAGTGGATCCACCGATGGCTTTTTAAACTTAATATATGATTAGCAACTTTGCTGCAACATTAGGCAGTTCTGCAACTGGGCTATATCAGGAGTGTAGGGACGGATGGGTCGATTAAATCTCTACAGGAGTGTAGGGTTGGATGAGATACAGAGTGCAGGGTTGGATTGGTATTTGTGCAATGTGTAAACTGATTCTGATTGAGACATGGGCTTAGGCTCAACTGAGGCTACTATGGGCTAAGGCCCAAGTGCCACCGTTATTGAAGTCGGCCTAGGCCCAAATTGATGTGATGCATGCTTTACGATTGATGAGGGTTGTATACACTGAGTTTTCATAAACTCACCCCCTCTTTTATTTTTCTTAGGTCATCCTCAGTAGGTGGTTTGACGGTTGGAGGGCTCCGAGGTGGCCATCTAGCAAGACAACTTGGGCTTGTGTTCTTAAGCATATAGTTTCTAGTATTTTAAGTTATTTCAGTCTGGATTGTAATAATGCTTTTCCTTTGTTTATTATTTGAAATTAGGATTATTATTTTTATGCTTTACATTTATTAGAAGTTGAACATAGTTTTCCTAAACCATAACTTTTTTAAATACTACGTTTCAGCAACTCAATTTTTAAAATGACATGTTTTCATAGATCATCTGTTTTAAATAAAGCTTCCGCAACTGAAAAGAGATTTTACAAAGTAATTATTATCAAACAAGAATGAATATATTTAAAATGCACCTCGCTTTGAAAGCAACAAATACAAGCTGGGATTTTACTAAAGGTTTTTATTTTAAATAAGGGTTTTCAATGAAAACAAGGTTTTTGAAAAACCCTTCAATGTGACACGCCAGATTCAGACATAACGTCTAGGCTGGGTATGGGGTGTTACAACATGGGCGTGTGTTGTAGTCGTGTATGCAAAGTAGTAACCTCTTAAGATCACACGGTTAAGACACATGGGCGTGTCATATGGCCATGGGATTAAGTCAATAGCCAGCTAAGTATCACACAGTCATGGCACACGGCCGTGTCTGTTGCCCATGTGTAAAAGTCAGTATATATACTCTGTTTTGGCATTGCTGGATCACATGTGCGTGTCTAGTGCCCGTGTACGGGTCTGTGTGACCTCAACAGAATTGGAAAATTTTTTCTAAGTTCTGAATATTCTGAATATGTTCGGTTTTGTCCCAACCTCTTCTAAAAGTATGTCTTAGGTCTTGGAGACCTCCATAAGAGATGAATTGTTGTTTTGCTTATGCATTAATATTATGTGATATCTGTGATTATGTATTGAACTGTAATGTTCTGTCTATCTGGTAATGGCCCTTACCTATTCCGGCGATGGTTACAAGATAGAGGTGTTACATTTTATTGGTATCAGAGCTATGATTTAGTCAATTTTAGGACTACCATAGCATATGTGAGTCTAGCTATACTTGCCATATTTATGAACTGCGATAGTATGATGAATCCTGACATTGAAATGTGCTTTTATATAACAATGGATCCCAATAGAGCTGTAGCAGATGATGTTGAAAGCAATGCGCCTACTGCCGCACAGGGGATGGTGCAAGCTGATTCTTGATCGGCTACAAGTAGCTGTGATGGTGAGGCTAAACAAGCCTTCTATCATATGATGAATGAATGGTTCACCCAATACATTAGAACCAATCCGGCTGTACAACAACCTTCACCCCCAGTTAATTCTCCTCAAACTTTTGTTATGCCATCAGTGAATCCGGTTCAATTGAGCATACCACCAGTTGATAAGATTAGAAAATATGAAGTTAAAGAATTAAGTAAAGAGAAAAGAAAAGCTGATTCTGAAGCTAGAGATGTTAGAAAGAGATCTTCGAGTAGATCATTTTAGTCTGTGTCAAAGAAATTCTGAGATGATTATAGCCGTCCAAAGGCTAATGTAGGACATTCGAATTGAGATCAAGCGAGATCGCATTCGAATTTTAGAGCTCCTGCTACTTCTGTTGCAAGTGTCGGGAATGTCTGATCTGAGAAACCTGAATGTAAACACTGTGGTAAAAGACCTCCAGTAAATTGTAGATTGAGTGACCGAGCCTGTTTTCGACGTGGATCTCTGGACCATTTTTTAAGAGATTGGTCTGAACCTGTTAAGCAAGAGAATGTACAGAATCCGAGATTGAGCAACACCTCAGCTAGAGGTAGACCTTCCAGAAATACGGGAAATGCAAGTGGTGGTCAAAGAGCTACTAGGGATACTGCTGTTAGATCTGAGGCTAGAGCACCTGCCAGAGCATATGCTATCCAAGCTCGTTAGGAAGCCTAAACTCTAGATGTGATTACTGGTACTTTTACTCTTTATGATACTTTTGTGATTGCATCGATAGACCCGGGATCAACGCATTCTTGTATTTATATGAATTTAGTGCACAGTAAGACTTTGCCTGTAGAGTCTACTGAATTTGTAATTAAAGTTTTGAACCCCTTAGGAAAAAGTGTCTTGGTTGATAAAGTCTGCAAGAATTGTCCGTTAATATTTCGAGACAATTGTTTTTCGGCTGATCTGATGCTATTACCTTTTGATGAATTTGATATAATTCTGGGAATAGACTGGTTAACTTTGCATGATGTTATTGTGAATTGCAAACGAAAAGTCATTGATTTAAGGTGTAAGAATGATGAGATAATTCAAATTGAGTCTAGTGATCTGAATGGACTACCAGCTATGATATCTACAATGAAAGCACAGAAATATGTGAAGAAAGGCAGTGAAGCATACTTAGCTTATGTGTTAGACTCGAAAGTGAATGATAAGAAAGTTGAATCAGTGCTTGTTGTCTGTGAATTCTCTGATGTGTTTCCTGAAGAACTACAGGATTTTCCTCAAATTCGAGAAGTCGAGTTTGGTATTGAATTAGTACTTGGTACTACTCCGATTTCGATAGCTCCGTATAGAATGGGTCCGACCCAGTTAAAGGAATTAAAATCTCAGTTGCAAGAATTGATTGATCGAGGATTTGCTAGACCGAGCTTTTCACCATGGGGTGCTCCTGTTCTGTTTGTGAAAAAGAAAGATGGCACAATGAGAATGTGTATTGATTACCGTCAGCTTAACAAAGTGACTATAAAGAAAAAATATCCTCTGCCCAGAATTGATGACTTATTCGATCAGTTCAAAGGTGCTATTGTGTTTTCAAAGATAGATCTGAGATCGGGTTACTATCAGTTGCGAGTAAAGGACTCTAACATTCCGAAAACTACTTTCAAAACGAGGTATGGGCATTGTGAATTTTTAGTTATTCCTTTTGGATTAACGAATGCACCTGCTGTCTTTATGGATTTAATAAATAGAATTTTCAGACCGTATGTAGATCAATTTGTTATGGTATTCATTGATAACATATTAATTTATTCACGTGATGAATCTGAGCATGTCAATATCTGAGAATAGTGCTACAGACTCTGTGAGATAAATAGTTGTATGCAAAGTTCAGTAAATGTGAATTCTGGTTGAGAGAAGTTGGTTTCCTGGGTCATATTGTATCAGCCTCTGGTATCCGAGTTGATCCGATCAAAATTTTAGTTATTTTAGATTGGAAACCTCCGAGGAATGTATCTGAATCCGTAGTTTTCTGGGACTTTCTGATTACTATAGAAGATTTGTAAAAGGTTTCTCAATGATTGCGACTCCGTTGACAAAATTGCTCCAGAAAGATGTGAAGTTTGAGTGGTCTGAAAAATGTCAGAACAGGTTTGATCAGTTGAAAGCTTTATTGACTGAAACTCCGGTTTTAGTACAACCTGAATTGGCTAAAGAATTTGTGATTTATAGTGATGCTTCGTTGATTGGTCTGGGATATGTTCTAATGCAATAAGGAAAAGTTATAGCTTATGCCTCGAGACAACTAAAGTCGCATGAAAAGAATTATCCGACTCACGACCTCGAGTTAACTGCTATTGTGTTTGCCTTGAAGATTTGCCGTCACTATTCGTTTGGTGAGAAATGTCACATGTTTTCTGATCATAAAAGTCTGAAGTATTTAATGACGCAAAAAGATTTGAGTCTACAACAGAGAAGATGGTTAGAACTGCTAAAAGACTACGAACTTATGATTGATTATCACCCGGGAAAAGCAAATGTTGTTGCTGATGCTTTGAGTCGAATATCGTTATTTGCTTTGCGTGCAATGAACGCTCATTTAGCACTGTCTAATGATATCTTGGTTTGTGCCGAACTAAAAGCAAAACCCTTGTTTATAGATCTGCGAGGCTCAAAAGTCTGACAATGAATTAATAGCAAAACGAGCTCAATGTGATTCTGAATTTTGAGTGGATGTTGATCATTGTTTGAGATTCAGAAATAGACTTTGTTTGCAAGAAATCTAGAGTTAATTCGGATGATTCTGATGAAGCCCACAGTAGTCGATTATCTGTGCATCTGGGTAGTACGAAAATGTATAATGATCTGAAGCAGCATTTTTGGTGGTCCGGAATGAAAAGAGATATTTCTAACTTTGTTTCGAGATGTTTAATCTATCAGTAAGTTAAAGCTGAGCATCAGGTGCCATTTGGTTTGTTACAACCGATTATGGTTCCTGAGTGGAAATGGGATCGAGTAGCCATGGATTTTGTTTCGGGTTTGCCCCTGTCTCCGAGAAAGAAAGACGCAATTTGGGTTGTAGTTGATCATTTGACGAAATCAGCTCATTTTATTCTGATTCGATCTGATTACTCACTTGATAAATTAGCTGAGTTATAAGTTCATGATATTGTGAGATTGCACGGTGTGCCTATATCTATTGTGTCTTATAGAGGTCTACCATTCACTTCGCGTTTCTGGAAGAAATTGCAAGATGCTGGGTACTAAATTGCATTTTAGCACTGCTTTTCATCTACAAACAGATAGTCAATCTAAACAGATTATTTAGATACTCGAGGATATGTTGAGATGTAGCATTCTTTAGTTTGAAGGTACGTGGGAACAATACCTACCTTTGATTGACTTTGCTTATAACAATAGCTTTCAATCGAGCATTAAAATGGCACCGTATGTAGCCTTATACGGTAGAAAGTTTAGAAATCCATTATACTTGTCTGAGCTCAGTGAGAATAAGATTTACGGTATTGATCTGATAAAAGAAACAGAACAGAAAGTGAAAGTAATCTGAGATAGTCTGAAAGCTACCTCTGATCGTCAGAAATCTTATGCGGATTTTAAAATGAGAAGATATCGAATTTGAGGTCGGTGATAAAGTGTTTTTGAAAGTATCTCTATGGAAGAAACTGTTCCGATTTGGTAAAAAGGGCAAGTTGAGTCTGAGGTCCATCGGACCGTATGAAATCATCGAGCGAGTTAGGCCAATTACTTATAGATTGAGGCTACCATCTGAGTTAGAAAAGATTCATAATGTATTTCACGTATCGACGCTTCGACAATACAAATCTGATCCTTCGCATGTAATTTCACCCTCTGATATTGAAATTCAATCTGATATGACTTATGAAGAAAATTCGATCCGTATTTTAGCTCGTGAGGTTAAAGACTTACGAAATAAGAAAATTTCACTAGTTAAAGTGATTTGGCATCGACAAGATATTGAAGAGGCCACGTGGGAGTCTGAAGATGCTATGAGACAACAATATCCAAATCTGTTTAACGGTAAGATTTTCGGGGACGAAAATTCCTAAGGGGGAGAATTGTAAAAGCTAGGTTTAGACCCTAGTTGGAATAGTGGTTTCGGGACCACAAATCTGAGTTTGAAAAATATTTTAATATTATTTTATGTGTCCATGATGAATGAATTTGCATCTGTAAAATTTCTGTGATTTAATTTGTCTGTTGTCGCACTGAATATTGAAAAAGGGATTAATCGTGTAAAGTGAAGACTTGGTGGTTAATTGTAAAAGGGCCAAATTGATGTTGTCTTTATTTTATGAAGTACTTATGTTGCAATACTGCTGTTGGGGTTAGTGGTGGATGGTTGTAACCTTGATATATATATGTTAGTTATTATATTATAAAGGATATTATTGTAAAATAATTATTAAATTATATTGTATAAAACATAAAATGATTAAAAGCCATGCATATTGATTTTGGGATAGCCAAATGTTAAAAGAAAAGAGAAAGAATAAGGTTTTCAAAGTTTCGGCCATTGTTTATGAATTTTCGTCTATTTTTGATAATTTCTACGTTTCTGTGATTATTGCTTCGTGTTCTTCAAAACCCATGTCTGAATTTATGTTTCTGTTGAAGATTATGAAATGTGCCATTGATGATTATATGAGCTTTGTAATGTTTTTATATGGATTATGAAAGATATATGTGAGATTATCATGCTTTGTTTTTGAATTTTTAATGGAATAGAGCTATTTGGGTTAATTTGTGGAAATGAGGTTTTGAAGGACTAAATTGTGAATTAAATATGTTATTTGGGCTTGTATGGAAGCTATGTATATTCAGTCAAGTTATAGTCTTGGTGAATTTTGCATATTTGTGATTTTGTGAAAAATGGACTAAATTGTCAAAGTGTGAAAATGTAACGGCTAAAATACAAGGTGCCCTAAATATGTGTTCATGGATTATTTTGAATGGAATGAATGATTGAATGGTTGAATTTGAATTGTATTAGATCAAGAACAAAGAAAATTGGACTTAGATCGAGGGAAGTCCAAAATAGTTTAATAGTCGACTTGTTTCTGTCCAAAATTCGTACGAGGTAAGTCAAAATACAATTACGTGTTAAATTGATTGAATGTTGTATATACTAGTTATCATCTATATTGGACGGCTGTAAGAGCCTGATGAATGAATTCTGAGTAAATTCTGATAATATGCTAGTATCTAAAAAGCTATGTATGTTTCTAAAGGAACGTTGACATCGTATCTGATTTCGTGTAAGACCATGCCTGGGACATCGGCATCGTATCTGATTTCGTGTAAGATAATGTCTGGGACATCGGCATCGTATTTGATTTTGTGTAAGACCATGTATAGGACATCGGCATTGTATCTGATTTCGTGTAAGACCATGTCTGGGACATCGGCATCGTATCTGATTTCGTGTAAGACCATGTCTGGGACATCAGCATCGTATTTGATTTTGTGTAAGACCATGTCTGGGACATTGGCATCGTATCTGACTTTGTGTAAGACCATGTCTGGGACATCAGCATCGTATCTGATTTCGTGTAAGACCATGTCTGGGACGTCGGCATCGTATCGATTTCGTGTAAGACCTTGTCTGGGACATCAGCATCATATCTGTTTTGGTGTAAGACCATGTCTGGGACATCGGCATCGTATCTGATTTCTTGTAAGACCCTGTCTGGGACAGAGGCATCGATACTGAATTACATGTAAGACCACGTCTGAGACGTCGGCATTGTACCCGTTTATGAGTATCTGTATTGTTTCTGAACCGTCTGATGATAGAGTACGAGATATGGGAATGAATATATGAAATGTGTAATCTATACAGGTACATTTGTATCGTACTAAATTTCTGAATATGAAAGACTCTGTTTCGGTGAAATAATGAATGCGAAGTATGTACGAAATCATTGAAGATGAAACATGACATGTATACAAGCAAATGAGCATGGTTAGGCTCATGAATTACTCTGTGAAATGGCTATGAGTTCTTGCTATTGACTTTTATTTTATATGATTTAATAGTTAGACTAGTTGTATTTGGCTTACTAAGCTCTTTGTAGCTTAGTCTGTGTGATTTCTATCTGTTTTATAGTTATCGTAGCTACTGAAGGCTCGGGGATAGTCGAGGATTGTCACCATACTATCGAACTCATTTTGGTACCTTTGAAAGTGTAAATATTTTTAAGTATGGCATGTATAGGCTAGAATGTCTATGTATTTAAGCTTTGATATGCATATATGTTATGCTATGAGAGTTGGCTAGCAAATGGTATGTTTGTGCTTAGTTTTGGTAAATGAATTGTGATGCCAAATTGTGTATGCTTGTAATGGTTATATGGCCTTGTATGTGGTGGTCATTTTGAAATATGCCAAGTTGAGGAAATGGTAAGTTTAAGCATGACTTAGAAGGTGTTATAAGTGAGTTATGAAATGAGCATTTCGGCATGTTGTTGTAATAAGATTTTAATGTGTTTTGGTATGGATTTGAATAGTTTATTGAATGATGATGATAAGTTATAATGAAGCATGTATTAAGCATGGAATTGGCTGAAAATTTTGGTATAAGTGTTGTTTATTATTGCTTGTAGAAATGGCCCAAAAAGGGGTGGCAAGTTTGCTTAAACCAAGCTGCATTGTGCCACACGGCCAGGGAACACAGGCGTGCCTTGTAGCCGTGTATGCAAAGCAGTAACCTCTTAACATCACATGGTTAAGACACATGGGCGTGTCATATGGCCGTGGGCTTAAGTCAGTAGCCAGCTAAGTATCACACGGCTATGTTTGTTGGCCGTGGGCTTAAGTCAGTAGCCATCTAAGTATCACACGGCCATGGCATACGGCCGTGCTTGTTGGTCGTGTGTAAAAGTCAGTATATATACTTTTTTTTGGAATGGCTAGATCACATGGGCATGTCTGGTACAGAATTGGAAAAAGTTTTCTAAGTTCTAAAAATTCTGAATGTGTTCGGTTTAGTCCCAACCTCTTCTAAAAGTATGTGTTAGGTCTTGGAGACCTCCATAAGAGATGAATTGTTGTTTTGCTTATGTATTAATATTATGTGATATCTGTGATTCTATATTGATCTGTAATGTTCTATCTGTCTGGTAGTGCCCCTTACTTATTCCGACGACGGTTACGGGATAGAGGTGTTACAACAATTCCAATGAGTAAGTCTGTAGATATATTTAATTGGTACTTATGAGTTAAATATAGTATAATAGTGAATCATGATTTAATAGATTTTATTAATTGGTCAGTTAGTCTAGGTGCAAGTGGTGCATATCGAAAGTTAATGGTTTTGAAAAATGAGGTATCGAAATCTCGTTTTCATAAATCAATCTCATAAATATTATTATTAAATATTTACAAAGCTATAAAATAAGTTGATTCAAGTTTGGGCTAGAAAGTTTGATAATTTGATAGGTAATTAACGAAAAAGGCTAAATCATAAAAACCTATAAAAGCTAATCATTATTAATTTTAATAGCTAAATTACTTGGTTAGTAATTGGTTAAGGAGTAAAATGGGATTAATTCCATATTTTTATTATAGTGGGACAGTGGATGTTATTTTTTTATTTTTTTTATGTTAACAAAAAAAATGGTCATCTTCTTCCCATTTTTTTTTGTCTTCACCGAATGCTCAAAGAAATAAAGAAGAAGCCATTGTTTTAATTTGAAGCTTTCGGTCCTCTTTCATCGTAAGTAGACTAAGCTCATTTTTCGTAAGTTTTATGTTTTTGAAATTGTTAATCTAACTAGTCAAATGACTATTTTGTAAAACTATTAAAGGTTTTAAAACTTTTCATTAATGATTTTATATGTTCCTGGTGTTAAATGGTAGATTTATAAGCTTGGTCGTGAAAGAAGACTAATTTGTTAAGTAGATTTTGTTAGTTTTGTGTATAATGACCAAATTGTAATAATGTAAAATTCTCATGAAATTTCTAAAAAATTATGTTTTTAAATGGCTGTATAGTGATGAAATTGTAATGGATTGAAAATCAATGCCTGATTTTGAAAGATATAATAGTTCCGATTTTAAGGACTAAATTGAATAAAATACAAAACTTTAGTGATATTCTAACATCCCGAATTAGGGTCTAGTTAGAATAGTTGTTTCGAGACCACAAAGTTGAAAAAGAAATAATTATTTTATGATTATTTGATGATCCATGATATGATTGCATGTTTGTGTGAAATTTTCATGAAGGAAATTTTATGACTAAAGTGTCCAATTTGAAGTTAGGGACTAAATTGAATAAGTTGCAAAACTTGAGTTCTAGAAGCTTTAAGCATGAAATTGCTATGGATTATTAATTAGAGGTCCGTAAATAGTACTTTGACCAAGTTATAAAATTTTGGACAAAAATGGGCATAAATAGGAAAATTTTGAAAGAAAAGCCTTAAGGGCATTTTGGTCATTTAATAATTAGAAGAATAAAAAGGGAAAAATCAAGCAAAATTTGCTCATCTTCTCCATGCCATATGTAACACCCCTCACCCGTATCCCACGCCTGGATAAGGTTCGAGGCATTACCGGGGCTTTACACTTGTAAAACAGTAATTTGGGTCGCAAATTTTCACTCAAATTTAAACCCTTTCAATCATGAATGTCTCATCCCTTGTATAGGCCTTTGAGGCCTAATACATACTTAAAGGCAGTGCGGGACAAATTCGGGCACGATCGATAAACCTTGGGCTCCTCATAATATTTTCCTTATCTTAAAGTGTCACACGTCCGTGTAGGTGGGCCGTGTGGACTCACACGCCCGTGTGACTTAGGGCACGCCATTGCCCTTCAGCCGTGGGCACCACTAACTTATCAACATGGCCATGGCACACACCCGTGCCGCCTGCCCATGGACGACACTGTCTTTTTAGCACGGCCATGGTGCACACCCGTGTGGCCTACCCTCGTACAACTTTGAGCTAAAATTTTAAGTGCAAGGGACCCACGGCCATAGCACACGCCCATGGTAGGGAACCGTGTGTCACACACGGCCTAGACACACGCCCATGTGTCTAACCATGTGAACTCTAGTAGGCTATTTTCCAAGCCTTTAGTCAGCCCTTTCTACTACTTGTGCTTAGTGGTTACCAAATTCAAAGTAAAACACAATTATATACTTGTAAATAATCTTGATTAAACTAGATGTATGGAAACCTCATATCATTGGTTTCATACATGATAGGTTATTTCTCATTTAGTGTTTATGAGTTCCCATGTCACTTTAATTCATCCGAAATTGGCTCGTTCATGTGACTCATTGCCAATTGGGAACGACCCATCACTTGTAAATAAAACCATGCATAAATTCGTAGGTCATAGCCTACTTCAATTAAGCCAATTTTCGTGGCCATATACAAAGAGTTAAACATATTTTTACAAGCCTTCATTTGGCAAATCAAATGACACATATAACAAAATACTCAAAAATACTATACATGCTATTAAACAAAACAAACAAAGTCTTTATACCAAAGCTTGTCTAGTTGATAGTGTGTTGACTCTCCAATCATCTTCCAATCCTTTCGAGTCCTTGAGCTCTATGAGACAGGGAAAAAGAGAGGGGTAAGCATTTACATGCTTAGTAAGCTCGAATAACCGAAAAGTAAACTTACCGAGTAATTAGCATACATCCATATTTAAATCATGAAACCATCAATTATGAAACGATTCCCTATCACATGCACCCAATCAATGAGTTAGTTACATAACAAAGCATCATGTAATTTATGTAAATGAGCTCATCATTCATCATCTTATTGACATACATCATATTAATGCCGTTGAGTTTCTAGGAAATCTCGATGGAATACCCATTATCTGTCAATTCTTACGAATGATCATTTCACATATATGCACTCCCACGAACCTTACATCTCATAGCACGATTAGTAGTCCAAGCTAAATCCTCCATATCATAAAGTTATAAGGTGATGTCGGGATTACCAGTCCAGGCTAAATCCCTTATAATGACAAACACCCTTAATGAGCTCGGATATGAATTACCAGTTCAGGCTAAATTCAGACCCTAATCAGATTACTCATCCGGGCTAAATCTATAATGCACACATATTCTTCGGGAGGCTTAACCATTCATGGAACACCTGTCCGGGCTAAATCCTTACTGCAACACATGCAGGATCTCTTTACTCATATCAATGAGGGTTTATCCATCGAATTCCCTTTGTCAACCTCATCCGAGACATTTTTCACATGTTACCATCAAATATGCATTTCTATGATATTTCATGCTAATAATAAATGCAATCATCATGCATTCATAAATCATTTAATTATGCATATTAGAGGTTTACTTTAAGTTATCCGAACTTACCTGGTATTCTTTTCGGAGTTGTGTTTCGGTTATTTCAAAACCTTGCGTTTACCACGATCGACTTTCGAAATTTGTTCCTCGGGGTCTATAACAACAAAATTTATATCATTAATACCCCACATTATAGATCACAAGTTTATTATCAACCCCAGTCCAAATGACCATTTTGCCCTTAACATTTAACATTTTTATGATTTAGTCCCTAGGCTCGTATAATGAAACACATGCACTTTCTATCTTACCCAAGCCTAGACGAACACTTTTCCTTCTTATGGTAGCCCACATTTTCCATTATTTTCTCATTTCTACCACACATTTACATCTTTTGTAAAATCGTCCTTATAAGGGTTTTTCATGAAAATCAACTAGGAAAAGATGTTTAATACACATTCATCTTTCATATTCCTCCATAATCCATCAAAATACAAGCAACTCATGCATGGGTAAATTTTTAAACATGAACCATAGCATGAAATATGGGTAGAAATGGAGAGAGCAAGCTACCGGGATTTCAAAAATACAAAGAGCATGAATAACGGAGCTTGGGAGCACTTACTATTGAGCTTGGAGAGCTTGAAAACCCTAGATATGGAAGCCCTTGAAGTTTCGGCTAGACAAGGAAGAGAATGGGCTGATTTTGGTTCATTTTTCCATTTTATTTCATTAAAATACCAAATGACCAAAATGCCCTTATACCCTTTCCTTAAAATTCTATCCATGCAAGCCCATTTTTTTCCAAAAACTTAGAATTTGGGAAAATTGCTCTCCAAGACCTAATTCATAACCCAAAGTAATTTCATACAAATTGCTTCTAGAATTTAAGTTTTGCAATTTATTCAATTTAGTCCTTAATTTCCAATTAAACACCTTACTAAAAGAATTTCTTCATGAAACTTTAACACATGCATATACTCATATTCTAGGCCTTGTAATAATTATAAAGTAAATATTTTGATGTCGGATTTGTGGTCCCGAAACCACCATTCTAACTAGGCCCTATTTCAGGATGTTACATTTCTCCCCCCTTAGGGACTTTCGTCCTCGAAAGTCTTACCAGAAAACAGATTCGAATATTGACTTCTCATGGTTTCTTCCGGCTCCCGTGTATCCTCTTCTACACCATGTCGATGCCATAAAACTTTTACTAGAGCCACATATTTTTTTCTCAACTGTTTAACTTCACGAGCCAATATCTTAACCGGTTCCTCTCCATAAGTCATGTCTGGTCGAATTTCAATCACAGTCAGTGAAATTACATGAGAGGGGTCTGATCGGTAACTCCTTAACATGGATGCATGGAACACGTCATGAATCTTTTCCAGTTTGGATGGCAACTGTAACACCCCGTACCTGAGACCGTTGCCGGAGTCGGACACGAGGGGTTAACGGGCTTAATCCACTTACTTGCAGTTCATTTTAAAATTTTCAGACGGTAGGCTAAGCGTGTCACTTGTCACCTTAAAAATCATATCTTGAGTTCCACAACTCGAAAATCAGTTCGTGATTTTTCCCGAAACTATACTCATATATGCATCTACAAATTTTTTTCTATAATTTTGGTCGGGCCAATTAGTACAGTTTATTAGTTAAAGTCCCCCATGTTACAGGGATTGTCTACACTGACCTTTGCGCATTACGATTCCATGTTTGAGCCATAACACTTTTACTAACGGAACCCTTTTGTTTCGTAACTCCTTCACTTCACGAGCTAGGATGCGAATCGGTTCTTCTTCATAACTCATATCGGGTTGAATTTCAACCTCTGATGGATTAATCACGTGTGACGGATCGGATCTATAACGTCGAAGCATCGAAACATGAAAGACGTCGTGAATCCTTTCAAGTTCAGGGGGCAAAATCAATCTATACGCAACTGGACCGACTCGTTCGGATATCTCATACGGCCCAACGAATCTCGGACTCAATTTGCCCTTACGGCCAAATCTGAGTATCTTTTTCCAAGGTGAGACCTTAAGAAACACTTTGTCTCCCACCTGATACTCAATATCTCTTCGTTTTAAATCTGCATACGACTTCTGACGATCTGATGCTGCCTTCAGACTTTCACGAATTATTCTTACTTTCTGTTCAGCATTTTTAATCAAATCCACTCGAAAATTTTACTCTACCGAGCTCGGTCCAAAACAATGGCGTCTGACATTTACACCGTACAAAGCCTCGTAAGGTGCCATCTTAATACTTGATTGAAAACTATTGTTGTGGCGAATTCAATCAAAGGTAAATACCGTTCCCATGAACCATCGAACTCGAGGATGCAACATCTCAACATATCCTCGAGTATCCGAATTATCCGCTTCGGATTGACCATCGGTTTGGGGTGAAAGGCGGTCTTGAAATGCAACTTGGTACCCAAAGCTTCTTGCAATTTCTTCCAAAATTGTGAGGTGAATCTCGGATCTCTATCCGACACGATAGAAATAGGTACCCGTGTAATCTCACAATCGAGAAACATACAATTCAGCTAGTTTATCCATTGAAAAATCCGTGACGTCACGGGATAAAGTGAGCCGACTTAGTCAATCTATCAACAACGACCCATATCGCATCTTTCTTACTTGCAGACATTGGCAACCCAGATACAAAATCCATCCTTACTCGATCCCATTTCCATTCAGGTATCATGATCGGTTGGAGTAAACCCGTAGGCACTTGATGTTCCGCCTTCACTTTCGACATATTAAACACTTCGAAACAAAATCGGAAATGTCTCGTTTCATACCATACCACCAAAACTGACGTCTTAGGTCGCTGTACATTTTCGTACTCCCCGGATGGACTGACATTCGGCTACAATGAGCTTCGTTCAGAATTATCGAAATAAGTTCTGAATTTCTTGGAATACACAAACGATTTCTGAACCTCAAACAATCGTCATCATCAACTTGAAACTCTGATTCCACATTCGGAACACATTCAGCCCGTTTTGCAACCAATTCATCATCGACTTTCTGAGCCTCACGAATTTGATGAATCAATAATGGTTTGGCTTTTAATTCAGCTACTAACACATTGTCGGGTAGAACAGACAAGTGTACATTCATCGCTCGTAAAGCGAACAGTGATTTATGACTTAAGGCATCTACAACCATATTAGCCTTTCCCGGGTGATAGTCAATGACAAGCTCATAATCCTTTAACAGCTCGAGCCAACGTCTTTGTCGCAGATTTAAGTTTCTTTGAGTCATCAAATATTTGAGACTTTTGTGATCCGAATACACATGGCACTTCTCGCCAAATAAATAATGTCGCCATATTTTCAAAGCAAATACGATGGCAGCTAATTCGAGATCATGAGTCGGATAATTTTTCTCATGTGGCTTTAATTGTCTCGACGATAGGCCACAACTCGACCTTCTTGCATCAATACGCAACCTAACCCAAGTAGGAGGCGTCACTATAGATGACAAACTCTTTGCACGATTCGGCCGCACTAAAATTGAGCTTCAGTCAAATAAGTTTTCGATTGATCAAAACTTTTTGACATTTTTCGTGCATTCGAACTTAACATCTTTTGAAGTAGCCGTCATGGGTGTGGCTATCATCGAGAAACCTTTACAAACCGTCGGTAGCAACCGGCAAGTCCCAAAAGCTCCGAACCTCAAGTAATATTTCTGGAGGCTTCCAGTTAAGTATGGCTGAAATTTTGCTCGGTCAACTCGAATACCGATCACGGATACCACATGACCCAAGAAGCTAACCTCTCTTAACCGAACTCACACTTCTTGAACTTAGCATATAATTGCTTATCCGTAAAATTTGCAATTACTAATCTCGGTGCTCGGCATGTTCGGTCTCATCTCTTGAATAGACCAAGATGTCGTCAATGAACACAACTACTAACTGGTCCAAATCATGTCAAGATCCGATTCATCAAATCCATAAATACCGCGAGGGCATTAGTGAGCCCAAACGGCATCACTAAGAACTCAGAGTGGCCGTATCTCGATTCGAAAGTAGTTTTGGGTATATCCGAATCTCGAATTACATGGCTGGTAATACCCGATCTCAAATCTATCTTTGAAAACACCGAGGCTCCTTTAGTTGATCAAACAAATCATCAATGCAGTAACGGATATTTATTCTTTATTGTCACTTTATTCACCGACGATAGTCAATGCACATCCTCATGGTTCCGTCCTTCTTTTTCACAAACAATCTGGTGCACCCTAACGTGAGAAACTTGGTCGAGCGAAACCTCTATCCGTCAACTCTTGCAATCGAGCTTTCAATTCTTTTAACTCGGTTGGTGCCATACGATCACGGAGCTATCGAAATTGGCGTAGTCCGTGTACAAGCTCAATACCAAACTCTACTTCTCGAGCAGTGGTAAACCCGGTAATTCTTCGGGAAAAACATCCGGGTATTCACAAACCACCGGCACAAATTCGAGTTACTTTTCCAATTCCTTGTCATCAAGTACATACGCAAGGTATGCTTCTCACCCCTTTCTTACATATTTCTGGGCCAACATTGCTGATATTACAGCTGGCGACCCCTTTAAGTCCGTAGACTCAACTCGGATTATCTCGTCATTTGCGCACCTCAAATCAATAGTCTTGTTTTTGCAATTCAGAACCGCATCATGCACGGTCAACCAATCCAAACCAAGAATAACATCAAATTCATCAAACGGCAAAAGCATCAAGTCCGCCGGAAAGCAGAACCTCGAATTACTAGGGGCATTTCTTACACACTTTGTCGACAAGCACGTAACGACCCAAGGATTTGACACCGGATTACGAACTCGAGAGACTCAATAGGTAAAGTCTTCTTTGGATGCTAAGGTTTCACATATATAAGAATGAGTAGAACCAGGGTCAATCAAAGTAATCACATTAGTATCAAAGAGAGTAAAAGTACCGGTAATAACATCGGCGAGGAAGCATCCTCGCGCTTGGCAGATAGCATAAGCCCTAGCTGGAGCACGAGCCTCAGATCTGGTCGTAGCATCCCTAGATCCTCTCTGACCACCACTAGCATTGCCCGTATTTCTAGATGGTCTACCTCGAGCAGTGGTAGCACCCGGTTTCCCACTCTGATTTGCATTCTGTTTAGACAACCTCGGGCAATCTTTAATGAAGTGGTCAACTGACCCGCACTTGTAACAGGAGCGGTCATGGAACCTACAACTCCCCGAATGCCATTTACCACAATACTGGCATTCCGCTCTGTCTCGACGGTCATTTCCAACACTAGCGATCGAAGTGACTCGTGTGCTCACAAGGGGTCGATCGCGATCTCGTCTAGAAAGGCCCGTAGTGTCTCTAGATCGGCCTAAGCTATCTCTAAATTTCTTCGATGACTGTGGGAAGGGCTTCCCCGAAGACCTCTTACGAAACTCCCTTGCTCCCATATCAGCTTTTCTTTTCTCCATACTGAGCTCCTCGGCTTTGCAAGCTCGCTCAACAAGTACCACAAATTCTCGGATTTCCAAGATGCCAACATACAGCTTTATATCATCATTTAGTCCATCCTCAAACGTTTACACATTACGACTTACGAGGAAATGCATTCTCGTCATGTCTCGGCTAAGCCTTACAAATTTTCGTTCATAGTCGGTAACCGACATGGAACCTTGTTTGAGTTCAAGAAATTCCTTCCGTTTTGGTAAATGAATCTTTGACTGATATACTTCTTTCGAAACTCAGTTTGGAAGTACTCCCAAGTTACTTGCTCTCTGGGCACGACAGAAGTCAACGTGTTCCACCAATAGTAGGCAAAATCACGTAGCAAGGAGATAGTACACTTTAGGCACTCATCGGTGTGCAAGATAGTTCATCTAGTACCGGATAGTGTTGTCCAACCAAAATTCAGCTTGCTCGGCATCATCGCTATCCGTAGCCTTAAATTCAAGAGCCCGTGTTTTCGATTCTATCAAGCTGGGGCTTATTTGACCTTATTTGGTCGATTCGGATGCATTGTAGGTGCGGGGTGGTATTTGTCGGGAATGGAGGTGGTGGAACAGTAGTATTAGTTCGAATGTATTGGTTGAACCAATCATTCATCACGCTATAAAAAGCTTGCCTAGCCTCATCATTCGGATTGCTAGAAATAGGTTGAGAGTCCGGCGCTGTCCCTTGTGCGGAGCAGCGCTACACTCTCAAGATCATCACTACCGCTTCGGTCGGGATCGGGATCCATTACTATAAATAAACATATTTGCAATCGCCGAAATCACCACACTATCAAATAATCACATAAAATGGCATGTATAGCTAAACCCAACGCATTATGATAGTCCTAGAATCGACTAAACCGTAGCTCGATACCAATAAATCAGTAACACCTGCACCCGAGACCGCTGTTGGGAGTCGGACACGAGGGGTTAACGGGCTTAATCCACTTACTTGCACAGTTCATTTTAAAATTTCCAGACAATGACTAACTGTGTCACTGTCACCTTAAAATCATATCTTGAGTTCCACAACTCGAAAATCAGTTTCGTGATTTTTTCCTGAAACTATACTCATATATGCATCTACAAATTTTTTTCTATAATTTTTGGTCAGGCCAATTAGTACAGTTTATTAGTTAAAGTCCCCCATGTTACAGGGATCGTCTACACTGACCTTTGCGCATTACGACTTGGATATCTCCCTGTACAGGGCTTCAATACTGATACCGTTTATTTCTACAGAAACTAGACTCGAAAAGAAATCTGTACATATATGGTATGACTTCTAATTATCTCTGGTCAATTTATAATGAATTTCCATAGTCGGAACAGGGACTCCAGAAACCGTTCTGGTCCTGTCTCACGAAAACTTAAATATCTCTTAACATACTATTCATATGATCATTTCGTTATTTTCCTATGAAAATAGACTCGTCAAGGTTCGTTTAAATAATTTATTCACTATTTAATTCCATTCCTACTATTTTTAGTGATTTTTCACATCCACGTCACTGCAGCTGTCAGCATCTGTCTTTAAGGTAGGCTTTACCTATTTCATAGTTTCCATGATTCAACTAGCCCTTAAACATAAATAGCACAAAATATGATCATGATTAACCATCCCAATGGCTAATCGTTTCCAAACATTTCCATACCTCTTAATGAACAACATACAATGATTATAATACCATGCCCAAATTATACTTAAGCCATTTTCGCATGGCTATCCAAATTTACACAAAACCGAAAGGTACATGACCTACAACAAAAGGGTAGTCCTATACATGCCATTTCAAAGTTCAACCAAAAATATACCAAAAGGAGCTTTGATAGTGTGGGCGACTTCGACTTCAAAATCCCGAGTCCGATAGCTGAAGAACCAAAATCTATAAAACATAAAATCAAAGAAAACGGAGTAAGCATTTAATGCTTAGTAAGTTTGAGCCGTGAATTTAAACACAACCAAAGTATAGCATTCATGTAGCTAAACAGATAATTTCATATGCACAAATTCTCAACATCATACTTACTTCACATTACCAACCCTTATATTCATACACAAAGATCGACTTAGCCAAAGGCCGGTAGCTCATTTATCAACTGAGCGAATACTTATTTGTAAGGGCTCAACTAATTCAAAGCACATACGAAACATACCTCATTGTTGGGATTTCACAAGCGTATTAACTGAAATTTTTACAGCAAATTCATTCATTCCCGAATCACGTACCTTGAGTTTAATCGATATAGCTACTCCTTCAAATGCCTTGGGACATAGCCGGTTATAGTAACTTCGCACAGATGCCTTCGGACTTAACCGGATTTAGTAACTCGCACAAATGCCTTCGGATCTTAGTCGGATTTAGTAACTCGCATGAATGCCTTCGGATCTCGGTCCGGATATAGTCACTTAGCACAAAGCCTTCGGGACTTAGCCGGACATCATTCAATAACCAAGCACAATTATCAATAAATCATGACACATTCAGTATTTCATTTTCATTAGCAAAACTCAAACACAAGACACTTATCACACTTGCAATTTCGCTCAATAGCCACACACAAAGAGCATGATTTTGATTTTGCTTAAAACATGATCTAATCAAATCATAATCCAAATTCCATTACTCAAAACTTACCTCGGATGTTGTCGAACGGCTTCAACGGCTATTCGATCACTTTTTCCTTTCCCTTATCCAACTGTGGTCCCCTAAGCTCTTGAGCTAATTCAAACAAATTTAACTTATTAAAGTCTCATTTTGCTAGCTTATGGCCGAATATGACAAGGAGTTTGATAGGTCATATGGCCACCTTTTAGCTCAAATACGCAATGATCATACACATTTTTAATCACATCAAGCAATTTAATACAATTCATTCGAACATCAAAGAGAAGCTCAAGGTACTTAGCCCATATATACATTAGACATTAGAGTCACATATGTACGAAATCACGAATCGAATTCAATATACTAGCTAATATTTCCCCTTAGCCGAATTTTCTAAGTCAAGCTAAAGCCATCAATAGGCTACCTATGGCCGAACATACACATCAACTCATGTACTCATTCATGTGGCCGAACATACACATCTATGCTAAGGCCGATTGCAACACTTAATACATTCTACAAGTATGGTCACTTGTATTGACTAAACACCATTTGTTTCAAGTTCAAAACTTGGCTAATACACATATATACACTATTAAAGCATCCTCTCCTTTCCATTAATTCAACACATGCATTACCCATAATATACAAAGTTATATTCGCCTTAGCACACAACTTGCTAGCCGATTCTTCTCCATCTAGCAACTAATGCACATACGAGCTCATTTGTTAGACTCTACTTCATCTAACAACAACCTTATTTCTCTTCTATTTCCTACCATGGCCGAATGCTCAAGATACCTCAATATCAAAACTTTTAACTTGGGTTGCTTAAAGAGCTTGGTGATGAGTTCAAATTTATCTAACACCTCAAGCAACATAACACATCCCTTAATCTAGTGAACCACCATAACATCAAACACCAACCAAGAAAACAACACCCAAGGCCGAGTATCATCTTCATCACATAGCAAGATTTAGACCATGGGCTAGGTAGAACTCAAGCTAACAACTAAAACATGCATGCATCTCATGGACAACATCAAACATACCTTAGTCTAGCAAATCACCATAGCCGATTTTCTCAAGCTCCTCCCTTCCTTTCTTTCCTCTATTCGCCAAGGATGAACCAAAGGATGAACACTTGTTTTTTTTTTGTTTTCTCTCCTTCAACTCACGGCAATGGGGGCATGGATGAGACCATTTTTTTCATCACTCCTCCCTTTCATTATTCAATTACCATGCTCATTATTTTATTTTTCCTTACATAATGCATTAAGCCAACATGTCTATGACATGTTTCTTTTAGCTATAACACCTTGTCCACCCATGCTCATGGCGGCCACTACATATTAGGGGGAAAATTGACATGCAAGTCCTCCCTTTTGATTACATGCACTATTAGATCCTTGTAGATTAGCCTATCACATTTCAAAAGTGTCACACAAGTCCTTTTGACTAAATTCACATGCAATTTACTAAATCGAAGCTTAAAAATTTTCGCACATTCATATTCACATATTTTAGACCATAAATATCACATTCAAATAATTTGGTGACTCGGTTTAGCGGTCCCGAAACCGCTTTCCGACTGGGGTCACTTTAGGGCTGTCACAGCAACGCCAAACGATAGGCTAACGGTCCAACTCTTTCGGTGACTCGTACGGTCTGACAAATCGTGGACTCAGTTTACCCTTCTGACCAAATCTCAATACCTTTTTCCATGGAGATACTTTCAAGAATACTCTATCTCCAACTTGAAACTCAATTTCCTTTCTTTTCAGATCAGCATAAGACTTTTGCCTATCTGATGTCACTTTTAGACAATCCCGTATCACTTTAACTTTTTCTTTAGTTTATTTAATCAGATCAACTCCATGAATCCAATTTTCCTTGAGTTCTGTTTAGTACAATGGAGTTCGGCACTTCCTGCCATACAAGGCCTCATAAGGCGCCATCTTCAAACCTGTTTGGAAACTATTGTTTAGGCAAATCTACCAATGGCAGGTATTTTTCCCAGCTACCCTAAAATTTGAGGATGCAATAACGCAACATGTCCTCGAGAATTTGAATCATCTGCTCAAATTGGCCATCTGTCTGAGGGTGAAATGCTATGCTCAAGCTCAACTTTGTACCCAAGGCTTCTTATAACTTCTTTCAGAATCTCGAAGTGAACCTCGAGTCTCTGCCCGAAATAGTCAACAGTGGTACTCCATGCAATCTTACTATCTCAGGAATGTACAAATCAGCCAATCTATCAAGAGAATAATCCATCCTTATCGGGATGAAATGAGCCGACTTTGTCAATTTGTCCGCTTTAACCCATATGGCATCTTTCTTTTTTGGAGTTAAAGGTAATCCGGGTAATTTCTCCAGAAACACATCTGGGTACTTACATACTATCGGTACGGACTCGATTTTCAGCTCTGTTTCCTTAGTGTTCAGCACAAATACAAGGTAGGCTTCATATCCTTTCCTCATATATCTCTGGGAAACCATTGTCGTGATTACAACCAGCGACGAACCCAATTCTCTTAATTCGACCCGTAGAATCTTACCATCCGGGCATTTTAACTTAATATACTTACTACCACAATTCACTATTACATCATGAAGGGCTAACCACTCTATACCAAGTATTACATCAAATTCATCAAATGGTAACAACATAAGGTTAGCCGGGAAACAACGACCTTAAATTGTCAAAGGACAATTCTTATAGACTTTATCAACTAGAACTGATCTGCCTAGTGGGTTCCGTATGTTCAACAGATATGTTCATTCTAGACGCCAATCTCGTGCAGAAATATGAATGCGTCGACCCCGGGTCAATTAAAGCAACAACTCTTATATTAAAGAGAGAGAAAGTAACCGTAATAACTTCAAGAGCAGTAGCTTCCTCTTGAGCACGTATTGCATACATTCTTGCAAGGGCTCAAACCTCTAATTTTGCAGCGTCTTTAGTCACAACTCAACTGCCACTAGCAGTCCCAGGGTATTTCAGAGGTTTACCTCATAGAATGGGAGCACTCGACTTCAGAGCTATTTCCACTTCTTTTTCGACTCGTTCCGAGCAGTGTTTGAGAAAGTGATCAAGAGAACCACAATTGAAACACGCACCGCTTTTCATTCGGTACTCTCCGAAGTGAAATTTGTTACAGCACTTACACTTCAATTTTTGATCATCTACACTCCCCACACTAGTCACCATCAGGGAGGAAGACTTTTGACCTCGTTGTTTAGATCTTCTTGATCTACGCAAATATTCCACTGACGAAGTGGAGGGTTCATACAGGCTCCTGGCTTTCTTCGTGGGGAATGAGAGTGTTTTACTACTAGACCTCTTGCTCGCAACTCGAGCCTCTCTCTTAGCTTGTTTTCTTTCATTATTAAGTTTCTCGGCCTTCTTGGCTCGATCGGCCAATGCGACAAACTTCCGTATTTCCAAGATCCCGATCAACAACTTGATATCCTTGCTCAGACCTTCCTCGAAGCATTTACACATTTCCAATTCAGTTTGGACCCATTCAGTTGCATACTGAATTAGTCGTACGAACTCTCTTTCGTATTCTGCTACAGTCTTGTTCCCTTGTTTGAGTTCTAGGAACTCCTTTCGCTTCGAGTCTAAAAATCGTTGGCTAATATATTTCTTCCTAAACTCTGCTTGGAAGAAATCCCAAGTAATATTTTCTTTTGACACTACCGAGGATACAGTCATCCACCAATTGTATGCAGTGTCCTTCAAAATGGACACAACACACTTCAAACATTCCTCGGGTGTGCATGACAAATCATCTAGCACCCATGTAGTATTTTCGAGCCAGAACTTCGCTCTTTTAGCGTCATCATCAACTTTAGCTCTGAATTCCTCAGCCCCATACTTTCTAAGCTTATCTGCAAGGGCTTTACTGACTCTCACCGGTGCGATACCTCGTGGCACATCCTTATAAGGTTGATTAAGGGGTGGGGGAGGTCTTGGTATATTGGGGAAATTTCTCAGATAATCCCCAAACCATTCATCCATCATATCAAAGAAGGTAGCTCGGGCCTCTTCTCGGCCTTCTAACATTAGCCTTCTACTACTACTAGATACAACTCACTGTACGGAAGCTGGAGCATGGCTCTCGGCTCCCTCAGACTCATCTTGTGCTTGATTGGAAGATATTCACTATATTCAAAATAGTTTAAACAATTAGGAGATGTCACACTATCAACATTCGAATAATGGCATGTATAGCGAACTTTAACATCCTCTACAGTAGTCCTAGAACTGACTAAACCGTAGCTCTAATACCAATAAATTTAACACCCCTCACCCACATCCTACGCCGGGATAAGGTTCGAGGCATTACCGGGGCTTTACAGTTGTAACACACTAATTTGGGTTGCAAATTTTCACTCAAATTTAAAACCATTCAATCATGAATATCTCATCCCTTGTATAGGCCTTTGAGGGCTAATACATACCTAGAGGCAGTGCAGGACAAATTCGAGCACGTTCGATAAACCTTGGGCTCCTCAAAAAATTTCCCTTATTTTAAAGTGTCACACGCCCGTGTAGGTGGGCCGTGTGGACTCACACGCCCATGTGACCTGGGGCATGCCCATGCCGTTCAGTGGTGGGCAACACTGACTTATCAACACGGCCATGGCACACACCCGTGCTGCCTTCCCGTGGACGACACTGCCTTTTTAACACGGTCATGGTGCACGCCCATTGGAGGGAACCGTGTGTCACACACGGCCTAGACACATGCCCGTGTGTCTAACCATGTGGACTCTAATAGGCTATTTTCCAAGCCTTTAGTCACCCCTTTCTACTACTTGTGCTTAGTGGTTACCAAATTCAAAGTAAAACACAATTATACACTTGTAAATAATCTTGATTAAACTAAATGCATAGAAACCACATATCATTGGTTTCATACATGATAGGTTATTTTCCATTTATTGTTTATGGGTTCCCATGTCACTTTAATTCATTCGAAATTGGCTCATTCATGTGACTCATTGCCAATTGGTAATGACGTATCACTTGTAAATAAGACCATGCATAAATTCGTAGGTCATAGCCTACTTCAATTAAGCCAATTTTTTTGGCCATATACAAAGAGATAAACGTATTTTTACAAGCCTTCATTTGGCAAATCAAATGACACATATAACAAAATACTAAAAAATACTAT
The DNA here is from genome assembly GCF_025698485.1 of Gossypium arboreum. Taxonomy (NCBI): domain Eukaryota; kingdom Viridiplantae; phylum Streptophyta; class Magnoliopsida; order Malvales; family Malvaceae; genus Gossypium; species Gossypium arboreum. The sequence goes on from NC_069081.1 coordinate 72,187,572, forward strand.
ACATGCCATTAAACAAAACAAGCAAAGTCTTTATACCAAAGCTTGACTAGTTGATAGTGTGTTGACTCTCCAATCGGCTTCCAATCCTTTCGAGTCCTCGAGCTCTGTGAGACAGGGAAAAAGAGAGGGGTAAGCATTTACATGCTTAGTAAGCTTGAATAACCAGAAAGTAAACTTACCGAGTAATTATCATACATCCATATTTAAAACATGAAATCATCAATTATGAAATGATTCCCTATCACATGCACTCAATCAATGAGTTAGTTACATTACAAAACATCATGTAATTGATGTAGATGAGCTCATCATTCATCATCTTATTGACATACATCATATTAATGCCGTTATGTTTCTAGCAAATCTCGATGGAATACCCATTATCTGTCAATTCTTACGTATGATCATTTCACATATATGCACTCTCGCGAACCTCACATCTCATGGCAGGATTACCAGCCCAGGCTAAATCCCCCATATCATGAACTTATAAGGTGATGTCCAGATTTCCAGTCCAAGCTAAATGCCTTATAATGACAAACACCCTTAATGAGCTCGGATCTGAATTACCAGTCCAGGCTAAATTCAGACCCTAATCGGATTACCCATCCGGGCTAAATCCATAATGCACACATATTCTTCGAGAGGCTTGATCATTCAAGAAACACCCGTCTGGGCTAGATACTTTTCATACTTGAGATCACGGATTACTCGTCTGGGCTAAATCCTTACTGCAACACATGCAGGATCTCTTTACACATATCAATGAGGGTTTATCCATCGAATTCCCTTTGTTAACCTCATCTGAGACATTTTTCACATGTTACCATCAAATATGCATTTCTATGATATTTCATACTAATAATAAATGCAATCATCATGCATTCATAAATCATTCAGTTATGCATATTAGGGGTTTATTTTAAGCTATCCGAACTTACCTGGTATTCTTTTCGGAGTTGTGTTTCGATTATTCCGAAACCTTACGTTTACCACGATCGACTTTCAGAATTTGTTCATTGGGGTCTATAACAACAAAATTTATATCATTAATACCCCAAATTATAGATCATAAGTTTATTATCTACCCCGGTCCAAATGACCGTTTTGCCCTTAGCATTTAACATTTTTACGATTTAGTCCCTTGGCTCGTATAATGAAACACATGCACTTTCTATCTTACCCAAGCCTAGCCGAACACTTTTCCTTCTTATGGTAGCCCAAATTTTCCATTATTTTCTCATTTCTACCACACATTTACATCTTTTGCAAAATAGTCCCTATAAGGGTTTTTCATGAAAAGCAACTAGGAAAAGATGTTTAATACACATTCATCTTTTATATTCCTCCATAGTCCATCAAAATAAAAGCAACTCATGCATGGGTAAATTTTTAAACATGAACCCTGGCATGAAATATGGGTAGAAATGGAGAGAGCAAGCTACCGGGATTTCAAAAATACAAAGAGCATGAAAAACGAGGCTTAAAAGCACTTACTATTTAGCTTGGAAAGCTTGAAAACCCTAGCTATGGAAACCCTTGAAGTTTCAGCTGGACAAGGAAGAGAATGGGCTGATCTTGGTTCATTTTTCCCATTTTATTTCATTAAAATGCCAAATGACCAAAATGCCCTTATGCCCTTTCCTTAAAATTTTATCCATGCAAGCCCATTTTTGTCCAAAAACTTAGAATTTAGGCAAATTTCTCTCCAAGACCTTCTAATTCATAACCCAAAGCAATTTCATACAAATTACTTCTAGAATTCATGTTTTGCAATTTATTCAATTTAGTCCTTAATTTCCAATTGAACACCTTACTAAAAGAATTTCTTCATGAAACTTTAACACATGCATATACTCATATTCTAGGCCTCATAATAATCATAAAGTAAATATTTTGATGTCAAATTTGTGGTCCCGAAACCACTATTCCAACTAGGCCCTATTTCAGGACGTTACACCATAGCCAAATTTTCATGCTCACCATAGCTAGGGTTTCTTCAACTTTCAAGCTCAATAGTAAGTGCATCTTAGCCTCGTTTTTAATGTTCTTTACATTTTTTTAAGTTGTCATCAACCGATCTATCTATTTCTACCATTATTTTGAGCTAGGATTCATGTTCAAAAACTTACCCATGTGTGGCATGCATGTATTTTGATGTTTAATGGAAGAATATGAAAGTTTGATGTGTGAAAACACCTAAAAGGGACCAATTTGTAAAAGTTGTAAAATGGGTAGTAAATATGTGAAATAAAGAAAAATGTGGGCTGCTAGGGGTAGGAATATGAATCGGCTAGGCTTGGGTAACAAAGAAAATGCATGTATTTCGTTTTATGAGCCTAAGGACCAATTTGAAAATAAGTGAAAAGTTAGGGGTAAAAAATTAACTTTACCAAAGAATGTGTTATGGGTCGATTTGAACAATGTATGTATTAAACAAGTTAAATTTGGCATTATAGATTAAGAAAAACGTGATTCGGGTCTTGATCGGAGGAAAAATAAGGTTTACGAAGAATATGTTCGTTTTCATCATTTTGTACCGAGGTAAGTTCATATACAAATAATGTGATGTTATGTTATATTTTCGATGCTTGAGTATTATGTGAATTCAAATTCTTTAATGCTATTATGAGTTATGCTTTGATTGCTCCATGAGTAAGTGATTAGTATTATGTACATTGAGATTGACATTACGAGTAAGCTTGACAGAGATGTGATATCAAAAAATACCGTTTGAACCTTAGGAATAGTTTAGGATACAAGTGGCATGTCACTAGGAACCATGTCATTTATGAGCTCATGAGATATATGATATATGTTTATGTGGTTCCAGGTGCTGGTCTTGTACGTCCTACCGGTGGCTGGGTAGTCCGACATGTGTTGCGGATACTTGACAGCTTGTGTGAGCAGCCCGTGTAGCTATGTCCTAACTGACAATGTGTGTGAGCAAGCCCATCAGTAGCACGAGAATGAGCTTTTATGTGTCATGGGATTTGAGGTAGCTTTAGCTACGTACGTGGCACTTATGTGCGAGCCTTCCGTGTATCCAATAGTACTCGAGTGTTCAACTGGTAAATTATCAAGTAACTTGACAGAAGACCCAAGGGGTAAGTCAATGATAAGAAGGAGTAAGAGATTATGTTATGAGTTGATACAGGTATGTATACCGAACTCATGAATAATGCCTTGGTATGTGACTTATGACAAGGTTGTTTATGTGATGAGTAAGTTTAAGTGATTTGATGAAATAAAAAATTATATTCATTATGTTAAATGTATGTTTAATACTTTTTAGATAGTATGTTATTTGCATATGGACTTACTAAGCTTTAATGCTTACCCCTTTCCTTTCCGTCTTTTATAGTGTCACCAAGCTAGCTCGGGGATCAAAGGACGTCAGAGACTCGATCACACTATCAATTGGACGTTTAGGTGTAGTTAGTCTCAACATTTTGAGTATGACATATATAGGGGACTTGGTCATTTTGTTATGTTTCATATTTATTAGCCAATTGAGTTGGCTCATGATGGTATTATGATTCATTTTGTATAAGGCCATGAGATGTGGCTTATTTTTGCTTCTCGGGTTGTAACCCTAATTATTTATGCATGCATGCAATGTGTTTATGTTTGTGATATTTAATGGATGTGATAAATGACACATATGCTTAATGAATGAATTAGGACTTATAGGTATGACCATGTTCATGGTATAATTGAGTAGGTTGAAGGTAGTTTATAAAGATGAATAAATATGAAATTGGTGTGGAATGCCATATGAAAGCATGATGGTTTGCGCATGTGATATGTTGACAATTCAAAGTCATGGATTAATTATGATTGTGAGTATTTGAGTGAATAAATATGCTATGTCGCATGCCATAAAAAATGTATAAGTGAGTGAGCTTTTAAGGGTGGCAAGTGGCTTGGAAAATAGCCTTAAAGTTGTCCACATGGGTAGACACACCGGCATGTGTTTAGGCCGTGTGTGACACATGATTTGCCCCATAGGCATGTGATCCAGCGGTATGTCCCCTGTAGCTTAATTTGGAAAAACAAAATGCCCAGTAGTAAACACACGAGCGAAGACACAGCCATGTGTCTCAACCTTGTGAAGAACATAGCCTCAGGACATGGGCGTGTGCCCAGCCCGTGTGAAGTCTGCACTTAATTTTTGGAATTTAATTTGCCACATGGCCTAAGAAAATAGGCGTGTAACTTGGTTGTGTGACCCTATTTGTGTTGATGATGTCATAAACAGAGAGTTACACAAGCTGAGGATACAGGGGTGTCCCAAGCCACACGGGCATGTGTGACCAAATAGCCTACCCATACGAGCGTGTGACCCTGTTTCATGAAAATTTCTAAGTTTTTCCAAAGTTTTTTACAGTACTCTATAACACCTCTTACCTGTATCCTAAGCCGGGATAGGGTACGAGGCATTACTGGGCTTAAACACATGCATACAAACATTTTTAGGTCATAAAAATTTGCTCAAATTTGAAACTTTCAAACTTCCTCTTAACGTCCCTAATATGGACTTACGAGGCCTAAAACACGCTTTGGAAAATGATTCAGGAATAAACCGAGCACTTTAGAAAACTTTGAAAAATTTAAATGCAAACAGGGGCACACACCCATATGGAAGGGCGACACGCCCGTGTGTCCTCTTAACATGGCCATGTTGAAGGCCCATGTAGCTCACATGGTCTGAACTTATCAGGACATGCCCGTGTCCCTATCCTGTGTGGATTTATTTCTCAATTCGAACCTATAGCGGTTTTCACACAGCCTTGCACACGCCCTTGTCCCTCACACGGCCATGACACACTCATGTATTAAAACCTTGACATTCGGTTTCTGACGTTATCAACCATTTAGGGCCACACGGCTAAGGAACATGCCTATGTCTGAGGCTGTGTGGCAAATTTAATTTCGGATTTAAGGTGCAGACTTCACACGGCTTGGCACATGCCCATGTACTATGGCCGTGTCCTCCATACAGTTGAGATACACGACTGTGTCTCTGCCCATGTGGTTACTACTGGGCATTTTGTTTTGCCAAATTTAGGTGCAGGGGATACACGACCTGACTACACGCCCATGGGGCAGACCGTGTGTCATACACGGCCTAGACACACGCCCATGTGGACAAAAACAAGGCTATCTACCAAGCCTGAACACATAATCAAAATAGCCACAACCAAACATCCACACATCGATTCTAAGCTATTTTCTATCACATACAACATCTGCTACTTGTCAATACAAGCAATACAATAACCACATCCATGGAAATCCTCATCAAATGCATTTAGCAATAATAAATATTAGCCATCATCCATGGCCTTATACAAAATGAATCAACCTTTATGACAAGTCAACATATTTGGCTAAAACAATATGACACTTAGCAAAAAGACCAAGTCCCTATACATGTCATACTCAAAATGATAAATCAAACTATACCAAATATTCTGATTAATAGTGTGATCGAGCCTCCGACGTCATTTGATTCCCGAGTTGGCTTGGCGACGCTATAAGAAAATGGAAAGGAAAGGGAGTACGCATAAAGCTTAGTAAGTTGCATGCAAATAAGTAACAACATCAACCATGCATCTTTAAACACATAGCATATTATAAACCAGCACAACATTCTTGATTTAACAATGGTAGATTTACTACATATTTACACATCACAAGTATAAGCCAAAGATTTCAAGATCGTTCCCACAATAATTCTCATATATAGAACTTACTCAATTTCATCCTTACCATTAAGGCATCATAAATAAGCTCATATCTCATGAGTTTCGAGTAAGAACCTGTACCATTCACAACATGATTATATCCTTTCATATCTTTATCGTAAGCTTAAAATGACCCATGGAACCATTTGGAATACTAAAGGATACCCGATAAGCCTCACACAAAAGGGTAAATTGCCGATGCCATATCCCAGACATGGTTTTACACTGGCTCACATGTCGAGGCCGATGCCATGTCCCAGACATGGTCTTACACTACCTCTCGTCTCAATGCCAATGCCATGTCCCAGACATGGTCTTACACTAGCACACATATCAACGCTGATGCCATGTCCCAGACATGGTCTTACACTGACTCTCATAATGTGGCCGATGCCATGTCCCAGACATGGTCTTACACTGAATCTCATAATATGGGCGATGCCATTCCTAGACATGGTCTTACATTGGCTCTCATAATGTGGCCGATGCCATGTCCCAGACTTGGTCTTACACTAGCACACATATCAACACCGATGCCATGTCCCAAACATGGTATTACACTAGCACACATGTCAACACCGATGCCATGTCCCAGACATGGTCTTACACTGGCTCTCATAATGTAGCCAAAGCCATGTCCCAAACATGGTCTTACACTAGCACACATATCAACCAATTGTCATGGCATGGATATCCAATCTATTCCTCAGGTTCAACTGGAAGTTTTTTCTACATCAAGTCTCTTTAGACATATTTGTAACATTAGTTAAACAATTCATTCAACATCGATTATTAATTGCATAATATAAAGTACATTATTTACATACGAACTTACCTCGGTATGCAAAATATGGGCGATTAGTTTGATTTAGTGCACTAGCTTGGTTTTCCCCCGGTCTAAGTCCAGATTTCGTATTTCTTGATCTATAACAATAAAATTTATTTAATCAATCATCACATTAAATCAAGACATTCCAAAAGTCCTACTTTGGAAAAATGACCATTTTGCCCTTAGACTTTCACAAAGTTACGATTTTGCCCCTAGGCTCGTAAAATGATTTTAATCAAATTTCCTAATTTAAAAATTCTAACCGAACCTTTATTACTCTTATAGAAACTCAAAATTTTCAATTAATTCACATATTTACAACATATTTTATAAACTTCACAAAATGGTCCTTTAGGTGATTTCATGAAAATCTGTGACAGCCCAAAATTGACCCTAGTCGGAAAGTGGTTTCGGGACCACTAAACCGAGTCATAATAATAATTAACCATCATAATTGATGCTCATTATATGCATATATGCATGTGTGAAAATTTCATGTTTGGATTTTGTTAATTGTAAGTGAATTTTTATCAAATAGGACTTATGTGAGAAAATTTAGAAATGTGCTAGGCAAATGTAAGGTGGCCTATTAATACATGTGGGAAAGTGTTGTCCTTGCATGTCAAATTAGCCAAAATGAAGCATGATGGCCGGCCATGCTATGAGTGGAAACATGTTGCCAACATGTTTAGTTAGTGGATTATGTAGGAAGAATAAAGAAATGAAAAAAAAAGAGAATATGAAGAAAAACAAAGAAAAGAAAAAAAAAGTGTTCATTCTCTCATTTTCTCCTTGCTTGGCCGAATGTACTAAGAAGAAAGGGGGGAAGCTTGAGAAAATCAGCCATGGGAGTTTGCTAGACTAAGGTATGTTGATGTTATCCATGAGACTCACGCATGTTTTTAGTTGATAGTTTGAATCCCACCTAACCCATGGTCTAAACCTTTACCATGAAATGGGGATGATATTCGGCCATGGGTGTTGTCTTCTTGGTATCATTGATGTTTGATATTTGATGTTGTGGTGGTGAGGCATGAAGATGAGTTAAGTTTCGGCTAAGGTGGGTTTGTGTGGATGTCATTTGCATGCTAAGTGTCAAGCTTAGTAATGATATATGTGTATGGTGTCTTTGATGTTGTGAATGGAAGTAGAAGAAAAGTAAAAGAAATTTATGTAGAAATGTGATGTATGTGGATTCATAGGATGTTACAAATAGGTGTGAAGCTATGCTAGAAGAGAAAAGAAATTCGGCCAAGTGTTCATGGGAGGAAAACTAAGTGTTTGAAAGAATAAAAAAAAATGATGCCATAATTGATAGTATGGGTATTCGGCCATTTAATCAAGTGTGTAGGTGATGTTAGATCAATTTTAGCACATTCGGTTATAGATAGGCATGTTGATAATCTCATTTAGACAATTAGACATAAAAGGGTGGTAATGAGGTTGAAAATTGTTGAATGGCTAGTTGGGTTTTGTGAATTGATGTATTAATAATGATAGTTTAGTTGATGTCATGTGTATATGTATAAATATTTGGCAAGACGGTTAAACTAGTTAATTTATTGACTAAGCTCAAGAAGCTCGAGGTGGAGAAACAAGCAAAGGCAAAGGAAAGAACATCGAGTAGCCGAGTTGGAACCATTTTGCCCAACACAAGGTAAGTCATTAAGCACATATGTTTGATATTGCTTAAATGATTGGAAAATCCATGCAATTGTGTTTAATGGAATGCTATATATGTATAAATGAAATTGTATGTGTATGGAGTGAGGATAATTGTTGAATGTAAAAGAAATAGTGGAATGTGTAGAAAGTTTACTTTCGGCACTGTGTGTGCGGGCAATACGTGTGTATGGTGACGAGATTGGCACTAAGTGTGCGTGCTGGAAATATAAGGCACTAAGTGTGCATGCTGGAAAAATATGACACTATGTGTGCAAGCTGGAAAAATACAGATCTTGGGTGTGCGAGCTCGGAGGGTATGGCACTGTGTGTGCGGGCTTAAATTACGTGGCACTAAGTGTGCGAAATCGAGTAGTAAGCACTGTGTGTACGTACTCTATATATATGGAGGGTGTGTCTCCATTGAATTGAGTATGGACAGCGGATCGGGTAAGTACCTCGAGCTCATGACGAATAGAGAATACGTTCATGCTTGGGGTTGAATTTGGTAAGCCTTAAATCTATGTGATGATTGAAATTGTATGGTTGTGCTGGAAAATGAGTTAATGTGTAAAAATGCTTTGATTATCTTGTTGTGTAGAATATGAAATGTGGATGTATGACTTGGTACAAGATTGGACCGAAAGGTCCGAGGTATTATGGTATAGATTCGATATGGATGAGTACCTAGCCTCGTTTGTTGTACATGTTGTAGTAACTTTATCAGTGGATTGATGAATGCTTATGACTTACTGAGTTGTAAACTCACTCGGTGTTTTTCTTGTCACCCATTTTAGGTCTCTCGGACTCGTATTGTTTGCGTGATCGGGACCGTCGTTGAAGTCATCACACCGGCTGGAAATCTTTTGGTATTGTCTTCGTTGTTGAAGAACATTTGGCATGTATAGGCTGTTATGTTTTGTTGAACTGTGGGTTGTAAACTTTAAGCCATGTGAAAATGGCCTATGTGGTCGTCGAGTGGGATGCTAGAACCTATAGCTACGAGTCTTAGAAACTTTAATTTTGATAAGGTGGCCATAATTTGTGTCATGTATGATGGATGATTAAGGCCAAGGAAAGATTCATGAAATTGGCATAGTCTACTGCAGTAACTGTTGCGGACAGCAGCAGTGAGATAAGATTGAAAAATCACTAAAATAGTATAAGTAGAGTTAAATAGTGAATAAATTATTAAATTGAACCTTGATGAATCTATTTTATTATGGACAAAACGAAACGACCATATAAGCAGTATACTGAGAGATATTAAAGTTCTCGCGAGACAGGACCGGAACGGTTTTGGGTCCCCTGTCGCGACTTTGAAAATTTACTATAAATTATCAAGAAAGAATTAGAAGTCATGCCTTATATTTGCAGATTCCATTTTTAGTCTAGTTTCATTAGAAACAATCGGAACCAGTATTAAAGCCCTGTACAGAGAGATATTCAAGTTGTAACGCGAAGGTCAGTGTAGTCGACCCCTGTAACATGGGTGACTTTAACTAATAAACTGTACCAATTGGCCTGACCAAAATTCTAGAAATAAATCCATGGATGGATATATGAGTCTAAATTCAGGAAAATTTACGGAATCAGTTTCCAAGTTTTGGAACTCGAGATATGATTTTAAGGCGACAGTGACGCAGTTTTCCAGCCTGTCGGAAATGCCAAATTGGTTGGTACTTTGAGAGGATTTGGCCGTTAACCCCTCGTGTCCGATAACCGGCGACGGTCACGAGTTAGGGTGTTACAATTTTATTGGTATCAGAGCTATGGTTTAGTCGGTTCTAGGACTACCATAGGCGTGTGAGTCTAGCTATACATGCCAAATTGTTAGTGCTTAATAATGTGATGACTTGACGGTTGAAATTTTTGTTTTGATTAGCGATGGAACCGGGATAGAGAGACCCTTGGCGGATGACGTTGAAAGTGTAGCGGCTGCTCTGCGCAAGGGACACCGCTCTGAGCCTCGGTCATCCGCGAATAATCAAAATGAAGGGCGAAACAAGCCTTCTTCACCATGATGAATGAGTGGGTCGCGACTATGCCCGAACCAATCCGGCTGTCCAACCATTCCCGAATTTAAATAATCCACCCTAAGAGCCCGTAATGCCATCGCCATCGATCCTGTGAGGCTGAGTAAACTACCGTGGACTTGATTAGGAAGCGTGGGGACGAGGAGTTTAAGGCCATAGTTACCGAGCGATGCCGAAAGGCCGAAGTTCGCTTGATAACACCATTAGAGTGTTTGATGAATTGTCATGCACACCGATGAATGTCTTAAGTGTGCTATATCTTTGTTGCGAGACTCAACCTACTATTGGTGGAGGACCTTGATTTCCATAGTCCCAAAGGAACAAGTTACTTGGGATTTCTTTCAAACGAATTTGGAAGAAATATATTAGTCAACGGTTCATCGATCGAAGCGTAAGGAGTTCTTGGAACTCAAGCAAGGCCGTATGATCAGATGTCGAATCTGAACATGAGTTCGTAAGACTTAGTCGGTATGCTCGGAGTGTGTGGCGATGAGGTTGCTATGTGCAAAAGATTTGAAGAAGGATTGAATGAAGACTTAAAGTTACTAGTGGGAATTTTGGAGATAAAGGAGTTCGTGACACTAGTCGAACGAGCCTGCAAGGCGGAAGAACTTGGGAAGGAGAAGAAGAAGGCTGAATTTGAAGCAAGAGATTACCGTAAAAGATCAACGAGTAAAGCTCCGTTCTCGGCTGTAAAGAGGTTCAGGGAGGACACCAGTAAGTCGAGGGCAACTGCGAGAATTTCCATTAGAGCCCGACCATCGGTGGACTCGAGCTACTTGATAGCTAGTGTGGGCAATAATCGTCAAGAGAGACCTGAATGCCCCCAATGTGGAAGACGACACCTAGGTGAATGTTGGGGTAAGTCTCATTAACTGGCTCATTACGGATGTGGTTGAAGGACCACTTCATTAGAGATTGCAGAGCTAGATGAGAAGAATAAGATGCAAGGTGCAAGATCTAGTGGGGCGACGACTAGAGGTAGACCCCAGGGTTTCAGGAGGTAGGGGTGGTAATCGGAGGGAGCCACCGACACGGCTGTTCGATCCGAGACACGAGCTCTGTTAGAGCATATGCCATCCGCAGACGAGAGGAGGCATCCTCCCGACGTTATCTTTGGTACTTTTACTCTCTTTGATACTAGTGTGATTGCATTGATTGACCCGGCTCTACTCATTCATATGTTTGTGAAACTTTAGCATCCAAAGAAGACTCTACTGTTGAGTCTCTCGAGTTCGTAATTCAGTGTCAAACCCTTTGGGTCAATACGTACTCGTTGATAAAGTGTGCAAGAGATGCCCCTAATAATTCGAGAATCTGCTTTCCTACCGATCGATGCTTCTACCATTTGATGAATTCGATGTTATTCTTGGTATGGATTGGATGATCAGTACATGATGCGGTGGTGGATCGCAAAAGGAAAACCATTGATTTGAGGAGTGCAAATAATGAGGTAGTCCGAGTCGAGTCTACTGATTTAAAAGGAGTGCCAGCGATAATATCTTCTATGACTACTCGGAGATATGTGAAAAAGGGGTGTGAAACATACCTTGCGTATGTGTTGGAAAGTAAAGAGACGGAAAAGAAACTCGAATCGGTATCAGTGGTTTGTGAGTATTCAGATGTTTTTCCGGAGGAGTTACCGGGATTGCCACCGGTTCGAGAAGTGGAATTCGGCATCGAAGTTGTACCGGGCACTACGCCGATCTCAATAGCTCCGTATCGTATGGCATTAACGGAGTTAAAGGAATTGAAGGTTCAATTGCAAGAATTGACGGATAGAGGTTTCGCTCGACCGAGTTTTTCTCCATGGGGCGCACCAGTATTGTTTGTGAAAAAGAAGGACGGAAGCATGAGGTTGTGCATCGACTACCGTCAACTCAATAAAGTGACGGTAAAGAATAAATATCCATTGCCACGAATTGACGATTTGTTTGATCAATTGAAGGGAGCCTCGGTGTTTTCAAAGATAGATTTGAGGTCGGGATACTATCAGTTGAGGGTCCGAGAATCGGACATACCCAAAACCACTTTTAGAACAAGGTACGGTCACTACGAATTCTTGGTGATGCCGTTTGGGCTCACTAATGCCCCTGCGGTGTTTATGGATATAATGAATAGAATTTTCAGGCCATACTTGGATCGGTTCGTAGTTTTATTTATCGATGACATTTTGGTCTATTCGAGAGATGAAACCGAACATCTTGAACACCTAAGGCTAGTGTTGCAAATCTTACGAGATAAGCGATTATCGCAAAGTTCAATAAATGTGAATTTTGGTTGAAAGAGGTTAGCTTTTTGGGGCACGTGGTGTCCGTGATCGGTGTCGGTGGACCCGAACAAAATTTCGACCATAGTCAATTGGAAACCTCCAAGGAATGTTACCGAAGTTAGGAGCTTTTGGGGCTTGCGGTTACTACCGACGGTTTGTAAAAGGATTCTCGATGATAGCCACACCCATGACAAAAGCGCTTCGTAAAGATGTCAAATTTGAATGGACGGAAAAGTGTCGAAAAGTTTCACCAATTAAAAACACATTTGACGTAAAGCTCCAGTTCTAGTACGACCCGAATCGGCAAAGAGTTTGTCATCTATAGTGATGCCTCCCTACTTGGGTTAGGTTGCGAATTGATGCAAGAAGGTCGAGTTGTGGCCTATGCGTCGAGACAATTAAAGCCACATGAGAAAAATTATCCAACCCATGATCTCGAATCGTCGCCATCGTATTCGCCTTTAAAGATATGGCGACATTACTTATTTGGTGAGAAGTGCCATGTGTATTCGGATCACAAAAGTCTCAAATATTTGATGACTCGAGAGACTTAAATCTGTGACAAAGACGATGGCTCGAGTTGTTAAAAGATTATGAACTCGTCATTGATTATCACCCGGGAAAGGCTAATGTGGTTGCGGATGCCTTAAGTCGGAAATCACTGTTTGCTTTACGAGCAATGAATGTACACTTGTCTATCCTGCCCGACAATGTGTTAGTAGCCGAATTAAAGGCCAAACCATTGTTGGCTCATCAAATTCGGGAAGCTCAGAAAGTTGATGAGGAGTTGCTTGCAAAACGGGCTGAGTGTGTTCTGAACAAGGAATCAGAGTTTCAAATTGATGATGACGATTGTTTGAGGTTTAGAAGTCGTCGTGTGTTCCAAAGAATTTGGAACTTATTTCGATAATTCTAAATGAAGCCCATTGTAGCCGAATGGCAATCCACTCGGGGAGTACGAAGATGTACAACGATTTGAAACGTCGGTTTTGGTGGCAAGGTATGAAACGAGACATCTCTGATTTTGTTTCGAAATGTTTAATATGTCAACAAGTGAAAGCGGAACATCAAGTGCCATCGGGATTACTTCAGCCGATCACGATACCCGAGTGGAAATGGGATCGAGTCACAATGGACTTTGTATCCGGACTGCCATTGTCAGCAAGTAAGAAGGATGCGATTTGGGTCGTTGTAGATAGATTGACTAAGTTAGCTCACTTTGTCCCCGACGCACGGATTTTCAATGGACAAACTAGCCGAATTGTACGTTTCTCGATTGTGAGACTACACGGGTGCCTATTTCCATCGTGTGGGATAGAGATCCGAGATTTACCTCGCGATTTTGGAAGAAGTTGCAAGAGGCTTTGGGTACCAAGCTGCATTTTAGCACTTTTCATCCCCAAACCGATGGTCAATCCGAACGGGTAATTCAAATCTGGAGGATATGTTGAGATGTTGCATCCTTGAGTTTAGTGGTTCATGGGAAAGATATTTGCCTTTGATTGAATTCGCTTATAACAATAGTTTTCAATCAAGTATTAAGATGGCGCCTTACGAGGCCTTGTGCGGCGTAAATGCCGTACACCATTGTTTTGGACCGAGCTCGGTGAGAACAAAATTTTTGGAGTGGATTTGATTAAAGATTTGACAGAAAGTAAAAGTAATCCGTGAAAATCTGAAGATAGCCTCCGATCGTCTGAAGTCGTACGCGGATCTAAAACGAAAAGACATTGAGTATCAAGTGGGAGATAAAGTGTTTCTTAAAGTTTCGCCTTGGAAGAAGATACTCAGATTCGACCGTAGGGGCAAGTTGAGCCCGAGGTTCATTAGGCCATATGAGATATCCGAGCGAGTCGGTCCAGTGGCATATCGTTTGATTTTGCCCCCTGAACTCGAAAAGGTTCACGATGTCTTTCATGTTTCGATGCTTCGACGCTATAGATCCGATCCATCGCACGTGATTAGTCCATCAGAAATTGAAATTCAAGCCAATATGAGTTATGAGGAAGAACCGATTCGTATCCTATCACGGGAAGTGAAAGAGTTGCGAAACAAGCGGGTTCCGCTAGTGAAAGTGTTATGGCTCAAGCACGGGATAGAAGAAGCTACTTGGGAGACCGAGAACTTTATGAAAGAGCGATATCCAAACCTATTTACCGGTAAGATTTTCGGGGACGAAAATTTCTTAAGTGGGGGAGAGTTGTGACAGCCCAAAATTGACCCTAGTCGGAAAGTGGTTTCGGGACCACTAAACCGAGTCATAATAATAATTAACCATCATAATTGATGCTCATTATATGCATATATGCATGTGTGAAAATTTCATGTTTGGATTTTGTTAATTGTAAGTGAATTTTTATCAAATAGGACTTATGTGAGAAAATTTAGAAATGTGCTAGGCAAATGTAAGGTGGCCTATTAATACATGTGGGAAAGTGTTGTCCTTGCATGTCAAATTAGCCAAAATGAAGCATGATGGCCGGCCATGCTATGAGTGGAAACATGTTGCCAACATGTTTAGTTAGTGGATTATGTAGGAAGAATAAAGAAATGAAAAAAAAAGAGAATATGAAGAAAAACAAAGAAAAGAAAAAAAAAAGTGTTCATTCTCTCATTTTCTCCTTGCTTGGCCGAATGTACTAAGAAGAAAGGGGGGGGAAGCTTGAGAAAATCAGCCATGGGAGTTTGCTAGACTAAGGTATGTTGATGTTATCCATGAGACTCACGCATGTTTTTAGTTGATAGTTTGAATCCCACCTAACCCATGGTCTAAACCTTTACCATGAAATGGGGATGATATTCGGCCATGGGTGTTGTCTTCTTGGTATCATTGATGTTTGATATTTGATGTTGTGGTGGTGAGGCATGAAGATGAGTTAAGTTTCGGCTAAGGTGGGTTTGTGTGGATGTCATTTGCATGCTAAGTGTCAAGCTTAGTAATGATATATGTGTATGGTGTCTTTGATGTTGTGAATGGAAGTAGAAGAAAAGTAAAAGAAATTTATGTAGAAATGTGATGTATGTGGATTCATAGGATGTTACAAATAGGTGTGAAGCTATGCTAGAAGAGAAAAGAAATTGCCAAGTGTTCATGGGAGGAAAACTAAGTGTTTGAAAGAATAAAAAAATGATGCCATAATTGATAGTATGGGTATTCGCCATTTAATCAAGTGTGTAGGTGATGTTAGATCAATTTTAGCACATTCGGTTATAGATAGGCATGTTGATAATCTCATTTAGACAATTAGACATAAAAGGGTGGTAATGAGGTTGAAAATTGTTGAATGGCTAGTTGGGTAATGAATGAAGCATTGACCATATGGGGTAAAAATGGGTCATATGCTTATGAGATAAAATTTTGTGAATTGATGTATTAATAATGATAGTTTAGTTGATGTCATGTGTATATGTATAAATATTTGGCAAGACGGTTAAACTAGTTAATTTATTGACTAAGCTCAAGAAGCTCGAGGTGGAGAAACAAGCAAAGGCAAAGGAAAGAACATCGAGTAGCCGAGTTGGAACCATTTTGCCCAACACAAGGTAAGTCATTAAGCACATATGTTTGATATTGCTTAAATGATTGGAAAATCCATGCAATTGTGTTTAATGGAATGCTATATATGTATAAATGAAATTGTATGTGTATGGAGTGAGGATAATTGTTGAATGTAAAAGAAATAGTGGAATGTGTAGAAAGTTTGCTTTCGGCACTTGTGTAAAAGGCAATACGTGTGTATGGTGACGAGATTGGCACTAAGTGTGCGTGCTGGAAATATAAGGCACTAAGTGTGCATGCTGGAAAAATATGACACTATGTGTGCAAGCTGGAAAAATACTGACCTTTGGGTGTGCGAGCTCGGAGGGTATGGCTTTGTGTGTGCGGGCTTAAATTACGTGGCACTAAGTGTGCGAAATCGAGTAGTAAGCACTATGTGTGCGTACTCTATATATATGGAGGTGTGTCTCCATTGAATTGAGTATGGACAGCGGATCGGTAAGTACCTCGAGCTCATGACGAATAGAGAATACGTTCATGCTTGGGGTTGAATTTGGTAAGCCTTAAATCTATGTGATGATTGAAATTGTATGGTTGTGCTGGAAAATGAGTTAATGTGTAAAAATGCTTTGATTATCTTGTTGTGTAGAATATGAAATGTGGATGTATGACTTGGTACAAGATTGGACCGAAGGTCCGAGGTATTATGGTATAGATTCGATATGGATGAGTACCTAGCCTCGTTTGTTGTACATGTTGTAGTAACTTTATCGGTGGATTGATGAATGCTTATGACTTCTGAGTTGTAAACTCACTCGGTGTTTTCTTGTCACCCATTTTAGGTCTCTCGGACTCGTATTGTTTGCGTGATCGGGACCGTCGTTGAAGTCATCACACCGGCTGGAAATCTTTTGGTATTGTCTTCGTTGTTGAAGAACATTTGGCATGTATAGGCTGTTATGTTTTGTTGAACTGTGGGTTGTAAACTTTAAGCCATGTGAAAATGGCCTATGTGGTCGTCGAGTGGGATGCTAGAACCTATAGCTACGAGTCTTAGAAACTTTAATTTTGATAAGGTGGCCATAATTTGTGTCATGTATGATGGATGATTAAGGCCAAGGAAAGATTCATGAAATTGGCATAGTCTACTGCAGTAACTGTTGCGGACAGCAGCAGTGAGATAAGATTGAAAAATCACTAAAAATAGTAGAAGTAGAGTTAAATAGTGAATAAATTATTAAATTGAACCTTGATGAATCTATTTTATTATGGACAAAACGAAACGACCATATAAGCAGTATACTGAGAGATATTAAAGTTCTCGCGAGACAGGACCGGAACGGTTTCTGGGTCCCCTGTCGCGACTTTGAAAATTTACTATAAATTATCAAGAAAGAATTAGAAGTCATGCCTTATATTTGCAGATTCCATTTTGAGTCTAGTTTCATTAGAAACAATCGGAACCAGTATTAAAGCCCTGTACAGAGAGATATTCAAGTTGTAACGTGCGAAGGTCAGTGTAGTCGACCCCTGTAACATGGGTGACTTTAACTAATAAACTGTACCAATTGGCCTGACCAAAAATTCTAGAAATAAATCCATGGATGGATATATGAGTCTAAATTCAGGGAAAATTTACGGAATCAGTTTCCAAGTTTTGGAACTCGAGATATGATTTTTAAGGCGACAGTGACGCAGTTTTCCAGCCTGTCGGGAAATGCCAAATTGGTTGGTACTTTGAGAGGATTTGGCCCGTTAACCCCTCGTGTCCGACACCGGCGACGGTCACGAGTTAGGGGTGTTACAAAATCCCTTTACTAAAGTTGTTTACTTAACAACCATGATTCATTTTCTTCCATAAATACTCAGCAAACATCACAAATCCTCTCATGGTAAATCTCTAGACTATCAACCATTTTGCAAAATAGTCGCTTCATTAGCTAGATTAAGCTATAATGGTTATAAAAACACAAAAATCAACAAAAATGACCATCAAAATCATTTACTTGCAAGGGATAGAAGTTGCTGAAATTTTGAGCTTTCAAAACCCACCTCTTTGCTGAAATTTTCGGTGGAGGAGAAAGGAAAATAAAAAAGATAATAGCTAGCCTTTTAAGTTAATATTTTATTCCTAACATTTGACCATTCCATGAATTAAGGCTCCATGTCCAACCACTAATAAATTTATGGTCTATTTACTCACTAAGGACCTCTAATTTAATGTTTCATAGCCATTTAACATTTTCAGCTAGTAAAACAAATCTTTTTCACTTTATGCGATTTAGTCTTTTTTCGGAATTTAGCAAGCAATTGCTAAAATTAGTTTACCAAAATTTTCATGCACTCATAGAATCATGCTTTAACACATAAAATAATATTAAAAATAATTTCTCCAACCTTGAATTAGTGGTTTTCAAACCACTATTTTGACTAGCCCCGAGATCGAGCTGTTATAATTCTCCCCTTTTAGGGATTTTCATCCCCGAAAGTCTTACCAGTGAAAAGGTTTGGGTATTGATCTCTCATAGTCTTCTCGGGCTCCCATGTGGCCTCTTCAATCCCATGTCTATGCCAAGATCTTAACCGGCTCTTCGCCATAAGTCATGTCTGATCGAATCTTAACCTCTGTGGGTGAAAAAGTGCGAAGGGTCAGAATGTAACGGTGTAACATCGACATATGGAAAACATTGTGGATCTTCTCTAACTCGGATGGTAAGGCTAGGCGATAAGCTACCAGTCCAATTCTCTCAGTCACCTCATAAGGTCTAATAAAATGTGGACTTAATTTTCCTTTCTTATCGAACTGAGGACTTTCTTCCATGGGGATACTTTCAAAAACACCCTATCACCGACTTGAAACTCAATTTCTTTTCGTTTCAAATCCACGTAGTATTTCTGTCTATTCGAAGAGACCTTCAAACTGTCATGAATCACCTTTACTTTTTCTTCGGTCTCTTTGACTAAGTAAACCCCTTGAATCTAATTTTTTCTGAGTTCGGTCCAATACAAGGGCTTTCAGCACTTACGTCCATACAAAGCCTCACAAGGCACCGTTTTCAAACTCGACTAATAGCTATTGTTGTAGGCAAACTCTACCAGCAGTAAGTAGTTTTCCCAACTACCTTGGAATTCAAGAACAAAACACCGCAACATGTCTTTAAGAATCTGGATTACTCTCTCTGACTAATCGTCGGTTTGTGGATGGAAAGCCATGCTAAAATTCAACTTTTTCCCCAAAGCTTCTTGTAACTTTTCTCAAAGCCGTGAGGTAAACCTTGGATCTCTATCCGAAATAATCGACAAGGGTATTCCGTGGAGTCTCACAATTTTGGGTACATACAAATCAACCAAATTTTCAAGCAGAAAATCCATAGGCACTAGTATAAAATGAGCTGACTTTGTTAGCTTATCAACCACAAGCAATACGACATCTTTCTTCTGTGACAGCCCAAAATAGACCCTAGCCGGAATGTGGTTTCGGGACCACAAAACCGAGGCATAACAATAATTTAAAATTTATTTCGATGCCTATAATATGTGTGTATTCATGTATGACATTTTTTGATGATTGATTTAGTGTTATAAAGGTGAATTCCACTAGAAAGGTCTTAGTAGTGAACTTTAAAAATACGATAGGGAAAGGGGTGATGACTAATTAAAGCATGCATGCAAAATAATGGACTTGCATGTCAAATTCCCCCTTTTTACAAGTAATGGCCGGCCATGACAAAGAGATATGGGTTAAACATGTCATCAAACATGTTTTGTTGGGCATTAGGGAGAAATAGTAAACAAATAAGCATGGGTAAGAAAAGAATGAAAAAAATGTGTGTGAGAGAGTAGCATACCCCATTGCCGTGCAACCAAGAAGAGAAAAACAAAAAAAAAATTGTTCATGCTTGCTCTCTCCTTGTTGGCCGAAAATACTAAGAGGAAGAAGGATTTTGCTTCATTTCCTTTGTTTAGAAGAGATCTAGAAGGTGATTTGGCTAAATTTGCATCAAGATTAAGGTATGTATGAGGTTGTGTTGGGAGTTTCATGCATGTTTTGGTTGCTAACTTGATGTGCATGTTAGCCATGGCTCAAATCTTTGGTATGCCATGGAAATGGTATTTGGCCAAAGTTGTTATAGTGATAAAGCCATTGCATGCTAAGTGTGAAGCTTGATGATGATGCATGCAAAGATGGATTGTCTACTCTTGAGTAAGACTATGAGTTTTCTCTTTGTTTTATTATGATTGAAGTTGAAAAGGAGCATGATTGTCATATTCGCCATGATGCATTCTTGAGCATGATTCATGCTTTTGCATGTTAGTTAAAATTTGTGTTTTGGATGGCTATGGACACCTTGAAAATTCGCCATGCTCATATATGCATATATATGATTGCACATTATGTTTGGTTATGAACTAAGTGATGAATATATTGGTTTAAAGAAGAAAATGTGGAAGAATGCTTGTGAAATTGCAAGCACAATTCGGCCTAGCACACATATAAGTGCTTGATGCTATATTATAAGTTTTGGGCCACAATGTGCAAAGCATTAATTAGTAAATTGCATGCTGTTTTTGTGAGGTATTAAGTGCAAAATTGACCTCAACATGTACATGAATATTCGGCCTTGGGTAGCCTATTGAAGGCCTTAGCATTTCCTTGATGCTCAAATAAATTGTATTGAATTTGCTTGATGTAGTATAAAATGTGCATGACCATTGTGTATTCAAGCTAAAGAGTGGCCATATGACCATTTAAAATCCTTGTCATATTCGCCATAAGCAAGCACAATGAGGTTTTAATAAATTGAATTTGTTTGAATTAGCTCAAGAGCTAAGAGGGCCACAATTGGACAAGGGGAAGGAAAAGGTGATCGAATAGCCGAAAAAGGCGTTCGACAACATCCGAGGTAAGTCCTCAAGAAGTGACCTTACTTGAATTATGTGAGATGAAGTATGGATGTGTATGATTATTGATTTATGTGTGTGTATGAGAAATTGAATGATACCCGGGCTAAGTCCCGAAGGCGAATATGCTTGTAACTATAATTGCGTTTGAGCCTTAGTAACGAAAATGAATTATGTATGTCCAATGATAATTGATGTATGTGCTCATGGGAAATTGAATGATATCCGGCTAAATCAAGACAATTATGCTGGAAATTATATCCGGTTAAGACCAAGGCAATTGTGCTAGTGGCTATATCCGGCTAAGACCAAGGCATTCGTATGAAGTTATTCTATCCGGCTAAGACCAAGGCATTTGTGCACGTGATTATATCCGGTTATATTCAAGAATCTTGGGCTGGAGGTGAGTGTTGGTTGCTGTAATGAATTCAATCAAGACACTCGAAAAGCCCAAAGGATAAGGTACGTTATATGTGCATTGGAAAGTCGACATGTTTGAGCAACATTCGCTCAATCGACTAATGAATTTCAGTTATTGAATTGATTGATACTTTGTGAAATTATATAATGATGAAGTGTGAAGTAAGAATGTGTATAAATGAAATGATGCATTTGGCTATGTGAATGTATTGCTGTAATTAGAGTTGATTATATTCCTTGAGACTTACTAAGCATAAAAATGCTTACCCGTTGCTTTGGCTCTCGCTTTTTGTTAGATTTCGCTCAAGCAATCGGATTTGGGATCGTTGAAGTCGAAGTCATCCACACTATCAAGCCTCCATTTTGGTATAAATTTTGGTTGAACTTGAGATGGCATGTATAGGACTACCTCATGTTTGTTGAATATGTTGTAATGTAAGTATGTACGGCCATGCGAAAATGGCTTGAAAAGGAAGCATGAACTTAGACTAATTGTGGTTTGTATATATATATTTGGTGTCATGATGTGGCTATGGCTTGGAATTAGGAATGTTGGTCATATGATCAGCCATTGGTATGGTTAAAATGATCATATATGAACCTATGTATGGCAAGACTAGTTGATTCATGGAGACTACCAAATAGGTAAGCCCTACCTTAAAACAGACGCTGCCAGCTGCAGTGGCGTGAATGTGAAAAATCACTAAAATTCATAGGAATGGAATTAAATAGTGAATAAGCTATGTAAATGAACCTTGATGAGTCTATTTTCTTATGGAAGAAACGAAATGGTCATAGGAGTTACAGGTTAAGAGATATTAAAGCTATTGTGAGACAGGGCCAGAATGGTTTCTGGGTTCCCTGTCGCAACTTTAAAAATTCACTATAAATTATCCAAAAAGAATTAGGAGACATACCTTATATTTACAGATTCCATTTTGTGTCTAGTTTCATTAGAAACAAACGGTACCAGCATTAAAGCCCTGTACAGAGAGATATTCAAGTTATACCGCGTGAAGGTCAGAGCAGTCGATCCCTGTAACATGGGTGACTTTAACTAATAAACTGTACCAATTGGCCCGACCAAAAATTCTAGAAATAAATCATGGATGGATATATGAGTCTAAATTCAGGGAAAATTTACGAAACCAGTTTCCGAGTTTTGAAACTCGAGATATGATTTTTAAGGCGAAAGGACGCAGCTTTTTCCACTGACCGAAATATCCAATGGATGGGCAAAACAAGTGAACTTGGCTTGCTAACCCCTCGTGTCCGACACCGGCGATGGTCTCGGGTTCGGGGTGTTACATCTTCCTTGGCATCCAAGGCAACCCAGACACGAAATCTATAGTAATATGGTCCCATTTCCATTCGGGAACCATCACAGGCTGAAGTAAACCTAAAGGTACCTGGTGTTCGACTTTCACTTGTTGACAAATTAGGCACTTAGAGACAAACTCTGAAATATCCTTTTTCATTATCGACTACCAATACATTTTCTTCAAATCGTTATACATTTTCACACTACTCGGATGGATAGACATACAACTGCTATGTGCCTCATGTAAAATTTTTCGAATAAGCTCATCGTCTTTGGGTACACAAATTCTGTCTCGAAACATTAGATAGCCATCTGAACCAATCCGAAAGTCTGATTCTATACCCGTCTCGCATTGAGTTATCTTAGCTTGCAAT
Source organism: Gossypium arboreum (assembly GCF_025698485.1). Taxonomy (NCBI): domain Eukaryota; kingdom Viridiplantae; phylum Streptophyta; class Magnoliopsida; order Malvales; family Malvaceae; genus Gossypium; species Gossypium arboreum. The sequence goes on from NC_069081.1 coordinate 72,210,637, forward strand.
TCTTTATCACTTTTCTGAGCTTTGCAGATCTCTCATAAAAACATTGGCTTCACTCTCAACTCGACTAAAATTGAACCACCGTCGGTTACTAACAACTGAGTGTTCATAGCCCTTAAGGCAAACAATGACTTCCTACTCAAAGCATCGGCGACCACGTTCGCCTTCCCTGGGTGATAGTCGATCACCAATTCATACTCTTTTATGAGCTCTAGCCATCTCCGTTGGTAAAGGTTCAGTTCCTTTTGAGTCATCAAATACTTTAGACTTTTATGGTCGGTGAATACTCGGCATCTCTCGCCATACAAATGGTGTCCCCAAATCTTCAGTGCGAACACTATGGCGGCTAACTCTAATTCGTGAGTCAGACAGTTTTTCTCATGCGACTTCAGTTGTCTCGCTGCATATACTATTACCTTGCCTCCTTGCATGAGCATGCATCCAAATCCATTCAAGGATGAGTCGCTATACACTACGAATTCTTTTCCCGATTCAGTTGCACTAAAATTGGAGCTTCAGTCAACAACGCCTTTAGTTTCTCGAAACTCTGATGGCATTTTCCATCCATTCGAACTTGACATCTTTCTAAAACAACCTCATCATCGGAGTAGCAATCATGGAGAATCTTTTAATGAATCTTTTGTAGTAACTTTCTAAGCCTAGAAAGTTTCTAATCTCTGATACATTCCTCGGCGGTTTCCACTCAATAATAGCCGAGATCTTACTCGGGTCAACTCTAATTCCATCACCTGACATGATGTGTCATAAGAATTCAACCTCTCGGAGCCAAAAATCACTTTTACTAAACTTGGCATATAACTGCTTATCTCTTAAGTTTGCAAAACAGTTCTCAAATGCTCTACGTGCTCACTCTCATCACGAGAATAAATTAATATATCATCGATAAAAACAACAACGAACTTATCCAAGTACGATCGAAAAATATGATTCATTAAATCCATAAACACGACAGGAGCATTTGTTAAGCCAAAGGGTATGACAAGGAACTCATAGTGCCCGTACCTCGTCTGAAACATGGTTTTCGATACATCTTGCTCCTTAACTCTTAGCTGGTAATAACCAGATCTTAAGCCTATCTTAGAAAACACTGTGGCTCCTTTTAATTGGTCAAACAGATCATCGATCCTTGGCAAAGGATAATTGTTCTTCATAGTCACCTTGTTGAGCTGTCTGTAATCTATACATAACCTCATCGACCCGTCTTTCTTCTTCACAAGAAATACTGGAGCACTATACGAAGAATAGCTCTGTCTTGCAAAACCCTTATCCATTAACTCTTGTAGCTGAACCTTCAACTCTTTTAACTCCAATGGTGCCATCCTATACAGGGAAATCGAAATAGGTGCTGTACCAGGGACCAACTCAATATCAAACCCGACTTCCCTAGTTGAAGGCAATCTGGGAAACTCTTCCAGAAACACATCCAGGTACTTACATACCACAGACACTGACTCAATCTTTACTTCTGACTCTCGGGTATTCAACACAAATGCAAGATAGGACTCATACCCTTTTCTCATGTATTTCTCAACATTCATAGAAGAAATCAGTATAGATAAGCTTTCTGGTTCACCTGATTTAACCCGAACAATATCCTTATTTTCACATTTTAGTTCAATAAACTTACTACCACAGTTTACTAACACGTTGTGAATAGTCAACCAATCTATGCCAGTAATTAGGTCAAATTTATCAAACGGTAGTAGCATGAGGTTAGCAGGAAAATAATGGCCTCTAATCATCAAAGGACATTTTCTACTTACTTTGTAAACTATCACATGCTTACCTAACAGGTTTGATACTTTTATCAAAAATTCTGTAGACTCAACAGTCATCTTCATGCTAGACACCAATTTCACACAAGCATACAAATGGGTAGGCCTCGGATGAATCAAAGCAACAATAAAAATATCGTGAAGAGAAAAAGTAACCGTAATCACATCTGGTGACGATGCCTCTTCGTGAGTGCGAAAGCATAAGTCCTTGTAGGCTCACGGACCTTGGATATCACGGCGGAATCTCTAGGTGCACCTCTATTGCTAGTCTTACTTCCCAGGCTCCTTTATGGTTTACTCCTAAAAGGAGCATTACGCAATCTCACACCTTGATCTCTATCTTTCTTGACCATCTCGGGATAACTACGAATAAAATGGTTTAGCGACCCACGTTTGAAACAACCTCTTTTATTTCCTTGGAAAATCATCGAAATAACGTCTACCGCACTGTGAACATTCTGTTCTGTTCATTCGAGCACTACCAACACTCGTGATAGAAGTGGTTTGAGCTTTAGACACTGTATACTACTTATTCTTATTTTTGCTCGAGAATCCTACTGACGCATTTGATCGAGTAGGAAACTCTCTCGATCTCTTGGATGAGTTCTGAAATGATCTTCCCATTTGTCATTTCTTTGAGTCACGAGACTCGTTATTAGCTTTTCTCTTCTCCTTGACCAACTCTTCTACCTTGGAAGCTCTCTCAACAAGCACCACAAACTCCCTTAACACTAAGATGCCAACTAATAATCAGATGTCTTCGTCCAACCCCTTCTTAAATCTCTTGAACATGATGGCTCCGGTAGATACACACTCCCTAGCGTATTTTTTTAGCCTCACAAACTCACGCTTATACTCTATTATTGTCATTCAGCCTTCCTTCAATTCTAGAAATTCCTTCCTCTTTTGGTCTATAAACCTCTGACTAATTACTTCTTTCAGAATTCCTCTTGGAAAAACTCTCATGTAATCCTTTCCCTTGGTACAACTGACACAAGGGTGTTCCACCATTGGTAGGTTGAGTCTTATAGGAGTGACACAACACACTTCATGCACTCCTCAGGTGTGCAAGACAATTCATCGAATACCCAAATAGTATTTTCTAGCCAAAACTCTGCCTTCATTGGGTCATCATCTATATTCGCTCTAAATTTCTCGGCCCCTTGCTTCCAAATTCTGTCAACTAGAGGGTTTTTCCCTTCTTAACATCTCTACCACTTGGGGAGCTACAGGGGTAGATTAGGGGATTGGAGGGGGTGGAGGAGGTGGAGTGTTTGGATTTGCACGAACAAACTCCGAATACCAAGCATCCATCATATAGAGGTAGGGTTCTCCAGCCCCTCCGCCTTGACACAGTGTCACGGGATCACTCTCGACTGGCGCGGTCCTCTCAGCGGGAGCTGGTGAATTACTCTCGACATCATCCGCCACTGCTCTATTGGGATCCATTTATTATATGAAAAAACAATTTAAATTCGTCAGAAGTCATCGCACCATCATATTACATATATGGCATGTATAGTTAGACTCGTACTCATGCTAGATTAGTCCAAGAATCGAATAAACCATATCTTTGACACAACTAAATGCAACACCCTTTACCCATATCCTATTCCGGGACAGGGTACGAGGCGTCACTGGGCTTAAACACATGCATACAAACATTTTCAGGTCATAAAATTTCGCTCAAATTTAAAACTTTCAAACTTCCTCTTAATGTCCCTAATATGGACCTACGAGGCCTAAAACACTCTTTGGAAATGGTTCAGGAATAAAGCAAGCAATTTAGAAAACTTTAAAAAATTTCAATGCAAACAGGGGCACACGCCCGTGTGGAAGGGCGACACGCGTGTGTGTCCTCTTAACATGGCCATGTTGAAGGCCCATGTAGCTCACTTGGCCTAAACCTATTGAGACACGCCCGTGTTCCTATCCTGTGTCGATTTATTTCTCAATTCGAACCTACAGGGATTTTCATACAGCCTGGCACATGCCCGTGTCCATGGCCCATGTCCCTCACATGGCCATGACACGCCCATGTCTTAGCCCATGTATTAAAACCTTGCCATTCTATTTCTAACGTCATCAACCATTTAGGGGCACATGGCCAAGGCACACACCCGTGTGCTAGGCCATGTGGTGAATTTGATTTCGCATTTAATGTGTAAACATCACACGACCAGGGCACATGCCCATGTTCTCTGGCTGTGTCCTCCACATAATTGAGACACATAGCCGTGTCTCCGCCCGTGTGGTTACTATTGGGTATTCTGTTTTGCCAAATTTAGGTGCAGAGGACACACAGCCTAACTACATGCCCATGGGCAGACTGTGTGTCACACACGGCCTAGACACACGCCCATGTGTCTGCCCATGTGGGCAAAAACAAGGCTATCTACCAAGCCTTTTTGCCACCCTTACTTGCACCAACCTACACAACATCAAACATCTTCGATCCAAGCGTAAACACATAACCAATATAGCTACAACCAACCATCCACACATCAATTCTAAGCTATTTTCTATCACATATAACATCTCTTACTTGTCAATACAAGCCATGCAATAACAACATCCATGGAAATCCTCATCAAATGCATTTAGCAATAATAAATATTAGCCATCATCCATGACCTTATACAAAATGAATCAACCTTCATGACAAGCCAAAATATTTGGTTCAAACAATATGAAACTTAGGAAAAAAGACCAAGTCCCTATACATGCAATACTTAAAATAATAAATCTAACTATACCAAATATTCTGATTGATAGTGTGATCTAGCCTTCGACGTCCTTTGATCCTCGAGTTGGCTTGGCAATACTATAAGAAAATGGAAAGGAAAAGGAGTAAGCATAAAGCTTAGTAAGTTGCATTCAAATAAGAAACAACATCAACCATGCATCTTTAAATACATAGCATATTATAAACTAGCACAACATTTTTTATTTAAAAATGGTAGATTTACTACATATTTACACAGTACAAGTATAAGCCAAAGATTTCAAGATTGTCCCCACAATCATTCTCATAGATATAACTTACTCAATTTCATCCTTACCATTAAGGCATCATAACTAAGCTCATATCTCACGAGTTTCAAGTACGAACCTGTACCACTCACAACATGATTATATCCTTTCATATTGATAAACCGTAATTTATACATATTTTTACGCCATGTTTAACGCATTTTATGGATGATTTCCCATTAGAATTGGTGAATTCAATGCTCCTAATTCTTTAATTTCATGTTTTATACTTAGGAGAGCATAGGAGAGCGAAAGGAATGAGAAACAGGCCAAAAACAGAGAAAATGAGCCAAAGTACGAAATCAACATGGCCTGGACCTCCTCACATGGGCAAACCATATGGTAGGGTCAATTTGGCAGGCTCGAGCACGGCTTGAAGTAATCGCACATGGGCGTGTCCCTGCCGAGCCCAAGTTGAGTCCAATTCGGAAAAGGCTAATTTTAAGGACTCTTAGGCATTTCAAAGCCTATAAATACACCCTAGAGGAAGAAGAAGAGAGGGACACAGAATAGGGAGTAAGGAATTACTCCAAGGAAGCCGATTGATCCATCTCAGAAGCTGGATTCACCATCAAGACTGAAGATCTCTCCTCAATTTCCCCTTCAGGAGTTTTGGGTTTTCTTTATGTTTTTTATTCTTTATTATTCTAAGATGTTTTCTTATTTAGTTATGAACTAAAACCCCTAAATACCTAAAGGGAATGAAACCTAAGACGAATCTTGTTATTATTTTCTGAACTGTATGATAAATATTTAACTTGTTCTTAATTATGTGATCTTAATTCTTGTTTTGATATCCCAGGATACTGATTCAAGATAAGCTCTTATTCACAAGAGGAATAGACCTTGTCTAAGAGTACATTTATCATAATTAAGCGGAGTTCTTTGCGCGCCTAGACATAGGGTGACAAGATTTTGCCAGATTAGGGTGAAACCTAATAAGGGGATCCATAGATCGAGTTAATGCAACCCTAGTGTGTTAATTAGAGAAAGGTCTCAATTATTCATTCTAGGGATTAGACGTTATTAGTCTTGAATAGGGATAATAACATAACTTAGGGATCTCTACGGGACAAGTTAAATGAATAAATCGTCTGATTCGTAGCCAGAGTAATAAGTACAGTCTAGGTGGATTTTTCCTTAAGTATTGTCTTAATTCAATTGATTTTCCCAAAAGCAATTCCCCAATTCTATTCTCTGTGAATTCTTAGTTTAGATAATTAATCAGTTAAAACAAAAACTTCTTTATTCTTAGGCTAGATAATAAAAAGACAGTCATTACTAGTACTTTTAGTTCTTTTGGGTTCGACAATCTGGTCTTGCTAAAACTCTACTACTATTCGATAGGTACACTTGCCTACATCGTGATAATAGTTAGTTTCAAGAATGATTAATTATAAATATTTAAAACCTATCACGAAATCACGCGATCAAGTTTTTGGCGCCGTTGCCGGGGAACTAAGATATTAGGAACGCTCAATTTTTATTAATTTAGCCATTTATTTTTCTTTCAATTTTATTTTATTTTATTTATTATTATTATTATTTATTAATTTACTTTTTTCTTTCTCTTGGTAGGTTTTTATAGTTTATGACTAGAAGAAACCCGTCAGGATCACTACTTTTTGACAAAGAAATCGATCATACAGTTCGCAGAAACCAAAGAAAAATAAGGTGAAGCTTAAAATACATAGAGAACGAGCAAGAGGACGATACTCAACTCCCAACCGAAGAGATGGCTGAAAACCAAGACAATCAGCTACTTCCTACAATTGCGGTTAATCAAAATCCTACTCCACGCACTATGTACGATTATGCTAAACCTTCTTTAACAGGAACTGAATCGAGCATAGTTAGACCTGTTGTAGCTGCAAAAACTTTTGAACTAAAACCTAACACTATTCAAATGATACAACAATTTGTTCGGTTTGATGGTTTGTAGAATGAGGATCCCAATGCTTACTTAAAAACTTCTTAGAACTATGCGATACATTTAAAATTAATGGTGTTTCTGACGATGCCATTCGTCTTCGGTTATTCCCTTTTTTATTGAGGAACAATGCTAAACAGTGGTTGAACTCATTATCACGAGGGTCAATCACTACTTGGGAACAAATGACCAAAAAGTTTCTATAAAAATATTTTTCGCCGGCTAAAACGGCTAAATTACGTAATGATATCTCTTCATTTGTGTAGATGGACTTAGAAACTCTTTACGATGCATGGGAAAGATACAAAGAATTACTGAGAAGGTGCCCTCACCATGGGTTATCGCTTTGGCTACAGGTTCAAATGTTCCATAATGGCCTGAATCTTTCGACTCGACAAATGGTTGATGCAGCTGCTGGTGGAACCATCAATAATAAAACATCTGAAGATGCCTATGAGTTTATAGATGAGATGTCACTGAATAACTATCAGTGGCAAGTCATGAGGACTAAACCAACTAAAATAGCAGGCATTTATAACGTCGATTCGGTTACTATGCTGTCAAATCAGGTAGAACTTCTAAATAAAAAGATTGATGGTTTACTTGGTTCTACTCAGGTACATCTAGTAATGAGGTGCGAAACGAATGGAGGAGGAGAATGCACAGAGTATCAACCCTTCAACCCTAGCATCAAGGAGGAACAAGTCCAATATATGGATAACAATAACCCTCAATCCCAAAATAACCCATATAGTAACACTTACAATGCAGGTTGGAGGAACCACCCCAATTTCTCGTAAGGTGGTCAAGGAAATCAAAGACCACAACATCCTCTGGGTTTTCAACAACCACCCTATCAACAGGAAAAGAAGCTGAACCTTGAAGAGATGCTCTCAAAGTTTATATCGGTATCAGAAACCCATTTTTAGAACACTGAGACAACACTTAAAAATCAACAAGCATCGATCCAATGGCTCGAAACTCAAATAGGCCAGCTTTCCAAACTAATCTCCAAATGACCACAAGGTAGCTTGCCAAGTAATACTGAACCCAACCCAAGGGAACAGGTCAACGCAATTAATATTCAAGATGACGAAGGAGTCATTGCGCCTGAACCAAAACCGAGGCAAGAAATTGTGGTAAGCAAAGGTCAAGGTGAGGTAGGTCATAATAAAAACAAATCAGTGAATTTTGAATATAAACCTCGTGTGCCATACCCCTACGCGACAAGGAAAGACCACTGAGATGAACAATTTGGTAAATTCCTTAAACTCTTAAAAAAAATTACCATTAACTTACCATTTATTGAAGCTCTATCGCAGATGCCAAACGCAATGAAATTTTTAAATGAGCTTTTAGAAAATAAGTGGAAGTTGGACGAGGCATCGCATGTGGAGCTAAACGCAGTGTGCTCAGCTATTCTGCAAAATAAGCTACCAAACAAATTAAAAGATCCAGGGAGTTTTATGATTCCTTGCTTAATCGGTAGTTTAGATGTTAATGATGCATTAGCTGATTTAGGGACTAGTATCAACGTTATGCCTTACAAAATGTTCAAACAGTTAGGTCTTGGGAAACCCAAACAGACTAGGATGAGCATTCAATTAGCAGATAAAACTATAAGATTTCCTAGGGGTATTATTGAAGATGTGCTAGTTAAAATCGATAAATTTATATTTCCCATTGACATCATTATTCTAGACATAAAAGAAGATAGCAACACTGGCCTTTTTTAGCAACTGCTAAAATGATCATTGATGTTGGCACAGGAGAACTCACACTCCGTGTAGGAGACGAAACAATAACCCTTCAAGCTCGAAATTCTGGCGACACATCGAAAATTGAAGGTGATCGTTTAACCCATTCTACTAAAACTAACAATATGATGCCACCTACTTTGCAGGAAATGAGTCTGAAGGAAGTACATGAGCCATTCTCAAGCAGTAGGAGAGGACATATTCATGAACATCGAAGGCTACAAATCGAAGAGCTAGATGAATGGTGAACGCATAAACCGAGAACACCTAACAAACTGAATCTACGACAGAATGAGCTCAATACCTTTCCAAATCAACTTAAGGTTGGAGATAAAATCTTATTAGATGCCACAGATCCCCACATTGTCGCTACTACACCGAATGAAGAAATCAATCTTACGGTACTCAGCATTGTCCCATTCGGTACAGTCGAGGTGAGTCATCCCAAGTTCGGCACTTTTAAGGCAAATAACACCCGTTTGAAACCTTATTTTGATGAGAATAATAGCAGGAATGAGGAGTATAAACTCCTCGAACCACCATGACCATTCAATGGAGTGGTAATTCGAGCTTAGACTATAAATAAGTGCTTCTCGGGAGGCAACCCGAGCACTAACTGTATTAACTTCTTTAAAATTTAGTCTTTAACTCCAAACTTACTAATGGAGCTCTTGAATATAGGTTTTCCACAGAGACACAGCCAAGCACACGGGCGTGCTTAGGGCCTTGTGGAAACAGGGCAACAATTTTTCCAAACACGGGCTACGATAAAACACCACGGTCGTGCGACATGGTCGTGGTCGAGTCTACCAAAACAACACGGGCGTGAGACACGCTCGTGTGGAAGAACCGTGGGTGAACCTGTTAAAACAGCACGGGCGTGCGACACACCCGTGTCTAGCACTCGTGATTGAACCTATTAAATTGACACGGGCGTGGGTCTTTATACACAGGCGTGGTAGAAGCGAACAACACCAGACATGACCGTGCGACACGGCCATGTGCACCCACACGCCCAAGGAACACGAGCGTGGACTAAATGTCAAACACGCCCAAATTCAAAATTTGAGAATCACACGGGCTGAAATTGGGGAACACGGGCGTGTTACCTGGCCGTGTGCCCCAAAATCTATAAATACCCTGTACTATTCATTGTCTTCCCCACTCAAAAACCCTAACCCTAGCTGCTGTAATTCCACACGGCCTCCCTGCCACGCTCGTGCGCCGCTCCCAACTTTATTCTCGATGCCCAATCTCTATCCTTTAGCATTTGTTTACTCCTTTCTCTTTTATTTCACTGATTTATAATGCTATTTATCATAGTAATCTATATTTTTCATGTTATTTTCATCTTCCTATTACACAAATTTCATTTATAGAACAAGTTATCATCTTTTTCATGTTCAAATTCTTACTCATTAAATGATTTATCTACTCTATTTAATTAGTTAGAAGTGAATATTCATGGTTAGGATAGTTGAAATAATCATGCCTTTTGTGTTAGCATTTCTATTCATTCATATAGTATGTTGCATTACATTCTTTGCCATTTTTACTTATATCACCATGCTAATCCACAAAAATAGGTCATTGAACTTATTGTTTTAGTTAAACTTAGTAGTTGTGGATGAACATATTTATGCATTTTTCTTTTCGAATTTAGTCACATTTTTTTTCCTTGTCTACTCATCAAGACAAATTGATCTTTCCACTTGCAGGTATACAATGTCGTCTTCACGTGGTAAAAAGGTCGATGTCCATGCTTCAAAAAAAAGGAAGGGAGCGTCATCTTCCTTGGGTCCTACCGCGAAAGTTCGTCACCCTTTCCTGAGGTTCCCTATTGGGCCCAAGAAGAACTATTCCAAATACTCTGGGCCTGACCTTTAATTACGGGCTGCTGCATCGACTGGGCCGCTGTAGAACAAGTTCAGTTGGCTGATGTAATTTGGGCCCTCCTAACCACAGACCCTTGGGAGCTGTTCTTTGGGATCATCGAGCCAACATACCTCGAGCTCACTATGGAACTATGCTCAACGTTCCATCTTCAGACTGTAATGGCGAACTACGATGATCCCGGCATGGTCTAATTTCGTCTAAGTAGATTAATCCGCCAGATCAACGTCCCAGAATTTGGTACGACACTGGGCTTATATACAGAGGAGTTCAAGGAGGAGAATGAACTACATGCTCTTACTCGCCACATACACTTCTCTCCCTCGAAGTGCTGGCACACTTTGGCTCTTGGCCCTGCCTCCTACAATCCTAGCCGCTCCAAGGTATCAGCTCTCCCACCATCCCTAAGGTACTTACATGCCATTTTGGCTCACACGATAATGGGGAGGCGAGAGAGCACTAGCATCGTCAATACCCATGACGCCTACTTTTTATGGTGTATGTCGCACGGACACGTCATCGACCTTGCAATTCAGCACCAGATGGAGCGGAACAGGAAGGGGGTCATCTCCATTGGCCCCTATGTGACGTGATTGGCTCAACACTTCGGGCTCCTCAGCACCGCAACCCAAGAATCATCCTTAACCCTCATTGGCCGGATGTCTCCACAAGGCATCTCGATCATGCTTAGCATGAGGATGATAGAAAAGTGCCGAGGAACCTACCCTCCTCAATATCGTCTCGCCCAATCTATCGAGGAGGAGGCGTACGAGGACATTCCTGATGATGTCCCTCCACAGTACGAGGACCCACCGACTCAGCCACCACCATCCTCTCGTCCAGTTCATGCAGCGGCTTCATATGCTGACATCTCTGAGTGCCTCACTCGATTCGAGCAGCAGTGCTTTTAACATTTGACAACATTGATACTACTCTATAGCAGATTTGTCAGCACCTCCACATCACATCACCAGTCCCACCTCGCGAACCATCCAGTGATGAATATGTTTAAAAACATTTATTTATTATTTTATGTTTTTAATTTTTAATAAAACTACATTTTATTTTTATTAGATTTTAGAATTTTATTTTTAATTATCACTTTCGGTTATTTCTTTATGAGTAATTATTATTCCTAATATCCCCTAAAAAGTTCCTGATTTTATCACAGTTATGTAGAGCTCTTAAGCTCATCATCGTATAGGAACTAAAAAAACTCCACCGGAAAAGGTTCTCCACGACTACCATGTCCTAATCGGCCACGACCATAGCTACCACTAGATATAATATTCTTTTGGCGTAGGACTTATGGACTAATGAGCCTCTACCACTGCCGGAGTATCCTCCTCCACTCTTTCACCAATTACTCTCCAAAATTCTAGTTCGAGGAATTCATCATACAGGAAGTTTCACTTATCTCCCTATCTTATTTTTATATTCTAATATCTATCTTTGTACATTGAGGGCAATGTACATCTTAAGTGTGGGGGGTATTTATTTCATTATCAGAAAAATCCCTGAATGACTGCCTTGTTCTCTTGAAAAGCTCTCGTATCGTATTTAGGATAAATTTTGATTGATTTATGACGTTGATTGATATATCTTGAATTAAAACATAGGCATTTATGCATTGATTGTTTAAACCTCAAGACATTAGAGAATCAAGCATGATAAGTTGATTTTTAAGAATTTAAAATCTTAGGTTGTTTCCAAAAAGTTTAGGTATTACTTTGAGTTGGAATTCACAAGTTTTAAACATCAAAAAGCCATAATTTTTGTGAGATTTTTGAGCTTTTGAACATCTATTAATTCTTTCATGCTCACTTTTATTATTGTTTTGAGTGCGTCAGTATTGAACTATTATTCTAGAACTTGCTTGATTATGCATGTCAAGACCACACCATTTGATTTGATATGTCAAGATGATAGAGGCACTTAGGATTAACCCACTCATGCCATGAAAAACCTACCTCCACGATTAACCCTTAGTAAACCCCCTTGAGTCTAACAACCCATTTCTTGTATTACCCTTAATATTAACCCTTAACTCATTATTGTTGAAATCCCCTAAATTAATCCCTATTTTTGTCGAGATTTGAGTTGAATAAATTTCTTAGCTATGTCTTGTTCTTAATAGTTAGTCTATGTTATTTAACTTGTTCTTAAAAAAAAAGCATGTATACATATTAATAGTGATCTTCTGTTTGTAAGCTTCAGTATTTAAATTCCATAGTCTGAGAAGGAGTTATGTTGTACGTAAGTGATGATTAAATATTTTTCTAGTTAAGTAAATTTTCAACTCAATCTCGATTCTAACCCGTTCTTTTAGCTTGTGACCATACCCCCTAACCAAGCCTCATTACAACCCTCTAAAGACCTTTTGATTGATGTATCATCTTAAATTATAGTGGTAGAGATTTGATTTTCTTGCAAGCCTATGGTAATGACTTTTCATTATTGACTGTTGAGTGCTTCATTTATTTTCCTTAAACACCTCGAGTGATTTGAGTGAATATTTAGTGAGGATGTGAAACTTTGTGATATTCTAAATCAAAGGTAACTACTTAGATGAGGGGAGACACCTATATTTGCATGATTAAATACTCAACTTGGAATGTTTGAAACTTTTATGTTCTTTTAGTTGAATTCTCAATGTATGATTACCTATAGATTATTTTAAGATTTTATAGATAGAAATTATAAGTTGAGAAGAATTTATTTTCATTATGAGTTGAGAATGTTGCTTGAGGACAAGCAAATGCTTAAGTGTGGGGGTATTTAATAAACCGTAATTTACACATATTTTTGCCCCATGTTTAACAAATTTTATGGATGATTTCCCATTAGAATTGGTGAATTTGATGCTCCTAATTCTTTAATTTCATGTTTTATACTTAGGAGAGCATAGGAGAGTGAAAAGAATGAGAAACGGGCCAAAAACGGAGAAAATGGGCCAAAGTACGAAATCAATACGACCTGGACCTCCTCACACGGGCAGACCACATGACCGTGTCAATTTGGCAAGCTCGAGCACGGCCTGAAGTAATCGCACACAGGCGTGTCACACGGGCGTGTCCCTGCCAAGCCCAAGTTGAGTCCAATTCGAAAAAGGCTAATTTTGAGGGCTCTTAAGCATTCCAAAGCCTATAAATACACCCTAGAGGAGGAAGGAAAGGGGGGCACAGAATAGGGAGTAAGGAATTACTCCAAGGAAGCCAATTGATCCATCTCAGAAGCTGAATTCACCATCAAGATTGAAGTTCTCTCCCCGATTTCCCTTGCTGGAGTTTTGGGTTTTCTTTATGTTTTGTATTCTTTATTATTCTGAGAGTTTTCTTATTTAGTTATGAACTAAAACCCCTAAATACCTAAGGGGAATGAAACCTAAGACGAAACTTGTTCTTAATTAAGAGTTCTTAATTCTTTTTTTGATATCCCAGGATACTGATTCAAGATAAGCTCTTATTCAGAAGAGGAATGACCCTGTCTAAGAGTACATTTTTCATAATTAAGCGGAGTTGTTTGTGCGCCTAGACATAGGGTGACAAGATTTTTCCAGATTAGGGTGAAACCTAATAAGGGGATCCATAGATCGAGTTAATGCAACCCTAGGGTGTTAATTAGAGAAAGGTCTCAATTATTCAATCTAGAGATTAGACATTATTAGTCTCGAATAGGGATAATAACATAACTTAGGGATCTCTACGGGACAAGTTAAATGAATAAATCATCCGATTCAGAGCCAGAATAACAAGTACAACGTAAGTGGATTTTTCCTCAGGTATTGTGTTAATTCAATCAATTTTCCCAAAAGCAATTCCCCAATTCTATTCTCTGTGAATTCTTATTTTAGATAATTAGTTGGTTAAAACAAAAACCTGTTTATTCTTAGGCTAGAGAATAAAAAGACAGTCATTACTAGTACTTTTAGTTCCTTTGGGTTTGACAATCTGGTCTTGCTAAAACTATACTACTGTTCGATAGGTACACTTGCCTACATTGCGATAATAGTTTGTTTGAAGAACGATTAATTATAAATATTTAAAACCTATCACGAAATCACGCGATCACATATCTTTTTCATAAGCTGAAAATAACCAGTGGAACCATTTGGAATACTAAAGGACACTGATAAGCCTTACACAAGATGGTAAATTGCCGATGCCATGTCCCAGGCATGGTCTTACATTGGCTCTCATAATGTGGTGATGCCATGTCCTAGACATGGTCTTACACTAGCATACATATCAACACCAATGCCATGCCCCAGATATGGTCTTACACTGACTCTCATAATGTGGCTAATGCCATGTTCCAGACATGGTCTTACACTAGCATACATATCAATGCCGATGCCATGTTTTAGACATGGTCCTACACTGGCTCTCATAATGTAGCCGATGCCATGTCCCAAACATGGTCTTACAGTAGAACACATACCAATACCGATGCCATGTCCCAGACATAGTCTTACACTAGCACACATATCAACCAATTGTCATGGCATGGATATCCAATCTATTCCTAAGGTTCAACTGGGAGTTTTTACTACATCAAGTATCTTTGTACATGTTTGTAACATTAATTAAACAACTCATTAAACATTGATTATGAATTGCATAATGAAAAATTTTATTTATGCAATCATCACATTAAATCAAGAGATTCCAAAATTCCTACTTTGGAAAAATGACCGTTTACCCTTAGACTTTCACAAAGTTACTATTTTGCCCCTAGACTCGTAAAACTATTTTAATCAAATTTCCTCATGTAAAAAGCCTAGTTGAACCTTTATTACTTTATAGAAACTCAAAATTTTCAATTAATTCACACATTTACAACCTACTTTGTAAACTTCACAAAATGGTCATTTTAGGTGTTTTCGTGAAAACCCCTTTCACTAAAGTTATTTATTTAACAACCATGATTCATTTTCTTCCATAAATACTCAGAAAACATCACAAATCCTCTCATGTTAAATCTCTAGATTATCAACCATTTTGAAAATAGTCCATTCATTAGCTAGATTAAGCTATAAGGGTTCCAAAAATACAAAAATTAACAAAAATGACCATCAAAATCACTTACTTGGAAGGGATAGAAGTTTCTAAAATTTTGAGCTCTTAAAAATCCCTTCTTTTCTGAAACTTTCGGTGGATGAGAAAGGAAAATGAAAAAGATGATAGCTAGCCTTTTAGGTTAATACTTTATTATCAATTAAGTCACTTGATATTTAACCATTCCATGAATTAAGGCTCCATGTCCAGCCACTAAAAAATTTGTGGTCTATTTACTCACTAAGGAAATCTAATTTAATGTTTCATAGCCATTTAACACTTCCAGCTAGTAAAACAAATCTTTCGCACTTTATGCGATTTAGTCCTTTTTCGAAATTAAGCAAGTAATCTCTAAAATTAGTTCACAAAAATTTTCATGCAATCATATAATCATGCTTTAACTCATAAATAATATTAAAAATAATTTCTCTGGCCTCGGATTAGTGGTTCTGAAACCACTGTTCTGACTAGCCCTAAAATTAGGCTGTTACATACTTGGTTTAGTCCTGAACTACACCCGATGTACGTCTCGGGTCTCGTAGGCCCATATAAGGGACAATTTGCATATGTATGAATGAATTTAGTTTGAACAAAATTTTACAGCCCTATTTTGTATGTTTGCTAGTGTTTAAGTCTAGTAATGCCTCGTATTCTCTCTCAGAGTTAGACACGGGTAAGGGGTGTGACATTTAGTGGTATCAAAGCTACATTTTAGTAGTTTCCCAGACTAACGTAGTATGTGTATGAGTCTAGCTATACATGCCATAACTGAATTATGATAGTGTGACAACTCTTGACCTTTTTAACTGTGTTTTTCATATAGTAATGGATCCCAATCGAGCTGAAGCTGATGACGTAGAAAGTAATGCGTCGGCTCCCGCTCAAGGGGCAGGGCCAGTTGAGTGTAGACTCGTGACCATGAGTCAGGGAAGAGGAGAAGAGGCTAAGGAAGCCTTTCTTCACATGATGAATGCTTGGTATATGAAGTTTATTCAAACGAACCCGAATGTTCAACCCCCTCCACCCCCTCAAAATCCTCAACCCATACCACTAGTGCCATAAGGTATGGACTTTATGAGATTTCATAGAACCCCTGTTGTTAAGATTCAGAAACAAGGGGTGGAAGAGCTCAGAGCAAATGCCGAAGATGATGCTGAGAAAGCAGAATTTTGGCTTGAGAATTCGATAAGGGCATTTGTGGTACCTCAAAAAGAGGGTCACATGGGAAATCTTCCAAGAAGAATTTTGAAAAAAGTACATCAGTGAATGATTCATTAACCAGAAGCATAAGGAATTTTTAGAATTGAAACAAGGCTGCATGTCGGTGATCGAGTATGAGAGAGAGTTTGTCCGACTCAGTAAATATGCTCAGGAGTATGTATCTTCCGAGGCTAAAATGTGTATAAGGTTTGAAGACAAACTCAATAAGGATATTAGAGTTTTAGTGGGTATTCTTGAGTTGAAGGAATTTGTTGTGCTCATTGATCGGGCTTGTAAAGTTGAGGAATTGACCAAGGAAAAGACAAAAGCCGAGGCTGAGGCTAAATATATAAGAAAGAGGCCAATGAGCAAGTCATTCCCCTCTCAGACTAAGAAATCCAGATGTAACACCCCGTACCTGAGTCCGTTACCGAAGTCGAACACAAGGTGCACACAGACTTAACTTAATCATTTCACAGTCCATTTAAAATTTTCCAGACGAGCTGGTTACTGCATCACTGTCACCTTAAAAATCATATCTTGAGTTTCAAAGCTCGAAAATCAGTTTCGTAATTTTTCTCTGAAATTAGACTCATATTTCCATCTACTTATTTTTTTCTAGAATTTTTGGTCAGGCCAATTAGTACAGTTTATTAGTTAAAGTCTCCCCTGTTACAGGGATCGACTACACTGACCTTCGCGCATTACAACTTGGATATCTCCCTGTACAGGGCTTCAATAATTATGCCGTTTGTTTCTATAGAAACTAGACTCAAAGAGGAATCTGTAAATATATAGTATGACTCCTAATTATCTCTGGTTAATTTATAATGAATTTCCAAAGTCGGAATAGGGGATCCAGAAACCGTTCTGGCCATGTTTCACGAGAACTTTAATATCTCTTAACATATAACTCATATGACCGTTTCGTTTCTTCCATATGAAAGTAGATTCATCAAAGTTAATTTACATAATTTATTCACTATTTAATTCCATTACTACAATTTTTAGTTATTTTTCAAAGCCACACCACTGCTACTGTCAGCATCTGTTTTCAAGGTAAACTTTACCTATTTCGTGGTTTCCATGGACCAACTAGAGTTTTGTCATACATAGGTCCACATATAATCATATTTAGCCATTCCAATGGCTGATCATTTGCCCAAAAATTCCATTCCAGTCCATAGTCATATCATGAAACCATACATATATACATAAACACAAATGGTCTAATGCCATACTCCACTTTTACGAGCCATTTTCGCATGGCTGTACACACATACATCACAAAACGTACTTGAAAAAAAACAGCAAAGGGTAGTCCTATACATGCCATATCCAGAGTTCAACTAAAAGAGTACCAAAAGGGCTTTGATAGTGTGGATGACTTCGACTTCGATGATCCCGAATCCGATAGCTAACGAGCAAAATCTATAAAACAGAGAGCCAAAGCAACGGGGTAAGCATTTTAATGCTTAGTAAGTCTCAAGTAATGAAATCAGCTTTGACTAAAGTATTGCATTCACATAGCTAAATGAATCACTTTAGTAATACACATTCTCATAATCATACTTACTTCACACCTCATCAACATATACACACACAAGTATCAACCTATCTAAGAGCCAAAAGTTCGTTAGTCGATTGAACGAATACTATTTCAAACGAATCAACTTTTCCGATGCACATGCAAACATACCTTATCGTTCGGGTTTTTCGAGCGTATTAATTGAATTTATTGCAGCACAAAACGCTCAGCTTCAAACCAAGTTTCTTCGGGATTTAGCCGGATATAACCACAAGCAAAATTGCCTTCGGGTCTTAACCCGGATTTGGTAACTTGCACAAATGCCTTCGGGTCTTAGCCCGGATATAACAACTCGCACGAATGCCTTCGAGTCTTAGCCTGGCTATAGCAACTCGCACAAATGCCTTCGGGTCTTAACCTGGATATAATCACTAGCATAAATGCCTTCGGGGCTTAGCCCGGGTATCATTCAATTGCTCACGCACACATATATCAAAAATCACGACACGTCCATATTTCATTTTCGTTACTAAGGCACAAACACAAAACATTTATCAAACCTTTCCAATTTCGGCTCAATAGCCACACACAAAGAGATTGATTTCAATTGACTTTACAACGTAGTCCCTACGCACATTCGGCTATCCGCCATAATATGACAAATCATTTCGATATAATACAAGTAGGATCATTACTCAAAGACTTACCTCGGACGTGGTCGAGCGATTTCGAGGGCTATTCGACTACTTTTTCCTTCCCTTTATCGAATTTAGCTCCCCTTTGCTCTTGAGCTTAATTTAACAAATAAATTGATTTAATCATTTGAGCATCGAAAAGAGGAATTCAAGGTACTTAGCCCACATATATTCATTAGACCTTAAAGTCACATATGTACGGAAATCACGAATCAAACTCAACACATTAGTTAGTACTCTTCCTTAGCCGAATTTTCTAAGTCAAGATAAAGCCTTCAACATGCTTACTCATGGCCGAACAACACATCAACCTAGGTACTCATTCATGTGGCCGATTATGCATGTTGGTGTTGAGGCCAATTACATGTTTAATACCACACATGAATGGCATACATTTTACTAACTAATGCATTACATATTGTAGCTCAATACACATCTATCATTTACTTCATAACCGAAACATCATCACAAGCAAATATATACCTTGAAATAGTATATATGTGATACCAATACATCATGTGCAAACATATATACATGTAAGTGCAAGGGCCAAATCTCAAGTTGCTTATACCCAAATATAAACATATATCCAAAGCTCAAATCTTACCTACCATGCAATATGCATAAATCATACTTATGGATATACCATGGCCGAATACACCACAACACCATACCGTTTCAATTTTGGTCATGGTTAAACAAAGAACTTAATGTCTCACTCAAAAAAAATGCTAAAAGAAAATCCAAGAGTCCTCAATCCACCATCACATGTACCATTATCAAGCTTCATATTTAGCATGCAACGGCATTAACACAACATCCACCTTGGCCGAATATCATCCCATGACATCGCAAAGATTTGAACCATGGACTAATTAGAACTCAAGCTAGCAACTAAAAACATGCATGAATCTCATGGAACACCATCAAACATACCTTAACTTAGATGCAAATATGGCCGAATATCTTCAACCTTTCTCCTTTCAAACCGGCCAAGAAGAACCAAAGGATGAAGCTTTTCTTTTCTCTTTGTATTTTCTTCCTAGTTTTGGCTCCAAGAAAGGATGAACAAATTTTTTTTTCTTTCTTTCTCTTCAACTCACGGCAATTGGGGGGGGGGATCACACACCTTCTCTCTTTTCCTTTTTTTTTTCATTTCTTTATTCCTCACCTTAGTTTAATATTTCCTCCCATATTGCACCAACAAAACATGTCTATGACATGTTTTGCCCATCCTCCCTTGTCATGGCCGGCCACCACTTATAAAAAGAGGGGTATTTGACATGCAAGACCATTGTTTTGCATGCATGCTTTAATTAGTCATCACACATTTCCTTATCCTACTTTCAAAGTTTACTACTAGGTCCTTTTTAGTGAAATTCACATTTATAACCCTAAATCAAATCATCAAAATGTCACACACAATTAACACATATCATAGGCATCAAAATGAATATTAAATTATTTTTATGCCTCGGTTTTGTGGTCCCAAACCACATTCGACTAGGGTCGTTTTAAGGCCTGTCACAACTCTCCCCCACTTAAGAAATTTTCGTCCCCGAAAATCTTACCGGTAAATAGGTTTGGGTATCGCTCTTTCATAGAGTCCTCGGGTTCCCAAGTAGCTTCTTCTATCCCGTGTTTGAGCCATAACACCTTCACTAGCGGAACCCTTTTGTTTCGCAACTCTTTCACTTCACGTGCTAGGATACGAATCGGTTCTTCTTCATAACTCATATTGGCTTGAATTTCAACCTCTGATGGACTAACTACGTGCGATGGATCAGATCTATAGCGTCGAAGCATCGAAACATGAAAGACATCGTGAATCTTTTCGAGTTCAGGGGGAAAAATCAAACGATATGCAACTGGACCGACTCGTTCGGATATCTCATATGGCCCGATGAACCTCGGACTCAATTTTCCCTTGCGCCCAATTCTGAGTATCTTTTTCCAAGGCAAAACTTTAAGAAACACTTTATCTCCCACCTGATACTCAATGTCTTTTCATTTCAGATCCGCATACGACTTCTGACGATCGGTGGCTATCTTCAGATTTTCACAGATTACTTTTACTTTCTGTTGAGCATCTTTAATCAAATCCACTCCGAAAATTTTGCTTTCACCGAGCTCGGTCCAAAACAATGGTGTACGGCATTTACGCCCGTACAAGGCCTCGTAAGGCGCCATCTTAATACTTGATTGAAAACTATTGTTGTAAGTGAATTCAATCAAAGGTAAATACCGTTCCCATGAACCACTGAACTCGAGGATGCAACATCTCAACATATCCTCAAGTATCTGAATTATCCGCTCGGATTGACCATCGGTTTGGGGGTGAAAGGCGGTGCTGAAATGCAACTTGGTACCCAAAGCTTCTTGCAATTTCTTCCAAAATCGCGAGGTGAATCTCAGATCTCTATCCGACACAACAGAAATCGGTACCCCGTGTAATCTCACAATTTGAGAAATGTACAATTCAGCTAGTTTATCCAATGAAAAATCCGTATGCACGGGGATAAAGTGAGCCGACTTAGTCAGTCTATCAACAATAACCCAAATCGCATCCTTCTTACTTGCTGACAATGGCAGTCCGGACACAAAGTCTATTGTGACTCGATCCCATTTCCACTCGGGTATCTTGATCGGTCAAGTAATCTCAAGGCACTTGATGTTCCGCTTTCACTTGTTGACATATTAAACATCTCAAACAAAGTCGAGATGTCTCGTTTCATACAATGCCACCAAAACCGACGTTTCAAATCGTTGTACATCTTCGTACTCCCGGTGAATTGACATTCGGCTACAATGGGCTTCGCTCGAATCATCGAAATGAGTTCAATTCCTTGGAACACACAAACGACTTTTGAACCTCAAACAATCATCATCATCAATTTGAAACTCCGATTCCTTGTTCGGAACACACTCAGCCCGTTTTGCAACCAATTCATCATCAACTTTCTGGGCTTCACGAATTTGATGAATCAATAATAGTTTGACTTTTAATTCGCTACTAACACATTGCGGGTAGAATGCATAAGTGTACATTCATCGCCAAAGCTTAACAAAGTGATTTCGACTTAAGGCGTCCGCAACCACATTAGCCTTCCCGGTGATAATCAATGACCAGCTCATAATCTTTCAACAACTCAAGCCAACGCTTTGTCGAGATTCAAGTCTCTTTGATTCATCAAATATTTGAGACTTTTGTGATCCGAAAATACATGGCACTTCTCACCAAATAAGTAATGTCGCCATATTTTCAAGGCGAATACGATGGCGCTAATTCGAGATCATGGGTCGGATAATTCTTCTCATGTGGCTTTAATTGTCTCGACGATAGGCCACAACTCGACCTTCTTGCATCAATACGCAACCTAACCCAAGTAGGGAGGCGTCGCTATAGATGACAAACTCCTTGCCCGATTCGGTTGCACTAAAATTGAGCTTCCGTCAAATAAGTTTTCGTTGATCAAAACTTTTCGACATTTTTCCGTCCATTCAACTTAACATCTTTTTGAAGTAGCTTCGTCATGGGCGTGGCTATCATCGAGAATCCTTTTACAAACCGCTCGGTAGTAAGCAAGTCCCAAAAAGCTCGAACCTCAAGAATATTTCTTGGAGGCTTCCAGTTAAGTATGGCTAAAATTTTGCTCGGTCGACTCGAATACCCGATGCAGATACCACATGACCCAAGAAGCTAATCTCTCTTAACCAGAACTCACACTTGCTGAACTTAGCATACAACTGCTTCTCTCGTAAAATTTGCAACACTAATCTCAGGTGTTCAGCATGTTCGGTCTCATCTCTTGAATAGACCAAGATGTCATCAATGAACACAACTACGAACCGATCCAAATATGGTCTGAAGATCCGATTCATCAAATCCATAAATACCGCAGGGGCATTAGTGAGCCCAAACGGCATCACTAAGAACTCGTAGTGACCATATCTCGTTCTGAAGGCGGTTTTGGGTATGTCCGAATCTCGAATTCGCAACTGATAATAGCCCGATCTCAAATCTATCTTTGAAAACACTGAGGCTCCCTTTAGTTGATCAAACAAATCATCAATACGCGGTAACGGATATTTATTCTTTATCGTCACTTTATTCAGCTGACGATAGTCAATGCACAACCTCATGGTTTCGTCCTTCTTTTTCACAAACAATACTGGTGCACCCCAAGGTGAGAAACTTGGTCGAGCGAAACCTCTATCCGTCAATTCTTGCAACTGAGCTTTCAACTCCTTTAACTCGGTTGGTGCCATACGATACGGAGCTATCGAAATTGGCGTAGTCCCCAGACAAGCTCAATACCAAACTCTATCTCCGAACAGTGGCAAACCCGGTAATTCTTCAGAAAAACATCCGGTATTCACAAACCACCGCATGATTTGGGTTTTATTTCTAACTCCTTATCATCAAGTACATACGCAAGGTATGCTTCGCACCTCTTTCTTACATATTTCTGGGCCAACATTGATGATATTACAGCTGGCAACCCCTTTAAGTCCGTAGACTCAACTCGGATCATCTCGTTATTTACGCACCTCAAATCAATAGTCTTGCTTTTGCAATTCACAACCGCATCATGCACGGTCAACCAATCCAACCCAAGAATAACATCAAATTCATCGAATGGCAAAAGCATCAAGTCCACCGGAAAACAGGAACCTCGATTTACTAGGGGACATTTCTTACACACTTTGTCGACCAGCACGTAACGACCTAAGGGATTTGACACCCGAATTACGAACTCAGTAGACTCAATAGGTAAAGTCTTACTGGATGCTAAGGTTTCGCATATATAAGAGTGAGTAGAACCAGGGTCAATTAAAGCAATCACATTAGTATCAAAGAGAGTGAAAGTACCGGTAATAACATCTGGCGAGGAAGCATCCTCGCGTGCGCGTATTGCATAAGCCCTAGCAGGAGCACGAGCCTCAGATCTAGTCGTAGCATCTCTAGATCCTCTTTGACCACCACTAGCATTGCCCGTATTTCTAGATGGTCTACCTCAAGCAGTGGTAGCAGCCGGTTTCCCACTCTGATCTACATTCTGTTCAGACAACCTCGGGCAATCTTTAATGAAGTGGTCAACTGATCCGCACTTGTAACAGAGCGGTCACGGAATCTACAACTTCCGAATGCCATTTGCCACAATGTCGACACTCGCTCTATCTCGACGCTCATTCCCAACACCGGTAATCAAGTGCCTCGTGTACCCATTGTGGGGTCGATCACGATCTCGCCTAAAAGGCCCAAAGTGCCTCTAGACCGCCCACATCATCACGAAATTTCTTCGATGCTGTTGAAGAGACTTTCCGAGGATCTTTTACTTAAACTCTCCAGTTCCCACATCAACTTTTTGTTTTTCTTTTCTAAGCTCTTTGGCTTTACAAGCTCGCTCGACAAGTACTACGAACTCTCGTATTTCAAGAATGCCAACGAACATTTTTATATCTTCATTCAGCCCATCCTCGAAGCGTTTACACATGACAGCCTCGGACGAAATACATTCCCGAGCGTATCTACTAAGTCTAACAAATTTTCGTCAGAATCGATGAATCGACATAGAACCTTGCTTAAGCTCAAGAAATTCCTTCCTTTTTGATCAACAAATCTCGATCGATATACTTTTTCCAAACTCGGTTTGGAAAAACTCCCAAGTTACTTACTCTCGGGCACAAACAAGTCGAGTACTCCACCAATAGTAGGCGTAATCGCGTAGCAAGGAGATAGTACACTTTAGGCATTCATCGGTGTACAAGATAGCTCATCGAAACCGGATAGTGTTGTCCAACCAAAATTCAGCTTGCTCGGCATCGCCGCTATCCGTAGCTTTAAATTCAGAGCCCCATGTTTTCGGATTCATCAACTGGGGCTTATTCGACCTTATTTGGTCGGGCCATCGGAGGCATTGTAGGTGCGGGGTGTGTTTGTTGGGAATGGAGGTTGTGGAGCAGTCGAATTAGTTCGAATGTATTGGTTGAACCAATCATTCATCACGCTATAAAAGGCTTGCCTAGCCTCATCATTCGGATTGCTGGCAATAGGTTGAGAGTCCGCCGCCCCGTCCCTTGTAAAGGGAGCAGCGCCACACTCTCCACATCATCGCCTATCGCCGGTTGAGATCGGGATCCATTACTATAAATAAACACAAATTCAAATGTCAGAAATCACCACACTATCAATTAATCACATAATGGCATGTATAGCTAGACCCAAACGTATTACGGTAGTCCTAGAATCGACTAAACCGTAGCTCTGATACCAATAAAATTGTAACACCTGCACCGAGTCCGTTACCGGAGTCGAACACAAGGTGCACACAGACTTAACTTAATCATTTCACAATCCATTTAAAATTTTCCAGACGAGCTGGTTACTGTGTCACTGTCACCTTAAAAATCATATCTTAAGTTTCAAAGCTCGAAAATCAGTTTCGTAATTTTTCTCTGAAATTAGACTCATATGTACATCTACTTATTTTTTTCTAGAAGTTTTGGTTGGGCCAATTAGTACAGTTTATTAGTTAAAATCTCCCCTGTTACAGGGATCGACTCCACTGACCTTCGCGCATTACAACTTGGATATCTCCCTGTACAGGGCTTCAATACTGATGCCGTTTCTTTCTATAGAAACTAGACTCAAAGAGGAATCTGTAAATATATAGCATGACTCCTAATTATCTCTGGTTAATTTATAATGAATTTCCAAAGTCGGAACAGGGGATCCAGAAACCGTTCTGGCCATGTTTCACGAGAACTTTAATATCTCTTAACATATAACTCATATGACTGTTTCGTTTCTTCCATATGAAAGTAGATTCATCAAAGTTAATTTACATAATTTATTCACTATTTAATTCAATTACTACAATTTTTAGTTATTTTTCAAAGCCACACCACTGCTGCTGTCAGCATCTGTTTTCAAGGTAAACTTTACCTATTTCGTGGTTTCCATGGACCAACTAGAGTTTTGTCATACATAGGTCCACATATAATCATATTTAGCCATTCCAATGGCTGATCATTTGCCCAACAATTCCATTCCAGTCCATAGTCATATCATGAAACCATACATATATACATAAACACAAATGGTCTAATGCCATACTCCACTTTTACGAGCCATTTTCGCATGGCTGTACACACATACATCACAAAACGTACTTGAAAAAAAACAGCAAAGGGTAGTCCTATACATGCCATATCCAGAATTCAACTAAAAGAGTACCAAAAGGGCTTTGATAGTGTGGATGACTTCGACTTCGATGATCCCGAATCCGATAGCTAACGAGCAAAATCTATAAAACAGAGAGCCAAAGCAACGGGGTAAGCATTTTAATGCTTAGTAAGTCTCAAGTAATGAAATCAGCTTTGACTAAAGTATTGCATTCACATAGCTAAATGAATCACTTTAGTAATACACATTCTCATAATCATACTTACTTCACACCTCATCAACATATACACACACAAGGTATCAACCTATCTAAGAGCCAAAAGTTCGTTAGTCGATTGAACGAATACTATTTCAAACGAATCAACTTTTTCGATGCACATGCAAACATACCTTATCGTTCGGGTTTTTCGAGCGTATTAATTGAATTTATTGCAGCACAAAACGCTCAGCTTCAAACCAAGTTTCTTCGGAATTTAGCCGGATATAACCACAAGCACAATTGCCTTCGGGTCTTAACCCGGATTTGGTAACTTGCACAAATGCCTTCGGGTCTTACCCCAGATATAACAACTCGCACGAATGCCTTCGGGTCTTAGCCCGGGTATAGCAACTAGCACAAATGCCTTCGGGTCTTAACCCGGATATAATCACTAGCATAAATGCCTTTGGGGCTTAGCCCGGGTATCATTCAATTGCTCACGCACACATATATCAAAAATCACGACACGTCCATATTTCATTTTAGCATTAAGGCTCAAACACAAAACATTTATCAAACCTTTCCAATTTCGGCTCAATAGCCACACACAAAGAGCATGATTTCCATTGACTTTACAACGTAGTCCCTACGCACATTCGGCTATCCGCCATAATATGACAAATCATTTCGATATAATACAAGTAGGATCATTACTCGAAGACTTACCTCAGCTGTGGTCGAGCGATTTCGACGGCTATTCGACTACTTTTTCCTTCCCTTTATCGGATTTAGCTCCCCTTTGCTCTTGAGCTTAATTTAACAAATAAATTGATTTAATCATTTGAGCATCGAAAAGAGGAATTCAAGGTACTTAGCCCACATATATTCATTAGACCTTAAAGTCACATATGTACGGAAATCACGAATCAAACTCAACACATTAGTTAGTACTCTTCCTTAGTCAATTTTCTAAGTCAAGATAAAGCCTTCAACATGCTTACTCATGGCCGAACAACACATCAACCTAGGTACTCATTCATGTGGCCGATTATGCATGTTGGTGTTGAGGCCAATTACATGTTTAATACCACACATGAATGGCATACATTTTACTAACTAATGCATTACATATTGTAGCTCAATACACATCTATCATTTACTTCATAACCAAACATCATCACAAGCAAATATATACCTTGAAATAGTATATATGTGATACCAATACATCATGTGCAAACATATATACATGTAAGTGCAAGGGCCGAATCTCAAGTTGCTTATACCCAAATATAAACATATATCCAAAGCTCAAATCTTACCTACCATGCAATATGCATAAATCATACTTATGGATATACCATGGCCGAATACACCACAACACCATACCGTTTCAATTTTGGTCATGGTTAAACAAAGAACTTAATGTCTCACTCAAAAAATATGCTAAAAGAAAATCCAAGAGTCCTCAATCCACCATCACATGTACCATTATCAAGCTTCATATTTAGCATGCAACGGCATTAGCACAACATCCACCTTGGCCGAACCCATGACATAGCAAAGATTTGAACCATGGACTAATTAGAACTCAAGCTAGCAACTAAAAACATGCATGAATCTCATGGAACACCATCAAACATACCTTAACTTAGATGCAAATATGGCCGAATATCTTCAACCTTTCTCCTTTCAAACCGGCCAAGAAGAACCAAAGGATGAAGCTTTTCTTTTCTCTTTGTATTTTCTTCCTAGTTTTGGCTCAAAGAAAGGATGAACAAATTTTTTTTTTCTTTCTTTCTCTTCAACTCACGGCAATTGGGGGAATTACACACCTTCTCTCTTTTTCTTTTTTTTTTTCATTTCTTTATTCCTCACCTTAGTTTAATATTTCCTCCCATATTGCACCAACAAAACATGTCTATGACATGTTTTGCCCATCCTCCCTTGTCATGGCCGGCCACCACTTATAAAAGAGGGTATTTGACATGCAAGACCATTGTTTTGCATGCATGCTTTAATTAGTCATCACACATTTCCTATCCTACTTTCAAAGTTTACTACTAGGTCCTTTTTAGTGAAATTCACATTTATAACCCTAAATCAAATCATCAAAAATGTCACACACTTAATTAACACATATCATAGGCATCAAAATGAATATTAAATTATTTTTATGCCTCGGTTTTGTGGTCCCGAAACCACATTCCGACTAGGGTCGTTTTAAGGCTATCACACCAGAGATATGTATTCTTGCTCTCATGTTTCGACCGGGCATTTGCACGAAAATAGTAGGAAGCAACATTTGAGTTGTAAATCTCATGCTACATCTATGGCTAGTGTGGGTAACGCTAGACCTTTTAAACCCGAGTGCCAACAATGCGGTAGACATCATCTGGGTGTGTGTAGGATGAACGACGGATCCTATCTTAGATGTGGTTCTCAAGACCACTATATCAAGGACTACCCCGAGATGATTGAGAAAGAAAAATTTCAAAGTACAAAGCCGAATAGTATGGCTACAAAGGCGAGACCCTCAAGAAATGCCAATAATGGGGCTAGTAGCAAAGTGTAGAAAGGGATACAGCGGTGAGATCCGGAGCTAGAGCTCCAGCTAAAGACTATGCCATACGTGCGCGTGAGGACGCATCTTCTCTTGATGTGATCAGTGGTACTTTTTGTGACACCCCTAATTTCACCCTAGTGGAAAAATGGTTTCGGGACCACAAGACCGAGTCATAAAAATAATTAGCTGTCATATTTGATGCTCATTATATGTACATATGCATGTGTGAAAATTTCATGTTTGAATTTTGTTAATTGTGAGTGAATTTTATTAAATAGGACTTATGTGAGAAAATTTAGGAATGTGCTAGACAAATGTAAGTGGCCTATTTATGCATGTTGCAAAATAATTGTACTTGCATGTCAAATTCCCCACTCTAGAGGAAGTGGCCGGCCATGATGGTATGGGATACAAAAAAATATGCATTTTGTATTAATATTATAATGACTACATGGTTTTATAATAGGAAATAAGTATTAGAAAAAAAAAAGAAAAGAAAAGAAAGCCATACATTCTCACCTTGTTCTTGCCGAATGTTGGAGAACGAAAGAAGAAATATGCTTTGAGGATTTCAGCAAGATAGCAAGCTAAAAATCCAAGGTATGTGCATTGGGTCATAGAGAAAATTGAATCAAAAATTGGTTGATCTTTGTCCTCCATTGCCGTAGCCTAAAGGGAGGGAGAGGAAAGTTTAGTTGCTTTGATTTTTGGCTTAGAAGATGGCTAGAGTAAGGTATGTGTTGAACGATTCTTGAAAATATATGCATGTTTGAGATGATTAGTTCAAACTCTACTTGTTCCATAGATTAAACTTAGAATTTTGAGGTTTGAGATTCGGTCAATAAGCTTGAAACTCATAGTAGTTTGTTTTGGTAAGCTTGGTATATGGATGTTATATGTTTTGGTATTAGATGGGAAATGGTTGATGTAATGATCATTATGTGTATACATTTTCATAGCATGTTTAATTGGTTCGGCTAAGGTTTTGTATAGGTAAAACATATATGAATCGGTTGTTGTGTTTAATACAGGTAGTAATATGTGAACTAGCGTTCAATGACATAAGGCTGTGTTCGAATGTGATTAAGTTAATGACATTCGGTTATGAGATGGATGACATGAATTATATTTATGAGCTACATTGTGATTCGACACTTACGAATATATGCATTTGGTTGTAAGTATTCAGTTACCATGATAAGACACTAGTTTATGTCATAAAAGTTAGTTTCATAAGCGAACTATTACATGGTATTAGCATACATAAGTGTTTGGCATTATTGTGTGACTTATGTAGTTGTCTTGAATTTGATATCCGGTGTTGATTTGATTAATCACTTTGTAAATATTTATAAAAATGTTAGTTTGAATAAAGTATCGATATGTGATTGCCAAATGTGATTGTTAAGTGAATAATATTGGTTAAGTACTTAAGCAAATCTATAGTTTTAATTAAGCTTAAGAGCAAAGAGGATCAAAGTCGGATAGGGAAAAGAGGAAGTAAACGAATAGTCAGAGATATCTAGTCGTCGACCACTTTCGAGGTAAGTTTTAAGTGATTAAACGTTGAGTAAATTCAATCATAATAGGACATAATGAGTTGATTTAATAAGATATGATGTGGCCATGATATGTCTTAAACCCAAATGGTAAGTTCATAAGTGTTTGGACTTGGAAATTTAAGAGCAAATTGTAATAATTTGCTTGGACAGCAGCAGTAATGTGATTTTAGAAAATCACTATAAATTGTTGGTGTGGAATTATAGGCTGAATAAAATATGTAATCAAAGCTTAGTTGGTCTAGTTTCTTATAAAAGAGACCGTGGAAGCAAAAAAATGTCCTATAAAGAGATATTTAAAGTTGTACGGGACAGTGTCGGAATGACTCCAAAATCCCCTGTTCTGTTTTTGTAAAATCATTATGATTTGTACAAAAATGATTATAAGATAAGATTTATATGCTTAGACTCCTTAATGAGTCTAGTTTCAAATGGAATCAAATAGAACACATTATGAATTCTGTACAATGAAAAATTTGATTCAGAGCGAAGAGTGGTCAGATTAGTCAAACAGTGAAACAGGGAAACTTTAAGAAAAATCTGGTATTGATTGGCCTAACCAAAATTCTGAAAATTTCATGGATGGAAGATATATGAGTCTATATTCTAAGAAAATTAACGGCAAGTGATTTGGAGTCTTGTAGCTCGGGTATAAATAATTTAGTGACCATTGCTCAGGAAAATAGCTCAGAGCTAATATGTGATTTTGTTGTAAACATGGATAAAAACTTGTTTTAGTTGCTCATCAGCTATTGATTGATCCCATACTTGAATTCTAAATTGTGATATTGTAAAATGATACATGAGTGTTAGATGGATCTTTGATATCAAAATTTGTGAAATTGTAAGTTTATGAGTATTCGAATATGAAATGATAGTATGGCGTGAAATTGAATTATTCGTTGGAAAATGATTGATGTAGATTCGGCCAAGACCAAGTCTGTACATAGTAATATATGTGATAAGGCCTAATGGCCGATGTGATGAATGTGAAAATGTATATATATGTGATAAGGCCTAATGGCCGATGTGATGAATGTGAAAGTGTATATATATGTGATAAGGCCTAATGGCCGATGTGATGAATGTGAAAGTGTATATATGTGTGATAAGGCCTAATGGCCGACGTGATGAATGTGAAAGTGTATATATGTGTGATAAGGCCTAATGGCCGACGTGATGAATGTGAAAGTGTATATATATGTGATAAGGCCTAATGGCCGACGTGATGAATGTGAAAGTGTATATATATGTGATAAGGCCTAATGGCCGATGTGATGAATTTGAAAAGGTATATATATGTGATAAGGCCTAATGGCCGATGTGATGAATGTGAAAATGTATATATATGTGATAAGGCCTAATGGTCGACGTGATGAATGTGAAAGTGTATATATATATGTGGTAAAGCCGAATGGCTAATGTGAATGTTGTAACATGTGATTAAGTGTACATGAAACTTGGAAATATGTTCCGGGTGAGACCCGATGACTACGTGTGGAGATTATGTCTGGGTAAGACTTCGTAATAAGAATTGCTTATAAATATACGCAATGCGAAAGGTTAAACAGTATGTACTCCAAGTTTATATATGATGCATACGAGAGCAATCTATGGGACTATTCCTATGATTATGTGACATCGATTTGTGTGAGAGGTTATGTGAAATCATACGATATATCTATGTCACATGAGCTCACTTTTATGTGAGAGTTTATCCGCCTATTGTATATGATGAGATGTGCATATTCGGTAAAGGGATGGTATGCCCAAGGAAGAGTGAAATAAAAAATACGAATAACTATGTTATAATTTGATTGTTATCTGTTGACACTGCTTAAAACTTACTAAGCATTGTAATGCTTATCTGCTTACTCTGCTTCCTCCGCCTTATAGGTCTCATTATGGCTACTGTGCTCGGGGATCGTCAAGAACTAGTCACACTATCACTATCCACTGTTTGGTACTGCTATGTTTTGGAATATCTTATGGCATGTGTAGAATAGACTAGTAGTGAGAGGATATTTTGGTTAATGTATAGGACTACTCTTTCGCTTGTTGGTCATAGACCCTTTGATTTTGTATAAATTTGGATAGCCATGCGAAAATGGCTTGTATACACTTTGGCATGGTATCATAATCATTTTGTATGTTGTTCATTAAGAGATGTGGAAATGTTTGGAATCAATTAGCCCTTGGAATGGTTAATCGTGATCATCTTTTGTGCCAT
The DNA here is from genome assembly GCF_025698485.1 of Gossypium arboreum. NCBI lineage: Eukaryota > Viridiplantae > Streptophyta > Magnoliopsida > Malvales > Malvaceae > Gossypium > Gossypium arboreum. The sequence continues at coordinate 72,243,263 of NC_069081.1, forward strand.
GTATGCTAAAAGGGCTAGTTGAATCAAGGAAATTATGAAGTAGGTAAAATCTACCTTAAGGACAGAGGTTGACAGCTGCAGTGATGTGGATGTGAAAAATCACTAAAAATAGTAGGAATGGAATTAAATAGTGAATAAATTATGTAAATGAACCTTGATGAATCTACTTTCATATGGAGGAAACGAAACAGTCATATGTGTTGTATGTTAAGAGATATTTAGGTTTTCGTGAAACAGGGCCAGAACGGTTTCTGGATTCCCTGTTCCGACTTTGGAAATTCATTGTAAATTAACCAGAGATAATTAGGAGTCATGCCATATATTTATAGATTCCTCTTTGAGTCTAGTTTCTATAGAAATAAACAGCATCAGTATTGAAGCCCTGTACAGGGAGATATCCAGGTCGTAATGCATGAAGGTCAGTGTAGTCGCACCCTGTAACAGGGGAGACTTTAACTAATAAAATGTACTAATTGGACGGACCAAAAATTCTAGAAACAAATTTGTAGATGCATATATGAGTCTAGTTTCAGGGAAAAATTATGAAACTGGTTTTCGAGTTTTGGAACTCAAGATATGATTTTTAAAGTGACAGTGACGCAGTTAGCCAACTGCCTGGAAAATTTTTAAAATGGACTGTGAAAGTGAATGGTGAATGCGGTCAAATTTTTATAAGCTCTTTCGCAGATGCCAAACGCAGTCAAATTCCTAAAGGAGCTTTTAACAAATAAGAGAAAGTTGGATGAGGCGTCACATGTGGAGCTGAATTCGGTTTGCTCAGCCATACTACAGAATAAGTTGGCCAACAAATTAAAAGATCCAGGGAGTTTTACAATTCCCTGTTTAATTGGTAGCCTAGATGTTAATAATGCTTTGGCTGATTTAGGGGCTAGTATCAATGTCATGCCTTACAAAATGTTTAAACAACTAGGTCTTGGGAAACCAAAACAAACTAGGATGAGTATTCAATCAGTCGATAAAACAATCAGATTTCCTAGGGGGATTATTGAAGATGTAGTCGTTAAAATTGACAAATTTATATCCCCAGTTGATTTTGTTGTTCTAGACATAGAAGAGGATAGTAATGTTCCTTTAATTTTAGGGAGGCCCTTTTTAGCAACCGTTAGAACAATAATTGATGTTGGCACAGGTGAACCTACACTTCATGTGGGAGACGAAATAATCGCCCTTCAAGCTCGTAATTCGAGTAACACATCGAAAATTGAAGGTGGTTGTATAAATCATTCTACTAAAATTGATCATGTGGTGCAACATACTTTGCAAGAAATAAGTTCGAAGAACTACACGAGCCATGTTCAAGCAACAACAAAGGACCTACCTATAAAGAACGGAGGCTACAAATTGAGGAACTAGATGAATGGCAGACACAAAAACCAAGAACACCTAATAAATCAAAACCGAGCCAGGACGAGCTCAATACATCACCAAATCAACTTAAGGTTGGAGACAAAGTACTACTAGATGAACAGATCCTCGCATTACCACTTTTGAACCTACTGAAGAAATTCCCCTCACACTATCAGTATTTTCCATATGGTACAGTTGAGGTAATTCACCCCAAATTGGAACTTTTAAGGTAAACAATACTCGTCTTAAACCTTATATTGATAAAGTTGATAGCAGGGATGAGGAGTGTAAACTCCTCGAGCCACCATGATCACACACCAGAGACGTAAGTCAAGCTTATACTATAAATAAGCGCTTCTCGGGAAGCAACCCGAGCACTAACAGTAATGATTATTTAAATTCTAGTTTTTAACATCTAACCTACTAACTGAGTCTTGAAACATTGGGTTTTCCCATCCACACGGCCAGGCACATGGGTGTGCCTTAGGCCGTGCACACACCACAGGAAGAGACACGGCCGAGCGATACGGCCGTGTGAAAACAGGGCAAAAATTTTTCCTCAACATGGGATGCGACAAGTTGCCACGATCGTGTGATAAGGCTGTAACACCCCGTACCCGAGACCGTTGCCGGAGTCGAACACGAGGTGTTAACGGACTTAATTCATTAATTAAACAGCTCATACAATTCATTTTAAAATTTCCGACAAGTGGCTAATCGCATCACATCGCTTTAAAAATCATATCTCGAGTTACTTAAACTCAAATCAAATTCGTAAATTTTTCTGAAACTAGACTCATATATATATCTACTAATTTTTTCTAGAATTTTTGTTGGGCCAATTAGTACAGTTTATTAGTTAAATTCTCCCTGTTTCAGGGTTCAACTACTCTGACCTCTGTGTATTACGAATCAGATATCTCCTATACAGACCTTCAATGACTATGCCGTTTCTCTCTAATAAAACTAGACTCAATAAGGAATCTGTACATATAAAGCGTGACTTCTAATTATCTTTGTAAAATTTATGGTGAATTTCCAAAGTCAGAACAGGGATCCAGAAATCGCTCTGGCCCTATTTCACAAAAATTTAAACATCTCATAAAATATAGCTCATATACCTGTTTCGCTTATTCCATATGAAAATAGACTCATCAAGCTTCGATTCAATAACTTATTCATTATTTAATTCCATTTCTACTATTTTTAGTGATTTTTCAAACTCACATCACTGCTGCTGTCTGAATCTATTTTATGGTAAATTTTACCTATTTCATGGTTTCCATGGATTAGCTAGCAATTTGACATACATAATACCAAATATGATCATGATTAGCCATTCCAATGGCTAATCGTTACCAAGCATTTCTATTTCCATACCACTCAATAACCATATCATAAGACCATACATATAAAATGATTATAATGCTATACATGGCATACTCAAAATATACAAGCCATTATGCCAAGATGGTATACGGATAGTGTGAGCGTGCCTCCGACCGTTTCTAATTTCCGAGCTGGCTTGTCAACACTACAAGGAATGAAAAGGAGGAGTAAGCATAAATGCTTAGTAAGCTCACATGCAAATAGCAAGTAACATAACCATATAAGCAAACATAAAACATCATTTGCATAATCATCACCAAGACATTCATATCACCTTTTCATTTATCATCTTACCATATTGTTGTTATATCGAGTTTTCAACCCGAGGGTTAAGTACATACCTGTTCAAATTATCCATTTCACAACACTTACCAATACGTCCCTTTCATCTTGAGTATTCCTCCATTTGAGTAGAACTTTACCCGTTGAACACATCGAATATAATTCGGATACATGGATAACTTGCACATAAGTGCCACATATTCAATCAAGCAATCATGTAACCCGCCCATAAGTTTAACTCGGACTCAACTCAACGAGCTCAGCGTTCGCATCCATAAGTGAACTCGGACTCAACTCAACGAGTTCGGATGCCTAGTTACATCTCACGAACTCCGGACTCAACTCAACGAGTTCGGACGTCAGATCCATAAGTGAACTCGGACTCAACTCAACGAGTTCGGATGCTCTACCATCCTAGTGACATGTCACTTGTATCCTAATCTATTCCTAAGGTTCAAACGGATTTTCCTCGAACACATATCCTTGCCATCTTCCGTAAAATACGAAACCAATACTCGGTAGCACTTTATATTTAACAGATAATACACATATCTTGCATTTTATTCAAAATAACCACAAAGCATATATTTCATGATAAAATCAGCATATCATATATTTAACATCAATAACTTAAAAATAACAATTATGCTACATTATTTACACATGAACTTACCTCGATGCTAAAATGGCTATTTTACCATTTAAATCCACAACTTGGTATTTTCCCCATTTTAGCCCGAATTTCAGTTTTCCTTGCTCTATCATTTAAAATATAGTCTAATTAGGACTCACATTATTCAAATTGACCCAAAATCATATTTTGTAAAATTACAATTTTGCCCCTAAACTTTTGCATATTTACACTTTTGCCCCAAAGCTCGTAAATTAAAATTCAGCCTATTTTCTTATGTTTTATGACATGCTGATCATTTTTCCTTCTATGGCAACATCAAATTCTCACTCTAACATGTACTTATGACTATTAGGTATTTTTTCCGATTAAGCCCTTTTGCTCGTTTTCACTTAAAACCGAGTAGCACAAGTTGTCTAACATAATTTAAAACCTCATATTCTATCATAAAACACTAAAATACACAAATTTCACCTATGGGTATTTTTCCAAATATAAACCCTAGGTTAAATTATTGCTAGCATAAGCTAAATCGAGCTACCGGGACTCCAAAAACGTAAAAATCATTAAAAACGAGGCTAGAACGGACTTACAATCGAGCTTGGTGCTTGAAAAACCCTAGCCATGGTTTCTCCTTGCTATATTCGGCCATGGGGTTGAAGATGAGCAAAATTGGCTTTTAATTTTGTATTTTAATTCATTTTACCCCTAAATGACCAAAATGCCCTTACTACTAAACTTTCCAAAAATTCCTTCCATGTCCTAATTTTTGTCCATAGACTTAGAAATTGGTAAAATTACTCTTTAAGGACCTCTAATTAATAATCTAATTCAATTTTATGCAAAATACTTCTAGAACACAAGTTTTGCAATTTATTCAATTTAGTCCCAAATTTCAAATTAAGCACTTTATGCATAAAATTTCTTCACGAAATTTTCACACAATCATGCAATCATATCATAGACCTTAAAATAATCATAAAATAATTATTTCTATCTCGAATTTTGTGGTCACGAAACCACTATTCCAATTAGGCCCAAAATCAGGATATTACAAAGGCCGTGGGTGAAATTGCCAAACCAACACGGGCGTGCAAGACGCCCGTGTTTTGAAACTGTGGGTGAACCTGTCAATTTAGCACGGGCGTGTCGAACGCCGTGCCCAGCCCCTCGTGGGATTAATCGTCAAACTAACATGGGGTGGGCTATCATACACGGGCGTGGGAGAAGCGAACGAAGCAAGACACAGTCGTGTGACATAGCCGTGTGCACCCACACGTCCGAGGAACGTGGGCGTGGGGCAAATGTCAGATGCGCCTAAATTTAAAAATCGCGAAACACACGAGCAAAAATTAGGGCACACGGGTGTGCCCTACGGCCTTGTGCCCTAAAATCTATATAAACCCCTCACTATTCATCATCCCCCTCCCCAGAAATCCTTAACCCTAGCTGCAGCAACTCCACATGCCCTACCTGCCACGCCCGTGCGCCGCCTCCAACACTGTTTCCGATGCCCAAGGCTTCTCCCTTTTGCATTTTTTTATTTTTTCTCACTGTATTTTCTTTAAATATTTTGCCTATTTAATGATTTCTCTAATCCATTTGACTATCTTAAGTGAATATTCATAGTAGAATAATAATGCTCATGTTTGTCATTAAAGAATATGGCCATTTTTCATACTACATTCATCCATTTTTCTCGTTTCCATGGATTTTATGCTTACCTACATACACTCATGCATTAGATATTCCCGTAGCATTATTCTCATAGTCTTATTTGCTTTAGTTGTTTTAGTTTTGTTTACTTTATCTAGTACGTAAGTCTCATGAAATATTCCTATTTAGTTTTGTTTTTCCATGCTATTCTTGGGACATATTGGTTGAACTTCAACATTTTAATGCAGATATACAGTGTCATCCTCACATGGTAAGAAGACCACTATCTCCGCCACGAAGAAGAGGAAAGGAGTAGCGTCATCCTCGGGCCCTACCGCTGGGATCCATCACCCTTTCCTCGAGTTCCCCTTGGGACCCTAAGAGGAGCTATTTCAGACATTACGGGCTCGACCCCTAGGTGCGGGCCACTGTATTTACTGGGCCGCACTTGAACAGATTCAATTGGCTAACGCGGTCCGAGCCCTCCTGACGACTAACCTGTGGGGGCTCTTCTTTGAGATCATCGAGCCGACGTATCTCGAGTTCACATTGGAAATCTACTTGACATTCCATCTTCAAACCGTCATGACCAACTTCGACGATCCTAGAACGGTCCAGTTTCGCCTTGGTGGTCTAGTGCGCCAGTTGAGCATACCCGAGTTCGTGATTGCACTAGGGCTGTACACAGAGGAGTTTATGGACGACAATAAACTCAACACCCTCCACTGCCACATCCACTACTCTCCCCCAAAGTGCTGGAAGGACCTTGTACCTGCCTCCACCACCTATGATCCTAGCCGCTCCAAGGCATCGGCCTTTCCCCCATCCGTGAGGTACCTACACGTCGTCTTGGCTAACACTCTGACAGGATGGCAAGAGAGCACCGGCATTGTCACCACTAACAACGCCTATTTCTTATGGAGCCTGGCAAACGGGCACGTCCTCAACCTCGCCTACTTCATCGCCCTCGCCATCCGCCATCAGACAAAGTGACATCAGAGGGGGGTAATCTCTATCAAGCCCTATGTGACTCGATTGGCTCGGCACTTTGGGCTCCTCAACACAGCAGCATAATCATCCTCCCTCACTCTCATCAGCCAGATGTCCCCACAGGGCATCTCGAGCATGCTAAACATGAGGATGATCAAGAAACGATGTGGCACCTACCCTCCTCAGTACCGCCTCATCCAGTCCACCAAGGAGGAGGACCTAGAGGACATTACTGATGATGTCCCTCTACGTCATGAGGACCCGCTGTCTCAGCCACCACCCATCCATCGTCCAGTTCATGCGACGGCTTCATACTTTAACATCTCTGAGTGCCTTACACGATTTGAGCTATAATGTTTTCAGCACTTTGATCACATTGATGTGACTCTACATCAGATTTGTTAGCACTTCCACATCTCATCGCCACCACCACCTCATGAACCATCTGGCGATGGCGATTTATAAAGATCTCCAAAGCTCATCATTGCATAGGAACTAAAAGCTCCACTGGCAAAGGTTCTCCATGACTGCCATGTTTAGCTCGACCACGACCATAGCTACCACCAAATTTAATATTCTTTTGGCGCAAGACTTATGGACTAATGAACTTCTACCACCACCGGAGTATCCTCTTCCACTCTCATCATGGCCTTAGCTGATTATTCTCCATAACTCAAAATCAAAGAGCTCATTCATCATTCAGGAAGTTTCACTTCTCTCCCTATCTTATGATTATTTATCTATATTTTTCAATATATCTATCTTTGTACATTGAGGGCAATGTACATCTTAAGTGTGGGGGGTCTTTCATATCATCATTAGAAATCCCTGAATTTTGTCTTATTCTCACGTGAATCACTCATATCACTATTAGAATGAATTTTAATTGATTTATGATTTTTATTGATATGTCTTGAATTAAAACATAGGCATTTATGCATTGATTGTTTAAACTTTCAAACATTAGGGAATCAAGCATGATAAGTTGATTTTTGAAGAATTATAAACTTTTAGGTTGTTTCCCTGAGTTTAAGTATTATCGTGAGTTGAAATCGCAGGTTTAAACATCAAAAAGCCTTAATTTTTGTGAGATCTTGAGCCTTTAGAGCATATTTTATTTCTTCCATGCTCACTTTTATTATGAGTGCATCAGTATTGATTTGTTATTCTAGAACTTGCTTGATTATGCATGTCAAGACCACACCATTTGCTTTGATATGTCAAGATGATAAAGGTACTTAGGTTTAACCCACTCACTCAAGAAAAGCCTACCTTCATAATTAACCCTTATGGAACCCCATTAAGTCTAACAAACCATTAATTGATTTACCCTCAATATTAACCCATAACCCATTATTGTTGAAATCCCCTAATTAGATCCCTATTTTTGTCTAGATTTGATTTGAACTAATTGCTTAGCTATGTTTTGTTCTTCCATGTATTTGACTTGTTCATAAAAAAAATTACTTCAATACATATTAGAAGTAGTTCATCGTTTTTGAGCTTGAGTGTTAATTCCATATTCTGAAAAGAAGCTCACTTGTATTCAACTGATGACTAGTTATTTTTTTAGCTAGGCAATTTTTCAATTCAATCTCGATTCTAACCTTTTTTCCTTCAGCTTGTGACCACAACCCCTAACCAAAGCCACGTTACAACCCTCTAAAAACCTTTTTGATTGATGTATCAGCTCAATATATAGTGGTGGAGATTTGATTTTCAAGCAAGCCTATGGCAATAGCTTTTCATATTGACTAATGAGTGCTTTAATTGATGTCCTTAAACACCTTGAGTGATTTGAGTAAATCTTTAGTGAGGATGTGAAACTCTGTGATATTTTGATCAAAGGTAATCACTTAGATAAGGGGAGACACCTATGTTTTCGTGATAAAAAACTCAACTTGGAATGTTTGAAACTTTGATATACTTTTAGTTAAATTTTCAATGTATGAATACTTATGGATTATTTTGAGATATTATTGATAGGGATTATAAATTAAGAAGAATTTATTTTGATTGTGAATTGAGGATTTTGCTTGAGGAAAAGAAAACGCTTAAGTGTGGGGGTATTTGATAAACCGTAATTTATACATATTTTTATCCCATGCTTAACATATTTATGGATGATTTCTCCTTATATTTGGTAAATTTAATGCTCCTAAGTCTTTAATTTCATGTTTTATACTTAGGTGAGTACATGAGAGTAAAAAGAGCGAGAAACGGGCCGAAAACGGAGAAAATGGACCTACATGGGAAATCAACATGGCCTGGACTTCCTCACACGGGCATGTCACACGGCCGTGTCTCTTTGGTAGGATCGAAGCATGACTTACACGGGTAGACTACACGCCCGTGCCTATTCAACAGCCTTGACCATTGGCTGGAGTAATCGTACACGGGCGTGTCACATGGGCGTGTCCTTGCCGAGCCCAAGTATAACCCTATTCAAAAAAGGCCAATTTTGAGGGCTCTTAGGCATTCTAAAACCCATTTAAACACCTGATGAGGTACTTAGGAAGGGAGACGCAAGTATGAGGCAAGGAATTACTCAAGGGAAGCCGATTGGTCCATCTCAGAAGCTAGATTCATCATCAAGACTGAAGATCTCCCTTCAATTTCCATTCAGGGGTTTTGAGTTTTCTTTATGTTTTGTATTCATTATTCTTCTGAGATGTTTTCTTCTATAATTATGAACTAAACCCCCTAAATACCTAAGGGGAGTGAAACCTAAGATGGATCTTGTTATTATTATCTGAATTGTATGATAAATATTTGACTTGTTCTTAATTCTTGTTTTAATATTCTAGGATATTGATTTGAGTTAATACTCTTCTTTAGAGGAGGAATAGACCTCGCCTAAGAGTAATTTTTCATAATTAAGTGGAGTTGATTGCACACCGGAGATAGGGTGATAAGATTTTGCCAAATTAGGTGAAACCTAATAAGGGATCCATAGATCGAGTTAATGCAACACTAGGTGTTAATTAGAAAGAGATTCCAATTAATCAACCTAGGGTTAGACGTTATTAGTATCGAGAGAGATAATAATATAACTTAGGAATTTTTACGGATCAAGTCAAATGAATAAATCGTCTGATTCAGAGTCAAGTAACAAGTGAAGTCTAGGTGGATTTTTCCTTAGGTATTGTCTTAATCAATCAAATTTCCCTAAAAGCTTTTCCCCAATTTCTCTGTGTGCACTCTTAGTTTAGTTAATTAATTTAGATAAACAAATCCCTTAATTTTTAGGCTAGATAATAAAAAGAAAGTAATTACTAGTACTCTTGGTTCCTTTGGGTTCGACAATCCGGTCTTGCTAAAGCTATACTACTGTTCGATAGGTACACTTGCCTTCATCATGATAATAGTTAGTTTCAAGAATGCTTAATTATAAATTTTTAAAACCTATCACAAATATCACGTATCAAAAAGCTCGACCTTGCAAAACCTTTGTCTGTCAGTTCTTGCAACTGTGCTTTTATCTCTTTTAGCTCGGTTGGTGCCATCCTATATGAAGCAATGGAAATAAGAGTCGTTTCGACACCCGCTCAATACCAAATCTGTATCTCTATCGGGAGGTAATCTGGGTAATTCCTCCGGGAACACATCCGGATATTTACATACTATTGGTACGAACTCAAACTTCAACTTCGCTTCCTTAGTGTTCAAGACAAAAGCAAGGTAGGCTTTGTATCCTTTCCTCATATATCTTTAAGCCATCATTGATGTAATTACAACCGAAGTGTACCAAATTCTCTTAAATCAACTCAGAGAACCTCACCATCCGGGCTTTTTAATTCAATATACTTGCTACCACAGTTTATAATAATATCATGTAGGGTTAACCAATCCATGCCAAGTATTACATCAAACTCATCAAAGGCAACAACATAAGGTTAGCCGGAAAACAATGACCCTGAATCGTAAAAGGACAATTCTTCCAGACCTTATCAACCAGGACTAACTTGCCTAATGGGTTCGACACTCTAATTATAAATTCTGTAGGTTCAATGGATATATTCATACTAGACACCAATCTCATGCAAATATATGAATGCGTTGATTCCGGATCAATTAAGGCAACAACACAAGTGTTAAAAAGGAAAAAGGTACCCATGTCTGAGACATCGGCATCGTATCTAATTTCGTGTAAGACCTTGTCTAGACAGAGGCATCGATATTGAGTTACATGTAAGACCACGTCTAGGACGTTGGCATTGTACTTGGCATCTGTATCATTTCTGACCCATCTGATGATAGCGTACGAAATCTAAAATTGAGTATATGAAATGTATAACCTATGCAGGTACGTTTGTATCGTGCTAAATTTCTGAATATAAAAAATCTGTCTCTGTAAAATATGTATGAAAATGAAGCATAACATATATACAAACAAATGAGCATGGTTAAGTTTATGAATTATTCTATGAAATGGTTATGAATCTTTATGGTTGAATTGTATATATATGCTTTAGTAGTTATACCAATTGTATTTGGCTTGCTAAGCTCTTTGTAGCTTACTCTCTGTGTTTACTATCTGTTTTACAGTTATCGTAGCTACTGAAGGCTCAGGAATAGTCGAGGATTGTCACCACACTATTAATCTCATTTTGGTACTTTTGAAAGTGTATATATTTTAAAGTATGGCATGTATAGGCTAGAAGTTCTATGTATATAAGTTTTGATGTGTATATTTTATGCCATGAGAGTTAGCTAACAAATGAAATGTTGTATATAGTTTTGGTATTTGGTTGGTAGTGCCAAATGGTGTATGGTTGTAGTGTTTTATGAGCTAATATGTTTTTGTTATAATGAAGCATGTTATGAGTATGAAATTGGTTGAAAATTTTAGGTACAAATGTTGTTTATTATTGCTTGTAGGGTTGGACCCAAAAAGTGGTGGCAAGTTGGCTTAAATGAAGCCTGCATAGTGCCATACGGTCAGGGGACACGGGCGTGTCATGTGGCCATGGGCTAAAGTCAGTAACTAGCCAAGTATCACACGACCATAGCACACAAGTGTGCCTTTTGGCCGTGGGTGAAAGTCAATATGGTTACCCTGTTTTGGCACGGCTAGTTCACATGGGTGTGTCTGATGCCCGTGTGAGGCACAAGGCCTGGTTACACGGGCGTGTGACCTCAACAGAATTGAAATATTTTCTATGTTTTCAATTTTATGAATGTGTTTGGTTTAGCCCTAACCGTTCTTAAACGTATGTTTTAGGTTTCGTAGACCATCTTAAGAGATGATTGCTTATGAAATGATATTAAATAATATATGTGATTCTGAATTGGTCTGAAATGTTTTGTCTGTCTCGTAATGCCTCGTAACCCTAATCCGATGTCGGTTACAGGTTTGGGGTGTTACATGTTAAGTATATGTTTGAATGAACTTACTTGGAATAAAATTTTATGGTCCAGTTTTTGGGTGTTTAAATGCGTTCAAGTATAGTATTGCCTCATACCCTGTTTCGATGTTGAGTACGGCTAAGGGGTGTTACATTCATATGTCATATCTAGCTGAATATCAACATCAATAGGTGAAATCACATGTGAAGGATCTGATTGATACTGTCATAACATAGATACATGGAATACATTGTGAATACTTTCTAGCTCTAATGGCAATGCTAATCTGTAAGTTACTGGCCCAATTCTCTCAATGATCTCATATGACTTGATAAACCACAAACTAAGCTTTCCTTTATGACCAAATGGAAGAAATTTCTTCTAAGGCAATACTTTCAAAGCAATCAAAGACTTTCTACTCAAAGCATCAACAACAATATTAGCCTTTAATTAATGATCAAGTCGTAGTCTTTCAATAACTCAAGTCATTTGCGCTATCTCAAATTCAATTCTTTCTGTGACATTAAATACTTTAGAGTCTTATGATCTGTGAAGATATGACATTTTTCTCTGTACAAATGGTGTTCCCAAATCTTCAAGGCACACATAATCATTGCAAGCTCTAAATCATGCGTCGGATAATTCTTTTCGTGTGGTTTCAACTGTCTAGAAGCATACATTATCACTTTTCCCTCTTGCATCAGAATACAGCCCAAACTATTTAACGAAACATCACTATAAATCACAAATTCATTATCAGACTCTGGCTAAACTAACACAGGTGCCTTAGTTAAAAATGCTTTCAACTGATTGAAGTTTTGCTAACATTTCTCGGACCATTCAAATTTAACATCTTTTTGCAAAAATCTTTTCAACGATGTAGCAATCATCAAGAATCCTTTGATGAATCTTCTGTAATATCTGACTAAACCTAGAAAACTTCTAGCCTCAAACACATTTCACAAAGGTTTCCAATCTACCATAGCTAAAATTTTGCTCAAATCAACCCTAATGCCATCGACCAATACAACATGTCCTAGAAATCTAACTTCCCAAAGCCAGAACTCACATTTGTTAAACTTAGCAAACAAATTTTTTTTGCACAAAGTTTGCAAAGCAATTTTCATATGCTTTGTGTGCTCTGTCTCATCTCGTGAATAGATCAAAATATCATCAATGAATACCACAAAAAATCTGTCTAAATATGGTATAAATATTTTGTTCGTGTAACAACATGTTTTTCAGTGGTGTCGAAAATAGTAGTTTTGAAGCCACAAATCTGATGAGTAAGTTTGTAAGTATTATTATTTAATATTTACGAGTCAATTATGGTTTTAAAATAGTTTTTGATATGGTAATTTATGTTATATAAATGATTAATTAAGTTCAAGTGGTAAGACCCTAAAGTTAAATGGTTTTAGAAAATGAGGCTTCGGGATCTTGTTTCCATAAACTAATCCATAAAAATTTTTAAAAATATTTACGAGGTGTCATTAAGGTTTTATTAATGTTCCGTTAAGAAATTTTGATATTTCGATAGTTAATTAATTAAAAGGACTAAATCATAAAAATGTGAAAGTTGAATTCTACTAACTAAAGGTGTTTAATAGCTATGAAAAAGTAATTTTATAGACTAATATGGTAAATATACCATATTATAGTTGAGTGGGCGATTGGTGATTATTTTTGTTAGTTTATATGATATATTTTAATATTAATAAATTAAATAATAAGTATTAATTAAGAAAAGAAAAAAAATTGTTTTGTGTTCTTTTTTATGCGAAATGGAGAAAGGAGATCCAGTCAATCCATTTTCTATGGGGGAGATTTTGAGGTCTGTTTTTAATAATTTCAGTATTTTTGAGATCGTTACAACTAGGTCCAACTAGACCGTACCTTTGTTTTTGAAACTGTTAAAGATTTTGAATGTTTCCATTGATGAATCTTTGTGATTTTAGATGTTAATGGATGAATTTTAAGTATTAGTTGTTATTTATAAGTATTTTATTAAGTGATTTTTGATGAATTTGCCAATTAGGGATTAAATTGTTGAAATAGTAAAAATACAAGTACTTGGTGAGAAATTGTTGCAAAAATAGGCTGAAATGGAAGCTAATAATATTTGGATGTTAAGAATTTGCAATGAAAAATGGTTAAATTGCATGTTTTAAGCTTAAGGACTAAATTAAATAAAAGTAAAATATTAGGGGCAAATCTATAAAAATGTAAAAAAGGACTAAATTGCATAAAATAAATTCTTTTACTATCTAAATTAATAAATTGAATGAAATGATTAATTTAGATCAAGATCGAGTGGAAAATCGAGGAGAATGAAAAAATTATCAAAAAGCCCCTGTGCTTCGACATTTCTGCGATTTAGCCAGGTAAGTTCGTACGGTTAGAATTTAACATCAATATGAATTGTTAAGTAGATTAACATGGTACAACTGATATATTTATTTTTAATTATTGATAATTAATGGTAATTTGAGTTATAATATTGAATTTGATGCTCGGTTTGGATTGAACGCGGGATGGAATACAATCGTGATTTGGTGTTTTACGGGGGTTTGGAGTGGAGATAGTACTAGAGGGAGATATTTGTATATTACCTGAGTAAAATGAGGTTCAACATTTGTTGCGAACTCTCGTGTTATACTCTCTGTTTGGCATGTTTTGGTTGGATCAGCTCTTATGAGCTTCTATTTGATGTGTTTCGGTTGGATCAGCTATTATGAGCTTCTGTTTGGTGTGTTTCGGTTGGATTAGCTCTTATGAGCTTTTGTTTGGCGTGTTTCAATTGGATTAACATCAATATGAATTGTTAAGTAGATTAACATGGTAGAACTGATATATTTATTTTTAATTATTGATAATTAATGGTAATTTGAGTTATAATATTGAATTTGATGCTCGGTTTGGATTGAATGCAGGATGGAATACGATCGTGATTTGGTGTTTTACGGGGGTTTAGAGTGGAGATAGTATTAAAGGGAGATATTTGTATATTACCTGAGTAAAATGAGGTTCAGCATTTGTTGCGAACTCTCGTGCTATACTCTCTGTTTGGCATGTTTAGGTTGGATTAGCTCTTATGAGCTTCTGTCTGGTGTGTTCAGTCAATTTGAGGATGTACTATTATCCATAAGTCATTCTTCGAAGGGAAAATCTCGATATAGTAATTTGTTTAATGAAATTGAAAGATTTGTTATTTGTTGAATACTGATCTAAACATAGATGAATTATCTAACTATAAATCTCTGTAAGGTAGCCTGATTATTAATTTTGATGGAATTGCCATATATTTAAGCTTGAATTGAATGTTCTAATTCTCCGGTTGAGATTGTGGATGATAGGAACACATATGGTTAATTTTTTTGTTTATACTTTGTACTATGCAAATGAAAAGATGTAATTTCTTATAAATGATTTATCATGTACTTGATCCCAAAAGAGTTGTGTATAAATATACTAACTTGTGTATTGATGATAACGATTAGGCTTGTATTAAGCTTGTGGTTATGGTTGATGTTTATGTTTATATATTGTGTTATGCAAATGAAACGGATGAGAAATGGTAATGAAATGATAAGTTCACAATTGAAATGTACTATGATAAGATAAAAGGATTGATGAATTAAAGGACTTACCTATATGTGAGAAATTTACTTATGCTAAAGGTGAATTTACCTATGTCATGAATTATCATACTAATTCATGAATTGATAATGTAATTAAGCTTATGCTAAGTAAATGAAATGGAAAGTAAGTAAGTGGAATGATTAATCATTTTAAGAAAATATTAATGGTTATGTAGTATAACTTATAAGGTCTTATTATATTATGAATAGAAAGTATATGTGAGTTGATAGTTTTATAGTTTGATAAATCTTGTGGCATTTGTAAAGCTTTACATTTGTCGTATAAATTTCATATATATGATGAAATGTTATGTTTAATATTCATACGAGCTTACTAAGCATTCATTGCTTACGTAGTTGTTTTCTTTTACTTTACAGATTATTAGAAGCTCGGGCGGGTTGGAAGCTTGTCGGAGATCTACCACACTATCCAACGATTATATCTATAGTTTTTGATGTCTTGATCAAGGTTATAATGGAATGTATAGGTGGCCGTATTTTTAATGAACTAGTTGTTATGTTTGGCTTGTAAATATGGTAATATGGTTCGTGTGCTTTTGGCATTTAATGCCTTGATGGTTGGTGTTTTTATTGCCAAATTGATGCATGGATTAAATGGCCAAAGTGGTGTGTGTTGGCATGGTTGAAATGTGGTCAATTAGGTTATGTGTTGATATGGAATTTAGTTAAGTTTGTTTGGATGAAACATGATCATTTTGATGCAGATGTAAGTATGACTGCTTGGTTATCATTGAGGTCCCTAAATGGTATATTGGTTGAATGGACTTATGGTATATTAAAATGGTCTTATTATGCATATTTTGGCATGTTTTGGAATGTTTTGGTGACTAGATAATAGGTACATTTGGTGTGTTGGTACTAGTTTGAAATTGGGTGAAAGAAAAGTCTTTAACTCGGAATTGATAATAACAAGAATGAATATCGATATTTGAAAATATTGCTGCGCCTTTCAAGTGATCAAATAGATCGTTGATACGTGTCAATGGATACTTATTCTTGATTGTGACTCTGTTGAGTTGTTGATAGTCTATACATAGTCGCATGGATCCATCTTTTTTCTTAACAAATAACACAAGAGCACCCAAGGAGAAAAATTGGGTCGAGCAAAACCCCTATCTGTCAACTATTGCAACTGTGCTTTCAACTCTTTCAACTTTGTAGGTGCCATTCTGTAGGGAGTTATCATATCAGAGATATTCCCGACATTAACTCAATAGCAAATTCAACCTCTTTGATCGGTGGTAACCCGGGTAATTCCTCTGGAAACACATCTATGTACTCACATACCATTGGAACCGATTCTAGCTTCAACTCAGAAACTTTAGAATCAAATATATAAGTGAGACATGTGTCACAGCCTTTTCTAACATATTTCTGTGTTGACATAGCCGATATAATATTAGCTAAACTATTCAGTCTATTTGATTGAATCTGAAGTTTTTCACCGTTTTGACATTTCAACACAATATGCTTTTGCAGTAGCATGTAGAGTTAACCAGTCCATACTCAGAATCACATCAAACTCATCAAAGGGTAGTAACATCAAATCAGCAGGAAAGTTGCAACTCTGAATCATCAAAGGACAATTTTTACAGACTTTATCAACTAACACATACTGACCTAGGGGTTCGTTACTTTAATCACAAACTCAGTAGACTTAAAAGATAATTTATTATCTAACATTAAATTCCTACATACGAATGTGTTGACCCCGGGTCAATCAAATCGGTAACTGGAACAATGGAAATGTGCAAGTATACACAATCGCAACAAGTAATTGCTTAACCCAAATTAAATTGGATTAAAATTAAAATTAATTATATTATTAATTAATACACAATATTTTGACTGTCTTATGCTGAAAAATTAAGCCGCCTTGATGCTTCAAAATTGCTTTTCAGTTTTGCACTTCTACTAATGTTTGCCGAGCCATTTTTCGCCCTTTGCGCAAATCTATCAAAAATAATAAAAATAATCAAAATTTGATATAAAATTAATTAAAATTCAACGTGTTCATAATTTGAGTGTAATTTAATTATTTTATAATAATTATATATTTTTTGACAAGAATTTTATCGAAACTGTATGAATTTGAGTTAGAAAAGACATGAAAAAGTGTGTATATTTTCGTGTTTTCACACCCCCAAACTTAATTCATTGCTCGTCCCGAGTAATGCACAAATTTGAAAAGAATTTATTGGAATCACCTTTGAAAATTTATTAGTATACTTATGCTCAAAAACAAGAAATTTGACAATTATGCTACTTAAGTATACATATCATTCAAACTAATCTTAACAACTATTATGATAGCAAAATAAGACAAAATGCTTTCTCAATAAAAACATGTAAATCCTTACCAATTTGATTTTATTCCCTTATTTAAGATTAAGCTGAAATCATTAAGTTTAATTTATGCCTTCATATGTTGAACATAGCAATTTCTCTCCACTAGTGTAGGTAGCACAGAAACTTGAATCAATAGGTCTTTTAAGTAGGTTGTAACATGGCTAGGCTAGGGGTAGGTAAAAGATAGACAACTTTAGGCTAAAAACACTAGACTCAGCTTGAATTGGACCTTCGAAATAATTACCTTCAATACATCAACTTATTTCGCTTTCACATGCTCTTTTATACATCTATTTCTTTCAAGTACATATGCTCTCTTTTTTTTCTCTTTTTTTTTTCATGAGCATTTTGCTATATGTATTACAATTTTTTGAGCATTTGTTTACTTCTTTTCAACTCCCCCAAAATTTTTTCAAAGAATATTTTGAATAGTACTGAGTCTAGTATTTGGGACAATTTAGAGATAATTAAGAGAAAAGTGATAGCTAAATGCTGCAAGGGTTCAAATAAAATTAGGCCATATAGTCTCAAAGTTGGGTTTCAAGGGATAAAAATTCATCATGGTTGGCTTGAAAGGCCCAAACAGTTCAAACAAAAGTTGCCTAAATTATTTTCAACTTTCTATGCTTCCTACGATTTCGCCTCAAGAAACTACTAAGTCAATTCTAGAGACTTAAACTTTCATGCACGCCTAGCTTTCCTAAGGAACTAAAAATTTTATGGTATGATTTGCATGTTTTATTAAAAATACATTATGGCATATTTTAGTTAACATAACAATTATTGAAATAATTGAACTTTATTTATACTAAGGTTTAGCATACTTAACAAAATTTCAATTTTTTGAAAAAATATAACCTAATCATAACTGAAGGAAAAATTTATTCTTAGTGGAAATAATTTCAATTTTTCGGTCCCCCCTACTTAAGATGACCAATGTCCTCATTGTTAAAAGTGAATAGATACTATATACCAGGTAGGATTCTAGAAAAGAAGAGGTGAGACAATTTGACTGCTTAAGTACCAAGCTCTCTCTAGATCCAATCCTTGTAACACCCCTTATCCGTATTCAACGCTGAAACAGGACACGAGGCATTACCAGACTCATATCGCAAGCAAACATACAATTCCGAGTCATAAATTTGCATCCAAATTAAAATCATTTTTATTCAATCATAAAGTCTTTAATACGAGACTACGAGGCTGAAAACACATTTTGGGAGTGGTTCGGGACTAAACCGAGCACTTAATAAATTTTTACAAACTTAGAAAATTTTTACTATGAATAGGAGTCACACGCCCGTGTCCCTAACCCATGTAACTCTCTATTTTGTAAAGCATGAAAAAATTAAAGTCACATGGCCAAGCCACACACCCGTGTTCTAGGCCATGTGGTCAATTTAATTTTCATAAAATAGGTGCAGACTTCACACGGTCGGGACACACGCCCGAGACACCTGCCCGTGTCTCTACTCGTGTGCTCAATTCTGAGCATTCTATTTCTCAAAACTAAGGTACAAGGACACATGACCAAAACACATGCCCATGGGGCAGACCGTGTGTCACACACGGTCTAGACACACTGTGATAGTCCTAATTTGACCCTAGTCGGAATGTGGTTTCAGGACCACAAAACCGAGTCATAAAATTTATTTAAAATTTATTTACATATCTTCTACGTGTAATATTGCATGTGTGAAAAATTGATGTTTTAATTTAGTTTATTGAATGTGAATTTTCTTGAAAGGACTTAGTTAAGAAAATTAGAAAATATGATAGGTAAATATGTAAGGACATAATAACTACAAAGTGTGAAAGCTTGGGTTTGCATGTCAAAATGCCCAAAATACATGTAGTGGCCGGCCAAGCAATGATGTTCTTCCACTAAGTTTAATTAATTATAATTTCATATTGACAAATGATCAAAATAATCTAAATAAAAAAAATGAATTAATAAGAAAAAAGATGAATAAAAGAAGAAATGGAAGGAGAGAGAGAGTGACCATCTTCTTCTTGCAAAGCCGAAACTTAAGTGAAAGAAGAAGGAAATTGGTTAAAGACATTCAGCCATCTTAAGGGTTAATTAAGGTAGGATTTCATGTTATTTTCATTAAATTTTATGAAAATTTAGTTAGTAGTCAAGCTCTTATTATAACCCATATGTTGATTTTTTTTATTTGGTGACAAAATGTGCATACGGTTATAATGGTTAAATGTTAAGAGGATAGTGTTTTGATGCTTTGGATGGAAATGTTAGAAAGGTGAAGAATGAGTTAGCTAATAGATATATGTGCATTTGAATGATGGTATGAATAAATGTGGAGTTCTTGCTAGTTAGAAGTATTCGGTCAAAATGTTTATGTGGTGAAACTACGTGTTAAATGAAAACGTGATGTGCAATTGTTATTTTGGTAGTGATAATGCATTCGGCCTTGAGACATTTGATAAGCATTAGTTGAGGTTTTAATGTCTTGAACAAGGATGGTTGTAAGATGAAGTGGAAACCACTAAATTTGTATATGTGTGTAATTAGCAAGGGGTGGTTGCCGTATAGACATATATATATAGATGTATATAGATGTGTTTCATTGAAGTATTGATTGGTTATCGATAGTAATTGGATATTAGGTGGTCAATAGCCGAATGGCTTAGTTTTAATAAAAGCATAAGGTGGATAAAATCCAAGTTTATGCCGTGTGATTCTTGTGATATGAAACTATTAAAAGTAATTATAAGATTGGAACCATTTCATCCAACATAAAGTAAGTCCATAAGCAATTATAAGATTGGTTATTTTATACATAAATGGTGCTCGCATATCATGAAAGAATATCTTTTGTTTAGATAATCTTTTGATTGATAAATATATGTGGCCGTATATATTATTTGAATTAAGTCAATTTCTTTGTTATAATGAAATGACATTGGCACTAAGTGTGCGGATTTTGAATGGCACTATGTGTGCGGAATTGAATAGCATTATGTGTGCAGATTTGAATGTCAATACGAGTGTGTGGATTTCTAAGGCACTATGTGTGCAGGTTAGCATGGCACTAAGTGTACGGATTTGAATAGCACTATGTGTGCGAAATCGATTGATGATATAATAAGTGCAGGAAATCAATGAAGGGCTAGAGCTATTGATTGAAATAAGAAAATTTGGAGACATGAAATGTATATGCATGGATCCATCTAGTTCATCATTGTTTAATACTTTGAGAAAAGGATTTAAGCCATCTGGTTGTTTGATATTTGATTGAATAGCAAGACTTGATTTGTAGTTGGATCAATAATCTAAGTAATATATTGCATAGCTCGGTATGGCTGAAATAGTTGATTTTACTTTATTTTTTTTTATGATCTAAAGTTAATGGTCTTCATTATATTGCTTACGACTTACTGAGTTGAATACTCATTTGGATTGTTTACTTGTCTCTCCTTTAGATTTTCTTTTGATCTATTTTGTGTGCTCAGAACCATCGTCGAAGTCATCACACCTGCCTACAACGTTTCGGTACTCCTTCTTAGTTAATCTTAAGTATAACATTATGGCACGTATAGATATTATATTTTGTAACACCCCGAACCCGAGACCGTCGCCGGAGTCGAACGCGAGGTGTTAACAGACTTCAACCCACTTATTGACAATTTTCAGACAAGCTGCCAATCTGAGTACTAGTCGCTCCAAAATTCATAACTTGAGTTTTACAACTCGAAAATCAGTTCCGTAAATTTTTCCTGAAACTAGACTCATATGTCCATCTACATATTTTTTCTAGAATTTTGGTCGAGCCAATTAGTACAGTTTATTAGTTAAAGTCTCGCCTGTTGTAGGGATCGACTACACTGACCTTTGTGCGTTACGAATTGGATATCTCCCTGTACAGGGCTTCAATACTGATGCCGTTTGTTTCTATAGAAACTAGACTCAGAGAGGAATCTACACATATATGGAATGACTCCTAATTATCTCTGGTTAATTTACAATGATTTTCCAAAGTTGGAACAGGGATCCAGAAACCGTTCTGGCCCTATTTCACAAGAACTTTAAAATCTGTTAACTTATAACTCATATGACCATTTCGTTTCTTCCATATGAAAGTAGATTCATCAAGGTACACTTACATAATTTATTTGCTATTTAATACCATTCCTACTATTTTTAGTGATTTTTCACATCCACGTCACTGCTGCTGTCAGCATCTGCCTTTAGTAGGCTTTACCTATTTCATACTTTCCATGATTCAATTGGCCCTTTTTACATACATAGCACAAAGCGTGATCATGATTAACCATTCCAATGGCTAATCGTTTCAAAATAATTCCATACCTCATAAGGGTCAACATACAAACGATTATAGTTCTATGCTAAAACGATATAAGCCATTTTCGCATGGCTATCCAAGTTTACACAAACCGAAGGTACATGACCTTCAACAAAGGATGGTCCTATACATGCCATTTCAAAGTTCAACCAAAATTTGTACCAAAATGGGGCTTCGATAGTGTGGATGACTTTGACTTCTTTGATCCCGAATCCGATAGCTAACGAGCGAAACCTATAAAACAGAGAGCCAAAGCAACGGGTAAGCATTTTAAATGCTTAGTAAGTCTCATGCAATGAAATCAGCTTTGACTAAGGTATTTTATTCACATGGCTAATTAAACCACTTTACTAATTCACATTCCCATACTCATACTTATTTCACATCACCGACCCTTATGTTCATACACAAAAGAACAACTTAGCCCAAGGCCGGTAGCTCGTTTATCAACTTAGCGCATACTTACTTGTAAGAATTCAATTAGTACAAGCACATACAAACATACCTCATTGCTGGAATTTTCACAAGTGTATAAGCTGAAATTTTCACAGCAAGATTGCTCACTTCGAATCACATACTTTCGGATTTAACCGGATATAGCGATCAGACGATTGCCTTCGGTCATAACCCGGATTTGGTGACTTGCACAAAGGCCTTCGGTCTTAGCCCGGATATATCAACTCATACGAATGCCTTCGGTCTTAGCCCGGATATATCAACTCGCACGAATGCCTTCGGTCTTAGCCCGGATATATCAACTCGCACGAATGCCTTTGGTCTTAGCCCGGATATATTTCCAATGTTCACTTACACATATATCAATATTCAAGACACGTCCATAGTTCATTTTCGTTATTAAAGCTCTAACACAAAATATTTATCAACCTTTACTATTTCGGCTCAATGGCCACACAAACAAGGAGCATAATTTTGATATAATTCAAGTAGGGTCATCACTCAAGACTTACCTCGGATGTTGTCGAGCGATTTCGACGGCTATTCAACTACTTTTTCCTTCCCTTTATCGGATTTAGCTCCCTTTGCTCTTGAGCTAATTCACACAAATTTAACTTATTAAAATCTCATCATGATAGCTTATGGCGAATATGACAAGGAGTGTAAATGGTCATATGGCCATCCTTTAGCTCAAATACACAATGGTCATGCACATTTTACATCACAACAAGCAATTCAATACATTCAAACATCAACGTGAAGTTCAAAGTACTTGGCCCTTATATACATTAGGCATCAAAGTTGCATATGTACGAAATCATAAATCGAACTCAACACATTAGTTAATATTCCTCTTAGCGAATTTTCTAAGCCAAGAATAGGCATCAATATGCTTGCCTCAAACCGAATGCATGCACACTAATTACCCCTCATGTGGCGAATATACACTTAATACCACACAAAAAAACAGCATACATTTTACTACTAACACATTACATATCGTAATTCATTGCACATCTCTTATTTACTTCATAATCAACACATCATCACAAGCAAATATACACTTTGAATTAGTATATATGTCATACCAATCCATCATGTGCAAACATATATTCATGTAGGTGCAAGGGCCAATTCTCAAGTGGCTTATATCCAAATATATACACATTTCCAAAGCTTAAATCTTACTTACCATGCAACATGCATGAATTATACTTATGGATATATCATGGCGAATACCACAACACCACACCATTTCAATTTGGTCATGGTGAAACAAAGAACTTAGTATCTCATTCAAAAAAAAATGCTAAAAGAAAATCTAAGAATCTTCAATCCTCCATCACATGTATCACTTTCAAGCTTGTTATTTAACATGCAATGGCATTAACACCACATTCACTTTGGCCGAATTTCATTCCCATGACATAACAAGGATTTGAACCATGGGCTAACAAGAACATTAAGCTAGCAACTAAAAACATGCATGAACCTCAAACATACCTTAATCTTGATGCAAGTTTAGCCAACCTCTTCCTAATCCTCTTCCAAACCAAATATGAAGCAAAACTCCTTCCTTATCCTTAGTATTTTCGCCAACAAGAGAGTGAAAAGAGATGAACAAAATTTTTTTCTTTCTTTCTTTAGGACATTCGCCAAGCTATGGAGGAAGATGGACACTTTTTTTTTTTTGTTTCTCATCTACTAACATTAATTGTTTATTCCATACCCCTTATTTTATTCTTTCCATCATAACCCATTTACCAAACATGTTTCATGACATGATTTTTGCCCATAAATCCTTGTCATGGCGGCCACTAGCTATGGGGGAATTTGACATGCAAGTCCATTGTTTTGCATGCATCCTTTAATTAGTCATCACACATTTCCCTCATACTTTCAAAGTTTATT
Organism: Gossypium arboreum; assembly: GCF_025698485.1. Taxonomy (NCBI): domain Eukaryota; kingdom Viridiplantae; phylum Streptophyta; class Magnoliopsida; order Malvales; family Malvaceae; genus Gossypium; species Gossypium arboreum. Next base: position 72,267,631 of record NC_069081.1, read on the forward strand.
ACTAGGTCCTTTCTAGTGAAATTCACATCTATAATTCTAAATCAAAGCATAAAAATATCACACATGAGTTAACACACATTATAGGCAATAAAATAAATATTAAATTATTTTTATGCCTTGGTTTTGTGGTCCCGAAACCACATTTCGACTAGGGTCGTTTTAAGGTGTCACAACTCTCCCCACTTTAGAAATTTTCGTCCCGAAAATCTTACCGTAAATAGGTTTGGATATTGCTCTTTCATAGAGTTCTCGGGTTCCCAAGTAGCTTCTTCTATCCCGTGTTTGAGCCATAACACTTTCACTAGCGGAACCCTTTTGTTTCGCAACTCTTTCATTTCACGAGCTAGGATACGAATCGGTTCTTCTTCATAACTCATATCGGCTTGAATTTCAACCTCGATGGACTAATTACGTGCGACGGATCAGATCTATAGCGTCAAGCATTGAAACATGGAAGACGCTAGAATCTTTTCAAGTTCAGGGGCAAGATCAAACGATACGAATCGGGCCAACTCGTTCGGAGATTTCAGACGGCCCAATGAATCTCGGCTCAACTTGCCCTTACGGCCGAATCTGAGTATCTTTTTCCACGGCGAAACTTTAAGAAACACTTTATCTCCCACCGATACTCAATGTCCTTTCGTTTCAAATCCGCATACGATTTTCGACGATCGGAGGCTATCTTGATTTTCACGGATTACTTTTACTTTCATTCAGATCTTTAATCAAATCCACTCCAAAAATTTTGTTCTCACCGAGCTCGGTCCAAAACAATGGTGTATGGCATTTACGCTCGCACAAAGCCTCGAAGGCGCCATCTTAATACTTGATTGAAAACTATTGTTGTAAGCGAATTCAATCAAAGGTAGGTACCGCTCCCATGAACCATCGAACTCGAGGATGCAACATCTCAACATATCCTCAAGTATCTCGAATTATACGCCGGATTGACCATCGGTTTGGGGGTGAAAGGCGGTGCTGAAATGCAACTTGGTGCCCAATGCTTCTTGTAATTTCTTCCAAAATCGCGAGGTGAACCTCGGATCTCTATCCGACACACAAGTAAATCGGTACCGTGTAATCTCACAACTGAGAAACGTACAATTCAGCTAGTTTATCCAATGAAAAATCCATACGCACAGGATAAAGTGAGCCGACTTAGTCGATCTATCAATAATAACCCAAATTGCATCCTTCTTACTTGTCGACAACGGCAATCCGGACACAAAGTCCATTGTGACTCGATCCCATTTCCACTCGGGTATCGTGATCGGTCAAGTAACCTCGAAGGCACTTGATGCTCCGCTTTCACTTGTTGACATATTAAACATCTTGCAACAAAGTCGGAGATGTCTCGCTTCATACCATGCCACCAAAACCGACGTTTCAACTCATTGTACATCTTCGTACTCCCGGGTGGATTGCCATTCGGCTACAATGAGCTTCGTTCGAATTATCGAAATAAGTTCAATTCTTTGGAACACACAAACGACTTCGAACCTCAAACAATCGTCATCATCAATTTGAAACTCCGATTCCTTGTTCGTAACACACTCGGCCCGCTTTTGCACGCAACTCCTCATCAACTTTCGAGCTTCACGAATTTGATGAGTCAACAATGGTTTGGCCTTTAATTCGCTACTAACACATTGTCGGGTAGGATAGACAAGTGTACATTCATCGTCAGAAAGCAAACAAAGTGATTTCGGCTTAAGGCATCCGCAACCACATTAGCCTTTCCGGGTGATAGTCAATGACCAGCTCATAATCCTTTAATGTACTCGAGCCAACGTCTTTGTCGCAGATTTAAGTCTCTTTGAGTCATCAAATATTTGAGACTTTTGTGATCCGAATACACATGGCACTTCTCACCAAATAAGTAATGTCGCCATATCTTTAAGGCGAATACGATGGCGACCAATTCGAGATCATGGGTCGGATAATTTTTCTCATGTGGCTTTAATTGTCTCGACGATAGGCCACAACTCGACCTTCTTGCATCAATACGCAACCTAACCCAAGTAGGGAGGCGTCACTATAGATGACAAACTCTTTGCCGATTCGGCCGTATTAGTACCGAGCTTCCGTCAAATGAGTTTTCAATTGGTCAAAACTTTTTCGACACTTTTCCGTCCATTCAAACTTGACATCTTTTCAAGCGGTTTCGTCATGGGTGTGGCTATCATCGAGAATCCTTTTACAAACCGTCGGTAGTAACCGCAAGTCCCAAAAAGCTCCGAACCTCAAGAATATTTCTTGGAGGTTTCAGCTAAGTATGGCTGAAATTTTGCTTGGGTCGACTCGAATACCCGATGCGATACCACGTGACCCAAGAAGCTAACCTCTCTTAACCGTAACTCACACTTGCTAAACTTAGCATATAACCGCTTATCCCGTAAAATTTGCAACACTAATCTCGGTGCTCGCATGTTCGGTCTCATCTCTTGAATAGACCAAGATGTCGTCGATGAACACAACTACGAACCGATCCAAATATGATCCAAGATCCGATTCATCAAATCCATAAATACCGCAGGGCATTAGTGAGCCCAAACGGCATCACTAAGAACTCGTAGTGACCATATCTCGCTCAAGGCGGTTTTGGGTATGTCCGAATCTCGGATTCAAGAATCGATAATAGCCCGATCTCAAATCTATTTTTGAGAACACCGAGGTTCCTTCAGCTTGATCGAACAAATCATCGATACGTGGTAACGGATACTTGTTCTTTATTGTCACTTTATTGTCGACGATAGTCGATGCACAACCTCATGGTTCCGTCCTTCTTTTCACAAACAACATTGGTGCACCCCAAGGTGAAAAACTCGGCGAGCAAAACCTCTATCCATCAACTCTTGCAACCGAGCTTTCAACTCCTTTAATTCCGTTGGTGCCATACGATATGGAGCTATCGAAATCGGTGTGGTCCGTGTACAAGCTCAATGCCAAACTCTATCTCCGAACAGTGGCAAACCCGCAATTCTTGGGAAAACGTCCGGTATTCACAAACCACCGCATGATTTGGGTTCTATTCCTAACTCCTTATCATCAAGTACATACGCAAGGTATGCTTCACACCCTTTTCTTACATATTTCGGGCCAACATTGATGATATTACGGTGGCAACCCCTTCAAGTTCAGAGACTCAACTCGGATCATCTCGTTGTTTATGCATCTCAAATCAATAGTCTTGCTTTTGCAATTCACAACCGCATCATGCACGGTCAACCAATCCAACCCAAGAATAACATCAAATTCATCGAACGGCAAAAGCATCAAGTCCGCGGAAAACAGTACCTCAATTACTAGGGGCATTTCTTACACACTTTGTCGACCAGCACATAACGACCCAAAGGATTTGACACCGAATTACGAACTCAAGAGACTCAATAGGTAAAGTCTTCTTTGGATGCTAAGGTTTCGCATATATAAGAATGAGTAGAACCAGGTCAATCAAAGCAATCACATTAGTATCAAAGAGAGTGAAAGTACCAGTAATAACATCCGGCGAGGAGGCATCCTCGCGTGCGCAGATAGCATAAGTCCTAGCTGGAGCGCGAGCCTCGGATCTGGTCGCAAGATCTCTAGATCCTCTCGACCACCACTAGCCTTGCCCGTATTTCCGGATGGTCTACCTCGAGCGGTGGTAGTACCCGGCTTCCCACTCCGATCTACATTCTGCTCGCACAACCTCGGGCAATCTTTAATGAAGTGGTCAACTGATCCACACTTGTAACAGAGCGGTCACGGAATCTACTTCCAAAATGCCATTTGCCACAACATCGGCACTCAGTCCTCTCTCGTCGATCATTCCCACTCTGGCGATCAAGTGATTCGTGTGGTCACAGGGTCGATCGCGATCTCGTCTAGAAAAGCCCAAGTGTCTCTAGATCGACCTAAGCCATCTCTAAGTTTCTTTGATGATGTTGGAAGGGCTTCCCGAATACCTCTTCTGAAACTCCTTGCTCCCGCTTCACTTTCCTTTTCTCCATACTAAACTCCTCGGCTTTGCATCGCTCGCTCGACGAGAGTCACAAACTCTCGGATTTCCAAAATGCCAACATACGCTTTATCTCATCATTCAGTCCATCTTGAGCGTTTACATCACACCTTCAAGAAATGCATTCTCGCTGCATCGCTAAGCCTCACGAATTTTCGCTCATAGTCGAGAACCGACATGGAACCTTGTTTAAGTTCGAGAAATTCCTTTCGCTTTTGGTCCATAAATCTCGATCGATATACTTTTTCCAAACTCGGTTTGGAAGAACTCCCAAGTTACTTGTTCGCGGGCACAACAAGTCGAGTACTCCACCAATAGTAGGCGTAATCACGTAGCAAGGAGATGGTACACTTTAGGCATTCATCGGGTGTACAAGATAGCTCATCGAGTATCCGGATCGTGTTGTCCAACCAAAATTCGCTTGCTCGGCATCATCACTATCCGTAGCTTTAAATTCAGTAGCCCCATGTTTTGATTCTATCAACTGGGGCTTATTCGACCTTATTTGGTCAATTACCGGAGGCATTGTAGGTGCGGGGTGTGTTTGTTGGGAATGGAGGTTGTGGAACACCAGTATTAGTTCGAATGTATTGGTTGAACCAATCATTCATCACGCTATAAAAGGCTTGTCTAGCCTCGTCATTCGGATTGCTAGCAACAGGTTGAGAGTCCGCCGCGCTGTCCCTTGTGCGGGAGCAGCGCCACACTCTCCACATCATCACTATCGCTCGGTTGGGATCGGGATCCATTACTATAAATAAACACAAGTTCAAACGCCGTAAATCACCACACTATCATATAATCACATAAAATGGCATGTATAGCTAGACCCAAACGCATTACGGTAGTCCTAGAATCGACTAAACCGTAGCTCGATACCAATAAAATTGTAACACCCGAACCCGAGACCGTCACGAGTCGAACGCGAGGTGTTAACTGACTTCAACCCACTTATTGACAATTTTCAGACAAGCTGCCAATCTGAGTACTAGTCGCTCCAAAATTCATAACTTGAGTTTTACAACTCGAAAATCAGTTCCGTAAATTTTTCCTGAAACTAGACTCATATGTCCATCTACATATTTTTTCTAGAATTTTGGTCGAGCCAATTAGTACAGTTTATTAGTTAAAGTCTCGCCTGTTGTAGGGATCGACTACACTGACCTTTGTGCGTTACGAATTGGATATCTCCTGTACAGGGCTTCAATACTGATGCCGTTTGTTTCTATAGAAACTAGACTCAGAGAGGAATCTACACATATATGGAATGACTCCTAATTATCTCTGGTTAATTTACAATGATTTTCCAAAGTTGGAACAGGGGATCCAGAAACCGTTCTGGCCCTATTTCACAAGAACTTTAAAATCTGTTAACTTATAACTCATATGACCATTTCGTTTCTTCCATATGAAAGTAGATTCATCAAGGTACACTTACATAATTTATTTGCTATTTAATACCATTCCTACTATTTTTAGTGATTTTTCACATCCACGTCACTGCTGCTGTCAGCATCTGCCTTTAGTAGGCTTTACCTATTTCATACTTTCCATGATTCAATTGGCCCTTTTTACATACATAGCACAAAGCGTGATCATGATTAACCATTCCAATGGCTAATCGTTTCAAAATAATTCCATACCTCATAAGGGTCAACATACAAACGATTATAGTTCTATGCTAAAAACGTATATAAGCCATTTTCGCATGGCTATCCAAGTTTACACAAACCGAAGGTACATGACCTTCAACAAAGGATGGTCCTATACATGCCATTTCAAAGTTCAACCAAAATTTGTACCAAAATGGGGCTTCGATAGTGTGGATGACTTGACTTCTTTGATCCCGAATCCGATAGCTAACGAGCGAAACCTATAAAACAGAGAGCCAAAGCAACGGGTAAGCATTTTAAATGCTTAGTAAGTCTCATGCAATGAAATCAGCTTTGACTAAGGTATTTTATTCACATGGCTAATTAAACCACTTTACTAATTCACATTCCCATACTCATACTTATTTCACATCACCGACCCTTATGTTCATACACAAAAGAACAACTTAGCCCAAGGCCGGTAGCTCGTTTATCAACTTAGCGATACTTACTTGTAAGAATTCAATTAGTACAAGCACATACAAACATACCTCATTGCTGGAATTTTCACAAGTGTATAAGCTGAAATTTTCACAGCAAGATTGCTCACTTCCGAATCACATACTTTCGGATTTAACCGGATATAGCGATCAGACGATTGCCTTCGGGTCATAACCCGGATTTGGTGACTTGCACAAAGGCCTTCGGGTCTTAGCCCGGATATATCAACTCGCACGAATGCCTTCGGGTCTTAGCCCGGATATATCAACTCGCACGAATGCCTTCGGGTCTTAGCCCGGATATATCAACTCGCACGAATGCCTTCGGGTCTTAGCCCGGATATATTTCCAATGTTCACTTACACATATATCAATATTCAAGACACGCCCATAGTTCATTTTCGTTACTAAAGCTCTAACACAAAATATTTATCAACCTTTACTATTTCGCTCAATGGCCACACAAACAAGGAGCATAATTTTGATATAATTCAAGTAGGGTCATCACTCAAGACTTACCTCGGATGTTGTCGAGCGATTTCGACGGCTATTCAACTACTTTTTCCTTCCCTTTATCGGATTTAGCTCCCTTTGCTCTTGAGCTAATTCACACAAATTTAACTTATTAAAATCTCATCATGATAGCTTATGGCGAATATGACAAGGAGTGTAAATGGTCATATGGCCATCCTTTAGCTCAAATACACAATGGTCATGCACATTTTTACATCACAACAAGCAATTCAATACATTCAAACATCAACGTGAAGTTCAAAGTACTTGGCCCTTATATACATTAGGCATCAAAGTTGCATATGTACGAAATCATAAATCGAACTCAACACATTAGTTAATATTCCTCTTAGCAATTTTCTAAGCCAAGAATAGGCATCAATATGCTTGCCTCAAACCGAATGCATGCACACTAATTACCCTCATGTGGCGAATATACACTTAATACCACACAAAAAACAGCATACATTTTACTACTAACACATTACATATCGTAATTCATTGCACATCTCTTATTTACTTCATAATCAACACATCATCACAAGCAAATATACACTTTGAATTAGTATATATGTCATACCAATCCATCATGTGCAAACATATATTCATGTAGGTGCAAGGGCCGAATTCTCAAGTGGCTTATATCCAAATATATACACATTTCCAAAGCTTAAATCTTACTTACCATGCAACATGCATGAATTATACTTATGGATATATCATGGCCGAATACCACAACACCACACCATTTCAATTTGGTCATGGTGAAACAAAGAACTTAGTATCTCATTCAAAAAAAATGCTAAAAGAAAATCTAAGAATCTTCAATCCTCCATCACATGTATCACTTTCAAGCTTGTTATTTAACATGCAATGGCATTAACACCACATTCACTTTGGCCGAATTTCATTCCCATGACATAACAAGGATTTGAACCATGGGCTAACAAGAACATTAAGCTAGCAACTAAAAACATGCATGAACCTCAAACATACCTTAATCTTGATGCAAGTTTAGCCAACCTCTTCCTAATCCTCTTCCAAACCAAATATGAAGCAAAACTCCTTCCTTATCCTTAGTATTTTCGGCCAACAAGAGAGTGAAAAGAGATGAACAAAATTTTTTTCTTTCTTTCTTTAGGACATTCGGCCAAGCTATGGAGGAAGATGGACACTTTTTTTTTTTTTGTTTCTCATCTACTAACATTAATTGTTTATTCCATACCCCTTATTTTATTCTTTCCATCATAACCCATTTACCAAACATGTTTCATGACATGATTTTTGCCCATAAATCCTTGTCATGGCCGGCCACTAGCTATGGGGGGGGGAATTTGACATGCAAGTCCATTGTTTTGCATGCATCCTTTAATTAGTCATCACACATTTCCCCTCATACTTTCAAAGTTTATTACTAGGTCCTTTCTAGTGAAATTCACATCTATAATTCTAAATCAAAGCATAAAAAATATCACACATGAGTTAACACACATTATAGGCAATAAAATAAATATTAAATTATTTTTATGCCTTGGTTTTGTGGTCCCGAAACCACATTTCGACTAGGGTCGTTTTAAGGCTGTCACATATTTGGTATTTCCATGTTATAATACTAAATTTTGTAATTCTGGCCATACGAATATGGCTTAACCTTTAATATTTCAAAATGGCTATGTTTGTTTTTATAATACAACTCTTTTGATTAAGTAAAATGTTACTAAATGGGTGATAAAATTATTATATTAATAGGTCAAAGTTAGGCTTATGGAATGTGGTTATTTAATTGTGTATATGAGCTAAATACTATATGTATTTAAAATTTTTTATACATTCGACTATTACGGCAAATCACGAAATGAATAGTGATCCTCTTTTATGATGCATGTGTGTGTGCAAGCCACGTTGCACATCAAATATATGGTTGGGTTATGAAATTGTTTAATTATAATAAATTAATACCTTGTAAATTCGGTTTTGTTTTAATTGCAAAGATCGGTAAAATAATTATCCACTATTTAATTTTGTTCAACTGTTCGCTCATGATTTAGTAATACTCCGTAACCCTTCTGGCGATAGATACGGGTTAGGGGTGTTACACACACGCCCATGTGTTTACCCATGTGGACAAAATAAAGGCTATTTACCAAGCCATTTGTCACCCTCAATTGCACATACACACCCATAATCTTAACGGCATAAATCATGGTATATTTAGGCAACCAAAACATCCAAAAACAAGGCCAAACCACACTCAACATATTTACAACATCATATTTTACCAAACCAAATCCTACCAAACATCACATTCCACAAGTTCTAATATGGCTACCAATAACATGCATAATTTTTACTTAGTTTTCCTATCACACCAATGAGACAATCTTAACCATTCAACAACAAAACCATTAAGCTACATTCAACCATTTACCAAGCATTTATAAACCAAATTACACAAGAGATAATTGCACATGCATGCATATATCAATATATATATAAGCTTACAACCAATTCAACCAAAATGAGTCGAGTTACATAGCCAATTACCAAAACAATCCTATCACTATTATAAGCCAATACATTTGGCCAAATTCATAAGACACACATAAAAAAATAACCAAGTCCCTATACAGTCCATATTCTCAAAATGTTTAAAATCATCGGTACCCAAAATAATAGTTTGATAGTGTGATACGAACTTCGATGATCTCCAATCCGAGCTAGCTTGGTGACACTATAAAACATGGAAAATAAAACAGAGTAAGCTATATAGCTTAGTAAGCTCGTATGAAAGAAATAAGCTAACCTTACCATATATTAACATGTAAGTAATTTAACATAAGGTAAAGCAATTTACCAAAATTTCATGACCATAATTCATTCCATCATAGCTTGCCTTGAAATCATCATTCCACAAATTTTCTAAACATAAACTTTGTGTAACAGTCCAATGTAGACCTTAGTCAGAATTGTGGTTTTGAGACCACAAATCTGAGTCAGAAAAATATTTAAATATTATTTTCTGTGTTTATGATATGTGAATTAGCATGTGTGAAAGTTTCGTATGAAAATTTAATTGTTTGTGTGCTTAATTTGATAAAATGACTTAATTGCATAAAAGGTAAAAGTTGCTTGCCATTGGTTAAATGTTTCAAATTGACATGGCTTTTTAAGTATAAGGTCCTTATTATGTTATTAGACCATTAAAAGTATGAGTGGACATAAATGGCCTTATGTTTAATGATTTAATAGTTTTATAACAAAGGTTAAAATGGAAATTTAGTTAATATGATAATTATAGTAAAACAAATGCATGAAAATGGATCATTTTATGTTCATCCTTGGTTGAAAATACAAGAAAAGAAAAGAAAAAAGTTTACTTAGGGTTCGGCACTTGTAATCTTTGATTAAGGTATGTGTTTTGATCGGTTTTTGATAATTTCTACGTTTTTGTAATCGTTACTTTGAATGCTATCAAGCCCATGTCTCAATTTCTGATTTTGTTGATGATTATGAAATTTTCCATTGATGAAACTATGAGTTTTGTGAAGTTAGTTTTTGATAAATGGAAGATATGTTTTGGGTTAACATATTTTGTCTTTGGATTTTTGATGAATTAAATTGAAGGACTAAAATGTGAAATAAATGAAATGTGTGGACTAGTATGAGTACTAGGAGAATTCGACCAAGCATGAGTATATGCAAATTATGTGTATTTTGTGATTTTGTGACTTAAGTATTAAATGTCAAAATGTGAAAATTTGAGGGCTAGTTTGCAAAATGCCCTAAATTTATGTTTGTGGATTGAATTGAATGACTTGGTGAATAAAAGGCTTAATTTTGAATACATATATATCAAGAAAAGAGGAATTCAGATTTAAACTGAGGAAAGTCGAAGATAATCGAGTAGACGATTCAAATCGACAATTCCGAGTACGAGGTAAGTTCGTACAGAATAAATGATAGTCATCTTTTAATGCTTTGAAGGCACATGAATTGTATAGATGTTTTACTATGGTTTGTGTAAGTGGATAAATCGAAGGTATTCGACACTAAGTGTGCGATTCGAAATAGTTGCAGTTATAAATAGCACTAAGTGTGCGATACTAAGGTAGCTTCGGCTATTTGAGATGGCACTAAGCGTGCGGGATCATTTTAGCTTTGGCTAATCATTAAAGCACTAAGTGTGCGAATTCTCAAAACGTGAAAAGACTTCGGAAAGAGTCAATGTATTCGAATGGGAGGTAAGAATGAAAATGAATAAATACGGGAAAGTTCAGGTATGTACGAAACCTATGTGGTAGATGATATTGTGTGTATAAAGCTTGATAAGTTGGTATGAACATATTAATTTGTGATGGAATAGAATTGATAAATGATTTGAGAACTACTAAGTATCTACTAGATGATGATGTATTGTACTATATGAAATGTTGATTATATTTAGTACGAGCTTACTAAGCTTTTGAAAGTTTACTTTGTGTGTGTTTTCATTGTTTTATAGATGTAAAAGCTATTGTGAGCTCAGGGATCGTCGAGGATTGTCACCACACTATCGAACCTTGTTTTGGTACTTTAGAAATGTATATAGTAAAGTATGGCATGTATAGGCTAGATGTGACAGCCCAAAATTGACCCTAGTCGGAATGTGGTTTCGGGACCACAAAACCGAGGCATAAAAATAATTTAAAATTTATTTTGATGCCTATAATATGTGTGTGCTCATGTGTGACATTTTTTGGTGATTGATTTAGTGTTATTAAGGTGAATTTCACTAGAAAGGACTTAGTAGTGAACTTTGAAAGTATGATAGGGAATTGTGTGATGACTAATTAAAGCATGCATGCAAAACAATGGACTTACATGTCAAATTCCCCTTTTTATAGGTGGTGGCCGGCCATGGCAAGGAATTATGGGCAAAGAAAACATGTTATGACATGTTTTGTTAATGCATGATGTATTAAGTGATAAAATAATTAGATGTGGGAAGAGAAATAAAAAAATGTGTGTGAGAGTGTAGCAATCCCCATTGCCGTGCAAGTGAAAGAAAAACAAAAAAAAATTGTTCATCCTTGTTCTCTCCTTCTTTTGGCCGAAAATTCTAAGAGGAAGAAGAGATTTTTTTTGCTTCATTTTCTTTGTTTAGAAGAGATCTAGAAGGAGATTTGGCTAAACTTGCACCAAGAGTAAGCTCAAGAGCTTAGAGGGCCACAATTGGATAAGGGAAGGAAAAAGTGATCGATTAGCCGTCGGCCGTTCGACAACATCCGAGGTAAGTCCTCAAGAAATGACCCTACTCAATTATGTGAAATGAAATATGGATGTGTAATGATTATTGATTTATGTGTGTATGAGTATTTGAATGATACCCGGCTAAGTCCCAAGGCGATTATGCAAGTGATATGTTTGTGTTTGAGCCTTAGTAACGAAAACGAAACATGGATGTGTAATGATTATTGATGTATGTGTGTGCATGAGCAATTGAATGATATCCGGCTAAGTCCCAAGACATTTATGCTAGTAATTATATCCGGTTAAGACCAAGGCCATTGTGCAAGTGACCACATCCGGCTAAGACCAAGGCATTCGTGCAAGTTGTTAAATCCGGGCTAATACCCGAAGGCATTTGTGCAAGTCGTTCTATCCGGGCTAAGACCCGAAGGCATTCGTGCATGTGGTTATATCCGGATGTATTCCGAAGAAGCTTGGGCCGAAGGTGGGCGTTGGTTGCTGTAATAAATTTAATTAGTACGCTCGAAAAGCCCAAAGGATAACGTATGTTTATATGTGCATTGGAAAAGTCGATATGTTTGAGTAACATTCGTGCAATCGATTAACGAATTTTCAGCTATTGAATTGGTTGACATCTTGTGAAAGTATACAATGATGAAGTGTGAAGTAAGTATGATTATGTGAATGTGTATTAATGAAATGATTCATTTGGCTATGTGAATGTAATGCTTTAGTTAAAGCTGATTTTATTGCTTGAGACTTACTAGGCATAAAAATGCTTACCCCGTTGCTTTGGCTCTCTGTTTTATAGATTTTGCTCGTTAGCGATCGGATTCGGGATCATTAAAGTCAAGTCATCTACACTATCAAAGCCTCCATTTTGGGTATAATTTTGGTTGAACTTTGAAATGGCATGTATAGGACTACCCTATTGTAGAAGGTCATGTACCTTTCGGTTTTATGTAAGCTTGGATAGCCATGCGAAAATGGCTTATATACGTTGTTAGTATGATTCTATAATCGTTTGTATGATGATCATTATGGGGTATGGAATGGTTTTGAAAAGATTAGCCATTGGAATGGTTAATCATGATCACACTCGTGCTATGTATGCAAAAAGGGCCAATTGAATCGTGGAAATCATGAAATAGGTAAAGGTTACCTTGAAAACAGATGCTGGCAGCAGCAGTGGTGTGGTTTTGAAAAATCACCAAAATTTGTAGGAATGGTATTAAATAGTGAATAAGTTATGTAAATGAACCTTGATGAGTCTACTTTCATATGGAAGAAACGAAACGGTCATAGGAGTTACTTGTTAAGAGATATTAAAGTTATTGTGAGACAGGGCCAGAACGGTTTCTGGGTCCCCTGTCGCGACTTTAAAAATTTTCTATAAATTATCCAGAAAGAATTAGAAGTCACGTATTATATGTACAGATTCCATTTTGAGTCTAGTTTCATTAGAAACAAACGGCATCAGTATTAAATCCCTGTACAGAGAGATATTCAAGTTGTAACGCACAAAGGTCAGAGCAGTCAATCCCTGTAACATGGGTGACTTTAACTAATAAACTGTACCAATTGGCCCGACCAAAAATTCTAGAAATAAATCCATGGAAGGATATATGAGTCTAAATTCAGGGAAAATTTATGGAATCAGTTTCTGAGTTTTGAAACTCGAGATATAATTTTTAAGGCGACAGTGACGCAGTTTCCAGCCTGTCTGGAAATGCCAAATTGGTCGGTGCTTTAAGAGGATTTAGCTCGTCAACCCCTCGCGTCCGACACCGGCGATGGTCTCGGGTTCAGGGTGTTACACTTTTATGGCTAGAAGTATTTTGGATATGTTTTGTAATATTTATACCATGCCATGTGATATGGCTAGCTTGTGTTTGAACTTATGGTTGGGAATGTTATATGGTATGTGAGGCATTATGAATTATATGATATATTTTGAATGACCAAAAGAAATGGTCAATGTTGATAAGTTTTGGTAAGTTTTGAGCATGAGATTGAATGATGTATTGAAACATATGTTTTGGTATGATCTTAGTTTAGGTTTTGGTATGTTTTGGCTGACGAATTGAGATTGGAATTTATTGATACTGTAAAGGCATGAATAATGTATGTTTCGGTATAGAGACTGACTGAAATTGGTGTACAAATATGCTTAGTTTGGTGCTTGTAGTTTTGACCTAATGGGGGTGGCAATTTGGCTATTCAAATGGCCTATTTTTGTCCACCAGGCATAGGCACGGGCGTGTGTCTCAGCCGTATGTGACACACGGTCACGTTACACGGCCGTGTGTCCCCTGGGGTACCCTACGAATTAAAGTCAGGATACCCTCCAGTTTTGACATGGCCTAGAAACACGAGCGTGTCTATTAGTCGTGTGTGTCACACAGGCTGGCACACGAACGTGTGGTCGGCCATGTGGCCAAGTCAATAGCCTCCCTAATTTTCACAGGCCTGATACAAAGGCGTGTCTTGAGGCCGTGTAGACAAGTCAGTATGTATGCTCTGTTTTGCCACGGCTTAGACACACGGGCGTATGAGGCACACGGCCTGTTCACACGGGCGTGTGACCCTTGATAAGTTGAAAATTTTTCTAAGTTTTGAAACTTTCATATGTTATCAATTGGGTTCCGAATGTATGATTTAGACTTTATATACTCGTTTTAAATTCATATTGAATATGAATGACTTATATTATTGAAATTAGATGGTATTTGATATATGATTGTTTTGAACTGAGTTATAAGTTCGGTAATGCCTCTTAATCTATTTCGGTGATGGTTACGGATTAGGGGTGTAACACCCCTTACCCGTACCATAGATTGAGACCAGGTACGAGGGGTTACCAGACATATACTCAGACATTTTTGGAAAATACGAGTTATAAAACAAATAAACATCATCTTAGTGTCTCTATTATAGGCCTACAAGACCCAAAACATATATTGAGGATGGCCCGGGACTAAACCGTGAACCTAAGAAAATTTTAGGAAAAATTTCTAGGTTAAGCCTCACACGCCTGTGTAGAGACAATGCACACGCCCGTATGTTTTGGGACACGCTCGTGTCCCTAACCCGAAAGGAATTAATTGAATTTATTTTTTATTTCAAACCTATAGGGGTTTTCACACTGCCAAGCACACGCTCGTGTCTACCCTTGTGGACCCTTTTTAGGCTATAATTTCAAGCCAATGGTCACCCTCATCATTTCCTCACTTATAAAAACCCTAAATACAATTAACATGACCCAAATATACTCAATTATCCTCTTTTTATAATAAGGATTTCCATCCCATTGAAACATATTTAGGCTTGCCTCATTATTACAATTCATTGCCAAATATGACCTATCCATTTCCAAATGTTTTGAGCACATTACGAATACCTATTTATGAAATACCACATTTAATCATCACAAGAACATTTCTAACATAAACATGCATGGTTGGCAGATCATAACCTACAACGAAATGAGCCATGTCTTATGGCCATATATAAAAAGAATAAGTTTAACATTTAAGCCTTTACATTAGCCAACCAATGACATATAACACCAAGTAACCACAAACTGATACATTCCATTGTAACAAAATAGAAGTATCTATATACCAAAACAGGACAAATAGATAGTGTTGACAATACTCCAATTGTCTTCCAATCTTTATGAGTCATCGAACTCTGTAAGAAAGGGAAAAGAGAGGGGTAAGCATTTACTTGCTTAGTAAGCCCGAATAACAGGAAAGTAAACTTACCAGTTAATTAGCATGCAACCATGTTAGGCAACCAATCCAATAAATAGAGGGTAGCCTTCTATTACATGCACTCAAACATCAAGTTAGTCCCACAATAATTCATCATGTAATTTATCTTAGATGTGCTCATCATCCAACATTTTCATTTCTATACCTTACGTTAATCCCTTTGAGTACCTCGAAAATCTCGATGGATTATCCATTTACCGTCAAGTCAAAAGAGTGATCTTCTCAAGTACGCACTCCCACGAACCTCATATCTTACGGTGGGATTACCAGTCTAGGCTAAATCCCCCGTAATATAAACTCATGGAATGTTGTCAGGATTACTAGTCCAAGCTAAATCCCTTATAGTGACAAACACCCTCAATGAGCTCAGATTTGAATTACCAGTCTAGGCTAAACTCAGACCCTAATCAGATTACCCGTTCGGGCTAAATCCTTAATGCACACCTATTCTTCGGGAGGCTCAGTCACTCAAGGAACACCCGTCCAGGCTAGATCCTTACTATATTTGAGATCAACAGATTACTCGTCCAGGATAAATTCTTTTCTGCAACACATGGAGGATCTCAAGTCACGTAAGCCATGGTTTATCCATCGAATTTCCCTTTTAACTTCAACTGGGACATTTATCATCTTGTCATTATTATTTGTAACATATTTCATGGATTTTCATGCCATCATTATATACAGCTATCACACATTCATAAAACATGCATTTAGGCATATTATGGGTTTACCTTAAGTTATTCGAACTTACCTGGTATTTGTGTCAGTTTTCGCGTTTCAGTTATTCTGAAACTTTTTGTTTTCCTCGATCGACCTCCAGAATTTGTTCCTTGGGGTCTATAAAAATAAAAATGAATTATCAATATCTCACATTATTCTTTTCGAGGCTAAATTTCACCCCTGGGCAAAATGACCGTTTTGCCCCTAACTTTTCACATTATTTACGATTTAATCCCTAGGCTCTTAAAATGATATACATACAATTCCTTATATACATACAATTCCTTGGTTACCCAAGCGTATCCGAATGCATATAAACTCATACTAGCCCGCATTTTCCTCTACTTCGCATTTCTACCACATATTTTGTACCTTTTGCAAAAAGGTCCCTTTAAGGGCTTTTCATGAAAATCACTTAGGAAAAGATGTTTAACACACATCAAACTTTCATATTCTCCCATAAAACATCAAATAATAAACATGTCACACATGGGTCACTTTGCATACATGAACCCTAGCTTAAAATATAGGTAGAAATGGACAGAACATGTTACAAAGATCTCAAAAATACAAAGAACATTAAAACGGGGCTTAGAGTCACTTATTATTGAGCTTGAAAATATTGAAAACCCTAACTATGGAGGGCTTGAGAATTTCGGCTGGTACAAGGGAGAAGATGGCTGATTTTTGCCTTCATTTTCCCTTTTTATTGATTTTATTACCAAATGACCAAAATACCCTTCTTACTAAACTTCCAAAATTTTCCATGCATGCCCATTTTTGTCCAAAAACTTAGAAATTGGGAAAATTACTATTTAAGAAATCCTAATTAATAATCTAAATCAATTTCATGCAAATTGCTTCTAGAATCCAAGTTTTTCAATTTATTCAATTTGGTCCTTATTTTTCAATTGGACACCTTACTCATACAATTTCTTCATGAAACTTTAACACATGAATATTTTTATGTTCTAGGCCTCATAATAGTCATAAAACAAATATTTCAACGTCAGATTTATGGTCCCGAAACCACTGTTCCGGCTAGGCCTTATTTTGGGATGTTACATTTCTCCTCCTTTAGCGACTTTCGTTCTCAAAAGGCTTACCAGTAAACAGGTCCAGATATTGGCTTCTCATGGTTTCTTTTGGCTCCCATGTAGCCTCTTCCACACCATGTCATTGCCATAAACTTTTACTAAACCCACATCTTTACTTCTCAGCTATTTAACCTCACGAGCCAAAATCTTAATCGGTTCTTCACCATAAGTCATGTCCGGTCTAATTTCAATCTCTGTCGATGAAATCACATTAGAGGGGTTTGATCGATTTCTCCTTAACATAGATACATGGAATATGTCATGAATCTTTTCCAGTTCTGATGGCAATGCCAAACGATAGGCTAATGGTCCAACTCTTTCAGTAATCTCAATGGTTCAATAAATCGCGAACTCAGTTTGCCTTTTCGGCCAAATCTCAATACCTTTCTCCATGGGGATACTTTCAAAAATACCCTATCTCCAACTTGAAATTCAACCTCTTTCCTTTCCAGATCAGCATATGACTTTTGCCTATCCGATGTCGCTTTTAAGCAGTCACGTATCACTTTAACCTTTTCTTTAGTTTCCTTGATCAGGTCAACTCCGTGAATTTGACTTCCTTTGAGTTCTGTCCAATACAATAAAGATCGACACTTTCTACCATATAAGGCCTCATAAGGCGCCATCCTCAAACTCATTTGAAAACTGTTGTTGTAGGCGAACTCTACCAATGGCAAGTATTTTTCCCAACTACCCTGAAATCAGAGGATGCAACATTGCAACATATTCTCGAGAATCTGAATCATCCGCTCAGACTGACCATCAATCTGCGGGTGAAAAGTTGTACTAAAGCTCAACCTAGTACCCAGGGCTTCTTGCAGCTTCTTCCAGAATCTCGATGTGAATCTCGGGTCTCTGTCTGAAATAATCGATAGTGGTACCCCGTGTAATCTCACAATCTCAGATATATACAAGTTAGATAACTTATCAAGTGAATAATCTGTCCTTATTGGGATAAAATGAGCCGAAAACTTATCCACCACAACCCATATAGCATCTTTATTTTTCAAGGTCAATGGTAATCCTGTCACGAAGTCTATATTAAGTCTGTCCTACTTCTATTCCGGGACCATCACAGGCTGTAACAAACCTAAAGGTACTTGATGTTCAGCTTTCGCTTACTAACATATCAAGCATTTCAATACAAATTCGAAGATGTCTCTTTTCATGCTGTTCCATCAATACATTTTCTTCAAATCATTGTACATTTTGGTATTTCCAGGATGAATAGACAAACAGTTATCATGTGCCTCTTGCAAAATTCTCCGAATAATTTCATCTTTCCTGGTACACATACTCTATCTCTGAACATCAAACATTCATCAAAACAGATCTAAAAATCTGATTCGATGCCCGACTCACATTGAGTTCTTTTAGCTTGCAGGTCACTATCATTAGTCTAAGCATCATAAATTTCCTGAAGAAATGTCAGCCTAGCCTTTAGCTCTGCCAAGACCAATCCATCATCAAACAATGCCAATCAGGCGTTCATGGCCCTCAATGCAAACAAAGATTTTCCGCTTAGCGCGTCGGCAACCACATTCGCCTTTCCCGAGTGGTAATCGATGATCAACTCGTAATCCTTAATTAATTCTAACCATCTCCGTTGTCTCAGATTCAATTCTTTTTGAGTCATTAAATACTTCAAACTCTTGTGGTCTATGAATATACGACAAGTCTCACCATATAAATAATGCCACCAAATTTTCAAGGCAAAAACAATGGTAGCAAGCTCTAAGTTATGTGTTGGATAATTCTTCTCGTGTGGCTTCAACTGCCGTGAAACGTAAGCTATCACCTTGCCATTTCATATAAGCACACAACCCAATCCATTTAAGGACGCATCGCTGTAGACCACAAACTCTTTTCCTGACTCAGGTAATGCTAGAACTGGAGCTTCAGTCACCAATGTCTTCAACTTCTCGAAACTCTATTGACACTTTTCTGACCATTCAAACTTAACGTCTTTCTGTAGCAACCTCGTCATTGGAGTTGCTATCATGGAGAATCCTTTCACAAATCTTCGGTAGTAACCGGCTAAGCCCAAAAAGCTTCTAAGCTCAGTTACATTTTTAGGTGGTTTCCATTCAACGATAGTAGAGATCTTACTTGGATCAACTCAAATGCCATCACCCAAAACAATATGACCCAAAAACCCTACCTTTTAAAGAAAAAACTCACTCTTGCTAAACTTAGCATACGATTTTTTTTCCTGTAAGGTTTGTAACATAGTCCTCAGATGCTTCGCATGCTCTGTATCATGCTTGGAATAAATAAAAATGTCGTCAATGAATACAACGACAAACTTGTCCAAGTATGCCTAAAATATCCTATTCATTAGGTCCAAAACTACGGTCGGTGCATTCGTCAACCCAAACGGCATGACAAAAAATTCTTGCTGCCCATACCTCATTCTGAAAGTTGTCTTAGGCACGCCCAATTCCTTACATCGCAACTGATAATAGCTAAATCTCAGGTCTATCTTAGAGAATACAGTGGCTCCCTTCAACTGGTCGAACAAATCATCGATCCTTGGCAAAGGATACTTATTCTTGATAGTTACCTTCTTCAGTTGCTGATAATCTACACTTAGCCTCATTGACCCATTTTTCTTCTTTACAAATAGTATGGGAGCACCCCAAGGCGAAAAGTGATAAACCATAATTTATACATATTTTTATCCCATGCTTAACACATTTATGGATGATTTCTCCTTAGATTTGGTGAATTTGATGCTCCTAATTCTTTAATTTCATGTTTTACACTTAGGTTGTAACACCCCTTACCCGTATCCAAGGCCGAAACAGAGTACGAGGCATTACCAGACTTAACAATACACATAGAAGAAAACGAGGCCATAAAGTTTCATTTAATTCAAAACTTTTCGAACACATGCATAACAAACAAAGCTAACTATATCATCACATCAAAACGTAGGACATGGCACGATTAATTAAACTTATAAGCCATAATGGATAAGGACCACATCTCATGATCATATACGATAACTCAATGCAGACTGATACGTAAGGTAAAAATCATAGTAAAAATACATATCACAAACCAACTTCCAATACATGCCACTCACTTGATATTTCTAATATTTGAATTAATTTTCTGAAAAATGATAGTTTGATAGTGTGATTTTGCCTCCGACGATCTCTAACCCCAAGCCAACCTGCCAATACTAAAGAAATGGAGAGGATGGGTAAGCTTTACGCTTAATAAGTTCATATGAAAATAATAAGCAATTACTACCATGCTTTTCAAGATAAAACACTATAATTGTACAATTACACATATTCAGGTTAAGATGTGTTATCGAGTTATAGTTACTAAATCATTCATATCTGAAGCTACAAAACTCCAAATTTAGTTTCGTTAATTTTCTTTGAAACTATATTCATATATATTTCTCCCATAAAATTTCTAGAATTTTTAGTTTAGCCAATTAGTACAGTTTATTAGTTAAATTCTCCCCTATTTCAGAGTATGACTACTCTGACATCTGTGCACTACGAACCAAATTTCTCCCTGTACAGAATTCCAACGACCATACAGTTTGTTTCCATTAAAAATAGACTCAATAAGGAATCCATCATGTAAGGTATGACTCTTAATAATGTTTTTTACAATTTATGGGGAATTTCTAAATTTAGAATAGGGAATCTCGAATTCATTCAGACCCTGTTTCACAAGAATTCAAATATCACACAATATAGAAATCTTTTGCTTCCCCTGTTTCTTTCATTTAAAAATAGACTCATTAAGATTTATTTTCATATATCATTTGCATTTTTATTCAACTTCCACAATTTTTAGTGAATTTTCAAAGTCATGCAACTGCTGCTGTCCAACACTGTTTTACCACTAAAATTCATTTTTACATAATTCCACTTAATCCATTTTGTCTTATCGAAATTCACCCAATTATAGAGCACATTGCTCATAATTTTTCATAAACATATACCTACACTTATTCATCATATAATCATGTTCAATTGTATTTTTACTTAATCGATTTTCCGTTGAACTCTTGAATAATAATCGATACCCAATTGCTCGCACATATTTTCACACTTGTAGCCAAAGCTATCTGGTGCGCATAGTAGCCTGCACATAGTACTACACATGCGACCAATTATCCGGTACACGTAGTAGCCTGCACTTAGTACTACACACGTGACCAATTATCCGGTACACGTAGTAGCCTGCACTTAGTACTACACACGTGACCTAACCATCTGATACACCTAGTATCCTGCACTTATTACTACACACGTGATCATAGTTTTCGGGTACGCATAGTAGCCTGCACTTAGTACTACACATGCGACCTCACAATAGATCATTCGTATCGTTTTTATTCCGAAGGTTCAATTGAGAAATTCCTCACTTTTCAACATTTTACTAAATTGTCCGTAATCAATTTAAATTCATAATTTACATCAAATAACCATTTGATAGCCAGCCACATTTCATATGATATCAAAATATAGTAACATAAAAAGAATCGATAGATTATTTGTGTACGAATTTACTCGAAGTGTCGATCTCACTATCCATAGTACAAATTGTCCATTCATAGTATAATAAGACACAACTCAAATATCAAATCAGCTTTTAAGAATTTACATAACACATATCACATATTTCATATATCACTTGTCATGTATCTTCATTTTCTTGCATTTCATGTAACATTCTTTCATGTCATATTTCCACATCATAAACACCATTCCATCAACTTTTCCAATATATTAAATCATAAAATATATGCAATAATAGTAAGAAATATAATTCAAACATAACATTGCATTATTATTATCATACGAACTTACCTCGATCCAGAAACAGCAATTTACCATTTTAGTCCATAACCTTGTATTTTTCCGATTTAAGCCCAAATCTTGATTTCCTTCATCTATAATATCACATTTAGCCTAATAATTAGTCACACTATTCATACGGGTCCAAAAATCATATTTTTAAAAATTTTCATTTTGACCCCTAAACTTTTGCATATTTTCACTTTTGCCCCAAGGTTCGGAAATTAAACTTCATCCTATTTTCTTATGCTTTATGACATGCTGATCATTTTTCCCTTCTATGGCAACATCAAATTCTCACTCTAACATGTACTTATGACTATTAGGTATTTTTACCAATTAAGCCCTTTTGCTCGTTCACTTAAAACCGAGTAGCACAAGTTGTCTAACATAATTTAAAACCTCATATTCTATCATAAAACACCAAAATACACAAATTTCACCTATGGGTATTTTTCCAAATATGAACCCTAGGTTGAATTATTGCTAGCATAAGCTAAATCAAGTTACCGAGACTCCAAAAACGTAAAAATCATTAAAAACGAGGCTAGAACAGACTTACAATCGAGCTTGGAAGATTGGAAACCCTAGCCATGGAGTATCCCTTGGTATACACGTCCATGGTGAAGAAGATGAGCAAAATTGGCTTTTAATTTTGTATTTTAATTCATTTTACCCCAAAATGACCAAAATGCCCTTACTACTAAACTTTCCAAAAATTCCATTCATGTCCAATATTTGCCCATAAACATTGAAATTGGTCAAATTGCTATTTAAGACCTCTAATTAATATTTCAAAGCAATTTCATACTAGAAACTTCTAGAATACAAGTTTTACAACTTATTCAATTTAGTCCCTAACTTCAAATTAAGCATTGTATGCATAGAATTTCTTCACGAAATTTTCACACAATCATGCAATCATATCAAAGACCTCAAAATAATCATAAAATAATTATTTCTATCTCAAATTTGTGGTCACAAAACCACTATTCCGATTAGGCCCTAATTCGGGATATTACATAGGTGAGCACAGGAGAGTGAAAAGAGCAAGAAACGAGCCGAAAACGAAGAAAATGGACCCACGTGGGAAATCAACACGGCCTGGACTTCCTCACACGGGTGTGTGACACAGCCGTGTCTCTTTGGCAGGATCGAAGCATGACTTACACGGGTAGACTATACACTCGTGCCTATTCAACAACCTTGACCATGGGCTGGAGTAATTGCACACGGTGACACACGGACGTGTCCCTACCGAGCCCAAGTATAGCCCTATTCGAAAAAGGCCAATTTTAAGGGCTCTTAGGCATTCTAAAGCCTATTTAAACACTTGAGGAGGCACTTACGAAGGGAGACGCAGAGTAAGAGGCAAGGAATTACTCAAGTGCACAGGGGTGTGTCACACGGGCATGTCCCTACCGAGCCCAAGTATAGCCCTATTTGAAAAAGGCCAATTTTAAGGGCTCTTAGGCATTCTAAAGCCTATTTAAACACCGGAGGAGGCACTTAGGAAGGGAGATGCAGAGTAAGAGGCAAGGAATTACTCAAGGGAAGTCGATTGGTCCATCTTAGAAGCCGGATTCATCATCAAGACTAAAGATCTCCCTTCAACTTCCATTTAGGGGTTTTGGGTCTTCTTTATATTTTGTATTCATTATTCTTCTGAGATGTTTTCTTCTATAATTATGAACTAAACCCCCTAAATACCTAAGGGGAATGAAACCTAAGACGAATCTTGTTATTATTATCTGAATTGTATGATAAATATTTGACTTGTTCTTAATTATGTGTTCTTAATTCTTGTTTTAATATTTCAAGATATTGATTGAAGTTAATGCTCTTATTCAGAGGAGGAATAGACCCTGTCTAAGAATAAATCTATTATAATTAAGCGGAGTTGATTGCACGCCTAGAGATAGGGTGATAAGAGTTTGCCGGATTATGGTGAAACCTAATAAGGGGATCCATAGATCGAGTTAATGCAACACTAGGTATTAATTAGAAAGAGATTTCAATTAATCAACCTAAGGTTAGACGTTATTAGTCTCGAGAGAGATAATAATATAACTTAGGGATTTTTAAGAATCAAGTCAAATGAATAAATCGTCTAATTCAGAGTCAAATAACAAGTGAAGTCTAGGTGGATTTTTCCTTGGGTATTGTCTTAATCAATCAAATTTTCCCAAAAGCTTTTCCCCAATTTCCCTCTGTGCACTCTTAGTTTAGTTAATTAATTTAGATAAACAAATCCCTTAATTTTTAGGGTAGATAATAAAAAGAAAGTAATTACTAGTACTCTTGGTTCCTTTGGGTTCGACAATCCGGCCTTGTTAAAGCTATACTACTGTTCGATAGGTACACTTTCCTTCATCGTGATAATAGTTAGTTTCAAGAATGCTTAATTATAAATTTTTAAAACCTATCGTGAATATCACCTATCAAGTTTTTGGCGCCATTGCCGGGGAACTAAGATATTAGGAACACTCGATTTTTATTACTTTAGCCATTTTACTTTTATTGCAATTTAATTTTTTATTTTTATTTTCTTTTCTAATTCTTCATTTATTTTCTTCTGACAGGTTTTTCTAGTTTATGACCAGAAGAAACCCGTCAGGACCATTAATGTTTGATAGTGAGATTGATCGCACAGTTTGCAGAAATCGAAGAGAAAGAAAGTGAAGCTTACGATACATAAAAGAAGAGCAAGAGGACGATACTTCAACCACAACCGAGGAGATGGCTGAAAACTAAAAAAATCCACTATCTTCTGCAATTACTGCTAATCAGAATCCTGCTCACATACTATGTATGATTCTGCTAAACCTTCTTTAACAGGAACTAAATCGATCATAGTTAGGCCTGCTGTTGCTGCAAATACTTTTGAACTGAAACCTAATACAATTTAAATGATACAGCAATTTGTTTAGTTTGATGGTTTGCAGGGCGAAGATCCCAACGCTCACTTGGCAAACTTTTTGGACTATGTGATACATTTAAAATTAATGGCGTTTCTGATGATGCCATTTGCCTTCAGTTATTCCCTTTTTTGTTGAGGAATAAGGCTAAACAGTGGTTGAACTCGTTACCATAAGGGTCAATCACTACTTGGGAACAAATGACCGAAAAATTTTTATTAAAATATTTTTCACCGGCTAAAATAGCCAAATTACGTAATGATATCTCCTCTTTTGTGCAGATGGATTTAGAAACACTTTACGATGCATAGGAGAGATACAAAGACCTTTTGAGAAGGTGCCCTCACCATGGGCTACCACTTTGGCTACAGGTTCAAACGTTTCATAATGGCCTGAATCCTTCGACTCGATAAATGATCGATGCAGCGGCTGGAGGAACCATCAATAATAAGACACCTGAAGATACTTATGAATCTATAGAAGAGATGTTACTGAATGATTATCAGTGGTAAGTCTTGAGGACAAAGCCAACGAAAACAGCTGGCATTTTTATCGTCGATTCGGTTACCATGCTCTCCAATCAGGTAGAACTTTTGAATAAAAAATTGACGGTTTTCTTGGTTCTTCACAGGTTTAATGAATAATAAAGTATGAAGCAAGTGGAGTTGGATCAAGCAATTCAGAATACCCACCCTATGGCCAAAACATGGAGAACGAGCAGTTAAATTACATGGGTAATAATCCTCGATCTCAAAATAATCCTTATAGTAATACTTACAATGCAGGTTGGAGGAACCACCCAAAATTTCTCATGGGGAGGCCAAGGGAATCAATGACCACCACCACCTCCAGGCTTCCAAAAACCACCCTACCAACAAGAGAAAAAGCCAAAACTTGAAGAGATGCTAACAAAATTCATCTTAGTGTTAGAGACTCTTTTTCAGAATACCGAGACAACACTTAAAAATCAACAAGTGTCGATCTAAGGGCTCGAAACTCAGATAGGTCAGCTCGCTAAATTGATATTTGAACGACCATAAGGTAGCCTGCCGAGTAACACTAAATCTAACCTAAGGGAGCAAATCAATGAAATTACCATTCAATATGAGGAAGGTTTAGTTGCACCTGAACCAGAACAGAAGCAAGAAACTGTGGTAAGTAAAGGTATGGGTGAGGTGGACCACAATGACTAGAAACCGGGAAGTAAAGAGTACAAACCTCGTGTGCCATACCCAAACGCGACAAGGAAAGACTGTACAGAAGAATAATTCGGTAAATTCCTTAAATTATTAAAGAAGTTACATATTAACTTACCGTTTATAAGCTCTTTCGCAGATGCCAAACGCAGTCAAATTCCTAAAGGAGCTTTTAACAAATAAGCGAAAGTTGGATGAGGCGTCACATGTGGAGCTGAATGCGGTTTGCTCAGCCATACTACAGAATAAGTTGGCCAACAAATTAAAAGATCCAGGGAGTTTTACAATTCCCTGTTTAATTGGTAGCCTTGATGTTAATAATGCTTTGGCTGATTTAGGGGCTAGTATCAATGTCATGCCTTACAAAATGTTTAAACAACTAGGTCTTGGGAAACCAAAACAAACTAGGATGAGTATTCAATCAGTCGATAAAACAATCAGATTTCCTAGGGGGATTATTGAAGATGTAGTCGTTAAAATTGACAAATTTATATCCCCAGTTGATTTTGTTGTTCTAGACATAGAAGAGGATAGTAATGTTCCTTTAATTTTAGGGAGGCCGTTTTTAGCAACCGTTAGAACAATAATTGATGTTGGCACAGGTGAACCTACACTTCGTGTGGGAGACGAAACAATCGCCCTTCAAGCTCGTAATTCGAGTAACACATCAAAAATTGAAGGTGGTTGTATAAATCATTCTACTAAAATTGACCATGTGGTGCAACATACTTTGCAAGAAATAAGTTCGAAGAACTACACGAGCCATGTTCAAGCAACAACAAAGGACCTACCTATAAAGAACGGAGGCTACAAATTAAGGAACTAGATGAATGGCAGACACAAAAACCAAGAACACCTAATAAATCAAAACCGAGCCAGGACGAGCTCAATACATCACCAAATCAACTTAAGGTTGGAGACAAAGTACTACTAGATGAACAGATCCTCGCATTACCACTTCTGAACCTACTGAAGAAATTCCCCTCACACTATCAGTATTTTCCATATGGTACAGTTGAGGTAATTCACCCCAAATTGGAACTTTTAAGGTAAACAATACTCGTCTTAAACCTTATATTGATAAAGTTGATAGCAGGGATGAGGAGTGTAAACTCCTCGACCCACCATGATCACACACCAGAGACGTAAGTCAAGCTTATACTATAAATAAGCGCTTCTCGAGAAGCAACCCGAGCACTAACAGTAATGATTATTTAAATTCTAGTTTTTAACATCTAACCTACTAACTGAGTCTTGAAACATTGGGTTTTCCCATCCACACGGCCAGGCACATGGGTGTGCCTTAGGCCGTGCACACACCACAGGAAGAGACACGGCCGAGCGATACAGCCGTGTGAAAACAGGGCAAAAATTTTTCCTCAACATGGGATGCGACAAGTTGCCACGACCGTGTGATAAGGCCGTGGGTGAAATTGCCAAACCAACACGGGCGTGCAAGACGCCCGTGTTTTGAAACTGTGGGTGAACCTGTCAATTTAGCACGGACATTCGACACGCCCGTGCCCAGCCCCTGTGGTCGACACTGTCAAACTAACATGGGGTGGGCTATCATACACGGGCGTGGGAGAAGCGAACGAAGCAAGACACAGTCGTGTGACATAGCCGTGTGCACCCACACGTCCGAGGAACGTGGGCGTGGGGCAAATGTCAGATGCGCCTAAATTTAAAAATCGCGAAACACACGAGCAAAAATTAGGGCACACGGGTGTGCCCTACGGCCTTGTGCCCTAAAATCTATATAAACCCCTCACTATTCATCATCCCCCTCCCCAGAAATCTTTAACCCTAGCTGCAGCAACTCCACATGCCCTACCTGCCACGCCCGTGCGCCGCCTCCAACACTGTTTCCGATGCCCAAGGCTTCTCCCTTTTGTATTTTTTATTTTTTCTCACTGTATTTTCTTTAAATATTTTGCCTATTTAATGATTTCTCTGATCCATTTGACTATCTTAAGTGAATATTCATAGTAGAATAATAATGCTCATGCTTGTCATTAAAGAATATTGCCATTTTTCATACTACATTCATCCATTTTTCTCATTTCCATGGATTTTATGCTTACCTACATACACTCATGCATTAGATATTCCCGTAGCATTATTCTCATAGTCTTATTTGCTTTAGTTGTTTTAGTTTTGTTTACTTTATCTAGTACGTAAGTCTCATGAAATATTCCTATTTAGTTTTGTTTTTCCATGCTATTCTTGGGACATATTGGTTGAACTTCAACATTTTAATGCAGATATACAGTGTCATCCTCACATGGTAAGAAGACCACTATCTCCGCCGCGAAGAAGAGGAAAGGAGTAGCGTCATCCTTGGGCCCTACCGCTGGGATCCATCACCCTTTCCTCGAGTTCCCCTTGGGACCCTAAGAGGAGCTATTTCAGACATTACGGGCTCGACCCCTAGGTGCGGCCGCTGCATTTACTGGGCCGCACTTGAACAGATTCAATTGGCTGACGCGGTCCGAGCCCTCCTGACGACTAACCTGTGGGGGCTCTTCTTTGAGATCATCGAGCCGACGTATCTCGAGTTCACATTGGAAATCTACTTGACATTCCATCTTCAAACCGTCATGACCAACTTCGACGATCCTGGAACGGTCCAGTTTCGCCTTGGTGGTCTAGTGCGCCAGTTGAGCATAACCGAGTTCGTGATTGCACTAGGGCTGTACACAGAGGAGTTTATGGACGACAATAAACTCAACACCCTCCACTGCCACATCCACTACTCTCCCCCAAAGTGCTGGAAGGACCTTGTACCTGCCTCTGCCACCTATGATCCTAGCCGCTCCAAGGCATCGGCCTTCCCCCCATCCGTGAGGTACCTACACGTCGTCTTGGCTAACACTCTGACAGGATGGCAAGAGAGCACCAGAATTGTCACCACTAACAACGCCTATTTCTTATGGAGCCTGGCAAACGGGCACGTCCTCAACCTCACCTACTTCATCGCCCTCGCCATCCGCCATCAGACAAAGTGACATCAGAGGGGGGTAATCTCTATCGAGCCCTATGTGACTCGATTAGCTCGGCACTTTGGGCTCCTCAACATAGCAGCATAATTATCCTCCCTCACTCTCATCAGCCAGATGTCCCCACAGGGCATCTCGAGCATGCTAAACATGAGGATGATCAAGAAACGACGTGGCACCTACCCTCCTCAGTACCGCCTCATCCAGTCCACCAAGGAGGAGGACCTAGAGGACATTACTGATGATGTCCCTCTACGTCATGAGGACCCGCTGTCTCAGCCACCACCCATCCATCGTCCAGTTCATGCGACGGCTTCATACTTTAACATCTCTGAGTGCCTTACACGATTTGAGCTGTAATGTTTTCAGCACTTTGATCACATTGATGTGACTCTACATCAGATTTGTCAGCACTTCCACATCTCATCGCCACCACCACCTCATGAACCATCTGGCGATGGCGATTTATAAAGATCTCCAAAGCTCATCATTGCATAGGAACTAAAAGCTCCACTGGCAAATGTGACATCCCTAATTTGACCCTAGTCGGAAAGTGGTTTCGGGACCACTAAACCGAGTCTTATAAGTAATTAAAAGTTATATTCTATGTTTATGATGTTAGTAAATGCATGTGTGAAAGTTTCATGCATTAATTTGATCATTTCTATGTGAATTTATTTAAAATGGACTTGTATGAAACATTGTTGAAAGGTGATAGGCTAATCTTACAATGGTCTAATAGTACATGCATGCAAAAGAGTGGTTTTGCATGTCAATTTGCCCAAAAAAGGGAAGAGTGGCGGCCATGACAAGTTATGGGCAAGGGAAACATGTTTCAAACATGTCTAGTTAATGGATTATGTAAGGAGGAAAAAAAAAAAAAAAGGAAGCATGGGAAATAAACTAATGAAAAATTAAAGGAAGAAAACAAAGAAAAAAAATGTGTCCATCATTCTCATACATGACCGAAAAAAAAAAGGGAGAAGGAAAAGGCTTCATACTTTGGTTCTTCTTAGCCGTGTAGAAGAGGGAAAAGAGGAAGAAATTTAGCCACTTTGAGCTGGAAATTAAGGTAAGAATTCAAGTTAGCTCTTTAAATCTTAGCATGGTTTTAAGCTAGATTCTAAGCCCTTATTTAACCATGCCGAAATCTTTGAAAATTATGGTGATATGAACGTTCGCCATGGTAGATGTTAAAGAAGATGGTGGAAATGTTGTACACATTTGATTAGTAAGTTAGATGGATGAGATTTGAACTAGTTACCAAGTTCTTTAGGTAACCCATGTTGAAATCTTGGTTTTGAATAAGTGAGGTTTTCGCTAGGGTGACTAACAAGGGTGATGATTGTTGTTTCATGCTGAATCTAGATGAACAATAGTTTAAGAGGAGCACTCGGCCATGATATGAGATTGTGATGTTAGTGCGAATATGAAGATGATGAACTTGAATAAGAAATATTCGGCTAACATGATAAGTATGAATTATCAAGTAGTTGTGATAATTGATGAGTGAAGTGGCTAATGGGGACTCTTAATGAAATTATGCTAAGGCCGAATGTATCAAATGCTAAATGTGCTTATATGTGTGTGTGTCGTTAGTAGCTAATGGCATTCGGCATTGTTTAACTAAAATTAGAAATGAATGCTTGAAAGTTAAATATGGTCGCCCTAGTGACCAAATGCGTTAAAAGCTAATATATGAACAAATGATACGAATAAATTGACCTTTGAAATGTATATGGTTTTGTGTGTTTGTATCGATTGAGAAGTAAATTTGTTTGATTTAGCTCAAGATCTTAAAGGAGAGGCGTCTAACAAGGGAAATCAAAGGTCATCGAGTAGCCGACTTGGAACTATTTTACCTAACACAAGGTAAGTCATAAGCACATATGTTTGATATTGCTTAAATGATTGTAAAATCTATGCAATTGTGTTTAATGGGATGCTATATATATATAAATGAAATTGTATGTGTATGGAGTGATGACAATTGTTGAATGTAAAAGAAATAGTAAAATGTGTAGAAAGTTTGCTTTCGGCACTAAGTGTCTTGGCAATACGTGTGTACGGTGGCGAGATTGGCACTAAGTGTGCGTGCTGGAAATATATGGCACTAAGTGTGCATGCTGGAAATATATGGCACTAAGTGTGCGAGCTCGAAGGGTATGGCACTATGTGTGCGGGCTTAAATCGCATGGCACTAAGTGTGCGAAATCGAGTATTAAGCACTATGTGTGCACTCTATATATATATATATATAAATATCTCCGATCGAACAATTATATGGAGGTGTGTCTCCACCGAGTTGAGTATGGACAGCGGATCGGGTAAGTACCTTGAGCTCATGACGACTAGGTAATATGTTCATGCTCGGGGTTGAGCTTGGTAAGCTTTAAATCTATGTGATGATTGCAATTGTATGATTGTGGTGAAAATGAGTTGGTGTGTAAAATGCCTCAAATATCTTATTGTATAGAATATGAAATGTGGATGTATGACTTGGTATGAGATTGAACCGAAGGTCCAAGGAACTATGATATAGTTCGATATGGATGGAGTACTTAGCCTCGCTCATTATTTCATGTTGTAATAATTTTGTTAATGGATGGTTGTGGAATGCTTATGACTTACTGAGTTGTAAACTCACTCGGTGTTTTCTTGTCACCCATTTTAGGTCTCTTGGACTCAGATTGTTGCGTGCTCGAACCGTCGTTGAAGTCATCACACCGGCTGAAATCTTGTGGTATTGTTTTTGTTGTTGAAGAACATTTGGCATGTATAGGCTATTATATTTTGTCGAATTGTGGGTTGTAAACTTTAAGCCATGTGAAAATGGCCTATGTGGTCGTCGAGTGGGATGCTAGAACCTATAGCCACGAGTCTTAGAAACTCAAATTTTGATAAGGTGGCCATAATTTGTGTCATGTATGATGGATGATTAAGGCCAAGGAAAACTTCATGATATTGGCATAGTCTACTGCAGTAACTGTTGCGGATAGCAGCAGTGGGATGAGATTGAAAAATCACTAAAAATAGTAGAAGTAGAACTAAATAGTGAGGAAATTATGGAACTGAACCTTGATGAATCTATTTTTATATGGACGAAACGAAATGACCATATGAGCAGTATACTGAGAAATATTAAAGTTCTCGTGAGACAGGGCCAGAACGGTTTCTGGGTCCCCTGTTGCGACTTTGAAAATTTAGCATAAATTATCCAGAAAGAATTAGGAGTCATGCCTTATATGTACAGATTCCATTTTGAGTCTAGTTTCATTAGAAACAAACGGCACCAGTATTAAAGCCCTGTACGGAGAGATATTCAAGTTGTAACGCGCGAAGGTCAGAGCAATCGATCCCTGTAACATGGGTGACTTTAACTAATAAACTGTACCAATTGGCCCAACCAAAAATTATAAAAATAAATCCATGGATGGGTATATGAGTCTAAATTCAGGGAAAATTTACGAAACCAGTTTCCGAGTTTTGAAACTCGAGATATGATTTTTAAGGCGACGGTGACGCAGTTTTCCAGCCTGTCCAGAAATGCCAAATTGGTCGGTACTTTAAGAGGATTTGTCTCGTTAACCCCTCGTGTCCGACACCGGCGATGGTCTCGGGTTTGGGGTGTTACAGCAAAGGTTCTCCATGACTGCCATGTCTAGCTCGACCACGACCATAGCTACCACCAAATTTAATATTCTTTTGGCGCAAGAGTTATGGACTAATGAACTTCTACCACCACCGGAGTATCCTCTTCCACTCTCATCATGGCCTTAGCTGATTATTCTCCATAACTCAAAATCAAAGAGTTCATTCATCATTCAGGAAGTTTCACTTCTCTCCCTATCTTATGATTATTTATCTATATTTTTCAATATATCTATCTTTGTACATTGAGGGCAATGTACATCTTAAGTGTGGGGGGTCTTTCATATCATCATTAGAAATCCCTGAATTTTGTCTTATTCTCACGTGAATCACTCATATCACTATTAGAATGAATTTTAATTGATTTATGATTTTTATTGATATGTCTTGAATTAAAACATAGGCATTTATGCATTGATTGTTTAAACTTTCAAACATTAGGGAATCAAGCATGATAAGTTGATTTTTGAAGAATTATAAACTTTTAGGTTGTTTCCCTGAGTTTAAGTATTATCGTGAGTTGAAATCGCAAGTTTAAACATAAAAAAGCCTTAATTTTTGTGAGATCTTGAGCCTTTAGAGCATATTTTATTTCTTCCATGCTCACTTTTATTATGAGTGCATCAGTATTGATTTGTTATTCTAGAACTTGCTTGATTATGCATGTCAAGACCACTGATATGTCAAGATGATAAAGGTACTTAGGTTTAACCCACTCACTCAAGAAAAGCCTACCTTCATAATTAACCCTTATGGAACCCCATTAAGTCTAACAAACCATTAATTGATTTACCCTCAATATTAACCCATAACCCATTATTGTTGAAATCCCCTAATTAGATCCCTATTTTTGTCTAGATTTGATTTGAACTAATTGCTTAGCTCTGTTTTGTTCTTCCATGTATTTGACTTGTTCATAAAAAAAAATTACTTCAATACATATTAGTAGTAGTTCATCGTTTTTGAGCTTGAGTGTTAATTCCATATTTTGAAAAGAAGCTCACTTGTATTCAACTGATGACTAGTTATTTTTTTAGCTAGGCAATTTTTCAATTCAATCTCGATTCTAACCTTTTTTCCTTCAGCTTGTGACCACAACCCCTAACCAAAGCCACGTTACAACCCTCTAAAAACCTTTTTGATTGATGTATCAGCTCAATATATAGTGGTGGAGATTTGATTTTCAAGCAAGCCTATGGCAATAGCTTTTCATATTGACTAATGAGTGCTTTAATTGATGTCCTTAAACACCTTGAGTGATTTGAGTAAATCTTTAGTGAGGATGTGAAACTCGTGATATTTTGATCAAAGGTAATCACTTAGATAAGGGAGACACCTATGTTTTCGTGATAAAAACTCAACTTGGAATGTTTGAAACTTTGATATACTTTTAGTTAAATTTTCAATGTATGAATACTTATGGATTATTTTGAGATATTATTGATAGGGATTATAAATTAAGAAGAATTTATTTTGATTGTGAATTGAGGATTTTGCTTGAAGAAAAGAAAACGCTTAAGTGTGGGGGTATTTGATAAACCGTAATTTATACATATTTTTATCCCATGCTTAACATATTTATGGATGATTTCTCCTTATATTTGGTAAATTTAATGCTCCTAAGTCTTTAATTTCATGTTTTATACTTAGGTGAGTACATGAGAGTAAAAAGAGCGAGAAACGGGCCGAAAATGGAGAAAATGGACCTACATGGGAAATCAACATGGCCTGGACTTCCTCACATGGGCATGTCACACGGCCGTGTCTCTTTGTTAGGATCGAAGCATGACTTACACGGGTAGACTACACGCCCGTGCCTATTCAACAGCCTTGACCATTGGCTGGAGTAATCGTACACGGGCGTGTCACATAGGCGTGTCCTTGCCGAGCCTAAGTATAACCCTATTCAAAAAAGGCCAATTTTGAGGGCTCTTAGGCATTCTAAAGCCCTTTTAAACACCTGATGAGGTACTTAGGAAGGGAGACGCAAGTATGAGGCAAGGAATTACTCAAGGGAAGCCGATTGGTCCATCTCAGAAGCTAGATTCATCATCAAGACTGAAGATCTCCCTTCAATTTCCATTCAGGGGTTTTGAGTTTTCTTTATGTTTTGTATTCATTATTCTTCTGAGATGTTTTCTTCTATAATTATGAACTAAACCCCCTAAATACCTAAGGGGAGTGAAACCTAAGATGGATCTTGTTATTATTATCTGAACTGTATGATAAATATTTGACTTGTTCTTAATTCTTGTTTTAATATTCTAGGATATTGATTTGAGTTAATGCTCTTCTTTAGAGGAGGAATAGACCCTGTCTAAGAGTAAATTTTTCATAATTAAGTGGAGTTGATTGCACACCTAGAGATAGGGTGATAAGATTTTGCCGAATTAGGGTGAAACCTAATAAGGGGATCCATAGATCGAGTTAATGCAACACTAGGTGTTAATTAGAAAGAGATTCCAATTAATCAACCTAGGGTTAGACGTTATTAGTCTCGAGAGAGATAATAATATAACTTAGGAATTTTTACGGATCAAGTCAAATGAATAAATCGTCTGATTCAGAGTCAAGTAACAAGTGAAGTCTAGGTGGATTTTTCCTTAGGTATTGTCTTAATCAATCAAATTTCCCTAAAAGCTTTTCCCCAATTTCTCTCTGCACTCTTAGTTTAGTTAATTAATTTAGATAAACAAATCCCTTAATTTTAGGCTAGATAATAAAAAGAAAGTAATTACTAGTACTCTTGGTTCCTTTGGGTTCGACAATCCGGTCTTGCTAAAGCTATACTACTGTTCGATAGGTACACTTGCCTTCATCATGATAATAGTTAGTTTCAAGAATGCTTAATTATAAATTTTTAAAACCTATCACAAATATCACGTATCAAAAAGCTCGACCTTGCAAAACCTTTGTCTGTCAGTTCTTGCAACTGTGCTTTTATCTCTTTTAGCTCGGTTGGTTCCATCCTATATGAAGCAATGGAAATAAGAGCTGTTCTTGACACCAGTTCAATACCAAACTGTATCTCTCTATCGGGAGGTAATCTGGGTAATTCCTCTGGGAACACATCTGGATATTTACATACTATTGGTACGAACTCAAACTTCAACTTCGTTTCCTTAGTGTTCAGTACAAAAGCAAGGTAGGCTTTGTACCCTTTCCTCATATATCTTTAAGCCATCATTGATGTAATTACAACCGACAGTGTACCAAATTCTCTTAAATCAACCTGTAGAACCTCACCATCTGGGCTTTTTAATTCAATATACTTGCTACCACAGTTTACAATTATATCATGTAGGGTTAACCAATCCATGCCAAGTATTACATCAAACTCATCAAAGGCAACAACATAAGGTTAGCCGGAAAACAATGACCCTGAATCGTAAAAGGACAATTCTTCCAGACCTTATCAACTAGGACTAACTTGCCTAATGGGTTCGACACTCTAATTATAAATTCTATAGGTTCAATGGATATATTCATACTAGACACCAATCTCATGCAAATATATGAATGCGTTGATTCCAGATCAATTAAGGCAACAACACAAGTGTTAAAAAGGAAAAAGGTACCCATGATAACGTCAGGAGCAGAGGCTTCCTCTCCAACGTGTATTGCATACGTTCTTGCTGGGGTTCGAGCCTCTGATTTTGCAGTGTCTTTGGTCGCAACTCGACTGCCACTAGCACTTCTAGGATATCTCGGAGGTCTACCTCGTGAAATAAGAGCACTCGACTTCGAGGCTAATTCCACCTTTTTATCAGTTCACTCTGGGCAGTCTCTGAGGAAGTGGTCAAGAGAACCACATTTATAGCACGCACCGCTCTTCATTCGACACTCTTTGAAGTGAAAATTATTACAGTTTTTAAACTTTTCCTTTTGGTCACACTCCCTACGCTAGTCACCATCGGGGAGGAAGACTTCTGGTTACGTCGTTTGGAGCTTCTCGCTCTACCCAAACATCCTACCGATGAAGTGGAGTGTTCATCTTGGCTCCTTGATTTCTTAGTGGGAAATAAGAATGTCATACCATTGGACCTCTTGCTCGAAACTCGAGCTTCTCTCTTTTCTTGCTTCCTTTCATTATTGAGCTCCTCAGCCTTCTTGGCCTGATCAGCTAATGTAGTAAACTCTCGAATCTCAAGTATTCCAATTAACAGCTTGATTTTCTCTTTCAGACCTTCCTCGAAGCATTTATACATTTCTGACTCTGCTTGAACCCATTCAGTTGCAAACTGACTTAGACTTATGAATTCCCTTTCGTATTCCGATACCGTCTTATTTCCTTGTTTGAGTTTTAGGAACTCCTTTCGCTTCGAGTCTAAGAACCTTTAACTGATGTATTTCTTCTTAAACTCTGCTTGGAAAAATTCCCAAGTGATGTTTTCCTTTGGCACCACTAAAGATACAGTCTTCCACCAATGGTATGCAGTTTCCTTTAGAAGAGATACAACACACTTTAAACACTTCTCAGGCATACATGATAACTCGTCCAATACTCGTATAGTGTTCTCGAGCCAGAACTCGGCTCGTTCAGTATCATCATCAATCTTAGCTCTAAATTCTTTAGCCCCATACTTCTTAAGGTTATCCGCTGGGGCTTTACCAATTCTTATAGGTGCCCTACCTCGTGGCACTTCCTCATCAGGTCGGTTAAGGGGCAGGGGAGGTCGTGGTATGTTGGGTTAATTTGTCAAATAATCCTCAAACCACTTATCCATCATGTCAAAGAAGGTGGCTCTGGCCTCTTCCTGGCCTTCAAACATAGGCCTTCTACTGCTACTAGAAATAGCTCATTGTACAGAAGCTGGAGCATGGCTCTCGGCTCCTTCGGACTCATCTTGTGCTTGATTGGAAGACATTCACTATATTCAAAGACAATTAAAAAGTTAGGAGATGTCACACTATCAACGTTCGCATAATGGCATGTTTAGTTAAACTTAATATGCCTTACGGTAGTCCTAGAATCGACTAAGCCTTAACTCTGATACCACTAAATATAACACCCCTTACCCGTACCCGAGACCGGGACTAGGACCAGGTACAAGGCGTTACCAGACACATACTCAGACATTTTCAGAAAATACGGGGTATAAAATTTTGTTCTAAATTAAAACCAATCAGACAACATCTTAGTGTCCCTATTATGGGCCTACGAGACCAAAAACATACATTGAGGATGGTCTGAGACTAAGCCGAGAACTTAAAAAAATTTTAGGAAAATTTTCTAGGTTAAGCCTCACAAGCCCATGTGCTTTGGGACACGCCCGTGTCCCTAACCCATGTGGAATTAATTGAATTTATTTTCTATTTCGAGCCTACAGAGGTTTTCACATGGCCAAGCACACGTCCCTGGCCCATGTCTTTCACACAGCCTAGACACGCCCGTGTGGTCGCCCATTTCTAAAAACCCGAACATTCTATTTCTGACATCAGCATGTATTTAGGGGCACACGGCCAAGTCTCTTCCCGTGGTTTTACTACCATACATTCTGACTAAAGAAATTTTAGGTACAGGGGACACACAGCCGTACCACACTCCCATGGGGCTGACCTTATGTCACACACGGCCCAGACACACGCCCCATGTGTCTATCCGTGTGGACCCTTTTTAGGCTATATTTTCAAGCCAATGGTCACCCTCATCATTTCCTCACATATAAGAACCCAAAATACAATTAACATGACCCAACTATACTCAATTATCCTCTTTTCATAATAAGGATTTTCGTCCCATTGGAACATATTTAGGCTTGGCTCATTATTACAATTCATTGCCAATTATGGCCTATCCATTTCCAAATGTTTTGACCACATTATGAATACCTATTTATGAAATACCACATTTAATCACCACAAGAACATTTCTAACATAAACATGCATGGTTGGCAGGTTATAACCTACAATGAAATGAGCCCTGTCTTATGGCCATATATCAAAAGACTAAGTTTAACAATTAAGCCTTTACACTGGCCAACCAATAAAATATAACACCAAGTAACCACAAACCTATACATGCCCTTATAACAAAATAGAAGTATCTATATACCAAAACAGGACAAATAGATAGTGTTGACAATACTCCAACCGTCTTCCAATCTCTACGAGTCCTTGAGCTGTAACACCCGTTCCCGATACCGTCGCCGGAGTCGGACACGAGGGGTTCTCAGACCAACTCTCATGTGTCACACAGACTATTTTTCACATTTCCAGTCCAGCTGGCAAACTGCGTCCCTGGCACCTTAAAAATCATATCTCGAGTTCCAGAACTCGAAAACCAGTTCCGTAAATTTTCCACGAATTTAGACTCATATATCCATCCGTGAATTTATTTCTAAAATTTTTGGTTGGGCCAATTGGTACAGTTTATTAGTTAAAGTCACCCCTGTTTTGGGGTTCGACTACACTGACCTTTGCGCATTACAACCTGGATATCATCTTGTACAGAGCTCCAATGCTCATGCCGTTTGTTTCTAATGAAACTAGACTCAAAGGGGAATCTATGTATATAAGGCATGACTTCTAATTGTTTCTGGATAATTTATGGTAAATTTTCAAAGTCGAAACATAGAATCCAGAAATCGTTCTGGCCCTGTCTCACGAAATCTTGAATATCTCTTAAAATACAGCTGATATGTCGTTTCGTTTCATCCATATGAAAATAGACCCATCAAGCTTCGAGTACGTAATTTTTTTTGCAATTAATTCCACTTCTACTATTTTTAGTGATTTTTCGATCTCATATCACTGCTGCTGTCCGCAACAGTTACTGCAGTAGACTATGCTAATTTCATGAATCCTTCCTTAGCCTTACTAATCATCCATCATACGTGACACAAATTATGGCCACCTTATCAAAATTAAGGTTTCTAAGACTCGGGGCTATAGATTCTAGCATCCCACTCAAACGACCACATCGGCCATTTTCACATGGCTTAAAGTTTACAACCCAAAATTTAACAAAACAAAATAGCCCATACATGCCAAATGTTCTCCTAAGTTGACTAAGAAGACACTACCAAAAATTGCTCGCCGGTGTGATGACTTCGTTGACGGTTCCAAGCACCCAAAAGGAGACGAGTCCAAGAAACCTAAAATGGGTGACAAGAAAACACCGAGTGAGTTTATAACTCAGTAAGTCATAAGCATTCCACAACCATCCATTAATAAAATTATCATAAAATGAAATAATGAAACAAGGCCAAGTGTTCCAACCATACCGAACTATACCATAGTTCCTTAGACCTTTCGGATCAATCTCATACCAAGTCATACATTTACATTTCATATACTATTCAATAGGATATTTGAAGCAATTTCCATACATCATTTCATTTCCGCAACAATCATGCAATCAAATGAACTTTCATCTATTCCACGATACCTTATTTACGGAATGCAATTGAAATCATCACATAGATTTAAATCTTACCAACTCCACCCGAGCATGAACATAGCATCTATTAGCCATGAACTCAAGGTACTTACTCTTTCCGCTGTCCATACTCATCTCGATAAAGTCACACCTCCATATAAATATTCAATCGGAGATATGTGTAGAGTTCGCACACATAGTGCTTAATACTCAATCACGCACACTTAGTGCCATGTGATTCAAGCCCGCACACATAGTGCCATATAGTCCAAACTCGCACACTTAGTGCCATACATTACAAGCTCGCACACTCGGTGCCAATCTAAATCACCGTACACATCTATTTCTCGCACACTTAGTGCGAAGCAAACTTCCTACACATTTCACTATCTCTTTTACGTTCAACAATATCATCTTTTCATACACATACATTTGTATATATTTCATCTTATTAAACACAATTGCATAGATATTACAATCATTTAAGCAATATCAAATATATGCTTAATGACTTACCTTGTATTGGGTAAAATGGTTCCAACTCGGCTACTCGATGTTCTTTCCTTTGCCTTTGCTTGATTCTCCACCTCTAGCTTCTTGAGCTTAATCAATAAATTAACTAGTTTAACCGTCTTGCCACATATTTATACATGACATCAACTATACTATCATCATTAATTCATCAAATCACAAAATTTTATCTCATGAACATTTAACACTTAACATTTACCCCATCTAGGCCGACTTTGCTAGCACACAAGCCTTTGGCGAATGTCCTTGACCTATAGTCACCCAAAATTTCTTTGTTCTTTAAAATTCATCCAAGACCACATTCGGCGCCTCCAACTAATAATTTAGATACTCTCAAGCTCATTCACAAGTACTATTATATATCACATTAAGCATTAATTATTTTGCAACATGGATTCTATAGCATGGCGAATACTCATGCACATACACATATAACAACAAGAACTCAATGGCACAAAAATCTCCTTTTATTAAACATTCATCTCACTTCTCTTCATGCTTCGTCACAACAACATTAAAATACCAACCAAGAAAAACAACCTCCATGGCCGAACTTCATCTCCATCAAATAGCAAAGAAATCTAAGCCATGGGCTTGGTAGGTTTCAAACTAACAACTAAAACATGCATGAATCTTAAGGAATGTCATCAAACATACCTCAATCTAGTTGCAAGTATGGCCAAGCTTCTCCAAACCCCCCCTCTCCCTCACTCACGGCAATACAAAAATTTGAGAAAGGATGAGCACTTTTTTTTGTTTTTCTTGTTCAATTCACGGCAAATGGGGGGCATCCATGCTCATCATTTTTTTAATTCTTTAATGCTAGCTTTTATTTTATGGCTTCCTACATACACCACTAACCTAACATGTTGGAAACATGTTCCTTTGCCCATAATCTTGTCATGGTCGGCCACTATCCTTAGGAAATGGACTATTTGACATGCAACTCCATCTATTTTACTTCATTCTTTTACTAACCTCTTAAAATTAGCCACATATATTTAAATCCTTTCACATGAGTCCTTTTTCTTTCAATTCACGTTCAATTTAACTAAATCAAAGAATTAAAAATTCACACATGCATTTTCACATATATTTGGCATGGAATAAGGTATTTAAATGTTTTTGTGACCCAGTTTTGTTGTTTCGAAACCACTTCCCGACTAGGGTTAAATTAGGGATGTCACAACTCTCCCCCACTTAAGAAATGTTCGTCCCCAGAAATCTTACCGATAAATAGGCTCGGGTATCGCTCTTTCATAGAGTCCTCAAGTTCCCAAGTGGCTTCTTCAACTCCGTGTTTATGCCACAACACCTTCACCAATGGGATTTTCTTATTGCGCAACTCTTTTACTTCGTGCATCAGAATGCGAACCGGCTCTTCTTCATAACTCAAATTAGGCTGAACCTCGACCTCAGATGGAGTGATTACGTGTGTCGGGTCAGACCTATATCGTCGAAGCATCGAGACATGGAAAACGTTGTGAATCCTTTCAAGCTCAGGGGGTAAAATTAATCGGTACGCTACTGGCCCAACTCGTTCGGATAC
Organism: Gossypium arboreum; assembly: GCF_025698485.1. NCBI lineage: Eukaryota > Viridiplantae > Streptophyta > Magnoliopsida > Malvales > Malvaceae > Gossypium > Gossypium arboreum. The sequence continues at coordinate 72,310,116 of NC_069081.1, forward strand.
TTCATACGGACCGATGAACCTCGGACTCAATTTGGCCTTACTTCCAAATCTAAGCACCTTCTTCCAGGGTGAAACTTTGAGAAATACCTTGTCCCCAACCTGATATTCAATGTCTTTTCTTCTCAAATCCGCATACGACTTTTGGCGATCCGGCGACTTTCAAACTTTCACGAATTACTCGAACTTTCTGCTCGGCATCCTTAATCAAATCAACCCCGAAGATTTTACCTTCACTAAGTTCAGTCCAGAATAATGGGGTATGGCATTTACGACCGTATAAAGCCTCGTAAGGCGCCATCTTAATACTTGATTGAAAACTGTTATTGTGGCGAATTCAATCAAGGGTAAATACTGTTCCATGAACCACTAAACTCAAGGATGCAACATCTCAACATATCCTCGAGTATTTGAATTATCCGTTCGGATTGACCATCGGTTTGGGGATGAAAAGCAGTGCTAAAATGCAGCTTGGTACCCAAAGCCTCTTGTAATTTCTTCCAAAATCGCGACGTAAATCTTGGGTCTCTATCCGACACGATAGAAATAGGTACCCCAGGAAATCGAACAATTTGGGAGATGTATAACTCTACCAACTTATCGGCGAAAAATCCGTGCGCGACGGGATAAAGTGAGCCGACTTAGTCGATCTATCCACAACAACCCAAATCGCATCTTTCTTACTCGCCAAACTTTGGTAACCCGGATACAAAATCCTTGTCACTCGATCCCATTTCCATTCGGGTATCATGATTGGTGAAGTAATCCCGATGGCACTTGATGTTCGATTTCACTTGTTGACATATCGGACACCTTGAAACAAATTCGAAATGTCTCGTTTCATACGGGCCACCAAAATTGGCGTTTGGTCATTGTACATTTTAGTACTACCCGAGTGGGTGACATTCGACTCATCGTGAGCCTCGTCCGAATCTTGAAACAAGTTCGAATCCTCGGAATACATAATCGACCCTTGAACGTCAAGCAATCATTGTCGTCAATCTAAAATTCCGATTCCTCATTCGAAACACATTCGACTCGTTTAGCGACCAATTCAGCGTCGACCTTCTGAGATTCAAGTATTTGATGAATCAATAACGGTTTGGCCTCTAATTCGACTACTAGCACCTCATCGGGTGAAATGGATAGGTGAGCATCCATCGTTCTCAAAGCAAACAGTGCCTTGCGACTTAAAGCATCGGCCACCACGTTGGCCTTTCCCGGGTGATAATCAATGATGAGTTCATAGTCTTTCAACAACTCAAGCCAACGTCTTTGTCGCAGGTTTAAATCTCTTTGAGTCATCAAATATTTAAGACTTTTGTGGTCCGAATAAATATGACACCTTTCTCCAAACAAGTAATGCCGCCATATTTTCAAGGCGAACACTATGGCTGCTAGTTCAAGGTCATGGGTCAGATAGTTTCTCTCATGCGGCTTTAGTTGTCTCGTCGTAAGCCACAACTCGACCTTCTTGCATCAACACACAACCTAACCCAAACAAGGATGCGTCCTTGATATGACAAACTCTTTCTGGGACTCATTTGTACTAATCTTGGGGCCTCGGTTAAACAGGTTTTTAGTCGATCGAAACTTTCTTGACAGCGTTCCGACCACTCGAACTTAACATCTTTTTGGAGTAGTTTCGTCATCGGTGCAGCTATCATCGAAAAACCTTTCACAAATCGTTGATAGTATCCGCAAGCCCCAAAAGCTCCTAACCGGTAACATTCCTTGAGGTTTCCAATCGACTATGGCGAATTTTTGTTCGGGTCCACCCGACACCGATGCGGACACCACATGCCCCAAAAGCTAACCTCTCTTAACCAAAATTCACATTCTTGAACTTTGCGTATAATCGCTTATCTCGTAAAATTTGCAACACTAGCCTCAGGTGTTCGGCGTGTTCAGTTTCATCTCTCGAATAGACCAAAATGTCATCGATAAATACCACTACAAACCGATCCAAGTATGGCCTGAAAATTCTATTCATTAAATCCATAAATACCGCAGGGGCATTAGTGAGCCCAAACGGCATCACTAAGAATTCGTAGTGGCCGTACCTCGTTCTAAAAGCAGTTTTGGGTATGTCCGATTCTCGAACCCTCAACTGATAGTACCCCGACCTCAAATCTATCTTTGAAAACACTGAGGCTCCCTTTAATTGATCAAACAAATCGTCAATTCGTGGCAGCGGATATTTATTCTTTATCGTCACTTTATTCAAGCGGCGATAGTCGATGCACAATCTCATAGTTCCATCCTTCTTCTTCACAAACAATCTTGGTGCTCCCCATGGAGAAAAACTCGGTCGGCGAAACCTCTATCCGTCAATTCTTGCAATTGAACCTTCAATTCCTTTAATTCCGTTAATGCCATACGATACGGGGCTATTGAGATCGGCGTAGTACCCGGTACCACTTCGATGCCGAATTCCACTTCTCGAACCGGTGGCAATCCCGGTAACTCCTTAGGAAAAACATCTGAATACTCACAAACCACTGGTACCGATTCGAGTTTCCTTTCCATCTCTTTACTCTCAAACACATACGCAAGGTATGTTTCACACCCCTTTTTCACATATCTCCGAGCGGTCATAGAAGATATTATATTGGCACTCCTCTTAAATTAGTAGACTCGACTCGGACTACCTCATTATTTGCACTCCTCAAATCAATGGTTTTCCTTTTGCGATCCACCTTTGCATCATGCACGGTCAGCAATCCATACCAAGAATAACATCGAATTCATCAAATGGTAGAAGTATCGATCGGCGAAAAGCAGATTCTCGAATTATTAGGGGCATCTCTTGCACACTTTATCAACGATACGTATTGACCCAAAGGGTTTGACACTGAATTACGAACTCGATGAGACTCAGCGGTAGAGTCTTCTTTGGATGCTAAGGTTTCACAAACATATGAATGAGTAGAGCCGGGGTCAATCAATGCAATCACACTAGTATCAAAGAGAGTGAAAGTACCAATGATAACGTTAGGGAGGATGCCTCCTCTCGTCATGCGGATAGCATATGCTCTAGCAGGAGCACGAGTCTCGGATCGAACAACCGTATCAGAGACCCCTCTCTGATTACAACCCCTAGCTCCTGAAATCCTCGGGGGTCTACCTCTAGCCGTCGTCCCGCTAGATCTTGCACCTTGCATCTTATTCTTCTCATCTAGCTCCGTGCAATCTCTAATGAAGTGGTCCTTCGAACCGCATCCATAACAGGCCCTATTAACAGACTTACCCCAACATTCACCTATGTGTCGTCTTCCATATTGGGGGAATTCAAGCTTTTCTTGACGATTATTGCCCACACTAGCTACCAAGTAGCTCGTGAGTCCATCGATGGTCGTGCTATAATGGAAATCCCCGATCGCCTCGACTTATTTGTGTCCTCTCGAACTTCTTTACTGTAGAAAATGGAGCCTTGCCCGTCGATCTTTTACGATAATCTCTAGCTTCAAATTCAGCCTTCCTCTTCTCCTTCCGAGCTCTTCCGCCTTGCGAGGCTCGTTCAACTAGTGTTACAAATTCTTTTATCTCCAAAATACCCACCAGTAGCTTTAACTCTTCATTCAATCCCTCTTCAAATCTTTTGCACATAGCAACGTCATCAGCCACACACTCCGAGCATACCGACTAAGTCTTACGAACTCATGTTCAGATTCGACATCTTGTCATCGACCTTGCTTGAGCTCCAAGAATTCCTTACGCTTTTGATCGATGAACCGTTGACTAATGTATTTCTTTGAAATTCGTTTGGAAGAAATCCCAAGTAACTTGTTCCTTTGGGACTATGGAAATTAAGGTCCTCCACCAATAGTAGGTGAGTCTCTTAACAAGGATATAGCACACTTAAGACATTCATCGGTGTGCATGACAGTTCATCAAACACTCTAATGGTGTTATCAAGCGAACTCGACCCTTCGGCATCATCGGTAACTATGGCCTTAAACTCCTCGCCCCACGCTTCCTAATCAAGTCCACGGTGGTTTACTCAAGCATCACAGGATCAAGAATCGATGGCATTACGGGCTCTTGGGGTGGATTATTTAAATTTGGGAATGGTTGGACAGCGGATTGGTTCGGGCATATTGCGCGACCCACTCATTCATCATGGTGAAGAAGGCTTGTTTCGCCCTTCATCTTGATTATTCGCGGATGACCGAGGCTCAACAGCGGTGTCCCTTGCGCAGAGCAGCCGCTACACTTTCAACGTCATCCGCCAGGGTCTCTCTACCCGGGTTCCATTTCCTAATCAAAACAAAAATTTCAACCGTCAGAAGTCATCACATTTTTAAGCACTAACACATTGGCATGTATAGCTAGACTCACACGTGCTACGGTAGTCCTAGAACCGACTAAACCATAGCTCTGATACAAATAAAATTGTAACACCCCGTTCCCGATACCGTCACCGGAGTTGGACACGAGGGGTTCTCAGACCAACTCTCATGTGTCACACAGACTATTTTTCACATTTCCAGTCCAGCTGGCAAACTGCGTCCCTGTCACCTTAAAAATCATATCTCGAGTTCCAGAACTTGAAAACCAGTTCCGTAAATTTTCCCCAAATTTAGACTCATATATCCATCCGTGGATTTATTTCTGAAATTTTTGGTCGGGCCAATTGGTACAGTTTATTAGTTAAAGTCACCCCTGTTTTGGGGTTCGACTACACTGACCTTTGCCCATTACGACCTGGATATCATCTCGTACAGAGCTCCAATGCTCATGCGTTTGTTTCTAATGCAACTAGACTCAAAGCGGAATCTATGCATATAAGGTATGACTTCTAATTGTTTCTGGATAATTTATGGTAAATTTTCAAAGTCGAAACATAGAATCCAGAAACCGTTCTGGCCCTGTCTCACGAAATCTTGAATATCTCTTAAAATACAGCTCATATGGTCATTTCGTTTCATCCATATGAAAATAGACCCATCAAGCTTCGAGTACATAATTTTTTTTGCAATTAATTCCACTTCTACTATTTTTAGTGATTTTTCGATCTCATATCACTGCTGCTGTCCGCAACAGTTACTGCGATGAACTATGCCAATTTCATGAATCCTTCCTTAGCCTTACTAATCATCCATCATCGTGACACAAATTATGGCCACCTTATCAAAATTAAGGTTTCTAAGACTGGGGCTATAGATTCTAGCATCCCACTCAAAGCGACCACATAGGCCATTTTCACATGGCTTAAAGTTTACAACCCAAAATTTAACAAAACAAAATAGCCCATACATGCCAAATGTTCTCCTAAGTTGACTAAGAAGACAATACCAAAAATTGCTCACGGTGTGATGGCGCTGTTGCGGTTCCGAGCACCCAAAAGGAGACGAGTCCAAGAAACCTAAAATGGGTGACAAGAAAACACCGAGTGAGTTTATAACTCGATAAGTCATAAGCATTCCACAACCATCCATTAATAAAATTATCATAAAATGAAATAATGAAACAAGGCCAAGTGTTCCACCATACCGAACTATACCATAGTTCCTTAGACCTTCGGATCAATCTCATACCAAGTCATACATTTACATTTCATATACTATTCAATAGGATATTTGAAGCAATTTCCATACATCATTTCATTTCCGCAACAATCATGCAATCAAATGAACTTTCATCTATTCCACGATACCTTATTTACGGAATGCAATTGAAATCATCACATAGATTTAAATCTTACCAACTCCACCCGAGCATGAACATAGCATCTATTAGCCATGAACTCAAGGTACTTACTCTTTCCGCTGTCCATACTCATCTCGATAAAGTCACACCTCCATATAAATATTCAATCGGAGATATGTGTAGAGTTCGCACACATAGTGCTTAATACTCAATCACGCACACTTAGTGCCATGTGATTCAAGCCCGCACACATAGTGCCATATAGTCCAAACTCGCACACTTAGTGCCATACATTACAAGCTCGCACACTCAAGTGCCAATCTAAATCACCGTACACATCTATTTCTCGCACACTTAGTGCGAAGCAAACTTCCTACACATTTCACTATCTCTTTTACGTTCAACAATATCATCTTTTCATACACATACATTTGTATATATTTCATCTCATTAAACACAATTGCATAGATAGTACAATCATTTAAGCAATATCAAATATATGCTTAATGACTTACCTTGTATTGGGTAAAATGGTTCCAACTCGGCTACTCGATGTTCTTTCCTTTGCCTTTGCTTGATTCTCCACCTCTAGCTTCTTGAGCTTAATCAATAAATTAACTAGTTTAACTGTCTTGCCACATATTTATACATGACATCAACTATACTATCATCATTAATTCATCAAATCACAAAATTTTATCTCATGAACATTTAACACTTAACATGTACCCCATCTAGGCCGACTTTGCTAGCACACAAGCCTTTGGCGAATGTCCTTGACCTATAGTCACCCAAAATTTCTTTGTTCTTTAAAATTCATCCAAGACCACATTCGGCACCTCCAACTAATAATTTAGATACTCTCAAGCTCATTCACAAGTACTATTATATATCACATTAAGCATTAATTATTTTGCAACATGGATTCTATAGCATGGCGAATACTCATGCACATACACATATAACAACAAGAACTCAATGGCACAAAAATCTCCTTTTATTAAACATTCATCTCACTTCTCTTCATGCTTCGTCACAACAACATTAAAATACCAACCAAGAAAAACAACCTCCATGGCGAACTTCATCTCCATCAAATAGCAAAGAAATCTAAGCCATGGGCTTGGTAGGTTTCAAACTAACAACTAAAACATGCATGAATCTTAAGGAATGACATCAAACATACCTCAATCTAGTTGCAAGTATGGCCAAGCTTCTCCAAACCCCCTCTCCCTCACTCACGGCAATACAAAAATTTGAGAAAGGATGAGCACTTTTTTTGTTTTTCTTGTTCAATTCACGGCAAATGGGGGCATCCATGCTCATCATTTTTTTAATTCTTTAATGCTAGCTTTTATTTTATGGCTTCCTACATACACCACTAACCTAACATGTTGGAAACATGTTCCCTTTGCCCATAATCTTGTCATGGCGGCCACTATCCTTAGGAAATGGACTATTTGACATGCAACTCCATCTATTTTACTTCATTCTTTTACTAACCTCTTAAAATTAGCCACATATATTTAAATCCTTTCACATGAGTCCTTTTTCTTTCAATTCACGTTCAATTTAACTAAATCAAAGAATTAAAAATTCACACATGCATTTTCACATATATTTGGCATGGAATAAGGTATTTAAATGTTTTTGTGACCCAGTTTTGTGGTCCCGAAACCACTTCCCGACTAGGGTTAAATTAGGGATGTCACATGAGCTCTGTAAGACAGAAAAAAGAGAGGGTAAGCATTTACATGTTTAGTAGGCCCGAATAACTGGAAAGTAAACTTACCGATTAATTACAATACAACCATGTTAGGCAACCAATCCAATAAATAAAGGGTAGCCTTCTATTACATGCACTCAAACGTCAAGTTAGTCCCACAATAATTCATCATGTAATTTATCTTAGATGAGCTCATCATCCAACATTTTCATTTCTATACCTCATGTTAATCCCGTTGAGTACCTAAAAAATCTCGATGGCTTATCCATTTACCATCAAGTCATAAGAGTGATCTTTTCAAGTACGCACTCAAACGTAAAGAGTTTCTCAAGCTTAAACAAGGTATGTCTATTACGGAATACGAGTAGGAATTTGTAAGATTGAGTCAGTATGCTCGTGAATGTGTATCTACTGAGGCAATAATGTGCAAAAGATTTTAGGATGGTTTGAATGAAGATATCCATTTTTTAGTTGGAAATCTTGAGATTAAAGAATTCGTTGTGCTTGTTGAACGAGCATGGAAAGCTAAAGATCTCGAGAAAGAGAAAAGAAAAGCCGATTTTGAAGCTTGAGAAATGCGAAAGAGATCATCAAGAAAATCATTTTAATCTACATCAAAGAAATTTCGAGATGATAATAGCCTTTCAAATGCTAATGTGGGACATTCGAATAGAGATTGTACTAGATCACATTCGAATTTCAAAGCTCAAGTTACGTCTGTTGCCAGTGTTGGTAATGTAAAGAATGAAAAGCCTGAGTGTAATCAATGTGGAAGATGACATTTTGGAGAATGCTAGGAAAAAAGTAATAACCGAGTTTGCTACAGTTGTGGTTCACGAGATCACTTTATAAAAGATTGCCCAAATTTAACTGAAAAAGATAATTTTTAAAATCTGAGGCCAAGTGGCAACGCTTCTCTTGGTAGACCACCCAGAAATACAGGAAATGTAAGCGGTAGTTAGAGAGGAACAAAAGATACAGTTGTTAGATCTGAGGCTCGTGCACCTGCTAAAGCCTATGCTATCCGAGCTCATGAGGAAGCTTGGTCGCCAGATGTGATTATGGGTACATTCACTCTTTATGATACTTCTGTGATTGCTTTGATAGATCCTGGATCAACACATTCATATATATGCATGAACTTAGTGAACAGTAAGACTTTGCCTGTAGAGTCTACTAAATTTGTAATTAGAGTCTCGAACACCCTAGGTAGATGTGTTTTGGTTGATAAAGCCTACAAGAATTGCCCGTTAATGTTTCGAGACATTTTTTTTTGGCTGATCTGTTGTTGTTACCTTTTGATGAGTTTGATATAATTCTGGGCATGGATTGGTTAACTTTGCATGATGCTATTGTGAATTGCAAATGGAAAACTATTGATTTGAGATGCAAGAATAATGAAATAGTCAGAATTGAATCTAGTGATTTGAATGGATTGACTGCTTTGATATCTTGATGAAAGCTTTGAGTATTGAGTTAGTACCGAAAACTACTCCAATTTTGATAGCTCCGTATAGAATGGATCCAATTGAATTAAAAGAATTAAAGTCTCAGTTACAAGAGTTAACCGGTAGAGGATTTGCTAGACTGAGTTTCTCACCTTAGGGTGCTCCGGTTTTGTTTGTGAAAAAGAAAGACGGTACTATGAGAATGTGTATAGATTATCATCATTTGAACAAAGTGACTATCAAGAATAAGTATCCTCTTCCCCAAATTGATGATTTCTTCGATCAGTTGAAAGGAGCTACTGTGTTTTTGAAGATAGATTTGAGCAGTTGTGAGTGAAAGACTAAGACATTCCGAAAACTGCATTCCAAACGAGGTATGGCCATTATGTATTTTTAGTTATGCCTTTCAAATTGACTAATGCACCTAATATCTTTATGGATTTGATGAATAGAATTTTCAGACCGTATCTAGATAAATTTGTTGTTGTATTCATTGATGATATATTGATTTATTCACGTGATGAATCCAAACATGTCGAGCATCTGAGAAAAGTGTTACAGATTCTACAAGATAAACATTTATATGTGAAATTCAGTAAATGTAAATTTCGATTGTGCAAAGTTGGTTTTTTGGGTCATATTGTATCAGCATCTGGTATCCAAGTTGATTCAAGCAAAATTTCTGCTATTTTGGATTGGAAACCTCCGAGAAATGTTTCTACAGTTCGTAGTTTTTTGGGACTTGCCGGTTATTATAGAAGGTTCGTAAAAGGCTTTTCTATGATTGCGACTCCGTTAATGAAGCTACTTCAGAAAGATGTGAAGTTTGAACAGTCTAAAAAGCGTCAGAACAGCTTTGATAAGTTGAAAACTTTGTTGAATGAAGCTCCGGTATTGATACAACCTGAATCGGGTAAAGAATTTGTGATCTACAGTGATACTTTGTTGATCGGATTGGGATGTGTTTTAATGCAAGAGGGAAAAGTCATTGCTTATGCTTTAAGACAATTGAAGCTACACGAAAAGAACTATCCGGTACATGATCTTGAGTTGGCTGCGATTGTGTTTGCTTTGAATATTTGGTGCCACTATCTATTTGGTGACAAATTTCACGTATATTTTGATCATAAGAGTTTGAAATCTCTGATTGTAACACCCCGTACCCGAGTCCGTTACCGGAGTCGAACACAAGGTGCACATAGACTTAACTTAATCATTTCACAGTCCATTTAAAATTTTCGGACAAAGTTTGATTCTTTGCGTCACCGTCGTCTTAAAAATCATATCTTGAGTTTCAAAGCTAGAAAATTAGTTTCGTAATTTTTCCCTGAAATTATACTCATATGTCCATCTACATATTTTTTTCTAGAATTTTTGGTCAGGCCAATTGGTACAGTTTATTAGTTAAAGTCTCCCCTTTTACAGGGATCGACTACACTGACCTTCGCGCATTACGACTTGGATATCTCCCTGTACAGGGCTTCAATACTGATTTCGTTTGTTTCTATAGAAACTAGACTCAAAGAGGAATCTATACATATATGGCATGACTCCTAATTATCTCTGGTTAATTTACAATGAATTTCCAAATTCAGATGATTTTTAATGAAGCTCACAATAGTCGGCTATCTGTGCATTCGGGTAGTATGAAAATGTACAATGATTTGAAACAACATTACTGGTGGTCTGGAATGAAAAGAGATATCTCTAAATTTGCTTCTAAATGTTTGATCTATCAACAAGTCAAAGCTGAACATCAGGTGCCATCTGGTTTGTTACAACCGATTATGGTTCCAGAATGGAAATGGGATAGAGTGACAATGGAATTTGTTTCGGGTTTTCCCCTATCTCCGGGAAAGAAATATGCAATGTGGGTTGTAGTTGATCAATTAATGAAATCTGCTCATTTTATTCTGATTCGATCCGATTACTTGCTTGATAAATTAGCTGAGTTATACAATTTTGATATGGCAAGATTGCATGGTGTGCCATTGTCTATAATGTCAAATAGAGATCTGAGATTTACTTCACGATTCTGGAAGAAGTTGCAAGATGCTCTAGGTACAAAATTACATTTTAGTACTGCTTTTCACCCACAAACGGACGGTCAATCCAAGCAGATTATTCAGATATTGAGGATATGTTGAGGTGTTGCATTCTTGAGTTTGAAGGTACGTGGGAACAATATTTGCCTTTGATTGAAGTCGCTTATAATAATAGTTCTCAGTTGAGTATTAAAATGGCACCATACGAGGCTTTATATGGTCGCAAATTCCATACACCTTTGTGTTGGACTGAGCTCAGTGAAAATAAAATACAGGGGTTGATTTGATAAAAGAAACTGAACAGAAAGTGAAAGTGATCTGAGATAGTTTGAAAACAGCTTCCGATCTTCAGGAATATTATACATACTTTAAAATAAAAGACATTGAGTTTGACATTGTGACAAAGTTTTTTTGAAAGTATCTCCGTGGAAGAAAGTGTTTCGGTTCGGTAGAAAAGGCAAATTGAGTCCTAGGTTCATCGAGCCGTATGAGATTACCAAACGTATTGGGCCAGTAGCATATAGATTGTTGTTACCTCCAGAGTTAGAAAATATTCATAATGTGTTTCACGTATCGATGCTTTGACAATATAGATCAGATCCTTCACATTTGATTCATCCATCTGAGATTGAAATTCAGTCTGATATGACTTATGAAGAAGAATCGATTTGTATCTTAGCTCGCAAAGTTAAAGAACTAAGAAATAAAAGAATTCCGTTAGTGAAAGTGCGTGGCATGGCACGGTATTGAAGAGGCCACGTGGGAGCCTGAAGATACTATGAGACAGCAATATCCGAATTTGTTCAACGGTAAGATTTTCGGGGACGAAAATCATAAGGGGGAGAATTCTAACAATTCAGTTTAGACCTTAGTCAGAATAGTGATTTCGGGACCACAAATCTGAGTCAAAAATATTTAAATATAATTTTTCGTATTTATGGTATGTGAATTAGCATATGTGAAAGTTTCGTATGAAAATTTAATCGTTTCTGTGCTTAATTTGATAAAAGGACTTAATCGCGTAAAAGGTAAAAGTTGCTTACTATTGGTTAAAAATGCCGAATTGACATGGCTTTTTAAGTATAAGGTCCTTATTATGTTATTAGACCATTGAAAGTATGATTGGACATAAATGGCCTTATGTTTAATGATTTAATAGTTTTATAACAAAGGGTAAAACGGGAATTTAGTTAATATGATAATTATAATAAAACAAATGCATGAAAATGGATCATTTTATGTTCATCCTTGGCTGGAAATACAAGAAAAGAAAAGAGAAAAGTTTACTTAGGGTTCGACACTTGTAATCTTTGATTAAGGTATGTGTTTTGATCAGTTTTTGATAATTTCTACGTTTTTGTAATCATTGCTCTGAATGCTATCAAGCCCATGACTCAATTTTTGATTTTGTTGATGATTTTGAAATGTGTCATATTGATGAAACTATGAGCTTTGTGAAGTTAGTTGTTGATAAATGGAAGATATGTTTTGGGTTAACATGTTTTGTCTTTGGATTTTTGATGAATTTGAGTGAAATGGACTAAATTGTGAAATTTGTAAATTAAAGGACTAAAATGTGAAATAAATGAAATATGTGGACTAGTATGAGTACTAGGAGAATTCGGCCAAATTGAGTATATGCAAATTATGTGTATTTTGTGATTTTGTGAATTAGGGACTAAAGTGTCAAAATGTGAAAATGTGAGGGCTACTTTGCAAAATGCCCTAAATGTATGTTTGTGGATTGAATTGACTGACTTGGTGAATAAAAGGTTTAATTTTGAATACATATAGATCAAGAAAAGAGGAATTCAAATTTAGATTGAGGAAAGTCAAAGATAATCGAGTAGACAATTCAAATCAACAATTCCGAGTACGAGGTAAGTTCGTACGGAATAATGATATTATAGTCATCTTTTAATGCTTTGAAGATGCATGAATTGTATAGATGTTTTACTATGGTTTGTGTAAGTTGATAAATCGAAGGTATTCGACACTAAGTGTGCGATTTGAAACAGTTTCGGTTATAAATAGCACTAAGTGTGCGAAATGGAATAGCTTTGGCTATATTAGGCACTGAGTGTGTGATGCTGAGGTAGCTTCGGCTATTTGAGATAGCAGTAAGTGTGCGGGATCATTTTAGCTTCGACTAATCATTAAAGCACTAAGTGTGCAAATTCTTAAAGCGTGAAAAGACTTCAAAAAGAGTCCATTTATTCGAATGGGAGGTAAGAATGAAAATAAATAAATACAGGAAAGTTCAGGTATGTATGAAACCTATGTGGTAGATGATACTGTGTGTATAAAGCTTGATAAGTTGGTATGAACATATTAATTTGTGATGGAATAGAATTGATAAATGATTTCAGAACTACTAAGTGTCTATTAGATGATGATGTATTGTATTATATAAAATGTTGATTATATTTAGTACGAGCTTACTAAGCTTTTGAAAGCTTACTTTGTTTTTTCATTGTTTTAGATATCGAAGCTACTGTGAGCTCGGGGATCTTCGAGGATTGTCACCACACTATCAAATCTTGCTTTGGTACTTTTGAAATGTATATAGTAAAGTATGGCATGTATAGGCTAGAAATATTTTGGATATGTTTTGTAATGTTTATACCATGCCATGTGATATGGCTAGCTTGTGTTTAAACTTATGGTTGGGAATGTTATATGGTATGTGCCGCATTATGAATTATATGGTATGTTTTGAATGACCAAAAGAAATGGTCAATGTTGATAAGTTTTGGCAAGTTTTGAGCATGAGATTGAATGATGTATTGAAACATATGTTTTGGTATGATCTTAGTTTAGCTTTGGGTATATTTTGGTTGAAGAATTGAGATTGGAATTTATTGATAATGTAAAGGCATGAATAATGTATGTTTAGGTATAGAGGCTGGCTGAAATTGGTGTACAAATATGCTTAGTTTGGTGCTTGTAGGTTTGACCTAATGGGGGTGGCAATTTGGCTATTCAAATTGCCTATTTTTTTCCACATGGGCAGAGACACGGGTGTGTGTCTCAGCCGTGTGTGACACACGGTCACGTTACATGGCTGTGTGTCCCCTGGGGTACCCTATGAATTAAAGTCAATACACCCTCCAGTTTTGACATAGCCTAGACACACTGGTGTGTCTACTGGTCGTGTGTGTCACATGGGCTGGCAGTGTGGTCGGCCATGTGGCCAAGTTAGTAGCCTCCCTAATTTTCACATGGCCTGGTGCACGGGCATGTCTTGAGGCCGTGTGGACAAGTCAGTATGTATGCTCTGTTTTGCCATGGCTTAAACACATGGGCGTGTCTAATGTAATGTGAGGCACACGGCCTATTGACACAGGCGTCTAACCCTTGAGAAGTTGAAAATTTTTCTAACTTTTGAAACTTTTATATGTTTTCAATTTGGTCCCGAATGTATGATTTAGACTTTGTATGCTCGTTTTAAATTCCTATTCAATATGAATGACTTATATTATTGAAATTATATGGTTTTTGATATATGATTGTTTTGAACTAAGTTATAAGTTTGGTAATGCCTCTTAATATATTCCGATAACGGCGAACGATTAGGGGTGTTAAACTTTGTGTACATACTTATATCATCTCGTAATAGCTTCATATTTATTCTCATCATTGACATACCCAATGAACCACTCAAAAACATAAATTTGGATACTTGGGAAACCTTGCACACAAAATGCCACATATGTAGCCATTGCTACCTCTATCTTATATCACATATATGCTCGCTCTCAAGCCAACAACGGGCCTGCTCACACAAGTTGTTAAGTAACCGCAACATATTCTTGTATACTCAACCACCGGTAGGACGTATAGGACCAGCACTCGGATCACATAACATAAAACCCTAGTGACATGTCACTTGTATCCTAATCTATTCCTAAGGTTCGATTGGGATTTCTCGCTTGCCAAATCGTCATCAAATTTTTTCGTAAGGTCGATTACACATTTCATGCACAAATTAAAGCATAAAACACATTCAAAGTAAAGCTTATTTAACATACGAACTTACCTTGGTTACAAAAACGGCCAAAGAGATCTATTCGTCAATTACTTTAGTTTCCCCCGATCTAGACCCAAACTTAATTTTTCTTGATCTATAATACCACATTTAACTTATTTAATCATCGAATTATTCAATTCAGCCCAAAAACGCATTATGGAAAATTTACATTTTAGCCCCTAACTTTTCAACATTTTACAATTTAGTCCCTAGGTTCATAAAATGAATTTCATTCAATTTCATCGCAACCCAAGTCTAGCCAATTATTATTTATACTTATAACAACCCACATTTTTCATTTATTCACACTTTTTTACAAATTTTATAGACTTTTACAAATAAGTCCCTATTTGACGTTTTTACCGAAAATCACTCTACAAAAGTCGTTTAAAAAACAACAAACATGCATTTTCTACCATCAAACGTCAAAATACACACATACTCATCATGGGTGAAATTTTAAACTTTAATCCTTCTTCAAATTAGTCCTTGGGAAGGCTAAATTAGGTTAAGACAACTTCAAAAACATAGAAATAATTAAAAACAGGGCTAGAACGGACTTACAATCAAGCTTGAAAGTGGCCAAAACCTAGCTATGGACTCATTGTGAATTTTGGCTACGAGGGGATGAAATTGAGAATATGGACATCTTTTATTTAGTTAACTTTGTCCTTATTAGCCACATTACCAAAATACCCTTAATGCATAACTTTGAAATTTCACCTAACCATGTCCATTTTTGTCCATCCTTTAACTTATAGAATTCAAGTTTTGTACATATTGCAATTTAGTCCCTCTAGTCAAATTGAGCACTCAATTGATAAAATTTCTTAACGAAATTTTTCACACAATTTTTCTATCATGCTATAGACCTTAAAGAAATAATAAAATAAATATTTCTACTTCGGATTCGTAGTCCCCAAACCACTGTTCTGATTTGACTCAAAAACGGGTTGTTACAACTCTCCCCCCTTTAGGGATTTTTGTCCCCGAAAATCATACCAGAAAAGAGGTTAGGGTACTATTTTCTCATAGCTTCCTCGAGTTTCCACATAGCCGCTTCGACCCCGTTTCGTTGCCACAAAACTTTCACTAAAGCTATGCTTTTGTTTCTCAATTGTTTAACCTTTCGAGCTAACACTTTGATTGGTTCTTCACCATATGTCATATCGGGTAGAATCTAAATCTCTGTTGGAGAAATCACATGTGAAGGATTTGATCGGTATCATCGTAACATTGACACATGAAACACATTGTGAATTGCTTCCAACTCCAACGGCAAAGCTAGTTGATATGCCACTGGCCCTATTCTTTCAATAATCTCATATGACACAATAAACGCGGAATCAGCTTGCCTTTGCGACCAAATCTAAGAATATTCTTCCATGGTGATACTTTCAGAAACACTTTATCACCAACCTGAAATTCGATATCCTTTCATTTCAAATCCGCGTACGATTTCTATAGATCCGAAGCTACTTTTAATCAATCACGAATTACTTTTACTTTCTCTTCATTTTATTTGACCAAATCAACCCCATGAATCTGTTTCTCACTTAGCTCGGTTCAGTATAGTGGAGTTCGACACTTGCGACCATACAATGCTTCATATGGTGCCATCTTTATACTTGATTGAAAACTGTTGTTATAAGGAAATTCGACCAACTGTAGATATTTCTCCCAACTACCTTTGAATTCTAAAACACAACAACGAAGCATATCTTCGAGAATTTGGATCACTCTCTCAGATTGACCATCAGTTTGCGGATGGAATGCGGTACTAAAATTCAAATTCATACCCAACGTTTCTTGCAATTTCTTTCAAAATCGCGACGTAAAGCTCGAATATCTATCCGAAATAATAGAAATAGGCACCCCGTGCAATCTAACAATCTCAACAATGTACAATTCAGCTAATTTATCAAGTGAATAATCAGTACGTACTAGAATGAAATGATCCAATTTTGCCAATCTATCCACAACGACCCAAACAACATCTTTCTTTTTCAGAGTCAAAGGTAACCCCGATACAAAATCCATCATAACCCTATCCCATTTCCACTCAGGTATAGTCATAGGCTGAAGTAAACCCAAAGGCACTTCATGTTTGGCTTTCACTTGCTAACAAATCAAACATCTCGTTACAAACTCTGAAATGTCTTGTTTCATGCCTGGCCACCAATACAAATCCTTCAAATCATTATACATCTTGGTACTCTCAAGATGAACAGATAGGCAACTATTATGTGCCTTATGAAGAATTTTTTGAATCAGTTCAGTATTTCTCGGTACACAAATCCTACCTCGGAACCTCAAACAATCATCAGATCCAATCCAATATTCTGAATCACTATTCGATTGGCACTAAACTCTTTCATCTTGCAACTCATTATCATCTTTCTGAGCTTTACAAAGTTGCTGAAGAAATACCAGTCTAGCTTTCAACTCGGCCAAAATTGATCCATCATCAGATAAGATTAACTGCGTATTAATCGTCCTCAAGGCAAATAAAGTCTTTTTACTTGAAGCGTCTACGACTACGTTCACTTTCCTCGGGTGATAGTCAATCACTATTTCATAATCTTTCAATAGTTCGAGCCATCTCTGTTGTAGTAAATTCAAGTCTTTCTGAGTCATCAAATACTTTAAACTCTTGTGATCAGCAAAGATGTGACACTTTTAACCAAAAAAGTGGTGTCTCCAAATTTTTAAAGCAAACACAATAGCAGCCAATTCCAAGTCATACATCAGATAATTCTTTTCTTGGAGTTTCAACTGTCTCGAGGCATAAGCCATGACTTTACCCTCTTGCATCAACACACAACCAAGGCCGTTCAAAGACGTGTCGCTGAAAATCACAAACTCTTTTCCCAACTCAGGTTTGCACTAATACTGGTGCCTCAGGCAACAATGATTTCAACTATTCAAAACTCTTTTGGCATTTCTTGGACCACTCGAATTTCACATCTTTTCGTAACAATCTGGTCATAGGTGTAGCAATCATTGAAAATCCCTTAACCAAATGTCGATAATAACCAACCAAACCCAAAAAGCTTTTAACCTCGAATACATTTCTTGGTGGTTTCCAATCAACAACTGCCGAAATCTTACTCGGGTCAACTTGTATACCTTGCGCTGAGACAATATGTCCTAGAAATCTGACTTCTAAGAGCCAAAACTCACTTTTGCTGAAGTTAGCAAACAATTTCTTATCTCTCAAAGTCTGTAAGACAACTCTTAAATGTTCGGCATGGTCAGACTCATATCGGGAATAAATCAAAATGTCATCAATAAAAACAACCACAAACTTATCTAAATACTGTTGAAAAATTTTATTCATCAAGTCCATAAACATTGCAGCAGCATTTGTTAATACAAAAGGCATAACAAGAAATTCATAATGCTCATACCTCGTTCTGAACGCGGTCTTCGGCACATTCGAATCTTTAACCCTCAACTGATAATAGTCTGGTCACAGGTCTATCTTCGAGAACATTGTTGCCCCTTTCAACTAATTGAACAAGTTGTCAATTCTCGGTAAAGGATACTAGTTCTTTATCGTGACCTTATTAAGTTGAAGATAATCAATACAAAGTCTCATCTATCTGTCTTTCTTCTTGACGAATAACACTGGTGCACCCCAGGGCGAAGAACTCTGTCTCGCAAAACCCTTATCTGTCAACTTTTGCAATTGCGATTTCAATTCTTTCAATTTAGTTGGAGCCATTCTATACGGAGCTGTCGATATTGGTGAAGTTCCTAGTACCAAATCAATAATAAACTCAACCTCTCTGATCGGTGGTAAAACAGGCAACTCTTCCAGAAACACGTCCGGGTATTCACAAACTACCGACACAATTCAATCTTCAATTCAGACACTTTCATTTTCAGTACATACGCAAGATAAGCTTCATAACCCTTTCTCACAAACCTCTGAGCCAACATCGACAAAATCACAATAGGCAACTCACCCGACTCATTCGGTTCAATCTGAAGAATTTCATTATTTTGACATTTCAATTCAATAATCTTTTGTCTACAATTCACTACGGCATCATGTAGAGTCAACCAATCCATTCCAAGAATTACATAAAACTCACTAAACGGTAAAAGCATTAAGTCAGCCAGAAAACAGTGACCCCGAATAACTGAAGGACAATTCTTGCAAACTTTATCAACTAGAACATATTTTCCTAAGGGGTTCGACACTTTAACCACATACTCAGTAGACTCAACAGGCAGATTCTTATTAGATAACAAATTCATGCAAATATAAGAATGAGTTGATCCAGGATCAATCAGTGCAACTACATTAGTATCATAAATAGAAAATGTACCAGTGATAACATCAGAGGGTGACGCATCTTCGTGAGAGCAAATAGTGTAGGTTCTAGCAGGTGCTCTAACCTCTGATCTTGCAGTTAAATCTTTTGTTGCACTTCTACTACTTTTCCCTTTCCAGTATTTCTCAGTGGCCTCCTTCTAGTGGCAGTGTTGCTCGGTCTTGCATTCTGAAAATTATCTTTCTCAGTCATTTCAAGGCAATCTCGAATAAAGTGGTCTGGGGAGCCATATTTAAAGCAAGCCCGATTATTCATCCGACAATCATCGGGATGTCGTCTACCACAGTGTTAACATTCAAGTTTATTTGACCTAGCATTACCAACACTCGCTATTGACGTAGTTTGGGCCTTAGAACCCTAATATTGCTTCCCACGATCTCTGTAGGAATACTAAGTTGAAGCATTTGAACGAGTATAGAAATCCCTCGATTTCTTTGACGAAGACTGAAATGATTTATTCATCGGCCTTTTTCTTGTATCTCTAGCCTCAAACTTGGCTTTTCTATTTTCTTTGCTCAACTCTTTGGCCTTGTAAGATCGGTTGATTAGCACAACAAATTCTTTCAATTCTAAAATCCCAACTAGCAGTCTGATATCTTCATTCAATCCATCTTCGAATCTCTTGCACATGATAGCCTCGATGGAAACATATTCCCGAGCATACTTATTGAGCCTAACAAACTCTCGCTCATATTCAGTTACAGACATACAGCCCTGTTTTAGCTCTAAAAACTCTTTACATTTCTGATCAATGAACCGTTGGCTGATATATTTCTTTCTGAACTCATCTTGAAAGAATTCCCAGGTAACCCTTTCTCTCGGTATAACAGATACAAGAGTATTCCACCATTGATATGCCAAGTCCCTCAGAAGTGATATAGCACATTTCAATCACTCATCTGATGTGCAAGAAAGCTTATTAAATACCCTGATAGAGTTCTCAAGCCAAAACTCTACCCTTTTGGGATCATCGTCAACATTGGCTCTAAATTCTTCAGCCCCTTGTTTCCGAATCTTACCAATTGGAGGCTTGTTTAGTCTTAACAATTCCACACCTTGGGGAGCTACAAGAATTGGTTGGGGATTAGGTGGGGATGGAGTATGTTGGGCAGCCAGATTTGTTCGAACAAACTCAGCAAACCACTCATTCATCCTTTGGATGAAGGCTTCCCTAGCCTTTCCTCCCTGAACGACCGTTACTGGTCTACTTTCGAATGGCACTGCCCATTAAGCAGAAGTGTAACTCCCCCAAGGCCCGAGACCGTCACTGGAGTTGAGCTTGAGGTGTTACCGAACATAATTTATCAAATTAAGAACTTCGAATCATTGGTTTCTACATTCACAGCTTTCTAGTTACCTGCATCACAGTTACAAGAAAAATCATATCTCGAGTTACAAAACTCGAAATCAAGATCCGTAAATTTTCCCTGAATCTAGAATCATATATATATTTACAAATTTTTTTTTATAATTTTTGGTTGGGCAAATTAGTACAGTTTATTAGTTAAAGTTATCCCTGTTTCAGGACTTGACTGGACTGACCCCTGTTTACTACTAACCATATATCTCTCCATGAAAAATTTATATGACTGTGCTGCTTGTTTATCCTGAAACTAGACTCAATAAGGATTCCAAGAATATAAAACAAAACACCTAATTATTTTTGTACAATCTATGGTGAATTCCTAAAGTTGGAATAGGGGATCCAGAAATCACTCTGGCCTTGTTTCACAAAAATTCAAATATCTTCTAACATATAATTCCTTTACCTATTTCGTTTGTTTTATGTGAAAATAAACATATTGGGTTTCAATGTCATATTTAATCCATCACCAAATTCGATTTCTATAATTTTTAGTAAATTTTCAAACTCACGTCGATTGTTCTTTGCAATGTTCATTTATGGCAAATTTCATCTTTTCATGAGTTTTATGGACTAGATAACCTATTAACTTTCCATGACATCAAACATGGTCTAAATTAGTCATTTCCATGACCTATCATTATCAAGCATTTTCTAAACCAAATCACCACCATATCACAAAATTGTTTACACGAAATAGGTATATTGCTATACATGCCATACTTAAGTTTTACAAACCATTTACCAAAAAATGTCCTTCGGATAGTGTGATCGAACCTTCGACCTGTCTCGATTCCCGAGCTGGCTTATTCAAAAATACAGTGAATAAAAAGAAGGGAGTAAGCATAAATGCTTAGTAAGTTCATATGCAAATAACAAGTAACATAACAATACAATTATACCAAACAACCTTATCATAGTATCACCAAAACATATATCACATTTCTAAACATCATTCATCATCTTACCACCTTATCGTTGTTGTATCTATTTTCAACCCGAGGGTTAAGTACATACCTGTCCAAAGTGTCTATTTCACAACACTTACCAAAATGTCACTTGCATCTTAAGTGTTCTTCCATTTCACTAGAAGTTTTACCCGTTGAACACATCAGAATATAACTCAGATACATGGATAATTTGCACATAAGTGCCACATATGTAATCAAGAAATCATGTAACCCGCCCCTAAGTGAACTCGGACTCAACTCAACGTGCTCGGGCGTTCACATCCATAAGTGAACTCGGACTCAACTCAACGAGTTCGGATGCCTAGTTACATCTCACGAACTCGGACTAAACTCAACAAGTTCGAACATTCGCATCCGTAAGTGAACTTGGACTCAACTCAACGAGTTCGGATGCTCAACCATCCTAGTGACATGTCACTTGTATCCTAATCTATTCCTAAGGTTCAAATGGGATTTTCACCGAACACATATCCTTGCCATCTTTCGTAAAATACCAAAACCAATACTCGGTAGCAATTTATATTTAACAAATAATACACATAATTTGCATTTTATTCGAAAATAACCACAAAGCATATATTTCATGATAAAAATCAGCATATAATATAATTAACATCAATAACTTATAAATAACAATTATGCTACATTATTCACACATGAACTTACCTTGGTACCAAAATATAATGATTTTGCAATTTAGTCCACAATCTTTTCTTTTCCTCGATTGGGGTCGATTCCACGTCTTTCTTGATCTAAAATAACACATTTAACTTATTTAATACTCACTTTATCAAATTAGTCTTTAATTCAAATTTTAGCAAAAATTACAATTTTACCCCTAAACTTTTGCATATTTACACTTTTGCCCCAAATCTCGAGAATTAAACTTAATTCCTTAATCTTATGTTTTATAACATGCTGATCACTTTTCCCTTCTATGGGAACATCAAATTCTCACTCTAACATGTACTTATGACTATTAGGTATTTTTGCCGATTAAGCTCTTTTACTCGTTTGCACTCAAAACCGAGTAGCACAAGTTGTCTAACATAATTTAAAACCTCATATTCTATCATAAAACATCAAAATTCACAAATTTCACCTATGGGTATTTTTCCAAATATGAACTCTAACTCAAAATATTACTATCATAAGCTATACCGAGTTACCGGGATTTCAAAAACGTAAAATTCATTAAAAATGAGCCTTGGAATCACTTACTATGAAGCTTTAAAGTTGAAGAAACCCTAGCTATGGAGAGAGGGACCATTCGGCAGCAACTAAGGAAGATGATAACCAATTTTGTGTTATTTTTCCCTTTTTATTTCATTTAATATCCAAATGACCAAAATGCCCCTCCTTACTAAACTTTCAAAAAAATTCCTTCCATGTCCTAATTTTGTCCATGAACTTAAAATTGGTCAAAGTACCATTTAAGACCTCCTAATTAATATTTCAAAGCAATTTCATACTAAAAACTTCTAGAATGCAAGTTTTACAACTTATTCGATTTAGTCCCTAACTTTAAATTAAACTCGGTATGCAAAAAATTTCTTCACGAAATTTTCACACAATTATGCAATCATATCATAAACCTAAAAATAATTATAAAATAATTATTTCTATCTCAGATTTGTGGTCACGAAACCACTATTTCGATTAGGCCTTAATTCGGGATATTACAACTCTCCCCCCTTTAAAGATTTTCGTCCTCGAAAATCTTACCGGTAAACAAATGTGGGTATTGATTCTTCATAGTTTCTTCGGGTTCCCATGTAGCTTCTTCTATTCCATGCTTTTCCCACAACACTTTCACAAGTGCAATACTTTTGTCCCTTAGCTGTTTGACCTCTCGAGCTAAAATCTTAATCGGTTCTTCTTCATAGGTTATGTCTGGTTGTAGTTCAATTTCTGTCGGTGAAACCACATGTGAAGGATCCAAACGATACCGACGTAACATAGGCACATGGAATACATTATGAATCTTCTTCAATTGAGATGGCAATGCTAACCGATAGGCTACCGGTCCAACTCTTTCAATTATTTCATACGGCCCGATAAAACGCGGACTTAATTTGCCCTTTCGTCCAAATCTGAGAACTTTTTTCCATGGAGACACTTTTAAAAATACTTTATCACCAACTTGAAATTTAATGTCTTTTCGTTTTAAATCTGCATAAGATTTCTGTCTATCTGAAGCAGTTTTCAAACAATATCGAATTATCTTCACTTTTTCTTCGGTTTCTTTTATTAGATCAACTCCATAGATCAAATTTTCCTTGAGTTCGGTCCAATACAAAGGCGTTCGACACTTACGACCATACAATGCTTCATAAGGTGCCATCTTCAAACTCGTCTGATAACTATTATTGTAAGCAAATTCTACCAACGGTAAATATCTTTCCCAACTTCCTTGAAATTCCAATACACAACATCTAAGCATTTCTTCAAGAATCTGAATTACTCTCTCTGATTGGCCACCAGTTTGTGGATGGAAAGCAGTACTGAAATTTAACTTCGTACCTAACGCGTCTTGTAACTTTTGTCAAAACCGCGAGGTAAACCTCGGATCTCTATCCAAAATGATCGACAATGGTATTCCGTGTAGTCTAACAATTTCTCTAACATATAGTTCAACCAACTTGTTAAGAGAATAATCCATACGTACCGGGATAAAATGAGCTGACTTAGTTAATCTGTCAACTATTACCCAGATTGCATCTTTCTTTCCTAGAGTCAATGGCAACCCTGAAACAAAATCCATAGTAATCCGATACCATTTCCATTCAGAAACCATAATAGGCTGAAGTAATCCCGAAGGCACTTGGTGTTCAGCTTTCACCTGTTGGCAAATTAAGCATTTTGATACAAACTCAGAAATATCTCTTTTCATTCCACTCCACCAGTACATTTTCTTCAAGTCATTATACATTTTTGTACTGCCCGGATGAACCGCCAAATAGCCATTATGTGCTTCATGCAAAATCTTTTGAATCAATTCATCATTTTTCGGTACATAAATCTGATTTTTAAACATCAAGCAACCATCAAAACCAATTCTGAAATCTGATCCCGTATCAGCTTCACACTACTTTCTCTTGGCTTGCAAATCTTGATCATTTTTCTGAGCTTCAGAAATCTCTTGTAAAAACATCGGTCTTGCTCTTAACTCTGCTAGAATCAAACCATCATCTGACATTTTCAACTGAGTGTTCATAGCTCTCAAAGCAAACAACAACTTTCTACTTAAAGCATCGACAACCACATTCGCTTTTCCCAGATGATAATCCATAACAAGCTCATAATCTTTCAATAACTCCAACCATCTTTGCTGTCTCAAATTCAAGTCTTTTTGTGACATCAAGTACTTAAGACTTTTGTGGTCGGTATATACCCGGCACTTTTCACCATACAAATAATGTCGCCAAATCTTCAAATCAAACACCACCGCAGCCAATTCCAAATCGTGAGTAGGATAATTCCTCTCATGGGGTTTTAACTGCCTCGAAGCATAAGCCACCACTTTTCCTTCTTGCATAAGTACACACCCCAAGCCATTTAGAGAAGCATCACTATACACCACAAATTCTTTACCTAATTTGGGCTGTACTAAAACTGGTGCCTCTGTTAATAACTTTTTCAATTCTTCAAAACTCTATTGACATTCTTCCGTCCATTCAAATTTAACATTCTTTCGGAGTAGTATAGTCATAGGAGTAGCAATTATAGAAAATCCATTTACAAACCGCCGATAATACCCAGCTAGCCCCAAGAAACTTCTAACTTCGGTTACATTTTTCGGTGGTTTCCAATCAACAATGGCTGAAATTTTACTAGGATCAACCCGTATACCATCACCTGAAACAATATGACCCAAAAATCCAACTTCCTGGAGCCAAAATTCACTTTTACTAAATTTAGCATATAGCTGCTTATTTCTCAAAGTTTGCAAAACTATCCTCAAATGCTCAGCATGCTCTGTCTCATCTTTTGAATAAATTAAGATATCATCTATAAACACCACAACAAATTTGTCCAAGTATAACCGAAATATGCGATTCATTAAATCCATAAACACAGCAGGAGCATTTGTCAACCCGAATCGCATAACTAAAAATTCATAATGACCGTACCTTGTTCTAAAAGTAGTTTTAGGCACATCCGACTCTTTTACTCGCAGCTGATAATACCCAGATCTCAAGTCAATCTTTGAAAACCATGTCGCTCCTTTTAGCTGATCAAACAAATCATCAATTCTTGGCAACGGATACTTGTTTTTGATTGTCACCTTGTTTAACTGCCGATAATCAACACACAACCTCATAGAACCATCCTTCTTTTTCACAAATAACACGGGAGCACCCCAAGGTGAAAAACTCAATCTCACAAAGCCTTTATCAGTCAACTCTTGCAACTGTGACTTTAACTCTTTTAACTCTGTTGGTGCCATTCTATATGGAGCAATCGAGATCGGAGCTGTTCCCGGTATCAAATTAATACCGAATTCTACTTTCCTGACTGGAGGCAAACCTGGCAATTCTTCTGGAAATACATCCGCAAATTCACACACAATCGGCACTAATTCAACTTTCTTTTCAACTTCTTTTGTATTAATTACATACGCCAAATAAGCTTCATAACCCTTTCTCAAATATCCTTGAGCCGACATTGAAGAAATCACACTAGACAATGCCTCTGATTTATCTGATTCAACCTGCAGAGTTTCACCATTTTCACACTTTAATTCTATAACCTTTTCTTTGCAATTTATTATAGCATCATGCAACGTCAACCAATCCATACCCAAAATAACATCAAACTCATCAAACGACAACAACATCAAGTCGGCCAGAAAGTAATGACCCCGAATCATTAAGGGACATTTCTTGCATACTTTATCAACTATCACACATTTGCCTAATAGATTCGACACTCTAATCATAAATTCTATGTTCTCAACAGGTATATTCATGCTAGACACCAGTTTCATGCATACATATGAATGAGTAGAACCGGGATCAATCAAAGCAATGACATTAACATCATAAAGAGAAAATATACCGGTAATCACATCGGGTGAGGACGCATCTTCATGCACTTTAATAGCATAAGTTCTAGCCGGAGCCCTTCCTTCAGGTCTAACTGCTGCATCTCTGGCTACATTTTTACTGCTTGCTTCACTCTCAGCTTTTCTTGGATACCTTCCCCTCGAATCCGCACCACTTGCTTTTGTATACTGAAATTTTTCTTTCTCAGCTCTCTCTGGGAAGTCTCTAATAAAATGATCCGGAGAACCACATCGAAAACATTCATTTGCTCTACACGGACCAAAATGATTTCTACCTTTTGGGCTTTTCGGGTTTAACAAATCTCGAGTTCCCTACATTGGTCAGCCAAGTAGTGCGGGACTTAGGACCCACATTTTGCTTCTTAAAATTCCCATATGATTGCCCAGCTGAAACTTGGGGACGAGGATTCATATTTCTTGACTTTCCGGGTTGCTATGAGGGTGCATTACTCATTGGTCTTTTCTTCCAATTTCGTGTCTCAGATTCTACCTTTTTCTTTTCCTTAAGTAGTTCTTCAGCCTTGCAAGCTCGATTGACAAGTACCACCATTTCTTTTAGTTCAAGGATCCCAACAAATACCTTGATGTCTTCGTTGAGCCCGTCTTCAAATCGTCGGCACATCTTGACCTCTGTAGGAACATATTCTCTGGCATACTTACTCAATCGAACAAACTCTCTTTCATATTCTGTGACTGCCATATTACCTTGCTTTAGCTCAAGAAACTCTTTACGTTTCTGATCAATAAATCTTTCACTAATATATTTCTTCCGAAACTCTTCTTGAAAGAATTCCCAGGTTACCCTCTCTTTCGGTACCACCGAAATCAAAGTCTTCCACCAATTATAGGATGAATCCCTCAACAAAGATACAGCACATTTCAAACATTCTTCAGGTGTACAAGATAATTCATCAAATACCCGGATAGAATTTTCAAGCCAGAACTCTGCTTTCTCGGCATCATCATTAATATTTGCCCTAAATTCTTCGGCCCCTTATTTACGAATTCTGTCAACTGGAGTTCTGTGAAATTTTATCATATCCACACCCTGAGGCATCGGGGGTATAGGTTGAGGAATTGGGGGAGGTGGGGGAGGTCATACATTTGGGTTCGTACGAACGAACTCAGTATACCATGCAGTCATCATTTGGAGAAAGGCTTCCCGATCCCTTTCTCCTCCTCCCTGACCAACAGTAGGGGTGGATTTTCAGTCGGCGCTGCCCCTTCAGCCGGAGCTGGCGCATTACTCTCTACTTCATCTGCCACAATTGGATCGGGATCCATTTACTATATAAAAAACAATCATTTAAAAAGGTCAGAAGTTGTTACACTATCACAATTTAGACAATGGCATGTATAGCAAAATCCGTACATACAACACGTAGTCCGAGAATCGACTAAACCTACTCTGATACCACTAAATGTAACGCCCCCACGCCCGAGACCATCATCGGAGTCGAGCTTGAGGTGTTACCGAACATAATTTATCAAATTAAGAACTTCGAATCATTTGTTTCTACATTCACAGCTTTCTAGTTACCTGCCTCATAGTTACAAGAAAAATCATATCTCGAGTTATGAAACTCGAAATCAAGATCCGTAAATTTTCCCTGAATATAGACTCATATATCTATTTACTAAATTGTTTTTAGAATTTTTGGTTGGGCCAATTAGTACAGTTTATTCGTTAAAGTTATCCCTGTTTCACGACTTGATTGGACTGACCCCTGATTACTACTAACCATATATCTCTCCGTGAAAAATTTATATGACTGTGTCACTTGTTTATCCTTAAACTAGACTCAATAAGGATTCCAAGAATATAAAATACAACACCTAATTATTTTTTTACAATTTATGGTGAATTCCTAAAGTTGGAACAGGGGATCCAGAAATCACTCTGGCCCTATTTCACAAAAATTCAAATATCTTCTAACATATAATTCCTTTACCTGTTTCGCTTCTTTTATGTGAAAATAAACATATTGGGTTTCAATTTCATATTTAATCCATCACCAAATTTGATTTCTATGATTTTTAGTAAATTTTCAAACTCACATCAGTGTTGCTGCAATGTTCTATTTATGGCAAATTTCATCTTTTCATGAGTTTTTATGGACTAGATAACCTATTAACTTTCCATGACATCAAACATGGTCTAAATTAGTCATTTCCATGACCTATCATTATCAAGCATTTTCTCAACCAAATCACCGCCATATCACAAAATTGTTTACACAAAATAGGTATATTGCTATACATGCCATACTTAAGTTTTACAAGCCATTTACCAAAAAATGTCCTTCAGATAGTGTGATCGAACCTTCGACCGGTCCCGATTCCCGAGCCGGCTTGTTCAAAACTACAGTGAATAAAAAGGAGGGAGTAAGCATAAATGCTTAGTAAGTTCATATGCAAATAACAAGTAATATAACAATACAATTATACCAAACAACCTTAGCATAATATCACCAAAACATATATCACATTTCTAAACATCATTCATCATCTTACCACCTTATCGTTGTTGTATCTATTTTCAACCCGAGGGTTAAGTACATACCTGTCCAAAGTGTCCATTTCACAACACTTACCAAAACATCACTTTCATCTTAAGTGTTCTTCCATTTCACTAGAAATTTTACTCGTTGAACACATCGGAATATAACTCGGATGCATAGATAATTTCACATAAGTGCCACATATGTAATCAAGAAATCATGTAACCCGCCCCTAAGTGAACTCAGACTCAACTCAACGAGCTCGGGCGTTCACATCCATAAGTGAACTCGGACTCAACTCAACAAGTTCGGATGCCTAGTTACATCTCACGAACTCGGACTCAACTCAACGAGTTCGAACATTCGCATCCGTAAGTGAACTCGGACTCAACTCAACGAGTTCGGATGCTCAACCATCCTAGTGACATGTCACTTGTATCCTAATCTATTCCTAAGGTTCAAACGGGATTTTCATCGAACACATATCCTTGCCATCTTTCGTAAAATACCGAAACCAATACTCGGTAGCACTTTATATTTAACAAATAATACACATAATTTGCATTTTATTCGAAAATAACCACAAAGCATATATTTCATGATAAAAATCAGCATATCATATAATTAACATCAATAACTTATAAATAACAATTATGCTACATTATTCACACATGAACTTACCTTGGTAACAAAATATAATGATTTTGCAATTTAGTCCACAATCTTTTCTTTTCCTCGATTGGGGTCGATTCCATGTCTTTCTTGATCTAAAATAACATATTTAGCTTATTTAATACTCACATTATCAAATTAGTCTTTAATTCAAATTTTAGCAAAAATTACAATTTTACCCCTAAACTTTTGCATATTTACACTTTTGCCCCAAATCTCGGGAATTAAACTTAATTCCTTATTCTTATGTTTTATAACATGCTGATCACTTTTCCCGGCAACATCAAATTCTCACTCTAACATGTACTTATGACTATTAGGTATTTTTGCCGATTAAGCTATTTTACTTGTTTTCACTCAAAACCGAGTAGCACAAGTTGTCTAACATAATTTAAAACCTCATAATCTATCATAAAACATCAAAATTCACAAATTTCACCTATGGGTATTTTTCCAAATATGAACTCTAACTCAAAATATTACTATCATAAGCTATACCGAGTTACCGGGATTTCAAAAACGTAAAATTCATTAAAAACAGGGCTTGGAATCACTTACTATGAAGCTTGAAAGTTGAAGAAACCCTAGCTATGGAGAGAGGGAGCATTCGACAGCAACTAAGGAAGATGATGACCAATTTTGTGTTATTTTTCCCTTTTTATTTCATTTAATATCCAAATGACCAAAATACCCCTCCTTACTAAACTTTCAAAAAAATTCCTTCCATGTCCTAATTTTGTCCATGAACTTAAAATTGGTCAAAGTACCATTAAAGACCTCCTAATTAATATTTCAAAGCAATTTCATACTAAAAACTTCTAGAATGCAAGTTTTACAACTTATTCGATTTAGTCCCTAACTTTAAATTAAATTCGTTATGCCAAAAATTTCTTCACGAAATTTTCACACAATTATGCAATCATATCATAAACCTCAAAATAATTATAAAATAATTATTTCTATCTCGGATTTGTGGTCATCACTATTCCGATTAGGCCTTAATTCGGGATATTACAGGGAGCCGGCGTATTACTTTCAATATTGGGATCCATTTACTAGATGAAAACACAATTTAAATTGTCAGGAGTCATCACACTATCACAAATTATATATGGCATTTATAACTAGACTCTCACACACGCTATGTTAGTCCGAGTATCGACTAAACCGTAACTCTAATACCACTAAATGTAACACCCCTTATCAGTATTCAACGTTGGAATAGGATACGAGGCATTACCGGACTCACATCGCAAGCAAATATACAGTTTCGAGTCATAAATTTGCATCCAAAATAAAATCGTTTATATTCAATCATAAAGTCTCTAATACGAGCCTACGACGCCCAAAACATGTTTTGGAAGTGGTTTGAGACTAAATTGAGCACTTAATAAAATTTTACAAACTTAGAAAAATTTTGCTATGAACAGGGGTCACACGCCCGTGTGGTTTGGGGCACTCTCGTGTGGTCAAGCTGTGTGGTCACACACACCCGTGTCGCTAACCCGTGTAACTCTCTATTTTGTAAAGCATGAACAAATTGAAGTCACACGGCCAAGCCATACGCCTATGTGTTAGGCCATGTGGTTAATTTAATTTTCATAAAATAAGTACAGACTTCACACGATTGGGACACACACCCGTGCTTGAGGCCGTGTCCTTCACATGACTGAGACACACGCCCGTGTCTCTGCCCGTGTGCTCAATTTTGAGCATTCTGTTTCTCAAAACTAAGGTGCAGGGGACACACGGCCAAAACACATGCCCATGGGGCAGATTGTATGTCACACATAGTTTAGACACATGCCTATGTGTCTACCCATGTGGACAAAATAAAGGTTATTTACCAAGCCATTTGTCACCCTCATTTGCACATACACACCCACAATCTTAATGGCATAAATCATATCATATTTAGACAACCAAAACATCCACAAACAAGGCCAAACCATGTCATTTCATTATCCACACTCAACATATTTACAACATCATATTTTGCCAAACCAAATCCTACCAAATATCACATTCCACAAGTTCTAATATGGCTACCAATAACATGCATAATTTTTACTTAGTTTTCCTATCATACCAATGAGACAATCTTAACCATTCAACAACAAAACCATTAAGCCACATTCAACCATTTACCAAGCATTTATAAACCACATCACACAAGAGATAATTGCACATGCATGCATATATCAATATATATATATAAGCTTACAACCAATTCAACCAAAATGAGCCGAGTTACATGGCCAATTACCAACACAAGCCTATGACTATTACAAGCCAATACATTTCGCCAAATTCATAAGACACACATAACAAAATAGCCAAGTCCCTATACATTCCACATTCTCAAAATGTTTAAAATCATCGGTACCCAAAATAATAATTTGATAGTGTGATGCGAACTCCGATGATCTCCAATCTGAGCTATCTTGGTGACACTATAAAACATGGAAAATAAAACGGAGTAAGCTATATAGCTTAGTAAGCTCGTATGAAAGAAATAAGCTAACCTTACCATACATTAACATGCAAGTAATTTAACATAAGGTAATGTAATTTACCAAAGTCTCATTACCATAATTCATCCCATCACAGCTTGCCTTGAAATCATCATTCCAAAAATTTTCTAAACATAAGCTTTACGTACATACCTGTACCATCTCATAATAGCTTCATATTTATTCTCATCATTGACATACCCAATGAACCACTCGGAATAATAAATTTGGATACTCGGGAAACCTTGCACACAAGGTGCCATATATGTAGCCATTGCTACCACTATCTCATATCACATAAATGCTCACTCTAGAGCCAACAACGGGCCTGTTCACACAAGCTGTCAGTCAAGACGTAGCCACTCGGTGCTGCTCACACAAGCAGTCAAGTAATCATAACATATGCCACTATACTCAGCCACCGATAGGACGTATAGGACCAGTACCCAGATCACATAACATAAAACCCTAATGACATGTCACTTGTATCCTAATATATTCCTAAGGTTCGATTAGGATTTCTCGCTTGCCAAATCATCTTCAAATGTGTCCGTAAGGTCAATTATACAATTTATGCACAAATTAAAGCATTTAAAACACATTTAAAGTAAAGCTTATTTAACATACGAACTTACCTCGATTACAAAAGCGACCAAAGAGGTCTATTCGTCAATTACTTTGGTTTTCCCCGATCTAGGCCAGAACTTCATTTTTCTTGATGTATAATACCACATTTAACTTATTTAATCATCGAATTATTCAATTCAGCCCAAAAACACATTATGGAAAAATTTACATTTTTGCCCCTACCTTTTCAATATTTTACAATTTACTCCCTAGGTTCGTAAAATGAATTTCATTCAATTTCATCATAACCTAAGCCTAGCCAATTATTATTTATACTTATAACAACCCACATTTTTCATTTATTCACACTTTTCTACACATTTTATAAACTTTTACAAATAAGTCCCTATTTGACGTTTTACCGGAAATCACTCTACAAAAGTCGTTTAACAAACAACAAACATGCATTTTCTACCATCAAACATCAAAATACACATACTCATCATGGGTGAAATTTTAAACTTTAATCCTTCTTCAAATTAGTTCTTGGGAAGGTTAAATTAGGTTAAGACAACTTCAAAAACATAGAAATCATTAAAAACGAGGCAAGAACGGACTTACAATCGAGCTTGAAAGTGGCCAAAACCCTAGCTATCGACTCCTTGTGAATTTTAGCTATGGGAGGATGAAATTGAGAATATGGACATCTTTTTTTAGTTAGTTTTGTTCTTATTAGCCAAATTACTAAAATACCCTTGATGCATAACTTTGAAATTTCACCTAACCATGTCCATTTTTGTCCATCCTAAGGTATAATGGTCTAATTTCCATTTAAGGATCTCTAATTAAATTTTCATAACAATTAGACACATTTAACTTATAGAATTCAAGTTTTGCACCTATTGTAATTTAGTCCTTCTAGTCAAATTGAGCACTCAATTGATAAAATTTCTTAACGAAATTTTCACACAATTTTTTTTATCATGTTGTAGACCTTAAAGAAATAATAAAATAAATATTTCTACTTCAGATTCATGGTCCCAAAACCACTATTCTAATTTGACCCAAAAACGGGCTATTATAATCCTAGACATGTATATATCTATTGCCCTACTTTGTAGTTTGCAACTTATTCATTTTTATTTATGATTTCCTCCTCTTTTTTTATTATGCAAAAATAAAAATTCCTAATAAAACCTAATCTTATTAAATAACCTAAGAACAGAAATAAAATAAAGTCAAGATCCTCTTTTTTATTTATTTGCAGATCCCTCCAAATTTGACTAAATGAGAAGCGCTCTTATGAAAATATACAATGACCTCCATGGTTCAAATATAAAATCTGGAAACTCATGCATAAAAATAAATGGGTCATTGTATATTTTCATAAGAGCGCTTCTCATTAAGTCATCCCGTATTTTTGAATATCTCCAGTAAGCTTGTTGTTGCCACTACATATGTTGCATGATGTCCATCAATTTTGACAGTTCATCTTGAAGATCTGGGTGAGGCGATTGAGTCTTGAACATTGAAGTTGCAACATCAGGTTCAATTACTGGTTCCGTTGGTTCTGTCTTATTAGGGATTTCAGCTGACTGCATTGGTTCGATCTCTGTGGGATATTCTTCTTCTTCTTCAGGATCCTCGCTCTCTTCAACTCGTTGCTATAGAACAAAGTCTCCAGCTATTTGGTGGAGGTCCCAATCTGTAATTGTGCCCTGGCTATAACTCATCTTCTTTACGTTTGCAAGAATTTTAGCTTTCAAGCACTAAATTGTTATCGTAAAGGGAAAGTAAGTTGAACCAGAACGTCTAGCGGCATAATTTTGCGTTTCTCTCAGGATGATTTTTCCCACATCAATGGTCTTTCTAGTTAAAATTGAGTATAATAAGAGCATTCGCTCTAATGAAATTGTAGTCCCATGTGAAATAGGCATAAGGCTGAATCAAATGAAATAGAACAATACCTTCACTCGTGGTGTCAAATATCCTCTGCGACAAGTGTGAATTTCTTGCTTTGACGTAGTCCACTTAGAACCTAGAACTGTAAGCTCCTCGAGAATTCCTTGCAGATTTTTAGACTCAATATTGCTCATCAAGGAAGAATATCCGTTGTCTTCGAAATCAGGTAATTCAAAGAATTCATTAATAACATTTGAGGTTATTGGTACCTTCATTCCACGAACAAAAACATCTATCAATTCACTTGAGGTCAAATTTGTGTAAAATTCACAAATTAACTCCTTATCTGCACCAGGTTTTTCTCACAAAATAACTCCCAATTGAGAAGTTCAGCAATTTGTCGAATACGAGTCATGAAATCAATATAGTTGCTTTCTTTCAGTGTAAGGCCTTTTTTGGGTGCATCTGTTGATCCTTGAAAACACTTTTGTATCTTGCTTTGGCTTCTTCATAGTGGAACTTATTTTTTGATTCGTCAATTTGGACAGAGACACGAGTTCTCTTGCGAGGCATGATTAATCTAAACATAAGATGGAAACAAATATATTTTCTCAAAAATTCAATTAGTATTAAATATTACTATTCAATAAATTGGAAAATGAAATAATTAAATAAAATAAAATTTTAGAAGAAAAATTTGTCTTACCAGCTTTTTATAAAAATTAAGAACTCAAAGCAAATAAATAAAAAGCAAAAAAGGGTTGGTTTAGGGATGGTTCTAGGGTGTCTTGATGGTGTGGTATGATAGGAAAGGGTGTTGGTGCGAGTAGCAACGCGCAGTGTGAGTAGATTCGTAGGCAGCAAGTGGCAATGTAGGGCGAGTCCTTGCGCGAGCAGCAGGGCTTGCATGTGCCGTACAGATGCGGGGAAGTGGGCAGCAAACAGGTGCATCGAGTAGGTCTGAAAAGCTACTGGATCCGGACGTACCGTAGGTGCAATGACAAGGAGCAAGCTACTGGCGTGCACACTATGCGTGGGGGCTGTTGGGTGCGTGCATGGGTGATGTGTTGAGCTAGGCGGTCTTGTGGCTAGAGAGTTTGGCACTAGGTGATTTTGTACTTGGTGGATTTTGGATGCTAGGACTGATGGAGGGATGAATGAAAAAAATGGCAAAGGTGGGTGAAATTTATAGTGAAAGGAGTCGGAGTTTAGTTAGAATTCTTAGAACAAATTAATAATTAATATATTCCAAGTTCAAATTCTACATAGAGTTAACAACAATTAATAATTAATATAATGCATATTAAATTATTATTTGCTATTAATTCTACCTTAATGACGTTTGTTTGAGGCATCTCATTTCTATTTGTAACGTTTCCAACCCTTTTACATCGATCATAGCTCCTTACGTAAGCATACGCGTCTTTAAATAGTGTTAGCCAAAAGAATCTGACTTGAAATACTTTAGCCGCAGTAGGTGTACCTCCGAAGTGTCCCCCACTCAGAGTAGAGTGGCAATGATATAAAATCTTATGCACTTCAACTTCTGCAACACATCTCCTGATCATTTGATCTGCACACTTTTTAAACAAGTATGGTTCTTCCCAGAAATAGTACTTTACATCCTGCAGAAACTTTTTCTTTTGGTGATACATCTTATCAATCAGCATCAAACCACAAGCTAAATAGTTAGAAATATCAGCCAACCAAGGGGTATTATGGACATAATTTACCTTCAGTATGTTTTCATCTGGAAATGTCTCATGAATGGGTATAAGTGGAGAATTCCCTTCTTGCGGCTCTAATTTGGACAAGTGGTTTACTACTTGGTTTTCTACTCCCTTTCGGTCTTGAATTTCTAGTTCAAACTCTTAAAGTAGAAGTACCCATCAGATCAGTCTCGACTTAGCATTTTTCTTGGCAAGTAAATACTTAATTGTCGAGTGGTCCGTATAGATAGTCACTTTGGTACCTATAAGATAATATCGAAACATGTCAAAAGCAAACACAATAGCAAGTAACTCTATCTTTGTTACTGTATAATTCAGTTGAACTCCTGTCAAAGTCTGACTTGCATAGTAAATGGGATAAAAAACTTTGTTCCTTCTCTAGCCCATGACAGCTCCTATCGCAAAGTCACTTGCGTTACAAAATAATTAAAATGGAAAATCCCAGTCTGGTGTGACAATTATGGGTGCTGAAACTAACTGACTCTTCAAGTCTTTAAAAGATCTTAAGCACTCCTCATCAAATGTGAATGTTGTGTCCTTCTTCAATAATTTGCATGAGGGTTTAGCAATTTTGGAGAAGTCCTTGATAAATCTTCGATAGAAACCGGCATGGTCTAAAAATCTCCTAACACTCTTTACAGATGTTGAAGGTAAGAGTTTCTCAATAACATCTACTTTTGCTTTATCTACCTCGATTCCATGTCTCGTTATCCAATGCCGTAGAACAATACCTTCTTGTACCATAAAATGGCACTTTTTCCAGTTGAGTATGAGGTTTGTTTCTTTGCATCACCTTAGTACCTTGGCTAGATTGGCTAGACAATCATCATATATATCTCCAAATACTAAAAAATCATCCATAAAGACTTTCTAGTATTTCTCAACCATATTAGTAAAAATAGACACCATATTTCTTTGAAATGTAGCATGTGCATTACATAAACCAAATGGCATGCGTCTAAATGCGAATGTACCGTACAGACAGGTGAATGTTGTTATGTGTTGATCTTTCAGTGCTACTATAATCTGATTATACCTCAAGTATCCATCGAGAAAATAGTAATAGTCTTGCCCCGTGAGTCTATCCAGCATCTGGTCTAGAAACGGCAAAGGAAAGTGATATTTCCTAGTTGCCTTATTTAGCTAATGGTAATCGATGCAAATTCTCCATCCTTATTCTCATTTTCAATGACCGTAATATCTCCTTTCTTTGGCACGTACTGGACTGGACTTACCCATGAACTGTCTGAGATAGGGTAAATTATACCGGCATCTAACCACTTGATTATTTCTTTCTTTACCATATCCTTCATGATGGGGTTTAGTCTTCGTTGTCCATCAATCATCCCTTTTTTGCCATTTTCCAATATGACCTTGTGTGTACATACAGACGGACTAATGTCGCAAACATTGGCTATGCTCCATCTGATAGCCTTCTTGAATTGTTTTAATACAAGGTTGAGTTTCTCTTCTTGCTCAATAGTTAATTCCGCTAAAACAATCATAGGCAAAGTAGAAGCATTACCTACATAAACATATTTTAAATGTGAGGGAAGTACCTTTAGTTCTAATTTAGGTGGCTCCTCGATTGATGCTTTTGGTTGGGCATAATCCCTATTCTCT
Organism: Gossypium arboreum; assembly: GCF_025698485.1. NCBI lineage: Eukaryota > Viridiplantae > Streptophyta > Magnoliopsida > Malvales > Malvaceae > Gossypium > Gossypium arboreum. The sequence continues at coordinate 72,348,267 of NC_069081.1, forward strand.
AACTCCAAATATTCAAAATAGGATTGTAGATTAAATCCCCTTCAATTAGCTTTTAGCAAAGCTGAGTATTCATCCTCCTCTTTATCATTTAGAGGGTCTAATGTCAAAATTTGTTCCAATGGGTCCTCAACATAGTTGAGGCTTTTCCATGATTAATTCCTCCAAATTAGACACTGTAGAACAATCATCAATTATGTCAGGAAATCGCATAGACTTAAAAAACATTAAATGTTACCTGATCAAACTAAACATGCATAGTAAGCTCACCCTTCTGGACATCAATAAGAGTCATTACAGTTGCTAGGAAAGGCCTTCCTAGGATGGTTGGCACTTTTTTGTCTACTTCAAAGTCTAGAATAACAATGTCAGCAGGAAAAATAAATTTGTCTATATGTATCAATACATCCTTGATTTTTCCTTCTAGATGTGCTAAATATCGATCTGCTAATTGAAGTGCAACCGTAGTAGGTCTAACTTCACCTATCCCCAACTTCCTAAATATTGACATGGGCATCAGGTTGATACTCGCACCTAGATCACATAGTTCCTTACCACAATATGTTGCTCCAATGTTGCAAGGTATGGTAAAACATCAGGATCCTTCAACTTTGGGGTAGTTTGTCTTGAAGATATGCACTGCATTCCTTTGTCAGGGCTACCGTATCAAATTCTCCAAGTCTTCATTTTTTTGATAGGATATCCTTCATGAATTTGACATAGTTAGGCATTTGTTCAAGTGCTTCAACCAACAAGATGTTGATATGAAGTTGCTTGAGTACGTCTAGAAACTTCTTGAATTGAACTTTTTGCTTCTGCTTCTGAAGTCTTTGAGGGTAGGGTGGTAGAGGCTTCTTTACTGGAACTGGTTGATTCGTCTTTTGTGGCAATTTTGCATCTAATGAATTTGTTAGTTTATCAGAATTAGCTGGGTCAGAAGTTGCCTTATCAAATTTTACAGATTCAGGTTCCGGTGAAACTAAAATTTCAACACTCATGAACTTCTTGTAAGTCTTAAGCATCAGCTGGCTCATTTCCAACTTCGATGGTGTTGGGCTCTAATGTCTTTCCGCTCCTCAATGTCAACACTTTACAATTCTCCTTCCCTGGATTCCTCGAATTCTCCGTATCACCGGGTAAAGTACCTTGTGGTTGGCTTATGAATTTAGTTTCAAGTTGGCCTATTTGGTTTTCCAGGTTTTTCAATGTAGTTGCTTGGCATTGGATTAAGGTATCATTCTTGGCTATGTATGCCTTCAACAAGTTTTCTAAGCCATTGGATAGTTCAGCTTGAGGTTGTTTCTAAACTTTTTGGGTAAAAATAGGTGGCTAGGTCGGTCTAGGTTGGACGTATGTGTTAATGGGTTCAGCCCTTTGGTTACTACGGAAGAAATAAGGGTGGTGTCGCCACAATGGGTTATAGGAATTGGATTGTAGTTCTTACCTTACTCGATTTTGGTTCTGGTTACCCATGTAATACACGGATTTTGGGTTTAATGGACATTCTTCGAATAGATGTCCTTCATCGCAATAGACATAAGCTACATTTTCAAATTGATTCGATGGTTGTGCTGCAAAACTATTAAAGCTATTAGTGGTACAATTTTTAAGCATTAAGGATATTGAGGATACCTGAATGCGAGTGAAGTAAGAGCGTCTACTTCATGTATTTCAGTGACTCTACTTCCTGACATAGCTTGATTGGTTGGCCATTGATAATTATTACTAGCAATCCTCTAGATAATTTCATAAGCCTCATTGTAAGACTTAGAAAGGAGAGCACCATTAGCAGAAACGTCCACTACCATCCTCATGTGAGCATTGAGACCATTATAAAACATCTCAAGTTAGATGCAATGTGGGATACGTGATGAGGGCACTTCCGTAATAATTCTCTGTACCTATTCCAGGACTCATACAAGGACTCATCGTCATCTATAGGAAAGCGGTGATCACGTTCCTCAACTTAGCATTCTTGGTAGGCAAGAAATGCTTCATAAGGCATCTTTCTGCTAACTCTTGCCATGTGGAAATTGAATTTGGTGGCAATGAGTTCAACCAGGCCCGAGCTTTGTCCCTTAGCGAATATGGGAACAGCTTCAATCGTAGTGCATCTTTGGGTACTCTAGCTAACTTGAAAGAATCGTTCACCTCCATGAACAGTTTTAAGTGCAGGTGAGGATCTTTGGTAGGCATTCCACTGAATTGGCCCACAGTTTGAAGCATCTGGAACATGACTGGATTCAGCTCGAATTTTTTTGCCTCGATTTTGGGTCTCCTAATACCCAAATTAAGATCACGAAACATTGGCACGACATACTCTCTGTAACAGTCCGATTTTAGCTAAATCGAAACAGTAGTTTTGGGACCACAAATCTGGGGTCAAAAAATTATTTTAATATTATTTTTGGTGTTTACAATATGTGAATATGTATGTGTGAAAATTTCGTGAACTAATTTTATTGTTTAATAACTCAATTTGAGAAAAAGGACTAAATTGCGTAAAATGAAAAAGTTACATTCCACTTGTTAAAAGTGCTTAATTGTCATGGCTTATTAAATGAAAGGTCCTTATGTTTCAATTAGACCAGTAATAGCTTGAGTGGACCATAATGGACATGTATTAATTAATTTTCATGTTTTATAACTAAGGTTAAAATGGTAAAAATGGCTATTAAGGTTAATTAAATAATATAAACAAAATTTCATTAATCATTTTTGTTCTTCCACCATCGAATACTAAAGAAAAGAATAAGGTTTGAAGCATTAAATATTTTGGCATTCATTTAGCTTAATTGAGGTATGTATTTCGTTCAGTTTTTTGATGATTTTTATGTTTATGTGATCGTTGCTTTGAGTACTAGCTAGCCCATGCCTAAATTTTTGAAAGTTTTGATGATTTTGAAAGTTTCCATTGATGAATCCATGAGTTTTATGATGTTTGATGATGAATTATGGAAGTTAGATGATAGATTTTCATGTTTTGTTAAGTGTTTTTTTGTAAACATACAAATTAGGGAGTAAATTGTGAAAGGATGAAAATGTGGGGTTTAAAGAGTGAACAAATGTGAAATATGGGCTGCTAGAGGTACTATGGTAATTTGGCTAAGCATGGATTAAATTGAATTGTATGAATTTAATGTAATTGTGAATATGGGACTAAATTGTAAAAATATGGAACTTTAGGGGCTAAAGTGGAAAAATTCCCAAATATGTGTTTATGGATTAAATTGAATAATTATGTGATTGAATAAGTTAATTTGGAATACATCTAGATCAAGAAAGGAGGAAAATAGATTTAGATCGGGGAAAATCGAAAGTTCACGAAGAGTCAATCCAGTCCGTTTATTCTGAATACGAGGTAAGTCCATATGCAAATAAATGTCTTTGAATTGAATTATATATGTTTAATTATCATTGAATTGTTGTGAATGTCGAACGAGCAAGTACAAGCATGAATTGATGAAGTTATGACATCTGAAAGTCCCGTATGAACCGTAGGAATGGTATAAGATAAGGATGTCATGACATTAGGTTACCGAGATGTGATTACAGCTAAGACCATGTCTAGGACATTGGCATTGTATTGAGATTATATGTAAGACCATGTCTAGGACATTGGCATCGTTAATCGATTTCATGTAAGACCCTGTTTGGGACAATGGCTTCAATATGTGATAACATGTAAGACCATATTTGAGATATGGCATTGTACGAACTCATGTGATTTCCAAGTATCCTTAACAATTTTGAATGGTTCAACGGGCAAAGACAACTTGAGAAAGAATGTGTTAATTAGTTAAACGACTCAGGTACATACGAGATTCATACAAGAATTGGAAAGAGAACTGGTTGATGAAATTATAGGTGAATTTGAATTTGTATTCATTGAGAAAGATTTGTACATCTATATGTGTTTACTTGTATTTGGCCTATTGATGAAAATGTTTTGATTCATGTGGTAGATTTATTTGTAAATTGCTTACTAAGCTTTTAAAGCTTACTTTGTGTGTTCTTTTCATGTTTTATAGATTATCAAAGCTAGCTCGGACTCGGGGTCATTGGGAAACGTCATCACACTATCGATCATCTCATTGATACTTTTGGAGCTTTGTATATATATGGTATATGGCATGTATAGGCTAGTGTCATTTTGGTATGTTTTTTAGTCATGATTTTACCCATGAGATTTGGCTTGTAAATTGTTGGTGTGTATGGCCTTTAAATTTGGCTTGAATCATGTGTTTGATAAGTGATATATGTAATGTATATAATGCCTTATATGTTGGCTTGATTTGGTATGTTTGTCATAGTTTTGAATATAGCTAAATGGATGTTGATTTGGTTAGTTATAAATGCTTGGGGAATGGTATAAATTGAGGTATGAAATAAGTGATAAGTTGAAGGGTAAATGCATTTTTAAGTTATGTAAGTTTGATGATTTTGGCATATTGAAATGGTATGTTTTGGTTGTGGAATTGAGTGGTTGTAATGGTTGTAAATAGATGGCATAATGTGAATATGAATTGGCATATTTTTGGTTACTTATATATGTGTTGAAATGGTATCATTTTGATGGCTAAGTGTGCATGGGGGCTTTGCAAATGGCATATTTTTGTCTACACAGGCATATGTCTCAGCCGTATGCGACACACGGTCATGTTACACGACCATGAGTCCCCTGGGGTAGCCCTACAATTTAGAGTCAGTATGCCCTACAATTTTAACACAGTCTAGACACATGGGCGTGTCTACTAGCCGTGTGTGTCACATGGGCTGGTACATAGGCGTGTGGTCCGTCGTGTGACCCATGTCAGTAACCCCCCTTAGATTTCAGACGGCCTGGCATATGGGCGTGTCCTCGGCTGTGTGGTGCAAATTAGTATGTATGCCCTATTTTCACACGGCCTGTGACACGGGCGTGATTGGTAGCAATGTGAGGCAGTTGGCCTGTTCACACGAGCGTGTGACCCTAAAATGTTTGAAAATTTTCTATGTATCTCAAAGTTTATGAATGTTATCAGTTTAGTCCCGAACCACTTTTAAGCATGTTTTAAGGTCTCTTAGGACCTTATAAGGGACAAAGTGATTGAGATGATTGGAGTATGAGTATGATTGCATTCTTATGTATGTGAATGTGGTGTATTATATGGTAATGCCTCGTAACCTTATGCCGGCAAGGGATACAGGTTAGGGGTGTTACATTTAATTGGTATGAGAGCTATGGTTTAGTTGATTCTAGGACTAACGTAGCTGTGAGAGTCTAGCTATACATGCTGTATATATAGGCTATGATAGTGTGATAATTCCTGAAAACTAAAATGTGTTTCTCATATAGCAAATGGATCCTGATTGAGCCATAGCTGACGATATGGAAAGTAATGCGCACACTCCCTCTCAAGGGGTAGCACCGACAAATTCTAGGCCTATTTCGAGTAGTCAAAGGGGAGAGGCTAAACAAGTTTTCTTCCAAATGATGAATGAGTGGTTCACTCAGTATATTAGAACTAATCCATATGCTTCACAACCTTCACCCCCGCCTAATCCTCCACAAGTCCTTATCATGCCACAAGCTATGAATCCGATTTAATTGAGTACGCCTCTGGTTGATAGAATTGGAAAATATGGAGCTGAAGAGTTTCGTGCTACTACTGATAATGATGTTGAGTGAGTTGAGTTTTGGCTCGAGAATATGATACGAGTGTTTGATGAAATGTCATGTACTCTTGAAGAATATCTTAAATGTGTTGTTTCACTTTTGAGAGATATGGCTTATCATTGGTGGAAAACGTTGATATCTATGGTTTTGAAAGAACGAGTAAATTGGGAGTTCGTTCAGACTGAGTTTAGAAAGAAGTACATCTGTCAGATATTCATAGATAAGAAACGCAAAGAGTTTCTTGAGCTGAAACAGGGTCGTATGTCTGTTACGGAATATGAACGAGAATTTGTGAGATTAAGTCAATATGCATGAGAATGTGTTTCGACTGAAGCTATAACGTGTAAAAGATTTGAATACGGTTTGAATAAAGACATCAAGCTATTTATTGGGATTTTGGAAATAAAAGAGTTTGTGATACTCATTGAGCGAGCATGCAAAGTTGAAGAACTTGGAAAAGAGAAAAGAAAAGCTAATTTTGAAGCTAGAGATTTGTGAAAAAGATTATCACGTAAGTCATTTCATTCAGCATCCAAGAAGTTTCGAGATGACTTTAGTCGTTCAAAGACTATTACGGGTTATTCTAGACGTGATTGAGACAGACCACCTGTGAGTTCGAAAGCTACCTCAGTAGCTAGTGTTGGTAACATCAGACCTAATCGACCCGAGTGCAAACATTGTGGTAAATGACATCCCAGCTATTGTAGATTGAATGATCGGGCCTATTTCAAATGTGGATCATTGGATCATTTCATTCGTGAATGCCCTGAGTTGGTTGAGCAAGAGATGGTGCAGAATACTAGGCCGAGTAACACGACAACTCGAGGTAGACCACTTAGAAACACGGGTAATATGAGTAGTAGCCAGAGGGTAACTAAAGACACTGCTGTTAGATCTGAGGCTCGTGCACCTGCTAGAGCTTATCCTATTCGCTCTCGCAAAGAAGCTTCATCTCTAGATGTTATTTCTGGTACTTTCACTCCTTATGATACTATTGTAATTGCATCGATAGATTCAGGATCGACTCATTCTTATGTATGTGAAACTTTAGTATCCAATAAGACTTTGCCTGTAGAGTCTACTGAATTTGTGATTAGAGTATCAAACCCCTTAGGTCAGTGTGTTTTGGCTGATAAAGTATGCAAGAATTATCCGTTGATGTTTTGAGATTTTTGTTTTCCGATCGATCTAATGTTGTTTCCATTTGACGAATTTGATATAATTCCAGGTATGGATTGGTTAACATTGCATGATGCTATTGTAAACTGCAAACGGAAAATGATTGATTTGAGATGTCAGAATAATAAGATTATCCAGATTGAATCAGATGATTTGAATGGTTTACCGGAAATGATTTCTTCTATATTAGTTCGGAGTTATATGAGAAAGGGTTATGAAGCTTACTTTGCTTATGTACTCGACTCTAAAGTGAACGAAAAAAAGATTGATCGGTACCAGTTGTGTGTGAATATTCGGATGTGTTTCCTAAAGAATTATCGGCTTTACCGCCGATTCGAGAAGTAAAGTTTGGTATTGAGTTAGTGCTGGGAACAACTTGTAACACCCCGTACCCGAGTCCGCTGCCGGAGTCGGACACGAGGGGTTAACGGCTTAAACCATTCACTTTCACAGTCCATTTTTAAAAATTTTCCAGGCAGTTGGCTAACTGCGTCACTGTCACTTTAAAAATCATATCTTAAGTTCCAAAACTTGAAAACAAGTTTCGTAATTTTTCCCTGAAACTAGACTCGCATATGCATCCACAAATTTTTTTCTAGAATTTTTGGTCGGGCCAATTAGTACAGTTTATTAGTTAAATTCTCCCCTGTTACAGGGTGCGACTACACTGACCTTCATGCATTACAACCTGGATATCTCTCTGTACAGGGCTTCAATACTGATGCCGTTTGTTTCTATAGAAACTAGACTCAAAGAGGAATCTATAAATATATGGAATGACTCCTAATTATCTCTGGTTAATTTACAATGAATTTCCAAAGTCGGAACAGGGAATCCAGAAACTGCTCTGACCCTGTTTCACGAAAGCCTAAATATCTCTCAACATACAACTCATATGACCGTTTCGTTTCTTCCATATGAAAGTAGATTCATCAAGGTTCATTTACATAATTTATTCACTATTTAATATCATTCCTACTATTTTTAGTGATTTTTCACATCCAAATCACTGCTGCTGTCAGCATCTATTTCCAAGGTAACCTTTACCTACTTCATAATTTCTTTAATTCAACTAGCCTTTTTAGCATACATGGCACAAGGAATGATCATGATTAACCATCCCAATGGCTAATCGTTTCCAAACATTTCCGTACCTCTTAATGAACAACATACAAAATGATTATGATACCATGCCAAAGTGTGTACAAGCCATTTTTGCATGGCTATCCAAATTTATACAAAATCGAAGGGGTCTATAACCAACAAACGAAAGAGTAGTCCTATACATTAACCAAAATATCCTCTCTCTACTAGTCTATTCTATACATGCCATAAGATATTCCAAAACATAGCAGTACCAAACAGTGGATAGCGATAGTGTGACTAGTTGCTGACGATCCCCGAGCCTGTAGCTTCGCAATGAGACCTATAAGGCAGAGGAAACAGAGTAAACGGAGTAAGCATTACAATGCTTAGTAAGTTTTAAGCAGTGTCAACAGATGACAATGAAATTATAACATAGTTGTTCGTGTTTTTATTTCACTCTTCCTTCGGGCATACCATCCCTTTACCGAATATGCACATCTCATCATATACAATAGGCAGATAAACTCTCACATAAAAGTGAGCTCATGTGACATAGATATATCGTATGATTTCACATACCCTCTCCCACTAATCCGATGTCACATAATCATAGGAATAGTCCCATAGATTGCTCTCGTATGCATCATATATAAACTTGGAGTACATACCTGTTTAACCTTTCGCATTGCGTATATTTATAAGCAATTCTTATTATAAGTCTTACCGGACATAATCTCCACACGTAGTCATCGGGTCGTGCAGGACATAATCTCCACACGTAGTCATCGGGTCTCACCCGAACATATTTCAAGTTTCATGTACACTTAATCACATGTTACAACATTCACATTAGCCATTCGGCTTTACCACATATATATATACACTTTCACATTCATCACGTCGGCCGTTAGGCCTTATCACATATATATATACATTTTCACATTCATCACATCGGCCACTAGGCCTTATCACATATATATACACTTTCACATTCATTACATCAGCCATTAGGCCTCATCACATATATACACACTTTCACATTCATCACATCGGCCATTAGGCCTCATCACATATATACACATTTTCACATTCATCACGTCGGCCATTAGGCCTTATCACATATATACACACTTTCACATTCATCACATCGGCCATTAGGCCTCATCACATATATACACATTTTCACATTCATCACGTCGGCCATTAGGCCTTATCACATATATACACACTTTCACATTCATCACATCGGCCATTAGGCCTTATCACATATATATATCTCATACATATTTCATATTTTTCTTGCACATCAATTTCAGCAATAGCTTATAAGCAACTCAAATAGTTTCATCAAAGTTTACAACAAAATCACATATTCACTACATGCAGTTTTCCTGAGCAACAGTCACTAAATTGTTTATAACTAGAGCTACAAAACTCAAAATCAATTGCCGATAATTTTCCCCGAATGTAGACTCACGTATCTTTCATCCTTAAAATTTTCAGAATTTTGGGTGTGGCCAATCAATACCAGATTTTTCTTAAAATTTCCCCTGTTTCACTGCTTGACTAATCTGACCACTCTTCACTACAAATCAAATTTCTCATTGTACAGAATTCAAAATGTGTTCTATTTGATTTCATTTAAAACTAGACTCTTTAAGGAGTCTAAGCATATAAATCTTATCTTATAACCATTTTTGCACAAATTATAGTGATTTTCCAAAAACAGAACAGGGGATTTCGGGGTTATTCTGACACTGTCCCACACAACTTTAAATATCTCTTTATAGGAAATTTCTTTGCTTCCACGGTCTCTTTTATAAGAAACTAGACCAACTAAGCTTTGATTACATATTCTATTCAGACTATAATTCCACGCCAACAATTTATAGTGATTTTCTAAAATCACATTACTGCTGCTGTCCAAGCAAATTATCACAATTTGCTCTTAAATTTCCCAGTCCAAACACTTATGACTTACCATTTGGGTTTAAGACATATCATGGCCACATCATATCTTATTAAATCAACTCATTATGTCCTATTATGATTGAATTTACTCAATGATTAATCGCTTAAAACTTACCTCGGAAGTGGTTGACGACTAGATATCCACGGCTATCCGTTTACTTCCTCTTTTCCCTTATCCGACTTTGATCCTCTAGGCTCTTGAGCTAAATCAAACAATTTACTTCCCAATCAAACACAATCACACGGCATCCATATACATTTTAGAACCATTCTTAACATATTTACTACTCAAACATGTAACTTAACAACTTAACCATTAGTTGCCGGACCACAAACAAAACATATTCATACGTCAATATCTCAAACCTTACCATAACAACCAATATGCAAGATATCACATATACATAACTTAGCTTATGAGAACATATGTATTACATCATAAACACGTCTTTTACCAATTACCTCACTTAAGCCAAATTTTTATAATCAACCACAAAGAAAAATATACCACAAATCACACTTCCAAAATGAGCTACCTCCATGGCCGATTATATTTCATCATTAACATACCTCATTTTTGAATCATATAATCAACATCACAACACATCTCCAAAACACAAATCATGCCTATCATGTTTACTCATATGGCCGAATATACATACCCCCATATAATATCATTTTAAATTCATTTAACACTTAATTTCCACCACATAAACACTTGGCCGAATAATCCTAAACTAGCAAAACTCCACATTTGTTCATACCATCTTTTAAATTCACATATATCTGTTTAGGTAGCTCATATTTTCCCCTTTCTAATATTTCTATCCAAAACATCAAAACACTACCTCTTTTTTTTTTTTGCATTTACCCCATAATACCGTATGCACAATTTGTCACCAAAACTAAAGAAAAATCAACATATGGGTTGCAATAAGAGCTTGACTACTAGCTAGATTCTCATAAAAATCAATAGAAATAACATGAACTCCTACCTTATTTAACCTCCAAGATAGCCGAATGGTCCTAGACAAGTTCCTTCCTCTTTCTTTTTCTTTTGTTCGGCTGTGCAAGAAGGTAAGGAAGATGAACACTCTTGCCTTTATTTCCTTAAAGATGACCAAGGCCTTAACTTCAATTTCTTCTCTTTTTTTTTTGTACGGCAATGGGGAAAAAAAGGAGGATGAACATACCTTGTTCTCAAGAACCACCTTGGCCGAACTTCCCCTCTTCTTCCTCCTTCAATTCACGGCCAAGAAGAACCAACCTCTTCTTTTCTTTCTTTCTCAAGTCACGGCTAAAGGGGGGGGGGGGGAAAGAACATGGATGAGACAACTTCTTTTTTTTTTTCTCATCACCCTTCACATTCATTTCTTTATTACAAACCCTTTATTCTTTTCTTTCTCCCATAACCCACTAACACAACATGTTTCCAACATGTTTCACCCCATAACATTTTGTCCATCCTCATGCTCATGGCCGGCCACTACTAGTTAGGGGGGGAAAATTGACATGCAAGTCCTCCCTTTTGACTACATGCACTATTAGGTCCTTGTAGATTAGCCTATCACATTCCAAAAGTGTCACACAAGTCCTTTTTGACTAAATTCACATGCAATTTACTAAATCGAAGCTTAAAATTTTTGCACATTCATATTCACATATTTTAGACCATAAATATCACATTCAAATAATTTGGTGACTCGGTTTAGCGGTCCCGAAACCGCTTTCCGACTAGGGTCACTTTAGGACTTTCACAACTCTCCCCCACTTAAGAAATTTTCGTCCCCGAAAATTTCTACCGATGCATAGTTTAGAATAACGTCCTCTTATTGAATTATATTCATATAAACATTAGCTCATCGATAGCAATTGTAATTCATTATTGATTTCACATCGATCTATAAAATCATTTTCTTTTCTCAAAACAAATACATAAACATTTCTACAAGTATGCACATATATCTCATTTCCTTGATTTCATAAGCAATAATCACTTAATTTAATTAACAATTGCATTTCAAACACATATCAAGCACATACTAACATGTATAATTCACATCATCAGCCCACATATTTGTAACCCACATTTTCATCCATGTATAAGCTGTAACCTGGCCGAAAATACACATATACTCAAACATCCCAATAATTATCCTTTATAACTCCATCGTATCTCAATATTCAACTTAACTTATTTCCAACAGAAAATTCAACTTCCACACACCTGAACATTTAATTCATTCAGCACATACGAACATACCTCATTGATGGAATTTTTGCAAGCGTATTAACTGAAATTTTTACAGCAAGATTGCTCATTTCCGAATCACGTACCTTCGGGATTTAACCGGATATAGCGACTTGCTCGATTGTCTTCGGGACATAGCCCGGTTATAGTGATTCGCACAATTGCCTTCGGGAATTAGCCCGGATTTAGTAACTCGCACAAAAGCCTTCGGGACTTAGCCCGGATACCATTCGAATAACCAAGCACATATATCAACAAATCAATACACATTCTTATTACATTCTCATTACCAAAGCTCAAACACAAGACACTTATCATATTTACAATTTCGGCTCAATAGCCACACACCAAGAGCATGATTTCGATTTGCTTAAAACATGATCTAATCAAATCATAATTTAAGCTCTATTTACTCAAGAACTTACTTCACATTACCAACCCTTATGTTCATACACAAAAGATCAACTTAGCCAAAGGCGGTAGCTCGTTTATCAACCGAGCGAATACTTACTTGTAAGGGCTCAACTAATTCAAGCACATATGGCTCTTACAATGCCATATCCTAGATATGGTCTTACATATTCTCACATATCGAGCCGATGCCATATCCCAGGCATGGTCTTACACATTATCTCAAATTGATGCCGTCGTCCTAAACGAGGTCTTACATGAAACGAAATCCGCACACACAGTGCCCACTGACCGATCTCGCACACATAGTGCTCGATTAAAGAATTCGCACACACAGTGTCCACTGACCGATCTCGCACACATAGTGCCCGGTTAAAGAATTCGCACACACAGTGTCTCAATTCATTCGCACACATAGTGCCTATATTCATTCGTTATTACACATTGAAATAACTTAACCAAGTCAATAAACATCATGTATGTACACTTTTAAACATATCATCACATTTAAATTTGAATTCGTATAGTAATGAACACTTAAACTTTGCTCAAATTACCGGCACGAAGCCTACTAGGCACGAAGGCCCGAATACACGTCACCAGCATGATTGCTCTTCGGGACCTAGCCCGGATACGTCACTAGCATGAATGCTCTTCGGAACTTAGTCCGGATATATCACTCTCAATTCTCATGGTCATATACACATATAGCAATACACATTAGTATATCATTTACATTACTTGAATACAAACACAACATGCTTATCGACCATTCAACTTCCAGTTCCATAGCCACATACAAAGAATCACATTTATAGTCATAACACTCTTTCAAAATTGCATCACTTATACCCTTAATTCAATCCAAATCGAAATTCAAATACGAGTACATGATACGTACCTGATCAACTTAGTAATTTAGGCATATCTAAGTGAAGTTATATCGCAAATTCTCATAGTCAGAAGCTTGCTACAGCTCGATCGGGATCAAGATTCATTACAATACAGCAACCATATTTTAATAGTCAAAAATCATCACACTATCATTTTATCACTTTATGGCATGTATAAATAGACTCACGCGTGCTACATTAGTCCTAGAATCGACTAAACCGTAGCTCTGATACCAAAAAAATTGTAACACCCCGTACCCGAGTCCTCTGCCGGAGTCGGACACGAGGGGTTAACGGCTTAAACCATTCACTTTCACAGTCCATTTTTAAAAATTTTCCAGGCAGTTGGCTAACTGCGTCACTGTCACTTTAAAAATCATATCTTGAGTTCCAAAACTCGAAAACCAGTTTCGTAATTTTTCCCTGAAACTAGACTTGTATATGCATCCACAAATTTTTTTCTAGAATTTTTGGTCGGCCCAATTAGTACAGTTTATTAGTTAAATTCTCCCCTGTTACAGGGTGCGACTACACTGACCTTCATGCATTACAACCTGGATATCTCCCTGTACAGGGCTTCAATACTGATGCCGTTTGTTTCGATAGAAACTAGACTCAAAGAGGAATCTATAAATATATGGAATGACTCCTAATTATCTCTGGTTAATTTAAAATGAATTTCCAAAGTCGGAACAGGGAATCCAAAAACTGCTCTGACCCTGTTTCACGAAAACCTAAATATCTCTCAACATACAACTCATATGACCGTTTCGTTTCTTCCATATGAAAGTAGATTCATCAAGGTTCATTTACATAATGTATTCACTATTTAATATCATTCCTACTATTTTTAGTGATTTTTCACATCCACATCACTGCTGCTGTCAGCATCTGTTTCCAAGGTAACCTTTACCTACTTCATAATTTCTTTAATTCAACTAGCCCTTTTAGCATACATGGCACAAGGAATGATCATGATTAACCATCCCAATGGCTAATCGTTTCCAAACATTTCCGTACCTCTTAATGAACAACATACAAAATGATTATGATACCATGCCAAAGTGTGTACAAGCCATTTTTGCATGGCTATCCAAATTTATACAAAATCGAAGGGGTCTATAACCAACAAATGAAAGAGTAGTCCTATACATTAACCAAAATATCCTCTCTCTACTAGTCTATTCTATACATGCCATAAGATATTCCAAAACATAGTAGTACCAAACAGTGGATAGCGATAGTGTGACTAGTTCTTGACGATCCCCGAGCACAGTAAGCTTCGCAATGAGACCTATAAGGCGAGGAAGCAGAGTAAGCGGAGTAAGCATTACAATGCTTAGTAAGTTTTAAGCAGTGTCAACAGATGACAATGAAATTATAACATAGTTGTTCGTGTTTTATTTCACTCTTCCTTCGGCATACCATCCCTTTACCGAATATGCACATCTCATCATATACAATAGGCAGATAAACTCTCACATAAAAGTGAGCTCATGTGACGTAGATATATCGTATGATTTCACATACCCTCTCCCATTAATCCGATGTCACATAATCATAGGAATAGTCCCATAGATTGCTCTCGTATGCATCATATATAAACTTGGAGTACATACCTGTTTAACCTTTCGCATTGCGTATATTTATAAGCAATTCTTATTGCGAAGTCTTACCCGACATAATCTCCACACGTAGTCATCGGGTCGTACCCGGACATAATCTCCACACGTAGTCATCGGGTCTCACCCGGAACATATTTCCAAGTTTCATGTACACTTAATCACATGTTACAACATTCACATTAGCCATTCGGCTTTACCACATATATATATACACTTTCACATTCATCACGTCGGCCGTTAGGCCTTATCACATATATATATACATTTTCACATTCATCACATCGGCCACTAGGCCTTATCACATATATATACACTTTCACATTCATCACATCGGCCATTAGGCCTCATCACATATATATACATTTTCACATTCATCACGTCGGCCATTAGGCCTCATCACATATATACACACTTTCACATTCATCACATCGGCCATTAGGCCTCATCACATATGTACACATTTTCACATTCATCACGTCGGCCATTAGGCCTTATCACATATATACACACTTTCACATTCATCACATCGGCCATTAGGCCTCATCACATATATACACATTTTCACATTCATCACGTCGGCCATTAGGCCTTATCACATATATACACACTTTCACATTCATCACATCGGCCATTAGGCCTTATCACATATATATATCTCATACATATTTCATATTTTTCTTGCACATCAATTTCAGCAATAGCTTATAAGCAACTCAAATAGTTTCATCAAAGTTTACAACAAAATCACATATTCACTACATGCAGTTTTCCTGAGCAATAGTCACTAAATTGTTTATAACTGGAGCTACAAAACTCAAAATCAATTGCCGTTAATTTTCCCCGAATGTAAACTCACGTATCTTTCATCCATAAAATTTTCAAAATCTTAGGTGTGGCCAATCAATACCAGATTTTTCTTAAAGTTTCCCCTGTTTCACTGCTTGACTAATCTGACCACTCTTCACTACAAATCAAATTTCTCATTGTACAGAATTCAAAATGTGTTCTATTTGATTTCATTTAAAACTAGACTCTTTAAGGAGTCTAAGCATATAAATTTTATCTTATAACCATTTTTGCACAAATTATAGTGATTTTCCAAAAACAGAACAGGGATTTCGGGGTTATTCGACCTTTGTCCCACACAACTTTAAATATCTCTTTATAGGAAATTTCTTTGCTTCCACGGTCTCTTTTATAAGAAACTAGACCAACTAAGATTTGATTACATATTCTATTCAGCCTATAATTCCACGCCAACAATTTATAGTGATTTTCTAAAATCACATTACTGCTGCTGTCCAAGCAAATTATCACAATTTGCTCTTAAATTTCCAAGTCCAAACACTTATGACTTACCATTTGGGTTTAAGACATATCATGGCCACATCATATCTTATTAAATCAACTCATTATGTCCTATTATGATTGAATTTACTCAATGATTAATCGCTTAAAACTTACCTCGGAAGTGGTTGATGACTAGATATCCACGGCTATCCGTTTACTTCCTCTTTTCCCTTATCCGACTTTGATCCTCTAGGCTCTTGAGCTAAATCAAACAATTTACTTCCCAATCAAACACAATCACACGGCATCCATATACATTTTAGAACCATTCTTAACATATTTACTACTCAAGCATGTAACTTAACAACTTAACCATTAGTTGTCGGACCACAAACAAAACATATTCATACGTCAATATCTCAAACCTTACCATAACAACCAATATGCAAGATATCACATATACATAACTTAGCTTATGAGAACATATGTATTACATCATAAACACGTCTTTTACCAATTACCTCACTTAAGCCAAATTTTTATAATCAACCACAAAGAAAAATATACCACAAATCACACTTCCAAAATGAGCTAAGAAAAATATACCACAAATCACACTTCCAAAATGAGCTACCTCCATGGCCGATTATATTTCATCATTAACATACCTCATTTTTGAATCATATAATCAACATCACAACACATCTCCAAAACACAAATCATGCCTATCATGTTTACTCATATGGCCGAATATACATACCCCCATATAATATCATTTTCATTTCATTTAACACTTAATTTCCACCACATAAACACTTGGCCGAATAATCCTAAACTAGCAAAACTCCACATTTGTTTATACCATCTTTTATGTTTCCAACATGTTTCACCCCATAACATTTTGTCCATCCTCATGCTCATGGCCGGCCACTACTAGTTAGGGGGGAAATTGACATGCAAGTCCTCCCTTTTGACTACATGCACTATTAGGTCCTTGTAGATTAGCCTATCACATTCCAAAAGTGTCACACAAGTCCTTTTTGACTAAATTCACTTGCAATTTACTAAATCGAAGCTTAAAATTTTTGCACATTCATATTCACATATTTTAGACCATAAATATCACATTCAAATAATTTGGTGACTCGGTTTAGCGGTCCCGAAACCGCTTTCCGACTAGGGTCACTTTAGGGTTGTCACACAACTCCAATATCAATAGCTCCATACAGAATGGCACCGACCAAATTGAAAGAGTGGAAAGCTCAGTTGCAAGAATTGACTGATAGAGGTTCCGCACGACCGAGTTATTCTCCCTGGGGTGCACCGGTTTCATTTGTGAAAAAGAAAGGCAGAACTATAAGAATGTGCATCGACTATCGACAGCTCAATAAAGTGACTATTAAGAATAAATATCCTCTGCCTAGAATAGATGATTTGTTTGATCAGCTGAAAGGGGCTACGATATTTTCAACAATAGATTTGAGATCAGGTTACTATCAGTTGTGAGTTAAGACTCTGATGTGCTGAAAATTGCTTTTCGAATGAGGTACGGACATTATGAGTTTTTAGTCATGCCTTTCAGACTAATGAATGCACCTGCTATTTTTATGGATCTAATGAATCGGATCTTTAGATCGTATTGGATAGATTTTTTATTGTGTTTATAGATGACATCTTGATTTATTCCCGTCTGAACATCTGAGAGTAGTGTTATAGACTTTGTGAGATAAGCAACTATTTGAAAAGTTCAGTAAATGTGAATTCTGGTTGCGTGAGGTCAGTTTTCTGGGGCATATTGCTTCAGCACCGGGTATTCAAGCAGATCCGAGAAAATTTTCAGCAATATTGGATTGGAAGCCTCTGAGAAATGTATCCGAAGTCTGAAGTTTCATGGGAAGCTTCAGAAAGATGTAAAGTTTGAATGGTCAGAGAAATGTTAGAAAAGTTTTGATCAGCTGAAAGCTCTTTTGACTGAAGCTCAGGTAAAGAATTTGTGATCTATAGCGATGCATTGTTGAAGGTTCTGGGTTGCATTTTGATGCAGGAAGGTAATGCCTCGAGACAATTAAAGTCGCATGAAAAGAATTACCCAACGCACGATTTGGAATTAGAAGCTATCGTGTTTGCGTTGAAGATTTGGGGCCATTATCTGTACGACGAGAAATGTCATTTTTATTCTGATCACAAGAGCTTAAAATATTTGATGACTCAGAAAGATTTGAATCTATGACAGCGAAAGTGGTTAGAATTGTTAAAAGATTACGAGTTAGTGATTGACTACCATCCAGGAAAGGCTAATATTGTTGCTGATGCTTTAAGTCAAAAATCTTTGTTTGCTTTAGGTGCAATGAATACTCAGTTGGCTCTATCTAATGATAGCTCGATTGTAGCTGAGTTGAAAGTGAGACTGTCAGATGATTGATAATGAAATGTTAGCTAAAATAGCTCAATGTAATTCTAACCCAGATTCAGAGTTTCAAGTTGACTCTGATGATTGTTTGAGATTCAAAGGTCGAATATGTGTTTCAAGGAATTCAAAGTTAATTCAGCTGATTTTGAGTGAAGCACATAGTAGTCGTTTGTCTGTTCATCCGGGAAGTACGAAAATGTATAACAATCTGAAACAAATTTATTGGTGGCATGGCATGAAGCGTGATATTTCAAAAATTGTTTTGAAATGTTTAATTTGTTAGCATGTTAAAGCTGAGCTTTAGGTTATTCTGGTTAATTAAATCAAATAAACAAAATTTCAGTCATTATTTTTGTTCTTCCACCACCGAATACTAAATAAAAGAATTGGGTTTGAAGAATTGAAAATGTTGGCATTCATTTAACTTGATTGAGGTATGTATTTTATTCGATTTTTGATGATTATTATGTTTTTGTGATCGTTGCTTTAAGTACTAGCTAGCCCATGCCTAAATTTTTGAAAGTGTTGATGATTTTGAAAGTTCCCATTGATGAATCCATGAGTTTTATGATGTTTGATGATGAATTATGGGAGTTAGATGATAGATTTTCATGATTTGTTAAGTGATTTTTGGTAAAATTACAAATTAGGGATTAAATTGTGAAAAGATGAAAATATGGGGTTTAAAGTGTGAATAAATGTGAAATATGGGCTGCTAGGGGTACTATGGTATTTCGGCTAAGCATGGATTAAATTGAATTGTATGAATTTGATGTCATTGTGAATATAGGACTAAATTGTAAAAATATGGAACTTTAAGGGCCAAAGTGTAAAAGTGCCCAAATATGTGTTTATGGATTAAATTGAATAAATATGTGATTGAATAAGTTAATTTTGAATACATCTAGATCAAGAAAGGAGGAAAACGGATTTAGATCAGGGAAAATCGAAAGTTGACGAATAGTCGATCCAGTCTGTTTAGGTAAGTTCATATGCAAATAAATGTCTTTGAATTGAATTATATATGTTTTAAATATCATTGAATTGCTATGAATGTCGAACGAGCAAGTACGAGCATGA
The DNA here is from genome assembly GCF_025698485.1 of Gossypium arboreum. Lineage (NCBI taxonomy): Eukaryota > Viridiplantae > Streptophyta > Magnoliopsida > Malvales > Malvaceae > Gossypium > Gossypium arboreum. The sequence goes on from NC_069081.1 coordinate 72,368,119, forward strand.
ATCGATGAAGTTATGACATCTGAAAGTCCCGTACGAACCATAGGAATAGTATAAGATACGAATGTCATGACATTAGGTTACCGAGATGTGATTATATGTAAGACCATGTCTAGGACATTGGCATTGTATTGACATTACATGTAAGTCCATGTCTGGGACAGTGGCTTCGATATGTGATAACATGTAAGACCATATCTGGGATATGGCATTTTATGAACTTATGTAATTTCTGAGTATCCTTAATGACTCCGAATGGTTCAATGGGCAAAGACAAGTTGAGAAATAATGTGATAATGAGCTAAATGACTCAGGTAGATACGAGATTCATACAAGAATTGGAAAGAGAAATGGTTGATGAAATTATAGGTGAATTTGAATTTGTATTCATTGAGAAAGAGTTGTATATCTATATGTGTTTACTTGTATTTGGCCTATTGATGAAAATGTTGTGATTCATGTGCTAGATTTATTTATATATGGCTTATGAAGCTTTTAAAGCTTACTTTGTGTGTTCTTTTCATGTTTTATAGATCATCAAAGCTAGCTTGGACTCGGGGTCGTCGAGAAACGTCATCAAACTATCAATCATCTCGTTGGTACTTTTGGAGCTTTGTATATATATGGTATATGGCATGTATAGGCTAGTATCATTTTGGTATATTTTTGAGTCATGATTTTAGCCATGAGATTTTCCATGTAAATTGTTGGTATGTATGGCCTTTAAAGTTTGCTTGAATCATGTGTTTAATAAGTGATATATGTAATGTATATAATGCCTTATATGATGGCTTGATTTGGTATGTTTGTCATAGTTGCGAATATAGCCAAATAAATGTTGATTTGGTTAGTTATAAATGCTTGAGGAATGGTATAAATTGAGGTATGAAATAGGTGATAAGTTGAAGGGTAAATGCATTTTTAAGTTATGTAAGTTTGATGATTTTAGCATATTGAATTGGTATGTTTTGGTTGTGGAATTGACTGGTTGTAATGGTTGTGAATAGATGGCATAAAATGAATATGAATTGGCATATTTTTTGTTGCTTATATATGTGTTGAAATGGTATCATTTTTATGGCTAGGTGAGCATGGGAAAAGGGTGGCAAATTGGCTTTGCAAATGGCATATTTTTGTCCACAAGGGCGTGTGTCTCAGCCGTGTGTGACACAAGATCATGTTACACGGTCGTCTATCCCCTAGGGTAGCCCTATGATTTAGAGTCAGTATACCCTATAGTTTTAACACAGTCTAGAACACGGGCATGTCTACTGGCCGTTTGTGTCACACAGGCTGGCACATGGGCATGTGGTCAGCCGTGTGACCCAAGTCAGTAACCCCCTTTAGATTTCACATGGCCTGGCACATGAGCGTGTCCTCGGCCGTGTGGTGCAAGTCAATATGTTTGCCATGTTTTCACACGGACTGTGACACGGGCGTATCTGGTAGCCATGTGAGGCACACGGCCTATTCAAATGGGCGTGTGACCCTGAAATGTTGGAAAATTTTCTATGTATCTCAAAGTTTACGAATGTTATCAGTTTAGTCCCGAACCACTTTTAAGCATGTTTTAAGGTCTCTTAGGACCTTATAGGGGACAAAGCGATTAAGATGATTGGAGTATGAGTATGATTGCATTCTTATGTATGTGAATGTGGTGTATTATATGGAAATTCCTTGTAACCCTATTCCGGCAACGGATAATGGTTAGGGGTGTTAAACTATCTTTGTAACACCCTTAACCCGTATCCATCTCCAGACTAGGGTTAAAGGCATTACCGAACAAATTGGAACATTTCAAAAATAATTAACAAACATCATTCACACATAATCATAAATCATTACAGAGTCTCTTACATAGGCCAACGAGACCTTAAACATGATTTAGAAAGTGGTCGGGACCACACTGAACACATACAAAATTTTTTGAAACTTAAATAAATTTTCTAATTTACAGAAGTCACACGCATGTGTGAACAGGTCGTGTGCCTCACACGGCATTAGAAATGCCCATGTGTCTAGACCGTGTCAAATTAGGGCATACATACTGACTTAATCACATGGACACAAGACATGCCCGTGTGCCTTGGTCATGGTCGAAACTGACTTGGGTCACACGACTAGCCACACGCCCGTGTGCCTTGGCCGTGCTCAAGACTAACTTAAAATTGTAGGGTATCCCAGGGGACACATGGTTGTGCAACATGACCATATGTTGCACACAGTTGAGATATACGCTAGTGTCTCTGCCCATATAGACCATTTGAAAAGCCAATTTGCCACCCAATTTGGGTCAAACATACAAGCATCAAACCAAGCACATTTGCACCATAATTTCAGCCAATTTCAATACCAAAAATTACATCATTCGTGCCATATTATTATCAATCAAATTAAAGATTATAATCTATACTCAATCATATTAAATCATAAGCCAAAGTCATATTAAATCATATGTTTCATAATTCCAATTCACCTCATCCATTCACATGCTAAAACCTTACCAAATTAACCATTTCACTAGGCCATTGAAGCACATCAAAACATACCATTTATGAACACAAGCATATACCAAATTCGTTCATAATCTCATCCATAACCAAGCCATATCACATGGCTAGGTATACACACCACAAAACATAACCAAAATCCTCTAGCCTATACATGCCATATTACAATATATAAATTTTCAAAAGGTACCAAAATAGAGTTCGATAGTGTGATGATGATCCTCGACGATCCCCGAGCTCTCAGTAGCTTCGATATCTATAAAACAATGCAAACACACACAAAGTAAGCTTTCAAAATCTTAGTAAGCCATATACAAATAAACTTAACAATTTAAATATAAAAGCATCATCAAATTACATATACTTCATAGCCAAATACTATCACAAACCTCAATGTTCATATACATTTCACATATTCCAAATTTTTAGCACATACAATATATTTCCTCATGCTTTTATCACATATCAACATTTGTTCACTAAAGTACATATACTTACCATTCAACATCAAATATGATACTCATTTCAAATGTACCTAAATCAGATACATGTTCACATATAATCATTCATTTCTCGGAATGCCTGTTGAACCGTTCGAAATCATAAGGATACGCAAAAAGCTCAAAAATCTCATACAATGCCAACGTCCCAGACGTGGTCTTACATGTAATCAAATATTGATGCAACAGTCCCAGACAGGGTCTTACACAAAATCAAATACAATGCCAACGTCCCGGATATGGTCTTATACGATAACACATATCGGATCTTATGTCATGACATATGTATCCTAACTATTCCTAAGGTTCGTATGGGACTTTTCGGATGTCGAAACTTTGTCGATACTTTCTCGAATGTCTCATTTTTCTCAACTCATATATTCATTCATCATAGTTCAATAGCATATAATCAATAATAATTCAATTCAAAACACATTTATTTGTATATTGACTTACCTCGTACGGATTTGGATAGACGGAATCGTCTACTCAACGACTTTCGACTTTCCCCGATCTAATTATGTTTTCTTTAGTTCTTGATCTATATAAATTCAAATTTAACTCTTTTATACACCAAATTATTCAAATCAATCCACAAACACATGGCATTTTACAAATTAGCCTTCATATTTTCACATTTTGACAATTTAGTCCCTAATCACAAAAATCACAAAATACACAAAATTTGCATATACCCATGTTAGGCCAAATTCTCATAGTATTCATATAAGTCCATATGTTTCATTTATTTTACATTTTAGTCCCTCAATTTACAAATATCATAATTTAGTCCAAATTACTCAAATTCATCAAAAATTCAAAGACAAAACTTAGTAATCTAACACATATCTCTAATTTACTATCATCAAACTTCATAAAGCTCACATTGTCAACAATGGCCTAACTCAAAATCATCAACAAAATCAGAAATTAAGACATGGGCCTGATAGTATACTAAGCAACGATCACAAAAACGTAGAAATTATCAAAAACCAAACAAAATCCATACCTTATGTAACACCCCTTACCCGTATCCGTCGCTGAAACAGGGTACGAGGTATTAAAAAATTATAGTATATACTATTAAATAAAGCCCAACAAAAATATGGCGTGCAATTTGATCATGAATCATTATAACATATGCCATTAACAATACAAACCAATTTCAAAGGCTTCGTAAAAAATGATTAGTTTGATACTATAATTAGTATTTTAAACCTAGACAATTATGCCATGTAACAAAATAACTAAGTCTGCTATACATGCCATATTTCAAAATGTTGAGTTCGAATACCAAGAGTATTGATAGTGCGAGGCGGATCTTCAACGATTTCTAACTCGTGCTATTTGGATGACACTATAAGACAAAGGAGAGAAAAGAAAGTAAGCTTATAGCTTAGTAAGTAAGTATATAAATAACAAATAAGGAATCTAATATGTTTACAACATAACTCAATTATATCATATTTTTTATTTTACTATTTACTTCGATTTGATCAAGCTGTCCCTCTTGCGTCATGATTACTAAATAAATCATAACTCAAGTTACGAAACTCGAAATTCAAATCTGTAAAATTTCTCTAAATCTAGACTCATAAAACGTCTTTCTAATTTTTTTCTAGAATTTTTGGTTCAGCCAATTAGTACATTTTATTAGTTAAAGTTTCCCCTATTGCACAGCTCAACTGATCTGACCTCTGTTCACTACAAATTGAATTTCTCTCAGTACACAATTCAAATAACCATGAAACCTGTTTCATTTAAAATTAGACTCAATAAGGAATTTAGGCATATAAACTATATTTCTTAATTTTTTTTTACAATTTTTAATGATTTTTCAAATTTGGAATAGGGGATCACATAGTCATCCTGAGAAAGTCACACACAATTGTAAATATCTCAAAATATAGAATTCCTTTGGTTTCTCTGTTTCTTTTATATGAAAATAGACTCATTAAGCTTTAATTTCACATCTGATTCAACCTATAATTAAATTCCTTCTATTTTTGGTGATTTTTAAAATTCACGTCACTGCTACTGTCCAAAACGGTTTTAATGCTAATTTCACTCTTTCACACATTCTTTGTACTAACCTCATTTTAACTTATATATATATATATATATATATATATATATATATCACAAATCATTTTCACCACATTTCATACGTCACAAGTATAGGCCCATGACTACAATGTCACCACAAAGCCATCACGTTGAACAATTCGGATTAATCCTCGATACTTGATGGTTTCAGCACACAGCCCCACCATCATATTTCATTTAATTTGGCTCTCTTGTACACATGGTGAACACTTAGTACCACTCATGCGACCTAGCCGATTTGTCTCATAGCTTTCTTGTCTACATGGTGTCCTTCACTTGGAATCACGCATGCGACCTAGCTACATTTATCTCTCACGTAGCTCTCTTGTCTACATGGGATGTAGCATGATAATTTATTTTTAGAAATAAATATTTTAGGTTGTTTCTTTGAATTGAGGTTTTATCTTGGAGTTTTAAATTTGTAAGTTTGACATCAAAACCATGATTTTTTGTGAGACTTTGAGCCTATAGAGCATACATTTTTCATGATCATTTTATTTTTGGTTATGAGTGTGTAAACTTGATTTGTTATTCTAGAAATGCTTTGATTATACATGTCGAGACCACACCTTTGATTTGATATACTGAAATGATAGAGGCACTTAGGTTTTAACCCACTTAACCTGTAAAAAGCCTACCTATTGAATTAAACCTTAGTGAACCCTGCTGACCCTAACATATTTTCTTTCTTGATTAACCTGTTAATGATTAACCCATAACACAATTTTTTCGTTGTGACTCTTTCTCGTTTTGTTGATTATTTTTTTATCGAGATTTGATTTGGTTAGTTGTCTAACTATGTTTCTTTTCTTTTTTTTTGAATTGCTGAATTTTTTTATTCTTGTTCTCAAAAAACGTTCTATTTTTTTATTTTTAATTAATTATTATTTGATTAGGCTTGAACAGTTAATTTCATAGTTTGTTGATAAGCTCATTTTTATTCTTGAATAGCATTGATTGATGCACTTTCTTTTAATTCAGCATTTGTTTATTTTTTCTAGTTTGGTAGTTTATCAACTTGATCTCGATCGTAACCAACTTTTTTGGCCTTTTTCATACCCTTAACCGAAGTCCCATTACAACCTCTTAAAGACCTCTTGAATTATGTGTCATATCATTTTGTAGTGGTGGAGATTTGATTTTCAAGCAAGCTTATGGTAATGACATTTCTTGTTCGATTGTTGAGTGCGTATTTCTTGAACCTTAAACACTTTGAGTGCTTTGAGTCAATCTTTAGTGAGGATGTTAAGTCCTGTTGATTTTGAATTAAAGGTAATTACTTAAACAAGGGGTGACACCTATGTTTTCGTACTTTAAAATTTTCAACTTGGATTGTTTGAATATTTAGCACCATTTTAGTTGAATTGTCAATGCATGATTGTTTGCTAGTTATTTTTGAGACATTATTGATGAGAATTACAAGTTGAGAAAGGTTTACTTTAATGTGGGTTAAGGATTTTGCTTGAGGGTAAACAAACGCTTAAGTGTGGGGATATTTGATAAGTGATAAAAGTAACATGTTTTAATCTCATTATTAATACACTTTTGGATGATTATTTATACAAAATGTTAAATTTTATGTTCCTAATCCTTTAAATTCATGTTACTATACTTAGGAGAGCATTTGGGAGCAAAAGGAGTGACAAATGAGCAAAAATCAGACATTTGGAGTAGATTTTAGGAGCCACACGGGCTGGACACACGGCCATGTACCAGACCATGTCGACTTCATGATTCACATCGTAAACACGTGGTAAAACGTAATTTTTAGGCTTTCTAGGCATTCATAATTTTATAAATTCCAAATAGAGAATATTGAAGAAAACAACTCGAAGAACACCATTGGAGCCAACTCTGAAGCAGATTTCTAGCAAGATTGAAGTCCTCATTTTGATTTCTTCTGAAGTTTTTATGAGTTTCTTTATTTCCTATCGTTATTCTGTCTTTAAGATGTTTTCATTCACAATTATGAACGAATTTCCTAGATACCTAAGAGAGATAAACCTTATGATGAATTATATTATTTGATTTTTGTCTTATGCGATAAATACTTGATTCTTGTTCTCAATTATGTGTGCTTATCTATTGTTTTAATATTTTGGGGTTCATGTTTAATGTGCTTATATCAGAGGAGGAAAGGCCTCTGTTTAAAAGTATATCTAGCATAATTGAGTGGACTTTCATGCAACCCTAGAAATAGGATGACATAAATCTACTGGATTAGAGTCAAATATAATAGTGTAACCCATAGATCGAGTTAATGTGACAAAAAGGGTTTTAATTAGAAAAAAATTTCAATTAATCAAGCTAGAATCAGTTACTCTTACTCTCAAAAGAGATATTATCATAATTTAGGAATTTCTATGGATCAAGATACCAAGTGAATAAATCGTTTAATTCAGATTCATAATGATAGATGAAGTCTAGGTGGATTCTTTCCCGGGTATTGTCTCGCTTATTGGTTATTATTCAATTATTTTCCTGATTAATTCTCTGTTGAGTTCTTTAGTTAAATTAATTTAGTAATCTTAGTTTAAATTAATCATTCCAAATTATCGGTTAAATAATAGGAAAACGATAATTACTAGTTTTTTAGTCCTCCTGGATACGATATCTCTACTCACTGTAGCTATACTATTTATCGATTGGTGCACTTGCTTTTGTTGTATTTTTAGTTAGTCACGTGACACATCAAGTTTTTGGCGCCATACATGCAAAAATTGTAGCAAGAATCTAATCTATTCCATAGCTATTGCTATTTGGAACTTGAATTGACGAACAAGGAATACCCATATTAGTGTTTAGTAGTTTCAAATATAAATCTAAATGCGGTGTGGCCAAGTGGTAAGGAAATGGGTTTTGGTCTCGCTATGCGGAGATTTGAATCCTTCCATCCTAGAGCAATGCTTTGGTAATGAACTGTAACTTGTTTGTGATGGTGCCAAAAATGGCATATTGATTAAGCATTAAATTAAATTAAATATTAAATCTTATTAAAATAATAGTATGTTTATCAATAAGATAAACATTAAATTAAATTTGATATTAAGAAAAGCACTTTAATATTAAATTAATAAAATACTATTAAGATAAATATTTAATTTAATTTAATAATAAACTATTAAAATAATATTATTTTTTGAATAGTTAATTTGATATCAAATTCTTTGGTAGAGTCCTAGTAAGAGTGTAATTCTTTCACTACTCAACCACCGAAGACCAACTACCACCGGCCACCGGGACGCTGTCATCGCAACCGCCGGCAACGCCGTGTTTGGCGATGCAGGTGCGACATCCTTACGGCACCTCGAGCCGGTTCGATCTTGGACAGTGACAAATCAACCTATTCGGTCTAGCCATCGGTTGGATCGTCGGCCCGATTTCACATACAGGACCCAGCTCGACCAGTTTTTGGGTCTTGGTTTTAGTTTTGGGCTCTCAGGCCCAATTTACTATCTCAGATCAAATTTTCAGACTTGAAAATTAATTTCTAAAAATATCATATTAATTTTAATTAATTTGATTATTTTAATTTTCTAGATCAAAATTAAATTTTCCAAAAATCACTTAGATTTTCCAAATTAATTTTTGAAGAAAATTCTTTAATCAAATTCTCTAGTTGAATAATTCCTACAACCATCTAATTTAATTCCACATCAAATAAATTGACTCAATTAAATTATTCTCAAAGTCGTAGAATTTTCTTTTGATTCAAATGGAGTCCAATCGAGCTTTTGTTGAGCTAGAGAAGGGACCAATTAGACATATACAATTAGGCTCTAGTATCTCTAGAAGTATCGTTTTGATAATTCGCAATTACTTAATCATGGAGCCAGTCCACAAGAAGTACCATGATTGAAAACTCCTTATTGTATACTCTTTACGAAAGCAATTCATCCAACTGCTTTGTCCAATGACCTTGTCATGTGTGTTACCCTCATATGATATCCTTGATTCCTTTGAGTTAAATTCATTCACTCAATACAATCCTATTTTATCTCATTGTCACCATTGTGTCTTCTTAATGATTAATATGGTCACTGTCAACAAATGACTGTGATAAATTGCTTGTTCGAGAACTAGCAACTTGTGGCCACATTCCATATTTATCAATCCACACAATGTCAATGAGAGGATATTATTAACCCTTTAATTGATCTATGAATTCCATTGTTGCTAATAAAGCCATGCCATACACAAGTCATGTACCCAACATACCTGCTATGGGCTCGATCATCTTTAGAGCATAAGCCTCCACTTATATCAAAGCACATAAATTGCATACGCTTGGTCAGTGGCTAACTTAGGATTTAGGTAAATCACACCATGAACATTACAAGTGATTTAATTCACAAATAGATTGAAAATTAATTCATCTTGGGTCCAGTCCAATGTATCATTCTACTAATGAATACATCTATATCTCTACCCGTGGAGTCAACTACTCCGATAGCCTAGACTAGCAATCTCCTCAATTGGAATTGTGGATGACATAATAATCCTTCTCAGTATTTGAATTAAATGGTCACTTTGATTCTTTTACAGGATTATGGACTGATTTAGATTATCTACTGAAGTAAGTTGTCTTCCTCGCAATGTAAACGTTCTTACAATACCACTTATCTTTAGTTTAAACTTAGACAATCAATGAGCTAATATTTGCTTGTCACAATTTCACTATGCATGCAAAATATAAAATATAGAATACAAAAGACATAATAGTGAAATGTGAATTTAACTTTATTTATTTATTCATCGTTCAAATAAATAGAAAACAATTACATGTTTACTACAATGTGGGCATATTTCCCAACAATTTGTATCGTAATTCAGACAGAATTCTTGAAATGTTTTAGGCAATATTATGTTGTGCATAAACATGTGTTAGATAATTCTTAAAGGTTTGGATAGTATCTTTTGTAAAATGGTCATGTCATAGTTTGCCACACGACCGTGTGCCATACACGGTTGGTTGACACAATTATGCACCATTGGTAAATTAGGTGCAGGACTTTTGACACGGTCTCAGTCTCTCAAATGGCAAAAAATTTTCAAAAAAGTGTGGCAAAAACTCAAAATAGGGGTCACATGGCCGTGTGGCCAGGCTGTGTGATAGACTGTGGTTGTGTGTACTAAATTGCAATACATTGCAAACATTCACATGATTGTACAGCTGGCCATGTGAATTGTGTGAAATTTTGACCCCTATTTTGAGTTTTAACCAAGGGAATTTCCTTATTTTTTAGCATCTTGATTTCTCTATCCAGGATATAGTTGGGCTCTTCTTCACAAGACAAATTTGGATCCACCTCCAATGCCTCTAATTGAACCACATGGTTTGGATCTAAGCGATGCCTTCGTAGTATCTACACATGGAATACATAATGGATCTTGGATAGTTCTAGTGAAAGATCTAATCGATATGCCTATGGCCTATGCACCCCAAAATTTCACAAGGTCCAATGAATCTTGAGCTAGCGAATAATCTTCTTCTAATATGAAACCTTAAGAAAAACCTTGTCGCCAAATTCATAGGATACATCTTTCCTTTTTCTATCTCGTATGCTTTCCGGTAATCTTAGGAAATCTTTAAGTGGGTCTTGATAACCATTACATTCTATTCTTCTTTGTGGACTAAGTCTAGTCCAAACAGCTTTTTCTCACTAAGCTCCAACTAGCAAACTGGTGATTGACACTTCTTCTTATATAATGCTTCGAAAAGAGACATGCCCAAACTGCGTGATAACTATTGTCATACGCAAACTCTACCAAAGGCAAGTATTTCTCCTAGGTCATCCCAAAGTCGATCACACAACTTCTGAGCAGATCTTCCAATACTTAGACCAGCCTTTCTGATTGTCCATCAGTTTGAGGATGGAAGGCAATGCTGAACTGAAGCTTGGTTCCAAGAGATGTCTGTAATTGCTTCCAGAACCTTGATGTGAACCTAGAATCATGGTAAAATACAACTAATGAGGGAATACCATGTAGGCAAACTATTTCTAAAACGTACAACATTGCCAATTTTTCTAATGAGTAGTTCGTACGCACTTCCACAAAGTGTGTTGACTTTGTTATCCTGTCAACTATTACCCAAATATTTTTCTTTGATGCACTAAGCGGAAACCCCGAAATAAAAACCATTGTGATCCTATTTCAATTCAATTCAAAAATCTCCAGTGAACACAATTCACCCGAGGGAACCTGATGTTCAACCTTGACTTTCTAACAAGTTAATGTTGGATCTGGTGCCCTGTGTAACAGCCCATTTTTCAATGGTTTTGAGACCACCATTCTGATAAGTGAATTAGTATTTTATAATTTATTTATTATTTATAAGGTTATTAACGTACTACATTAAAAATTGGTTAGAAAATTTTAACTTTTAGATAGTTAATCAAGTAAAAAGGATTAAATCGTAAAAGTTGCAAAATTCAATCACTATTAGTTAAATTGTACTAAATGATTATTAAAACATGAAGTGAGGGTTTTAAAAGGTAATTAAACCTTATTTCATTGTAGTGGACAGTTTGGTTTGGTATATTAAGAATTTTTTATTAATTTTAAAGGTTAAAAAGGAAATTAGGTAATTAATAAAAAAAGATGTCCGAATTAAAACGAAATTACACCGTCAACGGTTTTAATTGTGATTCTTTTGTTATAAATTTTAATCAGGGTGGTATAAAGTAATTTAAGATTATTTTAAAAAATTGTGAATTAATTTTTTGGAAAAAAGTTTGTCACGACAGTTTAAGACAGTAGTCAACGTTCGACAGCTAGTCGACAATTCGACATGCACATGTGGCAAATGGGGTGCTCGTCGATTAATATTATAATTAAAATTAATGTATTATAAAAATATGATCTAGTTGGAAGATCTCGAATTTATACGGCATCAGTATTAGGCATTATAGTTAAAAAAAAAAGTGAAAAAAAAAAAATTTTATTTAAAGTAAGTTTGGTTTTTATTAAAAGGTAAGGTATTATATTAATTATAATATTAAAAAATAATTTTTTAAAATAAAAATATATTAATAAGTCCAACTTATTTGGAATTTAGTTCAATCCGAAGTTGCAGAAAAAATATTTGAATTTTTTTATAATTTTTTAGTTTTAATAAAATATGTAAGTTAATCATGGCAGGAAAAAATTTTTTTATGAGAAAAAAATGGAAAAAATTTATTGAGGGGAAATAGAAAAAAAGGGATTTGTTATTATATATTTATTTGAATTTTTCAATTTATTTAGTGATTGAAGGGTTAAGTGAAAAAATGTATTATTTAAATAGTTTAATTAAATAAACGATTTGATTGTTTTTTGTTAAATTTTAGTGAAAGTTAAATTTTATTTATTTTGAGTTATAAAATTTTAATTTTGTTAAAATTTTTTAATAATGTATTAAAAATTTTAAGTAAGTGGAAGAAGGTAATACTAAGTTGTTAAGAAAATTGTATTTAAGATTTAAGATTAAGTAAATTGCTTTTATAATTTTTATAAAGGGAAGAACGATCCGAAATCTAATAAGAGTTAAGCTTAAAAGATATTTGTGAATAAAATAATTTGACAATTTAAACAATTTGATGAAAAATAAATTTTTCTAAAGCGAAAAATTCAATTTAATTGTAAAATTTTTAAATATTAAAAGTAGAAATTTCTATTAAAATAAACTTTATAAATTGGGTAAAAAAGGAAATTAAAAGTTGCCAAATAAATTTAAAATGGAAATAATTTTTTTTCTAAAAATAATTGAAACTTATTTTAATTAATTGTAATAATTAAAAAAAATTGAGAGTAAGTATAGAGCAATATAGCAGATAAAGAGAGGATAATTAGCAGCTAAAATGAGCAGCAAAAAGCAGCCGATAAAAGAGAAAAGTTAGGGGAAAAACAGTTTATTGTAAACATTATTTACGCTACTTAAGCAAGTAATTTTCTATCATTTTATGTATCGGTTGATAAAGGAATTATACAAGATATGAGTTTATAAAATTTTCAAACTTTAGGTGGCAAGAGTTTATTGAGAATGTTTTGATTTTGAATAAAAGTTAAAAGTTAATAAAATGATTGAATTCGTTTAATTACATTTTATTTTACTATATAAACAGGAATTTTTTTGTAAATATAATTTTTTTTATTTGTCTGACGTTTTGATGCCAAGCCCTTGATTGTCTTAATGTTGTTGGGCCCTTGTTATTTGTCGAAAGTTTTTTAATATGGAGTAAATTAAAGGAGGAAAGAACTAAGGTGAAGTTTAAAAAAAGAGATAAAATAAACTATTTTAGAAAAAATATAAATTATGGAAGTTGTCCTTGAATTAATAATGATCTTTTTTAAAAATACCGGTCTATAGTCAAGTTAAAATATGCCCAAATAAAAAATTGTTGAAAATTTTGAAATTAGGTCTGAATTAAAAAAAGTTAGACTCCAGTGGGTTAATTATGCTTTGAATGGTGTTTGTTAATAAAGTTTTAGATCTGAGTGAATAGTATAATTAGATTATTTTAAAAAAATTTTGATAATTTAATTTTTTTTGAAAAAAGATTTTTACCACAGTTTAGAGAGTGATTACGTTTCGACAGTTATTTAGAATTGGCAGTCTTATACCTTTGTGACACCCTAAATTGACCCTAGTCGGAAAGTGGTTTCGGGACCACTAAACCGAGTCATAAAAAAATAATTAGCCGTCATAGTTGATGCTCATTATATGTACATGTGCATGTGTAAAAATTTCATGTTTGAAATTTTGTTAATTGCAAGTGAATTTTATCATAATAGGACTTATGTGTGACACTTTTGAAATGCGATGGGTTAATCTATAAGGACCTATTAATGCATGTTGTATAAAAGAAGGGTTTGCATGTCAAATTAGCCAAAAAAATCTAGATGGTGGCCGGCCATGCTATGGGAAAAACATATTATGGGCATTTTATGCTAATATGTGTGGGAAGAATAATAAAATATGAGGGGAGTGGGAGGAGAAACCAAAGTTGTCTCCCCCCCCTTACTCCCCATTGCCGTGACTAGAGAAAGGGGAGGAGAAACAAAATTCTTTCTTTGTTGTTCAACATGGCCGGATAGAAGAAACAAAGGAGGGGAAGAATTTTTGGTCACTTGAGTCATTAAAAAGGTTAGTATATTATGTCTAATTGTGAAATTTTAACTTGTTTTAGGTAAATAATCATGGTTCTTACTTAGCCCATGCTAAAATTTGTAATTTTGATGGATGATTGGAGCATTCGGCTATGGTATAAAGGAAGGGATTTTGGTTGTTTCATCTAAGTATTGATGATAAATGTTTTATGGAAAGAAATCGGTCTTCCTAAGAATATGATTTGTGAATGTTTATATTAGTAATAGCCGAAATTAAAGAGGTTTGATGTCTTGAACAAATGTTGATTATATGATCCGAAAATGAGATATGTTAATGATGAAGTATAATCGGCCATGGAAGTAGCTCATTTTGGAAGTGTGATTTGTGGTATATTTTTTTGTGGTTGATTATAAAAATTTGGCTTAAGTGAGGTAATTGGTAAAAGATGTGTTGATGATGTAATACATATGTTTTCATAAGCTAAGTTATGTACATGTGATATCTTGCATATTGGTTGTTATGGTAAGGTTTGAGATATTAATGTATGAATATGTTTTGTATACTAATTGATGTTCATTTAGGTACGGTTATAAATGAAGCAATTAGTTTTGATTTAAATTGTGAAATTGGTTGAATTATTAAAGAATAAATTTTATGACCGAATATATGGTTAAAAGGTTGGCCATGCATATGTATTTTGGAAATGGTAAAGGGTTGTATATATATATATTAACGATTAATAAATCATGTGGTTTGGCTTGACTTAGTAAATAGTGAAGAAATGCATATTTATACATAGTGTTTATGAAAGGTAGTTTTATAAATGTGATATGAGTATTTTGTTTGTAAATGAGTAGTAAATATGTTAAGAATGGTTCTAAAATGTATATGGATGCCGTGTGATTGTGTTTGATTGGGAAGTAAATTGTTTGATTTAGCTCGAGAGCTTAGAGGATCAAAGTCGGATAGGGAAAAGAGGAAGTAAGCGAATAGCCGTGGATATCTAATAAATCGACCACTCCGAGGTAAGTTTTAAGTGATTAGACGTTGAGTAAATTCAATCATAATAGGACATAATGAGTTGATTTAATAAGATATGATGTGGCCGTGATATGTCTTAAACTCAAATGGTAAGTTCATAAGTGTTTGGACTTGGAAATTTAAGAGCAAATTGTAATAATTTGCTTAGGACAGCAGCAGTAACGTGATTTTAGAAAATCACCATAAATTGTTGGTGTGGAATTATAGGCTGAATAAAATATGTAATCAAAGCTTAATTAGTCTAGTTCCTTATAAAAGAGGCCGTGTGAGCAAAGAAATTTCCTATAAAGAGATATTTAAAGTTGTGTGAGACGGTGTCAGAATGACTCTGAAATCCCCTGTTCTGTTTTTAGAAAATCGTTATAATTTGCACAAAAATGGTTATAAGGTAAAATTTATATGCTTAGACTCCTTAATGAGTCTAGTTTCAAATGAAATTGAATATAACACATTTTAAATTCTGTACAATGAGAAATCTGATTCGTAGTGAGGAGTGGTCAGATTAGTCAAACAGTGAAACAGGGGAAAACTTTAAGAAAAATCTGGTATTGATTGGCCACACCTAAAATTCTGAAAATTTTATGGATGAAAGATACATGAGTCTACATTCGGGGAAAATTAACGTCAATTGATTTTGAGTTTTGTAGCTCCAGTTATAAACAATTTAGTGACTGTTGCTCAGGAAAACTGCTTGTAGTGAATATGTGATTTTGTTGTAAACTTTGATGAAACTATTTGAGTTGCTTATAAGCTATTGCTGAAATTGATGTACAAGAAAAATATGAAATATGTATGAGATATATATATATGATAAGGCCTAATGGCCGATGTGATGAATGTGAAAGTGTATATTGTGATAAGGCCTAATGGCCGATGCGATGAATGTGAAAGTGTATATATGTGATAAGGCCGAATGGCCAATGTGATGAATGTGAAAGTGCATATATGAGATAAGGCCTAATGGCCGATGTGATGAATGTGAAAGTGTATATATGTGATAAGGCCGAATGGCCAATGTGATGAATGTGAAAGTGCATATATGAGATAAGGCCTAATGGCCGATGTGATGAATGTGAAAGTGTATATATGTGACAAGGCCTAATGGCCCATGTGATGAATGTGAAAGTGCATATATGTGATAAGGCCGAATGGCCAATGTGATGAATGTGAAAGTGTATATATGTGATAAGGCCGAGTGGCCAATGCGATGGATGTGAAAGTGTATAAATGTGATAAGTCCCGAAGGGCATTTGTGTCAGTACTATATCCGGGTTAAAACCCCGCAGGCTTTATGCGAGAACATTATCCTGATTAATGTCTGTAGGCTTCGTGTTCGTACTATATCCGAGCTTTAAAAACCCGACGGCTAAATGCTAGGATTCAAGTAAGACTTTGATATTGAGTATCGCATTAAGTTACTATCAAATAAGTATTATGTATTTAAGATGTTCAGTGCGTATTACTTACTCATCGGTGGAGTGATTTGAGGTGAATTATCGTATCAAAGAGGTAGGTAAATGTGATTAATATTATAACTCCAAATATGAGAATGATCTAATTGGTAATGGTATGTTTGTATAATAAAGTATGTGATGAAATATTCTTATGTATTAGTGCATATTCTGCCCAAAAGCCTTGTGATTTGAGTATGGGTTGGGTCGAGCTAGATGTGCTAGTACAAGGTAAGGATTATGATTTGTAAGCTTATGTATTCGTGATATGGAATATGTTTGGTTCTTTATGTGCCTATGGTAATTTAGTACTTTTCATGTTGAAATACTTAAAAATATGGATGTGATTATGAACAAGTGGAAAGAATTATTGAAAGTTGAAAATCGATGAAGAATGTGCTTTGGAAATATTTGACCATCTAGGTCATTATTATTGAAAGTATATATGTGACAGCCAAGTGTTGCGTTTAATCATATTATAGTTCGAGATGAAGCTCTAGATTAACTTCATCGAGCAGTTGAAATGAATGACCAATGATAGTGATTGAGAACACTTTGTTTTGCTTAAAACTTACTAAGCATTAAATGCTTACTCCGTTTCTTTGATTCTCTGTTTTATAGATTTTGGTTCGTCACTATCGGACTCGGGACTTTTTTTTGGAAGTCGAAGTCTCCCACACTATCAAAGCCCCTTTTGGTACAATTTTGGTTGAGCTTTGAAATGGCATGTATAGGACTACCCTTTTTGTTGTGGGTCATGGACCCTTTGGATTTGTATAATTTTGGATAGCCAGTGAAAATGGCTTATATATGTTTTGAGCATAATGTTATATTCATATGGTATGGAATGGTTAATCACTATCATAAATTGTGCTATTTATGCTAAAAGGGCTAGATGGATCATGGAAACTATGAAGTAGGTAAAGTCTACCTTAAAGGTAGGTGCTGACAGCAGCAGTGATGTAGATTTGAAAAATCAATAAAAATAGTAGGAATGGAATTAAATAGTGAATAAATTATGTAATCAAACCTTGATGAAGCTATTTTCATAGGAAAGTAATAAAAAGATCATATGAATAGTATGTTAAGAGATATTTAAGTTTTCGTGAGACAGGGACAGAACGGTTTCTGGATTCCCTGTTCCGACTTTGGAAATTCATTGTAAATTAACCAGAGACATTCAGGAGTCATGCCATATATTTATAGATTCCTATTTGAGTCTAGTTTCTATAGAAAAAACGGAATCAGTATTGAAGCCCTGTACAGGAGATATCCAAGTTGTAATGCGAAGGTCAGTGTAGTCGATCCCCGTAACATGGGAGACTTTAACTAATAAACTGTACTAATTGGCCCGACCAAAAATTCTATAAAAAAATTTGTAGATGCATATATGAGTCTAGTTTCAGGGAAAAATCACGAAACTGATTTTCTAGTTGTGGAACTCAAGATATGATTTTTAAGGTGACAGTGACGCAGTTAGCCAGCTCGTCTGGAAATTTAAAATGAACCGTGCAAATAAGTGATTTAAGTCTGCGAACCCCTCGTGTCTGACTCCGGCAACGGTCTCGGGCACGGGGTGTTACAATTTTATTGGTATCAGAGCCACGATTTAGTCGATTGTAGGACTACCGTAGTACGTTTGGGTCTAGCTATACATGCCATTATGTGATTATTTGATAGTGTGGTGATTTCTGACAATTGAAAATGTGTTTATTTATCGTAATGAATTCCGATCCCGATCGAGCTGTAGCAGATGGTATTGAGAGGACTGAGACATGCTCATGCTGTGTCAATATTGAAAAGGGTATAATATAAGTAAGTTTTCGAGTAATGGAATTTAGAATATGATTCGATTAGATTATGTCTTAAGTAAATCAAAATCATGCTCTTTGTATGTGGCTATTGAGCCGAAAATTTGTAAGTGTGATAAGTGTTTTGTGTTTGAGCTTGGGTAATGAAAATGAAATATGGATGTGTCATGATTTATTGATATATGTGCATGGTTATCCGAATGATATCCGGCTAAGTCCCGAAGGCTTTTGTGCTAAGTGACTATAACCGGACTAAGATCCGAAGGCATTCGTGCGAGTTGCTATATCCGAGCTAAGTCCCGAAGGCATTTATGCTAGTGACCATGTCCGGGCTAAGACCCGAAGGCCTTGTGCAAGTGGTTATATCCGGGCTAAGTCCCGAAGAGCATTCGTGCTAGTGATGCATCCGGGCTAAGTCCCGAAGAGCATTCGTGCTAGTGATATATCCGGGCTAAGCCCCGAAGAGCATTCGTGCTGGTGTTATATCCGGGCTAGGTCCCGAAGAGAAATCATGCTGGTGACGTGTATTCGGGCCTTCATGCCTAGTAGGCTTCGTGCCGGTAATTTGAGCAAAGTTTAAGTGTTCATTACTATACGAATTCAAATTTAAATGAGATGATATGTCTAAAAGTGTACATACATGATGTTTATAAACTTGGTTAAGTCATTTCAATGTGTAATAACGAATGAATAAGAGCACTATGTGTGTGAATGATTAGAGGCACTATGTGTACGCTAATTCCTTTAACCGAGCACTATGAGTGCGAGATTGGTCAGTGGGCACTAAGTGTGTGAAGTGGAATTCATGTGAGACCTCGTCTGGGACGAAGGCATTGATTTGAGATAATGTGTAAGTCCATGTCTGGGACATGGCATCGGCTCGATATGTGAGAATATGTAAGACCATATCTAGAATATGGCATTGTAAGAGCTATATGTGCTTAATGGGCATCCGTAATGATTTCGAATGATTCAACGGGTATATTTAAAATGATAAATAAAGTAAGATCAGAATAAGTGATACAGGTATGTGCGGAAGGTATGTGAAAATCAAATGAAAGTAAAATTTTGTGAGTTCATACTATATTATGTTATGTATACTAAATAAGTGAGATATGATGGAGTTATAAAGGATATTTATTGGGATGTTTGAGTATATGTGTACTTTCGGTCAGAGTTCTGACTTATACATGAATGAAAATATGGGTTACAAATATGTGGGTTGATGATGTGAACTATACGTTTTAATATGTCTTTGAATATGTGTTTGAAATGCATTTGTGAATTAAATTAAGTGATCATTGCTTATGAAATCAAGAAAATGAGATATATGTGCATACTTGTAGAAATGTTTATGTATTTGTTTTAAGAAAGAAAAGCGATTCTATAGATCGATCTGAAATCAATAATGAATTACAATTGCTATCGATGAGCTAATGTTTATATGAATATAATTCAATAAGAGGACGTTACCCAAACCTATTTACGGTAAGATTTTAGGGACGAAAATTTCTTAAGTGGGGAGAGTTGTGACACCCTAAATTGACCCTAGTCGGAAAGTGGTTTGGGACCACTAAACCGAGTCATAAAAAATAATTAGCCGTCATAGTTGATGCTCATTATATGTACATATGCATGTGTAAAAATTTCATGTTTGAAATTTTGTTAATTGCAAGTGAATTTTATTATAATAGGACTTATGTGTGACACTTTTAAAATGCGATGGGTTAATCTATAAGGACCTATTAATGCATGTTGTATAAAAGAAGGGTTTGCATGTCAAATTAGCCAAAAAAATCTAGATGGTGGCCGGCCATGCTATGGGAAAAACATATTATGGACATTTTATGCTAATATGTGTGGGAAGAATAATAAAATATGAGGGGAGTGGGAGGAGAAACCAAAGTTGTCTCCCCCCCCCTTACTCCCCATTGCCGTGACTAGAGAAAAGGGAGGAGAAACAAAATTCTTTCTTTGTTGTTCAACATGGCCGGATAGAAGAAACTAAGGAGGGGAAGAATTTTTGGTCACTTGAGTCGTTAAAAAGGTTAGTATATTATGTGTAATTGTGAAATTTTAACTTGTTTTAGGTAAATAATCATGGTTCTTACTTAGCCCATGCTAAAATTTGTAATTTTGATGGATGATTGGAGCATTCGGCTATGGTATAAAGGAAGGGATTTTGGTTGTTTCATCTAAGTATTGATGATAAATGTGTTATGGAAAGAAATCGGTCTTCCTAAGTATATGATTTGTGAATGTTTATATTAGTAATAGCTGAAATTAAAGAGGTTTGATGTCTTGAACAAATGTTGATTATATGATCCGAAAATGAGATATGTTAATGATGAAGTATAATCGGCCATGGAAGTAGCTCATTTTGGAAGTGTGATTTGTGGTATATTTTTTGTGGTTGATTATAAAATTTGGCTTAAGTGAGGTAGTTGGTAAAAGATGTGTTTATGATGTAATACATATGTTTTCATAAGCTAAGTTATGTACATGTGATATCTTGCATATTGGTTGTTATGGTAAGGTTTGAGATATTAACGTATGAATATGTTTTGTATACTAATTGATGTTCATTTAGGTACGGTTATAAATGATGCAATTAGTTTTGATTTAAATTGTGAAATTGGTTGAATTATTAAAGAATAAATTTTATGACCGAATATATGGTTAAAAGGTTGGCCATGCATATGTATTTTGGAAATGGTAAAGGGTTGTATATATATATATTAACGATTAATAAATCATGTGGTTTGGCTTGACTTAGTAAATAGTGAAGAAATGCATATTTATACATAGTGTTTATGAAAGGTAGTTTTATAAATGTGATATGAGTATTTTGTTTGTAAATGAGTAGTAAATATGTTAAGAATGGTTCTAAAATGTATATGGATGCCGTGTGATTGTGTTTGATTGGGAAGTAAATTGTTTGATTTAGCTCGAGAGCTTAGAGGATCAAAGTCGGATAGGGGAAAAGAGGAAGTAAACGAATAGCCGTGGATATCTAATCGTCGACCACTCCCGAGGTAAGTTTTAAGTGATTAGACGTTGAGTAAATTCAATCATAATAGGACATAATGAGTTGATTTAATAAGATATGATGTGGCCGTGATATGTCTTAAACTCAAATGGTAAGTTCATAAGTGTTTGGACTTGGAAATTTAAGAGCAAATTGTAATAATTTGCTTAGGACAGCAGCAGTAACGTGATTTTAGAAAATCACCATAAATTGTTGGTGTGGAATTATAGGCTGAATAAAATATGTAATCAAAGCTTAATTAGTCTAGTTCCTTATAAAAGAGGCCGTGTGAGCAAAGAAATTTCCTATAAAGAGATATTTAAAGTTGTGTGAGACGGTGTCAAAATGACTCTGAAATCCCCTGTTCTGTTTTTAGAAAATCGTTATAATTTGCACAAAAATGGTTATAAGGTAAAATTTATATGCTTAGACTCCTTAATGAGTCTAGTTTCAAATGAAATTGAATATAACACATTTTGAATTCTGTACAATGAGAAATCTGATTCGTAGTGAGGAGTGGTCAGATTAGTCAAACAGTGAAACAGGGGAAAACTTTAAGAAAAATCTGGTATTGATTGGCCTCACCTAAAATTCTGAAAATTTTATGGATGAAAGATACATGAGTCTACATTCGGGGAAAATTAACGTCAATTGATTTTGAGTTTTGTAGCTCCAGTTATAAACAATTAAGTGACTGTTGCTCAGGAAAACTGCTTTTAGTGAATATGTGATTTTGTTGTAAACTTTGATGAAACTATTTGAGTTGCTTATAAGCTATTGCTGAAATTGATGTACAAGAAAAATATGAAATATGTATGAGATATATATATGTGATAAGGCCTAATGGCCGATGTGATGAATGTGAAAGTGTATATATGTGATAAGGCCTAATGGCCGATGCGATGAATGTGAAAGTGTATATATGTGATAAGGCCAAATGGCCAATGTGATGAATGTGAAAGTGCATATATGAGATAAGGCCTAATGGCCGATGCGATGAATGTGAAAGTGTATATATGTGATAAGGCCGAATGGCCAATGTGATGAATGTGAAAGTGCATATATGAGATAAGGCCTAATGGTCGATGTGATGAATGTGAAAGTGTATATATGTGACAAGGCCTAATGGCCCATGTGATGAATGTGAAAGTGCATATATGTGATAAGGCCGAATGGCCAATGTGATGAATGTGAAAGTGTATATATGTGATAAGGCCGAGTGGCCAATGCGATGGATGTGAAAGTGTATAAATGTGATAAGTCCCGAAGGGCATTTGTGTCAGTACTATATCCGGGTTAAAACCCATGAGCTTTATCGAGAACATTATCCCGATTAATGTCCGTGAAGCCGTGTTCGTACTATATCCGAGCTTTAAAGACCCGTGACTAAATGCTAGGATTCAAGTAAGACTTTGATATTGAGTATCTGCATTAAGTTACTATCAAATAAGTATTATGTATTTAAGATGTTCAGTGCGTATTACTTACTCATCGGTGGAGTGATTTCGAGGTGAATTATCAGTATCAAAGAGGTAGGTAAATGTGATTAATATTATAACTCCAAATATGAGAATGATCTAATTGGTAATGGTATGTTTGTATAATAAAGTATGTGATGAAATATTCTTATGTATTAGTGCATATTCGCCCAAAAGCCTTGTGATTTGAGTATGGGTTGGGTCGAGCTAGATGTGCCAATTACAAGGTAAGGATTATGATTTGTAAGCTTACGTATTCGTGATAGGGAATATGTTTGGTTCTTTATGTGCCTATGGTAATTTAGTACTTGTCATGTTGAAATACTTAAAAATATGGATGTGATTATGAACAAGTGGAAAGGATTATTGAAAGTTGAAAATCGATGAAGAATGTGCTTTGGAAATATTTGACCATCTAGGTCATTATTATTGAAAGTATATATGTGACAGCCAAGTGTTGCGTTTAATCATATTATAGTTCGAGATGAAGCTCTAGATTAACTTCATCGAGCAGTTGAAATGAATGACCAATGATAGTGATTGAGAACACTTTGTTTTGCTTAAAACTTACTAAGCATTAAATGCTTACTCCGTTTCTTTGATTCTCTGTTTTATAGATTTTGGTTCGTCAGCTATCGGACTCGGGACTTTTTTTTGGAAGTCGAAGTCTCCCACACTATCAAAGCCCCCTTTTGGTACAATTTTGGTTGAGCTTTGAAATGGCATGTATAGGACTACCCCTTTTGGTTGTGGGTCATGGACCCCTTTGGATTTGTATAATTTTGGATAGCCATGCGAAAATGGCTTATATATGTTTTGAGCATAATGTTATAATCATATGGTATGGAATGGTTAATCACTATCATAAATTGTGCTATTTATGCTAAAAGGGCTAGATGGATCATGGAAACTATGAAGTAGGTAAAGTCTACCTTAAAGGTAGGTGCTGACAGCAGCAGTGATGTAGATTTGAAAAATCAATAAAAATAGTAGGAATGGAATTAAATAGTGAATAAATTATGTAATCAAACCTTGATGAAGCTATTTTCATAGGAAAGTAATAAAAAGATCATATGAATAGTATGTTAAGAGATATTTAAGTTTTCGTGAGACAGGGACAAAACGGTTTCTGGATTCCCTGTTCCGACTTTGGAAATTCATTGTAAATTAACCAGAGACATTCAGGAGTCATGCCATATATTTATAGATTCCTATTTGAGTCTAGTTTCTATAGAAAAAACGGAATCAGTATTGAAGCCCTGTACAGGGAGATATCCAAGTTGTAATGCGCGAAGGTCAGTGTAGTCGATCCCCGTAACATGGGAGACTTTAACTAATAAACTGTACTAATTGGCCCGACCAAAAATTCTATAAAAAAATTTGTAGATGCATATATGAGTCTAGTTTCAGGGAAAAATCACGAAACTGATTTTCTAGTTGTGGAACTCAAGATATGATTTTTAAGGTGACAGTGACGCAGTTAGCCAGCTCGTCTGGAAATTTAAAATGAACCGTGCAAATAAGTGATTTAAGTCTGCGAACCCTAGGTATGCGACTCAAACAGCGGTCTCGGACACGGGTGTTACAATTTATTGGTATCGAGCCACGATTTAGTCGATTGTAGGACTACCGTGAAATACGTTTGGGTCTAGCTATACATGCCATTATGTGATTATTTGATAGTGTGGTGATTTACGACAATTGAAAATGTGTTTATTTATTGTAATGAATTCGATCCGATCGAAGTATGGCAGATGGTATTGAGAGGACTGAGACATGCTCATGCTGTGTCAATATTGAAAAGGGTATAATATAAGTAAGTTTTGAGTAATGGAATTTAGAATATGATTCGATTAGATTATGTCTTAAGTAAATCAAAATCATGCTCTTTGTATGTGGCTATTGAGCGAAAATTTGTAAGTGTGATAAGTGTTTTGTGTTTGAGCTTTGGTAATGAAAATGAAATATGGATGTGTCATGATTTATTGATATATGTGCATGGTTATTGAATGATATCCGGGCTAAGTCCGAAGGCTTTTGTGCTAAGTGACTATAACTTGGGACTAAGATCAAGAAGGCATTAAATGCGAGTTACTATATCCGAGCTAAGTCCGAAGGCATTTATGCTAGTGACCATGTCCGGGCTAAGACAGAAGGCCTTGTGCAAGTGGTTATATCCGGGCTAAGTCGAAGAGCATTCGTGCTAGTGATGCATCGGGCTAAGTCCCGAAGAGCATTCGTGCTAGTGATATATCCGGGCTAAGCCCAGAAGAGCATTCGTCTTTGGTGTTATATCAAGGCTAGGTCGAAGAGAAATCATCTTTGGTGGCGTGTATTAGGGCCTTCATGCCTAGTAGGCTTCGTGCGGTAATTTGAGCAAAGTTTAAGTGTTCATTACTATCTGAATTCAAATTTAAATGAGATGATATGTCTAAAAGTGTACATACATGATGTTTATATACTTGGTTAAGTCATTTCAATGTGTAATAACGAATGAATAAGAGCACTATGTGTGTGAATGATTAGAGGCACTATGTGTACGCTAATTCCTTTAACCGAGCACTATGAGTGCGAGATTGGTCAGTGGGCACTAAGTGTGTGAAGTGGAATTCATGTGAGACCTAAATGCAGGACGAAGGCATTGATTTGAGATAATGTGTAAGTCCATGTCTGGGACATGGCATCGGCTCGATATGTGAGAATATGTAAGACCATATCTAGAATATGGCATTGTAAGAGCTATATGTGCTTAATGGGCATCCGTAATGATTTCGAATGATTCAACGGGTATATTTAAAATGATAAATAAAGTAAGATCAGAATAAGTGATACAGGTATGTGCGGAAGGTATGTGAAAATCAAATGAAAGTAAAATTTTGTGAGTTCATACTATATTATGTTATGTATACTAAATAAGTGAGATATGATGGAGTTATAAAGGATATTTATTGGGATGTTTGAGTATATGTGTACTTTCGGTCAGGTTACAGCTTATACATGAATGAAAATATGGGTTACAAATATGTGGGTTGATGATGTGAACTATACGTTTTAATATGTGCTTAATATGTGTTTGAAATGCATTTGTGAATTAAATTAAGTGATCATTGCTTATGAAATCAAGAAAATGAGATATATGTGCATACTTGTAGAAATGTTTATGTATTTGTTTTAAGAAAAGAAAATGATTCTATAGATCGATGCGAAATCAATAATGAATTACAATTGCTATCGATGAGCTAATGTTTATATGAATATAATTCAATAAGAGGACGTTACCCAAACCTATTTACCGGTAAGATTTTCGGGGACGAAAATTTCTTAAGTGGGGGAGAGTTGTGACACCCCTAAATTGACCCTAGTCGGAAAGTGGTTTCGGGACCACTAAACCGAGTCATAAAAAAATAATTAGCCGTCATAGTTGATGCTCATTATATGTACATATGCATGTGTAAAAATTTCATGTTTGAAATTTTGTTAATTGCAAGTGAATTTTATCATAATAGGACTTATGTGTGACACTTTTAAAATGCGATGGGTTAATCTATAAGGACCTATTAATGCATGTTGTATAAAAGA
The DNA here is from genome assembly GCF_025698485.1 of Gossypium arboreum. Taxonomy (NCBI): domain Eukaryota; kingdom Viridiplantae; phylum Streptophyta; class Magnoliopsida; order Malvales; family Malvaceae; genus Gossypium; species Gossypium arboreum. Next base: position 72,394,711 of record NC_069081.1, read on the forward strand.
AGGGTTTGCATGTCAAATTAGCCAAAAAAATCTAGATGGTGGCCGGCCATGCTATGGGAAAAACATATTATGGACATTTTATGCTAATATGTGTGGGAAGAATAATAAAATATGAGGGGAGTGGGAGGAGAAACCAAAGTTGTCTCCCCCCCCCTTACTCCCCATTGCCGTGACTAGAGAAAAGGGAGGAGAAACAAAATTCTTTCTTTGTTGTTCAACATGGCCGGATAGAAGAAACTAAGGAGGGGAAGAATTTTTGGTCACTTGAGTCGTTAAAAAGGTTAGTATATTATGTGTAATTGTGAAATTTTAACTTGTTTTAGGTAAATAATCACGGTTCTTACTTAGCCCATGCTAAAATTTGTAATTTTGATGGATGATTGGAGCATTCGGCTATGGTATAAAGGAAGGGATTTTGGTTGTTTCATCTAAGTATTGATGATAAATGTGTTATGGAAAGAAATCGGTCTTCCTAAGTATATGATTTGTGAATGTTTATATTAGTAATAGCTGAAATTAAAGAGGTTTGATGTCTTGAACAAATGTTGATTATATGATCCGAAAATGAGATATGTTAATGATGAAGTATAATCGGCCATGGAAGTAGCTCATTTTGGAAGTGTGATTTGTGGTATATTTTTTTGTGGTTGATTATAAAAATTTGGCTTAAGTGAGGTAATTGGTAAAAGATGTGTTTATGATGTAATACATATGTTTTCATAAGCTAAGTTATGTACATGTGATATCTTGCATATTGGTTGTTATGGTAAGGTTTGAGATATTAACGTATGAATATGTTTTGTATACTAATTGATGTTCATTTAGGTACGGTTATAAATGATGCAATTAGTTTTGATTTAAATTGTGAAATTGGTTGAATTATTAAAGAATAAATTTTATGACCGAATATATGGTTAAAAGGTTGGCCATGCATATGTATTTTGGAAATGGTAAAGGGTTGTATATATATATATTAACGATTAATAAATCATGTGGTTTGGCTTGACTTAGTAAATAGTGAAGAAATGCATATTTATACATAGCGTTTATGAAAGGTAGTTTTATAAATGTGATATGAGTATTTTGTTTGTAAATGAGTAGTAAATATGTTAAGAATGGTTCTAAAATGTATATGGATGCCGTGTGATTGTGTTTGATTGGGAAGTAAATTGTTTGATTTAGCTCGAGAGCTTAGAGGATCAAAGTCAGATAGGGGAAAAGAGGAAGTAAACGAATAGCCGTGGATATCTAATCGTCGACCACTCCCGAGGTAAGTTTTAAGTGATTAGACGTTGAGTAAATTCAATCATAATAGGACATAATGAGTTGATTTAATAATATATGATGTGGCCGTGATATGTCTTAAACTCAAATGGTAAGTTCATAAGTGTTTGGACTTGGAAATTTAAGAGCAAATTGTAATAATTTGCTTAGGACAGCAGCAGTAACGTGATTTTAGAAAATCACCATAAATTGTTGGTGTGGAATTATAGGCTGAATAAAATATGTAATCAAAGCTTAATTAGTCTAGTTCCTTATAAAAGAGGCCGTGTGAGCAACGAAATTTCCTATAAAGAGATATTTAAAGTTGTGTGAGACGGTGTCAAAATGACTCTGAAATCCCCTGTTCTGTTTTTAGAAAATCGTTATAATTTGCACAAAAATGGTTATAAGGTAAAATTTATATGCTTAGACTCCTTAATGAGTCTAGTTTCAAATGAAATTGAATATAACACATTTTGAATTCTGTACAATGAGAAATCTGATTCGTAGTGAGGAGTGGTCAGATTAGTCAAACAGTGAAACAGGGGAAAACTTTAAGAAAAATCTGGTATTGATTGGCCTCACCTAAAATTCTGAAAATTTTATGGATGAAAGATACATGAGTCTACATTCGGGGAAAATTAACGTCAATTGATTTTGAGTTTTGTAGCTCCAGTTATAAACAATTAAGTGACAGTTGCTCAGGAAAACTGCTTTTAGTGAATATGTGATTTTGTTGTAAACTTTGATGAAACTATTTGAGTTGCTTATAAGCTATTGCTGAAATTGATGTACAAGAAAAATATGAAATATGTATGAGATATATATATGTGATAAGGCCTAATGGCCGATGTGATGAATGTGAAAGTGTATATATGTGATAAGGCCTAATGGCTGATGCGATGAATGTGAAAGTGTATATATGTGATAAGGCCAAATGGCCAATGTGATGAATGTGAAAGTGCATATATGAGATAAGGCCTAATGGCCGATGTGATGAATGTGAAAGTGTATATATGTGATAAGGCCGAATGGCCAATGTGATGAATGTGAAAGTGCATATATGAGATAAGGCCTAATGGCCGATGTGATGAATGTGAAAGTGTATATATGTGACAAGGCCTAATGGCCCATGTGATGAATGTGAAAGTGCATATATGTGATAAGGCCGAATGGCCAATGTGATGAATGTGAAAGTGTATATATGTGATAAGGCCGAGTGGCCAATGCGATGGATGTGAAAGTGTATAAATGTGATAAGTCCCGAAGGGCATTTGTGTCGATACTATATCAGGGTTAAAACCCATGAGCTTTATGCGAGAACATTATCTGATTAATGTCCGTGAGGCTTCGTGTTCGTACTATATCCGAGCTTTAAAGACCGTGCTAAATGCTAGGATTCAAGTAAGACTTTGATATTGAGTATCTGCATTAAGTTACTATCAAATAAGTATTATGTATTTAAGATGTTCAGTACGTATTACTTACTCATCGGTGGAGTGATTTGAGGTGAATTATCGTATCAAAGAGGTAGGTAAATGTGATTAATATTATAACTCCAAATATGAGAATGATCTAATTGGTAATGGTATGTTTGTATAATAAAGTATGTGATGAAATATTCTTATGTATTAGTGCATATTCGCCCAAAAGCCTTGTGATTTGAGTATGGGTTGGGTCGAGCTAGATGTGCCAGTACAAGGTAAGGATTATGATTTGTAAGCTTACGTATTCGTGATAGGGAATATGTTTGGTTCTTTATGTGCCTATGGTAATTTAGTACTTGTCATGTTGAAATACTTAAAAATATGGATGTGATTATGAACAAGTGGAAAGGATTATTGAAAGTTGAAAATCGATGAAGAATGTGCTTTGGAAATATTTGACCATCTAGGTCATTATTATTCGAAAGTATATATGTGACAGCCAAGTGTTGCGTTTAATCATATTATAGTTCGAGATGAAGCTCTAGATTAACTTCATCGAACAGTTGAAATGAATGACCAATGATAGTGATTGAGAACACTTTGTTTTGCTTAAAACTTACTAAGCATTAAATGCTTACTCCGTTTCTTTGATTCTCTGTTTTATAGATTTTGGTTCGTCAGCTATCGGACTCGGGACTTTTTTTTGGAAGTCGAAGTCTCCCACACTATCAAAGCCCCCTTTTGGTACAATTTTGGTTGAGCTTTGAAATGGCATGTATAGGACTACCCCTTTTGGTTGTGGGTCATGGACCCCTTTGGATTTGTATAATTTTGGATAGCCATGCGAAAATGGCTTATATATGTTTTGAGCATAATGTTATAATCATATGGTATGGAATGGTTAATCACTATCATAAATTGTGCTATTTATGCTAAAAGTTATTTCATTTATTGAAAGTTTGTATGTAATTAAGGTTTTATTAATTTTAAAGGTAAATGTAAAAGTAATTAATAAGAAAATTTGATTTAGATTACTATAAAATTTTGACTAAAGTTGAAAAATAAATTAGGTAATAATGACATGTGCATTAATGTATAAGTGAATGTACATAAATTTCATGTTTAAATATTGTAAATTATTAGTAATTTGTTAAATGATGTTATTAAGGACATACTTTAATCATAAAGTGTGTAATAAAGAGGGTTATCTTAAAGCCTATTAATGCATGTTGTAAAAAGGGTTTGCATGTATGCAAATTTGATTGCAGTATGGGAAATATCATATGGGGAAATATATGGAACTATATGAATGAGAATGGGAGGAGAAACAAATTGTACCTTATGCACGTGAACATAGTAGTAACAGGGATGCGACAAATTTTGGTTGAAAATCATTAGTTAAAATGGGTAGAAACAAAGTGCAGGGAAGAATTTGCATAATGAAATTAGTTTTGATTATATGTCTTATGTATAATTAGTCTAATTGATGAGAATTATTGAGTTTTAGTGGAAAGAATAGTTGTCTTATCAATTTGATGATGTATTGAGAATGTGGTAAGGAAAGATTTGGTTTTGTTATCGATAAGTATTGATGATAAATGTTATTAAGAATTTCTGAAAATATATTTATGATAGTTATTCAGAAGAAGTAGTAAATTAATGATGGTTGATGTCGTTGAATATTTGGTGTATATATGGTTAATTGGTATGTAAAAATGTTGTAAGTATATGTGAATAATTGGATGATGGCTAATTGGAATATTTGTTATATTTATGTTGGTAAGTTTGATTTGGTAGTTATAATGTATAATAGTTTATATAAATTTGTATATTAGGATATTAAGAATATGGTTTTGAGTTAGAATATGATTTTGATATAAATAAATGTTATATTATAATTTAATAATAAGTTGATGGAATGTTATGATGTAATTGTTGAATTATGTAAATATGTTGATTACATTATATGTTTAAGGTGACATATAAGTTTGATGTAAATATATAATTGTTATGAAGTTAATTTTAGAATAGTTTGTTGAAGTAATGTATGATATAGATTGATGAAATGTTTTAAAGTATAGATGTGATAAATATTGAGTATTTTTATAGTAAGTAGTAATGTAATGGTAATTAATATGGAATTGTTGATGAGTAATTGTTATATGTGATTAGAATTCAATTTAATGGATAAAGTAGTTAGAATGTTATAAGTATGATATGTAGTATTGTTTGTAAATGCATAAATTGGATTATAAGGTTGATAAAGTAAGAATGATGCCATAGATGTGTAATTAATGAGAATGTGATTATAAGTGTAGGTTTAGGAATAAAGTGAATTAATAATTATAGATAAAGTGATAATTAGTAAATATCCATAAGTGTGAATTAATGATTAAGTATAAAGATTTTGGATTAAGAAATGATGCAGTAATGTCATTTGAGTAAAAGTACGGTGTAAATCAAACTGGTTTGTTAGCAATAATATTGATAGTAAATGTTATAAGTGTAGTTAAGTTGATAAGTAGTTAAATTGAATTGAGATTGATAATTTAATACTTACAATTTGAGAATTGCTTATAAAACGTAGTGAGATGTCAGATTTTAGTAATGACTGAAATTGAGATTGTTATGATACCTAAATGAAATTTATGAAAAATTGAATGAGTGTAATACCGAAATACCTTGATTTGAGTTATTTGTAAGCCTTAAATAGAATTTATAGTAAGAATGCTGGTAATGGATTGAGTAAATTGTGATATTATTGTAAGATATGCTACATTGAGTAAACATTGTGAGATTAATAGTAATATAGCAAATATGAAGTAAATGTATGTATGAGCAGCAAATGATCATGAATAGTGTATATTGTAAGATGCAGATGAATTGAGTGGAAGTAGCTATGCATGATAAGAAGTCATGTATAATGTAAATGGATATATGTGATAAGCGAATGGCAAGATAATGTGAAAGGTAATTGAGTATAGGCCTAATGGCGATTAATTGAATGTGAAAGTAATTGATGTTTCAAGCGAATGATGTCATGAAATTGTAGCATAATAGTGAATGATGATTATATGAGTGATATGATGACTGATAAGGCATGTGAAGATGTGAAGTAGTAATGGTAAGTAACGGCATTATGAAGTGACAGTTATATAGTAGTATGCTTGTATTGAAATCGAGTATATATGCAAAGCAATAGAAATTGTATATGTATAGAGCTTAATGATGTGTAATGGAGTTGTAATAGATTAATGATACAAGTGAATTGATACTAAAGGATAATGTGAAGACTAATGAGACATATCATAATTGAAAGTGTAATAAGTGGTAAGCGAATTGTATGTGAAATGAGTAAAGTGTATGATAGTGATTAAGGCATGATGTCATAATGATGTGATATATATGTGATAAGAGTATGCAGAATATCTGGATATTAGTAATTTGATTTATGATTAATATTAGAATGATATTTATACATGTGCCATATAATTTAAATGTAGATGTTTGATATAGTAGGTATGTAAAGTATTGTAGAGTAAGTGCTATATTGATAAGTTGATGATTAGTATTATGTAATAGTGTTATGAATTAATGATGTGTAAGCTTTGTAATTAGTATGTATGTGTATTTAAGTTGTTAGTTTGTGATCAAAGGTCGTATTATGAGTCGAAGAATTAATAACTGAAGATTTGGTAAATTGAATGCATGTTAGGTACTTTTTATGAAGTTTGACTAAGCTTATGAATTAGTGCATAATGCTATTAACTTATGAGTTAAGTTGGTGATGATATATAGTGATAAGACTTGTATTGCTAATTACTAATGCATTAAAGTTTGTTTTATGATCTATTAATAGTATGTTACGTGATCTACTGATTGTGATTGAATAATGCAATGAAATTGTGAAATTATGTATTTGAAAGATGGCTTTAGAAATGTATTAGGTCATGATATTGTAGAGTTATATTTGGTAAGGCAATTTGACGTAAGCTTTATATTGAATAATATGTAGTAATTATCAAGTAGATGAATACTATAGTATTGAGTTTATAAATAGTAATAGTAGAACATTATAGAGATTAAGTATCGTAGTTGAATAGGTTCAGTATGGATGATTAATTGAATCGTTTAATTAAATCGATTTATGAAAGGACTAAGTTATGGATTATCATAGAATGTATTTAAGATTAGACGATATTAGGTGATATGAAGATTTGATCCTGTTTGACTTAATAGTCATCTTTAGCGTGAATCATGGTATTGATACTGTAGAGATATCATTATTGTTATCAGAAAGATTCATTATATCGTACTATGGAATATCAGAATTCATATGTAATGTAATGTATAATTTGATAATGAAATATGTAGTTTACGAACAAATCTGAATTCAGTGTGAAAGCATTGAGATTCTAGTTCATATGAAAGTAGTGAATGTATAAATGTGATAAGTCCCGAAGGGCATTTGTGTCAAGATTATATCCGGGTTAAAACCCCGCAGCTTTATGCGAGAACATTATCCCGATTAATGTCCGTAGGCTTCGTGTTCGTACTATATCCGAGCTTTAAAGACCTCATGCTAAATGCTAGGATTCAAGTAAGACTTTGATATTGAGTATCTGCATTAAGTTACTATCAAATAAGTATTATGTATTTAAGATGTTCAGTACGACATTACTTACTCATCGGTGGAGTGATTTCGAGGTGAATTATCAAGATCAAAGAGGTAGGTAAATGTGATTAATATTATAACTCCAAATATGAGAATGATCTAATTGGTAATGGTATGTTTGTATAATAAAGTATGTGATGAAATATTCTTATGTATTAGTGCATATTCTGCCCAAAAGCCTTGTGATTTGAGTATGGGTTGGGTCGAGCTAGATGTGCCAGTACAAGGTAAGGATTATGATTTGTAAGCTTACGTATTCGTGATAGGGAATATGTTTGGTTCTTTATGTGCCTATGGTAATTTAGTACTTGTCATGTTGAAATACTTAAAAATATGGATGTGATTATGAACAAGTGGAAAGGATTATTGAAAGTTGAAAATCGATGAAGAATGTGCTTTGGAAATATTTGACCATCTAGGTCATTATTATTCGAAAGTATATATGTGACAGCCAAGTGTTGCGTTTAATCATATTATAGTTCGAGATGAAGCTCTAGATTAACTTCATCGAACAGTTGAAATGAATGACCAATGATAGTGATTGAGAACACTTTGTTTTGCTTAAAACTTACTAAGCATTAAATGCTTACTCCGCTTCTTTGATTCTGCTTTATAGATTTTGGTTTGTCACCTATCGGACTCGGGACTTTTTTGGAAGTCGAAGTCTCCCACACTATCAAAGCCCCCTTTTGGTACAATTTTGGTTGAGCTTTGAAATGGCATGTATAGGACTACCCCTTTTTGTTGTGGGTCATAGACCCCTTTGGATTTGTATAATTTTGGATAGCCATGCGAAAATGGCTTATATATGTTTTGAGCATAATGTTATAATCATATGGTATGGAATGGTTAATCACTATCATAAATTGTGCTATTTATGCTAAAAGGGCTAGATGGATCATGGAAACTATGAAGTTGGTAAAGTCTACCTTAAAGGTAGGTGCTGACAGCAGCAGTGATGTAGATTTGAAAAATCAATAAAAATAGTAGGAATGGAATTAAATAGTGAATAAATTATGTAATCGAACCTTGATGAAGCTATTTTCATAGGAAAGTAATAAAAAGATCATATGAATAGTATGTTAAGAGATATTTAAGTTTTCGTGAGACAGGGCCAGAACGGTTTCTGGATTCCCTGTTCCGACTTTGGAAATTCATTGTAAATTAACCAGAGACATTCAGGAGTCATGCCATATATTTATAGATTCCTATTTGAGTCTAGTTTCTATAGAAAAAATGGCATCAGTATTGAAGCCCTGTACAGGGAGATATCCAAGTTGTAATGCGCGAAGGTCAGTGTAGTCGATCCCTGTAACATGGGAGACTTTAACTAATAAACTGTACTAATTGGCCCAACCAAAAATTCTATAAAAAAATTTGTAGATGCATATATGAGTCTAGTTTCAGGGAAAAATCACGAAACTGTTTTTCTAGTTGTGGAACTCAAGATATGATTTTTAAGGTGATAGTGACGCAGTTAGCCAGCTCGTCTGGAAATTTAAAATGGACCGTGCAAATAAGTGATTTAAGTCTGCGAACCCCTCGTGTCTGACTCCGGCAACGGTCTCGGGCACAGCGTGTTACAGAAATGATATTTGAAATGTGAACTATCTGAGTGTGACAGTTATGACTGGACAGATTTAGCAGTCTCTTTTGAGATGTTCTATGTGTTTACCCATTCTCAGAAATATTTCTATGGCTATTGATCTTCTGAAGAAATTCTTGTTATATGGGAATGTCTTCTAATTCTGGTGTTGGATGAAAGCATTGGTAGTCTGACTGGTTTATAATTTATATTGCTCTATTTCATTGGGTATTCTATTTCATTTCGTCTGATAATAATTGATGAGAGAATTCGTAAGATATTATGTTTCTGTTTCTTCTACTTGATGCTTCATCTGATATATATGTATGGGAAGATATATTGTTCTTGTTATATTTGATTCCAGTGGGATTAAATGATGTTTTCTTTTGGACTTTCTTTCTTTGAAGAATTATCGGGGTATTCTGTATTTTCTCTATGAGTTTGGTTTTCGATTCTCCCGAGATAGTATCATATCTTGGGTTTCTTTATCCTGGATCTCTTTATTCTGGATTTCTTTATTCTGGGTTTCTCTATCTTGGATTTCTTTATTCGGTTTTCTTGTTATCTTTGTTCCATAATTTGTCAATTAAGACTCATGTTCGAAGTGCGTTCTTCAGCTCGTGATAATCATGTCAAATATGACTATACTTCTAATTTGATCTTGGTAATGTGGTGATTTTAGTATTGGGATTTTTTTCTAATTTCTGTGTAAGGATTTGACATCAGTAAAGGCATAAGTGATAAAAGTGCGAGTTTCAGTCGGTATGGTGAATTATTTATTTGAAAGATTTCATGTGACAATTATGTCAGGATTATTTTTCTCAAGTCTGATAATAGAATTTCATTTTGTACAGATAAAAGAGTAAATAGTCTGAACGAGAAGTGTATATTTATTAGAAAGAGTTGGATATTAGTTAAAATCACTACGAATGATAAGGTTTTCGTCTTCTGAAAGCTGAAAAGTTTATTACATGTTGAAAAAGTTTGGATAGATGAGAATATTGGTAACTCAAGCGCCCGAACTAGACTAGTCTACATTGAGTAAAGACTTCGACTTTCAAGAATGTAATCGTTGTATGAATTGTGATGTGTTTCAAGACAGTGAGGTAATGTGATAGTTTAGAGCATTCGATGTTACATAAAATCTGAGTTGTTAAAGAGGTTAAAACCGAGCATTGGGATCTATCAAAATTATCCTTGCCAGTGTTGATATTGGGATGGAAATGAGAAGGATTATTCTTGAGGCCATATCAGAAATATTTCCATGGCGGAAAGAGAAAAATGTGATGTATCCTATTGTTAAATGTTTGGCGAGATCTATAAATCATATATGTATTGAATAAATTCCTACTCATCAGATTCATGGAATTTCAGGTCTCTTTGATTGTTGGAATTCTTGGAATTCCGGTCTCCATTAAATCAAGTTGAGATCTGGGTTTTATGTCATGATATCATGGGAAACTGAGAAGGGTTGAAAATTTAAGAACAGTTGAGAGTTGAGACTGTAAGCTTTCAGATCATATGAGAAATTAAAGAGATGTATTGGAGGTACAGCCTAAGTGAAAGTTCTTCGGCACTGAATATGAAATTGAGGAATCTAACTGAAGACCACTTTTCTGGTAAGATTTTCGGGGACGAAAATCCCTAAAGGGGGGAGAGTTGTAATATCTTGATTTTGGGCCTAGTCGGAATAGTGGTTTTGTGACCACAAAATTCGAGATAGAAATAATTATTTTATGATTATTTTAAGGTCTATGATATGATTGCATGATTGTGTGAAAATTTCGTGAAGAAATTTTATGCATAAAGTGCTTAAATTGAAATTAGGGACTAAATCGAATAATTTGCAAAACTTGCATTCTAGAAGTTTCTAGTATGAAATTGTTTTAAATATTAATTAGGAGGTCTTAAATAGAAATTTTACCAATTTCTAAGTCTATGGACAAAAATTGGACATGGATGGAATTTTTGGAAAGTTTAGTAGTAAGGGCATTTTGGTCATTTAGGGTAAAATGAATTAAAATACAAAATTAAAAGCCAATTTTGCTCATCTTCAACCCCATGGCCGAATATAGCAAGGAGAAACCATGGCTATGGTTTTCAAGCTTCCAAGCTCGATTGCAAGTCCGTTCTAGCCTCGCTTTTAATGATTTTACATTTTGGAGTCCCAGAGTTCGATTAAGCTTATGCTAGCAATAATTCAACCTAAGGTTCATATTTGGAAAAATACCCATAGGTGAAATTTGTGTATTTTGGTGTTTTATGATAGAATATGAGGTTTTAAATTATGTTAGACAACTTGTGCTACTCGGTTTTAAGCGAAAACTAGCAAAAGGGCTTAATCGGTAAAAATACCTAATAGTCATAAGTACATGTTAGAGTGAGAATTTGATGTTGGCATAGAAGGGAAAAATGATCAGCATGTCATAAAACATAAGAAAATAGGCTGAAGATTAATTTAGGAGCTTTGGGGCAAAAGTGTAAATATGCAAAAGTTTAGGGGCAAAACTATAATTTTTCCAAAATATGATTTTGGGTCAATTTGAATAATGTGAGTCCTAATTAGACTATATTTTAAATGATAGAGCAAGGAAAACTAAAATTCGGGCTAAAATGGGGAAAATACCAAGTTGTGGACGAAATGGTAAAAGTAGCCATTTTCGCATACGAGGTAAGTTCATGTGTAAATGTAGTAACATAATTGTCATTTTAAGCAATTTAATGTTGTTTATATGATATGATGCTGATTATTATCATGAAATATTATGCTTTGTGGTTATTGTTGAATAATATGTAATTATGTGAATTACTTGATGAGTATGAACTATCACCGAAGTATCAATTTCGATATTCCGTGGAAGATGGCAAAGATGTGTGATCGAGGAAAACGCCCGTTTGAACCTTAGGAATAGATTAGGATACAAGTGACATGTCACTAGGATATTTGGGCATCCAAACTCATTGAGTTGAGTCCGAGTTCACTTATGGATGCGAATGTCCGAACTCGTTGAGTTGAGTCCGAGTTCGAGAGATGTAACTAGGCATCCGAGCTCGTTGACTTGAGTCCGAGTTCACTTATAGATGCGAACGCCCGAGCTCGTTGAGTTGAGTCCGAGTTCACTTATGGGCGGGTTACATGGTAGCTTGGCTACATATGTGGCACTTATGTGCAAACTTTTCATGTATCCGAATTATATTCTGATGTGTTCAACGGGTAAAATTCTACTCAAATGGAGGAATACTCGAGATGAAAGGGACATATTGGTAAGTGTTGTGAAATGAATACTTTGAACAAGTATGTACTTAACCCTCGGGTTGAAAACTCGATATAACAACAATATGGTAAGATGATAAATGAAAATGTGATATGAATGTCTCGGTGATGATTATGCAAATGATGTTTTATGTTTGCTTATATAGTTGTGTTACTTGCTATTTGCATGTGAGCTTACTAAGCATTTATTCTTACTTCCTCCTTTTCTTTCCTTGTACTGTTGACAAGCCAGCTCGGAAATCGGGAACGGTCGGAGGCATGCTCACACTATATCCGTATACCATCTTGGCATAATGGCTTGTATATTTTGAGTATGGCATGTATAGCATTATAATCATTTTGTATATATGGTCTTATGATATGGTTATTGAGTGGTATGGAAATGCTTGGTAATGATTAGCCATTGGAATGGCTAATCATGATCATATTTGGTGTTATGTATGCTAAATTGCTAGCTAATCCATGGAAACCATGAAATAGGTAAAATTTACCATAAAATAGATTCAGATAGCAACAGTGATGTGAGTTTGAAAAATCATTAAAAATAGTAGAGATACAATTAGATGATGAATAAAATATGGAATTTAATAATTATGAGTCTATTTTCATATGGATTGAACAAAACAGGTATATGAATTACATTTTATGAGATGTTTAAATTTTTGTGAAACAGGGCCAGAGCGATTTCTGGATCCCCTGTTCTGACTTTGTAAATTCACCATAAATTTTTAAAATATAATTAGAAGTCATGATTTATATTTACAGATTCCTTATTGAGTCTAGTTTTATTAGAAATAAACGGCATAGTCATTGAAACTCTGTACAGGGAGATATCTGATTCATAATACACAGAGGTCAGAGCAGTTGAACCCTGAAACAGGGGAGACTTTAACTAATAAACTGTACTAATTGGCTTGACCAAAAATTCTAGAAAGAAATTAGTAAATATATATATGAGTCTAGTTTCAGGGAAAATTTACGGAATTGGATTTCGAGTTTCGTAACTCGATATATGAATTTTTAAGCGACTATGACGTAGATTGTTAGCTTGACTGAAAATTTTAAAAATAAATTGTTTGAGCTGTTTAAGTAATGAATTAAGTCTGTTAACACCTCGTGTTCGACTCCGGCGACGGTCTCGGGTACGGGGCGTTACATGGTCTTACATGATTTCTTTGCCTTATAAAACTTACCAATGCCACGCTTTGGCATGGTCTTACTTGGTATCCTTAAACCCTAATGTCATGAGATTTGTAGCCTACACATTCCTAAGGTTCAACCGGGACTTTTAAATATCATTTCTCTGTCAATTCTTGCTTGAATCATCAAGGAATAAATTTACAAAATAAATATATAAATGCTGAAAAATAACATTATTAATTATAAATAATAAAACATTGCATTTATTTACCGTAAACTTACCTCGGTATAAAATACGATCAAATATTTTGATTTAGTCCTCAACCTTTTTCTTTCCTCGGTCTAACCCCGAATTTCATTCTTCTTGATCTATAATAGCAAATTTAACTTATTTAATATTCACATTTATCGAAACAGTTTTTAACTCTAACTTTGGCAAAATTATGATTTTGCCCCTAAACTTTTGCATTTTACACTTTTGCCCCAAGGCTCAGAAATGAAACTTTATCCTTAATTCTTATGTTTTATGACATGCTTATCATTTTTTTACCTATGGCAACATCAAATTACCACTCTAACATGTACTTATGACCATTAGGTATTTTTACCGATTATGTCATTTTACTCGTTTTCGCTTAAAATCGCTTAGCTCAAGTCTTTAACATAATTTCAAGCTTCATATTCTACCATAAAACATCAAAATAAACACATTTCACCTATGGGTATTTTTCCAAATATGAACCCTAGGTTAAATTATTGCTAGAATAAGCTAAATCAAGTTACCGGGACTTCAAAAATATAAAGAACATTAAAAACAGGGCTTGGAACCACTTACTATGAAGCTTGGAAGCTTGACAAAACCCTAGCTATGAAGAACCCTTGAAATTTCAGCCTAATGAAGAAGATTGGCACATTTTGTCATCTTTTTCCTTTTTTTAATCTTTTAATTACCAAATGACTAAAATACCCTTCATTAAAACTTTAGTTATTTTTATCTATGTATGTCCATTTTTGTCCATGAAAACCTAATGGTATAGTTGCCATTTAAGGACCTCTACTTCAATTATACTCTTCAATTTAATCCTTTAGCATCTAAAACTCATATTTATCAACTTTTGCAATTAAGCCCTAGTAGGCAAATTAAGCATGCTATCTATAAAATTTTTCATCGATACTCTAACACATGTATCTAATCACTCGGTAAATTATAAAAATTAATCGAAATAAACTTTTTTATCTCAGATTCGTGGTTTCGCAACCACTGTTCCGTTTAGGCCCTATTTTGGGATGTTACAGGAGAAAAGTTATTGGACTGAAATGTAAAGACAAGAATATTCTTTGGGTTGGTGTAACACCCCTAACCGGTATCCATCACCGGACTAGGGTTATGAGGCATTACTGGACACATCAGAACATTTCGTAATCACTTTAAAATCAAAACATCATCATATTATAATGAAACATAAACATTAAGTTCCTTTCTTAGGTTAATGAGACCATAAACATGTTAGTAAGAGGTCGGGACTAGACCGAACACATTCACAAATTTCAATACTTAGAAAATTTTTCCATTCTGTTGAGGTCACACGCCCGTGTAACCAGGCCGCCTCAAAATAGAGTTTACATACTAACTTTCCCCTAAGGCCAACAGACACGCCCGTGTGCTATGGCCGTGTGGCACAATGCAGGCTTGGTTTAAGTCAAATTGCCACCCCTTTTTAGGTCAACCTACAAGCATGGAAACAAGCATATATGAACAATCCAATCAACCAATTTTTCATGCTAAAACACATATCACTCATACCATAATATTATCAACCATTTATATACTTATAAACCTTACCTATTTATAATGAACATAATGTAAGATTATATCAAATTATCATACAATCTCATTCCAAAAACTCACCACACTTACCATTTTCTTTATCCAACTAAGCATACTACAATTTCAAATTAACATCACATATCATAAACCATTATCAACTATGAGTTCAAACACAAATTAGCCAATTCACATGGCTAAATATATATACATCACAAAACATACTTCCACAACTACTAGCCTATACATGCCATACTTCAAATATATATATTCAAAAATACCAAAATGAAGTTCGATAGTGTGCTGCTGGTCCTAGAAGATCCCCGAGCTTGTAGTAGCTACGATATCTACAAAACAATTCAAACACACTATACAGTAAGCTTTCAAAAGCTTAGTAAGCTCGTACTCAAATCATCAAAATTATATGAAATATATGAGTATTTGCACAATGTCAATCCATAAGATCATATCAACTTAATGAAATTCACATACATAATATCATCTACCACTTAGGTATCATACATACCTGGATCTTCCCGTACTTATTCACTTTCATACTTACCTCTTGTTGAATATTATAAGACTTTCCATAGCTTATTCATATTTTAAACATCCGCACAAATAGTGCTATAAGGTTAGCCAAAGCTAGAATATTTCTGCACACTTAGTGCCATCTCAAATAGCCGAGACTAAGTCGGTATTGCACACTTAGTGCCTCAAGTAGCCGAAGCTAGTTTAAATCGCACACTTAGTGCTAAAGCTTTCGATTCATCATCATATACATTCAGCTCAATTATTTAAACATCTACATATAATCAAAATAGAAATATGTGCTTATAATACCATGTTCTACATACGAATTTACCTCGTACTCGAAGTTGTCGACTTGAACGTTTATTCTACAATCTTCGACTTCCCTCGGTCTAAATTTGAATTCCTCTTTTCTTGATCTAAATGTATTCAAAATTAACCCTTTTATTCACCAAATCATTCAAAACAATCCATATGCACACAATTAGGGCATTTTGCAAAATAGCCCTCACATTTTCACATTTCGACACTTTAGTCCCTAATTCACAAAATCACAAATTACACAAAATTTGCTTGTACACAAGCCTAGCCAAATTCTCATAGCTCTGATACAAATCCATACACTTCATTTATTTCACATTTTAGTCTCGCAAAATAACATTTTTACAATTTAGCTCAAAATACTCAATTTCATTAAAAATCCAAAGACAAAACATATTAATCACATACCAAGCTTCCATAATTCATTATTTAACAACAAAAAAATAACATATTCAACAACTTCATCTCATGAACACATCATCAATTCCATAAATTATGACATGGGCTTGATAGTAGACTAAGCAACAATCTCAAAAACATAAAAATCATCAAAAACCAAAACTAAAACATATCTTAATTCAAGCTCAAAGTGTCGAAACCCTAGCTTGCATTCTTTCTTCTTTTTCTTTTCTAATTTTTGGCCAAAGATGAACATAATGGCATATTTTTAAGTTTTGTTTTATTAAACATACTTTAATTCATGTTTTACCAATTTACCCTTGCTTTATAACATTAATAATTCATAAAATCATGACTAACTTTGTCCATGCAATATTCCAAGGGTCCATTTACAACCTAAGGACCTTACAATTATAAAGACATGGCAATTTGGCACTTTAGCATCTAGCACACAACTTTTACATTCTACGCGATTAAGTCCTTTTTGACAATTAAACACACAAACAGTTAAATCTTCACACGAGACTTTCACACATGTAAATTCACTTATAATAGGAACAGAAAATAATATTAAAATATTTTTCTAACTCAGATATGTGGTCTCAAAACCACTATTCCGACTGGGGTCAAAACCAAACTGGTACAGTTGGGCCAGGTGAATCGAATAAATTACCCTTGATAATATCATCGTCGATTGTTGAGAAATATTTAAGAAAAGGATATGAGGCTTATGTAGCTTTCATGCTAAATACCCAAGTGTCTGAGTTGAAGATTGAATCGGTACCAGTGGTTTCTAAGTTTATAGATGTGTTTTTAGAAGAATTACTCGGGCTACCTCCAATGAGGGAAGTCAAGTTTGGAATCGAGATGGTACCGGGCACGGCACCCATTTCTATTGCTCCATATAGGATGGCTCTGACTGAATTAAAGGAGTTAAAGGATCATCTTCAGGAATTGACGGATAAAGGTTTCGCGAGACTTAGTTATTCACCATGGGGCGCACCAGTGTTATTTGTGAAAAAGAAATACGGTTCGATAAGGCTATGTATTGACTACCGCCAACTAAACAAGGTGATGATAAAGAATAAATATCCTCTACCAATGATCGATGATTTGCTTGATCAATTGAAGGGAGCCACGGTGTTCTCCAAGCTTGATCTGAGATCTGGCAATTATCAGTTAAGGGTTAAAGAGCAAGTTGTACCAAAGACTGCGTTTCGAACGAGATATGGGCTTTATGAGTTCCTTATCATGCCCTTTGGTTTGACTAATTCTCTGACGATATTTATGGATTTGATGAACCGTATTTTTTGGCCGTATTTGGATAAGTTCGTGGTGGTCTTTATTGACGACATACTGATTTACTCGTGTGATGAGAATGAACATGCGAAGCATTTGAGAACTGTGTTGCAAACCTTGAGAGACAAAAAGTTGTATGCCAAGTTCAACAAAAGTGAATTTTGGCTTAAGGAGGTCGGATTTCTTGGACACATTGTATCGAGTGATGGGATTAGAGTTAATCCAAACAAAATCTCGGCTATTGTTGAATGGAAACCACCGAAGAATGTGACAGAAGTTCGAAGCTTTTTAGGTTTGGCTGGGTACTATAGGTGGTTTGTAAATGGATTTTCTATGATAACTATTCTTATGACAAGACTACTGCAAAAAGATGTCAAGTTTGAATGGACAGAAAAGTGCCAATAGAGTTTCGAACAATTAAAGGCTTTGTTGAACGAAGCCCAGTGTTAGTACAAGCAGAGTCGGGTAAAGAATTTGTGATTTATAGCGACGCCTCCTTGAATGGTTTGGGGTGCGTGCTAATGTAAGAAGGCAAGGTTATCGCTTATGCCTCAAGACAACTAAAGCCACATGAGAAACATTACCCGGCACACGATTTAGAGTTGACTGCCATCGTGTTCAAATTGAAGATTTGGAGGCACCATTTGTATGGTGAGAAATGCCGAGTATTTACTGATCACAAAAGGCTCAAGTATTTAATGACGCAGAAGGAATTGAATCTACGGCAACGAAAATGGCTAGAACTAATAAAGGATTATGAGCTGATAATTGACTATCACCCGGGAAAGGCGAATGTAGTCACTGACGATTTTAGTAGAAAATCATTGACTGTATCTAATGATGGTTTGATTCTAGCAGAGTTGAGAGTCAGGCCGACATTTGTACAATAGATCTGCAAAGCTTAAAAAGGTGATAAAGAGTTACAATCTAAGTTGGCTCAGTGTGAGATGAAAAATAAATCTGAGTTTCATGTTGGTGTCGATGGGTGTTTGATGTTCAAAGATAGAGTTTGTGTACCCAAGAACAACGAATTGATTCAGAAGATTTTAGAGGAAGCACATAGCGCGTATTTGTCCGTCCACCCAAGTAGTGTGAAAATGTGTAACGGCCTAAAGAAAATGTATTAGTAGTCGGGGATGAAAAGAGACATTTCAGAATTCGTTTCCAAATGTCTTGTGTGTCATCAAGTGAAGGCTGAACACCAAGTACCTTCAGTTTTACTTCAGCCTATCACGGTCCCCAAGTGGAAGTGGGATCGGATTAATATGGATTTTGTGATGGGTTTGTCGATAACACCAAAGAAAAAGGATGTTGTTTGGGTTATTGTTGATAGGCTAACAAAGTCGGCACATTTTATACTAGTGCATACCAATTACTCTCTCGAGAAACTGGCCGACTTGTACGTTTCTGAGATTGTGAGGCTGCATGGAGTGCCTTTGTCGATTATTTCGAATAGAGACCTTAGATTTACGTCGAGGTTTTGGAAAAAGCTACAAAAGGCATTGGGGACAAAGTTGAGTTTTAGCAAGACATTTCACCCGCAAACTAACGGGCAGTCGAAAAGAGTGATTCAAATTTTAGAAGACAAGTTGCGGTGTTGTGTTCTCGCGTTTCAAGGTAGTTGGGAAAGGTACTTGCCATTGGTTTAATTCACCTACAACAACAGTTATCAGACAAGTCTGAAAATGGTGCCTTATGAAGCTTTGTATGGGAAAAAGTGTCGAACACCCTTATATTGGACTGAGCTCAGAGAGAGTCAGATTCACGAGGTCGATTTAATCAAAGAGACTAAAGAGAAATTTAAAGTGATTCGTAACTACTTGAAGGCCGCCTCAGATAGACAGAAATCCTACACGAATTTGAAACGAAAGGAAATTGAGTGTCAAGTCAGAAATAAGGTAATTTTGAAAGTATCCCCGTGGAGGAAAGTCCTTAGATTTGGTAGAAGAGGCAAGTTAAGTCCTCGTTTCATAGGACCTTATGAGGTTATCAAAAGCGTAGGACCGGTTGCCTATCGATTGGCTTTGCCACCAGAGTTGGAAAAGATTCACGACGTGTTTCATGTATCCATGCTACACCGCTATAGTTGAGACCCTTCTCATGTGATTGTGCCAACAGAGGTTGAGATTTATCCGGACATGACTTATGGCGAAGAGCCGGTCAAGATTTTGGCTCGGGAGGTAAAACAGTTAAGAAATAAGAGTATTGCACTCGTGAAAGTTTTGTGGCATAGACATGGAGTCGAGGAAGCCACATGGGAACTCGAGGAGACTATGAGAGATCAGTACCCAAACTTATTCGCCGGTAAGATTTTCGAGGACGAAAATCCCTAAGGGGGAGAAATGTAACAACCTGATTTAGGGCCTAGTCAGAATAGTGGTCTCAGGACCACAAATCTGGAGTCAATTAAATTATTTTATAATTATTTAGATATTATAGCACGTTTTTAAGAGTGTAGGAAAAATTTGGTGAGTTAATTGTGACATTTGTGAGCCCAATTGTGAAGAAGGACTAAATCGCATATAATGCAAAAGTCCTATTTTGAAAGCTAAAAGTGCCAAATAGCTAGAGAAACTAAATTGGGGGTCTTTAAAGGGAAATTAGACCTTTTATGGTGGCATGTCCGGCCATAGGAGACAAACTTGGTCACAAATTTTAAATTTGGTGGGTTTGATGGCTAAATTGATTAAAATAGAAATAAAATAAGGGAAATATAATAGCACCTTCTTATCCTCTTCTCTACCACCAAAATTTTTAACAAAGAAATGGGGCTTTAAGAGCTTGAAATTTTAGCAACTTTAAGTCTTCACAAGTAAGTGATTTTAATGGCTTTTTTGAATATTTTTGTACTTTTGAGACCCTTAAAGCATCAACTTTCAAATGAGGTACTATTTTGCAAAATGATCAATAGTGTAGGGCTTTGCCATGAAAGGATTTGTAACGTTTGCTGAGTTTTTATGGAATAAAATAAGTCTTGGGTGTGTTATGAACAACTTTTGTTAAAGGTGTTAGCATGAAAACCCTAAAAGGACTATATTGTGTATAAGTTGTAAAATAGATGTCAAGTATGTGAAATAGTGGGAATTTCAAGTTGCTATAAGAGTAAAAAGGATTTTACTAGGCTTAAAATATGAAGAAATTAGATAAAAATAGATTTTCGGGCCTAGGGGTAAATTGGTCATTTTGTTAAAGTCTAGGGGTAAAATGGTCATTTTACCAAAGATATGAATTTTCGATTTCTTAATTTTATTTAAGTGCATTTTGCAATTATAGATCAAGAATCAACAAATCCAAACATAAGCCGGGGGAAGGTCAAGCAAATCGATTAAATCGTCTAGTCGTCACATTTTTCTAATCCGAGGTAAGTTGTATGTAAATAGTACAACTACAATGTTAATGTATGTGTTGAGTTGTACTTGAATTTAATATAGGATGAATTGCTTGATTGTGGAATTGGGAAAGCATGATGGTAATAAAGATAGTAGAGTTCCTGTTTGAACCTAGAAAATAAATCGGATATCCATGCCATGACGTTTGGGCCACATTATGAGAGCAAGTGTAAGACCATGTCTGGGACATGGCATCGGCATTGAGACGAGTGCTAATGTAAGACATGTCTGGGACATGGATCAGCCTCGAGACGTAAGCTAGTGTAAGACATGTCTGGGACACGTATCGACTACTAGATGTGTCGGTGTAAGACCCTGTCTGGGACATGGCATCGGCACAGATATGCGAGAGCTTGGGGAAGACCATGTCTGGGACATGGCATCAGCACCTGCACCCATGTTTGAGGCTAAATGAGTATCTGATAATGTTCCAAATGGTTCAACAGTGAATGTATGATTTTAAGTTAACAAGGAAAGTATAACCGTGTTGTGAGTGGTACAGGTACCTATATGTTATGTATGAAATGTGAGCTCAATATATGCTATGTGAGGTGTATTGGAAATTGATGAGTAAGTTTGGCTTATGCCACTTGTGTATTATGATAATTATTGATGGATGATAAAGTTATGTTGTATATTTATTTATGTGCAATTTACTAAGCTTTATGCTTACTCCCTCTCATTTTCATTTTCTTATAGTTCCACCTATCTAGCTCAAGGATCAATAGGAATCAAAGACATCAATCACACTATCAATCAAAGCATTCTGTATAGTTTGATTTATATTTTTTAATATGGCATGTATAGGGAACTAGACTTTTGATTTGTGTCATTTTCAATTAGGCCAAATGTGTTGGCTTGGGATAAATCTCTCATTTTGTATTAAGCCTTGAATGATGGTTAATATTCATTTTGATTTATATACAAAGATGTTATCTTCGTAGATGAGTAGAATGTGGTTTATTGTGGCTGATTTGGTTGCATGAGATAGCCTTGTATTGGCTTTGGTTGCTAATGTGTAAGTTGTGTAAGTAAGGGTGGCAAGGAGGCTTGGTAAATAGCCTTAAATTGTCCACACAGGTAGACACACAGGCATGTGCCTAGGCTGTGTGTGACACACGATCTGCCCTATTGGCATGTGGTCCGACCGTGTGTCTCAGCCGTCTGAGGGACACGACCTAGGACACGGTTGTGTGCCTTGGCTGTGTGTCATTTTAGGGATGCTGATGTCAGAGACAGAATGTCCATGTTTTTGCACATGGGCTAAGACACGGGCGTGTCATGGCTGTGTGAAGGACACAGTCCAAGCACATGGCCGTGTGCCAAGCCGTGTGAAAACCCCTATAGGTATGCATTTAGAATAAATTCCATATGAGCAGAGGACACTGGTGTGTCCCTATATTGCTTTGGCCATGTGAGCCACACGGGCCATCACACGACCATGTCGAAATGGCCACACGAGCGTGTTACCCTTCCACACGGGCATGTGCCTTATTTCAAAGTCAAATTTTCTATAGATGGTTTAAGGACCCAGGTTGATCTCGAATAGTTTTCAATGGTCGATTTGGGGCTCGTAGGCTCATAATAAGAAGTTTAAAGTAGAAATTAAAAAAGTATTAACTTGGACCAAGTCTTGGTGACTTGTGGACATTTTGGTGCATGAGATCGAGTTAGGTAATACCTCATACTCCACTCCGACGTGGGCTATGGGTATGGGGTGTTACACAACTTACTTGGGGTCAAATCTAAGAATTTTCTTCCACGTTGACACTTTCAGAAACACTTTGTCACCAACCTAATATTCAATATCCTTTCATTTCAAATCTCCGTACGATTTCTGTCAATTCGAAGCTGCTTTCAAACAATCATGAATCGCTTTCACTTTTTCTTTAGTTTCTCTAACCAAATAAACTCCGTAAATCTTTTTCTCACTAAGCTCAGTCTAGTACAACGGAGTTCGACACTTGCGGCCATACAATCTTCATTCGGTGCCATCTTTATACTCGATTGATAACTGTTGTTATAAGCAAATTCGACTAACGGTAGGTATTTCTCCCAACTACCTTCAAACTCTAAAACACAACAGTGAGGTATATCTTCGAGAATTTGAATCACTCTCTCAATTTGACCGTCGGTTTGCAGATTGAACGCAATACTAAAATTCAACTTTGTACCGAACACTTCTTTCAATTTCTTCCAAAATCGGGACGTAAACCTCGAACCTCTATCCAAAATAATAGAAATATGCACCCCGTGCAATCTAACAATCTCAGCAATGTACAATTCAGCTGGCTTATCAAGTGAATAATCAGTACATACCAGAATAAAATTAGCTGATTTTGTCAATCTATCAACAACAACCCATATGGCATTTTTCTTCTTCGGAGTCAAAGGTAACCCCGAAACGAAATCCATCATAACTCTATCCCATTTCCACTTGGGTATAGTCACAGGCTGAAGTAAACCCAAAGGTACTTGATGTTCGGCCTTTACTTGTTGACAAATCAAACATCTCGATATTAATTCAAAAATATCTCGTTTCATACCCGACCACCAATACAATTTCTTCAAATCATTATACATCTTCATACTTCCTGGATGAACAGAAAGACAACCACTTTGTGCCTCATGAAGAATTTTCTAAATTAGCTCAGTATCTTTCGGTACACAAATCCTACCTTGGGACATCAAATAATCATCGATCCCAATCTGAAAATCTGGATCACTATTCGATTCACACTGAAATCTCTTAGCTTGCAACTCACCACAGTTTTTAGCTTCACAAATTTGCTCAAGAAATACCGGTCTAGCTTTTAACTCAGCTACAATCGATCCATCATTAGACAAAGTCAGTCGGGTATTCATTACTCTCAAAGCAAACAAAGATTTCTTACTCAAAGCATCGGCGACTACATTCGCCTTCTCAGGATGATAATCGATTACCAACTCATAATCTTTCAACAACTCGAGCCATCTCCATTGTTGCAAATTCAAATCTTTCTGAGTCATCAAATACTTTAAACTCTTGTGATCAATAAATATGTGACACTTCTCACCGAATAAATGGTGTCGCCAAATTTTTAAAGCAAACACAATGGCCTCGGATAATTCCTTTTGTGTGGTTTCAACTGTCTCAAGCGTAAGCTATCACTTTACCCTCTTATATCAACACACAACCAAGACCATTCAGTGATGCGTCGCTAAAAATCACAAACTCTTTTCCCGACTTAGGTTGCACAAATACTGGTACCTCGGCCAACAACGCTTTCAACTATTCAAAACTCTTTTGACATTTCTCAGACCACTCGAATTTCACATTCATAGGTGTAGCAATCATCTAAAATCCCTTAACAAAACGTCGATAATAACCAACCGAACCCAAAAAGCTTCTAACTTTGGATACATTTCTCGGAGGTTTCCAATCAACAATTGCCAAAATCTTACTCGGATCAACCCATATACCTTTCGCTGAGACAATATGTCCCGAAAATCTGACTTCTCAGAGCCAAAACTCACTTTTGCTGAATTTAGCAAATAATTTCTTATCTCTCAAAGTCTACAATACAATTTTTAAATGTTCAGCATGCTTAGACTCATCTCGTGAATAAATCAAAATGTCATCAATAAAAATAACCATAAATTTATCTAAATACGGTCAGAAAATTTGATTCATCAAGTCTATAAAAACTGTAGGAGCATTTGCTAATCCAAATGACATAACAAGAAATTCATAATGCCTATACCTCATTCTGAATGCGGTCTTCGGCATATCTGACTCTTTATCTCTCAACTAATAATAGCCTAATCTCAAGTCTATCTTCGAGAACGCTGTTGTCCCTTTCAACTGGTCGAACAAATATCAACTCTAGGTAAAGGATACTTGTTCTTTATCGTAACCTTATTAAGTTGATGATAATCAATACAAATTCTCATGGATCCGTCTTTCTTCTTGACGAATAACACTGGTGCACCCCAAGGCAAAAAACTCAGTCTTGCAAAACCCTTATCTGTCAACTCTTGAAACTGAGACTTCAATTCTTTTAATTCAGTTCGAGCCATTCTATACGGAGCTATCGATATCAGTGAAGTTCCTGGTACCAAATCAATAGTAAACTCAATCTCTCTAATCGGTGGTAATCAACTCCTCTGGAAACACATCCGGATATTCACAAACTATTAGCACAGATTTAATCTTCAATCCAGACACTACCGTATTTAGTCCATACGCAAGATAAGCTTTACAACCTTTTCTTACATACCTCTAAGCCGACGTCGATGAAATTACAATAGGTAACTCACCCGACTCTTCCGGTCAATCTGAAAATTTTATTATTTTGACATTTCAATTTAATAACCTTTCGTCTACAATTCACTACGACATCATGTAGAATCAACCAATCCATACCAAGAATTACATCGAACTCATCAAATCGTAAAAGCATTAAGTCAGCGGAAAATAGTAAGCCCAAATCGTTAAAGGACAACTCTTGCAAACTTTATCAACTAGAACATATTTGCCTAAGGGTTCGACACTTTAATCGCATACTCAGTAGACTTAACAGGAAAATTCTTACTAGATACCAAATTCATGCAAATATAAGAATGAGTCAATCCAAGATCAATCAATGCAACTAAATTAGTATCATAGAGAGAAAATGTACTAGTGATAACATCAGGGGATGACGCATCTTCGCGGGCACGAATAGCGTAAGTTCTAGCAGGTGCTCTGACCTCTGATCTCGCAGTTAACTCTTTCATCACACCTCTGCTACTGTTCCCACTCCAAGTATTTTTTGGTGGTCTTCCTCTAGTGGCAGTGTTACTTGGCCTTGCATTCTAAAAATTATCTTTCTCAGCCATTTCAGGGCAATCTGGAATGAAGTGATCTGGGGAGCCACATTTAAAGCAAGCTTGATTATTCATCTTACATTCACCGGGATGTCGTCTACCACGGTATTGATGTTCAGGTCTATTAGACCTACCATTACCAGCACTCGCTATTAACGTAGTTTGGGCCTTAGAACCCAAATACTACTTCCCCACGATCTCTGTTGGGATACCCAACTGAAGCATTAGAACGAGTATACATGTAACACCTCTTACCCGTATTCGATGTCAGAACAGAGTACGAGGCATTACCGGACTTAAACACAAGTGAACATTCAAATTGAGACATGAATTTTCACCCAAATCTAAAACTTTTTAAAAACATTCATATCATCCTTTAAATGAGCTTACGAGGCCCAAAACATGCATTAGGAGTAGTTCGGGACTAAACTAAGAACTTTAGAAATTTTTAAAACACTTAGAAAATTTTTCATCAAAACAAGGGTCACATGCTCGTGTGGGTTTGGGACACGCCCATGTGGGTAGGCCGTGTGTTCACACATGCCTATGTCCCTAACCCATGTAATTCTCTATTTATGATGTCATCAATAAGTTGAAGTCACACGGCCAAGTCACACGCCCGTGTGCTTAGTGTAATACCCCGATTTATGGCCTAGTCAAAACAGTGGTCTCGGGCCACAAATCCGAAGTTGGGAAATTATTTTTATTATTATTATGAAGTTATAGTATGATTATATTAGTGCATGAATGTAACACCCCAAACTCGGCCCAGATGTTATGGCCGGATCCGACGTGTCACATTGAAGTTTTTAAGAAAACCCATGCCTCTTTCAACGTCCTTCTTAGTGTTTTAAAAGATAGTCTTTGCTAAGTTAATAAAGTGAATGGAAGCTATGCACCAGGTAGGTATCTGAAACGGAGGAGGTGAGCCATGAAGGCTGCTTAAGTACCAAGCTCTTGATTGGATCCAATCCTAGACATGCCCATAACCATTGCCACACTTTGGTGCTAGGTTAGGTTTTGAGAAAAACGAGTTGGAATTCATTTAAGTAGATATTTTTGATAAACCGATTAATTGTATCGTTGCATTATTTTGAAAACAATTATCATTTTGGAAACACGCCTTAGGTCTAACTCATATTGTTATCAGAAAAATATAGGGTATAAAATAAAATAATCCAAGAAAAATAATTAAAATGGCCTTATTACAACCCAAAACCAAATAATTATACTAATAAGATAAAACTTATAAAGAAATAAATCGGCTACTTATTGCAATTAAAAGAAACAGAAACAGTAGTGTGGCCATCTTCGAGTCCCTCGTAGCTCCAAACCATCTAAGCTTAGGGATTACCTGCACAGTTAGAAACGGGGTGAGTTTACGAAAACTCAGTGTGTAATCCCAATAACAAAAAAACAGTGAAACATAGTATCAGTACAATCTGGGTCAAAGCCCTATTTAATCTTGACATAGACTGGGCTGAAGCCTTTCGTTTAACGGTTACTGGGCCGAAGCCTTTACTGTAAACGGTATGGCCCTTAGGCCCAATTCAATATCACATGTAATGTCAATGGATGTATGCAAGCCCATTTCAATATCACATGAAATACCAATGAATGTATGCAAGCCCATTTGGGGAGACTACTTGACCCACCATCCGCTACTCTCCACCCGTACTAACCAAGCTCTCCATGTAGGGTGTAACAACCCAATTTTCGGGAATTCTGTGAGTGTTGGAAAATTTTAAATTTTGGTGTTCTATCTACTTGGCGTAGATTTAATCAGGTTAGTGGGTCTCTAGAAGGCCCAAGTTTAAGTTAAAATCCGGTAATTTTAGTTAATTTTAATTCTGTAGAAGAAGGGGTTCTAGTTAGCTAGGCTTTAAGGTATTAACTGGGTAAAATAAAACACAAGGAAGCCCGTAGTAAGTTGGCTTGTGGCGTCACTTGGGGGCTTGAGAGGTGGCGTGTGGATGCCCAAGGAGAGCAACGGTTCGAGTCGCAAGGTAAGCAAATTGGTGATATTAATTTTTATGTACAGAAAAGGTAAGCAGTGGAACTAAAGTGAAAGGCTGTCAGGAGAAGATTTAGGAGCTGATAAGAGAGAAGATTTAGGAGCTGATAAGGGAGAGGATTTAGGAGCTGATAAAGGAGAAGATTTAGGAGCTGATCAAGGAGCAGGAGTTGGCCGATCAAGGGCCTCTAGCATGGGAAAATTCGGCTAGGTTAAGTGCTAGTATAAATTTGGCATGAGGAGGGAAAGTTGTGCCGTTTGCCGACCATTCTCCTCTTCTTTCTTTTCTCCTTTTCTCTTCAAATTTTTATTTTTCTTCTTTTCCTCCATAGTAGAATCTCTCTAACCACCTGTGTATCTCCATCTTTTTCTTTAGACGATTCTAAAACCTTCATAGCCATTGCCATAAAAAGCTGAAATCCCGAAAACTATACTTTCTTCTGTGCCGATTTCTCCTAGCCAATTTTATTATCTTTTCCATCATTATTGACCGATTCTCTAGTTCTGTAAACCTCAAGGTTCTGTCGACAAGACCATAGCAAAACCCTCCTATTTCATCTTTCTTTACACAGGTTCAACAAAAGCAGAAAACCCCACTCTCTTAGGGACTTGGCCGAATAGTGAGATCACTGAAGGCTCGACTTTTGTTATCATTTGAGGGCTTAGATCAGCATCAGAATTGAGTAGAAATTAATTGGGATCATTGACCGAAGGAACCGATGGTAAGTCTTTTCAATCTAATCTTTATTTCGTATTTTAGAAAAGCCGAAACCCCTAAAGGTTAGGGAGGCTGTCGATTTGGACTTGTAGCCCTAAGGGGTTGTAATAACAATTTTTCTTGATAATAATGTGATCTAGAGGCTGCTGATCAAGGGCTTGGACAAGTGGAGCAACGGGATCTAAGTTTAGTCGCAAACTTCGACAAAGGTAGGATTGCTAGTGTCTAAGTTGTTATGGCTGAATAAGGTAAGGAGTTATCATGTAGTTCATTTCGGTAGTTAGATTAACGTGGTAGTAATATAAATGTAGGTCGTTCATGCGTAGATCTCGTCAAACAAATTGTCATAAAATAAGTGTGTAACTGACACCCTTTCTTAGTCTAAATCGGCAAAAGCCGAAAAGTTGAAAATCGGTATTTTGTAGATTTGCGAGTGTGCGAATGCTCGTGTGGTAAATCGATTAATGTTTTTGGTAAGCTACAATGTTTGGACTGCAAAGTGCATGATTTCTGTGCCCTCGATATTTTTGGGCTTAATGGGCCAAAATTGGAATAATGGGCCAACGGGCCCAATTCGGTAAGAACCCTTAGTAAGTGATTCTGTTAGTACGTGAAAGGTAGGAATATGCATGAAAAACCCTAAAATAGATAAATTACTGAAATACCTTTAAAAAGTGGAAAATTTACAGTTTTACCCCTAGGAGATAAAGTACCGAAATACCCCTAGGAGTAAATTGACCTAAATGCATGTTTGACTGTTGTTATTTACTACATGCCATGTTGTTATTATCTGATGCATGGGACTAGGATATTGATGGAGGAAGTACTGAAAGTGGCTTGTCCACGTACTAGAGGCTTTGTGTGACACCCCGAATGTGACCCTAGTCGGAGAGTGGTTTCGGGACCACGAAACCGAGTCACAAGAATAATTAAGTGTTATATTCCGTACTTATTGTATGTGGAATTGGTATGCGTAAATATTTCGTGTCTCGATTTTTATTAATTAGGTGCTAAATTATAAGAAAGGACTTAGTAGTGAACTTTGAAAGTACGATAGGAAAATAGGTGATGACTAATTAAAGCATGCATGCAAAATAATGGACTTGCATGTCAAATTCCCCTTTCTACAAGTAATGGCCGCCATGACAAAGAATATGGGTCAAACATGTCATGAAACATGTTTTGTTGGGCATTAGGGAGAAATAGTAAACAAATAAGCATGGGTAAGAAAAGAATGAAAAAAAAATGTGTGAGAGAGTGGCATACCCCATTGCCGTGAGTTGTAGAGAAGGAAAGAAAAAATTTTGTTCATCCTTTCTTTGAGCCAAAACTAAGGAAGAAGGAGGATTTTTGCTTCATGCTTGGTTTGGAAGAGATCTAGAAGGAGATTTGGCTAAGTTTGCATCAAGATTAAGGTATGTATGAGGTTGTGTTGGGAGTTTCATGCATGTTTTGGTTGCTAACTTGATGTGCATGTTAGCCATGGCTCAAATCTTTGGTATGCCATGGAAATGGTATTTGGCCAAAGTTGTTATAGTGATAAAGCCATTGCATGCTAAGTGTGAAGCTTGATGATGATGCATGCAATGATGGATTTTCTACTCATGAGTAAGATTTTGAGTTTTTCTTTGTTTTATCATGATTAAAGTTGAAAAGGAGCATGATTGTCATACTTGGCCATGATGCATTCTTGAGCATGATTCATGCTTCTTGCATGTTAGTTAAAAGTTTGTGTTTTGGATGGCTATGGACACCTTGAAAATTCGGCCATGCTCATATATGCATATATATGATTGCACATTATGTTTGGTTATGAACTAAGTGATGAATATATTGATTTAAAGAAGAAAATGTGGAAGAATGCTTGTGAAATTGCAAGCACAATTCGCCTAGCACACATATAAGTGCTTGATGCTATATTATAAGTTTTGGGCCACAATGTGCAAAGCATAAATTAGTAGATTGCATGCTGTTTTGTGAGGTATTAAGTGCAAAATTGACCTCAACATGTACATGAATATTCGCCTTGGGTAGCCTATTGAAGGCCTTAGCATTTCCTTGATGCTCAAATAAATTGTATTGAATTGCTTGATGTAGTATAAAATGTGCATGACCATTGTGTATTCAAGCTAAAGAGTGGCCATATGACCATTTAAAATCCTTGTCATATTCGCCATAAGCAAGCACAATGAGGTTTTAATAAATTGAATTTGTTTGAATTAAGCTCAAGAGCTAAGAGGGCCACAATTGGACAAGGGAAGGAAAAGGTGATCGAATAGCCGAAAAAGCCGTTCGACAACATCCGAGGTAAGTCCTCAAGAAGTGACCTTACTTGAATTATGTGAGATGAAATATGGATGTGTATGATTATTGATTATGTGTGTATGAGTATTTGAATTCCACGGGCTAAGTCCCGGCGAATATGCTAATGATATTAATTGTGTTTGAGCCTTAGTAACGAAAATGAAATATGTATGTCCAATGATTATTGATGTATGTGTGCATGAGAAATTGAATGATATCGGGCTAAGCCCAAGACAATTATGCTGGAAATTATATCCGGTTAAGACCGAAGGCAATTGTGCTAGTGGTTATATCCGGGCTAAGGCCCAAGGCATTCGTATGAAGTTATTCTATCCGGGCTAAGACCAAGGCATTTGTGCACGTGATTATATCCGGTTATATTCGAAGAATCTTGGGCTGGAGGTGAGTGTTGGTTGCTGAAATGAATTTAATTAGTACACTCGGACAGCCCAAAGGATAAGGTACGTTATATGTGCATTGGAAAGTCGGCGTGTTTGAGCAACATTCGCTCAATCGACTAATGAATTTCAGTTATTGAATTGATTGATGCTTTGCGAACTTATACAATGATGAAGTATGAAGTAAGAATGTGTATTAATGAAATGATGCATTTGGCTATGTGAATGTATTGCTGTAAATTATAGTTCATTATATTCCTTGAGACTTACTAAGCATAAAATGCTTACCCGTTGCTTTGGCTCTTAGTTTTCTAGATTTCGCTCGAGGCAATCGGATTTGGGATCGTTGAAGTCAAGTCATCCACACTATCAAGCCTCCATTTTGGTATAAATTTTGGTTGAACTTGAGATGGCATGTATAGGACTACCTCTTGTTTGTTAAATACGTTGTAATGTAAGTTTGTATGGCCATGCGAAAATGGCTCAAAAGGGAGCATGAACTTAGACTTATTGTGGGTTGTATGTATATATATTTGGGGTCATGATGTGGCTATGGTTTGGAAATGGGAATGTTGGTCATATGATCAGCCATTGGCATGGTTAAAATGATCATATATGAACCTATGTATGGCAAGATTAGTTGAATCATGGAGACTACCAAATAGGTAAGTCCTACCTTAAAACAGATGCTGCCAGCTGCAGTGGCGTGAATGTGAAAAATCACCATAATTCATAGGAATGGAATCAAATAGTGAATAAGCTATGTAAATGAACCTTGATGAGTCTATTTTCATATGGAAGAAACGAAACGGTCATAGGAGTTACAGGTTAAGAGATATTAAAGCTATTGTGAGACAGGGCCAGAATGGTTTCTGGGTTCCCTGTCGCAACTTTAAAATTCACCATAAATTATCCAAAAGAATTAGGAGATATACCTTATATGTACAGATTCCATTTTGAGTCTAGTTTCATTAGAAACAAACGACACCAGCATTAAAGCCCTGTGCAGAGAGATATTCAAGTTATACCGCGCGAAGGTCAGAGCAGTCGATCCCTGTAACTTGGGTAACTTTAACTAATAAACTGTACCAATTGGCCCGACCAAAATCCTAGAAATAAATCCATGGATGTATATATGAGTCTAAATTCAGGAAAATTTACGAAACCAGTTTCCGAGTTTTGAAACTCGAGATATGATTTTTAAGGCGACAGTGACGCAGTTTTCCAGCCTGACTGGAAATGTCAAATTGGTGGGCAAAAACATGTGAACTTGGTTTGTTAACCCTCGGGTCCGACTAACCGCGATGGTCTCGGGTTTGGGGTGTTACAATTTTATTGGTATCGAGCCACGGTTTAGTCGATTCTAGGACTACCGTGATGTGTTTGGGGTCTAGCTATACATGCCATTAAATGATGAATCGATAGTGTGATGAATTCGACAATTTGACTTCATGTTTGTTTATAGCAATGGATCCCGATCCCAACCGAAGCGATAGCTGATGATGTGGAGAGTGTGGCGCTGCTCCCGCGCAAGGGACAGCGGCGGACTCTCAACCTATGGCCAGCAATCCTAATGACGAGGCTAAGCAAGCCTTTTATAGTGTGATGAACGAATGGTTTAATCAATACATTCGAACCAACACGGCCGTTCCACCACCTCCATTCCCGACGAATGCAACCCCGCACCTACAATACCACGGTGGATCGACCCAATAAGGTCGGGTAAGCCCCAATCGATAGGATTCAAAACATGGGGCCACTGAATTTAAGGCTACGGATGATGATGATGCCGAAGCGAGCTGAATTATGGTTAGATAACACTATCCGGTGCTTGATGAGCTATCCTGTACACCCGATGAGTGCTTAAAGTGTACCATCTCCTTGCTACGCGAGTCCGCCTACTATTGGTGGAGTACTCGACTTGTGGTGCCTAGAGAGCAAGTGACTTGGGAATTCTTTCTAACCGAGTTCAAAAAAGTATATCGATCAGAGATTCATCGACCAAAAGCGGAGGGAGTTCCTTGATCTTAAGCAAGGTTCTATGTCCGTTATCGACTACGAACGAAAGTTTGTGAGGCTTAGCCAGACGCTGCGAGAATGCATTTCGTCCAAGCTATTATGTGCAAACGCTTCGAGGATGGGCTGAATGATGATATAAGGATGTTTGTTGGCATTCTCGAGATACGAGAGTTCAGTAGTACTTGTTGAGCGAGCTTGTAAAGTCAAGAGCTTAGAAAGGAGAAACAAAAAGCGATGTGGGGATTGGAGAATTCGAAGAGGTCCTCGGAAAGTCTCTTCAACAAGCATCGAAGAGATTTCGAGATGATGCGAGCCGGTCTAGAGGCGTTTGGGATTTTCTAGACGAGGACGCGATCGACCCCGTGACCACACGAGTCACCTCGATTGCTTTGGTGGCGGAAATGATCGCCGAGAGAGGACGGAGTGTCCACATTGTGGCAAATGGCATTCGGGAGCTGTTGGTTTCGTGATCGCTCCTGCTATAAGTGTGGATCGGCCGACCATTTTATGAAGGATTGCCCGAGGATGCATGAACAGAATGCAAGTCGAGTGCAAACCCGGTGCTACCATCGCTCGAGGTAGGCCACCTAGAAATATGGGCAATGTCATGGCGGTCGAGAGGATCTAGAGATGCTACCATCGATCCGAGGCTCGTGCTCTGCTAGGACTTATGCCATCGCGCACGCCGAGGATGCCTCTCCGGATGTTATTACCGGTACTTTCACTCTTTTCAATACAAATGTAATTGCTTTGATTGACCCGGTTCTACTCATTCTTATATATGTGAAACCTTAGCATCCAGAAGACTTTGCCCATTGAGTCTCTTGAGTTTGTAATTCGGTGTCAAACCCTTGGGTCATTACGTGCTTGTTAACAAAGTGTGCAAGAAAAGTCCCCTAGTGTTCCGAGGTTCTTGTTTTCCGGCGGACTTAATGCTTTTGCCATTCGATGAGTTCGATGTTATTCTTGGTTTGGATTGGTTGACCATGCACGATGCGGTTGTAAATTGCAAGAGCAAGACTATCGATTTGAGGTGCGCGAATAATGAAATAATTCGGGTTGAGTCCACGGACTTAAAGGGGTTGCCACCGTAATATCGCCGATGTTGGCCCGTAAATATGTAAGAAAAGGGTGCGGCGTACCTTGCGCGACGCACTCGATGACAAGGAATCGAGAAGAAACCCGAATCTGCGCCGTGGTTTGTGAATACCGGATGTTTTCCCCAAGAATTGCGGGTTTACCACTGCTCGAGAAATAGAATTTGGCATCGAATTGGTACCGGTACCACCCCAATTTCGATAGCTCCGTATCGTATGGCACCAACGGAATTGAAGGAGTTGAAAACTTCGGTTGCAAGAATTGGTGGATAGAGGTTTTGCTCGCCCGAGTTTTTCGCCTTGGGTGCGCCGGTGTTGTTCGTGAAGAAGAAGGATGGAACCATGCGACTATGCATCGACTATCGCCGACAACAAAGCGACGATAAAGAACAAATATCCGTTGCCACGTATTGATGACTTGTTCGATCAACTGAAGGGAGCCTCGGTGTTCTCGAAAATAGATTTGAGATCGGGCTACTATCAATTGCGAATCCGAGATTCAGACGTGCCCAAGACTGCCTTCAGAACGAGATATGGTCACTATGAGTTCTGGTGATGCCGTTTGGGCTCACTAATGCCCTCGCGGTATTTATGGATTTAATGAATCGAATCTTTAGACCATATTTGGATCGATTCGTAGTCGTGTTCATTGATGACATCTTGGTCTATTCAAGAAATGAGACCGAACATCTTTGAACACCGCGGTTAGTGCTGCAAATTTTACGGGACAAGCAATTATATGCTAAGTTCAGCAAGTGTGAGTTCGGTTAAGAGAGGTAAGCTTCTTGGGTCATGTGGTATCAGACGGTATTCGAGTCGAACCAATAAAATTTCAGCCATACTAAATTGGAAGCCTCCAGAAATATTCTCGAGGTTCAAGCTTTTTGGGGCTTGCTTACATTACCGACGATTTGTAAAGGCTTTCAACGATAGCCACGCCGATGACGGCTACTCCAAAAGGATGTTAAGTTCGAATGGACGGAGAAATGCCAAAAAGCTTCGATCAATCTGAAAACTTATTTGATCTGAAGCCCCAATTCTAGTGCAACCCGAGTCCGCAAGGAGTTTGTCATCTATAGCGACCTCTCTACTTGGGTTAGGTTGCGATTAATGCAAGAAGGTCGAGTTGTGGCCTGCGCGTCGAGGCAATTAAAGCCACATGAGAAAAATTATCCGACTCATGATCTCGAATTGGCCGCCATCGTATTCGCCTTTAAAGATTTGGCGACATTACTTATTCGGTGAAAGGTGCCATGTATACTCGGATCACAAAAGTCTCAAGTATTTGATGACCCAACGAGACTTAAATCTGCGACAAAGACGTTGGCTCGAGCTGTTAAAGGATTATGAGTGATCATTGACTATCACCCGGAAAGGCGAATGTAGTTGCGGATGCCTTGAGTCGTAAATCGTTATTCACTTTACGAGCGATGAATGTGCACTTGTCTATCCGATCCGACAAAGGTGTGTTAGTGGCTGAAATGAAAGCCAAACCATTATTGACACACCAAATTCGAGAAGCTCGTAAAGTCGATGACGAGTTGGTTGCAAAGCGGCCGCGTGTGTTCGAACAAGGACTCGGAGTTTCAAATCGACGATGACGATTGTTTGAGGTTCAAAAGTCGATCTGTGTCCCAAAGAATTGAACTCATTTCGATAATTCTCAATGAAGCCCATTGTAGCCGAATGGCAATCCACCCGGGAGTACGAAGATGTACAATGATTTGAAACGTCGATTTTGGTGGCATGGTATGAAGCGAGACATCTCCGACTTTGTTTCAAGATGTTTAATATGTCAACAAGTGAAAGCGAACATCGGTGCCTTCGTGGATTACTTCACCAATCACGATACCCGAGTGGAAATGGGATCGAGTCACAATGGACTTTGTATCCGGACCGCCATTGTCGCAAGTAAGAAGGATGCGGTTTGGGTCGTGGTAGATCGATTGACTAAGTCGGCCCACTTTGTCCCGTACATACGGATTTTCAATGGACAAATTAGCGGAATTGTACGTTTCTCAGTTGTGAAATTACACGGGTGCCTATTTCTATCGTGTCGGATAGAGATCCGAGATTTACCTCGCGGTTTTGGAAAAAGTTGCAAGAAGCTTTGGGTACCAAGTTGCATTTCAAAGACCGCCTTCCACCCCCAAACCGATGGTCAATCCGAGCGGGTAATTCGAGATACTTGAGGATATGTTAAGATGTTGCGTCCTCGAGTTTAGTGGTTCATGGGAAGCGGTATTTGCCGTTGATTGAATTCGCACAACAACAACTTTCAATCGAGTATTAAGATGGCACCCTACGAGGCTTTGTACGAGGCGTAAATGCCGTACACCATTGTTTTGGACCGAGCTTGGTGAAAGCAAGATTTTCGGTGGATTTGATTAGGGATGCCGAATGAAAGTAAAAGTAATCCGTGAAAGTTTGAAGATAGCCTTCGATCGTCGAGAAGTCGACGCGGATATGAAGCGTAAGGATATCGAGTATCGTGGGTGATAAAGTGTTCCTCAAGGTATCGCCTTGGAAAAAAATACTCGAGTTCTAGTAAGGGCAAGTTGAGCCCGAGGTTCATTGGGCCATATGAGATATCGAGCGAGTCGGTCCGGTGGCATATCGCTTGATTTTGCCCCGAACTCAAAAGGTTCACGATGTCTTCCACGCTTCGATGCTTGACGTTATAGATCCGATCCAACGACGTGATTAGTCCATCGAAATTGAAATTCAAGCTAATATGAGTTATGAGGAAGAACCAATTCAGTATCCTATCACGAGAAGTGAAAGAGTTGCGAAACAAGCGGGTTCCGCTAGTGAAAGTGTTATGGCTCAAGCACGGATAGAAGAAGCTACTTGGGAGACCGAGAACTCAATGAGAGAGCGATATCCGAACCTATTTACCGGTAAGCTTTTCGGGGACGAAAATCTCTTGAGTGGGGGAGAGTTGTGACACCCGAATGTGACCCTAGTCGGAGAGTGGTTTCGGGACCACGAAACCGAGTCACAAGAATAATTAAGTGTTATATTCCGTACTTATTGTATGTGGAATTGGTATGCGTAAATATTTCGTGTCTCGATTTTTATTAATTAGGTGCTAAATTATAAGAAAGGACTTAGTAGTGAACTTTGAAAGTACGATAGGAAAATAGGTGATGACTAATTAAAGCATGCATGCAAAATAATGGACTTGCATGTCAAATTCCCCCTTTCTACAAGTAATGGCCGGCCATGACAAAGAATATGGGTCAAACATGTCATGAAACATGTTTTGTTGGGCATTAGGGAGAAATAGTAAACAAATAAGCATGGGTAAGAAAAGAATGAAAAAAAATGTGTGTGAGAGAGTGGCATACCCCATTGCCGTGAGTTGTAGAGAAGGAAAGAAAAAATTTTGTTCATCCTTTCTTTGAGCCAAAACTAAGGAAGAAGGAGGATTTTTGCTTCATGCTTGGTTTGGAAGAGATCTAGAAGGAGATTTGGCTAAGTTTGCATCAAGATTAAGGTATGTATGAGGTTGTGTTGGGAGTTTCATGCATGTTTTGGTTGCTAACTTGATGTGCATGTTAGCCATGGCTCAAATCTTTGGTATGCCATGGAAATGGTATTTGGCCAAAGTTGTTATAGTGATAAAGCCATTGCATGCTAAGTGTGAAGCTTGATGATGATGCATGCAATGATGGATTTTCTACTCATGAGTAAGATTTTGAGTTTTCTCTTTGTTTTATCATGATTAAAGTTGAAAAGGAGCATGATTGTCATACTTGGCCATGATGCATTCTTGAGCATGATTCATGCTTCTTGCATGTTAGTTAAAAGTTTGTGTTTTGGATGGCTATGGACACCTTGAAAATTCGCCATGCTCATATATGCATATATATGATTGCACATTATGTTTGGTTATGAACTAAGTGATGAATATATTGATTTAAAGAAGAAAATGTGGAAGAATGCTTGTGAAATTGCAAGCACAATTGCCTAGCACACATATAAGTGCTTGATGCTATATTATAAGTTTTGGGCCACAATGTGCAAAGCATAAATTAGTAGATTGCATGCTGTTTTTGTGAGGTATTAAGTGCAAAATTGACCTCAACATGTACATGAATATTCGGCCTTGGGTAGCCTATTGAAGGCCTTAGCATTTCCTTGATGCTCAAATAAATTGTATTGAATTGCTTGATGTAGTATAAAATGTGCATGACCATTGTGTATTCAAGCTAAAGAGTGGCCATATGACCATTTAAAATCCTTGTCATATTCGCCATAAGCAAGCACAATGAGGTTTTAATAAATTGAATTTGTTTGAATTAAGCTCAAGAGCTAAGAGGGCCACAATTGGACAAGGGAAGGAAAAGGTGATCGAATAGCCGAAAAAGCCGTTCGACAACATCCGAGGTAAGTCCTCAAGAAGTGACCTTACTTGAATTATGTGAGATGAAATATGGATGTGTATGATTATTGATTATGTGTGTATGAGTATTTGAATTCCACCGGGCTAAGTCCCAAGGCGAATATGCTAATGATATTAATTGTGTTTGAGCCTTAGTAACTGAAAATGAAATATGTATGTCCAATGATTATTGATGTATGTGTGCATGAGAAATTGAATGATATCGGGCTAAGCCCAAGACAATTATGCTGAAATTATATCCGGTTAAGACCAAGGCAATTGTGCTAGTGGTTATATCCGGGCTAAGGCTCAAGGCATTCGTGCGAAGTTATTCTATCCGGGCTAAGACCAAGGCATTTGTGCACGTGATTATATCCGGTTATATTCAAGAATCTTGGGCTGGAGGTGAGTGTTGGTTGCTGAAATGAATTTAATTAGTACACTCGGACAGCCCAAAGGATAAGGTACGTTATATGTGCATTGGAAAGTCGACGTGTTTGAGCAACATTCGCTCAATCGACTAATGAATTTCAGTTATTGAATTGATTGATGCTTGCGAACTTATACAATGATGAAGTATGAAGTAAGAATGTGTATTAATGAAATGATGCATTTGGCTATGTGAATGTATTGCTGTAAATTATAGTTCATTATATTCCTTGAGACTTACTAAGCATAAAATGCTTACCCGTTGCTTTGGCTCTTAGTTTTCTAGATTTCGCCGAGGCAATCGGATTTGGGATCGTTGAAGTCGAAGTCATCCACACTATCAAGCCTCCATTTTGGTATAAATTTTGGTTGAACTTGAGATGGCATGTATAGGACTACCTCTTGTTTGTTAAATACGTTGTAATGTAAGTTTGTATGGCCATGCGAAAATGGCTCAAAAGGGAGCATGAACTTAGACTTATTGTGGGTTGTATGTATATATATTTGGGGTCATGATGTGGCTATGGTTTGGAAATGGGAATGTTGGTCATATGATCAGCCATTGGCATGGTTAAAATGATCATATATGAACCTATGTATGGCAAGATTAGTTGAATCATGGAGACTACCAAATAGGTAAGTCCTACCTTAAAACAGATGCTGCCAGCTGCAGTGGCGTGAATGTGAAAAATCACCATAATTCATAGGAATGGAATCAAATAGTGAATAAGCTATGTAAATGAACCTTGATGAGTCTATTTTCATATGGAAGAAACGAAACGGTCATAGGAGTTACAGGTTAAGAGATATTAAAGCTATTGTGAGACAGGGCCAGAATGGTTTCTGGGTTCCCTGTCGCAACTTTAAAAATTCACCATAAATTATCCAAAAGAATTAGGAGATATACCTTATATGTACAGATTCCATTTTGAGTCTAGTTTCATTAGAAACAAACGACACCAGCATTAAAGCCCTGTGCAGAGAGATATTCAAGTTATACCGCGCGAAGGTCAGAGCAGTCGATCCCTGTAACTTGGGTAACTTTAACTAATAAACTGTACCAATTGGCCCGACCAAAAATCCTAGAAATAAATCCATGGATGTATATATGAGTCTAAATTCAGGGAAAATTTACGAAACCAGTTTCCGAGTTTTGAAACTCGAGATATGATTTTTAAGGCGACAGTGACGCAGTTTTCCAGCCTGACTGGAAATGTCAAATTGGTGGGCAAAAACATGTGAACTTGGTTTGTTAACCCTCGGGTCCGACACCGGCGATGGTCTCGGGTTTGGGGTGTTACAATTTGCCTCAATTTATGGTTAACTGAGTAGCAAGGCTGCAACTATGGAGTGTAAGGCTGGGTGGGTTGAGTTATTCCCCACATGGAGTGTAGGGCTGGTACGGGTGGAGTGTAGCGGTTGGTGGGTTGAGTAGTCTCCCAAAATAGGCTTGCATATGTTTATTGATGTTGCATGTATTTTGAAATGGGCCTATGGGCCGTACTGTTATCTGAATAAGGGGCTAAGCCCAATTTATTGTGATCTGAAAAGGGCTCTAGCCCAGTTTCACTGTTAACTGAATGGGCTTAGGCCCAATGGGCTTGAGCTGACTTGGGCTTTGAATGGGTTTTCCTCACACTGAGTTTCCAAACTCACCCCTTCTTTAACCTTGCAGGTGGGCCTTGATAGGAGTGTCGTGGAGCCGGAGGGGATTCAGAGTGAACATGGTGGACGCTTTTGGGTTTGAAAAAGAGATTGGTTTTCTTAAGCTATTTTTAATTACTATTTAATTTCTGGGTTGTAATAAAGCCATTTTAACTTTATTTTCTTCTTTGTTTTTTTGGGATTATATTATTTCAAATAACTTTAAATTGATGGATAATAATTCACATGGGCTAGACTTAGGGTGCGATTTCAAAACGGTACTTGTTTTTAAAATAACACGACGTCACGAATATTCGATTTACCAAAGATGACCACTCAGGGAAATTTCAGTTTGTTATAACCAAGTGTGGCAATGGATGTGGGCATGTCTAGGATTGGATCCAATCAAAGAGCTTGGTACTTAAGCAGCCTTCATGGCTCACCTCCTCTGTTACGGATACCTACCTGGTGCCCAGCTTCCATTCACTTGGTTAGCTTAACAAAAGTCGACTTTTAAAACACTAAAAGGGAATGTGACAGCCCTAAATTGACCCTAGTCGGAAAGTGGTTTCGGGACCACTAAACCGAGACATAAAAATAATTGACCGTTATAGTTGATGCTCATTATATGTACATATACATGTGTGAAAATTTCATGTTTGGATTTTGTTAATTGTAAGTGAATTTTATCAAATAGGACTTATGTGAGAAAATCTAGAAATGTGCTAGGCAAATGTAAAGGGGGCTATTAATGCATAATGTGAAAATGATGGGTTTGCATGTCAATTTACCCAAAAGTTAAGCATGATGGCCGGCCATGCTATGAGTGGAAACATGTTGCAAACATGTTTAGTTAGTGGTTATGTTAGAAAGAATAAAATAATGAAAAATGAATATGATGAAAACTAAGAAAAGAAAAAAAAAAGTGTCCATCCTTTCATTTTCCTTGCTTGGCCGAATGTCCTAAGAAGAAGGGGGGGGAAGAGCTTGAGAAAATCAGCCATGGTAGTTGCTAGACCAAGGTATGTTTGATGTTGTCCATGAGACTCATGCATGTTTTAGTTGTTAGTTTGAATTCTATCTATCCCATGGTTGGATTTGGGGTTGTTGGAGAATTGGGATTTGACAAAGAAGCTTAAAAATTTTAGTTGATACCTTGAAGCTATTAACATGTTAGTTATATGGATGTGTTAAGTTGCTTGGGATGTTAGCATGAAAGTTGGAATTGTTAAGCTAATTTGTTGGAAGTGCCGAATTTAGGACTAAGAAGAGAATGAGTATTCGCAAACATAGTGAAAAGGTAGGTGTTGCCGATTGTTAGATTTAGACCATGGGAGTGGCTATAATGGGCATTAAGATGTAGAACTTAAGAAATGTAGTTATATGTGAATTTACATGATGATACAAATAGATGTGAAAATATATGCTAGATTAGGAAAATTTGATTAAGTGTTCATGAGATGAAATTAGGTGTTTAAAAGATGTTATAGTTGACATTGTATATATATACATACATTCGGCCATCTAATTGAGTATGAAGGTGGTGTTAAATCTAATTGTGATGCCCATTTGGAAGTGTATATATATATGTATAAATATATATAAGTATGCCCGTTCGTGATGTTACCTTTAATTATGTGTATAATCGACTAAATTGGGTAATTAGTGAGGATGGTTGCCGAATATACAAACATACATATGCATGTGTAATTGAATTATGAATGCTCAGCAAGATGGTTAAACTAGTTGATTTATTGATTAAGCTCAAGGAGTTAAAGAAGGAGAATCAAGCAAGGGAAAGACGAAGGTCATCGAGTACCCGACTTGGAACTATTTTACCCAACACAAGGTAGGTCACTAAGCATATATTTTGTATTGATTTAAATAGACATAATGTCTATGTAATTATGCCGAAAGGAATGATAAATTTATATACATGTATGTATGTGGTGATGAGAGTATTGAATGAAAAGAAAAGAGGTGAGATGTATTGAGTTGTTGATTTCGGCACTAAGTGTGCGGGTATAAACATTTGTGATCATGAGAATGGCACTAAGTGTGCGGGTTTAAAATTTGTACAGCACTAAGTGTGCAAGTTTGATCATATAGCACTAAGTGCGTGAGTTGATTATATAGCACTAAGTGTGCGGACTCACTATATGCTTTTGAATCACTATTGACACTGAGTGTGCGACATTATTGAGTTGACCACGGACAGCGGATCGGGTAAGTACCTTGAGTTCGTGGCTAATGGGCGCTATATTTATATTTGGAGTTGAGCTTGGTAAGTTTTGAACCTATGTGACAATTTTAATTGAAGTCACGTACATAAGAATTATCGTGGAATAAGTGAAAGGTCATGTAGTCGTATGATTGTAACGAAAACAAAATGGTGTATAAAAATGCCTCAAATATCCTATTGATTAGTATATGGGATGTGAATGTGTAACTTGGTATGAGATTGAATCGAAAGGTCTAAGGAACTATGGTATAGTTCGGTTTGAATGGAGTAATTAGCCTCGTTCCATTTTGTTTCCTCCTGTGATAATGTTATTAATGGTTGGTAGTGCATTGCTTATGACTTACTGAGTTATATACTCATTCGGTGTTTGATTGTCACCTATTTTATGTTTCTTGGACTCAATTTTTGCGTATTCGGGACCGTCATCGAAGTCATCACACCGACTAGCAACTTTTTGGTATCTTCTTCTTAGATGGTCTAAGAGAACATTTCGGCATGTATAGGCTATTATGTTTGTTTGAACTTTGGTATGTACACTTTGGATAGCCATGAGAAAATGGCTTATATACGTTTTTAGCATAGTACTACAATCGTTTGTATGTTGATCACTAAGAGGTATGGAAATGTTTGGAAACAATTAGCCATTGGAATGGTTAATCATGATATACTTTGTGCTATGCATGCAAAAAGGGTTAATTGAATCCTGGAAACTATGAAATAGGTAAAGTCTACCTTAAAGGCAGATGCTGACAGCAGCAGCGATGTGGATGTGAAAAATCACTAAAAATATTAGGAATGGAATTAAATAGTGAATAAATTATGTAAATGAACCTTGATGAATCTACTTTCATATGGAAGAAACGAAACGGTCATATGAGTTGTATGTTAAGAGATATTTAGGTTTTCGTGAAACAGGGCCAGAACAGTTTCTGGATTCCCTGTTTCGACTTTGGAAATTCATTATAAATTAACCCGAGACATTTAGAAGTCATGCCATATATGTATAGATTCCTTTTTGAGTCTAGTTTCTATAGAAACAAACGGCATCAGTATTGAAGCCCTTTACAGGGAGATATCCAGGTCGTAATGCATGAAGGTCAGTGTAGTCGCACCCTGGAACAGGGGAGACTTTAACTAATAAACTGTACTAATTGGCTAGACAAAAATTCTAGAAAAAAATTTGTAGATGGATATATGAGTCTAGTTTCAGGGAAAAATCACGAAACTGATTTTCGAGTTGTAGAACTCAAGATATGATTTTTAAGGTGACAGTGACACAGTTAGCCAGCTTGCCTGGAACAAAAAAAAATTTAATAAATAGGGGGAAATAAATGAAGTAAGCTCAGTAACACCTCGTATTCGATTTTCGGTAGCGGTCACGGGATTGGGGTGTTACAGGGAACATGGGTTTTTAACTTCAATGTGGCATGATAGATTCGGCCATAACGTCTGGGCCGGGTTTGGGGTGCTACATTTAGTGGTATCAGAGCCAGGTTGCAACAACTCGACTGTGGATCGGGTCCAAAAAGGGTTTTCAAAACTTTATGCCAAAAAAGGTATTTTTGGAAAAACCTGACTTTTGAGAATAAAATTTCTGTTTAAAGGAGATAATCTCCGAACTTGTTTTTTTTTAACATAAATACTTGGAAAATGGATTGCAAAAAGCCTAAATCTTTTGAGTTTATCTGAAAACTGATGAGGTGGCACACAGAATCTCCGACACCAAGGCTGTAAGTACCTTTCTATTTTACATACTGAACTATACT
Source organism: Gossypium arboreum (assembly GCF_025698485.1). NCBI lineage: Eukaryota > Viridiplantae > Streptophyta > Magnoliopsida > Malvales > Malvaceae > Gossypium > Gossypium arboreum. Next base: position 72,439,705 of record NC_069081.1, read on the forward strand.
GTAGTTAGTACTAAGCCTTAGCGATGGTACTATAGATAATGTAGCATAAAGGCTACAAAACTGAGACTGTAGGGTAAACTAAGCCCTAGGAAACTGAGACAATAGCTAAACTATGGTTACGCGAGAACAACTCTAAAACCTTATATGTTCATAAGATATTCTATAATAAACAGTGGAAATAGTAAACTAACTGCATAAAATTCGTAATCAGATAAATCGATATGAGTACAAGAGTTACTCAGGGAAGAGGCCGTGGTCGAGGCCGAGGTAGTACTCAAGTTGGATCTTCGTCTTTTAAGCACATACCTGCTGGGGTAGCATGACCACCACCGGTGGATGAGAATGGGCCGTATGATCGGGCCGCGGGGGATGACGCTCTATTCCAGGCCATGTTAAGAGTTTTGGAAAGGGTGGCTGGAGCTAATATCGGGCCCATGAATAGGGGATCCATTTCTGAGCGACTCCGTGCCAACGGTGCGGAAGTTTTTAAGGGTGTATCTAGAGTAGCCCCAAATGTGGCTGAGTACTGGTTGGAAGCCAAGGAGCGGATTATGGATGACCTGGACTGCTCAGTGGAGGAAAAGTTAAAAGGGGTGGTGCCCTTACTGCGGGATGAGGCATATCAGTGGTGGATCACTGTGAGAGAGGATACCCCAGCTGAGAGGGTAACTTGGGAGTTGTTTAAGCAGTCCTTCAAGGCGAAGTATGTCGGAGCTAGCTATGTAGATGCGCGAAAGAAGGAATTCTTGAACTTGACCCAGGGTGGTAAGACCGTTGCTGAATATGAGGCAGAGTTTCTGCGATTGAGCCGGTATGCTAGTGGTATTGTCTCTACCAAATATGAGCACAGTGTTCGCTTTGAGGATGGCCTCAGGGATGAGCTAAGGGTGCTCATAGCTCCGTAGAGAGAGCGCGATTTTGCTGCACTGGTAGAAAAGGCTAAGATAGCCGAAGAGGTGAAGCAAGTCGAATGACAGAATCACAACAGGGATCGAAACCGGTTCAGGAGAGATGCTGGACCGGCTAGTGCTGTAAACCAGAATGTTAAGAGTGCTAGAATGGAGGAACCAGTTCGAGCGGTTCCGGTGAACACTGTTAGATCACAAGTTTGTGGAGATTGTGGTAGAATGCATCTGGGGGAATGGTGGAAACGTTCTGGGACTTGTCTTCATTATGGATCAAAGGAACATAAGATCAGGGATTGTCCTAGGAGGCCAGCTCAGGCTCAAGTAGTTGAACAAAGGGCTGTGCAACCCGTCCAACCAGCGCGAGATGGACCGCCACCGCCGAGAGGTCGTGGCCAAGGTCGCGGTGGTAATAGCCATGGACGTGGGGCACCTGGAAGGGGTACTACTAACACTGAGGCTCGTCAGCCAGCTTTGGTATATCTTTGCTCGTCATGCGAGGAGGGTGGCCTTTTGATGTCATAACTGGTATGTTTTTTATCTCTGACGTACCCTATACTGCTCTGATAGATGTGGGGTCAACTCATTCATATGTAGCATGTGATATTTCTGGGGCATTGGGTGTTCACTTTGAGGAGATTGTGTGTGGGGTAACTGTGATAAGTCCGTTAGGTCACTCAGTTAAAGTAGAGAAACTCTTTAGGGAAGTGTCTTTAGAGACTCAATGTAGGATTTTCTGTGAAGACTTAATGGAGTTACTGTTTGGAGAATTCGATTTGATCTTAGGGATGGATTGGCTAACCAGGCATAGGGCAACGCTGGATTGTGCAGCTAAGAGGATGGTGTTAAGGACTATTGAGGATAAGGAGGTAATGATTATTGGGGAACGAAGAGATTATTTGTCCAATATGGTATCGGCTTTAAGGGCTGAGAAACTGATGCGTAAGGGATGTGAGGCGTACTTGGCTTTTGTAAATCAAGTTGAAACTGGGGATCTGACAGTGGATAAGGTTAGGACCGTAAAGGAGTTCCAAGATGTTTTTTCGGAGGAGCTTCCTAGATTGCCTCCGAATCGGGAAGTGGAGTTTGGAATCGATTTGTTGCCTGGAACAGCTCCAGTTTCCATTGCACCCTATAGAATGCCACCGAAGGAGTTAGTGGAACTGAAAGCTCAAATCCAAGAGTTGTTAGATAGAGGCTTTATTAGACCTAGTGTGTCTCCATGGGGAGTACCGGTCCTTTTTGTGAAGAAAAAGGACGGGACAATGCGCATGTGCATCGATTACCGCCAGTTGAACAAACTGACGATAAAGAACAAATTCCCACTGCCAAGGATTGATGATTTATTTGACCAACTTAGAGGAGCTTCGGCATTTTCCAAGATTGACCTTTGATCTGGATACCATCAGTTAAGGGTAAAGGAAGTGGATATTCATAAGACAGCATTCAGGACTCGATACGGTCATTGTGAGTTCCTGGTTATGCCGTTTGGGTTGACGAACGTACCTGCCGCTTTCATGGATCTGATGAATCGAGTGTTCCAACCTTATTTGGACCGATTCGTGGTAGTTTTCATCGATGATATTCTGGTATACTCAGAAAATAAGGAGAAACATGAGGAGCATCTACGTATTGTGCTGCAAGTGCTAAGAGAGAAGTAACTATATGCAAAGTTTAGTAAGTGTGAATTTTGGTTGCGAAAAGTGGCTTTTCTAGATCATGTGGTTTCTGCTGAAGGAATTAGAGTGGATCCTCGAAAAGTTGAGGCAGTTCTAGGATGGAAGCCACTAAAATGAGTATCGAAAATTTGAAGTTTTCTGCATTTGGCAGGCTATTACTGAAGGTTCGTAGAATCTGATTGCTGCACCATTGATGAAACTGTTAAGGAAAGGGGTAGCATTTGTCTGGACTGAGAATCAGCAAAAAGCTTTTAACCATTTGAAAAAGGTATTGACTGAAGCACCAGTGTTGATTCAACCAAAGTCAGGAAGGACTTCATCAGGTACAAAGAATGCGTCGCATATGGGGTTAGGATGTGTATTGATGCAAGAGGGTAAGGTGGTCGCTTATGCTTCGCGACAGCTTAAGCCTCATGAAGCAAACTACCCTACGCACGATTTAGAGCTAGCAACAGTGATCTTCGCGTTGAAAATCTAGAGACATTACTTATATGGTGAAAAGTGTATCATATATACAGACCATAAGAGCCTAAAGTATCTGTTAACTCAGAAGGAGTTAAACCTTAGGCAACGAAGATGGGTAGAGTTGCTTAAGGATTACGACTGTTCGATTGAGTACCACCCAGGTAAGGCTAACGTGGTGGCTGATGCGTTGAGTCGAAGGGTTGTTTCTGATTTGAGAGCCTTGTTTGCACGTTTGAGTTTGTTTGACGATGGAAGTCTATTAGCAGAATTGCAAGTGAGGCCTACTTGGACTGAGCAGATTAAAGAAAAACAGTTGAAGGATGATTCATTGGTTCTTCGGTTTCAGCAAGTTGAGAAGGGTGAGAATGAGGATTTTGGACTGAATACTGAAGGAGTTTTATGCTTCCGAGGAAGGATTTGTGTTCCAAAGAACTCTAACTTGAGACAGTCAATATTGAAGGAAGCTCATGGGGGACTTTGTACCATGTATCCTGGAGGGAATAAGTTGTATCACGACTTGCGAGAACTATACTGGTGGCCTAGGCTTAAACGAGAAGTAACGGAATTTGTGGGGAAATGTCTGACATGCCAGGAAGTGAAAGCTGAGCATCAATTTCCTTCTGGATTACTACAACCGGTGAAAATTCCATTGTGGAAGTGGAAGAGAGTCACTATGGACTTTGTGAGTGGGCTACCTTTGACATCCACCAAGAAAGATTCTATGTGGGTAGTGGTGAATAGGTTAACAAAATCTGCCCATTTCATACCAGTTCATACTGATTACTCCTTGCAAAAGTTGGCTAGGTTGTATGTGGCAGAGATAGTGTGACTACATGGAGTGCCAATGTCAATTATTTTCGACCGAGACCCTAGGTTTACATCTAGGTTCTGGAAGAAGTTGCAAGAGGCATTGGGTACACGCTTGGATTTCAGTACTACCTTTCACCCACAGACAGATGGACAGTCGGAGAGGGTTATTCAGATTATGGAGGATATGTTAAGGGGTTATATCATCGATTTTTGTAGGAGTTGGGAGGACTATTTTCCATTGGCAGAGTTTGCATACAATAACAACTACCAAGCAAGTATTCAGATGGCTCTATGTGAGGCACTTTATGGGCGGAGATGTCGTACGCCTACGTGTTGGACAGAGTTGGGTGAACAACAAGTGCTTGGACCGGAGTTGGTGGCAGATACCGAGAGTAAGGTTAAGTTGATAAGAGATCGATTAAAGGAGGCATCTGATAGACAGAAGTTGTATGTAGATCTAAAGTGCAAAGAGATAGAGTTCGCTGTTAGGGATATGGTTTTCTTGAAGGTTTCACCTTGGAAGAAGATCTTGAGATTTAGTAAGAAGGGCAAATTGAGTCCGCAGTTTATAGGGCCTTATCGGGTTCTTAAGCGGGTAGGGCCAGTAGCATATCAGTTAGAGTTACCACCAGAGTTGGACAGAATCCATGACGTCTTTCATGTGTCTATGTTAAGATGATATCGATCAGATCCCTCACATGTTGTGCCAGTGGAGGAGATTGAAGTAAGGACTGATTTGACCATTGAGGAGGAGCCTGTGCAGATATTGGCACGAGATGTTAAGGTTCTTAGAAGGAAATTTGTTCCTTTAGTGAAAGTGCTTTGGCGTAATCATGGAAGGGAAGAAGCTACTTGGGAGTCAAAAGAGACTATGCGTCAACAATACCCTCAACTATTTGGATCAGGTAAATTTCGAGGCCGAAATTTCTTTTAGGGGGGTAGAGTTGTAATGCCCCAATTTTTGGGAATTCTGTGAGTGTTGGAAAATTTTAAATTTTGGTGTTCTGTCTACTTGGCATAGATTTAATCAGGTTAGTGGGTCTCTAGAAGGCCCAAGTTTAAGTTAAAATCCGGTAATTTTAGTTAATTTTAATTCTATAAAAGAAGGGGTTCTGGTTAGTTGGGCTTTAAGGTATTAACTGGGTAAAATAAAACACAAGAAAGCCCGTGGTAAGTTGGCTTGTGGCTTCACTTGGGGGCTTGAGAGGTGGCGTGTGGATACCCAAGGAGAGCAAAGTTCGAGTCGCAAGGTAAGCAAATTGGTGATATTAATTTTTATGTACAGAAAAGGTAAGCAATAGAACTAAAGTGAAAGGCTGTCAGAAGAAGATTTAGGAGCTGATAAGAGAGAGGATTTAGAAGCTGATAAGGGAGAGGATTTAGGAGCTGATAAAGGAGAAGATTTAGGAGCTGATCAATGAGCAGGAGTTGGCCGGTCAAGGGCCTCTAGCATGGGAAAATTCGGCTAGGTTAAGTGCCAGTATAAATTTGGTATGAGGGGGGAAAGTTGTGCCGTTTGCCGACCATTCTCCTCTTCTTTCTTTTCTCCTTTTCTCTTCAACTTTTTTTTCTTCTTTTCCTCCATAGCCGAATCTCTCTAACCACCTGTGCATCTCCATCTTTTTCTTCAGACGTTTCTAAAACCTTCATAGCCATTGCCATAAAAAATCGAAATCCTGAAAACTATACTTTCTTCTGTGCCGATTTCTCCCAGCCAATTTTATTATCTTTTCCATCATTCTTGACCGATTCTCTAGTTCTCTAAACCTCAAGGTTCTGTCGACAAGACCATAGCAAAACCCTCTTATTTCATCTTTCTTTACACAGCTTCAACAAAAGCCGAAAACCCCACTCTCTTAGGGACTTGGCCGAATAGTGAGATCACTGAAGGCTCGACTTTTGTTATCATTTGAGGTCTTAGATTGGCATCAGAATTGAGAAGAAATTAATTGGGATCATTGACCGAAGGAACCGGTGGTAAGTCTTTTCAATCTAGTCTTTATTTCGTATTTTAAAAAAGCTAAAACCCCTAAAGGTTAGGGAGGTTGTCGACTTGGACTTGTAGCCCTAAGGGTTTGTGATAACTATTTTGTCTTGATAATAATGTGATCTAGAGGCTGCTGATCAAGGGCTTGGACAAGTGGAGCAACGGGAACTAAGTTTAGTCGCAAACTTCGGCAAAGGTAGGATTGCTCGTGTCTAAGTTGTTCTGGCCGAATAAGGTAAGGAGTTATCATGTAGTTCATTTCGGTAGTTAAATTAACGTGGTAGTAATATAATTGTAGGTAGTTCGTGCGTAGATCTCGTCAAATGAATCGTCATAAAACAGGTGTGTAACTGACACCCTTTCTTAGTCTAGATCGGCAAAAGCCGAAAAGCTGAAAATCGGTATTTTGTAGATTTGCGAGTGTGCGAATGCTCGTGTGGTAAATCGATTAATTTTTTTGGTAAGCTACAATGTTTGGACTGCAAAGTGCATGATTTACGTGCCTCGATATTTTTGGCTTAATGGGCCAAAATTGGAAAAATGGGCCAACGAGCCCAATTCAAGAAGAACCCCTGTAAGTGATTCATTAGTACGTGAAATGTAGGAATATGCATGAAAAACCCTAAAATAGATAAATTATGAAATACCTTTAAAATTGGAAAATTTACGTTTACCCCTAGGAGATAAAGTACCAAATACCCTAGGAGTAAATTGACCTAAATGCATGTTTGATGTTGTTATTTACTACATGCCATGTTGTTATTATCGATGCATGGAATGGGATATTGATGGAGGAATCTTGAAAGTGTCTTGTCCACGTCTTGGAGGCTTTGCCTCAATTTATCGATAATCGAGCAAAGGTGCAACTATGGAGTGTAAGGCTGGGTGGGTTGAGTTATTCCCCACATGGAGTGTAGGGCTGGTACGGATGGAGTGTAGCGGTTGGTGGGTTGAGTAGTCTCCCCAAATGGCTTGCATATGTTTATTGATGTTGCATGTATTTTGAAATGGGCCTATGGGCTGTACTGTTATCTGAATAAGGGACTAAGGCCCAATTTATTGTGATCTGAAAAGGGCTCTGGCCCAGTTTCACTGTTAACTGAATGGGCTTAGGCCCAATGGGCTTGAGCTGACTTGGGCTTTGAATGGGTTTTCCTTACACACTGAGTTTCCAAACTCACCCCTTCTTTAACCTTGCAGGTGGGCCTTGATAGGAGTGTCGTGGAGCCGGAGGGGATTCAGAGTGGCCATGGTGGACGCTTTTGGGTTTGAAAAAGAGACTGGTTTTCTTAAGCTATTTTTAATTACTATTTAATTTCTGGGTTGTAATAAGGTCATTTTAACTTTATTTTCTTCTTTGATTTTCTGTGATTATATTATTTTAAATATCTTTAAATTGATGGATAATAATTCAAATGGGCTAGACTTAAGGTGCGATTTCAAAACGGTACTTGTTTTTAAAATAACACGATGTCACGAATATTCGATTTACCAAAGATTACCACTTAAGGAAATTTCAGTTTGTTATAACCAAGTGTGGCAATGGATGTGGGCATGTCTTGGATTGGATCCAATCGAAGAGCTTGGTACTTAAGTAGCCTTCATGTCTCACCTCCTCTGTTACGGATACCTACCTGATGCCCAGCTTCCATTCACTTGGTTAGCTTAACAAAAGTCGACTTTTAAAACACTAAAAAGGGAACATGGGTTTTTAACTTCAATGTGGCACGACAGATTCGGCCATAACGTCTGGGCCGGGTTTGTGGTTCTACATAGGGAATAACTCAACCCACCCAACCAAACTCTCCACTGGCAGCATAGCTGCTTTATCATATAACTGGAGGCCTAGCCTCTTTTAATAACAGGACAAAGCCCTTTCGATAAATCAAGGCGAGCCTTTTTGATAAACTAGGCGAGCCCTTTAGCACTTCCTCCATCAATATAACCCATATCCCAAGCAATATGTTATGCATGCAGAATGTCATGCCCATATTTGAATCAAACAATCACAGTCAAGTCACTCATATCACCAATATATATTCACAATCAAATCCGTCAACCACACAGTCCAAGTCAGTCACTTGCCCACGAGGGCAAAATAGTCATTTTTCATATTATAAGGGTATTTTCGTAATTTTACCAAATATTAGGGTTTTCCATGTTCATTACAATTGTCAATATTTCCAAGTGTTTAAACAATGATCTTTAACCCACTTTATCAAATTCGGGCTTTTGGGCCCAAAACCCCTAATGGGCCCTACGAATGCTGATTTAGCCTACTTAACCCAAATTTTACAAAAATACTAACCGTGTTAACGTGCAACATTTCCAAATTCCATTTTTTATCAATTTTACCCAAATGGGCCCGAAAGCCCATTGGGCCCAATTCCAGCCCATTGAGGCCCAACTTACTATTGTGCACAAAATTGCGCTCTTACCTACTCCATCGATCCAAACACCGATCATATCGTATCTATCGCATCTTTAAGCAAAGGCAAAATCACAAGTTCCCGAAATGCCGAAATTTTAGCATTTCGGCTTTTCGGCGAATATTAATCTAAGCTACTGCGAAGGTTAGTACACACCTGTTACGGGTTGAAGTTGAAATGTTTCCATAATCAATCACCTACGACAACCACCACCTATCACTCAAACTTAACTATTCCAATATCAATATATGTAAATCCTAAGCACATCAGTCATACAGAACATAAGGGCGTATTCATCATTTTACCATACAAGGGTATTACGGCCACTTTACCCTACAGGGGCTTTATGGTCTTTTTACCTATTATGGGTATTTTAGTCATTTCATCCTACAAGGGTGTTTTGGTAAATCTACAAACCAAGGGTATTTTAGTAATTTTGTAAACTAATGGCATTCCTATAATTTTTAAAAAAGTCAAGGGTATTTTTGTAATTTTGTAAATCAGGGGTATTTTGATAATTCTACAAATTGAGGGTATTTCAGTAATTTCTCAAACCAGTGGTATTTTGGTAATTCTATCCTACAGGGGTATTTAAGTAATTTCATAATTGAGGGTAAAACAGTAATTTTGTAAACTGAGGGGTAAAATGGTAATTTTGTAAATCGAGGGTAAAACAATAATTCTATAAATCGAGGGTACTTTGGTAATTTTACAAGTCGAGGGTATTTCAGTAATTTGGTAAACTAAAGTATTCTAAACATGGATAACAATACTAATGGCCCTAAAGCCCATTCTCGGCCCAAATGGGCCCACACGCTCGCGTGGCCCTTTTAGCCCAAATTTAGCCACAGATATAAGATTCACCTAGCCTAGTCCAATATTTACTACGTAGTCAAACAACTTATCTAATTGGGCCCATAGGCCCATTGGGCCCACATAGCCCCTTTCGGCCTATCGCGGCCCGAAGTAGCCATCCTACAGCTATAGTAGCGAGAAAATACACACCTGATAGGAGACTGGAATTAATCCATGCTCCGAGCACTCTTAGCCAACGCCTAACCCAAACGAGCACGCCATACAGCGAAAGGGATCAGCCAAGAAAGGTACCTTTACTCTCCTTATGGTTCTCTCTATTTAAAGCCAGCTTCGCATCCACTCTTATGTTAGCTTCCCGATGTGGGATCCTTCCAACATTAGAGTTTAAATCCAACACCAACTCTTGCCGCCCCCTGTTAGCAAAATAAATGCTCTTTGATTGCCATGAGTTTCGAACCCTGGACCTCCTTGCCAACTCTATGACGCCACCTTGCCACTTCACCACAGGCTCTTTTTGTGTCATATTTTATCCCCAATTAATTATAAGGTCTAAAGGCCAAAGTCCGTGTTCCTTTAAAAAAGCAGAATAAATTGCAAGAGCCAAGGCTTGAACCCTGTGCTCCCATACAACCTTAATTACGCCACTTCCACTAGACCACATTGCTCCTTGTGTCATTTATTTAACCCAATAATTTAAAAGGCCCTCATCCAAGCATCCGTGTTTTTTCACTTAATACCAAAATTTTGCTAAAGCCCAAGTTTGAACCCAAGATTTCTCCAAGACTTCTCAAAGCCATTAACCACTAAAGCAAACATTTAATTGTTTCATTTCATTGCACAATTAAATACCTATATACAACCTCCTTACGGACCCCCACTCAAGGCCCAATACTTTAGGCCCAAATTGGGGTGTTACAATTCTACCCCTTAAAGAAATTTCGTCCTCGAAATTTTCCACTCTCGAACTACACCACCACACTTCACAAGCACTCGATACTAATAATACTAACATACACCCAAAACATTTATCCATCGGAGTGGATAGATTTCACATGCAAACAATTTCTACATTTCCAGAACGCACACCAAATAAATACTAAATCTAAATTCAAGCGTTACAGTTTACTCTAACTAGAGAGTTCCAGTATTGTGCTACTATCTATAGTAGTTTCTCAATATAGCATTTCAATCTATAACAGTAAACAGAGTTAGAGAACTTACAAATTTGGTGCCGGAGACTCGGTGTGCCACACTTCTAGTAACATCTTTTCAGAAACAAGTCAAGTTTCATTGATAAATTTCAAAACAAAATTTTAGAAAAACCCTTTTCAAACCCCAATTTCGAAAAAAGAAAAAAATAAAAAAATAACAAAAATTTTCTGCTACCCATACCATGGCTGAGTTTTGTAACCTGGCTCTGATATCACTAAATATAACACCCCAAACCCGGCCCAGACGTTATGGCTAGATCCGACGTGTCACGTTGAAGTTTTTAAGAAAACCTATGCCTCTTTCAACGTCCTTCTTAGTGTTTTAAAAGATAGTCTTTGCTAAGTTAATAAAGTGAATGGAAGTCATGCACCGGTAGGTATCTCAAAGCAGAGGAGGTAAGCCATGAAGGTCGCTTAAGTACCAAGCTCTTGATTGGATCCAATCCTAGACATGCCCACAACCATTGCCACACTTTGGTGCTAGGTTAGGTTTTGAGAAAACGAGTTGGAATTCATTTAAGTAGATATTTTGATAAACCGATTAATTGTATCATTGCGTTATTTTGAGAACAATTATCATTTTGGAAACACGCCTAGGTCTAATTCATATTGTTATCAAAAAATATAGGGTATAAAATAAAATAATCCTAAAAAATAATTAAAATAGCCTTATTACAACCCAAAACCAAATAATAATATTAATAAGATAAAACTTATAAAGAAATAAATCGGCTACTTATTGCAATTAAAAGAAAGCAAGCAAGAGTGTGGCCATCTCCGAGTCCTCGTAGCTCCAAACCATCTAAGCTTAGGGATTACCTGCACAGTTAGAAACGGGGTGAGTTTACGAAAACTCAGTTTGTAATCCCAATAAGAAACAAACAGTGAAAACACAGTATCAATACAATCTGGGCCAAAACCCTATTTAGTCTTGACATATACTGGGCCGAAGCCTTTCGTTTAACAGTTACTGGGCCGAAGCCTTTACTGTAAATGTATGGCCCTTAGGCCCATTTCAATATCACATGTAATGTTAATGGATGTATACAAGCCCATTACAATATCACATGAAATACCAATGAATGTATGCAAGCCCATTTGGGGAAACTACTCGACCCACCATCCGCTACTCTCCACCCGTACCAACCAAGCTCTCCATGTGGGGAATAACTCAACCCACCCAACCAAACTCTCCACTTTGGCAAGATAGTGCTTTATCATATAACCGAGGCCTAGCCTCTTTTAATAATCGGGCAAAGCCCTTTCGGATAAACTGGGGCAGAGCCCTTTTCGGTAAACTAGGGCAGAGCCCTTTTAGCACTTCCTCCATCAATATAACCCATATCCCATGCAAATGTTATGTATGCAGAATGTCATGCCCATATTTGAATCAAACAATCACAGTCAAGTCACTCATATCACCAACATATATTTACAATCAAATCCGTCAACCACATAGTCCAAGTCAGTCACTTGCCCACAAGGGCAAAACAGTCATTTTTCATATTGTTAGGGTATTTTCGTAATTTTACCAAATATCAGGGTTTTCCATGTTCATTACAATTGTCAATATTTCCGAGTGTTTAAACAATGATCTTTAACCCACTTTATCAAATTCGGGCTTTTGGGCCCAAAACCCCTAATGGGCCCTACGAATGTTGATTTAGCCTACTTAACCCAAATTTTACAGCAATACTAACCGTGTTAACGTGCAACTTTTCCAAATTCCATTTTTTTATCAATTTTACCCAAATGGGCCTGAAAGCCCATTGGGCCCAATTCTAGCCCATTGAGGCCCAACTTACCATCGTGCACAAAATTGCGCGCTTACCTGTTCCATTGATCCAAACACCGATCATATCGTATCTATCGCATCTTTAAGCAAAGGCAAAATCACAAGTTCCCGAAATGCCAAAATTTTAGTATTTCGGCTTTTCGGCGAATATTAATCTAAGCTACTGCGAGGGTTAGTACACACCTATTATGGGTTGAAGTTGAAACGTTTCCATAATCAATCACCTACGATAACCACCACCTGTCACTCAAACTTAACTATTCCAATATCAATATATGTAAATCCTAAGCACATCAGTTATACGGAACATAAGGGCGTATTCATCATTTTACCATACAAGGGTATTACGGTCACTTTACCTTACAGGGGCTTTACGGTCTTTTTACCTATTAGGGGTATTTTAGTCATTTCATCCTACAAGGGTGTTTTGCTAAATCTACAAACTAAGGGTATTTTAGTAATTTTGTAAACCAATGGTATTCCTATAATTTTTAAAAAAGTCAAGGGTATTTCTGTAATTTTGTAAATCAGGGGTATTTTGGTAATTCTACAAATTGAGGGTATTTCGGTAATTTCTCAAACTAGTGGTATTTTGGTAATTCTATCCTACAGGGGTATTTTAGTAATTTCATAATTGAGGGTAAAACGGTAATTTAAACTGAGGGTAAAATGGTAATTTTGTAAATTGAGGGTAAAACGATAATTCTATAAATCGAGGGTACTTTGGTAATTTTACAAGTCGAGGGTATTTCAGTAATTTGGTAAACTAAAGTATTCTAAACATGGATAACAATACTAACGGCCCTAAAGCCCATTCTCGACCCAAATGGGCCCACACGCTCGCGTGGCCCTTTTAGCCCAAATCTAGCCACAGATATGAGATTCACCTAGCCTAGTCCAATATTTACTACGCAGTCAAATAACTTATCCAATTGGGCCCTTTGGCCCATTGGGCCCACATAGCCCCTTTCGGCCCATCGCGGCCCGAAGTAGCCATCCTATAGCTATAGTAGCGAGAAAATACACACCTGATAGGAGACTGGAGTTAATCCACGCTCCGAGCACTCTTAGCCAACGCCTAACCCAAATGAGCATGCCATACAGCGAAAGGGATCAGCCAAGAAAGGTACCTTTACTCTCCTCATGGTTCTCTCTATTTAAAGCCAACTTCGCATCCACTCTTATGTTAGCTTCCCGATATGGGATCCTTCCAACAGCAGAGTTTAAATTCAACACCAACTCTTGCCGCCCCCTGTTAGCAAAATAAATGCTCTTTGATTGCATTGAGTTTCGAACCCTAGACCTCCTTGCCAACTCTATGACGCCACCTTGCCACTTCACCACAGGCTCTTTTTGTGTCATATTTTATCGCCAATTAATTATAAGGTCTAAAGTCCAAAGTCCAGGTTCCTTTAAAAAAAATAGAATAAATTGCAAGAGCCAAGGCTTGAACCCAGGCTCCCATACAACCTTAATTACGCAACTTCCACTAGACCACATTGCTCCTTGTGTCATTTATTTAACACAATAATTTAAAAGGCCCTCATCCAAGCATCCAGGTTTTTTTCACTTAATACCAAAATTTTTGCTAAAGCCCAAGTTTGAACCCAAGATTTCTCCAGCACTTCTCAAAGCCATTAACCACTAAAGCAAACATTTAATTGTTTCATTTCATTGCACAATTAAATACCTATATACAACCTCCTTACGGACCCCCACTCAAGGCCCAATACTTCTGGGCCCAAATTCGGGGTGTTACAATGAAAAATTTGGTGAGTTAATTTTAAAGTTTGCGAGCCCAATTGCGAAAAAGGACTAAATCGCATAAAAGGAAAAAGTTGCATTTTTGTTCCCAAATGTGTTAGACAGCTAGAGAAATAAATTTGGGAGCTTTTAAAGTGAAATTAAACCCCGACTTGGCCGGCCATGAGACAAGAATTTGCAAATGGTCAAAAGTTTAGGTAAGTGATGTCATGATTTGGAGATAAAATAATGCCTAATACCTATCTACTATTTTTCTTCTTCTCTATCCTTTCTCTCCACCGAAAATATCAGAAATTAGGGAGGTTTGAAAGCTGAAAATTTTCAGCAACTTATTCCTCTCATAATGTAAGTGATCTTGATGATTTTCTTCATGATTTTTACATTTTTAGAATGCTTGTACTATAGGATTTCAAATGAGAGGACTACCTTGCAAAATGGTGATAAGTCTAGGGTTTCACCATGTGAATGTTCATGTTATTTCCTGAAATTTTATGGAAGAATATGAGTCTTAGAAGAGTTCTAAACAATTTTTGTGAAAGGTGTTAACATGAAAACACCTAAATGGACTATTTTGCATAAGTTGCAAAATAAGTGATATGTGTGTGAAATAGTGGGATTTTGGAGTTGCTATAAGAGTAAAAATAGTTCGGGTAGGTTTGAAATGCGAAGAAAATAGATAAAATTCAGTTTTCGAGCATAAGGGTAAAATGGTCAAATTGCCAAAGTCTAGGGGCAAAATAGTCATTTTACCAATGATGTAAATTTATGATTTCATAATTATAATTAGTGATTAAATGAGTGCATTTTGTTATTATAGATCAAGATTTGCCAAATTAAAACCTAGACCGGGGGAAAGCCAAGCAAATCGACTAAACCAACTAGTCGAGTACATCTAGTAAACCGAGGTAAGTTGTATGTAAATAACTCAATTACATTGCCAATAAATGTGTTTTAATTGATATATCATGAATTTTTTGTTGTGAATTGAGAATGCATATTGGTAATTGAGACGGTAGAGATTTCGTTGTAATCCTAGGAAATAAGCCGGATATTCATGCCGTAATAATTGGGTCACTTGTGTGAGCTAGTGTAAGACATCTCTGGGACATGCATCGGCCACATTATGAGAGCCAGAGTAAGACCATGTCTGGGACATGGCATCCGCATTGAGATAGTGCTAGTGTAAGACATGTCTGGGACATGCATCAGCCTCAAGACATAAGCCAGTGTAAGACATGTTTGGGACATGCATCGACTAAACGTTGTGTTAGTGTAACACCATGTATGGGACATGGCATCGACATGGATATGCGAGAGCTAGTATAGTCTGGGACATGGCATCGGCCTCGGTGGTGATAGCCAATGTAAGACCATGTCTAGGACATGGCATCGGCATCTTGTCCCATGTTGGAGGCTTAAAGAATATCCGGTAGTATTTCGAAAGGTTCAACGGTAGAAGTTATGAATGTGAGTTAATAAGGAAAGTATAATAATGTTGTGAGTCGTACAGGTCCCTAATTGGTACGCATGAGTCATGAGCTCGACATAGAATCTATCACTTGAGTGGACAGTAATGAGTAAGTCAAGCTTATGTTTACCTTTGTACTGTGAGCAAGACGATCATTGGTGAAATTTGTTGTATATTTATTTATATGCAACTTACTAAGCTTATATGCTTGCTCTCTCTTTCTTTCCATTTTCTCTCAGTGCCACCTAGCTAGCTTAAGGATCATTGGAGGTCAAAGATATCGATCGCACTATCAGCCAAAACATTGGTATAGTTGGTTTTATATCTTTGAGCATGGCATGTATAGGGCTAGACTTTATTATTTTGTGTCTTGAGAATTAAAAAAACCTAGGTTGGCTTGGGATAAATCCTAGACTTGGTATTAAGCCTTGAATGATGGCTAATATTCATTTTGGTTATATGCAAATATGTCATTTCCATAGTGGAGTAACTTGTCTTGTGAAAGAATGTCTATTGTGGTTGATCTAGTTATACAAATTGAGATACTTTGGTATTTGCTTATATTGCATGGAACTATGTATGTAGGGGTAACAATGAGGCTTGGTAAATAGCCTCATGTTCTCCACATGGGCAGACACATGGGCGTGTGGTCTGGCTGTGTGTCCCCTGCATGTAGAAATTTTAAGTTAGTATGCATGGTAATAAACACACGGGTAGAGACATGACCGTGTGTCTCAGCCATGTGGTGGACACGGCCTGGTGCACGGGCGTGTGCCTTGGCCGTGTGTCATTTTGGGTGTGCTGATGTCAGAAACAGAATACTCAAGTTTTCTCACACGGGCCAGGGACACAGGCTGTGCCCAGGTCGTGTGAAGTCTACACTTGTTTTATAAAAAATATTGTGGAATTAAATTGGCCACACAGGCAATAGACACGGGCGTGTCCGAAGCCGCACGGGCATGTGAAAGCACACGGCCTACCCACACGGGCGTGTGCCCTTTTTTTTTTCAAGTAAAATTTTCAAGGTGGGTTTAAAGATTCAGAATGGTTCCGAATAGTTTTTAATGATAGATTTAAGGCTTGTAGGCCTATAATAAGGAGTCTAAAGTGTTAATTAAAAGATTTTAAATTGGATCGAGTCCTGGTGACTTGAGGTAGTTTGATTGCATGAGAACAAGTTAGGTAATGCCTCGTACTCTGCCCTGGTGTGGGTTATGGGTATGGAGTGTTACACTTAGGCCCTGTGGATGATTTAATTTTCATAAATTTTTATAAAATAGGTGCAGACTTCACACGCCTTAGGCACACGCCCATATCCCTAGGCTGTGTCCTTCACACGACTAAGACACATGGTCGTGTCTCTGCTCGTGTGGAAAAAAATAAGGCTATTTACCAAGACATTTTGTCACCCTTACTTGCACCAACCTACACAACAACAACCAACACCAATTCAAGCATATATATATAACCAATTTAGCCAGAACCAAGTCATTCACACATCAGTTACATGCTATGTACTATCACATACAACATCTCATACTTATCATCTCAAACCATGCAAAATCCATACCCATGAGAACGTCATCATATGCATATATACTTAACCAATATTAGCCAATTTCAATGGCCATTCACAAAATAAACCATCAACCATTATAAGCTAACACATTTGGCCAAATTGAATATGAGACATAACAAAATGACCAAGTCCCTATACATGCCATAACTCAAAAAAATGTAATCATAAGTACCAAAAATGAAAATTTGATAGTGTGAATAGATCTCCGACCGTCTTCAATCCCCGAGCTGGCTTGGTGACACTATAAGACAAGGGAAAAAAAAAGAAGAGTAAGGTTTAAAGCTTAGTAAGTTCATATGCAAATAATAGGCATCATAAACACACTTTAACATAGATTTAACATAAAGTAAATTAACATAAATGTCATTGTGAATTCATAATCAAGCTTAGAATAGATGTATTTAAAATCTTAATGTCATAACTTACTCGATCAACCAATCAGAGGTTTCATCACATATCAAACTCATTAAGCATGAGTTTTGTGTACATACCTGTACCAACTTGCAACTCACCATAATCGTTCACAACATATCATAGTCTTTGACAACTTAAACATTGCCGTTAAGTTTCCCGTTAAACCACTTGGAATACTAAAGGATACTCGGGATATCTCACATACATAGTATCATAACAATGCCATATCCCAAATATGATCTTACATGGGATCTCATATCGATGTCAATAGCCCAGCTATAGTCTTTCACGAAATCTCATATCGATGCCATATCCCAGATATGGTCTTACACGTAATCTTAGCTAACCCTAATGTCATGACATTTGTATCCTAACTATTCCTAAGGTTCAACCGGGATATTTCTCACTCGTTATCCAATTTTGATTTCATCCCAAGAGCCAATCATAAATTTATACAAAATTAAAGTATTTAAAACATAAATAAACAATGCATTATTTACATACGAACTTACCTCAGTACCAAAAATAGTAGATAAGGATTTAATCGTCAAACACCTTATTCTTTCCCCGATCAAGGTCCATACTTCATTTTTCTTGATCTATAATAACAAATTTAGCTTACTTAATATTCACATTACTCAAATTATTCCAAACATCACATTATGGAAAAATTACCTTTTTGTCCCCTAAAGTTTCACACTTTTACAAATTAGTCCTTAGGCTCGAAAAATTAAATGTATTCAATTACTTTGTTACCCTAGCCTAGCCAAACCATATACATGCTCATATCAGCCCACATTTTTCATCAAATCAGATTTTTACTACCCATTTTACATCTTTTTACAAATAGGTCCTTTTTAAGTATTTTTATGAAAAATAACTTGGTAAAAGTTGTTTATTACACATCAAACTTTCACTTTCTACCATTAAACATCAAAACACATGCATGTCACACATGGTTAAATTTTTAAACATGAACCCTACTTCAAAATAATGGTAGAAATAGGTAAATCGGGTTACGAGGACTTCAAAAATGTAAAGAACATTAAAAACTGCACTAGAATGAACTTACTATCAAGCTTGAAAGTTGACAAAACCCTAGCTATGGTGAGCTTGAGATTTTCAGCCAAGGTAGGAGAAGATGGACACAATTTTGACTTGATTCCCTTTTTATTCTTTTATTTACCAAATGACCGAAATGTCCTTTTTACCAAACTTTAAAATTTTATCTCACCATGTCCATTTTTGTCCACTAACTTAACAAATGGTTTAATTAACAACTAAGGGCCTCTAATTTAAAATCTCATAGCAATTGGACACCTTTAACATGTAGAACTCAACTTTTGCACTTTTTATGATTTAGTCCTTTTGACTAAATTGAGTGCCCAAATGTCAAAATTTTCAAACGGGATTTTCACAGAATAGTTTGTGGTCCCGAATCACTGTTCCAACTAGCCCTAAAATTGGGTTGTTACAATACAAATCCCTCGACTTCTTTGATGGAGATTGAAATGACTTATTTATCAATCTTTTTCTTGAGACTCTAGCCTCAAACTCAGCCTTTCTATTTTCTTTGCTCAACTCTTCGGCTTTGCAAACTCGATCGACCAGCACGACAAATTCCTTCAACTCTAAAATCCCAACTAGCAGTCTGATATCCTCATTCAGCCCATCTTCGAATCTCTTGCATATTATAGCCTCGATAGAAACACATTCTCGAGCATACTTACTGAGCCTAACAAACTCTCACTCATATTCAGTTACAGACATACGGCCCTATTTCAGCTCTAGGAACTCTTTGCGTTTCTGATCAATGAACTGCTAACTGATATATTTCTTTCTGAACTCATCTTAAAAGAATTCCCATGTAACTCTTTCCCTCGGTACCATGGATACAAGAGTATTCCACCACTGATACGCTGTATCTCTCAAAAGCGATATAGCACATTTCAAGCACTCATCTGGTGTGCAAGAAAGCCCATCAAATACCCTGATAGAGTTGTCAAGCCAAGACTCTACTCTCTCGAGATCATCGTCAATATTAGCTCTAAATTCTTCAGCTCCTTTCTTCTGAATCTTATCAAATGGAGGTTTGTTCAATCTTACCAATTTCACACCTTGGGGAGCTATGGGAACCGGTTGGGGGTTAGGTGGGGGTGGAGGATGTTAGGCAGCCGAATTTGTTTGAACAAACTCGGCAAACCAGTCATTCATCCTTTGGAAGAAGGCTTCTCTAGCCTCTCCTCTTGACTAACCGTTATTGGTCTACTTTTAGATAGCGCTGTCCCTTCGGCAGAAGTCGGCGCATTACTCTCAACATCATCAACTACCTCTCGGTTGGGATATATTTACTCAATGAAAATACAATTTAAATTGTCAGGAGTCATCACACTATCAAAAATTAAATATGGCATGTACAGCTAGACTCTGACACACGCTATGTTAGTCTGAGAATCGACTAAACCATAGCTCGGATACCACTAAATGTAACACCCCTTACTCGTATTCAACGCCGGAATAGGATACAAGGCATTACTGGACTTACAAATGTGAAAACAATACAATTCTGGGTCATAAATTTTCATCCAAATTTAAAACCATTCGTATTTAACCATGAAGTCCCTAATACGAGCCTACGAGGCCTGAAACATGCTTTGGAAATGGTTCGGGACTAAACCGGGCACTTAGGAAATTTTTACTAAATTTAGGAAAAAAAATTTTCTATTAACAAGGGTCACATGCCCGTGTGGCTTGGGACACGCCCGTGTGGGCAGGCCGTGTGGTCACACATGCCCGTGTCCCTAACCATTGTAACTCTCTGTTTTGCAATGAATGAACAAATTGATGTCACACGGCCAAGTCACGCGCCCGTGTGCTAGGCCATATGGTAAAATATATTTTTATAAAATAGGTGAAGACTTCACACAGTCTGGACACACGCCCGTACCTAAGGCCAAGTCCCTCACACAGCTGAGACACACGCCTATGTCTCTGCCCGTGTGCTCAATTCTGAGCATTCTGTTTCTCAAAGTTAAGGTGCAGGGGACACACGGCCAGAACACATGCCCATGGGGTAGACCGTGTGTCATACACGGCCTAGACACACGCTCGTGTGTCTACCAATGTGGACAAAATAAAGGCTATCTACCAAGCCATTTGTCACCCTCATTTAACCCTACACACACACAAGTTCAATGGCATAATCCATGGCATGTTTAAACAACCAAAACATCCATAATTAAGGCTAAATCATATCATTCATTACCAACACTTAACATATTTACTATAGCATAGTTTACCAAATCAATTCATACCAAACTCACAATCACAAGTATCAACATGATTACTTTCATCATGCATAATTCTACTTAGATTTCCTAGCACACCAAAGGCATCTCATCCATTTCACAACAAGTCATTTAGCCGTAATAAACACATAGCAACCCATTACAAAACACAAAAACAAGAAGGCATTAACACATATACTTATATAAATGGGCTTACAATTATTTTAGCCAAAATAAGCCAATTACATGGCTAAATAACAAATCACCTTAAACAATTATAAGCCAATACATTTGGCCAAATCAAATGACACATATAACAAAATGACCAAGTCCCTATACATGCCATACTCTCAAAATGTTTTAAAATCGTCGGTACCCAAAGGACAGTTGTGACACCCCGAATGTGACCCTAGTCGGAGAGTGGTTTCGGGACCACGAAACCGAGTCACAAGAATAATTAAGTGTTATATTCCGTACTTATTGTATGTGGAATTGGTATGCGTAAATATTTCGTGTCTCGATTTTTATTAATTAGGTGCTAAATTATAAGAAAGGACTTAGTAGTGAACTTTGAAAGTACGATAGGAAAATAGGTGATGACTAATTAAAACATGCATGCAAAATAATGGACTTGCATGTCAAATTCCCCCTTTCTACAAGTAATGGCCGGCCATGACAAAGAATATGGGTCAAACATGTCATGAAACATGTTTTGTTGGGCATTAGGGAGAAATAGTAAACAAATAAGCATGGGTAAGAAAAGAATGAAAAAAAAAAATGTGTGTGAGAGAGTGGCATACCCCATTGCCGTGAGTTGTAGAGAAGGAAAGAAAAAATTTTGTTCATCCTTTCTTTGAGCCAAAACTAAGGAAGAAGGAGGATTTTTGCTTCATGCTTGGTTTGGAAGAGATCTAGAAGGAGATTTGGCTAAGTTTGCATCAAGATTAAGGTATGTATGAGGTTGTGTTGGGAGTTTCATGCATGTTTTGGTTGCTAACTTGATGTGCATGTTAGCCATGGCTCAAATCTTTGGTATGCCATGGAAATGGTATTTGGCCAAAGTTGTTATAGTGATAAAGCCATTGCATGCTAAGTGTGAAGCTTGATGATGATGCATGCAATGATGGATTTTCTACTCATGAGTAAGATTTTGAGTTTCTCTTTGTTTTATCATGATTAAAGTTGAAAAGGAGCATGATTGTCATACTTGGCCATGATGCATTCTTGAGCATGATTCATGCTTCTTGCATGTTAGTTAAAAGTTTGTGTTTTGGATGGCTATGGACACTTTGAAAATTCGGCCATGCTCATATATGCATATATATGATTGCACATTTTGTTTGGTTATGAACTAAGTGATGAATATATTGATTTAAAGAAGAAAATGTGGAAGAATGCTTGTGAAATTGCAAGCACAATTGACCTAGCACACATATAAGTGCTTGATGCTATATTATAAGTTTTGGGCCACAATGTGCAAGCATTAATTAGTAGATTGCATGCTGTTTTTGTGAGGTATTAAGTGCAAATTTTGACCTCAACATGTACATGAATATTCGCCTTGGGTAGCCCATTGAAGGCCTTAGCATTTCCTTGATGTTCAAACAAGTTGTATTGAATTGCTTGATGTAGTATAAAATGTGCATGACCATTGTGTATTCAAGCTAAAGAGTGGCCATATGACCATCTAAAATCCTTGTCATATTCGGCCATAAGCAAGCACAATGAGGTTTTAATAAATTGAATTTGTTTGAATTAGCTCAAGAGCCAAGAGGGCCACAATTGGACAAGGGGAAGGAAAAGGTGATCGAATAGCCGAAAAAGCCGTTCGACAACATCCGAGGTAAGTCCTCAAGAAGTGACCTTACTTGAATTATGTGAGATGAAATATGGATGTGTATGATTATTGATTATGTGTGTATGAGTATTTGAATTCCACCGGGCTAAGTCCCAAGGCGAATATGCTAATGATATTAATTGTGTTTGAGCCTTAGTAACGAAAATGAAATATGTATGTCCAATGATTATTGATGTATGTGTGCATGAGAAATTGAATGATATCCGGGCTAAGCCCAAGACAATTATGCTGAAATTATATCCGGGTTAAGACCAAGGCAATTGTGCTAGTGGTTATATCAGGGCTAAGGCCGAAGGCATTCGTATGAAGTTATTCTATCCGGGCTAAGACCGAAGGCATTTGTGCACGTGATTATATCCGGTTATATTCGAAGAATCTTGGGCTGGAGGTGAGTGTTGGTTGCTGAAATGAATTTAATTAGTACACTCGGACAGCCCAAAGGATAAGGTACGTTATATGTGCATTGGAAAGTCGACGTGTTTGAGCAACATTCGCTCAATCGACTAATGAATTTCAGTTATTGAATTGATTGATGCTTTGCGAACTTATACAATGATGAAGTATGAAGTAAGAATGTGTATTAATGAAATGATGCATTTGGCTATGTGAATGTATTGCTGTAAATTATAGTTCATTATATTCCTTGAGACTTACTAAGCATAAAAATGCTTACCCGTTGCTTTGGCTCTTAGTTTTCTAGATTTCGCTCGAGGCAATCGGATTTGGGATCGTTGAAGTCAAGTCATCCACACTATCAAGCCTCCATTTTGGTATAAATTTTGTTTGAACTTGAGATGGCATGTATAGGACTACCCTTGTTTGTTAAATATGTTGTAATGTAAGTATGTACGGCCGTGCGAAAATGGCTCGAAAAGGAAGTATGAACTTAGACTAATTGTGGGTTGTATGTATATATTTTGTGTCATGATGTGGCTATGGCTTGGAAATGAGAATGTTGGTCATATGATCAGCCATTGGCACAGTTAAAATGATCATATATGAACCTATGTATGGTAAGGCTAGTTGAATCATGGAGACCACCAAATAGGTGAGTCCTATCTTAAAACAGATGCTGCCAGCTGCAGTGGCGTGAATGTGAAAAATCACCAAAATTCATAGGAATGGAATTAGATAGTGAATAAGCTATGTAAATGAACCTTGATGAGTCTATTTTCATATGGAAGAAATGAAACGGTCATAGGAGTTACAGGTTAAGAGATATTAAAGCTATTGTGAGACAGGGCCAGAATGGTTTCTGGGTTCCCTGTCGCAAATTTAAAATTCACTATAAATTATCCAAAAGAATTAGGAGATATATCTTATATGTACAGGTTCCATTTTGAGTCTAGTTTCATTAGAAACAAACGACACCAGAATTAAAGCCCTGTACAGAGAGATATTAAAGTTATACCGCGCGAAGGTCGGAGCAGTCGATCCCTGTAACAGGGTAACTTTAACTAATAAACTGTACCAATTGGCCCGACCAAAAATCCTAGAAATAAATCCATGGATGGATATATGAGTCTAAATTCAGGGAAAATTTACGAAACCAGTTTCCGAGTTTTGAAACTCGAGATATGATTTTTAAGGCGACAGTGACGCAGTTTTCCAGCCTGACTGGAAATGTCAAATTGGTGGGCAAAACATGTGAACTTGGTTTGTTAACCCTCGGGTCCGACACCGGCGATGGTCTCGGGTTTTGGGGTGTTACAATTTTATTGGTATCAGAGCCACGGTTTAGTCGATTCTAGGACTACCGTGATGTGTTTGGGGTCTAGCTATACATGCCATTAAATGATGAATCGATAGTGTGATGAATTCTGACAATTTGACTTCATGTTTGTTTATAGCAATGGATCCCGATCCCAACCGAGCGATAGCTGATGATGTGGAGAGTGTGGCGCTGCTCCCGCGCAAGGGACAATGGCCGGACTCTCAACCTATGGCCAGCAATCCTAATGACGAGGCTAAGCAAGCCTTTTATAGTGTGATGAGCGAATGGTTTAATCAATACATTCGAACCAACACACTGTTCCACCACCTCCATTCCCGATTTAATGCAACCCCGCACCTACAATACCTCCGTTGGCCGACCCAATAAGGTCGGGTAAGCCCCAGTCGATAGGATTCAAAAACATGGGGCCACTGAATTTAAGGCTACGGATGATGATGATGCCGAAGCGAGCTGAATTATGGTTAGATAACACTATCCGGTGCTTGATGAGCTATCCTGTACACCGATGAGTGCTTAAAGTGTACCATCTCCTTGCTACGTGAGTCCGCCTACTATTGGTGGAGTACTCGACTTGTGGTGCCTAGAGAGCAAGTGACTTGGGAATTCTTTCTAACCGAGTTCAAAAAAGTATATCGATCGAGATTCATCGACCAAAAGCGGAGGGAGTTCCTTGATCTTAAGCAAGGTTCTATGTCATTATTCTGACTACGAACGAAAGTTTGTGAGGCTTAGCCGACGCTGCGAGAATGCATTTCGTCCGAAGCTATTATGTGCAAACGCTTCGAGGATGGGCTGAATGATGATATAAGGATGTTTGTTGGCATTCTCGAGATCGAGAGTTCGTAGTACTTGTTGAGCGAGCTTGTAAAGCCGAAGAGCTTAGAAAGGAGAAACAAAAAGCTGATGTGGGGATTGGAGAATTCGAAGAGGTCCTCGGAAAGTCTCTTCAACAAGCATCGAAGAGATTTCGAGATGATGCGAGCCGGTCTAGAGGCGTTTGGGATTTTCTAGACGAGGACGCGATCGACCCTGTGACCACACGAGTCACCTCGATTGCGGTGGCGGAAATGATCGCCGAGAGAGGACGGAGTGTCCACATTGTGGCAAATGGCATTCGGGAGCTGTTGGTTTCGTGATCGCTCCTGCTATAAGTGTGGATCGGCCGACCATTTTATGAAGGATTGCCCGAGGATGCATGAGCAGAATGCAAGTCGAGTGCAAACCCGGTGCTACCATCGCCGAGGTAGGCCACCTAGAAATATGGGCAATGTCGTGGCGGTCGAGAGGATCTAGAGATGCTACCATCGATCCGAGGCTCGTGCTCTGCTAGGACTTATGCCATACGCGCGCCGCGAGGATCTGCCTCTCCGGATGTTATTACAAGTACTTTCACTCTTTTCAATACAAATGTAATTGCTTTGATTGACCCTGGTTCTACTCATTCTTATATATGTGAAACCTTAGCATCCAAAGAAGACTTTGCCCATTGAGTCTCATCGAGTTTGTAATTCGGTGTCAAACCCTTGGGTCATTACGTGCTTGTTAACAAAGTGTGCAAGAAAAGTCCCCTAGTGTTCCGAGGTTCTTGTTTTCCGCAGACTTAATGCTTTTGCCATTCGATGAGTTCGATGTTATTCTTGGTTTGGATTGGTTGACCATGCACGATGCGGTTGTAAATTGCAAGAGCAAGACTATCGATTTGAGGTGCGCGAATAATGAAATAATTCGGGTTGAGTCCACGGACTTAAAGGGGTTGCCATTTGTAATATCGCCGATGTTGGCCCGAAATATGTAAGAAAAGGGTGCGGCGTACCTTGCGACGTACTTCGATGACAAGGAATCGAGAAGAAACCCGAATCTGTGCCGTGGTTTGTGAATACCGGATGTTTTCCCAAGAATTGCGGGTTTACCACTGCTCGAGAAATAGAATTTGGCATCGAATTGGTACCGGTACCACCCCAATTTCGATAGCTCCGTATCGTATGGCACCAACGGAATTGAAGGAGTTGAAAACTTCGGTTGCAAGAATTGGTGGATAGAGGTTTTGCTCGCTTGAGTTTTTCGCCTTGGGGTGCGCGGTGTTGTTCGTGAAGAAGAAGGATGGAACCATGCGACTATGCATCGACTATCGTCGACTTAACAAAGCGACGATAAAGAACAAATATCCGTTGCCACGTATTGATGACTTGTTCGATCAAGCGAAGGGAGCCTCGGTGTTCTCGAAAATAGACTTGAGATCGGGCTACTATCAATTGCGAATCCGAGATTGAGGCGTCAAGAAGGCGCCTTGAGCGAGATATGGTCACTATGAGTTCTGGTGATGCCGTTTGGGCTCACTAATGCCCTGCGGTATTTATGGATTTAATGAATCGAATCTTTAGACCATATTTGGATCGATTCGTAGTCGTGTTCATTGATGACATCTTGGTCTATTCAAGAAATGAGGCCGAACATGCTTGAACACTGCGGTTAGTCTTTGCAAATTTTCTGGGACAAGCAATTATATGCTAAGTTCAGCAAGTGTGAGTTACGGTTAAGAGAGGTAAGCTTCTTGGGTCATGTGGTATCTGCATCGGGTATTCGAGTCGACCGAATAAAATTTCAGCCATACTAAATTGGAAGCCTCAGAAATATTACCGAGGTTGAAGCTTTTTGGGGCTTCTTAGGTTACTACCGACGATTTGTAAAGGCTTCTCAACGATAGCCACGCCGATGACGGCTACTCCAAAAGGATGTTAAGTTCGAATGGACGGAGAAATGCCAAAAAGCTTCGATCAATGAAAACTTATTTGATGAAGCCCCAATTCTAGTGCAACCCGAGTCCGCAAGGAGTTTGTCATCTATAGCGACGCCTCTCTACTTGGGTTAGGTTGCGTATTAATGCAAGAAGGTCGAGTTGTGGCCTATGCGTCGAGGCAATTAAAGCCACATGAGAAAAATTATCCGACTCATGATCTCGAATTGGCGCCATCGTATTCGCCTTAAAGATTTGGCGACATTACTTATTCGGTGAAAGGTGCCATGTATACCGGATCACAAAAGTCTCAAGTATTTGATGACCCAACGAGACTTAAATCTGCGACAAAGGCGTTGGCTCGAGTGTTAAAGGATTATGAGTGATCATTGACTATCACCGGGAAAGGCGAATGTAGTTGCGGATGCCTTGAGTCGTAAATCGTTATTCACTTTACGAGCGATGAATGTGCACTTGTCTATCCGATCCGACGGTGTGTTAGTGGCTGAAATGAAAGCCAAACCATTATTGACACACCAAATTCGAGAAGCTCGAAAGTCGATGACGAGTTGGTTGCAAAACGGGCTGCGTGTGTTCGAACAAGGACTCGGAGTTTCAAATCGACGATGACGATTGTTTGAGGTTCAAAAGTCGTCTGTGTCCCAAAGAATTGAACTCATTTCGATAATTCGAATGAAGCCCATTGTAGCCGAATGGCAATCCACCCGGAGTCTGAAGATGTACAATGATTTGAAACGTCGATTTTGGTGGCATGGTATGAAGCGAGACATCTCCGACTTTGTTTCAAGATGTTTAATATGTCAACAAGTGAAAGCGGAACATCGGTGCCTTGAGATTACTTCACCAATCACGATACCCGAGTGGAAATGGGATCGAGTCACAATGGACTTTGTATCCGGACCGCCATTGTCGACAAGTAAGAAGGATGCGGTTTGGGTCGTGGTAGATCGATTGACTAAGTCGGCCCACTTTGTCCCCGTGACGTCACGGATTTTTCAATGGACAAATTAGCGGAATTGTACGTTTCTCGATTGTGAAATTACACGGGTGCCTATTTCTATCGTGTGGGATAGAGATCCGAGATTTACCTCGCGGTTTTGGAAAAAGTTGCAAGAAGCTTTGGGTACCAAGTTGCATTTCAGACGCCTTCCACCCCCAAACCGATGGTCAATCCGGAAGGGTAATTCAGATACTTGAGGATATGTTAAGATGTTGCGTCCTCGAGTTTAGTGGTTCATGGGAGCGGTATTTGCCGTTGATTGAATTCGCACAACAACGACTTTCAATCGAGTATTAAGATGGCACCTACGAGGCTTTGTGCGGGCGTAAATGCCGTACACCATTGTTTTGGATGAGCTTGGTGAAAGCAAGATTTTCGGTGGATTTGATTAGGGATGCCGAATGAAAGTGAAAGTAATCCGTGAAAGTTTGAAGATAGCCTTCGATCGTCGTAAGTCGACGCGGATATGAAGCGTAAGGATATCGAGTATCGGTGGGTGATAAAGTGTTCCTCAAGGTATCGCCTTGGAAAAAATACTCGAGTTGGTAGTAAGGGCAAGTTGAGCCCGAGGTTCATTGGGCCATATGAGATATCGAGCGAGTCGGTCCGGTGGCATATCGTTTGATTTTGCCCCGAACTCAAAAGGTTCACGATGTCTTCCACGTTTCGATGCTTCGACGTTATAGATCCGATCCATCGCACGTGATTAGTCCATCAGAAATTGAAATTCAAGCTAATATGAGTTATGAGGAAGAACCAATTCGTATCCTATCACGAGAAGTGAAAGAGTTGCGAAACAAGCGGGTTCCGCTAGTGAAAGTGTTATGGCTCAAGCACGGATAGAAGAAGCTACTTGGGAGACCGAGAACTCAATGAGAGAGCGATATCGAACCTATTTACCGGTAAGCTTTTGGGACGAAAATCTCTTGAGTGGGGAGAGTTGTGACACCCGAATGTGACCCTAGTCGGAGAGTGGTTTCGGGACCACGAAACCGAGTCACAAGAATAATTAAGTGTTATATTCCGTACTTATTGTATGTGGAATTGGTATGCGTAAATATTTCGTGTCTCGATTTTTATTAATTAGGTGCTAAATTATAAGAAAGGACTTAGTAGTGAACTTTGAAAGTACGATAGGAAAATAGGTGATGACTAATTAAAACATGCATGCAAAATAATGGACTTGCATGTCAAATTCCCCTTTCTACAAGTAATGGCCGCCATGACAAAGAATATGGGTCAAACATGTCATGAAACATGTTTTGTTGGGCATTAGGGAGAAATAGTAAACAAATAAGCATGGGTAAGAAAAGAATGAAAAAAAAAAAATGTGTGTGAGAGAGTGGCATACCCCATTGCCGTGAGTTGTAGAGAAGGAAAGAAAAAAATTTTGTTCATCCTTTCTTTGAGCCAAAACTAAGGAAGAAGGAGGATTTTTGCTTCATGCTTGGTTTGGAAGAGATCTAGAAGGAGATTTGGCTAAGTTTGCATCAAGATTAAGGTATGTATGAGGTTGTGTTGGGAGTTTCATGCATGTTTTGGTTGCTAACTTGATGTGCATGTTAGCCATGGCTCAAATCTTTGGTATGCCATGGAAATGGTATTTGGCCAAAGTTGTTATAGTGATAAAGCCATTGCATGCTAAGTGTGAAGCTTGATGATGATGCATGCAATGATGGATTTTCTACTCATGAGTAAGATTTTGAGTTTTCTCTTTGTTTTATCATGATTAAAGTTGAAAAGGAGCATGATTGTCATACTTGGCCATGATGCATTCTTGAGCATGATTCATGCTTCTTGCATGTTAGTTAAAAGTTTGTGTTTTGGATGGCTATGGACACTTTGAAAATTCGGCCATGCTCATATATGCATATATATGATTGCACATTTTGTTTGGTTATGAACTAAGTGATGAATATATTGATTTAAAGAAGAAAATGTGGAAGAATGCTTGTGAAATTGCAAGCACAATTCGCCTAGCACACATATAAGTGCTTGATGCTATATTATAAGTTTTGGGCCACAATGTGCAAGCATTAATTAGTAGATTGCATGCTGTTTTGTGAGGTATTAAGTGCAAATTTTGACCTCAACATGTACATGAATATTCGCCTTGGGTAGCCCATTGAAGGCCTTAGCATTTCCTTGATGTTCAAACAAGTTGTATTGAATTGCTTGATGTAGTATAAAATGTGCATGACCATTGTGTATTCAAGCTAAAGAGTGGCCATATGACCATCTAAAATCCTTGTCATATTCGGCCATAAGCAAGCACAATGAGGTTTTAATAAATTGAATTTGTTTGAATTAGCTCAAGAGCCAAGAGGGCCACAATTGGACAAGGGGAAGGAAAAGGTGATCGAATAGCCGAAAAAGCCGTTCGACAACATCCGAGGTAAGTCCTCAAGAAGTGACCTTACTTGAATTATGTGAGATGAAATATGGATGTGTATGATTATTGATTATGTGTGTATGAGTATTTGAATTCCACCGGGCTAAGTCCCAAGGCGAATATGCTAATGATATTAATTGTGTTTGAGCCTTAGTAACGAAAATGAAATATGTATGTCCAATGATTATTGATGTATGTGTGCATGAGAAATTGAATGATATCGGGCTAAGCCCAAGACAATTATGTTGAAATTATATCCGGTTAAGACCCAAGGCAATTGTGCTAGTGGTTATATCCGGGCTAAGGCCAAGGCATTCGTGCGAAGTTATTCTATCCGGCTAAGACCCAAGGCATTTGTGCACGTGATTATATCCGGTTATATTCAAGAATCTTGGGCTGGAGGTGAGTGTTGGTTGCTGAAATGAATTTAATTAGTACACTCGGACAGCCCAAAGGATAAGGTACGTTATATGTGCATTGGAAAGTCGACGTGTTTGAGCAACATTCGCTCAATCGACTAATGAATTTCAGTTATTGAATTGATTGATGCTTTGCGAACTTATACAATGATGAAGTATGAAGTAAGAATGTGTATTAATGAAATGATGCATTTGGCTATGTGAATGTATTGCTGTAAATTATAGTTCATTATATTCCTTGAGACTTACTAAGCATAAAAATGCTTACCCGTTGCTTTGGCTCTTAGTTTTCTAGATTTCGCTCGAGGCAATCGGATTTGGGATCGTTGAAGTCAAGTCATCCACACTATCAAGCCTCCATTTTGGTATAAATTTTTGTTTGAACTTGAGATGGCATGTATAGGACTACCCCTTGTTTGTTAAATATGTTGTAATGTAAGTATGTACGGCCGATGCGAAAATGGCTCGAAAAGGAAGTATGAACTTAGACTAATTGTGGGTTGTATGTATATATTTTGTGTCATGATGTGGCTATGGCTTGGAAATGAGAATGTTGGTCATATGATCAGCCATTGGCACGGTTAAAATGATCATATATGAACCTATGTATGGTAAGGCTAGTTGAATCATGGAGACCACCAAATAGGTGAGTCCTATCTTAAAACAGATGCTGCCAGCTGCAGTGGCGTGAATGTGAAAAATCACCAAAATTCATAGGAATGGAATTAGATAGTGAATAAGCTATGTAAATGAACCTTGATGAGTCTATTTTCATATGGAAGAAATGAAACGGTCATAGGAGTTACAGGTTAAGAGATATTAAAGCTATTGTGAGACAGGGCCAGAATGGTTTCTGGGTTCCCTGTCGCAACTTTAAAAATTCACTATAAATTATCCAAAAGAATTAGGAGATATATCTTATATGTACAGGTTCCATTTTGAGTCTAGTTTCATTAGAAACAAACGACACCAGAATTAAAGCCCTGTACAGAGAGATATTCAAGTTATACCGCGCGAAGGTCGGAGCAGTCGATCCCTGTAACAGGGTAACTTTAACTAATAAACTGTACCAATTGGCCCGACCAAAATCCTAGAAATAAATCCATGGATGGATATATGAGTCTAAATTCAGGAAAATTTACGAAACCAGTTTCCGAGTTTTGAAACTCGAGATATGATTTTTAAGGCGACAGTGACGCAGTTTTCCAGCCTGACTGGAAATGTCAAATTGGTGGGCAAAAACATGTGAACTTGGTTTGTTAACCCTCGGGTCCGACACCGGCGATGGTCTCGGGTTTTGGGGTGTTACAACAGTTTGATAGTGTGATGCGACTTCCGACAATCTTCAATCCCAAACTAGCTTGGTGACACTATAAAACATTGAAAATAAAATGGAGTAAGCTATTTAGCTTAGTAAGCTCATATAAAGAAATAAGCAATCTTACCATACATTAATCATGCAAGTAATATAACATAAGATAACATAATTTACCATAATCTCATGATCATAATTCACTTTTATCATAACTTACCTTGAAATCCTAATTTCATGAATTAATAATCATAAGCTTCGAATACATACCTAAACCATCTCGTAACAAAGTCACACTTATTCTCATATTTGACATACCCGTGAACCACTCGGAATACTAATGTCGGATACTTGGGAATCTTGCACACTAAGTGCCACATATGTAGCTAATGCTACCTCAATCTCATATAGCATAATTGTTCGCTCTTAAGCTAATCAACGGGCCTGCTCACACAAGTTGTCAGTCAAGACGTAACTACTCTGTGCTACTCACACAAGTTATCAAGTAACCGTAACATATGCCGATATACTCAACCACCGGTAGGACGTATGAGACCAGCACCCGGATCACATAATCACATAACACATGGTACCCTAGTGACATGTCACTTGTATCCTAATCTATTCCTAAGGTTCAAACGAGATTTCTTACTTATCGAACCATTGTCAAACTCATCCGTAAAGTTAAACTTGTCCACACAGTCAGTCATACAGTTCATGCAATATTAAAGCATTTAAATACAATAATATTAAAGCTTGTGTAACATACGAACTTACCTCAGTTACAAAAATGACTATTAGTTTGATTTAGTCCACAACCTTGTTCTTTACTTGGTCTAAACTAGAACTTCGTTTTTCTTAATCTATAATATTCAGCCCAAAAACACACTATGGCAAAAATTACATTTTTGCCACTAACCTCTTGACATTTTTACAATTTAGTCCCTAGGCTCGTAAAATGAATTTCTTTCAATTTCCTCACAACCCAAGTCTATCCAAACCTTTTTCATGCACATGATAGCCCACATTTTTCATTTATTCACATTTTTTATTCATTTTATAGACTTTTACAAATAAGTCCCTATTTGACGTTTTTACCGAAAATCACTTATGTTTACAAATGAGTTTTTTAAAGACATTTGATTTATGAAATTAATATGTTTTTATTTATGAAATAATAATGAATAAACAAGTTCCCAATTTTGAATAAAAAGACAAATGATTTAGAAGTATGATTGAGAATCAAATAGTTTTGAATAAATGTTTACAATTGAGATATTATTTATTTCGATTCTGAAATTTGCACGATTTTTATGAAATTAAAATAAACACTTTATTTAATTTTTTTATTTGATAAGACAATAGTTTTAAAATAATTTTTTCAAAATTCTAAAAGTTTACTTCGACCATTTTCGTGGACAAATGGTTTTTGAAATGATATTGAAAATAAAGTTGAACATTCGATTTTACTAGTTTTGAACAAACTGTGCAAATGGTTTAAAAAAGGTACGTTCGAAATCAAGAAAGTTTTTTTGGGTCATTCTGGTGACCAATGTAGCTTTCCAAATTCGGCCATAATGATTTGGTCAGATTTGCGGTGTTACAAATGATGAACTTATAAATGATTTAATTATTGTTTTTATAACTTAAATGGTTTTATCTAATATCAAATAACTTTTAAACTTACAAGTTTTCTAAGTATTTTTAAATGTCCGCTGCAAGTGATTTACATCTAGACCATATTTAAGTAACGTTCAACATTGATGTTGCAAATTTCCTATTTAAATGCTTTAAGATTATAATTCGATTTAATTTGCGATTTTTTTTTTAAAATAAACATGTTTTACTAAATGTTTTACAAGAATTTTAAGTATTTAGAAATCAATTTTAGGTTTTCATAAAATGATTTAAACATAATTATTTTTAATAAGAAAAAGTTTTTCAACGAAATTAATGTGGCTTCCAAAACTTGGTCATAACGTCTCTGCTAGCTCGTTGAAACCAAAAATGAACTGCATGTTTGAATAAAAATTAACGAAATGAATAGAAAAAGAGAAATGAGAAACATATAGGAATGATTATGGTTTTCTCTTGAATGGAGAAACATAATCATTTAGAAATAAATGCTGGTTTCCAATAATAGAAATGAAAATGGAAATTTGTAATCCTATATAGGATTATTTAAAAAATGATGGAAGAATAGGTTTATGTTTTTAGACTATTTTGAAGCTCGAAAATGAAAATAAACTATTCGGCCATAGTGAACATGTTGAGTTGTAACATATTAAACGAATTTCCTAAAAAATTTATCGAAGGTAAAATTGTTAAATTTTTACCAGGGTAAAATAGTCAAAATTTGACTGGAGTAAATTTGGGATGAGAAAATTATTAA
This sequence comes from Gossypium arboreum, assembly GCF_025698485.1. Lineage (NCBI taxonomy): Eukaryota > Viridiplantae > Streptophyta > Magnoliopsida > Malvales > Malvaceae > Gossypium > Gossypium arboreum. The sequence continues at coordinate 72,474,177 of NC_069081.1, forward strand.
AGTTTATTTTAAGAAATAGAAAAATTGAATCAAGTTGGATCACATTACAAAGTCTTGGGTCAAAAAGGCCTAAGAAGTACTAGCAATTAGACCTGATGTGAGAGAGACTCAGAACCCCTCATATAACATGAAGGAAGCGGCATCCCAAGAAGAAGTAAAATAATGACTCATTCACCCCTCTCTTACTCTAAGTAGGATGTTTTTCTATTTAAAATAAACCTCTAAAACTCTACAAGAGTTCTACCTTCTTTTCCTATAAATAGATGGCACCAATATAGCTATTAACAAAACTTTTGAGAAATTATTATTCTGCTAAAAAATAGATAGAATTTATTCTCAACTTATAATCATATTTTTTAGGATAACAAGTTTATTGGTGTCTATTAAAGAAGAGAGAATTTATGTCTTCACCACAAAAAGAATTTTTTTCTAGTTTTGTATTTTGATTCAATTGGTTCGAGCCCACACTTAAACTAGTTCATGGTACGAGAATAGTTGTAACACCCCTTACCCGTATCCGAAGCCGGGACAGGGTTCGAGGCATTACTAGACTTAGACATACACAATTTCGTAAAATGGGGCCATAAAATTTCATTTAAATTAAAAACATTCAATCACATGCATAATGTCCCTTACACGAGCTACCGAGGCTTTAAACATGCATTAAAGGTGGTTTGGGACTAAACCGAGAACTTTGAAAAGTTTTGGGAAAACTTAGAAAAAAATTTATGAAATAGGGTCACATACCCGTGTGGACATAGGGACACGCCCGTGTCCTCAGGCCGTGTAACTCTCTATTTATGACATTAGCAAAACAAATTGAACCACACGGCCAGGCCTCACGCCCGTGTGCTAGGCTGTGTCCTCCACACGGCTGAGATACATGGCCATGTCTTTGCCCGTGTGGCTAACACTTAGGCTATTTTCCAAGCCTTTTTGTTACCATTAATACCTCACATACTTAAATACATTATAGACACATATAATGTAGCATCAAGTAAATGATTAAACATCCTCCATTAAGACTCAACTGTAATATTCATATGTCATCATACATGTGTTTTGCTTACTCATTTTATACCAAGTCTAAACACACCAATTCATTATCAATTGAACATGTAATTTTGATTATCACTTATACACTTATACCATGCTTGCCTAAGTCATTCCACACCAATTTCATGTTCAAGCATTATTGACTTATTTCTGTATCACACTTTTATTCTCTGATTATAACAACTTCGTTTGGTCATAAGACATTCATTAAGCATACATACCGTAATACTAACCATTCATATCAAACAAATATAATCACATGACCACATCACAAGGCATCAATACATAGCTTGGATAAATAGGCTTACAAGCCAGGACCATCATAAGCCACATCTCATGGCTATAAACAATGTACTAATATAAGCCAACATCTTGGGCAAATCATAAGAACACATATCAATAACTAAGTCCCTATACATGCCACTCACTTGAAGATGTTTAAGATTCATCAATACCCCAAAAGTGATAGCTTGATAGTGTGATGCTGCCTCCGACGATATCCAACCCCGAGCTAGCCTGACAACACTAAAAGAAATGGAAAGGAGAGGGGTAAGCTTTATAGCTTATTAAGTCCATATGAAAAAATGAGCAATTTATTAACATGCTTTTACCAAATTCTTACGACATGTTCTCATTGTAACACAATCGAATTTATACATAATTCCACTATTTGCTCATATTCCAGTCAAGCTGTCTACTCGAGTCATGGTCGCTAAAATATTTATAACTTGAGCTACAAAACTCTAAATTAAGATCCGATAATTTTCCCTGAAACTAGACTCACATATCTTCTCATCATAAAATTTTAAGAATTTTTGGTCTAGCCAATAAGTACAGTTTATTCTTTAAATTTACCCATGTTCTACTGTTTAACAGCTTCTACCTTTCTTTGCTAAAATTTATTTATCTCTTAGTACGGGATTTGGATGATGTTCTTGTCTATTTATCTTGAAAATAGACTCATTAAGAATTTAGTCATATAAATTATAACTCATAATTACTTTTGTACAATTTTTAGTGATTTTCCAAAGTTAAGACAGGGGGGCCGAAATCACTCTGACCCTGTCTTACAAAAATTCAAATATCTCATAATGTTTCCTCTATGTGAAACTAGGCTCAATAAGCTTTAATCTCATATCTCATTTAGTTTCTAATTCAATTTCCACATTTTTTGGTGGATTTTCAAAGTTAGTCTATTGCTACTGTCCAAAACTGTTTTAGTGCAATATAATGATAACTATCATAAGTTCATTTTCAACTAATCATGAACTCACCATTTCATGGATTCCATGTTCAATTACACAATGACATAATAACATGACCATAAAGATTATTCATCATTCAAGCCTTTTTGTATACTTATCATATGTTCATATATATATATATATATACACATATGCATAAACTTTCTCACCGTAAGTCATTCTTCATCAAGGCATTGCTCATGAGTTTAGCATACATACCTGTACTCACTCGTAGTATATCATATAACCATACCTTCTTTAACATGCCCTCCTTGGGACTTTAATCACATCCATTGCATTACTCGTTAAACACTCGGAATACTATGGGATACGCGGAAAACTTTCACATAAGTGCCACATATACATACGTAGCCAAAGCTACCTCATATCATGTAACGCTCACGAAGGAGCTACTCATGTGCTTTCTCATATAAGTTATCAGTCAAGGTGTAAGGGCTGCTCACAAAAGCTGTCAGGTATCCAACCACTCAAGGATTACCTAGCCACTGGTAGGACACACAAGACCATTACCCGGAACTCAATCACATGTATCGCATCCATTATGAACTCGGATCACTCAACGAGCTTGGATGCAACATACATGTCACTTGTATCCTTGACCATTCCTAACGTTCAAACGAGATTTTTTACATCTTTGTCGAATCTCACTATCCATAGTACCAATTGCCCATTCATGGCATAATAAGGCATAACTCAAATAGCAAATAAGCTTTTATAAATTTACATACCGTATATCACCTATTTCATATATCACTTGTCATATATTATCATTTCCTTGCATTTCATGTAATATTATTCCATGTCATATTTCCACATCATGTACACCATTCCATCAACTTTTCCAATGTATTCAATCATACAATTTATGCAATAATAGTAAAGAATTATAATTCAAACATAACATTGCATTATTATTATCATACGAACTTACCTCGAATCCGAGCACGGCTAATTATTTCATTTTAGTCCACAATCTCGTACTTTCCCGATTTAAGCCCAAATCTCGGTTTTCTTGATCTAACATTTCAAATATAGGCTATTTAGGACTCATATTATTCATATAGACCCAAAAATCATATTATGGAAAAATTACATTTTTACCCCTAAACTTTGTCATATTTACACTTTTGCCCCAAGGCTTGTAAAATGATTTTCATTCAATTTCTTTGTTCTTTAAGCCTATCCGAATCATTTTATAACTATAGCAGCCCACAATTTCCACTAAATCACACTTTTATGATAAATTTTATGATAGAATGTGTCGTCTGATTTTGCCTTGGTGTGTTTCCTTCTCAACCAATCTAATCTCTCCGGGCATGAGCTGGCCATATGTCCGTGCTTATGGCAAATTTTATTATACACTTGAAGGAAGGGCACTTTCTCGTAGTCCAACTCCTGTATGTGAACGGACTCTTTCTGTCTGACCTTATGTTAGCTTAGCTGCCCCCTCCGCTTTGAAATAAAAAAGTGACCCCGGAAAAATAAGACTGGAGGGGCTCCCGGTCGATATGTAGGTCTCCAAGACTGGAACCGAAGTAATTTAGTCCTTTTAAGCATTTTCACTGAAAATAACTTAGCAAAAGTCGTTTATTCAACACCCAACATTCATTTTCTACCATTAGACATCAAAAAACATGCATATCATTCATGGGTAAATTTTTAAACATGAACCCTAGCTTAAAATATAAGTAGAAACGAGTAGATCATGTTACGAGGACTTAAAAAATGCATAGGACATTAAAAACGGGGCTTGGGATCACTTACAAATGAGCTTGGAAGCCTGAACACAAACCCTAGCCAAGGATTCTTCTAATATTCGGCTGGATGGGGAAGAAGATGAGAAATTTTGGCTTAATTTCCCTTTTTAATTCATTTATTTACAAAATGACCAAATTGCCCTTTTAACCTTTCTTTGAAATTTTTACCACACAAGCCCATTTTTGTCCAAATTTTAAGAACTTGGTATAATTACTCTTTAAGGACCTCTAATTAATAATTCAATTCAACTTCATGCTTAAAGCTTCTAGAACTCAAGTTTTACAATTTATTCAATTTAGTCCTTAAAGTCAAATTAAGCACTTTTCACATAAAATTTCTTCATGAAATTTTTACACCATCATATAAATGTATCATAGGCCTTATAATAATCATAAAATAATTATTTATAATTCATATTTGTGGTCGCGAAACCACTGTTCTAACTAGGCCCTAATTCGGGATGTTACAATAGTAGAAAAAATTGTTTGGTTGAAAGTCAGAAAACATCAAGGATCCACTTATCCAAAAAACGCAGGAATGAATTTGATTAAGGTTTATTACTATAAATATCACAAATTGGGTTGATTCAAAATTTTAATTTTTCGCTGTTTAAGAAAACTGTTTTCAAATTGGGTTTTTTTTTCCAACAATTAAGCACCTCATTACAAATTTTGATATCCCCCTTTTCATCCTTGACCACCAAAATAAGCTCCTCAAATCTCAATACATCTTCACACTCCCTAGGTGAAGTGGAAAGGGTCTTTGGTGAGCTTCCTTCACGATCTCCTTGTTGGAAAAATTCTAGTTTGAAAATGATTTTCTTGCACAGCAGAAAATTAAAATTTTGAAAATTGACCTAGTTTGTGATATTTATCACAACAAACCCTAAACCAAAATCATACTCGTGTTTTCGAATAATAAGATTCTTGACGTTTTCCATCTTTCAACCAAAACCAAAATCATACTTGTGTTTTCGAATAATATGATTCTTGACATTTTCCAGCTTTCAACCTGTAACGCCCCCACGCCCGAGACCATCACCGGAGTCGAGCTTGAGGGGTTACCGAACATAATTTATCAATTTAAGAACTTCAAATCATTTGTTTCTACATTCACAGCTTTCTAGCTACTCGCATCACAGTTACAAGAAAAATCATATCTCGAGTTACGAAACCCAAAATCAAGATCCGTAAATTTTACCTAAATCTAGACTCATATATCTATTTACTAATTTTTTTTAGAATTTTTTTATTGGGCCAATTAGTACATTTTATTAATTAAAGTATCCCCTGTTTCAGGGTTCAACTACTCTGACCTCTATGTATTACGAATCTGATATATCTCTATACAAAATTTCAATGACTATGAGGTTTGTTTCTATTAAAACTAGACTCAATAAGGAATCTTTACATATAAATAAAAACTTATAATTATTTTAGTAAAATTTATTATGAATTTTTAAAGTCAGAACAGGGGATCCAGAAATCACTCTGGCCCTGTTTCGTAAACGTTTAAATATCTCATAAAATATAATTTATATTCCTGTTTTGTTCAATCCATATGAAAATAGACTCATTAAGCTTCAATTTAATAACTTACTCATCATTTAGTTCTATTTATACTATTTTTAGTGATTTTTCAAATTCATGTCATTGCTGCAACAATATTATGTTTTAAGGCAAGTTTCATCTTTCCATGAATTTTTATGAACTAGATAACCTGTTAAACTTCCATGATATCAAACATGATCTAAATTAGCCATCACCATGACTTATCAATATCAAACATTTTCTCAACCAAACATGGCCATATCATAAAATTATTTACACAAAATAGGTATATTGCTATACATGCCATACTTAAGTAGTTGTACAAGTCATTTACCAAGATAAAAGTCTTTTGGATAGTGTGATCGAACTTTCGACCCGTCCCGATTCTTGAGCTGGCTTGTTCAAAACTACAGTGAATGAAAAGGAAGGAGTAAGCATAAATGCTTAGTAAGTTCATATGTAAATAACAAGTAACATAACAATACAAATATACCAAACAACTTTAGCATGGTACCACCAAAACATATATCACATCTTTAAACATCATTCATCATCTTACCACCTTATCGTTGTTGTATCTATTTTCAACCCAAGGGTTAAGAACATACCTGTCCAAAGTGTCCATTTCACAACACTTACCCAAAACGTCACTTATATCTTAAGTGCTCTTCCATTAAACTAGAAATTTCACCCGTTGAACACATCGGAATATAACTCGGATACATGGATAATTTGCACATAAGTGCCACATATGTAATCAAGAAATCATGTAACCCGCCCCTAAGTGAACTCAGACTCAAGTCAACGAGCTCGAGCGTTCGCATCCATAAATGAACTCGGACTCAACTCAACGAGTTCGGATGCCTAGTTACATTTCACGAACTCGGACTCAACTCAACGAGTTCGGATGCTCAACCATCCTAGTGACATGTCACTTGTATCCTAATCTATTCCTAAGGTTCAAACGGGATTTTCCTCGAACACATCTCCATGCCATCTTCTGTAAAATACCGAAACCAATACTCGGTAGCACTTTATATTTAACAAATAATTCACATAATTTGCATTTTATTCGAAAATAACCACAAAGCATATATTTCATGATAAAATCATCATATCATATAATTAACATCAATAACTTAAAATAACAATTATACTACATTATTTACACATGAACTTACCTTGGTACCAAAATATAAAGATTTTGCAATTTAGTCCACAATCTTTTCTTTTCCTCGATCACGACTTGAATCTCGCTTTTCTTGATCTATAATACCAAATTAATCTTATTTAATACATACATTTATCAAAACAGCATTTAATACTTAACTTTAAAAAATTACACTTTTGCCCCTAAACTTTTGATAATTACACTTTTGCCCCTAGGCTCTGGAATTAAACTTTATTCCTTATTCTTATGTTTTATAACATGCTGATCACTTTTCCTTCTATGGCAACATCAAATTCTCTCTAACATATACTTGTGACTATTAGGTATTTTTGTCGATTAAGCCCTTTTACTCGTTTTCACTAAAACCGAGTAGCACAAGTTGTCTAACATAATTTAAAACCCCATATTCTATCATAAAACATCAAAATACACAAATTTCACCTATGGGTATTTTTCCAAATATAAACCCTAGGTTGAATTATTGCTAGCATAAGCTTAATCGAGCTTCGAGATTCCAAAACGTAAAGAACATTAAAAACGGGCTTAGAATCACTTACTATGGAGCTTGGAAGCTTGAAACAAACCCTAGCTATGGAGAACCCTTGAAATTTCGGCCTAATGAAGAAGATGGACAAAATTGGCTTTTAATTTTGTTTTAATTCATTTTAATAACTAAATGACCAAAATACCCTTACTACTAAACTTTCCAAAAATTCCTTCCATGTCCTAATTTTGTCCATGAACTTAAAATTGGTCAAATTGCTATTTAAGACCTCCTCATTAATATTCCAAAACAATTTCATACTAAAAATTTCTAGAATGCAAGTTTTGCAACTTATTCGATTTAGTCCCTACTTTCAATTTAAGCACTTTAGGCATAGAATTTCATCACGAAATTTTCACACAATCATGCAATCATATCATAAACATCAAAATCATTGTAAAATAATTATTTCTATCTCGGATTTGTGGTCACGAAACCACTATTTCGATTAAGCCCTAATTCAGGATATTACACAACCAAATGATCTTTTTTGATATTCTCGTACCACGAACTGCTTCGAGTGTGGGCTCGAACCAATTGAATCAAAACACATAACTAGAAAAAGTTTTATTTTATCTTTAGGCTGAAAACGAAAATTCTCTCTTCTTTAATAGAAACCAGTAACATTGTTATTCTTTAAAAATATATTTAATTGCTGAGAATAAATTCTCATAATTTTTTGGCAGAGTAACAATCTCTCCAAGTTGTATAAATAGCTCTACAAGTGTCATCTATTTACAGGGAGAGAATATAGAACCCTTGTTGAATTATAGAGGTTTATTTCAAATAGAAAAACATCTTCCTAGTCCAACTAGGAGAAGGGGAGGGGCTAATAAGGTGTGCTTCCCCTCATATGTATTATGATGGGGATTCGAGCCTTTCATTGTATTGGGCCCAATTATATGTGCTTTTTGGACTTTTAACCAGCATCTTATAATTTAATCCAACTTAATACATATTTTTCTATTTTCAAAAATAAACATTAATTTTCCAATTAAATAATTTTCTCATCCTAATTTTACCTGTGATAAAATTACGATGATTTTACCCCTAGTAAAATTTCCAAGAAAATATATTCAATATTTCATAACTTAACTTGTTCACTATAACCAAATGATTTATTTTCATTTTCGGGTTTTAAAACTGCTAAAAAACATAAACTCATTCTTCCGATCATTTCTAAGTAATCCATGGACATTTGAAAATGAATCTCATTTTTATCATTTTCATTTCCATTTTGAGAAAACCACATTCATTTCCAAAAGATTCCATTTCTCCTTTGGAGAAAGCCATAATCATTTTTAAATGTTTTTTATTTCTCTATTTCTATTCATTATGTTCATTTTTTATTCAACACGCAATTCATTTTTTGTTTCAATAAGCTAGCGGAGGGACCGATTAGATATATGTAATTAAGGGTCAAATGATTTATAATTAAGTTTTGACTTTTCGCCTATTAATTATAAACTTATTTAGTCTTGAAGTTATTCCACTATAGTATCATGATTGAGCTCTCTCTAATGACATACCATTGCGAAAGCATCTACCCAGTGCTTGTCCAATGACATTGTCATAAGTGTGTTGCTCTCATAGGATACCTTTGATCTCTTTGGGATAATATCTGCTCTCCCAATATGATATTATTTTATCTCATGGTAAACATTACATCTTCCTCTATGAAAATTCAATCACTATTAAATAGTGATCAAGTCATTCATCATAAAGACGAACGACTTGTGACCATTTTACTTTTCATCAACCATGTAATACCAATGAGAGGATATCATTTACCCATATCTCGGGCTATAAATTCCACTATTTTGAATGATGCTATGTACCGTAGAAGTTGTACACCCAACACACCAAGTTTCGATTCATTATCTATTCGAACTCATGCTTTCTGTCACACCCCATACTTTTTATTTTAATTCATTAATGTATGATCAAGCAACTAAAGTGACTTTGTGGTAAAAAGCTTAATTAATTTTCTAGAGGTCCCATGATCAAATCCCCACTCCCTCATCTTTTCATTTAAATTTTTGAAAAATTTATGAAGGGTCAACCTGCTATTGTTGTCCCAAATTGTTGCCTAACTGGGAAGATTTCTTTCCCCTTTTGTTGAGTTAACATTCATATTTTGTTCTCCCTATCACTCCATTTGTCCCCTCCATGATCCACAATTTTCTCTTTTGTCCCCCTTTGTTTCCAAAATGAATGAGTTTGACTAGGGTCGCCATCTAACCTATTGTGGCCTTACTCATCATTTTGTTTTCATTCTAGCAAAAACCTCTCTTTTCTCCTCTCATCCACCACCTTGTGCCATTCCTACTTTGGTTTTTTTCTTCTCCTCTACTTTGATCTTTTTCTTTATTTTTTTGAGACCATATTGTGGACCACCGCCTTACACCACCTATAACAGCCTGATTTAGGGCGTAGTCGGAACAGTGGTCTCGAGACCACAAATCTGAAATTATAAAATTTATTTTATTGCAATTATGAGGTTGTAACATGATTAAAATAGTTCATGAAAAAATTGGTGAGTCAATTTTAACGTTTGTGAGCTCGATTACGAAAAAGGACTAAATCGCATAAAACGTAAAAGTTGCTTTTTAGTACCCAAATGTGTTAAATAGCTAGAGAAATAAAATTATGGGATTTTAAATAGTAATTTGACCCTTAGAAGCAAGGTGGCCGGCCATAGGAAGCAAAATTGGTCAAATAGTCAAGGTTTAGGTGAATGATGTCATGTGTTGGTGATAAAATAATGCCTAAAAAGCCTAGCTATTATTTTTTTTCTTCTCCATGTCTTCTCCCCACCAAAAATATCAGAAAAAGAGGGGTTTTTGAAGCTTTTAAATTTCAGCAACATATTACCTCAACAAGTAAGTGATTCTCGTGTCCCTAGTTAATAATTTTTGCACTTTTGAAATCCTTAAAGCATAAGCTTTCAAATAAGGGGTCTATTTTGTAAAATTATTAAGAGTTTAGGGTTTTTCCATGAAAGGATTTGTGATTTTTTTCTAAGTTTTTATGGAAGAATATGTATCCTAGTTGTGACATAAACAACTTTTGTGAAAGGTATTAGCATGAAAACACCAAAATGGATTATTTTGTGTAAGTTGCAAAATAGGTGATATGAGTGTGAAATAGTGAGATTTTTGGATTTCTATAGTAGTAAAAAGAATTTAACTAGGCTTGAAATACGAAGAAATTCGATAAAAATTGATTTTTGAGCATTTGGGTAAAATGGTCATTTTGCCAAAGTTTAGGGCAAAATGGTCATTTTTCCAAAGATGTGAATTTGTAACACCCCGAACCCGAGACCATCGCCGGTGTCGGACACGAGGGGTTAACAAGCCAAGTTCACATATTTTGCCCACCAATTTGACATTTCCAGTCAGGCTGGAAAACTGCGTCACCGTCGCCTTAAAAATCATATCTCGAGTTTCAAAACTCGGAAACTGGTTTCGTAAATTTTCCCTGAATTTAGACTCATGTACCCATCCATGGATTTATTTCTAGAATTTTTGGTCTGGCCAATTGGTACAGTTTATTAGTGAAAGTCACCCATGTTACAGGGATCGACTGCTCTGATCTTCGCGCGTTGCAACTTGAATATCTCTCTGTACAGGGCTTTAATACTGGTGCCGTTTGTTTCTAATGAAACTAGACTCAAAATGGAATCTGTACATATAAGGCACGACTCCTAATTCTTTCTGGATAATTTATAGTAAATTTTTAAAGTTGCGACCAGGGACCCAGAAACCGTTCTGGCCCTGTCTCACAATAGCTTTAATATCTCTTAACATGTAACTCCTATGACCATTTCGTTTCTTCCATATGAAAATAGACTCAACAAGGTTCATTTACATAGCTTATTCACTATTTAATACCATTCCTACAAATTTTGGTGATTTTTCACATTCACGTCACTGCAGCTGGCCGCATCTGTTTTTAAGGTAGGTCTTACCTATTTTGTAGTCTCCATGAACCAACTAGTCTTGCCATACATAGGTTCATATATGATCATTTTAACCATACCAATGGCTGATCATGTGACCAACACTCCCATTTCCAATCCATAATCACATCATGACACCATATATATACATACAAACCACAAATAGTCTAAGTTCATGCTTCCTTTTACGAGCCATTTTCGCATGGCCGTATACATATACATCACCACCTTTTTAAACCAACAAGGGGTAGTCCTATACATGCCATTTCAAAGTTCAACCAAAATTTATACCAAAATAGAGGCGTTGATAGTGTGGATGACTTCGAATTTATTGATCCCGAATCCGATTGCTATCGAGCGAAATCTATAAAACAGAGAGCCAAAGCAACGGGTAAGGATTTTATGCTTAGTAAGTCTCAAGGAATATAATCAGCTTTAATTAAAGCAATACATTCACATAACCAAATACATCATTCCATTAATACTCATTCACATAGTCATTCTTACTTCACACTTCATCATTATATACTTTCACAAAGTATCGATCAATTCAATAGCTGAAATTCATTAGTCGATTGAGCGAATATTGCTCAAACATGTCGACTTTCCAATGCACATATAAACGCACCTTATTCTTTGGGCTTTTTGAGCGCATTAATTGAATTTATTACAGCAACCAACACTCACCTCCAGCCCAAGATTCTTGAATATAACCGGATATAACCACGTGCACAAATGCCTTGGTCTTAGCCCGGATAGAATGTCTCGCACGAATGCCTTCGGTCTTAGCCCGGATGTAGCCACTAGCACAATTGCCTTCGGTCTTAACCCGGATATAATTTCCAGCATAATTGTCTTCGGGCTTAGCCCGATATCATTCAATTTCTCATGCACACATACATCAATAATCATTGGACATACATATTTCATTTTCGTTACTAAGGCTCAAACACAATTATAATCACTAGCATAATCGCCTTGGGACTTAGCCGGGTATTATTCAATACTCATACACACATAAATCAATAATCAATACATCCATATTTCATTCCACATAATTCAAGTAAGGTCACTTCTTGAGGACTTACCTCGGATGTTGTCCAACGGCTTTTACGGCTATTCGATCACTTTTTCCTTCCCTTGTCCAATTGTGGCCCTCTTAGCTCTTGAGCTAATTCAAACAAATTCAATCTATTAAAACCTCATTGTGCTAGCTTATGGCGAATATGACAAGGAGTTTAAATGGTCATATGGCCACTCTTTAGCTTGAATACACAATGGTCATGCACATTTTATACTACATCAAGAAATTCAATACAATTTATTCGAGCATCAAGGAAAAGCTAAGGCCTTCAATAGGCTACCCAAGGCCAATATTCATGTACATGTTGAGGCCAATTATGCACTTAATACCTCACAAAAACAGCATGCATTTTACTAGTTAATGCTTTGCATATTGTTGCTCAAAACTTATAATATAGCATCAAGCACTCATATGTGTGCTAGGCCGAATGTGCTTGCAATTTCACATTCATTCTTCAACATCTTCTTCCTTAAACAAACATATTCATCACTTAGTTCATAACCAAACATCATGTGCAAACATATATATACATATATGAGCATGGCCGAATTTCAAGGTGTCCATAGCCATCCAAAACACAAATTTTAACTAACATGCAAGAAGCATGAACCATGCTCATGAATGCATCATGGCCGAATATGACTATCATGCCCCTTTTCAACTTCAATCATGATTAAACAAAAAAGAAAACTCAAAATCTTACTCAAGAGTAGACAATCCATCATTGCATGCATCATCATCAAGCTTCACACTTAGCATGCAATGGCTTTATCACCATAACAACTTTGGCCAAATACCATTTCCATGGCATAACAAAGATTTGAGCCATGGCTAACATGCACATCAAGTTAGCAACCAAAACATGCATGAAACTCCTAACACAACCTCATACATACCTTAATCTTGATGCAAACTTAGCCAAATCTCCTTCTAGATCTCTTCCAAACCAAGCATGAAGCAAAAATCCTCCCCCTTTTTCCTTAGTATTTTCGGCCAAGAAGTGAAAATGGATGAACACAACAATTTTTTCTTCCTTCTTTCTCAACTCACGGCAAGGGGGGGAATGCTACTCTCTCACACACATTTTTTTTTTCATTCTTTTCTTACCCATGCTTATTTGTTTATTATTTCTCCCTAATGCCCAACAAAACATGTTTCATGACATGTTTAGCCCATATCTCTTTGTCATGGCCGGCCATCACTTGTAAAAAGGGGAATTTGACATGCAAGTCCATTATTTTATGCATGCTTTAATTAGTCATCACACATTTCCTATCGTACTTTCAAAGTTCACTACTAAGTCCTTTCTAGTGGAATTCACCTTTATAACACTAAATCAATCATCATAAAATGTCATACATGAGTACACACATATTATAGGCATCAAAATAAATTTTTAATTATTTTTATGCCTCGGTTTTATGGTCCCGAGACCACATTCCGACTAGGGTCAATTTTGGGCTGTCACAACTCTCCCCCACTTAAGAAATTTTCGTCCCCGAAAATCTTACCGGTAAATAGGTTGGGATATCACTCTTTCATAGAGTTCTCGGTCTCCCAAGTAGCTTCTTCTATCCCGTGCTTGAACCATAACACTTTCACTAGCGGAAACCGATTGTTTCGCAACTCTTTCACTTTCGTGATAGGATACTTAATCGTTCTTCCTCATAACTCATATTAGCTTGAATTTCAATTTCGATGGACTAATCACGCGCGATGGATCGGATCTATAGCGTCAAGCATCGAAACATGAAAGACATCGTGAACCTTTTTGAGTTCAGGGGCAAAATCAAACGATATGCCATCGGACCGACTCGCCGGATATCTCATATGGCCCAATGAACCCCGGCTCACTTTTGCCCTTACGGCCGAATCGAGTATCTTTTTCCAAGGCGATACCTTGAGAAACACTTTATCACCCACCGATACTCGATATCCTTACGCTTCAGATCCGCAGACATTTACTCGACGATCGGAGGCTATCTTCGACTTTCACGGATTACTTTCACTTTCTATTTAGCATCTCTAATCAAATCCACTCAAGATCTTGCTTTCACCAAGCTCACCAAAACAATGGTGTACGGCATTTACGATCGCATGAGCCTCGTAGGGTCGCCATCTTAATACTTGATTGAAAACCTGTTGTTGTTTAATTCAATCAACGGAAAATACCGCTCCCATGAACCACTAAACTCGAGGACGCAACATCTCAACATATCCTCAAGTATCTCGAATTATCCGCCGGATTGACCATCGGTTTGGGGGTGAAAGGCGGTGTTGAAATGCAACTTGGTACCCAAAGCTTCTTGCAACTTTTTCCAAAATCGCGAGGTAAATCTCGGATCTCTATCCCACACGATGGAAATAGGCACCCGTGTAATCTCACAACTGAGAAACGCACAATTCGCTAATTTGTCCATTGAAAATCCAGACGACGGGACAAAGTGGGCCGACTTAGTCAATCTATCTACCACGACCCAAACCGCATCCTTCTTACTTGTCGACAATGGCATCCGGATACAAAGTCCATTGTGACTCGATCCCATTTCCACTGGTATCGTGATTGGTCAAGTAATCCTCAAGGCACCGATGTTCCGCTTTCACTTGTTAACATATTAAACATCTCAAACAAAGTCGGAGATGTCTCGCTTCATACCATGCCACCAAAACCGACGTTTCAAATCATTGTACATCTTCGTACTCTCGGTGGATTGCCATTCGGCTACAATGGGCTTCATTCAGAATTATCGAAATGAGTTCAATTTTTTGGAACACAGATTTATTTTTGAACCTCAAACAATCGCCATCGCCGATTTGAAATTCCAATCCTTGTTCGAACACACTCACCCGCTTTTGCGCCAACTCGTCGTCGATTTTCTCGAGCTTCTCGAATTTGATGTATCAATAGTGGTTTGGCTTTCAATTCAGCTACTAACACACTATCGGATCGAATGCATAAGTGCACGCTCATCGTCAGAAGCTTAATAATGATTTACGACTCAAGGCATCCGCAACCACATTCGCCTTTCCGGTGATAGTCAATGACCAGCTCATAATCCTTTAACAACTCGAGCCAACGCCTTTGTCGCAGATTTAAGTCTCTTTGGGTCATCAAATATTTGAGACTTTTGTGATCCGAGTACACATGGCACCTTTCACCAAATAAGTAATGTCGCCAAATCTTTAAGGCGAATACAATGGCGCCAATTCGAGATCATGGGTCGGATAATTTTTTCTCGTGGCTTTAATTGCCTCGACGATAGGCCACAACTCGACCTTCTTGCATCAATACACAACCTAACCCAAGTAGGGAGGCGTCGCTATAGATGACAAACTCTTTGTCGGACTCGGGTTGCACTAGAATTGGGGCTTCACCAAATAAGTTTTCATTGATCAAACTTTTTGGCATTTCTCCATCCATTCGAACTTAACATCCTTTGGAGAAGCCACATCGGCGTGGCTATCGTTGAGAAGCCTTTTACAAATCGTTTGTAATAACCTAAGAAGCCCCAAAAAGTCTTAACCTCAAGAATATTTCTGAGGCTTCCAATTAAGTATGGCTGAAATTTTATTCGGTCGACTCAATACCCGGCGCAGATACCACATGACCCAAGAAGCTAACCTCTCTTAACCGTAACTCACACTTGCTCAACTTAGCATATAATTGCTTATCCCGTAAGATTTGCAAGACTAACCGCAGTGTTCAAGATGTTCGGTCTCATTTCTTGAATAGACCAAGATGTCATCAATGAACACGACTCATTAATCGATCCAAATATGGTCCAAGATCCGATTCATTAAATCCATAAATACCGTAGGGCATTAGTGAGCCCAAACGGCATCACTAGGAACTCATAGTGACCATATCTCGCTCAAGGCGCCTTGGGTACGTCCAATCTCGGATTCGCAATTGATAATAGCCCGATCTCAAATCTATTTTCGAGAACACCGAGGCTCCCTTCAGCTTGATCGAACAAGTCATCAATACGCGGCAACGGATATTTGTTCCTTATCGCCGCTTTATTGTCGACGATACGATGCACACCGCATGGTTCCATCCTTCTTCTTCACGAACAAAGACCGGCGCACCCTAAGGCGAAAAACTCAAGCGAGCAAAACCTCTATCCACCAATTCTTGCAACCGAGCTTAACTCCTTTAATTCCGCTGGTGCCATACGATACGGAGCTATCGAAATTGAGTGGTACCAGTACCAATTCGATGCCAAATTCTATTTCTAACAGTGGTAAACCCGCAATTCTTCGTGGAAAACATCCGGTATTCACAAACCACGCACAGATTCGGTTTTTTCTCGATTCCTTGTCATCGAAAGCACGACGCAAGGTATGCTTCGACCCTTTTCTTACATATTTCGGGCCAACATCACCGATATTACAAATTGGCAACCCTTTAAGTCCGTAGACTCAACCCGAATTATTTCATTATTCACAAGACCTCAAATCGATAGTCTTGCTCTTGCAATTTACAACCGCGATCGCATGGTCAACCATTCCAAACCAAGAATAACGCCAAACTCATCGAACGGCAAAAGCATCAAGTCCGCGGAAAACAAGAACCCTAACACTAGGGGACTTTTCTTGCACACTTTGTTGACAAGCACGAATGACCCAAGGGGTTTGACACCGAATTACAAACTCAGAGACTCAATAGGCAAAGTCTTATCGATGCTAAGGTTTCACATATATATGAATGAGTAGAACCAGGTCAATCAAAGCAATCACATTTGTATTGAAAAGAGTGAAAGTACCCAGAATGACATCCGAGAGGCAAGATCCTCACGCACGATGGCATAAGTCCTGCAGGAGCACGAGCCTCGATCCGATGGTAGCATCTCTAGATCCTCTCCGACCGCCAACGACATTGCCCATATTTCTAGGTGGCCTACCTCGAGCAAAGTGGTAGCACCCGGTTTCCACTCGACTTACATTCTGCTCATGCATCCTCTGCAATCCTTCATAAAGTGGTCGGCCGACCCACACTTATAAGCAGAGCGATCACGAAACCAACAGCTCCTCAATGCCATTTGCCACAATGTGGACACTCCGCCCTCTCTACGGTCATTTCCACCCATGGCGATCAAGTGACTCGTGTGGTCACAGGGGTCGATCGCGCCTCGCCTAGAAAAGCCCAAACGACTTTAGACCTGCTCGCATCATCTCAAATCTCTTTGATGCTTGTTGAAGAGACTTTCCCGAGGACCTCTTTCGAATTCTCCAGCTCCCACATCGCTTTTGTTTCTCCTTTCTAAGCTCTTCGCTTTACAAGCTCGCTCAACAAGTACTACTTAACTCTCGATCTCGAGAATGCCAACGAACATCCTTATATCATCATTCAGCCCATCCTCGTTGCTTACACATAATGGCTTTGACGAAATGCATTCTCGCTGCATCTGGCTAAGCCTCACAAATTTTCGTCAGAGTCAGAATCGACATAGAACCTTGCTTAAGGTCAAGGAATTCTTCGCTTTTGGTCGATGAATCTCGATCGATATACTTTTTTCTAACTCGGTTTGAAAGAATTCCCAAGTCACTTGCTCTCTAGGTACCACGAAGTCGAGTACTCCACCAATAGTAGGCGGACTCACGTAGCAAGGAGATGGTACACTTTAAGCACTCATCGGGTGTACAGGATAGCTCATCGAGCACCGGATAGTGTTATCCAACCAAAATTCAGCTCGCTTCGCATCATCATCATCCGTAGCCTTAAATTCAGTGGCCCCATGTTTTCTAATCCTATCGATCGGGGCTTACTTGACCTTATTTGGTCAGCCAACGGAGGTATTGTAGGTGCGGGGTTGCATTTGTCGGGAATGGAGGTTGTGGAATGTACCGTGTTAGTTTGAATGTATTGATTAAACCATTCGCTCATCACACTATAAAAGGCTTGCCTAGCCTCGTCATTCGGATTGTTGGCCATAGGTTGAGAGTCCGGCTGTCCCTTGCGCTGGAGCAGCGCCACACTCTCCACATCATCAGCTATCGCTCGCTTGGGATCGGATCCATTGCTATAAACAAACACAAAGTCAAATTGTCGTAAATCACCACACTATCGAGTCATCATTTAATGGCATGTATAGCTAGACCCCAAACACATCACGGTAGTCCTAGAATCGACTAAACCGTGGCTTTGATACCAATAAAATTGTAACACCCCGAACCCGAGACCATCGCCGGTGTCGGACACGAGGGGTTAACAAGCCAAGTTCACATATTTTGCCCACCAATTTGACATTTCCAGTCAGGCTGGAAAACTGCGTCATCGTCGCCTTAAAAATCATATCTCGAGTTTCAAAACTCGGAAACTGGTTTCGTAAATTTTCCCTGAATTTAGACTCATGTACCCATCCATGGATTTATTTCTAGAATTTTTGGTCAGGCCAATTGGTACAGTTTATTAGTGAAAGTCACCCATGTTACAGGGATCGACTGCTCTGACCTTCGTGCGTTGAAACTTTAATATCTCTCTGTACAGGGCTTTAATACTGGTGCCGTTTGTTTCTAATGAAACTAGACTCAAAATGGAATCTGTAAATATAAGGCATGACTCCTAATTATTTCTGGATAATTTATAGAAAATTTTTAAAGTTGCGACAGGGGACCCAGAAACCGTTCTGGCCCTGTCTCACAATAGCTTTAATATCTCTTAACATGTAACTCCTATGACCATTTCGTTTCTTCCATATGAAAATAGACTCATCAAGGTTCATTTACATAGCTTATTCACTATTTAATACCATTCCTACAAATTTTGGTGATTTTTCACATTCACGTCACTGCAGCTGGCAGCATCTGTTTTTAAGGTAGGTCTTACCTATTTGGTAGTCTCCATGAACCAACTAGTCTTGCCATACATAGGTTCATATATGATCATTTTAAACATGCTAATGGCTGATCATGTGACCAACATTCCCATTTCCAATCCATGGTCACATCATGACACCAAATATATACATATACAAACCGCAAATAGTCTAAGTCGATATTTCACTTTTACGAGCCATTTTCGCATGGCCGTATACAAATACATCACAACATATTTAACCAACAAGGGTAGTCCTATACATGCCATTTCAAAGTTCAACCAAAATTTATACCAAAATAGAGACGTTGATAGTGTGGATGACTTCGACTTTATTGATCCCGAATCCGATTGCTATCGAAATAAATCTATAAAACAGAGAGCCAAAGTAACGGGTAAGCATTTTTATGCTTAGTAAGTCTCAAGGAATATAATCAACTCTAATTACAGCAATACATTCACATAGCCAAATGCGCCATTTCATTAATACACATTCTTACTTCACACTTCATCATTATATACTTTCACAAAGTATCAATCAATTCAATAACTGAAATTCATTAGTCGATTGAGCGAATGTTGCTCAAACATGTCGACTTTCCAATGCACATATAAACGCATTCTTATTCTTTTGGGCTTCGAGTGTACTAATTGAATTTATTACAGCAACCAACACTCACCTCCAGCCCAAGATTCTTCGAATATAACCGGATATAAGCATGTGCACAAATGCCTTCGGTCTTAGCCCGGATAGAATGACTCGCATTTAATGCCTTCGGTCTTAGCCCTGATATAGCCGCTAGCACAATTGCCTTCGGTCTTAACCCGGATATAATTTCCAGCATAATTGTCTTCGGGCTTAGCCCGGATATCATTCAATTTCTCATGCACACATACATCAATAATCATTGGACATACATATTTCATTTCCGCTACTAAGGCTCAAACACAATTATAATCATTAGCATAATCGCTTCGGACTTAGCCCGGTAGAATTCAATACTCATACACACATAAATCAATAATCCATACATCCATATTTCATTCCACATAATTCAATTAAGGTCACTTCTTGAGGACTTACTCGGATGTTGTCGAACGGCTTTTACGGCTATTCGATCACTTTTTCCTTCCCTTGTCCAATTGTGGCCCTCTTAGCTCTTGAGCTAATTCAAACAAATTCAATCTATTAAAACCTCATTGTGCTAGCTTATGGCCAATATGACAAGGAGTTTAAATGGTCATATGGCCACTCTTTAGCTTGAATACACAATGGTCATGCACATTTTATACTACATCAAGCAATTCAATACAATTTATTCGAGCATCAAGGAAAAGCTAAGGCCTTCAATAGGCTACCCAAGGCCTAATATTCATGTACATGTTGAGGCCAATTATGCACTTAATACCTCACAAAAACAGCATGCATTTTACTAGTTAATGCTTTGCATATTGTTGCTCAAAACTTATAATATAGCATCGAGCACTCATATGTGTGCTAGGCCGAATGTGCTTGCAATTTCACATTCATTCTTCAACATCTTCTTCTTTAAACAAACATATTCATCACTTAGTTCATAACCAAACATCATGTGCAAACATATATATACATATATGAGCATGGTCAATTTCAAGGTGTCCATAGCCATCCAAAACACAAATTTTAACTAACATGCAAGAAGCATGAACCATGCTTATGAATGCATCATGGCGAATATGACAATCATGCTCCTTTTCAACTTCAATCATGATTACACAAAAAGAAAACTCAAAATCTTACTCAAGAGTAGACAATCCATCATTGCATGCATCATCATCAAGCTTTACACTTAGCATGCAATGGCTTTATCATCATAACAACTTTGGCCAAATACCATTTCCATGGCATAACAAGGATTTGAGCCATGGCTAACATGCACATCAAGTTAGCAACCAAAACATGCATGAAACTCCTAACACAACCTCATACATACCTTAATCTTGATGCAAACTTAGCCAAATCTCCTTCTAGATCTCTTCCAACCCAAGCATGAAGCAAAAGTCCTCCCCCTTTTTCCTTAGTATTTTCGGCCAAGAAGTGAAAATGGATGAACACAACAAAAAATTTTTCTTCCTTCTTTCTCAACTCACGGCAAGGGGGCATCCAAGCTCATCTTTCTTTTTTTTTTTCATTTTTTTATGCTTATTTTTATTATAATACTTCCTACATGACTCACTAGCCAAACATGTTGGAAACATGTTTTCCCTTGCCCATCATGCCCACCTTGGCCGGCCATTATAGTCAAATTTGGGGAATTTGACATGCAAGGACAACATTTTCCTAGTGTGCATCAATAGGCCACTTCAACATTTGCCTATCTCATTTCTAAGTTTTCTCACACAAGTCCTTTCTAGTGAAATTCACCTTTATAACACTAAATCAATCATCATAAAATGTCATACATGAGCACGCACATATTATAGGTATCAAAATAAATTTTAATTATTTTTATGTTTGGTTTTGTGGTCCCGAAACCACATTCCGACTAGGGTCAATTTTGGGCTGTCACAACTCTCCCCACTTAAGAAATTTTCGTCCCCAAAAATCTTACCGTAAATAAGTTTGATATCACTCTTTCATAGAGTTCTCGGTCTCCCAAGTAGCTTCTTCTATCCCGTGCTTGAGCCATAACACTTTCACTAGCGGAACCCGCTTGTTTCAAACTCTTTCACTTCTCGTGATAGGATACTTAATCGGTTCTTCCTCATAACTCATATTAGCTTGAATTTCAATTTCGATGGACTAATCACGCATGATGGATCGAATCTATAGCGTCAAGCATCGAAACATGAAAGACATCGTGAACCTTTTTGAGTTCGGGGGCAAAATCAAACGATATGCCACCGGACCGACTCGCCGGATATCTCATATGGCCCAATGAACCTCGGCTCACTTTGCCCTTACTACCAATCGAGTATCTTTTTCCAAGGCGATACCTTGAGAAACACTTTATCACCCACCGACACTCGATATCCTTACGCTTCAGATCCGCTGCATTTACTTCTCGACGATCGGAGGCTATCTTCAGACTTTCACGGATTACTTTCACTTTCTCGCTCAAAGATCCCTAATCAAATCCAATTTCAAAATCTTGCTTTCACCAAGCTCATCCAAAACAATGGTGTACGGCATTTACGAATCGCATAAAGCCTCGAGGGTGCCATCTTAATACTTGATTGAAAGTCGTTGTTGTGTTTAATTCAATCAACGGCAAATACCGCTCCCATGAACCACTAAACTCGAGGACGCAACATCTTAACATATCCTCAAGTATCTCAATTATCCGCCGGATTGACCATCGGTTTGGGGGTGAAAGGCGTGCTGAAATGCAACTTGGTACCCAAAGCTTCTTGCAACTTTTTCCAAAATCGCGAGGTAAATCTCAATCTCTATCCGACACAATGGAAATAGGCACCCTGTAATTTCACAACCGAGAAACGCATAATTCGGCTTAATTTGTCCATTGAAAATCCAGACGACGGGACAAAGTGGGCCGACTTAGTCAATCGATCTACCACGACCCAAACCGCATCCTTCTTACTTTGTCGACAATGGCAATCCGGATACAAAGTCCATTGTGACTCGATCCCATTTCCACTCTGCATCGTGATTGGTCAAGTAACTCAAGGCACCGATGTTCCGCTTTCACTTGTTGACATATTAAACATCTCAAACAAAGTCGAGATGTCTCGCTTCATACCGTGCCACCAAAACCGACGCTTTCAAATCATTGTACATCTTCAGACTCTCGGGTGGATTGCCATTCGGCTACAATGGGCTTCATTCAGAATTATCGAAATGAGTTCAATTTTTGGAACACACAGACGACTTTTGAACCTCAAACAATCGTCATCATCGATTTGAAATTCCGAGTCCTTGTTCGCACACACTCAAATTTCGCTTTGCGCCCAACTCGTCGTCGACTTTCTCGAGCTTCTCGAGTTTGATGTATCAACAATGGTTTGGCTTTCAATTCAGCTACTAATACACTATCGGATCGAATGCATAAGTGCATCGCTCATCGTCAGAAGCTTAATAATGATTTACGACTCAAGGCATCCGCAACCACATTCGCCTTTCCCGGTGATAGTCAATGATCACTCATAATCCTTTAATACCGAGCCAACGCCTTTGTCGCAGATTTAAGTCTCTTTGGGTCATCAAATATTTGAGACTTTTGTGATCCGAGTACACATGGCACCTTTCACCAAATAAGTAATGTCGCCATATCTTTAAGGCGTAACACAATGGCGCCAATTCGAGATCATGGGTTTGATAATTTTTCTCGTGTGGCTTTAATTGCCTCGACGATAGGCCACAACTCGACCTTCTTGCATCAATACGCAACCTAACCCAAGGAGGGAGGCGCCACTATAGATGACAAACTCTTTGCCGATTCGGGTTGCACTAAAATTGGGGCTTCACCAAATAAGTTTTCATTGATCAAAACTTTTTGGCATTTCTCCGTCCATTCAACTTAACATCCTTTTGGAGAAGCCACATCGGCGTGGCTATCGCTGAGAAGCCTTTACAAATCGTTTGTAATAACCTAAGAAGCCCCAAAAAGCTCCGAACCTCAAGAATATTTCTGAGGCTTCCAATTAAGTATGGCTGAAATTTTATTCGGCCGACTCAATACCCGATGCAGATACCACATGACCCAAGAAGCTAACTCTCTTAACCGTAACTCACACTTCATTCAACTTAGCATATAATTGCTTATCCCGTAAGATTTACAAAGACTAACCGCAGTGTTCAAAGATGTTCGGTCTCATTTCTTGAATAGACCAAGATGTCATCAATGAACACGACTACTTAATCGATCCAAATATGGTCCAAGATCCGATTCATTAAATCCATAAATACCATAGGGCATTAGTGAGCCCAAACGGCATCACTAGGAACTCATAGTGACCATATCTCGCTCAAGGCGCCTTGGGTACGTCCAATCTCGGATTCGCAATTGATAATAGCCCGATCTCAAATCTATTTTCGAGAACACCGAGGTTCTTCATTGATCGAACAAGTCATCAATAAGTGGCAACGGATATTTGTTCTTTATCGTCGCTTATTAAACCGACGATAGTCGATGCACAAAGCGCATGGTTCCATCCTTCTTCTTTACGAACAACACCGGCGCACCCCAAGACGAAAAACTCAAGTAGCAAAACCTCTATCCACCAATTCTTGCAACCGAAGCTTTCAACTCCTTTAATTCCGTTGGTGCCATACGACACGGAGCTATCGAAATTGGAGTGGTACCAGTACCAATTCGATGCCAAATTCTATTTTAACAGTGGTAAACCCGCAATTCTTCTGGAAAACATCCGGTATTCACAAACCACGCGCAGATTCGGTTTTTTTTCGATTCCTTGTCATCGAGCATGTACGCAAGGTACGCTTCGCACCCTTTTCTTATATATTTCGGGCCACCATCACGATATTATCACCGGCAACCCTTTAAGTCCAGAGACTCAACCCAATTATTTCATTATTCGCAGACTCAAATCGATAGTCTTGCTCTTGCAATTTACAACCGCATCGTGCATGGTCAACCAATCCAAACCAAGAATAACGCCAAACTCATCGAACGGCAAAAGCATCAAGTCCGCCGAAAACAAGAACCTGAACACTAGGGACTTTTCTTGCACACTTTTTTCACAAGCACGTAATGACCCAAGGGTTTGACACCGAATTACAAACTCAAGAGACTCAATAGGCGAGTCTTATCGATGCTAAGGTTTCACATATATATGAATGAGTAGAACCAGGTCAATCAAAGCAATTACATTTGTATTGAAAAGAGTGAAAGTACCTGTAATGACATCCGGAGAGGCAAGATCCTCACGCAGGCCAGATGGCATAAGTCCTGCAGAGCACGAGCCTCGATCCGATGGTAGCATCTCTAGATCCTCTCGACCGCCAACGACATTGCCCATATTTCTAGGTGGCCTACCTCGAGCAAAGGTAGCACCCTGTTTCCACTCGACTTACATTCTGCTCATGCATCCTCGGGCAATCCTACATAAAGTGGTCGGCCGACCCACACTTATAGCAGTGAGCGATCACGAAACCAACAGCTCCCCGAATGCCATTTGCCACAATGTGGACACTCGCCTCTCTCGGCGATCATTTCCACCATCGGGCGATCAAGTGACTCGTGTGGTCACAAGGGTCGATCGCGCCCTCGCCTAGAAAAGCCCAAACGCTCTAGACCGGCTCGCATCATCTCAAATCTCTTCGATGCTTGTTGAAGAGACTTTCCGAGGACCTCTTTGGAATTCTCCAGTTCCCACATCAGCTTTTTGTTTCTCCTTTCTAAGCTCTTCGCTTTACAAGCTCGCTCAACAAGTACAACGAACTCTCGATCTCGAGAATGCCAACGAACATCCTTATATCATCATTCAGCCCATCCTCGGCTGCCATACATAATGGCTTCGATTTAAATGCATTCTCGCTGCATCGCTAAGCCTCACAAATTTTCGTTCGAGTCTCAGAATCGACATAGAACCTTGCTTAAGGTCAAGGAATTCCTTCGCTTTTGGTCGATGAATCTCGATCGATATACTTTTTTCGAACTCGTTTGAAAGAATTCCCAAGTCACTTGCTCTCTAGGTACCACGTGGTTAGAGTACTCCACCAATAGTAGGCGGACTCACGAGCAAGGAGATGGTACACTTTAAGCACTCATCGGGTGTACAGGATAGCTCATCGAGCACCCGGATAGTGTTATCCAACCAAAATTCAGCTCGCTTCGCATCATCATCATCCGTAGCCTTAAATTCAGTGGCCCCATGTTTTCAATCCTGTCGACCGGGGCTTACTTGACCTTATTTGGTCACCACCGGAGGTATTATAGGTGCGGGGTTGCATTTGTCGAATGGAGGTTGTGGAATACCGTGTTAGTCCGAATGTATTGATTAAACCATTCGCTCATCACACTATAAAAGGCATGCCTAGCCTCATCATTCGGATTGCTGGCCATAGGTTGAGAGTCCGCCGCGCTGTCCCTTGCGCTGAGCAGCGCCACACTCTCCACATCATCAGCTATCGCTTCGTTGGGATCGGATCCATTGCTATAAACAAACACAAAGTCAAATTGTCGAAATCACCACACTATCGATTCATCATTTAATGGCATGTATAGCTAGACCCCAAACACATCACGGTAGTCCTAGAATCGACTAAACCGTGGCTCGATACCAATAAAATTGTAACACCCCGAACCCGAGACCATCGCCAGTGTCGGACACGAGGGGTTAACAAACCAAGTTCACTTGTTTTGCCCACCAATTTGACATTTCCAGTCAGGCTGGAAAACTGCGTCACCGTCGCCTTTAAAATCATATCTCGAGTTTCAAAACTCGAAACTGGTTTCGTAAATTTTCCTGAATTTAAACTCATGTATCCATCCATGGATTTATTTCTAGAATTTTGGTCTGGCCAATTGGTACAGTTTATTAGTTAAAGTCACCCATGTTACAGGGATCGACTGCTCTGACCTTCGCACGTTACAACTTGAATATCTCACTGTAAAGAACTTTAATACTGGTGCCGTTTGTTTCTAATGAAACTAGACTCAAAATGGAATCTGTACATATAAGGCATGACTCCTAATTCTTTCTGGATCATTTATAGCAAATTGTTAAAGTTATGACAGGGGACCCAGAAACCGTTCTGGCCCTGTCTCACAATAGCTTTAATATCTCTTAACATGTAACTCCTATGACCATTTCGTTTCTTCCATATGAAAATAGACTCATCAAGGTTCATTTACATAGCTTATTCACTATTTAATACCATTCCTACAAATTTTGGTGATTTTTCACATTCACGTCACTGCAGCTGGCAGCATCTGTTTTTAAGGTAGGTCTTACCTATTTGGTAGTCTCCATGAACCAACTAGTCTTGCCATACATAGGTTCATATATGATCATTTTAACCATGCCAATGGCTGATCATGTGACCAACATTCCCATTTCCAATCCATGGTCACATCATGACACCAAATATATACATATACAAACCGCAAATAGTCTAAGTCGATACTTCACTTTTACGAGCCATTTTCGCATGGCCGCATACAAATACATCACAACATATTTAACCAACAAGGGTAGTCCTATACATGCCATTTCAAAGTTCAACCAAAATTTATACCAAAATAGAGACGTTGATAGTGTGGATGACTTCGACTTTATTGATCCCGAATCCGATTGCTATCGAGCTTAAATCTATAAAACAGAGAGCCAAAGTAACGGGTAAGCATTTTTATGCTTAGTAAGTCTCAAGGAATATAATCAACTCTAATTACAGCAATACATTCACATAGCCAAATGCGTCATTTCATTAATACACATTCTTACTTCACACTTCATCATTATATACTTTCACAAAGTATCAATCAATTCAATAACTGAAATTCATTAGTCGATTGAGCTAATGTTGCTCAAACATGTCGACTTTCCAATGCACATATAAACATACCTTATTCTTTGGGCTTTCGAGTGTACTAATTGAATTTATTACAGCAACCAACACTCACCTCCAGCCCAAGATTCTTCGAATATAACCGGATATAAGCATGTGCACAAATGCCTTCGGTCTTAGCCCGGATAGAATGACTCGCATTTAATGCCTTCGGTCTTAGCCTTGATATAGCCGCTAGCACAATTGCCTTCGGTCTTAACCCGGATATAATTTCCAGCATAATTGTCTTCGGCTTAGCCCGGATATCATTCAATTTCTCATGCACACATACATCAATAATCATTGACATACATATTTCATTTCCGTTATTAAGGCTCAAACACAATTATAATCATTAGCATAATCGCCGGACTTAGCCCCGTAGAATTCAATACTCATACACACATAAATCAATAATCAATACATCCATATTTCATTCCACATAATTCAATTAAGGTCACTTCTTGAGGACTTACTCGGATGTTGTCGAACGGCTTTTACGGCTATTCGATCACTTTTTCCTTCCCTTGTCCAATTGTGGCCCTCTTAGCTCTTGAGCTAATTCAAACAAATTCAATCTATTAAAACCTCATTGTGCTAGCTTATGGCCGAATATGACAAGGAGTTTAAATGGTCATATGGCCACTCTTTAGCTTGAATACACAATGGTCATGCACATTTTATACTACATCAAGCAATTCAATACAATTTATTCGAGCATCAAGGAAAAGCTAAGGCCTTCAATAGGCTACCCAAGGCCAATATTCATGTACATGTTGAGGCCAATTATGCACTTAATACCTCACAAAAACAGCATGCATTTTACTAGTTAATGCTTTGCATATTGTTGCTCAAAACTTATAATATAGCATCGAGCACTCATATGTGTGCTAGGCCAATATGCTTGCAATTTCACATTCATTCTTCAACATCTTCTTCTTTAAACAAACATATTCATCACTTAGTTCATAACCAAACATCATGTGCAAACATATATATACATATATGAGCATGGCCTAATTTCAAGGTGTCCATAGCCATCCAAAACACAAATTTTAACTAACATGCAAGAAGCATGAACCATGCTTATGAATGCATCATGGTTAATATGACAATCATGCTCCTTTTCAACTTCAATCATGATTACACAAAAGAAAACTCAAAATCTTACTCAAGAGTAGACAATCCATCATTGCATGCATCATCATCAAGCTTTACACTTAGCATGCAATGGCTTTATCACACATAACAACTTTGGCCAAATACCATTTCCATGGCATAACAAGGATTTGAGCCATGGCTATCATGCACATCAAGTTAGCAACCAAAACATGCATGAAACTCCTAACACAACCTCATACATACCTTAATCTTGATGCAAACTTAGCCAAATCTCCTTCTAGATCTCTTCCAACCCAAGCATGAAGCAAAAGTCCTCCCCTTTTCCTTAGTATTTTCGCCAAGAAGTGAAAATGGATGAACACAACAAAAATTTTTTCTTCCTTCTTTCTCAACTCACGCAAGGGGCATCCAAGCTCATCTTTCTTTTTTTTTTTTTCATTTTTATGCTTATTTTATTATAATACTTCCTACATGACTCACTAGCCAAACATGTTGGAAACATGTTTTCCTTGCCCATCATGCCCACCTTGGCCGGCCATTATAGTCAAATTTGGGGAATTTGACATGCAAGGACAACATTTTCCTAGTGTGCATCAATAGGCCACTTCAACATTTGCCTATCTCATTTCTAAGTTTTCACACAAGTCCTTTCTAGTGAAATTCACCTTTATAACACTAAATCAATCATCATAAAATGTCATACATGAGCACGCACATATTATAGGTATCAAAATAAATTTTAATTATTTTTATGCTTCGCTTTTGTGGTCCCGAATCCACATTTCGACTAGGGTCAATTTTGGCTGTCACAACTCTCCCCCACTTAAGAAATTTTCGTCCCCAAAATCTTACCGTAAATAAGTTTGATATCGCTCTTTCATAGAGTTCTCGGCCTCCCAAGTAGCTTCTTCTATCCTGCGTGCTTGAGCCATAACACTTTCACTAGCGGAACCCGCTTGTTTCGCAACACTTTCACTTCTCGTGATAGGATACGAATCGGTTCTTCCTCATAACTCATATTAGCTTGAATTTCAATTTCGATGGACTAATCACGCATGGATGGATCGGATCTATAGCGTCAAGCATCGAAACATGAAAGACATCGTGAACCTTTTTGAGTTCGGGGCAAAATCAAACGATATGCCACCGGACCGACTCGCTTCGGATATCTCATATGGCCCAATGAACTCGGCTCAGCTTGCCCTTACGGTCGAATCGAGTATCTTTTTCCAAGGCGATACCTTGAGAAACACTTTATCACCCACCGACACTCGATATCCTTACGCTTCAGATCCGCTGCATTTCTCGACGATCGGAGGCTATCTTCGACTTTCACGGATTACTTTCACTTTCTGCTCAAAGATCCCTAATCAAATCCACCAGTAAAATCTTGCTTTCACCAAGCTCACCAAAACAATGGTGTACGCATTTACTTAACCGCATAAAGCCTCGAGGGTGCCATCTTAATACTTGATTGAAAGTCGTTGTTGTAAGTTAATTCAATCAACGGCAAATACCGCTCCCATGAACCACTAAACTCGAGGACGCAACATCTTAACATATCCTCAAGTATCCGAATTATCCGCCGGATTGACCATCGGTTTGGGGGTGAAAGGCGGTATGAAATGCAAATTGGTACCCAAAGCTTGCAACTTTTTCCAAAATCGCGAGGTAAATCTCTAATCTCTATCCCACACGATGGAAATAGGCACCCCGTAATTTCACAACTGAGAAACGATAATTCGCTAATTTGTCCATTGAAAATCCAGACGACGGGACAAAGTGGGCCGACTTAGTCAATCGATCTACCACGACCCAAACCGCGATCCTTCTTACTTTGTCGACAATGGCGTCCGGACACAAAGTCCATTGTGACTCGATCCCATTTCCACCTGTATCGTGATTGGTCAAGTAACTCAAGGCACCGATGTTCCGCTTTCACTTGTTGACATATTAAACATCTCAAACAAAGTCGAGATGTCTCGCTTCATACCATGCCACCAAAATCGACGTTTCAAATCATTGTACATCTTCAGACTCTCGTGGATTGCCATTCGCTACAATGGGCTTCATTCAGAATTATCGAAATGAGTTCAATTTTTGGAACACACAGACGACTTTTTGAACCTCAAACAATCGTCATCATCGATTTGAAATTCGAGTCCTTGTTCGCACACACTCAAATTTCGCTTTTGCGCCAACTCGTCGTCGATTTTCTCGAGCTTCTCGAATTTGATGTATCAACAGTGGTTTGGCTTTCAATTCAGCTACTAATACACTATCGGATCGAATGCATAAGTGCACGCTCATCGCCAGAAGCTTAATAATGATTTACGACTCAAGGCATCCGCAACCACATTCGCTTTCCCGTGATAGTCAATGATCACTCATAATCCTTTAACAGCTCGAGCCAACGCCTTTGTCGCAGATTTAAGTCTCTTTGGGTCATCAAATATTTGAGACTTTTGTGATCCGAGTACACATGGCACCTTTCACCAAATAAGTAATGTCGCCATATCTTTAAGGCGTAACACAATGGCACCAATTCGAGATCATGGGTCGGATAATTTTTCTCGTGTGACTTTAATTGCCTCGACGATAGGCCACAACTCGACCTTCTTGCATCAATACGCAACCTAACCCAAGGAGGAGGCGCCACTATAGATGACAAACTCTTTGCCGATTCAGTTGCACTAAAATTGGGGCTTCACCAAATAAGTTTTCATTGATCAAAACTTTTTGGCATTTCTCCGTCCATTCAACTTAACATCCTTTTGGAGTAGCCATCATCTGGCGTATGGCTATCGTTGAGAAGCCTTTACAAATCGTTTGTAATAACCTAAGAAGCCCCAAAAGTCTCAACCTCAAGAATATTTCTGAGGCTTCCAATTAAGTATGGCTGAAATTTTATTCGGTCGACTCGAATACCCGATGCAGATACCACATGACCCAAGAAGCTAACCTCTCTTAACCGTAACTCACACTTGTCAACTTAGCATATAATTGCTTATCCCGTAAGATTTGCAAAGACTAACCGCAGTGTTCAAAGATGTTCGGTCTCATTTCTTGAATAGACCAAGATGTCATCAATGAACACGACTACTAATCGATCCAAATATGGTCTCAAGATCCGATTCATTAAATCCATAAATACCGTAGGGCATTAGTGAGCCCAAACGGCATCACTAGGAACTCATAGTGACCATATCTCGCTCAAGGCGCCTTGGGTACGTCCAATCTTGATTCGCAATTGATAATAGCCCGATCTCAAATCTATTTTCGAGAACACCGAGGCTCCTTCGCTTGATCGAACAAGTCATCAATACGTGGTAACGGATATTTGTTCTTTATCGTCGCTTATTGTCGACGATAGTCGATGCACAACCGCATGGTTCCATCCTTCTTCTTCACTTAACAACACCGGCGCACCCAAGGCGAAAACAAGCGAGCAAAACCTCTATCCACCAATTCTTGCAACCGAGCTTAACTCCTTTAATTCCGTTGGTGCCATACGATACGGAGCTATCGAATTGGAGTGGTACCAGTACCAATTGATGCCAAATTCTATTTCCAACAGATGGTAAACCCGCAATTCTTCGGGAAAACATCCGGTATTCACAAACCACGGGCACAGATTCGGTTTCTTTTTCCGATTCCTTGTCATCGAAAGCACGACGCAAGGTACGCTTCGCACCTTTTCTTATATATTTCGGGCCACCATCGCCGATATTATCACCGGCAACCCCTTTAAGTCCAGAGACTTAACCCAATTATTTCATTATTCACAGACCTCAAATCGATAGTCTTGCTCTTGCAATTTACAACCGATCGCATGGTCAACCAATCCAAACCAAGAATAACGTCGAACTCATCGAACGGCAAAAGCATCAAGTCCGCCGAAAACAAGAACCCTGAACACTAGGGACTTTTCTTGCACACTTTTTTCACAAGCACGTAATGACCCAAGGGGTTTGACACCGAATTACAAACTCAAGAGACTCAATAGGCGTAGTCTTATCTGGATGCTAAGGTTTCACATATATATGAATGAGTAGAACCAGGTCAATCAAAGCAATCACATTTGTATTGAAAAGACCGAAAGTACCCAGAATGACATCCGAGAGGCAAGATCCTCACGCATGCCAGATGGCATAAGTCCTGCAGAGCACGAGCCTCGATCCGATGGTAGCATCTCTAGATCCTCTCTCGACCGCCATCGACATTGCCCATATTTCTAGGTGGCCTACCTCGAGCAAAGGTAGCACCCGGTTTCCACTCGACTTACATTCTGCTCATGCATCCTGCAATCCTTCATAAAGTGGTCGGCCGACCCACACTTATAGCAGGAGCGATCACGAAACCAACAGCCTCAATGCCATTTGCCACAATGTGACACTCCGCCTCTCTCTACGATCATTTCCACCATCGGGCATCAAGTGACTCGTGGTCACAGGGTCGATCGCGTCCTCGCCTAGAAAAGCACGAACGCTCTAGACCGGCTCAGATCATCTCAAATCTCTTCGATGCTTGTTGAAGAGACTTTCCGAGACCTCTTTTGAAATTCTCCAGCTCCTACATCACTTTTTGTTTCTCCTTTCTAAGCTCTTCGCTTTACAAGCTCGCTCAACAAGTACAACGAACTCGATCTCGAGAATGCCAACGAACATCCTTATATCATCATTTAGCCCATCCTCAAGTTGCTTATACATAATGGCTTTGACGAAATGCATTCTCGCTGCATCGGCTAAGCCTCACAAATTTTCGCTCAGTAGTCGGTGAATCGACATAGAACCTTGCTTAAGGTCAAGGAATTCCTTCGCTTTTGGTCGATGAATCTCGATCGATATACTTTTTTCTAACTCGGTTTGAAAGAATTCCCAAGTCACTTGCTCTCTAGGTACCACGTAAGTCGAGTACTCCACCAATAGTAGGCGGACTCACGAGCAAGGAGATGGTACACTTTAAGCACTCATCGGTGTACAGATAGCTCATCGAGCACCCTTGATAGTGTTATCCAACCAAAATTCAGCTCGCTTCGCATCATCATCATCCGTAGCTTTAAATTCAAGGGCCCCATGTTTTCTAATCCTATCGATCGGGGCTTACTTGACCTTATTTGGTCAACACGGAGGTATTGTAGGTGCGGGGTTGCATTTGTCGGGAATGGAGGTTGTGGAATGCCGTGTTAGTCCGAATGTATTGATTAAACCATTCGCTCATCACACTATAAAAGGCTTGCCTAGCCTCATCATTCGGATTGTCTGGTTATAGGTTGAGAGTCCGCCGACGCTGTCCCTTGCGCGGAGCAGGTGCCACACTTCCACATCATCAGCTATCGCCGGTTGGGATCGGATCCATTGCTATAAACAAACACAAAGTCAAATTGTCGAAATCACCACACTATCGATTCATCATTTAATGGCATGTATAGCTAGACCCCAAACACATCACGGTAGTCCTAGAATCGACTAAACCGTGGCTCGATACCAATAAAATTGTAACACCCTTCAACCCGAGACCATCGCCGTGTCGGACATTTAGGGGTTAACAAACCAAGTTCACTTGTTTTGTCCACTAAATTGACATTTCCAGTCAGGCTGGAAAACTGCGTCACCGTCGCCTTTAAAATCATATCTCGAGTTTCAAAACTCGAAACTGGTTTCGTAAATTTTCCTGAATTTAGACTCATGTATCCATCCATGGATTTATTTCTAGAATTTTGGTCGGGCCAATTGGTACAGTTTATTAGTTAAAGTCACCCATGTTATAGGGATCGACTGCTCTGACCTTCGCGCGTTACAACTTGAATATCTCACTGTACAGAACTTTAATACTGGTGCCGTTTGTTTCTAATGAAACTAGACTCAAAATGGAATCTGTACATATAATGCATGACTCCTAATTCTTTCTGGATAATTTATAGCAATTTTAAAGTTGCGACAGGGGACCCAGAAACCGTTCTGGCCCTGTCTCACAATAGCTTTAATATCTCTTAACATGTAACTCCTATGACCATTTCTGTTTCTTCCATATGAAAATAGACTCATCAAGGTTCATTTACATAGCTTATTCAGTATTTAATACCATTCCTACAAATTTTGGTGATTTTTCACATTCACGTCACTGCAGCTGGCAGCATCTGTTTTTAAGGTAGGTCTTACCTATTTGGTAGTCTCCATGAACCAACTAGTCTTGCCATACATAGGTTCATATATGATCATTTTAACCATGCCAATGGCTGATCATGTGACCAACATTCCCATTTCCAATCCATGGTCACATCATGACACCAAATATATACATATACAAACCGCAAATAGTCTAAGTCGACATTTCACTTTTACGAGCCATTTTCGCATGGCCGCACACAAATACATCACAACATATTTAACCAACAAGGGTAGTCCTATACATGCCATTTCAAAGTTCAACCAAAAATTTATACCAAAATAGAGACGTTGATAGTGTGGATGACTTCGACTTTATTGATCCCGAATCCGATTGCTATCGAAGCGATATCTATAAAACAGAGCCAAAGTAACGGGTAAGCATTTTTATGCTTAGTAAGTCTCAAGGAATATAATCAACTCTAATTACAGCAATACATTCACATAGCCAAATGCGCCATTTCATTAATACACATTCTTACTTCACACTTCATCATTATATACTTTCACAAAGTATCAATCAATTCAATAACTGAAATTCATTAGTCGATTGAGCTAATGTTGCTCAAACATGTCGACTTTCCAATGCACATATAAACGCATTTTATTCTTTGGGCTTTCGAGTGTACTAATTGAATTTATTACAGCAACCAACACTCACCTCCAGCCCAAGATTCTTCGAATATAACCGGATATAAGCATGTGCACAAATGCCTTCGGTCTTAGCCCTGATAGAATGACTCGCATTTAATGCCTTCGGTCTTAGCCCTGATATAGCCGCTAGCACAATTGCCTTCGGTCTTAACCCGGATATAATTTCCAGCATAATTGTCTTTGGGGCTTAGCCCGATATCATTCAATTTCTCATGCACACATACATCAATAATCATTGGACATACATATTTCATTTTCAGTACTAAGGCTCAAACACAATTATAATCATTAGCATAATCGCTTTCGGACTTAGCCCGTAGAATTCAATACTCATACACACATAAATCAATAATCAATACATCCATATTTCATTCCACATAATTCAATTAAGGTCACTTGAGGACTTACTCTGATGTTGTCGAACGGCTTTTACGGCTATTCGATCACTTTTTCCTTCCCTTGTCCAATTGTGGCCCTCTTAGCTCTTGAGCTAATTCAAACAAATTCAATCTATTAAAACCTCATTGTGCTAGCTTATATTTAATATGACAAGGAGTTTAAATGGTCATATGGCCACTCTTTAGCTTGAATACACAATGGTCATGCACATTTTATACTACATCAAGCAATTCAATACAATTTATTCGAGCATCAAGGAAAAGCTAAGGCCTTCAATAGGCTACCCAAGGTCAATATTCATGTACATGTTGAGGCCAATTATGCACTTAATACCTCACAAAAACAGCATGCATTTTACTAGTTAATGCTTTGCATATTGTTGCTCAAAACTTATAATATAGCATCGAGCACTCATATGTGTGCTAGGTCAATGTGCTTGCAATTTCACATTCATTCTTCAACATCTTCTTCTTTAAACAAACATATTCATCACTTAGTTCATAACCAAACATCATGTGCAAACATATATATACATATATGAGCATGGTCAATTTCAAGGTGTCCATAGCCATCCAAAACACAAATTTTAACTAACATGCAAGAAGCATGAACCATGCTTATGAATGCATCATGTCCTTAATATGACAATCATGCTCCTTTTCAACTTCAATCATGATTAAACAAAAGAAAACTCAAAATCTTACTCAAGAGTAGATAATCCATCATTGCATGCATCATCATCAAGCTTTACACTTAGCATGCAATGGCTTTATCACCATAACAACTTTGGCCAAATACCATTTCCATGGCATAACAAGGATTTGAGCCATGGCTAACATGCACATCAAGTTAGCAACCAAAACATGCATGAAACTCCTAGCACAACCTCATACATACCTTAATCTTGATGCAAACTTAGCCAAATCTCCTTCTAGATCTCTTCCAACCCATTATATAAATATACTAGCTGATGTTAAAATGTAAATCGACTATTGGAAGAATGGAAATAAATATAGAGAGAGATCCGGTTGAACATTTGAGAGATCGAATGAAATAGAGGGGCGTAGCTAGGTCACATGTATGATGCTGAGTGCACATCATGTGTACAAGAAAGCTACGAGACACCTGTAGTAGCTAGGTCACATGTGTGATACGAGATGTATCCCATGTAGACAAGAGAGCTACGTGAAAGATAAATGTAGCTAGGTCGCATGCGTGATTCCAAGTGAAGGACACCATGTAGACAAGAGAGCTACGTGAAAGATAAATGTAGCTAGGTCGCATGCGTGATTCCAAGTGAAGGACACCATGTAGACAAGAGAGCTACGAGACAAATCGGTTAGGTCGCATGAGTGGTACTAAGTGTTCACCATGTGTACAAGAGAGCCGAACTAAACGAAGTATGATGGTGGGGTGTGTCTTTGAAACCATTAAATATCGAGGATTGATCCGAATTGTTCAACGGGATGGTTTTGTGGTGATATTGTGGTTTGGACCTACACTTATGGTGAATGAAATGTAGTGAAAATGATTTGTGATATATACATATATAAGATAAAATGAGGTTAGCATAAAGAATGTGTGAAAGAGTGAAATTAGCATTAAAACTGTTTTTAGATGGTAGCAGTGACGTGATTTTGAAAAATCACCAAAAATAGGAGGAATATAATTAGAGGTTGAATGAGATGTGAAATTAAATTTTAATGAGTCTACTTTCATATAAAAGAAACAGAGCAAGCAAAGGAATTCTATATTTTGAGATATTTACAATTGTATGTGACTTGCTCAGGATGAATACGTGATCCCTGTTCCAACTTTGTAAAATCATTAAAAATTGTACAAAGCAAATTAAGAAATATAGTTTACATGCCTAAATTCCTTATTGAGACTAGTTTTAAATGAAACAGACTTCAGGGTTGTTTGAATTGTGTACTGAGAGAAATTCAATTCGTAGTGAACAGAGGTCAGATCAGTCGAGCTGTGTAACAGGGAAACTTTAACTAATAAACTGTACTAATCGGCTGAACCAAAATTATAGAAAAAATTAGCAAAAAGCTTTATGGGTCTAGATTCAGGGAAATTTTACGGATTTAAATTTCGAGTTTTGTAACTCGAGTTATGATTTATTTAGTGAATATGACGCAGCAGAGACAACTTAATCAAAGTGGAATGAATAGTGAAGTTAAAGTAGATATACTTGAATTGTTGTGTAAACATGTTAGATTCTTTAATTAGTATTTACATACTTACTTACTAAGCTATAAGCTTACTTTGTTTCTCTCTTTTGTCTTATAGTGTCCTTGGCTTGCTCAGAGTTAAGGATCGTGAAGATCTACCGCACTATCATACTTTAGGGTATTTGAACTAAACGTTTTGAATTATGGCATGTATAGTAGGCTTAATTATTTTGTTACATGTCATATTTGTCTAGGTTTAAAATATTAGTTACAGTACTCAACCAGCTACTTTGTACAAGCCATTAAAATTGGCTAATATTGTTCAAGACATATGTTATACGATGCACTATCAAATTGGATGACATATTTATATCTCGGTTATGTTTAATGGTATGTATTATATTCTGGTAATACCTTGTATCCTGTTCCGGCGACGGTAACGGGTAAGGGGTGTTACAACTTACATCTTAGGAGTCAAGATCTATAGAGATAGATCAAGACGGCTACTAGGTCTAAGTCAAGGTACATATATAGATAAAGTATTGAAAAGGTTCAATATGGAAGCATCTAAGAGAGGATTCCTACCTATGAGACATGGTATTTCACTCTCAAAGGAAATCTGTCCTTCAACTCCACAAGAGAGAGAACGCATGAGTAAAATTCCATATGCTTCTACTATTGGATCTATCATGTATGCCATGTTATGTACCCGTCCAGATGTCTCATATGCCTTAAGTATGACGAGTAGGTACCAAGTAGATCCCGGTGAAGGTTACTGGACCATAGTCAAGAATATCCTTAAGTACTTAAGAAGAACTAAGGATACGTTCCTAATATATGGAGGTGAAGAAGAGTTAAGTGTAAAAGGTTACACTGATGCCAGCTTCCAAACCGACAAGGATGATTCTCGATCGCAATTAGGTTTTGTGTTTTGCCTTAATAGTGGTGCTGTGAGCTGGAAGAGTTTAAAGCAAAGTACAGTAGCCGATTCTACAACAGAGGCTGAGTATATTGCAGCTAGTGAGGCAGCAAAAGAAGCGATTTGGATCAAGAAGTTCATTACTGAACTAGGGGTTGTGCCTAGCATATCAGATGCTATAGAATGCCGATGTGATAACAATAGAGCCATTGCACAAGCAAAAGAACCCAGATCTCACCAACGATCCAAACATATACTTAGGCACTACCATCTTATTCGAGAGATTATCGATCGAGGGGATGTAGAAATATGCAGAGTACCTACAGATGATAACATTGCTGATCCCCTGACCAAGCCTCTGACACAGCAGAAGCATGATCGTCACACTAAGTCACTTGGTATTAGATATATAAGTGATTGTTCTTAGTGCTAGTGGGAGATTGTAAGAGTATGCCCAAAGATCAATCACAAGATGGTTGTAATAACATACTTGGTTTATCATGTTTATTAATATAAGGCGTTGCCATTATTATTGCAGTTTCTTTTCTGTGTACATAAATAAACTGTTTTATAATAATGTCCTGAGAATAATATGATTATTCTTAAAAGATCCTTAGTCAAGTATTATTGTTGGCTAGGACAATAATAATGTATTAAGACTAACATGTAGTTGATTGATGATAAAGAGTTGTCATTGATATGGAGTGTCAGAATCAATGCATGAATATGTGTGTTAGAGAACCACATATTGGACTGACTCGCTATGAGTATGTTTCTTGGATTATTATGTAATTGTCACAACATTACTCATAGTGATTAATATGTATATGATCCTCATACTTGAGATCATCTTTATCCCAACATCGTGAGTTGTATATTTTGATACAGTCAAACAAACACCGTAATTGGTTGTTCTATAAAGACTGATGTTGGATATACCACAATCTATGTTGAGGGATATAGTTGATCAATATAGGATAAGTCCCTCCTACATAATGGGAGTAATATCTCAGGCCACTTGATTGAGTGAGGCTAGAAATGCATGGCCATGCTCAAATAAGTTGATATGAGATGTCATACTTATTTGTGTATCATAGTCTACTCAAGGTATCAAAAAACATGGGATGGACTATGCAAGTGTGACTATTCCATGACTTGTGTCTATTCCAAAGATATAGGACTTAAGGATTAATTCATGAAAGGTTAATCACAAAAGGTTATGTCGAATCATGACTTCTTGTAACTTAGGTAGCATTGATGCATTGCTAGATGCCACTCATTGTTTGTAACATTAGAATCGTTCTAATGTTATCGCTAACGCTATAAGAACCTATAGGTCACACCCTATGGTTGAAATGAACGAGGTAAAACATAGTTGGTATATTGCTTGGTTGTCACATGAATTAAATTAATTATAGAATTAATTTAATTGGGCAATCAAATTGTTGAACATACTATATGTACAAGGATGTTGTACACATAATTAGAACATAATTTTATTGATATATGAATTTAGTTCAGATATAAGTTTAAATAAATATAGTTTAAGGAAATTTTTATTATAATTAATGTAATTATAATTTTTCGGTTAAACATTATTATATTTATTTGAATGATAATTATTATGTTCGGATTAATTTTAATGAATTAAATTTCGTTATAAATATGTACCAATTAAGAGGGAGTTATATATAGCAAGGGTAAAAACCCTAAAAAGTATATATAAAAACTAGCCCGAAAATATGCAATGTGGTCTAGCATCCGTTTAGCAAAATACTCTCTGAAAATAGTTTTCTGGGATTTCTACCATTCATTGTCAATCGGGTAGACTACATAGAGGCCGACATCGGAAAAGGTTGCGGCTTGGTTCGATAGTGGTTCAGCATTCCTGTTGCCTAGGCATCACTGTCTACTCAAATTGAAGTTTCGATAATTTCGAAACCTTTTTATCACCTCGATTCGTTCCTTACACATGGATCCTTGGTTCGGATTGCCGAAATTTTTTTTTAATTTTTCGCTGCACCTTGGAGGCACTAGTGTTCCAACACCATGGTCATGTTCTTAAGTCAGATTCGTACACAGGCTGAGAGTACGGGTGTGTCCTAAGCCACACGGGCGTGTGTGGCCACATGGTTTTTACCCACACGGGCGTGTGGAGCCTTAGAGCATAAAATTTTCGACGTTCTTTTTAAGTTCTTAGTTTGGTCCCGAACCATCTTGAATGTACTTTTAGGCCTCCTAAGCCTATTTAAGGGACAAACTACTTTTGAAATGAAAAGTTATAACTTGATCAAGATTTTTATGACCTGATTTCCTAAGATTGATTGAGTTTAAGTTAGGTAGCACCTCGAACCCTATTTAGGAGTTGGATACGGGAGAGGGGTGTTATATTTAGTGGTATCAGAGCATGGTTTAGTCGGTTCTAGGACTAACCTAGCTAAAGTACGAGTCTAGCTATACATTCCATATATATATTGATAGTGTGGCGACTCTTGACAATTATAAATTGTGTTTTTATATAGTAATGGATCTTGATAAAACCACGGCAGATGACGTGGAGAGTAATGCGCCGGCTCCGGCAAAAGGGATCGCACCGGTAGAGAATGAGCCCGTGAGTATGGGCCAAGGTGGAGGGGCTAGGGAAGCCTACCTCTGAATGATGGACGCTTGGTATACAGAGTTCATTCGTGTGAACACGAACACTCCACCTCCCCCACCTCCTCTGATTCCTCAGTATGCCCCGGTGGCTCCGCAAGGTGCAGATATGTTCAAGAGAGAGAAGCCTCCTGTAGACAAGATCTGGAAGCAAGGAGCCGAGAAATTTCGGGCTAGTGTAGATGATGACCCGGAGAGAGCAGAGTTTTGGCTAGAAAATACCATGAAGGTATTCGACGAGCTGTCATGCACACCTGAAGAGTGCATAAAGTGTGCTGTGTCACTTCTACGAGACTCGACTCATCAGTGGTGAAATACTCTCATGTCTGTGGTACTGAGAGAAAGAGTAACTTGGGAATTTTTCCAAGAAGAGTTCAGAAAGAAGTACATTAGCCAAAGGTTCATAGACCAGAAAAGGAAGGAATTTTTAGAGTTGAAGCAAGGTAATAAGACTGTTACGGAGTATGAACGTGAGTTTGTAAAACTCAACAAGTATGCACGAGAATGTTTATCTACAGAAGCCATCATGTGTAAGAGATTTGAAGATGGCCTCAATGAAGATATTTGAGTGTTTGTTGGCATTCTTGAACTACGAGAATTTGTAGCCCTTGTTGATAGAACGTGGAAGGCAGAGGAGCTAGTAAAAGAGAGGAGAAAGGCTGTCATTGAGTCGCGGGATATGAAGAGGAGGCAGATGGGGAAATCACAACAGTCCTCATCAATAGGTCGAAGGAATTCACTACCCGATCAAATACTTCGGTGGGATCCTCAAATAGAAATAAGAACCGACAGAACATAACTTCGAGAGCCCAGACCATTTCGGTCGCAAGTGTCGGTAGCCGTAGACCCAATAGGCCAGAATGCTCACAGTGTGGTAGGCGTCATTTTGGCGAGTGCCGAGGGAACGAGAGGGGCTGCTATAGGTGTGGATCACTAGACCACTTTATTCGTGATTGCCCTGAGACAGAAGAGAGAGAGAAAGCAAGAAATGAAGGCAAGCAGCTCTCCGTTAAGGGGTAGGTCACAAAAGAACCCCGGGAGTGGGGCTAGTAGTAGGGGTACGACAAAAGATGTTGCAGTGAGGTCCGAGGGCAGAGCGCCTGCAAGGACTTATGCTATTTGTACCCGCGATGAAGCAGAGTCTCCTAATGTGATCACAGGTACTTTTTCTATCCATGATATATCTGTTGTTGCATTAATTGATCCGGGGTCTACCCACTCCTATATTTGTATGGAATTGATTCCTAGAATGAACATGATAGTGGAGTCTACTGAATTTGTAATAAGAGTGTCCAATCCCTTGGGTAGATATGTGCTAGTTGACCAAGTATGTAGGAGTTGTCCTTTGACAATTAGAGGTCATTAGTTTCCAACTAATTTGATGTTATTGCCATTCAATGAGTTTGATGTAATCCTCGGGATGGATTGGTTGACTTCTCATAGCGTTGTAGTGGACTATGGGAGGAAAATTATTGAGTTACAGGGTGAAGATGGAAATATTCTTCGGGTTGGACCAGGTGACTTGGATAAATTGCCTGTGGTAATATCGTCATTGGCAGCTGAAAAATATTTGAGAAAAGGGTATGAGGCTTATCTAGCTTTTGTGCTGAATACTCAAGTGTCTGAATTGAAGATTGAATCAGTACCAGTGGTTTGTGAGTTTATAGATGTCTTTCTAGAAGAGTTGCCCAGATTTCCTCCAGAGAGAGAAGTTGAGTTTGGTATCGAGTTAGTTCCTGGAACGACGCCAATCTCGATTTCACCATA
Source organism: Gossypium arboreum (assembly GCF_025698485.1). NCBI lineage: Eukaryota > Viridiplantae > Streptophyta > Magnoliopsida > Malvales > Malvaceae > Gossypium > Gossypium arboreum. The sequence continues at coordinate 72,517,752 of NC_069081.1, forward strand.
TAGAATGTCCCCCACTGAGTTGAAAGAGTTGAAAGCACAGTTGCAAGAATTAACAGATAAAGGTTTTGCTAGACCGAGTTATTCACCATGGGGTGCTCCGGTACTTTTTGTGAAAAAGAAAGATGGGTCGATGAGGTTATGTATCGACTATAGACAGCTTAACAGAGTAACAGTGAAGAACAAGTATCCCTTGCTGGGGATTGATGATCTCTTCGATCAACTGAGAGGAGCCACTTCTAAAATAGATTTGAAGTCGGCTACTAGCAATTAAGAGTCAAGGAACAAGATATACCGAAGTCTGCTTTTCAGACGAGATATGGGCATTACGAGTTTCTTGTTATGCCTTTTGAATTGAAAAATGCCCCAGCGGTATTTATGGATTTAATGAACTGCATCTTCCGACCGTATTTGGATAGGTTCGTCGTCGTTTTTATCGATGACATATTGATTTACTTGTGTAATGAGAGTGAGCACGCGGAGCATTTGAGAACTGTGTTGCAGACCTTAAGGGATAAACAACTTTATGCTAAGTTTATTAAGAGCGAGTTTTGGCTCAATGACGTCGAATTTCTAGGACACATTGTGTCGGGTGATAGAATCAGAGTCGACGGAAGAAAGGTCTCAGCTATTGTGGAATGAAAATCGCCGAGGAATATAACAGAGGTTCGTAGTTTTCTGGGGCTAGCAAGATACTATAGACGATTTGTAAATGGATTCTCTATGATAGCTACACCGATAATGAGGCTACTTCAGAAAGAGGTCAAGTTTGAATGGATAGAACAGTGTCAGCAAAGTTTTGAGAGATTAGAGGCATGTTAACGGAAGCCCCAGTATTAGTGCAACCAGAATCGGGCAAGGAGTTTGTAATTTATAGCGATGCCTCCTTAAACGGTTTAGGGTGTGTGCTCATGCAAAAAGGCAAGGTTGTAGCCCACGCCTCGAGATAGTTAAAACCGCACGAGAGAAATTATCCAACCTATAATTTGGAGTTGGCGGCTGTAGTGTTCGCGTAGAAGATTTGGAGACACCATTTGTATGGAGAGAAATGTCGAGTATTCATCGACCATAAGAGCTTATAGTATTTGATGACTCAAAAGGATTTGAATTTGAGGCAATGTCGATGGTTAGAGTTGTTAAAGGATTATGAATTAGTTATTGACTATCATCCGGGAAAGGCAAATGTAGTTGCAGACGCCTTGAGCAGAAAGTCGTTGTTTGCCTTAAGAGCATTGAACACTCAGTTGACTATATCTAATGATGGATCGATCCTAGTGAAGTTGAGGGCTAGATCGACTTTCCTTCATGTAATCCGTGAAGCTCAGAAAGATGATGAGAAACTACAAGCCAAGAGAACTCAGTGTGAATCAGAGATTGAGTCAGATTTTCGTATTAGTACCGATGGTTGTATAATGTTCAAAGACAGAATTTATGTACCCAAGAACGATAAGCTACTACAGAAGATTTTGAATGAGGCACACGGTGGTTGTTTATCTATTCACCCGGGTAGTGCTAAAATGTACAACGACCTTAAGAGAATGTATTAGTGGTCGGGTATGAAAAGAGACATCTCAAAATTTGTTTCCAAGTGTCTAGTATGTCAACAAGTAAAGGCTGCACACCAAGTACCTTTAGGTTTACTTCAGCCTATTATGATTCCCAAGTGGAAATGGGATCGTATCACTATGGACTTCATGACCAGTTTGCCACTAACCCCGAAAAAGAAAGATGCAGTATGGGTTATTGTTGATAGACTAACTAAGTTAGCACACTTCGTACTAGTGCGTACCGACTACTCCCTTGAAAAATTGGTCGACTTATATGTTTCCGAGATTGTGAGGCTTCATGATGTACCGTTATCGATTGTTTCAGATCGAGACCTGAGATTCACTCGAGGTTTTGGAAAAAGTTGCAAGAGGATCTAAGAACCAAGTTGAGTTTCAGTACGGCTTTTCATCCACCAACTGACGGACAGTCAGAAAGAATGATACAGATCTTAAAAGACATGTTGAGATATTGTGTTCTCAAGTTTCAAGGAAGCTAGGAAAAGTACTTGCCATTGGTTGAATTTGCCTACAACAGTAGCTATCAGTCGAGTCTGAAAATGGCGTCTTATGAGGCCTTGTACGGGCGAAAGTGTCGAACGCCCTTATACTAGACTGAGTTGAGAAAGAATCAGATTCATAGAGTTGATTTAGTTAAAGAGGCAGAGGAGAAAGTTAAAGTGATTCGTGAATGTCTGAAAGCCGCCTCGAATAGACAAAAATCCTACGCGGATTTGAGACGAAAGGAAACTAAGTTTGAAGTCGGTGATAAGGTATTTTTAAAAGTTTCCTCGTGGAGGAAAGTCCTCAGGTTTGGAAATAGGGGCAAGTTGAGTCCTCGTTTCATAGGACCTTATGAAGTTATCAAGAGAGTAGGGCCTGTTGCCTACCGTTTGGATTTACTGCCAGAATTAAAAAAGATTCACGATGTGTTCCATGTTTCCATGTTACGCCGGTATAGATCAGACCCTTCGCATGTAATTTTGCTAATTGAAGTTGAGATTCTTCCGGATATGACTTATAGTGAGGAACCGGTTAAGATTTTAGCTCGAGAAGTCAAATAGTTTAGAAATAAAAATATACCACTTGTGAAGGTTTTGTGGCATAGACATGAGTCGAGAAAGCCACATGGGAACCCGAGGAGTCTCTGAGAGAGCAGTATCCGAACTTATTCACCTGTAAGATTTTTTAGGACGAAAATCCCTAAGGAGGAGAAATGTAACAGCCCGATTTAGGGCCTAGTCAGAATAGTGGTCTCGGGACCACAAATATGAAGTTATAAAATTTATTTTATTACAATTATGAGGTTGTAACATGATTAAAATAGTGCATCAAAAATTTGGTGAGTCAATTTTAACGTTTGTGAGCCCCATTGCGAAAAAGGACTAAATCACATAAAAGGTAAAAGTTTCTTTTTAGTACCTAAATGTGTTAAATAGCTAGAGAACTAAAATTAGGGGATTTCAAAGAGTAATTTGACCCCAAGAAGCAAGGTGGCCGGCCATAGGAAGCAAAATTGGTTAAATAGTCAAAGTTTAGGTGAATGATGTCATGAGTTGGTGATAAAATAATGCCTAAAAAGCCTAGCTATTATTTTCTTCTTCTCCATGTCTTCTCCCCACCAAAAATATCAGCAAAAGAGGGGTTTTTGAAGCTTTTAAATTTTAGAAACTTATTACCTCAACAAGTAAGTGATTCCTATGTCCCTAGTTAATAATTTTTGCACTTTTGAGACCCTTGAAGCATAAGCTTTCAAATGAGGGGTCTATTTTGCAAAATGATCGAGAGTTTAGGGTTTTTCCATGAAAGGATTTGTGATGTTTTCTAAGTTTTTATGGAATAATATGAGTCCTAGTTCTGCCATAAACAACTTTTGTGAAAGGTATTAGCATGAAAACACCAAAATGGACTATTTTGTGTAAGTTACAAAATAGGTGATATGAGTGTGAAATAGTGAGATCTTGGGAATGCTATAGCAGTAACAAGAATTTAACTAGGCTTGAAATACGAAAAAATTCGATAAAAATCGATTTTCGAGCATAGAGGTAAAATGGTCATTTTTTCAAAGATGTGAATTTATGATTGCCTAATTAAAATTGTAACACCCCGTACCCGAGTCCGGGACCGGAGTCGAACACGAGGTGCACACAGACTTAACTTAGTTATTTTCACAGTCCATTTAAAAATTTTCAGACAAGTCGGTTCTTTGCATTCTTTGTCGCCTTAAAAATCATATCTTGAGTTTCAAAGCTCGAAAATCAGTTTCGTAATTTTTCCCTGAAATTAGACTCATATGTCCATCTACATATTTTTTTCTAGAATTTTTGGTCGGGACAATTAGTACAGTTTATTAGTTAAAGTCTCCCCTGTTATAGGGATCAACTACACTGACCTTCGCGCATTACGACTTGGATATCTCCCTGTAAAGGGCTTCAATACTGATGCAGTTTGTTTCTATAGAAACTAGACTCAAATAGGAATCTATACATATATAGAATGACTCCTAATTATCTCTGGTTAATTTATACTGAATTTCCAAAGTCGGAACAGGGGATCCAGAAACCGTTCTGGCCCTGTTTCACAAGAACTTTAATATCTCTTAACATATAACTCATATAACCCTTTCGTTTCTTCCATATGAAAGTAGATTCATCTTGGTTCATTTACATAATTTATTCACTATTTAATTCCATTCCTACAATTTTTAGTGATTTTTCAAATCCACACCACTGCTGCTGTCAGCATCTGTTTTCAAGGTAAAATTTACCTATTTCGTGGTTTCCATGGACCAACTAGAGTTTTGTCATACATAGGTCCACATATAATCATATTTAGCCATTCCAATGGCTGATCATTTGCCCAACACTTCCATTCCAGTCCATAGTCACATCATGAAACCATACATATATACATAAACACAAATGGTCTAATGCCATACTCCACTTTTACGAGCCATTTTCGCATGGTATACACACATACATCACAAAACGTGCTTGAAAAAAAAACAGCAAAGGGTAGTCCTATACATGCCATATCCGAGTTCAACTAAAAGAGTACCAAAAGGGCTTTGATAGTGTGGATGACTTGACTTGATGATCCCGAATCCGATAGCTAACGAGCAAAATCTATAAAACGGAGAGCCAAAGCAGCGGGTAAGCATTTTAATGCTTAGTAAGTCTCAAGTAATGAAATCAGCTTTGACTAAAGTATTACATTCACATAGCTAAATGAATCACTTTAGTAATACACATTCTCATAATCATACTTACTTCACACTTCATCAACATATACACACACAAGGTATCAACCTATCTAAGAGCCGAAAGTTCGTTAGTCGATTGAACGAATACTATTTCAAACGAATCGACTTTTCCGATGCACATGCAAACATACCTTATCGTTTGGGTTTTTCTAGCGTATTAATTGAATTTATTGCAGCACAAAACGCTCACCTTTAAACCAAGTTTCTTCGGAATTTAGCCGGATATAACCACAAGCACAATTGCCTTGGTCTTAACCCGTATAGCAACTTCGCACAAATGCCTTGGTCTTAGCCGGATATAACAACTCGCTCAAATGCCTTCGAGTCTTAACCCGGATATAGCAACTCGCACAAATGCCTTCGGGTCTTAGCCCGGATATAATCACTAGCATAAATGCCTTCGGGGCTTAGCCCGGGTATCATTCAAATGCTCATGCACACATATATCAATAATCACGACACATCCATATTTCATTTTCGTTACTAAGGCTCAAACACAAAACATTTATCAAACCTTTCCAATTTCGGCTCAATAGCCACACACAAAGAGCATGATTTCAATTGACTTTACAACATAGTCCCTACGCACATTCAGCTATCCGCCATAATATGACAAATCATTTCAATATAATACAAGTAGGATCTTTACTCGAAGACTTACCTCGGACGTGGTCGAGCGATTTCGACGGCTATTCGACTACTTTTTCCTTCCCTTTATCGGATTTAGCTCCCCTTTGCTCTTGAGCTTAATTTAACAAATAAATTGATTTAATCATTTGAGCATCGAAAGAGGAATTCAAGGTACTTAGCTCACATATTTTCATTAGACATTAAAGTCACATATGTACGGAAATCATGAATCAAACTCAACACATTAGTTAGTACTCTCCTTAGCCGAATTTTCTAAGCCAAAAATAGGCATCAATATGCTTGCCTCTAACCGAATGCATGCACACCAATCCCCCTCATGTGGCCGAATATGCATGTCCATGTTGAGGCCAATTATACACTTAATACCATACATAAACGGCATACATTTTACTAACTAACGCATTCCATATTGTAACTCAATACGCATCAATCATTTACTTCATAACCGAAACATCATCATATGAAAATATATACCTTGCGATAGTATATATGTCATACCAATACATCATGTGCAAACATATATATATATATATATATATATGCTAGAGCCGAATCTCAAAGTTGATTATAACTAAACATGAACATAAATCCAAAACACAAATCTTACCTACCATGCAATAAGCATAAATTATACTTATGGATGTACCATGGCCGAATACATCACAACACCATACCATTTCGATTTTGGTCATGGTTAAACAAAGAACTTAACGTCTCACTCAAAAATGCTAAAAAGAAAGTCCAAGAGCCATCAATCCACCATCACATGTATCATTATCAAGCTTCATATTTAACATGCAATGGCATTAACACAAAATCCACCTTGGCCGAATACCATCCCCATGACATAGCAAGGATTTGAACCATGGCTAATAAGAACATCAAGTTAGCAACCAAAAACATGCATGAATCTCATGGCACAACATCAAACATACCTTAATCTTGATACAAGTATGGCCAAACCTCTTCCTAATCCTCTTCCAAACCAAACATGAAGCAAAAACTCCCTCCTTCTTCCTTAGAATTTTCGGCCAAGAGAGAATGAAAAGGATGAACAAATTTTTTTTTCTTTTTTTTTCTTCAACTCACGGCAAGGGGGGGAAACACTCACCATTCTCTTTTTGGGGGGAAACACTCACCATTCTCTTTTTTTTTTTCTTCCCTTTCATTATTCAATTCCCATGCTCATTATTTTATTTTTTTCTTACATACACCATTGTCACAACATGTTTTATGACATGTTTTTGCCCATAATCCCTTGTCATGGCCAGCCACTAGCTATTAGGGGGGGAAATTTGACATGCAAGTCCTCCCCTTTGATTACATGCACTATTAGGTCCTTATAGATTAGCCTATCACATTTCAAAAGTGTCACACAAGTCCTAATAACTGAATTCACATGCAATTGACTAAATCGAAGCTTGAAATTTTCACACATTCATAAATACATATTCTAGACAATAAATATTACGTTCAAACATTTCGGTGACTCGGTTTAGTGGTCCCGAAACCACTTCCCGACTAGGGTCAATTTTGGGCTGTCACAACTCTCCCCCACTTAAGAAATTTTTGTCCCCGAAAATCTTACCGGTAAATAGGATTGGGTAACGCTCTTTCATAGAGTTCTCGGGTTCCCAAGTAGCTTCTTCCATCCTGTGTTTGAGCCATAACACTTTCACTAGCGGAACCCTTTTGTTTCGCAACTCTTTCACTTCACGTGCTAGGATACGAATCGGTTCTTCTTCATAACTCATATTGGCTTGAATTTCAACCTCTGATGGATTAATTATGTGTGATGGATCAGATCTATAGCGTCGAAGCATCGAAACATGAAAGACGTCGTGAATCTTTTCAAGTTCAGGGGGCAAAATCAATCGATACACAACTGGACCGACTCGTTCAGATACTTCATATGGCCCGATGAACCTCGGACTCAATTTGCCTTTACGGCCAAATCTGAGTATCTTTTTCCAAGGCAAAACTTTAAGAAACACTTTATCTCCCACCTGATACTCAATGTCTTTTCGTTTCAGATCCGCGTACGACTTCTGACGATCGGAGGCTATCTTCAAATTTTCACGAATTACTTTTACTTTCGTTCAAAGATCTTTAATCAAATCCACTCAAAATTTTGCTTTCACCGAGCTCGGTCCAAAACAATGGTGTACGGCATTTACGCCGTACAAAGCCTCGTAAGGTGCCATCTTGATACTTGATTGAAAACTATTGTTGTGGCGAATTCAATCAAAGGTAAATATCGTTCCCATGAACCATCGAACTCGAGGATGCAACATCTCAACATATCCTCAAGTATCTGAATTATCCGCTCAGATTGACCATCGGTTTGGGGTGAAAGGCGGTCTTTGAAGTGCAACTTGGTACCCAAAGCTTCTTGCAATTTCTTCCAAAATCGCGAGGTGAATCTCGGATCTCTATCCACACAATGTAAATCGGTACCCCATGTAATCTCACAACCGAGAAGCGTACAATTCAAATGAGTTTATCTAATGGAAAATCCGACATACAGGATAAAGTGAGCCGACTTAGTCAGTCTATCCACAACAACCCACATCGCATCCTTCTTACTTGCGAACAATGGCAGTCCGGACACAAAGTCCATTGTGACTCGATCCCATTTCCACTTGGGTATCTTGATCGGCTGAAGTAATCCTAAAGGCACTTGATGTTCCGCTTTCACTTGTTGACATATTAAACATCTCGAAACAAAGTCGGAGATGTCTCGTTTCATACCATGCCACCAAAACCGACGTTTCAAATCGTTGTACATCTTCGTACTCCCCGGGTGAATTGACATTCGGCTACAATGGGCTTCGTTCAGAATCATCGAAATGAGTTCCGAATTCCTTGGAACACACAGATGACTTCTGAACCTCAAACAATCATCATCATCAATTTGAAACTCCGATTCCTTATTCGGAACACACTCAGCCCGTTTTGCAACCAACTCATCGTCAACTTTCTGAGCTTCACGAATTTGATGAGTCAATAATGGTTTGGCCTTTAATTCGGCTATTAACACATTGTCGGGTAGAATAGACAAGTGTACATTCATCGCTTGTAAAGCAAACAGTGAATTTCGGCTTAAGGCGTCCGCAACCACATTAGCCTTTCCCGGGTGATAATCAATGACTAGCTCATAATCTTTCAACAACTCAAGCCAACGCCTTTGTCGTAGATTCAAGTCTCTTTGAGTCATCAAATATTTGAGACTTTTGTGATCCGAAAATACATGGCACTTCTCCCCAAATAGGTAGTGTCGCCATATTTCCAAAGCGAATACGATGGCAGCTAGTTCGAGATCATGGGTCGGATAATTTTTCTCATGTGGCTTTAATTGTCTCGACGCATAGGCCACAACTCAACCTTCTTGCATCAATACGCAACCTAACCCAAGTAGGGAGGCGTCACTATAGATGACAAACTCTTTGCTTGATTCGGGCTGCACTAAAATTGGAGCTCCCGTCAAATAAGTTTTCAGTTGATCAAAACTTTTCTGACATTCTTCCGTCCATTCGAACTTAACATCTTTTTGAAGTAGCTTCGTCATGGGTGTGGCTATCATCGAGAAACCTTTTACAAACCGTCGGTAGTAACCGGCAAGTCCCAAAAGCTCGAACCTCAAGAATATTTCTGAGGCTTCCAGTTAAATCGGCTGAAATTTTGCTCGGTCGACTCGAATACCGATGCAGATACCACATGACCCAAGAAGTGACCTCTTTAACCGTAACTCACACTTCTTGAACTTAGCATAAGCGCTTATCCGTAAAATTTGCAACACTAATCTCGGTGTTCAAAGATGTTCGGTCTCATTTCTTGAATAGACCAAGATGTCATCAATGAACACAACTACGAACCGGTCCAAATCATCGTTCAAGATCCGATTCATCAAATCCATAAATACCGTAGGGCATTAGTGAGCCCGAACGGCATCACTAAGAACTCAGAGTGACCGTACCTCGTTCTGAAAGTAGTTTTGGGTACGTCCGAATCTCGAATCCGCAACTGATAATAACCCGATCTCAAATCTATCTTTGAAAACACTGAGGCTCCCTTTAGATTATCAAACAAATCATCAATACGCGGTAACGGATATTTATTCTTTATCGTCACTTTATTCAGCTGACGATAGTCAATGCACAACCTCATGGTTCCGTCCTTCTTTTTCACAAACAATACTGGTGTACCCCAAGGTGAGAAACTTGGTCGAGCGAAACCTTTGTCCGTCAATTCTTGAAACTGAGCTTTCAACTCTTTTAACTCGGTTGGTGCCATACGATACGGAGCTATCGAAATCGGCGTAGTCCCAGGTACAAGCTCAATACCAAACTCTATCTCCCGAACAGGTGGCAAACCCGGTAATTCTTCGGGAAAAACATCCGGGTATTCGCAAACCACCGGCACAGATTCGGGTTTTATTTCTAACTCCTTATCATCAAGTACATACGCAAAGTATGCTTTGCACCCCTTTCTTACATATTTCTGGGCCAACATTGATGATATTACAGCTGGCAACCCCTTTAAGTCCGTAGACTCAACTCGGATCATCTCGTTATTTGCGCACCTCAAATCAATAGTCTTGCTTTTGCAATTCACAACCGCATCATGCACGGTCAACCAATCCAAACCAAGAATAACATCAAATTCATCAAGCGGCGAAGCATCAAGTCCGTGGGAAAACAGAACCTCGAATTACTAGGGGCATTTCTTACATACTTTGTCGACAAGCACGTAACGACCCAAGGGATTTGACACCCGAATTACGAACTCAGTAGACTCAATAGGTAAAGTTTTACTAGATGCTAAGGTTTCGCATATATAAGAATGAGTAGAACCAGGGTCAATCAAAGCAATCACATTAGTATCAAAGAGAGTGAAAGTACCGGTAATAACATCTGGCGAGGAAGCATCCTCACGTGCGCGTATGGCATAAGCCCTAGCAGGAGCGCGAGCCTCGGATCTGGTCGTAGCATCTCTAGATCCTCTCTGACCACCACTAGCATTGCCCGTATCTCTAGATGGTCTACCTCGAGCAGCAGTAGTGCCCGGTTTCCCATTCTGATCTACATTCTGTTCAGACAACCTCGGGCAATCTTTAATGAAGTGGTCAACTGATCTGCACTTATAACAGGAGCGGTCACGGAATCTACAACTTCCAGAATGCCATTTGCCACAATGCTGACACTCCGTTCTGTCTCGACGTTCATTCCCAACACTGGCAATCGAAGTGCCTCGTGTACCCATAGGGGTCGATCACGATCTCGTCTAAAAGGCCCGAAGTGCCTCTAGACCGCCTACATCATCACGAAATTTCTTCGATGCTGTTGAAGAGACTTTCCGAGGATCTTTACGAAACTCTCCGGTTCCCACATCAACTTTTTGTTTTCTTTTCTAAGCTCTTGACTTTACAAGCTCGCTCGATAAGTACTACGAACTCCGTATTTCAAGAATGCCAACGAACATTTTATATCTTCATTCAGCCCATCCTCGAAGCGTTTACACATGATAGCCTCGGACGAAATACATTCCCGAGTGTATCTACTAAGTCTAACAAATTTTCGTCGAATCGAGAATCGACATAGAACCTTACTTAAGCTCAAGAAATTCCTTCCGTTTTGATCAACAAATCTCGATCGATATACTTTTTCCAAAACTCGGTTTGGAAAAACTCCCAAGTTACTTGCTCTCGGGGCACAACAAGTCGAGTACTCCACCAATAGTAGGCGTAATCGCGTAGCAAGGAGATAGTACACTTTAGGCATTCATCGGTGTACAAGATAGCTCATCGAGTGCGGATAGTGTTGTCCAACCAAAATTCATCTTGCTCGGCATCGTCGCTATCCGTAGCTTTAAATTCAGTAGCCCCATGTTTTCGGATTACATCAGCTGGGGCTTATTTGACCTTATTTAGTCGATTACGGAGGTATTGTAGGTCTTGGGGTGGTATTTGTCGGGAATGGAGGTTGTGGAGCAGTAGATTAGTTCGAATGTATTGGTTGAACCAATCATTCATCACGCTTATAAAAAGCTTGCCTAGCCTCATCATTCGGATTGCTAGCAATAGGTTGAGAGTCCACCGGCACTGTCCCTTGTGCGGGAGCAGGTGCCACACTCTCCACATCATCAGCTATCGCTCGGTTGGGATCGGGATCCATTACTATAAATAAACACAAATTCAAATGTCAGAAATCACCACACTATCAATTAATCACATAATGGCATGTTTAGCTAAACCCAAACGTATTACGGTAGTCCTAGAATCGACTAAACCGTGGCTCTGATACCAATAAACTTGTAACACCCCGTACCCGATTCCGGGACCGGAGTCAAACACGAGGTGCACACAGACTTAACTTAGTTATTTTCACAGTCCATTTAAAAATTTTCCAGACAAGCTGGTTATTGCGTCCTTGTCCTTTAAAAATCATATCTTGAGTTTCAAAGCTCGAAAATCAGTTTCGTAATTTTTCCCTGAAATTAGACTCATATGTCCATCTACATATTGTTTTCTAGAATTTTTGGTCAGGCCAATTAGTACAGTTTATTAGTTAAAGTCTCCCCTGTTACAGGGATCGACTACACTGACCTTCGCGCATTACGACTTGGATATCTCCCTGTACAGGGATTCAATACTGATTCCGTTTGTTTCTATAGAAACTAGACTCAAATAGGAATCTATACATATATAGCATGACTCCTAATTATCTCTGGTTAATTTATACTGAATTTCCAAAGTCGGAACAGGGGATCCAGAAACCGTTCTGGCCCTGTTTCACAAGAACTTTAATATCTCTTAACATATAACTCATATGACCGTTTCGTTTCTTCCATATGAAAGTAGATTCATCAAGGTTCATTTAAATAATTTATTCACTATTTAATTCCATTCCTACAAGTTTTAGTGATTTTTCAAATCCACACCACTGCTGCTGTCAGCATCTGTTTTCAAGGTAAACTTTACCTATTTCGTGGTTTCCATGGACCAACTAGAGTTTTGTCATACATAGGTCCACATATAATCATATTTAGCCATTCCAATGGCTGATCATTTGCCCAACACTTCCATTCCAGTCCATAGTCACATCATGAAACCATACATATATACATAAACACAAATGGTCTAATGCCATACTCCACTTTTACGAGCCATTTTCGCATGGTGCATACACACATACATCACAAAACGTACTTGAAAAAAAACCAGCAAAGGGTAGTCCTATACATGCCATATCCAGAGTTCAACTAAAAGAGTACCAAAAGGGCTTTGATAGTGTGGATGACTTGACTTGATGATCCCGAATCCGATAGCTAACGAGCAAAATCTATAAAACAGAGAGCCAAAGCAACGGGGTAAGCATTTTAATGCTTAGTAAGTCTCAAGTAATGAAATCAGCTTTGACTAAAGTATTACATTCACATAGCTAAATGAATCACTTTAGTAATACACATTCTCATAATCATAGTTACTTCACACTTCATCAACATATACACACACAAGGTATCAACCTATCTAAGAGCCGAAAGTTCGTTAGTCGATTGAACGAATACTATTTCAAACGAATCGACTTTTCCGATGCACATGCAAACATACCTTGTCGTTTGGGTTTTTCGGCGTATTAATTGAATTTATTGCAGCACAAAACGCTCACCTTTAAACCAAGTTTCTTGAATTTAGCGGATATAACCACAAGCACAATTGCCTTGGTCTTAACCCGGGTATAGCAACTTCATACAAATGCCTTGGTCTTAGCCGGATATAACAACTCGCACAAATGCCTTGGTCTTAACCGGATATAGCAACTTCGCACAAATGCCTTGGTCTTAGCCCGGATATAATCACTAGCATAAATGCCTTGGGGCTTAGCCCGGTATCATTCAAATGCTCATGCACACATATATCAATAATCACGACACATCCATATTTCATTTTCGTTACTAAGGCTCAAACACAAAACATTTATCAAACCTTTCCAATTTCGGCTCAATAGCCACACACAAAGAGCATGATTTCAATTGACTTTACAACATAGTCCCTACGCACATTCGGCTATCCGCCATAATATGACAAATCATTTCAATATAATACAAGTAGGATCTTTACTCAAGACTTACCTCGGGACGTGGTCGAGCGATTTAACTGACTATTCGACTACTTTTCCTTCCCTTTATCGGATTTAGCTCCCTTTGCTCTTGAGCTTAATTTAACAAATAAATTGATTTAATCATTTGAGCATCGAAAGAGGAATTCAAGGTACTTAGCTCACATATTTTCATTAGACATTAAAGTCACATATGTACGGAAATCATGAATCAAACTCAACACATTAGTTAGTACTCTCCTTAGCAATTTTCTAAGCCAAAATAGGCATCAATATGCTTGCCTCTAACCGAATGCATGCACACCAATCCCCTCATGTGGCGAATATGCATGTCCATGTTGAGGCCAATTATACACTTAATACCATACATAAGCGGCATACATTTTACTAACTAACGCATTCCATATTGTAACTCAATACGCATCAATCATTTACTTCATAACTGAAACATCATCATATGAAAATATATACCTTGCGATAGTATATATGTCATACCAATACATCATGTGCAAACATATATATATATATATATATGCTAGAGCCGAATCTCAAAGTTGATTATAACTAAACATGAACATAAATCCAAAACACAAATCTTACCTACCATGCAATAAGCATAAATTATACTTATGGATGTACCATGGCGAATACATCACAACACCATACCATTTCGATTTTGGTCATGGTTAAACAAAGAACTTAACGTCTCACTCAAAAATGCTAAAAAGAAAGTCCAAGAGCCATCAATCCACCATCACATGTATCATTATCAAGCTTCATATTTAACATGCAATGGCATTAACACAAAATCCACCTTGGCCGAATACCATCCCCAGGACATAGCAAGGATTTGAACCATGGCTAATAAGAACATCAAGTTGGCAACCAAAAACATGCATGAATCTCATGGCACAACATCAAACATACCTTAATCTTGATACAAGTATGGCCAAACCTCTTCCTAATCCTCTTCCAAACCAAACATGAAGCAAAAACTCCCTCCTTCTTCCTTAGAATTTTCGGCCAAGAGAGAATGAAAAGGATGAACAATTTTTTTTTTCTTTTTTTTCTTCAACTCACAGCAAGGGGGGGGAAACACTCACCATTCTCTTTTTTTTTTCTTCCCTTTCATTATTCAATTCCCATGCTCATTATTTTATTTTTTCTTACATACACCATTGTCACAACATGTTTTATGACATGTTTTTGCCCATAATCCTTGTCATGGCGGCCACTAGCTATTAGGGGGGAAATTTGACATGCAAGTCCTCCCCTTTGATTACATGCACTATTAGGTCCTTATAGATTAGCCTATCACATTTCAAAAGTGTCACACAAGTCCTAATAACTGAATTCACATGCAATCGACTAAATCGAAGCTTGAAATTTTCACACATTCATAAATACATATTCTAGACAATAAATATTACGTTCAAACATTTCGGTGACTCGGTTTAGCGGTCCCGAAACCACTTCTCGACTAGGGTCAATTTTGGGCTGTCACAATAATTAGTGACTAAATGAGTGCATTTTGTTATTATAGATCAAGATTTACCAAAACTGAACCTAGACCGGGACAAAACCAAGCAATCCGACTAAACAGACTAGTCAAGTATATTTTGTAAATCGAGGTAAGTTGTATGTAAATAATACGACTACATTGTTAATGTATGTATTCGAATTGTCATTGAATTGATATAGTATGAATTGCTAGATTGTGAACTAAGATTGTATATTAATGATTGAGATAGTGGAATGGTCTAGTTGAGACCTTAGGAAACAAACCGGATATTCATGCCATAACTTTTAGATTTCTTGTGTGCCAGTGTAAGACATGTCTGGGACATGCATCGGCCACATTATGTGTGCCAGTATAAGACCATATCTAGGACATGGCATCGGCACAGAGACAAGTGCCAGTGTAAGACATGTTTGGGACATGCATCAGCCTCGACGATGATAGCCAGTGTAAGACGTGTCTGGGACACGCATCGGCTAAGAGTTGTGCTAGTGTAAGACATGTTTGGGACATGCATCAGCATGTATATACGAAAGCTAGTATAAGACCATGTCTGGGATATGGCATCAGTAACTTATCCCATGTTCGAGGCTTATAGAATATCCGTTAGTTTTCCAAAAGGTTTAACTTTAAAGGTTATGAAAGTGACTTAATAAGGAAAGTATAATAATGTTCTGAGTGATACAGGTACCTATTTGGTATGCATGAGTAATGAGTTCAAATTAGAAAATGTGATTTGAGTAGACGGTAATGAGCAAGTCAAGTTTATGCTTACCTTTGAGCTATGAGTATGATGACTAATGGTAAAATTATTGTTGTATATTTATTTATATGCAACTTACTAAGCTCTATGCTTACTCTCTTTTCTTTTTCCTTTTCTTTCAGTGCCGCTTAATTAGCTCAAGGATTCTTTGAAGTTGGAAATATCGATCACACTATCAATCGAAGCACTTGGTATAGTACAAATCTTCTTTTGAGTATGGCATGTATAGGGCTAGACTAGGATGTTGATTTAAATGAGAAATTGGTTATGTATTTTGGCTTAAGTCAAAGCCCTTCATTTTGTATCAAGCTTAGAATAATGGCTATTTTTCATTTTGATAAATGCATATAATGTTCTTTCTATGGATGAATTGGTGTCTATTGTGGAGAAACTTGTATATTGAAATGATCTTGTGTAGGTTGTGTAAATTGGGCGATAAAATGGCTTGGAAATGGCCTCCTTTTTGTCTACTCGGGCATGACACACGGGCGTGTGTCTAGGCCCTGTGTGACACACGGCTCACTTTCATGGGTGTGTGTTTTGGTCGTGCGTCCCCTGCACTTAAACTTTTTAGTCAGTGTTGTACACGGTAAGTCACACGGGCGTGTGCCATGGCCGTGTTCTTAAGTCAGATTCACACACGGGCTGAGAGCATGGGTGTGTCCCAAGCTACACGGACGTGTGTGGCCACATGGTCTTTACCCACACGGGCTTGTGGAGCCTTAAAGCACAAAATTTTTCATGTTCTTCTTAAGTCCTAGGTTTGGTCCCAAACCATCTTGAATGTACGTTTTGGGCCTCGTAAGCCTATTTAAGGGACATATTGCTTATGAAACGAAAATTTTTAACTTGATCAAGATTTTTATGACCTGATTTCCTAAGATTGATTTGAGTTTAAGTTAGGTAGCACCTCAAACCCTATTTCGGCGTTGGATACGGGCGAGGGGTGTTACACCACCTCCCTCACCTTGGAGTCACCTTGCGCCACCAACCACCATCGTAACCGTCGTTGTGCCTTCGTTGCACCACTGCCACGCTGCCACTATTCTTCTCCATTTTCTATCCTTCTTTCAACCCATCAGTTATAATTGAATTTTTACTCCTGTTCCTTATTTCTTTTCTTTCTCAAATTGTTATCAAATCCTAACTCACTTTATGAACTTTTCTTTCTTGAATGATAACTTTTACTTATCATAGTTACTTCCTCCCTTTGAATCAAGACCCTGTCAAGTCATTCTTCCATCTAATAGAATCGTATTAAGGTAAATACATGATGATCTATTTGGACCATCAATCTTTTACCATTCCACATTGTTAGGCCGAATGTGATAAAGGAGCTTTTGGATTTTATTCTTTTCAATATAGATATCTTCTCTCATAAACTATTTGCTTATTGAAGGATCGTCTACAATCAAAATGAATAACCCCTAACATTGGATGCGTGTCACAACTCCGAATCGAATCTGAAATAGTGTAAGTGAATATTTGAATAGAAGACAATCGTGATTAAATCGTTTTAAACATATGAATAATAAAATAATGTTCTAATAGTGAAACATCATTTTATACTCAGATCTACTGTAAATCTAGTTGAATCCAAGTGTAGATATCGAAAAGGCTAGTATTGCATTGAATATAAAAAACTCAGGTGTGGGTCTAATTTATTACTACATAATGGTTAATAATTAGTAAGCAAATAGTAATACTAATTTTTATTAATATGACTCTAAAAATATGGTTAATCGCGAATACACTGTGTATTCAAAATGGGAAAGTTTGACAAAACCATTGAAATAGTTATATATCAAGTAAGTAACTCTATGCTATTTAAATCTGTATTATTATATAACTATTAAGTGAATTTTTGTAACACCCGTGCAGGAGTCCATTTACGAGTCGGACACGAGGGTTAACGGCTTAAACCATTCACTTTCACAGTCCATTTTAAAATTTTCAGGCGGTTGGCTAAGCGTGTCACCGTCACTTTAAAAATCATATCTTGTGTTTCAAAAGTGAAAACCAGTTTCGTAATTTTTCCTGAAACTAGACTCATATATGAATCTACAATTTTTTTCTAGAATTTTGGTCGGGCCAATTAGTACAGTTTATTAGTTAAAGTCTCCCCATTGTGGTGCGACTACTTCGACCTTCATGCATTACGACCTGGATATCTCCTCAGACAAAGTGCCGTTTGTTTCTATAGAAACTAGACTCAAAGAAGAATCTATACATATATGGCATGACTCCTAATTATCTCGGTTAATTTACAATGAATTTCCAAAGTCGAACAGGGAATCCGAAACCGTTTCGCCCTGTTTCACGAAAACCTAAATATCTCTTAACATACAACTCATATGACCGTTTCGTTTCTTCCATATAAAAGTAGATTCATCAAGGTTCATTTACATAATTTATTCACTATTTAATTCCATTCCTACTATTTTAGTGATTTTCACATCCACATCACTGCAGCTATCAACCTCTGTCCTTAAGGTAGATTTTACCTACTTCATAATTTCCTTGATTCAACTAGCCCTTTTAGCATACATGGCACAAAAGATGATCACGATTAACCATTCCAAGGGCTAATCGATTCCAAACATTTCCACATCTCTTAATGAACAACATACAAAATGATTATGATACCATGCCAAAGTGTATACAAGCCATTTTCGCATGGCTATCCAAATTTATACAAAATCAAAGGGTCTATGACCAACAAACGAAAGAGTAGTCCTATACATTAACCAAAATATCCTCTCACTACTAGTCTATTCTACACATGCCATAAGATATTCCAAAACATAGCAGTACCAAACGGTGGATAGTGATAGTGTGACTAGTTCTTGACGATCCCCGAGAGCACAGTAGCTTCAAGAATGAGACCTATAAGGCGGAGAAGCAGAGTAAGCTGAGTAAGCATTACAATGCTTAATAAGTTTTAAGCAGTGTCAACAGATAACAATCAAATTATAACATAGTTGTTCGTATTTTATTTCACTCTTCCTTGGGCATACCATCCCTTTACCGAATATGCACATCTCATCATATACAATAAACAGATAAACTCTCACATAAAAGTGAGCTCATGTGACATAGATATATCGTATGATTTCACATAACCTCTCACACAAATCCGATGTCACATAATCATAGGAATAGTCCCATAGATTGCTCTCGTATGCATCATATATAAACTTGGAGTACATACCTATTTAACCTTTCGCATTGCGTATATTTATAAGCAATTCTTATTACGAAGTCTTACCCGGACATAATCTCCACATGTAGTCATCGGGTCGTGCCCGGACATAATCTCCACACGTAGTCATCGGGTCATTAGAGCTCGGATGTAGTACAAGCACGAAGCCTATGGTCATTAATCAGTGATAATATTCTCGCATAAAGCCTGCGGGGTTTTAACCCGGATATAGTACTGACACAAATGCCCTTCGGGACTTATCACATTTATACACTTCCACATTCATCACATTGGCCATTAGGCCTTATCACATATATACACACTTTCACATTCATCACATCGGCCATTAGGCCTTATCACATATATACACACTTTCACATTCATCACATCGGCCATTAGGCCTTATCACATATATATACACTTTCACATTCATCACATCGGCCATTAGGCCTTATCACATATATACATCTCATACATATTTCATATTTTTCTTGTACATCAATTTCAGCAATAGCTTATAAGCAACTCAAATAGTTTCATCAAAGTTTACAACAAAATTACATATTCACTACAAGTAGTTTTCCTGAGCAACAGCCACTAAATTGTTTATAACTGGAGCTACAAAACTCAAAATCAATTGCCATTAATTTTCCCCGAATGTAGACTCGTGTATCTTTCATCCATAAAATTTTCAGAATTTTAGGTGTGGCCAATCAATACCAGATTTTTCTTAAAGTTTCCCCTGTTTCACTGTCTGACTAACCTGACCAGTCTTCGCTATGAATCAAGATTCTCATTGTACAGAATTAAAAGTATGTTCTACTTGATTTCATTTGAAACTAGACTCATTAAGGAGTCTAAGCATATAAATTTTATCTTGTAACCATTTTTTACAAATTATAGTGATTTTCTTAAAACCGAGCAGGGATTTTGAGTCATTCGATACCGTCTCACACAACTTTAAATATCTCTTTATAGGAAATTTCCTTACTTACACGGTCTCTTTTATAAGAAACTAGACTAATTAAGCTTTGATTTCATATTTTATTCAGCCTATAATTCCACACCAAACATTTATAGTGATTTTCTAAAATCACGTTACTGCTGATGTCTTGAGCAAATTATTACAATTTGCTCTTAAATTTCCAAGTCCAAACACTTAGGAACTTACCATTTGAGTTTAAGACATATCATGGCCACATCATATCTTATTAAATCAACTCATTATATCCTATTATAGTTAAATTTACTCAACATTTAATCACTTAAAACTTACCTCGGAAGTTGCCGAACGATTACGACGGCTATTCGATCACCTCTTTCTTTCCCTTATCCAACTTTGATCCTCTAGGCTCTTGAGCTAGATCAAACAATTTACTTTCTAGATTAAACATAGTCATACAACATCCATATACATTTTATACTAGCCGAAATGTACCATCAAGATATACTTTACTCAAATAATTTACATTGGCCGATCATGTATAATGTTTTGTAACTTAATAAACTTATCATACATTATGTATTCATAATATTTGTGCAGCCAATTATCCATGGTCATACACACACAATCAAAAATAAATACCAAATTTTCACATCCTTTAGGCCCTAAGCCGAATACACTTGTCATGTTCACCTACATTTTTCAAGTACAACATTCTCATATTCGGCATTAGTATCAAGCATAATAGCTAATTCTTTCCACCATTTCATCAATGCAATCATACCATCACAAATCAACTTAAAATAACCATATCTAATAATCAAATACCTATAGCATTGCACATTTCTCACATAGCAAGTACAACTAAATTCATTATTAATATATATATATATATCTAAACACTTAACTACAAGATTTAATCACCATTATCAAATCATAAAACAGCTTATAACCATCATCTATATTTACTTCACATAAACCGAAATAACCATTACATCATCTTTAAAACACTTAGCATTTTACCCATTTAATCAAGCCAACTCTCAAGACCATTCCATCACACAAATTATACCATAAATCATACTTACAATTTCAGTTAATGCATGACCGAAACTCACCATCATTAACATCATTATCAAACCAAAACCAAAACACATCTATCATCCGTATACCAAGCTTACCAAAACAAACTACTATGAGTTTCAAGCTTATTGACCGAATCTCAAACCTCAAAATTCTAAGTTTAATTTATGGGATGAGTAGAGTTTGAACTAATAATCTCAAACATGCATAGATTTTCAAGAATCATTCAATACATACCTCATTCTAGCCATCTTCTATGCCAAAAATCAAGGCAACCAAACTTTCTTCTTTCTTTCCTTTCTCGGTCAAGAGGAACAAAGAGGATGGAGCCTCTTTTTTTTTCTTCTAGGTACGACAAGATGGGGGAGAAGAAGGATGACACACCTTGTTTCTATCACTCTCCCTTTCTTTTAATTATTCTTTCTTCCATACTATAAAGCCATTAACTATTGTCATGCTAAAATAAAATGCATATAATATCTATCAACCATCATTATGGCCGGCCACTAAATTAAAAGTGGTCCATTTGACATGCAAGTCCCTCATGTCAATAACTCATGCATTATTTGGCCATTTTAAATTTCACCTATCACATATTCAAGTCCTATCACATGGGTCCTTTCTTATAAATTAGCACCTAATTGATAAAATCATGGCACGAACTATTCACACATACAAATTCCACATACAATAAGCACAGAATATAACATCTAATTATTTTTGTGACTCGGTTTTGTGGTCCCGAAACCACTTTCCGACTAGGGTCACATTAGGGGTGTCACAATTTTGGTGTATGAGATATTATGTTTATATTTTTCCAACACTCATGACATATGGTTGAATGGTTATATTCTATTTTGCATGAAAAATATATATACATATATCATGCTTCTATTCTGATAAAAAGATTATGAGGCACATGTCAAAACATGTCTACTATGTTAATTCATAATGAGATCTGATTCGCATGTATAGTATGCCTACTGAAAATTTTATTCTGTATGACATATCACATGCATGGGGTTGGGATAAGATTGTACGGAAGAAGATTCTGGCAGTTTAAAAGTCTGCAAATTCTGGTGGTTTAACCACATTATCTAGCAGAATATCTACAATTCTGGTGGCTTGTCCACAATAATCTGTATCAGGCAGCTTGTCTACATTATCTAGTGGCTTGTCCACAATATTAGTGTGTAACAGATTCGAACCCTTTTATGGTGTGTAGCAGAGTTGGGTATGAACGTTTTCTGAAAACTACGCTTTGACTTTTGAAAAAAATTATGCATTTACATTGCCATGCATATCAATATATGTGATATTGACTTGTTTGTGTACTTTCTATTATCTTTCTGAATTATGTGATTTATTCACTATTATATTTTAAGAAAGACTCACACTGGGCTTTAAAAGTTCACTGCTTTAAATTTTATGACTTTTCATATAATACTCGAGGTTCAGGCATGGGCTCAGCATACGAAGGAGTACTTGGATATTTTGCATATAAAACTTTTATACTTATTTTTTGGTATTTTTCCCATGGTTTTAGCTCTCTCTCATTTTTATTTTTCCAATTTGGTTGTTTTTCAGTATGTTCATAGCTCGGTTAATTGGGTGGCAGCCCATTGGTCTTTTCATGAGAATGTTTATGGGTTGTCTAATTTGAGCTACTTGAATGTCATTCATTGGATTGGGTTGAATGACACCTTGAGTTGTTAATTGATACGTGCCTTATTGGGCCATTTCTTTCAAAAAGAAACAGAAACTTCTCAAATAAAAAAATTATTAGCTTTTTAATGAGAATATTATTATTTCTTACAACAAAATTTATATAAAACATGTTAAAATATGTTCTAGATCCCTATACTTTTTGCATATTTGAAGTTTAGTTTCTCTACTTTTATTTCAAGGAAGTTAGTCCTTCTACTTTTTAGATTTAAAAATGCAAGCTCAATTATTGGCAAAATTAAATTTTTCTGTTACAATCAGGCAAATTAGAATGCCATTTTTTTTTTGTTACATGGCTACTAAGTGAGTATTTCTTTTATTACATAATGTTACATCAACAAATTTCTCAAAAGAGTTCATATGTAATTTGCCCTCTAAACCTGTCCAAAAGTACCCAGTTGATGCCTAAATTTATATTTTGTCACTTAGGTTGGTATCTCTATAGTAACACTGTTTGTTTTGTGTTGATGTGATAGACACAAATTAAAAAAATAAAAAATAAATTTTAAAAAGTATAATTTTTTGATTAATTCAAGTATCAACTAGGTTCTTTTTGGACAAATTTAAGTACCAACTAAGTACCTTTTATATAAGTTCGGTACCAATTAAATACTTTTGACAAGTTCAAGAGGTAAGTTACATATTAAGATTTAAAAATTAATGGTATTAACAACTTGTGACAAAGTATGTGGCAAAATACAAGTTTAAATATCAACTAAGATACAAAAAAGGTTTAGGTACTAAGTAAGTATTTTTGGACAAGTTTAAAGGTAAATTATATATTAATCTTTTTCAAAAAAGATTTTAACAGTGTTAATAATTAAACTTGTAATAATTAAATTTGTATTTTAAAATTTGAAATGATAATGATCAAATGTTTTTTAAAAGAAAAAGTAAAGAGAATAAAATTTAAAGGTAGGAAAATTAAAAACTTTAAGCATACTTTTAACTTAAAAATATTATTTTTCGCTCATGGGTGACACAAGTTCTAATATTATATACTCATTTTTAATTAAGTAATTATGGTTAATTTTTCGTAAGTTCCTGGTTAGTAAAATAAACATCTTTTGTTTTGTGTAATAAATATAAAAGTTAAATTTCATTAAAGGGGAAAGTAAAAAAAAAAAAAGAAGTGAAAATGGTGAAGAAAAATCCTAAGCAGAAACAACTAAACAGTCAACAGTCAACCTAATCCGTACCAAATATACGCGCTCTAAGTCATAAATACGAAAAAAAGAAAATATTATTTCTTTCACATTCTTCTTCCTTATTTTCTGATGGAGTTCTAAACTGAAAAAAACACAAGCAGACAATTTTAGTTTTATTTTTATCTCAAAGCTTTTGAACAATAAACATTAAATTTGTTATCATATTTTTTAATTTATCAAGAAAATCTACCAACTTTGGTGGGGGCTATGGGGGAAATGCCATTGCGCAATACCCCCAGCCGGCGCCACCACCATCGTTTTCTGGACCCATCACCTTTGCGAGTAACCCTTTTCTCTGTCACTTTTTAATTTTAAATTTATTGGGTTTCTTTCTTTCTCTCTCTAATTAGATGAGTTGTATTATGTTCTATTTGTCATCTCCTTCTTTGTTACGTTTCCATATTTCAACACTGTCCTTATGAAATATGCCATTTTAGATTGAGACCAAAGCAGCCAACCAGGTTACAGAATAGACTTAGCTTGCTTTTCAATCCAACAAAAAACCCACACTCTTTCTCGTCTTTGTTCCTTTTTACCTTGGCCTTTTCCTTTTTTAATAATTTTGTTATACCATAAAAGGCTTCTCTGTCGCAGTTGGGCTGCGGTTTGGGTTTCGTGTAATGGGAGGTGAAGGGACCAAATATTTTCAAAGGAATTTGGTGGTACTCATAAATTTCACTACATTCATTGAAGAAGAAGAGACTGAGTTTTTCTGAGCTGTGTTGTTCTTGTTTTTTGTTGCGGTGCTGAGTTATGGACACCGGAGGTCGACTCATTGCTGGTTCTCACAACAGGAATGAGTTTGTCTTGATAAATGCTTATGAAAATGCTAGAGTAAGACATTCGAAATCTCACCGAAAAAAGAAGAGAGAGAGAGAGAGAGAGAGAGAAAAAAAAGGAATCCCATTTGCTTATTTTACTGCTTCATGAAATAATGTTCACTGCATTCCTATAAATGTGAAAAGTGGAGCTCTTTTTTTTTTTTTCACTAGAAATGTAACAGGTAGGGTTTTTAAAAGCTTAAACCACACGATTCAGTACTTTGCCATGCTATTTTGAGCGTTTAATCTCTAATATTGTCATTTACTTCTTTTGGGGTTTTTGTTCATAGGGGATACAAATGTTTGCCTGTTCTAGTGTTACTTGATTAATAGACCTTCCCATAAAAAAGGTCAATATTTGTTAATTCCGGTGAAGGAGGGGGTTTGTTTTGGTTGTTGTTAATTGTATGATTTCTGGTTTTATTAGGTGTGGCTAAGATTTATCTTCTGGCAATTTTTGGCACGATTTGGAACAAAGCATAAGATTCTGTTTCTGGGGTAGCTGTTTGCCCATACCAAATTGTTGGATTCTTTAGAAATTTCGAAGTCCTTTGGAAATTGACAAATTGATGTTGTGAATTTATTCAAAATGCTGAGTGAACTCTACATTTGTTGGAAAGATTGATATAAATCTTTAATGAAGTAGCTTTTAACGTTTTCAATCTCTTTTTTCAGGATCATTATACATATGTGGTTTTACTTTTAGCCACTGCAAAACATTGAATGTATAACTAATTAATGTTTTCTTATACTCCATTCTCTTATCCTCTTGTTCTTTGTTTCATATGAAACTGACAACACTCTCAGACAGGAGGAATCTGGTTTTGTGAAGCTATCAGCATCACATGGAGATAATTAGAAATTAAAATAACGTAGAAATCAAGAAAATAAATTTCCTTTATCTGCAATTCTATTTACTTTTGCAAAATTTTGCCCTTTTTTCTTAATAACTTAGTATATGTAAATGAAGTTGTTAGTTTTGATTGGTAACTGGTCAAGATTTGATGTAAAACACCTAGTTAGGTTTTAGTACATTCAATCATATTTGAAATTTAGTGGGAACCATTCTCCTTCAAGGCTGTGGAAATAAAGCCGTCATCAGTGAATTTAGTTTTTGCTTGATTTGTTGTCACATTTCATGTTCAGGTGTTGATGGCACTCTCTTTATGGTTGTGGTTTTTTATCAGATAAAGTCTGTGAAAGAATTGAGTGGCCAAAGCTGTCAGATATGCGGAGATGAGATTGAGATTGAGATTACAGTGGATGGAGAGCCCTTCGTTGCCTGCAATGAATGTGCTTTCCCTGTCTGCAGAACCTGCTATGAATATGGGAGAAGAGAGGGAAACCAAGCTTGCCCTCAATGCAAAACCAGATACAAACGAATCAAAGGTGAGATTGTCACTGCAAGATTTGGTATACATTGGCAGCCACAAATCAGTTGCCATTGTGTCTAACTTATGATGTAAACTGCAGGTAGTCCTAGGGTTGAAGGTGATGAAGAAGAAGATGACATAGATGATCTGGACAATGAGTTTGACTATGGCACTTTGGATCCTCAACAAGTTACTGATGCCATGCTCACTGCACGCCTTAATGCTGTCCGTGGTTCCCAGCTTAATAGTTCTCGAATGGCTGCACACTCAGAACTATATTCTTCTCCCCCTAGTTCTCAAATTCCTCTGTTGACATATGTTGAGGAGGTTAGTTTCTCATTTAAGCTCTATTTATATGAATTTCCATATTATGGATTAGACTTGTAACTTGTTCAAAGGCTGAGCTATTCGACCAAGTCTGAAGGCCCACTCGAAACTTTAGAGGGTTTGGACAAAATCTTAAGCCCAAAAGTAGGCTTGGGCAAACAGGGTTAGGTCTGTTTAAAACCCAGGCTCGGGGTTCAAACATTAAAGGTCTGAGCCTGGGTCAGCCTGACCCATTTTCTAATCTTGTAATGTATATAGTATGTTATATATATATATATATATTATGTAATTTATAACACATAAAAATTAAATATATAGTAATATATAATACTATATTGTAAACATTAAAAAATTGTTAAGTTGCCTATGTTAGTAAATGAAAAAAATTTAAATTATTAAATATTAAATTAAAATGAATATAAATATTTCAAAAATTTTAAAAATAATATGGTAGGCCTAAAATCAGTTTGGCTTAGCCATTTACAAATTTTAGTGGAACAAAATTTTAGACCCACATGTTGGGCCAGGCTGGGCTTGGGCAAGCATGAAGTATTAATATCATGCTTAAGCTTGACCCAAACCTTGCGCATGAACACCTCTATTATGGATGCACTGTTTTTACACCGTGCACAAGTAATATTTGCATTATGAGAATGCTTTTATTGTTTAAGGGTCTGGAGATTTCTGCTGATCATCATGCCCTCATTGTACCCTCGTCTATGGGTCATGGAGATAGAGTTCATCCAATGAGTTATACTGATCTATCCATACCATGTAAGTCATCATCCTTCTGTTTACCATTTTGTGAATAAATTCTCTCTAGTCTTGACCTTAGCATTTCCATTGCTGCAGTGCAACATAGACCAATGGTTCCCAGGAAAGGTATAGCAGTATATGGTTATGGAAGTGTCTCATGGAAGGATCGGATGGAGGAGTGGAAGAAAAAGCAAAATGAAAAACTTCAGGTAGTTAAGCATGAAGGAGGGAATGATGGTGGAAACCTTGATGGAGAGGAGCTGGATGCTGATTTGCCAATGTAAGTGACTGTTTGAAGTCTATGGTTTGAATTTGCTACTACTATCTATGAACACTGAGTTTTTAGGCAGTTTTTTTTCCTCCTGGAAATCTGAAGAATGGTATCCTTTGTATCAATAAAGTAGTTGCTCATTTTAAAAAAATGGTTTGTCTTTTCAGGATGGATGAAGGCAGACAACCGCTTTCAAGAAAGTTACCCATTCCTTCAAGCAAAATAAATCCATATAGATTGGTTATCATAGCTCGTCTTGCAATTCTTGGCCTCTTTTTTCACTATAGGCTTCTACACCCAGTCAGAGATGCTTATGGCTTGTGGTTGACTTCTGTAATTTGTGAAATATGGTTTGCTGTTTCATGGATTCTAGACCAATTCCCAAAATGGTACCCTATAGAGAGCGAAACATACCTTGATCGACTATCTTTGAGGTTTGGATGTTGCCTACTGCTTTTCATGTTTGATGTATTATGATTATTTGACATGAATTTAGATTTCACATATATGTTTAATTACCTTGATGCTATTTTGAGTATGATGCCACTTTCTTTGCTAAATTTACCTTTATTCACAGGTATGAGAAAGAAGGGAAACTGTCTGAATTAGCTAGCATAGACATTTTTGTGAGTACAGTGGATCCAATGAAGGAACCTCCACTGATCACTGCAAACACTGTTCTGTCCATCCTTGCTGTTGATTATCCTGTTGATAAAGTTGCATGCTATATATCAGATGATGGTGCCGCCATGCTCACATTTGAGGCTCTCTTTGAGACATCTGAATTTGCTAGGAAATGGGTTCCTTTCTGTAAAAAATTCAATATTGAGCCCCGTGCTCCAGAGTGGTATTTTACTCAAAAGATAGACTATCTAACAGACAAAGTCCATCCAACTTTTGTTAGGGAAAGGTGAGCGATGAAGGTGTGTGACTTGTCATGCATCGTAACATGTGTTCTGTTTCGTTTCTTTCACATTCTGAGTTCTGAAATCTGCAGTTTCAAACTAATCTGAGGTTGTATTTAGCAACTATGGTTTTTGCTCTTGATAGCATGGAATGCTTAATTTGTTTTAATATATTATTTGATTATGCAGAGAGAGTATGAAGAATTTAAAGTTAGGATAAATGGATTGGTTGCCACAGCACAGAAGGTTCCAGATGATGGTTGGACAATGCAGGATGGAACTCCTTGGCCTGGAAACAGTGTTCGTGACCATCCTGGAATGATTCAGGTGAGATGATGTTGCATTTGACTTGCTGTAGGGATCATGGGCACCTTTAGACTGATGCAGTCCCTGATGAAATGCATCATTCTTTGTTACCTCCATTTAACAGTTTCTTTGATTTTATTTTGGTGGCCTTTCATCTTGGGAGAAATTTGCACCATTGATGTTTGCTTGGAAATCAAGTTTGTTTATTTTTTTTGTGATATATGAATGTAGCTTGTGAGTTATCTTTGATGCCTTTTGTGTGCAGGTTTTCCTAGGCCATAGTGGTGTTCGTGATGTGGAGGGTAATGAGCTACCTTGCCTAGTTTATGTCTCTCGTGAGAAGAGGCAAGGGTTTGAACATCATAAAAAGGCTGGGGCCATGAATGCTTTGGTAAGGCACAAGTTCTTTCTTTTTTCCTTTTTCATAATCCTTTGGCATTCAACACATTGTTTCAAAACTTACAACCTTTCTTTTTTGTACTGAAGATACGAGTCTCTGCAGTTCTCTCGAATGCTCCTTATCTTCTGAACGTTCACTGTGATCACTATATTAACAATAGCAAAGCACTTAGAGAAGCCATGTGTTTCATGATGGATCCAATATCAGGGAAGAAAGTTTGCTATGTACAGTTTCCTCAAAGATTTGATGGAATTGATCGTCATGATAGATACTCAAATCGAAATGTTGTGTTCTTTGATGTAAGCTTATTTAATTTCTTCCCTTCTAATTACCTGTCATTTCTTTATTCTTTCAAAACCTAATATTGTAAAAGTAAACCAGATCAACATGAAAGGATTAGATGGCATACAAGGACCGATATATGTTGGAACAGGGTGTGTTTTCAGAAGGCAAGCACTTTATGGTTATGATGCGCCAGTTACCAAGAAGCCTCCTGGCAAGACCTGCAATTGTTTACCGAAATGGTGCTGCTGTCTCTGCTGTTGTTCTAGAAAGAACAAGAAAACGAAGCAAAACAAGATGGTGAAGAAACCTAAGCAAAGGGAAGCTTCAAAACAGATACACGCTCTTGAAAACATTGAAGAAGGAATTTCAGGTAAGGGTTTACTTATGAGGGGGCAACTGAGAGTCCCCATAATCTTACTATGCTTCTTATTCGTTTTTGAATTAAACGTTCCAAACCAGAAATCTTTGTGCTACTGTCAGACTCCATCTCTCAGAAGTCATCTGAGGGATCACAGATGAAACTGGAGAAGAAATTTGGTCAATCTCCTGTTTTTGTGACTTCCACTCTTCTGGAGAATGGTGGAGGCCCTCGAAATGCAATCCCTCCATCATTACTGAGCGAAGCGATCCAAGTCATAAGTTGCAGTTATGAAGATAAAACAGAATGGGGGAAGGAAGTAAGTAAAATGTTGAAAACGCTACCTGAATATTTAATATGGGAA
The DNA here is from genome assembly GCF_025698485.1 of Gossypium arboreum. NCBI lineage: Eukaryota > Viridiplantae > Streptophyta > Magnoliopsida > Malvales > Malvaceae > Gossypium > Gossypium arboreum. The sequence continues at coordinate 72,547,932 of NC_069081.1, forward strand.
AGTTTGTGATTTATTTCTCTCATAATTTCTCTCATAATAATCATCAAAATCTTGAACCTGCAAATCAGGTTGGCTGGATATATGGCTCTGTGACTGAGGATATCCTGACTGGCTTCAAGATGCATTGTCATGGTTGGCGATCTGTGTACTGTATGCCTAAACAACCTGCTTTTAAGGGTTCAGCTCCTATTAATCTCTCAGATCGTCTACACCAAGTTCTGCGATGGGCTCTTGGATCTGTTGAAATTTTCTTGAGCAGACATTGTCCCATTTGGTATGGATATGGGGGTGGGATGAAATGGTTGGAACGATTTTCCTACATAAACTCGGTTGTATATCATTGGACCTCTATTCCCTTGCTTGTTTACTGCACCCTTCCGGCTATTTGTCTCCTTACTGGGAAATTTATTGTTCCTGAGGTAAGAACTCATTTTTTGTCTCGTTTTATGCTCTGTACTTGCATTCAAATCTTGCATTTTGACCTGTTTTGAGTTGATATTAAATCATTGATAACTGTTCAAAACCTGAAATTTATCCATGTGCCCATGCAAGCATCATAATTGAAGCTCTAGATGTGCTATTCATTTGTTGACCCTGCCGTAATATCTTGATCTGGATAACTGAGTTATTTCTTTCCTATCTGTAATAAGTTTTGTGTACTTTTTAAGTAGCATTTGCACCTGCTAACCTCAGAAGGGAGAACTAGGGTACTTGTGGCTAGTTTCTTTGTCAAGTTTTGGTTTTTCATTGTATACAAATGTCTCCACCTATATATGGTGTCTATTGAATTTTGACTTGTAATAGGGCCTTTCTAACATGTAATTCCGGCTCACTCGCAGATTAGCAACTATGCCGGTGTTGTATTCATGGCTCTCTTTGTATCAATTGCTGTAACTGGTATCCTTGAGATGCAGTGGGGTGGTGTTGGAATCGATGACTGGTGGAGAAATAAGCAGTTCTGGGTGATTGGAGGTGTTTCATCACATCTTTTTGCCCTCTTTCTGGGATTACTAAAGGTTCTGGCTGGTGTCAGCACAAGCTTCACTGTGACCTCTAAAGCAGCTGATGATGGTGAATTTTCTGAGCTATACCTCTTCAAGTGGACATCCTTGCTAATCCCTCCCACCACCTTGTTGATCATAAACATAGTTGGTGTCGTGGTTGGAGTCTCAGATGCAATCAATAACGGGTATGACTCCTGGGGCCCCTTGTTTGGGCGACTATTTTTTGCCCTTTGGGTTATTATCCACCTTTTTCCCTTCCTCAAAGGTTTACTCGGAAAACAAGACCGGATGCCAACCATTATTTTGGTGTGGTCAATCCTGCTGGCCTCTATTTTGACTCTTATGTGGGTCCGGATAAACCCATTCGTCTCGAAAGATGGTCCTGTATTAGAAATTTGTGAGTTGAATTGTGATGACTAGGAAGATTCAGATAATGAAAAAGGAGCATTGGCTCTTCACTCATCTCACTTGCAACACCTGTTGCCAAAAGGCTGGTGTTGTGATGGTTGAGTGCTTTGAGGATATGTTTTCATGATGAAGATTTGCTTTATCATGAAAGCAATGCACAAAATTTTGGTATTGTATTAGCCAAATTATCGTGTAGGATGGGGCCGGGTTTTGTAGATATTAAGAGGGCTAGAGGCTTGGCTGACCACGTTGTTCTTTGTTTTTTACATACTTCCTTTTATTTTATTATTGATTCTTTTAGAATATTTTGACTTAAAATTCCTGGCCAGTGTGGGGGGGGGGGGGGTCTCAAAATTTGTTCCTACTTTTTTTTTTTCCTTTTTGAATCCTTGTCTCAATTGTTATATTGTTTGGTATGGACTTGGCAGTTTGTTCAATGCAACTCTCTTGATTTTTATTATTAATATTATGAAATTTTATATGTTTTAGATGTCAATTATCAAATGCTATGTAATAAATATAGTTTTTAATATATAAACTCTCAATAATAATTAAAATTGTCGGACAATTTGTTGTAAATCATCGGAAATAGTGATTGCTATTGCTTTTACTAGAAATGAGTCCTGAATGAGGTTGTCATACATTTTTTTTTTAATTTTGAATTCAATTGAAAATAAATATTGAACAATTTAGTCATATATGTGTATGTTAATATAAGGTTGTGTTTGGTTTTTATTGTTGATTTTAGAGTTATTTGTGAGATGAGTTTGAATTCAAAATTCTTTTTCTTAAAAAATTTGAATTTTTAAAAATAGAAAATTGTATTGACGAACTTTCTTCCAGTCCTTGAACTAATTTTGTAACAATGCAATTTGGGAAATTAAATAATTATTATGCAGCGTTAAAACGGTAACACACGAAAGTAACATAGAGCTGCCATATTCCAATTAATTTAATACATTATTTTTTTCCACATCATATGTACAATGGGTAAAATTGGTAACGAGAGATCATGAATTATATGAAAAAAGAAGATAATTTTGTTTATTTTTAATTAATAGGGACTATAAATGATGTGATAAGAAAGATTCATAAAATATATTTTTTAAATATATTCTTTTTGTATCAAAAGGCTCTATTTGTTTGACTAAAATAATTTTAAAAAAATATATATATTTTTGCATTATCTTGTGTTTGTTTTATGAAAAATAGTTTATTCAATGAAAAATAACTTACATGTCAACAAAAAATAAGCCTTTGTAAAATGACTTACCTGCTTTAAAAGCACAAGTCATTTTCTAAAAAAACCTCGCTTATGGGTGATTTCATTTTTATATAAAATTATCTTAAGTCAAACTTAATTTTATTATATTAATAATAAATTTTTATTTTTATTTTAAAAATATTTAAAATTAATAAAATATTAATATAAAATATTATAATTTTCAATCTTATTAAACATATATATTTAATTATCTATATCTAATCATATAATAAATTATTAATTTATATTCTAAAATATTATTTAATGTTTCAATTCTATTTTAATAATAAATTTTAAAAATAATAATTTTAAATAATATTCTTCAAAACTATTCAATATTAATATTTTAATAATAAATATTTATTACAATTATAAATATATTAGTAATAATTTTTATAGTATAAAGGTTAAAATATGCCATAACTCAGACTTTTCACAAATTTAGAATTTAGTCCTCGTACTTTTATTTTCAAGAATTTAGTCACTCTATTTTTAGATTTGAAAATCAAGTCCAATTATTAACATTATTATTTTTTTATCAATTTTTTGATGTCACATTTTAAATAAAAAATACTCAGTATTCATGTAACTAAAAAATGACGTTATATTGAACATGAATTTAACAAAATAATTTTAATAATGCTAACAACTGAACCTGAATTTTGATATCTAAAATACAGGACTAACCCAAAAATAAAAGTATATTGACTAAATTTTAAATTTACGAAGAGTACAAGGATTTATGACATATTTTAACCTAGTTAGAAATATGAATATTTTAACTATATAAATATGAGTTTTTGTTTAAAAAATGCTTAGCTTCTGGTGTGTCGTTGGAAGCACCAAAAATAACCTATCCCTAAATAATGAAAGAAATAGTATAATGGGAGTAGGGTCAAATCCTCAGGGATTGGATCGTTACAACTTCTTGTTTCTCGAGATCCTAGACACAGTCGCGCCCAAGAAAAATGTCTGACCTGGGAAAAAATAAAATAAAAAATTAAAATATATATGAGTTGAATCTAAATAAATTGAAATTGCAATTGTAAAAATAAACAAAGTTGAGAAAAAGAGATTTTCCAATTGAGGGATTCTAGCCTCTGGTTATCTTGATCCTCCTTTGGTTCAATCATCGGCTTTTAGGTGATCCTTCTCATGACCGAATAAGTCAGTTAAAGTGGAAGAGGACACCTACAACCACCAGCTCCACTTAGGTTATAACCTTACAATCTAAAGGAACCTGACTCTAGCCAACTGCCACTTTTGTAGGACTGTCTTACACTAGATCATTGTTTCTCAATGGCAAATGCCACGCCATTTCGTCTCTTGGGCTCGACAACCTCTGACGCAGTAAATTAGCAAACCAACTATGCAACCTTTCTAAAACATACAAAGTGGTTGTTCCTTGTACAAGATGAAAAGATTTCTTTTGGAAGGACATGTACAGAAGCGTCAGTCCCGTAATACGGAGAAATGATATATACTCGTTGAGAAGAACTAAGTGTGGATTCTAAGCCTCATGAACTCTTTTGGAGGAGTCTTGATAACCTTTGGCTAGATGAGTTTAGTGACTCATGCTTTTCGGGAAAAAAAAACACACGTTTAATGGAATGAAATTTTATTGGAAAAGAAAAGAAATAAAAGGCTAAGAGCCTTAGGAGGAATGAGTTTTTTACAAAAGTGATGAGTGAATATTCATATCACTCCATCCCCTATTTATAGTACATAAAAATCTAGTTTGTTCCTATTTAAACTCTAAATGATAACATTTAAAAGATATAATTTGAAATTAAATCTAAACAATATCATAATAATCCTAACAATAATCCTAAAAATAATATTCAAATTTAAATAAAGTCTTTGGTTCATAAATCTCTTTTTTGAATTTTTTCCCCAAGTCTTCCACACTTTGTATTTTCGGCACCATTTCTTCCCTATTTCGCATGCTGACCAGTTTTGTCTTTAAATTCACGTTTTTTGCCACCAAATTTCCTTTTATCTTACAATTTAGTCCTTAAAAGATAAAAAAACATAAACAACCCAAATTAGTAGGATCGTACTCAAAATATATATGTAATTAACACATAAAAGTAAGTCATTTTAGAGTATTATCATATTCCCGCCAACTTAGCCCATGCTTGCCCTCAAGTATGGTTCCTATCCCAATGTGTAATTTAGATTTTACCATGAAAGAAGTATCACTCCAAAATTTTATAAAAATTAGGCATAATGCATATGAAAAAAAAGAGAACCTTTAGCTTGCTTTAAGTAAAACCGAAAAGTACTCCAACTTAAACACACAAAAATTAAATTGACTTGGATTATTTCATAAAAGTCAAGTAATTTACTAAACTTATTAAGACACCTTATTTGTTCCACGCTTAGTCCCAAATGTAATCCTTTTTTTTCCTTCGTTTTATTTATTTATTTATTTTTATTTTATTATTATTTTTTTAATGCTTAAGAGTGTATTGGCCCTTTTGGCACGAATTGGAATGACAACTAAGCACCCCAACCCGGTTACTCAGCCCAACATACTCCTAATTTATTATATTATTTATATTTTTTGGTTTAAGAATGTTTTGGCCCTTTTGATGCGAAGTGGAATGACAACCCAAGCATCCCACCTCGGTTACTCAGCCCAACACACTCTTAATTTTTTTTTTGTTTAATTCTAGTTAGTGGAGTTTTACCTAACATATCACACAACCTTTTTATGCGAAGTAGGAAGACAACCCAAGCACCCTACCCCAGTTACTCAATCAGTTACGTTGTAAGCTTGTGCTCATAACCACAGAATCATGATATTTTTTTTCTCTTTTTTTTTTTATAAATGGAATTTTAATTTTGGAGGACTATAAAAAACAATCAAGTGCCAAAAATAAGTTTTGGCAACTACCTAACAGTCATGAAAATAAATTTAGCATACATTCGTATTAAGTATCCTTTTTGCATTTAGACTTAATCGATTTTTCTATAAGCAAGATATGATTAACTTCATCAATCATAATTATTTTAGTCTTATAGATATAAAACTATGGAGATGAAATCAAAATAGTAAAATTATAAATAACTTAGTATACAAGAATCATGCTCGCAGGTCATACAGTAGGTAGTTTTTAGTCAAAATATTGGGCATGAAAAGGGGCAGGATATACTAAAAAAAAATAAATATGGGAAAAAACAAATACAAGGCAGCAACAACAATAATACAATAGAAGAAACAACAGATAAAACAGAAGAAATAATGAGGAATGTCTCCCTTTACTTAAATCACATTGCCTTCAATGTGAAAAATAATATTAATAAATATGATGAAAAAGAAAGGGTTTAAAACACTCCCTATGTTGTTTTCGTTACTGTTTTCACCACTCGTTTCCAAATTTAATTTTTTGTTTCCTTGATTCTCTTGAATATAAGAAGAGAGAATAAAATCTATTAACATTGAAGAAAATAAAGAAAATAAAAAAAAGAAAATAAAATTGGGTTACATCCCAACAAGCGCTTGTTTAACGTCGTTAGCTTGACGACCCAACTAGTATTGGGGTTGTTCCAGATGAATTTTTCCGATTGTATGGTCTTGGAAATTTGGTGCCTGCACAACAAAAGGTAAAAGTTTAGTGTTCATAGGAGGCAATAATTCATTAACAGATTTGCAAATTGGTTCTGAATCGAAATTATCATCAAACAATGTTTCAAGTTCACTTTCATGAAGTGACTCAAAAGTTTCTTCTACTAAGGAGTCAATTATGTCAATACGATTTACGTTCAAAATTTCACTAGGGTGACTATTAGTGCCATAAACGTTAAACTTCATGATTTCCCCGTCAAACTCCATTGTGAGGGTTTCGCTATGCACATCAATCTTAATACTTGCGGTACTAAGGAAAGGTCACCCTAACAAGATGTCTGAAGACCCAAGAGCGTTACCCTCTTCCATTTTTACCACATAAAAGTCCACAGGAAAGATAAGTTTATTTACTTTCACCAATACGTTCTCAAGGACTCCTTCAGGATGCACAATAGAATTGTCCGCCAATTGAATGATAACACCTATTTTCTTCAAAAAACCCACGTTAAGTGATTCATAAATAGAAAAATGCATTACATTTTTGGAGGTCCCTAAATCACACATAGCTTTTTCTAATTCCTAAGTGGTCTATTTTGCATAGTATTACAAACATGCCCCTATCTTTACATTTTACTGTCATTTTCTGCTATAACACCGCAGATACATTTTTCACCAACACTTACTCTTTCATTTCCAGTCAATTTTCGTTTGTTGGTGAAAAGATCCTTAAGGAACTTGGCATATCGTGGAATTTGTTTGATGGCATCCAACAATGGTATGTTGATCTCGATGTTTCTGAATGTTTCGAGGATATCTTTTTCCTCCTTACCTCTTCGATGTTGGTTCAACCGTCCTAGAAACAAAGGTTGAATTGTGAGTAATGGAGGTTTCATTTAGATCTGTTCATCATTCTCTTGCTTTTTCTAGGCGGAATCTTGATCAAGATTTCTATCAAGATTTGATTCCAGTTCTTTTCCACTTCGCAACGTCACTGCATTTACGTTTTCTCTTAGGTTAGGTTCTGTTTGTGACGACAACTTTCCCTGTGAGTTTATTTTCTCAATTGACGCGGTGAATTATTTTATAGATTCCTTTATTTTTTGGTGAAAATCCTTTGTTCTTTTTTGAAAATCAACAGTTTGCCGTTGTATTTGTTGTTGGAAATCAAACACATTAGCTGCTAATTTATTTACCATGGTTTTTAGGGAGGTACCTAAATCTTGTGTTTGTTGTAGAAACTGGTTTTGGTATGGCTGGTTATACCATGGCTTAGCCACATAACTCAAGGTAGGATGATCTTTCCATCTTGGGTTATATGTATAGGAGTAAGGGTCATATTGCCTTTGGGGTGGCCTAGGAAAGTTCCCCATAGCATCCAAATGGGTCATAGTATTATCACACAAACTAAGGTGTAATACCCCGAAAATTTTTACAGTAAGATATTATTCTTGATATAGTAAAATAAGAAAATAAAGTGACAAAAAGGGAAATTTTGAGTTGTGCCAACCTTGGGAAGTATATTATGATATATTAATTCAAGAAATGACTAAATTGTAAAGATGAGAAAAGTCTTGTTGCACAAGAGTAAATACTCAAAATTTGATGGGTTAAAGTATAAATATGAAAATTTTGAAGGACCAATAGTGAAAATATTTTAAGGGTGGAATGATCTAGAAACTAAGGAAAATGGATGAATTAGGACCAAGTTGAATAGGTGAAAAATTATGAGGGACTAAATGGTAATTTTACCAAATTAAGTGATGAATCAAGGATGGAATTCTAAAAGATCATGAAGGGAAAAATGGTCAATTAGTAAGAGAGAGAATTCCAGAATGTAATGATTATGTTGATGATATTTTAAATTAATTAATTAGATAAATATTATTTTATTAATATTTTAATGAGATATTTATTATTATTTATTTAGTATATAAGGAAGGAAAGATGAAGAATTCTCATCATCTTTCCATGCATGCAAATGTTAAAAGAGAAGAAAAGAAAGAAAGTTTCATTTTCTTTACAATTTAGTCATTCCACCAAAAAATTACTATTTTCACCTAGAAATCAAAAGAATTTCCATAGCCACCAAGAGAGAAAAATGTTAAGGAGACTATGGGAGTTAGAATATCAAATTGGATTCAAGGAATAGAAGCTGGAGGAGAGAGAAAATAAAGATGAAGATTAGAACAAGGTAAGAACATCATGATATCAATATATTTTTAAGTTTAATATTATTGAAAAAGCATGGGATTGCTATTAATGTAGAGTTTCCTTACATATGGTCCTATGTTCTTGATATGTTAGTGAAGAGAAAACAAGAGAAAATGATGAGAAATAGTGTAGAGAAAGAAACTAAAGGTGTTATAAACATGGTAATTAATATCTTACACTAAAATAGTTTTGGACAGCAGTAGTGGTCTAACTTTGAAAAATCACCAAAAATTGTGGAAATTAAATTAGAGTTGAATAAAACATGAAATTAAATTTTACTGAGTCTAGTTTTTCATAGAAGAAATGGTGTAAGTAATGAAATAGTAAATTGTGAGATATAACAAATTTAGTTAGACAAGTTCAGATTGATTTTGGGTTCCCCTGTTCTGAATTTGTAAAATCATCAAAAATAAGAAAAAAAATTATAGATTTAAATTGATATTTTTAGAATCCTAAATGAGTATTATTTCAAGATAAACAAATGGGAACATCATTCGAATTCTGTACGAGGAGAAAATTAATTTTTAGTGAAGAAGGGTCAAAACTGTCAGACAGCAGAACAGAGGTGACTTTAAAGAATAAACTGTACTTATTGGCTAAACCAAAAATTCTAAAAATTTTATGGTAAGAATATATGTAAGTCTAGTTTCAGGAAAGATTAGCGGATCTTAATTTCGAGTTCTGTAGCTCAAGATATAAATAATTTAGTGACTATGACTCAAGTAGATAGCTTGACGTGAACATATAAGTAAATAGTGGAATTATGTATAAATTAAGGATGTGGAATGGAGAGGAGGAGGAGGAAAATATATGAATATTCAGTTGGTACGGGTTTACTTTAAAAATGGCTAATTTGCATGTTTTAGGTTCATGGACTAAATTGAATGAGAGTAAAACTTTAGGGGCAATTTTGTAAAAATGTCAAAAAAGGACCAAATTAAAGAAAATGAATTGTTTTAGCATTTAAATTAATAAATTGAATGAAATTATTAATTTAGATCAAGATCGGTTGAAAAATCGGTAAAACTAAAAAATTACCAAAATACCCCTAAATCTTGATATTTCTATAATTTAGCCAGGTAAGCTCATATAACTTGATTAAATATGAAAATGTATTGATTTGATTATTGAATTGTGAGAATTATGATATGTAAATGACATGAGTATGTAGCATGAAAATGTTAACATATGATATATGTGATTGATAAAAATGGTACAAGAATCCGTTCGAATATTGAATTCTGATTGGATATGTGATTACCCTTATAAATGAGGTCATGCATGTGTTGCAGTAAAGGTTATTCTGAAAGAAGTAATCTTATGATCTCATTATGAAAAGGAATTTCACCTGAAAGGGTGACACTTGAAAAGGATACATGTACCTAAAAGGTACAACTAGAAAAGGAAATGTACGCCTTGTGTGTACAATGTGAAAAGTGGTAGCTTCGACTACCCGATCAGTGAAAAGTGATAGCTTCAGCTACCTGATGAGTGAAAAGTAGTAGCTTCGGCTACCTAATTAGTGAAAAGTGGTAGCTCCAGCTACCTGATCACTCAATAATGGTAGCTTCGGCTACAAGTGACAAGTGATAAGTGGTAGCTTTAGCTACACTTATCTGATCAGTGACAAGTGAAAAGTGTGGAAGTGCAAGTCCATAGTTGAACTATGGCAAAGTTATAAAGTGTGCCAATCATGGCAAAGTGATATAGTGTGCCAAACATAGCAAAGTGTTCAGTGATCAATGATGAATTGACGGATAAGACCATGGTTGATCCATGGCAAAGTGTGAAACGTAGGTATGGTATTTCCATACCAAGCTGTGAAACGTAGGAATGGTGTTTCCATACTGAGTTGTGAATCGTGGCACTGAGCAAACGACGGACTCAAATCTGCAAGACGTTCTCTAATTTGACAAAGATTGGTAAATGACATATGAAAGTAGTATTGGAAGACTTATAGTTATTATTAATATTGATCTAAAATAAGTGTACCATTGATATTTAAATGATTCAATGGGTAAAGTTCTTATATGAGATAACATGAGTTTGAAATGAATTATCGCAGGTATATACCTGAAATATATGGAAATGATGGTACGTGAAATATTGATATAATGAAATGAATGATATATGTTTATAAAGAAACAATAAAAGAATGATAGGTATCATGACATGTAAAAATGTGATTATCTTTGATATGTTGCTACAAGGAAATTATGTATGTTGAGATGAGCATTAAACTGAAGTGTAATATGATGAGAAAATAAGTTTATCTATGTTGAATTTATATGGATATGTTTAAGTATGCTAACAAGTGTTACTATTGAAGCTTAGGCAAGTGCCAAGCTATTGGTTAAATGGTAATATGTTTATTTATATGATGTGTTGAAAGGGCAAGTGCTCAAATGAAAATATACTTGTGATCGTGAGAGAGTGGCAAGTTTTAAGTTACGCAATATCTTATGAAATGGCTTATCATATGATTAATTGATAAGAGTTATGTTCAACTGCTCTAGCTTGTGGTTATAATGGTATAGTATGCTTATGATCGGTGTGTTATACATAAGGAATGAGTGTGGAAAGTAAAGAGATACATATGAAAATAAAGTAACTAGGAAGAGTTAAAATTATTTAAAATCTTACTAAGCTAGAGATGATATGTATAAGTGATACTGTAGATTTATTCACCTTGTAAATTGATGAATATAGCTTCATGAGTATTGTCTGAACCACACGGCTTGGCCACACAGCCGTGTGACCCCTGCAGTGTTGAAAAATTTTAAATACTTTTGAAAATTTTTTCGAGTTTCCGGTTAAGTCCCGATATATATTTTGAGCCTCGATGGCTCACATAAGGGACACTATGATTAAATTTGATTAATTACAGGTATGAATGTCATGTGAAACGAAATTTCTGTTAAATAATCTGTAAATTTTGGTAATGCTCTGAAATCCTGTTCCGGCATTGGATACGGGTTAAGGCTTTTACATAAGGCATGCATCAATTGTATGTTCGGGTGCTGCACAAATTCTGCACATCTGGGCTACTCCTATTTTTACTGTAAAAAGAGAATTCATGATGTTAGTAAGTTTTTCGACTTTACCTTCTAAAGTTGATATACTTAGCTGGTGAACCCTTCTAGTAGGTTCAAGGTTGGCTCGGAATTGTTGAGTATTTGTAGCCATCATGGATATCAAGTCCCTTGCCTATTAGGGGGTCATGTTGATCATTACCCCTCTACTGGTGGCATCTATCATGTTCATTTCCTTGGGCTTCAAGTCCTCATAGAAGTATTAGAGAAGAGACTGTTATATTATCCCATGTTGTGGGCAACTTGTGCACAACTTCTTAAATCACTCCCAATATTCATAAAGAGACTCCACTTCCTTTTGCCTTATCCCAACAACCCCCCTTCTTAATTCAGCTGTATGTAATGCTAGAAAAAAATCTATTGAGAAACAAATGATAAAGATTAGCCTAGGTTGTGATAGATCCAGGAGGTAAATAAAATAATCACTCCCTAACGAAGTCTGTTAGGGAAAAAGGAAAAGCACAAAATTTGATTTGATACTCAGTTACTCCCTGAGGTTTCATACTAAGACAAACCATATGAAGCTTTTTAGATGTTTGTGTGGATTTTCATTTTGTAATCCACGAAAAGTCGGCAGCCTGGATTAATCTTAACTTAAGTTCAAAATTAATAACCATAGTAGGATACGCAATGCATAACGACTATTGTTCTACAGGAGCTTTCGCCATTTGCCGAATCGTTTGAGTCATAGGTTGTTGTGATGGATTTGGGTTTAAGTTAACCTTAGCTTTAGACACTTCTTCTAGTGGATCGACTTCTATTCTTTTGTTCTCTAGTGTTTGAGTAGGATTTTTGTTAACCCTAGACTCAACTTTGTCACCTACTTCTATTTCTGGCAGTGGGTTACTCTAAGTTTCTACCACCTTTAACTGCCTTTATCATAGCTTTGTTTCCTTGCGATTAGGTCTCTCAGTCTTTTCTATTTTTAAATCGAACACAAGATTTCCTAGACTAGATCTGGTCATAAGAAAAAGAAACAAGATTGGTACGTTGCTAGTCCCCAACAATGACGCCAAAATTTGGTGTGTCGTTGGAAGCACAAAAAATAACCTATCCCTAAATAACGAAAAGAAATAGTATAAGGGGAATAGGGTCAAATCCTCAGGGTCTGGATCACTACATCTTCATGTTAGATCCTAAGCACAGTCGTGCCCAAGAAAAATGTCTAACTGGGAAAACAATAAAAAAATAAAATTCAAAATATAGACGAGTTGAAACTAAACAAATTGAAATTGCAATTGTAAAAAAGAAACAAAGTTGAGAAAAAAGGATTTTCCAATTGAGGGATTCCAGCTTTAGTTATTTCAATCTTCCTTTGGTTCAATCATCGGTGTCTTACACTAGATCATCGTTTCTTAATGGCGAATGCCATGCCATTTCGTCTCTTGGGCTCGACGACCTCTGACGCAGTAAGTTAGCAAAATGACTATGCAGCCTTCCCAAAACATACAAAACGGTTGTCTTTGTACAAGATGAAAAGATTTCTTTTAGAAGGACATGGACAAAAGTGTCAGTTCTGAAATGCGTAGAAATAATAAATACTGGTTGAGAAGGACGAACTGCAGATTCTAAGCCTCATGAACTCTTTTGGAGGAGTCTTGATAACCTTTGGCTAGATAAGTTTAGTGACTCATGCTTTTTAGAAAAAAAAAAAATAAGTTTAATGGAATGAAATTTTTTTGGAAAAGAAAAGAAACAAAAGGCTAAGAGCCTTAGGGGGAATGAATTTTTTTTATAGAAGTGATGAATGAATATTCATGTCACTCATTTATAGTACATAAAAACCTAGTTTGTTCCTATTTAAACTCTAGATGTGTAACAGCCCCTTTTTGGGTCAAATCAGAACAGTGGTTTCGGGACCACAAATCCAAAGTAAAAATATTTATTTTATTATTTCTTTGAGGACTACAGCATGATAGAATAAATGTGTGAAAATTTTGTTAGGAAATTTTATCGATTGAGTGCTCAATTTGACTAAAAGGACTAAATTGCAATAGGTGCGAAATTTGATTTCTACAAGTTAAAGGTGTCTAATTGTTATGAAATTTTAAATTAGAGGTCCTTATGTAATGACTCGGTTTTAGCTCAATCGGAACAGTGGTTTCAGGATCACAAATCTGATGTCGAAAAAATTAAATTAATATTATTTTATGTGTTTACAACATGATAGAATTAGTGTGTGAAAGTTTAGTAAAGAAATTTTACTATTTGAATGCCTAATTTGGTACAACGGACTAAATCGCGCAAAGTGTAAAATGCATGTTCTATTAGTTAAATGTATTAAATAGCTATGGATTATTAGAGTAAAGGTCCTTATGTTGTTATTATACCATTTTTAGTTTTGGTGGACATTTATGGGCATAGAGTGGATGATTGAAATGGTTATTTACTAAGGCTAAATTAGTAATTTAGTTATTAAAAAATATTACATAGATGTCATCTTTTAATCTATCATCTTCAACCGATTATCAAAAGAAAAAGAAGCCATTTTGTTCATCTAGGGTTCAGTCAGTTGAAGGTTTAATTGGTAAGTTGTTTTGACTTGATTTTTAATGATTTATATGTTTTTGAGATCGTTGCAACTTAGTCTAGCTAGCCCGGGGACTAATTTGTAAAATTTTTAAAGATTTTGAATGGTGCCATTGATGAAATAGCATGTGTTTTGATGTTTAATGATAGATTTTGAATGCTTGTTGATAAATATACAAGTTTTGTTAAGTGATTTTTAGTAAAAATGCAAATTAGGGGCTAAATTGAGAAATGTTAAAAATGTGTGGTTGAAATGTGAAATAAATGGAAATAATGGGCTGCTAGGGGCATTATGGTAATTCGGCTAGCATGGGTTTATTGTGAATTTGCATGAATTTGTGATTTTGTGTAATAAAGACTAAATTGTAAAAATGAGAAAGTTTAGGGGCAAATGTGTAAAATAGCCCTAATATGTATTTTGGATTGAATTGAATAAATAGAAGAATAAATAAGTTGATTTTGATTACTTATAGATAAAAAAAGAGGAATTCAAACTTAAATCGAGGAAAAAGCAAAGTAATTGAATAGTCGGTCCGTTTCGTCATTTTAGTATACGAGGTAAGTTCGTATAATTGAACTTAAATGTGTATCTATTTATTTGATGGATGAAATTGAGATAGTATTTATTATAATAGATAAATGTAGAGATATTAAATTTAATGTACGGCTAAAGTAAACGAGATGTTGGATAAGACCATAGCTGGGCTATGACAAATCGGATAATAAGACCATAACCGGGTTATGGCATGTGAATGTAAGACCACGACAGGGCCTTGGCAACGAATGTGTAAGACCATAGTTGGACTATGGGATCGAAAAATCAATGTATTGTATGGTAAGCATTTGTAAGCTCAAAGTAATTTGGCAAGAGTGTTGGCGATAAAGAGATATGTATCGGTACATGTATGTACTGAAAACTAAACATGTAACAAGATAGAAGAAGTCAAGGATTTATAAGTTACGATATGGTTAAACTTTATGTTAGCTCATTGGTTGATGCTTTAAATGTTTATTGTGTTATACATTTTGAAATGTTAAAGAATGTTGTGATTATTTCATATTTACATATGAACTTACTAAGCTTTATAACTTACTTTGTTTAATTTTCGATATTTTATAGTTTTACGAAGCTAGCTCAGATTCGTGGATCGTTAGAGACTTCATCACACTATCGGACATCTATTTGGTACTTTTAAGTTGTGTAAATATGGTATATGGCATGTATAGGCTTGTGTCATTTTGGTATGCTTGATGGATATGTATTTTGGCCATTTGAGTTGGCATAAGATGATGAACTTGATGATGTTTATTTATATGTGCAAATAGTTCTAATTTGAGTTTGGTAATTGATCTATAATGAGTGATTGAGGTTGAATGAATAATGCATGTTTAGAATGGTTTAACTAAATGAAATATATATGTGAATTATGTATAGTAAGGCAATTTGAATTGATAAGTATTTGAATAAGTAAATGGCATTGAATTGAGTATTGAATTGGTTAAAATGGATATAGTATGATTGTGTATTGGTTGTTGACTTTTGGCTACATATTTTTGTCATAAATTGGTACTAATTGATCTTGTATAGGTATGTGCAAAATGGGTGGCAAAATGGCTTAGTAAATGGCCTCTTTTTGTCCACATAGGTAGAGACACGGGGGTGTGTCTCAGTCGTGTGTGACACACGGTCATGTTACGCGGCCGTATGTCCCTTGGTGTTGAAATTGAATTGAAGATAGTATGCTCCACACGGTCTCACACACGGGCGTGTGACTAGCTGTGTGGTACAAGTTAGTATACCCCTAATTGGCACACGGCCTAGCACACGGGCATATGACTTGGCCGTGTTGCATAAGTCAGTATACCCTACAGTTTTTGCACAGCTTAGACCTATGGGCATGTGGTTGGCCGTGTGATCCAAGTCAGTATGTATGCTCTGTTTCCACACGGCCTGAGACACAGGTGTGTCTGGAGCCGTGTGAGGCATAGGGCCTATTCACATGGGCGTGTGACCCTTGTATGATGGAAATTTCTTTTATGTTTCCAAAAGTTTCATATGTTATCGGTTTAGTCCTTAACCACTTCTAAAGCATTTTGAAGGCCTTGTAGGCCCTTATAAGGGACAATGTGATTGTGTTGAATGATTTATGAGAATGAATGATATATGTTGTGAATTGATCGGTAATACCTTGTAACCCTACTCTGGTGACAGATACTAGTTAGGGGTGCTACATTTATTGGTATCAGAGCTACGGTTTAGTTGATTCTATGACTAACATAGCATATGTGAGAGTCTAGCTATACATGCCATATATAACCAGTGATAGTGTGATGAATCCTGATATTATAAACTATGTTTTCGTATAGTAATGGATCCCAAATAAGCTGTAGCAGATGATGTTGAGAGTAATGCACTAGCTCTTGCTCAAGGGACAACACCTTCTGAATCTAGACCCGTGTCGAGTAGTTATGGAAGTGAGGCTAAAGAAGCCTTTTTCCAGATGATGAACGAATGGTTCACTCAATATGCCTGGACAAATCAGTTACTCAACAACCTTCACCCCCGCCAAATCCTCAATCAATCCCTATAGTTCTTCAAGTTATTGATCTAATACGATTGAATAAGCTGCTAGTTGATAAAATTCATAAGCATGAGGCTAAAATGTTTAAGGCTAATGTTGATGATGATCCTGAGAGAGCCGAGTTTTGGCTTGAAAATATGATCCAAGTGTTTGTTGAACTTTTCTGGACACCGGCTAAATGTTTAAAGTGTGCTATATCTCTTTTGAGAGACACTACATACTAGTGGTGGAATACAATAATATCTGTGGTACCGAGAAAGAGAGAGTCACTTGGGAGTTCTTTCAGACCGAGTTTCTAAAAAAGTACATCAGTCAACGATTTCTGGATCAAAAGCATAAAGAGTTTTTAGAATTGAAACAAGGTCGCATCATTGTAATCGAGTATGAAAGAGAATTTGTAGGTTAAGTAAATATGCTCGAGAGTATGTTTTGATTGAAGAGATAATGTGTAAGCGGTTTGTTGATGGGATGAACGAAGATATTAAACTTTTGGTTAGAATATTGGATTTAAAAGAATTCGTTGTATTAGTCGAGCGTGCTTGTAAAGCTGAAGAAAGGGCAAAGAAAGAGAAAGGTTGATTCTGAAGCTAGAGATTCGAGAAAGTGGTCGATGAATAAACCCTATCACTCTTCATCAAAGAAATTCTGAAAATCATATAGTTGATCAAATGCGTCAGTGGAACATTCTAATAGATATCGCGGGAAGCAATTTATGGGTTCAAAAACTCCAGCTGTATCAATGCCAAGTGTGGCTAACGCTAGACCAAATAAACCTGAATGTAGACGATGTGGAAAATGATATTTTGAAGAGTGTAGATTGAATGATAAAGCCTATTCTAGATGTGGTTCGCACGAACACTTCATTTGAGATTGTCCTGAGTTAGATGAGAAAAATAAATCTGAGAGTGTAAGACAAAGCAACACTACTGCGAGAGGAAGACCATTCAATAATGTTGGAAATGTAAGTGGTGGTAGAGGTACAACACAAGATGCTGTTGAGAGATCAAGGGTTAGAGCACCTGCCAGAACTTATGCTATTCGTGCTTGCAAAGAAGCATCATCTCCAGATGTTATTACCGGTACATTCTCACTCTATGACACTGATGTAATTGCATTGATAGATGTCGGATCAACTCATTCATATATATATGTGTGAACTTAGTGTCTTGTAAGAATTTACTTGTTGATTCTACTGAGTTTGTTATAAAAGTGTCGAATGCCTTAGGCAAATATGTCTCAGTTGAAAAAGTTTGCAAGAATTGTCCGTTAATAACTCGGGGTTACTATTTTATGGCTGATTTGATGTTGTTGCTGTTTGATGAGTTTGATGTGATCTTGGGTATAGATTGGCTAACGATGCATGATGCTATAGTGAATTGTAGACGAAATACAATTGAATTGAAATGTCCAAATAATGAGACTATTAAAATTGAATCTGATGATCTGAATAGTTTGCCAGTTGTGATTTCATCTATGTTAGCTCAGAATTTGTGAGAAAGGACTGTGAAGCTTATCTTGCTTATGTACTTGATACGAAAGTGAAAAAAACAAAGATTGAATTAGTACTAGTTGTGTGCGAGTATCCAAATGTATTTCTCGAAGAGTTATTGGGTTTACCACCTATCAGAGACGTTTAGTTTGGTATTAAATTAATACCGGGTACAACACCGATATCGATAGCTTCGTACAGAATGGCTCCGATAGAGTTAAAAGAATTGAAAGCTTAGTTGCAAGAGTTAACAAATAGAGGTTTTGCTAGACCGAGTTTCTCTCCCTGGGGTGCACTGGTCTTATTTGTGAAAAATAAAGATGGCACGATGAGAATGTGTATAGACTATTAACAGCTGAACAAAGTGACGATCAAGAATAAATACACTCTTCCACTAATAAATGGTTTGTTTGATCAGTTAAAAGGGGCAACAGTGTTTTCGAAAATTGATTTGAGATCAAATTATTACTAGTTGTGAGTTACAGACTCAGATATGCCAAAGACTGCATTTAGAACAAGGTACGGACACTACGAATTTCTTGTTATGCCTTTCGGACTAACAAATGCACCTACTATTTTTATGGACTTGATGAACCAGATATTTAGGCCGTATTTAGATCAATTCGTAGTTGTGTTTATTGATGACATTTTGATTTACTCTCGTGATGAATTTGAGCATGCCGAGCATTTGAGAATCATGTTACAAACTTTGAGTGATAAATAATTGTTTGCAAAGTTTAGCAAATGCGAGTTTTGGTTATGAGAGGTTGGGTTTTTGGGACATATAGTGTCAATCGAGGGTATCCGAGTTGACCCGAGCAAAATTTCTGTGATTATAGATTGGAAGCCTTCAAGAAATATATCAAAAGTCCGTAGTTTTCTGGGACTAACGGGCTATTATAGACGATTTATGAAAGGCCTCTCGATGATTGTGACTCCGATGACATGATTGCTTCAAAAAGATGTTAAATTTGAATGGTCAGAAAAGTGTCATAAAAACTTCGAGCAGTTGAAAGCATTATTAATAGAGGCACCAATGTTAGTTCAACCTGAGTCGGATAAAGAATTTGTAGTTTTCAGTGATGTATCGTTAAATAGCCTGGGTTGTGTTTTGATGCAGGAAGGCAAAGTTGTAGCTTATGCCTCGAGACAGTTGAAGCCATACGAAAAGAATTATTCGACCCATGATCTAGAGTTAGCCGCGATAGTGTTTGCATTGAAAATTTGGTGTCATTACTTGTTTGGTGAAAAATGACATATTTATACCAACCACAAAAACTTGAAATATCTGATGACTTAGAAAGATTTGAATTTGCAACAGCGTAGATGGTTAGAATTGCTAAAAGACTATGAATTAGTGATTGACTATCATTTGGGGAAAGCGAACGTAGTTGATGATGCTTTGAGCCAAAAGTCCTTATTTTCTTTACGTGCTTTGAACACACAATTAGCTTTGTCTGATGATGGTTTGATAATAGCTGAGTTGAAAGCGAGACTGTTATTTCTACAATAGATTTGTGAGGCTCAAAAATTCAATAATGAATTGCAAGCAAAACGAGCTCAGTGTGAGTCAACTTCTGATTCAGAGTTTCGAATAAGGACTGATGACTGTTTGATTTTTCATGGTAAAATATGTGTACCAAGAAATTCTGAGCTCATTCGAAAGATTCTAAACGAAGCACATAGTAGTTGTTTATTAGTAAATCAGGGAAGCACAAAAATGTATAACGATTTGAAACAGCTTTATTGGTGGTCTGGCATGAAAGGAGATATCTCAGAATTTGTTTCGAAATGTTTAATTTTTCAACAAGTCAAAGTTGAGCACAAAATGCCCTTAGGTTTATTACAACCTATTATGATACCTGAGTGGAAGTGGGATAGAGTAACAATAGATTTCGTATTGGGTTTGCCTTTATCTCCAAAAAAGAAAGATATGATATGGGTTGTTGTTAACAGATTGACGAAATAAGCTCATTTTATTTTGGTATGTTGGCACGTGATATTTGCGACAGGTTTTAAAAATTTATAATTAATCGTTCTTGAAACTAACTATTATCATGATGAAGGCAAGTGTACCTATCAAACAGTAGTATAGCTTTAGTAAGACCGGATTGTCAAACCTAAAGGAACCAAGAGTACTAGTAATTACTTTCTTCTTATTATCTAGCCTAAAAATTAAGGGGTTTGTTTATCTAAACTAATTAACTAAACTAAGAATGCACAGAGAGAAATTGGGGAAAAGCTTTTGGGAAAATTTGATTGATTAAGACAATACCCAAGGAAAAATCCACCTAGACTTCACTTGTTATTTGAATCTGAATCAGACGATTTATTCATTTGACATGATTCGTAGAAATCCCTAAGTTATATTATTATCTCTCTCGAGACTAATAACGTCTAACCCTAGGTTGATTTAATTTAAATCTCTTTCTAATTAACGCCCTAGTGCTGCATTAACTAGATCTATGGATCCCCTTATTAGGTTTCACCCTAATCCGGCAAAATCTTATCACCCTATCTCTAGGCGTGCAATCAACTCCGCTTAATTACGACAAATTTACTCTTAGACAGGGTCTTTTCCTCCTCTGAATAAGAGCATTAACTTGAATCAATATCTTGGAATATTAAAACAAGAATTAAGAACACATAATTAAGAACAAGTCAAATATTTATCATACAATTCAGATAATAGTAACAAGATCTGTCTTTGGTTTCATTCCCCTTAGGTATTTAGGGGGTTTAGTTCATAATTATAAAAGAAAACATCTCAGAAGAATAATGAATACAAAACATAAAGAAAACTCAAAACCCCTGAATGGAAATTGAAGGGAGATCTTCAGTCTTGACGATGAATCCGGCTTCTGAGATGGACCAATCAACTTCCCTTGAGTAATTCCTTGCTTCCTACTCCGCGTGTCTAGTCTAAGTGTCTCATCCGGTGTTTAAATAGGCTTTAGAATGCCTAAGAGCCCTCAAAAGTAGCCTTTTTCGAATAGGGCTATACTTGGGCTCGGTAGGGACACGCCCGTGTAGGATTACTCCAGCCCGTGGTCAAGGCTGTTGAATAGGCACGGGCGTGTAGTCTACCCATGTAAGTCATGCTTCGATCCTGCCAAATGGACACGGCCATGTGACACGCCCGTGTGAGGAAGTCCAGGCTATGTTGATTTCCCATGTGGGTCTATTTTCTCCGTTTTTGGTCCGTTTCTCATTCTTTTTACTCCCCTATGCTGACCTAAGTATAAAACATGAAATTAAAGGATTAGGAGCATCGAATTCACCAAATCTAAGGAGAAACCATCCATAAATATGCTAAGCATGAGATAAAAATATGTATAAATTACGGTTTATCAAATACCCCCACACTTAAGCGTTTGCTTGTCCTCAAGCAAAATCCTCAACTCACAATCAAAATAAATTCTTCTCAATTTATAATCCATGTCAATAATATCTCAAAATAATCCATAAGTATTCATACATTGAAAATTTAACTAAAAGTACATCAAAGTTACAAACATTCCAAGTTGAGTATTTTATCATGAAAACATAGGTGTCCCTCCTCATCTAAGTAATCACCTTTGATCAAAATATCACAGGGTTTAACATCCTCACTAAAGCTTCACTCTAATCATTCGAGGTGTTTAAGGAAATCAAATAAATCACTTATTGGTCAATATGAAAAGTTATTACCATAGGCTTGCATGAAAATCAAATCTCCACCACTATATATTGAGATGATACATCAATCAAAAAGGTCTTTAGAGGGTTGTAACGTGGATTTGGTTAGGGGGTGTGGTCACAAGCTGAAGGAAAAGGTTAGAATCGAGATTGAATTGAAGAAATCACCTAACTAGAAAAATAAATAATTATCAATTGAATACAAGTGAGCTTCTTCTCAGAATATAGAATTAACACGCAAGCTCAAAAAATGACGAATTACTACTAATATGTGTGTAAGGATTTTTTTTTAAGAACAAGTCAAATAACATAGAACTTAATTGTTGCAATGAAGAATAAAACATAGCTAAGCAATTAGTTCAAATCAAATCTGGATAAAAAAATAGGGATCGAATTAAGGGATTTCAACAATAATGGGTTATGGGTTAATATTGAGGGTAAATCAATTGATGGTTTGTTAGGCTCAAAGGGGTTTATTAAGTGTTATTTATGATGGTAGGATTTTGTGGAGTGAGTGGATTAAACCTAAGTGCCTTTATCATCTTGACATATCAAATCAAATGATATGGTCTTGACATGCATAATCAAGCAAGTTCTAGAATAACAAATCAATACTGACGCACTCATAATAAAAGTGAGCATGAATGAAATAAAATATGCTCTAAAGGCTCAAGATCTCACAAAAATTATGGCATTTTGATGTTTAAACTTGTGAATTTCAACTCAAGATAATACCGAAACTTAGGGAAACAACCTAAAAGTTTTTTAATTCTTCAAAAATCAACTTATCATACTTGATTCCCTAATGTCTTAAAGTTTAAACAATCAATGCATAAATGCCTATGTTTTAATTCAAGACATATCAATAAAAATCATAAATCAATTAAAATTCATTCTAATAGTTATATGAGTGATTCACGTGAGGATAGGACAAAATTCAGGGATTTCTAATGATGATATAAAAGACCCCCACACTTAAGATGTACATTGCCTCAATGTACAAAGATAGATATATTGAAAAATATAGATAAATAATCATAAGATAGGGAGAGAAGTGAAACTTCCTGAATGATGAATGAACTCATTGAATTAGAGTTATGGAAAATAATCGGCCAAGGCAATGATGAGAGTGGAGGAGGATACTCCGGTGGTGGTAGAGGTTCATTTGTCCATAAGTCCTGCACCAAAAGAGTATTATATTTGGCAGTAGTTATGGTCGTGGTCGAGCAGGACATGGCAGTTGTGGAGAACCTTTGCCAGTGGAGTTTTTAGTTCCTATTTGATGATGAGCTTTGGAGCTCTTTATGACTGTGATAAAATCGGGAACTCTTTAGGAAATATAAGGAAGCATAATTACTCGTAATAAAATAGCCGAAAATAAAAATTGTAAAAACTAAAATTAAAGGAAAGTGAAATAAAAAGTACTTAAAGAAGATAAATAAAGATAAAAGTGAAAATAAAAATAATAAATAAAAAGTTTTTAAACATCATCATTTCCGGATGGTTCGCGAGGTGGTGGTGGCGATGAGATGTGAAGGTGCTCACAAATCTGATGAAGAGGAGCATCAATGTGATCAAAACACTGAAAACACTGCTGCTCAAATCGAGTAAGGCGCTCAGAGATGTCAGAGTATGAAGCCGCCGCATGAACTAGATGATGGATAGGTGGTGGCTTAGATGGTGGGTCCTCATGACGTGGAGGGACATCATCAGTAATGTCATCTGGGTCCTCCTCCTCAATGGACTGGACGAGGCGGTACTACGGAGGGTAGGTTCCACGTCATTTCTCGATCATCCTCATATGTAGCATGCTCGAGATGCCTTGTGGGGACATCTGGCCGATGAGAGAGAGGGAGGATGATTGTGCCACTGTGTTGAGAAGCCCAAAGTACCGAGCTAGTCGAGTCACATAGGGCCCAATAGAGATGACTCCTCTCTTATGTTGCTCCGTCTGATGGCGGATGGCGAGGGCAATGAAGAAGGTAAGGTCGAAGACGTACCCGTTCGCCATGCTCCACAAGAAATAGGCATCATGAGTGTTGACGACGCCGGTGCTCTCTCGCCTTCCTGTCAGAGTGTAGGCCTAGATAGCGTGTAGGTATCGCAGGGATGGGGCGTAGACCGATGCCTCAGAGCGGGTAGGATCATAGGTGGCCGAGACAGGGACAAGGTCCTTCCAACACTTTGAGGGAGAGTAATGGATGTGGCGATAGAGGGTGTCGAGTTCGTTGTCGTCCGTGAACTCCTCCGTGTACAGCCTTAGTGCAATTCTAAACTCCGGTATGCTCAACTAGCACAGTAGACCACCAAGGCGGAACTGGACCGTTCCAGGATTGTTGAAGTTTGTCATGATGACTTGAATATGGAAGGTCGAGCAGAGTTCCATCGTGAGCTCGAGGTATGTCGGCTCGATGATCTCAAAGAAGAGCCCCCATGGTTCAGTCACCAGGAAGGCTCAAACCGCGTCAGCCATCTGAATTTGTTCGAGTGCGGCCCAGTCAATGCAGCGACCCACAGCTAGGGATCGGGCCCGTAATATGTGAAATAGTTCCTGCTGGGGTCCCAAGGAGAACTGGAGGAAAGGGTGACGGATCTCAGCGGTAGGCTTCGAGGAGGACCTTGCTCCTTTCCTTTTATTCGAAGCGGGGATGGCAGTCTTCTTACCACGTGACATAGTATACCTGCAATGACAAGTCAGAATAAAAATAAAATTACTCCCCAACAATAGCATGGAAAAATATGCATGGTAAAATTAATAGAGATATTTCCTAGAAGTTAAGTACGAAAGAACAACTATGCTAAAAATAAAAATAAACCCAATCAGATAAAGTACTTCATTACTATGAAAAGGACTACGAGAGTAATGCTAACGAAAATATCTAGTGAATGAATGCATATGGGTAAGTATGAAATCTATGGAAACAAGAAAAATGGATGAATGCAGCAAAATGTATTGACTAACATTGCAAATTTCTATCATGATAACTATTATTATTTGCTCAAAATAAAACAAAATATCATGAAATAAGAAAAAGAATGAAGAAAATAAAGGGAAAAAAAATGAACAAAAGCAAGAGGGAGGAGATTGGATGGTCGAAAGTGGTGTTGTAGTCGGCGCACGGGCATGGCAGGTAGGGCATGTGAAGTTGCGGCGGCTAGGGTTAGGGATTTTGAGGAAGGGGATGATGAATAGTGAGGGGTTTATATAGATTTTAGGGCACACGGCTGTGGGGCACGCCTGTGTGCCCTAATTTTTGCCCGTGTGTTTCGTAAATTTTTTTAAATTTGGGCGCTTTTGAAACTTGCACACTCCTGTGCTCTTTGGACGTGTTAGTGCCCACGGCCGTGTCGCACGATCGTGTCCTACTTCGTTTACTTCTCCCACGCCCGTGTTCCATTGCTCACGCCCGTGTTGTTTTATCAGTCTTGAGCACGGGTGGTGGGCACAGGCGTGTTGCATGACCGTGCTAAATTCTCAGTTTCAACCACGGTTCCTAGACACGGGCGTGTCGCACGCCTGTGTTGGTTTGATAGACTCACCAATGGCCATGTCGTACGGCCGTGGCCACTTATCTCATCCTTTGCTAAGGAAAAATTTTGCCCTATTTTCACACGGCTGTATCGCAAGGCCGTGTCTCCTCTCGTGGTGTGGGCACGGCCTAAGGCACGCCCGTCAGCCGTGTCATGTGGATTATAGAACCTGTGTTTCAATGATTCAGTTAGTGACTAGATGTTAAAACTAAAATTTTTAAAGAAGTTATCATCGTTAGTGCTCAGGTTGCCTCCCGAGAAGCGCTTATTTATAGTCTAAGCTCGACTTACCTTTTTGGTGCATGGTCAAGGTGGTGCGAGGAGTTTACACTCCTCATCCCTGCTATCAATTTTATCAACATAAGGTTTAAGAAGAGTACTGTTTACTTTAAAAGTGCCGAATTTGGGATCAATTACCTTGACTGTACCATATGGGAAAATACTGAGTACCGTAAGAGAGATTGCTCCGTTAGGTTTAGAAGTGGCAATGCGAGGGTCTGCTGCATCTAGTAGTACTTTGTCTCCAACCTTAAGTTGATTTGGTGTGACATTGAGCTCGTCATGTCGTGGTTTTGGTTTATCGTGTGTCCTCAATTTATGTGTCCGCCATTCATCTAGTTCCTCGATTTGTAGCCTTCGTTCTTCATAGATAGGTCTTTTGTTGTTGCTTGAACATGGCTCATGTAGGTTCTTCGAACTTATTTCCTACAAAGTAGGTTGCACCACATGGTCAGTTTTAGTAGAATCATTTATATGACCACCTTCAATTTTTGATGTGTTACTCGTATTACGAGCTTGAAGGGTGATTGTTTCGTCTCCCACATGAAGTGTGAGTTCACCTGTGCCAACATCAATTATTGTTTTAGCGGTTGCTAAAAAAGGGCCTCCCTAAAATTAAAGGAACGTTACTATCCTCTTCTATGTATAGAACAACGAAATCAACTTCCGCTTATTTGTTAAAAGTTCCTTTAGGATTTTGACTGTGTTTGGCATCTGCGAAAGAGCTTCAATAAATGGTAAGTTAATATGTAACTTCTTTAATAATTTAAGGAATTTACCTAATTGTTCATCTGTGCAGTCTTTCCTTGCCGTGTTGGGATATGGCACACGAGGTTTGTGCTCTTTACTTACCGATTTCTGGTCATTGTGGTCCACCTCACCTTTACCTTTACTTACCATACTTTCTTGCCTCGATTCTGGTACAGGTGTAACTAACCCTTCCTCATCTTGAATGGTAATTGCATTGAGTTTCTCCCTTGGGTTAGATTCAGTGTTACTCGGTAGGCTAACTTGTGGTCGTTCAGATATCAATTTAGCGAGCTGACCTATCTGAGTTTCGAGCCCATGGATTGATGCTTGTTGATTCTTAAGTGCTATCTCAGTATTCTGAAAATGAGTTTCTGACACCGAGATGAATTTTGCTAGCATCTCCTCAAGGTTCGGCTTTTTCTCTTGTTGGTAGGGTGATTGTTAGAAGCCTGGAGGTGGTGGTCTCTGATTCCCTTGGCCTCCCCATGAGAAATTTGGGTGGTTCCTCCAACCTGCACTGTAAGTATTACTATAAGGATTATTTTGAGATCGAGGATTATTACCCATGTAATTTAACTTCTCGTTCTCCATGTTGTGGCCATAGGGTGGGTATTCTGAATTGCTTGATCCACCTCTACTTGCTTCGCACTGCATTACTAGGTGAACCTGTGAAGAACCAAGAAAACCGTCAATTTTTCTATTTAAAAGTTCTACTTGATTAGAGAGCATGGTGACCGAATCGACGTTAAAAATACCAGTTATTTTCGTTGGCTTTGTCCTCATGACTTGCCACTGGTGATTATTCAGTGAAATCTTTTCTATAAATTCATAAGCATCCTTAGGTGTCTTATTATTGGTAGTTCTACCAGCGGCTGCGTCGATCATCTATCGAGTAGAAGGATTCAGACCATTGTGAAACATTTGAACCTGTAGCCAGAGTGGTAACACATGGTGAGGGCACCTTCTCAACAGATCCTTGTATCTCTCCCATGCATCGTAGAGTATTTCTAAATCCATCTGCACAAAAGAGGAGATATCATTATGTAATTTGGCTGTTTTGGCCGGCGGAAAATATTTTAATAAAAACTTTTGGGTCATTTATTCCCAAGTAGTGATTGACCCTCGTGGTAACAAGTTCAACCATTGTTTAGCCTTATTCCTCAACGAAAAGGGAAATAACTGAAGGCGAATGGCATCATCAGAAATGCCATTGATTTTAAAAGTGTCGCAAAACTCTAAGAAATTTGCCAAGTGAGCGTTGGGATCCTCGTCCTGCAAACCATCAAACTGAACAAACTGTTGGATCATTTGAATGGTGTTAAGTTTTAGTTCAAAATTATTTGTAGCAATAGCAGGCCTAACTATGCTCGATTCAGTTCCTATTAAAAAAGGTTTAACATAATCATACATAGTACGTGGAGCAGGATTCTGATTAGCAGCAATTGCTGGAGGTAGCAGATTTTCTTAGTTTTCAGCCATCTCTTTGGTTGTGGGTGAAGTATCGTCCTCTTACTCTTCCTCTGTGTATCGTAAGCTTCGCCTTATTTCTCTTCGGTTTTTGCGAATTGTGCGATCGATCTCACTATCAAACAGTAATAGTCCCGATGGGTTTCTTCTAGTCATACACTATAAAAACCTGCCAGGAACGAATAAAAGAAAAATTAGAAAAGAAAATAAAAATTTAAATTGTAAATAAAGTAGAATGGCTAAAGTAATAAAAATCGAGTGTTCCTAATATCCTGGTTCCCCGAAAATGGTGCCAAAAACTTGGTACGTGATATTCATAACAGGTTTTAAAAATTTATAATTAATCGTTCTTGAAACTAACTATTATCACGATAAAGGCAAGTGTACCTATCGAATAGTAGTTTAGCTTTACCAAGACCGAATTGTCGAACCCAAAGAAAACAAGAGTACTAGTAATTACTTTCTTTTTTATTATCTAGCCTAAAAATTAAGGGATTTGTTTATCTAAACTAATTAACTAAACTAAGAATGCATAGAGAGAAATTGGGGAAATTCTTTTGGGAAAATTCGATTGATTAAGACAATACCCAAGGAAAAATCCACTTATACTTCATTTGTTATTTGAATCTGAATTAGACGATTTATTCATTTGACTTGATCCGTAGAAATCCCTAAGTTATATTATTATCTCTCTCGAGACTAATAACGTCTAACCCTAGGTTGATTTAATTGAAATCTCTTTCTAATTAAAGCCTTAGTGTTGCATTAACTCGATCTATGGATCCTCTTATTAGGTTTCACCTTAATTTGGTAAAATCTTATCACCCTATCTCTAGGCGTGCAATCAACTCCGCTTAATTACGAAAAATTTACTCTTAGATAAGGTCTTTTCCTCCTCTGACTAAGAGCATTAACTTGAATCAATATCCTGGAATATTAAAGCAAGAATTAAGAACACATAATTAAGAACAAGTCAAATATTTATCATACAATTCAGATAATAGTAACAAGATCTGTCTTAGGTTTCATTCCCCTTAGGTATTTAGGGGGTTTAGTTCATAATTATAAAAGAAAAAATCTCAGAAGAATAATGACTACAAAACATAAAGAAACCGAAAACCCTTAAATGGAAATTGAAGGGAGATCTTCAGTCTTGACGACGAATCCGGCTTCTAAGATGGACCAATCGGCTTCCCTTGAGTAATTCCTTGCTTCCTACTCTGCGTGTCTGTTCTAAGTGCCTCCTTTGGTGTTTAAATAGGCTTTAGAATGCCTAAGAGCCCTCAAAAGTGGCCTTTTCTGAATAGGGCTATACTTGGGCTCGGTAGGGACACGCCCGTGTGCGATTACTCCAGCCTGTGGTCAAGGTTGTTGAATAGGCACGGGCGTGTAGTCTACCCATGTAAGTCATGCTTCGATCCTTCCAAATGGACACGGCCATGTGACACGCCCGTGTAAGGAAGTCCAGGCTGTGTTGATTTCCCATGTGGGTCCATTTTCTCCATTTTCGGCCCGTTTCTCGCTCTTTTTACTCTCCTATGCTGACCTAAGTATAAAACATGAAATTAAAGGATTAGGAGCATCGAATTCACCAAATCTAAGGAGAAACCATCCATAAATGTGCTAAGCATGGGATTAAAATATGTATAAATTACAGTTTATCATATGTACAGATTTCTCGCTTGATAAATTAGTTGAGTTGTGTATTTCCGAAATTGTGAGGTTACATGGTGTTCCCCTATCCATGTTTTGGATAGAGATCCAAGATTTACATCATTATTTTGGAAGAAATTGCAAGAAGCTATGGGATCAAAGCTGTATTTTAGCACTGCGTTTCACCCACAAACTGATGGCCAATCTGAACGAGTTATTCAGATACTTGAGGATATGTTGCGTTGTTGCATTCTTGAGTTTGAAGATAGTTGGGAGAAATATCTACCGCTAATTGAATTTGCTTACAATAATAGTTTCCAATTGTGTATTAAGATGGCATCGTACGAAGCTTTATACGGTCGTAAATGTAGAACACCATTGTACTGGACTGAGCTTAGTGAGAATAAGATGCATGGGGTTGATCTGATCAGAAAAACAAAAGAAAAAGTGAAAGTAATTCGCGACAGTTTTTGAAAGTTTATTGAGTTCCAAATTGGGGATATAGTGTTTTTGAAAGTTTTTGAAACAAAACAAAACAAATCGGACCGTACGAGATTATTGAGTGAGTTGGGCTAGTGGCATATCAGTTGTCCTTACTGTCTGAGTTAGAAAAGATACATAATGTGTTTCATGTATTGATGCTACGAAGATATCGATCAGACCCTTCACAAATCATTTCCACGACCGAAGTTGAAATTCAGTCTGATATGTCATACACTGAAGAACCGATTCGAATTTTAGCTTGTGAGATCAAAGAACT
Organism: Gossypium arboreum; assembly: GCF_025698485.1. Taxonomy (NCBI): domain Eukaryota; kingdom Viridiplantae; phylum Streptophyta; class Magnoliopsida; order Malvales; family Malvaceae; genus Gossypium; species Gossypium arboreum. The sequence goes on from NC_069081.1 coordinate 72,578,200, forward strand.
GAAAAATAATAGAATTGCATTAGTGAAAGTATTATGGCATCGACACAGGGTTGAAGAAGCTACATGGGAACCTGAAGATGCTATGAGAAAAAAATACTCGAACCTATTCATTGGTAAGATTTTCGGAGATGAAAATCCCTAAAGGGGGAGAGTTTTAACAGCCCGATTTTAGCTAAATCAGAACAGTGGTTTTAGAACCACAAATACAATGTCGAAAAAAATATTTTAATATTATTTTATGTGTTTACAACATGATAGCAATATTGTGTGAAAGTTTCATAAAGAAAATTTACTATTTGAATGCTTAATTCGGTAAAAAGGACTAAATCATGTAAAGTGTAAAATACATGTTCTATAAGTTAAAGGTATTAAATAGCTATGGATTGTAAATTAGAGGTCCTTAGGTTTTTATTATACCATTTTTAGTGTTGGTGGACATTTACGGGCATAGAGTGGATGATTGAAATGGTTAGTTACTAAGGTTAAATTGGTAATTTAGTTATTAAAAACAAATTAAAAAAAATATAACATAGATATCATCTTTTAATCTATCATCTTCAACTGATTATCAAAAGAAAAAGAAGCCATTTTTTTCATCTAGGGTTCGGTCACTTGAAGGCTTAATTGGTAAGTTGTTTTGACTCGATTTTTAATGATTTCTATACTTTTGAGATCGTTGCAGCTTAGTCTAGCTAGCCCAGGGGCTAATTTGCAAAACTGTTAAAGATTTTGAATGTTGCCATCGATGAAATAGCATGTGTTTTGATGTTTATGATAGATTTTGAATGCTTGTTGACAAATATACAAGTTTTGTTAAGTGATTTTTAATGAAAATGCAAATTAGGGGCTAAATTGAGAAACGCTGAAAATGTGTGGTTGAAATGTGAAATAAATGGAAATTATGGGCTACTAGGGGCATTATGGTAATTCGGCTAGCATGGGTTTATTGTGAATTTGCATGAATTTGTGATTTTGTGTAATAAGGACAAAATTGTAAAAATGAAAAAGTTTAGGGTCAAATGTGTAAAATAGCCTTAATATGTATTTCGGATTGAATTGAATAAATAGAAGAATTGTAACACCCTAAACCCATATCCGTCGCCGAATTAAGGTTACGAGGTATCATCGTTCAAAGCAGAAATCCAAACATTCACATGAGTATACTTATATAAACTTTTAAGAACAATTATTTAACATCAATAGTTGTAGCAAATACTAATGAAACATAGTAGAATATACTTTTAATTAATTCTTATAAAAATATGCAGAGATTCAAACTTTATTACACTTTAATCGCACGTAATAATATATACACAAATGAAATATGTGAAATCTATTACATATCATACGTATATATAGCCACATTACTCACAAAAAGCAAAAATAAAATATAATATATATCAATGTACCCATACGCAAACTTACACAAGTTTAGCAAATTCATGTAGTCACATACATGGGTATATAGCATCCATTAATATGAACACCTTTACATACGTATAAGGCATATAAAAACTTAGCTAAAATAAATGGACTCAATATTATAAACGCATGTCTTAACTTAGTCCATAAATAACACCAAATTTGTATCATGCATATGTCTTTCTTTTTACCTAATTTCTTAATTTACCAAAACTCAATAATATTCATCAAGAATCATACAGCCTAATATATGTATTTAACCTCATCACAAATGATCTGAATTATGGTTGCACTCTCAATATAGGCTCATTACAAAACCAACTATTTATATGTAACCTAATCAACATTTATATATGCATAGTGCGCATTTAACCTAAAGCCAAGGCCATACTTAACAATTGAGCATTAAATACATACTAAGCAGTCAACTAGATTATTCATGATTCACATGCATTGTTTATCATTTAACAACCCAACTAGTCAAACTAGAATATAATCACTCACCACTTAAAATATGTCGCATTTCATTTTACCCATCACAACTAATTAACAAACCACATGTTATGCCATTACTTTTTCATAGCCGAATCTGGCTACATAGAAATACATACGCATCCAAAACTTCCATCATCAATTACCAATGGACAAGCTCACTAAATATTTTGACTAAGAACTCACCAACACATAATAAGTAAGTCATTTTCGTAACATTAAATATTTATCACATATTTTATGCATTCATGGCACACAACTTAATAACCAAAATTAATATAAACCTTACCTAACGTAACCGAATTCTAATATAATAATTTAGCCATTTTCGCACGGCTTAGATTACACATAATTGAAAATCCAACTTTACAAAACACATTCCAGTCTATACATGCCATAATTCGAGTTCGAATATTTAAGTACCGAAGTTGTAGATAGTGTGATAGACTTTGCTGACGATCCCCGAGCTTGTAACTTGAATCCAAAATCTATAAAATAAGATACACATAAAAACACAGAGTAAGCTTTTGAAGCTTAGTAAGTTATAAGCAATTTAGCTTCCCAATAAAATTATCAACTTATTCAAATCAAACTAAATTATAAAATCATAACCTTTCAAATCAAAATATTTATAATTCATTATAAATATATATTTTCACACTCAAATGTCACACTGGCCGAACACTCATGAAGCCAAATTATCACTATTATCATTTATTTCCCACAACTAATTAATTATTGTAACTTACTTCACATATCCAGAAGCATATAAACTCATGTGTAGTTCATAGTTTCATATATATTGTAACACCCCGTGCCTGAGACCGTTGCCGGAGTCGAACACAAGGTGCATATAGACTTAACTTAATTAATCTCACAGTCCATTTAAAATTTTCCAGGCAGGCTGGCAAGCTGCGTCACTGCCACCCTAAAATTCATATCTTGCGTTCCACAACTCGAAAATCAGTTTCGTGATTTTTCCCTGAAACTAGACTCATATTTTCATCTACAATTTTTTTTATAGAATTTTTGGTCGGGCCAATTAGTACAGTTTATTAGTTAAAGTCTCCCCTGTTTCAGGGCTCGACTACCCTGACCTTTGCGCATTACGACTTGGATATCTCCCTGTACAGGGCTTCAATACTGGTGCCGTTTGTTTCTATAGAAACTAGACTTAAAAAGGAATCTATGCATATATGTCATGACTTCTAATTACCTCTGGTTAATTTACAATGAATTTCCAAAGTCGGAACAGGGGATCCAGAAACCGTTCTGGCCCTGTCTCACAAAAACTTAAATTTTCTCTTAACATACTGTTCACATGATCATTTTCTTGCTTTCCTATGAAAATAGATTCATCAAGGTTCATTCACATAATTTATTCGCTATTTAATTCCATTCCTACTATTTTTAGTGATTTTTCAAATCTACATCACTGCTGCTGTCAGCATCTATTTTAACATAACTTTACCTATTTCATGATCCTCCATGGATCAACTAGAGTTTGTCATACATATACCAAAATTGATCATGAATGACCATTCCATGGCTAACCGTTACCAACATTTCCATGCTTCTTAATGAACATATACATTCAAGATGACTATAACATTATGCTCAAAACGTATATAAGCCATTTTCGCATGGCCATCCAAAGTTTTACATACCAAGTTCAAACAAAACATAATAGCCTATACATGCCGAAATGTTCTCTTAGACCATCTAAGAAGAAAATACCAAAAGTTGTTAGCGGTGTGATGACTTGACGACGGTCCCGAGCACGCAAAATGGATCAAGAACCTAAATAAGCAACAATAAGCACCAAATGAGTACATAACTCAGTAAGTCATATGCAATGCACTACCATCCATTAATAACATTATCATAAGAGGAAACAAAATGGAACGATGCTAATTACTTCCTCCAAACCGAACTATACCATAGTTCCTTAGACCTTCGGTTCAATCTCACACCAAGTTACACATTCACATTCCATATACTAATCAATAGGATATTTGAAGCGTTTTTATACATCATTTTGTTTTCGTACAATCATACAACTAAATGGCCTTTCACTTATTCCACGATAATTCTCATGTACGTGACTTCAATGAAAATTGTTACATAGGTTCAAAACTTACCAAGCTCAACTCCAAATATAAACATAGCGCCTATTAGCCATGAACTCAAGGTACTTACCCGATCCGCTGTCCGTGATCAACTTAATAATGTCGCACACTCGGTGTCAATAGTGATTCAAAACATATAGTGAGTCGCACACTTAGTGCTATAAAATCAACTCGCACACCTAGTGCTATATAATCAAACTCGCACACTTAGTGCTGTACAAATTTAAAACCCGCACACTTAGTGCAATCTCATGATCATAAATGTTTATACCCGCACACTTAGTGCCGAAATCCACAACTCAGTACATCTCACCTCTTTTCTTTTCATTTAATACTTTCATCACCACATACATACATGTATATAAATTTATCATTCCATTCGGCATAATTACATAGACATCATGTCTATTTAAATTGATAGAAAATATACGCTTAGTGACTTACTTGTGTTGGGTGAATTAATTCCAAGTCGGCTACTCGATGACCTTCGATTTCCCCTTGTTGGACGCCTCTCCTTTAGGATCTTGAGCTTAAACAAATAAATTAACTCATTCAACCCCTTTGCTACATATATTGTTATTCACATTTTAATGATTTTATGACATACGGAACGGCATGGTAAAATTTTTATCTTGCTGCCTCGTGCTTTTATCTATTCGGCTAATAGCCATATGCTATCGCCCTACTATCAATAATCCAATCACACATGCATATATGTATATGGCCGAATGTACAAAGCTTAGACTCATCATCACCTATGCTCTTAATTGATAGCCGAATATGCATACATATATATATATATGATATCAACTATACTATCATCTTTAATTCACCTAACACAAAATTTCATCTCATGAACACTTGACCGAATTTTTCCTAACCTAGCATGGCTTTACATATACTTGTAACATCCTATAAATCCACATTTCTACCTAAATTTTCTTTTAACTTTCCTCTACTTCCATTCACAACATCAAGAGCACCATACACGTGCATCATTACAAAGCTTCACACTTAGCATGCAAATGACATCAACACAAACCTACCTTAGCCGAAACTTAACTCATCTTCATGCCTCATCACCACAACATCAAACATCAAACATCAAACAAGAAGTCAACACCCATGGCCGAATATCATCTCCATCTCATAGCAAAGATTTAAACCATGGGCTAAGTAGAACTCAAACTAACAACTAAAACATGCATGAATCTCATGGACAACATCAAACATACCTTAGTCTAGCAAACTCCCATGGCTGATTTTCTCAAGCTCTTCCCCCCCTTCTTCTTAGAACATTCGGCCAAGCAAAGAAAATGTGAAAGGATGGACACTTTTTTTTTCCTTTGTTTTCATCATATTTTCCTTTTTTTTTCATTATTTTATTCTTTCTAACATAACCACTAACCCAACATGTTTGCAACATGTTTCCACCCATAGCATGGCCGGCCATCATGCTTAAATTTGGGTAAATTGACATGCAAACCCACCATTTTCACCACATGCACTTATAGGCCACCCTACATTTGCCTAGCACATTTCTAAATTTTCCCACATAAGTCCTATTTGATAAAATTCACTTACAATTAACAAAATCCAAACATGAAATTTTCACACATGCATATGTACATATAATGAGCATCAACTATGACAGTTAATTATTTTTATGACTCGGTTTAGTGGTCCCGAAACCACTTTCCGACTAGGGTCAATTTAGGGCTGTCACAACTCTCCCCCACTTAAGAAATTTTCGTCCCGAAAATCTTACCGTAAATAGGTTTGGGTATCGTTCTTTCATAGAGTTCTCGTGTTCCCAAGTAGCTTCTTCCATTCCGTGTTTGAGCCATAACACTTTCACTAACGGAACCCTTTTGTTTCGCAACTCTTTCACTTCACGAGCTAGAATACGGATCGATTCTTCTTCATAACTCATATCGGCTTGAATTTCAATTTCGGAGGGGTTTATTACATGCGAAGGATCGGATCGGCAACGTCGAAGCATCGAAACATGAAAAACATTGTGGATCCTTTCGAGTTCAGGGGGTAAAAGCAACCTATATGCTACTGGGCCAACTCGTTCGGAGATCTCATACGGCCCAATGAATCTCGGACTCAATTTGCCCTTACGGCCGAATCTGAGTATCTTTTTCCAAGGCGATACCTTAAGAAACACTTTGTCTCCCACCTGACACTCAATATCTCTTCGTTTTAAATCCGCGTACGACTTCTGGCGATCTGAAGCAGCTTTCAAACTTTCACGAATTACTCAAATCAACCCCAAAGATTTTGCTTTCGCTAAGTTTAGTCCAAAATAATGGGGTACGGCATTTACGACCGTATAAAGCCTCGTAAGGTGCCATCTTAATGCTTGATTGAAAACTATTGTTGTAAGCGAATTCAATCAAAGGCAAATATCTTTCCCATGAACCACAAAACTCTAAGACGCAACATCTCAACATATCCTCGAGTATCTAAATTATTCGTTCAGATTGGCCGTCAGTCTGGGGGTGAAATGCGGTGCTAAAATGCATCTTAGTACCCAACGCTTCTTGTAACTTCCTCCAAAATCGCGATGTAAATCTTGGGTCTCTATCCGGCACGATAGAAATAGGTACCCCATGCAATCAAACAATTTGGGAGATGTATAATTCTGCCAATTTATCGAGCAAAAAATCCGTACGGACAGGGATAAAATGAGCAGACTTGGTCAATCTATCAACAATAACCTGCATCGAGTCTTTCTTACTCGAGTCAAAGGTAACCCGGATACAAAGTCCATTGTCACTCGATCCCATTTCCATTCGGGTATCATGATTGGCTGAAGTAATCCCGATGGCACTTGATGTTCCGCTTTTACTTGTTGACATATCAAACACCTTGAAACAAATTCAGAAATGTCTCGTTTCATACCCGACCACGAAAATTGACGTTTCAGATCGTTGTACATTTTAGTACTACCCGGGTGGATAGACATTCGGCCACTATGAGCCTCGTTCAAAATCATCGAAGTAAGTTTCGAATTTCTTGGAACACATAATCGACCCTTGAATGTCAAACAATCATTGTTGTCAATCCGAAATTCGATTCCTCATTCGAGGCACATTCACTCGTTTAGCGACCAATTCAAATCGACTTTCGGGATTCAAGTATTTGATGAATCCATAATGGTTTGGCCTTTAATTCAACTACTAGCACCTCATCGGTAAACGGATAGGTGAGCATCCATCGCTCTTAAAGCAAGCAGTGCTTTACGACTCAAAGCATCGCCACCACGTTAGCCCTCCCCGGTGATAATCAATGACAAGTTCATAGTCTTTCAATAACTCAAGCCAACGTCTTTGCCGCAGATTTAGATCTCTTTGAGTCATTAAATATTTAAGACTCTTGTGGTCCGAATAAATGTGACACCTCTCTCCAAACAAGTAATGTCGCCATATTTTCAAGGCGAACACTATGGCTGCTAATTCAAGGTCATGGGTCGGGTAGTTTTTCTCATGTGGCTTTAATTGTCTCGACGCGTAGGCCACCACTCGACCTTCTTGCATCAATACGCAACCCAACCCAAGTAGGGAGGCGTCACTATAAATGACAAATTCCTTGCCTGATTCGGGCTGCACTAGAATTGGAGCTTCAGTCAAATAGGTTTTCAGTTGATCAAAACTTTTCTGACATTTTTCCGTCCATTCGAACTTAACATCTTTTTGAAGTAGCTTCGTCATTGGTGTGGCTATTGTCGAGAAACCTTTCACGAACCGTCGGTAGTAGCCGACAAGTCCCAAAAAGCTCCGAACCTCAGTAATATTTCTCGGAGGCTTCCAGTTAAGTATGGCTGAAATTTTGCTCGGGTCCACTCGAATACCCGATGCGGATACCACATGACCCAAGAAGCTAACCTCTCTTAACCAGAACTCACACTTACTGAACTTAGCATATAACTGCTTATCCCGTAAAATTTGCAACACTAACCTCAAGTGCTCAGCGTGTTCGGTCTCATCTCTTGAATAGACCAAGATGTCATCAATAAACACAACTACGAACCGGTCCAAATACTGTCTGAAGATCCGATTCATTAAATCTATAAATACCGCAGGGGCATTAGTGAGCCCAAACGGCATCACTAAGAACTCGTAGTGACCGTACCTTGTTATGAAAGCAGTTTTGGGTACATCTGCATCTCGAATCCGCAACTGATAATAACCCGACCTCAAATCTACCTTTGAAAACATTGAGGCTCCCTTTAGTTGATCAAACAAATCATCAATACGCGGTAATGAATATTTATTCTTTATTGTCACTTTATTCAGCTGACGATAGTCAATGCACAACCTCATGGTTCCGTCCTTCTTTTTCACAAACAATACTGGTGTACCCCAAGGTGAGAAACTTGGTCGAGCGAAACCTCTATCCGTCAACTCTTGCAACTGAGCTTTCAACTCCTTCAACTCGGTTGGTGCCATACGATACGGAGCTATCGAAATTGGCGTAGTCCCATGTACAAGCTCAATACCAAACTCTACTTCCCGAACAGGTGGTAAACCCGGTAATTCTTCAGGAAAAACATCCGGGTATTCACAAACCACCGCACAGATTCGGTTTCTTTTCCAATTCCTTGTCATCAAGTACATACGCAAGGTATGCTTCGCACCCTTTCTTACATATTTCGGGCCAACATTGCGATATTACGGTGGCAACCCTTTAAGTCTGTAGACTCAACTCGGATTATCTCGTTATTTGCGCACCTCAAATCAATAGTCTTGCTTTTGCAATTCACAACCGCATCATGCACGGTCAACCAATCCAAACCAAAAATAACATCAAATTCATCAAACGGCAAAAGCATCAGGTCCGCCGAAAAGCAGGACCCTCGGATTACTAGGGGACATTTCTTGCACACTTTGTCGACAAGCACGTAACGACCCAAGGGATTTGACACCCGAATTACGAACTCAGTAGACTCAATAGGTAGAGTCTTACTGGATGCTAAAGTCTCACATACATAAGAATGAGTAGAGCCAGGGTCGATTAATGCAATTACATTAGTATCAAAAAGAGTGAAAGTACCAGTGATAACATCAGGGGAGGATGCTTCCTCTCGTGCACGGATGGCATATGCCCTAGCAGGAGTACGGGTCTCAGATCGAACAGCCGTATCAGTGGCCCCTCTCTGACTACCACCCCTACCTCCTGAAATTCTTGATGGTCTACCTCTAGCTGTCATTCCACTAGGTCTTGCACCTTGCATCCTATTCTTCTCATCAAGCTTCGTGCAATCTCTAATGAAGTGGTCCTTCGAACCGCATCCGTAACAGGCCCTGTTAGTAGACTTACCCCAACATTCACCTATATGTCGTCTTCCACATTGTGGGCATTCAGGTTTCTCTTGGTGATTATTGCCCACACTAGCTACCGAAGTAGCTCGAGTCCGTCGATGGCCGTGCTCTAATGGAAATTCCTGATCGTCTTCGATTTATTAGTGTCCTCCCGAACTTCTTTACTGTGAGAACGGAGCTTTACCCGTCGATTTTTACGATAGTCTCTAGCTTCAAATTTAGCCTTCTTCTTCTCCTTTCCAAGTTCTTCCGCCTTGCGTGCTCGTTCAACTAGTGTTACGAATTCTTTTATCTCCAAAATACCCACTAGTAGCTTTAAATCTTCATTCAATCCTTCTTCAAATCTCTTGCACATAGCAACCTCATCACCACACACTCCGAGCATACCAACTAAGTCTTACGAACTCATGTTCAGATTCGAGATACTATCATACGGCCTTGCTTAAGTTCCAAGAATTCCTTACGCTTTTGATCGATGAACCGTTGACTAATATATTTCTTTCAAATTCATTTGAAAGAAATCCCAAGTAACTCGTTCGTTTGGGACTATGGAAATCAAAGTCCTCCACCAATAGTAAGTCGAGTCTCGCAACAAGGATATAGCACACTTTAGACATTCATCGGTGTGCATGAGTTCATCAAACACCGAATAGTGTTATCAAGCCAGAACTCGGCCCTTTCGGCATCATCAGTAACTATGGCCTTGAACTCCTCAGCCCCGCGCTTCCTAATCAAGTCTACAGGTGGCTTACTCAACCTCACAGGATCAGTAACTGATGGCATTACGAGCTCTTGGGGTGGATTATTCAAATTCGGGAAGTGTTGGACAGCCGGATTGGTTTGGGCATATTGCGCGACCCACTCGTTCATCATGGTAAAGAAGGCTTGTTGAGCCCCCTCACCTTGATTATTCGCAGATGACTGAGGTTCAACAGGTGGCGTCCCTTGTGCAGGAGCAGCCGCTACACTTTCAACGTCATCCGCCAAGGTTCTCTCTACACCGGGATCCATTTACTAATCAAAACAATAATTTTAACTGTCAGAAGTCATCACACATTTAAACATTAACATTAAGGCATGTATAGCTAGACTCATACGTGCTATGGTAGTCCTAGAACCGACTAAACCATAGCTCTGATACCAATTAAATTGTAACACCCGTGCGTTCGAGACCGTTGTCGAGTCGAACACTGTGCATATGGACTTAACTTAATTAATCTCACGGTCCATTTAAAATTTTCAGCGGTGGCAAGGCTGCGTCCACCGCCACCCTAAAAATCATATCTTGCATTCCAAAACTCGAAAATCAGTTTCGTGATTTTTTCCCTGAAACTAGACTCATATTTTCATCTACAATTTTTTTTATAGAATTTTTGGTTGGGCCAATTAGTACAGTTTATTAGTTAAAGTCTCCCCTGTTTCAAGGCTCGACTACCCTGACCTTTGCGCATTACGACTTGGATATCTCCCTGTACAGGGCTTCAATACTGGTGCCGTTTGTTTCTATAGAAACTAGACTTAAAAAGGAATCTATGAATATATTGCATGACTTCTAATTACCTCTGGTTAATTTACAATGAATTTCCAAAATCGGAACAGGGGATCCAGAAACCGTTCTGGCCCTGTCTCACAAAAACTTAAATTTTCTCTTAACATACTATTCACATGATCATTTTCTTGCTTTCCTATGAAAATAGATTCATCAAGGTTCATTCACATAATTTATTCGCTATTTAATTCCATTCCTACTATTTTTAGTGATTTTTCAAATCTACATCACTTCTGCTGTCAAGATCTATTTTAAGGCAACTTTACCTATTTCATGATCCTCCATGGATCAACTAGAGTTTGTCATACATATACCAAAAGTGATCATGAATGACCATTTCCATGGCTAACCGTTACCAACATTTCCATGCTTCTTAATGAACATATACATTCAAGATGACTATAACATTATGCTCAAAACGTATATAAGCCATTTTCGCATGGCCATCCAAAGTTTTACATACCAAGTTCAAACAAAACATAATAGCCTATACATGCGAAATGTTCTCTTAGACCATCTAAGAAGAAAATACCAAAAGTTGTTAGCGGTGTGATGACTTGACGACGGTCCCGAGCACGCAAAATGGATCAAGAACCTAAATAAGCAACAATAAGCACCAAATGAGTACATAACTCAGTAAGTCATAAGCAATGCACTACCATCCATTAATAACATTATCATAAGAGGAAACAAAATGGAACGATGCTAATTACTTCCTCCAAACCGAACTATACCATAGTTCCTTAGACTTTTCGGTTCAATCTCACACCAAGTTACACATTCACATTCCATATACTAATCAATAGGATATTTGAAGCGTTTTTATACATCATTTTGTTTTCGTTACAATCATACAACTAAAATGGCCTTTCACTTATTCCACGATAATTCTCATGTACGTGACTTCAATTAAAATTGTCACATAGGTTCAAAACTTACCAAGCTCAACTCCAAATATGAACATAGCGCCTATTAGCCATGAACTCAAGGTACTTGCCGGATCCGCTGTCCGTGATCAGCTTAATAATGTCGCACACTCAGTGTCAATAGTGATTCAAAAACATATAGTGAGTCCGCACACTTAGTGCTATAAAATCAACTCGCACACCTAGTGCTATATAATCAAACTCGCACACTTAGTGCTGTACAAATTTAAAACCCGCACACTTAGTGGAATCTCATGATCATAAATGTTTATACCCGCACACTTAGTGCCGAAATCCACAACTCAACACATCTCACCTCTTTTCTTTTCATTCAATACTTTCATCACCACATACATACATGTATATAAATTTATCATTCCATTCGGCATAATTACATAGACATCATGTCTATTTAAATCGATACAAAATATACGCTTAGTGACTTACTTGTGTTGGGTGAATTAATTCCAAGTCGGCTACTCGATGACCTTCAATTTCCCCTTGTTGGACGCCTCTCCTTTAGGATCTTGAGCTTAAACAAATAAATTAACTCATTCAACCCCTTTGCTACATATATTGGTATTCATATTTTAATGATTTTATGACATACGAAGCGGCATGGTAAAATTTTTATCTTGTCGCCTCGTGCTTTTTATCTATTCGCTAATAGCCATATGCTATCGCCCTACTATCAATAATCCAATCACACATGCATATATGTATATGGCGGATGTACAAAGCTTAGACTCATCATCACCTATGCTCTTAATTGATAGCCGAATATGCATACATATATATATATATATGATATCAACTATACTATCATCTTTAATTCACCTAACACAAAATTTCATCTCATGAACACTTGACCGAATTTTTCCTAACCTAGCATGGCTTTACATATACTTGTAACATCCTATAAATCCACATTTCTACCTAAATTTTCTTTTAACTTTCCTCTACTTCCATTCACAACATCAAGAGCACCATACACGTGCATCATTACAAAGCTTCACACTTAGCATGCAAATGACATCAACACAAACCTACCTTAGCGAAACTTAACTCATCTTCATGCCTCATCACCACAACATCAAACATCAAACATCAAACAAGAAGACAACACCCATGGCGAATATCATCTCCATCTCATAGCAAAGATTTAAACCATGGGCTAAGTAGAACTCAAACTAACAACTAAAACATGCATGAATCTCATGGACAACATCAAACATACCTTAGTCTAGCAAACTCCCATGGCTGATTTTCTCAAGCTCTTCCCCCTTCTTCTTTGAACATTCGCCAAGCAAAGAAAATGTGAAAGGATGGACACTTTTTTTTTTCCTTTGTTTTCATCATATTTTCCTTTTTTTTCATTATTTTATTCTTTCTAACATAACCACTAACCCAACATGTTTGCAACATGTTTCCACCCATAGCATGGCCGGCCATCATGCTTAAATTTGGGTAAATTGACATGCAAACCCACCATTTTCACAACATGCACTTATAGGCCACCCTACATTTGCCTAGCACATTTCTAAATTTTCTCACATAAGTCCTATTTGATAAAATTCACTTACAATTAACAAAATCCAAACATGAAATTTTCACACATGCATATGTACATATAATGAGCATCAACTATGACAGTTAATTATTTTTATGACTCGGTTTAGTGGTCTCGAAACTACTTTCCGACTAGGGTCAATTTAGGGCTGTCACATATATATATATATGCTAATTATTAAGTCGAACACTTTTAGTCATGCATGTCTAATACTAAGTTTCATTTCAATAATAATTACAAGGCCGATTACACTTGAATACTTAAACCCTTGTATCAATATAATTCATCATATTCATATATTAGATATGTAACTAAAATTACCTAATCATATATGCACATGATTAAAGATTATTCATAATAAATAAGCTACTCACTCACAAAGTCTAGTACACATATGACATTCACATATATCCTTTATTTGCACCATTTCAAGGTTTGCAAAAATAACAAGGTACTTACTTGCTTTACCTCAAATAGGTAATGAGTGAATTCATACCTGGCATATGGCTCACTTTACACATTCAAACTCAATTTACCTTTGCCCGATGAACCAGTCGGAATTGGAAAGGACACTCAGATAATCTCACAAATCGTACAATGCCAACATCCCAGACGTGGTCTGACATGTAGCCACATATCGATGCCACTGTCCCAGATAGGGTCTTACTCATAAACACATATTAGAATCACATATCGATACCAACGTATGAAACGTGGACTTACTCGCACACATATATCGGAATCACATATCGATGCAAACGTATTAAATGTGGACTTACTCGCACACATATATCGGAATCAAATATCGATGCCAACGTATTAAACGTGGTCTTACTCGCACACATATATCAAAGTCACATATCGATGCCACATATTCTTCCAAGTATCAACTTTAAAAATTGGCCAAATTATACATAAGTTTATTAACAAAATTATCATTCATAATCAAAGTCACATTATCATTAAATATTCTATTATATATATGCATTTACCCATGATTCACATTTTAATATCACATCTGATTTCATTTAGTCGAATATAGACTTGTAATTAATATACAATTAATCTACATTTTAACATATATAATTCATGTCATCACTTCAAATACTAAATTTATTCATTACTTATCATCAAACATAGATTATTTTCATTTTCAATATCGATTCATAATTTACTTTTAATCAATATAACTATCTATTAATCACATATATTAAAATTTAACATATTCTATTTACTTATAAACTTACCTCGAACGATATAAAACGGAACGGGACAGCTAGTTGACGACTTTCGTTTTCTCCCGATCCAAATGCGATTTCTTTGGTTCTTGATTTGAACATATTCAGATTAAGCTCATTCAAATATATTTTAATTCAATTTAGTCCAAAGACACATAAATAGGCAAATTACCATTTTACCCCTAACATTTACACTTTTTACAATTTAGTCCCTATTGTACAAAACACAAAATATGCAAAATTTCAATATACCCATGTTTGGCAGAATATTCCTAGTATTCATAAAAGTCTATATATTTCATTTATTTCACATTTTTGTCCCTCAAATTATTATTTTTTCAATTTAGTCCTAGTTACTCAAAATCATCAAAAACTCCAATACAAAATATGTTAATCTAAAACATATCTTTTATATTTCTCATTAAACAACAAAAATCACAAGCTTTCAACAATGGCATAACTCAAAATATTCACCAAAATTAAAAATTCAAGCATGGGTTTTGTAGTACTCGAAGCAACGATCTCAAAAACGTAGAAATTATCAAAAACCGAGCTAAACGCATACCTCAATCAAGCTTGTTTATGGCCAAACTAGGTTTTCCTTTCCTTTTTTCTTTCTTATTTTTGGTTTCGGTCAAAAGAATAACATGAGCATGGCTTATTATTATTTTATGATATATATATATATTATATTATAACATATATTAATTTAATGTTTAATTATTTATATAATATAAAACCATGTAATTTATGTCTTATACCGTCCCACTAATATATTAATGGGATATTTTACAACATAAATTCCCCAACTTAGAAAGCCACTAACAATTTGGCCCTTATGTTTTAAACTATCAAGTTTTAAATTTACGCGATTAAGTCCTTTTATTTAATCGGATACCTAAACGACAAAATTAAATCACAAAAATTTCACAGATATAAATTCACACAAATTAAACACATAAAATAATTTTTAAATATTTTTCTGACTCTGATTCATGGTCCCGAAACCACCGTTCTGATTAGGGTCTAAATTGGGCTGTTACAACTCTCCCCTTTAGGGATTTTCGTCCCTGAAAATTTTTCCGACGAATAGATTCAGATCATATTTATTTATTTATTATTATCTTTATAATTATTTTTTTCATTGCGTCTTTCTTACTCAATGTCAATGGTAAATCAGATATAAAATCTGTCGTAACTTTGTCCCATTTCCATCCAAATGTCGTGGTTAATTGTAACAATTCTGAAGGTGCTTGATGCTCAACTTGTACTTACGGACGAACTAAACATTTTCACACTATCCGGGTGAATAGATAATTGACTGCTATGAACTTCTTTCAAAATCATCTGAATCAACTCTGAATTTCTTAGGACACATAATAGGTTTCTGAACCTCTAACAACCCTTAGTATCAACTCTAAATTCTGAAACAATACTTGAGTTATGTTGGACTCGTTTCACTAAAAAATCATCATTCATTTTCTGAGCATCACAAATCCAATTCTGGTTGAACTAGTACTGGAGCTTCGGTCAAAAGGGCTTTTGTTGATCGAATCTTTTCTGGCACTTTTCTGTCTACTCGAACTTAATATCTTTCTGTAATACTTTTCTTATTGGGGTTGCATGTCCCAAAAAGCTTCGGACTTCGGAAACATTTCTTGGAGGTTTTCAATCAAGTATAACTAAAATTCTACTTGGATCAACCCAAATACCCGATACGGTTACAGTATGGCCCAGAAAATTGACTTCGTGTAACCAGAATTAAATTTTACTAAACTTTAACTACGACTGTTTATTTCAAAAAGTCTATAACAGAAGTCTCAGATGTTCGGCATGCTCGGTTTCATCATAAAAGTAGATCAAAATGTCATCTATGAACACAAACCACAGATTGATCCAGATACTATCTTGTTTAGAAAGCAGTCTTTGGTACATCGAAGTCTTTAATTCACAATTGATAATGGCCTGATCTCAAATCTGTCTTTAAAAACACTATAGCCCTTTTCAATTGATCTTACAAATCATCAATTCATGGTAACGGATACTTATTCTTTATAGTCACCTTATTGAGCTTTCTATAATTGATGCACATTCTTATAGTTTCGTCTTTCTTTTTCACAAATAAAACTGGTATACCCCAAGGAGAGAGACTCGGTCGTGTGAAACCTCTATCTATCAACTCTTGCAACTGAGCTTTCAATTTTTTTAATTCAGTAGATGCCATTCTGCACGAAGCTATCAATATCAGAGTCGTCCCTAGCACTAACTGAATACCAAACTTTACCTCCTGATTAGGTAGTAAACCCGACAATTATTCGGGAAACACATACGTATACTTACACACAACAGGTACTAATTCAATCTTTCTTTCGGTAACTTTACTATCAAGCACATAAACAAAATAAACTTCACAACCTCTCCTCACATATTTCTGAGCTAACAATGTAATAGTCCGGTTTTGACCCTAGTTGGAATAGTGGTTTGGGGACCACATATCCGAGTCAAAAAATATTTTAATATTGTTTTTCATGCCTATGATAAGTGAATTGACATGTGTGAAAGTCTCGTGTGAAAATTTAACTGTTTGGGTGCTTAATTCACAAAAAGGACCTAATCGCGTAAAAGGTAAAAGTTGTGTGCTAGTTGTTAGAGTTCTTATTTGAATTGGATTTCTAAAGAAAAGGTCCTTATGTGATTATTTGACCATTTGAAGTTTGAATGGACATAAAAGGGCATGTGTTAGATGAATTTATAATGATTTAATAAAGGTTATAATGGTCAAATGTTTAATAAATTAATATATGTTATAACAAAACATGAAAATAGGCATTATATGCTTTGTTTGTGCTGAAAATTGAAGAAAAAAAAGAAAAGATAAAGAGTTCTAGGGTTCAGCTAGTTGGAAGCTTGATTTAAGGTTCGTTTTTGATCTGTTTTTAATAATTTCTACGTTTTTTTGATCGTTGTTAAGTGCTCTAGCTGGCCCATGCTTAAATTCATGAAATTGTTGATGATTTGGAAATGTGCCATGGATGAATTCATGAACTTGATGATGTTATATGTTTTAATATGAAAGATTGATGTTGGGTTTACATGTGTTGTCTTTGAATTTTTGATGAAATTGAGTAATTTGGACTAGATGGTAAAAATGTTATTTTTGAGGGACTAAAATGTGGGCTCGTTTGTTGGCTGTGGGCTTAAGTCAGTTGCTAGTTAAGAACGACACGACCATAGCACATGGACGTGTGACCTTAACAGAATAGCAAAATTTTCTAAGTGTTAAAATTTGTGAATGTGTTCGGTTTAGTCCCGACCTCTTCCTAATGCATGTTTTAGGTCTCGTTGACCTAAGAAAGAGACTTTATGTTGATGTTTGACTACGATGCTATGATGTTTTTGAAATGAATGCGAAGTGTTCCGATATGTCCGGTAATGCCTTGTAACCCTAGTCCAACGATGGATACGGGTTAGGGGTGTTAAATTTTATTGGTATCAAAGTTATGGTTTAGTCGGTTCTAGGACTACCATAGTGTATGTGAGTCTAGCTATACATGCCATATATCTGAAACTGTGATAGTGTGACGAATCCTGACATTGAAATGTGCTTTTGTATAGTAATGGATCCCGATAGAGCTGTAGCTGTCAATGTTGAAAGCAATACACCTGCTCCTGTGCAAGGGATGGTGCAAGCTGATTCTTGACCGGCTACGAGTAGTCGTGATGGTAAGGCTAAGCAAGCCTTCTATCAGATGATGAACGATTGGTTCATTCAGTATATTAGAACCAATCCGACTGTACAACAACCTTCACCCCTAGTTGATCCTCTTCAAACTCCTGTTATGTCATGAGTAAATCCAGTACGGTTGAGTAGAGCACCAGTTGACAAGATTAGAAAATACGGAGCTGAAGAATTCCGAGCTACAACAAATGACAATGCAGAAAAAGCTGAGTTCTGGTTAGTGAACACAATAAGAGTGTTTGGTGAGTTATCTTTAAGTCTAGAAGAATGTATAAAATGTGTCGTTTCACTGTGGAGAGACACGGCGTATCATTGGTGGAAAAATTTGATGTCTATAGTTCCAAGTGAACGAGTTACGTGGGATTTCTTTCAAGTTGAATTCTGAAAGAAATATATTAGCCAAAGGTTTATTAATAAAAAACGCAAAGAGTTTCTCGAGCTTAAACAAGGCTGTATGTCTGTCATAGAATACAAGCGGGAATTCGTAAGGTTAAGTCAATATGCCTGTGAATGTGTATCTTCGGAAGAAATAATGTGCAAGAGATTTGAAGATGGTTTGAATGAGGATATTCATCTACTAGTTGGTATTCTAGAAATCAAAGAATTCATGGTGCTTGTTGAACGAGCATGTAAAGCGGAAGATCTTGGGAAAGAGAAAAGAAAGGCTAATTTTGAAGCTAGAGAGGTACGACAGAGATCATCGGGTAAATTATTTCAATCTGGATCCAAAAAGTTTAGAGATGATAGCAGTCATTCAAA
This sequence comes from Gossypium arboreum, assembly GCF_025698485.1. Lineage (NCBI taxonomy): Eukaryota > Viridiplantae > Streptophyta > Magnoliopsida > Malvales > Malvaceae > Gossypium > Gossypium arboreum. Next base: position 72,597,354 of record NC_069081.1, read on the forward strand.
GGCTAGTGTGGGGCATTTGAACAGAGATCATGTTAGATTGCAATCGAATTACAAATCTTCAGCCACATCTGTTGCTAGTGTTGATAATGCAAAGAATGAAAGGCCTGAATGTGATCAATGTGGAAGACAACACTTTGGTGAATGCTGGGGAAAGAGTAATAATTGAGCTTGTTATAGTTGTGGTTCAAGAAACCATTTCATTAAAGATTGCCCAGATTTAGCTGAAAAAGATAATGTTCAGAATCTGAAGCAGAGTGATAATGTTTTTCATGGTAGACCTCCCAAAAATTTGGGAAATGTAAGTGGAAATCGAAGAGGAATGAAAGACACAACTGTTAGATCTGAGGCTCGTGCACCTGCTAGAGCGTATGCTATTCAAGCTCGAGAGGAAGCTTCATCACCAAATGTGATTACAGGTACATTTACTCTCTGTGATACTTCTGTGATTGCTCTAATAGATCCTGGATCAACACATTCATATATATGCATGAACTTAGTGAACAGTAAGACTTTGCCTGTAGAGCCTACTGAATTTGTGATTAGTGTTTTGAACCCCCCAAGCAGATGTGTTCTAGTTGATAAAGTCTGCAAGAATTGCTTGTTAATGTTCCGAGACAATTGTTTTCCGGCTTATCTGATGCTATTACCTTTTGATAAGTTTGATATAATTCTGGGTATGGATTGGTTAACCTTGCATGATGCTATGGTGAACTATAAACGAAAAACTATTGATTTGAGATGCAAAAATGATGAAATAGTCAGAATTGAATCTAGTGATTTGAATGGATTGCCTGCTGTAATATCTTCAATGAAAGCTTTGAGTATTGTGAGAAAGGGTTGTGAAGCCTACTTTGCTTATGTGATTGATTTGAAAGTGTCAGAAAAGAAGTTGAATCTATACATGTTGTTCGTAAATTCCCTGATGTGTTTCCTGAAGAACTTCTGAGGTTTCCTCCAGTTAGAGAAGTAGAATTTGGCATAGAATTGGCACCTGGTACTACTCCGATTTTGATAGATCCGTATAGAATGGCTCTAACTGAGTTAAAGAATTAAAGTCTCAGTTGTAAGAATAGATCGATCGAGGATTTGCTAGACCGAGTTTCTCACCTTGGGGTGCTCCTATTCTATTCGTGAAAAAGAAAGATGGTATGATGAGGATGTGTATAGATTATCAACAGTTGAATAAGGTGGCCATCAAAAATAAGTATCCCTAGCCCCGAATCGATGATTTGTTTGATCAGTTGAAAGGAGCTACTGTGTTTTCGAAAATAGATTTGAGATCGGGCTACTATTAGCTACGAGTGAAAGATTCAGATATTCTGAAGACAACTTTCAGAACGAGGTATGACTACTATGAATTTTTAGTTATGCTTTTTGGATTGACTAATGCGCCTGCTATTTTTATGGATTCGATGAATAGAATTTTCAGACTGTATTTTGATCAATTTGTTGTAGTCTTCATTGATGACATATTGATTTATTCACGTGATGAATCTAAACATGCCGAGCATCTGAGAATAGTGCTACAGACTTTACGAGATAAGCAGTTGTATGCGAAGTTCAGTAAATGTGAGTTTTGGTTGCGAGAAGTTGGTTTTCTGGGTTATATAGTATTAACCTCTAGTATCTGAGTTGATCCAAGTAAAATTTCAGGTATTTTAGATTGGAAACCTCTGAAAAACGTTTCTGAAGTCCATAGTTTTCTGGGACTTGCTAGTTACTATAGAAGATTTGTAAAAGATTTCTCGATGATTGCGACTCCGTTGACAAAATTTCTCCAGAAAGATGTAAAGTTTGAGTGGTCTGAAAAGTGTCAGAACAGCTTTGATCAATTGAAAGGATTATTGACTGAAGCTCCAGTTTTGGTACAACCTGAATCGGGTAAAGAATTTGTGATCTATCATGATGCTTCGTTAATTGGTTTGGGATGTGTTCTAATGCAAGAAGGAAAAGTTGTTGCTTATGCTTCGAGACAATTGAAGTCGTATGAAAAGAACTATCCGACACATGATCTTGAGTTAGCTGCAATTGTGTTTGCTCTAAAGATTTGGCGCCATTATTTGTTTGGTGAAAAATGTCACATTTATTCAGACCATTAGAGTTTGAAGTATTTAGTGACACAAAAAGATTTGAATCTGCGACAGAGAAGATGGTTAGAACTGCTCAAAGACTACAAACTTGTGATTGATTATCATCCGGGAAAAGCAAATGTTGTTGCTGATGCCTTAAGTCGAAAAACATTGTTTACTTTCAGTGCAATGAATGCTTATTTGATTCTGTCTAATGATGGTTTAGTTTTAGCTAAATTAAACGTAAGACCCTTGTTCTTACAACAGATTATCAAAGCTCAGAAGATTGATAATGAGATTTTGACAAAATGAGCTCAGTGCAATGTAGAGATTGATTCAGAATTCAGAGTTGATAAAGATAATTGTTTAAGATTCTGAGATCGAATTTGTATTCCTAGAAATCCAGAGTTAATTCAAATGATTCTAAGTGAAGCCCACGGTAGTCGGTTATCTGTGCATCTGGGTAGTACGAAAATGTTTAATGATCTAAAGCAGCATTATTGGTGGTCTGGAATGAAAAGAGATATCTCTGATTTTGTTTCTAAATGTTTGATCTGTAAGCAAGTCAAAGCTGAACATCAGGTGTTATTTGGATTATTAGAATCGATTATGATTCCAGAGTGGAAATGGGATCGAGTAACTATGGACTTTGTGCCGGGTTTGCCTCTGTCTCTAAGAAAGAAAGACACAATTTAGGTTGTAGTTGATCGATTGACGAAATTGGCTCATTTTATTCCAGTTCAATCTAATTATTCGCTTGATAAATTAGCTGAATTATACATTTTTGATATAGTGAGATTGTATGGTGTGCCATTATCTATAGTGTCAGATAGAGATTCGAGATTTACATCGAGATTTTGGAAGAAATTGCAAGATACTCTGGGTACTAAATTGCATTTTAGCATTGCTTATCATCTGCAAACAGATGGTCAATCCGAACTGATTATTCAGATACTTGAGGATATGTTGAGATGTTGCATTCTTGAGTTTGAAGGTACGTGAGAACAATATTTACCTTTGATTGAATTTGCTTATAATAACAGTTTTTAGTCGAACATCAAAATGGCACCATACGAAGCTTTATATGGTCGTAAATGTCGTACACCTTTGTATTGGACAGAGCTCAGCGAAAATAAGATTTATGGGGTTGATTTGATAAAAGAAACTGAACAGAAAATGAAAGTGATCCGAGATAGTTTGAAAGCAGCTTCCGATTGTCAGAAATCATATATAGATTTGAAAAGAAAAGACATTGAGTTTGAGATCGTCGACAAAGTGTTTTCGAAAGTGTCTCCGTGGAATAAAGTGATTCGGTTTGGTAGAAAAGGCAAGTTGAGTCCGAGGTTCATCGGGCCGTATGAAATCATTAAGCGAATTGGGCCGGTTGCTTATAGATTAAGGCTACCATTTGAGTTAGAAAAGATACATAATGTATTTCATGTGTCGATGCTTCGACGGTACAGATTTGATCCTTCGAATGTAATTCCTCCGTCTGAGATTGAAATTTAGTCTAATATGACTTACGAAGAAGAGTATATCTGAATTTTAGCTCGAGAGGTTAAAGAGTTACATAATAAGAAGATTCCATTAGTTAAAATGATATGGCATCGAAACGGTATTGAAGAGGCCACGTGGGAACCTGAAGATGCTATGAAACAACAATATCCAAATCTGTTTAACGGTAAGATTTTCGGGGATGAAAATCCCTAAGGGGGGAGAATTGTAACATTTCGGTTTTGACCCTAGTTGGAATAGTGGTTTTGGGACAACATATCAGAGTCAAAAAGTAATTTAATATTATTTTTTGTGCCTATGATAAGTGAATTGACATGTGTAAAAGTCTTGTGTGAAAATTTAACTGTTTGTGTGCTTAATTCGCAAAAAGGACCTAATCGCGTAAAAGGTAAAAGTTGTGTGCTAGTTGTTAGAGTGCTTATTTGAATTGGCTTTCTAAAGAAAAGGTCCTTATGTGATTATTTGACCATTGGAAGTTTGAATGGACATAAAAGGGCATGTGTTAGGTGAATTTATAATGATTTAATAAAGGTTATAATGGTCAAATGTTTAATAAATTAATATATGTTATAACAAAACATGAAAGTAGGCATTATACGCTTTGTTTGTGCCGAAAATTGAAGAACAAAAAGAAAAGATAAAGAGTTCTAGGGTTCGGCTAGTTGGAAGCTTGATTTAAGGTTCGTTTTTTATCCGTTTTTAACAAGTTTTACGTTTTTGTGATCGTTGTTAAGTGCTCTAGCTGGCCCATGCTTAAATTCATGAAATTGTTGATGATTTGGAAATGTGCCATGGGTGAATTCATGAACTTGATGATGTTATATGTTGTAATATGAAAGATTGATGTTGGGTTTACATGTGTTGTCTTTGAATTTTTGATGAAATTGAGTAATTTGGGCTAGATGGTAAAAATGTTATTTTTGAGGGACTAAAATGTGAAAATGTGAGGACTAGTTTGTAAAATGGCTCAAATATGTGTTTATGGATTGAATTGAATTAATTGGTGAATAAAAGGGTTAATTTTGAAAACATATTGATCAAAAAAGGAGGAATTCAAACTTAGACCGAGGAAAGTTGAAGGTTATCGAGTAGACAGTCCAAGTCGACAAATTTCAAGTATGAGGTAAGTTCATACTTAAAATATGATGTTAAGTAAGTTTTGATGCCTTTATTATACACGGGTTGTATATAATTGAATTGGATAATATGGTGATGAATCGGAAGCTTTGGCACTAAGTGTGCGATTTAAACTAGCTTTGGCACTAAGTGTGCGATTTAACTAGCTTCGGCTACTTGAGGCACTAAGTGTGCGATACCAACTTAATCTCGATTATTTGAGATGGCACTAACTGTGCGAAAATATTTAGCTTCGGCTAATCTTGTAGCACTAAGTGTGCAGATGACTAAAATATAAATAAGTTATGGAAAGTCTTATAACATGTAAAAAAATAAAGGTAAGTACGAAAGTGAACAAGTACAGAAAGATTCAGGTATGTATAATACCTAAGTGGTAGATGAAGTTATGTATGTGAATTTCATTGAGTTGATATGGTTTTACGGATTGAAATTGTGCAAATACTCATATGTTGTTATTTTATGTTCATATACTATTGATGATTTGAGTACGAGCTTACTAAGCTTTTGAAAGCTTACTTTGTGTGTGTGTTTTGAATTGTTTTGTAGATATCAAAGATACCAAGCTCGGGGATCGTCAAGTATCGTCGCCACACTATCGAACCTCATTTTGGTATTTTTGGAAATGTATATATTTGAAGTATGGCATGTATAGGCTAGTAGTTGTGGAGTATATTTTGTGATGTATATATTTTGCCATGTGATTTGGCTAATTTGTGTTTGAACTTATGGTTGTGAAAGGCTTATGATATGTGATGTTAAATTGCAATTGTGGCATGTTTTAGTTGGAGAATAGAGAAGGTAAGTATGGTGAGTTCAAGGTATAAGAATGAATGATGTTTTTGATATAATATTACATTATGTCTTAGTATAAATTGTTAAGGTTTATAAGTATGTAAATGGTTGATAATATTATAGTATGAATAATATGTGTTTTAGCATGAGAAAATGGTTGATTGAGTTGTACATATATGCTTGAATCCTTGTTTGTAGGTTGACCCATAATGGGGTGGCAAGTTGGCTTAAACCAAGCCTGCATTGTGCCACACGGCCATAGCACACGGGTGTGTGACCTTAACATAATAGAAAAATTTTCTAAGTGTTGAAATTTGTGAATGTGTTCGGTTTAGTCCCGACCTCTTCCTAATGCTTGTTTCAGGTCTCGTTGACCTAAGAAAGGGACCTTATGTTGATGTTTGACTATGATGCTATGATGTTTGTGAAATGAATGCGAAGTGTTCTGATATGTCCGGTAATGCCTTGTAACTCTAGTCCAATGATGGATACGGGTTAGGGGTGTTACAAATATCGAAGATACTACTTCCGGTAAACCATTCAGATTATTAGACCCAATCCGATTAATCTCATCATTTTGGCATCTCAAATCAATAGTCTTTCAATTACAGTTTACAGTAGCATTGTATAAAGTCAGCCAATCTATACTCAGAATTATATCTAATCGTCGAATGGTAACAGCATCAAATTAGCCAGGAAACAAAAATCTCAAATCATTAAAGGACAATTCTTACATACCTTGTCAACCAGAACACACTGGTCCAAGGGTTTGACACTCTAATCACAACCTCAATAGACTCAACAAGCAAAGTCTTACTGAATACTAAAGCCTCACATACATAAGAATGAGTCAAATCAGAATCAATCAATATAACAACACTAATATCATAGAGAGTGAATATACTATACTCGTGATAATATCTGAGGATGAAGCCTCCTCACGTGTGCGTATAGCATAAGCTTCGGTAGGTGCACGAGCTTCAGATCGAGCTGTTGTGTGTTTAATTCTTTTTTGATTGTTATTCACATTACCAATATGTCTGGGTGATCTGCCTCGAGCTGACATGTTTCTTGGTCTCACATTCTGTATGGTGTTTTGTTCAGTTAACTCAGGGCATTCACGAATGAGATGATCCATCGATCCACATTTAAAACAAGCCCGATTAAGCAATCTACAACTATCGGATGTCATTTACCATAATGTCCACACTCAGATCAATTTGAATGAACATTACCAACACTAGTAATCGAAATGGCTCGTGAACTCACATGTGGTCTGCCTTGATCACGTCTAGAAAAACTCACAGTATTCTTTGATTGGCTAAAATCATCTCTACATTTCTTCAATGCTGACTGGAATGTCTTACTCGATGATCCCTTATAGGAATCTCTGGTTGAAAAATCAGTTTTTCTTTTCTTTTCTTTTCTTTTCGTATAGCTTGGGAAGTTACAGAAGCTTGAGGGGGTAGAGCTTGTTGAGTAACCGAATTCGTTCGAACGAATTCCGTAAACTATCCATTCATTAATTGGAAAAAGGTTTGCTTAGCCTCTCCCTCTATATTACTCAAAACCAGCCTTAAATCAGCCGTCGCTACCCCCTAAGTAAGAGCGGGCACATTATCTTCTACGGCATCCGTTATGGCTCGTTTGGGATCCATTTACTATACAACAACACATTTTAAAATGTCAGATGTCATTATACTATCACAATATATAATATGGCATGTATAGCTAGGCTTACACACGCTACGTTAGTCCTAGAATCGACTAAACAGTAGCTCTGATACCATTAAAATGAAACACCCCAAACCCATATCCGTCGCCGAATTAGGGTTACAAGGTATCACCGTTCAAAGCACAAATCCAAACATTCACATGAGTACACTTATATAAACTTTTAAGAACAATTATTTAACATCAATAGTTGTAGCAAATACTAACGAAACATAATAAAATATACTTTTAATTCATACTTATAAAAATATGCAGTCATTCAAACTTTATTACACTTTAATGGCACATAATAATCTATATACAAATGAAATATATGAAATCTATTACATATCATATGTATATATAGCCACATCACTCACAAGAAGCAAAAATAAAATATAATATATATCAATGTACCCATACGCAAATTGACTTAATGCTTTTACAGTTTGATGAGTTCGATGTAATTCTTGGAATGGATTGGTTGACTCTACATAATGTCATAGTAAATTGTAGACGAAAGATTATTGAATTGAAATGTCAAAATAATGAAATTCTTCAGATTGAATCGGATCAGTCGGGTGAGTTGCCTATTGTGGTTTCGTCAATGTCAGCTCAGATGTATGTGAGAAAGGGTTGTGAAGCTTATCTTGCATATTTACTGAACACAAAAGTGTCAGAATTGAAGATCGAATCTGTGTCGGTAGTTTGTGAATACCTGGATGTGTTTTCGAAAGAATTGTATGGATTACCACCTATCAAAGAGGTTAAGTTCACTATTGATTTAGTACCGGGAACATCACCGATATCGAGAGCTCTGTATAGAATGGCTCTAACCAAATTAAAAGAGTTGAAGTCTCAGTTGCAAGATTTGATAGATAAGGGTTTTGCAAGATCGAGTTTTTCACCCTGAGGTGTACCAGTGTTATTCGTCAAGAAGAAAACAGATCCATGAGACTTTGTATTGATTATCGTCAGCTTAACATTGTTACAGTAAATAACAAGTATCCTTTACCGAGAATTGATGACTTGTTTGATCAGTTGAAAGGGGCAATAGTGTTCTCGAAGATAGACTTGAGATCAGGCTATTATCAGTTGAGAGTTAAAGAATTGGATGTACCAAAGACTTCATTCAGAATAAGGTACGGGAATTATGAATTTCCTGTTATGCCGTTTGGATTAACAAATGCTCCTGCAGTTTTTATAGACCTGATGAACCAAATCTTCCGATCGTATTTAGATAAATTTGTGGTTGTTTTTATTGATGACATTTTGATTTATTTCCGAGATTAGTCTGAGCATGCCGAACATTTAAGAATTGTATTACAGACTTTGAGAGATAAGATATTGTTTGCTAAATTCAGCAAAAGTGAGATTTGGCTCCGATAAGTTGGATTTTTGGGACACATTGTGTAACGCCCTAAATTTGGGCCTAGAAGTATTAGGTCTTGAGCATTGGAACAGTTAGGAGGTTGTTCATAAATGTTTAGTTATGCAAGAAAGTGACACACTTGTATGTCTGCTTTAGTGGTTATGTGTTTTGGGAAGTGTCCGAGAACTCTTGGGTTCAAGCCTTGGCTTGTGCAAAAATTTTGTTTCTTACTGGAATACCCTATCTCTAGTCAGCAGGCTTCTTAAATAATTGTGGGTATTTTATGAAAGAAAGGGCTTGCTGGTCTAGGGGTAAGTGGCGTGTTATCTATGGCAGAGGACTGAGGTTCGAATCCTCGGAGTTGAGTGTTTTATTTTGCTCTTGTGCCATGAGAGAGTTGTGGGTTGACCGAAACACTAAAGTGGTTGAAGGGAATTCAAATTGGACGGTTGAGAGATTGAAGGAGTGATTTGAGGAGGGATTTTAGGAGAAAATCAAAGGGATTTGAAGTGGAGGGAGTGTTGGTTCTGAATTGGGATTGTAGGTACTCAAGGCAATCGGTTTTGGGGTTGGCATTTTACCTTTTCATTTTTGGTGGCTGTCAACTTTTGTTTCTTTTCTTTCTTTAGGTGCCGAATCTGTGTTTCAAGTTTTGGGCTGCTCATTCTTCGGTTTGTTGCATTTTCCTATGTGAGGCCGATTAGTGCATCTCGGGTACCTTTCATTTTTGGTCTGTCTCTGCTTACTCTTTCACAATGCCCTATTGACTGATTATCTCTCCTTCCCCTTTCTTTACCTTATTTTTTTTTGGCTGAATATGTTCCTTCTCATCTTTTCTCTGCATCTCTCTCAAATCGGGTATGCTTTAGGCCAAATACCTTTCTCCCCATTTTTCTATCAACTTTTCCCTATTCTTGCATTTTGGGTACTTTTACTGAATATCTTCTCTTTGGCTAAATATTTCATCTTTCTTCCTCCTGTTCTTGAAGTTTCGACATTGTCATTTGATCAGATAATTTGAGTGGTTGTTTACTCTGATTGCTCTCTTTCATTTTCTTTTCCTCTCTACTGTAATAACATTTCCATCTAACATCTCCCTTTCTCTACCAATTACTGGTAGGGGTACGACTGTTCCATCCTGTGCCTCGGTTTCATTGTGTGCTTTTGGGGTGGAGGCCAATTGCATCTGTCTCTTATTCTTAGATTACGCTTTCGGTAAGTGTTATGCGGTTAGTACAATCTTTTGGTTTGATCAATATATGATTTATATTGTTAAGTCTTGGTTGGATTGTAGGATACTTCTAAAAGGGGTTGAACCAGTCTTTTGCAACGGATTAAGGGAGTGATCCTCAGTTGATCGTCCAAGGCAAGTGATTAGAAACCATTTTAATAAGTGTTATAGTAAAGGATTGTTTAATCCTATTGTTAAAGGGACTAATGGTGTATTGTGTTTGGATCTAGGGTTGGAGTGCTTGTGGTCATTTTACACACTCTCACATCAAGGTGTGTAATCACACTGCCACAATATTAAATCGGCAAAAGCCGAAATAGGTGACCGGCGACGCTACACGAGTGTGCTCTCGCTTGTGTGGTAATCCGAACGCATAGGCATAAGCGTTTGATCGTAGAGGCCACCATGAGTGATTTCATGGGCTCAGGCTGTTTTGGGCCGAAATGAGTCATGTGGGCCCCACACGAGTAAACCATACAGACGTGTGGAGAATATTGGGCCAGGCTGTGTAATCCATATGGCCAAGGCCATTTCTGGGCTATGTGCGCCACACGGGAGTGGGCCCGCAATATGGGCCTTAGGCCCATTTCCACTGTTTGACTGTTAAGGTTGCACGGGTCACCCGAGACGACTGTGGACCTTCTGTTGGGTCGGTAAGTTTAGCTAGACCCTTTGATTGATCAAAATGACTATTTTGCCCTTATGTGGTAAAATGATTGTTTTGCCCTTATGTGGTAACATGACTGTTTTGCCCTTATATTGTAAAATAATTGTTTTGCTTTTATGTGGTAAAATGATTGTTTTTCCCTTATGTGGTAAAATGACTGTTTTGCCTTTATGTGGTAAAATGATTGAAAAGCCCCTACATGGTAAATTTACTGTTTTTATTTTAGCATGCTATTGTAACTATATTGAATACATGTATAATATTATGACATGTTGCATGATGCATTGCATGGGGATGGGTTTTTATATGATTGGAGGAAGTGTACTGTACTGGCAGCTCTGCTACAAATCACTGATGGCTCTAAGCCTATTATACTGGCAACTCTCATCAAAATATTGTTTAGTCAGAACTAGGTACTACTTGGAGTGTAGGGATGGGTGGGTTGATTATATCCCCATATAGAGTGTAGGGTTGGACAGAGATGGAGTGTAGAGGTTGGATGGATAGGACTTGCATACTGCTTAAACTGTTACTGCACTGATTACTATTACTGCAATGGGTCAAGGCCCAAACACATGACTTTTTCTGTATTATGATGGGCTAAAGCCCAAACTGATATTGTCACTGTTGCTAAAAAGGGCTTAGGCCCAGACTGTGCTTGTTTTTTGATTGTTGCTTATATGGGATTACACACTAAGTTTTCGTAAACTCACCCATCTGTTTATCTGTACAAGTAATCCCCAGGATTAAGCGCTGCGAGGGACTCAAAGGCGGCCACACAACTGCATTTACTATCATATTGGCTTAATTTTTATAAGTAATTTTAATTTGGGTAATTTTATTGTAATAAAGCCTCTTTGGATTTTATTTTGGGATTTTTAATTGCTTTGATTTATAACTACTAGTAGTAGGAAATGACGCGGGTTTTCAAATAGATAAATATTTTTCCCAAAACATCACGTTTATGTGACATTTTATAAGCTTCCACAATAAACAATGTTTTAACAAGTAATAACAATTTTATTATGATTAGCATTTTGCTAAATGACTTGAGTTTTAAACTAAACGAACCTCTATAAGAACACACAAATAGGATAAGTTGAGAATGGGTTTTACAATATCATACTTTGCGAAAAACACTTCAATGTGACATCACTAGATTCAACTATAACGTCCAGGCTGGGTTTGGGGTGTTACACATTGTTTCAGTGGAAGGTATACGGGTTGATCCGAGTAAGATTTCGGTAGTTGTTGATTGGAAACCACCGAGAAGTGTATCCGAAGTTAGAATCTTTTTGGGTTTGGCTAGATTTTATCTATGTTTTGTTAAGGGATTTTTGATGATTGCTACACCTATGACCAGATTGTTGCAAAAAGATGTAAGATTCGATTGGTCTGAGAAATGTCAAAAGAGTTTTGAACAGTTCAAAGCATTGTTGACTGAGGCACTGATATTAGTACAACCTGAGTTGGGGAAAAAGTTTGTGATTTTCAGTGACATGTCCTTGAACAGTCTTGGTTGTGTGGTGATGTAAGAAGGTAAAGTGATAGTTTATGCCTCGAGACAGTTGAAACCGCACGAAAAGAATTATCCAACGCACAACTTGGAATTGGCTGCTGTTGTGTTCACTTTAAAAATTTGGAGACACCACTTATTTGGTGAGAAGTGTCACATCCTTACTGATCACAAGAGTTTAAAGTATTTAATGACTCAAAAATATTTGAATTTGCGACAACAGAGATGGCTCGAATTGTTGAAAGATTATGAATTAGTGATCGACTATCACCCGGGGAAAGTGAACATAGTTGTAGACGCTTTAAGTAGAAAGGCTTTGTTTACTTTGAGGGTGATGAATACGTTGTTAACTTTATCTGATGATGGATCGATTCTGGCTGAGTTGAAAGCTAGACCGGTATTTCTTCAGCAAGTTTGCGAAGCTCAAAAAGATGATAATGTGTTGCAAGCTAAAAGAGTTTAATGCAAATTGAATAGTGATTCAGAATATCAGATTGGATTCGATGATTGTTTAAGGTTCTGAGGTAGGATTTGTGTACCGAGAGGTTTTCAATTAATTTAGAAAATTCTTCATGAGGCACATAATGGTTGTTTATATGTTCATCCTGGAAGTACAACGTTGCATAATGATTTGAAGAAAGTGTATTGGTGGTCAGGCATGAAATGGGACATTTTAGAGTTTGTAACAAGATGTTTTATTTGTCAAAAAGTGAAAGCCAAACATCAAGTGCCTTCGGGTTTACTTCAGCTTGTGACTATACCCATGTGGAAATGGGATAGAGTTACGATGGATTTTGTATCGAAGTTACCTCTGACTCCGAAGAAGAAAGATGCGGTTTAGGTCGTTGTTGATAGATTAACAAAATCGGCTCATTTCATTCCGGTACATACCGGTCATTCACTTGAGAAACTAGTTGAACTGTACATTGCTGAAATTGTTAGATTGCACGGAGTGCTTAATTCTATTATTTCAGATAGAGATCTGAGGTTTACATCGCGATTTTGGAAGAAATTGCAAGAAGCTTTGAGTACAAAGTTGAATTTTAGTACTGCATTTGTAACACCCCTTACTCGTATCTGACATCGGGACAGGGTGCGAGGCATTACTGGAATTAAACATAAACATTCATACAAAACCTAGCCATAAAATTTCGTCCAAATTTAAAACTTTTCAATCATATGCAAATTGTCCCTTATAAGGGCCTACAATGCCCAAAACATACATGAGGAGTAGTTCAGGACTAAATTGAAAACTTTCAGAACCTTTTCAAAATTTAGAAAATTTTCTTGTTTTGGAGAGTCACACGCCCGTGTGGCTTGGGACATGGCAGTGGCCTCAACCCGTGTAACTCTCTGTTTATGACAGCATCAGCAAAATGAGGTCACACGGCCAAGTCACATGCCCATGTGCTTAGGTCGTGTGGTGAATTAAATTCCAAAAAATCAACTGCAGACTTCACACATTTTGGGCACACGCCCATGTCCTGAGGCTGTGTCCTCCACACGACTGAGACACACGGCCATGTCTCTGCCCATGTGTTTACTATTGGGCATTCTATTTTTCATTAATTAGGGTGCAGGGGACACACGCCCGGATCACACGCCTATGGGGCAGATCGTGTGTCACACACGGCCTAGACACATGCCCGCGTGTCTAACAATATGGACAGTTTCTAGGCTATTTTCCAATCCATTTGCCACCTTTAAGCACTCACACACTTAAACCCACTTCATGACATACAACATGACACTTTTATCATATGAAGCATAGACATTTTATGTTTTTAATAAGTCAACATATAACATTTTCAAGTTAGTAGGTTTACCCAAGGTATTCCACACCAATTTCATGAATAATCATCTTTACAATCCTATTTCCAAGTTATACATTTTTACCACATTTATTGCCATACACATTAACCATATTTCATCCATTAAACATATATGCCATCCATCACACTCATTATCATAAACAATCACAAGCCACATCAAACATCCATCAAGCGACCACAACAAGCATAAACACAGTTGCATGCATGTATAATTGATTAGGGTTACAACCCAAATAATCAATATGAGCCACCTCTCATGGCCATATACAAAATGAATCAAGATATTATCATGAGCCAAAACTTTTGGCTAATCAATATGACACATAACAAAAAGACCAAGTCCCTATACATGCCATATTCAAAATGTTGAATCTAACTATACCAAATTTTCCAATTGGTAGTGTGATCAAAAACTCTGACGTCCTCTGATCCTCGAGCTAGCTTGGCGACATTATAAGAAAAGGGAAAGGAAAGGGGGTAAGCTTTAAAGCTTAGTAAGTTCACATGCAAATAGAATGCAATTTAAACAAGCATTAATCATACATTTAACTTAATGAACATAAACTTGCATTTTATTATCAAATCAGGTACACGTATTCTTCATATATATTTATATATTCTTACCACAAGCTCATCACATCCCATGACGTTCTCATGAGTTCGATATATATACCTATGCCCACTTGCACAAAACAACTTACTTTCTCGTCTTTGACATATTCATAAAGATTACCCATTGAACACTTGGAATACCATTGGATACATCGAAATCTCGCACCTAAGTGCCCCATATGTAGTCAATGCTACCTCATATCACATAGCACATGTTGCTCGCATTCGGGCTACTCACGGGTTTGCTCGCTCGAGCTGTCGGTCAGGATGTAGCTATATGGGCTGCTCACACAAGCTGTCAGGTATCCTCAACACATGCTGGACTACCCTGCCATCGGTAGAACATACAAGACTAGTACCCGGAACCCCATAACATGTGTCACGTATATCATGAACTCAGACCATAACTCATGAGCTCAGATCACATAGTTCCTAGTGACATGTCACTTATATCCTAAACTATTCCTAAGGTTCAAATGGGATTCTTCGATACCATATTTCCGTCGAACTTGCTCGTAATGTCGATTTCAATGTACATAGTATCCATTATTTTCTCACGGAATAATCAAGGCATACTCATAATAGCAATAAAGCATTTAAATTTACAAAATAACAAAGCATTGAACTTAATACATATTGCATTATTCACATATGAACTTACCTCGGTACAAAATGGTAGAAACGAGCCTAATCCTCGTAAAACTTGTTTTCCCTCGATCAAGACTCGAATCATGTTTTTCTTGATCTATAATGCCAAATTTAACTTATTTAATACATAATTGTTCAAATAGACCTATAACAAATACTTTGGTGAAATTACCTTTTTACCCTTAACTTTTTACTTATTTACACTTTAGCCCTAGGCTCGTAAAATGAAATGTATACATATTCTTGGTTACCTAAGCCTAGCCAATTCATATTCTAACACACATCAGCCCACATTTCTCATTAAATCATATTTCTACTACTCATTTCTACATATTTTACAAATAAGTCCTTTTTGGGTGTTTTCAATAAAAATCACTTAGTAAAAGATGTTCATCACACATCAAGCTTTTAGATTCTTCCATTAAACACCAAAATACAAACATGTCCCACATGGGTCAAATTTCATACATGAACCCTATGGGTCAAATTTCATACATGAACCCTATCTCGAAATATGGCTAGAAATGGATAGATCATGCTTCAAGGATCTCAAAAATGTAAAGAATACAAAAAAAGGGGCTTGGGAGCACTTACAATCAAGCTTGAAATGTTGAAAACCCTAGCTATGAAGAGCATGAAATTTTCAGCTAGCACTTGGAGAAGATGAGCAAATTTTGATTTATTTTTCCCTTTTTATTCTTTTATTAGCCAAATGACTAAAATGCCCTTTAAGCTTTTCTTTAAAATTTTTCCTACTCATGCCCATTTTTGTCCAAAATTATAGAAATTAGTCAAATTTCTATTTAAGACCTTCTAATTTATAATCTAATGCAATTTCATGCTTGAAGCTTCTAGAACACATATTTTGTAACTTATTCAGTTTAGTCCCTAACTTCAAATTGGGCACTTTAGGCATAAAATTTATTCATGAAAATTTCACACAAACATGAAATCATATCATGGACCACTAAATAATCATAAAATAATTATTTCTATTTTAGATTTGTGGTCTCAAAACCACAGTTTTGACTAGACCCTAATTCGGGATGTTAGAGCATTTCATCTGCAAATTGATAGTCAATCTGAGAGAGTGATTCAAAATCTCAAAGATATGCTTTGCTGTTGTGTTTTAGAGTTTGAAGGTAGTTAGGAGAGATATCTACCGTTGATCAAATTTGCTTATAATAATAGTTTTCAACCGTGTATAAAGATGGCATTGTATGAAGCATTGTATGGTAGCAAATGCCAAACCCCACTATATTGGATTGAGCTTAATGTCAAACGAATACATGGGGTTGATTTGGTTAGAGAAATGGAGGAGAAAGTGAAAGTAATTCGTGATTGCTTTAAAGCATCTTCGGATCGACAAAAATCGTACACGGATTTGAAACAGAAGGATATCGAATTTCATGTTGGTCATAAAGTGTTTCTGAAAGTGTCTCCGTGGAAGAAAATCCTTAGATTTGGTCACAAAGGAAAGTTGAGTCCACGTTTCATTGGGCCATATGAGATTATTGAAAGAATAGGGCTAGTGGCATATCGGCTAGCTTTGCTTTCAAAATTAGAGAGGATCCACAACGTGTTTCATGTATCGATGTTGCCATGATACTGATATGATCCTTTGCATGTAATTTCCCCAATAGAGGTTGAGATCGACTCGATATGACATACGATGAAGAGCCGATCAAAGTGTTAGCTTAAGAGGTTAAACAATTGAGAAATAAAAGCATAACTCTAGTGAAAGTTTTGGGGCAACGGCACCGAGTCGAAAAGGATACGTGGGAACCCGAGGAATCTATAAGAAAACTATACCCTAACCTCTTTTTCGGTAAGATTTTTGAGGACGAAAATCCTTAAGGGGGAGAGTTGTAACATCCCGTTTTTGGATCAAATCAGAACAGTGGTTTTAGGACCACAAATTTGAAGTAGAAATATTTATTTTATTATTTCCTGAAGGTCTACAGCATGATAGAATAAATGTGTTAAAATTTCATTAGGAAATTTTATCAATTGAGTGCTCAATTTGACTAGAAGGACTAAATTGCAATAGGTACAAATTTTTAGTTCTATAAGTTAAAGGTGTCTAATTGCTATGAAATTGTAAATTGGAGGTCCTTAAATGATAATTAGACCATTATACTTTAGGATGGACAAAAATGGACATGGTTAGGAGAAATTTTAAAGTTTTGCATTAAGGGTATTTTAGTAATTTGGTAAATAAAGGCAAAATCAACAAATAAAAGTGTCCGTCTTCTTCAATTTAGTCCCCCATAGCCGAAAATTTCAAAGCAAGACATAGCTAGGGTTTGGCCAAGCTTTCAAGCTCGATTGTAAGTCCGTTCTTGTCCCATTTTTAATGATTTTACCATTTTGAGATCGTTGTAACTTGATTTAGCTATTTCAAGGACTAATTTGAAGGAAAATTAAAGTCTAAAATTTTACCCATATTGAATATGTTTGTATTTTGATGTTTGATGGTAGAAAATGCATGTTCGTTGTTAGTTAAACAACGTTTGTAAAGTGATTTTTGATAAAAAAAGTTAAATAGGGACTTATTTGTTAAAGTCTATAAAATGTGTATAAAAGTGTGAAGAAATGAAAAATGTGAGCTATTATGAGTACAAATAATATTTGGCTAGGCTTGGGTTGTGATGAAATTGAAAGAAATTCATTTTATGAGCCTAGGGACTAAATTGTAAAATGTTGAAAAGTTAGGGGCACAAATGTAAATTTTTCCATAATGTGTTTTTGGGCTGATTTGAATAATTTGATGATTAAATCAGTTAAATGTGGAATTATAGATCAAGAAAAATGAAGTTCGGGTCTAAATTGGGGGAAAAATAAAGTAATTGACGAATAGATCCCTTTGGCCGTTTTTGTAACAGAGGTAAGTTTGTATGTTAAATAAGCTTTATTATAATTGTATTTTAAATGCTTTAATACTTCATGAATTATGTAAATGACTCTACGGACACGTTCGATGACGTTTTGGCAAGCGATAAATCCCAATTGAACCTTAGTAATAGATTAGGATACAAGTGACATGTCAGTCGGGTTTTATGTTATGTGATCCAGGTGCTGGTCCTGCACGTCCTACCGGTGGCTGAGTATATGAGCATATGTTGCAGTTACTTGACAGTTTGTGTGAGTAGCACCGAGTAGCTACGTCTTGACTGACAGCTTGTGTGAGTAGGCCCGTTAATGGCTCGAGAACGAGTATATATGTGTTATGAGATAGAGGTAGCTATGGCTACATATGTGGCACCTTGTGTGCAAGGTTTTCCCGAGTATGCGATATTATTATTCCGAGTGGTTCATTGGGTATAACAATGATGAGACTAGGTATGAAGTTATTGCAAGATGGTACAGGTATGTACTTAAAGCTTGTGATTATTAATTCGTGAAATGACGATTTCAAGGTAAGTTGTGATGGAAGTGAATTATGATCATGAGATTTTGGTAAATTAAATTATCTTAAGTTATATTACTTGCATGTTAATGTATGGTAAGGTTTGGTTATTTCTTTCATACGAGGTTATTAAGCTATATAGCTTACTCCGTTTTATTTTCCATGTTTTATAGTGTCACCAAGCTAGCTCGGGTTGGAGATTATCAGAATTTGCATCACACTATCAAACTGTTATTTTGGGTACCGATGATTTTAAACATTTGAAAATATGGCAAGTATAGGGACTTAGTCATTTTGTTATATGTGTCGTTATGAATTTGGCCAAATGGATTGGCTTGTAATTGTCAAGGGCTTGATGTGGTATTTGGCCATGTAACTTGGCTCATTTTGGTTGAATTGGTTGTAAACATACATATATATATGCATGCATGTGCAATGATCTCTTGCGTGATGTGGTTTATAAATGCTTGGTATGATTTGGTTTGGCAAAATATGATGTAAATATGTTGAGTGTGGATAATGAAATGACATGATTTGGCCTTGTTTGTGGATGTCTTGGTTGCCTAAATATGCCATGGTTTATGCCAATAAGATTGTGGGTGTTTATGTTCAAATGAGGGTGACAAATGGCTTGGTAATTAGCCTTTATTTTGTCCACACGGGTAGACGTGTGTCCCCTACACCTTAATTTTAAGAAACAGAATGCTCAGAATTGAGCACATAGGCAGAGACACAGGCGTGTGTCTTAGCCGTGTGAGGGACATGGCCTCAAGCACGGGCGTGTGTCTCGACTGTGTGAAGTCTGTACCTATTTTATGAAAATTGAATTAACCACATGGCCTAGCACACAGGCGTGTGACTTCAATTTGTTCATGTTTTACAAAACAGAGAGTTACACAGGTTAGGGACACGAGCGTGTATGACCACACGGCCTGCCCACATAGGCATGTCCTAAACCACACGGGCGTGTGGCCCTGTACATGAAATTTTTTTTCTAAGTTTTGTAAAAATTTCCTAAGTGTTCGGTTTAGTCCCGAACCACTTCCAAAGCATGTTTTGGGCCTTGTAGGCTCTTAAGGACTTTATGATTGAGTACAAATCGTTTTTAATTTGTTGGAATTTATGACCTGGAATTGTATGCTTGCTTGCAATGTAAGTCTAGTAATGTCTCATATCCTGTTCCGGCATTGAATACAGGTAATGGGTGTTACAAGATGATAATGTTTCAAAGATAAAATTTAAAATTAAATCTAAACAATATCATAAGAATCCTAAAAATAAAATTCAAATTTAAATAAAGTCTTATGCTCATAAATCTCTTTTTTGAATTTTTGCCCCAAGTCTTTCACACTTTATATTTTCGGTACCATTTCTTCCCTATTTCATACACTAACCTATTGTCTTTAAATTCATGCTTTTTACCCCTAAATTTCCTTTTTCCTTCAATTTAGTCCCTACAAGAAAAAAACCATAAACAACCCAAATTAGTAGGATCGTACTCAAAATAGATATGTAATTAACACATAAAGTATGTCATTTTTAGAGTATTATCAGCTTCATTTATCCCTTACGACTCTAATGTGCCAATATGTCTTGTCATATATGTAATATATGTAATTTAAATTAAATTTTAATTAAGCATGATTTATTATTAAGTTTATATATGACATTGATTATTACAAAATATATTGTTATTATAAAATAAATTTCTATTGTTAAAAAGAAATTGCACTATAATATTTTAGAACAAATATATTTATGTCATGTTTATTTTACAAAGAACAATGTAAAATATAAATTTATAAATATAAAATAAATTTAATTAAGCAATTAAAAAATAAGAAAATCTTAAATGTATGTTTGTTTCATTGAAAACAACTTTTATGAAATATTTTTAGGAAATTGGCCAAATAACAAAAATATTTTACATAGATTCATCCAAACATCAAAAAGTATTAACTTTTTCAAAAATAAATTTTTGGAAGCTATTTTCAGTGAAACAAACGAAGTATAACTTTTTAAGCCTTTTAGGACCAATGTCCTATTTGTAAAATACAAACCACGTAGAATTGTATTTATATATAGATAATTATTCTATAAATTTGTGAATTTGTTAATTATTCTTTTTAGATATTTGTTCAGTTGCAATTAGATGCAATTATTTTTTGTGAAAAAAAGAGATGACCACCAACAAAATGTTCAAGCAGTTCAGAATTTTCTTATGTTAGTGGGACATTGCTCAAAGAGTAATCCATCATAAATTAACAAGTACAAGCCACAATTTAAGTTCAACTCACTTATCAAGTTGCAACCTCATTCCTATACTTTAATCTAGATGTAACACCCCTTACCCGTATCCAAGGCTGGAATAGGGTACGAGGCATTACCAGACTTAACTATACACATAGACGAAAACCGGACCATAAAATTTCATTTAATTCAAAACTTTTCGAACACATGCATAGACTGATATTTAAAGACATATAACGTGGCATAAATGAGCACTTACACATCCATAATCATTCAATAACATGTCATTCAATTTAAACATATTTGCTTACCATCCTGTATATAATATACATTCTTACATTAACTAGAACTAGACATGCTAAATCTTATTCTCATTTTATACCATCATAATGTTGTTACCAATTTGTCCATTAAACATCCATATTCAAAGCAACATTACTCATTTCCATTTAATTCGTGATCCACTAGCCTGCATTTAACTTACCTGATGTATTACCAATCATGCATAACAAACAAAGTTAACTATATCATCACATCAAAACAGAGGACATGGCATGATTATTTAAACTTATAAACCATAATGGATAATGACCACATCTCATGATCATATACGATAACTCAATGCAGACTAATACGTATGGTCAAAGTCATAATAATAATACATATCACAAACCAACTTCCTATACATGCCACTCACTTGATATTTCTAATATTTGAATTAATTCTCCCAAAAATGATAGTTTGATAGTGTGATTTTGCCTCCGACGATCTCCAACCCTGAGCCGACCTGCCAATACTAAAGAAATGGAGAGGATGGGTAAGCTTTACGCTTAGTAAGTCCATATGAAATTAATAAGCAATTACTAACATGCTTTTCAGGATAAAACACTATAATTGTACAATTACACATATTCAGGTTAAGCTATTTTATCAAGTTACAGTTACTAAATCATTCATATCTGAAGCTACAAAACTCCAAATTTAGTTTTGTTAATTTTCATTGAAACTAGGCTCATATACCTTTCTCCTATAAAATTTCCAGAATTTTTAGTTTAGCCAATTAGTACAGTTTATTCATTAAAGTTTCCCCTGTTTCGCTGTCCAACAGTTTTGACCTCTCTTCACTAAAAATTATTTATCTCATATTTCAGAACTAGGATAATGTTCCCGTCAATTCATCCTGAAATTAGACTCATTGAGGATTATATTAATATAAATTATAACTAATAATTGTTTTTTTTTACAATTTTTAACGATTTTTCCAAGTGAGAACAGGGGATCTCGAATTCATTCTAACACTGTCTCACAAAAATTAGAATATCACATAATATAGAACTCTTTTGCTCCCCTTGTTTTTTTATATGAAATAGACTCATTAGTCCTTAATTACATAATATTTTTGAAATTTAATTCAACTTACACAATTTTTGGTGAATTTTCAAAGTCACGCAACTGCTACTGTCCAACACTGTTTTACTACTACAATTCATCTTACATAATTTCACTTAATCCATTTTGTCTTATCGAAGTTCACTCAAATATCGAGCACATTGCTCATAATTTTGATAAACATATACCTGCACTTATTCATCATATAATCATGTTCACATGTATTTTTACTTAATCGATTTTCCCGTTGAACTCTTCGGAATAATAATTGATACTCAGTTGCCTGCACATATTTTCACACTTGTAGACAAGGTTATTTGGTACGCATAGTAGCCTGCATTTAGTACTACACATGCGACCAATTATCCAGTACACGTAGTAGCCTGCACTTAGTACTACACACGTGATCGAAGTTATCGGGTACACATAGTAGCATGCACTTAGTACTACACACGTGACCTCACAATAGATCATTCGTATCGTTTCTATTTCGAAGGCTCAACCGGGAAATTCCTCACTTTCCAACATGTTACAAATTTATTCATAGTCCTTTTTCAATTTGTAATTTACAACAAATAATCATTCTATAAGCAGCCACATTTCATACGATAACAAAATATAATAAAATAAAAAGAATCGATAAATTATTTACGTATAAACTTGTCAAAATCTCATCAGGTACAACCGAGTAGCAATTCATACAACCCATGTACTAGTAATTTAACATTCAATTCATGTAACAATAATTTGCCATTCAATTTCACATGACACAACAAGCATCACATTTTCCATATCATATACACCATCCATCAACTTCTCCTAAACATATTAAATCATACAATTTATGCCATAACAATAGAAAATTACAATTCAAGTATGGTATTGCATTATTATTAACACACAAACTTACCTCGTACACGAAAATGGCCATTTTTACCATTTTGTCCACAACTTGGTATTTTGTCGATTTTAGCCCGAATTTCAATTTTCCTTGCTCTATCATTACAAATATAGCCCAATTAGGACTCACATTATTAAAATTGACCCAAAATCATATTTTGAGAAAATTACAATTTTGCCCCTAAACTTTGGCAAAATTACATTTTTCCCCTAGGCTCGTACATTAAACTTCATTCTATTTTCTTATGCTTTATGACATGCTGATCATTTTCCCCTTCTATAGCAACATCAAATTCACGCTCTAACATGTACTTATGAACATTAGGTATTTTTACCGATTATGTCGTTTTACTCGTTTTCACGTAAAATCGCTTAGTAAAAGTTGTTTAACACAATCTCAAGATTCATATATAAAACATCAAAATAAACACATTTCACCTATGGGTATTTTTCCAAATATAAACCTTAGGTTAAATTATTGTTAGAATAAGCTTAACCAAGTTACCGAGATTTCAAAAATGTAAAGAACTTTAAAAACAGGGCTAAAGAGCACTTACAATTGAGCTTGGGAGTTTGAACAAACCTTAACCATGGTTGCTGCTGGTAGAAATGGTTGAATGAAGAAGATGATAGCTAATTTGGCTTATTTTCCTTTTTAATTCTTTTAATTATTAGTTTACCAAAATACCTCTAACTTAAAAATATTTTATTACACCCATTTCATGTCTATTTTTGTCCAGAAATTAACCAATGGTCTAATTACCTTTTAAGGACCCTCAATTTAAAATTTCATAACAATTGGACACCTCTAGCATGTTGAACTCAACTTTTGTACTTTTTACGATTTAGTCCTTTTGACTAAATTAAGTGTTTGAATGTCAAAATTTTCGAATGAAATTTTCAAAAAATTATTCCGTGAAATCGTAGACCACAAAAATATAATAAAAATAAAATTTTCATCGTCAGATTTGTGATCCCGAAACCACTCCTCCGACTAGGCCCAAAATCAGGGTGTTACACTAGATCACTTTTCTACTAAGTATTCTCCCTTTAAAGCCTTAAATTGACGAACAATTCAATTTACTTTACACAAATATGTTCTAAAAAAATTTCTTTTTTGAACAAATATATACGATCTCTCTCTCTTTCTCTCTCTTGTAATAACCTAAAACAAGTCGTCTATAAATAAGTACAATGACTGACGTTGGAAAAAATATGGCTCGAAAATAATTTTCTTGCACAGCAAAAAATAAAATTTTTGAAAACTGACCTGATTTCTGATATTTATAGCAATAAACCCTAGAATGAAATTGTACTCATGTTTTCGGATAAACGGATCCTTATCGTTCTTGACTTTTAACCAAACAATCTTCTCCCTTATTCTCGTACCATGAATTCCCTTAAGTGTGGGCTTGATCAAATCGACTCAAAAATAAAAACTATAATAATTTTCTTTTCTTTTGGGGTGAAAAAAAATTCTCTTCTCAAATAGAAACCAACAGGATCGTTATTCCAGAAAATATATCTAATTCTTAGAGAATAAAAGTCTCTTTAATTTCAAGCAGAATAACGATATCTTAAAGTTATGTCAATAGCCCTACTGATGTCATCTATTTATAGGGAGAAAATGTGAACCATTGTTGAATTAGAGAAGTTTATTGCAAATAGAAAAGCATTCCTTACTTAGAGTAGCATATGATTTATTTTCATTTTCGAGCTTTAAAATAGCTCAAAAACATAAACTCAATCTTTCGATCATTTTTGGGAATTGCTTGCTCATTTCTAAATGAATTAATTTCTCATTTTCATTTCCATTTTTAGAAAACCATATTCATTTACAAATGATTTTAGTTTGTCCATTTTCATTTTCAATTTGGAGAAAACCATAATCATTTCTTGAATATTTTCTAGTTCTCCATTTCTATTCATTTTGTTCATTTTGATTTAACATGCAATTCATTTATGGTTTCAACGAGCTAGCAGAGGGACCGGTTGGACATATGCAATTGAGGCTCAAATGATTTATAATTAAGTTCTAGCTCTTCCTATTAATTATAAACTCATTTAGTCACAGAGTCATTCCACTATAGTATCGTGACTGAGCTCTCCCCAATGGCATACCATTATAAAAGCAACTAGATTAGTGCTCGTCCAATGACCTTGTCATAACTTGGTATTGAATGTACAACTTACAAATCTAACCACATAAATGCATCATCATATAATACTATTTTTGAAGGTAGGTGGATGATCTGCCACAATTCTTTGTAGCAGGTTAAACTACTTTCTATACTTAATGAGCTCGTAGGAAAGCAATTCCATTATGTTTTTGTTTAGTTTTTACTTGTAGTACTTAGGTAATAAAATGAGCAAATTTGGTGACTTATATGACCTTGTGGGAAAAAGGAGGCATAAAGGTGGACTAATATGTTTGGTGAGTGTGTAGGACATTATTTAAAGGTACAAAGATAGTAGACTGCCTACGATGTTGCAACATAGAGCGTGAATGTCACAACACAACAAACAGAGTACCAAAGGAGCAATTTGCCACTAGTTTTGTGACACAACCATAGGGTGTCGTCACACAAGCCAGAAGATACACCTTAAGGAGTAAACTACCACCATTTCACGACACAGGCTATAGGGTGTCACGACACTGACACGACGAAGTCACTTAATGGACTGTAATAGCCTATTTTTAGTAGAATCAGAATAGTGGTTTCAAGACCATAAATCCAACAAGTAAATTAATATTTTATTATTATTTTAATGTCTATGGTATGTTAGTAGGGTTGTATAAAAATTTTGTTAAGAAATTTTGACGCTTGCATACCTAATTAAGTAAAAAGGACTAAATCGTAAAAGGTGCGAAAATGGAGTTCTATAAGTAAAAGGTATCAAATAGCTATGAAAATTTAATGTAAGAGGACTTAGATGGTAAATAGACCGTTTATATAGTTAGTGGATATTCATGGATTGGTTTTATTGAAATTTTGAATGTTTTTAAAAGTTATTTTAGTAAATGGGTAAGTAAAGCTTAAAAATTAAAGAAAACAAAAATGCCTTCATTTCTTCATCTTCTCCACCAATTCTTTAAGGCAATCACACCATTTTTAGGGCTTTGGCATTCAGCGATTACAAGTGCTAGCATGTAAGTGTTATTTTGTCCTATTTTTAATGATTTTTATATTTTCGGGATCATTGTAGCTTAATCTAGCTAGCCCAGGGACTAATTTGCAAAACTATTAAAGGATTAGGGTTTTTCTATGAAAATTTTTGTATGGTTTTTGAAGTTTAATGAAAGATTATGAGTCCATGTTGTTAAATAAACAACTTTTGTAAAGTGATTTTTTAATGAAATTATCATTTAGGGACTTATTTGTAAAAGTAGTAAATGTAAAACCCCTTGCCCGTACTCGAGACCTAGGACAAGTACGAGGCGTTACCAGACATATATGCGAGTATAAATAGAAAATACGGGTTATAAAATTTCGTTTCAACTCCAAACAAATCCACTAATATTGTAGTGTCCTAATTTTGGGCCTACGAGGCCCTAAACAAACATTGAGAAAGGTTCGGGACCAAAATAAAGATCTGAGGAAAACTTATAGTTTAACACCTCACACGCCCGTGTTGAGATGATACACACGCCCATGTGCATTGGGACACGCCCGTCTGGTCACCCTGTGGCCCAAACTTGAGCATTCTGTTAGATTCACACAGCCAAGACACACGTTCGTATGTCTAGCCCGTGTTCGACACTGACTTAAAATTTTAGGTGTAGAAGACACACGGTCATACCAAACGCCCAAGGGCGATCCATTTGTCACACACGGCCTGGACACAATTCTATGTGTCTACCTGTGTGGACCTTATTAGGCTACTTTTCAAGCCTTTGGCCACCCTCAATTGCCCACTCTCATCTATAGTTTCTACTGATATCTAACATGCCCTAATTGCACTCAAGTTCTATCATAATTGTCAATTGCATGTAAACCTTATATCAATGGTTTTGGACATGCTAGGTTACCCTTTTTGTATTAAAGATTATAGTCTCGTTAATCACAATATCATGTTTGGCTCGTCTTTTAACTCATTGCCAATTGTGATCCTCCTAATTTCAAATGAATTGGTCACATTTATCGTATCCATTCATAATACACCATGTAATCATTTCAACAAGTAAAAATTGCATGATTAGTAGGATAGAAACGTACACCAATACAGGCCATATATCAAGGCCATACACAAAATGAATAGACATAACATTCAAGCCTTTACATTGCTAGCCAAAAGACACATATGACAAAATGACCCAAAAATACCTATACATGCCATTGAACAAAATAAAGTATCTATGTACCAAAGCTAGACTAGTTGATAGTGTGTTGACTCTCCAACCGTCTTCCAACCTTTACTAGTCATTGAGCTTTGAAAGACAGGGAAAAGAGAGGGGTAAGTATTTTCATGCTTAGTAAGCTCGAATAACCAGAAAGTAAACTTACCAAGCAATTAGCATACATCCATAATAGATAAGGAAACCAACAAGTATGAAATGGTTCCCTATCACATGCACTCAACCAATGAGTTAGTCACATAACAAAACACCATGTAATTTATCTTAGATGAGCTCATCATTCAACATTTCATTTTGTACATGTATTTCATGTTAATCCTGTTGAGTGTCTAGGAAATCTCGATGGAATATCCATTAACCGTCAATTCATAGGGATGATCATTTCAGGTGTGCACTCCCATGAACCTCACATCTTGTGGTAGGATTACCAGTCCAAGCTAAATCCCCCATGTCGTAAATTCAAAAGGTGATGTCGAGATTACCAGTTCAGCTATGTCCCTTATTGCCACAAACACCTTTAATAAACTTGGATCTGAATTACCAGTAAGGCTAAATTCAAACCCTAATTGGATTACCCGTCCGGGCTAAATCCATAATACACATGTATTCTTCGGGAGGCTCAATCATCCAAAAGAGCACCCGTCCGAGCTAGATACTTTTCATAGTCGAGATCAGCGGATTACCTATCCGGGCCAAATCCTGTCTGCAACACATGCATGATCTCATTACACATGTAAAACATGGTTTATCCATCGAATTCCCTTTTTAACCTCAACCGAGACAATTTTTCAACACATCATTATTAGGAATGCATTTCATGAAATCTTATGCTATCAATAAATGCAATCATCATTCATTCACAAATCATATAATTAGGCATATTAGGAGTTTACTTTAAGTTATCCGAACTTACCTGGTATTCGTTTCGGTGTTGTGTTTCGGTTATTCCGAAACCTTTCATTTTCGTCGATCGACCTCTGAAATTTTTTCCTCGAGGTCTATTACAACAAAATTAAATCATTAACACTCCACATTATACATTTCAAGTCTAAATTCCACCCCCAATCCAAATGACCGTTTTGCCCTAACCCTTCACATTTTTATGATTTAGTCCCTAAGCTCGTATAATGAAACACAAGCAATTTCTATCTTAACCAAGCCTAGCCGAATGTTTTTCCCTCTTATGGCAGCCCACATTTTCCATTATTTCTCATTATCACCACATATTTTACACCTTTTGCAAAAAGGTCCTTTTAGAGGTTTTTCATGAAAACCACTTAGAAAAAAGATGTTTAACACTCATCCAACTTTCATATTCCTCCATAATCCATCAAAATACAAGTAACTCATGAATGGGTAAATTTTTAAACATGAACCCTAGCATGAAATATGGGTAGAAATGGAGAAAGCAAGCTACCGGAATTTCAAAAATATAAAGAACATTAAAAATCGGGGTTTGGGAGCACTTACTATTGAGCTTGAAAAGCTTGAAAACCCTACATATGGAGGGCTTGAGAGTTTTGGATGGTACAAAGGAGAAAATGGATGATTTTTGTTTCATTTTTCCCATTTTATTTCATTAAAATGCCAAATGACCAAAATGTCTTTAAGCCCTTTCTTTAAAATTTCATCCATGCAAGCCCATTATTGTCCAAAAACTTAAAAATTGGGAAAATTGCTCCTCAAGACCTTCTAATTTATAATATAAAGCAATTTCATACAAATTACTTCTAGAATCAAAGTTTTGCAATTTATTCAATTTAGTCCCTAATTTCTAATTGGACACCTTACTCAAAGAATTTCTTCATGAAACTTTAACACATGCATATGATAATATTCTAGGCTTTATAATAATCATAAAATAAATATTCTGATGTTGGATTTGTGGTCTCGAAACCACTATTCTAACTAGACCCTATTTCGGGATGTTACAGTAAAGTACCAAGATAAATTTGTGAAATGTTAATTTGTATGAGGTTGTAAAATTCCCTAGCTTTTTGGTTAGCATGAAATGTGGATGAGTTTACATAAATGTCATTTTACGAACTTAAGGACTAAATTGTGAAAAGTTAAAATGTTAGGGGCAAAATTGTAATTATGCATACATGCGGATTATGGATTGAATTGAATGTATGAGATTGATTGAAACATTTAATTGAATATAATTATTTATTTAGATCAAGATAAATCTCAGCTGGATTTAAACCGAGGAAAGGCGAAAGTCACGGATTAGCTCGATCATATTTCTTCGTCTTGATTGTCAAGGTAAGTTCATAGTATTTATATACGTAGTTGAATTTCTACTTGTATGTTTACAATATAGTTTTGTGATTAATTTCCTATACTTAATTATACTTCTGAATTGCACATATGTGCTCGTATTTGTCCTTCGGTACCTTGAATTGCACATACGTGACCCTATTAGTACTTCGGTACCCCTAATTGACATACGTGCCCTTGTTTACACTTTGGTAACCTTGAGTCCAGTAAAATATGTGTTTTGCTTAATTTTTTTGAAGTTTAATGATATATTATGTTCTTACTAAGCTCTATAAGCTTATTTGTTTTTTTGAATTATTTTGTAGATTATTGTTGCTGACGTTGGACTGATCAAATCTTTGGCTCACACTATCCTTCGATGTTGGTAGTTCTTTTGTCCTTTAGGGTTGTGGCATGTGTATATGGCTATATAGGTTGTTATGGTACATTATGACAAAACACTAAACTAAGTTGTTAGGTACTGTACTAGGATTATAAATAGGTATCTTTTTGGTACAATTAGAATGGTATGTAAGTAAACACTTATGGATTTTTTGGCTTATAGTTGAATTAAGTTGCTTTGCTTGAAATGATATCAATTGTGGTATGCTTTAAAATTATCTTGAACTAGGTATGGATATTAGAAATGTAGTCACTTATGTACATGTTTGGTAAGATTGTTTGATTGTGATTGAGGTGCCTTGAAAGGCATATTGGTTAAATGGATTCTGGATCATTTGAATTGGATAATCTAAGGATGTTTTGATATGTTTTTGGTGCCTTGTTCATATATGCAAATGGCTTGTAGGTACTTGTTGGAAATAGTGAGAGAAATAGCTTGATTTTGGCCAATTTCTTGTGCACACGGCCTAAGACATGGGCACGTGTCTCAGCCGTGTGTGAAACATGACCATGCGACACGCCCGTGTGTCCCCTGTAGGTTTTTAAGGTTGCAAGTCAAGAAATTACACGGCCTAGCACATGGGCATGTGAGGCCATTTCGAGTGTTACACGGCCTGGCACACGGACGTGTGGCTTGGCCATGTGACCTAACTCAGAGAGTTACTCAGGCATGGACATGGGCTAGGACATGGCTGTGTGTCCCTATTTCAATTGTTACATGGCCTGAGACACAGGCGTGTGTCTCAGCCGTGTGAGTCACATGGCTGTGTGACCCCTGCAACTCAATTTTTCTAACTTTTTTCTCAATGTTTCAAATGTTTTTGATTTAGTCCCGATTCATTTCTAAAGTGTTTTGAAGACCTCGAGTGCTCAATTAAGGGACTATATGCATGTATTTGAATGGATTATTCTATTTTTATATTAATGTTGGAAAATCATGTTTTATGTTGCTTTTATAGGTAATGCTCTGTAACCCTATTTCTGGCGATGGATACAAGTTAGAGGTGTTACATGGACCAAGGGTGTTTCTATCCGCACAATGAACTTTAACGAGAAATAGTCAACCATTTTATGTCAAGGACCAGCTGCCAAGCCTAGGCCTATAAATAGAATTGCTCTAAACTATTTAGAGAAAACTTTTTACTTAGTTTTAATTTTACTTTCAAATTCAAATTATATTTTTTTCAGTTGTAACTTTTAATTTAGTTTTATTTCATTCTTTGTAGGAACTATATTATAGATCTGTCAAACTCATCAGGGATTATTATTTGCGCCATTATATTTATATCATGATTTTTCTTATCTTTATTCTTGATCTATTCTTAATGTTTATTTTTCTAATAAATTATATTACATGTGTTAAATCCATAGAGAACTAATCCGGTAAGAGAGATTAATGAGTGGATGTGGGATTAATTAACACCTATGTAGGGTTTTTTAGCATATCAATTGGTTGGAAAAGGAAGAACTTAAAACCCTAGGCTTGACGACCCTAGGTATAGGTAGGAATGAACCCGAAATTTCTATTGCCTAACTGTGAAAACCTTACCCCAATCCGATTTGAACTGTGACATCAAGAGATAAGTAGTTATTGCTGACTCATTAGGTTAGTGGAAGGCCAAGAGGCCTTTCTAGGTTAATGACTAGTTGATTGAATAGAACTCGAAGTAAGAGTTCATTATGAACACTGGAGCGAGTTAATCTTCTGTCCTTTAAGCTGATAAACTATATGATCTATTTTTGCACTTGTTTTTATTAATTTATAAAATATATTTTATCACAACGTTAGGAATAATCATAATATAATTTAATTAAAGTACTAACTAGACCTATTATTGTAGAAGTTAATGTTAGTTTAGTTTAGCCTCCCTTGGGCATGATTTTTGGAGTACTTCTAGTACTTTGTTGTACAAATCTATATTACAACCTGACCCGTATACTTGTGGACACTACCTTAATTCCTATATTTAGTTGTAGCATTCTCACTTCTGACGTTGGTACGTCGGGAGGCGGTAAGTTGTTGCCATCGTTGCCGGTGAGGCTTCACCGTTGAATTAATTTTAATTTTATGTTTAATAGGACAATTAGGAAACTTTTAATTATAGATACAACATTTATTTTTTTATTTTTTTAATTTAATTTTCTAACCAATTTCTTTTCTTTGTGGATTTCAATGTATGATTCGGAGTAGGGGGAAACTTATAGAGCCAACCACTGATCTAGAAAGAATTATTCACCATAATAGATGAAAATGACAACACAACAATATGCGCAAAATAACCCACCTGCTATAGTTGATCCACCGTGCGATAACCTACTATTCGACAATCCGTGCTTACCAGACTTATGACAACCACCACCACCACAGTTACTTATAGAGCCACCTATGGTTCAGGAGGAACAAACGCCTATCGAATCAAAATATGGTACAGGGTAGTATCACAAGACCGACAATTACAATGAACAATTTTGAGATAAAGCCGACAATGATCCAGATGATGTAGAACAACCTACAATTCAAAGGGATAATGATGGAGGGTCCAAATCAACACTTAAAACGATTTATCAAACTTTGTGATGCTTTTAAATTCAATGGGGTCATTGATGATGCTATTCGTGTTTGGTTGTTCCTCTTTTCTTTAATTGATAACGCTTTCTCTTGGTTAGAGTCATAGGCACCAGGATCTATCATGACATGGAATGAACTTGCAAATTTTTTTATACAAGTTTTTTTGTAGTACCCTAAACCCGACCTTTGTGGAAGGTCCAAGATTGGCACATTACAACAAAAAGAAGAAGAAAACCTCTTATTTTTAGAAATTCATTAGACGAAGACTCGAGTTTTAATTATTCAACTAGATGTGCGTAAGGTAATATATTAAACACTCACATTTAGTGGGCCAAAACATTTCGGATCATAAAAGTTTTTCCAAAAACAAAAAAAGCTAAAGAACACTACAATTGAGTGAATATAAGAGTTTAGTTACAAAATAATACTTCTTTTTTTTTTTTGACAAATACAAAATAACAATTCTTTGAAAGCAATAAATTTGTGAACTCATCCCCCTTCATATATGTCATGCATAATACTAAACATCAAAATTCTCACAGAAAATGATGTTCTTTGGCGGAATCCTTAAAGTCTTCCCACTTCTTGGGTGGTCTTGACAAGGAAAGATAAATGAAGTAAGTTTATAGAACTTAGTGAGTTCCAGAATAAACATTGGGATAACTATATGTCAGGCAAACAAGTAGACCTTTCCTACTCAGTGGTAAATATAGTCTGCCCATTGGCAAAGGCCAAACTTGCACATATTTAGGAGAGAATAAGCCTTTTTGGCATATACAGTATGCCTATACATTCATGCAGAAAACCTTCTTTGTGTTAGCCAAAACCTTGGTCCATGTTTAGAGATCAATCATTCATTTAGTTTCTTTTGCCATGCTTACCAGTATGGTTTGCAGTGTACCTAACTCACCTGTAACACCCCAAAAATCTTAAGTATTTATTTTTGTATGTTTGTGTTATACAAACACATGTCTGCTTCAGTGGTTAAGTGTCCTGGGAAGAGTCTGAGTAGTCTTGGGTTCAAGCCTTGGCTTGTGCAAAAGTTTTTGTTTTAAATGTATAAACCTCTGTCTCTAGTCAGTAGGCCTTTAAATAAATATGTGTATTTTATGTCAAAAAAGGGCCTACTGGTCTAGGGGATAAGTGGCGTGTTATGGTTACCTGAGGTCTGAAGTTTGAGTCCTGCTATGGGTAATAGAGTGTTTTATTTTGCTGTCTTTGCCATGTGGGTAGTAGAGGTTGACCAAAATACTGCAGAGTTGAGTGGGGTTTGAATTTGGTGGTTGGGGGGATTATGTTGGAGGGGTTTGAGGAGGAAAATATGGGAATTTGAAGTTAGTGTGGGAGTTATGTCGATTTGAACTCTTGCGTTTGAGAATTTTGGCTGTGATGGGTATTTGCTTTTCATTCTTCAGTTTTTGTCTTCGTTTCTTTTCTTCTTGGAAGCCAAATTTAGTTGGGACTTCGGGTATTTTTAGGTTTTGTTTTGTTTTGTTATTTGATTTTTCTCTTCCCTACAATCCCCTAGTCTACCGGTTTTCTTCTTCTCCCCCTCTCTCAATTGGTTTTTCTCTTTGGCCGAATGACCTTTCTCCTCCTCTCTTAATTCTTTAGTTTTAACAATTCCCTCTCTTTTCATCTTGTTGTTTTGGCCGAATACTCCATCTCTCCCTCTTTATATTCTTTTAGCTTTTGGCAATTTTTCTTTGACCAATCAGGTTCGGGTGCACACAGGGTTTGATTGTTCCATCTTCTACCTCTGTCGTATCGTGTGCTTTTGGCTTTCGTGTTAGGTGTAGGTCGATTGCTTCTGTCTCTTATTCTTGGTTTTATGCTTTCGGTAAGTTTGATATGCGTTTGGTTCAAACAATTTGTGTGAACAATAATAGTTAATAAGATTCGATTGGAATGCAGGTAATCTCTAAGGCCTAGTAATTGGTCTCTTGCAACGGGTAGTGTGAAAGCTTCAATCGATTGATCAAGGCAAGTGATAATTAATCTTTTGGATAAGTGTTTGGCTAGGGTTC
Organism: Gossypium arboreum; assembly: GCF_025698485.1. Lineage (NCBI taxonomy): Eukaryota > Viridiplantae > Streptophyta > Magnoliopsida > Malvales > Malvaceae > Gossypium > Gossypium arboreum. The sequence continues at coordinate 72,632,020 of NC_069081.1, forward strand.
TTTTAATTCAAATGGTAGGCGATTAATTGTATGTTGTGATTGAATATAAGTTTGGAGTGCTTGTGGACTTTTTACGCACTTTCACAACAAGGTGTCTGTACAAACACAACTCCGACTTTAGAAAACGGCAAAAGCCAGAATAAGTGCATGTCGACGCCACACGGGCATGCTCGCGGCTGTGTAGGTAGGCTACGTGAGTAAACATGGGCGTATAGTCGATATGGCCAGCCATGAGCGATTTCATGGGCTGAGGCCGTATTGGGCCATATTGGGTCGTGTGGGTCCCACAGGCATGTGGACCTCACATGGGCCCGCAATATGGGCTGTGGGCCCATTTTCACTATTTGAATGTTAAGGTTGCATGGATTGCCCAAGACGACTGTGGACCTACTGTTGGGTCGGTAAGTTTACCTAGACTCCTAATTGACTAAAAGATTGTTATGCCCCTATGTGATGTATGGATCTAAGACTCTATTTTAGCATGCCATTTTTAACTATATTGAGCACATGCATTATATTATGATATAACATGACATGTTGCATGATGCGTTCCATGGGGACGGATTTTAATATGATTGGAGGAAGTGTGCTGTAGTAGCAGCTCTACTGCAACTACTGTTTAGTGCCGCAACTGGTACTACTTGGAGTGTAGGGATGAGTGGGTTGACTATATCCCCACATGGAGTGTAGGGTTGGACGGAGATGGAGTTTTAGAGGCTGATTGTGTAGGATTCTTGATTGCATATTTGTACCGTTACTGTTACTGAGATGGGCTTAGGCCCAAACTGATACTGATATTATAATGGGCTAAGGCCCCTAACTGAAACTGAATCATTACTAAAATGGGCTTAGGCCCAGACTGTATTTGCTCACTGTCTGTTTGTTTGATATTGGATTACACACTAAGTTTTCGTAAACTCACCATTCTATTTATCTGTACAGGTAATCCCCAGTCTTAGGCAGATTGGTGCTGCGAGGGACTCAAAGGTGGCCACACAACCATATATGCTCTCATATTTGATTTTAATTATAAGTAATTTTATTTTGGGTATTTTTACTGTAATAATGCCTTTATGGATTTTTAATTTAAATTTTGGATTTTTATTTGTTTTGGTTAATAACGGCTAGCAGTAGGAAAAGACACGGGTTTTCAAAAAGATAAATGTTTTATCAAAGATACCACGAGTATGTAACCTGTTTTAATAGGTTCCGCAATAATTGAAGTTTAAAATTAATAATGTTTTAAAGTGAATAACTTGATGCCAATGACCTACATTTTCAAAAAAGAAATGAGCGACACGTCTTAGAATCATCTTTAAGATCACACAAAGAGGTTAAATACGAAAAGGGGTTTTTCATCGATATCACACTTTACGAAAAAAACTTCAACGTGGCATCGCCAGATTCGGCCATAACGTTTAGGTCGAGTTTGGGGTGTTATATTTAGTGGTATCAGAGTCAGATTGCAAAACTCGACTATGGATTTGGGTTTCTTTCAAAACTTGAAATTTCTAAAAGAACTGTTTTAAATGATTCAAAGTACTTTGAAAGGTTTTTCTGAATGTGTAGTACACCGAGTCTTCAGCGTCGATTCTGTAAGTCTTTTGAATCTATTGTTTGTTTAAACTGAAATGTTGAGAATACTGTAGGTTGTAGAGTGTTCTGAAATGCTCTAGTTAGTGTAGACTAAAAACTGTGGTAAGGCTGCGATCTACAAAAACCAACTCTGAAATACCGATACTATTTTCCATAAAATATCTATTAATAAACACTGGGCGTAATCGATGTATAAAAGCATTATCTGAGATAAAACACAATTCAATAATGAGCACTAGAGGTTCTCATGGAAAGGGTACAAGAGGCCGCGACGGAGGCCGTGGAGGTGCTCAAGCTGGGTCCTCGTCATCTCGCCACATGCCTAATGTAGAAACTAGGGAGGCGCCGGTTTCACCGAGACCGAGGACTGGGTATCATGATCATGCGGCTAGGGACGATATGCTGTCCCAAGCTATGTTACTGAATTTGGAGGGTCTAGAACACCTCTAACTCGTATCCGTTGTCGGAATAGGGTTACAAGGCATTAACGAACAAAACACACTTGAACAACCTCACATTTGTATAAGTCATAATTATATGTATAAAGCATAAATTTAATTAAACAAATAACATAATTTTATTTATCATATTATAATGTACATATCATATTAAAAACAACATTTCAATAATATTGAATACCTAGAAGAAATCAAACCATTTATAACTTGTTTTACACTATCACATTTTAAACACTTTATAATATTTACATAGTACTTTATTCAATAGCATAAACATACAGTATTATCAACTCTACGAAATGGTCATATAAATAAGTCATATATATATTCAACTATAAACCAATAATGAACCTCAACAAAATACATCAAATAACCATATTTATTCACTTAAACTGACTTCATACATTCAACATCAAATTTATATACTTACACCATTAGCATACACAAATAACAACCTCTGCACATACTTTTAATAAAGTCAATCGAAAACTTGTTACATATTTTGACAAGTAATTACATATGCAACCTAATACGTTATAACATGACCGAACATGTTATTAAATTTAAATTACATAATATATATACTTGCCCTAGGTTTCAAAGCCACACTTAACCATTGTATTCATGCTAAATAATTGACCAAAACAATCTTGGAACATTTTTCTAACTTAATACCTTGCATAGCAGAATCACATTATTTAAACCACATACACATCTAAACATTTCATCAAATGTAAATTGTTTATACAAACATGTGCCAAACACAAAGCGTAGTATATTCAAACATAAATCTTGCATACCATGTTAAAAACATATCAAAATATATTTATAACAAGTTTGGATATAGCTTAACAACCTTAGATTCCAAATCACTTATAACACATTGACTAGATACAACAACCTAATGCACATATATTTTTATCTCTGCATATCATAGCGGAACCAAACACACATTCAACCAAAACCATTACTCATTTCCAAAACATATAACACCCATCTCACACACCATTCATTCATAGTACATAACATTATAACCAAAACAATTTCAAACCACAATCAAACATAACCACATTATCAAAACCAAGCTCATTAAACATTATAACTAAGCACACATAAAACCAAGACTAAGCATAATTAGCAAGCCATTTTTGCATGGCTTTAAATACATAGCCAAATTCAACATTTAAGAAGTATGTTCCAGCCTATACATGCCATAGTTCAAGTTCAACTATATAAATACCAAAACAGTGGATAGTGTGATGAACTTTGTTGACGATCCCGAGCTCGTAACTTGATTCAAAATCTATAAAATGAAACACACATATACACGAGTAAGCTTTAATACCTTAGTAAGTCATAAGAAAATAAACAACCCAAATATATATAATCAATTCATTTTAAGCTAACCAAATTATAATAACATTCTCATTCCTTAGTCTCAAACTACAAATTTCATATATATAATACATTTTATACTCAATTTTCCACATTGACCGAATGCTCATATAATCAATTTACCAAATCTTATTAAATTTTCATAGTCAAAATGTCATTAAATGACCAAATATACATATGCTCAAATTCACAAACTCAAGAATCATAATATAACATCTTGTACATTTATTACTTATTTGGCGAATATACATACTATAATCACATATGTCTTTCATTTGCATCAAATGCAATTTGTAAAAAATAATCAAGTTACTCACTTCCTTAATTCAAATAAGTAACAAGTTAGTTCATACCGGCCATTAGCTCATTTTACACATTCGATCACACTAATCGTTTCCAGATGAACTATTTGAAATTGGATAGGACACTTAGATAATCACACATATCGTACAATGCCAATGTCCCAGACGAGGTCTTACTCACATACATATATCGAGTCACATATCAATGCCATGGTCTTACTCACACATCACATATCGAATCCTATGTCATGACATATGTATCCTAGCTATTCCTAAGGTTCATACGGGATTTAGGACGTCATAATTTCGGTCGGAATGAATTGAAATATAGTAGCCAAGCTTATTCATAATTGGTTTTAACATTCATATATTCATGTATTTCATTACAACATATTTATTTAGCATTTATATAAAATTAAATACATCTATTTGCTTATAAACTTACCTCGACGATGAAAATTCCAGTGCGGATCGACTAGTCGACAACTTTAGTTTTCCCAGGATCTAAATATGATTTTCTCTTTTCTTGATCTAAATTAATATAAATTAAACTTATTAAATCAAATATTCAATCAAATTCATCCAAAAACACACAAATGGGAAAATTACACTTTTACCCCTAATATTTCATATTTTTCACAATTTAGTCCCTATTGCACAAAACACAAAATACGCAAAATTTCCCTATATCTATGTTGGGCTGAATTTTACCCATACTCATACCAATCCATATATTTCATTTATTTCACATTTTAGTCCCTCAAATTATTATTTTTGCAATTTAGTCCTAATTACTCAAAATCATCAAAAACTCCAATACAAAACATGTTAATATAAAACATATATTTCATATTTCATCATCAAACAACAAAAATCACAAGCTCTCATCAATGGCATAACTCAAAATATTCATCAAAATAAAAAAAATTAAAGCATGAGCCTTCAAGATTACTAAGCAACGATCTCAAAAACGTAAAAATTATCAAAAACCGAGTTAAACTCATACCTTAATTGAGCTTGAAAGCAACCGAACCCTTGTTTCTTTTTTCTTTTATTTGGTTTCGGTAAGAACACTAATATAACACTTATTTTAACTTTATTTTATGTTTTATGAAATATATATTATAACATATTATAACTTAAAGTTTAATTACATATATAACCTTAATGAATTATTATAAAAACTTTATAATATAAACCTAATACCGTCCAACTATATTAATAATGGCATAATTAAAACTTTAAGGCTTTAATTAAGAAAGCCACTAACAATTTAGCCTCTTTTAGAAATAGCCACTAAATTTTCATTTTACGTGATTAAGTCTTTTTATTTAATCGGATAAAATTTCACAGATATAAATTCACACAAAATAAAAAGAAAAAATAATTTTTAAATATTTTTTGACTCGGATTTGTGGTCCTGAAACCACCATTCTGATTAGGGTTTAAATCGAGCTGTTACAGGGTCGTTGGGCCCAATACTGGTGCTATGGGCTAAGGGTCGGTTACGGAACGACTCCGGTCTAATGGGGCTAAAATTTTCAGGGGTGTTGCTAGAGTTGCCCCTAATGTGGCTGAGTATTGGATTGAGGCCACAGAGAGGATCATGGACGATCTCGTCTGCACCCATGAGCAGAAATTAAAGGGTGTAGTGTCCTTACTGAGAGATGAGGCTTGCCAGTGGTGGCTTATGGTTAAAGAGGCCACTCAGCCCGATCAATTGACCTGGGAATTTTTCAAGACTACTTTTCATGGAAAGTATGTGGGTGCTAGTTATGTGGATGCCCGGAGGACAGAGTTTCTGAATTTGACACAATGGGATAAAACAGTGGCCGAATATGAGGCTGAATTTTTGTGACTAAGTCGCTATGCGCGAGGGGTGGTGGCAACTGAGTACGAGTAGTGTGTTCGTTTTGAGGATGGTCTCAGGGATAGTTTACGGGTTCGATAGCTCCACGAGGGAGTGAGATTTTTTTGCATTAGTTGATAAGGTGAAGATCGTCAAGGAAGTGAGGCGACTTAACAATGTAAGCTGTGAGAAGGAGAGAGGTAGGAGCAGAAGGTATTGAGCCCTCAAGTTCCTTTTCGAGGCCTAAGAAAAGGGCTAGAGTTGATGGGTCGGTTAGAGTTGGGGCCCCTGTTGTTGCTACTAGACCCGCACCTGTGTTGATTGTGGGAGACGCCATCGTATGCGAGTGTTGGAAAAGGACTAGGGCATGTTTGAGGTACAGATCATTGGAGCATTGTATCAAAGAGTATCCACGGAGGCCCGCTCGGATGCAAGATCCAGTTTGGATATTACAATTTGTCGAGGGGTGTTTAGGAGCCACCGAGAGGTCATGGTCAAGCTAGAGGTGGGAATGGTTTGGGTCGTGGTCAAAGACCTTTGGGCGAGGTCTTTGGACATCTTGAGGAGAGGCAACGGCTCTAATTTATGTTGTATGACGTCGAGAGAATGGTGATGCACGGATGTTATCACGGATATGTTCTTTATCTATAATGTACCTTATACTACACTGATAGATATAGGATCTACCATTCGTATATAGCTTATACTGTGTTTGAGACTTTGGGTTTCTTGGTTGAGAGCACTACGAGTGAGGTTACTGTACTGAGTCCTTTGGGGCAATTGGTGAGGGTAAATAAACTGTTCAGAGATGTTCCTTTGCAGGTTCAATGGGTTATCTTTTTGGCAGATTTGATAGACCTCCGTTCTGGAGAATTTGATTTAATACTGGGAATAGATTGGCTGTTTAAACATCGAGCGAGTTTGGATTGTACCACTAAGCGGGTTGTGCTGAGAACTGTGGAGGACGACGAGGTAGTTGTAGTTGGGGAATGTTAGAATTATTTGTCGAATGTGATTTCTGCATTAAGGGCCGAAAAGATGGTTCGTAAGGGTTGTGAGGTATTCCTGGCCTACATTAGTGTTTCATATTTTGGGGTTTCTTCTGTTAAAGATATCAGAACGGTTAAAGGCTTTTTGAATGTCTTTCCTGATGAGCTACTTGGGTTACCTCTAAATCATGAAGTTGATTTTAGGATTGAGCTCTGCCTGGTACAGCTCCGGGATCCATCACCCCTTATAGAATGGCACTGAAAGAGCTTGTGGAGCTTAAAGCACATATTCAAGAGTTGTTAGATTGTGGGTTCATCCGCCCTAGTGTGTCCCCGTGAGGAGCACCAGTTTTGTTTGTGAAAAATAAGGATGGACCTATGAGTATGTGCATTGATTACCGGCAATTGAATAAATTTACCATTAAGAATAAGTACCCCTACTGAGGATAGATGATTTGTTCGACTAGTTTCGAGGAGCTTCAGTTTTCTCTAAGATTGATCTCTGATATTGGAACCATCAACTGAAGGTCAAAGAGTCTGATGTATACAAGACAACGTTTAGGATTCATTATGGTCGTTACGAGTTCCTAGTAATGCCGTTTGGACTGACAAATGTACCAGCGACTTTTATGGATCTGATGAGCCGAGTGTTCCAGCCCTATCTAGATTGGTTCGTAGTGGTTTTTATTGACGACATTCTAGTGTATTCGAGGACTAAGGATGAACATGATGAACATCTCCGAGTGGTTCTGCAGATTCTAAGGGAGAAACAACTGTACGCTAAGTTCAGTAAATGTGAGTTCTGGTTACGAGAGGTAACATTTCTGGGCCATGTGGTGTCTGCTAAAGGGATTAGGGTTGATCCTCAAAAGATTGAGGCTGTTTTGGATTGAAAGCTGCCTAAGACTGTATCTGAGATCCGTAGTTTTCTGGGACTGGCAGGGTATAGACACCTTGTAGAAGGGTTTTCATTGATTGCAGCACCTTTGACTAAGCTGTTACGTAAGGGTATGTCGTTTAACTGGATTGATGCACAGCAAGAGAGCTTTGAAAAACTCAATAAGTTACTGACTGAGGCCCTTGTCTTGATACAACTAGAGTCTGGGAAAGAGTTCACTGTCTACAGTGATGCATCACATGTTGGTTTGGGATGTGTGTTGATGCAAGAGGGTAAGGTAGTAGCATATGCATTGAAGATTCATGAGGCAAATTATCTGACACATGACTTGGAGTTGGCCGTAGTGGTATTCGCATTGAAAATTTGGAGCCATTACCTGTATGGTGAGAAGTGTATCATTTACACTGATCATAAGAGCCTCAAATATCTCCTCAATAAGAAAGAGCTAAATCTTAGGCAGCATAGATGGATTGAACTGCTTAAAGACTATGACTGTACGATTGAATACCATCCTAGTAAGGCCAATGTGGTGGCCGACGCGCTGAGTCATAGGGCTATGATTGATCTGAAGCCGATGTTTGCTCACCTCAGTTTATTTGATGATGGTAGCTTATTGGTCTAGCTCCAAGTTAAAATGATGTGGATTGAGCAGATTAAGTGTAAACGGTTGGAAGATGAGTCATTAGGTTTTTATTTCCGACAGGTTGAGAGTGGGGATACTATGGATTTTAGACTGAATAGCGAAGGGGTGCTCTATTTCCATGGGAGAATCTGTGTACCGAAGGATACTGACTTGAGGCAGTCTATACTACTTGAGGTGCATAGTAGCCCTTATGCTATGCATCTTGATGGAAATAAGATGTACCGAGACCTTCGTGAGTTATATTGGTGGCCGGGTCTTAAGCGTGAAGTAACTTTGTGGTTAAATGTTTGACTTGCCAGTAGGTTAAGGCTGAACATCAGTTACCTTAGGGTTGCTTCACCGATTAAAATTCCACTTTGGAAGTAAGAGAGAGTGACTATGGACTTCGTTAGTGGGCTGCCCTTAACCCCTGCTAAGAAGGATTCAATATGGGTCATCGTAGATCGATTGACCAAATCTGGCCACTTCATACCAGTTCGTACTGATTACTAAAATGGGCTTAGGCCTGATCGTATTTGCTCACCGTCATTTGTTTGATATTGGATTACACACTAAGTTTTCGTAAACTCACCATTCTATTTATCTGCAGGTAATCCCAGTCTTAGGCGATTGGTGCTGCGAGGACTCAAAGGTGGCCACACAACCATATATGCTCTCATATTTGATTTTAATTATAAGTAATTTTATTTTGGGTATTTTCTTGTAATAATGCCTTTATGGATTTTTAATTTAAATTTTGGATTTTTATTTGTTTTGGTTAATAACGGCTAGCAGTAGGAAAAGACACGGGTTTTCAAAAAGATAAATGTTTTATCAAAGATACCACGAGTATGTAACCTGTTTTAATAGGTTCCGCAATAATTGAAGTTTAAAATTAATAATGTTTTAAAGTGAATAACTTGATGCCAATGACCTACATTTTCAAAAAAGAAATGAGCGACACGTCTTAGAATCATCTTTAAGATCACACAAAGAGGTTAAATACGAAAAGGGTTTTTCATCGATATCACACTTTACGAAAAAACTTCAACGTGGCATCGCTTGATTCGCCATAACGTTTAGGTCGAGTTTGGGGTGTTATATTTAGTGGTATCAGAGTCAGATTGCAAAACTCGACTATGGATTTGGGTTTCTTTCAAAACTTGAAATTTCTAAAAGAACTGTTTTAAATGATTCAAAGTACTTTGAAAGGTTTTTCTGAATGTGTAGTACACCGAGTCTTCAGCGTCGATTCTGTAAGTCTTTTGAATCTATTGTTTGTTTAAACTGAAATGTTGAGAATACTGTAGGTTGTAGAGTGTTCTGAAATGCTCTAGTTAGTGTAGACTAAAAACTGTGGTAAGGCTGCGATCTACAAAAACCAACTCTGAAATACTGATACTATTTTCCATAAAATATCTGTTAATAAACACTGGAACTGTAAACTGATGTATAAAACTGTTAATACAGATAAAACACAATTCAATAATGAGCACTAGAGGTTCTCATGGAAAGGGTACAAGAGGCCGCGACGGAGGCCGTGGAGGTGCTCAAGCTGGGTCCTCGTCATCTGGCCACATGCCTAATGTAGAAACTAGGGAGGCGCCGGTTTCACCTGAGACTGAGACTGGGTATCATGATCATGCGGCTAGGGACGATATGCTGTCCCAAGCTATGTTACTGAATTTGGAGGGGGTCTAGAACACCTCTAACTCGTATCCGTTGTCGGAATAGGGTTACAAGGCATTAACGAACAAAAACACACTTCTGAACAACCTCACATTTGTATAAGTCATAATTATATGTATAAAGCATAAATTTAATTAAACAAATAACATAATTTTATTTATCATATTATAATGTACATATCATATTAAAAACAACATTTCAATAATATTCGAATACCTAGAAGAAATCAAACCATTTATAACTTGTTTTACACTATCACATTTTAAACACTTTATAATATTTACATAGTACTTTATTCAATAGCATAAACATACAGTATTATCAACTCTACGAAATGGTCATATAAATAAGTCATATATATATTCAACTATAAACCAATAATGAACCTCAACAAAATACATCAAATAACCATATTTATTCACTTAAACTGACTTCATACATTCAACATCAAATTTATATACTTACACCATTAGCATACACAAATAACAACCTCTGCACATACTTTTAATAAAGTCAATCGAAAACTTGTTACATATTTTGACAAGTAATTACATATGCAACCTAATACGTTATAACATGACCGAACATGTTATTAAATTTAAATTACATAATATATATACTTGCCCTAGGTTTCAAAGCCACACTTAACCATTGTATTCATGCTAAATAATTGACCAAAACAATCTTGGAACATTTTTATAACTTAATACCTTGCATAGCAGAATCACATTATTTAAACCACATACACATCTAAACATTTCATCAAATGTAAATTGTTTATACAAACATGTGCCGAAACACAAACTGTAGTATATTCAAACATAAATCTTGCATACCATGTTAAAAACATATCAAAATATATTTATAACAAGTTTGGATATAGCTTAACAACCTTAGATTCCAAATCACTTATAACACATTGACTAGATACAACAACCTAATGCACATATATTTTTATCTCTGCATATCATAGCGGAACCAAACACACATTCAACCAAAACCATTACTCATTTCCAAAACATATAACACCCATCTCACACACCATTCATTCATAGTACATAACATTATAACCAAAACAATTTCAAACCACAATCAAACATAACCACATTATCAAAACCAAGCTCATTAAACATTATAACTAAGCACACATAAAACCAAGACTAAGCATAATTAGCAAGCCATTTTTGCATGGCTTTAAATACATAGCCAAATTCAACATTTAAGAAGTATGTTCCAGCCTATACATGCCATAGTTCAAGTTCAACTATATAAATACCAAAACAGTGGATAGTGTGATGAACTTTGTTGACGATCCCCGAGCTCGTAACTTGATTCAAAATCTATAAAACAGAAACACACATATACACAGAGTAAGCTTTAATACCTTAGTAAGTCATAAGAAAATAAACAACCCAAATATATATAATCAATTCATTTTAAGCTAACCAAATTATAATAACATTCTCATTCCTTAGTCTCAAACTACAAATTTCATATATATAATACATTTTATACTCAATTTTCCACATTGACCGAATGCTCATATAATCAATTTACCAAATCTTATTAAATTTTCATAGTCAAAATGTCATTAAATGACCAAATATACATATGCTCAAATTCACAAACTCAAGAATCATAATATAACATCTTGTACATTTATTACTTATTTGGCCGAATATACATACTATAATCACATATGTCTTTCATTTGCATCAAATGCAATTTGTAAAAAATAATCAAGTTACTCACTTCCCTTAATTCAAATAAGTAACAAGTTAGTTCATACCTGGCCATTAGCTCATTTTACACATTCGATCACACTAATCGTTTCCCGATGAACTATTTGAAATTGGATAGGACACTTAGATAATCACACATATCGTACAATGCCAATGTCCCAGACAGGGTCTTACTCACATACATATATCGGAGTCACATATCAATGCCATGGTCTTACTCACACATCACATATCAGAATCCTATGTCATGACATATGTATCCTAGCTATTCCTAAGGTTCATACGGGGATTTAGGACGTCGTAACTCGGTCGGAATGAATTCGGAAATATAGTAGCCAAGCTTATTCATAATTGGTTTTAACATTCATATATTCATGTATTTCATTACAACATATTTATTTAGCATTTATATAAAATTAAATACATCTATTTGCTTATAAACTTACCTCAGACGATGAAAAATCGGTACGGATCGACTAGTCGACAACTTTAGTTTTCCCCAGATCTAAATATGATTTTCTCTTTTCTTGATCTAAATTAATATAAATTAAACTTATTAAATCAAATATTCAATCAAATTCATCCAAAAACACACAAATGGGAAAATTACACTTTTACCCCTAATATTTCATATTTTTCACAATTTAGTCCCTATTGCACAAAACACAAAATACGCAAAATTTCCCTATATCTATGTTGGGCTGAATTTTACCCATACTCATACCAATCCATATATTTCATTTATTTCACATTTTAGTCCCTCAAATTATTATTTTTGCAATTTAGTCCTAATTACTCAAAATCATCAAAAACTCCAATACAAAACATGTTAATATAAAACATATATTTCATATTTCATCATCAAACAACAAAAATCACAAGCTCTCATCAATGGCATAACTCAAAATATTCATCAAAATAAAAAAATTAAAGCATGAGCCTTCAAGATTACTAAGCAACGATCTCAAAACGTAAAATTATCAAAACCGAGTTAAACTCATACCTTAATTGAGCTTGAAAGCAACCGAACCCTTGTTTCTTTTTTCTTTTATTTGGTTTGGTAAGAACACTAATATAACACTTATTTTAACTTTATTTTATGTTTTATGAAATATATATTATAACATATTATAACTTAAAGTTTAATTACATATATAACCTTAATGAATTATTATAAAAACTTTATAATATAAACCTAATACCGTCCAACTATATTAATAATGGCATAATTAAAACTTTAAGGCTTTAATTAAGAAAGCCACTAACAATTTAGCCTCTTTTAGAAATAGCCACTAAATTTTCATTTTACGTGATTAAGTCTTTTTATTTAATCGGATAAAATTTCACGATATAAATTCACACAAAATAAAAAGAAAAATAATTTTAAATATTTTTGACTCGGATTTGTGGTCCCGAAACCACCATTCGATTAGGGTTTAAATCGAGTCATTATAGGTCGTTGGGCCCAATACTGGTGCTATGGGCTAAGGGTCGGTTACGGAACGACTCCGGTCTAATGGGGCTAAAATTTTCAGGGGTGTTGCTAGAGTTGCCCCTAATGTGGCTGAGTATTGGATTGAGGCCACAGAGAGGATCATGGACGATCTCGTCTGCACCCATGAGCAGAAATTAAAGGGTGTAGTGTCCTTACTGAGAGATGAGGCTTGCCAGTGGTGGCTTATGGTTAAAGAGGCCACTCAGCCCGATCAATTGACCTGGGAATTTTTCAAGACTACTTTTCATGGAAAGTATGTGGGTGCTAGTTATGTGGATGCCCGGAGGACAGAGTTTCTGAATTTGACACAATGGGATAAAACAGTGGCCGAATATGAGGCTGAATTTTTGTGACTAAGTCGCTATGCGCGAGGGGTGGTGGCAACTGAGTACGAGTAGTGTGTTCGTTTTGAGGATGGTCTCAGGGATAGTTTACGGGTTCTGATAGCTCCACAGAGGGAGTGAGATTTTGCTGCATTAGTTGATAAGGTGAAGATCGTCAAGGAAGTGAGGCGTACTTAACAACAGAACTGTGAGAAGGAGAGAGGTAGGAACAGAAGGTATTCAGAGCCCTCAAGTTCCTTTCTGAGGCCTAAGAAAAGGGCTAGAGTTGATGGGTCGGTTAGAGTTGGGGCCCCTGTTGTTGCTACTAGACCGCAGCCCTGTGTTGATTGTGGGAGACGCCATCAGGGCGAGTGTTGGAAAAGGACTAGGGCATGTTTGAGGTACAGATCATTGGAGCATTGTATCAAAGAGTATCCACGGAGGCCCGCTCAGATGCAAGATCCAGGTTTGGATATTACACAGCTGTCGAGGGGTGTTTAGGAGCCACCGAGAGGTCATGGTCAAGCTAGAGGTGGGAATGGTTTGGGTCGTGGTCAAAGAGCACTGGGCAGAGGTGCTGGACATACTGAGGAGAGGCAACCGGCTCTAATTTATGTTGTATGACGTCGAGAGAATGGTGATGCACCGGATGTTATCACGGATATGTTCTTTATCTATAATGTACCTTATACTACACTGATAGATATAGGATCTACCATTCGTATATAGCTTATACTGTGTTTGAGACTTTGGGTTTCTTGGTTGAGAGCACTACGAGTGAGGTTACTGTACTGAGTCCTTTGGGGCAATTGGTGAGGGTAAATAAACTGTTCAGAGATGTTCCTTTGCAGGTTCAATGGGTTATCTTTTTGGCAGATTTGATAGACCTCCGTTCTAGAGAATTTGATTTAATACTGGGAATAGATTGGCTGTTTAAACATCGAGCGAGTTTGGATTGTACCACTAAGCGGGTTGTGCTGAGAACTGTGGAGGACGACGAGGTAGTTGTAGTTGGGGAATGTTAGAATTATTTGTCGAATGTGATTTCTGCATTAAGGGCCGAAAAGATGGTTCGTAAGGGTTGTGAGGTATTCCTGGCCTACATTAGTGTTTCATATTTTGGGGTTTCTTCTATTAAAGATATCAGAACGGTTAAAGGCTTTTTGAATGTCTTTCCTGATGAGCTACTTGGGTTACCTCTAAATCATGAAGTTGATTTTAGGATTGAGCTCTGCCTGGTACAGCTCCGGGATCCATCACCCCTTATAGAATGGCACTGAAAGAGCTTGTGGAGCTTAAAGCACATATTCAAGAGTTGTTAGATTGTGGGTTCATCCGCCCTAGTGTGTCCCCGTGAGGAGCACCAGTTTTGTTTGTGAAAAATAAGGATGGACCTATGAGTATGTGCATTGATTACCGGCAATTGAATAAATTTACCATTAAGAATAAGTACCCCTACTGAGGATAGATGATTTGTTCGACTAGTTTCGAGGAGCTTCAGTTTTCTCTAAGATTGATCTCTGATATTGGAACCATCAACTGAAGGTCAAAGAGTCTGATGTATACAAGACAACGTTTAGGATTCATTATGGTCGTTACGAGTTCCTAGTAATGCCGTTTGGACTGACAAATGTACCAATGACTTTTATGGATCGATGAGCCGAGTGTTCCAACCCTATCTAGATTGGTTCGTAGTGGTTTTTATTGACGACATTCTAGTGTATTCGAGGACTAAGGATGAACATGATGAACATCTCCGAGTGGTTCTGCAGATTCTAAGGGAGAAACAACTGTACGCTAAGTTCAGTAAATGTGAGTTCTGGTTACGAGAGGTAACATTTCGGGCCATGTGGTGTCTCGCTAAAGGATTAGGGTTGATCCTCAAAAGATTGAGGCTGTTTTGGATTGAAAGCTGCCTAAGACTGTATCTGAGATCCGTAGTTTTCTGGGACTGGCAGGGTATAGACACCTTGTAGAAGGGTTTTCATTGATTGCAGCACCTTTGACTAAGCTGTTACGTAAGGGTATGTCGTTTAACTGGATTGATGCACAGCAAGAGAGCTTTGAAAAACTCAATAAGTTACTGACTGAGGCCCTTGTCTTGATACAACTAGAGTCTGGGAAAGAGTTCACTGTCTACAGTGATGCATCACATGTTGGTTTGGGATGTGTGTTGATGCAAGAGGGTAAGGTAGTAGCATATGCATTGAAGATTCATGAGGCAAATTATCTGACACATGACTTGGAGTTGGCCGTAGTGG
Organism: Gossypium arboreum; assembly: GCF_025698485.1. Lineage (NCBI taxonomy): Eukaryota > Viridiplantae > Streptophyta > Magnoliopsida > Malvales > Malvaceae > Gossypium > Gossypium arboreum. The sequence continues at coordinate 72,647,639 of NC_069081.1, forward strand.
TATTCGCATTGAAAATTTGGAGCCATTACCTGTATGGTGAGAAGTGTATCATTTACACTGATCATAAGAGCCTCAAATATCTCCTCAATAAGAAAGAGCTAAATCTTAGGCAGCATAGATGGATTGAGCTGCTTAAAGACTATGACTGTACGATTGAATACCATCCTAGTAAGGCCAATGTGGTGGCCGACGCGCTGAGTCATAGGGCTATGATTGATCTGAAGCCGATGTTTGCTCACCTCAGTTTATTTGATGATGGTAGCTTATTGGTCTAGCTCCAAGTTAAAATGATGTGGATTGAGCAGATTAAGTGTAAACGGTTGGAAGATGAGTCATTAGGTTTTTATTTCCGACAGGTTGAGAGTGGGGATACTATGGATTTTAGACTGAATAGCGAAGGGGTGCTCTATTTCCATGGGAGAATCTGTGTACCGAAGGATACTGACTTGAGGCAGTCTATACTACTTGAGGTGCATAGTAGCCCTTATGCTATGCATCTTGATGGAAATAAGATGTACCGAGACCTTCGTGAGTTATATTGGTGGCCGGGTCTTAAGCGTGAAGTAACTTTGTGGTTAAATGTTTGACTTGCCAGTAGGTTAAGGCTGAACATCAGTTACCTTAGGGTTGCTTCAGCCAGTTAAAATTCCACTTTGGAAGTAAGAGAGAGTGACTATGGACTTCGTTAGTGGGCTGCCCTTAACCCCTGCTAAGAAGGATTCAATATGGGTCATCGTAGATCGATTGACCAAATCTGGCCACTTCATACCAGTTCGTACTGATTACTAAAATGGGCTTAGGCCCAGACTGTATTTGCTCACTGTCTGTTTGTTTGATATTGGATTACACACTAAGTTTTCGTAAACTCACCATTCTATTTATCTGTACAGGTAATCCCCAGTCTTAGGCAGATTGGTGCTGCGAGGGACTCAAAGGTGGCCACACAACCATATATGCTCTCATATTTGATTTTAATTATAAGTAATTTTATTTTGGGTATTTTTACTGTAATAATGCCTTTATGGATTTTAATTTAAATTTTGGATTTTATTTGTTTTGGTTAATAACGGCTAGCAGTTAGGAAAAGACACGGGTTTTCAAAAGATAAATGTTTTATCAAAGATACCACAGTATGTAACTTTGTTTTAATAGGTTCCGCAATAATTGAAGTTTAAAATTAATAATGTTTTAAAGTGAATAACTTGATGCCAATGACCTACATTTTCAAAAAGAAATGAGCGACACGTCTTAGAATCATCTTTAAGATCACACAAAGAGGTTAAATACGAAAAGGGTTTTTCATCGATATCACACTTACGAAAAAAACTTCAACGTGGCATCGCTTGATTCGCCATAACGTTTAGGTCGAGTTTGGGGTGTTATATTTAGTGGTATCGAGTCGATTGCAAAACTCGACTATGGATTTGGGTTTCTTTCAAAACTTGAAATTTCTAAAGAACTGTTTTAAATGATTCAAAGTACTTTGAAAGGTTTTTCGAATGTGTAGTACACCGAGTCATATAGGTACCGGCCAATCAGCTATCTAATTAGTTATGTTTACATGTGATGTCATTTCTCTTGCGTAACTCAAGAATTAATATTATATATTGTTAATTAACTTTAATGGCTAAATCATAATAGTGATACTATTAAGTGTTTTTATTGAATCTAGATTAAACAATTAATCAGCTTAAGATCGATAGTCTTGGTCTCATAGTAAGTGTATAACTATGTAATCGAAGTGTAAATATGTATACTAAGTTAATGTAATATAAATACAATGTAGATAACATCAAATCTATAATCAATTTAAATACAAGATTATAATGATATACTATAATCATAAAATAAGTTATAGCGATAAGTCAGAGTACAATCTATCAACATGATTAAATACTATCAGTCACTGATAATATAACTTAACACAATTAAATTGACTAATTACAATCATATAATATAAACAATAATATATAATTAATAAAAATAGATATAATAAAAATTCATAAATCTATACATATTATAATTATACTTAACACATATCACTATATAATTACTATATAACAATAACTAGATATGCACTAAACTCATATATATACAATAATACATACAAATAAACAATTAAATAATAATGTAATAGTAAAATAATACATTAAACTATACATATAAAAATCATATAACAAATCAATACTAAATTATAATATAGCTATATGCAATAATCAACACTACTATACAATACTATACATCAGACATATGACATTCATTCAATAATCAACAACTTAACTATACAAATAACAATACATAACGACAAAAACATCTATACATTATAACATATTAACATAAACAACATAAAATCTAACATTCATAAACATATCAATTATATATCATATAATTATACTAATATGCATAATAATAATCATAATTCATAATGTAAATAAATAAACTAATACTTATATAACTTAAATATATCAATATCACACACATAATACTAAATTATCATAAAAATTCATCAACATACTATATTATAAATCATAATGTCAATCATATAATCAATACTATATCAATACTAATAATAATATTAATCATAATATATTAACATATAAATTACATTAATATCATAATTATCAATACATAATACATTTAATTATCATTATCATAATACACATAACATATCATTTATATAAATATGAAATCATATAACATATAGTATACTATCAACTATCATATACAATTAATAATTAAATAAATATTCAATACTATATTAAATACATAAATATAACAAATCATATATACTAATTTATATATAATTAACTAATATACATACTAATACATATTCAATATTAATATATTATAATCATATAATTATTATTATATTAAATATTCAATATAAAATCTAAACATATCATAATAATCATAATTAATATACATATTAAATAATTAGTAACATTAATTAAAATAATCATTATAGCATATAAATATTATATATTATTAGATTACTAAATTAGAATATATTAAAATAATATACTCTAACATATATATTAAAAATTATAACATTCATTATAACAATTATACTATCTAGCTAATAGTAAATAATATAATATAAACATTATAAAAATTATAATCAATTAATTAATTGCTAGCGTATGTGTCTGAGATAGTGAGACTACATGGGGTACCAGTTTCAATAATATCTGATAGAGATCTTCGCTTCACATCTTGGTTTTGGAAAAAGTTACATGAAGCTCTGGGTACAAGTTTGGACTGCAGTACTATGTTCCATCCTCAGACAGATGGTCAGTCGGAGAGGGTGATACAGATATTGGAGTACATGTTAAGGAGTTGCGTAATTGATTTCTGAAGCAGTTAGGAGGATTAGTTGCCACTAGCAGAGTTTGCTTATAATAATAGCTATCAGTCTAGCATACAAATGGCACTTTACGAGGCACTATATGCTCGTAGGTGTCGTATTCCTTCATGTTGGACTGAGTTGGGCGAGCAGCGTGTTCTGGGCCCTAAATTAGTTTTTGATACCAAGGATAAAGTTAGACTAATTCGGGACAGACAAAATTTATATGCAGATCTGAAGCGTAAAGAGATTGAGTATTTTTTGGGGGACTTCGTCTTTCTCAAGGTCTCACCATGGAAGAAGGAAATGAGGTTTGGACGTAAGGGCAAGTTGAGCCCTAGGTTTATTGGGCCTTACCACATACTTAAACGTGTGGGATCAGTTGCTTATCAGTTAGAATTACCTCCAGAATTAGACTGGATTCACAATGTGTTCCACATCTCTATGCTGAGGCGCTACCACTCTGGTCCCACACATGTTATTTCTGTTGAGGAGGTTGAGGTTAGGCCAGATCTGAATTTTGAGGAGGAGCCGGTTCAGATATTATATCATGATGTAAAGGCTTTAACGAGGATGTCTATCCCATTGGTTAAGGTTCTTTGGCGTAATCACAGCTCAGAGGAGGCCACGAGGGAACTTGAGGAGGCAATGCAACAACAATACCCTCATTTGCTATGATCAGGTAAAATATTGATGCCAAAATTTTCTTTTAGGGGGTGGAGTTGTAACGCCTAAAAAATCCTAAGTATTTATTTTTATATGTTTGTGTTATACAAACACGTGTTTGCTTCAGTAGTTAAATGTCCTTGGAAGAGTCTATGAAGTCTTGGGTTCAAGCCTTGGCTTGTACAAAAGTTTTGTTTTAAATGAATAAACCTCTGTCTCTAGTTAGAAGGCTTTTAAATAAATGTGGGTACTTTATGTCAGAAAGGGTCTGCTGGTCTAAGGGATAAATGGCATGTTATGGTTACATGAGGTCTGAAGTTCGATTTCCTGCTATGCGCAATGACATGTTTTATTTTGTTGCCTTTGCCATGTGGGTAGTAGAGGGTGACCAAAATTGTGACAGCCCTAAATTGACCCTAGTCGGAAAGTGGTTTCGGGACCACTAAACCGAGTCATAAAAATAATTAATTGTTATATTCTATGCTTACTATGTGTGTGCATGCATATGTGGAAGTTTCATTCTCTAATTTTACCAATTTTATGAGAAATTATTAAATAGGGATCAATGTGAAACATGGTGAAATATGATAGGCTAATTTTAAATGGCTTATTAGTGCATGTTAACACAAAGGTGGAGTTGCATGTCAAATAACCCATTTCCTAAGGTTAGTGGCCGGCCATGACATGATGATGGGCAAAGAAAACATGTCCTAGACATGTTGGCCTAGTGCATTATTGAAGGAAAATAAAGAAATTAGAAAAAAAAAGGAAAATGATGATAGCAAAAAAAAGTGTGTGGATGTCTTCCCCCATTTTTGCCGTGAAGTGAACATAGAAAAACAAAAAAAAGTGTTCATCTTTGAACATGCTTGGCCAAATTGAAGAAGAAAGCAAGAGAAGGTTTGGTCACCCTTGAGCTTGAATTAAGGTAAGTGAGTTCATGTTGGTTCTTGAAAGGTTAGCATACTTTAAGCTAGCTACTAAAATTTCCTACTTAGCCATGTCAAAATCTTGGTTGTGTGGTAATATTGGGTAATCGGCCATGGAAGAAATTGAGGAAAATGATTGTTGTCTTTGTGTTGTAATGAGTATTTGTGGATGGGTGAAGTTTGAGTTAGTTAAGTGTTCATGTAGATGGTTTGGGTGATAGGGAAAAATCGCTTGTGTGTGTATGGATAGTTGCTGAATGTGTGTATAGTCAAAGAAGAAATTCTTAAAGTGTCTAGTTAATTGATGTTGGGTAAATGGTGTGTGTAAATTATTTAAAATAAAATAATTGTATGAGTATTAAGGATGGTACATGAATTGGCCTTAGAAGAAATTTTAGTATAATATGCTTGGATGTTAATAGGTTATTGCTTTAATGACCGAGTGTGTCAAGGGATAATGCATGGACTAATTGATTAATATGTGTTAAGGAAAGTGAATAAATGTCTATTTGATAAGCTATATATATATTCGGCTATGAAGGCTGAAGGTTAAGTCATAGAGATTTTGGTGATATTCATATTCGGTCTTAAGGGTTATATGTGTAACTTGGCTATGTGGGTTACGAGTTAAGGTAAATTGCTTATTTGATATGGGTATTCAGCCATAAGCTAGCATGATGGGACTTTAATAAGATAAATTTGTTTGAATTAGCCCAAGAGCTTAGAGGATCGAAGTTGGACAAGGGGAAAGAAAAAGTAATTGAATAGCCGTTGAAGACATTCGACAACATCCGAGGTAAGTCATTAAGCATATATTTGGTATTGATTTAAATGATCATAATATCTATTCAATTGTGTTTAATGAGATGATATGTAAATGAAAATGTATGTGTATGGAATGATGACATTGTTGAATGTATAAAGGTAGTAAAATGCGTAGAGCGTTTGGTCTCGGCACTAAGTGTGTGGGCAATAAATGGGCATGGTGACAAGATTGGCACTAAGTGTGCAAGCTTGAAAAGTATGGCACTAAGTGTGCAAGCTTGAAAAGTATGGCACTAAGTGTGCGAATTTAAATTATACGGCACTATGTGTGCGAGCTTAAATCACATGGCACTAAGTGTGCGTGATCGATTATTAAGCACTACGTGCGAATTTAATATATATATGTTCGATCGGTTACTCATATGGAGGGTGTGACCTTATCGAGTTGATCATGGACAGCGGAAAGGGTAAGTACCTTGAGCTCATGACGAATAGGCGCTATGTTCATGCTCGGGGTTGAGTTGGTAAGTTTTAAATCTATGTGATGATTTAAATTGCATTCCCGTAAATAAGGTATCGTGGAATAGATGAAAGTTCATTTGATTGCATGATTGTTGCGGAAATGAGATGATGTATGGAAATGCCTCAATTATCCTATTAAATAGAATATGAAATGTGAATGTATGACTTGGTATGAGATCGAACCGATAGGCCTAAGGAATCCATGGTATAGCGGTATGGATGGAGTACTTAGCCTCGTTTTCATTGTTTCGTTTAGTGATAATTTGGTTAAAGGATGGTTGTGAAATGCTTATGACTTCTGAGTTATATACTCACTCGGTGTTTTCTTGTCACCCATTTTAGGTCTCTTGGACTCGTCTCTTTTGTGTGCTCGGAACCGTCGTCAAGTCATCACACCGGCAAGCAATCTTTGGTATTGTCTTCTTAGTCGATCTAGGAGAACATTTGGCATGTATAGGCTATTTTGTTTTGTTGAAATTTGGGTTGTAAACTTTAGCCATGCGAAAATGGCCCATATGGTTGGTTGGATTTGGTTCCAAAACACTTATTCATGAGTCTTAAAATCCTAATTTTGATAAGGTGGTCATAATTTGTGATATGAATGATGGATGATTAGTTGGGTCATGGAGGAATTATGAAATAGGCATTGTTTGCCTTAGTAACAGATGCTGACAGTAGCAGTGATGTGAGATTGAAAAATCACTAAAAATAGTAGAAGTAGAATTAAATAGTGAATAAATTATGAAATTGAACCCTGATGAATCTACTTTCATATGGAAGAAACAAAACGGTCATATGAGTCGGATTTTAAGAGATATTCAGGTTTTCGCGAAACAGGGCCAGAACAGTTTCTGGATCCCCTGTTCCGACTTTGAAAATTTACTATAAATTAACCAGAGAGAATTAGAAGTCATGCTCTATATATACAGATTTCTTTGTGAGTCTAGTTTCTTTAGAAACAAACGGCATAAGTGTTGGAGCCCTGTACAGAAAGATATCCAAGACGTAATGCGCAAAGGTCAGTGTAGTCGAACCCTGAAACAGGGGTGAATTTAACTAATAAACTGTACTAATTGGCTTGACAAAAAAATTATATAAAAAAATGTGTAGATGGGATTATGAGTCTAGTTTCAGGGAAAATTTACGAAACTGATTTTCGAGTTCTGGAACTCGAGATATGATTTTTAAGGTGACAGTGACGCAGTTAGCTAGCCTGCCTGGAACAGAACTTAAATATTTCCAAGAGAGAAATAAGGGAAGTAAGCCCGGTAACACCACGTGGTCAAATCCGGTGACGGTCACGGGTTTGGGGTGTTACAAAAATACTGCAGAGTTGAGTGGGGTTTGAACTTGGTGGTTGAGGGGTTTATGTTGGAGGGATTTAGGGAGGAAAATATCGAAATTTGAAGTCAGTGGGGGAGTTGGTGCCGATTTGAACTCTTGCCTCTGAGAATTTTGGCTATGGTGGGTATCTGCTCTTCATTCTTCAGTTTTTGTGTGTGTGTACCAACACAACTCTGACTTTAGAAAACGGCAAAAGCCGGAATAAGTGCACGTCGACGCCACACGGGCGTGCTCGCGGCCGTATAGGTAGGCCACGTGAGTAAACATGGGCGTATAGTCGATATGGCCGGCCATGAGTGATTTCATGGGCTGAGGCCGTATTGGGCCCAATTGGGTCATGTGGGCTCCACATGGGCTCGCAATATGGGTTGTGGTTCCATTTTCACTGTTTGACTGTTAAGGTTGCACGGGTCGCCCGAGACGACTCTAGACCAAAACTGTTGGGTCGATAAGTTTACCTAGACTCCTAATTGACTGAAAGACTGTTATGCCCCTATGTGATGTATTGATCTATGACTCTATTTTAGCATGCCATTTTTAACTGTATTGAGCACATGCATTATATTATGTTATGACATGACATGTTGCATGATGCGTTGCATGGGGACGAGTTTTAATATGATTGGAGGAAGTGTAATGTACTGGTAGCTTTGCTGCAACTATTGTTTAGTGCCGTAATTGGTACTACTTGGAGTGTAGGGATGGGTGGGTTGATTATATCCCTACATGGAGTGTAGGGTTGGACGGAGATGGAGTGTAGAGGCTGGTTGGGTAGGATTCTTGATTGCATATTTATACCATTACTGTTACTGAGATGGGCTTAGGCCCAAACTGATACTGATATTATAATGGGCTAAGGCCTTAACTGAAAATGAATCATTACTAAAATGGGCTTAGGCCCAGACTGTATTTGTTCATTGTCTGGTTGTTTGATATGGGATTACACATTGAGTTTTCGTAAACTCACCCTTCTGTTTATCTGTACAGGTAAACCCCAGTATTAGGTGGATCGGTGCTGCGAGGGACTCAAAGGTGGCCACACAACCGCATATACTCTCATATTTGATTTTAATTATAAGTAATTTTATTTTGGGTATTTTTACTGTAATAATGCCTTTATGGATTTTTACTTTAAACTTTGGTTTTTTATTTGTTTTGGTTAATAACGGTTAGTAGTTGGAAAAGACGTGGGTTTTCAAAAAGATAAATATTTTATCAAAGATTCCACGAATTTGCAACCTATTTTAATAGCTTCCGCAATAACTGAAGTTTAAAATTAATAACGTTTTAATGTGAATAACTTTATGCCAATGAGCCACATTTTCAAAAAACAAAATGAACGTCATGTCTTAGAATCATCTTTAAGATCACACAAAGAGGTTAAATATGAAAAAGGGTTTTTCATCGATATCACACTTAACAAAAAACACTTCAACGTGACATCGCCAGATTCAACCATAACGTCTAGGTCAGGTTTGGGGTGTTACATTACCAGAGGCTATATAACCATTATCCATGGACCACAATCTACCAGTTAATGCACTTTGGTTCAAAGGCAATGCCATGAATGTATCATAGAGCCACGTTTCATGTACCATGATTTGTTAGTTAGTTTGATATTTCATTGAACAATGCAATGAATTCTTTTCTTTATTTTGACCATATGGTTCTTTTTTCAGAGTAAAATGGGTAATGACTCGACACAAAGTAAGGTTCTTTATCACTTTCATAGAGATGCAAGACTAGACTTTTCACCAAATAGGTGAAACTACCTTAAACCAGACATGAAATGAAGCACGATACACACACATGGGATATAAAAGAACTCACCAGAAAATACAACAAGGCTTAGACCGGAAGCCCCTTGCCTTTTCTTGGGAGCTTTCGGGAGTTTCTTGAGCTATGATATGAATAGTTACCTTTTCATATTATGTTCTTCCGAAAAGCAAAGCAAGTTTTGAAGAATACTAAATCAGAAAAGCCAAAATCTGGAAGTTTGCTCCCCTTTTTTCTTCTAAACTAATCCTAGAGCATGAAACCCAAAGGCCTCATAAATAACCATGATAATAGCTTAAGTTTCATCGATATTTACCAGGTATCAAGCATCGATAGAGTTTGCTGAATATAGCGAACCCAAACCTTCAATCTAGCCTTAGTTCTAAAGCTTTCCCGAGTGTTGCAGAGAGAATTTAGAGAGAAAATAAAGTTTTCCAAAGAATGCACAAAGCTTAGTCAAGAAGCCAATGTTGGCTTAGAGGGAAAGTTTATTCTCCCCATTACCCCTCCTTCGACAACTATGACTAATAACTTTCTCTCTCATTTTAAATGCATGACCTCTCAATATCAGATATCTTGTCTCATTCTAACTAACCCTCTCTAGGTGAACTATCTTTTCAACCAAAATAATAAGGCTAACAATATGAAATAAATACTAACGTCTATCAGTTGGGGTGGTGGACACTCTTTAAAGGAGCTTCTCCAACCACAAAGCTTACCTTCAGACAGACTTCACTCGAGGACGTACTCATTGTCCTCAAGCATTTAGAAAGTTCTTAACATTTTATTTGCTTAGAATTTATTCCATAAGCCTATCTCCATAAATAGTACTCAAATGCCCTAGACTACGCTGGATGGGATGTTACAAATCTTCCCCACTTAGGAAATTTCATTCATAAAATTCATACCTAAAAACAATTATGGATACTATTGTCTCATTATGCTCTCCTTTTCCTAAGTGGCTTCTTTAGTGTTGTAACTTCTCTATAGTACTTTCATTAAGGGAATTCTTTTAGTCCTTAGCTCTTTAACTTCCTTAGCCAAAATACGAACTGACTCTTCCTCATAAGATAGATTTGGCTCAATGTCAAGCTCTTGAATTTGTATCACATGTTCCAGGTTGGATCTATACCTATGCAACATCGATACTTGGAATACAACGTGAATCCTTGATAACTTAGGAGGCAACACCAACCTATACACCACTGGACCAACCTTGTAAAAAATCACATATGGTCCTATAAATCTAGGGCTTAGCTTCCCTTTTTGAAAGAAGCATATAATCCTTTTCCACGGGGAGACCTTCAAGAATACCTTATCTTCTACCTTAAAGGATATTTCTTTCCTTTTTAAGTCGACATAGGAATTTTATTGATCTTGAGCAACCATTAAGTGATTGTAAATAACGACAACCTTTTCTTTCATTTCGCGTACTAAGTCTTGTCCTACCATTTTTTTTCACTTAACTCTGTCCAACAACTAGGCATTCTAAGCCTTCACCATACAAGGCTTCAAAGGGAGACATATTGAAACTCGTGTGGTAGCTATTGCTATAGGAGAATTGAATCAGGGGAACATACTTTTCCCAGTTTGTCCAAACATTTATCACACAACAGCGCATCATGTCTTCTACTACTGGAATCACTCTTTCAGATTGACCATCTATCTGAGGATGGAATGTAGTGCTTAATGTTAGTTTGGTCCTTAGTGATTGTTGTAATTGTTTCCAAAATCTCAAAGTAAACCTCAGATCTTTATCAGACACAATGGACAATAGCACACCATGGAGGCATACGACTTCAGTTACATATAATTAACCCAAAATTTCCAAATAATTATGGTATTCACACTCTAGAATTCTTCTTGGAGAGACTAAGGGGTAATCCAAAAACAAAGTCCATAGTGATCCTATCCCATTTCCACTCAAGGATTTATAAAGGGTACAACTTACCTAAAGGAACTTGATGCTCTACCTTTACTCTTTGGCATGTAAGACATGTGGAAACATATTCCAAGATTTCTTTCTTCAAACTAGGGCACTAGTAAGAGTCTCTCAAATCTCTATACATCTTGACGGTACTAGGGTGAAGCGAAAAAGGCCATTGGTGAGCTTCCCTTAATAATACATTTTTCAAATCATTTCCCGTCGGTACAAATACTCAGTTCTTGAATCTTAGTTTTCCATCCTTACCTACACTAAAGTGTGGTTCTTTGCCTGGCGATATCTTTTGCTTGTATCTTTTACACTGGACATCCTTTCTTTGTTCCTCTAGAATTGTGAAAGATGGGTTGGCATCACCACCAAATCCACCATTAATGCTCCATTATCAACCATTGTCACTTTTGCTCGTAAGGACAACAAAGTCATTGACCGCCTCTGTGTTGGATCGTTGGTACGCCCCGTAGCGCAGTGGAAAAATTATTCCGATAATCGTCAACCAAGGACCAATGTACAAGGAATGAATTAGGTTGAAACAAAGGTTGAAAATATACCTTTCAAAACTAAAAAGCAATGAATAACATTTATAGGATCCCTCTCAAAGATGTTGATTCCAAGCCGCAACAATAACGTCTCAATCTCTATGTAATCCACCCAGTCAAAGAATGAACAACAAAATTCTCTTGAACCTTTTCAGAGAGAACTGTTAGACCTTTTTTTATTTTTTGTTTTCTTGGTAACCTTAACACTCTAAGGATTCATTTCCTTTTATTTAATTTGATATCATATATTAGAAAATAAAAATGATATTATTCCCTATTATTAGAGAAACAAATAAAAAGTCGGGAAAAAGACTATATTCTTTCCAAAGTAATATCACTTTCCATGCCCTTTTATATTTTGACCGAAATTATTAGTATAACTATTTATATTAATAATTTCAATAAAATATATATAATTCATATTTTGTATGAATAAATTCAATATTAATTTTATCTATGTTCTCTATTTGTGTACACAATTTTGTACATGTAATTTGTTTAATATTTAACTATTAAATTAAATTAATTCAACAATTAATTTAATTCATGTGACAACTAAATAAAATACCAAATGTATTTGGATTTTGTTTGCTTTAACTCTAAGGTGTGATCTTGTAGGCTTTTGTAATGTTGGTAGTAATACTAGAACATTTCTAACATTACAAGCAATGAGTGGCATTTAGCAATGCATCATTTCTACCCAAGTTACAAGAAGTCGTGATTCAACATAACCTTTCTGTGATAATTTTTTCATGTATTATATCATTTTATCCTTAATATCTAGATTGGGCACAAGTTATGGAATAGTCACACTTCTATAGTCCAATCTCATATTTCTTGATTTTATGAGTAGACTACAATAAACAAATAAGTGTGATATCTCATATCAACTTATTCGAGCATGATCATGCATTTCTAGTCTCACCCCATCAAGAGGCCTAATATATTACTCCCATTATGTAGGAGGGATAAATCCTATCTTGATCAACCATATTCCACTACATGGATTGTGGTATATCCAACATCAATCTTTATAGTACAACTTGTTATGGTATACGTTTGAATTTACTAAAATATACGACTTACGATGATAGGACAATGATGATCTCAAGTCTGAGTGATCATGTACATAGTTATCACTATGAGTAATATTTGTGGCTATAACATAATAATCCAAGAAACATACTCATGGCAAGTTAGTTCGATATGTTGCTCTCTAACACATACTCATGTAGAGATTTTGACATCCCTATGTCAATGACAACACTTTGTCATCAATCAACTACCTATTAGTCTCAATGCATTATCATTATCCAAGCCTACAATAATACTTGACTAATTACCATTTAAGAATAATCATATTATTCTTAAGACTTTATTATTAACCAATTTATTTATACACACACAAAAAGAAACTAAAATAACAATGACAATGCCTTATATTATCAAACAAGGTAAAACAAGTATGTGATTACAATCATCTCATGATTGGTCTTTGCGCATACTATAACACTCCGGACGTATCAATGTCTAAAGTAGAAAGCCTACAAAAAACATGTTAAATAGGCGGTGTTCGCAAGTATACAGGTTAGGTTGTAATATAGTTACAGCGCAGTAGGCGAGTACTCCAAGGATCATACCTAAGGGAGGCGACCACTAAATTAATCCTAACCTAACCACATATAGAGCTAATTAGTACTTTAAATAAATAAATTATATTATGTGTAAACATTAAGAAATATTTTTAGTGTTTTTATAAATAAAGAACAGAATAGTATAAAAGGAAAAAATTTGGGTAATTTGTTATGGAAACTGAATCAGATCTGAGCACGGGTGACTAGCTTGCTTCGATAATCATAACTAACTATTGCTTCGGGTTCCCTGTTCAATCAACTAGTCATTACCCTAGCAAGATCTCTTGATCTTCCACTAGAATAATGAGTCAACAAGAACTGCTTGTCTCTCGACCTCACAGTCCAAACTGGTTCAGGGTTAAGGTGTTCATGGATAGGCCATACAAAATTTGGGCTAATTCCCAACTAAATGACTTTGTAGGGTCGTGAAGCCTAGGGTTTTTATTATTCCTTTCCCAAACAACTAATCTGCTTAAGAGAAACCTACACAACAATCAATTAATCATATCTCCACTCACTAATCCCCCACAAGAGGATTAGTTTCTCATGGATCTCAAAAACATAATAAACTTGATATAAAAGATGAACATTAATAGAAAATCAAGAGATGAAGGTTTAAGATAAGCCTAGAATGCATTTAATTGAAGCACAAAATCCACAAAGAGTTTATCGTGTTCCAAAAATCAGATCTCAAGGTGAATGCAAAACTAAAAATAACCAAAAGCCAAAGAAAAGGGAAAAACTAAAAACTGGAACTACGAATAAAATTATATAGTATGAAAAGTTGTCCCTAACAAGTGTTAAATGAGCCAATTTATAGAATTAGGGCTGTTGTCATCCTTAACCCTAGGTCAACTGATGCTCTTGGGTTTAATATTTGATTGTGCAGACCAAAATGCCATTGGCTGGTAAGTATTTCTCGTACAGGACTGATGTCGTGATACCCTAGTGCTTGTATCATGAAATCAAAGGTAATATGCTTGTACCTAGAGTAGCTTCAAGGGATGTGTCGCAACATCCCTTGGTTGTGTCACGACACTAAAGGTAGTCTTGAATTCTTGCTCTCTGTTCCCTATATTGTGACATCAAACTCCCCGTGTTGCAACACAACGGCCAATATTGAGTTGGTACACCCTCTAGTACTCTCCTGCTCACTTAGAAAGTGTACTAGCTCACCCTTAGGCCTTATTCAACCTCTAAGGTCAATAAAAGACTAAAATTACACTTTTTATTGAATGCAAACGAAACTAAGAAATCTTAATTAAATCATAATAAAAATTCTTATATTCATGCTCCTTAAGTGTGAAAACTAGTTTAATCTGCCATACCAAATTACGGCAGATAAAACTCCCCCACACTTAAGTCATCTTTTTTCCTCAAGAAAATTAAACAAAAATAGTAATTAAAAGATGAACCCTGGTACAAATGTTAGTTTTGGAGCATATGATTAGGTATTTCGTATTTACACATAATCTTGGTATGATATATAGCTAACTTACCACTTTTGATATCAAACACCTAAGTTCAGTATATTACAAAGCATACAAACATTAAGAGTTTCAAATACAGGGATCCATCAATAGAGTATACTTGTAATTTTATCATCCTACTAGAATACAATCAGTCATAAATGTAATTATTTAGTATGATGTCAATTTGTAAACAAGTCTACCTAGGTCACATCGGGCTTTTTGACTTGTAACCTTTTGAGGCTTAGGATAGGTATGGAATTTAGGACTATGAAGGATCAATTAGTTAGAAGCACGAAAATAGTTTGACACATCATATTGTTCCCTATTCTCCCCCCTTAGTGACCCTTACCCACTCACCACCTTATTTCTCCTTCTCTCACCTTCCTCATTTCTCCATAGGAAATGTAACACCCCTAACCCGTATCTGTCGCCGGATTAGGGTTACGAGGCATTACCAGTCATATCACAGTTCATACAAATAATCATCACATTTCACAAATCAAAATTCAATCACATCAATGCTCATAACTTAATCAAATATCAAGTCTTAAAATCATAACATTTCATAATTAAAATATATTCTAGCATATATATTAAAACATATCATATACAGATCATATAACAAAATAACTATTCCATTAGTTGAATATCAAACCTATTATTATAAAGCTTTTGGACATTACAAATTAAACATTAAACAAACCATATTTTGCTACAAAAACTTTTCATTCATTTATGCGGCATTGGTGATATAAAACATGACCAAGTATACTTTAATTACCATTATAGCATGAAATTCAAACATTTAAATTAAAACTATGTATGTTTCATTTTATAAACTAAGCACATAAATAACCATACCAATCCATATCACATGGTTATATAATCATTAACTAACTTTATAACATAAATCTACCTACATTTAAACTTTAATGAAATATGCGCAAGTCACCATAAAAATAAACATAGCTATAATAAACTCCAATGTAAAATTATCTATAATAACCTTATAAGCTAATCATCATGTCAAAGTTCATACACACTTAACAAATTCATTCTTTGCTTATTCGACTATCAAGTTAACCACATATATAGTACAAATTATGCCATTCAATCATAAGCTTAAATATGGCATTTTCTAATCATAACAAAGTTAATCATTTCACAACCAATGACTTCATTGGCATAATTTATTAATTAAACCTATTACTAGCTGAATGTAAACATGCATTTAATTCACTTATTAACTAATCATATAACCAATACAACATGTTTAACAATATAATCATGAAATCAATCCAGTTCATCCTAATTTATAAGTTCAAATGCCGAATCAAATCGTGTTTATTTGTTACGCCCCAAAAATCCTTAAGTTTATTTTCATATGTTTGTGTTACACAAATACATGTCTGCTTTAGTGATTAAATGTCCTGGGAAGAGTCTGAGAAGTCTTAGGTTTAAGCCTTTGCTTGTGCAAAAGTTTTGTTTTTAATATGAATAAACCCTGTCTCTAGTCAGTAGGCTTTCAAATAAATGGGGGTAAAACATGTCAGAAAGGGCCTGCTGGTTTAGAGGATAGGTGGCGTGTTGTTGTTCCATGATGTCTGAGGTTTGAGTCCTACTTTGAGCAGTGGGAGCATTTTATTTTGCTGCTAAGGCCATGTGGCAGTTCTAGTCAACCTAAACTACTGAAGAGTTGTGGTGGAATTTGAATTAAGTGGTTGAGGAAGGAGTGGGCAGTATGGAGTGATTTGGGGAGGAAAATATGAGATTTTAAATGAGTGGGAGAGTAGTGCTGAATTTGAACTCTTTCTCAGAGATTTTTGGCTATGGTTGGAGTATTTTGAGGAGCTAAGTGAGGGGTGTGTTTACCGAATTGAGAGTCTCATTTTGGTCAAGAATCAGTCATAGCTCACCTTTTTGCCTTTGGTGCCAAAATTTTGCTTGTTTTCTTTTCTCTATGCTTCTTGTTTTATCGTTTTTCTCTCTTTTTGAGTCTGAATATTGCTTCGAGTATCTTCTCCTTTTTTTTTGTTTATTCTGAATTTTCACTTCTCTATAGTTCACTTTCTGATCGATTGGCTCACCTCTAATAGTCGTTCTCTCTATTTTCTTTGCTTTGGCTAAATATCTCTTCTTCCCTCTTTCCTAATCGATTTTCCTCTTTGACTGATTACTGCTTCTTCTCCCCTCTCTCAATTGGTTTGCTTTGGATAAATACTCTCTCTCGATTTTTTTCTCCTTTCATCTTTTATTTTGGCTGAATACTCCATCTCTATCCTTTCGATTTTGGCAATTGTTCTTTGATCAATCAGGTTCGAGTGCACGATTATTATCTTTTCTCTCTCTTTCTACCAGAATAGTCTTTTACCTAACACCTTTCTTTGCTGCCAATTTTTGCTAGAGGTGTGGTTCTGCTAGCCTTTGCCTCTTCTATATCGTGTGCTTTTGGCTTTCGTTTGGGGTGTGTGTTGATTGCTTCTTTCTCTTATTCTGAGTATGGCATATTCGGTAAGTTGTGTAGTTGGTGCAAACTATTGGTGTGATCAATAATGGTTTAGGTTATTAAGTTCCGGTTGTATTGCAGGTTATCTCTAAGGGGTTTGTAATTAGTCTCTTACAACTGGTTAAGTGTGTGAGCCTCAATCGATTGATCAAGGTAAGTGATAAGTAACCTTTTGGATAAGTGATATAAAAAGGGATTATTTAATCCTGTTGATTAAGGGACTGATGGTCTATCGTGTTTTAATCTAGGTTTGGAGCACTTGTGGACTATTTGCACACTTTCACAATAAGGTGTGTAAACACAATCTCAACTATGGAAATCGGCAAAAGCCGAAATAAGTAAATCATGACGCTACACGGGTGTGTGCTTGCTGGTGTGGTGGTATGTGTGACTAAACATAGGCATTTGATTGTTGAGGCCGGCCATGAGCGATTTCATGGGTCGAGGTCGTTTTGGGCCATTTCAGGCCTAACTAGGCCTTGTGGGCCCCATACAGGTAAGCCACACGAATGTGTGGAGAATATTGGGCCAGACTGTGTAATCCACACGACCAAGGCCATTTCTGGGCTATGTGGGCCACACAGATGTGTGGGCCCACATGGGCCCGCAATATGGGCCGTGGGTCTATTTTCACTGTTTGACTATTAAGGTTGTACGGGTCACCCAAGACGACTGTGGACCTACTATTGGGTCGGTAAGTGTACCTAGACCCCCTACTTGATAAAATGGCTGTTGCCCCTATGAGATGTATGGTTATATTTGAGCATTCCATTTGAAACATATTGAATACATGTATGATAGTATGACATGACATGACTTGATGCATGATATGTTGCATAGGGATGGGGGTTATTATGATGGGAGGAAGTGTACTGTACTGGCAGCTCTGCTGTAAATACTGTTTAGTGCCACAACCGGTACTACTTGGAGTGTAGGGATGGGTGGGTTGATTATGTCCCCACATGGAGTGTAGGGTTGGACGGAGATGGAGTGTAGAGGCTGGTTGGGTAGGATTTCTTGATTGCATATATGTACCTTTACTATTACTGAGATGGGCTCAGGCCCAAACTGATACTGATATTGTAATGGGCTAAGGCCCTAACTGAAACTGAACCATTACTGAATTGGCCTTAGGCCCAGACTGTATATGCTCACTATTTGGTTATTTGATATGGGGTTACATACTGAGTTTTCATAAACTCACCCGTCTGTTTATCTGTGCAGGTAATCCTTAGTCTTAGGTGGATCGGTTGCTGTGAGGGACTCAAAGATGGCCACACAACCACAGATACTTTCACATTTGATTTTTAAAGTATAAGTAATTTTATTTTGGGTATTTTTACTGTAATAAGACCTTTATGGATATTTCCTGTAATTTGGGTTTTTATTTGTTTTGATTTATAACTGCTAGTAATAGGGAAAGAAGCGTTTTGAAAAAGATAATTGTCTTTCAAAAACACCACGAATATGCGACATGTTTTAAGAGCTTTCGCAAGAAATAATATTTTAAAATACAAATATACTAATGATGTTTTAATATGATTAACTTTTTGACAAACAACTCACATTTTGAATTAAACGAATGTCTTTAAGATCACATAAAGAGGATAAATAGAGAATGGGTTTTCATCAAACATCACACTTACAAAAAAACAGTTTAATGTGACATTGCTAGATTTGGCCATAACGTCCAGGCCGGGTTTGGGGTGTTACATTATTACACATATTATACATTGTACCAAAATATCACACAAAACCAACTTACTTCTTATCAATTCAGCTAGCAAAATTAACCTGAAACACTTTACTCGATTGTCATTTAATAGCCAAACCTATAAAGTCAATTCACATTCAATATATATATTCATCATATCAACTCATGCCAATCCACATTATAAAACCATACATAATACTTCACATTTCTGAAACAAATATATATATCTAACATGAATTTATATCACAACCGAAATGCATAAACATAAGCTTCATTACAAGCCATTTTCGCATGGCTCATATATATATACAAATCCAAAATCAACTAACACAAAGGTTAGCCTATACATGCCATAAGTTCATAGTTTTAAACTTTTGTAATACCGAAAATAATGATCGATAGTGTGATAGATTTCCTTGATGTTCCCCGAGCTCGTAACCAACTTCCAAAATCTATAAAACAACAAACGAACACACACAGTAAGCTTAAATAGCTTAGTAAGTCATAAGCAAATAATTTATTTTGATAACATCCTTAATTCAATTAAACTAGACCAAACCAAACAAACCTTAACCAAATGTACATGTATCATTCTTGTAAGTTCAAACATATCTCATAAACATTAACATTTTAATGTCAATGGCCGAATATACATATACTCATAAACAAATATAATTCTAACTTTTATAATGCATATTTCATATATATATATCACAAGTACACACTTACTTATTTTCCCAACCATTTAACTTAACACATACCCGACCTCTTGGCTCGATTTCACATTCAATCATTATTCAATATTGCCTGTGGAACCATTCAAAATTAATAAGGATACTCGGATAGTCGAAAAGCTTGTACAACGCCAACGTCCTAAACGTGGTCTTACATGTAATCACATATCGGTGCCACTGACCCAGACAGGGTCTTACATGAACTCATATACAATGACAATGTCCCACATGGTCTTACACGTAAATCACAAATCGATGCCAATGTCCCAGATGTGATCTTACATGAAATCAAATATCGGAATCCTATGTCATGACATAAGTATCTTAACTATTCCTAAGGTTCGTACGGGGCTTTCGAACGTTGTAACTCGATCAATTCAGGCTCGTAAATACTTCTCCCATACTTATACAAATTTGGTTTAAACATATATGTACAATTAATAATTCAATTTGGCACAAGTAAAATATATATACAATTGAATTCAACAACATTTATTTACTTATGAACTTACCTTAGACAAAGACGAACGAACCGGGACGACTATTCGAGAACTTTAGATTTTCCCTGATCCAAATCTGATTTATTCATTTCTTAATCTAAATTAATACAAATCTAACTTGTTTATTAACATATTCATTCAATTTAATCCAAAAACACATAAATGAGTAAATTACACTTTTGCCCCTAACATTTCATATTTTTCACAATTTAGTCCCTATTTCACAAAACACAAAATATTCAAAATTTCACCACACCCGTGCTTGGCTGAATTTCACTAAGATCCCTAGCAGCCCATTTCTTTCATTTATTTGACATTTTAACCCTTAAATTTATAAAATTCACAATTTAATCCGAAATAGGCATTTATACTAAAAACCACTTAATTAAACATATTAATCTAACAACTTGTTTTTATTTTCCATCATCAAACAACAAAAACCAAAAACTATCATCAATGGAAATTCAAGAATTCATCATCAAATTCAAAAATTCAAGCATGGGCTAGCTAGTATTCAAAGAAACGATCTCAAAAACGTAAAAATCATCAAAAACAGAGCAAAATGCATACTCGAATTAAGCTCCCAAAGTGCCAAATATTTAAAGCTTTCAAAAGCTTTATTTTCTTCTTAGGTTCGGCCAAGAGAGACGAACACTTGCATGGCCATTTGTTTTTGTTTAATTTAATACATATTAATATATCAATTACCAAATTAGCCTTTTTATTTTCATTTAAAATCCACTAACCTTACCATCCAATATTTAAATGGTATAATACCAACATAAGGACTCCACATTAAAAAGAACATAGCAATTTAGTACTTTAACAAATAGCTAGCCATTTTTACATTTTACGTGATTAAGTCCTTTTTTAAAATCGAACACTTAAACGATAAAGTTAAATCCCAAAAATTTCCCACATATAAATTAACATACTGTAGACACAAAAAATGATATTAAAATATTTTTCTGGCTTGGATTTGTGGACCCGAAGCTACTATTCTGAATAGGGTCTAAACCGGGCTGTTACAACTCTGCCCCCTTAGGGATTTTCGTCACTGAAAATCTTACCAGCTAATAGGTTTGGGTAACGTTCTCTCATAGTATCTTTGGGATCCCACATAGCTTCTTCAACCCCGTATTGGTGCCATAAGACTTTCACTAAAGAGATTTTCTTATTTCTCAATTCTTTAACCCCACGATCTAAAATTCGGATCGGTTCTTATTCATTTGTCATATTGGATAGAATCTCAATCTCAGATGGGGAAATCACATGCGACGTATCGGATCGATATCATCAAAGCATCAAAACAAGGAATACGTTATGAATCTTTTCTAATTCAAGTGGCAATAACAGTTTATAAGCAACTGGTTCGGTACGCTCAATAATTTCATATGGCCCAATAAATCTTGGACTCAATTTTCCTTTAAGACCGAATCAAAGTATTTTCTTCCATGGTGAGACTTTCAAAAACACTTTGTCCTCGATCTGAAACTCAATATCTTTTTGTTTCAAGTCTGCATACAATTTCTGATGATTTGATGGTGCTTTTAGACTATCACGAATCACTTTCACTTTCTGTTCAATCTCTTTGAGCAAATTGACCCCGTGTATCTTATTTTTTATGAGTTCAGTCCAATATAAAGGTGTTTGACATTTGCAATCGTAAAAAGCCTCGTAATGAGCCATTTTGGTACTCGATTGAAAGCTATTATTATACGTTAATTCAATCAGTGGTAAGTATCGTACCCACGTACCTTCAAACTCAAGAATACAACATCTCAACATATCCTCGAGTATCTGAATAATCTGTTCAGACTGACCATCCATCTGTGGGTGAAAAACAGTGCTAAAATGTAGTTTCGTACCTAATGCATCTTGCAGTTTCTTCCAAAACCGCGATGTAAACCTTGGATCTCTATCTGAAACAATAGAAATAGGTACTTTATGGAGTCTCATAATCTGAGAAATGTACAACTCAGCAAGCTTAACAAGTGAATAGTCTGTGCCAACCGGAATGAAATGAGTCAATTTAGTCAATCTATCAATAATAACCTAGATTGCATCTTTCTTACTCAGTGATAGAGGCAAACCTGATAAAAAAATCTATCATGATTCTATCCCATTTCCACTCAGGAATCATAATCGGCTAAAGTAACCCAGATGGAACCTGATGTTCAGCTTTGACTTGTTGACAGATTAAAAATTTCGAAACAAATTCAAAGATGTCACGCTTCATACTAGGCCACCAATAGAGTTGTTTCAGATTATTATACATTTTTATGCTTCCAAGATGTAAAGAAAACCAACTACTATGAGCTTCATTCAAAATCATCCGAATCAAATCTGAATTTCTCAGAACATAGATTCGGCCTCTGAATTTCAAACAATCATCTGCATCAATCCGAAATTCTGAATCAGTGTTTGAACCACATTATGCCTATTTTGCTAACAATTCATTATCTACTTTCTGAGCTTCATGAATCTGGTGTATAAATAATGGTCTCGCTTTCAACTTGGCTACAAACGAACCGTCATTGGATAGATTCATATGTGCATTCATCACATGTAGAGCAAGCAGAGATTTTTGACTTAGAGCATCAGAAACAACATTGGCCTTTCCCGAATAGCAGCCAATTACAAGCTCATAATCTTTTAACAACTCTAACCATCTTCATTGTCGTAGATTCAAATCTTTCTAAGTCATCAAGTATTTTAAGCTTTTGTGATTGGAATAAATGTGACATTTCTCATCGAACAGATAGTGACGCCATATCTTCAGTGCAAACACAATAGCTTCCAATTCCAGATCATTTGTCGGATAGTTCTTTTCATACGGCTTTAATTGTTTCGAGGCATAAGCTATGACTTTGCCTTCCTACATCAAAACACAGCCCAGGCCATTCAAAGATGCATCACTATAAATGATAAATTCTTTACCCGATTCTAGTTGAACTAGCACCGGAGCTTCAGTTAACAAAACTTTCAATTGATTAAAACTTTTATGGCACTTTTCTGACCACTCGAACTTAACATCTTTCTAAATTAGTCTCGTCATCGAGGTTGCAATCATCGAGAAAGCTTTTACATCCAGCAAGTCCCAAAAAACTTTGAACTTCAGAAACATTTCTCGGAGGCTTCCAATCTAGTATTGCAGAAATCTTACTCAGATCAACTCCAATTCTCGATGCTGACACAACATGTCCCAGAAAATCAACTTCACGCAACTAGAACTCACATTTTTTGAACTTCGCAAACAACTGCTTATCACGCAAAGTCTGTAGCACTATCCTCAAATGTTCAGCATGCTCGAATTCATCATGAGAATATATCAAAATCTCATCTATGAATATGACAATAAATCGATCCAAGTACGGTCTAAAGATCTAATTCATTAAATCCATAAAAGCAGCAGGTGCATTTAGTCCAAAAGGCATAACGAAAAACCCATAATGTCAATACCTCATTCGAAAAGTAGTTTTCAGTACATCGGAATCTTTAACTCGCAGCTGATAGTAACCTGATCTCAAATCTATCTTTGAAAACACTGTATCCCCTTTAAACTGATCGAACAAGTCGTCAATTTGTGGCAAAGGATATTTATTCTTTATAGTCACTTTATTGAGCTGTCAATAATCGATGTACATTCTCATAGTTCTGTCTTTATTTTTCACAAACAAAATCGGTGCACCCCAAGGAGAAAAACTTGGTCGTGCAAAACATCTATCAGTCAATTCTTGTAACTGAGCTTTCAACTCTTTTAATTCGAGTATCCCGACTAATAGCTTAATGTCTTCATTCAACCCGTCCTCAAATATTTTACACATTATTACTTCGGTCAAAACATATTCCCGGGCATATCTGCTGAGCCTTACAAATTCCCGTTCATATTCTGTAACTGTCATGCGACCCTGTTTTAACTCGAGGAATTCTTTGCATTTTTGATCAACAAATCTCTGACTAATGTATTTCTTACGAAATTTAGTCTAAAAGAACTCCTAGGTAACTCGCTCTCTCGGAACCATTGATACTAGTGTATTCCACCAGTGATACGCAGAATCTTGAAGAAAAGATATAGCACATTTAATACACTTGTCAGAAGTACAGGATAGCTCATCAAATACACGGATAGTATTATCAAGCCAAAATTCAGCTCGCTCAGCATCAATAGTGGCTCTGAATTCTTCAGCCCCACATTTTTTGATTTTATCAACCTGGGGCTTGTTTAATCTCATCGGATCAATATCTTGAGGTATTACAGGTATTTGAGGAGGATTAGGCGGGGTGGATGTTGTGAAACACTTAGATTAGTTCTAATATACTGAGTGAACCACTCATTCATCATTTGGAAGAAAGCTTGTTTAACCTCTCCCTCGTGGCTACTCGTAACTGGTCTAGAATCAGACGGCGCTGTCCCTTGAGTGGGAGCAGGTGCATTACTTTCCACATCATCAGCTACGGCTCGATCGGGATCCATTTACTATACAAAAACACATTTTAATTGTCAGGAATCATCATACTATCGTAGTATATAATTATGGCATGTATAGATAGACTCATACACACTACGTTAGTCATAGAATCGACTAAACCATAGCTCTGATACCAATCAAATGTAACACCCCTAACACGTATCCGACGCTGGATTAGGGTTGCGAGGAATAACCGGTCATATCACAGTTCATACAGATAATCATCACATTTCACAACTCAAAATTCAATCACATCAATGCTCATAACTTAATCAAATATCAAGTCTTAAAATAATAACATTTCATAATTAAAATATATTCTAGCATATATATTAAAACATATCATATACAAATCATATAACAAAATAACTATTCTATTAGTCGAATATCAAACCTGTTATCATAAAGCTTTTCCACATTACAAATTAAACATTAAACAAACCATATTTTGCTACTAAAATTTTTCATTCATTTATGCGGCATTGGTGATATACAAACATGACCAAGTATACTTTAATTTCCATTATACCATGAAATTTGAACATTTAAATTAAAACTATGTATGTTTCATTTTATAAACTAAGCACATAAATAACCATACCAATCCATATCACATGGTTATATAATCATTAAGTAAATCATTAACTAACTTTATAACATAATTCTCTCTACATTTGAACTTTATTGAAATATGCGTAAGTCACCATAAAAATAAACATAGCTATAATAAACTCCAGTGCAAGATTATCTATAATAACCTTATAAGCTAATCATCATGTCAAAGGAAAATGGATTCATATTCACATGTATGAGAATTATATAGGAACAAGAATAATCTTGGATTAAAAATCGAAATAGATTTCTATGGAGTAATAAAACTTTTCAAATTACAATACTCGTAGAGAGAGAACTGTAATAAATGCAAAGAAGAAGCATCTTTTACCCAGTAAGGAGATTTTCATCCCCTGTATACTATTTTACATATTCCATATTAAAAAGGAATTGGGAATAGAGAATCTATACTAAAGAAAGGTCTAATTCATTAGTATATGTTCTTATTTGATACATTATAGTCAGTTACATCGGGGAATTAGGTGAAGGTGCAGAAAGAGAGGGATTCAAACCCTTGGTAAACAAGAGTCTACATAGCAGTTCCAATGCTACGCTTTGAACCACTCGACTATCTCTCCTACATAATTATTATGGTCGATGCCACGAGCGAATAGCGAGTTATTCATATTAGATTGTTCGATAGGTACAAACAATATCAATTCTAACTAGGAAACTTGCTATAAAAATAGAAAACTTTTCATCTCTTTTTTTTATCACTTTTTCTTTAACCTCCGGGCTCGATGAATTTTTTAAAAATGGAATGGTCTACTTTTGTGATATCCCAAATTAGGACCTAAACAGAATAATGGTTTCAAAACCACAATTCTAAAGTAGAAAAATTTATTCTGATTAATTTTTATAATTTATTGAGTGATTAGATGCATGTGTTAGAATATCGATAGAAAATTTCATGAATTGCATGTCTAATTTGCCTATTAGGACTTAATTGCAAAAGTTGATAAATATGAGTTTTAGATGTTAAAGGATTTAATTGAAGAGCATAATTGAAGTAGAGGTCCTTAAATGGTAATTATACCATTAGGTTTTCATGGAAAAAAGTGGACATACATAGGTAGAAATAACCAAAGTTTTTAATGAAGGGTATTTTAGTCATTTGGTAATTAAAAGATTAAAAAAAGGAAAAAGATGGAAAAATATGTCCATCTTCTTCATTAGGACGAAATTTCAAGGGTTCTCCATATCTAGGGTTTGTTTCAAACTTCCAAGCTCCATAGTAAGTGATTCCAACCACCGGTTTTAATGTTCTTTACGTTTTTTGAGTCCTAGTAACTTGATTTAGCTTATTTTAGCAATAATTTAACCTAGGGTTTATATTTGGAAAAATACCCATAGGTGAAATGTGTTTATATTGATGTTTTATTGCAGAATATGAATCTTTAAATTTTGTTAAACAACTTTTGCTAAACGATTTTACGCGAAAACGAGTAAAATGACATAATCGGTAAAAATACCTAATGTTTATAACTACATGTTAGAGTGAGAATTTGATGTTGCCATAGAAGGGAAAAATGATCAGCATGTCATAAAAAATAATAATTTTGGAAAAAAAAATTAATTTTTGAGCTTTGGGGCAAAAGTGTAAATATGCAAAAGTTTAGGGGCAAAATCGTAATTTTTCCAAAGTTAGAGTTAAGGACTATTTTGGTAAATGTGAGTATTAAATTAGCTAAATGTGTTATTTTAGACCAAGAAAGATGTGGAATCGACCTTGATCGGGGAAAGGAAAAGATTGTGGACTAAATTGCAAAATTTCTTTATTTTGTACCGAGGTAAGTTCAGGTGTAAATGTAGTAACATAATTGTCATTTTAAGTAATTTAATGTTATTTATATGATATGATGATTAATATCATGAAATATTATGCTTTGTGGTTATTATTGAGTAATATGCAAATTATGTGTGCTACTTGTTAAATATGAATTGCTACCAAGCGTCGGTTTCGATATTCCGTGGAAGACGGAAAAGATGTGTGATCGAGGAAAAATCCCGTTTGAACCTTGGGAATAGATTAGAATACAAGTGACATGTTACTAAGATATTTGAGTTCCGAGCTCGTTGAGTTGAGTCCGAGTTCGTAAGATGTAACTAGGCATCCGAACTCGTTGAGTTGAGTCTGAGTTCACTTATGGGCGGGTTACATGGTAGCTTGGCTACATAATTTCCGCAGGCTATTGAGTTTGTCTAGCTGCGGGTATGGCACTTATGTGCATGAAATCCGTGTATTTGAATCATATTCCGATGTGTTCAACGGGTAAATCTTAAGTGTATAAGGTGAGTACCTAAAACGAAGGTGACATGTTGGTGAGTGTGGTGAATGAGAAAATTTGTACAGGTATGTACTTAACCCTCGGGTTGAGACTTCAATATAACAATAATATGGTAGGATCATGAATGAGAAATATGATATGAATGCTTTGGTGATATTATGCAAATGTGGATTTCGCATTATTGCATGGTTATGTTACTTGCTATTTACATGTGAACTTACTAAGCAATTATGCTTAGTCTCTCCTCTCTATTCTTTATAGTTTTGTCAAGCTGGCTAGGAGATCGGGAACGGTCGGAGGTACGCTCACACTATCAAAAAACTATTTCGGTATAATGACTTGTATATTTTGGGAATATGGCATGTATAGCATTATAATCATTTTGTGTATATAATCTTATGATATGACTCATGGATGACATGTAAATGTTTGAGAATGATTAACTATTGGAGTGGCTAATCAAGATTATATTTGATAACACGCATGCTTTATGTGCTAACTAATCTATGGAAATCCATAAAATGGTGAAATTGGCTATAAAACAGAATCACACAGCAGCAGTGACGTGAGTTTGAAAAATCACTAAAAATAGTATAGATAGAATTAGATGCTGAATAAAATATATAATTGAAGATTAATGAATTTATTTTCATATAGAAGAAACAAAATAGGTAAAAGAGTTGTATTTTATGATATATTTACGTTTTGGTGAAACAGGGTCAGAGCGATTTTTGGACTCCCTGTTCTGACTTTATAAATTCATCAAAAATTGTGTAAAAATAATTAGGACTCAAACTTTATATGTATGGATTCCTTATAGAGTATATTTTTAATAGAAACAAACAACATGGTCATTGGATCTCTTTACAGGAAGAAATTTGGTTCGTAGTGCACAGGGGTCAGAGTAGCCAAACCCTGAAACAGGGGAGACTTTAACTAATAAACTGTAATAATTGGCCCTACCAAAAATTCTAGAAAACATTTAGTAAGTAGATATATGAGTCTAGTTTCAGGAAAAATTTACGGAATTTTATTTTGAGTTTCGTAACTTGAGATATGATTTTTTTAGCGACTGTGATGCAGATGGACAGTTTACTACGAGAATTGTTTGAACTTGTTTAAATGCTAAAATAAGTTTAGTAGTGTCCCATGCTCGACCCTGGCAACGGTCTCGGGTAAGGGGGCGTTACAAATTTTATGTTATTTCGTATTGTACACTTTCTTTGTTTGTGAGATCATTTTATTTTCTCACGAGGGGTAATGAAAAGAGTTATAAAATGGACTGCTACCTATGCCTAGATCGCAGATCATACACACTTAACAAATTCATTCCTTGCTTATTCGGCTATCAAGGTTAGCCACATATATAACACAAATTATTCCATTCACTCATAAGCTTAAATATGTCATTTTCTAATCATAACAAAGTTAATCATTTCACAACCAATGGCTTCATTGGCATAATTTTTTAATTAAACCTATTACTAGCCAAATGTAAACATGCATTTAATTCACTTATTAACTAATCAAAAAACCAATACAACATGTTTAATAATATAATCACGAAATCAAACCAATTCATCCTAATTTATAAGTACAAATGTCGAATCAAATCATATTTATTACACATATTATACATTGTACCAAAATATCACACAAGACCAACTTGCTTCTTATCAATTCAGCTAGCAAAATTAACCTGAAACACTTTACTCAATTGTCATTTAACAATCAAACCTATAAAGTCAATTCACATTCAATATATATATTCATCATATCAACTCATGCCAATCCACATTATAAAACCATACATAATACTTCACATTTCCGAAACAAATATATATATCTAACATGAATTTATATCACAATAGAAATGCATAAACATAAGCTTCATTACAAGCCATTTTCGCATGGCTCATATATATATACAAATCCAAACTCAACTAACACAAAGCCTAGCCTATACATGCCATAAGTTCATAGTTTTAAACTTTTGTAATACCGAAAATAACAATCAATAGTGTGATAGATTTTCTTGACGATCCCCGAGCTCGTAACCAACTTTGAAAATCTATAAAACAACAAACGAACACACACAGTAAGCTTAAATAGCTTAGTAAGTCATAAGCAAATAACTTATTTTGATAACATCCTTAATTCAATTAAATTAGACCAAACCAAACAAACCTTAACCAAATGTACATGTATCATTCTTGTAAGTTCAAACATATATCATAAACATTAACATTTTAATGTCAATGGCCGAATATACATATACTCATAAACATATATAACTCTAACTTTTATAATGCATAATTCAAATATATATCACAAGTACACACTTACCTTATTTTTCCAACCATTTAACTTAACACATACCTGACATCTTGGCTCGATTTCACATTCAATCATTATTCAATATTGCCCGTGGAACCATTCGAAATTAATAAGGATACTTGGATAGTTGAAAAGCTCGTACAAGGCCAACGTCCCAGACGTGGTCTTACATGTAATCACATATCGATGCCACTGTCCCAGACAGGGTCTTACACGAACTCATATACAATGCCAATGTCCTAGACATGGTCTTACACGTAAATCACAAATAGATGCCAATGTCCCATATGTGATCTTACATGAAATCACATATCGAAATCCTATGTCATGACATACGTATCCTAACTATTCCTAAGGTTCGTATGGGGCTTTCGAACGTTCTAACTCAATCAATTCAGGCTCGTAAATACTTCTCCCATACTTATACAAATTCAGTTTAAACATATATATACAAGTAATAATTTAATTTGGTACAAATAAAATATATACAATTGAATTTAACGACATTTATTGTAACACCCCAAACCCGGCCTAGACGTTATGGTCGGATCCGACGTGCCACATCGAAGCGTTCAAAACATTTTATATTGTTGATTTAGAAAAGCTTACTTAGTGTTTTAAAAGATAATTTCATTCCAGGTTAAAGTGAATGGAAGCTGTGCACCAGGTAGGAAACCGAAAAACAGGAGGTGAGTCCATCGAACTGCTTAAGTACCAAGCTCCCTTCGGATCCAATCCTAGACATGCACACTGTAACACCCCGTACCCGAGTCCGCTGCCGGAGTCGGACACGAGGGGTTAACGGCTTAAACCATTCACTTTCGCAGTCCATTTTAAAAATTTTTCCAGGCAGTTGGCTAACTGCATCACTGTCACTTTAAAAATCATATCTTGAGTTCCAAAACTCGAAAACCAGTTTTGAAATTTTTCCCTGAAACTAGACTCATATATACATCTACAGATTTTTTTCTAGAATTTTTTGTCAGGCCAATTAGTACAGTTTATTAGTTAAAGTCTCCACTGTTACAGGGTGCAACTACACTGATCTTCATGCATTACGACCTGGATATCTCCCTGTACAGGGCTTCAATACTGATGCTGTTCATTTCTGTAGAAAATAGACTCAAAGAGGAATCTATAAATATATGGCATGACTCCTAATTATCTCTGGTTAATTTACAATGAATTTACAAAGTCAGAACAGGGAATCCAGAAACCGTTCTGGCCCTGTTTTACGAAAAAATAAATATCTCTTAACATACAACTCATATGACCATTTCGTTTCTTCCATTTGAAAGTAGATTCATCAAGGTTCATTTACATAATTTATTCACTATTTAATTCCATTCCTACTATTTTTAGTGATTTTTCACATCCACATCACTGCAGCTGTCACCTCTGTCCTTAAGGTAGATTTTACCTACTTCATAATTTCCTTGATTCAACTAGCCCTTTTAGCATACATGGCACAAAAGATGAACACGATTAACCATTCCAAGGACTAATCAATTCCAAACATTTCCACATCTCTTAATGAACAACATACAAAATGATTATGATACCATGCCAAAGTGTATACAAGGCATTTTCGCATGGCTATCCAAATTTATACAAAATCAAAGGGTCTATGACCAACAAACGAAAGAGTAGCCCTATACGTTAACCAAAATATCCTCTCACTACTAGTCTATTCTATACATGCCATAAGATATTCCAAAACATAGCAGTACCAAACAGTGGATAGTGATAGTGTGACTAGTTGCTGACGATCCCCGAGCCTGTAGCTTCGCAATGAGACCTATAAGGCAGAGGAAACAGAGTAAACGGAGTAAGCATTACAATGCTTAGTAAGTTTTAAGCAGTGTCAACAGATAACAATCGAATTATAACATAGTTGTTCGCATTTTTATTTCACACTTCCTTCGGGCATACCATCCCTTTTACCGAATATGCACATCTCATCATATACAATAGGCAGATAAACTCTCACACTAATCCGATGTCGCATAATCATAGGAATAGTCCCATAGATTGCTCTCGTATGCATCATATGTAAACTTGGAGTACATACCTGTTTAACCTTTCGCATTGCGTATATTTATAAGCAATTCTTATCACGAAGTCTTACCCAGACATAATCTCCACACGTAGTCATCGGGTCGTACCCGGACATAATCTCCACACGTAGTCATCGGGTCTCACCCGGAACATATTTCCAAGTTTCATATACACTTAATCACATGTTACAACATTCACATTAGCCATTCGGCTTTACCACATATACATATCGCATTCATCACATCGGCCATTAGGCCTTATCACATATATATACATTTTCACATTCATCACATCGGCCATTAGGCCTTATCACATATATATACATTTTCACATTCATCACATACATTTTCACATTCATCACGTTGGCCATTAGGCCTTATCACATATATATACATTTTCACATTCATCACATTGGCCATTAGGCCTTATCACATATATATACATTTTCACATTCATCACATACATTTTCACATTCATCACGTTGGCCATTAGGCCTTATCACATATATATACATTTTCACATTCATCACTTTGGCCATTAGGCCTTATCACATATATATACATTTTCACATTCATCACATACATTTTCACATTCATCACGTTGGCCATTAGGCCTTATCACATATATATACATTTTCACATTCATCACATTGGCCATTAGGCCTTATCACATATATATACATTTTCACATTCGTCACATTGGCCATTCGGCCTTATCACACGTATATGTATATCATACATATTTCATATTTTTCTTGTACATCAATTTCAGCAATAGCTTATAAGCAACTCAAATAGTTTCATCAAAGTTTACAACAAAATCACATATTTACTACAAGCAGTTTTCCTGACCAACAGTCACTAAGTTGTTTATAACTGGAGCTACAAAACTCAAAATCAATTGCCGTTAATTTCCTCCGAATGTAGACTCATGTATCTTTCACCCATAAAATTTTCAGAATTTTAGGTTTGGCCAATCAATACCATATTTTTTCTTAAAGTTTCCCCTGTTTCACTGTTTAACCAATCTGACCACTCTTCGCTACGAATCAAATTTTTCATTGTACAGAATTCATAATGTGTTTTATTTGATTCCATTTGAAACTAGACTCATTAAGGAGTCTAAGCATATAAATCTTATCTCATAACCATTTTTGTACAAATTATAATGATTTTCCAAAAACAGAACAGGGATTTCCGAGTCATTCCGACACTGTCCCGCACAACTTTAGATATCTCTTTATAGGAATTTTCTTTGCTTCCACGGTCTCTTTTATAAAAAACTAGACCAACTAAGCTTTGATTACATGTTTTATTCAGCCTATAATTCCACACCAACAATTTATAGTGATTTTCTAAAATCACATTACTGCTGCTGTCCAAGCAATTTATTACAATTTGCTCTTAACTTTCCAAGTCCAAACACTTATGAACTTACCATTTGGGCTTAAGACATATCATAGCCACATCATATCTTATCAAATCAACTCATTATGTCCTATTATGATTGAATTTACTCAACGATTAATCGCTTAAAACTTACATGGATGTGGTCGAACGATTTCGGCGGCTATTCGATCACTTCTTCCTTCCCTTATCCAACTTGATCCTCTAGGCTCTTGAGCTTAATTAAACAAACAAATTGACTTAATCAGTTGAGCATCGAAAAGAGGAATACAAGGCACTTAGCCCATATTTATACATTAGACATTAAAGTCACATACATGTGAAATCATGCATCAACTCAACATATTAACTCACATCCCTTTTAGTCGATTTTCCTAACCAAGATAAAGGCATCAATATGCTTGCCTCTAACCGAAAGCATGCAACACTAATCTTCTCATGTGGCCGAGTATGCATGTATATGTTGAGGCTAATTATGCTCAATACTTCCTACAAGTATGGTTACTTGTATTGATTATATCTCGTTTCATTTCAAATTCAAAACTCGGCTAATACGCATTTATACACTAGAAAGCAAATACTAACATTTTGCATTTCATCTTACTACCATGGCGAATGCTCCTTCCACACCATTTACCTTCACAAAGCATAAATTTCATCATCCAAATTACAAGCTTACAACCTCATGAAGTTTAACCTCATAGTATCTATCAAACTCTCACTCATTAGCTTCTATCATAATCTCCAACAACACCAAATAAACATATACTTCGTGGGTCTATGGTAGAACCAAGAAAGGAACTCATAGATATTAAGATGTAAGCAACTACCATTATTTATCTAAGTTTAGCATAAAACACAACCATCACCCTTATTAATCTTTTATAGCCAAAAACCATACTCACCCCACAAATCAAATTTCAACATGGTTTACAAAAATCACTTAATATCTCATCAACACAACATCAACACCAAGCAAGAATAATACATCCATGGCCGAGTGTTATCTCCATAACATAGCAAGGTTTAGACCATGGGCTAGGTAGAGCTCAAGCTAACAACTAACACATGCAAGAATCTCATGGCACAACATAGCCGAATGCTTCACTCTCTTCTCCCCTTTTTCCTTCAATTTTCAGCCAAAAAAAAATGTTCAAGGATGAACACACACATTTTTTTTTCTTCTTTGTTTTCTTTCTCTCATTCACGGCAAGGGGGGGGGGGCATGGATGAGACCATTTTTTTTTCTTTCTTTGCCCATGCTCTTTATTTTATTATTTCTAGCATCAAGCATTCACCCAACATGTTTTATGACATGTTTAGCCCATAATTCTTTGTCATGGCCGGCCACCATCAATTGGGGGGGAAATTTGACATGCAAGTCCTCCCTTTTTATTACATGCACTATTAGGTCCTTATAGATTAGCCTATCACATTTCAAAAGTATCACACAAGTCCTACTAACTGAATTCACATGCAATCGACTAAATCGAAGCTTGAAATTTTTACACATACTTATTCACAAATAATAAGCATAGAATATAACAATTAATTATTTTTGTAACTCGGTTTTGTGGTCCCGAAACCACTTTCCGACTAGGGTCAAATTAGGGGTGTCACAACTCTCCCCCACTTAAGAAATTTTCGTCCCCGAAAATCTTACAGACGCATGGTTTAGGATAACGTCCTCTTATTGAATTACATCCATATGAACATTTCCTCATCGATAGCAATTGTAATTCATTACTGATTTCGCATCGATCTAAAGAAAATCTTTTTCTTATCTTAAAACAAACACATGAACATTTCTACAAGTATGCACATAAATCTCATTCTCTTGATTTCATAAGCAATAATCACTTAATTTAATTCACAAATGCATTTCAAACACATATCAAGCACATACTAACATGTATAATTCACATCATCAACCCACATATTTGTAACCCACATTTTCATCCATGTATAAGCTGTAACCTGGCCGAAATTACACATATACTCAAACATCCCAATAAATATCCTTTATAACGCCATCGTATCTCAATATTCAACTTCCACACACCTGAACATTTAATTCATTCAGCACATACGAACATACCTCATTGCTGGAATTTTTGCAAGCGTATTAACTGAAATTTTTACAGCAAGATTGTTCATCTCCGAATCACGTACCTTCGGGATTTAACCGGATATAGCGACTCGCTCGATTGTCTTCGGGACATAGTCCGGTTATAGTGATTCGCACAATTGCCTTCGGGAATTAGCCCGGATTTAGTCACTTAGCACAAAAGCCTTCGGGACTTAGCCGGATACCATTCAATAACCAAGCACATATATCAACAAATCAATACACATTCTTATTACATTCTCATTACCAAAGCTCAAACACAAGACACTTATCATATTTACAATTTCGGCTCAATAGCCACACACCAAGAGCATGATTTCGATTTGCTTAAAACATGATCTAATCAAATCATAATTTAAGCTCTATTTACTCAAGAACTTACTTCACATTACCAACTCTTATGTTCATACACAAAAGATCAACTTAGCCAAAGGCGGTAGCTCGTTTATCAAGCGGCGAATACTTACTTGTAAGGGCTCAACTAATTCAAGCACATATAGCTCTTACAATGCCATATCCTAGATATGGTCTTACATATTCTCACATATCGAGCCGATGCCATATCCGGACATGGTCTTACGACTATCTCAAATCAATGCCTTCGTCCCAGACGAGGTCTTACTTGAATTCCATTTCACACACTTAGTGCCCACTGACCGATCTCGCACTCATAGTGCTCGGTTAAAGGGATTTACACACACAGTGCCTCCAATCATTCACACACATAGTGCTCTTATTCATTCGTTATTACACATTGAAATGACTTAACCAAGTCGATAAACATCATGTATGTACACTTTTAAACATATCATCTCATTTAAATTTGAATTCGTATAGTAATGAACACTTAAACTTTGCTCAAATTACCGGCACGAAGCCTACTAGGCATGAAGGCCCGAATACACGTCACCAGCATGATTGCTCTTCGGGACCTAGCCCGGATACATCACTAGCACGAATGCTCTTCGGAACTTAGTCCGGATACATCACTAGCACGAATGCTCTTCGAAAATTAGTCCGGATACATCACTAGCACGAATGCTCTTCGGAACTTAGTCCGGATATATCACTCTCAATTCTCATGGTCATATACACATATAGCAATACACATTAGTATACCATTTATATTACTTGAATACAAACACAACATGCTTATCGACCATTCAACTTCCAGTTCCATAGCCACATACAAAGAATCACGTTTATAGTCATAACACTCTTTCAAAATTGCATCACTTATACCCTTAATTCAATCCAAATCGAAATTCAAATACGAGTACATGATACGTACCTGATCAACTTAATAATTTAGGCATATCTAAGTGAAGTTATATCGCAAATTCTCATAGTCGAAGCTTGCTACACTCGATCGGGATCAAGATTCATTACAATACAAAGAACCACATTTTAATAGTCAAAATCATCACACTATCATTTTATCACTTTATGGCATGTATAAATAGACTCACGCGTGCTACGTTAGTCCTAGAATCGACTAAACCGTAGCTCTGATATCAATAAAGTTGTAACACCCCGTACCCGAGTCCGCTGTCGGAGTCGGACACGAGGGGTTAACGGCTTAAACCATTCACTTTCGCAGTCCATTTTAAAAATTTTTCCAGGCAGTTGGCTAACTGCGTCACTGTCACTTTAAAAATCATATCTTGAGTTCCAAAACTCGAAAACCAGTTTTGAAATTTTTACCTGAAACTAGACTCATATATACATCTACAGATTTTTTTCTAGAATTTTTGGTTGGGCCAATTAGTACAGTTTATTAGTTAAAGTCTCCACTGTTACAGGGTGCGACTACAATGACCTTCATGCATTACGACCTCGATATCTCCCTGTACAGGGCTTCAATACTGATTCTGTTCATTTCTATAGAAACTAGACTCAAAGAGGAATCTATACATATATGGCATGACTCCTAATTATCTCTGGTTAATTTAAAATGAATTTCCAAAGTCAGAACAGGGAATCCAGAAACCGTTCTGGCCCTGTTTCACGAAAACCTAAATATCTCTTAACATACAACTCATATGACTGTTTCGTTTCTTCCATTTGAAAGTAGATTCATCAAGGTTCATTTACATAATTTATTCACTATTTAATTCCATTCCTACTATTTTTAGTGATTTTTCACATCCACATCACTGCAGCTGTCACCTCTGTCCTTAAGGTAGATTTTACCTACTTCATAATTTCCTTGATTCAACTAGCCCTTTTAGCATACATGGCACAAAAGATGAACACGATTAACCATTCCAAGGACTATTCCATTCCAAACATTTCCACATCTCGTAATGAACAACATACAAAATGATTATGATACCATGCCAAAGTGTATACAAGGCATTTTCGCATGGCTATCCAAATTTATACAAAATCAAAGGGTCTATGACCAACAAACGAAAGAGTAGCCCTATACGTTAACCAAAATATCCTCTCACTACTAGTCTATTCTATACATGCCATAAGATATTCCAAAACATAGCAGTGCCAAACAGTGGATAGTGATAGTGTGACTAGTTCTTGACGATCCCCGAGCACAGTAGCTTCATAATGAGACCTATAAGCGGAGGAAACAGAGTAAGCGGAGTAAGCATTACAATGCTTAGTAAGTTTTAAGCAGTGTCAACAGATAACAATCGAATTATAACATAGTTGTTCGCATTTTTATTTCACACTTCCTTCGGGCATACCATCCCTTTTACCGAATATGCACATCTCATCATATACAATAGGCAGATAAACTCTCACACTAATCCGATGTCGCATAATCATAGGAATAGTCCCATAGATTGCTCTCGTATGCATCATATATAAACTTGGAGTACATACCTGTTTAACCTTTCGCATTGCATATATTTATAAGCAATTCTTATCACGAAGTCTTACCCGGACATAATCTCCACACGTAGTCATCGGGTCGTACCCGGACATAATCTCCACACGTAGTCATCGGGTCTCACCTGGAACATATTTCCAAGTTTCATATACACTTAATCACATGTTACAACATTCACATTAGCCATTCGACTTTACCACATATACATATCGCATTCATCACATCGGCCATTAGGCCTTATCACATATATATACACTTTCACATTCATCACATCGGCCATTAGGCCTTATCACATATATATACATTTTCACATTCATCACATCGGCCATTAGGCCTTATCACATATATATACATTTTCACATTCATCACATACATTTTCACATTCATCACGTTTGCCATTAGGCCTTATCACATATATATATATTTTCACATTCATCACATTGGCCATTAGGCGTTATCACATATATATACATTTTCACATTCATCACATACATTTTCACATTCATCACGTTGGCCATTAGGCCTTATCACATATATATACATTTTCACATTCATCACATACATTTTCACATTCATCACGTTGGCCATTAGGCCTTATCACATATATATACATTTTCACATTCATCACATTGGCCATTAGGCCTTATCACATATATATACATTTTCACATTCGTCACATTGGCCATTCGCCTTATCACACGATATGTATATCATACATATTTCATATTTTTCTTGTACATCAATTTCAGCAATAGCTTATAAGCAACTCAAATAGTTTCATCAAAGTTTACAACAAAATCACATATTTACTACAAGCAGTTTTCACGACCAACAGTCACTAAGTTGTTTATAACTGGAGCTACAAAACTCAAAATCAATTGCCGTTAATTTCCCCGAATGTAGACTCATGTATCTTTCACCATAAAATTTTCAGAATTTTAGGTTTGGCCAATCAATACCATATTTTTCTTAAAGTTTCCCTGTTTCACCTGTTTGACCAATCGACCACTCTTCGCCACTGAATCAAATTTTCATTGTACAGAATTCATAATGTGTTTTATTTGATTCCATTTGAAACTAGACTCATTAAGGAGTCTAAGCATATAAATCTTATCTCATAACCATTTTGTACAAATTATAATGATTTTCCAAAAACAGAACAGGGTATTTCGAGTCATTCCGACATCGTCTCGCTTTAACTTTAGATATCTCTTTATAGGAATTTTCTTTGCTTCCACGGTCTCTTTTATAAGAAACTAGACCAACTAAGCTTTGATTACATGTTTTATTCAGCCTATAATTCCACACCAACAATTTATAGTGATTTTCTAAAATCACATTACTGCTGCTGTCCAAGCCATTTATTACAATTTGCTCTTAACTTTCCAAGTCCAAACACTTATGAACTTACCATTTGGGCTTAAGACATATCATAGCCACATCATATCTTATCAAATCAACTCATTATGTCCTATTATGATTGAATTTACTCAACGATTAATCGCTTAAAACTTACCTCGGATGTGGTCAAACGATTTGGTGGCTATTCGATCACTTCTTCCTTCCTTATCCAACTTGATCCTCTAGGCTCTTGAGCTTAATTAAACAAACAAATTGACTTAATCACTTGAGCATCGAAAAGAGGAATACAAGGCACTTAGCCCATATTTATACATTAGACATTAAAGTCACATACATGTGAAATCATGCATCAACTCAACATATTAACTCACATCCCTTTTAGTCGATTTTCCTAACCAAGATAAAGGCATCAATATGCTTGCCTCTAACCGAAAGCATGCAACACTAATCTTCTCATGTGGCCGAGTATGCATGTATATGTTGAGGCTAATTATGCTCAATACTTCCTACAAGTATGGTTACTTGTATTGATTATATCTCGTTTCATTTCAAATTCAAAACTCAAGCTAATACGCATTTATACACTAGAAAGCAAATACTAACATTTTGCATTTCATCTTACTACCATGGCGAATGCTCCTTCCACACCATTTACCTTCACAAAGCATAAATTTCATCATCCAAATTACAAGCTTACAACCTCATGAAGTTTAACCTCATAGTATCTATCAAACTCTCACTCATTAGCTTCTATCATAATCTCCAACAACACCAAATAAACATATACTTCGTGGGTCTATGGTAGAACCAAGAAAGGAACTCATAGATATTAAGATGTAAGCAACTACCATTATTTATCTAAGTTTAGCATAAAACACAACCATCACCCTTATTAATCTTTTATAGCCGAAAACCATACTCACCCCACAAATCAAATTTCAACATGGTTTACAAAAATCGCTTAATATCTCATCAACACAACATCAACACCAAGCAAGAATGATACATCCATGGCCGAGTGTTATCTCCATAACATAGCAAGGTTTAGACCATGGGCTAGGTAGAGCTCAAGCTAACAACTAACACATGCAAGAATCTCATGGCACAACATTAAACTTACCTTAATAGTGACCTAGGATAGCCGAATGCTTCACTCTCTTCTCCCCTTTTTCCTTCAATTTTCAGCCAAAAAAAAATGTTCAAGGATGAACACACACATTTTTTTTTCTTCTTTGTTTTCTTTCTCTCATTCACGGCAAGGGGGGGGCATGGATGAGACCATTTTTTTTTCTTTCTTTGCCCATGCTCTTTATTTTATTATTTCTAGCATCAAGCATTCACCCAACATGTTTTATGACATGTTTAGCCCATAATTCTTTGTCATGGCCGGCCACCATCAATAGAGGGGGGGCGGAAATTTGACATGCAAGTCCTCCCTTTTTATTACATGCACTATTAGGTCCTTATAGATTAGCCTATCACATTTCAAAAGTGTTACACAAGTCCTACTAACTGAATTCACATGCAATCGACTAAATCGAAGCTTGAAATTTTTACACATACTTATTCACAAATAATAAGCATAGAATATAACAATTAATTATTTTTGTAACTCGGTTTTCTGGTCCCGAAACCACTTTTCGACTAGGGTTAAATTAGGGGTGTCACACACACCGCCATTGCCACACCTTAACATCATGTATATTTCCAGGAAACCAATTTGATTAAGTCCTTTTTAGGAAAAGTGATTAATTTTGGAAAATATTTTCATTGCGGAAGCTTTGCTTGTTGTCGTGTTATTTTGAAATTAATTACTATTTTTGAAAACGCGCCCTAAAGCTATCCAATTTCAACAGTTAAATATAAGTAATACCTAACTTAAGAAAACATATTAAAACCATCAAAAAAATAATTAAGCGACCTTATTACAATTTTAAAAAAACCCAAAACCTTAAACGTAAATAAAAAAGATGTCCGGTTCACCAGAATAAAATCAAATTGCAGAATGTGTGGCCACTCCGAATCCCTCACAGCTCCAAGCCCACTATGGTTGGGGATTACCTGCGTGGATGAAAATAAAAGGGTGAGTTTGGGGAAACTCAGTGTGTAAATTAACCCAACCATAGCCTATATTGGTTCAAACCACAATAAACAGAATAAGTTGGCCTTAGCCCAGAATAGAATTTAGAATAAAGCCCATAGGCCCATAATAGAACAGAACAGATATTACATGTTTATGCAAAACCCAACCCATATCCAACCATATGCACCCCCATACCAACCTTTCACCATGTGGGGAGTATACTCGACCCACCCAACCGCTACATGCCATAGAAATTTGCAGCATGGCTGCCAGAACAGATAATGTGACAAAGTCACCAGATACAGATAATCGTGGCAAAGCCACAAGAACAGATATATGTGGCAAAGCCACCAGATCAGATAATTGTGGCATAGCCACCAGGACGCTTCCTCCATAATATAACCCATGTCCCCATGCAACTGATATACAATCATGGCATACATCATACAGAATCAGATCATCATGCTTTTCAATCAACAGTAACCCTAGGGGTATAACAGTAATTTTCCATACATAGGGGTATTCAAGTAATTTAACTATACTTAAGGTTTTCATGCATAAAATAGCCATTTACGTATGACCAGAAATACTTACCACGTTTTCTTACCGAATTGGGACCGTTGGCCCATTATCCCGATTTTGGCCCATTAAGCCCAAAAACGTCGAAATGCACGGAATTGTGCACTTTGCAATCTTATCACTTTAGTTTACCATATACATCAAACTATTAATCTCACAAGCATTCGCACACTCACAAGTTCTCAAAATACCGACTTTTCGGCATTTCGACTTTTCGACTTTTGCCGATCTCGTCTATAAGAGGGTGTCAGTTACACACCTGTTTGCGACGATATGCTGACGAGATCCACACATGAACTGCCTACAATTGGATTACTAACACATTAATCTAACTATCAAAAACGAACTATGTATCAACCCCTTACCACATTCGGCCAAAAGCACCTTAGGCACTAGCGATCCTACCTTTGCCGAAGTTAGCGATTATGTCTAGATCCAGTCGTTCCACTTGTCCAAGCCTTCGATCAGCAGCCTCTAGATCCCACTATTATCAAAATAAAATAGTTATAACAACCCTTAGAGCTACAAACCCAAATCGACAGCCTCCCTAACCTTTAGGTGTTTCGGCTTTTCTAAAAACCCGAAATAAAGATTACGTTCAAAAACTTACCACCGTTTCCTTCAGTCAATGATTCCAATTAACTCTTACTCGATTCTGATGCAGATCTAACCCCTCAAATGATAACAAAAGTTGAGCCTTTAGTGATCTTAGAATTCGGCTATGTCCCATGGCTATGCGTTTTCGGCTTCTTGTAACAGTGAAGAAAAGATGAGGGTTTTGTAGTGGCTTTGTCGACAGAGGTTTAGGGTTTAGAAAAAGAAAGAATTGATCAAAAAGGATGAATAAAATCAGTAGGTTTTTGCTAGGAGAATTCGGCACAGACAATATGAACTTCCAGGATTTCGGCTTTTGTGATATTCGGCTGTAAGACTTAAAAGTAATAGTGAGAAAGTGGTGTAGAGTAGAGTGGTAGAAGAATTCGGCTATGGAGAAAAGAAGAGGAGAAAATAGATGGAGAGAAAAAGAAAAGAAGATAAGACGAGGAAGGATGGTCAGAAAATGGCACAACTTACCCCTAATGCCGAACTTATACTTGGCACTTGACCTGGCCGAAAATCGCCCCCTAAAGAAAAACCCTTGACCGGCCAACCCTTGCAACTCAAGAGTCAACCATTCGGCCAACACTTCTCTCCCTCATCAGCTCCTAAATCCTCTCCCTTATTCCCTCCTTACTCAATCACCTGAATAACTCAAACTCCTCCTGACAGTCTTTTACTTGAGTTCCATTACTTACCCTTTCCAAACATAAAAAATAATTCCCTTAATATGCTCCCATTGTGACATGAACCTTGGTTCTCCCTAGCATCCACACGCCACTTTTATAGCCTTCCCAGTGGCGTCACATGCCACTTTGCCACCTGCTTCCTTGTGTTTTATTTTGTCCAATTAATACTTAAAAGCCCAGTTAACCAGAACCCTTTTTTCCTTATGGAACTAAAGTTAACTAAAATTACCGAGTTTTAACCTAAGCTTGGGCCTTCTAAAGGCTCATTAACATAATTAAACCTACACCAAACAGACAGAACACAGAAATTTTAAATTTTTGCCAATATACACAGAATTCCCGAAAATTGGGGCGTTACAACTCTGCCCTCCTTAAAGAAATTTCGTCCTCGAAATTTACCCGATCCAAACTTATGAGGGTGTTAGTATTGCATCGCCTCTTCTGGCTCCCAAGTAGCTTCCTCTCTGCCATGATTACGCCAAAGCACTTTCACTAACGGGACAGATTTTCTTCTGAGAACCTTAACATCTAGAGCCAATATCTGTACCGGCTCCTCCTCAAAGGTCAAATCAGTCTGAACTTCAATTTCTGCAACTGGCACGACATGAGCAGGGTCAGAACGATAATGCCTTAACATGGAGACGTGAAAAACATCGTGAATCCTGTCCAACTCTAGAGGCAATTCCAATTGATAAGCCACTGGGCCTACTTGCTTCAAAACCTAATAAGGCCCAATGAACCGCAGACTCAACTTGCCCTTCATACCAAA
Source organism: Gossypium arboreum (assembly GCF_025698485.1). Classification (NCBI taxonomy): domain Eukaryota; kingdom Viridiplantae; phylum Streptophyta; class Magnoliopsida; order Malvales; family Malvaceae; genus Gossypium; species Gossypium arboreum. The sequence continues at coordinate 72,692,256 of NC_069081.1, forward strand.
CCTTAATATCTTCTTCCAAGGAGAAAGCTTTAAGAAGACCATATCACCTACTGAGTACTCAATCTCCTTACGCTTCAAATCTGCATACGAATTTTGCCTATCAGATGCTTCTTTTAACCGATCCCTAATTATTCTGACCTTATCCTCAGTATCAGCTACCAACTCTGGTCCAAGAACTTGTCGCTCTCCTAGTTCAGTCCAACAACTAGGTGTACGACACCTTCGTCCATACAGTGCTTCATACGGTGCCATCCGAATACTCGCCTGGTAACTGTTATTGTACGCAAATTCTGCCAATGGCAAGTACTCCTCCCAACTACCTCGAAAGTCCATTACACATCCCCTCAACATGTCCTCCAGAATCTGAATAACCCTTTCCGAGTGACCATCAGTTTGGGGATGGAAAGCTGTACTAAAGTTCAATAGTATCCCCAACGCCTCATGCAAATTTTGCCAAAACCGAGATGTGAATCTGGGATCCCGGTCAGAGATAATCGAAACTGGGACTCCATGAAGTCGCACAATCTCCGCCACATACAACTTGGCTAACTTTTGAAGTGAAAAGTCAGTATGTACAGGTATGAAATGGGCCGATTTGGTCAACCTATCCACAATCACCCACACCGAGTCTTTCTTCGATGGTGTCAAAGGTAGCCCACTCACAAAGTCCATGGTTATCCTCTCCCACTTCCAAAGTGATATCTTCACTGGCTGCAACAATCCATGTAACACCCCGAACCCGAGACCGTCGCCGGAGTCGAACACGAGGTGTTAACAGACTTCAACCCACTTATTGAGAGTTTCCCAGACAAGCTGCCAATCTGTGTACTAGTCGCTCCAAAAATCATAACTTGAGTTTTACAACTCAAAAATCAGTTTTGTAATTTTTCCCTGAAACTAGACTCATATGTACATCTACAGATTTTTTTCTAGAATTTTTGGTCAAGCCAATTAGTACAGTTTATTAGTTAAAGTCTCCCCTGTTGCAGGGATCGACTACACTGACCTTCGTGCATTACGAATTGGATATCTCCCTGTACAGGGCTTCAATACTGATTCCGTTTGTTTCTATAGAAACTAGACTCAGAGAGGAATCTAGACATATATGGCATGACTCTTAATTATCTCTGGTTAATTTAAAATGATTTTCCAAAGTTGGAACAGGGGATCCAGAAACCGTTCTGGCCCTGTTTCACAAGAACTTTAATATCTGTTAACTTATAACTCATGTGACCATTTCGTTTCTTCCATATGAAAGTAGATTCATCAAGGTTCATTTACATAATTTATTTACTATTTAATACCATTCCTACGATTTTTAGTGATTTTTCACATCCACATCACTGCTGCTGTCAGCATCTGCCTTATTAGTAGGCTTTACCTATTTCACACTTTCCATGATTCAATTGGCCCTTTTTACATACATAGCACGAAGTGTGATCATGATTAACCATTCCAATGGCTAATCGTTTCAAAAACAATTCCATACCTCATAGTGATCAACATACAAATGATTATAGTACTATGCTAAAAACGTATATAAGCCATTTTCGCATGGCTATCCAAGTTTACACAAACCGGAAGGTACATGACCTTCAACAAAAGGGTAGTCCTATACATGCCATTTCAAGTTCAACCAAAATTTGTACCAAAATGGGGACTTCGATAGTGTGGATGACTTCGACTTCTTTGATCCCGAATCCGATAGCTAACGAGCGAAACCTATAAAACAGAGAGCCCAAGCAACGGGGTAAGCATTTTAATGCTTAGAAAGTCTCAAGCAATGAAATCAGCTTTGACTAAAGTATTTTATTCACATGGCTAATAAATCACTTTACTAATACACATTCCGATAATCATACTTATTTCACATTACCGACCCTTATGTTCATACACAAAAGAACAACTTAGCCCAAGGCCGGTAGCTCGCTTATCAACTGAGCGCATACTTACTTGTAAGGATTCAACTAATTCAAGCATATACAAACATACCTCATTGCTGGAATTTTCACAAGTGTATAAACTGAAATTTTCACAGCAAGATTGCTCACTTCCGAATCACGTACCTTTGGGATTTAACCGGATATAGTGACTCGCTCGATTGTCTTCGGGACCTAGCCCGGTTATAGTGATTCACACGATTGCCTTCGGGTCTTAACCCGGATTTGGTAACTTGCACAAAGGCCTTCGGGTCTTAGCCCGGATATATCAACTCGCACGAATGCCTTCGGGTCTTAGCCCGGATGTAATTACTAGCATAATTGCCTTCAGGACTTAGCCCGGATATCATTCCAATGTTCATTTACACATATATCAATAATCAAGACACGTCCATAATTCATTTTCGTTACTAAGGCTCTAACACAAAATATTTATCAACCTTTACTATTTCGGCTCAATAGCCACACACACAAGGAGCATGATTTCAATATAATTCAAGTAGGGTCATTACTCGAAGACTTACCTCGGATGTTGTCGAGCGATTTAGACGGCTATTCAACTACTTTTTCCTTCCCTTTATCGGATTTAGCTCCCCTTTGCTCTTGAGCTAATTCACACAAATTTAACTTATTAAAATCTCATTATGATAGCTTGTGGCGAATATGACAAGGAGTTTAAATGGTCATATGGCCATCCTTTAGCTCAAATACACAATGGTCATGCACATTTTAAATCACAACAAGCAATTCAATACCATTCGCTCAAACATCAAGGTGAAGCTCAAGGTACTTAGCCCTTATATACATTAGACATTAGGGTCACTTGTGTTCAAAATCACGTATCGAATTCAACACATTAGTTAGTACTCTCCTTAGCCGAATTTTCAAGCCAAGAATAGGCATCAATATGCTTGCCTCTAACCGAATGCATGCACACCAATTTCCCCTCATGTGGCCGAATATACATGTCCAATTTGAGGCCAATTATACACTTAATACCACACAAAAACAGCATACATTTTACTACTAACGCATTACATATCGTAACTCATTGCACATCTCTCATTTACTTCATAATCGAGACATCATCTGTAACACCCCGAACCCGAGACCGTTGCCGGTGTCAGACACGAGGGGTTAACAAGCCAAAACCACTTATAGCACCGACCAACTTGACATTCCCAGGCAAGCTGGAAAACTGTGTCACTGTTGCCTTAAAAAGCATATCTCGAGTTACAGAACTCGGAAACTGATTCCGTAAATTTTTCCTGAATTTAGACTCATATATCCATCCCTGGATTTTTTTCTAGAATTTTTGGTCTGGCCAATTGGTACAGTTTATTAGTTAAAGTCACCCATGTTACAGGGGTCGACTACACTGACCTTCGCGCGTTACAACTTGAATATATCTCTGTACAGGGTTTCAATACTGATGCCGTTTGTTTCTAATGAAACTAGACTGAAAAAGGAATCTGGAAATATAAGGAATGACTTCTAATTCATTCTGGATAATTTATGGTAAATTTTCAAAGTCGCGACAGGGGACCCAGAAACCGTTCTGGCCCTGTCTCACGAGAACTTTAATATCTCTCAGTATACTGTTCATATGATCGTTTCGTTACTTTAATATGAAAATAGACTCGTCAAGGTTCGATCACATAATTTATTTACTATTTAACACCATTCCTACAAATTTTGGTGATTTTTCACATCCACGTCACTGCAGCTGGCATCCTCTGTTTTTAAGGTAGGCTTTACCTATATTGTAGTTCCCATGGACCAACTATAGTCTAGTCATACTTAGGTCCACATATGATCATATTTAGCCATTCCAATGGCTGATCATGTGACCAACACTCTCATTCCAAACCATAATCACATCATGAAACCAAATATAATTACAAACCACATATGGTCAAATTCCATACTCCACTTTTACGAACCATTTTCGCATGGCCGCACACATATACATCACAAAGTACTTAAAAACAACCGAGGGTGGTCCTATACATGCCATATCCAAAACTCAACTAAAGGAGTACCAAAAAGGGCTTTGATAGTGTGGTTGACTTCAACTTCTATGATCCCGAATCCGATCGCTAACGAGCAAAATCTATAAACAGAGAAACAAAGAAACGGAGTAAACAATTTATGCTTAGTAAGTTTCGAGCCATAATATACACACAACCAAAGCATAGCATTCAAGTAGCTAAACAATAATTCATATGCACAATTTCTCAAAGACATGCTTACTTCACAATCCCAACTCTTATATTCATACACAAATAACGGCCTAGTTAATGCCGATAGCTCATTTATCATTAGAGCGAATATTCATACACACTTACTCATAGTGTGCGAAGCACACACAAAACATACCTTGTTGTTGGGAATTTCACAAGTGCATTAACTGAAAATTTTCCAGCAAGTTCAAAGTTCTCGAATCACATACCTTCGGAGTTTATCCGGATATAGCTACTGCTCAAACACCTTGGGACATAGCCGGTTATGGTAACCCGCACAAAGGCCTTCGGACTTAACCCGGATATCACAATTTGCACAATTGCCTTGGGCTTAGCCCGGATATCATAACTCGCCTAATTGCCTTCGGCTTAGCCCGATATCATAACTCGCACAATTGCCTTCGGCTTAGCCCGATATCACTCGAACATTCATACACATCTTTGTTTCAATTTCATAACACAACTTTTATGCACAATTCACTTAGCAAAATATCATTTCGCTCAATGGCCACATACAAAGGCACAATTTCGATTGCTTATTACTTCATTCAATCGAATCAAAATCTAAGTTTCGATACTCGAAAACTTACCTCGGACGTGGTCGACCGATTTAAACGGCTATTCGACGACTTTTTCCTTCCCTTATCGGATTTAGCTCCCTTTGCTCTTGAGCTTAATTTAACAAATAAATTGGTTTTATCATTTGAGCATCGAAGAGGAATTCAAGATACCTAGCCAATATATATGCTCATTAGGCATCAAAGTCGATATGTACGAAATCACTAATCGAACTCAACACATTAGTTAATATTCCTCTTAGCGAATTTTCTAAGCCAAGAATAGGCATCAATATGCTTGCCTCTAACGAATGCATGCACACCAATTTCCCTCATGTGGCCGAATATGCATGTCCATGTTGAGGCCAATTATGCACTTAATACCACACAAAACAGCATGCATTTTACTAACTAACGATTACATATTGTAGCTCAATACACATCTCTCATGTACTTCATAACCAAACATCATCACAAGCAAATATATACCTTGAAATAGTATATATGTCATGCCAATACATCATGTGCAAACATGTATACACATATAGGTGCAAGGTCAATCTCAAGGGGTTCATACCCATCCAAACACAAATTTTACCAATCAAGTAACAAGCATAAATCATGCTCATGAATGCACCATGGCGAATACATCACAACCATACTCTTTCAACTTCGGTCATGGTTAAACAAAGAATTCAATGTCCTACTCAAGAATACTAAAAGAAATTTCAAGAGTAGTCAATCCATCATTACATGCATCATCAACAAGCTTCACATTTAGCATGCAATGGCTTTAACACAATATCAACCTTGGCCAAATACCATTTTTCATGGCATAGCAAGGATTTGAACCATGGCTAACATGCACATCAAGTTAGCAACCAAAACAAGCATGAATCTCATGACACAACCTCAACATACCTTAATCTTGATGCAAGTATAGCCAAATCTCCTTCTAGATCTCTTCTAAACTAAAAATGGAGCAAAATTTCCTTCCTTCTTAGAATTTTCAGCCCAAAGAAAATGAGAATGGATGAACCAAATTTTTTCTTTTCCTTTCTCTCAACTCACGGCCAAGGGGGGAAGCATGGATGAGACCATTTTTTTTCTTTCTTTGCCCATGCTCTTTATTTTATTATTTCACCCTAATGCACCAACAAAACATGTTTCATGACATGTTTTGCCCATCCACTCTTGCCATGGCGGCCACTTCATGTTGGGGGAAATTGACATGCAAATCCCTTATTTTTGCATGCATGTTCAACTAGTCATCACACCTTTCCCCATCATACTTTCAAAGTTTACTACTAGGTCCTTTCTAATGAAATTCACATTTATAACTCTAAATCGAAACATCAAAATGTTACACATGAATTAACACATATTATAGGCATCAAAATAAATTATAAATTATTTTTATGCCTCGGTTTTGTGGTCCCAAACCACCTCCCGACTAGGGTCAATTTTAACATCACATCATCACAAGCAAATATACACCTTGAAATAGCATATATGTCATACCAATACATCGTAATGTAACATATATACATATATATATGCTAGAGCCAATTCTCAAGTGGCTTATATCCAAATATATACACATATCCAAAGCTTAAATCTTACTTACCATGCAACATGCATGAATCATACTTATGGATATAACATGGCGAATACCACAACACTATACCATTTCAATTTGGTCATGGTAAATCAAAGAACTTAGTATCTCATTCAAAAAAAAATGCTAAAAGAAAATCTAAGAATCCTCAATCCTCCATCACATGTATCATTATCAAGCTTGATATTTAGCATGCAATGGCATTAACACCATATTCACTTTGGCCGAATTTCATTCCCATGACATAACAAAGATTTGAACCATGGGCTAACAAGAACATCAAGCTAGCAACTAAAAACATGCATGAATCTCATGGCACAACCTCAAACATACCTTAATCTTGATGCAAGTATAGCCAACCTCTTCCTAATCCTCTTTCAAACCAAGTATGAAGCAAAACTCCTTCCTTATCCTTAGTATTTTCGGCCAACAAGAGAGTGAAAATAGATGAACAAATTTTTTTCTTTCTTTCTTTAGGACATTCGGCCAAGAGCTATGGAGAAAGATGGACACTTTTTTTTTTTGTTTCTCATCCTACTAACATTAATTTTTTTATTCCATACTCCTTATTTTATTCATTCCAACATAACCCACTTACCAAACATGTTTCATGACATGATTTTTGCCCATAATTCCTTGTCATGGCCGGCCACTAGCTATTGGGGGGGAATTTGACATGCAAGTCCATTGTTTTGCATGCATGCTTTAATTAGTCATCACACATTTCCCCATCATACTTTCAAAGTTTACTACTAGGTCCTTTCTAGTGAAATTCACATTTATAACTCTAAATCAAAGCATAAAAAATGTCACACATGAGTTAACACACATTATAGGCAATAAAATAAATATTAAATTATTTTTATGCCTCGATTTTGTGGTCCCAAACCACATTTCGACTAGGGTCGTTTTAAGGTCGTCACAACTCTCCCCACTTTAGAAATTTTCGTCCCAGAAAATCTTACCGTAAATAGGTTTGGATATCGCTCTTTCTTAGAGTTCTCGGGTTCCCAAGTAGCTTCTTCTATCCCATGTTTGAGCCATAACACTTTCACTAGCGTAACCCTTTTGTTTCGCAACTCTTTCACTTCACGAGCTAGGATACGAATCGGTTCTTCTTCATAACTCATATCGGCTTGAATTTCAACCTCGATGGACTAATTACGTGCGACGGATCAGATCTATAGCGTCAAGCATTGAAACATGGAAGACGTTGTGAATCTTTTCGAGTTCGGGGCAAGATCAAACGATACATAATCGGGCCAACTCGTTCAGAGATTTCAGACGCCCAATGAATCTCGGCTCAACTTGCCCTTACGGCCGAATCGAGTATCTTTTTCCACGACGAAACTTTAAGAAACACTTTATCTCCCACCGATACTCAATGTCCTTTCGTTTCAAATCCGCGTCACGACTTCGACGATCGGAGGCTATCTTGAGACTTTCACGGATTACTTTTACTTTCTGTTCAGATCTTTAATCAAATCCACTCAAAATTTTGCTTCCACCGAGCTCGGTCCAAAACAATGGTGTACGGCATTTACGCCCGCATAAAGCCTCGTAAGGCGCCATCTTAATACTTGATTGAAAACTATTGTTGTGCTTAATTCAATCAAAGGTAGGTACCGCTCCCATGAACCATCGAACTCAAGGATGCAACATCTCAACATATCCTAAAGTATCCGAATTATCCGCTCGGATTGACCATCGGTTTGGGGGTGAAAGGCGGTGCTGAAATGCAACTTGGTACCCAAAGCTTCTTGCAATTTCTTCCAAAATCGCGAGGTGAACCTCGGATCTCTATCCGACACAATGTAAATCGGTACCCGTGTAATCTCACAATCGAGAAACGTACAATTCAGCTAGTTTATCCAATGAAAATCCGTACGCGACGGGATAAAGTGAGCCGACTTAGTCACCTATCCACAACAACCCAAATCGCATCCTTCTTGCTAGTCGACAATGGCGGTCCGGACACAAAGTCCATTGTGACTCGATCCCATTTCCACTCGGGTATCGTAATCGGTCAAGTAATCTCAAGGCACTTGATGTTCGCTTTCACTTGTTGACATATTAAACATCTCAAACAAAGTCGGAGATGTCTCGCTTCATACCATGCCACCAAAACCGACGTTTCAAGTCGTTGTACATCTTCGTACTCCCCGGGTGGATTGCCATTCGGCTACAATGGGCATCGTTCAGAATTATCGAAATAAGTTCCGAATTCTTTGGAACACACAAACGACTTCTGAACCTCAAACAATCGTTATCATCAATTTGAAACTCGGATTCCGTCTTGCAAGCAACTCCTCATCAACTTTCTGAGCTTCACGAATTTGATGAGTCAACAGTGGTTTGGCCTTTAATTCGGCTACTAACACATTGTCGGGTATGATAGACAAGTGTACATTCATCGCTCGTAAAGCAAACAGTGATTTTCGGCTTAAGGCGTCCGCAACCACATTAGCCTTTCCCGGGTGATAATCAATGACAAGCTCATAATCTTTTAACAACTCGAGCCAACGTCTTTGTCGCAGATTTAAGTCTCTTTGAGTCATCAAATATTTGAGACTTTTGTGATCCGAATACACATGGCACTTCTCACCAAATAAGTAATGTTGCCATATCTTTAAGGCGAATACGATGGCGACCAATTCGAGATCATGGGTCGGATAATTTTTCTCATGTGGCTTTAATTGTCTCGACGATAGGCCACAACTCGACCTTCTTGCATCAATACGCAACCTAACCCAAGTAGGCAAAGGCCACTATAGATGACAAACTCTTTGCCGATTCGGCAGTATTAGTAATCGAGCTTCCGTCAAATGAGTTTTCAATTGGTCGAAACTTTTCGACACTTTTCCGTCCATTCAAACTTGACATCTTTCAAGCGGTTTCGTCATGGGTGTGGCTATCATCGAGAATCCTTTACAAACCGTCGATAGTAACCTAAGAAGTCCCAAAAGCTCGAACCTCAAGAATGTTTCTGAGGCTTCCAGCGGTTAAGTATGGCTGAAACTTTGCTCGGGTCAACTCGAATACCCGATCTGAGATACCACATGACCCAAGAAGCTAACCTCTCTTAACCGTAACTCACACTTGTCAACTTAGCATACAACCTGCTTATCCCGTAAAATTTGCAACACTAATCTCGGTGTTCAAGATGTTCGGTCTCATCTCTTGAATAGACCAAGATGTCATCAATGAACACAACTACGAACCGGTCCAAATACTATCTAAAGATCCGATTCATCAAATCCATAAATACCGCAGGGGCATTAGTGAGCCCGAACGGCATCACCAAGAACTCGTAGTGACCATATCTCATTCTGAAAGCAGTTTTAGGTACATTCGAATCTCGAATCCGCAACTGGTAATACCCCGATCTCAAATCTATCTTTGAAAACACTGAGGCTCCCTTTAGCTGATCAAACAAGTCATCAATACGCGGTAACAGATATTTATTCTTTATCGTCACTTTATTCAACTGACGATAGTCAATGCACAACCTCATGGTTCCGTCCTTCTTTTTCACGAACAATACTGGTGCACCCCAAGGTGAGAAACTGGGTCGAGCAAAGCCTCTATCCACCAACTCTTGCAACTGAGCTTTCAACTCCTTTAATTCCGTTGGTGCCATACGATACGGAGCTATCGAAATCGGTGTGGTCCCAGGTACAAGCTCAATACCAAACTCTATCTCCCGAACAGGTGGCAAACTCGGCAATTCTTGGGAAAAACATCCGTATTCACAAACCACCCAAGACAGATTCGGTTTTATTTCTAACTCCTTATCATCAAGTACATATGCAAGGTATGCTTCGCACCCTTTTCTTACATATTTCTGGGCCAACATTGATGATATTACAGCTGGCAACCCCTTCAAGTTCGTAGACTCAACTCGGATCATCTCGTTATTTGCGCATCTTAAATCAATAGTCTTGCTTTTGCAATTCACAACCGCATCATGCACGGTCAACCAATCCAACCCAAGAATAACATCAAATTCATTGAACGGCAAAAGCATCAAGTCCACCGGAAAATAGGAACCTCGAATTACTAGGGGGCATTTCTTACACACTTTGTCGACCAGCACATAACGAGATGATCCGAGTAGAACCAGGGTCAATCAATCCAGAAAACAGGTTTCGCATATATAAGAATGAGTAGAACCAGGGTCAATCAAAGCAATCACATTAGTATCAAAGAGAGTGAAAGTACCCGTAATAACGTCTGGCGAGGAGGCATCCTCGCGTGCGCGTATAGCATAAGTCCTAGCAGGAGCGCGAGCCTCGGATCTGGTCGTAGCATCTCTAGATCCTCTCTAACCACCACTAGCATTGCCCATATTTCTAGATGGTCTACCTCGGCGGTGGTAGCGCCGGTTTCCCACTCGATCTACATTCTGCTCGCAGACAACCTCGGGCAATCTTTAATGAAGTGGTCAACGATCCGCACTTGTAACAGAGCGGTCACGGAATCTACAACTTCCGAATGCCATTTGCCACAATGTCGACACTGTTCTATCTCGACGTTCATTCCCAAAGATCGGCAACCGAAGTGCCTCGTGTACCCATTGTGGGTCGATCACGATCTCGTCTAAAAGGCCCAAGTGCCTCTAGACCGCCCACATCATCTCGAAATTTCTTCGATGCTGTTGAAGAGACCTTCCGAGGATCTTTTACGAAACTCTCAGTTCCCACATCAACTTTTTGTTTTTCTTTTCTAAGCTCCCGGCTTTACAAGCTCGCTTCGACAAGTACTACGAACTCTCGTATTTCAAGAATGCCAACGAACATTTTATATCTTCATTCAGCCCATCCTCGGCGTTTACATGATAGCCTCGGACGAAACACATTCCGAGCGTATCTACTAAGTCTAACAAATTTTGCTCGTAGTCAAGAATCGACATAGAACCTTGCTTAAGCTCAAGAAATTCCTTCCGCTTTTGATCAACAAATCTCGACCGATATACTTCTTCCAAACTCGGTTTGGAAAAACTCCCAAGTTACTTGCTCTCGGGACACAACAAGTCGAGTACTCCACCAATAGTAGGCGTAATCGCGTAGCAAGGAGATAGTACACTTTAGGCATTCATTAGGTGTACAAGATAGCTCATCGAGTGCGGAGAGTGTTGTCCAACCAAAATTCAGCTTGCTCGGCGTCGTCGCTATCCGTAGCCTTAAATTCAAGAGCCGTGTTTCCGGATTCTATCAACTGGGGCTTACTTGACCTTATTTGGTCGATTCACGGAGGCATTGTAGGTCTTGGGGTTGTATTCGTTGGGAATGGAGGTTGTGGAATGTACCGTATTTGTTCGAATGTATTGGTTGAACCAATCATTCATCACGCTATAAAAGGCTTGCCTAGCCTCGTCATTCGGATTGCTAGCAACAAAGTTGAGAGTCCGTATTGTCCCTTGTGCGGGAGCAGCGCCACACTCTCCACATCATCGCCTATCGCCGGTTGGGATCGGGATCCATTACTATAAATAAACACAATTTCAAACGTCGAAATCACCACACTATCAAATAATCACATAAAATGGCATGTATAGCTAGACCCAAACGCATTACGGTAGTCCTAGAATCGACTAAACCGTAGCTCGATACCAATAAAATTGTAACACCCCGAACCCGAGACCGTCACGAGTCGAACACGAGGTGTTAATGACTTCAACCCACTTATTGAGAGTTTCCCGGATAAGTCGCCAATCTGTACTAGTCGCTCCAAAAATCATAACTTGAGTTTTACAACTCAAAAATCAGTTTCGTAATTTTCCTGAAACTAGACTCATATGTCCATCTACAGATTTTTCCTAGAATTTTGGTCGACCAATTAGTACAGTTTATTAGTTAAAGTCTCCCCATTGCGTGGATCGACTACACTGACCTTTGTGCGTTACGAATTGGATATCTCCTGTACAAGGCTTCAATACTGATGCCGTTTGTTTCGTAGAAACTATACTCAGAGAGGAATCTACACGATATGGCATGACTCCTAATTATCTCTGGTTAATTTACAATGATTTTCCAAAGTCGGAATAGGGATCCAGAAACTGTTTCGCCCTGTTTCACAAGAACTTTAATATCTGTTAACTTATAACTCATGTGACCATTTCGTTTCTTCCATATGAAAGTAGATTCATCAAGGTTAATTTACATAATTTATTTACTATTTAATACCATTCCTACTATTTTTAGTGATTTTTCACATCCACATCCTCGCTGCTGTCAAGATTCGCCTTATTAGTAGGCTTTACCTATTTCACACTTTCCATGATTCAATTGGCCCTTTTTACATACATAGCACGAAGTGTGATCATGATTAACCATTCCAATGGCTAATCGTTTCAAAAACAATTCCATACCTCAAGTGATCAACATACAAACGATTATAGTACTATGCTAAAAACGTATATAAGCCATTTTCGCATGGCTATCCAAGTTTACACAAACCGGAAGGTACATGACCTTCAACAAAAGGGTAGTCCTATACATGCCATTTCAAGTTCAACCAAAATTTGTACCAAAATGGGGACTTCGATAGTGTGGATGACTTCGACTTCTTTGATCCCTAATCCGATAGCTAATGAGCGAAACCTATAAAACAGAGAGCCCAAGCAACGGGGTAAGCATTTTAATGCTTAGTAAGTCTCAAGCAATGAAATCAGCTTTGACTAAAGTGTTTTATTCACATGGCTAATAAATCACTTTACTAATACACATTCCCATAATCATACTTATTTCACATTACCGACCCTTATGTTCATACACAAAAGAACAACTTAGCCCAAGGCCGGTAGCTCGTTTATCAACTGAACGCATACTTACTTGTAAGGATTCAACTAATTCAAGCATATACAAACATACCTCATTGCTGGAATTTTCACAAGTGTATAAACTGAAATTTTCACAGCAAGATTGCTCACTTCCGAATCACGTACCTTCGAGATTTAACCGGATATAGTGACTCGCTCGATTGTCTTCGGGACCTAGCCCGGTTATAGTGATTCGCACGATTGCCTTCGGGTCTTAACCCGGATTTGGTAACTTGCACAAAGGCCTTGGTCTTAGCCCGGATATATCAACTTCAGACGAATGCCTTGGTCTTAGCCCGGATGTAATTACTAGCATAATTGCCTTGGGACTTAGCAGGATATCATTCCAATGTTCATTTACACATATATCAATAATCAAGACACGTCCATAATTCATTTTCGTTACTAAGGCTCTAACACAAAATATTTATCAACCTTTACTATTTCGCTCAATAGCCACACACACAAGGAGCATGATTTCAATATAATTCAAGTAGGGTCATTACTCAAGACTTACCTCGGATGTTGTCGAGCGATTTCGATGGCTATTCAACTACTTTTTCCTTCCCTTTATCGGATTTAGCTCCCTTTGCTCTTGAGCTAATTCACACAAATTTAACTTATTAAAATCTCATTATGATAGCTTGTGGCCGAATATGACAAGGAGTTTAAATGGTCATATGGCCATCCTTTAGCTCAAATACACAATGGTCATGCACATTTTTAAATCACAACAAGCAATTCAATACCATTCGTTCAAACATCAAGGTGAAGCTCAAGGTACTTAGCCCTTATATACATTAGACATTAGGGTCACTTGTGTTCAAAATCACGTATCGAATTCAACACATTAGTTAGTACTCTCCTTAGCCAAATTTTCAAGCCAAGAATAGGCATCAATATGCTTGCCTCTAACCGAATGCATGCACACCAATTTCCCCTCATGTGGCCGAATATACATGTCCAATTTGAGGCCAATTATACACTTAATACCACACAAAAACAGCATACATTTTACTACTAACGCATTACATATCGTAACTCATTGCACATCTCTCATTTACTTCATAATCGAGACATCATCACAAGCAAATATACACCTTGAAATAGCATATATGTCATACCAATACATCGTAATGTAACATATATACATATATATATGCTAGAGCCAATTCTCAAGTGGCTTATATCCAAATATATACACATATCCAAAGCTTAAATCTTACTTACCATGCAACATGCATGAATCATACTTATGGATATAACATGGTCGAATACCACAACACTATACCATTTCAATTTGGTCATGGTAAATCAAAGAACTTAGTATCTCATTCAAAAAAAATGCTAAAAGAAAATCTAAGAATCCTCAATCCTCCATCACATGTATCATTATCAAGCTTGATATTTAGCATGCAATGGCATTAACACCATATTCACTGTGGCCGAATTTCATTCCCATGACATAACAAATATTTGAACCATGGGCTAACAAGAACATCAAGCTAGCAACTAAAAACATGCATGAATCTCATGGCACAACCTCAAACATACCTTAATCTTGATGCAAGTATAGCCAATCTCTTCCTAATCCTCTTCCAAACCAAGTATGAAGCAAAACTCCTTCCTTATCCTTAGTATTTTCGCCAACAAGAGAGTGAAAATAGATGAACAAATTTTTTCTTTCTTTCTTTAGGACATTCGCCAAGAGCTATGGAGAAAGATGGACACTTTTTTTTTGTTTCTCATCCTACTAACATTAATTTTTTATTCCATACTCCTTATTTTATTCATTCCAACATAACCCACTTACCAAACATGTTTCATGACATGATTTTTGCCCATAATTCCTTGTCATGGCCGGCCACTAGCTATTGGGGGGGCGAAATTTGACATGCAAGTCCATTGTTTTGCATGCATGCTTTAATTAGTCATCACACATTTCCCCATCATACTTTCAAAGTTTACTACTAGGTCATTTCTAGTGAAATTCACATTTATAACTCTAAATCAAAGCATAAAAAATGTCACACATGAGTTAACACACATTATAGGCAATAAAATAAATATTAAATTATTTTTATGCCTCGGTTTTGTGGTCCCGAAACCACATTTCGACTAGGGTCGTTTTACGGCTGTCACAATCCATAAGGTAATTGATGCTCAGCTTTCATTTGCTGGCATGCCAGACATTTCCCTACAAACTCCGCTACTTCTCGTTTAAGTCCAGGCCACCAGTACAATTCTCGCAAGTCGTGATACAACTTGTTCCCTCCAGGATGCATGGCACAAAGTCCCCCATGAGTTTCCTTCAATATTGTCTGCCTTAAATCAGAGTCCTTCGGAACACAAATTCTTCCTCGAAAGCATAGAACTCCATTGCCATTTAACCCAAACTCAGAAGTTTCCCCTTCCTTAACTTGTTGAAAACGAGCGACCAAAGACTCATCGTTCATCTGCTTTTCCTTAATCTAATCCACCCAGGTTGGCCTTACTTGCAACTCGTAACAGACTTCCATCATCATCTGACTCAGACGAGCAAACATTGCTCTCGTGTCGACATCTGCTTCTCGACTTAGAGCATCGGCTACCACATAAGCCTTGCCTGGGTGATACTTGATCGAACAATCATAATCCTTAAGCAACTCAATCCATCTCTTTTGCCTAAGGTTCAGCTCCTTCTAAGTCAACAAATACTTACGATTCTTATGGTCTGTGTATATAATACACCTTTCTCCGTACAAGTAATATCTCCAAATCTTAAGTGCAAATATCACTGCCGCCAACTCCAAATCATGAGTAGGATAGTTCCCCTCGTGAGGCTTAAGCTGTCGTGATGCATATGCAACCACTTTGCCCTCTTGCATTAACATGCAGCCCAAACCTACATGTGATGCGTCACTGTACACAGTAAAATCCTTCCCAGACTCCGACTGAATTAACACAGGTGCTTCTGTCAGAACTTTCTTCAACTTCTCAAAAGCTTCCTGCTGCTTCTCAGTCCATACAAACGATACTCCTTTCCTTATGAGCTTTGTCAGAGGTGCTGCCATCACAGAAAAACCTTCCACAAACCTTCTGTAGTATCCTGCCAATCTTAGAAAACTCCGTATTTTCGACACTGACCTAGGCAGCTTCCACTCCAAAATTGCTTCAATTTTCCGAGGGACCACCCTAATCCCCTCAGCAGAGACCACATGTCTTAAAAAGGTTACTTCCCTCAATCAAAATTCACACTTGCTGAACTTCGCATACAGTTCATTCTCCCTTAACACTTGCAACACTATACGGAGATGCTCATCATGCTTCGCTTTCGTTACAGAATATACCAGGATATCATCAATAAAGACGACTACGAACCGATCCAAAAATGGTTGGAACACACGATTCATCAGATCCATGAACACTGCAGGAGCGTTTGTCAGTCCAAATGGCATAACCAAAAACTCGTAATGACCATACCAAGTCCTGAATACCGTCTTATGGATATCTGCCTCCTTGACCCTTAACTGATGATATCCAGATCGAAGGTCGATCTTAGAAAATACAGAAGCTCCCCTAAGCTAGTCGAACAGATCGTCAATCCTTGGCAGTGGATACTTATTCTTAATCGTCAGTTTGTTCAACTGGCGATAATCAATGCACATCCGCATCGTACCATCCTTCTTTTTCACGAATAGCACCGGTGCTCCCCATGGAGACACGCTTGGCCTAATGAAGGCCCTATCCAACAACTCTTGGATTTGTGCCTTTAACTCTACTAACTCATTCGGTGCCATCCTATACGGTGCGATGGACACGGGCCCGTTCCAGGCAACAAGTCGATTCCAAACTCAACTTCTCGGTTCAGAGGCAATCCCGGAAGTTCCTCCGAAAAAACATTTTGGAACTCCTTTATGGTCTTAACCTTATCCACTATCAGACCCTCCTCTTCTGACTGACTTACAAATGCCAAATAGGCCTCACAACCTTTCCGAATCCAGTTTTCGGCTCTTAATGCCGACACCACATTGGACAAATAATCCCTTCGCTCACCTATCACCATAACCTCCTCATCCTTTGTGGTCCTTAACACCATTCATTTAGCATCACAATCCAAAGTCGCCTTATGCTTAACAAGCTAGACCATTCCCAGAATGAGATCAAACTCTCCAAATGGTAACTCCATCAGATCTCCAGGGAAAGTCCTACCTTGAGTTTCTAAGGGTACATCCCTATACAGTTTGTCCACCCTAACCGAGTGACCCAAAGGACTTAGCATAGATACCCCACTCACAATCTTCTCAGAGTGCACAACCAACAACCTAGATATGGCACATGCAACATAGGAATGAGTAGATCCAATATCCACCAAAGCAGTATATGGCATGCTAGAAACCAAAAACGTATCAGTTATGATGTCAGGTGCGTCGCCTTCCTCTCGACGACGAGCTGCATACACCAACGCTGGCTGTTGAGCTTCAGCATTTTTGGCACCCCTGCCAGGTGCCCTTCGACCTCGACCACTTCCATTTTCCGCCCCTACCTTGTCCACGTCCCCTCGGTGGTTGTGGTCCACCTCCCATGGGTTGAGCAACCCTCTGTACAGCAACTTGAGCTTGATTAGCTCTCTGAGGACAGTCCTTAACTCTATGCTCCATAGATCCGCATCGGAAACAAGCACCAGAACGTTTCCTACACTCGCCCAAATGTACCTTACCACAGTCTCTACAGATTGGTGGTCTAAGAACATTCATCGGCACTGCTCGAACTGGTTCCTCCACTCTTGCTCTCTTAACATTTCTATTAGCACCACCCGAGGGTCTTGAATCCCTTCGAAAACGGTTCCGATCCTTCTCCAGGTTCTACTTTTCAGCACGCTTAACCTCCTCAGCTATCTTTGCCTTCTCCACCAAGACCACAAAGTCCCACTCCCTCTGTAGAGTAATCAACACCCTAAGGTCTAAGACCATCCTCAAAGCGCGCACTTCGCTCATATTCCGTAGTGACTATGCCCATGGCATACCAGCTCAGCCTTAGAAACTCAGCCTCGTACTTAGGAACTATTTTACCTCCTTACACCAGATTCAAGGATTCCTTTCTACGGGCGTCCACAAAACTTGCCCCAACATACTTCCCTTTAAAGGCCGTCTTAAACAGTTCCCAAGTTACCCTATCAGCTGGGGTCCCTTCTCTCATAGTGAGCCACCACTGATAAGCCTCGTCCCGTAGCAACAATACGGCTCCCTTCAACTTCTGCTCCACAGAGCAGTCCAAGTCGTCCATAATCCATTCTGTGGCCTCCAACCAATATTCCGCCACATTCGGGGCTACACCAGACACGCCCTTAAAGATCTCCGCTCCGTTAGCCCGAAGTCGTTCAGAAATAGATCCCCGAATTCCATTGGCCGTACTTGCCCCGGCAACCCTTTCCAGAACACGAAGAATTGCCTGCGACAAGGCATCATCCCTGGCACTGCAGTTATGGGACTCCACCTCTGTTTTCGGTGGTACCGGTGTATCTGCCGTCGGCATATGTCCCGAAGATGAGGATCTCACTCGAGCACTTCCTCGGCCCCGTCCACGGCCTCTTCCACGAGCGACTTTTGTACTCATATCATATTATCTGTTTACGAATTTTTATGCATTAATTCAATATTCCAGAGTTTATTACAGATTTTTATGAATCAGACAGTAATTCAGAGTTTGTTTTCGCAGAATCGAAGTCTAGCTATAGTTTCAGTCTCTTATCAAATTTCCCTATGGTTTCAGTATCATCCTATCTAGAGTATCCTAGTAGAGTTTCAGTACAGACAGATAATTCAGGAAAATATTCAGAAAAGTTCAGAGTAATTCTTACAGGCCTGGGCCGGAGATTCAGAATGCCACCTTCTAAAGATCTAAATTTTGAAAACTCAATTTTTTTTTCAATTATTATAATTTTTTTGATTTTGAAAATCTTTGTTTTTGTAAACCCATTCCACAGTCGAGTTGTTGCAACCTAGCTCTGATACCACTAAATGTAACACCCCAAACTCAGCCTAGACGTTATGGCTGGATTCGACGTGTCACATCGAAGCGTTCAAAACATTTCATATTGTTGATCTAGAAAAACTTACTTAGTGTTTTAAAAGATAATTTCATTGCAGGTTAAAGTGAATGGAAGTTGTGCACCAGGTAGGAAATCGGGAAAGAGGAGGTGAGTCCATCGGACTGCTTAAGTACCAAGCTCCCTTCGGATCCAATCCTAGACATGCACACCACCATTGCCACACCTTAACGTCATGTATATTTCCAAGAAACCAATTTGATTAAGTCCTTTTTAGGAAAAGTGATTAATTTTGGAAAATATTTTCATTGCGGAAGCTTTACTTGTTGTCGTGTTATTTTGAAATCAATTACTGTTTTTGAAAACACGCCCTAAAGCTATCCAATTTCAACAGTTAAATATAAGTAATACCTACCTTAATAAAACATATTAAAACCATCAAAAAAATAATTAAGCGGCCTTATTACAATTTAAAAAAAAACCCAAAACCTTAAACGTAAAAAAAAAGGATGTTTAGTTCACCAGAATAAAACCAACTTGCAGAACGTGTAGCCACTCTGAATCCCTCACAGCTCCAAGCCCACTATGGTTGGGGATTACCTGCGTGGATGAAAATAAAAGGGTGAGTTTGGGGAAACTCAGTGTGTAAATTAACCCAACCATAGCCTATATCGGTTCAAACCACAATAAATAGAATAAGTTGGCCTTAGCCCAGAATAGAATTTAGAATAAAGCCCATAGGCCCATAATAGAACAGAACAGATATTACATGTTTATGCAAAACCCAACCCATATCCAACCATGTGCACCCCCATACCAACCTTTCACCATGTGGGGAGACTACTCGACCCACCCAACCGCTACACGCCACAGAAATTTGCAAGATGGTCGCGTAGCAGATAATGTGATAGAGTCACCGAGATCTGAGATAATCGTGGCGAGCCACCGTATCAGATATATGTGGCGAGCCACCAGATCGATAATTGTGGCATAGCCACCGTGACGCTTCCTCCATAATATAACCCATGTCCCTATGCAACAGATATACAATCATGGCATACATCATACAGAATCAGATCATCATGCTTTTCAGTCAACAGTAACCCTAGGGGTATAACAGTAATTTTCCATACATAGGGGTATTCAAGTAATTTAACTATACTTAAGGTTTTCATGCATAACATAGCCATTTACGTATGACCAAAAATACTTACCATTTTTCTTACCGAATTGGGCCTGTTGGCCCATTATCCCAATTTTGGCCCATTAAGCCCAAAAACATCGAAATGTACGGAATTGTGCACTTTGCAATCTTATCACTTTATTTTACCATATACATCAAATTATTAATCTCACAAGCATTCGCACACTCGCAAGTTCTCAAAATACCGGCTTTTCGGCATTTCGACTTTTCAGCTTTTGCCAATCTAGTCTATAAGAGGGTGTTAGTTACACACCTGTTTGCGACGATATGCTGACGAGATCCACACATGAACTGCCTATAATTGGATTACTAACACGTTAATCTAACTATCAAAAATGAACTATGTATTAACCCCTTACCAGATTCAGCCAAAAGTACGTTAGGCACTAGCGATCCTACCTTTGCCGAAGTTAGCGATTATGTCTAGATCCAGTCGTTACACTTGTCCAAGCCTTCAATCAGCAGCCTCTAGATCCCACTATTATCAAAATAAAATAGTTATAACAACCCTTAGAGCTACAAACCCAAATCGACAGCCTCCCTAACCTTTAGGGGTTTTAGCTTTTTTGAAAACCCGAAATAAAGATTAAGTTCAAAAACTTACCACCGTTTCCTTCGGTCAATGATTCCAATTAAATCTTACTCGATTCTGATGCAGATCTAACCCCTCAAATGATAACAAAAGTCGAGCCTTTAGTGATCTTAGAATTCGGCTATGTCCCTATGGCTATGCGTTTTCGGCTTTTTGTAACAGTGAAGAAAAGATGAGGGTTTTGTAGTGGCTTTGTCGACAGAAGTTTAGGGTTCAGAAAAAGAAAGAATTGATCAAAAAGGATGAATAAAATCAGTAGGTTTTTGCTAGGAGAACTCGGCATAGACAATATGAACTTTCGAGATTTCGACTTTTGTGATATTCGGCTGTAAGGCTTAAAAGTAATAGTGAGAAAGTGGTGTAGAGTAGAGTGGTACAAGAATTCAGCTATGGAGAAAAGAAGAGGAGAAAATAGACTGAGAGAAAAAGAAAAGAAGAGAAGAGGAGGAAGGATGGTCAGAAAATGGCACAACTTACCCCTAATGCCGAACTTATCCTTGGCATTTGACCTAGTTGAATCTTGCCCCCTAAAGAAAAACCCTTGACCGGCCAACCCTTGCTCTTCAAGAGTCCACCATTCAGCCAACACTTCTCTCCCTAATTAGCTCTTAAATCCTCTCCCTTATCCCCTCCTTACTCAATCACCTGAATAACCCAAACTCCTCCTGACAGTCTTTTACTTGAGTTCCATTACTTACCCTTTCTAAACAT
This sequence comes from Gossypium arboreum, assembly GCF_025698485.1. Classification (NCBI taxonomy): domain Eukaryota; kingdom Viridiplantae; phylum Streptophyta; class Magnoliopsida; order Malvales; family Malvaceae; genus Gossypium; species Gossypium arboreum. The sequence goes on from NC_069081.1 coordinate 72,713,969, forward strand.
AAAAAATAATTCCCTTAATATGCTCCTATTGTGACTTGAACCTTGGTTCTCCCTAGCATCCACACGCCGCTTTTATAGCCTTCCCAGTGGCGTCACATGCCACTCTGCCACCTGCTTCCTTGTGTTTTATTTTTCCCAATTAATACTTAAAAGCCCAGTTAACCAGAACCCCTTTTTCCTTATGGAACTAAAGTTAACTAAAATTATCGAGTTTTAACCTAAGCTTGGGCCTTCTAGAGGCCCACTAACATAATTAAACCTACACCAAACAGACAGAACACAGAAATTTTAAATTTTTGCCATTATACACAGAATTCCCGAAAATTAGGGTGTTACATTTATTTACTTATGAGCTTACCTCGGTCAAAGACAAACTAACCGGGATGACTATTCGACAGCTTTAGATTTTCCCCGATCCAAATCTGATTTCCTCTTTTCTTAATCTAAATTAATAAAAATTTAACTTGCTTATTAACATATTCATTCAATTTCATCTGAAAACACGTAAATGGGAAAATTACCTTTTGCCCCTGACATTTCACATTTTTCACAATTTAGTCCCTATTTCACAAAACACAAAATATTCAAAATTTCACCACACCCATGCTTGGCCGAATTTCACTAAGGTCCCTAGTAGCCCATTGCTTTCATTTATTTTACATTTTGACCCCTAAGTTTATAAAATTCTTAATTTAATCCTAAATAGGCGTTTATACTAAAAATCACTTAATTAAACATATTAATCTAACAACATATTTTTATTTTCCATCATCAAACAACAAAAACCACAAACCATCATCAATGGAATTTCATGAATACATCATCAAATTCAAAAATTCAAGCATGGGCTAGCTCGTATTCAAAGCAACGATCTCAAAAACGTAAAAATCATCAAAAATCGAGCAAAATGCATACCCGAATTAAGCTCCCAAAGTGCCAAATATTTAAAGCTTTCAAAAGCTTTATTTTCTTCTTAGGTTTAGCCAAGAGAGATGAACACTTGCATGGCCATTTATTTTTGTTTACTTTAATACATATTAATATATCAATTACCAAATTAGCCTTTTTATTTTCATTTAAAATCCACTAACCTTAGGTCTTTATGTACATCCAATATTTAAATGGTATACTACCAACATAAGGACTCCGCATTAAAAAGAACATAGCAATTTAGTACTTTAACAAACAGCTAGTTGTTTTTACATTTTACGCGATTAAGTCCTTTTTTTAAATCGAACACCTAAACGATAAAATTAAATCCCGAAAATTTCCCACATATAAATTAACATGCTGTAGGCACAAGAAATAATATTAAAATATTTTTCTGACTCAGATTTGTGGTCCTGAAACCACTGTTCCGAATAGGGTCTATACTGGGCTGTTACAGGAAATCACAACATAATACAACAACTATGGCTAGCTCACGAGTTAGTGTGCACTAATGGATGAGTCATTCTATTTTTTGTGACTTTGTCACTTTTATTTCTTCTGTTTCAATACATGTCTTATTCACAAATTAACGTTTTTGGCTTGGGTTTTGTACGAATGTTATCAGGAAGTGTTTTTTAGCTCAAATATAGGTACTAAAGATGAATAAATAGGGTTAGCTTTTTGGCTCTGATGTCTTAGGTCATCCCTTGGTATCTCAATATTCAAAAATTTAATCACCCAAACAATCACAATTTCAATAATTTATCATGCATGCTAGCATTCTCATTTCCCTATATTTCCTATATCATATGGTACATTCATTTGCTTAATGCCTAATTACAGTGTAATATATAGAACTTAGTATTCTAATAATAAAAAATTTAAAATCATCTACTATCATGCCAAATTTATAGTAAATACAATCAACCTATATACATGTTCCTAACCAATCACTTGTATTTCTACTTATACTAGTTCAAGCATACAATTGACAACAAATTAAAGAAAAAAACATAAAAATTGAAAAAAAAATTCTATGTTACTACCCACACTTTAGATAACACATTGTCATTAATGTGTGGCCCTGAAAAGATAAGGAAAGAAGTTACCTAATTGATCGTGGTAGTTCCGTAAGCCATTGGTGGGTTCTTGCTCCTTTGATCGCTATGAGTTCTAAATTCTTGTGCTTTTTCCATGTGGGGTTCTTGCAAAGAAAACTTTAAAATAGAGAAATAAAACAAATAACAATTTACTCCAACAAATAAAAGTGAAAACAAATTATCCCAATATTTACAACATTTAAAAAAAAAAGTTCAATCATCTTCCTAAAAATCCATCTCCTCACCCTACTCTCCTTCTTCGTTTTCTCTTGCTTCTTCACTTTCATGCTCCTCTTCTTCTTACTCAGGATGTATTGGCCCAAACATATCTGGTGTATAATTAGGTACTCTAGTGTTGTTTTGTTGTGCAAATTCTTGAAAAATTGGGTCTTATTCTTTCATCCAGTGTATCATCCAATCCAGCTTTGGATAACTGCTCTTGCCAATTTCTTCTTGAGCTATCAACTTCACTTTCCTTTGAGATGAGCTTGGAGTAGCTGTCTTCTCATGTTGGTGTTTGTTTAACTCTTTTATTTGTTTCACTCGAAGCTCTATGTATTGTGTATACAATGTGTCTCTAGTTATGCTTCGCGATGGATTCATGGATTGTTTAGTGGACACCATTAGAATGTTTGCTCTTTTGCATAAGGCCATCACTAAGTGGGGAAAGAAGACTCCCACTTTCTATCCGCTAATGCACTGTTTCATTTTTGGTATATCCATGTTCTGATGCATATCTGTTTCTTCTGTAAAATACAGTAAAGTAAAACTGCTCGAAAAGTATTAACATTAGAAACATTCAACACACGAGAAATTCAAGTGCATAGAAATTGAATACATATTTTTTCTTCATGAAACATTATTGCTTTCTTAAACGATGTTGGGATATTAGTACCTGGGGGACAATTCCATTTACTCATTCTTTTCGTCAGAATGTTTATAACATTGTCCATATTTATGTCTCTAAAGTAATCTAAATTAGTTTCTTCTACAAAGTCTTTCTCACAAAATGGAGCATTACAAAATTCACAAAAAATTCTAAGGGTACTTTGTACTTCCTTCCCTCGCACCAGTATTGTTTCCCAAGTTGAGTCTAAAGTTAGACTCTTAGTCCCTCAAAGATGTGTAAAATTCATAAACTACTTGGACCATAACAGAGTCTTTTGGGATCACACATAAATGTTTCCATTTATGGTATCGAACCAAAGGCCAAACTTCTGGTAGAGAGCCATCAACGGTTCAAATCCCCTTTGTTGAATAAATGTTTTTCCCTGAAGTTCTAGAAAATATTTCTCAACATTTTGATTCGGGAAATTAAAGGAATTTGGACCCGTTGATGGTTCTAGTTCATTAGTTCTCCTAACTTTCCTTGGATGCATTGTCAATGGTGTTTAGGCTAATACTAATAAACTAACAGTAAGGTTTTAAAAAAAAATAGTAAAAAGATGAGTTAGGAACCTTTAACCTTGGATAATTTGTTTAAAATTCCTTGAAAAGTTCAATTTTTTTTGTTGCCTTAATTGTTTTTCACTTGCTTCTGCACAAATTAGTTTAAAAGAAGTAGGAAATTGCAACAAAATAATTATGAAAAGTGAAAAAGAGGTTTAAGGTTTAAGAGGTTTTAAGAAAATTTAAAGGATTTGGGAGAGTTTAATTGTTAAAAGAGGTTTAGTCTTAGGTTAAAATACTTTTTAGGTTTTTAAAATGGTGCTTTAAGTTAAAAATTGGGTTAAAATATGGTTTATCCCGCTAGGTTGCGCAATCGGGTCGAGTTAACCTTGTAGAAAATTGCTATGATATCGCGACACAGGGGTGATGTGTCGCGACAATCCTGGAAGTTTACTGTTGTCGCGACATCGAGGTTCAATATCGTGACACACTCTAAAATTTTTGAAAGCTGGGTAGATTTTCTTCTATGTCGCCACATGAAGATGGTGTGTCTTGACATCAAGATGATTCTCTTAATTTTACTGATTATGGATACAGTTTTGTGACATGGGGGTTCTGCATGGTGATACCGACTCTGTTTTGAGCCAAATTTCTGCTTCTAGAATGTTTCGATTCCTATAAAACACAATGTCAATAAAAATTAAAGTCTAGGCTAAATAGTTAGTGAAATGTACAATAATATACATAAAATTAAAGTTTAATTAAAATTGTCAAGTTTTGCTGCTATATTCATCTGTCAGCTCCATCAGTGTTCCTGATGATGCTCCCTTTTCTTATTTCTATTAGTGTTTGTCCAGCATCCATCATGCCATTTCATCTTGTTGCGTTGGTCCTGCTCTTTGAATTTACTTTTTCGACCTACATTAATCACAAAAAATACTTCCCTCGACTTAGGGTTGTTAGGGATTTTTATAGACATTCCATAACATTGTCTCCTTAGTCTTTTTTATCTACCTCATCTTATTGGTGACTACATTTAAAAATTTTAGTTTCACCATTGATCTTCATGGTTAAGTAGTTCTGTTTTTGATCAATGGTGGATTTTGACATTGTTAAGAATGGTCTGTTTAATCAGATAGGTATCTCATAGTCTTCCTCGAATCTACTGGAATGATGAAGCTGCACATTTTGACTAACACATCTTCCAATACTCCTTTTGGATGCAGTAAAGATCTGTCAGCCAATTGTAGTGTGATTTTTTCGTATATAGATAGAGGCGTAAGTTTTATACTGGCTCTTAAATCACATAAAGCTTTACTAAAATAAATATTCCCTATCTCTATGGGGATTGTAAAACTTCCCGGGTATTTTAGTTTTTTAGGAACCTGTCTAGATATGATAGCACTACATGAGGTGGTTATGTTAAATTGCTCCCCTGTTTTAATTTTCCTATGCCTAAACATAATTTATTGTAAGAATTTAGCTTATTTAGGAACTTTTTTGATCAAATCAATAAGTGGCAAGCTAACATTTAATGTTTTAAATAAGTTCAAAAAGCTTACAAATTTATTTTAATCCCGCATTTGATTTCCTCCAACAGTGGGGGGAATGGCACTTTTGTAGGTGTAGGTTCCTTCATTGGTCCATTTCCCAACTCAGTTATTGGCTTGGCTATCTTCTCTAGTTTCGGTTCTTCATCAGCTTCTTAGGGTTCTTCTTGAAAATTGTTGCCATTCTCTTTGGTTCCCCCACGTGTCAAAGTCTCTAGGCTACTCAGTACTTTGGCCGGATGATGTGCAGTTACTTTTACATGCTCCTTCCCTTCCCTTCGAGGATTATCTTCAATACTACTAGGAATGCCAGTGCCAATTTGTCTCTAAATGTCTCCCATCATACTAATAAATTGGCTAATCTAATCTTCTAGTTTAGTGAAGGTTTTTTTTTTTACAGAATTGGTGCACACAGATTGCACCTGTTTCACATCTGTTCTCATTAACTACATTTTACCCCTCGATCCGATCCAAGTATTGACCATATAAAATATGGTCATTTGGGTTGGCCCATTTCTGAGGCTTCTAAAAATAAGGAGGTTGATAATTAGCATTTTTAACTTGGTTAGGATTATTACCTCCTCCCTGGTTTTCGCCCCATCTCAAGTTTGGGTGGTCTCTCCATCTAGGATTATAAGTGTTTGAATAGTGGTTCCACCCCTATTCCCAATGTAATTCACATCCTTGGTAAGATACATTATTGTTGTAATGGAAGAGAGGTTTATCTCCTCCATATAAAGATGATGCATTGGATGAGGATTATATACGGTTTAACCTATCCACTATCTCTTGATATCTATCACCGTCTTAAACAACTTTCACCGTGGATGACTTTTGGCCATATGTGTAATGTTCTGTTGGCCATTGGCACCATACTCTGAATTAGCTCATACATATCATCTTATGTCCTGTTCATTAAGGCTCCTCTTACGGCTCCATCTAGTCTTGAGTGTACGTGTGCATGTAACATCCCGAATTATGGCCTAGTCAGAATAGTGGTTTCGAGACCAAAAATTTGAGATAAAAAATAATGATTTTATGATTACTATGAGGTCCATGATATGTATGCATGCTTGTGTGAAAGTTTCATGAAGAAATTCTATGCATAAAATGCCTAATTGAACTTTAGGGACCAAATTGAATAAAATGTAAAACTTTTGTTCTAGAAGATTTTAGCATGAAATTGCCTTAGATTATAAATTAGAAGGTCCTAATTAGCAATTTGATGAATTTCTAAAATTTTGGACAAAAATGGGCATGCATAGGAAAATTTTGGAAGAAAGACCCAAAGGGAATTTTGGTCATTTGGTAATCAAAAGAATAAAAAGGGAAAATCAAAGCAAAAATATGTTCATCTTCTCCATGCTTGGCTGAAATTCTCAAGATACCATAGCTAGGGTTTTGTTCAACTTTTAAGTTTGATTATACCTGCTCCCAAGCCCCATTTTTAATGTTCTTTACATTTTTTAAGTCCTCGTAGCTTGATTTACCTATTTCCACCCTTATTTTAAAGTAGGGTTTATGTATGAAAATTTACCCATGTCTGACATGCATTTATTTTGATGATTTATGGAGGAATATGAGAGTTTGTTGTGTAATAAATATCTTTTACTAGGTGATTTTTCAAGAAAACCACTAAAAAGGACTAGATTGAAAAAGGTGTAAAATAAGTGATAAAAATCTATTTTTGATGAAAATACGGGCTGTTATGAGTATAAGAAAAATTCAGCTAGGCTTGGGTAACCAAGAAAATGCATACATTTCATTTTACGAGCCTACGGACTAAATTATAAATAAGTGAAAAGTTGAGGGTAAAAAGGCAATTTCATCAAACTATGAATTATGGATTGATTTGGACAATGTGATTATTAAACAAGTTAAATTTGGCATTATAGATCAAGAAAAATGAGACACGGGTCTTGATCAAGGAAAGAATAAAGTTTTCGAAGAATAGGCTCAATTATCATCATTTTGTACCGAGGTAGGTTCATATGCAAATAATGTGGTGTTGTAACATGTTTTTAATGTTTTGATATTATGTGATAAATGTTTTCTTGTTGTTATGAGTTATATGCTTATTGGTTGTTATGAAAGCATAAATGATATTATGGCTGCTAGACACGACATCACGAGCAAGTATGACAAAATGTGCCATGTGCAAGTGAGGAAAATCCTATTTGCACCTTAGGAATAGTTTAGGATAGAAGTGACATGTCACTAGGAAATAAGAAATCCGAACTCATTGAGTTGATCTAGGTTCATGAAATGTATGTGGCATCCAAGCTCGTTGAGTTGGTCCGAGTTCATAATGGATGCGATACATGTAAATGGGTTCCGGGCAATGGTCTTCTATGTCCTACCAGTGGCTAGGTAATCCTTGAGTGGGTCAGATACCTGACAGCTTGTGTGAGCGGCCCATGTAGTTACACCTTGACCTATAGCTTTTATAAGCAGGCCCGTGAGTAGCTCCATTGCGAGCGTTACATGTTATGAGGTAGCTTTGGCTACGTATGTATATGTGTTACTTATGTACAAGTTATTCCACGTATCCAATAGTATTCTGAGTGTTCAACAGGTAATGTAATGGATAATGTGATGAAAGTCCCGAGGAGGGCATGTCAAAGAAGGTATGGTTATGTGATATACTACGAGTGAGTACAGGTATGTACGCTAAATTCATAAGCAATGCCTTGATGAAGAATAACTTGTGGTGAGAAAGTTTATGTATATGTATATATATGTGAACATATGATAAGTATTCAAAAAGGCTTACATGATGAATAATCTTTATGGTTATGTTATTATGTCTTTGTATGATAATTGCTTACTATCATTGCATATTATTTGCATGTGGACTTACTAAGCTTTAATGCTTACCCCCTTCCTTTTCCATCCTTTTTAGTTTCGCCAAGCTAGCTCAGGTATTGGAAGTAGTCGGAGTATTCGATCACACTATCAAAAGAATATTGGGTATAGTGAATTTGATAACTTGAGTATGGCATGTATAGAGAACTTGGTTGTTTTGTGATATGTGTCATGCAAAGTTGGCCAAGTTGTAAAAGCCACTAATATTAATGATTCATTTTGTAATGGCCATGTGAGATGGCTTATATTTGATTTCTGGGTTGTAAATCTAATTGTTCATGCATGCATGTGTTAATGCCTTGATGATGTGCTATGTGGTTTGTTTGATGGATATATGATGAGGTATGAATTAAGTACATGAAACTAAGTTATGACTTAATGACTTAGGATGACTATAGTCATGAAAGTGTAACTTGAAGTCATGGTAACAAAATTTGGTCATCCAATAAAATTAGTCTGGAATGCTTCCAAATGGTGTTGTTAATTGAGCATGCAAGAGGATGACATTATGGAGATGTGAATATGCCATGATAGTGAATATTTGATTGCCTAATTATACTAAGTTACATGTCATGATATAAGGTTGAATGTATGAATGATTGAGGGTGACAATTGGCTTGGAAAATAGCCTCTAAATTGTCCACACGGTTAGACGCACGGACATTTGTCTTGGCCGTGTGTGACACACGGTTTGCCCTATGGGCGTGTGGTCCAGCCGTGTGTCCTCTGCATCTAAACTTTGCTAGTCAGAATGCCCAATAGTAAACACACGGGCTAAGACACGGGCGTATGTCTTGGCCGTGTGAGAGACATGGCCTACCCACATGGGTGTGTGCTCTGGTCGTGTGAAGTCTGCACTATTTCATTAAAAATGCATTTATTTTTAATTGACAACACGGTCTGGCCACACGGGCGTATGATACTGTAACAACTCGATTTTAGGTCAAATCGGAACAGTGGTTTCGAGACCATAAATCTAAAGTTAAAATATTTATTTTATCATTTTAATAAGGTTTACAGCATGATAGATTAAATATGTGAAAGTTTCGTAAAGAAATTGTACTGTTTAAATGCTCAAATTGGTAAAAAAGACTGAATCGCGTAATGCGTAAAATATGAGATCTATTAGTTAAATGACTCAAATAGCTATGAAATTTATCTTAGAAGTTCTTAAGTTGATAATATACCCTTGTTAATGTTAGTGGACATTCATGCCCATGAATTGCATGATATATGGATGATTTATTATAAGGTTAAATTGGTAATTTAATTAATAAAGTTTAATTTAATAAAACAAAATGCATTTTTATTCTTCATTCATCTTCTCAACCTAATGAAGGGCAAGGAATAGCCATTTTCAAAGGTTCAAACATTCGGTCACTTCACCTTGAACATATCAAGATAAGCAAATAACGTAATTAGATCGGGGGAAATGAAAGGTGGACGAGTAGACGATGGTTATACGAGCAAATACGAGGTAAGTTCTTATAATTAGAATCAAACTTTTCTATACTTGAGATTATTGAAAAGAATGCGTATAATTGAGATATTTGAAGTATGAATGTCTTATTGTTATATTGTATGTGTTATCGAGCCCCGTTTGAACTATTTGAATTCACTGGATACGAGTGACATGTTACTGGAATTACCGTAATGTTCGAGATCCTGCATTTGTTGCGGACTCACCATAGCTCATAAGAGCTTACTGTTTCAGCTCATTGGAGCTTACTGATTTAGGTCGAAAAAGCTTCTTTGTTCATTTCAATAGAGCTTCGCTTTCACTCAATAGAGCTTATCGCTTATCGACTCATGAAGAGCTTACCGACCATGTCTCGAAAGAGCATGTATGATGATGAATTGAAGGATTACTGACATTGTTCACTCGACTATCCTTTGAGGTTCTAATAGATTCAACGGGCCTAAATAATGTTATATTGACGAGATATCGTTTATAAATGTTATTAAAATTATACATGATTTATGAATCTAAAATGATGAAGCCTTGTATTAATGGATGATTTCATGTATATTTTCAATGACTAACATTGGATGAATATGTGTATTTAGGTGTTGGTTTATTGAATTGGTTGCATAATTGTATTGCTTTGATTATGTATAAATGGTAAGTTTAATTCTGAATTACACAGGATTACTAAGCTATAAGCGTACTCTATTTCTCTTTCTATGTTTATAGAGGTTCATTAGCTCCCTCGTTTCGGACAGGTCGGAGTTGCACATCATACTATCTAATTTCTGATTGGTATTTTAAGCTTGTGAATTTATGTAAATATGGCATGTATAGGCTAGTTTGATAGTAATAGTTATGTTTTGGTATCATGGTTTGAGAATAAATTTGTATATAATTTAAGCCATATGATTTGGCTTATTTTGGTATCATATTTGGATTGCATATATGTGCTTAATGATGGTATGTTTTGGTATTGTAATATTTGAATGAAATTATGCAAAAGAATTCTTGATATATACATGTTAGATGAACGAATTGTATATGTGGTTATATAAGTATTTGGATATGGCTTATAATGTGTATTGAATTGGTTAATTTGGTTGCCAATTGAGTTGCATAAATGTGGTCAAATATGAATGTAAATGCTTATGTTTTAGGTGGAAAATTTGGCTTTTCAAATGGCTTATTTTTTTCCACACGGGCAAAGACACAGGTGTGTGTCTCAGCCGTGTGCGATACACGGTCATGTTACACGACCATGTGTCCCTTGGGGTACCGTACGAATTATGTCAGTATAACCTATAGTTTTGACACGGCCTAGACACAAGGGCGTGTCTATCGGTCGTCAATGGTACATGGGCTAGACACACATGCATGTGGTCGGCCGTGTGACCCAAGTTAGTTTCGAGCACAACCAAGGCACATGGGTGTGTCTCTGGCCGTGTGGTGCAAGTCAGTATGTGTGCCCTGTTTTCACACGGTCTAAGACACGGGCGTGTCTACTAGCCGTGTGAGGTATACGGCCTGTTCACACGGGCGTGTGGTAGTTGAAATATTGAAAATTTTATAAGTTTTTGAAATTTTTAATATGTTACGATTTAGTCACAAATGTATGACTAAAGCTTTGTATGTTTGATTCAAGTACTTATTGAATGTGAATGAATAATTTTTATTGAAATGAGATGAAATTGGGTATTTGATTGTTCTGAATTGAGTTACAAGCCCGGTAATACCTCTTAACCTATTCCGACGACGATTACGGGTTAGGGGTGTTAGATTTGTTGGTATCAGAGCCAGGTTTAGTCTATTCTAGGACTAACGTAGCGTATGTGAGTCTAGCTATATATGCCATATATAAAATTGTGATAGTGTGATGACTCCTAACATTCTTTAATAGTGTGATAACTCTTGACATTCTTTAATGTGTTTTCATATAGTAATAGATCCCGAACGAGCTGTAACGGACGACATAGAAAGAAACACGCCAGCTCCCACTCAAAGAGCAGTACCTGCTGAATCTAGACCTGTGACGAGTAGTCACGGGGATGAGGCTAAAGAAGCCTTTTTTTAGATATTAAATGAGCGGTTCACACAGTATATACGTATGAACCCGGCTATTTCGCAACCTCCACCCCCACTTGTTCCCCAATCGATCCCTGTAGTTCTTCAAGGTATCAATTCTTTACGATTTAATAAACCACCTGTTGATAGAATACGAAAACACGGAGTTGAGGAATTTAGAGCCACTGCTAATGATGACCAAGAGAGAGCTGAATTTTGGCTTGAGGAGATGATTCGGGTATTCGATGAATTGTCTTGTACACCCGAAGAATGTATAAAGTGTGTTGTATCATTATTGAAAGATATTGCGTACCAGTGGTATAATACCTTGATATATGTAGTTTCACCAGAATGAGTCACTTGGAATTTCTTTCAAGTGGAATTTAGAAAGAAATGCATTAGCCAAAGGTTTATTAATCAGAAGAGAAAAGAATTCCTTGAATTGAAGTATGGCCGTATGTCAGTTACAGAGTATGAGAGGGAGTTTGTACGACTTAGCAATTATGCTCGTGAATGTGTTTCTTCTGAAGCTATAATGTGTAAAAGATTTGAGGATGGAATGAATGAAGAAATTAGAGTGTTGGTCGGAATTATTGAGCTAAAAGAGTTTGTTGTTCTATTTGATCGAGCCTGTAAAGCCGAAGAGCTTTGTAAAGAGAAAAGAAAAGCCGATTCTGAGGTTAGAGAGTCTAGAAAAAGATTTACGGGTAAATCAAATCAGACAGCATCAAAAAAATTTAGAGAATATCATCCTCGTTCTACAGCCTCTGCAGGAATTTCTATTAGAGACAGAAATGTAAGACAATCAAGTTCAAAACCTCAGGCAACATCTGTAGCCAGTGTGGGAGGTATTAGAAACGTCGGATCTGAATGTAAATATTGCAATAAGAGACATTATGGTGAATGTAGATTAGTGAACGGAGCTTGCTTTAAATGTGGATCTTTTGATCATTTTCTCTGTGATTGTCCAGGAAAGTTTACAGCTGACAGAGAACAACCAGTGAAAACAAGTAACACGACTGGTAGAGGGAGACTACCCCGAAACACCAGAAATATGAGTGGTAATTGTGGTGCTACGAGAGATTTAACTGCGAGATGAGGCACGAACACCTGCTAGGGCTTATGTTATACGTGTACGAGAGGAAGCATCATCACCAGATGTTATCACCTGCAGTTTTTCTCTTTTTGATATTAATATACTTGCGTTGATAGATCCTGGATCAACCCATTCATATATCTGTATAAATTTAGTATTTAAAAGGAGTTTACATGTCGAGTCTACAGAATTTGTAATTAAAGTATCGAACCCCTTAGGCAAGCTTGTTTTAGTTGATAAAATTTGCAAAAATTATCCTCTGATGATCCAGGGTTACTGTTTTTGGGCTGACTTGATGCTTCTGTAGTTCGATGAGTTTGATGTGATTCTGGGTATGGACTGGCTGACTATGCATGATACAGTTGTGAATTATAGACAAAAGACTATCGAATTGAAATGTCAAAATGGTGAGATTCTTCGGATTAAGTCTAATGATTTGAATGAAATACCTATTGTGATATCATCTATGTTAGCTCAGAAATATTTGAGAAAGGGTTATGATGCATATTTTGCATACGTATTGGATACGAAAGTGTCAGAATCAAAGATTGAATCTATACCTATTGTTTGTGAGTTCTCGGATGTATTTCTAGAAGAAATACCGAGATTATTGCCAATCAGAGAAGTCGAATTTGGTATTGAGTTAGTACCGGGAACAACACCGATATCGATAGCTCCATACAGAATGGTTCCAAAAAAATTAAAAGAATTGAAAGCTCAGTTGCAAGAGTTGACAGGCAGAGGTTTTGTTCAACCGAGTTATTCTCCCTGGGGTACATCGGTATTGTTCGTGAAAAAAGAAAGATGCCACGATGCCCATGTGTATCGACTATAGACAACTGAATAAAGTGCCTATAAAGAACAAATAGCCTTCCTGCAAATTGATGACTTATTTGATCAGTTGAAAGCAGCTGCAGTATTTTCAAAGATTGATCTGAGATCGAGTTACTATCAGTTGCAAGTTAAAGAGTTGGGCGTGCCGAAAATCGCTTTTAGAACAAGGTATGGCCATTATGAATTTCTTCTTATGGCTTTCGGTTTAACTAATGCTCCTACCATTTTGATGGACTTGATGAATCGTGTATTCATACCGTATTTAGACAGATTTGTTATTGTATTTATTGATGATATTCTAATCTATTCATGAAATGAATCTGAGCATACCAAGCACTTGAGAACTGTGTTACAAACTTTACATGATAAGCAGTTGTGTGCAAAGTTCAGTAAATGTGAGTTTCGACTCAAAGAGGTTGGATTTTTGGGGGCATATTGTTTCAGCCGACAGTATTAGAGTTGATCCGAGCAAGATTTCTGCTATTGTTGATTGGAAACCTCCAAGAAATGTGTTCGAAGTTCGTAGTTTTCTAGGCTTAGCAGGTTATTACCAAAGATTTATGAAAGGATTCTCAATTATTGCGACACTGATGGCACGACTAGTTCAAAAAGATGTAAAGTTTGAATGGTTAGAAAAATGTCAGCCGAGTTTCGAACAGTCGAAAGCACTGTTAATAGAAGCACCAGATTTGGTTCAACCTGAATTGGGTAAAGAGTTTGTGATCTATAGTGATACGTCATTAAATGGACTGTTTTGATGCAAGATGGGAAAGTTATTGCTTATGCTTCTCTACAGTTGAAATCACACGAAAAGAACTATCCAACACATGATTTAGAACTGGCTATGATTGTATTTGCATTAAAGATTTGGTGACATTATTTATACGGTGAAAAATGCCATATTTATACGGATAATAAGAGCTTGAAATATCTGATGTCACAAAAGGATTTAAATTTGTGACAACGAAGATGGCTCGAGTTATTGAAAGATTATGATTTTGTGATTGATTATTACCCGGGAAAAGCTAATGTTGTTGCTAATGCCTTAAGTCGGAAATCTTTTTTTACATTGTGAGCAAGAACACGCAGCTAATGATTTGTGATGATGGATCAATATTAGCTGAGTTGAGAGCTAAATCGGTATTTATTCAATAGATATGTGAAGCTCAGAAAAATGACAATGATTTACAAGCTAAACGAATTCAATGTGAGTCTAATTCCGATTCAGAATTTCATATTGGAACTGATGACTGTTTAATGTTTCGAAACAAAATTTGTGTACCGAAAAATACAGAGCTTATTAAGAAAATCCTACATGAAGCCGTTTTTCTGTTCATTCGGGTAATACCAAGATGTATAATTATTTGAAATAGTAGTATTGATGGTTGGGAATGAAATGGGATATATCAGAGTTTGTATCGAAATGTTTGATTTGTCAACAAGTCAAAACTGAACATCAAGTACCATCTGGGTTGTTGCAGCCTATATTGATTCCCGAATGGAAATGAGATAGAGTCACTATGGATTTTGTATCGGGACTACTCCTAACTCCGAAAAAGAAAGATGCTATCTGTGTTTTCATGGACCGGCTAACAAAATCTGCTCATTTCATACCGGTACATACAGATTCCTCTATTGATAGACTAGCTGAATTGTTATTGTTTGAAATCCTACGATTACATTGTGTACAATTGTCTATAATCTCCGATAGAGACTCGAGATTTACATCAAGATTTTGAGAAGAAATTACAAGAAGCTATTGGAACGAAATTAAATTTCAGTACAGCTTTTCATCCCCAGACTGACAGTCAATCCAAAAGAATTATACAGATACTTGAAGATATGTAGTGTTGTTGCAATCTTGAGTTTGAAGGTAGCTGGGACAAATACTTGCCTCTAATTGAATTTGCTTATAACAACAGTTTCTAAACGAGTATAAAGATGGCACCGTACAAAGCTTTATATGGTCGTAAGTGTCAAACACCGTTATACTGGACTGAATTGAGTGAGAAAAAATTTCACGGGGTTGAATTGATTAGACAAACTGAAGAAAAAGTAAAAATGGTTCGTGACAGTCTAAAAGTAGCTTCAAAAAGACAGAAATCCTACGCAGATTTGAAACGTAGAGAGATTGAATTTCAAGTCGGGGATCGAGTATTTTTAAAAGTGTCACCATGGAAGAAAATTCCTCGTTTCGGCCGTAAAGGAAAATTATGTTCGCGATTCATCGGGCCATAAGAAATTGCTGAAAGAATAGGGCCTGTAGCATATTGACTATTTTTGCCATCTAAGTTAGAAAAGATGCATAATGTTTTTCATGTTTCGATGCTACGTCGATACATATCAGATCCGTCACATGTGATTTCCCCAGTAGATGTACAGATACAGTCTGATTTATCGTATATCGAAGAATCGATTAAGATTTTGGCCTGGGAGATTAAAGAATTGAGGAATAAACGTATGGCTCTTGTGAAGATTATAACAGCTCGATTTAGTCCCTATTCGAAACAGTGGTTTCGAGACCACGAATCTGAGTAAGAAAAATATTTTAAAAATTATTTTCTATGTTTATTATGTGTGAACATATATGTGTTAATTTTTCGTGTTTTAATTTTACTGTTTGGATGTCGATTTAATAAAAAGGGCTTAATCGCGTAAAGTGAAAAGTTGATAGTTTAATGTGAGAGTGGTTAATTGAATTTTTCTTTATAATATGATGAATTTATAATGCAATTTGACCATAGTTTAAATGGATGGATGGTTTTGGTATTAAATAGCATGGTTTTATATTATTTTATAAGGTTAAAAATGTAATAATGTATTAATATGTTATTATAATAAAACAAACAAAAAAATGGCCATGCATTTTTGTTTATAGTTGGCTGAAGATACCAAAAGAAATAAAAAGAAAAAGAAAGCCATGTTAGGCCATTAACAAGCTTGATTCAAGGTGAGTTTTAGCTCGGTTTTTTATAATTTTTACGTTTTTGATATCGTTGTTATGTTATCTATCAAACCCATGTCTCAATTTTTGAATTTGATGATGATTTTATTTTTTTCCATTATTGAAAGCTTGTGATTTTTTTTGTTTGATGCTGGAAAATAAAAGATATGTGATAGATTAACATGTTTTGTATTTGAAGTTTTGATAAATTTGAGTAATTAAGGCTAATTTGTAAAAATAATAAATTGAGGGACTACAATATGAAATAAATGAAATATATGGACTTGTATGAACATGGGTAGTATTCGGCCTAAGCATGATGTGTGCAAATTTTGCATGCTTTGTGTTTTGTGCAATTTGGACTAAATTATAAAAAAGTGTAAAATGTCAGGGGTAAAATGGTAATTTACCCATTTATATGTTTTTGGACTAAATTGAGTGAAATTATGTTTGAATGGGTTTAATTTGAATATGTTTAGATCAAGATCTAAAGAAATCAGATTTGGATCGGTGGAAAACCAAAGTTGTTGATTAGTCGTCCTGTTTCGATTATCGTTGTCTGAGGTAAGTTTATAAGCAAATAAATGCTATAAAATTTTGAATATATGTGAATGTAGAATGCTGATTTAAATTTTATGAGCTTGTATATATATGATAGTCGAATGTGTTTATACTTGGGAACTATATTTACAAGTTCGTTTCGACAGAGATACGACGTCCGAAAGCCCGTATGAACCTTAGGAATAGCTAGGATACATATGTCATGACATAGGATTCTAGTATGTGATGTGCGAGTAAGACCATGGCATCGATATATGTGTGTGAGTCAGACCCTGTCTACGATAGTGGCATCGATATGTGATTACATGTAAGACCACATCTGGGACGTTGGCATTGTATGATATATGTGATTATCCGAGTATCCTATTCAATTTCAAATGGTTCAACGGGCAATGATAATTTGTGATCAAATGTGTAAAACGAGCTAAAGTGATCAGGTATGTGATAGCTTATTATATATTTGACATAAGGTAAGTAGGTTACTTAATATGTGTTGCAAATTATGTATGATATAAATGAAAAATGTATGAGCATATGGAAAGTATATTCGGCCTTTTAATTATATAATGTGAATATTTATGTAATGATTCATGAATATATATATGAGTTTATGTATATTCGATTATATAATGGTATTATGGTTTTGAAATTAAATGTTACTTTAATAATAGATACATGTATATTCGCCAAGGTAAAACTTGTATATGGAAGTATATGTTATATATGAAATTATGATTTTGAAAATAAATGTGATTATGATAGTATAAATTAGTTTGGTTAAGTTGAGTTGATATTAATATTGAGTTATTTATTTGCTTATGACTTACTAAGCTATGATAGCTTACTCTATGTGTGTTTTTGTTTGCCTCTGTTTTATAGATTTTGGAGTCTAGTTACGAGCTTGAGAATCGTCAACAAAGTCTATCACACTATCAATTGTTTCACTATTTTTATAAATTGAATTCGAATTTATGGCATGTAAAGGCTAGTTTATATATTTGATTTTGGGGTATGTAACTATGAGCCATGCGAAAATGGCTTGTTTATTTTGTTAATTTTGGTTTCAAGGTTTGAATGAATTATAATTATGTTTTGGTTGGTGATTTAGGATGTGTGTTTGATTGATTCGGTTATGGTTCATGCATAGATAAAAATTATATGTGAACTTGGTTGTTATGTTTTGTTAAGGTGTTATTATGTGACTCAGTATTAAAGTATATTATGGTTATATTTGATATGGTTGGAGTTTGATTTGGTATGAATATTATATGACAGGTATGAATGGTGTTTTGGTGATATGTTTGGATTTGGTTATTTGTGAGAAAATGGTGATTTGTTAAGGTATGATTATATTCGGTCATATCTAGTAAAAATCAAAGTATATGTTTATGACATGTCTATTGTGGATTGATTATTTAGGTACGGTTGGTGATGTTAAAGAATGAATGTGATTTATTTGTTAATTGGTTTGAACATTGGAAGTTATATTGATGAACGAATAGATATAGTTAAATGGCTAGATATACGTACTTTGGATTGGTTTGAGCATGCAAATTTGGTATACTATGAATTGTAATTTATGTTTAAAAATGGTATGCTTAATATTAGCTACAGGCATGAAATTATATTAAAGAATGTTTATAATGTAGGTTGGGTATATAAGTTAAATTATGTATAATTATATTCAGGAGTTCGAATGCTATGATGTTTTGGTCTTATGGTTCGAATGTGGGAACTATGATATAGCAAACATGGTTTTAAAGTATGTTAGTTTGGTTTGGAATTTGAATTAATAAAAGATATTGATAAGGTTAAAGTTTGAAACATGTTGTGCTTATGTGAGGAAATGTACAAGCATGATTTGACTTTAGTGGCTATATTTTTCATATGTGTTGAGTTAAATGTTTGTTTTTGATGTGCATTATATATGTTGCGAAAATGGCTTATTATTTTATTAAGCTTGTATTTTTATGTTTTGATCAATTGATGGTTATGTTTGGTTGTGGTATTGATGTTTCGGCCATTTTGTATTTATATGTGAAATATGGTATACATATTTGCTAATGGTGATAAAGATATGTCAAAATATATGTGTATAGTATATTTTGTATGATGTGAAATTGTAGTTGAATATTTTGTTGAGTGATAGGCATGATATATAAATGGGTTGTATTTTGTAAATGACTATGATTTGAAGTATTGGCATTCGGTTATGTAGTGATTTAATAAGTATACATTAGTTGAAATATATTTTGTGACAGCCTTAAAACGACCCTAGTCGGAATGTGGTTTCGGGACCACAAAACCGAGGCATAAAAATAATTTAATATTCATTTTGATGCCTATGATATGTGTTAATTCGTGTGTGACATTTTTGATGATTTGATTTAGGGTTATAAATGTGAATTTCACTAAAAAGGACCTAGTAGTAAACTTTGAAAGTAGGATAGGGAAATGTGTGATGACTAATTAAAGCATGCATGCAAAACAATGGTCTTGCATGTCAAATACCCCTCTTTTTATAAGTGGTGGCCGGCCATGACAAGGGAGGATGGGCAAAACATGTCATAGACATGTTTTGTTGGTGCAATATGGGAGGAAATATTAAACTAAGGTGAGGAATAAAGAAATGAAAAAAAAAAAGAGAGAAGGTGTGTGATTCCCCCCCCCCATTGACGTGAGTTGAAGAGAAAGAAAGAAAAAAAAAATTTGTTCATCCTTTCTTTGAGCCAAAACTAGGAAGAAAATACAAAGAGAAAAGAAAAGCTTCATCCTTTGGTTCTTCTTGGCCGGTTTGAAAGGAGAAAGGTTGAAGATATTCGGCCATATTTGCATCTAAGTTAAGGTATGTTTGATGGTGTTCCATGAGATTCATGCATGTTTTTAGTTGCTAGCTTGAGTTCTAATTAGTCCATGGTTCAAATCTTTGCTATGTCATGGGATGATATTCGGCCAAGGTGGATGTTGTGTTAATGCCATTGCATGCTAAATATGAAGCTTGATAATGGTACATGTGATGGTGGATTGAGGACTCTTGGATTTTCTTTTAGCATTTTTTTGAGTGAGACATTAAGTTCTTTGTTTAACCATGACCAAAATTGAAACGGTATGGTGTTGTGGTGTATTCGGCCATGGTATATCCATAAGTATGATTTATGCATATTGCATGGTAGGTAAGATTTGAGCTTTGGATATATGTTTATATTTGGGTATAAGCAACTTGAGATTCGGCCCTTGCACTTACATGTATATATGTTTGCACATGATGTATTGGTATGACATATATACTATTTCAAGGTATATATTTGCTTGTGATGATGTTTCGGTTATGAAGTAAATGATAGATGTGTATTGAGCTACAATATGTAATGCATTAGTTAGTAAAATGTATGCCATTCATGTGTGGTATTAAACATGTAATTGGCCTCAACACCAACATGCATAATCGGCCACATGAATGAGTACCTAGGTTGATGTGTTGTTCGGCCATGAGTAAGCATGTTGAAGGCTTTATCTTGACTTTGAAAATTCGGCTAAGGAAGAGTACTAACTAATGTGTTGAGTTTGATTCGTGATTTCGTACATATGTGACTTTAAGGTCTAATGAATATATGTGGGCTAAGTACCTTGAATTCCTTTTTCGATGCTCAAATGATTAAATCAATTTATCTCATTAAATTAGGCTCAAGAGCAAAGGGAGCTAAATCCGATAAAGGGAAGGAAAAAGTAGTCGAATAGTCGTCGAAATCGCTCGACCACGTCCGAGGTAAGTCTTGAGTAATGATCCTACTTGTATTATATTGAAATGATTTGTCATATTATGGCGGATAGCCGAATGTGCGTAGGGACTACGTTGTAAAGTCAATTGAAATCATGCTCTTTGTGTGTGGCTATTGAGCGAAATTGGAAAGGTTTGATAAATGTTTTGTGTTTGAGCCTTAGTGCTTGAAAATGAAATATGGACGTGTCGTGATTTTTGATATATGTGCGTGAGCAATTGAATGATACCGGGCTAAGCCCGAAGGCATTTATGCTAGTGATTATATCCGGTTAAGACCAAGGCATTTGTGCGAAGTTGCTATAGCGGGCTAAGACCAAGGCATTCGTGCGAGTTGTTATATCCGGGCTAAGACCAAGGCATTTGTGCAAGTTACCAAACCGGGTTAAGACCAAGGCAATTGTGCTTGTGGTTATATCCGGCTAAATTCCGAAGAAACTTGGTTTGAAGGTGAGCATTTTGTGCTGCAATAAATTCGATTAATACGCTCGAAAAACCCAAACGATAAGGTATGTTTGCATGTGCATCGGAAAAGTTGATTCGTTTGAAATAGTATTCGTTCAATCGACTAACGAACTTTCGGCTCTTAGATAGGTTGATACCTTGTGTGTGTATATGTTGATGAGGTGTGAAGTAAGTATGATTATGAGAATGTGTATTACTAAAGTGATTCATTTAGCTATGTGAATGCAATACTTTAGTCAAAGCTGATTTCATTACTTGAGACTTACTAAGCATTAAAATGCTTACCCCGTTGCTTTGGCTCTCTGTTTTATAGATTTTGCTCGTTATCTATCGGATTCGGGATCATCGAAGTCGAAGTCATCCACACTATCAAAGCCCTTTTGGTACTCTTTTAGTTGAACTCTGGATATGGCATGTATAGGACTACCCTTTGCTGTTTTTTTTCAAGTACGTTTTGTGATGTATGTGTGTACAGCCATGCGAAAATGGCTCGTAAAAGTGGAGTATGGCATTAGACCATTTGTGTTTATGTCTATATGTATGGTTTCATGATATGACTATGGACTGGAATGGAATTGTTGGGCAAATGATCAACCATTGGAATGGCTAAATATGATTATATGTGGACCTATGTATGACAAAACTCTAGTTGGTCCATGGAAACCACGAAATAGGTAAAGTTTACCTTGAAAACAGATGCTGACAGCAGCAGTGGTGTAGATTTGAAAAATCACTAAAAATTGTAGGAATGGAATTAAATAGTGAATAAATTATGTAAATGAACTTTGATGAATCTACTTTCATATGGAAGAAACGAAACGGTCATATGAGTTATATGTTAAGAGACATTAAAGTTCTCGTGAAATAGGGTCAGAACAGTTTCTGGATCCCCTGTTCCAACTTTGGAAATTCATTATAAATTAACCAGAGATAATTAGGAGTCATGCTATATATTTACAGATTCCTCTTTGAGTCTAGTTTCTATAGAAACAAACGGTATCAGTATTGAAGCCCTGTACAGGGAGATATCCAAGTTTTAATGCGCGAAGGTCAGTGTAGTCGATCCCTGTAACAGGGGAGACTTTAACTAATAAAATGTACTAATTGGCCTGACCAAAAATTCTAGAAAAAAATAAGTAGATGGACATATGAGTCTAATTTCAGGGAAAAATTACGAAACTGATTTTCGAGCTTTGAAACTCAAGATATGATTTTAAGGTGACAGTGACGTAGTAACCAGCTCGTCTGGAAAATTTTAAATGGACTGTGAAATGATTAAGTTAAGTCTGTGTGCACCTTGTGTTCGACTCCGGTAACGGACTCGGGTATGGGGTGTTACATATTTGTAATATGTTTGACTTAATGTGCAAATTATGGTTGATATATATATACGTATATTGATTTATTTCTATGAAAGGTTATGTGTATAAAGTGATAGGTTGAAAATGATGAAAATTTAAGCATTGAATAAAGCTATGTTTTAGCATGATTACATTCGGCTAATGTATTGAAAAATGACCAAATGAATAGTGATTTGGGCATTGGTTAAGCAAAAAGATTATATGAGTTTTATGTGGTGTATATATGTCCTACTTGGTTCAAATTTGATATTTGAGTAGTGTATAGGTTAGCCGTTAAATGATGAGTATAAGTTGATTGGTTTTTAAGCTTATTATTCTGTCAAATAAGAATATCACTTTTATTATTTATGTGTGAAATTCGACTTTCCTTATGGAAATGATTTTTGAAATTTTGTATGTATTTTAATGGATAGATTATTTAGTGTTCTTTGAAAATTTATTTAAATTCTTATGTTATGATTCGTAAAGAATTTAAATTAGTTATACATGTTAACATTTGATTGGTTTAAAAGTTTGAGCAAGTACATGCATACTATTGTTCAGAAATTGTGTCTCGTCCGGTAATACCTCGTAATCCTAATTCGGTGACAGATATGGGTTAGGGGTATTACATTTGATTGGTATCAGAGCTATGGTTTAGTCGGTTCTAGGACTAATGTAGCGTGTGTGAGCCTAGCTATACATGCCATATTTTATCCTGTGATAGTGTGATGACTCTTGACATTTGAAAATGTGTTTTTCATATAGTAAATGGATCCCGATCGAGCCGTAACGGATGACGTAGATGATAATGCGCTCGCTCTTGCTCAAGGGGTAGTCCCGGCTGATTCTAGGCCGATTTCAAGTAGTATAGAGGGGAAGGCTAAGCAAGCCTACTTCTAGTTAATGAATGAGTGGTTCACGGAGTTCATTCAAACGAATCTGGCTGCTCAACAACGTCCACCCCCTCAAGTTCCTGTAACTTCCCAAGTTATACGAAAAGAAAAGAAAAGAAAAGTTGATTTTAAAGCCAGAGATTTCTGTGAGAGATCATCGGGTAAATCATTTCAATCTGCATCAAAGAAATTCTGAGATGATTATAACCATTCAAAAGCTAATATGGGACACTCGAGTAGAGATCGTACTAGATCACATTCGAACTTCTGAGCTTCAACTACTTTCAGTGTTAGTGTTGAAAATGTCAGATCTGATTGACCTGAGTGCAAATGTTGTGGTAAAAGACATTCGGGTATTTGTAGATTAAATAATCAAGCTTGTTTCAGACGTGGATCCTTAGATCACTTTATCTGAGATTTTTCTGAGTCTGTTGAGCAAGAGATTATGCAAAATCCGAGACTGAGTAACACTTCAGCCAAGGGTAGATCTCCTAGAAATGTGGGAAATATGAGTAGTGTAACACCCCTTACCCGTTACCGTCGCCGGAACAGGATACAAGGTATTACCAGAACATAACACATACCATTAAACATAACCGAGATATAAATATGTCATCCAATTTGATAGTGCATCGTATAACATATGTCTTGAACAATATTAGCCAACTTTAATGGCTTGTACAAAGTAGCTGGTCGAGTACTGTAACTAATATTTTAAACCTAGACAAATATGACACGTAACAAAATAATTAAGCCTACTATACATGCCATAATTCAAAACGTTTAGTTCAAATACCCTAAAGTATGATAGTGCGGGTAGATCTTCACGATCCTTAACTCCTGAGCAAGCCGGAGGACACTATAAGACAAAAGAGAGAAACAAAGTAAGCTTATAGCTTATTAAGTAAGTATGTAAATACTAATTAAAGAATTTAACATATTTACACAACAATTCAAGTATATCTACTTTAACTTCACTATTCATTCCACTTTGATTAAGCTGTCTCTGCTGCGTCATATTCAATAAATAAATCATAACTCGAGTTACAAAACTCGAAATTCAAATCCGTAAAATTTCCCTGAATCTAGACTCATAAATATTTTTGCTAATTTTTTTCTATAATTTTTGGTTTAGCCGATTAGTACAGTTTATTAGTTAAAGTTTCCCCTGTTACACAGCTCGACAGATCTGACCTCTGTTCACTACGAATTGAATTTCTCTCAGTACACAATTCAAACAACCCGGAAGTCTGTTTCATTTAAAACTAGTCTCAATAAGGAATTTAGGCATGTAAACTATATTTCTTAATTTGCTTTGTACAATTTTTAATGATTTTTCAAAGTTGGAACAGGGGATCACGTATTCATCCTGAGCAAGTGACATACAATTGTAAATATGTCAAAATATAGAATTCCTTTGCTTGCTCTGTTTCTTTTATATGAAAGTAGACTCATTAAAATTTAATTTCACATCTCATTCAACCTCTAATTATATTCCTCCTATTTTTGGTGATTTTTCAAAATCACGTCACTGCTACCATCTAAAAACAGTTTTAATGCTAATTTCACTCTTTCACACATTCTTTATGCTAACCTCATTTTATTTTATATATATATATATACCACAAATCATTTTCACCACATTTCATTCACCATAAGTGTAGGTCCAAACCACAATATCACCACAAAACCATCCCGTTGAACAATTCGGATCAATCCTCGATATTTAATGGTTTCAAAGACACACACCCCACCATCATACTTCGTTTAGTTCGGCTCTCTTGTACACATGGTGAACAGTTAGTACCACTCATGCGACCTAGCCGATTTGTCTCGTAGCTCTCTTGTCTACATGGTGTCCTTCACTTGGAATCACGCATGCGACCTAGCTACATTTATCTTTCACGTAGCTCTCTTGTCTACATGGGATACATCTCGTATCACACATGTGACCTAGCTACTGAGGTGTCTCGTAGCTTTCTTGTACACATGATGTGCACTCAAGATCATACATGTGACCTAGCTACGCCCTCTATTTCATTCGATCTCTCCGAATGTTCAACCGGATCTCTCTCTATATTTATTTCCATTCTTCCAATAGTCGATTTATATTTTAACATCAGCTAGTATATTTATATAATAGGCTGAAATATAAGAATATACATGAAATTATTGTAATATTTACATACAAACTTACCTTGGTGCAAAATGTGGAAATTTTGCAATTTAGTCCAAAACTTTTTCCTTCCCCTGCTCGAGATCAATTCCGTCTTTCTTGATCTATAATAACCCATTTAGCTCATTTAATACTTATACTATTTATTTCAATCCAAAATCACATCATGGAAAAATTACATTTTGCCCCTAACTTTACAAAATTACAATTTTGCCCCTAGGCTCGGAATTTAATTTCAGCCCTTATTCTTATGTTTTATGATATGCTGAACATTTTCTCTTCTACAACAACATCAAATTCTCACTCTATCATATAGTTATGAACAATAGGTATTTTTACCGATTATGCTGCTTTTACTCGTTTTCACTTAAAACCGAGTAGCACAAGTTATTTAACATAATTTAAAACCTCATATTCTATCATAAAACATCAAAATACACAAATTTCACCTATGGGTATTTTTCCAAATATGAACCCTAGGTTAAATTATTACTAGCATAAGCTTAATCGAGCTTTGTGATTCCAAAACGTAAAGAACATTAAAAGCGGGCTTGGAATCACTTACTATGGAGCTTGAAAATTGAAGAAACCCTAGCTATGGAGAAAGGGAGAATTCGCAGCAACTAAGGAGGATGATGATCAATTTTGTGTTATTTTTCCCATTTTATTTCATTTAATATCCAAATGACCAAAATGCCCTCCTTACTAAACTTCCAAAATTCCTTCCATGTCCTAATTTTGTCCATGAACTTAAAATTGGTCAAATTGCTATTTAAGACCTCCTAATTAATATTCCAAAACAATTTCATACTAAAAACTTCCTTGATTCAAATTTTGCAACTTATTCGATTTAGTCCCTACTTTCAATTTAAGCACTTTAGGCATAGAATTTCATCACGAAATTTTCACACAATCATGCAATCATATCATAAACCCCAAAATAATTATAAAACAATTATTTCTATCTCGGATTTGTGGTCACGAAACCACTATTCCGATTAGGCCCTAATTCGGGTTGTCACAAGTAGCATTCAAAAAGGACCTAAAGACAGAGCAATTCGATCTGAGGTTTATGCACCTGCAAAAGCTTATGCTATTCGTGCTCGTGAGGAGATTTCAATCCCAGATGATATTACTAATATATTCACTCTCTATGATACTAGTGTAATTGCATTGATTGATTTTGATTTGACTCATTCTTATGTATGTGAGACCTTAATATCCAGTAAGACTTTGCCTGTAGAGTCTGTTGAGTTTGTGATAAACTGTAATTTATACATATTTCTATCCCATGCTTAGTACATTTTGTGGATGATTTTTCCTTAGATTTGGTGAATTCGATGCTCCTAATGCCTTAATTTCATGTTTTATACTTAGGTGAGCATAGGAGAGTGAAAGGAATGTGAAACAGGCCAAAAACGGAGAAAATGGGCCAACGTATGAAATCAACATGGCCTGGACTTCCTCACACGGGTAGACTACACGGCCGTGTCAATTTGGCAGAATTGAAGCAGGACTCACACGGATAGACCACATGCCCGTGCCTATTTAAAAGGCTTGACCATGGCCTAAAGTAATCGCACATGGGCGTGTCCTTATCGAGCCCAAGCAGAGTCCTATTCGAAAAATGCCACTTTTGAGGGCTCTTAGGCATTCCAAAGCCTATAAATACACCCTAGAAGAGGAGAAAAGGGGGGACGCACAAGATGAAGCAATGAATTGCTCAAGGAAAGCCGATCGATCCATCTTAGAAGCCGGATTCACCATCAAGACTGAAGATCTCCCTTCAAATTCCCTCAGGAGTTTTGGGTTTTCTTATGTTTTGTTATTTTTATTCTTTTGAGATGTTTTCTTTCATTAGTATGAACTAAAACCCCTAAATACCTAAGGGGAATGAAACCTAAGACGGATCTTGATATTATTATATGAATTGTATGATAAATATTTTACTTATTCTTAATTATGTGTTCTTAATTCTTGTTTTGATATTCCAGGATATTGATTCAAGTTAAGCTCTTATTCAGAGGAGGAATAGACCCTGTCTAAGAGTAAATTTGTCATAATTAAGCAGAGTTGATTGTGCACCTAGAGATAGGGTGACAAGATTTTTTCGGATTAGGTTGAAACCTAATAAGGGGATCCATAGATCGAGTTAATGCAACCCTAGGGCGTTAATTAGAAAGAGATTTCAATTATTCAATCTAGGGTTAGACATTTTTAGTCTCTCGAGAGATAATAATATAACTTAGGGATCTCCACGGAACAAGTTGAATGAATAAATCATCCGATTCAGAGTCAAATAACAAGTGAAGTTTAGGTGGATTTTTCCTTAGGTATTGTCTTAATCAATCGAGTTTTCCAAAAAGTATTTTCCCCTAATTTCTTTTTGTGATTTCTTAGTTTAATTAATTAGTCAGATAAACAAAACTCTTTTATTTTTTAGGCTAGATAATAAAAAGAAAGTTGATACTAGTACTTTTAGTTCCTTTGGGTTCGATAATTTGGTCTTGCTAAAGCTATACTACTGTTCGATAGGTACACTTGCCTTCATCGTGATAATAGTTAGTTTCAAGAATGATTCATTATAAATATTTAAAACCTATCACGAATATCACGTACCAAGTTTTTGGCACCGTTGCCGGGGAGCTAAGATATTAGGAACACTCAATTTTTGTTACTTTAGCCATTTTACTTTTATTGCAATTTAAAATTTTCTTTTCTTTTCTAATTCTTCATTTGTTTTCTTCTGACAGGTTTTTCTAGTTTATGACCAGAAGAAACCCGCCAGGACCATTACTTTTTGATTGTGAGATCAATCTCACAGTTCGTAGAAACTGAAGAGAAATAAGATGAAGCTTACGTTACACAGAAGAGCAAGAGGAAGACACTTCAACAACCACCGAGGAGATGGCTGAAAACCAAAAAAATAACCTACCTCCTGTGATTGCTGTTAATCAAAATCGTACTCCGCGCACTATTTATGATTATGTTAAACCTTCTTTAACAGGAACTGAATCGAGCATAGTTAGACCTTCTGTAGTTGCAAATACTTTTGAACTGAAACCTAATACAATTCAAATGATACAACAATTTGTTCAGTTTGATGGTTTGCAGGACGAAGATCCCAATGCTCACTTAGCAAACTTTTTAGAACTATGTGATACATTTAAAATTAATGGCGTTTCTGATGATGGCATTCGCCTTTGGTTATTCCCTTTTTTATTGAGAAACAAAGCTAAACAGTGGTTGAATTCATTATCGCGGGGGTCAATCACTACTTGGGAACAAATGACCGAAAAGTTCTTATTAAAATACTTTCCGCCGGCTAAAACAGCTAAATTACGTAATGATATCTCTTCTTTTGTACAAATGGGTTTAGAAATACTTTACGATGTGTGGGAGAGATATAAGGACCTTTTGCGAAGATGCCCTCACCATAGGTTACCACTCTGGCTACAAGTTCAAACTTTTCATAATGGCCTGAATCTTTCGACTCGACAAATGGTTGACGCAGCTGTTGGCGGAACCATCAATAATAAAACACCTAAAGATGCCTATGAATTTATAGAAGAGATGTCACTGAATAACTATCAATGGCAAGTCATGAGGACAAAGCCAACGAAAACATCCGATGTTTACAATGTTGATTTGGTCACCATGCTCTCTAATCAGGTAGAACTCTTGAATAAGAAAATTGATGGTTTTCTTAGTTCTTCACAGGTTCACCCAGTAATGCAGTGCGAAGCAAATGGAGGTCGATCGAGCAATTCAGAATACCGACCTTATGGCCACAACTTGGAGAACGAGCAGTTAAATTACATGGGTAATAATCCTCGATCTCAAAACAATCCTTATAGCAGTACTTACAATGCAGGTTAGAGGAATCACCCAAATTTTTCATAGGTAGGCCAAGGAAATCAGAAACCACCAACCCCCTCCAGGCTTTCAGCAACCACCATACCAGCAGGAGAAAAAGCTGAACCTTGAGGAGATGCTAACCAAATTCATCTCGGTGTCAGAGACTCATTTTCAGAATACTGAGATGGCACTAAAAAATCAACAAGCATCGATCCAAAGGCTCGAAACTCAAATTGGACAGGTTGTTAAGATGATTTCAGAAAGAGCACCAAGAAATCTACCTAGTAACATAAACCTAATCCAAAAGCACATGTGAAAGCAGTTACACTGAGGAGTGGAAAAGTGTTACCTGAATCGGAAAAGAAGCCACAACAAGAAGCTGACAGAGGCAAAGAAGAGGAGGTAAAACTCGAAAGCAATGACAATCTAATGCCGAAGGAATATAAACCACCAATTCCATGCCCAAAAAAGTTGAAGAAAGACCACATGGATGCACAATTTGGTAAATTCCTTGAACTTTTTAAACAACTACATATTAACTTACCTTTTGTTGAAGCTATATCGCAGATGCCTACATATGTAAAATTTTTAAAGGAGATCCTAGCAAACAAAAGGAAGTTTGAAGACTTATCTACAGTGGAACTTAATGAGGAAGGCTCGGCTATACTCCAAAACAAACTGCCAACCAAACTAAAAGATCTAGAAAGTTTTACTATACCCTGCTTAATTGGTAGTTTTAACATTGACAAGGCACTAGCTGATTTAGGTGCTAGCATTAATTTGATGCCATATAAAATGTTTAAACAACTTGGTATTGGGGAACCTAAACCCACTAGGATGAGTATTCAACTAGCTGATAGATCTGTTAAATATCCTAAGGGTATTATAGAGGACATACTTGTAAAAGTAGATAAATTTATATTCCCTGTTGACTTCGTTGTGCTTGATATGGATGAAGATGTTGAAGTGCCTTTAATCTTAGGGCGTCCATTTTTAGCCACTGCTAGGGCTGTTATTGATGTGGGTAATGGTAAAATGGTACTTAGAGTAGGTGACGAAGAAATCGTTTTTAAAATTTATGATGCCATGAGATTTTCTAGGGAATAAGATGACTCATGTTATTTTATTGACTCTATTGCTCATGCTGCTCAAGATTCCTTTCAGGAAATCATACTGTAACACCCTAACCCGTATCCGTCGCCAGAAGGGTTACGGAGTATTACTAAAAATTTCATGAGCGAACAGTTGAACAAAATTAAATAGTGGATAATTATTTTACCGATCTTTGCAATTAAAACAAAACCGAATTTACAAGGTATTAATTTATTATAATTAAACAATTTCATAACCCAACCATATATTTGATGTGCAACGTGCCTTTCACACACACATGCATCATAAAAGAGGATCACTATTCATTTCGTGATTTGTTGTAATAGTCGAATGTATAGCAAAATTTAAATACATATAGTATTTAGCTCATATACACAATTAAATAACCACATTCCATAAGCCTAACTTTGACCTATTAATATAATAATTTAATCACCCACTTAGTAACATTTTACTTAATCAAAAGAGTTGTATTGTAAAAACAAACATAGCCATTTTGAAATATTAAAGGTTAAGCCATATTCGTATGGCCAGAATTACAAAATTTAGTATTATAACATGGAAATCCCAAATCTAATATCTATACATGCCATAATCTTATACTTAAGATTAACTAAGAAGGAGTACCGAAATGTTGCAGGTAGGTGTGATAACTTCGACGATGGTCCCGAGCACACAAAATAGATCAAAAGAAAATCTAAAGGAGAGACAAGTAAACACAACAAATGAGTATTCAACTCAATAAGTCGTAAGCAATATAATGAAGACCATTAACTTGAGATCATAAAAAATATAAAGTAAAATCAACTATTTCAGCCATACCGAGCTATGCAATATATTACTTAGATTATTGATCCAACTACAAATCAAGTCTTGCTATTCAATCAAATATCAAACAACCAGATGGCTTAAATCATTTTCTCAAAGTATTAAACAATGATGAACTAGATGGATCTATGCATATACATTTCATGTCTCCAAATTTTCTTATTTCAATCAATAGCTCTAACCCTTCATTCATTTCCTTCACTTATTATATCATCAATCAATTTCACACACATAGTGCTATTCAAATCTGCACACTTAGTGCCATGCTAACCCGCACACATAATGCCTTAGAAATCCACACACTCGTATTGACATTCAAATCAGCACACATAGTGCTATTCAATTCCGCACACATAGTGCCATTCAAAATCTGCACACTTAGTGCCAATGTCATTTCATTATAACAAAGCAATTGATTTAGTTCAAATAATATATACGGCCACGTATATTTATTAATCAAAAGATTATCTAAACAAAGGAAATTCTTTTATGATACGTGAGCATCATTTATGTATAAAATAACCAATCTTATAATTGCTTATGGACTTACCTTATGTTGGATGAAATGGTTCCAATCGACTACTTAATACTCTTTGCTTTGCCCTTGCTTGATTCCCCTCCTTTGGGTTCTTGAGCTAGAATAAATAAATTTAATAATTTAATTACCTTGTTAGTTAATTATATCCCATACTATTAATAATTTCATATCACAAGAATCACATGGCATAAACTTGGTTTTTATCCACCTTATGCTTTTATTAAAACTAAGCCATTCGGCTATTGACCACCTAATATCCAATTACTATCGATAACCAATCAATACTTCAATGAAACACATCTATATACATATATATATGTCTATACGGCAACCACCCCTTGCTAATTACTCACATATACAAATTTAATGGTTTCCACTTCATCTTACAACCATCCTTGTTCAAGACATTAAAACCTCAACTAATGCTTATCAAATGTCTCAAGGCCGAATGCATTATCACTACCAAAATAACAATTGCACATCACTTTTTCATTTAACACATGGTTTCACCACATAGACATTTTGACCGAATACTTCTAACTAGCAAAAACTCCACATTTATTCATACCATCATTCAAATGCACATATATCTATTAGCTAACTCATTCTTCACCTTTCAAATATTTCCATCCAAAGCATAAAAACACTATCCTCTTAACATTTAACCATTATAACCGTATGCACATTTTGTCACCAAATAAAAAAAAATCAACATATGGGTTATAATAAGAGCTTGACTACTAACTAAATTTTCATAAAATTTAATGAAAATAACATGAAATCCTACCTTAATTAACCCTTAAGATGGCCGAATGTCTTTAACCAATTTCCTTCTTCTTTCACTTAAGTTTCAGCTTTGCAGGAAGAAGATGATCACTCTCTCTCTCCTTCCATTTCTTCTTTTATTCATCTTTTTTCTTATTAATTCATTTTTTTTATTTAGATTATTTTAATCATTTGTCAATATGAAATTATAATTAATTAAACTTAGTGGAGGAACATCATTGCTTGGCCGGCCACTACATGTATTTTGGGCATTTTGACATGCAAACCCAAGCTTTCACACTTTGTAATTATTATGTCCTTACATATTTACCTATCATATTTTCTAATTTTCTCAACTAAGTTCTTTCAAGAAAATTCACATTCAATAAACTAAATTAAAACATCAAATTTTCACACATGCAATATCACACAGAGCATATATGTAAATAAATTTTAAATAAATTTTATGACTCGGTTTTGTGGTCCTGAAACCATATTCTGACTAGGGTCAAATTAGGGCTGTCACAACTCTCCCCCACTTAAAAATTTTCGTTCTCGAAAATCTTACCAGCGAATAAATTAGGATAACATTCTTTCATAGAGTTTTCGGTCTTCTACTCCATGTTTGATCCATAATACTTTTACTTAAGAAATCTTCTTATTCCGCAATTCTTTCACTTCCTGAGCTAAGATACGGATCGGTTCTTCTTCATAGCTCAAATCAGATTGAATCTCAATTTCAGATGGACTAACCACATGTGAAGGATCCGATCTATACCGTCTAAGCATTGATACATGGAATACATTATGAATCTTTGCTAGTTCAGGTGGTAGAACCAATCTATAAGCAACCGGCCCTATCCGTTCTGCTATCTCGTACGGTCCAATAAATCTTGGACTCAATTTGCCCTTATGGCCAAATAGGAGTACCTTTTTCCAGGGTGAGACTTTCAAAAATGCCTTATCACCAATTTGATACTCAATATCTTTGCGTTTCAAATCCGCATATGATTTCTGACGATCCGATGCTGCTTTCAAACTATCACTAATCACTTTCACTTTTTCTTCAGCTTCTCTGATCAGATCAACCCTGTATATATTATTTTCACTGAGTTCGGTCCAATATAGTGGTGTGCGGCATTTACGACCGTACAAAGCCTCGTATGGTGCCATCTTAATGCTTGATTGGAAGCTATTGTTGTACGCGAATTCAATCAAAGGTAAATATCGTTCCCACAAACCACTGGCTCGAGAATACAACATCTCAACATATCTTCGAGTATCTGAATAACTCGTTCGGATTGACCATCTGTTTGGGGACGGAAAGCTGTGTTAAAATGTAACTTAGTACCCAACGCTTCATGCAATTTTCTCCAGAATCGAGATGTAAATTTGAGGTCTCTATCAGAAACAATAGAAGTAGGTACTCCATGTAATCGAACAATTTGAGAAACATATAATTCTGCCAATCTATCGAGTGAAAAATCAGTATGAACAGGGATAAAATGAGCGAACTTTGTCAATCTATCAACAATAACCCAGATTGAGTCCTTCTTGCTCTATGTCAACGATAAACCAGATACAAAGTCCATCGTTACTCGATCCCATTTCCACTCAGGTATCATGATCGGCTGTAGTAATCCCGAAGGCACCTGATGCTCCGCTTTCACTTGTTGACATATCAAACATTTAGAAACAAAGTCAAAAATGTCTCTTTTCATACCATGCCACCAATATTGTCTTTTTAGATCATTGTACATTTTCGTGCTACCAAGATGGACCGACATTCGGCTACAATGGGCCTCACTCAAAATCATCGAAGTAAGTTCTGAATTTTTCGGAACACAAAATCGACCTCTGAATCTTAAACAATCATTGTCGTCAATTTGAAACTCTGAACCCATATTAGAATCACATTGAGCTCGTTTAGCAACCAATTCGTCGTCGATTTTCTGTGCTTCACAAATTTGCCGTATTAACACTGGTTCTGCTTTTAATTCTGCTACCAGCACATCATCAGCAGAAATAGACAGATGTACATTCATTGCTCGAAGAGCAAATAGAGATTTTCGACTTAGGGCATTAGCCACCACGTTTGCCTTACCTGGATGATAATCAATGACAATTTCGTAATCCTTTAATAATTCAAGCCACCGTCGTTGTCTCAGTTCAAGTCTTTCTGAGTTATTAAATATTTTAGGCTTTTGTGATCAGTATAAACATGGCATTTCTCTCCAAACAGGTAATGACGCCAAATTTTAAAAGCAAACACAATCGCAGCTAGCTCGATATCATGAGTTGGATAATTTTTCTCGTGAGGCTTTAGTTGTCTCGAAGCATATGCAATAACTCTACCTTCCTGCATCAACACACAACCCAAATAGTTCAAAGAAGCATCACTGTAGACTATAAACTCTTTACCAGACTCTGGCTGGACTAACACAGGAGCCTTCGTCAAAAGGGTCTTCAGCTGGTCAAAACTTGTCTGACACTTCTCTGACCACTCAAACTTGACATCTTTTTAGAGTAGTTTCGTCAACGGAGTTGAGATCATTGAGAAACCTTTAACGAATTGTCAATAGTACCCAGCAAATCCCAGAAAGCTCCGAACTTCAGAAACATTCCACAGAAGTTTCCAATCAAGAATGGCTGAAATTTTGTTTGGATCAACTCTAATACCCGGAGCGGATACAACATGCCCCAGAAAGCTGACTTCCCTTAACCAGAATTCACATTTCTAAATTTTGCATACAACTGATTATCTCGCAAAATCTGAAGTACTAGCCTCAAGTGTTCGGCGTGTTCGGACTTATTGTGAGAATAAATCAAAATATCATCTATTAACACCACCACAAATCGATCTAAATACTGTCTGAATATCCGATTCTTCAGATCCATGAAAACCGCTGGGGCATTAGTGAGCCCAAACAGCATCACTAAAAACTCATAGGGTCCATATCTCGTTCTGAATGCAGTCTTAGGAACGTCAGAATCTCTAACTCGCAACTGATAATAGCCAGATCGCAAATCAATCTTCAAAAACACGGAAGCTCCTTTCAACTGGTCAAATAAGTCATCTATCTGCGGCAACGGATATTTATTCTTTATCGTCACTTTATTGTGCTGACGATAATCAATACACATTCGCATAGTTCCGTCTTTCTTTTTCACGAACAGTACTGGAGCACCCCAGGGTGAAAAGCTGGGTCACGAAAAACCTCTGTCAGTCAATTCTTACAATTGAGCTTTCAATTCTTTCAACTCCATCGGTGCCATACGATACGGAGCGATCGAAATCGGTGTTGTACCCGGAACCAATTCTATGTCGAACTCTACTTTTCTAATAGGTGGCAATCCCGGTAATTCCTCAGAAAACACTTCTGGATACTCACAAACCACAAGTACAATCTCGAGCTTTCGTTCCGATACCTTGCTATCCAGTACATATGCAAGATAAGCTTCATAACCCTTTCTCACATATTTCTGAGCTAACACAGAAGATATCACTGCTGGTAACCCACTCAGATCGTTAGACTCAACTTGAATCATTTCACCACTCGAACATCGCAAGTCTATAGTCCTTCGTTTGCAATTTACCACAGCATCATGTTCGATTAACCAGTCCATTCCGAGAATAATATCGAATTCGTCGAAGGGTAATAGCATTAAATCTACCAGAAAATAGAAATCTTTAATTATCAATGAACATCTCTTGCATACTTTATCAACTAACACATACCGACCCAAAGGGTTTGACACTCGTATCACAAATTCAGTAGACTCAACAGGTAGAGTCTTACTGGACGCTAATGTTTCACATACGTAAGAATGAGTTGAACCAGGATCAATTAAAGCAAGTACACTAGTACTATAGAGAGTGAATGTACCAGTAATAACATCAGGAAAAGATGGCTCCTCTCGTGCACGGATGGCATAAGCTCTAGTGGGGGCACGAGTCTCAGATCGAACAGCCATATCAGAAGTCCCTCTCTGATTACCACCCCTGCCTATTGTATTTCTCGGTGGTCTACCTCTAGTTGTTGCACCACTCGATCTCGCACATTGCATCTTATTTTTCTCATCAGGTTCCGTGCAATCTCGAATGAAATGATCCCGTGAACCGCATCTATAACAGGCTCTATTAATAGACTTACCCCAACATTCACCTACATGTCGTCTTCCACACTGTGAACATTTGGGTTTTTCTTGCCGATTGTTGCCAACACTAGCAATCGAAGTAGCTCGAGAGTCTATTGACGGTCGCTCCTTAATAGAAATTCCTGTAGTCATCTTTGATCTATTAGTATCGTATCTGAACTTCTTTGCAGCCGAGAAAGAAGTTTTACCCGTTGATCTTTTACAAATCTCTAGCTTCAGTTTCAGCTTTCTTTTTCTCCTTTCCAAGCTCTTCAGCCTTGCAAGCTCGTTCAACCAGTGTTACGAATTCTTTTAGTTCTAAAATACCCACCAGTAGCTTTAAATCTTCATTCAATCCCTCTTCGAATCTTTTACACATGGCAACTTCATCAGCTACACACTCCTGAGCATATCGGCTAAGCCTTACAAACTCACGTTCATATTCGGATACCGTCAAATGGCCTTGTTTAAGCTCCAAAAATTCTTTACACTTTTTATCAATGAATCGTTGACTGGTATACTTTTTACGAAACTCCGTCTGAAAGAAGTCCCAAGTAACTCGTTCCTTTGGAACAATCAAAATCAAAGTTCTCCACCAATAGTAGGCCGAATCTTGCAATAAGGATATGGCACACTTTAGACACTCATCGGGTGTACAAGATAGCTCATCAAAAACACGGACGGTATTATCAAGCCAAAACTCAGCCCTTTCAGCGTCATCAGTAGCGGTGGCTTGAAATTCTCGGCCCCGCGCTTTCTAATCAAATCAACATAAGGTTTACTCAGCCTCAAAGGATCAGTAGTTGCTGGTATTATAGGCACCGGAGAAGGATTATTTAAATTCGGGAATTGTTGAGCAGCCGGGTTTGTTCGGGCATATTGTGCAACCCACTCATTCATCATGGTAAAGAAGGCTTGCTTAGCCCCATCATCTTGATTACTCGCAGATGGCTGAGGTTTAACAGGCGCTGTCCCTTGCGCGGGAGCAGGCGCTACACTCTCAACGTCATCCGCTAAGGCTCTCTCTGGAGTGGATTCCATTTACTAATCAAAACAACAATTTCAACCGTCAAAAGTCATCACACTATCAAATACTAGCATTATGGCATGTATAGCTAGACTCACACATGCTACGGTAGTCCTAGGATCGACTAAACCGTAGCTTTGATACCAAATAAATGTAACACCCCTAACCCGTATCCATCGCCAGAAGGG
Organism: Gossypium arboreum; assembly: GCF_025698485.1. Lineage (NCBI taxonomy): Eukaryota > Viridiplantae > Streptophyta > Magnoliopsida > Malvales > Malvaceae > Gossypium > Gossypium arboreum. Next base: position 72,751,876 of record NC_069081.1, read on the forward strand.
TTACGGAGTATTACTAAAAATTTCATGAGCGAACAGTTGAACAAAATTAAATAGTGGATAATTATTTTACCAATCTTTGCAATTAAAACAAAACCGAATTTACAATGTATTAATTTATTATAATTAAACGATTTCATAACCCAACCATATATTTGATGTGCAACGTGCCTTTCACACACACATGCATCATAAAAGAGGATCACTATTCATTTCGTGATTTGCCGTAATAGTCGAATGTATAGCAAAATTTAAATACATATAGTATTTAGCTCATATACACAATTAAATAACCACATTCCATAAGCCTAACATTGACCTATTAATATAATAATTTAATCACCCATTTAGTAACATTTTACTTAATCAAAAGAGTTGTATTGTAAAAACAAACATAGCCATTTTGAAATATTAAAGGTTAAGCCATATTCGTATGGCCAGAATTACAAAATTTAGTATTATAACATGGAAATCCCAAATATAATATCTATACATGCCATAATGTTATACTTAAGATTAACTAAGAAGGAGTACCGAAACGTTGCAGGCAGGTGTGATGACTTTGACGATGGTCCCGAGCACACAAAATAGATCAAAAGAAAATCTAAAGGAGAGACAAGTAAACACACCAAATGAGTATTCAACTCAGTAAGTCGTAAGCAATATAATGAAGACCATTAACTTGAGATCATAAAAAAAATAAAGTAAAATCAACTATTTCAGCCATACCGAGCTATGCAATGTATTACTTAGATTATTGATCCAACTACAAATCAAGTCTTTTTATTCAATCAAATTTTGTCATTATAACCGTATGCACATTTTGTCACCAAATAAAAAAAAATCAACATATGGGTTATAATAAGAGCTTGACTACTAACTAAATTTTCATAAAATTTAATGAAAATAACATGAACTCCTACCTTAATAAACCCTTAAGATGGCCGAATGTCTTTAACCAATTTCCTTCTTCTTTTACTTAAGTTTCGGCTTTGCAAGAAGAAGATAATCACTCTCTCTCCTTCCATTTCTTCTTTTATTCATCTTTTTTCTTATTAATTCATTTTTTTATTTAGATTATTTTAATCATTTCTCAATATGAAATTATAATTAATTGCTTGGCCGGCCACTACATGTATTTTGGGCATTTTGACATGCAAACCCAAGCTTTCACACTTTGTAATTATTATGTCCTTACATATTTACCTATCATATTTTCTAATTTTCTCAACTAAGTCCTTTCAAGAAAATTCACATTCAATAAACTAAATTAAAAAATCAAATTTTCACACATGCAATATCACACATAGAAGATATGTAAATAAATTTTAAATAAATTTTATGACTTGGTTTTGTGGTCCCGAAACCACATTCCGACTAGGGTCAAATTAGGGCTGTCACAACTCTCCCCCACTTAAAAATTTTCGTCCTTGAAAATCTTACGAGCGAATAAATTAGGATAACATTCTTTCATAGAGTTTTCGAGCTCCCAAGTAGCCTCTTCTACTCCATGTTTGATCCATACATTAAAGGGAACGATGATTTTAAGCAAAAACCCTCTATTGAAGAATCTCCCAAACTGGAACTCAAACAATTACCAAATCACTTGGAATACGCATTCTTTGGAAATAATTCTACATTACTAATTATTATTGCTTCTAACTTGCAACCCAAGGAGAAAGAGAAATTAATCCAAGAATTAAAAGAACATAAAAAGGCCATAGCTTGGAAAATTTCTGACATTAAAGGGATCAGCCCTTCTTTTTGCACCCACAAAATTTTAATGGAAGATGAATATAAACCATGTGTGCAAGCTCAAAGACAACTGAACCCCAACATGAAGGAAGTTGTTAAAACCGAGGTAATTAAACTTCTAGATGCTGGAATTATTTATCCTATTTCTGATAGTTCTTGGGTATGTCCAGTGCAGGTTGTTCCTAAGAAAGGAGGCATGACTGTGGTAGCCAATGAGAAGAATGAACTAATTCCAACTAGGACAGTTACAGGTTGGAGAGTTTGCATTGACTATAGGAAGCTAAATGAAGCCACAAGAAAAGATCACTTACCCTTGCCATTCATTGACAAAATGTTGGAAAGACTATCAGGGCACATGTACTACTGCTTCTTAGACGGACTATCTGGCTATTTTCAAATCCCAATAGCTCCTGAAGATCAAGAAAAAATGACATTCACATGTCCATACGGTACATTTGCTTATCGAAGAATGCCCTTTGGATTATGTAATGCTCTTGCTACGTTCTGGCGCTGCATGATGGCCATCTTTGATGAACTCGTAGAAGATATCATGGATGTATTTATGGATGATTTCTCGGTATTCGGTATCTCTTTCCATCTTTTCCTTAAAAATTTAAAACGAGTTCTAATAAGATGTAAGGAAACGAACCTTGTACTTAACTGGGAAAAATGTCACTTAATGGTTCAAAAAGGTATTGTGTTAGGACATAAAATTTCTAGTAAAGGGATTTAGGTTGATAAATCTAAAGTTGAAATCTTTGAAAAATTACCTCCTCCTAGTTCGGTTAAGGCTATTAGAAGTTTTTTAGGACATGCTGGGTTTTATAGAAGATTTATTAAAGATTTTTCTAAAATAACTAAGCCTTTGACCAAATTACTAGAAAAAGATATGCTCTTTAATTTTGACCAGGAATGTTTAGAAGCATTTAATACTCTAAAGGATAAATTGATTAATGCTCTAATTATAATAGCACCTGATTGGATTACCTTTTGAACTAATGTGTGATGCGAGTGATTTTGCAGTAGGTGAAGTTTTGGGACAGCGAAGGGACAAGCACTTTCAACCTATTTATTATGCTAGCAAAACTTTGACAGCCGCACAGGAGAACTACACCACCACGGATAAAGAATTGTTAGCTGTGGTTTTTGCATTCGATAAATTTAGGCCATATCTAATATTGTCTAAAGTTGTCATTTATACTGACCATTCTGCCATTCGCTACCTGTTAACTAAGACTGATGAAAACCTCGACTTATTCGATGGATTTTGTTATTGCAGGAATTCGACTTGGAAATTCAAGTTAAGAAAGGAGCATAAAATCTCGTAGCTGATCATTTATCCAGGCTTGAAAATTCAAGTACTAAAGAGCTAGATGAAGTGGAAATAAATGATTCGTTCCCTGAAGAACAATTTTTTTCTATTTCTGACTCAGAGGTACCTTGGTTTGCAGACATCGCGAATTTTTTAGCCGCTAACGTTATCCCAAAAGGGTTGACACATCAGCAAAAGAAAGGATTCTTTACTGATGTGAAAAACTACTTTTGGGAAGATCCTTTTCTTTTCCGTATATGTGCAGATCAAGTCATTCGGCGATGCATTACAAGAACAGAAGCATTAAAAATCTTGGAACATTGCCACTCAGGACCAGCTAGAGGACATTACGGTGGAAATAAGACCGCACATAAAATACTTAAATCAGGTTTTTATTGGCCCACCTTAAGATGCCAACAGGAATGTTATTTCTTGTGACAAATGCCAAAGGACAGGTAATATCTCTAATCGTGATGAAATGCCTCAGACGTATATGCTTTCATGTGAAATATTTGATGTTTTGGGTATCGATTTCATGGGTCCATTCCCTAGTTCATTTGGGAATAAATACATCTTACTAGCTGTCGATTATATGTCTAAATGGGTTGAAGCCCAAGCTCTGCCTACAAATGATGCTATAGTAGTGGTACATTTCCTTAATAAAACTTTTCTCTCCATTTGGAACACCTAGATTAATCATCAGCGATAGGGGGACTCATTTCTATAACGCCCAATTTGAAAAGACCCTCAAGAAATATGGAGTTTACCACCGAACAGCTACCCCTTACCACCCTCAAACTAGTGGCCAAGTCGAAGTGGCAAATCGAGAACTTAAACGTATCCTATAAAAGACAGTAGGATTAAACAGGAAATATTGGGCAATGAAAGTAGATGACGCATTATGGGCTTATAGAACTACTTTTAAAACCCCCATAGGAACATCACCATACAAAATCGTTTATGGAAAAAGTTGTCATCTACCATTTGAGTTAGAACACAAATCATTATGGGCTATAAAATTTCTAAACTTTGATCCCAAACTTGTAGGTGAAAACAGGTTGATGCAATTAAACGAGTTAGACTGTAACACCCTAATTTTGGGCCTAGTCAGAACAATGGTTTCGGGACCACAAATCCTACAATGAAAATTTTATATTTTATTATATTTTTATGGTCTAAAATTTCACAGAATATGTGATAGCCTAAAATTGACCCTAGTCGGGAAGTGGTTTCAGGACCACCAAACCGAGGCATAAAAATAATCTAATATTCATTTTGATGCCTATAATATGTGTTAATTCGTGTGTGCATTTTTGATGTTTTGATTTAGGGTTTTAAATGTGAATTTCACTAAAAAGGACCTAGTAGTAAACTTTGAAAATAGGATAGGGAAATGTGTGATGACTAGTGGATCATGCATGCAAAAATGAGGGGTTTGCATGTCAAATTTCCCTAAACTAAAGCCTAGTGGCCGGCCATGACAAAGAGTTATGGGCAAAACATGTCATAGACATGTTTTGTTGGTGCATTATTGTGACATCCCTAAATTGACCCTAGTCGGAAAGTGGTTTCGGGACCACTAAACCGAGTCATAATAATAATTAACCATCATAATTGATGCTCATTATATGTATATATGCATGTGTGAAAATTTCATGTTTGGATTTTGTTAATTGTAAGTGAATTTTTATCAAATAGGACTTATGTGAGAAAATTTAGAAATGTGCTAGGCAAATGTAAGGTGGCCTATTAATACATGTGGGAAAGTGTTGTCCTTGCATGTCAAATTAGCCAAAATGAAGCATGATGGCCGGCCATACTATGGGTGGAAACATGTCTCCAACATGTTAGACTAGTGATGCATGTAGGAAACAATAAATTAAGAAAGTTAGCATTAAAGAAATGGAAAAAAGAAAATGATGATAACAAAAAAAAAAAGAGTGTGGATGCTTCCCCCCTTGCCGTACATGGGAAAACAAAAACAAAGAAAGAAAGAAAAAAAAGTGTTCATTCTCTCATTTTCTCCTTGCTTGGCCGAATGTACTAAGAAGAAAGGGGGGGAAGCTTGAGAAAATCAGCCATGGGAGTTTGCTAGACTAAGGTATGTTGATGTTATCCATGAGATTTATGCATGTTTTAGTTGATGGTTTGAGTTCCACCTAACCCATGGTCTAAACCTTTACCATGAAATGGGGATGATATTCGCCATGGGTGTTGTCTTCTTGGTATCATTGATGTTTGATGTTTGATGTTGTGGTGGTGAGGCATGAAGATGAGTTAAGGTTCAACTAAGGTGGATTTGTGGATGTTATTTGCATGCTAAAGGTAAAGCTTGTAATGATGCATGGTATGGTGTTGTATGGCATTTGGCCATGGTAGGAAAAAAAAAGGAAACTATGTTCGTTGCTCATGTCATTTTAATGAGAAGTGCTAGTAAGGTGAAGTACAAATGTTAGTGTTTGATTTACTAGTGTATATATGCATACTAGCCTAGTTGTGAACTTGAATCAAATTGGTGTTAAGTCGATACAAGCGACCTTACTTGTTGAATGTATCAAGTGTGGAAATCGGCCTTAACATGAATGTGTATGTTCGCCACATGAACGAATACATATGTTGATGTGTATATTCGGCCTTAGGTAGCCTATTGAGGGCCTTAGCTTTTCCTTGATGCTTGAATGAATTGTATTGAATTGCTTGATGTAATATAAAATGTGCATGACCAATGTGTATCCAAGCAAAAGGGTGGCCATATGACCATTTAAACTCCTTGTCATATTCGGCCATAAGCTAGCATAATGAGGTTTTAATAAGTTAAATTTGTGTGAACTAGCTCAAGAACTCAAAGGATCAAAGTTGGACAAGGGAAAGACAAAGTAATTGAATAGCCATTGAAAACGCGTGCGACAACATCCGAGGTAAGTCATTAAGCATATATTTGGTATTGATTTAAATGATCATAATATATATGCAATTGTGTTTAATGAATTGATGTGTAAATGAAAATGTATGTGTATGGAATGATGCCATTGTTGAATGTATAAAGGCAGCAAAATGCATAAGGTATTGGTCACGGCACTAAGTGTGCGGGTATAAATGGACACGGTGACAAGATTGGCACTAAGTGTGCGGGTTTAAAATTGTACAGCACTAAGTGTGCGAGTTTGATTCTATAGCACTAAGTGTGCGAGCTGAAAATATATAGCACTAAGTGTGCGGATTCACTATATGCTCTTGTATTACAATTGGCACTGAGTGTGCGACATTATCGAGTTAATCCGGACAGCGAATCGGGTAAGTACCTTGAGCTCATGACGAATAGGCAATATGTTCATGCTCGGGGTTGAGCTCGGTAAGCTTTAAATCTATGTGATGATTGCAATTGTGTGATTGTGGTGAAAATGAGTTAGTGTGTGAAAATGCCTCAAATATCTTATCGTATAAATATGAAATGTGGATGTATGGCTTGGTATGAGATTGAACCGAAAGGTCCGAGGAATTATGGTATAGTTCCGATATGGATGAAGTACCTAGCCTTGTTTCATTGTTTCACTTTGTGATGAATTTAGCTAATGGATAATTGTAAAGTGCTTATGACTTACTGAGTTATAAACTCACTCGGTGTTTTCTTGTCACCCATTTTAGGTCTCTTGGACTCGTATTGTTGCGTGCTCGGAACCGTCGTTGAAGTCATCACACGGCTGAAATATTTTGGTATTGTCTTCGTTGTTGAAGAACATTTGGCATGTATAGGCTATTATATTTTGTTGAACTGTGGGTTGTAAACTTTAAGCCATGTGAAAATGGCCTATGTGGTCGCCGAGTGGGATGCTAGAACCTATAGCCACGAGTCTTAGAAACTTTAATTTTGATAAGGTGGCCATAATTTGTATCATGTTTGATGGATGATTAAGGCCAAGGAAAGATTCATGAAATTGGCATAGTCTACTGCAGTAACTGTTGCGGACAGCAGCAGTGAGGTGAGATTGAAAAATCACTAAAAATAGTATAAGTAGAATTAAATAGTGAATAAATTATGCAATTGAACCTTGATGAATCTAGTTTAATATGGATGGAACGAAACGACCATATGAGCAGTATATTGAGAGATATTAAAGTTCTCGTGAGACAGGGCCAGAACGGTTTCTGGGTCCCCTGTCGTGACTTTGAAAATTTACTATAAATTATCCAGAAAGAATTATAAGTCATGCCTTATATTTTCAGATTCCATTTTGAGTCTATTTTCATTAGAAACAAACGGCACCAGTATTAAAGCCCTGTACAGAGAGATATTCAAGTTTTAACGCGCGAAGGTCAGTGTAGTCGACTCCTGTAACATTGGTGACTTTAACTAATAAACTGTACCAATTGGCCCAATCAAAAATTCTAGAAATAAATCCATGGATATATATATGAGTCTAAATTCAGGGAAAATTTACGGAATCAGTTTCCGAGTTTTGAAACTCGAGATATGATTTTTATGGCGACAGTGACGCAGTTTTCCAGTCTGTCTGGAAATGCCAAATTGGTTGGTACCTTGAGAAGATTTGGCCCATTAACCCCTCGTGTCCGACACCGGCGACGGTCACGGGTTCGGGGTGTTACAATTATGGAGAAACATTAAACTAAGGCGTATGGGTAATAAAAAAATGAAAAAAAAATGTGTGTGAAGGCTTCTCCCCCTCCCCATTGCCGTGAGTTGAAGAAAAGAAAAGAAAAAAATTTGTTCATCCTTTTCATTCTCTCTTGACCGAAAATTCTAAGGAAGAAGAGGGAATTTTTGCTTCATGTTTGGTTTGGAAGACGATTAGGAAGGGGTTTGGCTATACTTGCATCAAGATTAAGGTATGTTTGAGGTTGTGCCATGAGATTCATGCATGTTTTTAGTTGCTAGCTTGATGTTCTTATTAGCCCATGGTTCAAATCTTTGCTATGTCATGGGAATGATATTCGGCCAAGGTAGATGTTGTGTTAATGCCATTGCATGCTAAATATCAAGCTTGATAATGATACATGTGATGGGGGATTGAGGACTCTTGGATTTTCTTTTAGCATTTTTGAGTGAGACACTAAGTTCTTTGTTTAACCATGACCAAATTGAAACGGTATGGTGTTGTGGTGTATTCGCCATGGTATATCCATAAGTATGATTTATGCATATTGCATGGTAGGTAAGATTTGAGCTTTGGATATGTGTTTATATTTGGATATAAGCAACTTGAGATTCGCCCTTGCACCTATATGTACATATGTTTGCACATGATGTATTGGTATGACATATATACTATCTCAAGGTATATATTTGCATATGATGATGTTTGGTTATGAAATAAATGATGGATGCGTATTGAGTTACAATATGGAATGCGTTAGTTAGTAAAATGTATGCTGTTTTGTGTGGTATTAGTGTATAATTGGCCTCAACATGGACATGCATATTCGCCACATGAAGGAGGGGTTGGTGTGCATGCATTCGGTTAGAGGCAAGCATATTGATGCCTATTCTTGGCTTGGAAAATTCGCTAAGGAGAGTACTAACTAAGGTGTTGAATTCGATTCGTGATTTCGCATACATGTGACTCTAATGTCTAATGTATATAAGGGCTAAGTACCTTGAGCTTCACTTTGATGTTTGAATGAATTGCTTGTTGTGATTAAAAAGCATGCATGACCATTGTGTATTTGAGCTAAAGGATGGCCATATGACCATTTAAACTCCTTGTCATATTCGCCATAAGCTATCATAATAAGATTTTAATAAGTTAAATTTGTGTGAATTAGCTCAAGAGCTTAGAGGACCACAGTTGGATAAGGAAAGGAAAAGTGATCGAATAGCCGTCGAAATCGTTCGACAACATCCGAGGTAAGTCTTGAGTAATGACCCTACTTGAATTATATTGAAATGATTTGTCATATTATGGCGGATGAGATTAATGTGCGTAGGGACTAAGTTATAAAGTCAATTGTAATCATGCTCTTTGTGTGTGGCTATTGAGCCGAAATTGGAAAGGTTTGATAAATGTTTTGTGTTTGAGCCTTAGTAACGAAAATGAAATATGGATGTGTCGTGATTATTGATATATGTGTACATGAGCATTTGAATGATACCGGGCTAAGTCCGAAGGCATTTATGCTAGCGATTATATCCGGCTAAGTCCCGAAGGCATTTATGCTAGTGATTATATCGAGCTAAGACCAAGGCATTCGTATGCGAAGTTGTTATATCCGGGCTAAGACCAAGGCATTTGTGCAAGTTACCAAAATCCGGGTTAAGACCAAGGCAATTGTGCTTGTGGTTATATCCGCTAAATTCCGAAGAAGCTCGGTTGAAGGTGAGCATTTTGGTGCTGTAATAAATTCAATTAATACGCTCGAAAAACCCATACGATAAGGTATGTTTACATGTGCATCGGAAAAGTCGATTCGTTTGAAATAGTGTTCGTTCGATCGACTAACGAACTTTCGGCTCTTAGATAGGTTGATACCTTGTGTGTATATGCTGATGAAGTGTGAAGTAAGTATGATTATGAGAATGTGTAAGAATAAAGTGATTCATTTAGTTATGTGAATGTAATACTTTAGTCAAAGCTGATTTCATTACTTGAGACTTACTAAGCATTAAAATGCTTACTCCGTTGCTTTGGCTCTCTGTTTTATAGATTTTGCTCGTTAGCTATCGGATTTGGGATCATCGAAGTCGAAGTCATCCACACTATCAAAGCCCCCTTTTTGGTACAAATTTTGGTTGAACTTTGAAATGGCATGTATAGGACTACTCTTTCGTTTGTTGGTCATAGACCCCTTTGATTTTGTATAAATTTGGATAGCCATGCGAAAATGGCTTATATACACTTTGGCATGGTATCATAATCATTTTGTATGTTGTTCATTAAGAGGTATGGAAATGTTTGGAAACGATTAGCCATTGGGATGGTTAATCATGATCATTCCTTGTGCCATGTATGCTAAAAGGGCTAGTTGAATCAAAGAAATTATGAAGTAGGTAAAGGTTACCTTGAAAAGAGATCTTGACAGAAGAGTGATGTGGATGTGAAAAATCACTAAAAATAGTAAGAATGGTATTAAATAGTGAATAAATTATGTAAATGAACCTTGATGAATCTACTTTCATATGGGAGAAACGAAACAGTCATATGAGTTATATGTTAAGAGATATTAAAGTTCTCGTGAAACAGGGCGTGACAGTTTCGATCCCCGTTCGACTTTGGAAATTCATTGTAAATTAACCAGAGATAATTAGGAGTCATGCCATATATTTATAGATTTCTGTTTGAGTCTAGTTTCTATAGAAACAAACGGCATCGAGATTGAAGCCCTGACGGGTCCAAGTCGTAATGCGCGAAGGTCAGTGTAGTCGGTCCCCGTAATAGGGAGACTTTAACTAATAAACTGTACTAATTGGCTCGACCAAAAATTCTAGAAAAATTTTGTAGATGGAAATATGAGTCTAATTTCAGGAAAAATTATGAAACTGATTTTCGAGCTTTGAAACTCAAGATATGATTTTTAAGGCGCGAAGTGATGTAGTAACCAAACTTGTCTAGAAAATTTTTAAATGGACTGTGAAAATGATTAAGTCAAGTTTGTGTGCACCTTGTGTTCGACTCAGAACGGACTCTGCACGGGTGTTACAATTTTATTGGTATCGAGCTACGGTTTAGTCGATTCTAGGACTACCGTAATGCGTTTGGGTCTAGCTATACATGCCATTTTATGTGATTATTTGATAGTGTGGTGATTTCTGACGTTTGAATTTGTGTTTATTTATAGTAATGGATCCTGATCCCAACATAGCTATAGCTGATGATGTGGAGAGTGTGGCGCCTGCTCCCACACAAGGGACAGCACCGGCGGACTCTCAACCTGTTGCTAGTAATCCGAATGATGAGGCTAGGCAAGCCTTTTATAGCGTGATGAATGATTGGTTCAACCAATACATTTGAACTAACACGGCTGTTCCACAACCTCCATTCCCGACTAATACAACCCCCGCACCTACAATGCCCCCGGTAACTGACCAAATAAGGTCAAGTAAGCCCCCAGTTGACAGAATCCGAAAACATGGGGCTACTGAATTTAAAGCTACGGATAGTGACGATGCCGAGCAAGCTGAATTTTGGTTGGACAACACTATCCGTGTACTCGATGAGCTATCTTGTACACCCGATGAATGCCTAAAGTGTTCTATCTCCTTGCTACGCGATTCTGCCTACTATTGGTGGAGTACTCTAACTTCTGTTGTGCCCCGAGAGCAAGTAACTTGGGAGTTCTTCCAAACCGAGTTTCGGAAGAAGTATATCAGTCAAAGATTCATTGACCAAAAACGGAAGGAATTTCTTGAACTCAAACAAGGTTCCATGTCGGTTACCGACTATGAACGAAAATTTGTGAGGCTTAGCCGGTACGTGCGAGAATGCATTTCTTCAGAAGCTGTGATGTGTAAATGCTTCGAAGATGGACTGAATGATGATATAAAGCTGTTTGTTGGCATTTTGGAAATCCGAGAGTTTGTGGCTCTTGTCGAGCGAGCGTGCAAAGCCGAGGAGCTCAGTATGGAGAAAAGAAAAGCTGAAGTGGGAGCAATGGAGTTTCGTAAGAGGTCTACGGGGAAGCCCTTCCTACAGTCATCAAAGAAATTTAGTGATGGCTTAGGCTGGTCTAGAGACACTTCGTGCTTTTCTAGACGAGATCGCGATCGACCCCCTGTGACCACACGAGTCACTTCGATCGCCAGTGGTGGAAATGATAGTCGAGAGAGAACGGAGTGCCAGTATTGTGGCAAATGGCATTCTAGAAGTTGTAGATTCCGTGACCGCTCCTGTTACAAGTACGGATCAGTTGACCACTTCATTAAAGATTGCCCAAGGTTGTCTGAACAGAATGTAGATCAGAGTGGGAAACCGGGCGCTACCACTGCTCGAGGTAGACCATCTAGAAATACGGGCAATGCTAGTGGTGGTCAGAGAGGATCTAGAGATGCTACGACCAGATCCGAGGCTCGCGGCCTGCTAGGGCTTATGCCATACGCGCGACGTGAGGATGCTTCCTCGCCGGATGTTATTACCAGTACTTTCACTCTCTTTGATACTAATGTGATTGCTTTGATTGACCCCGGTTCTACTCATTCTTATATATGCGAAACCTTAGCATCCAAGAAGACTTTACCTATTGAGTCTCTCGAGTTCGTAATTCGGTGTCAAATCCCTTGGGTTGTTACGTGCTTGTCGACAAAGTGTGTAAGAAATGCCCCTAGTAATTCGAGGTTCCTGCTTTTCCGCGGACTTGATGTTGTTGCCGTTTGACGAATTTGATGTTATCCTCGGTTTAGATTGGTTGACCGTGCATGATGCGGTTGTGAATTTCAAAAGCAAGACTATTGATTTGAGGTGCGCAAATAACGAGATGATCCGAGTTGAGTCTACGGACTTGAAGGGGTTGCCAGCTGTAATATCATCAATGTTGGCCCAGAAATATGTAGGAAAAGGGTGCGAAGCATACCTTGCGTATGTACTTGATGATAAGGAGTTAGAAATAAAACCCGAATCTGTGCCGGTGGTTTGTGAATACCCGGATGTTTTTCCTGAAGAATTACCGGGTTTGCCACCTGTTCGGGAGATAGAGTTTGGTATTGAGCTTGTACCTGGGACCACACCGATTTCGATAGCTCCGTATCGTATGGCACCAACGAAATTAAAGGAGTTGAAAGCTCAGTTGCAAGAGTTGGTGGATAGAGGTTTTGCTCGCCCGAGTTTTTCACCTTGGGGTGCACCAGTGTTGTTTGTGAAAAAGAAGGACGGAACCATGAGGTTGTGCATCGACTATCGTCAGCTTAATAAAGTGACAATAAAGAACAAATATCCATTACCGCGTATCGATGATTTGTTCGATCAACTGAAGGGAGCCTCAGTGTTCTCAAAAATAGATTTGAGATCGGGCTATTATCGATTCATGAATCCGAGATTCGGACATACCCAAAACCGCCTTGAAGCGAGATATGGTCACTACGAGTTCTTAATGATGCCGCTTGGGCTCACTAATGCCCTGCGCTATTTATGGATTTGATGAATCGGATCTTCGACCATATTTGGATCGGTTCGTAGTTGTGTTCATTGACGACATCTTGGTCTATTCAAGAGATGAGACCGAACATGCGGAGCACCCGGAGATTAGTGTTGCAAATATTACGGGATAAGCGGTTATATGCTAAGTTTAGCAAGTGTGAGTTCGGTTAAGAGAGGTTAGCTTCTTGGGTCATGTGGTATCTCAGACGGTATTCGAGTCGACCGAGCAAAATTTCAGCCATACTTAACTAGAAGCCTCCAAGAAATATTACCGAGGTTCGGAGCTTTTGGGACTTGTCGGTTACTCTTACCGACGGTTTGTAAAAGGATTCTCGATGATAGCCACACCCATGACGTAAACCGCTTGAAAGAGGTCAAGTTTGAATGGACGGAAAAGTGTCGAAAAGTTTCGATCAATTGAAAACTCATTTGACGGAAGCTCTAGTATTAGTGCAACCCGAATCTGGCAAAGAGTTTGTCATCTATAGTGACGCCTCCTACTTGGGTTAGGTTGCCTATTGATGCAAGAAGGTCGAGTTGTGGCCTATCGTCGAGACAATTAAAGCCACATGAGAAAAATTATCCGACCCATGATCTCGAATTGGTCGCCATCGATTCGCCTTTAAAGATATGGCGACATTACTTATTTGGTGAGAAGTGCCATGTGTATTCGGATCACAAAAGTCTCAAATATTTGATGACTCAAAGAGACTTAAATCTGCGACAAAGGCGTTGGCTCGAGTTGTTAAAAGATTATGAGCTTGTCATTGATTATCACCCGGGAAAGGCTAATGTGGTTGCGGATGCCTTAAGCCGAAAATCACTGTTTGCTTTACGAGCTATGAATGTACACTTGTCTATTCTACCCGACAATGTGTTAATAGCCGAATTAAAGGCTAAACCATTATTGACTCATCAAATTCGTGAAGCTCAGAAAGTTGACAATGAGTTGGTTGCAAAATGGGTTGAGTGTGTTCCGAACAAGGAATCGGAGTTTCAATTGATGATGACGATTGTTTGAGGTTCAGAAGTCGTCTGTGTGTTCCAAAGAATTCCGAACTTATTTCGATAATTCGAACGAAGCCCATTGTAGCCGAATGGCAATCCACCCGGAGTACGAAGATGTACAACGATTTGAAACGCGTCGGTTTTGGTGGCATGGTATGAAACGAGACATCTCCGACTTTGTTTTGAGATGTTTAATATGTCAACAAGTGAAAGCGGAACATCAAGTGCCTTGTGGTTACTTCAGCCGATCACGATACCCGAGTGGAAATGGGATCGAGTCACAATGGACTTTGTGTCCGGACTGCCATTGTCAGCAAGTAAGAAGGATGCGATTTGGGTTGTTGTTGATAGACTGACTAAGTCGGCTCACTTTATCCCCGTGCGTACGGATTTTTCATTGGATAAACTAGCTGAATTGTACGTTTCTTAGATTGTGAGATTACACGGGGTACCGATTTCTGTTGTGTCGGATAGAGATCCGAGATTCACCTCGCAATTTTGGAAGAAATTGCAAGAAGCTTTGGGTACCAAGTTGCATTTCAGCACCGCCTTTCACCCCCAAACCGATGGTCAATCCGAGCGGATAATTCAGATACTTGAGGATATGTTGAGATGTTGCATCCTCGAGTTCAGTGGTTCATGGGAACGATATTTACCTTTGATTGAATTCGCTTACAACAATAGCTTTCAATCAAGTATTAAGATGGCGCCTTACGAGGCCTTGTACGGGCGTAAATGCCGTACACCATTGTTTTGGACCGAGCTCGGTGAAAGCAAAATTTTCGGAGTGGATTTGATTAAAGATGCTGAATGTAAAGTAAAAGTAATCCATGAAAATCAAGATAGCCTCCGATCGTCAGAAGTCATACGCGGATCTGAAACGAAAAGACATTGAGTATCAGGTGGGAGATAAAGTGTTTCTTAAAGTTTCGCCTTGGAAAAAGATACTCAAATTTGGCCGTAAAGGCAAATTGAGTCCGAGGTTCATCGGGCCATATGAGATATCCGAACGAGTCGGTCCAGTTGCATATCGTTTGATTTTGCCCCCTGAACTCAAAAAGATTCACGACGTCTTTCATGTTTCGATGCTTCGACGCTATAGATCTGATCCATCTAACGTAATTAGTCCATCAGAGGTTGAAATTCAAGCCGATATGAGTTATGAAGAAGAACCGATTCGTATCCTAGCTCGTGAAGTGAAGGAGTTGAGAAACAAAAGGGTTCCGTTAGTAAAAGTGTTATGGCTCAAACATGAGATGGAAGAAGCTACTTGGGAACCCGAGAACTCTATGAAAGAGTGTTATCCAAACCTATTTACCGGTAAGATTTTCGGGGACGAAAATTTCTTAAGTGGGGGAGAGTTGTGATAGCCCAAAATTGACCCTAGTCGAGAAGTGGTTTCGGGACCACCAAACCGAGGCATAAAAATAATCTAATATTCATTTTGATGCCTATAATATGTGTTAATTCGTGTGTGACATTTTTGATGCTTTGATTTAGCGTTTTAAATGTGAATTTCACTAAAAAGGACCTAGTAGTAAACTTTGAAAATAGGATAGGGAAATGTGTGATGACTAGTGGATCAAGCATGCAAAAATGAGGGGTTTGCATGTCAAATTTCCCTAAACTAAAGCCTAGTGGCCGGCCATGACAAAGAGTTATGGGCAAAACATGTCATAGACATGTTTTGTTGGTGCATTATGGAGAAACATTAAACTAAGGTGTATGGGTAATAAAAAAATGAAAAAAAAATGTGTGTGAAGGCTTCTCCCCCTCCCCATGGTCGTGAGTTGAAGAAAAGAAAAGAAAAAAAATTGTTCATCCTTTTCATTCTCTCTTGACCGAAAATTCTAAGGAAGAAGAGGGAATTTTTGCTTCATGTTTGGTTTGGAAGAGGATTAGGAAGGGGTTTGGCTATACTTGCATCAAGATTAAGGTATGTTTGAGGTTGTGCCATGAGATTCATGCATGTTTTTAGTTGCTAGCTTGATGTTCTTATTAGCCCATGGTTCAAATCTTTGCTATGTCATGGGAATGATATTCGGCCAAGGTGGATGTTGTGTTAATGCCATTGCATGCTAAATATCAAGCTTGATAATGATACATGTGATGGGGATTGAGGACTCTTGGATTTTCTTTTAGCATTTTGAGTGAGACACTAAGTTCTTTGTTTAACCATGACCAAATTGAAACGGTATGGTGTTGTGGTGTATTCGCCCATGGTATATCCATAAGTATGATTTATGCATATTGCATGGTAGGTAAGATTTGAGCTTTGGATATGTGTTTATATTTGGATATAAGCAACTTGAGATTCGGCCCTTGCACCTATATGTACATATGTTTGCACATGATGTATTGGTATGACATATATACTATCTCAAGGTATATATTTGCATATGATGATGTTTCTTGTTATGAAATAAATGATGGATGCGTATTGAGTTACAATATGGAATGCGTTAGTTAGTAAAATGTATGATGTTTTGTGTGGTATTAGTGTATAATTGGCCTCAACATGGACATGCATATTCGCCACATGAAGGGAGGGTTGGTGTGCATGCATTCGGTTAGAGGCAAGCATATTGATGCCTATTCTTGGCTTGGAAAATTCGCTAAGGAGAGTACTAACTAAGGTGTTGAATTCGATTCGTGATTTCGTACACATGTGACTCTAATGTCTAATGTATATAAGGGCTAAGTACCTTGAGCTTCACTTTGATGTTTGAATGAATTGCTTGTTGTGATTAAAACCTGCATGACCATTGTGTATTTGAGCTAAAGGATGGCCATATGACCATTTAAACTCCTTGTCATATTCGCCATAAGCTATCATAATAAGATTTTAATAAGTTAAATTTGTGTGAATTAGCTCAAGAGCTTAGAGGACCACAGCTTGGATAAGGAAAGCAAAAGTGATCGAATAGCCGTCGAAATCGCTCGACAACATCCGAGGTAAGTCTTGAGTAATGACCCTACTTGAATTATATTGAAATGATTTGTCATATTATGGCGGACAGCCAAATGTGCGTAGGGACTAAGTTATAAAGTCAATTGTAATCATGCTTTTGTGTGTGGCTATTGAGCGAAATTGGAAAGGTTTGATAAATGTTTTGTGTTTGAGCCTTAGTAACGAGAATGAAATATGGATGTGTCGTGATTATTGATATATGTGTACATGAGCATTTGAATGATACCGGGCTAAGTCCGAAGGCATTTATGCTAGCGATTATATCCGGCTAAGTCCCGAAGGCATTTATGCTAGTGATTATATCCGAGCTAAGACTCAAGGCATTCGTGCGAAGTTGTTATATCCTGCTAAGACCAAGGCATTTGTGCAAGTTACCAAAATCCGGTTAAGACCAAGGCAATTGTGCTTGTGGTTATATCCGCTAAATTCAAGAAGTTCGGTTGAAGGTGAGCGTCTTGGTGCGTAATAAATTCAATTAATACTCGAAAAACCCATACGATAAGGTATGTTTACATGTGCATCGGAAAAGTCGATTCGTTTGAAATAGTGTTCGTTCGATCGACTAACGAACTTTTGGCTCTTAGATAGGTTGATACCTTGTGTGTATATGTTGATGAAGTGTGAAGGAAGTATGATTATGAGAATGTGTATGAATAAAGTGATTCATTTAGCTATGTGAATGTAATACTTTAGTCAAAGCTGATTTCATTACTTGAGACTTACTAAGCATTAAAATGCTTACTCCGTTGCTTTGGCTCTCTGTTTTATAGATTTTGCTCGTTAGCTATCGGATTCGGGATCATCGAAGTCGAAGTCATCCACACTATCAAAGCCCCCTTTTTGGTACAAATTTTGGTTGAACTTTGAAATGGCATGTATAGGACTACTCTTTCGTTTGTTGGTCATAGACCCCTTTGATTTTGTATAGATTTGGATAGCCATGCAAAAATGGCTTATATACACTTTGGCATGGTATCATAATCATTTTGTATGTTGTTCATTAAGAGGGAGATATCCTTGTACAGGGAGATATCCAAGTCGTAATGCGCGAAGGTCAGTGTAGTCGGTCCCTGTAACAGGGGAGACTTTAACTAATAAACTGTACTAATTGGCCTGACCAAAAATTCTAGAAAAATTTTGTAGATGGACATATGAGTCTAATTTCAGGAAAAATTACGAAACTTATTTTCGAGCTTTGAAACTCAAGATATGATTTTTAAGGCGACAAAGGACGCAAAGAACAAATTTTGTCGGAAAAATTTTAAATGGACTGTGAAAATGATTAAGTCAAGTTTGTGTGCACCTTGTGTTTGACTCCGGTAACGGACTCGGGTACGGGGTGTTACAGAATTCGTGAAAATTTCGTTTGAAAATTTTAACATCCGGGCACTTAATTTATTCAAAAGGACTAAATCGTAAAAAGTGCAAAAGTTGAGTTCTACATACTAGAGGTGTCCAATTGTTATGAAATTTTAAATTGAGGGTTCTTAAATGGTAATTAGACCATTGGTTAATTGTTGGACAAAAATAGTCATTAAATGGGTGTAATAAAATATTTTTAAGTTAGGGGTATTTTGGTAAACTAATAATTAAAAGAATTAAAAAGGGAAATAAGCCAAATTAGCTATCATCTTCTTCATTCAACCATTTCTACCAGCAGAAGTCATGGTTAAGGTTTGTTCAAACTCCCAAGCTCGATTATAAGTGCTCCTTAGCCCCGTTTTTAAAGTTCTTTACATTTTTGAAATCCCGGTAACTTGGTTAAGCTTATTCTAGCAATAATTTAACCTAGGGTTTATATTTGGAAAAATACCCATAGGTAAAATGTGTTTATTTTGATGTTTTATGGTAGAATATGAAGCTTGAAATTGTGTTAAACAACTTTTACTAAGCGATTTTACGTGAAAACGAGTAAAATGACATAATCAGTAAAAATACCTAATGTTCATAAGTACATGTTAGAGTGTGAATTTGATGTTGCTATAGAAGGGAAAAATGATCAGCATGTCATAAAACATAAGAAAATAGGATGAAGTTTAATTTACGAGCCTAGGTGCAAAAATGTAATTTTGACAAAGTTTAGGGGCAAAATTTTAATTTTTCCAAAATATGATTTTGGGTCAATTTGAATAATATGAGACCTAATTAGGCTATATTTGTAATGATAGAGCAAGGAAAATTGAAATTTGGGCTAAAATAGACAAAATACCAAGTTGTGGAAAAAATGGTAAAAATGGTCATTTTCGTATACGAGGTAAGTTCATATGTTAATAATAATGTAATACCATAATTGAATTGTAATTTTCTATTGTTATGGCATAAATTGTATGATTTAATATGTTTAGGAGAAGTTGATGGATGGTGTGTATGATATGGAAAATGTGATGCTTGTTCTGTCATGTGAAACTGAATGGCAAATTATTGTCACATGAATTGAATGTTAAATTACTATTACATGGGTTGTATAAATTGCTACACGGTTGTACCTGATGAGATTTCGACAAGTTTGTACGTAAATAATTTATCGGTTCTTTTTATTTTATTATATTTTGTTATCATTGAAATGTGGCTGCCTATAGAATGATTATTTGTTGTAAATTGCAAATTGAAAAAGGACTATAAATAAATTTGTAACATGTTGGAAAGTGAAGAATTTCCCGGTTGAGCCTTCAGAATAGAAACGATACGAATGATCTATTGTGAGGTCACATGTGTAGTACTAAGTGTAGGCTACTACGTGTACCAAATAATTGCTAGCATGTGTAGTACTAAGTGCAGGCTACTATGTGTACCAGATAGCCTTGTCTACAAGTGTGAAAATATGTGCAGGCAACTGAGTATCAGTTATTATTCCGAAGAGTTCAACGGGAAAATCGATTAAGTAAAAATACATGTGAACATGATTATATGATGAATAAGTGCAGGTATATGTTTATGAAAATCATGTGCAATGTGCTCGATATTTGAGTGAACTTCGATAAGACAAAATGGATTAAGTGAAATTATGTAAGAGTGAATTTTAGTAGTAAAATAGTGTTGGACTGCAGCAGTTGCGTGACTTTGAAAATTCACTAAAAATTGTGTAAGTTGAATTAAATTTCAAAATAATTATGTAATTAAATATTAATGAGTCTATTTTCATATAAGAGAAACAGGAGGAGAAAAAGAGTTCTATATTATGTGATATTCTAATTTTTATGAGACAGTTTCGGAATGAATTTGAGATCCCCTATTCTGACATGGAAAAACCATTAAAAATTGTAAAAAACTAATTATGAGTTATAATTTATATGAATAGAATCCTAAATGAGTCTAATTTCATGAGGAATGGATGGGAACATCATACAAGTCCTGAAATATGAGATAAATAATTTTTAGTGAAGAGATGTCAGAACTATTGGATAGTAAAACAAGAGAAACTTTAATGAATAAACTGTACTAATTGGCTAAACTAAAAATTCTGGAAATTTTATGTGAGAAAGGTATATGAGTCTAGTTTCATGGAAAATTAATGAAACTAAAATTAGAGTTTTTTAGCTCCATATATGAATGATTTAGTAATTGTAACTCGATAAAATAACTTAACCTGAACATGTGTAATTGTACAATTATAGTGTTTTATCTTGAAAAGAATGTTAGTAATTGCTTATTAATTTCATATGGACTTACTAAGCATAAAGCTTACCCATCCTCTCCATTTCTTTAGTAGTGGCAGGTCAGCTCATGGTTGGAGATCGTCGGAGGCAAAATCACACTATCAAACTATCATTTTTGGGAGAATTAATTCAAATATTAGAAATATCAATTGAGTGGCATGTATAGGAAGTTGGTTTGTGATATGTATTATTATTATGACTTTGACCATATGATCGACCGCATTGAGTTATCGATATGATCATGAGATGTGGTCCTTATCCATTATGGTTTATAAGTTTAATTAATCATGCCATGTCCTATGTTTTGATGTGATGATATAGTTAGCTTTGTTTGTTATGCATGATTGGTAATATCTAAGTTAAATGCAGGCCAATGGATCATGAATTAAATGGGAATGAGTAATGTTGGCTTGAATATGGATGTTTAATGGACAAATTGGTAACTACATTATGATGGTATAAAATGAGAATAAGATTTATCATGTCTACTTCTATTTAATTTAAGAATGTATATTATATACAGGATGGTAAGCAAATATGTTTAAAGTGAATGACATGTTATTGCATGATAATGGATGTGTAAATGCTCATTTATGCCATGTTATATGTCTTTAAATATGAGTCTATGCATGTGTTCGAAAAGTTTTGAATTAAATGAAATTTCATGGCCCGGTTTTCGTCTATGTATATGGTTAAGTCTGGTAATGCGTCGTACCCTGTTCCAGCCTTGGATACGGGTAAGGGGTGTTACATTTACGAATGGCGAACCTATGTATATGAAAATTCAAGACTATATAAGGAAGCAACGAAACGATGCCATGATGCTCGGTTAAAACAAAATAAACAATTTGAAGTTAGAGATCTTGTACTATTATATAACTCGAGACTCAAATTTTTCCCTAGGAAGCTTAAATCACGATGGTCAGGTCCGTTCGTAGTCAAAACAGTTTTCCCATACGGTACCGTAGAAATAAGTCACCAATCGCAAAGTACTTTCAAAGTAAATAGACATCACCTCAAACCTTACAATGGTGAGAAATTTAAAGATGACAGGGAGGAGCTACGACTCCACGAATCTCCTTAAGTATACTCACATGGTAAAGTCTAGCTTAGACTTTAATTAAGCGCTTCTCAGGAGGCAGCCTGAGCACTAACAATATTACTTTCTTTAAATTTTAGTTTTTAAAATCTAACATACTAACCAAATCATTGAACACAGGCTTTCCAAAACCACACAGCCAGGCACACAGCCGTGCCTTATGCCATGCCTACACCACGGGTAATGACACGGCCGTGCGATACGGTAGTGTGCAAACAAGGCAAAAGCTTTTTTTTCCCAACACAGGGCTATGATAAGTTGCCACAACCATGTGACATGACCGTAGGTGAAACTGTCAAAACAACACAGGCGTGCGACACGCCCGTGCCCCACGCCCGTGGTTTACACTATCAAAATAACACGGGCGTGCGCATGGGTACACAAGCGTGGGAGAAGCGAACCACATCGTACAAGGTCGTGCAACACAATCAGGCAGCCACACGGCTGAGACACACGGCCGTGTCCTCAGGTCGTGTGACGATCTCTCAATTCTCGACAAACACGGACTGGACACATACCACACGGGAGTGGGACACGGCTGTGCCACTTTTAAAATTAGATTATCTCTTTTATTTTATTTTCTTTTACCTTTGTTTTTACTCTAATTTATTTGAAGTCTCATTTGTTTTTAAACACGACTTATCTTTATGATTACTATCAGATTATTCCCTCAATTCTCCTTTTATCCTTCAGAATCATGCTTGCCTTCCAGCTTTATTTCCAATACTCGCTCTCTCTAATCTAGGAATTTTATCCATTTTTAACTTAGGAAGTTTTACTTCTTTCCCTCTCTTATGAACTTATATTTATATTGGTCAGTATATCTATCTTTGTACATTGAGGACAATGTACATCTTAAGTGTGGGGGGTTACTTACATCTATATCAGAAAAATCCCTGAATTTTGTCTTATTCTCATGTGATCTTCTCATATCATTATTAGAATGAATTCCGATTAGTTTATAATGTTTATTGATATGTATTGAATTAAAACATAGGCATTTATACATTGATTGTTTAAACTTTAAGACATTAGAGAATCAAGCATGATAAGTTGATTTTTGAAGAATTAAAAATTTTCAGGTTGTTTCTCCCAAGTTTAGGTATTACCTTGAGTTGGAATTCACAAGTTTAAACATCAAAAAGCCATAATTTTTGTGAGATCTTGAGCCTTTAAAGCATCTACTATTTCTTTCATGCTCACTTTCATTATGAGTGCGTCAGTATTGAATTGTTATTCTAGAACTTGCTTGATTATGCATGTCAAGACTACACCATTTGATTTGATATGTCAAAATGATAAAGGCACTTAGGTTTAACCCACTCACTCCATAAAAGCCTACCTTCACAATTAACCCTTAGTGAACCCATTTGAGCATAACAACTCATTCATTAATTTACCATCAATATTAACCCATAACTCATTATTGTTGAAATCCCCTAAATTAATTTGATCCCTATTTTTGTCAAGATTTGAGTTGGAATAGTTGCTTAGCTATGTTTTATTCTATTTTGTAGTTTGACTTATTATTAATATATATATATATATGTACATATTAGTAGTAGTGATCTTCTGAGCTAAAGAAGTTAAATTCTATATTCTGAGAAAAAGCTCTATTGTACGCAATTGATGACTAGTCATTTTTCTAGTTAGGCAGTTTTTCAGTTCAATCTCGATTCTAACCCTTTCTTTCAGTTTGTGACGACACCCTCTAACCAAAGCCACGTTACAACCCTCTAAAGACCTTTTGATTAATGTTTCATCTAAATTTATAGTGGTGGAGATTTGATTTTCATGCAAGCCTATGGTAATGACTTTTCATTATTGACTAGTGAGTGCTTCATTTATTGTCCTTAAACACCTCGAGTGATTTGAGTGAATTTTTAGTGAGGATGTGAAACTCTGTGATATTTTGAATCAAAGGTAATCACTCAGATGAGGGGAGACACCTATGTTTTCATAATAAAATGCTCAACTTGGAATGTTTGAAACTTTGATGTTCTTTCAGTTGAATTTTCAATGTATGATTACCTATAGATTATTTTAAGATATTATCGATAGAAATTATAAGTTGAGAAGAATTTGTTTTGATTATGAGTTGAAGATTTTGCTTGAGGACAAGCAAATGCTTAAGTGTGGGGGTATTTGATAAACCATAATCTATACATATTTCTATCCCATGCTTAGCACATTTTATGGATGATTTTTCGTTAGATTTGGTGAATTTGATGCTCCTAATGCCTTAATTTCATGTTTTATACTTAGGTGAGCATAGGAGAGTGAAAGGAACGAGAAACGGGCCAAAAATGGAGAAAATGGGCCAATGTACGAAATCAACACGGCCTGGACTTTCTTACACGGGCAGACCACATGGCCGTGTCAATTTGGCAGAATCGAAGCACGACTCACACGGGTAGACCACACGCCCGTGCCTATTTAACAGGCTTGACCACGGCCTGAAGTAATCACACACGGGCGTGTCCTTGTCGAGCCCAAGCAGAGTCCTATTCGGAAAAGGCCACTTTTGAGGGCTCTTAGGCATTCCAAAGCCTATAAATACACCCTAGAAGAGGAGAAAAGGGGGGGACGCATAGGAGGAAGCGAGGAACTGCTCAAGGAAAGTCGATCGATCCATCTTAGAAGCTGGATTCACCATCAAGACTTAAGATCTCCCTTCAAATTCCCTCAGGAGTTTTGGGCTTTCTTATGTTTTTTTATTTTTATTCTTTCAAGATGTTTTCTTTCATTAGTATGAACTAAAACCCCTAAATACCTAAGGGGAATGAAACCTAAGACGGATTTTGTTATTATTATATGAATTGTATGATAAATATTTTACTTGTTCTTAATTATGTGTTCTTAATTATTGTTTTGATATTCCAGGATATTGATTCAAGTTAAGCTCTTATTCAGAGGAGGAATAGACCCTGTCTAAGAGTAAATTTGTCATAATTAAGCCAAGTTGATTGCGCGCCTAGAGATAGGGTGACAAGATTTTGCCAGATTAGGGTGAAACCTAATAAGGGGATCCATAGATCGAGTTAATGCAACCTTAAGGCGTTAATTAGAAAGAGATTTCAATTATTCAATCTAGGGTTAGACGTTGTTAGTCTCAAGAGAGATAATAATATAACTTAGGGATCTCTACGGAACAAGTTGAATGAATAAATCGTCCGATTCAGAGTCAAATAACAAGTGAAGTCTAGGTGGATTTTTCCTTAGGTATTGTCTTAAGCAATCGAGTTTCCAAAAAGTATTTTCCCCAAATTTTTTTCTATGATTTCTTAGTTTAATTAATTTGTCAGATAAACAAAACCCTTTTATTTTTTAGGCTAGATAATAAAAAGAAAGTTGATACTAGTACTTTTAGTTCCTTTGGGTTCGATAATCCGGTCTTGCTAAAGCTATACTACTATTCGATAGGTACACTTGCCTTCAACGTGATAATAGTTAGTTTCAAGAACAATTCATTATAAATATTTAAAACCTGTCACGAATATCACGTACCAATTTGTGATTAGAATATCGTATCCTTTTGGGCCGGTGTGTTTTGGTTGATAAAATGTGTAAGAATTGTCTATTGATGGTTTGATATTCATGTCTTCTGGTCGATTTGATGATGATATCATTCGAAGAGTTCAGAGTATGGATTGGTTGAGTTTGCACAATGCTGTTGTAAATTGCAAATGAAAGACTGTTGATTTGAGATGCCGAAATAATGAGACTAATCAGATTGAGTTTAATGATCTAAATGGTTTACCGGTAGTGATATCTTTGATGTTAGCTTAGAAATATGTGAGAAAGAGTTGTGAAGCTTACTTTGCGTTTGTGCTTGATAGTAAAGTGACCAAAAGAAAGATTGAATCAGTACGAATTGTGTGCAAATATCCAGATGTGTTTCCTGAAGAATTATCAGGTTTACCACCTATCTGAGAAGTAGAGTTTGGTATTAAGATAGTGCCGATGGTAACTCCGATATTGATAGCTCCGTACAGAATGGCACCTATTGAATTAGAAGAACTGGAAACTCAGTTGCAATAGTTGACAGATAGAGGTTTTGCACGACCGAGTTTCTCTCCCTGGGGTGCACCAGTTTTATTTGTGAAAAAGAAATATGGAATTATGAGAATGTGTATTGGCTATAGAGAACTCAATAAGGTGATTATAAAGAATAAATATCCATTCACGAATTGATGACCTGTTCGATTAGCTAAATGGGGTTACTGTGTTTTCAAAGATAGATTTGAAATCAGGTTACTATTAGTTGCGAATTAAAGACTCCGATGTGCCAAAGACTGCTTTCCCTACGAGGCACAAACATTATGAATTTATGGTTATGCCTTTAGAATTTATTAAAGCACCTGCTGTTTTTATGGATTTGATGAACCGAATCTTCAGACAGTATCTGGATTGATTTGTGGTTGTGTTTATAGACGACATTTTGATCTATTTCCATGATGAAACCGAGCATGCCGAACATCTAAGACTTGTGTTACAGACTTTTTGAGATAAACAGTTGTATGAAATGTTTAGGAAATGTGAGTTCTGGTTACGTGAAATTAGTTTTCTGGGACATGTTGTATCAGCATCGGATATTCGGGTTGATCCAAGTAAGATTTCGGTATTATCGATTGGAAACCTCCCCAGAAATGGTTCAAAAGTCTGAAGTTTTTTGGGATTTGCTGGTTATTATAGACGGTTCGTGAAAGGTTTCTCTATGATTGCAACCCCAATGATGAAGCCGTTACAAAAAGATGTTAAGTTTGTGTAGTCAAAAAAATGTCAGAAAAGTTTTGATTAGTTGAAAGCCCTTTTGACCGAAGATCTAGTACTAGTTCAGCCAAAATCGGGTAAAGAATTTTTTTATCTATAGTGATGCATCTTTAAATGGTTTGGGCTGTGTTTTGATCCAGAAAGCCAAAGTTATAGGTTATGCCTCGAGACAGTTAAAGCCGCATGAAAAGAAATGTCTGACACACGACCTATAATCTGCAGCTATTGTATTTGCATTGAAAATATGGCGTCACTATCTGTTCGGTAAGAAATGTCATGTTTATTCTGATCATAAGAGCCTAAAATATTTGATGACTCATAAATATCTGAATTTGAGACAGTGTTGATGGTTAGTTAAAAGACTACGAGCTTGTGATTGATTACCATCCGGGAAAGGCTAACGTTCTTACTGGTGCTCTAAACCGAAAATCATTATTTGCTTTGTGTGCAATGAATGCCCCTATGGTTATGTCTGATGATGGTTCGATCATAGCTGAGTTAAAAATAAGATACACGGGATAGATTTGATTAGAGAGTGAACAAAACGTGAAAGTAATTCGTGAAAGTCTAAAAAGCAGCATCAGATCGTCAGAAATCATATGCAGATTTGAAATGAAAAGATATAAGGTTTTAGAATCGGGGACCAAGTATTTTTGAAAGTATTACCGTGGAAGAAAATACCCAGATTTGGTCGTAAAGGAAAATTAAGTTCGAGATTTATTGGGTCGTATGAGATTATAGAGCGTATCGAGCCAGTTGCATACAGACTATTGTTGCCACCTGAGTTAGAAAAGATCCATAATGTATTCCATGTTTTGATGCTTCGTAGATATTGATCTGATCCCTCTCATGTGATTAATCCATCAGAAATTGAGACTAAATCTGATATGACATATAAGGAAGAACCGATTCGCATTCTGGCTCCTAAGGTTAAAGAATTGTGAAATAAGAAAATTTCGTTAGTGAAAGTACTGTGGCAGAGACACAGAGTTGAAGAGGCAACGTAGGAGCTAGAGGATGCAATGAAAGAATGTTATCTATACCTATTTACTGATAAGATTTTCAGGGACGAAAATCCCTAAGGGGGAGAGTTGTAACAGCCCGATTTAGACCCTATTCGGAACGGTGGTTTCAGGACAACAAATCTGAGTCAGAAAAATATTTTAAAAATTATTTTTTTGTGTTTATTATGTGTGAAATTATATGTTTTAATTTTTCGTGTTTTAATTTTACTGTTTAGATGTCGATTTAATAAAAAGGGCTTAATCGCGTAAAGTGAAAAGTTGATAGTTTAATATGAGAGTGCTTAATTTAATTTTTCATTATAATATGATGCGTTTATAATGCAAATTGACCGTAGTTGAAATGGTTGGACAGTTTTGGTATTAAATAACATGCTTTTATATTATTTTATAAGGATAAAAATGGAAATGATGTATTAATATGTTATTATAATAAAACAAAAAAATGGCCATGCATTTTAGTTTATCGTTGGCCGAAAATACCAAAAGAAATAAAAAGAAAAATAAAGCCACATTCGGCCATTAACAAGCTTAATTCAAGGTGATTTTTAGCTCGGTTTTTGATAATTTTTACATTTTTGAGATCGTTGCTATGTTGTCTATCAAACTCATGTCTCAATTTTTGAATTTGATGATGATTTTGTATTTTTTTTCATTGTTGAAAGCTTGTGATTTTTGTTGTTTGATGCTGGAAAATAAAAGATATGTGATAGATTAACATGTTTTGTATTTTAAGTTTTCATGAATTTGAGCGAATTTGTAAAAATTATAAATTAAGGAACTAAAATGTGAAATAAATTAAATATATGGACTTGTTGAACATGGGTAGTATTCGGCCTACGCATGATGTGTGCAAATTTTACATGCTTTGTGTTTTGTGCAATTTGGACTAAATTGTGAAAAGTGTAAAATGTCAGGGGTAAAATGGTAATTTGCCCATTTGTGTTTTTGGACTAAATTGAGTGAAGTTATGTTTGAATGAGTTTAATTTGAATATTTTTAGATCAAGAATTAAAGAAATCAAATTTGGACCGGGAGAAAAACCAAAGTTGTTAATTAGTTGTCCCATTCCGATTATCGTTGTCCGAAGTAAGTTTATAAGTAAATAAATGCTGTAAAATTTTGAATATATGTGAATGTAGAATGTTGATTTAATTTTTCTAAGCTTGTATATATATGATAGCTGAATGTGTTTATACTTGGGAACTATGTTTACAAGTTCGTTCTGACGAAGTTACGACGTCCGAAAGCCCCGTACGAACCTTAGGAATAGCTAGGATACATATGCCATGACATAGGATTCTAGTATGTGATGTTCGAGTAAGACCATGGCATCGATATATGTGTTCTAGTAAGACCACATTTAATACGTTAGCATCGATATGTGACTTCTATATATGTGTGTGAATAATACCACGTTTAATGCGTTGGCATCGATATGTAACTCTGATATATGTGTATGAGTAAGACCTTGTCTAAGACAGTGGCATCGATATGTGATTACATGTAAGACCACGTCTGGGACGTTGGCATTGTACGATATATGTGATTATCCGAGTATCCTATTCAATTTCGAATGATTCAACAGGCAATGATAAGTTGTGATCAAATGTGTAAAACGAGCTAAAGTGATCAGGTATGTGATAGCTTATTATCTATTTGAAATAAGGTAAGTAGGTTACTTAATATGTGTTGCAAATTATGTATGATATAAATGAAAAATGTATGAGCATATGGAAAGTATATTCGCCTTTTGATTATATAATGTGAATATTTATGTAATGATTCATGAATATATATATAATGAGCTTATGTATATTCGTTTATATAATGGTATTATGGTTTTGAAATTAAATGTTACTTTAATAATAGATACATGTATATTCGCCAAGGTAAAACTTGTATATGGAAGTATATGTTATATATGAAATTATGATTTTGAAAATAAATGTGATTATGATAGTATAAATTAGTTTGGTTAAGTTGAGTTGATATTAACATTGAGTTATTTATTTGCTTATGACTTACTAAGCTATGATAGCTTACTCTATATGTGTTTTTGTTTGCCTCTGTTTTATAGATTTTGGAGTCTAGTTATGAGCTCGGGAATCGTTAGCAAAGTCTATCACACTATCGACTGTTTTCGTATTTTTATAAATTGAATTCGAATTTATGGCATGTATAGGCTTGTTTATATATTTGATTTTGGGGTATGTAAATATGAGCCATGCAAAAATGGCTTGTTTATTTTGTTAATTTTGGTTTCAAGGTTTGAATGAGTTATAATTATGTTTGGTTGGTGATTTTGGATGTGTGTTTGATTGATTCAGTTATGGTTCATGCATAGATAAAAATTATATGTGAACTTGGTTGTTATGTTTTGTTAAGGTGTTATTATGTGACTCAGTATTAAAGTATATTATGGTTATATTTAATATGGTTGGAGTTTGATTTGGTATGAATATTATATGATAGGTATGAATAGTGTTTTGGTGATATGTTTGGATTTGGTTATTTGTGAGAAAAATGGTGATTTGTTAAGGTATGATTATATTCGGTCATATCTAGTAAAAATCAAAGTATATGTTTATGACATGTCTATTGTGGATTGATTATTTAGGTATGGTTGGTGATGTTAAAGAATGACTGTGATTATTTGTTAATTGGTTTGAACATTGGAAGTTATATTGATGAACGAATAGATATAGTTAAATGGCTAGATATAGGTAGTTTGGATTGGTTTGAGCATACAAATTTGGTATACTATGAATTGTAATTTATGTTTAAAAATGGTATGTTTAATATTAGCTAAAGGCATGAACTTATATTAAAGAATGTTTTTAATGTAGGTTGGGTATATGAGTTAAATTATGTATAATTATATTCAGGAGTTCGAATGCTATGATGTTTTGGTCTTATGGTTTGAATGTCGGAACTATGATATAGTAAACATGGTTTTGAAGTATGTTAGTTTGGTTTGGAATTTGAATTAATAAAAGATATTGATAAGGTTAAATTTTGAAACATGTTGCGCTTATGTGAGGAAATGTACAAGCATGATTTGACTTTATTAGCTATATTTTTCATATGTGTTGAGTTAAATGCTTGTTTTTTATGTGCCTTATATATGTTGCGAAAATGGCTTATTATTTTATTAAGCTTGGATTTTTATGTTTTGATCAATTGATGGTTATGTTTGGTTGTGGTATTGATGTTTCGGCCATTTTGTATTTATATGTGAAATATGGTAGATATATTTGCTAATGGTGATGAAGATATGTTAAAATATATGTGTATGGTATATTTAGTATGATGTGAAATTGTGGTTGAATATTTTGTTGAGTGATAGGCATGATATATAAATGGAATGTATTTTGTAAATGACTATGATTTGAAGTATTGGCATTCGGTTATGTAGTGATTTAATAAGTATACATTAGTTGAAATATATTTGTAATATGTTTGACTTAATGTGCAAATTATGGTTAATATATATATGTATATTGATTTGTTTCTATGAAAGGTTATGTGTAAAAAGTGATAGGTTGAAAATGATGAAAATTTAAGCATTGAATAAAGCTATGTTTTAGCACGATTACATTCGGCTAATATATTGAAAAATGACCAAATGAATAGTGATTTGGGCATTGGTTAAACAAAAGGATTATATGAGTTTTATGTGGTGTATATATGTCCTACTTGGTTCAAATTTGATATTTGTGTAGTGTATAGGTTAGTCGTTAAATGATGAGTATAAGTCGATTGATTTTTAAGCTTATTATTCAGTCAAATAAGAATATCACTTTTATTATTTATAAGTGAAATTTGACTTTCCTTATGGAAATGATTTGTGAAATTTTGTATGTATTTTAATGGATAGATTATTTGGTGTTCTTTGAAAATATATTTAAATTGTTATGTTATGATTCGTAAAGAATTTAAATTAGTTATACATGTTAACATTTGATTGGTTTAAAAGTTTTAGCAAGTGCATGCATACGATTGTTCAGAATTTGTGTCTCGTCCGGTAATACCTCGTAACCCAAATTTGGCGACGGATATGAGTTAGGGGTGTTACAAATGTTCTTTGTCATAAACACAGAATTGAGGAAGCTACATGGGAACCAGAATAATCTATTCGAAAATAGTACGCTAACTTTTTCACCGGTAAGATTTTTAGGGACAAAAATCCCTAAGGGTGAGAGTTGTAATAGCCCGATTTTAGGTCAAATCAGAACAGTGGTTTCGGGACCACAAATTCAAAGTCAAAATATTTATTTTATTATTTTTAATAAGGTTTACAACATGATAGATTAATTATGTGAAAGTTTCTTAAAGAAATTTTACTGTTTAAATGCTCAATTCGTTAAAAAGGACTAAATCGCGTATTGCATAAAGTATGAGATCTATTAGTTAAATGACTCAAATAGCTATGAAATTTATATTAGAAGTCCTTAAGTTGATAATATACCCTTGTGAATGTTAGTGGACATTCATGTCCATGAATTTCATGATATATGGATGATTTATTATAAGGTTATATTGGTAATTTGATTAATAAAGTTTAATTTAATAAAACAAAATGCATTTTTATTCTTCATTCATCTTCTCAACCGAATGAAGGGCAAGGAATAGCCATTTTCAAAGCTTCAAACATTCGGTCATTTCACCTTGAGCATATCAAGATAAGCAAATACCGAAATTAGATCGGGGAAACGAAAGGTAGACGTGTAACACCCTAATTTTGGGCCTAGAAGTAATGGGCCTTGAGTTTGGAATCGGTTAGAAGGCTGCTTGAATAAAATGAAAGGTGTTTAAATATTTTTATGATTGTATGTTTAGTTTAATTATTAAATTATTTAGGAAGGGTTGGTAGTGTGGAAAAAAAGTCTTGGGTTTGATCCAGGGCTTTAGCAAAATTTTGCATTTTTTTTCTAAAGAACCCTGAGCATTAGGTGGAAGGCTTATTAATAAGGCCTGGTAAAATCTAACATAATGAAGCAGGTGGCCTAGTGGAAAATGGCGTGGGTAGTAAGTAGGAGGTCCAGGGTTCAAGTCCTGGCCTTGGCAAAAATTTTTTTATTTCGCATATGATTAGTAGGGAAGCTAGTGTTTAGGCTTTATAAATATGTTAGGTGGGAATTCAACACAGGGATGCGCTTGGCCTAGTGGCATGATGGCGTTAGGAGTAAGGAGAGGTGCTGGGTTCAAGTCACATCATGACTAGAAGTTGTGGGGTTTTTTTTAGACAACCTGAATGTCGGCAGAAAGACTTTATAATTAATTGGGGAAGAGAAATGATGCAAAAGAGCTTGTGGCTTGGTGGTAAGGGACGTATAGGCAGCCAAGAGATCAAGGGTTCAAATTTAAATGGTAGCAAATATTTTTAGGATAACCAGGTTGTGGGCTAATAGGCCTTAAAAATAGTTAGGGATGGAATATGGCACAAGAGCGCCTACGGTGTAGTGGCGTGAAGCATGCTATGGTTATGAGAGGGAGCAGGTTCGAATCCCAGGCTTGGAAAAATTTAAATTTTTATTCTTTAAGAAAACTGAGGCTTAGGCATATAAGCCTTATAATTAATTGTGACCGAGTGGTAGCATAAGAAAGGATGCGGTGCAGTGGCCAGCAGCGTGTGGGGAAGTAGAGTAACCTTGAGGTCTGGAATTTAAGTGGAGGCGCGCGCAAAGTGAGAATTTAATTTTGCTACTCAAGTGCTACACAATGGAAGCAATTTGAATGCAATTCAAATTGGAATTTTTGGCTAAAATCAAGGGGATTAGGATGAGGATTAAGTGTAGATATGATGGTGATAAAATTGGAGAATTTGAAGGGAAATTATCTTGACGAGTTTAAGTTGATTGAGGAGTGTAGGTGTATTTTTTATTTATTTATTTATTTATTTATTTTAAATATGTGTTAGTATGGGCAAGTAAGGGCATTTTTTGTTTTTGTGTGCTTCAATCGCATATCACCTCCTCTCTTCTTTAAGCCAAACTCTTGATATTTTCTTCCCTATTTTAATCAAATCAATCTCTTCCCTCTTCAACTTAGCCGACTGTTTCTTTTTCATTTAAAATTCAATTCATACACTTTGGGGGTTTGATTTCTTGTTGGCAAACAATCTTGCAATCGGTAAGTGAATTAGATCTTCTTCGGCTTTTATTAAATATTTCTAAGTTCTTTCGTTTCTACACTCTTAAAAGCCAATTCTTCTTTATTCTTTCAAAAACTTTAGTTAACTTACGGTTTCTCCATTTATTTTTCTTTTTCAGTCTCATTCAAGAGTGTGATCTCTGATGGAAAAAGGGGGTTCTAGCAGAGAGGTGGGGATAAAGGCTCCCAAGTTTAAGCGATGTAAGGTGTCAGCCGTTAGGGACTTTCTGCCTGGATGCGGAAGGGGGACTACGTCAGATTTCAAGTTACATAGGTAGATCGTAGTCGATCAATTTAGTCAAGGCAAGTATAGGTTGTTCTTCGGTAAGTAGTGGAGTTATTTTGAATTAATGGAATGTGACTAATGGAATATAACGTTGAATATAGGTTCGGGCGATTATGAATACTTAGTACTCTAGGTGATAAGGTGTGTACTTCTACCCTATGATAACTTGATATAAAGCTAAGCTGTGTACATACACTGCACACACAAGTAGATCGGCAAAAGCCGAAATGCCGAAAAGCCAAAAGTTTGACTATGCCAGTCTTGCGAGTGCGTGAACACTCGTGAGATGGAAACCGATAGGTTTTCTAAGGCCCTATGAGCGATTCCATGGGCTTGGGCTGTGAATTGGCCAACCGAGCCAGAATAGGCTTAATAGGCTTGATGGGTTGTTGGGCCCATAATAGGCAAAAATTGATAATTGATGCTATGTGATGAAAAATCGTATGTGAGCATGACTATAAATGTGAATTGGGCCTAATGGGTCATATAAATGTGATTTGGGCCTAATGGGCCATATAAATGTGATTGGGCCTAGTGGGCCATATACAGGTATGTGAACTTGACTAGGCTTTGTAAGGGGTTTTGGGCCTAGTATATGATGACTACATAAAACTTAATTAATATCTTGCGACCGTGGACAAGTCATAGGGTTAAGGTGTGGCAACAGGTATATGCATGTCTAGGATTGGATTTGGGGAGAGCTTGGTACTTAAGCGATCTTAATGACTCACCTCCTCTTCTCTGGAATCCTACCTGGGGCATAGTATTTTTTCATCTTAGCTCATGGGATTTGTTAACGGGCTAAGGTAAGTGAAAATAGTAATAAAAGGAAAAATTACCGAAATGCCCCTAAGGGCGAAAATAACTGAAATACCCCTAGGTGTTGAATGTAAGTTTTATGGATGTGACATGCATATCTGCTGCATACATATGATATTCTGCTTTGGTTGCATAAGGGTTGGGTATTATGGAACAGAGGAAGTATATGAAGATGGCATGGTTGCTTGACAATCGTGGATCCACCGACGGCTTTTAAGCCCAATGTGTAAATGAAGGTAATTTCACGACCGGGCTACCATAGATGTGTATCGGTTGGGTGGGTCGATATTTATATCCCCACATGGTGTGTCGGGGGACGAAGCTGGTGTGTAGCTGATGGATTATTGGGATGGGATTGCAGTGTATTGCATTGCATGTATGATATTTGTTGTGATATTATTGCAATATGGGCTTCGGCCCAACCGAGGCTAATTTGGGCTAAGGCCTAGAGACCATCGTTATTGAATTGGGCTCTGGCCCAAAGTGTCTAATGATTACTTTATACTCATTGAGGGTTGTACACACTGAGTTTTCGAAACTCACCCCCCTCCTTCTAAACTTTTCAGGTGATCTTCAATAGGCGGTTCGACGGATGGAAGGACTCGGAGGTGGCCAACTAGCATAAAAAGTTTAGACTTAGTCTTTATGTAATTTTTAATATATTGACTTTAAATTATTTCTATTTGATTTGGGTTGTAACAAGGTCTTTCCTCTGGCTAATATTTCAAATTAGGATTATTATCATTTTTTTATGCTTTATATTTATTAGAAGTAGAACGTGGTTTCTTAAACCATAACTGTTTTTAAATTTTCTGCAACTAATTTTTTTTAAATGATGAGTTTTCATAAAATCATATGTTCTAAATAAAGTTTCCGCAATTGTAATTAAGGTTTTTTTTTTTATTTTAAGGAAGTGTTTCCAATAAAAACAAGGTTTTCACTAAAACACTTCAATGTGATGCGCCAGATTCGGCCATAACGTCTGGGCCGGGTTTGGGGTGTTACAAGATGAGTCGACGACAGTTATACGAGTAAATACGAGGTAAGTTTGTATAATTAGAATCAAGCTTTTCTATACTTGTGATTATTGAAAAGAATGTGTATATTTGAGATATTTGAAGTATGAATGTCTTATTGTTATATTGTATGTGTTACTGATCCCCATTTGAACTATTTGAATTCATTGGATACGAATGACATGTTACTGGAACTACCGTAATGGTCGAGTTCCTGCATTTTTTACGGACTCACCATAGCTCGGAAGAGCTTACTATTTCAGCTCATCGGAGCTTACCGATTCAGCTCGAAAGAGCTTACTGTTCAGCTCAATCAAACTTACCATTTTCAACTCAATAGAGCTTACTGTTTATCAGCTCATGAAAAGCTTACCGACCATGCCTTGAAAAAGCATGTATAATGATGAATTGACGGATTACTGACATTGTTCACTCAACTATCCTTTGAGGTTCTAATAGGTTCAAGGGGCCTAAATAATGTTATATTGGCAAGATACGGTTTATAAATGTTATTAAGTTATACATGATTTATGAATCTAAAATGATGAAGCCTTGTATTAATGGATGATTTCATGTATATTTTCAATGACTAACATTGGATGAATATGTGTGTTTAGGTGTTGTTTTATTGAATTGGTTGCAAAATTGTATTGCTTTGATTATGTATAAATGGTAAGTTTAATTATGAATTATATGAGCTTACTAAGCTATAAGCTTACTCTGTTTCTCATTCTATGTTTATAGAGGTTCATTAGCTCCCTCGTTTCGGACAAGTCGGAGTTGCACATCACACTATCCAATTTTCAATTGGTATTTTGAACTTGTGAATTTATGTAAATATGGCATGTATAGGCTAGTTTGATAGTAATAGTTATGTTTTGGTATCATGGTTTGAGAATGAATTTGTATATAAGTTAAGCCATGTGATTTGGCTTATTTTGGTATCATATTTGGATTGCATATATGTGCTTAATGATGGTATGTTTTGGTATTGTAATATTTGAATGAAATTATGCAAAAGAAATCTTGATATATAGATGTTATATGAATGAATTGTATATGTGGTTATATAAGTATTTGGATATGTAAATGGTAAGTTTGGATATGGCTTATAATGTGTATCGAATTGGTTAATTTGGTTGTCAATTGTGTTGCATAAATGTTGTCAAATATGAATGTAAATGCTGATGTTTTAGGGTGGCAAATTTGGCTTTTCAAATGGCTTATTTTTGTCCACACGGTCAGAGACACGAGCATGTGTCTTAGATGTGCACGATACATAGTCATGTTGCACGGTCGTTACGAATTAAGTCAGTATACCCTACAATTTTGACACGGCCGAGACACACAGGCGTGTCTATCGGTCGTGTGTGGTACACAGGCTAGACACATGTGCATGTGGTCGATCGTGTGACCCAAGTCAGTTTCGACCACGGCCAAGGCACACACGCGTGTCTCTGGTCGTGTGGGGCAAGTCAATATGTGTGCCCTATTTTCACAAGGTCTAAGACATGGGCGTTTGTACTAGCTGTGTGAGGCACACGACCTGTTCACATGGGCATGTGATAGTTGAAATGTTGAAAATTTTATAAGTTTCTGAAATTTTTAATAGGTTACAATTTAGTCACAAATGTATGACTAAAGCTTTGTATGTTTGCTTCAAGTGTTTATTGAATGTGAATGAATAATTTTTATTGAAATGAGATGAAATTGGATGCATGATTGTTCTAAATTGAGTTACAAGTCTGGTAATGCCTCTTAACCTATTCTGGCGACGGTTATGGGTTAGGGGTGTTACAGATACGACCGTTTGACCCTAAATTGGTGCTGACGTCATAGTCAGAGAGTTACACTACTGGAGGACACGGGCATGTCAAGAGCCGACAGGCGTGTGGCTTTGTATTAAAGAAATTTTCCTAAACTTTTCTAAAGTTCTCAGTTTAGTCCCTGGTGACCCCTAATGTATGTTTTGGGCCTCATAGGCTCATATGAGGGACAATATGCTTGTGTTTGAATGTTTTTGAAATTGGTTGAAATTTTATGGCCTGATTTTTCATGTATGTGTATGCTTAAGTTCGGTAATGCCTCGTACCCTTTCTCAGCGTCAGACAAGGGTAAAGGGTGTTACATTTAGTTGTATCAGAGCTACGATTTAGTTAATTCTTGGACTGCGTAGCATGTATTTGAGTCTAGTTATACACGCCATACATATATTATGAAAGTGTGACGACTCTTGATGATTTTAAAATGTGTTTTCATATAGCAAATGGATCCCGACAAAGCAGTGGCGGATAATGTATAAAGTAATGCACCTACTCCCACTGAAGGAGTAGTGCCATCCGATAGTAGACCTGAGACTGTTAGTAGAGGAAAACGCAGAGAAG
The DNA here is from genome assembly GCF_025698485.1 of Gossypium arboreum. Lineage (NCBI taxonomy): Eukaryota > Viridiplantae > Streptophyta > Magnoliopsida > Malvales > Malvaceae > Gossypium > Gossypium arboreum. The sequence continues at coordinate 72,790,212 of NC_069081.1, forward strand.
CCTTTCTCCACATGATGAATGCATGGTATACGGAGTTCGTTCGAACGAACCCGAACACTCAACCTCCCCCACCTCCCCCAAATCCTCAGCCTGCACCCATGATGCGTCAAGGTACAGATTTTATGAGATTTTCCAGAACACCAGTTGATAAAATTCGGAAGCATGGTGCTTAGGAATTTAAGGAAAATGCCAATGATGGCCCTAAAAAAGTAGAGTTCTGGTTAAGGAATTCGATACGGGTATTTGATGAATTATCCTGCACACCCGAGGAATGCTTAAAATGTGCCATATCCTTATTGAGAGGTGTGACACATCACTGGTAGAGAACGCTGATATCTATGGTACCTCTAGAGAGGGTTACTTGGGAATTTTTTCAAAAGGAATTTCGAAATAAGTACATTAGTGAGCGGTTTATTGATCAGAAGCGCAAGGAATTTCTGGATTTGAAACAGGGTCGTATGACAGTTAATGGGTACGAGAGAGAATTTTCCAGACACAGTAAATACGCTCAGTAGTGTGTATCGTCTGAAGCTAAAATATGTAGAAGATTTGAAGATGAACTTAATGAGGATATTAAGACGTTAGTGGGCATTCTTAAGTTGAACAAATTTGTAGTACTCGTCGAATAGGCTTGTAAAGTTGAGGAATTGATCAAAAAAAAAGCCGAGTCTGAGGCAAGAGATATAAGAAAGAGGCATATGAGTAAGTCATTGCCATCTCAATCTAAGAAATCTAGAGAGATGTACTCTTGTTCACATGTGTCAGCTGGACATTCATACAGGAATCGTAAAAAGTAGAATTTGGGTTTCAAATCTCAAGCAATATCCGTGGCAAGTGTGGGTAACGCTAAACCTTCCAAACCCTAGTGCCAGAAACATGGTAGATGTCATTTCGGCACCTGTAGGGTGAGTGAGCAATCTTGTTTCAAGTGTGGTTCTCAAGACCACTATATTAAAGACTACCTCGAGATGGTAGAGAAAGAAAGATTTTAGAATTCAAGGCTGAGTGGCACAGCTTCTAAGGGAAGACCCTCAAGAAATGCCGGGAATGGGTCTGGTAGTAAGAATGTGACATGAGATACAACAGTGAGGTCTAAAGCTAGAGCTCCGGCTAAAGCCTATGCTATAGTCGCACGTGAAGATGCGACTTTTCCTGATGTGATCACTGGTAATTTTTCTCTTTATGATACTAATGTTATTGTTTTGATAGACCCTGGCTCTACTCATTCGTATGTGTTTATGAAATTGGTATCTAGTATGAATATACCTGTTGAGTCTACCGAATTTATGATTAAGGTGTCAAATCCATTAGGAAAGCATGTAGGAGATGCCCTTTGATGATTAGAGGTCATTTCTTTCCGGTCGACTTGATGTTTTTGCCATTTGATGAATTTGATGTCATATTGGGTATGGATTGATTGACATTTCATGATGCTATAGTGAATTGTAAACAAAAAGTTAATGAATTGAAGTGTGATAATGGTGAAATTCTCTAGGTTGAAATAGACGAGTCGTCACCAATTGTAATTTCTTCGATGTCTGCTAAAAAACGCATGAGAAAAGGGTACAAAGCTTATTTGGCATACATATTGAATACAAAGGAATCCAAATTGAAAATTGAATCAGTACCAGTTGTCTGTGAGTATGCGGATGTATTTCCGGAGGAATTGCCAGGTTTGCCTCCAATTAGAGAATTCGAATTTGGTATCGATTTAATGCCAGGGACAGTACTTATTTCTATTGCTTCGTACAGGATGGCTCTGACTGAGCTAAAAGAATTGAAGTCACAGTTACAAGAATTGATCGATAAAGGTTTTGCGAGACCAATATTTTCACCGTGGGGCACTCCTGTACTATTTGTGAAAAAGAAGGATGGTTCCATGAGATTATGCATCGACTACCGACAACTCAATAAGGTGAAAATTAAAAATAAGTATCCTCTCCCAAGGATTGATGACTTGTTCGATCATTTGAAAGGAGCGACATGGTTCTCTAAGATAGATTTAAGATCCGGCTACTATCAATTAAGAGTTAAGGAGTTGGATGTGCCTAAGACTGCCTTTAGAATGAGGTATGGCCATTACGAGGTTCTTGTTATGCCATTTGGATTAACGAACACTCCTGCTATGTTTATGGATTTAATGAACCGAATCTTTCGGCCATATTTGGACAAGTTTGTTGTAGTATTCATTGATGATATCCTGATTTATTCTAGAGATGAGTCAGAGCATGCTGAGCACTTGAGAACTATTTTGTAAACCTTAAGGGATAAATAGTTGCATGCTAAGTTTAATAAAATTGAGTTTTGGCTTCGAGAGGTCAGATTCTTAGGCCATATTATTTTAGAAGATGGTATACGAGTTGATCCCACTAAGATTTCTGCTATTATCGAATGGGAACCGCCAAGAAATGTGACTAAAGTTAGGAGCTTTTTGGGTTTGGCTGGTTATTACAGATGGTTTGTGAAAGGATTCTCTATGATAGCCACTCCTATGACGAGATTACTTCAAAAAGATGTGAAGTTTGAATGGTCAGAAAAATGTTAGCAGAGTTTTGAGAAGTTGAAAATATTATTGACCGAGGCACCAATGTTAGTTCATCTAGAATCCGGGAAGGAATTTGTGATTTATAATGATGCGTCCTTGAGTGGACTAGGTTTTGTGTTTATGCAAGAAGGCAAGGCAGTAGGTTATGCTTCGAGGCAACTAAAGCCCCATAAGAAAAACTATCCGACGCATGACCTAGAATTGGCCACCATTGTATTTGCTTTGAAGATTTGGCGACATTACCTATTCGGGGAGAAATGCCATATCTATACAGACGATAAAAGTCTTATGTATCTAATGACCCAAAAGGACTTGAATTTGAGGCAACGAATATGGTTTGAATTGTTAAAAGACTATGAGCTTGTGATCGATTATCACTCTAGTAAGGCAAATGTGGTCACCGATGCCTTTAGTAGGAAGTCTTTATTTGCCTTGAGGTGAACACACGATTGACCTCATTCAATGATGGTGTAATTCTAGCAGAGTTGAGAGCCAAACTGACTTTTCTACAACAGATTTGTGATGCTCAGAAAACTGATAAAGAGTTACAAGCAAAGAAAGCTCAGTTCGAGTCAAACAATGAACCAGAATTTCAGAGAGACTCTGATGGTTGTTTGAGATTCCGTGGTAGAATTTTTGTACCAAAGAATACCGAGTTGATTCCGAGTATTTTGCATGAGCCTCATAACGGGTGTATGTCAGTTCACCCGGGTAGCACGAAAATGTACAATGATTTAAAGAAAATGTATTGGTGGAACGGTATGAAAAGAGATATATCTGAGTTTGTATCGAGGTGTATGATTTTTTAGCAAGTAAAAGCCGAACACCAGGTACCTTCAGGTTTACTTCAGCCTATTTTGGTTCTTCAATGGAAATGTAACCGAATTACTATGGATTTTGTGATAGGTTTGCCATTGACACCAAGAAAGAAATATGTCGTTTGGGTGGTAGTTGACAAGTTGACTAAATCGGCTCATCTTATACCGGTACGCATAGATTATTCACTTCATAAGCTGGCTGAATTGTATGCTTCTAAAATTGTAAGACTTCATGGAGTACCTTTGTCAATTATTTCTAATAGAGATCCGAGGTTCACATCACGATTTTGGAAAAAGTTGCAAGAGGTTTTGGGCGCGAAACTAAACTTTAGTACTGCTTTTCACCCACAGACCGATGGGCAATTCAATAGAGTAATTCAAACACTTGAAGATATGCTCAGATGTTGTGTTCTTGAGTTCCAAGGTAGTTGGGAAAATTTTCTACACTTGGTCGAATTTGCTTACAGCAATAGTTATCAATCGACCTTGAAGATGGCACCTTATGAGGGATTGTATGGACGTAAATGTCGTACACCTTTGTATTGGACTAAACTTAAGGAGAATATGATTCATGGAGATCATTTGGTTAAAGAAACCAAAGAAAATGTGAAGGTAATTCGTGATTGTTTGAAAGCGGCATCGGATAGGTAAAAGTCGTATGCGAGTTTGAAAAGAAAAGAAATTGAGTATCGAGTCAGGGATAAAGTATTCTTGAAAGTGTTTCCATTGAAAAAGGTTTTGAGATTTGGCAAAAAGGGCAAGTTGAGTCCTCGTTTTATAGGACCGTATGAGATTACCGAAAGGATAGGACCGGTAGCATATCGGTTGGCTTTGCCGCCTGAGTTGGAAAGGGTTCACGATGTATTTCATGTGTCTATGTTGTGTAGATATAGATCTGATCCTTCTCACGTAATTGCTCCGAAAGAGTCGAAATTCGACCGGATATGACTTATGGTAAAGAACCGGTTAAGATCTTGGCTTGAGAAGTCAAGCAATTGAGAAACAAAAGTATTGCCCTTGTGAAATCTCTATGGCAAAGACATGGGGTTGAAGAAGCTACATGGGAGCCAGAGAAGGCTATGAGAAAACAATACCCAAACCTTTTTACCGGTAAGATTTTCGGGGACGAAAATCCCTAAATAGGGGAGAGTTGTAACATCCCAAATTAGGGTCTAGTCAGAACAATGGTTTTGAGACCATGAATCTAAGATAGAAATAATGATTTTATGATTACTATGAGGTCCATCATATGTATGCATGTTTGTGTGAAAGTTTCATGAAGAAGTTCTAAGCATAAAATGCCTAATTGAACTTCAGGGACCAAATTAGATAAAATGCAAAACTTGTGTTCTAGAAGCTTTTAGTATGAAATTGCCTTAGATTATAAATTAGAAGGTCCTAATTAGCAATTTGACCAATTTTTTAAATTTTGGACAAAAATGGGCATGCATAGGAAAAATTTGGAAGAAAGACCCTAAGGGCATTTTGGTCATTTGGTAATTAAAAAAATAAAAAGGGAAAATGAAAGCAAAAATGTGCTCATCCTCTCCACGCTTGGCTGAAATTCTTAAGACACCATAGATAGGGTTTTGTTCAACTTTCAAGCTTGATTGTAAGTGCTCCCAAGCCCCGTTTTTAATGTTCTTTACATTTTTAAAGTCCTTGTAGCTTGATTTATCTATTTCCACCCTTATTTTAAAGTAGGGTTTATGTACGAAAATTTACCCATGTGTGACAAGGGCATGTGTCTTGGTCGTGTGTGACACGTGGTGATACGTGATATTCACGAAAAGTTTTAAAATTATATAATTAAGCGTTCTTGAAACTAGCTATTATCACAATGAAGGCAAGTGTACCTATCGAACAGTAGTATAGCTTTAGCAAGACCGGATTGTCAAACCCAAAGGAACCAAGAGCACTAGTAATTACTTTCCTTTTATTATCTAGCCTAAAAATTAAGGGATTTGTTTATCTAAATTTACTAAACTAAGTGTGCACAGAAAGAAATTAGGGAAAAGCTTTTGGGAAAATTTGATTGATTAAGACAATACCTAAGGAAAAATCCACCTAGACTTCACTTGTTATTTGACTCTGAATCAGACGATTTATTTATTTGACTTGATCCGTAGAAATCCCTAAGTTATATTATTATCTCTCTCGAGGCTAATAACGTCTAACCCTAGGTTTATTAATTGAAATCTCTTTCTAATTAACACTTAGGGTTGCATTAACTCGATCTATGGATCCCCTTATTAGGTTTCACCCTAATCTAGAAAAATCTTATCACCCTATCTCTAAGCGTGCAATCAACCCCACTTAATTATGAAAAATTTACTCTTAGACAGGGTCTATTCCTCCTCTGAATAAGAGCATTAACTTGAATCAATATCCTGGAATATTAAAACAAGAATTAAGAACACATAATTAAGAATAAGTCAAATATTTATCATACAATTTAGATAATAATAACAAGATCCGTCTTAGGTTTCATTCTCCTTAGGTATTTAGGAGGCTTATTTCATAATTATAGAATAAAACATCTCAGAAGAATAACGAATACAAAACAGAAAGAAAACCCAAAACCCCTGAATGGAAATTGAAGGGAGATCTTCAGTCTTGATGATGAATCCGACTTCTAAGATGGACCAATCGGCTTCCCTTGAGTAATTCCTTGCCTCCTACTCTACGTCCCCCTTCCTAAGTGCCTCCTCAGGTGTTCAAATAGGCTTTAGAATGCCTAAGAGCCCTCAAAATTGGCCTTTTCCGAATAGGGTTATACTTGGGCTCGGCAGGGACACGCCCGTGTGCGATTACTCTAGCCCATGGTCAAGGCTGTTGAATAGGCACGAGCGTGTAGTCTACCAGTGTAAGTCATGCTTTGATCTTGCCAAGAGGACACGGGGGTGTGACACGCCCGTTGTGAGGAAGTCCAGGCCGTGTTGATTTCCCATGTGGGTCCATTTTCTCCGTTTTCGGCCCGTTTCTTGTTCTTTTTATTCTCCTATGCTCACCTAAGTATAAAACATAAAATTAAAGAATTAGGAGCTTTGAATTCACCAAATCTAAAGAGAAACCATCCATAAATGTGCTAGCCATGGGATAAAAACATGTATAAATTATGGTTTATCAAATACCCCCACACTTAAGCATTTGCTTGTCCTCAAGCAAAATCCTCAACTCACAATCAAAATAAATTCTTCTCAATTTATAATCCCTATCAATAATTTATCAAAATAATCCATAAGTATTCATACATTGAAAATTCAACTAAAGGTAAATCAAAGTTTCAAACATTCCAAGTTGAGTATTTTATCACGAAAACATAGGTGTCTCCCCTTATCTATGTGATTACCTTTGATCAAAATATCACAGAGCTTAACATCCTCACTAAAGATTCACTCAAATCACTAAAGGTGTTTAAGGACATCAATTAAAGCACTCATTAGTCAATATGAAAAGCTATTGCCATAGGCTTGCTTGAAAATCAAATCTCCACCACTATAAATTGAGCTGATAAAAACATTCCAAGTTTCAAACATTCCAAGTTGAGTATTTTATCACGAAAACATAGGTGTCTCCCCTTATCTAAGTGATTACCTTTGATCAAAATATCACAGAGTTTAACATCCTCACTAAAGATTCACTCAAATCACTAAAGGTGTTTAAGGACATCAATTAAAGCACTCATTAGTCAATACGAAAAGCTATTGTCATAGGCTTGCTTGAAAATCAAATCTCCACCACTATAAATTGAGCTGATAAAAACATTCCAAGTTTCAAACATTCCAAGTTGAGTATTTTATCACGAAAACATAGGTGTCTCCCCTTATCTAAGTGATTACCTTTGATCAAAATATCACAGAGTTTAACATCCTCACTAAAGATTCACTCAAATCACTAAAGGTGTTTAAGGACATCAATTAAAGCACTCATTAGTCAATACAAAAAGCTATTTCCATAGGCTTGCTTGAAAATCAAATCTCCACCACTATAAATTGAGCTGATACATCAATCAAAAAGGTCTTTTAGAGGGTTGTAATGTGGCTTTGGTTAGGGGGTGAGGTCACAAGCTAAATGAAAATGTTAGAATCGAGATTGAATTGAAAAATTACCTAGCTAGAAAAAATAACCAGTCATCAGTTGAATACAAGTGAGCTTCTTCTCAGAATATGGAATTAACACTCAAGCTCAAAAATGACAAATTACTACTAATATGTGTTGAAGTATTTTTTTTTAAGAACAAGTCAAATACATAGAAGAGCAAAACATAGCTAAGCAATTAGTTCAAATCAAATATCGACAAAAATAGGGATCAAATTAGGGGATTTCAACAATAATGGGTTATTGGTTAATATTAGGGTAAATCAATTAATGGCTTGTTAGGCTCAAAGGGGTTCACTAAGGGTCAATTATGAAGGTAGGCTTTTTTGGAGTGAGTGGGTTAAACCTAAGTGCCTTTATCATCTTGACATATCAAATCAAATGGTGTGGTCTTGACATGCATAGTCAAGCAAGTTCTAGAATAACAAATCAATACTGACGCACTCATAATAAAAGTGAGCATGAAAGAAATAAAATATGCTCTAACGGCTCAAGATCTCACAAAAATTATGGCTTTTTTATGTTTAAACTTGTGAATTTCAACTCAAGATAATACCTAAAATTAGAGAAACAACCTAAAAGTTTATAATTCTTCAAAAATCAACTTATCATGCTTGATTCCCTAATGTCTTAAAGTTTAAACAATCAATGCATAAATGCCTATGTTTTAATTCAAGACATATCAATAAAAATCATAAATTAATTAAAATTCATTCTAATAGTAATATGAGTGATTCACATAAGAATAAGACAAAATTTAGGAATTTCTAATGATGATATGAAATACCCCCCCACACTTAAGATGTACATTGCCCTCAATGTACAAAGATAGATATATTGAAAAATATAGATAAATAATCATAAGATAGGGAGAGAAGTGAAACTTCCTGAATGATGAATGAACTCCTTGATTTGGAGTTATGGAGAATAATCAGCCAAGGCAATGCTGAGAGTGGAGGAGGACACTCCGATGGTGGTAGAGGTTCATTAGTCCATAATTCTTGCACCAAAAGAATATTATATCTGGTGGTAGCTACGGTCGTGGTCGAGCAGGACATGGCAGTCATGGAGAACCTTTGCCAGTGGAGTTTTTAGTTCCTATGTGATGATGACCTTTGGAGCTCTTTATAATTGTGATAGAATTAGGAACTTTTTACGAAATATAAGGAAGCATAATTACTCGTAATGAAATAGCCGAAACTATAAATTATTCAATAAAAATTATAAAAACTAAAATTAAAATAATAATAAAGGAAAATGAAATAAAAAGTACTTAAATAAGATAAATAAAGATAAAATTTTTTAAACATCATCATCGCCAGATGGTTCACGAGGTGCTGGTGGCGATGAGATGTGAAGGTGCTAACAAATCTGATGAAGTGTAGCATCAATGTGATCAAAACACTGAAAACACTACTGCCCAAATCGAGTAAGGCGCTCAGAGATGTCAGAGTATGAAGCCTCCGCATGAACTAGACGATGGATGGGTGGTGGCTGAGATGGTGGGTCCTTATGACGTGGAGGGACATCATCAGTAATGTCCTCTAGGTCCTCCTCCTCGGTGGACTGGATGATGTAGTACTGAGGAGGGCAGGTGCCACGTCATTTCTTGATCATCCTCATGTTTAGCATGTTCGAGATGCCCTGTAGGGACATCTAGCCGATGAGAGTGAGGGAGGATGATTGTGCCGTTGTGTTGAGGAGCCCGAAGTGTCGTGCCAATTGAGTCACATAGGGCCCGATAGAGATGACCCCCCTCCGATGTCACTCCATTTGATGGTGGATGGCGAGGGCGATGAAGTAGGTGAGGTCGAGGATGTGCCCGTTCGCCATGCTCCATAAGAAATAGGCGTCCTAGGTGGTGACAATGCCGGTGCTCTCTCGTTGTCCCATCAGAGTGTGAGCCAAGATGGCGTGTAGGTACCTTAAGGATGGAAGGAGAGTCGATGCCTTAGAGCGGCTAGGATCGTAGGTGGCTGAGGCAGGTTCGAGATCCTTCCAGCACTCTGAAGGAGAGTAGTGGATGTGGCAGTGGAGGGTGTCGAGTTCATTGTCGTCCATGAACTCCTCCGTGTACATCCCTAGTGTGATCCTGAACTTGGGTATGCTCAACTGGCGCACTAGACCACCAAGGCAGAACTGGACCGTTCCAGGATCGTCGAAGCTGGTCATGACGGTTTGAAGATGGAACGCCGAGTAGAGTTCCAATATGAACTCGAGATACGTCAGTTCTACGATATCAAAGAAGAGCCCCCACGGGTCAATAGTCAGGAGGGCTCAAACCGCATCAGCCAATTGAATCTGTTCAAGTGTGGCGCAGTCAATGCAGCGGCCCACACCTAGGGGGCGGGCCCGTAATGTATGAAATAGCTCCTCCTGGGGTCCCAAGGGGAACTCGAGGAAAGGGTGACAGATCTCAGCGGTAGGATCTGAGGATGACGCTACTCCTTTCCTCTTCTTCGAGGCGGGGATAGCGGTCTTCTTACCACGTGAGGATGACATTGTATATCTGCATTGAAAAGTAAAAGTTCAACCAATGTGTCCCAAGAATAGCATGGAAAAACAAAAAAAAATAGGAATATTTCATGAGACTCATGTACTAGATGAAGTAAACAAAACTAAAACAACTAAAGCAAATATATTAAGTTATTAAAATAGGACTATGAGAATAATGTTACGGGAATATCTAATGCATGAGTGCATGTGGGTAAGCATAAAATCCATGGAAACAAGAAAAAATGATGAATGTAGTATGAAAAATGGCAATATTCTTTAATGACAAGCATGAGTATTATTATTCTATTATGAATATTCACTTAAGATAGTCAAATGGATCAGAGAAATCATGAAATAGGAAAAATATTTAAAGAAAATAGAGTGAAAAAAGTAAACAAACGCAAAAGGGAGAAGTTTGGGTCATCGGAAACAGTGTTGTAAATGGCACACGGGCGTGGCAGGTAAGGCGTGTGGAGTTGCAGCGGCTAGGGTTAGAGATTTTTTGGGGGGATGATGAATAGTAAGGGGTTTATATAGATTTTGGGGCACACGGCCTAGGGTATGCCTGTGTGCCCTAATTTTTGCCCATGTGTTTCACGATTTTTAAATTTAGGCACGTCTGACATTCACCCCACGCCCGTGTTCATTGGGCATGTGGGTGTACACGGTCGTGTCACACAGCCATGTCTTGCTTTGTTCGCTTCTCCCATGCCCGTGTATGATAGCCCACGCCCGTGTTAGTTTGACAGTGTCGACCACGGGGGCTGGGCACTGGCGTGTCAAACGCCCATGCTAAATTGATAGGTTCATCCATGGTTTCAAAACACGGGCGTGTCGCACACCCGTGTTGGTTTGGCAGTTTCACCCACGGCCTTATCACATGGTCGTGGCGACTTATTACATCCCGTGTTGGGGAAAAAATTTTCCCTGTTTTCACATGGCCATATCACATGGCCGTTTGTCCTCCTGTGGTGTGTGCATGGCCTAAGGCACGCCCGTGTGCCTAGCCGTGTAGATGAGAAAACCCTGTGTTTCAAGACTCAGTTAGTAGGTTAGATGTGAAAAACTAGAATTTAAATAAATCATTACTGTTAGTGCTAGGGTTACCTTCTGAGAAGCGCTTATTTATAGTCTAAGCTTGACTTACCTCTCTGGTGTGTGATCATGGTGGCTCGAGGAGTTTACACTCCTCATCCCTGCTATCAACTTTATCAATATAAGGTTTAAGACGAGTACTGTTTACCTTAAAAGTTTTGAATTTGGGGTGAATTACCTCGACTGTACCATATAGGAAAATACTGAGTACCGTAAGAGGAATTTCTTCATTAGGTTCAAAATTCGTAATGCGAGGATCTGCTACATCAAGTAGTACTTTGTCTCCAACCCTAAGTTGATTTGGTGATGTATTGAGCTTGTCCTAGCTCAGTTTCAGTTTATCGGGTGTTCTCAATTTCTGTGTCCACCATTCATCTAGTTCCTCGATTTGTAGCCTTCGTTCTTCATAGATAGGTCCTTTTTTGTTGCTTGAACATGGCTCATGTAGGTTCTTCGAACTTATTTCCTGCAAAGTAGGTTGCGCCACATGGTCAGTTTTAGTAGAATGATTTATACAACCACCTTCAATTTTCGATGTGTTACTCGAATTACGAGCTTGAAGGGTGATTGTTTCGCCTCCCCACAAGTGTGAGTTCACCGTACAAAGATCAATTATTGTTCTAGCGGTTGCTAAAAAGGGCCTCCCTAAAATTAAAGGAACGTTACTATCCTCTTCTATGTCTAGAACAACAAAATCAACTGGCAATATAAAGTTGTCAATTTTAACGAGTACATCTTCAATAATCTCCCTAGGAAATCTGATTGTTTTATCGACTAATTGAATACTCATCCTAGTTTGTTTGGGTTTCCCAATACCTAGTTGTTTAAACATTTTGTAAGGCATGACATTTATACTAGCCCCTAAATCAGCCAAAGCATTATTAATATCTAGGCTACCAATTAAACAGGGAATCGTAAAACTCCATAGATCTTTTAGTTTGTTAGCCAGCTTATTCTGTAGTATGGCAGAGCAAACTACATTCAGCTCCACATGTGACGCCTCATCCAACTTCCGCTTATTTGTTAAAAGCTCTTTTAGGAATTTGACTGCGTTTGGCATCTGCGAAAGAGCCTCAATAAACGGTAAGTTATATGTAACTTATTTAATAATTTAAGGAATTTATCGAATTGTTCTTCTGTACAATCTTTCCTTGTCACGTTTGGGTATGGCACACTTGGTTTGTATTCTTTACTTACCAGTTTCTGGTCAATGTGGTCCACCTCACTCTTACCTTTACTTACCACTATTTCTTGCCTCGGTTCTAGTTCAGGTGTAACTAACCCATCCTCATCTTGAACGGTAATTGCATTGATTTGCTCCCTTGGGTTAAATTCAGTGTTACTCGACAGGCTACCTTGTGGTCCTTAAGATATCAATTTACCGAGCTGACCTATCTGAGTTTTGAGCCCTTAAATCGATGCTTATTGATTTTTAAGTGCTGTCTCGGTATTCTAAAAATGAGTTTCTGACACCGAGATGAATTTTGTTAGCATCTTCTCAAGGTTCAGCTTTTTCTCTTGTTGGTAGGGTGGTTGTTGGAAGCCTGGAGGTGATGGTGGTTGTTGGTTCCCTTGGCCTCCCCATGAGAAATTTAGGTGATTCCTCCAACCTGCATTGTATGTATTACTATAAGGATTATTTTGAGATCGAGGATTATTTTGAGATCGAGGATTATTACCCATGTAATTTAATTGCTCGTTCTCCATGTTGTGGCCATTGGGTGGGTATTCTGAATTGCTTGATCCACCTCCACTTGCTTCGCACTGTATTACTGGGTAAACCTGTGAAGAACCAAGAAAACCGTCAATTTTTTATTCAAAAGTTCTACTTGATTGGAGAGCATGGTGACTGAATCATCGTTAAAAATCTCAGCTGCATTCGTTGTCTTTGTCCTCATGACTTGCCACTGATAATTATTCAGTGACATCTTTTCTATAAATTCATAAGCATCCTCAGGTGTCATATTATTGATAGGTCCACCAGCGGTTGCGTCAATCATCTGTCGAGTCGAAGGATTCAAGCCATTATGGAACGTTTGAACCTGTAGCCAGGGTGGTAACCCATGGTAAGGGCACCTTCTCAACAGATCCTTGTATCTCTCCCATGCATCGTAGAGTGTTTCTAAATCCATCTGCACAAAAGAAGAGATATCATTACGTAATTTGGTTGTTTTAGCCAGCGAAAAATATTTTAATAAAAACTTTTCAGTCATTTGTTCCCATGTAGTGATTGACCCTCGTGGTAACGAGTTAAACCATTATTTAGCCTTATTCCTCAACAAAAAGAGAAACAACTGAAGGCGATTGGCATAATCAGAAACGCCATTGATTTTAAAAGTGTCGCAAAACTCTAAGAAATTTTCCAAGTGAGTGTTGGGATCCTCATCCTGCAAACCATCAAACTGAACAAACTGTTGGATCATTTGAATGGTGTTAGGTTTCAGTTCAAAATTATTTGCAGCAACAGCAAACCTAACTATGCTCGATTCAATTCCTGTTAAAGATGGTTTAGCATAATCATACATAGTACGCGGAGCAGGATTCTGATTAGCAGCAATCGCAGGAGGTAGCGGATTTTCTTGGTTTTTGGCCATCTTCTCAGTTGTGGTTGAAATATCGTCCTCTTGATCTTCATCTGTGTATCTTAAGCTTCACCTTATTTCTCTTTGGTTTTTGTGAACTATGCGATCGATCTCACTATCAAACAGCAATGGTCCTGACGGGTTTCTTCTGGTCATAAACTAGAAAAACCTTTTAGAAGAAAATAAATGAAGAATTAGAAAAGAAAATAAAATTTTAAATTGCAATAAAAGTAGAACGGCTAAAGTAATAAAAATTGAATGTTCCTAATATCCTAGTTCCCCAGAAACGGCGCCAAAAACTTGATACCTGATATTCGCGATAGGTTTTAAAAATTTATAATTAAGCATTCTTGAAACTAACTATTATCACGATGAAGGCAAGTGTACCTATCGAACAGTACTATAGCTTTAGCAAGATCGGATTGTCGAACTCAAAGGAAACAAAAGTACTAGTAATTACTTTCTTTTTATCATCTAGCCAAGAATTTAAGGGATTTTTTTATCTAAATTTACTAAACTAAGAGTGCACTGAGAGAAATTGGGGAAAAGCTTTTAGAAAAATTCGATTGATTAAGACAATACCTAAGGAAAAATCCACCTAGACTTCACTTGTTACTTGACTTTGAATCAGATGATTTATTCATTTGACTTGATCCGTAGAAATCCCTAAGTTATATTATTATCTCTCTCGAGACTAATAACGTCTAACCCTAGGTTGATTAATTGAAATCTCTTTCTAATTAACACCCAGTGTTGCATTAACTCGATCTATGGATCCCCTTATAAGGTTTCACCCTAATTCGGCAAAATCTTATCAACCTATCTCTAGGCATGCAATTAACTCTGCTTAATTATGACAAATTTACTCTTAGACAGGGTTCATTCCTCCTCTGAATAAGAGCATGAATCAATATCCTGGAATATTAAAACAAGAATTAAGAACACATAATTAAGAACAAGTCAAATATTTATCATACAATTCAGATAATAATAACAAGATCCGTCTTAGGTTTCATTCCCTTTAGGTATTTAGGGGGTCTAGGTCATAATTATAGAAAAAAACATCTCATAAGAATAAGGAATACAAAACATAAAGAAAACCCAAAACCCCTGAATAGAAATTGAAGAGAGATCTTCAGTCTTGATGATGAATCTGGCTTCTAAGATGGACCAATCGGCTTCCCTTGAGTAATTCCTTGCCTCCAACTCTGCGTCCCTTTTCCTAAGTGCCTCATCAGGTGTTTAAATAGGCTTTAGAATGCCTAAGAGCCTTCAAAATTGGCCTTTTCCAAATAGGGTTATACTTGGGCTCGGTAGGGACACGCCCGTGTGCGATTACTCCAACCCGTGGTCAAGGCTGTTGAATAGGCACGGGCATGTAGTCTACCCGTGTAAGTCATGCTTTGATCCTTCCAGACGGACACGACTATGTGACACGCCCGTGTGAGGAAGTCTAGGCCGTGTTGATTTCCCATGTGGGTCCATTTTCTCTGTTTTCGGCCCGTTTCTCGCTCTTTTTACTCTACTATGCTCACCTAAGTATAAAACATGAAATTAAAGAATTAGGAGCATCGAATTCACCAAATATAAGGAGAAACCATCCATAAATGAGCTAAGCATGGGATAAAAACAAGTATAAATTACGATTTATGACACGATGTAACACCCCTAACCTGTATCCGTCGCCAGACTAGGATTAAAGGCGTTACCGGACAAATCAAAACATTTTACAAACAATTCACATACATTATCCACAATCATAGTCAATCATAATCATAGTCAATCATAATCATAATGTCACTTATATAGGTCATCAAGACCTTAAACATACATTAGAAAGGGGTCGGGACTAAACCAAGCTCATACAATTTTTTTTTAAAATTTAAACATTTTTCAAAGTTGCACAGGTCACATGCCCGTGCAAATAGGTCGTGTGCCTCACACGGTATTAGACACACGGGACATGTATATTAAGCACCGAGCTTTCATAATTGATCATTAAACATCATAAAACACATTAATTCATCAAGGGCATCTTTCAAAATCATCAACAAATTCAAAAATCAAGATATGGGCTAGCTAGAACCCAAAGCAATGATTACAAAAACATAGAAATTATAAAAAACTGAACAAATAATCAAGCTTGGTAGTAGCCTAAATGTAACACCCCAAACCCGGCCTAGAAGTTAGGCCCAAATCTGGCGTGTCACATTGAAGTGTTTTTCAAAAACCAAGTTCTCATTGAAAACCTTCTTACTATTTAAAACCTTTGGCCATTTTAAAACTTGTGAAACGTTAATTCCCTTAAAACCTTACTTGCTGCAGAAGCTTAATTTTAAACAGTTGCGTAAATGTGATATTTTGAAAACCAATTGTTTTTTTGGAAAACCGTGTCCTACTTCTAATAGATATTAAGCATACTAAATAAATGAAATAGAAAAACATGTGCAGTTGTGTGGTCGTCTCCGAGTCCCTTTACGACACTGATCCACCTAACGCTGGGGATTACCTGCACAGTTAATAAATGGGGTGACTTTATGAAAACTCAGTGTGTAATCCCCTTGCTAGAGTAATACCAAGAAATGCATGCAGATCGAATCAATCGGGCCGAGCCTATTATAGTAACAAAGGCATACAAGAAGCGGTATGGGCCTGAGCCCTATTCAATAATAGTACTATTTGGGCCTAAGCCCTATGCAGTTACAGTGTGGGCCTATGCCCAAAACAGAATAATCACAATACAAGTATGCAACCCAACCCAATCCAACTAGCTCACCACCCGTACCAACCAACTCACCATGTGGGGATTAAATCAACCCACCCAGCCAGCTCACCAATATCGTAGCGTAGCTGCTAATAGTAATGCAGCAAAGCTGCTAATAGTAACGTAGCAAAGTTACTAGTATATATACGACTTTAAGCCTTCAGTAGCGGTATTATAATTTTCACAAAGCCATTGGTAGCTGTAATAAGTTCGGCACATAGCAATCAGTGACGGTAATATAATCGGCACACAGCTTTCAGTAAATATGATCGACATAGAGTCATCAATAAGTATGTTAGGCACATAGCCACAGGTAAATACGTTTGGCCCAAAGCCATGGTAAAGATGTCACAGAGCCATTTTTAGGCTGGCACAGAGCCATCATCAGATTAAGCGGCACTAAGCCGTCCATCGGTCCACAGTCGTCTCGTGCAACCCGTGCGACCTTAACAGATCCATACTGGATCCACAGTCATCTTATGCGACCCGTGCGATCCTATTAGAATAGTATTTCCTCCATATCAATGCCCCAACCCCATGCAATATGTCATGTACGTCATGCTCAATCATCACACGTGCATGCAGAATGGCCATGCTCAGTAACAGTCATTTAAACATATATTAAACGCACATCAGTTTTATAACCATAGTCAAGTCAATTAAAACGCAACCATACAATCACAGTTAAATCAGTCAAATTCATAGTCCAAGTCAGTTATTTATCGACAAGGGCAAAACAACCACTTTACTTTACAAGGGTAATTCAGTAATTGTACAAACTGAAGGTATTTTGGTAATTTTACAAGCAGAGGTCTTAATGACCCAACAGAAGGTCCACTGTCGCTTCGAGCGACTTAAGTAACCTAAACAGATATAACGGTACAGATGGGCCTAAGGCCCATTACTAGGCCCAAATGGGCCCACACGCTCGTGTGGCCCATTGGGCCCATACGGCCAATCTAGGCCTAACATGGCCAAGACTACCTAAGTCGTGTGCACGACATGACAAGTCTATCTACATCCCACTTAATAGTGAAGTTTACACAAGCGGGCCCACGGACCCATTAGGCCCATCGAAGCCCTTAATGGCCCATGCCATGCAAACGACATGACAGGCGCAACTACTTCCTACCTAATAGTTAGATTTACACAAGCAGGCCCATTGGGCCCATCGAGGTCCAGAATAGCCCCAGCACACGAGAATGCTCGTGGCTGCCTCTACAGTCTATCACCCATGATTTGTGGGCTCGGTTTGCCACATGAGCGACCCACACTCGTGAGGCCTCAAATGTTGAAGTTTCAGCTTTTTGGCTTTTTCTGACTTCCAACAAAGAAGGGCATGAATAAACACCTGTTTATGAGAAAGCGCCGAAGTCCACGATTGCAAACCTTGGCACATCTTGCATTCAGTCTTAATCCCTTTTTCTCCCTCCAACTCATCTGGTTCGCTCTTTTTAAAGTTATCTTCTTGCCAATTCTCATGTTAGCTTCCCGATGTAGGATTACTGTCAACTATTAAGACAAGAAAATTCCTTATTTTTTTATGACCACTTCAACCACAGAGTTCCAGTCCAACTCCACCTCCTACACAGTTCAAATAGCAAAATAACTACCCCATTGCGCATCCCAAGACTTGAACCTTAGACCTCACAGTTACCCAACATGCCACCTTGCCACTCCACCACAGGCTCTTTTTGTGTCATATTTTATCCTCAATTAATTATAAGTGTAATAGCCTGATTTAGGGCCAAAACAAAATAGTGCTTTCGAAACCACGAATCCGAGGTTGAAAATTTTATGACTGGGTGTTTAATTTGATGTTTAGGACTAAATTGAAATAGGTGAAAAATGTATGTTCTAGTTCATAAAGTACATGATTGAAATGGGGGTTTTAAGTGGAGGTCCTTAAATGGAAATTATACCATTATACTTTATATGGAAAAAATGGGCATGAATAGGACAAAATTTTAAAGAAAGGCCTTAAGGGTATTTTTGTCATTTGGTAATTAAAAGAAATAAAATGGGAAAAATAAGACAATTTTGTCCATCCATCTTCTTCCTTGGCCGAAACTTGCATGTTCACCATTGCTAGGGTCTTTTTCCAAGCTTTCAAGCTCAATAGTAAGTGCATTCAAGCTCCGTTTTTAATGTTCTTTACATTTTTGAAATCCTCGTAGCTCGGTCTACCTATTTCTATCATTATTTCGAGTTAGGGTTTATGTTTAAAAATTTACCCATGAATGATATGCATGTATTTTGATGTTTGATGGTAGAATATCAATGTTTGAAGTTAGGAGAACGATCTTTTCTAGGCGATTTTTAGCGAAAACGAGCAAAACTGCATAATCGGTAAAAATACCTAATATTCATAAGTACATGTTAGAGTGAGAATTTGATGTTGTCATAGAAGAGAAAAACGTTCAGCATGTCATAAAACATAAGAATAAGGGCTGAAATTAAATTTCCGAGCCTAGGGACAAAATCATAATTTTGTAGAAGTTAGGGGGCAAAAACGTAATTTTTCCATAATGTGATTTTTGGGTTGAAATAGATCGTATGAGTGTTAAATGAGCTAAATGTGTTGCTATAGAACAAGAAAGGCGTGGAACCGACCTCGAACAGGGGAAGGAAAAGATTTTGGACTAAATTGCAAAATTTCTATATTTTGCACCGAGGTAAGTTTGTATGTAAATAATACATTATCTTTATTTACGTTTTTATATTTCAGCATATTTTTTATATTGTAGCTGATTTTGAATTATAATCGACTATTGGAAGAATGGAAATAAGTATTAGAAAGTGAAATACTTCCTGGTTGAACCTTCGGAATCGAAAGATATAGATGGTATGTAGCTAGGTCACATGTATGGTGCTAACTGCACATCATGTGTACAAGAGAGCTACGAGATACTATGTGGTAGCTAGGTCACATGTGTGATACGGGATGTATACCATGTAGACAAGAGAGCTACGGGATAAATGTAGCTAGGTCGCATGCGTGGTTCCAGGTGAAAGACACCATGTAGACAAGAGAGCTACGAGATAAAGTGGCTAGGTCACATGGGTGGTACTAAGTGTTCATGTTCAGAGCTGAACTATTTGATGGGTGGAACTACGTGCTAAAACCACCAAGCATCGGGGACTCGATCCGAAGTGTTCAACGGGAAAATCGACTAAATGAAATTATGTATGACCTTGTAATGATAAGTGTAAGAATATACATGTGTAACATATGAGTAATAAGCTCGATATTTAATTGGAGGTTGGAAAAATTGTTAAGGATAAGCAATGAATGCAACCAAAGTGTGAAAGATCAAAATTGATAATAAAACTGTTTGGACAGTCGCAGTGATGTGAATTTGAAAAATAACCAAAAATAGTAAAAATTTAATTAGAGGCTGAATGAGATATGAAATTAAAGCTTAATGAGTCTATTTTTATGTAAAAGATACAGGGAAAGTAAAGGAATTTTATATTTTGAGATATTTATATTTTTGTGAGACTTGTCCAGAATGACTATGTGATCCCCTGTTTTGACTTTGAAAAATCATTAAAACTTGTACAAAAATAATTAAGAAATATAGTTTATATTCCTAGATTCCTTATTGAGTATAGTTTTAAATGAAACAAATTTCATGGCTATTTGACGTTTTTACAGGGATAAAATCAATTCATAGTGAATAGAGGTTAGATCAGTCGAGCTGTATAATAGGGGAAACTTTAACTAATAAACTGTACTAATTGGCTGGACCAAAACTTCTAGAAAACTTTTAGTAAGAAGTAATATGAGTCTAGTGTCAGGAAAATTTTACGGATTTGAATTTCGAGTTTCGTAAATCGATTTATGATTTATTCAATGAACATGACGCAGGAGGGACAACTTGATCAAATTGGAGTAAATAGTGAAATTAAAATAGATATAATTGAGTTATTTTGTAAACATATTAGATTCTGATTTATTATTTATATACTTACTTACTAAGTCTGTAAGCTTACTTTTTTCTCTCTTTTGTCTTATAGTGTCATCCATTAGCACGGGAGTTAGAGATCGTTGAAGATCGCCGCACTATCAATACTTTTGGTATTTGAACTAAACATTTTGAATTGTGGCATGTATAGTAGGCTTAGTTATTTTGTTACGTGTCATAATTGCCTAGGTTTAAAATATTGGTTACAGTATTTGACCGATTATTTTGTATAAAGCCATTGAAGTTGGCTAATATTGTTAAAAGCATATGTTATAATGATTCATGATCTAATTGGATGTCATATTTTTGTCTCAGTTTTATTTAATGGTATATGTTATGTTCTGGTAATACCTCGTACCCTGTTTCGGTGTTGAATGCAGGTAAGGGTCATTACATTTAGTGGTATCAGAGCTATGGTTTAGTCGGTTATCAGGCTAATATATGTGTGTAAAAGTCTAGCTATACATGCGATAAATATACTGTGATAGTGTGGTGACTCTTGATCATTCTAAACTGTGTTTTGTTTTAATATAGTAATGGATCCCGAAGGAACTACGGCTGATGATGCTGCTAGTAATGCGTCGGCTCCCGGACCAGGGACCACGCCTGTAGAAAGTAGACCTGAGACAGGGAGATGAGGCTCGGGATGCCTTTCTCCAAATGATGAACAATTGGTATACTGAGTTTATTCGAGTAAACCCAAATGCTCAACCTCCTTCACCCCCTCCCATACCTCAGACGGTTCCTGTAGCTGCTCAAGGCATAGATTTGGTAAGAATGAACAAGTCTCCGGTCGACAAGATCCGAAAACAAGGGGCCGAAGAGTTTAGAGCAAAAATCGATGATGATCCTGAGAAAGCAGAGTTCTGGCTTGAAAATTCTACCCGTGTATTTGATGAGCTCTCATGTACACCCGAGGAATGCTTAAAGTGTGCTGTATCACTTTTGAGAGATTCAGCCTACCATTGGTGGAAGACTTTGGCAGCAGTGGTGCCAAAAGAAAGGGTTACTTGGGATTTCTTCTAGGAAGAATTCAGAAAGAAATACATAAGTTAGCGATTTATTGATCAAAAACGGAAAGAGTTCCTTGAATTGAAGCAAGGCAAGATGTCTATGGCAGAGTATGAACGCGAATTTGTAAGACTCAGCAAGAATGCCCAGGAATGTGTGTCCACCGAGGCTATTATGTGCAAAAGGTTTGAGGATGGGCTTAATGAGGACATTAAAGTGCTTGTGGGAATTCTGGAGCTGAAAGAATTTGTAGTATTGGTTGACCGAGCTCTTAAAGCCGAAGAATTGAACAAAGAAAGAAGAAAAGCTGCTATTGAGGCCCGAGATGCCAGAAAGAGGCTGATAAGCAAGTCATTTCAATCCCAATCGAAGAGGTCCAAAGAGACAAACCCTCGAACGACAGTTTCAGCTAGGGATTCACACAGAGATCGTGGTAAGGCATATTCGAGGTCTAAAGCTCAAGCTACTTCAGTGGCAAGTGTGGGTAATGTGCGGTCTAGAAATCCCAAATGTCAGCAATGTGGCAGGCAACATTTTGGTGAATGTTGGAGAAACAAGTGAGCTTGTTTCAGGTGTGGTTCTCACGAGAATTTTATCAGAGACTGTCCGGAGAAAGTTAAAGAAGAAAAATTTCAAAGTGCTAGACAGAGTACTACTGCTAGAAGAGGTAGACCACCGAGAAATACTGGAAGTGGAGCTAGCAGTAAAACTGTGATAAAAGATTCAGCGACGAGATCAGAAGCTAGAGCGCCTGCTAGAGCTTATACCATACGTGCCCGAGAGGATGCATCATCTCCCAATGTGATTACTGGTACATTTTTTCTCTATGATACTATTGTTATTGCATTGATTGATCCCGGGTCTACTCATTCTTATATTTGTGTGAATTTAGTATCTAATAAGAAGTTTCCTGTTGAGTTTACTGAGTTTGCGATTAAAGTGTCGAACCCCTTAGGCCAATATGTGCTAGTTGATAAGGTTTGCAAGAATTTCCCATTAATGATTCAAGGTCACTGTTTTTCGACTAATTTGATGCTGTTACCATTTGATGAGTTTGACGTTATCTTGGGAATAGACTGGTTGACATTGTATGATGCCAAGGTAAATTGTAAATAGAAAACACTAGAGTTAAAATGTGAAAATGGTAAAATTCTGTGGGTTGAAACAGATGAATCAAATAAATTGCCTATGGTGATTTCGCACATGTCTGCATAGAAATACATAAGTAAAGCGTGTGAACCTTATCTTGCCTATGTAATGAATACTAAGATGACTGAATTGAAGCTTGAATCAGTGCTGATAGTCTCACAAATCCCTTGTCTGTTAACTCTTGCAACTGAGCCTTCAATTCTTTTAATTCACTCGGAGCCATTCTATATGGAGTAATCGAGATCGGTGCAGTCCCCGGTAACAAATAAATGGCAAACTCTATCTCTCTGTTCAGAAGAAAAATGGCTCAATGAGGCTTTGCATTGATTACCGTCAGCTCAATAAGGTGACTATAAAGAACAAGTACCCGTTACAGAGGATTGACGATTTATTCGATCAGTTGAAGGGGCAACAGTGTTTTCAAAGATGAATTTGAGGTCCGGTTACTACCAATTGAGAGTTAAGGAGTCAGATATGCCGAAAACCAACTTTAGGATAAGGTATGGACATTATGAGTTCCTTGTGATGCCTTTCGGCTTAACTAATGCTCCAACTATATTCATGGACTTGATGAACTGAATCTTTCGACCATCTTTGGACAAGTTTGTGGTAGTGTTCATAGATGACATCCTAATCTATTCTCGGGATGAGTCTGAGCACGCCGAACACTTGAGAACCATATTGCAGAACTTGAGAGAAAAGAAACTGTTTGCTAAGTTTAAAAAAAGTGAGTTTTGGCTTCGTGAAGTCAGATTTTGGGACATATAGTCTCAGGTGATGGTATTCGGGTGGATCCGAGCAAAATTTCCGCGATTGTTGATTGGAAACCTCCAAAGAATGTATCCGAGGTTAGAAGCTTTTTAGGCTTGGCCGGGTATTATAGCCGTTTTGTCGAGGGATTTTCGATGATTGCCTCTCCTATGACTAAGTTGCTGCAAAAGAATGTTAAGTTTGAATGGAATGATAAATGTCAGCAGAGTTTTGAAAAGCTGAAAACACGATTGACTGAAGCACCGATTTTAGTACAACCTAAGCCAGGGAAGGAGTTCGTAATTTATAGTGATGCATCATTGACAGGCCTTGGATGTGTGCTGATGCAAGAGGGTAAAGTGGTAGCTTATGCCTCGAGATAGTTAAAACGGCATGAGAAGAACTATCCTACAAATGATTTGGAATTGGTCGCTATTGTCTTTGCCTTGAAGATCTGGCGTCATTATTTGTATGGTGAAAAATGCCGAATTTTTACTGATCATAAAAGTTTGAAGTATTTGATGAATCAAAAGGATTTGAATCTGCGACAGCAGAGATGGCTTGAATTATTGAAAGGTTATGAGCTAGTGATTGATTATCATCTGGGGAAAGCGAATGTAGTTGCCGACGCCTTGAGCAGGAAATCTCTTTTTACTTTGAGAGCCATGAATACAAGGTTAGCATTGTCTGATGATGGGTCAATTTTGGCAGAGACGACGGCTAAACCGTTATTTTTCCAACTAATTTGTGATGCTCAAAAGAATGATAGTGAGTTGCGAACCAAGAGAACTCAGTGCGAATCGGGTTACGACTCAGATTTTTGAGTTGGACCAGATGACTGTTTGATGTTTTGAGACAGGATATGTGTACCGAAAAATGATGAATTGATTCAGAAAATATTACATGAGGCGCACAATGGTTGTTTGTCGGTTCACCCTGGTAGCACAAAAATGTATAATGATTTAAAGAAGTTATATTGGTGGCCAGGCATGAAAAGGGGCATTTCTGAATTTGTAACCAAGTGTTTGATCTGTCAACAAGTAAAAGCTGAGCATCAAGTGCCTTTAGGATTACTCCAACCGGTGATGGTACTTGAGTGGAAATGGGATAGGATTACCATGGATTTTGTAACCGGTTTGCATTTGACTCCTGAAAAGAAGGATGCTGTCTGGGTAGTGGTTGATAGGTTAACAAAGTCGGATCATTTTATACCGGTACATACCGATTACTCACTTGATAAATTAGCTGAATTATATATTGCTGAAATCGTGAGGTTGCACGGGGTACCTATGTCTATAATATCAGATAGAGATCTGAGGTTTACCTTGAGATTCTGGAAAATGTTACAAGAAGCTTTGGGTACAAAATTGAATTTTAGTACCGCGTTTCATTCACAAATAGATGGTCAGTCAGAAAGAGTAATCCAGGTACTCGAAGATATGCTTAGATGCTGTGTTTTAGAATTTGAAGGCAGTTGGGAGAAATATCTACCTTTGGTTGAATTTGCCTACAATAATAGTTTTCAGTCGAGTATACAGATGGCACCATACGAAGCCTTGTATGGTCACAAGTGTCGAAATCCTTTATATTGGACCGAACTTAGTGAGAAACAGATTCACAGAGTTGATTTAGTTAAAGAAACCAAAGAGAAAGTAAAAGTAATTCGTGATTGCTTGAAAGCTGCTTCAGATCGACAAAAGTCATATGCAGATTTAAAAAGAAAAGAGATTGAATTTTAGGTGGGTGATAAAGTGTTCTTGAAGGTGTCACCATGGAAAAAGATTCTGAGATTTGGCTGAAAAGGCAAGTTGAGTCAGCGTTTATTGGGCCGTACGAGATTATTGAAAGGATTGGACCAGTGGCATATCGATTGGTTTTACCAGCAGAGTTAGAAAGAATTCATAATGTGTTTCATGTATCAATGTTGCGACGTTATCATTCTGATCCTTCACATGTGATTTCTCCAACAGAAATTGAGATTCGGTCGGACTTGACCTATGATGAGGAACCGATTAAGATTTTGGCTCGAGAAGTGAAATAGTTGAGAAAGAAAAGCATAGCTTTAGTGAAAGTGATATGGCAAAGACATGGAGTAGAAGAAGCTACGTGGGAACCGGAGGAAGCAATGAGAAAACAGTACCCAAACCTCTTTACTGGTAAGATTTTCAAGGATGAAAATCCCTAAAGGGGGGAGAGTTGTAACAGCCCAATTTAGGGCCAAAACAGAACAGTGGTTTCGAAACCACGAATCCGAGGTTGAAAATTTTATGACTGGGTGTTTAATTTGATGTTTAGGACTAAATTAAAATAGGTGAAAAATGTGTGTTCTAGTTTATAAAGTACTTGATTGAAATGGAGGTTTTAAGTAGGGGTCCTTAAATGGAAATTAGACCATTATACTTTATATAGACAAAAATGGGCATGAATAGGACAAAATTTTAAAGAAAGGCCTTAAGGGTATTTTTGTCATTTGGTAATTAAAAGAAATAAAATGGGAAAAATAAGCCAAAATTTTGTCCATCCATCTTCTTCCTTGGCCGAAACTTGTATGTTCACCATAGCTAGGGTCTTTTTCCAAGCTTTCAAGCTCATTAGTAAGTGCATTCAAGCTCCGTTTTTAATGTTCTTTACATTTTTGAAATCCTCGTAGCTCGGTCTACCTATTTCTATCATTATTTCGAGTTAGGGTTTATGTTTAAAAATTTACCCATGAATGATATGCATGTATTTTGATGTTTGATGGTAGAATATCAATGTTTGAAGTTAGGAGAACGATCTTTTCTAAGCGATTTTTAGCGAAAATGAGCAAAACTACATAATCGGTAAAAATACCAAATGTTCATAAGTACATGTTAGAGTGAGAATTTGATGTTTTCATAGAAGATAAAAATGTTCAGCATGTCATAAATCATAAAAATAAGGGCTGAAATTAAATTTTCGAGCCTAAGGACAAAATCATAATTTTGTAAAAGTTAGGGGGCAAAAACATAATTTTTCCATAATGTGATTTTTGGATTGAAATAGATAGTATGAGTGTTAAATGAGCTAAATGTGTTGCTATAGATAAGAAAGACGTGGAATCGACCTCGAACGGGGGAAGGAAAAGATTTTGGACTAAATTGCAAAATTTTCATATTTTGCACCAAGGTAAGTTTGTATGTAAATAATACATTATCTTTATTTACGTTTTTATATTTCAGCATATTTTATATATTGTAGCTGATTTTGAATCATAATCGACTATTGGAAGAATGGAAATAAGTATTAGAAAGTGAAATACTTCCTGGTTGAACCTTCGGAATCGAAAGATATAGATGGTATGTAGCTAGGTCACATGTATGGTGCTAAGTGTACATCATGTGTACAAGAGAGCTACGAGAACTATGTGGTAGCTAGGTCACATGTGTGATACGGGATGTATACCATGTAGACAAGAGAGCTACGAGGATAAATGTAGCTAGGTAGGATGTGTGGTTCCAGGTGAAGGACACCATGTAGACAAAAGAGCTACGAGATAATGTGGCTAGGTCACATGGGTTGTACTAAGTGTTCATGTTCAGAGCCGAACTATTTGATGGGTGGAACTACGTGCTGAAACCACCAAGCATCGGGGACTCGATCCGAAGTGTTCAACGGGAAAATCGACTAAATGAAATTATGTATGACCTTGTAATGATAAGTGTAAGAATATACATTGTAACGTATGGGTAATAAGCTCGATATGTGATTGGAGGTTGGAAAATTGTTAAGGATAAGCAATGAATGCAACCAAAGTGTGAAAGATCAAAATTGATAATAAAACTGTTTGGATAGTCGCAGTGATGTGAATTTGAAACATAACCAAAAATAGTAGAAATTTAATTAGAGGCTGAATAAGAGATGAAATTAAATCTTAATGAGTCTATTTTCATGTAAAAGATACAGGGCAAGTAAAGGAATCTTATATTTTGAGATATTTATATTTTTGTGAGACTTGTTCAGAATGACTACGTGATCTCCTGTTCTGACTTTGAAAAATCATTAAACATTGTACAAAAATAATTAAGAAATATAGTTTATATTCCTAAATTCCTTATTGAGTCTAATTTTAAATGAAACAAATTTCATGGCTATTTGACTTTTGTATAGGGATAAAATCAATTCGTAGTGAATAGAGGTCAGATCAGTCAAGCTGTATAACAGGGAAAACTTTAACTAATAAACTGTACTAATTGGCTGGACCAAAAATTGTAGAAAAATTTTAGTAAGAAGTAATATGAGTCTAGTTTCAGGAAAATTTTATGGATTTGAATTTTGAGTTTTGTAACTTGAGTTATGATTTATTCAGTGAACATGACGCAGGAGGGACAGCTTGATCAAATTGGTGTAAATAGTGAAATTAAAAATAGATATAATTGAGTTATTTTGTAAACATATTAGATTCCTTATTTATTATTTATATACTTACTTACTAAGCTGTAAGCTTACTTTCTTTTCTCTCTTCCCTGTCTTATAACAGGGAAACCTCTCACACCTAACCAAACATCTAACCACAAAAGCAAACATATATTTACCACAGATGCATACAATTTCTATATTCAAACATCACATCCAACAAAACACACCTGACTTAACAGGAACTATGCAATCCCGAACCCGATGCTTTTTAGACCTGCGTCTGAGACACGCTCCTGACTTCCTCCAGCATTCACCCGGATGTCACCTTTTACAACGCTCGCAAGCTGAAAAGTTCAGGAACATCTTAACACGTTTCACAAAACGAGGCTCCTGCCTCAGAGGACTGTGATTCCTCTTCCTGATGCACTCCAAGCGCCTAGCCTGAAGTGTTTTACCATACGCCTTAACTCTTGCCTCAAACATTTCTTCCAGCACTTCCCTTACCAACCAGGTCAGTGCCTCCGTACCAAGCTCCGAGTTATTGTTACCTGAAGTTGGCGGACTTACCTTGACTACAGTTTCTTGAACCATCTCATGTTCCGAGGAGACAGGCAACTCCTTGTGACCTTACTTGCCTTCAGAATCCATCACAGTACTGTTGCTAACTTAAAAAAAATCTGATTTTTAGAACATACACTGAATAAATACAAAATCTAACCTTAAGTACAGTCTAACAGAAAACTTACGGATTCGGTGCCGGAGGCTCAGTAACAATACTTTTAGGAAAATATTCAGAAAAACATTTCAAATACTTGAAATCTTTTCACACCTTTTTGAAACAATTCTTTCGGGGATCCAATTTTAAAACTCATTCCACAGCTGAGTTTTGCAACCTGGCTCTTATACCACTAAAAGTAACACCCTAAACCCGGCCTAAAAGTTAGGCCCGAATTTGGGGTGTCACATTGAAGTGTTTTTCGAAAACCATGTTCTCATTGAAAACCTTCTTACTATTTAAAAACTCTGGCCATTTTAAAACTTGTGAAACATTAATTCCCTTAAAACCTTACTTGCTGTGGAAGCTTAATTTTAAACAGTTGCAGAAACGTGATATTTTGAAAACCAATTGTTGTTTTGGAAAACCGCGTCCTACTTCTAACAGATATTAAGCATACTAAATAAACGAAATAGAAAAACATGTGCAGTTGTGTGGTCGTCTCCGAGTCCCTTTGCGACACCGATCCACCTAACACTAGGGATTACCTGCACAGTTAATAAACGGGGTGAGTTTATGAAAACTCAGTGTGTAATCCCCTTACTAGAGTAATGATCAAGAAATGCATGTAATTGAGAATCGATGCAGGTGGAGCCTATTACAAGAATAATGCATACAAGAATCGCTCAGGCCTAAGCCCTATTCAATAATAGTACAGTCTGGGCCTAAGCCTTAAGCAATGACAATGTGGGTCTATGCCCAAAACAGAATAATCACAATACAGGTACGCAACCCAACCCAATCTAACCAGCTCAGCACCCGTACCAACCAACTCATCATGTGGGGATTAAATCAACCCACCCACCCAGCTCACCAATATTGCAGCGTAGCTGCTAATAGTAATGTAACAAAGCTGCTAATAGTAACGCAACAAAGCTGCTAGTATATATATGGCTTTAAGCCTTCAGTAGCGTTATTATAATTGGTAGAAAGCCATCGGTAGCTGTAATAAGTTCGGCACATAGCCATTAGCGATGATAATATAATCGACACAGAGTCATCAATAAGTATGTTAGGCACATAGCCACAGGTAAATACGTTTGGCACAAAGCCATGGTCAAGATGGCACAGAGCCATTTTTAGGCTGGCACAGAGCCATAATCAGATTAAGCGGCACTAAGCCGTCCATCAGTCTACAGTAGTCTCGTGCGACCTTAACAGATCCATACTAGATCCACAGTCGTCTCATGTGACCCGTGCAATCCTATCAGAACAGTACTTCCTCCATATCAATGTCCCAACCCCATGCAATATGTCGTGTATGTCATGCTCAATCATCACACGTGTATGCAGAATGGCCATGCTCAGTAACAGTCATTTAAACATATATTAAACGCATATCAGTTTTACAATCACAGTCAAGTCAGTTAAAACATAGCCATACAATCACAGTCAAATCAGTCAAATTCATAGTCCAAGTCAGTCATTTACCGACAAGGGCAAAACAATCATTTTACCTTATAGGGGTAATTTGGTAATTTTACAAATCGGGGGTATTTTGGTAATTTTACAAACTGGGGTCTTAATGACCCAACAGAAGGTCCACCGTCGCCTCGAGCGACTTAAGTAACCTAAACAGATATAATGATGCAGATGGACCTAAAGCCCATTACTCGGCCCAAGTGGGCTCACATGCTCGTGTGGCCCATTTAGCCCAATTTTAGGTACGGCTATGTAACCTACATAGCCCCGTCCAATAATTATCAAAAGTTTCAAATTCAATCCGTGTAGGGCCCACGAGCCTATTGGGCCAACGCGGCCCATCTAGGCCCAACATGGCCCAGAACTACCTAAGTCGTGTGCGCGACATGACAAGTCTATCTACATCCCACTTAACAGTGAAGTTTACACAAGCGGGCCCTCGAGGTCTATTGGGCCCATTTGGCCCTTCGAGGCCCAGAATAGCCCCAACACACGAGAATGCTCATGGCGGCCACTACAGTCTATCGCCCATGATTTGTGCCCTCAGTTTACCACACGAGCGATCGCACGCTCGTAAGGGCTCAAATGCCGAAGTTTCAGCTTTTCGGCTTTTTTCGACTTCCAACAAAGAAGGGCGTGAATACACACCTGTTTATGAGAAAGTGCCGAAGTTCACGATTGCCAACTTTAGCACATCCTGTGTGACAGCCCTAAATTGACCCTAGTCGGAAAGTGGTTTCGGGACCACTAAACCGAGTCATAAAAATAATTAATTGTTATATTCTATGCTTACTATATGTGTGCATGCATATGTGGAAGTTTCATTCTCTAATTTTACCAATTTTGTGAGAAATTATTAAATAGGGATCAATGTGAAACATGGTGAAATATGATAGGCTAATTTTAAATGGCTTATTAGTGCATGTTAACACAAAGGTGGAGTTGCATGTCAAATAACCCATTTCTTAAGGTTAGTGGCGGCCATGACATGATGATGGGCAAAGAAAACATGTCCTAGACATGTTGGCCTAGTGCATTATGGAAGGAAATAAAGAAATGAAAAAAAAAGAAGGAAAATGATGAAGAAAAATATGTGTATGGATACTCTTGTGCCGTGACAAAACAAAGAAAAAAAAAAGGGAAGAAAATTGGTTGTTCATCCTTCCTCATTTTTGTTACAATTGCCATGACTTGAAAAGATGAAGGAATAGGGGAAATCTCCCTAAAGCAAATCGGCATTCTTCTTTAGCTAGCAAGAGGGTCATGAAAACAAAGCTTGGAACTTAAGCTCTTCTTGGCGAATGTAAAGAGGAAGAGGGAGAAAGACTTTCGGTCATGGAAGGAGAAGAAAGGTTAGTAAAAGTGTTAGATTTGTTTTGAAATTCAAGCTTGTTTTAGGTTAATCATCTTGCTTCTTACTTAACCCAAGCCAAAAGAATCTTGAAATCTTGATGGAGGTATGGTACATTCGTTTATGGTTAATGGGAGAATAATTTGATTTTAGCCTTTAAACCTTGAGGAAGAAATTTTGTTGCAAGAAGTTGAGCTTATTGATAGTATAAATTTCTAATGCACCTAAGGTAATAGCCGAACATGTAGTGGTTTAATGCCTTGAACAAGTGTCGTTTAGATGTTCTAAGATTGTCTAAATTAGATGTTTAATCATCTAAGGGTTCGCATGGTGCATTCTTGAGAAGAGTTTGATTTGAAATCATGAGATCTTGTTGACTTGTGTTTAAGTTGTAATCGGCCATGGGCTATGGGTGTTTGCTAATCCGGTTTTGTTGCATAGGTGTTAAATACCTGTATTGGGAATTTGATGAATAAGTAGCAATAAATTAAGATGAGATTGAGTAAATTTTAGCTTAGTTGTGTTAAGTATTCGCAATAATCATAATAATGTATATGAATGCCGTATGTTTGTGTTTGATGGAGAGGTGAATTGTTTGATTTAGCTCCGAGCAAAGGGGACTAAATCGGACAAAGGAAAGGAGAAAGCAAACGAGTTTAATTGGAACCGTTCTACCCTACATAATGTAAGTCATTAAGCATATATTTGGTGTTGATGTAAATGACCATAATATATACGCAATTGTGTTTAAATGAGTTGATGTGTAAATGAAAATGTATGTGTATGGAATGATGCCATTGTTGAATGTATAAAGGCAGCAAAATGCATAAGGTATTGGTCTCGGCACTAAGTGTGCGGGTATAAATGGACACGGTGACAAGATTGGCACTAAGTGTGCGGGTTTAAATTGTACAGCACTAAGTGTGCGAGTTTGATTATATAGCACTAAGTGTGCGAGCTGAAAATTATATAGCACTAAGTGTGCGAGCTGAAAATATATAGCACTAAGTGTGCGGATTCACTATATGCTCTTGCATTACAATTGGCACCGAGTGTGCGACATTATCGAGTTAATCCGGACAGCGGATCGGGTAAGTACCTTGAGCTCATGACGAATAGGCAATACGTTCATGCTCGGGGTTGAGCTTGGTAAGCTTTAAATCTATGTGATGATTGCAATTGTATGATTGTGGTGTGAATGAGTTGGTGTGTAAAATGCCTCAAATATCTTATTGTATAGAATATGAAATGTGGATGTATGACTTGGTATGAGATTGAACCGAAAGGTCCGAGGAATTATGGTATACTTTCGATATGGATGAAGTACCTAGCCTCGTTTATTGTTTGATGTTGTGAAAATTTTATTAATGGATGGTTGATGAATGCTTATGACTTCTGAGTTATAAACTCACTCGGTGTTTTCTTGTCACCCATTTTAGGTCTCTTGGACTCGTATTGTTGCGTGCTCGGAACCGTCGTTGAAGTCATCACACCGGCTGGAAATCTTTTGGTATTGTCTTCGTAGTTGAACTAGGAGAACATTTGGCATGTATAGGCTATTATGTTTTGTTGAATTGTGGGTTGTAAACTTTAAGCCATGTGAAAATGGCCTATGTGGTCGTTGAGTGGGATGCTAGAACCTATAGCCACGAGTCTTAGAAACTTTAATTTTGATAAGGTGGCCATAATTTGTGTCATGTATGATGGATGATTAGTAAGGCCAAGGAAAGATTCATGAAATTGGCATAGTCTACTGCAGTAACTGTTGCGGACAGCAGCAGTGATATGAGATTGAAAAATCACTAAAAATAGTAGAAGTAGAATTAAATAGTGAATAAATTATGAAATTGAACCTTGATGAATCTATTTTCATATGGACGAAATGAAACGACCATATGAGCAGTATACTGAGAGATATTAAAGTTCTCGTGAAATAGGGCCAGAACAGTTTCTGGATCCCCTGTCTCGACTTTGAAAATTTACCATAAAGTATCCAGAAGGAATTAGAAGTTGTGCCTTATATGTGCAGATTCCCCTTTGAGTCTAGTTTCATTAGAAACAAACTACATGAGCATTGAAGCCCTGTACGAGAATATATCCAGGTCGTAATGCGCGAAGGTCAGTGTAGTCGACCCCTGTAACATGGGCGACTTTAACTAATAAACTGTACCAATTGGCCTGACCAAAAATTCTAGAAATAAATCCAGGGATGGATATATGAGTCTAGTTTCAGGGAAAATTTACGGAACTGATTTTCGAGTTCTGGAACTCGAGATATGATTTCTAAGGTGACAGTGACGCAGTTAGCTAGCCTGCCTGGAATGTAAATCAATTATTTCAAAGAGAGAAATAAGGAAGTAAGCCGGTAACACCACGTGGTCAAATCCGGTGACGGTCACGGGTTTGGGGTGTTACATTTTATTGGTATCAGAGCTATGGTTTAGTCGGTTCTAGGACTACCATAGCGCGTGTGAGTCTAGCTATACATGCCCAAAATGTTAGTGCTTAGAAATGTGATGACTTCTGACGGTTGAAGTTTTTGTTTTGATTTGCAAATGGAACCCGGGGTAGAGAGACCCTTGGCGGATGACGTTGAAAGTGTAGCGGCTGTTCTGCGCAAGGGACACCGCTGTTGAGCCTCAATCATCCGCGAATAATCAAGCTGAAGGGCGAAACAAGCCTTCTTCACCATGATGAATGAGTGGGTCGCGCAATATGCCCGAACCAATCCTATTGTCCAACCATTCTCGAATTTAAATACTCCACCCAAGAGCCCGTAATGCCTCCGATTCATCGATCCTGTGAGGCTGAGTAAACCACTGTGGACTTGATTAGGAAGCGTGGGGCGAGGAGTTCAAGGCCATAGTTCTTGATGATGCCGAAAAGGCCGAAGTTTTGGCTCGATAACACCATTAGAGTGTTAGATGAACTGTCATGCACACCCGATGAATGTCTTAAGTGTGCTATATCCTTGTTATGAGACTCGACTTACTATTGGTGGAGGACTTTAATATCCATAGTCCCAAATGAATGAGTTACTTAGGATTTCTTTCAATCTGAATTTGAAGAAATACATTAGTCAACAGTTCATCGATCGAAGCGTAAGGAATTCTTGGAACTTAAGCAAGGCGGATGATCAGATCTAAATCTGAACATGAGTTCGTAAGACTTAGTCGATATGCTCGGAGTGTGTGGTGATGAGGTTGCTATGCGCAAGAGATTAGAAGAAGGCTGAATTTGAAGCTAGAGATTTTCGTAAAAGATCGACGGGTAAAGCTCCATTCTCGGCTGTAAAGAGGTTCAGGGAGGACACTAATAAGTTGAGGGCGACTGCGGGAATTTCCATCAGAGCCCGACCATTGACGGACTCCCGAGCTACTTCGGTAGCTAGTGTGGGCAATAATCGTCAAGAGAAACCTGAATGCCCCCAATGTGGAAGACGACACCTAGGTGAATGTTGGGGTAAGTCATTAATAGGGCTCATTATGGATGCGGTTCGAAGGACCACTTCATTAGAGATTGCACGGAGCTAGATGAGAAGAATAAGATGCAAGGTGCAAGACCTAGTGAAACGACGGCTAGAGGTAGGCCCCCGAGAATTTCTGGAGGTAGGGGTGGTAATCAGAGAGGAGCCTCTGATACGGTACTGTTCGATCCGAGACCCGTGCTCCTACTAGAGCATATGCCATCCGCAAGACGAGAGGTGGCATCCTCCCCGACGTTATCACCGGTACTTTTACTCTCTTTGATACTAGTCCGATTGCATTGATTGACCCCGGCTCTACTCATTCATATGTATGTGAAACCTTAGCATCCAAAGAAGACTCACTGTTGAGTCTACTGAGTTCGTAATTCGGGTGTCAAACCCTTTGGGTCAATACGTACTCGTTGATAAAGTGTGCAAGAGATGCCCCCTAATAATTCGAGAATCCTGTTTTTCGGCCGATCTGATGCTTCTACCATTTGATGAATTCGATGTTATTCTTGGTATGAATTGGTGACCGTACATGATGCATGGTGGACCGCAAAAGGAAAACCATTGATTGGAGGAGTGCAAATAATGAGGTAGTCCGAGTCGAGTCTCATTGATTTAAAAGGAGTGCCGCGATAATATCTTCTATGACCGCCGGAGATATGTGAAAAGGGTGTGAAACATACCTTGCGTATGTGTTTGAAAGTAAAGAGACGGAAAGGAAACTCGAATCGGTACCGGTGGTTTGTGAGTATTCGATGTTTTTCCGAGGAGTTACCGGATTGCCACCGGTTCGAGAAGTGGATTCGGCATCGGTTGTACCGGTACTACGCCGGTCTCAATAGCCCGTGTCGTATGGCATTAACGGAATTAAAGGAATTGAAGGTTCAATTGCAAGAATTGATGAGTAGAGGTTTCGCTCGACCGAGTTTTTCTCCATGGGCGCTTTGTATTGTTTGTGAAAAGAAGGACGGAGCCATGAGGTTGTGCATCGACTATCGTCAACTCAATAAAGTGATGATAAAGAATAAATATCCATTGCCACGAATTGACGATTTGTTTGATCAATTAAAGGAGCCTCGGTGTTTTCAAAGATATATTTGGGGTCGGGTACATCGGTTGAGGTCCGAGAATCGGACATACCCAAAACCGCTTTTAGAACGAGGTACGGTCACTAAGAATTCTTGGTGATGCCGTTTGGGCTTACTAATGCCCCTGCGGTATTTATGGATTTAATGAATAGAATTTTCAGGCCATACTTGGATCGGTTCGTAGTTGTATTTATCGATGACATTTTGGTCTATTCGAGAGATGAAACCGAACATGCTGAGCACCTGAGGCTAGTGTTGCAAATTTTACGAGATAAGCAGTTATACGCAAAGTTCAGTAAATGTGAATTTTGGTTGAAAGAGGTTAGCTTTTTGGGGCACGTGGTGTCCGCATCGGGTGTCAGGGTGGACCCGAACAAAATTTCGGCCATAGTCGATTGGAAACCTTTAACGGAATGTTACCGAAGTTAGGAGCTTTTTGGGGCTTGCCGATTATTACCGACGATTTGTAAAAGGTTTTTCGATGATAGTTGCACCGATGACTGAAACTACTCCAAAAAGATGTTAAGTTCGAATGGACGGAGAAATGTCGAAAAGTTTCAATCAACTAAAACTTATTTGACCGAAGCCCCAATTCTAGTGCAACCGAATCGGGCAAAGAGTTTGTCATTTATAGTGACGCATCCCTACTTGGGTTGGGTTGCGTATTGATGCAAGAAGGGCGAGTTGTGACCTATCGTCGAGACAATTAAAGCCACATGAGAAAAATTATCCGACCCATGATCTCGAATTGGTCGCCATCGTACTACTTTAAAGATATGGCGACATTACTTATTTGGTGAGAAGTGCCATATGTATTCGGATCACAAAAGTCTAAAATATTTGATGACCCAAAGAGACTTAAATCTGCGACAAAGACGTTGGCTTGAGTGTTAAAGGATTATGAGCTGGTCATTGACTATCACCGGAAAGGCTAATGTGGTTGCGGACGCCTTAAGTCGTAAATCACTATTTGCTTTATGAACGATGAATGTACACTTATGCATTCTACCCGACAATGTGTTAGTAGTGGAATTGAAAGCCAAACCATTATTGATACGTCAAATTCGTGAAGCTCGAAAAGTCGACGATGAGTTGGTTGCAAAGCGGGTGAGTGTGTTACGAACAAGGACTCGAATTTCAAATCGATGATGACGATTGTTTGAAGTTCAAAAGTCGTCATGTGTTCCAAAGAATTGAAACTTATTTCGATAATTCGAACAAAGCCCATTGTAGCCAAATGGCAATCCACCCGGGAGTACGAAGATGTACAATGATTTGAAACGTCGGTTTTGGTGGCATGGTATGAAGCGAGACATCTCGACTTTGTTTTGAGATGTTTAATATGTCAACAAGTGAAAGCGGAGCATCAAGTGCCTTGAGATTACTTGACCGATCACGATACCCAAATGGAAATGGGATCGAGTAACAATAGACTTTGTGTGCGGGTTACCATTGACTCGAATAAGAAAGACTCGATGCGGGTCATTGTTGATAGATGACCAAGTCCGCTCATTTTATTCTGTCCGCACGGATTTTTCGCTTGATAAATTGGCGAATTATCGTCTCCCAAATTGTTCGATTGCATGGGGTACCTATTTCTATCGTGTAGGATAGAGACCCAAGATTTACATCGCGATTTTGGAAGAAATAGCAAGAGGCTTTGGGTACCAAGCTGCATTTTAGCACTTTTCACCCCAAACCGATGGTCAATCCGAGCGGGTAATTCAAATACTCGAGGATATGTTGAGATGTTGCATCCTTGAGTTTAGTGGTTCATGGGAACGGTATTTACCTTTGGTTGAATTCGCACAACAATAGCTTTCAATCAAGTATTAAGATGGCGCCTTACGAGGCTTTATACGATCGTAAATGTCGTATCCCATTATTCGGGTGAACTTAGTGAAGGAAAAATCTTGAGGTTGATTTGGTTAAGGATGCCGAGCAAAAGTTCGAGTAATTCGTGAAAGTTTGAAAGTCGCCGGATCGCCAAAAGTCGATGCGGATTTGAAAAGAAAAGACATTGAATATCGGGTTGGAGACAAGGTATTTCTCAAAGTCTCACCACGGAAGAAGGTGCTTAGATTTGGCCGTAAGGGCAAATTGAGTCCGAGGTTCATCGGTCCGTATGAAATATCTGAACGAGTTGGGCCGATGGCGTCGATTAATTTTACCCCGAGCTCGAAAGGATCCACAACGTTTTCCATGTCTTGATGCTTGACGATA
Source organism: Gossypium arboreum (assembly GCF_025698485.1). Classification (NCBI taxonomy): domain Eukaryota; kingdom Viridiplantae; phylum Streptophyta; class Magnoliopsida; order Malvales; family Malvaceae; genus Gossypium; species Gossypium arboreum. Next base: position 72,828,202 of record NC_069081.1, read on the forward strand.
TAGGTCGACCGACACACGTAATTACTCCATCCGAGGTCGAGGTTCACCTAATTTGAGTTATGAAGAAGAGCGGTTCGCATTACGATGTGCGAAGTAAAAGAGTTGCTAATAAGAAAATCCCATTAGTGAAGGTGTTGTGGCATAAACACGGAATTGAAGGAGCCACTTGGGAACTTGAGGACTCTAAGAAAGAGCGATACCGAGCCTATTTACGGTAAGATTTTGGACGAAAATTTCTTAAGTGGGGAGAGTTGTGACCCTAAATTGACCCTAGTCGGAAAGTGGTTTGGGACCACTAAACCGAGTCATAAAAATAATTAATTGTTATATTCTATGCTTACTATATGTGTGCATGCATATGTGGAAGTTTCATTCTCTAATTTTACCAATTTTGTGAGAAATTATTAAATAGGGATCAATGTGAAACATGGTGAAATATGATAGGCTAATTTTCAATGGCTTATTAGTGCATGTTAACACAAAGGTGGAGTTGCATGTCAAATAACCCATTTCTTAAGGTTAGTGGCCGGCCATGACATGATGATGGGCAAAGAAAACATGTCCTAGACATGTTGGCCTAGTGCATTATGGAAGGGAAATAAAGAAATGAAAAAAAAAAAGAAGGAAAATGATGAAGAAAAATGTGTGTATGGATACTCTTGTCGTGACAAAACAAAGAAAAAAAAAAGGGAAGAAAATTGGTTGTTCATCCTTCCTCATTTTTGTTACAATTGCCATGACTTGAAAAGATGAAGGAATAGGGGAAATCTCCCTAAAGCAAATCGGCATTCTTCTTTAGCTAGCAAGAGGGTCATGAAAACAAAGCTTGGAACTTAAGCTCTTCTTGGCGAATGTAAAGAGGAAGAGGGAGAAAGACTTTCGGTCATGGAAGGAGAAGAAAGGTTAGTAAAAGTGTTAGATTTGTTTTGAAATTCAAGCTTGTTTTAGGTTAATCATCTTGCTTCTTACTTAACCCAAGCCAAAAGAATCTTGAAATCTTGATGGAGGTATGGTACATTCGTTTATGGTTAATGGGAGAATAATTTGATTTTAGCCTTTAAACCTTGAGGAAGAAATTGTTGTTGCAAGAAGTTGAGCTTATTGATAGTATAAATTTCTAATGCACCTAAGGTAATAGCCGAACATGTAGTGGTTTAATGCCTTGAACAAGTGTCGTTTAGATGTTCTAAGATTGTCTAAATTAGATGTTTAATCATCTAAGGGTTCGGCATGGTGCATTCTTGAGAAGAGTTTGATTTGAAATCATGAGATCTTGTTGACTTGTGTTTAAGTTGTAATCGGCCATGGGCTATGGGTGTTTGCTAATCCGGTTTTGTTGCATAGGTGTTAAATACCTGTATTGGGAATTTGATGAATAAGTAGCAATAAATTAAGATGAGATTGAGTAAATTTTAGCTTAGTTGTGTTAAGTATTCGCAATAATCATAATAATGTATATGAATGCCGTATGTTTGTGTTTGATGGAGAGGTGAATTGTTTGATTTAGCTCGAGCAAAGGGGACTAAATCGGACAAAGGAAAGGAGAAAGCAAACGAGTAGCGAATTGGAACCGTTCTACCCTACATAATGTAAGTCATTAAGCATATATTTGGTGTTGATGTAAATGACCATAATATATACGCAATTGTGTTTAAATGAGTTGATGTGTAAATGAAAATGTATGTGTATGGAATGATGCCATTGTTGAATGTATAAAGGCAGCAAAATGCATAAGGTATTGGTCTCGGCACTAAGTGTGCGGGTATAAATGGACACGGTGACAAGATTGGCACTAAGTGTGCGGGTTTAAATTGTACAGCACTAAGTGTGCGAGTTTGATTATATAGCACTAAGTGTGCGAGCTGAAAATTATATAGCACTAAGTGTGCGAGCTGAAAATATATAGCACTAAGTGTGCGGATTCACTATATGCTCTTGCATTACAATTGGCACTGAGTGTGCGACATTATCGAGTTAATCCCGGACAGCGGATCGGGTAAGTACCTTGAGCTCATGACGAATAGGCAATACGTTCATGCTCGGGGTTGAGCTTGGTAAGCTTTAAATCTATGTGATGATTGCAATTGTATGATTGTGGTGTGAATGAGTTGGTGTGTAAAATGCCTCAAATATCTTATTGTATAGAATATGAAATGTGGATGTATGACTTGGTATGAGATTGAACCGAAAGGTCCGAGGAATTATGGTATACTTTCGATATGGATGAAGTACCTAGCCTCGTTTATTGTTTGATGTTGTGAAAATTTTATTAATGGATGGTTGATGAATGCTTATGACTTACTGAGTTATAAACTCACTCGGTGTTTTCTTGTCACCCATTTTAGGTCTCTTGGACTCGTATTGTTGCGTGCTCGGAACCGTCGTTGAAGTCATCACACCGCTGGAAATCTTTTGGTATTGTCTTCGTAGTTGAACTAGGAGAACATTTGGCATGTATAGGCTATTATGTTTTGTTGAATTGTGGGTTGTAAACTTTAAGCCATGTGAAAATGGCCTATGTGGTCGTTGAGTGGGATGCTAGAACCTATAGCCACGAGTCTTAGAAACTTTAATTTTGATAAGGTGGCCATAATTTGTGTCATGTATGATGGATGATTAGTAAGGCCAAGGAAAGATTCATGAAATTGGCATAGTCTCACTGCAGTAACTGTTGCAGACAGCAGCAGTGATATGAGATTGAAAATCACTAAAAATAGTAGAAGTAGAATTAAATAGTGAATAAATTATGAAATTGAACCTTGATGAATCTATTTTCATATGGATGAAACGAAACGACCATATGAGCAGTATACTGAGAGATATTAAAGTTCTCGTGAAATAGGGCCAGAACAGTTTCTGGATCCCTGTCTCGACTTTGAAAATTTACCATAAATTATCCAGAAGGAATTAGAAGTTGTGCCTTATATGTGCAGATTCCCTTTGAGTCTAGTTTCATTAGAAACAAACTACATGAGCATTGAAGCCCTGTACGAGAATATATCCAGGTCGTAATGCGCAAAGGTCAGTGTAGTCGACCCCTGTAACATGGGCGACTTTAACTAATAAACTGTACCAATTGGCCTGACCAAAAATTCTAGAAATAAATCCAGGGATGGATATATGAGTCTAGTTTCAGGGAAAATTTACGGAACTGATTTTCGAGTTCTGGAACTCGAGATATGATTTCTAAGGTGACAGTGATGCAGTTAGCTAGCCTGCCTGGAACAGAAATCAATTATTTCAAAGAGAGAAATAAGGGAAGTAAGCCCGGTAACACCACGTGGTCAAATCCGGTGACGGTCACGGGTTTGGGGTGTTACATCCTGCATTCAGTCTTAATCCCTTTTCCCCCTCCAACTCATCTGGCTCGCTCTATTTAAAGCCAACTTCTTGCCAATTCTCATGTTAGCTTCTCGATGTGGGATTACTGTCAACCATTAGAAAAATTCCTTATTTTTTTTATGACCACTTCAACCACAGAATTCCAGTCCAACTCCACCTCCTACACAGCTCAAATAGTAAAATAAATACCCCATTGCGCATCCCAAGACTTGAACCTTAGACCTCACAGTTACACAACACGCCACCTTGCCACTCCACCACAGACTCTTTCTGTGTCATATTTTATCCTCAATTAATTATAAGGCATATCTGTTAACGTCCAGATTCCTTTAAAAGAAAAACCAAAATAAATTGCAAGAGCCAAGACTTGAACCTAAGCTCCATTGCAACCTTAATGATGCCACAACCACTAGACAACATGCTTTCTTGTGTCATTTATTTACCACAATAATTTAAAAGGCCTTCATTCAAGCACCCAGGGTTTTATTCACTTAAAACCAAAATTTTTGCTAAAGCCCAGGTTTGAACCCAAGATTTCTGCAACACTTCTCAGGGCCATAAACCACCAAAGCAGACATTTAATTGTGTCATTTCCTTGCACAATTAAATGCTTATATACAACCTCCTTACGGACCCACACTCAAGGCCCAATACTTCTAGGCCCAAATTTAGGGTGTTACACGAACTCTAAAAGCTCTCCCTTGGTTTCTTTTCTTTTAATTTCAGTTGACATTCAACAAAGATGAACATGTTTTCACCTTTTGGTTTTATTTTTGGTTTTGTTGTAATATATAATATTTATTTAATAACTAAATTAACCTGGATTAATAACATTAAAATTCCACTATCCCATGTACATCTATGTCTATTCATGAATTCAATGGTCCATCTACAACATAAGGACCTCACATTTAGAAAGACACAACAATTCGGCACTTAATCAAATAGAATGTCGCATTTTTTGCGATTAAGTCCTTTTTCAAAATTAAGCACACAAATGATAAAATTTTCACACGAAACTTTCACATATGCTTAAACACATACTGTAAGCACATAAAATAATATTTAAATATTTTTTGACTCAAATTTGTGGTCCAAAAACCACTATTCCGACTAGGGTCTAAACTGGACTATTACAGTTTGATAGTTATTTGGCATTTGTATGTATTGGCAAAATAAATGACAAAATGCATGAATATAAAAACATCTATCTATGGTATTCTTTATGTACAAAACAACACACCCCTAAACCTAAGGGATGCATTATCCTCAATGCATGAACAATGAAATATGTCAAAATGCAAAACAACAACTAGTAATTAGAAAAAAATGTCATGAGAACTAAATACGAACGCATGACACATATAATTATTACCGGTACTTTCACTCTCTTTGATACTGATGTGATTGCTTTGTTTGACCCTGGTTCTACTCATTCATATGTATGTGAGACTTTAGCATCCAGTAAGACTCTACCTGTTGAGTCTACTGAGTTCGTAATTCGAGTGTCAAATCCCTTGGGTCGATATGTATTAGTCGACAAAGTGTGCAGGAAATGTCCCCTGATAATCTGAGGTTCCTATTTTCCGGCCGATTTGATGCTTTTATCGTTCAATGAATTTGATGTTATTCTTGGTATGGATTGGTTGACCGTTCATGATGCTGTTGTGAATTGCTATTGATTTGAGATGTGCAAATGATGAGATAATCTGAGTTGAGTCTATTGATATGAAAGGGTTACCAGCAATTATATCCTTGATGTTGGCGAAAATGAAAGAAAGAAAAACAAAAGCTTGGAAAGAATTGATGTTACTCTATTTGGGTTGGGTGGATTTCTTGGCAGCACGTTTGTAGCGCTACTGCCTTTCTACTTCACCAGCATCAACTTGAACAGATTTTACAATATCTCTCTTGTAGCATTTCCATTTTAGCTGGTTAATAGGCACATATTCTTCATCATCAGTGTCTTACTTTATGAGATCATCAATCAATTGATGAATTACACGTTCTTATTCTGTCATAGATGCAATGATCGGTGTAGTGGTCATTCTGTAGGTGTAATATCTTGAGTCACATCATCATCATCATTCTCAGACTCAACATGGACAGATTCAATTCTCTTCGCTTCTCCTTCTTTTTTTGTGGTCTTCTTCTCTGCAGTGGTTTCTTCGTCATCGTCTTGATCATCATCATCTGACTCAAACAATAATTCCTTAGGAAAAATAGGGAATGGAGGCATGGGTCGGGTAAAGTTCTTCTGAAGAGATTTCTTTATGGCCTTATCTCTTCATCAAACATGCCCCCAAAATAGAGCCATTTCCTCTTGAGCTTGGCCAAAATTAATGGTCAGCCTTTTTTGGTGTTTCTTTAGTATTTAGAATTGTTGCTGCAACATCTCAAGCATGTTAATCACTTTTTGCTCAAAGTTACTATGAGATGTTGATGGAGCAATATCAGTGTTCAGAGGTGGTGATGATGTGGATTTGGATGTGGATCCCAAATGCCTTAGTATTTCCTCCCCAGAAAATCGTAGGGCGAGTTGCTTTGTAATGGTTCCTTTGCTGGGGATTGTGTCTTTATTCATTTGATTAGGAACCTTCACTCGCTGACAAAGTGCTATAATGAAGGACGAAAAATTTAAAGTATCGGCACTCTTCTGAGAGCAGTGGTGGACTTTTCTAGCAATAATGCTTCCAACATTGATCTTTTTGCCCGTCATAATCGAGCGCAATAATAATAGGCATTCTTTTAAAACAGTAGAGTTATGAGTAGAAGGGATGAGACGAGTTTTAAGGAAATGATACCAGGCTCTGCAGTGAGGCTTCAATGATACACAGTTAATGGTATAACAATAATTTATAGAAACCATCCACTTCATCCCCTCAATACATAAATCTGTCAATACTTGTTGGAGTCCTTTAATGGTCATAGTCTTTACAAATTGGGCATGTTCATCAGGGCTATCAGATAACCCATATTATGCATTAATAGAGTTTTTATTGAACATCACCGAAACATCGTGCATATATATAAATCATTGTCCAAAGAGGTTAAATGAGCATAAAAATCTTTCACTACCTTGGTGAGAATGTTATCGGGGAGGAGACAGAAGATTTTTCATCCATATTTCTCCATTAGAAAAAAGATAACTTTAGAGTAACCTATAAATGGAGCATCTTGAAAAATGAAACCTTTTTTTTTCAGAAAAATGGCCACTTTGATATGTTTTGGGTATACTTTTCTTCCACGATTTTGCTAAAAATGTTCGTCGAGGCACAGGGGTGGAAGAGGAGGGTGCTTGGCAAGCCATTGTAGAGACAATAATGACTGGAAAAATAAGAAAGGTGAGACCTTTATAGTTTTAATGGAGTAAAAGTAGAGGAAATTGAAGATAATAAAACTAAAAAGAGGTTCAAAAAAAATAAAATGGCTAGGGTAAAACGTGAGAGAAAATATACCAGTGACATGGTGGCTAAGATTAACCTGAGAATGTGCCCTGACACAGACAAAAGAAAAATTAAGTGGGAAAAGAAAAATAGCAGAAAAATTAGTAAATTTAAATTAACTAATGTAATGAATAGGCTGATGTCTACAACCATGGGTCATAATGTGACTGTAGCAAAGAAAATAACAAGTACTTAAACTTATTGAAGAAACGAAAAAAAGAAATATAAGCAATGTAAATGAATAAAATAGAATAATAAAGAAATATTAAGTTGTTTGGAAAATTATGAAACTTTGAAATTGCACTAGTTTTGCTGTCTTTAACTTTTACAGCTCCATAAGGATAAATGTAACACCCCAAACCCGGCCTAGATGTTATGACCGGATCTGATGCGCCACATCGAAGCGTTCAAAACATTCTGTATTACTTAGTTGGAAAACTTAGTTGGTGTTGTAAAAGACACTTATAAAAGTAGGTTAAAGTGAATGGAAGCTGTGCACCAGGTAGGAAACTAGGAAGAAGAGGAGGTGAGTCCGTCGGACTGCTTAAGTACCAAGCTCCCTTCGGATCCAATCCTAGACATGCACACCGCCATTGCCACACTCTAACATCTCGTACAATTTTGAGAAAACCAGTTGGTTATGTCCATCTTAAGAAATTGATTAAGGTTGAAAACGTTTGCTTAGCGGAAGTCTTACTTGTATTCGTGTTATTTTGAAATCACTTAACGTTTTTGAAAACGCGTCCTAGAGCTAATTCATTCCGTTAATTATCATAGTTCAGTTTTATCATAATAGAATTAAATAATAAAGAAACAACCCGAACCATAAAATGATTAGCGGCCTTATTACAAAAACCCAAAACCAGAAACGAAAAATATGGAAAATCTAGTTCACCAGAAGAAAACAAATTTGCAGAAAACGTGTGGCCACTCCGAATCCCTTGACTCCAAGTCCACCAACTAAGGCTCACCGCAAGGATGGAAGAAAAGGGGTGAGTTTGGGAAAACTCAGTGTATCTGAAACCCATCCAAAGCCCAAATCAGCTCGAGCCCATTGGGCCTAAGCCCCATTCAGATAACAAGACACAGATGGACCAAAGCCCTTTTAGAACACGAGAGCAAAGCCTTAACCCTTTTAACATAACAAAGGTGTGGCCCATAGGCCCGTTCAATAACATAGGTAACAATAGTAGTAATGCATGCAAACCCATCCGGGAGACTACTCAACCCACCAACCGCTACACTACCCGTGCACCAGCCCTACACTCCATGTGGGAAGATCTCAACCCACCCAAAACCTACACTCCACAGGTTGAAAGAACGCACTCAAATATCGATAAGTTGAGGCAAAGCCTCCAGTACGTGGATGAACCACTTTCAATACTTCCTCCATCAATACCCCAATCCCATGCAACAGATATTAATAAAGCATATCATGTACAATACAGTATTAATCAATTATGCAGTTTAGCTAATTTAAACCCTAGGGGTATTTCAGTAATTATGCTCTTTAGGGGTAATTTCGTACTTACGCAACTACACAAGTTATTTCAGAAATTTTTAGCCGTTTTATGCAATTTGGTTCCACCATCTAACTAACATGCTACTTTGCCCATCTCTTACCCATATTGGTCCGTAAGCCCATTGGGCCTAGTTTTGGCCCATCTGGCCCCTTTTTCCGAAGTACGCTAAAATGTCACACGAACTTACTTACCACTTTGCGATGCTAGATCTAACAATTACTCTATGTCTTGAGAGCATTCGCATACTCACAAGCCTATGAAATGCCAGAATTTCGGCATTTGGCTTTTGCGAATTGAACTAAGGAAGGGTGTTAAGTACACACCGATTCATAGCGACTACTACCAATGTGACCGCCTAAATTGACCCTAGTCGAAAAGTGGTTTCGAGACCTCTAAACCGAGTCATAAAAATAATTAACAGTCATAGTTGATGCTCATTATATGTACATATGCATGTGTGAAAATTTCATGTTTGGATTTTGTTAATTGTAAGTGAATTTTATCAAATAGGACTTGTGTGAGAAAATTTAGAAATGTGCTAGGCAAATGTAAAGTGGTCTATTAATGCATGTTGTGAAAATGATGGGTTTGCATGTCAATTTACCCAAAATTTAAGCATGGTGGCGGCCATGCTATGAGTGGAAACATGTTGAAAACATGTTGGGTTAGTGGTTATGTTAGAAAGAATAAAATAATGAAAAAAAGGAATATGATGAAAACAAAGGAAAAAAATGTGTCCATCCTTTCACATTTTTCTTCCTTGGCGAATGTTCTAAGAAGAAGGGGGAAGAGCTTGAGAAAATCAGCTATGGTAGTTTGCTAGACTAAGGTATGTTTGATGTTGTCCATGAGATTCATGCATGTTTTTAGTTGTTGGTTTGAGTTCTACCTAGCCCATGGTTTAAATCTTTGCTATGGGAGGGAGATGATATTCGACCATGGGTGTTGTCTTCTTGGTTGATGTTTGATGTTGTGGTGATGAGGCATGAAGATGAGTTAAGTTTCGGCTAAGGTGGATTTGTGTTGATGTCATTTGCATGCTAAGTGTGAAACTTTGTAATGATACATGTGTATGGTGCTTTTGATGTTGTGAATGGAAGTAGTGGAAAAGTAAAAGAAAATTTATGTAGAAATGTGGTATATGTGGATTTGTAGGATGTTATAAATATATGTGAAGCCATGCTAGATTAGGAAGAATTCGGTCAAGTGTTCATGAGATGAAATTTTGTGTTTAGGTGAATTAAAGATGATAGTATAGTTGATGTCATGTATATATGTATGCATATTCAGCCATCAAATTAAGAGCATAGGTGATGTTGAGTCTAAGCTTTACACATTCGGCCATACATATATATATGCATGTGTGATTGAATTATTGATAGTAGGGTGATAGCATATGGTTATTAGTCGAATAGCTCAAAAACATATGGTAGGAAGATAAGAATTAGTCATGTATCTCCTATGATATGAAATCATTAATATTTTGATATAAATATTTAGCAAGACGGTTAAACTAGTTAATTTGTTGATTAAGCTCATGAAGTTAAAGGAGGAGAATCAAGCAAAGGCAAAGGAAAGGACATCGAGTAGCCGAGTTAGAACTGTTTTACCCAACACAAGGTAAGTTATTAAGCATATATTTTGTATTGATATAAATAATCATAATACCTATGTACTTATGCCGAATGGAATGGTATATAAATGCATGAAGTGACAAAATTTATCGAGTGTAAAAAAAAGAAGTGAGATGTATTGAGTTGCTGATTTCGGCACTAAGTGTGCTGGTATAGACGTTTACTATAATGAGATTGGCACTAAGTGTGCGAGTTTAATTGTATAGCACTAAGTGTGCGAGTTTGAATTTCATAGCACTAAGTGTGCGAGTTTGAATATTAAGCACTAAGTGTGTGGACTTACTGTATATTTTCAAATAATCATTAACGTTAAGTGTGCGACTTTATCGAGTAGATCATGGACAGCGGAACGAGTGGATATTTTGAGTTCATAAGGAATAGATGTTATGTTTATATTTGGAACTGAGCTTGGTAAGTCTTGAACCTATGTGGTGATTATATTTGAAGTAGGAACATAATATTATTGTGGAGTAGATGAAATGCTATTATTAGTATAATTTAAATGAAGATAAAATGATGTGTGGAGATGCATCAAATATCATATCGAATATCATACGAGATGTCAATGGAGGCTTGGCTAGTTGAGAGCATGTAATCATAAATGTGCGTGAAATTATGGCATAGTCGGTATGGATGGAGTACCTAATCTTGCATTATTTGATTTCTTTTATGATATTTTATAGATGGACAGTAGTGTGATGCTTATGACTTACTGAGTTATATACTCATTCGGTGTGTTTATTTGTCACTTGTTTAGGTTCCTTTGATCCATTTTTGTGTGCTCGGGACCATCGTCAAGTCATCACACCGACTTGCAACTTTTGGTATCTTCTTCCTAGTTGGTCTAAGAGAACATTTCGCATGTATAGGCTATTATGTTTTGTTTGAACTTTGGTATGTAAAACTTTGGATAGCCATGCGAAAATGGCTATATATCGTTTAAGCATAATGTTATAGTCATCTTGAATGTATATGTTCATTAAGAAGCATGGGAACTATGTAATAGGTAAAGTCTACCTTAAAAATAGATGCTGATAGCAGCAGTGACGTGAATGTGAAAAATCACTAAAAATAGTAGGAATGGAATTAAATAGTGAATAAATTATGTAATCAAACCTTGATGAATCTATTTTCACAGGAAAGTAACGAAATGATCATATGAACATTATATTATGAGATATTTAAGTTTCCGTGAAACAGGGCCAGGGCGGTTTCTGGATTCCCTGTTCCGGCTTTGGAAATTCATTATAAATTAACCAGAGATAATTACCAGTTGTTCCATATATGTACAGATTCCTTTTCGAGTCTAGTTTCTATAGAAACAAACGGAATCAGTATTAAAGCCCTGTACAGGGAGATATCCAAGTCGTAATTCCTGAATGTCAGTGTGGTCGAACCCTGAAACAGGGGAGATTTTAACTAATAAACTGTACTAATTGGCTCAACCAAAAATTCTAGAAAAAAATTTGTAGATGGATATATGAGTCTAGCTTCAGGAAAAATTTACGGAACTGGTTTTCAAGTTCTGGAACTCGAGATATGATTTTTAAGGTGACAGTGACACAGTTAACCATCTCGTCTGGAAATTTAAAATGGGTATGCAAGAAGTGATTTAAGTCTGCGAACCCTCGTGTCCGACTCAAACAGCGGTCTCAGTGCGGGTGTTACAACCAAGCTCCCTTTCGATGTCCTACAATTGATTAGCACAGTTCTTATTTACAAACCGTAATCACTAAACCCAAAACTTGCTCAACCAAAGTCGAACCATGTTCCTAAAAAGCCTTTGAACCCTTACCTTTTTGCCAAAATCGATAGCTAGTTCCGAAACCGATTGCTCCAATGATTCACGCTTTTGATCCAACGCTTAAGAAGACTCTAATCACCAAAAGAAAACATCAGTTACAAACCCTTAAAGCCTTATGCTCAAATCGATAGCCTCCCTAATTTTTAGGGACTTGACTTTTCTAACATCGTAAAATAAAACAGATCCGAGATGATAAGTACTTACCCTCACTCCTACTTGATTTCCACGCAATCCGGTGCAGATTTATCCTTAGAAAAATGGTAAAACCGAATCCAAGGGTTGAAGAAGTTTCGACTATAAGCCCTAAACCAATGGTACTTTCACTTTTGGGTGGTGAAGGAGATGACGATATGAGGCTATGACCTTGAAGTAGAATTGCCGTCAGGTATCTAGGATTAAGAAAAGATAATCGTAGATTTAATAAAAACAAAAGAACACAGAAGGACCTGGCTTTGAAGAAATCGGCTGGCGGTGATCACAGGATTTCGGCTTTTGCGACTTCGGCAAAGGTGCTGATGAATAGCAGGTTTGATGGACAGCTTTGGAGAAGAAAGTAGAGAAAGAAGAACAGGATAGGTGAAAGTTTCGGCTAGGGAGGAAAAGAGAGAAAAAGAAAAACCCTTGTGATGCCTGAGTAGAAGAAAACGGCACCTCACAAAGCCCTAGGTGCCGAAATATTAACCTAAACCCTCTGCCGAATTTTCCCTCTTTAATTCCCTAAATTCGGCCAACTCTCAGTCTCTCACCCAATCCCTTAAATCTCTCCCCTTATGACTCCTTAATTCAAGCATTTAGACTGATTCAAAATTTCCTTTAGCAGAATCCACTTGGACTCCAACACTTACCCCTCCAGCACTTAAAAATAAATGCATCATTTGTCAACACTGGGAATCGATCCCATGCCTTCCCCAATGCTCCACGCGCCACCTTTTTAGGAGCCTAGTGGCGTCACCCTTGGCACTCTACTAAGGCTCTTTTTGTGATGCCATTTACCCATAACTCTATACAAGGGCCATTTAGCCAGAACCCCTAACTCCTAAGTCCAAAAATTCAAAAATTCAACCGGGTTTTGGCCAACACATGGGCCTTCTATAAGCCCATTTACCTACTCAAAACATTGATTTCACATCCAAATACAAAATTTTAAAATCTTTACAAAATATTGAAAACTGCGAATAAATCCGAAAATCAGGACGTTACAACTCTACCCTCCTTAAAGAAATTTCGACCTTGAAATTTTACCTTATTAGAACAGATTGAGGGTTTGTTGACGATAGCCTCCTCGGTTTCCCAAGTAGCTTCTTCTTTGCCATGGTTCCTCCAAAGTACTTTCACTAGTGGGCCGATTTCGTCTCAACAACTTGACGTCACGATCAAGTATTTGCGAGTTCCTCTTGAAAGTTAAATCGATCGTACCTCGATTTACATGAATCGGTATGATATGGGTTGGGTCGGATCGATACCGCCTCGGCATGGATACATGAAAACGTCGTGGATACGATGCGATTCGTGGTAACTCTAGGTGATAAGCCCTTGGTCCAACCCGCTTAACAATTCGGTAAGGCCCAATAAACCGTGGGCTCAACTTACCCTTCTTACCAAATCTCAAAATTTTCTTCCAAGGGAAACCTTCAAGAAAACCATATCCCAACAGCGAACTCAATCTCTTTGCGCTTCAGATCCGCATCGACTTACATCTATCGGATGCCTCCTTTAACCGATCCTTATCGCCTAACCTTGCTTTCGATTATACGCCACCAATTCCGGTCCAAGCACTCGTCGTTCACCCAACTCTGTCCAACACGTCGGCTTACGACATCTTCGCCCATAAAGCGCTTCATATGGTGCCATCTGAATACTTGCTTGATAGTTGTTATTGTAAGCAAACTCCGCCAAAGGTAAGTAGTCCTCCCAACTTCCACGAAAATCAATGATACAACCTCTCAACATATCTTCCAGAACTTGAATAACCCTTTTCATTGTCCATCATGCGTGGGTGAAAAGTGCTAAAATCAATCGTGTACCCAACGCTTCGCAACTTCCGCCAAAACCGAGATGTAAACCTAGGGTCTAGATTAGAAATTATCGACACTGGCACCCCATGCAGTCACACTACCTCCGCCACATATAACTTGGCCAACTTTTGCAGTGAGTAGTCGGTACGAACAGGTATAAAATGAGCAGATTTTGTTAACCTATCCACAACCACCCACACCGAATCTTTCTTGGTGGATGTCAAAGGTAACCCACTCACAAAGTCCATTGTTTCTCTTTCCCACTTCCATAGCGGAATTTTCACAGGTTGCAGTAATCCCGAAGGCAATTGGTGCTCATCCTTAACCTGCTAGCACGTCAGACATTTCCCAACAAATTCAGTCACCTCTCGTTTTAATCCGGGCCACCTGTACACTTCTCGCAAGTTTCGATATAACTTATTCCCTCCAGGATGCATGGCACAGAGTCCACCATGAGCCTCTTTTAGAATTAAGCGCCTCAATTCGAGGTCCTTTGGAATACAAACCCTTCCACAAAGCACGTAATTCCTTCAATATTGTTTTTGGGAACCTTTTCCCTAGTATAGACCAAACTTTTAATCAAATCCCAAAAACCCCGTTCAAATTTTGAAATTTTTATTTTTTTCAAGGCCCAAAGCCTGGCCTTAAAACCCCTTTAAAACCAATTTTGGGGCCAACCCCCTTAAACAAACCTTGGGAAAAAATATTTAAAACCCGGCCCTCCTGGGGGCTAATTTTTCAAAACCTTCCAAAAATTTCCCCCCCTTACCCCAATTTCCAACCCTCTTTGGTCCCCCCATTGGGGTTTAAACCCTTGGGGGTCCCCGCTAACCTTCCAACCCCCCCAAACTTCCCTTTTAAATTTACCAAACCCCCTTTCCACAAAACGGGCCCTTTAAAATCCCCTTTTTAATTTCTTTGGGTTACCCCAAAAAAAAATTAATTTAACTTTTGGGTTTCTCACCCCCGGCTAAAACCCCCCAAATCTTCCTTTAATCCCCCCAAATTTTTCCCCCCAAAATTGGGGGTTTCCGGTTAAGGTCCCATTTCCCCAGCCGGCCCCCCCCTAAATTTTCCAACGGCGAAAAACCTTTTTCCCGTCCAACTTTGGCCTTAGTTTTGGTCCCCTCTGGGGCCCCTCCCTCACTCCTCCCCCTTTTCCCCTGACCCCCCTTTTTCCCTTTCCTTGGACCCCCACCCGGGTTTTCCTTAATTGGCCCTTCCCATCGGCCCTTAAAAAACCCTTTTTTGGAAAGGCCCCTTTTCCCTTTATCCCCTTTCAAAATCAAATTCCAAACTTTCACCCTCGCGGTCCCTTCCAATTTTGGGTTTCCTCGCCCCCCCTTTAGTGGCCCCCCCTGGGCCATTCTTTGAACCCTTGGGGATTTCCCTTTATTTCAATTAAATCCCTTTTTAAATTTTTTCTTTAAAGTTTTTAAATTTCCAAACCCAAATTTTATTTTTTTTGGTCCCATTAAATTTTCAATGCCTTAAGGGGTAATTTTTATTTTTACCTTCCTTTTTAAAAGAAAAAACTTTTTTAGGGGGTCCCTTCTTTTTCCTTCCAAAATTTTTTGAAAAAAACATTTAAAAATTTTTTTTTTTAATTTTAAAAAACCCTTTTTTTTAAAAAAAAAACTTTAAAAATTTTATTTAAAAGGTTTCCCCGCCCTAAAAAACCCCAAAAAATTTTGGGAAAACTTTTAAATTTGGCCCAATTTTTCCCGTTAAAAATTTTTTAAAAACCCCTTTTAATTTAAAATGATGAAGGGCAAAAAAAAAATTTTGTTTAAAGAATTTTTTGGAAAAATATGGCCTTTGGCCAAAAAATTTAATTTTTAAAAGGTTTTACCATTTTTTAAATAAATTTTAAAAAAACTTGTTTTTTAAAAAACCTTTTTGGACCTAAAAATTTTTAAAATTTAAATTTCTTTAAAATTTTAAATTTTTTTGAACCCAAAAAAATTTAAAATTTTAAAACAAAAGAAAAAATTAAAAAATTGGAAAAATTTTAAAAACCCAACGGGGGAAAAAAATTACAAAAAAAAGGGGAAAGGGGGGTGAAACATAACCCAAAATCCCGTTTAAAAATTTGGGTTTGTTTAAAAAAAAAAAACCCCTGAAACCGGGGAAAGGGGTTTTTAAAAATAAAACCCTTTTGGCAAATAAAGGGCCAAACCCTTTAACTTTCCCAAAAACCTTTTTGGGTACTAAAAAGGGGGTTAACCCAACCCCTTTTTTTAACCCCAATTTTAAATCCCAAATAACCCTTTTCAAGTATAAATTAATAAATTAAAAAAAATTAAACCAAATTTAATACCCTTAAAAACCCAAAAAAACAAAATATTTAAAAATTAAATTAAAAATATTTAACTTGGGGTTTTTAAAACCAAAAATTTTTAAAATTTTGGGGAAAATTTGTTTAAAACAAATTTTTTAAATTTTACCCAAATTTTGGCCCATTCCTAAAGTTTTCCCATCCCTTTTAAATGGCAAAAAGGGCCCTTTTCCCTCCCCTTTAAATAAACCAAATTTTCTTCATATAACAAAAATGTTTGGCAAAATTTAAAGATAAAATTTAAATTTTGTTTTAACCAAGGGGGTTTAAAACCCCTAAATTTTAAAAGAGCCCTAAATAATAGGGAAAGTTTGACTTTAAAAATAAAAAATTTTTTTTATTTAATATTTTTAAAAAGTTTTGGAAAAATTTAGTTTAAAATTTAAATTTAAAAGGGTTTTAAAATTTGTTTTGGGTTTTTTTTAAGCAAAAAATGAAATTTTCGTTTTACAAATTTTTTAAATTTAAAAATTAAAATTGAAAAAAAATTTTAAAAGGGAAAAAAGGATTTTAAAAATTTTTTAAAAAAAAAAGGGAAACCTTAATTTTCCTTGGGAAATTTTAAAAGGGGGATTGAAAAGTTGATTTTAAATTTGGTTTATTTCCAAGGTTTAAATTTTTTTAGGGGGTTTAATTACCCCCTTTTGTTTTTTGTTTTGGGAAAGGGGTATAATGGTGTTTTTTTTTGGTTTTGTGTTGTGATTTCATGTGTTAATTTTAATGTTTTTTATGGTTTTGGTTGGAAAAATGGAAAAAAAATTTAGTGTTTTTTTGGATTTTGGGAAAAGAGAAAAATTTTTTAAAAAATTTGATTTGGGGGGTTTTTAGTGAAATGGGGAAAAAATTGGAAGTTTTTTGAAATAAAATTTTGAAATAAAAAAAAGGAAAAATGTTAAACCTTTCAATTTCCCTTTTAAAATATAGGGGTTAAATTAAGTATATTTTTTTAGAAAATTGTTGGGGAAAAAGGTTTTTATTTTGTTTAAAAATTTAAAATTTAAAATTTTTTTAAAAGTTAAACATTTTTTTTTTATTTAAGGGTAAAAGGAAAAAGGGGATTAAGTTTAAAGTTAAAGGGGTTTTTAAAAAAAAGGAAATTTTAAAGTAATTTTTTTTTAAAAATTTTAAATAAAATTATTTAGAAAAAAATTATTAAAATGTTAATGGTTTATGGTTAAAAATTTGGTGAAAATTTTATTAAAAAATTTGGGGTTTATTTTTGAATTTGGATGTGTTTGGGTTTAAAATTTAAGAAATTGGGATTTAATTTATGCCAAATTGGGTTTGAATTTAAGAAATTTTTTAATATTTTCAAAATTTTGGTTATTAATATTTTATAACAAAGGGAAGGATTTTTAAAAAATGGAGGGGTTTTAATTTTGGTTTAAGGAAAATTTTTGTTTAAATTTGGGAGGGGTTTAATTTAATTTGGGTAATAATTAAAAAATAAAAAGGGGAAAAATGAATTTTAAATTTTAAAAAAAAATAATTTAAAGGAAATTTATTGAAATAAATAAAAATTGATTTGGCTGGGGTTTAAATAAATCTAATTTTATGGTTTTTAAATTTTGATTTTTATTTTTTTAATTTTTAATGGGTTTTTTTGTTGGGTTTTTTTCCATTTTTTTGACTTGTTCCCGTTTAATTTTGGTTTTCCCAGTTTTAAAAACATTGGGATTTGGTATTTTTTAATTGGAAAGAAATTTTGGGATAGGCATAAATGGTTTAATTTAAAGAAAATTTTGTAATTTGGAAAGTTTAAATTTAAAAATTTGGGATTTTAAAATAGGTTTAAAATGGGAGTAAGTAAATCATTAAAAATAATTGAAAAAATGATAATTAAAATAAATTGAAATTTTAAAAAAGTAAAAATTTTATAAACTTAATATAAATTTTAAAAGGAAGGGAAAGGTTTGGAAATTTTTTTTTTAAATTTCTTTAAAAAGAGGGTTTTGGTTTTTTTTAAATTTTTATTTTTTAAATTTAAAAAGGAAATTTTAAACCTTTTGGGGGCAAAACCAAAAAGTTAACCCGGGAATTTTAATTAAAAATTCATTTTAACCCAAAAAAATTTTAATATTAAAATTGGAAAAAATTTGGGTTTTTGTTTAAATAATGTTTTATTTGAAATTTAAATTTTCGGGCGGAATAAAATTTTAAGAGTGAAAAACCCTTAAATGAAAAAAAATTGGGGAAGGTTTAAAAAAATTTAAAACCCTAATTTTTCAAGGGTTTTTACAAAAACCCCTAAAA
This sequence comes from Gossypium arboreum, assembly GCF_025698485.1. Taxonomy (NCBI): domain Eukaryota; kingdom Viridiplantae; phylum Streptophyta; class Magnoliopsida; order Malvales; family Malvaceae; genus Gossypium; species Gossypium arboreum. Next base: position 72,846,557 of record NC_069081.1, read on the forward strand.
CAAATTAAAAATTTTAAATTTCCAAAAACCCCAAACCCCTTTTTTCCCCTGAACATTTTAAAAACCCCTTTTTCCTTTTCCAAAGAAGTTTCCCAAAAAGTTAAAAAAAACCTTTAAAACTCCCAAAAATTTCCCAAATTTTAACTTTTAAAAACAACAAATTTTAAATTACTTCTAAATTTCTAAAAAAATCTAGAAAAAATTAAAAATTGGGTTAGTTTGGAATTTAACCAAAAAAACCTGGGTTGGGAAAAGTGAATAAGTAACCTTGGGAAATTTAAATTTGGGTTGGAAGAAAGGATTTAGTTTAAAAAAAGGGGAGGAAAGGGGAAAAAACGGTTTTACAAAAAGAAAGGGTTTTTCCCGGGATATCCCTTTTTTCCCGGGAAAGTTTAAAAAGGTTTGAAATTTTTGGGGAAAAAAAAAAAAACCGAAAATTTTGAAAGGGGAAAAAATTAATTTAAAAAAACCCATTTCCCAAACCCTAAAAATTAACCCAAACCCTCCCCAATTTTTTTTTCCTAAATTAAAAACAAATTTAAATTAAATTTCCCCTTTATCCCTTATTTCCAACCCTGGCTTAAAATTAAAAAAACCAAAGGGTAAAATTTCCCCCCAAAAAAACCCCTTTTTGGGGTTAAATCCCCCGGGCTAACCTTTTTGGAGTTTAAAATTAAAAAGGGTTTTGAAAATTTAAAAAAAAAAAAGGGTTTTGGAAAACCCCCTGCCATTTAAATTTGGGTTTAATTTTAAAATTTTAAATTTTAAAAAATTTTAAAAAAAAAAAAAATTTTAAAAAAAAAAAAAATTTGAAATGGGAAAACCTTTAAACCCCTTTAAAAATTTACCTTTTTTTTTAAAATTTTTTTGGCCAATTTCCTTTCCCAATCCCTTTTTATTTTTAAAAAGATTTAATATTTATTTCCTTTAAAAACCTTGAAATTTTACCTTATTAAACAGTTGAGGGTCTTGTTGACGCATAGCCTCCTCGGTTTCCCAAGTAGCTTCTTCTTTGCCATGGTTCCTCCAAAGTACTTTCACTAGTGGGCCGATTTCCGTCTCAACAACAGCGTCACGATCAAGTATTTGCACGAGTTCCTCTTGAAAGTTAAATCATTGTACCTCGATTTACATGGCGGTATGATATGGGTTGGGTCGGATCGATACCGCCTCGGCATGGATACATGAAAAGCGTCGTGGATACGATGCGATTACAGTGGTAACTCTGGTGATAAGCCCTTTGGTCCAACCCGCTTAACAATTCGGTAAGGCCCAATAAACCGTGGGCTCAACTTACCCTTCTTACCAAATCTCAAAATTTTCTTCCAAGGGAAACCTTCAAGAAAACCATATCCCCAATGAACTAACTCAATCTCTTTGCGCTTGGATCCGCATCGACTTACATCTATCGGATGCCTCCTTTAACCGATCCCTTATCGGCCTAACCTTGCTTCGATTATGCGCCACCAATTAGGTCCAAGCACTCGTCGTTCACCCAACTCGTCCAACACGTTAAACTACGACATCTTCGCCCATAAAGCGCTTCATATGGTGCCATCTGAATACTTGCTTGATAGTTGTTATTGTAAGCAAACTCCGCCAAAGGTAAGTAGTCCTCCCAACTTCCACGAAAATCAATGATACAACCTCTCAACATATCTTCGAACTTGAATAACCCTTTCATTGTCCATCATGCGTGGGTGAAAAGATGCTAAAATCAATCGTGTACCCAACGCTTCCTGCAACTTCCGCCAAAACCGAGATGTAAACCTAGGGTCTAGATTAGAAATTATCGACACTGGCACCCCATGCAGTCACACTACCTCCGCCACATATAACTTGGCCAACTTTTGCAGTGAGTAGTCGGTACGAACAGGTATAAAATGAGCAGATTTTGTTAACCTATCCACAACCACCCACACCGAATCTTTCTTGGTGGATGTCAAAGGTAACCCACTCACAAAGTCCATTGTTTCTCTTTCCCACTTCCATAGCGGAATTTTCACGAGTTGCGGTAATCCGAAGGCAATTGGTGCTCATCCTTAACTCGCTAGCACGTCGACATTTCCCAACAAATTGATCACCTCTCGTTTTAATCAAGCCACCTGTACACTTCTCGCAAGTTTCGATATAACTTATTCCCTCCGGGATGCATGGCACGAGTCCACCATGAGCCTCTTTTAGAATTAATCGCCTCAATTCGGGGTCCTTTGGAATACAAACCCTTCCACAAACTGCAAATTCCTTCTTGGTCAACCCAAAATCCTCGTTCTCACCACTCTTAACTTTTGGGAAAGAAGAGCTAATGAATCATCCTTCAACTGTTTTTCCTTAATCTGCTTTCGGTCCAAGTAGGCCTTACTTGCGATTACGCCAACAAGCTTCCATCGTCGTCAGACTTAATCGTGCGAACAAGGCTCTCAAATCGGTAACAACCCTTGATTCAACGCATCCGCCACCACATTAGCCTTTCTGGGTGGTACTCTATCGAGCAGTCGGTCTTTAAGCAACTCCACCCATCTTCGTTGCCTAAGGTTCAACTCCTACGAGTCAACAAATACTTTAGGCTCTTATGATGCGTGTATATGATGCACTTTTCCCCATATTAGTGTCTCCAAATTTTAGCATAAAAATCACCGCTGCTAGCTCCAAATCATGCGTAGGGTAATTCACCTCATGAGCCTTAAGTCGTCGCGATGCATAGCGACCACCTTGCCTGTTGCATCAAGTATGCAACCTAACCCCACATCTGACGCATTTGTATCTGATAAAGTCCTTCCCGGACCTTGGTTGAATCAACACCTGGCGCTTCGGTCAATACCTTTTTCAACCAATCAAAAGCTTTTCTTTGTTTCTCGGTCGAGACAAATGGTACTCCTTTCCTTATGAGTTTTTTCAAGGTGCCGCCATTACAGAAACCCTCCACAAACCTTCAGAGAAACCTCGCTAACCCTAGAAAACTCCGAATTTTCGATCTTGACCTAGGTGGCTTCCATTCGAATTGCTTCAATTTTACGAGGATCCACCTTAATCCCCTCGGCGAGACCACATGCCCTAAAAAGGTTACCTCCTTCAGCGAATTCACACTTCTTTGAATTTAGCGAGAGCTCCTTTTCCCTTAACACTTGCAGACTGTCTGGAGATGCTCATCATGTTTCGCCTCCATTTGAGTATACGGGATATCGTCGATAAAGGCGACTACGAACCGATCCAAGTAAGGTTGGAATACTCGGTTCATCGATCCATAAAAAGCTGCGAGTGCGTTCGTCACCCAAGCGGCATGACCACAAACTCATAATGTCCATATCGAGTTGAAATGCTATTTTATGAATATCCCTTCTTTTACCCTTAGATGATGGTATCCGAGCGAAGATCGATTTTGGAGAATCTGAAGCTCCCTAAGTTGATCGAGCAGATCGTCAATCCTTAGTAGTGGATACTTATTCTTAATCGTCATTTTGTTCAATCTGGCGATAATCGATCACATGCGCATCGTTCCATCCTTTTCTTCACAAGCAGGACCGGTGCTCCCCAAGGAGACACACTAGGCCTAATGAAGCCTCTATCTAACAACTCTTGAATTTGAGCCTTGATTCCACTAACTCCTTGGTGCCATCCTATAGGGTGCAATAGATCTTTGGAGTATTTGGGCAACAAATCGATTCCAAACTCAACTTCCGGTTCGGAGGTAATCTAGAAACTATTCGGAAAAACATCCGAATTCCCTAACGATTCGATGGTCTCCACGATCGAGATCCTCGATTTGACTTGGCTTACCAAAGCTAGATATGCCTCGCACCCCTTGCGCATCGGTTTCTCGACCCTCAGCGATACTACATTGGCTAAGTAATCCTCCGTTCTCCAATAATCATTACCCCTTCATCATTGTGGTCCTTAACACCATCCTCTTATTTGCACAATCCAACGTTGCCTTATGCTTGGTCAACCAATCCATCCCTAGTATCAAATTGAATTCTTCAGCGGTAACTCCATCAAATCCCCACGAAAACCCCACCTTGAATCTCCGAGGCACCCCTTGAAGAGTTTCTCTACCTTAACCGAATGACCTAAAGGACTTATCACAGACACCCCACATACGGTCTCCTCGAAGTACACACAGTGCCCGAAATGTTATATGCCACATATGAATGGGTTGATCCCACATCAATCAGAGCAGTATAAGGTACACCATAGATAAAAAAGTACCAGTTATGACATCAGGTTCGTCACCCTCCTCGCGGCGACGAGCAGCATACACCAAAGCTGGCCGACGAGCATCCGCGTTACCAATACTTCGCCTGGGTGCCCCCGTCCACGGCCATTACCACTGCGACCTTGTCCACGACCTCTTGGCGTGGCGATCCATCCCTCACGAGTTGAGCCGGTCGTCTGACCCCTTGTTCGCCCCCGAGCTGAGTGGCCCTCCTAGGACAATCCTTAATCCTATGTTCCTTAGACCCTAGCGAAGACAAGCCCCGAGCGCTTCCGGCACTTTCCTTGATGCGTTACGCGCAATCCCCACAAGCTTGCGGTCTACGTGTTCACCGGAACTGCTTAAACCGGTTCCTCCATCCTAGCTCTCTTAACATTTCGATTTGCAGCACCCGCTGGTCCAACATACCTCCTGAACCGATTCCGATCCTTATCACGATTCCTCCGTTCGGTTTGCTTCACCTCCTCGGCTATCTTAGCCTTCTCTACAGTCTGTGAAATCTCGCTCTCTCTGCTGAGCTATGAGCACCCTTAACTCATCTCGAGGCCATCCTCAAAATGAGCCGAGCTCAGATTCGGTGGAAGCGATGCCATTAGCATACCGACTCAATCGTAGAAACTCGCCTCATATTGATAATGGTCTTATTTCCACGAGTCGATTCAAGAACTCCTTTCTGCGAGCATCCACATAGCTAGCTCTAACATATTTTGCCTTAAAGGTGCATTGAACAGCTCCCATGTTACCCTCTCGGTGGGGTACCCTCTCACGAAGCTCTACCAGCGTCGCTTCATCCATGACAACGACACGCCCTTTCAACTTCTATTCTCTTGGCGATCCGGGTCATCCATGATCCACTCTGTGGCTTCCAACCAGTACTCAGCCACATTTGGGGCCACTACAGATACACCTTTAAAAATCTTAGCTCCATTGGCCCGAAGGCGTTCAGAAATGGACCCCCTATTCATGGGTCCGATGTTAGCTCCGACCACCCTTTCCAAAACCCTCAACATGGCCTGCGACAAAGCGTCATCCCCTGCGGCCCGGTCATACGGTCCATTTTCATTAACCGGTGGTGGACGTACCTCGCCAGCTGGCATGTGTTCAGATGACGCAGATCCAGCTTGAGTGCTACCTCGGCCTCGACCACGGCCTCTTCCTCGAGTAGCCCTTGTACTCATAACAATTTATCGATTCGAATTTTATGACATTAGTTTCTTGGTTCCACTATTTATTCTGAATGTCTTATGAGCAGATAGAGTTTGAGTTATTTTGGCGCAATCACAATTTAGCTACGGTCCCGGCTTTGTAGCCCTAATACTACATTATCAATAGCACTATCTCTAAGGCTCATTACTATCTACGATATTATTTCGGTCCGGTTCCAAATAAATATTTAAAGCGAAAAAAGAACACTTACAGACTTGGTGTCGGGGATTCAGTGTGCCACTTCTTTATCGATCCATAAAACCCATGTTTTTGTTTACCGAAAATAAAAAGATTTCATTTGAAAACACTTTTATTTTAAACTATTGATTTAACCTCGTTCAATAGAAAAACTTTGAACATCTTTGAAAAACTTATAGAAAAAACTTTTTTAAGATTTTGGACCGATCCTGTAGAGTTGTTGCAACTGAGCTCGATACCACTAAATGTAACACCCCAAACCCGGGCTAGATGTTATGACCGGATCTGATGCGCCACATCGAAGCGTTCAAAACATTCTGTATTACTTTGTTGGAAAACTTAGTTGGTGTTGTAAAAGACACTTTTAAAAGTAGGTTAAAGTGAATGGAAGTTGTGCACCAGGTAGGAAACCAGGAAGAAGAGGAGGTGAGTCCGTTGGACTGCTTAAGTACCAAGCTCCCTTCGGATCCAATCCTAGACATGCACACCGCCATTGCCACACTCTAACATCTCGTATAATTTTGAGAAAACCGGTTGGTTATGTCCATCTTAAGAAAGTGATTAAGGTTGAAAACGTTTGCTTAGCGGAAGTCTTACTTGTATTCGTGTTATTTTGAAATCACTTAACGTTTTTGAAAACGCGTCCTAGAGCTAATCCATTCTGTTAATTATCATAGTTCAGTTTTATCATAATAGAATTAAATAATAAAGAAATAACCCGAACCATAAAATGATTAGCGGCCTTATTACAAAAACCCAAAACCAGAAACGAAAATGATGGAAAATCTAGTTCACCAGAAGAAAATGAATTCTGAAAACGTGTGGCCACTCGAATCCCCTTGACTCAAGTCCACCAACTAGGGCTCACTGCAAGGATGGAAGAAAAGGGGTGAGTTTGGGAAAACTAAGTGTATCTGAAACCCATCAAAGCCCAAATCAGCTCGAGCCCATTGGGCCTAAGCCCCATTCGAGATAACGATTACACAGTGGACCAAAGCCCTTTTCGAACACGTAGCAAGGCCTTAGCCCTTTTAACATAACGATGTGGCCCATAGGCCCGATTCGATAACATAGGTAACAATAGTAGTAATGCATGCAAACCCATGCAGGAGACTACTCAACCCACCAACCGCTTACTGCCTGCCCGTACCACCCTACACTCTATGTGGGGAAGATCTCAACCCACCCACCCTACACTCCACAGTTAAACCTTTTTGCTCAAATATCAGTAAGTTGAGGCAAAGCCTCCAGTACGTGGATGAACCACTTTCAATACCTCCTTAATCAATACCCCAATCCCATGCAACAGATATTAATAAAGCATATCATGTACAATATAGTATTAATCAATCATGTAGTTTAGCTAATTTAAACCCTAGGGGTATTTCAGTAATTATGCTCTTTAGGGGTAATTTCGTACTTACGCAACTACACAAGTTATTTCAGAAATTTTTAGCCGTTTTATGCAATTTGGTTCCACCATCTAACTAACATGCTACTTTGCCCATCTCTTACCCATATTGGTCCGTAAGCCCATTGGGCCTAGTTTTGGCCCATCTGGCCCCTTTTTCCGAAGTACGCTAAAATGTCACACGAACTTACTTACCACTTTGCGATGCTAGATCTAACAATTACTCTATGTCTTGAGAGCATTCGCATACTCACAAGCCTATGAAATGCCAGAATTTCGGCATTTCGGCTTTTGCCGAATTGAACTAAGGAAGGGTGTTCGGTACACACCTGATTCGCAACGACTACTACCAATGTGACCGCCCTAAATTGACCCTAGTCGAAAAGTGGTTTCGAGACCTCTAAACCGAGTCATAAAAATAATTAACAGTCATAGTTGATGCTCATTATATGTACATATGCATGTGTGAAAATTTCATGTTTGGATTTTGTTAATTGTAAGTGAATTTTATCAAATAGGACTTGTGTGAGAAAATTTAGAAATGTGCTAGGCAAATGTAAAGTGGTCTATTAATGCATGTTGTGAAAATGATGGGTTTGCATGTCAATTTACCCAAAATTTAAGCATGGTGGCCGGCCATGCTATGAGTGGAAACATGTTGAAAACATGTTGGGTTAGTGGTTATGTTAGAAAGAATAAAATAATGAAAAAAAAAGGAATATGATGAAAACAAAGGAAAAAAAAATGTGTCCATCCTTTCACATTTTTCTTCCTTGGCCGAATGTTCTAAGAAGAAGGGGGGGAAGAGCTTGAGAAAATCAGCTATGGTAGTTTGCTAGACTAAGGTATGTTTGATGTTGTCCATGAGATTCATGCATGTTTTTAGTTGTTGGTTTGAGTTCTACCTAGCCCATGGTTTAAATCTTTGCTATGGGAGGGAGATGATATTCGACCATGGGTGTTGTCTTCTTGGTTGATGTTTGATGTTGTGGTGATGAGGCATGAAGATGAGTTAAGTTTCGGCTAAGGTGGATTTGTGTTGATGTCATTTGCATGCTAAGTGTGAAACTTTGTAATGATACATGTGTATGGTGCTTTTGATGTTGTGAATGGAAGTAGTGGAAAAGTAAAAGAAAATTTATGTAGAAATGTGGTATATGTGGATTTGTAGGATGTTATAAATATATGTGAAGCCATGCTAGATTAGGAAGAATTCGGTCAAGTGTTCATGAGATGAAATTTTGTGTTTAGGTGAATTAAAGATGATAGTATAGTTGATGTCATGTATATATGTATGCATATTCAGCCATCAAATTAAGAGCATAGGTGATGTTGAGTCTAAGCTTTACACATTGACCATACATATATATATGCATGTGTGATTGAATTATTGATAGTAGGGTGATAGCATATGGTTATTAGTCGAATAGCTCAAAAACATATGGTAGGAAGATAAGAATTAGTCATGTATCTCCTATGATATGAAATCATTAATATTTTGATATAAATATTTAGCAAGGCAGTTAAACTAGTTAATTTGTTGATTAAGCTCATGAAGTTAAAGGAGGAGAATCAAGCAAAGGCAAAGGAAAGGACATCGAGTAGCCGAGTTAGAACTGTTTTACCCAACACAAGGTAAGTTATTAAGCATATATTTTGTATTGATATAAATAATCATAATACCTATGTACTTATGCGAATGGAATGGTATATAAATGCATGAAGTGACAAAATTTATCGAGTGTAAAAAAAGAAGTGAGATGTATTGAGTTGCTGATTTCGCACTAAGTGTGCTGGTATAGCGTTTACTATAATGAGATTGGCACTAAGTGTGCGAGTTTAATTGTATAGCACTAAGTGTGCGAGTTTGAATTTCATAGCACTAAGTGTGCGAGTTTGAATATTAAGCACTAAGTGTGTGGACTTCTTGTATATTTTCAAATAATCATTAACGTTAAGTGTGCGACTTTATCGAGTAGATCATGGACAGCGGAGCAGTGGATATTTTGAGTTCATAAGGAATAGATGTTATGTTTATATTTGAACCGAGCTTGGTAAGTCTTGAACCTATGTGGTGATTATATTTGAAGTAGGAACATAATATTATTGTGGAGTAGATGAAATGCTATTATTAGTATAATTTAAATGAAGATAAAATGATGTGTGGAGATGCATCAAATATCATATCGAATATCATACGAGATGTCAATGGAGGCTTGGCTAGTTGAGAGCATGTAATCATAAATGTGCGTGAAATTATGGCATAGTCGGTATGGATGGAGTACCTAATCTTGCATTATTTGATTTCTTTTATGATATTTTATAGATGGACAGTAGTGTGATGCTTATGACTTACTGAGTTATATACTCATTCGGTGTGTTTATTTGTCACTTGTTTAGGTTCCTTTGATCCATTTTTGTGTGCTCGGGACCATCGTCAAGTCATCACACCGACTTGCAACTTTTGGTATCTTCTTCCTAGTTGGTCTAAGAGAACATTTCGGCATGTATAGGCTATTATGTTTTGTTTGAACTTTGGTATGTAAAACTTTGGATAGCCATGCGAAAATGGCTTATATACGTTTTAAGCATAATGTTATAGTCATCTTGAATGTATATGTTCATTAAGAAGCATGGGAACTATGTAATAGGTAAAGTCTACCTTAAAAATAGATGCTGATAGCAGCAGTGACGTGAATGTGAAAAATCACTAAAAATAGTAGGAATGGAATTAAATAGTGAATAAATTATGTAATCAAACCTTGATGAATCTATTTTCACAGGAAAGTAACGAAATGATCATATGAACATTATATTATGAGATATTTAAGTTTCCGTGAAACAGGGCCAGGGCGGTTTCTGGATTCCCTGTTCCGGCTTTGGAAATTCATTATAAATTAACCAGAGATAATTACCAGTTGTTCCATATATGTACAGATTCCTTTTCGAGTCTAGTTTCTATAGAAACAAACGGAATCAGTATTAAAGCCCTGTACAGGGAGATATCCAAGTCGTAATTCCTGAATGTCAGTGTGGTCGAACCCTGAAACAGGGGAGATTTTAACTAATAAACTGTACTAATTGGCTCAACCAAAAATTCTAGAAAAAAATTTGTAGATGGATATATGAGTCTAGCTTCAGGAAAAATTTACGGAACTGGTTTTCAAGTTCTGGAACTCGAGATATGATTTTTAAGGTGACAGTGACACAGTTAACCATCTCGTCTGGAAATTTAAAATGGACTGTGCAAGAAGTGATTTAAGTCTGCGAACCCCTCGTGTCTGACTCCGGCAACGGTCTCGGGTACGGGGTGTTACAACCAAGCTCCCTTTCGATGTCCTACAATTGATTAGCACAGTTCTTATTTACAAACCGTAATCACTAAACCCAAAACTTGCTCAACCAAAGTCGAACCATGTTCCTAAAAAGCCTTTGAACCCTTACCTTTTTGCCAAAATCGATAGCTAGTTCCGAAACCGATTGCTCCAATGATTCACGCTTTTGATCCAACGCTTAAGAAGACTCTAATCACCAAAAGAAAACATCAGTTACAAACCCTTAAAGCCTTATGCTCAAATCGATAGCCTCCCTAATTTTTAGGGACTTCGGCTTTTCCTAACATCGTAAAATAAGAACAGATCTGAGATGATAAGTACTTACCCCTCACTCCTACTTGATTTCCACGCAATCCGGTGCAGATTTATCCTTAGAAAAATGGTAAAACCCGAATCCAAGGGTTGAAGAAGTTTCGACTATAAGCCCCTAAACCAATGGTACTTTCAGCTTTTGGGTGGTGAAGGAGATGACAATATGAGGCTATGACCTTGAAGTAGAATTGCCGTCAGGTATCTAGGATTAAGAAAAGATAATCGTAGATTTAATAAAAACAAAAGAACACAGAAGGACCTGGCTTTGAAGAAATCGGCACAAGCAGTGATCACAGGATTTCGGCTTTTGCGACTTCGGCAAAGGTGCTGATGAATAGCAGGTTTGATGGACGGCTTTGGAGAAGAAAGTAGAGAAAGAAGAACAGGATAGGTGAAAGTTTCAGCTAGGGAGGAAAAGAGAGAAAAAGAAAAACCCTTTTAGTGCCTGAGCAGAAGAAAACGGCACCTCACAAAGCCTTAGGTGCCGAAATATTAACCTAAACCCTCTGTCGAATTTTCCCTCTTCAATTCCCTAAATTCGCCAACTCTCGTCTCTCACCCAATCCTTAAATCTATCCCTTATCACACCTTAATTCAAGCATTTAGTGATTCAAACTTTCCTTTAGCGAGAATCCACTTGGACTCCAACACTTACCCTTCCAAAGACTTAAAATAAATGCATATATTTGTCAACACCGAATCGATCCCATGCCTTCCCCAATGCTCCACACGCCACCTTTTTAGGAGCCTAGTGGCGTCACCCTTGGCACTCTACTAAGGCTCTTTTTGTGATGCCATTTACCCATAACTTTATACAAGGGCCATTTAGCCAAAACCCCTAACTCCTAAGTCCAAATATTCAAAAATTCAACCGGGTTTTGGCCAACACATCGGCCTTCTATAAGCCCATTTACCTACTCAAAACATTGATTTCACATCCAAATACAAAATTTTAAAATCTTTACAAAATATTGAAAACCGCGAATAAATCCGAAAATCAGGACGTTACAATAAACATGCATTATCTCGAATTGACCAAACCAACGAGATTTCAATTTTCTAGAAAATAATTTAAGTTTGGAATTAAATAATAGGAACTGTCATCTAGGTGCAAATTGCTGTGGCAAAATTTTGTTGACATGCCATCGCTTAATCTTTTCTTAGTACAGCTTGGCATTCTCATAGGCTTGTGCTCAAAATTCTTCCATCTCATTCAGCTCTAACAGGTGGTTGGTACCAACAACACTCAAATCCATATTCAATTTCTTAATAGCCCAATATGTCTTATGTTCAATTTCAATGGGAAAAATGATAGGGTTTCCTAGAAACAAACTTAAAGGGCGACATCCCCAATGGTGCCTTGAATGCAGTACGATATGCCCATAAAGCTTCATCCAATCTGGATGACCAATCTTTCCCGTTAGGGTTGACTACCTTCTCCAAAATTTGTTTAATCTCTCTATTATAGACTTTCGCCTGCCCATTTGTCCAGGGATGGTATGTAGTGGCCGTTTTATGTTTAACTCCATAAATGTTCAGAGAACGGCAACTAATTTGTTGTAACACCCCAAAAATCCTTAAGTTTATTTTCGTATGTTTGTGTTACACAAATGTATGTCTGCTTCAATGGTTAAGTATCCTAGGAAGAGTCTGAGAAGTCTTAGGTTCAAGCCTTAACTTGTGCAAAACTTTTATTTTTAATATGAATAAACCCTGTCTCTAGTCAGTAGGCTTTCAAATAAATGGGGTAAAACATGTCAGAAAGGGCCTACTAATCTAGGGGATAGGTGGCGTGTTGTTGTTCCATGAGGTCTGAGGTTCTAGTCCTGCTTTTAGTAATGAGAGCATTTTATTTTGGTGTTAAGACTGTGTGGGAGTTCTAATCAACCTGAACTATTAAAGAGTTGTCATGGAATTTGAATTAAGTGGTTGAGGGAGGAATGGATGGTATGGAAGGATTTGGGGAGGAAAATATGGGATTTTGAATGAGTTGGAGAATAGTGCCGAATTTGAACTCTTGCTCAGAGAATTTCGGCTGTGGTTGGAGAATTTTGAGGAGCCAAGTGAGGGGTGTGTTTTGAGGTCATACCGAATTGGGAGACTCATTTTGGTCAAGAATCGGTCATAGCTCACTTTTTTGCCTTTGGTGCCAAAATTTTGCTTTTGTTTTCTTTTCTCTCTGCTTCTCATTTTATTGTTTTTCTCTCTTTTTGAGGCCGAATATTGCTTTCAGATATCTTTTCATTTTTGTTGTTTATTCTGAATTTGCACTTCTCTCGAGTTCACTTACTGATGATTAGCTCACCTCTAATGGTCGTTCTCTCTGTTTTCTTTGCTTTGGTCGAATATCTCTTCTTCCCTCTTTCCTAATTGGTTTTCTTCTTTGACCGATTACTACTCCTTCTCCCCTCTCTCAGTCTGTTTGCTTTGGCCAAATACTCTCTCTTTTCTCTCTTTTGATTCTTTTCTCCTTTCATCTTTTGTTTCGGCCAAATACTCCATCTCTATCCTTTCGATTTTGGCAATTGTTCTTTGATCAATCAGGTTCGAGTGCACGGTTATTATCTTTTCTATCTCTTTCTACCATAATAGTCTTTTACCTAACACCTTTCTTTGCTGCCAATTTTTGTTAGGGGTGTGGTTGTGTAGCCTTTGCCTCTGTCGTATCACGTGCTTTCGGCTTTCGTTTGGGGTGTGAGTCAATTACTTCTTTCTCCTATGCTGAGTTTGGCACATTCGGTAAGTTGTGTGATTGGTGCAAACTATTGGTGTGATCAATAATGGTTTAGGTTATTAAGTTTTGGTTGTATTGTAGGTTATCTCTAAGGGGTTTGTAATTAGTCTCTTGCAACGGGTTAAGTGTGTGAGCCTCAATCGATCGATCAAGGCAAGTGATAAGTAACCTTTTAGATAAGTGATATAAAAAGGAATTGTTTAATCCTGCTGATTGAGGGACTAATGGTCTATCATGTTTAACTACTTGTGCACTTTCGCAATAAGGTGTGTAAACAAAATCTTAACTATTGAAATCGAAAAAAGCCGGAATAAGTAAATCATGACGTTACACGGATGTGCGCTCACTCGTGTGGTGGTCCGTGCTACTAAACATGGGCGATTGATCGTTGAGGCTGGCTATGAGCAATTTCATGGGCCGAGGTCGTTTCGGGCCATTTTGGGCCGAACTGGGCCATGTCGGCCTCACAGGTATGTGGGCCCCACACATGTAAGCCACACAGACATGTGGAGAATATTGGGCCAGATTGTGTAATCCACACGACCAAGGCCATTTCTGGGCTATGAAGGCCACACGGGCGTGTGGGCCCACATGGGCCCGCAACACAGGCCGTGGGCCCATTTTAACTGTTTGACTGTTAAGGTCGCACGGGTCGCCCGAGACAACTGTGAACCTATTGTTGGGTCGGTAAGTGTACCTAGACCCCCTAGTTGATAAAATGACTGTTATGCCCTTATGAGATGTATGATTATATTTGAGCATGCCATTTTAAACATACTGAATACATGTATGATAGTATGACATGACATGACATGACTTGATGCATGATATGTTGCATGGAGATGGGGTTTATTATGATTGGAGTGAAGTGTCTTTGTCTTGGCGACTCTGCTTTGCAAATCTTGTTAGTCAGAATGGTACTACTTGGAGTGTAGGGATGGGTGGGTTGATTATATCCCCACATGGAGTGTAGGGTTGGACGGAGATGGAGTGTAAAGGCTGGTTGGGCAGGATTTCTTGATTGCATATTTGTATCATTACTATTACTGAGATGGGATCAGGCCCAAACTGTTACTGATATTGTAATGGGCTAAGGTCGTAACTGAAACTGAACCATTACTGAAATGGGCTTAGGCTCAGACTATATATGCTCACTGTTTGGTTATTTGATATGTGGTTACACATTGAGTTTCCATAAACTCACCCATCTGTTTATCTGTGCAAGTAATCCCTAGTCTTAAGTGGATCGATTGCTACGAGGGACTCAAAGGTAGCCACACAACCGCACATAGTTTCACATTTGATTTTTAAAGTATAAGTAATTTTATTTTTGGTATTTTTACTATAATAAGTCCTTTATGGATTTTTACTTTAATTTGGGTTTTTATTTTTTTTATTTATAACTACTAGCAATGGGAAAAGACACGGGTTTTCAAAAAGATAACTGTTTTTCAAAATTCTACAAGAAATAATGTTTTAAAATACAAATATACAAATGACGTTTTAATATGATTAACTTTTTGACAAACAACTCACATTTTGAATTAAGCGAACGTATTTAAGATCACACGAGGTTAAATAGAGAATGGGTTTTCATCAAACATCACACTTTAATGTGACATCGCCAAATTTGGCCATAACGTCTAGGCCGGGTTTAGGGTGTTACATTTAGTGGTATCAGAGCTAGGTTGCAAAACTCGGTTGTGGATTTGGGTTTCTCTTAAAAAAAGTTGGAATTTCTAAAAAGAACTATTTTAAATGATTTGAAGTATTTTGAAATATTTTATTGAATGTGTGGTACACTGAGACTCCAGCACCGATTCTGTAAGTCTTTTGAAACTGCTATTTGTTTAAATTGAAATACTGAGACTACTGTAGGTAGTAGACTGTACTGAAATACTTTATTTAGGGTAAACTAAAAATTGTAATAAGACTATGATCTACGAAAACGAACTCTGAATTACTAATACTGTTTTACATAAAACATCCTTTAATAAACACTAAAACTGTAAAATAATGCATACAACTATTAATACAGATAAAATCCAATTCGATAATGAGCACCAAAGGTACTCATAGAAGGGATACAAGAGGCCGCGGCGAAGGCCGTGGACGTACTCGAGCTAGGTCTTTGTCATCTGGCCACGTGCTTAATGTTGAGGCTAGGGAGGCACCGACTTCACCTGTGACTGAGACTGGGTCTCATGATTGTGCGGCTGGGGATGACACGTTGTCCCAAGCTATGTTACGAATTTTACAGAAGGTCGCTGGGCCCAATACAGTGCTGTGGGTCATGGGTCAGTTACGTAATAACTCCAGTCTAATGGAGCTAAGATTTTTAGGGGTATTGCTGGAGTTGCCCCTAATGCGGCTGAGTATTGGATTAAGGCCACAGAGAGGATCATGGACGATCTCGACTACACCCTCAAATAGAAAATAAAGGGTGCAGTGTCACTGCTGCGAGATGAGGCTTACCAGTGGTGGCTTATGGTTAAAGAGGGCACTCAACCCGGTCGGCTGACCTGGTAATTTTTCAAGACTGCTTTTCAGGGAAAGTATGTGGGTGCTAGTTATGTGGATGCCCAGAGGAGAGAGTTTCTGAATCTGACTCAAGGGGATAAATCAGTGGCTAAATATGAGGGATGGTGGCAACTGAGTACGAGTAGTGTGTTCATTTCGAGGATGACCTCAGGGGTAGTCTACAGGTTTTAATAGCTCCACAGAGGGAGCGAGATTTTGCTGCATTAGTTAATAAGGCGAAGATCGCCGAGGAGGTGAAGAGTGCTGAGCGCCAGAACCATGAGAAGGAAAGAGGTAGGAACAAGAGGGATTCAGAGCCCTCAAGTTCCTTTTTGAGGCCTAAGAAAAAGGCCAGAGTTGATGAGCCGGTCAGAGTTGGGGACCCTGTTGCTACTACTGGACCGTAGCCCTGTGTTGATTGTGGGAGACGCCATCAAGACGAGTGCTGAAAAAGGACTGGGGCATGTTTGAGATGCAGATCATTGGAGCATCATATCAGAGATTGTCCACGAAGGCCCGATT
This sequence comes from Gossypium arboreum, assembly GCF_025698485.1. NCBI lineage: Eukaryota > Viridiplantae > Streptophyta > Magnoliopsida > Malvales > Malvaceae > Gossypium > Gossypium arboreum. The sequence continues at coordinate 72,863,008 of NC_069081.1, forward strand.
AGGTGCAAGCTACGAGTATGAATACTACACAACCGCCTAAGGGTGTTCAGCAGCCACTGAGAGGCTGGGGTCAGGCTAGAGGTGGTAATGGTTTGAGCCATGGTCAGAGGGCACCGGGCAGAGGTGTTGGTCATACTGAGGCGAGGCAGCCAGCTCTGGTTTATGCTGCACGTCACCGAGAGGATGGAGATTCCCCAGATATTATCATGGGTATGTTCTTTATCTATAATGTACTTTATATTGCACTGATATATATAGGATCTACTCATTCCTATGTAGCTTGTAAATTGTCTAAGACTTTGGATATCTATGTAACAGCCTAATTTTCAGTGGTATCGGGAATAGAGATTTGAGATCACCAAATCTGAAGGGTGAGTTAAAAATTTAATAAATTAATACCTATGAGTCAAATGCGAATATAAAAGCATTTTTGAATTAGTGAATTTGGTGATTTAAAAGAATTAATTAGGTAAATATGGTCGAGAATGAGGTATCGAGACCTCAACTTCATCATCGAGCCATAAATATTTTAGAAATATTTATGGAGTGTTGGTGAGGTAGTATTAAAATTTAGTCGAGAAAATTTTTACGTTTGGGTGGTTAATTAAATAAAAGGACTAAATTGAAAAGGGTGTAAAAGTTGCTAGAAGGATTAAATAGCTCAATTGTCAAATGAGGAAGGACCTAAAGTGAAAATAGTCCTAAAGGAGATATTTTGGGCGGCAATAGCTGAGAAAAATCAGAAATGGATGAAATAAGGGCAAAATTGGAAAATTGCCAAAATTGGCTAAATAAAATGGGACTAAATTGGAATATCTAGAATTCTCTTCATTTCTCTTCATATTCATCAGCTGAAAAACAGCCATGGAGGAGGGTTCAAGATGGTTTTCATACTCTAGCTTCATGTAAGTTTAATTCTTGCTTTCTCCTTGAAATTTTTATGTTTTTGTGACTTTTACAACTAGGTCCACTTGTTGAATTCATTAGTTTTTGATTCTATGAAAGAAATTGAAAGTTTTTATGAATATGTGCTGGAAGTATATGATGATTTGGCATGGAATTGGAGCTTTAAATTATTTATATGCTGATTTTACTGAAAGAATTGAATAGAAAGTGAATGTTTGGGACCTAATTGTAAAAGAGTTTGAAGTTAAAGTTTCATATGGAAATTCTGAATTTCAATAGTTATGAAATAACTTATAATGTCTAGAAAAAGTGTTAATTTAGAAAATTATCTTAATTGAGGGGTTAATTGAGCAAGGACTGAATTGTATGAATTGTGAAATTTGGGGCAAAATGGAAATAATCATTTTGCACTAAAACTGTTTTAGACAGCAGCAGTAGTCTAACTTTTAAAAATCACTAAAAATTATAGAAATCGAATTAGAGGATGAATAAAATATGAAATTAAAGCTTATTGAGTCTAGTTTCTTATAAAAGAAATTATGTAAGCAATGGAGTTGTAAATCATCAGATACAATAACTTTTGTGAGACAAGGTCAGAATGATTTCGAGTTCCCCTGTTCTGAATTTGGAAAATCATAAAAAATTGGATAAAAATAATTAGGGGCTTAAATTTATATGTTTAGAATCCTGAATGAGTCTATTTTCAATAGAAACAAACGCGGACATCATTCAAATCCTGTACAAGAAGATAATTAATTTTTAGTGAAGAAAGGTCGGAACTGTCACACAGCAGAACAGGGGAGACTTCAATGAATAAACCGTATTAATTGGCCCAACCAAAAATTATGAAATTTTTATGGTAAGAAGGTATATGAGTATAGTTTCATAGAAATTAGAAGATCTTAATTTGGAGTTTTGTAGCTCAAGATAAAAATAATTTAGTGACTATGACACAGATGGATAGCTTGAATATTCACATAAGTAGATAATGAAAATTATGGATAATGTTACTTACAAGTGTGTTGTTTATACTAAGGATGTGGATGGAGAGGAGGAGGAGGAAAAATATACATATATATGAATGACTCGTGTATAAATTGATCACATGCCGGTTATAATCGATGAGTGTTGGATTAGAAATGATATAATGTTTTATTTGGAATATTTATTATGAAATTATGATTATCGTTATAATACAAAAATTGAAATTGTGAATTTATATGGCTAAATTTTAGTGATTATTTGTTAATTTTATGAATTTTATGATGATTTATTTCATATGTATTGATGATAAAATCGTGAATAATGTAAAAGCATAAAATTGAATAAATGATCAAATTGAGCATTTCGATTCGGTGACAAGATGAATTGAAGGAAAAGACCATGGTTGGACCATGGAAACAAGTGATAAGTGATAGCTTGGCTACACTTATCGATCAAGGACAAATGAAAGTGATAAGTAATAACTTGGCTACACTTATCGATTAAGGACAAGTGAAAGTGATAAGTGATAGCTTGGCTACACTTATCGATCAATGGCAAATGACAACCGAAAAGTGGTAGCTTCAGCATTACGATCGATGAAAAGTGGTAGCTTCACTACGATCGATGAAAAGTGGTAGTTTCAATTGCTGATCGGTGAAAAGTGGTAGCCGCTACCTAATCGATGAAAAGTGGTAGCTTCAGCTACCTGATCAGTGAAAAGTGGTAGCTCCGACTACCTGATCAGTGAAAAATGGTAGCACCAGCTACCTGATCAGTGAATAGTGGTAGCTTTGGCTACAAGTGACAAGTGACAAGTGACAAGCGATTTCTGTATAAGACCATAACTGGGATATGGTATCGGTGTGATATATGCTACTGTATAAGACCATATCTAGGATATGACATCAGTGAGATATGTGATTATGTGTAAGACCATAGTTGGGCTATGGCATCATTATGTAAAGATGTGTAAGACCATAGTTGAACTATAGCATCGAAAAAAAAACGAAATACTCATTTCCGTAAGATGTTCACTAATTTGAAGAAGTTTGGTAAGTATTACATGGAATTATGTGACATAAGGAAATACGAGTTGATGAGACATGAGCATAAAACTTGGTTGATGGATGAATTCATTTGTGTGACAGCCCTAAATTGACCCTAGTCGGAAAGTGGTTTCGGGACCGCTAAACCGAGTCACCGAAATATTTGAGTATAATATTTATTGTCTAAAATATGTGAATATGAGTGTGTGAAAGTTTTAAGCTTCGATTTAGTTAATTACATGTGAATTTAGTTAATAGGACTTATGTGTGACACTTTTGAAATGTGATAGGTTAATCTATAAGGACCTATTAAAGCATGTAGTGAAAACAATGGTTTTGCATGTCAAATACTCCTTTTTTTATACATAGTGGCCGGCCATGATGGTGCATATATTAGAATATGTAGTAAATCTTCATGAAATGGTCATTATTTTATGTAAAAGAAAGGAAATAAATAAAAGAAATACTAAGGATAATAAAAGAAAAAGAAGAATGAAAGTGTGATGAAAACAAAAGAAGAAATCGGTTCTTCTTGGCCGAAATGAAAAGAGGAAGAAGGGAGTGAAGCATTCGGTCATTTTAGGTCAATATTAAGGTAAGGAAGTTTATACTAGTTCTTGAAATTTTAGTTGATATTGAGTGAGATATCAATTTATTTTTGTAACCCATGTTGAAATTTTGATTTTGGAATGAGTAAGGTTTTCGGCTATGGAAATTAATAAGGGTGATAGTTGTTGTTTCATGCTAAATCTAGATGAACAATGGTAGTTTGCTTACATCTTGATATTTATTAGTTACTTTCTTGGTTCTACCTTAGACCCATGAAGTATATTTTTATTTGGTGTTGTTGGAGATTTATGATAGAAGCTAATGAGTGAGAGTTGGATAGATATTATGAGGTTAAAATTCATGGGATTGTAAGCTTGTAAGTTGGATGATGAAATTCATGCTTTGTGAGGGTAAATGGTTTAAAAGGAGGCCATGATGTAAAATTACGATGAAGTGATGTTAAATGCTTTGAATATTGAGTATATATTGTTATAAGTTGAATTTAAGGTTGGTTAAGTTGTCTTTGTCATTGCGAATGTGTGTATAGTTTCTGAAAACTTGTTAAAGTGCTTAGTTAATTGATATTAGGTTAATGATATGTGTATTCGATTCGTAAAGGTGTACATGAGGAAATGTTAAATTAATTGTATTAAATTGCTTAATGTGATTAAAATGCGTATGACCATTGTGTATTTGAGCTAAAAGTGGCTATATGACCTATTAAATTTCTTGTCATATTCAGCCATAAGCTAGCATAATGAGACTTTAATAAGTTAAACTTGTGTGAACTAGCTCAAGAGCTTAGAGGATCAAAGTTGGATAAAGGAAAGGAAAAAGTGATCGAATAGCCGTCGAAACCGTTCGACAACATCCGAGGTAAGTCTTTGAGTAATGGAACGTAGTTTATGAATTATATGTCGAGATAATTAGTTTATACTTATGACGGGTAGCCGAATGTGCATAGAGATCATGTCATAAAGCAAATCAAATCATGCTCTTTGTATGTGGCTATTGAGCCGAAAATGGGAATGGTTGATAAGTGTCTTGTGTTTGAGTTCTAGTGATGAAAATGAAATATAGATGTGATATGATTTATTGATATATGTGCATGGTTATTCGAATGATAACCGGGCTAGGTCCCGAAGGCCTTTGTGCTAGTGACTAATTCCGAGCTAAGTCCCGAAGGCATTTGAGCGAGTTACTATATCCGGGCTAAGTCCCGAAGGCATTTGTGCGAGTTACTATATCCGGGCTAGGTCCCGAAGGCATTTGTGCGAGTTACTATATCCGAGCTAAGTCCCGAAGGCATTTGAGCGAGTAGCTATATCCAGCTAAATCCCGAAGGTACTTGGTTTGGGAATGAGCGATCTTGCTGTAATAATTTCAATTAATACGCTCGTAAAATCCCAACGATGAGGTATGTTTTGTATATGCATTGGAATAATTGATTCCTTTTAAATAGTATTCGCTCAATCGATTAACAAGCTTCCGGCTTTTAGTCAAGTTGATTCCTTATGTATGAATATAAGGGTTGGAAATGTGAAGTAGGTATGATTGTGAGAATATGTGTATATGAAATTATTCGTTTAGTCATATGAATGTTATACTTCAGTTGTGCATGATTTCATTACTCAAAACTTACTAAGCATTGAATGCTTATTCCGTTTCTTTGATTCTCTGTTTTATAGATGTTAGTTCGTCAGCTATCGAACTCGGGAGTGTCAAAGTCGAAGTCATCCACACTATCAAAGCCCTTTTTGGTACTCTTTTAGTTGAACTCTGAAAATGGCATGTATAGGACTGCCCTTTTGTTGTTAGTCAAGTACCTTGGTATTGTATATATTTGGATAGCCATGCGAAAATGGCTTATATATTTTGAGCATAGCGTTATAATCATTTTGTATATATATGGTTATTGAGAGGTGCGGAAATGTTTGGTAACGATTAGCCATTGGAATGGTTAATCATGATCATTTTGGTGCTATGTATGACAACTTCTAGTTGATTCATGGAAAACCATGAAATAGGTAAAGTTTACCTTAAAAATAGATGCTGATAGCAGCAGTAGTGTAGATTTGAAAAATCACTAAAAATAGTAGGAATGGAATTAAATAGTGAATAAATTATGCAATCGAGCCTTGATGAGTCTATTTTCATATGGAAGAAACGAAACGATCATATGAGTCGTAATTTAAGAGATGTTTAAGTTTTCGTGAAACAGGGCCAGAGCGATTTCTGGATCCCCTGATCTGACTATGGAAATTCACTATAAATTAACCAGAGATAATTAGAAGTCATGCCCTATATTTACAGATTCCTCTTCGAGTATAGTTTCATTAGAAACAAACGGCATAAGTATTGAAGCCCTGTACAGGGAGATATCTAAGTCGTAATGCATGAAGGTCAGAGTAGTCGAACCCTGTAACAGGGGAGACTTTAACTAATAAACTGTACTAATTGGCCTGAGCAAAAATTCTAGAAAACAACTTATAGATGGATATATGAGTCTAGTTTCAGTGAAAATTTACGGAATCAGTTTTCGAGTTTTGGAACTCGAGATATTATTTTTAAGGTAACAGTGATGCAGTTAGCCAGCTTGCCCAGAAATGGTAAAATGAACTGTATAAATAAGTGAATTAAGTTCGTTACCACCTCGTGTCCGACTTCAGAAACGGTCTCGGGTACGGGGTGTTACAATTTTTGATTATATATTTCTATGCCTTGAGTGTATTATCCATATGAATTGGTATTCCAAATGGGTTAATGAGAAAACTTCTAGTATGAAATAATCATAGTTCGAAATGAAATATCATGAAAACGTACTTGAAATACATTGGTATGTATTGTATATGCTATTTGAATTCATAAATGTGGAAAGCAAATGTATGTGGAAATATAAGATGATGATATTTGTACATGGAATTTATTGATGAAAACGTACATCAAAATTTATATGATAAATTTTAGTGAACATTGAAATTAAATTTGAATAAGTGATTTGGCAATTTAAATCGTAATTGGTAGGAAGAGTTAGTAAATTGCATATTTATGAATTGTTACGTATTTATGCGAAATACGAGGAAGTGATGGTAATTGATACATGGAAATATGAAACTATGATATATATATAAAACATGGAATATGTTTAATAAATGTGTTCATTCATAATTACGTAATTATGTACCTCATGTGTGCTATTTGCATAAAGATGATATTTCAAATACTTTAGTGAATAAAGCTTAAATATGAAATAGTATGAAATCGAAACAAATTGTTATGAAAATGTATTTAAATTATCTGTAAGTGTTTCGTGCTTCTCGGTAATGCCTCGTACTCTATTCCGGCGACAGATACGGGTAGGGGGTGTTACAATCTAGGTTGAGAGTACTACGAGTGAGGTTACTGTACTGAGTCTTTCGGGGCAGTCGGTGAGTGTAGATAAACTGTTCGAAGATGTTCCTTTGGAGGTTCAAAGGGTTATCTTTTTGGCGAATTTAATGGAACTTCCTTTTGGAGAATTTGATTTAATACTAGGAATGGACTGGCTGGTGAAACATCGAGTGAGCTTGGATTGTGCTACTAAATGGATGGTACTGAGAACTGCGGAGGATGGCGAGGTAGTTGTAATTGGGGAGCATTGGAACTACTTGACGAATATGATCTCTGCATTAAGGGCTGAGAAGTTGGTTTGTAAGAATTGTGAGGGCGTACTTGCCCTACATTAGTGTTTCAGATTCTGGGGTTTCTTCTGTTAAAGATATCAGAATGGTTAAGGACTTTCAAGATGTCTTTCCTGATTACCTATCTGGGTTACCTCCAAACCGTGAAGTTGAGTTTGGGATTGAGCTCTTGCCTGGTACAACTCTGATGTCCATCGCCCCTTATAGAATGGAACCGAAGGAGCTGGTGGAACTTAAAGCTCAGATTCAAGAATTATTTGATCGTGGGTTCATCCGCCCTAGTGTGTCTCCATGGAGAACAGTTTTGTTTGTGAAAAAGAAGGACGGATCCATGCGTCTGTGCATCGATTACTGGCAATTGAATAAATTGACCATTAAGAATAAGTACCCCCTTCTCGGAACGAGAAAGCGGAACTGCTTGGCCGAGGATAGATGATCTATTCAACTAGTTTCGTGGAGCTTCAGTTTTCTCTAAGATTGATCTCCAATCAGGGTACCATCAACTGAGGGTTAAAGAGGTTGATATAGACAAGATATCGTTTAGGACTCGTTATGGTCATTAAGAGTTCCTAGTGATGCCGTTTGGACTGACGAATGCACCAGTGGCTTTTATGGATCTGATGAACCAAGTGTTCCAGCCCTATCTGGATCGGTTCGTACTAGTTTTTATTGATGACATTCTAGTGTATTCGAGGACTGAGGATGAACATGATGAACATCTCCGAGTGGTTTTGCAGATTCTGAAGGAGAAACAACTGTACGCGAAGTTCAGTAAGTGTGAGTTCTGGTTATAAGAGGTAATATTTCTGGGCCATGTGGTACCTGCTAAAAGGATTAGGGTTGATCCTTGAAAAATTGAAGCTATTCTGGATTAGAAGCTACCTAAGATTGTATCTGAGATTCGTAGTTTTCTAGGACTGGCAGGATATTATCGGCTACTTGTTGAGGGATTTTCATTGATTGCAGCACCTCTGACTAAGTTGTTGCGTAAATGGGTGTCATTTAAATAGACTGATGCGCAACAGGAGAGCTTCGAGAAGCTCAAGAAAGTTCTAACTGGGGCCCCTATCTTGGTACAACCAAAGTCTAGGAAAGAGTTCACTGTCTACAGCAATGCATCATATGTGTGTTGATGCAAGATGGTAAGGTCGTGGCATATACGTCTCGTCAGCTTAAGACTCATGAGGCAAATTATTCGATGCACGAATTGGAGTTGGTTGTGGTCGAAGTCGCACTAAAAATTTGGAGGCATTATTTGTACGATGAGAAATGTATTATTTACACTGATCACAAGAACCTCAAGTATCTCCTCACTCAGAAGGAGCTAAATCTTAGGCAACGCTGATGGATTGAGCTGCTAAAAGACTATATCTATATGATTGAATACCATCCTGGGAAGGCCAATATGGTGGCAGACGCATTGAGTCATAAAGCTACCACTAATTTTAGGGCAATGTTTGCTCACTTCAATTTATTTGATGATTGTAGCTTGTTGGCCGAGCTCCAAGTTAAACCAACATGGATGGGTCAAATTAAGGGTAAACAGTTGGAGGATGAGTCATTGGTCTTCGTTTTCGACAAGTTGAGAGTGGGGATACTATGGATTCTAGACTAAATAACGAAGGGGTGCTCTATTTCTGTATGAGAATCTGTGTATTGAAGGATACCTATTTAAGGTAGTCTATACTGTAAGAGGCGCATAGTAGACTTTATACTATGCATCCTAGTGGAAATAAGATGTACCGAGACCTTCGTGAGTTATATTGGTGGTCGGATCTTAAGCGTGAAGTTTTTGACTTCGTGGGTAAATGTCTGACTTGCCACCAGGATAAGGCTGAACATCAATTACCTTCAGGGTTGCTTCAGCTAGTTAAAATTCCACTTTGGAAGTGGGAGAGAGTGACTATGGACTTCGTTAGTGGGCTACCCCTAACGCCTACTAAGAAGGATTCAGTATGGGTCATCATGGATCGATTGGCCAAATCTTCCCATTTCATACCAGTTCGTACTGATTACTCTTTGCAGAAGCTGGCTAAGCTGTATGTGTCTGAGATAGTGAGACTGCATGGGGTACCGCTTTCCATAATATCTAATAAGGATCCTCGTTTCACGTCTCAGTTTTGGAAGAAGTTGCATGAAGCACTAGGTACAAGGTTGGACTTCAGTATTGCGTTCCATCCTCAGACAAATGGTCAGTCAGAGAGGGTGATTTAGATACTGGAGGACATGTTAAGGAGTTGTGTGATTGATTTTTGAGGCAGTTGGGAGGATTACTTGCCACTAGCAGAGTTTGCTTATAACAATAGCTATCAGTCTAGCATACAGATGGCTCCTTACGAGACATTATATGGTCATAGGTGTCATACTTCTTCGTGTTGGACTGAGCTAGGCGAGCAGTGTGTTCTGGGCCCTGAATCAGTTTCTGATACTGAGGATAAAGTTTGACTAATTTGGGATCGACTAAAGGCGGCATCGGATAGATAGAAGTCATATACGGATCTAAAGCGTAAAAAGATTGAGTATTCTGTGAGGGACTTTGTTTTTCTCAAGGTCTCGCCATGGAAGAAGGTACTGAGGTTTAGAAGGAAGGGCAAGTTGAGCCCTAGGTTCAATAGGCCTTACCGCATACTGAAACATGTAGGACCGGTTGCCTATTAGCTAGAGTTACATCTAAATTTAGACCGGATTCAAGATGTGTTCCACATCTATATGTTAAGGAGCTACCGCTCTAATCCCACGCATGTTATTTCGGTTGAGGAGATTGAGGTTAGACCAGATCTGACCTATGAGGAAGAGCCGATTCAGATATTAGATTGTGATGTAAAAGTTTTAAGAAGGAAGTCTATCCCACTGGTTAAGGTTCTTTAGCATAATCACAGCTCTAAAGAGGCCACGTGGTAACTTGAGGTGGCGATGCGACAACAATACCCTCATATGTTCTAATCAGGTAAATTTCAAGCCCGAAATTTTCTTTTAGGGGGATAGAGTTGTAATGCCCCAAAAATTCTTAAGTTTATTTTCGTATGTTTGTGTTACACAAATGCATGTCTGCTTCAATAGTTAAGTGTCCTGGGAAGAGTCTGAGAAGTCTTGGGTTCAAGCCTTGTCTTGTACAAAAGTTTTGTTTTTAATATGAATAAACCCTGTCTCTAGTCAGTAAGCTTTTAAATAAATGGGAGTAAAACATGTCAGAAAGGGCCTGTTGGTCTAGAGGATAGGTGGCGTGTTGTTGTTCCATGAGGTCTACGGTTCGAGTCTTGCTTTGAGCAGTGGGAGCGTTTGTAGCTAAGACCTTGTGGGCATTCTAGTCAACCTGAACTACTGAAGAGTTGTGGTGGAATTTGAATTAAGTTGTTAAAGGAGGAGTGGACAGTATGGAGGGATTTGGAGAGGAAAATATGGGATTTTGAATTAGTGGGAGAGTAGTGCCGAATTTCAACTCTTACTCAGAGAATTTTGGCTGTGGTTAGAGTATTTTGAGGAGCCAAGTGAGGGTGTGTTTTGAGGTCATACCGAATTGGGAGTCTCATTTTGGTCAAGAATCGGTCATAGCTCACCTTTTTGCCTTTGGTGCCAAAATTTTGCTTCTGTTTTCTTTTCTCTCCACTTCTTGTTTTATCATTTTTCTCTCTTTTTGAGGCTGAATATTGCTTTCGGGTATCTTCTCATTTTTGTTGTTTATTCCAAATTTTCACTTTTCTCGAGTTTACTTGCTGATCGATTGGCTCACTTCTAAAGGTTGTTCTCTCTATTTTATTTGCTTTGGCCGAATATCTCTTCTTCCCTCTTTCCCAATCGGTTTTCCTCTTTGACTGATTACTGCTTCTTCTCCCCTCTCTCAATCAATTTGCTTTGGTTGAATACTCTCTCTCTTTTCTCTCTCTTAATTCTTTTCTCCTTTCATCTTTTGTTTTGGCCAAATACTTCATCTCTATCCTTTCGATTTTGGCAGTTTTTCTTTGATCAATCAAGTTCGAGTGCACGGTTATTATCTTTTCTCTCTCTTTCTGCCATAATAGTCTTTTACCTAACACCTTTCTTTGTTACCGATTTTTGCTAAGGGTGTGCTTGTGCTAGCCTTTGCCTCTGTCATATCGTGTACTTTCAGCTTTCGTTTGGGATGTGGGTCGATTGCTTCTTTCTCCTATTCTGAGTTTGGTGCATTTGGTAAGTTGTGTTATTGGTGCAAACTATTGGTGTGATCAATAATGGTTTAGGTTATTAAGTCTCGGTTGTATTGCAGGTTATCTCTAAAGGGTTTGTAATTAGTCTCTTGCAATGGGTTAAGTGTGTAAGCCTCAATTCATCAATCAAGGCAAGTGATAAGTATCCTTTACGATAAGTGATATAAAAAGGGATTGTTTAACCCTGTTGATTAAGGGACTGATGGTCTATCATGTTTGAATCTAGGTTTGGAGGGCTTGTGAACTATTTGTGCACTTTCGCAATAAGGTGTGTAAACACAATCTCAATAATGGAAATCGGCAAAAGCCAGAATAAGTAAATCATGATGCTATACGGGCGTACGCTCGCTCGTGTGGTGGTCCGTGTGCCAAAACATGGGCATTTGATCGTTGAGGCCAGCCATGAGCAATTTCATAAGCCGAGGTCGTTTCAGGCCATTTCGGGCTGAACTGGGCCATGTCGGCTCCACGGGCATGTGGGCCCCACACGGGTAAGCCACACGGATGTGTGGGGAATACTGGGCCAAACTGTGTAATCCACACGGCCAAGGCCATTTCTGGGCTATGTAGGCCACACGGGTGTGTGGGCCTACATGGGCCTGTAATATGGGCCGTGGGCCCATTTTAACTGTTTGACTGTTAAGGTTGCACGGGTCGCTCGAGACGACTGTGGACCTACTGTTGGGTTGGTATGTGTACCTAGACCCCCTAGTTGATAAAATGACTGTTATGCCCCTATAAGATGTATGCTTATATTTGAGCATGCCATTTTAAACATATTGAATACATGTATGATAATATGACATGACATGACTTGATGCATGATATGTTGCATGGGGATGGGTTTTATTATGATTGGAGGAAGTGTACTATATTGGCAACTCTGCTGCAAATATTGTTTAGTGCCGCAACCGGTACTACTTGGAGTGTAGGGATGGGTAGGTTGATTATATCCCCACATAGAGTGTAGGGTTGGACGGAGATGGAGTGTAGAGGCTGGTTGGTTAGGATTTTTTGATTGCATATCTGTACCGTTACTGTTACTGAGATGGGCTCAGGCCCAAATTGATACTGATATTGTAATGGGCTAAGGCCCTAACTGAAACTGAACCATTACTGAAATGGGCTTAGTCCAAATTGTATATGCTCAATGTTTGGTTATTTGATATGGGATTACACACTGAGTTTTCATAAACTCACCCATCTATTTATCTGGGAAGGTAATCCCCAGTTTTAGGCTGATCGGTTGTTGCGAGGGACTCAAAAGTGGCCATAGAACCACACATAGTTTCACATTTTATTTTTAAAGTATAAGTAATTTTATTTTGGGTATTTTTACTGTAATAAGGCCTTTATGGATTTTTACTTTAATTTTGGTTTTTGTTTGTTTTGATTTATAACTGCTAACAGTAGGGAAAGACGCGAGTTTTCAAAAAGATAACTATTTTTCAAAAAAATCACGAATATGCGACATGTTTTAAGAGCTTCCGCAAGAAATAATGTTTTAAAATACAAATATACTAATGAAGTTTTAATATGATTAACTTTTTGACAAACAACTCACATTTTGAGTTAAACGAACGTCTTTAAGATCACACAAAGAGGTTAAATAGAGAATTGGTTTTCATCAAACATCACACTTACAAAAAAAAAACACTTTAATATGACATCGCCAGATTCGGCCATAATGTCCAGGCTGAGTTTGGGGTGTTACATCTGCAATCCAAGTGTGAACCTTCATCACTAATTAGAGCACGAGGAGTACCAAACCTGGTAAAAATATTCTTATGGAGAAATTTCAGTACCAATTTGGCATCATTTGTTGGTATAGCAACAACCTTAACCTACACAAAATCAACAGCTAGAAGTATGTATGCATTGCCCTAAGAAGGTGAGAATGGACCCATAAATTCAATTCCCCAAATGTCAAATAGTTCCACTTCTAAAATAGTTTGCAAGGGCATCTCATACCTCCTCAATAGATTTTTAGTTCTTTGATAGCGGTTGCAAGCATGGAAAAATTCATGAGCATCTTTAAACATGGTTGGCCAATAAAAACCAGATTGGAGAATTTTTGCCACAAATTTCATGCCCCCCAAATGCCCTCTGGATGGTGCTGAATGACAATGAAATAAAATACTTTAAATCTCGTCAATTGGAACATACCTCTGAACTATCTGGTCTACACAGTGTTTGAATAAAAATGACTCATCCCAATAATACTGCTTGGAATCATGGAGAAATTTTTTTTCGTCTTTGATTTGTGAGGTCAGATGGCAGCATTCCACTAACAAAAAAATTTACAATATCAGCATACCATTGTAATGCCATGGCAACTAACAGTTGCTCATCTAGGAAATCATCCTGAATGTGCTAAATATTACCATCTTCATTTCCTACTTCAATTTGAGACAGGTGATCAACCACTTGATTTTCTGTGTCTTTCCTATCTCTAATTTCCAGATCAAGTTCCTGCAATAACAATATTCATCGAATCAACTTGGTTTGGCATCTTTCTTGGTCACCAAGTATTTAATAGCAGAGTGGTCTGTATAAACCGTAACTTTGGTTCCTACTAAATAAGCTCTAAATTTGTCGAAGGCAAATACCATAGCTAATAACTCCTTCTTAGTGGTATTATAATTTAGCTATGAATCGGTCAATGTATGGCTTGCGTAGTTGATAGCATGGAATACCTTATTCTTTCTCTACCCAAGTATTGCCCCTACGACAAAGTTTGGCATCGCACATAAGTTCAAAAGGTAGAGTCCAATCTAGTGCTATGACTATTGGCGCTGTGACTAGCCACTTTTTCAACTTCTCAAATGCTTGTAAACACTAATCATCAAAATTGAAAGATTTTTTGTGTTCTAACAATGTACACAAGGGATTTGATATTTTTGAAGAATCTTTGATGAATGTTCTATAGAATCCTACATGGCCAAGAAAACTGTGATTACCTTTAACTATGGAGAGTGGTGGAAATTTCTCAATAACTTCGATTTTTGCTTTGTCGATGATAATTCCTTGATGTGAAATTTTATGTCCCAAAACAATGCCTTTATAGACCATGAAGTGGAATTTCTCCCAAATGAGAACAAGTTTGGTTTCTTCACACCAATAAAGAACTAACTCTAGATTTTTTAAACAATCTTCAAAAGTATCGCCAAACACTGAGAAGTCATCCATAAAAACTTCTAAAAGTTTCTCCACCATGTACAAAAATATTACTATCATACAACACTAAAATGTTGCAGGGGCATTGCATAATCCAAACGCCATTCGTCGGAACGTAAAAGTTCCATAAGGACATGTGAATGTGGTTTTCTCTTGATTAGTAGGAGCTATGGCAATCTGGTTATACTATAACACCCCTAACTCGAATCCGTCACCTAAACAGGGTTACAGAGTATTACCGAAGTTTATGGGTCAAGTAATAGACATTTCATAAACGTTTAGGGTTCATATCATATTTAAATCAAATTTAATCATATAGTCCCTTACATGAGCCCTTGAGGCCCAAATCATGCATTAGAATCATGTCGAGACTAAACCGAGTACTCAGAAATTTTTTTGTAAAATTTCAAAATTTTTCCTAGGTGCAAGGGACACACGCCCATGTGGTCAAGTCGTGTAACTCTCTAACTTGGGTCACACAGTCAGGTCACATGTAACACCCCTTACCCGAGACTGTCACTGGAGTCGAGCACGAGGTATTACCTGACTTAACTTACTAATTCGGGGCATAAATTTTGCTTTTAAAATTAATTTATTTACATTCATTTAGTATACCCAAAAAAGGGCCCTCGAGACCCTAAAACATGCAATTGAAATGGTTCAGGACCAAACCGGGAGCATTAAAAATTTTCCGAATACTTAGACAAATCAAAACAATTTATTTCATTATTCCTTATAAAACTGCCCACCTGCATCATAGTCACTAAATAAATCATAATTCGAGTCACAAAACTCAAAATTTAAATTCATGAATTTTCCCTAAAACTAGACTCATATATCTTCTTACTAATTTTTTTTCCAGAATTTTTGGTCTAGCAGTTAGTACAGTTTATTAGTTAAATTTTCCCCTATTGCCCTATTTGACTACTTTGACCTCTCCTCACTACAAATCAATTTTCTCTTTGTACAGAATTTAAATAATCATTCCATTTATTTCTCTTGAAATTAGATTCATTAAGGAATCTAGAAATATAAAATATAACTCCTAATTATTTTTTACAATTTTAGAGAATTTATAAAGTCGAGCAGGGATTCAGAAATTGCTCTGACCCTGTCTCACTAAAATTCAAATATCTCTTAATATATATTTTTTCTTACTCTGTTTCTTTCATATGAAAATAGACTCAATAATATTTAATTCTATATCTCATTCATCACCTAATTCTATTTCTACTATTCCTGGTGATTTTTCAAGATCACGTCACTACTGCTGTTTGATACTGTTTTAATGCTAATTTCACTTTTTCATGATTTCTTTGTATTAACTACCATTTAGGCATACATAACACTGAAACATGTTCTTCATTAGCCATTTCAATAGCTAATCATTATAAAATATTTACATACCATTCTTTAGCCATATCATAAGGACATACACACAAAATGGCTAAGTCTCTATACATGCCATAAACTAGAACGTTTGTAAACGAAGATACCCATTTGGTAACTTGATAGTCGATAGTGTGAAGTGATCTCCGACGACCTCCAACCCGAGCTTGCTTTTAAGTACTCTGAAACATGGGAGAGTGAAAGAAGTAAGCTTATAAAGCTTAATAAGTTCACATGTAAAATAATAAGCATTAGCTGTAATATCCCGAATTAGGGCCTAATCGGAATAGTGGTTTTGTGACCACAAATCCAAGATAGAAATAATTATTTTATGATTATTTTGAGGTCTATGATATGATTTCATGATTGTGTGAAAATTTTGTGAAGAAATTCTATGCATAAAGTGCTTAATTTGAAGTTAGGGACTAAATTGAATAAGTTGCAAAACTTACATTCTAGAAGTTTCTAGTATGAAATTGCTTTGAAATATTAATTAGGAGGTCTTAAATAGTAATTTGACCAATTTCAAAGTTTATGGACAAATATTGGACATGAATGGAATTTTTGGAAAGTTTTGTAGTAAGGGCATTTTGGTCATTTAGGGGTAAAATGAATTAAAATACAAAATTAAAAGCCAATTTTGCTCATCTTCTTCACCATGGACGTGTATAGCAAGGGAGACTCCATGGCTAGGGTTTCCAAGCTTCCAAGCTCGATTGTAAGTCCGTTCTAGCCTCGTTTTTAATATATTTACGCTTTTTGAGTCCCGGTAACTTGATTTAGCTTATGCTAGCAATAATTCAACCTAGGGTTCATATTTGGAAAAATACCCATAGGTGAAATTTGTGTATTTTGGTGTTTTATGATAGAATATGAGGTTTTAAATTATGTTAGACAACTTCTGCTACTCAGTTTTAAGTGAAAACGAGCAAAAGGGCTTAATCGGTAAAAATACCTAATAGTCATAAGTACATGTTAGAGTGAGAATTTGATGTTGCCATAGAAGGGAAAAATGATCATCATGTCATAAAACATAAAAAAATAGGATGAAGTTTAATTTCCGAACCTTGGGGCAAAAGTGAAAATATGCAAAAGTTTAGGGGTCAAAATGAAAATTTTTAAAAATATGATTTTTGGACCCATATGAATAGTGTGACTAATTATTAGGCTAAATGTGATATTATAGATGAAGGAAATCGAGATTCAAGTTTAAATCGAGAAAATACAAGGTTATGGACTAAAATGGTAAATTATCGTTTCTGGATCGAGGTAAGTTCGTATGATAATAATAATGCAATGCTATGTTTGAATTATATTTGTTACTATTATTGCATTTATTGTATGATTTAATATATTGGAAAAGTTGATGGAATGGTGTTTATGATGTGGAAATATGACATGAAAGAATGTTACATGAAATGCAAGAAAATGAAGATACATGACAAGTGATATATGAAATATGTGATATATGTTATGTAAATTCTTAAAAGCTGATTTGATATTTGAGTTGTGTCTTATTATATTATGAATGTACAATTGGTACTATGGATAGTGAGATCGATAATTCGAGTAAAGTCGTACAATACTAATAACAATAGTTGCATAATAATAAAATGCTACTCAACTTACATACTTACATTCTCAATCTCATCATATCATCAACTTAACTTATTCTCATCAAACTATGCTAGTCAATACTTTCTTGTTATCATACAAAGCCATAATATAAAATATGGTCTTACATATAAATTATACAAGTTCTCGTTCCAATATCGAATTATTATCGAACATTAATCATTATATCTGAAACTCAATACTAAAGTATTTATGGCCAAAATATCAATTTATCATTCAAATATGCATAATTAAATGCTTATTAAACATATGAACTTACCTCGATAAACAAAACAACCATTTTACCAAGTTTCTCGATTTTTAGTTTTTCTCCCGTTCTATGTCCAAATTTCACTTTTCGGGATATAAAACATCATATTTCACTTATTTAATTAATGTACTATTCAAAACATTCCCTAACTCAAACTTTGACAAAATTACAATTTTGCCCCTAGGCCTTTGCAGAATTATGATTTTGCCCCTAGGCCTTTGCAGAATTATGATTTTGCCCCTAGGCTGGGAAATTAAAATTTATCCATTTTTCTTATGTTTTATGACACACTGAACACTTTTCCCTTCTATGGAAACATCAAATTCCCACTCTATCATGTACTTATGAAGATTAGGTATTTTTACCGATTATGTCATTTTACTCGTTTTAACTTAAAATCGCTTAGCAAAAGTTGTTTAACATAAAACATCAAAATAAACACATTTAACCTATGGGTATTTTTCCAAATATGACCCCTAGCATGAATTATTGCTAGAATAAGCTAAATCAAGTTGTCGAGACTCCAAAAACGTAAAGAACATTAAAAACGAGGCTAGAACGGACTTACTATTGAGCTTGGAAAGCTTGGAAACCATAACCATGGCTTCCCCCATGCTATATTCAGCCTCTATGAAGAAGATGGACCAATTTTGGCTTTATTTTCCCTTTTTAATTCTTTTAATTACTAAATGACCAAAATGCCCTTAAAGGCTTTTCTTTCAAATTTATCCTATTCTTGCCCATTTTTGTCCAAACTTAAATATAATGGTGGTCTAATTCTAAATAAGGACCTCCACTTTAAGAACCCATTTCATTTAAATCCCCTTTATTATCTAGAACACACATTTTACTAATTTTACAATTTAGTCTTAATTATCAAATTAGGCACTTATACATAAAATTTCTTCATGAAATTTTCACACAATTATTCAATCAATGAATAAACCTTAAAACTTAATCAGAATAAATTTTTTTGACCTCAGATTAGTGGTTTCACAACCACTATTCCGTTTAGGCCCTATTTCGGGATTTTACATCATACGCTCGTGTGCTAGACCATGTGTAGGTACAGGGGTCACACAGCCAAGCCACACGCCGGTGTGCTAGGCCATGTGATCCA
This sequence comes from Gossypium arboreum, assembly GCF_025698485.1. Classification (NCBI taxonomy): domain Eukaryota; kingdom Viridiplantae; phylum Streptophyta; class Magnoliopsida; order Malvales; family Malvaceae; genus Gossypium; species Gossypium arboreum. Next base: position 72,881,928 of record NC_069081.1, read on the forward strand.
TTTCGAGCATTCTGTTTTGAAATTTTAAAGATGCAAGGGACACACGGCTAGATCACATGCCCATGTGCTAGGCCGTGTGTCACACATGTCTAAGACACACGCCCGTGTCTCTGCTCGTGTACACAAAAATAGGCTATTTTCCAAGCCACATTTCTCACCCAATTTGTCTTCCTCTTACACTAATACTCTAACATATTCACAAGCCATTTTTTAAAACAATTAATTTAAGACAAAGTTGAATCTCATGCATGACATAACATTACATACAACCAATGTGCTCTTAAGCACCTCAAATAACACTTTACCATCATGTAATTAAACATACAAAACTTACTTAACTTATCAAATTCACTTATATGCGTATTTTACAAAATATACTAGAATTAATTATCAATATGCCAACATGATTTCTATCATTCAATCATTTAATCACACACCAACATGTTATAGCCCCATTAATACATATCAAAACACGTTCATCACAAGCCATTCCAATAGCTAGTTTTAACCTAAATATTTACATGCCATTATAACCATAATTAATGTACCATATGAACCAAGATGGGCAGATGGAAAGTGTGAGTGATCTCCACCAATGCTTCCAATCCAATGAGCTTCTGAATTACTAGAGTAAGCATGAAATGCTTAGTAAGTTCGTATAACATGGTAAATAACTTACCATATATTTATGTTCAGAATAAACTTGCAAGGCACTATCAATCAATTTTATCATAAGCCCTAAAGACATATCCTCATCATGTTAGCCAAGTAATCACATATGATAGTCCTTAATCATGGATGAACAAAGTCATCAAGCATGATCCACATTCATGTAATAACCGGTTAATGCATCATTATATCAAGTAATGTCATTTCCATGTACTTCATGTACATATGGGTAATAATTCGTTTCTAAGCCATACTGTCTCATATAAACATTAAGAAACATGTATGGGCTCAATAATAACCAAATTCTCATATACATATATTTTCCACATCATGAATTCAAATGACATATATAATTCATATCCCTGTATTTCAAGTACATTTTCATAATAATTCACCTCGAGTTTAGATTATGTTTTGCTGGATTAAATCATTTGAAATATCAATGTCACACGGAAAATACACTCAAGGTGTACTAATCTATATTCATGGATGAACATATTTATTAAACAGATTTCATGTTCATATATCATCAACTTGTATTTCCATAAATCATGTATCATCATTTCATGTATTTCAGGCAGACACTTGTAATAATTCATTTCCTGTTCATGTTTTCTCATGTTAGATTTTTTTCCCGTTGAATTTATTTGAAATATCAATCGATACGCAGGTAATACACTCGAAGTGTACAAATAAGAAATCTATCAATTCATAATCAGGGGTACTCATTAGAGTACATAATCAGGAAGCACTCTCTCGAGCCATATATCAAGAATGCTCATATGAGCCATGTAACAGGAAGCGTATCCGGGCTAAATCAGGAAACTCATAAGAGTTTAAAACGGGAAGTTCACAAAGAACTTTTAATTAGGAATCTCACGAAGAACCTATAAGGAATGCTCATAAAGAGCCATGTAATGGGAGCTCTGGATAACCATATATCAGGGAGTTTAGGCGAGCCATACCAGGACACTCATAAAGAGCTGCGTTTGTTTCCACAACATGTGCAGGATCACAATTGATTAATAAATAGGACACTCACAAAGAGCTGCAATAGTTGCAACACATGCAAGATTACTACCTATTAGGATGCTCACATAACTATATAACAGGAAACTCAAGAGTACTAATAACAAAATGCTCGTCTGAGCTATAATATGTCTGCAACATATGCAAGACTACAACCATTACAGGAAATCTAGTAATCCATCGAATTTCATTTATTCAAACGGGACTTAACATTTTTTGGGCATTATCATTTATCGGACTTTGTCAGATATGTCTTCAATTATAGATATAATATTTATACAATTCATATGCATAACATTCAATTCAAGTATACAATTATACATATTTTAGTTACACAAACTTACTTCAACAATTGTTCGTGTACGTAAAATCTAGTAATCCAACATTTTTCTCTTTTCCTCGTTCTAACTCTGAATTTGGTCTATCTAGATCTATACGACTAAATTTAACATCAATTTAATATAATTCATACCCAATTCAGTCCAATTGACGTTTTAGGCAAAATTACCATTTTGTCCCTAAACTTTTAATTAATGATGATTTCGTCCTTAGGCTCGGAAAATCAAATTCATGTAATTTAATCCTTATTCCAAGCCTAGCCAAAATTTACAAGTAAAATTTACAGCCCATGTATTTCAAAAAATTCAAAATTTTTCCATAAATTTTACAACTTTACAATTTAGTCCCTAATTCATATTGTCATCAAAATTCACTATACAAAAGTTGTTTATCTATCAACAACCTTTCATTTTCTACTATAAATTTCAAATTTTCAGCATATTCAACCATGGAAAAATTTCTATACTTTGATAACTTTTCAAATTAATCCCCAAAATAGCTAGATTAGGTTATCCCGACTCAAAAACATAAAAATTACTAAAAACGAGACTTGAATACTTACCTAATTTGGCCAAATAAGTTTTCTCTTTCTTCCATTCTCCATGGCTAGGGTTTCCATCTTTATTTGGGAAAGATGATGATAAAAATGATGATATTTTCTTTATTTTAGTATTTATCATCTTTCCAGTTTTTTTCCTTTTCTTTATTTTATTTTCCATGGATGATTCATCATCCTTAACAGATAAGTATTTTTAATGGTCTATTTGTCATATAAGGACCTCAAATTTTGAATTCCATAGCTATTTAATCTCTTTAGCTATTAGAACGCAACTTTTGCACTTTGTACAATTTGGTCCTTTATCAAATTAAACATGTAATCGGTAAAATTTCTTTGCAAAATTTTTATATGACATTATTATCATATTGTAGATCATAAAATAATAGTAAAATAATTTTCTTTTCGAAATTGAATTTGTGGCCTCAAAACCACAGTCCCTATTTCACTGAAAACAGGCTGTTACAACTTTCCCCAAATAACCATCTAGAAAATAATAGAAGGCTTTCCCGGATAATTTATCTAACATATGGTCGATAAATGGCAGAGGAAAATGGTTCTTCCTTATTTCTTTGTAGTGCTTCTAACAGTCTATACAAACCCTCCATTCCATGACAGTACGAGTAGGACTGAGTTCGTTGTTATCATTGCTTACACGATTGTAACATCCTGAAATAGGGCCTAGTCAGAATAGTGGTTTTGGGACCACAAATTCGATGTTGAAATATTTATTTTATGATTATTATGAGGTCTAGAATATGAGAATATGCATGTTTTAAAGTTTCATGAAGAAATTTTATTAGTAAGGTGCCCAATTGGAAAATAAGGACCAAATCGAATAAATCGCAAAACTTGGATTCTAGAAGAAATTTGTATGAAATTTCTTTAGATTATTAATTAGATGTCTTAAAGAGAAATCTACCCAATTTCTAAGTTTTTGGACAAAAATAGGCATGTATGGATGAAATTTTAAAGAAAGGGCTTACGGGCATTTTGGTCATTTAGTTAATTAATGAAATAAAATGAGAAAATGAAGGAAAAAATCAGCCATTCTTCTCCCTCATCCAGCCGAAATTCTCAAGCCTTCTATAGCTAGGTTTTTCAACATTTTCAAGCTCAATAGTAAGTGCTCCCAAGCCCCGTTTTTAATGTTCTTTGTATTTTTGAAATCCCCGTAACTTACTCTCTCTATTCCTCCCCATATTTCATGCTGGGGTTCATGTTTAAAAATTTATCCATACATGATTCACTTGTATTTTGATCATTTATGGAGGAATATGAAAGTTTAAAGGATCGTAAACAACTTTTACTAAGTGCTTTTTCATGGAAATGGCCTTAGGGACCATTTTGTAGAAGTTGTAAAAATGGGTAAAAAGATGAGAAATAATGGAAAAATGTGGGCTTCCATAAGAGGAAAGAACATTCGGCTAGGCTCGGTAAGGTATAAATTGCATGCATTTCATTATACGAGTCTAGGGACTAAATCGTAAAAATGTGAAAGGTTAGGGGCAAAATGGTCATTTTTTTCGAGGTGAAATTTAGACTCGAAAGGAATAATGTGAGGTATTAATGATACATTTTTATTTTTATAGACCTCGAGGAACAAATTCCAGAGGTCGATCGAGCACAACGAAAGGTTTCGGAATTACCGAAACGCGAAACTAAGACGAATACCACGTAAGTTCAAATAACTTAAAGTAAACTCATAATATACCTAATTGTATGTTTTATGCATATTTTATTTGATGATGGCATGAAAATCCATGAAATGTGTCATTAATAATGACATGATGATAAATGTCCCAGTTGAGGTTAAAAAGGAAGTCTAATGGGTAAACCATGATTTACATGTGACTTGAGATCCTGCCTGTGTTGCAGAAAGGATTTAGCCCGGACGAGTAATGTGTTGATCTCAAATATAGAAAGGATCTAACCCGGACGAGTGTTCCTTGAGTGATTGAGCCTCCCGAAGAATATGTGTGCATTGTGGATTTAGCCCGGACGGGTAATCCGATTAGGGTCTGAATTTAGCCTAGACTGGTAATTCAGATCCGAGCTCATTAAGGGTGTTTTTCGCTGTAAGGTATTTAGCCTGGACTGGTAATCCCAACATCACCTTATGAGTTGATATTATAGGGGTTTTAGCCTGGACTGGTAATCCCGCCGTAAGATGCAAGGTCCGCAGGAGTGCGTACATGAGATGATCGCGCTTATGACTTGACGATAAATGGGTAATCCATCGAGATTTCCAGGAAACTCAACGGGATTAACATGAGATATAAAAATGAAAACATTGAATGATGAGCTCATCTTAGACAAGTTACATGGTATGTAACACCCCTTGCCCGTATCCGATGCCGGGATAGGGTTCGAGGTGATACCGGACTTAAACTCAACCAACTATATAAAACCAGGCCGTAAAATTTTGATCAATTTAAAACTATTAATTTCACATACATTTTGTCCCTTAAACGGGCTCACGAGGCCCAAAACATGCATTAAAGATGGTTCGGGACTAAACCGAGAACTTAAGAAAAACTTGGAAAATTTCATGTTTTAAGGCTCCACACGCCTGTGTGGGTATAGAGCACACACTTGTGTACTAGGGACACACCTGTGTCCTGAACCCGTGTCCAAAAACCTGGACATCCTGCCAATTTGGTTATGAACAAATTGAAGCCGCACGGCCAAGGCACATGTCCGTGTCTTATGGCCTTGTCTCTTGCTCGTGTGCTTACTACCATGCATACTGACTTGAAAAACTTAGGTGCAGGGGACACACGGCTGAGACACATGGCCTTGTCTCTTGCTCGTGTGCTTACTACCATGCATACTGACTTGAAAAACTTAGGTGCAGGGGACAAACGGCTGGACAACACGCCCATGGGGGCGAACCATGTGTCACACACGGCCTAGACACACGCCCGTGTGTATACTCATCTGGACAAATACAAGGCAATTTTCTAAGCCATTTTTCCCCCTTAAAACACATGCATGCATACTTATACAATAGCATACAACATGGAAAAATTAGACACTTAAACTGTAACATCTTCAGGGTTTTTTCGCGATTCTTGATATTTTAAGTAAGTTTCTAAAATTTGGTATGTGATTATGGAATTCATAATTTGGGTATGTAAATGGGCTTATGGAAGGCCCATGAGATGGCCAAAACCCGGGGGAATTTTTAAATTTTGGACTTAGGAGTTAGGGGTTCTGGCTAGGTGCCCTTATATAAAGTTGTGGGTAAAATGTATCACAAAAAGAGCTTTAGTAAAGTGGCAAGGGTGACGCCACTAAGCTCCTAAAAAGGTGGCGTGTGGAGCATAAGGGAAGACAGGGGATCGACTCCCTGTATTGGCAAATAAGAGTGTAACACCCCTTACCCGTATCCGTCGCCGGAACAGGGTACGAGGTATTAACAAATTATAGTATATGCTATTAAATAAAACCCAACAAAAATATGGCGTGCAATTTGATCATTATAACATATGCCATTAACAATACAAACCAACTTCAAAGGCTTCGTACAAAATGATTAGTTTGATACTATAAGTAGTAATTTGAACCTAGACAATTATGACACGTAACAAAATAACTAAGTCTGCTATACATGCCATATTTCAAAATGTTGAGTTCAGATACCAAGAGTATTGATAGTGCGGGCGGATCTTCTACGATCTCTGACTCCTGTGCTAGCTGAATGACACTATAAGACAAAGGAGAGAAAAGAAAGTAAGGTTATAGCTTAGTAAGTAGGTATATAAATAACAAATAAGAAATCTAATATGTTTACAACATAACTCAATTATGTCATATTTTTAATTTTATTGTTTACTCCAATTTGATCAAGCTGTCCCTCCTGCGTCATGATCACTAAATAAATCATAAATCGAGTTACGAAACTTGAAATTCAAATCCGTAAAATTTCCCTAAATCTATACTCATAAAACTTCTTACTAATTTTTTTATAGAATTTTTGGTTCATCCAGTTAGTACAGTTTATTAGTTAAAGGTCCCCCCGTTACACAGCTCAACTGATCTGAACTCTGTTCACTACGAATTAAATTTCTCTCAGTATACAATTCAAATAACCATGAAACCTGTTTCATTTAAAACTAGACTCAATAAGGAATTTAGGCATATAAACTATATTTCTTAATTAGTTTTTTAAAATTTGTAATGATTTTTCAAAGTTGAAATAGGGGATTACATAGTCATCCTGAGCAAGTCTCACACAATTGTAAATATCTCAAAATATAGAATTTCTTTGCTTGCTCTGTTTCTTTTATATGAAAATAGACTCATTAAGATTTAATTTTACATCTCATTCAACCTCTAATTAAGTTCCTTCTATTTTTGGTGAATTTTCAAAATCACGTCACTGCTACTATCCAAAACAGTTTTAATGCTAATTTCATTCTTTCACACATTCTTTATACTAACCTCATTTTAACTTACATATATATATACCACAAATAATTTTCACCATATTTCATACATCGCAAGTGTAGGTCCATGACTACAATGTTTCCACAAAACCATCCCGTTGAACAATTCGGATTAATCTTCGATACTTGATGGTTTCAGCACACAGCCCCACCATCATATTTCATTTAATTCGGCTATCTTGTTGTAACGTCCCGTACCCGAGTCCGTTACCGGAATCGAACACAAGGTGCACACAAACTTAGTTTAACTATCTTCACAGTCCATTTAGAAATTTCCAGACAAGCTGGTTACTGCATCAGTGTCGCCTTAAAAATCATATCTTGAGTTTCAAAGTTCAAAAATTTGTTTCGTAATTTTTCCCTGAAACAAGACTCATATTTCCATCTACAGATTTTTTTCTAGAATTTTTAATCAAGCCAATTAGTACAGTTTATTAGTTAAAGTCTCCCCTGTTGCAGGGATCGACTACACTGACCTTTGTGCGTTACGAATTGGATATCTCCCTGTACAGGGTTTCAATACTGATGTCGTTTATTTCTATAGAAACTAGACTCAGAGAGGAATCTATACATATATGGCATAACTCCTAATTATCTCTGGTTAATTTACAATGAATTTCTAAAGTCGGAACAGGGGATCCAGAAACCGTTCTGGCCCTGTTTCACGAGAACTTTAATATCTCTGAACATATAATCCATATGACCGTTTCATTTCTTCCATATGAAAGTAGATTCATCAAGGTTCATTCACATAATTTATTCACTATTTAATTCCATTCCTACAATTTTTAGTGATTTTTCAAATCCACACCACTGCTGCTGTCAGCATCTGTTTTTCTGGTAAACCTTACCTATTTCGTGGTTTCTATGGACCAACTAAAGTTTTGTCATACATAGGTCCACATATAATCATTTTTAGCCATTCCAATGGCTGATCATTTGCTCACACTTCCATTCAGTCTGTAGTCACATCATAAAACCATACATATATACATAAGCACAAATGGTCTAATGCCATACTCCACTTTTACGAGCCATTTTCGCATGGTCGTACACACATACATCACAAAAGTACTTAAAACGCAACAAAAGGGTAGTCCTATACATGCCATTTCAAAATCCAACCAAAATATATACCGAAAGGGACTTTGATAGTGTGGGAGACTTTGACTTCCAGAAATCCGAGTCCGAGATGGTGACGAGCCAAAATCTATAGACAGAGAAACAGAGAAACGGAGTAAGCAATTTATGCTTAGTAAGTTAGAGCAAGGATTCCAGCACAACAAAAGCATAACATTCATATAGCTAACGGATAATTTCATATGCACAAATTCTCAATATCATACTTATTTCACATTCCAACCCCTATATTCATACATAAGGGGTTCATCTTAGCCAAATGCCGAAAGCTCATTTCTCGATTGAGCGAATATTATTCGAAGGGAATCAACTATTCCAAAGCACATACGAACATACCTCGTTGCTGGAATTTTCAAGCGTATTAGCTGAAATTTTACAGCAGGTTCATTCATTCTTGAATCACGTATCTTCGGAGTTTAACCGGATATGGCTACACATTCAAATGCCTTCGGGACATAGCCCGTTCTGATAACTTCGCACGAATGCCTTCGGACTTAACCCGGATTTAGTAGCTCACTCGAAAGCCTTCGGATCTTAGTCCGGATTTAGTAACTCGCACGTATGCCGTCGGATCTTATTCCGGATTTAGTCACTTAGCACAAAGCCTTCGGGACTTAGCCCGGATATCATTCGAATAACCATGTACATTTATCAATAAATCATAACACATTCATATTTCATTTTCATTAGCAAAATTCAAACATAAGTCACTTATCACATTTGCAATTTTGTCTCAATAGCCACACACAAAGAGCATGATTTTAATTTGCTTTAAACATGATCTAATCAATTCAGAATTTAAGCTCTATTACTCAAGAACTTACATAGGATGTCGTCGAACGATTTCAATGGCTAATCGACCACTTTTTCCTTCCCTTTGTCGGATCTAGTTCCCCTTTGCTCTTGAGCTTAATTTAACAAATAAATCGGTTTAATCATTTGAGTATCGAAAGAGGAATACAAGGTACTTAGCCAATATATATACTCGTTAGGCATCAATATGCTTGCCTCTAACCGAATGCATGCACACCAATTTCCCCTCATGTGGCCGAATATGCATGTCCATGTTGAGGCCAATCATACACTTAATACCACACAAAAACAGCATACATTTTACTAACTAGCGTATTACATATCGTAGCTCAATACACATCTCTCATTTATTTCATAACCGAAACATCATCATATGCAAAATATATACCTTGAGATAGTATATATGTCATACCAATACATCATGTGCAACATATATGCATGTAGGTGCAAGGGCCGAATCTCAAATTGATTATAACTATCCCATATATTTTCATCATGGCCGAATGTTCCTTCCACACCATTTACCATCACAAAGCATGGATTTCATCATCCAACTTACAAGCTTACAATGTCATGAAGTTTAATCTCATAGTATCTATCAAACTCTCACTCAAAAGTGTTAAAAGAATATTCAAAATCATCAATCCACCATCACATGCACCATTACAAAGTTTCACTTTTAGCATGCAAATGATGTCAACACAATCTCACCTTAGCCAAATATCATCTCCATGACATAGTGAGGATTTGAACCATGGCTAGTTAGAACTCAAGCTAACTACTAAAATATACATGAATCTCATGGCAAAACATCAAACTTACCTTAATCTCAACACAAGTATGGCCAAACCTCCTCCTAATCCCCCCTCCAAACCAAGCATGAAGCAAGACCCCTTCCTTCTTCCTTAGAATTTCAGCTCAAAGAAAGTGAAAAAAAGATGAACAACAATTTTTTTCTTCTCTTTTCCTCTACTCACGGCAATGGGGGGGGGGGGGAGAAGCCTTCACACACATTTTTTTTTCTTTATTTATCACCCATACTTATTTGTTTATTGTTTCTCCTAATGCACCAACAAAACATGTTTCATGACATGTTTAGCCCATACACCCTTGTCATGGCCGGCCATTAGCTAATAAATGGGGAAGTTGACATGCAAACCCCTCATTTTTGCATGCATGATCAACTAGTCATTACACATTTCCCCCCTCATACTTTTAGAGTTTACTACTAGGTCCTTTCTAGTGAAATTCACATTTATAACTCTAAATTAAAGCATCAAAAATGTCACACATGAGTTAACACATATTATAGGCATCAAAATAAATATCAAATTATTTTTATGCCTCGGTTTTGTGGTCCCGAAACCATATTCCGACTAGGGTCGTTTTAAGGCTGTCACACTTGTACACAAGGTGAACACTTAGTACCACTCATGCGACCTAGCCGATTTGTCTCGTAGCTCTCTTGTCTACATGGTGTCCTTCACTTGGAATCATGCATCCGACCTAGCTACATTTATCTCTCACGTAGCTCTCTTGTCTACATGGGATACATCCCGTATCACACATGTGACCTAGCTACTACATAGTATCTCGTAGCTTTCTTCTACACATGATGTGCACTCGGCATCATACATGTGACCTAGCTATGCTCCCTCTATTTTATTCGATTTTTCCGAATGTTCAACCGGGATCTCTCTCTCTATTATTTATTTCCATTCTTCCAATAGTCAATTTATACTTCAACATCAGCTAGTATATAAATATAATAGGCTGAAATATAAGAATGTAAATGAAATTAATGTATTATTTACATACAAACTTACCTCGGTGCAAAATATGGGAATTTTGCAATTTAGTCCAAAACTTTCTCCTTTCCCCGTTCGAGGTCGATTCCACGCCTTTCTTGATCTATAACAACATATTTAGCTCTTGATCTATAACAACATATTTAGCTCATTTAACACTCAAACTATTTATTTTAATCCAAAAATCTCATTATACAAAAATTACATTTTTGCCCCCTAACTTTTAAAAAATAATGATTTTGCCCCAAGGCCCGGAAATTTAATTTCAGCCCTTATTCTTATGTTTAATGACCTACTGATCATTTTTCTCTTCTATGGCAACATCAAATTCTCACTCTAACACATAGTTATGAACAATAGGTATTTTTATCGATTATGCCATTTTGTTCGTTTTCGTTAAAAATCGCTTAGAAAAGATCGTTCCCCTAACTTCAAACATTCATATTCTACCATAAAACAAAAAAATACATGCCTATCATTCATGGGTAAATTTTTAAACATAAACCCTAACTCGAACTAATGGTAGAAATAAGTAAACCGAGCTACGAGGATTTCAAAAATATGAAGAACATTAAAAACGGGGCTTGAATTCACTTACTATGAAGCTTGAAAGTTGAAGAAACCCTAGCTATGGAGGAGAGAAATTTTCGGCAGCAACTAATGAGGATGATAACCAATTTTGTGTTATTTTTCCCATTTTATTTCATTTAATATACAAATGACCAAAATGCCCTTACTACTAAACTTTCAAAAAAATTCCCTCCATGTCCAACTTTTGTCCATAACTTAAGAATGGGTCAAATTGCTACTTAAGACCTCCTAATTAATATCCCAAAGCAATTTCATACTAAAAACTTCTAAAACACAAGTTTTACAATTTATTCGATTTAGTCCCTATTCTCAACTTAAGCGCGAAATGCACAGAATTTCATCACGAAATTTTCATGAAATCATAAAATCATATCATAAACCCCAAAATAATTATAAAACGATTATTTCTATCTCAGATTTGTGGTCACGAAACCACTATTCCGATTAGGCCCTAATTCGGGTTGTCACAATTCTCCCCCCTTTAGAGATTTTTGTCCCCGAAAATCTTACCGGTAAAGAGGTTCGGGTACTGTTTCCTCATAGCTTCCTCGAGTTCCCACATAGCCTCTTCTATTCCATGTTTGTGCCATAATACTTTCACTAAGGCTATACTTTTATTTCTTAACTGTTTAATTTCTCGAGCCAAAATCTTTATTAGTTCCTCCTCATAGGTCATATCCAATTCGAATCTCAATTTCATTGGAGAAATCACATGTGAAGGATCGAACGATAACGTCGCAACATTGATACATGAAACACGTTATGAATTCTTTCTAACTCGCCAAGAAGGCCAACCGATATGCCATGGTCCAATCCTCTCGATAATCTCGCACGACCCAATAAAACGCGGACTCAACTTGCCTTTTCGCTAAATATCGAATCTTTTCCATGGTGACACCTTCAAGAACACTTTATCACCCACCGAAATTCAATCTCTTTTCTTTTAAATCGCATATGACTTTTGTCGATCCGAAGCGACTTTCAAGCAATCCGAATTACTTTTATTTTCTCTTCGGTTTCTTTAACTAGATCAACTCCGTGAATCTGTTTCTCACTAAGTTCGGTCCAATATAAAGGAGTCCGACACTTACGACCATACAAGGCTTCGTACGGTGCCATTTGTATACTTGACTGATAACTGCTATTGTAGGAAAATTCAATCAAAGATAGATATTTTTCCCAACTATCTCCAAATTCTAAGACACAGCATCTAAGCATATCCTCGAGTGTCTGGATTACTCTTTCCGACTGACCATCTGTTTGTGGATGAAACGCGGTACTAAAGTTCAATTTTGTACCCAAAGCTTCTTGTAACTTTTTCCAGAATCTCAAGGTAAATCTCGGATCTCTATCTGATATTGTAGACATAGGTACTCCGTGCAACCTCACAATTTCAGCAATATATAATTCGCTAATTTATCAAGTGAGTAATCGGTACGTCATCGGTATAAAGTGGGCTGACTTTGTTAATCTATCAACCACTACCCGCATAAAGATTCTTCTTTTTAGGAGTTAAAGGCAAACCGGTTACAAAATCCATGGTAATCTTGTCCCATTTCCACTCGGGCACCATTACCGGTTGAAGTAATCCTGAAGGCACTTGATGTTCACTTTTACTTGTTGATGATCAAACACTTGGTTACAAATTCAAAATGTCCTTTTCATACCGACCACCAATACAACTTCTTTAAATCATTATACATTTTGTGCTACTAGGGTGAATCGATAAATGTACCACTATGCCTCATGTAATATTTTCGAATCAATTCATCGTTTTTCGGTACACATATCCTGTCTCGAAACATCAAACAGTCATCTGGTCCAACTTAAAAATTTGAGTTGTAACCTGATTCACATTGAGTTCTCTTGGTTCGCAACTCACTATCGTTCTTTTGAGCATCACAAATCAACTGGAGAAATAACAGTTTAGCCCTCATCTCTGCTAAGATTGACCCATCATCAGACAATGCTAACCCCGTATTCATGGCTCTCAAAGTAAAAAGAAATTTCCTGCTCAAGGCGTCAGCAACCACATTTGCTTTTCCCAGATGACAATCAATCACTAGATCATAATCCTTTAATAATTCAAGCCATCTCCTCTGTCGCAGATTCAAATCCTTTTGATTCATCAAATACTTCAAACTTTTGTGATCAGTAAAAATTCGGCATTTTTCACCATACAAATAATGTCGCCAAATCTTCAAGGCAAAGACAATAGCGGCCAATTCCAAATCATGTGTAGGATAGTTCTTCTCATGCGGTTTTAACTGTCTCGAAGCATAAGCTACCACTTTACCCTCTTGCATCAACACACATCCAAGGCCTGTCAATGATGCATCACTATAAATTACTGAACTCCTTTCTTGGCTCTGGGCGTACTAAAATTGGTGCTTCATCAATCGTGCTTTCAACTTTTCAAAACTCACGACATTTATCAGTCCATTCAAACTTAACATTCTTTTGCAACAACTTAGTCATAGGAGAAGCAATCATCGAAAATCCCTCAACAAAACGTCTATAATACCCGGCTAAGCCTAAAAAGCTTCTAACCTCGGATACATTCTTGGGCGGTTTCCAATCAATGATCGCAGAAATTTTGCTTGGATCCACCGAATACCATCACCGAGACTATATGTCCCAAAATCGACTTCATGAAGCCAGAACTCACTTTTACTGAACTTAGCAAACAGTTTCTTTTCTCTCAAGATCTGCAATATGGTTCTCAAGCGTTTGGCATGTTCAGACTCATCCCGAGAATAAATTAGAATGTCATCTATAAACACTACTACAAACTTATCCAAATATGGCCGAAAGATCCGATTCATTAAGTCCATAAATATAGCTGGAGCATTTGTTAAGCCGAAAGGCATCACAAGAAACTCATAATGTCCATACTTTGTCCTAAAGGCGGTTTTCGGCACATCTGACTCCTTAACTCTCAGCTGGTAGTAACCAGACCTCAAATAAATCTTTAAAAACACTGTGGCCCCCTTTAACTGATCGAATAAATCATCAATCCTCGGCAATGGGTACTTGTTCTTTATAGTCACCTTATTAAGCTGACGGTAATCAATGCAAAGTCTCATTAAACCATCTTTCTTCTTTACAAACAATACAGGAGCACCCCAAGGAGAGAAACTCAGTCTCACAAATCCCTTGTCATTAACTCCTGAATCGAGCCTTCAATTCTTTTAATTCAATCGAGCCATTCTATATGGAGCAATCGAGATCGGTGCGATGCAGACAACAAGTCAATGGCAAACTCTATCTCTCTGTTCGGAGGCAACCCGTGCAATTCCTCCGAAATACATCCGAAACTCACAGACTATCTGATCGATTCAAACTTGATTGAGGCAACTCAAGATTCATTACATAAGCGAGATAAGCTTCACACCCTTTTCTCATGTATTTCGTGCGCAGACATGTGCGAAATCACCATAGGCAATTTATTTGATTCATCTGTTTCAACCCACGAATTTCTCCATTTTCACATTTCAACTCTAGTGTTTTTGTTTACAATCTACCTTGGCATCATACAATGTCAACCAGTCCATTCCCAAGATAACGTCAAACTCATCAAATGGTAACAGCATGAAATTAGCCGGAAAACAGTGACCTTGAATCATTAATAGGCAATTCTTGCAAACCTTGTCAACTAGCACATATTGGCCTAAGGGGTTCGACACTTTAATCGTAAACTCAGTAAACTCAACAGGCAACTTTTTATTAGATACTAAATTCATGCAAATATAGGAATGAGTGGACCTGGGGTCAATCAATGCAATAACAATAGTATCATAAAGAGAAAATGTACCAGTAATGACATCAGGAGATGATGCATCTTCTCGGGCACGTATAGCATAAGCTCTAGCAGGTGCTCTAGCTTATGATCTTGCCGTTGAATCTTTCATCGCAGTTTTACTGCTAGTCCCACCTCCAGTATTTCTCGGTGGTCTACCTCTACTAGCGGTGGTATTCTGTCTAGTACTCTAAAATCTTTCTTCTTTAACTTTCTCCGGACAATCTCTAATAAAATGCTCGCGAGAACCGCACCTGAAACAAGCTCGCTCGGTTCCCCAACACTCACCATAATGTTGCCTGCCACATTGCTGACACTCTGGTTTTCTAGGTCGCACATTAACCACACTTGCCACCGAAGTAGCTTGAGCTTTAGACCCCGAATATGCTCTACCACGATCTCTGTGTGAATCCTCAATTGAAACTGTCATTCGAGGGTTTGTCTCTTTGGACCTCTTTGATTGAGATTGAAATGGATTGCTTATCGGCCTTTTTCTGACATCTCAAGCCTCAATAGCAGCTTTTCTTCTTTCTTTGTTCAATTCTTCGGCTTTAAGAGCTCGATCAACCAATACTACAAATTCTTTCAACTCCAAAATTCCTACAAGCACTTTAATGTCCTCATTTAGCCCATCTTCAAACCTTCTACACATAATGGCCTCGATGGACACACATTCTCAGGCATACTTGCTGAGTCTTACAAATTCGCGTTCATACTGCTCTGAGACATCTTGCCTGCTTCAATTCAAGGAACTCCTTCCGTTTTTATCAATAAATCGCTGACTTATGTATTTCTTTCTAAATTCTTCTGGAAGAAATCCCAAGTAACTCTTTCTTTTGGCACCACTTGCTACCAAAGTCTTCCACCGGTGGTAGGTCAATCCTCAAAAGTGATACAACACACTTTAAGCACTCCTTGGGTGTACATGAGAGCTCATCAAATACCCGGGTAGAATTTTCAAGCCAGAATTCCACTTTCTCAGGATCATCATCGACCTTTGCTCTAAACTCTTGGCCCTTGTTTTGAATCTTGTCAACCGGAGGCTTGTTCATTCTTACCAAATCTATGCCTTGAGCAGCTACAGGAATCACCTGAGGTATAGGAGGGGGTGGAGGAGGTTGAGCATTTGGATTTGCTCGAATAAATTCAGTATACCAATTGTTCATCATTTTGAGAAAGGCATCCCGAGCCTCATCTCCCTGTCTCAATGTCTCAGGTCTACATTCCACTGGCGTGGTCCCTTGTGCGAGAGCCAGCGCATTACTAACAGCATCATCAGTCGCAGTTCCTTCAGGATCCATTACTATATTAAAACAAAACACAGTTTAGAATAATCAGGAGTCACCACACTATCACAATATTTTTATGGCATGTATAACTAGACTTTTACACACACTTTATTAGTCCGAGAACCGACTAAACCATAGCTCTGATACCACTAAATGTAACACCCCTTACCCGTATCCGTCGCCGGAACAGGGTACGAGGTATTAACAAATTATAGTATATGCTATTAAATAAAACCCAACAAAAATATGGCGTGCAATTTGATCATTATAACATATGCCATTAACAATACAAACCAACTTCAAAGGCTTCGTACAAAATGATTAGTTTGATACTATAAGTAGTAATTTGAACCTAGACAATTATGACACGTAACAAAATAACTAAGTCTGCTATACATGCCATAATTCAAAATGTTGAGTTCAGATACCAAGAGTATTGATAGTGTGGGCGGATCTTCTACGATCTCTGACTCCTGTGCTAGCTGAATGACACTATAAGACAAAGGAGAGAAAAGACAGTAAGCTTATAGCTTAGTAAGTAGGTATATAAATAACAAATAAGAAATCTAATATGTTTACAACATAACTCAATTATGTCATATTTTTAATTTTATTGTTTACTCCAATTTGATCAAGCTGTCCCTCCTGCGTCATGATCACTAAATAAATCATAACTCGAGTTACGAAACTCGAAATTCAAATCCGTAAAATTTCCCTGAATCTAGACTCATAAAAATTCTTACTAATTTTTTTCTAGAATTTTTGGTTCAGCCAATTAGTACAGTTTATTAGTTAAAGTTTCCCCTGTTACACAGCTCAACTGATCTAACCTCTATTCACTACGAATTAAATTTATCTCAGTATACAATTAAAATAACCATGAAACCTGTTTCATTTAAAACTATACTCAATAAGGAATTTAGGCATATAAACTATATTTCTTAATTTGTTTTGTACAATTTGTAATGATTTTTCAAAGTTGAAACAGGGGATTACATAGTCATCCTGAGCAAGTCTCACACAATTGTAAATATCTAAAAATATAGAATTTCTTTGCTTTCTCTGTTTCTTTTATATGAAAATAGACTCATTAAGCTTTAATTTTACATCTCATTCAACCTCTAATTAAGTTCCTTCTATTTTTGGTGAATTTTCAAAATCACGTCACTGCTACTGTCCTAAACAGTTTTAATGCTAATTTCATTCTTTCACACATTCTTTATACTAACCTCATTTTAACTTACATATATATATATATATATATATATATACCACAAATCATTTTCACCATATTTCATACATCACAAGTGTAGGTCCATGACTACATTGTTTCCACAAAACCATCTCGTTGAACAATTCGGATTAATCCTAGGTACTTGATCGTTTCAGCACACAGCCCCACCATCATATTTCATTTAATTCGGCTCTCTTGTACACATGGTGAATACTTAGTACCACTCATGCGACCTAGCCAATTTGTCTTGTAGCTCTCTTGTCTACATGGTGTCCTTCACTTGGAATCACGCATGCGACCTAGCTACATTTATCTCTCACGTAGCTCTCTTGTCTACATGGGATACATCCCGTATCACACATGTGACCTAGCTACTACATAGTATCTCGTAGCTTTCTTCTACACATGATGTGCACTCGGCATCATATGTGACAGCCCAAAATAGACCCTAGCCGGAATGTGGTTTCGGGACCACAAAACCGAGGCATAACAATAATTTAAAATTTATTTCGATGCCTATAATATGTGTGTATTCATGTATGACATTTTTTTGATGATTGATTTAGTGTTATAAAGGTGAATTCCACTAGAAATGACTTAGTAGTGAACTTTGAAAATACGATAGGGAAAGGGGTGATGACTAATTAAAGCATGCATGCAAAATAATGGACTTGCATGTCAAATTCCCCTTTTTACAAGTAATGGCCGCCATGACAAAGAGATATGGGTTAAACATGTCATGAAACATGTTTTGTTGGGCATTAGGGAGAAATAGTAAACAAATAAGCATGGGTAAGAAAAGAATGAAAAAAAAATGTGTGAGAGAGTAGCATACCCCATTGCCGTGCAACCAAGAAGAGAAAAACAAAAAATTTGTTCATGCTTGCTCTCTCCCTTTTGGCCGAAAATACTAAGAGGAAGAAGGATTTTTGCTTCATTTCCTTTGTTTAGAAGAGATCTAGAAGGTGATTTGGCTAAATTTGCATCAAGATTAAGGTATGTATGAGGTTGTGTTGGGAGTTTCATGCATGTTTTGGTTGCTAACTTGATGTGCATGTTAGCCATGGCTCAAATCTTTGTTATGCCATGGAAATGGTATTTGGCCAAAGTTGTTATAGTGATAAAGCCATTGCATGCTAAGTGTGAAGCTTGATGATGATGCATGCAAAGATGGATTGCCTACTCTTGAGTAAGACTTTGAGTTTTCTCTTTGTTTTATCATGATTGAAGTTGAAAAGGAGCATGATTGTCATATTCGCCATGATGCATTCTTGAGCATGATTCATGCTTCTTGCATGTTAGTTAAAAATTTGTGTTTTGGATGGCTATGGACACCTTGAAAATTCGGCCATGCTCATATATGCATATATATGATTGCACATTATGTTTGGTTATGAACTAAGTGATGAATATATTGGTTTAAAGAAGAAAATGTGGAAGAATGCTTGTGAAATTGCAAGCACAATTCGGCCTAGCACACATATAAGTTGTAACACCCCTAACTAGTGACCGACGCCGGTGTCGGACACGAGGGGTTAACGAGACAAATCCTCTTAAAGTACCGACCAATTTGGCATTTCTGGACAGGCTGGAAAACTGCGTCACCGTCGCCTTAAAAATCATATCTCGAGTTCCAAAACTCGGAAACTGGTTTCGTAAATTTTCCCTGAATTTAGACTCATATACCCATCCATGGATTTATTTTTAGAATTTTTGGTTGGGCCAATTGGTACAGTTTATTAGTTAAAGTCACCCATGTTACAGGGATCGACTGCTCTGACCTCCGCTCGTTACAACTTGAATATCTTTCTGTACAGGGCTTTAATACTGGTGCCGTTTGTTTCTAATAAAACTAGACTCAAAATGAAATCTGTACATATAAGGCATGACTCCTAATTCTTTCTGGATAATTTATGGTAAATTTTCAAAGTCGCGACAGGGGACCCAGGAATCGTTCTGGCCCTGTCTCACGAGAACTTTAATATTTCCCAGTATACTGCTCATATGGTCATTTCGTTTCGTCCATATAAAAATAGATTCATCAAGGTTCAGTTCCATAATTTACTCACTATTTAATTCTACTTCTACTATTTTTAGTGATTTTTCAATCTCATCTCACTGCTGCTGTCCGCAACAGTTACTGCAGTAGACTATACCAATTTCATGAATTTTTCCTTGGCCTTAATCATCCATCATACATGACACAAATTATGGCCACCTTAACAAAATTTGAGTTTCTAAGACTCGTGGCTATAGGTTCTAGCATCCCACTCGATGACCACATAGGCCATTTTCACATGGCTTAAAGTTTACAACCCACAATTCGACAAAATATAATAGCCTATACATGCCAAATGTTCTTCAACAACAAAAAAAACAATACCACAAGATTTCAGCCGGTGTGATGACTTCAACGACGGTTCCGAGCACGCAACAATACGAGTCCAAGAGACCTAAAATGGGTGACAAGAAAACACCGAGTGAGTTTACAACTCAGTAAGTCATAAGCATTCGTCAATCCACTGATAAAGTTACTACTACATGTACAACAAATGAGGCTAGGTACTCGTCCATATCGAATCTATACCATAATACCTCGGACCTTTCGGTCCAATCTCGTACCAATTCATACATCCACATTTCATATTCTACACAACAAGATAATCGAAGCATTTATACACATTAACTCAATTTCCAGCACAACCATACAATTTCAATCATCACATAGATTTAAGGCTTACCAAATTCAACCCCGAGCATGAACATATTTTCTATTCGTCAAGAGCTCGAGGTACTTACTCGATCCGCTGTCCGGGATTAGCTTGATAATGTCGCACACTCAGTGCCAATTGTAATGCAAGAACATATAGTGAATCCGCACACTTAGTGCTATATGTATTCAACTCGCACACTTAGTGCTATATAATCAAACTCGCACACTTAGTGCTGTACAATTTTAAACCCGCACACTTAGTGCCAATCTTGTCACCGTGTCCTTTTATACCCGCACACTTAGTGCCGAGACCAATACCTTATGTATTTTGCTGCCTTTATACATTCAACAATGGCATCATTCCATACACATACATTTCCATTTACACACCAACTCATTTAAACACATTTGCATATATATATTGATCATTTAAATCAACACCAAATATACGCTTAATGACTTACCTTGTGTTGGGTAAAACAGTCCAAGTCGGCTACTCGATGACCTTCGTCTTTCCCTTGCTTGATTCTCCTTCTTTAACTCCTTGAGCTTAATCAATAAATCAACTAGTTTAACCCTCTTGCTAAACATTCATAATTCAATTACACATGCATATGTATGTTTGTATATTCGCAACCATCCTCACTTATTACCCATTTGGTCAACAATCTAAGCCAAGATAAGGCTTCAATATGGTTGCCTCTAACCGAATACATGCACACCAATCTACTTCCTTTGGCGAATATGCATGTCTATGTGGAGGCTAATTTTACACTTAATACTACACAAAAAACAGCATACATTTTCCTAATTAACATTACATATTGTAGTTCTATACACATCTCTCATTTATTTCATAACGAAACAACATCACAAGCAAATAGACACCTTAAAATAGTATACATGTCATACCAATTCATCATGTGCAAACATATATTCATGTAGGTGCAATGGCGAATTCTCAAGTGGCTTATATCCAAATATACACACATATCCAAAGCTTAAATCTTACTTACCATGCAACATGCATGAATCATACTTATGGATACAACATGGCGAATACCACAACACCATACCGTTTCAATTTGGTCATGGTTAAACAAAGAACTTAGTATCTCATTCAAAATGCTAAAAGAAAATCTAAGAATCCTCAATCTACCATCACATGAATCATTATCAAGCTTGATATTTAGCATGCAATGGCATTAACACCATATTCACTTTGGCGAATTTCATTCCCATGACATAACAAAGATTTGAACCATGGGCTAACAAGAACATCAAGCTAGCAACTAAAATATACATGAATCTCATGGCAAAACATCAAACTTACCTTAATCTAGGTACAAGTATGGCCAAACCTCCTCCTAAACCTCTTCCAAACCAACATGAAACAAGAATTCCTTCCTTCCTCCTTAGAATTTTCAGCCCAAAAGAAATGAAAATGATGAACAAAAATTCTTCTTTCTTTCTCCACACTCACGGCAACAAGGGCATCCAAGCTCATCTTTCTCTTTTTTTTTCATTTTTTATGCTTATTTTATTATAATATTTCCTACATAACTCACTAGCCAAACATGTTGGAAACATGTTTTCCTTGCCCATCATGCCCACCTTGGCGGCCACTATAGTCAAATTTGGGGGAATTTGACATGCAAGGACAACATTTCCTAGTGTGCATCAATAGACCACTTCCACATTTGCCTATCTCAATTCTAAATTTTCTCACACAAGTCCTTTCTAGTGAAATTCACCTTTATAACACTAAATCAATCATCATAAAATGTCATACATGAGCACACACATATTATAGGCATCAAAATAAATTTTTAATTATTTTTATGCCTCGGTTTTGTGGTCCCGAAACCACATTCCGACTAGGGTCAATTTTGGGCTGTTACATAAGTGCTTGATGCTATATTATAAGTTTTGGGCCACAATGTGCAAAGCATTAATTAGTAAATTGCATGCTGTTTTTGTGAGGTATTAAGTGCAAATTTGACCTCAACATGTACATGAATATTCGGCCTTGGGTAGCCTATTGAAGGCCTTAGCATTTCCTTGATGCTCAAATAAATTGTATTGAATTGCTTGATGTAGTATAAAATGTGCATGACCATTGTGTATTCAAGCTAAAGAGTGGCCATATGACCATTTAAAATCCTTGTCATATTCGCCATAAGCAAGCACAATGAGGTTTTAATAAATTGAATTTGTTTGAATTAGCTCAAGAGCTAAGAGGGCCACAATTGGACAAGGGGAAGGAAAAGGTGATCGAATAGCCGAAAAAGCCGTTCGACAACATCCGAGGTAAGTCCTCAAGAAGTGACCTTACTTGAATTATGTGAGATGAAGTATGGATGTGTATGATTATTGATTTATGTGTGTGTGAGAAATTGAATGATACCCGGGCTAAGTCCCGGCGAATATGCTTGTGACTATAATTGCGTTTGAGCCTTAGTAACGAAAATGAATTATGTATGTCCAATGATAATTGATGTATGTGTTCAAGGGAAATTGAATGATATCCGGCTAAACTCAAGACAATTATGCTGGAAATTATATCCGGTTAAGACCGAAGGCAATTGTGCTAGTGGCTATATCCGGGCTAAGACCGAAGGCATTCGTATGAAGTTATTCTATCCGGGCTAAGACCAAGTCATTTGTGCACGTGATTATATCCGGTTATATTCGAAGAATCTTGGGCTGGAGGTGAGTGTTGGTTGCTGTAATGAATTCAATCAAGTACACTCGAAAAGCCCAAAGGATAAGGTACGTTATATGTGCATTGAAAGTCGACATGTTTGAGCAACATTCGCTCAATCGACTAATGAATTGATTGATACTTGTGAAATTATATAATGATGAAGTGTGAAGTAAGAATGTGTATAAATGAAATGATGCATTTGGCTATGTGAATGTATTGCTGTAATTAGAGTTGATTATATTCCTTGAGACTTACTAAGCATAAAAATGCTTACCCGTTGCTTTGGCTCTCGGTTTTTTTAGATTTCGCTCAAGCAATCGGATTTGGGATCGTTGAAGTCGAAGTCATCCACACTATCAAGCCTCCATTTTGGTATAAATTTTGGTTGAACTTGAGATGGCATGTATAGGACTACCTCATGTTTGTTAAATATGTTGTAATGTAAGTATGTACGGCCATGCGAAAATGGCTCGAAAAGGGAGCATGAACTTAGACTAATTGTGGTTTGTATATATATATTTGGTGTCATGATGTGGCTATGGCTTGGAAATAGGAATGTTGGTCATATGATCAGCCATTGGCATGGTTAAAATGATCATATATGAACCTATGTATGGCAAGACTAGTTGATTCATGGAGACTACCAAATAGGTAAGCCCTACCTTAAAAACAGATGCTGCCAGCTGCAGTGGCGTGAATGTGAAAATCACCAAAATTCATAGGAATGGAATTAAATAGTGAATAAGCTATGTAAATGAACCTTGATGAGTCTATTTTCTTATGGAAGAAACGAAATGGTCATAGGAGTTACAGGTTAAGATATATTAAAGTTATTGTGAGACAGGGCCAGAATGGTTTCTGGGTTCCCTGTCGAAACTTTAAAAATTCACTATAAATTATCCAAAAATAATTACGAGACATACAATATATGTGCAGATTCAATTTTGAGTCTAGTTTCATTAGAAACAAACGGAATCAGCATTAAAGCCCTGTACAGAGAGATATTCAAGTTATACCACGCGAAGGTCAGAGCAGTCGATCCCTGTAACATGGGTGACTTTAACTAATAAACTGTACCAATTGGCCCGACCAAAAATTCTAGAAATAAATCCATGGATGGATATATGAGTCTAAATTCAGGGAAAATTTACGAAACCAGTTTCCGAGTTTTGAAACTCGAGATATGATTTTTAAGGCGACAGTGACGCAGTTTTTCCAGCCTGACTGGAAATATCCAATGGATGGGCAAAACAAGTGAACTTGGCTTGCTAACCCCTCGTGTTCGACACCGGCGATGGTCTCGGGTTCGGGGTGTTACATCATACATGTGACCTAGCTACGCTCCCTCTATTTTATTCGATTTGTTCGAATGTTCAACCGGGATCTCTCTCTCTATTATTTATTTCCATTCTTCTAATAGTCAATTTATACTTCAACATCAGTTAGTATATACATATAATAGGCTGAAATATAAGAATGTAAATGAAATTAATGTATTATTTACATACAAACTTACCTCGGTGCAAAATATGAGAATTTTGAAATTTAGTCCAAAACTTTCTCCTTTCCCCGTTCGAGGTCGATTCCACGCCTTTCTTGATCTATAACAACATATTTAGTTCATTTAACACTCAAACTATTTATTTTAATCCAATAATCACATTATACAAAAATTACATTTTTGCCCCCTAACTTTTACAAAATTATGATTTTTCCCCAAGGCCCGGAAATTTAATTTCAGCCCTTATTCTTATGTTTAATGACCTACTGATCATTTTTCTCTTCTATGGCAACATCAAATTCTCACTCTAACACATAGTTATGAACAATAGGTATTTTGATCGATTATGTCGTTTTGTTCGTTTTCGTTAAAAATTGCTTAGAAAAGATCGTTCCCCTAACTTCAAACATTCATATTCTACCATCAAACAAAAAAAATACATGCCTATCATTCATGGGTAAATTTTTAAACATAAACCCTAACTCGAACTAATGGTAGAAATAAGTAAACCGAGCTACGAGGATTTCAAAATATGAAGAACATTAAAAGCGGGCTTGAATTCACTTACTATGAAGCTTGAAAGTTGAAGAAACCCTAGCTATGGAGGAGAGAAATTTTGGCAGCAACTAATGAGGATGATAACCAATTTTGTGTTATTTTTCCCATTTTATTTCATTTAATATACAAATGACCAAAATGCCCTTACTACTAAACTTTCAAAAAAATTCCTTCCATGTCCAACTTTTGTCCATAACTTAAGAATGGGTCAAATTGCTATTTAAGACCTAATTAATATCCCAAAGCAATTTCATACTAAAAACTTCTAAAACACAAGTTTTACAATTTATTCGATTTAGTCCCTATTCTCAACTTAAGCGCGAAATGCACAGAATTTCATCACGAAATTTTCATGAAATCATAAAATCATATCATAAACCCAAAAATAATTATAAAATGATTATTTCTATTTCATATTTGTGGTCAAAAAACCACTATTCCGATTAGGCCCTAATTCGGGTTGTCACAAAGAGTATTTATTTTTATGTGCAGGAAGGGTAAGTGTTGGAACCTAAGGGGATTCTATAAGAGGAGAGTTGGATCAAGTCAAATGCATAGATTAAGGAGGGATAAGGGGAGAGATTTTAGGGATTTTATATTGAGATAGAGTTGGTCGAATAAGGGAGATTGGAGAGGGGATTTTCGGCAGAGGGGTTTTAGTTAGGGATTTTCGGCACTTAGGTATTGGTGTGCCGTTTTCTCCCTTGAGGTTAGTCTTCTCCTCTCTTTTTCTTTTTACAGCCGAACCTACCATCTCTTCTTCCATCTTTTCTTCCTTCTCTTTCTTTCAAACCAGCCCATTATTTCCCTTCATTCACCCATTATTTCTTTCCTTTATCTCTACTTCTGTCGAAATACCGCAAAAAGCCGAAATCAGTGAAGATAGGGGGTGCCGATTCTTTGTGACCAGCAACCTTTTCTTTCCTTTTCAATTGTTGGCGTTCAATTCCTTTACCTTTTAGGCATATAGATTCAAGAGAAGAAAGACTGTGGTAAGTGCTCGAACTCTAAACGATTCCTAGAGTAACTTTTGGCCAAAAGCTGAAACCCCTCTAGTTTAGGGAGGTGGCCGAATATGGGTATAGGCCTTATGGGGTCTTCTTTTAATATTTTTATGGTTTATTTAGTGGAGGGGAAGCAAGGTGTAGTGTCGACTTGGAGTAGCTTGGATCACCGGAGTGGCTAGACCTAGTCATCAATCGCGGCAAGGTAAGATTCCTAAGGCCATTATGGATGGTGGTCGAATGTGTAAGTATTAGTATTAGATGATTTTTTTTGGTTCAATTATGGGAAGCTGATTATTAACGATTGATTATAGGAGAAATCGTGTAGGAGATCTCGTCGAGGAATATCGCCAAACAGGTGTGTAACGAACCCTTTTTCATAGCTTAAAGCAATAAATGCCGAAAAGCCGAAATGCCGAAATTCTGGCATTTCGAGGACTTGTGAGCAAGCGAACGCTCACTAGTTAGTTAGAATCGATGATATGATGTTCGGGAACAAGGGAAACAGTAAGAATGTGATTTTTGGCGTTCTCGGTAAGTTGGGCCTCGAGGGGCCGAAATGGGGCCCATTGGGCTTTCGGGCCCATTTGGGTAAAATTGGTAGAATATGAAAACTAGTTAAATTGCGCATCGAGACTGATAAAACTGTCATGGAATATAGGCTAAATGGGCCTAGATGACGAAATCGACTAAGTAGGGCCCACTAAGGGTTTTAGGCCTAATAACTCAATTTCGCTAAAAATGGGCCAGACTCACTGTTTGCACACATGAATTGTTAGTAACCGTTAATGAACATGGAAACCCTAATTCTCGGTAAAATTACAGAATTACCATTATAATATGAAAATGACTGTTTTGCCCCTAGGTAAAAATGACCATTATACCCCTAGGGTTTAAATATGAATTTAATACATGGCATTTTGATAAACATGGTATGTATGATATGCACATGACATGTATGATATGCACATGATATGTATGATATGCACCATGATGTATTCATAAATGCATTGGGTTGGGTTTTTATATGGATGGAGGAAGTGTAAAAGGGCTTATGCCCTAGTTATGATAAAGGGCTTATGCCCCAGTTATGATATAGGGCTTATGCCCCAGTTATTAAAAGGGCTTATGCCCCAGTTATTAAAAGGGCTTTGCCCCAGTTATTAAAAGGGCTTTGCCCCAGTTATTAAAAGAAGCTAGGCCTCCAGTTAAATGATAAAGTAGCTATGCTGCCAGTGGAGAGTTATGGCGGGGTGGGTCGAGTTAATCCCTACATGGTGGGTTGGTTGGTACGGGTGGAGAGTAGCAGATGGTGGGTTGAGAAGTCTCCCCAAATGGGCTTGCATTCTCTCATTGACATTACATGTGATATTGAAATGGGCCTATGGGCCATACCGTTTACAGTAAAGGCTTCGACCCAATAATATGAAATATGAAAAGGCTTCGGCCCAATGTTACGAAATATGAAGTGTGAAAAGGGCTATGGCCCAGTACATGTTGGATTAGATTTGGGATTAGGCCCAACAGGCTGTTATTGTTTTGGGCTCTGAAAGGGGCTTGTTGCACACTGAGTTTCCAAACTCACCCCCTTTCCTTAACCTTGCAGGTGAGCCATGATGTGGGGACTTGGGCTGGAGGGGATTCAGAGTAGCCACGGTGATCGCCTTTGGACTTTTAAATAAGCGTTGGTTTTCATTAAATTTCCTTTAATTATTATTTATTTTGGGGTTGTAATAAGGCCATTTTAACTTTCTTTTTATTTCTTTTCGGGATTATTTTAATTTTAATAACTTTAAACCTGGTTGATAATTATTCAAATGGGCTAGACTTAGGACGTGTCTTCAAAACGATACTTGTTTTCAAAATAACTCGATGCCACGATTAATCGATTTATCAAAGACGTCCACTTAAACAAATTTAAACTCGATATAACAAAGTGTGGCTATGGTTGTGGGCATGTCTAGGATTGGATCCAATCAAAGAGCTTGGTACTTAAGCAGCCTTCATGGCTCACCTCCTCTGTCTCGGATACCTACCTGGTGCCCAGCTTCCATACACTTTGTAAACTCAACAAAATATATGGTTTTTAAAACACTAAAACGAAACGTGGGTTTTCAACTCCAATGTGGCACTTCAGATTAGGCCATAACGTCTGGGCCAGGTTTGGGATGTTACATTTAGTGGTATCAGAGCCTCGGTTGCAACAACTCGGCTGTGGATGGGGTTCAAAAATTTTTCGAAAACTTAGGCTTAAGAAGGGTATTTTTGGAAATGATTTTTGAAAATTCTTTTCAAAGATGTTTTACAGAGTATACATGTTAAAATGGTCCGAGTTTTTCTGTTTTAAATCAAGAGTTCAAAATAAAGGGTGTTTTCAAATCAAAGTTTTCAAATTTCTATTTTCGTTGATCAAAACATGGTTTTCAAGTTTTGGATTGGAGAAAGAAGTGGCATATTGAATCCCGGCACCAAGTCGTAAGTATATTTTCTTTACGATATATGATAATGATATGATATTATGAATAGCTACTGAGACTCGCTATGATGCTGTAGATAGGGTAAAAGCGTGAAACGGTAGAAATGAGGCGTAGCTAGACTACGACGATACGAAAACAATTCTTGAACTGCCACATTTCCATAAGAAATTTTCTTAATAAACAGTGGAACATTATACTAATTTCATAAAATTCGTAAATCAGATAAGTCGATATGAGTACAAGAGGAGTTCGTGGATGAGGCTGCGAACGTGGTCGCAGAAGGGTGCAAGCTGAATCTTCATCCTCAGGGCATAGGCCAGCTAAGGAGCCATCTGTGCCATAAGCAACGGAGACTGGGTCTTATGATCGGGCTGCGGGGGATGATGCTTTGTCCCAAGCCATGTTAAGGGTTTTAAAAAGAGTTGTTGGAGCTAGTACTGGGACAATGAATAAGGGGTCTATATCGGAGCGACTCCGGGCCAACGGAGGAGAAGTATTTAGGGGTGTATCTGGAGTAGCCCCAAATGTGGCAGAATATTGGCTAGAGGCAACAGAACGGATCATGGACGATCTAGACTGCTCAGTGGAGCAAAAACTGAAATGAGCTGTGTCGCTACTACGTGACGAGGCATACCGATGGTGGATCACCGTAAGGGAGAGTACCCCAATTGAGCAAGTAACCTGGGAATTGTTCAAAATTGCTTTTAAAGGGAGGTATGTTGGAGCAAGCTATGTGGATGCTCGTCGGAAGGAATTCTTGAATCGACTCGGGGTGATAAGGCAGTAGGCAGTATGAGGCGAATTTTGAGGTGAGTCGATATGCTAGTGGGATAGTGGCAACTGAATATGAGCGATGTCCGATTTGAGGATGGTCTCGCGATGAGCTTAGGATATTGATAGCTCCACGGAGGGAGCGTGGTTTTGCTACATTGGTAGAGAAGGCTAAGATAGCCAAGGAGGTGAAGGTGGTCGAGCGGCGAATCGTGAGAAGGATCGACCCAGATTCAAGAGGGATTTTAGACCCTCAAGTGCCACGAATCAAAATGTTAAAAGAGCAAGGATGGAGGAACCGGTTCGAGCAGTTCTAGTAAATACTTATAGACCGCAGGCTTGTAGGGACTGTGGTAAGGTGCATATGAGGGAGTGCTAGAAACGAACTGGAGCATGTTTTCGATGTGGGTCTAGGGAGCATAAGTTCAGAGAGTGTCCTCGGAGGACAGCTCAGGAGCTAGCTGCAGAGCAAAGGGATGTCCAACCACAGCGAGGAGGACCACCACCACAGAGGGGTCATGGGCAAGGTAGAGGTGGCAATGGTAATGGACGAGGACGTGGGGCACCTGGCAGAGGTGCTGGACATGCTGAAGCCCGACAGTCAGAGTTGGTTTATGCTGCACGACGTCGTGAGGAGGGTGATGCTCCTAATGTTATAACTGGTACATTCTTCATTCATAGCATGCCTTACACTGCTTTGATTGATGTGGGTTCCACTCACTCGTATGTTGCTTGTGATGTATCTGGGGCTTTGGATATGCTTCCTGAGGAGACTGTGAGTGGGGAATCAGTGATAAGCCCATTGGGACATTCGGTTAAGGTAGATAAACCTTTTAGGGCAGTACCGTTAGTGACACAAGATAAAATCTTTGAAGGAGATTTGATGGAGCTGCCATTTGGGGATTTTGATCTTATCTTGGGAATGGACTGGTTAGCTAAGCACAAGGCGACGTTGGATTGTGCTGCAAAGAGGATGGTACTATGAACTGCTGAAGATGAGGAGATAATGGTCATAGGGGAACGAAGGGATTATTTGTCCAATGTTGTTTCGACTTTAAGAGTCGAGAAGTTGATTCGGAAAGGTTGTGAGGCATACTTGGCCCTTGTAAGTCAAAGGGACTTGAGGAGATATGATGAGAGTCGGTTAGGACTATTAAGGAATTTCGGATGTATTCCCGGATGAACTTCTGGATTACCCCAAGCGAGAAGTCGAGTTTGGAATCGACTTATTACAGAACGACTCCTGTGTCCATTGCGCCTTATAGGATGGCACCAAGGAATTGGTGGAATTGAAAGCTCGAGATCTGAGGCTGTTGGATAGAGGGTTTATAAGACCAAGTGTTTCCCGTGGAAGCTCTTAGATCTTGTTCAGTAAAGAAGAAAGATGGGACTATGCAAATGTGTACTGACTATTGGCAGTTGAATAAACTGACGATCAAGAATAAGTATCCGTTACCAAGAATCGATGATCTGTTTGACCAATTAAAAGGAGTCTCGGTATTTTCTAAGATCGACCTTCGGTCAGGGTATAAGCAATTAAGAGTTAAAGAGGGGGATATTTATAAGACAGCGTTCAGGACTCGATACGGTCATTACGAGTTTCTGGTAATGCCTTTTGGACTAACTAATGCACCAGCGGCATTCATGGATTTGATGAATCGGGTGTTCCAACCATACTTGGATCAGTTCGTAGTCATTTTTATTGACGATATCTTGGTGTATTCGGAAAAGGAAGATGTGACATCCCTAATTTAACCCTAGTCGGGAAGTGGTTTCGGGACCACAAAACTGGGTCACAAAAACATTTAAATACCTTATTCCATGCCAAATATATGTGAAAATGCATGTGTGAATTTTTAATTCTTTGATTTAGTTAAATTGAACGTGAATTGAAAGAAAAAGGACTCATGTGAAAGGATTTAAATATATGTGGCTAATTTTAAGAGGTTAGTAAAAGAATGAAGTAAAATAGATGGAGTTGCATGTCAAATATTCCATTTCCTAAGGATAGTGGCCGCCATGACAAGATTATGGGCAAAGGAACATGTTTCCAACATGTTAGGTTAGTGGTGTATGTAGGAAGCCATAAAATAAAAGCTAGCATTAAAGAATTAAAAAAATGATGAGCATGGATGCCCCCATTTGCCGTGAATTGAACAAGAAAAACAAAAAAAAAGTGCTCATCCTTTCTCAAATTTTTGTATTGCCGTGAGTGAGGGGAGGGGGTTTGGAGAAGCTTGGCCATACTTGCAACTAGATTGAGGTATGTTTGATGTCATTCCTTAAGATTCATGCATGTTTTAGTTGTTAGTTTGAAACCTACCAAGCCCATGGCTTAGATTTCTTTGCTATTTGATGGAGATGAAGTTCGGCCATGGAGGTTGTTTTTCTTGGTTGGTATTTTAATGTTGTTGTGACGAAGCATGAAGAGAAGTGAGATGAATGTTTAATAAAAGAAGATTTTTTTGCCATTGA
This sequence comes from Gossypium arboreum, assembly GCF_025698485.1. Classification (NCBI taxonomy): domain Eukaryota; kingdom Viridiplantae; phylum Streptophyta; class Magnoliopsida; order Malvales; family Malvaceae; genus Gossypium; species Gossypium arboreum. The sequence continues at coordinate 72,913,852 of NC_069081.1, forward strand.
GTTCTTGTTGTTATATGTGTATGTGCATGAGTATTCGGCCATGCTATAGAATCCATGTTGCAAAATAATTAATGCTTAATGTGATATATAATAGTACTTGTGAATGAGCTTGAGAGTATCTAAATTATTAGTTGGAGGTGCCGAATGTGGTCTTGGATGAATTTTAAAGAACAAAGAAATTTTGGGTGACTATAGGTCAAGGACATTCGGCCAAAGGCTTGTGTGCTAGCAAAGTCGGCCTAGATGGGGTAAATGTTAAGTGTTAAATGTTCATGAGATAAAATTTTGTGATTTGATGAATTAATGATGATAGTATAGTTGATGTCATGTATAAATATGTGGCAAGACGGTTAAACTAGTTAATTTATTGATTAAGCTCAAGAAGCTAGAGGTGGAGAATCAAGCAAAGGCAAAGGAAAGAACATCGAGTAGCCGAGTTGGAACCATTTTACCCAATACAAGGTAAGTCATTAAGCATATATTTGATATTGCTTAAATGATTGTAATATCTATGCAATTGTGTTTAATGAGATGAAATATATACAAATGTATGTGTATGAAAAGATGATATTGTTGAGCGTAAAAGAGATAGTGAAATGTGTAGGAAGTTTGCTTGGCACTAAGTGTGCGAGAAATAGATGTGTACGGTGGCGAGATTGGCACCGAGTGTGCGAGCTTGTAATGTATGGCACTAAGTGTGCGAGTTTGGACTATATGGCACTATGTGTGCGGGCTTGAATCACATGGCACTAAGTGTGCGTGATTGAGTATTAAGCACTATGCGTGCGAACTCTACACATATCTCCGATTGAATATTTATATGGAGGTGTGACTTTATCGAGATGAGTATGGACAGCGGAAAGAGTAAGTACCTTGAGTTCATGGCTAATAGATGCTATGTTCATGCTCGGGTGGAGTTGGTAAGATTTAAATCTATGTGATGATTTCAATTGCATTCCGTAAATAAGGTATCGTGGAATAGATGAAAGTTCATTTGATTGCATGATTGTTGCGGAAATGAAATGATGTATGGAAATTGCTTCAAATATCCTATTGAATAGTATATGAAATGTAAATGTATGACTTGGTATGAGATTGATCCGAAGGTCTAAGGAACTATGGTATAGTTCGGTATGGCTGGAACACTTGGCCTTGTTTCATTATTTCATCTTATGATAATTTTATTAATGGATGGTTGTGGAATGCTTATGACTTCATTGAGTTATAAACTCACTCGGTGTTTTCTTGTCACCCATTTTAGGTTTCTTGGACTCGTCTCCTTTTGGGTGCTCGGAAAATCAACGAAGTCATCACACCGTGAGCAATTTTGGTATTGTCTTCTTAGTCAACTTAGGAGAACATTTGGCATGGATGGGCTATTTTGTTTTGTTAAATTTTGGGTTGTAAACTTTAAGCCATGTGAAAATGGCCTATGTGGTCGTTTGAGTGGGATGCTAGAATCTATAGCCCCGAGTCTTAGAAACCTTAATTTTGATAAGGTGGCCATAATTTGTGTCACGTATGATGGATGATTAGTAAGGCTAAGGAAGGATTCATGAAATTGGCCTAGTCTACTGCAGTAACTGTTGCAGACAGCAGCAGTGATATGAGATTGAAAAATTACTAAAAATAGTAGAAGTGGAATTAATTGCAAAAAAAAATTACGTACTCGAAGCTTGATGGGTCTATTTTCATATGGATGAAACGAAACGACCATATGAGCTGTATTTTAAGAGATATTCAAGATTTCGTGAGACAGGGCCAGAACGGTTTCTGGATTCTATGTTTCGACTTTGAAAATTTACCATAAATTATCCAGAAACAATTAGAAGTCATGCCTTATATGCATAGATTCCCCTTTGAGTCTAGTTTCATTAGAAACAAACGGCATGAGCATTGGAGCTCTGTATGAGGTGATATCCAGGTCGTAATGCGCAAAGGTCAGTGTAGTCGAACCCCGAAACAGGGGTGACTTTAACTAATAAACTGTACCAATTGGCCCGACCAAAAATTTTAGAAATAAATCCACGGATGGATATATGAGTCTAAATTCGGGGAAAATTTACGGAACTGGTTTTCGAGTTCTGGAACTCGAGATATGATTTTTAAGGTGACAGGGACGCAGTTTGCTAGCTGGACTGGAAATGTGAAAAATAGTCATGTGACACATGAGAGTTGGTCCGAGAACCCTCGTGTCCGACTCGTGACGGTATCGGGAATGGGGTGTTACAATTTTATTGGTATCGAGCTATGGTTTAGTCGGTTCTAGGACTACCGTAGGGCGTGTGAGTCTAGCTATACATGCCAATGTGTTAGTGTTTAAAATGTGATGACTTCGACGGTTGAAATTTTTTTTGATTAGCAAATGGAACCGGGGTAGAGACCCTTGGCGGATGACGTTGAAAGTGTAGCGGCTGCTCTGCGCAAGGGACACCGCTGTTGAGCCTCGGTCATCCATGAATAATCAAGATGAAGGGCGAAACAAGCCTTCTTCACCATGATGAATGAGTGGGTCGCGTAATATGCCCGAACCAATCCGGCTGTCCAACCATTCCCAAATTTAAATAATCCACCCCAAGAGCCCGTAATGCCATCGATTGTTGATCCTGTGAGGCTGAGTAAACCACTTGTGGACTTGATTAGGAAGCGTAAATGAGGAGTTTAAGGCCATAGTTCTTGATGATGCCGAAAGGGCCGAAGTTCGCTTGATAACACCATTAGAGTGTTTGATGAACTATCATGCACACCGATGAATGTCTTAAGTGTGCTATATCCTTGTTTGAGACTCACCTACTATTGGTGGAGAACCTTAATTTCCATAGTCCTAAAGGAACAAGTTACTTGGGATTTCTTCCAAACGGAATTTCGGAAAAATACATTAGTCAACGGTTCATCGATCAAAAGCGTATGGAATTCTTGCAGCTCAAGCAAGGTCGTATGATGAGATCTGAATCTGAACATGAGTTCGTAAGACTTAGTCGGTATGCTCGGGAGTGTGTGGCTGATGAGGTTGCTATGTGCAAAAGATTTGAAGAGGGATTGAATGAAGAGTTAAAGCTCTTGGTGGGTATTTTGGAGATAAAAGAATTTGTAACACTAGTTGAACGAGCACGCAAGGCGGAAGAGCTCGGAAGGGAGAAGAGGAAGGCTGAATTTGAAGCTAGAGATTATCGTAAAAGATCGACGGGCAAGGCTCCATTTTCGGCTGTAAAGAAGTTCAGAGAGGACACAAATAAGTCGAGGGCGACTGCGGGGATTTCCATTAGAGCACGACCATCGATGGACTCACGAGCTACTTCGGTAGCTAGTGTAGGCAATAATCGTCAAGAAAAGCCCGAATGCCCCCAATGTGGAAGACGACACATAGGTGAATGTTGGGGTAAGTTTGTTAATAGGGCCTGTTATGGATACAGTTCGAAGTACCACTTCATTAGAGATTGCACGAAGCTAGATGAGAAGAATAAGATGCAAGGTGCAAGATCTAGTGGGACGACGACTAGAGGTAGACCCCCGAGGATTTCAGGAGGTAGGGGTGGTAATCAGAGAGGGGTCTCTGATACGGTTGTTCGATCCGAGACTCGTGCTCCTGCTAGAGCATATGCTATCCACGCACGAGAGGAGGCATCCTCCCCTGACGTTATCACTGATACTTTCACTCTCTTTGATACTAGTGTGATTGCATTGATTGACCCCGGCTCTACTCATTCATATGTATGTGAAACCTTAGCATCCAAAGAAGACTCTACCGTTGAGTCTCATCGAGTTCGTAATTGAGTGTCAAACCCTTTGGGTCAATACGCACTCGTTGATAAAGTGTGCAAGAGATACCCCTAATAATTCGAGAATCCTGTTTCCCGCCGATCCGATACTTCTACCATTTGATGAATTGATGTTATTCTTGGTATGGATTGGTGACCGTGCATGATGCGGTGGTGGATCGCAAAAGGAAAACCATTGATTTGAAGAGTGCAAATAATGAGGTAGTCCGAGTCGAGTCTACTAATTTAAGAGGAGTGCGGCGATAATATCTTCTATGACCGCCGGAGATATGTGAAAAGGGTGTGAAACATACCTTGCGTATGTGTTTGAGAGTAAAGAGACGGAAAGGAAACTCGAATCGGTACCGATCGTTTGTGAGTATTCAGATGTTTTTCCCGAGGAGTTACCGGATTGCCACCGGTTCGAGAAGTGGAATTCGCATCGAAGTGGTACCGGTACTACGCCGATCTCAATAGCCCCGTATCATATGGCATTAATGTAATTAAAGGAATTGAAGGTTCAATTGCAAGAATTGACGGATAGAGGTTTCGCCGACCGAGTTTTTCTCCATGGGGAGCACCAGATTGTTTGTGAAGAAGAAGGATGGAACTATGAGATTGTGCATCGACTATCGCCGAGTTGAATAAAGTGACGATAAAGAATAAATATCCGTTGCCATAAATTGACGATTTGTTTGATCAATTAAAGGAGCCTCGGTGTTTTCAAAGATAGATTTGAGGTCGGGTACTATCGGTTGAGGGTCCGAGAATCGGACATACCCAAAGCGCTTTTAGAACGAGGTACAGCCACTACAATTCTTAGTGATGCCATTTGGGCTCACTAATGCCCTCGCGGTATTTATGGATTTAATGAATAGAATTTTCAGGCCATACTTGGATCGGTTCGTAGTGGTATTTATCGATGACATTTTGGTCTATTCGAGAGATGAAACGAACATTTGAACACCTGAGGCTAGTGTTGCAAATTTTACGAGATAAGCTGTTATACGCAAAGTTCAGTAAATGTGAATTTTGGTTAAGAGAGGTTAGCTTTTTGGGGCACGTGGTGTCCGCATCGGGTGTCAGGGTGGACCCAAACAAAATTTTGGCCATAGTCGATTGGAAACCTCCAAGGAATGTTACTGAAGTTAGGAGCTTTTTGGGGCTTGCCGGATACTATCGACGATTTGTGAAAGGTTTTTCGATGATAGCTGCACCGATGACGAAACTACTCCAAAAAGATGTTAAGTTCGAGTGGTGAACACCGTCAAGAAAGTTTCGATCGACTAAAAACCTGCTTAACCGAGGCCCCAAAGATTAGTACATGAGTCCAAGAAAGAGTTTGTCATATCTGAGTGACGCATCCTTGTTTGGGTTAGGTTGTGTGTTGATGCAAGAAGGTCGAGTTGTGGCTTACGCGTCGAAACAACTAAAGCCGCATGAGAGAAACTATCCACCCATGACCTTGAACTAGCGACCATAGTGTACGCCTTGAAAATATGGCGGCATTACTTGTTTGGAGAAAGGTGTCATATTTATTCGGACCACAAAGTCTTAAATATTTGATGACTCAAAGAGATTTAAACTGCGACAAAGACGTTGGCTTGAGTTGTTGAAAGACTATGAACTCATCATTGATTATCACGGGAAAGGCCAACGTGGTGGCCGATGGTTTAAGTCGCAAGGCAATCGTTTGCTTTGAGAACGATGGATGCTCACCTATCCGTTTCACCCGATGAGGTGCTAGTAGTCGAATTAGAGGCCAAACCGTTATTGATTCATCAAATACTTGAATCTCGGAAGGTCGACATTGAATTGGTCGCTAAACGAGTCGAATGTGTTTGAATGAGGAATCGAAATTTGATTGACGACAATGATTGCTTGACGCTCAAGGCTCGATTATGTATTCCGAGGATTGAACTTGTTTCAAGATTCGGACGAGGCTCACAGAGTCGAATGTCATCCACCCGTAGAACTAAAATGTACAATGACCAAACGCCAATTTTGGTGGCGGTATGAAACAAGACATTTCAATTTGTTTCAAGGTGTCGATATGTCAACAAGTGAAAGCGAAACATCAAGTGCCATCGGGATTACTTGACCAATCATGATACCGAATGGAAATGGGATCGAGTGACAATGGATTTTGTATCCGGGTTACCGGTGTCGGCGGAGTAAGAAAGATACGATTTGGGTTGTTGTGGATAGATCGACTAAGTCGGCTCACTTTATCCCTCGCGCACGGATTTTTCGCTCGATAAGTTGGCAGAGTTATACATCTCCCAAATTGTTCGATTGCATGGGGTACCTATTTCTATCGTGTCGAATAGAGACCCAAGATTTACGTCGCGATTTTGGAAGAAATTGCAAGAGGCTTTGGGTACCAAGTTGCATTTTAGCACTGCTTTTCATCCCAAACCGATGGTCAATCCAAACGGATAATTCAAATACTCGAGGATATGTTGAGATGTTGCATCATTGAGTTTAGTGGTTCATGGGAACGGTATTTACCCTTGATTGAATTCACTTACAATAACAGTTTTCAATCAAGTATTAAGATGGCGCCTTACGAGGCTTTATACGGTCGTAAATGTCGTACCCCATTATTCTGGACTGAACTTAGTGAAGGTAAAATCTTGAGGTTGATTTGATTAAGGATGCCGAAGCGAAAGTTCGAGTAATTCGTGAAAGTTTGAAAGTCGCCCAGATCGCCAAAAGTCGTATGCGATTTGAGAAGAAAAGACATTGAATATCGGGTTGGGGACAAGGTATTTCTCAAAGTTTCACCCGGAAGAAGGTGCTTAGATTTGGTCGTAAGGGCAAATTGAGTCCGAGGTTCATCGGTCCGTATGAAGTATCCGAACGAGTTGGGCGATGAGCGCATCGATTAATTTTACCCCGAGCTTGAAAGGATTCACAATGTTTTCCATGTCACGATGCTTGACGATATAGGTCGACCCGACACACGTAATCACTCCATCCGAGGTCGAGGTTCACCTAATTTGAGTTATGAAGAAGAGCGGTTCGCGATTCGATGCGCCAAGTAAAAGAGTTGCAATAAGAAAATCCCATTGGTGAAGGTGTTGTGCCATAAACACGAATTGAAGAAGCCACTTGGGAACTTGAGGACTCTATGAAAGAGCGATACCCGAGCCTATTTACCGGTAAGATTTCCGGGGACGAAAATTTCTTAAGTGGGGGAGAGTTGGGACATCCCTAATTTAACCCTAGTCGAGAAGTGGTTTCGGGACCACAAAACTGGGTCACAAAAACATTTAAATACCTTATTCCATGCCAAATATATGTGAAAATGCATGTGTGAATTTTTAATTCTTTGATTTAGTTAAATTGAACGTGAATTGAAAGAAAAAGGACTCATGTGAAAGGATTTAAATATATGTGGCTAATTTTAAGAGGTTAGTAAAAGAATGAAGTAAAATAGATGGAGTTGCATGTCAAATAGTCCATTTCCTAAGGATAGTGCCGACCATGACAAGATTACGGGCAAAGGGAACATGTTTCCAACATGTTAGGTTAGTGGTGTATGTAGGAAGCCATAAAATAAAAGCTAGCATTAAAGAATTAAAAAAAATGATGAGCATGGATGCCCCCCCCATTTGCCGTGAATTGAACAAGAAAAACAAAAAAAAAGTGCTCATCCTTTCTCAAATTTTTGTATTGCCGTGAGTGAGGGAGAGGGGGGGTTTGGAGAAGCTTGGCCATACTTGCAACTAGATTGAGGTATGTTTGATGTCATTCCTTAAGATTCATGCATGTTTTAGTTGTTAGTTTGAAACCTACCAAGCCCATGGCTTAGATTTCTTTGCTATTTGATGGAGATGAAGTTCGGCCATGGAGGTTGTTTTTCTTGGTTGGTATTTTAATGTTGTTGTGACGAAGCATGAAGAGAAGTGAGATGAATGTTTAATAAAAGGAGATTTTTGTGCCATTGAGTTCTTGTTGTTATATGTGTATGTGCATGAGTATTCGGCCATGCTATAGAATCCATGTTGCAAAATAATTAATGCTTAATGTGATATATAATAGTACTTGTGAATGAGCTTGAGAGTATCTAAATTATTAGTTGGAGGTGCCGAATGTGGTCTTGGATGAATTTTAAAGAACAAAGAAATTTTGGGTGACTATAGGTCAAGGACATTCGCCAAAGGCTTGTGTGCTAGCAAAGTCGGCCTAGATGGGGTAAATGTTAAGTGTTAAATGTTCATGAGATAAAATTTTGTGATTTGATGAATTAATGATGATAGTATAGTTGATGTCATGTATAAATATGTGGCAAGACGGTTAAACTAGTTAATTTATTGATTAAGCTCAAGAAGCTAGAGGTGGAGAATCAAGCAAAGGCAAAGGAAAGAACATCGAGTAGCAGAGTTGGAACCATTTTACCCAATACAAGGTAAGTCATTAAGCATATATTTGATATTGCTTAAATGATTGTAATATCTATGCAATTGTGTTTAATGAGATGAAATATATACAAATGTATGTGTATGAAAAGATGATATTGTTGAACGTAAAAGAGATAGTGAAATGTGTAGGAAGTTTGCTTGGCACTAAGTGTGCGAGAAATAGATGTGTACGGTGATGAGATTGACCTTTGAGTGTGCGAGCTTGTAATGTATGGCACTAAGTGTGCGAGTTTGGACTATATGGCACTATGTGTGCGGGCTTGAATCACATGGCACTAAGTGTGCGTGATTGAGTATTAAGCACTATGTGTGCGAACTCTACACATATCTCCGATTGAATATTTATATGGAGGTGTGACTTTATCGAGATGAGTATGGACAGCGGAAAGAGTAAGTACCTTGAGTTCATGGCTAATAGATGCTACGCTCATGCTCGGGGTGGAGTTGGTAAGATTTAAATCTATGTGATGATTTCAATTGCATTCCGTAAATAAGGTATCGTGGAATAGATGAAAGTTCATTTGATTGCATGATTGTTGCGGAAATGAAATGATGTATGGAAATTGCTTCAAATATCCTATTGAATAGTATATGAAATGTAAATGTATGACTTGGTATGAGATTGATCCGAAGGTCTAAGGAACTATGGTATAGTTCGGTATGGTGGAACACTTGGCCTTGTTTCATTATTTCATTTTATGATAATTTTATTAATGGATGGTTGTGGAATGCTTATGACTTCATCGAGTTATAAACTCACTCGGTGTTTTCTTGTCACCCATTTTAGGTTTCTTGGACTCGTCTCCTTTTGGGTGCTCGGGAACCGTCAACGAAGTCATCACTTTGGCGAGCAATTTTTGGTATTGTCTTCTTAGTCAACTTAGGAGAACATTTGGCATGTATGGGCTATTTTGTTTTGTTAAATTTTGGGTTGTAAACTTTAAGCCATGTGAAAATGGCCTATGTGGTCGTTTGAGTGGGATGCTAGAATCTATAGCCCCGAGTCCTAGAAACCTTAATTTTGATAAGGTGGCCATAATTTGTGTCACGATGATGGATGATTAGTAAGGCTAAGGAAGGATTCATGAAATTGGCATAGTTCATCTGCAGAATGGCTATGCGGACAAAGAAGGTGATATGAGATCGAAAATCACTAAAAATAGTAGAAGTGGAATTAATTGCAAAAAAAAATTACGTACTCGAAGCTTGATGGGTCTATTTTCATATGGATGAAACGAAACGACCATATGAGCTGTATTTTAAGAGATATTCAAGATTTCGTGAGACAGGGCGTAACGGTTTCGGATTCTATGTTTCGACTTTGAAAATTTACCATAAATTATCCGAAACAATTAGAAGTCATGCCTTATATTCATAGATTCCCTTTGAGTCTAGTTTCATTAGAAGCAAACGGCATGAGCATTGGAGATCTGCACGAGATGATATCCGTGTCGTAATACGCAAAGAACCCCAAACAGGGGTGACTTTAACTAATAAACTGTACTAATTGGCCCAACCAAAATTGTAGAAATAAATCCACGGATGGATATATGAGTCTAAATTTGGGAAAATTTACGAACTGGTTTTCAAGTTCGAACTCGAGATATGATTTTTAAGGTGACAGGATGCGTTTGCCACCGGATGGAAATGTTAAAATAGTCATGTGACACATGAGAGTTGGTCCGAGAACCCTCGTGTCCGACTCCGTGACGGTATCGGAACGGGGTGTTACAGAAGAGAAGCATGATGAGCATCTTTGTGTAGTGCTGCAAGTGTTAAGGGAGAAGCAACTTTATGCAAAGTTTAGTAAGTGCGAGTTTTGGCTGAAAGAAGTTACCTTCTTGGGGTATGTTGTGTCTGCCGAGGGGATCAAGGTGGACCCTCGAAAGATTGAAGCAATTTTGGAATGGAAGCCACCGAAGTCGGTAACAGAGATCCAAAGTTTTCTGGGGTTGGTAGGTTATTATCGAAAATTTGTGGAAGGATTTTCTGTGTTGGCAGCACTGTTAACGAAACTTATAAGGAAGGGAGCACCTTTTGTTTGGACAAATAAGCAGCAAGAGGCTTTTGAGAAGTTGAAGAAGGTTTTGAGGGAAGCGCCAGTGTTGATTCAGCCAGAATCTGGTAAGGATTTCACTGTGTACAGCGATGCGTCACATGTAGGTTTGGGCTGCGTGTTGATGCAGGAGGGTAAAGTGGTCGCTTATGTTTCACGACAGCTTAAGCCGCACGAGGTGAACTACCCTACGCATGACTTGGAGTTGGCAGCGGTAATCTTTGCACCTAAGATATGGAGGCATTACTTGTATGGGGAGAAATGCATCATCTATACAGATCACAAGAGTCTTAAGTACTTATTGACTCAAAAGGAATTGAATCTGAGGCAGCGAAGGTGGATAGAGTTGTTAAAAGACTATGACTGTTCGATTGAGTACCATCCAGGTAAGGCGAATGTCGTGGCTGATGCGCTAAGTCGAAGGGCTGTGGCGGAATTAAAGGCGATGTTTGCTCATCTAAGTTTGTATGACGACGGAAGTTTATTGGCGGAGTTTCAAGTAAGACCGACTTGGGTAGAACAGATTAAGAAGCAACAGTTGGAAGACGAGTCGTTGGTTTCTCGGTTTTAGCAAGTTGAGAAGGGGGAGAATCCAGACTTTGGGTTAAATAGTGAGGGAGTTCTTTGTTTTCGAGTAAGAATTTGTATGCCGAAAGACTCAGACTTGAGATTGATGATTTTGAAAGAGGCACATAATGGACCTTGTGCTATGCATCCAGGAGGGAGTAAGTTGTATCGAGACTTGCGAGAGCAATATTGGTGGCCTGGGCTTAAGCGAGAAGTGACCAAATTTGTAGGGAGATGTTTGACATGTCAACAAGTGAAGGCCGAGCATCAACTACCTTCGAGATTGTTACAGCCGGTAAAGATACCACTTTGGAAGTGAGAAAGGGTAACTATGGACTTTGTAAGTGGGTTGCCGTTGACACCTTCTAAGAAGGATTCGGTTTGGGTGATTGTGGATAGACTCACGAAATCTGCTCATTTCATACTTGTCTGAACCGATTACTCACTTCAGAAGTTGGCCAAATTGTATGTGGCAGAAATAGTACGGTTGTATGGTGTGCCAGCATCGATAATTTCGGACCGAGACCCAAGGTGTACATCTCAGTTTTAAGCGAAGTTGCATGAGGCATTGGGAACGCGATTGGATATCAAGACGCTTTTCACCCTCGATCGGATGGGCAATCGAGAGGGTTATTCAGATTTTAGAGGATATCTTTGAGGGTTGTGCTATTGAGTTTAGAGGCACTGGGAGGACCATTTGCCATTGGCGGAGTTCGCGTATAACAATAGTTACCAAGCAAGTATTCAGATGGCTCCATATGAGGCACTATATGGGCGAAGGTGTCGTTCACCTACTTGTTGGGTAGAATTGGGGGAAAGGCAAATACTTGGGCCAGAGTTGGTAGCAGATACTGAAGACAAGATTAAAGTGATCAGGAATCGGTTAAAAGAGGCGGCGGATCAACAAAAGTCTTATGCCGATCTGAAGCGTAAGGATATTGAATATGCGGTAGGGGACATGGTCTTTTTGAAAGCTTCGCCTTGGAAGAAGATATTGAGATTTCGTAAGAAGGGTAAGTTGAGCCCACAGTTTATTGGGCCTTACTGAATCATTAAGCGGATAGGGTCGGTGGCTTATCAGCTAGAGTTGCCTCCAGAACTGGATCGTATTCACGACGTTTTCGATGTGTCCATGCTAAGGCGATATTGTTCTGACCCAACTCATATCGTGCCAGTTGCAGAAATCAAGGTACGGTCGAATTTGACCTTTGAAGAGGAACCTGTGTAAATACTTGATCGCAATGTCAAGGTGTTGAGAAGGAGGTCAGTCCCATTAGTGAAGGTACTTTGGAGGAACCATGGCAAGGAAGAAGCTACTTGGGAGACCGAAGAGGCAATGCGTCAGCAGTACCCTCAACTGTTTGGATCAGGTAAATTTCGAGGCCGAAATTTCTTTAAGGAAGGTAAAGTTGTAACATCCTGATTTCCGGGTTTTTTCGCGATTCTTGATATTTTAAGTAAGTTTCTAAAATTTGGTATGTGATTATGGAAGTCATAATTTAGGTATGTAAATGGGCTTATGGAAGGCCCATGAGATGGCCAAAACCGGGGGGAATTTTTAAATTTTGGACTTAGGAGTTAGGGGTTCTGGCTAGGTGCCCTTATATAAAGTATTGGGTAAAATGTATCATAAAAAGAGCTTTAGTAAAGTGGCAAGGGTGACGCCACTAAGCTCCTAAAAAGGTGGCATGTGGAGCATAAGGGAAGATAGGGGATCGACTCCCTGTGTTGGCAAATAAGAGTATTTATTTTTATGTGCAGGAAGGGTAAGTGTTGGAACCTAAGTGGATTCTGTAAGAGGAGAGTTGGATCAAGTCAAATGCATAGATTAAGGAGGGATAAGGGGAGAGATTTTAGCGATTTGATATGGAGATAGAGTTGGTAGAATAAGGGAGATTGGAGAGGGATTTTCGCAGAAGGGTTTTAGTTAGGATTTTCAGACTTAGGTATTGGTGTGCCGTTTTCTCCTTGAGGTTAGTCTTCTCCTCTCTTTTTCTTTTTGCAATAGAACCTACCATCTCTTCTTCCATCTTTTCTTCCTTCTCTTTCTTTCAAACCAGCCCATTATTTCCCTTCATTCACCCATAATTTCTTTCCTTTATCTCTACTTCTGCCGAAATACCGCAAAAAGCCGAAATCAGTGAAGATAGGAGGGTGCCGATTCTTTGTGACCAGCAACCTTTTCTTTCCTTTTCAATTGTTGGCGTTCAATTCCTTTACCTTTTAGGCGTATGGATTCAAGAGAAGAAAGACGGTGGTAAGTGCTCGAACTCTAAACGATTCCTAGAGTAACTTTTGGCCAAAAGCCGAAACTCCTCTAGTTTAGGGAGGTGGCCGAATATGGGTATAGGCCTTATGGGGTCTTCTTTTAATATTTTTGTGGTTTATTTAGTGGAGGGACAGCAAGGTGTAGTGTCGACTTGGAGTAGCTTGGATCACCGGAGTTGCTAGACCTAGTCATCAATCGCGGCAAGGTAAGATTCCTAAGGCCATTATGGATGGTGGCCGAATGTGTAAGTATTAGTATTAGATGATTTTTTTTGGTTCAATTATGGGAAGCTGATTATTAACGATGGATTATAGGAGAAATCGTGTAGGAGATCTCGTCGAGGAATATCGCCAAACAGGTGTGTAACGAACCCTTTTTCATAGCTTAAAGTGATAAATGCCGAAAAGCCGAAATGCCGAAATTCTGGCATTTCGAGGACTTGTGAGCAAGTGAACGCTCACTAGTTAGTTAGAATCGATGAGATGATGTTCGGGAATAATGGAAACAGTAAGAATGTGATTTTTTGCGTTCTCGGTAAGTTGGGCCTCGAGGGGTCGAAATGGGGCCCATTGGGCTTTCGGGCCCATTTGGGTAAAATTGGTAGAATATGAAAACTGGTTAAATTGCGCATCAAGACTGATAAAACCATCATGGAATATAGGCTAAATGGGCCTAGATGACGAAATCGGCTAAGTAGGGCCCACTAAGGGTTTTAGGCCCAATAACTCAATTTCGCTAAAAATGGGCCAGACTCACTGTTTGCACACATGTATTGTTAGCAATCGTTAATGAACATGGAAACCCTAACTCTCGATAAAAATACAGAATTACCCTTATAATATGAAATGACCGTTTTGTCCCTAGGTAAAAATAACCATTATACCCCTAGGGTTTAAATATGAATTTAATACATGGGATTTTGATAAACATGGTATGTATGATATGCACATGACATGTATGATATGCACATGATGTATTCATAAATGCATTGGGTTGGGTTTTTATATGGATGGAGGAAGTGTAAAAAGGCTTATGCCCCAGTTATGATAAAGGGCTTATGCCTGTGACTGCCTTAAAACGACCCTAGTCGGAATGTGGTTTCGGGACCACAAAACCGAGGCATAAAAATAATTTGATATTTATTTTGATGCCTATAATATGTGTTAACTCATGTGTGACATTTTGATACTTTAATTTAGAGTTATAAATGTGAATTTCACTAGAAAGGACCTAGTAGAAAACTTTGAAAGTATGATGGGGAAATGTATGATGACTAATTAAAGCATGCATGCAAAACAATGGCCTTGCATGTCAAATACCCCTTTTACAAGTGATGGCCGGCCATGACAAGGAGTATGGGCTAAACATGTCATGAAACATGTTCATTGGTGCATTAGGGAAATAATAAACAAATAAGCATGGGTAGTAAAGAAAGGAAAAAAAAATGTGTGTGAGTGAACCCCCATTGCAGTACATGGAAGAAAAGAAAAGAAAAAATTTTGCTCATCCATTTCATTCTCTCTTGACCGAAAATATTAGAGGGAAGGGAGGAATTTTGCTTCATGCTTGGGTTGGAAGAGGATTAGGAAGAGGTTTGGCTATATTTGCATCAAGATTAAGGTATGTTTGATGTTACGCCATGAGATTCATGCATGTTTTTGGTTGCTAACTTGATGTTCTTATTAGCCCATGGTTCAAATCTTTGTTATATCATGGGGATGGTATTTGGCCAAGGTGGATTTTGAGTTAATGCCATTGCATGTTAAATATGAAGCTTGATGATGATACATGTGATGGTGGATTGAGGACTCTTAGATTTTCTTTGAGCATTTTTGATTGATATACTAAGTTCTTTGTGTAATCGTGACCAAAATTATGGTGTTGTGATGTATTCGGCCATGGTACATCCCCAAGTGTGATTTATGCTCTTTGCATGGAGAGTAAGATTTGTGTTTCGAAATTATGTTCATGTTTAGTTACAATCAACTTGAGATTCGGCTCTAGCATACATATATGTATATATGTTTGAGCATGATGTATTGGTATGACGTATATATTATCTTAAGGTATATACTTACTTATGATGATGTTTTGGTTATGAAGGAAATGATAGATGTGTATTGAGTTACAATATGGAAAGGTATTAGTTAGTAAAATGTATGCTGTTTTTGTGTGGTAATAAGTGCATAAATGGCCTCAACATGGACATGCATATTCGGCCACATGAAGGGAAATTGGTGTGCATGTATTTGGTTAGAGGCAACCATATTGAAGCCTTATCTTGGCTTAGATTGTTGACTAAATGGGTAATAAGTGAGGATGGTTGCCGAATATACAAACATACATATGCATGTGTAATTGAATTATGAATGTTTAGCAAGATGGTTAAACTAGTTGATTTATTGATTAAGCTCAAGGAGTTAAAGAAGGAGAATCAAGCAAGGGAAAGGCGAAGGTCATCGAGTAGCCGACTTGGACTATTTTACCCAACACAAGGTAAGTCATTAAGCATATATTTGATATTGCTTAAATGATTGTAATATCTATGCAATTGTGTTTAATGAGATGAAATATATACAAATGTATGTGTATGAAAAGATGATGTTGTTGAACGTAAAAGAGATAGTGAAATGTGTATGAAGTATGCTTCGGCACTAAGTGTGCGAGAAATAGATGTGTACGGTGATTGAGATTGGCAATCGAGTGTGCGAGCTTGTAATGTACGGCACTAAGTGTGCGAGTTGGGACTATATGGCACTATGTGTGCGGGCTTGAATCACGTGGCACTAAGTGTGCGTGATTGAGTATTAAGCACTATGTGTGCGAACTCTACATATATCTCCGAGTGAATATTTATATGGAGGCGTGACTCTATCGAGATGAGTATGGACAGCGGAAAGAGTAAGTACCTTGAGTTCATGGCTAATAGATGCTATGTTCATGCTCGGGTGGAGTGGTAAGATTTAAATCTATGTGATGATTTCAATTGCATGATGGTTACTGAAATGAAATGATGTATGGAAATTGCTTCAAATATCCTATTGAATAGTATATGAAATGTAAATGTATGACTTGGTATGAGATTGATCCGAAGGATCTAAGGAACTATGGTATAGTTAGATGCACGGCTAGCACACTTGTCCTTGTTTCATTATTTCATTTTATGATAATGTTATTAATGGATGGTTGTGGAATGCTTATGACTTCTTGAGTTATAAACTCACTCGGTGTTTTCTTGTCACCCATTTTAGGTTCCTTGGGCTCGTTTCCTTTTGGGTGTTCAGAATCACAACGAAGTCATCACACCAATGAGCAATTTTTGGTATTGTCTTCTTAGTCGACTTAGGAGAACATTTGGCATGTATGAGCTATTTTGTTTTGTTAAATTTTGGGTTGTAAACTTTAAGCCATGTGAAAATAGCCTATGTGGTCGTTTGAGTGGGATGCTAGAATCTATAGCCACGAGTCTTAGAAACCTTAATTTTGATAAGGTGGCCATAATTTGTGTCACGTATGATGGATGAGTAGTAAGGCTAAGGAAGGATTCATGAAATTGGCATAGTCTACTGCAGTAACTGTTGCGGACAGCAGCGGTGATGTGAGATCGAAAAATCAATAAAAATAGTAGAAGTGGAATTAATTGCTAAAAAAATTACGTACTCGAAGCTTGATGGGTCTATTTTCATATGGACGAAACGAAATGACCATATAAGCTGTATTTTAAGAGATATTCAAGATCTCGTGAGACAGGGCCAGAACGGTTTCTGGATTCCCTGTTCCATCTTTGAAAATCCATTATAAATTAACCAGAGATATTTAGGAGTCATACCATATATTTATAAATTCCTCTTTGAGTCTAGTTTCTATAGAAACAAACGACATCAGTATTTAAGCCCTACACAGGGAGTTATTCCAGTTGTAACGCACGAAGGTCAGTGTAGTCGACTCCTGTAACATGGGAGTCTTTAACTAATAAACTGTACTAATTGGCTAGACCAAAAATTCTAGAAAAAAATCTATAGATGGACATATGAGTCTAGTTTCAGGGAAAAATTACAAAACTAATTTTCGAGTTGTAAAACTCAAGTTATGATTTTTGAAGCGACTAGTATACAGATTGGCAGCTTGTCTGGAAAATTCTCAATAAGTGGTTTGAAGTCTGTTAACACCTCGTGTTCGACTCCGGCGACGGTCTCAGGTTCGGGGTGTTACAATTTTATTGGTATCAGAGCTATGGTTTAGTCAGTTCTAGGACTATCGTAGCTCGTGTGAGTCTAGCTATACATGCCAATGTGTTAGTGCTTAAAAAAGGTGATGACTTCTGACGGTTGAAATTTTTGTTTTGATTAGCAAATGGAACCCGGGGTAGAGAGACCCTTGGCGGATGATGTTGAAAGTGTAGCGGCTGCTCCTGCGCAAGGGACACCGCCTGTTGAGCCTCAGTCATCCGCGAATAATCAAGATGAAGGGGCGAAACAAGCCTTCTTCACCATGATGAATGAGTGGGTCGCGTAATATGGCCGAACCAATCCGGCTGTCCAACCATTCCGAATGTAAATAATCCACCCCAAGAGCCCGTAATGCCATCATTGCTGATCCTGTGAAATTTGAGTAAACCACCGTGGACTTGATTAGGAAGCGTGGGGTGAGGAGTTTAAGGCCATAGTTCTTGATGATGCCGAAAGGGTGAGTTCTGGCTTGATAACACAATTAGAGTGTTTGATGAACTGTCATGCACACTCGATGAATGTCTTAAGTGTGCTACATCCTTGTTGCGAGACTCAGCCTACTATTGGTGGAGGACCTTAATTTCCATAGTCCCAAAGGAACAAGTTACTTGGGATTTCTTCCAAACGGAATTTCGGAAGAAATACATTAGTCAACGGTTCCTCGATCAAAAGCGTAAGGAATTCTTGGAGCTCAAGCAAGGTCGTATGATCAGATCTGAATCTGAACATGAGTTCGTAAGACTTAGTCGGTATGCTCGGAGTGTGTGGCTGATGAGGTTGCTATGTGCAAAAGATTTGAAGAGGATTGAATGAAGAGTTAAAGCTACTGGTGGGTATTTTGGAGATAAAAGAATTTGTAACACTAGTTGAACGAGCACGCAAGGCGGAAGAGCTCGGAAGGGAGAAGAGGAAGGCCGAATTTGAAGCTAGAGATTATCGTAAAAGATTGACGGCAAGGCTCCATTTTGGCTGTAAAGAAGTTCGAGAGGACACAAATAAGTCGAGGCGCATGCGGGATTTCCATTAGAGCACGACCATCGATGGACTCACGAGCTACATCGATAGCTAGTGTGGGAAATAATCATCAAGAAAAGCCCGAATGCCCCCAATGTGGAAGACGACACATAGGTGAATGTTGGGGTAAGTCTGTTAATAGGGCCTGTTATGGATGCGGTTCGAAGGACCACTTCATTAGAGATTGCACGGAGCTTGATGAGAAGAATAAGATGCAAGGTGCAAGATCTAGTGGGACGACGGCTAGAGGTAGACCCTCGAGGACTTCAGGAGGTAGGGGTGGTAATCAGAGAGGGGTCTCTGATACGGTTGTTCGATCATAGACTCGTGCTCCTGCTAGAGCATATGCTATCCGCGCACGAGAGGAGGCATCCTCCCCTGACGTTATCACTGGTACTTTCACTCTCTTTGATACTAGTGTGATTGCATTGATTGACCCTGGCTCTACTCATTCATATGTATGTGAAACCTTAGCATCCAGTAAGACTCTACTTGTTGAGTCTACTGAGTTCGTAATTCGGGTGTCAAATCCCTTGGGTCGTTACGTGCTGGTCGACAAAGTGTGTAAGAAATGCCCCCTAGTAATTCGAGGTTCCTGTTTTCCGGCAGACTTGATGCTTTTGCCTTTCGATGAATTTGATGTTATTCTTGGGTTGGATTGGTTGACCGTGCATGATGCGATTGTGAATTGCAAAAGCAAGACTATTGATTTGAGATGCGCAAATAACGAGATGATCCGAGTTGAGTCTACGGACTTGAAGGGGTTGCCAGCTGTAATATCATCAATGTTGGCCCAGAAATATGTGAGAAAAGGGTGCGAAGCATACCTTGCGTATGTACTTGATGATAAGGAGTTAGAAATAAAACCCGAATCTGTGCCGGTGGTTTGCGAATACCCGGATGTTTTTCCCGAAGAATTACCGGGTTTGCCACCTGTTCGGGAGATAGAGTTTGGTATTGAGCTTGTACCTGGGACCACACCGATTTCCATAGCTCCGTATCGTATGGCACCAACGGAATTAAAGGAGTTGAAAGCTCAGTTGCAAGAGTTGGTGGATAGAGGTTTTGCTCGCCGGAGTTTTTCACCTTGGGGTGCACCAGTGTTGTTTGTGAAAAAGAAGGACGGAACCATGAGGTTGTGCATCGACTATCGTCAACTTAATAAAGTGACAATAAAGAACAAATATCCGTTACCGCGTATCAATGATTTGTTCGATCAACTGAAGGGAGCCTCAGTGTTTTCAAAAATAGATTTGAGATCGGGCTATTATCGCCATGAATCCGAGATTCGGATATACCCAAAACTGCCTTCAGAACGAGATATGGTCACTACGAGTTCTTAGTGATGCCGTTTGGGCTCACTAATGCCCCTGCGGTATTTATGGATTTGATGAATCGGATCTTCAGATCATATTTGGATCGGTTCGTAGTTGTGTTCATTGACGACATCTTGGTCTATTCAAGAGATGAGACCGAACATGCGGAGCACCTGAGATTAGTGTTGCAAATTTTACGGGATAAGCAGTTATATGCTAAGTTCAGCAAGTGTGAGTTCTGGTTAAGAGAGGTTAGCTTCTTGGGTCATGTGGTATCTGCATCGGGTATTCGAGTCGACCCGAGCAAAATTTCAGCCATACTTAACTGGAAACCTCCAAGAAATATTACTGAGGTTCGGAGCTTTTTGGGACTTGCCGGTTACTACCGACGGTTTGTAAAAGGATTCTCGATGATAGCCACACCCATGACGAAACTGCTTCAGAAGGATGTCAAGTTTGAATGGACGGAAAAGTGTCAGAAAAGTTTCGATCAATTGAAAACTCATTTAACGGAAGCTCCAGTTTTAGTGCAGCCCGAATCTGGCAAAGAGTTTGTCATTTATAGTGACGCCTCCCTACTTGGGTTAGGTTGCGTATTAATGCAAGAAGGTCGAGTGGTGGCCTACGCGTCGCGACAATTAAAGCCACATGAGAAAAATTATCCGACCCATGATCTCGAATTGGCTGCC
This sequence comes from Gossypium arboreum, assembly GCF_025698485.1. NCBI lineage: Eukaryota > Viridiplantae > Streptophyta > Magnoliopsida > Malvales > Malvaceae > Gossypium > Gossypium arboreum. The sequence continues at coordinate 72,934,177 of NC_069081.1, forward strand.
ATCGTATTCGCCTTAAAGATATGGCGACATTACTTATTTGGTGAGAAGTGCCATGTGTATTCGGATCACAAAAGTCTCAAATATTTGATGACTCAAAGAGACTTAAATCTGCGACAAAGACGTTGGCTCGAGTTGTTAAAAGATTATGAGCTTGTCATTGATTATCACCCGGGAAAGGCTAATATGGTTGCGGACGCCTTAAGCCGGAAATCACTGTTTGCTTTACGAGCAATGAATGTACACTTGTCTATTCTACCCGACAATGTGTTAGTAGCCGAATTAAAGGCCAAACCATTGTTGATTCATCAAATTCGTGAAGCTCAGAAAGTTGATGATGAGTTGGTTGCAAAACGGGCTGAGTGTGTTCCGAACAAGGAATCGGAGTTTCATATTGGTGATGACGATTGTCTGAGGTTCAGAAGTCGTCTGTGTGTTCCAAAGAATTCGAAACTTATTTCAATGATTCTGAACGAAGCCCATTGTAGCTGAATGGCAATCCACCCGGGGAGTACGAAGATGTACAACGATTTGAAACGTCGGTTTTGGTGGCATGGTATGAAACGAGACATCTCCGACTTTGTTTGAGATGTTTAATATGTCAACAAGTGAAAGCGAACATCAAGTACCTTGAGGATTACTTCAACCGATCATGATACCCGAGTGGAAATGGGATCGAGTCACAATGGACTTTGTGTCCGGACTACCATTGTCAGCAAGTAAGAAGGATGCGATTTGGGTTGTTGTTGATAGACTGACTAAGTCGGCTCACTTTATCCCCGTGCGTACGGATTTTTCATTGGATAAACTAGCCAAATTGTACGTTTCTCAGATTGTGAGATTACACGGGGTACCGATTTCTATTGTGTCGGATAGAGATCCGAGATTTACCTTGCGATTTTGGAAGAAATTTCAAGAAGCTTTGGGTACCAAGTTGCATTTCAGACCGCCTTTCACCCCAAACCGATGGTCAATCCGAGCGGATAATTCGGATACTTGAGGATATGTTGAGATGTTGCATCCTCGAGTTCGTGGTTCATGGGAAGCAGTACTTACCTTTGATTGAATTCGCTTACAACAATAGTTTTCAATCAAGTATTAAGATGGCGCCTTACGAGGCCTTGTACGGGCGTAATTTCCGTACACCATTGTTTTGGACCGAGCTCGATGAGAACAAAATTTTTGGAGTGGATTTGATTAAAGATGCTGAACAGAAAGTAAAAGTAATCCGTGAAAATCTGAGGATAGCCTCCGATCGTCAGAAGTCGTACGCGGATCTGAAACGAAAAGACATTGAGTATCAAGTGGGAGATAAAGTGTTTCTTAAAGTTTAGCCTTGGAAAAAGATACTCAGATTTGGCCGTAAAGGCAAGTTGAGCCCGAGATTCATTGGACTGTACGAAATCTCCGAACGAGTTGGCCCAGTTGCATATCGTTTGATTTTGCCCCCCGAACTCGAAAAGATTCACGACGTCTTTCATGTTTCAATGCTTCGACGCTATAGATCTGATCCATCGCACGTAATTAGTCCATCAGAGGTTAAAATTCAAGCCGATATGAGTTATGAAGAAGAACCGATTCGTATCCTAGCCCGTGAAGTGAAGGAGTTGCGAAACAAAAGGGTTCCGTTAGTAAAAGTGTTATGGCTCAAACACGGGATGGAAGAAGCTACTTGGGAACCCGAGAACTCTATGAAAGAGCGTTACCCAAACCTATTTACCGGTAAGATTTTCGGGACGAAAATTTCTTAAGTGGGGAGAGTTGTGATGACCTTAAAACGACCCTAGTCGGAATGTGGTTTCGGGACCACAAAACTGAGGCATAAAAATAATTTGATATTTATTTTGATGCCTATAATATGTGTTAACTCATGTGTGACATTTTGATACTTTAATTTAGAGTTATAAATGTGAATTTCACTAGAAAGGACCTAGTAGAAAACTTTGAAAGTATGATGGGAAATGTATGATGACTAATTAAAGCATGCATGCAAAACAATGGCCTTGCATGTCAAATACCCCCTTTTTACAAGTGATGGCCGGCCATGACAAGGGAGTATGGGCTAAACATGTCATGAAACATGTTTTGTTGGTGCATTAGGGGGAAATAATAAACAAATAAGCATGGGTAGTAAAGAAAGGAAAAAAAATGTGTGTGTGAGTGAACCCCCCCCATTGCCGTACATGGAAGAAAAGAAAAGAAAAAAATTTTGCTCATCCATTTCATTCTCTCTTGACCGAAAATACTAGAGGGGAAGGGAGGAATTTTGCTTCATGCTTTGGTTGGAAGAGGATTAGGAAGAGGTTTGGCTATATTTGCATCAAGATTAAGGTATGTTTGATGTTCTGCCATGAGATTCATGCATGTTTTTGGTTGCTAACTTGATGTTCTTATTAGCCCATGGTTCAAATCTTTGTTATATCATGGGGATGGTATTTGGCCAAGGTGGATTTTGAGTTAATGCCATTGCATGTTAAATATGAAGCTTGATGATGATACATGTGATGGTGGATTGAGGACTCTTAGATTTTCTTTGAGCATTTTTGAATGATATACTAAGTTCTTTGTGTAATCGTGACCAAAATTATGGTGTTGTGATGTATTCGGCCATGGTACATCCCCAAGTGTGATTTATGCTCTTTGCATGGAGAGTAAGATTTGTGTTTCGAATTCATGTTCATGTTTAGTTACAATCAACTTGAGATTCGGCTCTAGCATACATATATGTATATATGTTTGAGCATGATGTATTGGTATGACGTATATATTATCTTAAGGTATATACTTACTTATGATGATGTTTTGGTTATGAAGGAAATGATAGATGTGTATTGAGTTACAATATGGAAAGGTATTAGTTAGTAAAATGTATGCTGTTTTTGTGTGGTAATAAGTGCATAAATGGCCTCAACATGGACATGCATATTCGCCACATGAAGGGAAATTGGTGTGCATGTATTTGGTTAGAGGCAACCATATTGAAGCCTTATCTTGGCTTAGATTGTTGACTAAATGGGTAATAAGTGAGGATGGTTGCGAATATACAAACATACATATGCATGTGTAATTGAATTATGAATGTTTAGCAAGATGGTTAAACTAGTTGATTTATTGATTAAGCTCAAGGAGTTAAAGAAGGAGAATCAAGCAAGGGAAAGGCGAAGGTCATCGAGTAGCCGACTTGGACTATTTTACCCAACACAAGGTAAGTCATTAAGCATATATTTGATATTGCTTAAATGATTGTAATATCTATGCAATTGTGTTTAATGAGATGAAATATATACAAATGTATGTGTATGAAAAGATGATGTTGTTGAACGTAAAAGAGATAGTGAAATGTGTATGAAGTATGCTTGGCACTAAGTGTGCGAGAAATAGATGTGTACGGTGATTTAGATTGGCACCGAGTGTGCAAGCTTGTAATGTACGGCACTAAGTGTGCGAGTTGGGACTATATGGCACTATGTGTGCGGGCTTGAATCACGTGGCACTAAGTGTGCGTGATTGAGTATTAAGCACTATGTGTGCGAACTCTACATATATCTCCGAGTGAATATTTATATGGAGGCGTGACTCTATCGAGATGAGTATGGACAGCGGAAAGAGTAAGTACCTTGAGTTCATGGCTAATAGATGCTATGTTCATGCTCGGGGTGGAGTGGTAAGATTTAAATCTATGTGATGATTTCAATTGCATGATGGTTGCGGAAATGAAATGATGTATGGAAATTGCTTCAAATATCCTATTGAATAGTATATGAAATGTAAATGTACGACTTGGTATGAGATTGATCCGAAGGATCTAAGGAACTATGGTATAGTTCGGTACGGCTAGCACACTTGGCCTTGTTTCATTATTTCATTTTATGATAATGTTATTAATGGATGGTTGTGGAATGCTTATGACTTACTGAGTTATAAACTCACTCGGTGTTTTCTTGTCACCCATTTTAGGTTCCTTGGGCTCGTTTCCTTTTGGGTGTTCAGAATCACAACGAAGTCATCACACCGCGAGCAATTTTTGGTATTGTCTTCTTAGTCGACTTAGGAGAACATTTGGCATGTATGAGCTATTTTGTTTTGTTAAATTTTGGGTTGTAAACTTTAAGCCATGTGAAAATGGCCTATGTGGTCGTTTGAGTGGGATGCTAGAATCTATAGCCACGAGTCTTAGAAACCTTAATTTTGATAAGGTGGCCATAATTTGTGTCACGTATGATGGATGAGTAGTAAGGCTAAGGAAGGATTCATGAAATTGGCATAGTCTACTGCAGTAACTGTTGCGGACAGCAGCGGTGATGTGAGATCGAAAAATCACTAAAAATAGTAGAATTGGAATTAATTGCTAAAAAATTACGTACTCGAAGCTTGATGGGTTTATTTTCATATGGACGAAACGAAACGACCATATGAGCTGTATTTTAAGAGATATTCAAGATCTCGTGAGACAGGGCCAGAACGGTTTCTGGATTCCCTATTCCATCTTTGAAAATCCATTATAAATTAACCAGAGATATTTAGGAGTCATACCATATATATATAAATTCCTATTTGAGTCTAGTTTCTATAGAAACAAACGACATCAGTATTTAAGCCCTACACAGGGAGTTATTCCAGTTGTAATGCACGAAGGTCAGTGTAGTCGACTCCTGTAACATGGGAGACTTTAACTAATAAACTGTACTAATTGGCTTGACCAAAAATTCTAGAAAAAAATCTGTAGATGAACATATGAGTCTAGTTTCAGGGAAAAATTACAAAACTGATTTTCGAGTTGTAAAACTCAAGTTATGATTTTTGAAGCGACTAGTACACAGATTGGCAGCTTGTCTGGAAAATTCTCAATAAGTGGTTTGAAGTCTGTTAACACCTCGTGTTCGACTCCGGCGACGGTCTCGGGTTCGGGGTGTTACAATGCCCCAGTTATGATATAGGGCTTATGCCCCAGTTATTAAAAGGGCTTTGCCCCAGTTATTAAAAGAAGCTAGGCCTCCAGTTAAATGATAAAGCAGCTATGCTGCCAGTGGAGAGTTATGGCGGGGTGGGTCGAGTTAATCCCTACATGGTGGGTTGGTTGGTACGGGTGGAGAGTAGCAGATGGTGGGTTGAGAAGTCTCCCCAAATGGGCTTTCATTCTCTCATTGACATTACATGTGATATTGAAATGGGCCTATGGGCCATACCGTTTACAGTAAAGGCTTCGACCCAATAATATGAAATATGAAAAGGCTTCGGCCCAGTGTTACGAAATATGAAGTGTGAAAAGGGTTATGGCCCAGTACATGTTGGATTAGATTTGGGATTAGGCCCAACAGGCTGTTATTGTTTTGGGCTCTGAAAGGGGCTTGTTGCACACTGAGTTTCCAAACTCACCCCCTTTCCTTAACCTTGCAGGTGAGCCATGATGTGGGGACTTGGGCTAGAGGGGATTCAGAGTAGCCACGGTGATCGCCTTTGGACTTTTAAATAAGCATTGGTTTTCATTAAATTTTCTTTAATTATTATTTATTTTGGGGTTGTAATAAGGCCATTTTAACTTTCCTTTTATTTCTTTTCGGGATTATTTTAATTTTAATAACTTTAAACCTGGTTGATAATTATTCAAATGGGCTAGCCTTAGGACGTGTCTTCAAAACGATACTTGTTTTCAAAATAGCTCGACGCCACGATTAATCGATTTATCAAAGACGTCCACTTAAACAAATTTAAACTCGATATAACAAAGTGTGGCTATGGTTGTGGGCATGTCTAGGATTTGATCCAATCAAAGAGCTTGGTACTTAAGCAGCCTTCATGGCTCTCCTCCTCTGTCTCGGATATCTACCTGGTGCCCAGCTTCCATACACTTTGTTAACTCAACAAAATATATGGTTTTTAAAACACTAAAACGGAATGTGGGTTTTCAACTCCAATGTGGCACTTCAGATTCAGCCATAACGTCTAGGCCGGGTTTGGGGTGTTACATTTACATTCCTATCATGCCATGACCATGACAATTTCACATGCAATAGATATCATAGATTTTACTCACATCTTTACCACATTCATGCCATAATCATTATAAACTCATCACGTAAGTCCATAGCACATGCATGCATCTTTAAAATGGGTTTACAACCCAATAATCAAAATAAACCAATACATTTAGCTAAAATAATATCACATGCTCGAATATTTAAACTCCTATACATGCCATAGACTCAAAGTACTTGAAATCACTTACACCAATAGGGATAGCTTGACAGTGTGATAGTATCTCCGACGAACTCCAACCCGAGAACCCTAGAGAACATGGGAAAGGAAAGGAGTAAGCTTTATGCTGAGTAAGTTCATATGAAAACAATAAGCAACTCATTAACATGTTTTATCCAAGTTCCCAACATATTCTCAAGTCATGATAAGCTATCTTCTTGTACATCAGTCAATAAAATATTTATATCTAGAGCTACAAAACTCTAAATTAAGTTTCGTTAATTTTCCTTGAAACTAGACTCATGTACCTTTCTACCATAAAATTTCTATAATTTTTTGTTTAGCCAAATAGTACAGTTTATTCCTCAAATTTACCCCTGATTCACTGTCTGATAGTTCCGACCCTTTTGCACTAAAGTTCAATTATCTCATAGCAGGACTTGAATAATGTTCTTGTCTATTTCTATTGAAAATATACTCATTAAGGATTCTAAGCATATAAATTATAACTCATAACTATTTTTTTACAATTTATAATGATGTTATCAAATCAAAATAGGGGATTTCAAAGTCATTCTGACTCTATCTCACACAAATTCAAATATCTCATTATAGGAAATTATTTTTCTTACATGGTTTCTTTTATAAGAAACTAGACTCAATAAGTTTTAATTCCATATTTTATTCAACCTCTAACTTATTTTCCACTATTTTTAGTGTATTTTAAAAGCCGGACTATGGCTGCTGTCCAAAACTATTTTAGTATAAATTAATGATGCTAAGTTTATCACACCATATTAATTCATTTCCACCATATTGGTAAGGCTACATATTCATACATCATAAGTATACACCTATAATCACAAGGTCATCACAAAATCATTCTCATAGGCATGAATTACCTATTTACATCTTCATCAAATGTGCATCATAAACTGAAATCATTTCTCATGAGCTCAGCATACATACCTGTGTTACTCAACATGCTCATATTCATTCCTTACTAATCACATGCTCAATTTCATGTAAGTACCTGTACCACTCACAATATGGTCATAACCTTTCTCATTTAGTTTAAACTGTAACTCTCACCGTTGAACCATTCGGAAAGCTATCGGATATTCACTAAGCCTCAAACATAGGGTATAATGCCGATGCCATGTCCCAGACATAGTCTTACACTAGCTGATGCGGTCATTGAAAGCACCAAAAATATCCTATTCCTTGTAAAATAGTAAAAATAATAGTAAAGATAATAGTAAAGGGGAAGTAGGGTCGAATCCTCAGGGACCGGATTATACGAATGCTTGTTTTTCGAAATCCTAGGCAGAATCGTGCCCAAGAAAACCTTCGTGACAGAATAAAAAAAAAATAACAGAATTAAAGATTTGATTTGGAAAAAAAAATGAAAAAAACAGAATCTAAATTTGACTGAAATTGTGATTACGAAAATAATAAAAATAATAAAGAGAGTTGAAGGAAAAGAAATTCTTATTGGTAGATTCTAGCCTCCAGTTGTCTCATTCCACCTTGGGTTCGATCCTCGGCTTTTAAATGACCCTTCTCAACTCAAGTAAGCCAGTTATAGTGGAAGAGGACGCCTACAACCACCAGCTCCAAAGATTAGACTTATGATTTTTAGGGAACCTAACTCTAGCCAGTAATCTATGCTAGATCAACGCTTCTCAATGGCGAATCCCACGCCATTTTGTCTCTTTGGCTCGCCAACCTCTGACGTAGTAAGTTACCGAACCGACTGTGCAATCCTTCCAAAACATACAAAGCGGCCGCCTTTGCATATGCTGAAAAGCTTACTTCTTAAGGGCTATGGACTGAAGCGTCAGCTCGTAGTGCAGAGAAACGATGAATACTTGACGAGAAGGCTAAGTACGGATTCTAGGCCTCAAGAACCCTTTTTGGGGAATATTGACAACTTTCGGCTAGATGGATTTAGTGGCTCATGATAATGGTGGAAAAGAAAATAATATAAAAATGGAAAAGGGAATTTTATTGAAAGAAAATATGAAGAAACAAAAGCCTAGACTTTCAGGGGGAGAGTGTTTACAGAAAAAAGATGAACCCAAATAGAGTCACTTCCCCCCCTATTTATAGTGCTAGGGAGATAGTCTAATTTAACTTAAATTCTAAAAAGATAAATACATTTAATTAAAGATAAATAGAGATAATTAAAATAAAATCCTAAAATTTAAATAATCTTAATAATTATCCTAATATAAATAAAATGGAGTCTTGTAGAATAAAATCACTTCTTTTTGTTTTTTTAGTCCTTGTGTCTTCCATGCTTGCACTTTTGGTACAATCTTTTTCCTGTGTCGCATATTAGCCCATTGTGTCTCCAAATTCGCACTTTTGTCCATTAATTTTGCTTTTGCCTCCAAATCAGTCCCTAAAAGATAAAAAGACATAAATAGCTCAAATTAGTAGGATCAAACTCAGAATAAACACATGATTAATACATAAAAATATGTTATTCTAGAGCATTATCAAATTCCCACTACTTAGCCCATGCTTGCCCTCAAGTATGGTTCCTGTCCACTGTGCAAATTAAATCCTGCCATGAAAGAAATACTACTCCAAAGTTTTATAAAAATTAGTCAAAATGCATATGAAAACAAAGAGAACCCTTAGCTTGCTTTAAATAAAATTGAAAAAGTATTCCAATTAACACAAACAAAATTAAGATCGACTAGGATTATTTCATGAAAATTAGGTAATTACCAAACCTATCAAGACACCCTATTCGTTTTTACCTTTAGTCCTCACATTTTATTAATATGACTTTTTTTCTTTTTTTTTCTTTTTGTTATAGAATTTTAATTTACTTTATTTATTTTTACTTAGGAATATACTGTACCTTTTGACACGAAGAGAGATGACAACCCAAGCACCCTACCCCAGTTACTCCGCCCAGCACATTCCTAATTTTTTTATTATTCCTAGGAACATATCGAACCTTTTGACGCGAAGAGAGATGACAACCCAAGCACCTCACCCCGGTTACTCAGCCCAACACATTCTTAGAAATTAATTCTGGTTAGCAAAGTTTTACCTAACACGTCACACAACCTTTTGATGCAAAATAGGATGACAACCCAAGCACCCTACCCCGGTTACTCAGCTAGTCACGTCTTAAGCTGTACTCATAACCACGGAAACATTATTTATTAAACGAAATTTTAATTTTGGAGGACTTAGGAAAAACAATTAAGTGTCAAAAATAAGTTTCAATAACCACCTTAATAGTCATGAACATATTTTAAGCATGCAATTGTATTAAGTGTCCTCTTTGTATTTAGACTTAATCAAATTTACCAAAATCAAGTTAGGGTTAACTCCATAAATCATAATTATTTAAACTAAAAGAAATAAAACAGTGGAGATGAAATCTATCAACAAAATCATAATTAACTCAATAAATAAGACTCATGCATGTGGGTCAAACAGTGGGTAAGTCGTGGTCAAATTCTTAGGCATGAACAGAGGCAAAATATTCTTAAAAAAAATTATATGGGTAACAATAAAAAATCAGTAGCTAAAATGACAGAAATAATGAGGAATGCCTCCCCCTTACTTAAAACACATAGTCCTCGATGTGGAATAAATAAAATAGGAGAAAAAGCTGTAGAGGAACTCCCCGTGTTATTACTATCATTCGCGCATTATGGTAATGAGTTCTCCCTATTGTTGTTTCGGTTTACCTAGATAAAAGAAGAGAATTTTATTAATATCTGAAAATAATAAATAATAAAATAATAAGAAAAATAAAATAAAAATAAAAATTGGGTTGCCTCCCAATAAGCGCTTGTTTAACGTCGCTAGCTTGACGCCCTAACTAGTATTGGGGTTGTTCCAACTGAATTCTTTCGTTCTTATGGGCTTGGAAATTCTCATTTTTTAACACGTCCACCATATTTGGGTTTAATCGTCCTTGCGACTCTTTCTTTGGTTCCGTAGTTTCCTCCAAGGGGTTGATCCCTTTTAATTTGGCAATGGTCTCATCATTCTCCAAAAATGTGCATTTGAGATGTTCGGGAAGTGGTTTTAATTTCAGATCTAGTGCCTGCACAACAGAAGGTAGAAGTTTAGTATCCCTAGGAGCCAATAATTTATTAACAGATTCAAAATCATCAAACATCATTTTAGATTTATCTCCATAAGATGACTCAAAAGTTTTTCTACTGATGAGTGAATTATGTCAACACGGTTTACATCCAAGACTTCACTTGGGTGACTAATAGTGCCATAAACGTTAAACTTCACGATCTCCCCGTCAAACTCCATCGTAAGGGTTCCGCTCCATACATCAATCTTAGTATTTGTAGTACTAAAGAAAGGTCACCCCAACAAGATGTCTGAAGACCCAGGAGCGTTATCCTCATCCATTTTTATCACATAGAAATCTGCAGGGAAGATAAGCCCATTGACTTTGACTTATACGTCCTCGAGGACTCCTTCGGGATGCATAATGGACCTGTCTGCCAACTGAATGATAACACCTGTCTTTGTCCAAAAACCCGCGTTAAGTGATTCATAAACGGAAAAAGGCATGACGTTTATGGAGGCCCCTAAATCACACATAGCCTTCTTAATTCCTAAATGGCCTATTTTGTAAGGTATTGCAAACATGCCCCTATCTTTACATTTTGCTGGCATTTTCCGCTGTAACACTGTAGATACATTCTCACTAACACTTACCTTTTCATTACCTGTTAATTTTTGTTTGTTGGTGCAGAGTTCTTTAAGGAACTTGGCATACCACAAAATTTGTCTAATGGCATCCAATAGTGGTAAATTGATCTCGACATTTCTGAATGTTTCGAGGATCTCTTTGTCTTCTTTACTTTTTTGACACTGGTTTAATCGTCCTGGGAATGGAGGTTGGATTTTCGACAGTGGGGGCTTTGCTCGGACCTGTTCGTTGCTTTCGGGATTTTCTGGGTGATTTCTTGGCCAATATTCCTATCAAGAATTGGTTCTAGTACCTTTCCACTTCGCAACGTCACTGCATTTTCCTGTTGTCTTGGATTAGGTTCTGTTTGTGACGGCAGCTTCCCTTGAGAGTTCAATTTCTCAATTGATATGATCAATTCTCTTATAGATGCCTCAGTTTTCTGTTGAAAATCAGGCATATTAGCTGCTAATTTAGTGACCAATGTTTCTAGAGAATTACCTGAATCTTGTGGCTGCTGTGGAACCCGATTTTGGTATGGCTGGTTATATCGTGGATTGGCCCCATAACTTAAGTTAGGATGGTCCCTCCATCTTGGGTTGTAGGTGTTAGCATAAGGGTCGTATCTCCTTTGTGGTGGCCCAGGAAAATTTCCCGCAGCATCTAAATGAGCCATAGTATCATCATACAAACTGGGACATGCATTAGTTGTATGTTCAAGTGTAGCACATATTCCGCATACTCGGGCTGATTTAGCTTTTTCTGCAGCAAGAAAGCTCACAATATTAGCAAGTCTATCAACTTTATCTTCTAAGGTTGAATTACTTAGCTGATGAACCCTTCTAGGGGGTTCAGGATTGGCTCGAAATTGCTGAGTATTTGCAACCATTGTGGAGATCAAGTCTCTTGCTTGTTGGGGAGTCATGTTAACTAACGCTTCTCCACTAGCGGCGTCTACCATATTCATCTCCATGGGTTTCAGGCCTTCGTAAAAATATTGGAGAAGAGACTATTCTGTTATACCGTATTGTGGGCAACTTGCACACAACTTTTTAAATCGCTCCCAATAGTCATATAAAGATTCTACATCTTTTTGCCTTATTCCTACAATTTCTCTTCTTAACTCGGCTACACGAGACGCTGGGAAAAACCTGTTGAGAAATAAACAAGACAGATCATCCCAAGTCGTTACAGATCCAGGAGGTAAATAAAATAACCATTCCCTAGCAGAATCTATTAAGGAAAAAGGGAAAGCACGCAGTTTAATTTGATCCTTAGTTACCCCCTGAGGTTTCATACTAAGGCAAACCATATGGAATTCTTTCAAATGCTTGTGGGGATTTTCATTCTGTAACCCCTAAAAAGTTGGCAGTAGCTGGATCAAGCCTGACTTTAATTCAAAATCAGTATCCATAGTAGGATACACGATGCATAGTGGTGGTTGTTCTATCAGCGCTTCGGCCAGTTGCTGAATTGTCTGAGCCATAGGTTGAGGTGCTAAATTAGGGTTTACGTCAACCCTAGCATTAAGCACTTCTTCTGAGGAATCGACTTCTACTTTTTCGCCTTCAAAAGTTTGAGTAGGGTTTTTGTTAACCCTAAACTCTACTTCGTCGTCGATTCTGATTTCTAGCGGTGGATTACTTTGAGTCCCAACCACCGCTGACTGCTTTTTCTTTAGCTTTGTTTCCTTGCGATTAGCTCTTGCAGTCTTTTCAATCTCTGAATCAAATGCAAGAATTCCTAGAGCAGATCTGGTCATAAGAAACAAAAAAAAAAACAAGATTAGTACATTACCGATCCCTAGCAATGGCGCCAAAATTTGATGCGGTCGTTGAGAGCACCAAAAATATCATATTCCCTGTAAAATAGTAAAAATAATAGTAAAGATAATAGTAAAGAGGAAGTAGGGTCGAATCCTCAGGGACCAGATTATACGAATACTTGTTTTTCGAAATCTTGGGTAGAATCTTGCCCAAGAAAACCTGCATGACAGAATAAAAATAAAAATAACAGAATTAAAGATTTGATTTGGAAAAAAAATGAAAAAAACAGAATCTAAATTTGGCTGAAATTGTGATTACGAAAATAATAAAAAATAATAAAGAGAGTTGAAGGAAAAGAAAATCTTATTGGTAGATTCCAGCCTCCAGTTGTCTCATTCCGCCTTGGGTTCGATCCTCGGCTTTTAAATGACCCTTCTCAACTCAAGTAAGCCAGTTATAGTGGAAGAGGATGCCTACGACCACCAGGTCCAAAGATTAGACTTACGATTTTTAGGGAACCTGACTCTAGCCAGTAATCTATGCTAGATCAATAGTTCTCAATGGCGAATCCCACGCCATTTTGTCTCTTTGGCTCGCCAACCTCTGACGTAGTAAGTTTAACGAACCGACTGTACAATCCTTCCAAAACATACAAAGCGGCCGCCTTTGCATATGCTGAAAAGCTTACTTCTTAAGGGCCATGGACTAAGCGCCACCAGAAAAGTGAGAAACGATAAATACTTGACGAGAAGGCTAAGTACGGATTCTAGGCCTCAAGAACCCTTTTTGGGGAATATTGACAACTTTCGGCTAGATAAGTTTTAGTGGCTCATGATAATGGTGGAAAACAAAATAAATATAAAAATGGAAAAAGGAATTTTATTGAAAGAAAATATGAAGAAACAAAAGCCTAGACTTTCAGGGGGAGACTGTTTACAGAAAAAAGATGAACCCAAATAGAGTCACTTCACCCCCTATTTATAGTGCTAGGGAGATAGTCTAATTTAACTTAAATTCTAAAAAGATAAATACATTTAACTAAAGATAAATAGAATAATTAAAATAAAATCCTAAAATTTAAATAATCCTAATAATTATCCTAATATAAATAAAATGGAGTCTTGTAGAATAAAATCTTTTCTTTTTGTGTTTTTAGTCCTTGTGTCTTACATGCTTGCACTTTTGGCACAATCTTTTTCCTGTGTCGTATATCAGCCTATTGTGTCTCCAAATTCGCACTTTTGTCTATTAATTTTACTTTTGCCTCCAAATCAGTCCCTAAAAGATAAAAAGACATAAATAGCTCAAATTAGTAGGATCAAGCTCAGAATAAACACATGATTAATACATAAAAATATGTTATTCTAGAGCATTATCACTAGCTCTCACATATCTATGCCGATGCATGTCCCAGACATGTCTTACACTGGCTTACATCTCGAGGCCGATGCATGTCCCAGACATGTCTTACACTAGCTCTGTCTCAATGCCGATGCCATGTCCCAGACATGGTCTTACACTGGCTCTCATAATGTGGCCGATGCATGTCCCACACATGTCTTACACTAGCACACACACATCGCCCAATGTCATGGCATGAATATCCGTTTATTCCTAAGGTTCAACCGTGAGGTTCCTCTACATCAATTCTCATCATACATAATCATTTCCACAATCAAGCAATTTATGCTATATCAATTCAAATACGTGAAATAATGATGTAGTTATATTATTTACATACGACTTACTCGTTTCTATGGGATATCATATTCTATTGAATTTCTAATGTCTTCTACCATCACGTGAATGTTATTAACTTTTGGCATCACTTTCATCATACTCAATATCATCAACATATAATTCAATATAACCAAAGCAAGACAGATTCAAGTATATTAACAATAACATGGATAAATGCTTATGTAGTCATACGAACTTACCTCGACACCAAATTGGTAAAAGAGGCCTAAACATCAATTTCTTGTTTTCCCTCGTTCTAAGCCCGAATCTCATTTTTCATCATCTATAACATCACATTTAACTTATTAACACAATATACTAATCAAATTAGTCCAATGACACATTTTGGCAAAATTTCTAATTTTGCCCCTATACTTTTCCTAAATTACCAAATTTCCCCTACGCTCGTAAAATGATTTTTATCACATTTTCTTACTCATTAATCCTAGAAAAACCATTTTCATAACTATAGAAACTCAAAAATTCAATTATTTCACACATTTACACATATTTAACAACTTTGCAAAATACCCCATTTTAGGTGTTTTCATGCAAACTTCTTTTATAAAAGTTGTTTATAACACTACCAAGACTCATATTATTCCATAAAAACTCAGTAAACAACACATATGCTTTCATGGAAAAACCCTAGACTCTTAATCATTTTGCAAAATAGTCCCCTCTTTTGAAAGCTCATGCTTTAGGGTTCCAAAAATGCAAAAATTATCAAGAAAGACATTAAAAATCACCTACTAGCATGGGAGTTTCTTTGCTAAAAATTTCCAGCTTCTAAACCCTTTTCTTGGCTGGAAAAATCGGTGGAGAGAAGATGAAGAAAAGATAATATTTTCTTTTCTTTATTTTATTACTTATTTGTCAAATAAGTCACCCAACACTTACCTAACATATTTGACCATTTAATTCCTTGTCTCATGGCAGGCCATCACTCTTTCAATGGACTAATTTCACATTAAAAACCCCAAATTTTAGATACAAGGAAATTTAACACCTTTAGGTATTAAAACACAACTTTACTTTTTACGCGATTTAGTCCTTTTTCGAAATTAGACTAGAAATCGCTAAAATTAATATACCAAAATTAACATGCATTTATAAAATCACATCATAACACATAAAATAACATTAAAATAATTTTCTCCAGCCTCAGAATAGTGGTCTGAAACCACTATTTCGACTAGGCCCAAAATCGGGCTATTACATGGTGCATTGTTATGTGACTATCTTGTTGATTGAGTGCATGTGATAGGGAAACCATTCCGTGCTTGTTGGTCTTATTGCCTAATATGATTGCATGCTAATTAATCGGTAAGTTTACTTTCCAATTATTCGGGTTTACTAAGCATGTAAATGCTTACCCCTCTCTTTTCCTTATCTTATAGAGCTCGAGGACTCATAAAGATTGGAACTGTCGGAGATTCAACACACTATCATCTTGTCCAGCTTTGGTATATAGATGCTTTTATTTTGATCAATGGCATGTATAGGCCTTTTGTTTATTTTGTTACAGGTGTCATTTGATTTGCCAATATGAATGCTTGTAAAGGTACTTATGTTCACTTGTATATGGCTATGGGAATTGGCTTATTTTGATATAGATTATGACCTACAAATTTGTGTATGTTTATGTTCAATTGTGTTAGTGAGAATGAAATATGGCCTACCACATTTCTATACATGTAATGTGACCAAATCACATGGGATGACTAGGTCATAATTGGCAATGAGTAATAATTCTGAGCCAATCTTAAAAGTATTTTAAGACACAAAAATCTTTAATACAAAGGGAATAACCTAGCATGTGTAAAACCGATGAAATGAGGTTTACATACAATGAGGTTTATCAAAGTCATTCAAGATGTAAAATTAGGCCTTGTTATGTATTATAGGAACCTATAAGAGTATGGGGTTGATAGAGGGTGACCAAAGGCTTGGAAAATTGCCTAACAATGTCCACACGGGTAGACACACGGGCGTGTGTCTAGGTCATGTGTGACACACAGATCGCCCCATGGGCGTGTGGTATGGTCGTGTGTCCTCTGCACCTAAAAATTTTAAGTCAGAATGCATTGTAGTAAACACACGAGTAGAGACACGACCGTGTGTCTCAACCGTGTAGAGGGCACGGCCTAGCACACGAACATATGGAGGGCACGGCCTAGCACATGGACTTGTGTCTTGGCTGTGTGCCCCTAAATGCATGCTGATGTCATAAACAGAATGCTCGAGTTTTTGGACATGGGTGATCACACGGGCGTGTCTAGGCCATGTGAAGGACACAAGCCAGGGACACAGGCGTATGCTTGGCTGTGTGAAAACCTCTGTAAGTTCGAAATGGAAAATAATTTTTAGAAATTCAACACGGGTGTAGGACACGGGCATGTCCTAAAGGACACGGGAGTGTTCATTGCCTCCATACGGGCATGTGAGGCTTAACCTAGAAAATTTTCTAAGAACTTTCTTAAGTTCTTGGTCTAATCCTGGACCCTTTTCAATGTATGATTTGGACCTTGTAGGCCCATAATAGGGATACTAAGATGTTGTTTGAATGGTTTCAAATTAGAACAAAATTTTATAACACCTCGTACCTGGTTCTGGTCTCGGGTATGGGTAAGGGGTATTACATTTAGTGGTATCAGAGCTATGGTTTAGTCGGTTCTAGGACTACCGTAGAGAGTATTGAGTTTCGCTATACATGCCATTATACGAATGTTGATTGTGTGACATCTCCTAACTGTTTAATTGTTTTTGAATATAGTAAATGTCTTCCAATCAAGCACAAGATGAGTCCGAGGGAGCCGAGGGCCATGCTCCACCTTCAGTACTGATACGTGATATTCGTGACAGGTTTTAAATATTTATAATGAATCGTTCTTGAAACTAACTATTATCACGATGAAGGCAAGTGTACCTATCGAATAGTAGTATAGCTTTAGCAAGACCGGATTGTCGAACCCAAAGGAACTAAAAGTACTAGTAATGACTGTCTTTTTATTATCTAGCCTAAGAATAATGGGGTTTGTTATAACTAACTAATTAACTAAACTAAGAATTCACAGAAAATAGAATTGGGTAATTACTTTTGGAAAAACGATAGAATTAAGACAATACCTAAGGAAAAATCCACCTAGACTTTACTTGTTATTTGACTCTGAATAGGACGATTTATTCATTTGACTTGATCCATAGAAATCCCTAAGTTATATTGTTATCCCTCTCGAGACTAACAACGTCTAACCCTAGGTTGAATAATTGAAATCTCTTTCTAATTAACTTCCTAGAGTTGCATTAACTCGATCTATGGATCCCCTTATTAGGTTTCACCCTAATCCGGCAAAATCTTGTCACCCTATCTCTAGGCGCGCAATCAACTCCGCTTAAATATGAAAAATGCACTCTTAGACAGGGTCTATTCCTCCTCTGAATAAGAGCTTAGCTTGAATCAATATCCTAGAATATCAAAACAATAATTAAGAACACATAATTAAGAATAAGTCAAATATTTATCATACAATTCAGATAATAATAACAAGATCTATCTTAGGTTTCACTCCCCTTAGGTATTTAGGGGTTTTAGTTCATAACTTAAAAGGTAAACATCTTAGAAGAATAATGAATACAAAACATAAAGAAAAACCCAAAACTCCTGAAGGGAAATTGAGGGGAGATCTTCAGTCTTGATGAGGAATCCGACTTCTGAGATGGATCAATCGGCTTTCCTTGAGCAGTTCCCTACCTCATTCTCTGTGTGGTCCATTTTCCTCCCCCTATAAGGTGTATTTATAGGCTTTAGAATGCCTAAGAACCCTCAAAATTGTCCTTTTTCGAATTGGACTAAACTTGGGCTCGGCAGGGACACGCCCGTGTGACACGCCTATGTGCAATTACTTCAGGCTGTGGTCAAGCCTGTTAAATGGGCACGGGCGTGTGATCTACTCGTGTGAGTCATGCTTTAATTCTGCCAAATTGACACGGTCGTGTGGTCTGCCCTTGTGAAGAGGTCCAGGCTGTGTTGATTTCGTACGTTGGTCCATTTTCTCCATTTTTGGCTCGTTTCTCGTTCCTTTCACTCTCCTATGCTCACCTAAGTATAAAACATGAAATTAAGGCATTAGGAGCATCGAATTCACCAATTTTAAGGAAAAATAATCCATAAAATGTGCTAATCATGGGATAGAAATATGTATAAATCATGGTTTATCAAATACCCCCAAACTTAAGCATTTCCTTGTCCTCAAGCAAAATCCTCAACTTATAATCAAAATAAATTCCTCAACTTATAATCAAAATAAATTCTTCTCAACTTATAATTTCTATCGATAATATTTTAAAATAATCCATAGACAATCATACATTGAAAATTCAACTGAAAGAACATCAAAGTTTCAAACATTCCAAGTTGAGCATTTTATCATGAAAACATAGGTGTCTCCCCTTATCTAAGTAATTACCTTTTATTCAAAATATCACAGAGTTTCAAATGCTCACTAAAGATTCACTCAAATCACTCGAGGTGTTTAAGGACAATAAATGAAGCACTCAATAGTCAATAATGAAAAGTCATTACCATAGGCTTGCGTGAAAATCAAATCTCCACCACTATAAATTGAGATGAAACATCAATCAAAAGGTCTTTAGAGGGTTGTAATGTGGTTTTGGTTAGAGGGTGTGGTCACAAGCTGAAAGAAAGGGTTAGAATCGAGATTGAATTGAAAAATTGCCTAACTAGAAAAATGACTAGTCATCAATTGCGTACAACAGAGCTTTTTATCAGAATATGGAATTTAACTTCTTTAGCTCAGAAGATCACTACCACTAATATGTGTACATGTATTTTTTTTAAGAACAAGTTACATTACAAAATATAATAAAACATAACTAAGCAACTATTCCAACTCAAATCTCGACAAAAATAGGGATCAAATTAATTTAGGGGATTTCAACAATAATGAGTTATGGGTTAATATTGAGGGTAAATCAATGAATGGGTTGTTAGGCTGAAGGGGATTCACTAAGGGTTAATTGTGAAGGTAGGCTTTTATGGAATGAGTGGGTTAAACCTAAGTGCCTTTATCATTTTGACATATCAAATCAAATGACGTGGTCTTGACATGCATAATCAAGCAAGTTCTAGAATACCAATTCAATACTGACACACTCATAATGAAAGTGAGCATGAAAGAAATAATAGATGCTCTTGAAGGCTCAAGATCTCACAAAAAATTATGGCTTTTTTATGCTTAAACTTGTGGATTTCAATTCAAGATAATACCTAAACTTGGGGAAACAACTTAAAATTTTAAATTCTTAAAAATCAACTTATCATGCTTGGTTCTCTAATGTCTTAAAGTTTAAATAATCAATGCATGAATCCCTATGGTTTAATTTAAGATATATCAATAAAAATCATAAATCAATCAAAATTTATCCTAAACATGATATGAGAGCTTTTCAAGAGAACAAGGCAATCATTTAGGGATTTTTCTGATAATGAAATGGATAACCCCCACACTTAATATGTACATTGCCCTCAATGTACGAAGATAGATATATAGAAAAGAATATAAAAATAAGATAGGGAGAGAAGTGAAACTTCTTGAGTGATGCATGAATTTCCTTAAACTAGAGTTTTGGAGAATAATCGGCATGAGGGTGGAGGAGGATGCTTCGGTGGTGGTAGAGGTTCATTAGTCCATAAGTCCTGTGCCAAAACAATATTATATCTAGTGGTAGCTATGGTCGTAGTCGAGCAGGACATGGCAGTTATGGAAAACCTTTCCCGGTGGAGTTTTTAGTTCCTATGTGATGATGAGCTTAGGAGCTCTTTATGACTGTGATAAAACCAGGAATTCTATAAGAGGTATACTGAAGCATAATTACTCGTAGTGAAATAGCCGAAGAATAAAAATTGTAAAAACTTAGGATAAAATATTATTAAAAGGAAATAAAAATAATAGTTGCAAAATATAGAGATAAAAATAGAATAAAATAAATATTAGGTGTTTATAGAGAAATTGGGGTACACGGCCGTGAGGCACACCTGTGTGCTCTAATCTCAGCCCGTGCATTTCGTAGTTTTCAAAATTAGGCGCATTGGTGTACACGACCATGTTGCATGGCCGTGTTGATCTCTGTTCGCTTCTCCTATGCCCATGTATGCAGGCGCACGCCTGTGTTAAATTGGCAGTTTCACCCATGGCCATGTCGCACGGCCGTGGCTACTTATTGTATCCCGTGTTGGGGAAGAAATTTTTTGCCCTGTTTTCACACGGCCATATCACACGATCGTGTTGCATCCCGTGGTATGTGCACGGCCTACGGCACACTCGTGTGTCTGGTCATGTGGTTCTGAAAAGCCTGTGTTCAATGATTTGGTTAGTATGCTAGATTTTAAAAACTAAAATTTAAAGAAAGTAATATTGTTAGTGCTTGGGTTGCCTCCCGAGAAGCGCTTATTTAAAGTCTAAGCTAGACTTACCTCTCCATTGAATGGTCATGGTGGTTCGAGGAGTTTATACTCCTCATTCTTGCTATGAATCTCATCAAAATAAGGTTTTAGGTAGGTATTGTTTACCTTAAAAGTGCCGAACTTGGGATGACTTACCTCGACTGTATTGAATGGGAAAATGCTAAGTACAATAAGAGGAATTTTTTCATTCGGTTTGGCAATGACAATGTAAGGATCTACGACATCTAATAAAACTTTATATCCAACCTTAAGTTGATTTGGAAAGGTATTGAGCTTGTTCTGGCGTAGTTTTGGTTTATCGTGTGTTCTCGGTTTATGTGTCCGCCATTCATCTAACTCTTCGATTTGTAGCCTTCGTTCTTCATGAATAGGTCATCTACTATTGCTTGAAAATGGCTCATGTACTTCCTTCAAACTCATTTCCTGCAAAGTAGGTTGCACCATATTGTCAGTTTTAGTAGAATGGTTTAGACAATCACCTTCAATTTTCGATGTGTTGCCGGAATTACGAGCTTTAAGGGTGATTGTTTCATCTCCCACACGAAGTGTGAGCTCATCTGTGCCAACATCAATAATCGTTCTAGGAGTTGCTAAAAAGGGCCTTCCTAAAATCAAAGGAGTGTTGCTATCCTCCTCTATGTCTAAAACAACGAAGTCAACGGGAAATATAAATTTATCGATTTTGACTATCACATCTTCAATAATACCCCTAGGAAATCTTATAGTTTTATCTGCTAATTGAATGCCTATACTAGT
The DNA here is from genome assembly GCF_025698485.1 of Gossypium arboreum. Lineage (NCBI taxonomy): Eukaryota > Viridiplantae > Streptophyta > Magnoliopsida > Malvales > Malvaceae > Gossypium > Gossypium arboreum. The sequence continues at coordinate 72,955,808 of NC_069081.1, forward strand.
CTGTTTGGGTTTCCCAAGACCTAGTTGTTTAAACATTTTGTAAGGCATGACGTTAATACTAGCCCCTAAATCAGCTAATGCATTATTAACATCTAAACTACCAATTAAGCAAAGAATTGTAAAACTCCCTGGATCTTTCAATTTGTTGGGTAGTTTATTCTGTAAAATAGCTGACCAAATTGCATTTAGCTTCACATGCGAAGCCTCGTCCAACTTCCTCTTATTTGCTAAAAGCTCCTTTAAAAATTCCATTGCGTTTGGCATCTGCGATAGAGCTTCAATAAACGGTAAGTTAATGTGTAATATTTTTTAAGAGTTTAAGAAATTTACCAAATTATTCATTTGAGCGGTCTTTCCTTGTCACATTAGGGTATGGCACACGAGGTTTATACTTTGTACTTACCGGCTTTAGGTCATTTTGGCAGACCTCATTCTTATCTTTGCTTACCACCGTTTCTGGCCTTGGTTTTGCAACTAACCCTTCCTTACCTTGAATGGCAATCGTGTTGAGTTGCTCCCTTGGGTTAGATTCAGTGTTGCTTGGCAGGCTACCTTGTGGTCGTTCGAAAATTAACTTAGCGAGCTGTCCAATCTGAGTTTTGAGCCCTTGGATCGATGCTTGTTGATTTTTACATGCTGTCTCGGTATTCTAAAAATGAGTTTCTGACACCGATATAAACTTTGAGAGCATCTCTTCAAGGTTCAACTTCTTTTCCTTTTTGTAGAGTGGTTGTTGAAAACCCGGAGGATGTTGTGGCCTTTGATTTCCTTGACAGCCCTACGAGAAATTGGGATGGTTCCTCCAACCTGCATTATAAGTGTTACTATATGGTTATTTTGGGATCTAGAGTTATTGTTACCCATATATTGGACTTGTTCCTCCTCGATGCTAGATTTGAATGATATTCTGTGCATGCTCCTCCTCCATTCGAATTGCACCTCATCACTGGATGTACCTGAGTAGAACCACACAAACCATTAATCTTTTTATTTAAGAGTTCTACTTGATTAGATAGCATAGTAACCGTGTCGAGGTTGAAAACACCAGCTGCTTTCGTCGGCTTTGTTCTTATAACTTGCCACTGGTAGTTATTCAGTGACATCTCCTCAATAAATTCGTAAGCCGCCTCAGGTGTCTTATTATTGATAGTTCCTCCAGCGGCCTCATCAATCATCTGTCGAGTCGAAGGATTCAGGCCATTATGGAACATTTGGACCTGTAGCCAAAGCGGTAACCTATGGTGAGGGCACCTTCTCAAAAGGTCCTTGTATCTCTCCCATGCATCGTAGAGTGTTTCTAAATCCATCTGCACAAAAGAAGAGATATCATTACGTTTTGGTCATTTTAGCCGGTGGAAAATATTTTAGTAAAAACTTTTCGGCCATTTTTTCCCAAGTAGTGATTAACCCTTGTGGTAACGAGTTCAACCATTGTTTAGCTTTGTTCTTCAACGAAATGGGAAACAACCGAAGGTGAATGGCGTCATCAGAAATGCCATTAATTTTAAAGGTATCGCAAAATTCTAGGAAATTTGCCAAGTGAGCGTTGGGATCCTCGTCCTGCAAACCATCAAACTGAACAAACTGTTGTATCATTTGAATTGTGTTAGGTTTTAGTTTAAAATTATTTGCAGCAATAGCAAGTCTAACTATACTTGACTTAGTTCCTGTTAAATTAGGTTTAGCATAATCATACATAGTACGCGAAGCAGGATTTTGATTAACAGCAATCGCAGGAGGTAACGGATTTTCTTCGTTTTCAGCCATCTCATCGGTTGTGGTTTGAATATTGTTCTCTTGCTTGTTCTCTGTATATCTTAAGCTTCGCCTTATTTCTCGTTGGTTTTTGCGAACTGTGCGATCGATCTCACTGTCAAAATGTAATGGTCCTGACAGGTTTCTTCTAGTCATAAACTATAAGAACCTACCAGAAAAAAGGAAAAAGAAGAATTAGTAATAAAAATTAGAATAAAATTTAAATTGCAGTAAAAGTAAATGGCTAAAGTAATAAAAATTGAGTGTTCCTAATATCTTAGTTCCCCGGTAACGATGCCAAAAACTTGATACGTGATATTCGTGATAGGTTTTAAATATTTATAATGAATCATTCTTGAAACTAACTATTACCACGATGAAGGCAAGTGTACCTATCGAACAGTAGTATAACTTTAGCAAGACCGGATTGTCGAACCCAAAGGAACTAAAAGTACTAGTAATGACTGTCTTTTTATTATCTAGCCTAAGAATGATGGGGTTTTTTTTAACTAACTAATTAATTAAACTAAGAATTCACAGAAAATAGAATTGGGTAATTACTTTTGGAAAAACGATTGAATTAAAACAATACCTAAGGAAAAATCCACCTAGACTTTACTTGTTATTTGACTCTGAATCGGACGATTTATTCATTTGACTTGATCCGTAGAAATCCCTAAGTTATATTGTTATCCCTCTCGAGACTAACAACATCTAACCCTAGGTTGAATAATTGAAATCTCTTTCTAATTAACTTCCTAGGGTTGCATTAACTCGATCTATGGATCCCCTTATTAGGTTTCACCCTAATCCGGCAAAATCTTGTCACCCTATCTCTATGCGCGCAATCAACTCCGCTTAATTATGAAAAATGTGCTCTTAGACAGGGTCTATTCCTCCTCTGAATAAGAGCTTAGCTTGAATCAATATCCTGGAATATCAAAACAAGAATTAAGAACACATAATTAAGAACAAGTCAAATATTTATCATACAATTCAGATAATAATAACAAGATCTATCTTAGGTTTCACTCCCCTTAGGTATTTAGGGGTTTTAGTTCATAACTTAAAAGGTAAACATCTCAGAAGAATAATGAATACAAAACATAAAGAAAAACCCAAAACTCTTGAAGGGAAATTGAGGGGAGATCTTCAATCTTGAAGAGGAATCCGGCTTCTGAGATGGATCAATCGGCTTTCCTTGAGCAGTTCCCTGCCTCCTTCTCTGTGTGGTCCATTTTCCTCCTCCTATAAGGTGTATTTATAACCTTTAGAATGCCTAAGAACCCTCAAAATTGGCCTTTTCTGAATTGGACTAAACTTGGGCTTGGCAGGGACACGCCCGTGTGACACGCCTGTGTGCAATTACTTCAGGCCGTGGTCAAACCTATTAAATGGGCACGAGCGTGTGATCTACCCGTGTGAGTCGTGCTTCGATTCTGCCAAATTAAAACTGTTGTGTGGTATGCCCGTGTGAGGAGGTGTGACAGCCCTAATTTGACCCTAGTCAGGAAGTGGTTTCGGGACCACAAAACTGAGTCACGAAAATAATTAAATGTTATATTCTATGCCTATTATAAGTGAAAGTGTATGTGTGAAAATTTCATGCTTTGATTTTTCTCATTTAGATGTGAAATTAATTAAAAAGGACTTATGTGAGAAACTTTGAAAATGTGATAGGTTGAAGTGTAGTGGCCAAATATTGCATGGCTTAAAATATGGGGATTTGCATGTCAAATTCCCCATTTTTAAGTAAGTGGCCGGCCATGATGATGGTTGATTAGCCATATATACATTTAATATTAATATTATAATAGTTAATGGCTTAAATTATGAAATAAAAAATTAACTAAAATAAGAAAAGATGATAAAAAGAAAAACAAAGTGTTTTGTTCATCTTCTTCCTTAACTTAGCCGAAACTCAAAGATAGAAAAAGAAATCTTGTTGTTCGGTCATTGTAGGTCAAAAAAAATCCAAGGTAAGTTCATGGTAGTTTGCTTATATCTTGATGTTTATGAGTTCCTTTCTTGGTTCTACCTTAAACCCATGAAGTATATTTTTTATTTTTGGTGTTGTTGGAGGTTTCGGTCATGGGTAGAAAAATTATAGATTTTGAGATTTATGATAGAAGTTAATGAGTGAGAGTTGGATAGATATTATGGTGTTAAAATTCATGGGATTATAAGCTTTGTAAGTTTGATGGTGAAATTTATGCTTTGTGAGGGTAAATGGTTTAAAAGGAGCATTCGGCCATGATGTAAAATTATGATGAAGTGATGTTAAATGCTTTGAATATTGAGTATATATTGTTATAAGTTGAATTTAAGGTTTGTTAAATTGTCTTTGTCATTGCCGAATGTGTGTATAGTTAAAGAAAATTTTTTAAAGTGCTTAGTTAATTGATGTTAGGTTAATGGTGTGTGTATAAATTATTTAAAATATAAACTTTGTATGAGTATTAAAGGTTGTATATTGTAACACTCCTAACCCGTATCCGTCGCCGGAATAAGGTTATGAGGTATTACTTGACTGAACAAAACTTCTATAAGGTCAAAGATACTTACCAGACATAAATTATCAACAATGTAAACATGTCTCATTGATTTTCCATAGGAGCTCTTATAAATTTCCAAAATGACTCACTATCAAAACATAACTGAATATCTAATAACAATTTAAATACTATCAAGTTATAACTAAAACATTTCACCACATTAGTTCAATTATAAGGCTTCTCTAAACAAAATGAGCAAGCCATCTTCGCATGGCTATAATGTATACAAGTCGAAATATCATTTTACCTATAGTCTATCTTATACATGCCTTAAACCATGATGATATACAATCTTCTCAACTCACATAATGACTCGATAGTGTGACGATATCCCCGGCCCTTCCAACTCGAGCTAAAGTATAAATCTATAAGAAATGGAAAAGAGAACACGGAGTAAGCTTCAATGCTTAGTAAGTTTTAAGCAATGCAAACAATTAATTTACTTATAGATCGATTATTCAAATTTTCAAGAAATCATTCCTAGATAATTTCCATTTTGGCCAAGTATCCATGAACATAATGCATATGTAGCAAATTCACCTCACTTGAATCTGAATTGAATTAAAACCAAATATTGAAATCAAAAATAAGATCATAAGAACTCGAAAAGCATCTCATTAACAAGTTTTAACAATGTTTGCAACAAAATCACAAATTCACTACAAGCTGTCTTCCTGAGAAACAGTCACTAAATTATTTATAACTGGATCTAAGAAACTCCAAATCAAGTGCCATTAATTTTCCCTGAAAATAGACTCATATATATTCCATCCATCAAATTTTCAGAATTTTTGGTTTGACCAATCAATACCAGATTTTTCTTGAAGTTTTCCCCTATTTCACTATTTGACTATTCTGACCACTCTTCACTATGAATCAAATTTCTCATTATACAGAATTCAAAATATGTTATCGTTTATTTCATTTGAAACTAGACTCATTAAGGAGTCTAAGAATATAAATTTTATCTTATAACCATTTTTGTACCATTTATAATGATTTTCTGAAAACAGAACGGGGGACCTCAAAGTCATTTTGACTCTGTTCCATGCCACTTCAAATATCTCATTATTGGCAATTCTTTTGCTTACACGGTTTCTTTTATAAGAAACTAGACTCATTAATATTTCATAACATAATTTATTCAGCCTCTAACTCAACTCCCATAATTTATGGTGATTTTCCGAAATCACGTTACTGCTGCTGTCCCAAGCAGATTTATTACACATTCTTTGCATTCATATTATTTAACATGTATATCACCAAATCAATCTCATGTAACCTTTCACCATAACCGAATACACACATACACATATGAGATTTTCACATATACTTCTCATTTCGCATTCATGATTCAATTCCGATCAATCTAACATATAAAAGTATATAATACATACCTGACCAACTTAATGCATTGAACATATTCAATGGTAGTTTATTACTGAACATTCAAATCATAATCTTACTCCAATCATCGGCATTAAGTCGCTAGGTTTAAAACCCAAATCCAATCACCACCACAAAGCATGCGGGACTTTAAGCCGGATATAATACTAGCACAAAGCTCGGGACTTTAGCCGGATATAACACCAAGACGAATGCCTTGGGCTTAGCGAATATAACACCAAAGACGAATGCCTTGGGGCTTAGCCGGATATAACACCAGCACGAATGCCTTCGGGACTTAGCCCAGATATAACACCAGCACGAATGCCTTCGGGACTTAGCCCGAATATAACACCAGCATGAATGCCGTCAGGACTTAGCCCGGATATAACACCAACACGAATGCCTTCGGGACTTAGCCCGGATATAACACCATTATAAAGCCGTCTCATAAACAATTCATATAATATAGCATGTATACCTATTCACTTTGCTCTATTTAATCATTCAATATTTTGCACACTAAGTGTCATTCTCAATATCTCGCACATTAAGTGCCATTCTCAATATTTCGTACACTGAGTACCATATTTGATTGCCCCGCACACTAAGTGCCACATTTTGTCGATATGTCGTCAGACATTAAAATATTCACGTATATACAATTTATACGATATCAAAGCATTAGAAACATAAATTTAACAATGCTTATTGCATACGAACTTACAGCTAAATTGTAGAGATACCAAAGTTCGAGGGTATTTTGGTAATTTTCTCATTTTCCTCGATTTTCCACCGATCTTGATCTAAATTAACAATTTCATTCAATATATTAATTTAGACAGTAAAACACCTCATTTCATACAATTTGGTCATTTTGTCATTTTACAAAATTACCCCTAAAGTTTTACTTTTATTCATTTTAGTCCCGAGCTCAAAACATGCAAATTAACCATTTTAACCATAATTAAGCTTAGCCAAATGTTCATGGTATCAAAATAGTCCATAATTCACTTTATGGCAAAATTATAGTTTTTCCCCTAATATTTCAACTTCTTTACAATTTAGTCCCTATATCATAAAAATGCAAATTCATGAAATTGAGTAAAATTCTACTGTAGAAGAATATCACTAGTGTCTCTAGCAGCCCACACATTTCATTTATTTGACATTTTAACCACAAAGTTTTCACATTTATTAATTTAGCCCTTAATTGTCAATTTCACAAAAATTCACTTAACAAAAAGTGTTTAACTATCAACAAGGACTCATATTCTTCCATTAAACTTCAAAACCCTATTATACTCATCAATGTAAAATATCAAACTATTCAATGGTTTTGCAAAATAGCCCCCTCATTAGATAGATTAAGCAACAACGATCCCGAAAATATAAAAATAATTAAAAACGGGACTAGAAATGCCTACCATGCATTAGCCGAAAGTTGGAAGCTTCTTCCTTGGCTTCTCAAGCTTCATATTCGGCTGGTAAAAAGAGAATGAAAAAGATGACACCTTGATTCTTTTATTTTATTCATTTTATTATTATTTTTAACCAATTTACAATATTAACCTTTATACACTTTATTTATTACACCAAATGCCAAGCCATCATATCCCACTATCTCTTTAATGGGCTAATTACCAAACAAGGACTTTCACTTTTAAGTTCTATATCTATTTAATACCTTTAGCTTATAGAACAGAACTTTTGCACTTTACGCAATTTAGTCCTTTTTGCTTAATTAACTATCGAAACGATAAAATTTTTCAACGAAACTTTAAAACCATCTTATTGCCAGTACGTAAATATTTATAAAAATATTTACGACTCGGTTTATAGAAACAAGGTCCCGATACCTCATTTTCTAAACCCACTTGACCTTAGGGTCATACCACTTGAACTTAATAAATCGCTTATAAAACAAAAATCACAATATCAAAAATATTTTTTTTAAATCACAATTAGCTCGTAAATATTAAATATAATATTTACAAACCAACTCGTCTGATTTGGTGGCCCCAAAACCACTGTTCTGATTAACCCTAAAAACGGGCTGTTACATATATGAATTCGGCCTTGGGAGAAATTTTAGTATAAAATGCTTGAATGTTAAATAGGTTATTGCTTTAATGACTTAATGTGCCAAAGGCTAATGCATGGACTAGTTGATCAATATGTGTTAAGGGAATGTGAATAAATATCTATTTGATGAGCTATATATTCGGCTATATGGTTAAGATATGTATATGAAAATATGATAAGCCATATGAGTTTTGTGTTTGTGTATGTGAACTAGGTATACAATGAATATACGGCTATGAAGGTTAAAGGTTAAGTCATAGGAATTTTGGTGATATACATATTCGGTCATTAGGGCTATATGTACTTTGGCTATGTGGGTTATGTGTTAAAGTAAGTTACTTATTTGATATGTGAATTCCGTCATAAAGGTGTACATGAGGAAATGCTAAATTAATTGTATTAAATTGCTTAATGTGATTAAAAATATGTATGACCATTTTGTATTTGAGCTAAAAGTAGCTATATGACCTATTAAATTTCTTGTCATATTCGGCCATAAGCTAGCATGATGGGACTTTAATAAGTTAAATTTGTTTGAATTAGCCCAAGAGCATAGAGAACCAAGGTTGGACAGGGGAAAAGAGAAAGTAGTTGAATAGCCGATCCGAGACTGTTCGAAAATATTCGAGGTAAGTTTTAAGTAGTTAAACATAAATAATATTCGATAATGACATGACATATTATGAGAATTAAGTATTACTTGCAATGTATGTATATGGCCGAATGGCAAATATAATATGGAAGTAAAATGTGATATGCTTTTATGATCAAATGATAAGTGTTAGATGAATATGAGTGAGATGCTATGTGTAAACTATCAAATGATAAGTGTGAATGATGAAATGAAATAAAAGTGAATAAAATGTAGGATGATATATTCGAATGATGCTAGTACCTAATTTGGTGTGATTGTGTTATATGAAACTTGTTGATTTGAATATCGTACGGTATTATTCGGGCCTTTGAGCCTAGCAGGCTATGATGCCGAAGAGATAATATTCGGGCCTTTGAGCCTAGCAGGCTATAATACTGGTGAGATACTATTCGGGCCTTCGAGCCTAGTAGGCTATAATGCTGGTGAAATGATATTGGGCTTCGAGCCTAGCAGGTGAAATGTCGGTGGATAAATTCGGGTTTAAAACCTAGCAGGCTAAATGCCGGTGATTTGATAAAAGTCTAAGACTAAGATGCCTTATGTTAGAACGAAAAATGAATATATTCAATATGTTATGTTGGCCAGGTACGTATTATGTACTTATATGTGATTTTGATTTGAATTGAATCATAAGTGTATAATGTGATACATATGTGAATAAATGTTATAACTATATCTATGATCATGATACATTCGGTCAACGTGTGAAAGCATGTGAAAGTATTTGATTTATTTATGTTATATGAATTCAGATTAAGTGAAATAAGAATGCTAAATGTGCATTATGTGCTTGTGTATATTCGGCCAAATGGCAATATACCTAGACAATGGCCTCTTGAGAAATTGAATGATCGAAGTATAATTGAGTTTATTTGTTTGCATTGCTTAAAACTTACTAAGCTTATGAAAGCTTACTCCGTTTGTTACGTTTCTCTGTTTTATAGATTATTGACTCCAGTCACCTGCTCGGGGGGATCGTCAGCAACTCGTCACACTATCTATCATTTTGGTACTACTATGTTTTGGAGCTAGTATGGCATGTATAGAATAGACTTAAGTGAATGATATTTTGAGATGTTGTTGTATACAAGCCATGTGAATATGGCAACTTTTGAATGTCGGTATAAGTCTGAATTTCGATCTTTGATTGTGTTTGGCTATGCATATAATTGCTAATGAACTTATGTAAATGTGAATGTACAAATGCAGTGTTTTGGATTGGTAACTCTTTATAACCCACTCCGGTGACGGATACGGGTTATAGGGGTGTTACAGGAGGTCCAGGCCATTTTGATTTCGTATGTTGGTCCATTTTCTCCGTTTTGGCCCGTTTATTGCTCCTTTCACTCTCCTATGCTCACCTAAGTATAAAATATGAAATTAACATCGAATTCACCAATTTTAAGGAAAAATCATCCATAAAATATGGTAAGCATGGGATAGAAATATGTATAAATTATGGTTTATCACGTACGACAAGTCGTTTCTAGTAGTAGTAGAAGGCCTATGTTTGAAGGCCAGGAAGAGGCTAGAGCCGCCTTCTTTGACATGATGGATGAGTGGTTTGGGGATTATTTGAGAAGTCGCCCCAACATACCATGACCTCCCCTGCCCCCTAACCACCCTGATGAGGAATTGCCATGAGGTATGACACCTGTAAGAATTGGTAAAGCCTCTGTAAACAAGCTTAGAAAGTATGGGGCTGAGGAATTTAGAGCTAAGATTGATGATGATGCTGAATAAGCCGAGTTCTGGCTTGAGAATACTACACGAGTATTGGAAGAATTATCGTGCACACCTGAGAAGTGTTTAAAATGTGTTGTATCTCTTCTAAAGGATACTACATACCACTAGTGGAAGACTGTATCTTCAGTGGTACTAAATGAAAACCTCACTTGGGAAGTTTTCCAGATAGAGTTTAAGAAGAAATACATCAGTCAAAGGTTCTTGGATTCAAAGTGGAAGGAGTTCTTGGAACTCAAACAAGGAAATAAGACGATATCGGAATATGAAAGGGAATTCATGAGATTAAGTCAGTATGCAACTAAATGGGTCCAAACAGAGTCAGAAAAGTGTAAATTCTTTGAGAAAAGTCTGAATGAGGAAATCAAGTTATTGACTGGGATCCTTGAGATACGAGAGTTCGCTGCATTAGCTGATAGGGCCAAGAAGGCCGAGGAGCTCAATAATGAAAAGAAACAAGCAAAGAGAGAAGCTTGAGTTTCGAGCAAGAGATCCAGCAGTAAGACGCTTTCATTTCCCATAAAGAAATCAAGGAGTCAACATGAATGCTCCACTTCATCGGTAGGATATTCAGGTAGAATGAGAAGCTCCAAACGATGTAACTAGAAGTCTTCCTCCCCGATGGTGACTAGTACGGGGAGTGTAGATGATCAAAAGCTGAAGTGCAAAAGCTGCAATAAATTTCACTTCGGAGAGTGCTGAATGAAGAGTGGTGCATGCTACAGATGTGGTTCTCTTGACCATTTCCTCAGAGACTGCCTTGAGTGAACTGATAAAGAGGTGGAAATAGCCCCAAATTTGAGTGCTCCTATTCCATGAGGTAGACCTCTGAGGTATCCTGGAAGTGCTAGTGGCAGTTGAGTTGCGACCAGAGACACTGCAAAATCAAGGGCTCGAGACCCAGCAAGAACGTATGCAGTACGAGCTTGAGAGGAAGCCTCTACTTCTAACATCATCACGTGTACCTTTTCTCTTTTTAATACTTGTGTTGTTGCCTTAATTGATCCGGGTTCGACGCATTCATACATTTGTATGAGATTGGTATCTAGTACGAATATATCCATTGAACCTACGAAATTTATTATCAGAGTGTCAAACCCATTAGGTAAGTCAATCCTGGTTAATAAAGTCTGTAAGAATTGTCCTTTGACGATTCAGGGTCATTGCTTTCCGGCTAACCTTATGTTATTTCCATTTGATGAGTTTGATGTAATACTTGATATGGATTGGTTAGCCCTGCATGATGTAATTGTAAACTGTCGTAGCAAGTATATTGTATTGAAATGCCCAGATAGTGAGATTCTACAGGTTGATTCAAGAGAATTGGGTACACCGCCCATTGTAATTACCTCAATGATGGCTCGGAGATATATGAGAAAAGGGTATGAAGCCTACCTTGCTTTTGTTCTGAACACTGAGGAAACTAAGTTGAAGATTGAGTCCATACCAATAGTAATTGCATATCCAAACATGTTCCTGGAGGAATTACTCGGATTACCTCTTGAAAGAGAGATAGAGTTTGGTATTAAACAGGTGCCAAGAACAGCTCATATTTCTATTGCTCCATACAGGATGGCACCAACAAGCTGAAAGAGTTAAAAGCATAGTTACAAGAGCTGACGGATAAAGGTTTTGCAAGGCCAAGTTTTTTGCCTTAGGGTGCTCCCGTATTATTTGTAAAGAAGAAAGATGGTTCAATGAGGCTATGTATAGATTATTGGTAACTGAATAAGGTAACTATTAACAATAAGTATCATTTGCCAAGGATCAATGATTTGTTCGACCAGTTTAAGGGAGCCACTGTAGTCTCTAAAATAGACCTGAGGTCTGGCTACTATCAGTTGCGAGTTAAGGAATCGGACGTGCCTAAAATAGCTTTCAGAATGAAGTATGGTCACTATGAGTTCCTTGTCATGTCGTTTGGGTTGACGAATGCACCGGCCGTATTTATGAACCTAATGAATAGGATATTTTGGCCATACTTGGACAAGTTCATCGTTGTGTTCATTGACGACATTTTGATTTATTTTAAGGATGAGACAGAGCATGTGAAGCATCTGAGAATTGTGTTGTAGACCTTACATGAAAAGCAATTGTATGCTAAGTTTAGCAAGAGTGAGTTTTGGCTCCAAAAAGTAGGGTTTTTGGGTTATATTGTTTCAGGTGAAGGCATCTGAGTTGATCCAAGTAAGATCTCTGTTATTGTTGAATGGAAACCACCTAAAAATGTAATCGAGGTTAGAAGCTTTTTGGGCTTAGCCGGTTATTACCGAAGATTTGTAAAAGGATTCTCCATGATAGCAACTCCAATGACGAGGTTGCTACAGAAAGATGTTAAGTTTGAATGGACAGAAAAGTGTCAGTAGAGTTTCGAGAAGTTGAAGACATTGCTGACTGAAGCCCATGTTCTAGTATTGCCCAAGTCGGGAAAAGAATTTGTGGTCTACAGTGATGCATCCTTAAATGGACTGGGTTGTGTACTTATGCAAGATGGCAAGGTAATAGCCTGTGCTTCACGGCAGTTGAAGTCACATGAGAAGAACTATCCGACACATGACTTAGAGCTTGCCGTCATTGTTTTTGCCTTGAAAATCTGGACTTGTCGTATATTCACAGACCACAAGAGTTTGAAGTATTTTCTGACTCAAAAAGAATTGACTCTGAGACAGCAGAGATGTTAGAATTAATTAAAGACTATGAGCTGATCATCGATTACTACCCTGGAAAGGCGAATGTAGTCGCTGACGCATTAAGCAGAAAATCATTGTTTGCACTGATGGCCATGGGCACTCGATTGGCATTATTTGATGATGGTTCAGTCTTGGCAAAGCTAAGGGCTAGGCCGACATTTCTTTAGGAAATTTATGGTGCTCAAACTAATGATAATGACCTGAAAGCTAAAAGAACTCAATGTGAGCCGGGCATTGAATCAGACTTTCAGATTGGTCCTGATGGATGTTTAATATTCAAAGACAGAGTTTATGTACTGAGGAACGATGAAATTATTCAGAGAATTTTGCAACAAGCACATGATAGATATTTGTCTATTCATCCGGGGAGAACCATGATGTACAATGATTTGAAGAAACTGTACTGGTGGGACGGCATGAAGAGAGATATCTCCGAATTTGTATCGAAATGCTTGACATGTCAGCAAGTTAAAGCTAAACATCAAGTACCTTTAGGTTTGTTACAACCTGTAATAGTCCCCGAATGGAAGTGGGATAGAGTTACTATAGACTTTGTGGCAGGATTACCATTGACCCCGAAAAAAAAAAAGATGCTATATGGGTTGTGGTGGATAAGTTAACAAAGTCGGCTCATTTTGTTTCAGTAAGGACAAATTACTCACTTGATAAGTTGGCCGACTTGTATATAACTGAGATTCTGAGATTACCCGGGGTACTGTTATCGATTATTTTAGACAGACACTCGAGATTCAATTCGAGATTCTGGAAAAAGTTACAAGAAGCCTTGGATACAAAGTTAAGCTTTAGTACCACTTTTCACGCGTAGACTGATGGTCAGTCTGAGCGGATGATTCAGATTCTTGAGGATATGTTGCAATGTTACATCCTCAAATTTCAAGGTAGCTAAGAAAAACACCTGCCATGGGTAGAATTCGCCTACAACAACAGTTTTCAAATGAGTTTGAAGATGGAGCCTTATGAGGCCTTGTATGGAAAAAAGTGTCGAACTCCATTATATTGGATAGAACTCAAGGAGAGTCAGATTCACGGAGTTGATCTAATTAAGGAAATTGAAGAAAAGGTTAAAGTGATACATGACTGTTTAAAAGCGGCATTGGATAGGCAAAAGTCATATGCTGATCTAAAAAGAAAAGAGATTGAGTTCCAAGTTGGAGATAGAGTATTCTTGAAAGTATCTCCATGGAAAAAGGTGTTGAGATTTGGCCGGAAGGGCAAACTGAGTCTGTGATTTATCGAACCGTATGAGATCACTAAAAGAGTTGGACCATTAGCCTATCGTTTGGCATTGCCACTCGAACTGGAAAAGATACACGATGTGTTTCATGTATCTATGTTAAGACAATATCTATCCGACCCCTCTTATGTAATTTCACCTACAGAGATTGAAATTAGACCGGACATGACTTATGGTCAGGAACTGGTCAAGATTTTGGCTCGTGAGGTTAAACAGCTGAGAAATAAAAATGTGGTGTGACATCCCTAATTTGACCCTAGTCGGAAAGTGGTTTCGGGACCACTAAACCGAGTCTTATAAGTAATTAAAAGTTATATTCTATGTTTATGATGTTAGTAAATGCATGTGTGAAAGTTTCATGCATTAATTTGATCATTTCTATGTGAATTTATTTAAAATGGACTTGTATGAAACATTGTTGAAAGGTGATAGGCTAATCTTACAATGGTCTAATAGTACATGCATGCAAAAGAGTGGTTTTGCATGTCAATTTGCCCAAAAAAGGGAAGAGTGGCCGGCCATGACGAGTTATGGGCAAGGGAAACATGTTTCAAACATGTCTAGTTAATGGATTATGTAAGGAGGAATAAAAAAAAAAAAAAAAGGAAGCATGGGAAATAAACTAATGAAAAATTAAAGGAAGAAAACAAAGAAAAAAAATGTGTCCATCATTCTCATACATGACCGAAAAAAAAAGGGGAGAAGGAAAAGGCTTCATACTTTGGTTCTTCTTAGCCGTGTAGAAGAGGGAAAAAGAGGAAGAAATTTAGCCACTTTGAGCTGGAAATTAAGGTAAGAATTCAAGTTAGCTCTTTAAATCTTAGCATGGTTTTAAGCTAGATTCTAAGCCCCTTATTTAACCATGCCGAAATCTTTGAAAATTATGGTGATATGAACGTTCGGCCATGGTAGATGTTAAAGAAGATGGTGGAAATGTTGTACACATTTGATTAGTAAGTTAGATGGATGAGATTTGAACTAGCTACCAAGTTCTTTAGGTAACCCATGTTGAAATCTTGGTTTTGAATAAGTGAGGTTTTCGGCTAGGGTGACTAACAAGGGTGATGATTGTTGTTTCATGCTGAATCTAGATGAACAATAGTTTAAGAGGAGCACTCGGCCATGATATGAGATTGTGATGTTAGTGCGAATATGAAGATGATGAACTTGAATAAGAAATATTCGGCTAACATGATAAGTATGAATTATCAAGTAGTTGTGATAATTGATGAGTGAAGTGGCTAATGGGGACTCTTAATGAAATTATGCTAAGGCCAAATGTATCAAATGCTAAATGTGCTTATATGTGTGTGTGTCGTTAGTAGCTAATGGCATTCGGCATTGTTTAACTAAAATTAGAAATGAATGCTTGAAAGTTAAATATGGTCGCCCTAGTGACCAAATGCGTTAAAAGCTAATATATGAACAAATGATACGAATAAATTGACCTTTGAAATGTATATGGTTGCCGTGTGTTTGTGTCTGATTGAGAAGTAAATTTGTTTGATTTAGCTCAAGATCTTAAAGGAGAGGCGTCCAACAAGGGGAAATCGAAGGTCATCGAGTAGCCGACTTGGAACTATTTTACCTAACACAAGGTAAGTCATAAGCACATATGTTTGATATTGCTTAAATGATTGTAAAATCTATGCAATTGTGTTTAATGGGATGCTATATATATATAAATGAAATTGTATGTGTATGGAGTGATGACAATTGTTGAATGTAAAAGAAATAGTGAAATGTGTAGAAAGTTTGCTTTTGGCACTAAGTGTGCGGGCAATACGTGTGTACGGTGATGAGATTGGCACTAAGTGTGCGTGCTGGAAATATATGGCACTAAGTGTGCATGCTGGAAATATATGGCACTAAGTGTGCGAGCTCGAAGGGTATGGCACTATGTGTGCGGGCTTAAATCGCATGGCACTAAGTGTGCGAAATCGAGTATTAAGCACTATGTGTGCGCACTCTATATATATATATATATATAAATATCTCCGATCGAACAATTATATGGAGGGTGTGTCTCCATCGAGTTGAGTATGGACAGCGGATCGGGTAAGTACCTTGAGCTCATGACGACTAGGTAATATGTTCATGCTCGGGGTTGAGCTTGGTAAGCTTTAAATCTATGTGATGATTGCAATTGTATGATTGTGGTGAAAATGAGTTGGTGTGTAAAAATGCTTCAAATATCTTATTGTATAGAATATGAAATGTGGATGTATGACTTGGTATGAGATTGAACCGAAAGGTCCAAGGAACTATGATATAGTTCGATATGGATGGAGTACTTAGCCTCGTTCGTTATTTCATGTTGTAATAATTTTGTTAATGGATGGTTGTGGAATGCTTATCACTTACTGAGTTGTAAACTCACTCGGTGTTTTCTTGTCACCCATTTTAGGTCTCTTGGACTCGTATTGTTGCGTGCTCGGAACCGTCGTTGAAGTCATCACACCGGCTGAAATCTTGTGGTATTGTTTTTGTTGTTGAAGAACATTTGGCATGTATAGGCTATTATATTTTGTCGAATTGTGGGTTGTAAACTTTAAGCCATGTGAAAATGGCCTATGTGGTCGTCGAGTGGGATGCTAGAACCTATAGCCACGAGTCTTAGAAACTCAAATTTTGATAAGGTGGCCATAATTTGTGTCATGTATGATGGATGATTAAGGCCAAGGAAAACTTCATGAAATTGGCATAGTCTACTGCAGTAACTGTTGCGGATAGCAGCAGTGGGATGAGATTGAAAAATCACTAAAAATAGTAGAAGTAGAAATAAATAGTGAGTAAATTATGGAACTGAACCTTGATGAATCTATTTTTATATGGACGAAACGAAACGACCATATGAGCAGTATACTGAGAAATATTAAAGTTCTCGTGAGACAGGGCCAGAACGGTTTCTGGGTCCCCTGTCGCGACTTTGAAAATTTACCATAAATTATGCAGAAATAATTAGGAGTCATGCCTTATATTTACAGATTCCATTTTGAGTCTAGTTTCATTAGAAACAAACGGCACCAGTATTAAAGCCCTGTACAGAGAGATATTCAAGTTGTAACGCGCGAAGGTCAGAGCAGTCGATCCCTGTAACATGGGTGACTTTAACTAATAAACTGTACCAATTGGCCCAACCAAAAATTCTAAAAATAAATCCATGGATGGGTATATGAGTCTAAATTCAGGGAAAATTTACGAAACCAGTTTCCGAGTTTTGAAACTCGAGATATGATTTTTAAGGCGACGGTGACGCAGTTTTCCAGCCTGTCCAGAAATGCCAAATTGGTCGGTACTTTAAGAGGATTTGTCTCGTTAACCCCTCGTGTCCTACACCGGCGATGGTCTCGGGTTTGGGGTGTTACATGTGGCTTTGGTAAAAGTCTTATAGCATCGACATGGTGTGGAAGAGGCTACATGAGAGCTGGAAGAAACCATGAGAAGTCAATATCCGAACCTGTTTACTGGTAAGACTTTCGAGGACGAAAGTCCCTAATGGGAATAAATGTAACATCCTGAAATAGGGCCGGAACAGTGATTTCGGGACCACAAATCTGACGTTGAAATATTTATTTTATGATTATTATAAGGTCTAGAATATGAGAATATGCATGTGTTAAAGTTTCATGAAGAAATTTTATGAGTAAAGTACCCAATTAGAAAATAATGGCCAAATCAAATAAATTGCAAAACTTTGATTTTAGAAGCAATTTGTATGAAATTTCTTTAGATTATTAATTAGAAGGTTTTAAAGAGCAATTTTCCCAATTTCTAAGTTTTTGGACAAAAATGGGCATGTATGGATGAAATTTTAAAGAAAGGGCTTAAGGGCATTTTGGTCACTTGGCAAATTAATGAAATAAAATGAGAAAATGAAGGAAAAAATCAGCCATTTTTCTCCCTCATCCGGCTGAAATTCTCAAGCCCTCCATAGCTAGGGTTTTCGACATTTTCAAGCTTAATAGTAAGTGCTCCCAAGCCCCCTTTTTAATGTTCTTTGTATTTTTGAAATCCTGGTAACTTACTCTCTCTATTCCTACCCATATTTCATGCTAGGGTTCATGTTTAGAAATTTACCCATACATGATTCACTTGTGTTTTGATGGTTTATGAAGGAATATGAAAGTTTAAAGGATGGTAAACAACTTTTACTAAGTGATTTTTCAAGGAAATGACCTTAGGGACCATTTTGTAAAAGTTGTAAAAATGGGTAGAAAGATGAGAAATAATGGAAAAATGTGGGTTTCCATAAGAGGAAAGAACATTCGGCTAGGCTCGGGTAAGGTAGAAATTGCATGCATTTCATTAAACGAGTCTAGGGACTAAATTGTAAAAATGTGAAAGGTTAGGGGTAAAATGGTCATTTTGTCCAGGGGTGAAATTTAGGCTCGAAAGGAGTAATGTGAGTTATTAATGATTCATTTTTATTGTTATAGACCCCGAGAAATAAATTTCAAAGGTTCAATCGAGGAACGAATGGTTTCGAAATAACCAAAACACGAAACCGAGACGAATACCAAGTAAGTTCGAATAACTTAAAGTAAACTCCTAATATACCTAATTGCATGCTTTTTGAATATTGTATTTGATGATGGCATGAAAATCAATGAAACGGGTTATTAATAATGACATGATGATAAATGTCCCGGTTGAGGTTAAAAACGAAGTTCGATGGGTAAACCATGATTTACATATGACTTGAGATCCTGCATGTGTTGCAGAAAGGATTTAGCCCAGACGAGTAATTCGTTGATCTCAAATACAGAAAGGATCTAGCCCGAACGAGTGTTCCTTGAGTCATTGAGCCTCCCGAAGAATAAGTGTGCATTGTGGATTTAGCCCGGACAGGTAATCCGATTAGGGTCTGAATTTAGTCTGGACTGGTAATTCAGATCCAAGCTCATTAAAGGTGTTTGTCGCTATAAGGGATTTAGCCTGGACTGGTAATCCCACCGTAAGATGCAAGGTTCGCAGGAGTGCCTACATGAGATGATCGCCCTTATGACTTGACAATAAATAGGTAATCCATCGAGATTTCCAGGAAACTCAACGGGATTAACATGAGATATAAAAATGAAAACATTGAATGATGAGCTCATCTTAGACAAGTTACATGGAGCATTGTTATGTGACTATCTTGTTGATTGAGTGCATGTGATAGGGAAACCATTCCGTGCTTGTTGGTCTTATTGCATAATATGGTTGCATGCTAAAGTTTACTTTGCAGTTATTCGGGCTTACTAAGCATGTAAATGCTTATCCCTCTCTTTTCCCCATCTTACAGAGCTCGAGGACTCGTAAAGATTAGAAAACGATCGGAGATTCAACACACTATCATTTTGTCCAGCTTTGATATATAGATACTTTTATTTTGATCAATGGCATGTATAGGGCTTTTGTTTATTTTGTTACAGGTGTCATTTGATTTGCCAATATGAAGGTTTGTAAAGGTATACATGTTCACTTGTATATGGCCATGGGAATTGGCTCATTTTGATGTAGGTTATGACCTACAAATTTGTCCATGTTTATGTTCAATTGTGTTAGTGATGATGAAATATGGCCTACCATATTTCCATACATGTAATGTGACCAAATCACATGGGATGACTAGGTCAGAATTGGCAATGAGTAATAATAATGATCCAATCTTAAAAGTATTTTAAGACACAAAAATCCTTAATACAAAGGGAATAACCTAGCATGTGTAAAACCGATGAGATGAGGTTTACATGCAATGAGGTTTATCAAAGTCATTCAAGATGAATAATTAGCCTTGTTATGTATTATAGGAACCTATAAGAGTATGGGGTTAATTGAAGGTGACCAAAGGCTTGGAAAATTGCCTAACAAGGTCCACACGGGTACACACACGGGTGTGTGTGACACATGGATTGCCCCATGGGCGTGTGGTATGGCCATGCGTAAATTTTAAGTCAGAATGCATTGTAGTAAACACACGAGTAGAGACACGACCGTGTGTCTCAACCGTGTGGAGGGCACGGCCTAGCACACGGGCGTGTGTCTTGGCCGTGTGCCCCTAAATGCATGCTGACGTCATAAACAAAATGCTCGAGTTTTTAGACATGAGCGACCACACGGGTGTGTCTAAGCCGTGTGAAGGACACGGGCTAGGGACACAGGCATATGCTTGGCGTGTGAAAACCCCTGTAGGTTCGAAATGGAAAATAATTTTTAGAAATTCAACACGGGTGTAGGACACGGGCATGTCCTAAAGCACAAAGACGTGTGCATTGCCTCTACACGGGCGTGTAAGGCTTAACCTAGGAAATTTTCTAAGAACTTTCTCAAGTTCTCAGTCTAATCCCGGACCCTTTTTAATGTATAATTTGGGCCTCGTAGGCCCATAATAGGGATATTAAGATGTTGTTTGAATGGTTTCAAATTGGAACAAAATTTTATAACCCATATTTCTCAAAAATGTTCGAGTACATGTCTGGTAATGCCTCGTACCTGGTTTTAGTCTCGGGTAAGGGTAAGGGGTGTTATAATGATGATACCCTATTTTTTAGGTACACATTGAACAGGGCTCACCCAATAATTATCTGAAATTGGGTATATGATTCTAGCATCCAACCATTTGATAATCTCATTTTTGACAACTTCTTTTATAATGGGATTCAATCTTCTCTACTACTCGATAGATTTCTATGGTAATCCTCCAATAATATATTGTACATGTAGATTGCTGGACTAATTCCTTTGATGTCTGCAATTGTCCATCCCAATGTTTTCTTAGATTTCTTCAAA
Organism: Gossypium arboreum; assembly: GCF_025698485.1. NCBI lineage: Eukaryota > Viridiplantae > Streptophyta > Magnoliopsida > Malvales > Malvaceae > Gossypium > Gossypium arboreum. The sequence goes on from NC_069081.1 coordinate 72,976,706, forward strand.
ACTATCAATAATTGAGCTTCTTTATCTTATGTCAATGCCACAGAAATAATTACTGACAATATGTTGTTGTCTCCCAAGTAAGCATACTTCAGATATGCTGGCAAAGGCTTCAAGTCCAACAAAGGAAGATCTTCTATGGATGGCCAAAGAGGTTTAAAAGATCTGTCCGATAAATTTAATGATTCAGAACTTCTCCTTGCTCCAGCCTCAATTTGCTTAACATCCATCAGCTCACCAAGCTGTTCAATCATTTCTGCTTCAATTAACTCAATTGAATCTGCATCGTTATTACAATGATTGTGATAAAACTCTACAATTTCTTCCTAAACTATTGTGTCACAATCTCCACAGTGTGACATTTTTCATATGTATTTGCACACTTTATAGCATCAAAAACATTAAAAGTTATTTGCTAATCATTAACTCTTATAGTTAATTCACCTTTTTGAACATCAATTAATGTTCTGCCAGTTGCTAGAAAAGGTCTCCCAAGTATGATTGGTACCTCTTTATCAGCCTCACATTCCAAAATAATAAAATATGCTGGAAAAATAAATTTGTCAACTCTTACCAACACATCTTCTATTTTACCTTCTGGATGTGCATATGAACGATTAGCTAGTTGCAAAGTTACAGTTGTAGGTCTTGCCTTCCCTATCCTCAACTTCCTTAAAATAGGCATAGGCATTAGATTTATACTTGCACATAAATCGTGTAGTGATTTGCCAACATAATGGTTTCCAATAGAGCAACATAATGGATCCTTCAGTTTTGGTGGCAATTTGTTTCTCAGCATTGCTGTGCATCCTTTAGTGAGAGCAATAGTTTCAAACTCTCCTAATTGTTTCTTATTTGATAAGATATCTTTCATGAGTTTCACATAGTTGGGCATTTTTTCCAATGCTTCCACTAGCGGTATGTTGATACGTAGTTGCTTCAAGACATCCAAGAATTTCTTGAATTGAAAATATTGCCTAGATTTTTTGAAACGCTGAGGAGGTGGTGTGTAACAGCCCGATTTTGGGCCTAGTCAAAACGGTGGTTTTGGAACTACTATTTCGAGGCTAGAGAAAATTATTTTAGTATTATTTTATGTGTTATAATATAATTTTATAAGTGCATGTAAATTTTGGTAAGTTAATTTTAGCGATTTCTAGTCCAATTTCGAAAAAGGACTAAATCGCGTAAAAAGTAAAAGTTGTGTTTTGATGCCTAAGGTGTTAAATTGCTTTGTGTCTTAAATTGGGGGACTTTAAAGTGAAATTAGACCCCTAAATGAAGCATGACCGGTCATGGGGGACAAAATTTGTTGAAAAGTCAAAATTAGGTGAAGTTGGTCACCAATTTTGACTAGTTTTGTTATTAACAAATCAAAAAGAAAAAGTTATCATCTTTCTCTTCTCCTGCACCGAAATATGCAGCAAAGAAAGGGGTTTTGAAGCTTTGAAATATCAGCCACTTACATCCCTTGCTAGTAAGTGATTTTTAATGTCTTTCTTGATGATTTTTACATTTTTTGGAACCCCTAAAGCATGAGTTTTCATATGAGGGGTCTAGTTTGCAAAATGATGAAGAGACTAAGGTTTTTCCATGAGATTAAATGTGTTGTTTGCTGTGTTTTTATGGAAGATTATGAGTCCTAGTTGTCTAATAAACAACTTTTGTGAAAGAAATTGCATGAAAACATCTTAAAAAGGGCTAGTTGTAAGATAAGGTGTTAGTGTGTGTAATAATGATTTTTGTGAGTTTCCATAGTTATGAAAATGGTTTATCTAGGCTTAAGGAGTAAAGAAATTGAATAAAAATCATTTTTTGAGCCTAGGGGAAATTTGGTAATTTTGGCAAAATAGAAGGGCCAAATTGTAAATTTTGCCAAAGTGTGTCAATGGACTAATTTGATTAGTACATTGTTTTAATAAGCTAAATGTGATGTTTTAGATGTTGAAAATCAAGATTTGGACTTAGAACGGAAAGAATCGATTAAGGGATGATTACGTCCTTTTCACCTTTGTCGTATCGAGGCAAGTTTGTATGGTAACAATAATGCAATATCATGCTTGAATTAAAATTCTTTATTGTTATGGCATTAAGTGTATGGCCTAAAATATTATAAGTTTGTATGAAAGTGATGCTCAATTTCATTATGATGTGCTTACTACTTGATATTGTACAAAATGTAGATGTATGCCTCTATTGGAATTGACTTATGAGGATTCAATAAAAAGGTGATGATATGTGTGCTAGTATAAGACCATGTCCGGTACACGGCATCAACACTAACATGAAACCTCGTATAAGACCATACCCGGGATATGGCAACGATATGTGGATCCATGTAAGACCATCTGAGGGACATGGCCTTGGGCATTCTATTCGGCGTATGATAATTTCGAACATCCTTTAGCATCCTGAGTATTCAACGGGTAATGAAATGGATGATGTGATGAAAGCCCTAAGGAGGGCATGTTAAATAAGGTATGATTATATACTTTAATACGAGTTGGTACAGGTATGTACTTGAGTTATGTTACAAGTTGTACAAGTATGTACACTAAGCTTATGAGTAACTTAGCCTTGACTGATTTGAGTTACTGCAGTAGTGTAACTTTTAAAATACACTAAAAATAGTGGAAAATGAGTTATAATATGAATAAAATATTATAATAAAGCTTATTGAGTCTAGTTTCTTATAAAAGAAACCGTGTAAGCAAAAGATTTCCTATAATGAGATATTCGAAGTTGCATGGGACAGAGTCAGAATGACTTTGAGATCCCCTGTTCTGATTTTAGAAAATCATTATAAATTGTACAAAAATGGTTATGAGTTATGATTTTGCTTAGAATCTTTAATGAGTTTAGTTTCAATAGAAATAGATGAGAACGTTATTTGAGTCCTGTGCTATGAGATAATTGAACTTTAATGTAGAAGGGTCTAAACTGTCAGACAGTGAATCAGGTGTAACTTTGAGGAATAAACTGTACTAATTGACTAAGCCAAAAATTCTGAAAAATTTATTCTAGAAAGGTATATGAGTTTAGTTTCAGGGAAAATTAACGGAACTTAATTTGTAGTTTCTTACCTCCAGATATAAATAATTTAGTGACTATTTCTCAGGAAGACAGCTTGTCGTGATCTTGAGTATATGTTGTAAACATTGATAAAACATGTAAATGAGCTGCTAATTGTTTTCATATGAACTTACTAAGCATAAAGCTTACCCCCCCTTCTTTCCTATGTTCTCTAGGGTTGCCAGGTTTGCTCGGGTTGGAGGCCTTCAAAGATATTATCACATTGTCGAGTTAACGCTATTGGTGTAAGTAAATCCTAGTATTTCAAATCTATGGCATGTATAGGGTTTTAATGTTGAGTATGTGATATTGTGATTTAGCCAAAGGTGTTGGCTTGTATTGATAAAGTGTTGTACCCATGTGAATTGGCCTATGTTGGTTAATGATGTTGTGGGCCTAAATGTTTATTCATATATATGTATGATACTATCTCTTGTGATGTGGCTTATAGCATGTATGCCTAGAGATTGAAATGAGATTCATTGATGAGTTAGTAATTGATGCAAGATTAGGTGATTGGTAAATAGTTAATAATGCTTCATGAATGGTTTGTGGAAATGATTATGTATGCTTAGTGATGGACATGAGGTTTGTGATGTAATGATAGTTATGACTAGTATGTGGTAATGATGTGAGCAAATTCTATGATATTTATTGCATAAGAAAATGACTTGAGCATAACATGTTTGTAGATGTTTAAGAGCTCATTTATGCCATATTGTATGTTATTGGATAAGTATGTGTGCACATGTTGTGAGGGTGACAAATGGCTTGGAAAATAGCCTTGTAATTGTCCACACGGGTAGACACACGGGCGTGTGTCTAGGCCGTGTGTGACATACGGTCTGCCCCTATGGGCGTGTTGTCCAACCGTGTGTCCCCTGCACCTAAGTTTTTCTAGTCAGTATGTATGGTAGTAGTACACGGGCAAGAGACACGGCCATGTGTCTCAGCCATGTGAAGGACACGGTCATAGGACACGGGCGTGTGCCTTGGTCGTGTGGTTTTGGCAGAATGTCCAGGTTTTTGGACACAAGTTCGGGACACGGGTGTGTCCCTAGCACACGGGCGTGTGCTCTATCCCCACACGGGCGTGTGAAGCCTTAATGCAAGAGATTTTCTAAGTTTTTCATGAGTTCTCAGTTGGGTCCCGAACCACCCCGGATGTATGTTTTGGGTCTCATAAGCCCATTTATGGGACAGATTGCATGTGAAAAGAAATGTTTTAAATTGATTGAAATTTTACGGCGCGATTTTTGTGTGATTGATTGAGTTTAAGTCAGGTAACACCTCGAACCCTGTCCCAGCGTCGGGCATGGGCGAGGGGTGTTACATGGTGGCCTTCCTTCCACTTGTTGAGGTTGTTTTCCCGTGGCATTTTTATTGGGAATACAAGGTGAATCTGCTTCAATATTTTTTTGGTTGCTCTTTTCCTTTGTAGCCTGCTCTACTACTGATTTTGAATTCTTTTTATTTATGGAATATGAACTACTTTCTTCAATAGTGTTGTCATTAACAACTCCTGATAGTTGCGTACCACTTCTGAGCGTAATAGCTTTACAATGTTCCTTTCCTTGAAATCATGAATTTTTGGTATCACTCGGTAGTGCTCCTTGCAATCTTGAGCTTAATGCTTTGGCAATTTTCCCCACTTGATTCTCTAAAGCTCGTAAAGATGCAGCTTGACTTCTTATGATGGCTTCATTCTTGACTATATATTCTTTCAATAGATCTCCCATCGATGAAGAACTTGAAGCTAAATTTTGCTAAACATTTTGTCGTGGCATCATTTGGTTGTATCCAGGTGTTGCACCCACAACATTCAACATTTTATCGAATAGCATTGCTAGAATTTCACACCCCTGGATTACTCCAACTAAAGTTCGGATGTTGCTTCCACCCTCGATTATATATGTTCAAATATGGGTTGTTTTTGTTGTGATTGAAATTTCCCATATAATAATTTGAGGCTGGATTTAATGGGCATTAATCAAAAACATGATCTTCTCTGCAGTAAACACATGCTAACTCGGTTACTTTTATTTCCTACACTACTACTAGTATTTTTAGTGTTTTAATCGTATTTGTTAAAGATGATACTTAAGCTATTAGTGTAACACCCCTAACCCATATCCGTCGTCAGAATAGGGTTTTCAAGCATTACCGAAACTTTTAGAAACATTTATAGATAAATCATGCAAGATACTGTTCAAATTTTGAAATCATTCGTAAGGTCCCTTAAATGGACCCTCGAGGTCCAATACGAGTATTAGAATCGAGTCAGAACTTAATTGGAACCTCCAAGAATTTTTACGAAATTTCAAAAATTTTCCAAGGCGTAGGCCTCACATGCCCGTATGGTCCAAGGGACAAGCCCGTGTGACCCTACGGCATGTATGCCCTGGAGGCCATGTTTGACCCCGTGTAACTCTTTGACTTGTACACATGGCCATGCCACACACCCGTGTGCTAGGCCGTGTGGCACACAAGGCTGAGACACATGTCCGTGTCTCTGCCCATATGCTCAATTCAGAGCATTCTGTTTCTCAAATTTAAGGTGCAGGGGATACACTGCCTAACTACACGCCCATGTATCTGACCGTGTGTCACACATGGTCTAGACACACGCTGGTGTGTCTGCCTGTGTGGACAAAATAAAGTCATTTCTAACTTCATTTCTCACCCAAAATCACACCCATAACCTGCACTTGAATTAGAAATCTAAATACCAACCATTTCAAGCATTTAAGTCAAGCAAATTCCATCATTCATCATGGCATATTATTTCATGCATACATGTCTATAATCTTACCTTAGTTAAGTCCTCAAGTAAGGCATAATTTGATCAACTACTTAACATATATGTAGTGACCATAGTTTGACATTACAAGTATATTAAAACAAACCAATACTAGTCATTCCAATGGCTAGATTACAAGCATCATTTACATTTACATGCCAATATAGCCAATATATCCTATACATGCCATTACAACCATAATTGATTTACCATACTGTACCAACATGGGGGGCGATGGATAGTGTAAGTGATCTCCGCTAAGCTTCCAATCCAACAAGCTTTCGATTTACTATAAAATAGGGAAATAAAACTAAGTAAGCATAAAATGCTTAGTAAGTTCGTATAACATGGTACTTAACTTACCATTTATTCTATTTTGAGGTAGCTATGTGAGACACATTCATTCAATTTGACCTCAAGCCCTACACATATCCTTATTGCCCTTGTTAGTCATATATTCCATAATAACATCAAAAACATGTATGGGCTCAATAACAATCAAGTTTCCATGCACATATGCTTTCCACAACATGTATAATTCACATTACTATATCTCAAGTATATTTTCATATAACACATCTCAAGTTCAGATTATTTCATATCAAGACTTTACACATTTTACTCAAAATAACAATGTCACATGAGTAGTAGTACACTTAAAGTGTACAAGTCTATAACCAAGGATGAACATATTCATCAAAAGAATCCCATGTACAAATATCATCATCTCATGTTTTCATATGTCAATTGTCATGTAGCATCATTTTCATGGATTTTAGACAACTATGTATAATAACTCATTTCTTATTCATGTCCTTTCATGTCAAGATTTTTACCCATTGAATATGTTCAGAACATTGATGAATACACATGTAGTACACCCAAGGTGTACAAATCAGAATCTGTCAATTCATGTTCAGTGATACCTATAAGGTACTATTTCAGAGAATACACTCTCAAGCCACGCATATATACAACAGGATTACCAGTCTAGGCTAAATCCTTTTTATGACATATGCTCTAAGGAGCTTGATCTGGATTACCTATTTGGGCTAAACACAATACATAACATATGCTCGAGAGGACTTATATCAAGATTACCCATTCGGGCTAAATCCTTTCTGTAATGAGGTCAATAGGATTTCTCGTCCGAGCTAAATCCCGTCAGCAACAAATACAAGACCTTATTCATTTTGGGAAATCACATATCCATCAAATTTTCCATTTATTCAAATTAAGTTTAGCATCTTTGAAGCATTATCAAGCATGTGGTCAATCTCATTTATTTATGGATTTATGCAATTCAAATGTTCACATTCAACTAGAGCATAAAATTTACATTTTTATCATTTATCATTTGTCGGGCATTATAACTGATCGGGCACTTTCATTTATCGGGCTTTAACGAGTATGTGATCATTTCACATATTTATGGCATTTATACAATTCACAAACACAACATTTAATTCAAGCATAAAAACATATATAATTTAGTTACACGAACTTACCTCGACAAATGTTCGTGTACATAAATCTAATCATCCGACATTTTCTTCTTTTCCTCGTTCTAACTCCAAATTTGGTCCATCCGGATCTATATGAGTAAATTTAACGTCAATTTATCACATTTCACATTCATGTGGACTCAATTTACATCCTAGGTAAAATAACCATTTTCCCCCTAACTTTTCCATAAATTCCAATTTCGTCCCTAGGCTCGGAAAATGAAATTTATGCAATTTTACTCCCTACTCCAAGCCTAACTAAAATTTCAAGATAGAATTTACAGCACATATATTCTATAAATTTTAGAATTTTTCATCAATTTTCACCACTTTGTGTTTTAGTCCCCAAATCATTTTTTCATCAAAAATCACTTTGTAAAAGTTGTTTATCTATCAACAACCTTTCATTTTCTATCATAAATTTCAAATTTTCAGCATATACATTCATGACCCATTTTTCATACTTTGATAACTTCTCAAATTGATCCCCCAAATAGATAGATAAAGCTATCCCAGTTTCAAAAAAATCAAAATTACTAAAAACAAGACAAGAAAACTTACCCAATTTGGCAAAGAAAGTTTCTTCTCTCTCTCCTAGGATTTCCATGTATTATTTTGGGGAAGAAGATGATAAAAATTATTTTTATTTCTATTTAATTAATTTATCATCTTTAATAATTTTGGTTTCTAATTTAGTCCCTAGCCTTTTCTAATTTTCCATGGATGAATCATCCAAAAATATCTTCTAACTTTTTATTAATGGTCTAATTAACATATAAGTACCTTAAGTTTTGAATTCCATAGCTATTTGATCCTTCTACCAACTAGAATTCAACTTTTACATTTTATGCGATTGGGTCCTTCACGTAATTAAACACTTAAATCGATAAAATTTTTGTATCAAAATTTTCACATGACATGTCTATCATAATATGGACCATATAATAAAATATTTCACCCAAATTGTCAATCCCCGGCAACAGCGCAAAAAACTTCTCGCGTGTGCATGTGTAATGCGAATGTGCAAGTATACACGTCGAATCAAGTAATAAAGTGATGAGTGAGTATTGTCTCCACAGGGATCGAAATTGACTAAAATAATTGGTTATGCTATTACTATGAAATTGACTAATTAAACTGTGCAAAAGAAATGGGTGATTAATTGAAAAAGAGATGTAATGAAGGATTAATAAAATCAATTATGACTAAAAATATGCTATGGTAATTAAAATGCTGTGGCAATTCTCAAATAATAAGTGGGAAAGGATTTTTACTATTGAATGATAAAGGTTGAAATTACTCGAGCTTCTTTTTATAACATAATAATTCCATGGCAAAATATTAACCATTCTACTGCTCAGGGAATCACTACTGTAATCTGCTTTTTTCGAAAGCCAGACTTTGAGCTATTATTCAGAGTTTTTGTATGTCTACAGAACTCAAGAATTCCCTGTATAGATTGCAACTTTTATGTCTAGAGTGCTACAAATATTATTTCGAATACTTGCCTATATCAATAGATTATAATCCAATCTAATTAATCTTTACAGAATTAAATTAGATCTAATAACATGCCACATAGTCATCTATATCTAAAGCTTGCATGCATGCATTAAAAATAATCACAAATCAAATGAAATAGTATCCAACTCAAAATCAAACCATGGGTATTAATGATAATAAAAATTCACCCAAAATAATTCTAACCCGAAGGAAATTAGCTCATGGGTTGAACATTCGAATCCATAAAAAAACATTCAACATTATTGTTTAAATTCACTAATCACAAGTTCAAATAAAAAAAAAAAGGAAAAACTGTATGAAGCTTTCGCTACTCCAGCTTTCACTCTAATAATGAGATTTGATACAAAACCCAGGGTAGATTTATTTCCCTTTCCTTATGTTTGTAATTCTTCTCCTCTGTAACCTGCTACCCTTTCCTCTCTTTCTCTAAAATTTCACGAGAATCTAATGCAGAGAGATAAAAACCTTTTGTCTCCCTTTTTTTCTCTCTCTTTGATCCCACTTTTCTCTTTTCTCTTTCATTCTTTATAGGGTAGGTTCCCCCCTCTTAGCATACACCTTTTGCTTCCTCTTTTTTAGGGTGGTTTATATGATACAAGTATAGCTGGCTAAGAGTGACTGAGTGTTGCGTCATCTTCCTGGAATTGCCATGGCATTCATATTGGTAATCTAACCAACATTTTGTCATGGAAATTTTTTACTTCCTTCATTTTCCTACTCTTTTTCTCTTCTCTTCTTTATCCTACACCTGCTGCCAACCACAAACAACACCTTTCTTCCCCAATAATAGAAGTAACAAATAATAACATGTATAGCATAATCTAAGCTTTGTTATGTAATGTTCTAAAAATATCTAAAAATGCAAACATATTTACTTAATTACAAACAATTAATTCAATCTAGAGGCTTGAAATATAACTCTTTACAAGAGTTATCAACTTTCAAAACAAATTGTGTGTTCTATAGAATTCTGAAGTTAAATGAGAATTTTTGAAGGAAGCTCATTGCAACATTTATTCAATTTACCCAGGTAGTAATAAAATGTACTATGACTTGAAACAATTCTACTTGTGGTCAAGTATGAAACGTGAGATCTTGGAATTTTTATCAAAATGTTTGATTTTTTAGCAAGTTAAAGCCGAGCATCAGGTACCTTCGGTCTTCCTATAACCTATTCTGATTCTGGAATGGAAGTGGGTATAAGTTACCATGGACTTTATGATAGAGTTATCATTATCACTGAGAAAGAAAGATGTAATTTGGGTTGTTGTTGACCATTTGACTAAAATTGCACATTTCATTCTCGTGCGCACTGATTTTTCAATTGAGAAATTAGTAGAATTATATGTTTTTGAAATCGTCAAATTACACAATTTGCATTGTCAATTATTTCTAATTGCGATCCATGATTCACCTCTCGATTCTAGGGTAAACTACATGAAGCTTTGGATACTGAATTGACTTTCAGTACAACATTTCATCCACTGACAAACGACCAGTCTAAGAGAGTGATTCAGATACTTGAAGATATGCTTCGTTGTTGCATTTTTGAAGTCAAATGTAACTGGGAAAATTTTCTTCCATTGGTTGAATCTGCTTATAACAGCAGTTACTAGTAGAGTATTAAAATTGCCCCGTACGAAGCTTTGTATGGTTGAAAATACAGAACTCTATTATGCCGAACTGAGTTGAGTGAGAAAAAGCTTTTGGGTACTGACTTGATTCGCGAAACCGAAGAAAAAGTAAAGATGATATGGGATTGTTTGAAAGCTGCTTCTGATAGTGAAAATTTATATGTCGATTTAAAAAGAAAAGACATCGAGTTTCAGGTTGGCGATTAAGTGTTTTTTAAAGTGTCGCCTTGGAAGAAGGTTCTCTGTTTTGGTCAAAAGGGAAAACTTAGTCCACGATTCATTGGTTCGTTGAAGTTATCGAGAAAATTAAGCTGGTAGCTTATCATTTAGCTTTACCATCAGAACTTAAGAAAATTCACAATGTTCGTGTCCATGTTAAGACAGTACAGATTTGATCCCTCACATGTGACTTTGTCGGTTGATGTGGAGTGAAAGCCTGATATGCCATTTAGTGAGGAATCGATAAAATTCTGGCTCAAAAGAGCAGAGAGTTGAGAAATAAACTTATAACTTTAGTTAAGGTTCTTTGGCAACGCCACGGGGTTGAGTAAGCTACCCAGGAACAGGAAGAAGCTATGAAATTGCAATATCGGAACCTTTTCTCTGATAAGATTTTCGATGATGAAATTTCCTTTACGGGGGAGAGTTGTAACAACCCATTTTCAGTAGTGCCAAAAATAGTGATTTTGAGACCAAAATTTTGACTAGCGAGTCAGTAAATATTTATTTAATATTTTCAAGTCTATTATAGTGTCGTATTAAATTTTGGTTAAAAAATTTTAACGTTTAGATAGTTAATTAAGTAGAAAGGACTAAACCATAAAAGATAAAAAAAGTTTAATCACTATTTGTTTAAATGTGTTAATTTGGTAAAGAAACATTATTAGGTGGCTTTAAATGGTAATTAGACCATATAGATTTTTCATGGACAGTTATGAACAAGTGTTTAATAAAATTGTAAGTTTAATGAAAGGTTAAATTAGTAATTAATAAAATTATTTAAAATTAACAAAACAAAAATAACATCATCATCTTCATTAGACAACCATCGAAATTTTAGAACAAAACTCCATGGGACAAGCTTGAAGTTTGGCTATAAAATCTACCTTGCATGCGTCTGAAATTTTAGTTCGTTTATAGTAATTTTGATGTTTTTTAAATCGTTGTAGCTTAATTTATCTAGACTGGGGACTATTTTTCAATACTGTTAAGTTTTGAAATTTGGCCATTGATGTTTTTAAAGCTTTCTAGTTGTTAATGGTTTAGTTTGGAGATTAATGATGATTTTAAACTATTTTGTAATATAATTTTGGTCGGTTTTGAATTTAAGGACTTAATTGTTATAATTCCAAAATTTGCATGGTTTAATTAAAAATATTCAGTTTTTTAAGGGCTATAGAGGGACCATTAAGAATTTGGCACTAGTCTTTTTGGGTCAATTGTGAAAATTTTGCACATTTTGATTTAGAGACTAAATTTTAAAAAGGGTGAAATCTCATGGTAAAATTGTAAAATTTAACAGAGGATTTATATACATAAATTGAAGTGTTCAAGCTAATTTTTTAAAATGGTTAATTGAGTTAAATTTTATTATATATATCAATAAACAAATCAACTGGACAATAATCGTAGAAAAGGGAAGTTAGCGAAGTAAACATCGGTGTTGCGTTCATAGCCATTTTTGAGTAGGTAAGTTTGTAAGTTAAATTAAACTAATTGATTATTGTTGTTGAGATTTAATATCTAGTTATGTGTGTAGTGATTTAGTTCATTTGCTAAATATATGTTATGTGGTGAAGTGGATTAAATTATAATATTAGCTAAATTAAAAGTCATAATTAAAAATGGGAAATTACATGAATAAGTACTTAAGATGCAATAATGTATAAATAATTATATGATTTGGATATGAAACATGTCTCATTTGAAGCTTGTGAGTGCTTAGGATACAAATGACATGTCATTAGGGTTATTATAGTTTCAAGTGCTAGTATTGGATGTCCTACTGATGAATGAGGTCCTGCATTTGTTGCAAAGTCTCCATAGCTCGTGTGAGCAACATCGTGTAGCTTAACATCCCGACCTATAGCTCGTGTGAGCAAGCCCATTTCATAATTCGTGTGAGCATACTCCCACGTATCCAATGTTATTTCACTATGGTTCATTAGGTATAAAAGAATATATGAATGAGTTATACGAATTGTTTTTATGGAAATAGATTTAGAGAATGGGTTCTTGAAGTGAAAATGTGAAATGTTGAAAGAATATGAGATGATTAATTTATGTATCAAATATGTTTATTTGTTTATGTACTATGGTACGTTAATGCTACATGTTTCATATATGAACTCACTAACCTTGTGAGATTTGTGATGTGAATAGAGGATAAATGAAATCATGGTATTGTGTATGAAATTATTATGAAATGTTTAAATTGCATTAAATACGGTAAGTTAAAGTTTAAGTTAAATACAAACTTACTAAGCAAAGATTTGCTTGCAATCGTTGTGTTTGATTTCTTGTAGATCATCGGAAATTATTGCCGGTTGGAAGTTCAATTCATTGCTCACGCCGGGCCACCTGGCTCGAAGGCCCGACCAAAAAGTGGGAGGGTTTGGGCAAAAATATAGGCCCGAAAAATGGGCTTGGGCAAAAAAAGGCCCTTTTAAAAAATGGGCCGGGCCTCAGGTAAGGCATTTTTGGCCTAAGCCCGACCCAGCCCACTAGAATTCACAAAAGGATAAAAAAATATACTTTTTTTTGTTTTAATGTTATTTTCTTGTTGTTTTCTCCCTATTTTGCTACTATTTCACTATTATGTTACTACTATTTTGTTGTTATTGTTTGGATATTGTATAATACTTATTTTATTGTTAATTTGTTATTACTTTAGAGCCTTTTGCTTGTTAAGTTGCATCTATCTTAGTGTTATTTAAGTTTACATATTTTTAAAATTTATTTTCAATTTGTTGGGAAATATTTATTTTAATGTTTTAGTAATTTTATGTATTATATATGTTTAAAATTATATAAAATTAATATAAAAATATTAATATGGGCGGGCCAGGCTCGAGTTTTAGCATATTTATCCGGACCGAGTTTGGTCAAAATTTTAGATTCATTTTTTTGGGTCGGGTCAGGCCTAGCAAATGAGCCAAAATTTTTTTTTTGGCCTGGCCCGACTCATGAGCACATCTAGCTCACACTATCTAATCAATGTCTTGGTGAAGTTTTAGTCATTTGCTTTTTGGTTATAAGTGGCATGTACTAGGAGTTTTCAATTTTAACAGATATAACTATGTTATGTTATGCTTTGGTTATGTTAATGTTGTTAAGGTGTTATTTAAATGGTACTTTTGGTTTAAGTATGTTCATGGATATAAAAGTGGTTTAAATCATGTTGTGTGAGATTGATTGTGGTAAGGTGCTATGTGATAAGGTGCTATGGTAAGAATGATAGGTACATGTTTATTTTTTATGAATGTGAAATGGTTTGAATGTTTGAATTGTGGTGTTAATGAGGGCATATTGATAAGGCACTTAGGTTGTATGATTTAGTATGTTTTAGGCATGTTTGAATGTGTTTTGAATGTGTGAAAATGGTTGGAAATGGTTTGGCTTGGTACCTAAGAAATGGTTGATGAATTGGCTTATTTTAGAAGTTATTTTAGGAGTAGACAGCCTAGGGCACGAGCTATCACACAGCCATGTGCCACACACGGTAACCCCACACGGCCATGTGGCCTATTTGATTTTTGGTGTAGGATTGCCCACACGGCCTCAGGGAGTTACACAGCCTGGAGACACGACCGTGTGACCCTAAGTTACACGGACTAAGGTTGTTACATAGTTTTGCCACATGACCATGTGTTTGAGACACACAGTTTGGGCTCTGTTACACAGCCGTGTGATCCCTATTTTTGGAATAGTTAATTTGCAAATCAAATTATTCAGTTCGATGTACTATCACTCTAGCCAGTCACATTTATGTTTATTATCTTATGTGAGTCATCCGCTCAGATGCTCAAGAAAAAGCATCTCGCCAATTGGACTTGATAGATGACATATTAGTCTTTCAATCATTTTGCTCATTTCCGATTAGACTAAGGACATGTTTAGGTTCATCTATTAAGTTGTCTTTCTGTTTATGATCCAAACATGTAATATCACTTAGTATTAGTTAAATGCCAGTTAACCATTGAGCTAATATATGCTTTCATTTTGCTTTGCGTGTGAAAACCATTGAGGACAATATACAAAGGGCATTAATTTATTTAATGGATTCTTATTAAATCAATTTGTTTGAAAATACAATTGTACATAGACGAAAATACTAAACTTAAGGCACCAAATCTAACACGAGCTACATTCCAAATCAAATTATAGCATCACATACTTATTATCAACTCATATTCTTATGATCAAGGACAACATTTTTAACTCTAAGTACCAAAGTGACAACTTAATATAATGACCAACTTAAAGGTTAGGTACATTCCACTTGCAACTTACATAACAAAACTATACAAACTTGCCAAGTCAAGGGTTGAATCTGCATGAGGTTGACCACTTTGAAACTCCAAGATCTACGATGCCTGCACACGAAAACAAACAAATCATACACTGAGCAATAGGACTTAGTGGTGCTAACATAATTTGAACCAATAATCAAATAGAAATTAGATTTCGAATACAATCAAATTGTAATCTTAATATCAACTAAATCAAATTTTGCATTTCATATCTCATGTGTTAATCCTCATACCATATTTCATTTAGCATATTATACATGAACATATAATATCTTCTATCATCGTATCACATTTACATATGTATCATAGTAAGTCACAAACTTTATTTCATTTTCTCAATTCTAACTCAAATCCACTTATTCATTTTGTAACCATATCAACCCTTAGATCTTGTTTTAACCGGATCACATGATCTTTCACACCATCATTTGATACTTTAACATTGATAATCAAGATACGCCATTCAATATTAACATTTCATATCCAATATCATATAGCATGGTATATGTTTCATGATCCCTATTAATCGAGCACAGACTCAAGACAGATACATAAATCATCCAATCATCACACTAATATAACTGGCACCCAGTGCATCATCGGTATGTTTGAAGTATAAAATGCACTTTGTGCCTCATCAATATAAGCTGAAGTAATTTTTGCTTCGTACCTCATCTGTCACATCCCAAAAATTGGGATAGTAGAATCGAGTTTGTGAATCGAGAGTGGTCACGCCCCGAGTTTTAAGGTTATCTAAGTGCATTTGGTAATAAGTGAGTTATTGGCCTAATGGTTAAGAGTTCGTGAGTTCATCCTTGAAAACTAAGTTTGAATTACTTCCCTCACTTTATTTTTATTTTTGTGCAATTTTGCTTCAAAACCTAGATTTGTCATGCCCCATTTAAATTTAGTTATCATTAATTCATAAGCAAGATTATATGCTAACCTAATGGTTAAGCACAAACATAGTTTCCCTTAATACCCATGTTCAAGTCCCCTCTCCTACTTTTATTTTTAATTTCGACACAAGCATTTTGGTCAACACCCCCTTTTGTCAGAGATTCTTTCCTCCCTTATCTTTCTCATCCTTCCTTTCTTATCCCCCCTTTCACTCCCCTTGTCCCCCTCATTCGTTTTCTTATACTTGTTTTACTATTTGTCATATTTTTCTTCCTCTTGCCTTGTTAGCTGTCCCTAGAACCTAAAGCAAATAATTATTTTGTTTTCCTCTTCATTTTTTTTCTCCCCTAACGTCTTTTTCTCTCCTTCTCTACTTCCACCATCTTTCGTATTTTTGCCACCACGTCACCAGCTGCGGCCACCATTGCAACACCAAATCACCATCCCTTCCTTCCCATCCTATCCTTTTTGCCACTGCACCGCTGCTGTTGCCGTCGCCACTACCCAATTTTCTTCCTTTATTCTCCTATTTCCTTTTCTTTGGTCAACTTTTATCACTCTTTTTCCTATTTCAATTCTATTTTATTTTTATTCTTATTCTATTAGATTTATCTTAATATAATCACATTTATTTTGTTTGATTTTCTCCTTAGTTGTCCCTCCTTCATTCTCTCAAAATTATCTGATTTAATCTTAAGTCTTTCGATATTGTAACAGCCAAATTTTTCAGTGGTGTCGAAAATAGTGATTCGAGATCACTAAATACGATGAGTGAGTTTAGAAATTTTAATAAATAATAATTATGGGCCAAGCACGAATTTAAAAGAATTTTTGAATTAGTGAATTTTGCGATTTTAAAAGAATTAATCAGGTAAATTGGGTTGAAAACGAGGTATTGAGACCTCAAATTTATAAACCGAGCCATAAATATTTTTATAAATATTTATGGAGTGTTATTGAGATAGTATTAAAGTTTCGTTAGAAAATTTTAACGTTTGGTTAGTCAATGAATTGAAAAGGACTGAATTGAAAATAGTGTTAAATTTGGTAAAGTGATTAAATAGTCTAAGTGACTAATAAGGAGGGATTTAAAAGGCAATTAGACCCAAATTGTATGGGCTGGACGGTTTGGGCAAGAAAATCAGCAAAAAGACAAAGAGAAACAAGGGCAAAATTGAAAATTTTGCAAATTAAACATATAAAACAAGAAAAAATTGAAAAATCTAGAGATATCATCATTTTTCTTCAGCAAAAACATCGTGGGAGGTTTCAAAGTTGCTGGTTTTTCATACTTTGACATATGTGAGTTCAATTCTTGTCCTTTTCTTTGAGATTTTTATGTTTTTGTGACTTTTACAATTAGGTCCAAGTGTTTAATTCATTAGTTTTTGATTTTATGGACAAAATTGAAAGCTATCATTGATAATTGTTGGCTGTTTATCATAAACTAAAATGGATTTGAAGCTTTAATTTTGTTGTTTGATGATTTTATCAAGTAATTTCAATAGAAATTAATTTTAGGACCTAATTGTGAAAAAAAGTTGTGAATTAAGGTTTAGTGTTGAAATTCTGATTTTCAAAGGTTGTGTAATAGTTTAGAATGATGCAATAAAGTGTTAATTGAGAAAAATTAGTTTAATTGATGGGCTAATTGAGTAAGGACTGAATTGTATGACCTGTGAAATTTAGAGGAAAAATGGTAATAAACATCTTGAACTAAAACAGTTTTAGACAGCAGCAGTAGGTTAACTTTGAAAAATCACCATAAATTGTAGAAATCGAATTAGAGGATGAAAAAAATATGGAATTAAAGCTTATTGAGTTTAGTTTCTCATGGAAGAAACGTATAAGCAATTGAATTGTAAATTATGAGATATAATGAATTTTGTGAGACAAGATTAGAATGAATTCGGGTTTCACTTTTATGACTTTGGAAAATCACAAACAATTGGAGAAAAATAATTAGAAGCTCAAATTTATATTTTTAGAATCCTTAATGAGTTTATTTTCAAGAGAAATTAACAGGAACATTATCCGAGTTCTGTACTGTGAGATAATTAATTTTTAGTGAAGAGAGGTCAGAACCATCGGATAGTAAAACAAGGGAAACTTTAATGAATAAACTGTACTAATTGGCTAAACCAAACACTCTGAAAATTTTATGGTGGAAGGATATTGAGTCTATTTCTAGGGAAAATTTACAGATCTTAATTTGGAGCTCTATAGATCGAATTATAAATAATTGAGTGACTATGACTCGTGTGGACAGCTTGATGTGAGCATTTATAAGTAAAATATGAAATCGTACTTACAAGAATGTTATATACATTACGGATGTGGATGGAAAGGAGGAGGAGGAAAAATATATGAATATTCTGTTAGTATGGATTTACTTTAAAAATGGCTAATTTGCATGTTTTAGGTTCAAGGACTAAATTGAATAAGAGTAAAACTTTAGGGGTAATTTTGTAAAAATGTCAAAATTGACCAAATTGAAGAAAACAAATTGTTTTAGTGATTAAATTAATAAATTGGATGAAATTATTAATTTAGATCAAGATTGGATTGGAAGTTCAAGTTAAGGAAAAACACAGGACTGAGTACGTTCGTGACGTGGCCAGTGATGAATTGACGGATGAATTGACGGATAAGACCATGGTTAACCCGTGGCAAAGTTATGATACGTAGGTATGGCATTGACCATACTGAGCTATGATAAGTAGGTATGGCATCGTCCATACTGAGCTATGATACGTAGGTATGGCATCGTCCATACTGAGTTATGACATGTAGGTATGGCATTGTCCATACTGAGTTATGAAACGTAGTTATGGTATTTTCCATATTGAGTTATGAAACGTAGGTATGGTATTTTCCATACCAAGTATGAAATGTAGGTATGGTATTTCAATGAGGAAAACCATACTGAGTTGTGAATCGTGGCACTCAAAGAAACGATGGACTCAAATTGTAAGACGTTCTCTAATTTGACAAAGATTGATAAGTGACATATGAAATTAGTATTGTTAGACTTATGGTTATTATTGATATTGATCTGAAATAAGTGTACCCATTGATATTTAAATGATTCAAGGGGTAAAGTTCTGATATGAGATAATATGAGTTTGAAATGAATTATTACCGGTATATACCTGAAATATATGAAAATGATGGTACGTGAAATATTGATATAATGAAATGAATGATAAATGATTATAAAGAAATAGCAAAAGAATGATATGTATCATGATATGTAAAAACGTGATTATCTTTAATATGTTGTTACAAGGGAAATTATGTATGTTGAGACGACCAATAAACTCAAGTGTGATATGATGAGAAAATAAGTTTATCTATGTTGAATTTATATGAATATGTTCAAGTATGCTAACAAGTGTTACTGTTGATGCTTAGACAAGTGCCAAGCTATTGGTTAAATGGTAATATGTTTATTTTTGTATGATGTGTTGAAAGCGTAAGTGCTCAAATGAAAATATAGTTGTGCTCGTGAGAGAGTGGCAAGTTTTAAGTTATGCAATATCTTATGAAATGACTTATCATGTGGTTAATTGAAAAGAATTATGTTCAAATGCACTAGCTTGTGGGTATGATGGCATAGTATGCTTATGACCGGTGCGTTGTACATAAAGAATGAGTGTGGAAAGTAAAGAAATACATATGAAAATAAAGAAACTTGGAAAGGTTAAAATTATTTACGATCTTATTAAGCTAGAGATGATATGTATAAATAATGTTGTGGATTTATTTACTTTGTGAATTGATGAATATAACTTCGTGAATATTGTGTGAACCACACGACCTGGCCACACAGCCTGTGACCCCTGTAATGTTGAAAAATTTTAAATATTTTTGAAAAATTTTCTGAGTTCTCGGTTAAGTCCCGATATATATATTCTGGGCCTCGATGGCTCACATAAGGGACACTATAATTAAATTTGATTGATTTCAGGTATAAATGTTATGTGAAGCGAAATTTCTGTTAAATAATCTGTAAATTTTGGTAATACTCCGAATCCCTATTCCGGCGACGGATACGGGTTAAGGGTGTTACATTTAGTGGTATCAGAGCTATGGTTTAGTCGATTCTCGGACTAACCTAGCGTATGTGAGTCTAGCTATACATGCCATATTACTACTCGTGATAGTGTGATATCTTCTGGCTCTGACGAAATTGTTTTGTTAAGACAGAGATGACTTCCAACCGAGCTATTTTCAATAATACTAAAAATGATATTGAGTTGATTGAAATGTATTTATGATGAGACGAAACTCAGAAAGGTATGAATAAAAATTTATGATATGTATGTGATAATGTACAAAATGAGATAACCATAAGTTGAAATATGGAAAAGTGAAATAAAATGAAAGCTTATATTACAATAAGTCTATCCGTGTTTGTTTGGCATGGCTATGATGTTATGTGCCCAGCATGTTTGATTAAGTAAACTTATTCAAAATTGAAGAAATGTGTGTTTACGTATACTTGTTTGAATAAGTATGATCAATAACTGCATATGACTAAATTTGATGAATTGTTATAAAGATTTCATGAATGCTATGGTATGTTATTGTATATGAATATTATTAAACTTAGATGATTGTGAAAGTATGAATATTGGAATAAAGGTTCTAATTTAGTGGAACATCAGATTGAGTACTTTCGTTCAGTGGCCAATATGCATTGATAGAAAAGACCATGGTTGAACCATGGCAATAAGTGTTATGTGATTTCTGTATAAGACCATAGCTGGGCTATGGCATCGGTGTGATATGTGCTTCCGTTTAAGACCATAGCTAGGCTATGGCTTCGGTATGTGATATGTGGTTATGTGTAAGACCATAGTTACACTATGGCATCATGAAAACGAAGTACTCAATTCCGTAATAGTTCCCTAATTTGATTAAGAAAGCTAAGTGATAAATGGATCTAAGAGATTGAAATTAATCAATTGTTGATATTGAACTAAAATAAATGAATTCACCATTTGAAATTGTAGATGGCAGAAAGTATTGGTAAACTATATAAGTATATAAATTTGCTTGAAGTGAATTATGTGAAAACGATGATGTTATGTTAATGATGAATGTCAAGTCATATGTGTGTAGTTATGATAGTTAAGTTAAAGGCTTTACGACCTCACCCCCTTACCAGAGTTGTAATTATGACAAAATTTCATGAGAATTATGTTAATAAATTCACATGTGTAGAATTGGAGAGTATAGTGGTGAAGTGATTAGTAAGGCATACAGAGACGAGAATAATTTGAAAAGTAAATACAGTTCTAGAAAAAGGTATTAGAATGTTTTAAAGATCATTCGAGATATGCAATATCATGGTTAGAGAAGAAGCTAATTTCGGTAAATTGACTTATTCAAATATGATGTCTAAAGAGTGTACTTACCGGAAAATTCTTTTGAATTGATTTTTGTTAATGAATGAAATATTATGGGATTAGGGATGATAGAATTAGTCACAGGAATATGTGGCTGTTCATTTTCTGATGAAATTCTTATTGTATGAGAATGCTAGTTAACTAAAATGTTTGATGAGAGCATCGTGGGTCTAATTAAATTATGATTGGGACTTCTTCATTTTTCTTTGTTATACTATTCTGTTACGTTTGAGATAAAACTAAATGGTGAGATTCATGTGAAGCTATTATACTGTTTTTACGGGTTGTTACTCTGCATTATATATGTATTGGAAAATCTTGATTATTTTGTGAATGTTGACTACATGATTGGCTTTATTTGATGATGATTTGATTTCAACCAAGTTGAATGCTAAAGTGGGGTTTTCTTTGTGAAATTGAGAAGCTTAGAAATGTGATAATCGGTGGTAATCTAAATGAGTTTGGTGCGAATTTACTTCTGATGTTGAATTTCAAGTCGAATATGATTTTTGTTATTATTGTTATCTCGAGATAGAATGTATGTACAGAATTTTTATTGAACAAATCAATTGAGTATAAGTAATTATGAGAAAATAAGTGAGATCTTGACGACATGCTCCGACACTGTGTGCTACAGTCTAAAGGTTATTGGGAAGAGATGTTCGAGATTAATTCGGTTGTGATTCTGAGAAACTCTGTGGAAGTTTTTCATGAGAGTTGAAAGCAACTTCTTCTGGTAAGATTTTCGGGACGAAAATCCCTAAAGGGGGGGAGAGTTGTAACAGCCAAATTTTTCAGTGGTGTCGAAAACAGTGATTCGAGATCACTAAATCCGACGAGTGAGTTTAGAAATTTTAATAAATAATAATTATGGGCCAAGCGCGAATTTAAAAGAATTTTTGAATTAGTGAATTTTGCAATTTTAAAAGAATTAATCAGGTAAATTGGGTTGAAAACGAGGTATTGAGACCTCAGATTTATAAACCGAGCCATAAATATTTTTATAAATATTTATGGAGTGTTATTGAGTTAGTATTAAAGTTTTGTTAGAAAATTTTAACGTTTGGTTAGTCAATTAATTGAAAAGGACTGAATTGAAAATAGTGCAAAATTTGGTAAAGTGATTAAATTGTTTAAGTGACTAATAAGGAGGGATTTAAAAGGCAATTAAACCCAAATTGTACGGGCTGGACAGTTTGGGCAAGAAAATCAGCAAAAAGACAAAGAGAAACAAGGGCAAAATTGGAAATTTTGCAAATTAAGCATATAAAACAAGACAAAATTAAAAAATCTAGAGATATCATCATTTTTCTTCAGCAAAAACATCATGGGAGGTCTGAAAGTTGCTGGTTTTTCATACTTTGACATATGTGAGTTCAATTCTTGCCCTTTTCTTTGAGATTTTTATGTTTTTGTGACTTTTACAATTACGTCCAAGTGTTTAATTCATTAGTTTTTTATTTTATGGACAAAATTGAAAGCTACCATTGATAAGTGTTGGTTGTTTATCATAAACTAAAATGGATTTGAAGCTTTGATTTTGTTGTTTGATGATTTTATCAAGTAATTTCAATAGAAATTGATTTTAGGACCTGATTGTGAAAAAAAGTTGTGAATTAAGGTTTAGTGTTGAAATTATGATTTTCAAAGGTTGTGTAATAGTTTAGAATGATGTAATAAAATGTTAATTGAGAAAAATTAGCTTAATTGATGGGCTAATTGAGCAAGGACTGAATTGTATGACCTGTGAAATTTAGAGGAAAAATGGTAATAAACATCTTGAACTAAAACAGTTTTAGACAACAGCAGTAGGTTAACTTTGAAAAATCACCATAAATTTTAGAAATCGAATTAGAGGATGAAAAAAATATGGAATTAAAGCTTATTGAGTCTAGTTTCTCTTAGAAGAAACGTGTAAGAAATTAAATTGTAAATTATGAGATATAATTAATTTTGTGAGACAAGGTCAGAATGAATTCGGGTTCCCTTGTTATGACTTTGGAAAATCACCAAAAATTGGAGAAAAATAATTAGAGGCTCAAATTTATATTTTTAGAATCCTTAATGAGTCTATTTTCAAGAGAAATAAATGGGAATATTATCTGAGTTCTGTGCTGTGAGATAATTAATTTTTAGTGAAGAGAGGTCAGAACTGTCGGATAGTAAAACAAGGGAAAATTTAATGAATAAACTGTACTAATTGGCCAAACTAAAATTTCTGAAAATTTTATGGTGGAAAGATATGTGAGTCTAGTTCTAGGGAAAATTTACGGATCTTAATTTGGAGCTCTGTAGCTCGAATTATAAATAATTGAGTGATTATGACTAGTGTGGACAGCTTGATGTGAGCATTTATAAGTAAAATATGAAATCGTACTTACAAGAATGTTATATACATTAAGGATGTGGATGAAGAGGAAGAGGAGGAAAAATATATGAATATTATGTTAGTATGGATTTACTTTAAAAATGGCTAATTTGCATGTTTTAGGTTCAAGGACTAAATTGAATAAGAGTAAAACTTTAGGGGTAATTTTGTAAAAATGTCAAAATTGACCAAATTGAAGAAAAGAAATTGTTTTAGTGATTAAATTAATAAATTGGATGAAATTATTAATTTAGATCAAGATCGGATTGGAAGTTCAAGTTAAGAAAAAACACAGGACTGAGTACGTTCATGACGTGGCCAGTGATGAATTGACGGATAAGACCATGGTTAACCCGTGGCAAAGTTATGATACGTAGGTATGGTATCAACCATACCGAGCTTGATAAGTAGGTATGGCATTGACCATACTGAGCTATGATACGTAGGTATGGCATCGTCCATACTGAGCTATGATACGTAGGTATGGCATCGTCCATACTGAGTTATGACATGTAGGTATGGCATCGTCCATATTGAGTTATGAAACGTAGTTATGGTATTTTCCATATTGAGTTATGAAACGTAGGTATGGTATTTTCCATACCAAGTATGAAATGTAGGTATGGTATTTCAATGAGGAAAACCATACTGAGTTGTGAATCGTGGCACTCAGCAAACGACAGACTCAAATTCGTAAGACGTTCTCTAATTTGACAAAGATTGATAAGTGACATATGAAATTAGTATTGTTAGACTTATGGTTATTATTGATATTGATCTGAAATAAGTGTACCCATTGATATTTAAATGATTCAAGGGGTAAAGTTCTGATATGAGATAATATGAGTTTGAAATGAATTATTACCGGTATATACCTGAAATATATGGAAATGATGGTACGTGAAATATTGATATAATAAAATGAATGATAAATGATTATAAAGAAACAGCAAAAGAATGATATGTCTCATGATATGTAAAAACGTGATTATCTTTAATATGTTGTTACAAGGGAAATTATGTATGTTGAGACGACCAATAAACTCAAGTGTGATATGATGAGAAAATAAGTTTATCTATGTTGAATTTATATGACTTGTTCAAGTATGCTAACAAGTGTTGCTGTTGATGCTTAGACAAGTGCCAAGCTATTGGTTAAATGGTAATATGTTTATTTTTGTATGATGTGTTGAAAAGGTAAGTGCTCAAATGAAAATATACTTGTGCTTGTGAGAGAGTGGCAAGTTTTAATTTATGCAATATCTTATGAAAGGACTTATCATGTGATTAATTGAAAAGAGTTATGTTCAAATGCACTAGCTTGTGGGTATGATGGCATGGTATGCTTATGACCGGTGCATTATACATAAAGAATGAGTTGGAAAGTAAAGAAATACATATGAAAATAAAGAAACTCGGAAAGGTTAAAATTATTTAAGATCTTATTAAGCTAGAGATGATATGTATAAATAATGCTGTGGATTTATTTACCTTGTGAATTGATGAATATAACTTCGTGAATATTGTCTGAACCACACGACCTGGCCACACAGCCTGTGACCCCTATAGTGTTGAAAAATTTTAAATATTTTCGAAAAATTTTCTGAGTTCTCGGTTAAGTCCCGATATATATATTTTGGGCCTCGATGGCTCACATAAGGGGCACTATGATTAAATTTGATTGATTTCAGGTATGAATGTTATGTGAAGCGAAATTTCTGTTAAATGATCTGTAAATTTTGGTAATACTTCGAATCCCTATTCCGGCGAGAATACGGGTTAAGGGTGTTACAGATATAGCAGTTTTAAAGTAAGTAAAGATTGGAATAGTCTAATTTCGAAATATTTTTATTTTGGAAGGGTTGAATCTAACATGTTGCATGTTTATATTGTTTTCTTCAAGGGTGACTACGGATAACTTGGATTTATTTTAATACAAGAGAAACCTTTTGGATATCGTTGGAAAGAACAATTGAGTATGTAGTCCTTAATTATTTTCATAAGAGGATTTTATTGGTTATGGCCGAAATTAACACAATAATATTTTGGTGTTGGTACCATTATGTCATGAACAAATCAAGGCGAGATCTGACTAGATTGGTATCATTAAAGTGTGGTAAAGTAGATCTAGTGACACAAGGCCTTATTTCAGGTGTGGGTTTTTACCTACAAAAGTTGTATATGTTTTTCCATAAAAATCATATATCCATGATTAAAAATAATAATAATTATATTAGTTTGATTCAAAATATTGGCTAAATGAATACGATAAGTATTCTAGGTGAAGATAAATTCTTTATTAGGATTGAATTCAAGTAAGTACCTCTAACCTGAAAAATATGTGATGTCATATATGAATGTGTGTTATTATATGACTCGATGATATTTTGCATAATTTGTGATATTAAAACATGTTACTGATTTGCTATTGAGATTAACTACATGATAGATCATGTATATTATTACTGAAATTTTAGTCATATATTAGAAATGTGGTTTATAGTACTGTTAACACTGAAAGCATCATTAAATCGCCCACTTTACTGTTTTACCGAATGCATGATATTCCATGACACTATTTATGTTATTGATCACATGTCTAAATCATGCTTACTGATTCCGCTACCGATTGCATGTTTTAATCATGGTTACTATATTGCTCTATTATCATTAAAAACATGTCATACTACATTGGGGTTGGGACAATTATGTAAAGAGGAAGGACTGGTAGTTTATATGCATTACTGGTGGCTTGTCCAGAAATTGGCGTGTTATTGGCTGGATGAGTTCTAAGGAACTCTTATTATGGTGTGTAGTGGAGTTGGGTAAGACCTTTTTTTGGAAACACTGGCATTAACATGTTCATGCACTGCATAAACTGTATATTTTGTATTGTTTATGATATTCTGAATATTTACTAGCTCGAATGTTATACTTACTGTATACTGGAGGTAAGACTCACACTGAGTTTATTAGCTCACTTCTTAGTTTATTGATTTTACAGATAATCCTCAAGGTTAGAACTTGGACGCGACTATCGGAGGAGCTTATTGGATTATGTTAATTTTAAGTACTTTAAAATTTATTTTAATGATTATTTTGGAACTGTAATATTTTTCTTTATGAACTGTGGCATGAGACTTTATTTGAGGATTTTTATTTTATTTTTGCATGACTTGAAGTTTTAAATTGCTTATTCAATATTTTAATGATTATGAATTAAAATTGGTTTTAGTGAAAATATGATTTTAACACTAATTTTCGTTGCAATATTGAAAATAATTTTTAATAAAATACAACTTATTTTTCTGCAATAATTAATCTTTACAAATGAAATTCTAAGACGTTTGATTTTTTAAAATTAACATGTTTTCTCAAAACAAAGGTAAATAACCAAGTTCACTAGTTTTGTATAAAAAGGCAAATGATTTTATAGTATGATTTAAAATACGAAAATTTTTCTGTGTCATTCTGGTTGCCAATATAGTCTTCAGGATTCGGCCATAACGTTTAGGCCGGGTTTGGGAGGTTATATCATCAAAACATTCGAAGTATAATATGCGCTCCATGCCTCATAGGTATAAACCGAAGTATAATCTGACAAACTAGTCTTATGCCATGCCAACTATACCCAGCTCTGCTCGAGACCGCTAATAGGTTAACCAATATTCTAAACATATATATTAATGATCACATATTAGAGTTTCATATAATAACAATTTATATCATGCTCAATCCAATTCATATAATTTCATATCACCACATCTTTCACAAGTTACCAACCATGTACTACTTACCAAGTTCATGAGACAAGTATGGACATTACCTTAATCAAGCTAACGTGCAACAAGCCATATGAATATATGTATATGTATTGAATTCAAATCATGGAAGCACAAACCTTGATTAGCTATTTGTCTACGACTGTCGCCTTTCTGTTATCTCAGGATATATCATTAGCTACATACAATAATTCAAATATAAAAATGATATTAATTTTCACCCAATCACATGAACATCACATAATCAAGAATAGTTTGCATTTTATTCATTTTAATCCCTATTCGAAATATTCATATTTTTTATATTTAACATCGAATCAAAATTTAATTTAATATTATTTCATTAGGGACCTTGTAATTTTAGTTTATAGCATAATTTCTTAACTTTCAATTTAGTCCCTAATGTCATAAAATTATCTATAAAGCTTAACTTAATTTCTAACTTAATCCTAACATAATCCAAGTTTACTACTTAATAATCTCTTCAAATTCAAGCTTAAATTCATCAATTATACCTTAATGGTAATTTGCTAAACATCTAACAATTGAAGAAATCAATAAATAGGTTAGCTAAAATAAACTTTCATGATTCAAAATTCATAAAAATCTTAAGAAAAAAAACTTAATTACCTTGATTAATCTTTGACCGAATGCCTAAAGAACTTTTGAAGAATTTTTCTTTCTTCTTTAAGCATTCGCTTCCTAGTTTTCTCTTTCCCACTAATATATATTGATTAATTATTTAATCAAACCTAATTAGCCCAAATTTCAACTTTAAGAATGATTAATTTAACGGTTAACCTTTATTAATTATAAGTGGGCGGGTCATCAGCACTTTCGACTATCCATATAGGATAAATGGTTAAATAACCATTAAGTCTTTTGGTTAATTGCCAGTCAAGTCCTCAAGCATTTTCCAATTTAAAATTTAATACTGATTGAATTTTTCTAATTTAGTCCTTAGACTATAATTATCTACTTTCTCGATTTAATTTCTTTACTGAACCACTAATATATTTTCAATTTAAGCATATAAACTCTCCTATACATAATTTTACTAACTTGATTATGGATTTAAATTTCAAAAACACATTTTTTCGACATCTTCTAAAATTATAAGCAACTTTATTTGGGATATAAAAAACAAAATGGGGAAAGAGTATTCATAGCTAATATAAAAAGAATTATAAAGAAAACACCAACCATAGATGCCAACTCTATTTAAGATTTAGATTAATTAGTAAAAAAATCTCTGACACATATGAATATGAACATCAATACAAAACATGAGTTAGAATTAGGTTTACATTAATTAGTCAACTCTTAAATTCATTAATAAAATTAGATTTACGGCATATAGCGAAAACCTATATATATATATATATATATATACTTACTTGACACTAAAGGATGTCAAGAAATGTCTAACATATTTATTACGGTGGAGGGTAAAAAAATAATTGCAACTCAATTAGAAACTGCCAAAAATTTGACAATGACCTGTCTATGGTACTTTAATCCATTATATCTCAAATTCAATTGCAACATACAAAAATTTGCAGCGCATATATCAACCATAAACTCCACATGAAGATAATCTTAAAAAGAAAACATATTTTTAAAATAATTTTTATAGTATTATATTTAGTAAATAATAAATACTATAATACCAATGCCAAATAAATTTCTTTTATTGAAAAGAAAAGAGGAATGATGGGCTGGGCTAAAGCAGGCGAGCGAGGCTTTTAGGCTTAGTGAATGGCGATGGGAGAGCGCGGTCCAATCGGCGGTAAGACCGCGATTACAGTGAAGAAAAGCCCTACTCTCTCTCAAAGTAGAACTGACATCCCATATCTTTACTTCTTGCTTCTCACTTCTCATAAACATACAAAATCTCCACTCTAAATTTATCGATAATTAAAAACCGTTTCAAGCTACCCGGCCTTATCGCCTGAGCCTTCAACTTCGAGAACCATTATTCCCATTCAAACTTCTGATAGATATACAGAAAAAAAGAAAATACAATACAATAAAATAAAATAAAGGTGTTTGGTCTCAGTTCCAGTTTCAGTCTCTTGCTTTATTTGCATTTAGATAAGGTAAATCCAACAAAACCCAGAGTTTCTTTTCATTGGGGTTTGTGTGTGTGTGTGTGTTTGATTGATTTTTGTTTCAGATTTGAAAGTGGGGGAAGAGGCGATTGAGAAAGATGGATAGGTATCAGAGGGTGGAGAAGCCAAAAGCAGAGATTCTCATAAACGAAAATGAAATTAGGATAACAACACAAGGCAGAATGAGGAATTATATTACCTACGCCACCACTCTCCTCCAAGTAACTTCCTGTTTCTACTCTCTCTTTTAATTTTTACTCTATAGTCTCACTTCCTGTTTTGCTTTGTTTTAGCAATTAATGTTACGTATGTGTGCGTTATAATTGTTTGGATGAAATGCTTCCTATAGAATGAGTAGCTATGTGTCTAACAGGCTTTTGTTAGATTTTTTTCTGAAGTTTTTCCTTTTATTCCGAGATTCATATCCTCATAGCCATGTTTAAGTACATAGAATAGATGAGCAGATATATGGGATATCTAACTTTTGAAATTTATGTTGATAAAAAATGTTTCATGGTGTCAATCTTGTGATAATTGGGTTTATGCAAATGCTTCATATTCATGATGGTAAAACCAGTGTAGAGTGGCAATGTTGTGATAAAAATGTATGCCCTCAAGTTCAGTAGGCCTTTTAGGGTATTTATTTAGTTTATGATTTAGATATCAAATAGAATTTGGGCCGCTGTTCTATTCGACTGGTTGTGCTCTTAATGGCTAACAGATCTTTGGTATGGTTATAGCAATCGGTTATGGAAATTATATCACTGACAGAGGAGATTTTCTTGAAATTATTTAATGGAAATTGTATTTTCTAGTAAAATTTGAATAGTATGCTTTCTGTAGTTAATCCAGTTAATGGAAAGATTTAATTGGATGATTGCAATTTGAAGTTTAGAAAAATTTCTCCTTTGAAATTTTCCTAGAGGGAAAAAAACTTGGCATTGAATTACTTAATACAAAACTAAATTGTTTTTTCTCTGGTTTTGCCTCTCTATATGTAGGAGAAAGGTTCCAGTGAGATTGTTCTTAAAGCAATGGGAAGAGCCATTAATAAGACTGTGATGATTGCAGAGCTAATCAAGGTAGCATGAAGATGTCTCTCCTTCTAATTCACTCTTCTCAAATACATGTGAACTAATTCATATCTACATATGCCATTTTTCTTTATTTATATCAAGGTTTCTGTTTGCAGAGAAGAATTGCTGATCTTCATCAGAATACTTCAATTGGATCAACTGATATAACCGACATGTGGGAACCACTAGAAGAAGGCCTCCTTCCGTATGAAACATTGACACTTTTATGCTACTCCTTCGCATTGCCATGTTTTAGAGCATATAAATCATGTTGATTGGTTTTCTGTCTTATTACAGTCTGGAGACTACTTGTCATGTATCGATGATCACTATTACATTATCAAAGAAGGAGCTGGATCTGTCCTCCACAGGGTAAATAACTGAGATCCAAAATTCTATTTACATTTAAACAGTCAGTGTATGCTCCTGCTTATTTTTAATTGTTTAGAAGGTGGTGGTCAGATTTCCGCCTTTGGCTTTAGACCTCCTTGATGTAGGGGTGAGCGTTCGATTGAATTGAATCGAATGAAAAAGTTTCGAGTTAATCGAGCATCCTTATCCAATTTAAAATTTTATCAAATCGAGTCGAGTGAGATGGAATTTGAATTGAATCAAATCGAATATATTTGTTCGAGTTAAATTAAAAAAATGATTTTGGGTCCTTGTAGCCATTGCCACCCATCGTAATCAAATTTGTCCGCGTAATCAAAATTGTTATTAACTTTCATCCTTCATAATTTATTTATTAATTTTTTATATACGAAGGTTAGCTTCTTTGCTTGCTTGGTTACTTCATTTATCTTTTGATTCTTGTCACCATGTATTTTGAAATTAAAAAAATATATTAAATGTAGAAAATGTGATTTTTAATAAAAATTATTTTAAATATATAATGTGAAATTGATACCAAAAGAAAATTTTAATCTGAATATTTTATGGCATCATTATAATATTAATTTTTGGGGTTTGGAGGAAGTAAAAGTTTTGGGGAGAAGGTAAAAAGAAAAAAGTTCTGGGAGTTTGGGAGGAAGTAAAATTTTGGAGGGAAAGTAAAAGTTTTGAGGGAAAAGTAAAAAGAAAAAAGTTTTGGGGTTTGGGAGAAGTTAAATTTTTGGGGAAAAGTAAAAGGGTATGAGTGGGGGTGGGGGAAGGGAAGTAACATGGTTTAATATTTGTTCTATTTGAATTATTCGAACTCAAAAATTTAACTCGATTTAAACTCAAAATTCAAAAAAAAATTTGAGTTGATTCAATTAACTCGATTAATTCCATTTGAATAATTTGAAATTTTAATATATTTTTTTTATTTTTTCGAGTTTAATCGAATTTTGCTCATCCCTACCTTGATTCACTTACGATGACCGCTTGTCCTTTGCTTTTGTTTTATCTGAAGAAATGTTTTTTTTTTTTCAATGTATAGTTCTTATATATATATATAGATATATATTCTTTTTCTGATTTTCTGTATATGATATGACTTGCTGAATACCAATTATTCAATCTCTCATCGAGAAAATCCATGAGTTTTTCCATTCTTTGGTTTGAAACCTAAGCCCTAGGTCATATCTAATTACACTGAAAATACAGATATCAACCTCCTCTTTCGACTGATCAAGTGAAACCCTTAAATGAATTCGAAGAAGATGGAGGTAAGCAACCTTGTTTGCTAAACAAGCTTATATAAAGGGGGATAAAAAGGAGAGAATGTATTTGTAATATCTAATATTTTGATGTCATCTAGCTCTGGAGGCAGCACTAGGGACGCGAGGAAGGGGTCAAGGTGCTCGAGGAAGATCTAGGGGTAGAGGTATTCTTACTATAACATATATAGTTTTCTATTTGAGTATGTCAACTTTTCATTTGCCTTTTACTAATTGCATTTGGAATAATTATCTCAAAGCAACCTTAGTGCATCTAATGACTCCTTTTTTGTGGACGGTGAAATCATGCATCAACTTTACTTTTTTCTTTGGCTATTATTTATTGTTTTTATTTTAGTTTTATTGGTGCACTGATCTACGATATTCTTTGCATCCATAGCTTTCTAGTTTTGCCTCTTCTTATAAAACCTATGCACTTTCTACAGCATTTATATTATTAACAGACACACACAAAAAAAGGGGGTGGGGTGAAGAATGAATAAAGTTGTCTTTTTGAAAGAATTTTATCCTCTTTGAAATTGCAACTGAAGTTCCTTTGATCAATAGCTGCAGAATTGAAGTTGTCATGTTGTGTACTATTATATAACCTGGTGAGTATGCTCATTGCATGCGTTTTACCTCGTTGATGGGTACAGGAATCTATGGTGTAGTAGGGGGATATAATGGTGATGGTTGGGACAGTGGGCGTGGTGTTGGTGGCCGAGCTCGAGGACGTGGAAGAGGTAATTCCTTCCGGGGTCGAGGACGAGGCTATGGTGTTGGAGGGTACTATGACTATGGTGAGTCTGATGCAACGCTTGCCCAAGGACGTGGTAAGTTTGAGATTCGTAACTTTCTCTTGCTTTCTATGGTTCTCTTCAATGTAGAACCATTTATTGGGGTAAACTATCTCCCGTTTTGCCTTAAATCATGTTTTCCAACATTCTTTTCCGGGAGGGGCTGGTTTATTATAAACGTCTTAAAAGGATGGATGCCTAATTTTATTATGATATGAAATGTCATCCTTTTCCATATGTTACATCGGATGACTTAATATTGGATAGTATTGGTGTTTGTTTTGATGTACCTTCCAACATCATTGGGGCTACGTGATTTGCTTTTCATCATGCTTGTATGATTTCAACTTGCAGGTCGTGGTTGTGCCCGGGGAAGAAGGGGGCGTGGGCGTGGGCATGGTCGGTATTCCAGGTCAGACTTGCCAGTCCAAGCAAACGCGGCTTGAGAAGCAGAAAACATTGTAGTCGGTGTGGTATTTGAATGTAAAATGTGGATGCCTGCTCTGCTTGTTTGTTCATGAGTTGATATTTAAGGTAATTTTATGTTTGGCTCCAAAGTAAGTGAAAAAAGGATAGCAGCCTGCCATGGTGGCTTGCAGTTTTGTCATTTCTAATTGTGGTTAGGGAATACTGTGTCAAAGTATTTACGCTTTTACATAGAAAAAGTTGTACAGTTTTATACATCCTTTTTTAAATTTTTTTTAGGAATAATAGAGCAGTACATTCTTATAAAATGTATTTGCATGCTAATTTCCAGAAAATAATAATCAAACTGTAAATAAACTTTTTCGGTGAAAAATTGCGTAATTTAATCCACTTTCCTTTTGAAATCTGGCCATGGACTGGTGAGTAACCAAAATTTAGCGGTGTTGCTGAATTTCATCTTGTGGCTACAGTTTGGTGGATAGTGTGTTTGTTTAGATTCGGTAATATCATGACAAAAAGTAATTAAATATAATATGTAACCTTAGTATGATTATTGATAACATGGATATATGAATATTTAACTTCAAATTTCAGATCATATTTTCATGAGATTCCAATTTTATCCTTTTTATTTTGGTTTTAAGTTATTTGAGTTATTTTTATTTTTTTATTTTTTATCAAATATGTGAGAATAATTTGTTTTTCAATCATATGAAAATTTTAAAATTATTTAATTATATTTATACACAATGCTAGGTACAATGATAAATGATAAAGTATATTGTACGAGTTTAAATTTTAGAGATGTTACTGTTGAAAGCAGCGAACAAGAATAGCTTTTGTTGATTGTTTTTAAGGTTAAATTTTGTGAATTGTAAAACGTGAGGACAAGCTTTATAATTGCTTGATTTATACTTTATCTTTTGTGTTTGCAAATTAAAGAAAAAATCAGTTTATATGTTGCATGAGCTCAAACCGAGGTGTAAATGAGCAATTCTCTTCCTATTAGCATCACGGATAGGGATGATGCTGGTTTAGTTCGATTAGATTTTTAACATTTTTTGAATTGTTCATTATAATTTGTTTTGATTTGGTTCTTGGTTTTTATATTATTTTTTTATTTTTAAAATTTATTTTGATAAAATATGTTTTATTTTACGACTTTTGAGTATTATTTGTTAAAATTTTAAGAATTTTTAATAAATTTTTTAAAGAATAATAATGTTTTAAGAACTTTAAGTTATTTTACTATTTTAAATATAAAGTATTTATTTTTATATCATACAAATTAAGATTAATTATAAATTAAATAAAAAACAGATTGAATCGATTTGAGATAATCACAATTTTAAACTTATATTCTATAAATCATTTAAATACCTTAATTGGGGTCGATTTTCTTACTTGGCCCTAATAATGGATGAATTTAAATAAGAACCAAACAACGTAGAATTAAAGATGATAATAGAGATGAATACTATTACCATATAGGAGAGTGATTCACTTTAACAACATATATCTACCAATCAAAGCCATTGATTTAAAGGTGTTTATTTAATTTTTAATTTTCATGATTTACATCTCCATTCAATTCTAGTAAAAAAACAATTGATTTAGATAAACTTTAAAAGACACCCTTTGGTTTTAACTAGAGCTGATCATGGGTTGGGCGGCCCGGCCCGGCACGAAGGCCCGCCCGAAAAATAGAAGGGTTTGGGTAAAAATATAGGCTCGAAAAATGGGCTTGGGCAAAAAAACGAGGCCCGTTTAGAAAACGAGCCGGGCCTCGGGTAAGAGTTTTTTAGCCCGGGCCCGGCCCGACCCGAATTATATATTAATATATATATTTTTATTTTATTTTTAATTATTTTAAATTTTTAATATAACCATTTTTTATTATATTATTAATTTGTTTATTGTTTTAAGAATTGTTTTAGTATTATTTTTATTTGTTTTAATATTTGTTTTTATGTTTTTAAATATATTTGATTTATTATATTTTTAAAATTTTTTATTTAATGAAATAAAAAAAAATTTAATATGGGCCCGGCCGGGCTCGGGCTTAGTAATTTTATTTCGGGCCGGGCTTGGGCAAAATTTTAAACCCATATTTCGAGTTTGTATGGGTCCGGCTCGACCCGGCCCATGATCACCTCTAGTTTTAACCATTCCACTTTACCCAATAATGATGTTATAAGCCGAAGTAAACTCAAAGTTCGATTTGTTGTAATGTTTAAGACGTTCGTTTTGGGTGTCAAGCTGCATGGTGCTTTGATTTGTTTTAATCCATTACCACCAAATTCTCATGCCCATGGCTACTACCTTCAATGATCACAAACACCGTACAAGAATATCTCAGAGTGGAAGCGTGTAACCGATCTCTTAACCAAACAAGATTTTGAAGAATTTTACTGTTGAAATAATAAAACTGTTATTCGTTACTATCAAATTTCGTGTTTTCCATATTTCTAAATTTGTAATTATCTGAAAAAAAAAAGCATTTGTTTGATATAATTCTTCATATAACAATGTTTGACGGAGCTATAAAATTAAACGGGGGTCTAAATTGAATGTTATCAACTGTGTTTTATTAATATCTAAATATAAATGAATTAAAAGGTGGAAATTAGATAACATCAAGTTTGATATACTTTGCTTCTGTACCATACAAGCTTTTTAATCTCTAATGTTAGATGAGTACTTTTTGTTTCAATGCGAAAATTGGATTGATTAGTGATTGTGGTTCACACTATGAGGGGAGCGAAGAGCCATTGTCTTTGGAGGATCAATGGAGTCAGTAGATGGGATTCTTTTTTTGTCTGACATTAAAGGATACTTATAAAGAAAGGAAGGTCAAGGGTATGCCCATTTATCGAGCTTAGGTGCCATGGTATGGTGGTGAGTGTCAATCTAGGGTGCTATTGGACATGACATGAAGGAACTAGACGAGGAAGCTGTCAAATGTGACAGATTGATGGGTGTCTTTAAGGGACTTCCCAATATATCTTTTGCAAATTTATGTGGGTCCTGGGGATTGAGGCTTAAGTGAGGACATAAGGTTTGGACCTCTTGGGTGAAGTAATGAGAGGGCTATGCCGCTATAGCTTGGTCAAGGGCATGAGAGGTCTTTATTTTAATAGATTCTTTTAACAATGGGAGGGGATCTGGGTACCATGTAGAATATGAGGGTATTACAATCCCCTCCATAGGTGAAAGACAAGTTATAAAGTGACCTAGCTTGAGGCAACTATATTGGTGATGATCATGCCCATTGTTTGGAGTGATTTTCATTCGAAGTGTCATTATTATTCTCCAATCCTCCTGCCTATTGTCTTGGTTGTGTTTGGGCGAGGTATTGTTTCTTTCAACCATCATTTCTTCTCGGTGTGTCAATTCATTTTCTTATAGATGGAGTAGTTGATTCAATCTAAAGTTGATAACTTATTGTTTCGTTTATTGTCGATCATCTTCTTTTTGTGTAATAACTTTCCTTTTCTGTTTCCTGCATTTTTTCCTTCTCTTTCTAAAGATACGCAAGAATTCTTTGATTGAGAATGTTGTGGTGGAAGGTGAAGAATTATATTCTAGTACATTATGTGGCACTGTTTCAAGATTTGCCATAGTGAGATTATGAGAAAATTCAAAAATAAGACTAATAAGGAGAATTTTTAAAGGAATTATAATGATTTGTGGTTGGAAATCAATAAAGAAAACCTATGTATGTGAAATTGTGAAAGATGACTAATTGAATAAACTGAAAAGTACAAAGATCAAATTGTAAATTTTCCATTTTTATCTTAGAAGAGGATTAAAGTGTAATTTTTACATTGTTGGTTAGTATTGTGGACTTTTATGATGTTATATGAAGATTAAATGCACTAAGTTTCATATTTGGTATAATAAAGTGAAGTGATAAGAGGAGGGGACTAAAAGTGTAAATTCTTCATTAGAAGATATTTGGAATTTTTCAAAAGTATTATTAAGAATTTATAAATTTATTTTATGTGTGTTGATATGATAAAATTGATGGCTATAGATTTTGGAATTTTTAAAGTGTAACACCTTTTACCCGATCCGGTTATCGAACTTGAGTAATAAAATGTTACAAACAAATACAAATATTTGCATTCAAATCATACCTCAAAATATCAATTAATTATTATACAATTCATGAACAATCAAATTAAAATGTGTTTCAACCAATTTTGGTTTAATATCGAGCTTACAAAAGGTTAAAAATAAGCAGGCAACTATTAGGTATCAAATTGAAAATAATTCAAAAAGTTAGGAAAAATTTGAAAATAGGGGTCACACGGCCATGTCCCTTGGCCGTGTACGAAAGCTAAACCTTTGTGTGATGTACCACATGACTATGTCACTAAACTGTGTACGAGATCAGCTAAGCCCGTGTGAGATAGGCCACATGACTGTGTCCCTAAACCATGTCCTTAACTAATGCTGTGTGCACTATAATCACCTAAATTTTTAAAAATCACACGGCCGTGCAATGAGCCTGTGTATGACACACGATTGTGTGCCAGGCCATGTGTACTTGTCGTTACCATTCAAAACAAGTTTTCTAGCATAATTCACTTAGGCTACAAGTTATCCGTTTTAAACCATATTCAACCACTTCAAAAGAAAATTAAAACATGCCAAAGCCATCATTTAAAATCACCATCCTATGTGCCCAACCAATATGGCAAAATTGGTACCTCAATTCACAATTTAAAACTAACCAAATGAATATATATACAACTATACCAATATGCCTTTAACGCACCTTAACCATTTCCATTATACTAAGCACAACCAAAAGAACATACCGATTCCAATTCAATAATCACTAAATGACATATTAACCATCAACTTCTTAAGCACCAAATAACCATTCAACCATTTCACATTTGGTTTCATATTAGCCTTCTAACTTAGATACTATAACTACCAAATATATTCAAGCAAAGCATAGATATAAAATCAAACTTACCAAATCACTTCTAAAGCATCACCTAAGTATATCATCCATCATACTATTTCCGAACATCAACTAAAACATATCACTTAGCATGATATTATCTCAACCATTATAACATTAGGCATATAACCGAAACAACCTATCAAGACATCAACCACATAACGATTACTGTCACATAAATACATACACTTATATACATAATATCTAAAAATACCATCAAGATACAAAATGATCATAATAACCAAAAGACTTTCTAGGTATATGCCAAGACCTAAAATAAGCACATCACCAACAATTGAGCTTGGGATTGCTGTTGGATGCTGAATCGATGACCGAATTGCTAAGTACCTTGTAACATCCCAAAATAGGGCCTAGTCAGAATAGTGGTTTCGGGACCACAAATCCGACATCAAAATATTTATTTTATGATTATTACGAGGCTTAGAATATGAAAATATGCATGTGTTAAAGTTTTATGAAAATATTCAGGTAGAGTGAGAAGCTCTAAACGACGAGGTCAAAAGTCTTCCTTCCCGATGGTAACTAATGTGGGGAGTGTAATCAAAAGCCGAAGAGTAAGATTTGCAACAGATTTCATTTCGGAGAGTGCCGAATGAAGAGTGGTGCATGCTTTAGGTGTGGTTCTTTTGATCATTTTCTCAGAGACTGCCTGAAACGAGTCGAAAAATAAGTGGATGTAACTTCGAAATCGAGTACTTCTATTCCTTGAGGTAGACCTCCGAGATACCTTGGGAGTGCTAGTGGCAGTCGAGTTGTGACTGAAGATGCTGCAAAATTAAAGGTTTGAGCCCCAGTAAGAACGTATACGATACGCGCTCGAGAGGAAGCTCTGCTTCTGATGTTATTACAAGTACTTTTTCCCTTTTTAATACAAGTGTTATTGCTTTAATTGACCCGGGGTCGACGCATTCATACATTTGCAT
Organism: Gossypium arboreum; assembly: GCF_025698485.1. Lineage (NCBI taxonomy): Eukaryota > Viridiplantae > Streptophyta > Magnoliopsida > Malvales > Malvaceae > Gossypium > Gossypium arboreum. The sequence goes on from NC_069081.1 coordinate 73,016,206, forward strand.
GAGCTTGGTATCTAGAATGAACATACTCATTAAGCCTACGAAATTTATTATTAAAGTTTCAAACCCACTAGGCAGGTCAGTCATGGTTGATAAGTCTGTAAGAATTGTCCTTTAATGATTTAGGGTCATTATTTTCTAGCTAATCTTATGTTGTTACCATTTGATGAATTTGATGTAATACTTGATATGGATTGGTTAGCGTTGCATGTCGTAATTGTAAATTGTGGTAGTAAGTATATTAAATTGAAATTCCCAGATGGTGAGATTCTATGGGTTGATTCAAGAGAGTTGGATACGCCTCCGGTTGTGATCACGACAATGGTTGCTCAGAGATATATGAGAAAAAGGTATGAAGCCTATCTTGCATTTGCACTGAACACTAAGGAGATAGAGTTGAAGATTGAGTCTGTGCCTATAGTATGTGAGTACCTAGATGTATTTCGAGAAGAATTACTTGGATTACCTCCTGAGAGGGAAATAGAATTTGGTATTGAGCTGGTGCTAGGGACAGCTCCTATTTTTATTGCTCCGTACTGAATGGCACCAACGAAGCTAAAAGAGTTGAAGGCACAGTTGCAAGAGTTGACAGATAAAGGTTTTTAAGGCCAAGCTTTTCACCTTGGGGTGCCCCCGTATTGTTTGTAAAGAAGAAAGATGGATTGATGAGGTTATGTATCAATTATCGGCAACTGAACAAGGTAACTATCAAGAATAAGTATTCTTTACCAAGGATAGATGACTTGTTTGACCAATTGAGAGGAGTCATCGTGTTCTCTAAGATAGACTTGAAGTCTGGCTATTATCAGCTGTGAGTTAAAGAATCGGATCTACCTAAGACAGCTTTCAGAACGTGGTACGGTCATTATGAATTTCTCGTCATGCCGTTTCGGTTAACGAATGCACCAGCCGTATTCATGGATCTAATGAATAGGATCTTCCGGCCATATTTGGATAATTTTGTCATTGTGTTCATTGACGACATCTTGATTTATTCCAAAGATGAGTCTAAACATGCAAAACACTTGAGAATTGTGTTGTAGACTTTGCGGGAAAAGGAGCTATATGCTAAGTTTAGCAAGAGTGAGTTTTGGCTTCAGGAAGTTGGATTTTTGGGTCATATTATTTCGGGTGAAGGCATCCGAGTTGATCAAAGTAAGATTTCTGCTATCGTCAAATGGAAACCACCTAAGAATGTAACTGAGGTTAGAAGCTTTTTGGGCTTAGCCGGTTACTATCAAAGATTTGTGAAAGGATTATCCATGATAGAAACTCTGATGATGAGATTATTACAGAAAAATGTTAAGTTTGAATGGACGGAAAAGTGTCAACAAAGTTTTGAGAAGTTAAAGACACTGCTGACCGAAGCTCCTGTTTTAGTGCTACTTGAATCGGGAAAAGAGTTAAAAGTATTTGATGACTCAAAAAGAATTAAATTTGAGGAGCGGAGGTGGCTAGAGTTAATCAAGGATTACGAACTGATCATTGACTATCACCCGGGAAAGGCGAATGTGGTCGCTGACGTATTGAGCAGAAAGTCCTTGTTTGCATTAAAGGACATGGATGCTCGTTTGACATTGCTTGATGATGGTTCAGTCTTGGCTGAGCTAGAGGCTAGGCCGACATTCTTTCAGGAAATCTATGATGCTCAAACTAATGATGATGATGTGTAAGCTAAAAGAACTCAATGTGAGTCAGGTATTGAATCAGATTTTCTGATTGGTTCTGATGGATGTTTGATGTTCAGAGATATGGTGTGTGTACCCAAAAATAATGAACTTATTCAGAAAATTTTGCAAGAAGCACATAACAGTCGTGTGTCAATTTACCCGGGAAGTACCAAGATGTGCAACGATTTGAAGAAAATGTACTGGTGGAACGACATGAAAAGAGATATTTCTGAATTTGTGTCGAAATGCCTAGTATGTCAGCAAGTTAAAGCTAAACATCAAGTGCCTTCAGGTTTGCTACAACCTGTGATGGTCCCCGAATGGAAGTGGGACAGAGTTACTATAGATTCCGTGACAGGATTGCTATTGAATCCGAAGAAGAAAGATGCCGTATGGGTCATGGTAGATAAGTTGACGAAGTCTGTTTATTTTATTCCGGTGAGGACAGATTACTCCCTCAATAGATTGGCCGACTTGTACATTTCTGAGACTGTAAGATTGCATGGGGTACCACTGTCGATTATTTTTGACAGAGACCCGAGGTTTACTTCGAGATTCTGGAAGAAATTACAAGAAGCCTTGGGTACAAAGTTAAGCTTTAGCACAGCTGTTCACCCTCAGAGAGATGGTCAGTTTGAGCGGATGATTCAGATTCTTGAGGATATGTTGCAATGTTGCATCCTTGAATTTCAGGGTAGCTGGGAAAAATATTTGCCGCTAGTAGAATTCGCCTACAACAACAGTTTGCAGACGAGTTTGAAGATGGCACCTTATGAGGCATTGTATGACAGGAAGTGTCGAACTCCATTGTATTGGAAAAAAACTTAAGGAAAATTAGATTCACGGAATTGATTTGATTAAAGAAACTGAAGAGAAAGTTAAAGTGATACAAGACTGTTTAAAAGCGGCATCGGATAGGCAAAAGTCATATGCTGATTTGAAAAGAAAGGAAATTGAGTTTCAAGTTGGAGATAGAGTATTCCTGAAAGTGTCTCCATGGAAAAAAGTGATGAGATTTAGCCGGAAAGGCATACTGAGTCCGCCATTTATTGGACCGTACGAGATCATTGAAAAAGTTGGACCGTTAGCCTATCGCTTGGCATTGCCACCTGAACTGGAAAGGATTCACGATATGTTTCACGTATCTATGTTAAGACGATACCGATCAGACCCTTCTCATGTGATTTCGCCGACTGAGATTGAAATTCGACCGGACATGACCTATGGAGAGGAACCAGTTAAGATATTGGCTCGAGAGATTAAACAACTGAGGAATAAAGATGTGACCTTAGTAAAAGTTTTATGGCATCGACGTGGTGTAGAAGAGGATACATGGGAACCAGAAGAAACCATGAGAAGCCAATATTCGGATCTGTTCACTGGTAAGACTTTCGAGGACGAAAGTCCCTAAGGGGGGAGAAATGTTACATCCCAAAATAGGACTTAGTCAGAATAGTGGTTTCGGGACCACAAATCTGACATCAAAATATTTATTTTATGATTATTACGAGGCTTAGAATATGAAAATATACATGTGTTAATGTTTCATGAAGGAATTCTTTGAGTAAGTGCCCAATTGGAAAATTTGGGACTAAATTGAATAAATTCCAAAACTTGGATTCTAGAAGAAATTTGTATGAAATTGCTTTGGGTTTTGAATTAAAAGGTCTTGGAGAGTAATTTGCCCAATTTCTAAATTTTTGGACAAAAATGGGCTTTCATGATGAAATTTCAAAGAAAGGGCCTAAGGGCATTTTGGTCATTTGGCATTTAAGTGAAATAAAATGGGAAAAATAAACGAAAAATCAGCCATTCTTCTTCTCCATGCTGTTGAAATTTCTAGGATTTCCATAGCTAGGGTTTTCAAGCTTTCCAAGCTCATTAGTAAGTGCTCCCAAGCTCCATTTCTACCCATATTTCATGCTAGGGTTCATGTTTAAAAATTTACCCATGCATGAGTTACTTGTATTTTGATGTTTTATGGAGGAATATGAAAGTTTGAAGAGTGTTAAACAACTTTTCCTAGGTGATTTTGATGAAAAACCCCTAAAGGGGCCTTTTTGCAAAAGTTGTAAAATGTGTGGTAAAAATGTTAAAATAATGGAAAATGTGGGCTACCATAAGAGGGAAAAGTGTTTGGCTAGGCTTCAGTAAGGTAGAAATTACATGTGTTTCATTATACGAGCCTAGGGACTAAATCGTAAAATTATCATAAGTTAGGGGCAAAACAGTCATTTGGACCGGGGGTGAGAATTAGACTTGTGATGTATAGTGTGGGGTATTAATGATATAATTTTGTTGTTATAGACCTTGAGGAAAAAATTCCGGAGGTCGATAGAGGTAAACGCAAGGTTTCAGAATAACTGAAACACAACTCCGAAACAATTACCAGGTAAGTTCGGATAACTTAAAGTAAACCCTTAATATGCATAATTGTATGATTTATGAATGCATAATGATTTCATTTATTGTTGGCATGAAATATCATAGAAATGCATATTTGATGGTTGTAACACCCCGTTCCCGATACCGCCGCCGGAGTCGGACACGAGGGGTTCTCAGATCAACTCTCACGTGTCACACAGACTATTTTTCACATTTCCAGTCCAGCTGGCAACTGCATCCCTGTCACCTTAAAAGTCATATCTCGAGTTCTAGAACTCGAAAACCAGTTCCGTAAATTTTCCCCGAATTTAGACTCATATATCCATCCACGTATTTATTTCTAGAATTTTTGGTCAGGCCAATTGGTACAGTTTATTAGTTAAAGTCGCCCATGTTACAGGGGTCGACTACACTGACCTTCGCGCATTACGACCTGGATATCTTCTCGTACAGGGATTCAATGCTCATGTCGTTTTTTCTAATGAAACTAGACTCAAAGGGGAATCTGCACATATAAGGCACGACTTCTAATTGCTTCTGGATAATTTATGGTAAATTTTCAAAGTCGAGACAGGGGATCCAGAAACTGTTCTGGCCCTGTTTCACGAGAACTTTAATATCTCTCAGTATACTGCTCATATGGTCATTTCGTTTCGTCCATATGAAAATAGATTCATCAAGGTTAAATTTCATAATTTATTCACTATTTAATTCTACTTCTACTATTTTTAGTGATTTTTCCATCTCACCTCACTGCTGCTGGCAGCATCTGGTACTAAAGCAAACAATGACTATTTCATAATTCTTCCATGGCCAACTATTTCATCATACATAATACAAACTATGGCCACCTTATCAAAATTAAGGTTTCTAAGGCTCGTGCCTATAGGTTTTAGATTCACACTCAACCGACCACATAGGCCATCTTTGCATGGCTTAAAGTTTACAACCCGAGATTCAACAAAACAAAATAGCCTATACATGCCAAATGTTCTCCTAGTTCAACTACGAAGACAATACCAAAAGATTTCCAGCGGTGTGATGACTTCAACGACGGTTCCGAAACGCATAAACGATACGAGTCCAAGAGACCTAAAATGGGTGACAAGAAAACACCGAGTGAGTTTATAACTCAGAAGTCATAAGCATTCATCAACCATCCATTAATAAAATTTTCACAACATCAAACAATAAACGAGGCTAGGTACTTCATCCATATCGAAACTATACCATAATTCCTCGGACCTTTCGGTTCAATCTCATACCAAGTTATACATCCACATTTCATATTCTATACAATAAGATATTTGAGGCATTTTTACACACCAACTCATTCACACCACAATCATACAATTGCAATCATCACATAGATTTAAAGCTTACCAAGCTCAACCCCGAGCATGAACGTATTGCCTATTCGTCATGAGCTCAAGGTACTTACCCGATCCGCTGTCCATACTCAACTCGATGGAGACACACCCTCTATATAATTGTTCGATCGGAGATATATATATATATAGAGTACGCACACGATGCTTAATACTCGATTTCGCACACTTAGTGCCATGCGATTTAAGCCCACACACAGTGCCATACCCTTGAGCTCGCACACTTAGTGCCATATATTTCCAGCATGCACACTCAGTGCCATATTTTTCCAGCATGCACACTTAGTGCCAATCTCGTCACCGTACACTCGTATTGCCCGCACACTTAGTGCCGAAAGCAACTTTCTACACATTTCACTATTTCTTTTACATTCAACAAATGTCATCATTCCATACACATACATTTTCATTTGTAAATATATATATCATCCCATTAAACACAATTGCATAAATTTTACAGTCATTTAAGCAATATCAAATACGTGCTTAATGACTTACCTTGTGTTGGGTAAAATGGTTCCAACTCGGCTATTCGATGTTCTTTCCTTTGCTTTTGCTTGATTCTCCCCCTCTAGCTTCTTGAGCTAATCAATAAATTAACTAGTTTAACCGTCTTGCCAAATATTTATACATATATACATGACATCAACAATACTATCATCATTAATTCATCAATTCACAAAGTTTTATTTCACGAACATTTGACCCATTTTACCCCATATGGCGAATGCTACATTCATTACCCAACTAGCCATTCAACAATTTTCAGCCTCATTACCACCCTTTTTATGTCTAATCGTCTAAATGAGATCATAAACATGCCTAACTATAGCCGAATGTGCAACATTAATCTAGCATTTCCATTGCATTTAACACTTAACATTTACCCCATCTAGGCCAAATTTTGCTAGCACACAAGCCTTTGGCGAATGTCCTTGACCTCTAGTCACCCAAAATTTCTTTGTTCTTTAAAATTCATCCAAGACTACATTCGGCACTTCCAACTAATAATTTAGGTGCTCTCAAGCTCATTCACAAGTACTATTATATATCACATTAAGCATTAAATCATTTTGCAACATAAATTTTATAGCATGGCGAATACTCATGCACATACACACATAACAACAAGAACTCAATGGCACAAAAATCTCCTTTTGTTAAACATTCGAACTCACTCATCTCCATGCTTTCATCACAACAACATCAAAACACTAATTAGGAAATACAACATTCTTGGCGAAATTTAACTCACCTAACAACTTAGTTTCGATCCAAGATTCAAGGAAAAATTTGAACCAATCCTCCAAACTATGCATGCATTTTCAAGAGTGGCATAAAACATACCTTCTTGTATCAAAACACCTTAGTCTAGTAAGCTCCCATGGCTGATTTTCTCAAGCTCCCCCTTTCTTCTTAGTACATTCAGCCATGCAAAGAAAAATGAGAGAATGGACACTTTTTTTTCTTCTTCTCAAGTCATGGCAATTGTAACAAAATGAGAAAGGATGAACAACAAAATTTTTCTCCTTTCTTTTCCTCAACTCACGGCAACAAGGGGGGGCATCCACACTCTTTTTTTTTTCATTTCTTTATTTTCCTTCCATAATGCACTAGGCCAACATGTCTAGGACATGTTTTCTTTGCCCATCATCATGTCATGGCCAGCCACTAACCTTAGGAAATGGGTTATTTGACATGCAACTCCACCCTTGTGTTAACATGCACTAATAAGCCATTTAAAATTAGCCTATCATATTTCACCATGTTTCACATTGATCCCTATTTAATAATTTCTCATAAAATTGGTAAAATTAGAGAATGAAACTTCCACATATGCATGCACACACATAGTAAGCATAGAATATAACAATTAATTATTTTTATGACTCGGTTTAGTGGTCCCAAACCACTTTCCGACTAGGGTCAATTTAGGTGTCACAACTCTCCCCACTTAAGAAATTTTCGTCCGAAAATCTTCTTTGTAAATAGGCTCAGGTATCGCTCTCTTATAGAGTCCTCAAGTTCCCAAGTGGCTTCTTCAATTCCGTGTTTATGCCACAACACCTTCACTAATGGGATTTTCTTATTGCACAACTCTTTTACTTCGCGCATCAGAATGCGAACCGGCTCTTCTTCATAACTCAAATTAGGCTGAACCTCGACCTCAGATGGAGTAATTACGTGTGTCGGGTCAGACCTATATCGTCGAAGCATCGAGACATGGAAAATGTTGTGAATCCTTTCAAGCTCAGGGGGTAACATTAATCGGTATGCGACTGGTCCAACTCGTTCGGATACTTCATACGGCCCAATGAACCTCGGACCCAATTTGCCCTTACGACCAAATCTAAGCACCTTCTTCCAGGGTGAGACTTTGAGAAATACCTTGTCTCCAACCTGATATTCAATGTCTTTCCTTTTCAAATCTGCATACGACTTTTGGCGATCCGAAGCAGCCTTTAAACTTTCACGAATTACTCGAACTTTCGGTCGGCATCCTTAATCAAATCAACCTCAAGATTTTACCTTGAGAAGTTCATCCGAATAATGGGGTACGGCATTTACGACCGTATAAAGCCTCGTAAGGCGCCATCTTAATACTTGATTGAAAGCTATTGTTGTAGCGAATTCAATCAAAGGCAAATATCTTTCCCATGAACCACTAAACTCAAGGATGCAACATCTCAACATATCCTCAAGGATTTGAATTATCCGTTCGGATTGACCATCGGTTTGGGGATGAAAAGCAGTGCTAAAATGCAGCTTGGTACCCAAAGCCTCTTGCAATTTCTTCCAAAATCGCGATGTAAATCTTGGGTCTCTATCCGATACGATAGAAACAGGTACCCCATGCAATCGAACAATTTGGGAGACGTATAATTCTGCCAATTTATCGAGCGAAAAATCCGTGCGGACAGGGATAAAATGAGCAGACTTGGTCAGTCTATCAACAATGACCCAAATCGCATCTTTCTTACTTGCCGACACTGGTAATCCAGATATAAAATCCATTGTCACTCGATCCCATTTCCATTCAGGTATCATGATTGGCTGAAGTAATCCCGATGGCACTTGATGTTCCACTTTCACTTGTTGACATATCAAACACCTTGAAACAAATTCAGAAATGTCTCGTTTCATACTGGGCCACCAAAATTGGCGTTTCAGGTCATTGTACATTTTAGTACTACCCGGGTGGATTGACATTCGACTACTGTGAGCCTCGCTCAAAATCATCGAAACAAGTTCCGAATTCCTTGGAATACATAATCGACCCTTGAACGTCAAGCAGTCATTGTCGTCAATCTGAAATTTCGATTCTTCATCCGAAACACATTCGGCTCGCTTAGCGACCAATTCAGCGTCGACCTTCTGAGATTCAAGTATTTGATGAATCAATAACGGTTTGGCCTCTAATTCGACTACTAGCACCTCCTCGGGTGAAACAGATAAATGAGCATCCATCGCTCTCAAAGCAGACAGTGCCTTGCGACTTAAAGCATCGGCCACCACGTTGGCCTTTCCCGGGTGATAATCAATGATGAGTTCATAGTCTTTCAACAACTCAAGCCAACGTCTTTGTCGCAGGTTTAAATCTCTCTGAGTCATCAAATATTTTAGACTCTTGTGGTCCGAATAAATATGACACCTTTCTCCAAACAAGTAATGCCGCCATATCTTCAAGGCGAACACTATGGCTGCTAGTTCAAGGTCATGGGTCGGATAGTTTCTCTCATGCGGCTTTAGTTGTCTCGACGCGTAAGCCACAACTCGACCTTCTTGCATCAACACACAACCTAACCCAAGCAAGGATGCGTCACTGTATATGACAAACTCTTTCTGGGACTCATTGTACTAGCACTGGGGCCTCGGTTAAACAAGTTTTTAGTCGATCGAAACTTTCTTGACAGCGTTCCGACCACTCGAACTTAACATCTTTTTGGAGTAGTTTCATCATCGGTACAGCTATCATCGAAAAACCTTTCACAAATCGTCGATAGTATCCGCAAGCCCCAAAAGCTCCTAACCCGGTAACATTCCTTAGAGGTTTCCAATCGACTATGGCCGAAATTTTGTTCGGGTCCACCCTGACACCCGATGCGGACACCACGTGCCCCAAAAAGCTAACCTCTCTCAACCAAAATTCACATTTACTGAACTTTGCGTATAACTGCTTATCTCGTAAAATTTGCAACACTAGCCTCGGTGTTCAAAGATGTTCGATTTCATCTCTCGAATAGACCAAAATGTCATCAATAAATACAACTACGAACCGATCCAAGTATGGCCTGAAAATTCTATTCATTAAATCCATAAATACCGCAGGGGCATTAGTGAGCCCAAACGGCATCACCAAGAATTCGTAGTGACCGTACCTCGTTCTAAAAGCGGTTTTGGGTATGTCCGATTCTCGGACCCTCAACTGATAGTACCCCGACCTCAAATCTATCTTTGAAAACACCGAGGCTCCCTTTAATTGATCAAACAAATCGTCAATTCGTGGCAACGGATATTTATTCTTTATCGTCACTTTATTCAACTGACGATAGTCGATGCACAATCTCATAGTTCCATCCTTCTTCTTCACAAACAATCTTGGTGCGCCCCATGGAGAAAAACTCGGTCGGCGAAACCTCTATCCGTCAATTCTTGCAATTGAACCTTCAATTCCTTTAATTAGTTAATGCCATACGATACGGGGCTATTGAAATCGGCGTAGTACCGGGTACAACTTCGATGCCGAATTCCACTTCTCGAACCGGTGGCAATCCCGGTAACTCCTCAGGAAAAACATCTGAATACTCACAAACCACTGGTACCGATTCGAGTTTCCTTTCCGTCTCTTTACTTTCAAACACATACGCAAGGTATGTTTCACACCCCTTTTTCACATACCTCCGAGCGGTCATAGAAGATATTATCACTGGCACTCCTTTTAAATCAGTAGACTCGACTCGGACTACCTCGTTATTTACACTCCTCAAATCAATGGTTTTCCTTTTGCAATCCACCACTGCATCATGTACGGTCAGCCAATCCATACCAAGAATAACATCGAATTCATCAAATGGTAGAAGCATCAGATCGGCCGGAAAACAAGATTTTTGAATTATTAGGGGGCATCTCTTGCACACTTTATCAACGAGTACGTATTGACCCAAAGGGTTTGACACCCGAATTACGAACTCGATGAGACTCAACAGTAGAGTCTTCTTGGATGCTAAGGTTTCACATACATACGAATGAGCAGAGAAAGGGGTCAATCAATGCAATCACACTAGTATCAAAGAGAGTAAAAGTACCGTGATAACGTCGGGGAGGATGCCTCCTCTCGTTTGCGGATGGCATATGCTCTAGCAGAGCACGGGTCTCGGATCGGACAGCCAGTATTAGAGGTTCCTCTCGATTACCACCCCTACCTCCGAAATTCTCGGGGCCTACCTCCACCGTCGTTCCACTAAGTCTTGCACCTTGCGTCTTATTCTTCTCATCTAGCTCCGTGCAATCTCTAATGAAGTGGTCCTTCGAACCGCATCCATAACAGGCCCTATTAACAGACTTACCCCAACATTCACCTAGGTGTCGTCTTCCACATTGGGGGCATTCAGGTTTCTCTTGACGCTTATTGCCCACACTAGCTACCGAAGTAGCTCGGGAGTCCGTCAATGGTCGGGCTCTGATGGAAATTCCCGCAGTCGCCCTCGACTTATTAGTGTCCTCCCTGAACCTCTTTACAGCCGAGAATGGAGCTTTACCCGTCGATCTTTTACGAAAATCTCTAGCTTCAAATTCAGCTTTCTTCTAATCTCTTGCACACTTAAGACATTCATCGGGTGTGCATGATAGTTCATCAAACACTCTAATGGTGTTATCAAGCCAGAACTCGGCCCTTTCGGCATCATCGGTAACTATGGCCTTAAACTCCTCGGCCCCACGCTTCCTAATCAAGTCCACGGTGGTTTACTCACCTCACGGGATCGATGAATCGATGGCATTACGGGCTCTTGGGGTGGATTATGTAAATTTGGGAATGGTTGGACAGCCGGATTGGTTTGGGCATATTGCGCGACCCACTCATTCATCATGGTGAAGAAGGCTTGTTTTGCCCCTTCATTTTGATTATTCGCGGATGACTGAGGCTCAACAGGCGGTGTCCCTTTCGTAGGAGCAGCCGCTACACTTTCAACGTCATCCGCCAAGGGTCTCTCTACCCCGGGTTCCATTGCTAATCAAAACAAAATTTCAACCGTCAGAAGTCATCACATTATTAAGCACTAACGATTTGGCACGTATAGCTAGACTCACACGCGCTATGGTAGTCCTAGAACCGACTAAACCATAGCTCTGATACCAATAAAATGTAACACCCCGTTCCCGATACCGCCGCCGGAGTCGGACACGAGGGGTTCTCAGATCAACTCTCATGTGTCACACAGACTATTTTTCACATTTCTAGTCCAACTGGCAACTGCGTCCCTGTCACCTTAAAAGTCATATCTCGAGTTCTAGAACTTGAAAACCAGTTCCGTAAATTTTCCCTGAATTTAGACTCATATATACATCCATGGATTTATTTCTAGAATTTTTGGTCAGGCCAATTGGTACAGTTTATTAGTTAAAGTCGCCCATGTTACAGGGGTCGACTACACTGACCTTCGCGCATTACGACCTGGATATCTTCTCGTACAGGGCTTCAATGCTCATGTCGTTTGTTTCTAATGAAACTAGACTCAAAGGGGAATCTGCACATATAAGGCACGACTTCTAATTGCTTCTGGATAATTTATGGTAAATTTTCAAAGTCGAGACAGGGGATCCAGAAACTGTTCTGGCCCTGTTTCACGAGAACTTTAATATCTCTCAGTATACTGCTCATATGGTCATTTCGTTTCGTCCATATGAAAATAGATTCATCAAGGTTAAATTTCATAATTTATTCACTATTTAATTCTACTTCTACTATTTTTAGTGATTTTTCCATCTCACCTCACTGCTGCTGGCAGCATCTGGTACTAAAGCAAACAATGACTATTTCATAATTCTTCCATGGCCAACTATTTCATCATACATAATACAAACTATGGCCACCTTATCAAAATTAAGGTTTCTAAGGCTCGTGCCTATAGGTTTTAGATTCACACTCAACCGACCACATAGGCCATCTTCGCATGGCTTAAAGTTTACAACCCGAGATTCAACAAAACAAAATAGCCTATACATGCCAAATGTTCTCCTAGTTCAACTACGAAGACAATACCAAAAGATTTCCAGCCGGTGTGATGACTTCAACGACGGTTCCGAGCACGCAAACGATACGAGTCCAAGAGACCTAAAATGGGTGACAAGAAAACACCGAGTGAGTTTATAAGTCAGTAAGTCATAAGCATTCATCAACCATCCATTAATAAAATTTTCACAACATCAAACAATAAACGAGGCTAGGTACTTCATCCATATCGAAACTATACCATAATTCCTCTGACCTTTCGGTTCAATCTCATACCAAGTCATACATCCACATTTCATATTCTATACAATAAGATATTTGAGGCATTTTTACACACCAACTCATTCACACCACAATCATACAATTGCAATCATCACATAGATTTAAAGCTTACCAAGCTCAACCCCGAGCATGAACGTATTGCCTATTCGTCATGAGCTCAAGGTACTTACCCGATCCGCTGTCCATACTCAACTCGATGGAGACACACCCTCCATATAATTGTTCGATTGGAGATATATATATATATAGAGTACGCACACACAGTGCTTAATACTCGATTTCGCACACTTAGTGCCATGCGATTTAAGCCCGCACACACAGTGCCATACCCTTCGAGCTCGCACACTTAGTGCCATATATTTCCAGCATGCACACTCAGTGCCATATTTTTCCAGCATGCACACTTAGTGCCAATCTCGTCACCGTACACTCGTATTGCCCGACACTTAGTGCCGAAAGCAACTTTCTACACATTTCACTATTTCTTTTACATTCAACAAATGTCATCATTCCATACACATACATTTTCATTTGTAAATATATATATCATCCCATTAAACACAATTGCATAAATTTTACAGTCATTTAAGCAATATCAAATACGTGCTTAATGACTTACCTTGTGTTGGGTAAAATGGTTCCAACTCGGCTATTCGATGTTCTTTCCTTTGCTTTTGCTTGATTCTCCCCCTCTAGCTTCTTGAGCTAATCAATAAATTAACTAGTTTAACCGTCTTGCCAAATATTTATACATATATACATGACATCAACAATACTATCATCATTAATTCATCAATTCACAAAGTTTTATTTCACGAACATTTGACCCATTTTTACCCCATATGGCCGAATGCTACATTCATTACCCAACTAGCCATTCAACAATTTTCAGCCTCATTACCACCCTTTTTATGTCTAATCGTCTAAATGAGATCATAAACATGCCTAACTATAGCCGAATGTGCAACATTAATCTAGCATTTCCATTGCATTTAACACTTAACATTTACCCCATCTAGGCCAAATTTTGCTAGCACACAAGCCTTTGGCCGAATGTCCTTGACCTCTAGTCACCCAAAATTTCTTTGTTCTTTAAAATTCATCCAAGACTACATTCGGCACTTCCAACTAATAATTTAGGTGCTCTCAAGCTCATTCACAAGTACTATTATATATCACATTAAGCATTAAATCATTTTGCAACATAAATTTTATAGCATGGCGAATACTCATGCACATACACACATAACAATAAGAACTCAATGGCACAAAAATCTCCTTTTGTTAAACATTCGAACTCACTCATCTCCATGCTTTCATCACAACAACATCAAAACACTAATTAGGAAATACAACATTCTTGGCGAAATTTAACTCACCTAACAACTTAGTTTCGATCCAAGATTCAAGGAAAAATTTGAACCAATCCTCCAAACTATGCATGCATTTTCAAGAGTGGCATAAAACATACCTTCTTGTATCAAAACACCTTAGTCTAGTAAGCTCCCATGGCTGATTTTCTCAAGCTCCCCCTTTCTTCTTAGTACATTCGGCCATGCAAAGAAAAATGAGAGAATGGACACTTTTTTTCTTCTTCTCAAGTCATGGCAATTGTAACAAAATGAGAAAGGATGAACAACAAAATTTTTCTCCTTTCTTTTTCCTCAACTCACGGCAACAAGGGGGGGTATCCACACTCTTTTTTTTTCATTTCTTTATTTTCCTTCCATAATGCATTAGGCCAACATGTCTAGGACATGTTTTCTTTGCCCATCATCATGTCATGGCCAGCCACTAACCTTAGGAAATGGGTTATTTGACATGCAACTCCACCCTTGTGTTAACATGCACTAATAAGCCATTTAAAATTAGCCTATCATATTTCACCATGTTTCACATTGATCCCTATTTAATAATTTCTCATAAAATTGGTAAAATTAGAGAATGAAACTTCCACATATGCATGCACACACATAGTAAGCATAGAATATAACAATTAATTATTTTTATGACTCGGTTTAGTGGTCCCGAAACCACTTTCCGACTAGGGTCAATTTAGGGCTGTCACAATGGTAACATGTGAAAAATGTCTTGGTTGAGGTTAACAAAGGGAATTCGATGGTAACCCGTAATTACATGTGATTTGAGATCCTGCATGTGTAGCAATAAGGATTTACCCCGGACGGGTAATCCATGATCTCAATTATGAAAAGGATCTAGCCCAGACGGGTGTTCCTTGAATGATCGAGCCTTCCGAAGAATATATGTGCATTATGGATTTAGCCCGGACGGATAATCTGATATAGGGTCTGACTTTAGCCTGGACTGGTAATTCAAATTTGAGCTCATTAAGGGTGTTTGTCGTTATAAGGGATTTACCTGGACTGGTAATCCCGACATCACCTTATGTGTTCATGATATGAGGGATTTAGGCTGGACTGGTAATCCCGCCATAGGATGTGAGGTTCGCAGGAGTGCATATATGTGAAATGATCATTCGTAAGAATTGACGGATAATGGGTATTCCATCAAGATTTCCTAGAAACTCAACGGGATTAATATAATGTATGTCAATAAGATGATGAATAATGAGCTCACCTACATAAATTACATGATGCTTTGTTATGTGACTAACTCATTGATTGAGTGCATGTGATAGGGAATCATTTCATGATTGATGATTTCATGATTTAAATATGGATGTATGATAATTACTCGGTAAGTTTACTTTCCGGCTATTCGAGCTTACTAAGCATGTAAATGCTTACCCCTCTCTTTTTCCCTATTTCACAGAGCTCGAGGACTCATAAGGACTAGAAGACAATTGGAGAGTCAACACACTATCAACTAGTCAAGCTTTGATATAAAGACATTTTTATTTTGTTCAATGGCATGTATAGGATTTTTGAGTATTTTGTTATATGTGTCATTTGATTTTCCAAATGAAGGCATGTAAAAATATATTTATCTTTTGGTTTATAGCCATGAAAATTTGGCTTAATTGAAGTAGGCTATGACCTACGAATTTTTGTATGGTTTTATTTACCAATTGGCAATGAGTTACATGAACAAGCCAATTTCGGACGAATTAAAGTGACATGAAAACCCATAAACACTAAATGGGAAATTACCTTTCATGTATGAAACTAATGATATGAGGTTTCCATACAATTAGTTTTATCAAGATTATTTACAAGTGTATAATCATGTTTTCCTTCGAACGTGGTAACTACTAGGTATAAGGAGTAGAAAGGGGTGACTTAAGGCTTGGAAAATAGCCTATTAGGGTCCACATGGTCGGACACACGGGCATGTGTCTAGGCCATGTGTGACACACGGTTTCATCCCATGGGTGTGGGCTATGGCCTGTGTCCCCTGCACTTAAAATTTTAAATAAAAACGCACACGAGTAGGCCACACGGGCATGTGTCCTTGCCGTGTCTAAAAGACAGTGTTTCCCACCGGCAGGCAGCACGGTCGAGTGCCATGGCCGTGTTGATAAGTTAGTGTTGCACATGATCGAAGGGCATGGGCATGTCCCAAGTCACACGGGCATGTGAGTCCATACGACCCATCTACACGAGTGTGTAACACTTTAAGATAAGGAAAATTTTCCAAGGTGCCCAAAGTTTATCAAACATTCTCGGTTTTGTCTCGCGCCACCTCTAGACATGTTTTAGGTATCGAAAGCTTGTTTAAGGGAAAGGATATACATGTTTGAAAAGTTCTAAATTAGAGCGCAACTTAGTGACTTGATTTAATATGTTTGTGAACGTGAAATCCCAGTAACGCCTCGAGCCCTATCCCGGCGTCGGATACGAGTGAGGGGTGTTACATTTAGTGGTTACAGAGCTATGGTTTAGTCTCTTCTAGGACTACCGTAGAGAGTATTGAGGTTTGCTATACATGCCATTATTCGAATATTGATAGTGTGATGTCTCCTAACTATTCAAATTGTTTTGAATATAGTAAATGTCTTCCAATCGAGCACAAGATGAGTCCGAGAGAGCCGAGATCCATGCTCCAGCTTCTGTACAACGAGCTGTATCTAGTAGTAGTAGAAGGCTTATGTCAGAAGGCTGAGAAGAGGCCCGAGCTACCTTCTTTGATATGATAGACGAATGGTTTGGGGATTACCGGAGAAATCACCCTAATATACCAAGACCTCCCCCGCCCCCTAATCAACCTAATGATGATGTGCCGCAAGGTATGGAACTGGTTAGAATTGGTAAGGCCCCTGTAGATAAACTTAGAAAGTATGGGGTCGAGGAATTTAGAGCTAAAGTAGATGATGACGCTGAAAAAGCCGAGTTCTGGCTTGACAATACTACGCGGGTGCTAGATGATTTGTCGTGCACACCCGAGGAATGTTTAAAGTGTGCTGTGTCCCTTTTGAAGGACACTGTATACCATTGGTGGAAGACCATATCCTCGGTAGTGCCAAAGGAAAATATTACTAGGGATTTCTTCCGAATAGAGTTCAGGAAGAAATACATTAGCCAGCGGTTTTTAAACTTGTGACAGACCAAAATTGACCCTAGTCGGGATGTGGTTTCGGGACCACAAAACCGAGGCATAAAAATAATTTAAAATTTATTTTGATGCCTATGATATGTGTTAATTTGTGTGTGACATTTTTGATGTTTCGATTTAGTGTTATAAATGCGAATTTCACTAGAAAGGACCTAGTAGTGAACTTTGAAAGTATGATGGGGAAATGTGTGATGACTAGTTGCTCATGCATGCAAAAATAAGGGATTTGCATGTCAAATTTCCCCCCCAACATGAAGTGGCCGGCCATGGCAAGAGAGGATGGGCGTAAGGATATCGAGTATCAGGTGGGTGATAAAGTGTTTCTCAAGGTATCGCCTTGGAAAAAGATACTCAGATTCGGCCGTAAGGGCAAGCTGAGCCCGAGGTTCATTGGGCCATATGAGATATCCGAGCGAGTCGGTCCAGTGGTATATCGTTTGATTTTGCCCCGAACTCAAAAGGTTCACGATGTCTTTCACGTTTCGATGCTTGACGCTATAGATCCGATCCATCGCACGTGATTAGTCCATCAGAAATTGAAATTCAAGCTAATATGAGTTATGAGGAAGAACCGATTCGTATCCTATCACGAGAAGTGAAAGAGTTGCGAAACAAGCGGGTTCCGTTGGTGAAAGTGTTATGGCTCAAGCACGGGATAGAAGAAGCTACTTGGGAGACCGAGAACTCTATGAAAGAGCGATATCCAAACCTATTTACGGTAAGATTTTCGGGACGAAAATTTCTTAAGTGGGGAGAGTTGTGACACCCAAAATTGACCCTAGTCGGGATGTGGTTTCGGGACCACAAAACCGAGGCATAAAAATAATTTAAAATTTATTTTGATGCCTATGATATGTGTTAATTTGTGTGTGACATTTTTGATGTTTCGATTTAGTGTTATAAATGCGAATTTCACTAGAAAGGACCTAGTAGTGAACTTTGAAAGTATGATGGGGAAATGTGTGATGACTAGTTGCTCATGCATGCAAAAATAAGGATTTGCATGTCAAATTCCCCCAACATGAAGTGGCCGGCCATGGCAAGAGAGGATGGGCAAAACATGTCATGAAACATGTTTTGTTGGTGCATTAGGGAGAAATAATAAACAAAGGTGTATGGGTAAGAAAAGAATGAAAAAAAATGTGTGTGAGTGAGGTATTCCCCCCCATTGCCGTGAGTTGTAGAGAAGGAAAGAAAAAAATTTTGTTCATCCTTTCTTTGAGCCAAAACTAAGGAAGAAGGAGGATTTTTGCTTCATGCTTGGTTTGGAAGAGATCTAGAAGGAGATTTGGCTAAGTTTGCATCAAGATTAAGGTATGTATGAGGTTGTGTTAGGAGTTTCATGCATGTTTTGGTTGCTAACTTGATGTGCATGTTAGCCATGGCTCAAATCTTTGTTATGCCATGGAAATGGTATTTGGCCAAAGTTGTTATGGTGATAAAGCCATTGCATGCTAAGTGTGAAGCTTGATGATGATGCATGCAATGATGGATTGTCTACTCTTGAGTAAGATTTTGAGCTTTCTTTTTGTTTTATCATGATTGAAGTTGAAAAGGAGCATGATTGTCATATTCGGCCATGATGCATTCATGAGCATGGTTCATGCTTCTTGCATGTTAGTTAAAATTTGTGTTTTGGATGGCTATGGACACTTTGAAATTCAGCCATGCTCATATATGTATATATATGTTTGCACATGATGTTTTGGTTATGAAGGAAGTGATGAATAAGTTTGTTTAAAGAAGAAGATGTTGAAGAATAATTGTGAAATTTGCAAGCACAATTCGGCCTAGCACACATATAAGTGCTTGATGCTATATTATAAGTTTTGAGCCACAATATGCAAAGCATTAACTAGTAAAATGCATGCTGTTTTTGTGAGGTATTAAGTGCATAATTGGCCTCAACATGTACATGAATATTCGGCCTTGGGTAGCCTATTGAAGGCCTTAGCATTTCCTTGATGCTCGAATAAATTGTATTGAATTGCTTGATGTAGTATAAAATGTGCATGACCGTTGTGTATTCAAGCTAAAGGGTGGCCATATGACCATTTAAACTCCTTGTCATATTCGGCCATAAGCTAGCACAATGAGGTTTTAATAAATTGAATTTGTTTGAATTAGCTCAAGAGCTTAGAGGGCCACAATTGGACAAGGGGAAGGAGAAAGTGATCGAATAGCCGAAAAAGCCGTTTGACAACATCCGAGGTAAGTCCTCAAGAAGTGACCCTACTTGAATTATGTGAAATAAAGTATGGATGTGTATTGATTATTGATTATGTGTGCATGAGTATTTGAATTCTACCCGGGCTAAGTCCCGAAGGCGAATATGCTTGTGATTATATTTACGTTTGAGCCTTAGTAACGAAAATGAAATATGTATGTCCAATGATTATTGATGTATGTGTACATGAGAAATTGAATGATATCCGGGCTAAGCCCCAAAGACAATTATGTTGGAAATTATATCCGGTTAAGACCAAGGCAATTGTGCTAGTGGCTATATCCGGCTAAGACCAAGGCATTCGTGCGAGTTATTCTATCCGGGCTAAGACCAAGGCATTTGTGCACGTGATTATATCCGGTTATATTCAAGAATCTTGGGCTGGAGGTGAGTGTTGGTTGCTGTAATGAATTCAATTAGTACACTCGAAAAGCCCAAAGGATAAGGTACGTTATATGTGCATTGAAAGTCGACATGTTTGAGCAACATTCGCTCAATCGACTAATGAATTTCAGTTATTGAATTGATTGATATTTTGTGAAATTATATAATGATGAAGTGTGAAGTAAGAATGTGTATTAATGAAATGATGCATTTGGCTATGTGAATGTATTGCTGTAATTAGAGTTGATTATATTCCTTGAGACTTACTAAGCATAAAAAAAATGCTTACCCGTTGCTTTGGCTCTCGTTTTCTAGATTTCGCTCAAGCAATCGGATTTGGGATCGTTGAAGTCGAAGTCATCCACACTATCAAGCCTCCATTTTGGTATAAATTTTGGTTGAACTTGAGATGGCATGTATAGGACTACCCCATGTTGGTTAAATATGTTGTGATGTATATATGTACGGCCATGCGAAAATGGCTCAAAAAGGAAGCATGAACTTAGACTAATTGTGGTTTGTATGTATATATTTGGTGTCATGATGTGGCTATGGCTTGAAATGGGAATGTTGGTCATATGATCAGCCATTGGCATGGTTAAAATGATCATATATGAAGCTAGGTATGGCAAGACTAGTTGGTTCATGGAGACTACCAAATAGGTAAGACCTACCTTAAAAGCAGATGTTGCCAATTGCAGTGATGTGAATGTGAAAAATCACCAAAATTCGTAGGAATGGAATTAAATAGTGAATAAGTTATGTAAATGAACCTTGATGAGTCTATTTTCATATGGAAGAAACGAAATGGTCATAGGAGTTACATGTTAAGAGATATTAAAGCTATTGTGAGACAGGGCCAGAATGGTTTCTGGGTTCCCTGTCGCAAATTTAAAAATTCACTATAAATTATAAAAAAATAATTAGGAGACATACCATATATGTACACATTCAAGTTATACCAGACGAAGTTCAGAGCAGTCGATCCCTGTAACATGGGTGACTTTAACTAATAAACTATACCAATTGGCCCGACCAAAAATTCTAGAAATAAATCCATGGATGGATATATGAGTCTAAATTCATAGAAAATTTCTGAAACCGGTTCCGAGTTTTGAAACTCGAGATATGATTTTAAGGCGACAGTGATGCAGTTTTCCAGCTTGTTGGAAATGTCAAATTGGTGGGCAAAACATGTGAACTTGGCTTGTTAACCCCTCGTGTCCGACACCGGCGATGGTCTCGGGTTCGGGGTGTTACAAAACTCGAAGCGAAAGGAGTTCCTGGAACTCAAACAAGGGAACAAGACTGTAGCGGAATACGAGAGAGAGTTCGTATGACTAAGTCAGTACGCAACTGAATGGGTCCAAACGGAATCGAAAATATGTAAATGCTTCGAGGAAGGCCTGAAGGAGGACATCAAGTTATTGATTGGGATCTTGGAAATACGGGAGTTTGCTGCATCGGCCGATCGAGCCAAGATGGCCGAAGAACTTAATAATGAAAGAAAACAAGCTAAAAGAGAGGCTCGAGTTGCGAGTAAGAGGTCTAGCGGTAAAACACTCTCGTTCTCCACGAAGAAAGCTAGGACCCAGCATGGACGCTCCACTTCGTCAGTGGGATATTCAGGTAGTGCGAGAAGCTCTAAACGATGAGGTCAAAAGTCTTCCTTCCTGATGGTAACTAGTGTGGGGAGTGTAGATGATCAAAAGTCGAAGTGTAAGATTTGCAACAAATTTCATTTCGGAGAGTGCCGCATGAAGAGTGGCGCATGTTTTAGGTGTGGTTCTTTTGATCACTTTCTCAGAGATTGCCAGGAACGAGTCGAAAAATAAGTGGATGTAACTCCGAAATAGAGTACTCCTATTCCTCTGAGATACCCTGGGAGTGCTAGTGGTAGTCAAGTTGTGACTAAAGACGCTGCAAAATTAGAGGTTCGAGCCTCAGCAAGAACGTATGCGATACGCGCCTGAGAGGAAGCCTCTGCTCCTGATGTTATTACGGGTACTTTTTCCCTTTTTAATACAAGTTTTATTGCTTTAATTGACCCGGGGTCGACACATTCATACATTTGCATGAGCTTGGTATCTAGAATGAACGTACTCATTGAGCCTATGGAATTTATTATTAAAGTGTCGAACCCGCTAGGCAGGTCAGTCATGGTTGATAAGTCTGTAAGAATTGTCCTTTGACGATTCAGGGTCATTGTTTTCCGGCTAATCTTATGTTGTTACCATTTGATGAATTTGATGTAATACTTGGTATGGATTGGTTAGCACTGCATGATGTAATTGTAAATTGTGGTAGTAAGTATATTAAATTGAAATTCTCGGATGTGAATTCTACGGGTTGATTCAAAAGAGTTGGATACGCCTCTGGTTGTGATCACGACAATGGTTGCTCAGAGATATATGAGAAAAGGGTATGAAGCTTATCTTGCATTTGTACTGAACACTAAGGAAACAGAGCTGAAGATTGAGTCTGTGCCTATAGTATGTGAGTACCCAGATGTATTTCTAGAAGAATTACCTGGATTACCTCCTGAGAGGGAAATAGAATTTGGTATTGAGCTGGTGCTAGGGACAACTCCCATTTCTATTGCTCCGTACAGAATGGCACCAACTGAGCTGAAAGAGTTGAAGGCATAGTTGCAAGAGCTGACAGATAAAGGTTTTGTAAGGCCAAGCTTTTCACCTTGGGGTGCCCCCATATTGTTTGTAAAGAAGAAAGATAGATCGATTAGGTTATGTATTGATTATCGACAACTGAACAAGGTAACTATCAAGAATATGTATCCTTTACCAAGGATAGATGTAACACCCCTAACCCGTATCTGTCGCCGAACAGGTTACAAGGCATTATCAAACAAAATTCATCATTTAATAATTATCATCATTTTAATATCACAATTAAATAGAAAATTTATAACATTTCTATAATATACAATTTATAGACAATATTAAATCCTATCAAATACAAAGTATTCATTAAAGTCAAGAATTTCTTACATACATATATAAAATAAGTAACGATATATATATATAATTCACCGATAATTATCTAATTTCATTTGGCATCTAATCATTATCAATTATACCTTTCATATGGTCATTTGTAAAATTCATAAATATGCCAAATTTCAAACATCTAATATACACATGATTTAATAATCAAAGTACCATAAACAAAGTCAAATTTTATCTTGTATGAACTCATCTAATTTAATCAAACATAAATCAATGTCCATTTATTCATTTTATCAACCAAAGCCAATTTAATTATACTTATTAAAGATCCATTAGCAACTTTTTCATTCATAAACGTGCATAAAATATCACATATAACTAAACCCATAAGCCAACCAAAATTCATATCTCATATAAAAAATCTTCCAAGTATACAAATAAATTATTTCTTCTAGAATCGATTATCAACTAATCAATATCAAATGCCCAATTTATACTATAGTCAACAGCATACATCTTTAATAATTTCATATCAACAATCCACTCTTATGCATGATATATCCATAATCTAACCATGCCAACAGATCATGAATTCATTCGCATATACCAAGAATACTAAATTAATTCCATCACTTATATATTTATATATTATGGCATTACTTAATTATGAAATCAACCATAATTTACTTAAGTTTAAACATCATATTTAGCCATTTTCGCATGGCTTCCATAAGTACAACTCAAATCCAACCAACAAAAATACTAGACTATACATGCCATAAATTCAAATTAAACATTCATTAATACCGAAATAGACAATAGTGTGGTGAACTTCACGGACGATCCCTGAGCACGTAACGATCTCTAAAATCTATAAAATAAAAACAAGTAAACACACACCCAAAGTAAGCTATCTTAGCTTAGTAAGTTGTAAGCAATTTAAACAATTTAAAAGACATTGATAGTCCAATTAAATAACCGAGTCATACTTCCATAATCACATATTCATCCAAACTTATCAGTCCATATATCTATCAATCATTTACATATAATTTCCAACATTTTCGAATATACATATACTCTTTCACATAACTACTCATCACTTCCAATCTCACATTTTCATAATTAGCCGAATGTTCATATGCAGTTAAAATAAATATTCAAACATTATAAAATGCATAAAATATATCAATTCATTCCTTTTAACTCCTTCACCTTTCATTTTACTATTCTTTCATACATTTCACATTTGCTACAACCAACCCCGTAATTCCAAAATCAATAATATCAACCACATAGGTTCGATACATACCTGCATATTACGAATTTAAATATTCCACTTAATACTTTTGCATTTGATAAATAACTCGTTCAACCACTTTCGATCACTTGTTATATTCGCACACTTAGTGCTATTATTTAACTCGCAATGCAATGAGATCGCACACTTAGTGCTCGATACTTTTACTTCGCACACTTAGTGCTATTATTTAACTCGCAATGCAATGAGATCGCACACTTAGTGCTCGATAGTTTTACTTCGCACACTTAGTGCTCGATAATTTTACTCCGCACACTTAGTGCTCGATAATTCACATATATATCCATTCATGCCTATTCAAAACATTCACTTTCAGCATAATTAACATTTTTCATTTTCCAAATCAGCATGTATATATGTATATATATAAATTGCATTTATATAAGTCAATAATAATTATTTGCTTAGTAACTTACCTCGAATATCGACGGACTATATTTTCCGACTATTCGACTATTTTCGCCTTTTCCCGATCCAAACCTGATCCTCTTTGCTCTTGATCTTTAAATTAAACTAGACAAGGGCCGAATGCAAGGAATCTATTTCTTTTTTTTGCTTGGCTATCTACGATTTTTCCAAAGATGAGAACTCCACCCACTTCCTATTTTACTAAGTTAATGTGATAATATAATTATTAAGTTACCAAAATAGCCATTATAAAATTATGCTATTTCCGCTATCTAATGACAGATTGTGTCCATGCATGAGTCTTGGTTTAACAGCATTTCAACTCCCCCAAAATAAAAGACCATTAACAATTCGGCATTCACACATAATTCATCAAATTTTACCTATTGAGCAATTACACCCTTTTTTTTATAATTCGGCATCTAAACAGAAAAAGTAAGATACGAAACTTTCATGGATATCAATTCACACATAACTAATACCGAAATTTAATTTAAAACATTTTTTTTATTCAGATTCGTGGTCCCGAAACCACCTTTCCGATTAGGGTCAAAATCAGGCTGTTACAATAGATGACTTGTTTGACCAGTTAGAGGAGCCACTGTGTTGTCTAAGATAGAATTGAGGTCTGCTATTATCAGCTGCGAGTTAAAGAATTGGATGTACCTAAGACAGCTTGCAGAATGAGGTACATTCGTTATGAATTTCTCGTCATGCCGTTTGGGTTAACGAATGCACCGGCCGTATTCATGGATCTAATGAATAGGATCTTCCAGTCATATTTGGATAAGTTTGTCGTTGTGTTCATTTACGACATCTTGATTTATTCCAAAGATGAGTCAGAACATGCAAAGCACTTGAGAATTGTGTTGCAAACTTTGCGGGAAAAGCAGCTGTATGCTAATTTTAGCAAGAGTGAGTTTTAGCTTTAGGAAGTTGGATGTTTGGGTTATATTGTTTCAGGTGAAGGCATATGAGTCGATCAAAGTAAGATTTCTACTATCGTCGAATGGAAATCACCTAAGAATGTAATCAAGGTTAGAAGCTTTTTGGGCTTAGTCGGTTACTATTGAAGATTTGTGAAAGGATTCTCCATGATAGCAACTCCGATGACGAGATTGTTACAAAAAAATGTTAAGTTTGAATGGACGAAAAAGTGTCAACAAAGTTTTGAGAAGTTAAAGACACTACTGACTGAAGCTCCTGTTTTAGTGCTACATGAACCGGGAAAAGAGTTTGAAGTATTTGATGACTCAAAAAGAATTAAATTTGAGGCAGCAGAGGTGGCTAGAGTTAATCAAGGATTACGAACTGATCATTGACTATCACCCGGGAAAGGTGAATGTGGTCGCTGACACGTTGAGTAGAAAATCTTTGTTTGCATTAAGGGCCATGGATCCTCGTTTGGCATTGCTTGATGATGGTTCAGTCTTGGCTGAGATAGAGGCTTGGCCAACATTCTTTCAGGAAATCTATGATGTTCAAACTAATGATGATGACTTGCGAGCTAAAAGAACTTAATGTGAGTCAGGTATTGAATCAGATTTTTGGATTGGTTCTGATGGATGTTTGATGTTCAGAGATAGGGTTTGTGTACCCAAAAAGAATGAACTTATTCAAAAAATTTTGCAAGAAGCACATAACAGTCGTATGTCAATTCACCCGGGAAGTGCCAAAATGTACAACGAGTTGAAGAAAATGTACTGGTGGAACAGCATGAAAAGAGATATTTCTGAATTTGTGTCAAAATGCCTAGTATGTCAGCAAGTTAAAGCTGAACATCAAGTGCCTTCAAGTTTGCTACAGCCTATGATGGTCCCCGAACAGAAGTGGGACAGAGTTACTATGGATTTCGTGACAGGATTTCTATTGATTCCAAAGAAGAAAGATGTCATATGGGACGTGGTAGATAAGTTGACGAAGTTGGCTCATTTTATTCCGGTGAGGATAGATTACTCCCTCAATAGATTGGCCGACTTGTACATTTCTGATATTGTAAGATTGCATGGGGTACCACTGTCGATTATTTCTGACAGAGACCCGAGGTTTACTTCGAGATTCTAGAAGAAAGTACAAGAAGCCTTGGGTACGAAGTTAAGCTTTAGTTCAGCTTTTCACTCTCAGACAGATGGTCAGTCTGAGCTGATGATTCAGATTCTTGAGGATATGTTGCAATGTTGCATCCTTGAATTTCAGGGTAGCTGGGAAAAATATTTTCCACTAGTAGAATTCGCCTACAACAATAGTTTTCAGATGAGTTTGAAGATGGCACCTTATGAGGCCTTGTATGGTAGGAAGTGCCAAACTCTATTGTATTGGATAGAACTTAAGGAAAATCAGATTCACGGAGTTGATTTGATTAACGAAACTGAAGAGAAAGTTAAAGTGATACGAGACTGTTTAAAAGCGCCATCGGATAGGCAAAAGTCATATGCTAATCTGAAAAGAAAGGAAATTGAGTTTCAAGTTGGAGATAGAGTATTATTGAAAGTGTTTCGATGGAAAATGTGTTGAGATTTAGCCGGAAAGGCAAACTGAGTTCGTGATTTATTGGACCGTACGAGATCATTGAAAAAGTTGGACTGTTAGCCTATCGCTTGGCATTGCGACCTGAACTGGAAAGGATTCATGATGTGTTTCACGTATCTATGTTAAGATGATTCCGATCAGACCCTTCTCACTTGATTTCGCCAACTAAGATTGAAATTCGACCGGACATGACCTATGGAGAGGAACTAGTTAAGATATTGGCTCGAGAGATTAAACAACTGAGGAATAAAGATGTGGCCTTAGTAAAAGTTTTATGGCATCGACATGGTGTTGAAGAGGCTACATGGGAACCAGAAGAAACCATGAGAAGCCAATATCCGAATCTGTTCACTGGTAAGATTTTCGAGGATGAAAGTCCCTAAGGGGGGAGAAATGTAACATCCCAAAATATGGCCTAGCTGGAATAGTGGTTTCGAGACCAAAAATCCGACATCAAAATATTTATTTTATGATTATTACGAGGCTTAGAATATGAAAATATGCATGTGTTAAAGTTTCATGAAGGAATTTTTTGAGTGAGTGCCCAATTGGAAAATTTGGGACTAAATTGAATGAATTGCAAAACTTAGATTCTAGAAGAAATTTGTATGAAATTGCTTTGGGTTTTGAATTACAAGGTCTTGGAGAGTAATTTCCCCAATTTCTAAATTTTTGGACAAAAATGGGCTTGCATGGATGAAATTTCAAAGAAAGGGCCTAAGGGCATTTTGGTCATTTGGCATTTAAGTGAAATAAAATGGGAAAAATGAACCAAAAATCAGCCATTCTTCTTCTCCATGCTACCGAAATTTCTAGAGTTTTCATAACTAGGGTTTTCAAGCTTTCCAAGCTCAATAGTAAGTGCTCCCAAGCCCAGTTTTTAATGTTCTTCGTAATTTTGAAGTCTCGGTAGCTTACTCTCTCCATTTCTACCCATATTTCATGCTAGGGTTCATGTTGAAAAATTTACCCATGCATAAGTTACTTGTATTTAGATGTTTTATGTAGGAATATAAAAGTTTGAAGAGTGTTAAACAACTTTTCCTAGGTGATTTTCATGGTAACATGTGAAAAATGTCTCGGTTGAGGTTGACAAAGGGAATTCGATGGTAACCTGTAATTACATGTGATTTGAGATTCTGTATGTGTTGCAGTAAGGATTTAGCCTAGACGAGTAATCCATGATCTCAATTATGAAAAGGATCTATCCCGGACGGGTGTTCCTTGAATGATCGAGCCTATCGAAGAGTATGTGTGCATTATGGATTTAGCCCGAACGGATAATCTGATATCGAGTCAGAATTTAGCCTAGACTGGTAATTCAGATCCGAGCTTATTAAGGGTGTTTGTTATTGTAAGGGATTTAGCCTGGACTGGTAATTCAGCCATAGGATGTAAGGTTCGCGGGAGTGCATATATGTGAAAAGATCATTCGTAAGAATTGACGGATAATGGGTATTCCATCAAGATTTCCTAGAACCTTAATGGGATTAATATAATGTATGTCAATAAGATGATGAATAATGAGCTCACCTACATAAATTACATGATGCTTTGTTATGTGACTAACTCATTGATTGAGTGCATGTGATAGGGAATCATTTCATGATTGATGATTTCATGATTTAAATATGGATGTATGATAACTACTCGGTAAGTTTACTTTGCGGTTATTCGAGCTTACTAATCATGTAAATGCTTACCCCTCTCTTTTTCCCTATTTCACAGAGCTCGAGGACTCATAAGGACTGGAAGACGATTGGAGAGTAGACACACTATCAACTAGTCAAGCTTTGGTATAAAGACATTTTTATTTTGTTCAATGGCATGTATAGGATTTTTGAGTGTTTTGTTATGTGTCATTTGATTTTCCAAATGAAGGCATGTAAAAATATGTTTATCTTTTTGTATATGGCCATGAAAATTTGGCTTAATTGAAGTAGGCTATGACCTACGAATTTTTGTATGGTTTTATTTACCAATTGGCAATGAGTTACATGAACGAGCCAATTTCGGATGAATTAAAGTGACATGGAAACCCATAAACACTAAATGGGAAATTACCTTTCATGTATGAAACCAATGATATGAGGTTTCCATGCAATTAGTTTTATCAAGATTATTTACAAGTGTATAATCATGTTTTCCTTCGAACGTGGTAACTACTAGGTATAAGGAGTAGAAAGGGGTGACTTAAGGCTTGGAAAATAGCCTATTAGGGTCCACATGGTCGACACACACAGGCAGTGTTCAGGCCGTGTGTGACACACGGTTTCATCCCATGGGTGTGGGCTATGGCCTGTGTCCCCTGCACTTAAAATTTTAAATAAAAACGCACACGAGTAGGCCACACGGGCATGTGTCCTTGCTGTGTCTAAAAGACAGTGTTTCCCACGGGTAGGCAGCACGGGCGTGTGCCACGGCTGTGTTGATAAGTCAGTGTTGCACACTGCCGAAGGGCATGGGCATGTCCCGAGTCACACGGGTGTGTGAGTCTACACGGCTACTCTACACGGGCGTGTAACACTTTCAGATAAGGAAAATTTTCTAAGGTGTCGAAAGTTTATCAAACGTTCTCGATTTTGTCCCGCGCTGCCTCTAGACATGTTTTAGGTATCGAAAGCCTGTTTAAGGGAAAGGATATACATGTTTGAAAAGTTTTAAATTAGAGCGCAACTTAGTGACTTGATTTAATATGTTTATAAACGTGAAATCCCGGTAACGCCTCGAGCCCTATACCGATGTCAGATACGGATGAGGGGTGTTACATACCTAACCTACGCATGGTGAAAACAAAATCGTACGTTGAGTATAACTTAGTGTTCTTTCTATAATCCGAATATTTAAAGAAAATAGAGATCATTAAGATGAAAATTTTAATTCAAGTAATGACATTCAATATAATAAATCAGAAATGCCAAATTACCAATTCTTTCATTACAACCAATTCATCATTTTAATATCAATACATGGCAATTATATTTCATAATACATATGATAACTTAATCCATATATAGACATATTCCATCTAGCCTTTCAAATTCATAAACATTCATTGGTCATCACCATTCATTATTCACATTTCCATTCACTATTTCGTATTCTTTCCACATTTCAATTTCATTTCTCATCATTTTCTATTTCAATAATAATATCTCGATTTTACAATTTGTTTCCCTATTAACATGATTCAGACTCTGACTGATACACGAATCCAACCAACACACCTGTTTAGCACCCAGTGCCTTATTCGATAAATTCGAAGCAAATAATTGTGGTTAGTGCTATAAATAAGTTGACACCTAGTGTCTTATCGATTATATCGTAGCAAACTAGTACTAAGTACCTCATCAACTCATAATCGAAGTAGCCCTAAACTCTTCCTATCCTATGGCATCTCAACTATATCTGACTTTGCCCGAACAATTAATAGGGTTTCCATTTCGTAATTCATTTTCCGCAAATATACCAATTCACACTTATTTTCATCACAACACATTTATTCAACATATGGCAACAATATATCATCACATTATGTATTCAATTTCACATTTGCATAAATATATACACTTTTCATAAATATACAATTTAGTCCTTAGATATATCAGTCAATTCAATTCAACCCAATTCATTTCATTATCAAGTAACTCACCTCATATTCTTACCATACACAAACTGTTCAAAATGAAGCATTGTAAAGTTGTTCGGATTATGAAAACACAAACTGTAAACTCTGAGATATGTAGACAACTTTGCCAATTCTTTTTTTTTTTTGAGCAATCCGGGTCGACGTTAGCTAGGAGTAAAAACAAAACGTTAAATTATCAATATACAACTATTTTCACATTCAATTTCTAATTTATGTAACTTTTGTATTTTATTTCATTTAGTCCCTAAAATCGAGTCTAACATAACTTTCACATTTAGCCCTCTAATTTTATGTCGAATTCACTAGAGTTCCTATCGGACTTCTTATTTTTCAATTGTACCACAAATTTCACAAATTATTCTTTTTAGTCCCTATTGCATAAAATCATAAACTGACTTTACAATTTAGTTCTTTTTAACTTCTAACCTTAATATCTATCAAAATAACACTTCAAACTCCAATTATTCAACAATGGTAATATCCTTAAACTTTAACAGTAACGAAAAATATGACATGGGTCAGCTAGCTTAAGCTACCGGGGTTCCGAAAACATAAAAATTACAGGAAAAAGACTAAATTGAACTAATCAAATTGAAGCTTGAAAGTTTAAAAAACTAATCTTTCATCTTATTCTTCTTCTCTTCTTTGTTTCGAAATGTCTAAAGTGAAAAGATAATGGTTACATTCTTTTTCGATCCACTAATTAACATCTTTTTCTTTTAATTAATCTTTTAATTATTTTGTATTATACTTTTATAACATTTTTAATCTTTAAACACCTTATTGTCATCTCCTAATATTAAACCATTGGTTTAATTGCTTTAAAGGTGACTTAGTCATGTTCTACCTTATACTTTAATAACAATTGAAATTTGACACTTTTACGGTTTAGTCTATACAATATAATTAAGCACTAGTTTGACAAATTTACTTGACAGAAATTTAATTCACTTATAATATAAATCTGTAAATATTTAATAAAAATATTTACTAGTTCGATTTATGAAACCATATTTTCTAACATCACTGACTTTTGGGTCGTTACAATTCTCTCCCTTAGAGAAATTTCGTCCCTGAAATTTACCTGAAAAGAGGTGGAGATACAGGGATATCATAATTTCTTCTGGTTCCCAGGTCACTTCCTCGACACTATGGCTATGGCACAAAACTTTCATAGATGGAATGCAATTTTTTGCAATTCTTTCACCTTGCGAGCATAAATTTCAATCGGTTCTTCCTCATAAGACAAGTCAGGCTAAATCTCTATATCTTCCGCCGAAATAATGTGAGATGGATTCGATCGGTATCTCCTGAGCATCGATACATAAACATCATGTATTTTCTGTAACTCTACCAATAATTCCAACCGATACACAACTGGTCCAACCTTTTCTGTGAATTCATACGGTCCAATAAAATAGGGACTCAACTTTCCTTTCTAGCCAAGTCATAAGACCTTTTTCCTTGGAGAAACCTTTAAAAACACTTTATCACCCACGAAACACTCAATGTTTTGACGATTCAGATCTGCATACGATTTTTGTCTATCAGAAGTTGCTTTCAATCTATCTCGAATCACCTTAACTATATCTTACATTTCTCAAATTCATTCTGGTCCAACAACTTTGCT
The DNA here is from genome assembly GCF_025698485.1 of Gossypium arboreum. Classification (NCBI taxonomy): domain Eukaryota; kingdom Viridiplantae; phylum Streptophyta; class Magnoliopsida; order Malvales; family Malvaceae; genus Gossypium; species Gossypium arboreum. The sequence continues at coordinate 73,048,806 of NC_069081.1, forward strand.
TTCACACAAATCTAACCAAAAAATAGGTGTTTGACACCTAGGACCATATAATGCTTCATACAGAGCCATTTGAATACTCGACTGAAAATTGTTATTGTACACAAATTCAGCCAAGGGTAAACAACATTCCTAGTTTGATTCAAAATCAATTAAGAAAGCTCGAAGCATATCCTCTAAAATCTGAGTAACATGTTTTGATTGTCCATCTATCTATGGGTGAAAGGCAATGCTAGAGTTTAATTTTGTACCTAAAGATTCATACAACTATTTCCAAAATCTCGCAGTAAATTAGGGATTTTGATCAAATATAATCGACATAGGTACGCCATCTAATCTAACAATTTCTAGAATGTATACCTTGGCAAGCTTCGAAAGTGACCAATTGGTTCTAATTGCAACAAGATGGGCTGATTTTGTAAGTCAATCAACTATCACCCAACTACATTTCTTTTGCTCAGAGACAATGGTAACCCTGATACAAAATCCATCATTATGTGCTCCCATTTCCATTAAGAATCGAAATAGGTTGAAGAAGTCCAGTGGGACTTGATGTTCCGCCTTAACTCGTTGACAAGTTAGGCATTTAGCCACGAATTTAACTATTTCTCTTTTCATTCTAGGCCACCAATATAATTCCTGTGAATTGCGATACATTTTTATTCCATTAGGGTGCATGGTAAAAGAGATATCGTGAGCTTCATGAAGTATAATTCTTTCAAATTGGCAACGCTTTGAACACAATTTTGATTACAAAACCTTAAACAATCACAATCATCTATGTTGAAAATTTTTATCTAACCATTCTGAACCATTTCTCTTTTCCCTGACAACTTAGCATTAGTTAATTACAATCCTCAAATCTGGTCAAACAACACTGGTTTGACTTTCAACTTAGCCCACAAATTATCGTCATTGCTATTACTAAGTTAAGCGAACATCGCCTACAACTCAACTGCTACCTTTATACTCAACGTGTCAACTACAATGTTAACTTTACTAGGGTGGTAATGGATAACGCAATTGTAATCTTTCAAAAGTTCAACCTAACAAAACTGTCTCAAATTCGAATCCTTTTGGGTTAGGAGGTATTTAAGACTTTTGTGATTGGTATAAATATGACATTTTTCACCAAAAAAATAGTGCCTTCAGATCTTTAGAGCAAAAAACCACAACAATTAGCTCTAAATCGTGCGTCGGATAGTTGTGTCCATGTTTTTTTAGCTAGCGAGATGCATATGCAATCACATTTCCATCTTGCATCAAAACACAACCCAAACCACTCAACGAAGCATCACTATATACCACAAAATCTTTCCCTACTTCTAGCAAGGTTAGAAGTGGTGCTTTTATTAACATCTGTTTCAATTTTTCAAAATTCTCCTGGCACTGATTGTTCCAAACAAACTAAACATTATTTTACAATAGCTTAGTCATCGGCATGGCTTTTTTCGAAAACTCACTAACAAATCTTCGGTAATAACTAGCTAATCCAAGAAAACTATGGACTTATAAAACATTTCTTGGTTTTTTCCACTGCACGATGGCCTCGATCCTTTTCAGATCAACTCTAATCTCATCAGCCGAAATAACATGTCCAAGAAACACAACCTCAGGTAACTAGAATTAACATTTCCTAACCTTCCCATACAATTTCTTTTCTCGCAACACTTGCAAAACAATTCGGAGATGCTATTTGTGCTCAGCTTTAGATTTTAAATAGATTAGAATGTCATCGATGAAAACTACCACAATTTGATCTAGATAGCGCTGAAAAATACAAATCATGAGGTCTATGAATGCCACTAGAACATTTGTCAAACCGAAAGGCATTACCAAGAATTCGTAATGGAAGTAACGCATACGGAATGGCGTTTTTGGTACGTCAGTATCTTTCACTTTCAGTTGATAGTAACCCAATCTCAAGTCGACCTAGGAAAAGACTAAAGCTCCTTTTAATTGATTGAATAAGTTATCAATACGAGGTAGAGGGCATCGGTTCTTAATTGTTAACTTATTCAATTACCAATAATATGCACAAAGTCGCATCCAACTATCTTTCTTTTTAATGAACAATACTAGAGCTCCCTAGGGCAATATACTAGAGAGCTTATAAAGCCGTAATCTAGTAAATCTTGCAATTGAACTTTTAGTTCCTTCAGCTTCGTCAGTCCCATGCGATAAGGAGAAATCGACATTGGGGCCCTACGAGGGAACACTTCTATTGTGAACTCAACTTTCCAGTCTGGCCATAATCTCGGTAATTCCTCGGGAAACACATCATAGAATTCACAAATAGTTCGAATCTTACTGATCTAATTATTACCGACATTCGAGTTAATAATATAAGCAGAAAAGCTTCACAGCCTTGATTAAAGAGTTTATTAGCTTGAACTACTGAAATGATATGAGTTGAACCATTCGTTCTAACACCATTCACCTCTATTGAATTACCATCTGCACTCTGAACTACAAACTTCTTTTTACAGTAGTCCAAAATCACCCTATTAAATCTATTAGTGTAACCCCCCAAATCCGGTCTAGATGTTATGGCCAAATTTTGGAAGCCACATTCAATCTGTTGTAAAAATTGTACTTGTTAAAAACAAATAAGTTAAAGTCGTTTTTGTGAAAACTTAAAATTTAAATACTAAATAATTTAGGTTTTGAATAACATTTATTAAAACATAAATATTTGAAAAGTTCATCATTTTATCGAGTTATCGTCTTATATCATTAAAATAAACAAATTGCATCATCAATTTTAATTATTTTTAAAAATGATTTTGGTAAAATATTTCGCAATGAATTTGAAAATACTTATAAATAAAACTTAAAATTATAAGTTTATTAAAATTAGATAAAATCATTAAAATATTTTATATCAACAATTTAAAACACCTATAAGTTTATCAATCATGCATGTTAGTTTATAAAATATAAGTAAAAAACCCATATATAGTCCAATGTCTAATGTCTAAAATAACAACCCAAAAATTTTATTAACCATTTATAAAATATTTCATCTAAGAGACCCCTCCATATGTTGAATGCAAGTTCTACGCTCGTGTATCATGTGAAATGTTTATGAAAACTAGAGAGTGAGCTAAAAGCTCAGTGTAAATTTTATAACAAATTAAATATCAATAAACACAAGTACAATATACAAAATCACATCTTTTATGCACATGATTATGACAATGAAAATTTGATAGATATAGTATGCAGTTTCTTTTAAAACATGCTACCCATCATCGCGACAAACCAAAAAGAGTTCTCCAGAACTCATCTATCCAAAAGACACCAACATATACGTGGACAAGGCCACCAAATTTGTAGACAAACTGCCAATGCATATAGTTGTGGAAAAAGCCACCAAATTCGCATAACAACCACTAAAACATGTAGATTGTGGATAAATCACCAAATTTAAGTCATCTCGGGTTGCTCAGCAATGATGACCCGCCATCCTGGGTTGCTCAGCAATGATGACTTATCAATAGATAGTTAAACTGCCACATCTTCCTCTAACAATTGTCCCAACCCCATGTAATGCATCATGGCATACAAATCTAACTGCAAATCAATAAGCATGATAATTACACTTTCATGTACATATAATTTTCAATAGTCAAGGTGATCCGTGTTTTCCAAAATGAACATATAGCCATGATTTTTACAAAACATGAGATTAGAAATAAATTATCAACTCATAAAAATATTTATCATATCATATCATTAGAACTTGAGTGAGAATAACTTACCCTATAACCACATAGTCACTCACATGTAATAACAAAAATAATTATGTTTTCATTTGTAAAATAGATTGGTAAATTATAGTAAAATTATTATGTATTTAACTTGTATAAAATGCACACCTTTTGTGATTCGAAAAGGAAATCTTATTGAAGCTTGATCACTTCCAATCTAAAAGAATAGAAACTTTGATTCGCACCTAATGAAACCATATGTGGTTAGAATTCTCTTATCTCTAATAAAAGAATTTTCCAAAATAAAACCATCCACTAACTTCTCAACTTATAAAACTTACTCTGTCATGCCACATAATTTATTTATTTATTCACGTTAGTTCATAACACAAGGAGTGTGTGAATTAATTCTAATTGGTCCCATGTTTAAGCCCTCACACTTTCACCTTTTTATTTAATTTATTTTAACAACTCAAGTGATCAACTCCTATTTTTGTCCAGCTCATTTGTTGCCAAGCTTGCGAAGGTTCCTTCCTTGTTTATGAGGTCAAAATTCTCCTTTTCACTCCCATGATCCCTTTTCCATCCCTTTTTCCCCTCAATAGACCATTTTCCCTCCCTTACCTTACCTTGACCGACCATGCACCTAATGTAACACCCCTTACCCGTATTCGACGCCGGAACAGGATTCAAAGCATTACCAGACTTAAACATGAATATTCATATAAAATTGAGTCATAAAACATTGTCCCTCATAAAGGTCTACAAGACCCAGAACATACATCAGAAGTGGTTCAGGACCAAACCGAGAACTTTCGGAACCTTTTAAACACTTAAAAAAATTTTCTTGTTTTGGAGAGTTACACGCCCGTGAGGGTAGGCGGTGTGGTCACACACGCCCGTGTGATGTGGGACTCGCTCGTGTCCTCAGCCCGTGTAACTCTCTGACTATAACGCCATCTATAATATCCCAAATTAGGGCCTAGTCAGAATAGTGGTTTCGAGACCATAAATTTAAGATAGAATTAATTATTTTATGACTATTATGAGGTCCATGATATGTATGCATGCTAGTGTAAAAATTTCTTAAAGAAATTCTATGCATAAAATGTCTAATTGAACTTTAGGGACCAAAGTAAATAAGATGCAAAACTTATGTTCTAGAAGCTTTTAGCATGAAATTGCTTTAGATTATAAATTATAAGGTCCTAATTATCAATTTGACCAATTTCTAAATATTTGGACAAAAATAGACATGCATAGGAAAAATTTATGCAATATCAATTCGATCACAAACCATAACAATATAGTTGCATTGTTAACATACAACTTTCTTGGGATTACAAAATGTAGGTAATTAATTGGTTTTAATCTACTTGCTTGGCCTTCCCTCGGTCTAGGTTTGGATTTTGTATTTCTTGATCTAAAATAATAAAAATTCATCCATTTAATCACTAGATAAATTTATACAATCAAAAATTTATATTTTTGGAAAAATGACCATTTTGCCCCTATACTTTTACAAAATGACCATTTTACCCCTAGGCTCAAAAATCAATTTTTATCAAATTTCTTCATGCTTTAAGCCTAGCCGAACCCTTTTGACTCTTATAGCAACCCAAAATTTCCATTATTTCACTACATTACTATCTATTTTACAATCCTTACAAAATGGTCCTATTAGGGTTTTCGTGAGAAGTTCTTTCACAAAAGTTGTTTATTTCACAACCATAACTCATATTCTTCCATAAAATTTAAGTTAACAACATATATGCTTTCATGGAAAAACCCTAGACTCTCAACCATTTTGCAAAATAGTCTCCTCATTAGTTAGCTCATGCTATAAGGGTTCCAAAAGTACCAAAATCATAAAAAATAACCATCTAAATTACTTACTTGAGAAAGGAATAAATGGCTAAAAGTTTCAAGCTCCCATGGCTATTTCTTGGAGGAAAAATCTGTGGAAGAAAGAAGAGTAAAAAGATGATAATAGTTTTCTCTTTATTTTATTTGTAGATAATATTAAGTCATCAACTCACCTCACCATTTGACCAATTGATTTATCTTGTCCCTATGGTCGGCCAAGCTTCTTTTAAGGGTCTAATTACACTTTAAAGACCTCTAATTATGGCTCTCTAGTTATTTAACACCTTTGGCTAGCAAATCTCAACTTTTTCCCTTTATGCGATTTAGTCCTTTTTCACAATTAGGCTCACAATGCTAAAATTAATTTACCAAAATTTTCACACTCATATAATCATATTATGACACCAAAATAATAATAAAAAATAATTTCTTGACTTCAGATTTGTGGTCCCGAAACCACTGTTTCAACTAAGCCCAAAATCGGGCTATTACAATTCTCCCCCTTAGGGATTTTCGTCCCCGAAAATCTTACCAGTGAATAAGTTCGAGTATTGGTCTCTCATGGTCTCCTCAGGTTCCCATGTGGCTTCCTCGACTCCATGTCTATGCCACAAAACTTTAACAAGTGCTATACTCTTATTCCTCAATTGTTTAACCTCCTGAGCCAAAATCTTAACCAACTCTTCGCCATAAGTCATATTCGACTGAATCTCAACCTCAGTTGGCGCGATTACATGCGAAGGATCCTATCTATATCGACAAAACATGGACACATGGAACACGTCGTGAATCTTTTCTAACTTTGAGGATAAGGCCAATTAGTAGGCAACAGACTCTCCTCTCTCAGTAATCTCATAAGGTCCTATAAAACTAGCGCCCAGCTTGCCTTTTCTATCGAATCTGAGGACTTTCCTCCACAGTGATACTTTCAAAAACACTCTCTCACCAACTTGAAACTCAATTTCCTTTCGTTTCAAATCCACGTAGGATTTCTGTTTATCAGAAGTAGCCTTCAAACAGTCGCGAATCACCTTAACTTTCTCTTCGATTTTTTTGACTAAATTAACCCCGAGAATTTGATTTTCGTTAAGTTCAGTCCAATATAAGGGTGTCCGACACTTTCGTCCATATAAAGCCTCATAAGGCGCCATTATTAGACTAGACTGATAACTATTATTGTAGGCAAACTCTATCAACGGTAAGTACTCTTCCCAACTACCTTGAAACTCGAGAACACAACACTGCGACATGTCTTCTAAGATCTGAGTCACTCTTTCTTACTAACCGTCGGTTTGCGGGTGAAATGCCATGCTAAAATTCAATTTTGTTCCTAATGCCTCTTGCAACTTTTTCAAAAATCGCGAGGTAAACCTCAAATTTCTATTCGGAATAATAGAAAAGGGTACTCCATGAAGTCTCACGATCTCGGAAACATACAATTCAGCCAATTTCTCAAGGGAATAGTCGGTACGTATTGGTATAAAATGTGCCAACTTTGTCTTGTCACTGATAGTTGTTCAGTGACATCTCCTTTATGAATTTGTAGGAATCTTCCGGTGTTTTATTATTGATAGTTCCGCCAGCAGCAGTGTCACTCATTTGTCTTGTCGAGGGATTCACACCATTGTAGAATGTTCGAACTTACAACCATAGAGGTAACCCATGGTGAGGGCACCTTCTCAATAGATCCTTGTATCTCTACCATGCATCGTAAAGTGTTTCTAAGTCCATCTACACAAAAGAAGAGATACCATTGCGTAATTTATCCGTTTTAGCCGGTGGAAAATATTTTAGTAAAAATTTCTCGATCATTTGCTCCCAAGTAGTGATAGACCCTCGTGGTAATGAGTTTAACCATTGTTTAGCTTTGTTTCTCAGTGAGAAGGGAAATAACCGAAGACGGATGGCATCAACAGAAACGCCATTGATTTTGAATGTATTGCAAAATTCTAGGAAATTTGCTAAGTGAGTGTTGGGATCTTCATCTTGCAAGCCATCAAACTGAACAAACTGCTGTATCATCTGAATAGTGTTAGGTTTTAATTCAAAATTATTCGCAGCAATAGCAGGTCTAACTATACTTGATTCAGTTCCTGTTAAAGAGGGTTTAGCATAGTCATACATAGTACGTGGAGTAGGATTTTGATTAGCTGCAATTGCGGGCAGCAGCTGATTGTCTTGGTTTTCAACCATCTCGTCTGTTGGAGGTGGAGTATTGTCTTCTTGTTCATTTTTTGTGTATCGTAAACTATGCCTTATTTCTCCTTAATTTCTATGAACTGTTTGATCGATTTCTTCGTCAAAAAGTAAAGGTCCTGACGGGTTTCTTCTAGTCATAAACTATAAAAACCTGCCAAGAGAAAGAAAAAGTAAATTAATAAATAAGAAAATAAAATAAAATTGTAAGAAAAATAAATGGCTAAAGTAATAAAAATTTAGTGTTCCTAATATTTCTGTTCCCCGGCAATGACGCTAAAAACTTGATTGCAGTGATTCGTAACAAGTAATAAATATTTATAAGGAAGATCAAACCTAGACTAACTATTATCATGACGAAAAGGAAAGCGCACCTATTGAACAATAGTATAGTAATGGCAAGACCGAGATATCGTACCAAGGGAACCAAAAGTACTAGTAATAACTATCTTTTTATTATCTAGCCTAGGAATAAAAGTGTTTGTTTTAATTAACTAATTATTTAAACTAAGAACGCACAGAGAAAAGAATTGGGGAATTTCTTTTGGGAAAATCGATTAACTTGAGACAATACCTAAGGAAAAATCCACCTAGACTTTACTTGTTATTTTGGGTCCGGATCGGACAATTTATTCATTCAACTTGTTCTGTAGAGATCCGTAAGTTATGTTATTATCCCTATTCAAGACTAATAACGTTTAATCCCTAGATTGAATAACTGAGACTTTTCTCTAATTACGCTCTAGGGTTGCATTAACTCGATCTATGGATCCCCTTATTAGGTTTCACCCTAATCCGGCAAAATCTTGTCACCCTATTTCTAGGTGCGCAATCAACTCTGCTTAATTATGGCAAATGTACTCTTAGACAGGGTCTATTCCTCCTCTGAATAAGAGCATGTCTTCAATCAATATCCTGGGATATCAAAACAAGAATTAAGAACACATAATTAAGAACAAGTTAAATACTTATCATAGGATTCAGAAAATAATAACAAGATTCGTCTTAGGTTTCATTCCCCTTAGGTATTTAGGGGATTTAGTTCATAACTAAATAAGAAAACATCTCAGAAGAATAAAGAATACAAAACATAAAGAAAACCCAAAACTCCTAAGGGAAATTCAGGAGAGATCTTCAGTCTTGATGATGAATCCGGCTTTTGAGATGGATCAATCGGCTTCCTTGGGGTAATTCCTTATCCCTCTTCTCTGTCTCCCTTTTTCTCCTCCTCTAGTGCGTATTTATAGGCTTTGGAATGCCTCGAAACCCTCCAAAGTGGCCTTTTTCGAATTGAACTTAACTTGGGCTCAGTAGGGACATGCCCGTGTAACACGGCCGTGTGACGTGATTGCCGGGCCGTGTTCAATCCGTTAAATTACACACAGCCATGTGGGTCAATAGCCAGGTCGTGTGAATCGTGAAAGCCTTAGCCGACACCTTCGAAAGACACGGGCGTGTAAGCTATCTGTGTGGTAAGGCTTAAGCGGTGTCATCTTCTCGATTTGGTCTGTTTTGTCCCTTTTTGGCTCGTTTTTGGTTCCTTTTGACTCTTAGTGCTCTCCTAAGTACAAAACATGAAATTAAAGCATTAGGAGCATCGAATTCACCAATTCTAATGAGAAATCATCAATAAAATGCATTAAACATGGGGTAAAAATATGTATAATTTACGGTTTATCAAGTACCCCCACACTTAAGCATTTGCTTGTCCTCAAGCAAAATTCTCAACTCATAATCAGAATGAATCCTTCTCAACTTATAATTTCTATCAATAATATCTCAAATTAATCCATAGGTAATCATACATTGAGAATTTAACTAAAAGAACATAAAAGTTGCAATCATTCTCAGTTGAGCATTTTATCCCGAAAATATAAGTGTCCTCCCTCATTTAAATAATTACCTTTAATTCAGAATATCACAGAGTTTTACATCCTCTCTAAAGATTCACTCAAATCACTCGAGGTGTTTGGAGGACAATAAAGGAAGCACTCAATAGTCAATAATGGAAAGTCATTACCCTAGGCTTGCATGAAAATCAAATCTCCACCACTTTAATTTTAAGATGATACATCAATCAGAAGGTCTTTAGAGGGGTGTAATGAGGCTTGGTTAGGGGGTGTGGTCACAAGCTGAAAGAAAGGGTTAGAATCGATATTGAATTGAAAAATTGCCTAACGAGAAAAAGAGTTAATCTTCACTTGCATACAACAGAGCTTCTCTCAGAATATGAAATTATAGATATGCATACATAGTTGTGTTTTTTTTTTAAAGAACAAGTTAAATAATGTAGGCTAAATATCAAGAACAAAACATAGCTAGGCAATCCATTCAACTCAAATCTCAACAAAAATAGGGAATAATTTAGATGATTTCAACAATAATGGGTTAAAGGTTAATATTAAGGGTAATACAAGAATTGGTTTGTTGGGCTCAAGGGGGTTTACTAGGGGTTAATTGTGGAGGTAGGCTTTTCATGGCATGAGTGGGTTAATCCTAAGTGCCTTAATCATATTGATATATCAAATCAAATGGTGTGGTCTCGACATGCATAATCAAGCAAGTTCTAGAATAACAGTTCAATACTGACGCACTCAAAGCAATAATAAAAGTGAGCATGAAAGGATGAATAGATGCTCAAAAGGCTCAAAAATCTCACAAAAAAAATTATGGCTTTTTGATGTTTAGACTCGTGAATTCTAATTCAAAGTAATACTTTGACTTGGGGAAACAACCTATAATTTAATTTCTTAAAAATCAACTTGTCATGCTTGATTCTCTAATATCTTAAAGTTTAAAAAAAATCAATGCATAAATCCCTATGTTTTAATTCAAAATCTATCAATCAAAATCATAAATCAATTAAAATTTATCCTAAATATGATATGAGAGTTTTTCATGAGAACAAGGTGATTATTCAAGGATTTTTCTAATAGTGAAATAAATACCCCCACACTTAAGATGTAAATTGCCCTCAATGTACAAAGATAGATGTTAGAGAAAAAATAAGATAGGGAGAGAAGTGAAACTTCCTGTATGATGAATTCCTCAAACTAGAGTTTTGGAGAGTGATTGGTTTGAGAGTGGAGGAGGATACTCTGGCAGTCGTAGAGGTTCATTAGGCCATAAGTCCTGCGCCAAAAGAATATTATACCTAGTGGTAGCTATGGTCGTGGTCGAGCAGGACATGGAAGTCGTGGAGAACCTTTCCCGGTGGAGCTTTAGTTCCTATGTGATGATCAGCTCAAGAGCTCTATATAATTGGGATAAAATCAGGAACTTTTTAGAGGATATTAGGAAGGATAAGTACTCAAAAAGAAATAGCTGAAGTTAATAAGGAAAAATAAAATATCTAAAGTCTAATAAAAATAATAGAAATAGTTTCAATCATTAGTAAAAATATAAAATAATAAATAAATATTTCTAGATATATTCATTGCTGGATGGTTACGAGGTGGGACTGGCGATGAGATAGGAAGGTGCTGACAAATCTACTGTAGAGTAGCATCAATACTGTCAAATCGTTGAAAACACTAAAGCTTGAATCGAGTGAGGTGCTCAGAAATGTCAACATATGAAGCTGCCACATGAACTGGACGAGAGGGTAGTGGTGGCTGAGAATAGGGATCAGGGAGTGGAGAAGGGGAGATTTCGGCTAGGGTTGTTTTTTTTTTTTTGAAGGAAGAAAAAATGAACAGTGATTTGCTTATATAGGGGAGGCCTACACGGCCTAGGGCCACACCCGTGTACGTATGAGGGTGAGCTCGTGTGTTTCGAATTTTTAGGTCGTGATTGGCTATCCTCCCACACCCGTGTGTCTTGGACGTCTGTGGTACACGGCCATATCGCACGGCCGTGCCTAGCTTTGTTCGCTTCTTCCCCGCCCATGTTAAGGTACCACGCCCGTGTATTGTTGTCCACGGCTTAGCGGCACAAGCGTGTCTCATGCCTGTGTCGAAGAAATAGAATCGAGCCTTATCCCTGGCATGCCCGTGTTCCTCTATCAAGTTCACCCACGGCCATGTCGCACGGCCGTGGGGATTTATCGCATCTCGTGTTTTGGAGAAATCATTTACTCTGTTTTCACAGGGTCGTATTGCACGGTCGTGTTTCCCTCCGTGTTGGTGCACACAGCCTTAATCACGATCGTGTTACAGGCCGTGTGGTGCTGGGAATCTGTGCTTCAAATACTCTGTTATTGACCTAAAGTTTTAAAATTTTAAATTTAAAATAATTTAAAATGGTTAGTACTCGGGTTGCCTCCCGGGAAGCGCTTGTTTATAGGCTAAGCTCGACTGTTACCTTGTTAGTATACTAAGGACAGTTTGTGGAGTCGTAGCTCCTCTTCATCGACTTTAAAATCCTCACCATTATAAAGTTTGAGACGTTGTCCATTTACTTTGAAAGTACCATATGATGGGTGACTTACCTCTATCGTGCCATATGGATGAACAGATTGAATTACGAAGGGTCCTGACCATCGTGATTTTAGTTTCCCGGGAAACAATTTGAGTCTTGAGTTGTATAGTAAGACAAGATCTCCAACTTCAAATTGTTTCCGTTGCTTTAAATGAACGTCATGGTGCTTCTTTGTTGCTTCCTTGTATAGGCGTGAATTTTCATATGCATTGGCTCACCATTCATCTAGCTCGTTCAGCTGCATCAACCTATTTTTTCCTGCAAGTTCAGGATCACGGTTTAGAAATTTAATAGCCCCAAAAGCTTTATGCTCTAGTTTGAAAGGGAGATGACAACTTTTGCCATAAAGTAGTCTGTAAGGTGATGTCCCTATAGGAGTCTTAAAAGCAGTTCTGTAAGCCCATAAGGCATTGTCTATTTTTGTTGCCCAGTCTTTTCTGTTTGATTCTACCGTTTTTTCAAGGATCCGTTTGAGTTCTCGGTTTGCTACTTCAGCTTGTCCATTAGTTTTAGGATGGTATGGGGTGGCCGTTCTATGATGAACTCCGTATTTCTTAAGGGTTTTTTCAAATTGGGTATTACAAAAATGAGTGCCCATATTGCTGATAATTGCTCTAGGTGTTTCGAATCTTGAAAAGAGTTTTTTAAGGAAACGTACTACCACTCTAGCATTATTAGTAGGTAGAGCTTGAGCTTCTACCCATTTGGACATGTAGTCAACTGCTACTAAGATATATTTATTTCCAAATGAACTGGGGAATGGACCCATGAAATCGATACCCCACACGTCAAATATTTCACAAGAAAGCATATAGTTTTGAGGCATTTCATCACGTTTAGATATGTTACCTGTCCATTTGCATTTGTCACATAAAGTAACATACCTGCTGCCGTCTTTGAATAACGAAGGCCAATAAAAACCTGATTCAAGTATTTTGTGTGCGGTCTTTGTTCCACTATAGTGTCCTCCGGTTGCCCCTGAGTGGCAGTGTTCCAATATTTTTGATATTTCTGATCCTATAACGCATCTTCTAATAACTTGATCTACACATTTGTGAAACAGAAATGGATCGTCCCAAAAGTAGTTTTTTACATCATTAAAGAATCGCTTCTTTTGCTGGTGTGTTAACCCTTTTGGGATAATGTTAGCAGCTAAAAAATTCACGATGTCTGCAAACCAAGGTACCTCGGAGTTAGATATAGCGAAAAATTGTTCTTCAGGGAATGAATCATTAATTTCCATTTCATCTAGTTCTCTGGTATTGGTTTTCTCGAGCCTAGACAGATGATCAGCCGTTAGATTTTCAGCTCCTTTCTTGTCCTGAATTTCCAAGTCAAATTCCTACAAAAGGAGAATCCATCGGATGAGTCAAGGTTTTGTATCGGTTTTAGTTAAAAGATAGCGAAGGGCAGAATGGTCAGTGTAAACAACAACTTTAGACAATATGAGATATGACCGAAATTTATCAAAAGCAAAAACCACAGCTAGCAACTCTTTTTTCGTAGTAGTATAGTTTTCTTGTGCAGCCGTTAAGGTTTTGCTGGCGTAATAGATAGGTTGAAAATGCTTGTCTCTTCGCTATCCCAGACTGCACCTACTGCAAAATCACTTGCATCACACATTAGTTCAAATGGCAGGTTCCAATTAGATGCAATTATAATTGGAGCATTAATTAATTTATCCTTTAAAGTATTAAATGCTTCTAAACATTCCTGATCGTAGTTAAAAGGTATATCTTTTTCTAGCAATTTAGTTAAAGGCTTAGCTATTTTAGAAAAATCCTTAATGAATCTTTTATAAAAACCAGCATGTCCCAAAAAGCTTCTAATAGCCTTAACTGAACTAGGAGGTGGTAATTTCTCGATTGTTTCTACTTTAGATTTATCCACCTCAATCCCTTTACTAGAAATTTTATGCCCTAGTACAATACCTTCTTGAACCATGAAGTGACATTTCTCCTAGTTAAGCACAAGGTTTGTTTCTTCACATCTTATTAAAACTCGTTTTAAATTTTTAAGGCAGAGATGGAAAGAGTTACCGAATACCGAAAAATCATCCATGAAGACTTCCATGATATCTTCTACGAGTTCGTCGAATATAGCTATCATACAGCGCTGAAAAGTAGTAGGGGCATTACATAATCCAAAAGAAATTCTATGATAAGCGAACGTACCATATGGGCATGTGAATGTGTTCTTTTCTTGATCTTCAGGAGCTATTGGGATTTGGAAGTAACCAGAGAGTCCATCCAGGAAGCAGTAATACATGTGTCTGGATAATCTTTCTAACATTTGGTCAATGAATGGCAAGGGGAAATGATCTTTTCTTGTGGCGTCATTCAGTTTCCAGTAGTCTATGCAAACTCTCCACCCTGTAACCGTTCTTGTTGGGATTAATTCATTCTTCTCGTTGGTTACAACCATTATGCCTCCTTTCTTGGGGACAACCTGCACTGGACTTACCCAAGAATTGTCAGAAATAAGATAAATAATTCTAGCATCTAGAAGTTTAATTACCTTGGCTTTTACAACTTCCTTCATGTTAGGGTTCAGACGTCTTTGAGCTTGCACACATGGTTTGTATTCATCTTCCATCAAAATTTTATCGGTGCAAAAAGAAGGACTGATTCCTTTGATGTCAGAAATTTTCCATGCTATGGCCTTCTTATGTTCTTTTAATACTTGGATTAATTCCTCTTTCTCCTTGGGTTGCAAATTAGAAGCAATAATAACTGGTAATGTAGAATTATTTCCAAGGAATGCATATTCTAAATATTTGGTAATTGTTTAAGTTCCAGTTTGGGAGGCTCCTCAATCGAGGGTTTTTGCCTAAGTTCATTGTTGATCTTAATACCCTCATATTCTACTTGTTTTGACGGATGGTTATTAGGTTCCTCACCTATCTCCTCGTCTTGAACTGGACATGGTTCTGTCGTCTCCTCTTATACAATTTCCTGAAAAGAGTCTTGAGTAATATGATCAATAGAGTCAATGAAATAACATGAATCATCTTGTTCCTTAGAGAATCTCATAGCATCATAAATTTTAAAGATCATTTCCTCGTCACCTATTCTAAGTACCAATTTACCGTCACCTACGTCAATCACGGCTCTAGCAGTGGCTAGGAATGGGCGCCCTAAAATGAAGGGTACTTCCACATCTTCATCCATGTCAAGCACAACAAAATCAACAGGGAATATAAATTTATCTATTTTTACGAGTACGTCTTCTATAATACCCCTGGGATATTTAACAAATCTATCGGCTAATTGAATACTCATCCTAGTGGGTTTAGGTTCCCCAAGACCAAGCTGTTTTAACATTTTATAGGGCATCAAATTAATACTAGCGCCTAAATCAGCTAGTGCTTTTTCAATATTCAGATTACCAATTAAGCAAGGGATAGTAAAACTTCCTGGATCTTTTAGTTTGGTTGGCAGCTTATTTTGGAGTATAGCGGAGCACTCCTCATTGAGTTCTACCGTAGATAAGTCTTCGAACTTCCTTTTATTTGTTAAAAGCTCCTTCAAAAATTTTGCGTATGTAGACATCTGCGAGATAGCTTCAACAAAAAGTAAGTTGATATGTAATTGCTTAAAAAGTTCAAGAAACTTACCGAATTATGTGTCAATGCGGCCTTTTTTTAATTTTGCTGGATATGGAACTGATGGTGTATATTCCTCTGGCACTGGTTTGTCACTATTTTCAGGTTTTTCTTCCCTCCTTTCGCTTTCTATGACTTCTTGTGCTAACTTCTTTTCAGATTCCGTTAACACTTTCCCACTCCTTAGTGTAACCGCTTTGACATGCTCTCTTGATTTGGTATTACTAAATAATTTTTTTGGTGGTCTTTCCGAGATTAGTTTAGAAAGCTGGCTTATCTGAGTTTCTAGTCCTTGGATAGATGCTTGTTGATTCTTAAGTGCTGTCTCGGTATTTTGGAAACGGGTTTCTGACATTGATATAAATTTTGAGAGCATCTCCTCAAGGTTCGGTTTCTTCTCTTGTTGATAAGGTGGCTGTTGAAAACCTTGAGGATTTTGTGGCTTTTGATTCCCTTGACCTCCCTAGGAAAAATTTGGGTGGTTCCTCCAACCTGCATTATAGGTATTACTGTATGGGTTATTTTGAGGTCTAAAGTTATTGTTACCCATATAGTTGACTTGTTCCTCTTCGGTTGTGGGATTGAAGGATTGATATTCTGTATGCACACCTCCTCCGTTTGAGTTACTCCTCATTGTTGGATGTACCTGCGTAGAACCAAGAAAACTATCAATCTTTTTATTGAGAAGTTCTACCTGATTAGAGAGCATGGTGATTGAATCGATGTTATAAACGTCGACTGTTTTTGTTGGCTTAGTCCTCATGACTTGCCACTGATAGTTGTTCACTGACATCTCCTCTATGAATTCGTAGGCATCTTCCGGTGTTTTATTGTTGATAGTTTCGCCAGCAGCAGCGTCAATCATTTGTCTTGTCGAGGGATTCACACCATTGTAGAACGTTTGAACTTGTAACCATAGAGGTAACCCATAGTGAGGGCACCTTCTCAATAGATCCTTGTATCTCTCCCATGCATCGTAAAGTGTTTCTAAGTCCATCTACACAAAAGAAGAGATATCATTGCGTAATTTAGCCGTTTTAGCCGGCGAAAAATATTTTAGTAAAAATTTCTTCATCATTTTCTCCCAAGTAGTGATAGACCCTCGTGGTAATGAGTTTAACCATTGTTTAGCTTTGTTTCTTAGTGAAAAGGGAAATAACTGAAGACGAATGTCATCATCAGAAACGCCATTGATTTTGAATGTATCGCAAAATTCCAGGAAATTTGCTAAGTGAGTGTTGGGATCTTCATCCTGCAAGCCATCAAACTGAACAAGCTGTTGTATCATCTGAATAGTGTTAGGTTTTAATTCAAAATTATTCGCAGCAATAGCAGGTCTAGCTATACTTGATTCAGATCCTGTTAAAGAGGGTTTAGCATAGTCATACATAGTACGTGGAGTAGGATTTTGATTAGCTGCAATTGCGAGAGGCAGCTGATTGTCTTGGTTTTCAGCCATCTCGTCGGTTGGAGGTCGAGTATTGTCTTCTTGTTCATTTTCTGTGTATCGTAAACTACGCCTTATTTCTCTTTGATTTCTACGAACTGTTCGATCGATTTCTTCGTCAAAAAGTAAAGGTCCTGACGGGTTTCTTCTAGTCATAAACTATAAAAACCTGCCAAGAGAAAGAAAAAGTAAATTAATAAATAAGAAAATAAAATAAAATTGCAAGAAAAATAAATGGCTAAAGTAATAAAAATTTAGTGTTCCTAATATTTCAGTTCCCTGGCAACGACGCCAAAAACTTGATCACAGTGATTCGTAACAAGTAATAAATATTTATAATGAAGATCAAACCTAGACTAACTATTATCATGATGAAAAGGCAAGCGCACCTATCGAACAATAGTATAGTAATAGCAAGACCGGGATATCGTACCCAAGGGAACCAAAAGTACTAGTAATAACTATCTTTTTATTATCTAGCCTAGGAATAAAAGGGTTTGTTTTAATTAACTAATTATTTAAACTAAGAATGCACAGAGAAAAGAATTGGGGAATTGCTTTTTGGAAAATCGATTGACTTGAGACAATACCTAAGGAAAAATCCACCTAGACAATTTATTCATTCAACTATTTCTACAAAGATCCCTAAGTTATGTTATTATCCCTATTCAAGACTATTAACGTCTAATCCCTAGATTGAATAACCGAGACTTTTCTCTAATTAACGCTCTAGGGTTGCATTAACTCGATCCATGGATCCCCTTATTAGGTTTCACCCTAATCCGGCAAAATCTTGTCACCCTATTTCTAGGCGAGCAATCAACTCTGCTTAATTATGGCAAATGTACTCTTAGACAGGGTCTATTCCTCCTCTGAATAAGAGCGTGTCTTGAATCAATATCCTGGGATATCAAAACAAGAATTAAGAACACATAATTAAGAACAAGTTAAATATTTATCATAGGATTCAGAAAATAATAACAAGATTCGTCTTAGGTTTCATTCCCCTTAGGTATTTAGGGGATTTAGTTCATAACTAAATAAGAAAATATCTCAGAAGAATAAAGAATACAAAATATAAAGAAAACCCAAAACTCTTGAAGGGAAATTGAGGAGAGATCTTCAGTCTTGTTGATGAATCCGACTTCTGAGATGGATCAATCGGCTTCCTTGGGGTAATTCCTTACCCCTCTTCTCCGTCTCCCTTTTTCTCCTCCTCTAGTGAGTATTTATAGGCTTTGGAATGCCTCGAAACCCTCAAAAGTGGCTTTTTTTGAATTGGACTTAACTTGGGCTCAGCAGGGACACGCCTGTGTGACGTGATTGCCAGGCCGTGTTTGATCCGTTAAATTGCACATGGCCGTGTGGGTCAATGGCCAGGCCATGTGAATTGTGAAAGCCTTGGTCGACACCTTTGAAAGACACGGGCATTTGAGCTGCCCGTGTGGTAAGGCTTAAGCTGTGTCATCTTCTCGATTTGATCCGTTTTGTCCCTTTTTAGCTCGTTTTTGGTTCTTTTTGACTTTTGGTGCTCTCCTGAGTACAAAACATGAAATTAAAGCATTAGGAGCATCGAATTCACCAATTCTAATGAGAAATCATCTATAAAATGCATTAAACATGGGGTAAAAATATGTATAATTTACGGTTTATTAGGGCATTTGTTAAATCGAAGGGCATGACAAGGAACTCATAGTGCCCATACCTTGTCCTAAATGCGATTTTTGGTACATCTTTCTTCTTTACTCTGAGTTGGTAATAATCGGACCTCAAGTCTATCTTGGAAAACGCGGTGGCTCCTTTCAATTGGTCAAACAGATCGTCTATCCTTGGCAAGGGATACTTGTTCTTTACAGTTACTTTTTTAAGCTGTCTATAGTCTATACATAACCTTGTTGACCCATCTTTCTTTTTCACAAAAAGTACCAGAGCGCCCCACAGAGAAAAGCTTGATCTCACAAAACCTTGATCGGTTAATTCTTGTAGCTGAACTTTCAACTCCTTTAACTCCGTCGGAGCCATCCTATACGAAGCAATTGAGATGGGTGCCATGCCAATGACTAATTCAATTCCAAATTCAACTTCCCTAAATGGAGGCAATCCGGGTAATTCCTCTGGAAACACATCTGAGAACTCACATACCACTGGTACTGACTTGATCTTCAATTCAGAAATTTGGGTTTCAACACAAAGGCAAGGTAAACTTCTCACGCTTTTCTCAAATATCTCTCTATAGTCATAGACAATATTACTATAGGTGAATTGTCTAATTCTATAACATCCCTTACCTGAGACCGTTGCCGGAGTCAAGCATGAGGCATTACCAGACTTATCTTACTTGTTTGGGGCATAAAAAAAATTTACTTTAAAAAAATTTAATTCGCTCACATTCATCCAATAAATCCCTAAAAAGGGCCCTCGATGCCCTAAAACATACAATTGGAACAGTTCGGGACCAAATCGGGAACATTAAAAATTTTTCGATTACTTACACAAATCAAAACAATTTATTTCACTATTCATAATAAAATTGTCCATCTGTGTAACAGCCACTAAATTAATTATAACTTGAGTTACGAAACTCAAAATTTAAATCTATAAATTTTCCCTGAAACTAGACTCCTATATCTTCTTACCATAAATTTTCCAAAATTTTTGGTTCGGCCAATTAGTACAGTTTATTCATTAAATATTCCCCTGTTTCGCAGTTCAGCGGACCTTACCTCTCTTCAGTAAAAGTCAATTATCTCATTATACAGAAATCGGGTAATGTTTTTGTTCGTTTCTAATGAAAATAGACTCACTAAGAAATCTAAAAATATAAACTTTGACTTATAATTGTTTTTTTTACAATTTCTAGTGATTTTCCAAAGTTGGAATAGGGGATCACTAACTCACTTTGAACCAGTCTTACAGAAATTTAAATATCTCATAATATTGCTCTGTTTCTTTCCTATAAAAATAGACTCAGTAAGATTTAATTCTATATCTCATTCACCATTTAATTCCATTTCTAAAATTTTTAGTGATTTTTCAAAACCACGTCACTGCTACTGTTTCCTAACTGTTCCATGGCCAACTCTTACTCTTTCGTAGTTTCTTTGCATCAAACCTCATTTATGCATACATAATACCAAAACATGTTCTTAATTAGCTATATCATAAGATAATCATTACCAAGTATTCACATGCCATTCTTTAATCATATCATAAGGACATACACACAAAACAGCCAAGTCCCTATACATTCTATAACTTAAAAGTATTTCTAGTCATAAAATACCGAGATAACTCGTTGATAGTGTGAGGCGATCTCCGACGTCCTTATGATTTTTCGAGTTGGCTTTACGATAGTATAAAAAAAGAGAGAAAATAAAGGAAGTAAGCATAAAGCTTAGTAAGTTTGCATGTAAATAAATAACAACATTCTAAATGATTTATCAAAATAACCTGAACCTTTCGAACATGGACTTATCTTACCTTCCCTTTGGCACACTCTTTGAATTTTCCGTTGAACCATTTGGAATACTAAGGATACACGGGTACCTTTCCTTTTTAAACTTACCATTTCCATGTCTTGACATGGTCTTACGTGGTATCCTTGCCTTATGAACTCATCATTGCCATGCCTTGGCATGGTCTTACATGGGATCTTTGCCTTATAGTAGTTTATCAATGCCATGTCTTGACATGGTCTTACATGATTTCCTTGCCTTGTAAAACTTACCAATGTCATGCCTTGGCATGGTCTTACTTGGTATCCTTAAACCCTAATTTCATGACATTTGTATCCTACACATTCCTAAGGTTCAACCGGAACTTTTAAGTATCATTTCTCCATCAATTCTTACTTGAATCATCAAGGAATAAATTTGCAAAATAAATTATAGATGCTGAAAAATAACATCATTAATTATAAATAATAAAACATTGCATTTGTTTACCGCAAACTTACCTCGATACAAAATACGATCAAATATTTTGATTTAGTCCTCAACCTTTTTCTTTCCTCTATCTAACCCCGAATTTCGTTCTTCTTGATCTCTAATAGCAAATTTAACTTATTTAATATTCACATTTATCAAAACAGTCCTTAACTCTAACTATAGTAAAATTATGATTTTGCCCCTAAACTTTTACATATTTACACTTTTTCCCCAAGGCTCGGAATGAAACTTTATCCCTAATTCTTATGTTTTATGACATGTTGAACATTTATTTACCTACAACAACTTCAAATTCCCACTCTAACATGTACTTATGACCATTAGGTATTTTTACCGATTATGTCATTTTACTATCGCTTAGCTCAAGTCATTTACCATAATTTCAAGCTTCATATTCTACCATAAAACATCAAAATAAACACATTTCACCTATGAGTATTTTTCCAAATAGAAACCCTAGGTTAAATTATTGCTAGAATAAGCTAAATCAAGTTATCGGGACTTCAAAAACGTAAAGAACATTAAAAACAGGGCTGGGAATCATTTACTATAAAGCTTGAAAGCTTGACAAAACCCTAGCTATGAAGAACCCTTGAAATTTCAGCCTAATGAAGAGGATGGGCACATTTTGCCATCTTTTTCCCCTTTTTAATCTTTTAATTACCAAATGACTAAAATACCCTTAATTAAAACTTTAGTTATTTTTATCTATGTATGCCCATTTTTGTCCATGAAAACCTAATGGTCTAATTACCATTTAAGGACCTCTACTTCAATTATACTCTTCAATTTAATCCTTTAGCATCTAAAACTCATATTTATCAACTTTTGCAATTAAACCCTAGTAGGCAAATTAAGCATGCTATCTATAAAATTTTCCATCGATACTCTAACACTTGCATCTAATCACTCGGTAAATTATAAAAATTAATCGGAACAAACTTTTCTATCTCAGATTCGCGGTTTCATAACCACTGTTCCGTTTAGTCCCTATTTTGGGATGTTACAAATTCATCTGTTTCAACCCGAAGAACATCCCCGCTCCCACATTTCAACTCGATAATTTTTCATCCACAGTCCACTACAAACCATGAAAAGTTAACCAATCCATCCCAAGGATTACATCAAATTCATTAAACGAAAATAACATTAAGTTAGCCGGAAAACAATGACCTCTAATCATCAAAGGACAATTTTTACACTCTTGGTCAACCAACACATGTTTGCCTAAAGGGTTGGACACTTTTACCACAAATTCAGTGGACTCGACTATCACATTTATACGGGGTATCAATTTCATACAAATATAGGAATTGGTAGACCCCGAGTCAATCAAAGCAATGACAGATATATCATGGATAGAAAAGGTGCTCATAATCACATCAGGAGACTCTGCCTCCTCAGGGCACGTATAGCATAAGTCCTGGCAGGCGTTCTGCCCTCAGACCTCCCGGCAGCATCTCTAGGCGCACCTCTACTGCTAGCCCCACTTCCTGGGTTCTTATGTGGTCTACCCCTTGTAGGAGTGTTACCCGATCTCACACTTTGATCCTTATCTTTCTCGACCATCTCGGGACAACTACGAATAAAATATTCCAACGACCCATATTTAAAGCAACCTCTTTCTTTACCTTGACACTCACCGAAATGACGTCTACCACACTGTGAATATTCTGGTCTAATTGGTTGGCCACTACCAACACTTGTGATAGAAGTGGTTTAAGCTTTAGACACTGCATGTTGTTTGCTCTTATTTCTACTCGAAAATCCTACTGATGCATTTGATCGAGCAGGAAACTCTCTCGATCTCTGGGATGAGGTCTGGTGTGATTTTCCTACCTGTCTTTTCTTTGACTCACAAGACTCGATGTCAGCTTTTCTCTTCTCTTTGGCCAATTCTTCAGCCTTGCAAGCTCTCTCAAAAAGTACTACAAACTCCCTCAATCTAAAATGCCAACTAATAGACTGATGTCTTCGTTCAATCCATCTTCAAACCATTTACACATCTTGGCTTCTGCGGATACGCACTCCCGCACATACTTGCTGAGTCTCAAAAACTCACGCTCATACTCTGTCACTGTCATACGGCCTTGCTTTAGCTCGAGGAATTCTTTTCTCTTTTGGTCGATGAACCTTCGGCTAATGTACTTCTTTCAAAACTCTTCCTAAAAGAATTCCCACATTATTCGCTCTTTTGATTCATACTTTTCAAACACATGCATGTTGTCCCTTAATTGGGTCTACGAAGCCTAAAACATACATCGAAACTAATTTGGGACTAAACTGAGAGCTTTGAGAAGATTTGGGAAACCTTATGAAATTTTCCCAAGAAATAGGGTCACACGCCCATGTGGACATAGGGACACACTCGTGTGTCTTTGACACGCCCGTGTCCTCAGGAAGTGTAACTTTCTATTTATGACGTTAGCATGCAAATCGAACCATACGGTCGGGCCACACGCCCGTGTCCTCAGGACGTGTAACTTTTTCTTTATGACGTTAGTATGAAAATCTAACCACACGGCCGGGCCACACGCCCGTATCTCCAAGTCGTGTCCCTCACACGGTTGAGACACACGACCATGTCTCAGCCTGTGTGACTAACACTTAGGTTATTTTCCAAGCCATATTTCTCACCCATTTAATCATTTATCTTCACCAACATTTTAATACAATTATGAATCAATTTAAGGTATTCAACCAAGCCTTATAATTATCATCATTTGTTCATTTCGTAGCCATATCAATCATGATAAAATCATAATAATTTGAATCTCAAACTTACTAAATACAAGCCATACCAATGGCTATTTACAGTTATATCATTCATAAGCTAACATTGACTAATCAATTAATATATATCAGCCATATCTCTATAATTTAAATATATTTTCATAACAACTCATTTTGATTTCATACTATTTCATATTTGAGCTTAAATAACCAAAGTATTTGAAATATCATCTTTATTCAAATAGTACACATGAGATACATAATTCCATAATTATGAATGAACACATTTATCAAACATATTCCATATTCATAAATCAATGTCTCATGTCTCCATATATCAATAACCGTCATTTTCATGAATTTCAAGTTCAATTTCATAATTATTTGTCTCGTGTTCAGTTTCTTCCATGTCGGAACTTTATTCATTAAATCATTTGAAATATCAATACATATTGACAGTACACTCAATATGAACAATTATATAATCAAAAATAAATTCATTCATCAACCAAGTTCTATACTCATATCATATCAACTCGTACTTCCTTATATCACATAGTTCCATGTAACACTTACCAAACTTTGTCAACTTAGTGAACGTCTTACGGAATTGAGTACTTCATTTTCTTGATGCCATAGTTCAACTATGCTCTTATACATCTTCACATAATGATGCCATAGCCCAGCTATGGTCTTACACATATTCACATATCGATGCCATAGCCTAGCTATGGTCTTACACGGATCACATATCACATATCGATGCCATAGCCCAGCTATGGTCTTACACTGATCACATATCACATATCGATGCCATAGCCCAGCTATGGTCTTATACAGAAGCATATATCACACCGATGCCATATCCCAGATATGGTCTTATACGGAAATCACTTGTCACTTATAGCCGAAGCTACCACTATTCATTGATCAGGTAGTCGGAGCTACCATTTTTCACTGATCAGGTAGCCAAAGCAACCACTTTTCACTAATCAGGTAGTCGAAGCTACCACTTTTCATTTGTCATTTGTCTTTGTTCAGATAAGTGTAGCCGAAGCTATCACTTATCAGTTTCACTTGTCCTTGTTCAGATAAGTGTAGCCGAAGCTATCACTTATCACTGGTTGCCATAGTCCAACCATGTTCTTTTCCGTCAATTCACCTTGTCACTGAATTGAAGTGCTCAATTTGATCATTTATTCAATTTTCATGCTTTTACATTATTCACGATTTTATCATCAATACAAATGAAATAACACATCATGAAATTCATAAAATTAACAAATAATCACTAAAATTTAGCCATATAAACTCACAAGTTCCATTTTTGTATTATAACGATAATCATAATTTCATAATAAATATTCCAAATAAAACATTATATCATTTCTAATTCAACACTTATCGATTATAATTGAGCATGTGATCAATTTACACACAAGTCATTCATATATTTTTCCTCCTCCTCCTCTCCGTCCACATCCTTGGTATAAATAACACACTTGTAAGTAACCTTATCCATAATTTTCACTAATTACTTATGTGAATATTCAAGCTATCCACCCGTGTCATAGTCACTAAATTATTTAAATCTGGAGCTAAAAAACTTAAAATTAAGATCTACTAATTTTCCCTGAAACTAAATTCACATATCTTCTTACTATAAAATTTCAGAATTTTTGGTTTAGCTAATGAGTACAGTTTATTCTTTACAGTCACCCCTATTCTGCTGTCTGACAGTACTGACCCTTCTTCACTAAAAATTACTTATCTCTTCATAAAAAATTTTAATTATGTTCCTGTTTGTTTCTATTGAAAATAGACTCATTTATGATTTTAAACATATAAATTTAAGCCCCTAATTATTTTTCTTCATTTTTTTATGATTTTTCAAAGTCAGAATAGGGGAACCCGAATTCATTCTGACTTTGTCTCACAAAATTCATTATATCTCATGATTTACAAATCCATTTCTTACACTGTTTCTTCTATGAGAAACTAGACTTAATAATATTTAATTTCCTATTTTTTTCATCTTCTAATTCGATTTCTACAATTTATGGTGATTTTTCAAAGTTAGTCTACTGCTGCTGTCCAAACTTGTTTTAGTGCAAGTTGTTTATTACCATTTTTCCCATAAGCTTTTAATAATTAAGAATTTCGTCCCTACTCAATTAGCCTCTCAATTGAGCTGATTTTTCTCAATTAACACTTTATTTTATCACTTTAAACTACTTTAAAACTACTTTACAACCCTTGGAAATCATAATTTCAACACTAGACTTTAATTCCAAACATTTTCACAATTAGGTCCTCAAATCAATTTCCATCAATTTTACTTGATAAAATTATCATATATCAAAACTAAAGCTTCAATTCAATGTTTATTCGTTATATGCTTCCAGCACTCATCCATAAAAACTTTAAAAATTAGCCATGAAATCAAAAACTAAATAAATAGTAAGTTGGACCCAAATGTAAAAGTTCAAAAACATAAAAATTTCAAGGAGAAAGCAAGAATTAAACTTACATGAAGCTAGAGTATGAAAACCAGCTTGAACCCTCTTCCATCGTTGTTTTTCAGCTGATGAAAATGAAGAGAATTGAAGAAAAATCTAGATATTCCCATTTGGTCCCATTTTTATTTAGTTAATTTTGAAAATTTTCCAATTTTGCCCTTAATTTGCCCATTTCCTGATTTTTCTCAGCTATAGCCGCCCAAAATATCTCCTATGGGCTTATTTTCACTTTAGGTCCTTCCTCATTTGACAATTGAGCTATTTAATCCTTTTAGCAATTTTTACACCTTTTTTCAATTTAGTCATTTTTATTTAATTAACCACCCAAACGTTAAAATTTTCTGGCGAAATTTTAATACTACCTTATTGATACTCCGTAAATATTTATAAAAATATCTATTGCTCGATTTATAAAATCGAGATCTCGATACCTATTTTCCTCAATTTCTTGACTTAATAAATCTTTATAAAACACAAATTACTAATTTAAAAATCTCTCAAAATCACATTTGGCTCATAATAGTGGTCTCAAACCACTATTCCCGACATCATTGAAAGTCGGCTATTACAATTCTCCTTTCTTAAGAATTTTCGTCCTTGAAAATTCCACCGGTAGAGAGGTTCAAATATTTCTTTATTTTACTGTATCAAAACACAATTTAACCCATTCAATAGTATTTCACTATAGATCACAAAATTCTAACTCAATTCAGACTAAACCAAAACTGATGCTTTGGTCGACAGAACTCTCATCTGGTTAAAACTTTACGAACATTTATCAGATCATTCAAGTCTTCTCTTAAACATAATTTATTATCAGCCAAAGAACAATAGAGCAATACTGTTCATGAACCAACCAGACTTTCAATAATTTCGTCTAATATCATAATTAACCACTCTGTTTATATAATAAGAATCACATTTAAAAATGAACATTTATATGTATACCTCTGTAAACAAAAAACATATAAGATATCCAAAAAGAATTTTAATAAGATATACAATTATAACTGCTACTTTCAGATATATTCTCCCTTTCATCGTTGTTTCACTGATTATTAAAATCATCACTAACTTCATATTATTAGGTTCACTAAAGAAACTAATTCAGAAGTAATTCTCAATTAATCCATTCTGCAGATACTGTATCATCATAAATCGATTGCTCAAGAATAACTTTCTTCGTAACAATGATATTACGTATTCAGAATAATTTCTAGAAAAATTATCTAGTATCTCAATCATAATCATCTTTACTTACTAACCCATTCACAACTCTAACTGCATTATTAATCATTTAACCACTGAACTCTTCAATTTTACACTTGTAAATTTAATCAATATAAATCTAGTAAATTTCACTATAATAAATTATACTTATGAGGGGGGCAGAGGTCATAAAGCCTTAAACTTTAGCTTTTATATATACACACAAAACATGATTTTTATCATCAATATATTCATTATAAACATTCATTTCATAACTATATAAATCTTTACTCATCATAGGCAATCCCATTTTTCTATCAAATACTCAAATATCAGTTTTGTCATTGTTGGAAGTAGCTTAGTTGGAAGCATCTCTATCTATTAGTAAAACAATTCTTATCAAGGTCAAAAGATATCACACTATCACAAGTTTTATAATGGCATGTATTTCTAGACTTCACATATACTACACTCGGTCCAAGAACCGACACGAGAGTATTCCACCATTGGTAGGCCGAATCTTGCAAGAGTGACACTACACACTTCATGCACTCCTCAGGTGTGCACGATAACTCATCAAAGACCCTAATGGTATTCTCCAACCAAAACTCTACCCTCTCTAGGTCGTCATCTATGTTTTCCTGAAATTCCTCGACCCCGTGCTTTCTAATTCTATCAATTAGAGGTTTCTCGTTTCTAGCCATTTTTGCTCCTTGAGGAGCTATATGAATGGGTTGAGGAATTAGGGGAGGTGGGGGAGGTGGAGTATTCAGATTCGCACGAATAAACTCCGAGTACCATGCATCCATCATGTGGAGGTAAGCTTTTCTTGACCCTTTGCCCTGATTGATGTCACGAGCCCACTGTCTACTGGCCACGTTAGGATCCATTTACTATATATAAAAACACAATTTATTTCGTCAAGAGTCATCACACTATCAATAAACAATTATCGCATGTATAGCTAGACTCGTACTCACACTAGGTTAGTCCTAGAATCCACTAAACTATAGCTCTGATACCACTAAATGTAACACCCCTTACCCGAGTTTGAGGCCAGGACTGGGTACGAGGCATTACCTGACTTAAACACAAGCATACAATCATTTCAAATCATAAAAACTCAATCGAATTTAAAACTAACAAGACACTACACAAAAGATTTAAGTCCCTATACATGCCAAAATCAAAATATTAAACTAGCTATACTAAAGCTTTAGGTGATAGTGTGATCGATGCCTCCTACGTCCCTTGATCCCCAGTACTAGCTTGGTGGCATTTTAAGAAAATGGAAAGGAGAGGGAGTAAGCATAAAGCTTAGTAAGTTGCATATAAATAAGTAACAACATCAACCATGCATATTATAAATATGGGTAAATATCACTACATGCTTATATATGTCACAAGCATCAACCAAGATTTCAATATCGTACCAAGATCATTTTCATAGCTAGAACTTACTCGTGTCATTCTTACCATCAAGGCAACATAACTAGACTCATATCTCATGAGTTTCGAATAAGAACCTGTACCACTCACAACATGATTATATCATTCCATATTATTGTCATAAGCTTTTAAAATAACCCGTGAAACCATTTGGAATACTAAAGGATATTTGACAAGCTTTACACAAAAGGATGAATTGCTGATGCCATGTTCCAAACATGGTCTTATACTGGCTCACATGTCAAGGCCGATGCCATGTCCCAGACATGGTCTTACACTAGCTCTCACAACATCGCCGATACCATGTTCCAAACATGGTCTTACACTGGCTCTCATATCGTGGCCGATGCCATGTCCTAGACATGGTCTTACACTAGCACACATATCACCCAAATGTCATGTCATGGATATCCACTCTATTCCTAGGTTCAATCGGGAATTTACTGCATTAATTTCATCATACATTATTCATAATCATATTATGCAAAATAAATCATTGAACACATAATAACGATAAAGTTACCTTACTTACATACAACTTACCTCGTTATACAAAAAGTGGATGACTACTTGGCTTTAGTCTACTAGCTTGGCCTTTCCCCAGTCTAGGTCCGGATTTCGTATTTCTTGATTTGTAAGGGTAAAGAGTGGCTAAAATTTTGAAGCTCCAAAACCCCTAAAATGGATGAAATGTTCGGTGGTGAAAGAAGGGATGAAAAAGATGAAGTCTTTGGTTTTATTTAATCTTATTTTCTAGTCAAAATAGGCTACCAACTTCACCAAATTTGATTTTTTTATTCACCTTTGTCCCTATGGCTGACCACCCTTATTGAAATGGGTCTATTTGCGCTTTAAAGACCCCTAATTATGATTCTCTAGCTATTTAACACCATTTGCTAGAAAAACAAAACTTTTGCTCTTTATGTGATTTAGTCCTTTTTCGCAATTAGGCATGAAATCGCTAGAATTATTTCACCAAAATTTTCATATACTCACATAATCATGCTATAACACATAAAATTATATATAAAAATAATTTTTTCGACCTCGGGTTAGTGGTTTCGAAATCACTGTTCTGACTAGGCCTAAAATCGGGCTGTTACAATTCTCCCCCTTAGGGATTTTTGTCCCCGAAAATCTTACCATTAAAAAGGTTTGGGTTTTGGTCTCTCATAATTTCCTCGGACTCCCATGTGGCCTCTTCAACACCATGTTGATGCCACAGTACTTTCATGAGTGCTATACTTTTATTTCTCAATTGCTTGACCTCTCGGGTTAAGATCTTAACCGACTCTTCACCATAAGTCATGTCTAATTGAATCTCAACCTCTGTTGGCAAAAAAACGTGCGAAGGGTCAGAACGGCAACATTGACACATGCAAAACATTGTGGATCTTCTCTAACTCGGATGGCAAGGCTAGCCGATAAGCTACCGATCCAATTTTCTCAGTCACCTGATAAGGTCGAATAAAGCTTGGACTGAATTTTCCTTTCTTACCGAATCTGAGGACTTTCTTCCGTAGAGATTCTTTCAAAAACACCTTATCACCAACTTGAAACTCAATTTCTTTTTGTTTCAAATCTGCATAGGATTTCTGTCTATCTGAAGCGCCCTTCAAACAGTCACGAATCACCTTCACTTTCTCTTCAGTCTCTTTGACCAAGTCAACCCCATGAATCTGATTCTCTCTAAGCTCAGTCCAATACAAGGGCTTTCGACACTTATGCCCTTACAAAACCTCATAAGGCGCCATTTTCAAACTCGACTAGTAGTTATTGTTGTAGGCAAACTCTACCAGTGGTAAATATTTTTCCCAATTGCCTTGGAATTCTAGGACGCAATGCCGCAACATGTCTTCAAGAATCTGAATTACTTTCTTTGACTGGCCATCGGTTTGCGGATGGAAAGCCGTGCTAAAATTCAACTTTGTCCCCAAAGCTTCTTGTAACTTTTTCCAAAACCTCGAAGTAAACATAGGATCTCTATCTGAAATAATTGACAAAGGTACTCCATGAAGTCTCACAATCTCAGAAATATATAACTCGACTAGCTTATCGAGTGAGTAGTCGGTACGCACTAGAACAAAATGAGCTAATTTCGTTAGTCGATCAACTATGACCCAAACAGCATCTTTCTTTCTAGGTGACAACAACAATCCCGTCACAAAATCCATGGTAATTCAATCCCATTTCCATTAGGGAACCATCACAGGCTGAAGTAAACCCGAAGCTACTTGGTGCTTGGCTTTCACTTGCTAACAAGTTAAACATTTCGACACAAACTCTGAGATGGCTCTTTTCATGCCTGACCATCAATAAAATCTCTTAAAGTCATTATACATCTTAGTACTACCCGGATGGATTGACATACAACTACTATGTGCCTCGTGAAGAATTTTGTGACAGCCTTAAAACGACCTTAATCGGAATGTGGTTTTGGGACCACAAAACCGAGGCATAAAAATAATTTAATATTTATTTTATTGCCTATAATATGTGTTAACTCATGTGTGACATTTTTTGATGTTTGATTTAGAGTTATAAATGTGAATTTCACTAGAAAGGACCTAGTAGAAAACTTTGAAAGTATGATGGGGAAATGTGTGATGACTAATTAAAGCATGCATGCAAAACAATGGCCTTGCATGTCAAATATCCCTCTTTTATAAGAGGTGGCGGCCATGACAAGGAGGATGGGCAAAACATGTCATAGACATGTTTTGTTGATGCATTAGGGAGAAACATTAAACTAAGGGGTATGGGTAATAAAAAATGAAAAAAAAAATTGTGTGTGAAGGCTTCTCCCCTCCCCATTGCCGTGTATTGAAGAAAAGAAAAGAAAAAAATTGTTCATCCATTTCATTCTCTCTTGACCGAAAATACTAAAGAGGAAGGAAGGAATTTTTGCTTCATGTTTGGTTTGGAAGGGGATTAGGAAGAGATTTGGCTATACTTGCATCAAGATTAAGGTATGTTTGAGGTTGTGCCATGAGATTCATGCATGTTTTTAGTTGCTAGCTTGATGTTCTTATTAGCCCATGGTTCAAATCTTTGCTATGTCATGGGAATGATATTCGGCCAAAGTGGATGTGGTGTTAATGCCATTGCATGCTAAATATCAAGCTTGATAATGATACATGCGATGGGGGATTGAGGACTCTTAGATTTTCTTTTAGCATTTTTGGATGAGATACTAAGTTCTTTGTTTAACCATGACCAAATTGAAACAGTATGGTGTTGTGGTGTATTCGGCCATGGTATATCCATAAGTATGATTCATGCATGTTGCATGGTAGGTAAGATTTGAGCTTTGGATATGTGTTTATATTTGGATATAAGCAACTTGAGATTCGGCCCTTGCACCTACATGAATATATGTTTGCACATGATGTATTGGTATGACATATATACTATTTCAAGGTGTATATTTGCTTGTGATGATGTTTTGGTTATGAAGTAAATGAGAGATGTGTATTGAGCTACAATATGTAATGCGTTAGTTAGTAAAATGTATGCTGTTTTTGTGTGGTATTAAGTGTATAATTGGCCTCAACATGGACATGCATATTCGCCACATGAGGGGAGTTGGTGTGCATGCATTCGGTTAGAGGCAAGCATATTGATGCCTATTCTTGGCTTGGAAAATTGCTAAGGAGAGTACTAACTAATGTGTTGAATTCGATTCGTGATTTCATACACATGTGACTCTAATGTCTAATGTATATAAGGGCTAAGTACCTTGAGCTTCACTTTGATGATTGAATGAATTGTATTGAATTGCTTTTTGTGATTAAAATTGTGCATGACCATTGTGTATTTGAGCTAAAGGATGGCCAAGGCCATATGACCATTTAAATTCCTTGTCATATTCGCCATAAGCTATCATAATAAGATTTTAATAAGTTAAATTTGTGTGAATTAGCTCAAGAGCTTAGAGGACCACCGTTGGATAAGGGAAAGGAAAAAGTGATCGAATAGCCGTCGAAATCGCTCGACAACATCCGAGGTAAGTCTTGAGTAATGACCCTACTTGAATTATATTGAAATCATGCTCCTTGTGTGTGGCTATTGAGCCGAAATTGTAAAGGTTTGATAAATATTTTGTGTTTGAGCCTTAGTAACGAAAATGAAATATGGATGTGTCGTGATTATTGATATATGTGTACATGAGCATTTGAATGATACCGGGCTAAGTCCGAAGGCATTTATGCTAGTAATTATATCCGGCTAAGACCAGAAGGCATTCGTATGAAGTTGTTATATCCGGGTTAAGACCAAGGCAATTGTGCAAGTTACTAAATCCGGTTAAGACCAAGGCAATTGTGCTTGTGGTTATATCCGGTTAAATCCAAGGTACGTGACTCGAAATGAGCAATCTTGCTGTAAAATTTCAGTTTATACACTTGTGAAAATTCCAGCAATGAGGTATGTTCGTATGTGCTTGAATTAGTTGAGTCCTTACAAGTAAGTATTCGCTCGGTTGATAAAGCGAGCTACCGCCTTTGGCTAAGTTGTTCTTTTGTGTATGAACATAAGGGTCGGTAATGTGAAGTAAGTATGATTATGAGAATGTGTATTAATAAAGCGATTCATTTAGTTATGTAAATGTAATACTTTAGTCAAAGCTGATTTCATTACTTGAGACTTACTAAGCATTGAAATGCTTACCCCATTGCTTTGGCTCTCTGTTTTATAGATTTTGCTCGTTAGCTATCGGATTCGGGATCATCAAGTCGAAGTCATCCACACTATCAAAGCCCCCATTTTGGTACAATTTTGGTTGAACTTTGAAATGGCATGTATAGGGCTACCCTTTTGTTGTAGGTCATGTACCTTTCGGTTTTGTGTAAACTTGGATAGCCTGCGAAAATGGCTTATATCGTTTTAGCATAGTACTATAATCGTTTGTATGTTGATCATTATGAGGTATGGAATGGTTTTGAAATGATTAGCCATTGGAATGGTTACTCATGATCACACTTTGTGCTATGTATGCAAAAAGGGCCAATTGAATCATGGAAATCATGAAATAGGTAAAGCCTACCTTAAAGGCAGATGCTGACAGCAGCAGTGATGTGGATGTGAAAAATCACTAAAAATAGTAGGAATGGTATTAAATAGTGAATAAATTATGAAAATGAACCTTGATGAATCTACTTTCATATGGAAGAAACAAAACGGTCATATGAGTTATATGTTAAGAGATATTAAAGTTCTCGTGAAACAGGGCCAGAACGGTTTCTAGATCCCCTGTTCCGACTTTGGAAATTCATTGTAAATTAACCAGAGATAATTAGGAGTCATTCCATATATGTATAGATTCCTCTCTGAGTCTAGTTTCTATAGAAACAAACGGCATCAGTATTGAATCCCTGTACAGGGAGATATCCAATTCGTAATACGTGAAGGTCAGTGTAGTCGAACCCTGGATTAGGGGAGAATTTAACTAATAAACTGTACTAATTGGCCCGACCAAAAATTCTAGAAAAAAATATGTTGATGTAATTATGAGTCTAGTTTCAGGGAAAAATTACAAAACTGATTTTCGAGCTTTAAAACTCAAGATATGATTTTTAAGGCGACAGTGATGCAGTAACCAGCTAGTCTGGAAAATTTTTTTTATGGACTGTGAAAACAATTAAGTCTGTGTGCACCTTGTGTTCGATTCCGGTAACGGACTCGGGTACGGGGTGTTACAAATTTTCCCAATAAGCTCATCATCTCTAGGTACACAGACACTATCTCAGAAAATCAAACAACTATCGGTACAAATTCAAAAATTTGATTCGTCAACTGTCTCACACTGAGTCATCTTGGCTTGTAAATCTTTATCACTCTTCTAAGCTTCACAAATCTCTTGAAGAAACATAGGTCTAGCTCAAAAGGAATTTAACCCGTATTAAGGATTTCTATGACTGGTAACTCAATTAAGCTTGGCTCATTGTCTTAACTCATTGCCAATTATATCCTAGCCATCCCTTGTGATTTAGTCACATTACATATACTTAATTGTGATATGCCATATTTAACCATCATAAGAACATTGGACATAAACATGTACAAATTTGTAGGTCACAACCTACATCAAAATGAGTCAATTTCCATGGCCATATACAATTGAACACGTATACTTTTATAAGCCTTCATGTTGGCTAATCAAATGACACATATAACAAAGTAACAAAAGCCCTATACGTGCCATGGAACAAAATAAAAGTATCTATATACCAAAGCTAGACAAGATGATAGTGTGTTGATTCTCCAACCGTCTCCCAATCTTTACGAGTCCTCGAGCTCTGTAAAACAGGAAAAAGAGAGGGGTAAGCATTTACATGCTTAGTAAGCCCGAATAACTAGAAACTAAACTTACCGATTAGTTAGCATACATCCATATTAGGCAACAAAATCAACAAACATGAAATAGTTTCCCTATCACATGCACTCAATCAACAAGTTAGTCTCATAACATTACACCATGTAAATTTGTCTTAGATGAGCTCATCATTCAACATTTTCATTTTTATATCTCATGTTAATCCCGTTGAGTTTCTCAAAAGTCACGATGGATTATCCATTTACAGTCAAGTCATAAGAGCGATCATCTCAAGTACGCGCTCCCGCGAATCTCACATCTTACTGCGGGATTACCAGTGCAGGCTAAATCCCTTATAGCGACAAACACCCTTAATGAGCTAGAATCTGAATTACCAGTCCAGGGTAAATTCAGACCCTAATTGGAGTACCCGTTCGGGCTAAATCCACAATGCACACATATTCTTCGAGAGGCTCGATCACTCAAGGAACACTCGTCCGGGCTAGATCCTTTCTATATTTGAGATCAATAGATTACCCGTCTGGGATAAATCCTTCTTATACAACACATGTAGGATCTCAAGTCATGTAAACCATGGTTTATCCATCGAATTTCCCTTTTGACTTCAATCGGGACATTTATTATCATATCATTATTATTAACATATTTCATGGATTTTCATGCCACCATTATAACCAAATATCATGCATTCATAACACATGTAATTAGGCATATTAATAGTTTACTTAAAGTTACTCAAACTTACTTGGTATTCGTTTTGGTTTCGCATTTCGATTATTCCGAAACCTTTCGTTTTCCTCGATCGACCTCTGGAATTTGTTCCTCGGGGTTATTGAGATTGAAAATGTTGAAAACCCTAGCTATGGAGGGCTTGAGAAATTTGGCTGGATGAGGAAGAAGAATGGCTAATTTTTCCTTCATTTTCCCAATTTATTTCATTAATTAGCCAAATGACCAAAATGCTCTTAAGCCCTTTCTTTAAAGTTTTATCCATACATGCCCATTTTTGTCCAAAAACTTAGAAATTGGGAAAATTTCTCCTTAAGGACATCTAATTAATAATTTAAAGCAATTTCATACAAATTTCTTCTAGAATCAAAGTTTTGCACTGTATTCAATTTGGTCCTTATTTTCCAATTAGACACCTTGCTCATAGAATTTCTTCATGAAACTTTAACAAATGCATATTTTCATATTCTAGACCTCATAATAATCGTAAAACAAATATTTCAACGTCATATTTGTGGTCCTTAAACCACTATTCTGACTCGGCCCTATTTTGGGATGTTACATAGATGGTGTTTCCAAATCTTCAGCGCGGACACTATGGCGGCTAACTCTAAGTCATGAGTCAGATAGTTTTTCTCATACAACTTCAGTTGTCTCAAGGCATACGCTATCACCTTGTCTTCTTGCATAAGCATGCATCCTAATCCATTCAAGGATGCATCGCTATAAACTACGAATTCTTTTCCCGGTTCCAGTTGCACTAGGACCGGTGTTTTAGTCAATTGTGCTTTCAGTTTTTCAAAACTCTGCTGGCACTTCTCTGTCCATTCAAACTTGACATCTTTCTGTAGTAACCTTCTCATTGGAGTAGCAATCATGGAGAATCCTCTAACAAATTGTTTGCTGTAACCCGCTAAACCTAGATAGCTTCTAATCTCTTTTACATTCTTCGGCAATTTCCACTCAACAATAGCCGAAAACTTACTCAGGTCAACTCTAATTCCATTGCCTAACACAATGTGTCCCAAGAATCCAACCTCTAGGAGCCAAAACTCACTTTTACTAAACTTGGCATATAACTGTTTATCTCTTAATATGTTCAAAACGGTTCTTAAATGCTTTGTGTGCTCACTCTCATCACGAGAATAAATTAATATATCATCGATAAAAACAACCACGAACTTGTCCAAGTACGGCCAAAAAATACGATTCAAGTCCATAAACACAATGGGGGCGTTTGTTAAGCCAAAGGGCATGACAAAGAACTCATAGTGCACATATCTCGTCCAAAACACAGTTTTCGGTACATCTTGCTCCTTAACTCTTAGTTTGTAATAGTCGGATCTTAGGTCTATCTTAGAAAACACAGTGGCTCCCTTTAGTTGATCAAACAAATCGTCGATCCTTGGCAAGGGATACTTGTTCTTCACCGTCACCTTGTTGAGCTGTTTGTAGTCTATATATAACCTCATCGACCCGTCATTCTTTTTCACAAAAAGTATTGGAACATCCCATGAGGAATAGCTCGGTCTCCCAAAACCCTTATCCATTAATTCTTGTAACTGTACTTTTAACTCCTTTAACTCTGTCAGAGTTGTCCCATATATAGTAATCGAGATAGGTGTCGTACCTGGGACTAACTCGATACCAAACTCAACTTCCCTAGTTGGAGGTAATCTGGGCAATTCTTTTGGAAACACATCTGGGTACTCACATACAACTGATACTGACTCAATCTTTACTCTTGGCTCTTGGGTATTCAACACAAATGCAAGATAGGACTCATTCCCTTTTCTCATGTATTTCTCAGTAGTCATAGAAGAAATTAGTACTGGTAAACTGTCTGATTCACCTGATTCAACCCGAATAATATCCCCATTTTCACATCTCAATTCAATAAATTTACTACCATAGTTTACTAACACGTTATGAACAGTCAACCAATCCATGCCAAGAATTAGGTCAAATTCATCAAACGATAGTAGCATGGCTAGCTGGAAAACAGTGGCCCCTAACCATTAAAGGACAATTTCTACACACTTTGTTAACTATTACATGTTTGCCTAACGGGTTGGACACTTTTACCATAAATTCAGTAGACTCCACTAGCATATTCGTACTAGGTACCAATTTCATGCAAATATAAGAGTGGGTAGACCCCGGGTCGATCAAAGCAACTACAGATATATCATAGATAGAAAAGGTACCCTAATCACATCGAAAGACGCGGCATCTTCACAGGTATGAATGGCATATGTCCTTGTAGGCGCTCCGCCCTCGAACCTCACAGTAGAATTTCTAGGCGTACCTCTGCTACCAGCCCCACTCCCAAGGTTCTTCTGCAGTCTACCTCTTGAGGGAGCATTACTCGCTCTCACATCTTCCTTTTTGTCTTTCTCCATCTCAGGACAGTTTTGAATAAATTGGTCTAGTGAACCACACTTGAAGTAGCCTCTATCATTACTCAGCACTCACTGAAGTGTCGTCTACCACATTGCGAACACTCCGATCTATTTGGTCGAGCACTACCAATGTTCGCAAAAATGGTCTGAGCTTTAGACGCCACATACTGCTTATTCTTGTTTTTGCTCGGGAATCCTGCCGACGCATTTGTTAGAGTAGGAAACTCCCTCAATTTCTTGGATGAGGTCTGAAATGATCATTCCATTTGTCTTTTCTTTGAGTCACGGCCTTACACGCTTCTCAACAAGTACTACAAATTCTCTTAACTCCAAAATACCAACCAACAATCTGATGTTTTCGTTCAAACCATCCTTAAACCTCTTGCACATAGTGGCTTCGGTAGATATGCACTCCCTAGCATATTTGCTGAGTCTCACAAACTCACGCTCATACTCTGTTACCGTCATTCGGCCTTGCTTCAATTCTAGAAATTCTTTCCTCTTTTGTTCTATAAACCTCTGACTAATATACTTCTTCCAGAATTCTTCTTGGAAAAACTCCCATGTAATCCTTTCCCTTGGTACAACCGACACAAGGGTGTTCCACCATTGGTAGGCCGCGTCTCGCAGAAGTGACACAATACACTTCATGCACTCCTCAGGGGTGCAAGACAATTCATCAAATATGTGACATCCCGAATTAGGGCCTAGTCAAAATAGTGGTTTTGAGACCACAAATTCGAGATAGAAATAATTATTATATGATTCTTATGAGGTCTATGATATGAAGTCATGCTCATGTGAAAGTTTTGTGAAGAAATTCAATGTATAAAATGTCTAATTGAATTTTAGGGATGAATTTGAATAAAATGCACAACTTGCATTCTAGAAGCTTTAAGCATGAAATTGCTTTAGATTGTAAATTATAGGGTCCTAATTAGCAATTTGACTAATTTCTATAATTTTGGACAAAAATGGACATGTACAGGAAAAATTTGAAAACAAAAAGGGAAAATCAAAGCAAAAATGTGTCCATCTTCTCCATGTACTAGCCGAATTTCTCAATAGCCATCTCTAGGGTTTTGTTCAACATTTCCAAGCTTGATTATAAGTGCTCCCTAGCCCCGCTTTTAATGTTCTTTGTATTTTTGAAGTCTTTGAAGATGATCTACCTATTTCTAGCTATATTTTGAACTAGGGTTTACGTACGAAATTTGACCCATGTGTAACATGCATGTATTTGGATATTAATGGAGGAATATGAATGTTTGATGCATGAGAAACATCTTTTACTAGGTGATTTTTAGTGAAAACACCTAAATAGGGTTGTAAAGGTGTAAAAGTGGGTAGTAATAATGTGAAATAAAGGAAAATGTAGGCTGATATGAGCATGGTATAGGTTCGACTAGACTTGGGTAACAAAGAAAATGCATGCATTTCATTTTACGAGCCTAGGGACTAAATCGTAAATAAGTGAAAAGTATGGGGTAAAAAGGTAATTTTACCAAAGCATGAATTATGGATTGATTTGAATAATGTGATTATAAACAAGTTAAATTAGGCATTATAGATCAAGAAAAACGTGAACTGGGTCTTGATTGAGGAAAGAATAAAGTATACGACGATTAGGCTCGGTTATCATCATTTTGTACTGAGGTAAGTGCATATGCAAATAATGTGGTGTTGTAACATATTTTTAATGTTTTGATATTATGTGATAAATGTTTTCTTGTTATTATGAGTTATATACTTATTGGTTGTTATGAAAGCATAAATGGTAATTGGTCGTTACATACGACATCACGAGCAAGTACGACAAAGTTTGACTTGTGCGAGTGAGGAAAATCCCGTTTGAACCTTAGGAATAGTCTAGGATACAAGTGACATGTCACTAGGAATTTAGAAATTCGAGCTCGTTGAGTTGGTCCAAGTTCATTACGGATGTGAGCATCCGAGCTTATTGAGTTGGTCTGAGTTTATTATGGATGTGATACATGTAATTGGGTTTCGGGCAATGGTCTTGTGTGTCCTACTAGTGGTTAGGTAATTCTTGAGTTGGTCGGATACCTAACAGCTTGTGTGAGTAGCCTGTGTAGCTTCACCTTGACCGATAGCTTTTATGATCAAGCCTGTGAGTAGCTCCATTACGAGCGTTACATGTTATGAGGTAGCTTTGGCTACGTATGTATATGTAGCACTTATGTGCAAGTTTTCTGCATATCCAATAGTATTCCAAGTGTTAAACGGGTAATGCAATGGATGTGATGAAGGTCCCGAGGAGGGCATGTTATAGAGGTAGGGTTATATGATATACTACGATGAGTACAGGTATGTATGCTAAACCTATGAATAATGCCTTGGTAAAGAATGATTTGTGATGAGAAAGTATATGTGTACATAGTATAAGTAAGTCAAAAGGTTTTAGTGATGAATAATCTTTATGTATATGTTACTGTCTTTGCGTGTTGATTTCTTACTACCATTGCATATTATTCGCATGTGGACTTACTAAGCTTTAATGCTTACCCCGTTCGTCTCCATCCTTTGTAGTTCCACCAAGCTAGCTCGGGGATCGAAAGCTGTCGGAGTATTCGATCACACTATCAAAAGATTATTGGGTATAGTGAAATTGTTATTTTGAGTATGGCATGTATAGGAGACTTGGTTATTTTGTTATATGTGTCATGTTATTTGGCCAAATTGTGATGATGATTCATTTTGTAATGGCCATGTGATATTGCTTATACTTGATCATTGGGTTGTAATCTAATTACCCATGCATGCATGTGTTAGTTCCTTAATGATGTGATATGTTATTGCTTGGTGAATGTATGATAAAGTATGGATTAGATGCTAAAAGATAAGGGATGACTTAATGGCTTAAAAATGACTAGAGTTATGAATGCATAATTTGAAGTTATGGTAACAAGTTTGATAATGCATGAAATTGGTCTGGAATGCTTCTAAATGGTGTAACAAAATGAATGTGCAATAGGGTGACATTATAAAGCTATAAGAGTGCCATGGTGTTGAATAATTGAGTGTCTAAATATGTCATGTTGCATGCTATGAAATATGTTTGAATGTATGAATGATTGAGGGTGACATTTGGCTTGGAAAATAGCCTTTAAACGGTCCATACGGGTAGACATACACACACGGTCTACCCGCGGGCGTGTTGAATGGCCGTGCGTCCCCTGCACCCTAATTTTTGCAAGCCAATATGCTCAGTAGTAAACACACGGGCTAAGACACGGGCGTGTGTCTTGGCTGTGTGAGAGGCACGGCCTCCCCACATGGGCGTGTACTCTGGCCGTGTAAAGTCTTTGATTTAGTCCCGAATCCCTTTCGATGGTTGTTTTGGGCCTCGCAGACTAATATTAGGGACTAATTGTGTATGTATGAATGAAGTTTTTTTAAAGAAAAAAATTTATAGCCTGATTTTTTCATGAATAACTGTGTATGTATTCGATAGTGCCTCATATCCTGTCTCGACCTCGGGTAAGGGTAATGGGTGTTACATTTAGTGGTATCAGAGCTACGGTTTAGTCGATTCTCAGAATACGTAACATGTCTTTAGGTCTAAACTATACATGCCCATACATATGTTATGATAGAGTGACGACTCCTGACAAATTTTAAAATGTGTTTTCATATAGCAAATAGATCCAGACAGAGTAGTGGCAGATGATGTAGAAAGCAATACGCCGCTGAAGGGGCGGTGCCAGCCAAGAGTAGACCCGAAACTGTTAGTGTTATAGCCAATTTTAGCCTGGCCAACAAGAAATAAAAACC
Source organism: Gossypium arboreum (assembly GCF_025698485.1). Taxonomy (NCBI): domain Eukaryota; kingdom Viridiplantae; phylum Streptophyta; class Magnoliopsida; order Malvales; family Malvaceae; genus Gossypium; species Gossypium arboreum. The sequence goes on from NC_069081.1 coordinate 73,091,165, forward strand.
CAAATTAATTCCAAAATATAAAATTCCCAAAACAAAATCCATTTTACAAAAAAAGAAGAAAAGAAAAAATAACAGGCCCAATTTCCTTCAGCCACCAACCTTCTCACGCGCGCCACCACTGTTCGGGGCGCCAATCACCGGCCTTCCACGCCTCTGACACTCCCATGACCTGCAAACATTTGGAAAAGAGGAAAATGGCAGCAAGAAGCACAAGTAGTAGCAGAGAATAAAATAATAATATGTTAATATGGGAATCGGCTATAAAGCCGAAATGAAACTGATTGTAACAGAAAAACGAACACCAGCAATCAAAAAAATATATACAAAAGGTTGATATTCGAGTTTATCTTCTCGGTTTTTTTCATTTCGTTTCAATTCCTTTTCAATTTTTGTTTTATCTGTACTTACAAATTTATTAAACAAAAAGTGGGTATAAAGAACAAAAGAAAAGGGAAAGGCTCACCTGAGTTACCTCGTGGCCCGTCGTCGGAAGTTTCTTCCCACGATCGGAATCGGGCATGAAAGGAGTGAAAGTGGGCCTTTTCTTTCGATTTTTTTGGGCATGGAGGGTTCATCCTCGGATCTGTTCGAAGGGGCTAAAGGTCCTTCTTGCATCCTTGGTCACCGGATTTGATGGTGGTGCGGTGGTGCGATGGACGGTCATGGCTCTTTGGCCAAAGGAAAGGGAGAGGAAGAGAGTTAAAGAACTCTCTGTTTTTTCTAATGAAAAAGAATGCAAAAATAAAAAAGGATGAAAATTGGCCTTAATAAAAAACATGAAACGGTGAGTTATTTTCAAGGCAAAAGTGGGGCATTTGCACTATGGGTCCTTCAGTTTACTACCGCTTTCAACACCCCTTTGGCTCTTAATTTTGCGCTTTAATTTGGCCCCATGGATTTTACACTAGTCGCATTTTGGTCCTACATAATATAAAGTGTATAAGGGCCGGGATATTCTCCTTATAAGTCCCTCTTTCTTTGCATGCATTCCATTCGGGCCCTTTCTCTTTTAAATTTGTCCCTTTAATTTAATTTTGTTTTTAATTTGGTCATAAACCTCTAATGTCAAACTATTTGGCATATTTTGTTTATTTATTCTTTAGAAAAACATGTATTTAAACAATTATATATATATTTTGCTTTAGATCTTTATATATATATATATATATATATATATATATATTAATTCTCTTAAAATTATTTTAGGAACCATTTATTTAAAAATGATTTATGGTATTCTTTTCAAATTGTTAATATTATTTTAGGTTACTTAGTATATTTTCTTAATTAGCTACTTTAAACGGTTTTATTATATATTACTTTAAATTATCTTGTATATTATTTACTTTATGATTTTCTTTTTATATACATTATTTATTTTAAACTTTTACATATTATTTATTTCAAATTTATATACATTATGTAGTTAAACTATTTTATATATTATTTATTTTAAACCCTCTTTATTAATTATTTTAAATTGTTCTACATTGTTTATTTTAAATTTCTTTTTTTTCCATGACATTTTGAATTATTATGTATATATACCATTTATTTTAAGTTTCTATATGTTTGCTATTATTCCCAAAACTGTTTTTTGCCATATATCTATTTCAAATTATTACGTTGTTTATTCTTTAGTTATTATGAATTATGTATTTCTAATAAATTTCTATATATCATATCTAAAGCGTTATTATAAAGTATATTTATATTGTCTATTTTAAATCTTTTTACGTAGTATACATTTTAAACTTCATATTTATAATTTTAAATGAACTTATATATTATTTAGTTCAAAATTATTTTATACCTTATTTTAAAACCATTCTACTTATTCCATGTTATCTATTTTACACTTTTAATTATATATATATCACCCATTTTAAAATTATTCATATGAATCTTTTGTAACTTGCTTTATAATATAGGTTTTAAAATTCTCTTACATCATTCATTTTATAAACTTGCTTTATGTGTCATTCATTTTAAATTGTTTTATTATTTATTGTAAAATTTTGTATATGCTATCAATTTCAAATCATTATATCTATTTTATATATATACTAATTATTTCTTTGACGTATTGTATCTTATCTATTTTAAATTTTCTTTTACATATATTCTTTTTGTACATTATCGATATTTTTTCTTCACATCATTTATTTTAAATTCATTTCTTACCATCATAAAATTTGTTTTATACTTTATTTTTTTTAAAATGGTTATATTTTATTTAATTCATTTGTCTTTGATTACTAGTGATTAATGCCTAAGTGATATATGTTATGTGAATGTTACCCTTTGTATGTATTATATTTGGTTTATTCAGTATTTTCATTATCATCATTTGCTTGTATAAACATTGTATTTCATGTTGTATTATCCCGTGCTCTACGATATATCTTTGTTTTATCTAGCCTAAGTCGCATCATACATTAAGCCCAATACATTTATCCAATAAATCATTTTATTTCAACCTAACAAATACACGTCGTTTAAATATCGTATTCGTTACTATTCAAAAATGAAATTTTCCAAATAAGGCAATGTTTTGCATTTTGGAACATTAAGGAATCGTGCCCTAACTTACGGGGTTTCGATTTCCTTATTGTTTCTAAATAGCCAAATATCCTTTTCGAGTTTTAAAGCACCTGAAATTCTCATTAAAAGTAAAGACGACCTTGTGCTCGGGAGTTCATAGTATTGTGTCCTAACTTACGGGATGTGATACTCCGATATCTCGAGATAAGGAAATCTTTAACAATCGTTTTGAGCTAATTCAAGTGTTTTAATCCACATCAATGAAAAGGATCGTATTTTAAAAAAACATTCTCGATTTTTTTAATTTTCGATGTTTAAGATATTAATTAATCAATTAGGTACCAATTTTGGGCGTTACGAGGGTGCTAATCCTTCCTAAATGCGTAATCGACTCTGAACCCGTTTTCTCAAATTTTGTGGACCAAAACACCGTTTTAATAAACTAAAACGTTTTATTAAAGCAAGGTGATCCGATCTCACCTAATAAAGATCGGTGGCGACTCCCGTTTTAATTTTCACTTTCAAAACCAAAGTCGATCGCCGTTTTAAAAAATGGTTTCGACAGCTTGGCGACTCCACTGGGGACTTCGAGAGTCAAGCCTTAAATTGGTTAATTTTTGTCTTTTTTCGAAAATTGAAAATCGGTTTTAAATTATCTGCATTGCATATTGTTTGTTATTTTCGTGGCCTTCTTCATAATATGCTTGCTTTAAGTAGTTTAGTTCTATGATGTATCTTTGCATATTGCATCGCATTATTGGTCAATTTCACCCTCTTAAGTGGAAGTGAGAAACTACTCCTTCGTGAGGTCTTCACCTCCGTATAGGATAGTGGATTGCTTTCGGAATACATCCGTACCTGCGTCTTCGTGAGGTTTTCATCTCAGATAGCAGCAGGAAATGTATTCCCCAATCGAACTCGGTCCGTATGAGCCTATAATGGGCGAGGGTCGAGGAATCTCTTTGGTTCAAGTACCTTTACCTTAAAACCGAACTACATGCAATGAGCCCTAGGAGCCTACCCTAGGTAGAACCACACCGAACCCTAGTGGTTACCCTATTAGGCGTTTATTTACTCCTTATTTGTTTTGAATTCTATTTTTTGTATATAATACTAACTTGTTGTGTTTTGATTGTTTTCGCATGACATCTCATCATATAAGGGTGTTGATTTACGTTCGATTACTAAATAGAAGAGTTTAGCATGGAAAAAGGATTTCTTGATAGAGTGGAGGATAATGCGGCCGTCCGAGTGTGGTGCGAGAGAACGCAACAAGAGAAAGGAGATAGTTTGACCGAGGGATATGAAAGCGGAGTTGTGGGATTTCACTCGCATCGGTGTGACTCAAAATAACTGCAAGAGTTAAAGGATATATGGAATAGTTGGAATGGCGAAGTCAAGCAACTCTTTTCTTTGTAACTTCTGACGATTTACCCTATTTGCTCGATGTAAAGGTGGATAAGTACTTGTTAGGGCTCTTGCAGCTTTTGGAACCACCTCACTAGTTGCTTCACCTTGAGAGAAGTTGATTTAGTACCTCTTGTGGAGGAATACATGGCGTTACTTAATTGCCCAAAGATTGGTGACAAGGCCTATTCAAGACTGTCAACATCCCTCCCTTTTGAAGAAGTTGATGAATGTAGCAGGGATGAGCGAGCAATGGGTTGCAGCCGCATCAAGCAAAAAGGGATAGTAAGTGTATTCCTTGCGAGAATTTGAGGACTTGATTCTTGCGCACCGGATTCGAAAAAAGGGTTGATGTTTTGCCTTAAGCCTCTACGGTTTGATCATCTTTCCCAAGGCGCTAGGACACATAGATGAAGCGGTCTCGAGATCTATTCGATCGGCTTGATAAAGGTACTACACCTGTCCCAGCAATACTAGCAGAAACTTTCAGATCCTTGAATGCATGTCGGAAGGCGGGCGAGGGAAGATTTATTGGTTGTGCTCAGCTTCTTTTGGCTTGGTTCCATAGCCATTTCTGGAGGGTGGAGAAGGTCTCTTATTGGGTTTTCTCTAAGGATTATTCCCCATTAAGGGAATTCGTGGCCATACCGAGGCGGGACAACATCTCAGAAGAGAAATGGTTAACTATTCTCCAGAATTTGCGGGCCGAAGACGTTGAATAGAGAGCTCCGTGGTTGATTCCTGACGAGATCTTATATAGGTGCGGTGATTTTGACTGGGTCCCTCTGGCCGGAATATGGGGAGCCGTTGGATACGCTCCATTGATAGTGTTAAGGCAACATCGATCAAGGCAATTTATACCAGTGACACAGGGTTTGGCACAATGTGAGTTCTCCTATAAAGACAATAATTATAAGAAGAGGGTTCGCGAGGTGTCATATGCATGGAACCAAGCTCGAAGAATGAAAGGATTTACCGCAGGCCCGATGACCACCCCCGGGTATGAATGGTGGTGGGGTAAGAGAGTCAACGACAACATCCCTAGGCCGATTCAAGGGAATACTCAACCGATAGAGGAGCATTTACGGGTTATCCCATCCGAGTTAGAGATCATTAAACAAGACTTTGAGAAAAAGAACTCAGAATTGGGGAAGAAGATAGAGCAGCTAGAAGAAGAGAAAATGAAATTGGGATTAGACGTCAATGTCCACAAGCTAGAGGCTGAGAAGTTAAGAAAAGGAAAGAACAAGGCCGAGGAAGGTTTGGATAGTTTGAAAATCGATTACAAGAAGCTGCGTATGTCAATAAGAACTGGCGGTTTAGGTAAAACGTCAGAGCAATGGCGTCAAGAGATCAAAGTAGAAAAGACTAGAGCCGACCATTGGGAGAAAAGGTTTCAAGATGCCCGAATACGAGAGGACACTCTGAAAAGAGTTTGTTAGAAAGCCAAAACAAAAAGGAGAAGCTACGTGCTCGGGTGGTTGAATTGGAAAAATCACTTCATCAACATCGTAGCTGTAATTCGGTAATTGAGCTGAAAGCTAGTCTGAGCAGGATCGAAGAGTTGAAAGGGAAAGTAGAAGAACTCGAGACTGCACTACGAGATAGTAAAATTCGAGTGGAACTGCTTGAGGCAAACAACGACCATTGCAGGGAACAGCTTCACCACTCTCAGAACCAGATTAGAGATAGAGATTATGTCATAGGCGAAGCTGTGGCTCAGGTTCGAGAGGTAGCTGATCACTTGCAAACCTTGGCAGTCCAAGCTGATATATTAAGCTTAAAGTACGAGTCAGAATCAGATCGAGGCCGAAAACTAGCTTGGCTCCTTAGAAAAATTAAAGCTTTGGGCATTAGGGCAAAGTCGTATATGTAATCATCCGTTCTATGTAAAGAAAATTTTCTTCTAGTGAAATTCTTCTAATGAAATTGAATTGGAATCAACGCCTCTTTTTTTTACATTCATTCATTTGCATTACATTTCTTCATGTGTATTAAATTTCGCGAAAAGACCCTGATTAAAAAATTATTTCAGTTAATCTGGAAACCAACGAGAATCAACCAACCGAACACGACTACTATACTGCCAGTAAAACCAAAGCAATGGATCGAGATTAGAGAGAATAGAACAAATGCAAAGGAAATGCAAGAGCAATTACAAGCACGATGCAAGAACAACTGGCTAAGATACAACAAGATATGAAGGAAAAATGGAAGAATCCCAAAATAATCGATAGGCGGTTAGGCGCGATTCTTTGGCTAGAGAACGCGAGAAAGGAAGAGCACCATGGGGACAATAATGAAGACCCTATCTATCCTCCAGGCTTTGCTCCGATAAACACCCAACCACAATCGGAGGTGCATCCACGAACGGTATCCGTCACTATTAAGCCCCAGCAATACCAGGCCAATACCTCGACACCAATAAACATTCCTATAGGATCAGGCTCTAATCCCGGGGATAATCCAGCTAATCCATTTGTCCCGGACCTTGATGACATGGCAGAAATAGAGAAAGAAAAAGTAGATATGGCAAAACAACTCGATAATCTGTGCAAATGGCTTGAGGAAAAATTCAAAGCAATGGAAGCTGCTGATTACTGTGGCGGGATCGATGCTAAGGACTTAAGCTTGGTTCCAGATTTGGTGCTCCCACCAAAATTTAAAACCCCGGAGTTCGGAAAATATAACGGGACGAGCTGCCCTGAAACTCATATTACGATGTTCTGTCGAAGGATGACAGGGTATGTTAATAATGATCAGCTGTTGATCCTTTGTTTCGTGACGATCGATCGGATCTGCGGCCAAGTGGTATAACCAACTCAGCCGTGCCCAAATTGGTTCGTGGAAGGACTTGGCTCAAGCTTTCATGAAACAATACGGTCACGTGACGGACATAGCACCTGACAGAATTACTTACAAAACATGGAAAAGAAGCCGAGTGAAACCTTCAAACAGTATGCACAACGGTGGAGGGAAATAGCGATGCAAGTCCAGCCACCCCTCTTGGAGAAGGAAACGACCATGCTATTTATCAACACTCTAAAGGCCCCATTCATTAACCACATGTTAGGAAGTGCTACTAAAAGCTTCTCGGACATAGTAATGTCCGGAGAGATGATAGAAAACGCAGTAAGATGTGGGAAGATTGAAGCGGGGGAAAATGCCAAGAGAACGGCTCCAAGAAGGAAAGAAAACGAGGTGAACAATGTGAGCGCATATCATAAGGGTTATTCCAAGCTGGTCACGATAAACCGGTGAGGCGATGACTACTAGCCATCGAGGGCTCATGAGTCAAGATTCTAACCCAAGGCCTAACACGGAAATAGTCCAGTTCACGCCAATCCCAATGACGTATAGGGAGCTTTACCAGAACCTGTTCGATGCGCATGTAGTGTCTCCCTTTTACCTAAAACCCATGCAACCTCTATTCCCAAAGTGGTATGATGCAAATGCGCAATGCGAATACCATGCAGGAATTGCGGGGCACACAATTGAGAACTGCACGGCCTTCAAAAAATTAGTCGAAAGGTTCATAAAGATGGGCATTGTGAAGTTCGATGATCCCACAAAACCTAATGTGACGGGAAACCCATTACCCAGTCATTCAAACAATGGGGTAAACGCGATAAGCGAAAGTGGAGGAAGGAGAACTAAGATGGACGTATCGGAGGTAAAGACCCCGTTGAAATGGGTTTGGAAGAAAATGGTGGAAGAAGGTTTACTTATACAAGGTTTAGAAGAGAAGCCTGAAGGAGGGAAGTACTATTGTGAATTCCACGATGAGGAAGGGCATGAGATCCAAAAGTGCAACGAATTCAGGGCTCTGGTACAGAGATTGATAAAAAATAAAGAGATCGAATTCTTTGAGTACACCGAGGGCCCAAAGGAAGAAGATGTGTGCACGTCAGAGCAAGGGCCGACCAACAATGTCCGAGGGGTCAATCATCCGGTCGTAATTATATCCCGACCAAGAGTCAATGAAGTCGGAGTACCAATTGCGCCAAAGGTCACAATTCAAAAGCCCGTTACTTTCCCTTATAAAGTTAGCAAAAGGGTTCCTTGGAATTACAACTACAACGTAACGATCCCGGGAAAGGAGAATCCAGTTGGCACTTGGAGAAAGGTCAAGACGAGGGTTTCTATACACGCAATGAAAGGCGTTATACTCGAACACAAAGCGAGAATCAGCTAAAGGAAAATCATGGTCATTGAACAAGAAAAGGAAAAGACGACCGGACTGAATCACCCGTCAATGAGCACATGGCGAAAAAGAGGCTAAAGAATTCTTAAAATTCTTAAAACACAATGAATCTGACGTTGTGGAGCAATTGCACAAACAACCATTTCGCATATCCGTACTAGCCTTGCTCTTGAGTTCGAAACTCACGAAGTGCATTGATGAAGGTTTTAAATGAAACATATGTTGCGGATGACATCTCGTCAACAAACTCGATCTTCGGTCAATAACATCGGTAGCGGATAATTTTATTTTCTTTAATGATGATGAAATACCACCGGAGGCATGGGATCTACAAAGGCCCTACACATTACCACTCACGCAAAGGATACACATTGCGGGGTATTGATTGATAATGGATCGGCATTGAATGTCATGCCCTTGTCCACGTTAAATAGGTTGCGGTGGATAACTCTCACATGAAGACATGTCAAAGCGTCGTGAGAGCATTCGATGAGACGGAAAGAAAAGTGATGGGAAGGATCGAGATACCTCTCTTGATTGGCCCAAATACATACGAGGTGGACTTCTTGGTAATGGACATCAAGCCATTATACAATTTCCTGTTGGGGAGACCGTGGATTCACTCGGTGGGGACAGTGCCGTCATCCCTACACCAAAAGTTAAAGTTGGTAACTGAGGGCAGGTTGGTAACGATAAACGCGGAGGAAGATATTATTGCATCCGTCACCAATGACACACCGTACGTAGGTGCAGACGATGGAGCGATAGAATGTTCCTTTCGATCGCTAGAATTCGTCAATGCTACATTCATTGTCGAAGGAAACAAGATCCCAATGCCCAAAATATCCAAAGCTACGAGGATGGGCCTACGATTGACAGTCGGCAAAGGAGCCCTGCCGGGAAGAGGACTTGGAAGGTGCCTCCAAGGAAGGAGCGAGATACCAATACTAAAAGAAAAACGAGATCGCTTTGGCTTAGGATTCAAGCCAGACGCGAAGCAAAAGAAGAAGGAGCTGGAAAAAAGGCAAGAGATGAGAAGAGCACGTCTGTGCGGTGAGGAGGTCAAATGGGAACCAATGACTTTCCCTCATTTATCTCGAACGTTCGTGTTCGGAGGAACTATCCATCCAAAACAAGAGATGACAATGCAGAAAGTGGCAGAAGAGATGTTGGGAAGTTGGAACATTAACGCCATATCTGAAGAAAAAGCTGAAGAATGGGATTTATCTGGAATTTGCCCTTACATTCCTGGAAGTGTTTTGAACAATTGGACCGTGGAGGAGATCCCTGTAACTTTTAGATTTAATTCAGAGTAATGTTCAAAACAAACTTATTGCTCTATGCCTAGGGGCAATAAGAACCCTTTTATGAAATAGGCGTATGTCCAAATATCGTCATTTCAATAAAAATGCATTCTTGCGTATCATATTGAGCAAATATTCTTTTATTTTTTCTACTTCATTCATAATCATACCACAAATCAAATATTCTTAGTTTTTTTTGTTCTTTGGATTTCTTTCTTCATCCATAACAGGTCTCTAGATATCAATGATGTGAGCAACGTTGCCAATGACCCAGAGATTCCTTTCGAGCAAGATTTGTGTATGGAGGACACTGAGAATTTTGAGGATGACCAAAATTGCAGCCTATCTCCTGATTTGTTAAGGATGGTAGATCAAGAGGAGAAACAAATCCTACCTCATAAGGAGTCAGTGGAAATTGTTAGCTTAGGAGAAGGAAAAGAGGTGAAAATTGGAGCTAGTATCATTGCAGAAACAAAGCAAAACCTCATCGAGTTACTCAGGAATTCAAGGATGTCTTCGCATGGTCATATCAAGACATGCGGATTGAATCTTGATATCGTGGTACATCGACTCCCCATAAAGGAAGAATGCACGCCAAAGACAATGAAACTCGAAGGATGAGACCGATGTTTTGTTAAAGATAAAGGAAGAGGTCAAAAAGCAATTCGGACGGTTTCTTACAAGTGGTCAAGTACTCGAATGGGTAGCCAACATAGTCCCAGTTCCTAAAAAGATGGGAAGAATACGGATGTGCGTGGACTATCGAGACTGAATAAAGCCAGCCCCAAAGATAATTTTCCATTGCCTCACATTGATACACTAGTGGACAACACGGCGGGTTACTCACTTTTCTCCTTCATGGGCGGCTTCTCGGGATATAACCAGATAAAATGCATCACGAAGACATGGAAAAGACAACATTTGTAACCATGTGGGGAGCGTTTTGTTATAAAGTGATGCCATTCGGATTAAAGAATGCAGGAGCAACATATCGAGAGCCATGGTAACTTTTTCCATGACATGATGCACAAGGAGATCGAAGTTTACGTTGGCGACATGATTGCAAAATCAAAACCGAGAAGAAGCATGTGCAAGTCTGAGGAAACTATTCTTGAGATTAAGAAAGTTCCAACTAAAGCTCAATCCGCAAAGTGCACCTTCGGGGCTAGGTCAGGAAAATTGTTGGGGTTTGTAGTCAGTGAGAAGGGAATCGAGATTGACCCAGATAAAGTCAAGGCTATACAAGAATTACCCCTACCACGCACTCAAAAAGAAGTTCGAGGTTTCCTAGGAAGATTAAATTACATCGCCCGTTTCATCGCACAACTAACGGAGAAATGTGACCCTATATTTCGTCTCCTTAGGAAGCATAATCCGGTGTTTGGGATGAGGAGCGAGAAAACTTTCGATAAAATCAAACATTATTTGTCCGGTGCCCGATCGATGCCACCTTGCTGGATAAACCAACGTCATGTACTTGATAGTGTTTGAAAACTCCATGGGATGCGTGTTGGGCCAACATGATGAGTCGGGAAGAAAGAGAAAGCGATATACTATCTCAAAGCAAGAAATTCACGAATGTGAGACAAGATATTAAATCGATCGAGAAGTTGTGTTGTGCTTTAATTTGGACAACCCGAAGATTGAGACAATACATGTTATACCACACAACTTGGCTTATCTCGAAACTAGATCCTTTGAAGTATGTGATGGAGTCAAATGCTTTGAACGGAAGAATGGCTCGTTGGCAAATTTTGCTTTCTGAATTTGACATAGTCTACGTAAACCAAAAGGCTGTAAAGGGGAGTGCAATAGCAGATTTTTTGGCCAGTAGAGCTTTAGAAGATTATGAACCATTGAGCTTTGACTTCCCGAATGAAGACCTAATGTACGTTGCGACCACGGAAGAAGACTCTCAAGAAGGTCACTGTGGAAACCGAATTTTGACGAGCTTCAAATCTTTGTGGGTAATGGAATCAAGGCGATCTTGGTATCCCCAAACGGAGATCATTATCCTTTCACCAACAAAGCTGGATTTTGATTGCACAAACAATATGGCGAATATGAAGCATGTATAATGGGAATCCATGCAGCAATAGAGCGTAAGATTAAAGTGCTAGAGGTATATGGGGATTACGCATTAGTGATCTATCGACTTAAGGGAATGGGAGACAAGAGACCCTAAGCTAGTCAATTATCGAAGGCTGGTTCTTGAGTTAATCGAGGAGTTTGATGATATTACTTTCTGCTACCTTCCACGAGACGAAAACCAGATGGCTGATGCTTTGGCAACTTTAGCTTCTATGATCAAAGTGAATAAACAAGAGGATATGAAGCCTATCCAAATGAGTATTTATAAGGCTCCGGCTCATTGTTGCAACATTGAATAGGAAGAAGAGAAAGATGATCATCCTTGGTACCAGGGTATTTTACGATATATGAAGAGTCGTGAATACCCAAACCAAGCGACTGAGAATGATAAAAGGACACTAAGAAGGCTGGCTAGTGACTATGTCTTGGATGGAGAGATCCTATACAAGAGAAGGAAGGATCAGGTACTTTTAAGATGTGTAGACGCTGTCGAGGCTAAGCAAATCCTGGAAGAGGTTCATGAGGGTGTCTGCGGAACACACGCTAATGGTTTCACCATGGCCAGATAGATTATGAGATTCGGATATTATTGGTCCACCATGGAAGGAGATTGCATCAACTATGCCAAGAAATGCCATAAATGCCAAATTTATGGAGATAAAATACATGTACCTCCTTCACCCCTTCATGTCATGACTTCTCCATGGCCTTTCTCCATGTGGGGCATGGATGTCATTGGGCCGATCTCACCAAAGGCATCTAATGGACACCGATTCATCTTTGTGGTCATAGATTACTTCACCAAGTGGGTAGAGGCTACTTCTTACGCCAACGTCACAAAGTCGGCAGTTAGTAAGTTCTTAAAGAAAGAGATTATATGTCGATATGGGATGCCTGAAAGAATCATATCCGATAATGCATTGAACTTGAACAACAGCACGATAGTGGAAGTTTGTAGCCATTTCAAGATCAAACATCATAACTCGTCACCGTATCGCCCAAAGATGAATGGTGCAGTCGAAGCAGCCAATAAGAACATCAATAAGATCATAGGAAAAATGACTGAGACCTATAAAGATTGGCACGAGAAATTACCATTTGCCCTATACGCCTACCGTGTAACACCCCGTACCCGAGCCCATTACCGGAGTCGAACACAAGGTGCACACAAACTCAGCTAACTTGTTTTCACAGTCCATAAAAATTTTCCAGACTAGCTGGTTACTGCATCACTATCGCTTCAAAAATCATATCTTGAGTTTTAAAGCTCAAAAATCAGTTTCGTAATTTTTCCCTGAAACTAGACTCATAAGGCCATCAACATGTTTTTTTCTAGAATTTTTTGTTGGGCCAATTAGTACAGTTTATTAGTTAAAGTCTCCCCTGTTGCAGAGATCAACTACACTGACCTTCGTACGTTACGAATTGGATATCTCCCTGTACAGGGCTTCAATACTGATTCCGTTTATTTATATAGAAACTAGACTCAGAGAGGAATCTATAAATATATGGAATGACTCCTAATTATCTCTGGTTAATTTACAATGAATTTCTAAAGACGGAACAGGGGATCCAGAAACCGTTCTGTCCCTGTTTCACGTGAACTTTAATATCTCTTAACATATAATTCATATGACCGTTTTGTTTCTTCCATATGAAAGTAGATTCATCAAGGTTCATTTACATAATTTATTCACTATTTAATTCCATTCCTACAATTTTTAGTGATTTTTCAAATCCACACCACTGCTGCTGTCAGCATCTGTTTTTCAGGTAAACCTTACCTATTTCGTGGTTTCTATGGACCAACTAAAGTTTTGTCATACATAGGTCCACATATAATCATTTTTAGCCATTCCAATGGCCGATCATTTGCTCACACTTCCATTCAGTCCGTAGTCACATCATAAAACCATACATATATACATAAGCACAAATGGTCTAATGCCATACTCCACTTTTATGAGCCATTTTAGCATGGTCGTAGGTACACATACATCACAAAAGTACTTAAAACGCAACAAAAGGGTAGTCCTATACATGCCATTTCAAAATCCAACCAAAATATATACCGAAAGGGACTTTGATAGTGTGGGAGACTTGACTTCCAAAAATCCTAAGTCCGATGGTGACGAGCCAAAATCTATAGACAGAGAAAGCAGAGAAGCGGAGTAAGCAATTTATGCTTAGTAAGTTAGAGCAAGGGATTCCAGCACAACAAAAGCATAACATTCATATAGCTAACGGATAATTTCATATGCACAAATTCTCAATATCATACTTATTTCACATTCCAACCCTATATTCATACATAAGGGTTCATCTTAGCCAAATGCAAAGCTCATTTCTCGATTGAGCGAATATTATTGAAGGAATCAACTATTCCAAAGCACATACGAACATACCTCGTTGCTGGAATTTTCAAGCGTATTAGCTGAAATTTTACAGCAGTTCATTCATTCTTGAATCACATATCTTGAGTTTAACGGATATGGCTACACATTCAAATGCCTTGGGACATAGCCCGGTTACAATAACTTCATACGAATGCCTTTGGGACTCAACCCGGATTTAGTAGCTTGCTCAAAAGCCTTGGATCTTAGTCCGGATTTAGTAACTTCGCACGTATGCCGTCGGATCTTAGTCGGATTTAGTCACTTAGCACAAAGCCTTGGGACTTAGCCGGATATCATTCGAATAACCATGTACATTTATCAATAAACCATAACACATTCACATTTCATTTTCATTAGCAAAATTCAGACACAAGTCACTTATCACATTTGTAATTTGGCTCAATAGCCACACACAAAGAGCATGATTTTAATTTGATTTAAACATGATCTAATCAATTCAAATTTAAGCTCTATTGCTCAAGAACTTACCTCGGACGTGGTCGAGCGATTTCGACGGCTATTCCACGACTTTTCCTTCCCTTATCGGATTTAGCTCCCTTGGCTCTTGAGCTTAATTTAACAAATAAATTGGTTTTATCATGTGAGCATCGAAGAGAATTCAAGATACTTAGCCAATATATATACTCATTAGGCATCAAAGTCGCATATATACGAAATCATGAATCGAACTCAACACATTAGTTAATATTTCTCTTAGCGAATTTTCTAAGCCAAGAATAGGCATCTATATGCTTGCCTCTAACGAATGCATGCACACCAATTTCCCCTCATGTGGCGAATATACATGTCCAATTTGAGGCCAATTATACACTTAATACCACACAAAAACAGCATACATTTTACTACTAACGCATTACATATCGTAACTCATTGCACATCTCTCATTTACTTCATAATCGAGACATCATCACAAGCAAATATACACCTTGAAATAGCATATATGTCATACCAATACATGGGTAATGCGAACATATATACATATATATATGCTAGAGCCAATTCTCAAGTGGCTTATATCCAAATATATACACATATCCAAAGCTTAAATCTTACTTACCATGCAACATGCATGAATCATACTTATGGATATAACATGGCGAATACCACAACACCATACCATTTCAATTTGGTCATGGTAAAACAAAGAACTTAGTATCTCATTCAAAAAAATGCTAAAAGAAAATCTAAGAATCCTCAATCCTCCATCACATGTATCATTATCAAGCTTGATATTTAGCATGCAATGGCATTAACACCATATTCACTTTGGCGAATTTCATTCCCACGACATAACAAAGATTTGAACCATGGGCTAACAAGAACATCAAGCTAGCAACTAAAAACATGCATGAATCTCATGGCACAACCTCAAACATACCTTAATCTTGATGCAAGTATAGCCAACCTCTTCCTAATCCTCTTCCAAACCAAGTATGAAGCAAAACTCCTCCTTATCCTTAGTATTTTCGGCCAAAAGAGTGAAAATGGATGAACAAAATTTTTGTTTTCTTTCCTACCTACGGCAATGGGGAGGAGAAGCCTTCACACACACACATTTTTTTATTCCATACTCCTTATTTTATTTATTCCAACATAACCCACTTACCAAACATGTTTCATTACATGATTTTTGCCCATAATTCCTTGTCATGGCCGGCCACTAGCTATTAGGGGGGGAATTTGACATGCAAGTCCATTGTTTTGCATGCATGCTTTAATTAGTCATCACACATTTCCCCATCATACTTTCAAAGTTTACTACTAAGTCCTTTCTAGTGAAATTCACATTTATAACTCTAAATCAAAGCATAAAAATGTCACACATGGGTTAACACACATTATAGGCAATAAAATAAATATTAAATTATTTTTATGCCTCGATTTTGTGGTCCCGAAACCATATTTCGACTAGGGTCGTTTTAAGGTGTCACAACTCTCCCCACTTTAGAAATTTTAGTCCCGAAAATCTTACCGTAAATAGGTTTGGATATCGCTCTTTCATAGAGTTCTCGGTTTCCCAAGTAGCTTCTTCTATCCGTGTTTGAGCCATAACACTTTCACTTAGCGGAACCCTTTTGTTTCGCAACTCTTTCACTTCACGAGCTAGGATACGAATCGGTTCTTCTTCATAACTCATATCGGCTTGAATTTCAACCTCTGATGGACTAATTACGTGCGACGGATCAGATCTATAGCGTCGAAGCATTGAAACATGGAAGGCGTTGTGAATCTTTTCGAGTTCAGGGGGCAAAATCAAACGATACGCAATTGGGCCAACTCGTTCGGAGATTTCATACGGCCCAATGAATCTCGGGCTCAACTTGCCCTTATGGCCGAATCTAAGTATCTTTTTCCACGGCGAAACTTTAAGAAACACTTTATCTCCCACCTGATACTCAATGTCCTTTCGTTTCAAATCCGCATACGATTTCTGACGATCTGTGGCCGCCTTTAGACTTTCACGGATTACCTTTACCTTCTGTTCAGCATCTTTAATCAAATCCACTCCGAAAATTTTGTTTTCACCGAGCTCGGTCCAAAACAATGGTGTACGGCGCCATCTTAATACTTGATTGAAAACTATTGTTGTAAGCGAATTCAATCAAAGGTAGGTACCGTTCCCATGAACCACTGAACTCGAGGATGCAACATCTCAACATATCCTCAAGTATCTGAATTATCCGCTCGGATTGACCATCGGTTTGGGGGTGAAAGGCGGTCTTTGAAATGCAACTTGGTACCCAAAGCTTCTTGCAATTTCTTCCAAAATCGCGAGGTGAACCTCGAGATCTCTATCCGACACAATGTAAATCGGTACCCGTGTAATCTCACAATCGAGAAACATACAATTCAGCTAGTTTATCCAATGAAAAATCCGTGCATACGAGGGGATAAAGTGAGTGACTTAGTCAATCTATCAACGACAACCCAAATCGCATCCTTCTTACTTTGCGACAATGGCGGTCCGGACACAAAGTCCATTGTGACTCAATCCCATTTCCACTCGGGTATCGTGATCGGCTGAAGTAACCCTGAAGGCACTTGATGTTCCGCTTTCACTTGTTGACATATTAAACATCTCGAAACAAAGTCGGAGATGTCTCGTTTCATACATGCCACCGAACCAAGCGTTTCAAATCGTTGTACATCTTCGTACTCCCGGGTGGATTGCCATTCGGCTACAATGGGCTTCGTTCAGAATTATCGAAATAAGTTCCGAATTCTTTGGAACACACAAACGACTTCTAAACCTCAAACAATCGTCATCATCAATTTGAAACTCCGATTCCTTGTTCAGAACACACTCAGCCCGTTTTGCAAGCAACTCCTCATCAACTTTCTGAGCTTCACGAATTTGATGAGTCAACAATGGTTTGGCCTTTAATTCGGCTACTAACACATTGTCGGGCAGAATGGACAAGTATACATTCATAGCTCGTAAAGCAAACAGTGATTTTCGGCTTAAGGCGTCCGCAACCACATTAGCCTTTCCCGGGTGATAATCAATGACAAGCTCATAATCTTTTAACAACTCGAGCCAACGTCTTTGTCGCAGATTTAAGTCTCTTTGAGTCATCAAATATTTGAGACTTTTGTGATCCGAACACACATGGTACTTCTCACCAAATAAGTAATGTCGCCATATCTTTAAAGCGAATACGATGGCGACCAATTCGAGATCATGGGTCGGATAATTTTTCTCATGTGGCTTTAATTGTCTCGACGCATAGGCCACAACTCGACCTTCTTGCATCAATACGCAACCTAACCCAAGTAGGGAGGCGTCACTATAGATGACAAACTCTTTGCCGATTCGGGCAGTACTAATCTTTGGAGCTTAGTCAAATGAGTTTTCAATTGGTCGAAACTTTTCGACACTTTTCCGTCCATTCAAACTTGACATCTTTTCAAGCGGTTTCGTCATGGGTGTGGCTATCATCGAGAATCCTTTTACAAACCGTCGGTAGTGTAAGCAAGTCCCAAAAGCTCGAACCTCGGTAATATTTCTTAGAGGTTTCCGATTAAGTATGGCTGAAATTTTGCTCGAATCGACTCGAATACCCGATCGAGATACCACATGACCCAAGAAGCTAACCTCTCTTAACCGAACTCACACTTCTTGAACTTAGCATATAACCGCTTATCCCGTAAAATTTGCAACACTAATCTCAAGTGCTCGCATGTTCGGTCTCATCTCTTGAATAGACCAAGATGTCGTCAATGAACACAACTACGAACCGATCCAAATATGATCGAAGATCCGATTCATCAAATCCATAAATACCGCGAGGGCATTAGTGAGCCCAAGCGGCATCACTAAGAACTCGTAGTGACCATATCTCGATTCAAGGCGGTTTTGGGTATGTCCGAATCTCGGATTCATGAATCGATAATAGCCCGATCTCAAATCTATTTTTGAGAACACCGAGGCTCCTTCCGTTGATCGAATAAATCATCGATCTGTGATAGCGGATATTTGTTCTTTATTGTCACTTTATTAAGGCGGCGATAGTCGATGCACAACCTCATGGTTCCGTCCTTCTTTTCACAAACAACACTGGTGCACCCCAAGGTGAAAAACTCAGGCGAGCAAAACCTCTATCCACCAACTCTTGCAAGCGAGCTTTCAACTCCTTTAATTCCGTTGGTGCCATACGATCTGAGCTATCGAAATCGGTGTGGTCCGGTACAAGCTCAATACCAAACTCTATCTCCGAGCAGTGGCAAACCCGGCAATTCTTGGGAAAAACATCCGGTATTCACAAACCACGGCATAGATTCGGGTTTTATTTCTAACTCCTTATCATCAAGTACATACGCAAGGTATGCTTCGCACCCTTTTCTTACATATTTACGGGCCAACATTGATGTTATTACGGTGGCAACCCTTCAAGTCCGTAGACTCAACTCGGATCATCTCGTTATTTGCGCATCTCAAATCAATAGTCTTGCTTTTGCAATTCACAACCGCATCATGCACGGTCAACCAATCCAACCCAAGAATAACATCAAATTCATCGAACGGCAAAAGCATCAAGTCCATGGGAAGCAGGAACCTCGAATTACTAGGGGGCATTTCTTACACACTTTGTCGACCAGCACGTAACGACCCAAAGGATTTGACACCCGAATTACGAACTCAGTAGACTCAATAGGTAAAGTCTTACTGGATGCTAAGGTTTCGCATATATAAGAATGAGTGGAACCAGGGTCAATCAAAGCAATCACATTAGTATTAAAGAGAGTGAAAGTACAGTAATAACATCTGGCGATGAAGCATCCTCGCGGGCACGTATAGCATAAGCTCTAGCAGGAGCGCGAGCCTCGGATCTGGTCGTAGCATCTCTAGATCCTCTCTGACCACCACTAGCATTGCCCATATTTCTAGGTGGTCTACCTCGAGCAGTGGTAGCGCCCGGTTTCCCACTCTGATCTACATTCATGCTCGGACAACCTCGGGCAATCTTTAATGAAGTGGTCAACTGATCCGCACTTGTAACAGGATCGGTCACGGAATCTACAACTTCCAGAAAGCCATTTGCCACAATGCTGACACTCCGTTCTATCTCGACGTTCATTCCCAACACTGGCAACCGAAGTGCCTCGTGTACCATTGTGGGGTCGATCACGATCTCGTCTAAAAAGGCCCGAAGTGCCTCTAGACCGGCCCACATCATCTCGAAATTTCTTCGATGCTGTTGAAGAGACTTTCCGAGGATCTTTTACGAAACTCTCTGTTCCCACATCAACTTTTTGTTTTTCTTTTCTAAGCTCCTCGGCTTTACAAGCTCGCTCGACAAGTACTACGAACTCTCGTATTTCAAGAATGCCAACGAACATTTTTATATCTTTATTCAGCCCATCCTCGAAGCATTTACACATGATAGCCTCGGACGAAACACATTCCCGGCGTATCTACTAAGTCTAACAAATTTTCGCTCGTAGTCGATGGCGACATAGAACCTTGCTTAAGCTCAAGAAATTCCTTCCGTTTTTGATCAACAAATCTCTGAGTGATATACTTCTTCCGAAACTCAGTTTGGAAAAACTCCCAAGTTACTTGCTCTCGGGACACAACAGAAGTCAGAGTACTCCACCAATAGTAGGCAGAATCGCGTAGCAAGGAGATAGTACACTTTAGGCATTCATCAGGTGTACAAGATAGCTCATCGAGTACCCGGAGAGTGTTGTCCAACCAAAATTCAGCTTGCTCGGCGTCGTCGCTATCCGTAGCCTTAAATTCAGTAGCCCCGTGTTTCTAGATTCTATCAACTAGGGGCTTACTTGACCTTATTTGGTCAGTTACAGGAGGCATTGTAGGTGCGGGGGTTGTATTCGTTGGGAATGGAGGTTGTGGAACAGCCGTATTTGTTCGAATGTATTGGTTAAACCAATCATTCATCACGCTATAGAAAGCTTGTCTAGCTTCATCATTAGGATTACTAGCATTAGGTTGAGAGTCCGCCGGAGCTGTCCCTTATGCGGGAGCAGGCGCCACACTCTCAAGATCATCAGCTACCGCTCGGTCGGGATCGGGATCCATTACTATAAATAAACACATTTCAATTGTCAGAAATCACCACACTATCAAATAATCACATAAAATGGCATGTATAGCTAGACCCAACATATTACGGTAGTCCTAGAATCGACTAAACCGTAGCTCTGATACCAATAAAATTGTAACACCCCGTACCCGAGCCCGTTACCGGAGTCGAACACAAGGTGCACACAAACTCAGCTAACTTGTTTTCACAGTCCATAAAAATTTTCCAGACTAGCTGGTTACTGTGTCACTGTCGCTTCAAAAATCATATCTTGAGTTTTAAAGCTCTAAAATCAGTTTCATAATTTTTCCCTGAAACTAGACTCATAAATCCATCAACATATTTTTTTCTAGAATTTTTGGTCAGGCCAATTAGTACAGTTTATTAGTTAAAGTCTCCCCTGTTGCAGGGATCGACTACACTGACCTTCGTGTGTTACGAATTGGATATCTCCCTTTACAGGGCTTAAATGCTGATACCGTTTATTTATATAGAAACTAGACTCAGAGAGGAATCTATACATATATGGCATGACTCCTAATTATCTCTGGTTAATTTACAATGAATTTCTAAAGTCGGAACAGGGGATCCAAATACTGTTCTGGCCCTGTTTCACGCGAACTTTAATATCTCTTAACATATAATTCATATGACCGTTTTGTTTCTTCCATATGAAAGTAGATTCATAAAGGTTCATTTACATAATTTATTCACTATTTAATTCCATTCCTACAATTTTAGTCATTTTCAAATCCACACCACTGCTGCTGTCAGCATCTGTTTTCAGGTAAACCTTACCTATTTCGTGGTTTCTATGGACCAACTAAAGTTTTGTCATACATAGGTCCACATATAATCATTTTAGCCATTCCAATGGCCGATCATTTGCTCACACTTCCATTCAGTCCGTAGTCACATCATAAAACCATACATATATACATAAGCACAAATGGTCTAATGCCATACTCCACTTTTACGAGCCATTTTAGCATGGTCGTACACACATACATCACAAAAGTACTTAAAGCGCAACAAAAGGGTAGTCCTATACATGCCATTTCAAAATCCAACCAAAATATATACGAAAGGGACTTTGATAGTGTGGGAGACTTGACTTCCAAAAATCCGAGTCCGATGGTGACGAGCCAAAATCTATAGACAGAGAAAGCAGAGAAGCGGAGTAAGCAATTTATGCTTAGTAAGTTAGAGCAAGGGATTCCAGCACAACAAAAGCATAACATTCATATAGCTAACGGATAATTTCATATGCACAAATTCTCAATATCATACTTATTTCACATTCCAACCCCTATATTCATACATAAGGGTTCATCTTAGCCAAATGCCGAAAGCTCATTTCTCGATTGAGCGAATATTATTGAAGGAATCAACTATTCCAAAGCACATACGAACATACCTCGTTGCTGGAATTTTCAAGCGTATTAGCTGAAATTTTACAGCAGGTTCATTCATTCTTGAATCACATATCTTGAGTTTAACCGGATATGGCTACACATTCAAATGCCTTGGGACATAGCCGGTTACAATAACTCATACGAATGCCTTGGGACTCAACCCGGATTTAGTAGCTTGCTCAAAAGCCTTGGATCTTAGTCCGGATTTAGTAACTTGCACGTATGCCGTCGGATCTTAGTCGGATTTAGTCACTTAGCACAAAGCCTTGGGACTTAGCCAGGATATCATTCGAATAACCATGTACATTTATCAATAAACCATAACACATTCACATTTCATTTTCATTAGCAAAATTCAGACACAAGTCACTTATCACATTTGTAATTTCGGCTCAATAGCCACACACAAAGAGCATGATTTTAATTTGATTTAAACATGATCTAATCAATTCAGAATTTAAGCTCTATTGCTCAAGAACTTACCTCGGACGTGGTCGAACGATTTCGACGGCTATTCCACGACTTTTTCCTTCCCCTTATCGGATTTAGCTCCCCTTGGCTCTTGAGCTTAATTTAACAAATAAATTGGTTTTATCATGTGAGCATCGAAAGAGGAATTCAAGATACTTAGCCAATATATATACTCATTAGGCATCAAAGTCGCATATGTACGAAATCATGAATCGAACTCAACACATTAGTTAATATTTCTCTTAGCCGAATTTTCTAAGCCAAGAATAGGCATCTATATGCTTGCCTCTAACCGAATGCATGCACACCAATTTCCCCTCATGTGGCCGAATATACATGTCCAATTTGAGGCCAATTATACACTTAATACCACACAAAAACAGCATACATTTTACTACTAACGCATTACATATCGTAACTCATTGCACATCTCTCATTTACTTCATAATCGAGACATCATCACAAGCAAATATACACCTTGAAATAGCATATATGTCATACCAATACATCGTAATGCGAACATATATACATATATATATGCTAGAGCCAATTCTCAAGTGGCTTATATCCAAATATATACACATATCCAAAGCTTAAATCTTACTTACCATGCAACATGCATGAATCATACTTATGGATATAACATGGCGAATACCACAACACCATACCATTTCAATTTGGTCATGGTAAAACAAAGAACTTAGTATCTCATTCAAAAAAAATGCTAAAAGAAAATCTAAGAATCCTCAATCCTCCATCACATGTATCATTATCAAGCTTGATATTTAGCATGCAATGGCATTAACACCATATTCACTTTGGCCGAATTTCATTCCCACGACATAACAAAGATTTGAACCATGGGCTAACAAGAACATCAAGCTAGCAACTAAAAACATGCATGAATCTCATGGCACAACCTCAAACATACCTGTGACATCCCTAAATTGACCCTAGCCGGAAAGTGGTTTCGGGACCACTAAACCGAGTCATAAAAATAATTAACCATCATAATTGATGCTCATTATATGTATACATGCATGTGTGAAAATTTCATGTTTGGATTTTGTTAATTGTAAGTGAATTTTTATCAAATAGGACTTATGTGAGAAAATTTAGAAATGTGCTAGGCAAATGTAAGGTGGCCTATTAATACATGTGGGAAGGTGTTGTCCTTGCATGTCAAATTAGCCAAAATGAAGCAAGATGGCCGGCCATGCTATGGGTGGAAACATGTCTCCAACATGTTAGACTAGTGATGCATGTAGGAAACAATAAAATAAGAAAGTTAGCATTAAAGAAATGGAAAAAAGGAAAATGATGATAACAAAAAAAAAAGTGTGGATGCTTTCCCCCCTTGCCGTACATGAGAGAAACAAAAGCAAAGAAAGAAAGAAAAAAAAAAGTTTTGTTGCTCATCCTTGGTGTCTTGGCCGAATAGAAGAGGGGAAATTGATAAAGGGAAGAAAGGAGAAATTTGGTTATGTTTTGTTCTTCTTGTCAAGAACTAAAGGAAGAGAAAAAGGGGGGAGAAGAAGCTAGGTATTCGGTCTTCTACTTGTTTGATTGAGGTAAGTTTTAAGTAAATTCTTTGAGATTTCATAAAAATTTAGTTGATGGATAGGTCTTTGATTGAGCCCATGTGTGTATTTAGATCCTTGTGGTGATTTGGCCATTCGGCTAAGGTAGGAAACTTAGAAGATGATTTCTATTCCTTGTGTTTTGTGAGTAGGGAGCTTAGATTAAAGTTGAATAAGGGGAATATGTGTATTGAGGATTTTGGTAATATGGAAATTCGGCTATGAGAGTGTGCATGTGGTCACTTGCGAATGTGGGTGTTAAGGTTAGTAGGTTGGCCTAATTCTTGCATTAGAAACTCATGAACTTGATTTAAATACTTTAAATTTATGGTAGTTAAATGGAATTGAAAGGATCTATTAGACCATAGTAGCTATTGAGGGTTTAAGTTTGTGATTCGTGTTAAATTTGATGATAGGAAGAAAAATTGGCTTGTGTATGTGTAGTTGCGAATGTGAATTTGGGTAACCTTTCTTGTAACATTAGCATTTTAAAAGTGGCTAATAGGGATTTTTAATGAAAATTATGCCAAGGCGAATGTATCATGAAATGAATAAAATGCTACATTGTGCTTATATGTATATTCGCCAAGGAAGCTTGATATGAAGCTTGATAAGCTTGAAAGAGGCGAATGACCGAATTAGCTATAGGTCATGTAAGGGTTAATTTTATGCATACGTGAGTGTGTGGCATTAGTAGTTAATGGTATTCGCATTATTTAACTAAGAATTTAAAATGAATGTTTGAAAGTTAAATAGGTCACCCAAGTGACCGAATGTGTTAAAAGCAAAATATGGTTGCCGTATGTGTGTGTTTGATTGAGAAGTAAATTTGTTTGATTTAGCTCAAGAACTCAAAGGATCAAAGTTGGACAAGGGAAAGACAAAGTAATTGAATAGCCGTTGAAGACATGCGATAACATCCGAGGTAAGTCATAAAGCATATATTTGGTATTGATTTAAATGATCATAATATATATGCAATTGTGTTTAATGAATTGATGTGTAAGTGGAAATGTATGTGTATGGAATGATGCCATCGTTGAATGTATAAAGGTAGTAAAATGCATAAAGTATTGGTCTTGGCACTAAGTGTGCGGGTATAAATGGACACGGTGACAAGATTGGCACTAAGTGTCGGGTTTAAAATTTGTACAGCACTAAGTGTGCGAATTTGATTATATAGCACTATGTGTGCGAGCTGATTATATAGCACTAAGTGTGCGGACTTATTATATGCTTTTGCATCACTATTGCCACTGAGTGTGCGATATTATCGAGTTGATCACGGACAGCGGATCGGGTAAGTACCTCGAGCTCATGACGAATAGAGAATACGTTCATGCTTGGGGTTGAATTCGGTAAGCCTTAAATCTATGTGATGATTGAAATTGTATGGTTGTGCTGGAAATTGAGTTAATGTGTAAAAATGCTTCGATTATCTTGTTGTGTAGAATATGAAATGTGGATGTATGAATTGGTACGAGATTGGACCGAAAGGTTCGAGGTATTATGGTATAGATTCGATATGGACGAGTACCTAGTTTCATTTGTTGTACATGTAGTAGTAATTTTATCAGTGGATTGACGAATGCTTATGACTTACTGAGTTGTAAACTCACTCGGTGTTGTCTTGTCACCCATTTTAGGTCTCTGGGACTCGTACTGTTGCGTGCTCGGAACCGTCGTTGAAGTCATCACACCGGCTGAAATCTTGTGGTATTGCTTTTTTTTGTTGTTGATGAACATTTGGCATGTATAGGCTATTATATTTTGTCGATTTGTGGGATTGTAAACTTTAAGCCATGTGAAAATGGCCTATGTGGTCGTCGAGTGGGATGCTAGAACCTATAGCCACGAGTCTTAGAAACTCAAATTTTGTTAAGGTGGCTATAATTTGTGTCATGTATGATGGATGATTAAGGCCAAGGAAAAATTCATGAAATTGGCATAGTCTACTGCAGTAACTGTTGCGGACAGCAGCAGTGAGATGAGATTGAAAAATCACTAAAAATAGTAGAAGTAGAATTAAATAGTGAGTAAATTATGGAACTGAACCTTGATGAATCTATTTTTATATGGACGAAACGAAACGACCATATGAGCAGTATACCGGGAATTATTAAAGTTCTCGTGAGACAGGGCCAGAACAATTTCTGGGTCCCCTGTCGCGACTTTGAAAATTTACCATAAATTATCCAGAAAGAATTAGGAGTCATGCCTTATATGTAAAGATTCCATTTTGAGTCTAGTTTCATTAGAAACAAACGACACCAGTATTAAAGCCCTGTACAGAAAGATATTCAAGTTGTAATGCGCGGAGGTCAGAGCAGTCGATCCCTGTAACATGGGTGACTTTAACTAATAAACTGTACCAATTGGCCCAACCAAAAATTCTAAAAATAAATCCATGGATGGATATATGAGTCTAAATTCAGGGAAAATTTACGAAACCAGTTTCCGAGTTATGGAACTCGAGATATGATTTTTAAGGTGACGGTGACGCAGCTTTCCAGCCTGTCCAGAAATGCCAAATTGGTCGGTACTTTTAGAGGATTTGTCTCGTTAACCCCTCGTGTCCGACACCGGCGTCGGTCACGAGTTAGGGGTGTTACAATACCTTAATCTTGATGCAAGTATAGCCAACCTCTTCCTAATCCTCTTCCAAACCAAGTATGAAGCAAAACTCCCTCCTTATCCTTAGTATTTTCGGCCAAAAAGAGAGTGAAAATGGATGAACAAAATTTTTTGTTTTCTTTCCTACCTACACGGCAATGGGGAGGGAGAAGCCTTCACACACACACATTTTTTTTTATTCCATACTCCTTATTTTATTTATTCCAACATAACCCACTTACCAAACATGTTTCATGACATGATTTTTGCCCATAATTCCTTGTCATGACCGCCACTAGCTATTTGGGGAATTTGACATGCAAGTCCATTGTTTTGCATGCATGCTTTAATTAGTCATCACACATTTCCCCATCATACTTTCAAAGTTTACTACTAGGTCCTTTCTAGTGAAATTCACATTTATAACTCTAAATCAAAGCGTAAAAAATGTCACACATGGGTTAACACACATTATAGGCAATAAAATAAATATTAAATTATTTTTATGCCTCGGTTTTGTGGTCCCGAAACCACATTTCAACTAGGGTCGTTTTAAGGCTGTCACATACCGGACGTCAGTCAGAACCTCTACTGGGGCAACACCTTTTTCTTTAGTTTATGGAATGGAAGCGGTTCTGCCTATTGAGATCGAGATTCCCTCTCTACGCGTACTTTCAGAATTAAAATTAGATGAAGCAGAATGGATCCAGTCTCGATACGACCAGTTGAACTTGATTGAAGAAAAGAGGCTAAAGGCTATCCGTCATGGTCAAATGTATCAAAAGAGAATGATGCGGACTTATAATAAGAAGGTTCGCCCTAGAGAATTTCATGAAGGAGACCTCGTATTGAAAAAGATCCTCCCCATACAAAAGGACTTCAGAGGGAAATGGATGCCGAATTGGGAAGGACCTTATGTGGTAAAGAAGGCTTTCTCTGGAGGGGCTCTGATTTTGACCGAGATGGATGGTAAGAGCCTACCTAATCCCGTTAATTCGGATTCAGTCAAGAGGTATTTTACCTAAAAAAAAAAAAGGAGAGGCCAAGGTGAAAACCCGTGAAAGGGCACTTTGAGACCAAAGGGTTTGAATTGAAAACCAGAATAGGCAATTCAAATTTTGATTCGAACATGGGGCATCTGGCGGTTTGCCTTCTTTGAATTAATAGGAGGAGGATGCTACATATTGGGGCATCAACAAAGTACTCTTGGTTTTCCAAACACATACCGAGTTCAAAAAGTCCTCGAGAAGTTCGTGCAACGAAGCTCATACTACGATATCTAGGGCACCTATTCTTATCTTATTCATTTTGTTTAGCAGAATGTGCCACTTTGATTAATTCATAGGTTCTCATTTTGTATCTTAACAAATGTGCTATCTTAATTACCTTGTTCATCTTGAGATTCGCTCTCAATAAAATTCCATCTTACCTATTGCGATAATTTTTTTCAAGCGTCTCTCATTAAATTGATGATTAATGGACTAATAATATTCAAAAAGAGTTCTGCATATTACTCTGAAATTCTTCTAAATGATACAAGGACCTGAAATGGGACTAATTAGTTTGAATTACCCTACATTCAAAGGTTGGAAACGTTGGTTAAATAACAGCCCAAATTGTGATTATTTGTTGGGTTTTCTGCCAGAGATACCAGTTGAAGAAAAGGCAGAGTAATACGTCATTGATAAAATCTCGGTGAACGACGAGTAATATCAGATCAAGCATTAAAAAATAATGACATTTTCATTCATATATCATTCATAACACGTCTAGTTAGGAGCATTTGATTCATTTCGATCATAGCATCCTAATTATTTGGCATAAGCATGGTTACCTGGAACCGATTCTATAGATAATACCCCTGGAGGATGGTGTAGCAACATCGGCGAATTCGCAGATCTTGACCCCCTAAGCAGTAGGGAAATAGATCGAAGATGATGGGCTTTAACCCCCTAAGCAGTAGGGTAACAAGCTGAATTTACAAGCCTTAACCCCCTAAGCAGTAGGGTAACAGGCTGAAGATTTACAGATCTTAACCCCCTAAGCAGTAGGGAAACAGATCGAAGACGAAGGGTCTTAAACCCCTGAGCAGTAGGGTAACAGACCGAATTGTAGACCTTATCCCCCTAAGTAGTGGGGAAACAGATCGAAGACGAAGGGTCTTAAACCCTAAGAGGTAGGGTAACAGACCAAATTGCAAATTTTGCCTCCCTGAAGTTGTAGTGGAGTAGATCAAAGACGAAGGGCCTTAAACCCCTAAACAGTAGGGTAATAGGCTGAAAATTTGTAGATCTCATCACCCTAAGCAATAGGGAAATAGATCGAAGACGACGAGCCTTAACCCCTTAAGCAGTAAGGTAACAGGCTAGAAATTGTAGACCCTATCTCCCTAAGCAGTAGTGGAGTAGGCTGAAGTGTGTACATCTTGTTTCCCTGAAGTTGCAGTGAAACAGTTGGAAGTCACAAACCTCATCTCCCTGAAGATGTAGTGGAGCAGGTTAAAATTACCAAATTTTATCCCTTTGAAGTACCAAGAGAGTAGATTGAAGCCACAAATCTCTTCTCTCGAAATTGCATTTGAGCGAATCGTAGCACGGGTTCCTATATCCACGAGGATGCGATGGGATGAAATGAGGCTACTTGAAGAAAAGAAGCTCCAAAGAAGTTAAGATTCAGTAAGACTAGGCAAAATTGGCTCTTCTAAGATCTTTGCTCTATTCTCGTTACGACAATGAGCAAAGAGGGCAATTATTATAGCCAATTTTGGCACGCCAACAAGAAATAAAACCCAAATTAATTCCAAAATATAAAATTCCCAAAACAAAGTCCATTTTACAAAAAAAAAGAAGAAAAGAAAAAACAGCAGGCCCAATTTCCTTCAGCCACCAACCTTCTCACGCGCGCCACCCTTTGCTCGGGGCGCCAATCACCGACCTTCACGCCTCGACACTCCCATGACCTGCAAACATTTGGAAAAGAGGAAAATGGCAGCAAGAAGCACAATAGTAGCAGAGAATAAAATAATAATATGTTAATATGGGAATCAGCTATAAAGCCGAAATGAAACTGATTGTAACAGAAAAACAAACACCAGCAATCAAAAAAATATATACAAAAGGTTGATATTCGAGTTTATCTTCTCGGTTTTTTTCATTTCGTTTCAATTCCTTTTCAATTTTTGTTTTATCTGTACTTACAAATCTATTAAACAAAAAGTGGGTATAAAGAACAAAAGAAAAGGGAAAGGCTCACCTGAGTTACCTCGTGGCCCATCGTCAGAAGTTTCTTCCCACGGTCGGAATCGGGCATGAATGGAGTGAAAGTGGGCCTTTTTCTTTCGATTTTTGCGGGCATGGAGGGGTTCATCCTCGGATCTGTTCGAAAGGGGGCTAAAGGTCCCTTCTTGCGCATCACCGGTCACCGGATTTGATGGTGGTGCGGTGGTGCGACGGACGATCGTGGCTCTTTGGCCAAAGGAAAAGGGAGAGGAAGAGAGTTAAAAGAACTCTCTGTTTCTTTCTAAAAGAAAAAGAATGCAAAAAATAAAAAAAAGGATGAAAATTGGCCTTAATAAAAAACATGAAACGGCTGAGTTATTTTCAAGGCAAAAGTGGGGCATTTGCACTATGGGTCCTTCAGTTTTACTACCCGCTTTCAACACCCCCTTTGGCTCTTAATTTTGCGCTTTAATTTGGCCCCATGGATTTTACACTAGTCGCATTTTGGTCCTACATAATATAAAGCGTATAAGGGCGGGGATATTCTCCTTATAAGTCCCTCTTTCTTTGCATGCATTCCATTCGGGCCCTTTCTCTTTTAAATTTGTCCCTTTAATTTAATTTTGTTTTTAATTTGGTCATAAACCCTCTAATGTCAAACTATTTGGCATATTTTGTTTATTTATTCTTTAGAAAAACATGTATTTAAACAATTATATATATATATTTTGCTTTAGATCTTTATATATATATATATATATTAATTCTCTTAAAATTATTTTAGGAACCATTTATTTAAAAATGATTTATGGTATTCTTTTCAAATTGTTAATATTATTTTAGGTTACAGTATATTTTCTTAATTAACTACTTTAAACGGTTTTATTATATATTACTTTAAATTATCTTGTATATTATTTACTTTATGATTTTCTTTTTATATACATTATTTATTTTAAACTTTTACATATTATTTATTTCAAATTTATATACATTATGTAGTTAAACTATTTTATATATTATTTATTTTAAACCCTCTTTATTAATTATTTTAAATTGTTCTACATTGTTTATTTTAAATTTCTTTTTTTTCCATGACATTTTGAATTATTATGTATATATACCATTTATTTTAAGTTTCTATATGTTTGCTATTATTCCCAAAACTGCTTTTTGCCATATATCTATTTCAAATTATTACGTTGTTTATTCTTTAGTTATTATGAATTATGTATTTCTAATAATTTTCTATATATCATATCTAAAGCGTTATTATAAAGTATATTTATATTGTCTATTTTAAATCCTTTTATGTATTATACATTTTAAACTTCATATTTATAATTTTAAATTAACTTATATATTATTTAGTTCAAAATTATTTTATACCTTATTTTAAAACCATTCTACTTATTCCATGTTATCTATTTTACACTTTTAATTATATATATATCACACATTTTAAAATTATTCATATGAATCTTTTGTAACTTGCTTTATAATATAGGTTTTAAAATTCTCTTACATCATTCATTTTATAAACTTGCTTTATGTGTCATTCATTTTAAATTGTTTTATTATTTATTGTAAAATTTTGTATATGCTATCAATTTCAAATCATTATATCTATTTTATATATATACTAATTATTTCTTTGACGTATTGTATCTTATCTATTTTAAATTTTCTTTTACATATATTCTTTTTGTACATTATCGATATTTTTTCTTCACATCATTTATTTTAAATTCATTTCTTACCATCATAAAATTTGTTTTATACTTTATTTTTTTTAAAAATGGTTATATTTTATTTAATTCATTTGTCTTTGATTACTAGTGATTAATGCCTAAGTGATATATGTTATGTGAATGTTACCACTGTATGTATTATATTTGGTTTATTCGTATTTTCATTATCATCATTTGCTTGTATAAACATTGTATTTCATGTTGTATTATCCCGTGCTCTACGATATATCTTTGTTTTATCTAGCCTAAGTCGCATCATACATTAAGCCCAATACATTTATCCAATAAATCATTTTATTTCAACCTAACAAATACACGTCGTTTAAATATCGTATTCGTTACTATTCAAAAATGAAATTTTCCAAATAAGGCAATGTTTTTGCATTTTGGAACATCAAGGAATCGTGCCCTAACTTACGGGGTTTCGATTTCCTTATTGTTTCTAAATAGCCAAATATCCTTTTCGAGTTTTAAAGCACCTGAAATTCTCATTAAAAGTAAAGACGACCTTGTGCTCGGGAGTTCATAGTATTGTGTCCTAACTTACGGGATGTGATACTCCGATATCTCGAGATAAGGAAATCTTTAACAATCGTTTTGAGCTAATTCAAGTGTTTTAATCCACATCAATGAAAAGGATCGTATTTTAAAAAAAAAAACATTCTCGATTTTTTTTAATTTTCGATGTTTAAGATATTAATTAATCAATTAGGTACCAATTTTGGGCGTTACGAGGGTGCTAATCCTTCCTCGTACATAACTGACTCCTGAACCCGTTTTCTCAAATTTCGTGGGCCAAAACACCGTTTTAATAAACTAAAACGTTTTATTAAAGCAAGGTGATCCGATCTCACCTAATAAAGATCGGTGGCGACTCCCGTTTTAATTTTCACTTTCAAAACCAAAGTCGATCGCCGTTTTAAAAAAATGGTTTCGACAGCTTGGCGACTCCACTGGGGACTTCGAGAGTCAAGCCTTAAATTGGTTAATTTTTGTCTTTTTTCGAAAATTGAAAATCGGTTTTAAATTATCTGCATTGCATATTGTTTGTTATTTTCGTGGCCGTCTTCATAATATGCTTGCTTTAAGTAGTTTAGTTCTATGATGTATCTTTGCATATTGCATCGCATTATTGGTCAATTTCACCCTCTTAAGTGGAAGTGAGAAACTACTCCTTCGTGAGGTCTTCACCTCCGTATAGGATAGTGGATTGCTTTCGGAATACATCCGTACCTGCGTCTTCGTGAGGTTTTCATCTCCGTATAGCCGCAGGGAAATGTATCCCCCTGAATCGAACTCGGTCCGTATGAGCCTATAATGGGCGAGGGTCGAGGAATCTGCTGGTTCAAGTACCTTTACCTTAAAACCGAACTACATGCAATGAGCCCTAGGAGCCTACCCTAGGTAGAACCACACCGAACCCTAGTGGTTACCCTATTAGGCGTTTATTTACTCCTTATTTGTTTTGAATTCTATTTTTTGTATATAATACTAACTTGTTGTGTTTTGATTGTTTTCGCATGACATCTCATCATATAAGGGTGTTGATTTACGTTCGATTACTAAATAGAAGAGTTTAGCATGGAAAAAGGATTTCTTGATAGAGTGGAGGATAATGCGGCCGTCCGAGTGTGGTCTGAGAGAACGCAACAAGAGAAAGGAGATAGTTTGACCGAGGGATATGAAACGGAGTTGTGGGATTTCACTCGCATCAGTGTGACTCAAAATAACCTGCAAGAGTTAAAGGATATATGGAATAGTTGGAATGGCGAAGTCAAGCAACTCTTTTACTGTAACTACGGCGATTTACCCTATTTGCTCGATGTAAAGGTGGATAAGTACTTGTTCCGGGCTCTTGCGCAGTTTTGGAACCCTGCTTACAGTTGCTTCACCTTCGGAGAAGTTGATTTAATACCTACTGTGGAGGAATACATGGCGTTACTTAATTGCCCAAAGATTCAGGCTGACAGGGCCTATTCAAGACCTGTCAACATCCCTCCCTTTTTGAAGAAGCTGATGAATGTAACGGGGATGAGCGAGCAATGGGTTGCAGCCCGCATCAAGCAAAAAGGGGATAGTAAGTGTATTCCTTGGAGGAATTTGAGGGACTTGATTCTTGCGCACCCGGATTCGAAAAAAAGGGTTGATGTTTTTGCCTTAAGCCTTTACAGTTTGATCATCTTTCCCAAGGCGCTAGGACACATAGATGAAGCGGTCTCAGATCTATTCAATCGGCTTGATAAAGGTACTACACCTGTCCCAGCAATACTAGCAGAAACTTTCAGATCCTTGAATGCATGTCGGAGAGCGGGCGAGGGAAGATTTATTAGTTGTGCTCAGCTTCTTTTGGCTTGGTTCCATAGCCATTTCTGGAGGGTGGAGAAGGTCTCTTATCGGGTTTTCTCTAAGGATTATTCCCCATTAAGGGAATTCGTGGCCATACCGAGGCGGGACAACATCTCAGAAGAGAAATGGATAACTATTTTCCAGAATTTGTGGGCCGAAGACGTTGAATGGAGAGCTCCGTGGTTGATTCCTGACGAGATCTTATATAGGTGCAGTGATTTTGACTGGGTCCCTCTGGCCGGAATATGGGGAGCCGTTGGATACACTCCATTGATAGTGTTAAGGCAACATCGATCAAGGCAATTTATACCAGTGACACAGGGTTTGGCACAATGTGAGTTCTCCTATAAAGACAATAATTATAAGAAGAGGGTTCGCGAGGTGTCAGATGCATGGAACCAAGCTCGAAGAATGAAAGGATTTACTGCAGGTCCGATGACCACCCCCGGGTATGAATGGTGGTGGGGTAAGAGAGTCAACGACAACATCCCTAGGCCGATTTAAGGGAATACTCAACCGATAGAGGAGCATTTACGGGTTATCCCATCCGAGTTAGAGATCATTAAACAAGACTTTGAGAAAAAGAACTCAGAGTTAGGGAAGAAGATAGAGCAGCTAGAAGAAGAGAAAATGAAATTGGGATTAGACGTCGATGTCCACAAGCTAGAGGCTGAGAAGTTAAGAAAAGGAAAGAACAAGGCCGAGGAAGGTTTGGATAGTTTGAAAATCGATTACAAGAAGCTGCGTATGTCAATAAGAACTGCCGGTTTAGGTAAAACGTCAGAGCAATGGCGTCAAGAGATCAAAGTAGAAAAGACTAGAGCCGACCATTGGGAGAAAAGGTTTCAAGATGCCCGAATACGAGAGGACACTCTAAAAAAGAGTTTGTTAGAAAGCCAAAACGAAAAGGAGAAGTTACGTGCCCAGGTGGTTGAATTGGAAAAATCACTTCATCAACATCGTAGCTGTAATTCGGTAATTGAGCTGAAAGCTAGTCTGAGCAGGATCGAAGAGTTGAAAGGGAAAGTAGAAGAACTCGAGACTGCACTACGAGATAGTAAAATTCGAGTGGAACTGCTTGAGGCAAACAACGACCATTGCAGGGAACAGCTTCACCACTCTCAGAACCAGATTAGAGATAGAGATTATGTCATAGGCGAAACTGTGGCTCAAGTTCGAGAGGTAGCCGATCACTTGCAAACCTTGGCAGTCCAAGCTGATGTATTAAGCTTAAAGTACGAGTCAGAATCAGATCGAGGTCGAAAACTAGCTTGGCTCCTTAGAAAAATTAAAGCTTTGGGCATTAGGGCAAAGTCGTATATGTAATCATCCGTTCTATGTAAAGAAATTTTTCTTCTAGTGAAGTTCTTCTAATGAAATTGAATTGGAATCAACGCCTCTTTTTTTGCATTCATTCATTTGCATTACAATTCATCACGTGTATTAAATTTCGCGAAAAGACCCTGATTAAAAAATTATTTCAGTTAATCTGGAAACCAACGAGAATCAACCAACCGAACACAGCTACTATACCCGCCGTAAAACCAAAGCAATGGATCAAAGATTAGAGAGAATAGAACAAATGCAAAGGGAAATGCAAGAGCAATTACAAGCACAGATGCAAGAGCAACTGGCTAAGATACAACAAGATATGAAGGAAAAAATGGAAGAATCCCAAAATAATCTGATAGGCCAGTTGGCGCAGTTGCTGGCTAGAGAACGCGAGAAAGGGAAGAGCACCATGGGGGACAATAATGAAGACCCTATCTATCCTCCAGACTTTGCTCCGATAAACACCCAACCACAATCGGAGGTGCATCCATGAACGGTATCCGTCACTATTAAGCCCCAGCAATACCAGGCCAATACCTCGACACCAATAAACATTTCTATAGGATCAGGCTCTAATCCCGGGGATAATCAGCTAATCCATTTGTCCCGGACCTTGATGACATGGCAGAAATAGAGAAAGAAAAAGTAGATATGGCAAAACAACTCGATAATCTGTGCAAATGGCTTGAGGAAAAATTCAAAGCAATGGAAGTCTGGCGACATCGTGGTCGGATCGATGCTAAGGACTTAAGCTTGGTTCCAGATCTGGTGCTCCCACCAAAATTTAAAACCCCGGAGTTCGAAAAATATAACGGGACGAGCTGCCCTGAAACTCATATTACGATGTTCTGTCGAAGGATGACCGGGTATGTTAATAATGATCAGCTCTTGATCCACTGTTTCCAGGACAGTCTGATCAGATCTGCGGCCAAGTGGTATAACCAACTCAGCCGTGCCCAAATTGGTTCGTGGAAGGACTTGGCTCAAGCTTTCATGAAACAATACGGTCACGTGACGGACACATAGCACCATGTAATTACCTTACAAAACATGGAAAAGAAGCCGAGTGAAACCTTCAAACAGTATGCACAACGGTGGAGGGAAATAGCGATGCAAGTCCAGCCACCCCTCTTGGAGAAGGAAACGACCATGCTATTTATCAACACTCTAAAGGCCCCATTCATTAACCACATGTTAGGAAGTGCTACTAAAAGCTTCTCGGACATAGTAATGTCCGGAGAGATGATAGAAAACGCAGTAAGATGTGAGAAGATTGAAGCGGGGGAAAATGCCAAGAGAACAACTCCAAGAAGGAAAGAAAACGAGGTGAACAATGTGAGCGCATATCATAAGGGTTATTCCAAGCTGGTCACAGTAAACCAGCTGAGGGCAGTGACTACTAGCCATCAGGGCTCCGCGAGTCAAGATTCTAACCCAAGGCCTAACACGGAAATAGTCCAGTTCACGCCAATCCCAATGACGTATAGGGAGCTTTACCAGAACCTGTTCGATGCGCATGTAGTGTCTCCCTTTTACCTAAAACCCATGCAACCTCTATTCCCAAAGTGGTATGATGCAAATGCGCAATGCGAATACCATGCAGGAATTGCGGGGCACACAATTGAGAACTGCACGGCCTTCAAAAAATTAGTCGAAAGGTTCATAAAGATGGGCATTGTGAAGTTCGATGATCCCACAAAACCTAATGTGACGGGAAACCCATTACCCAGTCATTCAAACAATGGGGTAAACGCGATAAGCGAAAGTGGAGGAAGGAGAACTAAGATGGACGTATCGGAGGTAAAGACCCCGTTGAAATGGGTTTGGAAGAAAATGGTGGAAGAAGGTTTACTTATACAAGGTTTAGAGGAGAAGCCTGAAGGAGGGAAGTACTATTGTGAATTCCACGACGAGGAAGGGCATGAGATCCAAAAGTGCAACGAATTCAGGGCTCTGGTACAGAGATTGATAAAAAATAAAGAGATCGAATTCTTTGAGTACACCGAGGGCCCAAAGGAAGAAGATGTGTGCACGTCAGAGCAAGGGCCGACCAACAATGTCCGAGGGGTCAATCATCCGGTCGTAATTATATCCCGACCAAGAGTCAATGAAGTCGGAGTACCAATTGCGCCAAAGGTCACAATTCAAAAGCCCGTTACTTTCCCTTATAAAGTTAGCAAAAGGGTTCCTTGGAATTACAACTACAACGTAACGATCCCGAGAAAGGAGAATCCAGTTGGCACTTCGGAGAAAGGTCAAGACGAGGGTTTCTATACACGCAGCGAAAGGCGTTATACTCCGAACACAAAGGCAGAATCAGCTAAAGGAAAATCTGTGGTCATTGAACAAGAAAAGGAAAAGACGACCAGACCTGAATCACCCGTCAATGAGCCTGTAACTGAAAAAGAGGCTAAAGAATTCTTAAAATTCTTAAAACACAGCGAATACAGCGTTGTGGAGCAATTGCACAAACAGCCAGCTCGCATATCCGTACTAGCCTTGCTCTTGAGTTCAGAAACTCACCGAAGTGCATTGATGAAGGTTTTAAATGAAACATATGTTACGGATGACATCTCTGTCAACAAACTCGATCTTCTGGTCAATAACATCAGCGCGGATAATTTTATTTTCTTTAATGATGATGAAATACCACCGGGAGGCATGGGATCTACAAAGGCCCTACACATTACCACTCGCTGCAAAGGATACACATTGCCAGGGGTATTGATTGATAATGGATCGGCATTGAATGTCATGCCCTTGTCCACGTTAAATAGGTTGCCAGTGGATAACTCTCACATGAAGACATGTCAAAACGTCGTGAGAGCATTCGACGGTACGGAAAGAAAAGTGATGGGAAGGATCGAGATACCTCTCTTGATTAGCCCAAATACATACGAGGTGGACTTCTTGGTAATGGACATCAAGCCATTATACAATTTCCTGTTGGGGAGACCGTGGATTCACTCGGTGGGGGCAGTGCCGTCATCCCTACACCAAAAGTTAAAGTTGGTAACTGAGGGCAGGTTGGTAACGATAAACGCGGAGGAAGATATTATTGCATCCGTCACCAATGACACACCGTACGTAGGTGCAGACGATGGAGCGATAGAATGTTCCTTTCGATCGCTAGAATTCGTCAATGCTACATTCATTGTCGAAGGAAACAAGATCCCAATGCCCAAAATATCCAAAGCTACGAGGATGGGCCTACGATTGACAGTCGGCAAAGGAGCCCTTCCGGGAAGAGGACTTGGAAGGTGCCTCCAAGGAAGGAGCGAGATACCAATACTAAAAGAAAAACGAGATCGCTTTGGCTTAGGATTCAAGCCAGACGCGAAGCAAAAGAAGAAGGAGCTGGAAAAAAGGCAAGAGATGAGAAGAGCACGTCTGTGCGGTGAGGAGGTCAAATGGGAACCAATGACTTTCCCTCATTTATCTCGAACGTTCGTGTTCGGAGGAACTATCCATCCAAAACAAGAGATGACAATGCAGAAAGTGGCAGAAGAGATGTTGGGAAGTTGGAACATTAACGCCATATCTGAAGAAAAAGCTGAAGAATGGGATTTATCTGGAATTTGCCCTTACATTCCTGGAAGTGTTTTGAACAATTGGACCGTGGAGGAGATCCCTGTAACTTTTAGAATTAATTCAGAGTAATGTTCAAAACAAACTTATTGCTCTATGCCTAGGGGCAATAAGAACCCTTTTATGAAATAGGCGTATGTCCAAATATCGTCATTTCAATAAAAATGCATTCTTGCGTATCATATTGAGCAAATATTCTTTTATTTTTTCTACTTCATTCATAATCATACCACAAATCAAATATTCTTAGTTTCTTTTGTTCTTTGGATTTCTTTCTTCATCCATAACAGGTCTCTAGATATTAATGATGTGAGCAACGTTGCCAATGACCCAGAGATTCCTTTCGAGCAAGATTTGTGTATGGAGGACACTGAGAATTTTGAGGATGACCAAAATTGCAGCCTATCTCCTGATTTGTTAAGGATGGTAGATCAAGAGGAGAAACAAATCCTACCTCATAAGGAGTCAGTGGAAATTGTTAGCTTAGGAGAAGGAAAAGAGGTGAAAATTGGAGCTAGTATCGCTGCAGAAACAAAGCAAAACCTCATCGAGTTATTCCGGGAATTCAAGGATGTCTTCGCATGGTCATATCAAGACATGCCCGGATTGAATCTCGATATCGTGGTACATCGACTCCCCATAAAGGAAGAATGCGCAAAGACAATGTAAACTCAAGGATGAGACGATGTTTTGTTAAAGATAAAGGAAGAGGTCAAAAAGCAATTCGACGCCGGTTTCTTACAAGTGGTCAAGTACTCAGAATGGGTAGCCAACATAGTCCCAGTTCCTAAAAAAGATGGGAAGGTACGGATGTGCGTGGACTATCGAGACCTGAATAAAGCCAGCCCCAAAGATAATTTTCCATTGCCTCACATTGATACACTAGTGGACAACACGGCAGGTTACTCACTTTTCTCCTTCATGGACGGCTTCTCGGGATATAACCAGATAAAAATGCATCCTGAAGACATGGAAAAGACAACATTTGTAACCATGTGGGGAACGTTTTGTTATAAAGTGATGCCATTCGGATTAAAGAATGCAGGAGCAACATATCAGAGAGCCATGGTAACTTTTTTCCATGACATGATGCACAAGGAGATCGAAGTTTACGTTGACGACATGATTGCAAAATCCAAAACCGAGAAGAAGCATGTGCAAGTCCTGAGGAAACTATTCTTGAGATTAAGAAAGTTCCAACTAAAGCTCAATCCCGCAAAGTGCACCTTCGGGGCTAGGTCAGGAAAATTGTTGGGGTTTGTAGTCAGTGAGAAGGGAATCGAGATTGACCCAGATAAAGTCAAGGCTATACAAGAATTACCCCCGCCACGCACTCAAAAAGAAGTTCGAGGTTTCCTAGGAAGATTAAATTACATCGCCCGTTTCATCTCACAACTAACGGAGAAATGTGACCCTATATTTCGTCTCCTTAGGAAGCATAATCCAGGTGTTTGGGATGAGGAGTGCGAGAAAACTTTCGATAAAATCAAACATTATTTGTCCAGTGCCCAGTACTGATGCCACCTTGCCGGATAAACCACTGATACTGTACTTGATAGTGTTTGAAAACTCCATGGGATGCGTGTTGGGCCAACATGATGAGTCAGGAAGAAAAGAGAAAGCGATATACTATCTCAGCAAGAAATTCACCGAATGTGAGACAAGATATTCGTCGATCGAGAAGTTGTGTTGTGCTTTAATTTGGACAACCCGAAGATTGAGACAATACATGTTATACCACACAACTTGGCTTATCTCGAAACTAGATCCTTTGAAGTATGTGATGGAGTCAAATGCTTTGAACGGAAGAATGGCTCGTTGGCAAATTTTGCTTTCTGAATTTGACATAGTCTACGTAAACCAAAAGGCTGTAAAGGGGAGTGCAATAGCAGATTTTTTGGCCAGTAGAGCTTTAGAAGATTATGAACCATTGAGCTTTGACTTCCCGAATGAAGACCTAATGTACGTTGCGACCACGGAAGAAGACTCTCAAGAAGGTCACCTGTGGAAACTGAATTTTGACGGAGCTTCAAATGCTGTGGGTAATGGAATCGGGGCAGTCTTGGTATCCCCAAACGGAGATCATTATCCTTTCACCAGCAAACTGGATTTTGATTGCACAAACAATATGGCCGAATATGAAGCATGTATAATGGGAATCCATGCAGCAATAGAACGTAAGATTAAAGTGCTAGAGGTATATGGGGATTCTGCATTAGTGATCTATCAGCTTAAAGGGGAATGGGAGACAAGAGACCCTAAGCTAGTCAATTATCGAAGGCTGGTTCTTGAGTTAATCGAGGAGTTTGACGATATTACTTTCTGATACCTTCCACGAGACGAAAACCAGATGGCTGATGCTTTGGCAACTTTAGCTTCTATGATCAAAGTGAATAAACAAGAGGATATGAAGCCTATCCAAATGAGTATTTATAAGGCTCCGGCTCATTGTTGCAACATTGAAGAGGAAGAAGAGAAAGATGATCATCCTTGGTACCAGGGTATTTTACGATATATGAAGAGTCGTGAATACCCAAACCAAGCGACTGAGAATGATAAAAGGACACTAAGAAGGCTGGCTAGTGACTATGTCTTGGATGGAGAGATCCTATACAAGAGAAGGAAGGATCAGGTACTTTTAAGATGTGTAGACGCTGTCGAGGCTAAGCAAATCCTGGAAGAGGTTCATGAGGGTGTCTCATGAACACACGCTAATGGTTTCACCATGGCGAGATAGATTATGAGATTCGGATATTATTGGTCCACCATGGAAGGAGATTGCATCAACTATGCCAAGAAATGCCATAAATGCCAAATTTATGGAGATAAAATACATGTACCTCCTTCACCCTTCATGCCATGACTTCTCCATGGCCTTTCTCCATGTGGGGCATGGATGTCATTGGGCGATCTCACCAAAGGCATCTAATGGACACCGATTCATCTTTGTGGTCATAGATTACTTCACCAAGTGGGTAGAGGCTACTTCTTACGCCAACGTCACAAAGTCGGCAGTTAGTAAGTTCTTAAAGAAAGAGATTATATGTCGATATGGGATGCCTGAAAGAATCATATCCGATAATGCATTGAACTTGAACAACAGCACGATAGTGGAAGTTTGTAGCCATTTCAAGATCAAACATCATAACTCGTCACCGTATCGCCCAAAGATGAATGGTGCAGTCGAAGCAGCCAATAAGAACATCAATAAGATCATAGGAAAAATGACTGAGACCTATAAAGATTGGCACGAGAAATTACCATTTGCCCTATACGCCTACCGTGTAACACCCCGTACCCGAGCCCGTTACCGGAGTCGAACACAAGGTGCACACAAACTCAGCTAACTTGTTTTCACAGTCCATAAAAATTTTCCAGACTAGCTGGTTACTGCATCACTATCGCTTCAAAAATCATATCTTGAGTTTTAAAGCTCAAAAATCAGTTTTGTAATTTTTTCCTGAAACTAGACTCATAAGTCCATCAACATATGTTTTTCTAGAATTTTTGGTCGGGCCAATTAGTACAGTTTATTAGTTAAATTCTCCCCTGTTGCAGGGATCGACTACACTGACCTTCGTGCGTTACGAATTGGATATCTCCCTGTACAGGGCTTCAATGCTGATTCCGTTTATTTATATAGAAACTAGACTCAGAGAGGAATCTATACATATATGGCATGACTCCTAATTATCTCTGGTTAATTTACAATGAATTTCTAAAGTCGGAACAGGGGATCCAGAAACCGTTCTGGCCCTGTTTCACGAGAACTTTAATATCTCTTAACATATAATTCATATGACCGTTTTGTTTCTTCCATATGAAAGTAGATTCATCAAGGTTCATTCACATAATTTATTCACTATTTAATTCCATTCCTACAATTTTTAGTGATTTTTAAAATCCACACCACTGCTGCTGTCAGCATCTGTTTTTCAGGTAAACCTTACCTATTTCGTGGTTTCTATGGACCAACTAAAGTTTTGTCATACATAGGTCCACATATAATCATTTTTAGCCATTCCAATGGCCGATCATTTGCTCACACTTCCATTCAGTCCGTAGTCACATCATAAAACCATACATATATACATAAGCACAAATGGTCTAATGCCATACTCCACTTTTACGAGCCATTTTCGCATGGTCGCATACACATACATCACAAAAGTACTTAAAACGCAACAAAAGGGTAGTCCTATACATGCCATTTCAAAATCCAACCAAAATATATACCAAAAGGGACTTTGATAGTGTGGGAGACTTGACTTCCAAAATCCCGAGTCCGATAGTGACGAGCCAAAATCTATAGACAGAGAAACAGAGAAACAAGTAAGCAATTTATGCTTAGTAAGTTAGAGCAAGGGATTCCAGCACAACAAAAGCATAACATTCATATAGCTAACGGATAATTTCATATGCACAAATTCTCAATATCATACTTATTTCACATTCCAACCCCTATATTCATACATAAGGGTTCATCTTAGCCAAATGCCAAAGCTCATTTCTCGATTGAGCGAATATTATTCAAGGAATCAACTATTCCAAAGCACATACGAACATACCTCGTTGCTGGAATTTTCAAGCGTATTAGCTGAAATTTTATTAACCATGGGCAACAAGCATAATCAACTTAAAATGGATAATTCCATGGCAAACCCAAACCATACCTTTAATTTGGTCAAGGTAAAACCAAAAACCCTTTAATCCTCTTCCAAAAAAGTAAAAGAAAATCCTTTAAATCCTTAATTTCCCCAAAAATGAAATATTAACAAAATTTTGTTTTTTTACCAGGCAATGGGGGGCCTTAACACCATTTTATTCCAACTTTAATTTATTCCCATAACCCATTAACCAAAATTTTAACCATGGGCCCTAACCGCATCCAACTAGCAATTAAAAATTTGCATGAATCCATTTTGGCACAACCTTTAAACATACCTTTAATCTTTCAAAGTTTATACCAACCTTTCCTTAAATTCCTTTAAACCAAATAAAGCAAAAAACCCTTTAACCAATTTTGGCCCAAAATAAAATAAAAAAATTTTTTTTCCCTTTTTCCCAAACCACTTTGCAAGGGGAAAGGAAAACCTTCCCCACTTTTTTTATTCCCAAAACTTCCTTTATTTTATTTTTTCAAATTCCCCTTTCCCAAAAGTTTCTTCATGTTTTTGGCCCATAACCTTTCATGGGAACCCTTTTGGGAAATTTTACTTACAAGTCCAATTGGTTTCTTCTTTAATTATCCAATTTCCCCTCATACTTTAAAGTTTACTATAGGTCCTTTCTTGTGAAATTTTCCATTTAAACCAAAATCAAAGCATAAAATTGGGCCAACTTGGGTTCCAAATTTATAGGCCAATAAAATAAATTTATTAAATTATTTTTTTCCCGGTTTTTTAATTCCCCGAAACCAATTTCCTTTCGTTTAAAGGGTACATTTACCTCTTACTTTAGAAATTTCAAAACCTTTACCTAAATTAATTTTAATAAATCCCTCTTTTTTTTAGAGCTCGGTTTCCCAAGGGTAGGCTTCCCTACCCTGTTTCCTTAAACTTTATTAAAACCCTTTTTGTTTCAATCTTTCCTTCCCAGAACCGAATCGGGTTCCTTCTAACTTCCTCTTCGAATTTCCCTTCGGATTGGACCAATTCGGTTTGGGGGTTAAAAGCGGGCTTTGAAAATGGAACTTGGTAAAATTTTGAATTTTTCCCAAAATCGCGGTAAACCTGGGAACTTCTTCGGAAATTTAAATCGGCCCTGAATCTCAATCAAACTTCCCTTAGGTAGAATCTGAAAATCCTTTCCAAAATTTAAAACCACTTTAATCTTCCACGAAACCCAAATGTCCTTTTCTTTCAAATCCGGCCGTCCATTTGACCGATCCCTTTCCCCTTTGATTTCCACGGATTATTTCCCTTTACTTTTGACATTTTAAAAATCCAAACCAAAAATTTT
Organism: Gossypium arboreum; assembly: GCF_025698485.1. Taxonomy (NCBI): domain Eukaryota; kingdom Viridiplantae; phylum Streptophyta; class Magnoliopsida; order Malvales; family Malvaceae; genus Gossypium; species Gossypium arboreum. The sequence continues at coordinate 73,135,955 of NC_069081.1, forward strand.
GTTTTCAAAGCCCCAAAACCCAAATGGTTTGTACCCGGGGGCCATTCGGCTACAAAGGGCCTTTAAAATAAGGCCCAAATTCTTTTGGAAAACAAATTTTGTAAACAATTCAATCAAATTTGAAACCATTCCGAAACCAGGGCCCTTTTAACAATCCTCAAATTTCGAGTTACGTTTGGATTGACCAATGGTTTGGGTTTTTAAAAGCTCTTAAAATTTGGGCAAATTGGACCCAAAGTTCTTCAATTTCTTCCAAAACGCGGTGAATTTGGCTTAACCAAACCAACAATTACCCGGGTGTAATCTCGTCAAACTTTAACAATTCAGCCAAGTTTTATCAATGAAAATCCGGCATCAAAATTTGGGACTTTTGGTCCAATCCAATGGCACCCAACCCAAATGAATTCCCTTCTTTAAACTTGGCACCAATTCGGTCAGGGGGAAAAATTTTCCATTGGTTTAATTGTCCCATTTCCCAACTCGGGTTCTTGATTATAACCAACCCGAAGGGCACTTGATGCCCTTTCATTTTTGACAATTTTAAACTTTCAAAAAAGTTTCAATTGGTCGTTTTCGCCTTTCCTCCACCAAAAGCCAAAGGTTTTCCAAATGGGTTGGTACATCTTTTTACTCCGGGTGGAATTCCCAAAATTCGGTAAATTTTGGGGCGGTTAAGAATTCGAAATTTTCCAAATTTTAAACCAAACCGCCGAACCTCCAAAACAACCTCTAAAGAAACTCATTCCTTTTGAAACCTTGCCTTTTAAGCAATCCTAAAATTTAACACTTCCAAGTGGTCCAATTTGGTTTCCTTTAATTAACCAAATTGTCGATAATGAACAAAACTTCTAAATAAAAGCAAGCAGGATTTTCCTTAAATCCAAAATTACCCGGGGGAATTAATGACCCAAGGGCTCATAAAATCTTTTAACCAACTGACCAACGGTTTTGGGTATGTTTAAATCTCTTTGGGAAAGCCCATTCAAAATATTTTTGAGAACTTTTGTTGATCAATAAATCATTCTCACCAAATAAGGTAATGTCGCCATATCTTTAAGCCCGAATACGATGGCAATTCGAGATCATGGGTGGGATTTTTTCTCATGTGGCTTTAATTGTCTCGGCGCATAGCCACAACTCGACCTTCATTGCCCATATTTCTAGATGGTCTACCTCGAGCAGTGGTAGCGCCCGGCTTCCCACTCGATCTACATTCATGCTCGGACAACCTCGGGCAATCTTTAATGAAGTGGTCAAGCGATCCGCACTTGTAACAGGATCGGTCACGGAATCTACAACTTCCGAATGCCATTTGCCACAATGTCGACATTCGCTCTATCTCCGACGCTCATTCCCAACACCGGCAACCGAAGTGCCTCGTGTACCTGGGTCGATCACGATCTTGTCTAAAAGGCCCAAAGTGCCTCTAGACCGCCCACATCATCTCAAAATTTCTTCGATGCTGTTGAAGAGACTTTCCGAGGATCTTTTACGAAACTCTCAGTTCCCACATCAACTTTTGTTTTTCTTTTCTAAGCTCCTCGGCTTTACAAGCTCACTCGACAAGTACTACGAACTCTCGTATTTCAAGAATGCCAACGAACATTTTATATCTTCATTCAGCCCATCCTCAAGCGTTTACACATGATAGCCTCGGACGAAACACATTCCCGGCGTATCTACTAAGTCTAAAAATTTTCGCTCGTAGTCAGAATCGACATAGAACCTTGCTTAAGCTCAAGAAATTCCTTCCGCTTTTGATCAACAAATCTCGACCGATATACTTCTTCCAAACTCGGTTTGGAAAAACTCCCAAGTTACTTGCTCTCGACACAACAAGTCGAGTACTCCACCAATAGTAGGCGTAATCGCGTAGCAAGGAGATAGTACACTTTAGGCATTCATCGTGTACAAGATAGCTCATCGAAAGTACCGGAGAGTGTTGTCCAACCAAAATTCAGCTTGCTCGGCGTCGCCGCTATCCGTAGCCTTAAATTCAAGAGCCGTGTTTCCGGATTCTATCAGCTGGGGCTTACTTGACCTTATTTGGTCGATTCTCGGAGGCATTGTAGGTGTGGGGTTGTATTCGTTGGGAATGGAGGTTGTGGAATACAGTAGATTTGTTCGAATGTATTGGTTAAACCAATCATTCATCACGCTATAGAAAGCTTGTCTAGCTTCATCATTAGGATTACTAGCATTAGGTTGAGAGTCCGCCGGAGCTGTCCCTTGTGCGGAGCAGCGCGCCACTCTCAAGATCATCACTACCTTTCGGTCGGGATCGGGATCCATTACTATAAATAAACACATTTCAATTGTCAGAAATCACCACACTATCAAATAATCACATAAAATGGCATGTATAGCTAGACCCAACACATTACGGTAGTCCTAGAATCGACTAAACCGTAGCTCTGATACCAATAAAATTGTAACACCCCGTACCCGAGCCCGTTACCGGAGTCGAACACAAGGTGCACACAAACTCAGCTAACTTGTTTTCACAGTCCATAAAAATTTTCCAGACTAGCTGGTTACTGTGTCACTGTCGCTTCAAAAATCATATCTTGAGTTTTAAAGCTTGAAAATCAGTTTCGTAATTTTTCCCTGAAACTAGACTCATAATTCCATCAACATATTTTTTTCTAGAATTTTTGGTTGGGCCAATTAGTACAGTTTATTAGTTAAAGTCTCCCCTGTTGCAGGGATCGACTACACTGACCTTCGTGTGTTACGAATTGGATATCTCCCTGTACAGGACCTAAATGCTGATACCGTTTTTTTCTATAGAAACTAGACTCAGAGAGGAATCTATACATATATGTCATGACTCCTAATTATCTCTGTTTAATTTACAATGAATTTCTAAAGTCGGAACAGGGGATCCAGAAACCGTTCTGGCCCTGTTTCACGCGAACTTTAATATCTCTTAACATATAATTCATATGACCGTTTTGTTTCTTCCATATGAAAGTAGATTCATCAAGGTTAATTTACATAATTTATTCACTATTTAATTCCATTCCTACAATTTTTAGTGATTTTTCAAATCTACACCACTGCTGCTGTCAGCATCTGTTTTTCAGGTAAACCTTACCTATTTCGTGGTTTCTATGGACCAACTAAAGTTTTGTCATACATAGGTCCACATATAATCATTTTTAGCCATTCCAATGGCCGATCATTTGCTCACACTTCCATTCAGTCCGTAGTCACATCATAAAACCATACATATATACATAAGCACAAATGGTCTAATGCCATACTCCACTTTTACGAGCCATTTTCGCATGGTCGTACACACATACATCACAAAAGTACTTAAAACGCAACAAAAGGGTAGTCCTATACATGCCATTTCAAAATCCAACCAAAATATATACCGAAAGGGACTTTGATAGTGTGGGAGACTTCGACTTCCAAAAATCCGAGTCCGATGGTGACGAGCCAAAATCTATAGACAGAGAAAGCAGAGAAACGGAGTAAGCAATTTATGCTTAGTAAGTTAGAGCAAGGATTCCAGCACAACAAAAGCATAACATTCATATAGCTAACGGATAATTTCATATGCACAAATTGTCAATATCATACTTATTTCACATTCCAACCCCTATATTCATACATAAGGGTTCATCTTAGCCAAATGCCAAAGCTCATTTCGATTGAGCGAATATTATTCAAGGAATCAACTATTCCAAAGCACATACGAACATACCTCGTTGCTGGAATTTTCAAGCGTATTAGCTAAAATTTTACAGTAGGTTCATTCATTCTTGAATCACGTATCTTCGGAGTTTAACCGGATATGGCTACACATTCAAATGCCTTCGGGACATAGCCCGGTTACAATAACTCGCACGAATGCCTTTGGGACTCAACCCGGATTTAGTAGCTTGCTCAAAAGCCTTCGGATCTTAGTCCGGATTTAGTAACTCGCACGTATGCCGTCGGATCTTAGTCCGGATTTAGTCACTTAGCACAAAGCCTTCGGGACTTAGCCCGGATATCATTCGAATAACCATGTACATTTATCAATAAACTATAACACATTCACATTTCATTTTCATTAGCAAAATTCAGACACAAGTCACTTATCACATTTGTAATTTCGGCTCAATAGCCACACACAAAGAGCATGATTTTAATTTGCTTTAAACATGATCTAATCAATTCAGAATTTAAGCTCTATTGCTCAAGAACTTACCTCGGACGTGGTCGAACGATTTCGACGGCTATTCCACGACTTTTCCTTCCCTTATCGGATTTAGCTCCCTTGGCTCTTGAGCTTAATTTAACAAATAAATTGGTTTTATCATGTGAGCATCGAAGAGGAATTCAAGATACTTAGCCAATATATATACTCATTAGGCATCAAAGTCGCATATGTACGTAAATCATGAATCGAACTCAACACATTAGTTAATATTTCTCTTAGCGAATTTTCTAAGCCAAGAATAGGCATCAATATGCTTGCCTCTAACCGAATGCATGCACACCAATTTCCCTAATGTGGCCGAATATACATGTCCAATTTGAGGCCAATTATACACTTAATACCACACAAAACAACATACATTTTACTACTAACGATTACATATCGTAACTCATTGCACATCTCTCATTTACTTCATAATGGAGACATCATCACAAGCAAATATACACCTTGAAATAGCATATATGTCATACCAATACATCGTAAAGTAACATATATACATATATATATGCTAGAGCCAATTCTCAAGTGGCTTATATCCAAATATATACACATATCCAAAGCTTAAATCTTACTTACCATGCAACATGCATGAATCATACTTATGGATATAACATGGCCGAATACCACAACACCATACCATTTCAATTTGGTCATGGTAAAACAAAGAACTTAGTATCTCATTCAAAAAAATGCTAAAAGAAAATCTAAGAATCCTCAATCCTCCATCACATGTATCATTATCAAGCTTGATATTTAGCATGCAATGGCATTAACACCATATTCACTTTGGCCGAATTTCATTCCCATGACATAACAAAGATTTGAACTATGGGCTAACAAGAACATCAAGCTAGCAACTAAAAACATGCATGAATCTCATGGCACAACCTCAAACATACCTTAATATTGATGCAAGTATAGCCAACCTCTTCCTAATCCTCTTCCAAACCAAGTATGAAGCAAAACTCCCTCCTTATCCTTAGTATTTTCGGCCAAAAAGAGAGTGAAAATGGATGAACAAAATTTTTTGTTTTCTTTCCTACCTACACGGCAATGGGGAGGGAGAAGCCTTCACACACACACATTTTTTTTTTATTCCATACTCCTTATTTTATTTATTCCAACATAACCCACTTACCAAACATGTTTCATTACATGATTTTTGCCCATAATTCCTTGTCATGGTCGGCCACTAGCTATTGGGGGCGAAATTTGACATGCAAGTCCATTGTTTTGCATGCATGCTTTAATTAGTCATCACACATTTCCCCATCATACTTTCAAAGTTTACTACTAGGTCCTTTCTAGTGAAATTCACATTTATAACTCTAAATCAAAGCGTAAAAAATGTCACACATGGGTTAACACACATTATAGGCAATAAAATAAATATTAAATTATTTTTATGCCTCGGTTTTGTGGTCCCGAAACCACATTTCGACTAGGGTCGTTTTAAGGCTGTCACATACCGGACGTCAGTCAGAACCTCTACCGGGGCAACACGTTTTTCTTTAGTTTATGGAATGGAAGCGATTCTGCCTATTGAGATCGAGATTCCCTCTCTACGCGTACTTTTAGAACTAAAATTAGATGAAGCAGAATGGATCCAGTCTCGATACGACCAGTTGAACTTGATTGAAGAAAAGAGGCTAAAGGCTATCCGTCATGGTCAAATGTATCAAAAGAGAATGATGCGGACTTATAATAACAAGGTTCGCCCTAGAGAATTTCATGAAGGAGACCTCGTATTGAAAAAGATCCTCCCCATACAAAAGGACTTCAGAGGGAAATGGATGCCGAATTGGGAAGGACCTTATGTGGTAAAGAAGGCTTTCTCTGGAGGGGCTCTGATTTTGACCGAGATGGATGGTAAGAGCCTACCTAATCCCGTTAATTTGGATTCAGTCAAGAGGTATTTTACCTAAAAAAAAAAAAAAGGAGAGGCCAAGGTGAAAACCCGTGAAAGGGCACTTTGAGACCAAAGGGGTTTGAATTGAAAACCCAGGAATAGGCAATTCAAATTTTGATTCGAACATGGGGCATGCGGCAGTTTTGCCTTCTTTGAATTAATAGGAGGGAGGGATGCTACATATTGGGGCATCAACAAAGTACTCTTGGTTTTCCAAACACATACCGAGTTCAAAAAGTCCTCGAGAAGTTCGTGCAACGAAGCTCATACTACGATATCTAGGGCACCTATTCTTATCTTATTCATTTTGTTTAGCAGAATGTGCCACTTTGATTAATTCATAGGTTCTCATTTTGTATCTTAACAAATGTGCTATCTTAATTACCTTGTTCATCTTGAGATTCGCTCTCAATAAAATTCCATCTTACCTATTGCGATAATTTTTTTCAAGCGTCTCTCATTAAATTGATGATTAATAGACTAATAATATTCAAAAAGAGTTCTGCATATTACTCTGAAATTCTTCTAAATGATACAAGGACCTGAAATGGGACTAATTAGTTTGAATTACCCTACATTCAAAGGTTGGAAACGTTGGTTAAATAATGCCCAAATTGTGATTATTTGTTGGGTTTTACGCGGAGATACCAGTTGAAGAAAAGGCGAGTGTACGTCATTGATAAAATCTCGGTGAATGACGAGTAATATCAGATCAAGCATTAAAAAATAATGACATTTTCATTCATATATCATTCATAACACGCCTAGTTAGGAGCATTTGATTCATTTCGATCATAGCATCCTAATTATTTGGCATAAGCATGGTTACACGAACCGATTCTATAGATAATACCCCGGAGGATGGTGTAGCAACATCGGTGAATTCAGCAGATCTTGACCCCCTAAGCAAGAGGGAAATAGATCGAAGATGATGGGCTTTAACCCCCTAAGCAGTAGGGTAACAAGTTGAATTTACAAGCCTTAACCCCTAAGCAAGAGGGTAACAGTGAAGATTTACGATCTTAACCCCCAAGCGGAGGGAAGCAGATCGAAGACGAAGGGTCTTAAACCCTGGCGGAAAGAGGGTAACAGACCGAATTGCAGACCTTATCCCCCTAAGTAGTGGGGAAACAGATCGAAGACGAAGGGTCTTAAACCCTAAGAGGTAGGGTAACAGACCAAATTGCAAATTTTGCCTCCCTGAAGTTGTAGTGGAGTAGATCAAAGACGAAGGGCCTTAAACCCCTAAACAGTAGGGTAATAGGCTGAAAATTTGTAGATCTCATCACCCTAAGCAGTAGGGAAATAGATCGAAGACGACGAGCCTTAACCCCTTAAGCAGTAAGGTAACAGGCTAGAAATTGTAGACCCTATCTCACTAAGCAGTAGTGGAGTAGGCTGAAGAGTGTACATCTTGTTTCCCTGAAGTTGCAGTGGAACAGTTGGAAGTCACAAACCTCATCTCCCTGAAGATGTAGTGGAGCAGGTTAAAATTACCAAATTTTATCCCTTTGAAGTACCAGCAGAGTAGATTGAAGCCACAAATCTCTTCTCTCTGAAATTGCATTTGAGCGAATCGTAGCACGGGTTCCTATATCCCTGATGATGCAGTGGGATGAAATGAGGCTACTCAAGAAAAGAAGCTCCAAAGAAGTTAAGATTCAGTAAGACTAGGCAAAATTGGCTCTTCTAAGATCTTTGCTCTATTCTCGTTACACGACAATGAGCAAAGAGGGGCAGCTGTTATAGCCAATTTTGGCCTGGCCAACAAGAAATAAAAACCCAAATTAATTCCAAAATATAAAATTCCCAAAACAAAGTCCATTTTACAAAAAAAAAGAAGAAAAGAAAAAACAGCAGGCCCAATTTCCTTCAGCCACCAACCTTCTCACGCGCGCCACCACTGCTCGGGGCGCCAATCACCGGCCTTCCACGCCTCTGACACTCCCATGACCTGCAAACATTTGGAAAAGAGGAAAATGGCAGCAAGAAGCACAAGTAGTAGCAGAGAATAAAATAATAATATGTTAATATGGGAATCAGCTATAAAGCCGAAATGAAACTGATTGTAACAGAAAAACAAACACCAGCAATCAAAAAAATATATACAAAAGGTTGATATTCGAGTTTATCTTCTCGGTTTTTTTCATTTCGTTTCAATTCCTTTTCAATTTTTGTTTTATCTGTACTTACAATGTGACAGCCCAAAATTGACCCTAGTCGGAATGTGGTTTCGGGACCACAAAACCGAGGCATAAAAATAATTAAAAATTTATTTTGATGCCTATGATATGTGTTAAATTGTGTGTGACATTTTTGATGTTTCGATTTAGTGTTATAAATGCGAATTTCACTAGAAAGGACCTAGTAGTGAACTTTGAAAGTATGATGGGGAAATGTGTGATGACTAGTTGCTCATGCATGCAAAAATAAGGGATTTGCATGTCAAATTTCCCCCCCAACATAAAGTGGCTGGCCATGGCAAGAGAGGATGGGCAAAACATGTCATGAAACATGTTTTGTTGGTGCATGAGGGAGAAATAATAAACAAAGGTGTATGGGTAAGAAAAGAATGAAAAAAAAATGTGTGTGAGTGTGGTATTCCCCCCATTGCCGTGAGTTGTAGAGAAAGAAAGAAAAATTTTGTTCATCCTTTCTTTGAGCCAAAACTAAGGAAGAAGGAGGATTTTGCTTCATGCTTGGTTTGGAAGAGATCTAGAAGGAGATTTGGCTAAGTTTGCATCAAGATTAAGGTATGTATGAGGTTGTGTTAGGAGTTTCATGCATGTTTTGGTTGCTAACTTGATGAGCATGTTAGCCATGGCTCAAATCTTTGTTATGCCATGGAAATGGTATTTGGCCAAAGTTGTTATGGTGATAAAGCCATTGCATGCTAAGTGTAAAGCTTGATGATGATGCATGCAATGATGGATTGTCTACTCTTGAGTAAGATTTTGAGTTTTCTTTTTGTTTAATCATGATTGAAGTTGAAAAGGAGCATGATTGTCATATTCGGCCATGATGCATTCATAAGCATGGTTCATGCTTCTTGCATGTTAGTTAAAATTTGTGTTTTGGATGGCTATGGACACCTTGAAATTCGCCATGCTCATATATGTATATATATGTTTGCACATGATGTTTTGGTTATGAACTAAGTGATGAATATGTTGGTTTAAAGAAGAAGATGTTGAAGAATGATTGTGAAATCGCAAGCACATTCGCCTAGCACACATATGAGTGCTTGATGCTATATTATAAGTTTTGAGCTACAATATGCAAAGCATTAACTAGTAAAATGCATGCTGTTTTGTGAGGTATTAAGTGCATAATTGGCCTCAACATGGACATGAATATTCGGCCTTGGGTAGCCTATTGAAGGCCTTAGCTTTTCCTTGATGCTCGAATGAATTGTATTGAATTGCTTGATGTAGTATAAAATGTGCATGACCATTGTGTATTCAAGCTAAAGGTTGGCCATATGACCATTTAAACTCCTTGTCATATTCGGCCATAAGCTAGCACAATGAGGTTTTAATAAATTGAATTTGTTTGAATTAGCTCAAGAGCTTAGAGGGCCACAATTGGACAAGGGGAAGGAAAAAGTGATCGAATAGCCGTAAAAGCCGTTCGACAACATCCGAGGTAAGTCCTCAAGAAGTGACCCTACTTGAATTATGTGAAATGAAGTATGGATGTGTATTGATTATTGACTATGTGTGTATGAGTATTTGAATGATACCGGGCTAAGTCCCAAGGCGATTATGCTAGTGATTATAATTGTGTTTGAGCCTTAGTAACTGAAAATGAAATATGTATGTCCAATGATTATTGATGTATGTGCGCATGAGAAATTGAATGATATCCGGGCTAAGTCCCGAAGATGTTAATGCTGGAAAATATATCCGGGTTAAGACCCGAAGGCAATTGTGCTAGTGGCTACATCCGGGCTAAGTCCCGAGGACATTTATGCTAGTAATTATATCCGGGCTAAGACCAAGGCATTCGTATGAAGTCATTCTATCCGGGCTAAGACCAAGGCATTTGTGCAAATCGTGATATCCGAGTTAAGTCCGTGAGGCCTTGGTGCGGGTTACCATAACCGGGCTATGTCCCAAGGCGATTGAACGAGTAGCGATATCGGTTAAACTCAAGGTATGTGATTTGAAAATTATAAGCTTGCTGGAAAATTTTAGCTAATGCACTTGTGAAATTTCCCAATGACAAGGTAAGTGTGGTGTGTGCTTTGCTGGCGCTAGGAGTAAGAGCGTATGAATATCCGCTCCTATGATGGAACGAGTTATCGGCCTTACGAAGCCGTTATTTGTGTATGAACATAAGAGTTGGGATGGTGAAGTAAGTATGATTATGTGAGCGTGTATTAATGAAATGATGCATTTGGCTATGTGAATGTATTGCTTTAATTAAAGCTGAATTTATTGCTTGAGACTTACTAAGCATAAATATGCTTACCCCGCTGCTTTGGCTCTCGGTTTCTGATTTTGCTCGATGGCAATCGGATTCGGGATCATTAAGGTCAAGTCATCTACACTATCAAAGCCTCCATCTTGGTATAATTTTGGTTGGAATTTGAAATGGCATGTATAGGACTACCCTTGTTGGTTCAATTATGTTGTGATGTATATGTGTACGGCCATGCGAAAATGGCTCGTAAAAGTAGAGTATGGACTTAGACCGTTTGTGGGTTGTATATATATATATATGGTGTCATGATGTGATTATGGATTGGAAATGGGAGTGTTGGTCACATGATCAGCCATTGGTATGGTTAAAATGATCATATATGAACCTTTGTATGGCAAGACTAGTTGGTTCATGGAGACTACAAAATAGGTAAGACCTACCTTAAAAACAGAAGCTGCCAGCTGCAGTGACGTGAATGTGAAAAATCACCAAAATTTGTAGGAATGGTATTAAATAGTGAATAAGCTATGTAAATGAACCTTGATGAGTCTATTTTCATATGGAAGAAACGAAATGGTCATAGGAGCTACATGTTAAGAGATATGAAAGCTATTGTGAGACAGGGCCAGAACGGTTTCTGGGTCCCCTGTAGCAACTTTAAAAATTTACTATAAATTATCCAGAAAGAATTAGGAGTCATGCCTTATATGTACAGATTCCATTTTGAGTCTAGTTTCATTAGAAACAAACGGCACCAGTATTAAAGCCCTGTACAGAGAGATATTCAAGTTATAACGCGTGAAGGTCAGAGCAGTCTATCCCTGTAACATGGGTGACTTTAACTAATAAACTGTACCAATTGGCCTGACCAAAAATTCTAGAAATAAATCCATGGATGGATATATGAGTCTAAATTCAGGAAAATTTACGAAACCAGTTTCCGAGTTTTGAAACTCGAGATATGATTTTAAGGCGACAGTGACGCAGTTTTCCAGCCTGACTGGAAATGTCAAATTGGTGGGCAAATATGTGGACTTGGCTTGTTAACCCTCGTGTCCCACAATCGCAGCGGTCTCGGGTTCGGGTGTTACAATTTATTGGTATCGAGCCACGGTTTAGTCGATTCTAGGACTACCGTGATGTGTTTGGGGTCTAGCTATACATGCCATTAAATGATGAGTCGATAGTGTGGTGACTTCGACAATTTGACTTTGTGTTTGTTTATAGTAATGGATCCCGATCCCAACCGAAGCGATAGCTGATGATGTGGAGAGTGTGGTGCTGCTCCAGCGCAAGGGACAGCGCCAAGGACTCTCAACCTATGACCAGCAATCTGAATGATGAGGCTAGGCAAGCCTTTTATAGTGTGATGAATGAATGGTATAACCAATACATTCGAACTAACATGGCTGTTCCACAACCTCCACTCCGACAAATGCAACCCCAAGCACCTACAATACCTCCCAGAATCGACCAAATAAGGTCAAGTAAGCCCCAATGTGAATTCGTAAACATAGGGCCATGAATTCAGGGCTATGGATAGCGACGGTGCCGAGCAAGCTGAATTTTGGTTGGATAACACTATCCGGGTGCTCGATGAGCTATCTTGTACACCCGATGAGTGCTTAAAGTGTACCATCTCCTTGCTACGTGAGTCCGCCTACTATTGGTGGAGTACTCGACTTCTGTGGTACCTAGAGAGCAAGTGACTTGGGAATTCTTTCAAACCGAGTTCCGAAAAAAGTATATCAGTCAGAGATTCATCGACCAAAAGCGAAGGGAATTCCTTGACCTTAAGCAAGGTTCTATGTCGCCATCGACTCACGAACGAAAATTTGTGAGGCTTAGCCGACGCAGCGAGAATGCATTTCGTCCAAGCCATTATGTGTAAACGCTCGAGGATGGGCTGAATGATGATCTAAGGATGTTCGTTGGCATTCTCGAGATACGAGAGTTCGTAGTACTTGTTGAGCGAGCTTGTAAAGCCGAAGAGCTTAGAAAGGAGAAACAAAAGTGATGTGGGAACCTGGAGAATTCGAAGAGGTCTCGGAAAGTCTCTTCAACAAGCATCGAAGAGATTTTGAGATGATGCGAGCCGGTCTAGAGGCGTTTGGGCTTTCTAGACGAGGACGCGATCGACCCCTGTGACACACGAGTCACTTGATCGCCGATGGTGGAAATGATCGCCGAGAGAGGGTGGAGTGTCCACGTTGTGGCAAATGGCATTCGGGAGCTGTTGGTTTCGTGATCGCTCTGTTATAAGTGTGGGTCGGCCGACCACTTTATGAAGGATTGCCCGAGGATGCTTGAATGTAATGTAAGTCGAGTGGAAACCCGGTGCTACCTTCGCCGAGGTAGGCCACCTAGGAATATGGGCAATGTTAGTGGCGGTCGGGGAGGATCTAGAGATGCTACCATCGATCCGAGGCTCGGGCTCTGCTAGGACTTATACCATACTGCGCCTTGAGGATCTTGCCTCACCGTGTGTCATTCTGGTACTTTCACTCTTTTCAATACTAATGTGGTTGCTTTGGTTGACCACGGTTCTACTCATTCTTATATATGTGAAACCTTAGCATCCAAAGAAGACTTTGCCTATTGAGTCTCTGAATTTGTAATTTGGTGTCGAACCCTTGGGTCATTACGTGCTTGTCAACAAAGTGTGCAAGAAAAGTCCCCTAGTGTTCGAGGTTCTTGTTTTCCGCGGACTTGATGCTTTTGCCGTTCGATGAATTGACGTTATTCTTGGTTTGGATTGGTTGACCATGCACGATGCGGTTGTGAATTGCAAAAGCAAGACTATCGATTTGAGGTACGTGAATAATGAGATAATTCGGGTTGAGTCTACGGACTTAAAGGGGTTGCCACCGTAATATCGCAATGTTGGCCCGAAAATATGTAAGAAAAGGGTGTGAAGCGTACCTTGCGTCGTGCGTTCGATGACAAGGAATCGAAAAGAAACCGAATCTGTGCCGTGGTTTGTGAATACCCGGATGTTTTCGAAGAATTCTTTGGGTTTACCACTGTTCGGAGATAGAGTTTGGCATCGAATTGGTACCGGTACCACTCCAATTTCGATATAGTCGCATCTCGTATGGCACCAACGGAATTAAAGGAGTTGAAAGCTCAGTTGCAAGAATTGGTGGATAGAGGTTTTGCTCGCCTGAGTTGTTCGCCTTTGGGTGCGCCGGTGTTGTTCGTGAAGAAGAAGGATGGAACCATACGGTACGTGCATCGACTATCGTCGACTTAATAAAGCGACGATAAAAACAAATATCCGTTGCCACGTATCGATGACTTGTTCGATCAATGAAGGGAGCCTCGGTGTTCTCGAAAATAGATTTGAGATCGGGCTATTACCAATTGCGAATCCGAGATTGGACGTACCCAAGGCGCCTTGAGCGAGATATGGTCACTATGAGTTCCTAGTGATGCCATTTGGGCTCACTACGCCCTGCGGTATTTATGGATTTAATGAATCGGATCTTGCACCATATTTGGATCAATTCAGTAGTCGTGTTCATTGATGACATCTTGGTCTATTCAAGAAATGAGACCGAACATCTTTGAACACTGCGGTTAGTCTTTGTAAATTTTACGGGATAAGCAATTATATGCTAAGTTCAAGAAGTGTGAGTTCGGTTAAGAGAGGTTAGCCGTGGGTCATGTGGTATCTGATCGGGTATTCGAGTCGACCGAATAAAATTTCAGCGATACTTAATTGGAAGCCTCAGAAATATTACCGAGGTTCAAGCTTTTTGGGGCTTTAGGTTATTACCGACGATTTGTAAAGGTTTTCAACGATAGCCACGCCGATGACGGCTTACTCCAAAAGGATGTTAAGTTCGGATGGACGGAGAAATGTCGAAAAGTTTCGATCAATCGAAAACTTATTTGATGAAGCCCCAATTCTAGTGCAACCCGAATCGGCAAAGAGTTTGTCATCTATAGTGACGCCTCCTCCTTGGGTTAGGTTGCGTATTGATGCAAGAAGGTCGAGTTGTGGCCTGCGCGTCGAGGCAATTAAAGCCACACGAGAAAAATTACCCGACCCGTGATCTCGAATTAGTCGCCATCGTATTCGCCTTAAAGATTTGGCGACATTACTTATTTGGTGAAAGGTGCCATGTGTACTCGGATCACAAAAGTCTCAAATATTTGATGACCCAAAGAGACTTAAATCTGCGACAAAGACGTTGGCTCGAGTGTTAAAGGATTATGAGTGGTCATTGACTATCACCCGGAAAGGCGAATGTGGTTGCGGATGCCTTGAGTCGTAAATCATTATTCGCTTACGAGCGATGAACGTGCACTTGTCTGCTCGATCCGATAGTGTGTTAGTAGCTGAATTGAAAGCCAAACCACTATTGATACATCAAATTCGAGAAGCTCGAGTAAAGTCGACGACGAGTTGGCTGCAAAAGGTGAGTGTGTTCGAACAAGGACTCGAATTTCAAATCGACGATGACGATTGTTTGAGGTTCAAAAGTCGTCATGTGTTCCAAAGAATTGAACTCATTTCGATAATTCAGAATGAAGCCCATTGTAGCCGAATGGCAATCCACCCGGGAGTACGAAGATGTGCAATGATTTGAAACGTCGGTTTTGGTGGCATGGTATGAAGCGAGACATCTCCGACTTTGTTTGAGATGTTTAATATGTCAACAAGGGAAAGCGGAACATCGGTGCCTTCAGATTACTTCACCAATCACGATACCCGAGTGGAAATGGGATCGAGTCACAATGGACTTTGTATCCGACCGCCATTGTCGCAAGTAAGAAGGATGCGGTTTGGGTCGTGGTAGATAGATTGACTAAGTCGGCCCACTTTGTCCCGTGACGTCTCGATTTTCAATGGACAAATTAGCCAATTGTACGTTTCTCAGTTTGTGAGATTACACGGGTGCCTATTTCCATCGTGTCGGATAGAGATCCGAGATTTACCTCGCGATTTTGGAAAAAGTTGCAAGAAGCTTTGGGTACCAAGTTGCATTTCAGACCGCCTTTCACCCCCAAACCGATGGTCAATCCGAGTGGATAATTCGGATACTTGAGGATATGTTAAGATGTTGCGTCCTCGAGTTTAGTGGTTCATGGGAGCGGTATTTGCCGTTGATTGAATTAAACACAACAACGACTTTCAATCAAGTATTAAGATGGCACCCTACGAGGCCTTATGCGGTCGTAAATGCCGTACACCATTGTTTTGGGTGAGCTTGGTGAAAGCAAGATTTTCGGTGGATTTGATTAGGGATGCTGAATGAAAGTGAAAGTAATCCGTGAAAGTCGAAGATAGCCTCCGATCGCCGAAGTCGTGCGGATCTGAAGCGTAAGGATATCGAGTATCGTGGGTGATAAAGTGTTTCTCAAGGTATCGCCTTGGAAAAAGATACTCGTGTTCGTAGTAAGGGCAAGTTGAGCCCGAGGTTCATTGGGCCATATGAGATATCCGAGCGAGTCGGTCCAGTGGCATATCGTTTGATTTTGCCCCCTGAACTCAAATTTCACGTTTCGATGCTTCGACGCTATAGATTTGATTCATCGCACATGATTAGTCCATCAGAAATTGAAATTCAAGCTAATATGAGTTATGAGGAAGAACCGATTCGTATCCTATCACGAGAAGTGAAAGAGTTGCGAAACAAGCGGGTTCCGCTAGTGAAAGTGTTATGGCTCAAGCACGGGATAGAAGAAGCTACTTGGGAGACCGAGAACTCTATGAAAGAGCGATATCCAAACCTATTTACCGGTAAGATTTTCGGGGACGAAAATTTCTTAAGTGGGGGAGAGTTGTGACAACCCAAAATTGACCCTAGTCGGAATGTGGTTTCGGGACCACAAAACCGAGGCATAAAAATAATTAAAAATTTATTTTGATGCCTGTGATATGTGTTAAATTGTGTGTGACATTTTTGATGTTTCGATTTAGTGTTATAAATGCGAATTTCACTAGAAAGGACCTAGTAGTGAACTTTGAAAGTATGATGGGGAAATGTGTGATGACTAGTTGCTCATGCATGCAAAAATAAGGATTTGCATGTCAAATTTCCCCCAACATAAAGTGGCTGGCCATGGCAAGAGAGGATGGGCAAAACATGTCATGAAACATGTTTTGTTGGTGCATGAGGAGAAATAATAAACAAAGGTGTATGGGTAAGAAAAGAATGAAAAAAAATGTGTGTGAGTGTGGTATTCCCCCCATTGCCGTGAGTTGTAGAGAAAGAAAGAAAAATTTTGTTCATCCTTTCTTTGAGCCAAAACTAAGGAAGAAGGAGGATTTTTGCTTCATGCTTGGTTTGGAAGAGATCTAGAAGGAGATTTGGCTAAGTTTGCATCAAGATTAAGGTATGTATGAGGTTGTGTTAGGAGTTTCATGCATGTTTTGGTTGCTAACTTGATGAGCATGTTAGCCATGGCTCAAATCTTTGTTATGCCATGGAAATGGTATTTGGCCAAAGTTGTTATGGTGATAAAGCCATTGCATGCTAAGTGTAAAGCTTGATGATGATGCATGCAATGATGGATTGTCTACTCTTGAGTAAGATTTTGAGTTTTCTTTTTGTTTAATCATGATTGAAGTTGAAAAGGAGCATGATTGTCATATTCGGCCATGATGCATTCATAAGCATGGTTCATGCTTCTTGCATGTTAGTTAAAATTTGTGTTTTGGATGGCTATGGACACCTTGAAATTCGCCATGCTCATATATGTATATATATGTTTGCACATGATGTTTTGGTTATGAACTAAGTGATGAATATGTTGGTTTAAAGAAGAAGATGTTGAAGAATGATTGTGAAATCATAAGCACATTCGGCCTAGCACACATATGAGTGCTTGATGCTATATTATAAGTTTTGAGCTACAATATGCAAAGCATTAACTAGTAAAATGCATGCTGTTTTGTGAGGTATTAAGTGC
Source organism: Gossypium arboreum (assembly GCF_025698485.1). Lineage (NCBI taxonomy): Eukaryota > Viridiplantae > Streptophyta > Magnoliopsida > Malvales > Malvaceae > Gossypium > Gossypium arboreum. Next base: position 73,153,426 of record NC_069081.1, read on the forward strand.
ATAATTGGCCTCAACATGGACATGAATATTCGACCTTGGGTAGCCTATTGAAGGCCTTAGCTTTTCCTTGATGCACGAATGAATTGTATTGAATTGCTTGATGTAGTATAAAATGTGCATGACCATTGTGTATTCAAGCTAAAGGTTGGCCATATGACCATTTAAACCCCTTGTCATATTCGCCATAAGCTAGCACAATGAGGTTTTAATAAATTGAATTTGTTTGAATTAGCTCAAGAGCTTAGAGGGCCACAATTGGACAAGGGAAGGAAAAAGTGATCGAATAGCCGTAAAAGCCGTTCGACAACATCCGAGGTAAGTCCTCAAGAAGTGACCCTACTTGAATTATGTGAAATGAAGTATGGATGTGTATTGATTATTGACTATGTGTGTATGAGTATTTGAATGATACCCGGCTAAGTCCCAAGGCGATTATGCTAGTGATTATAATTGTGTTTGAGCCTTAGTAACGAAAATGAAATATGTATGGCCAATGATTATTGATGTATGTGCGCATGAGAAATTGAATGATATCCGGGCTAAGTCCGAAGATGTTAATGCTGGAAATTATATCCGGTTAAGACCAAGGCAATTGTGCTAGTGGCTACATCGGGCTAAGTCCCGAGGACATTTATGCTAGTAATTATATCCGGGCTAAGACCGAAGGCATTCGTATGAGTCATTCTATCCGGGCTAAGACCAAGGCATTTGTGCAAATCGTGATATCCGAGTTAAGTCCGTGAGGCCTTGGTGCGGGTTACCATAACCGGGCTATGTCCCAAGGCGATTGAACGAGTAGCGATATCCGGTTAAACTCGAAGGTATGTGATTTGAAAATTATAAGCTTGCTGGAAAATTTTAGCTAATGCACTTGTGAAATTTCCCAATGACAAGGTAAGTGTGGTGTGTGCTTTATGCGCTAGGAGTAAGAGCGTATGAATATCCGCTCCTATGATGGAACGAGTTATCGGCCTTAACGAAGCCGTTATTTGTGTATGAACATAAGAGTTGGGATGGTGAAGTAAGTATGATTATGTGAACGTGTATTAATGAAATGATGCATTTGGCTATGTGAATGTATTGCTTTAATTAAAGCTGAATTTATTGCTTGAGACTTACTAAGCATAAATATGCTTACCCGCTGCTTTGGCTCTCGGTTTCTGATTTTGCTCGATGGCAATCGGATTCGGGATCATTAAGGTCAAGTCATCTACACTATCAAAGCCTCCATCTTGGTATAATTTTGGTTGGAATTTGAAATGGCATGTATAGGACTACCCTTGTTGGTTCAATTATGTTGTGATGTATATGTGTACGGCCATGCGAAAATGGCTCGTAAAAGTAGAGTATGGACTTAGACCGTTTGTGGGTTGTATATATATATATGGTGTCATGATGTGATTATGGATTGGAAATGGGAGTGTTGGTCACATGATCAGCCATTGGTATGGTTAAAATGATCATATATGAACCTTTGTATGGCAAGACTAGTTGGTTCATGGAGACTACAAAATAGGTAAGACCTACCTTAAAAACAGAAGCTGCCAGCTGCAGTGACGTGAATGTGAAAAATCACCAAAATTTGTAGGAATGGTATTAAATAGTGAATAAGCTATGTAAATGAACCTTGATGAGTCTATTTTCATATGGAAGAAACGAAATGGTCATAGGAGCTACATGTTAAGAGATATGAAAGCTATTGTGAGACAGGGCCAGAACGGTTTCTGGGTCCCCTATCGCAACTTTAAAAATTTTCTATAAATTATCCAGAAAGAATTAGGAGTCATGCCTTATATGTACAGATTCCATTTTGAGTCTAGTTTCATTAGAAACAAACGGCACCAGTATTAAAGCCCTGTACAGAGATATATTCAAGTTATAACGCACGAAGGTCAGAGCAGTCTATCCCTGTAACATGGGTGAATTTAACTAATAAACTGTACCAATTGGCCCGACCAAAAATTCTAGAAATAAATCCATGGATGGATATATGAGTCTAAATTCAGGGAAAATTTACGAAACCAGTTTCCGAGTTTTGAAACTCGAGATATGATTTTTAAGGCGACAGTGATGCAGTTTTCCAGCCTGACTGGAAATGTCAAATTGGTGGGCAAATATGTGGACTTGGCTTGTTAACCCCTCGTGTCCGACATCGGCAACGGTCTTGGGTTCGGGGTGTTACATACAAATCTATTAAACAAAAAGTGGGTATAAAGAACAAAAGAAAAGGGAAAGGCTCACCTGAGTTACCTCGTGGCCCGTCGTCAGAAGTTTCTTCCCACGGTCGGAATCGGGCATGAATGGAGTGAAAGTGGGCCTTTTTCTTTCGATTTTTGCGGGCATGGAGGGGTTCATCCTTGGATCTGTTCGAAAGGAGGCTAAAGGTCCCTTCTTGCGCATCACCGGTCACCGGATTTGATGGTGGTGCGGTGGTGCGACAGACGGTCGTGGCTCTTTGGCCAAAGGAAAAGGGAGAGGAAGAGAGTTAAAAGAACTCTCTGTTTCTTTCTAAAAGAAAAAGAATGCAAAAAATAAAAAAAAGGATGAAAATTGGCCTTAATAAAAAACATGAAACGGCAGAGTTATTTTCAAGGCAAAAGTGGGGCATTTGCACTATGGGTCCTTCAGTTTTACTACCCGCTTTCAACACCCCCTTTGGCTCTTAATTTTGCGCTTTAATTTGGCCCCATGGATTTTACACTAGTCGCATTTTGGTCCTACATAATATAAAGTGTATAAGGCGGGATATTCTCCTTATAAGTCCCTCTTTCTTTGCATGCATTCCATTCGGCCCTTTCTCTTTTAAATTTGTCCCTTTAATTTAATTTTGTTTTTAATTTGGTCATAAACCCTCTAATGTCAAACTATTTGGCATATTTTGTTTATTTATTCTTTAGAAAAACATGTATTTAAACAATTATATATATATTTTGCTTTAGATCTTTATATATATATATATATATATATATATATATTAATTCTCTTAAAATTATTTTAGGAACCATTTATTTAAAAATGATTTATGGTATTCTTTTCAAATTGTTAATATTATTTTAGGTTACAGTATATTTTCTTAATTAACTACTTTAAACGGTTTTATTATATATTACTTTAAATTATCTTGTATATTATTTACTTTATGATTTTCTTTTTATATACATTATTTATTTTAAACTTTTACATATTATTTATTTCAAATTTATATACATTATGTAGTTAAACTATTTTATATATTATTTATTTTAAACCCTCTTTATTAATTATTTTAAATTGTTCTACATTGTTTATTTTAAATTTCTTTTTTTTCCATGACATTTTGAATTATTATGTATATATACCATTTATTTTAAGTTTCTATATGTTTGCTATTATTCCCAAAACTGTTTTTTGCCATATATCTATTTCAAATTATTACGTTGTTTATTCTTTAGTTATTATGAATTATGTATTTCTAATAATTTTCTATATATCATATCTAAAGCGTTATTATAAAGTATATTTATATTGTCTATTTTAAATCCTTTTACGTATTATACATTTTAAACTTCATATTTATAATTTTAAATTAACTTATATATTATTTAGTTCAAAATTATTTTATACCTTATTTTAAAACCATTCTACTTATTCCATGTTATCTATTTTACACTTTTAATTATATATATATCACCCATTTTAAAATTATTCATATGAATCTTTTGTAACTTGCTTTATAATATAGGTTTTAAAATTCTCTTACATCATTCATTTTATAAACTTGCTTTATGTGTCATTCATTTTAAATTGTTTTATTATTTATTGTAAAATTTTGTATATGCTATCAATTTCAAATCATTATATCTATTTTTATATATATACTAATTATTTCTTTGACGTATTGTATCTTATCTATTTTAAATTTTCTTTTACATATATTCTTTTTGTACATTATGATATTTTTTCTTCACATCATTTATTTTAAATTCATTTCTTACCATCATAAAATTTGTTTTATACTTTATTTTTTTTAAAATGGTTATATTTTATTTAATTCATTTGTCTTTGATTACTAGTGATTAATGCCTAAGTGATATATGTTATGTGAATGTTACCCTTGTATGTATTATATTTGGTTTATTCAGTATTTTCATTATCATCATTTGCTTGTATAAACATTGTATTTCATGTTGTATTATCCCGTGCTCTACAATATATCTTTGTTTTATCTAGCCTAAGTCGCATCATACATTAAGCCCAATACATTTATCCAATAAATCATTTTATTTCAACCTAACAAATACACGTCGTTTAAATATCATATTCGTTACTATTCAAAAATGAAATTTTCCAAATAAGGCAATGTTTTGCATTTTGGAACATCAAGAATCGTGCCCTAACTTACGGGTTTCGATTTCCTTATTGTTTCTAAATAGCCAAATATCCTTTTCGAGTTTTAAAGCACCTGAAATTCTCATTAAAAGTAAAGACGACCTTGTGCTCGGGAGTTCATAGTATTGTGTCCTAACTTACGGGATGTGATACTCCGATATCTCGAGATAAGGAAATCTTTAACAATCGTTTTGAGCTAATTCAAGTGTTTTAATCCACATCAATGAAAAGGATCGTATTTTAAAAAAAAAACATTCTCGATTTTTTTTAATTTTCGATGTTTAAGATATTAATTAATCAATTAGGTACCAATTTTGGGCGTTACGAGGGTGCTAATCCTTCCTCGTACGTAACTGACTCCCGAACCCGTTTTCTCAAATTTCGTGGACCAAAACACCGTTTTAATAAACTAAAACGTTTTATTAAAGCAAGGTGATCCGATCTCACCTAATAAAGATCGGTGGCGACTCCCGTTTTAATTTTCACTTTCAAAACCAAAGTCGATCGCCGTTTTAAAAAAATGGTTTCGACAGTTAGTAGAGGAGAAGGAGGGAGAGAGGCCTTTTTCCACATGATGAATGCATGGTATACGGAGTTTGTTCGAATCGACCCGAATGCTCAACCTCCCCCACCTCCCCCAAATCCTCAACCCACACCTGTGATGCCTCAACGTATGGATTTCATGAGATTTGCAAGAACGCCTGTTGATAAAATTCAAAAACAAGGTGCTGAGGAATTTAGGGCAAATTCCAATGATGACCCTGAGAAAGCAGAGTTCTGGTTAGAGAACTCGATACGTGTATTTGATGAATTGTCCTATACACCTGAGGAGTGCCTAAAATGTGCCATATCTTTGTTAAGAGAAGCGCGTATCACTGGTGGAGAACGCTGATATCTGTGGTACCACCAGAGAGGGTTACTTGGGAATTATTTCAAGAGGAATTCTGAAGAAATACATTAGAGAATGGTTCATCGATCAGAAGCGTAAGGAATTTCTAGATTTGAAACAGGGTGTCTGACAGTTAGTGAATATGAGAGAGAATTTGTCAGGCTCGGAAAGTACACTCGAGAGTGTGTATCCTCCAAAGCTAAGATGTGTAGAAGATTTAAAGATGGACTTAATGAGGATATTAATACATTAGTGGGTATTCTTGAGTTGAATGAATTTGTGGTACTCGTTGAACGGGCTTGTAAAGCCGAGGAGTTGATCAAAGAAAAGAGGAAAGCTGAGTCTGAGGCAAGAGATACAAGAAAGAGATATATGAGTAAGTCATTGCCGTATCAGTCTAAGAAATCTAGAGAGATGTACTCTCATTCACATGTGTCAGCTGGACATTCATACGGGAACCGTAGAAAGAAGAATTCGGGTTTTAGATCTCATGCTACATCTGTGGAAAGTGTGGGTAATGCTAAACCTTCCAAACCCTCATGCCAATGATGTGGTAGATGTCATTTTGGCACCTATAGGGTGAGTAAGGGATCTTGTTTCAAGTGTGGTTCTCAAGATCACTATATTAAAGACTACCCCGAGGTGGTAGAGAAAGAAAGATTTCAAAACTTGAGGCCGAGTGGCACAGCTTCTAAGGGAAGACCCTCGAGAAATGTCGGGAATGAGTCTGATAGTAAGAACATGACACGAGATACAACAGTGAGATCTAAAGCTAGGGCTCCAGGTAAAACCTATACCATATGTGCACGTGAAGATGCAACTTCTCCTAATGTGATCACTGGTAATTTTTCTCTCTATGATTCTAATGTTATTGCTTTGATAGACCTTGGCTCTACTCATTCATATGTGTGTATGAAATTGACATCTAGTGTGAATATACCTATTAAGTCTACTAAATTTATGATTAAAGTGTCAAATCCGTTAGGAAAGCATGTGATAGTTGATAAAGTATGTAAGAGATGCCCTTTGATGATTAGATGTCATTGTTTTCCGGCAAATTTAATGTTGTTACCATTTGATGAATTTGATGTCATTATGGGTATGGATTGGTTGACACTACATGATGCTATAGTGAATTGTAGACAGAAATTTATTGAATTGAAATGTGAAAATAGTGAGGTTCTTCTAGTTGAATTAGATGACACGGATAAGTCGCCAAATGTAATTTCTTCGATGAATGCTCAGAAATGTATGAGAAAAGGGTATGAAGCTTATTTGGCATACAAATTGAATACAAAGGAATCTGAATTGAAAATCGAATCAGTGTCTGTTGTATGTGAGTATGTGGATGTATTCCCGGAGGAATTGCCAAGTTTGCCACCAATTAGAGAAGTTGAATTCGATATTAAGTTAATGTCAGGGACAGCACCTATTTCTATTGCTCCGTATAGGATGACCCCGACTGAGCTGAAAGAATTGAAGTTACAGTTGCAAGAGTTGACTAACAAAGGTTTAGCAAGACCAAGCTTTTCGCCGTGGGGAGCTCTTATACTATTCATGAAAAAGAAGGACGGTTCTATGAGATTATGCATTGATTACCGGTAACTCAATAAGGTGACAATAAGAAATAAGTGATAAACCGTAATTTATACATATTTTTATCCCATGCTTAGCACATTTATGGATTAATTCTCCTTAGATTTCGTGAATTCGATGCTCCTAATTCTTTAATTTTATGTTTTATACTTAGGTGAGCATAGGAGAGTAAAAAGAGAGAGAAATGGGCCGAAAATGGAGAAAATGAACCCACATAGGAAATCAACACGGCCTGGACTTCCTCACACAGGCATGTCACGCGGCCATGTCCATTTGGCAGGATCGAAGCATGACTTACACGGGTAGACTACACGCCCGTGCCTATTCAATAGCCTTGACCACGGGCTGGACTAATCGCACACGAGCGTGTCCCTACCGAGCCCAAGTATAGTCCTATTAGGAAAAGGTCACTTTTGAGGGCTCTTAGGCATTCTAAAGCCTATTTAAACACCTGAGGAGGCACTTAGAAGGGACATACGGAGTAGGAGGCAAGGAATTACTCAAGGGAAGCTAATTGGTCCATCTCAGAAGTCGAATTCATCATAAAGACTGAAGATCTCCCTTCAATTTCCATTCAGGGGTTTTGGGTTTTCTTTATGTTTTGTATTTATTATTCTTCTGAGATGTTTTCTTTTATAATTATGAACTAAACTTCCTAAATACCTATAGGGAATGAAACCTAAGAACATATCTTGTTATTATTATCTGAATTGAATGATAAATATTTGACTTGTTCTTAATTATGTGTTCTTAATTCTTGTTTTAATATTTTAGGATATTGATTCAAGTTAATGCTCTTATTCGAAGGAGGAATAGACCCTGTCTAAGAGTAAATTTGTCATAATTAAGTAGAGTTGATTGCAAGCCAAAAGCTAGGGTGATAAGATTTTGCCGGATTACGGTGAAACCAAATAAGGGGATCCATAGATCAAGTTAATGCAACACTAGGGCGTTAATTAGAAAGAGATTTCAATTAATCAACCTAGGGTTAGACATTATTAGTCTCAAGAGAGATAATAATATAACTTAGGGATTTCTACGGATCAAGTCAAATGAATAAATCGTTTGATTCAAAGTCAAATAATAAGTGAAGTCTAGGTGGATTTTTCCTTGGGTATTGTCTTAATCAATCGAGTTTTCCAAAGAGATTTTTCCCAATTTTCTCTCTGTGCACCCTTACTTTAGTTAATTAGTCTAGATAAACAAATCCCTTAATTTTTAGGTTAGATAATAAAAAGAAAGTAATTACTAGTACTCTTACTCCTTTTGGGTTCGACAATCCAGTCTTGCTAAAGCTATACTACTATTCGATAAGTACACTTGCCTTCATTGTGATAATAGTTAGTTCCAAGAACGATTAATTATAAATACTTAAAACCTGTCACGAATATCATGTATTAAGTCTTTGGTGCCATTGTCAGGGACTAAGATATTAGGAACACTCGATTTTTATTACTTTATCCATTTTACTTTATTTATTTAAATTTTTATTTTCCTTTCTAATTTTTTTTATTCGTTCCTGGTAGGTTTTTATAGTGTATGACTAGAAGAAACCCGTCAGGACCATTACTATTTGATAGTGAGATCGATCGCACAGTTTGCAAAAACCGAAGAGAAATAAGGCAAAGCTTAAGATACACAGAGGAAGAGCAAGAGGACGATATTTCAACCACAACCGAGGAGATGGCTAAAAGTCAAGAAAATCCGCTACCTCCTGCGATTGCTACTAATCAAAATCCTGCTCCACGTACTATGTATGATTATGCTAAACCTTCTTTAACAGGAACTGAATCGAGTATAGTTAGCCCTGCTGTTGCTACAAAAAATGAACTGAAACCTAACACCATTCAAATGATCCAACAGTTTGTTCAGTTTGATGGTTTGCAAGACGAGGATCCCAACACTCACTTGGCGAATTTCTTAGAGTTTTGCGACACTTTTAAAATCAATGGCGTTTCTGATGATGCCATTCACCTTCAGTTGTTTCCCTTTTCATTGAGGAATAAGGCTAAATAGTGGTTGAACTCGTTACCAAGAGGGTCAATCACTACTTGGGAACAAATGACCAAAAAGTTTTTAATAAAATATTTTCTATCGGCTAAAACAGCCAAATTACGTAATGATATCTCTCCTTTTGTGCAGATGGATTTAGAAACACTCTACGATGCATGGGAGAGATACAAGGATTTGTTGAGAAGGTGCCCTCATCATGGGTTACCACTCTGGTGACAGGTTCAAAATGGCCTGAATCCTTCGACTCGACAAATGATTGACGCAGCCGCTGGTGGAACTATCAATAATAAGACACCTGAGGATATATATGAATTTATAGAAGAGATGTCACTGAATAATTATCAGTGGCAAGTCATAAGGACAAAACCAAAAAAAACAGCCGGTGTTTTTAACGTCTATTCAGTCACCATGCTCTCTAATCAGGTAGAACTTTTGAACAGAAAAATTGACGGTTTTCTCAGCTCTTCACAGGTTTACCCAGTAATGCAATACGAAGCAAGTGGAGGTGGCTCAAGCAATTCAGAATACCCACCCTATGGCCATAACATGGAGAACGAGCAGTTAAATTACATGGGTAATAATCGTCGATCTCAAAATAATCCTTATAGTAACACTTACAATGTAGGTTGGAGGAACCACCCAAATTTTTCATAGGGAGGCCAAGGAAATCAGAGACCACCACCACCTCCAAGCTTCTAAAAACCACCCTACCAACAAGAGAAAAAACCAAACCTTGAAGAGATACTAACAAAATTCATCTCTGTGTTAGAAACTCATTTTCAGAATGCTGAGACAGCACTTAAAAATCAACAAGCGTCGATCCAAGGGCTCGAAACTCAAATAGGTTAGCTTGCTAAATCGATATCTGAATGACCACAAGGTAGCCTGTCGAGTAACACTGAACCTAACCCAAGGGAGAAAATCAATGCATAACATTCAAGATGAGGAAGGGTTAGTTGCACCTGAACCAGAACCGAGGCAAGAAACTATACCAAGTAAAGGTAAAGGTGAGGTGGACCATAATGACCAGAAACTGGTAAGTAAAGAATACAAACCTCATGTGCCATACCCAAACGAGATAAGGAAAGACCGTACAGAAGAACAATTCGGTAAATTCCTTAAATTATTAAAGAAGTTACATATTAACTTACCGGTTATTGAAGCTCTTTCGCAGATGCCAAACGCAGTTAAATTCTTAAAGGAGATTTTAACAAACAAGCAGAAGTTGGATGAGGTGTCGCATGTGGAGCTAAATGCGGTTTACTTAGCCATACTACAGAATAAGTTGGCCAACAAATTAAAAGATCCAAGGAGTTTTATGATTCCCTGTTTAATTGGTAGCCTAGATGTTAATAATGCTTTGGCTGATTTAGGGCTAGTATCAATGTCATGCCTTACAAAATGGTTAAGCAACTAGGTCTTGGGAAACCTAAACAAACTAGGATGAGTATTCAATTAGCCGATAAAATAATCAGATTTCCTAGGGGGGTTATTGAAGATGTACTCATTAAAATTCACAAATTTATATTCCCAATTGATTTCGTTGTTTTAGACATAAAAGAGGATAGTAACGTTCCTTTAATTTTAGGGAGGCCCTTTTTAGCAACTGCTAGAACAATAATTGATGTTGGCATAGGTGAACTCACACTTCGTGTGGGAGACGAAATAATCACCCTTCAAGCTCGTAATTCGAGTAACACATCGAAAATTGAATGTGGTGGTATAATCATCCTACTAAAACTAACCATGTGGTGCAACCTACTTTGCAAGAAATAGGTTCGAAGAACATACATGAGCCATGCTCAAGCAACAACAAAGGACCTATCTATGAAGAACAAGGGCTACAAATCGAGGAACTAGATGAATGGTAGACACGTAAACTGAAAACACACGATAAACCAAAACCATGCCATGACAAGCTAAATTTTTCCTCGAATCAACTTAAAGTTGGAGACAAAGTGCTATTAGATGCAGTAGACCCTCGTATTACCACTTCTGAACCAAATATAGAAATCCCTCTTACGGTACTTAGCATTTTTCCATATAGTACAGTCGAGGTAATTCATCCCAAATTCTGCACGTTCAAGGTAAATAGTACTCGTCTTAAACCTTATGTTGATAAAATTGATAGTAGGGATGAGGAGTGCAAACTCCTCGAACCACCATGATCACGCAACAATAGAGGTAAGTCGAGCTTAGACTATAAATAAGCACTTTTCGGGAGGCAACCCGAACTCTAACGATGTTAACCTCTTTAAAGTTTTAGTTTTTAACATCTAATCACTAACTAAGACATTGAAACATAGGTTTTCTAATCCACACGATCGGGCATATGGGCGTGCCTTAGGCTGTGCTAACACCACGGGAAAAGACATGGCTGTGCAATACAGCCGTGTAAAAACAGGGCAAAAATTTCCCCAACACGGGATGTGATATGTTGCCACGGCCATGCGACATGGTCATAGGCAAAACTGCCAAAACAACATGGGTGTGTGACACGCTCGTGTCTTGAAACCGTGGTTGAACCTGAGAATTTAACACGAACGTGTGACACGGTCGTGCCATTCACCCGTGGTCGACACTGTCAAACTAACACAGGTGTGGACCTATCTACACGAGCGTGGGAGAAGAGAATGAAGAAAGACACAGCCATGCGACACGGCCGTGTGCACCCACACGCCCAAGGAACATGGGCGTGGACTGAATGTCAAACGCGCACAAATTTGAAAATCGTGAAACACACGGGCAAAATTTGGCCACGCCCGTGTGCCCCAAAATCTATATAAACCCCTCACTACTCATCATCCCTTTCCCCAAAATCCCTAACCCTAGCTGCTGCAACTTCACACGCCCTCCTCGCCATGCCAGTGCACCAACGACAGCTCTCCTTGGACGACCTAAGCTTCTCCTTCCACCAACATATTCGTTTGTTTACTCTTTTCTCTCTATTTTCTCCATCTCTTTTACTAATTTTATGATTCTTATGGTGTTTCTTGGCTAATTTTTGATGAATATTCATAGTTCTCACTGCCGAAATATGCTTTTGGTCTTTGCCATTTTTAGTCAATGCTTTCTGGTACATTCATTCCTTCTTATGTTCCCATAGAGTCTATTTCATTCATTTCATGTTGAAAATAATCATGCTTTTCTTACGTCATTTGCTATATAAACTTCTATCATCTAGATTAAACCGCTGAGTGTTTGACAGTTGGTTGGATTGGTTAGTTTAACTACATTCATGATTACTTCTTGAATTAGTTAGTTTATGGCATACTCCTTGTTTTTCTTGCAAATACATCATGTCGAATCGTGGTAAGAAAATCGCTATCCCCACTTCCAAGAAAAGGAAAAGAGTAGCGTCATCCTCAGGTCCTACCGCGGAGATTAGGCACCCATTCCTCCAGGTTCCCTTAGGACCCCAGAAGGAATTATATCAGATATTACGAGCCCGACCTCTAGGTGTGGGCCGCTGCATTGACTGGGCCGCACTTGAACAGATTCAATTGGCTGACGCAGTCCAAGCCCTCTTGACAACTAACCTGTGGGGGCTCTTCTTTGAGATTATCGAGCCGAGGTATCTCGAGTTCACATTGGAACTCTGCTCGACATTCCATCTTCAAACCGTCATGACCAACTTTGATGATCTTGGAATGGTCCAGTTCTGTCTAGGCAGTCTAGTCTGCCAGTTGAGCGTCCTCGAGTTCCGTATTGCATTGGGCCTATACACAAAGGAGTTCATGGATGAGGAAGACTTCGACAACCTCCATCGCTGTATCCACTACTCTCCCTCGAAATGCTGGAACACCCTCGTCCCTGCCTCGGCCACCTACGATCCTAGCCGATCCAAGGCATCGGCTCTCCCTCCATCCTTGAGGTACCTACACACCATCTTGGCTCACACTCTGGCAGGGAGACGAGAGAGCACCAGCGTCGTCAACGCTCACGGCGCTTACTTTCTATGGTGCATGGCTAATGGACACATCATCGACGTTGCCTACTTCATCGCCCTCTCCATCCGCCATCAAACGGAGTTACATAGGAGAGGAGTCATCTCGATCTAGCCCTATGTGACTCGATTGGCTTGGCACTTCAAGCTCCTCAACATAGCGGCACAATCGTCCTCCCTCACTCTCATCGGCCAGATGTCCCCATAGGGCATCTCGAGCATGCTACATATGAGGATGATCGAGAAAAGACATGGCACCTACCCTCATCAGTACCGCCTCATCCAGTCCACCGAGGAGAAGGAACCAGAGGACATTACTGATGATGTCCCTCCATGTCACGAAGACCCTCCAACTCAGCCACCACCGCAGTAATGTGGTAGATGGTTGCATGTAAATGATACGTTGATATCTTTTTGGTGCTGAATTGGTTGTATGAATATGCTTGGAATTGTGTTGCTTATGGTTGTGTAGGTTGATTCAAGTAAAGGTGGCAAAATGGCTTGGTAAATAGCCTTATTTTTTACCACAAGGGTAGACACACGGGCATGTGTCTAGGCCGTGTGTGACACACGGCTTGGGCTATGGGTGTGTGATCCGGCCGTGTGTCCCCTGCATTTTGAATTTTAGCTTTGAATTAGCCACACGAGCAGAGACACAGCCTTGAGTCTCAGCTATGTAAAGGACACGGCCCAGGGACATGGGCATGTGCCCAGGGTTGTTTGAAGTCTGCACCTATTTTAGGAAAAATTATGAAAATTAAATCGCCTACACGGCCTAAGCCCACGGGCGTGTACTTGGCCGTGCGACTTCAATTTGTTGATGACATCATAAACAGAGAGTTACACAGGCTAGGGACACGAGCATGTGTTACCACACGGCCTACCCATACGGGCGTGTCCCAAGCCACACAGGCGTGTGACCCCTGTTTTGATGAAAAATTTTCTAAGTGTTGTGAAAATTTCTAAAGTTCTCGGTTTAGTCCCGAACCATTTCCAAAGTATGTTTTGGGCCTCGTAGGCTCGTAATAGGGACATTGTGATTGAATACAAAAACTTTTAAATTTGAATGCAAAATTATAACCCAAAAGTGTATGTTTGCTTGTGTTTAAGTCCGGTAATGCCTCGTACCCTGTTCCAGCGTCAAATACGGATAAGGGGTGTTACAACTCGTGTGCCCTATAAATGGCCATACACGCCCGTGTGCCAGACTGTGTGCTAGGCCGTGCCGATCCTTTAGGGTATACTGACTTATGCCACACGGCCAAGTCACACGCCCGTGTGTGAGGCCGTGTGGAACATACTAACTTGGTTTCTAATTCAACACTAAGGGACACACGGCCATGTAACATAACCTTGTGTCACATACGGCTGAGACACACGCTCGTGTCTCTTCCCGTGTAGACAAAAATAGGCCATTTACCAAGCCATTTTGCCACCCCAAATTTGGCACACACCTACATCAAACCAAATGCACAATTCATAGCATTTATAAACAACCAAAACAACCACAACCAAGAATAAAATATATATCATTTCAATGCCAACATCTATCATGCTTATAATACTATATTCTTTCATATTCAAATTATACCAATTCACATTTCCAAAGCATTCATATGTATCATTTCAACTAAGCATTTCTTAGCCTGAAACCACAAGCGCAACCCTTCTCAATTTATCAACCATTAACTACCTTGAAAGTTGCATTCAACAATCCATTCTCAAGAAATCATGAACTACATCACTAAGAGGCATTAATACATTTATACATACACCATATAATTGTCAAAATAAGGCAACTTACATGGATAACATAAACCAAACACTAAATATTCACAAGCCAACACAAATGGCCAAAATCATGCTACATATACCAAAATGACTCAAAGTCCCTATACATGCCATATACTTAAAATACCAAATTTCATAGATACCACGTGATAGGTGGATAGTGTGAAGCGATCTCTGATGATCCCCGAATCTGAACTAGTTTGATAACACTATAAAACACGGGAAAATAAACAAAGTAAGCTATAAAGCTTAGTAAGCTCGTATAGAATAAACTCAATTCAATCTCAAGATTATAATTTAACAATTTGAATATATATATATATATGAACATTTAGCATATATTAGCTAACAAACCTTTCATATACACAATTATGATATTAATCACATTCTTCACAAGTTTCTTAAAACCAAAACTTATACTTGTCACGTACGTACATGTACCATTTCATATCATTCTCATATCCAATCACATCTTTCGTTTACCTATTGAACCATTTGGAATAGAAGTCGGATACTCAATAGTCTCACACACTAAGTACCTATACCATGGCCCGAAGCCAAATCAAGGTAGCTTATATTCGAAATAATGATATCATGGCCTGAAGCTAAATCAGCCAATATTAATGGCTTGAAGCCAAATAGGTATAACTTACACCCAAAGTGCTAATATCATGGCCCGAAGCCAACTTAATGTATCCCCTAATGACATGTCACTAGTATCCTAAACTATTCCTAAGGTTCAACCGGGATTTCGAATGTCGAATCATCGTCGAATCACTATCGATCATATCCATAGTCTCATATTCACAATTGTACAAAATCAAAACATATGAAATACATTTGTATTAAAACTTATAATATACGAACTTACCGCGAATTCCAAAATGATGAAATAGACCAATTAATCCGAAACTTTGTTTTTCCTTTGATCTAATTCCAAATTCTGCTTTTCTTGATCTATATAATATCAAATTCAGCTTATTAAATCATCTCTCTATTCAATTTAATCCAAAATTCACTTTAAGGTATTTTTACACAATTGCCCCTAATGTTTCACATTTTTCATAATTTAGTCCTTATTTCACAAAAACACAAATCCATGCAATTTAATCACAACCCATGCTAGTCAAATTACTATTACACCCCTAGTAGCCCATACTTTTTGTTTATTTTACATTTAAACCCCTAAATTTACACATTTCACAATTTAGCCCCTAATTTACATTTTCACCAAAAATCACTTAACAAAATTTGTATAACTATTATCAAACATTCATAATCTACCAATATACATCAAAATACCCATGTATTCATCATTGGAAACATCTAAAATCTTTAACAGTTTTGCAAATTAATCCCTAGGCTAGCTAGACCTAATTGCAACAATTTCAAAAACATAGAAATCATTAAAAACGGGACAAAAACCGTATCTTAATTAGCTATTAAAGCTTGGCCGAATGAAGGAGATAAAAATGATGTTCTTTGCCCTAAATTTGGTTGAAGCATGAAGAAATAAAAGATGATATATTTGTTTCTTTTGTTTTATTAACCTTAATTACTAAATTACATAAATAACCTTATTTTATAATCATATTAAACATCCATTTTAAGCCCATAAATGTCCACCCACAATTGAAATGGCATATTTACCCCTTAAGGACCTTAACTTTAAGGTTCTATAGCTATTAGACACTTTTAACTAATAGAACAGTACTTTTGCACTTTACGCGATTTAGTCCTTTTTACCGAATTGAGCATTCAAACGATAAAATGTCTAAACGAAACTTTTACACAATCATATATTCATGCTGTAGACCTTAAAATAATAATAAAATAAATATTCTAACCTAGGATTTGTGGTCCCGAAACCACTATTCCAATTTGACTAAAAACGGGCTGTTACATTTCATAAACATAGATATACATTCATTGATCATTATCATTTCATACCTTTCCATAGGTTCATAACATAGTCGATTGGAACACTTACCATTCCTTCCCTTTTCATGCCCGTTGAACCATTTAGAATAACATCGGATACATGGTAAAGCTCACACAAAGTGTGCTAAACATATGGTTGTAACCTTTCCTTTTCCTTTATATTGTTGCTCACTCGAGCCGTAAAATGGGTCTGCTCACACAAGCTGACGGTAGGAATGTAAGCTACACGATGCTGCTTACACAAGCTGATGAGTATCCACAAAAAATGTCAAACCTCAGCCATCGGTAGGACATTCAGGACCAGTGCCCGAAACATGGTAACCCTAATAACATGTCATTTGAATCATATATATTCCTAAGGTTCAAACAGGGCTCGATACTCATCGTAACATCGTTGGATTTCCATCATTTTTTTTTACATGATAAATAGCATAATAACATATATATCAAAATAACATTAAAAGATTATTTAAACATACGAACTAACCTAGATTACAATGACGTAGAAACAAAATCAACTAATTCGAGGCTTTAGCTTTTCCTTGATCTAGATCCGTACGAGGTTTATCTTGATCTAAATAAGTAAATTCAATCCATTTAATACTCATCCTATTCAATTTAATTCAAATTTCATACTTTTCAAAATTATACTTTTACCCCTAATATTTTAACTTCTTTACAATTTAGTCATTAATCTCATAAAGTGAAATTTATGCAATTTCATCCACATTTCATACTACCCAAATTTACTAGGGACCTATACAACCTCACACAAATCAATATTTCACAAATTTATCATAGTATTTTACTACTTCTACAAATAAGTCCCTAATTGACAATTTCATCAAAAATCTCTTTACAAAACTTGTTTATCTAATAACAAGGACTCATAATCTTTCATAAAATTTCAAGAATCATGCAAACATGTTCATGGAAAAACCCTAATCCTTTAACACTTTTGCAAACTAGTCCCTGGGTGTAACAACCCTTACCCGTATTCTACGCCGGAACAAGGTATGAGGTATTACCAAACTTAAACACAATTAAACACACCCAAAACCAGATCATAAAACTTCATTTCAAATTAACTATTATTCAAACACATGCTTCAAGTCCCTTATACGGCCTATGAGGTCCAAAACATACGTTGGAGATAGATCGAGACCAAACTAAGTACTTTCAGAGCTTTTAGAAAACTTAAGAAAATTTTATCATGAAACAGGGCCACACGCCCGTGTGGATGGGGACACGTCCGTGGAGCTCTCTAACTTGCATTCAAGAAGAAACTTGATTCACATAGCCTGAGTGTGACAGCCTTAAAACGACCGTAGTCGGAATGTGGTTTCGGGACCACAAAACCGAGGCATAAAAATAATTTAAAATTTATTTTGATGCCTATAATGTGTGTTAACTCATGTGTGACATTTTTGATGTTTTGATTTAGAGTTATAAATG
This sequence comes from Gossypium arboreum, assembly GCF_025698485.1. Taxonomy (NCBI): domain Eukaryota; kingdom Viridiplantae; phylum Streptophyta; class Magnoliopsida; order Malvales; family Malvaceae; genus Gossypium; species Gossypium arboreum. The sequence goes on from NC_069081.1 coordinate 73,171,425, forward strand.
TGAATTTCACTAGAAAGGACCTAGTGGTAAACTTTGAAAGTATGATGGGGAAATGTGTGATGACTAGTTGATCATGCATGCAAAAATGAGGGGTTTGCATGTCAAATTTCCCCATTTAAGAACTAGTGGCCGCCATGACAAAGGGGATGGGTAAAACATGTCATGAAACATGTTTTGTAAGTGGTTTATGTTGGAATAAATAAAATAAGGAGTATGGAAAAAAAAATGTGTGTGATGGGTTCTCCCCCCTCCCCATTGCCGTAAGGGTAAGAAAGAAAACAAAAAAAAAAGTGTTCATCTTTGAACATCTTTGGCTGAAAAATTGAAGGAAAAAGGGAAGAAGGGAGTGAAGCATTCGGCTATCCTAGGTCACTATTAAGGTAAGTTTGATGTTGTGCCATGAGATTCAAGCATGTTTTAGTAGTTAGCTTGAGTTCTAACTAGCCCATGGTTCAAATCTTCACTATGTCATGGAGATAATGTTCGGCTAAGGTGGATTTGTGGATGTCATTTGCATGCTAAAAGTAAAGCTTGTAATGATGCATGGTATGGTGTTGTATGGCATTCAGCCATGGTAGGAAGTAAAAGAAAACTATGGTCGTTGTTCATGTTATTTGAATGAGAAATGGTAGTAAGGTGAGGTACAAATGTTAGTGTTTGATTTACTAGTGTATATGTGTGTACTAGCCTAGTTTTGAACTTGAAACAAAATGGTGTTTAGTCGATACAAGTGACCATACTTGTAGAATGCATCAAGAGTTGCAATCGGCCTCAACATAGACATGTATGTTCGGCCACATGAATGAGTACGTAAGTTGATGTGTATGCTCGGCTATAGGTAGCCTATTGATGGCTTTAGCTTGACTTAAAAAATTTGGCTAAAGGGAAATATTAACTAGTATGTTGAATTCGATTTGTGATTTCGTACCCATGTGACTCTATGTCTAATGTATATATGGGTTAAGTACCTTGAGCTTCTCTTTGATGTTCGAATGAATTGTATTGAATTGCTTGATGTGATTAAAAATGTGCATGACCATTGTGTATTTGAGCTAAAGGGTGGCCATATGACCTTTTAACTCCTTGTCATATTCGCCATAAGCTAGCATAATGAGACTTTAATAAGTTAAATTTGTGTGAATTAGCTCAAGAGCTTAGAGGACCACATTTGGATAAGGGAAGGAAAAGTGATCGAATAGCCGTCGAAATCGCTCGACCACATCCGAGGTAAGTCTTCGAGTAATGATCCTACTTATATTATATTGAAATGATTTGTCATATTATGGCAGATAGCCGAATGTGCGTAGGGACTACGTTGTAAAGTCAATTGAAATCATGCTATTTGTGGGTGGCTATTGAGCGAAATTGGAAAGGTTTGATCAATGTTTTGTGTTTGAGCCTTAATGTGAAAATGAAATATGGACGTGTCGTGATTTTTGATATATGTGTGCGTGAGCAATTGAATGATACCCGGGCTAAGCCCCGAAGGCATTTATGCTAGTGATTATATCCGGGTTAAGACTCGAAGGCATTTGTGCGAGTTGTTATATCCGGGCTAAGACCCGAAGGCATTTGTGCGAGTTGCTATACCCGGGTTAAGACCCGAAGGCAATTGTGCTTGTGGTTATATCTGGCCAAATTCCGAAGAAACTTGGTTTGAGGGTGAGCGTTTTGTGCTGCAATAAATGTGACAACCCGAATTAGGGCCTAATCGGAATAGTGGTTTCGTGACCACAAATCCGAGATAGAAATAATTGTTTTATAAATATTTTGGGGTTTATGATATGATTGCATGATTGTGTGAAAATTTCGTGATGAAATTCTATGCCTAAAGTGTTTAAATTGAAAGTAGGGACTAAATCGAATAAGTTGCAAAATTTGCATACTAGAAATTTTAGTATGAAATTGTTTTGAAATATTTATTAGGAGGTCTTAAATAGCAATTCTACCAATTTTAAGTTCATGGACAAATTTAGGACATGGAAGGAATTTTGGAAAGTTTAGTAGTAAGGGTATTTTAGTCATTTTGATATTAAATGAAATAAAATGGGAAAAATAACACAAAATAGTCATCTTCCCCATTTAGTTGCTGCGAAACTTCACTCTCTCCATAGCTAGGATTCTTCAACTTTCAAGCTCCATAGTAAGTGATTCTAAGCCCGCTTTTAATGTTCTTTACGTTTTGGAATCCGGAAGCTCGATTAAGCTTATGCTAGTAATAATTTAACCTAGGGTTCATATTTGGAAAAATACCCATAGGTGAAATTTGTGTATTTTGATGTTTTATGATAGAATATGAGGTTTTAAATTGTGTTAAATAATTTGTGCTACTCGGTTTTAAGTGAAAGCGAGTAAAAGCAAGCATAATCGGTAAAAATACCTAATGTTCATAACTATATGATAGAGTGGGAATTTGATGTTGTTGTAGAAGAGAAAAATGTTCAGCATATCATAAAACATAAGAATAAGGGCTGAAATTAAATTCCGAGCCTAGGGGCAAAATTGTAATTTTGTAAAAGTTAGGGGCAAAATGTAATTTTTCTACAATGTGATTTCTGGATTGAAATAAATAGTATGAGTATTAAATGAGCTAAATGTGTTATTATAGATCAAGAAAAGCGGAACCGACCTCGAGCAGGGGAAAGAAAAGTTTTGGACTAAATTGCAAAATTTCCATATTTTGCACCAAGGTAAGTTGTATGTAAATATTACAATAATTTCATGTACATTCTTATATTTCAGCCTATTATATAAATATACTAGCTGATGTTAAAATATAAATTGACTATGGGAAGAATGGAAATAAATATAGAGAGAGATCCGGTTGAACATTGGAGAGATCGAATGAAATAGAGGGCGTAGCTAGGTCACATGTATGATGCTGAGTGCACATCATGTGTACAAGAAAGCTACTGAGACACCCTGTAGTAGCTAGGTCACATGCGTGATACGAGATGTATCCCATGTAGACAAGAGAGCTACGTGAAAGATAAATGTAGCTAGGTGCATGCGTGATTCCAAGTGAAGGACACCATGTAGACAAGAGAGCTACGTGAAAGATAAATGTAGCTAGGTCGCATGCGTGATTCCAAGTGAAGGACACCATGTAGACAAGAGAGCTACGAGACAAATCGGCTAGGTCGCATGAGTGGTACTAAGTGTTCCCCATGTGTACAAGAGAGCCGAACTAAATGAAGTATGATGGTGAAATTTGTGTCTTTGAAACCGTTAAATATCGAGGATTGATCCGAATTGTTCAACGGGATGGTTTTGTGGTGACATTGTGGTTTGGACCTACACTTATAGTGAATGAAATGTGGTGAAAATGAATTGTGGCATATACATATATACGATAAAATGAGGTTAGCATAAAGAATGTGTGAAAGAGTGAAATTAGTATTAAAACTGTTTTAGATGGCAGCAGTGACGTGATTTTGAAAAATCACCAAAAATAGGAGGAATATAATTAGAGGTTGAATGAGATGTGAAATTAAAGCTTAATGAGTCTACTTTCATATAAAAGAAGCAGGGCAAGCAAAGGAATTCTATATTTTGAGATATTTACAATTGTAACTGACTTGCTCAGGATGAATACGTGATCCCCTGTTTCCACTTTGAAAAATCATTAAAAATTGTACAAAGCAAACTAAGAAATATAGTTTACATGCCTAAATTCCTTATTGAGACTAGTTTTAAATACAACAGACTTCAGGGTTGTTTGAGTTATGTACTGAGAGAAATTTAATTCGTAGTGGACAGAGGTCAGGCCAGTCGAGCTGTGTAACAGGGAAACTTTAACTAATAAACTGTACTAATCTGCTGAACCAAAATTATAAAAAAATTTAGCAAGAAGCTTTATGAGTCTAGATTCAGGAAATTTTACGGATATGAATTTCGAGTTTTGTAACTCGAGTTATGATTTATTTAGTGAATATGACACAGCAGAGACAGCTTAATCGAAGTGGAATAAGTAGTGAAGTTAAAGTAGACATACTTGAATTGTTGTGTAAACATGTTAGATTCTTAAATTAGTATTTACATACTACTTACTAAGCTATAAGCTTACTTCGTTTTCTCTCTTTTGTCTTATAGTGTTCTCCAGCTTGCTCAGGAGTCAAGGATCGTGAAGATCTACCCGCACTATCATACTTTGGGGTATTTGAACTAAATGTTTTGAATTATGGCATGTATAGTAGGCAAAAATTATTTTGTTATGTGTCATATTTGTCTAGATTTAAAATATTAGTTCTGATTACTCGACCAGTTACTTTGTACAAGCCATAAAAGTTGGCTAATATTGTTCAAGATATATGTTATACGATGCATTATCAAATGGGATGACATATTTCTATCTTGGTATATGTTATGTTCGGTAATACCTTGTATCTGTTAAATGATTTGTAACGGGTAAGGGTGTTACATTTAGTGGTATCGAGCTATGGTTTAGTCGGTTCTCGGACTAATAAAGTGTGTGTAAAAGTCTAGCTATACATGCCATAAAAATATTGTGATAGTGTGGTGACTCTGATTATTCTAAAGCGTGTTTTGTTTTAATATAGTAATGGATCTGAAGGAACTGCGGTGATGATGTCTTTAGTAATGCGCCGGCTCCCGCACAAGGGACCGCTACTGTGGAAAATAGACACGAGACATTGGGACAAGGAGATGAGGCTGGGACGCCTTTCTCCAAATGATGAACAATTGGTATCTTGAATTTATTCGAGCAAATCCAAATGCTCAACCTCCTCCACCCCTCCTATACCTCGGGCGATTCTCTGTAGCTGCTCAAGGTATAAATTTGGTAAGAATGAACAAGCCTCCGGTTGACAAGATTCGAAAACAAGGGACCGAAGAGTTTAGAGCAAAGGTTGATGATGATCCTGAGAAAGCGGAATTCTGGCTTGAAAATTCTACCGTGTATTTGATGAGCTCTCATGTACACCGAGGAATGCTTAAAGTGTCTTTGTATCACTTTTGAGAGATTGACCTACCACTGGTGGAAGACTTTGGTTGCGATGGTGCCAAAGAAAAAGTTACTTGGGATTTCTTCGGGAAGAATTTAGAAAGAAATACATAAGTCGCGATTTATTGATCAAAAGCGGAAGGAGTTCCTTGAATTGAAGCAAGGAAAATGTCCATCGCAGAGTATGAGCAGCGAATTTGTAAGACTCAACAAGTATGCCCGAGAATGTGTGTCCACCGAGGCCATTATGTGTAGAAGATTTGAAGATGGGCTGAATGAGGACATTAAAGTGTTTGTAGGGATTTTGGAGTTGAAAGAATTTGTAGTATTGGTTGATCGAGCTCTTAAAGCCGAAGAATTGAACAAAGAAAGAAGAAAAAGCGCTATTGAGGCTCGAGATGTCGAAAAAGACAGATAAGTAAGCCATTTCAATCTCAACCAAAGAGGTCCAAAGAGACAAACCCTCGAATAGCAGTTTCAATTGGGGATTTACAGAGATCGTGGTAGAGCATATTCGGGGTCTAAAGCTCAAGCTACTTCGGTGGCAAGTGTGGGTAATGTGCGACCTAGAAAGCCCGAGTGTCAGCAATGTGACAGGCAACATTATGGTGAGTGTTGGGGGACCGAGCGAGTTTGTTTCAAGTGCGGTTCTCGCGAGCATTTTATTAGAGACTGTCCGGAGAAGGTTAAAGAAGAAAGATTTGAGTGTTAGGATGAATACCACCGCTAGTAGAGGTAGACCACCGAGAAATCTTGGAGGTGGGACTAGTAGTAGAACTGTGATGAAAGATTTAACGGCAAGATCGAAGCTAGAGCACTGCTAGAGCTTATGCTATACGTGCTCGAGAAGATGCATCATCTCCGATGTCATTCTTGGTACATTTTCTCTTTATGATACTATTGTTATTGCATTGATTGATCCGGGTCCACCCATTCCTATATTTGCATGAATTTAGTATCCAATAAAAAGTTGCTGTTGAATTCTTGAGTTTACGATTAAAGTGTCGAACCCTTAGGCCAATATGTGCTAGTTGACAAGGTTTGCAAGAATTGCCCATTAATGATTCAAGGTCAGCTTTTCCGGCCAACTTGATCTTTGTTACCATTTGGTGAGTTTGACGTTATCTTGGGAATGGGTGGTTAACATTGTATGATGCTAAGGTAGATTGTAAACAAAAGACACTAGAGTTAAAATGTGAAAATGGAGAAATTACGTGGGTTGAAACAGACGAATCAAATAAATTGCCTATGGTGATTTCGCACATGTCTGCACGAAATACATGAGAAAAGGGTGTGAAGCTTATCGGCTTATGTAATGAATGTTGAGATGTCTCAACTGAAATTTGAATCGAGTACCTATAGTCTGTGAGTTTCGGATGTATTTCGGAGGAATTGCAGGTTGCCTCCAAATAGAGATAGATTTTGCCATTGATTTGTTGCTAGATCTTGCACCGATCTCGATTGCTCCATATAGAATGGCTCATTGAATTAAAAGAATTGAAGGCTCGATTGCAGGAGTTAACGGACAAAGGATTTGTGAGACCGAGTTTCTCTCCACAGGGTGCTCTGTATTATTAAGTAAAGAAGAAGGATGGTTCAATGAGACTTTGCATTGATTACCGTCGACAATAAGGTGACTATAAAGAACAAGTACCCATTGCCGAGGATTGATGATTTATTCGATCGGTTAAAGGGGCCACAGTGTTTTCAAAGATTGATTTGAGGTGCGGTTACTATCATTTGAGAATTAAGGAGTCGGATGTGCGAAAACCGCCTTTAGGACAAGGTATGGACATTATGAGTTTCGGTGATGCCTTTTGGCTTAACAAATGCTCCACCATATTTATGGACTTAATGAATCGGATTTTCCGGCCATATTTGGATAAGTTTGTAGTAGTGTTTATAGATGACATTTTAATTTATTCTCGAGATGAGTTTGAACATGCCGAACACTTGAGAACTATATTGCGAGATCTTGAGAGAAAAGAAACTGTTTGCCAAGTTTAGTAAAAGTGAGTTCGGCTTCGTGAAGTCGGATTTTTGGGGCATATAGTCTCGGTGATGGTATTGGTGGATCCAAGCAAGATTTCTGCGATCGTTGATTGGAAACCGCCAAGAATGTATCTGAGGTTAGAAGCTTTTAGGCTTGGCGGGTATTATAGGCGTTTTGTTGAAGGATTTTCGATAATTGCCTCTCCTATGACTAAATTGTTGCGAGAAGAATGTTAAGTTTGAATGGGTGATAAATGTCAACGAGTTTTGAAAAGTTGAAAGCACGATTAGTTGAAGCACCAATTTTAGTACAGCCGAGTCGGGAAAGGAGTTCGTAATTTATAGTGATGCATCATTGTGGGCCTTGGATGTGTGTTGATGCAAGAGGGCAAAGTAGTAGCTTATGCTTGAGGCGATTAAAACCGCATGAGAAGAACTATCCTACACATGATTTGGGCGGCATTGTTGTTTTTGCCTTGAAGATTTGGCGACATTATTTATACGGTGAAAAATGCGAATTTTTACCGATCACAAAAGTTTGAAGTACTTGATGAATCAAAAGGACCTAAATTTGCGACGGCGAAGATGGCTTGAATTATTAAAGGATTATGATCTAGTGATTGATTATCATCAGGAAAAGCAAATGTAATTCTTGACGCCTTGAGCGAAAATTTCTTTTCACTTTGAGAGCCATGAACATGGGGTTAGCATTGTCGATGACGGGTCAATTTTAGCAGAGATGAGAGCTAAACCGTTATTTCTCCGATTGATTTGTGATGCTCAAAAGAATGATAGTGAGTTGCGGATCAAGAGAACTCAATGTGAATCGAGTTATGACTCGATTTTCGAGTTGGACCGGATGAGTGTTTGATGTTTCGAGACAGAATATGTGTCCGAAAAATGATAAATTGATTGAGAAAATATTACATGAGGCGCACAATGGTGTTTATCAGTTCACCTGGTAGCACAAAAATGTATAATGATTTAAAGAAGTCAGTATTGGTGGCGGTATGAAAAGGGACATTTCGAATTTGTAACTAAGTGTTTGATCATCAACAAGTAAAAGTGAACATCAAGTACCTTGAGGATTACTTCAACCGGTAATGGTGCACGAGTGGAAATGGGACAAGATTACCATGGATTTTGTAACCGGTTTGCCTTTAACTCCTAAAAAGAAGGATCTTTGTTTGGGTAGTGGTTGATAGATTAACAAAGTCAGCCCACTTTATACCGACGCGTCGATTACTCACTTGATAAATTAGCGAATTATATATTGCTGAAATTGTGAAGTTGCACGGAGTACCTATGTCTATAATATCGATAGAGATCCAAGATTTACCTCGAGATTTTGGAAAAAGTTACAAGAAGCTTTGGGTACAAAATTGAACTTTAGTACCGCATTTCATCCACAAACAGATGGTCAAGCGGAAAGAGTAATCCGGTACTCGAAGATATGCTTAGATCTTGTGTTTTAGAATTTGGAGGTAGTTGGGAGAAATATCTATCTTTGATTGAGTTTGCCTACAATAACAGTTATCAATCAAGTATACAAATGGCACCATCTGAAGCCTTATATGGTCGTAAGTGTCGGACTCCTTTATATTGGACCGAGCTTAGTGAGAAAGCAGATTCACGGAGTTGATCTAGTTAAAGAAACCAAGAGAAAATAAAAGTAATTCGGGATTGCTTGAAAGTCGCTTCAGATCGACAAAAGTCATATCTGATTTAAAAAGAAAAGAGATTGAATTTCAAGTGGGTGATAAAGTGTTCTTGAAGGTGTCACCATGGAAAAAGATTCGAGATTTAGTCGAAAAGGCAAGTTGAGTCCGCGTTTTATTGGGCGTCTGAGATTCTTGAGAGAATTGGACCGATGGCATATCGGTTGGCCTTACCGCGAGTTAGAAAAGATTCATAACGTGTTTCATGTATCAATGTTGCGACGTTATCGTTCGATCCTTCACATGTGATTTCCCAACGAAATTGAGATTCGATCGGATATGACCTATGAGGAGGAACCAATAAAGATTTTGGCTCGAGAAGTTAAGCAGTTAAGAAACAAAAGTATAGCCTTAGTGAAAGTATTGTGGCACAGACATGGGATAGAAGAGGCTACGTGGGAACTGAGGAAGCTATGAGGAAACATACCCAAACCTCTTCTAGGTAAGATTTTCGGGACGAAAATCTCTAAAGGGGGAGAATTGTGACAACCCGAATTAGGGCCTAATCGGAATAGTGGTTTCGTGACCACAAATCCGAGATAGAAATAATTGTTTTATAAATATTTTGGGGTTTATGATATGATTGCATGATTGTGTGAAAATTTCGTGATGAAATTCTATGCCTAAAGTGTTTAAATTGAAAGTAGGGACTAAATCGAATAAGTTGCAAAATTTGCATACTAGAAATTTTAGTATGAAATTGTTTTGAAATATTTATTAGGAGGTCTTAAATAGCAATTCTACCAATTTTAAGTTCATGGACAAATTTAGGACATGGAAGGAATTTTTGGAAAGTTTAGTAGTAAGGGTATTTTAGTCATTTTGATATTAAATGAAATAAAATGGGAAAAATAACACAAAATAGTCATCTTCCCCATTTAGTTGCTGCGAAACTTCACTCTCTCCATAGCTAGGATTCTTCAACTTTCAAGCTCCATAGTAAGTGATTCTAAGCCCGTTTTAATGTTCTTTACGTTTTGGAATCCGGAAGCTCGATTAAGCTTATGCTAGTAATAATTTAACCTAGGGTTCATATTTGGAAAAATACCCATAGGTGAAATTTGTGTATTTTGATGTTTTATGATAGAATATGAGGTTTTAAATTGTGTTAAATAATTTGTGCTACTCGGTTTTAAGTGAAAGCAGTAAAAGCAGCATAATCGGTAAAAATACCTAATGTTCATAACTATATGATAGAGTGGGAATTTGATGTTGTTGTAGAAGAGAAAATGTTCAGCATATCATAAAACATAAGAATAAGGGCTGAAATTAAATTCCGAGCCTAGGGGCAAAATTGTAATTTTGTAAAAGTTAGGGGCAAAATGTAATTTTTCTACAATGTGATTTCTGGATTGAAATAAATAGTATGAGTATTAAATGAGCTAAATGTGTTATTATAGATCAAGAAAGGCGGAGGCCCGACCTCGAGCGGGGAAAGAAAAAGTTTTGGACTAAATTGCAAAATTTCCATATTTTGCACCAAGGTAAGTTGTATGTAAATATTACAATAATTTCATGTACATTCTTATATTTCAGCCTATTATATAAATATACTAGCTGATGTTAAAATATAAATTGACTATGGGAAGAATGGAAATAAATATAGAGAGAGAGATCCGGTTGAACATTGGAGAGATCGAATGAAATAGAGGGCGTAGCTAGGTCACATGTATGATCTTTGAGTGCACATCATGTGTACAAGAAAGCTACTGAGACACCCTGTAGTAGCTAGGTCACATGCGTGATACGAGATGTATCCCATGTAGACAAGAGAGCTACGTGAAAGATAAATGTAGCTAGGTGCATGCGTGATTCCAAGTGAAGGACACCATGTAGACAAGAGAGCTACGTGAAAGATAAATGTAGCTAGGTGCATGCGTGATTCCAAGTGAAGGACACCATGTAGACAAGAGAGCTACGAGACAAATCGGCTAGGTCGCATGAGTGGTACTAAGTGTTCCCCATGTGTACAAGAGAGCCGAACTAAATGAAGTATGATGGTGGGGTGTCTTTGAAACCGTTAAATATCGAGGATTGATCCGAATTGTTCAACGGGATGGTTTTGTGGTGACATTGTGGTTTGGACCTACACTTATAGTGAATGAAATGTGGTGAAAATGAATTGTGGCATATACATATATACGATAAAATGAGGTTAGCATAAAGAATGTGTGAAAGAGTGAAATTAGTATTAAAACTGTTTTTAGATGGCAGCAGTGACGTGATTTTGAAAAATCACCAAAAATAGGAGGAATATAATTAGAGGTTGAATGAGATGTGAAATTAAAGCTTAATGAGTCTACTTTCATATAAAAGAAGCAGGGCAAGCAAAGGAATTCTATATTTTGAGATATTTACAATTGTAACTGACTTGCTCAGGATGAATACGTGATCCCCTGTTTCCACTTTGAAAAATCATTAAAATTGTACAAAGCAAACTAAGAAATATAGTTTACATGCCTAAATTCCTTATTGAGACTAGTTTTAAATACAACAGACTTCAGGGTTGTTTGAGTTATGTACTGAGAGAAATTCAATTCGTAGTGGACAGAGGTCAGGCCAGTCGAGCTGTGTAACAGGGAAACTTTAACTAATAAACTGTACTAATCTGCTGAACCAAAATTATAAAAAAATTTAGCAAGAAGCTTTATGAGTCTAGATTCAGGAAATTTTACGGATATGAATTTCGAGTTTTGTAACTCGAGTTATGATTTATTTAGTGAATATGACACAGCAGAGACAGCTTAATCGAAGTGGAATAAGTAGTGAAGTTAAAGTAGACATACTTGAATTGTTGTGTAAACATGTTAGATTCTTAAATTAGTATTTACATACTACTTACTAAGCTATAAGCTTACTTCGTTTTCTCTCTTTTGTCTTATAGTGTTCTCCAGCTTGCTCAGAGTCAAGGATCGTGAAGATCTACCGCACTATCATACTTTGGGGTATTTGAACTAAATGTTTTGAATTATGGCATGTATAGTAGGCAAAAATTATTTTGTTATGTGTCATATTTGTCTAGATTTAAAATATTAGTTACTGATACTCGACGATTACTTTGTACAAGCCATAAAAGTTGGCTAATATTGTTCAAGATATATGTTATACGATGCATTATCAAATGGGATGACATATTTCTATCTTGGTATATGTTATGTTACGGTAATACCTTGTATCTGTTAAATGACAGTAACGGGTAAGGGTGTTACATTTAGTGGTATCGAGCTATGGTTTAGTCGGTTCTCGGACTAATAAAGTGTGTGTAAAAGTCTAGCTATACATGCCATAAAAATATTGTGATAGTGTGGTGACTCTGATTATTCTAAAGCGTGTTTTGTTTTAATATAGTAATGGATCCTGAAGGGCTGCGGTGATGATCTTTGCTAGTAATGTCTGTGCCGGCTCCCGCACAGGGACCGCGCTGTGGAAAATAGACACGAGACATTGGGACAAGGAGATGAGGCTCGGGACGCCTTTCTCCAAATGATGAACAATTGGTATCTTGAATTTATTCGAGCAAATCCAAATGCTCAACCTCCTCCACCCCTCCTATACCTCGGGCGATTTCTGTAGGCTGCTCAAGGTATAAATTTGGTAAGAATGAACAAGCCTCCGGTTGACAAGATTCGAAAACAAGGGCGAAGAGTTTAGAGCAAAGGTTGATGATGATCTGAGAAAGCGGAATTCGGCTTGAAAATTCTACCCGTGTATTTGATGAGCTCTCATGTACACGAGGAATGCTTAAAGTGTCTTGTATCACTTTTGAGAGATTGACCTACCACCGGTGGAAGACTTTGGTTGCGATGGTGCCAAAAGAAAAAGTTACTTGGGATTTCTTCGGGAAGAATTTAGAAAGAAATACATAAGTCGCGATTTATTGATCAAAAGCGGAAGGAGTTCCTTGAATTGAAGCAAGGAAAAATGTCTGTCGCAGAGTATGAGCGAATTTGTAAGACTCAACAAGTATGCCCGAGAATGTGTGTCCACCGAGGCCATTATGTGTAGAAGATTTGAAGATGGGCTGAATGAGGACATTAAAGTGTTTGTAGGGATTTTGGAGTTGAAAGAATTTGTAGTATTGGTTGATCGAGCTCTTAAAAGAAGAATTGAACAAAGAAAGAAGAAAAGCTGCTATTGAGGCTCGAGATGTCGAAAAAGAGCAGATAAGTAAGCCATTTCAATCTCAACCAAAGAGGTCCAAAGAGACAAACCCTCGAATGACAGTTTCAATTGGGGATTTACAGAGATCGTGGTAGAGCATATTCGGGTCTAAAGCTCAAGCTACTTGGTGGCAAGTGTGGGTAATGTGCGACCTAGAAAGCCGAGTGTCGACAATGTGACGAGCAACATTATGGTGAGTGTTGGGGACCGAGCGAGTTTGTTTCAAGTGCGGTTCTCATGAGCATTTTATTAGAGACTGTCAGGAGAAGGTTAAAGAAGAAAGATTTGAGTGTTAGGCGAATACCACCGCTAGTAGAGGTAGACCACCGAGAAATCTTGGAGGTGGGACTAGTAGTAGAACTGTGATGAAAGATTTAACGGCAAGATCGAAGCTAGAGCACTGCTAGAGCTTATGCTATCGTGCTTTCGAGAAGATGCATCATCTCCGATGTCATTCTTGGTACATTTTCTCTTTATGATACTATTGTTATTGCATTGATTGATCCGGGTCCACCCATTCCTATATTTGCATGAATTTAGTATCCAATAAAAAGTTGCTGTTGAATTCTTGAGTTTACGATTAAAGTGTCGAACCCTTAGGCCAATATGTGCTAGTTGACAAGGTTTGCAAGAATTGCCCATTAATGATTCAAGGTCCTTTGTTTTCCGGCCAACTTGATCTTTGTTACCATTTGGTGAGTTTGGCGTTATCTTGGGAATGGGTGGTTAACATTGTATGATGCTAAGGTAGATTGTAAACAAAAGACACTAGAGTTAAAATGTGAAAATGGAGAAATTTCGTGGGTTGAAACAGACGAATCAAATAAATTGCCTATGGTGATTTCGCACATGTCCGCACGTAAATACATGAGAAAAGGGTGTGAAGCTTATCGCTTATGTAATGAATGTTGAGATGTCTCAACTGAAATTTGAATCGATACCTATAGTCTGTGAGTTTCGGATGTATTTCGGAGGAATTGCACAGGTTGCCTCCAAATAGAGATAGATTTTGCCATTGATTTGTTGCGGGTCTTGCACCGATCTCGATTGCTCCATATAGAATGGCTCATTGAATTAAAAGAATTGAAGGCTCGATTGCAGGAGTTAACGGACAAAGGATTTGTGAGACCGAGTTTCTCTCCCTGGGTGCTCTGTATTATTCGTAAAGAAGAAGGATGGTTCAATGAGACTTTGCATTGATTACCGTCGACAATAAGGTGACTATAAAGAACAAGTACCCATTGCCGAGGATTGATGATTTATTCGATCGGTTAAAGGGGCCACAGTGTTTTCAAAGATTGATTTGAGGTCCGGTTACTATCGGTGAGAATTAAGGAGTCGGATGTCTGAAAACCGCCTTTAGGACAAGGTATGGACATTATGAGTTTCGGTGATGCCTTTTGGCTTAACAAATGCTCCACCATATTTATGGACTTAATGAATCGGATTTTCCGGCCATATTTGGATAAGTTTGTAGTAGTGTTTATAGATGACATTTTAATTTATTCTCGAGATGAGTTTGAACATGCCGAACACTTGAGAACTATATTGCAGATCTTGAGAAAAAAGCTGTTTGCCAAGTTTAGTAAAAGTGAGTTACGGCTTCGTGAAGTCGGATTTTTGGGGCATATAGTCTCGGTGATGGTATTCGGTGGATCCAAGCAAGATTTTGCGATCGTTGATTGAAACCGCCAAGAATGTATCTGAGGTTAGAAGCTTTTTAGGCTTGGCCGGGTATTATAGGCGTTTTGTTGAAGGATTTTCGATAATTGCCTCTCCTATGACTAAATTGTTGCGAAGAATGTTAAGTTTGAATGGGTGATAAATGTCAACGAGTTTTGAAAAGTTGAAAGCACGATTGGTGAAGCACCAATTTTAGTACAGCCGAGTCGGGAAAGGAGTTAAGTAATTTATAGTGATGCATCATTGATGGGCCTTGGATGTGTGTTGATGCAAGAGGGCAAAGTAGTAGCTTATGCTTGAGGCGATTAAAACCGCATGAGAAGAACTATCCTACACATGATTTGGGGCGGCATTGTTGTTTTTGCCTTGAAGATTTGGCGACATTATTTATACGGTGAAAAATGCGAATTTTACTTGATCACAAAAGTTTGAAGTACTTGATGAATCAAAAGGACCTAAATTTGCGACAGCGAAGATGGCTTGAATTATTAAAGGATTATGATCTAGTGATTGATTATCATCCGGGAAAAGCAAATGTAGTTGCTGACGCCTTGAGCAGAAAATTTCTTTTCACTTTGAGAGCCATGAACATGGGGTTAGCATTGTCTGATGACGGGTCAATTTTAGCAGAGATGAGAGCTAAACCGTTATTTCTCCAGTTGATTTGTGATGCTCAAAAGAATGATAGTGAGTTGCGGATCAAGAGAACTCAATGTGAATCGAGTTATGACTCGATTTTCGAGTTGGACCGGATGAGTATTTGATGTTTCGAGACAGAATATGTGTGCTTAGAAAAATGATAAATTGATTGAGAAAATATTACATGAGGCGCACAATGGTCATTTATCAGTTCACCACGGTAGCACAAAAATGTATAATGATTTAAAGAAGTTGTATTGGTGGCGGTATGAAAAGGACATTTCGAATTTGTAACTAAGTGTTTGATCTGTCAACAAGTAAAAGTGAACATCAAGTACCTTGAGGATTACTTCACCCGTAATGGTGCACGAGTGGAAATGGGACAAGATTACCATGGATTTTGTAACGGTTTGCCTTTAACTCCTAAAAAGAAGGATCTTTGTTTGGGTAGTGGTTGATAGATTAACAAAGTCACCCACTTTATACCGATGACGCACTGATTACTCACTTGATAAATTAGCGAATTATATATTGCTGAAATTGTGAAGTTGCACGGAGTACCTATGTCTATAATATCGATAGAGATCCAAGATTTACCTCGAGATTTTGGAAAAAGTTACAAGAAGCTTTGGGTACAAAATTGAACTTTAGTACCGCATTTCATCCACAAGCAGATGGTCAAGCGGAAAGAGTAATCCGGTACTCGAAGATATGCTTAGATCTTGTGTTTTAGAATTTGGAGGTAGTTGGGAGAAATATCTATCTTTGATTGAGTTTGCCTACAATAACAGTTATCAATCAAGTATACAAATGGCACCATCTGAAGCCTTATATGGTCGTAAGTGTCGGACTCCTTTATATTGGACCGAGCTTAGTGAGAAGCAGATTCACGGAGTTGATCTAGTTAAAGAAACGAAGAGAAAATAAAAGTAATTCGGGATTGCTTGAAAGCTGCTTCAGATCGACAAAAGTCATATGCAGATTTAAAAAGAAAAGAGATTGAATTTCAAGTGGGTGATAAAGTGTTCTTGAAGGTGTCACCATGGAAAAAGATTCTGAGATTTAGTCGAAAAGGCAAGTTGAGTCCGCGTTTTATTGGGCGTCTGAGATTCTTGAGAGAATTGGACCGATGGCATATCGGTTGGCCTTACCGCAGAGTTAGAAAAGATTCATAACGTGTTTCATGTATCAATGTTGCGACGTTATCGTTCTGATCCTTCACATGTGATTTCCCCAACAGAAATTGAGATTCGATCGGATATGACCTATGAGGAGGAACCAATAAAGATTTTGGCTCGAGAAGTTAAGCAGTTAAGAAACAAAAGTATAGCCTTAGTGAAAGTATTGTGGCACAGACATGGGATAGAAGAGGCTACGTGGGAACTGAGGAAGCTATGAGGAAGCAATACCCAAACCTCTTTCTAGGTAAGATTTTGGGACGAAAATCTCTAAAGGGGGAGAATTGTGACAACCCGAATTAGGGCCTAATCGAATAGTGGTTTCGTGACCACAAATCCGAGATAGAAATAATTGTTTTATAAATATTTTGGGGTTTATGATATGATTGCATGATTGTGTGAAAATTTCGTGATGAAATTCTATGCCTAAAGTGTTTAAATTGAAAGTAGGGACTAAATCGAATAAGTTGCAAAATTTGCATACTAGAAATTTTAGTATGAAATTGTTTTGAAATATTTATTAGGAGGTCTTAAATAGCAATTCTACCAATTTTAAGTTCATGGACAAATTTAGGACATGGAAGGAATTTTGGAAAGTTTAGTAGTAAGGGTATTTTAGTCATTTTGATATTAAATGAAATAAAATGGGAAAAATAACACAAAATAGTCATCTTCCCCATTTAGTTGCTGCGAAACTTCACTCTCTCCATAGCTAGGGATTCTTCAACTTTCAAGCTCCATAGTAAGTGATTCTAAGCCCGTTTTAATGTTCTTTACGTTTTGGAATCCGGAAGCTCGATTAAGCTTATGCTAGTAATAATTTAACCTAGGGTTCATATTTGGAAAAATACCCATAGGTGAAATTTGTGTATTTTGATGTTTTATGATAGAATATGAGGTTTTAAATTGTGTTAAATAATTTGTGCTACTCGGTTTTAAGTGAAAGCGAGTAAAAGCAGCATAATCGGTAAAAATACCTAATGTTCATAACTATATGATAGAGTGGGAATTTGATGTTGTTGTAGAAGAGAAAAATGTTCAGCATATCATAAAACATAAGAATAAGGGCTGAAATTAAATTCCGAGCCTAGGGGCAAAATTGTAATTTTGTAAAAGTTAGGGGCAAAATGTAATTTTTCTACAATGTGATTTCTGGATTGAAATAAATAGTATGAGTATTAAATGAGCTAAATGTGTTATTATAGATCAAGAAAGGCGGAGGCCGACCTCGAGCAGGGAAAGAAAAAGTTTTGGACTAAATTGCAAAATTTCCATATTTTGCACCAAGGTAAGTTGTATGTAAATATTACAATAATTTCATGTACATTCTTATATTTCAGCCTATTATATAAATATACTAGCTGATGTTAAAATATAAATTGACTATGGGAAGAATGGAAATAAATATAGAGAGAGATCCGGTTGAACATTGGAGAGATCGAATGAAATAGAGGGCGTAGCTAGGTCACATGTATGATCTTGAGTGCACATCATGTGTACAAGAAAGCTACGAGACACCCTGTAGTAGCTAGGTCACATGCGTGATACGAGATGTATCCCATGTAGACAAGAGAGCTACGTGAAAGATAAATGTAGCTAGGTGCATGCGTGATTCCAAGTGAAGGACACCATGTAGACAAGAGAGCTACGTGAAAGATAAATGTAGCTAGGTGCATGCGTGATTCCAAGTGAAGGACACCATGTAGACAAGAGAGCTACTGAGACAAATCGGCTAGGTCGCATGAGTGGTACTAAGTGTTCCCCATGTGTACAAGAGAGCCGAACTAAATGAAGTATGATGGTGGAAATGTGTCTTTGAAACCGTTAAATATCGAGGATTGATCCGAATTGTTCAACGGGATGGTTTTGTGGTGACATTGTGGTTTGGACCTACACTTATAGTGAATGAAATGTGGTGAAAATGAATTGTGGCATATACATATATACGATAAAATGAGGTTAGCATAAAGAATGTGTGAAAGAGTGAAATTAGTATTAAAACTGTTTTTAGATGGCAGCAGTGACGTGATTTTGAAAATCACCAAAAATAGGAGGAATATAATTAGAGGTTGAATGAGATGTGAAATTAAAGCTTAATGAGTCTACTTTCATATAAAAGAAGCAGGGCAAGCAAAGGAATTCTATATTTTGAGATATTTACAATTGTAACTGACTTGCTCAGGATGAATACGTGATCCCCTGTTTCCACTTTGAAAAATCATTAAAAATTGTACAAAGCAAACTAAGAAATATAGTTTACATGCCTAAATTCCTTATTGAGACTAGTTTTAAATACAACAGACTTCAGGGTTGTTTGAGTTATGTACTGAGAGAAATTCAATTCGTAGTGGACAGAGGTCAGGCCAGTCGAGCTGTGTAACAGGGGAAACTTTAACTAATAAACTGTACTAATCTGCTGAACCAAAATTATAAAAAAAATTTAGCAAGAAGCTTTATGAGTCTAGATTCAGGAAATTTTACGGATATGAATTTCGAGTTTTGTAACTCGAGTTATGATTTATTTAGTGAATATGACACAGCAGAGACAGCTTAATCGAAGTGGAATAAGTAGTGAAGTTAAAGTAGACATACTTGAATTGTTGTGTAAACATGTTAGATTCTTAAATTAGTATTTACATACTACTTACTAAGCTATAAGCTTACTTCGTTTTCTCTCTTTTGTCTTATAGTGTTCTCCAGCTTGCTCAGAGTCAAGGATCGTGAAGATCTACCGCACTATCATACTTTGGGGTATTTGAACTAAATGTTTTGAATTATGGCATGTATAGTAGGCAAAAATTATTTTGTTATGTGTCATATTTGTCTAGATTTAAAATATTAGTTACTGATTACTCGACCGATTACTTTGTACAAGCCATAAAAGTTGGCTAATATTGTTCAAGATATATGTTATACGATGCATTATCAAATGGGATGACATATTTCTATCTTGGTATATGTTATGTTCGGTAATACCTTGTATCTGTTCGCGACGGTAGCGGGTAAGGGTGTTACAATAAATTCAATTGTCGCTTCGAAAAACCCAAGCGATAAGGTATGTTTGCATGTGCATCGGAAAAGTTGATTCGTTTGAAATAGTATTCGTTCAATCGACAAAGCGAACTTTCGGCCCTTAGATAGGTTGATACCTTGTGTGTGTATATGTTGATGAAGTGTGAAGTAAGTATGATTATGAGAATGTGTATTACTAAAGTGATCCATTTAGCTATGTGAATGTAATACTTTAGTCAAAGCTGATTTCATTACTTGAGACTTACTAAGCATTAAAATGCTTACCCCGTTGCTTTGGCTCTGTTTTATAGATTTTGCTCGTTAGCTATCGGATTCGGGATCATCAAGTGAAGTCATCCACACTATCAAAGCCCTTTTGGTACTCTTTTAGTTGAACTCTGGATATGGCATGTATAGGACTACCCTTTGCTGTTTTTTTTAAGTACGTTTTGTGATGTATGTGTGTACAGCCATGCGAAAATGGCTCGTAAAAGTGGAGTATGGCATTAGACCATTTGTGTTTATGTATATATGTATGGTTTCATGATGTGACTATGGACTGGAATGGAAGTGTTGGGCAAATGATCAGCCATTGGAATGGCTAAATATGATTATATGTGGACCCATGTATGACAAAACTCTAGTTGGTCCATGGAAACCACGAAATAGGTAAAGTTTACCTTGAAAATAGATGCTGACAGCAGCAGTGGTGTGGATTTGAAAAATCACTAAAAATTGTAGGAATGTAATTAAATAGTGAATAAATTATTTAAATGAACCTTGATGAATCTACTTTCATATGGAAGAAACGAAACTGTCATATGAGTTATATGTTAAGAGATATTAAAGTTCTCGTGAAACAGCATCAGAACGGTTTCTGGATCCCCTGTTTCGACTTTGGAAATTCATTATAAATTAACCAGAGATAATTAGGAGTCATGCTATATATGTATAGATTTCTATTTGAGTTTAGTTTCTATAGAAACAAACAGCATCAGTATTGAAGCCCTGTACAGGGAGATATCCAAGTCATAATGTGCGAAGGTCAGTGTAGTCGATCCCTGTAACAGGGGAGACTTTAACTAATAAACTGTACTAATTGTCCTGACCAAAAATTCTAGAAAAAAATATGTAGATGGAAATATGAGTCTAATTTCAGGGAAAAATGACGAAACTGATTTTCAAGCTTTGAAACTCAAGATATGATTTTTAAGGCGACAGTGACACAGTAACCAGCTTGTCTGGAATTTTTTAAATGGACTGTGAAAATAATTAAGTTAAGTCTGTGTGCACCTTGTGTTCGACTCCGGTAACGGACTCGGGTACGGGGTGTTACACTGAGCATACACCTGTGTTGGTAGGCCGTGTGATAATTAAATTTCACATTTTAAGTGCAGACTTAGGGTTTAGGGTTTAGGGTTCACACGACCGTATCACACAGCCATGTTAAAGCCCGTGTGTGTCACACGGCCAAGCCACACGCCCGTGTGCTAGGCCGTGTGCCTAAACCTGAACATTCTGCTTCTTATTTTTAAGTTGCAGAGGACACACGGCCTTATCACATCCCCATATGGTAGGCCGTGTGTCTACCCGTGTGGACGGAAATAGGTTATTTAAGGCTACTTTTCTCACCCTCTTAATATTTTCTTGCACAACTCACATTTATACATTACTAAAATCCAACCAATCAACTATTTCAAGCCAAAACATATATATTTCATTATCAAACACAACCACCGCATTCAATTTACTTTACATACTTAATCATTCATACTATGACATTTTTAAATCAACCCCTATACATGCCATATAAATCAAAAAGTTGTTTAACAAAATCTACCGGAATAAATCTGGATAGTGGTGATCCTCGATGTAGATCAGATCCTTCGTATGTATATAAGTCAATCTACAAAACAAATAACATACACAAGTAAGCTTATAAAAGGTTAGTAAGCTCATAGGCATAGAAAAATAAATCTTACCGAACATTGCACACAATCATATAACATTTATTTTCACTAAACCTTCCTGTAAATCACAAAAATCATTAATAAGCTCATTTGATTGATTTCAATGTCACTTTTCACCAATTTTAGAACTCTTGGGCCCATTTCTCATTAACTTTCATAGTCAAATTCGGGAACAATAATGGAATTGAGTGCTTAATTATCACATTGTCATGGTAAAACCATGGACTTGCACATAGCCACATATCACACACCAAAGCCATAGCCCAGCCATGGTCTTACACGGATCACATATCATGCTAATACCATATCCTAGATATGGCCTTATACGGAAGCTCATTTATACCGATACAATGTCCCAGACATGGTCTTACACGGAAACACAATATCACATTGCACCGCTACCATAGCCCAGCTATGGTCTTATACGGAAACACATATCACATCCTACCATCAATTCATCATGGTCACAGAACAAAAGCACTCAAAACTATTGTTCCAACTAATTTTTACATTTACTCAAATATTATTTCATAATTATTACAATTTGATAATATTCATTTACAATAATATACCTTATCAAATCATAAGATTTTCATAACAAAACATTAAATTTTGCCATATGAACTTACCTAGGCTGATTTGCAAAAGTCGTAGAAATTTTATGGACTATTATTGCAATTTCTCCTTTCCACGATTCACTTCGTTTTCTTGATCTATAATTATAAAATCATTCCCTCATTAGCATCTATTTCAATTCTATTCTACTTCACAATTTATGCCCTTTAATTTTTGAAATTACACTTTTTCCCCAAACTTTTTAGTTTTTACAATTTAGTCCTTGCTCAATTTATTCATCAATTGAACTAATTCCTCTCAAATATCATTTTATCTAATCATTATAAACTACTTCACAGCCTTTGACATTCAAAGTTTCAACACAAAACCCTAATTACAACTTTCACAATTAGGTCCCAAAAATCAATTCTTATAAAATCTCTTGATAAAATGATCATATAATAAACTTAGAACCCCAATTCCATACTAAATCATCATAAACTTTCTAAATCATTCATAAAAGCAAAAACTAATGAATTAGATGACATAATTGTAAAAGTCTCAAAATCACAAAAATTACAAGAAATAATCAAGAATTGAGCTTACATGTAGTAAAATATGAGAAACCAGCTCTAAGAACTCTTTAGTGGTTGTTTTTAGCCGGAGAAGATGAAGAAAAATATCTAGATTTTTCAATTATATCATTTTTAACTACTAACCTTTATGCTATTTCCAATTTTACCCCTTGTTCACATTGTTTTCTTGTTTATTACATACCTAAACCGTCCCACCATTATCCTTTGAGTCTAATTGCTCTTTAAGTCCCTCTTATTTATTATTTAAGCTATTTAATCACTTCCCACAGTTTTACATCTTATTTAATTTAGTCCTTTTTGTTTAATTGACTACCGAAACATTAAAATTTCTTAACAAAACTTTAATACTAACTTAGTAACATTCCATAAATATTTCTAAAAATATTTATGGCTCGGTTTATGAATTAGAGGTCTCGATACCTCGTTTTTATCTCATTTTATCTAAAAATTTCATTTAATTCACAATTTCACTAATTCAAAAACATTTCTAAAATCGCACTTAACTTTTACTTACTAATATCTAAACTCACATATCGGATTTAGTGATCTCACATCACTATTTCGACACCACTGAAATTTGGCCCGTTACAACTCTCCCTTAGGAAATTTCGTCCTCAAAATTTCGTACCTGAAAATAAATACGGATATTGTGATCTCATTGATTCCTCTGTCTCCTAGGTTGCCTCCTCCAATCAATGTCGAAGCCATAACACTTTTACTAACGGTACCCATTTATTCCGTAGCTCTTTAACTTCCCAAGCTAAAATTTTCACTGGTTCCTCCGAATAAGTCATATCTGATTGTAGCTCTATCTCAGTATGAGGAATCACATGTGAAGGATTCAACATAGATACATGAAACACATTATGAATCTTCTCAAGTTCCGGAGGCAAAGCCAATCTATAAGCTACCGGATCGATCCTCTCAATAACTTCACACGGCCCGATAAATTGTGGACTAAGTTTTCCCTTTCTACCAAACCATAGAACTTTCTTCCATGGGGAAACTTTCTTCCATGGGGAAACTTTCAAGAACACACAATCTCCCATATTGAACTCTATATCTCTTCTTTTTAAATTTGCGTACGATTTCTGATGATCGGAAGCAGCTTTCAAACTATCTCGAATAATCCGAACTATCTCGAATAATCCAAACTTTCTCTTCAATTTCCCAAATCAAATCCACTCCCACTAATTTCGGTTCACATAATTCTGACCAATACAACGGGGTTTTACATTTTCTTCCATACAAAGCTTCAAACGGTGCCATTTTGATACTAGCTTGATAGCTATTATTATAAGCAAATTTAGATAAAGGTAAATACCTTTCCCAGCTACCACCAAACTCAAGTATACAACATCTTAACATATCTTCTAAAATGTGAATCACTAGCTCTAATTGCCCGTCGGTCTGAGGATGAAAAGCTGTACTAAATTTTAACTTAGTACCTAAAGCTTCCTGTAGTTTACTCTAAAATCTAGAAATAAACTTCGGATCTCGATCAGAAATAATAGACATCGGCACTCCATGTAATCTCATGATTTTTGACACATATAATTCCACTAGTTTTTCATGCGGAAAATCTGTTCTGACTAAAATAAAATGTGCTGACTTAGTCAATCTGTCCACTATCACCCAAGTGGAGTCTTTCTTCTTCGAAATCACAGGCAACCTAGATACAAAATTCATCACACATGTTCCCACTTCCATTTCGGAATCATTACGGGTTGTAACAAAGCTGTGGGCACTTGATGTTCTGCTTTTACCTGCTAACAGATTAAACGCCATAAATTCACAAATTTCATGTTTCATACCAGGCCACCAATACATTTTCTTCAAATCACAATACATCTTCGTACTACCCGGATGAATCAAGTACATACTACTATGAGCCTCTGATAAGATATCATTTTTTTCAATTCTAGATTATATAGAACACAAATTCTATTACGATAATTTAACATACCAATATCATCAATGGAATATTCTGAACTCAAGTTGTCTTGAACCATCTGTCTTTTCAACACCAACTTCGGGTCTTCTTCTTGCAACTCCTGAATTCGTTGAAAGAATACTGGTTTTGCCTTTAATTCTGCTAACACAGAACCATCTTAATTAACGGACAAATGAGCATTTAATGTTTGTAGAGCTAGCAATGATGATTTCCAACTGAGTGCATCTACCACTACATTTGCCTTCCTTGGATGATAATCAATGACAAGATCGTAATCTTTCAGTAATTGCAACCATCGTCTCTGCCTCAAGTTCAGCTCTTTCTGTGACATTAAATACTTCAGAATTTTATGATCTGTATACACATAAAATTTCTCCCCATATAGGTAATGTCTCCAAAATTTTAAAGCAAAAACAATAGCAGCCAGCTCAAGATCATGTGTAGGGTAATTTCTCTCATGTGGTTTTAACTGCTGAGAAGCATATGCTACCACTTTTCCTGACTGCATAAGTACACAGTCTAATCCATTCAAAGATGCATCACTATATACCACATACGGCACACCTGATTCAGGCTGAGCTAACACTGGAGCCTCTGTGAACATTTTCTTCAACTAATCAAAACTTCGTTGACACTCATCAAACCACACAAATTCAACATTATTTTGTAGTAACCGGGTCATTGGTGAAGCAATCATTGAAAAATCTTTCTCTAATCGACGGTAATAACTAGCTAACCCTAGAAAACATCGTATTTCTATAATATTCTTCGGAGTTTTCCAATTAATCACCACTGACACCTTGTTCGGATCTACTCATATACCATCACCGACACAATGTGACCCAAAAATCTCACTTCATGAAGCTAAAATTCACATTTGATGAATTTTTCATATAATTGTTTTTCCCTCAAAATCTGTAACACAACTCTCAAGTGCTGAGCATGCTCGAATTCTGTCTTTGAATAGATCAGTATATCGTCAATGAACACAACCAAAAATCTATCCAGATGAGACTGAAAAATCCGATTCATTAAATCCATAAAAGCAGCTGGAGCATTTGTCAAACCAAATGGCATGACTAAAAACTCATAATGGCCATACCGAGTTCTGAAAGCTGTTTCGGCACATCACATTCTTTTACTTTTAACTAATAATACCCAGATTTGAGATCTATCTTTGAAAATACTGCGGCACCCTTCAACTGATCAAATAAATTATTAATACGAGGCAAACGATATTTATTTTTAATCGTTACCTTATTCAACTGCCAGCAATCTATGCACAATCTCAGTGAACCGTCCTTCTTTTTCACGAATAAAATAGGTGCACCCCATGGCGACATACTCGGTCTGATAAACCCTTTGTCAAACAGCTCTTGTAACTGTGTTTTCAACTCTTTTAACTCTTCTAGGGCCATTCTATATGGTGTCACTGATATGAGAGCTGTTCCCGGAAGCACGTCTATCACAAATTCAACTTCTCTATCAGTTGGTAAACCCCGTAATTTTTCAGAAAACACATCAATGAATTCATTCACAACAGGTAATTGCTTTGACTTTGATTCAGAACTCCGAGTATCAAGAATATAGGCTAAATATACCTCATTTCCTTTATGTAATAATTTCTAAGCAGAAAAAGATGAAATCATTCTAACAGTATCACCCAAATTTTCAGACTCAACCAAAATTATATCTCCTATCGATGTTTCAAATTGATTCATTTTTCTCGACAATTCACTACTACATGTTTCATTAACCGGTCTATACCCAAAATAATATCAAATTCTCGAAAGGCTAACAACATCAAATCAACGGGAAAATCACAGCCCTTAACTTTCAGTGGACAGTTACGACATATTAAATTAACTACCACACTTTGGCCTAAAGG
Source organism: Gossypium arboreum (assembly GCF_025698485.1). Classification (NCBI taxonomy): domain Eukaryota; kingdom Viridiplantae; phylum Streptophyta; class Magnoliopsida; order Malvales; family Malvaceae; genus Gossypium; species Gossypium arboreum. The sequence continues at coordinate 73,197,734 of NC_069081.1, forward strand.
ATTTGTAACTTGTACATCATAATCAGTAGGCTCAACAAATAAATTCTTTTCAGATGCTAACATAGTGCAAATATATGAATGTGTAGACCCAGGGTCTATTAAAGCATACACAGGAACATCATAAAGATAGAAAGTACCAGCAATTACGTCCGGAGTTGTCGCTACTTCTCTTGCTCGAATGGCATAGGTATGATTAGGGGCTCTAGCTTCTAATCGACTAGCAGTATCTTTCATACCCGAACAAGTTGCCCCTGTAGCACTACTCTGACTAGAACGTCTTCCTTTTTGAGGAGTTGTATGTTTCTCTTTCTGTTCCACTTCTTCTATTTGTAGTTGGGGACAATCTCGAATAAAGTAGTCAGTGGCCCCACATTTATAACAAGCCCCTAACTTACCTCTACATTCACCGAGGTGACTTCTTCTACAATGTTGGCACTTAAGCCTTGGGGTATTTTGCACACTACCCATGCTAACAGCAGGTCTGTCGGATGCCCTAAAATCAGATTGTCTTGGTCTATCCTTTCCCGATCTTTCTGGTACTGAAGTGGTTCGACTAAATTCCTCTTTAGATTTCTTCACCGGTACAACTAAAAATGACTTAGATGCACTTCTTTTGAAAGATTATTTACTCCTTTATCTCGTTGCATCTTTCTATTATATACTTCTTCAAGTTTCTGAGCACGATCTAATAGAAAAATGAATTCCCGTACTTACTGCCCCCTATCATCATTCTGATCTCATCATTAAGCCCTTCCTCAAATCTAATACACATTTCTTCCTCAGTGGGTACAATATTTCGAGTATATTTGCTCAGATAAACAAATTCTCTTTCATATTCCGCCACTGACTTGTTTTCCTGTCGTAAGTTGAAAAATTCTCTTATCTTCTTATCCAAATATCTTCTACCAACATATTTCTTCTTAAATTCATTCTGGAAATATTCCCAAGTGATTTTCTCAGCCGGTACCACTGCTTCAATTGTTTCCCACAAGTTATAAGTTTTTTCTTTCAATAATGACACAACACATATTAAGTAATCATCTGGTGAGCATGTCATTTGTTTAAAAACCCTCATTATACTTGCAACCAATACTCAACTTTGACGGTGTCATCATCTATTCTTCCCCGAAATTCTTCAGCCCCATGTTTTTTGAGCTTTTCAAACAGAGAACGTTTACTGGATTTCGTTGTTAAAAGAGGTGGAGGAGCAACCGGGGGTACTACTGGTGTTGAAATAGAGGGAGAAGGTTGCTGAACCTGATTTCTTTCTCGCACATTCTCATTATACCACTGATTCATAAATTCATAAATCATATTTTTGAGTTCTTGTTCTCGCATCAAGGAAATTGGAACCTCACTACTTGTTCCTTGTTCAGAGGTCTGTACTCTACTGTTAACTTTTTCTTGCTCAGTATGTTATGGTCTATTTGACATCTTTTCGATTTGAAGATAATCTATAATAAAAACAGGGATTTGATCGGATCAAACACATCACACTATCACAGATTTATATGGCATGTATTTCTAAACACTGTACACATCACACACATTCCAAGAATCAACTAAACTGAAGCTCTGAAATCACTAAATGTAACTCTCCTTATCCATATTCTACGCCAGAATAAGGTATGAAGTATTACCAAAATTAAACACAATTAAACACACCCAAAACCAGATCATAAAACTTCATTTCAAATTAACTATTATTGAAACACATGCTTAAAGTCCCTTATAAGGCCCACAAGGTCCAAAACATACGTTGGAGATAGATCGGGACCAAACTAAGAACTTTCAGAGCTTTTAGAAAACTTAAGAAAATTTTATCATGAAACAGGGCCACAAGCCCGTATGGATGGGGACATGTCCGTAGAGCTCTCTGACTTGCATTCAAGAAGAAACTTGAGTCACACGAACATATCACACGGCCATGTTAAAGCCCGTGTTTGTCACACGGCCAAGCAACACGCCCGTGTGCTAGGCCGTGTGCCTAAACCTAAGCATTCTGCTTCTCATTTTTAAGTTACAGTGGACACATGGCCTTATCACATGCCCATATGGTAGGCCGTGTGTCTACCCGTAGGGATGGAAATAGGCCATTTAAGGCTGTTTTTCTCACCTTCTTAATATTTTCCTGCAAAAATCACATTTATAAAGTCCAACCAATCAACTATTTCAAGCCAAAACATGTATATTACATTAACAAACACAACCACCTCATTCAATTTACTTTACATACTTAATCATTCATACTATTACATTATTAAATCAACCCCTATACATGTCATATAAATCAAAAAGTTGTTTAACAAAAGTTACCGGAATAAATCTGGGTAGTGTGATCCTCGATGTAGATCCGATCCTTCGTATGTATATAAGTCAATCTACAAAACAAATAACATACACAAGTAAGCTTATAAAAGCTTAGTAAGCTCATAGGTATAGAAAAATAAATCTTAACGAACATTGCACACAATCATATAACATTTAATTTCACTAAACCTTCCTGTAAATCACAAAAATCATTAATAAGCTCATTTGATTGATTTCAATGTCACTATTCACCAATATTAGAACTCTTGGGCCCATTTTTCATTTACTTTCATAGTCAAATTCAGGAACACTAATGGAATTGAGTGCTTCATTATCACATTGCCATGGTAAAACCATGGAATTGCACATAGTCACATATCACACACCGAAGCCATAGCCCAGTCATGGTCTTACACAAATCACATATCATGCTGATGCCATATCCCAAATATGGTGTTATACGGAAGCTCATTTATACCGATGCCATGTCCCAAGCATGGTATTACACGGAAACACAAATCACAATACACCGGTGCCATAGCCCAGCTATGGTCTTATACGGAAACACATATCACATCCTTCCGTCAATTCATCATGGTCACAGAACGAAAGCACTCAAAACCATTGTTCCAACTAATTTGTACATTTACTCAAATATTATTTCATAATTATTACAATTTGATAATATTCATTTACAATAATATACCTTATCAAATCATAGTATTTTCATAACAAAACATTAAATTTTGCCATATGAACTTACCTGGGCTGATTTGCAAAAGTCGTAGAAATTTTAAGGACTATTCTTGCAATTTCTCCTTTCCATGATTCACTTCATTTTCTTGGTCTATAATTATAAATAATTCCCTCATTAGCATCTATTTCAATTCTATTCTACTTCACAATTTATGCCCTTTAATTTTCAAAATTACACTTTTCCCCAAACTTTTCAATTTTTACAATTTAATCATCGCTCAATTTATTCATCAATTGAACTAATTCCTCTCAAATATCATTTTATCTAATCATTATAAACTACTTCATAGCCTTTGACATTTAAAGTTTCAACATAAAACCCTAATTACAATAATTTTCACAATTAGGTCCCAAAAATCAATTCTTATAAAATCTCTTCATAAAATCATCATATAATAAACTTAGAACCCCAATTCCATACTAAATCATCATAAATTTTTTGCTCTTACTCATGGCAACTTTCTAGATCATTCATAAAAGCAAAAACTAATGAATTAGATAATAGGACCTAATTGTAAAGTCTCAAAATCACAAAAATTACAAGAAATAATCAAGAATTGACTTACATGTAAAATATTGGAAACCAGCTCTAAGAACTCTTTAATGGTTGTTTCTAGCTGGAGAAGATGAAGAAAAATATCTAGATTTTTCAATTACATCATTTTGAACTACTAACATTTATGCTATTTCCAATTTTACCCCTTGTTCACATTGTTTTCTTGTTTATTACATACCCAAACTATCCAGCCATTATCCTTTGAGTCTAATTGTTCTTTAAGTCCCTCTTATTTATTATTTAAGCTATTTAATCACTTCCCACAGTTTTACATCTTATTTAATTTAGTCCTTTTTGTTTAATTGACTACCGAAATGTTAAAATTTCTTAACAAAACTTTAATACTAACTTAGTAACATTCCATAAATATTTCTAAAAATATTTATGGCTCGATTTATGAATTAGAGGTCTCGATGCCTCGTTTTTATCTCATTTTATCTAAAAATTTCCTTTAATTCACAATTTCACTAATTCAAAAATATTTCTAAAATCACATTTAACTTTTACTTACTAATATCTAAACTCACATGTAGGATTTAATGATCTCACATCACTATTCCGACACCACTGAAATTTGGGTCGTTACACTGAGCTAGTTAGATTAAGCTACAACGACTTCAAAAATATGAAAAAATTTAAAAACGGGATCAAAATCACTTACATGCAAGCAAATCAACTTGGCCAAATGTTCCACCCTAAAAATGGTGTTTTTGTTCTTTAATTTCGGTGGTGTTTCTCAACAAAAAGATGATACCATCTTTTGCATTATTTTTACTTCATTTTTTTATTAATTTACTTTATTAACCGTTAACTTAAACTAATTAAAACATCAGTCTCATGCCCATCTTTGTCCACTAATTATAATAATAGTCTAGTTACCATATAAATCCCTTTATTTTAAAATTTCATAGCTATTTGATACCTTTAACTTATAAAACTCTACTTTTGCACATTTTATGATTTAGTCCTTTTTACTTAATTAAGCATGCAAATGTCAAAATTTATTAACGAAATTTTTATACGACTCTACTAACATACCTTAGACATTAAAATAATAAAATAATAATAATTTACTCATTCATTTATGGTCTCAAAACTACTTTCACTAAAAACGGGATCTGCCAATTTAACGATAATTTACACAATGAGCACATATTACACAAAACCTATCATTATGTTAACCTCAGACCCATAATTTAGAATCAAATTCATATCAATCAGACGTGTTTATAAGCATAAATCTCTGTAACTCCTGATATCAATTTTATTCAATTAAGTATGTTTTCTTGTGATCTACTAGTCCGATTTGCAATATAGTTGCCCTACCGGAGGCATCACAAACATACCCCCTTCTTCTTCATCACATATCACAGTTCACATATAAATGGTACGAAGCTTGTACAACAAGGAGGGTATTCACATCAAAACATGAACTGACCATTCACAAGTTGACAATACTGGTTAAACATCGCTTAACCAAACACCAAAAAATTACGTTATTAAAAGAAATATTTACCTTACACAATTTATACTGCAAAATAATTGTAACATATGGAAGTAAAAAGTAACTTACAAGAAAATCTAACACAGTAATCTACTCAGCAGGTCTTTTGCCCTTGTTGGTTGGACCTTTGTTAACTTCTTAAGCAATAATATAGTGTTAACAATAGTGTCAACTAAATACTGGAAACCCCTTGCTAATGATGCTAACTTAGAATTTCTAAAGCTTTAGCAAAAATGCAAGCAAAAAAGAAGAAGCAAAAGAAAAATGTACAAACATGCTAGTCTGATAGTAGAGATAACCAGGAACAAAACTTGGTGGAAATTCTACAATCTCTCTGGGAATTCATGAGGAATTAATTAAGTGTCAAATCATCTACAGTATCTTAGTTCAATTCTAACTTGGTCTTAACTAAACTCTAACATCATGTATCACATCTTCGTAACATATACTATTTACAAAAGAACACCTATCGAGCTGCGAACTGACAAGAACACCCAAATCATCTAGGGTTTGTAACACCCCTAACCCGTATCCATTGCCAGAATAGGGTTACGAAACATTACTAGAAAATTTACTTCAAACAAATACAATTTATAAACATTTCAAATCATATTGATAATCATATTAAAACCAATCCAAATCATACATATTTTCCTTCATACGAGCCCTCGAGACCCTAAAAATATGTTAGAAACAAGTCGGGACTAAATCGAAAACTCAGAGAATTTTTCAGAAAACATTGAAAATTTTCAACACTCCAAAGGTCACACGGCCATGTGGCTAGGCTGTATGACTCACGTGGTCAAGAGAAACTCCTGTGCCTCGGCTATATGGGCATTCGAAGTAGGGATACACGGCCGTATCCCAGCCCGTGTCCGTGCCCATGTAACTCACTGACTTGGGTCAAAGGGCCAAGCCACACGCCCGTGTGCTAGGCCGTGCACCCTTCAAAATAACCTCACACGGCCGTGTGCTAGGCCGTGTGCTAGGTCGTGCAACAACCTGACTTGCAACCCTTCAAAAGCTACAAGGGACACACACCAGTGTCTCTACCCGTGTGGACGAAAATAGGCCATTTTACAAGCCATTTTTCTCACCCATTAATGTATATACCTACAACCAAAAATGCACATGTATACAAGCCATAACAATGTACCAAAATCATGTAAAATCAAGCTATAAACAAGTCATATACATATGGTACTATCACATAAAACCAATATGCCCTTAGGCACCTCAAATGACAACATGTAAACATGTATAATCATGTAATCAATTTGGCCAAAATAATCAACCAACTTCCAATTAAGTTTGCATCAATTCAAGATATTGAATTAACTTACCACAACCTATCAATTAGTACCAAATATGCCATTCAAACAAAGTACAATTTCTCAACATTCCAACATGTCACAAGCCATATATAATATGCATATCAACTATCATTTCATCTTCCATCAATCATCCATATTAGGTCATTCATCAACCATTATAAAGCTAATATTTACATGTCATAAACTAAGCTCATATCATCATCAAAGTGCCAAATCACAAGCTAAAACAAATGGTCATATCAACAACCAAAACACATGGCCAACACTAGCCAAAATACCTATACATGCCATTATAACCAAAATTAAAACAACCGAATGTACCAAAAGAGCTGATGGATAGTGTGATATAGCTCCGACAAGCTTCCAACCCAAACGAGCTTCTAATTCTCTATAAGACACGAAAAATAACACATAGTAAGCATTTAAGCTTAGTAAGTTCATATAACATAGAACATAACTTACCATTTAGTCACATGATAGGTAAGTAACATAGCATATCCCAACACAACTTGGCCAAATGCCTAAGCACATATACATCAACCATGTTAGCCATGTAAATACATATATAAATCACTAATCATGGATGAGCAGAACAATTGATTAAGTTTCATAAACATGTATCATCCAATTCAATTTTTCATATACCATGTAACAATATTTCCATGTAATTCATATATGTCCCAGTAATAGTCCGTATTGAACTCTTACCATTTCGTATTAGAATATTACCCGTTGAATCATTTAGAATACTGTTAGATACTCGAGATAGCTCACACATAGGGTGCTAAATCATATAACTGTAATCCGTCAAATCCTGTACATGTATGCTCACATGAGCTATAATCGGTATGCTCTCACAAGCTGTGGGTCAAAACGTAGCTACACAATGCTGCTCACACGAGCTGTGGAGCATCCACAACACATGTCGGACTTCAGCCATCAGTAGGACGTTCAGGACGAGCACCCAAATCATGTAAACCGTAATGACATGTCATTTGTATCCTAGTATTCTTAAGGTTCAAACAGGGGTCGATAATTTTCTTATGTCATTGGATATGCAACCGGTATATATGTATGACATTTCAAAACACATGTAAAATTCAATTAAAAACATATAAACATGATTTAATTACACGAACTTACCTCAACGAGTATACGTACATGTGGAGGCGATTAATCCAAGACTTTCTCTTTGCCCCAATCTAAAGTCGTACGAGGTTTGTCTTAATCTATACAGATAAATTTAACTCAATTTAGCCCAAAAAATTTTAGAAAATTATTATTTTGCCCCTAAACTTTTAATTTATTTGTAATTTAGTCCCTAGCTCATAAAAATGGAAATTTATGCAATTTCACCACAACCCACTATGGCCGAATATCAATTAGGTCCCTAGCAAGCTCTATATTTCATTTATTTCATAATTTCACCATGTATAATTTTTTATTTTTCAGTTTAGTCCCTATTTGACAATTTCACCAAAATTCCTTTTACAAAAGTTGTTTATCTAATAACAACTATCCATTTTCTATCATCAAACATCAAAACTCATGTATATTCATCAATGGTAAAACCCTAACAGTTTCACAAATTAGTCCCCTGGCTAGCTAGATTAAACTACAACGATCTTGAAAACATAAAAATCAATAAAAACGAGACAAAACACATACCTAATCAAGCCAAACAAGCGTGGCCGAACCATAGCTTCAAAAATGGCCACTTTCCTCTTCTAATTCCAGTTGAAAGTGATGAAAGAAAAGATGATGGCTTAATATATTTAATTAGTTTTTCATTTAATTACTTAATTACTTAATTAACCTTTAAAATTAATCAAATTTTCAATAATGCCAAACCATGTATATCCACTATGACTATTTATGGTCTAATTACCATATAAAGACTCTTACTTTAAGGTTTTATAGCTATTTAATACCTTTAGCTACTAGAACTCAACTTTTGTGTTTTATGCAATTTAGTTTTTTTTTAATCAAATTGAGCATGTAAACGGTAAAATTTCTTAAAGAAATTTTTATACGATAGTACTATCATGCTGTAGGAAATAAAATAATAATAAAATAAATTTTTTGACTTCAGATTTGTGGTCCTAAAACCACTATTCTGATTTGACTTAAAACGGGCTGTTACAGGGTTGGTGGATAACTTAACAGAATACTCCACCAAGCCCTAGAGTTCACCAAAACCTGGAGTTTGCCAAATGGTGAATCCTATAGAATATGCCACACCTAATAAAAACAAATATTTCTCTAACTTACTCATTTTTCTACCCTTGACTGAACCAATTTACACGCCAAATAGTAACTTGATATTGTATCCGCCGGGCAGGCTGTTATAGCATAAACCTACCTTTCAAAATTGACCTATAATGCATTCCAAACCAACTAGAATAGTCTCAAAACATGAGTAAATCTATGCCAAAATTGCAATTTCCATAATCAACTAAACATACAAGCAATATGCCACATTTGGCACCAACATAACCATCAATATAAATCAACAATTCATACCGAAACACTTAACCATTTTATACCACAAGCTAGGTCACACACATGTCATTATTTAAGGTTTTCATTCACATTTGCAATTACCATTCAACATTTACTTAAGTTACCATGTGCACATGTTTATATATATATATATATATATATATATATATATATATATATATATATCCAAACTCAACAATGCAAAAACACAAGCACATACTAGATCATATACATAGCATCATGCAAACTTTGCCACAAATCATCATCATTTAGCAAGTTACCATGCTTATATACATGAATAATTATACCAAAACAGACTCATTAACTTGCAAAAGCTTAATCATCCTATTTACATGCCACAAATAACCAAGCTTGAAACATCAAAAGTCTAGCGAATCAGGAGACAAAATGTGTGTGCTTTTCGTTGGTCCGATCGACACATTCCAGATGTCTAAAATCTACAAAAAAAAAAATAGTAACATGGGTAAGTATTATAAATACTTAGTAAGGTTATACAATATAAATTTCTACTTACCTCAATTGCTTAACATATACAATTCACTAAACAAAATAGTTAACCTTATTAAGGCATAATACAACATCGTCAAATAAGTAAGGTTTTTAATTTAAATCCATACATATAACCTCAAATATTCATCTTTCCACCACAATTCAATTTGTATCTCATATACATATCAATTTCATTTATTTTCCAACACCAATTTCATATATTCACACTTCCATCTTTTATTTCTACTTAATGAAACATTGTAAAAGAACTCAATACATAGGTGAAAATAATATCAACTGCTCATCCGAGTTAATCATAAACAATAGTGTCTGGTTAACTATTCGGGTTAAACCTACACAACAATTACCAATTGCTTGACTAAGCTATTCATAAACAATAGTGCTTGGTTACCTATTTGGGTTAAACCTACATAACAAATAGTCTGGCGGGGGCTTAATATACATGTAAAGTTACCAGTACAGGCTAAACTTGTGTCACATGGATCTTCGAGTTCGCAACAAATGTTGGAGCTCGGTACCATCAGGAATCAACCCGTAACCTCATATATAAGACTTTTACTAAGTTTATCGAGATCTAACCTCAACATTTCCATTTTGAATTGATCCATTTCAATTAAATTCAATCATCAATTTATGTAACAATTCATAAACAATTCAAACTATAAATAAAACATAATTACACATTTAAACATAACATAATAGTAGTTTAGACCTAGTTATATTGTATGAACTTACTCGGAAAGACAACAATAAACACAATGGCAGAGACTATTTTGCAATTTTTCTTTTTTCGCGATTTTCTTCTGTCTTATTCAAATCTTGATATATAATATAAATTTATTTCAATCTAATCACACAAATATCATATAAAAAATATTACAAAAATATGTAAGCTCAATTTCATCTTTTGGTTATTTATTCAAGTTTTACATTTTATTCAATTTAGTACCCAAAATCAAACTTGTCATAACTTCCAAATTTGAACTCCAAACTTTAAACCAACTTCAAATATATTCAATTACATCCTCCTAATATAAAAATTATAGAAATTACACACCAATTTCAATATATTAACAACTTAGTCCTTATGTTCAAAACTTACAATTTCTACTTTACAAATTAATCTTTTTTCATTTCCAAGATCAAAATCCAACATCTTAACATCAAAACCTTCATATATTAACAATGATAACATTTTTAAACCATAACAGTTTTAAAAACGAACATGCAAATTAGTTAAAACAAGTTACAATGTTCCTAAAAACATAAAATTTACGAGAAACGAGACCCCAAAATCTTATCATGCAAAGGACGAATGATTTGATAGTTTTAAGCTTTTCTTCTCTTTAACAATGGTGTAGTTCCGATGGGAAGAATAAAATGAAAAGATGTCTTTTATTTTATATTTATTTACTTTTTATTATTAATTTAATATTAAAAGTAATATATATTTCAATTAAAAATCACCCACTAACCGTCTATCCCATGTAAAAGTGATCTAATTGCCACTTAGATCCTTGCACAAACATTAATTAAGCCATTTAACTAATAAAATTCAATACCAATTGATTTTTACAGTTTTTACGATTAGCACTTGTACCTAAATTAACCATCTAATCACTAAAGTTTTCAAGCCAAAATTTAATACACCTATATAACAAATCCATAAATATTTAATAAACATATTTACGGGCTCGATTTATGGAAAGGAGGTCTTAATACCTCATTTTTAAAACCACATGTACTTTAATTAATCATTTAAATATCAAAATTTATCAAATCAAAATTCACTATAACACTATACTTGACTCGTAAATATTAAATAATAATATCTATGAACTCACTCGTCGGAATTATGGTCTCAAAATTAGTATTTTCAATACTACTGGAAAATAGATTGTTACATTAAACCTCAAAGTAAAGTACACAAGAAACTTTCAAGAAATATACAACCCAATAGTAACGATTCCAGAACCAACTCTTAGTAGTAGACCTGTCCAGAAATTAAAATTCCTAGTTTTTTCAAATAACTTCTAGTATTTTTTTATAATTTTCTATTTTATGTAATTTTTTAACTTAATTTATTTTATATTTTTTGTGATTTTTTCATTGTAAAAAGAATTTAGTTTTTTTTCGAACATTACTATGATGCAGTGACAGCAGTTGAGTGGATGGACATTCAAAATGTTGATTTTTAACATCTAAAGGACTAAACTAAAAATGTTTGTTAACTTTAGGACCTAGAGTAAGCCAAAAAAAATATTTAAAGGCCAAAGTAGAAAAATGATGCACTTTAAGGACTAGAACATACATTAAGCTTAAAACTAAAGTAATTTTAAACCCTTTCATATCTTTTTCACCATTAATATTTTAATAATCTAATTGTTATATTTTATATTTCATTCATATAAATTATGCATGTCTAATTTAACATATATTAAATCTATTTATTTTATATAAAAAATTCAACCATTCAATAAATATTAATATATATATAATATTTTAAATCAATATGATAAAAATATAAAATCAATTTGCAAATTTACATACATGAACTATAATCATATTGATAAATTCAATTATTAGTTTATTAAAATATTAACCATATAAAAATATACAAAAATAATTTTACACCGATTTAAGTAGATTTCTTCGAATAAATAAATATCCATATCTTTCAGGTCCGACACATATAAAAGATAATTCCTCATAGTATCCTTCAAATACGTGGAAATGAAGTCGACAATTGAACATGCCTATATGCAACACTCACACGTGACAAGTAACATATATTTCAAAATATCAATTCCTTGTTATGAGTGCTGCCTTTTGACAAATGATCTGTATAGAACACCAATGCATTAGCAAATACACTAACAAGCAGTTTGTGAGACTCAACGCTACGACTTTATGAAATTACCAGAGAGTGCGGGTATAAGCAGCCATCCCTATACTAAGATTTTGCTGTCACCAAAGAATATTATCACGCTTCAACAAGTGAATAAAAGTAATTATCGAGCTTATCTGACATTCTGTCTTCTCTAAATACTTTTTACATCATTCTGTTCAAAGGGATTCTTTCCTTTTGCCGTGCAAACCTTTCTTGCGGAGAGATCACTTGTGGCATCGTCATACCTCCGGAAACAATTATCTCTGCATTAGCACCAAAAGAAAAGAACAATGAAAACACAAACGGATGAGCAAAACTGAAATTAACAGATTGATTGTCCATAACTCATTCTTGCACATGAAATCAACATGGTTAGGAAGTATACAAGCCTACTGAACCAGTATTGCCATCTACTGCAAACGAACAAGAAACTTTAATCAATCAACAGAGCACAAACCCATACCACAGACATTTGGCTCTGCTGCAAAGGACGCGTACAGTTCAACTAGTTTTAAATTTGGCTGATGCTAAATGCTAAATCAAATAAGTTAACAAAAACACAAAACAAATATAATTTTTTTTTCATTATATAACTTGTATTTTGAAGTTTCTTGGTTCAAGAGAATTTTACCTACAAATTTATCTCCTATTTGGCGAAAGTTCTTGGTGAAAAGTAAGCTAAAATTTGAATTTGGAAGTCCTATTATTTTTTTTCATTAACCCAATCTGACATTTTTTTTGTTTTTTGGCCATGAATTCAATTAAGCCTTAACCACAATAAAATGGTTCAGCTCAACAAACTCTTTTCCATAGTAAGCTCTTTCTGACATGTGCAGCATAAATCAACATATCCAAAAACAGCAATACAATGCCTTAATTTTCTGATTCCGGCATCTTTATTAAATATAGAGAATGACAAAGCATGACAAGGTAAGAACTTGCTCAAGAAAATAGAGAGAATACCTATGCCTTCTCGAATAGAAAGATTTGGCCTTATGATCTCTTTGGAGTTCACCAGGAAGATATCACCAATGTATAGATGGTTTGTCGGGACAAAAACACTGCATAGCTCTTCATCTTCATTTTCTCTCTACATGCACAATCAACAAGCTGAGCTACTAAGGGAACTTGTAGGGAAAACAAATCTTGTAAAAGGGAGCTCTTGCTACTACATGCCTCAAAAACTACAACCAAGAGCAGTGCCCATTCATCTAGGATCTCATAGAGTAAGTGGCACGTCATAATCATCCAGTAGAATTAGGACAACTATCAGTGAAATGGACATTAAGTATTTCATACAATAAAGTTATTAGCCACCAAGATATAAAGGATGAAACATCTTTGCTAAGCATTAGTAAATGATTGAATTGAAGATAGTGATTGAATTAATGCATAATCACAATTAAGACTTGATTCTTAAGATTTTAAGTGATCAAAAACACACCCCCAGATTCCCACCAACCTATACACATACCAACCCCCAATCCACAAACACAGTCTGCGCACATTCTACCCATGAGATTTTGGGGTTCATGGCCTCTCTCCATGATGTTGGCTCTGCACTTCCCCTATTATAGAAAGGTTGCTTTCAGAATATATATGTATATATATGATGTCAAAGTCCACATTTCATGAAAGGCACTGACAATATTAAGGTTATATATCACAATATGCATTGGACTATTGGTAGTAAAATATGGTGCCCTTTGTATATACAACATTAGCAAATTTGACTTACAGTAGAGGTTTACAGTTATCCAAGTACAATACATCTTAAACTGTGGCTGCCTTTTGGAAGGCACAGCTCCAAAATGACCAAATAGGATACCATCCAGTACATTCCAAGAAAACCAAATGAAAGTAATCGAGGTTTATCATCGGAACACTTTCAAGTTTTTTATTCATTAGGGATAATATAATTTTTTACCCCTAAATTAGGCAACTAGGTCCACTTTAGTACTTGAACTCGGTAACTAGATTTATTTTGGTCCCTGCAACTAGAAAAATATAAAAGTTTGATGATGTGACATTCTGAGGTTGTCTCACACCATCACTTGAAAATTAAAAAAATTATATAAATTTTCAAGTGATGACTTGGTACAATCTAAAAATGACACATAAGTGTTCTAATAACCAAACCAATGGTTGAACCAATTAAACCACTGGTTCCCAATTCAATCGGCTTGATTGGTTCAATTGCTAGACCAACAATAATTAAATAATTAATTAAAACTTCATAAAAAGAAAATTAAAAATATTATTAAACAAATTCAACATGTACAATTACTGAGTTTTGTCCAAATTTTTTTATTTTTGCTGGTTTTGAGCAATTTTCGATTCAATCGGTTCAACACCTTTGTTCGAACCAATATACTGGTTGATTCTCTATCCAACCAGTCCAACCAACCAATCCAGTCCTATTCCAAGAAGACTGGTCACATCATCAAATCTGGATAAAACCCAAGTTCAGGAGCCAAAATGGATCTGGTTACCAAGTTTAGATCCAAAGTGAACAAAAAAAAGTTTCAAGTACCAAAGTAGGCCTAGTTGCCAAGTTCAAGGGCCAAAAATTATATTATCCCAATTCATTATAAAAGATTAGCAGTTTTTTCAGGGAGATATATATCGTTTAGATTCCTTAGATGTGCAATACAAATATCCTTCAGAAAAGATCACAAGATCATTTCTAAGATAAGCAAGCCATCACAGGAACACCTTAGTTTTAAAATTATGAACTACAAGCTGGAAAAATGATCTGGCAAAAGAACAGATATAATATTAAAATAGCACCTGAAGGACGACAGACGATGTGATAAATCCAAATGCATATTCACCAACACGTGGATGGCGAATGATAGCCACCTCCTTAAATGCTGTAGTATTTTGATCTACAAGGAAAAGATAATGTCTTTGTATGATTGAAGTGAATCATATAGTTTCTGAGCTTTCATGCCAATCAAGCAGTATATCCTGGCTTGTGGAAACATGTGAAAGTACTTTTGTGGATGCAAATCACTTATTGAACTAAATTGATATGAAAAACCAGATTATCAGAGTAGTTAATTGGGTATAAGTATAACCTGGGGATATCGCAGCACTAATTTGTTTTGAGGCGGAGTATAAATGCCTAACAAACGGCATTCGCTTTATAACCCATTCTCCCACTGAGAAAACAGCAGCTCCCATCCATGATGAAACAAAAACACCAACAAAGAATACAAAGAGAAGAGATGTGATAAATCCCAGCCCTGCAGAAAGTAACCAAAGCTCAGACAATCATTGCTCAAAGAAAAAAAATCACTAAAGAGATCTAAATAACATGCAAGAATGAAGAGGAAGAAGAATTCTCTTTGATGAAGCAGTAGGTTGTCGCATGTACCATGTAATAATCATAAATGCTTCTGATGATATTCAGAAATCAGTTACAACTTCATCAGCAATGTTTATCACAATGGAGTTAAAACCCTCAATAGCGATTTTGAGTTCTATTCTTCCTTGAACTTCTCTATAGAATATTATAAAGATTGCAAGCCGATTTTTTTTTTCCTTCTTTTTCTTTTTGGCAATAAACATACATTTTTGGATTATGAAGAAATTTTGGGGTTTGATGATCGTGAAGAATGGTTGAATAGTGATAATTGAAGTAAGAACTTATAAACTTAGCCACACTTCAATCATCAAACATCAAAGGCACAAGTAATACAATTAAACTTACCAAATATGTCAATGCCAAGTCGTTCATATAATGGACTGAAGAAACCGTCAACAAACTGAATAAACCACCAAGTAATGAAAAATGTAACTGCCACAGGAAAAAGGACCACACTGCAATTTTGCATGTCAACATGTTGTTACTTGTTAAGCTTTGAAATATCAAAAGAAATAATGGAAGACTGACATTTGGGGAAATATAAAAGCTTAATACCATCCAGTCATGAACTTCTTTGAGACCCAACTTTGGAGAACAAAACAACAAGCCTGAAGAATAAAACACAAATGCTCAGACTGGAAAATAAAACAGAATGCTTCGATATCAATACAACATATTTATTCTGAAAACTGCTCTCATTGCTTCCACGCTTTCTAAGACTTACATTGAAACTTAAACATAACTGTTCTTTTCAATTTGGGGCAAACATAATTACTTTAAAACCACTCAAGTAGTCAAACTCTGAATCGTTCATAATAATGACTTGAAAATGATTAAATTCCTTGAAAATGGGCACATGAAATTTCCATGAAGCATTTCAACAATAGAAACGCTAATTGGTTTAACCAAGAAATACATAAAGAACAAACCTTATCGTGGAAGCACTCTATCGTACAGGTCATTCAATTTCTTGGTATTTTAGTAAGGAAAAAAAGGGATAATTTAAATGCTAAACCCTAAAAGCAGAAGCATTTATCCTCAAAGCTTAAAATCCTTCTAATGCGCGGCTATTAATTAGTTTTTTCCATAAAAAAAACGATAGAAAGAATCAACAGGTCATCAAGATTTCCACTTTTAAAACAGGTTGAAGCCAAACCCGAGGACAATCAAAACCAACAGAATTTCTGGATATAATTGGGAGCTCAACCATTTTCATTTTCTTTTTCCCCCCTTAATATGAAGAGTCCAACCAGTTGACACTCAATAAACATAGTGAAGAAAGTTTATGATAAATCTTGGGCGATATTTGACCATTTTCAGTTCCTACATCCCAAATTCGGCAGGGATTTCCCATATCTGCAGTCAAAATTCCGTTACTCGCAAATTATATTTAGTGCAAAGGCTCAATTACAACTACATTTGGACTAAGAAAAATATGAAAGAAGTCCAAGAAGAAAGATGAGGGAGTGGGTGTGGTTAATTGATGGAAGTCAAACCTAAAAGAGGGGGGAAAAAAGAAAGAGAAAATGGACCTTGCGAGTGGAGGAATTGGGGGAGCTAGGCCTAGGAGGAGACTTAGCCGGATCTTCGGGATCGACACCACTATTTTCGGCTTGGCTCAGTGGAATCGACGTTGATTCTTTCTCTTCCGCCATTACTAGCTGGGAAAAATGTCGGGAAGTTAGATGGGAGATTTGATTATTGAGTGTTACATGCATTTAATTTAATTAAGATTTAAAAAATAAAAAAAGGCAATATTTACATCATAAGCAATGTCATGCTGGGCGTGGGGTTGGTGTCACCTTAGGGTCACATTTAGTGGTTATATCAAATATGATTAGTCTATTTATTCATTTGGACCTAAATTTGTCACAGTTTTTTATCTCAACTTAATACTCCAATTTTTTTTTTCTAATTTTTGCAATCCTCCTAAGGTGATTATCTATACTCTTAATTGAATCTCTCATTAGTTTAGTTGGTATTACAAGTCAACTAGACACCAATTTGATTAAAGAAATTACTAAATTATCTTTCCTTTTTGAAATTATAATATTATAAACTTATCTTAGTATTTCTCGTACTAAAAAACCAATAAAAATGTTGAAATTTCCCATGTCCCCAACATCTAAAACCTTAACTTTACTCCTATACCCAAAGCTTCATTTTGATTATATTTGTACATTTTAATATTATTACACAAAAGTTTGATCGATAATGTCATTAATTGAGTTTGTGGCACAAGCCAACTCAATATTGAATTTTTTATAATTGGTTTTTTCTTTTATTATTTTTTTCTTTGACCAACATGATAACATTTTGACGTGTTAAAGAAAAATGTTAATGTAACACCCCCGCCTGACTCATCCGTCGGATTCGAGTATGGAGCGTCACAAATGGACTAAGTTCAACTATCCTTAATATTTATCGGCTTAACTATTATAACACGGACTAAGTAAAACTAATAATAATTCTTACAACCAAGCTCTTAAACCATTGAATGTTTAATCTCTCAATTTCTGTCTCTAATATTGTCTGTTTACAATAAGACCCTTGAAGTTTTTAACTTAGGGTTAACTATTTCAAAATCCAGACTCTGAGGACGTCATTTGGTTACACCATATTTAATCCTGAGGCGAAGCCTCCAATGATACCCACCTCCTTTGTGCATGATCTTGAGACAACAACGGTCCCCATTCTTCACGCTATCTGACTTAGTCCCTTATCGTAGTCCTTGATCATTCCAATCATTCCTATGTAGATAAGAAAATTTTCCATAAGTTCAAGAGAACTTAGTGAGTTCCTTCAATGCACCAAATTAAACCTTGTCACACGAAGGTAACAAATGTAAAAAAAAAACTAAACATAAATTAACTACCTGCTCACTCAAGGCAAGTGTTCTTTATCAGGGTGGCTAACTCCACCCGATCCTCTTATGATGAATGAATTAGCATGTGTGAATGTAACAGCCCGATTTTGGGCCTAGCTGGAACAGTGGTTTCAGAACCACTATTCCGAGGCTAGAGAAAATTATTTTGATGTTGTTTTATGTGATATGGAATGTTTATGAAGGTGCATAAAAATTTTGGTATATTAATTTTAGCGATTTCTAGTCCAATTTCGAAAAAGGACTAAATCGCATAAAAGGTAAAAGTTGTGTTTTGATGCCTAAAGGTGTTAAATTGCTTGGTATCTTAAATTGGGGGTATTTAAAGTGAAATTTGACCATTGAAAGTGTCTTGGCCGGCCAAGGGAGACAAATTGGTCAAAAAGCCAAAATTGTGGCTTTTTGGTGACTAAATTAACTAAAAATAGAATAAAATAAAGAAAAGAAAGATCTCATCTTTTCTTCATCTTCTCACCACCAAAAATGGCAGCAAAGAAAGGTTTTAGAAGCTGGAAAATTTCAGCAAAAAAACTCCCATGCTAGCAAGTGATTTTTAATGTCTTTCTTGATGATTTTTACATTTTTGGAACCCCTAAAGCATGAGCTTTCAAATGAGGGGACTATTTTGCAAAATAATTAAGAGTCTAGGGTTTTTCCATGAAAGCATATGTGTTTTTTTTTTGAGTTTTTATGGAAGAATATGAGCCTTGGTAGTGTTATAAACAACTTTCATGAAAGAAATTTGCATGAAAGCACCTAAATGGGCTATTTTGTAAAGTTTGTAAAATAAGTGTAAATGTGTGAAATAATTGAATTTGTGAGTTTCTATAGTTATGAAAATGGTTTATCTAGGCTTAATGAGTAAGAAAATGTGATAAAAATCATTTTTCAAGCCTAGGGGTAATTTGGTAATTTTGGCAAAGTATAGGGGCAAAATTAGAAATTTTGCCAAAATGTGTCATTGGACTAATTTGATTAGTATGTTGTTTTAATAAGCTAAATGTGATGTTATAGATGATGAAAAATGAGATTCGGGCTTAGAACGAGGAAAAACGAGAAATTGATGTTTAGGCCTCTTTTACCAATTTGGTGTAGAGGTAAGTTGTACAAAAATAATGCAATGTGATGTTATTATTATATGTCTAATGTTCAAATATTGCATGAAATGTATATGTACATGTATTTTTCTTTATGAAATGGATTCATGATCTCTCGATGACATTCGATTAAGTTTCGCTATGAGATTCTATGTAAGACCATGTCTGAGACATGGCATTGGCATCGATGTGTGTGAACCCATGTAAGACCATATCTGGGATATGGCATTGGCATCTTACTATGTGTACGAATTTCCCGGAATACCCTTTTGTATTTCAAGTGGTTCAACGGAAAATTCAAAGATTTTAACAAAGCTGTGATAAGGAATGATTATGTTATGAAGTAGTATAGGTATGTATGCAAAACTCATGAGAAATGATTCGGTCTATGATGCACCTTTGGTAAGGTTGCAAATAAGTAAGTCATGTTTATGAGAATGATTTTGTAATGACCTTGAGATTATGGGTCTATGCTTATGATGCATAGCTATGTGTTCTTACCATGATAGATGAAATGATGATGTATTAATTTGGTGAACAATAATTGTTGAAGAGTAAATTAGCGTGGACAGTTTTGGGCTACTGTAGTAGTGTAAATTTGAAAATACACCAAAAATAGTAGAAAGTGAATTAGATGCTGAATAAAATATGGAGTTAAATCTTATTGAGGCTAGTTTCTTATAAAAAAACCGTGTAAGCAAAAGAATTTCCTATAATGAGATATTTTAAGTTGAGTGAGATAGAGTCAGCATGACTTCGAAATCCCCTGTTATGATTTGAGAAAATCATTATAAATTTTATAAAAATATTTATGAGTTATAATTTATATTTTTAGAATCCTAAATGAGTCTATTTTCAAGAGAAATAGACAAGAACATTATTCGAGTCCTGTGCTATGAGATAATTGAACTTTAGTCCAGAAGGGTCGGAACTATAAGACAGGGAATCAGGGGTAACTTTGAGGAATAAACTGTACTATTTTGTAAACCAAAAATTTTGGAAATTTTATGGTAGAAAGGTACATGAGTCTAGTTTCAAAGAAAATTAACGAATCTTAATTTGGAGTTTCATAGCTCCAGATATAAATATTTTATTGACTGTTGTACAAGAAGACAGCTTATCATGAACTTGAGAATATGTTGGGAACATTGATAAAACATGTTAATGGGTTGCTTATAGTTTTCATATGAACTTACTAAGCCTAAAGCTTACCCCCCTTCCTTTCCCATGTTCTCTAGTGTTGCCAGGTTAGCTCAGGTTGGAGTTCGTCGGAGATATTATCACACTGTCAAGCTATCACTATTGGTGTGAGTGATTTCAAGTACTTTGAGTCTATGGCATATATTGGAGTTTAAATATTTGAGTATGTGATATTGCTTTAGCCAAATGTATTGGCTTATTTTGATTATGGGGTTGGTAAACCTATTTATTTATGAAGAGTCTTTAATGGCTTGGTATGAATGGTATGTGGATGTGATCATGAATGCTTAGTGATGAAAATGAGGTTTGATGACATGTTGATAGCTATAACATTAATGTGGTAAAGATGAAGGTAAAATCTATGATATTGGTTGCATGTGAAATTTATATGGTCATGACATGTTAGGAATGTTTAAGTGCCTAATTTTGCCATGTTGTATGCTATTGTATAAGTATGTGTGCATGTGTCGTGAGGGTGACAAAATGGCTTGGAAAATAGCCTTGTATTTGTCCACACGGGTAGACACACGGGCATGTGTCTATGCCGTGTGTGACACACGGTCCGCCCCCATGGGCGTGTTGTCCAACAGTGTGTCCTCTGCACCTAAGTTTTTCAAGTTAGTATGCATGGTAGTATGCACACGGGCAAGAGACATGGCCATGTGTGTCAGCCGTGTGAAGGACACAGTCATAGGACACCGGCGTGTGCCTTAGCCGTGTGGCTTCAATTTGTTCATGACCAAATTGGCAGAATGTCTAGGTTTTTGAACACGAGTTCGAGACACGGGCATGTCCCTAGCACACGGGCGTGTTCTCTATACTCACACGGGCTTGTGGAGCCTTAAAGCATGAAATTTTTCCAAGTTTTTCTTAAGTTCTCGGTTTAGTCCCGAATCGTCTCTAATGCATGTTTTGGGCCTCGTGAGCCCTTTTAAGGGACAAAATGTATGTGAAAAGAAAAGTTTTAAATTGATCAAAATTTTAAGGCGTGGTTTTATGTAGTTGGTTGAGTTTAAGTTCGATAACACCTCGAACCCTGTCCCGGTGTTGGATACGGGCGAGGGGTGTTACATTTAGTGGTATCAGAGTTATGGTTTAGTCAGTTCTCGGACTAATATAGCGTAAGAGAGTCTAGCTATACATGCCATAGTACTACTCGTGATAGTGTGATATCTCCCGGTGCTATCTGTGACATCCCGAAATAGGGCCTAGTTGGAACAGTGGTTTTGGGACCACAAATTCGACATCAAAATATTTATTTTATGATTATTATGAGGTCTAGAATGTGAGTATAGGTATGTGTTAAAGGTTTATGAATAAGTGCCCAATTGGAAATTTGAGACTAAATTGAATAAATTGCAAAACTTGGATTCTAGAAGAAAGAAATTTGTATGAAATTGCTTTATATTATAAATTAGAAGGTCTTGAGGAGAAATTTTCCCAATTTCTAAGTTTTTGGACAAAAATGGCTTTGTATGGATGAAATTTTAAAGAAAGGGCTTAAGGGCATTTTGGTCATTTGGCATTTTAATGAAATAAAATGGGAAAAAGAAGGCAAAATTCAGCCATTTTCTTCTCCATGGCTGCCGAAAATTGAAGGGACACCATAGCTAGGGTTTTCAACATTTTCAAGCTCAATAGTAAGTGCTCCCAAGCCCCTTTTTTAATGTTCTTCGTTTTTTTAAAATCTCGGTAGCTTATTTTCTCTATTTTTACCCATATTTCATGCTAGGATTCATGTTTAAAAATTTACCCATGCATGATTTACTTGTATTTTGATGGTTTATGGAGGAATATGAAGGTTGGGTGAGTGTTAAACATCTTTTTCTAGGTGGTTTTCATGAAAAACCCCTAAAAGGACCTTTTTGCAAAAGGTGTAAAATATGTGGTAGAAATGGGAAATAATGGAAAATGTGGGCTGACATAAGAGGGAAAAACATTCGGCTAGGTTTGGGTAAGGTAGAAATGGCATGTATTTCATTATACGAGCCGAGGGACTAAATCGTAACAATGTTAAAGGCTAGGGGAAAAACGATCATTTGGACCAGGGGTGAAATTTAGACTTGAAAAGTATAATGTGAGGTGTTAATGATCTATTTTTATTGTTATAGACCCCGAGGAACAAATTCCGGAGGTCGATCGAGGAAAACGAAAGGTTTCGGAATAACTAGAACACGATACAGAACGAGTACCAGGTAAGTTCGAATAACTAAAAGTAAACTCATAATATACTTAATTGTATAATTTATGAATGTATGAATATTATATTTGATGGTGGAATGAAAAACCTATGAAATGTATTTTTGGTAATGACATGTGACAAATGTCCCGGTTGAAGTTGGAAAGGAAGTTCGATAGATGAACCATGTTTCATGTGATTTTGAGATCCTGCATGTGTTGCAGAAAGGATTTAGCTTGGACGGGTAATCTATTGATCTCAATGATAGAAAGGATCTAGCTCGGATGGGTGTTCCTTGAGTGATCGAGCCTCCCGAGGAATATATATGTATAAAGGATTTAGCCTGGACGGGTAATCCGATTAGGGTCTGAATTTAGCCTAGACTGGTAATTTAGATCCGAGCTCATTAAGGATGTTTGTCACTATAAGTGATTTAGCTTGGACTGGTAATCCCAACATCACCTTATGAGTTTACGATATGGGGGATTTAGCCTGGACTAGTAATCTCGCCGTAGAATGTATGGTTTATGGGAGTGCATGTCTGAAACGATCATTCCTAAGAATTGACGGTAAAAGGATAGTCCATCGAGATTTCCTAGAAACTCAACGGGATTAATATGGAATATAAAGATGAAGCGGTGAATGATGAGCTCATCTAATGATAAATTACATGATGTATTATGATTGTGACTAACTTGTGGATTGAATGCAAGTGGTAGGGAAACCATTTCATTCTAGTCGGGTTTATTGCTTATTATGGTTGTATGTTAATTATCGGTAAGTTTACTTTCTAGTTATCCGAGCTTACTAAGCATGAAAATGCTTACCCTTCTCTTTTCCCTGTCTTTCAAAGCTTGAGGACTCATAAAGGTTGGAAGACGGTTGGAGAGTCAACACACTATCAGCTAGTCCAGCTTTGGTACATAGATACTTTATTTTGTTCAATGGCATGTATGGGTATTTTTGGGTCATTTTTTCATATGTGACATTTGGCTAGCAATGTAAAGGCTTGAATGTTATATCTATTCATTTTGTGTATGGCCTTGATATATGGCATGTATTGGTCTAGGTTGCTATCCTACTAATCATGAAATTTTTACTTGTTGAAATTGTAACGCCCCGTACCCGAGACCGTTGCCGGAGTCGGACACAAGGTGTTAACGGACTTAATTCATTTATTTATACAGTTCATTTTAAAATTTCCAGACAAGCTGGCTAACTGCGTCACTGTCACTTTAAAAATCATATCTCGAGTTCCAAAACTCAAAAACTGATTCCGTAAATTTTCCCTGAAACTAGACTCATATATCCATCTACAATTTTTTTTCTAGAATTTTTGGTTGGCCAATTAGTACAGTTTATTAGTTAAAGTCTCCCCTGTTTCAGGGTTCGACTACTCTAACCTTCATGCATTACGATTTAGATATCTCCCTGTACAGGGCTTCAATACATATGCCATTTGTTTCTAATGAAACTAGACTCAAAAAGGAATCCGTATATATAAAGCATGACTTCTAATTATCTCTGGTTAATTTATGGTATATTTTCAAAGTTAGAACAGGGGATCTAGTAATTGCTCTGGCCCTGTTTCACGAAAACTTAAACATCTCATAAAATACGGCTCATATGGTCTTTTCGCTTCTTCCATATGAAAATAGACTCATCAAGATTCGATTACATAATTTATTCACTATTTAATTCCATTCCTACTATTTTTAGTGATTTTTCCAACTTACGTCACTGCTGCTGTCAGCATCTATTTTAAGGTAAATTTTACCTATTTCATAATTTTCCATGAATCAACTAGCAAATTGACATACATTATTATCAAGGGTAATCCCGATTAACCATGACGTACGTAGCACCAATAGGACCATGATTGGCCATCCCAATGGCTAGTCATTACCAAACATTTCACACCACTTAATAACCATATCACAAGACCATAATGTTATACTTGAAATATCTGAGCCATTTTCGCATGGCTATCTGAATACACATTACAAAAGGGTACTTAATTAACAACAAGGGTCAGCCCTATACATGCCATTTTCGAAATTGAACTAAAAGAGTACCAAAAGTGGCTTAGATAGTGTGGACGACTTCGACTTTGACAATCCCGAGTCCGATAGCTGACGAACCAAAATCTATAAAACAGAGAATCAAAGAAACGGAATAAGCATTTAATGCTTAGTAAGTTTTGAGTAATGAAATTAGTTTTGACTAAAGTATAACATTCATATGGCTAAATGAATAACTTCATATATGCACATTCTCATAATCATACTTACTTCACGCTTCAATCAATATATTCATTGTGACAGTCCTAAATTGACCCTAGTCGGGAAGTGGTTTCGGGACCACAAAACCTAGTCAAAAATTTTGTAAAATATTAATTTTAGTGTTTTTGTTATGTGAATTACCTATTGTGAAAGTTGGGTGGTCTAATTTAGTTAATTGGATGCTAAATTATTTAGTTGGGATTTGATTGTATAAAGGAAAATTTTAGAAGTCTTTTTCTTAAAGTGGCCAATTGTTAACATGGCTAAAATGTGGGGCTTGCATGTCAATTAGACCCCTTTTATTTTAGTGGACGGCAATGATGAAAGTAGATGGGTGATAGTGTTAGTTTGCTGATGGCTATTACCATGAGTTATTTTTAGTTATTTTACTTTCCTTACGAGGATGGGACGGAAAAAAAAAAATAGCGAGGATTCATTTCTTCTATTTGTCTTCCCTTGTTCTTGCTAGTGCTTTCGAAGGAGGAGAGACCTCAAACCGATTGCATGTGGAGATAAATTTTGGTTTTAACTCGTCTAGGAGCATATTCTTCAAATGATCTGCTAAAGGAGAGGAAGAGGCTGTAGCAAGAAGATGTAGGACCATATTAGAAGCTAGGATTAACTGGAAAAAATTTATGTGAGTTTCTCACATCTTTTCCTTTTCTTTTTCTTAACCGCTCTATTAAAATGTCGAACCGGTAAGGCTAGTATAAGATGAATGATGAACGTGTTGCATGCAGATGGTATGTCTGCTGATAAAGTTTTTTTCTTTTCCTTTCTTGTGTGGTTCATTGGTATGGATGGAAATGAATAAATAGGGATGTATTAATTATGTCGAAACCTATGAATGGGAGTTTTAATGCGCCATTAATGCAATTGGAAGGTAATAGAAGACTAATTTAATGCTGCGAGATGTATGACCGAGTGCCATTTGATGTGCCAAATTAATGATGTTTATTTAGTTGCAATTTATGGTGTCTAAACCTGATTGTTAAAGGGTTAAAGCGACCATTTAGGAAGGCGTTGGATGAGAATAAAAGCAAAGTAAATCTTTGCGAATTTATGTCTAAGTGTCGTTAATGTGATGGTTAAATGGTGTTCAATAGTTGTATAATTATGTTGTTTGGGCTGTTGTTGGACAATTAATTACAACAGGAGAAATGGTTGCAATAATGTTAATTAATGATGTGAATTGATGCCAAATTAAGTCTTTGAAGAATGTAATTGGTAATTAATATGTGCTGCATTAATAAGTTAATTGAATGCAAAATAATGTTGTCTAAATGAATGAAAATGTTTGTTTGTTAATTGATGTTTGCACCATTGTCGAATATGCTTAACATTAAGGCATGATTTAGTTAAATGCAAACTAATGGAAGAATGGAATTTAGCTTTGCCGTACCTGAGTTAAAATGATGGAATTAGTAGGAAATGGGTATGAGCTTGTCAAATTTTTGAAATTAGGACCTTGTGAACTAAATGATATTCGGCAATGGTACTTTTTACTTGAGGAGTTCGGTGTTAATTGTATTAAATAAGGTTGAGGTAGTTGCCGAATGTGTTTATAATTAAGTAAGGTTAATAATAGAGCAATGAGTGGCTAGTAGAATCTAGTTAGTCTTCTTGTTGTATTCGGCCATGAGTTTGTATAATTGGTTTGTAATAGATTAAATTTGTTTATTCAAGCTCAAGAGCTTAGGGAGTCTAATTCGGATAAGAGAAAAAGCTACCTAACCGAATAGTCGATCTGTAATCGTTCGACAACTTCCGAGGTAAGTTTTAAGTGATTAAACGTTGAGTAAATTCAATCATAATAGGACATAATGAGTTGATTTAATAAGATATGATGTGGCCATGATATGTCTTAAACTCAAATGGTAAGTTCATAAGTGTTTGGACTTGGAAATTTAAGAGCAAATTGTAATAATTTGCTTAGGACAAGCAGCGATAACGTGATTTTAGAAAATCACTATAAATTGTTGGTGTGGAATTATATCTTGAATAAAATATGTAATCAAAGCTTAATTAGTCTAGTTTCTTATAAAAGAGACCGTGTAAGCAAAGAAATTTCCTATAAAGAGATATTTAAATTTGTGTGAGATAAAATTTATATGCTTAGACTCCTTAATGAGTCTAGTTTCAAATGAAATCAAATAGAACATATTTTTAATTACGTACAATGAGAAATTTGATTCAGTAGTGAAGAGTGGTCAAATTAGTCAAAGCGGTGAAACAGGGAAACTTTAAGAAAAATATGGTATTGATTGGCCAAACCTAAAATTCTGAAAATTTTATGGATGGAAGATATATGAGTCTATATTAGGGAAAATTAATGAAATTGATTTTGAGTTTTGTAGCTCCAGTTATAAATAATTTAGTGACTATTGCTCGGAAAACAACTTGTAGTGAATATGTGATTTTGTTGTAAACATTGATGAAACTATTTGAGTTGCTTATAAGCTATTCTTTGAAATTGATGTACAAGATAAATAGATATATATATGTGGTAAAGCCGAATGGCTAATGTGAAATATGTATGAGATATGTATATATGGTAAAGCCGAATGGCTAATATGAAATATGTATGAGATATATATATGTGGTATATATGAGATATGTATATGTGGTAAAGCCGAATGGCTAACATGAAATATTTATGAGATATATATATGTGGTAAATCCGAATGGCTAATGTGAAATATGTATGAGATATGTATATTTGGTAAAGCCGGATGGCTAATGTGAAATATGTAGGAGATGTGTGTATATTGTGGCCGAATGACCAAATGTGAAAGGTGTGTATTATTAGATATTTGATGAGGCAAATGAATTACAAATATGACAGTCGATGTGAATGTTGTAACATGTGATTAAATGTACATGAAACTTGGAAATATATTTCCGGTAAGACCCGATGACTACGTGTGGAGATTATGTCCGGTAAGACCCGATGACTACGTGTGGAGATTTTGTCCGGTAAGACCCGATAACTACGATGTGGGGACTATTCGAGCTAAAGGTTTCATTGAAGATTCGAGTAAAGCAAAAGATTATACGACTTCACAAGAACAATTGGTAATAAATCGTTCAATGCGTTAAGTTGGTCAGGTATGTATTTTGAGATTATATTTAAGCTTGATTTGGACTAAATCACAAGGTCGTTATGTGATGCATATGTGAGTAAAGCAATAAGACTGTTCTATGATTATTGTGCATTTGGTCAATGTGGAAAGTTAGGTGAAAATATGTAATGTACCTATGTTTATAAGAGATCACTATCAAGTGAGAATTTATCTACCAATTATATATGATGAGATGTGCATATTCGGTAAAGGGATGGTATGCCCGAAGGAAGAGTGAAATAAAAATACGAACAACTATGTTATAATTTGATTGTTATCTGTTGACACTGCTTAAAACTTACTAAGCATTGTAATGCTTACTCCGTTTACTTTGTTTCCTCTGTTTTATAGATCTCATTTGGAAGCTACAGGCTCGGGGATCGTCAGCAACTAGTCACACTATCACTATCCATTGTTTGGTACTGCTATGTTTTGGATTATCTTATGGCATGTATAGAATAGACTAGTAGTGGGAGGATATTTTGGTTAATGTATATAAGCTATGCGAATATGACATCTTTTGAATGTTTACTTTTATCAGTTTTTTTTTTTAATTTTATCCCTGGTTGTGTCTAGCAATTATCCAATTGAATGATCTTTACTTTAAGAAAATGTTCAAAATTTTACTGACCTGGCACGAGATACAAGTCCGGTAATGCCCCTTACCTATTCCGGTGATGGTTACGAGATAGGGGTGTTACATTCATACACAAGGAATCAAACCTAACTAAAGGCCGAAAGTTCGTTAATCAATTGAACGAATACTATTTAAAACGAATCGACTTTTCCGATGCATATACGAAACATACCTTATCGTTTGGATTTTACGAGCGTATTAATTGAAATTATTACAGCAAGATCGCTCACTTCCAAACCCAAGTATCTTCGGGACTTAGCCGGATATAGCAACTCGCACAAATGCCTTGGTCTTAGCAGGATATAGTCACTAGCATAAATGCCTTGATTTAGCTTGGATATAATCACTAGCACAAATGCCTTCGGACTTAGCCGGGTATAGTAACTTGCACAAATGCCTTGGGACTTAGCCGGATATCATCCGAATAATCAAGCACATGTACCAATAAATCATGACACATCCATATTTCATTATCATAATTAGAATTCAAACACAAGACGCTTATCAACCATTATCATTTTCGGCTCAATAGCCACATACAAAGAGCATGATTTCGATTTGCTTTATAACATGATCTCTATACACATTTGGCTACCCATCATAGGTATAAACTAATCACCTCAATATATAATTCAAGTAGAATCATTATATCACCGTTTAATTGTTATGCTTATATGTCATGACTTAATCAAATCATAAACTAAGTTCCATTATTCGAAAACTTACCTCGGATGTTGTCAAACGATTTCAACGGCTATTCGATCACTTTTTCCTTTCCCTTATCCAACTTTGACCCCACTTGCTCTTGAGCTAAATAAGTATAAATAGAGACGTTTAATATTTCGATCAATAGTGTTTACTTATTATTCGCATTCGGTAATCAAATACCCATCTCATTTTAATATATTATCATTACCACAATAAACCTACCGATTTCATAACTAATATATGTTCATACACAAATGTTACTTTCACCAAATGCTCTTGTAATTAAAGTAACGACTTATCAGTCGACTATCAAAACCAAATGACCTTATATTACTAGATATACATGCACCCACATACATAAGCTCAATAATCATAATATAACATCATGTTATTATATCATGTATGTGGCCGAATATACTTGGTCATACATACCCAAACAAAATCAAATTCCAAATTTTATTCATTTGCTCCCTAACCGAATACACTCACCAAGCTCACAAACACTCTTCAACGATTTCTTTTCTTTAGTCAAACACATAATTTTCCATCTCAAAATTTATTTTCCTACCAATTTAACTTACTCCGAGGTTGAATTCTACTTTAGCATTTAGCTTATATTCTCTTCGTTATTAAGTAATTGTTCATAGCTCAACTAGCATCCATTTTCGATTTAACACAAAATTCATAATCGAATGTTGTTTATCTTAAGCTATCATTATATTATCAAAATTGAATTAATTAAACTCATATTAGCACTATCAAAACCAAAATCTATGTCTAGCATTACTCAAGGTTTATACTAAAAAGAAATCCATTACAAAGCCGAATTTGTTCAAATAACTCAACAATTCCACATTCATCTATTTCATGTACAAATACTAACACTTAAGTATTAACTAGTTCAACTTCAAATAACCACAAAAAAAATAACAATCTAACCCCTTAATTTCTACTATGGCCGAAAGCTTAAGACATTACCCAACTCAAAATTTTGTCATGGGTTAAGCAAAGAACTTAAGAACTAACTCAAAATATACTAAAATTTTCAAGAATTAGCATGAACTACTCACCTTATTTTTGAGTTCAAGATCACCAAATGCTCTTGTTCTTTTCTTTCTTTAGAATCGGCTAGGAAGAAACATGGATGAAGACTTTGTTTCTTTCACCCATTTTCTTCCTTTAATTATCATTTCTTTATTTTATTACATCATCCATACTAATATGGCATCTAGCTAATTAAAGTTAATAGAAAATTCACCTTTGATTATATAATTTGTAGCATGGCCGGCCACTACCTATAGTTTGGCTAATTTGACATGCAAGTACAAGCACTTTCCCACATATATTAATAGGCCACTTTAGCACTTGCCTAGCACATTTCTAAATTGTCTCACATAAGTCCCTACTAATAAATTTCACATATACTGACCAAATTAAAGTATGAAACTTTCACACATGCATTTACTCACATCATAAACACAGAATATAACTTTTAATTATTTATAAGACCCAGTTTCGTGGTCCCGAAACCACTTTCCGACTAGGGTCAATTTAGGGCTGTCACAGAAATGATTACATGGTGTATTATGAATGGATACGATAAATGTGACCAGTGCATTTGAAATTGGAAGGATCAGAGTTGGCAATGAGTTAAAAGACGAGCCAAATCCGATATTGTGATTAATGAGACTATAATCCTTAATACAAAAAGGGTAACCTAGCATGTGCAAAACCAATGATATGAGGTTTACATGCAATTGACAATTATGATAGAACTTGAATGCAATTAGGGCATGTTAAATATCAGTAGAAGCTATAGATGAGAGTGGGCAATTGAAGTTGACCAAAGGCTAGAAAAGTAGCCTAATAAGGTCCACACGGGTAGACACACGGGCGTGTGTCTAGGCTGTGTGTCTAGGCCGTGTGTGACACACGAATCGCCCTTGGGCGTTTGGTATGACCCTGTGTCCCCTGCACCTAAAATTTTAAGTTAGTGTCGAACATGGGCTAGACACACAGGCGTGTGTCTTGGCTGTGTGAATCTAATAGAATGCTCAAGTTTTGGACACGGGGTGACCACATGGGTGTGTTTAGGCTGTGTGAAGGACACGGGCTAAGGACACGGGTGTATGCCTTTGCTGTGTGAAAACCCCTATAGGTTCGAATTAAAAAATAAATTTAACCAATTTCACACGTGTTGGAGACACGAGTGTGTCCCAATGCACATGGGCGTGTGTATGATCTCAACACGGGCGTGTGAGGTATTAACCTATAAGTTTTCCTCAGATCTTTAGTTTGGTCCCGAACCTTTCTCAATGTTTGTTTAGGGCCTTGTAGGCCTAAAATTGGGACACTACAATGTTAGTGGATTTGTTTTGAGTGAAACGAAATTTTATAACTTGTATTTTCCGTTTATGCTCGCATATATGTCCAGTAATGCCTCGTACTTGTCCCCGATCTCGGGTATGGGTAAAGGGTGTTACACTAGTGAAACTATTTGCTAGGACAAGAAAGACTTCCAACCGAGCAAATCTTGTTAATGATAGAAGTAATATTGAGATGATTGAAACGTGCTTGTGATATGTTGAAATTTGGAAAGGCATGAAAATAAATTCATGATTTTTACATGAATTAATACACAATATGTGATAATCATAAGTTAAAGAATGTGGATTCGTGGAATGAAATGAAAGTTAAGTTGTGATAAGCTCTTTCATGCATATTAGTATTCATACGATGTTACGTGCCTAACTCATTTGGTCTAGTGATTATGAAAAGAAAACTTTACTTGAAATGACAGAATGTGCGTATAAGTACTTCTGTTTAATGATGTGTAATCAGTATGTACATGTGATTGCCATTTATGTTTAAATCTCTGAATTAAAGATGTCATAAATGTTATGATAGCATGAAAACTGAAATGAAAGATCAAATTGAGTAAAACGCTGGAATTGACTACAATCGTTCGATTATGAATTGACGGATAAGACCATGGTTGGACCATGGTAGTGCAAGTGATATGTGCGCCAGTCTAAGACATGTCTGGGACATGCATTGGCCAAATAGTGAAAGCCAGTGTAAGACATGTCTGGGACATGCATCGGTATTGGGACGAGTGCTAGTGTAAGACGTGTCTAGGACACGCATCGGCCTTGATGATGATAGTCAGTGTAAGACCATGTCTGGGACATGGCATCGACTTGATATGTGGATAGTGTAAGACCATGTTTGGGACATGGCATCGGCTTGACATGTGTCAGTGTAAAACCTGTCTGGGACACGACATCGACACAGATGGGCGAGAGTTAGTATAAGACCATAGTTGGATTATGGCACCAAGTGGATGATGTACTCAAAACCGTAAGACGTTCTCTAATTTCATAAATGTTGGTAAGTAAAATAAGGCGAAGTATTGAAACTTGATTAGACATTAATGATGATTCGAGTAAAGGAAATGAAAATTTATATTGTGATAAGTTTACTGATGTTTGGCTAGTATTCATATGAGATAAAGTTGCATGTGTTACTAAGATATGTGAAAGTGTATTCATAACAAGTTGGAAATTTGAAATGTTTGAATCGATGTGCATGATACTAAGTTGTTGTTAAATGTGTATATGTGTGAGAGTCGAAAATTTAAAGGCTTTACAATCTTCACCCTCTTACCAAAATAAAGTTATATGAGGAAATTCACGAGAGATATGTTGTATAAGCTTACAAATGGGAAACTAAAGAATGCAATAATGGAGTATCATGGGATTAGTGATAACAAAAATAATTAGAGGAATGATGTCGGATTCGCAAAGATGTTTGAGCATGATAGATCCATTTAAGTAAAATTTTAGCTATCTCTTTCTTTTGAGTATTCTGTATTTTCCTTCATCCTTGGGAATATATATGGTTGCTCATTTCCAGTGAAATTCTTAATGTATGAGGATGCTAGCGACTGTGATATTAGATGAAAGCTCTGTTGACCCGATTAATTATGATCAACATTTCTTTGTCTTTTCGGAATTCTATTTTGATATGTTAGAATGAAATAGACGGTGAAAAATTCATGTGAGACCATTCTGATGTTCTTATTGACTATGGTTTTATATATATACACACAGAAAATGTATTATCTCTGTTATGATGAAATTCGAGAGTGTATAAACGGTAGTTTCTTTCTGGTTTTCTCTGAGGGGACGTTCAAATCTTCTTTATTACTCTCTTCTGGGTTATATTCTCGAATTTCTGGTATGGTGTTATGTCTTGGAATTCATTATCATGATTGTTCCTATTGTTCTTATTTTGAGAATTATCAGTCTGGCTCGTCTTTAAAGGTATTCTTTGACTTGCGATAACAATGTCTATTATGATTAGGCTACTGGTTCAACTATAGAAGTGTGAGGATTCTAATATTTTGATTTCTCTAATCTTCGTGTAAAGGATTATTATCGGCAAAGGTAAATTAAGCCATGTGCATTAAGTTTATTCTCTAGTTCGGGAATAATGTTGTGCAATTACGGGTAAGTAAACATGCAGTCTAAAATAAAGAAATTGTATTCTTGAAAGTATGCTATGGAAACATATTAGTTGGATTTCTCTTATTCAAGAGATGTTATTATAAGTATAGTTGTCCTGATTAATAAAGAGACCACATCTATGAAGTTGGCATCATTTGATTCATGTTAGTAAAGTTTCTAAACAGTTGATGACCAGAGTATAGAAATGTGGCTATAAGTGGTAAATTAAACAAGTACAGCATGATTCGACTTTTAATTTAGAATTGCAGGGAGGATTTGATTTCTGGTTTCTGTTACTATTATTTCAGAGTAAGATTTGAGTACTGAGAAACCCTAGGTTATACAGTGAATTGAGTACAGAGTTCACAATAGTAACTTATCTATTCTTCGAAAGGATGTTGAATTATCTACAGGGTAAAGCTGAATATCAATTGTATTTGAGATTATTATTGTCAGTGATGACAGTGGGAAGAAAATGAGAAAATGACTGTTATGAATTTCGCAGTGGGATATCTCTCGTCTCCGGGAAAAAGGAGAGATGTCAATTGGTTTGTGTTAGACTGATGATAGAAGTCCGCATGATTATTCTAGTATGTATTGATGTATTATTCGGCAGATTTGGCCAAGCTATGTATCTGAGCTTATAGTTCTTAGAATTTTAGTCTCCAGTATTTTGAATTGAGCTTCGAGGTTTATACCACAATTACGGAAAGGTTACAGGAAATCTTGAGTATGAGACTGAGTTGAATTGTAAGTTGTGAAGAAAGGTGAAAGTGACTTGTGAAAGTGAAAGCAACTTCTTCTGGTAAGATTTTCGGGGACGAAAATCCCTAAAGGGGGAGAATTTTAACAGCCCGATTTTGGGCCTAGCCAGAATAGTGGTTTCAGAATCACTATTCTAAGGCCAGAGAAAATTATTTTGATGTTATTTTTTATGATATAGCATGTTTATAAAGGTGCATACAAATTTTGTTATATTAATTTTAGTGATTTCTAGTCCAATTTTGAAAAAGGACTAAATCGCTTAAAAGGTAAAAGTTGTGTTTTGATGCCTAAAGGTGTTAAATTGCTTTGTATCTTAAATTGGGGGTCTTTAAAGTGAAATTTGGCCATTGAAAGTGTGATGTCTGACCAAGGGAGACAAATTGGTCAAAAAGCCAAAATTTGTGGCTCTTAGGTGACTAAATTGACTAAAAATAGAATAAAAGAAAGAAAAGAAAGATCTCATCTTTTCTTCATCTTCTCTCCACCAGAAATGGCAGCAAAGAAGGGGTTTAGAAGCTGGAAAATTTCAGCAAAGAATCTCCCATGCTAGTAAGTTATTTTTAATGTCTTTCTTGATGATTTTTACATTTTTGGAACCCCTAAAGCATGAGCTTTCAAATGAGGGGACTATTTTGCAAAATGATTAAGAGTATAGGGT
This sequence comes from Gossypium arboreum, assembly GCF_025698485.1. Taxonomy (NCBI): domain Eukaryota; kingdom Viridiplantae; phylum Streptophyta; class Magnoliopsida; order Malvales; family Malvaceae; genus Gossypium; species Gossypium arboreum. Next base: position 73,233,527 of record NC_069081.1, read on the forward strand.
TTTTCCATGAAAGCATATGTGTTGTTTGCTGAGTTTTTATGGAAGAATATGTGTGACAACCCTAATTAGACCCTGGTCGGAATGTGGTTTCGAGACCACATTACCGAGCCAAAAATTTATTTTTGTGTTTTAATTACATAAATTTTTGTATGACAGTGAATATATGAGAAATTAAATGCTTAATATTAGCTTTAGGAATGTGAATTAATTGAAAAGGACCTAGTTGACGAAGTTAGAAAAGATGATAGATGAATTATAAGGAGTAATTAATAATAGGGAGAGGAAGCATGGCTTTGCATGTCAAATTACCCATAAAATACATGGTGGCGGCCAAGGAGTGATGATGCTCCACTCATTCTAATTTAATATGTTTTTTAGTTAACAAATGATGGGAATAATAATAGGAAAGTGAACAAAAAGAAGGGTGTTCATACTTGCCATCTCCTAGCGAAAAACCAAGAAAAAGAAAGGAGAAAATTTTTGAAGAAGTTCGGCCATTGCTTGTATCTAGGAGGAGTGTTTGATGTTGTGGCATGAAAATGAGGGAGTTTGAATGCTTAATAAGGAGGGAAGAAGGAGTGTTCATGTTTTCTTTCTTTTGAAATTGTCGTAACTAGAGGAAGAAGAGGAAGCAAGATTCGGCCAAGGTGGTCCTTAGATCAAGGTATGTTCAATGATATTTTTGGAAGTTTACACAACCTTTGGGTGATGAGTCTAAATTCTATCTATCCCATGGTTGGATTTGGGGTTGTCGGAGAGTTAGGCTTTGACTAAGAAGCTTAAAAATTTTAGTTGATACCTTGATGCTATTAACATGTTAGTTATATGTATGTGTTAAATTGCTTGTTATGTTAGCATGAAAGTTGAAGTTGTTAAGTCACTTTGTTGGAGGTGCCGAATTTAGGACTAAGAAGAGAATGAGTATTCGGCTAACATGGTTGAAAGGTGGATGTGCCGATTTTTTTTTTTAGACTTAGACTATGAGAATGGCTATAATGGGCATTAAGATGTGGAACTTAAGAAATGTAGTTATATGTGGATTTACATGATGTTACAAATAGATGTGAAAATATGCTAGATTAGGAAAATTCGATCAAGTGTTCATGAGATGAAATTAGATGTTTAAATGATGTTATAGTTGACATTGTACATACATTCGACCATCTAATTGAGTATGAAGGTGGTGTTAAATCTAATTGTGATGCCCATTCGGAAGTGTATATATATATATATATATATATATATACATAAGTATGCCCATTCGTGAGGTTACCTTTGATTATGTGTATAATCGACTAAATGGATAATTAGTGAGGATGGTTGCCGAATATACTAACATACATATGCATGTGTAATTGGATTATAAATATTTAGCAAGGTGGTTAAACTATTTGATTTATTGATTAAGCTCAAGGAGTTAAAGGAGGAGAATCAAGCAAAGGCAAAAAAAAGATCATCGAGTAGCCGAGTTGGAATCGTCTTACCCAACACAAGGTAAGTCATTAAGCATATATTTTGTATTAATTTAAATGATCATAACATCTATGTAATGATGCTGAATGGAATGATAAATATATATATATACATGTATGCATGGGGTGATGAAAGTATTGAATGAAAAAGAAAAGAGGTGAGATGTATTGAGTTGTTGGTTTCGGCACTAAGAGTGCGGGTGTAAACATTCATGATCATGAGATTGGCACTAAGTGTGCGGGTTCAAATTGTATAGCACTAAGTGTGCGAGTTTGATTATATAGCACTAAGTGTGTGAGTTCGACTATTAAGCACTAAGTGTGCGGGCTTATTATACATTCTCTAATAAATATACATGCTCTAAGTGTGCGGCCTTATCGAGTCAATCATGGACAGTGATGCAGTAAACACCTTGAGCTCATGAGGAATAGACATTTTATTTATATTTGGGATTGAGCTTGGTAAGTCTTGAACCTATGTGGTGATTATACTTGAAGATAAATGCATCCAATGTCATATGGTGTAATGTATGAAATATCAAAGTAGGGCTTGGTATGAGATCGAACCGAAATGCCTAAGGAATTATAGCACAGTTTGGGTATGGATGGAGGATTTTAATCCGCATTATTTATTTTCTCTTATGATATATTATTACTGAACGGCAATGTAATGCTTATGACTTACTGAGTTATATACTCACTCGGTGTTTGCTTGTCACCTACTTTAGGTTTCTTGGACTCGTCTTTTTGCGTGCTCGGGACTGTCATCGAAGTCATCACACCGGCTAGCAACTTTTTGTATTTTCTTTTTAGTCGGTCTAGGAGAACATTTTGGCATGTATAGGCTAATATGTTTTGTTGAAATTTGGTATGTAAACTTTTAGCCATGCGAAAATGGCATAAATGTTCGGTTGGATTTGGTTCTATAATGTTAGGTCGCAAGTCTTGGTAATTGATTTTTATGCCATATGTCATGGTTGATTATTTTGGTGTTAAAATTCATGATATGGCAATAGTGTAGTAGGGAGATGTTTGACAATGATTAGTCTTTGGCATGGCTAGTCATGATCATAATTTGTGATATGTATGATGAATTACTAGTTAGATCAAGGAGAAATCACGAAATAGGCATAGTTGCTTTAGTAACAGATGCTGGCAGCAGCAGTGACGTGAGATTGAAAAATCACTAAAAATAGTAGGAATGGAATTAAATAATGAATAAATTATGTAATCGAAGGTCGATGAGTCTATTTTCATATAGAAGAAACGAAACGACCATATGAGCTTTATGTTAGGAGATAATTAAACTCTTGTGAAACAGGGCCAGAGCAATTTCTGGATCCCCTGTCCCGACCTTAGAAATTCACCCTAAATTAATCAGAGACAATTAGAAGTCATGCTTTATATGTATATATTCCCTTTTGAGTCTAGTTTCATTAGAAACCAACGGCATAAGTATTGGAGCTCTGTAAAGGGAGATATCTAAGTCGTAATGCACAAGGGTCAGAGTAGTCGAACCCAGGAACAGGGACGACTTTAACCAATAAACTGTACCAATTGGCCTGGCCAAAAATTCTACAAAAATTCTACCATATAGATATATGAGTCTAGTTCCGGGGAAAATTTACGGAACTGAATTTCGAGTTTCAGAACTCAAGATATGATTTTTTAATGCGACTCGTACGCAGATTGGCAGCTTGTCTGGGAAATTTCTAATAAGTGGTTTGAAGTCTGTTAACACCTCGTGTTCGACTCCGGCGACGGTATCGGGTTCGGGGTGTTACAATATGAGCCTTGGTAGTGTATAAACAACTTTCATGAAAGAAATTTGCATGAAAGCACCTAAATGGGCTATTTTGTAAAGTTTGTAAATAAGTGTAAATGTGTGAAATAATTGAATTTGTGAGTTACTATAGTTATGAAAATGGTTTGTCTAGGCTTAATGAGTAAGAAAATATGATAAAAATCATTTTTCGAGCCTAGAGGCAATTTGGTAATTTTGGCAAAGTATAGGGGCAAAATTAGAAATTTTGCCAAAATGTGTCATTGGACTAATTTGATTAGTATGTTGTTTTAATAAGTTAAATGTGATGTTATAGATGATGAAAAATGAGATTCGGGCTTAGAACGAGGAAAAACGAGAAATTGATGTTTAGGCCTCTTTTACTAATTTGGTATCGAGGTAAGTTGTATGAAAATAATGCAACGTGTTGTTATTATTATATGTATAATGTTCAAATATTGCATGAAATGTATATGTACAAGTATTTTTCTTTGTGAAATGGATTCATGATGTCTCGATGACATTCGATAAAGTTTCGCTATGAGATTCCATGTAAGACCGTGTCTAGGACATGGCATTGGCATCGATGTGTGTGAACCCATGTAATACCATATTTGGGATATGGCATTGTCATCTTGCTATGTGTACAAATTCCCCCGAATACCCTTTTGTATTCCAAGTGGTTCAACTGGAAATTTAAAGATTTTAACAAAGCTGTGATAAGGAATGATTATATTATGAAGTAGTACAGGTATGTACGCAAAACTCATGAAAAATGATTCGGTCTATGATGCACCTTTGGTAAGGTTGCAAATAAGTAAGTTATGTTTATGAGAATGATTTTGTAATGACCTTGAGATTATGGGTCCATGCTTATGATGCATAGCTATGTGTTCTTACCATGATAGATGAAATGATGATGTATTAATTTGGTGAACAATAAATGTGGAACAGTAAATTAGCCTGGACAGGTTTGGGCTACTGCAGTGGTGTAAATTTGAAAATAAACCAAAAATAGTAGATAGTGAATTAGAGGCTGAATAAAATATGGAGTTAAAGCTTATTGAGTCTAGTTTCTTACAAAAGAAATCATGTAAGGAAAAGAATTTCCTATAATGAGATATTTGAAGTTGTGTGAGATAGAGTCAGAATGACTTCGAAATCCCTTGTTCTGATTTGAGAAAATCATTATAAATTGTAAAAAAATAATTATTAGTTATAATTTATATCTTTAGAATACTTAATGAGTATATTTGTAAAAGAAATAGACGAGAACATTATTCGAGTCCTGTGCTATAAGATAATTGAACTTTAGTGCAGAAGGGTCGGAACTGTCAGACAGTGAATCAGGTGTAACTTTGAGGAATAAACTGTACTATTTGGCTGAACCAAAAATTTTGGAAATTTTATGGTAGAAAGATACATGAGTCTAGTTTCAAGGAAAATTAACGAAACTTAATTTTGAGTTTCGTAGCTCCAGATATAAATATTTTATTGACTGTTGTACAAGAAGACAACTTATCATAAACTTGAGAATATGTTGGGAACATTGATAAAACATGTTAATGAGTTGCTTATTGTTTTCATATGAACTTACTTAGTGTAAAGCTTACCCCCCTTCTTTTCCCATGTTCTCTAGTGTTTCCAGGTTTTGTCGAAGATATTATCACACTGTCAAGCTATCGCTATTGGTGTAAGTTATTTCAATTACTTTGAGTCTGTGACTTGTATAGGAGTTTAAATATTTGAGTATGTGATATTGCTTTAGCCAAATGTATTAGCTTATTTTGATTATGGGGTTGGTAAACCTATTTATTTATGAAGAGTCTTTAATGGCTTGGTATGAATGGTATGTGGATGTGATCATGAATGCTTAGTGATGAAAATGAGGTTTGATGACATGTTAGGAATGTTTAAGTGCCTAATTTTGCCATGTTGTATGCTATTGTATAAGTATGCGCGCATGTGTTGTGAGGGTGACAAAATGGCTTGGAAAACAACCTTGTATTTGTCCGTTTAGGTAGACACACAAGCATGTGTCTAGGCCGTGTGTGACACACAGTCCGCCCCCATGGGCGTGTTGTCCAGCCGTGTGTCCCCTGCACCTAAGTGTTTCAAGTTAGTATGCATGGTAGTATGCACACGGGCAAGAGACATGGCCATGTGTCTCAACCGTGTGAAGGACACGGTCATAGGACACGGTCGTGTGCCTTGGCCGTGCGGCTTCAATTTGTTCATGACCAAATTGGCAGAATGTCTAGGTTTTTGGACATGGGTTTGGGACAGGGGCGTGTCCCTAGCACACGGGCGTGTGGAGCCTTAAAGCATAAAATTTGTCCAAGTTTTTCTTAAGTTCTCGATTTAGTCCCGAGCCGTCTCTAATGCATGTTTTGGGCCTTGTGAGCCCGTTTAAGGGACAAAATGTATGTGAAAAGAAAAGTTTTAAATTGAACAAAATTTTACGGCGCGGTTTTATGTAGTTGGTTGAGTTTAAGTCCGGTAACACCTAGAACCCTATCCCAGCGTTGGATACGGGCGAGGGGTGTTACAGTGAAAGTCTTGTATGAAAATTTGAATGTTTGTGTGCTTAATTTAATAAAAAGGACCTAATCGTGTAAAAGATTAAAGTTGTGTGCTAGATGTTAAAAGTGGCTATTTGATTTGGCTTCCTAAAGCAAGGGTCCTTTTGTTTTTATTTGTCCATTGGAAATGTTAATGGACTAAAACAACCATCCATTAAATGGTTTTATAATTGTTTAAAAAAGGGCAAAATAGGGAATTGGTTATTAAAGTCATAATAATTAAAAGAAAAGCTATCAAATTCATTTTATTTCTTGGTTCATCAACCGAATATTAGAAAAAGAAGAAGAAAATTTGATTCTAGGGTTTCTGCACTTTGATTGGTGATTAAGGAATGGATTTTGTTTGGTTTTTGATAATTTCTACGTTTTTGTAGTCGTTGCTTCGTATACTATCAAACCCATGTCTCAATTTCTAAATTTGATGATGATTTTGAAATGTGCCATAGATGAAATTATGAGTTTTGTGAAGTTAGTTGTTGATAAATGAAAGTTTGATGTTGGGTTTACATGTTTTGTTTTTGGATTTTTGATGATTTTGAGTAAAATGGACTAAATTGTGAAATAAATGAAATGTGTGGACTTGTATGAGAGCTATGAAAATTTGGCTAAGCTTGTGTACAAGTAAACTTTGTGTATTTTGTGATTTTTTGAATTAGGGACTAAAGTGTCGAAATATGAAAATGTGAGGGCTAGTTTGCAATATGCCTTAATTGTGTGTATATTGATTGGTTTGAATGATTTAGTGAATAAAAGGGTTAATTTTTAATACTTATATATCAAGAAAAGAGGAATTCGAATTTAGACCGAGGGAAGTCGAAGGTTATTGAGTAAACAATCTGAGTCGACAACTCCGAGTACGAGGTAAGTTCGTACGTGAAACATGATGTTATAAGTATGTTTTGATGCTTCGTTTATACATAGATTGTATATACATTTAGTTTGGATGAATACGATGAGAAATCAATGGTATTTGGCACTAAGTGTGTGATTTAAACTACCTTCAGCTATATAAGGCACTAAGTGTGTGATACCGAGATAGCTTCGGTTAATTGAGAAAGCACTAAGTGCACGAAATTATTATAGCTTCGGATAATCTTTAAATCACTAAGTGTGCGGATGTTTAAAGCATTGGTAATCTTCGGAAAGTCCTAAAATATCCTAACAAGAGGTGAGAATGAAAATGAATGAATACGGGAATGTTCAAGTAAGTATAATACCTATGTGGTAGATGGTATTATGCATATAAATTTTATTGAATTGATGTAAACATATGGATGGTGTTCGCATGAAATTGTTAGATGAGTTGAGAATTTATAAGTACTTATGTGTTGTTGTTTCATATTTTATATACTGTTGATGATTTTTTTGGTACGAACTTACCAAGCTTTTGAAACCTTATTTTGTGTCTGTGTTTGCATTGTTTCATAGATATCGAAGCTACTGTGAGCTTGAGGATCGTCAAGGATCATCACCACACTATCGAACCTCATTTTGGTACTTTGAAAATGTATATATTAAAGTATGGCATGTATAGGCTAGAAGTTGTGGGATTATGTTTTGTGATGTAAATATTTGGCCATGTGATATGGCTTGGTATGGTTGTGGATATGTCATGGTTTTGGTATAAGATATGTGATGAAATATGATATATTTGATATGTTTTAGTTGGATAAAAGAAATGGTAAATATTGGTAAGTTTTGGCAAGTTTTAGCCTGAAATTGAATGATGTATAGAAAGAAGTGTTTTGACAAGCTTTTGACTTATGTTTTGATATAGATTGGTAAGGCTTATGAGTATGTATTTGATTGGAATTGATATGTCATGAGTGGCTTATGTTTTGGTTTGTAAATTAGCTAAATTCATTGTGCATATATGCTTATTTCTTTGCTTGTAGGTTGACCCAAATTGGGGTGGAAAATTGGCTATTCAAATGGCCTATTTTTGTCCACACGGGCAGAGACACGGGCGTGTGTCTTAGCCGTGTGTGACACACGGTCATGTTACACGGCCGTGTGTCCCCTGGGGTACCCTACGAATTAAAGGCAGTATACCCTCTAGTTTTGACACGGCCTAGACACATGGGCGTGCCTATTGGTCATGTGTGGCACACGGGTTGGCACACGGGTGTGTGGTCAGCCGTGTGGCCAAGTCAGTAGCCTCCCTAATTTTCACACGGCATAGTACATGGGCGTGTCTTGTGGCCGTGTGGACAAGTCAGTATGTATGCTCTGTTTCACCACGACTTAGGCACACAGGCGTGTCTAGTGCCGTGTGAGGCACACGGCCTGTTCACACGGCCGTGTGACCTTTTAAAAGTTGAAAATTTTTGTAAGTTATGAAAAGTTCACATGTTATCAATTTAGTCTTAGATGCATGGATTAGACCTTGTATGCTTGGTTTAAGTTTGTAATGAACATGAATGAATGGTATTTTATTGAATTGAGATGGTATTTGATATTTGATTGTTTTGATCTAAGTTATGAGTCCGGTAATGCCTTTTAACCTATTCCAGTGACGGATAAAGGTTAGGGGTGTTACAGACTCTCCACTCAACTTTATCCTAGATACTTCGCCATACTAGAGAGACTTATCCTTACTCCTCATCATTTATTCCTTTCATTCATCCTGCATACAGGGTGTTCGTTTACCTCTAACTTACTTGGTTGTAACATGTTTTCCCATCATTTATCTCTATATTTGTGACACCCCTAATGTAACACCCTGTACCCGATACCGTTGTCGGAGTCAAACGCGAGGTGCTAACAGACTTGATTACTTTGTTTTCACAGTCCATTTAAAAAAAAAATTTTTCCAGACAGGCTGGCTAACTGCGTCACTGTCGCCTTAAAAATCATATCTCGAGTTCCAAAACTAGAGAACTGATTCCGTAAATTTTCCCTGAAATTAGACTCATATATCCATCTGTGGATTTATTTCTAGAATTTTTGGTCGGGCCAATTGGTACAGTTTATTAGTTAAAGTCTCCCCTGATTCTGGGTTCGACTACTCTGACCTTCATGTATTACGACTTGGATATCTCCCTGTACAGAGCTTCAATACTCATGACGTTTGTTTCTAATGAAATTAGACTCAAAGGGGAATCTATACATATAAGGAATGACTTCTAATTGTCTCTGGATAATTTATGGTAAATTTTCAAAGTCGAAATAGGGGATCCAGAAAGCGTTCTGGTCCTGTTTCACGAGAACTTTAATGTCTCTTAATATACTGTTCATATGATCGTTTCGTTACTTTCATATGAAAATATATTCATCAAGGTTCGATTACATAATTTATTAACTATTTAATACCATTCCTAAAAATTTTAGTGATTTTTCAAATCCACACCACTGCTGCTGTCAGCATCTGTTTTCAAGGTAAACTTTACCTATTTCGTGGTTTCCATGGACCAACTAGAGTTTTGTCATACATAGGTCCACATATGATCATATTTAGCCATTCCAATGGCTGATCATTTGCCCAACACTTCCATTCCAGTCCATAGTCACATCATGAAACCATATATATATACATAAACACAAATGGTCTAATGCCATACTCCACTTCTACAAGCCATTTTCGCATGGCTGTACACACATACATCACAAAAAGTACTTGAAAAACAACAAAGGGTAGTCCTATACATGCCATATCCAGAGTTCAACTAAAAGAGTACCAAAAGGGCTTTGATAGTGTGGATGACTTGACTTGATGATCCCGAATCCGATAGCTAACGAGCAAAATCTATAAAAGAGAGCCAAAGCAGCGGGTAATCATTTTAATGCTTAGTAAGTCTCAAGTAATGAAATCAGCTTTGACTAAAGTATTACATTCACATAGCTAAATGAATCACTTTATTAATACACATTCTCATAATCATACTTACTTCACACTTCATCAACATATACACACACAAGGTATCAACCTATCTAAGAGCCGAAAGTTCGTTAGTCGATTGAGCGAATACTATTTAAAACGAATCAACTTTTCCGATGCACATGCAAACATACCTTATCGTTTGGGTTTTTCGAGCATATTAATTAAAATTATTATAGCACAAATCGCTCACCTTCAAACCCAAGTTTCTTGAGATTTAGCGGATATAACCACACGCCTAATTGCCTTGGTCTTAACCGGACATAGCAACTTCGCACAAATGCCTTGGTCTTAGCAGGATATAACAACTTCGCACAAATGCCTTGGTCTTAACCGGATATAACAACTCGCACAAATGCCTTGAGGCTTAGCCGGATATCATTCAAATGCTCATGCACACATATATCAATATTCATGACATCCATATTTCATTTACATTACTAAGGCTCAAACACAAATCATTTATCAAACCTTTCCAATTTCAGCTCAATAGCCACACACAAAGAGCATGATTTCAATTGGCTTTATAACATAGGCTCTATGCACATTCGGCTATCCGACATAATATGACAAATCATTTCAATATAAATCAAGTAGGGTCATTACTTGAAGACTTACCTCGGATGTTGTCGAATGATTTTAACGGCTATTCGATCACTTTTCCTTCCCTTATCCAACTTTGGTCCTCTAAGCTCTTGAGCTTAATTCAAACAAATAGAGCTTATTTAATAATTTATCAATTTAACAATCCGATTAAATACATTCATATTATACAATTAGGCGAATAGCTTTATTGACTAGTTATTCAAGCATTATACATATGCTCTACTCATGCACCACCGAATAATAGGACTAGCTTAATACCTTGCATTTTCGAATTCATAGACATCATTTCGTTCCTCACAACACACATTTTGTCCCTAACCATCATAAGAGCCCAAGGCATCACTTACAATGCGAATTCCAATTAAGTCTACCATCATAGCATTATCATATTTATGCACTTGGTAAGTTGCGTCTGAACACATTCGGCACTAGGTGTCCAAACCAATGTTCCTCGAACATTAAACTCAATTATAACCCATTCAAAATTCCTTAGCAACAAGCATTTAACAACAATGTACTTAACCAATTCCTTAAGCACACATTCGGCAACATATATATATATATGTCAATGACTAAAACACTTAGGCGATTCTTTCCATTTTGTATCTATGCACCTATTTGATCATTAGTTTAGTTCAAACACCCTTATACCAAGATTCATCCAATTTAACATGAAACACAAACCTAAATCCTCAATAGCTACCATGGCGAAAGTTCTAGTCATCCCAAAATTCAAAATTCTTAGCATGGGCTACCTAGAGGATTTGATGACTAGTTCAAATCTCAAACCATTTAACATACTTATCAAAATATATAACATTACCACCATTTTCTTTAACCTCTACCATGGCCGAATGTTCATATCACCATCCATTTCAAAGATTTTGGCATGGTTAAGTAAGGGACTTAGAATCTAGCTTAAAACCATGCTAAGATTTTAAAGGACTAGCTTGAGTTTCTTACCTTAATGAAGGCCTACCATGGCGAATGGCTCCTCCTCTTCCTCTCTTAGAATCGGCCAAGAAGAAAACATGAGAAAGACTCCTTTGTTTCTTTTCTCTTTTCCTTATTTTATTTACTTATGTTATAAAATATAAGCTACTAACTAATAATTAATACATATTATGTGCATATAAGCCCATCATGGCGGCCACTACTTATGATATATGGGAAATTTGACATGCAAACCCCTCATTGTTGCATGCATGATCCACTAGTCATCACACATTTCCCCATCATACTTCCAAAGTTTACTACTAGGTCCTTACTAGTGAAATTCACATTTATAACTCTAAATCAAAACATCAAAAATGTCACACATGAGTTAACACATATTATAGGCATCAAAATAAATTTTAAATTATTTTTATGCCTCGATTTTGTGGTCCCAAAACCACATTCCGACTAGGGTCATTTTAAGGCTGTCACACCTAATTTGACCCTAGTCGAAAAGTGGTTTCGGGACCACAAAATCGAGTCATAAAAATAATTAGCCGTCATATTTTATGACTATTATATGTGAATACGAATGTGTGAAAATTTTAAGCTTTGATTTAGTAAATTGCATGTGAATTTAGTCAATAGGACTTATGTGTGACACTTTTGAAATGTGATAGGTCAAAACATAAGGATCTATTAGTGCATGAAATAAAAGGGTGGACTTGCATGTCAATTTCCCCTTAATTAGTAGTGGTAGGCCATGAGCATGAGAGTGGACAAAATGTTATGGGGTGAAACATGTTGGAAACATGTTGTGTTAGTGTGTTATGGGAGAAAGAATAAAATAAAGGGTTAGTAATAAAGAAATGAAAAGGGAGGGGTGATGAGAACAAAGTTGTCTCATCCATGTTCCCCCCATTGCCGTGACTTGAGAAGGAAAGAAAAGAAGAAATCGGTTCTTCTTGGCCGAAATGAAAAGAGGAAGAAAGGAATGAAGCTAGAAAGGAGAGGGCATTTGCATGTAGTGGAAAACCATGAAATTTGTTTGCTTAGAAGTTAAAATTTTCAAGTAGAAGGGTAACTCTTCTAAACTCTCCCTTGCCCATAGCTTTTCGTTGACAAATTCTGGTTGCATTGTTGATTTGAGCTTGACGAATATGTGGGAGAAGAGAAGATTTTCTTTTCTAGTTGCAAATGTTGCATGTCTAGTAGATGAAGAGTTTCTCACTTGTGTTAAAAGAATTTAGTGAATGCTTGTGTTGTTATGATCCATTTTGTAACTTTGGGGTTGATTGTATTTAGCTAACAAGGTAGGAGAAGGTTGTAGTAGAAAAGGAAAGAGCAAATTGAATAGGTAGAATCGGTGTTGGGAACCTTAGTGAGCTTTCCTTGAACTTTTATTCTCTTGTGTTTGACAATTGTTGAAAATGTTAAATCATTGTCCGAATTTTACCTTGTTGGTATTGTTCATTCTGCCCGCTTATGCTATCGATTGTGGTATTGATCTTTGTTTGAATATTGTGTTGTTAATGACGTTCGGATAGTGGTGTATTTATGTTGTTTTAAGGACTGTTGTTTAGTGTTTTAATGCAGCAAAAAATTGTTGTTTAGGCGACAATTAATGTTATCTAAGTGATTGTAAATTTATGTTAATAATGGTTGAAGTTGTTAATGAACAAAATATATATAAATGAGCTATTTAGATGTTAAAGAATGTTGTCTAAATGGATGAAGACTATGATGTCTAAAAGCTGCTATTAATTGTTTTACAAGCTGAAATTTAAGGGATTGAATGCCGAAATTAATTGTACATGAAGGTTAAAGTTTTTGTATCCGATGCTTCAATCCAAGCTGAGTGATGGTGTTCGAAAGTGGTCTGCGGCTTTAGCTTAAGAGCAAAGAGGATCAAAGTCGGATAGGGGAAAAAGAGAATGTAAACGAATAGCCGTGGATACCTAATCGTCGACCACTTCCGAGGTAAGTTTTAAGTGATCAAACGTTAAGTAAATTCAATCAAAATAGGACATAATGAGTTGAGTTAATAAGATATGATGTGGCCATGATATGTCTTAAACTCAAAAGGTAAGTTCATAAGTGTTTGGACTTGGAAATTTAAGAGCAAATTGTAATAATTTGCTTTGGACAGCAGTAGTAACGTGATTTTAGAAAATCACTATAAATTGTTGGCGTGGAATTATAGGCTGAATAAAATATGTAATCAAATTTTAGTTAGTCTAGGTTCTTATAAAAGAGACCGTGGAAGCAAAGAAATTTCCTATAAAGAGATATTTAAAGTTGTGTGGGGCGTGTCGAATGACTCTGAAATCCCTGATTCTGTTTTTAGAAAATCATTATAATTTGTACGAAAATGGTTATAAGATAAAATTTATATGCTTAGACTCCTTAATGAGTATAGTTTCAGATGAAATCAAATATAACACATTTTGAATTCCGTACAATGAGAAATTTGATTCGTAGTGAAGAGTGGTCAGATTAGTCAAACAGTGAAACAGGGGAAACTTTAAGAAAAATCTGGTATTGATTGGCCAAACCAAAAATTCTTAAAATTTGTTGGATAAGATATGTATGAGTCTATTTTCAGGTAAAATTAACGGCACTTCATTTGGAGTTTCGTAGCTCCATTTACGAATAATTTAATGACTGTTGCTCAGGAAAAACAGCTTGTGCTGAATTTGGGATTTTGTTGTAAACCTTAATAAAACCATTTGAGTTGCTTATAAGCCATCGATTAAACATTGGTAATCAAAGTACCAAATCCGTATTAAAGTGAAGCTATAAGCCACAAATGACTAGTATACCTAGTCAATTTTGTTATGATGAAATTGATGTACAAGATATGTATATGTGATAAGGCCGAATGGCCAATGTGATGAATGTGAAAGTGTATATATGTGATAAGGCCGAATGGCCAATGTGATGAATGTGAAAGTATATATATGTGATAGGGCCGAGTGGCCAATGTGATGAATGTGAAAGTATATATATGTGATAGGGCCGAGTGGCCAATGTGATGAATGTGAAAGTGTATATATGTGATAGGGCCGAATGGCCAACGTGATGAATGTGAAAGTGTATATATGAGATAAGACCTAATGGCCAATGTGATGAATGTGAAAGTGTATATATGTGATAAGGCCGAATGGCCAATGTGATGGATGTGAAAGTGTATAAATGTGATAAGTCCCGAAGGGCATTTGTGTCGATACTATATCAGGGTTAAAACCCCAGAGCTTTATGCGAGAATATTATCTGATTAATGTCCGTGAGGCTTCGTTGCTCGTACTATATCCGAGCTTTAAAGACCCGACGACTAAATGCTAGGATTCAAGTAAGACTTTGATATTGAGTATCGCATTAAGTTACCATCAAATAAGTATTATGTATTTAAGATGTTCAGTACGTATTACTTACTCATCGATGGAGTGATTTGAGGTGAATTATCGATTATCAAAGAGGTAGGTAAATGTGATTAATATTATAACTCCAAATATGAGAATGATCTAATTGGTAATGGTATGTTTGTATAATAAAGTATGCGATGAAATATTCTTATGTATTAGTGCATATTTTGCCCAAAAGCCTTATGATTTGAGTATGGGTTGGGTTGAGCTAGATGTGCCAGTACAAGGTAAGGATTATGATTTGTAAGCTTACGTATATGTGATAAGGAATATGTTTGGTTCTTTATGTGCCTATGGTAATTTAGTACTTGTCATGTTGAAATACTTAAAAGTATGGATGTGATTATGAACAAGTGGAAAGGATTATTGAAAGTTGAAAATCGATGAAGAATGTGCTTTGGAAATATTTGACCATCTAGGTCATTATTATTCGAAAGTATATATGTGGCAGCCAAGTGTTGCGTTTAATGATATTATAGATCGAGATGAAGCTCTAGATTAACTTCATCGAGCAGTTGAAATGAATGACCAATGATAGTGATTGAGAACACTTTGTTTTGCTTAAAACTTACTAAGCATTAAATGCTTACTCCGTTCTTTGAATCTCTTTTATAGATTTTGGTTAAATCATTTATCGGACTCGGGATTATTGAAGTCGAAGTCGCCACACTATCAAAGCCCTTTTGGTACACTTTTGGTTGAACTCGAAAATGGCATGTATAGGACTACCCTTTTTGTTGTTGGTCATGTACCCTTGGTTTTGTGTAAATTTGGATAGCCATGCAAAAATGGCTTAAATATACTTTGATCATAGCATTAAAATCGTTTTGTATGTTGTTTGTCGAGAGGTATGGAAATGTTGGTAGCGGTTAGCCATGGGAATGGTCATTCATGATCACTTTTGGTATATGTATGACAAACTCTAGTTGATCCATGGAGGATCATGAAATAGGTAAAGTTTACCTTAAAAATAGATGCTAATAGTAGCAGTAACGTGAATGTGAAAAATCACTAAAAATAGTAGGAATGGAATTAAATAGTGAATAAATTATGTAATCTAACCTTGATGAATCTATTTTCATAGGAAAGTAACGAAATGATAATATGAACAGTATGTTAAGAGATATTTAAGTTTTCGTGAGACAGGGCCAGAACGGTTTCTGGATTCCCTGTTCTGACTTTGGAAATTAATTATGAATTAACCAGAGATAATTAGAAGTCATGCCATATATGTACAGATTCCTTTTCGAGTCTAGTTTCTATAGAAACAAACGACATCAGTATTGAAGCCCAGTACAGGGAGATATCCAAGTCGTAATGCGCAAAGGTCAGTGTAGTCGAACCCTGAAACAGGGGAGACTTTAACTAATAAAATGTACTAATTGGCTCAACCAAAAATTCTAGAAAAAAATATATAGATGGAAATGTGAGTCTAGTTTCAGGAAAAATTACAGAACTGATTTTTGAGCTTTGGAACTCAAGATATGATTTTTAAGGTGACAGTGATGCAGTTAGCCAACTGCCTGGAAATTTTTAAAAGTGGACTGTGTAAGTAAATTAATTAAGTCGGTTAGCACCTTGTGTTCGACTCCGACAATGGTCTCGGGTACGGGGTGTTACAATATTAGATTTCTTGTCTTTTCGTCCAAAGGTCTTTAGGACATACCTTTCTTGGCAAACTTCATTGGACCAGTCCTCGACGAACTCCCCATTTTTCCCACTGTAATATTGGAGGAGTCATTAACATCCCATAAATTGGGTTTACTCTCATTAAACTTCACCATCCTGGCGAATTTACCTTGATTTCACCTTAGTCTAGGTCATATGTAGTTGGATTACTTTCTTGTAATCTACGTTATGCAGAAGAGTAACCTGGGACCTCACCCACCCATATGAAGAACAACTGACCCACAACCTGGAAGGCCATCGCTCATGAGACTACACGAGTCTGCTTCCCCTCTTATATAAATTCTCCCTACGGGGCTAACTCATGGCGTGTTTTTATAGTAGATATCCTCAAGGAGGAATAGTTTTAACAGACATTCTATCCTCTAAACAGAATCCTTATCCTAGGAGTGGAATTTCCATCCCTTCTATGAGATTTCTTCTCGCATTCAACTCATTTGAGCTTACCTTAATGGATCTTCATGGCGAATCCTTGCTTGCGATCTTAGGGTAATTTTCCTTTCTTACATTTCCATAATTAGGCTATCTCTCACATGACCTATCTTCCTCTAATTCTTGCTAGGTCTTCGCCTATGCCTTATCCTTGACAGACTTTGCCCGTTCCAATCACTTTCATCCTAATGGTAGATTCCTCAAAGATCTGCTTACCCTTACTCACATTACTCTATAAGCTCTTCTCCTACATGCATGGTTTCTCATACTTTTTGCTCTATCAGTTTGCCTTCTGCTTCATGTCCCTGTAGACTATCTGCATTTATCTCTTGGAAAACTCTGTTGGTTTCCATAGCTGAGCTATGGTCTTATACCTTTCTCATCTCATTTCTTTTGTCCTAGCGAACTTACCCCGTGTTTACTGTCTTGGCTGACTTTATCTATTCTTTGTTTACTATCCAATCAGATGTTTACTATCCCAGTGGATTATTTCTATTCTATGTTTACTATCCTAATGATCTATTTCTATTCTGTGTTTATTGTCCCAATGGAAAATTTCTGTGGATACCATGGAATCTTTCATCCATGGTCTTACACCAATCCACCATCCTAGTTTACTATCATATGATGTTGTGGAGTCTTCTATCCATGGTCTTACTCATTATATCTAACTGCCATTGCATCTTTCATATATGGTTTCACACTGTATACCTTATACCTTGTACCATGCTACCATGACATCTTTCATCCATGGTCTTACGCTACGCAACTGACTGCCTCCAAACGTACTAGTGTCTAGAGTGTGAATACTGCAATAAGATATAGAAATATGAGGTGGTATCTGCAAGTATCGGGTCGAGTTGTAATATAGTTTTTACAATAGAGTAGGTGAGTACTCCAAGGATTATACCTAAGGGAGGCAAGTGTTAGGTCAATTCTAATCTAAACACTAAAAAGATCTAATTAGTACTTTAAATAAGTTATAGTACGAAAACATAAAAATGGTGGTTTAAATAGTTTGATAATAATAATATAAAAGATAATAGCCTAAAAGAAATAAAAGTTCAAAAGATAGAAAAGTAAAATGAATCAAATCTCAGTTATGGGTGATTAGCTCGCTTCGGTAACCCCCACCAACTGTTGTTTCAGGGTCCTCGTCAATCAACTAGTTGCTACCCTAGCAGGATCTTTTGATCTTCCACTAACATAATGAGTCAGTAAGAACTACTTATCTTCGACCTCACAGTCTAGACTGACTTGGGGTGAAGGTGTTCACGGATGGGGAATACCAATTTTGGGTTAATTCCCACCTTGATGACTTCCCGAGGTTGTTAGGCCTGGGGCTTATTTCATGTTCTTCCTTTCTCAAATAGTTGATCCATTGAATAACCCTACAAAACAGTAATAGATCATACTGTAACGCGTAGGGTTGTGCAAGTGTACACAGTTGTTATCAAGTAATAAGTAAGTATCGAGTTATCGTCTCCACAGGGATTGTATTTGTGTTAAATCACTTAATTGTAAAATTATATTAACAACTTGGCAAATAAAAACACAATATGATTGAGAAGTAATGATTAAAATTAAATATATTAAACTAAATACAATGATCCCTAATGCAAATTATCCTAAGTACGCAAACTATATGAATGAAATAGATTTTAACAAAATTAAACACAATTTGCAACAACTATAACATAAATAAAGTAGGACAATTACTTTAATTAAACTCAATTTATTATCAACATGCTTAATAACATTCGGAAAAACATTCCATGGCAACTCGATCTTTCATGAGTTTGGAAACCATATTAGGTCCTTTTGGAATCCTTTACTTAGTAAATACGCATTTTACTGATCTTTATTTACTAAGGGTTTCTTAGCATTTGTGTGAGGTAATAGGGACGTGTTAGGTTTGAAACAGTTTAATCACGCAAATCTAAAAACTATGCAGATAACAGAGCTTGGTTAGAGTTGTTTTGCAGCCTGCAATTTAATCGGGCTAGGATCTAAATTGAGCATGCACATTTGAATTATATGTCCACTAGCCATCGTCTTGTTAGGATCGCTCAGCTAATTTAGGTGCATTTCAATCATGTATGAACGAAATACAGACTTGATTTTAGTTGAAAACATGATTGATTGAGGCTCAAACATTATAAGCATGAATCAAATAAATATTATTTAATCAAAGCAATCATCCTAGCTTAAATAAAATTAAGCTAACATTGTTTTAAACAAGAACAAAGAACATATAGCAAACATTTTTAGATTAACTTAAAGAAAAGAAATATTAAACTCAAATTAAAGTGGCTGTCACCCAAGACTCTGACGACGAGGCTCCTTCGTTTCTTCACTTTGCTCCTTTACTGATGGCTCTCTAAGGTGGCCGACTAAGGGCTTTTTAAGAGGTTTTAACTGCTAAAATCTCTATGAAGAGATGATGCTAGGCGTGGGAAATGGAAAGTGCTAAGAGAATTGATAGAGAAGAGAGAATGATGATGGATGAGGGATGATGAATGAGGAAATGAAGGGGTCTTATTTATAGGTGAAAAGAGGTGGTAGTTTCCTAAAAATAGTTAGGTTTAGTCTCTTCAAACTTCTTCCATGAGTGGCCGGCCATAATTAGTGGAATTTGAGTTGATTTTTTCTTGAGTTTTAAGCAATTTAAATGCCATAATAACTCAGGACTGAGACTCGGTCCACTGTAAATCTTCGGGCAAATCTCTAATTTCTTCAACAACGTAAGGACCTTGTGTAATTAAACGAAAAGTAGTTTAAGTAGACAACCATTTGTGCCGAATTTGGGTTGACTTGGTCTTCAATTTAGACGGTTTTTGTAATCCAACAAAGCTATCAGACCTGTCCAAAATAAACTAATAAGTTAAAGGACCAAAGAATAAAATTTATCCAATTTAAATAATTAATTACAACCCAAATTATTAATGAAATATTTAAAATGATTTATTAAATATAATTTTATATTTTATTATTCAATTTAATCACGCATGGCCCATTTTATGTCTTAAAAAAGTAATATGTATAAATCAATATAAAATAAGCCATTTTATGCATGAAAACTATATATGTAACACCCCAAACCCGGCCTAGACGTTATGACCGGGTCCGGTGCGCCACATCGATGCGTTCAAAACGTTCTGTTTTACTTAGTTTGGAAAACTTAGTTGGGGTTGTAAAAGATACTTTTTAAAGTAGGTTAAGGTGAATAGAAGTCATGCACCGGTAGGAAACCGGGAAGAAGAGGAGGTGAGTCCGCTTGATCGCTTAAGTACCAAGCTCCCTTTGGATCCAATCCTAGACATGCACACCACCATTGCCACACCTTAACGACTCGTATAATTTTGAGAAAACCGTCTGGTTATGTCTATCTTAAGAAGATGATTAAGTTTGAAAACGTTTGCTTAGCGGAAGTCTTACTTGTAATCGTGTTATTTTGAAATCACTTAATGTTTTTGAAAACGAACCCTAGATCTAGCCCATTTTGATAGTTAATATAATTTAAGATCATCATGATAAGTTATAGATCAAAACCCAAATAAAAATAATCATAAGCGGCCTTATTACATAACAAAACCCAAATCATCAAAGTAAAGAAAATTGAAGTCCAAATCACCAGAAGAAATCCATATTGCAGAACGAGTGGCCACTCCGAATCCCTCGCAGCTCCAAGCCCACTATGGTTGGGGATTACCTGCATGGATGAAAATAGGGGATGAGTTTGGGGAACTCAGTGTGTAAAATTAACCCAACCATAGCCCATATCAGCTCAAACCACAGAATTAAAACAAGTTGGCCTCAGCCCAGAACAGATTTCAGAATAAAGCCCATAGGCCCAGAACAGATCAGAACAGATATATCATGCTTATGCAGAAACCCAACCATATCCAACCACATACACCCCCATACCATCCTTTCACCATGTGGAGAGACTACTCGACCCACCCAACCGCTACACGCCACAGAAATATGCAGCATGGCTTCCAGATACGTAAAATGTGTGAGTCACAGATCTGAGATATTTTGTGGCAGTGCCACCAAAATAGATATATGTGGCAGGGCCACCAGAACAGATAATTTGTGGCATAGCCACCAGGATGCTTCCTCCATAATATAACCCATGTCCCCATGCAACAGATATACATTCATGGCATACATCATACAGATTTAATTCATCATGCTTTTCAGACAAAATTAACCCTAGGGGTATAAAGGTCATTTTGCATACATAGGGGTATAATGGTAATTTTGTATACATAGGGGTATTCTAGTACATCTAACTATTTCTAAGGTTTTCATGCATATCGTAGCCATTACGTTTAGCCAGAAACTCTTACCGAGTGTTCTTACCGAATTGGGCCCGTTGGCCCATTGACCCAGTTTTGGCCCATTAAGCCCAAAATATCAAAACGCACGAAATCGCGCGTACTGTAGTTTTATCACTTTCGATTACCAGTAATAATTACCCATACGTCTTACGAGCATTCGCACACTCGCAAGTGCCCAAAATACCGGCTTTTCGGCATTTCGGCTTTTCGACTTTTGCCGATCTAGCCTATGAGAGGTGTCGATTACACACTGTTTTTGGGATTTCCTCGAGATCTACCCACTAAGCGCCTACAATCGAATCACTTAATATTACTCCAAATATCGAAATAAAATTGAGTATATAGTCCCTTACCACATTCGGCCAAACATGCCTAAAACCCTTATTGCTCTTACCTTACTGCCGAAAGATGGTTAACTCCAAAGATCCGATCGTTCCACCTGTCCAAGCCCTTGATCAACCACCTCTAAATCACACTATTACCAAAACAAAATAGTTATTATGACCCCTCAGGGTTACAAGTCCAAATCAACAACCTCCCTAACTTTTAGGGATTTCGACTTTTCCTAAAATATGTAAGAAGACTAAGTTTTGGAGAGACTTACCACCGATTCCTTAGTGAATGA
This sequence comes from Gossypium arboreum, assembly GCF_025698485.1. Taxonomy (NCBI): domain Eukaryota; kingdom Viridiplantae; phylum Streptophyta; class Magnoliopsida; order Malvales; family Malvaceae; genus Gossypium; species Gossypium arboreum. The sequence goes on from NC_069081.1 coordinate 73,255,297, forward strand.
TTCCAATGAGTTTCCCACTCGATCCCGATGTAGATCTAAGCCCTCAGATGATAACAAAAGTCGATCTTTCAGTGACTTCAGTATTCGGCCAAGTCCCTTTTAACGTGGGGTTTTCGGCTTTTTATGGCCAAAGGCTATGAAGGTTTTGAAACGTTTGAAGGGAAAAATGGAGATGAACAAGATGGTAGGAAGGTTCGGAAATGGAGGAAAGAAGAAGGAAGATAGATGGAGAGAAAAAGAAAAGAAAAGAAAGGAAAAGAAGGAAGAATGGTCAGAAAAGAAAAAAAACGGCACAACACTTCCAAATGCCGAATTTATACCTAGCTTTTGACCTAGCCGAAATTTTCCCCCCTAAAGAAACCCTTGGCCGGCCAACTCTTGCTCCTTAAGAGTCCACTATTCGGCCAACACCATCCTTCTTGATCAGCTCCTAAATCCTCTCCCTTATCCCCTCCTTACTCAATCTCCTGAGCAATTCAAACTCCTCCTGACAGACTTTTACTTCAGTTCCATTGCTTACCTTTTCTGTTCATAAAAATTAATCCCTTGATTTGTTGTTATTGTGGCTTGAACCTGGGTCCTCCCTAGCTTCCACACGCCACTACATCCTTCCCAGTGGCGTCACAAGCCACTTTACCACTTGCTTCCTTGTGATCCATTTTTCACAAATAATTCCTAAAAGCCCAATTTATCAGAACCCCTTTCTCTTATAAAATTAAATTTAATTAAAACTACAGGGTTTTATCCTAAGCTTGGGCCTTCTAGAGGCCCACCAACATAATTAATCCTACACATAACAAACAGAACACAGAATTTTAAATTTTACAACTTTTACAGAATTCCCGAAAATTGGGGCGTTACAATATAATAAAGCATAAAATCACATTTTAATAATTTCTATGTCCTAATTTCATATTTTCACATATTTCATTAATTTATTAAACAATTTCTTAGTTTTAACAACGAATTTAAGTAAAAAGATGATAAATTACATAGGAAAAATCCTATATATTTTTTAGTTTACACATACCTCCACTCGCTAACCCCTAATAGAGGGATTAGTTTCTCATGCCTTTCATAGACAATATGAAATCGATACAAAGAGAAAACATGCTAATTAAATCGACAAAATAAAGTAAATGAAAGAGCCTGATTGTATTGAAATTAATTGTGAATCCACAAAGTTTGAATACTTCCACAATTTAGATCTCTTGAAATCAACAAGAATAAATGAAATAAATCTAAAACCTAATAATGAAAGAAAACTAAACTAAATTTTACAAAAAGAATTTAGGTTAAAGGAATGGTGTCCATAACAAGTGAAAAATAAGCCTATTTATAGCCCTCAGGTGGCCATTGTCCTCAACCTTAGGTTAGCTAACGTTCCTGAGCTTAAAGTTTAATTGTGCAGACCAAAGCGCCCCTACTTCGTGTTTAATTTTTGCCACAAAGTCGATATCGCAACACACCATGACCTGAGTCGTGATAGAGGTGGCAGTATACTCCTTTTTGAGATGACTTTAGGGGCATATCACAACACCCTTAGTCTGTGCCGTGACATTGAAGGCAGACTTGAGCTTTCTCCATTTTGTTTCCTATGTTGCAATATCGAGTCATCTGTGTTGCAACATAGTGACCATTATTCATTTAGTATGCCTTCTAAAGGTCTCCTACACACTTACAAAGTGCATTAGCTCACCTTAGGCCCCATTCGGCCCCTAAGGTCAATAAAAGACTCAATTTGCACATTTTATTGAATATAATAAAACTAAGAAAATGCTTGTATTCAAGCTCCCTAAATGTGAAAACTAGTTTAATTTGCTACACCAAATTATGATAGATCAAACTCACCTACTCTTAAGTCATTACTTGTTCCCAAGCAACATAAACAAAAATAAGAAATAAAAGTGACTACCCTTGAGCAAATATCATACAAGTATTGACTTTGGAGCATATGACTAAGGTATTTCATGCTTACTAACAACTTTAACGTGATGAGTAATTGACTTACCACTTTTGATTACAAACATCTAAGTTTAGTATGTTACAAAATATACAAGTATTACGAGTTTCACCTGCAGAGATCCATTAATAAATTATACAAGTACTTTGATTATCCGAACAAAATACAAATAGTCATTTATGCATATATTTAGTATGATGTCCATTCATGTATAAGGATATTTAGGTCACATAGGACTTTTTTGGCTTGTAACGTTCTGAGGCTTAGGAAAGGTGTGGAATTCAAAGATAGAAAGCATCAAGAGGGTTACAAACATGAAAATAGTTTGGCCCATCGCATTGATCCCTATTCTTCCCCCTTAGTGATTTTTACTCGCTCATCTCCTTATTTCTCCTTCTCTCACCTTTCTTGTCTCTCTAGATATAGGAAGTCATAACATGACATAGTAACTAGGGCTAGCCTTATGAGTTTTTGTACATTAATGAATGAAATTTTATTTTTTTTGTGACTTTGTGACTTTTCTCTTTTTCAATACATCTCACTCATGAATTCTTTTTCGTTGGTTTAGGGCTTTTTCTACACATACAAATTTGTTTTTGGATTTTACTTTTTGTTTCGCACATTAAGCTAACTTATAGTTCCTATATCCCACCAATCTTTCCTATTTCACTCTATTTTTACAAACTCCGTCATAATGTATGTACTTAACCTTCAATATGTATGGCTAGACGTCTATAGTCGTGCAATGCAAGACCAAAGAAAAAGGGGCCGTTACAAATTAACGTTTTCAGGCTTGGGGCTTGCAATGAGGTTCACCAAGAAGTGTCAACAGGCTTAAAAACTGGTACTAAAGGTAAAATACAAATAGGTCACCTTTTTAGCTCTAGATGTGTTTCAAGAAATACCTTATGTCATCCATGAATATCTCAATAGGCATAAATTTAATCAACCAAACAACCTCAAATTCAACCATTTATCATTCATACCAGTATGCTCATTTCCTTGTATTTTCTACATCATTTGGTACAATTGATTGCTTAATACCTGTTTACAGTGTAACATATAGAACTTAGTAGTCTAATAATAAAAAATTTAAAATCACCTACCATCATGCCAAATTTAATTGTAAACATGAGCAATCTATGTTTATGCTCCTAACCAATCACTTGCATTTCTACAAGCTGAAGCACACCAAAAACAAGAAAAAAAATAAAAAAAAAGATGTAAAAATTGAAAATAAACAAGTTTTCTATGTTACCCCCCACACTTTAGTTGACACATTGTCCTCAATGTGTAACGCATAAATAGATAAGCAAAGAAGTTACCTGATTGATCGTGGTCGCTCCAATTGCTAATGGTAGGTGCTTCCTCCTTTGAATGTGTTAAGCTCAAATTATTTATGTCTCTTTCATGTTGGGTTCCTACAGAGAAAACTTAAACAAAATGCAATATATATATATAAAAAAAACTACTATTAGTCCTACTCTTACAAAGTTCAAATTAAAATTATCCAAAAATTGTAACACCCCTAACCCGTATCCGTCGCTGGAACAGAGTTACGAAGCATTACCAAAACTTTAAGAACATTTACAGATAAATCATCTCAATCACTATTCATTTTTCAAGATTATTCAAAATGTTTCTTAAATGGACCCTTGAGGCCCAATATAAGCATTAGAATCAAGTTGGGACTTAATCGAAAACTTTAAGAATTATTCACGACATTTCAAAAATTTTCCTAGGTGCAGGGCTCACACGCCTGTGTGGTCCAAGGGACAAACTCGTGTGACCCTGGGACACACCCGTGCTGCAGCCATGTATGCTAGGCCTGTGTGCTAGGCCATGTGGTTAACTAAATTGTTTTGAAATTAGGTACAGGTCTCACACGGCCAAGACACACCCGTGTTCTAGGCCGTGTAGCACACACAGTTGAGACACATGCCCGTGTCTCTGCCCATGTGCTCAATTCTGAGCATTCTATTTCTCTAATTTAAGTTGCAGGGGACACATGGCCTAACTAGACGCCTATGTACCAGGCCGTGTGTCACACGCGGTCTAGATGCATGCTCGTGTGTCTACCCATGTGGACAAAGTGAAGCCATTTCTAGCTTCATTTCTCACCTAAAATCACACTAATGGCCTACACTTAAACTCACATCCAAATACCAACCATCTCAAGCATTCAAATTAAGCAAACTCTATCATTTAACATGGCATATCATTACATGCATACATGTTCATAATCTTACCTTGGTATATTCCATATGTTAGGCATAATTTTTACAACCATTTAACATGTATGTAGCTACAATAGTATGACATTACAAGTATATCAAAAACAACCATTACTAGCCATTCCAATGGCTAGATTACAAACCACATAGTTAAGCCATTTATGGCCAAGTTAGCCTATACATGCCATTATACCAAAATGATTTTACTATATATACCAAAACAAGCTAGTAGATAGTGTGATGATGCTCCAATGATCTCTAACCTTCACGAGCTTTCGAGCACTATAAGACAGGGGTAAAAATAGAGTAAGCATTACAAGCTTAGTAAGTTCGTATAACAGAAACTAAACTTACCAATCCCGTTTATTAAATCTAAGCATACAATATCATGTTTTCCATACATTTTGCAAAATTGCCTAAACACATGCATTCAATCAAACATGTTAGTCACAAAATTTTCATATACATCAAGTAAACATAGATGATCTCATCATGCAATATTCTTTCGAGACATTATCATTTCATCTCATAATTCTCTCATCATGCTAAGAGTTTTGCCCGTTGAATCATTGAAATTTTGATGGATACTCAAGTAGTACACTCGAGGTGTACGATTCAATAACTCGTCAATTCTTATTCAAGAATACCCATAGGACACTTAATCAAGGACCACACTCTTAAGCAACATATCGTATTACAGGATTATCAGTCCAAGCTAAATCCATTATGTAACGTATGCTCAAAAGAGCTCAATTAGGATTACTACTTCAGGCTAAATCCATTATGTGATGTACGCGCATAAAAGCTCAATTAGGATTACCAGTCCAGGCTAAATCCATAATTGGACGTACGCTCAAAAAAGCTCAATTAGGATTACTAGTCCAGGCTAAACACTAAGTGTAACATATGCTCGAGAGAGATTATATCAGGATTACCTGTTCGAGCTAAATCCTTTCTATAATGAGATCAATAGGGTTACTCGTCTGAGCTAAATCCCGTCAGTAACAAATGCAGGACCTCATTCATTTTGGGAAAGCACATTTATCCATCGAAATTCAATCATCAAAGGAGACTTTACCCTTTTTCCAACATTTCCGAACATGTAATCATTTCACACATTTATAACATTCACATAAATATAATTCATATTGCATACAATCATAACATTCAAGTTAACATATTTACATGCTCGATTAAGTTATACGAACTTACCTCGACAATGGTTCACGTATAAAATATACTAATCCAATTTTTTTTTATTTTTCTTATTCTATCCTTGAATTTGTGTTGTCCGAATCTATATAAATAACTTTAATCATCAATTTCACACATTTCATATTCATTTGGACTTAATTTACGTCTTAAGCAAAATTACCATTTTGGCCCTAACTTTTCCATAAATTTCAATTTTGTCCCTAGGCTCGGAAAATGAAATTTTTGCAAATTTACTCCCTATTCTAAGCCTAACCGAAATTTCAACATAAAATTTACAGCACATATTTTCTATAAATTTCATAATTTTTTTCATAAATTTTCACAACTTTACATTCTAATCCCTAAACCATGTTTTTATCAAAAATCACTTTGTAAAAGTTGTTTATGTATCAACAACTTATCATTTTCTACCATAAATTTTGAATTTTCAGCATATTCATCCTTGACCTAATTTCCATACTTCGATAACTCTTCAAATTGATCCCCCAAATAGATAGATTAAGCTATCCCGGTTTAAAAAAAAATCAAAATTACTAAAAATGGGACAAGGAAACTTACCCAATTAAGCCATGAAAGTTTCTTCTCTCTCTCCTAGGGTTTTCCATGTATTTTTGGGGAAGAATATGAGTAAATAAGATGTAATTTCTTTTTCATCTTTTAATTAATTAAATTATTTCAAATTTTGTAACAACCTGATTTTGGGCTTAGTCGGAACAGTTGTTTCGGGACCAAAAATTTGACGAGGAAAAATTTATTTTTATTATATTTTTATGGTCTACAATTTCACAGAATTATTTCATGAAAACTTCGTTCGAAAATTTCGACGTTTGGATACTCAATTTAGTCAAAATGACTAAATTATAAAAAGTGAAAAAGTTGAGTTCTACATGTCAGAGGTGTCCAATTGTTATGAAATTTTAAATTGGAGGTCCTTAAATGGTAATTAGACCATTGTTTAATTTTTTGGACAAAAATGGACATGAAATAGGTGAAATAGAATATTTTTAAGTTAGGAGCATTTTGGCCATTTAGTAATTAAAATGAATTAAAAACAAAATTAAAAGCCAAATTTTGTCCATATTCAACCCCTTGGCCGAAACTTGCATGAAGAAACCATGTCTAGGGTTTTTCAAGCTTCCAAGCTCGATTGTAAGTCCGTTCTTGCCCCGTTTTTAAAGATTTTTACGTTTTTGAAATCCCCGTAATAAGATCTATCTATTTCTACCATTTATTTGAGCTAGGGTTGATATTTAAAAATTCCCCCATGTGTTACATGTGTATAATTTGATGTTTAAGAGAGGAATATTTAAGGGAGGAATATGAATGTTTGTTGTGTGTTAAACGACTTTTCCTAAGTAGTTTTCAGTGAAAACGCTAAAAAGGACTAATTAATAAAAGTTATAAAATTTGTCATAAAAGTGTGATTTAGTGAAAATTGTGGGATGCTATAGTTATGAAAATGATTCGGCTAGGCTTAAAGTGCAAAGAAATTGAATAAAAATCATTTTACGAGCCTAGGGGAAAAAGTGTAAATATGACAAAGTTTAGCGGCAAAAATGTAATTTTGACTTAGTATGATTTTTGGATCACATTGACTAATGTGACTAATAAACTGACTAAATGTGATATTATAGATCAAAGAAAACGAGGTTCGGACCTAGAACGGGGGAAAAACGAGTAATTGATGATTAGATCCCTCTTTGCCATTTTTGGTGTCGAGGTAAGTTCATGTGTAAATAATGCAATGTTGTATCATTTTTAATGCTTTATTAATGTATGAATTTCTATGTTTAATTGTTATGATGAGTGTATGAATGACATAATGGTTAATGAGAACGACTTTGTGAACGAGTTCGACAAAGGTGTGACATCAAGAAAATCCCGTTTGAACCTTGGGAATAATTTAGGATACAATGTGACATGTCACTAGGAACTATGTGATTATGAGCTCATGAGATTATGTGTATATGTGACTATGTGAATTAGGCTGTTGGTCTTGTACGTTCTATCGGTGGCTGGGTAGCCCGACATGTGTTGCGGGTACTTGTCAGCTTGTGTGAGTAGCCCGTGTAGTTACATCCTGACTGTCAGCTTGTGTGAGCAGGCCCGTGATTAGCTCGAGAGCAAGCAATGTGTGATATGTGATATGAGGTAGCAAGTGGCTACATATGAGGCACTATGTGCAAGCTTTCCGTTTATCCGATAGTATTCCAAGTGTTCAACAGGTAAATCAGTGAATTATGTGACAAGTAAGTCAATGATGAGGAAATATGAGAATGTGCTAGAGTTAGTAAAGGTATGTACTTATAACGCATGAGTAAAGGTCTCAGTATACTATGAATATGTGGTAAGAAAGCATACAAGAAAGTTATGCTTGTGAAATATTGATAGTCATGTGACTAATGATCTATAATTATGATAAATGGATGTATGATAAGATTTGAAAATAATCATGTGTTTGGCTTATAAGCCTAATTGAGTTGGGATATAGTATGATGTATATACTTAAATTGTGATTCAATAGATATGTGAAAGATTGTTGTTAAGCTATATATTGAAATTATGATTACTCGTAAATGATGTGCGTGTTGTTAAGCAAATTGAAATAACTTGTTAATAATGTGATATGCTATAATGGGGAGATTATGGTTGCTAGCCTAATGACAAGACAATATAATTAGTGTGTGTAAGATAAAAGAGTAAGCATTATGAATGAGTAAGTGGTAATCATGGGATTTAATGCAAATTTTAATAATAGTATCATCATGGATGGATAAAGTAAATAAATGCTAATAGTTGTTCTTATTTACATATGAACTTACTAAGCTTTGAAGCTTACTCCCCTTTTCTTTCCCACCTCTTATAAGTTTATTCAGCTAGCTCGGGTTGGAGATTGTCAGAGATTCTATCACACTATCAAGCTATCATTTGGAGTATAAGTGAATGTAAGTATGTTAAGTCTATGGCATGTATAAGGACTTAGTCATTTTGTGCATGTGTCACTATGATATGGCCAAATGTATTGGCTTGTAATGAATAAGGATTTGATTTGGTATGTAGCCATATAAATTGGCTTATATTGGCTAATGGGTTGCAAGCATATTAATTACACATATGCCTATGCCAATGTCATTGTGTGATATGGTTTATAATGGTATGTTAATGAAAGTTAGTATAAGGGAATCATGCAAGAGTAAAATTAGCATTAAAACAGTTTTGGGCAACAACAGTAGTACAACTTTGAAAAATCACTAAAATTTTTAGAAATCGAATTATAAGTTGAATAAAATATTAAATTAAATCTTATTGAGTCTAGTTTTACATAGAAGAAACGGTGTAAGGAAAATATTTTCATTTTATGAGATATTTGAATTTTTGTGAGATAAGTTTAGAATGATTTCGGGTTCCCCTGTTCTGAATTTGGAAAATTATTAAAAATTGTATAAAAATACTTGGGGGTTTTAATTTATACGCTTGATTTCTTGATGAGTCTAATTCCAAGAGAAACAAACAGAAACATCATCTGAATCCCGTACTAATAGATAATTAATTTTTAGTGAAAAAAGGTCGAAACTGTCAAATAGCAGAACATGGACGAATTTGAAGAATTAACTGTACTTATTGGCTAAACCATAAATTCTAAAAATTTTTTGCAGGAAGATATTTGAGTCTAGTTTTGGAAAAATAAAGTGGACCTTAATTTAGAGTTCTGTAGCTCAAGATATAAATAATTTAGTGACTATGACTCAAGTGGACAATTTTGTTATGAATAGTAAATAATTGTTTTGATATGTTTAAGCCTTGATTATGGTTGTGTTGGTAGCTTAATTGTACCATGTTAAGTACCGTTGAAAGTGTGTATGTGAGTGTGCAAATGAGGGTGGCAAATGGCTTCGTAAATAGCTATTTCCTTGGCCACACGGGCAGAGACACGACTTTGTGCCTCAGCCATATGAAGGACAGGGCCCCGAGAGACGGGCGTGTGACTTGGTCGTGTACCCCAAATTGTGTATAACGTCATAAACAGAGAGTTACACGGGCTGAAGACACGGGCATGTGTGACCACACGGCCCACCCACACGGGCGTGTCCCAAGCCAAACGGGCGTGTGACCCCTGTTTTGATGAAAAATTTTCTGAGTTTTCCAAAGTTTTTGGTTTAGTCCCGAACCACTCCCAACATATGTTTTGGGCCTCATGGGCCCGTATAAGAGACAATATGTATGTGATTGGATGGATTTGATTTGGACCAATTTTTATGGCTCGGTTTGTATGAATTTTTATATTTAAGTCCGGTAACACCTCGAACCCTGTCTCGGCGTCGGATACGGGTAAGGGGTGTTACAAATTCCAATTTAGTCCTTGCCCTTTTTCTAAATTTCCACGGATGGGTCATCAAAATATCTACATACTTTTCTTTAATGGTATATTACTATAGAAGGACCTCAAGTTTTGAATTCCATAGCTATTTAATCCTTCTAGCTACTAGAATTCAACTTTTGCATTTTATGCGATTTAGTCCATCCCGTAATTAAGCACTAAATCGATAAAATTTTATTATCAGAATTTTCACATGACATTTCTAGCGTATTACAGACTATGTAATAGAATAAAAATAAATTTTATTTTCGGATCGAATTTGTGGTCCTGAAACCACTATTCCGATTTCACTAAAAAATAGGTTGTTACAACTCTCCCCCTTAAGGATTTTCGTCGTCGAAAATCTTACTAGTAAAAAGATTTGGGTATTGCTTCCTCATAGAAGTAGCCTCTTCTAAGTCGTGTCGTTGCCAAAGAACTTTTACTAAAGCTACCTTTTTATTTCTTAACTCTTTTGTTTCCCAAGTTAAGATTTTGATCGGTTTTTCACTATATGTCATATCAAGCTGAATCTCTACCTCTGTTGGAGAAATAACATGTGAAGGATCGGATCGATACCTCTATAGCAAAGACACATGACGAACATTATAAATCAGATCAAGTTCTGGTGGTAAAGCTAACCGATATGCAATCGATCTGATTCTTTCTGTAATCTCATAGGGTCTAATGAACCGTGGACTCAATTTTCCTTTACGACCAAACTGGAGAACTTTCTTCCAAGGCGATACTTTCAAGAATACTTTGTCACCGGTTTGAAACTCAATTTCTTTTTGTTTAAGATCAACATAGGACTTTCGATGATCAGAGGCTGATTTCAAACTATCTCGAATTACTTTTATTTTTTCCTCGGTTTCACAGACTAAATCAACTCCTTATAACTTTTTCTCACTAAGTTCTGTCCAATAAAATGGAGTTCTACATTTGCGACTATCACTACAGCAAAATAGGTTTTTAGCAGCCTTTTTCTTAGGTAAGCGCCGCTAAAACTATTTGCAGCATTTTTACAAGTGCCGCAAAAAATGCCGCTTAAAACAACGCTGCTAATATTTGCAACGTTTATGTAAAAAAAACGACCTTTAGCAGCGTTTTTCTCAAAAACGTTGTTGAAGAACATGACCTTTAGCGGTGATTTTCACAAAATCACCGCTAAAGGACATGACCTTCAGCGGCACTTTTCATACAAACGCTACTAAAGAACATGACTTTAAGCAGCGCTTTTATAAAAAAATGCCACTAATTTTAGCAGATTTTTAAAATCTTATTCTCATTCATATACAACCCTTCCTGTAACATCAAATCCAACCAATAACAGCAAATCTAAATGATACTTCAAAAATCCAACGAAAGTTATATTATCTAAATTAATAAATGAAATAACAAATATTCTTATAGTAATGTTAAAATTTATACTGTTAAAACATTCTTACAATAAGAAAATAAACATCTAAGATGGTGGATTCTGCAACTGCTAAAACATCTTCATCATATTCTGAAGTTGTAGCTGAAGTTTGTTGTATTTTCTGTTTTGCTCTGCTTCCCTTACTACTGCTTCCGCTTTAAGTTGAGCAATTTTCTCAATTGTGCTCGCTTGCATCTGAGCCATATGGTCTCTTAACCTCTGAACTTCAGCTTGAGCTTGACTCTCAGAAGGCATGTATTGCTGCGTGCTGGATCCAAAATATTGGGTTGGGTTAACACCAGATCCTTGAAGTCGAACCCGACCATACCTTTCAGGATCCAAAACTTCAGTAATAATTTTGTTATCAATGTCCTCAAGATTAACAGAACTATCACTCGAAGCAATCGCTTCATACTCCGTCTTTTTATCCTTTAGTTTATCCTAATAAATCAATCAAAGAGTTAGAAATGAAATATATAATAAAAACAAATGCAACATAACATTATTTAAAACTACTAACTATGAATATACCATTATAATTAAACCATTATGATTAAACATTATAAATATTTAAAATAAATCAAATTTTATTAAGTAAATATACTATAATTTCTCTAGCTTCAGAAGTCATTGGAGATCCATCTTTCTTCCTATGTGTAATGTCAAAAAGCTGAAGGCATCCAACTCTTTGACTAGACGAGAGTTCCTAAAATATAGTAGTAAAAATATTATTTAATAGAAAAAATTAATATTTGACACAATTAATAAATTCTGCCTCAGCTACACATTTCGACCCTACTGTGTGCGTGAATTTTTGTTTTTGCCTGCTGCTTGTTCCAACTCGCTCACGGTCCTACATTATGAAATTATTATTACATATATAGTCAATACTATAAACGAAAATAATTATAAGAGTTTGGAAGTATGGAATACCTCTCTTTTCTTTGAAGTCCAACCACATCTTCCCATTGGTACCTCAGCATTCCCGGTGGGACATTTCGCAAGTTCCCTTCGAGGCTTATATCTTTCTTAAAATATTCTTTTTTTTAAAGTGCTTTTATGGTCTCTCCATTTTTTTTCCCAATGCCTTCTTGATATAAGCATCTGAGACCTCTAAAGCAAATCTCTCCTAAAAAACATAAGCTTAGAACATAAATATAAATGAAACTTAAACCAAAGTATTATAAATTACATTAATGTTTTGTTACCTTAATATTATCGAGAGCTTGATTTTTGTTACTATCAGGCATTTGATGCCATGATTCGTAGTTGATAGGCAATATATTGGCATTTCGTGCTATAATACCCAAATATCCTGCTAAAAGTCGAGCTTTTGATCCAATAGGCTGTCCAAGATTGTTTCTAGATACTTTGACACGCTCGACAGGATTTAACTTGTATAAATCTTTTAGTAGCGTACGTCCTTGAGTTCTGCGTGACCCACCGCTTTCAGCTAAAAAATGGTATATTATAATATAAGAATTTGAAAAAAAATAATAATAAAAGTCAACACGCATGTAAATTAAATTTAACATTACTTTGAATTTCTGCAGGCTTGTCAGGTGTTTCCGAAACATTCGAAGATCCAATAGCAGTCTGTTGTTCACTATTTTTTTCTTTCGAATTTGGAGTATTCTGAATAATACTTAGATCTCATAATCTTCTTCTAGGCATTTTTTCTGCAATACACATAAAATAGTTGAAATTTTAATAACTAATTACAACAATAATAGTACATATAAAATAGTTGAAATATTTAACAAGACTAATATTTAAATTATAATATTACATATAATTAAAAAATCGTAAATCTTACAACATCATAATTCATAAACATCTTCATCCACGTCCTGGCGAACCCATTGAAATTGTGTACTAGTGTCACGGGCCAGAGTTCAAAGCCCGTGACCATCGAACCAAATGCATCCGATGGAGGTCTATTACTTAGATGGGGATCATTTGGCCCACGAGAGCTGACCCGATTCAAGGAACTATTGGAGAAGCCTGTCAGATTGAAGCCTGGTTGGCCCGATAGCGAAGATATGGCAACTTAGGCAACTATGGTAACTAATCTTTAAAAATAAAGGGAATCATATCTTGTAAAGATTAGATAGGATTTGATATGGAAATATCTTGTAAAATCCCTTAAATCATGGGATTGATTAATCTCGTCCGTCAATGTAATTGTATCTTGACCGTCGGTTTTGGGGGAGCTCAAGTATAAATAGAGAGCCTCCCCCTCATTTGTACTAACTCCATTCATTGTTTCATTATTCTTTGTGAATAAGAGAATAGAGAGCATTTACTCAAACACTTTGTGAGCGTCCCTTTCTATTATTCTTTTTAAGCTTCTTTTGGCATAAGTTTGCTTCCGCTGTACGAGTTGGTGCCTTGGAGGAGTTCTTAAGGAACCCTTATTCGAGTAAAGGCTGACTTTGGCGAGTTTGGACGAGCGAATCGCCTAAGGCCGTACGGATTGCGAGACAAAAGGTCTAGCCCTGTGACAAGTGGTATCCGAGCTGTTGGTTCGAAGGCATTGTTGGGATGTCGAAAGAAGAGTACGAACAAAGGAGGGCAAGAAAAGGGTTGAGGGAGATGCTGTCGGTAGTAGAGGAACATGTGGGTAAACTCGAGGGATCCATGAAGGACATAAAGGAGGCACTCGATGGGTTCGAGGGTCACATAGACAACTGGAAGGAACAGTCTAGAGACTATGTAAAGATGTCTCTTGATTTGTCCATGGATAAGGTAAACGAGTTATTTTATTCACATAAAGATAAACTGTCGGACAGGAACAATGCTCTTGAGGCCATGTTGATGGCTTTGAAGGAGGAAACAATGGCCACGACGCTGGCTTTAAGCATAAGAATAGAGAAGCTCGAGGGAGAGCTGGCCTTGTGTCGAGCAGCTGTGGGGAAAGGAGTGTCAAGTGCAGCACTCAGTAGCGAGTATGTCCCGAAGCCAAAAGAGTTTGTGAGGACAAGGTCTGCATGTGATGTGGACAATTTCTTGTGGAGGATGGAAAACTACTTCCGTGCCAAAGGCATCGTGGATGATCGGGTAAGGTACAAACCGCTTCATTATTTCTTCGATATTGCGCTTTTATGGTGGCGAGGTAGGACCACAGATAAAAGGCAAGGTGAGATTGGAACATGGGAGAAGTTCCAATACGAGTTGAAGGGACAGTTTTACCTGGAGTTTGCCGAGGAAGAAGCTTGGGAAAAGTTGCAAGGATAATGCAACGGGGCACAGTGGGGGAGTATGTTCGTGAGTTCAAGGAACTCATGCTCCAAGTTTTGGATGTGATCGAGAGAGAAGCAATGCTTGCTTTTCAAGAGGGATTGAAGCCGTGGGTCAGACAGGAGGTGGAACAAAGAGGTGTCCAAAAGCTGTCAGAAGCCATGAAGGTAGCGGTATCCTTGGTTAAGCTTGGTCTAGGGAAAGACAAGCTTGGATCTTCCAAGTTCGAGGAAAGGGCCGTATATGAAGGGAATCACAAAGAAGATACGGATGAGTATGGCAATGGCAACGGTGACAATTGTGGTAATGGGAAACCACGAGTTGGGAAGAAGAAACCCAAGAAGAAATCCGCGCTTAGGAAGAACCCGGTGGGTAAGGCCTTGGGACTTGGTTCAAGCACAAGGGGTGTCGAAGCCAAGGAGGCCGAAAGCGGGAAGAAGCCAGTCGAGTGCTTCTTATGTCATGGTCCGCATAGTTTGCGGAAGTGTCCTAGGAAGTCTGTTATCGATGGAAATGATCGAGCAGATACGGAGCCCAAGAATCTTGGTTCGAGCAAGGGAAAAGCCGAAGCCAAGGGGGCAAAGAGGAGCAAGTCTGTCATCGAAGGGAACGATGGAGCAGACAAGGAGCCCAAGAAGCTTGGTTCGAGCAAAGGTAAAGCCGAAGCCAA
Organism: Gossypium arboreum; assembly: GCF_025698485.1. Classification (NCBI taxonomy): domain Eukaryota; kingdom Viridiplantae; phylum Streptophyta; class Magnoliopsida; order Malvales; family Malvaceae; genus Gossypium; species Gossypium arboreum. Next base: position 73,270,396 of record NC_069081.1, read on the forward strand.
AAGGGCTAAGAGGAGCAAAAAGAAGCGAGTAAAATGCTTCTTGTGCCATGGTCTGCATGAGTTGCGGAACTGTCCAAAGCAAGCCGTAGTCAAAGGAAAGGCAACGTCTGAGCATGGTGAGTCGTCGGAGGGGCTTCCACCCAAGGAAGAGGTGAGTTTGTCATTGGACATAGAGGAAGAAGTTGCGATGAAAATAGTGAAGCTGGGACCAATGAGGCTCGAATCGAGTGAAGTGTCAGAGTTGGCCGAGTCATCGACAAGGCTTCCACCTATGGGAGAGGTGGGTGGTGCATCGGACTTCAAGGAAAAAGAAGAGATGCATGTGGGACAGTTGACCAGAGTAAATGCAAAGGTACATTCGAAACACTCTGATAGTGTTTTGCATTCTAACTTTTGTACTTGGCAAGAACGTAGGGGCCTTTTTGAAGTTTTTGAGCTAGGAGGCCGAGAGACTGTGGGCAAAGTGAAGCCAAGTGTTGTGAATCACGAGGATTCTGTTTGAGGGAAGTTAGAATGTGGGCAAGGGAGTGACATAACTCCTTGTCGTTGAGAAGTACAAACGAGTAGGACGGCTCAAGTTAAGAAGTGACGGAAGCCGAGGCAAAAGTCCCGAAGGAAGGGAAGAGCTAAGGCAACGAGTGGGATCCAAGGTGAATCAAGTCAGTGCCATTCGGGAGTCGCAACGAGGACGTTGCGAGAATGGGTGGGGGAGAATGTAACGGGCCAGAGTTCAAAGCCTGTGACCATCGAACCAAATGCATCCGATGGAGGTCTATTACTTAGATAGGGATCATTTGGCCCACGAGAGCTGGCCCGATTCAAGGAACTATTGGAGAAGCCTATCAGATTGAAGCCTGGTTGGCCCGATAGCTAAGATATGGCAACTTATGCAACTATGGTAACTAATCTTTAAAAATAAAGGGAATCATATCATGTAAAGATTAGATAGGATTTGTTATGGCAATATCTTGTAAAATCCCTTAAATCATGGGATTGATTAATCTCGTCTGTAACACCCCGTACCCGAGTCCACTGCCGGAATCGGACACGAGGGGTTAACGGCTTAAACCATTCACTTTCACAGTCCATTTTAAAAATTTTCCAGGCAGTTAGCTAACTGCGTCACTATCACTTTAAAAATCATATCTTGAGTTCCAAAACTCGAAAATCAGTTTCGTAATTTTTCCCTGAAACTAGACTCATATATCCATCTAAAATTGTTTTTATAGAATTATTGGTCAGGCCAATTAGTACAGTTTATTAGTTAAAGTCTCCCCTGTTGCAGGGATCGACTACACTGACCTTCGAGCGTTACGAATTGGATATCTCCCTGTACAGGGCTTCAATACTGATTCCGTTTATTTCTATAGAAACTAGACTCAAAGAGGAATCTATACATATATTGCATGACTCCTAATTATATCTGGTTAATTTACAATGAATTTCCAAAGTCGGAACAGGGAATCCAGAAACCGTTCTGGCCCTGTCTCACGAAAACTTAAATATCTCTTAACATACTGTTCATATGATTGTTTCGTTACTTTCCTACGAAAATATATTCATCAAGGTTCGACTACATAATTTATTCACTATTTAATTCCCTTTCTACTATTTTTAGTGATTTTTCACATTCACATCACTGCTGCTACCAGCATCTATTTTTAAGGTAAACTTTACCTATTTCATGATCCTCCATGGATCAACTAGAGTTTGTCATACATATACCAAAAGTGATCATGAATGACCATTCCCATGGCTAACCGTTACCAACATTTCCATACCTCTTGACAACCAACATACAACGATTATAATCTTGTGATCAAAGTATATCTAAGCCATTTTCGCATGGCTATCCGAATTTACACAAAACCGAAGGGTACATGACCTACACCAAAAGGGTAGTCCTATACATTAACCAAGATATCCTCTCACTACTAGTCTATTCTATACATGCCATAAGATATTCCAAAACATAGCAGTACCAAACAGTGGATAGTGATAGTGTGACTAGTTGTTGACGATCCCCGAGCACTGTAGCTTCCAAATGAGATCTATAAAACAGAGGAAACAAAGTACACGGAGTAAGCATTACAATGCTTAGTAAGTTTCAAGCAGTGTCAACAGATAACAATCAAGTTATAACATAGTTGTTCGTATTTTATTTCACTCTTCCTTGGGCATACCACCCCTTTATCCAAATATGCACATCTCATCATAATCATAGGAATAGTCTCATAGATTGCTCTCGTATACATCACATAACTACCTTATGGTTTAGTTTAAATCAAGCTCACATATAAGCTTGGAGTACATACCTGTTTAACCTTTTGCATTGCGTAATTTTATAAGCAATTCTTATAAAAGAAGTCTTACCCGGACATAATCTCCACACGTAGTCATCGGGTCTTACCGGTCATAATCTCCACACGTAGTCATCGGGTCTCACCGGAACATATTCCAAGTTTCATGTACATTTAATTACATGTTACAACATTCACATTAGCCATTCGGCTTTACCACATATGCATATACACATATATTTTACATTAGCCATTAGGCCTTATCACATATACATACACTTTCACATTCACCACATCGGCCATTAGGCCTTATCACATATACATACACTTTCACATTCACCACATCGGCCATTAGGCCTCATCACATATACATACACTTTCACATTCACCACATCGGCCATTAGGCCTTATCACATATACATACACTTTCACATTCACCACATCGGCCATTAGGCCTCATCACATATACATACACTTTCACATTCACCACATCGGCCATTAGGCCTCATCACATATACATCCACTTTCACATTCATCGCATTGGCCATTCGGCCTTATCACACATATATGTATATCATACATATTTCATATTTTCTTGTACATCAATTTCAGCAATAGCTTATAAGCAACTCAAATAGTTTCATCAAAGTTTACAACAAAATCACATATTCGCTACAAGCAGTTTTTTTGACCAACAGTCACTAATATGTTTATAACTGGAGCTACAAAACTCAAAATCAATTTCCGTTAATTTTCCCCGAATGTAGACTCATGTATCTTCCACTCATAAAATTTTCAGAATTTTAGGTTTGGCCAATCAATACCAGATTTTTCTTAAAGTTTCCCCTGTTTCACTGTTTGACTAATCTGACCACTCTTCACTACGAATCAAATTTTTCATTGTACAGAATTCATAATGTGTTTTATTTGACTCCATTTGAAACTAGACTCATTAAGGAGTCTAAGCATATAAATCTTATCTCATAACCATTTTTGTACGAATTATAATGATTTTCCAAAAACAGAACAGGGATTTGAGTCATTCCGACACTATCCCCACAACATTAAATATCTCTTTATAGGAAATTTCTTTGCTTCCACGGTCTCTTTTATAAGAAACTAGACCAACTAAGCTTTGATTACATATTTTATTCAGCCTATAATTCCACACCAACAATTTATAGTGATTTTCTAAAATCACCTTACTGCTGCTGTCCAAGCAATTTATTACAATTTGCTCTTAAATTTCCAAGTCCAAACACTTATGAACTTACCATTTGGGTTTAAGACATATCATGGCCACATCATAATCTTATCAAATCAACTCATTATGCCCTATTATGATTGAATTTACTCGACGATTTATCGCTTAAAACTTACCTCGAAAGTGGTCGACGACTAGATATCCACGGGTATTCGTTTACTTCCTCTTTTCCCTTATCCGACTTTGATCCTCTAGGCTCTTGAGCTAAATCAAACAATTTACTTCCCAATCAAACACCATCACACGGCATCCATATACATTTTAGAACCATTCTTAACATATTTACTACTCAAGCATGTAACTTAACAACTTAACCATTAGTTGCGAACCACAAACAAAACATATTCATACGTCGATATCTCAAACCTTACCATAACAACCAATATGCAAGATATCACATATACATAACTTAGCCTATGAGAACATATGTATTACATCATAAACACATCTTTTACCAATTACCTCACTTAAGCCAAATTTTTATAATCAATCACAAAGAAATATACCACAATCACACTTCCAAAATGAGCTACCTCCATGGCCGATTATACTTCATCATTGACATATCTCATTTTGAATCATATAATCAACATTTGTTCAAGACATCAAACCTCTTTAATTTCGGCTATTACTAATATAAACATTCACAAATATTTTCTTAGGAAGACCGATTTCTTTCCATAACACATTCATCATCAATACACCATCACATGCACCATTACAAAGCTTCACTTTTAGCATGCAAATGATATCAACACAATCTTACCTTAGCCGAATATCATCTCCATGACATAGTAAGGATTGGAACCATGGCTAGTTAGAACTCAAGCTAACTACTAAAATATACATGAATCTCATGGCAAAACATCAAACTTACCTTAATAGTGACCTAGGATAGCCGAATGCTTCACTCCCTTCTTCCCTTTTTCCTTCAAATTTTCAGCCAAAAGATGAATCAAAGGATGAACATTTTTTTTTTCTTCTTTGTTTTCTTTCTTCCATTCACGGCAAGGGAGGGGAGCATGGATGAGACCATTTTTTTTCTTTCTTTGCCCATGCTCTTTAATTTATTTTTCCACCCATGATGCACCAACAAAACATGTCTATGACATGTTTTGCCCATCATCCTTGTCATGGCCAGCCACTAGCAATTAAAAGGGGAATTTGACATGCAAGTCCTCCTTTTGTTTACATGCACTATTAGATCCTTGTAGATTAGCCTATCACATTTCAAAAGTGTCACACAAGTCCTTTTGACTAAATTCACATGCAATTTACTAAATTGAAGCTTAAGATTTTCGCACATTCATATTCACATATTTTAGACCATAAATATCACATCCAAATAATTTGGTGACTCGGTTTAGCGGTCCCGAAACCGCTTTCCGACTAGGGTCACTTTAGGGCTGTCACATCGTCCGTCGATGTAATTGTATCTTGACCGTCGGTTTTGGGGGAGCTCAAGTATAAATAGAGAGCCTCCCCCTCATTTGTACTAACTCCATTCATTGTTTCATTATTCTTTGTGAATAAGAGAATAGAGAGCATTTACTCAAACACTTTGTGAGCGTCCCTTTCTATTGTTCTTTTTAAGCTTCTTTTGGCATAAGTTTGCTTCTGCTGTACGAGTTGGTGCCTTGGAGGAGTTCTTAAGGAACCCTCATTCGAGTAAAGGCTGACTTGGGCAAGTTTGGACGAGCGAATCGCCTAAGACCGCACGGATTGCGAGACGAAAGGTCTAGCCCCGTGACACTAGTACTAGGGATATTTTCATTTAAGTTTTGTTTTGGAAAATGCAAAGTTTCTAATATTTCGATGATGTCATCTCTACTTTCATTGCCCATGTCAAACAAGTCTCTAGGGGTGTTTCGGAGTACAACATACCAACCCTCATCAGTTGGATTTGTCAAATAAAAAACTTGTTTCACTTGAGCAGAAAATATATACGACTCGTCTATCAATTGTTCTCCAATGTGAATCAAGTGAGAGAAATTCACCATTGTAAAACGAAATTGATCTTTGTTAATTCAACGAGTAGTATTAACATCAGCCCGATCACATCGAAATAAGACAACTTTTCATTTGCCATAGTAATCTAACTCAATAATGTCAGTAAGAAGTCCGTAATACTCCACATTTCCCTCAACAGGATTACTGTCCCTAGCACTAGCATAACTTGTAATTGAAGAATTAAAAATTCCACAATTTTGAGTTCTCCTCAATCTCTCGCGATATTTTGTATGAAATCTGAATCCATTGATGAGGAAGACACTATATCTTTTTACCACTCTATTTGGACCTTGGGAAAGCCATTTAACTTCGTCATTGACATCCTTCCCACTCCAAACCTATTGAATCGAAAGTAAATTGAGTAATTATAAATGTTCTGAGAATACATTATTATTTGTCAATGAAAGTTTCAATTGCATACCATTTGGCTTAACCATTCATGAAAAGATTTTGTGAATAACTTATTAATCTCTCGATGTTGTAATCTTCAGGAGTGTGAACAAGATCTCAAGATTTGTTTGTACTTACTATGTTAAAAAGAGGTTTAATTGGTTAGAAGACAAACAAATTAAAAAGATGAATATTTATGAAATTCTAGAACTTACTTGCGTAATGGTTCAATTGAATCGTGGTGAAAAAGAACATATCGATGTACTTGTACCCAAGATCTATCATCTAATTCTACAGTTTCAACTTTACCGATTGGTTCTCCATAACTTTAAAATAAATAAGTTTTGTCCAAGTTATGATCAGTGAGCCTAGCATTTCTAGTCTTGTTTCAACATCTTCTAAATATCGAGAATAGAAAGTCATACACTCCTCCTCCAAGTAACCTTCAGCAATTGATCCTTCTGGATAACGCTTATTACGACGATAAGACTTCAATTTGCATAGGAACCTAAACACGATATACAACATTATCAAAAGTTGTAACTAAAGGTATAGATGTGAATGAATGAATACTTTGCAAATAAATTAGCACCTTTCTATAGGATACATCCATCGATAGAAAACTGGTCCACCAAGTATTGCTTCACGAGGGAGATGGATTAGCAAGTACACCATAATAGTGAAGAAGGAAGTTAGAAAGATCTTCTCCAATTTGCATAAAGTCAAAGTGGCTTGATCTTGTACTTTCTTAAGTTTTTCAACATTCAAAACTTTTCCACAAACAACTTTCATTATATTGGATAGTTTAATTATAAAAGACGTCACCTTTTTTGACATACAACAACGTAAAGCAACTGGCAGTAAATCTTGCATCAAGATGTGATAATCATGTGATTTTAAGAAATATAGTCTACGATTTTTAAGACTTACACATCGAGATATATTTGATGCATACGCATCTAGGACCTTTATATCCTTTAACACCATGCAGAACACTTCTTTCTCTTTCTTTGACATTGCAAAAATAGAAGGCGTCAACTGATATTTCCCATTCGAAAGTACTTGGGGATGAAGATCACGCTGAATTCTTATGTCAACTAAATCAAGTCAACTCTAAAGATTGTCTTTTGATTTTTTCCATCGACATTCAAAATTGTCCCAATGATGTTCTCGCAAACATTTTTCTCAATATGCATGACATCAAGATTGTGTCATAAAATGTGATGCTCCGAATAAGGCAACTAAAAAAAATACTTCTTTTTTTAAGTCTACCTCATTAGGATCATCCTCTTTATCAAATTCATCATCAAATTCATCCTTCGATCTTCTCTTTGTTTACATGTTCGGTGGTTGATTCATCTTCCCATAATTGAAATTGATATCTTTCAACATGAACAAGATTTTAGATCTAATGGTCTGCTCAGGAGCTTCTCTAAACTCTTCAGTACCATCAAATAAAGTCCTTTGAAATCTAAATCTATGATTTCCATCTAGCCACCGAAAATGCCCCATATAAGAGAACTTCTTCCCATTATATAACCACTTTGAACATGTTTGCGTCACACAACAAGGACAAGCATAACGTCCTTTGGTACTCCAAACAGATAAATTGGCATAAGCCAGGAAATCATTAATAGTCCACAACAACGCTGCACGTAAATAAAATTTCTCCTTTCTGAAGACATCATATGTTTCAACACCCACCCATAACTGTTTCAACTCTTCAATAAGTGGCTGCATATAAATGTCAATATCATTTTTGGGACCCTTCTCTCCAGGGATAATCATAGATAAGATAAAGGAAGATTGCTTCATGCAAATCCATAGAGGCAAATTGTAAGGAACAAGCACTACAGGCCAAGTACTATACAAAGTACTCATGACTTTAAAAGGATTAAATCCGTCAGCTACTAGCCCAAGCCTCATATTCTGAGGATCGCTTGCAAAGCTTGGAAATTTACTGTCAAATGATTTCCAAGATAAGGAATCCGCAGGATGCCTTAATTATCCATCATCAGTTCGTTGATCATTATGCCACCTCATAGACTTGGCTGTCTTTGACGACATGAAAAGCCTTTGAAGCCTCGGTATTAGTGGAAAATATCGCAAAATCTTCACTGACTTCTTTCTTAATTATGCCTCACCTTCATCCACATTCACATCTTCTGTATTCTTATTCATCTAACGAGAATAACTGCAAACATGACAAGATTATTGGTTTTTCTGATCACCCCAGTACAACATGCAGTCATTTGGGAAACTATGAATTTTGTCGTACCCAAGGTCTAAATCTTTTATTAGTTTCTTCATACCTTGACAAGACTGAGGGATTTTTGCAAACATAACCATCTCTCTCAAAAACTCTAACAGCATTGTAAAAGAGTTTCTGGTCCATCCTCCCAAACATTTTAAGTGAAATAGACGAATGTAAAAGGACAATTTCGAATATTTTGATCCCTTGTAAAGTTCTTCGTTCATTTCATTAAGTAAATTATAGAACTTCGCCGCTTCTTCATTTGGCTCCTCATCAGGTACACTTCTTTCCATTTCAGTAAAAACATTTCCACCAATATTACAATCATCGGATGTAATAAAGTCAAGTGGAAACAGTTGCAAACCATGACAGTGTATATTAAATGCATCCCACAACATACCTTCCATGTCATCTTGTCTAACATACTGATGGTAAACAATATCAGGATAAGTCAGATTAATCGTTGAAGAGGTTCTACTAGATGTACACTTTTCATGGAAAATCCATTTTTTATACCTTCGAATAAAGCCATCAACAATTAGATGTTCGTAGACAACTTCACAAAAATGCCAATTGATGTTGCCACACTTCTTACACGGGCAAAGAATCATAATCTCTTGGCTTGCATTTTGAAATGAAAAATTTAGAAAAGTTTATACTCCATTTCGATAGTCGTTGCTTACCCTTGACAAATTCATCTACCTCTTATCCATTTCGTTGTTCTTGAAGTCTAAAGTTGACAATAAATTACTGTTACTAAAATAGATAATACATATCAAGTATCAACTATCTAATGGGTGTAAACTAATTCTTTGCGGGATTTTCAAGTGTATATTTATGTATTACGTAAGTTAAGTAAGTTTTGTAAGTTTTGTAAGTTATGATATGATATAAATTTATGTAAGGTATGTAAGTTATGTAAGTTATGTAAGTTATGATATGATATATATTTATGTATTATGTAAGTTATGTAAGTTATTATATGATATATATTTATGTATTATGTAAGTTATGATAAAATATATATTTATGTATTATGTAAGTTTTGTAAGTTATGTAATTTATGATATCATATATATTTATGTATTGTGTAAGTTTTGTAAGTTGTGTAAGTTATGATTTCATGTATTTAATTATTTTAATTAAATAATATTTAAATAAATTAATCCAAATTATATAATTTAAAAATTGTGTATAAAAAGTTGAAAACCATATAAGATGAAATGTCAATTTTGTTCCTTGGAAAAAAATAAAAATAAAATTTGACGATGTGGAAAATCACAGTTAAAAAATTATTTTAATTAAATAATATTTAAATAAATTAATCCAAATTATATAATTTAAAATAAGATTGAACGTTGTTTTAATATAGATATGTCTTTTGCTTTTATTTGACAAATCACATGTGCAGTTAAAATATAGATGTACAATAGTCCACGCTTAATTTAATTTATGTTTTACAAGTCATCTTTTCTTAAGTACATATTAAAGCATTGTGTGAACATCCGTATTTAGTTTAAAAGCTATGATTTATTTTGAATAAAAGTTTAACTTAAATGATAAAGCGAATGAGAATATTTCAATAATGATTTAAATTAAATTATAAAATATATAAAATATTTTATTAAATATTTGTATAAGAGATGAGACATATTATAATAATAATTAAATTTATTAAAAATCATGATAGAAATATAGAAATATTAAATCACAAATTTCAAAAATAGGGTAGAAAAAATTCATGTGGCAAGCATACATGTAGAGAGGTATAATATTATTAAAAGGTTGCAAATTGAGCAGAAATGATCCCTTTTACAGTATTAATGCAAGTAAGAACATACGCATTGGAACCAGTAGCAAAGATCCCCAAGCGAAGTGAGGCAAATGAAGTGGAAGTTGGTGTACATGTGCAAACATGCCTGTGATATCTAGAAACTATCGATTTTAATCTCAAGGCTGAGAAAGGTATATATGATAAATTTTGATGAACCTAAGTTTTGTACTTGATGACTTGTAAATTTGAGTATTATTATATCTATGTATTGTAGAGGAAAACAATGACAAACAATTTATCAACAGATTTAGCAAATTAAATATACATACCTCTTAGAAATTGTACTTAGCTTGTACTCAGCTCATGGAATACATGGTAGATTTCAATGGAGAGACATCAAATAAAGATTTATCAAATTAAATATACATACCTCTTAGAAATTGTAAATTGGATGGTAAAGTCAATTCCAGCAAATTAAATTACACCTGGAAACAATGAACAACCATGAAATTAAAAAATAATCTAAGGATAAACAAGAATAGTAATTTGATTTTTACATTAAAAAAATGTATAGTAATAAACTTGAAAATTTATAAACTAAAATGGAAATTCAAAAACCCTTTGAAATTAGACTAACATGGGTTTACTGCATCCACCGTTTACAACATGGGTTTATTGCTTCTATAAACTCAAATTAGACATTATTGAGGAAATATAACACATTCTGATAAAGTAACAAGCTAATGGATACAAAAAGTTAATTCAGTAAGCACTTCAAAATAATTCTCTCCATGGTATGTAAAGATACCAAATTCCTAAATAAAATAGTCCCAACTACAAAGATACCAAATTCAAACGTAAATTTAAAAAACGAAAAAAAGAAAAAGAAAATAAAAGATTAACTAACCTTCCGCTTATCTAGCCTATCTGTGTAGTGCTTTAGTGTATGAAAGCTAACAAATTTGCTAACTGCGCAGGAATTCCTCTAGCCAAAGTGGAATCACACTAACTTTATGATCTGTCACAATTTCATCCAAAGATATGATCAAACTTCTCAGCTTGCTTAATTGGAGATTGAAACTAAACTTAGTAACTAAATAGTATATTAATTGGAGACTGAAACTAAACTTAGTAACTAAATAGTATGTTTTGAGAAGAATGTAAAGGATCAAATTTAATAATAGGAGAATGTAAAGAATCAAATTTAAGATTTGATGTCAAAATACAATTTCACTTCAGTAAAAATTTATTGCTCTTACATCACGGGGTAAATGATTCTTCTTTTACAAATGGTTAATAGATTTAAATGCTGGTCAACAATAGTAAGTTTTGTATATGAATAGTAAGTAGGTAAAAATTAGCAATATTGGTTTTGTTTATTTATTTAAATTTTGTATTTGGGTGATGAAGTTGATATTAGAAAATGGGGGAAATGGCCATCGTATAACATGAACAAACTGGAAAACCCTTTTCTCAAGATCCCATCATTTCCTAAACACCCAAGTAAGACACATTGTACTCATAAATAAAAATATAAATTTTAAGCTTAAAAAAAATATTTCCACAAACTATAAAAAGGAGATGAAGGATACCATAAAAGTAAATATATATTTGTTATAATTTGATTACATCAGTTGGTTGAATTATGTATTTCATTACTCAATAATCAATTTGCTTAAACTATTATAACTAATTCTAAAATTGATTTTACCAGGGGCGTATAACTAGGGCCGTGGGCTTGACCGAGCCAACTCAACCTCATCTGTTTCTATTGAGTTTTGCTCGAACCTACCCCAAACACCTGTCAATGTTGTTAAAATTGAAATATTTAACTTGTTAGAGAAGACTAACAGTAGAAAAGTAATTCAATGCTAAAGTGATATATAACTCCAAAAACCAAATTTAGTGTCGACGTGTTTTTTTTTTTGTGTAAGAGGTTTTGTTGTTTTCAAAATAGTTAGAGATGCAAATCTTATAAAGTAATAAAATACAACCTAAAAAAGTCAATATAAACACAAAGTCAGCTATATCAAAAATAACATCAATAGATGACATGCATTATCCATTTTCAAAGAGACTAAAACTAAATAAAAGGTCCATATAAGTAGTAACAATACCTATAGGACTCAAAATTCCAGCGGCAGCAACGGAGAGAAGAGGCTGTGACAGAGAGAAGAGGATGCGGCAGAGAGAAAAGGGATTTCAGAAATTGGGGATTTCGATCACTTGAGGATTAAGACGTTGGGAAAATGTGAAAAATAATTTGGGAAAGATGCAGTTAGGGAAAATGAGAGAAAAGAAATTGGGAAATTGAGGGAATGAAATCGGGTTTAACTTGGGGAAGACGCAGTTAAGGAAAACTAGAGAAGAAATTGGGAAATTAGTGGAATGAAATCGGGGTAATCTGATTTGGGGGAAAACTAGGGAAATTCGGGGCTAAACAAACGACGCCGTTTAAGTTAGTTGAATTGAACCTTGCAGCATTTATCACAAGCACCAATGAAGCTAAAATGGCAACGTTTTGTAAACTGACAATCGATATTTGCGGCGTTTTAAAAAAACTACTAAAAGTAGATAAAAACGACAATGTTTTGAATAGTCGTAAAACATTTTTGCGGGGTTTTAAGAGAAAACGCTACTAAAGGATATCCTTTTGTGGCGTTTTAGTAAAAACACCACTAATAGGCAGACAAAAACGACAGCGTTTTGCACACTCTTAAAATATTTTTCGCGGCGTTTTATAAGAAAACGCCACTAAAGGCTTCTTTTTGCGGCGTTTGGTTAAAAACACCACTAATAGTCAGACAAAAATGACACCGATTTCCATACGCTTAAAACATATTTGCGACTTTTTTTTTGTGAAAACGCCACAAAAGCTATCTGTTTGCGGCGTTTTTGTTAAAAACGCCACTAGTAGTTAAAAAAAATGACAGCGTTTTGCACACTTTTAAAACATATTTGCGGCGTTTTTTGTGAAAATGCCACTAAAAACAAAGCTTAAAACGGTAACATTTTGCAAGCTTTTAATACATATTCGCGGCGTTTGGACCAAGAACGCCACTATTGTTCAACTTTTTGCTAACCATAATTTAAGTGAGATAATTATGAATTCTGAAAAATAATTTTTGATAAACCTAAACATAAACTTGAAATATATGTTGGATTGATATTTTGATATATTAATAGTCTTCCATTTGCAAAATGCATTATTTTGCCATTTCACTTTTTTCCTCTTTTATTGTTTGTGTTTTGTTTTTTGCTTTTATATGAATATCTATAAACACATTAATATCCATATGAAATTTATTTTTAAGATTTTAAGGTTTATAGTTTAAGAGTTTAGGATTTAGGGTTTAAAGTTTAGGGTTTAGGATTTAGGGTCTATAGTTTATGGGTTTAGGGGTTAAAAGTTAGGGTTAATGGGTTGGGATTTATGGGTTAGGGTCAAGGGTTTATGGTTTGAGATTTAAGGTTTAAAGGTTTATTATTTTAAGGGTTTAGTGGGTTAGGGTTTAGAGAAAGCCATAACATTGATTTTAACAGCTTGGTAACTTAAATGAAAACTACTAAATAGTTTAGTTTTCAAATTGTAACTTTTCATCATTAAGTAACTAAAGTGAAATTAACTTTCCCATAGCTAAGTGAATGGTGTTGTAATGCCCTGAATTTGGGCTTAGAAGGATTGGACCTTGAGCGTGGGAACACATAAAAGTTTATGTGTGCGAGAAATATCACAACTTGCATGTTGGCTTTAGTGGCTAAATATTTGGGCATATTTGGGAGTGTTGGAGAAGTCCTGGGTTCAAACTTGGGCTTTAGATAAATTTTTGAATTAAGTGAATAAAACCCTTGGTACTTGGAAGTAAGCCTTTTAAATAATTAAGATTAAAATGTGACACAAGATGAGCTTGTAGTCCAGTGGATTGTGGCGTCATTAAGGTGGCAAGGGTGCTTGAGTTTGAGTCACCCTATGTACAAAGGAGTATTTATTTTACTCCTTTGCTGTGTGAGTGGTGGAGTTTGAATAAAACACTACAAGGATGGTTGGAATTTGAGCTGGTTAAGGAATGGGTTATAGAGAAGATTGGGGAGGAAATCATGGAGGGATTTTAGGAGGAAAAAGGGGAGTTTGAAGTGAGGTAAGACTGCGTCAAATTTTCTTGGGAAGTACTCAAAAATTCAGCTGGGGAGCGTGCCTTTCATTTTCAGCTTTTAGTGATCATTATTTTTTTTGGTTTTTTTTCCTTTGAAACATCTTAGCCGTTTACTTTCCTTGAGTGGCTGAATACATTTTGACCTATTTTCATAACTCCTTCATCTATTGTTTTGAGTACTATGATCAATTCTGTTCTGCTTCTTTTTCTTCGACATTCGTTCACCCATACTTCCTTTTCAGTTAGCCCTCTAGTTGTATTCTCTTTTCTTTTGAGTTCTTTCCAGATACCTTTTTCTTCTTCCTTTTTGGCATTTCCTTCATTTTTTTCAAACGACTATTCTTTTTCCCCTCTCTTACCCAGACTTTGGTGTAGCAATATTTATCCATCAGATCGGTAAGTACATTTGTTTCTTTTTGTTTCTCTTAAGGGATATCTATTCGCTATCTTCTTGTGTGGATTATAACCAAATAATTCCTCTCCCTTACGTGTCAAATTCTCCCTCTCTTATCGTTTAGATGTTGTTTACTTGGTTTGTTTCTAGAACTCTTGATGAGCAAAAGGGGTTCTAACAATAAAGTGATGGCAGTGGTGCCGATTAGGAGTGGACGCGTAGCCTCTGCCCCCAAGTTTAAGTGACGTAGGGTGTCGTCGGTTTGGGACTTTCTGCCAGGTTGCAGAAGGGTGACTGCACCAAACTTTGGATTAAGTAGGCAAATCACAGTTGACCGTTCGAGTCAAGGCAAGTGGTAGTCGATTCTTCGGCTACGGGTTTGGTTAATGTTCTTTTAACTCTGTTGAGAAGTGATTAACTATCGTTATGTTTGAATAGGTTCCAGCACTTGGGAATTTTTAGTACTCTACGTGATCAGTTGTGTAACCGTATGATATGTTTGATGGTCAGCTGAAAAGCCGAAAGTGTGTGTATTTGTATGCGGTATGCAATAATTGTTTGAAAGCCGGAAGTATGTGTTGTTTACACTACTATGACTGTAGATCGGTGAAATACTGAAAAGCCGAAAATATGGCGTATGATGCCATATAGGCATGCAATCACACGTGTGGTGAACCGAGCCCACGGACATGGGCGTTAGACTGTAGAGGCCACCATGAGCGCTCTCATGGTCTTGGGCTGTTCTGGGTCTCATTGGGCTAAATGGCCTGTGTGGGCCCAATAGGCTCACACGGATAAATGCATGTGATGTGGTAAGTATTGTTTGGACTGTGATGTTCACATAGCTATGGCTGTTTCTGGGCTAAAGGGGCTACACAAGTGTGTGGGCCCACTTGGGCTGAGTAATGGACCTTAGACCCTCTTATACCATTATGTCTGTTTAGGTTACTTAAGTCGCTCGAGGCGACGATGGACCATCTGTTGGGTCGTTAAGACCCCGGTTTGTAAGATTATCAAAATACCCCCAGTTTGTAAAATTACCGAAATAGCCCCAATTTGTAAAATTACAGAAATACCCTTGTAGTGTAAAATTACCGAAATACCCTTGTAGGGTAAAATGATTGTTTTGCCCTTGTGGGTAAATGACCGACTTAGACTATGAATTTGATCAATTGACTATGATCGTATGACTGTGTTTTAATTGACTTGACGGTGATTGTACGACTGATATGCTTTTAATATATGTTTAAATGATTGTTATTGAGCATGGCCATTTTTGCATACACGTGTGATGATTGAGCATGCCATACACAACATATTGCATGGGGTTGGACATTGATACGGAGGAAGTTCTGATAGGATCGCACTGGTAGCACGAGATGACTGTGGATAATGTATTGATCTATTAAGGTCGCATGGGGCGCACGAGACGACTATGGACTGATGGACGGCTGAGTGTCGCTTAATCTGATTATGGCTCTGTGCCAACCTAAATATGGATATGTGCTATGTTGATTATGGCTTTGTGCAAATAGTATTTACCAGTGGCTTGGTGACGATTATGTTACAGTACTGATGGCTTTGTGCCGATCATATTACAGTACTGATGGCTTTGTGCCGATCATATTACAGCTACTGATGGCTTTGTACCGATCATATTATAGTTACTGTTGGCTTTCTGCCGATCATATTACCGCCATCTTGATGGTCGTAAGTGTGTATATTTCGCGACTTTCTTTGCGTTATTATTTCGCGACTATGCCGCAATATTGTGTGTCTTTGGTTGGGTGGGTCGATTTTATCCCCACATGGTGTGTTGGTTGGTACGGGTGGTGTGTTGGCTGGATTGGGATGGATTGGGATGGATTGCATTACTGCACTGTTGCATTTCTGTTACTGATACTATTACTGTGCTGGGCTTTGGCCCACTTATGCTCTGAACTGGACTATATTGTTACCGTTAAAGGGTTTTAGCCCAGACTGTTTCTATTTTTGTATACTAACTATTACTCTAGTAAGGGGATTACACACTGAGTTTTCATAAACTCACCTCGTTTTTAACTGTACAGGTAATCCCCAGTATTAGGAGGATCGGTGTTGCGAGGGACTCAGAGATGGTCACACGACTACAGTCTTATTATGCTTTGAATTTTATTTATGGTTTAGATTCCGTTTTGGGTTTTGATTTTTGTAATAAGACCATTTGTGGGTTTACTTTTAAATGGGCTTTTGATTACTCACCCTAAACTGCTAGTCTAGAAAAAGACGAGTTTTCAAACCAATTACTGTTTTCAAAAACATATGTTTTAAACTTCTTTAATTTAAATTAGCTTCCGCAACTGAAAGAGATTTTCAACGAAATTAATAACATTTTGATTAACTTTTCAATGAACCACGTTTTAGAATTAAATGAACACAAACTGAGACTTTACACAAGTTTTAAATAGTAAGAAGGGTTTTTCAATGAAATCACGGTTTCGGAGAACACTTCAATGTGACCCTAAACCATAATGTCTAGGCTAGGTTTGGGGTGTTACAATTATATTCTTTATAAAGTCAGTTTCAAATATCAAAATAAAATCGAATTCAAAATAAAAATAAGATCTTGTTTGTAGCACCCCTCGCCCTTATCTGGCCGGGACAGGGTTCGAGGTGATACTGAACTTAAACTCAACCAACTATATAAAACCAGACCGTAAAATTTTGATCAATTTTAAAATTTTCATTTCACATACATTTTGTCTCTTAAACGGGCTCACGAGGCCCAAAACATGCATTAGAGACGATTCGAGACTAAACCGAGAACTTAAGAAAAACTTGGAAAAATTTCATGCTTTAAGGCTCCACACGCCCGTGTGGGTATAGAGCACACGCCTGTGTGCTAGGGACACGCCTGTGTCCCAAACCCATGTCCAAAAACCTGGACATTCTGCCAATTTGGTTATGAACAAATTGAAGCGGCACGGCCAAGGCACACGTCCGTGTCCTATGGCCGTGTCCTTCACACGGCTAAGACACATGGCTGTGTCTCTTGCCCGTGTGCTTACTACCATGCATACTGACTTGAAATACTTAGGTACAGGGGACACACGGCTGGACAACATGCCCATGGGGGCGCACCGTGTGTCACACACGGCCTAGACACATGCCCGTATGTCTACCCGTGTGGAAAAATACAAGGCTATTTTCCAAGCCATTTTGTCCCCCTCACAACACATGCACTCATACTTATACAATAGCATACAACATGGAAAAATTAGGCACTTAAACATTCCTAACATGTCATGACCATGGCAATTTCACATGCAATAGATATCATAGATTTTACTCACATCTTTACCATATTCATGCCATAATCATTATAAACTTATCACATAAGTCCATAGCACATGCATGCATCTTTAAAATGGGTTTACAACCCCATAATCAAAATAAGCCAATACATTTGGCTAAAATAATATCACATACTCAAATATTTAAACTCCTATACATGTCATAGACTCAAAGTACTTGAAATCACTTACACCAATAGTGATAGCTTGACATTGTGATAATATCTCTGACGAACTCCAACCCGAGAAAACTTGGTAACCCTAGAGAACATGGGAAAGGAAAGGGATAAGCTTTATGCTTAGTAAGTTCATATGAAAACAATAAGCAACTCATTAACATGGTTTATCCAAGTTCCCAACATATTCTCAAGTCATGATAAGCTGTCTTCTTGTACAATAGTCAATAAAATATTTATATATGGAGCTACAAAACTCGAAATTAAGTTCTGTTAATTTTCCTTGAAACTAGACTCATGTGCCTTTCTACCATAAAATTTAAAAATTTTTTGGTTTATCCAAATAGTATAGTTTATTCATCAAAGTTACCCCTGATTCACTGTCTGACATTTCTGACCTTTCTGCACAAAAGTTCAATTATCTCATAGCACAGAACTCAAATAATGTTCTTGTATATTTCTATTGAAAATAGACTCATTAAGTATTCTAAAAATATAAATTATAACTCATAAATATTTTTTTTACAATTTATAATGATTTTCTCAAATCAAAACAGGGGATTTCGAAGTCATTCTGACTCTGTCTCACACAACTTCAAATATCTCATTATAGGAAATTTTTTTTAGTACATGGTTTCTTTTATAAGAAACTAGACTCAATAAGATTTAATTCCATATCTATTTAGCCTTTAACTCATTTTCCAATATTTTTAGTGTGACAGCCCAAAATTGACCCTAGTCAGAATGTGGTTTCGGGACTGCAAAACCGAGGCATAAAAATAATTTAATGCTCATTTTGATGCTTATGATATGTGTTAATTCGTGTGTGACATTTTTGATGTTTGATTTAGAGTTATAAATGTGAATTTCACTAGAAATGACCTAGTAGAAAACTTTGAAAGTATGATGGGGAAATGTGTGATGACTAATTAAAGCATGCATGCAAAACAATGGCCTTGCATGTCAAATATCCCTCTTTTATAGGAGGTGGCGGCCATGACAAGGGGTATGGGCTAAACATGTCATGAAACATGTTTTTTGGTGCATTAGGGAGAAACAATAAACAAATAAGTATGGGTAATAAAGAAAGAAAAAAAATGTGTGTGAGTGAACCCCCCATTGCTGGTGCATTGAAGAAAAGAAAAGAAAAAATTTTGCTCATTCATTTCATTCTCTCTTGACTGAAAATACCAAAGAGGAAGGAAGGAATTTTTGCTTCATGTTTGGTTTGGAAGGGGATTAGGAAGAGATTTGGCTATACTTGCATCAAGATTAAGGTATGTTTGAGGTTGTGCCATGAGATTCATGCATGTTTTTAGTTACAAGCTTGATGTTCTTATTAGCCCATGGTTCAAATCTTTGTTATATCATGGGAATGGTATTTGGCCAAGGTGGATTTTGTGTTAATGCCATTGCATGTTAAATATGAAGCTTGTTAATGGTATATGTGATGGTGGATTGATGGCTCTTGGACTTTCTTTTTAGTATTTTTGAGTAAGACATTAAGTTCTTTGCTTAATCATGACCAAAATTATGGTGTTGTGATGTATTCGGTCATGGTATATCCATAAGTATGATTCATGCATGTTGCATGGTAGGTAAGATTTGAGCTTTGGATATGTGTTTATATTTGGATATAAACAACTTGAGATTCGACCCTTGCACCTACATGAATATGTGTTTGCACATGATGAATTGGTATGACATATATACTATTTCAAGGTGTATATTTGCTTGTGATGATGTTTGGTTATGTAGTAAATGAGAGATGTGTATTGAGCTACAATATGTAATCGTTAGTTAGTAAAATGTATGCTGTTTTTTTGTGTGGTATTAAGTGTAAAATTGGCCTCAACATAGACATGCATATTCGCCAAATGAAGTAGATTGGTGTGCATGTATTCGGTTAGAGGCAACCGTATTGAAGCCTTATCTTGGCTTAGATAATTGACTAAATGGGTAATAAGTGAGGATGGTTGCGAATATACAAACATACATATGCATGTGTAATTGAATTATGAATGTTTAGCAAGATGGTTAAACTAGTTGATTTATTGATTAAGCTCAAGGAGTTAAAGAAGGAGAATCAAACAAGGGAAAGACGAAGGTCATCGAGTAGCCGACTTGGACTGTTTTACCCAACACAAGGTAAGTCACTAAGCATATATTTTGTATTGATTTGAATAAACATAATGTCTATGTAACTATGCCGAAAGGAATGATGAATTTATATACATGTGTGTATGTGGTGATGGAAGTATTGAATGAAAGGAAAAGAGGTGAGATGTATTGAGTTGTTGATTTCGGCACTAAGTGTGCGGGTATAAACATTTGTGATCATGAGAATGGCACTAAGTGTGCGGGTTTAAAACTTGTACAGCACTAAGTGTGCGAGTTTGATCATGTAGCACTAAGTGTGCGAGTTGATTATATAGCACTAAGTGTGCGGACTCACTATATGCTTTTGAATCACTATTGACACTGAGTGTGCGACACTATTGAGTTGATCACGGACAGCGGATCAGGTAAATACCTTGAGTTCATGGCTAATAGGTGCTATGTTTATATTTGGGGTTGAGCTTGGTAAGTTTGAACCTATGTGACAATGTAAATTGAAGGCACGTACATAAGAATTATCGTGGAATGAGTGAAAGGTCATGTAGATGTATGATTGTGACGAAAACAAAATGGTGTATAGAAATGCTTCAAATATCCTATTGATTAGTATATGGAATGTGAATGTGTAACTTGGTATGTGGTTGAATCGAATGGTCTAAGGAACTATGGTATAGTTCGGTTTGAATGGAGTAATTAGCCTCGTTCCATTTTGTTTCCTTTTGCGATAATGTTATTAATGGTTGGTAGTGCATTGCTTATGACTTACTGAGTTATATACTCATTTGGTGTTTGCTTGTCACCTATTTTAGGTTTCTTGGACTCGACTTTTTGCGTATTCGGGACCGTCATCAAGTCATCACACCGACTAGCGACTTTTTGGTATCTTCTTCTTAGATGGTCTAAGAGAACATTTCGCATGTATAGGCTATTATGTTTTGTTTGAACTTGGTATGTAAAATTTTGAATAGCCATGCGAAAATGGCTTATAAATGTTTTGAGCATAATGTTATAATCATTTGGTATGTATATGCTCATTAAGAGGCACGGAAATGTTTGGCAATGACCAGCCATTAGAATGGGTCATCATGATTATATTTTGGACTATATATGAAAAAGGGGTGGTTGAATCATAGAAACTATGTGTTAGAGGAAGTCTACCCTAGAAATAGATGCTGGTAGCAACAGTGATGTGGATGTGAAAAATCACTAAAAATAGTAGGAATGGAATTAAATAGTGAATAAATTATGTAAATGAACCTTGATGAATCTATATTCATATCAAAGAAACGAAACGGTCATATGAGTTGTATGTTAAGAGATATTTGGGTTTTCGTGAAACAGGGCCAGAACAGTTTCTGGATTCCCTGTTCCGACTTTGAAAATTCATTATAAATTAACCCGAGACATTTAGAAATCATGCCATATATTTATAGATTCCGTTTTGAGTCTAGTTTCTATAGAAACAAACGGTATCAGTATTGAAGCCCTGCACAGGGAGTTATTTGAGTTGTAACGCACGAAGGTCAGTGTAGTCGACCCCTGTAACATGGGAGATTTAACTAATAAACTGTACTAATTGGCTTGACCAAAACTTCTAGAAAAAAATTTGTAGATGGACATATGAGTTTAGTTTCAGGGAAAAATTACGAAACTGATTTTCGAGTTGTAGAACTCAAGTTATGATTTTTGAAGCGACTAGTACACAGATTGGCAGCTTGTCTGGGAAATTATCAATAAGTGGTTTGAAGTTTGTTAACACCTCGTGTTCGACTCCGGCGATGGTCTCGAGTTAGGGGTGTTACAATTAGTGTATTTTCAAAGTCGAACTATGGCTGCTGTCCAAAACTATTTTAGTGTAAATTAACGATGCTAAGTTTATCACACCATATTAATTCATTTCCACCACATTGGTAAGGCTACATATTCATACATCATATGTATAGACGTATAATTACAAGGTCATCACAAAATCATTCTCATAGGCATGAATTACCTATTTACATCTTCATCAAATGTGCATCATAAACTGAAATCATTTCTCATGAGCTTGGCATACATACCTGTGTTACTCAACATGCTCATATTCACTCCTTACTAATCATATAACATGAATTGAATTCACATCTCATCAATTTCATGTAAGTACCTGTACCACTCACAATATGGTCATTACCTTTCTCATTTAGCTTAAACCGTAACTCTCACCATTGAACCATTTGGAAAGCTATCAGATATTCACTAAGCCTCAAACATAGGGTATAATGCCGATTCCATGTCGTAGACATGGTCTTACACTGGTTCTCACATATCCGTGTCGATGCATGTCCCAGACATGTCTTACGCTGGCTTACATCTCGAGGCCGATGCATGTCCCAGACATGTCTTACACTAGCTTACATCTTGAGGCTGATGCATGTCCCAGGCATGTCTTACACTAGCTCTCGTCTCAATGTCGATGCCATGTCCCAGACATGGTCTTACACTGGCTCTCATAATGTGGCCGATGCATGTCCCAGACATGTCTTACACTAGCACACACACATCGCCCAATGCCATGGCATGAATATCCGTTTATTCTTAAGGTTCAATCGGGAGGTTCCTCTACATCAATTCTCATCCTACATAATCATTTCCACAATCAAGCAATTTATGCTATATCAATTCAAATACGTGTAATAACGATGCAGTTATATTATTTACATACGACTTACTCATTTCTATGGGATATCATATTCCATTGAATTTCTAATGTCTTCTACCATCACGTGAATGTTATTAACTTTTGGCATCACTTTCATCATACTCAATATCATCAACATATAATTCAATATAACCGAAGCAAGATAGATTCAAGTATATTAACAATAACATGGATAACATGCTTCTTTAGTCATACGAACTTACCTCGACACCAAATTGGTAAAAGAGGCCTAAACATCAAATTCTCGTTTTTCCTCGTTCTAAGCTCGAATCTCATTTTTCATCATCTATAACATCACATTTAACTTATTAACACAATATACTAATCAAATTAGTCCAATGACACATTTTGGCAAAATTTCTGATTTTGCCCCTATACTTTGCCAAAATTGCCAAATTGCCCCTAGGATCGTAAAATGATTTTTATCACATTTTCTTACTCATTAAGCCTAGATAAACCATTTTCATAACAATAGCAACTCACAAATTCAATTATTTCACACATTTACACTTATTTAACAACTTTGCAAAATACCCCATTTTAGGTGTTTTCATGCAAACTTCTTTCATAAAAGTTGTTTATAACACTACCAAGATTTATATTCTTTCATAAAAACTCAGCAAAAAAAAAAATATATGCTTTCATGGCAAAACCCTAGACTCTTAATTATTTTGCAAAATAGTCCCCTCTTTTGAAAGCTCATGCTTTAGGGGTTTCAAAAATGCAAAAATTATCAAGAAAGACATTAAAAATCACTTACTAGCATGGGAGTTTCTTTGCTGAAATTTTCCAGCTTCTAAACCCTTTTCTTGGATGGAAAAATTGGTGGAGAGAAGATGAAGAAAAGATGATATTTTCTTTTCTTTATTTTATTACTTATTTGTCAAATAAGTCACCCAACACTTACCTAACATATTTGACCATTTAATTCCTTGTCTCATGGCCAGCCATCACTCTTTCAATGCCCTAATTTCATATTAAAAACCCCGAATTCAAGATACAAGGCAATTTAACACCTTTAGGTATTAAAACACAATTTTTACTTTTTATGCGATTTAGTCCTTTTTCGAAATTGAACTAGAAATCCCTAAAATTAATATACCAAAATTAACATGCAATTATAAAATCACATTATAACACATAAAATAACATCAAAATAATTTTCTCCGACCTCGGAATAGTGGTTCCAAAATCACTGTTCCGATTAGGCCTAAAATCGGGCTGTTACATTGTTTGTTATAATTTGGTTCTATCCAAAATAGATAGTTACCTATCTATATCAGTCTGTTACTTTTTTTATTTATTTATCAATGTTTTCCTTAAAATCTAATATTTAAATATATCAAATGGTTTAAATTAAAT
Organism: Gossypium arboreum; assembly: GCF_025698485.1. NCBI lineage: Eukaryota > Viridiplantae > Streptophyta > Magnoliopsida > Malvales > Malvaceae > Gossypium > Gossypium arboreum. The sequence goes on from NC_069081.1 coordinate 73,294,625, forward strand.
ATTTTTAAATATAAAACATTAATTCAACGCATAAAATTTCATCATTTAATAAATCTCAAGTAAATTAACCTTAAATCCTAAACCATTTAATATATATAAAGTTTATCTATTATCTATTAAATAATTTAAACTATAATTATAATTATAATATATTAAAACTAATATTATCTCTTTTACAATCATATAAGAAATTATTTAATATATAAATTAAAAAAATCAGTCATATACCAAAAAAGCGTAAACTTATTTTAAATAATAGTATTTTAATATTTTTCATTTTTAACAAATATTTTTCTATATTTTTACTTTTAATTTTTTTCTATGTGTCATTTTTTCTGAAGAACTTAAATATTCAATTAAAAATAAATTGTATTTTAATTAATACAAATAAACTAGTTAAATAATAAATAGACAGATAAAATATTTTTTTATCCAAACGCCGTTAAAAACCTGTTTTACTGTCGTGTATACAAAGCTTCATACGGTGCTATTTTGGTACTAGACTGATAACTGTTATTGTATGCAAATTCAATAAAGCCAAATACTTTTCCCAGTTACCTTCAAACTCAAGCATACAACACCGAAGAATATCTTCCAAGATCTATATTACATGTTCAGATTGACCATCTGTCTGTGGATGAAATGCAATGCTAAAGTGTAACTGAGTACCTAGAGTTTCTTTCAATTTGCTCATCAAGAGGTTAACTGAGGGTCTCTATCGAAATAATGGAGATAGGCACTCCATGCAATCTGACAATCTCAGAGGCATATTATCCAACCAATCTGTCCAAAGAATAATCCATACATATCGGAATAAAGTGTGTAGACTTTGTCAACAGATCAACAATCTCCCAAATAACATCTTTCTTCTTTGGAGACAGGGGTAATCCCATATAAAGTCCATGGTAATTCTTTCCCATTTCTATTCTGGTATCATAACTGGCTGTAATAGTCCAGAAGGCAACTGATGTTTAGCTTTTACTTGCTGACATATGAAACATTTAGACACAAACTTAAAAATATACCATTTCATTCTTGGCCACTAGTACATCTTTTTCAGATCATTATACATTTTATTACTACCAGGATGAATAGACATGTTACCATTATGAGCTTCATTCAAAATCTTCTGTACTAGTTCTGAACTTTTTGGTACACATACTCTGCCTCGAATAACAGACAATCATCGGTCCCGATCTGAAATTTTGAGTCAAGAGTCGATACACTTTGTATCCATTTTGCTTGCAACTTATTATCATTTTTCTGAGCTTCAGAGATCTGCTGCAAAAACATTGGTCTAGCTTTTAACTCATCTATAATTGAACCATCATCAAATAATGGTAATCGCGTATTTATAGATTGCAAGGAAAATAGGGATTGTCTGCTCAGAGCATCAGCAACCACATTGGCTTTTCCCGGATGGTAATCAATAACAAGATCATAGTCTTTCAGTAATTCAAGCCACCTACGCTATCTCAAATTTAAATCTTTCTGTGTCATCAAGTACTTCAAACTTTTATGATTCGTGAATATGTCACATTTTTCACCAAACAAGTAATGCCGCCAAATTTTCAATGCAAACACTATGGCTGTCAATTCAAGATCATGTGTCAGGTAGTTTCTTTCATGTGGTTTTAGCTGTTTTGAAGCATAGACTACTACTTTACCTTCTTGCATCAAAACAAAGCCTAAACCATTCAATGACGCATCACTGTAAACTATAAATTCCTTACCCGATTTTGGCTGGACTAATACTTGAGCTTCTATCAATAAAGCTTTTAATCTGTCAAAACTCTACTCGCATTTATCAGTCCACTCAAATTTCACATCTTTTTGCAATAGACAAGTCATCGGGGAAGCTATCATTGAAAAATCTTTTACAAACCTCTGATAATAACAAGCTAGTCCCAGAAAACTTCAGACTTTAGACACATTCTTCAGTGGCTTCCAGTTAACAATGGCTGAAATTTTATTCGGGTCTACCTTGACACCTTCAACAGATACTATATGCCCAAGAAAACTAACTTCCCGTATCCAAAATTCACATTTACTAAATGTGGCATACAATTGTTTCTCTCACAAAGTTTGCAACACTATTCTCAAATGCTCCGCATGTTCATTTTCATCTCGGGAGTAAACCAAAATATCATCTATAAATACCACCACAAACTTGTCTAAATATGGGATGAAAATTCTGTTCATCAAATCCATAAACACTGCAGGTGCATTTCTCAAACCGAATGGCATCATAGAAACTCATAGTGTCCATACCTGGTTCTAAAAGCTGTCTTTGGCACATCTGAATCTTTTACCCGTAGTTGATAGTAACCAAAATGGAGATCAATCTTTGAAAATACAGTAGCACATTTTAACAGGTCAAACAAGTCATCAATACGAGGCAATGGATACCTTTTCTTTATTGTTACTTTGTTGAGCTGTTTGTAATTACTGCACAACCTCAATGATTCATCTTTCTTCTGTACAAATAGAACTAACGCACCCCAAGCTGAGAAACTAGGTTGAGCAAAACTTTTGTCAGTTAATTCTTGCAACTGTACTTTTAGCTCTTTCAATTTAGTAGGAGCCATTTTGTAAGGTGCTATGGATATCGGTGTTGTACCCGGAACAAGATCTATAGAGAATTCCACTTCTCTATCTGGTGGTAAACTAGGTAATTCTTCTGGGAATACATCAGGAAATTCACATACAACCACCACTGACTGAATCTTTGACTCAAATACTTTAGTATCCAACACATATTCAAGATAAGCATCATAACCCTTTTTGACATATTTCTGTGTTAATATTGCTAAAATCACATTAGGTAATCCATCCAGTTTATCAGATTCAACATGAAGTAATTCACCACTTTGACATTTCAATACAATATATTTCTTTTTACAATTCACCACTACATCATATTGGGTTAACCAATCCATTCCCAAAATCACATCAAATTCATTGATGGCAATAACATCAAGTTAATCAAAAAACAGTAAGCTTTTACCATCAACGGATAGTTTTTACAGACTTTATCCACCATAACACACTGGCCCAGGGGGTTTGAAACTTTAACCACAAATTTAGTGAATTCAACAGGTAAATTTTTAACAGACACTAAGTTTGTGCATATGTATGAATGTGTGGAACAAGGATCAATCAATGCAGTAATATCAGTATCAAGTAGAGAAAATGTACCAGTAATGACGTCTGGTGCAGAAGCATCTTCTCTATAACGAATAGCATATGTTCTTGCAGGTGCTCGTGCCTCAGATTTAATTGTTCTATCCCTGGTAGTACCTCAACTACCACTAATATTATCGGGGTGACGGGGTGGTCTACCTTTCAAAATAAGATTACATGGCTTTGGAGCTGGTTCTATTTCTTTTTCAACTCTTTCTAGACAATCTCTGAGAAAATGGTCAAATGAACTGCATCGGTAACAAGCTCCACTTCTCAAACGGAATTCCCCAAAATGAAATTTATTGCAATGCTTACACTTTGGTTTGAGATTACCGACAATACCCACACTGGTTATAGATGGTGATGATGACCTTGGGTTAGAGCGTTGAGAGCCTCGCTCTTTTCCAGAATACCCTGTAGAGGTAGTAACACAATCATAATACTTCTTTATTTCCTTAGAAGCAGATAATTGTGACTTACTCATAATCTATTTTCTAGAAACCCAAGCTTCTCTTTCAGCTTGTTTCTTTTCTTTACTCAATTCTTTAGCTTTGTGTGCTCGATTGGCTAACACTGCAAATTCCCTTATTTTGAGAATTCCGATCAATAACTTGATATCTTCATTTAAACCCTCTTCAAAGTGTTTACACATCTTAGCCTTAATTAGAACCTATTCTCTAGCATATTTGCTCAGCCGAACAAATTCTCGTTCATACTCAAATACAGTCATGTCTCCCTGCTTGAGTTCTAAATTTTTTTTCTTTTTCTGATCAATAAATCTCTGACTAACATATTTCATCCTGAATTCAGCCTGGAAGAATTCTCATGTAACGTTCTCTCTTAGTACAACTGAAGTTATGGTATTCCAACAATGATAAGTTGTATCTTTTAGTAGAGATACTGCATATTTCAAACATTCAGCAGGTGTACAAGATAATTCATCAAAAACCTGGATGGTATTTTCCAACCAAAATTTAGCCCTTTTCAGATCATCATCTACGGTAGCTCTAAATTCTTCCGCCCCATGCTTACGAATTTTGTCTACCAGAGGCTTACCTATTCTAGTGGGTTCAGCATGCTATGGTACCTTAGGAACTGGTTAAGGAGCAGGTGGGGGAGGTCGTTGTACAGCAGAATTTTTTCTTAAATACTCAGTAAACCATTCATTCATCAATCGAAAGAAGACCTATTTTGCCTCCTCACTTTGGCCTTCAGATTCGAGCCTTTCACTACCAGCTGCAGATGCAACTCTTTGAACCGAAGTTGAAGCATTGCTCTCAGCTTCCTCAGATTCAGCTCTAGCTTGATTGGATGACATTACTATATGAAAAACACATTTAAAATGATCAGGAGAAATCACACTATCACGAATTATATAATGGCATGTATAGCTAAACTTGTGTTTGCTACGTTAAATCTGAGAATTGGCTAAACATGGCTCTATACCACTAAATGTAACACCCCTAACCCGTATCCATTGTTGAAACATAGTTAAGGAGCATTACCAGAACTTTCAAAACATTTATAGATAAATCATGTCAATCACTGTTCATTTTCCGAGATTATTCAAAATGTCCTTTAAATGGACCCTCGAGGCCCAATATAAGCATTAGAATCAAGTCAGGACTTAATCGGAAACTCTAAGAATTTATGGTGACATTTCAAAAAATTTCCAAGGTGTAGGGCTCACACGCCCGTGTGGTACAAGGGACACGCTCGTGTCACCCTGGGACATACCCCTGCTGTAGGTCATGTTCGACCCCGTTTAACTCTCTGACTTGTGCACACAGCCATGTCACGCGCCCGTGTGCTAGGCCGTGTGGTTAATTAAATTATTTCGAAATTAGGTCTAGGTTTCACACTGCCAAGACACACGCTCATGTGCTAGGCCGTGTGGTTAATTAAATTCTTTCAAAATTAGGTGTAGGTTTCACACGGCCAACACACACGCCCGTGTTCTAGGCCATGTAGCACACAAGGCTGAGACACCCACTGGTGTCTCTGCCTGTATGCTCAATTCTGAGCATTCTGTTTCTCTAATTTAAGGTGCAGGGGACACACGGCATAACCACACACCCGTGTACCGTTTTGTGTGTCACACGCGATTTAGACACACGCTCATGTGTCTGCCCGTATAAACAAAATGAAGCCATTTGTAGCTTCATTTCTCACCTAAAATCACACCAATGGCCTGTACTTAAACTCACATCCAAATACCAACCATCTCAAGCATTCAAATTAAGCAAACTCTATCATTCAACATGGCATATCATTACATGCATACATGTTCATAATCTTACCTTGGTATATTCCATATGTTAGGCATAATTTATACAACCATTTAACATGTATGTAGCTACCATAGTATGTCATTACAACTATATAAAAAACAACCATTACTAGCCATTCCAGTGGTTAGATTACAAACCACATAGTTAAGCCATCTATGGCCAAGTTAGCCTATACATGCCATTATACCCAAATGATTTTACCATATATACCAAAACAAGCTAGTAGATAGTGTGACGATGCTCCAATGATCTCCAACCTTCGCGAGCTTCCGAGCAATATAAAACATGGAAAAATAAGACAGAGTAAGCATTACATGCTTAGTAAGTTTGTATAACAGAAAGTAAACTTACCAATCCCGTTTATTAAACCTAAGCATACAATATCATGTTTTCTATATATTTGGAAAAATTGCCTAAACACATGCATTCAATTAAACATGTTAGTCACAAAATTTTCATATACATCAAGTAAACATAGATGAGCTCATCATGCAATATTCTTTCAAGACATTATCTTTTCATCTCATAATTCTTTCATCATGCCAAGAGTTTTGTGCATTGAATCATTGAAATTCTGATGGATACTCAAGTAGTACAATCGAGGTGTACGATTCAATAACCCGTCAATTCTTAATCAAGAGTACCCATAGGGCATTTAATCAAGGACCACACTCTTGAGCCACATATCGTATTATAGGATTACCAGTCCAGGCTAAATCCATTATGTAACGTATGCTCAAAAGAGCTTAATTAGGATTACCAGTCCAAGCTAAACCCTAATTGTAACATATGCTCGAGAGAGAATATATCAGGATTACCCATCCGGGCTAAATCCTTTCTGTAATAAGATCAATAGGATTACTCGTCTGAGCTAAATCCCATCAGCAATAAATGCAGGACCTCATTCATTTCGGGAAAACACATTTATCCTCAAAATTTAATACTCAAACGAGACTTTACCCTTTTTCCAACATTTCCGAACATGTAATCATTTCACACATTTGTAACACTCACATAAATATAATTCATGTTGTATACAATCATAACATTCAAGTTAACATATTTACATGCTCGGTTAAGTTACACGAACTTACCTCGATAATGGTTCGCATATATAATCTACTAATTCGAAACCTTTTCTTTTCCTCGATCTAACCTCGAATTTGTGTTTTTCGGATCTATATAAATAACTTTCATCATCAATTTCACATATTTTATATACATTTGGACTCAATTTACGTCTTAGGCAAACTTACCAATTTGCCCCTAACTTTTCCATAAAATCGAATTTCGTCCCTAGGCTCGAAAAATGGAATTTATGCAAATTTACTCCCTATTCCAAGCCTAACTGAAATTTCAACATAAAATTTACCGCACATATTTTCTATAAATTTCAATTTTTTTTCATAATTTTCACAATTTTACATTCTAATCCCTAAATTATGTTTTCATCAAAAATCACTTTGTAAAAGTTGTTTATCTATCAACAACCTTTTATTTTCTACCATAAATTTGAATTTTCAGCATATTACTCCATGACCTAATTTCCATACTTTGATAACTCTTCAAATTGATCCCCTAAATAGATAGATTAAGCTATCTTGGTTTCAAAAATATCAAAATTACTAAAAACGGGTCAAGGAAACTTAGCCAATTAAACCATGAAAGTTTCTTCTCTCTCTCTCCTAGGGTTTCCATGTATTTTTGGGGAAGAAGATGAGTAAATAAGTTGATATTTTCTTTTTCATCTTTTAATTAATTAAATTATTTGAAATTTCAATTTAATCATTGCCCTTTTTCTAAATTTCCATGGATGAGTCACCAAAATATCTACATACTTTTCTTTAATGGTCTAATTACTATATAAGGACCTTAAGTTTTGAATTCCATAGGTATTTAATCATTCTACCTACTAGAATTCAACTTTTGCATTTTATGCGATTTAATCCATCTTGTAATTAAGCACTAAATCGATAAAATTTTATTATCAGAATTTTCACATGACATTTCTAGCATATTACAGACCATGTAATAAAATAAAAATAAATTTTATTTTCGGATCAGATTTGTGGTCCCGAAACCACTGTTCTAATTTCATTGAAAAATGGGCTGTTACAAAAATTAATACAAGTTTTCCCAAAAATGAAAATGTTCAATCATCCTCTTCAAAATCCATCTCCTCACTTTTGTTATCCTCCTCATTCTCCTCGCTTTCTTGCCCCTCTTCTTCTTGTTCCATAGTTGTTGGCCCAAACATGTTAGGTGTATAATTGGGACCCGGATGTTGTTTTACCTAGAAAATTCTTGAAAAATTGGTCCCGATTCTTGCATCCACTGAATCATCCAATCTAGCTTTGGATGACTACTCTCACCAACTTCTTGTTGAGTTTGTGTCAACCTTTGGGATGAAGTTGGTGTAGCTATCGCTTGTTCCAATCTTTTATCTGTTTGGCTCGCAGCTCAATGTATTGTTGGAATAAGTTGTCCCTGATGATACTTTTGGAAGGTTTCAGTGACTACTGTAACACCCTTTACTTGTGTCCAATGCCAGGACAAGATACGAGGCATTACCGGACTTAAACATACACATACATGTAAAACCGGGCCATAAAATTTCAACCAATTCAAAAACATTCAAACACAAGCATATCATCCCTTATACGGCTTACGAGGCCCAAAACATACATCGGGGCTGGTTTGGGACTAAACTTAGAATTTTAGAAAAGTTTGGGAAATTTTTCCTAATACAGAGTCACACACCTGTGTGAGACAAGGGACACACCTGTGTAATCTCGACACGCCCGTGCCTTCCGGCCGTGTAACTCTCTGACTATGACGTCAGCACTAATTTAGGGTCACACCGCCGTATCACAAGCCGGTGTGGCCAAACTGTATGGTCAATTAAAAATAAATGAATTTTTCATAAAATGGTGCAGACTTCACATGGCCAGGATACACGCCCATGTGGGTAGGCCGTGCCTCTCACACAGCCAAGACATACGCCTGTGTGTTTACTACTGGGCAAACTGACTTGCAAAATTTAGGTGCAGGGGACACACGGCCATTCAAGATGCCCGTGGGGCAGACCATGTGTTGTCTACCCTCAATCATTCATACAGTCGAACATATTTCATAGCATGCAACATGACATATTTAGACACTCAAATATTCAACATCATGGCACTTTCACACCTTCATAATATCGTTCTATTACACATTCAATTAGTCACACCATTTGGAAGCATTCCATACCAATTTCATCCATAATCAAATATTTTACTATAACCTCAAATTACACATTCTTGTCTATAGTAATCTTAAGTCATTAAGTCATTCCTTATTTCCAAGTACTTAATTCATTCCTCATCACATATCCATCAAACAAACCACATAGCACATCATTGAGGCATTAACACATACATGCATGAATAATTAGACATTACAACCCAATAATCAATTATGAGCCTTATCACATGACTATTACAAAATGAATTACCAACATCATAGACCTTCACAATTTGGCCAATTTGCATGACACATATCACAAAAATGACCAAGTCCACCTATACATGCCATATTCAAAATAGCAAATTCACTATACCCAATAATCTTTTGATAGTGTGATCGAATGCTCTAACAACTTTCGATCCCTGATCTAGCTTGGCGGAACTACAAAGGATGGAAAGAGAGGGGTAAGCATTAAAGCTTAGTAAGTCCACATGCAAATAATATGCAATGATAATAAGCAATTAACATGGAAAGACATAGTAACATATACATAAGGATTATTCATTATTTAAACCTTTTGAGTTACTTATCATATGTACACATATACTTTCTCATCACAAATCATTCTTTATCAAGGCATTATTCATGGGTTTAGTGTACATACATGTACTCATCATAGTATAGCATATAACCATACCTCTTTAACATTCCCTCCTCGGGACTTTCATCATATCCATTGCATTACCCGTTGAACACTCGGAATACTCTTGGATACACGGAAAACTTGCACATAAGTGCCACATATACATACGTAGCCAAGGCTACCTCATAACATGTAATGCTCATAAAAGAGCTACTTTCGGTCTTGCTCATATAAGCTATTGATCAAGGTTTAACTACATGGGTTGCTCACATAAGCTGTCAGGTATCCGACCCACTCAAGGATTACCTAGCCATCGGTAGGACACACAAGACCATTGCCCAGAACCTAATTACATGTATCGTACCTGTAACACCCCGAATTTGGGCCTAGAAGTATTGGGCCTTGAGTGGGGGTCCGTAAGGAGGTTTTATATAGGTATTTAATTGTGCAATGAAATGAAACAATTAAATGTTTGCTTTAGTGGTTAATGGCTTTGAGAAGTGTTGGAGAAATCTTGGGTTCAAACTTGGGCTTTAGCAAAAATTTTGGTATTAAGTGAAAAAAACCTGGATGCTTGGATGAGGGCCTTTTAAATTATTGTGTTAAATAAATGACACAAGGAGCAATGTGGTCTAGTGGAAGTGGCGTAATTAAGGTTGTATGGGAGCTGGGTTCAAGCTTTGGCTCTTGCAATTTATTCTTTTTTTTAAGGAACACGGACTTTGGCCTTTAGACCTTATAATTAATTGGGATAAAATATGACACAAAAAGAGCCTGTAGTGAAGTGGCAAGGTGGCGTCATAGAGTTGGCAAGGAGGTCCAGGGTTCGAAACTCATGGCAATTAAAGAGCATTTATTTTACTAACAGGGGGCGGCAAGAGTTGGTGTTGAATTTAAACTCTTATGTTGGAAGGATCCCACATCAGGAAACTAACATAAGAGTGGATGCGAAGCTGGCTTTAAATAGAGAGAACCATGAGGAGAGTAAATGTACCTTTCTTGGCTGATCCCTTTCGCTGTATGGCGTGCTCGTTTGGGTTGGGCGTCGGCTAAGAGTGCTCAGAGCATGGATTAACTCCAATCTCCTATCAGGTGTGCATTTCTCACTACTCTAGTTGTAGGATGGCTACTTTGGGCCGCGATGGGCCGAAAGGGGCCATGTGGGCCCAATGGGCCTACGAGCCCAAATGGATAAGTTGTTTGATTCTGTAGTAAATATTGGACTAGGCTAGGTGAATCTCATATTTGTGGCTAGATTTGGGCTAAAAGGGCCACACGAGCGTGTGGGCCCATTTGGGCTGAAAATGGGCTTTAGGGTCATTCGTATTGTTATCCCTGTTTAGAATACTTTAGTTTACCAATTACAGAAATGCCCTCGACTTGTAAAATTACCAAAGTACCCTCGATTTATAGAATCACTGTTTTACCCTTGATTTACAGAATTACTGTTTTACCCTCGATTTACAAAATTACCATTTTACCCTCGATTGTGAAATTACTTAAATACCCCTATAGGGTAGAATTACCAAAATACCCCTAGTTTGTAAAATTACCAAAATACCACTGGTTTGTGAAATTACCGAAATACCCTCAATTTGTAAAATTACCAAAATACCCTCGATTTACAAAATTACGAAATACCCTTGACTTTCTAAAAATATAGAAATACCATTGGTTTACAAAATTCTTGAAATACCCTTGGTTTGTAGATTTACCAAAACACCCTTGTAGGATGAAATGACTAAAATACCCCTAATAGGTAAAAAGACCGTAAAGCCGTTGTAGGGTAAAGTGACTGTAATACCCCTGTATGGTAAAATGACGAATATGCCCTTATGTTCTATATGACTGATGTGCTTAAGATTTACATATATTGATATTGGATTAGTTAAGTTTGAGTGATAGGTGGTGGTTATCGTAGGTGATTGATTTTGGAAACGTTTCAACTTCAACCCATAACAGGTGTGTAATAACCCTCGCAGTAGCTTAGATTAATATTCGCCGAAAAGCTGAAATGCTAAAATTTCGTCATTTTGGGAACTTGTGATTTTGCCTTTGCTTAAAGATGCGATAGATACGATATGATCGGTGTTTGGATCGATGGAGTAGGTAAGAGCGCAATTTTGTGCACGATGGTAAGTTGGGCCTCAAAGGGCTGGAATCGGGCCCAATGGGCTTTCAGGCCCATTTTGGTAAAATTGATAGAAAATGGAATCTGGAAAAGTTGCATGTTAACACGGTTAGTACTGTTGAAAAATTTGGATTAAGCAGGCTTAGTGGGCTAAATCAGCATTCGTAGGGGTCATTAGGGGTTTTGGGCCCAAAAGCCCGAATTTGATAAAGTGGGTTAAAGATCATTGTTTAAACACTCAAAAATATTGATAATTGTTAATGAACATGGAAAACCCTGATATTTGGTAAAATTACGAAATTACCCTTATAATATGAAAAATGACTGTTTTGCCCTTGTGGGCAAGTGACTGACTTGGATTATGTGGTTGATGGATTTGATTGTGAATATATGTTGGTGATATGAATGACTTGACTATGATTGTTTGATTCAAATATGGGCATGACATTCTGCATACATGACATGTTGCATGGGTTGGGTTTTATAATTGGAGGAAGTGCTAAAAGGGTTATGCCTCAGTTTACCGAAAAGGGCTTTGCCCCAGTTTATCAAAAAGGGCTTTTCCCCAGTTATTAAAAGAGGCTAGGCCTCCAGTTATATGATAAAGCAGATATGCTGCCAGTGGAGAGTTTGGTTGGGTGGGTTGACTTATTCCCCACATGGTGTGTTGGTTGGTATGGGTGGAGAGTAGCGGATGGTGGGTTAAGTAGTCTCCCCAAATGGGCTTGCATACATTCATTGATATTACATGTGATATTGAAATGGGTCTATGGGCCATATCGCTACTGAGAAAGGCTTGCCGATGATATGATTTATGAAAAGGCTTCGCCCGATGATATGATTTATGAAAAGGCTTGACCCAAGATATGTCGAGATCGAATTAGGGCTTAGGCCCATACTACTCTTGTTTAAAGGCTAAGGCCCGCATCATCTTTATTCTTGAATAGGGCTTTGGCCTGCATTGTATTGACAACGTGTTATTCATCGTTTGTTTGTTGTTGGGGATTACACATCGAGTTTTTGTAAACTCACCCGTTTCTAACTGCAAGGGTAATCCCTAAGCTTAGATGGCTTGGAGCTGCGAGGGACTCGGAGATGGCCACACTATTGTTTCTGTTTCTTTTAATTGCAATAAGTAACCGATTTATTTTTTTATAAGTTTTATCTTAATTAATATTATTATTTGGTTTTGGGTTGTAATAAGGCCATTTTAATTATTTTTCTGGGATTATTTTATTTTATACCCTATATTTTACTGATAACAATCCAAAATGGGTTAGACTTAGGGCGCGTTTCCAAAATGATAATTGTTTTCAAAATAACGCAATGATACAATTAATCGGTTTATCAAAAATATCTACTTAAATGAATTCCAACTCGTTTTTCTCAAAACCTAACCTCACACCAAAGTGTGGCAATGGTTGTGGGCATGTCTAGGATTGGATCCAATCAAGAGCTTGGTACTTAGCGCCTTCATGGCTCACCTCCTCTTTTGGATACCTACCGGTGCATGACTTCCATTCACTTTATTAACTTAGCAAAGACTATCTTTTAAAACACTAAGAAGGACGTTGAAAGAGGCATGGGTTTTCTTAAAAACTTCAATGTGACACGTCGGATCCGGCCATAACGTCTGGGCCGAGTTTGGGGTGTTACAGTACCCATAATGAACTCAGACCAACTTAATGAGCTCAGATGCCTCATATATATCACGAACCCAGAACAACTCAATGAGTTCAGATTTCTTAATTCCTAGTGACATGTCACTTGTATCCTAAACTATTCGTAAGGTTCTAACGGGATTCTTTCTCATATACGCATAGCGTCTCCATCTTACTTGCTCATAACGTCGTGGATAACGACCAATATCATTCATACTTACAAGGTTATCATTAGGCATAGCATACATAATATTGATAAAACATTTATCACATAATGTCAACACATCAAAATATAATACATTGTCACATTATTTACACATGTACTTACCTCGGTACAAAATGATGAAAATTGAGCCTAATCGTCGTATACTTTATTCTTTCCTTGATTAAGATCCGGTTCACGTTTTTCTTGATCTATAATGCCAAACTTAACTTGTTTAGTAATCACATTATTCAAATCAATCCATAATTCATGCTTTGGTAAAATTACCTTTTTACCCCTATCTTTTTCACTTATTTACGATTTAGTCCCTAGGCTTAGAAAATGAGATGCATGTATTTTCTTTGTTACCCAATCTAGCTGAACCTATTCCATGCTCATATCAGCCCACATTTTCCTTTATTTCTCATTTTACTACCCAGTTTTACACTTTTACAAACAAGTCCCCCCTTTTTGGTGTTTTCACTAAAAATCACCTAATAAAAGATGTTTATCATGCATCAAACATTCATATTCCTCCATTAATCATCAAAATACATGCAAGTTACACATGGGTAAAATTTCATGCATGAACTCTAGCTCAAAATATAGCTAGAAATGGGTAGATCATGCCTCAAAGACTTAAAAAAATACAAAAAAAATTAAAAACGGGGCTAAGGAGCACTTACCAAGCTTGAAATGTTGAACAAAACCCTAGCTATGGCTATTGAAAAATTCAGCTATCACTTGGAGAAGATGAGCATATTTTTTACTTATTTTTCCCTTTTTATTCTTTTGTTTACCAAATGACCAAAATACCCTTTGTACCTTTCTTTCAACTTTTTTCCTATGCATGCCCATTTTTGTCCAAAATTATAGAAATTGGTCAAATTGCTAATTAGAACATTCTAATTCACAATCTAAAGTAATTTCATGCTTAAATCTTCTAGAATACAAGTTTTTCATTTTAATCAATTTGGTCCCTAAAATTCAATTAGACATTTTATGCATAAAAATTCTTCATGAAACTTTCACATAAGCATGCATTCATATCATAGACCTCATAAGAATCATATAATAATTATTTCTACCTTAGATTTGTGGTCTCAAAATCACTGTTCTAACTAGCCCTAATTCGGGATGTTACAACTACTCAGTGGATGTCATAGGTACAACCCTACCTTTTTGCATAACGTGTCACTAGATAAGGAAAGAAAACTCTTACCTTTTGGCTACTAATACTCCTTTTCATGTTCTGGTGGATCCATTTGTCAATATAGACTTATTTTTTCTGCAAAATAGAATAGAGTAAAACTGCTCTAAAACTATTAACGTTAGAAACATTTTAAGCAGGTACTATTCATCTGCATATAAATTGAATTCACATCTTAGCCTCAAGGAACATGATATCTTGATGAAAGGATAATGGTATATTGGCAGTTGCACGATATTTCCATTCACCCATTCATTCGGTTAAAAAATTTATAATAGTATCCATATCTATATCTTGAAAATATTCTAAATCAGTTTCATCAATAAAATCATTTTCATAGTATGGAGAATTATAGAAGAAAATAATTCAAGGGGTTACTTGCACTTCTTTCCCTCGCACAAGTACCGTATCCCACATACGGCCTTCATTATTTCTAAACTCTTAGTCTCGTAGGGATGCATAAAACTCTTGAACAACAGGACCACAATAGTTTCTTTCAAGATCATCTAAAAATATTCCCTCCTATGATATCTAACTAAATGTTATATTTCCTTACACAAGATCATCGATAGATCAAATCCCCTTTCTTGGATAAAGTTTTTTCTTGTAGTTTAACAAAATATTTTCCAATATTCGGGTTTACGAAATTAGAGGGGTTTAGAACCATCAATGGTTCAGGTTCATTGGTTTGTCTGACTTTTCTAGGAGGCATGTTTAAACTAAGAACCAATATCAAGCAATATTTAATACAACAGTAACAAATTTGGGTTAGGAACCTTTAATCTCGAAGAAGTCTTAAAGTCCTTGTCGTACACGTTGGTTTATCGTTCGTTTTCTACACCAAAAAATCTTGAATGATGAGGGATTTCTCACTAGTTGAGATAAAGGGGTTAAAATTAAGAATTTAAGGTTTAAGAGGTTTTGGGGAGATTTGAGAGGATTAAGGAGCTAAGGAGATGCTAAATATGTTTTTGAGGGATATTGGGGTTAAAAAAAGGTGTTTAAATAGTATAAATCAGGTAAAACTAAGTTTTTTAGCATCGGGTTATGTAATTGGGTCGGGTCAACCCTGAAGAAAATTGCAACGATGTCGCGACACAGGGGTTCCATGTCGCAACACTTCTAGTTTGGAATTTTGGTGAGACCGTCCTCTATGTCGCGACATAAGAGTGTAAGGTCGCAATGTCGAGTTGGTTTCTTCAATTCCTACATTCTGCTTAAAGTATCATGACACGAGATTACCATGTTGAGATACCGACCTTGTGTCAGCCCAAATTTCCATCTTGGAGGATGTCTTAGTCTAAAAATAAACATGTATCAAATAAAAGTGAGACTCTAAAATATGGGATTAGTTAAATATACAATAAATTACAACAATTAGGCAATTCAAATATTTTTTTAAGTTTTACTGTCAGATTCATCTGATAGTATCATTAATTCACCGATGGATGATTCCTTCGTTCTATCAGTATTAGTCCATCTTCCATCGTACAATTCCACCTGTCCTCGCTTGACCCTTTCCTTAAACTTGTTTATTCTTTCTGCATGCATAAAAGGATGCATGTCTCTTAACTCAGTAATGTTATAAATAAATAATTTTTTACATTGCTCCCCTAACTTTCTTTTACCTTCCTCGCTTGGTTGATATCCACATTTAAAAATTTCAGTCTCAACATTGATTTTCATAATTAACTCATTTTTTCTCTAAATCAATGGTGGATCTAGAAGTGGCCAGGAAAGGTCTACCTAACAAGATCGGTATCTCATGATATTCTTCAAAATCAAGTACCACAAAATTTGCATGGATAATGAAACTTTGCACCTTAACTAACATATCTTCCAATACCCCTTTCAAAAGTACTAAAGACCTGTCAGCTAATTGTAATATTATCTGAGTAGTTTTAAGATCCCTTAATCTGAGTTTTTCAAAAATTAATAGAGGCATCAAATTAATACTAGCTCCTAAATCACATAGAGCTCTATTAAAATGAATACTCCTATCTCTATGGGAATAGTAAAACTCCCAAGGTCTTTCAAGTTTTGAGGTACCTATCTTGAAATAACCACACTACATGAAACACTTAAATTAACTTGTTCTCCTACCTTAATTTTCTTACACCTTGCCATCATTTCCTTTAAAAACTTAGCGTACTTGGGAACCTTTTCAAGTAACTCAATTAAAGGCATGTTAACATTTAATGTTTTAAATAGGTTTGGGAAACTGACAAATTCATCCTCATCCTGCTTTTGTTTCCTTCAAGACTCGAAGGGAATGGGACCTTAATGATTCCGGCAGCTATACATGGTTCTTTTTCAAGTTCAACCACCAGTTCCTTACCTCTTTTAGCTTTTGTTCATCTTTAGCTTTTGGTGATTTCTCTTGAGGATCGTCATTATTCTCCGTAATTATCTCTGGAGTAGTGGCTTCTAGGCTACTCAATACTTTGCCTAATCAGAGCGCAATCACTTTCATTTGCTCTTTACCTTATCTCCGTGGATTATCTTCTGTGTTGCTAGAAATACTTGTGCCAATTTGTCTTTTGAATTGGTATACTCAAACTACACCTACTTGACATCATGCTCATCAATAGATTCATCATGAGTTTGAGTGTACCAATTCAAAAGACAAATTGACTTATTTGATCATCGAGTTTAATCAATTTTCTTGTTGAATTGGTACACTCAAACTACACCTACTTGACATCCATTCTCATTGATTGTGTCTCTCTCTCTTAATTTTATCCGAACGTTTACCAAATGCAGTATGGTCATTTGGGTTGGCCCTATCCTGGGCTTTCTGCAAATAAGGAGGTTGGTAATTAATGTTTTTAGCTTGATTTGAATTACTACCTGCTCTTTGGTTCCTTCTCCATCTCAAATTCAGGTGATCTCTCCAGCCGAGATTATATGTATTCAAATAAGGGTTTCCACCCCTATTCTCGATGTAATTTACATCCTCGGTAAGGTTGTTGATACAATGGAAGAGTGGTTTTTCTTCCACGTGTATAGATGGTGTAAAAGCTGATTCGATACGGTTGAGTCTATTCACTAACTATTGATACTTTTCATCCTCTTGGATAGCTTTTACCGTGACAGGTTTCTAGCCATATATGAATCATTCAATTGGGCATTGACAGGAGTTAAGTGCCATGTTCTTAATGAGTTTTTACACATCCCTATATGTTCTATTCACAAGGGCTCCTCTTGCTGCTCCGTCTAATCCAAATCATGCATTTGCATCCAACCCATTAAAAAATACCAACAGTTGCATCCACTCAAGAAATTCATGGTACAAGCATTTTTTAATCAACATTTTGAAACATTACCACCTTATAAAAACTTTCTCCCTTCCATCTATCTAAAAAAACAATCTCTATTCTTAGTTGAACTACTTTGCTAATTGGGAAGAACTTCTGTAAGAACTTTCCAGCGAGTTCATCTTATGTCGTGATAGACTTTGGTGGCTACGAGTCTAACCAAGAAAAGATGTTATCAGTTAAAGAGAAGGGAAACAATCAAAGATGAATAGCGTCATCAGTGGCCCTATTATACTTCAAAGTGTCATAGAGTTAGAGAAACCATTTTAAATGTTGATTAGGGTCCTCTGTCATAGTGCCCTTAAACTGCAGATTATTCTGAATCATCTAAATCATCACCGATTTTATCTTGAAATTATTAGTTGTAATTTTCAACCTTGCTATACTTTCTTAAACCATGTCTGGACTTGGTAAGGCATAATCCTTTAGGGTTCTCTCCTTTTGAGCCATATGTACGTTGCGGGTAATTGTGGTCCTAGTAGATTCCCTAGGGCATTATCGTCAGCATCACTGAACAGTGGATTTTCTCATGGTACATCACCTACAATAGGTGGTAGTGGATCTTGCATCTGTCATTACTGTCGTTATTGCTGATGATGATTTCTTCAGATTATTCTCTTTGGATTTGTAACTGCTACAATAGGCATGCCCCTACTGTGAGTCAGACACTAACCCAGAAAGAGAGGATTAATAATAAAATAAAATTGTATCTATAACCTAAAAATTTCCTAATTATTCTAATTAAAGTGCAAAAATTAAAATTAAACTAGTGACGTTACCTTCTAGATAATGGCGCCAACAACTTGACCGTGTTCGAACGTACTAACGTCCAAAGTGTGAATACTGCAATAAGATTTAGATATATGAGGTGGTATCCACAAGTATACAGGTCGAGTTGTAATATATTTATTACAACGAAGTTGGTGAGTACTGCAAAGATAGTACCCAAGGGAGGCGAGTGCTAAGTCAATTATAATCTAAACACTAAAAAAATATTATTAGTACTTTAAATCAGTTATACTACGAAAGCATAAAAAGGGTGGTTTAAGGGTTTTTATAATAAAAAATAAAATAAAAGATAATAGCATTAAATAAATAAAATTTTAAAAGACAAAAGGGTAGAATGAATCAAATCTCGGTTATGAGTGATTAGCTCACTTCGGTAATCCCCATCAATTGTTGTTTTGGGTTCCTCATCAATCAACTAGTTGCTACCCTAGTAGGATCTTCCGATCTTCCACTAACATAACGAGTCAACAAGAACTACTTATCTTTTGATCTCACACTCTAGACTGGCTTGGGGTGAAGGTGTCCACGGAAGGGCAATACCAATTTTAGGTTAATTCCAACCTTGATGACTTCCTAAGGTTGTTAGGCCTAGGGTTTATTTCATGTTCTTCCTTTCCCAAATAGTTGATCTGTTGAGTAACTCTACAAAATAGTTAACAGATCGTACCTCCACTTGCTAACCCCCCACAGATGGATTAGTTTCTCATGGCTTTTATAGCCAATATGAAATCGATATATAGAGAAAACATGCTAATTAAATTGACAAAATAAAGTAAATGAAAGAGTTTGATTGTATTAAAATTAATTATAAATCCACAAAGTTTAAATGCTTCCACAATTCAAATCTCTTGAAATCAATAAGAACAAATGAAAGAAATCTTGTCACATTCATATATTTTTATTAACATTTGCGCAAGAATGAAAACAAAGAAGTGTTTAGTTTATTGGTTTAATGACTCATTAGTTATCCTAATGGTCTAATTTTCAAGTCCTAATGTTTACACTCTCCTATTTAGTTTTTTTTTTACAATATTTCTATTTGACTTAAGTGCATGCTGTCCACCCCTTTAGTTTCCGTAAATAAGTTGATTCCCTTCCCCTTGTATGAGTCGAACTTGCCTTAAGTTGCGAAACATTATCCCCCTTTATGCTCCTATGTTCCATCTCTTTCCTTTCACTTCATTCTTGCCTATTTGCTATGATTCAATGAACCTGGTCATATTTGACCAAGCTTACCCCACCACTTTGCCCTCTATACCACTTATTTGCTCCCATATTCT
The DNA here is from genome assembly GCF_025698485.1 of Gossypium arboreum. NCBI lineage: Eukaryota > Viridiplantae > Streptophyta > Magnoliopsida > Malvales > Malvaceae > Gossypium > Gossypium arboreum. Next base: position 73,314,560 of record NC_069081.1, read on the forward strand.
CATTTTTTTATTTCTTCATTTTTTTGTTTTCTCTCCATTTTGACAAACAACCACCACCTTCAACCACCATCTAAAATTCCTCCATAGTGAGCTATAGCTTCACCACCTCCACATCACCGTCCAAGGTTCTCTTCTCCCTCTATTTTTTTGATCACTACCCTTCACCGCCGCCGCCATTACCGTGAACCACCACGAACCACCATGGGAAAACCTTCCTCCACCACTCCCTTTCTTTTCTCTTTTCTCTCAATATTGTGACCAAACCCTCGCACTCCTTTTATATTTTTTTCTCACCTCATTAGGCCACTGTCGCCACCACCGTCACTGATGCCATTTTTTCGTTGGGTTTCATTTTTCCCATTTTCCGTCTCTTTCGATCTCTCCTATCTCTTCTAAGGATTCAATCATCCTATTTTATTTATTTTGTGACAAAGACTTATTGATCATAAATTTTTGTATATCGTTAAACCTTTCCGCTCCTTTATCAAGACTTATCAATGATCTCGTAGTATTGTTGAGTAGTGTAAGTGCATGAAGGGTGTTGGCAACATTCTTTTCTCTCTATTGTTTTTCCTCATAGCTGAATGGTGTTAAGACATATTATTTTTTCATGTGTTAACATTTTGTTCCTATATTCTTTGAAAGACCAAACAATGCCAATCCAAGAGATCCTTAGTGTGATAATAAAGGCATCGAATCTAAGTCTCGATTTAAGGGTAAGTAATTGGTGAGAATTATTTCAATGATTAATCTTTAAATAATAAGACACATCGGATAGATCTATAACTAAAATATGTGTTTGATACGATAGATTCATCTATCGGGTTTAGATCCAAGTAAAACCTCTTCTCATAGGATTGTGGCAATCGAATCCTTAGTATAAGGTATGGAATCCAAATCTTTTATTTATGTATAATATGCTACTTTTATTTTTAATAAAATGCTATTAAACAATAATTTGAGAGTACACTAAGTATTCAAAGCGGTGTTGAAAAAAAACTCATCATATGGAAAATCCAAGGAAGTGTTCCTAAAATTATTAGTTCATAAAAACTATGATTTGTGATGTATTGATGTATGTGATGGTGATATGTGTGCAGATCTCATCTTCATGTTATGTGATACATGACTTAAGTGATATGTTGATGGTTTAAATATGTGTTATATATGTGTGAGATGAGATCCATGATTTAATATTAAAATATATTAAAGCATGCTAAAGTGAATAAAAAGTGAATATTATGTGATATATGAAAATGTGAGCATGTTTACTCGCGAATGGGTAAAATTGAAAAATATGGGACTATGAGCATGACTACATGAGAAATGAGAAAAGTGATTATATGTGTTAATTTTGAAAATGGCCATATCACATGCATGGGGTGGTTTTTGTGAAAGGTGGAAGTTGTGTGGTAGTTTACCTGTGGTTATGTAGACATTATCAGCAATTATGTGGTGGCTTGTCCACAAATTGTTATGTGGCTATTAATCGGTATGTATGTGGTGGCTTGTCCACAAATGACGTGTTATTGGATGGATAGGTTCTAGGGAACTCAATATTGGTGTGTAGCAGAGATGGGTAGAAAATTCTTCAAAATGTGCATTATTTCATTATCACGTCTCGATATATTTATGTATATGTGTTAATGATGATATGATATTTCTATGAAAATGATTTACATATATGGAATTGGATGTGTTTATTTGATGTGTGAAACGCATGTTATATATATTTCCGGTATTGATTTCCACTGAGCTTTTTACAACTCACCCATATTTCTTGTGCTTGTTAAATAATCCTTATAGTTAAGACTCGGATTCGATCATCGGAGAAGCTCTCAGAAAAATGGTTTTATACTTATGGATTTTTAAGATGATTTGGGACTTTTATGGATTTTATGATTTTTATGGATTTTATTATGGACTTTAATTTGGGTTTGATTTAATAACTTTTTGTGACTTTATTTTAAATTGTGGGTTGTGGCAGGGATTTTCCTTGATGATATTTTTGGAATTATTACATGGATTACTTAAGTGGGATTTTAGATTTAAATGATCATTAAACATTTTTTTAAAGAATTGGTATCCACTACAAATGTGTTTTCAAAACTAAATTATAACACAAGGTATTTTAATAAAAAGGAACAAATAAATTTTATTGAAAGGAACTTGATATTTTCAAAATGACATTTTGGCCATCTTCATGGCCTACGTAATTACTCTGATCGGGTCATAATGTTTAGGCCTGATTTGAGAGGTTACATTTAGTGGTATCAAAGTCCAGTTTAAAACTTGGACTATAGGTAGTTTTTTTTTGAAAACTTAATGCATTACGAAAAGGGTATTTTGGGGAAAAACATGCTACATGTTAATTTGTTATAAAAGAATTTGAGACTTCCCGAAGTCGATCAGAGGTAAGTGATCTTTAGATGTGAAATTATAGATTTTAAAAACTATTGAAAATTATAGACCGAACAAACTCTAGGCTGTGAAAACAATAAATAGTAAGACAAGTGTAAATCAGTCAAATAAACCTTAGGTAGAAAATGTTCAAGTGATACCGATAAAACTTATCTTTATTGACAGCATTCATAAAACATAAAATTAGTACCCGCAGAGTTAAGACTAGAGGAATGAGGGCTCGTGAAAAGCTAGGTCAAGGAACCCAAGTCGACTCATCCGTATCTCAGGTGTGAACCCTTGAGCCAGCTGCAGAGCATGTGGAACGTGCACCCACTATTGAGGAGAGTCAGCAAGAGCCTGCAAATGAGATCGTTTTGCAGCCATGTTGCGAGTATTGGAATGAGTGGCGGGTGCCTAATCTGGAACTAACAGTCATGGCACTATTATTGAGAGGCTTCGTTTGAGCAAGGCTAAGCTATTTAGGGGGTGTTGCTGGAACAACCCCCATTGTAGTTGAATATTAGCTAGAGCCTATAGAGTGAATTCTTGATGATATGGTGTGCACCCCTAAATAGAAGCTTAAGGGGATTGTGTCACTACTCTAAGATGAGGCCTATCGTTACTGGCATGCCATTGTGAGAGGTACCCAAGTCGATCAATTGAAGTGGGAATATTTTCTAAAGGCCTTTTAGAAGAAATATGTGGATGTGAGGTACGTTAAGGCTAAAAGGCTTGAGTTCATTGAGCTAAGGTAAGGTAACATGTCCGTGGTTGATTACGAGGCAGAGTTCCTGAGGCTCAATCGTTATGCTTCGGGTATGGTGGTTAAGATTTGACTTGATTGTGCAAGTAACTATGCTGTAAGAGAGGGTCTTCAAAAATTTGGTGGAGAAGACTGAAATTTGTGAGGAGGTCAGACACATTGAGCGTGAACAAAAGGAGCAAGCTAGAGTTCCTACTAAGGGAGATCCCGGGCCTAGTGGGTAGACTCAACGTCCAGCTGAGTGGGCTAGAGATAATCGACCTCGCCAGAACTTTGTCATAGTAGTAGAAAGAAACCAGAATTGTGCCACCAATGGCAAGAGACATCCAGGTGAGTGTTGGTGAGGTATGGGTGCATGCTTAAAAAATGAATCATTGGATCATAAGATCTGAGATTATCCTCAACTGAATAAGTAGACGCGAGCACAAGGTCAGAATCCTGCACTGAACTAGAGAGCTGGTTAGCAACAACACTGAGCTCAAGGTCAGAATAGAGGTGGCAATGCTGGGCAGAGAAAGCTAGCACTAGATCATGGTGCTAACCAAGTTGATACGAGGCAACCATCACTTGTGTAAATGGCTAGACATTGAAATGATCGTGATGCGGTAGATGTGATAGCAGGCACCTTTATTGTTAATGCTATTTCTTACTTTGCATTGATAGATAATGGCTCTAGCCATTCGTATGTATCATGTGTGATGGCTAAAAAAATTGGGTATTTAGGTAGAGGAAACTATTAATTATGTGATTGTTCTTAGTCCCTTAGGACAATCTGTGCATGTAAATAAGATTTATAAGTAAATAAGATTTATAAATGATTCCAATTATAAGTCCAAGGTGAGGTATTTCTTGCCGACTTAATGGAACTACCCTTCAAAAAATTTGATCTCAGTTTGGGAATGGACTGGCTAAGTGAGCATTGGGTTATCCTCGATTGTGACACTAAATGAGTTACTCTGAGGACTTTTGTTGGGGATGGGACTATCTAATGTGATCTCTGCCTTAGTAGTGGAGAAATTGGTTAGTAAAGGGAGTGACACTTATCTCGCATACATTTTGGATACGAATGTAGTTAGTGTGGCATTGCAGAATATTTATGTGGTGAAAGAGTTTATCGACATCTTTCCTGAGGAGCTACCCAGTTTACCTCTAGAGTGTGAGGTTGAGTTCGAAATTGAGTTGTAGCCTGGGACAGCACCGGTGTCCATTACACCCTATTGCATGGCACCTAAGGAGCTCAATGAGCTTAAGGCACAATTACAAGAGTTGCTTGATCGTGGCTTCATAAGGCTAAGTATGTCATCGTGAGGAGTTCCAGTCCTTTTTGTGAAAAAAAAGGATGGGTCTATGAGGCTGTGCATGGATTATCGTCAGCTAAATAAGCTGACTATGAAAAATAAGTATCTAGTGTCGAGGATCAATAACCTATTAGATCAATTCTAAGATGATTTGGTTTTCTCTAAGATTGATATGAGGTCGGGATACTATCAGTTGTAAGAGAAGGAGGTTGATGTGTTGGAGACTGTTTCAGGACTCGGTATGGGCACTACGAGTTCTTAGTGATGCCCTTCGATCTTAAGAATGCTTCCATTACTTTCATGAACCTAATGAATAGAGTCTTTTAGCCTTATCTCGATCAGTTTGTTGTGGTCTTTATTGATGACATCCTGATTTACTCCAACTATGAGTTAGAGCATGAGGAACACTTAAGGTTAGTCCTTCAAACCTTACGTGAGAAATGATTGTATGCGAAGCTCAGTAAGTGTGAGTTTTGTCTTCGAGAAGTAATATTTTTGGGACATGTGGTATCTTGTGAGGCTATCCTGGATTAGATGCAACCCAAGAATGTTGGTGAGATTCAGAGTTTTCTCGAACTTGTTAACTATTATCGAATGTTTCTTGAGTGGTTCTCATTGATTGCGGATCTGATAAGTAAGTTATTGATAAAGATTGCACCGTTTAAATGGATAGATGAGCAACAAGCCAGTTTTAAGAAGCTTAAGGTAGTTCTGACTCAGACACATGTATTGATCTAACCCGAGTTTGGGAAGAATTATCTAGTCTACAGTGATGCCTTTCATTTTGGTCTTGGTTGTATATTGATGCAAGATGGGAAAGTTATGGCCTATGCTTCGAGACAACTCAAACTACATGAGTGCAATTATCCAACACATGACCTAAAGTTGGCTATTGTAGTTTTCACTTTTAAGATATGGAGGTACTATCTTTATGGGGAGAAATGTGTCATCTATACGGATCATAAGAGTCTGAAGTTCAAGTATCTCTTCACCCAAAAGGATTTGAACTTTAGACAGAAGTGTTGGATCAAACTTCTAAAAGACTATGACTATACCATCGAGTACCATCGAGTACCATCTGAGTAATACTAATGTGGTGGCAGATGCATTGAGTAAGAAGTCCATGTTTGAGTTGAGGGCAATGTTTGCTAGACTAAGTTTAGCAGATGATGGTGGCCTAAATGCAGAATTACTGGTGCGACCAACCTTGATTGATGAGATTAAGCTGAAACAGACTTTAGATTTGTCTTTAGACCTCATGTAAAACTCGTTAATGAGGGTAAGACTTCAAATTTTTCCTTAAATTCTGAAGGAGTTTTGTACTATCGTAGAAGATTCTATGTACCTTCTGATTTTGAGTTGAGGCAGTCCATACTTTGGGAAACACATAATAGCCCCTATGCTATGCATCCTTGGGTTAGTAAAATGTATTAGGATTTTCATGGGCAATATTGGTGGCTGGGATTGAAACGTAATGTGACGAACTTTGTGGCAAGATGCTTGACGTGCCAACAAGTCAAGGCTGAACACCAATTTCCTTCTGGTTTATCTTTAACCTATTCAAGTCCCTTAGTGGAAATGGGAACGTATCACCATGAATTTTTTTTATTTGGCTACCTTTGACACCATCTAAGAAAGACTCCATCCGGGTAATAGTTTATCGCTAGACAAAGTTCACTCATTTTCTTCTAGTACACCCAAATTATTCCTTACAGAGGTTGGTTAGATTATATATCACTGAAATTGTGAGACTTCATGGGGGTACCAGTGCTAATCATATTGGATTGGGATCCTCATTTTATGTCACCTTTTTGGAAGAGTCTGCATGAAGCCCTTGGTACGAGATTTAATTTTAGTACAGCTTACCATCCGTAGTCTAATGGACAGCCTAAGAAGGTTATCCAAATTCTTGATGACATGTTGCAACGTTGTATGATTGATTTCCAAGGTAATTGGGAGGAACATCTACCACTTGTGGAGTTTGTATATAATAACAGTTTCCAGACGAGCATTCAGATGGCTTCGTATGAGGCACTTTATGGGCACAAGTGTAGGACACCTTTATGTTGGACAGATTTGGGGGAAAAGAAAGTGTTAGGACTAGATCTAATACAAGAGACTGAGAACAATATGAAAATTATTTGGGATTGGTTGAAAGTAGCATTAGATCGACAGAAGTCTTATTCTGACTTGAAGATGAGGGATATTGAGTTTAGTGTGGGTAATCGACTTTTCCTTAAGGTTTGGTCTTGGAAGAAAGTGCTGAGATTTGGGCACAAGAAAAAGTTAAGTCTAAGGTTTATTGGACCCTACCACATCGTCAAGAGAGTTGGACCAGTGGCATACCAATTGGAGTTACCCCAAAGTTGGATCATATTCTTGATGTTTTCCATGTATCTTTGTTGCAACATTATCGATCCGACCCTTCTCATGTGATCCTAGTTGAGGATGTAAAGGTTTGTCATGTCTTGACTTTTGATGAGAAGCCAGTGCAAATTATCGATCGAGATGTTAAAGGATCGAGAAGGAAGCAAATCCCACTTGTAAAAATTTTGTAGAGGAAAGCGAGGCCACTTGGGAGTCGTAAGATGCGATGCAACAGCAGTATCCTCACCTCATCTCATCAAGTAAATTTCGAGGAAAATTTTTTTTAATGAATGTAGAGTTGTCACATTCTATATATTTTTATTAATATGTGCGCAAGAATAAAAACAAGGAAGTGTTTAGTCTAGTGGTTTAATGACTCCTTAGTTTGTAACTCAGTCAATCATGTTTCCAATTAAAATCAAGATGTATTCCATTCATATGTGATTGGGTGCATTCAGACCGGTTGAGCGATCCTAACCAGACAATAGCTAGTAGATGCATAATTGAAAAGTGCAATGCTCAATTTAGATCATTAAACTCGACTAAATTTGAGGTTCATAATATCTTTAGTTAGCTCTATTATCTTGCATTTTTTTAGGTTTATGTTATTAAACTATTGCAAACATAAATTTCCCTGTGACTTTGCATAAATACTAAGAAACCCTTAGTTTAATATGATCTGTAAAATGCATATTTCACTAAGTAAAAGATTCCAGAGAAGTTAATTTGGTTTCCAAACTCATGAAAGATCAAGTTGCCATGGAATGTTTTTCGAACATTGTTAAGCATGATGAAAATGAATTGAATTGATTAATATAATTATCCTAGCCTATTTTATGTTGATTTTTTTTTTGTTGCTAAAGCCATTCATTCATACATTTAGATCATTTGCATTTAGATTTAATTGCATAGGGATCATCTTGCATTTAGATAATTTAATTTAATCATCACTATCCAAAATTATTGTGTTTTATACCAAATTGTGAATTTATAATTTTACAGATAATCGATTAACATACACTGTCGCTATGGAGACGATAACTCATTTTACTTACTTACTACTTGAACGACTATGTACACTTACACAAACCACGTTACAATTGCTTATGTTGGATTTCATATTTAAATGATCATTAAACTTTTTTTTAAAGAATTAGTATCCACTGCAAATGTGTTTTCAAAACTAAGTTATAACACAATGTATTTTTTTTAAAAAAAAAGAAACAAATAAATTTTATTGAAAGGAACTTGATATTTTTAAAATGACATGTTTCGAGGACAAATGAATTTTCTTGTGGAAATGTTTTGGCCATGTTCATGCCTTCTAAAGGCCTCCTGCACACTCACAAAGTGCGTTAGCTCACCTTAGGCCTCATTCGGCTCCTAAGGTCTATAAAAGACTCAATTTGCACATCTTATTGAATATAATAAAACTAAGACAACGTAATTAAAACATAACAAAAATGCATGTATTCAAGCTCCCTAAATACGAAAACCAATTTAATCTAATACAGTAAACTACAACAGATTATTTATTCACTTGTGATATTCATAGTATGGCATACGTGAATCTTGAGTGGACGGTGGACTATGTATGCATGACTCATATACTTTGATGTAAGTAAAAGCCTGAGTTCAAATAGATAAGGAACCGAAAGTTAGTGCGTTGGGTATACGACTTCTATAGTATGTAGCATCATTCACAATCGTGGAATTTATAGGTTAAGACATGGATAAATGGTAACCTCTCATTGGCATTACATGATAGATGAAAATGTGGCCACAAGTCATTTGTCTTTGTGATGAATGACTTAATTATTATTTGATAGTAATTAACTTTTCCTGAAGGAAGATGTAATGGTTACCATGACATAAAATGGAATCATACTAGAAGAATGAATTTATCCAAAGAGATTAAAGATTTCCTACAAGGGTAACACACTTGTGACAAGGTCACTGGGCATATTTTTCGTAATGGTATGTTGTTAGAGAGATCTCAATCACGATACAATAGTGGAATGACTTTGTGACTAAATGGTTTTATAATTAATAGACGAAAAGCTGGAACTTAATTATAAATTACTTAAGCCCTATTTACATATATTCAATCGATCCTTCCGCTAGCTCATTGAAACAAGAAATAAAATTCGTGTTGAATTGAATGAACATAAATGGATAGAAATGATAGAGTTAAAGAAATGGGTTACATTCAGAAATGAGTGTGGTTTCTCTTCAAGAATGGAAATGACTTGAAAATAAATTTAAGATCTTCAAGTAACTATTTAATTAAATTAAATTAAAAATGGAATAAAATTAATTAGTCATTGTGAATCAGTTAAAATATAAATTAAATATATTTCCCATAGATTCTTTTACGATAAAGTTACCATGACTTTAACGAAATTAGAATTGGATTGAGAAAATTATTTAATTGGAAAGTTTTAATTAATTTAAATTAATTTAATAATATTTATTTTGGAAAATAGAAAAATGTGTATTGCGTTGGATTAAATTATAAAGTGTTGGGTTAGAAGTCTAAGAAGCACGTATAATTGGACCTGATACAGGAGAGGCCCAAAACCCCTCATAGTATGTATGGGGGTGGAAACCCTAGTGCATTTAACTAGAGGGTTGGTTTTTCTATTTAATAAGTATTATTTGTATTCTATTAATTCAACTAGGGTTCCTCTGTCTCTCCCTATAAATAGATGGCACTGGTAGGGATGAAAAATACAGAACTTTGAGATATTGTTACTCTGCCTAAAAATAGCCAAAATTTATTCCTAAGTATAAATTCTATTTTTCGAAATTAAAAATTCTATCAATTTCTATAAGAGTGATATTTACTATCCTATTGAAAGTAAGAAAATTGTTTCTAGTCCTGTATTTGATTAGTAGTTATTCAAGCCCACACTCGAAGTGATTTGTGGTACTAATATAGCGGAGGTCATTCGATTGAAACTTAGGAACGTTAAGGATCCGTCTCATAAAAAACACAAGAACTTTTCTGGAAAAGTTTATTGCTATAAATATCACAAACTGACTTGGTTTTCAAATTTTTATTTTTCTATTATGCAAGAAAATAGTTTATGAACTAGATTTTTATATCATGGTATCCTTAATATCTTTGGGATAATATTCGTTCTCCCAATATGATCCTATTTTATCTCATGATAACCATTAAATCTTTTTTCATTAAAAGTCATTACTATCAAAAACTAATTAAGTCATTCATCACAAATACAAATGACCCGTGGAAATGTTTACTTTTCTTGGGCTATGAATTCCACTATTATGAATAATGTTCCATATTACAGAAGTCATATGCCCAATGCACCAGCTTTAGATTCCTTATCTTTCTGAACTCAGGCCTTTACTTACATCAAAGTATACAAGTTATGCGTAGATAGTCCATCATCCAATCAGGATTAAGGTATGTCATGCTATGCATGTTACAAGTGAATAAATCCATAAACAAATGTAGGATCTATTCTACTTGGGTCTTATCTAATGTACTATTAGTCCATTTAGTCACATCTATATTTCTATTTTTTGGGAGTCATTTGCTTCAATGCCCAAGATAAAGCATCTTCCCAATTGGACTTGATAGACAACATATTAGTATTTCAATCGATGTGCTCATTTACAGTTAGACTAAGAAAATGTTTAGTTTCACCTACTAATACAAGATGGCTTTTTGTATTACTATTTGACCAAATAATATCACTTAGTATTATTAAACATTAGATAACCAGTGAGCCAGTATTTGCTTCCATTTTGCCTTGCGTTCAAAAACCATTAAGGACAATATACAAGGGTGTTAATGTAATTTATGGATATTTTTATTAAAACCAGTTTGTTCGAATAATAAAAGTGCACATAGACGAAAAATACTATACTTAGGGCACCAGATCCAACAACATCTCTTCTTAGGTTTCAATAAGTCCTTAATAAATTTGGGCCCTGAACAACTATAATCACTATCAAACCATTTTTAAATTGTATTCAAAGCCCTCAAAATCATTGTAAACTTTATTTTGTTTTTTTAAATTTTTTTGATGTTTAGTGTATGGTAAATCCCCTATTTGGCTAAAATTATAAGATATCAATTTGAGCTGATGAGCCTTGAAAACTTGTGTTACGCTCAGGACTAGTTCCCATTAGTATTCTAAGATTCAAAATGATTTCAAACTTATATTTATGTCTTACGAAAGTTGCCAAATTATTTAAAAAAATGTTTTCATAACATATAAGGGGTATCTTTATGAAAAAAATATTTATTAAGCTGTTAAATTGTTATCATAGCATCCCTTGTCTATACTGTTCGACGTGATAGCTAAGGGTGTTACAAAAGTAAAAGTTCATTTGATTCTCTATCATTTGAGAGTGGCTTTAGATAAACAAAAGTTGTATACGAATTTGAAGTGAAAAGATATCAAGTATAATGTCGATGACAAGGTTTTTCTAAAAGTTTTCCATGGAAAAGATATTGCGGTTCAGGCGATAAGGGAAGTTGGGTTCAAAGCTCATTGGTCCATATGAGATTTCGGGTGAGGAGGACCAATTGTGTATTGGATGACTTTGCCTCCAAAATTAGATCATATTCATAATATGTTCCAGTTTTCAATTGTAACACCCCGTACCCGATACCGTTGCCGGAGTCGAACGCGAGGTGCTAACAGACTTGATTACTTTGTTTTCACAGTCCATTTAAAAAAAAAAAATTCCCAAACAGGCTGGCTAACTGCGTCACTGTCACCTTAAAAATCATATCTCGAGTTCCAAAACTTGAAAACTGATTCCGTAAATTTTCCCTGAAATTAGACTCATATATCCATATGTGGATTTATTTCTAGAGTTTTTGGTTGGGTCAATTGGTACAGTTTATTAGTTAAAGTCTCCCCTGATTCTGGGTTCGACTACTCTGACCTTCATGTATTACGACTTGGATATCTCCCTGTACAGAGCTTCAATACTCATGCCGTTTGCTTCTAATGAAACTAGACTCAAAGGGGAATCTATACATATAAGGCATGACTTCTAATTGTCTCTGGATAATTTATGGTAAATTTTCAAAGTTAAAAAAGGGTAGTCCTATACATGCCATATCCAGAGTTCAACTAAAAGAGTACCAAAAGGGCTTTGATAGTGTGGATGACTTCGACTTCGATGATCCCAAATCCGATAGCTAACGAGCAAAATCTATAAAACAGAGAACAAAGAAACGGAGTAAGCAATTTATGTTTAGTAAGTTTTGAGCAAGGGATTCCAGCACAACAAAAGCATAGCATTCATATAGCTAAACGGATAATTTCATATGCACACATTCTCAATATCATACTTACTTCACATTACCAACCCTTATGTTCATACACAAAAGATCAACTTAGCCAAAGGCCGGTAGCTCGCTTATCAACCGAGCGAATACTTATTTGTAAGGGCTCAACTAATTCAAAGCACATACTGAAACATACCTCATTGCTAGAATTTTGCAAGCGTATTAACTGAAATTTTACAAAGAAGATTGCTCATTCCCGAATCACGTACCTTCGGATTTTATCCGGATATAGCGACTTCGCTCAAAAGCCTTCGGACATAGCCGGTTATAATAGCTCGCACAAATGCCTTGGGACTTAACCCGGATTTGGGAACTCGCACAAATGCCTTCGGATCTTAGTCCGGATATGGTCACTTAGCACAAAGCCTTCTGGACTTAGCCGGACATCATTCGAATAACCATGCACATTTAACACTAAATCATGACACATTCGTAATTCATTTTCATTAGCAAAACTCAAACACAAGACACTTATCACACTTGCAAATATCGGCTCAATATCCACACACAAAGAGCATGATTTCGATTTGCTTAAAACATGATCTAATCAAATCAAAAATGCTAAAAAGAAAGTCCAAGAGTCATCAACCCATCATCACATATATCATTAACAAGCTTCATATTTAGCATGCAATGGCATTAACACAAAATCCACCTTGGCCGAATATCATCCCCATGACATAGCAAAGATTTGAACCATGGGCTAATTAGAACTCAAGCTAGCAACTAAAAACATGCATGAATCTCATGGCACAACCTCAAACATACCTTAATCTAGATACAAGTATGGCCAAATCTCCTCCTAATCCTCTTCCAAACCAAGCATGAAGCAAAAACTCCTCCTTCTTCCTTAAAATTTTCGCCAAGAGAAGTGAAAAATGATGAACACTTTTTTTTGTTTTCTTTCCTCAACTCACGACAATGGGGGGATCACACACCTTCTCTCTTTTTTTTTTCTTCCAATTTCTTTATTCCTAACCTTAGTTTATTGTTTCCTCCCATAATGCACCAACACAACATGTCTATGACATGTTTTGCCCATCCTCCTTTGTCATGGCCGGCCACCACTTATAAAAAGAAGGGGTATTTGACATGCAAAACCATTATTTTGTATGCATGATTCAATTAGTCATCACACATTTCCCTATCCTACTTTCAAAGTTTACTACTAGGTCCTTTTTAGTGAAATTCACATTTATAACCCTAAATCAAAACATCAAAAATGTCACACACGAATTAACACATATTATAGGCATCAAAATGAATATTAAATTATTTTTATGCCTCAATTTTGTGGTCCCAAAACCACATTCCGACTAGGGTCGTTTTAAGGCTGTCACAACTCTCCCCCACTTAAGAAATTTTCGTCCCCGAAAATCTTACCGGTAAATAGGTTTGGGTATCGCTCTTTCATAGAGTTCTCGGGTTCCCAAGTAGCTTCTTCTATCCCGTGTTTGAGCCATAACACTTTCACTAGCGGGACCCTCTTGTTTCGCAACTCTTTCACTTCACGTGCTAGGATACGAATCGGTTCTTCCTCATAACTCATATTGGCTTGAATTTCAACCTCTGATGGACTAATTACGTGCGACGGATCAGATCTATAATGTCGAAGCATCGAAACATGAAAGACGTCGTGAATCTTTTCGAGTTCAAGGGGCAAAATCAAACGATACGCAACTGGACCAACTCGTTCGGAGATTTCAGACGCCCAATGAATCTCAGCTCAACTTGCCCTTACGACCAAATCGAGTATCTTTTCCAAGGCGAAACTTTAAGAAACACTTTATCTCCCACCTGATATTCAATGTCTTTTCGTTTCAAATCCGCGTACGATTTCTGACGATCTGTGGCCGCCTTTAGACTTTCACGGATTACCTTTACTTTCTGTTCAGCATCTTTAATCAAATCAACTCCGAAAATTTCACTTTCACCGAGCTCGGTCCAAAACAATGGTGTACGGCATTTACGACCGTACAAAGCCTCGTAAGGTGCCATCTTAATACTTGATTGAAAACTATTGTTGTGCGAATTCAATCAAAGGTAAATACCGTCCCATGAACCATCGAACTCGAGGATGCAACATCTCAACATATCCTCAAGTATCTGAATTATCCGCTTGGATTGACCATCGGTTTGGGGGTGAAAAGCGGTGCTAAAATGCAACTTGGTGCCCAAAGCTTCTTGCAATTTCTTCCAAAATCGTGAGGTGAATCTCGGATCTCTATCCGACACGATAGAAATAGGTACCCCGTGTAATCTCACAATCTGAGAAACATACAATTTAGCTAATTTAACCATTGAAAAATCCGCGCGTACGGGGATAAAGTGAACCGACTTAGTCAATCTATCAACAACGACCCATATCCTATCTTTCTTACTTGCCGACACTGGCAACCCAGATACAAAATCCATCGTTACTCGATCCCATTTCCATTCAGGTATCATGATCGGTTGGAGTAAACCCGTAGGCACTTGATGTTCCGCCTTCACTTGCTGACATATTAAACACTTCGAAACAAAATCGGAAATGTCTCGTTTCATACCATGCCACCAAAACTGACGTCTTAGGTCGTGGTACATTTTCGTACTCCCCGGGTGAATTGACATTCGGCTACAATGAGCTTCGTTCAGAATCATCGAAATAAGTTCTGAATTTCTTGGAATACATAAACGATTTCTGAACCTCAAACAATCGTCATCATCAACTTGAAACTCTGATTCCACATTCGGAACACATTCAGCCCGTTTTGCAACCAACTCATTGTCGACTTTCTGAGCTTCACAAATTTGATGAATCAATAATGGTTTGGCCTTTAATTCGGCTACTAACACATTGTCGGGTAGAATAGACAAGTGTACATTCATCGCCCGTAAAGCAAACAATGATTTCCGGCTTAAGGCGTCCGCAACCACATTAGCCTTTCCCGGGTGATAATCAATGACAAGCTCATAATCTTTTAACAACTCGAGCCAACGTTTTTGTCACAGATTCAAGTCTCTTTGAGTCATCAAATATTTGAGACTTTTGTGATCCGAAAATACATGGCACTTCTCACCAAATAAGTAATGTCACCATATTTTCAAGGCGAATACGATGGCAGCTAATTCGAGATCATAGGTCGGATAATTTTTCTCATGTGGCTTTAATTGTCTCGACGCATAGGCCACAACTCGACCTTCTTGCATCAATACGCAACCTAACCCAAGTAGGGAGGCGCCACTATAGATGACAAACTCTTTGCCCGATTCGGCCGCACTAAAATTGAGCTTCCATCAAATAAGTTTTCAGTTGATCAAAAGTTTTCGACATTTTTCCGTCCATTCGAACTTAACCTCTTTTGAAGTAGCCGTCATGGGTGTGGCTATCATCGAGAAACCTTTTACAAACCGTCGGTAGTAACCGCAAAGCCCCAAAAGCTCGAACCTCAAGAATATTTCTGAGGCTTCCAGCTAAGTATGGTCGAAATTTTTCTCGGGTCAACTCGAATACCGTCGGCGCAGATACCACATGACCCAAGAAGCTAACCTCTCTTAACCGAACTCACACTTCTTGAACTTAGCATATAACGCTTATCCCGTAAAATTTGCAACACTAATCTCGGTGTTCAAAGATGTTCGGTCTCATCTCTTGAATAGACCAAGATGTCATCAATGAACACAACTACGAACCGGTCCAAAATCATCTCAAGATCCGATTCATCAAATCCATAAATACCGCAGGGTATTAGTGAGCCCAAATCGCATTACTAAGAACTCGTAGTGACCATACCTCGCTCGAAAGCGGTTTTGGGTACATCCGAATCTCGAATCCAAGAATCGATAATAACCCGATCTCAAATATATCTTTGAAAACACTGAGGCTCCCTTTAGTTGATCAAACAAATCATCAATACGCGGTAATGGATATTTATTCTTTATCGTCACTTTATTCAGCTGACGATAGTCAATGCACAACCTCATGGCTCCGTCCTTCTTTTTCACAAACAATACTGGTGCACCCCAAGGTGAGAAACTTGGTCGAGCGAAACCTTTGTCCGTCAATTCTTGCAACTGAGCTTTCAACTCTTTTAACTCGGTTGGTGCCATACGATACGGAGCTATCGAAATTGGCGTAGTCCCAGGTACAAGCTCAATACCAAACTCTATCTCCCGAACAGGTGGCAAACCCGGTAATTATTCGGGAAAAACATCCGGGTATTCACAAACTACCGTCACATATTCGGGTTTTATTTCTAACTCCTTATCATCAAGTACATACGCAAGGTATGCTTCGCACCCCTTTCTTACATATTTCTGGGCCAACATTGCTGATATTACAGCTGGCAACCCCTTTAAGTCTGTAAACTCAACTCAGATTATCTCGTTATTTGCGCATCTCAAATCAATAGTCTTGCCTTTGCAATTTACAACCGCATCATGCACGGTCAACCAATCTAAACCGAGGATAACATCAAATTCGTCGAACGGCAAAAGCATCAAGTCCGCCGGAAAACAGGAACCTCGAATTACTAGGGGGCATTTCTTATACACTTTGTCAACAAGCACGTAACGACCCAAGGGATTTGACACCCGAATTACGAGCTCAGTAGACTCAATAGGTAAAGTCTTACTGGATGCTAAGGTTTCGCATATATAAGAATGAGTAGAACCAGGTCAATCAAAGCAATCACATTAGTATCAAAGAGAGTGAAAGTACCGTAATAACATCCGGCGAGGAAGCATCCTCGCGTGTGCATATTGCATAAGCCCTAGCAGAGCGCGAGCCTCGGATCCGGTCGTAGCATCTATAGATCCTCTCGACCACCACTAGCATTGCCCATATTTCTAGATGGTCTACCTCGGCGATGGTAGCGCCGGCTTCCCACTCGATTTACATTCTTCTCAGCAACCTCGGGCAATCTTTAATGAAGTGGTCAACCGATCCGCACTTGTAACAGAGCGGTCATGGAATCTACAACTTCTAGAATGCCATTTGCCACAATGTCGACACTCTCGATTCGTCTCGACGTTCATTCCCAACCTTTGGCGACCAAAGTGCCTCGTGTACCCATTGTGGGGTCGATCACGATCTAGTCTAAAAGGCCGAAGTGCCTCTAGACCGCCCACATCATCATGAAATTTCTTCGATGCTGTTGAAGAGACTTTCCGAGGATCTTTACGAAACTCTCCAGTTCCCACATCAACTTTTTGTTTTTCTTTTCTAAGCTCTTCACTTTACAAGCTCACTCGACAAGTACTACGAACTCTCGTATTTCAAGAATGCCAACGAACATTTTATATCTTCATTCAGCCCATCCTCAAGCGTTTACATGATAGCCTCTGACGAAATACATTCCGGCGTATCTACTAAGTCTAACAAATTTTCGCTCGTAATCAATAACCGACATAGAACCTTGCTTAAGCTCAAGAAATTCATTCGTTTTTATCAACAAATCTCGATCGATATACTTTTTCCAAACTCGGTTTGGAAAAACTCCCAAGTTACTTGCTCTCGGGCACTGTGAAGTCGAGTACTCCACCAATAGTAGGCGTAATCGCATAGCAAGGAGATAGTACATTTTAGGCATTCATCGGGTGTACAAGATAGCTCATCGAGTACTCGGATAGTGTTGTCCAACCAAAATTCAGCTTGCTCAGCATCGTCGCTATCCGTAGCTTTAAATTCAGTAGCCTCATGTTTTCGGATTCTATCAACTGGGGGCTTATTTGACCTTATTTGGTCGATTCACGGAGGCATTGTAGGTCGGGGTTGTGTTTGTTGGGAATAGAGGTTGTGGAACAGCCGTATTAGTTCGAATGTATTGGTTGAACCAATCATTCATCACGCTATAGAAAGCTTGTCTAGCTTCATCATTTGGATTACTAGCATTAGGTTGAGAGTCCACCGACGCTGTCCCTTGTGCGGGAGCAGGCGCTACACTTTCAAGATCATCAGCTACCGCTCGGTCGGGATCGGGATCCATTACTATAAATAAACACATTTGCAATTGTCAGAAATCACCACACTATCAAATAATCACATAAAATGGCATGTATAGCTAGACCCAAACGCATTACGATAGTCCTAGAATCGACTATACCGTAGCTCTGATACCAATTTAATTGTAACACCCCGTACCCGATACCGTTGCTGGAGTCGAACGCGAGGTGCTAACAGACTTGATTACTTTGTTTTCACAGTCCATTTAAAAAAAAATTTCCCAGACAGGCTGGCTAACTGCGTCACTGTCGCATTAAAAATCATATCTCGAGTTCCAAAACTTGAAAACTAATTCCATAAATTTTCCTTGAAATTAGACTCATATATCCATCTGTGGATTTATTTCTAGAATTTTTGGTCAGTTCAATTGGGACAGTTTATTAGTTAAAATCTCCCCTGATTCTGGGTTTGACTACTCTGACCTTCATGTATTACGACTTGGATATCTCCCTGTACAGAGCTTCAATACTCATGCCGTTTGTTTCTAATGAAACTAGACTCAAAGGGGAATCTATAAATATAAGGCATGACTTCTAATTGTCTCTAGATAATTTATGGTAAATTTTCAAAGTCGAAACAGTGGATCTAGAAACCGTTCTGGCCCTGTTTCACGAGAACTTTAATGTCTCTTAATATACTGTTCATATGATCGTTTCGTTACTTTCATATGAAAATACATTCATCAAGGTTCGATTACATAATTTATTCACTATTTAATTCCATTCCTAAAAATTTTAGTGATTTTTCAAATCCACACCACTGCTGCTGTCAGCATCTGTTTTCAAGGTAAACTTTACCTATTTCGTGGTTTCCATGGACCAACTAGAGTTTTGTCATACATAGGTCCACATATGATCATATTTAGCCATTCCAATGGCTGATCATTTGCCCAACACTTCCATTCCAGTCCATAGTCACATCATGAAACCATATATATATACATAAACACAAATGGTCTAATGCCATACTCCACTTCTACGAGCCATTTTCGCATGGTGCATACACATACATCACAAAAAGTACTTGAAAAACAACAAAGGGTAGTCCTATACATGCCATATCCAGAGTTCAACTAAAAGAGTACCAAAAGGGCTTTGATAGTGTGGATGACTTCGACTTCGATGATCCCAAATCTGATAGCTAACGAGCAAAATCTATAAAACAGAGAACAAAGAAACGGAGTAAGCAATTTATGCTTAGTAAGTTTTGAGCAAGGATTCCAAGACAACAAAAGCATAGCATTCATATAGCTAAACGGATAATTTCATTTGCACACATTCTCAATATCATACTTACTTCACATTACCAACCCTTATGTTCATACACAAAGATCAACTTAACTAAAGGCGGTAGCTCGTTTATCAACCGGCGAATACTTATTTGTAAGGGCTCAACTAATTCAAAGCACATCTGAAACATACCTCATTGCTGGAATTTTGCAAGCGTATTAACTGAAATTTTACAGCAAGATTGCTCATTCCGAATCACGTACCTTCGGATTTTATCCGGATATAGCGACTTCGCTCAAAAGCCTTGGGACATAGCCGGTTATAATAGCTCGCACAAATGCCTTGGGACTTAACCGGATTTGGGAACTCGCACAAATGCCTTCGGATCTTAGTCCGGATATGGTCACTTAGCACAAAGCCTTTGGGACTTAGCCGGACATCATTGAATAACCATGCACATTTAACACTAAATCATGACACATTCGTAATTTATTTTCATTAGCAAAACTCAAACACAAGACACTTATCACACTTGCAAATATCGGCTCAATATCCACACACAAAGAGCATGATTTCGATTTGCTTAAAACATGATCTAATCAAATCATAATTTAAGCTCTATTACTCAAGAACTTACCTCGGATGTTGTCGAACGATTTCGATGGCTATTCGACCACTTTTTCCTTCCTTTTATCGGATTTAGATCCCCTTTGCTCTTGAGCTTAATTAAATAAATAAATCGATTTAATCATTTGAGCATCGAAAAGAGGAACACAAGGCACTTAGCCCACATTTATACATTAGACATTAAAGTCACATACATGTGAAATCATTCATCAACTCAAGATATTAACCCACACTCCCTTTTTAGCCGATTGTCCTAACCAAGATAAAGGCATCAATATGCTTGCCTCTAACCGAATGCATGCACACCAATCCATCTCATGTGGCCGAATATGCATGTTGATGTTGAGGCCAATTACATATTTAATACCACACATAAATGGCATACATTTTACTAACTAATGCATTACATATTGTAGCTCAATACGCATCTATCATTTACTTCATAACCGAAACATCATCATAAGTAAATATATACATTGAGATAGTATATATGTCATACCAATACATCATGTGCAAACATATATACATATAGGTGCAAGAGCCGAATGTCAAGTTGATTATAACCAAATATAAACATATATCCAAAACACAAATCTTACCTACCATGCAATAAGCATAAATCATACTTATGGATATACCATGGCCGAATACATCACAACACCATACCATTTCAATTTTTGTCATGGTTAAACAAAGAACTTAATGTCTCACTCAAAAATGCTAAAAAGAAAGTCCAAGTGTCATCAACCCACCATCACATATATCATTAACAAGCTTCATATTTAGCATGCAATGGCATTAACACAAAATCCACCTTGGCCGAATATCATCCCCATGACATAGCAAAGATTTGAACCATGGGCTAATTAGAACTCAAGCTAGCAACTAAAAACATGCATGAATCTCATGGCACAACCTCAAACATACCTTAATCTAGATACAAGTATGGCCAAACCTCCTTCTAATCCTCTTCCAAACCAAGCATGAAGCAAAAACTCCTCCTTCTTCCTTAAAATTTTCGCCAAGAGAAGTGAAAAATGATGAACACTTTTTTTTGTTTTCTTTCCTCAACTCACGGCAATGGGGGATCACACACCTTCTCTTTTTTTTTCTTCCCATTTCTTTATTCCTAACCTTAGTTTATTGTTTCCTCCCATAATGCACCAACACAACATGTCTATGACATGTTTTGCCCATCCTCCTTTGTCATGGCTGGCCACCACTTATAAAAAGAAGGGTATTTGACATGCAAAACCATTGTTTTGCATGCATGATTCAATTAGTCATCACACATTTCCTATCCTACTTTCAAAGTTTACTATTAGGTCCTTTTAGTGAAATTCACATTTATAACCCTAAATCAAAACATCAAAATGTCACACACAATTAACACATATTATAGACATCAAAATGAATATTAAATTATTTTTATGCCTCGGTTTTGTGGTCCCGAAACCACATTTCGACTAGGGTCGTTTTAAGGCTGTCACATCAATGCTATAAAGATATTGATGGAATCCTTCGCATGTTGGTTCTAGTAGAGTTTAATGACGTTTGTTTTGACTTATGATGTTAGGAAGAACCAGTAGAGATCTTATGAATAATCGAGTTCCATTGGTGACAGTGTTGTGGAGAAGCCATGTAACACCCCAAAATTTGGCCCAGAAGTTTTGACCGAATTCCTGAGGTCACATTGACCACGAAAGTGGCCCAAACAAAACGATGATCAAAATTTTGAATTTCTTTTCGAAAACCATATCTTTAGAAAATCTGATAAAACTTAACTTACGTTTTGCAAACATTGGTTTAATTGTCATCAAAGTTAAGGGAAAACAAAATTAAAATTCCTTGTTCAGTTTGAAACACTTTGGTTAGCCGATATTTCAAAATTAGTGTAGCAGTAGAAAACCATTATTTTAATATAACTCAAAACTCGTAAAAGTAGTACTTTAATATTTGAACGTTTAATAAATCATCTCAATCTCAAAATCTATGTTCTTATTTTAATAAAAATCATTCAAGGAATCCCAAACTTTAATTCCAAGTAAAAACCGTAGTTTTTCAAAGTCTAGATTCAAAATAAAACTTAACAAAAGTCCAAAAGCAAAAAAAAAATTATCTAGAGCCCGAATGAAAACAATTTATCAAAATTTACAAAAAACTTTATTAAAAACCAAACCGAATTGAGAAATTCTGAGATGTACGACTTGCTGAGTCCATCTCCTAAACATGAGGGTTACTTGAAAAGGAGAAACTAAGGGAGTGAGCTAAGAAAGCTCAGCATGAGTCTAAAATAAACACAAATAGACAGTAACAGAATAACACCTCAATTGCACGTTAACTAACCAAACAAACTTACATTAACAAAACCTGAAACATAAATAGAAATCATCATAGAATAACGTATAATATCACTAGTACACATAACAGATATGCATAACGAAATCAGATGAAGAATGATACAAAATCCCACCTAGCCAACCGCTATACACCTTCTCCACAAATCCAACATACACACCAATAAAGGTATACTAGACCCATTCCAACCTTTACACACCAATATTTGGGTTATGGTGAACCCATCCAACTGCTAATATGAATGCAGTTTTACCGCTATAATTTAATAATGCAGTTAAAACTGCTAAATTAAACTTCCTTCTCGTCGGGAAAAAAATCCCAATCCCAATCCCAATCCCAAATGCAAATGGAAACCATCTCAAAATGCACACGGATTTACAAAATTAACTTACTTATTTTTAATTTCCATATTAAATAACCATATATGCCAATCAGTTTAATTTAACTGAAACAGAATCAGACTTACTCATATACAATTTTCAAATTATAGTGACATAGTAACAATTTCCATATATCGCATCCAAACATTTTTCCATTTATCACCTCATATAAACACTTAAGAAAAAAATAGAATTTAATCTTATAATCATACATACATAAATCAATTCAAGCTACAATGGTGTTCCAAACACGTCTACAGAGGCTTAAACATGTAAAAATTCAACTAGGACTAAAACGAACCAATTTACATAAACTGGGTCTAAACTACAAAAATAGAGTCACACGGCCGTGTGAGAGGGTCCAGACCGTGTGATAAGGGTACATGGTTGTATGAGTGGGGCACAAACGTGTGTGACTGAGGGACACAACCATGTAGCTGAGAGACAAGCTCGTGTGATTGAGGTACATGACCGTGTGGGTAGGCTGTGTAACTCTTTGATCTCATGTATTAAAATTTCATAATTTAGGAGAGGGTAGACATGAAAGTAAAGTGTGGTTGGATAACACGCCTTTGCACAATCGAAAAATATTTCCCTACAGGGGTTACATGACTATGTGGCCAGGCTGTGTGACTCAAAAATTTACCTAATCTCTGAGCGACACAGGGCCGTGTGAACCAACCGTGTGTGGCACAAGGCCGTGTGGCTCGTAAACTATCCCAAAATCTGTTGTTATTCATGAATTTCGACACCAAAATGATCCCTAAATTATTTAAGTTTAAGAAACACACCTTAAAGCAAAATTCCTAGCACCAAGGATCAACAAGTTTGCTTCCATTCACCAATCTACAAACTTAATTTTACCAACATACTAACCTATAAGTATTTAATCATATCGGCACAAAAAGATCAATTAAACTTAATTTTAAAACTAAAAAAAAAACAATACTTACACTACACTCACTTCAATTCTATGTTGAATGAATACATAAAAGATAGTCAATGTAACGCCCCTAACCTGTAACCGTCGCCAGAATAGGTTAAGAGGCATTACCGGACTCACAACTCAGATCCGAATAACCATAGAACAAAAATCATCTCAATTTATTAAAACATAGATCATACATATTTAATACAAACTTTAAACAATCATACGAGGCCTAAATCATACATTCATGATAAATTCAATAACATCAAGAAGTTTCAGAACTTAGAAATATTTTCAACTTTTAAAAGAACACACGCCCGGGTGAACAGGCCATGTTATAGACACACCCGTGTGTCTAAGCCATGGCGAAACAGGGCATACATACTAACTTGATCACACGGCCACAAGACACGCCCGTGTGCCTTGGCCGTGGTTGAGCCTGACTTGGGCCACACGGCTAACCATATGTCAGTGTGCCTTTGCCATGCTTTAGCCTGACTTACAATTGTAGGGTACCGCAGGGGACACACGACCATGCTATATAGCCTTGTGTCACACATGGCTGAGACACACGCCCGTGTCTCTGTTCGTGTGGACAAAAATAGGCCATTTGAATAGCCAAATTGCCACCCCAATTTAGGCAAACCTACAAGCAAAGAAACAAGCCTATATGTACAACCAATACATCCAATTTTTATGCCAAAACACACATCATTTATACCATAACATTGTCAACCATTTACATAATCATGAACCTTACCAATACATGCCAAACATAAGGTAAGATCATATCAAAACATATCATGAACTATCATCAAACTATAGTTTCAAACATAAGCTAACCAAATCACATGGCTAAATATATACATCACAAAACATAATCCCACAACAACTAGCCTATACATGCCATACTTTAAAATATACATTTTCAAAAATACCAAAATGAGATTCGATAGTGTGGTGACAATCCTTGACGATCCTCGAGCTCACAGTAGCTTCGATATTTAAAAACAATGCAAACACACACAAAGTAAGCTTTCAAAAGCTTAGTAAGCTCGTACCAAAAACATCAACAGTATATAAAATATGAAACATCAACACATAAGTACTTATAAATTCTCAACTCATCCATCAAGTCCATGCCAACACCAACCATATTTATACCAATTCAATAAACTTTTTATGCATTTTACCATCTACCACATAGATAATATACTTACCTGAACATTCCCGTATTCATTCGTTTTCATTCTCACCTCTTGTTCGGATATTTTAAGACCTTTCGAAGATCACCGATGCTTTAAACATCTGCACACTTAGTGCTTTAAAGATTAGCCGAAGCTTTAACAATTCCGCACACTTAGTGCCATCTCAATTAATCAAAACCATTTCGGTATCGCACATTTAGTGCCAAATACCATTGGTTTATCATCATATTCATCCAACCAAATATATATACAATCTGTGAATAATCAAACAGAAAAATATACTTATAACATCATGTATTACGTATGAACTTACCCCGTAGTCTGAATTGTCGACTCTGATCGTCTTCTCTATAATCTTTGACTTCCCTCGGTTTAAGTCTGAATTCCTCTTTTCTTGATCTATATGTATTCAAAATTAACCCTTTTACTCACTAAATCATTCAAACCAATCCATTTACAACAATTAGGGCATTTTGCAAACTAGTCCTCACATTTTCACATTTTGACACTTTAACTCCAAAATCACAAAATCACAAAATAAACAAAATTTTCTTGTACACAAGCTTAGCCGAATTTTCCTAGCTCTGATACAAGTCCATACATTTCATTTATTTCATATTTTAGTCCCTAAAAATAACATTTTTACAATTTAGCCCAAATTACTCAATTTCACCAAAATTCAAAGACAACACATGTAAACCCAACATCAAGCTTTCATATTTCAACATATAACATCACAAAGCTCAAGAATCCATCCATGGTACATTTCAAATTCATCCAAAAAAATAGAAATTGAGGCATGGGTTCGATAATATACAAAGCAACGATTACAAAAACGTAGAAATTATCAAAAACTGGAAAAAACTCATACCTTAATCAAGCCAAACCCCTAGCAAGCTTTTATCTTTTATTTTTCCTTTGATTTTTTGGCAAAACAAGATGACAATGGCTTTATTTTATGTTATGTTTTATTTAACATATGTTTAATATGTTAATGACCATAATATCCCTTTTAATAAACCATTTAAAAACACATATAATAAGGTCATTTATGTCCATTATCAAAGTGAATGGCATAATATCCACATAAGGACCTCTTAATTATAAAGCCAAGTAAAATAGGTACTTTTAACATCTAGCACACAGCTTTTACATTTTACGCGATTAGGTCCTTTTTCAAAATTAAACACACAAACGATTAAATTTTCAAATGAAACATTCACACATGCTAATTCACACATTATGAACATGGAGAATAATATTTAAATATTTTTCTGACTCAGATATGTGGTCCCAAAACCACTATTACGAGTAGGGTCTAAATTGGACTGTTACAATTCTCCCCCTTAGGGATTTTCATCCTCGAAATCTTACCATTGAATAGATTTGGATATTGTTGTCACATAACATCTTCAGGCTCCCACGTGGCCTCTTCGATACCATGTTGATGCCACATCACTTTAAATAACGGAATTTTCTTATTTCGTAATTCTTTAACCTCTCGAGCTAAAATACAGATGGACTTTTCTTTGTAAGTCATATCAGACTGAATCTTTATTTCAGACAGAGGAATCACATGCGAAGGATCAGATCTGTATTGTCGAAGCATTAACACGTGAAACACATTATGAATCTTTTCTAAATCTGGTGGCAACAACAATCTACAAGCTACCGACCCAATACGCTCGATAATCTCATACGGCCTGATGAACCTCAGACTTAGTTTGCCTTTTCTATCAAACCGAAGCACTTTTTTCCACGGAGATACCTTTAAAAACACTTTGTCGCTGATCTCAAATTCAATATCTTTTCGTTTCAAATCTGCATAAGATTTCTGATGATCATAAGCTGCTTTCAAACTATCTCAGATCACTTTAACTTTCTGCTCAGTTTCTTTTATCAAATCAACCCCGTGAATCTTATTTTCGTTGAGCTCCGTCCAATACAAAGGTGTACGACACTTGTGACCATATAAAGCTTCATAGGGTGCCATTTTAATGCTCAACTGAAAACTGTTATTATAAGCTAATTCAATTGAAGGTAGATATTGTTCCCATGTACCTTTAAACTTAAGAATGCAACATCTCAACATATCCTCGAGTATCTAAATGATTCTCTCAGATTGACAGCTAGTTTGCAGATGAAAAGCAATACTAAAGTGCAATTTAGTACCCAGAGCATCTTGTAATTTCTTCCAAAATCGTGATGTGAATCTCGGATCTCTATCTGATATAGTAGATGATGGCACACCAAGCAATCTCACGATATCATAAATGTATAATTCAGCTAACTTATCAAGTGAGTAATCAGATTGAATCTGAATGAAATGAGCTGATTTCGTTAAACGATTAACTACAACCCAAATTGCATCTTTCTTTCTCGGAGATAGGGGCCAACTCAAAACAAAGTCCATGGTCAGTCGATCCCATTTCCACTCCGGAACCATAATCGGTTGTAATAACCCAGATGACACTTGATGTTCAGCTTTAACTTGCTGACAGATCAAACATTTAGAAACAAAGTCAGAGATATCTTTTTTCATTCTGGATCACCAATAACACTGTTTCAAGTCATTATACATTTTTGTACTACCTGGGTGTACAGATAACCGTCAATTATGAGCTTCATTCAAAATCATCTGAATTAGCTCTGAATTTCACAGAACACAAATTCGATCTCGGAATCTCAAATAATCATTTTTGTTAACTCTAAATTCTGAATCAGACTCTACATCACACTGAGCTCGTTTAGTTAAAATCTCATTATCAATCTTCTGAGCTTTAATAATCTATTGTAAAAACAAAGGTCTTGCTTTCAATTCAACTAAAACTAAACCATCACCAGATAGAACCAAATGAGTATTCATCGCATGCAAAGCAAACAATGATTTTTGACTCAAGGTATCTGCAACAACGTTAGCTTTTCCCGGATGATAATCAATCACAAGTTCGTAGTCTTTTAGCAATTCAAGCCATCTTCTCTATTGCAGATTCAAATCTTTCTGAGTTATCAAATACTTCAAACTCTTATGATCAGAATACACGTGACATTTCTCACCGAAAAGGTAGTGACGCCAAATTTTTAGAGCAAACACAATCGCAGCTAACTCAAGATCGTGTGTTGGGTTGTTCTTTTTGTGCGGCTTCAACTGTTTTGAAGCATAAGTAATGACTTTGCCTTCTTGCATTAAAACACATCCTAGACCAATCAATGAAGCATCACTGTAGATCATAAATTCTTTACCCGATTTGGGTTGTACTAAAACCGAAGCTTCAGTCAACAAAGTTTTCAACTGATCGAAACTATTCTGACACCTTTCAGACCACTCAAATTTCACATCTTTTTGAAACAGTTTTGTCAAAGGAGTCGCAATAATCGAAAAGCCTTTTACTAATCTTCTATAATAACTAGCAAGTCCCAGAAAACTGTGGACTTCAAAGACATTCGTTAGAGGTTTCCAATCCAATATAGCTGAAATTTTGCTCGGATCAACTCGGATACTAGAGGCTAATACAAAATGACCCAAAAAACCAACTTCTCGCAACCAGAACTCACATTTACAAAATTTCTCATACAACTGTTTATCTCGCAGAATCTGTAGCACTAATCTCAGATGCTCGGCATGTTTAGATTCATCACGTGAATAAATCAATATATCATCAGTGAATACAACAACAAATTGATCTAGATAAAGTCTAAAAATTCTATTCATCAAATCCATAAAGATAGCAGGTGTGTTAGTCAATCCAAAAGGCATAACTAAGAATTCATAGTGGTCATAACTCGTTTGGAAAGTAGTTTTTGGAATGTCTGAGTCTTTCACTCGCAACTGACAATAGTCTGATCTCAAATCTATTTTCGAAAACACAGCAGCTCATTTCAACTAATCAAACAAATAATCAATTCGGGGTAGAGGGTACTTATTCTTGATAGTCACTTTGTTTAACTGACAATAATGTATACACATTCTCATCGTACCATCTTTCTTTTTCACGAATAGAACCGGAGTACCCCATGGTGAGAAACTTGGTCTAGCAAATCCTCTATCGGTCAATTCTTGCAACTGAGACTTTAATTCTTTCAGTTCGGTCGAAGCCATTCTATATGGAGTTATTGAAATTGGAGTAGTACAAATTCAATACAAAACTCTACTTCTCTAATCGGAGGTATACCCGAAAGTTCTTCAGGAAATACATTAGGGAACTCACACACAACAGGCACTGATTCAAATTTCTTTTTTGACACTCTCGAATCAATCACATATGCAAAATAAGCTTCACAACCCTTTCTCACGATACTCAAAGCTTTAACCAAAGATATAATAGTAGGCAATCCACTCAAATCACTAGATTCAATTCTGATTATTTCATTATTCTTGCATCTCAAATCAATAGTTTTTCGTTTACAGTTCACAATAGCATCATGCAAAGTTAGCCAATCCATACCCAAAATTATATCAAATTCATCAAAAGGTAATAGCATCAGATTAGTTGGAAAACAAGTGTCTCGAAACATTAACGGGCAATTCTTGCAGACTTTATCAACAAAAACACATCTACCTAGGGGCTTCGAAACTCTAATTACAAATTCAGTAGACTCTACAGGCAAAGTCTTACTGTTCACTAAGTTCATACATATATACGAATGTGTCGATCCAGGATCTATCAAAGCAATCATAGAAGTATCATAAAGAGTAAATGTACCCTAATCACATCTGGTGATGAAGCTTCCTCGCGAGCTCAAATAGCATAGGCTCTGGCAGGTGCATGAGCCTCAAATCTAACAGCTATATCTTTTGTCCTTTTTGACTACCGCTTACATTTCCCGTATTTTTGGAAGGTCTACCACGAGAAGCATTGCCACTTGGTCTCAGATTCTGAATATTATCTTTTTCAGCTAAATTTGGGCAATCTTTTATAAATTGATTTCGTGAACCACAATTGTAACAAGCTCGATTATTATTCTTTCCCCAGCATTCTCCATAATGTTATCTTTCACATTGATCACACTTCAGCTTTTCATTCTTTACACTATCAACACTGGCAACAGACGTAGCTGGAGCTTTGAAATTCGATTGCAATCTAGCACGATCTTTGTTCGAATCCCACATTAGTCTTTGAACGACTATTATCATCTCTAAATTTCTTTTATCCAGATTGAAATGACTTTCCTGATGATCTCTTTCGTATCTCTCTAACTTTAAAATCAGCTTTTCTTTTCTTGTTCCCAAGATCTTCAGCTTTACATGCTCGTTCAACAAGCGCTACAAATTCTTTGATTTCCAAAATCCCGACTAACAGACTAATATCTTTGCTTAAGCCATCATGAAATCGTTTTCACATTATTACTTCTGTAGATACACATTCGCGAGCATACTGACTTAACCTTACAATTTCCTGTACGTATTCTGTGACAGACATACGGCCTTGTTTAAGTTTGAGAAACTCTTTGCGTTTCTGATCAATGAATCTCTGACTGATATATTTCTTCCGGGATTCAACTTGGAAGAAATCCCAAGTAACCCGTTCACTCGGAATCACAGATGTCAAAGTCTTCCACCAATGGTACGTCGTATCTCTCAGAAGGGAAAAGAAACATTTTATACATTTCTCGGGACTCAAAGACAATT
This sequence comes from Gossypium arboreum, assembly GCF_025698485.1. NCBI lineage: Eukaryota > Viridiplantae > Streptophyta > Magnoliopsida > Malvales > Malvaceae > Gossypium > Gossypium arboreum. Next base: position 73,345,071 of record NC_069081.1, read on the forward strand.
CGTCAAACACTCTTATCATGTTCTCTAACCAGAATTCGGCTTTCTCGGCATCATCACTAGTTGTAGCTCGGAACTCTTCAGCCCTATATTTTCTAATCTTATCAACTGATGGTCAACATAACTGAGCTGGATTCACTGGTGGCATAACAGGAACTTAAGGAGGATTAACCGGGGGTGGAGGTTGTTGTACAGCCGGATTGATTCTAATATATTGGGTGAACCAATCATTCATCATTTGATAGAAGGCTTGTTTAGCCTCACCATCACGGCTACTCGTAGCCGATCGAGAATCAACTTGCACCGTCCCTTGCCCGGGAACAGGCACATTGCTTTCAACATTATCTGCTACGGTTCTTTCGGGATCCATTTGCTATATAAAATCATATTTCAATGTCAGGATTCATCATACTATCTCAGTTCATAATTATGGAATGTATAGCTAGACTCACAAACACTATAGTAGTCTTAGAACCGACTAAAACATAGCTTTGATACCAATAAAATGTAAACCCCTTAACCTGTAACCGTCGCCAGAATAGGTTAAGAGACATTATCAGACTCACAACTCAGATCGGAACAACTACAGAACAAAAATCAACTCAGTTCAATAAAATATATATTACACATATTTAACACAAACTTTAAACAATCATACGAGGTCTAAATCATTCATTCATTACTAATTCGATAACATCAGGAAGTTTCAGAACTTAGAAAAATTTTCAACTTTTAAAAGGTCATGCGCCCATGTGAACAGGCGGTGTGAGACACATCCGTGTGTTTCAGACATGGCGAAACAGGGCATACATACTGACTTGATCACACAGCCACAAGACACGCCTGTGTGCCTTGGCCGTGGTTGAGCCTGACTTGGGCCACACGGCTAACCACACGCCCATGTGCCTTGGCCATGCTTTAGCTTGACTTACAATTGTAGGGTACCGCAGGGGACACACGACCGTGCTACATAGCCGTGTGTCGCACACGGCTGAGACACACGCCCTTGTCTCTATCCGTGTGGACAAAAATAGGCCATTTGAATAGCCAAATTGCCACCCCAATTTAGGTCAACCTACGAGCAAAGAAACAAGCCTATATGCACAACCAATATATCCAATTTTTATGCCGAAACACACATCATTAATACCATAACATTGTCAACCATTTACATAATCATGAACCTTACTAATACATGCCAAACATAAAGTAAAATCATATCAACACATATCATAAACTATCATCAAACTATAGTTTCAAACATAAGCTAACCAAATCACATGGCTAAAAATATACATCACAAAACATAATCCCACAACTACTAGTCTATACATGCCATACGTTAAAATATACATTTTCAAAAATACCAAAATGAGATTCGATGGTGTGGTGACGATCCTTGACGATCTCTGAGCTCACAGTAGTTTCAATATCTAAAAACAATGCAAACACACACAAAGTAAGCTTTCAAAAAGCTTAGTAAGCTCGTACCAAAAATATCAACAGTATATAAAATGTGAAACATGAACATATAAGTACTTATAAATTCTCAACTCATCCATCAAGTCCATGCCAACACCAACCATATGTTTATACCAATTCAATAAACTTTTTATGCATTTTGCCATCTACCACATAGATAATATACTTACTTGAACGTTCCCGTATTCATTCGTTTTCATTCTCACCTCTTGTTCAGATATTTTAAAACTTTCCGAAGATTACTAATGCTTTAAACATCTGCACACTTAGTGCTTTAAAGATTAGCCGAAGCTTTAACAATTTTGCACACTTAGTGCCATCTCAATTAACCGAAACCATTTCGGTATCGCACACTTAGTGCCTCATATAGCCGAAGCTAATTTAAATCGCACACTTAGTGCCAAATACCATTGGTTTATCACCGTATTCATTGAACCAAATATATATACAATCTATGAATAATCAAACAGCAAAATAGACTTATAACATCATGTATTACGTATGAGCTTACCTCATACTCTGAATTGTCGACTTTGATCGTCTACTCTATAATCTTCGACTTCCCTCAGCCTAAGTCCGAATTCCTATTTTCTTGATCTATATGTATTCAAAATTAACCTTTTTGTTCACTAAATCATTCAAACCAATCCATTCACACACAATTAGGGCATTTTGCAAACTAGTCCTCACATTTTCACATTTCAACACTTTAGTTCCTAATTCACAAATCACAAAATACACAAAATTTGCTTGTACACAAGCTTAGCCGAATTTTCCTAGCTCTCATACAAGTCCATACATTTCATTTATTTCACATTTTAGTCCCTCAAAATAACATTTTTACAATTTATCCCAAATTACTCAATTTCATCAAAAATTCAAAGACATCACATGTAAACCCAACATCAAGCTTTCATATTTCAACATATAACATCACAAAGCTCATGAATCCATCCATGGCACCTTTCAAATTCATCAACAAAATTAAAAATTGAGGCATGGGTTTGATAATATACAAAGCAACGATTACAAAAACGTAGAAATTATCAAAAACCGAACAAAACTCATACCTTAATCAAGCCAAAGCATAGCATAACCCTAGCAAGCTTTTATCTTTTATTTTTCCTTTGATTTTTTGGCAAAACAAGATGACAATGGCTTTATTTTATGTTATGTTTTATTTAACATATGTTTAATATGTTAATGACCATAATACCCCTTTTAATAAACCATTTAAAAACACATATAATAAGGTCATTTATGTCCATTATCAAAGTGAATGGCATAATATCCACATAAGGACCTCTCAATTATAAAGCCAAGTTAAATAGGCACTTTTAACATCTAGCACACAGCTTTTACATTTTGCGCGATTAGGTCCTTTTTCAAAATTAAACACACAAACGATTAAATTTTCAAACGAAACTTTCACACATGCTAATTCACACACCATGAACACAGAGAATAATATTTAAATATTTTTTTGACTCAGATATGTGGTCTCGAAACTACTCTTTCAACTAGGGTCTAAACCAGACTGTTACAGTCGAGCTCTAAATAATCTACAAAACAAAAGCTTTAACGCAATGGGGAATCAACATAAAATTGCTCAAATTTATGAGAATATGAACAACGAATCAAATGAAAGAAATTGAAAATCAAAGAAGAATTACAAAACGAAAATGATAAGAAACAAAAATAACACGGTAGCAAGAAAATTCTAATAACAAAAATTGAAAAAAAAACTACTGACGTGAGAAAAAAATAGGAACGTGAGAGGAGTTCTAGGAATTTCTTTTATTATATTATTTTAAAATTCTAAAATAAAAATAAACAAGATCAAATTTATCAAAACCTTTCAGATTTTATAAATATGTATTTTAAAGAACTAAAACCAAAAGTAAAATAAAATAATTCCAATTAATGCACACGAGGACTCGAACCCGAAACCCAAGGAAAACTAACATTTAACAACTAAAACATTAGGCTCATCGTTGAACCTAAAACGTAAAAAAAAATAAAAGCCTATACAAAACCACTGACTCACTTGGGAACCTTAATTTTTCTAATCCCAATTTTGAGATGTCGCAACTCAGCCCTCTTTAAAGAAATTTCGTCCCTAAAATTTCCCACAATTATAACAGTCGCTAACACATATTTCTCTACACGCTTTTGTTGCGCACTCTAATCTCAAACGCATTATCAAACAAATTCCTAAACCTACACTTAAAGATCTAACTTACTAACACGCGAACACCACTTTAACTGCCAAAAACCAACCATAACCAAAGCAATAAAACACATAAGACATAATATCCTATATTAATACCTGACTCGACATTGGTTTTAGATCCTTTATTACAAGTCTTCTTCAGAACTTGCTTTTGAATAGGTGATCAATAAGGGCAATCCTTAATTCGATGCACTGTGGACCCACATCTGAAAAACATCCCCGAATTCTTTCGACACCTGCCCAAAGGGCACTTATTGTAGAACCCATATATTGAATAATTCATGCCACTACCAGAACCCCTCATATCACCTTTCTAAAATCTAGCCCGCTTTGTAGAGCGCGGCTTCAAACTTAAGGAACTAGGACCTCTCTTATTAGGGGCCTTACCCTGACCCTTACACTCACACTCCACACACTTACCTTTTTCCTCCACCTTAGACCTATACAACATAGTCTCGATGACCTTCTCCAAGACCCCCTACACTGACTGGGTTAACGAATCAACACTAGTATCAGAATTACCACCACCAGTAGCTGACATAGTCACAACGACCTCTGTCTCCTAAGCATATACACATCTCGAAGAAGCAAATGACTCATCTAGAGTCCTACTGAGCTGATCCTCACAATTTATCCAGTAATCAAATTCAATATCAATCCCAAGTCTAAAATCTTATAATATCTACAATTTTCGTAACAGATTAATCATAAATAATCTAAAACCTTACATTTCTAATTTTACAGTTTTAAAGTTTCCTATGGACTAGCACTGGAGTCTCAGGCACTTGTTTGAAAACACAGTTTCAAAACACTGTGGTATACTTTTACCGAAAACTCTTTTTAAATCAATGCACGCAGACACATTAAAAACGCAAACTGCCTTTTTGTAAACTTGGCTCTGATACCACTAAATGTAACATCCTAAAATTTGGTCCAAAAGTTTCAACCGGATTTTGGAGGTCACATTGACCCATGAAAGTGGACCAAACAAAAAGATGATCAAAATTCTGAACATTTTTTCTAAAACCATTTCCTTCCTATGTTTAGGTAATCTACTAAAACGTAACTTATGTTTGCAAACATTGCTTTAACTATCATCAAAGTTAAGGGAAACCAAATTAAAATTCCTTGTTGCGTTTGGAAACACTTTGGTTAACTGATATTTCAAAATTAGTGTAGTAGCGGAAAACCGTTATATAACTTGAACCTCATAAAAGTAGTACTTTAATATTTGAACATTTAATAAATCATCACAATCTCAAAATCCATGTTTCTATTTTAATAAAATCATGCATGGAATCCCAAAATTTAATTCCAAATAAAAACTGTAGTTTTTCAAAGTCCAGATTCAAAATAAAACTTAACGGAAGTCGAAAAGGAAAAAAAATTTATCTACAGTCCGAATGAAAAATGTTCATCAAAATTTATGAAAAACTTTCTTAAAAACCAAATCGAATTGAGAAATTATGAGACGTCTGACTTGCCGAGTCCATCTCCTAAACACGAAGGTTACCTGAAAAAGAGAAACTAAGGGAGTGAGCTACGAAAGTTCAATGTGAGTCTAAAACAAACACAAATAAATAGTAACAGAATAAAACCTCAATTGAAAGTTAACTAACCAAACAAAGTTACATTAACAAAACCCGAAACATAAATAGAAATCATCACAGAATAACGTATAATATCACTAGTACACATAACAGATATGCATAACAAAATTAGATGAGGAATGGTACAAAATTCAACCTAGCCAACTGCTACACACGATCTCCATAAATCCCACATACACACAAATAAGGGTATACTAGACCCATTCCAACCTCTACACACCGATATTTGGGTTATGGTGGACCCATACAACCAAACACATCTCAATGTGGTCGTATGCCACTCTATATTTATGCAGTCCAACTGCTAATATGAATGGGGTTTTACTGCTATAATTTAATAATATAGTTAAAACTACTAAATAAAACTTCCTTCTCTTCGAAAAAAATCACAATCACAATCCCAAATGCAAATGCAAACCATATCAAAATGCACACGGATTTACAGAATCGACTTACTCATTTTTAGTTTCCATATTAAATAACCATTTATGCAAATCGGTCTAATTTAACTAAATTAGAATCAGACTTACTCAAATACAGTTTTCAAATTACAGAGCAATAGTAACAATTTCCATATATCACATCCAACTATTTTTCCATTTATCACATCATATAAACACTCACCAAACAATAGAATTTAATCTTATAAGCATGGATACATAAATCAATTCAAGCTATAATAGTGTTCAAAACACGTCTACAAAAGCTTAAACATGCAAAAATTCAACCAGGACTAAAACAAATCAATTTGCATAAACTGGGTCAAAATTGCAAAAGAGCCACAAAGCCGTGTAGGAGGGTCGAGATAATGTGATAGGGAAACACACCCGTGCGATTGAGGGACATGGTCGTGTGGCCAAGAGACATGCTAGTCTGACTGAGGAACATGGCTGTGTAGGCAGATCGTGTAACTTTCTGACCTCGTGTGTTAAAATTTCATAATTTAGGAGCAGCGAAGACACGACCGTGTGGGTGGATAACACACCCGTGCGTGATAAAAAAATATTTCCCTAAAGGGCTCACACGGCCGTGTGGTTGGCCCATGTGACACACCCTAGGCCATGTGACTCGCAAGTTTACCTAATCTTTAAGTAGCATACAGCTGTGTGAACCAATTGTGTGTAGCACACACCCGTGTAACACGTAAACCATCCTTAAATCTACAGTGATTTACGAATTTTGACACTAAAACAATCCCCAAATTACATAAGATTAAGAAGCACAGCTTAAAGCACAATTCCTAGCACCAAAGATCAACAAGTTCGCTTCCACTTCACCAATCTGTAAACTCGATTTAACCAACATACTAACCTTTAAGTATTTAACAATATCGATACAAAAGGTCTTAAAACTAAAAAAAAAATACTTACACGACACCCACTTCAATTCTATGTTGAGTGAATACACAAAAATAGTCAAACTCTAAAGAATTGGCAAAGACAAAAGCTTTAGCGCTATGTGGAATCGACACAAAATTGCTCAAATTTATGCGAATATCAACAGTGAATCAAATGAAATAAATTTAAAATCAAAGAAGAATTATGAATTGAAAAAGATGAGAAACAAAAATAACACAGTAGTAAGAAAATCCTAATAATAGAAATTGAAAAAAATGAAAAAATACTGATGTGAAAAAAAAATAGGAACGTGATAGGAGTCATAGGGATTTATTTTATTTTATATTTTTTTAAAATACCAAAATAAAAATAAACAAGATCAAATTTATCAAAACCATTCAAATTTTATAAATATCTATTTTAAAGAACTGAAACCAAAAGTAAAATAAAATAATTCCCGCTTAGCTCACAAAAGGACTCCAACCCGAGATCGAAGGAAAATTGACTCTTAACCACTGAAACATTAGGCTCATCATTGACCTTAAAATGCAAAGAAAAACGTAAAAGCCTATACAAAACCACTAACTCACTAGCGAACCTTAATTCTACTAACCTTAATTTGGAGATGTTATAAGCCATAATGCCGAGGAGGCTACTTGGGAGCCGAAAGAGACTGTGATTACAATATTTGTATCTCTTTTTTGGTATATTTCGTGGGCTAAATTTCTTAAAGAAAAGGACAATGACCAAATTTTTTTACAGTATTAAAAATTCAATTTTGGCCCGAATTTCTTAAATTGGGTCATTTAGGGAAGCTAAATTGAGAGGTTCCTGAGAATGGGTGAAGTAGTGCATTAGAGTTTCATTAATTAGAATTATTAAGGGGTTAATTTAGAGAGTATAACAATTAAAGCCTACGGACTAAATTGTAAGGTTAGCAAGGCTAGTAGTGTCAATTTTTAATTATTAGAAAATATGTCTTAGGTAATTAAAAGTCCTTAATTAATAACTTTCCCAAGCTTAGTGAGAGAAAGCTTAGTTTCTTTCGATTATTGTTGTTTTTACCTTGAATTTGCACGAAGTACGATGCCAAATGGCATCAGAAACTACAAGTAAATGCAAGGCCTGAAGGAAGTGGAGTGTAACACCCCTAACCCATATCAGTTGCCGGAACAGGGTTACAGAACATTACCGGAATATACAAATCAAATGCAAACATTTTAGATTATTTAACAATCATGTCAAAAATTATTCAATAAATCCCTTATATGAACCCTCGAGACCCAAAAAAATTAGAAACAAGTCAAGACTAAATCGGGTATTCAAAGAATTTTTACGAAATTTTAAAATTTTGCCTTGGTTCAGGGAACACACGCCCTTGTGGTCAGGCCGTATGGCTCACACGGCCAAGAGACACGCCCGTGTCTCAGGCCGTGTGGGCATTTGAATTAAAGCATACGGCCAAGTAACACAGCCAAGTCACACGCCCATGTGCTAGGCTACGTGTAGGGGCAGAGGTCACACAGCCAAGCCACATGCCCATGTGTCAGGCCGTGTGAAAAATCCTGAGCATTCTGTTTTGAAATTTTAAGATGCAGGGGACATACGGCCAAGACATATGCCCATATGCTAGGCCATGTGTCACACACGGCTGAGACACAACTCTGTGTCTCTGCCCGTGTAGACGAAAATAAGCCATTTCCAAGGCCATATTTCTCACCCAATTCGTCTTCCACCTATATCAACACTTTAATACATTCACCAACCAATTCAAGACATTAAAACCAAACTAAAACTAAGTCTCATGCATGACATATTATCACATATGTTCAAGTGTTCAAACTTACCAAATAAACATATATGCATATAGGCATATTTTACTAATTATGTTTTCTCAAACCTAATCATCAATAGATCTATAAACTTTACACCATTTAACCATTTCAAACACACACATCAAACATGTTTAGGCCATATATTTATATATTAAAATATACCAAACACAAGTTATACCAATGGTTAGTTACAACTAAATATTTATATGCCATCATCTGCCAATTTTACCTATAGATGCCATTATATCCAAAGAAATTTTACTATTTTTACCAAAATGAACTGAAGGATAGTGTGATGTTGCTCTGTCCGCGTCCAACCTTTACAAGCTTCCAAATACTATAAAATAGAGGAAACAAACAAGGTAACCATTTAATGCTTAATAAGTTCATATAACGGGAAATTAACTTAACATTCATTTTCATTAAAATAAACATATAAGATGCATCCAAGCAATTTTGCTAATATCTTAAAACACACAATTTCATCAAACATCTTAGACATTTACTTCAAATAAATTTCTAGAATCATGTATAAGCTCGTCAATACCAAATTTCCATGTATTTCATGTATATACAAGAAACAATTCACTTTGAATTCATTTATTTTGTAACACCCCTATCCCGTAACCGTCGCCAGAATAGGTAAGGGGCATTACCGGACTTGTAACTCATGTCAGAACAGTAAAATTTTGAACTTTTTCTTGAAATAAAGATCGTTCATTTAAATAAGTACTAAGCATAGCCAGAGGTAAAATTTAAACTTCACTAAGTAAACATTCAAAAGATGCCATTTTCGCATGGCTTATATACATTAACCAAAAATATTCTTCCGCCACTAGTCTATTCTATACATGCCATAAAATATTTCTAAACATAACAGTAACAAGCGGTGGATAGTGATAATGTGACTAGTTGCTGACGATCCTCGAGCCTATAGCTTCGCAATGAGATCTATAAAACAGAGGAAATAGAGTAAACGGAGTAAGCATTGCAATGCTTAGTAAGTTTTAAGCAGTGTCGACAGCTAACAATCAAATTATAACATAGTTGTTCGTATTTTTATTTCACTCTTCCTTCGGGCATACCATCCCTTTACCGAATATGTACATCTCATCATATACAATAGGCAGATAAACTTTCACATAAGAGTGAGCTCATGTGGCATAGATATATTGTATGATTTCACATAACCTCTCACACTGATCCGATGTCACATAATCATAGGAATAGTCTCATAGATTGCTCTCGTATGCATCACATAACTACCTTATGATTTAGTTCAAATCAAGCTCACATATAAACTTGGAGTACATACCTGTTTAACCTTTCGCATTGAATATATTTATAAGCAATTCTTATTACGAAGTCTTATAGCTTTAACCTCTACTCGGATTATCACGAGACCTTTAGCTCGATTTAAATCACCACACGGTTATCGGGTCTTACCGGACAAAATCTCCACACGTAGTCATCGGGTCTTACCCGGACATACTCTCCACACGTAGTCATCGGGTCTTACCCGGACATAATCTCCACACGTAGTCATCGGGTTTTACCCGAAATATATTTCCAAGTTTCATGTACATTTAATCACATGTTACAACATTCACATCGACTGTCATATTTGTAATTCATTTGCCTCATCAAATATCTAATAATACACACCTTTCACATTTGGTTGTTCGGCCACAATATACGCACATCGCCTACATATTTCACACTAGCCATTCGGCTTTACCACATATAAATATCTCATATATATATTTCACATTGACCATTCGGCTTTACCACATATGCATATCTCATATTCACCACATTGGCCATTCGGCCTTATCACACATATGCATGCTCACATTCATCACATTGGCCATTCGGCCTTATCACATATATGCATGTTCACATTCATCACATTGGCCATTCGGCCTTATCTCATATATACACGTTCACATTCATCACATAAAATCCTAAATCAAAACATAAATTTTCATGTATTCACATCACAATTATCCAAATATACTTCACATACCACATATACTATCATGTATACACTTTGTCTTGGCCGAATCTACATCAATCATTTTCCAATGAATAATTCAATTTCACGCCATACTATCATTTCATATTCGAATACTCATAAACTTAAAATTTCACAAATTTTAATATCAAAGATCCGTCTAACACTCATATATCGTTTTACAATATCACGATTTAGAATTCACGTATGGGTTTAATCAATAGCTTATGAGCAACTAAAACAAGTTTTATCCAAGTTTACAACAAAATCACATATTCACTACGAGCTGTTTTCCTGAGCAATAGTCACTAAAGTATTTATAACTGGAGCTACAAAACTCCAAATCACTTGCCGTTAATTTTCCCTAAATATAGACTCGTATATCTTCCATCCATAAAATTTCCAGAATTTTAGGTTTTGCCAATCAATACCAGATTTTTCTTAAAGTTTCCCCTGTTTCACTGTTTGACTAATCTGACCACTCCTCACTACGAATCAAATTTTTCATTGTACAGAATTCATAATGTGTTCTATTTGATTTCATTTGAAACTAGACTCATTAAGGAGTCTAAGCATATAAATCTTATCTTATAACCATTTTTTTACAAATTATAATGATTTTCCAAAAACAGAACAGGGGATTTCGGATTCATTCTGACACTATCCCACACAACTTTAAATATCTCTTTATAGGAAATTTCTTTGCTTCCACGGCCTCTTTTATAAGAAACTAGACTAACTAAGCTTTGATTACATATTTTATTCAGCCTATAATTCCACACTAAAAATTTATAGTGATTTTCTAAAATCACGTTACTGCTGCTGTCCAAAGCAAATTATTACAATTTGCTCTTAAATTTCCAAGTCCAAACACTTATGAACTTACCATTTGAGTTTAAGACATATCATGGCCACATCATATCTTATTAAATCAACTCATTATGTCCTATTATGATTGAATTTACTCAACGTTTAATCACTTAACACTTACCTCGGAAGTGGTCGACGATTAGATGTCCACGGCTATTCGTTTACTTTCTCTTTTCCCCTATCCGACTTTGATCCTCTTTGCTCTTAAGCTTAAGTAAAACAATAGGTTTGCTTAAGTACTTAACTAATATTATTCACTTAACAATCACATTTGGCAATCACATATCATTTAATCTTTGATTAACCAATTTAACACATACCAAAATCCAATCATACATCTAACCTTTATCTCAATACCAAACCGAGTTATAAGATCATACATTATACTAAGCATATCATTAAACATACCTATTCAATTTAGCTAATTTCATAGCCGATTAATCACCTTACCCCACATTACTCAATGCCGAATATTAACCCAACATCACAAGCATAATCACCATGAAACTTACCTTAATACACATTTTATCCCATTGCCGAATACATATATATATCATCAAACAAATATTTATTCACATAACAACAATTCATTCACATCTCTATAACTAAATTCATATTCGGCAATGGCCTCCAATATAGTGACCGATTCTTCTCAACTAGCACCAAGGAGGACTTAACAACGAGGACTTTACATTCCCTTTCGAATTTTAAAATCTCAAGGTTTACCATCACAAGAAGATACATCCTTCATTCAATCACACTCACCAACTATTATGTAATTACTCAAAAATGCAACCAAAAAAGGGGTTGCCCTAACATAAATCATACACCACACCATCAATTGAAGGTTAATTCATGGTAACATTAGTATTGAAAGGTTGCGTTGTGGGCAGCCTAAGAGGACTCGCAACACTTGGCTTAATTGCTGTAACATATCACATTCGGAGGCTGATTCGGACAGCATCAATAATACAATATTTAGACAGCATAAGCAGGCGACAATTAACAATACCAACAAGGTAAAATTAGGACAGCAATTTAACAGTTTCAACAATTATCAAACACAAGAAAATAAAAGTTCAAGGAAAACTCACCAAGGTTCCCAACACCGATTCTACCTATTCAATTTGCTCCTCCCTTTCCGCTACTGACCTTCTCCCACCTTTTAGCCTTCTACTTGAAAATTTCAACTTATAAGCAAACAAATTTCATGGTTTTCCACTACATGCAGCCGGCCTCTCCTCTCTAGCTTCATTTGAAAGAGACAAGGAAGCAAGATAGAAAAATAAAAGTTGAAGTCTTTCTTTCTTCCATTCACGGCAATGGAGGGGGCATGGATGAGACAACTTTGTTTTCATCACCCTCTCTTTTCATTACTTTATTACTAACCTCTTATTTTATTCTTTCTAACATAACACACTAACACAACATGTTTCCAACATGTTTCACCCCATAGCATGGCCGCCACTAGCTCTAATTTTGGGTAATTTGACATGCAAACCCATCATTTTCATAACATGCATTAATAGGCCACTTTACATTTGCCTAGCACATTTCTAAATTTTCTCACATAAGTCCTATTTAATAAAATTCACTTACAATTAACAAAATTCAAACATGAAATTTTCACACATGCATATATACATATAATAAGCATCAACTATGACGGTTAATTATTTTTATGACTCGATTTTGTGGTCCCGAAACCACTTTTCGACTAGGGTCAAATTAAGGGTGTCACATATTTTCTCATATCAGGGTTTACTCGTGGAATTATTTAAAATATCGATGGATACTCGGGTAGTACACATAAAATGTACAAGTCTATACTTTGTTAATTAATATTCAGGAATGCTCGTACAAGCACATAAATGGGAAGCCCTCTCTCGAGCCATATAATGAGAAGCTCATATGAGGCATGTAATGGGAAGCTTATTCGGGCTGTATAATGGGAAGCTCATAAGAGCCATAATCAAGAAGCTCATGTGAGCCAATAACGGGTAGCTCCGACGAGCCATTAATCAGGAAGCTCTAAATAGCCATTTATCGAGAAGTTTAAGCGAGCCATATCAGGTAGCTCCGGAGAGCCATTAATTAGGAAGCTCACAAAGAGCCTTTAATCAGAAAGCTCACGAAGAGCCATATAACAGGACGCTCATAAGAGCTACGGTGTGCCCACAACACAGGCAGGATCACGACCGATCGAGATGCTCCGAAGAGCAATTAATAGGAAGCTCGCAAGAACCATATAACGGGAAGCTCGAGAGGGCTAATATCGGGATGCTCTTTTGAGCTATGATGTGTCCGTAAAACATGCAGGACCACAACCAATTCTGGAAAAAATCCTGTATCCATCAAAATTTCATTTATTCAAACGGGATTTATTACTTGTCGGGTATTATCGGATATGTGATCAATTTCATACATATAGCATTTATACATTTCACATATACAACATCTAATTCAAACATATAAATATACACAATTTAGTTACATGAACTTACCTCGATAATGTTCGTGAACTCGTATGCTACTAATCTGTTACTTTTTATTTACCTCGATCTAGCTCCGTATTTGATCTATCCAGATCTATACAAGTAAATTTAGATCAGTTTAATACAATTCCAATTCAATTCACATCTTAGGCAAAGTTATCATTTTGCCCCTATACTTTTAATTAATGATGATTTTGTCCCTAAGCTCAAAAAATGAAATTTATGCAATTTAATCCTTATTCCAAGCCTAACAAATTTTTACATATAACATTTTCAACCCATGTAATTCATAAAATTTAGATTTTTTCCATGAATTTTACATCTTTACAATTTAATTCTTAAATCACAATTTCATGAAAATTCACTTTACAAATGTTGTTTATCTATCAACAACCTTTCATTTTCTACCATAAATTTCATAATTCATGCATATTCATCCATGGAAAAACCCTAATACTTTAATAAATTTGAAAATTAATCCCCGAGATAGCTAAATTAAACTATTACGAACTCAAAAATATAAAAATTACTAAAAATGGGACTTGAATACTCACCTTATTAGGCCAAATAAGTTTTCGCTTTCTTCAATTCTCCATGGCTAGGGTTTCCATACTTTATTTGAGAAAGATGATGATAAAATGATGATATTTTCTTTATTTTATTATTTATCATATTTATTTTGCATCTTTCCAATTTTATCCTTTTCTTTTTCTAATTTTCCATGGATGAATCATCAAACTTATCTACTAACTCTTTTTAATGGTCTATTTTCCATATAAGGACCTCAATTAGCTATTTAATCCTTCTAGCTACTAGAATTCAACTTTTTCATTTTATGCAATTTGGTCCTTTTATGAATTTGGTAAAATTTTCTTAACAAAATTTTTATGCAATATACCTATTATACGGTAGATCATAAAATAATTTTAAAATAATTTTCCTTACGGGCTCAGATTTGCGGTCCAGAAACCATTACTCTGATTTCATTGAAAACAGGCTATCATAATACATGCAAGGCTTGAAGGCATCAAAACTCCATATAAAACTTCAAACAAAACTCCATATCTAATTCCTATTGGCATGTCAATCGTATACTAAGCATTTCACTAAGCCTACTAAGGCATATTATAATTAAATTAACTTATCTCATTTAAGGTCATTAACTTATTTATTATACAAACAAAGGCAGATTCAAAGTTTACAAAATTTAAAGAATGTTTAGATATTTCTGTCTATTTTCACATACAGGCACAATAGGTGCTTTCACTTATGCACAAAAAAGAGTTGTTTACTTGAGTAGCTATCACAAAGTTATTTATTTTTCAATCCACAAAACTTGAAATCAGAATCTATTTGATTTTTTTAGAGAATAGGTGTTTCACCATAAAAAATTTTAGGATTTTACCAAGATTGAATTAATACAATTTTTTTCAAAGTTTTTTTTCTACTTCCAGACAGTTTTGACCTTTCTTCGCTTAAAAATATTTATATTTAAACACAAAATTCATATGGTATTACCTTTTGTTTCATTAGAAACTAAACTTAGATTATTTTTTTTACATATAAATCTCATCTTCTCATTCCTTTTATACAATTTTAAAAAAATTTCAAATTTGAAATAGGGGATGCTGGCACCAATTTCGACCATTCCTCACAAAAATAATTTTTTCTCATAATGCAAAATTTATGTAATACCTTATACCCGATTCGATCGCCCGGCCCGAGCTGTAAGGTATTACAACTATAAAACTATAATATCATTCACAATTTAAATAAAAAAATAAACAAATAATTCATTTGCAATAATTTTTCCATGTTATTCAAACAGAACAAGACTTAATTCTAGCTTAAGGAACATTTAAATCAAACCGTGAACAATTCTAGATTAGAATGAAACTTTTACAAAAAAAATTAGAAAAAATTACAAACAGGGGTTACACGGACGTATCGCAGAGCTCACCTCGTGTGTCTCAAGAACATAGTCGTGTGGCCAAACTGTGTAACAACATGTGCCCGTGTAACTAAGGGTTACAATGTCGTGTCGCCAAGCCATGTAACTCTCTGAGTCCGTATGAACAAACCTATACCCAAAATCAAAAAGACGACACGGTCGTGTCCTGCAATCATATAGGGCACATGGTCATGTGGCAAACTGTGTCACGGGCCATGTGTACCCAAAAATACCTTTGAACTCATGCCATTTATAACATCCCAAATTAGGGCCTAGCCGGAACAGTGGTTTCGAGACTACAAATTTGAGATAGAAATAATTATTTTATGCATGTTATGAGGTCCATGATATATATGCATGCCTGTGTAAAAATATCGATGAGAAATTTTACTAATAATGTGTCCAATTGAGTTATTAAGATTAAATTGCAATAAGTGAAAAACATGTGTTCTAATTGATTTTAAGGGCTTAATTGTGATGAGATTTGAGATTTGAAGTCTTTATTTGGCAATTAGACCATTATATGTCATTACGGACAAAAATGGACATGGGAGGGATAAAATATCAAACTTATAATGGAAGGGCATTTTGGTCCATTGGTTAATAAAAGAATTAAAAGGGAAAAAATAGTCAACATTTGTGTCCATCTTCATCTTCCTTGGCCGAATTTCACAAGAAGCCATAGCTAAGGTTTCTTTTTTTCTTTCAAGTTCAAAGTAAGTGCATTCTAGCCTCGTTTTTAATGTTCTTTACATTTTTGAAATCCACATAACTCGATTTAGCTATTTCTACCCTTAATTTGAGCTAGGGTTCATGTTCAAAAATATACCCATGAAAGATATGCTTGTGCTTTGATGTCTAATGGAAGAATATGGAGGTTTGAGGTGTGATAAACAGCTTTTACTAGGTGGTTTTTGGTGAAATTGATAAAATGGACCTAATTGTAAAAGTTGTAGAAACTATGTGTAAATGTGTGAATAAATGAAAAATATGGGTTGGTAGAAGAGAGAAAATGATTCGTCTAGGATAGAATAATGAGAAAAATGGGTACTTTTTATTTTATGAGCCTAGGGACAATTTTGTAATTTTGTAAAATTTTAGGGGTAAAATTGTAATTTTTTTATATCATGATTTTTGAATTGAAATGAATAATGCGTGTATTAAACAAGCTAAATGTGCAATTACAGATCAAGAGGGACGAGGGATAGACCTTGACCGAGGAAAAGGCAAGGTTGTGGACTAAATCGCAAATTCACCATATTTTGCACCGAGGTAAGTTGTGTGTAAGTAATTCAACAACTCCAATATTACGTACCTAATATTTGACATTATATGATACATGTATGTATGCTTAAATGAAATTAACTTTTGATGATCCAATGGAAGCTTAGTGATAGCCCTATGTCTCGGAAGCCCGAGTGACCTAAAGGAATACTTAGGAGTTAGATGTCGTAACACTGTGCTAAATGTGCCTGTGAAAGACCATGTTTGGGACATGGCATCGACATTGATATGTGTGCCCGTGTAAGACCCTGTCTGGGACATGGCATCGACGTTGATATGTGTGCTAGTGTAAGACCATGTCTAGGACATGGCATCGACGTTGATATGTGTGCTAGTGTAAGACCATGTCTAGGACATGGCATCGGCATCGATATGTGTGCCAGTGTAAGACTATGTCTGGGACATGGCATCAGTGTTGATATGTATGCCGGTGTAAGACCGTGTTTGGGACATAGCATCGGCGATGATATGTGGATTCATGTAAGACCATGTCGGGGACATGGCATTGGTACTTTATTTGGTGTATAGCAATCCTGAGTGTCCTTTAGTATTCCGGTGGTTCAACAGGCCATTCAAGATGTTGGGTTAAGAAGTGGGGTGATATGAGTAAGAATGTACAGTACAGGTATGTACGTAAATCTCATGAGTATTGAACTCGATTCATGATGGGAAATATAGCATGAGTAGAAAGGAGTAAGATAAGGTTAATGTTTACTGATATGTAATGTCAATTTTGACTACGTTCATGTGTGTAGTATGATATTGTGGTGATAATTGATAATATGTTTAATCCATGAATATCTTGACTTATGTTGTTTATTATTTACATGCAACTTACTAAGCCATGTGCTTACCCTTCACTCTTTTCCCCTTTCTTTTAGCATCGTCAAGCTAGCTTGGGGATCGTGGACATCAGAGCTTGAGTCACACTAT
This sequence comes from Gossypium arboreum, assembly GCF_025698485.1. NCBI lineage: Eukaryota > Viridiplantae > Streptophyta > Magnoliopsida > Malvales > Malvaceae > Gossypium > Gossypium arboreum. The sequence continues at coordinate 73,363,112 of NC_069081.1, forward strand.
CAACAAATCTTTTGGGGTATAATTAGTTTACTACATTTAAGTATGGCATGTATAGGGGACTTAGTATTTTGTTATATGTGTCATGTTTGTTAGCCAAAGTGATGGCTCCTTTTGGTATATTATTCCATTTTGTATATGGCTATGAAATATGGCTCATATTGATTATTGGGTTGAAATCCCTAAATATTGCTACATGCATGAGATGTGTTATTACTTATGTGGTGTGTGCCAAATGGTTGATAAAATGTGGAATTTATGCTTGATGGATAAATTATGCCAATTGGTATGGTCACTATATTAATAAAGGTAAAGAAATGTATTGAATGAACTTAACAAGTCAAGGAGACCCAATTGGGTAAACTTGATATGAATTTATCATGCATGTGTTAAAGCTATGGATGTCTAAGTACTCTTTTTATGCCATATCAACCACCATTAGCATGTGAGTGTGTGTTGGGGTTGTTAAGGGTGGAAAGAGCACTTGGAAAATAGCCTCAAAGTTGTCCACACGAGTAGGGACACGGGCATGTGTCTAGGCCGTTTCTGACACACGATCAGCCCCATGGGCGTGTAATCTGGCTGTGTGTCCCCTGCACCCTAGTTTTACAAGTCAGTATGCATGGTAATAGACACACAGGAAGAGACACGACCGTGTGCCTCAACCATGTGGAGGACACGGCCTTAAGACATGGGTGTGTGCCTAGGCCATGTGAAGTTTTCACCTTAAATATGAAAATTAAATTCGCCACACGGCCTAGCACACAGACGTGTGACTTGGCTGTGTGATATTAAATTTATGCTTACATCATAAACAGAGAGCTACACGGCCTGGGGACACGGGCGTGTCAAGGGCACACGGGACGTGTCCTTGTGTCCACACAGGCTTGTGACCCTGTTTTAAGAAAATTTTTCCAAAGTTCACAGTTTAGTCCCAATCTGCCCCCGATGTACGTTTTGGGCCTCGCAGGCCCATATAAGGGATGATATGTATGTTCTTGAATAAATTTTAAATTTAAATGAAATTTTATGGCCCAGTTCAAGTCTGGTAATGCCTTGTATCCTGTCCCAGCGTTGGACACGGGTAAGGAGTGTTACACCATTTCACCTACACTTCCTTAGATACCAAGCCATGCAATTACTATCACATCACTCTATACAAAATGTACCAAAACATGCCAAAGTATACCAATTCACATTCAACCTATGTGCCTAATCAATATGCCACAATTGGCACCACAATTCAAACATGACACATCAACCATTCATGTCATTCAAATAAATCATTCCAATATTCATAGTGAAAAATACTATAACCTAAACACATATATAGCCATTCAAAACTTGACCAACATCATCGCATTACCATGTATCAAAAAAGTACTAAACATTTAATACATCAAATTTTCAAATAATATCATTCACAACCAAAATACCAAAACTTGATCATTAACTTGCAACATGAACATCCAATACACATGCCATAAGTAACCAACTATTGAACTTCAAAATCTACTGAATTTAGTGACGGTAGGTGTGAGCTTCTTGTTGATCTAATTGACATGTTCTAAACAACCAATATCTACAAAAAGGAAATAATACGAGTATGTATATAAAATGATTAGTAATCTCATACAATATAAACATTTAGTTACCTTAAATTTTTTATCATAAACAAATTCAATATGAGATACAAATAAACCTATCAAAATTCAACCCACATCATCAATATAAATATAATGCCTTTATCTCAACCATATGAACAACCATAAGCATTCTCATTTCCAAGCAAACTAATTTTGATATCATAACTGAAATATAATAATCATTTAGCCAATCTTGAACAGTATGTCTCCAAGACCCTAATAGCAAACCTCATCAATCAAATTTCGTAAAGGGCCTCAATATACAAGTGGAAATAATATTGACTGGCTACCCATTAGGGTTAAACCTACACCATAAATTGCCTGGCTGGGGCTTAATATTCTTGTATTCTCGAGTCCGAAACATATACAAGATCCCGGAACCTAATCCTGTATCTCGAGTCTGCAACATATGTAGGAGCTTGGAACCTATTCTATATTCTCGAGTTTGCAACATATGCAGGAGCTTGAGACCTAGGCAAACTCACTAACCTGTACGAGAATTTACTAATTTCATCAAGATGCATGTCAGATTATAACACAGTCCAATCTACCAACTCTCAATATTAACAATCCTAATGTAATATACAAACATAAATGAATAAATTCATAAGTATGAACTTGCGTGTCGAAATGGTAATGGTTTAACTATCAGGGACTGGCCGAAAATTTTTCTTTTTCCTCGTACGTACTCTAGTCGTTGAGATTTTTGATCTAAAGTATAATTTGATTTAATCAACCAATCAAAATAACATATAACAACATATAAAAAAACATGTCATAACTCAATTTCATCTATACAAAATTCCTGAACTTTTACATTTATTACGATTTTGTCGTTAAATCGAAACTATTATAATTTTCATATTTGAGTTTTGATTTCGAAATCACTCTCAATTTAATCCTGCAATAGACCATATTAACACATAAATTTAAGGATTTTTCCTACACATTTTGGTCTTATTGCATTTTAGTCCCTAAGCTCAAAACTAACAAACTTTACTTCACAAACTAGTCCATTAACATATCTAAACTTCAAAAGTAACAAAATAACCACAAAAACTTCAAGAAAACATCAATGGAAAGTTTAAAAAACTTTAACAATTTCACAAAATAGTCCCTAGGTTAGCTAAATCAAGTTCACAGGATTCCAAAAATATAGAAATTACAAGAAACGGACCAAAGTTCACTTACCAATCGAAGCTTTTAATTTGGATGAGAGAAAAGGATTGTTTCTCTCTATCTATTCAGTTTTAAGGTTCAAGAGGACAACTAAAACTTTGTTTTTCTTTCTTTCTTTCTTTTTTAAAACAAATTTTATTATGTTTTAATTAAATAACATATAATAAACAAATATTCTCCAAATATAATAAACTTTTTTTCTTTAAACATGGCATTTTTCATCGTATAGGTAATGTCGCCAAATATTTAAAGCAAACACGACTACAACTAACACAAGATCATGTGTCGGATAATTTCTTTCATGTGATTTCAACTGATGATAGGTATATGCTACCAATTTTTTGTCCTACATAAGTACACAACCCAGTTAGTTCAACGAGGCATCACTATAAACTGCAAATTCTTTTCTAGATTTAGGCTGAGTCAATATTGGAGCTTCAGTTAACATCTTTTTCAACTAATCAAAACTCTGTTACCATTTATCGATCCAAACAAACTGAACATCTTTCTGTAGTAGTTTACCCATAAGCAAAGCAATCATCGAAAAGCCTTTCACAAAGCTTCAATAATAACTTGCTAAACCTAGAAAACTACGTACTTCAGTAACATTTAATAAAGATTTCCAATTGACAATCGCAAAAATTTTGTTTAGATCAACTCGAATACCATTTGCAGAAATCACGTGCCCCAGAAATCCAACCTCAGGTAACCAAAACTCATATTTGCTGAATTTTGCATATAGCTACTTTTCACGCAAAGTTTGCAACACAACTCTCAGGTGCTGATCATGTTCAGTTTCATTCTTCGAGTAAACCAAAATATCATCAATAAATATGACTATGAACCGATCTAGATGTGCTTGGAATATTCTATTCATCAAATCCATGTACCCAGCAGGGGCATGCATCAAACCAAATGGCATAATAAGAAACTTATAAGGACTATTTCAAGTTCTGAATGTTATTTTTGGAACATCTGGTTGTTTGACTTGTAACTAATAATAACCTGATTGTATATCAATTTTTGAAAATACAGTTGCTCTTTCAACTAGTCAAACAAATCATTGATTTGCAGTAATGGATATTTATTCTTTATTCTCACACTATTGTTAGTAATCAATAAATAGCCACAGAGTGTTGTCTTTCTTTTTAATGAATAAAACAGGAGCACCCCAAGGTGATACACTCGGTCTAATGAATCCCTGATCTATCAATTCTTGTAGCTGGATTTTCAACTCTTTTAGTTTTGTTGGTGTCATTCTATACAGTATTGTACATATCAAAGCAGTCTCTGGTACAAGGTTATTTACAAACTAAACTTCTCTTTCTAGCGATAATCCAGGTAATTCTTCCGGAAAAATATTGGAAATTTACGCACTGTTAGAACCTGATCTATTTTCAATTCATATGCCCAAGTATCTTAAATCTATGTCAGATAAGCTTTAGCACCTTTCTGAATAAACTTCTAGGCAGTAAAGGCTGATACTATGCTAGTTACATAATCAAATTTGTCTGCTTTAATGCTAACCAAACCACTATTCGAACGTTTCAAAATAATCGGCCTCTGTTTGCAACTAACAACTGCATCATGAACTATTAACCAATCCATACCCAAAATAACATTGAATTCATCAAAATACAATAACATCATATCAACAGTAAATTCATAACCTTAAATTTTCAATGGACTGTTTTACAAACTTTATTAACTATCACAATTTAACCTATCAAATTTGATACCCTAATATCAAATTTAGTGAACTCTACTGGTAAATTCTTTTCTGTAGCTAAATTTTTTCATATATAGGAATGTGTTGACCTAGGATCAATCAATGCAATAATAGTAACATTAGAAAAAGGAAAAGTAACATCAATAACGTCGGGTGTCATAGCTTCCTCTCTAGCTAGGATCGCATAGGCTTTAGCTGGTGTTCGACCTTCTGATCTAACAATCATATTATGTGCTTCACTACTATCCACTCCAGAAGCATTTTCGGGCCTCAATTTTCTACCCTTCTGAGAAATAGACATTAATCTATCAACTTGTTCTGAACCTAATTTAGCTTTATTTTGAAAATCTCTCATGAAATGTTCTAGTGAACCACATCGGAAACAAACTCCTCTTTTTGATGTACAAACACTAAAATGGGTTTCGCCACAATATTCACAGGAAAATATGTTTGTATTCCAAATGCTAATAGCACTCGCAACCGAAGTAGTCTAAGTCTTTAATGGAGTTTTTTGGAACATACTTTTTCTCATATTCCCAATAGCAAGAACAGATTGGCTCCTAAACTCTCTTGATTTCTTAGGTGGAGGAGTTGAAAAATTTACGGACATGCTTCGCTTGCTCAAGCTTTCATTCTTAGCTTTTACTTGTTTCTTTTCATTCTAGATCGCTTCCATTTTTTTAGCACGCTCAGATAGTACCACAAATTCTTTAATATCAAGTGCTCCCACCATTACTTGGATGTTTTCATTTAATCCCCACTCAAATCTGGAACACATATCAACTTCTGAAGTTATTTTTTCCTGAGCATATTTACTCAAATTCCAAAATTTATGCTCGTATTGAACAACTAACTTATTCCCCTGTTTTGAATCCATGAACTCACCTTTCTTGCCTTCCATATACAGTTTGCTAACATATTTCTTTCTAAACCTAGTATGAAAGAATTCCCACATTACTCGATCTTAGAACCATTGGTGTTAAGGTAACCCACCACTGATAAGCATCTTTTTTCGATAAAGAAATAACACATTTTAAGCTAACTTCAGGTGAGCAGTTTAATTCGTCGAAAACACGCTGCGTATTTTCTAACCAATACTCAGATTTTGACATTAAACAATCATTGGAAATCTTTGGCTACACACTTATAGATTTTATTTGTAAGGGGTCAATGAACAATTACCTCATTTAGGTTTTGAGGAAAAATAGGCGATGAGGGAGGCATAGGAGAGGGTGGAAGTTGTGGAGTCGTCGGGTTAGCTCGCATAAACTATGCACACCATTCATTCATCAATTAGAAGAAGGCACCACAACCCTCACTTCTCGATAATTAAGATCCGAATATACTCTTACTAGCTCCCTAATAAGAAGTCGAAACATGACTTTCAACATTACATTGTAAATCTATAAGAGAAAATATAGTCGGATCAGATCGAATCAAAGGCATCACAAAAAATATAGGTTATTGTGGCATGTATTTCTAAACTAAATACACGCTATGTTCAATACTAGAATTGACTACGTCGTAACTCTAATACCAATAAATGTAACATCCTATACTTGGTTCGGTTTCCTGATACGAGCTATAAGATTTTACAACTATAAAACTATAATATCTTCCACAATTTAAATAAAAAAATAGCCAAATAATTCATTTGCAATCATTTTTCCATATTACTAAATCTAAATAGAACTTAATTCTAGCTTACGGAACATTTAAAACAAACTATGAACAATTCTAGATTAAAATGAAACTTTTAAAAAAAATTGATTAAAAATTACAAACATGGGTCACACGGCCGTGTGATAGAGCTCAGCCCATGTGGCTCAAGAACATGGTCGTGTGGATAAACCGTGTAACAACATGTACCCATGTCGCGAAGCCGTGTAACTCTCTGAGGCCATGTGAACAAACCTGTACCCAAAATCAAAGAGACCACATGGTTGTGTCCTGTAATCGTATAGGGCACACGGCTGTGTGACAGACCGTGTCATAGGTCGTGTGTACCCAAAAATACCTTCAAACTCAAGCCATGTCACCTACACTTCCTTAAATACCAAGCCATGAAATTAATAACACATAACCCTATTCAAAATGCACCAAAACATGCCAAAATATACCAATTCACATTCAACCTAGGTGTCTAACCAATATGCCACAATTGGCACTACAATTCAAACATGAAACATCAACCATTCATGCCCTCCAAATCAATCATTCCAACATTCATAGCCAAAACATGCTATTACCTAAACACATATAAAGCATTCAAAACTTGACCAACTCATCTCATTGCCATGTATCAAATAGGTACTAAACATTTAATACATCAAAGTTTTATATAATGGTAGGTGTGAGCTTCTCGTTGATCCAATCGACACGTACCGAACGTTCAAAATCTACAGAAAGGTAATAATACGGGTAACTATATAAAATACTTAGTAAGCTCATACAATATACACATTCACTTACCTCAAATTCTTATCATAAACAAATTCAATATGAGATACAAATAAACCTATCAAAATTCAACCCACATCATCAATATAGATATAATGCCTTGAGCTTAACCATATGAACAACCATAAGCATTCTCGTTTCCAAGCAAATAATTTTGATATCATAACTGAAATATAATAGTTATTTAGCCAATCTCAAATAGTATTTCTCCAGGAATTTAATAACAAACCTTCCTGATGAAATTTCATAAAAGACCTCAGTATACAAGTGAAAATAATAGTGCCTGGTTACCCGTTAGGTTTAAACCTATATGATAAATTGCTTGTCTAGGGCTTAATATTCATGTATTCTCAAGTTCAAAACATATACAGGAACTCGGAACCTAATCCCATATTCTTGAGTCCACAACATATGCAAGAGCTTGGAACCTAATCCTCTATTCTCGAGTCTGCAGCATATGTAGGATCTCAAAACCTATTCTTGTATTCTTGGGTTTGCAAAATATGCAAGAGCTCAGAACCTAGGCAAACTCACTAACCTACATACGAGAATTTACTAATTTCATTGGGATACATCTCAGATTATAACATAGTCCAATCCACCAACAATCAATATTAACAAACTTAATGTAATATACAAACATAAACGAATAGATTCATAATGTATAAACGAATAGATTCATAATGTATGAACTTACCTGTCGAAATGGTAACAGTTTAACTATCAGATACTAGACAAAAATTTTCCTTTTCCTCGTACGCCCTCCGATTGTTTGGATTCTTGATCTAAAGTATAATTTGATTTAATCAACCAATCCAAATAATATATAACAAAATAAAAAAAAATCATGTCCTAACTCAATTTCATCTGTACGAAAATTCCTTAATTTTTACATTTATCACAATTTAGTCCCTAAATCGAAACTATTATTATTTTCACATTTGAGTTTCTGTAACAACCCAAATCCGACCTAGAAGTTAAGCCTGAATCTGACTTATCACATTGAAGTATTTTTCGAAAACCATGTTTTCATTGAAAACCCTTCTTATTTGAAAACTTGAGTAAAATCCCAGTTACGTTAGTTTATTTTATAAAGTGGTACATTAAAAAGTTACTAATCCTATTCCCAAAATTTCTTTTAAGTTGCAGAAGCTAATTTTAAAAGTAACTGATTTTACGAAAACCTGATGTCAAAAAATTAAGTTGCGAAACCTTTTCGAAAATGTTGCGCAAATGTAGTTTTGTTTAAAAATAGATATAAATCGAAGTAAATAAAATCCAAAGTTAAAATCAAAAAAATTTAAAAGGCCTTATTGCAAAAGTTGAAAACCCAAAATGGAATCTAAAACATAAATAAAGTCCAAAGGCAGTCGTGTGGCCATCTCTGAGTCCCTTGCAGCACCGATCCTCCTAAAGCTGGGGATTACCTACATAGTTAAAAAAACGGGGTGAGTTTGTGAAAACTCAGTGTGTAATCCCCTTACTAGAGTAACAGTTAGTATACCGAAACAGAAACAAAAACAGTCTGGGCCAGAGCCCTTTAACAGTAACAGTATAGTCCAATTCAGAGCATACGTAGGCCGAAGCCCATTACAATATCATTTGGGTCACAGCCCATAACAGAATCAATTGAGCCTAGCCCAAACCAATAACAGAACAAGTGGGCCTAAGCCCAATACAATGACAGGTCTCATAAACAGATATGCAACAGTATGAGGATGCATCCCACTCCGATCCAGCCAACACACCACCTGTACCAACCTTACACTTACGTGGGGATAAAATCGACCCACCCAACCAGCACACCAATGTTAGCACCGGTTGCGGCACTAACCGAAATCACATCAAAGCTGCTAGTATATATGCGGCTCTAAGCCTTCAGTAGCAGTATTATAATTGGCACAAAGCCTTTGGTAACTGTATTATGTTTGGCACATAGCCATCAGCGACGGTAATATAATTGGCATACAACCTTGGGTAAAATGATCGACACAGAGTCATCAATACGTATGTTAGGCACATAGCCACAGGTAAATACATTTGGCACAAAGCCATAGTCAAGATGGCACAGAGCCATTTTTAGGTTGGCATAGAGCTATAATCAGATTACGCAGCTTTAAGCTGTCCGTCGGTCCACAGTCATTTTGTGCGACCCGTGCGACCTTAACAGATCAATACTGGATCCACAATCATCTCGTGCGACTCGTGCGACCCTATCAGAACAGTACTTCCTCCATATCAATGTCCCAACCACATGCAATATGTCGTGTATGTCATGCTCAATCATCACACGTGTATGCAGAATGGCCATGCTCAGTAACAGTCATTTAAACATATATTAAATGCGTATCAGTTTTACAACCACAGTCAAGTTAGTAAAAACACAATCATACAATCACAGCCAAATCAGTCAAATTCATAGTCTCAACCGGTTATTTACCCACAAGGGCAAAATAGTCATTTTACCTTACAAGGGTATTTCGATAATTTTATGCTATAAGGGTATTTCGATAATTTTACAAATCAGGGGTATTTCGGTAATTTTACAAATTGGGGTCTTAACGACCCAACAAAAGGTCCACCGTCACCCGAGCGACTTAAGTAACCTAAACAGACATAACAGTACAAGTGGGCCTAAGGCCCATTACTCGGCCCAAGTGTGTCCACACGCTCGTGTGGCCCATTTAGCCAAAATTTAGATACGGTTATGTGTACACCATAGCTCGGTTCATTAATAGTCACTTACCGCAGATTTATCCATGTGAGCCCACAAGCCCATTAGGCCCACACAGGCCATTTCGGTCCATCGAGGCCCAAAACAACCTAGGTCATGTCCGCGACATGACAAGTCTATCTGCTTCCCACTTAACAGTAAAATTTACCCGCACGGGCCCTTTGGGCCCATACGACCTATTTAACCCAAAACTATTCATGGCTGTACGAACGACGTAGCCCAGTCCAAAACTTACCACATAACATACATTTTATCGTTCTAGGCCCACACGACCCCGTCCGGCCCAACGTGGCCTAGAATGGCCTATGCTGTGCACGCAACATGACAAGCCCAACCATAGTCCACCTAGCAGTTGATTTGACACAAGCGGGCCTACGGGCCCATTGGGCCTATTCGGCCTATTTCGTGGCCCAAGTGGCCGCTACAGCCAAAGCCCACGAATTCGCTCATGGTGGCCTTCCTCATCGTACGCCCACTTTCCGTGAGCTCGATTCACTATGCGCGCGATTGCATGCTCGTGTGGCATCATACGCCATATTTCTAGCTTTTTGGCATTTTACCGATCTACAGTCATAGGTTTCGGTGTACAGTTACACACCTTGCTAACGAAAAGGCGCAGAAACCCTCGAGCACAAAACCTTGATTGAACGAGCATGGTCCAGCCCACTAAAACTGTTGACGAAATCGGATAATAGCCCCTTGATAAATATCTGCATTTAAACTGACCTATTAACCATTACCATATGTGCAAGTAACTTGAACCAAGTGTAAAGCAACTTACCGAAATGTGGTACTACGAAAAGCTGAAAGAGGTATTCGACCTGCAATGGCACATCCAAAAGTATACCCTTAAATCGAGGTAGCAGATGGGACAATCATTCCCTTATCAAAATTGGCATAGAGAAGAAGTTTCAAAAAAGGGAAATAAAAATCGATATAGAGAAAGACAGAGTAAAGGTACTGCACGGCTAGATTAAAGAACACTTACCCTGTCAAAACAACCACAAAAGGGGTATGAAGAATTCGACCAATATCACAGAATTAAGAGTAGAGGATAAGGGGTACTCAGCCAGTGTTGAAAGAGAGAAAAGAAAATCGGCAATAGAAGAGAGAAAGAAAGATTGCCCAAAATCGAAAGAAATAGAGATGGAGAGAAGCCAAGAATCGGCCAAGAGATGAAGAGGGAAAAAGTAGAAAAAGAAGTCAAGGAATATTTTCCAAACCGAACCCAAAAGCACTAAGGTAAACGGCCTAAGCACAAAATGATAAGAGGAGAAAGGAAAAATGTAAAAAAACGAGAACTGAAAAGGTATCGGAACAGAACAATTGCAATTATTTGGCTTCGGAAAACAAAGAGTAGAAAAGAATCACAATGAAAAAAGGTAAAAACCAAAAATGAGGAGAAAAAGGCTTGAAATGTTAGAAAAAAATCGAGAGACTCCCAAATGACCCTTAACAAACACAGCTCCTAGAAGAAATGCCCAAAACTGATTTCCCCCAATGCCTAAAGACCAAATTCAGTGCAACACTCTCCTCCCCCTTCAAATTTCCTATTTTTCCTCCATAAATCACTCTATAATCCACTCCCTGATTTCCTTTTCAACCATTTTCCTTAATTTACTCCTCCAACAACCCATTCAAATTCCTCAAGACCCATTCAAACTTAGAGTCCCCACCTAACTCAAATACCAACCGTCCCTTGTAGCAAAATAAATACTTATTTCATGCTCGGCCAGCACTCGAACCTCAGACCTCAAGGTTACTCTACACGCCACCTTGCCACCACACCACAGGCTCTTTTTGTGATAAAAATCGTCCATAATTAATTGTAAGACCTATGTGCTAGTGTCCAAATTCACTTAAGAGGAAAAACTAAAATTTTGCTAGAGCCTAGATTTGAACCCAGGACTTCTCCAACACTACCAAATATGCCCAAATACTTAGCCACTAAAGCCAACATGCAATTTGTGTCATTTCTTGCACAACTAACTACTTACGTCAAGCCTTCTCACTGTTCCCCTGCTCAAGGCCCATTCTTTTTAGGCCCAAATTCGAGGCGTTACAGTTTCGATTTTGAAATCACTCTTAATTTAATCCTCCAACAGACCATATTAACACATAAATTTCCAAAATTTTCTTACGCATTTTGGTCTTACTGCATTTTAGTCCCTAATTTCAAAACTAACAAATTTTACTTTACAAACTAGTCCATTAACATATTTAAGCTTCAAAACTAACCAAATAACCACAAAAACTTCAAGAAAAAAAAATCAATGGCAGCTTTCACAGGCTTTAACAATTTTGTGAAATAGTCCATGAGTTAGCTAAATCAAGTTCTCGGAATTCCAAAAACATAAAAATTACAAGAAATAGACCAATTTTCACTTACCAATTTAATTTTTAAGTTGGACGAGAGCTAGGGATTGTTTCTCTCCACCTATTCGGTTTTAAGGTTGAAGATGACAACTAAAACTTTGTTTTTCTTTACTAAAACTTTGTTTTTCTTTCTTTATCTTTTTGTTTAAACAAATTTTATTATGTTTTAATTGAATAACATATAATAAAAAATATTTACACCACCAGTCGTCCAAACACTATTAAAAATGGTATATTTACCATTTAAATCCCTTAGCAACCCTTAATTATGTTTTTTAGTTAATAGAAATCAATAAAGATCAAGTTTTATGTCTTTTACGATTTAATTCTTTTTCCTTAACTAACTAGACAAACGATGAAATTACCAGACCAAAACTTAATACTACATTTAAATAACTTCTTAAATATTAATGAATAATATTTACTAACTCACACGTCAAAATTGTGGTCTCAAATCCATTGTTTCTGATACCACTTAAAATGGGCTATTACAAATTGGATGCAAGTTTCATTTGTTCCAATAAAAACTAATCTGTTATGCTTACCAACCATATACGGATCAACTTTTAAGTCTATTTCTAATTTTTTTATGAACTTTCAAAGTTACTTTACTGCTGTTGTCCCTAAACTGTTTTAATGAGATTGGTTATAACCAAATTGCCCAAGAGACACATCAAACACATTTTTCTCATTAATACAACATTTCATATTTATTCACATATACCAAATTATATTCATTAGTCATTCCATGTCAACCAAACTTTCGTATCACATTATTAGTTCATACAAACTTTATGATTAAAGGTTACTAATTCACCAATTTTGGAAGCCACTTATTTCGAACATTTTAAGTCATGGAACTCATACATTTTCATTACATAATAAATCTCATGCTTATTAAACTATTTTCATAATAGTCACACAAATTCATTATTTTTCCTAAACATTTTAGTGTAGGAAAAGTAAGAGTATCCAAGGGTACTTACCTCTTCAATGAATATTATTAAAATCCAAGCTCCCCACTTGGATCCAACCTCAACCAAGATTGAAACTCCATTTCTCAATATTTCCTCATTTCCATACACATAAAATTCAACCAGAATGAACACAAGAGATTTCCAAGCTTTCACATGGTAAGCAATATCTAATAACAGGCTAAAAGGGTTAGAAATGCCATTTTTTTACCTCATTGAAGCTTTATCTCTCTAGCTTCCACTTTCTCTCTCAAACACCCATGAAAAACCTTGCCGAAACTTATGATTTTGAAGGTGGAAATGACTTTAGGAAGTGATTTCTTAAGTGATTCTACTAAAAGCTTAAAGTGGGTGATGAGATTTGAGGTTGGTTTGAGAAGAAAAGCAAGAAAAGATAAAAAGGAAAAAGAGAGCTCCAAGGGAAGATGTGGCTAGATGAAATTGCTGGTAAAGGATGATTCTTCTCATATTTTCCCCCCTTTTTAAATCAATTAAAAATATTAAACTCAAGTCAAAGTCAAAACACACTTAAATATGTGGTTCATAATTCATCACACTAAAATATGTACCTACGAAGGTTCATATTAATCCCGTACACCAATTATCATATCAAAACAATATTTTTATCATAAATTTCTTAAGAAATCACAAAAATACATTTTCATGAAAAAAATACTATTTTACCCTTTTTTACTTTATGCATAATTTATTCATGAAAATAGACATTGATCAAATTTAAATCACATAATTCTCATTTAAACCTTAAGAATACTCCTAGGATGGTAAAATTACTCTTTACCCTATTCTCGATAAAAATGAAAATTTTATGATTTAGTCCCTATATTATCAAATCATTTTCAATTTAGTCCCGAAAGTAATTTTTATCACACCAATACATAATCTAGCTTATTCTTAAGCCAAGTAATCAATAATTACACATATTTCTATTTTTGGTCAAATTTTCACTTTAGTCCAACTTTTCAAAATTTTTAATTTAGTCCTTTTTGCCACAGTCTCACATCCACAATACTTTTCATTGATTTCCATCTCAAATATAAAATTTCCTTTCATAATTTTCTTTTTTTGATTCATTTCTAAATTTTCTTGAATTTTTTTACTGTACTTGATATTAAATCTTGCCATATGACTTATTGACAATCTTAGGGTGCTATACTTTGTGAGCCAAACACTTATAAGAAATTAGAATTCCATGTAATTACAAGAGGATGTAATTACTACAAGTGGCGAAGCCAAGGGGATTGGTAGGGGCCTTGGCCCATCCTAAAATGTAAAATTTTTCATTTAAGCCCTTTATAATTTATAAAATTTTAAATTAGTAATTGTAAATTACACTTTACCCCCCTCAAATGATAAAAATCTGATTTAATCCCTTAAAAATTATAAAGATATAGACTATTAAAATAGTGAAATTCTATTTTTACTATTGTAAAAATATACAATTTAATTCTGTCACCCCAAATAATAATTTTCTAACTCTACCACTGATTACTACCCAAGTAATTAAACTTTCATCCAATTATTGTGTGATGTCCAAACCATGGTAATCAATATTGTACCAATATCTCCCGTACTAGCTTGTACGTATCATTCTGGTCCTAAATCAATACCAACTAGTTTATGTTTTATTCAAAAAAAAATTCAAGGCGTTTCGTTCATTTTAGTGTGTTTTGGCCTGTTTCAACCAATACCAGCTTGTGCCTGTGCGTACCGACATCTACCAATTAGTACAAAAGTTTGATATTTTAAACCAACTTTTAATTTTTTTTATGTTAGCCACTTTAATTTTTTATGTTAGCCACTTTAATTTTCTATAATTACATTTAAAATTAATAGTTATTAAATTAAATTATTGAACTTAATTAATAATTTTAAAACTTATTTTTACATATAAATATACTTAAATGAATACAATTGAGATGTATTAGCATATATATAATATATAATTTATTTTTAATCAAAATAATATATAACTTATTAATAAACTCAATAATTAGATTATAACTATACATTTGAAAAATATTTAAAAATATTGATGAATTTAAATTCTTACATCAAAACATCCTAATACTGATATTAAAATAATAAAAAAATTCCCACCAGAATAATACCAACTATTTTGATTCAAACACAAACTAAAAGTAAATAACAAAGGATGAACCCAGCCTAAAAGCGCTTTTGGGTAAGGAAAAGTTAAAAATTTTAGCTTCTCCTTTTCAGAAGTACTTTTCAAAAGCATTTCTGAAAAACTAAAAATTTGTTCTGCACAGCTTTTCTTCTAGAAGTACTTTTGGAGCCAGAAATACTTTTAAAAAACAATACAGAATTGGCACTAAAACTCAACCAGGCTCAATTAGCTTTGTAGCTTCCATTCATGTCAGCTAAAACTCTACGCGCAAAACCAACCAACAGGGTTCCCTATGTCCTAGACTCGTCGTTCACATTAAACCATCAAAATTACTAATTGACTTTTTCATTATTCACTATTCACGATTTGTCCGGTTGTCCTTATAAAGAAAAAACTTTAAAATATATTTCCAATCGAATCCGTTTTCAAGGGTTTTTTCTTATAAAATATAATATGTCAATATGTATGCTTCGGTGACACCACTCTTACTTTTTGGTCAAACATCATCCACTAACATGATTAAAAAAATAATTTTTTAGTAGTACTACTTAATACATTGATAAATCGATATAAATTCTTTAAAAATATTCCTATTTTTTGGTGTACATGGAAGGAAAAAATAAAATATATATTTTTATTGGTGTCACCGGGCAATATCGCTTTAATTTTTTTTAAATGGTTAAAAAAAAAGCTATTGAACAAAAAAGGAAAGAAAAGTTGTAGTGTTTGTACCAATGCGTGACAATTAGTCGTGAGAAATTATGTTTGTGGAGTTTTAGGGATAGATTGTGATAGTTTTAAGGTATTTTTATTAGTTTGTAATAATAATTTTTAAATTATTTGTTTATATTTATTTTAATATTTGGATGTAATATTTAAAGGTTATATTTATGTTTGAAAAAAATTGTGTTGGATTTCAAATAAAAAAAAACATAAAGTTGGTTTGTATTACTTGGTTAGATTATTTTTATATTATTTGTATAAAAAAAATACCCTATTGTTTGTGTTGGAATTATTTTGTTTTGTTTTTTATGTTTTGAATTTTTTTACTAGATTGGTTATGTTTATATTTATATTTTTTAATAAAGATAATTAATTCTCAGTTGGAAAAATACATGTTAAGGTAATTCCTTTTAATTATTTTTTGTTTAGTTGGTGACTAATATTTTTATTATGTGGATATTTCATTTAAATAAAAAATAAAATTATCATTCATGAAAGTGTGTTGTGGTAAATATTATCATGTGAATGTGTCTATGTTTTAAAATGACAAGTTTATTCAATTTTGTTTGTGCAGATTTCGAAATGGATTCATTTATTACAGTATTTAATGTGCCGGTAAAAAAAAAGTTGTTACTTGCTATTCACGGGTATTTTATAAATTTGCACATCATTAATTTTTTAATTGACTTATTTAACTAATATGATAATTTATTATGGATAGGGTGCGTACCGCATCTTGAGAGTGTGTGTCCATGGTACGAGTTACTGGCCGGATGAACATATTTTCCCATATTTGGATGTCACATGATTTCAAATAGTGACATTGATTAGAATGTTTGAGCTAAGGGCTGACTTGATATCCACCTTGGTTGAGCGGTGGTGCCTGAAGACCCATACCTTTCATTTGTCGAGTGGGGAGTACACCATCACCTTAGAAGATGTTGCATTGCAACTCGGGCTCCCAGTTAATGGTGTTGCGGTCACAAGTTCAAGTAAATTGATTGAACTTGCATCGCTTTGCTATCAATTGCTAGGATGATTGTTAGATGATGGTGGTGCTAAGTTTACCAATTTGAAACTTTCCTGGTTCAAGTAAAATTCTAAAACTTTATCGAGTAGTGCCTCTGAGTGGGAGAATATGTGCATTGCTCGGGCATATATACTGGAGTTGATAGGGGGTACTCATGCCAGACGCATGTAACAATAAATTTCAATTGATGTAATTGCCTCTATTGGTTGATTTTCATGCTACTTGTTCATACAGTTGGGGTTCAACAATATTAGCAACATTGTATCATGAGCTTTGTAGGGCAATGACCGCCGCCAGACATGCGAATGTCTGGACTGGAAATACTGCAACAAAAAGATATAAAATTAAACAACAACGTCCACAACTCTACAGGTCAAATTATAATATAGATTAGTGTTACAACGAAACACTTTGGGAAGCATTCCAAGGATCGTACCCAATGAAGGTTGAATTAAACCTAAATTAATTCCCTACACTAATAAGTCTAAATAGCATCAATTTAAAATTATATTACAACAAATCAAATTAACATTAATTAATCAAATTAACCTAAAAATTATTTAAATAAAAAATCAACCAATTTAGCAACCGAAAATAATCCATTAACCAGGCAGGAGATCAACTCACTTTAGTAATCCTAGTTAACTTCAGAACTTGGGTTTTATCGAGTTAGCTATTAATTAACTAATTATCACCTCTTGGTATCTAACTAATTAACTAATCGACCAATACACGCTTACCTCTCGGCCTTACTTTCTTAACCGAGATAAATTATGATTTACTTGGTAAACTTATCTCTCAATATCATTTATCCTAAATTACTTCCTAGGAGTGTCACTTCCTATGGTTTAATCACACATAATTTAAGCCAACTAACCTAGATTTTAACCTTTGTTCTGTAATAGCTCGTTTTTCAGTAATATCGAAAATAGTGGTTTCGAGACCACAAATCTGACGAGTGAGTTCATAAACATTATCATTTAATATTTAGGAGTCAAATATTATACTACATTGAATTTTGATTTGATAAATTTTGTTAACTAGACAAATAGTTAAGTTCAAGAGGTTTGTTCATAAAGTTAAGTGGTTTTGGAAAATAGGTATCGGGACCTCATTTCCATAAATCGAGCTCATAAATATTTTTATTAAATATTTACTGAGTGATTATATAGGTGTATTAAATTTTGGTCTGGAAATTGTAACATTTAGATATTTAATTAAGGAAAAATGACTAAATCGTAAAAACTGTAAAAATTAATCGCTATTGAGTAATAAATGTTTAATGAGAATAACATCAAAATAATAGTGTTTTAAAAGGTAAGTAAACCTTATTAAAACCTAGTGGACGGTTTAGGAAATGAAACAAAAATTTATATGTTAATTTTTATATTAAAAATGTTAAATGATATTATTAATAAAAGAAAAACAAAACATTTTGGGATCATCATCTTCTTTCTTTATTTTGTATACTCGAAACCACCATTTGCATTCCTTATAAAGTTGGGTTGAGGTTTTACCTTGCATGTAAGTCAATTTTGATCATGTTTTTAATGATTTTTATGTTTTTAAGATCGTTGTAACTTAATCTAGCTAACTCAGGAGTTAATTTTTAAAATTGTTAAATATTTTGAATTATGTCATTGATTAATTAGTGATGTTTTTAAAGTTTGATGATAGATTTATAAGGTTGATAGTTAAATAGGACTATTTTGTAAAGTGATTTTAGTTCATTTTTAAGTCGAAAGATTAAATTGCTAAAATAGTAAAGTTATATGGAATTATTGTAAAAATATGGTGAACATCGGCTGTAAGGGGATTATATAGAAAATTATACTGGTCTTGTTTGATTAATTTATGATTGAATTTAAAGTTTCGGGTCTAGGGACTAGATTGAATAAAATGTGAAAGTTTAGGGTGGATGTGTAAATTTCATTAAAAGGTTAATTGCATGAATTTTAGTGTTTTAATATGTTTAAATTGGTTAATTGAATTAAAATATTATATTTAGATCAAGAAATGGATCAGTCAATTGATAAACGCGAGAAAGGAAAAGTCATTGAATAGACGTCATTGTGTGTCGATAGCTATCATATTTTGGTAAGTTCATATTATGTTTATTATGTTTATAATTATTTTACTTATTACATGTTTAATTAAATGGAATTGAATGTTGTTATGATCTATTGAATGATTAATGAAATGGAGGAATAAAGTTGAGTATGAAATGTACTAGAAAAGCAGGATAAGCCCGTGTGAACTTAGTGAATAGCTAGGATACACATGACATGTCATTAGGGTGTAGAAAGCTTCGTGCCGGTGTATATATATCAGGATTTGTGCCAATGTATATCTAGCAGTCATTAGTTGCCGGTGTTTTCAATAGCAAGCACTCTGTGCCGGTGTTTTATTTAGAAGGTACTATGTACCGGTGATGGATATCGTACAGATAGTTTGAGGTACTGCATGTGTTACGGATTCTCTGAAGCTTGTGTGAGCAGTATCGCGTATTAGTTAATGTCCTTATGTTAGCTCGTATGAGCATTCCCTTCCCATGTATCTGAAGTTGATTTACTATTGTTCTCCGAACAACATAGTTAACTATTATGATGGAAATGGAATAAGATGATGTGATGAATTATATCTAGGTACATGATTATTTGACATGGGTTTTGATGATATGAATCATCCAAGTTTAATCATTTTGGGTAGTTGGAATGATGATATACAATAAATGAATTATTAGTTTCATTGTTATGTATGATTTATATTTAAATTGACAGGTATGATATGTTTGATTTTACGAATTTACTAAGCTTTAAGAATGCTTACTTTTTTTGGTGTTATTTCTTTGTAGGTTGTCGGACTTTTTCTATCACTTCGAACATTGTTGGAGATCACACTATCTGACAACTCATTCGGTAGTTATTTACTTATTTTGGTCCGTTTATAAGTGGCATGTAAATAGGGTTTTGGGTATGTAGATTATAAACATTATGGTCAAATATTGTGCACTTTGAAGATTATGGTGTATGTGTTGATATAAATCTTATTTGGTAAGTTGGTTGGTTATGGTTTGTGATAGTGAACGCATGAATTGATATATATGTATTATATTTTTTTTAGTTATGTTTATATTAATATTCAATTTGAGATGTTTGTGCTTTGATGAAATGGTCAATTTGATTACGGTAAAGTATGAACTTAGAATGAGATTTATGGGCACTTGATGATTTAGTTTATATGGTTGAACTTTGGTAATTGGTATCTAGAATTTAGGTAATGATTGATTGAGTTTAATTTGAGGTATATGTTTTGATTGAATAGTTGTTGTATATATGTTTGAATTGTAGTGCCAATGAGGGTATATTAGTTAGGCACATAGGTTGATTGTGAATTGGTATATTTTGGCTTGTTTTGGCATGTGAAATGTCTTGTGTTAGAATGTGTTTTGGGCACACACGGTCTAGGACATGGTCCGCCACATGGACGTATATCTCACACGATTGCATGACACAACCATGTGGCTTCTTTCATTTTTGGTGCAGGATTAACAACATGACATTAGGGAGTTACACGGCCTGGCTTACACAGACTCAAGTTGTTACATGGTTTGGCCACACAACCATGTTCTTGAGCCACACAGGCTAAGCCTTGTCACATGACCGTGTGACCCCTGTTTACACTTTTTACTCAAAAAATTTTGTAGAAGTTTCAATTTAACCCAAAAATTGATTTTGGTTTGTTTTAAATGTTCCGTAAGCTCGATTTAGGTTCCAAATTGATTGATTAGCATGGAAATTATTGATAATGATTTATTTGATTGTTATAAAATGCTTTTATGAAAGTTGTTCAAAGTTTATAGTCGTAACACCTTATAACTCGGATTGGGTGACCAGACCAAGTATAGGGTGTTACATTTAGTGGTATCAGAGATATGATTTAGTCAATTCTAGGACTGAACGTAGAATGTATTGAGTCTAGAAATACATGTCACTTTATAATATGTGATAGTGTGATGACTCTGAATCAATTTGACTTTTTTCTTAATAGATCAAATATGTCAACTAAATCCAATCGAACAGATTTTGATGAAGTACAGAGTTATGTTCCAACCACCAAAGATGTGGAATTAAATTGAGCGGTTGTAATAATTTTCAACTAGAGAATTTGATTAAAGAATTTTCTTGAAAAATTAATTTGGAAATTCTAAGTGATTTTTGAGAAAGTTAATTTTGATCAAGTAAAATTAAATCAAATTAATTAAAATTAATAGGATATTTTTAAAATTAATTTTCATGTCAGACAGTTGGCTCAATGGGTAATTGAATTTGAAAATTGGACTTGAGATCGTAAATTGGGCTCGAGAGCCCAAAATCGAGACCAAGACCCAAAAACTGGTCAAACTGGGTCTGGTATGTGAAATCAAGCCAACGGTCCAACTGGTGGCTAGAACAGAACGGTCGGGCCTTCACTGGCCCAAACCAAACCGATAGAAATCGAACTAACTCAGGCTCTTGACGGCTGTAATGGTGGCATTCCGATGGCCAGAAAATGATTGGTGTGTGGGTTTTCGGTGGTTAAGCAATTGAAGAATTACACTCCTACTGGGACTTTACCAAATAATTTGATTTCAGATTAACTCTTCCCAAAATAATATTATTTTAATAAATTTAATATTAAATTTAATTTAATTCTTATCTTAATAGTAAAGTGATTAAGTTTAATCATAGTTGAACTTTCTAAACTCTCCCTATATAACACATTTGAATTCAATAGAAAGTTGTAGAGAGAAAATTCTCTAAAGAAATTATTTCAAAAAATTTCTAGAGATATTTTCTTATTTATAACTTGGCCCAAAAGTTTAGAGAAATTGCGAAATTACTCCACTGGTAATTTTTGTGAAAAATTTTCTTATTCGAAGTGAGCCCACACAGGCAAACGTAAGCTTGAGGATAACGAAGAAGACTACTCGGTCGAAGCATTCATCTTAGACGAATTAAAAAGATAAAATTTTGATAAATTGTTTATTTCTTTAGATATCACAACCAAGTTCATGTTTTGGAAAAAAAAAACTTAAAACTCTAGTTTTTCCCTAATTTTATTTTTCGTTGCATTTTCCAAACCCAATTTTCCAACACAATCTCTAAGTACTTTCGGTACAGTGCACTGACAATAATAATGCAGACTTAAACTATTGTTGGTACTCCACGGAACTCCTCAGTCACCCACAATATCTCACCCCATGCACATGCATTATGACATACATTTAAGGAACAAAATTATGCTCCCAAAATGGTTTCAATACATTGACATGCTACACATGCTTACTCATGCATTCCCAATTCAATCTAATAGGATACTTATCGTACGTTCAATTTTACAATCAATTCAATAACATTTATCATGCCTTGTTATCATAATAATTTTGATAGCAACATATCATGCTTCAATAAAAAAATTACAGTGCATGTATAGCAAGCTTCAATTAAGTTCATACCATGACAACACACTCAAACATACCATACAAGCATTTCATTATTATATCATAAAGACACATGTTATACCAACAACCATTAATATTCATGTCAACCATTTTAAAACATACCAATACCAAACATATAATTAATTAATCAACCAACCATGCCAATTTTGCATTCATGCTTTTTAGTTAGGGCTCAAAACGTACCTAGTTTGGCCACCTTAAAATCATTTATTTAGCTACTTAAATAAGCCTGGCCAGCTAGCTTAATTATGAATTTAAACAACTAATCATTTATTTAGTTAGGGTTCCTTAGTAGATTGCACTGTCTTCTTGTTTCCTTTTAACCACTAAGCTAATTACTCAATCTTGAAACAATTTTACAAACTTTAAACCAAAAATTTGGGATTTACAACTCTCTCCCCTTAAGGAAATTTTAGCATTGAAATTTCACTTGATTCAAATAGATGATGATATTAAAGTCAAATTGAGCCTTCTAGCTCCCAAGTAGCCTCTTTAGTGCCATGATTCCTCAAAAGCACCTTAACTAGAGGAATATATTTCCTTATCAAAACCTTAACCTTACAGTCCAAAATCTAAACAAGTTCCTCCTCAAACGATCGGTCTAATCTCAATCTCCTCAACTGGGATAATATGAGAGGGGTCGGATCTATATCTTCTCAACATCAAGACATGAAAAATATTGTTAATGCAATCCAACTCAAGAAGCAACTCAAGTTGATATACCACTAGATGAATCCTCTTAAGCATCCGATAGACTCGAATGAACCTAGGGCTTAACTTACCCTTCTGACCAACCTCAAAACTTTCTTTCACAAAGAAACCTTAAGAAAAACTTGATCCCCCACACTGAACTTGATGTCATTTCGCTTTAAGTCAGGATGGGAATCCTGTCTATTCAGAGCCGTCTTTAATTTGTCCCAAATTAACCAAATTTTATCTTCAGTCTCCAAAATCAAATTCGGCCCCAAAATCTTTCATTCACGTAATTCAGTCCAACATAAGGGTGTATGAAACTTACAACCATAAAAGCCTTGTAAGGTGTCATCTGAATACTAGATTAGAAGTTGTTATTATAGGAAAAATATACCATTAGTAGATGCTCCTCCCAACTACCTTGAAAATTAACCACACAGCTTGTAACACCCCTTGCTCGTATCTGAAATCGGGACAGGGTTCGAAGTGCTACCGGACTTAAGCAAATATTTCCATACTAAAATCGATCATGAAATTTTGTTTGAATTTAAAACTTTTCATTGCACATACATTTTTTCCCTTAAACGAGCTTACGAGGCCCAAACCATACATTCAGGGTGGTCCAGGACTAAACCGAGAATTCAAGAAAAACTTGGAAAATTTCATGCTTTAAGGCTCCACATGCTCGTGTGGGTATAGGGCACACGTCTGTGTGGAATTAATTTCTAATTCACACCTACAAGGGTTTTCACATGACCAGACACACACCTGTGTCATTGGCCCGTGTCCCTCACATGGCCACGACATGCCCGTGTCTTAGCCCGTGTGTAAAAACCTGGGTATTCTGTTTCTGACGTCAGCATCCCCAAAATGTCACACGGCCATGGCACACGCCCGTGTGCCTACCCGTGTGGACAAATGCAGGGCTATTTTCCAAGCCATTTTGTCACCCTCACAACATACGCTCAACAATTATGCAATAGCATACAAAAAAGCATACATGGGCACTTAAACATCCATAAACATGCTATGATCATGTCAATTTCTCATGCAATAGATATCATAGATTTTACTCACATCTTTACCACATTCATGACATAATCATTTTAAACACATCACATAAGACCATAGCACATGCATGCATATATAAATAGGTTTACAACCTCAATAGCTAATGTAAGCCGATATGTTTGGCTAAAACAAATATCACACACTCAAATATTTAAACTCCTATACATGCCATAGACTCAAAGTACCTGAAATCACTTACCCCAATAGCGATAGCTTGACAGTGTGATAATATCTCCTACGAACTCCAACCCAAGCTAACCTGGCAATACTAGAGAACATGGGAAAGAAAGGTGGGTAAGCTTTAGACTTAGTAAGTTCATATGAAAACAATAAGCAACTCATTAACATGCTTTTATCAATGTCCCCAACATATTCTCAAGTTCATAATAAGCTGTCTTTTTGAACAATAGTCGATAAAATATTTATATCTGAAGCTACAAAACTCTAAATTAAGTTCTATTAATTTTCCTTAAAACTAGACTCATTTACCTTTCCACCATAAAATATCCAAAATTTTTTGTTTAGCCAAATAGTACAGTTTATTCCTCAAATTTACCTCTGATTCACTTTCTAAGAGTTCCGACCCTTCTGTACTAAAGTTCAATTATCTCATAGCACAGGAATCGAATAATGTTCTCGTCTATTTCTCTTAAAATAGACTCATTAAGGATCCTCAATATATAAATTATAACTTATAACTATTTTTTATAATTTATAATGATTTTCTCAAATAAGAACAGGGGATTTCAAAGTCATTCTGACTCTGTCTCACACAACTTCAAATATCTCATTATAGGAAATTCTTTTGCTTACATGGTTTCTTTTATAAGAAACCAGACTTAATAAGATTTAATCTTATATTTTATTCAGACTCTAACTCATTTTCTACTATTTTTAGTGTATTTTCAAATTTGCACCACTACAGTAGCCCAAAACTATCCAGGCTAATTTGCTCATTCACAATTATTGCTCACCAAATTAATACAACATCATATCATCTATCATGGTAAGAACACATAGCTATGCATCATAAGCATGGACCCATAATCTTAATGTCATCAAGTGTGACAGCCCTAATGTGACCCTAGTCGGGAAGTGGTTTCGGGGCCACAAAACTGAGTCATAAAAATAATTAGCTGTCATATTTGATGCTTATTATATGTATATATGCATGTGTGAAAATTTTATATTTGAATTTTGTTTAATTGTAGGTGAATTTTAGTAAATAGGACTTATATGAGAAAATTTAGAAATGTGCTAGGCAAATGTAAAGTGGCCTATTAATGCATGTTATAGAAATGGTAGGTTTGCATGTCAAATTGCCCAATATTTGAGCTAGTGGCCGGCCATGCTATGGGGCATAGCATATATTAAGCATGGTGTGCTAATGTGGTATGTAGGAAACAATAAAATAAAAAGCTAGTAATAAAGAAATGGAAAAAGGAAAATGATGAAAACAAAGAAAAAAAAAATGTCCATCCTTTTTCATTCTTCTTGACCGAAATTCAAAGGGAAAGAAAGGAGGAAATGTTGAAGAGATTCGACCATGCTTGTAGCTAGGTTAAGGTAAGTTTGATGTTGTTCCATGAGATTCATGCATATTTTTTATGTTAGTTTGAGTTCTACCTAGCCCATGGTTTAAATCTTGCTATGTGATGAAGATGATACTCGGCCATGGGTGTTGTTTTCTTGGTTGGTGTTTGTTTCATGCTAAATCTAGATGAACAATGGGGGTTGTCATTTAGGTTAAGATCAAAGAAATTAATCTTGTTCAAAACTTTGAACTAATAATGCCCATATGTGTGATAGCCGAACATAGACTTTGTTTAAAGTCTTGGTCAAAGGCCGGTTGAGTGTTTTGGAAATGATTAAGCTAGGTGTTTGATTTTTTTGGTTCGGCATAGTACATAAAATGTTGCTAGATGGAGGAAAAATTCGGCCAGCAAGAGGTGTACTAAGGCCGAATAGAAATTTGTATATTAATGAGTAATGCATGTGTTGAATTGATGGAATGGAGAGGATGTTGTAATAGTGCATATATGTGTATTAGCCAAGTTTTGAACTTGAAACAAAATGGTATTTGGTCAATACAAGTGACCATACTTGTAGAATGTATTAAGTATGCAATCGGCCTCAACATAGACATGCATGTTCGGCCACACGAATGAATGCATAGATTGATGTTGTACATTCGGCTATAGGTAAGCATAATGATGATCCTATCTTGACTTAGACAATCGGCCCAAGAAGAATTTGTTAAGTGCTTAGTTAATTGATATTAGGTTAATGATGTGTGTATTTGGTCATAAAGGTGCACATGAGGAAATGTTTGATTAATTGTACTAAATTGCTCAATGTGATTAAAAATGCCTATGACCATTTTGTATTTGAGCTAAAGGTGGTCATATGACCTATCAAACTCCTTGTCATATTCGGCCATAAGCAAGCATAATGAGACTTTAATAAGTTAAATTTGTTTGGATTAGCTCAAGAGCTTAGAGGATCACAGTTGGATAAGGGAAAGGAAAAAGTGATCGAATAGCCGCCGAAATTGTTCGACCACCTCCAAGGTAAGTTTTCGAGTAATGAAACTTAGATTATGATTCGATTAGATTATGTTATAAGCAAATCAAAATCATGCCCTTTGTATGTAGCTATTGAGCCGAACATGATAATGCTTGATAAGTGAATTGTGTTTGAATTCTAGTTATGAAAATGAAATATTGATGTGTCATGATTTATTGATATGTGCATGGATATTCGGATTGATAACCGGGCTAAGTCCCGAAGGCATTTGTGCTAGTGGCTAATTCCGGGCTAAGCCCGAAGGCATATGTGCGAGTTACCATATCCGGGCTAAGTCCCAAAGGCATTTGTGCGAGTTACCATATCCGAGCTAAGTCCCGAAGGCATTTGTGTGAGTTACCATATCCGGGCTAAGTCCCGAAGGCATTTGTGCGAGTTACTAGTTCCGGGCTAAGTCCCGAAGGCATTTGTGCGAGTTACTATATCCGGGCTATGTCCCGAAGGTATTCGAGTGAGTAGCTATATCCGGTTAAATCCCGAAGGTACTTGGCTTGGGAATGAGCGACCTTGCTGTAATAGTTTCAATTAATACGCTCGTAAAATCCTAGCGATGAGGTATGTTTCGTATATGCTTTGAATTAGTTGATCCCTTACAAATAGTATTCGCTCAGTCGATAAATGAGCTACCGGCCTTTGGCTAAGTTGATCTTTTGTGTGTGAATATAAGAGTTGGTAATGTGAAGTAAGTATGATATTGAGAATTTGTGCATATGAAATTATCCGTTTAGCCATATGAATGCTACATTTTAGTTGTGTCAAATTTTATGGCTCAAAACTTACTAAGCATTAAATGCTTACTCTGCTTCTTTGAATCTCTGTTTTATAGATTTTGGTTCGTCAGCTATCGGACTCGGGATTATTGAAGTCGAAGTCGCCCACACTATCAAAGCCCCCTTTGGTACACTTTTGGTTGAACTTTGAAATGGCATGTATAGGACTACCCGTTTTGTTGTTGGTCATGGACCCTTTGGTTTTGTATAAATTTGGATAGCCATGCGAAAATGGCTTATATACACTTTGAGCTTAGTATTATAATCGTCTTGTATGATGTTCATTAAGAGGTATGGAAATGTTTGGGAACGATTAGCCATTGGAATGGTTAATCATGATCATATTTTGTGCTATATATGCTAAAGGGCTAGTTGAATCATGGAAACTATGTAATAGGTAAAGTCTACCTTAAAAATAGATGCTGATAGCAGCAGTGATGTGAATGTGAAAAATCACTAAAAATAGTAGGAATGGAATTAAATAGTGAATAAATTATTTAATCGAACCTTGATGAATCTATTTACATATGGAAGAAACGAAACGATCATATGAGTCGTATGTAAGAGATATTTAAGTTTTCGTGAAACAGGGCCAGAACGGTTTCTGGATTCCCTGTTCCAACTTTGGAAATTCATTACAAATTAACTAGAGATAATTAGAAGTCATGCCATATATTTATAGATTCCTTTTCGAGTCTAGTTTCTATAGAAACAAATGGCATCAGTATTGAAGCCCTGTACAGGGATATATCCAAGTCGTAATGCTCAAAGGTCAGTGTAGTCGAACCCTGAAACAGGGGAGAATTTAACTAATAAACTGTACTAATTGGCTTGACCAAAAATTCTAGAAAAAAATTTGTAGATTTATATATGAGTCTAGTTTTAGGAAAAATTTACGAAACTTATTTTCAAGTTTTGAAACTCAAGATATGATTTTTAAGGCGACAGTGATGCAGTAACCCGTTTGTCTGGAAATTTTTAAATGGACTGTGGAAATAAATGTATTATGTCTGTTAGCACCTCGTGTTCGACTCCGGCAACGGGCTCGGGTACGGGGTGTTACATCAAGTATCAAAGACTTATTCCAAATCATTTCATTTTCCTAGTATTCACCAATTACTATATACATCATGAACATAGACCCATAACAATAAGGTCATTACACAATCATTCTCATAAACATGACTTGCTTATTTGCATCCTTACCAAAGGTGCATTATAGACCGAATCATTTCTCAAGAGTTTTGCGTACATACCTGTACCACTTCATGACATAATCATTCCTTATCACAGCTTTGTTATAATCTTTAAATTTCTCGTGGAACTACTTGGAGTACTAAACGATACTAGGGAAAATTCGTACACATAGTAAGATGCCAATGTCGTATCCCAGATATGGTCTTACATGGATTCACACATATCGATGCCAATGCCATGTCCTAGACATGGTCTTACATGAGATCACACATATCGATGCCAATGCCATGTCCCAGACATGGTCTTACATGGGATCTCATACTGAAACTTTATCGAATGTCATCGAGACATCGTAAATCCATTTCATAAAGAAAAATACATGTACATATTTAAACATTAGACATATAATAATAACAACACGTTGCATTGTTTTCATACAACTTACCTCGACATCAAATTGGTAAAAGAGGCCTAAACATCAATTTCTCATTTTTCCTCATTCTAAGCCCGAATCTCATTTTTCATCATCTATAACATCACATTTAACTTATTAAAACAATATAATAATCAAATTAGTCCAATGACACATTTTGGAAAAATTTCTGATTTTACCCTATACTTTGCCATAATTACCAAATTGCCCTTAGGCTCGTAAAATGATTTTTATCACATTTTCTTACTCATTAAGCCTAGACAAACCATTTTCATAACTATATCAACTCACAAATTCAATTATTTCACACATTTACAACTTGTTTTACAACTTTGCAAAATACCCCATTTTAGGTGTTTTCATGCAAACTTCTTTCACAAAAGTTGTTTATAACACTACCAAGACTCATATTCTTCCATAAAAACTCAGTAAACAACACATATGCTTTCATAGCAAAACCCTAGACTCTTAATCATTTTGCAAAATAGTCCCCTCATTTGAAAGCTCAAGCTTTAGGGGTTCCAAAAATGTAAAAATTATCAAGAAAAAGCATTAAAAACACTTACTTACTAAGGAAATATGTTGCTGAAATTTTCCAGCTCTCAAAACCCCCCATGTTGCTGCCATTTTCGGTGAAAGAGAAGAAGAAAAATGAAAGAAAATGACAACTTTTTCTTTATTCTATTTTATTACCAAAAAGTCACTTTAAATCCCACAAAATATGGCTTTTTGACCAATCTTGTCTCTCTTGGCCAGCCACCTCTATTAAAAAGGGTATAATTGCCCTTTAAAGGCCTTCAATTTTAGCTATCTAGCTATTAGACACATTTAGGTACTAAAATATAACTTTTACGTTTTACGTGATTTAGTCCTTTTTAGAAATTGGACTAGAAATCGCTAAAATTATTATACTAAAATTTTTATGCACCTTTATAAACATACTATATCACATAAAATAACATCAAAATAATTTTCTCCGGCCTCAGAATAGTGGTTCCAAAACCATTATTCCAACTAGGCCCAAAATCGGGCTGTTACATAGCTCCTCAGTACACCCAGTGCAGTGCAGTGACAACAGTAATGCAGACTTAAACTATCGTTGATACTATACGAAACTCTTCCGTCACCCACAATATCCCATTCCATGCACATGCATTACGAAATACATTGAACGAACAAAATTATGCTTCCAACACGGTTTCAATACATTGGCATGCTACACATGCTTACTGTAACACCCCAAACCTGGCCTAGACGTTACGACTGAATCTGACGTGTCACATCGAAGTGACATCTAGAACTTGAACTTGGTGGTGCAAAAACCGTTTTCAAGTTAAAACTTATTTAGTTTTAATTGCTTGAGAAAACTTGGTAAATTCCGTATTTACAACTGAAATTAACTTATCAAAACGTTTGTCATGATTGATTTCTTAATTTGATTAAAATCGCGGAAGCTTCTTTAGTTAAAAACCTTAAGGTTAAAAATGCGTGTTTTTCTTTAGAACCATTATTATTTTGAAAACTCGATGTTCCTATCCTAGCAATTTAAAATACGAAATCAAAAGCCCAATAAAAGTTAAAAATCCCCCAAATGGCCTTATTACATAACTAAATCCCAAATATAAAATCTTTGAATAAGCTAAGTCACAATCAAATCAACTGCGATCGTGTGGCCATCTCTTAGTCCCTCGTGGCTCCAAATCGTCTAAGGCTGGGGTTACCTGCACAGTTAAAACAAAGGGTGAGTTTACAAAAACTCAGTTTGTAATTCCCCAACCGTCAAATAGTAAATAGTGCATACAGTAATGGTCTGGGTCTGAGCCCTATTTAGTAACAGTACAGTTTGGGCCCTTATCCCTATACAGTGACAGTGTAGGCCTAAGCCGAAAACAGTATTAGTACAGTGCAGATATGCAACCCATCCCAATCCAACCAACACACCACCCATACTAGCCAACACACCATGTGGGGATTAAATCATCCCACCCAGCCAACACACCAATATCGCAGCGAAGCTGCTAATAATAGTATACATGGCGTAGCCACTAATATTAGAATACGTGACTAAGTCACCAGAACAGTAAAAATGTGGTAAAGCCACTAGTGCAGTACTTCCTCCAAATCAATATCCCAACCCCAATGTAGAATGTATGTGATAATATTACGTGTATGCAAGGTTTTATACTCAGATACAGTCATGCATATATCATACACTCATCAATCAGTCTACCTCTAGGGTATAATGGTTATTTCCATCCATTAGGGGTAAATTAGTAATTTTACTCCTCAAGGGTATTTCAATCATTTAACTAATTTTAGGGTCTTAGCACAGAAAATTACCCTTCAAAAGGTCTACAGTCGTCTCGAACAACTCAGACAACCCGTGTGGCCAAAATAGTGTAATTGGGCCCAAGACCCATTTCCTCGACCCATGTGGGCCCATACGCTCGCGTGGCCCAAATAACCTAATTTTAGTCGTGACTATATGATACCCATAGTCCATTCCATTATTTGACTCTTACCGTAAACTTTATCCGTGTGGGCCCACAAGCCCATTGTGCCCACACGACCCATCTCGACCCAACGAGGCCCATAATGGCCCAAGCCCACGAGAACGCTTGTGGCAGCCTCCACAGTCTGTCGCCTATGGTTTGTGGCCTCGGATTGCCACACGAGTGTTCGCACACCCTTGAGGCCTTAAATGCCGATGTTTCGCTTTTTAGCTTTTGCCGATTCACAGCAAAAAGTGGTGTGAATACACACCTGATGCGATTGGAAGCAATCCCTACTTCGAACACTCTTATGCCCCAATGTCTCAAGAATGGTCAACTGCCTTTGACCGCTACCTAAACAAGAGATACCACCAGTCTATATCAGACTCGTATTCGAAGTATAACAACATTCCCAACCTAAACTCACTTACCACACAACCGAATAGGGTATAGATTACTGAAATGGCGCACACCGAAACATGTAACGAATTGATCTGAAAGATAGATAGAAGGGGTAGTCGACAATAAGAGAAAAGTTAATAGATGGTTCAACAAACTAACAAATCGCAAGCCGAAAGGGGAAGCAATGACACTGAGAGCTTACCTTACAGTATTCGACCAACATAAAAAAAAAACTTGAGTGAGAGAAGAGAACCACGCGTCTCACTCAACTGATCACCCAACTTACCAGCCAAAAGCAAACAAAAGAAAAGGTGAGATTCGGCCAAGATATAAATACAAGGAGGGAAAGGGAGTCATGAGATGATGATCACTTACCAAAAATTCAGCCATAGCAAATAGTTAAGGAAGAGAAGAACGAAATCGAGGGAACAAGGCCAGGTTCGGCTATTGAGGAAAAGATATTTGGTTTAGACAGGAAGAGAAGAAGAAAGTCAATTCAGCAGAGAGGGAATATGTAGAAGAAAAGACAAAAGGTTCAAAAGAGTTTGACACACACTCACCTATATTCGACACAAACAATTGGAAAGTAAAGTCAAGAGAAGGAAATCCTGAATGGTCAGAAAATGCACCAAAACCAAAAAGAGAACACAGTACGGCTCCAGAGAAAAGTTACTAAAACAAAACAAAAGAAAATGAAAAGCCCTCTTGTCCCTATACCTATGCAGCACAACCAAATGTGAAGAGAAAATTCCCCCTAAGTGATTCCCCAATGAACTGAATACACCCTCCAAGGAGTCCCAAATTCGGCCAACACCTTGCCACCCACATTCCACAATTTTCTCTGCCTATCTCTCCACTTTTTCCTCCTCCAAATCCCCGCAAACCTTCATCCATATCCCTTTTGACCAAGTCCCCAACCACCTCTGCAGAGTTTGCATCAAACTCCACCTCTCACGCCACAGAAGCATAAAATAAAATCCTTTTGCATTACCTGGGATTCAAACCCATGCATCTCAATTGCTCCACACGCTTCTTGCCACTAAGCCACAAGGCTTTTTGTGACACAAAACAACTACAACTATTTATAAAGCCTATGTGCCAATATCCAGATTCTTTTAAGAGCAAAAACAAAAATTCTGCAAAAGCCAGAGCTTGAACCCAGGACTTCACAGACATCCCCAAACACACCCAATTCACTAAACCACCACACCAAACATGCCATTTGTGTCAAACCATGCAAAATTGCAAACCCTATATTTTTGGGGCGTTACACTTACACATGCATACCCAATTCAATTCAATGGCACACTCATCATACGTTCAGTTTTACAATCAATTCAATAACATTTATCATGCCTTAGTATCAAAATCATTTCAATAGCAACTTATTATGCTTTGATAACAATTTTTCAATGCATGTTTAATGATCTTTCAATCGGTTCATACCATGGCAACACATTCAAACATACCATACAATACCTTCATTATTATATCATAAAGACATATGCTATACTAGAAACCAAAAACTAGTAACCATTAATATTCATGTCAACCATTTTAAAACATACCAATACTAAACATACAATTAATCAGCCAACCATGCCAATTTTGCATTCCTTCTTTTTAATTATGACTCGAAACGTACCTGGTTCGGCCACCTTAAAATCTTATTTATCTACTTAAATTAGCCTGGCTAGCTAGCTTAATTATGAATTTAAACAACTAAAAATATAATTTAACACTTGATTTTATGGGTTAAAACCCACACCTTATTATCGCAAAACCATAACACTACTTTGCAAAGTCCGCGCTTCTTCCCTTAAACTTAAAACGTACCTAAACCAAGATACAACATTTATTGGGTTAGGATGCTACCAAACCAGCCTTAGAACACCCTATAAGGGTTAGAACACCCTATAAGGGTTCAGCCAAATCAGTGTTACAAAGTCTTAATTACAAATCCAAATTGGTTAAACCACTTACACTGATTTGGCGCAAAACGAGTGTGTGAATGGTAAATGACCTCACTGCTGGTTTGAGGCATTAAGATCAGCACCTAACAAAAATAAATTTGAAAATCAATAGCTTAAAATTAAATATTAACCTTAAAACAACCAGCCCACACCTCCCCTTTTTACGAAACCAAAACCACTTCATTATCTATATTAAACCGCACTTATGCTTTCTGATTAATCAGATCTAAATTGCTGAACAATTGGGATCAAAATTTCCTATAACATTCCAGATTAGAGGTTGATTAGGGTGAGATAATATGGATTTAAACCTTACTAGAAAAGTGTGGCAAAAGTAAGAAAAACAAGAAACCCACCAATGGTGATTTTAGGGGCAGCACACCACTATTTTCAGCCACAAAAGGGACTATTTTTAAAAGCACAAAAAAGAATTGTTCAAAGGGGGCTATCAAGGCTGGAATCAATAGCACAATTTAGCATTAAAGCCTCAAAATGGCAACCACCAATTAATAACTTTAGGAGTGGCACCACCACCAATGGAGAAGGTTTTAGGGCCCGATTTAGGCAGCCCAAAAGATGAGTTTAAAGGCTAGAAAATTACCAATTTTTTTGGCAACCACCACCAAAATTCCAAATATATTTTGATAAATAAACAACAGGAAAAATGAAAGAAGAAGGCATTTACATTGGGAAAATGAAATGGGCGACAATGATTCTTTATGGCAGCAATGGAAACTATTTTTGAGTGATGAGAAAATGTTCAAAAATTCACCATCAATGAAGGAGGAATGGGCGGCAAGAGGAGAGGGTTTGATGGGTGGCATAGTAAAGGAAAAAAATAAAAGAAAACTATGAGAGGAAGAAAAGCAGAGAGAGGAGAACGACTAGGAAAAATAAAATTAATAAAATGTTGAAAAATGCAAGAAAAAGTTGTATTTATACCTAGGTTAACTAGGCTGGGCGGCACAAAAATAGGGAAAAGAGAAAAAATTAGCAAAAATTAATCCAATTTGCATAGGAAGGGAATCAAACCCAGGTTCCTTAGCAAATAGCATTGTCTCCTTGTTTCATTTTAACCACTAAGCCAAATACTAAATCTTAAAACAATTTTACAAAATTTAAACAAAAAAATTGGGATGTTACATAGGGAACGTAGATGCATGCACAGCATCGGAATCTACATTCAACATGTAGGTTGAAAGATCATTCTGTTGGAAAAAATTAGGTTTGAAAACAATTTTCTTACATGACAAAATATTAAAATTTTGAAAACTAAGTCAGCTTGTGATATTTATTGCAATAGATCCTTTTATTGAAATCCCACCTATGTTTTTAGCAGAAGACTCCTTGTCACTCCCAACTTTCAGCCAAATGACCTTCTCCACTATTCTTGTACCACGGACTACTTCAAGTGTGAGCTCAAATGAATTTGAATCAAACATAGAACCAAAAATTATTTACTTTACTTTCAATGCGAAAACAAATCTCTCTTTCAAAGAAATCGGTAGAATTCTTATTTCAGAGATTAGAATTTATACTTATAAAATAAATTATCTCTATTATCAGGCAGAATAACATTATCTCAAAGTTGTGTATTTAGCCTTACTGGTGTCATCTATTTATAGGGAGAAGAAGTGAACCCATTATTGAACTAGTAGTGTAACAGTCGAACGTCGGAAATGTGCAAGTGTACACAATTATTATCAAGTAATAAAATGACAAGTAAATGTCGAGTTATCATACCCATAGGGACTATGAAAGAAAAAATATTTATGAAATGTAAATCAAACACTTTGGTGATTAAAAATATTTTTATTTTGAAGAAGTGATTAAAAACTAAAATTTAACTAAGTAAAATTAAATTAAATAAAAATAAAAATTTCAATGCACGATTTCAGAAGATGGTTTTAATCAAGATGATACAATTGTGTTAAATCAATTACATTCCTTAACTTCGAATTACTAAACTCATGTTCATGTTGTTACAAATATTTTCACGGCAACTTGGTAATTTGCTAACTACTGCTTATACGTACTTACTAAATTAACTGATCTCTTGAACAATTTTTTTCAATGCCAATTCAAACAATTAATCAATATTCTTCATCACATAAAAGATTAAGTGAGGTAACAATATATTTCTATATTGAAATAGTTTAATCACAATAATCTTGCAAGTTATGCAAGGTTAATGTATCGTTTAATATCATCATTAATTTAACCTTTAGCTACCTTAGAAGATTAAACATGCACCAATTAAATACTGTGTCAATTAATTATAATATCAATATGTTTAATACTTAATTCATTCATTACGTTACATTTTATAATGCAAGTATAACATAAGTATGATTTTATTTAATTGAACAACTTACCAAGGCCTATAACAACACAAACATGATTTTAATAATTTAAGTAGACAGAATGCAATCAATCCAACATGAGTTAAATTTAAGTCATTTTAATTAGAATAACAACAACAACAAAACAACTATTCATACTCATGATCGCAACATAAACAAGAAAATTAAAGATAAAGGAACTAGGAAGCAAATCCAGTATTTCTCTGAAGCCAGACTAGTGCGCTCCTCTTCTTTTCTACTCTTTCTGTTGAATTGAAGCCTCTACGAGCAATTGAATGCTATGATTCCAAGGTGGAAGAAGGCTCTTTTTCAGGAGGGAAATCAGCAAAGGGAATGGGAAAATAAGAAAGGAAATGGAAGAGAGAAAAGCAAGTAAAATGGGAAAATAAGAAAGGAAATGGAAGAGAGAAAAGCAAGTGAAAGAGAGAGATGTGTGGGAAATAAAGGTATGTTGAATGAGGTAGCAAATATGGGTATTTATTGGTGTTTTAATGGTTGCTGTAAATAGAAAATAATTAGCAGCCACACACTCTTCCTTAGCCGGCCATACAACAAGCAAGTTTGAATGTTCCAAACTTGCTATTTTAAGTTAGGGGAAAAAGTTTAAAGCCATGGAAAATGGAGGGTTTTGAATGGAGCTTAGGGAAACTTCGAGGGCTGTTTTTCAAGCATAAAAATCAGAAAAAAAAATAAGCTGATTAGGTCAGCTTATTTGACGGTTTTGGGCTATTGGTGGATCAGTCTTCTCTTAAGCATTCTGGATCAATTTCTCCTTCAGGCTTTATATTAATTTTTAACCGAATTAACTTCGGATAAAAATTAAATATAAAGTACACAAAATAATCATAATTTGGACCGTCATTGGCTGGAAAAATATTTAGCCTTGCTCTTGGTTCACTCGATGCAAAAATTTCTCCAACAGTTCAAGCCTTTCGAGGTGTCTACTGAGGTAATTTTCACTTTTTGTGGAAAACTGTTGAAAATAAATCAAATTTATGAAAATTCATTATAAAAATAATTAAAATTAAATATGTTAATAATTTAAGTGCAAATTAATTATTTTATAAGTAAAGTGTGAATTTCAACAAAATTTACTACGAAACTGCATGAATTAGAGCTCAAAATGTGCTAAAAAAGTTTATATATTTTTGTGTTTCCAACCACCCCTAACCCATATCCGTCACCAGATTAGGGTTACAAAGTATTATAGTACAATTTAAATAATTTAACATTAAACAAAAATAATTATTTGAATTAAATAAAATAATCAAATACACAATTCTTTTATACTCTAAATGCATTTACGGGTCTTAAACCGAGCCTACGGGGCCCTAAAAATAGTTTGGTAACAATCATGGACTAATTTGTAACAAAATAGATAATTTTAGAAAAATGGAAAAATTTTGGAATCAGGGGTCACACTGCTGTGTGGCTAAGCCATGTGTCATAGAGACATGGCCGTGTCATCAACCATGTGACAAACCATGTATCTTTCAAAAAAATTTCACACGGCCGTGTGGTAAACCGTGGAACATTCAAAATATTCTCAAATGGCCATGTGTTAGATTGTGTTTAACTCGATGTAAGGTCACGCGCCGTGTCACAAACTGTGTGTCTACTTGTGTTCAATTTGATTTTAGGTCACACGGCTGTGTCGCAAGCCATGTCCTAGACCGTGTGACAAACTCTTTTAAAAAATAGTCGTGTGAAGAGAAATGTGCAGCACACGGCCGTGTGGCAGCACATGCCCTATGTAGTGTGCACCAAAATTTGCTTCTAAAACATCTTTCTTTAGTAGTTTCGTCATCGGCAAAGAAATGATTGAAAACTCTTTTACAAAACGTTGGTAATAACATGCTAAACCCAAGAAACTACGTACTTCAATAATAGTTCACGGTGATTTCCAATTTATAATGCTGAAATTTTGTTTAGATCAACACGAGTACCATTCGTAGATGTCACATGGCCCAAAAATCCAACTTTAGATAACAAAAATTCACATTTGCTAAATTATGTATAAAGCTACTTTTCACGCAGAGCTTGCAACACCACTCTCAAATGCTGATCATGTTCAACTTCATTCTTCAAATAAATTAAAATGTCATTAATAAACACTACCATGAACCAATCCAATGTGGCTGAAACACTCTATTCATTAAATCCATAAATGCGACAGAGGCATTCATCAAACCAAATGGCATAACCGGAAACCCATAATGGTCATATCGGGTTCTGAATGCTATTTTTAGAACATCTGGTTATTTAACACGTAACTGATAGTAGCCCGATCGTAAATCAATATTTGAAAATACAGTCACTCCTTTCAGCTGATCAAACAAATCATTGATTTACGGTAACAGATATTTATTCTTCATCGTCACTTTCTTCAATTGCTGGTAATCAATACACAACCTCAAAGTGTCATCTTTTTTTTTTACAAATAAAACAGGAGCTCCCCATGATGATACACTCAGTCTAAGGAACTCGTGATCTAATAATTCATGGAGCTGATACTTCAATTAT
Source organism: Gossypium arboreum (assembly GCF_025698485.1). Lineage (NCBI taxonomy): Eukaryota > Viridiplantae > Streptophyta > Magnoliopsida > Malvales > Malvaceae > Gossypium > Gossypium arboreum. The sequence continues at coordinate 73,402,112 of NC_069081.1, forward strand.
TTTAATTCTGTTGGTACCATTTTGTACGATGCTATATATATTGGAGCAGTTCCCAGTACAACATCAAACTCAACTTCTTTTTCTGGTGGTAAACCCATTAATTCTTCTGGAAAAACATCCACGAATTCACATACATTTGGAACCAGATCTATTTTTTATTCAGATGCCCGAGTGTCTAGAATATAAGAAAGAAAAGCTTATGCACCATTACACATCGACTTCTATGCAGTTAAAGTTGTTATCATATTAGATGCATAATCAAATCATTATGTTTCAATGATAACAAAATCTCCACTCGTACGTTTTAAAACAATTTGTTTCTGCTTGCAACTAACAATTGCATCATGAACTGTTAGCCAATCCATTTCCAGAATAACATCAAATTTGTCAAAGGAAATAACATCAAATTAGTAGGAAATTCATAACCTCAAATTTTTAGTGGATAGTTTTTATAGACTTTATTAACTATTATACTTAGACCTATCGAATTTGATACTTTAACATCAAATTCAGTGGACTCTACTAGTATTTTCTTTTCTGAAGCTAATGTTGTGCATATATAAGAATGTGTGGAATAATAGTAACATCAAAAAGAGTGAAAGTACAAGCAATGACATCAAGTGTCGTAGCTTTCTCTTTACTTCAAATCACATAAGTTCTTACTGGTGCTCGACCATCAAATCTAAAAGTTGTATCACGTGATTCAATGGGGCTCCCTCCATAAATATTACAGTTCTCGGTTTTCTACCCCTTTAAGACACAGCTGTAGACTTGGCAACTTGCTCTAAACCATATAAAGCCTTATTCGTACATTCCTGTTGTAACGCCCCAAACCCGGCCTAGATGTTATTATTGGATCTCAGAAACTACATTAACAACATGTGAAATTATTTATTTATTTGAAAAATAAAGGTTTGAGTTTTGAAAACATAAAAATCTATAAGATGACAAATTTCATCTTTGCAAAAAGTACTTAGTAAAATATATTTATTTTAAAAAGAAAAGCGTCATTTATTTGTAATGTTTTTAGAAAACATTTAAAAACGAAGGATCTTATATTATAATTATAAAAATTAATTTTCATAAAAACTATTTAGAAAATTTACAAATTATTATTTCATTTAAATTTTAACAAAACATAATTGATTTACAAAATGACATTATCAAGAATACTTAAAATCCCATAATTTTTCATGGATGCATGATAGTTTAATGTCATAAAAATATAAATCACAAACCAAAAATAAAGGTAAAGTCCAAAAAATCTCAACCCAAAATCCAAATAGTTAAAAATCCAACAAATATCCATGATTTGAAATTTTTTGAGAGGCTCCATCAAGTGCTGAATCCAAGTCCTATGTTTGAGTGTTACCTGAGAGGTTGAAACACTGCCGGGGTGATCTTTTTAAGCCTAATGTGAGATTAGCAAAAATCATTCACAATATAAAAAAATCTGATACAAAGTCATAAAATCACATATTTCGATATTTCATAAGCATATCATGCATGATCATGTCGATGCATATTTTAGGAAAATGGTCCTACCTATCTCCGCTACATGCCATAATCAAGTTTTCCTAGAACTCGTTCAACCAACACATTAATTTGTGAATAGTGTCACAATAACGCAGATAAGCTGTCATATAAACAAAATCATAGAGAAGCCACCAGAGTCGTAGATAAACTACCATATAATCTAATCATGAACAGTGTTACATTAATGCAAATAAAATTCCATATACTTCCACCTTTCACATATCCCACCCCATACAAGTGATATTGTAACGACCCAATAGTCAAGGGTGTCGGAAAGTATTTTTCGGGACTCCATTTTCACAAACCAGACCCGTAAATATTTTTATTAAATATTTACAAAGTTAGTTTAGAGATGAATTAATTTTTGGATTAATAAATTTCGTGAAATCAGGAGTTGTGGACTAAATCACGTATGAGTTAAAAGTTCAATTATAGATTGAAATAAACAAAAAAGGACTAATGTAGCAATTGTACCATTAATTAAATTGGCTGGGAGGTGGCCGGCCATAGTTTAAGGATATATATGCATGTTTATTTTATATATATTACATTTATAAGTTAAATAATAATTATAATAGAAACATAATAAAAGAAATAGAAAGAAAGTGGAAAGAAAGAGACGAATGCATGCAAATTAAAAGAAAAATAAAGAAAAGAAAGAAAGAAAAGAGAAAGAAGAATGCACAGCTTTGGGGACCTTAGGGTTCAAGCTCAAATTGGTTAGTGCAATTTAGTCTTTTTCTTGTAAATTTTATGTTTTCGGAATCCCGGTAATTACAGCAACCTAACTCATGTTGTAATATTTAATATTATTCAATATTTATAATGTTACCATTGTTGCTTAGTTAAAGTTTTGGGAATTAAATTGATAAATTTTTAAGTTAGAAGTGGGAAAGGACTAAATAGTGAAGACAATTGTTGATTTTCAGTAGTAGGGACTAAATTGTGAAAAATTCAAAATTAAGGGGTAGAATTGAAAATGGAGAGCTAAATTTAGCTTAAAGTGAAATTAGAGTAAAAATATAAAGTTAAATGTGGAGATTAAAATTAGTCTCGGCTTAGGGACTAAATTGAGAATGAGTAAAAAGTAAAAATTTAATGTGAAATTAAAGTGTGTAATATTAATGTAATTTAATTTTTTTTATTTCATAGCTAACGTTGTACCAGAATCCTCGAGTGAAAAGTGGAAGGATAAAATTGACGTCGAATAGCTCGTAATTCATGGTTTGTGTTTCTATAATCCGAATAATAGTAGATCGTTGCATATTTAATTGTTTGCATATGGTAAACATTTGAGGTGAGTACTTTGGTACTTTGGGATTGAATTGAATTTATAGTGGATTTGAAGGGATTGATTTTGTGTATTATGAAATATGTTGATTATATGAATATTGAATTGACTATATTGACAATGTGTATATATGTGAAATTGAGACATTCTTTGTATTGAAAAATAAAATGAAACCCTATTAACAGGCTGAGTCAGATATAGATGGCATGCCATAAGATATGAAGAGTTTAAGGATTTCTTCATCCTCGAGTCGATGAGGCACTGGGTACCAATTTTCTTTGGTTTAACTGATGAGACACTGGGTGTCAATTTATTTAGCATTGGGCATAGTTATTACTTTGGATTTATCCGATGAGACACCAAGTGCCAAAATAGTGTGTTGGTTGGATACGTGTATCCGTCCGAGTCTGAGTCGTATTAATAGAGGAAATTAAATAATAAATTTATGTGTTTGATATTGAGATGGAAAAGTTGAGAAATGAAATATGAAATGATGAAATGAGATGTGAATCTTGAAATGAATTCAAGTATTGATCAAAATGATGAATCATGTCATTGCATAAGTTGGACTACCAAATGCTATATATATAGAATATCATTGATATGTGCTTGAACACGTGGAATATTATTGCCATGTGCTAAATTTTGTAAACTCTATTGAATGTGAATAAAGGAGTAAGTTGGCATTATTGATTAGATACATATGTTTTATAACATTACTTACTGCATCTTTATATCTTACCTATTCATATCAATTTTAAATTGTTCGGATTGTAGAAATACCACTAAGTTATACTTAGCATGCGGTTTTATTTTTCGTGCGCAAGTTAGCTACTTTTTAGCTTATCATCAACTCAGCATCCAACAACGAATTATGGACTCAAGTGTGGTGATGTTATATTTTGTAATGGCATGTACTTAGGGGGTCCTTTGTTGATGTGTTTATGATGTGATGATACTTTGGTTTCTTATTGAAATAATGGATAATTGTATATATGTGTGGTTATGGTTGAGGCAATGTTGGTATGATAGCTTAGCTAATGTTTGCATGTGTCTTAGTTCAAGCTTGGTAGCCTAAACAGCCAAAACATTAGCTCAATATTGGTAAGACTAGTATGGATGAAAGCTTTGAATGGTCGATACCTTGCTAGTATGTTTAAGGGTACATTGGTTAGGCATATTAGATGATTGTTTTGGCATATTTTGAGTATGTTTAATTGTGTTTTGGATAGGTTAAATGGTTGGTAATTCAACTGCTTAGCGCTCAAGCAAGTAGGAAATGGTAAACTTGAGTTTTAGGGTACTTTTAGGTGCATACGGTCTAAGACACGGTCTGTCACATTGTCTTGTGTCACACACGGGCAACACACATAGGTGTGTTCCCTGAGTGTGTTCAAAAATAGTATAGGTGTAGTTTCCACATGGGCTAACACACGACCTGCGTCACGGCCGTATGACCCAAGTCAGTGAGTTACACGGGCTGAGACACAGGCTGGGACACGGCCGTGTGTTTCAAGTTAATGAGTTACACGAGCAAGGACATGGCTGTGTCCCAATTTTTAATGTCAAATGGTCTTGGGCATTCCACACAGCCATGTGTTCCAATTTTGAAAGTCAAACGGTCTAGGGCGTTCCACATGGCCATGTTTCCCCTTTTTTTAAGTATTTTTGAAATTGCCTTAAACCTTTTAGAAATGTTCCAAATTAGTCCCTGTTCATTCATAGGCTATTTTTAGGGATATATCTACTCGAATTAAGGTCTGTAAAAGTATTTATACTCTGACTTGGAATGAATTAGCAAACCTGAATTAGGTGAAGTAGGTCATTCTACTAACATCATCGAAGGTTTTAGTAGTAGTAGTAGTGGTCGGAGTATGGTTCAATACTTTAATACTAATAATTGGAATAGTCTTATATGTATCCAGTTTCTAGCTTTCAAGAGGGAGTAAATAGTAATAAGAGTGTAGATAGAGGAAGACTAAGTTTAGCAATGTATAATAGTGATAAAAGTGTAGACAGTGGAATATCAAGTTTAGTATTGCATAGCATGATTCGTTATTCAATTTTATAAGATTCTAGTATGAAAGTATTAGATTGTCATGACCTACCATGTATATTATAATGTTAATGGTTAGCTTACATGTTTAATTATGATTGATTATTTGTTTTGATTTGTTAGTAATGTCTGTGACACTAATCTGACGATAGAGAGGGATTAAGGATGTTACAGATATGGCCAAAACACTCAAAATCATGTAGGCATATTTAACATGCAAATCACATACGTACTCAAGGTACCAAAATTTCACATCTTATTTTCATACGAATTTTTACATATGTCATGTAATCACATAACATGAGAATGAGATATATATATTTTTCACATTATTAGCAAACATCAATATCACACAACATACTTTTCACAAGCATACAGTTTAGGAAAAACACTTACTTTATAAAAATTCCTAAGGATGACTTATCTCACTTTATAGATACATATAATATCCCCATCAAACAACATTTTTATCGATTTAATAATAGAATTGATTTATTTTGTGTTTCATAAGATCGTAGATCCTATGTACAATAAAACTCTCAAAACACCCACACGTGGATCTACAATTAAATTACTCTTAAAAGATCTCTCGAATTAGAGATTAAAACCCAATAATTAACGGTCTCTTGGGTTGATGTCGATCTGGCCTTTCTCACTCGAACAGAATGGAGGATCAACAAACCAAATGGGTCACAAATCGGAGAAGGAATAATTATTAGCGATGTTGTTACGACAATAACAGGGGCACCGACGATCTAGCAACGGGGGCAGCGGTTTGGTGGAGAAGGAATGAACAATGATTCAGTCACTTTCTTAATGGAGAAGAGAAGAGAAGAGAAGAGAAAGGAAAGAAAGGAAAAAAAAAGAAATTTAGTGGTGGTGCGCGGTGGTTGACATGGTGGAGGAGGGCAGCGTAAGGGGCAACGTAAGAGGCAGTGCTCGGAGAGAAAAATGAGAGGGGAGAGGTGATGGGTGGTGGTTCAGTGGTGAAGTTTTGGTGGTGCACAACTAAGAAGGGTGGAGGAAAAAGTGAATGAAAAGAAAAAGGGGAAGGTTAAGAATTAAACATACAAGAAAATGAGAGAAAATGGGGGGGAAGAAGAGGGTGGTGCAGCAATGAGAGCAAGAGAATGGGAAGTTGGATGTGTCATATCCCAAAATCTGGGTTAGTAGAAATCGGGTTAATTAACCGAGAATTGTCACGTCTAAAATTTTTTTCTTAGATGATCTTTTACTCATTTGATAATAAATAAGTATCAAGTGTAGTGGATGAGTAGTGGTATAGTTGTCCTTGATGGCCTATTTGTGAATTCCTTCCCTCACATTATTTTCTATGTCGTGCAAATTTATCTCAAACCTTAGCAAAGTTTACACCATGTTTTTAAAATAAATGTTGTAGGAATTATAACAAGGAAGTGAAGTGGTCTAGTGGTTTAATGCTTCTTAGCTATCCTAACGGTCTCAAGTTCAAGTCCCTTTGTTCTCATCATCTTATTTAATCTTTTAACACAATTCTCATGTGTATAATGTTCTTGTTATCCACCCCATTGTTACAATGTTTGGGAGGATTCCTTTCCATTTTTAGGAATCAAACATACCATAAGCTGAGGTAACACTCTTTTTCACTCCATGTCTCCCTCACTTGCCATTTCTTCCCACCATTGCCATAGAACTGGTTCATTGAACCTAGACTAGGTTGACCACCCTTTCCCCTCACTCCCTACCTCTTATTGTCATCCCCTTCTCCTTTTATTCCATATTTTTCTTTTCCCTCTCCTATCTCATCCATTTCTTTCCCTTTTTGCTAGGCACCACATTTTTCCTTCTCCATTTTGCTTCCTTCCTCCACTATGACCGACCTTATCACCACCAATCATCGCATCCTTTTAGCCACCATAGCTTATCCTCCTCTTCTTTCTCTTCCTTGTCCCCGTCGTTTCTATCGTCATCGTTGGTGGTTTCTTTTTTCCTCGTTTTCTTCCCATTTCTTTGCCATACTTTTTATTATGGTTAATCTTATACACTATTTACTTTGGTGATTCTTCTAGATCACCCAACTCTCTAATCTCATATCCCTATTGATCCTCCCACTGTTCCATATTGATCAAGTTGTGTGAGTGCAGGTTTTGCGATCATTAGCTCCTCCTTTTTAGTATTTTCTTCTTTTGGCTGAATGGTAGATTGGCCATGTAAGTTATTTTTATTCACGTGTTAACAATATTCCTTATGCTCTTTAAAGGTCCTACCAATAACACTAGGAGAGATCCTTAACTTTAGATTAGAGATAATCAAGTCGAGTGTGCAAATTGTGGGATGCGTCTATTAGGTTTAGATCCAGGTGAAATCACTACTAGGGGATTTTGGCATAGCAGATCTATGAAAAATGTGTGGGTTCAATACCATTTAGATTAAATATAATGTTGTGATAAACAAGTACATTAATAATAAAATTGTGATTAAACGTGAGTACACTAAGTACTTCAAAGGAGAGTTGAAAAACTCATCATAAAAGATTACCAAGTAAGTAAACCTAACCTAATGATTCTATGAAAGCATGATTTATGATGTGATGGCAATTGTGATTATGATATATGTGTAAATATCATCCTTATGATATGTGATACATGGCATGTGTGATACTTTTGATGATCTAAAGCATGTGATTTTTATGTATGTGTATGTGTAAATTTGAGATCCATGATCTAATTTGAAAAGCATGTTAAAACATGTTAAAGTGATTATAAGTGATCAATAAGTGATATGTGCTTATGAAAGCATGTTTACATGTCTAGGTGTAAAAGTGAATAATATGTGTTAAAAAGTGAAATTGTCATATCACATGCATGGGGTGGGTTTTGTGAAAGATGGAAGTATGTGGCAGTTTATCTACAAATTAGTGGTGGCTTGTCCACAAAGTGTTATCAGTGGTAGTTTATCTACAAATCAGTGGTGGCTTGTCCACAAATGGTGTTTCAGATGGACAAGTTCTGGGGAACTCGATTCTTGTGTGTATCAAAGATGGGTAGGAAATTTTATAAAATGTGCATCATTTTAAAGTATGCATCGACATGTACATGTATAAATATTAGTGTTAGAACTTGTGATTATTATGATGATTGATATGTTGAGATTTATATTTTGATATCTATGTGATTGTATTTGTGTTGATCTCACACTAGGCTTTCAAAGCTCACCCCTTTTTAAATTCTGACTTTTCATATAATAATCGGGGTTAGGACGGGCTCAAGTTATGGAGGTGCTCTTAGTCAGTTTCAGTAAAATATATTATTTTGTTACTTGATATTTCAGGGATGTGTTTTTATTACTATGGACTTTTGCTTGGGATTTTCTTTTGGACTTTGGATTATTTTGGTTTTGGATTTTTTTGTATGATTTAGGTTTTAAAACTATCATTTAAAAGATTGTGAAACTGATAATTTATGATGGATTTTTCATAACTAAGTCAAACAAGGCCCAACAAGGGTGTTTTCAAAATTCAATACATTGTTCTCACAACTCAACACTATCTGCTCACAAAATTGATATTTTACGAGATATATATTAAAGCTACGTTTTAAAAATGACAAACGAGTTTTAGATATGCAAATTGTCCGCTGCGACGTTTTAATTACATTATGACATTTTCTGAAAAATATCAAAAATTGAGTTTTCTAAAGATAAACAATTTCAAACAAAAATTGGTTTTTTTTTCAAACAAGTTATAATTACGTTTTTAGCAACGGTAATTTTTAAGGCAAACTAGCTAAATGATTTTTTGCGCCATCAATATGGCCCTTCGAGATTCGGTCATAAAATCTTGGCCAAGTTTAAGGGTTACATGATGTCAAAAAATGGTAAATGTAACACCCATAACCCATCTCCTCGCCAGATTAGGGTTATCGAGCATTACTGTACAATAAAAAAACATGTATCATTATAACATTAAATAAATTAATCTTATTAAAAACCAATCAATCATATACATTTTGTCCCTAAATCGAGCCTTTGAGGCCCTAAAAATAGCTTAGAAGAAATTCGACACTAATTTGAAACAAAACAAAAGATTTAAGAAAATGTTACAAAAATTGGAAAATAAAGGTCACATGGCCATGTGACATAGCCCAGGTCGTGTAATAATTGAACAAGGCACACAAGGCCATGTCCCAGCCCGTGTCCTCACCCGTGTAACTCACTGAGTAGGATCAGACGGCCCTGTCACTAGTCGTGTAACTCTCTGACTTGCCACACATGATCGTGTTGCAGGCCATGTGCTAGGCTATGTAACTCACTGACTTAAAACATTAGGATTTTACAAATGGCACACGGACGTGTCGCCAAGACGTGTGACAAACCGTGTCCCAGGCCATGTGATCCATAAACTGACTCTAAATTCAAGTCATTTCAAGGCCAAATCATACCTAACTAACCATTTCATTTTAGCACACATTCAAGGGATTTAAACATCATTCAAACACACCTAGATATGTCATTTCAGAAATCCTAATTCATCTAACCAATATGTCATTCAAAGGCACCACAATTGTATCAAAACATCATGGATCAAACCAAAGCAACGTAGCTACTTTTCAAGCATGTAACCTAGTTCAATTACCTGCCAAATCATATCACAAATGATCATTTCCAAGCCATCACAAACATACCAAAAGATTCTAATATACAAGTACTTAAGAATGGCCAAAATGACCTAACTTAAACAAGCACTAAAAGTTCATTAAATCTAAACATAAACTTCACAAGCATAAACATACTAAATCAACCATTTACACATTCATGAACTACCATTACAAAAGGTCCTATACATGCCATATATAACCTTGGCCAAAATACTCAAAAACTACCGAAATGGTTGTTGGATAGTGTGATTGATGCCCGACAAGCTTCCAATCGATCGAGCTTCTAATAATCTATAAAACAAAGGAAAGTAACTATGTAAGAAACTAATGCTTAGTAAGCTCGTATAAATTCAAACATAACTTACCATTTCTTTAGCACAAATTATAAAATATGAATAATTTCATTACCAAAACCATAAGCTTAGTATAAGCCTATATAAGCACCATCAAACTCATAAGTTTCATATACACATCATTTAACTCATCAACCTTTTCATATGATCATGAACCATTTCATTTTTATACTTACCATGCCATTTCCTTTACTTACCCTTTGGACCATCTAGAATTACATCAGATACTCGGGAATGCTGACACACATAGTGTGTCTTTCCATATAACCGTAAGCTTTCCTTTTCAATAATGCTCACACAAACTATGAAATGGGTCTGCTCACACAAGCTGTCAGTCAAAATGTTAGCTACACGATGTTTCTCACATGAGTTGTGGAGAATCTGCAATAGATCTAGGACCTTAGCCATCATTCAAGACCAGCACCCCAAACATGAAATCCCTAATGACATGTCATTTGTATCCTAAGAACTCTTAAGGTTCAAACAGGACTCATTATCCGTCAATTATTCTTATTTCAATACATTTACAATTTCAAGACCATTTATATTAACAGAACATAGCAAATAATCAATTTAACTAAAATTAATACGATCATAGTTCATACGAGCTTACCTCAATAACTAGTATCGTAAAAGTAAAGTTGCAAACTAATCCAAGCTTTAGCCTTTCCTCAATTTAAGTCCGATTGTGGTTTATCTTCATGTAAATAGATAATTTCATTCAATTAAGTACTCCAAGTATTCAATTCAATCCATATCTCATGTTTATGTAAAATTATGAAATTTCCCCTAACATTTTAACTTTTTACAATTTAGTCCTTAAACTCATAATTTGAAATTTAACCATTTTAATCATCCATACAAGGTAGTTGAGTTTCTTAAGGACTCATACCAACCCACTTAAATCATCATTTCATAATTTTACCATAAAATTTTACTATTTTCACAAATAAATCCCTAAATGTAATTTCATCAAAAATCACTTAACAAAACATCTTTATTTTACAACCAAGATTAATAATATATTAAATAAATTCAAAACCTATTCAAAAACAACCATGGAAAGTCCTTCAACTATTAACAATTTTGCAAATTAACCCCCGGTCTAGCTAGACTAAGCTAAAATGAACTAAAAACATAAAAAATCATTAAAAATAGGGATTGAATTCACTTACATGCATCAAAATGAGCTGGGCCAAATATTTCTTTAGCATAACAATGGAATTTTGGCAATGGCAAGGTGAAAATGAGAAAGATGATAGCTAATTCTCATGTTTAAGTATTTATTTATTAAATTACCATTTTAACCTTGGTTATTAACTTTACAAAACAATAAATTCATGTCCATATTTGTCCACTAACTCCTTAAATGGTATAATTACTATCTTAGGCCATTGGTTAAAGATTTCATAGCCATTAGACCCCTTTAACTAACTTTTACACCTTTTACGATTTAGTCTTTTTTACCAAATTAACCATTTAAAATTGAGAATTTCTTAACGAAACTTTAATAAGACCTATAACACACCAAACCCGGCCTGGAAGTTTGGCTTGAATCTGGCGTGTCACATTGAAGTGTTTTTCGGAAACCATGTGTGACAGCCCTAAATTGACCCTAGTCAGAAAGTGGTCTCGGGACCGCTAAGCCGAGTCACCGAAGTATTTGAATGTGATAATTATTGTCTAGAATATGTGAGTATGAATGTGTGAAAGTTTTAAGCTTCGATTTAGTCGATTGCATGTGAACTTAGTTAATAGGACGTATGTGTGACACTTTTGAAATGTGATAGGTTAATTTATAAGGACCTATTAAAGCATGTAGTGAAAATAATGGCTTTGCATGTCAAATACTCCTTTTTTTATACATAGTGGCCGGCCATGATGGAGCATATATTAGAATATGTGGTAAATTTCCATGAAGTGGTCATTATTTTATGTAAAAGAAAGGAAATAATAAAAGAAAAAAAAAGGGGTTATCACCTTGGTCTTCTTAGCCGTACAAGAAGAAGAAAAAGAGGGGGGGGGGAAGGCATTCGGCCTTTTGAATGAAGAGCAGGTTAGTAAATTTTGTTAATCTTTATTTTGAAATCTTAGTTTGTTCAGGTTAATCATCATGTTTTTCTTACCTTTAAGTTTTGATGGATAAAGAAACAAGAAGATTGTTGATGAAAGAAATTAATGTGTTAAGAGATTATATGAAACTTATTCATGGTTATATATGTTATATGCATTGAAAATGGTTGATGATTTTGGATGTGATTAGATTGAATCGGCCATGGTATATCCATAAGTATGATTCATGCTTGTTATGTTACTCATGGTTAAAACGATTCGGCTATGGTTCATGTAAAAATAAAATATACATGTGAATTTGGTTAATCTATTTGGTTGAGGTGTTATACATGATTTGGTATTAAATGCTATTAGGTTATATTCGAACATAGAAAGAGTTTATTTTGATATGCTTATTACATGGTAGGTAAGATTTGTGTTTTGGATATATGTTTATATTTGGTTAATGATTTATTCTTGTGAAGTACAAATTTGTGACATGAATTGAGTTGGAAGTTATTATAATGTACTTGTGCATTCGGGTATATGATGAAAATATATGAGATGGTTATAATCAACTTTTTGATTCGGCTCTTGCACATATATATATATATTTGCACATGATGTATTGGTATGACATATATATTATCTTAAGGTATATATTTATATATGGTGGTGTTTCAGTTATGGAGTAAATGATGGATGCGTATGAGTTATAATATGTAATGCATTAGTTAGTAAAATGTATGTCATTTATATGTGGTATTAAGTATATAATTCGCCTCAACATAGACATGCATATTCGGCCACATGAGATGGATTGGTGTTGCATGTATTCGGTTAGAGGCAAGCATATTAATGCTTTTATCTTGGCTTAGATAATCGGCTAAAAGAGAGTGTGGGCTAAAATGTTGAGTTTGATTCATGATTTCATATATATGTGACTCTAATGTCTAATGTATATATGGGTTAAGTACCTTGAGTTCTCTTTTTGATGTTCAAATGATTAAATCAATTTATTTGTTAAATTAGACTCAAGAGCATAGAGGGGCAATTTTGGATAAAGAGAAAGTAAACGAATAGCCGTGGATATCTAGCCGTCGACCACTTCCGAGGTAAGTTTTAAGTGATTAAAAGTTGAGTAAATTAAATCATAATAGGACATAATGAGTTGATTTAATAAGATATGATGTGGCCATGATGTCTTAAACTCAAATGGTAAGTTCATAAGTGTTTGGACTTGGAAAATTAAGAGCAAATTGTAATAATTTGCTTTGGACAGCAGCAGTAACATGATTTTAGAAAATCACTATAAATTGTTGGTGTGGAATTATAGGCTGAATAAAATATGTAATCAAAGCTTAGTTAGTCTAGTTTCTTATAAAAGAGACCGTGGAAGCAAAGAAATTTCCTATAAAGAGATATTTAAAGTTGTGTGGGATAGTGTCAGAATGACTCGAAATCCCTGTTCTGTTTTGGAAAATCATTATAATTTGTACAAAAATGGTTATAAGATAATATTTATATGCTTAGACTCCTTAATGAGTCTAGTTTCAAATGAAATCAAATAGAACACATTATGAATTCTGTACAATGAAAAATTGACTCGTAGTGAAGAGTGGTCAGATTAGTCAAACAGTGAAATAGGGGAAACTTTAAGAAAAATCTGGTATTAATTAGCCAAACCTAAAATTCTGGAAATTTTATGGATGGAAGATATACGAGTCTATATTTAGGGAAAATTAACGGTAAGTGATTTGGAGTTTTGTAGCTCCAGTTATAAATAATTTAGTGACTATTGCTCAGGAAAATAGCTCGTAGTGAATATGTGATTTTGTTGTAAACATGGATAAAACTTGTTTTAGTTGCTCATAAGCTATTGATTAAACCCATACGTGAATTCTAAATCGTGATATTGTAAAATGATATATGAGTGTTAGACGGATCTTTGATATTAAAATTTGTGAAATTGTAAGTTTATGAGTATTCGAATATGAAATGATAGTATGGCATGAAATTGAATTATTCATTGGAAAATGATTGATGTAGATTCGACCAAGACAAAGTGTATACATGATAGTATATGTGGTATGTGAAGTATATTTGGATAATTGTGATGTGAATACATGAAAATTTATATTTTGATTTAGGATTTTATGTGATGAATGTGAATGTGTATATATGAGATAAGGCCAAATGGCCAATGTGGTGAATATGAACATGCATATATGTGGTAAAGCCGAATGGTCAATGTGAAATATATATATATATGAGATATGTATATGTGGTAAAGCCGAATGGCTAGTGTGAAATATGTAGGCGATGTGCGTATATTGTGGCCGAACGGCCAATGTGAAAGGTGTGTATTATTAGATATTTGATTAGGCAAATGAATTACAAATATGACAGTCGATGTGAAGGTTGTAACATGTGATTAAATGTACATGAAACTTGGAAATATATTCCGGGTAAGACCCGATGACTACGTGTGGAGATTATGTCCGGGTAAGACCCGATGACTACGTGTGGTGATTATGTCCGGGTAAGACCCGATGACTACGTGTGGAGATTTTGTCCGGGTAAGACCCGATAACTCGTGTGGAGATTTAAATCGAGCTAAAGGTCTCGCCGATAATCCGAGTAGAGGTTAAAGCTATAAGACTTCGTAATAAGAATTGCTTATAAATATATTCAATGCGAAAGGTTAAACAGGTATGTACTCCAAGTTTATATGTGAGCTGGATTTGAACTAAATCATAAGGTAGTTATGTGATGCATACGAGAGCAATCTATGAGACTATTTCTATGATTATGTGACATCGGATCAGTGTGAGAGGTTATGCGAAATCATACAATATATTTATGTCACATGAGCTCACTTTTATGTGAAAGTTTATCATCTATTGTATATGATGAGATGTGCATATTCGGTAAAGGGATGGTATGCCCGAAGGAAGAGTGAAATAAAATATACGAACAACTATGTTATAATTTGATTGTTATCTGTTGACACTTGCTTAAAACTTACTAAGCATTGTAATGCTTACTCGTTTACACTGTTTCCTCTGTTTTATAGATCTCATTCTTGAAGCTCTGAGGCTCGGGGATCGTCAAGAACTAGTCACACTATCACTATCCACCGCTTATTCTTGTTATGTTTAGAATTATTTTATGGTATGTATAGAATAGACTAGTGGCGGAAGAATATTTTTGGTTAATGTATATAAGCCATGCGAAAATGGCATCTTTTGAATGTTTACTTAGTGAAGTTTAAATTTCACCTCTGGTTGTGCTTAGTACTTATTTAAATGAACGATCTTTATTTCAAGAAAAAGTTCAAAATTTTCTGTTCGACATGAGTTACAAGTCCGTAATGACCCTTACCTATTCAGCGTGATTCTACGAGATAGGGTGTTACACCATGTTTCCATTAAAACCCTTCTTAATAATTAAAACTTGTACCCTTTTTAAACCTTGTTAGAAAACCTCAATTGAATAACATTCTTAACAACTTTGTAAAAAATCACGGCGATTATGGAAGCTTAATTTAAAAACAATTGCGGTTACGTGATTTTTTGAACAACGATGAGTTGCTTTGGAAAACCATGTTCTAATACTAGCAATTATAAGAACAATAAATAAAATTCCAAATTTGAAATCCAGAAAATTACAACGGCTTTACTACAACCCACATAAAAACATTTAAAAGCAATAATCAAGACTATAACACAAATAGTGTGTGGCTTCCTCCGAGCCCCTCGCACCCGATCCGTCTAAGGTGGAAATTACGAAAGGTTAATAAGCGGGGTGAGTTTACGAAAACTCAGTTGAAATCCCCTACTATATAAAAGGAACAGTCAGTCATATAAAAGAATTAAAAGTTGGCCCTAGCCCTATTTACAGTTTCAATATCAATTGGGCCTTAGCCCATTTTAACAGACAGTACCAGATGGGTTTTAACCCAATTCAGAATAAGAAACATTATCAGAACTAGGATTGGAATCAAAATCGAATCGATCGTAATGAGAATCAAAATCGAATCGATGTCGTAATGTGAATCAAAAAACAGAATGTGAATGCAATCCCAACCCAATTCAGCCTATAACCAACCGCTACACCCACCCGTACCAACCCTACACTCCATGTGGGGAATAGCTCAACCCACCCAAACCCTACACTCCACGGTTAAAGCATTCTGCGCTCGGTTATCGATATTATGACAGAGTCACAGATCTGAATATTGTGGCGAGCCACTAGAACAGATATTTGTGGCATAGCCACCAGAAACAGATAATGTGGCAAAGCCACTTAACAGAATATGTGGCACAAAGCCATTGATAACTGCATTATGTTAGGCACATAGCCATCAACTAGAGTAACATAACCGCACACATTTCTAGGTAAATGTGATCGACACGAGTCGTCAATAACCATATATTGGCACATAGCCTTAGGCAAATATGTTTGGCATACAGCCATGATCAGGTTGGCACAGAGCCATATGTAGGTTGACACAAAGCTATAATCAGAAGGCTTTAAGCCATCGGTAGTGTATCATGTTAGGCACATAGCCATCAATGACGGTAATATAGTCGACATCTGACCTCGGGTAAATATGATCGGCACTCGACCATTGATCGATCCACGATCGTCTTGGGCGACCGCACGACCTTATCAAATCAATACGAATATCGGCTCTTAAGCCTTCGGTGGATCCACAATCGTCAAGCAACCATGCAATCCTAACAGATCAGATCTTCCTCCGTACAAAATCCCAACCCATGCAACATGTCATGTATGCAGAATGTCATGCCCATATTTGAATCAAACAATCACAGTCAAGTCATTCATATACCAACATATATTCACAATCAAATTCGTCATCCACACAATCCAAGTTAGTCACTTGGCCACAAGGGCAAAACAGTCATTTAACACCTTAGGGGCAAAATGGTAATTTTACCCCATAAGGTATCTCGGTAATTCCACCCTACAGGGGTATTTTAGTAATTCTACCCTACAGGGGTATTTCGATAATTCTACCCTACAGGGGTATTGCGATAATTCTACCCTACAGGGGTATTTTGGTAATTCTACCCTACAGGGGTATTTCGATAATTCTACCCTACAGGGGTATTCCGATAATTCTACTCTACAAGGGTATTTCGGTAATTTCAAAAATCAGGGGTATTTTGATAATTTTACAAACCAGGGGTATTTTGGTAATTTTATTGATCAAGGGTATTTTGGTAATTTTGTAAACAAAGGGTATTTCAGTAATTTTGTAAATTGAGGGTAAATTGGTAATTCTGTAAATCGAGGGTAAGACGGTAATTTTGTAAATCGAGGGTAAAATGGTAATTCTATAAATCGAGGGTAAAATAGTAATTCTATAAATCAGGGGTACTTTGGTAATTTTACAAGTCGAGGGTATTTCAATAATTTTACAGGTCGAGGGTATTTCAGTAATTTCACAAATTAGGGGTATTTTGGTAATTTTACAAACTAGGGGTATTCTGGTAATTTGGTAAACTAAAGTATTCTAAACAGGGATAACAATATGAATGGGCCTAAAGCCCTTTCTCAGCCCAAATGGGCCCACATGCTCGTGTGGCCCTTTTAGCCCAAATCTAGCCACAAATATGAGATTCACCTAGCCTAGTCCAATATTTACTACACAATCAAACAACTTATCCAATTGGGCCCGTAAGCCCATTGGGCCCACATGGCCCCTTTCGGCCCATCGCGGCCTGAAGTAGCCATCCTATAGCTAAAGTAGTGAGAAATACACACCTGATTGGAGATTGGAGTTAATCCACGCTCCGAGCACTCTTAGCCGACGCCCAACCCAAACGAGCACACCATAAAGCGAAAGGGATCAGCCAAGAAAGGTACCTTTACTCTCTTCATGGTTCTCTATATTTAAAGCCAGTTTCACATCCACTCTTATGTTAGCTTCCCAATGTGGGATCCCTCCATCATTAGAGTTTAAATTCAACACCAACTCTTGCCGCCCCTTGTTAGCAAAATAAATGCTCTTTGCTTGCCATGGGATTCGAACCCATGCCTCCCCTTAAATGCTCCACACGCTACTTGCCACTAAGCCACAAGGCTTTTTGTGTCACAATTTCTCCAACAATATTCTTAAAGCCTACCTACTACACCCAGGGTTGATTCACCTTAAACCAAAATTTTTGCTAGAGTCCAGGTTTGAACCCAGGACTTCTCTAACACTTCTCAGCACACTTAACCACTAAAACAAGCCTTCATTAACGAAATTTTCACGTACAACAGAATATTATAAGCTGCCTTCAATCGCTCCCATGCTCAAGGCCCAAAACTTCTAGGCCCAAATTCAGGGTGTTACAAAACCCTAATATAATCTCGTAGACATTAAATAAATGTTAAAATAATAGTTCACTCATCAAAATTGTGGTCCCAAAACTACTATTTCTGACACTAATGAAAACGGGCTATTACAGTCAACCTAGTATATGTTCATTGTGCCTTGCATAAGGCAAAATGGAGGAAAAAAGGCAACAAAGGGGGACAATGATGTGAAAAGGGGATCATGGTCTCCTCACTTAAGGCATTTTGACCAAAAGAAAAGGAAAAAATCTTCCTCCCCTTATGGCAAGCTAGGTTGGACGGTAGCACAAATAGCACATGAGGAAAATTACAAAAAAATTTAATTAAAGGATGCTAATGAGGATACTTGAACCTAGGACCTTTAGGAAACTAACTAAGCACTTAATCACTTGACTACTCACTTGCTTGTTATCATTTTATCAGAAAATATTTAAAAACATGGGATGACCTTTTCTAAGGGTTTAAAACAAATTTGTACCAAATAGAAATTAACGAGAGGGAAGGGATTCGAACTCAAATTATCAAGGACAATTCCATCACTACTCAATAACTATAATTGATATTTATTATCAAATGTGCTAAGGTCATCTAGAAAAATTTGGATGTGACTATTCTCGGTTCATTAACCTAATTTCTACTAACCTAATATTTGGGATGTGACACTGGTATTAGATGCTCACGTGACCCACAGTGAAAACATGCCCCTGATTTGAATCTACACTCACCCAGATGAATCTTGCCACACTGTTTGCAGAAACGTATATTAGTATTCCTAACACTACCAGCACTCGCCACTGAGGTAGCTTGAGTCTTTGAAGGAAACTGTCTGAACGTATTTTTTCTTATATCCCTAACAGTAGGAATAGATTGGCTACTATAATCTCTCGGTTTCTTCGGTGGAGGTGCGAAAAATTTCTAAATTTGTTCCACTTGCTCGAGGTTTCCTTCTTGGCTATAGCTCATTTCTTATCTTTCCAAATTACTTTCATTTTCTGGGCACATTCAAATAATACTATGAATTCTTTAAATTCAAGCATTTCCACCATTGTTCATATGTTTTCATTCAATCGTCTTTCAAACCTAGCACACATTTTAGCTTTAGAAGTTGTTCCTGAGCATGCTTACTCAAATTCACAAACTTACGCTCATCTGCTTTAAATCCAAAAACTCACATTTCTTGTCTTCTAAATATAGTTGACTGACATACTTCTTTCTAAACCCAGTCTAGAAAAATTCTCACAGCACTCGATCTTTTGGAACCACAGAAGTTAAAGTAACCCACCACTAATAAGCATCTTCTTTCAAAAGTGAAATAACACATTTTAAACTATCATCAGGCGAACAGTTTAATTTATCAAAAACACGTTGAACATTTTCTAACCAAAACTCGACTTTTATCGGTTCTTCATTATACAACCCATGAAAATCTTTAGGTTTGCATTTACGAATTTTATCAGTAGGTGGTTGATGAACAGATACTTGATTTATATTTTGAAGACGAACATATACTGAGGGAGATAGAGGATGGGGTAGAGCTTGTGAAGCCATCGGATTCTTTAGTACAAATTGTGCAAATCACTCGTTCATCATTTGAAAGAAAGTATTACAATATCCACTTCCTAGTAACTAAGATCTAGACATATCCTGACTTGCTCCCTCATTGGAGGCCAGAGCATGACTTTCAACCTCATTATTTTCGATAGGATTATTTCTGTCTGCCATTCAAAAATCTATAAAAGAAAACATTGCCAGATCAGATCATGAGCATCACACAGTTTACAGGTTAATGTGGCATGTAATTCTAGAAACAAAACACACTACGTTAGTCCTAGAAACGACTAAATCGTAGCTGTGATACCACTAAATGTGTAACATCCTAAAATAGGGCCTAAACAGAATAGTGGTTGCAAAACCATGAACTCGAGATATAAAAGTTTATTCCGATTAATTTTTATAATTTACCGAGTGATTAGATGCATGTGTTAGAGTATCGATGGAAAATTTTATAGATAGCATGCTTAATTTATCTACTAGGGCTTAATTGCAAAAGTTTATAAAAATGAGTTTTAAATGCTTAAGGATTAAATTGAAGAGTATAATTGAAGTAGAGGTCCTTAAATGGTAATTAGACCATTAGGTTTTCATGGACAAAAATGGGCATACATAGATAAAAATAACTAAAGTTTAAATGAAGGGTATTTTAGTCATTTGGTAATTAAAAGATTAAAAAAGGGAAAAAGATGGCAAAATGTGCCTATCTTCTTTATTAGGCCGAAATTTCAAGGGTTCTTCATAGCTAGGGTTTTTTCAAGCTTCCAAGCTTCATAGTAAGTGACTTCAAGCCCCGTTTTTAATGTTCTTTACATTTTTGAAGTCCTGATAACTTGATTTAGCTTATTCTAGCAATAATTTAACCTAGGGTTCATATTTGGAAAAATACCCATAGGTGAAATGTGTTTATTTTGATGTTTTATGGTAGAATATAAAGCTTGAAATTATGTTAAACGACTTGAGTTAAGCGATTTTAAGCGAAAACAAGTAAAACAACATAATCGGTAAAAATACCTAATGGTCATAAGTACATGTTAGAGTGGGAATTTGATGTTGTCGTAGGTAAATAAATGATCAGTGTGTCATAAAACATAGGAATTAGGGATAAAGTTTCATTTTCGAGCCTTGGGGCAAAAGTGTAAACATGCAAAAATTTAGGGGCAAAATAATAATTTTGCCAAAGTTAGAGTTAATGACTATTTTGATAAATGTGAATATTAAATAACTTAAATTTGCTATTATAGATCAAGAAGAACAAAATTTGGGGTTAGACCGAGGAAAGAAAAAGGTTGAGGACTAAATCAAAATATTTGATCGTATTTTGTATCGAGGTAAGTTTGCGGTAAATAAATGCAATGTTTTATTATTTATAATTAATGATGTTATTTTTCAGCATCTATATATTTATTTTGTAAATTTATTCCTTGATGATTCAAGCAAGAATTGACGGAGAAATGATACTTAAAAGTCCCGGTTGAACCTTAGGAATGTATAGGATACAAATGTCATAACATTAGGGTTTAAGGATACCAAGTAAGACCATGCCAAGGCATGACATTGGTGAGTTTTACAAGGCAGGGAAATCATGTAAGACCATGTCAAGACATGGCATTGATAAACTACGATAAGGCAAAGATCCCATGTAAGACCATGCCAAGGCATGGCAATGGTGAGTTTATAAGGCAAGGATACCACATAAGACCATGTCAAGACATGGAAATGGTAAGTTTAAAAAGGAAAGGTACCAGTGTATCCTTAGTATTCCAAGGGGTTCAACGAAAAATTCAAAGAGTGTACCAAAGGGAAGGTAAGATAAGTCCATGTTTGAAAGGTTCAGGTTATCTTGATAATTCATTTAGAATGTTGTTATTTATTTACATGCAAACTTACTAAGCTTTATGCTTACTCCCTTTCTTTTCTCTCTTTTTTATAGTATCGCAAAGCCAACTTGGAAAATCGTAAGGACGTCGGAGATCACCTCACACTATCAACGAGTTATCTCGATATTTTGTGACTAGAAATACTTTAAGTTATGGCATGTATAGGGACTTGGCTATTTTGTGTGTATGTCCTTATGATATGATTAAAGAATGGCATGTGAATACTTGGTATGATTAGCTTATGATATAGCTAAATAAGAACCTGTTTTGGTATTATGTATGCCTAAATGAGGTTTGATGCAAAGAAATTATGAAGGAGTAAGAGTTGGCCATGGAACAGTTAGGAAAGCAATGAAGATGATGTAACACCCAAACCCGGCTTGGGCGTTATGACCGGATCGATCGCCACATTGATGCGTTCAAAACATTCCAGTATTACTTAGTTTGGAAAAGCTGAGTTGGTGTTGTAAAAGACACTTTTAAAGGTAGGTTAAAGTGAATAGAAGCATGCACCGGTAGGAAACCAGGAAAAAGAGGAGGTGAGTCCGTCGGACTGCTTAAGTACCAAGCTCTTCCCGGATCCAATCCTAGACATGCACACCACCATTGCCACACTCTAACATCTCGTATAATTTTGAGAAAATCGTTTGATTATGTCCGTCTTAAGAAAATGTTTACGTTTGTTAAAAATATTTATTTCCTTGGAAAAACATTTACTTTATGGAAACTTTGCGGCGTCATCGTGATCTTTTAAAAATCAAGTAGTTTTTATAAAATGAACCCTAGTGCTAACAGTTTAATAATCCCCAAAATAAAAATAATTAAAAAGCGGCCTTATTACAACTTTAAACATAATAAAATAAAATAATCCAAATTAAATGCTAAACTTATTTAAAATTGGCAATCCATCTTCATGGCCACTCTGAATCCCTTGACTCCAAGTCCACCAATTCTAGGGCTCACTGCAAGGATGGAAGAGGAAGGGGTGAGTTTGGGAAAACTCGGTGTATCTGAAACCCATCCAAAGCCCAAATTAGCTCGAGCCCATTGGGCTTAAGCCCTATTCAGATATCTTGATACATGAGGTCAAGCCCTTTCGAGAATCTGATAGTAAGGCCTTAGCCCTTTTACATAACAGTGTGGCCCATAGGCCCGGTTCGATAACATGAGTAACAACAGTAATAATGAATGCAAGCCCATCCGGGAGACTACTCAACCCACCAACCGCTACACCGCCTGTACCAACCCTACACACCATGTGGGAATATCTCAACCCACCCAAATTTCTACACACCACAGTTGCGGCAATCTTGCTCAAATTTCAATCGATTGAGGCAAAGCCTCCGATCGTGGATGAACCACTTTCATACTTCCTCCATTAATACCCCAATCCCATGCAACAGATATTAATAAATGCATATCATGCAAAATACTGTAGTAATCAATCAAGCGGTTCACCAATTTAAAACCCTAGGGGTATATCGGTAATTATGCTCTTTAGGGTAATTTGGTAATTTTGCTCTTTAGGGGTAATTTAAGTGATCTACGCTCTGCACAAGCTAATTCAGTAATTTTATCGGTTTATGCAATTTGATTCCACCATCTACCTAATGAGCTAATTTGCCCATCTCTTACCCATATTGGTCCGTAAGCCCATTGGGCCCGATTTTGGCCCATCGAGCCCTTTTTACGAAATACGCTAAAGCGTCACGTGAACGTGCTTACCACCTTGCGGTGCGGATCTAACAATTACTCTATGACTTGAGAGCATTCGCATACCCACATGACCATGAAATGTCGAATTTGGCATTTCGACTTTTTTTAATTGAACTAAAGAAGGGTGTTGGTACACACCGATTGCGATTTAACGCTTACGAGATCCCTTTTGATGTTCTACAATTTATTAGCACAGTTCTTATTTACAAACCATAATCACTAAACCCCAAAACTTACTTATCCATGATCGAACCATATCCCTAAAAAGCCTTGAAACCTTACCTTTTGCCAAAATCGATAGCTAGCTCGAATCGATTGCTCCAATGAACCACGCCTTTAATTCAACGCTTAAGAAGACTCTAGTCACCGAAAGAAAACATCGTTACAATCCCTTAAGGCCATATGCCCAAATCGATGACCTCCCTAGATTTTAGGGATTTCGCTTTTGAAGTTGTAAAATAAGACTAGATCTGAAGTGATGAGCACTTACCACTTGTTCCTCTTTGATTTCTATGCAGATCGTCTGATTTATCCTCTAAACGATGGTAGAACTCGAATCTAGAAGATCTGAAGTTTCGGCTATAAGTCCCAAAATCTATGGTATTTTGGCTTTTTAGGTGATGAAGAAGATGATGGTTTGAGGCTATAACCTTGGAGTAACGTTGTTGACGAGATATTAAGGGTTTAAAGAAGATCAATGTTGATCACAAGGAACAAAAATACCGAAGGATTTGGCTTTGGAGAAATCGGCACAAGTAGTGAGTTTTTGATTTGACTTTTAATGGTGATTGGTGATGAAGGTTTAATGGAAGATGGGATCGACAAAGAAGGTGAATAAGATGGTCGAAGGTTTGGCTAGAAGGAGAAGCATAAAGGAAGAGAAAACATGGAGGAAAAGAGAAGAAGAAAATTGGCACAATGAGAAATAGACTTGTGTTTTCGGCTTTTGTGAGAATTGAGAAAAGATGAAAGAAAGCTTTCGGTGGCTAACCCTAATTCTCCAAGATAGAAAAGAAAAGAACCTAACCCTAATATTAAATTAGAGCAATCGCCCATCTCTCTAAGGCCCTTGTCGAAATTTACTTGTGTGATCACATGCCTAGTACATGCCTAAAAATTAAAAGAAAAACAATATGCCTACCTTACAACTTGAACCTGGACCTCCAATTCCTTCCCAGCGCCACTTTTTTAGGAACTTAGTGGCGTCACCTTGCCACTTTACCAAGGCCTTATTTGTGTCATAACTTACGCAGTTCTTCTTAAAAGCCCACTTAACCAAATCTCCTATTCACTTAAAAATCCCACCTTGATATTTTACCGTGTTTAGCTTAGTCTTGGGCCTTCTAAAGGTCTACTAACACATTTAAACACAATTCCAATATTTAGAACATGAAAATTTCAAGATTTACTAAAATCACAAAACCCAAAAAAATCCGAAAATCGTATGCGTTACAACTAATATTTTTTTCCTTTCCAATAATAATAATTTTATAAATATATCTAATAATAAAAATTTCAAATATCAATAATACAGTAAATAATAATAATTTTCATAAAAATTTTCAAACATACATACAGTAATATTTTTCTAATAATAATAATTTTATCTCATAATACTAATTAAAATTTCATAAAAATTTAAAATATCCGTAATAATAAATACAGTAAAAATTTTCTAGTGGTAATTTAATAAAATAATTTTTTTTCTGAAACGATAATATTTAAAACTTCCTAATTATTTAGGTTTTCTTCTATTCGAATCCCAGACTCAAAACCCAACTCTTCTAGGCCCCAAATTCAGGATGTTACAAGTGATGTAGTTTTGAAAAATCACTAAATATTGTAGAAATAGAATTAAATGGTGAATCAGATATAGAATTAAATATTACTAAGTCTATTTTCATAGGAAAGAAACAGAGCAAGTAAAGGAAGTTTATATTCTGAGATATTTAAATTTTTGTAAGACTAGTTTAGAGTGACTTCGTGATCCCCTGTTCCAAATTTGGAAAATCACTAGAAATTGTAAAAAAAATAATTATAAGTCATAGTTTATATGTATAGATTCCTTAGTGAGTATATTTTCATTAGAAACAAACAGAAATGTTATATAAATTCTGTATAATAAGATAATCAATTTTTAGTGAAGAGAGGTTAGGTCCACTGAACTGCGAAACGGGGGAAAATTTAATGAATAAACTGTACTAATTGGCCAAACCAAAAATTCTAGAAAAATTATGGTAAGAATATATATGGCTCTAGTTTCAGATAAAATTTACAGATTTAAATTTCAAGTTTTGTAACTCGAGTTATAATTAATTTAATGACTATTACGCAGATGGATAGTTTTATTATGATTTGTGAAATAAATTGTTTTGATTTGTGTAAGTAATCGAAAATTTTTTTAATGTTCTCGGTTTGGTCCCGAATTGTTCCAATTGCACATTTTAAGGCCTCGAAAGACCTTTTTAGGGATTTATTGGATGAATGCGAGAAAATTAAATTTTTTAAAAAGTAAATTTTTTTATGCCCCAAACAGGTAAGATAAGTCTGGTAACGCCTTGTGCTCAATTCCGGCGACGGTCTCGGGTAAGGGGTGTTTCAAAATGTAACACCTCTAACCCGTCTCCATCACCGGATTAAGGTTATGGAGTATTACTGTACAATTTGAATCATTTGACATTAAACAGAAATAGTTATTTGAATTAAATAAAAATATTCAAATACACAATTCATTTATAGCCTAAATGCACTTACTAGCCTTAAACTGAGCCTACAGGGCCCTAAAAATAGTTTGGGAACAATCAGGGACTAATTTGTAACAAAACAAAAAAATTTGGAAATAGGGGTCACATAGTCGTGTGGCCAAGCCGTGTTACGAGCCTTAAATTGAGCCTATGAGGCCCTAAAAGTAGTTTGGGAACAATTAGGGACTAATTTGTAACAAAATAAAAAAATATAGAAAAATGGAAACATTTGAAAATAGGGGTCACACAGCTGTGCGACAAAGCCCAGGCTATATGTCACATGGACATGGCCGTGTGGTCAACCATGTGACAAATCTTGTAACTTTCGAAATGATTTCACACTGTCGCGTCGCAAGCCTTGTGCTAAACTGTGTAACATTCGAAATATTCTCACACGACTGTATCGCAGTCCGTGTGTTAGACCGTGCTTAACTCGATGTAAGGTGGCACGACCGTGTCACAAACCGTGTGCTAGCCCGTGTTCTATTCGATGTTTGGTCACACGACCGTGTCGTAGGCCGTGTGACAAACTATTTTAAAACACATGGCAATGTGAAGAGACTGTGTGCAGTACACGACCGTGTGACAGCCCGTGTCCCAAGCCGTTTGCACCAAAATTTTCTTCTAAAAAAGAGGCAACTTTCATACCTATCTTGGGTACCAATCCAAGCCTAAAACCAACCTTTATATACCACCAAAAACACCTTCAAATAGGTCAAAACATGTCAAATATATACAACCTATGTGCCTAACCAATGTACCTTTATTGACACCACAATTCAATCATCATTTAAATTTGCATTCAACCTTAATCAAACCATACATTTTATTCATTCAAACATCAAGAACCATCAACATTATCTTTACAACATCATACCATATATCAACCTAATTCAACTTGACTTGTAACGTACACTTCCAAAAGAACCAAACTTATGAAACATATATCAACTACATATACACAAGCTAATACAAAACATCTCCAAACATTCACATAATAAGCATCCTATATACATGCCACTTATAACGACCAACCAAGACTTCAAAATCTATCGATGATAGTTGATGATATGTGTGAGCTTCGATGATCCGATCAACCCACTCCAAAAGTTCAAAATCTACAGAAAATAATAACAAAGTAAGTATATGTATTACTTAGTAAGCTTTCACAATTACTTATTAACTCACCAAATTCATTTAAATGTTATTTGCACATAACAAATAGTCTTCAACCTTATTACATAGAATCCAACAATTTCATGTCAGTGACACTTAAATGTACGAATAATCAAAATTCGTAACTCACCTGTTTCGTTAAAGTATTTTCGTATCTACTAGTCTTTATTCATTTGATGTATCTTTGTAAAAGTATTCAAATAAATGAGTTCAAAAATAGATAATGCTTGTAAGAGCTAATCAGATAAAGATTAAATATGTCAGGTTACTCGTCCAAGCTAAACCAATGACAACACAGATAAACTAGTCAGGCCAGGGCTAGGTATACATGTAAAACGACAATGGATTACTTATCCAAGCTAAATTCAAGTCACATGTACATCCGAGTCCACAACAGATGCAGGAACTTGGTCCATATCAGAATTTCAGTCAGAAATCTCATGTAAGAAACTTTTACCCGATCCATCGGAATTTATTTCAAAAATTCAATATAAATTATATAGATCACTTTGTTTCAACAATCTTCAAATATATATATACATCAATAACAACATTTATTAACTAATTATAACCAAACTAACTATAAAAACTTATCGAATTGCGATAGTTACCTAGAACCGAATATGATTACTCCACGACCTTCTCTTTCCTACAATTTATGACCGATCCACTCGTTTCTTGATCTAAATGTAATAAATTAATTCAATTAACTCATCCAAACACCATACAATACTAAAATTTAAATCATTCCACCTTTAATTAAATTTTACAGATTTACCCTCAACAATTAACTTTTATACAATTTAATCCTTACTTCAAAACATAATCAATTAACATACTTGAGCCAAAATCCCAACTAACTAAATTCCTTATAACACTATAGCAACCCATAAATTTCTCAATTTTACAAAAATTCCATGATAAATTTGACATTTAAATCTACATAATCATCAAAACCACCAAAACTAATTAACAAATTAATATTGTTTAAATATCAAGCTTACAAAACCATCACAAAACTTAAAAAATCTCATAAATTCAAAAATGATACAAATCAAAACATTTAATAATTTAATGAATTAACACCCGGGTTAACAGGACCTAGATGCAATGATCTCAAAAATGTAAAAATTATTGAAAATGGAAGTAAAAAAACCTACAATGCATGCCTCCCTAAGCTTGGCCGAAAGTTCTTCTACTTCATCTTGGTTTTTTTTCGATTTGGAAAGGGTGAAAGAAAGAAGATGATGATGAAATTCCATAATGTTTTCTTTAAAATTCATTTATTTACTCAATTACAACTTTGCTCTTTTATTAATCATCAACATTTAACAAATTTCAAGCCCATACCCGTCCACTATAATTAGTGATGGTTTAATTACTAATTAAGCCCATCACTTATAAGTCTATAATTATTTAACATCTTTAATTATTAGAATCAAATGCTACAGCTTTTACAATTTAGTCCTTTTTAGTAAATTAACTAATTAAACATTAAAATTTCTTAACTAAACTTTAATATGACTCAATATTAGTTCTCTAAATATTAAATAAATAATATAATACTAACTCACTTTCCAGAATTTTGGTACCACTATTTTTGACACCACTGAAAAACGAGATGTTACAAGTAGAAGACTATTTCAATAGAAAACTAAATCTTAGTCTAACTAGGATTACGGAGCGGCAACCCTAGTTAAATAAACTAGGGATTTTCATCCCACATATTAACACTAAAGGTTTTTTTGTCTCTCCCGTATTGAGTCTCATTATAAGTACTTCCTAAAACTTTAACCAGTACTTTATAATTCAATCTAACCCAATACTTATTTTTCTATTTCTAAAATAAAAATCATAAATTAATTAATTTCCCATTTAAATAATTTTCTCAACCCAAATCTAATTTTGTTAGAATAATGACGGCTTTACGATAAAAGAATCTATGAGAAAATATATTTACTATTTGTACATTTAATATGAATTATTTAATTCAAAAACTATAAATTAATTTTCAAGTCATTTCCATTTAGAAAACCACATTCATTTTCAAATGTTTCTCATTTCTCTGACTTTACCATTTCTATTCATTTTTGTTCATTTGAATTCAATATGCAATTCATTTCTGATTTTAATGAACTAGCGGAGGGACCGTTTGGACATATGTGATTAGGGCTAAAATGATTTACAATTAAGTTACAGATTTTTGCCTATTAACTGTAAACTCATTTAGTCACAATGATGCAAGTCTCAAGGCACAATTTCAGACCCATGAATGTTGTAACCGCCTATTTTCAGTGAGATTGGAGCAGTTTCGGGACCACAAACTCGAGCCAAAAAATAAAAATTTATTTTATTGTATTTTATGGTTGGTATTATGATAGGAAGGTCACATGAAAATTTTGGTACGAAAATTTTACCGATTGTGTGTTTAATTAGGGAATGACTAAATTGCATAAAATGTAAAAGTTGAGTTCTAGTAGCTATAACTTAAGGTCCTTATATGGTAATTAGACCATTGAAAAGTAGTTAGTAGATATTTTAATGACTCATCCATGGAAAAATTAGAAAAGGATAAGGACTAAATTGGAAACCAATAAAATTATTAGATGATAATTAATTAAAAAGAAAAAAATCATCTAATTTGATATCATCTTCTCCAATTTTTCTATAGAAACCCTAGGAGAGAGGAAGAACACTTTTAAAGCTTAATAAGGTATGAAATCAAGTATCGTTTCTACATTTTTAGAATCGGGATAGTCTAATCTTTCTATTTAGGGGATTTATTTGAAAAGTTATCAAGGTATGAAATTTGGGTCATGGATGAATATGCTGAAAATTAGAAATTAATGGTAGAAAATGAGAAGTTATTCATAGATAAACAATTTTTTACAAAGCAATTTTTGATGAAAACTTGATTTAGGGACTAAAATGAAAATATGGTAAAAACCCATGAAAAATTTTGAAATTTATAGAAAATAAGTGCTGTAAATTTTAAGTTGAAATTTTGGTTAGGCTTGGAATAGGGAGTAAATTGCATGAATTTCATTTTCTGGGCCTAGGGACGAAATCAGAATTTTTGAAAAGGATAGGGGCAAATTGGTAATTTTACCTATAGAATGCAAATGTAAATGAAATGTGATAGATTAATAGTTAAATTTATCCATATAGATCCGGAAAGACCAACTACGGAATTAGATCGAGGAAAGCAAAAGGTTTCGAGTTAGTTGACATTCAAATACAAACCATTTTCAAAGTAAGTTCATGTTAGTTAAAAATGTATGCTAATATGCTTGAATTGAATTGTATGATTGTGTTGATATGTGTGAGATGATATATACATAATGAAATAGACTTAAGTTGTGTAATATGGACAAATTATTATGTTTCGATCGAATGTTGAATTTCGATGGGTTAAGAATAATAGTGCATATGTTGCAAATAGAATTTAGCCGAAACGGGTAATTCAAATGAAAGCCCTCTTGAACTTAGGTGATAGATTGGATTTAGCCCAGACGGGTAATCCATAATAAGCTCACTAGAGCATATGCTACGGATAGGATTTAGTCTGGACTTGTAATCCTTCTGTACTACCCCAAACCCGGCCTAGACATTATGCCCGAATTTGCGATGTCACATTGAAGTACGTTTCGAAAAACATAATCTCGTTGAAAAAAAATCCATGTTATATTAAACTCCCTTTGCGATCTTAACGTATGTTTAGGATATCTTGTTCATTGTTAAAACTTAAGTTGTCTTAGCAAAATGTTAAACATATTATATTCTCATTATGTTTTAAAAACCAAGTTTGTTACGGAAGCTTTATAAAATATGTTACGTATACGTGGTGTTTGAAAACCATTTATCTTTTTGAAAATCCGTGACCTACCACTAGCAGATATAAATCAAGTTAATAAATCAAAAATTAAAAATAAAACTTAGAGAGGCCTTATTACAAAACAAAACACCCAAATTAAATACTTATAAGTTAAAAGTTAAAAATGGAAGCAAAAGTAGTTGTGTGGCCACCATCAAGTCCCCCGCAGCACCGATCCGCCTAAGGATTACCTGCACAGAAAAGCAGAAGGGTGAGTTTATGAAAACTTAATGTGTAATCCCTTCTTAAACAAACAGTCAGTCATACAGTGGCAATCACAATTTGGGCCTAAGCCCGTTTCAGTAACAGTTCATTTCCAATTAGGGCTTTAGCCCATTGCAGTATCAGTATCGTGTGGACCTTAGCCCATTTCAGTAACACTAACCGAATGTAAATAGAAATCCTACCCATCCATCCTCTACACTCCACTCCACTCCGTCCAGCCCTGCACTCCATGTAGGGATAAAATCAACCCACCCATCCCTACACTCCAAAATTTAGCACCGGTTGCAGTA
Source organism: Gossypium arboreum (assembly GCF_025698485.1). Lineage (NCBI taxonomy): Eukaryota > Viridiplantae > Streptophyta > Magnoliopsida > Malvales > Malvaceae > Gossypium > Gossypium arboreum. The sequence continues at coordinate 73,433,859 of NC_069081.1, forward strand.
CTAAATAGTATATGCAGCAGAGCTGCCAGTACAGTACACTTCTTCCAAATATATTAAACTCATCCCATGTAAAATGTGATGTCATAATATCATACGTGTATACAACATGTCATGCTCAATTACAGTCATACATATTATAGGGGTATATCAGTCATTTTACTTCATAGGGGTATAACAGTCATTTTACCTCAAGGGGTATAACAATCATTTCATCAAACTGGGGTCCAGGTACACTTTCCAACCCAACAGTGGGTCCACAATCATCTCGGATGACCCGTGCAACCTGAACAATCAAACAGTGGAAATGGGCCTAAGGCCCATATTGCGGCCCAAGTGGGTCCTCATACACGTGTGGCCCGTTTAGCCTAGTAATGGCCCTGGCCACGTGAACTACACAGCCTAGCCTAATATTCTCCATGCTTTTGTATGGTTTACCCATGTAGGGCGACCCACACGGCCCAATTTAGCCCAATGTAGCCTAAAAAGGCCTAAGCCCATGAAACCGCTCATGGCCTCCACGATCAAACGCCCGCATTTTAGGCATTCGGATTACTACACGAGCGAGCACATGCTCGTATAACGTCAATAATCATATTTTTTTGATTTTTACCGATCTACATTTATAGCAGTGTGGTTACACACCTGTTCACAAAAAAGTGCGAATAGTCCACAAGTACTCCAACCTACATTTAATCACAAGATTCAGTTAAACGCATACCAATTAACCTATCCAAGACCCCCTAAAAAAAACCTTGTCCAAAAGCTTACCTCTCCTTTGATTAGATCAGTCGATTATGGCTTACTCGCTGAGTCCATTTGCAAGAGACCAATCAATAGGCCTTAGGGGTTATCTGCATTCCAACCAACACTTATCAACCATCAACAATTAACCAGTTTGAACTAGACGAAAGTCACTTACTGAAAACACAAAGTCCATACTAGAAGGAAAAAACAATCGGCCACACCCTCACAAGGCCGAAAGTATAGAGAATGATAGAGGTGAAGTATAACAACTGTACCCCTATCAGCAAACGTCAAAAACAAAAAGATGTTAGAAGGAAAGATTCTAATGGTAGAGGGAAACAGAAAGGGAATTATGAGCACTTACCGATTGTCAAAGAACTCTTACAAAAACGAAAACAAAACACAAATAAAAGAATAAAGGGGGTGAAGTATTCGGCTAATCATAAAAATGTAGAAAGAGAAGAGAACCGAAAGACAGAACTGATTGGGAAGAGTAGAAGTATTCAATTTAAACAATGCGAGAGGGAACACAGACAAAAGCCGAAGGAATAGAGATGAGGAGAGAAAGAGGTATACGGCTAACGTTTTGAAAAGTAGGGGAAAAATGAGAATCGATTAGACAAGGTTGTAGGAAAAGCAAAAATTAACAAATGAAATGAACCTGAGTGATACGAAATAAGCCAAAAATGGAAAATATTACCAACCTCCCTAGCACAATTCGGCCTTGAGGAAGAAAAGGAGCAAAAAGCATGTGACAGAAACGAGGTAGAGAGAAAAGTGACAAAATAAAACCTGAAATCATCCCAAGCTGAATTCCAAAAGTGCCTAGAACCCAATTCGGCACAATGCAACCTCTCCCCTCAACTCCCCACGATCTTCTCCTCAATTTCCTCCACAAAGTCCTCCAACCGATCACTATCCAAATTCCCCACTTTTTCCTCCTAAATTTCGGCTACATAATCCCCTATACCACTCAAACACCCCAACCGACCAAGCCTTACATTCCCACTGCCATACAACCTCTCACACAACAACTAGCAAAGTAAAACACACTTACACATAGCAAGACTCGAACTCTAGTCTTCTAACAACAGTATCACGCCACTATCCCCTAGACTAGCAGGCTTTTTATGTCGTGGTTGAACCATATTTATTTAAGAAGCCTACTGTCTAGAGACAGGATTTATTTGAGTAAAAACCAAAATTTTTTTCAAGCCAAAGCTCGAACTCAGGACTTTTCCAACACTTCTCAGGACACTCAACCATTGAAGCAGGCATGTATTTATGCAACACAACATGCAAAAATAATTACTTAGATTTTGGGGGGTTACAACTCTACCCCTTAAAAGAAAATTTTGACCTCGAAATTTACCTGGTCAAAACAGGCGAGGGTATTGTTGTCGCATCGTCTTTTCGGGTTCCCACGTGGCTTCCTCAGAACTGTGATTATGCCATAGTACCTTAGCCAGTGAAACAGAATTCCTCCTCAAAACCTTCACATCACGGTCTAAAATCTAAACCAGTTCTTTCTTGAAGGTCAGATCTGGCCTAACCTCAATCTCCTCAGTTGAGACAATATGCGCAGAATCAGACCGATATCACCTCAGCATAGAGACGTGGAACACATCATGAATCCGGTCCAACTGTGGAGGTAACTCAAGTTGATAGGCAACTAGTCCCACACGCTTCAATATGAAGTAAGGCCTAATGAATCTAGGGCTCAACTTGCCCTTCCGTCAAAACCTCAGTACCTTCTTCCATGGCGAGACCTTTAGAAAAACTAAATCCCCCACAAAGTACTCAATCTCCTTACACTTCAGATCTGCATATGACTTCTGTCTGTCAGATGCTGCCTTCAGCCGATCTCGAATCAATTTAACTTTATCCTCAGTATCAAAAATCAATTCAGGGCCTAGAACACGCTGCTCACCCAACTCAATCCTACATGAGGGAGTACGACACCTATGACCATATAACGCCTCGGAAGGTGCCATATTATGCTAGACTGATAGCTATTATTATAGGCAAACTCTGTTAACGGCAAGTAATCCTCCCAACTGCCTCGGAAATCTATCACACAGCTCCTTAACATGTTCTTCAGTATCTGAATCACCCTCTCTGATTGACCATCTGTTTGAGGATGGAACGCAGTACTGAAGTCTAACCTTATACCCAGTGCTTCATGCAGCTTCTTCCAAAATTGAGACGTGAAGCGAGGATCCCTATCAGAAATTATGGAAACTGGTACCCCATGTAGTCTCGCTATCTCAACCACATATAGCTTAGCTAGCTTTTTCAACTAATAATCAGTACGGACTTGTATGAACTTGGCAGATTTGGTCAATCGATCCACGATGACCCACACTGAATCCTTTTTAGAAGGCGTTAGAGGTAGACCACTGACAAAGTCTATAGTCACTTTTTCCTATTTCCAAAGTGGAATCTTAACTAGCTGAAGCAACCCTGAAGGTAACTGATGTTCAGCATTATCCTGTTGACAAGTTAAACATTTACCCACAAAGTTGGTAACCTTACGCTTAAGACTTGGCCACTAATATAATTCATAAAGGTCTTGATACATCTTATTTTCACCGGGATGCATAGCATAAGGGCTACTATGTGCCTCTCGCAGTATAGACTGCCTCAGTTCAGTATTTTTTGGTACACAAACTCTCCCAAAAAAATAGAGTACCCCTTCGCTATTCAGTCCAAAATCTGAAGTACCACCACTCTTAACTTGTCGGAATCGAGGACCCAGTGACTCATCCTCTAACTGTTTACCCTTAATCTGCTCAATCCACATCGATTTAACTTGGAGCTCGGCCAACAGACTACCATCATCAAATAAGCTAAGTCGAGTGAACATCACCCTCAGATCAGTTATAACCCTACGGCTCAGTGCGTCAGCCACCACATTGGCCTCACCAGGATGGTATTCAATCGAACAGTCATAATCCTTAAGCAGCTCAATCCATCTACGTTGCCTAAGATTTAGTTCCTTCTGAGTGAGGAGATACTTGAGGCTTTTATGATCTGTGTAAATGATATACCTCTCACCGTACAGGTAATGCCTCTAAATTTTCAGTGCAAAAACCACCGCTGCCAATTCTAAGTCATGTGTCGAATAGTTCACCTCATGCATCTTAAGCTGACGAGACGCATAAGCCACTATATTACCTTCTTGCATCAACACAAAACCTAAACCAATGTGTGATGCATCACTATAGACAATAAACTTTTTCCCAGACTCCGGCTGAATCAAGACAGGGGCCTTAGTCAGAACTTTCTTAAGCCTTTCAAAACTTTCTTGCTGCTTATTAGTCCAGTCAAACTGTACCCCTTTATGCAACAACTTAGTTAGAGGTGCAGCAATCAACGAAAACCCCTTCACAAAACATCTATAATACCCTGCTAGACGCAGAAAACTTCGAATCTTAGATACCGACTTAGGCTACTTCCACTACAGAATAGCTTTAATTTTCTAAGGATCAACCCTAATCCCCTCAGCAGATACCACATGGCCCAAAAAAGTTACCTCTCGTAGCCAGAATTCACACTTGCTATATTTAGAGTACAGTTGTTTCTCCTTTAGAATTTGCAAAACAACACGGAGATGTGCATCATGCTCATCCTCAGTTCTTGAATACACCAGAATGTCATCTATAAACACCACTACAAACCAATCCAGGTAGGGCTGGAACACTAGTCGTTGGTGCATTCGTCAGTCCAATTGGCATCACTAGGAACTCGTAATAACCATAACGAGTCCTAAATGATGTCTTGTAAACATCAGTCTCCTTGACCCTTAGTTGATGGTACCTCGATCGGAGATCAATCTTAGAGAAGACCAAAGCTCCTCAGAACTGGTCGAATAGATCGTCTATCCTCGGTAAGGGGTACTTATTCTTAATGGTCAATTTATTCAATTACCGGTAGTTGATGCACATACACATGGTTCTATCCTTTTTTTTCACAAATAAAATCGGTGCTTCCCACGGAGACACACTAGGCCATATGAACCCTCGATCTAGTAACTCTTGAATTTGAGCTTTAAGCTCCACCAACTCCTTCGGTGCCATTCGATAAGGAGCAATAGACATCGAAGCTCTACCAGGCAAGAGCTTAATCCCAAACCCAACTTCATGGTTTGGAGGTAACCCAGGTAGTTCTTCAAGAAAAACATCCTAAAAATCCTTAATCATTCTGATATCTTTAACAGACGAAACCTTAGAATGAAAAGCACCAATATAGGCTAGATACGCCTCACAACCCTTACAAACCAGTTTCTCGACCCTAAGCGCAGAAATCACATTTGACAAATAATTTTGACGTTCCCCGATTACCACTACCTCATCATCCTCCACAGTTTTCAGTACCACCCGTTTAGCAGTACAATCCAAATTCACTTGATGTTTAACTAGCCAGTCCATACCCAGTATTAAGTCGAATTCTCCAAAAGGGAACTCCATTAAATCCGCAAAAAAGATCATACCTTGAACCTCCAAAGGTACATCCTTAAACAGTTTATTCACTCTCACTGGCTGCCCCAATGGACTCAACACAGTAACCTTACTCGTAGTGTTTTCAACCATTACGCCCAAAGTCTCAGACACAGTGCATGCTATATAAGAATGCGTAGACCCAACATCAATCAATGCAATATAAGGTACATTATGGATAAAGAATGTACCTGTAATAACATCTGAGGCGTCTCCATCCTCACGGTGACGTACAGCATAAACCAGTATCGGCTGCCTCGCCTCAGAATGACCAATACCTTTGCTCGGTGCTCCACGACTACGGCCCATAACATTTTCACCTCTGGCCTGACCACGGCCTCTTGGTGGCTGCTGAACACCCCTCGGTGGCTGTACATTACCCATACCAATAGCTTACATTTGCTCGGGCCTCCGTGGACAATCTCTAATATGGTGCTCCAAAGATTCGCACCGCAAACATGCCTTAATCCTCTTCTAGTATTCACCCTGATCGCGTCTCCTACAATCAGCACAAGGCTGCGGTCCAGAAGTAGCAATAGGGGGCCCAACTTTGACTGGACCATCAACTCTGGCCTTTTTCTTAGGCCTCTGAAATGAACTTTAGGGCTCTGAATCCCTCTTGTTCCTACCCTTTTCCTTTTCACGATTCTAGCGCTCAGCGTGCTTCACATCCTCGGCAATTTTCACTTTATCCACTAAGGCAGCAAAATCTCGCTCCCTTTGTGGAGCTATCAAAACCCGTCGACTATCTCTAAGGCCATCCTCGAAATGAACACGATGCTCATATTCAGCTTCCACCATCCCAAATGCATAACGGCTTAATCGCAGAAATTCAGACTGATATTCAGCCACAGATTTGTCCCTCTGGGCTAAATTCAAAAACTCTGTCCTTCGAGCATCCATAAAACTAGCACCCACATATTTTCCTTGGAATGCAGTTTTGAAAAATTCCTAAGTCAATCGGTCGGGCGAGTACCCTCTTTCACTGTAAGCCACCACTAATAGGCTTCATCTCGTAGCAATGACACTACACCTTTTAGTTTCTACTCGGGGGTACAATCGAGGTCGTCCATGATCCTTTTTGTGGCTTCAATCTAATATTTAGCCACATTAAGGGCAACTCCAGTGATACCCCTAAAAATCTCAGCCCCAAACGATCGAATTCATTCTATAACTGTCCCACGGCCCACAGTACCAGTATTAGGCCCAGCGACCCTTTTCAAAATTCGCAACATAGTTTGGGACAGTGCGTCATCTCCAGCTGAACGATCGTGTGACCCAGTCTCAATCACAGGTGAAACCGGTGCCTCTCTAGCTTTATTATTAGGCATATGGCCCGATGCCGAAGACCCAACCCGAGCACCTCCACTGCCTCTACCGCATCCTCTTGTACCCCTTCTACGAGTACCTCTGGTGCTCATTATCGATTTACACTTTTATCTATTTTAACAATTTTATGCATCAGTTTATAGTTCCAGTGTTTATTACAGGATATAAAAGCAGTTTCAATATTTCAGGGTTCGTTTTCGTAATTCGCTGTCTTACTACAGTTTTAGTTTACCCTAGACAGAGTATTTCAGTACAGTCTACTACCTATAGTAGTCTCAGTATTTCAGTTTTAACAAACAATAGTTTCAGAAGACTTACAGAATCGGTGCCAGAGACTCGTTAGACCACACATTTAGTAAAGAAAAATATTTGAAAAATACTTCACATTCCTTTAAAATAGTTTCAAGCTTTAAATAGAAACCCAAAACCATAGCCAAGTTTTGTAACCTGGATCTGATACCACTAAATATAACACCTCAAACCTGACCTAGACGTTATGGCTAAATTTACGATGTCACCTTAAAGTGCGTTTCGAAAAACATAATCTCATTGAAAAAAATTCGTGTTATATTAAACCCCCTTTGCGATCTTAACGTATGTTTAGGATATCTTGTCTATTGTTAAAACTCAAGTTGTCTTAGCAAAATGTTAAACATATTAGATTCTCATTACATTTTAAAAACTAGGTTTATTGCGGAAGCTTTTTAAAATATGTTGCGTATATGTGGTGTTTGAAAAGCATTTATCTTTTTAAAAATCCGGGACCTACCACTAGCAGATATGAATCAAGTAAATAAATCCCAAATTAAAAATAAAACTTAGAGAGGCCTTATTACAAAACAAAACACCCAAATTTAATACTTATAAGTTCAAAGTTAAAAATGGAAGCAAATGAAATTGTGTGGCCACCATTGAGTCCCTCGCAGCATCGATCCACCTAAGGATTACCTACGTAGAAAAATAGAAGGGTAAGTTTATGAAAACTCAATGTGTAATCCCTTATTAAACAAACAGTCAGTCATACAGTGGCAATCACAATCTGGGTCCAAGCCCGTTTCAGTAACAGTTCATTTCCAGTTAGGGCTTTAGCCCATTGCAGTATCAGTATCAGTGTGGACCTTAGCCCATTTCAATAACAGTTACAGAATGCAAATAAAAATCCTACCTGTCCATCCTCTACACTCCACTCCATCCAGCCCTGCACTCCATGTGGGAATAAAATCAACCTACCCATCCCTACACTCTAAAATATAGCACCAGTTGCGGCACTACATAGTATATGCAACAGAGCTGCTAGTACAGTACACTTCCTCCAAATATAATAAACCCATCCCCAGGCAAAATGTTATGTCATAATATCATACGTGTATGCAACATGTCATGCTCAATTACAGTCATACATATCATAAGGGTATATCAGTTATTTTACTTTATAGTGGTATAACAGTCATTTTACCTCATAGGGGTATAACAGTCATTTCATGGGGTCTAGGTATACTTTCCGACCCAACAATAGGTCCATAGTCGTCTCGGGCAACTCGTGTAACCTTAACAATCAAACAGTGGAAATAGGCCTAAGGCCCATATTGCGACCCAAGTGGGCTCACATACCCGTGCGGCCCGTTTAGCCCAGTAATGGCCCTGGCCACGTGAATTACACAGCCTAGCCCAATATTCTCCATGCTTTTGTGTGGTTTACCCATGTAGGGTGACCCACACGGCCCAGTTCAGCCCAATGTAGCCTAAAAAGGCCTAAGCCTATGAAACCGCTTATGGTGGCCTCCACGATCAAACGCCCACATTTTAGGCATTCGGATTACTACACGAGCGAGCGCAAGCTCGTGTTGCGTCAATAATCATATTTTTTCGACTTTTGTCGATCTACATTTATAGTAATGTGGTTACACACATGTTCACAAAAACGTGTAAATAATCCACGAGTACTCTAACCTACACTCAATCACAAGATTCAGCTGAACACATACCAATCGACCTATCCAAGACCCCTTCCAAAAAAAACCTTATCCAAAAGCTTACCTCTCCCTTGATTAGATCAATCGATTATGGCTTACTCGCTGAATCCATTTGTAAGAGACCAACCAATAGGCCTTAGAGGTTATCTGCATTCCAACCAACACTTATCAACCATCAACAATTAACCAGTTTGAACTAGACGAAAAGTCACTTACCAAAAACACAGAGTCCAGACTAGAAGGAAAGAACAATCGGCCACACCCATACAAGGCCGAAAGTACAAAGAATGATAGAGGCGAAGTATAGCAATTGTACCCCTATCAGCAAACGAAAAAAGAAAGAGGTGTTAGAAGAAAGGATCCTAATGGTAGAGAGAAACAGAAAGGGAATCATGACCACTTACTGACTGTCAGAGAACTCTTACAAAATCGAAAATAAAACACAAATAAAAGAGTAAATAGGGTGAAGTATTCGACTAATCACAAAAATGTGGAAGGAGAAGAGAACCAAAAGAAAAAACTGGGGGGGAAGAGTAGAAGTATTCGGTTTAAACAATCCGAGAGGGAACACTTGACAAAAGCCGAAGGAATAGAGATGAAGAGAGAAAGGGGTATACTGCTAACGTTTGAAAAGTAGAGGAAAGATGAGAATCGATTAGACAAGGTTGTAGGGAAAGCAAAAATCAGCAAATGAAATGAACCTGAGTGATACGAAATAAGCCAAAAACAGAAAATATTACCAACCTCCCTAGCACAATTCGACCTTGAGGAAGAAAAGAAGCAAAAAGCATGTGACAGAAACGAGGTGGAGAGAAAAGTGACAAAACCAAACCCAAAATCATCCCAAGTCAAATTCTAAAAGTGTCTAAACCCCAATTCAGCACAATACAACCTCTCCCCTCAACTCCTCACGATCTTCACCCCAATTTCCTCCACAAAGTCCTCCAATGGTCACTATCCAAATCCCCTCTTTTTCCTCCTAAATTTCGGCTACATAATTGATCGTGAGGTTTCGTGATAGGTTTTAAATATTTATAATTACTCGTTCTTGGACTAACTATTATCGCGATGTAGGCAAGTGTACCTATCGAACAGTAGTATAGTTTTAGCAAGACCGGATTGTTGAACCCAAAGGAACTAAAAGTACTAGTAATGACTGTCTTTTTATTATCTAGCCTAAGAATAAATAGGTTTTGTTTTAATTAACTAATTATCTAAACTAAGAACTCACAGAGAAAAGAATTGGGGAATTGCTTTTGGGAAAATCGATTGAATGAAGACAATACCTAAGGAAAAATCCACCAAGACTATAATTGTTATTCTGGCTCTGAATCAGATGATTTATTCATTCAACTTGTTCCGTAGAGATCCCTAAGTTATGTTATTATCCCTATTCAAGACTAATAACATCTAATCCCTAGATTGAATAACCGAGACTTTTCTCTAATTAACACTCTAGGGTTGCATTAACTCGATCTATAGATCCCCTTATTAGGTTTCACCCTAATCCGGTAAAATCTTGTCACCCTATTTCTAGGCGCGCAATCAACTCCCCTTAATTATGACAAAAGTACTCTTAGATAGGGTCTATTCCTCCTTTTAATAAGAGCATGTCTTGAATCAGTAATTGGGATATCAAAACAAGAATTAAGAACACATAATTAAGAACAAGTTAAATATTTATCATACAATTCAGAAAATAATAACAAGATTCGTCTTAGGTTTCATTCCCCTTAAGTATTTAGGGGTTTTAGTTCATAACTAAATAATAAAACATCTCAGAAGAATAAAGAATACAAAACATAAAGAAAACCCAAAACTCCTGAAGGGAAATTGAGGAGAGATCTTCAGTCTTGATGATGAATTCGGCTTCCGAGATGGATCAATCGGCTTCCTTGGAGTAATTTTGTAATATCCCGAATTAGGGCCTAATCTGAATAGTGGTTTTGTGACCCCAAATCTGAGATAGAAATAATTATTTTATAATCATTTTGAGGTTTATCATATGATTTCATGATTGTGTGAAAATTTCGTGACAAAATTCTATGCATAAAGTGCTTAAGTTGAAATTAGGGACTAAATCGAATAATTTGTAAAACTTGTATTCTAGAAGTTTTTAGTATGAAATTGCTTTGGAATATTAATGAGGAGGTCTTAAATATAAATTACCAATTTCTAAGTTTATGGACAAAAATTGGACATGGATGGAATTTTTGAAAGTTTAGTAAGAAAGGGCATTTTGGTAATTTGGATATTAAATGAAATAAAATGGGAAAAATAACATAAAAATGATCATCTTCTCCATAAGTTGCTGCCAAATTTTGCTCTCCACCATAGCTAGGGTTTCAACACTTTTAAGCCTTGATTGTAAGTGATTTCTATGCCCGTTTTTAATGATTTTTATGTTTTTGAAATCCCAGTAGCTCGATTTAGCTTATGCTAGCAATAATTCAACCTAAGGTTCATATTTGGAAAAATAACCATAGGTGAAATTTGTGTAATTTGGTGTTTTATGATAGAATATGAGGTTTTAAATTATGCTAGACAACTTATGCTACTCGGTTTTAAGTGAAAACGAGTAAAAGGGCTTAATCAGTAAAAATACCTAATATTCATAAGTATATGTTAGAGTGTGAATTTGATGTTGCTATAGAGGGAAAAATGATCAGCATGTCATAAAACATAAGAAGAAGGGATGAAGTTTAATTCCCGAGCCTAGGGGCAAAAGTGTAAATATGCAAAAGTTTAGGGGAAAATGATAATTTTGCCAAAGTTCGTACTAGGGGTTGTTTTGATGAATGTATGTATTAAATAAATTAATTTGGTATTATAGATCAAGAGAAACAAGATTCAAGTCTTGATCGAAGGAAAAACAAAGTTTATGAGGAATAGGCTCGATTGCTAATATTTTGTATCGAGGTAAGTTCATGTGTAAATAAGGTAACATAATTTTTATTTTAAGTGATTTAATGTTATTTATATGACATGATGCTTACTATCATGAAATATGATGTTTTGTGAATTATTATTTGGTGATATGCAAATTATGTGAACAACTTGATAAGTATGAGATGTTAGCAAGTATCGGTTTCTACATTTCGAAGAAGGCGATCAAAATGTGTAATTGAAAAGAATCTCGTTTGAACCTTGGGAATAGATTAGGGTACAAGTGACATGTCACTAGGATGGTTGAGTTCCGAACTCGTTGAGTTGAGTCCGAGTTCATGAGATGTAACTAGGCATCCGAGCTCATTGAGTTGAGTCCGAGTTCATTTATGGGCGGGTTACATGGTAGCTTGGCTACATAGATTTCAAAAGCTATTGAGCTTGTTCAGTTATGAGTATAGCACTTACGTGCACACTATCCGCGTATCCGAAATTATATTCCAATGTGTTCAACGGGAGAATCCTAAGAGAATATGGAGAATACTTAAAACGAAAGTGATTCGATGATGAATGTGTTGAAGAAGTGAAAATGGACAGGTATGAGTTTAATCCTTGGTTGAGAACTTGGTAAGACAAAATTTTGGTAAGATAGTAAGTATTCTTATGATATGAGTGTCTTAATGATGTTTATGTTGGATTGCATGATCATGTTACTTGTTATTTGCATGTGAACTTACTAAGCATTTATGCTTACTCCCTCATTTTCATTCATTGTAGTTTTGACAAGCCGGCTTGAGAATCGGGATAGGTCGAAGGCTCGTTCACACTATCCGAAGACCTAAATTGGTAAAATGGCTTGTATATTTTGAGTGTGTCATGTATAGAAATATACTCACTTTGTGTAAATGATCATATGATATGGTTATGGTTTGGTAAGAAAAGGGTTTGTAAATGATTAGCTATTGGAATGGCTAATCAAGTTTATATATGATAACATGTATGCTTTATGTCTTAACTAAACCATGAAAATCCTTGGAAAGGTAAAATTGGCCACAAAACAGAATCAGACAGCAGCAGTGACATGAATTTGAAAAATCACTAAAAATATTAGAAATGGATTTAAAGGATGAATAGGTTATAAAATCGAAGCTTGATGAGTCTATTTTCATATGGATGGAACAAAATAGGTAAATGAGTTATATTTTATGAGATATTTAAGTTTTGGTGGAACAGGGTTAGAGTGGTCTCTGAATCCCCTATTCTTAATTTAAAAATTCACCATAAATTGTAAAAAAATAATTAGAAGTCATGTTTTATATGTATAGATTCCTTATTGAGTCTAGTTTTATGATAAACAAATGGAATAATCATTGAAACTATATACAGGGAGATATCTAATTCGTAATACATAGGGGTCAGAGTAGTCGAACCCTGAAACAGGGGAGACTTTAATCAATAAACTGTACTAATTAGCTCAACCAAAAATTCTAGAAAACAATTATTAGATATATATATGAGTCTAGTTTCAGGTAAAATTTACGGATCTTAATTTCAAGTTTTGGAACTCGAGATATGAATTTTTAAGCGACTATGATGCAGTTAGCCAACTTGTCTGGAAATTCTAAAATAAATTGTTTAAGCTGTTTAATTAATGAATTAAGTTTAGTAACACCTCATACTCGACTCCGGCATGACGGTCATGGGTGCAGGCGTTACAAATTGCTTACCCCCTCTTCTCCCCCCCCCCCTTTTCTTCCTCCTTTAGGGTGTATTTATAGGCTTTGGAATGCCTAGAAGCCCTCCAAAGTGGCCTTTTCCGAATTGGACTTAACTTGGGCTCGGCAGGGACACGCCCGTGTATGATTACTTCAGGCCGTGTTTGAGCCTTTTAGAATGGCACGGGCGTGTGCTATACCCATGTGAGGAGGTCCAGGCCGTGTTGATCTCGTACTTTGGCCCATTTTCTCTGTTTTTGGCCCGTTTCTCGTTCCTTTCTCTCTCCTGTGCTCTCCTAAGTATAAAACATGAAATTAAAGCATTAATAGCATCGAATTCACCAATTCTTATGGAAAATCATCCATAAAATGCATTAAACATGGGGTAAAAATATGTATAATTTATGGTTTATCAATAATCCCCTATACCACTCAAACACCCCAACTGACCAAGCATTAGAGTCCTACGGCCATACAACCTCTCACACAATAACTAGCAAAATAAAACACACTTGCACACAGAAAGACTCGAACTCCAGTTTCCTAGCAACAGTATCACGCCACTATCCCCTAAACTAGCAGGCTTTTTAAGTCGTGGTTTAACCATATTTATTTAAGAAGCCTACTATCTAGAGATAGGGTTTATTCGAGTAAAAACCAAAATTTTGTACAAGCCAAGGCTCGAACTCAGGACTTCTCCAACACTTCTCAGGACACTCAACCATTGAAGCAGGCATGTATTTATGCAACAAAACATGCAAAAAATAATTACTTAGATTTTGGGGCGTTACACCTACTGTAAAATGTACGGCTCAATAATGTGCCTTTTTATTATTTACACTAATGGGTACTTTTGCAGATGTGTATATTACTCGAACATCCATTGAGATTTCAATAGTTCAACGGAAAAGACCCTTGAAGTGTGGAAAGGTGAAACTAGTGGAAGCTTGTAATGTGATGAGCTCATGTATGTTTACTTGATATCCATATGAGATTATGTGACTAACTTGTTGAATAAGTGTATTGTGTTTAGTTAACTTACCCAAAATCAATGGACTGTAAATTTATGTTGTATTAATAAATATGATCGGTAAGTTTAGTTTCCGTTGTACGAACTTACTAAGCATAAAATGCTTACTCCATTTAATGTTCCCTGTTTTATAATGCTCAAAGCTCGCGAAGGTTGGAAGTCGGTCAGAGCAATCATCACACTATCCACTATCTCATTTTGGTATAATGGCATGTATAAGCTTATTTGGTCAATGATGGCTTGTAATTGTTGTTTTGTAATCTAGCCATTGAAATGGCTAGTGACGGTCTAAGTTTGGCTATTTTGAAGTAATATTTTGGTAATCACATAAGTGCTTATTATGTGTTAGATTGTTAGAATTATGTTACATATAAGTCTATGTTAAGAGTAAGTTTATATCTTTTGATGTATGAGATAATACCACATGATTAATGGCAAATTTTATGTGAGTATGATGTTGGATTGGCGGATATATACTTGTGAGTTTTAGTGCAGGAAAATGGTAAGTTTTGGGTGACAAATGAAGCTAGGAAATGGCTTTATTTTGTCCACACGGCCAGACACACGGGCGTGTGTCTTAGTTGTGTGTGACACACGGTTTAACCCATGGGCATGTGGTCCGGCCGTGTGTCCCCTGCATCTTAAAAATGAGAAACAAAATGCCCAGAATTGGGCACACAGGCAGAGACACAGGCGTGTGTCTCAGCTGTGTGGTTGACACGGCCTTGAACACGGGCGTGTTACACGACCGTGTGAAAACTGTACCTAATTTTTGAAAATAAAATTTGCCACATGGCCTAGCACACAGCCGTGTGACTTGGCCTTGTGACTTCAATTTCTTCATGCCTTAAAAGTTAGAGAGTTACACGGGTTAAGGACACGGGCGTGTGTAGTACACAGCCTGACCACACGGGCGTGTGAGCCCTGCACCTTGAAAAATTTTTAAAATGTCGTGAAAAATTTTATAAGTTTTCGATTAAGTCCCGACTTGATTCTAATGCTCGTATTAGGCCTTGAGGGTCCAATTAAGGGACGTTTTGAATGATCTTGGTAATTGAATAGTAATATATGTAAACAAATTGTAAAATGTTCTGAATGTTCTGGTAATGCTCTGAAACCCTGTTCCGACGATGGATACAAGTTAGGGTTGTTACAAATGCGATGGGTTCATGCTACCTCAAAGCCTTTGCCCTAGTTTACCGAAAAAGGCTTTGCCCCAGTTTATCAGAAAGGGCTTTGCCCCAGTTATTAAAAGAGGCTAGGCCTCCGGTTATATGATAAAGCGACTATCTTGCCAATGGAGAGTTTGGTTGGGTGGGTTGAGTTATTCCCACATGGAGAGCTTGGTTGGTACGGGTGGAGAGTAGCGGATGGTGGGTCGAGTATCTTCCCAAATGGGCTTGCATACATTCATTGACATTACATGTGATATTGAAATAGGCCTAAGGGCCATACCGTTCTGATAATGGCTTCGCCCAAGATGTAGATTAAGCGAAAGGCTTGACCCAAGATATGTCAAGAATAAATAGGGCTTTGGCCCAGATTGTACTGATACCGTGTTATTTACTGTTTGTTTGTTATTGGGATTACACACTGAGTTTTCGTAAACTCACCCTGTTTCTAACTGTGCAGGTAATCCTTAAGCTTAGATGGTTTGGAGCTGCGAAGGACTCGGAGATGGCCACACTAATGTTTCTGTTTCTTTTAATTGAAATAAGTAGCTGATTTATTTCTTTATAAGTTTTATCTTATTAATATTATTATTTGGTTTTGGGCTGTAATAAGGCTATTTTAATTATTTTTCTGGGATTATTTTATCTTATACCCTATATTTTTCTGATAACAATATGAGTTAGACCTAGGGCGCGTTTCCAAAATGATAATTGTTTTCAAAATAACGCAACGATACAATTAATCGGTTTATCAAAAATATCTACTTAAATGAATTCCAACTTGTTTTTCTCAAAACCTAACCTAGCACCAAAGTGTGGCAATGGTTGTGGGCATGTCTAGGATTGGATCCAATCAAGAGCTTGGTACTTAAGCAGCCTTCTAGGCTCACCTCCTCTGTTTCGGATACCTACCTGGTGCACAGCTTCTATTCGCTTTATTAACTTAGCAAAGACTATCTTTTAAAACACTAAGAAGGACGTTGAAAGATGCATGGGTTTTCTTAAAAACTTCAATGTGACACGTCGATCTGGCCATAACGTCTGGGCTGGGTTTGGGGTGTTACATTTAGTGGTATCAGAGTCAGATTACAAAACTCGGCTGGGGTATGGGTAGCGTAAAATTATTGTTGTTTTTTCTTTTTCCAAATTGGGATTTGAAAAGGGTTTTCTAAAATTTTGTTTTGAAATTTATCAACAAAACTTGACTTGTTTCGGAAAGATGTTATTGGAAGTGTGGCACACCGAGTCTCCGGAACCAAATCTGTAAGTTCTCTAACTTTGTTTACTGTTATAGATTAAAATGCTATATTGAGAAACCACTATAGGTAGTAGCACTATACTGGAACTTTCTAGTTAGAGTAAACTGTAACGCTTGAATTTAGATTTAGTATTTATTTGGTGTGTGTTCTGGAAATGTAGAAATTGGTTGCATGTGAAATCTATCCACTCCGATGGACAAATGTTTTGGGTGTATGTTAGTATTATTAGTATCAGAGTGCGCAGCGGAAGTGTGGTGGTGTAGTCTGAGAGTGGAAAATTTCGAGGACGAAATTTCTTTAAGGGGGTAGAATTGTAACACCTCGAATTTGGGCCTAGAAGTATTGGGCCTTGAGTGCGGGTCCGTAAGGAGGTTGTATATAGGTATTTAATTATGCAATGAAATGACACAATTAAATATCTGCTTTGGTGGTTAATGGCCCTGAGAAGTGTTAGAGAAATTTTGGGTTCAAACTTGGGCTTTAGCAAAATTTTGGGTATTAAGTGAAAAAAAAACCTGGATGCTTGGATGAGGGCTTTTAAATTATTGTGTTAAATAAATGACACAAGGAAGCTTGTAGTCTAGTGGTTGTAGCGTCATTAAGGTTGTATAGGAGCCTGGGTTCAAGCCTTAGCTCTTGCAATTTATTTTGGTTTTTTTTTTAAGGGAACCTGGACTTTGGCCTTTAGACTTTATAATTAATTGGGGATAAAATATGACACAAAAAGCCTTGTGGCTTAGTGGCAAGTAGCGTGTGGAGCATCTGAGGGGAGGCATGGGTTTGAATTCCATAGCAAGCAAGGAGCATTTATTTTGCTAACAGGGGGCGGCAAGAGTTGGTATTGAATTTAAACTCTGATGTTGGAGGGATCCCACATCGGGAAGCTAACATAAGAGTGGTTGCGAAGCTGGCTTTAAATAGAGGGAACCATGAGGAGAGTAAAGGTACCTTTCTTGGCTGATCCCTTTCGTTGTATGGCGTGCTCGTTTGGGTTGGGCATTGGCTAAGAGTGCTCGGAGCGTGGATTAACTCCAGTCTCTTATCAGGTGTGTATTTTCTCGCTACTCTAGCTATAGGATGGCTACTTCGGGCCGCGATGGGCCGAAAGGGGTCATGTGGGCCTAATGGGCCGAAAGGGGTCATGTGGGCCTAATGGGCTTACGGGCCCAATTGGATAAGTTGTTTGATTGTGTAGTAAATATTGGACTAGGCTAGGTGAATATCATATTCGTGGCTAGATTTGGGCTAAAAGGGCCACACGAGCATGTAGGCCCATTTGGGCCGAGAATGGGCTTTAGGGCCATTCGTATTGTTATCCCTGTTTAGAATACTTTAGTTTACCAATTACAGAAATGCCCTCAACTTGTAAAATTACCAAAGTACCCTCGATTTATAGAATTATCGTTTTACCCTCGATTTATAAAATTACCATTTTACCCTCAGTTTACAAAATTACTATTTTACCCTCGATTGTGAAATTACTGAAATATCTCTGTAGGATAGAATTACCAAAATACCACTGGTTTGAGAAATTACCAAAATACCCTCAATTTGTAAAATTACCAAAATACCCTTGATTTACAAAATTACAGAAATACCCTTGACTTTTTTAAAAATTATAGGAATACCATTGGTTTAGAAAATTACTGAAATACCCTTGGTTTGTAGATTTACCAAAACACCCTTGTAGGATGAAATGACTAAAATACCCCTAATAGGTAAAAAGACTGTAAAGCCCCTATAGGGTAAAGTAACCGTAATACCCTTGTATGGTAAAATGACGAATATGCCCTTATGTTCCGTATGACTGATGTGCTTAGGATTTACATATATTGATATTGGATTAGTTAAGTTTGAGTGACAGGTGGTGGTTATCGTAGGTGATTGATTATGGAAACGTTTCAACTTCAACCCATAATAGGTGTGTACTAACCCTCGTAGTAGCTTAGATTAATATCTGTTGAGAAGCCGAAATGCTAAAATACCGGCATTTCGAGAACTTGTAATGTTGCATGTGGGTATAGATGCGATAAATACGATAAGATCGGTGTTTTGATCGATGGAACGGGTAAGAACTCAATTTTGTGCACGATGGTAAGTTGGGCCTCAATGGGCTGGAATTTGGCCAAATGGGCTTTTGGGCCCATTTGGGTAAAATTGATAGAAAATGGAATTTGGAAAAGTTGCATGTTAACACGGTTAGTATTATTGTAAAATTTGGGTTAAGCAAGCTTAGTGGGCTAAATTAGCATTCATAGGGCCCATTAGGGGGTTTTGGGCCCAAAAGCCCGAATTTGATAAGTGGGTTAAAGATCATTGTTTAAACACTCGGAAATATTGACAATTGTAATGAACATGGAAAACCCTAATTTTTGGTAAAATTACGAAAATACCCTTATAATATGAAAAATGACTATTTTGCCCTTGTGGGCAAGTGACTGACATTAGACTGTGTGGTTAACGGATTTGATTGTGAATATATGTTGGTGATATGAATGACTTGACTGTGATTGTTTGATTCAAATATGGGCATGACATTCTGCATACATGACATATTGCATGGGATATGAGTTATATTGATGGAGGAAGTGCTAAAAGGGCTCGCCTGGGCGGTTCGAAAAGGGCTTTACCCCAATTATTAAAAGAGGCTAGGCCTCTAGTTATATGATAAAGACTATCTTTGCCGGTGGAGAGTTTGGTTGGGTGGGTTGAGTTATTCCCACATGGAGAGCTTGGTTGGTATGGGTGGAGAGTAGCGGATGGTGGGTCGAGTAGTCTCCCAAATGGGCTTGCATACATTCATTGACATTACATGTGATATTGAAATGGGCTTGCATACATTCATTGACATTACATGTGATATTGAAATGGGCCTAAGGGCCATACCGTTTACAGTAAAGGCTTCGACCCAGTGATATGATTTATGAAAAGGCTTCGGCCTAGTGATATGATTTATGAAAAGGCTTCGGTCCAGTAACTTTTAAATGAAAGGCTTCGGCCCAGTATATGTCAAGAATAAATAGGGTTTTGGCCCAGATTGTACTGATACCGTGTTATTTACTGTTTGTTTGTTATTGGGATTACACACTGAGTTTTCGTAAACTCACCCCATTTCTAACTGTCTTTGGTAATCCCTAAGCTTAGATGGTTTGGAGCTGCGAGGGACTCGGAGATGGCCACCACCATTTCGCTTTCTTTTAATTGCAATAAGTAGCCGATTTATTTCTTTATAAGTTTTATCTTATTAATATTATTATTTAGTTTTGAATGTAATAAGGCCATTTTAATTATTTTTCGGGATTATTTTATCTTATACCCTATATTTTTCGATAACAATATGAGTTAGACCTAGGTAGCGCTTTCCAAAATGATAATTGTTTTCAAAATAACATAACGATACAATTAATCAATTATCAAAAATATCTACTTAAATGAATTCCAACTCGTTTTCTCAAAACCTAACCCAAAGACCAAAGTGTGGCAATGGTTGTGGGCATGTCTAGGATTGGATCCAATAAAGAGCTTGGTACTTAAGCAACCTTCTAGGCTCACCTCCTCTTTGGATACCTACCGGTGCTGACTTCCATGTAATACCCGAAAATCTTTACATAATATATTATCCTTGATATAATAAAATAAGGAAATAAAGTGATAAAAAAGGAAGTTTTGAGTTATGGCAACATTGGGAAGTAAATTATGATATCTTGATTCAGGAAAGGACTAAATTGTAAAAGTAAGAAAAGTTTTGTTGCCTAAGAGTAAATACTCAAGACTTAAGGGGTTAAAGTGTAAATATGAAAATTTGAAGGACCAATAGTGTAAATATTTTAAGGGTAGAATGATCTAGAAACTAAGGAAAATGGATAAATTAGGACCAAATTGAATAAGTGAAGAACTATGAGGGACTAAATTGTAATTTTACCAAATTAAAGGATGACTCAAGGATGAAATTCTAAAAGATCATGAAGGGCAGAATGGTCAATTAGTAAGAGAGAGAATTCTAGAATGTAATGATTATGTTGATGATATTTTAAATTAATTAATTAGATAAATATTATTTTATTAATATTTTATGAGATATTTAATATTATTTTATTATTATTTTATGAGATATTTAATATTATTTTATTATTATTTATTTAGTATATAAGGAAAGAAAGATGAAGAATTTTCATCATCTTTCCTTTCCATGCAAACCAACGTGAGAAAGAGTAAGAAGAAAAGAAGTTTTCTTTCTTTACAATTTAGTCCTTTCACCAAAAATTCATTATTCTCACCTAAAAATTGAAAGAATTTCCATAGCCATCAAGAGAGAAAGATAGCAAGGAGATGATGGGGAGCAAGAATATCAAGTTGGATTCAAGAAATAGAAGCTGGAGGAGAGAGAAAATCAAGTTAAAGATTGAAGTTAATAAGAAAAGGTAAGAACATTAAGATTTCAATATATTTTAAGTCTAATATTGTTGAAAAAGCATGGAATTGATGTTAATGTAGAGTTTTCTTTTATATGGTTCCATGTTTTGATATATTAGTGAAGGAAATGAGAGAAAATAATGGGAAATATGGTAGAAAATAGAAATAGGAGTGTTATAAACTTGGTAATCAATATGTTGCACTAAAGTAGTTTTAGACAGTAGTAATAGGCTAATTTGAAAAATCACCAAAATAATATAAATTGAATTTGAAGCTAAGGGTGATATGGAATTAAAGCTTATTGAGTCTATTTTATATAAAAGAAATAGAGAAAGTAAAGTAATTTCGTATTCGAGATATTTATATTTTTGTGAGACTGGTTCGAATGATTTCAAGATCCCTTGTTCGACTTGGAAAATTCACTAAAATTATAAAAAAATAATTTTGTTACATACTTTATATGGTTAAATTCCTTAATGATTATATTTTTATAAGAAATAAATTATAACATCATTTGAATTCTGTTTAAATAGATAAATAAACTTTAGTGAAGAGTGGTCAGAACTGCCAAATAGCAAAACAAGGGAGACTTTAATGAATAAACTGTACTAATTGGCTAAACAATAAATTCTGGAAATTTTATGGTAAGAATACATGTGAGTCTAGTTTCAGGAAAAATTAACGGATCTTAATTTCGAGTTCTGTAGCTTAATATATAAATAATTTAGTGACTATGACGCAAATGGACAGTTTTGAATGTATATATAAGTAAATAGTGAAATTATTGATAATGTTACTTGTTGCATGTTATATAAATTAAGGATGTGGAATGGAGAGGAGGAGGAGGAAAATATGTATGAATATTCATCTAGCATGGCTAATTTGCATGTTTTAGGCTTAGGGACTAAATTGAATAAAAGTAAAACTTTATGGGCAATTTTGTAAAAATGTCAGAAATGACTAAATTGCATGAAATAGATTATTTTATTATTTAAATTACAAAATTTAATGAAATTATCAATTCAGTTCAAGATCGTGGGAAAATATGTTTTAGGGATTAAATTGAAAAGTGTTGAAATTGTGAAAAATTTTGATATTTTATAGAATTCATGGACTGTTATCGATATGTATGATAATAATAGCTGGAAATAAGGATTAAATTACAAGAATTTTATTTTCTTGACCCTAAGGATGAAATCGTCATTAATTAATAGTTTAGGGGCAAAATGGTAATTTTTGCCTGGAGCATTAATTAAATGCATTAGAATATGAAATGAATGAAAATGATGATCAAATTTATTTATAAAGATCCGGACGACACAAATACGAGACTTGATCATGGAAAAGAAAATATATCAGAATAATGAAATCATAAACACGAACAATCAATGAGGTAAGTTCGTGTAACTTGAATTATATTCTTAAATGCTTGAGATTGTATGTTATTGATGTGAATATGATTTGAATGTTCATTGTATGAAAATTAATGAAACATTGATATATTTGATAAAATGGGAAGAAATCCCGGTTGAATGAAAGGAAAATTCGATGGATCTCTGAAAATGAATTGACGGTAAAAAGGATCTAGACCTCCCAAAGAATATGTGTAAAATGGATTTAGCCCGGACGGGTAATCCAATTAGGTCTCAATTTAGCCTGGACTGTAATTGGATCCAAGCTCATTAGAGTAATTGTCGTTGTGGGATTTAACTCGACCGGTAATCCCGACAATACTCTATGAGTTTATATTCTGTGATTTAGCCTGATGGTAATCCCACTATAAGAATGAGGTTCATGGAGTGTGCTCTCGATAGAAAATGTGTAAGACCATGGTTGAAAGATACCATGGCAACCTGATATGAAATGTGTAAGACCATGGTTGAAAGATACCATGGCAACGTGACATGAAATGTGTAAGACCATGGTTGGAAGATACCATGGCAACGTGATTCGGGAAATGAATAAGACCATGGTTGAATGATAACAAGGCAACATGACAGAAAATGAGTAAGACCATAGTTGAAAGACACTATGGCATCATGTCGAAGATAAATAAGATCGTGGAAGAGAAACGCCAAGATATCATTGAACAACTAATATTCGTGTAATATAACAAATGGTTAAATGAATTGGTTATACAAAATGGTAATGTGAAATGTTTACGAGAATTGGTCATATGGAAATAAATGTACAAAATAGTTGTATGAAATAATTTATAAGATAGATAAATGAAATAAGTATAGGTACATGGAATTTAAATTATGTTAAGTTTAATACGAACCATTACCGAAATAAATATACCTAAGATATAAGGAAATGATGGTGCATGAAATGTTGATATAATGAAATGAATGATATATGTTATTAAAGAAACGGTAAGAGAATGATATGTATCATGACATGTACATATGAGATTATCTTTTTATGTTAACATAAGGAAAATATGTAAGTTAAGACAGTATTAAATTCAAATATGACATATTGAGAAAATAAGAATTTATATGAAATATGTGTAAGTACACTAACAAGTGTTGTTGTTGATACTTAGGCAAGTGCCAAGCCATTGATTGAATGGTAATATATTTATTGATGCATTGAATTGATAAGTATTTAAGTGAATTTTTTTTAGTGATTTGCAAGTGGTAGTAATGCTCCGAAACCCTATTCTGGTAGCGGATACGGGTTAGGGGCGTTACATTTAGTGGTATCAGAGCTATGGTTTAGTCGATTCTCAGACCAAACGTAGTATATGTGAAGTCTAAAAACACATGTCATTAAAATATGTGATAGTGTGATATCTCTCGACTCTAATGAGATTTGTTTTACTTATAGAAAGAGATGTTTTTCAACTAAGCTAATTCTGATAATATTAAAAGTGATACTCAAGTATATGAGTAGAAAGTTGATTATGATGAATCAGTATAAAAAAAAAGAAAAAAAAACATGAATAAATGTTTTATAATACATGTCGATGATGAATATTATGTTATATGTATTATTAAAAGCAAATTATATTACTACATGAAATATTGTGCTGATGACTAAATTACAAAATATATATAAATGTAATAGATGAAGTACATGATAAGGATTATTAGAGAATTATGAATGAATTGTGAATTTTGAAATGTATTACATGTATTGAAGATATAGAAGATATAAGTATATGAATTATTGGTACAAGGATTAAATTGTAAAGCATGTAAAAGTATTATACGAAAGGTGTAATAGTGATATACGTGCATAAAACAATTTGCCCAAGTAGACAAGATTAGAACTACTAGGATATTAAGGGACCTCAGCATGCTCTCTGATTATTAGCACGCCAGTGCTCTCTGTATAGCACTTCAATGCTCTCTGTTCATTAGTGCATAATAATGCACCTCTGTATAAGTCCCGTATATCAGAAGTGTTCTATCTAGTCTACTGGGCCTCTGCTAAGTAAAAAGCAAAGAAATTTTCGTTACAAGATAAATGATTATCTCTGAGTAAAAAAAAAAATGTTAGTAATGATAAAGCAGAACTCGTAAAAAAATACGGATAAATGTTTTACAGTACTTGAGAATGAAAAATGTTATATGAGTAAATATATGAAAATTAAATTATGAGACTTTACGATCTATACCCCTTTACTAGTACAGTTATATACAATGAAATTCATGAGATTTATATTCATTAAGTTCAAAAGTAGAAAATGAAAAGTTTAATAGTTGAGCAATTGATAATACAGTCGGAACCGAGAATGAGTTAATAAGTAAAGATGGGTTCTAAATAGAGATATCATGTTTTTCTGAAAACTACCTGAAATATATAGTTCCACTGTTAAAGAAAGAAGTTATTTATAGGAAAATCGATTTATTCAGATATGGTATTTACAAAATAGTTAACTAAAAATTTCTTTCGAATTAGTTTCTTGAGTGAACTGAATGATGTGAAATTATTAATGACTATACTAGTCAATGAATTAGTGAATGAAAATAAATAAATAAATAAAAATAAGACATTTGAACATAACTGTTACAATTGATTAATTGTTATAAACCGATAGATATACATCATGCTAAAGGGTGAATTAAGTAAGGGAGGATGATAAGTGAAATTTGAAAGAATAATGAAGAGTATATTCAAGTGAAAAGTTCCATGTTTATGATAAGAGTTTGAAGAACGATATGAGGGTTATAGGTCATTAATGAATTAAAATATATATACATAAGTATAGGAAATCGAAGGGACGATTTTAAGATAATTAGATTATGCATTTTTTTGAATAAGTAAAATAAAAGAATAAAGTGATAATAAAGTTCATGGTCAATAAAACTAAAGAAATTTCGAGGACGAAATTTATTTTAAGGGGGAGAGAAATGTAATACCCCGAAAATCTTTACAGTAATATATTATCCTTGATATAATAAAATAAGGAAATAAAGTGATAAAAAGGGAAGTTTTGAGTTATGGCAACATTGGGAAGTAAATTATGATATCTTGATTCAGGAAAGGACTAAATTGTAAAAGTAAGAAAAGTTTTGTTGCCTAAGAGTAAATACTCAAAACTTAAGGGGTTAAAGTGTAAATATGAAAAGTTGAAGGACCAATAGTGTAAATATTTTAAGGGTAGAATGATCTAGAAACTAAGGAAAATGGATAAATTAGGACCAAATTGAATAAGTGAAGAACTATGAGGGACTAAATTGCAATTTTACCAAATTAAATGATGACTCAAGGATGGAATTCTAAAAGATCATGAAGGGCAAAATGGTCAATTAGTAAGAGAGAGAATTCTAGAATGTAATGATTATGTTGATAATATTTTAAATTAATTAATTAGATAAATATTATTTTATTAATATTTTATGAGATATTTAATATTATTTTATTATTATTTATTTAGTATATAAGGAAAGAAAGATGAAGAATTTTCATCATCTTTCCTTTCCATGCAAACCAACGTGAGAAAGAGTAAGAAGAAAAGAAGTTTTCTTTCTTTACAATTTAGTCCTTTCACCAAAAATTCATTATTCTCACCTAAAAATTGAAAGAATTTCCATAGCCATCAAGAGAGAAAGATAGCAAGGAGATGATGGGGAGCAAGAATATCAAGTTGGATTCAAGAAATAGAAGCTGGAGGAGAGAGAAAAATCAAGTTAAAGATTGAAGTTAATAAGAAAAGGTAAGAACATTAAGATTTCAATATATTTTTAAGTCTAATATTGTTGAAAAAGCATGGAATTGATGTTAATGTAGAGTTTTCTTTTATATGGTTCCATGTTTTTGATATATTAGTGAAGGGAAATGAGAGAAAATAATGGGAAATATGGTAGAAAATAGAAATAGGAGTGTTATAAACTTGGTAATCAATATGTTGCACTAAATTAGTTTTAGACAGTAGTAATAGGCTAACTTTGAAAAATCACCAAAAATGATATAAATTGAATTAGAAGCTAAGGGTGATATGGAATTAAAGCTTATTGAGTATATTTTATATAAAATAAATAGAGAAAGTAAAGTAATTCTGTATTCTGAGATATTTATATTTTTGTGAGACTGGTTCAGAATGATTTCAAGATCCCTTGTTCTGACTTGGAAAAATCACTAAAATTATAAAAAAATAATTTTGTTACATACTTTATATGGTTAAATTACTTAATGAGTCTATTTTTATAATAAATAAATTATAACATCATTTGAATTCTTTTTAAAGAGATAATTAAACTTTAGTGAAGAGTGGTCAGAACTGCCAAATAGCAAAACAGGGGAGATTTTAATGAATAAACTGTACTAATTGGATAAACCAAAAATTCTGGAAATTTTATGCTAAGAATATATGTGAGTCTAGTTTCATGAAAAATTAACGGATATTAATTTCAAGTTCTGTAGCTTAATATATAAATAATTTAGTGACTATGACGCAAATGGACAGTTTTGAATGTACATATAAGTAAATAGTGAAATTATTGATAATGTTACTTGTTGCATGTTATATAAATTAAGGATGTGGAATGGAGAGGAGGAGGAAAATATGTATGAATATTCATCTAGCATGGCTAATTTGCATGTTTTAGGCTTAGGGACTAAATTGAATAAAAGTAAAACTTTATGGACAATTTTGTAAAAATGTCAGAAATGACTAAATTGCATGAAATAGATTATTTTATTATTTAAATTACAAAATTTAACGAAATTATCAATTCAGTTCAAGATCGTGGGAAAATATGTTTTAGGGATTAAATTGAAAAGTGTTGAAATTGTGAAAAATTTTGATATTTTATAGAATTCATGGACTGTTATCGATATGTATGATAATAATAACTGGAAATAAGGATTAAATTGCAAGAATTTTATTTTCTTGACCCTAAGGATGAAATCGTCATTAATTAAAAGTTTAGGGGCAAAATGGTAATTTTTGCCTAGAGCATTAGCATATGAAATGAATGAAAATGATGATCAAATTTATTTATAAAGATCCGGACGACACAAATACGAGACTTGATCATGGAAAAGAAAATATATCAGAATAATGAAATCATAAACACGAACAATCAATGAGGTAAGTTCTTGTAACTTGAATTATATTCTTAAATGCTTGAGATTGTATGTTATTGATGTGAATATGATTTGAATGTTCATTGTATGAAAATTAATGAAACATTGATATATTTGATAAAATGGGAAGAAATCCCAGTTGAATGAAAGGAAAATTCGATGGATCTCTGAAAATGAATTGACGGTAAAAAGGATCTAGCCCTCCCGAAGAATATGTGTAAAATGGATTTAGCCCGGACAGGTAATCCGAATTAGGGTCTGAATTTAGCCTGGACTGGTAATTCAGATCCAAGCTCATTAGAGTAATTGTCGTTGCAGGGGATTTAGCCTGCACTGGTAATCCCGACAATACTCTATGAGTTTATATAGGGGATTTAGCCTGGACTGGTAATCCCATTGTAAGAATGAGGTTCGCGGGAGTGTGCTCTCTGATAGAAAATGTGTAAGACCATGGTTGAAAGATACCATGGCAACCTGATATGAAATGTGTAAGACCATGGTTGAAAGATACCATGGCAACGTGACATGAAATGTGTAAGACCATGGTTGAAAGATACCATGGCAACGTGACGGGGAAATGAATAAGACCATGGTTGAATGATACCACGGCAACATGACAGAAAATGAGTAAGACCATAGTTGAAAGACACTATGGCATCATGTCGAAGATAAATAAGATCGTGGAAGAGAAACGCCAAGATATTTGTTGAACAACTAATATTCAGGTAATATAACAAATGGTTAAATGAATTGGTTATACAAAATGGTAATGTGAAATGTTTACAGGAATTGGTCATATGGAAATAAATGTACAAAATAGTTGTATGAAATAATTTATAAGATAGATAAATGAAATAAGTATAGGTACATGGAATTTAAATTATGTTAAGTTTAATACGAACCATTACCAAATAAATATACCTAAGATATAAGGAAATTATGGTGCATGAAATGTTGATATAATGAAATGAATGATATATGTTATTAATGAAACGGTAAGAGAATGATATGTATCATGACATGTACATATGAGATTATCTTTTATGTTAACATAAGGAAAATATGTAAGTTAAGACAAGTATTAAATTCAAATATGACATATTGAGAAAATAAGAATTTATATGAAATATGTGTAAGTACACTAACAAGTGTTGTTGTTGATGCTTAGGCAAGTGCCAAGCCATTGATTGAATGGTAATATATTTATTGATGCATTGAATTGATAAGTATTTAAGTGAATTTTTTTTTAGTGATTTGCAAGTGGTAGTAATGCTCCGAAACCCTATTCTGGCAGCAGATACGGGTTAGGGGTGTTATATTCCATTCACTTTATTAACTTAGCAAAGACTATCTTTTAAAACACTAAGAAGGACGTTGAAATAGGCATGGGTTTTCTTAAAAACTTCAATGTGACATGTCGATCCGGCCATAACGTCTGTGTGACATCCCAAAATTTGACCCTAGTCGGAAAGTGGTTTCGGGACCACTAAACCGAGTCTTATAAGTAATTAAAAGTTATATTCTATGTTTATGATGTTAGTAAATGCATGTGTGAAAGATTCATGCATTAATTTGATCATTTCTATGTGAATTTATTTAAAATGGACTTATATGAAACATTGTTGAAAGGCGATAGGCTAATCTTACAATGGTCTAATAGTACATGCATGCAAAAGAGTGGTTTTGCATGTCAATTTACCCAAAAAAAAAGGAAGAGTGGCCGGCCATGACAAGGTGATGGGCAAGGGAAAACATGTTTCCAACATGTTTGGCTAGTGAGATATGTATGAAGCAATTAAATAAAAGCTAGCATTAAAGAATTGAACAAAAAAAAATGTGTGTGTGTGGATGCCCCCCCCCATTGTGCCGTAACTAGAGAAAAAAAAAAAAAAAAAAGAAGAAAAATGCTCATTCTATTCTCCATTGCCGTGGCTTGAAGGAGGAAGAAGAAGGGAATTCTTTTGTGCATGATTTGGCTTGGTTGATGCTTAGGAAGAGGTAAGCACTTTGAAACCCTTGGAAATTTAGATGTAAATGAGGTGATTAGTTCAAGTTCTATTCATTCTATGGATTAAATTTGGTGGTTTGGAGGTTTGGTATTTGGCCAAGTAGTTGAAGCTCTTGGTACATATACTTTTCATGAAAGTTGAAATTGGTTTGTTCATAAGGGGAGGGGGTGCCGAATGTGGCCAATGAAAGGCCTTGATGAACTATATATGTGGCTTGGGTTTATGATATTCGGTTAAGGGATATAGTGCTAGCAAGATTGGTTTAATGTATACATGTAAGTTACTTTGTATTTGATGTTTAGAAAAAAAAGAATAATGAAGGGCAAAGTTAATAATGTTGGATAAATTTTTAGTAGAGTTGTGCTTAGGCATTCGGTCATTGATGAGCATTGTTGTAACCACGTTGTAGTTGCAACTCCTAATTTTGAGATGGAATTTGTACACATACGTTAAGTAAATGGTTAGGACCGAATGGGACTATGTGTTTGAAAGAATAAAATCGATACTATAATTGATAGTATAAGTATTCGGCCATTCAATCAAGGGTATAGGTGATGTTAGATCAATTTTAGCGCATTCGGCTATATAAGTATACCCAATTGTGATATTGCCTTTGATTGTATGAAATCAACTAAAATGGGTGGTTAGTAAGGGTGGTTATCTAATATACGAATATGTATACGTGTATGTGTGATTGGATTATTGATAGAATAGTAAATTGCATAAGGCTATTGGCGAATAGCCAAGAACATAAGGTAGCAAGATAAAATTTTACCATGTCGCTCCGTATGTTATATGATCATTAGAATGTGGATACCAACATATGTACCAAAGCGATTGAATGAGTTAATTTATTTGTTTAAGCTCAAGATCCTAAAGGAGAGGCGTCCAACAAAGGGAAATCGAAGGTCAACGAGTAGCCGACTTGGAATTATTTTCCCAACACAAGGTAAGTCATTAAGCATATATTTGGTGTTGATGTAAATGACCATAATATATACGCAATTGTGTTTAAATGAGTTGATGTGTAAATGAAAATGTATGTGTATGGAATGATGCCATGGTTGAATGTATAAGGCAGCAACATGCATAAGGTATTGGTCTCGGCACTAAGTGTGCGGGTATAAATGGACACGGTGACAAGATTGGCACTAAGTGTACGGGTTTAAAAATTGTACAGCACTAAGTGTGCGAACTGAAAATATATAGCACTAAGTGTGCGAACTGAAAATATATAGCACTAAGTATGCGAGCTGAAAATATATAGCACTAAGTGTGCGGATTCACTATATGCTCTTGCGTTACAATTGGCACTGAGTGTGCGGCATTATCGAGTTAATCCCGGACAGCGGATCGGGTAAGTACCTTGAGCTCATGACGAATAGGCAATACGTTCATGCTCGGGGTTGAGCTTGGTAAGCTTTAAATCTATGTGATGATTGCAATTGTATGATTGTGGTGTGAATGAGTTGGTGTGTAAAAATGCCTCAAATATCTTATTGTATAAAATATGAAATGTGGATGTATGACTTGGTATGAGATTGAACCGAAAGGTCCGAGGAATTATGGTATAGTTTTGATATGGTGAAGTACCTAGCCTCGTTTATTGTTTGATGTTGCGAAAATTTTATTAATGGATGGTTGAGGAATGCTTATGACTTACTGAGTTATAAACTCACTCGGTGTTTTCTTGTCACCCATTTTAGGTCTCTTGGACTCGTATTGTTGCGTGCTCGGAACCGTCGTTGAAGTCATCACACCGGCTGGAAACCTTTTGGTATTGTCTTCGTAGTTGAACTAGGAGAACATTTGGCATGTATAGGCTATTATGTTTTGTTGAATCGTGGGTTGTAAACTTTCAGCCATGTGAAAATGGCACTGTGGTCGTCGAGTGGGATGCTAGAACCTATAGCCACGAGTCTTAGAAACTTTAATTTTGATAAGGTGGCCATAATTTGTGTCATGTATGATGGATGATTAGTAAGGCCAAGGAAAGATTCACGAAATTGGCATAGTCTCATGCAGTAACTGTTGCGGACAGCAGCAGTGAGATGAGATTGAAAAATCACTAAAAATAGTAGAAGTAGAATTAAATAGTGAATAAATTATGAAATTTAACCTTGATGAATCTAGTCTTATATGGACGAAACGAAACGACCATATGAGCAGTATACTGAGAGATATTAAAGTTCTCGTGAGACAGGGCCAGAACGGTTTCTGGGTCCCCTGTCTCGAATTTGAAAATTTACCATAAATTATCCAGAAGGAATTAGAAGTCGTTCCTTATATGTGAAGATTTCCATTTGAGTCTAGTTTCATTAGAAACAAACGTCATGAGCATTGAAGCTCTGTACGAGAAGATATTCAGGTCGTAATGCGCGAAGGTCAGTGTAGTCGACCCCTGTACCATGGGCAACTTTAACTAATAAACTGTACCAATTGGCCAGACCAAAAATTCTAGAAATAAATCCATGGATAGACATATGAGTCTAAATTCATGGAAAATTTACAGAATCAGTTTCCGAGTTTTGAAACTCGAGATATGATTTTTAAGGCGAGAGTGACGCAGTTAGCTAGCCTGCCTGGAACAACAATCAATATTACAAAGAGAGAAATAAGGAAGTGAGCCCAAGAACACCACGTGTTCAAATCCGGTGACGATCTCGGGTTTGGGGTGTTACATTTATTGGTATCGAGCCATGGTTTAGTCGATTCTAGGACTACCATAGCGTGTGAGTCTAGCTATACATGCCAAATTGTTAGTGCTTAAAATGTGATGACTTGACGGTTAAAATTTTTGTTTTGATTAGCAAATGGAACCCGGTAGAGAGACCCTTGGCGGATGACGTTGAAAGTGTAGCGGCTGCTCCGCGCAAGGGACACCGCCTGTTGAGCCTCGGTCATCCGCGAATAATCAAAATGAAGGCGAAACAAGCCTTCTTCACCATGATGAATGAGTGGGTCGCATAATATGCCCGAACCATTCCTACTGTCCAACCATTCCCAATTTAAATACTCCACCCCAAGAGCCGAAATGCCTCAAGCATCGATCCTGTGAAGTGAGTAAACCACATGTGGACTTGATTAGGAAGCGCGGCCGAGGAGTTTAAGGCCATAGTTCTCGATAATGCCGAAAGGGCCGAGTTCGCTTGATAACACTATTAGAGTGTTCGATGAAATCATGCACACGATGAATGTCTTAAGTGTGCTATATCCTTGTTATGAGACTCACCTACTATTGGTGGAGGACCTTAATTTCCATAGTCCCAAAGGAACAAGTTACTTGGGATTTCTTCCAAACGGAATTTCAAAAGAAGTACATTAGTCAACGGTTCATCGATCAAAAGCGTAAGGAATTCTTGGAGCTCAAGTAAGGCCGTATGACCGTATCTAAATACGAACATGAGTTCGTAAGACTTAGTCGGTATGCTCGGGAGTGTGTGGCTGATGAGGTTGCTATGTGCAAAAGATTTGAAGAGGGATTGAATGAAGATTTAAAGCTATTGATGGGTATTTTAGAGATAAAAGAATTTGTAATACTAGTTGAACGAGCCTGCAAGGCGGAAGAGCTCGGAAGGGAGAAGAAGAAGGCTAAATTTGAAGCAAGAGATTATCGTAAAAGATAGGCGAGTAAAGCTCCGTTCTCCACCGTAAAGAAATTCAGGGAGGACACTAGTAAGTCGAGGCGATCAAGGAATTTCCATCGAGCCCGACCATCGACGGACTCGAGCTACTTGGTAGCTAGTGTGGGCAATAATCGTCAAGAGAAACCTGAATGCCCCCAATGTGGAAGACGACACCTAGGTGAATGTTGGGGTAAGTCTCATTAATAGGGCTGTTATGGATGCGGTTCAAGGACCACTTCATTAGAGATTGCACGGAGCTAGATGAGAGGAATAAGACGCAAGGTGCAAGACCTAGTGGAACGACGGTGGAGGTAGGCCCCAGAATTTCAGAGGTAGGGGGTGGTAATCGAGAGGAGCCTCTAATACGGCTGTCCGATCCGAGACCCGTGCTCTGCTAGAGCATATGCCATCCGCACGAGAGAAGGCATCCTCCCCGACGTTATCACCGGTACTTTCACTCTTTTCGATACTAATGTGATTGCTTTGATTGACCCCGGTTCTACTCATTCTTATATATGCGAAACCTTAGCATCCAAGAAGACTTTGCCTATTGAGTCTCTCGAGTTTGTAATTCGGTGTCAAACCCTTGGGTCATTACGTGCTTGTCAACAAAGTGTGTAAGAAAAGTCCCCTAGTATTTCGATGTTCTTTTTTCCGGCGGACTTGATGCTTTTGCCGCTCGGCCTAATTCGACGTTATTCTTGGTTTGGATTGGTTGACCATGCACGATGCGGTTGTAAATTGCAAAAGCAAGACTATCGATCCGAGGTGCGCGAAGAACGAGATAATTCGGGTTGAGTCTACGGAACTAAAGAAGTTGAAAGCTCAGTTGCAAGAATTGGTGGATAGAGGTTTTGCTCGCCCGAGTTTTTCGCCTTGGGGTGCGCCGGTGTTGTTTGTGAAAAGAAGGATGGAACCATGAGGTTGTAGATCGACTATCGTCGACTTAATAAAGCGACGATAAAGAACAAATATCCGCTATCACAGATCGATGATTTGTTCGATCAACTGAAGGGAGCCTCAGTATTTTCGAAAATAGATCTGAGATCGGGCTATTATCGATTCATGAATTCGAGATTCGGACGTACCCAAGACTGCCTTCAGAACAAGATATGGTCACTACGAGTTCCTAGTGATGTCGTTTGGGCTTACTAATGCCCTGCGGTATTTATGGATTTGATGAATCGGATCTTGGACCATATTTGGATCGGTTCGTAGTTGTCTTCATTGATGACATTTTGGTCTATTCGCAAAATGAGACCGAACACGCTGAACACCGAGGATAGTGTTGCGAATTTTACGGATAAGCGGTTATATGCTAAGTTCAACAAGTGTGAGTTCGGTTGAGGAGGTTAGCTTCTTGGGTCATGTGATATCTGCATCGGGTATTCGAGTCGACCGAATAAAATTTCAGCCATACTTAATTGGAAGCCTCAGAAATATTCACGAGGTTCGAGCTTTTGGGGCTTACTAGGTTATTATCGACGATTTGTAAAGGTTTCTCAACGATAGCCACGCCAATGACGGTTACTCCAAAAGGATGTTAAGTTCGAATGGACGGAGAAATGTCGAAGAGTTTCGATCAATGAAAACTTATTTGATGAAGCCCCAATCCAAAGCAACCCGAATCGGGCAAAGAGTTTGTCATTTATAGTGACGCATCCCTACTTGGGTTGGGTTGCGTATTGATGCAAGAAGGGCGAGTTGTGGCCTATGCATCGAGACAATTAAAGCCACATGAGAAAAATTATCGACCCATGATCTCGAATTGGCGCCATCGTATTCGCATTAAAGATATGGCGACATTACTTATTTGGTGAGAAGTGCCATGTGTATTCGGATCACAAAAGTCTCAAATATTTGATGACCCAAAGAGACTTAAATCTGTGACAAAGACGATGGCTCGAGTTGTTAAAAGATTATGAGCTCGTCATTGATTATCACCGGGAAAGGCTAATGTGGTTGCGGATGCCTTAAGCCGAAATCACCGCTTGCTTTGCTTCTGACGATGAATGTACACTTGTCTATCCTACCCGACAATGTGTTAGTAGTCGAATTAAAGGCCAAACCATTGTTGGCTCATCAAATTCGGGAAGCTCAGGAAGTTGACGAGGAGTTGCTTGCAAAACGGGCTGAGTGTGTTCTGAACAAGGAATCGGAGTTTCAAATTGATGATGACGATTGTTTGAGGTTCAGAAGTCGTCTGTGTGTTCCAAAGAATTGAACTTATTTCGATAATTCGAACGAAGCCCATTGTAGCCGAATGGCAATCCACCCGGGAGTACGAAGATGTACAACG
Source organism: Gossypium arboreum (assembly GCF_025698485.1). Taxonomy (NCBI): domain Eukaryota; kingdom Viridiplantae; phylum Streptophyta; class Magnoliopsida; order Malvales; family Malvaceae; genus Gossypium; species Gossypium arboreum. Next base: position 73,469,353 of record NC_069081.1, read on the forward strand.
ATTTGAAACGTCGGTTTGGTGGCATGGTATGAAACGAGACATCTCGATTTTGTTTGAGATGTTTAATATGTCAACAAGTGAAAGCGGAACATCAAGTGCCTTGAGATTACTTCACCGATCACGATACCCGAGTGGAAATGGGATCGAGTCACAATGGACTTTGTATCCGGACTGCCATTGTCAGCAAGTAAGAAGGATGCGATTTGGGTCGTTGTAGATAGATTGACTAAATCGGCTCACTTTGTCCCCGTACGTACGGAATTTTCAATGGACAAACTAGCCGAATTGTACGTTTCTCAGATTATGAGACTACACGGGGTGCCTATTTTCATCGTGTCGGATAGAGATTCGAGATTTACCTCGCGATTTTGGAAGAAGTTGCAAGAAGCTTTGGGTACCAAGTTGCATTTCAGCACCGCCTTTCACCCCCAAACCGATGGTCAATCCGAACGGATAATTCAAATACTCGAGGATATGTTGAGATGTTGCATCCTTGAGTTTAGTGGTTCATGGAACGGTATTTGCCTTTGATTGAATTCGCACAACAATAGCTTTCAATCAAGTATTAAGATGGCGCCTTACGAGGCTTTATACGATCGTAAATGCCGTACCCCATTATTCTCGGTGAACTTAGTGAAGGTAAATTCTTGAGGTTGATTTGGTTAAGGATGCCGAGCAAAAGTTCGAGTAATTCGTGAAAGTTTGAAAGCTACTTGGATCGCCAAAAGTCGATGCGGATTTGAAAAGAAAAGATATTGAATATCGGGTTGGAGACAAGGTCTTTCTCAAAGTTTCACCTTGAAAGAAGGTGCTTAGATTTGGTCGTAAGGGCAAATTGAGTCCGAGGTTCATCGGGCCATATGAAGTATCCAAACGAGTTGGGCCAGTCGCATATCGATTAATTTTGCCCCCTGAGCTCGAAAAGATTCACAATGTTTTTCATGTCTCGATGCTTGACGATATAGGTCTGATCCATCGCACGTAATCGCTCCATCGAGATTGAGATTCACCTAATTTGAGCTATGAAGAGGAACCGGTTCGCATTATGAGGCGTGAAGTAAAAGAGTTGCGCAATAGGAAAATCCCGCTAGTGAAGGTGTTGTGGCATAAACACGGAATGGAAGAAGCCACTTGGGAACTTGAGGACTCTATGAAAGAGCGATACCGAGCCTATTTAGGTAAGATTTTGGGACGAAAATTTCTTAAGTGGGGAGAGTTGTGACATCTCAAAATTTGACCCTAGTCGGAAAGTGGTTTCGGGACCACTAAACCGAGTCTTATAAGTAATTAAAAGTTATATTCTATGTTTATGATGTTAGTAAATGCATGTGTGAAAGATTCATGCATTAATTTGATCATTTCTATGTGAATTTATTTAAAATGGACTTATATGAAACATTGTTGAAAGGCGATAGGCTAATCTTACAATGGTCTAATAGTACATGCATGCAAAAGAGTGGTTTTGCATGTCAATTTACCAAAAAAAAAGGAAGAGTGGCCGGCCATGACAAGGTGATGGGTAAGAGAAAACATGTTTCCAACATGTTTGGCTAGTGAGATATGTATGAAGCAATTAAATAAAAGCTAGCATTAAAGAATTGAACAAAAAAATGTGTGTGTGTGGATGCCCCTCCCATTGTGCCGTAACTAGAGAGAAAAAAAAAAAAAAAATGCTCATTCTATTCTCCATTGCCGTGGCTTGAAGGAGGAAGAAGAAGGAATTCTTTTGTGCATGATTTGGCTTGGTTGATGCTTAGGAAGAGGTAAGCACTTTGAAACCCTTGGAAATTTAGATGTAAATGAGGTGATTAGTTCAAGTTCTATTCATTCTATGGATTAAATTTGGTTGTTTGGAGGTTTGGTATTTGGCCAAGTAGTTGAAGCTCTTGGTACATATACTTTTCATGAAAGTTGAAATTGGTTTGTTCATAAGGGGAGGGGGTGTCGAATGTGGCCAATGAAAGGCCTTGATGAACTATATATGTGGCTTGGGTTTATGATATTCGGTTAAGGGATATAGTGCTAGCAAGATTGGTTTAATGTATACATGTAAGTTACTTTGTATTTGATGTTTAGAAAAAAAGAATAATGAAGGGCAAAGTTAATGATGTTGGATAAATTTTTAGTAGAGTTGTGCTTAGGCATTCGGTCATTGATGAGCATTGTTGTAACCACGTTGTAGTTGCAACTCCTAATTTTGAGATGGAATTTGTACACATACGTTAAGTAAATGGTTAGGGCCGAATGGGACTATGTGTTTGAAAGAATAAAATCGATACTATAATTGATAGTATAAGTATTCGCCATTCAATCAAGGGTATAGGTGATGTTAGATCAATTTTAGCGCATTCGCTATATAAGTATACCCAATTGTGATATTGCCTTTGATTGTATGAAATCAACTAAAATGGGTGGTTAGTAAGGGTGGTTATCTAATATACGAATATGTATACGTGTATGTGTGATTGGATTATTGATAGAATAGTAAATTGCATAAGGCTATTGGCGAATAGCCAAGAACATAAGGTAGCAAGATAAAATTTTACCATGTCGCTCCGTATGTTATATGATCATTAGAATGTGGATACCAACATATGTACCAAAGCGATTGAATGAGTTAATTTATTTGTTTAAGCTCAAGATCCTAAAGGAGAGGCGTCCAACAAAGGGAAATCGAAGGTCAACGAGTAGCCGACTTGGAATTATTTTCCCAACACAAGGTAAGTCATTAAGCATATATTTGGTGTTGATGTGAATGACCATAATATATACATAATTGTGTTTAAATGAGTTGATGTGTAAATGAAAATGTATGTGTATGGAATGATGCCATGGTTGAATGTATAAGGCAGCAACATGCATAAGGTATTGGTCTCGGCACTAAGTGTGCGGGTATAAATGGACACGGTGACAAGATTGGCACTAAGTGTGCGGGTTTAAAAATTGTACAGCACTAAGTGTGCGAACTGAAAATATATAGCACTAAGTGTGCGAACTGAAAATATATAGCACTAAGTATGCGAGCTGAAAATATATAGCACTAAGTGTGCGGATTCACTATATGCTCTTGCGTTACAATTGGCATTGAGTGTGCGGCATTATCGAGTTAATCCGGACAGCGGATCGGGTAAGTACCTTGAGCTCATGACGAATAGGCAATACGTTCATGCTCGGGGTTGAGCTTGGTAAGCTTTAAATCTATGTGATGATTGCAATTGTATGATTGTGGTGTGAATGAGTTGGTGTGTAAAAATGCCTCAAATATCTTATTGTATAAAATATGAAATGTGGATGTATGACTTGGTATGAGATTGAACCGAAAGGTCCGAGGAATTATGGTATAGTTTTGATATGGTGAAGTACCTAGCCTCGTTTATTGTTTGATGTTGCGAAAATTTTATTAATGGATGGTTGAGGAATGCTTATGACTTACTGAGTTATAAACTCACTCGGTGTTTTCTTGTCACCCATTTTAGGTCTCTTGGACTCGTATTGTTGCGTGCTCGGAACCGTCGTTGAAGTCATCACACCGGCTGGAAACCTTTTGGTATTGTCTTCGTAGTTGAACTAGGAGAACAGTTGGCATGTATAGGCTATTATGTTTTGTTGAATCGTGGGTTGTAAACTTTCAGCCATGTGAAAATGGCCTGTGTGGTCGTCGAGTGGGATGCTAGAACCTATAGCCACGAGTCTTAGAAACTTTAATTTTGATAAGGTGGCCATAATTTGTGTCATGTATGATGGATGATTAGTAAGGCCAAGGAAAGATTCACGAAATTGGCATAGTCATCGCAGTAACTGTTGCGGACAGCAGCAGTGAGATGAGATTGAAAATCACTAAAAATAGTAGAAGTAGAATTAAATAGTGAATAAATTATGAAATTTAACCTTGATGAATCTAGTCTTATATGGACGAAACGAAACGACCATATGAGCAGTATACTGAGAGATATTAAAGTTCTCGTGAGACAGGGCCAGAACGGTTTCTGGGTCCCCTGTCTCGAATTTGAAAATTTACCATAAATTATCCAGAAGGAATTAGAAGTCGTTCCTTATATGTGCAGATTTCCATTTGAGTCTAGTTTCATTAGAAACAAACGTCATGAGCATTGAAGCTCTGTACGAGAAGATATTCAGGTCGTAATGCGCGAAGGTCAGTGTAGTCGACCCCTGTAACATGGGCAACTTTAACTAATAAACTGTACCAATTGGCCTGACCAAAAATTCTAGAAATAAATCCATGGATAGACATATGAGTCTAAATTCATGGAAAATTTACAGAATCAGTTTCCGAGTTTTGAAACTCGAGATATGATTTTTAAGGCGAGAGTGATGCAGTTAGCTAGCCTGCCTGGAACAGCAATCAATATTACAAAGAGAGAAATAAGGGAAGTGAGCCCAGTAACACCACGTGTTCAAATCCGGTGACGATCTCGGGTTTGGGATGTTACATTTTATTGGTATCAGAGCCATGGTTTAGTCGATTCTAGGACTACCATAGCGCGTGTGAGTCTAGCTATACATGCCAAATTGTTAGTGCTTAAAAATGTGATGACTTCTGACGGTTAAAATTTTTGTTTTGATTAGCAAATGGAACCCGGGGTAGAGAGACCCTTGGCGGATGACGTTGAAAGTGTAGCGGCTGCTCCCGCGCAAGGGACACCGCTGTTGAGCCTCGGTCATCCGCGAATAATCAAAATGAAGGCGAAACAAGCCTTCTTCACCATGATGAATGAGTGGGTCGCATAATATGCCCGAACCATTCCTACTGTCCAACCATTCCCGAATTTAAATACTCCACCCCAAGAGCCCAAATGCCTCCGATTCATCGATCTGTGAAGTGAGTAAACCACATGTGGACTTGATTAGGAAGCGCGGGGCCGAGGAGTTTAAGGCCATAGTTACTGATAATGCCGAAAGGGCCGAGTTCTGGCTTGATAACACCATTAGAGTGTTCGATGAACTGTCATGCACACCTGATGAATGTCTTAAGTGTGCTATATCCTTATTGAGAGACTCAGCCTACTATTGGTGGAGGACCTTAATTTCCATAGTCCCAAAGGAACAAGTTACTTGGGATTTCTTCCAAACGGAATTTCAAAAGAAGTACATTAGTCAACGGTTCATCGATCAAAAGCGTAAGGAATTCTTGGAGCTCAAGTAAGGCCGTATGACCGTATCTAAATACGAACATGAGTTCGTAAGACTTAGTCGGTATGCTCGGGAGTGTGTGGCTGATGAGGTTGCTATGTGCAAAAGATTTGAAGAGGGATTGAATGAAGATTTAAAGCTATTGATGGGTATTTTAGAGATAAAAGAATTTGTAATACTAGTTGAACGAGCCTGCAAGGCGGAAGAGCTCGGAAGGGAGAAGAAGAAGGCTAAATTTGAAGCAAGAGATTATCGTAAAAGATAGGCGAGTAAAGCTCCGTTCTCCACCGTAAAGAAATTCAGGGAGGACACTAGTAAGTCGAGGGCGACTGCGGGAATTTCCATCAGAGCCCGACCATCGACGGACTCCCGAGCTACTTCGGTAGCTAGTGTGGGCAATAATCGTCAAGAGAAACCTGAATGCCCCCAATGTGGAAGACGACACCTAGGTGAATGTTGGGGTAAGTCTGCATTAATAGGGCTGTTATGGATGCGGTTCAAGGACCACTTCATTAGAGATTGCACGAGCTAGATGAGAGGAATAAGACGCAAGGTGCAAGACCTAGTGGAACGACGGTGGAGGTAGGCCCCGAGAATTTCAGTAGGTAGGGGGTGGTAATCGAGAGGAGCCTCTAATACGGCTGTCCGATCCGAGACCCGTGCTCTGCTAGAGCATATGCCATCCGCGACGAGAGAAGGCATCCTCCCCGACGTTATCACCGGTACTTTCACTCTTTTCGATACTAATGTGATTGCTTTGATTGACCCCGGTTCTACTCATTCTTATATATGCGAAACCTTAGCATCCAAAGAAGACTTTGCCTATTGAGTCTCGAGTTTGTAATTGGTGTCAAACCCTTGGGTCATTACGTGCTTGTCAACAAAGTGTGTAAGAAAAGTCCCTAGTATTTCGATGTTCTTTTTTCCCGGACTTGATGCTTTTGCCGTTCGACGAATTCGACGTTATTCTTGGTTTGGATTGGTTGACCATGCACGATGCGGTTGTAAATTGCAAAAGCAAGACTATCGATCTGAGGTGCGCGAAGAACGAGATAATTCGGGTTGAGTCTACGGAACTAAAGAAGTTGAAAGCTCAGTTGCAAGAATTGGTGGATAGAGGTTTTGCTCGCCCGAGTTTTTCGCCTTGGGTGCGCCGGTGTTGTTTGTGAAAAGAAGGATGGAACCATGAGGTTGTGCATCGACTATCGTCGACTTAATAAAGCGGCGATAAAGAACAAATATCCGCTATCACAGATCGATGATTTGTTCGATCAACTGAAGAACCTCGATATTTTGAAAATAGATCCGAGATCGGGCTATTATCGATTCATGAATTCGAGATTCGGACGTACCCAAGACTGCCTTCAGAACAAGATATGGTCACTACGAGTTCCTAGTGATGTCGTTTGGGCTTACTAATGCCCCTGCGGTATTTATGGATTTGATGAATCGGATCTTCAGACCATATTTGGATCGGTTCGTAGTTGTCTTCATTGATGACATTTTGGTCTATTCGCAAAATGAGACCGAACACTGAACACCGAGGATAGTGTTGCGAATTTTACGGGATAAGCGATTATATGCTAAGTTCAACAAGTGTGAGTTCGGTTGAGGAGGTTAGCTTCTTGGGTCATGTGATATCAGATCGGGTATTCGAGTCGACCGAATAAAATTTCAGCCATACTTAATTGGAAGCCTCAGAAATATTCCCGAGGTTCGAGCTTTTTGGGGCTTCTAGGTTATTATCGACGATTTGTAAAGGTTTCTCAACGATAGCCACGCCAATGACGGCTTACTCCAAAAGGATGTTAAGTTCGAATGGACGGAGAAATGTCGAAGAGTTTCGATCAACGAAAACTTATTTGGTGAAGCCCCAATCCAAGTGCAACCCGAATCGGGCAAAGAGTTTGTCATTTATAGTGACGCATCCCTACTTGGGTTGGGTTGCGTATTGATGCAAGAAGGGCGAGTTGTGGCCTATGCATCGAGACAATTAAAGCCACATGAGAAAAATTATCTGACCCATGATCTCGAATTGGCTGCCATCGTATTCGCATTGAAGATATGGCGACATTAATTATTTGGTGAGAAGTGCCATGTGTATTCGGATCACAAAAGTCTCAAATATTTGATGACCCAAAGAGACTTAAATCTGTGACAAAGACGATGGCTCGAGTTGTTAAAAGATTATGAGCTCGTCATTGATTATCACCGGGAAAGGCTAATGTGGTTGCGGATGCCTTAAGCCGAAATCGCTTTTTTGCTTCTGAGCGATGAATGTACACTTGTCTATCCTACCCGACAATGTGTTAGTAGTCGAATTAAAGGCCAAACCATTGTTGGCTCATCAAATTCGGGAAGCTCGAAGTTGACGAGAGTTGCTTGCAAAACGGGCTGAGTGTGTTCGAACAAGGAATCGGAGTTTCAAATTGATGATGACGATTGTTTGAGGTTCGAAGTCGTCTGTGTGTTCCAAAGAATTGAACTTATTTCGATAATTCGAACGAAGCCCATTGTAGCCGAATGGCAATCCACCCGGGAGTAACGAAGATGTACAACGATTTGAAACGTCGGTTTGGTGGCATGGTATGAAACGAGACATCTCGATTTTGTTTGAGATGTTTAATATGTCAACAAGTGAAAGCGGAACATCAAGTGCCTTGAGATTACTTCACCGATCACGATACCCGAGTGGAAATGGGATCGAGTCACAATGGACTTTGTATCCGGACCGCCATTGTCGCAAGTAAGAAGGATGCGATTTGGGTCGTTGTAGATAGATTGACTAAATCGGCTCACTTTGTCCCCGTACGTACGGATTTTTCAATGGACAAACTAGCCGAATTGTACGTTTCTCAGATTATGAGACTACACGGGGTGCCTATTTTCATCGTGTCGGATAGAGATCCGAGATTTACCTCGCGATTTTGGAAGAAGTTGCAAGAAGCTTTGGGTACCAAGTTGCATTTCAGACCGCCTTTCACCCCAAACCGATGGTCAATCCGAACGGATAATTCAAATACTCGAGGATATGTTGAGATGTTGCATCCTTGAGTTTAGTGGTTCATGGGAACGGTATTTGCCTTTGATTGAATTCGCTTACAACAATAGCTTTCAATCAAGTATTAAGATGGCGCCTTACGAGGCTTTATACGGTCGTAAATGCCGTACCCCATTATTCTGGACTGAACTTAGTGAAGGTAAATTCTTCGGGGTTGATTTGGTTAAGGATGCCGAGCAAAAAGTTCGAGTAATTCGTGAAAGTTTGAAAGCTACTTCGGATCGCCAAAAGTCGTATGCGGATTTGAAAAGAAAAGATATTGAATATCAGGTTGGAGACAAGGTCTTTCTCAAAGTTTCACCTTGAAAGAAGGTGCTTAGATTTGGTCGTAAGGGCAAATTGAGTCCGAGGTTCATCGGGCCATATGAAGTATCCAAACGAGTTGGGCCAGTCGCATATCGATTAATTTTGCCCCCTGAGCTCGAAAAGATTCACAATGTTTTTCATGTCTCGATGCTTCGACGATATAGGTCTGATCCATCGCACGTAATCGCTCCATCTGAGATTGAGATTCACCTAATTTGAGCTATGAAGAGGAACCGTTCGCATTATGAGGCGTGAAGTAAAAGAGTTGCGCAATAGGAAAATCCCGCTAGTGAAGGTGTTGTGGCATAAACACGGAATGGAAGAAGCCACTTGGGAACTTGAGGACTCTATGAAAGAGCGATACCGAGCCTATTTATGGTAAGATTTTGGGGACGAAAATTTCTTAAGTGGGGGAGAGTTGTGACATCCCAAAATTTGACCCTAGTCGGAAAGTGGTTTCGGGACCACTAAACCGAGTCTTATAAGTAATTAAAAGTTATATTCTATGTTTATGATGTTAGTAAATGCATGTGTGAAAGATTCATGCATTAATTTGATCATTTCTATGTGAATTTATTTAAAATGGACTTATATGAAACATTGTTGAAAGGCGATAGGCTAATCTTACAATGGTCTAATAGTACATGCATGCAAAAGAGTGGTTTTGCATGTCAATTTACCCAAAAAAAAAAGGAAGAGTGGCCGGCCATGACAAGGTGATGGGCAAGAGAAAACATGTTTCCAACATGTTTGGCTAGTGAGATATGTATGAAGCAATTAAATAAAAGCTAGCATTAAAGAATTGAACAAAAAAAAATGTGTGTGTGTGGATGCCCCCCTCCCATTGTGCCGTAACTAGAGAGAAAAAAAAAAAAAAAAAATGCTCATTCTATTCTCCATTGCCGTGGCTTGAAGGAGGAAGAAGAAGGGAATTCTTTTGTGCATGATTTGGCTTGGTTGATGCTTAGGAAGAGGTAAGCACTTTGAAACCCTTGGAAATTTAGATGTAAATGAGGTGATTAGTTCAAGTTCTATTCATTCTATGGATTAAATTTGGTTGTTTGGAGGTTTGGTATTTGGCCAAGTAGTTGAAGCTCTTGGTACATATACTTTTCATGAAAGTTGAAATTGGTTTGTTCATAAGGGGAGGGGGTGTCGAATGTGGCCAATGAAAGGCCTTGATGAACTATATATGTGGCTTGGGTTTATGATATTCGGTTAAGGGATATAGTGCTAGCAAGATTGGTTTAATGTATACATGTAAGTTACTTTGTATTTGATGTTTAGAAAAAAAAGAATAATGAAGGGCAAAGTTAATGATGTTGGATAAATTTTTAGTAGAGTTGTGCTTAGGCATTCGGTCATTTATGAGCATTGTTGTAACCACGTTGTAGTTGCAACTCCTAATTTTGAGATGGAATTTGTACACATCGTTAAGTAAATGGTTAGGGCGAATGGGACTATGTGTTTGAAAGAATAAAATCGATACTATAATTGATAGTATAAGTATTCGCCATTCAATCAAGGGTATAGGTGATGTTAGATCAATTTTAGCGCATTCGCTATATAAGTATACCCAATTGTGATATTGCCTTTGATTGTATGAAATCAACTAAAATGGGTGGTTAGTAAGGGTGGTTATCTAATATACTGAATATGTATACGTGTATGTGTGATTGGATTATTGATAGAATAGTAAATTGCATAAGGCTATTGGCGAATAGCCAAGAACATAAGGTAGCAAGATAAAAATTTTACCATGTCGCTCAGTATGTTATATGATCATTAGAATGTGGATACCAACATATGTACCAAAGCGATTGAATGAGTTAATTTATTTGTTTAAGCTCAAGATCCTAAAGGAGAGGCGTCCAACAAAGGGAAATCGAAGGTCAACGAGTAGCCGACTTGGAATTATTTTCCCAACACAAGGTAAGTCATTAAGCATATATTTGGTGTTGATGTAAATGACCATAATATATACGCAATTGTGTTTAAATGAGTTGATGTGTAAATGAAAATGTATGTGTATGGAATGATGCCATGGTTGAATGTATAAGGCAGCAACATGCATAAGGTATTGGTCTCGGCACTAAGTGTGCGGGTATAAATGGACACGGTGACAAGATTGGCACTAAGTGTGCGGGTTTAAAAATTGTACAGCACTAAGTGTGCGAACTGAAAATATATAGCACTAAGTGTGCGAACTGAAAATATATAGCACTAAGTATGCGAGCTGAAAATATATAGCACTAAGTGTGCGGATTCACTATATGCTCTTGCGTTACAATTGTACTGAGTGTGCGGCATTATCGAGTTAATCCCGGACAGCGGATCGGGTAAGTACCTTGAGCTCATGACGAATAGGCAATACGTTCATGCTCGGGTTGAGCTTGGTAAGCTTTAAATCTATGTGATGATTGCAATTGTATGATTGTGGTGTGAATGAGTTGGTGTGTAAAATGCCTCAAATATCTTATTGTATAAAATATGAAATGTGGATGTATGACTTGGTATGAGATTGAACCGAAAGGTCCGAGGAATTATGGTATAGTTTCGATATGGATGAAGTACCTAGCCTCGTTTATTGTTTGATGTTGCGAAAATTTTATTAATGGATGGTTGAGGAATGCTTATGACTTCTGAGTTATAAACTCACTCGGTGTTTTCTTGTCACCCATTTTAGGTCTCTTGGACTCGATTGTTGCGTGCTCGGAACCGTCGTTGAAGTCATCACACCGGCTGGAAACCTTTTGGTATTGTCTTCGTAGTTGAACTAGGAGAACATTTGGCATGTATAGGCTATTATGTTTTGTTGAATCGTGGGTTGTAAACTTTCAGCCATGTGAAAATGGCCTGTGTGGTCGTCGAGTGGGATGCTAGAACCTATAGCCACGAGTCTTAGAAACTTTAATTTTGATAAGGTGGCCATAATTTGTGTCATGTATGATGGATGATTAGTAAGGCCAAGGAAAGATTCACGAAATTGGCATAGTCTACTGCAGTAACTGTTGCGGACAGCAGCAGTGAGATGAGATTGAAAAATCACTAAAAATAGTAGAAGTAGAATTAAATAGTGAATAAATTATGAAATTTAACCTTGATGAATCTAGTCTTATATGGACGAAACGAAACGACCATATGAGCAGTATACTGAGAGATATTAAAGTTCTCGTGAGACAGGGCCAGAACGGTTTCTGGGTCCCCTGTCTCGAATTTGAAAATTTACCATAAATTATCCAGAAGGAATTAGAAGTTGTTCCTTATATGTGCAGATTCCCCTTTGAGTCTAGTTTCATTAGAAATAAACGTCATGAGCATTGAATCTCTGTACGAGAAGATATTCAGGTCGTAATGCGCAAAGGTCAATGTAGTCGACCCCTGTAACATGGGAGACTTTAACTAATAAACTGTACCAATTGGCCCAACCAAAAATTCTAGAAATAAATCCATGGATAGAAATATGAGTCTAAATTCAGGGAAAATTTACGGAATCAGTTTCCGAGTTTTGAAACTCGAGATATGATTTTTAAGGCGACAGTGATGCAGTTAGCTAGCCTGCCTGGAACAGCAATCAATATTACAAAGAGAGAAATAAGGGAAGTGAGCCCAGTAACACCACGTGTTCAAATCCGGTGACGATCTCGGGTTTGGGGTGTTACAGTCTGGGCCGGGTTTGGGGTGTTACAGTTAGGGTGAAATTTATTAAATTCCAATCACCAAAGCTGCCAATTTTCATGCTTGGGAAATTAGCAAACTTGTGACGACTTTTTGGATGGGATCCTAGAATTTTGGGGTTGAGATGTCTTCATGGAATTTGAAAATCTATCTCTTAGCTTTGAAACGTATTTTTAATCACTCGATTTTGAGTTCAGGAGCTCAAGTTATAACCATTTTAGTCAATACTACGCGAGCAAAATTTCTGAACAGGATTATGACAAGAATTATGACTTTCGGGATTTTAATTCAAGTTTAAATCATATTGGGTTTGGATTTTAGGCTTAATTTTTATTATATATGAGCCCAATATTGTTATTATATGCTCTTATTATTTTATTATTTTATTCTGAATTTTTATAATTATTAATTATTTTAAGTTATTTAGGAGTTTTATATTAACAAGAAAGTTTAGTTTAAAACTACTTATTATTTAGATTAAATTAGAGTTCTAGTATACTTAAGAGTTTTATTTAGATTTATTTAGCTAGCCTATATATAGGCCTTTGCATTGTCTGAATTCATACAATTCATTATTATTTAACTTCTCTTTTAAGTTTATAAATTCTCTTTGAGTTTTTCTTATTTAAAGAATTTCTCTTGAGTTTCTTTTAGAGGAGTTTTAACAATCTTTTTAGATTGTGGGGATCATCTTCAAACTTTTTCTTGCCAAGTTTTCTTTTTTGGAGGGGAAATTAGAGTCGTTTGAAGGGGGTAATGGATTCTTAATGTTTTCAAGGCTTCTTAGGACTTCATCTTCTATTTTCTATCCCTAATTCATTGTTTCTTGCTTATTTAGGTTAGTTCTTGCTGTTTTGGCTTGCTGATTTTATTGATTTTCGTTCTATGTTAAAGTTTCTTCAAGAAAGACGTTCTCCTATCTTGTTCCATCAAGAAACACATCAAAATTAGGAGTTTTAATCTTTTCTTATTATTTCAAGCATTCTTGGACAAAAGAGTTTGCTTTTGTCTTTAAAATCACTTCTAACAAATTTGTTTGTGTTTTGTTTTTTCAAATATGGTTGGGGCGTTTTGTTGAGGTCCAAGGACGGTTTCTTTCCATCCAAGAAACACTAATTCGTTCTCTTTTGGACTTTTTACCAGCTTGTTCATCTTTGTTTAGTTTTAATTTCGTTTGACTCTCCTTTTGTGACAACTAATCTGTGTTCGTTGTTTCTCGTTTCAGTTTACGTTTACGTTTTTCTAAAGATTTAAGATACATCTGCAACTTGAACAAACTTTATGATCCTTTTCTGCATTCATCCACATCATTCTTTATCATACGAAGTTATTCCATTATAGTATCATGACAAAGCTCTCCCTAATAACACACCATTATGAAAGCAACTCGATTAATACTCGTTCAATGACCTTGTCATAAGTGTGTTACCTTCATAGGACATCCTTAATCTCTTTGGGATAAATCCGCTCTCCCAATATGATCCTATTTTATCTCGAGGTAACCATTACATCTTTCTTAATAAAAAGTCAATTACTATCAAATAGTAATCAAGTCATTCATCACAAAGATGAATGCTCCATGACCATGTTTACTTTTTATTTATCATGTAATGCTAATGAGAGGATATCATTTACCCATCTCTTGGGCTATGAATTCCACTATTGTAAATGATGCTACATACTGTAGAAGTCATATACCTCACAAACCAGTTTGCAAGTCCTTATCTATTTGAACTCTGACTTTTACTTAAATCAAAGTATATGAGTCACACATACATAGCCTATCATCCACTCAAGATTAAGGTATGCCACATCCTGAACATCACAAGTGAATAAATCCATAAACAAATTCAAGATATAGTTTTCTTGGGTCCAATTTGATGTATTGCCTGTCCAGTCAGTCACATCTATATCTCTATTTTCTGGGAGTCATCCACTCCGATGCCCAAGACAAGGCATCTCCCCAATTAGACTTGATAGATGGCATATTAGTCTTTCAATTGGCTTTCTCATATCTGATTAGACTAAGGAAATGTTTAGGTTTGTCTACTAATATAAGTTGTCTTTCTATATTATCACCTAACCACGTAATATCGCGTAGTATTAATTTAAACATTAAACAACCAGTGAGCCAATATTTGCTTCTATTTTGCTTTGCATACAAAAATCACATAAGGACATCATACAAACTATACAAGTGTAATCCATGAATTATTTTATTAACCAATTTGTTCGAAAAAAATTACAAGTGTACATAGACACAAATACTGCACTTAGGGCACTAGATCCAACACATTTTGTATAACAAAGCCATGAGTTGGGTTCCTGAGTGTAGGGGCATATACGTTATGATTATTGTCTGCGCCTTCCTTTTCGATATCATTCGAGACCTTATCAAGATCAAGGTCACTAAAATCTTCACCTTGGTGATCAGAACCACCATTATTATTGGACCTTTCCTCACCATCTGCATCGGTACCAATCACCAATGGATGTATCTGTAAACAAGGACCCGGATTAGGGTTGTTATACACAATCGGGCCAATATATGAATTGGCACCCCATGTCGATATTGCTTCATAATCGCATGATTCTACTCAGCCAACATTTAGATCAAAGTCAAACATGTGTAAAGAAGATCATCTATCGACAGAGGCTTTTGGAACATTTGTATACAAGTCTTCAACTCCACATTGTTGATTTAATGGAGTGACATTTTGAACGGGCTCAACATTCGCTAACTCAGCGAACAACTCAATTGGTTCAATGCTCGCAGGCAAGCAATACAATGCAACCATAGTCTCCACGTCATCATCATCTACAAGTTCCATTTCCTTATATTTTCACGAATTTGATGAAACTGGAAATTTGTAAAATAATTTAGACACCCTCTTCCTACAACGTCGAGCAATTTTTGCGCTAATTTTTTGTTTCATTACGTTGAGTTTTACATTCTTGCTAAACCTCATTTCTATTTGATGATGTGATTCAAATATACAATCAACTGCTATTTGTAAAGTTACTCCATTGAAATAAACGTATACAAAGAATTGATTATTCACCTTCGATACTAAATCTGTAAAAAAAAAAAAGAACTTAGTTCCTATTAAGACAATTCATAAAATTTTAAAACAACAAAATACTTTTTATCCAACAATATAACTTACATCTCATACTACTAATTATTAATATAAAATAAAATAAAATAAAATTGCATACAAATAATTACAAACTAATATTATCAGTTCAAACTTGATTTTTGAAATCGAAAATGAAAAGCAAATATGTTGATCTTCAATTTTGATTTCTAACAGTTTTTTTTTTCTTTTTTCTTTTGTTAAACAAACTATCTTTCTTTTCTCCAACTTTGGTAAACAATTTTTTCTCTTTTTTTTTTGTTAAACAGTCAAAAATCATTTTTTTGGGCGGGGACGGTGTTAATATAGGGAGTTGGTGTCAGTTGATAGGGCGACACCCATTTAAATAGTCAATTTTTTTTAAAATTTTCAAATCGGTGTTACTTGACATGTCGGCAACACCATTTGACGTCAACTACTCTTTTTGTCCTCTCTTTGCTTTTTTTTTTCTATTAGGCTTTTTTTTTAAAAAAAAGAACTTATTGATGCTACCAATATGTCAAGCTACACCACTTTCTTTATCCGCTCAACAATTTTTTTTAGAAAAAATTAAAGTAATATTGCTAGTGTGTTAGACTGCACAAATAAAAAAATTTATTATTTTTTATATTTCTTCCTCTCGTGGACACCAAAAAAATACGAATACTTTTTAAAAATCTATATTTACACCACCAATGTATAAGACAACACTACTAAAAAATCATTTTTTTAAACATATTAACGATGATTGATCAAAAAGTGAAGATAATTCCACCAACCAATCAAGCCACATCAGTATCCACCGCTGAAAACGTCTCATTATTATAATTAAACCCGGTTTTCAAATTTAACCGACTGTCCAAGTCCCATGTTGGGAGAATGTTCGGAGGCCGACAAACTTTGCCTTATTGCGTATATAACAATCCGTTTTTGGTGCTAAACCAAAAATAATATATAAATAAGTTGGTGTAGGTTCTGTAAAGAGATTTGTGCGCCTAAATCTTTCATGTGCGAGATAGTTAAAAAGGTGGCGAACAAGAAAGAGAAAGCATTCGTGGAGAATAGCAGGGGAGGTGTCTACCAAAAGCAACACAATCAATGGTCGTTCATGTATCAGCCGATGATGACAGAAGAAGCGATGCTGCTACCAGAGGTTAGTAGGGAAAGGGAGATGTCAGCCATGGTTTCAGCTTTGACTCATGTCTTAGCTGGCGACATCCCTGAGGAGCTGCCACCAGATGACAACTTGGATGGTTTTGATTCAACTACAGTCGTCGATAATAACAGTTTTACTACTTCATCATCCGGATTTGGCGGGAAAAAGAGAGAAAGGGAAGAACAGGAGGAAGGCGATGGAGTAATGGCGGTGGAGGGTTTAGGCCCGTTTTCTGCTGATGTACGAGGTAAGCAACATGGTTGGGATTTGAAAATGTTGTTTTCATATATTATAAATCCAATTTCTTACAATACTTCGAGTCCTGCTAAATAAATACAGTGCTAGAGGGTAACAACCCGGCAAAATTGATCCCATTATATGAATACAAGAGCAATGAGAAGTACAGAGAAGAGCCAAGGAGGAGATACAGGGGAGTACGACAGAGACCATGGGGAAAATGGGCAGCTGAGATAAGAGACCCCTTCAAAGCTGCTAGAGTTTGGTTAGGCACATTCGACACCGCGGAGGCCGCCGCCAGAGCCTACGATGAAGCAGCCCTTCGCTTCAGAGGCAACAAAGCTAAGCTCAACTTCCCTGAAAACGTCAAGCTCATATCACTCCCGCCGCCGCCGCCTCTCGCCATCAATCCAACAACAACCCACTTCCCTATTTCAGATTCTCCCAACACCCTTTTCTCCATTCCATCATCTCAAGTCTCCGGCCAATATATCGACTATACTCAGTTTTTTCGGGGTTCCGGCAATTATTTTCAAAGTCAATCACAACAGCAACAGCGGCGGCTAATCGTTTTGTCAACTTCATCTGGTTCTAGCGGACAATCTTCATCTTCTTCTTCAACACCGACTTCATATCCTCTCGTTTTCCCAATTCAAACGTCAGGTCAGAACCTCAACTTGGGCAGCAGCAGTGCAAGTCAAGGTGGCGGTGTTGGAGATTTTTGGGTGCATGCTTGGCCATCAGATTCTGGTGATTATTATACATCAACCTCAAGATAAATGTCTTCCTTAACTATTACTAGTAATTATTGGGTTTTTGGTCATTGTATGCCCCGTTATTATAGGGTGCGACCGTGCGACTTCCTTTTAGTGGTTTTTAGGGATTAGAGATATTTTTTTCATACTCTAATTTTATATTTATTTTTCTTTAAATTATTAGCTTGATTACAAGTAGAAACTATAATTTAATTTTATATTTTTATGATTACAGGTAGAAACTATAATTTAATTTTATATTTTATTTTCAATCATATTACTAAATTAATATTTTAAAAATTATAATATTTTTCATATAAAATATATAATGATAAGAAATCTCTTATATTTTTCACATAAATAGAATTATATGCAGGGACGAAGTTAGAAATTTAATTTTAGAAGGTCAAAATTAAACTTTAACTTTTAATGGCTTATATCTTTATAAATTTAAAAGGTTTAAATTAATATTTTATTATTTTAGAGGATAGTTTAATTTTACTTTTATTAATTTAAAATTTTAAATTTTAAATGACTTAATGGATAATTTTCTATTTTAAGGGTCGGTCCTGCGAACCCTAAATACACCACTAATTATATGATGAAAAGTCTAAACATAACATTTCTTGATAATTACGCCAATTTTTATATAAATTATACAATGAAAATAAGTCTACGGTAGTTGTACTATTTTTCTTACATAAAATAAAGTTATATAACTAAAAGAAGTCTAAATATAACTATTTTTTAACATGAAATGAATTTTAATGATTTTATTGTTATTATTTGTTAGATTTTTATTATTCCAATCTCATTCAAATCATCTAAAATTATTTAATTAACTCATATGGTTGATTTTATTAATAAATATTAATGTCATTTAATATTATTTAATAAATTCATAGAACAATAATTTATTTTATTTGGTATTATATTTTTAAGATACATCTTTTTCTTTATATATAATAAACTAAAATTAATTCAGTATTAATATAATTTAATTAGTGTTACGGTTATATATAAATTAAAATTTTAATTTTAATTATTTATAAATGACATTAATAAGTTAGACATTTCTTTATAAGTTAATTTCAAAGACAGTTAGATTTTAACGACTATTTTTTCAATCATTATTAGGCTCCGTTTGTTCCACTAAAATTTCAGAAAATGATTTTTAGAAAATGATTTACTTTTCAAAAAATCTAATATTTTATGGTGTTTGGATGAACTTATGTAAAATATTTTGTGTTGTTTGACATATTTCTTGAAAATATTTTATAAAGATTGTTTTCAATTAAAAAACATATATTTGAGATTTTCTTATCTTTCCATTATTTAATTGAGTTTATTTTATATCTATAAATTTATATTTTACATTGTTTTTATATATATTAAAATTATTTTGTTAAATTCAAGTTCATTACAACGTCATCTTTTAGTTGCATGACTACTAAATAAGTCTTTTTAATTTAAAATGTGACATCAATAAAATTGATAAAAAAATTAAAAATGTTAACAATTGGACTTGATTTTCAAATTTGAAAAGTAGAGAGGCTAAATTCTTGAAAATAAAAGTACAAGGGCTAACTAAATTTTTAAAATAAAAATACATGGACTAAATTCTAAATTTGTGAAGAGTACATGAACTTATGACATATTTTAACCTTTATGCTACAAAACATTTATTATCAATATATCTATAATTGTAATAAATATTTATTATTAAAATATTAATACTGAATTATTTTCTATAATATGTGGAAATTATTATTTTAAAATTTATTATTAGAATAAAAATTAAAATAATTATTAAAATAATAAATTATATTAATGATATTAATAATTTATTGTATGATTAAATATAAATAATTAAATATATATGTTTAATAATATTTAAAATTATAATGTTTTATGTTAATATATTAAATATATTAAATATTTTAAAAATAAAAATAAACTTTATTATCAATATAATAATATTAAGATTTATTTAAAATAAAATTACTCATAGGATAAATTTTTTAGAAAATAATTTACGTTTTGCAAAAGGACAAGTGATTTTACAAAAAAATTATCATCCGTTAACTTGTAAATCATTATCTGTTAACTAAATTATTTTTATAAATAAATAAAGAAAAATATAAAAATATTTTCATAAATCATTTTATAATTAAACAAATAGAGCCTTATCGAATGAGTTCGTAATAAAAGTAAAAGTACAAATAAAATCTTAAGACTTAAAAGTCAAATTTACCCAAACTCCGAGAAATTGTAACCAATTTAAATTTTTAATTATCGATGTTGACGTTATACTAAATCACGAAACTTTGTAGGGTACCTCCACAAATAATAATGAAGAAGTTTGTCCTTTATGTTCACACACTTGAATTTTTTAATTTATTATTTGCTTCATTTTTTATTTCAATGTAAAAAGAACTAAATAAACTTAGAAAATAGTTTGGGTCGTAAAGAAAAGATTTGCCCCAATTTCAGGTCAAAACAACCCAATTTCGGTATGAAAATAACTTTGGAAGGCACCCAACAAAATTAGCGAATATAAGTACAAGCATATTATCCTTCTATTTATTAGTTTATTTTAGGCATTGTGTTAAAAATTATTATTAAAACTTATAGTGAGATTATTTAAAAATATATTAAATTTAGAAAGGTTTGAATCTCATTTAAAATGTGTTATATGTAACTTGAAAATTAATAATTTTGATGAATTTAATTGAATTTCACCCCATCCATACATATATCAAAATTAATATATACAATGTTGATATATTGTAATACATAAAACTAAAATAAATATAAAATGAAAACCCACACATGATTTAAATTGAATGAGAATGAATAATATTTTAAAATTTTAACAGCTTTTACCTTAACATTATGCTGCAGTAGATTTATTTATTTTAAATATTATAAATGGTAATTATAGCTTGTTCTTCTCTTCTAGTTTTAAAATATATATTTTTATACAAATACATATTAAATATTTAGATTTTAATTTAATTATAATATTAATTTTGAAATGAATTTTTTCTTTAGATTTTTCTTTTATATTTTAATTATTTTCTTTTCCATTAGAATATTCTAAATAATGTAACTAATTAATTTTACATAAAAGAGTTTAATGAAATATTTTAAGGTTAATATGTAACTAAATCAAATAGAAATCTAAGATATTTAATCTTAATTGAAGTCAAATATATTTTATTAAAGAAATCAAATGCATTTAATTTTATAACACTTCAATATGTAACTAACTTTTATTATTTTTCTATCAAAATTTTATTTTTATTTTGTAATCAAGAGAAATTAATAAAGTAAATAAAAATACGTAAATAAATAATAACAAGAGTATAATAATATTTTATTTATTTTTTAAATATATTTAAATTTTACTTAATATATAAATTTTATGAGATTTTTTCAAACTTGAGGAGGTAACTTAATATATAAATTTACTCAATTCAAAACTCGTGTATTATTTTTTTAAAAATAACTTTAATTTCTATATACTTTGCATAGAATAACTAATGTTAGGTAAATCTCTACAATGAAAAACCGAGATAACGCATGAAACATCGATAATGAGAAGACATTGAGTGAAAAAAAGAAGAATATTGCAAAGAAAGTGCATTAAAAGATAAGAACGGATTGTAGTGGGGAGAGAGTATAAAAAATTAAAAGTTTTAATATAATTAAATTTAATTTTTATAATTAAATTAAATTAAATTATTTTAATTTAAAATGTCACATGTCATAAAATGATTAACTCAATAAATTTTTTAACAGCTAGATTATTTTGGACAATAAAATATAACTTAAGTATCGCTTAGGGTAAGTGAATATAATTTAGATACTAACGATAAAAAAAATTAGGAATCAATTTAAGAAAAATATAATTTAAATAATATTTTGTGGTTTATTTAAAATAAATTAACTTTATTTTAGTGACGTCATTTAAATAATAGAAAATGCAACCTTCTCATACATTTAATAGAAATTCATATGAATAATTTAAAATAACGAGAAACAAATAATATATATCATATATATAATATAATAAGGTACATTAATTTTGTGACAAATGGCGCTCTTTTTTTTTTTACATTGAGTTTTCTATTTTTATATTTAATATATTTATCAATTTTTTATTAATGCTAATTAATCATTATCTGTTTTAAAATATATATTCTTTCAAAAGAAAATCTAAGTTACCTTAAAATATATTGTTACCAAATAAAACCAACGGTAGGGACGAGCGAGAGAGTAATAACAAATATTTTAATTTTTATGTATAAATATTATATGTTAATATAAAACAAGTTATTATTAAGTATAATAAGTTGGGAGCAATATATAAAAAATACATTATTATTAACTATTCGTATAAGAACTTGTTTTATAAAATCGAGTTAAAAAGCATATAATTTTAAAAATAAAAATTTACTAACTGTTTTCATATCTTATAAATTATAAAAAGAATTACGAGTCTTTATTAATAACTTATTAAAAGTATAATTTAATAATAACTTATCTTAATTCAATTTGTAAATTTTATTGCTACTAATAGCATAATTTTAAATAATAACAATAAAATTTTCTCATGTGTTAATATTTTTCTTTTATCATATATTGTATATAAAATATAATAAGATACACAAACTTTTATATTGGGGCATTTTATTTATTTATTTATTTTAAAATATAATTAGAAAATAGCCTCTTGTATAAATTAAAATAGTTTCCACGTGAATAATCTACTGCCACAATATATCGCCAAATGAGAGGCATAATAACAAGGTATAAAATAAATATGTTTACAAGTAATATAATAAATAACAATTTTTTTACAATTTATGTTATATCGTGCGACTTCATCCATTTTAAACTAAATATATTTAATATTCTATTTTGCCGCATAAACTAAATAAAATTTCATCAATATACTTTATCAGTATTTTAAACGAAAATTATCCCAACAAAATAATGGTTCAAGGGATAATTTTTTTTTTTTAAACTTTTTAAGTTTTTCTACGAAAAATATACTCAATTAAACCTTTGAACTTAAAAATTATATCAAATAAACCCTTTGGCTGACAGAATTCATTGTTGACTGTTAGTTCTATTAAATGTTGATGATGTAGCAATTATCAGTTGCCAAGTCCTCCCTTTTTTTTCCAAGCGGCAGTACAGAGTGATTGGTGATGTCAACAATTTTTTTCCATCTCATCAATCACTTTGGACTATCACTTTAACGAAAATAGATGATTTGACAACTTCTAACTGCCATATCATCAACATTTAATGTAATTAATAGTTAGTAACAAATTTTGTTGGTTAGTGGACTTAATTGATACCATTTTCAAGTTTAAGTGTTTAATTAGGTGTGATTTTTGCGAAAAAGCTAAATTGATTTTTTTGAAAAACATCAAAAGCTTTTTTACCCTTAAGTTGATAAGTTAACATTATCAAACAGATAAGTTTAATATTAATTTGAATTTCAACTAAATTTTCACCCTTACTCTCTCAAATATCTTTTTATATACTCCCCAACCAAATAAAACATTTATATATATTATTTGCTCCATCCCCATTTCTCTTCAAACATTCAGATCATCTTTTTTTTTTTTTTCCTTTTCTTGGGTTGCAAAGATGGGAGACAACATTGCTGCCAATGTGAATCAACACTGAGTCTTTGAGGTTTTAGTGGCTATCCCTTCTTACAATAGCTACGACTGTACCAATGATGATGGTCTATGAAAACGAATCGGTACATTATATTTCTCTCCTTTCACTTATCTTGCTTTTAACTTATAATCTAGTTTTGTGATATTATTTCAATGATAATGCACATGGTCAGTACGTAAATTATATTTTAAATTTATTCGTAAAAGATTTGATTGGTGATGTATTATATGCTTTACTGACGGCATATAATTCCTTGTTTGGAACTCTGATTTATCTACAAGTGTCCCACCCTAGAAGCATGCATAACAATATTAAAATACCATTAAATATATTGATAAGGGTGAAATTAGAAAGTTTTTAAGAGAGATCGAAATTAAATTGTATATTTTTATGATAGTAAAAATATAAATTTACCATTTTAATTACTTATATCTTTATAATTTCTAAATTGGCCACCACCATAAGTGATTGCTTGTCTCGAAGTGCAAATGTCGGGGCTGAAAATACTACAACAAGAAGAAATAAAATAGTAGCGGTGTTCGTGAGTATACAGGTCAGGTTGTAATATGATAAAGTTTACAACGAAACACTTCGGAAGTATTCTGAGGATCGTACCCAAGGGAAGCTAAATTGAACGAAAGACTAATTTCTGCTCTAACAATTCTAAAAAGTAATAATCTAAAATTACAGTACGACATGTTGTAGGCCAATTTTAACCCATTTACATCAAAACCCAATTTAGCCTTACCTAACCCACCAAAATTAAACCCGAAACCCCAAATCTTAACTACCCAAAGCCTAATTTACATCAAAACCCCAATGGCCCAAACCCTAAGCCCAAATTAAAATAAAAAAACCTAGCCCACAACCTAAACTTTTCTCAACTAAATCCTAGCCTTTGCCACCACCAACTCCACTAGCCACACTTGCTTCACTACCTACTCCACTAGCCACACTCCACCACCCCTTGTACCTACAAATGAAGACATAAACAATAAAAAATATTTTGTAAATGGCTATATAAGCCTTCTCATATTTTGTATTTAGGGGGAGGAAGAAGTTTTGGGGGAGAAAGTTATTGTAAAGGATTTTTGAGAGGTTTTTTGAGAGTAATCAAGGAGAAGAGTTATTGTGAAGGCTAGTTTTTGGAGAGGCTAGTTTTTTTTTTGGAGATTAATCAAATATCAAAGCAAAAGAGGTTTCTTGGTCTATTCTCGTTTTAAGTTCTTTGTTTGCTTATTGTTTTCCTTTCAGTTTTATTTTGTTTCTTTTATACGAAAGTAAAAATAAAAGGAGGAAACTTTCCCATTTTTATCGAAAAAGTTTTTTTTGAGGTCCGGCTGCCGTGTACGGTGGCACCGACGGTGGCCGGCAGCGTTTCGGTGACCGGACGGTGGCCGGCGGCGGTTTGGTGACCGGACGGTGGCCGAAAATCACCCACTCTCTCCCTCTCTTTTTTTGTTATTATTATATATTTTAATATTATATTATATATATATTCTTTTAATATATTAGGTATATTCTAAATTCTATATTACATATATATATTATACTATTTTATGTATATATCTTTAATACTATATTATTTATATATATTTTTTTTCTACATGTTATCTTATGTATATATTTTAATTATATTATGTATGTATTTTTACACTATATTATGTACATATTTTTTTATATCTATTTCATACATATGTATATATTATATATATCTTAACATTACTAGTTATATTTTCACTATTTTATGTATATACTTCAAACACTATATATAGTATATTTCTAACACTATTACTATTTATAAATATATATATATATATATATATATTTTACGTACATACTCTTAATATCTTTATTATGTATATATTCGTTGTTTTTATTTCACATTGGATACTATTATTACGTTTAATATATCGCATGCATTGTTATTGTTTTAATATTGTTGTCATATTTATTATTTGTTTCAATGTATTTTCAACTCGTTTATTTTTGTCTCCCGCCTATTTTATATCATTCTGTTGTTCATTACTTTAAAGATTTTTATTCATGTTTTTACTAATTTCAATAAATAAGGCAATGTTTCGCATTTTGGAACATCGAAGAATTGTGCCCTAACTTACGAGGTTTCGGTTCTCTTGTTGGTTATAAATAGCTAAATATCCTTTTGAGTTTTGAAATGCACGGATTACCAATTTAAATTAAAAGACGACCTTGTGCTCGGGAATTCATGGTATTGTGTCCTAACTTACGGGATGTGATACTCCGATATCTCGAGATAAGGAAATCTTTAAACAAATCGATTTAAGCTAATTCAAGAATTTTAAAATCAGTATTAATAGAAAAGATCGTACTTCAAGTCCCTTCCTGATTTTTAATTTTCGACATTAAGACACTAACTAATCAATTCGGTACCAATTTTTTGGGCGTGTCGAGGGTGCTAATCCTTCCTCGCACGTAACCGACTCCCGAACTCATTCTCTCAAGTTTTGTAGACCAAAGGCCCTGTTTTAGTAAACTAAAATTGATTTATTAAAACAAAGGTGATCCGATCACACCTGATAAAAGATTGGTGGCGACTCCCGTTTTAATTTTTACTTTCAAACAAAGTCGATCCCCGTTTTCAAAAGAATGGTTTCGACACGACAAATCGAAATAAAATTAAGTCGTAAAAATATCATAAATTAAATAAAACTAAACAAACAATAGAAATTCATTCAGCAAATAGACAGAAGATTAACTCATATCAGTGTTCATAATTAACTTCAGACTTCGGGGTTTGATGAATTAGCTAACAATTAGCCTAGTTATTACCTTTCAATTTCTAACTAAATTAAAAGGTACTCGAGAAACTATTTTTTCAATCTCATTTACCTAAATAACTTTCTAAGGTTGTCAATTTTAGGGTTGAATCATACATAATTTAATGTAACTAATTCTAAGATAAACCCTAATTCTTCAGCTAATTAATTCCACCTTCAATTGTTAATCTTCCTACAGGTTTAGCTCCTCATTAATCTAGATTTCAATTTTCCTTAAATTCAATTCAAAAAATAAAACAAATATCAAATTAAAAGAAAGGGAAAATAAAAGTTTGATTTGTTTAGATGTCGGTTATGCTTGGAAGTCAAAAAACAGTAAACAGTTCTTGAGGAAACAACGATTGAAAGGCAATACAAAAGAAAAAAAAAACTAAAGATTACTGAAGAAAATAAAACTAAAATTGAAATTGAATCCAAAATAAAAGTTAACAAATTCCCAATAAACAAACCCTAAAAACTAGAAACTAAAAAATAAGTACGGGCAAAAACTCTGAATCAAGCATTCAATATTGCTATTTATAGTTTTGGTGTTTTATGTCCATATTACATCTATTACAAGTGAATAACCCGAGTTAAAATGAGTTGTGTAGATGAAAACACCATCAACTGTAATTTGTCTATCGTCGAATCGATGTCGCGACACCCTATAGTTAGTGTCACGACATCAAAACTGAAATATTTCTCCTGGAGGTTTTGAAGTTTCATGTGCGACATGGTGTGTTGGTGTCACAACATCAAGGCCTTTGTATTCCTTTACACATCTTCAAAGTTGGTTGTTGTGATATGAAAAAAGTGGGTGTCGTTGACCGACTGCGTGCGTGCGCATTAAAACAACGATTTTATGAAACTATTTTAAAGCTTGATTTTACCGCAATCATGCAGGTCAATTGTAATATTTATAGTGTTACAATGAAACATCAAAGTATTCCAAGGATCGAACCCAAAGGAAGAAGTGATTGAGCAATAACTAACATACACAATAGAGTCTAAGTGGCTACTAATACAATTTTATAGTATGACAATTCATAAAAAGATGAGTTTGCATGAAAATTATATATTTTACTTTAAGAACTAAATTAAAAGAAATGTAAACTAGAGGGACCATCTAACAAATAACTGATGGGGGTTAGTTGATCTTGATGTGGTTTACCAAACCTTGGACTAGGGACATAAATCACGTAAATTACCAACTGACTCCATTTTATCTTTTGATCTCAATTTTATTGACTTAACTGACTTAACTAACATAAATAACAAGAAGAACAAGAAGTAAATGTAGAAAAATAAACTCTAATCTAAGGTAGAAGAAGAGAAAAATAAAAACCCTAAAAAAAGTGTAGAGAAAATTAAAGAAAACCTAGAGAAAACTAAACCTAAAACTAAGCTAACGTGTCTCCCTCTCCTCCTCAACAATTTTTGGTTGCTTTGAAGTGTGTTATGATGACTTTATGATGCCAAAAATGCCCCTACACGGGCATTGTGTGATTGGTAGGCCGGGTAGACAAAGGTTGTCCTTTTTGTCCAAGTTTGTCCCCTTGATGAAGGCAATATTGCGATACCCGGAAAAGGATATCACGATATCTCAGGCAGTATTGAAACTTGGGGTCTTTCTTAAGAGGTGGATGTCGCGATACCTAAGGGGGATATCGTGATGCCACTGAAGGGAATCCTTGGTCTTCTACATTTTCTGGGGTATCGCAATTCCAAGGGTTGAATATTGCAATAGCATTGCCCTTGGTGCCGTTGTTACTTATTTTCGATCTCTGACACATCTTTACATTTGTCAAACACACGTTAGACATCCTAAAGGCACTATCAGCTAATCTGGGTAAAAAAATAGACAAAAATGAGACATTTTCACTTATTACCCAAAAATATGAAAATAACAAAAATTTATGCTAAAAACTCTATTTTGCTCAAGAAAAATCTCCTGAAGTACGTTGAAAAAGCCAAATTTGCCACTTGGATTTGTGGCAGATCAGTCGCGACACTGTTTTCTTTGCATCCTTAGAACCGTTCTTCAAATTCCAAATTTGCCAAATTTGCCACTTCAAAGTTGGTTGTCATGACACTACTAATGGTTGTCACAACATTAGAACCGTTCTTCAAATTCCTTGGCCTAAGATGGTGTCTTATACACTTTATTAACCCATCAGTTGTTCCTTAGGTCCTGATTGGCCTAACGAGTCATCAAAACACCTAAAAATGAGTAAAAATGTTTATTTTATTGCGATTGAACATAAAATGGTAAAATGAAAATTAATAGAAATGTAATCAAATTACTAGAAAACAAGCTTATAAAATGCAGGAAAGAAACTAATTTGCCACAACGAATTATGGCAGATCAACAGACCACTATCGTCGGTGACCCAACCATCACCGACCATCGCCAGTCGACCCATTGTTGGCCACCATCGGTCATCGGTGGCTTTTGTTGGCCAACCCATTGCCGGTTAATTGGATTGGGTTTGCATTGTCTCGATCAGTTTTGGATATGTCTTAGTTCTCAGGGTTTGCTAAAAAATTAGGTTATAAAAACCTTAAGTCTATTTTCGACTCATATAAATTATTCTAAAAATTAAATAAAACCTACATGGAGATGATAGTCCACGATCTAATTACATATCCTATAATGTATGAAAAACTTAAAATTACACACAATCTAATTTATAGGAATCACAACTTTGGAAAATTACTTTATCATGGATAACAAAATAATTAAATACATTAATTCACATATATAATCCAAAACATGCATATAATTAAAAGAACACCACATCTCATCTAATTTAACTAAACATGAAGTGTAACAACCCGATTTTGGGCCTAGTCGGAATAGTGGTTTTGAAACCACTAACCCGAGGTTAGAGAAATTATTTTTAATATTATTTTATGTGTTGTAGCATGATTATATGAGTGCATGAAAATTTTGGTGAAATAATTTTAGCGATTACATGCTCAATTCCGAAAAAGGACTAAATTGCATAAAGGGAAAAATGACTAAATCGCATAAAATAATCATAATTAGGGGTATTTAAAGGGAAAATAGACCCATTTTAATAGGGTCGCAGGCCATAATGACTAGAGGAGTCAAAAAGTAAAAAATTTAGTAAGGTTGGTATTTGATGACATTAGGTAATTGAATAAAAAAATAAAAATAAAAAAAGGGGGTCATCTTTCTTCTCCATCTTTTCCACCGAAAATTGAAGTGAAAAACCCCTGTGGGAGCTTGAAAATTTTTAGCACAATAAACCCTTACATGTAAGTCATTATGATGGTTATTTTTGTTGATTTTTGTACTTTTGGGACTCTTGTAGCTTAATTTAACTAATGGAGGGACTATTTTGCAAAATGGTTGAAAGTATACGGTTTTTCCATGAGAGTGTTCATGTTTTTTGCTGAATTTTTATGGAAGAAAATGAATCTTAGTTGCAAAACAAACAACTTTTGTGAAGTAGTTTTCATAAAAACCCTAACTAAGGACCATTTTGCATAAGCTATAAATATGTGGTAAATGTGTGAAATAATGGGAATTGTGGGCTGCTTCTAGTATAAAAAGAATTCGGCTAGGCTTGGTTAGTGAGAAAATTTGATAAAAATCTATTTACGAGCCTAGGGGTAAAATAGTAATTTTGTGAAAGTCTAGGGGCAAAATGGTTATTTTGCCAAAATATGAATTATGAAATGCATCTATTAATTGTCGAAACCATCCTTTTTTTTTTCAAATTTTAGGTTTAATGAAAAAATGGGGAGGATCGACTTTTTGAAAATAAAACACAGAACTTGGAGTCGCCACTGATCTTTTTGATTTGGTGTGATCGAGTCACTTAAGAATTTGGTTATTTTAATAAAACATTTTTGGTTTACTAAAACAATGATTTTGGTCTACGAATTTTTGAGAAAACGGGTTCGGGAGTCGATTACGCATGAGGAAGGATTAGCACCCTCACTACGCCCAAAATTGGTACCAAATCGATTGAATACTGTCCTTATGTCTAAGATTTAAAAATGTTTTTGAAACGTGGTTCTTTGAACAAAGATTTGAAAAGCCTGAGTTGGCCGTCGAAATTCTCTTGTTTCAAAGGAATACAGCATCACATCCAGCACAATAGAACACGATCTGTTACCCTCGAAAACACAATAAACTTCGACTTCCAAAAGTTTATAAGCGGAAATTACAAAAGGATGCCCAATTATTTAGTCCAACGAAAAACTGAAACCCAACACAGTAGGGCATGATTCCTCAAATTTCCTAAACACCGAGCATTGCCTTCGTTTTGGAGAATTTTTAAAAGCATGAGTGAAAACCTAAAGGAATATTCGATTGTTTTGAACAAACGAGAAATCACAACCCAGCACGATAGGGCATGATTCCTGAATTACCAAACACCGAGTATTGCCTTCATTTTGGAGAATTTTTAAAAGCATGAGTGAAAACCTAAAGGAATGTTCGATTGTTTTGAACAAACGAGAAATTGCAACCCAACACGATAGGGCACGATTCCGCGAATTGTCAAATATCGAACATCGTCTCCTTTTAAAGAATTTTTAAAAGACATGGGTGAAATTCTAAAGGGACCTTCGATTACTTTGAGCAAATGAGAGATTGCAACCCAACACGTTAGGGCACAATCCCACACATTGCCAAATATCGAATATCACCTTTGTTTTAAAGGATTCTTAAATAATTGTGAAACTAGTTTAAAACGCATTAATTCGATTTGAAATAAGACGAAACTAATCATAAAAATTTGAATTTATAAAACCACATTTCATAAACCAAGTGGAAAATAATGATATAGGATAATATACGTATGCATAAAAGTACGATCAACTAACAAACTAATAATTAAACATAGCTAACCTAAAAATGTAACCCGATTTCAATAATGCATGGAGAATAATTGATGTGGTAACATATAAAAATGAGCAGGCACGACATAGCAAATATACGAGAAATATCGTGAAGATAATTAACACATGAGATACCAAACGATATAGGATCAACACGACACAAAAATAATGAATTAAAAATGATGGACTAACAATCAAATAATATATGCTAGAGTTTGAGATAATTTATAAAAGAAAAATTAAGAATATATAAGTACGATCAACTAACAAACTAATAATTAAACATAGCAAACCTAAAAATGTAACCCGATTTCAATAATGCATGGAGAATAATTGATGTGGTAACATATAAAAATGAGCAGGCACGACATAGCAAATATACGAGAAATATCGTGAAGATAATTAACACATGAGATACCAAACGATATAGGATCAACACGACACAAAAATAATGAATTAAAAATGATGGACTAACAATCAAATAATATATGCTAGAGTTTGAGATAATTTATAAAAGAAAATTAAGAATATATATATATATATACGAGTATGAGTGACTTTTGAAGCAATTATATACAAAATAACATGGAATTAAAATAGGAATTATATATAAAAAAATTGGATTGATTTTATCATAAATTATATATATATGTATATAAATAAACTAGAAATAATTGCTTGTAAAAAAAATACCATAGAAACGTTGTAACAGCCCTAATTTGACCCTAGTCGGAATGTGGTTTCGGGACCACAAAACCAAGTCATAAAATTTAGTTAAAATTTTATTTGCATACCTTATATGTGTGGTAGTACTTGTATAAAAATTTGATGTTTTAATTTTTATCTTAGGAATGTGAATCTTGCTTGAAAGGATTTAGTTGAGAGACTTAGAAAATTTGATAGGTAAATAAGTAAGGACCAAATAGTATTGAAATATGAAAATTTGGGTTTGCATGTCAAAATGCCCCAAATTATGTTGAGTGGCCGCCAAGCATGGCTTCATTCTTCCAAGGTTATGTTGTTTATTATTTAATATTGGTGAGTAATTAAAATAGAGAAGAAATAAAGATTAATAATAAGAAAATGAACAAAAAAAGTGTGTGTTCATCCTTGCTATCCTTTAGCCGAAAAACCAAGTAAAAGAAGGAGAGAAAAGCTTTGGAGAAATTCGGCCATAATTGTATCTAGGTTGAGGTATGTTGAAGCTATTCCTTTAAATTCATGTATATTTTGGTTGTTAGTTTGAATTCCATCTATCCCATGGTTGGATTTGGGGTTGTTGGAGAGTTGGGATTTGACAAAGAAGCTTAAAAATTTTAGTTGATACCTTGATGCTATTAACGTGTTAGTTATATGGATGTGTTAAGTTGCTTGTTATGTTAGCATGAAAGTTGAAGTTGTTAAGTCATGGTGTTGGAGGTGCCGAATGTAGGACTAAGAACAGGATGAGGGTTCGGCTAACATAGTTGAAAGGGATGTTGCCGATTTTTAGATTTAGATTATGGGAGTGGCTATAATGGGCATTAAGATGTTAAACTTAAGAAATGTAGTCACATGGGGATTTATATGATATTACAAATAGAGGTGAAGCTATGCTAGATTGGGAAAAAGTCGATCAAGTGTGCATGAGAAGAATTTAGGTGTTTAGATGATGTTATAGATGACATTGTACATGTATATATATTCGCCATCAAAGTGAGTATGTAGGTGATGTTGAATCAAATTTTTGGTGCACATTCGGTTATGTATATATATATATATATATAAATACATAAGTATGCCCATTCGTGATGTTACCTTTAACTATGTGTATAATCGACTAAATGGGTAATTAGTAAGAGTGGTTGCGAATATACAAACATACATATGCATGTGTAGTTGAGTTATAAATGTTTAGCAAGATGACTAAACTAGTTAATTTATTTATTAAGCCCGAGAAGTTAAAGAAGGGAATCAAGCAAGGGCAAAGCCAAGGACATCGAGTAGCCGGTCGGAACCGTTATACCCAACACAAGGTAAGTCCTTAAGCACTTTTGCTAGTACTCCTTGGATAGATATTTTCAGAATGATTTCCCTACTTAATAATATGACCATATGTACAATTTGAGTTAAGTAAATTGCTTTACCATGATGAAACAACATAGGGCACTATGTGTGCAAAATTATGTGGCACTATGTGTGCCGATTGGGAGGTTGAAGCATGAGGGAATCTCAAATGCACTATGTGTGCGATTTACTATGGCACTATGTGTGCGATTTACTATGGCACTATGTGTGCGAACATAATAAGCACTATGTGTGCAACATTCGGTTGTTGATATAAATTGTGCATGAACGAGGTAAGTGATTGAGCTACTAACTAAATATTGAAATTGAGATTGTGCGGTGTATGCATAAATTTATCTAGTGCATCGTTGTTCCAAACTTGAGGAAATGGATCTAAATCGATTGGGCTGACTTGGCATTTGATTTGATTGAAGGACTTGGCATGAGATCGAACCAAAAATTTGAGAAATTGCAGCATAGTTTGTTATGGTTGGAAAAATTGATTTTGTATTATTTGTTTTTCACTTATGGTTGTTATTGTTGGACGGTAGAGTAGTGCTTACGACTTACTGAGTTATGTACTCATCTGGTGTGCTTATCTGTTGCTTATTTAGGTTCTTGATCCATTTTGTGTGCTCGGGACCGTCGTCGAAGTCATCACACCGGCTAGCAACTTTTGGTATCTTCTTTTTAGTTGGTCTAGGAGAACATTTCAGCATGTATAGGCTATTATGTTTTGTTGAAATTGGGTATGTAAACTTTAGCCATGCGAAAATGGCATAATGTTCGGTTGGATTTGGTTCTATGATGTTTGGACACAAGTCTTGGTAATTCGGTTTTGGTTGAGTATTGGTCGAGGCCTACTGATTATTATGCCATATGTCATGGCTGATTATTTTCGTGTTAAATTCATGATTTGGTAATAGTGTAGTAGGGAGATGCTCGGTGATGATTAACCCTTGGCATGGCTAGTCATGATCATAATTTGTAATATGTATGATGAATTATTAGTTAGATCAAGGAAAAATTATGAAATAGGCATAGTTGCTTTAGTAACAGATGCTGACAGCAGCAGTGATGTGAGATTGAAAAATCACTAAAAATAGTAGAAATGGAATTAAATAGTTAATAAATTATGTAATCAAACCTTGATGAATCTACTTTCACATGGAAGAAACGAAACGATCCTATGAGTTGTATGTTAAGAGATATTTAAGTTTTCGTGAGATAGGGCCAGAACGGCTTCTGGAGTCCCTGTTCCAACTTTAGAAATTCATTATAAATTTACCAGAGATAATTATAAGTCATGCCATATATGTACAGATTCCTTTTCGAGTATAGTTTCTGTAGAAACAAACGGCATCAATATTGAAGCCCTGTACATGGAGATATCCAAGTCGTAATGCGCAAAGGTCAGTGTAGTCGATCCCTGTAACATGGGAGACTTTAACTAATAAACTGTACTAATTGGCCTGACCAAAAATTCTAGAAAAAAAATTTATAGATGTATATACGAGTCTAGTTTCAGGGAAAAATCACAAAACTGGTTTTCGAGTTGTGGAACTCAAGATATGATTTTTAAGGTGACAGTGACACAGTTAGCCAGCTGTCTGGAAATTTTTAAAATGAACTGTGCTAGTAAGTGGATTAAGCCCGTTAACCCCTCGTGTCCGACTCCGGCGACGGTCTTGGGTACGGGGTGTTACAGTTTTATTGGTATCAGAGCTATGTTTTAGTCGGTTCTAGGACTACCATAGCACGTATGAGTCTAGCTATACATGCCTTAATGTTAATGTTTAAATGTGTGATGACTTCTGACGGTTAAAATTTTTGTTTTGATTAGTAAATGGATCCCGGTGTAGAGAGAACCTTGGCGGATGATGTTGAAAGTGTAGCGGCTGCTCCTGCACAAGGGACGCCGCCTATTGAACCTCAGTCATCTACGAATAATCAAGGTGAGAGGGCTAAACAA
Source organism: Gossypium arboreum (assembly GCF_025698485.1). Lineage (NCBI taxonomy): Eukaryota > Viridiplantae > Streptophyta > Magnoliopsida > Malvales > Malvaceae > Gossypium > Gossypium arboreum. The sequence continues at coordinate 73,504,207 of NC_069081.1, forward strand.
GCCTTCTTTACCATGATGAATGAGAGGGTCGCGCAATATGCCCGAACCAATCCGACTGTCCAACAATTTCCGAATTTGAATAATCCACCCCAAGAGCCCGTAATGCCGCGATTCATCGATCCTGTGAGGGTGAGTAAGCCACCTGAGACTTGATTAGGAAGCGCGGCCTGAGGAGTTCAGGCCATAGTTACCGATGATGCCGAAAGGGCCGAGTTTCGCTTGATAACACCATTCGGTGTTTGATGAACTGTCATGCACACCCGATGAATGTCTAAAGTGTGCTATATCCTTGTTGCGGGACTCAGCCTACTATTGGTGGAGGACTTTGATTTCCATAGTCCCAAACGAACGAGTTACTTGGGATTTCTTTCAAACGGAATTTCGAAAGAAGTATATTAGTCAACGGTTCATCGATAAAAAACGTAAGGAATTCTTGGAACTCAAGCAAGGCCGTATGACAGTATCTGAATACGAACATGAGTTTGTAAGACTCAGTCGGTATGCCCGGGAGTGTGTGGCCGATGAAGTTGCTATGTGCAAAAGATTTGAAGAAGGATTGAATGAAGATTTAAAGCTACTAGTGGGTATTTTGGAGATAAAAGAATTCGTAACACTAGTTGAACGAGCCTGCAAGGCGGAAGAACTTGGAAAGGAGAAGAAGAAGGCTAAATTTGAAGCTAAAGACTATCGTAAGAGATCGATGGGTAAAGCTCCGTTTCTCGTAAAGAAGTTCGTGGAGGACACTAATAAATCGAGGACGATCGCTGGAATTTCCATTAGAGCACGACCATCGACGGACTCGAGCTACTTCGGTAGCTAGTGTGGGCAATAACCGTCAAGAGAAACCCGAATGCCCCCAATGTGGAAGAAGACACATAGGTGAATGTTGGGGTAAGTCTACTAACAGGGCTCATTACGGATGCGGTTCAAGGATCACTTCATTAGAGATTGCACGAGCTTGATGAGAAGAATAAGATGCAAGGTGCAAGACCTAGTGGAATGACAACTAGAGGTAGGCCACCGAGAATTTCAGGAGGTAGGGGTGGTAATCGAGAGGGCTTCGATACTACTGTTCGATCCGAGACCCGTACTCTGCTAGAGCATATGCCATTCACAAGACGAGAGGAGGCGTCCTCCCCTGATGTTATCACTGGTACTTTCACTCTCTTTGATACTAGTGTGATTGCGTTGATTGACCCTGGCTCTACTCATTCATATGTATGTGAAACCTTAGCATCCAGTAAGACTCTACCTGTTGAGTCTACTGAGTTCGTAATTCGAGTGTCAAACCCTTTGGGTCAATACGTACTTGTTGATAAAGTGTGTAAGAGATGCCCTTTAATAATCCGAGAATCTTGTTTTCCGGCCGACTTGATGCTTTTACCGTTTGACGAATTCGATGTTATTCTTGGTATGGATTGGTTGACCGTACATGATGCAGTGGTGAACTGTAAAAGGAAAACCATTGATTTGAGAAGTGCAAATAATGAGGTAGTCCGAGTTGAGTCTACTGATTTAAAGGGGGTACCAGCGATAATATCTTCAATGACCGCTCAGAGATATGTGAAAAAGGGGTGTGAAACATACCTTGCGTATGTGTTTGATAGCAAAGAGGCAGAAAGGAAACTTGAATCAGTACCAGTGGTTTGTGAGTATTCAGATGTTTTTCCTGAGGAGTTATCGGGGTTGCCACCGGTTCGAGAGGTGGAATTCGGCATCGAGATTGTACCTGGTACCACGCCAATCACAATAGCCCTGTATCGTATGGCATTAACGGAATTAAAGGAATTGAAAGTTCAATTGCAAGAATTGATGGATAGAGGTTTCGCTCGACCGAGTTTTTCTCCATGGGGCGCACCCGTATTGTTTGTAAAAAAGAAGGATGGAACCATGAGATTGTGCATCGGCTATCGTCAGTTGAATAAAGTGACCATAAAGAATAAATACCCGCTACCACGTATTGATGATTTATTTGATCAATTAAAGGAGCCTCAGATTTTCCAAGATAGATTTGAGATCCGGTTATTATCGTTGAGGGTTCGAGACTCGGACATACCCAAAACCGCTTTTAGAACAAGGTACGGTCACTACGAATTCTTAGTGATGCCGTTTGGGCTCACTAATGCCCCTGCAGTATTTATGAATTTAATGAATTGAGTATTCGTGCCATACTTGGATCGATTTGTGGTTGTGTTTATTGATGATATTTTAGTTTATTCACAAGGTGAAGCCGAACACGCCGAGCATTTGAGGTTAGTATTACGATTTTATGAGACAAGAAGTTATACGCAAAATTCAAGAATGTGAATTTTGGTTGAAAGAGGTTAGCTTTTGGGGCACATGGTGCCCGTGATCGGTGTTAGAGTGGATCCGAACAAAATTTCGCCATACTCGATTGGAAACCTCCGAGGAATGTTGAAGTTAGGAGCTTTTTGGGACTTGCGGATACTACCGACGATTTGTAAGGGTTTTCGATGATAGCTGCACTGCTGACTAAACCGCTCCAAAAGATGTTGAATTTGAATGGATGTAAAAACGTCGAAGAGTTTCGATCGACTAAAGACTGCTTAACCGAAGCTCCGGTGTTAGTACAACCGAGTCCGCAAAGAGTTTGTCATTTATAGTGATGCATCCTTACTTGGGCTAGGTTGTGTGTTGATGCAAGAAGGTTGAGTTGTGGCTTACGCGTCGAGACAATTAAAGCCGCATGAGAGAAACTATCCGACCCATGATCTTGAATTGGCGGCCATAGTGTTCGTCCTGAAAATATGGCGGCATTACTTGTTTGGGGAAAGGTGTCATATTTATTCGGACCACAAAAGTCTTAAATATTTGATGACACAAAGAGATCTAAATCTGCGACAAAGACGTTGGCTTGAGTTGTTGAAAGACTATGAACTTGTCATTGATTATCACCTGGGGAAGGCTAACGTGGTGGCCGATGCTTTGAGTCGTAAAGCACTGTTTGCTTTGAGAGCGATGGATGCTCACCTATCCGTTTCGCCCGATGAGGTGCTAGTAGTTGAATTAAAGGCCAAACCATTATTGATTCATCAAATACTTGAATCCCAGAAAGTCGACGTTGAATTGGTCGCTAAACGAGCTGAATGTGCCTCGAATGAGGAATCGGAGTTTCGGATTGACAACAATGATTGCTTGACGTTCAAGGGTCGATTATGTGTTCCAAGAAATTCGGAACTTATTTCGATGATTTTGAATGAGGCTCATAGTGGCCGAATGTTTATCCACCCGGGTAGTACTAAAATGTACAACGATCCAAACGTCAATTTTGGTGGCGGGTATGAAACGAGACATTTCAATTTGTTTCAAGGTGTTTGATATGTCAACAAGTAAAAGCGGAACATCAAGTGCCATCGAGATTACTCCAGCCAATCATGATACTCGAATGGAAATGGGATCGAGTGACAATGGACTTTGTATCTGGGTTACCTTTGACTCGAGTAAGAAAGACTCGATGCGGGTTATTGTTGATAGATTGACCAAGTCCGCTCATTTTATCCCCGTCTGCATGATTTTTCGCCGATAAATTGGCGAATTATACATCTCCCAAATTGTTCGATTGCATGGGGTACCTATTTCTATCGTGTTGGATAGAGACCCAAGATTTACATCGCCATTTTGGAGGAAGTTACAAGAAGTGTTGGGTACTAAGATGCATTTTAGCACCGCATTTCATCCCAGATCGATGGCCAATCTGAACGAATAATTCGGATACTCGAGGATATGTTGAGATGTTGCGTCTTAGAGTTTTGTGGTTCATGGGAAAGATATTTGCCTTTGATTGAATTCGCCACAACAATAGTTTTCAATCAAGCCTTAAGATGGCACCTTACGAGGCCTTATACGGTCGTAAATGCCGTACCCATTATTTTGGACCGAACTTAGTGAAAGTAAAATTTTGGGGTTGATTTGATTAAGGATGCTAAGCGAAAGTTCGAGTAATTCGTGAAAGTTTGAAAGCCGCCGGACCGTCAAAAGTCGTATGCGGATTCGAAAAGAAAAGACGTTGAATATCAGGTTGGAGACACAGTATTTCTCAAAGTTTCACCCTGGAAGAAGGTGCTTAGATTTGGTCGTAAGGGCAAACTAAGTCCGAGGTTCATCGGTCCGTATGAAGTATCCGAACGAGTTGGGCCAGTCGCATACCGGTTAATTTTACCCCCTGAGCTTGAAAAGATTCACAACGTTTTCCATGTCTCGATGCTTCGACGATATAGGTCCGACCCATCGCACGTAATCACTCCATCTGAGATCGAGATTCAGCCTAACTTGAGTTATGAAGAAGAATCGATTCGCATTTTGATGCGTAAAGTAAAAGAGTTGCGAAATAAGAAAATCCCATTAGTGAAGGTGTTGTGGCATAAACACGGAATCGAAGAAACCACTTGGGAACTTGAGGACTTTATGAAGGATCGTTATCCGAACTTATTCACCGGTAAGATTTTCGGGGACGAAAATTCCGTATGTGGGGGAGAGTTGTAACAACCCTAATTTGACCTTAGTCGGAATGTGGTTTCGGGACCACAAAACCGAGTCATAAAATTTAGTTAAAATTTTATTTGCATACCTTATATGTGTGGTAGTACTTGTATAAAAATTTGATGTTTTAATTTTTATCTTAGGAATGTGAATCTTGCTTGAAAGGATTTAGTTGAGAGACTTAGAAAATTTGATAGGTAAATAAGTAAGGACCAAATAGTATTGAAATATGAAAATTTGGGTTTGCATGTCAAAATGCCCCAAATTATGTTGAGTGGCCGCCAACCATGGCTTCATTCTTCCAAGGTTATGTTGTTTATTATTTAATATTGGTGAGTAATTAAAATAGAGAAGAAATAAAGATTAATAATAAGAAAATGAACAAAAAAAGTGTGTGTTCATCCTTGCTATCCTTTAGTGAAAAACCAAGTAAAAGAAGGAGAGAAAAGCTTTGGAGAAATTCGGCCATAATTGTATCTAGGTTGAGGTATGTTGAAGTTATTCCTTTAAATTCATGTATATTTTTGGTTGTTAGTTTGAATTCCATCTATCCCATGGTTGGATTTGGGGTTGTTGGAGAGTTGGGATTTGACAAAGAAGCTTAAAATTTTAGTTGATACCTTGATGCTATTAACGTGTTAGTTATATGGATGTGTTAAGTTGCTTGTTATGTTAGCATGAAAGTTGAAGTTGTTAAGTCATGGTGTTGGAGGTGCCGAATGTAGGACTAAGAAGAGGATGAGGGTTTGGCTAACATAGTTGAAAGGGGATGTTGCCGATTTTTAGATTTAGATTATGGGAGTGGCTATAATGGGCATTAAGATGTTAAACTTAAGAAATGTAGTCACATAGGGATTTATATGATATTACAAATAGAGGTGAAGCTATGCTAGATTGGGAAAAAGTCGATCAAGTGTGCATGAGAAGAATTTAGGTGTTTAGATGATGTTATAGATGACATTGTACATGTATATATATTCGGCCATCAAAGTGAGTATGTAGGTGATGTTGAATCAAATTTTTGGTGCACATTCGGTTATGTATATATATATATATATATATACATAAGTATGCCCATTCGTGATGTTACCTTTAACTATGTGTATAATCGACTAAATGGGTAATTAGTAAGAGTGGTTGCCGAATATACAAACATACATATGCATGTGTAGTTGAGTTATAAATGTTTAGCAAGATGACTAAACTAGTTAATTTATTTATTAAGCCCGAGAAGTTAAAGAAGGGGAATCAAGCAAGGGCAAAGCCAAGGACATCGAGTAGCGGGTCGGAACCGTTATACCCAACACAAGGTAAGTCCTAAGCACTTTTTGCTAGTACTCCTTGGATAGATATTTTCAGAATGATTTCCCTACTTAATAATATGACCATATGTACAATTTGAGTTAAGTAAATTGCTTTACCATGATGAAACAACATAGGGCACTATGTGTGCAAAATTATGTGGCACTATGTGTGCCGATTGGGAGGTTGAAGCATGAGGGAATCTCAAATACACTATGTGTGCGATTTACTATGGCACTATGTGTGCGATTTACTATGGCACTATGTGTGCGAACATAATAAGCACTATGTGTGCAACATTCGGTTGTTGATATAAATTGTGCATGAACGAGGTAAGTGATTGAGCTACTAACTAAATATCGAAATTGAGATTGTGCGGTGTATGCATAAATTTATCTAGTGCATCATTGTTCCAAACTTGAGGAAATGGATCTAAATCGATTGGCCTGACTTGGCATTTGATTTGATTGAAGGACTTGGCATGAGATCGAACCAAAAATTTGAGAAATTACAGCATAGTTTGTTATGGTTGGAAAAATTGATTTTGTATTATTTGTTTTTCACTTATGATTGTTATTGTTGGACAGTAGAGTAGTGCTTACGACTTACTGAGTTATGTACTCATCTGGTGTGCTTATCTGTTGCTTATTTAGGTTCTTGATCCATTTTGTGTGCTCGGGACCGTCGTCGAAGTCATCACACCGGCTAGCAACTTTTGGTATCTTCTTTTTAGTTGGTCTAGGAGAACATTTCGGCATGTATAGGCTATTATGTTTTGTTGAAATTGGGTATGTAAACTTTAGCCATGCGAAAATGGCATAATGTTCGGTTGGATTTGGTTCTATGATGTTTGGACACAAGTCTTGGTAATTCGGTTTTGGTTGAGTATTGGTCGAGGCCTACTCGATTATTATGCCATATGTCATGGCTGATTATTTTCGGTGTTAAATTCATGATTTGGTAATAGTGTAGTAGGGAGATGCTCGGTGATGATTAACCCTTGGCATGACTAGTCATGATCATAATTTGTAATATGTATGATGAATTATTAGTTAGATCAAGGAAAAATCATGAAATAGGCATAGTTGCTTTAGTAACAGATGCTGACAGCAGCAGTGATGTGAGATTGAAAAATCACTAAAAATAGTAGAAATGGAATTAAATAGTGAATAAATTATGTAATCAAACCTTGATGAATCTACTTTCACATGGAAGAAACAAAACGATCCTATGAGTTGTATGTTAAGAGATATTTAAGTTTTCGTGAGACAGGGCCAGAACGGCTTCTGGAGTCCCTGTTCCGACTTTAGAAATTCATTATAAATTTACCAGAGATAATTAGAAGTCATGCCATAATGTAAAGATTCCTTTTCGAGTCTAGTTTCTGTAGAAACAAACGGCATCAGTATTGTATCCCTGTACAGGGAGATATCCAAGTCGTAATGCGCAAAGGTCAGTGTAGTCAATCCCTGTAACATGGGAGATTTTAACTAATAAACTGTACTAATTGGCCCGACCAAAAATCCTAGAAAAAAATTTGTAGATGCATATACGAGTCTAGTTTCAGGGAAAAATCACGAAACTGATTTTCCAGTTGTGGAACTCAAGATATGATTTTTAAGGTGACAGTGACACAGTTAGCCAGCTGTCTGGAAATTTTTAAAATGAACTGTGCTAGTAAGTGGATTAAGCCCGTTAACCCCTCGTGTCCGACTCCGGCGACGGTCTCGGGTACGGGGTGTTACAAACGTACTCAAGATTGAATTATTTATATTAAAAACTATGATGGACTTAAAAGCGTGCTTATGTACAAAGGAAACTATGTATATAAAATGTAAGTTTAATAATGCATGTAAATCAAAACATGTACTAATATAAATGGATATAAAATAACTCAAATTTTATGTAAAACGATATACAAAGCATGTTTGAATAACGAAAATATATATTAAAATACATGGGTTTAATAATATATAGATCAAATATAGGTATCGATGAATATATATACATATATAATAATAATTTAAAAGATGTATTTCAGAGGATTATATAATAAAATACAAGAAGAAAATAATTTAAGGAATCACATGTATAAAAATAATATAAGGTTGATACTAGCATATATATATGAAATAAAACCAACTTTGATACTGAAGTACATATGTACATATATATATTAATGTATATAAAAACTTTTATATATACAAAGCGTGAAGATGACATTACAAAAACAAATTTACAATAATATAGTAACAATCACCAAAGTTATTTAAAATGCACGAATAAATAGTCAAGAATAAAAGGCTACAAAAAAAATAAAGAAAACTTAACTGGAATTAAACTGAAACAGCAGGGACAATTCGAAAATAAAACAATAACAATAAAAGGACCAATAATCAATACACGAAAATAGCTAGGGACTAAAATTGGCAATATACCAGATCCCAAATGCTACGTTTAAGCGCGGATCCATTTGAAAACGAGTGTAAATCACAGGGCTAAATTAATAAAAAACGAAACAAGAATATGGGCTGATTTGAATACGGCGCGAAAGGGAGGGACTGATATGGCAAATAACCCTTCACTGCAAAGGCGCGCAGGTCCTGAGGGTCGAAGAAACGAATCGGATCGGGCGTAAAGGGGGTGGCCTAGATGGTGTCAGTTGAGACCATTATCATTGGTCTAAACGGTGCCGTTTCTTACTCCCTTAAAATCCCCAACAAAACACCCCATTCAGCTGAACCCCCATCCATTTTCTTCTTTTCCAAACCCTAAATCCCTTTGAAACCGCCGATTCTCCTTCCCTAGCAAAGATCAACAGATTTAGATCGAGAGAACACCTTTCACCTTTCAATCTCCTCTTAACTTCGATTTTAACTAAGCAAGAGGAGATCCATGGTGTGCTTTCAAGGTAAACTCCCTCTTTTCCCTTTTTTATTCATGCCTTCGAGTAAAAAACAAAAAAAAAACAAAATATCAAGCCGAAAAAAAAGGAACGCCTCTGAGATTTTAGTCGAAAAATCACCTTTAAGAATCGGTTGTTTTCTATTACTTCTATTTTTGTATGCGTATTTCTGTGTATATGTGGCATTTGAGTGTGTAATATGCATGTGTATATTGCATTCGTAACCAAAATACACTGATTTTTGAGGTCTTTATAGCCGAAAAGAAAGAATAATAAAAATATAATTTTCATTCCTTTCCATTTGTTGCTTTGCTATCATTTTTTTTGTATGTATTTGCTGCTGTGGTTTGTCCATTTCTTCGCAGGTACAGATGTGTTGGTGCTCGGGTCCGGGGCTGGGCTGGCGTACGGAGGCGTGTGTGCGTGGCTACTAGAGGGTACGGAGGCCAGGGCCGAGGCTTGGCTGCGGCGCGAGAGTGGGAACTGCTAGGGTTTCTGACGTTTTAATGTTCTGGGCCTATCAGGCCTTGTAAGTTTGGGTCAGGTTTTAAATTTGGGTCTAGGTTTAGTTATTGGGCTTGGGTTATGTAGCTGGGTTTGGGTCTATTATAAAACTGGATTGTTGTATTGGTTTGGTTTAATTTAATTTTTTTTTTACTTATTTTGTATATATTTTGGTTTCTAGTGGGCCTGGGAAAATTGGCCCATTTACATTAATACAATGATAAAATTAGTGAATTTTTATCATTTTAGATCAAGAAATACGAAATCCGGACCTAGACCGGGGAAAGGCCAAGCAAGTAGACTAAATCCAACTAGTCACCTACTTTTTGTATACCGAGGTAAGTTGCACGTAAGTAAGATAACTTTATCATTATTATGTGTTGAATAATTCATTTTGCATAATATTGTTGAATATGATTATCAATAAGGCATGATGAAATTAATGCGGTAAATTCCCGGTTGAACCTATGAATAAATTGGATATCCATGCCATGACATTTGGGTGATATGTGTGCTAGTGTAAGACCATGTTTGGAACATGGCATCAGCGATGTTGTGAGGGCTAGTGTAAGACCATGTCTGGGACATGGCATCGGCCACATCATGAGAGCTAGTGTAAGACCATGTTTGGGACATGGCATTGGCATTGATATGTGTACTAGTGTAAGACCATGTCTGGGACATGGCATCGACAATGAGACGAGAGTTAATGTAAGACTATGTTTGGGACATGGCATCAGCCTCGACATGTGAGCTAGTGTAAGACCATGTTTGGAACATGGCATCAGCAATTCACCCTTTTGTGTAAAGCTTGTTAGATATCCTTTAGTATTCCAATGGTTTCACGGGTTATTTTAAAAGCTTATGACAATGATATGGAATGATATAATCATGTTGTGAGTGGTATAGGTTCTTATTCGAAACTCATGAGATATGAGTCTAGTTATGTTGCCTTGATGATAAGAATGACATGAGTAAGTTCTAGCTATGAAATTGATCTTGGGACGATATTGAAATCTTTGGTTTATACTTGCGATATATATAAGCATGTAGTGTTATTTACCCATGTTCACTCAAGAATGTTGTGTGGATTTATAATATGCATGGTTGATGTAGTTACTTATTTATATGAAACTTACTAAGCTTTATGCTTACTCCCTCTCCTTTCCATTTTCTTATAGTTGCATCAAGCTAGTATCAGGGATCAAGGGACGTCAGAGGCATCGATCACACTATTACCTGAAACTTTGGTATAGCTAGTTTAACATTTGATTTTGGCATGTATAGGGAGTTAAATCTTTTGTTTAGTGTCTTGTTAGTTTAGCCACAAGGGTTGGCTCATATGATGGATGTGATATCCATTTTGTATAAGCCATTAATGTTGGCTAATATTGATTATTATTAAATGCATTTGATGCAAAATTTTCATGGTTGTGGGTGATTTGGTTATATGTGTTATGCTTGGATTGGTTTTGGTTGATATTGTGTAGGTTGGTGCAAGTAAGGGTGGCAAAAAGGCTTGGTAAATAGCCTTATTTTTGTCCAAACGGGTAGACACACGAGCATGTGCCTAGGCCGTCTGTGACACATAATCTGCCCCAAGGGCATGTAGTCCGGCCTTGTGTCTCTTGCACCTCAATTTTACAAGTTAGTATGAATGGTAGTAAACACACAAAAAGAGACATGACCGTGTGTCTTAGCCGTGTAGCGGACAGGGTCTAACACAAGGGCATGTGCTGTAACGCCCCGTACCTGAGACCATTGCCGGATTCGAACACGAGGTGTTAACGGACTTAATTCATTAATTAAACAGCTCATACAATTCATTTTAAAATTTCCAGACAAGCTGGCTAACTGTATCATAGTAGCTTTAAAAATCATATCTCGAATTACGAAACTCGAAATCCAATTCTGTAAATTTTTCCTGAAACTAGACTCATATATATATCTACTAATTTTTTTCTAGAATTTTTGGTTGGGCCAATTAGTACAGTTTATTAGTTAAAGTCTCCCCTGTTTCAGGGTTCAACTACTCTGACCTCTGTGTATTACGAATCAGATATCTCCTTGTACAGAGATTCAATGACTATGCCGTTTGTCTCTAATAAAACTAGACTCAATAAGAAATCTGTACATATAAATCATGACTTCTAATTATCTTTTTAAAATTTATGGTGAATTTCCAAAGTCAGAACAGGGGATCCAGAAATCGCTCTGGCCCTGTTTCACAAAAATTTAAACATCTCATAAAATATAGCTCATATACCTATTTCGCTTCTTCCATATGAAAATGGACTCACCAAGCTTCGATTCCATAACTTATTCATGATTTAATTTCATTTCTACTATTTTTAGTGATTTTTTCAAATTCACGTCACTACTGCTATCTGAATCTATTTTATGGTAAATTTTACCTATTTCATGGTTTCCATGGATTAGCTAGCAATTTAGCATACATAACACCAAATATGATCATGATTAGCCATTCCAATGGCTAATCATTACCAATCATTTCCATACCACTCAATAACCATATCATAAGACCATATACACAAAATGATTATAATGCTATACATGCCATACTCAAAATATACAAGCCATTATGCCAAAATGGTATACGGATAGTGTCAAGTGCCTCCGACCGCTTCCGATTTCGAGCTGGCTTGTCAACACTACAAGGAATGAAAAGGAGGAGTAAGCATAAATGCTTAGTAAGTTCACATGCAAATAGCAAGTAACATAACCATATAAGCAAACATAAAACATCATTTGTATAATCATCACCAAGACATTCATATCAGATTTTCATTTATCATCTTACCATATTGTTGTTATATCGAGTTTTCAACCCGAGGGTTAAGTACATACCTGTTCAAAGTATCCATTTCACAAAACTTACCAATACGTCCCTTTCATCTTGAGTATTCCTCCATTTGAGTAGAACTTTACCCGTTGAACACATCGGAATATAATTCGGATACATGGAAAGTTTGCACATAAGTGCCACATATGTAGCCAAGCTACCATGTAACCCGCCCATAAGTGAACTCGGACTCAACTCAACGAGCTCGGGCGTTCGCATCCATGAGTGAACTCGGACTCAACTCAACGAGTTCGGATGCCTAGTTACATCTCACGAACTCAGACTCAACTCAACGAGTTCGGACATTTGCATCCATAAGTGAACTCGGACTCAACTCAACGAGTTCGGATGCCCAAATATCCCAGTGACATGTCACTTGTATCCTAATCTATTCCTAAGGTTCAAACGGGCGTTTTCCTCGATCACACATCTTTGCCATCTTCCACGGAATATCGAAATTGATACTTCGGTGATAGTTCATACTCATCAAGTAATTCACATAATTACATATTATTCAACAATAACCACAAAGCATAATATTTCATGATAATAATCAGCATCATATCATATAAACAACATTAAATTGCTTAAAATGACAATTATGTTACTACATTTACACATGAACTTACCTCGTATGCGAAAATGGCTACTTTTACCATTTCGTCCACAACTTGGTTTTTTCCCCATTTTAGCCCGAATTTCAGTTTTCCTTGCTCTATCATTTAAAATATAGTCTAATTAGGACTCACATTATTCAAATTGACCCAAAATGATATTTTGGAAAAATTACCATTTTGCCCCTAAACTTTTGCATATTTACACTTTTTCCCCAAAGCTCGTAAATTAAAATTCAGCCTATTTTCTTATGTTTTATGACATGCTGATCATTTTTCCCTTCTATGGAAATATCAAATTCTCACTCTAACATGTACTTATGACTATTAGGTATTTTTACCGATTAAGCCCTTTTGCTAGTTTTCGCTTAAAACCGAGTAGCACAAGTTGTCTAACATAATTTAAAACCTCATATTCTATCATAAAACACCAAAATACACAAATTTCACCTATGGGTATTTTTCCAAATATGAACCCTAGGTTGAATAATTGCTAGCATAAGCTTAATCGAGCTATCGGGACTCCAAAAACGTAAAAATCATTAAAAACGAGGCTAGAACGGACTTACAATCGAGCTTGGAAGCTTGAAAAACCCTAGCCATGGTTTCTCCTTTCTATATTCGGCCATGGGGTTGAAGATGAGCAAAATTGGCTTTTAATTTTGTATTTTAATTCATTTTACCCCTAAATGACCAAAATGCCCTTACTACTAAACTTTCCAAAAATTCCATCCATGTCCAATTTTTTGTCCATAGACTTAGAAATTGGTAAAATTCTATTTAAGACCTCCTAATTAATATTTCAAAACAATTTCATACTAGAAACTTCTAGAATGCAAGTTTTGCAAATTATTCGATTTAGTCCCTAATTTCAATTTAAGCACTTTATGCATAAAATTTCTTCACAAAATTTTCAGACAATCATGCAATCATATCATAGACCTAAAAATAATCATAAAATAATTATTTCTATCTCAGATTTTGTGGTCACGAAACTACTATTCCGACTAGGCCCAAAATCAGGATATTACAACTCTCCCCCCCTTTAGGGATATTCGTCCCCGAAAATCTTACCAGAAAAGTGGTCTTCACTTTTAATCTCATATTCGGTGCCAAAGAACTTTCACTTAGACTGTACCTCCAATACATCTCTTTAATTTCTCATATGATCTGAAAGCTTACAGTCTCAACTCTCAACTGTTCTTAAATTTTCAACCCTTCTCAGTTTCCCATGATATCATGACATAAAACCCGGATCTCAACTTGATTTAATGGAGACCGGAATTCCAAGAAATCCAACAATCAAAGAGACCTAAAATTCCATGAATCTGATGAGTAGGAATTCATTCAATACATATATGATTTATAGATCTCGCTAAACATTTAACAATAGGATACATCATATTTTCCTCTTTCTGCTATGGAATTAATTCTGATATGGCCTCAAGAATAATCTTTCTCATTTCCATCCCAATGTCAACACTGACAAGGATAATTTTGATAGATTCCAATGCTCGGCTTTATCCCCTTTAACAACTCCGATTTTATGTAACATCGAATGCTCTAAACTATCACATTACCTCACTGTCTTGAAACACATCACAAATCATACAACAGTACATTACTGAAAGTCAGGAAGTCTTTACTCAATGTAGACTAGTCTAGTTCAGACGCTTTGGTTACCAATATTCTCATCTATCCGAACTCTGTCAACATGTAATAAACTTTTCAGCTTTCACAAGACAAAAACCTTATCATTCGTAGTGACTTTAACTAATATCCAACTCTTTCTAATAAATATACACTTCTCGTTCAGACTATTTACTCTTTTATCTGTACAAAATGAAATTCTATTATCAGACTTGAGAAAAATAATGCTGACATAATTGTCACATGAAATCTTTCAAATAAATAATTCACCATACCGACTGAAACTCGCGCTTTTATCACCTATGCCTTTACTGATGTCAAATCCTTACACAGAAATTAGAAAAAATCCTAATACTAAAATCACCACATTACCAAGATCAAATTAGAAGTATAGTCATATTTGACATGATTATCACGAGCTGAAGAGCTCACTTCGAACACGAGTCATAATTGACAAATTATGGTACAAAGATAACAAGAAAACCGAATAAAGAAATCCAAGATAGAGAAACCCAGAATAAAGAAATCCAAAATAAAGAGATCCAGGATAAAGAAACCCAAGATACGATTGTGACAGCCTTAATTTGACCCTAGTCGGAGTGTGGTTTCGGGACCACAAAACCGAGTCATAAAATTTAGTTAAAATTTTAATTGCACATCTTATATGTGTGATAGTACTTGTATAAAAATTTGATGTTTTAATTTTATCTTAGGAATGTGAATTTTGCTTGAAAGGATCTAGTTGAGAGACTTAGAAAATTATGATAGGTAAATAAGTAAGGACCAAATAGTATTAAAATAGGAAAGTTTGGGTTTGCATGTCAAAGTGCCCAATTCATGTTAAGTGGCCGGCCAAGCATGGTTCCATTCCTCCAAGTTTATGTTGTTTATTATTTAATATTGGTAAGTAAATTAAAATAAATTAAAGAAAGGAATTAAAAAGGAAAAGATGAATAAAATAAGGAGGGAAGAGGGAGTGTTCATCTTTTTTTTCTTTGGCTATTGCCGTGAGTGAGGAGAAGGAAGGGAGATTTGGTTATTTGATTTTGGCTTGGAAGATGGATAGAATGAGGTATGTATTGAATGATTCTTGAAAATCTATGCATGTTTGAGATGGTTAGTTCAAATTCTACTCATCCTATAGATTAGACTTAGGATTTTGAGGTTGAAATTTTTGAATTGTTAGTTGGGTAACAAATGAAGCAATCGGCCATATGGGGTAAAAATGGGATGTTCATTTTAGTTGTTGTTTCATTTTTGTGAGAAATGGGTCAAGTGTTCATGAGATGAAATTTTGTGGTTAGATGAATTAAAAGTAATAGTATAGTTGATATATCTATATATATATATATAGATATACATATTCGGCCATCACTTAGGAGCTTACGTGATTTTGAGTTTAAGCTTTGCATATTCGGCTATATATATATACATATATATATGTAAGCCCATTCATGATATTACCTTAGGACTATGTATATATAACTGACAAAAAAATGGGAAAAACTAGCAAAGGTGATTGCCGAATGTCCAAGTATACATATGCATGTGGATTGGATTATTGAAAGTATGGTAATTGCATAAGGTTATTAGCCGAATAGCTAAGAACATAAGGTAGCAAGATAAAAATTTTACCATGCCGTTCCGTATGTCATAAAATCATTAAAATGTGAATACCAATATATGTAGCAAAGCGGTTGAATGAGTTAATTTATTTGTTTAAGCTCAAGATCCTAAAGGAGAGGCGTCCAACAAGGGGAAATCGAAGGTCATCGAGTAGCCGACTTGGAATTATTTTACCCAACACAAGGTAAGTCATTAAGCATATAGTTGGTATTGATTTAAATGATCGTAATACCTATGCAATTGTGTTTAATGAGATGAAATGTATACAAATGTATATGTATGTAGAGATGAAATTGTCGAATGTAAAAAGGAAGTGAAACGTATAGAGTGGCTAGTTTTCGGCACTAAGTGTGCGGGCAATTAGTGTTCACGGTTGTGAGATTGGCACTAAGTGTGCGGGCTTGAAATGCATGGCACTAAGTGTGCGAGTTTAAAGTACATGGCACTAAGTGTGCGTGGTTGATTATTAAGCACTATGTGTGCGAACCCACTATATATATATATTTTCTATCAATTATTTATATTAAGGGTGCGACCTTACCGAGTCGATTTCGGACAGCGGAAAGGGTAAGTACCTTGAGTTCATGGCTAATAGGTGCTATGTTTATATTTGGAGTTGAGTGTGGTAAGTTTTGAACCTATGTGATGATTATAATTGAAGTCACGTACATAAGGTTCATCGTGGAATAGGTGAAAGTTTGTTTAGTTGTATGATTGTAACGAAAATAAAATGATGTATGGAATGCCTCAATTATTCTATTGAATAGCGTATGAAATGTCAATGTAGGACTTGGAATGAGATTGAATCGTAAGGTCTAAAGAAACTATGGCATAGTTCGGTATGGATGGAGTACTTAGGCTCATTTCGTTGTTTCCTCTTGTGAAAATTTCATTAATGGATGGTAGTGTAATGCTTATGACTTACTGAGTTATATACTCATTCGGTGTTTGCTTGTCACCTATTTTAGGTTTCTTGGACTCGACTTTTTGCGTATTCGGGACCATCATCGAAGTCATCACACCGGCTAGCAACTTTTGGTATTTTCTTCTTAGTTGGTCTAGGAGAACATTTCGGCATGTATAGGATATTATGTTTTGTTGAAATTTGGTATGTAAACTTTTAGCCATGCGAAAATGGCATAAATGTTCTGTTGGAATTGGTTCTATGATGTTTGGACACAAGTCTTGGTAATTCGGTTCTGGTTGAGTATTGGTAGAGGCCTACTCGATTATTATGCCATATGTCATGGCTGATTATTTTCGGTGTTAAATTCATGATTTGGTAATAGTGTAGTGGGGAGATGCTCGGTGATGATTAGCCTTTTGCATGGTTAGTCATGGTCTTAAATTGTGACATGTATGATGAATTATTAGTTAAATCAAGGAAAAATCATGAAATAGGCATAGTTTGTTTTAGTAACAGATGCTGACATCAGCAGTGATGTGAGATTGAAAAATCACTAAAAATAGTAGAAATGGAATTAAATAATGAATAAATTATGAAATCTAAGCTTGATGAGTCTATTTTCATATGGAAGAAACGAAATGACCATATGAGCTGTATGTTAGGAGTTAATTAAATTCTTGTGAAACAGGGCCAGAGCGATTTCTGGATCCCCTGTTTTGATTTAGAAAATTCACCGTAAACTTTATCAAGATAATTAGAGGTCGTGCCTTATATGTGAAAATTCATTATCGAGTCTAGTTTCATTAGAGACAAACGGCATAGGCATTGAAGCCCTGTACAGGGAGATATTTAAATCATAAGGTACAGAGGTCAGTGTAGTCGAACCCTGAAATAGGGGAGACTTTAACAAATAAACTATACCAATTGGCCCAACAAAAAAATTCTACAAAAATTCCCCCATATAGATATATGAGTCTAGTTTCGTGGAAAATTTACAGAATTGGATTTCGAGTTTCAGAACTCAAAATATGATTTTAAAGCGACCATGATACAGAGAGCCACTTGCCGGAACAAAAAAAAATAGGGGGAAATAAATGTAGTAAGCCGGTAACACCTCGTGTTCGATTTCCGGTAACGACCATGAGTTCGGGGTGTTACAACGATACTATGCCGGAGAATCGAAAACCAAATTCATAGAGAAAATACAGAATACCCTGATAATTCTTCAAAGAAAGAAAGTCCAAAAGAAAACATCATTTAATCCCATGAAATCAAATATAACAGATCAATATATCTTCCCATACATATATATCGATGAAGCATCAAGTAGAAGAAAGCAGAATCATAATATCATATGTATTCTCTCATCAATTCTTATCAGATGAAATGAAATAGAATACCCGATGAAATAGAGCAATATAAATTATAAACCAATCAGACTACCAATGCTTTCATCCAACACGAATTAGAAGACATTCCCATATAACAAGAATTTCTTCGAAGATCAATAGCCATAGAAATATTTCTGAGAACGGGTGAACACATAGAACATCTCAAAAGAGACTGCTAAATCTGTCCGGTCATAACTGTCACACTTAGATAATTCACATTTCAAATATCATTTCCCTAACTAGTTCTGCCGTCACAAATTTCATATTAAATCATTCACTAAAGAATGTCGGTTTCGAATAAATTTCGATTTACACTTTTCTCAACCTTGCACTTGAGTAATTCGATTTACCAAAGAGAATTCCTTCTCTAACTGGACAAATGCATAATTCCAATAATCTTTATATCAATCCGATACTTTCTTGGCTCTGACTTTACTTATCAGCTCATTTTCAATCTCTGATCATACTTATAATTATTCTATCACTAAACTCTTTGGGTTCTCAACCAGAAACTTATTCAATACAAATCTCATGAAATTCCATTATAAGTACTACTTTGGTAAGGGGGAGGGGTTGTAGGACCTCTGACTCGACTTTCTTATACATACACATATGACACAACTTCCATCATCATAGTAACATCATCAAAATCATGTCATTCATTCATGTTGGCTTACACCAATTTTCCTATTGTCCCATTTAGACAATATACTTATGCATACATTCTATGTTTTCTAGACGACTTTACTTATCCATTCATTTAATTAAATTAATTCATGCTCATGACATTATATAAGGCCAAACAAACATAGATATTTGCATCACAATCACAACTTTCATTTCGTGCATCATCGTGTACATATCATTACAATCATATAATTCAGGTCCAATAATTTAACATAGATAAGTTCATTTCATTATAATCCTTTATCTCATAAAAATTGTATATCATTAACATTCATCAACATTCAACGTCCAATCAAGACAAGGACATTTTCATTCGTATTATGATATTATGACCTTTATTCATACCTCTACTACTTTCTATTTATTCCGTTCATCTTATCAAGTAAGCCACATACACTACATCGTATGAGCATTAAGCAAATATGGATATTTATCACAACATGAACTTTCATCTCACATATTATCACATATGTATCATAAACTTTTATTCATACTTTTCTGAACCGAGACTTATCATAATCATAATTTTACTCAAATACCTTCAAATAACATTGAACATGGTCGGCACAGCTCGGTTGGAGAGTACCCTGTCTAAATAAGACGGTACTCATACGCGTCGGAAGACATCACACTATCACAGATCGCTGGCATGTATAGCTAAACTTTTACACATGCTAGGTTAGTCCGAGAACCGACTAAACCTGCTCGATACCACTAAATGTAACTCCCGTGCACGAGACCATTTTCGAGTCAAACACGAGGTGTTAACGGACTTAATTCATTAATTAAACATTTCATACAATTCATTTTAAAATTTCCGGACAAGTGGCTAATTGCATCACATCGCTTTAAAAATCATATCTCGAATTACGAAACTCAAATCCAATTCCGTAAATTTTTCCTGAAACTAGACTCATATATATATCTACTAATTGTTTTCTAGAATTTTTGGTTGGGCAATTAGTTCAGTTTATTAGTTAAAGTCTCCCTGTTTCAGGTTCAACTACTCGACCTCTGTGTATTAAGAATCAGATATCTCCCTGTACAGAGATTCAATGACTATGCCGTTTGTCTCTAATAAAACTAGACTCAATAAGAAATCTGTACATATAAAGCATGACTTCTAATTATCTTTTTAAAATTTATGGTGAATTTCCAAAGTCAGAATAGGGGATCCAGAAATCGCTCTGGCCCTGTTTCACAAAAATTTAAACATCTCATAAAATATAGCTCATATACCTATTTCGCTTCTTCCATATGAAAATAGACTCATCAAGCTTCGATTCCATAACTTATTCATTATTTAATTTCATTTCTACTATTTTTAGTGATTTTTTCAAATTCACGTCACTCTCTTTGTCTGAATCTATTTTATGGTAAATTTTACCTATTTCATGGTTTCCATGGATTAGCTAGCAATTTAGCATACATAACACCAAATATGATCATGATTAGCCATTCCAATGGCTAATCATTACCAAGCATTTCCATACCACTCAATAACCATACCATAAGACCATATACACAAAATGATTATAATGCTATACATGCCATACTCAAAATATACAAGCCATTATGCCAAGATGGTATACGGATAGTGCCAGCGTGCCTCCGACCGTTTCCGATTTTCGAGCTGGCTTGTCAACACTACAAGGAATGAAAAGGAGGGAGTAAGCATAAATGCTTAGTAAGTTCACATGCAAATAGCAAGTAACATAACCATATAAGCAAACATAAAACATCATTTGCATAATCATCACCAAGACATTCATATCACATTTTCATTTATCATCTTACCATATTGTTGTTATATCGAGTTTTCAACCCGAGGGTTAAGTACATACCTGTTCAAAGTATCCATTTCACAACACTTACCAATACATCCCTTTCATCTTGAGTATTCCTCCATTTGAGTAGAACTTTACCCGTTGAACACATCGGAATATAATTCGGATACATGGAAAGTTTGCACATAAGTGCCACATATGTAGCCAAGCTACCATGTAACTTGCCCATAAGTGAACTCGGACTCAACTCAACGAGCTCGGGCGTTCGCATTCATGAGTGAACTCGGACTCAACTCAACGAGTTCGGATGCCTAGTTACATCTCACGAACTCGGACTCAACTCAACGAGTTCGGACATTTGCATCCATAAGTGAACTCGGACTCAACTCAACGAGTTCGGATGCCCAAATATCCCAGTGACATGTCACTTGTATTCTAATCTATTCCTAAGGATCAAACGGGCGTTTTCCTCGATCACTCATCTTTGCCATCTTCCACGGAATATCGAAATTGATACTTCGGTGATAGTTCATACTCATCAAGTAATTCACATAATTACATATTATTCAACAATAACCACAAAGCATAATATTTCATGATAATAATCAGCATCATATCATATAAACAACATTAAATTGCTTAAAATGACAATTATGTTACTACATTTACACATGAACTTACCTCGTATGCGAAAATGGCTACTTTTACCATTTCGTCCATAACTTGGTATTTTCCCCATTTTAGCCTGAATTTCAGTTTTCCTTGCTCTATCATTTAAAATATAGTCTAATTAGGACTCACATTATTCAAATTGACCCAAAATGATATTTTTGAAAAATTACAATTTGCCCCTAAACTTTTGCATATTTACACTTTTGCCCCAAAGCTCATAAATTAAAATTCAGCCTATTTTCTTATGTTTTATGACATGCTGATCATTTTTCCCTTCTATGGCAACATCAAATTCTCACTCTAACATGTACTTATGACTATTAGGTATTTTTACCGATTAAGCCCTTTCGCTAGTTTTCGCTTAAAACCGAGTAGCACAAGTTGTCTAACATAATTTAAAACCTCATATTCTATCATAAAACACTAAAATACACAAATTTCACCTATGGGTATTTTTCCAAATATGAACCCTAGGTTGAATAATTGCTAGCATAAGCTTAATCAAGCTACCGGGACTCCAAAAACGTAAAAATCATTAAAAACGAGGCTAGAACGGACTTACAATCGAGCTTGGAAGCTTGAAAAACCCTAGCCATGGTTTCTCCTTGCTATATTCGGCCATGGGGTTGAAGATAAGCAAAATTGGCTTTTAATTTTGTATTTTAATTCATTTTACCCCTAAATGACCAAAATGCCCTTACTACTAAACTTTCCAAAAATTCCATCCATGTCCAATTTTTTGTCCATAGACTTAGAAATTGATAAAATTCTATTTAAGACCTCCTAATTAATATTTCAAAATAATTTCATACTAGAAACTTCTAGAATGCAAGTTTTGCAAATTATTCGATTTAGTCCCTAATTTCAATTTAAGCACTTTATGCATAAAATTTCTTCACAAAATTTTCAGACAATCATGCAATCATATCATAGACCTAAAAATAATCATAAAATAATTATTTCTATCTCGGATTTTGTGGTCACGAAACTACTATTCCGACTAGGCCCAAAATCAAGATATTACATGTGCCTTGGCCGTGTGCCCTTAATCGGTTGATGACGTCAGAAACAGAATGTCAAGGTTTTTGTACATGGGCTGAGACACGGGCATGTCATGGCTGTGTGAAGTACATGGGCCATGGACACAAGCGTGTGCCAGGCCTTGTGAAAACCCCTGTAGGTTTGAATCGAAAAATAAATTCGCACTGGCTAGGGACACGAGCATGGCCCGATATGTTTAGGCCGTGTGAGTCACACGGGCCTTCAATATGGCCATATTAAGAAGACACACATGCATGTCGCCCTTCCACACAGGCGTGTGCCCCTGTCAGCTTGAAATTTGACAAAGTTTTCTAGAGTGCATAGATTAGTCCCGAATCAATTCCAAAGTGTGTTCGGGGCCTCGTAAACCTATAGTAAGGATATTAAGTTATTATGAAAAGTTTTAATTTGGAGAAAAATTTCATATCTAGGAAATGTATGTTTGTATGTGTTTAAGTTCGGTAACACCTCGTATCTTATTTCGGGGTTGAACTTGGGTAAGAGGTGTTACATTTAGTGGTATCAGAGCTATGGTTTAGTCGATTCTCGAACTAACCTAGGATGAGTACGAGTCTAGCTATACATGCCAAAAATATATTGTGATAGTGTGACGACTCCTAAAAAATTTAAATTGTGTTTTCATATAGTAAATGGATCCTAACAGAGCTATGGTGGATGATGTGGAAAGTAATGCGTCGGCTCCAGTCGAAGGGACCACGCCAGTCGAAAGTAGGCCCGTGATATTGAGTCAGGGTGGAGGGGCTAGAGAAGCCTACCTCCATATAATGGATGCTTGGTACTCGGAGTTCGTTCGTGCAAATCTGAACACTCCGCCTCTCCCACCTCCTCCAATTCCTCAGCCTGCTCATATGCCTCCCCAAGGAGTAGATCTAGTTAGAGAGAAAAACCTCTGGTAGATAGAATTCGTAAGCACCGGGCCGAGGAATTTCAGGCTAAAATTATTGATGACCTAGAGAGAGCAGAGTTCTGGTTGGAAAATACTATTAGGGTATTCGATGAATTGTCTTGCACCCTTGAGGAGTGCATGAAGTGTGTTGTGCCACTCCTGCAACACTCGGCCTACCAATGGTGGAACATCCTTGTATCTGTTGTACTTAGGGAAAGGATTACATGGGTGTTTTTCCAGGAGGAATTCTGAAAGAAGTACATTAGTTAGAGGTTTATAGACCAGAAGAGGAAAGAATTTCTAGAATTGAAACAAGGCTGAATGTTGGTAACAAAATATGAGCGTGAGTTCATGAGACTCAGCAAATACGCTAGGGAGTGCGTATCTACCGAAGCCACTATGTACAGAAAGTTTGAAGATGGTTTGAACGAAGACATCAAATTGTTGGTTGGCATTTTTGGAGTTAAGAGAATTTGTAGTACTCGTTGAGAGAGCGTGCAAGGCTGAAGAATTGGCCAAAGAGAAGAGGAGAGCTGACATTGAGTCATTTGACTCAAAGAAAAGACAAATGAGAAGATCAATTTAGACCTCATCTAAGAAATCAAAGGAGTTTCCTACCCAAACAAATACGTCGATAGGATTCTCGAGCAAAAACAAGAATAAACAGTATGCAGCGTCTAAAGCTCAGACCACTTCCATTGCGAGCGTTGGTAGTGCTCGGCCAAATAGACCGGAGTGTTTGTAGTGTGGTAGATGACTCTTCGGTGAGTGCCAAGGTAATGATAGAGGCTGCTGCAAGTGTGGTTCATTAGACCACTTTATTCGAAACTGTCCTGAGATGGAGGAGAAAGACAAGAAGGAAGATGTGAGAGCGACTAATACTCCCTTGAGGGGTAGACCATAGAAGAACCCTAAGAGTGGGACTGGCAGCAGAGGTATGCCTAGAGATTCTACTATGAGGTCCGAGGGTAGAGTGCCTGCAAGGACATATGCCATTCGTGCCTGCGAAGATGCCGCGTCTCCCGATGTGATTATGGGTACCTTTTCTATCTATGATATATCTGTAGTTGCTTTGATCGACCCGGGGTCTACCCACTCTTATATTTGCATGAAATTGGTACCTAGTACGGATATGCTAGTGGAGCCTATTAAATTTGTGGTAAAAGTGTCCAACCCATTAGGCAAACATGTAATAGTTGACAAAGTGTGTAGAAACTATCATTTAATGATTAGAGGCCACTATTTTCTGGCTAACCTCATGCTATTATCGTTTGATGAATTTGACCTAATTCTTGCCATGGATTGGTTGACTGTTCATAACATGTTAGTAAACTATGGTAGTAAATTTATTGAATTGAGATGTGAAAATGGGGATATTATTCGGGTTGAATTAGGTGAATCAGATAGTTGACCAGTACTGATTTCTTCTATGACTGCTGAGAAATACATGAGAAAAGGGTATGAGTCCTATCTTGTATTTGTGTTGAATACCTAAGAGTCGAGAGTAAAGATCGAGTCAGTGCCAGTGGTATGTGAGTACCTGGATGTGTTTCCGAAAGAATTGCCTAGATTACCTCCAACTAGGGAAGTTGAGTTTGGTATCGAGTTAGTCCCTGGTACGGCACCTATCTCGATCGCTCCGTATAGGATGGCTCTGACGGAGTTAAAGGAGTTAAAAATACAGTTACAAGAATTAACAGACAAGGGTTTTGCGAGACCTAGCTATTCTTCGTGGGGTGCTCCAGTACTTTTTATGAAAAAGAAAGATGGGTTGATGAGGTTATGTATAGACTACAAACAGCTCAACAAGGTGACGGTGAAGAACAAGTATCCCTTACCAAGGATCGACGATTTGTTTGATCAATTAAAGGGAGCCACCATATTTTCTAAGATAGACTTGAGATCCAGCTATTACCAGCTAAGAGTTAAGGAGCAAGATGTGCCAAAAACCGTGTTTCAGACGAGATACAGGCACTATGTGTAACACCCCAAACTCGGCCCAGACGTTATGGCCAGATCCGACATGCCACATCGAAGCGTTCAAAACATTTCAGGTTGTTGTTCTGGAAAAACTTACTTAGTGTTTTAAAAGATAAATTCAATGCAGGTTAAAGTGAATGGAAGCTGTGCACCAGGTAGGAAACCAAAAAAGAGGAGGTGAGTCCATCGGACTGCTTAAGTACCAAGCTCCCTTCGGATCCAATCCTAGACATGCACACCGCCATTACCACACCTTAACGTCATGTATATTTCCAGGAAACTAATTTGATTAAGTTCTTTTTAGGAAAAATGATTAATTTTGGAAAAATATTTTCATTGCAGAAGTTTGCTTGTTGTCGTGTTATTTTGAAATCAATTATTGTTTTTAAAAACACGCCCTAAAGCTATCCAATTCCAATAGTTAAATATAAGTATTACCTACGTTAATAAAACATATTAAAACCATAAAAAATAATTAAGCGGCCTTATTACAATTTTTAAAAAAACCAAAACCTTAAACGTAAATAAAAGGATGTCCAGTTCATCGGAAGAGAGTCAAACTTGCAGATCATGTGGCCACTCCGAATCCCTCACAGCTCCAAGCCCACTATGGTTGGGGATTACCTGCGTGGATGAAAATAAAGGGGTGAGTTTGGGGAAACTCAGTGTGTAAATTAACCCAACCATAGCCTATATCGGTTCAAACCACAGAGAACAGAATAAGTTGGCCTTAGCCCAGAACAGAATTCAGAATAAAGCCCATAGGCCCATAACAGAACATGTAACACCCCGAACCCATGACCGTCGCCGGTGTCGGACACGAGGGGTTAATGGGCCAAATCTTCTCAAGGTACCAACCAATTTGGCATTTCCAGACAGGCTGGAAAACTGCGTCACTGTTGCCATAAAAATCATATCTCGAGTTTCAAAACTCAGAAACTGATTCCGTAAATTTTCCCTGAATTTAGACTCATATATCTATCCTTGGATTTATTTCTAGAATTTTTGGTTGGGCCAATTGGTACAGTTTATTAGTTAAAGTCACCAATGTTACAGGAGTCGATTACACTGACCTTTGCACGTTAAAACTTGAATATCTCCCTGTACAGGGCTTTAATACTGGTGCCGTTTGTTTCTAATGAAACTAGACTCAAAATGGAATCTGCACATATAAGGCATGACTTCTAATTCTTTCTGGATAATTTATAGTAAATTTTCAAAGTCACGACAGGGGACCCAGAAACCGTTCTGGCCCTGTCTCACGAGAACTTTAATATCTCTCAATATACTGCTCATATGGTCGTTTCGTTCCATCCATATTAAACTAGATTCATCAAGGTTCAATTGAATAATTTATTCACTATTTAATTCTACTTCTACTATTTTTAGTGATTTTCAATCTCACCTCACTGCTGCTGTCCGCAACAGTTACTGCAGTAGACTATGCCAATTTCATGAATCTTTCCTTGGCCTTAATCATCCATCAAACATGACACAAATTATGGCCACCTTATCAAAATTAAAGTTTCTAAGACTCGTGGCTATAGGTTCTAGCATCCCACTCGACGACCACATAGGCCATTTTCACATGGCTTAAAGTTTACAACCCACAGTTCAACAAAATATAATAGCCTATACATGCCAAATGTTCTTCAACAACGAAGACAATACCAAAATATTTCAGCGGTGTGATGACTTCAACGACGGTTCCGAGCACGCAACAATACGAGTCCAAGAGACCTAAAATGGGTGACAAGAAAACACTGAGTGAGTTTATAACTCAGAAGTCATAAGCACTTTACAATTATCCATTAGCTAAATTCATCACAAAGTGAAACAATGAAACAAGGCTAGGTACTTCATCCATATCGAACTATACCATAATTCCTTGGACCTTTCGGTTCAATCTCATACCAAGCCACACATCCACATTTCATATTTATACGATAAGATATTTGAGGCATTTTCACACACTAACTCATTTTCACCACAATCACACAATTGCAATCATCACATAGATTTAAAGCTTACCAAGCTCAACCCCGAGCATGAACATATTGCCTATTCGTCATGAGCTCAAGGTACTTACCCGATTCGCTGTCCGGATTAACTCGATAATGTCGCACACTCAGTGCCAATTGTAATACAAGAGCATATAGTGAATCCGCACACTTAGTGCTATATATTTTCAGCTCGCACACTTAGTGCTATAGAATCAAACTCGCACACTTAGTGCTGTACAATTTAAACCCGCACACTTAGTGCCAATCTTGTCACCGTGTCCATTTATACCCGCACACTTAGTGCCGTGACCAATACCTTATGCATTTTGCTGCCTTTATACATTCAACAATGGCATCATTCCATACACATACATTTTCATTTACACATCAATTCATCAAACACAATTGCATATATATTATGATCATTTAAATCAATACCAAATATATGCTTAATGACTTACCTCGGATGTTGTCGCACGTTTTCAATGGCTATTCAATTACTTTGTCTTTCCCTTGTCCAACTTTGATCCTTTGAGTTCTTGAGCTAGTTCACACAAATTTAACTTATTAAAACCTCATTATGCTAGCTTATGGCCGAATATGACAAGGAGTTTAAATGGTCATATGGCCACCCTTTTGCTTGGATTCACATTGGTCATGCACATTTTATATTACATCAAGCAATTCAATACAATTCATTCAAGCATCAAGGAAAAGCTAAGGCCCTCAATAGGCTACCTAAGGCCGAATATACACATCAACATATGTATTCGTTCATGTGGCTAAACATACACATTCATGTTAAGGCCGATTTCCACACTTGATACATTCAACAAGTAAGGTCGCTTGTATCGACTTAACACCAATTTGATTCAAGTTCACAACTAGGCTGGTATGCATATATACACTAGTAAATCAAACACTAACATTTGTACTTCACCTTACTAGCACTTCTCATTCAAATGACATGAACAACGAACATAGTTTCCTTTTATTTCCTACCATGGCCAAATGCCATACAACACCATACCATGCATCATTACAAGCTTTACCTTTAGCATGCAAATAACATCCACAAATCCACCTTAGTTGAACCTTAACTCATCTTCATGCCTCACCACCACAACATCAAACATCAAACATCAATGATACCAAGAAGACAACACCCATGGCGAATATCATCCCCATTTCATGGTAAAGGTTTAGACCATGGGTTAGGTGGAACTCAAACTATCAACTAAAACATGCATAAATCTCATGGATAACATCAACATACCTTAGTCTAGCAAACTCCCATGGCTGATTTTCTCAAGCTTCCCCCTTTCTTCTTAGTACATTCGACCAAGCAAGGAGAAAATGAGAGAATGAACACTTTTTTTTCTTTCTTTCTTTGTTTTGTTTCTCTCATGTACGGCAAGGGGGAAGCATCCACACTTTTTTTTTTTTGTTATCATCATTTTCTTTTTCCATTTCTTTAATGCTAACTTTCTTAATTTATTGTTTCCTACATGCATCACTAGTCTAACATGTTGGAGACATGTTTCCACCCATAGTATGGCCGGCCATCATGCTTCATTTTGGCTAATTTGATATGCAAGGACAACACTTTCCCACATGTATTAATAGGCCACCTTACATTTGCCTAGCACATTTCTAAATTTTCTCACATAAGTCCTATTTGATAAAAATTCACTTACAATTAACAAAATCCAAACATGAAATTTTCACACATGCATATATACATATAATGAGCATCAATTATGATGGTTAATTATTATTATGACTCGGTTTAGTGGTCCCAAAACCACTTTCCGACTAGGGTCAATTTAGGGATGTCACAACTCTCCCCCACTTAAGAAATTTTCGTCCCGAAAATCTTACCAGTAAATAGGCTCGGTATCGCTCTTTCATAGAGTCCTCAAGTTCCCAAGTGGCTTCTTCCATTCCGTGTTTATGCCACAACACCTTCACTAACGGGATTTTCCTATTGCGCAACTCTTTTACTTCACGCCTCATAATGCGAACGGTTCCTCTTCATAGCTCAAATTAGGTGAATCTCAATCTCGGATGGAGCAATTACGTGCGATGGATCGACCTATATCGTCGAAGCATCGAGACATGAAAACGTTGTGAATCCTTTCGAGCTCGGGGGCAAAATTAATCGATATGCGATCGCCCAACTCGTTCGGATACTTCATATGGCCCGATGAACCTCGGACTCAATTTGCCCTTACGACCAAATCTAAGCACCTTCTTCCAAGGTGAAACTTTGAGAAAGACCTTGTCTCCAACCCGATATTCAATATCTTTTCTTTTCAAATCCGATACGACTTTTGGCGATCCAAGCGACTTTCAAACTTTCACGAATTACTCGAACTTTTGCTCGGCATCCTTAACCAAATCAACCTCAAGAATTTACCTTCACTAAGTTCACCCGAATAATGGGGTACGGCATTTACGATCAGTATAAAGCCTCGTAAGGCGCCATCTTAATACTTGATTGAAAGCTATTGTTGTGCGAATTCAATCAAAGGCGATCTGTTCCCATGAACCACTAAACTCAAGGATACAACATCTCAACATATCTTGAGTATTTGAATTATCCGTTCGGATTGACCATCGGTTTGGGGGTGAAAGGCGGTCTTGAAATGCAACTTGGTACCCAAAGCTTCTTGCAACTTCTTCCAAAATCGCGAGGTAAATCTCGGATCTCTATCCGACACGATGGAAATAGGCACCCGTGTAATCTCACAATCGAGAAACGTACAATTGGCTAGTTTGTCCATTGAAAAATCCAGACGTCGGGGATAAAGTGAGCCGACTTAGTCGGTCTATCGACAACGACCCAAATCGCATCCTTCTTACTCACCGACAATGGCGGTCCGGATACAAAGTCCATTGTGACTCGATCCCATTTCCACTCGGGTATCGTGATCGGTGAAGTAATCTCAAGGCACTTGATGTTCCGCTTTCACTTGTTGACATATTAAACATCTCAAACAAAATCGAGATGTCTCGTTTCATACCATGCCACCAAAACCGACGTTTCAAATCGTTGTACATCTTCGTACTCCGGGTGGATTGCCATTCGGCTACAATGGGCTACGTTCAAAATTATTGGAATAAGTTCAATTCTTTGGAACACAGACGACTTCGAACCTCAAACAATCGTCATCATCGATTTGAAATTCCGAGTCCTTGTTCGAACACACTCATCCCGCTTTGCAACCAACTCATCGTCGACTTTACGAGCTTCACGAATTTGACGTATCAATAATGGTTTGGCTTTCAATTTAGCTACTAACACATTGTCGGGTAGGATAGACAAGTGTACATTCATCGCTCACAAAGCAAACAGTGATTTCCGGCTTAAGGCATCCGCAACCACATTAGCCCTTCCCGGGTGATAATCAATGACGAGCTCATAATCTTTTAACAACTCGAGCCATCGCCTTTGTCGCAGATTTAAGTCTCTTTGGGTCATCAAATATTTGAGACTTTTGTGATCCGAATACACATGGCACTTCTCACCAAATAAGTAATGTCGCCATATCTTTAAGGTGAATACGATGGCAGCCAATTCGAGATCATGGGTCGGATAATTTTTCTCATGTGGCTTTCATTGTCTCGACGCATAGGCCACAACTCGCCCTTCTTGCATCAATACGCAACCCAACCCAAGTAGGGATGCGTCACTATAAATGACAAACTCTTTGCCCGATTCGGGTTGCATTAGAATTGGGGCTTCAGTCAAATAAGCTTTCAGTTGATCGAAACTTTTCTGACATTTCTCCGTCCATTCGAACTTAACATCCTTTTGGAGTAGCTTCGTCATTGGCGTGGATATCGTCGAGAAACCTTTTATAAATCGTCGGTAATAACCGGCAAGCCCCAAAAAGCTCCTAACTTTGGTAACATTCCTTGGTGGTTTCCAATCGACTATGGCCAGAATTTTGTTCGGGTCCACCCTGACACCCGATGCGGACACCACGTGCCCCAAAAAAAGCTAACCTCTTTCAACCAAAATTCACATTTCTTGAACTTTGCGTATAATCGCTTATCTCGTAAGATTTGCAACACTAGCCTCGGTGTTCAGCATGTTCGGTTTCATCTCTCGAATAGACCAAAATGTCATCGATAAATACAACTACGAACCGATCCAAGTATGGCCTGAAAATTCTATTCATTAAATCCATAAACACCCAGGGCATTAGTGAGCCCAAACGGCATCACCAAGAATTCAGAGTGACCGTACCTCGTTCTAAAAGCGGTTTTGGGTATGTCCGATTCTCGGACCCTCAACCGATAGTACCCGACCTCAAATCTATCTTTGAAAACACCGAGGCTCCCTTTAATTGATCAAACAAATCGTCAATTCGTGGCAATGGATATTTATTCTTTATCGTCACTTTATTGAGTTGACGATAGTCGATGCACAACCTCATGGTTCCGTCCTTCTTCTTCACAAACAATACAAAGCGCCCATGGAGAAAAACTCGGTCGAGCGAAACCTCTATCCGTCAATTCTTCCAATTGAACCTTCAATTCCTTTAATTCCGTTAATGCCATACGATACGGGGCTATTGAAATCAGCGTAGTACTTGGTACAACTTCGATGCCGAATTCCACTTCTCGAACCGGTGGCAATCCCGGTAACTCCTCAGGAAAAACATCTGAATACTCACAAACCACTGGTACCGATTCAAGTTTCCTTTCCGTCTCTTTACTTCCAAACACATACGCAAGGTATGTTTCACACCCCTTTTTCACATACCTCCGAGCGGTCATAGAAGATATTATCGCTGGCGCTCATTTTAAATCGAGAGACTCGACTCGGACTACCTCATTATTTGCACTCCTCAAATCAATGGTTTTCCTTTTGCGATCCACCCTTGCATCATGTACGGTCACCAATCCATACCAAGAATAACATCAATTCATGAAATGGTAGAAGCATCGGATCGGTAGGAAAGCAGATTCTCGAATTATTAGGGGCATCTCTTGCACACTTTATCAACGAAAGCACGTATTAACCCAAAGGGTTTGACACTGAATTACGAACTCAGAGACTCAACGGTAGAGTCTCTTTGGATGCTAAGGTTTCACATACATATGAGTGAGTAGAGCCGAGGTCAATCAATGCAATCACAATAGTATCAAAGAGAGTAAAAGTACCAGTGATAACGTCAGGGGAGGATGCCTCCTCTCGTGCTTGCGGATGGCATATGCTCTAGCAGAGCACGGGTCTCGGATCGGACAGCCGTATTAGAGGCTCCTCTCGATTACCACCCCTACCTCCAGAGATTCTTGGGGCCTACCTCCACCATCGTTCCACTAGGTCTTGCACCTTGCGTCTTATTCCTCTCATCTAGCTCCGTGCAATCTCTAATGAAGTGGTCCTTGAACCGCATCCATAACAGCCCTATTAACAGACTTACCCCAACATTCACCTAGGTGTCGTCTTCCACATTGGGGGCATTCGGTCTCTCTTGACGATTATTGCCCACACTAGCTACTGAAGTAGCTCGAGTCCGTCAATGGTCGGGCTCTAATGGAAATTCCCGATCGTCCTCGACTTCTGGTGTCCTCCCCGAACCTCTTTACACCGAGAACGAGCTTTACTCGTCGATCTTTTACGGTAATCTCTTGCTTCAAATTCAGCCTTCTTCTTCTCCTTCCGAAGTTCTTCCGCCTTGCGTGCTCGTTCGACTAGTGTCACGAACTCCTTTATCTCCAAAATTCCCACTAGTAACTTTAACTCTTCATTCAATCCTTCTTCAAATCTTTTGCACATCGCAACCTCATCAGCCACACACTCCCGAGCATACCGACTAAGTCTTACGAACTCATGTTCAGATTCGAGATCTGATCATCCGGCCTTGCTTGAGTTTCAAGAATTCCTTACGCTTCGATCGATGAACTGTTGACTAATGTATTTCTTCGAAATTGGATTGAAAGAAATCCCAAGTAACTCGTTCATTTGGGACTATGGAAATTAAAGTCCTCCACCAATAGTAAGTGAGTCTCATAACAAGGATATAGCACACTTAAGACATTCATCGGTGTGCATGCAGTTCATCTAACACTCTAATGGTGTTATCGAGCGAACTTCGGCCTTTTCGGCATCATCAAGAACTATGGCCTTGAACTCCTCGGCCCCACGCTTCCTAATCAAGTCCACGGTGGTTTACTCAGCCTCACAGGATCGATGAATCGGAGGCATTGCGGGCTCTTGGGGTGGAGTATTTAAATTCGGGAATGGTTGGACAGCCGGGTTGGTTCGGGCATATTGCGCGACCCACTCATTCATCATGGTGAAGAAGGCTTGTTTCGCCCCTTCATTTTGATTATTCGCGGATGACTGAGGCTCAACGGGCGGTGTCCCTTGTGCAGGAGCAGCCACTACACTTTCAACGTCATCCGCCAAGGGTCTCTCTACCCCGGGTTCCATTGCAAATCAAAACAAAAATTTCAACCGTCAGAAGTCATCACATTATTAAGCACTAACAATTTGGCATGTATAGCTAAACTCACACGCGCTATGGTAGTCCTAGAACCGACTAAACCATAGCTCTGATACCAATAAAATGTAACACCCCGAACCCATGACCGTCGCCGGTGTCAGACACGAGGGGTTAATGGGCCAAATCTTCTCAAGGTACCAACCAATTTGGCATTTCCAGACAGGCTGGAAAACTGCGTCACTGTCGCCATAAAAATCATATCTCGAGTTTCAAAACTCGGAAACTGATTCCGTAAATTTTACCTGAATTTAGACTCATATATCTATCCATGGACTTATTTCTAGAATTTTTGGTTGGGCCAATTGGTACATTTTATTAGTTAAAGTCACCAATGTTACAGGAGTCGACTACACTGACCTTCGCGCGTTAAAACTTGAATATCTCTCTGTACAGGGATTTAATACTGGTGCTGTTTATTTCTAATGAAACTAGACTCAAAATGGAATCTACAAATATAAGGCATGACTTCTAATTCTTTCTGGATAATTTATAGTAAATTTTCAAAGTCACGACAGGGGACCCAGAAACCGTTCTAGCCCTGTCTCACGAGAACTTTAATATCTCTCAATATACTGCTCATATGGTCGTTTCGTTCCATCCATATTAAACTAGATTCATCAAGGTTCAATTGCATAATTTATTCACTATTTAATTCTACTTCTACTATTTTTAGTGATTTTCAATCTCACCTCACTGCTGCTGTCCGCAACAGTTACTGCAGAGACTATGCCAATTTCATGAATCTTTCCTTGGCCTTAATCATCCATCAAACATGACACAAATTATGGCCACCTTATCAAAATTAAAGTTTTTAAGACTCGTGGCTATAGGTTCTAGCATCCCACTCGATGACCACATAGGCCATTTTCACATGGCTTAAAGTTTACAACCCACAGTTCAACAAAATATAATAGCCTATACATGCCAAATGTTCTTCAACAACGAAGACAATACCAAAATATTTCAGCCGGTGTGATGACTTCAACGACGGTTCCGAGCACGCAACAATACGAGTCCAAGAGACCTAAAATGGGTGACAAGAAAACACTGAGTGAGTTTATAACTCAGTAAGTCATAAGCACTTTACAATTATCCATTAGCTAAATTCATCACAAAGTGAAACAATGAAACAAGGCTAGGTACTTCATCCATATCGGAACTATACCATAATTCCTCGGACCTTTCGGTTCAATCTCATACCAAGCCACACATCCACATTTCATATTTATATGATAAGATATTTGAGGCATTTTCACACACTAACTCATTTTCACCACAATCACACAATTGCAATCATCACATAGATTTAAAGCTTACCAAGCTCAACCCCGAGCATGAACATATTGCCTATTCGTCATGAGCTCAAGGTACTTACCCGATTCGCTGTCCGGATTAACTCGATAATGTCGCACACTCGGTGCCAATTGTAATACAAGAGCATATAATGAATCCGCACACTTAGTGCTATATATTTTCAGCTCGCACACTTAGTGCTATAGAATCAAACTCGCACACTTAGTGCTGTACAATTTTAAACCCGCACACTTAGTGCCAATCTTGTCACCGTGTCCATTTATACCCGCACACTTAGTGCCGTGACCAATACCTTATGCATTTTGCTGCCTTTATACATTCAACAATGGCATCATTCCATACACATACATTTTCATTTACACATCAATTCATTAAACACAATTGCATATATATTATGATCATTTAAATCAATACCAAATATATGCTTAATGACTTACCTCGGATGTTGTCGCATCGTTTTCAATGGCTATTCAATTACTTTGTCTTTCCCTTGTCCAACTTTGATCCTTTGAGTTCTTGAGCTAGTTCACACAAATTTAACTTATTAAAACCTCATTATGCTAGCTTATGGCCGAATATGACAAGGAGTTTAAATGGTCATATGGCCACCCTTTTGCTTGGATTCACATTGGTCATGCACATTTTATATTACATCAAGCAATTCAATACAATTCATTCAAGCATCAAGGAAAAGCTAAGGCCCTCAATAGGCTACCTAAGGCCGAATATACACATCAACATATGTATTCGTTCATGTGGCCGAACATACACATTCATGTTAAGGCCGATTTCCACACTTGATACATTCAACAAGTAAGGTCGCTTGTATCGACTTAACACCAATTTGATTCAAGTTCACAACTAGGCTAGTATGCATATATACACTAGTAAATCAAACACTAACATTTGTACTTCACCTTACTAGCACTTCTCATTCAAATGACATGAACAACGAACATAGTTTCCTTTTATTTCCTACCATGGCCAAATGCCATACAACACCATACCATGCATCATTACAAGCTTTACCTTTAGCATGCAAATAACATCCACAAATCCACCTTAGTTGAACCTTAACTCATCTTCATGCCTCACCACCACAACATCAAACATCAAACATCAATGATACCAAGAAGACAACACCCATGGCCGAATATCATCCCCATTTCATGGTAAAGGTTTAGACCATGGGTTAGGTGGAACTCAAACTATCAACTAAAAACATGCATAAATCTCATGGATAACATCAACATACCTTAGTCTAGCAAACTCCCATGGCTGATTTTCTCAAGCTTCCCCTTTCTTCTTAGTACATTCGGCCAAGCAAGGAGAAAATGAGAGAATGAACACTTTTTTTTCTTTCTTTCTTTGTTTTGTTTCTCTCATGTACTGCAAGGGGGGAAAGCATCCACACTTTTTTTTTTGTTATCATCATTTTCTTTTTCCATTTCTTTAATGCTAACTTTCTTAATTTATTGTTTCCTACATGCATCACTAGTCTAACATGTTGGAGACATGTTTCCACCCATAGTATGGCCGGCCATCATGCTTCATTTTGGCTAATTTGAGATGCAAGGACAACACTTTCCCACATGTATTAATAGGCCACCTTACATTTGCCTAGCACATTTCTAAATTTTCTCACATAAGTCCTATTTGATAAAAATTCATTTACAATTAACAAAATCCAAACATGAAATTTTCACACATGCATATATACATATAATGAGCATCAATTATGATGGTTAATTATTATTATGACTCGGTTTAGTGGTCCCAAAACCACTTTCCGACTAGGGTCAATTTAGGGATGTCACAGAACAGAACAAATATTACATGTTTATGCAAAACCCAACCCATATCCAACCACATGCACCCCCATACCAACCTTTCACCATGTGGGAGACTACTCGACCCACCCAACCGCTACACATTACGAAATATGCAGCATGGTGCGCAGAATGAATAATGTGACAGGTCACGAGCAGATAATTGTGGCGAGCCACCGAATCAGATAATTGTGGTGAGCCACCGTATCAGATATATGTGGCAGAGCCACCAGATCAGATAATTGTGGCATAGCCACCAGGACGCTTCCTCCATAATATAACCCATGTCCCCATGCAGCAGATATACAATCATGGCATACATCATACAGAATTAACTCATCATACTTTTCAGTCAAAAGTAACCCTAGGGGTATAATGGTAATTTTGCACTTAGGGGTATATCAATAATTTCCATACATAGGGTATTCAAGTAATTTCACTATTCTTAAGGTTTCCATGCATATCATAGCCATTTACGTACGACCAAAAACACTTACCACGTTTTGTTATCGAACTGGGCCCGTTGGCCCACTATCCCGATTTTGGCCCATTAAGCCCAAAACATCGAAATGCACAGAGTCGTGCACTCTACAGTCTTATCACTTTAATCTACCATATACATCAAACTATTAATCTCACGAGCATTCGCACACTTGCATGTCCTCAAAATATCGACTTTTCGGCATTTTGGCTTTTGCCGATCTAGTCTATAAGAGAGTGTCAGTTACACACCTGTTTGGGATGATATGCTGATGAGATCCACACACGAACTGCCTACAGTTGAATAACTAACACGTTAATCTAACTATAAAAAACAACTATGTATTAACCCCTTACCATATTTGGCCAACCATGCCTAAAACCCTATTGCTCTTACCTTCTTGCCGAAATATGGATTAGATCCAAGGATCCAACCGAATAGTCTTTAAGTCCTTCGCTGCACACTCCCTTGTTCACGCTAATGCTTACACATTCAAAAAAAAAAAAGAAAGAGGCATAATGCCCTTAGTCCAAACGTTAGCCACCCCTTTAAGGGTTTCGGCTTTTTCTTAAAACATGTATGATCAACGCAAATTATTTCAACAACTTACCTATCATTGTTTGGCTTAAAAGAGTACGCCAATCCACGATCCTAACCCCGATCTACCGTACTCGTGAGAAGAAACAGGTTCCAACAACCCAAGTTTCGGCTTCCTCCACCACAGGTTTATAGAATTCGGTTTTTATAAGTAAGAGAAGAGAAGTTCGGCTACCACAAGATTCGGCTCTTGGAGAATATGAGAGATGGTAACAATAATGGATGCGACAGAGAAGGAAGGGTATGAGTTCGATTATGAGGAAAAGAGAAGATATAAGAAGGAAAAGGATGAGAAAAGATGTAGTATTCGGCTATGGAGAAAACGGCACAGTGAGGGGTCTCTAGGTTCGGCTAAAAGAAAAAGAAAAGATGAATAGAAGAAGAGATAAGCAGAGAATTCGATTTTGTAGTTGTGAAGTCGACACTGGTGTAGTCTTCGATTTTTAGCGAAAAATAAAAGGGAAGAGAAGAGAAACCTAATTTTTGGCAGAACAACTAAATAACCTAGTCCCGAAATACAAAAGAATTCGGCAGCCCTAGACCAAATACCGAAATTCCCAACATAAGGTGCCCTAGCCAAAAGTGCACTTGCAGAGTCCCCTATACGGCCAACTCCTACTTCCTACTCAAATTCCTTGATTTTCTCCCCTTATCAGCTCCTAAATCCTCTCCCTTATCCCCTCCTTACTCATCACCTGAGCAACTCAAACTCCTCCTAACAGTCTTTTACTTGAGTTCCATTGCTTACCCTTTCTAAACATAAAAATAATTCCCTTAATGTGCTGTCATTGTGACTTGAACCTCAGCTCTCCCTAGCATCCACACGCCACTTTTATAGCCTTCCCAGTGGCGTCACATGCCACTTTTCCTGCTTCTTTTTGTTTTATTTTACCCAATTAACACTTAAAAGCCCAATTAACCAAAACCCCTTTTTTCTATGGAACTAAAATTAACTAAAGTTACCGAGTTTTAACTTAAGCTTGGGTCTTCTAGAGGCCCACTAACATAATTAAGTTTATGCCAAACAGACAAAACACAAAAATTTTAAATTTTGCCAACATACACAGAATTCCTGAAAATTGAGGCGTTACAACTCTACCCTCCTTAAAGAAATTTCGTCTTCGAATTTTACCTGACCCAAACAGATGAGGGTATTGCTGTTGCATCGCCTCTTCTGGTTCCCACGTAGCTTTCTCTCTGCCATGATTACGCCAAAGCACTTTCACTAATGGGACAGATTTCCTTCTGAGAACCTTAACATCTCGAGCCAATATCTGCACAGGCTCCTCCTCAAAGGTCAAATCAGTCTGAACATCAATTTCTGCTACTGGCATGACATAAGCAGGGTCAGAATGATAACTCCTTAACATGGAGACATGAAAAACATCGTGAATCCTGTCTAACTCTGGAGGCAATTCCAATTGATAAGCCACTGGGCCTACTCACTTTAAAACCCGATAAGGCCCAATGAACCGCGGACTCAACTTGCCTTTCTTACCAAATCCTATTATCTTCTTCCAAGGAGAAACCTTTAAGAAGACCATATCACCTACTGAGTACTCAATCTCCTTACGCTTCAAATCTGCATACAACTTTTGCCTATCAGATGCTTCTTTTAACCGGTCCCTAATTATTCTGACCTT
The DNA here is from genome assembly GCF_025698485.1 of Gossypium arboreum. Classification (NCBI taxonomy): domain Eukaryota; kingdom Viridiplantae; phylum Streptophyta; class Magnoliopsida; order Malvales; family Malvaceae; genus Gossypium; species Gossypium arboreum. The sequence continues at coordinate 73,543,934 of NC_069081.1, forward strand.
ATCCTCGAAGACGCCTACCAACTCGTCCAAGAACTTGTCGCTCTCCTAGCTCGGTCCAACAACTAGGTGTACGACACCTTCGTCCATACAGTGCTTCATACGGTGCCATTCGAATACTCGCCTAGTAACTGTTATTGTACACAAATTCTACCAACGGCAAGTAATCCTCCCAACTATCTCGAAAGTCAATCACGCATCCCTTCAACATGTCCTCTAGAATCTGAATAACCCTTTCCGACTGGCCATCAGTTTGGGGATGGAAAGTCGTACTAAAGTTCAATCACGTCCCCAATGCCTCATGCAATTTTTTCCAAAACCGAGATGTGAATCTGGGATCCCGGTCAGAGATAATCAAAACTGGGACTCCATGAAGTCGCACAATCTCCGCCACATACAACTTGGCTAACCTTTGAAGTGAGAAGTCAGTACGTACAGGTATGAAATGGGCTGATTTGGTCAACCTATCCACAATCACCCACACCGAGTATTTCTTCGATGGTGACAAGGGCAGCCCACTCACAAAGTCCATAGTTACCCTCTCCCACTTCCAAAGTGGTATCTTCACTGGATGTAACAGTCTAGAAGGTAATTGATGCTCAACTTTCACTTGCTGGCATGTCAGACATTTCCCTACAAACTCTGTTACTTCTCGTTTAAGTCCAGGCCACCAGTACAACTCTCGCAAGTTGTGATACAACTTATTCCCTCTAGGATGCATGGCACAAAGTCCCCCATGATCTTCCTTCAATATTTCCTACCTCAAATTAGAGTCCTTCGGAACACAAATTCTTCCTCAGAAGCACAGAACTCCTTCGCTATTTAACCCAAACTCAGAAGTTTCCCCTTCCTTAACTTGTTGAAAACGAGTGACCAACGACTCATAATCTGATCTACCCAGGTTGGCCTTACTTGCAACTCAGCCAATAGACTTCCATCATCGTACAGGCTCAGACGAGCAAACATTGCTCTCAGATCAGATACAGTTCTACGACTTAGAGTGTTGGCTACCACATTAGCCTTGCCTGGGTGATACTCGATCGAATAGTCATAATCCTTAAGCAACTCAATCCATCTCCTTTGCCTAAGGTTCAGCTCCTTCTGAGTCAACAAATACTTAAGACTCTTGTGGTCTATGTATATAATACACCTCTCTCCGTACAAGTAATGTCTCCAAATCTTAAGTGCAAATATCACTGCCGCCAACTCCAAATCATGAGTAGGATAGTTCCCTCGTGAGGCTTAAGTCATGTCGATGCATATGCAACCACCTTACCCTCTTGCATTAACACGCAGCCCAAACCTACATGTGATGCGCCATTGTACACAAGAAAATCCTTCCTGACTCCAAATTGAATTAAGACAGTGCTTCAATGTAACTTTCTTCAACTTCTCAAAAGCTTCCTACTGCTTCTTAGTCCATACAAACGATACTCCTTTCCTTATAAGTTTTGTCAGAGGTGCTACCATCACAGAAAAACTTTCCACAAACCTTCTTTAGTATCCTGCTAATCCTAGAAAAGTCCGTGTTTCCGACACTGACCTAGGCGGGTTCCACTCCAAAATCGCGTCAATCTTTCGATGGTCCACCTTAATCCCCTCAGCAGAGACCACATGTCCTAAGAAGGTTACTTCCTTCAACCAAAATTCACACTTGCTGAACTTCGCATAAAGTTCCTTCTCTCTTAACACTTGTAGCACTATATAGAGATGCTCATCATGCTTCGCTTCCATTTTAGAATATACCAGGATATCATCAATAAAGACGACTACGAACTGATCCAAAAATGGTTGGAACACACGATTCATCAGATCCATAAATGCTGCAGGAGTGTTCGTCAGTCCAAATTGCATAACCAGAAACTCATAATGACCATACCGAGTCCTGAATGCCGTCTTATAGATATCTGCTTTCTTGACCCTTAACTGATGATATCCAGATCGAAGGTCGATCTTGGAAAATACAGAAGCTCCTCTAAGCTGGTCGAACAGATCGTCAATCCTTGGCAATGGATACTTATTCTTAATCGTCAGTTTGTTCAACTAGCGATAATCAATGCACATCCGTATCGTACCATCCTTCTTTTTCACGAATAGCACCGGTGCTACCCATGGATACACACTTGGCCTAATGAAGCCCCTATCCAACAACTCTTAAATTTGTGCCTTTAACTCCACTAACTCCTTTGGTGCCATCCTATACGGTGCGATGGACACGGGCGCCGTTCCAGGCAATAAGTCGATTCCAAACTCAACTTCTTGGTTCTGAGGCAATCCTGGAAGCTCCTCCGGAAAAACATCTTGGAACTCTTTTACGGTCCTATCCTTATCCACCATCAGTCCCTCCTCTTCCAACTGACTTACAAATGCCAAATAGGCCTCACAACCTTTCCGAATCCACTTTTCGGCTCTTAATGCCAACACCACATTGGACAAATAATCCCTTCGTTCACCTATCACCATAACCTCCTCATCCTCTATGGTCCTTAACACCATTCGTTTAGCAGCACAATCCAAAGTCGCCTTATGCGTAACAAGCCAGTCCATTCCCAAAATGAGATCAAACTCTCCGAACGGTAACTCCATCAGATCTCCAAGGAAAATCCTACCTTGAGTTTCTAAGGGTACATCCCTATACAGTTTGTCTACCCTAACCGAGTGATGCAAAGGACTTAGCACAGATACCCTACTCACAATCTTCTCAGAGTGCACACCCAACGATCCAGATATGGCACACGAAACATAGGAATGAGTAGGTCCAATATCCACCAAAGCAGTATACGGCATGCTAGAAACCAAAAACGTACTAGTTATGATGTCAGGTGCGTCGCCCTCTTCTCGACGACGAGCTCATACACCAACATTGGTTGTCAAGCTTCAGCATTTCTGGCACCCCTGCCAGGTGTCCCTCGACTTCGACCTCGACCATTTCCATTTCCACCCCTACCTTGTCCACGTCCTCTTGATGGTTGTGGTCCACCTCTCATGGGTTGAGCAACCTTCTGTACAACAACTTGAGCCTGATCAGCTCTCCGAGGACAGTCCTTAACTCTATGCTCCATAGATCCGCATCGGAAACAAGCACCGAAACGTTTCCTACACTCGCCCAAATGTACCTTACCACAGTCTCCACAGATTGGTGGTTTAACCACATTCATTGGCACTGCTCGAACTGGTTCCTCCATTCTTGCTTTTTTAACATTTCTATTAGCACCATTCGAGGGTCTTGAATCCCTCCGAAAACGGTTTCGATCCTTCTCTCGATTCTACTTTTCAGCACGCTTTACCTCTTCAGCTACCTTTTCCTTCTCCACCAAGACCGCAAAGTCCCGCTCCCTCTGCGGAGAAATCAACACCCTAAGGTCACTCTAAGACCATCCTTGAAGCGTACACTTCACTCATATTCCGTAGCGACTATGCCCACGGCATATCGACTCAGCCTCAGAAACTCGGCCTCGTACTCAGCAACTGTTTTACCTCCTTGCACCAAATTCAAGAATTCCTTTCTGCGGGCGTCCACATAACTCGCCCCAACGTGCTTCCCTTTAAAATCCATCTTAAACAGTTCCCAAGTTACCCTATCAGCTGGGGTCCTTTCTCTCATAGTAAGCCACCACTGATAAGCCTCGTCCCGTAACAATGATACAACTCCCTTCAGCTTCTGCTCCACAGAGCAGTCCAAGTCGTCCATAATCCCTTCTGTGGCCTCCAACCAATATTCCGCCACATTTGGGGCTACCCTAGACACACCCTTAAAGACCTCTGCTCCGTTAGCCCGAAGTCGTTCAGAAATAGATCCTCGAATTCCGTTTCCCGTACTTGCCCCGGAAACCCTTTCCAGAAGACGAAGCATTACCTGTGACAGGGCATCATCCCCAGTACCACGGTCATGAGACTTCACCTCTATTGCCAGTGGTACCGGTGCATTCGCCGCCGGCATATGTCCTGAAGACGAAGATCTCGCTCGAGCACTTCAACGGCCCCGTCCACGGCCTCTTCCACGAGCGGCTCTTGTACTCATATCGTATTATCTGATTACGAATTTTTATGCATTAATTCAATATTCCAGTGTTTATTACAGATGTTTTATGAATCAGACAATAATTCAAAGTTTGTTTCGCAGAATCAAGTCTAGCTACTGATTTCATCTCTTATCAAATTTTCCTATGGTTTCAGATCATCCTATCCTAGTAGGATTTGAAGATGCATGATAATTCAAGAAAATATTCAGAGAAGTTCAGAGTAATACTTACAGGCTTGGGCCGGAGATTCGGAATGCCACATTCTAAGGATCTAAATTTTGAATTGAAAACCGAGTTTTTTTAATAAAATTTTTGTTTCCGAAAATCTTTGTTTTTGTAAACCCATTCCATAGCAGACTTGTTGCAACTTGGCTCTGATACCACTAAATGTAACACCCCAAACCCGGCCCAGACGTTATGGCCGGATCCGACATGCCACATCGAAGTGTTCAAAACATTTCAGGTTGTTGTTCTAGAAAACTTACTTAGTGTTTTAAAAGATAATTTTATTGTAGGTTAAAGTGAATGGAAGCTGTGCACCGGGTAGGAAATCGAAAATGAGGAGGTGAGTCCATCAGACTGCTTAAGTACCTAGCTCCCTTCGGATCCAATCCTAGACATGCACACCGCCATTACCACACCTTAACGTCATGTATATTTCCAGGAAACTAATTTGATTAAGTTCTTTTTAGGAAAAATGATTAATTTTGGAAAAATATTTCATTACGGAAGCTTTGCTTGTTGTCGTGTTATTTTGAAATCAATTATTGTTTTTGAAAACATGCCCTAAAGCTATCCAATTCCAACAGTTAAATATAAGTATTACCTACCTTAATAAAACATATTAAAACCATAAAAAATAATTAAGTGGCCTTATTACAATTTTTAAAAAAACCAAAACCTTAAATGTAAATAAAAGGATGTGCAGTTCACCGAAAGAGAGTCAAACTTGCAGATCGTGTGGCCACTCCGAATCCCTCACAGCTCCAAGCCCACTATGGTTGGGGATTACCTGCGTGGATGAAAATAAAGGGGTGAGTTTGGGGAAACTCAGTGTGTAAATTAACCCAACCATAGGCTATATCGGTTCAAACCATCTAGAACAGAATAAGTTGGCCTTAGCCTAGAACAGAATTCAGAATAAAGCCCATAGGCCCATAACAGAATAGAACATATATTACATGTTTATGCAAAACCCAACCTATATCCAACCACATGCACCCCCCATACCAAACTTTCACCATGTGGGGAGACTATTCGACCAACCCAACCGCTACACGCCACAGAAATATGCAGCATGGCGCGAGAATGAATAATGTGACAGGTCACGAGCAGATAATTGTGGCGAGCCACGGAATCAGATATATGTGGCGAGCCACTGAATCAGATATATGTGGCAGAGCCACCAGATCAAATATATGTGGCATAGCCAGCAGAAGAAGAGATGAGCAGAGAATTCAGTTTTGTAGTTGTGAAATCGGCACTGGTGTAGTCTTCGATTTTTAGCGAAAAATAAAAGGGAAGAGAAGAGAAACCTAATTTTTGGCAGAACAACTAAATAACCTAGTCCCGAAATACAAAATAATTCGGCAGCCCTAGACCAAATGCCAAAATTCCCAACATAAGTTGCCCCAGCCGAAAGTGCACTTGCAGAGTCCCCTATACGGCCAACTCCTACTTCCTACTCAGATTCCTTGATTTTCTCCCTTTATCAGCTCCTAAATCCTCTCCCTTATCCCCTCCTTACTCAATCACCTGAGCAACTCAAACTCCTCCTGATAGTCTTTTACTTGAGTTCATTGCTTACCCTTTCTAAACATAAAAATAATTCCCTTAATGTGCTGTCATTGTGACTTGAACCTTAGCTCTCCCTAGCATCCATACGCCACTTTTATAACCTTCCCAGTGGCGTCACATGCCACTTTGCCACCTGCTTCTTTGTGTTTTATTTTACCCAATTAACACTTAAAAGCCCAATTCACCAGAACCCCTTTTTCCTATGGAACTAAAATTAACTAAAGTTACTGAGTTTTAACTTAAGCTTGGGTCTTCTAGAGGCCCACTAACATAATTAAATTTATGCCAAGCAGACAAAACACAAAAATTTTAAATTTTGCCAACATACACAGAATTCCCAAAAATTGTGGCGTTACACTATGAGTTTCTTGTCATGCCCTTTGGCTTAACAAATTCTCCCGCCATGTTTATCGACTTGATGAATCGTATTTGTCAGCCGTACTTGGACAAGTTCGTGGTCGTTTTTATCGATGATATATTAATTTATTCTCGTTATGAGAGTGAGCATATAAAGCATTTAAGAACCGTTTTAAAGACATTACGAGATAAGCAGCTATATGCCAAGTTTAGTAAAAGTGAGTTTTGGCTCCGAGAGGTTGGATTCTTGGGACACATCGTGTTGAGTGATGGGATTAGAGTTGACCCGAGTAAGATCTCTGCTATTGTTGGGTGGAAACTACCGAGGAATGTATCGGAGACTAGAAGCTTTCTAGGCTTAGCGAGTTACTATAGAATATTCGTTAAAAGATTCTCCATGATTGCTACTCCGATGACGAGGTTGCTACAGCAGGATGTAAAATTCGAGTGGACAAAAAAATGCCAACAAGGTTTGGAGAAACTTAAGGCGTTGTTGACTGAAGCCCCAATTTTAGTGCAGCCAGAATCGGGACAAGAATTCATAGTGTATAGTGATGCATCTTTGAATGGATTAGGATGTGTGCTCATGCAAGAAGGCAAGGTGATAACATATGCCTCTTGACAACTAAAGCCGCATGAGAAAATTATCTGACTCACGACTTAGAGTTAGCAGCCCTAGTGTTCGCACTGAAGATTTGGAGACACCACTTATATGGTGAGAAATGTCGGGTATTCACTGACCATAAAAGCTTAAAATATTTGATGACTCAAAAGGACTTAAATCTACGACAATAAAGGTGGCTGGAGTTGATTAAAGATTACGAGTTAGTAATTGACTATCACCTGGGAAAGGCGAACGTGGTCGCTGATGCATTAAGTAGGAAGTCATTATTTTCCTTGAGAGTTATGAATACTCAGTTGTCTGTAATCGAGGATGGTTCAATTCTAGCGGAGTTGACAGCTAGACCTATGTTTCTCCAAGAGATTTATGAGGCTCAGAAGAGTGATAAAGATTTGCAAGCCAAGATGACTTGTGTGAGACAGTTCACAGATCCGATTTTCAGATTAGTACCGACAGTTGTTTGATGTTCCGAGATAGGGTCTGTGTACCTAAAGATGATGAGCTTATTGGGAAAATTCATCATGAGGCACATAGTAGTTGTATGTCAATCCATCTGGGTAGTACTAAGATGTATAATGACTTGAAGAGATTGTATTGGTGGCCGGGCATGAAAAGAGACATCTCAGAGTTTGTGTCGAAATGTTTAATTTGTCAGCAAGTGAAAGCCGAGCACCAAGTACCTTCGGGTTTACTTCAGCCTGTGAGGGTTCCCAATTGGAAATGGGATTGAATTACCATAGATTTTGTGACAGTATTACCATTGTCACCGAGAAAGAAATATGCGGTTTGGGTCGTAGTCAACTGATTAGTGAAGTCAGCTCATTTTATCCCTTTACGTACCAACTGCTCACTTGATAAACTAGCCAAGTTGTATGTTTCCAAAATTGTGAGACGTCATAGAGTGCCCTTGTCGATTATTTCGGATAGAGATCCGAGGTTTACTTCATGATTTTGGAAAAAAGTTACAAGAAGCTTTGGGGACAAAGTTGAATTTTAGCACAACTTTCCATCCGTAAACTGACGGCCAGTCGAAGAGAGTAATTTAGATTCTTAAGGACATGTTGCGGTGTTGTGTTCTTGAATTCCAAGGTAGTTGGGAAAAGTATTTACCACTGGTAGAGTTTACCTACAACAATAGTTATTAGCTGAGTTTGAAAATGGTGCTTTATGAGGCTTTATATGGGCTTAAGTGCCGAACGCCCTTATTTTGGATTGAACTCAGAGAAAATCAGATTCATGGGATCGATTTAGTCAAAGAGACTGAAGAGAAAGTTAAGGTAATTCATGATTGTTTGAAGGTTGCTTCGGATAGACAGAAATCTTACGTGGATGTGAAACGAAAGGAAATTAAGTTTCAAGTCGGTGATAAGGTGTTTTTAAAAGTATCCCTGTGGAAGAAAGTCCTCAGATTTGGTAAGAAAGGAAAATTAAATCCATGTTTTATTAAACCCTATGAGGTGACAGAGAGAATTGGACTGGTAGCTTATCGACTAGCCTTGCCATCTGATTTAGAGAAGATCCATGATGTTTTCCATGTGTTGATGTTGCACCATTACCGTTGTGACCCTTCTCATGTTCTTTCGCCAACAGAGGTTGAGATTTGATCAGACATGACTTATTCGAAGAACCAGTTAAGATCTTAGCCCGAGAGGTCAAGCAATTGAGAAATAAAAGTATAGCACTCATGAAAGTACTGTGGCATAGACATGGGGTTGAAGAGGCCACATGGGAAACCGAAGAGACTATGAGAGATCAATACCCTAACCTTTTCACCGGTAAGATTTTCGGGGACGAAAATCCCTAAGGGGGAGAACTGTAACAAAATGATTTTAGGCCTAGTCGAAATAGTGGCTTTGGAACCACTAACTTGAGGTCAGAGAAATTATTTTTAATATTATTTTATGTGTTGTAGCATGATTATATAAGTGCATGAAAATTTTGGTGAAATAAATTTAGCGATTGCATGCTCAATTGCGAAAAAGGACTAAATCGCATAAAGGGAAAAAGTTTTGTTTTTCTAAAAAATGGTGTTAAATAGCTAAAGAATCATAATTAGGGGTCTTTAAAGGGCAAATAGACCCATTTCAATGGGGTCACCGGCCATGGAGACAAGATGAGTCAAAAAGTCAAAAATTTAGTAGTGTTGGTATTTGATGACATTAGCTAATTGAATAAAAAAATTAAAAAAGGGGTCATCTTTCTTCTCCATCTTTTCCACCAAAAATTGAAGTAAAAAACCCCCATGGGAGCTTGAATATTTTCAACACAATAAACCTTTACATGTAAGTCATTATTATGGTTATTTTTTTTATTGATTTTTGTACTTTTGGGCCTCTCGTAGCTTAATTTAACTAATGGAGGGACTATTTTGCAAAATGGTTGAAAGTATAGGGTTTTCCCATGAGAGTGTTCATGTTGTTTTTTGAATTTTTATGGAAGAAAATGAATCTTAGTTGCAAAACAAACAACTTTTGTGAAGTAGTTTTCATGAAAGCCCTAGCTAAGGACCCTTTTGCATAAGTTATAAATTATGTGGTAAATGTGTGAAATAATGGGAACTGTGGGCTACTTCTAGTATAAAAAGAATTCATCTAGGCTTGGTTAGTGAGAAAATTTGATAAAAATCAATTTACGGGACTAGGGGTAAAATAGTAATTTTGTGAAAGTCTAGGGCAAAATGGTTATTTTGCCAAAATATGAATTATAAATGCATCAATTAATACGATGATTAAATTAGTGAATTTTTATCATTTTAGATCAATAAATATGAAATTCGGACCTAGAACGGGGAAAGGCCAAGCAAGTAAACTAAATCCAACTAGTCTCCCACTTTTTGTATATTGAGGTAAGTTGTAGTAAGTAAGATAACTTTATCGTTATTATGTGTTGGACGATTCATTTTGCATAATATGGTTGAATATGATTATGAATGAGGCATGATGAAATTAATGCGGTAAATTCCTGGTTGAACCTAGGAATAGATTGGATATCCATGCCATGGCATTTGGGTGATATGTGTGCCAGTGTAAGACCAAGTTTGGAACATGGCATTAGCAATGTTGTGAGAGCAAGTGTAAGACCATGTCTAGGACATGGCATCGACATTGATACGTGCGCTAGTGTAAGACCATGTCTGAGACATGGCATCGGCAATGAGACGAGAGCTAATGTAAGACCATGTTTGGGACATGGCATCGGCCTCGACATGTGAGCCAGTGTAAGACCATGTTTGGAACATGGCATCAATAATTCACCCTCTTGTGTAAAGCTTGTCAGATATCCTTTAGTATTCCAATGGTTTCACGGGTTATTTTAAAAGCTTATGACAATGATATGGACTGATATAATCATGTTGTGAGTGGTATAGGTTCGTATTCGAAACTCATGAGATATGAGTCTAGTTACGTTGCCTTGATGGTAAGACTGACATGAGTAAGTTCTAGCTATGAAAATGATCTTGGGGCGATATTGAAATCTTTGGTTTATACTTGCGATATATATAAGCATGTAGTGATATTTACCCATGTTCACTCAAGAATGTTGTGTGGATTTATAATATGCATGGTTGATGTAGTTACTTATTTATATGCAACTTACTAAGCTTTATGCTTACTCCTTCTCCGTTCCATTTTCTTATAGTTGCACCAAGCTAGTATGAGGGATCAAGGGATGTCGGAGGCATCGATCACACTATTACCTGAAGCTTTGGTATAACTAGTTTAACATTTGATTTTGGCATGTATAGGGAATTGAAGCTTTTGTTTAGTGTCTTATTACTTTATCCACAAGGGTTGGCTCATATGATGGATGTGATATTCATTTTGTATAAGCCATTAATGTTGGCTAATATTGATTATTATTAAATGTATTTGATACAAATTTCTCATGGTTGTGGTTGATTTGGTTATATGTGTTATGCTTGGATTGGTTTTGGTTGATATTGTGTAGGTTGGTGCAAGTAAGGGTGGCAAAAAGGCTTGTAAATAGCCTTATTTTTGTCTACACCGATAGACATACGGGTGTGTGTCTGGGCCGTGTGTGACACACGGTCTGCCCCACGGGCGTGTAGTCCGGCCATGTGTCTAGGCAGCTAGGAGGACCATTTGCCATTGGCGGAGTTCGTGTATAACAACAGTTACCAAGCAAGTATTCAGATGGCTCCATATGAGGCACTATATGGGCGAAGGTGTCGTTCGCCTACTTGTTGGGCAGAATTAGGGGAAAGGCAAATACTTGGGCCAGAGTTGGTAGCAGATACTGAAGACAAGATTAAAGTGAATCCTGAATCGGTTAAAAGAGGCGGCGGATCGACAAAAGTCTTATGCCGATCTGAAGCGTAAGGATATTGAATATGCGGTAGGGGACATGGTCTTTTTGAAAGTTTTGCCTTGGAAGAAGATATTGAGATTTGGTAAGAAGGGTAAGTTGAGCCCACGGTTTATTGGGCCTTACCGAATCATTAAGCGGATAGGGCCGGTGGCTTATCAGCTAGAGTTACCTCCAGAACTGGATCGTATTCACGACGTTTTCCATGTGTCCATGCTAAGGCGATATCGTTCTGACCCAACTCATATCGTGCCAGTTGCAGGAATCGAGGTACGGTCGGATTTGACCTTTGAAGAGGAACCTGTGCAAATACTTGATCGCGATGTCAAGGTGTTGAGAAGGAGGTCAGTCCCATTAGTGAAGGTACTTTGGAGGAACCATGGCAAGGAAGAAGCTACTTGGGAGACCGAAGAGGCAATGCGTCGTGATACCCTCAACTGTTTGGATCGAGTAAATTTCGAGGCGAAATTTCTTTAAGGAGGTAGAGTTGTAACATCCCGATTTACGGTTTTTTCGCGATTCTTGATATTTTAAGTAAGTTTCTAAAATTTGGTATGTGATTATGGAATTCATAATTTGGGTATGTAAATGGGCTTATGGAAGGCCCACGAGATGGCCAAAACCCAGGGGAATTTTTAAATTTTGGACTTAGGAGTTAGGGGTTCTGGCTAGGTGCCCTTATATAAAGTTATGGGTAAAATGTATCACAAAAAGAGTTTTAGTAAAGTGGCAAGGGTGACGCCACTAAGCTTCTAAAAAGGTGGCGTGTGGAGCATAAGGGAAGACAGGGGATCGACTCCCTGTGTTGGCAAATAAGAGTATTTATTTTTATGTGTAGGAAGGGTAAGTGTTGGAACCTAAGGGGATTCTATAAGAGGAGAGTTGGATCAAGTCCAATGCATAGATTAAGGAGGGATAAAGGGAGAGATTTTAGGGATTTGATATAGAGATAGAGTTGGCCGAATAAGGGAGATTGGAGAGGGGATTTTCGGCAGAGGGGTTTTAGTTAGGGATTTTCGGCACTTAGGTATTGGTGTGCCATTTTCTCCCTTGAGGTTAGTCTTCTCCTCTATTTTTCTTTTTGTAGCTGAACCTACCATCACTTCTTCCATCTTTTCTTCCTTCTCTTTCTTTCAAACCAGCCCATTATTTCCCTTCATTCACCCATTATTTCTTTCCTTTATCTCTACTTCTGCCGAAATACCGCAAAAAGCCGAAATCAGTGAAGATAGGGGGTGCCAATTCTTTGTGACCAGCAACCTTTTCTTTCCTTTTCAATTGTTGGCATTCAATTCCTTTACCTTTTAGGCATACGGATTCAAGAGAAGAAAGACTGTGGTAAGTGCTCGAACTCTAAACGATTCTTAGAGTAACTTTTGGCCAAAAGCCGAAACCCCTCTAGTTTAGGGAGGTGGCCGAATATGGGTATAGGCCTTATGGGGTCTTCTTTTAATATTTTTGTGGTTTATTTAGTGGATGGGCAGCAAGGTGTAGTGTCGACTTAGAGTAGCTTGGATCACCGGAGTGGCTAGACCTAGTCATCAATCGCGGCAAGGTAAGATTCCTAAGGCCATTATGGATGGTGGCCGAATATGTAAGTATTAATATTAGATGATTTTTTTTGGGTCAATTATGGGAAGCTGATTATTAACGATGGATTATAGGAGAAATCGTGTAGGAGATCTCGTCGAGGAATATTGCCAAACAGGTGTGTAGCGAACCCTTTTTCATAGCTTAAAGTGATAAATGCCGAAAAGCCGAAATGCCGAAATTTTGGCATTACAAGGACTTGTGAGCAAGCAAATGCTAACTAGTTAGTTAGAATCGATGAGATGATGTTCGGGAACAATGGAAACGGTAAGAATGTGATTTTTGGCGTTCTCGGTAAGTTGGGCCTCAAGGGGCCGAAATGGGGCCCATTGGGCTTTCGGGCCCATTTGGGTATGTAACGCCCCGTACCCGAGACAGTTGCCAGAGTCGAACACGAGGTGTTAACGGACTTAATTCATTACTTAAACAGCTCATACAATTCATTTTAAAATTTCCAGACAAGCTGGCTAATTGCATCATAGTCACTTTAAAATTCATATCTCGAGTTATGAAACTCGAAATCCAATTCTGTAAATTTTTCCTGAAACTATACTCATATGTTTATCTAGTAATTTTTTTCTAGAATTTTTTGTCAGGCCAATTAGTATAGTTTATTAGTTAAAGTCTCCCCTATTTCAGGGTTCAACTACTCTGACCTCTGTGTATTACGAATCAGATATCTCCCTGTACAGAGCTTCAATGACTATGCTATTTGTCGATGATAAAACTAGACTAAATAATGAATCTGTACATATAAATCATGACTTCTAATTATCTTTGTAAAATTTATGGTGAATTTGCAAAGTCAGAACAGGGGATCCAGAAATCACTCTAGCCCTGTTTCACAAAAATTTAAACATCTCCTAAAATATAGCTCATATACCTGTTTCGCTTGTTCCATATGAAAATAGACTCATCAAGATTCGATTCCATAACCTATTCATTATTTAATTCCATTTCTACTATTTTTAGTGATTTTTCAAATTCACGTCACTATTGCTGTCTGAATCTATTTTATGGTAAATTTTACCTATTTCATGGTTTCCATGGATTAGCTAGTAATTTGACATACATAACACCAAATATGATCATGATTAGCCATTCCAATGGCTAATCATTACCAAGCATTTCCATACCACTCAATAACCATATCATAAGACCATATACACAAAATGATTATAATACTATACATGCTATACTCAAAATATACAAGCCATTATGCCAAGATGGTATACGGATAGTGTGAGCGTGCCTCCGACCGTTTCTGATTTTCGAGCTGGCTTGTCAACACTACAAGGAATGAAAAGGAGGGAGTAAGAATAAATGCGTAGTAAGTTCACATGCAAATAGCAAGTAACATAACCATATAAGCTAACATAAAACATCATTTGCATAATCATCACCAAGACATTCATATCACATTTTCATTTATCATCTTACCATATTATTGTTATATCGAGTTTTCAACATGAGGGTTAAGTACATACCTATTCAAAGTATCCATTTCACAACACTTACCAATATGTCCCTTTCATCTTGAGTATTCCTCCATTTGAGTAGAACTTTACCCGTTGAACACATCGGAATATAATTGGGATACATGGAAAGTTTGCACATAAGTGCCACATATGTAGCCAAGCTACCATGTAACCCGCCCATAAGTGAACTCAGACTCAACTCAACGAACTCAACTCAATGAGCTCGGATGCCTAGATACATCTCTCGAACTCGGACTCAACTCAACGAGTTCGGACATTCGCATCCATAAGTGAACTCGGACTCAACTCAACGAGTTCGGATGCCCAAATATCCTAGTGACATGTCACTTGTATCCTAATCCATTCCTAAGGTTCAACGGGACCTTTTTCCCAATCATGTGTCTCAACCATCTTCTACGGAATGCCGATACCGATACTCGGTAGTATTTCACATTTTCCAAGTATATCACATAATTTGACATATTATCAAACAATTGTCACAAGTATGATATTTCATAATAATTATCATATCATTTAAATAACATTAAAACATTTAAAACAATAACTATGTTACCAACATTTACATATGAACTTACCTCGTATGCGAAAATGGCTACTTTTACCATTTCGTCCACAACTTGGTATTTTCCCCATTTTAGCCTGAATTTTAGTTTTCCTTGCTCTATCATTTAAAATATAGTCTAATTAGGACTCACATTATTCAAATTGACCTAAAATCATATTTTGGAAAAATTACAATTTTCCCCTAAACTTTTGCATATTTACACTTTTGCCCCAAAGCTCATAAATTAAACTTCAGCCTATTTTCTTATGTTTTATGACATGCTGATCATTTTTCCCTTCTATGGCAACATCAAATTCTCACTCTAACATATACTTATGACTATTAGGTATTTTTACCGATTAAGCCCTTTTGCTCGTTTTCGCTTAAAACCGAGTAGCACAAGTTGTCTAACATAATTTAAAACCTCATATTCTATCATAAAACACCAAAATACACAAATTTCACCTATGGGTATTTTTCCAAATATAAACCCTAAGTTAAATTATTGCTAGCATAAGTTAAATCGAGCTACCGGGACTCTAAAAACGTAAAGAACTTGAAAAACGGGGCTACAATGGACTTACAATCGAGCTTGGAAGCTTGGAAAACCCTAGCCATGGTTTCTCCTTGCTATATTCGGCCATGGGGTTGAAGATGAGCAAAATTTGCTTTTAATTTTGTATTTTAATTCATTTTACCCCTAAATGACCAAAATGCCCTTACTACTAAACTTTCCAAAAATTCCATCCATGTCCAATTTTTGTCCATAGACTTAGAAATTGGTAAAATTGCTATTTAAGTCCTCCTAATTAATATTTCAAAATAATTTCATACTAGAAACTTCTAGAATGCAAGTTTTACAAATTATTCGATTTAGTCCCTAATTTCAATTTAAGCACTTTATGCATAAAATTTCTTCACGAAATTTTCACACAATCATGAAATCATATCATAGACCTCAAAATAATCATAAAATAATTATTTCTATCTCAGATTTTGTGGTGACAAAACCACTATTTCGACTAGGCCCAAGATTAGGATATTACAACTCTCCCCCCCTTTAGGGATTTTCGTCCCCGAAAATCTTACCAGAAAAGTGGTCTTCACTTTTAATCTCATATTCGGTGCCAAAGAACTTTCACTTAGACTGTACCTCCAATACATCTCTTTAATTTCTCATATGATCTGAAAGCTTACAGTCTCAACTCTCAACTGTTCTTAAATTTTCAACCTTTCTCAGTTTCCCATGATATCATGACATAAAACTCAGATCTTAACTTGATTAATGGAGACCAGAATTCCAAGAAATCCAACAATCAAAGAGACCTGAAATTCCATGAAACTGATAAGTAGGAATTCATTCAATATAGATATGATTTATAGATCTTGCCAAACATTTAACAATAGGATACATCACATTTTCCTCTTTCCGTTATGGAAATAATTCTGATATGGCCTCAAGAATAATCCTTCTCATTTCCATCCCAATATCAACACTGACAAGGATAATTTTGATACATCACATTACCTCACTGTCTTGAAACACATCACAATTCATACAACAATACATTACTGAAAGTCAGGAAGTCTTTGCTCAATGTAGACTAGTCTAGTTCAGACGCTTCGGTTACCAATATTCTCATCTATCCGAACTTTGTCAACATGTAATAAACTTTTCAGCTTTCACAAGACGAAAACCTTATCATTCGTAGTGACTTTAACTAATATCAAACTCTTTCTAATAAATATACACTTCTCGTTCAGACTATTTACTCTTTTATTCATACAAAATGAAAATCTATTATCAGACTTGGGAAAAATAATCCGAAATAATTGTCACATGAAATCTTTCAAATAGATAATTCACCATACCGATGAAACTCGCGCTTTTATCACTTATGCCTTTCTCGATGTCAAATCCTTACGTAAATTAGAAAACCCTAATACTAAAATCACCACATTACCAAGATCAAATTAGAAGTATAGTCATATTTGACATGATTATCACGAAGTGAAGAACGACTTCGAACACGAGTCATAATTGACAAATTATGGAACAAAGATAACAAGGAAACCGAATAAAGAAATCCAAGATAGAGAAATCTAGAATAAAGAAATCCAGAATAAAGAAACCCAAGATACGATACTATGCCGAGAATTGAAAACCAAACTCATAGAGAAAATACAGAATACCCGATAATTCTTCAAAGAAAGAAAGTCCAAGAAAACATCATTTAATCCCTTTGAAATCAAATATAACAAGATCAATATATCTTCCCATACATATATATCAGATGAAGCATCAAGTAGAAGAAACAGAATCATAATATTATATGTATTCTCTCATCAATTCTTATCAGACGAAATGAAATAGAATACCCGATGAAATAGAGCAATATAAATTATAAACCAGTCAGACTACCAATGCTTTCATCCAACACCAGGATTAGAAGACATTCCCATATAATAAGAATTTCTTCAGAAGATCAATAGCCATAGAAATATTTCGAGAACGGGTAAACACATAGAACATCTCAAAAGAGACTGCTAAATCTGTCTAGTCATAACCTGTCAACTCAGGATAGTTCCATTTCAATTATCATTTCCCCCAACTAGTTCTGCGTCACAAATTTCATATTAAACCATTCACTAAAGAAGGGCAGTTCTGAATAAATTTTGATTTACACTTTTCTCGACCTTGCACCTGAGTAATTCGGTTTACCAAGGAGAATTCCTTTTCTAACTGGGATAGTGCATAACTCCAATAATTTTTATGTCAATCCGATACTTTACTGGCTCTGACTTTACTTATCAGCTCATTTTCAATCTCTAATCATACTTATAATTATTCTATCACTGTACTCTTTGGGTTCTCAACCGGAAACTTATTCAATACAAATCTCATGAAATTCCATTATAAGTACCACTTCGGTAAGGGGGAGGGGTTGTAGGACCTCTGACTCGACTTTCTTATACATACACATATGACACAACTCCCATCATCATAGCAACATCATCAAAATCATGTCATTCATTCATGTTGGCTTACACCAATTTTCCTATTGTCCCATTTAGACAATATACTTATGCATACATTCTATGTTTTCTAGATAGCTTTACTTATCCATTCATTTAATTAAATTAATTCATGCTCATGACATTATATAAGGCCAAACAAACATAGATATTTGCATCACAATCACAACTTTCATTTCGTGCATCATCATGTACATATCATTACAATCATATAATTCAGTCCAACAATTTAACATAGATAAGTTCATTTCATTATAATCCTTTATCTCATACAAATTATATATCATTAGCATTCATCAACATTATACGTCCAAATCAAGACAAGGACATTTTCATTTGTATCATAATATTATGACTTTTATTCATACCTCTACTACTTTCTATTTATTCCGTTCGTCTTATCAAGTAAGCCACATACATTACATCATATGAGCATTAAGCAAATATGAATATTTATCACATATGTATCATAAACTTTTATTCATACTTTTCTGAACCGAGACTTATCATAATCATAATTTTACTCAAATACCTTCACATAACATTGAACATGGTCGGTAGCAGCTCGGTTGGAGAGTACCTGTCTAAATAAGACGGTACTCATACGCGTCGGAAGACATCACACTATCACAGATCAGTGGCATGTATAGCTAAACTTTTACACATACTAGGTTAGTCTGAGAATCGACTAAACCTACTCTGATACCACCAAATGTAACGCCCCGTACCCGAGACCGTTGCCTGAGTTGAACACGAGGTGTTAACGGACTTAATTCATTACTTAAACAGCTCATACAATTCATTTTAAAATTTCCAGACAAGCTGGCTAACTGCATCATAGTCGCTTTAAAAATCATATCTCGAGTTCTAAAACACGAAATCCAATTCTGTAATTTTTCCTGAAACTAGACTCATATGTCTATCTAGTAATTTTTTTATAGAATTTTTTGTCAAGCCAATTAGTACAGTTTATTAGTTAAATTCTCCCCTATTTCAGGGTTCAACTACTCTGACCTCTGTGTATTACGAATCAGATATCTCCCTGTACAGAGCTTCAATGACTATACCGTTTGTCTCTAATAAAACTAGACTCGATAATGAATCTGTATATATAAAGCATCACTTCTAATTATCTTTTTAAAATTTATGGTGAATTTGCAAAGTCAGAATAGGGGATCCAGAAATCGCTCTGGCCCTATTTCACAAAAATTTAAACATCTCATAAAATATAGCCCATATACCTGTTTCGCTTCTTCCATATGAAAATAGACTCATCAAGCTTGATTCCATAACTTATTCATTATTTAATTCCATTTGTACTATTTTTAGTGATTTTTCAAATTCACGTCACTACTACTGTCTGAATCTATTTTATGGTAAATTTTACCTATTTCATGGTTTCCATGGATTAGCTAGTAATTTGACATACATAACACCAAATATGATCATGATTAGCCATTCCAATGGCTAATCATTACCAAGCATTTCCATATCATTCAATAACCATATCATAAGACCATATACACAAAATGATTATAATGCTATACATGCCATACTCAAAATATACAAGCCATTATGCCAAGATGGTATACGGATAGTGTGAGCGTGCCTCTGACCATTTCCGATTTCCGAGCTGGCTTGTCAACACTACAAGGAATGAAAAGGAGAGAGTAAGCATAAATGCTTAGTAAGTTCACATGCAAATAGCAAGTAACATAACCATATAAGCAAACATAAAACATCATTTGCATAATCATCACCAAGACATTCATATCACATTTTCATTTATCATCTTACCATATTGTTGTTATATCAAGTTTTCAACCCGAGGGTTAAGTACATACCTGTTCAAAGTATCTATTTCACAACACTTACCAATACGTCCCTTTCATCTTGAGTATTCCTCCATTTGAGTAGAACTTTACCCGTTGAACACATCGGAATATAATTGGGATACATGGAAAGTTTGCACATAAGTGCCACATATGTAGCCAAGCTACCATGTAACCCGCCCATAAGTGAACTCAGACTCAACTCAACGAGCTCAGGCGTTCGCATCCGTAAGTGAACTCGGACTCAGCTGAACGAGCTCGGATGCCTAGTTACATCTCTCGAACTCGGACTCAACTCAACGAGTTCGGACATTCGCATCCATAAGTGAACTCGGACTCAACTCAACGAGTTCGGATGCCCAAATATCCTAGTGACATGTCACTTGTATCCTAATCCATTCCTAAGGTTCAACGGGACCTTTTTCCCAATCATGTGTCTCAACCATCTTCTACGGAATGCCGATACCGATACTCGGTAGTATTTCACATTTTCCAAGTATATCACATAATTTGACATATTATCAAACAATTGTCACAAGTATGATATTTCATAATAATTATCATATCATTTAAATAACATTAAAACATTTAAAACAATAACTATGTTACCAACATTTACATATGAACTTACCTCGTATGCGAAAATGGCTACTTTTACCATTTCGTCCACAACTTGGTATTTTCTCCATTTTAGCCCGAATTTCAGTTTTCCTTGCTCTATCATTTAAAATATAGTCTAATTAGGACTCACATTATTCAAATTGACCCAAAAACATATTTTGGAAAAATTACAATTTTGCCCCTAAACTTTTGCATGTTTACACTTTTGCCCCAAAGCTCGTAAATTAAACTTCAGCCTATTTTCTTATGTTTTATGACATGCTGATCATTTTTCCCTTCTATGGCAACATCAAATTCTCACTCTAACATGTACCTATGACTATTAGGTATTTTTACAGATTAAGCCCTTTTGCTCGTTTTCACTTAAAACCGAGTAGCACAAGTTGTCTAACATAATTTAAAACCTCATATTCTATCATGAAACACCAAAATACACAAATTTCACCTATGGGTATTTTTCCAAATATAAACCCTAAGTTAAATTATTGCTAGCATAAGCTAAATCGAGCTACCGGGACTCTAAAAACGTAAAGAACTTGAAAAACGGGGCTACAATGGACTTACAATCGAGCTTGGAAGCTTGAAAAACCCTAGCCATGGTTTCTCCTTGCTATATTCGGCCATGGGGTTGAAGATGAGCAAAATTGGCTTTTAATTTTGTATTTTAATTCATTTTACCCCTAAATGACCAAAATGCCCTTACTACTAAACTTTCCAAAAATTCCATCCATGTCCAATTTTTGTCCATAGACTTAGAAATTGGTAAAATTTAAATTTAAGACCTCCTAATTAATATTTCAAAACAATTTCATACTAGAAACTTCTAGAATGCAAGTTTTACAAATTATTCGATTTAGTCCCTAATTTCAATTTAAGCACTTTATGCATAAAATTTCTTCACGAAATTTTCACACAATTATGCAATCATATAATAGACCTCAAAATAATCATAAAATAATTATTTCTATCTCGGATTTTGTGGTCACGAAACCACTATTCTGACTAGGCCCAAAATCAGGATATTACAGGGTAAAATTGGTAGAATATGAAAACTGGTTAAATTACGCATCGAGACTGCTAAAACAGTCATGGAATATAGGCTAAATGGGCCTAGATGACGAAATCTGCTAAGTAGGGCCCACTAAGGGTTTTAGGCCCAATAACTCAATTTTGCTAAAAATGGGCCAGACTCACTGTTTGCACACATGAATTGTTAGTAACCGTTAATGAACATGGGAACCCTAATTGTCAGTAAAATTACAAAATTACCCTTATAATATGAAAATGACCGATTTGCCCCTAGGTAAAAATGACCATTATACCCCTAGGGTTTAAATATAAATTTAATACATGAGATTTTGATAAACATGGTATGTATGATATGCACATGACATGTATGATATGCACATGATATGTATGATATGCACATGATGTATTCATAAATGCATAGGGTTGGGTTTTTATATGGATGGAGGAAGTGTAAAAGGGCTTATGCCCTAGTTATGATAAAGGGCTTATGCCCCAGTTATGATAAAGGGCTTATACCCCAGTTATTAAAAGGGCATTGCCCCAATTATTAAAAGAGGCTAGGCCTCCAGTTAAATGATAAAGCAGCTATGCTGCCAGTGGAGAGTTATGGCGGGGTGGGTCGAGTTAATCCCCGCATGGTGTGTTGATTGGTACGGGTGGAGAGTAGTGGATGGTGGGTTGAGTAGTCTCCCCAAATGGGCTTGCATTCTCTCATTGACATTACATGTGATATTGAAATGGGCCTATGGGCCATACATTTCTGATAAAGGCTTGCCCAAGAATATGAAATATGAAAAGGCTTCGGCCTAGTGTTACGAAATATGAAGTGTGAAAAGGGCTATGGCCCAGTACATGTTGGATTGGATTTGGGCTTAGGCCCAACAGGCTGTTATTGTTTTGGGCTCTGAAAGGGGCTTGTTGCACACTGAGTTCCCAAACTCACCCCCTTTCCTTAACCTTGCGGTGAGCCTTGATGTGGGGACTTGGGTGGAGGGATTCAGAGTAGCCACGGTGATCGCCTTTGGACTTTTAAATAAGCGTTGGTTTTCATTAAATTTCCTTTAATTATTATTTATTTTAGGGTTGTAATAAGGCCATTTTAACTTTCATTTTATTTCTTTTCGAGATTATTTTAATTTTAATAACTTTAAACCTGGTTGATAATTATTCAAATGGGCTAGACTTAGGACGTGTCTTCAAAACGATACTTGTTTTCAAAATAGCTCGACGCCACGATTAATCGAGTTATCAAAGACGTCCACTTAAAAAAATTTAAACTCGATATAACAAAGTGTGGCTATGGTTGTGGGCATGTCTAGGATTGGATCCAATCAAAGAGCTTGGTACTTAAGCAGCCTTCATGGCTCACCTCCTCTGTCTCGGATACCTACTTGGTGGCCAGCTTCCATACACTTTGTTAACTCAACAAAATATATGGTTTTTAAAACACTAGAACGGAACGTGGGTTTTCAACTCCAATGTGGCACTTCAGATTCGGCCATAACGTCTAGGCTGGGTTTGGGGTGTTACAGCAAGATTCAGCTAAGCATAAGTTGGTGCATGGTAAGTGTTTTTCATCCTGTTTTTAATGATTTTTATGTTTTTGAATCCGTTTTAGCTTAATTTAGCTAGTCCGGGGGTTAATTTGTAAAATTTTTAAAGGTTGATGGACTTACCATGAATTATTTTTTATATTATTTGATAGATTATGAATCTTTTTTCGAAAATAAACAGGTTTTGTTAAATGATTTTTGATGAATTTTGGAAATAGGGATTAAATTGTTAAAGGTGTAAATTCTAGGGTTTTATTGTGAAATGATGGTTGGTATGGGTTGTTTTAAAGTCCCTTGCATCTATGGTTCATATGGATTTAGATTGAAATGGATAGATTTTAAGTTATAAGATTAAGGACTAAATTGTGAAAAGTTAAAATATTAGCGACAAATTGATAATTCTGCATAAATGTGAAATGTGGACTAAATTAAATACTAGAAGTAGTTAATTGATTGAAATTATCTATCTAGATGAAGATAAACCATGTTCGAACTTAGATAGAGGAAAAGCTAAAGCTTCGGATTAGTTGATCTAACTTCTACGCTCTAGTCATCGAGGTAAGTTCATATAAACTGTAACAGCCCGTTTTTAGTCAAAACAGAACAGTGGTTTTGGGACCACAAATTTGAGGTCAAAATGTTTATTTTATTAATATTTTAATGTTTACAGTATGATAGAATAATTGTGTGAAAATCTCGTTAAGAAATTTTATCGTTTGATTAGTCAATTTGATAAAAAGGACTAAACAGCGTAAAGTGCAAAAGTGATGTTTTAATAGTTCAAGGTATTAAATAGCGATGGAATATTAAAGTGGATGTCCTTATGCTGTAAATAAACCATTTGAAATATAAATGGACATAGATGGACATCATTTGGATGATATTAATGAATTATCATTAAGGTTAAAATAGTAATTAGCATAATAAACTTAAAATAAATAAAACAAAAAAATCAAATTTGGTGTCCATCTTCTTCATTGTTGTGAATTGAAGAGATGTAAGGAAAAAAATTTTAGGGTTTCATTCGGCATTTTGATTTCTATCAATTAAGGTATGATTTTTGTCCTGTTTTTAATGATTTTTACGTTTTTGAGATAGTTGTAACTAGGTCTAGCTAGCCCAGGGACTATTTTGCAAAACTGTCAAAGATTTAGAAAGTTTCCATTGATGAATAAGTATGTTTTTTGATTAGTTATGATAGATTATGAATGTTTGATGATAGTTATACAAGTTTTGTTAAGTGATTTTTAGTGAAAATGCAAAATAAGGATTAAATTGTGAAATATGGAAACTTCGTGGTTAAAATATGAAATAAATGGAAAATATGGGTTACTAGGGACTTATATGTAATTTTGCTAGCATGGTTTAATATTGAACTGCATTAATTTATGCTTTTATAAAATAAGAACTAAATTATAAAAGTTGTGAAACATTAGGAGCAATTGTGTAAAAATGCTTTAAAGTGAATTTTGGACTAAATTGAATAGAGAGGTGATTAAATAAGTTAATTTTGATTACATATAGATCAAGAAAAGTGAAACTTGGATCTAGATCGAGAGAAAAACAAAGTTCTCGACTAATCGACCAGTTTAGCTGTTTTTACATCCTAGGTAAGTTTGTATGTAATAACTTTCGTTATAAATGTATTTTAAATGCTTTGATATTGCATAAACAATGAATAAGAGACTTTAGACATGTTTGAAAATGGTTCTACGATGATTTGGCATTCGAAATCCCAGTTGAACCTTAGGAATAGATTTGGATACTAGTGACATGTCATTAGGGGATTATTGTGATTATGTGATCCGAGTGCTGGTCTTGTACGCCTTACCGGTAGCTGAGTATATTGACATGTGTTGCAGAACTTGACAGCTTGTGTGAGCGCCACTGTGTAGTTACGTCTCGACTGACAGGTTGTGTGAGCAAGCCCGTTGATAGCTCTTGTGTGAGTAGTATATGTGATATGATATTGAGATAGCTTCGGCTATATATATGGCACTTCGGGTGCGAGTTTCCCATGTATCCATAGTATTCTGAATGGTTCAATGTGTAAATGAATAACGTGGTTGAATATGAGATTGATACGAGATGGTACAGGTATGTATATGAACTATATAAGTTTAAATCAAACAAGTTGTAAAGTTCATAGATAAGATTATGATTGAAAATGTGAAAGGTTCGTTAGTTAAATGAATTACATTTTGATATGTTCAAATTGACAATTTGTATATTTATGTTAAGATTGAGTTTATTTCATACGAGCTTACTAAGCTATAAAGCTTACTTTGTTTATTTTTCTATGTTTTATAGTTAATTTAAAGCTATCTCAGATTCGGGGATCGTCAGAGATTTCGTCACACTATCTAATTATCGATTTGGTACTTTTAAGCTTATGTTTTGAGAATATGGAATGTATAGGGACTTTGATCATTTTGGTTATGTGTTGGTAATGAATTTAGCCATATGAATTAGTTTGTAAATGCATATGTTTTGGTTTGTATATATAGCTATGAGTGATGGCTTATTTTGGATTATTTTAGTATGTTTAAATCATGTATATATATGTGTCTATGTCTTGTGAAATATGTTGAATGATAGTCATGTGATGCTTAATGGTAATAGGCATTATGTGTATCAAATGGTTGATTTGTGGATATTGGTTTGCTTGTGAAAGTAGGCTAAATGATGTATATTTGGAAGTGTATATTTAATTGAATTGTATATGTGATTTTGGTCTAAATGGTATGGTATATTTTGTGTCCTGTGTGTATTGAGAAAGGTGGTATAGATTATGTATGAATTAAGCTTGAATTGGTTGGTGAAAATGGCATATTAAGCTATGTTTTGGTGCCAATTGGGTTGATGTAGGTGTGCATAAGATAGGGTAGCAAAATGACCTGGTAAATGACCTATTTTTGTCCACACGGGCAGAGACACGGGCGTGTGTCTCAACCGTGTGTGATACAAGGTCATGTACACGGCTGTGTGTCCCCTAGTGTTGAAGTTGAAATCAAGTCATTATGCTCTACATGGCCTCACACATGGGCGTGTAACTTGGCCGTGTAGCATATTACAGGTTTGGCATGGCCTAGCACACGGCCTGGCACCCGGGCGTGTATGGCCATTTTTAGGGCACACGAATTAGCCATGCGGGCTTGTATATTGGTCGTGTGACCTAAGTCAGAGAGTTACACGGGGTCAGACACGGGCTAGGACACGACCATGTGCTCCCATTTCGAATGTCCACAAGACCTATGACACGGGCGTGTCTGTTGGCCATGTGAGACACACGGCCGGGCCATACGGGCATGTGTCCCCTGTTTTGAGAAAAATTTTCTAAGTGTTCTATGAGTTTTCAAAGTTATCGGTTTAGTCCCGAACCACTCCCAATGCATGTTTTGGGCCTTGTAGGCTCGTATTAGAGACATATTGATTAAGGTTGAATGATAATTATACGAAATGTTAAAATGTATGGAAAGTGAATGTTTAATTGTTTTATAAGTCCGGGAATGCTTCGTAACCATATTTTGGCGTTGAGTACGAGTGAGGGCTGTTACAATTATTGGTATCAAAGCTACGATTTAGTCGGTTCTCGGATTAACATAGCGTGTGTAAGAGTCTAGCTATACATGCCATATATAAATTATGATAGTGTGATGACTCCTGACAATTTAAAATGTGTTTTCGTATAGTAAATGGAACCCGATAGAGCTGTAGCTGACGATGTTGAGAGTAATGCGCCAGCTCCTGCTCAAGGGACAGCACCGTCTGAATCTAGAAATGTATCGAGTAGTCATGGAGGAGAGGCTAAAGCAGCCTTTTTCGTAATAATGAATGAATGGTTCACACAATTTGTTAGAACCAATTCGGCTGCTCAACAACCTCCACCCCTACCTAATCCCCAACCGGTTCTTGTAGCTCCTCAAGTTGTGGAACTTCAATGACTGAATAAGCCTCTAGTTGATAAGATTCGAAAACACGGGGCTGAAGAGTTTAGAGCTACCATTGATGATGATCCCGAGCGAGCTGAATTTTGGCTTGAAAACACTATTCAGGTATTTGATGAACTGTTGTGTACTCCAACTGAGTATTTGAAATGTGCTATTTCCTTATTGAGGGACACTGCGTATCAATGGTGCAATACCCCATTATCAGTAGTATGAGAGAAAGAGTGACTTGGGAATTCTTTCAGTCTAAGTTTCAGAAGAAATATATAAGTTAGTGGTTTCTCTATCAAAAGCACAAAAAGTTTCTAGAATTGAAACAGGGTTGAATGACTGTGATCGAGTACGAAAGAGAATTTGTACAGTTGAATAAGTATGCTCAGGAGTATGTTTCTACTGAAGAAATCATGTGAAAAAGGTTTTTTGATGGGTTTAATGAGGATATTAAACTTCTAGTGGAATTCTAGAATTGAAAGAATTTGTTGTCCTAGTTGATAGAGCTTGCAAAGCTGAGGAACATAGCAAAGAAAATAGAAAAGCAGATTCAAAGGCTAGAGAATCGAGAAAAAGACTGATGAATAAGCCATATCAATCATTTTCAAAGAAATCTAGAAATTTGTTCACTCATCCAGATGCTTCAATTGAGTATTCGAACAGAGATCGTGGAAAACAATACTCAAGTCCTAAAGCTCAAGCTACAACGGTATCGAATGTTGGCAGTGTGAGAAACTATAGGCTTGAATGTCGGCAATGTGGAATGTAGAATGTATAATGAATAATCGGGCTTGTTTCAAATATGATTCACGAGATCACTTTATTCGGGATTGTCTTGAGTTAAATGAGAAAGACAAATCTCAGAATGCAAAATCAAACAATACAACTGCTAGAGGGAGGCCACCAAGAAATGTGGGAAATGCAAGCGGTAATCGCAGTACTACGAGAGATTCTACAGTAAGATCCGAGGCCAGAGCACTTGCCAGAACTTACTATTTGCGCTCGTGAAGAGGCGTCGTGACCCGATGTTATCACTGGTACATTTTCTCTTTACGACACTAATGTGATTGCTTTGGTTGATCCTGGATCAACTCATTCGTATGTTTGTGAGAATTTAGTGCTTAGTAAGAATTTTCCTATTAAGTTTACTGAGTTTGTGATTAAAGTATCGAACCCCTTAGGCAAGTATGTGCTAGTTGAAAAAGTTTGCAAGAACTGTCCTTTAATGACTAGAGGTTACTGTTTTCCTGTGGATTTGATGCTTTTGCCATTTGTTGAGTTCGATATAATTTTGGGTATGGATTGGTTGACTTTGCATAATGCTATTGTGAATTGGTAGGCGAAAGATTATTGAATTGAAATGTCAGAATAGTGAAATTATTCAAATTGAATCAGATGAATCGAATGAATTTCCTGTTATGCTTTCGTCTATGTCAGCTTAGAGATGTATGAGAAAATGTTGCAAAACTTATCTTGCTTATGTTTTAGATACAAAAGTGTCTAAATCAAAGATTGAATTAGTGCCTGTAGTCTGTGAATATTCGAATGTATTTCCAGAAGAATTACTGGGGTTACCACTGATAAGAGAGGTTGAATTTGCTAATGAGTTAGTACCTGAAACTTCTCCGATATCAATAGCTCCGTACAGAATGGCCCCGACAGAATTGAAAGAGTTGAAATCTCAGTTGCAAGAGTTAACAGATAGAGGATTTGCACGACCTATTTTTTCGCCCTAGGGTGCGCCAGTATTGTTTGTAAAGAAGAAAGATGGTTCAATGAGAATGTGTATTGATTATCGACAGCTCAATAAAGTTACGATAAAGAATAAGTATTCGTTACCAAGAATGAATGATTTTTTCGATTAGTTGAAAGGGGTAACAGTTTTTTTTGAAGATTGATTTGAGATCTGGCAATTATCAGTTGCAAGTTAAAGATTCAGATGTGCCTAAAAATGATTTCAGAATGAGCTACGGACATTATGAATTTCTTGTTATGCCTTTCGAATTTACTAATGCTTCTATAGTCTTTATAGATTTGATGAACAAGATTTTTAGACCGTATTTAGATAGATTCATTGTTGTGTTCATTAACGACATTCTGATCTATCCACGAGATGAGTCTGAGCATGCTGAACATTTGAGAATTGTGCTACAAAATTTGAGAGATAAGCAATTGTTTACTAAATTCAGCAAATGTGAATTCTAGCTCTGAGAAGTCAGATTTTTTGGGGCACATTGTTTTAGCGGAAGGTATAAGAGTTGATCCGAGCAAGATTTCAGCAGTTGTTGACTGGAAACTAACGAGAAATGTATCTGAAGTTAGAAGTTTTCTAGGGTTAGTTGGTTATTATCAACATTTTGTTAAAGGGATCTCGATGATTGCTACACCTATGACGAGATTGCTACAGAAAGATGTGAAGTTTGTGTGGCCTGAGAAATGTCAACAGAGTTTTGATCAGTTGAAGGCATTGTTAACTGAAGCACTAGTTTTGGTTCAACCTAAGTCGGGTAAAGAATTTGTGATTTACAATGACGCATCATTGAATGCTTTTGGTTGCATTTTGATACAAGAAGGAAAAGTTATAGCTTATGCCTCTTGACGATTGAAACCGCACAAAAAGAATTATCCAACGCACGATGTAGAGTTGGCCGCTATTGTTTTCGCATTGAAAATTTGGCGACATCATTTGTACGGTGAAAAATGTCATATCTTTACTGATCACAAATGTTTAAAGTATATAATGACTCAGAAAGATCTAAATTTGCGACAACGAAGATGGCTCGAGCTATTGAAAGATTATGAGATGGTGATTGATTATCATTCGGTGAAAGCGAATGTAGTCGCGGATGCTTTGAGTAGAAAATTGTTATTTGCTTTGAGAGCGATGAATACGAGACTGACTTTGTCGGATGATGGTTCGATATTATCTGAATTAAAAGCTAAACCAATTTTTCTTCAGCAAATTTGTAAAGTTCAAAAGTGTGAGACCGAGTTACAAGCTAAAAGAATGCAGTGTGAATCGACTAGTGATTCAGAATTTCAGATCGAATCCGATGGTTGCTTAATGTTCCGAGGTAGAATTTGTGTACCAAAGAATTTTGAGCTCATTCAGAAAATTTTACACGAAACACATAGCGGTTGTTTATCTGTTCACCCAGGGAGTACCAAAATGTACAATGATTTGAAACAACTGTATTGGTGGTCGAGAATGAAACGAGACATTTCAGAATTTATATCGAGATGTTTGGTGTGTCAACAAGTTAAAGCTGAACATCAAGTGCCATCAGGATTACTACAGCCTGTGATGATACCAGAATTGAAGTGGTATAGAATTACGATGGATTTCGTATCGGGATTACCCCTGTCTCCAAAGAAGAAAGATGCTATTTCGGTTGTTGTTGATCGACTGACGGAATTTGCACATTTTAATCCTATATGTACTAATTATTCGTTTGATAAATTGGCTGAATTGTACATTTTCAAGATCGTTAGATTGCACGGAGCGCTAATTTCAATTATTTCGGATAGAGATCCAAGGTTTACATCACGATTTTGGAAGAAATTACAAGAGGCTCTGGGTACGAGGTTAAATTTTAGTGCAACATTTCAACCACAAACCAACGGTCAGTTTGAGAGAGTAATTCAGATTCTTGAAGATATGCTTCGTTGTTGTGTGTTGGAGTTTAAAGGTAATTGGGAGAAATATTTTCCGTTGGTTGAATTTGCGTATAATAACAGCTTTCAATCGAGAATAAAAATGGCATCGTATGAAGCTTTGTATGGTCACTGATGCGATCCCGGCCGTATCATGTCATGATACAATTTGACGACATTGGAATTGGCCGAAGCACGAGGGGCCCAAGTGTAAAATGAAGCTTTAATTTTAGTTTCTTAATGTGATTGTTGGAAAATAAGGATGTTTATCCATTGTAGTTATTTTAGTTTAATTAATTCTACAGTTTTTAATTATGTCTTATTTATTATATGTATCTTTAATTAATGTCTTGCATTATTAATCTACATATTTTAATTGTGACATGCACTATGTGTTCTGCATTTAATAAAGTCATGCATTATGTAACTCTCATGTTAGTTAAGTTTGCATCATAAATTATAACATGCATTATGTAACTCCCATGTTAGTTAAAGTTTGCATCATTAAATTAAGTCAAGCATTAAGTAACTCATTTGTTCATTTAGTTTACATTTTAAACCATGCATTTAAGCGTCTTAGTTGTTAAATATGTTTGATTTTGTTTATATAACTATGTTATTTATTTTTGCTGATGCATAAGTTATAGTGTGTTTAATTTTTCTTAAATAAATTAATTGTGTTCAATAATTTGTTGTAGGAAAGTCCAAAAGGTTGGTCACATATTTTAAAGCTACAATAGGGCTATACGTCTGCCAAGAAGAATCAAATGCTGTCACATTCAAATGGCTATTCAGTTTTGGCATAAAAAAGTGTGCATTTGGTCACTTAATTGCTGGAGCATAAAGAGAATGTTTTTGTTGGATATTGAAGCATTCAAAGCTCATTATGATGGCTTTTCAAATGGACCAAGAGTGTGTCTTCAAGTTTGATCAGTTTTTGGAGTCTTTTTTCCTTCATTATGACGCCATTAAAAGAGGAAGTTACACAAACTTTATTATTTGGTTACAAGGGATTTAAAGGGACATCAACTAAGCATAATAATAACACATTAAGTCTTCATTAATGGATAGAGTCATACCTTTTCATCTACACCAGGATCAAATGAATAGAGATGACTATTGGATTTCCTACATGAGTTAAAAATGAAATTAAAGCTTGTAATAACCTTAGCTAATTGCTAAAGGTGAGAGGTCACAAATAGGCATTCGAATAGTCATAATAGTGCCTATAAATAGATTGCAAGAAGATATTATTTTGGTGAAGAAAACTTTTGATACTTTTATGAATTTTTACATATTTGTGAGTTTAATTCAACTCTCGTTGTTCTTCTAATACTCAAGCTGACTTATTTAGCATTGCTAGTGGTGTCCAACTTGTTTTCTTTATGAACTTATCATTCTTTGAGTGTGGCGTTCAACCCTAATACCTTTGGTTCCTATCTCCTCATAGATAGTGGGTTAAGGTCCTTTTTAACTATCAACCTTTCCACCTTAAGAGTCAATATAAGATTCGGGTCAATACTCCTTATAATATTGGTTCTTTCTTGGACCTTAATACTTTTTCCATCCATCCGAATTATTCCTTTCAAAGTTATCTTATTTTTCTTTGTTTAACCGAAACATTTCCTTAGGCTATTCCAAAACACTTAAAAACCATATTTTCTTTAGCCTATACTTAGCCGAATTCACTCAACCCCAAATTGAATGAAACTTATCTATTTTATGATTGGGCAACACTACGATTCAAAATCAAATCACGAGACGAGATCGTATCAGTTGCAAATTCCGAACTCCATTGTATTAGACCGAGCTGAGTGAGAAAAAGATTCACGGGGTTGATTTGATTCAAGAGACTGACGATAAAGCAAAACTAATTCGCGACAGTTTGAAAGCAACTTTAGATAGACAGATCATATGCGAATTTAAAACGAAAAGATATTGAATTTCAGATTGGTTATAAAGTATTTATGGAAGTGTCTCCATAGAAGAAAATCCTTAGATTTAGTCGTAAAGGCAAGCTGAGTCCGCATTTTATCGGGCTGTATGAGATTATCAAAAGAATAAGGCTAGTGGCATATTGGCTAGCTTTACCAACTGAGTTAGAGAAAATCCATAATGTGTTTCAGGTGTCGATGTTGCGTCGATATAGATCAGATCCTTCACACGTAATTTCTCCGATAAATATTGAGATTTAACTTGACATGACTTACAACGAAGAACCGATCTGAATTTTAGCTCAAGAGATTAAACAGTTGAGGAATAAAAGTATAGCTCTCGTGAAAGTGCTTTGGCGACATCACGGGGTTGAAGAGGCTACGTGGGAACCCGAGGAAGCTATGAGAACATAGTACACTAACCTATTCACTGGTAAGATTTTCGGGGACAAAAATCCCAAAGGGGGAGAGTTGTAACAACCCGTTTTTAGTCAAATTGGAACAGTGGTTTTGGGACCACAAATCTGAGGTCAAAATATTTATTTTATTATTATTTTAATGTTTACAGTATGATAGAATAATGTGTGAAAATCTCATTAAGAAATTTTATCGTTTGATTGATCAATTTGATAAAAAAGGACTAAATTGCGTAAAGTGCAAAAGTGATGTTTTAATAGTTAAAGGTATTAAATAGCTATGGAATATTAAAGTGGAGGTCTTTATGTTGTAAATAGACCATTTGAAATATAAGTGGACACAAAAGGACATCATTTGAATGATATTAATGAATTATCATTAAGGTTAAAATATTAATTAGCATAATAAACTTAAAATAAATAAAAAAATCAAATTTAGTGTCCATCTTCTTCATTTTCGTGAATTGAAGAGAAGGCAGGCAAAAATTTTAGGGTTTCATTTGGCATTTTCATTTCTATCAATTAAGGTATGATTTTTGTCCCGTTTTTAATGATTTTTACGTTTTTGAGATCGTTGTAACTAGGTCTAGCTAGCCCAGGGACTATTTTGCAAAACTGTTAAAGATTTAGAAAGTTTCCGTTGATGAATAAGCATGTATTTTGATGATTTGTGATAGATTATGAATGTTTGATGATAGTTATACAAGTTTTGTTAAGTGATTTTTAGTGACAATGCAAAATAGGGGATTAAATTATAAAATGTGGAAACTTTGTGGTTAAAATGTGAAATAAATGGAAAATATGGGTTGCTAGGGACTTAGATGTAATTCGGCTGGCATGGGTTAATATTGAATTGCATTAATTTGTATTTTTATAAAATAAGGACTAAATCGTAAAAGTTGTGAAACAGTAGGGGAAATTCTGTAAAAATGCCTTAAAGTGAATTTTGGACTAAATTGAATAGAGAGATGATTAAATAGGTTAATTTTGATTACATATAGATCAAGAAAAGTGAAACTCAAATCTAGATCGAGGGAAAAACAAAGTTCTCTACTAATCGACCAGTTTAGCCGTTTTGACATTCGAGGTAAGTTCGTATGTAATAAGTTTCGTTATAAATGCATTTTAAATGCTTTGATATAAACTGTGAATATGAGACTTAGAACATGTTCGACAATGATTCTATGATGATTCGGCATTTGAAATCCCAGTTGAACATTAGGGATAGATTTGGATACTAGTGACATGTCATTAGGGGATTATTGTGATTATGCAATATGGGTGCTGGTCCTGTACGTCTTACTAGTGGCTGAGTATACCGGCATGTATTGCGGATACTTGACAGCTTGTGTGAGCAGCACCGTGTAGCTATGTCTCGACTGATAGCTTGTGTGAGTAGGCCCGTTGATAGCTCTAGTGTGAGCAGTATATGTGATATGAGATTGAGATAGCTTTAGCTATAAATGTGGCACTTCGAGTGCGAGTTTCCCATGTATCCGATAGTATTTCGAATGGTTCAATGGGTAAATGAAAGACGTGGTTGAATATGAGATTGATACGAGATGGTACAGGTATGTACAT
The DNA here is from genome assembly GCF_025698485.1 of Gossypium arboreum. Taxonomy (NCBI): domain Eukaryota; kingdom Viridiplantae; phylum Streptophyta; class Magnoliopsida; order Malvales; family Malvaceae; genus Gossypium; species Gossypium arboreum. Next base: position 73,578,282 of record NC_069081.1, read on the forward strand.
GAACTATATAAGTGTAAATCGAACAAGTTGTGAAGTTCATACACAAGATTATGATTGAAAATGTGAAGGTTTGTTAGTTAAATGAATTACATGTTTATATGTTCAAATTGACAATTTTTATATTTATGTTAAGATTGAGTTTATTTCATACGAGCTTACTAAGCTATAAAGCTTACTTTGTTTATTTTTGTATGTTTTATAGTGAATTTAAAGCTTGGTCAGATTTTGGGATCGTCGGAGATTTTGTCACACTATCTAACTATCGATTTGGTACTTTTAAGCTTATGTTTGAGTATATGGCGTGTATAGGGACTTTGTTCATTTTAGTTATGTGTTGGTAATGAATTTAGCCATATGAATTGTTTTGTAAATGTATATGTTTTGGTTTGTTTATATAGCTATGAGTGATGGCTCATTTTGGTTCATTTTGGTATGTTTTAATCATTTATATATATGTGTCTATGTCTTATGAAATGTGTTGAATGATAGTTGTGTGATGCGTAATGGTAATAGGCATTATGTGTATCAGATGGTTGATTTGTGGATATTGGTTTGCTTGTGAACTTAGGTTAAATGATGTATATTTGGAAGTGTATATTTAATTAATTTGTATATGTGATTTGATCGAAATGGCATGGCATATTTTGTGTCTTGTGTGTATTGAGAAAGGTGGTATAGATTATGTATGAATTAAGCTTGAATTGGCTGGTGAAAATGGCATATTATGCTATGTTTTGGTGCCAATTGGGTTGATGTAGGTGTGCATAAGATAGGGTGACAAAATGACTTGGTAAATAGCCTATTTTTGTCCACATGGGTAGAGACACGAGCATGCGGCTCAGCCGTGTGTGATACACGGTCATGTACACAGCCGTAAGTCCCCAGGTGTTGAAGTTGAAATCAAGTCAGTATGCTCCACACGACCTCACACATGGGCGTATAACTTGGCCGTGTGGCGTAAGTCAGTATACCCTACAGGTTTGGTACTGCCTAGCACACAACCTGGGCCATGGGTGTGTATGGCCATTTTTAGGGCACACGGGCTAGCCACACGGGCGTGTGAGTTGGCTGTGTGACCCAAGTCAGAGAGTTACACAGGGTCAGACACGGGCTGGGACACAGCCATGTGCTCCCATTTCGAATGTCCACACGACCTGTGACATGGGCATGTCTGTTGGCCGTGTGTCGAGCCACACGGGAGTGTGTCCCCTATTTTGAGAAAAATTTTCTAAGTGTTCTATGAGTTTTCAAAGTTATAGGTTTAGTCCTAAACCACTCCCAATGCATGTTTTGGGCCTCGTAGGCTCGTATTAGGGACATATTGATTAAGATTGAATGATAATTGTATGAAATGTTAAAATGTATGCAAGGTGAATGTTTAATTGTTTTATAAGTCTAGCAATGCTCCGTAACCTTATTCTAGCGTTGAATACGAGTGGGGGGAGTTACATGAACTATAATTGTTTTAATCATGTTTAAATTGAATGATTAATATGTTGTTTTGATAATAATGAATCAATATACAAATGTATCAATGCTATGATTAATTAACGGATATCAAGTCCTAGTTGGACCTTACGAATTCTTAGGATACGAATGACATGTCATAAGGGATTTCATGTTTTGGGTGCCGGTCTTGAATGTCCTATCAATGGCTGAGGTCCTACATTTATTGCGGATTCTCCACAGCTCATGTGAGTAGCATCATGTAGCTTACATTACAACCCACAGCTCGTGTGAGAAGACCTATTTCACTACTCGTATGAGCAATGATTTAAAGGAAAGGTTACGATTATATGTAAAGGCAAACTTTGTGTGAGCTTTCCCATGTATCCGATATAATTCTAGATGGTTCAACAGGCAAGAAAAGGGAATAAAATGGTAAGTATTCAAATGGAATTAAGTACAATGTTATGGAAAAGATTTATGAATTCAATGCTGTATTTCATATGGAAATCTACTTGTCTAATGGTTAAATTCATTTGGATCATGTACAAGTGTACTAACTTATGAATTTGATGATATGTTTAGGCATTTTTCAAACTTATGGTTTTTGGTTGATATTATAGTTATGCTTTATATTATGCAAATGAAACAGTAAGTTATGTTTTGGTTTATACGAGCTTACTAAGCACTTTTTGCTTACGTAGTTTCTTTCCTATATTTAATAGATTATCGGAAGCTCGATTTGGTTGGAAGCTCGTTGGAGATCTATCACACTATCTAGTAAGCAATTCGGTAGTTATTGTGCATTTTGGCTAATGTTTATAACGGCATGTATAGGATGTTGTGCAATGGTTCTTTGATATGTTTTGCTCTTAAAGATTATATTTGGTTGGTGCACTATTATGTCTACCAAATGTTTTCATTTTTGGTTACTTGTTCAGGCTTGTAAATAATGCTCTTATGGTATGATTTGAATGGTTTGGAAATGATTAAATGTGGTGTGTTTTAGTATCAAAATGGACTAGGTTTGTATGCATGAGATGAGACATGTGAACATGTTTGGATAAATGATGTTTGGATGTTAATTGTGGTGCCTTTGAATGGCATATTGGTTAGTTGAATTAGGGTCGTGGATATGGCAATTATATGTGTGCTTGGATGATGTTTTTGTTCCTTGAAAGTGTGCACAATTGGATTGAATGTTTATGCAGGAAATGGTTTTGAAATGGTTTGATTATTGGTAAATTTTGGGTTCAGACGGCTTGGGGTGGTTTCACACGGCCGTGTGACCCTTGTTTTAAATTTTTTTACAACTTTTACCTAAATTTCCTGTTTTGTTTCAAATTAGTCTCAAATTATTTTTAAGCTATTTCTAGGGTTTCAAAGGCTCGATTTTGGGATGAAATGTATGAGAATGAAAGGTTTATGATATATTTAAATTATTGAATGTTATGATGTTTAAATGTTTCTGATTGTACAGTAATGCTCTGTAACACTAATCTGGTGACGGAGACAGGTTAGGGGTGTTACATTTAGTGGTATCAGAGATACGATTTAGTTAATTCTTGGACTAAACATAGCATGTATGAAGTCTAGAAATACATGCTATTATATAACCTCTGATATTGTGATAACTTCTAACTCAAATTGAACTATGTTTTCGTATAGATAAGATGTCATCCAACCGAGTCGATTCTGATGAGCTTGAAAGTAACACGCAAGCCTCTATTCATAAAGCAACTTATTGTGGTAGTGGGCTCGTAGCTGAGGGCCGGGGAGGTGAGGCTAAAAAAGCCTTCTTCCAAATGATGTTTGAATGGTTTATAGAGTTCGTGAGAACAAACCCATTGGCTCAACGACCTTTACCCTCTCCCGTACCCCAACCTATCGCCGTTATTCCTCAGGGTTTAGAACCAATACATGCAAGCAAGCCTCCAGTTGATAAAATCCAAAAATATGGGGCTAAAGAGTTTCATGGTATAGCCGAAGACGATCTAGAAAAAGTCGAGTTCTTATTAGAAAACACTATAAGGGTTTTTGATGAATTATCTTGTACACCTGCTAATTGTTTAAAGTGTGTTGTATTGTTACTGAAAGACTCAGCATATTAGTGGTGGAACACCTTGATTGCGGTAGTATATAAAGACCGTATGAATTGGGAATTCTTTTAGACATTAGAAAGAAATATGTTAGCCAACAATTTCTTGATAACAAATGCAAATAATTTTTGAAATTGAAACATGGTCTTATGTCAGTAGCTGAGTATGAGAGAGAATTTGTGTGACTCAGCAAATATGCTCGAGAGTGTATACAATCGGAGGTTGTTATGCGTACTCGATTTGAAGACGATTTAAATGAGAACATCAACCTATTATTTGGAATTCTAGAATTGAAAGAATTTGTAGTTCTGGTTGATAGAGCACACAAAGCCAAGGAACTCAGTAAAGTAAAAAGAAACGCAAATTTTGAGGCTCGTGATACGCGAAAACGACCTATGGGAAAATCATTCTCATATCCATCAAAGAAATCAAAGAAATTTCATAATCGTTCATCATTTTCGGTAGGATTCTCAATAAGAGATAAAGATAAGTAGCATTTGAGTTCAAGCCCTCAAGACCTTGAGCAACATCTATGGCGAGTGTAGGTAGTGTCAGAAACAACAAACCCGAATGTCAACAATGCAATAGGCCACACTTTAGAGATTGCATATTGAAAGACGGATCGTGTTTTAAATGTGGTTATTATGATCATTTTCTCAGAGATTGCCCTAAAAGGTTTGATAAAGGGAAAGCTTCTACTGTTAGGTTCTACTGTGGATGACCACACAGAAATAGTGGTAATGTGGGTGACAGTCAGAGTGGAACGAAAGATTCTACTGTTAGATTTGAGGCATAGGCACCAGTTAGGGCTTATGCGGTTCGAGCTTGAGAGGAAGCTTCAGCTCCTGATGTGATCACTGGTACATTTTCTATCTTTGATACTAACGTTAATGATTTGATTGACCTGGGATGAATGCACTCAAATGTATGCACAACTTTAGTGTCGAATAAGAATATACATTTTGAGTCTATTGAATTTTTGGTTAAAGAAATGAGTCCTTTAGGCCAGTATTTGTTAGTTGATAAAGTCTCTAAAAACTGTCATTTGATGATTCAGGATTGCAACTTTCTAGTTGATTTGATGTTGTTTCCATTTGATGAATTTGATGTGATTTTAAGTATGGACTAGTTAACTCTGCATGATGCTATTGTGAACTATAGACGAAAGCATATAGTGTTATAATGTAAGAATGGTGAAAGGATCTGAGTTGAATCAGATAGAATTGATGGTACATCTAATGTTATCTCAGCTATGACGGCATAGAAATATGTTAGAAAGGGTTATGAAGTATATAGATTACATATTTGATTTTAAGGTTTTAGAATTGAAATTAGAGTCAATTCTGACTATTTGTGAATTCACAGATGTGTTTTCAGAATAGTTACTAGGGTTATCGCTAGTCATAGAGGTTGAATTTGCTATTGAGTTAGTGCCAGGAATATCTCCGATATCGATAGCTCCGTATAGAATGACACTTATATAGTTGAAAGTGTGACAGCCCAAAATTGACCCTAGTCGGAAGGTGGTCTCGGGACCACAAAACCGAGGCATAAAAATAATTAAAAATTTATTTTGATGCCTATAATATGTGTGTGCTCATGTATGACATTTTATGATGATTGATTTAGTGTTATAAGGGTGAATTCCACAAGAAAGGACTTAGTAATGAACTTTGAAAGTATGATAGGGAAATGTGTGATGACTAATTAAAGCATGCATGCAAAATAATGGACTTGCATGTCAAATTCCCCTTTATAGGTGGTGGCGGCCATGACAAGGAGGATGGGCTAAACATGTCATGAAACATGTTTTGTTGGTGCATTAGGGTGAAATAATAAACAAAGGTGTATGGGTGATAAAAAATGAAAAAAAAATGTGTGTGAGTGTGGTAATCCCCCATTGCCGTGAGTTGTAGAGAAGGAAAGAAAAAATTTTGTTCATCCTTTCTTTGAGCCAAAACTAAGGAAGAAGGAGGATTTTTGCTTCATGCTTGGTTTGGAAGAGATCTAGAAGGAGATTTGGCTAAGTTTGCATCAAGATTAAGGTATGTATGAGGTTGTGTTAGGAGTTTCATGCATGCTTTGGTTGCTAACTTGATGTGCATGTTAGCCATGGCTCAAATCTTTGTTAAGCCATGGAAATGGTATTTGGCCAAAGTTGTTATGGTGATAAAGCCATTGCATGCTAAGTGTGAAGCTTGATGATGATGCATGCAATGATGGATTGTCTACTCTTGAGTAAGATTTTGAGTTTTCTCTTTGTTTTATCATGATTGAAATTGAAAAGGAGCATGATTGTCATATTCGCCATGATGCATTCTTGAGCATGATTCATGCTTCTTGCATGTTAGTTAAAATTTGTGTTTTGGATGGCTATGGACACCTTGAAAATTCGGCCATGCTCATATATGCATATATATGATTGCACATTATGTTTGGTTATGAACTAAGTGATGAATATATTGGTTTAAAGAAGAAAATGTGGAAGAATGCTTGTGAAATTGCAAGCACAATTGCCTAGCACACATATAAGTGCTTGATGCTATATTATAAGTTTTGAGCCACAATGTGCAAAGCATTAATTAGTAAATTGCATGCTGTTTTTGTGAGGTATTAAGTGCAAAATTGACCTCAACATGTACATGAATATTCGGCCTTGGGTAGCCTATTGAAGGCCTTAGCTTTTCCTTGATGCTCGAATAAATTGTATTGAATTGCTTGATGTAGTATAAAATGTGCATGACCATTGTGTATTCAAGCTAAAGGGTGGCCATATGACCATTTAAATTCCTTGTCATATTCGCCATAAGCTAGCACAATGAGGTTTTGATAAATTGAATTTGTTTGAATTAGCTCAAGAGCTAAGAGGGCCACAATTGGACAAGGGGAAGGAAAAAGTAATCGAATAGCCGTAAAAGCCGTTCGACAACATCCGAGGTAAGTCCTCAAGAAGTGACCTTACTTGAATTATGTGAGATGAAATATGGATGTGTATGATTATTGATTATGTGTGTATGAGTATTTGAATTCCACCGGGCTAAGTCCCGGCGAATATGCTAATGATTATAATTGTGTTTGAGCCTTAGTAACGAAAATGAAATATGTATGTCCAATGATTATTGATGTATGTGTGCATGAGAAATTGAATGATATCCGGGCTAAGCCCCAAGACAATTATGCTGGAAATTATAACCGGGTTAAGACCAAGGCAATTGTGCTAGTGGCTACATCCGGCTAAGACCAAGGCATTCGTGCGAGTCATTCTATCCGGCTAAGACCGAAGGCATTTGTGCAAATCGTGATATCCGGGTTAAGTCCGTGAGGCCTTGGTGCGGGTTACCATAACCGGGCTATGTCCCCGGCGATTGATCGAGTAGCGACATCGGTTAAACTCGAAGGTATGTGATTTGAAAATTATAAGCTTGCTGGAAAATTTCAGCTAATGCACTTGTGAAATTTCCCAATGACAAGGTAAGTGCGGTGTGTGCTTTCTGCGCTAGGAGTAAGCGTGTGAATATCCGCTCCTATGATGGAACGAGTTATCGGCCTTAATGAAGCCGTTATTTGTGTATGAACATAAGAGTTGGGATGGTGAAGTAAGTATGATTATGTGAATGTGCATTAATGAAATGATGCATTTAACTATGTGAATGTATTGCTGTAATTAGAGTTGATTATATTCCTTGAGACTTACTAAGCATAAAAATGCTTACTCCGCCGCTTTGGCTCTCGGTTTTCTAGATTTCGCTCGATAGCAATCGGATTCGGGATCGTTGAAGTCAAGTCATCCACACTATCAAGCCTCCATTTTGGTATAAATTTTGGTTGAACTTGAGATGGCATGTATAGGACTACCTCTTGTTTGTTAAATATGTTGTAATGTAAGTATGTACGGCCATGCGAAAATGGCTCGAAAAGGAAGCATGAACTTAGACTAATTGTGGTTTGTATGTATATATTTGGTGTCATGATGTGGCTATGGATTGGAAATGGGAATGTTGGTCATATGATCAGCCATTGGCATGGTTAAAATGATCATATATGAACCTATGTATGGCAAGACTAGTTGGTTCATGGAGACTACCAAATAGGTAAGACCTACCTTAAAACAGATGCTGCCAGCTGCAGTGGCGTGAATGTGAAAAATCACCAAAATTCATAGGAATGGAATTAAATAGTGAATAAGCTATGTAAATGAACCTTGATGAGTCTATTTTCTTATGGAAGAAACGAAATGGTCATAGGAGTTACAGGTTAAGAGATATTAAAGCTATTGTGAGACAGGGCCAGAATGGTTTCTGGGTTCCCTGTCGCAACTTTAAAAATTTACTATAAATTATCCAGAAAGAATTAGGCAACATACCTTATATGTACAGATTCCATTTTGAGTCTAGTTTCATTTGAAACAAACGGCACCAGCATTAAAGCCCTGTACAGAGAGATATTCAAGTTATACCGCGCGAAGGTCAGAGCAGTCGATCCCTGTAACATGGGTGACTTTAACTAATAAACTGTACCAATTGGCCCGACCAAAATTCTAGAAATAAATCCATGGATGGATATATGAGTCTAAATTCAGGAAAATTTACGAAACCAGTTTCCGAGTTTTGAAACTCGAGATATGATTTTAAGGCGACAGTGACGCAGTTTTTCCAGCCTGACTGGAAATGTCCAATGGATGGGCAAAACAAGTGAACTTGGCTTGCTAACCCCTCGTGTCCGACACGGCGATGGTCTCGGGTTCGGGTGTTACAATTTTATTGGTATCGAGCCACGGTTTAGTCGATTCTAGGACTACCGTGAGGTGTTTGGGGTCTAGCTATACATGCCATTAAATGATGAATCGATAGTGTGGTGATTTCGACAATTTGACTTTGAGTTTGTTTATAGCAATGGATCCCGATCCCAACCGAGCAATAGCTGATGATGTGGAGAGTGTGGCGCCTGCTCCGTACAAGGGACAGCGCGGCGGACTCTCAACCTATGGCCAGCAATCCGAATGATGAGGCTAGGCAAGCCTTTTATAGTGTGATGAACGAATGGTTTAATCAATACATTCGAACTAACACTACTGTCACACAACCTCCATTCCCGACAAATGCAACCCCGCACATACAATACCTCCGTAACTGACCAAATAAGGTCAAGTAAGCCCCAATCGATAGGATTCGAAAACATGGGGCCACTGAATTTAAAGCTACGGATGATGATGATGCCGAACGAGCTGAATTTTGGTTGGACAACACTATCCGGTGCTCGATGAGCTATCTTGTACACCGATGAGTGCTTAAAGTGTACCATCTCCTTGCTACGTGATTCCACCTACTATTGGTGGAGTACTCGACTTCGTGGTGCCTAGAGAACAAGTGACTTGGGAATTCTTTCTAACCGAAGTTAGAAAAAAGTATATTAGTCGAGATTCATCGACCAAAAGCGGAGGGAATTCCTTGATCTTAAGCAAGGTTCTATGTCCGTTACCGACACTGAACGAAAGTTTGTGAGGCTTAGCCAGTACACGCGAGAATGCATTTCGTCCGAAGCTATTATGTGTAAACGCTCGAGGATGGGCTGAATGATGATATAAGGATGTTCGTTGGCATTCTCGAAATACGAGAGATCGTAGTACTTGTTGAGCGAGCTTGTAAAGTCGAAGAGCTTAGAAAGGAGAAACAAAAAGTCGATATGGGAACCGGAGAATTCGAAGAGGTCCTCGGAAAGTCTCTTCAACAGCAATCAAGAGATTTCGAGATGATGTGAACCGGTCTAGAGGCGCTTTGGGCTTTTCTAGACGAGGACGCGATCGACCCTGTGACACACGAGTCACTTCGATCGCCATGGTGGAAATGATCGCCGAGAGAGGCGAGTGTCAACATTGTGGCAAATGGCATTCGGGAGCTGTTGGTTTCGTGATCGCCTCGCTATAAGTGTGGATCGGCCGACCACTTTAGGAAGGATTGCCCGAGGATGCTTGAGCAGAATGTGAGTCGAGTGGAAACTCGGGTACCATCTGCTGCTCGAGGTAGGCCACCTAGAAATATGGGCAATGTCGATTGGCGGTCGAGAGGATCTAGAGATGCTACCATCGGATCCGAGGCTCGTGCTCCTGCGAGGACTTATGCCATACTGGCACGCCGAGGATCTTGCCTCTCCGGATGTCATTACGGTGCTTTCACTCTTTTCAATACTAATGTGATTGCTTTGATTGACCCCGGTTCTACTCAATCTTATATATGTGAAACCTTAGCATCCAAAGAAGATTTTTCCTATTGAGTCTCTCGAGTTTGTAATTCGGTGTCAAACCCTTGGGTCATTACGTGCTTGTCAACAAAGTGTGCAAGAAAAGTCCCTAGTGTTCCGAGGTTCTTGTTTTCCGCGAACTTGATGCTTTTGCCGTTCGATGAGTTCGACGTTATTCTTGGTCCGGATTGGTTGACCATGCACGATCGCGGTTGTAAATTGAAAGAGCAAGACTATCGATTTGAGGAGCTCGAATAACAAGATAATACGGGTTGAGTCTACGGACTTAAAGGAGTTGCCACCGTAATATCGCCGATGTTGGCCCGAAATATGTAAGAAAAGGGGCGGCGTACCTTGCGTCGTGCTTTCGATGACAAGGAATCGTAAAAGAACCCGAATCGTGCTCGTGGTTTGTGAATACCGGATGTTTTCCCAGAAGAATTGCAGGGCTTACCACTGTTCGGGAAGTAGAATTTGACATCGAATTGGTACTGGTACCATTCCAATTTCGATAGCTCCGTATCGTATGGCATTAACGGAATTAAAGGAGTTGGAAGCTCGGTTGCAAGAATTGGTGGATAGAGGTTTTGCTCACCGAGTTTTTCGCCTTAGGGTGCGCCGGTGTTGTTCGTGAAAAGAAGGATGGAACCAATGGCGTGCATCGATTATCGTCGACTTAATAAAGCGACAATAAAGAACAAATATCCGTTGCCACGTATCGATGACTTGTTCGATCAACTAAAGGGGCCTCGGTGTTCTCGAAAATAGATTTGAGATCGGGCTATTATCAATTGCGAATCCGAGATTCGGACGTACCCAAGACCGCCTTGAGCGAGATATGGTCACTATGAGTTCCTAGTGATGCCGTTTGGGCTCACTAATGCCCTCGCGGTGTTTATGGATTTAATGAATAGAATTTTCAGACCATACTTGGATCGGTTCGTAGTTGTATTTATCGATGACATTTAGGTCAATTCGAGAGATGAAACCGAACACCGAGGCTAGTGTTGCAAATCTTACGAGATAGCGAGTTATACGCAAAGTTCGGTAAATGTGAATTTTGGTGAAAGAGGTTAGTTTTTTGGGGCATGTGGTGTCCGACGGTGTCGGTGGACCCGAACAAAATTTCGCCATAGTCAATTGGAAACCTCCAAGGAATGTTACCGGTTAGGAGCTTTTGGGGCTTGCCGGATACTATCGACGATTTGTGAAAGGTTTTTCGATGATAGCTGCGTCGATGACGAAACTACTCCAAAAAGATGTTGAGTTCGAGTGGTGAACATTTGTCAAGAAAGTTTCGATCGACTAAAACTTGTTTAACCGAGGCCCCAGTGCTAGTACAACGGTGAGTCCGTAAAGAGTTTGTCATATCTGATGACGCATCCTTGCTTGGGTTAGGTTGTGTGTTGATGCAAGAAGGTCGAGTTGTGGCTTACGCGTCGAGACAACTAAAGCCGCATGAGAGAAACTATCCCACCCATGACCTTGAACTAGCACCATAGTGTTCGCCTTGAAGATATGGCGGCATTACTTGTTTGGAGAAAGGTGTCATATTTATTCGGACCACAAGAGTCTAAAATATTTGATGACTCAGAAAGATTTAAACCTGCGACAACGACGTTGGCTTGAGTTGTTGAAAGACTATGAACTCAGCATTGATTATCACCCGGGAAAGGCCAACGTGGTGGCCGATGCTTTAAGTCGCAAGGCATGCGCTTTGAGAGCGATGGATGCTCATTTATCCGTTTCACCCAGGAGGTGCTAGTAGTCGAATTAGAGGCCAAACCATTATTGATTCATCAAATACTTGAATCTCAAAAGGTCGACGCTGAATTGGTCGCTAAGCGAGCGAATGTGTTTCGGATGAAGAATCGAATTTCAGATTGACGACAATGACCGCTTGACGTTCAAGGGTCGATTATGTATTCCAAGGATTGAACTTGTTTCGATGATTTTGAGCGAGGCTCACGATGAGTCGAATGTCAATCCACGGGTAGTACTAAAATGTACAATGACCAAACGCCAATTTTGGTGGCCCGGTATGAAATAAGATATTTCAATTTGTTTCAAGGTGTCGATATGTCAACAAGTGAAAGCGGAACATCAAGTGCCATCGGGATTACTTGACCAATCATGATACGAATAGAAATGGGATCGAGTGACAATGGATTTTATATCCGGATTACCGGTGTCGGCAAGTAAGAAAGATGCGATTTGGGTCATTGTTGATAGATCGACCAAGTCGCTCATTTTATCCTCGTCATACGGATTTTTCGCTCGATAAATTGGCGTAATTATCGTCTCCCAAATTATTCGATTGAATGGGGTGCCTATTTCTATCGTGTCGGATAGAGACCCAAGATTACGTCGCGATTTTGGAAAAAAATTACAAGAGGCTTTGGGTACCAAGTTGCATTTCAAGACCGCCTTTCACCCCCAAACCGATGGTCAATCCGAGCGGATAATTCGGATACTTGAGGATATGTTAAGATGTTGCGTCCTCGAGTTTAGTGGTTTATGGGAGCGGTATTTGCCATTGATTGAATTCGCCACAACAACAGCTTTCAATCAAGTATTAAGATGGCACCCTACGAGGCCTTGTACGGTCGTAAATGCCGTACACCATTGTTTTGGACCGAGCTCGGTGAAAGCAAGATTTTCGGGTGGATTTGATTAGGGATCTTTGAACGAAAGTGAAAGTAATCCGTGAAAGTCGAAGATAGCCTCCGATCGTCGAGGAAGTCGTGACGCGGACTGAAGCGTAAGGATATCGAGTATCGTGGGTGATAAAGTGTTTCTCAAGGTATCGCCTTGGAAAAAGATACTCGATTCGGTACCGTAAGGGCAAGTTGAGCCCGAGGTTCGTTGGGCCATATGAGATATCCGAAGCGAGTCGATCCGGTGGCATATCGTTTGATTTTGCCCCGAACTCGAAAAGGTTCACGATGTCTTTCACGCTTCGATGCTTCGACGCTATAGATCCGATCCATCGCACGTGATTAGTCCATCGAAATTGAAATTCAAGCTAATATGAGTTATGAGGAAGAACCGATTCGTATCCTATCACGAGAAGTGAAAGAGTTGTGAAACAAGTGGGTTCCGCTAGTAAAAGTGTTATGGCTCAAGCACGGGATAGAAGAAGCTACTTGGGAGACCGAGAACTCTATCAAAGAGCGATATCCAAACCTATTTACGGTAAGATTTTGGGGACGAAAATTTCTTAAGTGGGGAGAGTTGTGACACCCAAAATTGACCCTAGTCGGAAGGTGGTCTCGGGACCACAAAACCGAGGCATAAAATAATTAAAAATTTATTTTGATGCCTATAATATGTGTGCTCATGTATGACATTTTATGATGATTGATTTAGTGTTATAAGGGTGAATTCCACAAGAAAGGACTTAGTAATGAAGTTTGAAAGTATGATAGGAAATGTGTGATGACTAATTAAAGCATGCATGCAAAATAATGGACTTGCATGTCAAATCCCCCTTTATAGGTGGTGGCGGCCATGACAAGGAGGATGGGCTAAACATGTCATGAAACATGTTTTGTTGGTGCATTAGGGTGAAATAATAAACAAAGGTGTATGGGTGATAAAAAAATGAAAAAAAAATGTGTGTGAGTGTGGTAATCCCCCCATTGCCGTGAGTTGTAGAGAAGGAAAGAAAAAAATTTTGTTCATCCTTTCTTTGAGCCAAAACTAAGGAAGAAGGAGGATTTTTGCTTCATGCTTGGTTTGGAAGAGATCTAGAAGGAGATTTGGCTAAGTTTGCATCAAGATTAAGGTATGTATGAGGTTGTGTTAGGAGTTTCATGCATGCTTTGGTTGCTAACTTGATGTGCATGTTAGCCATGGCTCAAATCTTTGTTAAGCCATGGAAATGGTATTTGGCCAAAGTTGTTATGGTGATAAAGCCATTGCATGCTAAGTGTGAAGCTTGATGATGATGCATGCAATGATGGATTGTCTACTCTTGAGTAAGATTTTGAGTTTTCTCTTTGTTTTATCATGATTGAAATTGAAAAGGAGCATGATTGTCATATTCGGCCATGATGCATTCTTGAGCATGATTCATGCTTCTTGCATGTTAGTTAAAAATTTGTGTTTTGGATGGCTATGGACACCTTGAAAATTCGGCCATGCTCATATATGCATATATATGATTGCACATTATGTTTGGTTATGAACTAAGTGATGAATATATTGGTTTAAAGAAGAAAATGTGGAAGAATGCTTGTGAAATTGCAAGCACAATTCGGCCTAGCACACATATAAGTGCTTGATGCTATATTATAAGTTTTGAGCCACAATGTGCAAAGCATTAATTAGTAAATTGCATGCTGTTTTTGTGAGGTATTAAGTGCAAAATTGACCTCAACATGTACATGAATATTCGGCCTTGGGTAGCCTATTGAAGGCCTTAGCTTTTCCTTGATGCTCGAATAAATTGTATTGAATTGCTTGATGTAGTATAAAATGTGCATGACCATTGTGTATTCAAGCTAAAGGGTGGCCATATGACCATTTAAATTCCTTGTCATATTCGGCCATAAGCTAGCACAATGAGGTTTTGATAAATTGAATTTGTTTGAATTAGCTCAAGAGCTAAGAGGGCCACAATTGGACAAGGGGAAGGAAAAAGTAATCGAATAGCCGTAAAAGCCGTTCGACAACATCCGAGGTAAGTCCTCAAGAAGTGACCTTACTTGAATTATGTGAGATGAAATATGGATGTGTATGATTATTGATTATGTGTGTATGAGTATTTGAATTCCACGGGCTAAGTCCAAGGCGAATATGCTAATGATTATAATTGTGTTTGAGCCTTAGTAACGAAAATGAAATATGTATGTCCAATGATTATTGATGTATGTGTGCATGAGAAATTGAATGATATCCGGGCTAAGCCCAAGACAATTATGCTGGAAATTATAACGGGTTAAGACCGAAGGCAATTGTGCTAGTGGCTACATCGGGCTAAGACCAAGGCATTCGTGCGAGTCATTCTATCCGGCTAAGACCGAAGGCATTTGTGCAAATCGTGATATCCGGGTTAAGTCCGTGAGGCCTTGGTGCGGGTTACCATAACGGGCTATGTCCCAAGGCGATTGATCGAGTAGCGACATCCGGTTAAACTCGAAGGTATGTGATTTGAAAATTATAAGCTTGCTGGAAAATTTCAGCTAATGCACTTGTGAAATTTCCCAATGACAAGGTAAGTGCGGTGTGTGCTTTTGCGCTAGGAGTAGAGCGTGTGAATATCCGCTCCTATGATGGAACGAGTTATCGGCCTTAATGAAGCCGTTATTTGTGTATGAACATAAGAGTTGGGATGGTGAAGTAAGTATGATTATGTGAATGTGCATTAATGAAATGATGCATTTAACTATGTGAATGTATTGCTGTAATTAGAGTTGATTATATTCCTTGAGACTTACTAAGCATAAAATGCTTACTCCATTGCTTTGGCTCTCGTTTTCTAGATTTCGCTCGATAGCAATCGGATTCGGGATCGTTGAAGTCGAAGTCATCCACACTATCAAGCCTCCATTTTGGTATAAATTTTGGTTGAACTTGAGATGGCATGTATAGGACTACCTCTTGTTTGTTAAATATGTTGTAATGTAAGTATGTACGGCCATGCGAAAATGGCTCAAAAGGAAGCATGAACTTAGACTAATTGTGGTTTGTATGTATATATTTGGTGTCATGATGTGGCTATGGATTGGAAATGGGAATGTTGGTCATATGATCAGCCATTGGCATGGTTAAAATGATCATATATGAACCTATGTATGGCAAGACTAGTTGGTTCATGGAGACTACCAAATAGGTAAGACCTACCTTAAAACAGATGCTGCCAGCTGCAGTGGCGTGAATGTGAAAAATCACCAAAATTCATAGGAATGGAATTAAATAGTGAATAAGCTATGTAAATGAACCTTGATGAGTCTATTTTCTTATGGAAGAAACGAAATGGTCATAGGAGTTACAGGTTAAGAGATATTAAAGCTATTGTGAGACAGGGCCAGAATGGTTTCTGGGTTCCCTGTCGCAACTTTAAAATTTACTATAAATTATCCAGAAAGAATTAGGCGACATACCTTATATGTACAGATTCCATTTTGAGTCTAGTTTCATTTGAAACAAACGGCACCAGCATTAAAGCCCTGTACAGAGAGATATTCAAGTTATACCGCGCGAAGGTCAGAGCAGTCGATCCCTGTAACATGGGTGACTTTAACTAATAAACTGTACCAATTGGCCCGACCAAAATTCTAGAAATAAATCCATGGATGGATATATGAGTCTAAATTCAGGGAAAATTTACGAAACCAGTTTCCGAGTTTTGAAACTCGAGATATGATTTTTAAGGCGACAGTGACGCAGTTTTTCCAGCCTGACTGGAAATGTCCAATGGATGGGCAAAACAAGTGAACTTGGCTTGCTAACCCCTCGTGTCCGACACCGGCGATGGTCTCGGGTTCGGGGTGTTACAGAAAGAGTTAAAAGCACAGTTGCAAAAGTTAATAGATAAAGGTTTTCTTCGGCCCAGTTTTTTTAAGAAAAAAGATGTGTCTATGTGATTGTGTATCGACTATCGATTGCTTAACAAAGTCACGGTCAAGAACAAATATCCTTTGCCACGTATTGATGATTTGTTTGATCAGCTGCAAGGGGCGACAATATTTTAAAAAATTGATCCCTGTTCTGGATATTATCAATTACGGGTTAAAGACTTAGATGTGTTGAAGACTGTTTTTAGAATGAGGTATGAACATTATGCATTTCTTGTTATGCCATTTGGTTTTACCAATGAACCTGTTATGTTTATGGATTTGATGAATAGAATATTCAAGTCATATTTAGATAGATTTATGGTTGTGTTCATTAATGACATATTGATTTATTCTTGAGATGAAATAGAGCGTGCCCAGCATTTTAGAATTGTTTTACAGACTTTACACAAAAAATAGTTGTTTGCTAAATTTGGAAAATTTGATTTCTGGCTCTGAGAAGTTGGATTCTTGAGACACGTAGTATCGACAGACTGTATTAGATTTGACCTGAGTAAAATATCAACTATAGTGGATTAGAAGCCTTCGAGAAATGTTTCAAAAGTTAGAAGTTTTTTGGGTTTAGTCGGATATTATAGGAGATTTGTTAAAGGATTTTTGATGATTGCTACACCATTGACAAAACTTCTTTAGAAAGATGTCAAGTTTGAATGGTTTGAAAAGTGTTAGCAAAGTTTTAATTAGTTGAAAGGTTGTTGACCGAAGCCCCTGTGTTGGTTTAGCCAGAGTTTGGTAAAGAATTCGTCATTTATAGTGATGCTTCATTGAATGATTTAGGCTGTGTTTTGATGCAGGAAGTGTAACACCCCTTACCCGTATTCAACGCTGGTGTAATAGCTTAATTTTGGGCCTAGTCGAAACAGTGGTTTCGAGACTACAAATTTGACGTAATAAAATTTATTTTTATTATATTTTTATGGTCTACAATTTCATGATTTCGTGAAAATTTCGTTTGAAAATTTTAACATTTGAGCACTCAATTTAGTCAAAAGGACTAAATCGTAAAAAGTGCAAAACATGAGTTCTAGAAGCTAGAGGTGTCTAATTGCTATGAAATTTTAAATTGGAGGTCCTTAAATGGTAATTAGACCATTGGTTAATTTGTTGGACAAAAATGGACATGAAATAGGTGAAATAGAATATTTTTAAGTTAGGGGCATTTTGGTCATTTAGTAATTAAAATGAATTAAAAACAAAATTAAAAGCCAATTTTTGTCCATCTTCAATGCCATGGCTGAATTTCACAAGGGGAAACCATGGCTAGGTTTTTTCAAGCTTCCAAGCTCAATTGTAAGTCTGTTTTAGTCCCGTTTTTAATGATTTTTCCGTTTTCGAAATCCTCGTAACAAGATCTACCTATTTCTACCATTTATTTGAGCAAGGGTTCATGTTCAAAAATTTACCCATATGTTTCATGCATGTATTTTGATGTTTAATGGAGGAATATGTAAGTTTGACGTGTGATAAACATCTTTTACTAAGTGATTTTCGGTAAAAATGCCTAAAAGGACTAATTTGTAAAAGTTATGAAATATGTCATAAAAGGGTGAGAAAATGAAAAATTTGGGTTTCTATAGTTATAAAAATGGTTCGGCTAGGCGTAAAGAACAAAGAAATTGAATGAAAATCATTTTACGAGCCTAGGGGAAAAAGTGTAAATATGACAATTTAGGGGTAAAAACGTATTTTTTCCATAATATGATTTTTGGTCACAATGAATAATGCGACAAAAAAATAAGCTAAATATGATATTTTAGATCAAGGAAAATGAGTTTTGGACCTAGAACGGGGGAAAAACGCGTATTTGACGGTTAGGTCTTTTTCACCATTTTTAGGATCGAGGTAAGTTCGTATGCGAGTAATGCAATATGTACTCTATTTTAAATGCTTAAATATTGCATGTATGGTAAGTTCATGTGTAAATGATGCAATGTTGTATCATGTTTTAATGCTTTATTAATGTATGAATTTCTATGTTTAATTGTTATAATGAGTGTATGAACGATATCATGGTCAATGAGATTGACATTGTGTACGAGTTCGACGAAGATGTGACATCGAGAAAATCCTGTTTGAACCTTAGGAATAATTTAGGATGCAATGTGACATGTAACTAGGAACTATATGAGTTGAGCTCATGAGATATGCGATATGTGGTTATGTGAATCTGGGCGCTGGTCTTGTACGTTCTACCGGTGGCTGGGTAGCCCGACATATGTTGCAGGTACCTATCAGGTTGTGTGAGCAGCCCATGTAGTTACGTCCTGACTATCAGCTTGTGTGAACAGGCCCGTGATTAGCTCGAGAGTGAGAATTTATGTGATATGAAATATGAGGTAGCTTTAGCTACATATGTGACACTCGTATGCAAAGACTTTCCGTGTATTCGATTGGTATTCCAAGTGTTCAACAGGTAATACAAAGTTTATGTCAATGTGAAAGGATATGGTTATGTTACGAAATTGTACAGGTATGTACAGAAATTCAATTGAGTATGGAATCCATGAATGGTGAGTTCATAAGCATTGTGACAATGTTATTGTGTTAACCTTATGAATAATTGTTTTGATATGTTTAAGCCTTGATTATGGTTGTGTTGGTAACTTAATTGTGCCATGTTAAGTGCCATTTAAAGTGTGTATGTGTGTGTGCAAATGAGGGTGGCAAATGGCTTGGTAAATAGCCATTTTTTTGGCCACACGGGTAGAGACACAGCCATGTGTCTCAGCCGTGTGAAGGACACGATCCCGAGACACGAGAGTGTGACCCCAAATTGTGCATGACACCATAAACAAAGAGCTACACGGGCTGAGGAAACGGGCGTAAGTGACCACATGGCCTACCCACACGGGCGTGTCACAAGCCACATAGGCGTGTGACCCCTATTGATAAACCGTAATTCATACATATTTTTATCCCATGCTTAGCCCATCTTATGGATGATTTTTCCTTAAAATTGGTGAATTCGATGCTCCTAATGCCTTAATTTCATGTTTTATACTTAGGTGAGCATAGGAGAGTGAAAGGAATGAGAAACTGGCCAAAAACAGAGAAAATGGGCCAAAGTACGAAATCAACACGGCTTGGACCTTCTCACACGGGCAGACCACATGGCCATGTCAATTTGGCAGAATCGAAGCATGACTCACACGGGTGGACCACACGCCCGTGCCCATTTAACAGGCTTGACCATGGCCTTAAGGAATCGTATACGAGCATGTCACACGGGCGTGTCCCTGCCGAGCCCAAGTTTAGTCCAATTCAGAAAAGGCCAATTTTGAGCGTTCTTAGGCATTCCAAAGCCTATAAATACACCCTAGAGGAGGAGGGAAAAGGGACACACAGGGAAGGAAGTAGGGAACTACTCAAGGAAAGCCAATTGATCCATCTCAAAAGCCGGATTCATCATCAAGATTGAAGATATCCCCTCAATTTCCTTTCAGGAGTTTTGGGTTTTTCTTTATGTTTTGTATTCATTATTCTTCTGAGATGTTTAACTTTTTAGTTATCAACTAAAACCCCTAAATACCTAAGTGGAATGAAACCTAAGACAGATATTGTTATTATTATCTGAATTGTATGATAAATATTTGGCTTGTTCTTAATTATGTGTTGTTAATTCTTGTCTTGATATTCCAGGATATTGATTCAAGTTAAGCTCTTATTCAGAGGAGGAATAGACCCTGTCTAAGAGTACATTTGTCATAATTAAGTGGAGTTGATTGCGCGCCTAGAGATAGGTTGGCAAGATTTTGCTGGATTAGGGTGAAACCTAATAAGGGGATCCATAGATCGAGTTAATGCAACCCTAGGGAGTTAATTAGAAAGATATTTCAATTATTCAACCTAGGGTTAGACATTGTTAGTCTGGAGAGGGATAATAATATAACTTAGGGATTTCTACGGATCAAGTCAAATGAATAAATCGTCCGATTCAGAGTCAAATAACAAGTGAAGTCTAGGTGGATTTTTCCTTAGGTATTGTCTTGATTCAATCGTTTTTCCAAAAAGTAATTCCCCAATTCTATTTTCTATGATTTCTTAGTTTAGTTAATTAGTTAGTTAAAACAAACCCCATTATTCTTAAGCTAGATAATAAAAAGACAGTCATTACTAGTACTTTTGGTTCCCTTGGGTTCGATAATTCGGTCTTGCTAAAACTATACTACTGTTCGATAGGCACTTGCCTTCATCGTGATAATAGTTAGTTTCAAGAATGATTCATTATAAATATTTAAAACCTGTCACGACTATCATGGATCACCTGTTTTGATGAATTTTTTGTTGAGTTTTCCAAAGTCCTCGGTTTAGACCCGAACCACCTCCAATGGATGTTTTGGGCCTCGTAAGCCCGTAATAGGGACGATATGCATCTGCATGAATGGTTTTAAATTGGATGAAATTTTATGGCCCGGTTTTGTGTAATTGGTTATGTTTAAGTCTGGTAATGCCTCGCACCCTGTCCCGGTGTCAGACACCGGTAAGGGGTGTTATAGCTAGAACAGGATATGAGGCATTATGGGACTTACAAAGCACGCAAACATACAATTTTGAGTCATAAATTTGCACCTAAATTAAAACCATTTTGAGTGTGACAGCCCAAAATAGACCCTAGCCGGAATGTGGTTTCGGGACCACAAAACCGAGGCATAACAATAATTTAAAATTTATTTCGATGCCTATAATATGTGAGTATTCATGTATGACATTTTTTGATGATTGATTTAGTGTTATAAAGGTGAATTTCACTAGAAAGGACTTGTGTGAGAAAATTTAGAATTGAGATAGGCAAATGTGGAAGTGGCCTATTGATGCACACTAGGAAATGTTGTCCTTGCATGTCAAATTCCCCAAATTTGACTATAGTGGCCGCCATGGTGATGAATATGGGCAAAAGAAAACATGTCTTAAACATGTTTTGCTAGTGGTGCATGTTAGAAATAATAAAATAAAAGTATGGAAAAAAAAGGAAAAAAAAGTGTTCATCTTTCACCATAGCTCTTGGCCGAATGTCCTAAGGAAAGAAAAGAAAATTTTGCTCATCCATTTTCACTTCTTGGCGAAAATACTAAGGAAAAGGGGAGGATTTTTGCTTCATGCTTGGTTTGGAAGAGATCTAGAAGGAGATTTGGCTAAGTTTGCATCAAGATTAAGGTATGTATGAGGTTGTGTTAGGAGTTTCATGCATGTCTTGGTTGCTAACTTGATGTGCATGTTAGCCATGGCTCAAATCTTTGTTATGCCATGGAAATGGTATTTGGCCAAAGTTGTTATGGTGATAAAGCCATTGCATGCTAAGTGTGAAGCTTGATGATGATGCATGCAATGATGGATTTTCTACTCATGAGTAAGATTTTGAGTTTTCTCTTTGTTTTATCATGATTGAAGTTGAAAAGGAGCATGATTGTCATATTCGCCATGATGCATTCTTGAGCATGATTCATGCTTCTTGCATGTTAGTTAAAATTTGTGTTTTGGATGGCTATGGACACCTTGAAAATTCGCCATGCTCATATATGCATATATATGATTGCACATTATGTTTTGGTTATGAACAAAGTGATGAATATATTGGTTTAAAGAAGAAGATGTGGAAGAATGCTTGTGAAATTGCAAGCACAATTGCCTAGCACACATGTAGGTGCTTGATGCTATATTATAAGTTTTGGGCCACAATGTGCAAAGCATTAATTAGTAAATTGCATGCTGTTTTTGTGAGGTATTAAGTGCAAAATTGACCTCAACATGTACATGAATATTCGGCCTTGGGTAGCCTATTGAAGGCCTTAGCATTTCCTTGATGCTCGAATAAATTGTATTGAATTGCTTGATGTAGTATAAAATGTGCATGACCATTGTGTATTCAAGCTAAAGGGTGGCCATATGACCATTTAAACTCCTTGTCATATTCGCCAAAAGCTAGCACAATGAGGTTTTAATAAATTGAATTTGTTTGAATTAGCTCAAGAGCTTAGAGGGCCACAATTGGACAAGGGAAGGAGAAAGTGATCGAATAGCCGAAAAAGCCGTTCGACAACATCCGAGGTAAGTCCTCAAGAAGTGACCCTACTTGAATTGTGTGAAATAAAGTATGGATGTGTATTGATTATTGATTATGTATGCATGAGTATTTGAATTTTACCGGGCTAAGTCCCGAAGGCGAATATGCTTGCGACTATAATTGCGTTTGAGCCTTAGTAACTGAAAATGAATTATGTATGTCCAATGATAATTGATGTATGTGTTCATGGGAAATTGAATGATATCCGGGCTAAATCTCAAGACAATTATGCTGGAAATTATATCCGGGTTAAGACCCAAGGCAATTGTGCTAGTGGCTACATCCGGCTAAGACCAAGGCATTCGTGCGAGACATTCTATCCGGCTAAGACCAAGGCATTTGTGCACGTGATTATATCCGGTTATATTCAAGAATCTTGGGCTGGAGGTGAGTGTTGGTTGCTGTAATGAATTCAATTAGTACACTCGAAAAGCCCAAAGGATAAGGTACGTTATATGTGCATTGGAAAGTCGACATGTTTGAGCAACATTCGCTCAATCGACTAATGAATTTCAGTTATTGAATTGATTGATATTTTGTGAAATCATATAATGATGAAGTGTGAAGTAAGAATGTGTATTAATGAAATGATGCATTTGGCTATGTGAATGTATTGCTGTAATTAGAGTTGATTATATTCCTTGAGACTTACTAAGCATAAAAATGCTTACCCCGCTGCTTTGGCTCTCGCTTTTTTTTAGATTTCGTCAAGCAATTGCATTTGGGATCGTTGAAGTCGAAGTCATTCACACTATCAAGCCTCCATTTTGGTATAAATTTTGATTGAACTTGAGATGGCATGTATAGGACTACCTCTTGTTTGTTAAATATGTTGTAATGTAGTATGTGCGGCCATGTGAAAATGGCTCAAAAGGAAGCATGAACTTAGACTAATTGTGGGTTGTATGTATATATTTGGTGTCATGATGTGGCTATGGCTTGGAAATGGGAATGTTGGTCATATGATCAGCCATTTGCATGGTTAAAATGATCATATATGAACCTATGTATGGCAAGACTAGTTGATTCATGGAGACTACCAAATAGGTAAGTCCTATCTTAAAACAGATGCTGCCAGCTGCAGTGGCATGAATGTGAAAAATCACCAAAATTCATAGGAATGGAATTAAATAGTGAATAAGCTATGTAAATGAACCTTGATGAGTCTATTTTCATATGGAAGAAACGAAATGGTCATAGGAGTTACAGGTTAAGAGATATTAAAGCTATTGTGAGACAGGGCCAGAATGGTTTCTGGGTTCCCTGTCGCAACTTTAAAATTCACTATAAATTATCCAAAAAGAATTAGGAGATATACCTTATATGTAAAGATTCCATTTTGAGTCTAGTTTCATTAGAAACAAACGACACCAACATTAAAGCCCTGTACAGAGAGATATTCAAGTTATACCGCGCGAAGGTCAGAGCAGTCGATCCCTGTAACATGGGTAACTTTAACTAATAAACTGTACCAATTGGCCCGACCAAAATCCTAGAAATAAATCCATGGATGGATATATGAGTCTAAATTCAGGAAAATTTATGAAACCAGTTTCCGAGTTTTGAAACTCGAGATATGATTTTAAGGCGACAGTGACGCAGTTTTCTAGCCTGACTGGAAATGTCAAATTGGTGGGCAAAACATGTGAACTTGGCTTGTTAACCTCGGGTCCGACACCGCGATGGTCTCGGGTTTTGGGTGTTACAATTTTATTGGTATCGAGCCAGGGTTAGTCGATTCTAGGACTACCGTGATGTGTTTGGGGTCTAGCTATACATGCCATTAAATGATGAATCGATAGTGTGATGATTTACGACAATTTGACTTTATGTTTGTTTATAGCAATGGATCCCGATCCCAACCGAGCGATAGCTGATGATGTGGAGAGTGTGGCGCTTGCTCGCGCAAGGGACACAGGTGGCGGACTCTCAACCTATGGCCAGCAATCCTAATGACGAGGCTAGGCAAGCCTTTTATAGTGTGATGAACGAATGGTTTAATCAATACATTCGAACCAACACTACTGTTCCACAACCTCCATTCCCGACAAATGCAACCCCAAGACCTACAATACCTCCGGTGGATGACCAAATAAGGTCAAGTAAGCCCCCAATCGATAGGATTCGAAAACATGGGGCCACTTGAATTTAAGGCTACGGATGATGATGATGCCGAAGCGAGCTGAATTATGGTTAGATAACACTATCAAGGGTGCTTGATGAGCTATCCTGCACACCCGATGAGTGCTTAAAGTGTACCATCTCCTTGCTACGCTGAGTCCGCCTACTATTGGTGGAGTACTCGACGACACGTGGTGCCTAGAGAGCAAGTGACTTGGGAATTCTTTCAAACCGAGTTCTGAAAAAAGTATATCATCGAGATTCATTGACCAAAAGCGGAGGGAATTTCTTGATCTTAAGCAAGGTTCTATGTCCGATTATCGACTACGAACGAAAGTTTGTGAGGCTTAGCCGACGCTGCGAGAATGCATTTCGTCCGAAGCTATTATGTGTAAACGCTTCGAGGATGGGCTGAATGATGATATAAGGATGTTTGTTGGCATTCTCGAGATACGAGAGTTCGTAGTACTTGTTGAGCGAGCTTGTAAAGTCAAGAGCTTAGAAAGGAGAAACAAAAAGCTGATGTGGGGATTGGAGAATTCGAAGAGGTCCTCGGAAAGTCTCTTCAACAAGCATCGAAGAGATTTCGAGATGATGCGAGCCGGTCTAGAGGCGTTTGGGCTTTTCTAGACGAGGACGCGATCGACCCCTGTGACCACACGAGTCACTTCGATCGCCGATGGTGGAAATGATCGCCGAGAGAGGGCGGAGTGTCCACATTGTGGCAAATGGCATTCGGGAGCTGTTGGTTTCGTGATCGCCTCGCTATAAGTGTGGATCGGCCGACCACTTTATGAAGGATTGCCCGAGGATGCATGAAGAATGTAAGTCGTGGTGCAAACCCGGTGCTACCATCGCCGAGGTAGGCCACCTAGAAATATGGGCAATGTCGTTGGTGGTCGAGAGGATCTAGAGATGCTACCATCGATCCGAGGCTCGTGCTCTGCTAGGACTTATGCCATATGCGCACGCCGAGGATGCCTCTCCGGATGTTATTACCAGTACTTTCACTCTTTTCAATACAAATGTGATTGCTTTGATTGACCTCGGTTCTACTCATTCATATATATGTGAAACCTTAGCATCCAAGAAGACTTTGCCTATTGAGTCTCTTGAGTTTGTAATTCGGTGTCAAACCCCTTGGGTCATTACGTGCTTGTTAACAAAGTGTGCAAGAAAAGTCCCCTAGTGTTCCGAGGTTCTTGTTTTCCGCGGACCTAATGCTTTTGCCGTTCGATGAGTTCGATGTTATTCTTGGTTTGGATTGGTTGACCATGCACGATGCGGTTGTAAATTGCAAGAGCAAGACTATCGATTTGAGGTGCGCGAATAATGAAATAGTTCGGGTTGAGTCCACGGACTTAAAGGGTTGCCACCGTAATATCGCCGATGTTGGCCCGAAATATGTAAGAAAAGGGTGCGGCGTACCTTGTGTACGTGCTCGATGACAAGGAATCAGAGAAGAAACCCGAATCTGTGCCCGTGGTTTGTGAATACCCGGATGTTTTCCCCGAGGAATTGCCGAGTTTACCACTGCTCGGAAATAGAATTTGGCATCGAATTGGTACCGGTACCACTCCAATTTCGATAGCTCCGTATCGTATGGCACCAACGGAATTAAAGGAGTTGAAAGCTCGGTTGCAAGAATTGGTGGATAGAGGTTTTGCTCGCCAGTTTTTCGCCTTAGGGTGCTTGCGGTGTTGTTCGTGAAGAAGAAGGATGGAACCATGCGATTGTAGATCGACTATCGTCGACTTAACAAAGCGACGATAAAGAACAAATATCCGTTGCCACGTATTGATGACTTGTTCGATCAACTGAAGGAGCCTCGGTGTTCTCGAAAATAGATTTGAGATCGGGCTACTATCAATTGCGAATCCGAGATTGAGACGTGCCCAAGACCGCCTTGAGCGAGATATGGTCACTATGAGTTCCTAGTGATGCCGTTTGGGCTCACTAATGCCCCTGCGGTATTTATGGATTTATGAATCGAATCTTTAGACCATAGTTGGATCGATTCGTAGTCGTGTTCATTGATGACATCTTGGTCTATTCAAGAAATGAGACCGAACATCTTTGAACACTGCGGTTAGTGCTGCAAATTTTACGGGACAAGCAATTATATGCTAAGTTCAGCAAGTGTGAGTTACGGTTAAGAGAGGTTAGCTTCTTGGGTCATGTGGTATCTGATCGGGTATTCGAGTCGATTCAATAAAATTTCAGCCATACTAAATTGGAAGCCTCAGAAATATTACCGAGGTTCAAGCTTTTTGGGGCTTGCTTAGGTTATTACCGACTATTTGTAAAAGGCTTCTCAACGATAGCCACACCGATGACGGTTACTCCAAAAGGATGTTAAGTTCGAATGGATGGAGAAATGCCAAAAAGTTTCGATCAACTCGAAAACTTATTTGACCGAAGCCCCAATTCTAGTGCAACCCGAGTCCGCAAGGAGTTTGTTATCTATAGCGACGCCTCTCTACTTGGGTTAGGTTGCGATTAATGCAAGAAGGTCGAGTTGTGGCCTATGCGTCGAGGCAATTAAAGCCACATGAGAAAAATTATCCGACTCATGATCTCGAATTGGCGCCATCGTATTCGCTTTAAAGATTTGGCGACATTACTTATTTGGTGAAAGGTGCCATGTATACTCGGATCACAAAAGTCTCAAGTATTTGATGACCCAAAGAGACTTAAATCTGCGACAAAGACGTTGGCTCGAGCTGTTAAAGGATTATGAGCTGATCATTGACTATCACCGGGAAAGGCGAATGTGGTTGCGGATGCCTTGAGTCGTAAATCGTTATTCACTTCTGAGCGATGAATGTGCACTTGTCTATCCGATCCGAAAGTGTGTTAGTGGCTGAATTGAAAGCCAAACCATTATTGACACACCAAATTCGAGAAGCTCGTAAAGTCGATGACGAGTTGGTTGCAAAATGGGCTGCGTGTGTTCGAACAAGGACTCGGAGTTTCAAATCGACGATGACGATTGTTTGAGGTTCAAAAGTCGTCTGTGTCCCAAAGAATTGAGAACTCATTTCGATAATTCAGAATGAAGCCCATTGTAGCCGAATGGCAATCCACCCGGGAGTACGAAGATGTACAATGATTTGAAACGCCGATTTTGGTGGCATGGTATGAAGCGAGACATCTCCGACTTTGTTTCGAGATGTTTAATATGTCAACAAGTGAAAGCGGAACATCAGTGCCTTCAGATTACTTCACCAATCACGATACCCGAGTGGAAATGGGATCGAGTCACAATGGACTTTGTATCCGGACCGCCATTGTCGCAAGTAAGAAGGATGCGGTTTGGGTCGTGGTAGATCGATTGACTAAGTCGGCCCACTTTGTCCCCGACGCACGGATTTTTCAATGGACAAATTAGCGGAATTGTACGTTTCTCAGTTGTGAGATTACACGGGTGCCTATTTCTATCGTGTCGATAGAGATCCGAGATTTACCTCGCGATTTTGGAAAAAGTTGCAAGAAGCTTTGGGTACCAAGTTGCATTTAGCACCGCTTTCACCCCCAAACCGATGGTCAATCCGGCGGATAATTGAGATACTTGAGGATATGTTAAGATGTTGCGTCCTCGAGTTTAGTGGTTCATGGGAAGCGGTATTTGCCGTTGATTGAATTCGCCACAACAACAAACTTTCAATCAAGTATTAAGATGGCACCCTACGAGGCCTTATGCGATTCGTAAATGCCGACGCCATTGTTTTGGACCGAGCTCGGTGAAAGCAAGATTTTCGGGTGGATTTGATTAGGGATGCTGAGCAGAAAGTGAAAGTAATCCGTGAAAGTCGAAGATAGCCTCCGATCGTCGAAGTCGACGCGGATCCGAGGCGTAAGGATATCGAGTATCGTGGGTGATAAAGTGTTTCTCAAGGTATCGCCTTGGAAAAAGATACTCGAGTTCTACCGTAAGGGCAAGTTGAGCCCGAGGTTCATTGGACCATATGAGATATCGAGCGAGTCGGTCCAGTGGCATATCGCTTGATTTTGCCCCGAACTCAAAAGGTTCACGATGTCTTTCACGCTTCGATGCTTCGACGCTATAGATCCGATCCATCGCACGTGATTAGTCCATCGAAATTGAAATTCAAGCTAATATGAGTTATGAGGAAGAACCGATTCGTATCCTATCACGAGAAGTGAAAGAGTTGCGAAACAAGCGGGTTCCGCTAGTGAAAGTGTTATGGCTCAAGCACGGGATAGAAGAAGCTACTTGGGAGACCGAGAACTCTATGAAAGAACGATATCCAAACCTATTTACGGTAAGATTTTGGGGACGAAAATTCCTTAAGAGGGGGAGTTGTGACACCCAAAATAGACCCTAGCTAGGAATGTGGTTTCGGGACCACAAAACCGAGGCATAACAATAATTTAAAATTTATTTCGATGCCTATAATATGTGAGTATTCATGTATGACATTTTTGATGATTGATTTAGTGTTATAAAGGTGAATTTCACTAGAAAGGACTTGTGTGAGAAAATTTAGAATTGAGATAGGCAAATGTGGAAGTGGCCTATTGATGCACACTAGGAAATGTTGTCCTTGCATGTCAAATTCCCCAAATTTGACTATAGTGGCCGACCATGGTGATGAATATGGGCAAAAGAAAACATGTCTTAAACATTGCTAGTGGTGCATGTTAGAAATAATAAAATAAGAGTATGGAAAAAAAAGGAAAAAAAGTGTTCATCTTTCACCATAGCTCTTGGCGAATGTCCTAAGGAAAGAAAAGAAAAATTTTGCTCATCCATTTTCACTTCTTGGCGAAAATACTAAGGAAAAAGGGGAGGATTTTTGCTTCATGCTTGGTTTGGAAGAGATCTAGAAGGAGATTTGGCTAAGTTTGCATCAAGATTAAGGTATGTATGAGGTTGTGTTAGGAGTTTCATGCATGTCTTGGTTGCTAACTTGATGTGCATGTTAGCCATGGCTCAAATCTTTGTTATGCCATGGAAATGGTATTTGGCCAAAGTTGTTATGGTGATAAAGCCATTGCATGCTAAGTGTGAAGCTTGATGATGATGCATGCAATGATGGATTTTCTACTCATGAGTAAGATTTTGAGTTTTCTCTTTGTTTTATCATGATTGAAGTTGAAAAGGAGCATGATTGTCATATTCGCCATGATGCATTCTTGAGCATGATTCATGCTTCTTGCATGTTAGTTAAAATTTGTGTTTTGGATGGCTATGGACACCTTGAAAATTCGGCCATGCTCATATATGCATATATATGATTGCACATTATGTTTTGGTTATGAACTAAGTGATGAATATATTGGTTTAAGGAAGAAGATGTGGAAGAATGCTTGTGAAATTGCAAGCACAATTCGCCTAGCACACATGTAGGTGCTTGATGCTATATTATAAGTTTTGGGCCACAATGTGCAAAGCATTAATTAGTAAATTGCATGCTGTTTTTGTGAGGTATTAAGTGCAAAATTGACCTCAACATGTACATGAATATTCGCCTTGGGTAGCCTATTGAAGGCCTTAGCATTTCCTTGATGCTCGAATAAATTGTATTGAATTGCTTGATGTAGTATAAAATGTGCATGACCATTGTGTATTCAAGCTAAAGGGTGGCCATATGACCATTTAAACTCCTTGTCATATTCGCCAAAAGCTAGCACAATGAGGTTTTAATAAATTGAATTTGTTTGAATTAGCTCAAGAGCTTAGAGGGCCACAATTGGACAAGGGAAGGAGAAAGTGATCGAATAGCCGAAAAGGCCGTTCGACAACATCCGAGGTAAGTCCTCAAGAAGTGACCCTACTTGAATTGTGTGAAATAAAGTATGGATGTGTATTGATTATTGATTATGTATGCATGAGTATTTGAATTCTACCCGGGCTAAGTCCCAAGGCGAATATGCTTGCGACTATAATTGCGTTTGAGCCTTAGTAACGAAAATGAATTATGTATGTCCAATGATAATTGATGTATGTGTTCATGGGAAATTGAATGATATCCGGCTAAATCAAGACAATTATGCTTGAAATTATATCCGGTTAAGACCCAAGGCAATTGTGCTAGTGGCTACATCCGGGCTAAGACCAAGGCATTCGTATGAGACATTCTATCCGGGCTAAGACCCAAAGGCATTTGTGCACGTGATTATATCCGGTTATATTTCAAGAATCTTGGGCTGGAGGTGAGTGTTGGTTGCTGTAATGAATTCAATTAGTACACTCGAAAAGCCCAAAGGATAAGGTACGTTATATGTGCATTGAAAGTCGACATGTTTGAGCAACATTCGCTCAATCGACTAATGAATTTCAGTTATTGAATTGATTGATATTTTGTGAAATCATATAATGATGAAGTGTGAAGTAAGAATGTGTATTAATGAAATGATGCATTTGGCTATGTGAATGTATTGCTGTAATTAGAGTTGATTATATTCCTTGAGACTTACTAAGCATAAAAATGCTTACCCGTTGCTTTGGCTCTCGCTTTTTTTAGATTTCGTCAAGCAATTGGATTTGGGATCGTTGAAGTCAAGTCATTCACACTATCAAGCCTCCATTTTGGTATAAATTTTGATTGAACTTGAGATGGCATGTATAGGACTACCTCTTGTTTGTTAAATATGTTGTAATGTAAGTATGTACGGCCATGCGAAAATGGCTCGAAAAGGAAGCATGAACTTAGACTAATTGTGGGTTGTATGTATATATTTGGTGTCATGATGTGGCTATGGCTTGGAAATGGGAATGTTGGTCATATGATCAGCCATTTGCATGGTTAAAATGATCATATATGAACCTATGTATGGCAAGACTAGTTGATTCATGGAGACTACCAAATAGGTAAGTCCTATCTTAAAACAGATGCTGCCAGCTGCAGTGGCATGAATGTGAAAAATCACCAAAATTCATAGGAATGGAATTAAATAGTGAATAAGCTATGTAAATGAACCTTGATGAGTCTATTTTCATATGGAAGAAACGAAATGGTCATAGGAGTTACAGGTTAAGAGATATTAAAGCTATTGTGAGACAGGGCCAGAATGGTTTCTGGGTTCCCTGTCGCAACTTTAAAAATTCACTATAAATTATCCAAAAAGAATTAGGAGATATACCTTATATGTACAGATTCCATTTTGAGTCTAGTTTCATTTGAAACAAAATAAACCAGCATTAAAGCCCTGTACAGAGAGATATTCAAGTTATACCGCGCGAAGGTCAGAGCAGTCGATCCCTGTAACATGGGTAACTTTAACTAATAAACTGTACCAATTGGCCCAACCAAAAATCCTATAAATAAATCCATGGATGGATATATGAGTCTAAATTCAGGGAAAATTTACGAAACCAGTTTCCGAGTTTTGAAACTCGAGATATGATTTTTAAGGCGACAGTGACGCAGTTTTCCAGCCTGACTGGAAATGTCAAATTGGTGGGCAAAACATGTGAACTTGGCTTGTTAACCCCTCGGGTCCGACACCGGCGATGGTCTCGGGTTTGGGGTGTTACAATGAGTCATAAATTTGCACCTAAATTAAAACCATTCACATTCAATTGTAAAAGTCCCTAATACGAGCCTACGAGGCCCGAAACATGCTTTGGAAGTGGTTCGGGACTAAACCAAACACTTAGGAAATTTTTACAAAACTTAGAAAATTTTTGCTATGAACAGGGGTCACACACCCGTGTGGCTTGGGACACTCCCATGTGGGCAGGCCGTGTGGTCACACACGCCCGTGTCCTTAACCCGTGTAACTCTTTATTTTTCAATGCATGAACAATTTGATGTCACACGACCAAGTCACACGCCCGTGTGCTAGGCCATGTGGTAAATTATATTTTCATAAATTAGGTACAAACTTCACACGGCCGGGACATATGCCCGTGCTTGAGGCCCACATGGCTGAGACACATGCCCGTGTCTCTGTCCATGTGCTCAATTCTGAGCATTTTGTTTCTCAAAATTAAGGTGCAGGGGACACACGACCATAACATATGCCTACGAGGCAGACTGTGTGTCACACACGGCCTAGACACATGCCCGTGTGTACCCGTGTGGACAAAATAAAGGCTATTTACCAAGCCATTTGTCTCCATTTTTACACTTACACACACACAAGTTCAATGGCATAATCTATGGCATGTTTAGGCAACCAAAACATCCATAAACAAGGCTAAATCATATCATTCATAACCAACACTTAACATATTTACTATAGCATAACTTACCAAATCAATTCATACCAAACTCACATTCACAAGTATCAACATGAATACTTTCATCATGCATGATTCTACTTAGATTTTCTAGCACACCAAAGGACCCATCTCATCCATTTCACAACAAGTCATTTAACCATAATAAACATATAGCAACCCATTAAAAAACACCAAAAACAAGAAGGCATGAACACATATACTTATATAAATGGGCTTACAATGATTTTAGCCAAAATGAGCCAATTACATGGCTAAATACCAAATCACTTTAAACAAATATAAGCCAATACATTTGGCCAAATCAAATGACACATATAACAAAATGACCAAGTCCCATACATGGCATACTCTCAAAATGTTTTAAAATCATCGGTACCCAAAGAACAGTTTGATAGTGTGATGCGACTTTCGACGATCTCCAATCTCGAGCTAGTTTAGTGACACTATAAAACGTTAAAAATAAAACGGAGTAAGCTATATAGCTTAGTAAGCTTGTATGAAAAAATAAGTAACCTTACCATACATTACTCATGCAAGTAATATAACATAAGTTAACATAATTTATCATAATCTCATGATCATAATTCACTTCCATCACAACTTACCTTGAAATAGTCATTTTAATAATTATAAGCTTCGAGTACATACCTGTACCGTCTCGTAATGAATTTATGCTTATTCCCATCTTTGACATACACGTGAACCACTCGGAATAATAATGTCTGATACTTGGGAATCTTGCACACTAAGTGCCACATATGTAGCCAATGCTACCTCAATCTCATATCGCATAATTGCTCGCTCTCGAGCTAATCAATAGGCCTGCTTATACAAGCTGTCAGTCAAGACGTAGCTACTCGATGTTGCTCACACAAGTAACATATGTCGGTATACTCAGCCACCGGTAGGACATACGAGAGTAGCACCCAGATCACATAATCACATAACACATGGTAACCCTAGTGACATGTCACTTGTATCCTAATCTATTCCTAAGGTTCAAACGAGATTTCTTGCTTATCGAACCGTCGTCGAACTCGTCCATAGAAACTCGTCCACACAATTAATCATATAGTTCATGCAATATTATAGCATTTAAATACAATTATATTAAAGCTTATTTAATATATGAACTTACCTCGGTTAAAAAAATGACTATTAGTTTGATTTAGTCCACAACCTTGTATTTTCCCCGGTCTAAACTCGAACTTCATTTTTCTTGATCTATAATATCACATTTAACTTATTTAATCATCACATTATTCAATTCAGCCCAAAAACACACTATGGCAAAAATTACATTCTTGCCCGTAAACTTTTGACATTTTACATTTTAGTCCTTAGGCTCATAAAATGAATTTCTTTCAATTTCCTTACAACCCAAGCCTAGCCAAACCTTTTTCATGCTTATGACAACCCACATTGTTCATTTATTCATATTTTTCTGCCCATTTTATAGAGTTTTACGAATAAGTCCCTATTTATCGTTTTTACCAAAAATCACTTTACAAATGTCGTTTAACAAACAACAAACATGCATTTTCTACCATCAAACATCAAAATACATACATGTTCAACATGGGTAAAATTTTGAACTTCACCTGTGACAGCCTTAAAACGACCCTAGTCGGAATGTGGTTTCGGGACCACAAAATCGAGGCATAAAAATAATTTAAAATTTATTTTGATGCCTATAATGTGTGTTAACTCATGTGTGACATTTTTGATGTTTTGATTTAGAGTTATAAATGTGAATTTCACTAGAAAGGACCTAGTAGTAAACTTTGAAAGTATGATAGGAAATGTGTGATGACTAGTTGATCATGCATGCAAAAATGAGGGGTTTGCATGTCAAATTTCCCATTTAAGAACAAGTGGCGGCCATGACAAGGGATGGGCAAAACATGTCATGAAACATGTTTTGTAAGTGGTTTATGTTGGAATAAATAAAATAAGCTGTATGGTAATAAAAAAATGAAAAAAAAAATGTGTGTGAAGGCTTCTCCCCCTCCCCTTTGCCGTGAGTTGAAGGAAAGCAAAGAAAAAAAAAATTGTTCATCCTTTTTCACTCCTTTTGGCCGAAAATACCAAGGAAGAAGGAAGGAGTTTTGCTTCATGCTTGGTTTGGAAGAGGATTAGGAGGAGGTTTGGCCATACTTGTATCTAGATTAAGGTATGTTTGAGGTTGTGCCATGAGATTCATGCATGTTTTTAGTTGATAGCTTGATGCTCTTATTAGCCCATGGTTCAAATCTTTGTTATGTCATGGGGATGGTATTTGGCCAAGGTGGATTTTGTGTTAATGCCATTGCATGTTAAATATGAAGCTTGCTAATGATACATGTGAAGGTGGATTGATGGCTCTTAGACTTTCTTTTTTAGTATTTTTGAGTAAGACATTAAGTTCTTTGTTTAATCATGACCAAAAATTATGGTGTTGTGATGTATTCGGCCATGGTACATCCATAAGTATGATTTATGCTCATTGCATGGAAAGTAAGATTTGTGTTTTGGATTTATGTTCATGTTTAGTTACAATCAACTTGAGATTCGGCTCTAGCATATATATATGTATATATGTTTGCACATGATGTATTGGTATGACATATATACTATCTCAAGGTATATATTTACTTATGATGATGTTTGGTTATGAAGGAAATGATAGATGTGTATTGAGTTACAATATGGAATGCGTTAGTTAGTAAAATGTATGTGCTTTTGTGTGGTATTAAGTGTATAATTGGCCTCAACATGGACATGCATATTCGCCACATGAGGGAATTGGTGTGCATGCATTCGGTTAGAGGCAAGCATATTGATGCCTATTCTTGGCTTAGAAAATTCGCTAAGGAGAGTACTAACTAATGTGTTGAGTTGATTCATGATTTCCGTACATATGTGACTTTAATGTCTAATGAAAATATGTGGGCTAAGTACCTTGAATTCCTCTTTCGATGCTCAAATGATTAAATCAATTTATTTGTTAAATTAAGCTCAAGAGCAAAGGGAGCTAAATCCGATAAAGGGAAGGAAAAAGTAGTCGAATAGCCGTCAAATCGTTTGACCACGCCCGAGGTAAGTCTTGAGTAATGACCCTACTTGAATTATATTGAAATGATTTGTCATATTATGGCGGACACCGAATGTGCGTAGGGACTAAGTTATAAAGTCAATTGAAATCATGCTTTTGTGTGTGGCTATTGAGCGAAATTGGAAAGGTTTGATAAATGTTTTGTGTTTTAGCCTTAGTAACGAGAATGAAATATGGATGTGTCATGATTATTGATATATGTGTACATGAGCATTTGAATGATACCGGGCTAAGTCCGAAGGCATTTATGCTAGTGATTATATCCGGCTAAGACCAAGGCATTCGTATGAAGTTGTTATATCCGGCTAAGACCAAGGCATTTGTACAAGTTACCAAACCGGTTAAGACCAAGGCAATTGTGCTTGTGGTTATATCCGCTAAATTCAAGAAGCTCGGTTGAAGGTGAGCGTTTTGGTGCTGTAATAAATTCAATTAATACGCTCGAAAAACCCATACGATAAGGTATGTTTACATGTGCATCGAAAAAGTTGATTCGTTTGAAATAGTGTTCGTTCGATCGACTAACGAACTTTCGGCTCTTAGATAGGTTGATACCTTGTGTGTGTATATGTTGATGAAGTGTGAAGTAAGTATGATTATGAGAATGTGTATTACTAAAGTGATTCATTTAGCTATGTGAATGTAATACTTTAGTCAAAGTGATTTCATTACTTGAGACTTACTAAGCATTAAAACGCTTACCCGTTGCTTTGGCTCTGTTTTATAGATTTTGCTCGTTAGCTATCGGATTCGGGATCATCAAGTCGAAGTCATCCACACTATCAAAGCCCTTTGGTACTCTTTTAGTTGAACTCGGATATGGCATGTATAGGACTACCCTTTGCTTTTTTTTTTTCAAGTACGTTTTATGATGTATGTGTGTACTGACCATGCGAAAATGGCTCGTAAAAGTGGAGTATGGCATTAGACCATTTGTGTTTATGTGTATATATATGGTTTCATGATGTGACTATGGACCTGGAATGGAAGTGTTGGGCAATGATCAGCCCTTGGAATGGCTAAATATGATCATATGTGGACCTATGTATGACAAAACTCTAGTTGGTCCATGGAAACCACGAAATAGGTAAGGTTTACCTTGAAAAGCAGATCTTGACAAAGAAGAGTGGTGTGGATTTGAAAAATCACTAAAATTGTTAAGAGATATTAAAGTTCTCGTGAAACAGACTGAACGGTTTCAATCCCTGTTCCGACTTTGGAAATTCATTATAAATTAACCAGAGATAATTAGGAGTCATGCCATATATGTATAGATTCCTCTCTGAGTATAGTTTCTATAGAAACAAACGGCATCAGCATTGAAGCCCTGTACAGGGAGATATCCAATTCGTAATGTGTGAAGGTCAGTGTAGTCGAACCCTGGATTAGGGGAGACTTTAACTAATAAACTGTACTAATTGGGCCGACCAAAAATTCTAGAAAAAAATATGTTGATCGACTTATGAGTCTAGTTTCAGGGAAAAATTACAAAACTGATTTTCGAGCTTTAAAACTCAAGATATGATTTTTAAGGCGATAAAGGACGCAAAGAACCAGCTAGTCTGGAATTTTTTTTATGGATTGTGAAAACAATTAAGTTAAGTCTGTGTGCACCTTGTGTTCGACTCCAGTAACGGACTCGGGTACGGGGTGTTACATCACCTTTCTTTCAAATTAGTCATTAAAATAGCTAAATCAAGTTACAATGATCTCAAAAATATAAAAATCGTTAAAAAACAGGACAAGAATGGACTTACAATTGAGCTTGGAAGTTGGCCAAACCCAAGATATGGCTTATCCTTGTAAAATTTAGCTAGGGGGACTAAATTGAAGAAGATGAACACTTTTATTTGTTAATTTTGTCTTTATTTACCAAATGACTAAAATGCCCTTAATGAAAAACTTCAAAATTTTACTTGACCATGTCCATTTTTGTCGACACTAAAATATAATGGTCTAATTACCATTTAAGGTCCTCTAACTTAAGAATTCATAGCAAGTTGGAACCTTTAATATAGAGAACTCAAGTTTTGCACCTATTGCAATTTAGTCCGACCACTCAAACGATAAAATTTCTTAATTAAACTTTCACAAAATTATTCAATCATACTGTAGACCTTAAAATAATAACAAAATAAATATTTCTACTTCAAATTTGTGGTCCCGAAACCACTGTTTCGATTTGACCCAAAAATGGGCTGTTACAGGAAAGCAAATTAGTAGCTTATGCATACCGACAGTTGAAACTGCATGAAATGTAACATCCTGAATTAGGGTCTAGTCAGAACAGTGATTTTGAGACCACAAATCTGAAATAGAAATAATTATTTTATGATTATTTGATGATCCATGATATGATTGCATGCTTGTGTGAAATTTTCATGAAGAAATTCTATGTCTAAAGTGTCCAATTTGACTTTAGGGACAAAATTGAATAAGTTGTAAAACTTGTGTTCTAGAAGCTTCAAGCATGAAATTACATTAGATTATTAATTAGAGGTCCTTAAATAACAATTTGACCAAGTTCTAAAATTTTGGACAAAAATAGGCATGAATACGAAAAATTTGAAAGAAATGACTTAAGGGCATTTTGGTCATTTGGTAAATAAAAGAATAAAAAGGGAAAAATCAAGAAAAAATGATGTCCATCTTCTCTAAGGGTGCTGAAATTTAGGGAGTCTCCATAGTTAGGGTTTTCAACATTTTCAAGCTTGATTGTAAGTGCTCCCAAGTCCCCTTTTAATGTTCCTTATATTTTTGAAGTTGTCATCAACCAATCTAGCCATTTCTACCATTATTTTGAGCTGGGGTTCATGTATGAAATTTGACCCATGTGTGACATGGTTGTGTTTTGATGTTTAATGGAGGAATATGAATGTTTGATGTGTGATAAACATCTTTTGCTAAGTGACTTTTAGTGGAAACTCCTAAAAAGGACTTGTTTGTAAAAGGTGTAAAAATGAGTAGTAGAAATGTGAAATAAAAGAAAATTTGGGCTGATATGAGTTAGAATATGAATCGGATAGGCTTGGGTAACCTAGAAATTGCATGCATTTCATTTTACGAACCTAAGGACTAAAGTGTAAACAAGTGAAAAGTTAAGGGTAAAAAGATAATTTTACCAAAGACGAGAAAGGAAGTTATTATGTGCAAGTGGCACAGGTATGTACATCGAACTCATGAGAATGACATGAGATATGATAAACTTGTGGTAAGAATATATATATATATATATATATATATGCAGAATGAGGTTAAGAGATTTGATAAAATGCAAGACTATGTTCATTATCTTAAATATATGATTAATACTTATTTACGTTGTATTTTATTTGCATTTGAACTTACTGAGCTTTAAAGGTTACCCCCTTTCCTTTCCTTTTCTTTTAGCGTCACCAAGCTAGCTCGAGGATCGGAAGACATCGAAGACTTGATCACACTATCAACTGAATATTTGGGTATAACTAGTCTTATTATTTTGAGTATGACATGTATAGAGAATTTGGTCTTTTGTTATGTGTCATATTGATTAGCCAAATGAGTTGGCTCATGAAAGTATTATGATTATTTTGTATATGGCCATGAGAGGTGGCTCATATTGATTATTTGGGTTGTAACCCTAATTATTGGTGCATGCATGTAAATTTGCTTATGCTTTAATGTGGTTATGGTTACTTATGGATAATGAGTGTGATGGATGGCATGTATGTTTGGTGTATGAAATATGTTTAATGTGTAAGATGATAAATGTGATGCAAGTGACTGACTTGAACGTAGATTAGTAAAAATAATAGAAAAATATGAAAATTGGTGTGTAATACCATATGAAAGCATGATAGTTTGAATAAGTGATATGTTGGTATTACTAAGTCATAATTTAACAATGAATGTAAATGCTTGAGTAGCCAAATGTGCCATGTTGCATGCCATGAAGTGGGTATAAGTATGTGAGTGTTTAAGGGTGGTAATTGGCTTGGAAAATGGCCTAGAAATTGTCCACACAGTTAGACACACGGACATGTGTCGAGGCCATGTGTGACACACGGTCTGCCCCATGGTTGTGTGATCCGACCGTGTGTCCCCTGTAGCCTAATTATGCAAAACAAAATGCCTAGTAGTAAACACACGGGTAGAGATGCGGCCGTGTGTCTCAACCGTGTAAAAGACACGGCCTTTGGACATGGGTGTATGCCCAGGTCGTGTGAAATCTGCACTTAATTCTTGGTATTTAATTCGCCACGCGACCTAAGCACACGAGTGTGTGACTTGGCCATGTGACCTTATTTGGTTGATGATGTCATAGTCAGAAAGTTACACGGGCTGAGGACACGGGCGTGTCCCAAGCCACACGGTCGTGTGTGCCCACATGGCCAACCCACACGGGTGTGTGACTCTCCAAAGTAGGAAATTTTTCTAAAGTTTTCTAAACTTTTCAGTTTAGTCTCGAACCACTTCCAACGTATGTTTTGGGCCTCGTGGGCCCGTATAATGGATGATATGCATCTGATTGGATAAATTTGATTTGGTCCAAATTTTATAGCCCGGGTTTGTATGAATGTCTACGTTTAAGTCTGGTAATGCCTCGAACCCTACCCCCACGTTGGATACGAGTAAGGGGTGTTACATTTAGTGGTATCAGAGTTATGGTTTAATCATTTCTCAGAGTACGTAGCATGTGTTTGAGTCTAGCTATACGTGCCATACATAATTGTGATAGTGTGACGACTCTTGATGATTTTAAACTGTGTTTTTCATATAGTAATGGATCCCGACAGAGCAGTGGCAGATGATGTTGAAAGTAACGCGCCTGATCTTGCTAAAGGAGTAGTGCCATCTAATAGTAGACCCAGAACTGTTACTAGAAGAGGAGACAGAGAAGCCTTTCTCCATATGATGGATGCCTAGTACACGGAGTTCGTCCGAACGAACCCGAACGCTTTACCTTCTCCACCCCCTCCAAATCCCCAACCCGTACCCCAAATGCCCTAAGGTATTGAATTTATGAGATTTCATAGAACACTCGTCGATAAAATTTGGAGGCAAAGAGCCAAGGAATTTAGGGCCAATGCTAATGATGACCCCGAAAAAGTAGACTTTTGGCTTGAGAATTCCATTCGGGTATTCGATGAGCTATCATGCACAACCGAAGAGTGTTTGAAGTGTGCTATTTCCTTGTTGAGAGATGCGACATACCATTGGTGGAAGACGCTAGTTTCAGTAGTTCCGAAGGAAAGGGCCACATGAGAATTCTTTCAAGAGGAGTTCCCAAAGAAATACATCAGTGAGAGGAGTTCCAAAAGAAATACATCAGTGAGCGATTCATTGATCAAAAGCATAAGGAATTTATTAATTTGAAGCAAGGCCGCATGTTAGTTACTGAGTACGAAAGAGAGTTTGTTCGGCTTAATAAGTATGCTAGAGAGTGTGTATCCTTCGAGGCTGAAATGTGCAGAAGGTTTGAAGTTGGACTTAATGAGGAAATTAGAGTGTTAGTGGGTATTCTTGAGCTGAAGGAATTTTTTGTGCTTGTTGATAGAGCTTTTTAAGCTAAGGAACTGACTGAGGAAAAGAGAAAAGTCGAGGCTGAGGCAAGAGATATGAGGAAGAGGCCAATAACCAAGTCACTTCCATCCCAGTCTAAGAAATCTAGAGATTTGTATTCCCGTTCTTATGTTTTAGCTGGGCATTCATACAAAAATCGTAAGAAGAAAATTCGGGTTTTAAATCTCAGGCTACATCTAAGGCTAGTGTGGGAAATGATAAAGCTTCTAGACCCGAGTGCCAACAATGTGGTAGAGGCCATTTCGGTAAGTGTAGGGTGAGAGATGGATCTTGTTTCTGATGTTGTTTTCAAGACCATTATATCAAGGACTGTCCTGAGATGGTCAAGAAAGAAAAATTTTAGAATACAAGGCCGGTATGTAACACCCCTTACCCGTATCCGAGGCCGGGCTAAGGTACGAGGCGTTACCAAACAAACATACAAACATTAAACTAAAATACGAGCCATAAAATTTTATTCATATTTCAAAGCGTTCATTCTCTTACACATAGTCCCTTATTTGAGTCTACGGAGCCCAAAACATACTTTAGAAAGGGTTTGGGACTAAACCGAGAACTTACGAAAATCTTGGAAATTCATGCTTTAAGGCTCCACACCCCCGTGTCCCAAAGTTGTGTTCCATACACGGCTGAGACACATGGTCGTGTCTCTGCCTGTGTGGAATATACCTAGGCTATTTTCCAAGCTTTGGTCAACCTTGATCTCTCACACACTTATACAAAATCAAAAGCATATAACATGGTATTCATTTAATGATTAAACATCCTCAATTAAACCACAAACATAGCATTTGTATGTCATCATACATGTGTCTCTCATACTCATTTTACCTTGTTGATTATAGTACCACTTATACATTTATACCAAGATTATCATCTTACCAAATATCTTCAGCTTAATCATCAAGCATTCATATTTAAAGCTAGATCATATCTTTATAAAATACCACGATTCAGATACGCAAAATAACATGTTTGCCTGAAACATTTCAATTCAATTCCATACCCAACAAGCATTACATTGAGACTAGTCATATATATATATACATGTCATGATACATAACATTCTCTTTTTGTTTTCTTATAAACACATATCATTTATTTCATTATACCATAGTTTCCATGTATTCCACATATATTTATTTTTCCTCCTCCTCCTCTCCATTCCACATCCTTAATGTATATAGCATTCTTGTAAGTACGATTTCACAATTTACTAATAAATGTTCACATCAAACTGTCCACACGAGTCATAGTCACTTAATTATTTATAATTCGAGCTACAGAGCTCCAAATTAAGATCCGTAAATTTCCTCTGAAACTAGACTCACATATATTTCCACCATAAAATTTTAATAATTTTTGGTTTAGCCAATTAGTACAGTTTATTCATTAAATTTTCCCCTATTTCACTTTCTGACAGTTCTGAAGTCTCTTCACTAAAAATAATTATCTCACAGTACAGAACTCGGATAATGTTCTTGTTAATTTATCTTGAAAATAGACTCATTATGGATTTTAAAAATATAATTTTAAGACTCTAATTATTTTTCTCCAAATTGTTGTGATTTTCCAAAGTTAGAACAGGGAATCACGTAATCATTCTGAATCAGTCTCACAAAAACATAAATATCTCAAAATATAGAACTCCTTTGCTTTGTATGTTTCTTTTATATGAAAATAGACTCATTAAGATTTAATCTTATATCCCATTTAGTCTCTGATTCAATTTATACTATTTTTGGTGATTTTTCAAAATCATTTCACTGCTACTATCCAAAACAGTTTTATTTCTAATTCACTCTTTCACACTTTCTTTGTATTAACCTCATTTTAACATGCATATCACAAATCATTTTCACCACATTTCATACATCACAAGTATAGGCCCATGATCACAAGGTCACCATAAAATCATCCTCATGTATAACTTACTTGTTTATAACCTTACCACATCCTGGTCACTTAATGAACACATCATTCACATAACCAAGTTCCTGCACTTATTCATCACAAAACTCACAAAGCAATACATAGAGAGTCTCCCGTTGAACACTTCAGATCAATCCTTGATACTTGGTGGTTTCAGCACATAGCTCCACCCATCATATAGTTCGGCTCTCTTGTACACATGGTGAACACTTAGTACCACCCATGTGACCTAGCCAGTTTATCTCGTAGCTCTCTTGTCTACATGGTGTCCTTCACTTGGAACCACGCATGCGACCTAGCTACATATATCCCGTAGCTCTCTTGTCTACATGGTGTACACATAGTATCACCCATGCAACCTAGCTACATCATAATGTCTTGTAGCTCTCTTGTACACATGATGTGCACTCAGCACTATACATGTGACCTAGCTACATACCATTTGTATCATCCAATCTTTCCGATGGTTCAACCGGGATTTCTCTCTCTTTCCCAACAATTTCACCAATCAAGTAATTATCCACAAACATATTTCCAATATTTTTATAAAATATCATAATACAAGTAATAGTGATGTATTACTTACATATAAACTTACATCTCATTTAATATCAACGCAATAACATTAAATTACACATTGTCTTATTAAAATCATATGAACTTACAATTTCCCATAATATCCATAATCATAGAAATCACATTTATGTATGATAATTCAATGCACTTCATATACCATAGACATATTTTTAAATCAATTCATAAACTTGGCACCATAATCATTTAATTTAACATAATTCAATTAATTCACTAAATTTAACTTTCAAATATAAATTACATCATTATTGTTGCATTATTATCATACCAAATTACATACTTTCAACACCTCGGA
This sequence comes from Gossypium arboreum, assembly GCF_025698485.1. Classification (NCBI taxonomy): domain Eukaryota; kingdom Viridiplantae; phylum Streptophyta; class Magnoliopsida; order Malvales; family Malvaceae; genus Gossypium; species Gossypium arboreum. The sequence goes on from NC_069081.1 coordinate 73,622,519, forward strand.
GATCATAGTAAATATATCAATTTTACATTGAAACATGCATAAATTAATGCTTATTATACATATGAACTTACCTTGATATTAAAACGACCATTTTACCAACTTTCCCAATTTTCAATTTTTCTCTCATTCTAGGTTCAAATCTCGTTTTCCGGGATCTAAAACATCATATTTTACTTATTTAATTAATGTACTATTCAAAACAGTCCTTAACTCAAACTTTGGAAAAATTACAATTTTTCCCTAAACTTTGCATATTTACACTTTTTCCCTAGGCTCGGAATTAAACTTCATCCCTTATTCTTATGTTTTATGACATGATGATCACTTTTCCCTTCTATGGCAACATCAAATTCTCACTCTAACATATACTTATGACTATTAGGTATTTTTACCGATTAAGCCCTTTTGCTCGTTTTCACTTAAAACCGAGTAGCACAAGTTGTCTAACATAACTTAAAACCTCATATTGTATCATAAAACACCAGAATATACAAATTTTACCTATGGGTATTTTTCCAAATATGAACCCTAGGTTGAATTATTGCTAGCATAAGCTAAATCAAGTTATTGGGACTCTAAAAACGTAAAAAAACTTGAAAAACGGGGTTAGAACGGACTTACAATTGAGCTTGGGAAGCTTGAAAACCCTAGCCATGGAGTCTCCCTTGGTATACACGTCCATGGTGAAGAAGATGAGCAAAATTGGCTTTTAATTTTGTATTTTAATTCATTTTACCCCTAAATGACCAAAATACCCTTACTACTAAACTTTCCAAAAATTTCATCCATGTCCAATTTTTGTCCATAACTTAGAAATTCATCAAATTTCTATTTAAGACCTCCTAATTAATATTTCAAATCAATTTCATACTAGAAACTTCTAGAATGCAAGTTTTGCAACTTATTCAATTTAGTCCCTAACTTCGAATTAAGCACTTTATGCATAGAATTTCTTCACGAATTTTCACACAATCATGCAATCATATCATAGACCTAAAAATAATCATAAAATAATTATTTATATCTCAGATTTTGTGGTCCCGAAACCTCTGTTCCAACTAGACCCAATTTTGGGCTATTACACGGTAGTACAGCCACAAAGGGGAGACCCTCGAGAAAAGTTGGTAATGGGGCTAGTAGTAAAAATGTAACAGGGGATACAACAGTGAGATCTAAAGCTAGAGCCTATGCCATACGTGCGCGTGAGGACGCATCTTCTCCCGACGTGATTACGGGTACTTTTTCTCTCTATGACACTTCTGTTATTACCTTGATTGACCTTGGTTCTACTCATTCATATGTGTGCATGAAATTGGTATCTAGTATGAATATGCCTGTTGAGCCTATAGAATTTATGATTAAAGTGTCAAACCCGTTAGGCAAGCATGCTTTAGTTGATAAGGTATGTAAGAAATGTCCTTTAATGATTAGAGATCATTGTTTTCCGGCTGACTTGATGTTATTACAGTTCGATGAATTTGATGTTATATTGGGCATGAATTGGTTGAGATTCCATGATGCTATAGTAAATTGTAGAAAAAAAGTTATTGAATTGAAATGTGAAAATGGTGAAATTCTCTGAGTTGGATCAGATGAGTCAGATAGGTTGCCAATTGTGATTTCTTCGATGTCTACTCAAAAATGTATTAGAAAAGGATGTGAAGCTTATTGGGCTTATGTGATGAATACAAGAGAGTCTGAGTTGAAGATTGAATCAGTGCCTGTTGTATGTGAGTATCCGGATGTGTTCCCGAAAGAGCTACCTGGATTACCTCATATTAGGGAAGTTGAGTTTGGTATTGAGTTAGTCCCTGGAATATCACCTATCTCAATTGCTCCTTATAGAATGGCCCCGACTGAATTGAAAAAACTAAAGTCACAGTTGCAAGAATTGACTGACAAGGGTTTTGTGAGATTGAGCTTTTAGTCGTGGGGTGCTCCGGTGCTATTTGTGAAAGAGGAATATGGATCTATGAGGTTATTTATAGATTACCGACAGCTCAATAAGGTAATGATTAAAAATAAGTATCCTTTGCCCAGGATTGATGACTTGTTCGATAAGTTGAAAGAAGCGACATGGTTTTCTAAAATAGACTTGAGGTCCGGTTACTATCATATGAGAGTAAAAGACTCAGATGTATCGAAAACTACTTTCTGGACGAGGTATGGTCACTATGAATTTCTTGTCATGCCTTTTGGGTTAACGAATGTTGCTGCCGCATTTATGGACTTGATGAATCATATTTCCCAACCGTACTTGGATAAATTTGTTGTTGTTTTTATTGATGACATATTAATTTATTCTTGTGATGAATCCGAGCATTCCGAACACTTGAGAATTGTTTTGCAAACCTTTATAGACAAGCAATTGTATGCTAAGTTTAGTAAAAGTGAGTTTTGGCATTGAGAAGTTGGATTCTTGGGCCACATTGTTTCAGATGATGGTATTAGAGTTGATCCGAGTAAGATCTCGGCTATTGTTGATGGAAATCGCCGAAGAATGTAACTGAGGTTAGATGCTTTCTAGGATTGGCTGGTTATTATAGACGGTTTGTTAATGGATTCTCCATGATTGCTACTCCTATGCCGAGGTTGTTACAAAAAGATGTCAAGTTCGAATGGACAGAAAAGTGCCAACAGAGTTTTGAGAAATTAAAGGCATTATTGACTGAGGCTCCGGTTTTTCTATAACCCAAGTCAAATAAAGAATTTGTGATTTATAGTGATGCTTCCTTAAATGGTTTGGGATGTATACTTATGCAAGAGGTTAAAGTCGTAGCTTATGCTTCGAGACAGTTAAAGCCTCACGGGAAGAACTACCCGATACATGACTTAGAGTTGGCCACCATAGTGTTTGCTTTGAAGATTTGGTGACATTATTTATTTGGTGAAAAATGCCATGTCTTTACCGACCACAAAAGTCTTAAGTACTTGATGACTCAAAAGGATTTGAACTTGAGGCAACGAAAATGGTTGGAACTGTTAAAAGATTATGAACTTGTGATTGATTACCATCCGGGTGAGGCGAATGTGGTCACTGACGCTTTGAGTAGGAAGTCGTTGTTTGCCTTAAGGGCTATGAATACACGGCTGACTTGGTCCGATGATGGTTCAATTTTAGTCGAGTTGAGAGCTAGACTGAATTTTCTCCAATAGATTTGTAATGCTCAGAAAGTTGATAAAGAGTTGCAAGCTAAGAGAATCCAGTGTGAGTCCAACAGTGAACTGGATTTTCTGAGTGACTCCGATGGTTGTTTGAGATTTCGTGGTAGGATTTGGTTCCGAAGGACACTGAATTGATTCAAAATATTTTATATGAGGCACACAATGGTTGTTTGTCAGTTCACCCGGGGAGTACAAAAATGTATAATGACTTGAAGAAAATGTATTGGTGGAATGGTATGAAAAGAGATATCTCAGAGTTTGTATCGAAATGCTTAGTTTGTCAACAAGTAAAGGCTCAACACCAAGTATCTTCAGGTTTACTTTAGCCCATCATGGTTTCCGAGTGGAAATGGGATAGGATTACTATGGATTTTGTGACAGGTTTGCCTTCAACTCCGAGAAAGAGAGATGCCATATGGGTTATTGTCGATAGACTGACTAAATCGACCCATTTTATTCCAGTGCATACCAATTACTCACTTGATAAGTTAGCTGAATTGTACATTGGTGAAATTGTTAGACTTAATGGAATACCTATATCGATTGTATCGGATAGAGATCTGAGGTTCACTTCACGGTTTTGGAAAAAGTTACAAGAAGCTTTGGGTACAAAGCTGAATTTTAGCACTGCTTTTCATCCACAGACTGATGGTCAGTCTGAGCGAGTAATTCAGATCTTGGAAGACATGCTTCGATGTTGTGTATTGGAATTCCAAGGTAGTTGGGAAAAGTACTTACCGTTGGTGGAGTTTGCCTACAACAGTTATCAGTCGAGTTTGAAAATGGTACCTTATGAGGCATTGCACGGACGTAAGTGTCGAACACCTTTATATTGGACAGAGCTCAGAGAAAATCAAATTCACGGAGTTGATCTAGTCAAAGAAACTGAAGTCAAAGTAAAGGTAATTCGTGACTGTCTAAAAGCCGCTTCGGGTAGACAAAAATCTTACGCAGATTTGAAATAGAAAGAAACTGAGTATCAAGTTGGTGATAAGGTATTTTTGAAAGTATCTCTATGGAAAAAAGGTCTTGAGATTTGGCAAGAAGGGCAAGTTGAGTCCTCATTTTATAGGGCCGTATGAGATTACCGAGAGAAAGGGTCGGTTGCCTATCGGTTGGTTTTACCATTAGGTTTGAAAAAGATTCATGATGTATTTCATTTCTCTATGTTACGCCGATATAGATCAGATCCTTCACATGTGATTTCACCAACAGGAGTTGAGATTCGACTGGATATGACTTATGGTGAGGATCCGGTTAAGATTTTGGCACGAGAAATTAAACAATTGAGAAACAAAAGCATTGCCTTGGTGAAAGTGTTATGGCAAAGACATGGGGCTGAAGAGGCTATATGAGAGCTCGAGGAGGTCATGAAGAAACAATACCCAAACATTTTTACCGGTAAGATTTTCGGGGACGAAAATCCTAAAGGGGGAGAGTTGTAACATCCCGAATTAGGGTCTAGTCAAAATAATGGTTTCGAGACCACAAATCCAAAATATAAATAATTATTTTATGATTATTTAATGATCCATGATATGATTGCATGTTTGTGTGAAATTTTCATGAAGAAATTCTATGCCTAAAGTGTCCAATTTGACTTTAGGGACAAAATTGAATAAGTTGTAAAACTTGTGTTCTAGAAGTTTTAAGTATGAAATTACATTAGATTATTAATTAGAGGTCCTTAAATATCAATTTTACCAAGTTCTAAAATTTTGGGCAAAAATGGGGATGAATAGGAAAAATTTGAAGGAAAGGCCTTGAGGGCATTTTGGTCATTTGGTAAATAAAAGAATAAAAAGGGAAAAATCAAGAAAAAATGATGTCCATTTTATCTAAGGGTGCCGAAATTTGGGGAGTCTCCATAGCTAGGGTTTTCAACATTTTCAAGCTTGATTGTAAGTGCTCCTAAGTCCCGTTTTTAATTTTTTTTTACATTTTTGAAGTTGTCATCAACCAATCTAGCCATTTCTACCATTATTTTGAGCTAGGGCTAATGTATGAAATTTGACCCATGTGTGACATGGTTGTGTTTTGATGTTTAATGAAGGAATATGAATGTTTGATGTGTGATAAACATCTTATGCTAAGTGATTTATAGTGGAAACGCCTAAAAAGGACCTGTTTGTAAAAAGGTGTAAAAATGAGTAGTAAAAATGTGAAATAAAGGAAAATGTGGACTGATATGAGTTAGAATATGAATCAGCTAGGCTTGGGTAACCCAAAAATTGCCTGCATTTCATTTTACGAACCTAGGGACTAAAGTGTAAATAAGTGAAAAGTTAGGGTAAAAAGGTAATTTTACCAAAGTATGTGTTATGGGTCGATATGAACAATGTGTGTATTGAACAAGTTAAATTTGGCATTATAGATCAAGAAAAACGTGATTCGGGTCTCGATCGGGGGAAAAACAAAGTTTACGAGGATTCGACTCGTTTCTATCATTTTGTTCCAAGGTAAGTTCATTTGCAAATAATGCAAGATGTACCATGCTTTAAATGCTTTAATATTGCATGTATGGTAAGTTCATATGAGATGTTATGTCATATATCTATTGCTTTGATATCAAATGAATTTTAATGCTTTACTATTATTATGAGTATGCTTGATTATTCAATGAGTATGTGATTGGTGCTATGGATATTGAAATCGACATTACGAGCAAGTTCTACAGAAATGTGGTATCGAAGAATCTCGTTTGAACCTTAGGAATAGTTAGGATACAAGTGATATGTCACTAGGAACTATGTGATCTGAACTCATTGAGTTGTGATCTGAGTTCATGATATATGTGGCATCTGAACTCATTGAGTTATGGTCTGAGTTCATGATGTATGTGACACATGTTTTGGCATCCGAGCACTGGTCTTGTATATTCTACCGGTGGTCGGGTAGTCTGACATATGTTCCAGATACCCGATAGCCTATGTTAGCAGACCCATGAGTAGCTCGAAAGCGAGCAACATGTGATATGTGTTATGAGGTAGCATTGGCTACATATGAGGCACTTAGGTGCGAGATTCCGATGTATCCGATAGTATTCTGAGTGTTCAACGGGTAGTTCTAAAGGAAGTTCAATGAGTAATCTTGATGAATACCTCAAAGATGAGAAAATAAGTTATTATATGCAAGTGGCATAGGTATGTACATCGAACTCATGAGAATGACATGAGATATGATGAGCTTGTGGTAAGAATATATATATTTATATATATGCAGAGTGAGGTTAAGAGATTTTGATAAAATGCAAGATTATGTTCATTATCTTAAATGTATGATTAATACTTATTTAAGTTGTATTTTATTTGCATGTGAACTTACTGAGCTTTAAAGCTTACCCCATTTCCTTTTCTTTTCTTTTAGCATTGCCAAGCTAGCTCAGGGATTGAAAGACGTCGGAGACTCGATCACACTATCAATTGAATATTTGGGTATAACTAGTTTTATCATTTTGAGTATGGCATGTATAAGGAATTGGGCTTTTGTTATGTGTCATATAAATTAGCCAAATGAGTTGGCTCATGAAAGTATTATGATTATTTTGTATATGGCCATGAGAGGTGGCTTATATTGATTATTTGGGTTGTAACCCTAATTATTGGTGCATGCATGCAAATGTGCTTATGCTTTAATATGGTTATGGTTACTTATGGATAATGAGTGTAATGGATGGCAGTATGTTTGGTGTATGAAATATTTTAATGTGTAAGAAAATTAATGTGATGCAAGTGAGTAACTTGAATGGAGATTAGTGAAAATGATAGACAAATATGAAAATTGGTGTGGAATGCCATATGAAAGCATGATAGTTTGAATAAGTGATATGTTGGTATTACCAAGTCATAATTTAACCATGAATGTGAATGCTTGAGTAGCCAAGTGTGCCATGTTGCATGCCATGAAGTGAGAATAAGTATGTGAGTGTTTAAGGGTGGCAATTGGCTTGGAAAATAGCCTAGAAATTGTCTACACGATTAGACACACGGGCATGTGTCGAGGCCGTGTGTGACACACGGTTTGCCCCATGGGCGTATGATCTAGCCGTGTGTCCCTTGCACCCTAATTATGCAAAATAGATGCCCAGTATTAAACACACGAGTAGAGACACGCCCGTGTGTCTCAGCCTGAAGGACATGACCTTAGGATATGGGCGTGTGCCTGGGCCGTGTGAAGTCTGCACTTAATTTTTGGAATTTAATTCACCAGAGAGGAAGTGCCAGTAGAGGTTGTAGTGTTGCAAAGGACTCTATTTCCAAATCAGAGGCTCGAGCCCTGACAAGAACTTATGCTATACGCGCTAGAGAGGAAGCCTCAGCTCATGATGTCATTACGGGTACATTTTCTCTTTATGATATTCCTATTTTTTCTTTGATTGACCCGGGGTCAACCTATTCGTATGTTTGCATGATATTGGTGTCTAGTAAAGAATTACCTATAGAATTTACGGAATACGTAATTAAGGTGTCGAATCTGTTAGGCAAACATGTACTAGTTGACAAAGTATGCAAGAAATGCCCTTTAATGATTAAAGGCCATTGTTTTCCGGCCGATCTAATGTTGTTTCCATTTGATGAGTTCGATGTTATTTTGGGTATGGATTGGTTGACACTACATGAAGCTATAGTAAATTGTAGACAAAAGGTCATTGAATTGAGGTGTGAAAATAGCGAAACTCTTTGGGTTGAACCAGATGAGTTATACGTGCCTTCTGTTGTGATTTCCTCTATGTCGACTCAAAAATGCTTGAGAAAGGGATGTGAAGCCTACCTGGCTTATGTGTTGAATACTAAGAAATCTGAATTGAAAGTTGAATCAGTGCGAGTAGTGTGCGAATACCCATATGTCTTTCTGGAGGAGTTACCAGGATTACCTCCTGTTAGAGAAGTCGAATTTAGCATTGACCTAGTGTCGGGAACAACACCTATTTTGATTGCTCCGTATCGGATGGCTCTGATAGAATTAAGAGAGTTAAAATCTTAGTTACATGAATTGACGGATAAAGGTTTTGCAAGACCTAGTTTCTCTCCTTGGGGTGCATCGGTACTATTTTCTGGAAAAGAAGGATGGTTCTATGAGACTATGCATTGATTATTGTCAGCTCAACAAGGTGACAATCAAGAACAAATGTAACACCCCTAACCCGTATCCGTCCCTGAACTAGTGTTAAAGGCGTTACCGGACAAATCAAAACATTTCACAAATAATTCACAAACATCATTCACACATAATCATAAATCATTATAGAGTCCCTTACATAGGTCAACAAGACCTTAAACATGCTTTAGAAAGAGGTCGGGACTAAACGAGTTCATACAAAAAATTCTGATACTTAAACAATTTTTGAAGTTGTACAGGTCACACGCCCGAGTGAATAGGCCGTGAGCCTCACATGGCTTTAGACACGCCCGTGTGTCTAGGACATGTCAAAAACAGGGCATACATACTAACTTGTCCACACGGCCAGAAGACACGCCCGTGTGTCAGGCCGTGTGAAAATTAGGGAGACTACTAACTTGGGTCACACGACTAGTCACACGACTGTGTGTCTAGCTCGTGCTCAAAACTGACTTGGCTACATGGCTTAGCACACGTCTGTGTGTGCGACCGTGTGGTCTGCTCAGGCTCATTTCAAAATGGCCCTCGACCAACATGGCTGGGACACGCGCCCTTGTCTCTGCCCGTGTGGGCAAAAAGAGGCCATTTACAAGGCCAAAATGCCACCCATTAAGGTCTTCCCTAGAATAAATAATTAAACATCAATTGCATACCAAATGCTCAACTATTTCACAACCAATACATACACTAATCATGTCATATCATTATCAACCAATCTCATGTTCATAACACATACTAATTCATGTCATTCCATAAGCTAAAACATACCAAAACATATGGTTTATAACCTTGATGCATTCCATTCATTCTCATACCAAATCCTTACCCAATTCTAAAATATGCACATACCAAAACTTACCAAATTGATCACTTCTTTTGGCCAACCAAATGCACATCATAATGGCACATTTGCATCACATATCATAATGCACATCACATATCATATAAAACTTAAGTTCAAACACAAACTAGACATATCACATGGCATGATATATACATTACAAAACATATCTAAATACTTCTAGCCTATACATGCCATACTTTTATATTCACAATGTCAAAAGGTACCAAAATAAGGTTTGATAGTGTGGTGATGATCCTCAAGCTTCCGGTAGCTTTGATATCTATAAAACAGTTGAAAAAAACACAAAGTAAGATTTCAAAAGCTTAGTAAGCCATATACAAATAAAATTAACATTCAAAACATGAAAGTATCATCAAATTATATATACTCCATGGCCAAATACTATCTCAAATCACATAGTTCATATACATTTAACATATTTCCAATTCATTTACACATATAGCATATTTTCTCATACTAATTACATATATCATCACTTGTACATATACTTACCTTTTATTTTCAAACATAGTATACATTTGAAGCGTACCTGAATCGAATGCACATCACATATAATCATTTGTTTCTCGGAATGCCCGCCGAACCATCCAGAATCATAAGGATATGTGGATAGCTCGGAAATCTCGTACAATGCCAACGTCCTAGACGTGGTCTTACATGTAATCAAATATCGATACCACTGTCCCAGGCAGGGTCTTACATGAAATCAAATACAATGTCAATGTCCCAGAAGTGGTCTTACACGTAAATCATAAGTCGATGCCAACGTCCCAGACGTGGTCTTACACGATAACACATATCGGATCCTATGTCATGACATATGTATCTTAACTATTCCTATGGTTCGTAAGGGGCTTTTCGGACGTCGAAACTTTGTCAATACTTTCTCGAATATCTCATGCTCAACTCATATAACCATTCATCAATGTTCAATATCATATTTACAGTAATAAGTCAATTAAAAACACTTTTATTTGTATATCGACTTACCTCGTACGAAAATGAACGGAAACAAGCGACTATTCAACGACTTTCGTTTTCTCCCGATCTAATTCCGTTTTCTTTTGTTCTTGATCTAAACACATTCAAATTTAACCCTATTATTCACCAAATCATTCAAATCAATCCACAAACACACATTTAGGGAATTTTACAAATTAGCCCTCATATTTTCATATTTTGACAATTTAGTCCCTAATCACAAAAATCACAAAATACACAAAATTTGCATATACCCATGTTACGCCGAATTCTCATAGTATTCATATAAGCCCATATGTTTCATTTATTTCACATTTTAGTCCCTCAATTTACAATTTCACAATTTAGCCCATTTTACTCAAATTTATCAAAATTTCAAAGACAAAATATGTTAACCCAAAAATATATTGCATTTACCAACAGCTAACTTCACAAAACTTATAATTTCATCAATGGCTCAACTAAAAATCATTAACAATTTTAGAAATTCAAACATGGACTTGATAGAACTCTAAGCAACAATCACAAAAACATAGAAATTATTGAAAATGAATCAAAACACATACCTCAATCAAACAAAACAATGGGCAAACCCTAGAGCTCTTGTTCGTTCCTTTTCTTTGTGTAATTTTAGCAATGGATGATAATAAAAAATGAACTAATTCATGTTTTTTTTTAATTTAATTAACATAATATATTAAATACCAATTTTTGCCTTTTTATTAAACCATTTAATAAACCATTATTTTAAGGCCATAATTGTCCACTCATGCTTTCAATGGTCTAATTGCATCATAAGGACCTCTCCTTTAATAAGACAAATCAATTAAGCACTTTAACAAACAATAGGAAACTTTTACATTTTATGCGATTAGATCCTTTTATCAAACTAAGCACACAAATGATCGAATTTTCATAAGAAACTTTCACACATGTAAATTCACATATTATAAGCACAGAAAATAATATTTAAAAAATTTTCTGATTCAAATTTGTGGTCCGAAAACCACTATTTCGACTAGGGTCTAAATTGGACTTTTACAATTCTCCCCTTTAGGGATTTTCGTCCCCGAAAATCTTACCGTCGAACAGATTCAGATATTATTGTCTTATAGCATCTCCGGGCTCCCACGTGGCCTCTTCAACACCATGTAGATACCATATCACTTTAACTAACGATAATAGTGCTTTAACCTCACGAGCTAAAATACGGATTAGTTCTTCTTCGTAGGTCATATCAGACTAAATCTCAATCTCAGACAGAGGAATCAGATGTGAAGGATTAGATCTATATCATCGAAGAATCGATACGTGAAACATATTATGAATCCTTTCTAATTCAGGTGGCAACAACAAAAGATAAGCAACTGGCCCGATACGCTCAATAATCTCATGCGGCCTGATGAACCTCAGACTCAATTTGCCTTTTCTACCGAATCAGAGTACTTTCTTCCATGGAGATACTTTTACTTTCAAAAATACTTTATCACCGATCTCGAATTCAATGTCTTTTCTTTTCAAATCTGCGTAAGATTTCTATCGATCGGAAGCTACTTTCAGACTTTCTCAGATCACTTTTACTTTTTGTTCAGTCTCTTTTATCCAATCCACCCCATGAATCTTATTCTCGCTGAGTTTAGTCTAATATAAAGGTGTACAGAATTTGTGACCATATAAGGCTTCGTACGGTTCCATTTTAATGCTCGATTGAAAAATATTATTGTATGCGAATTTAATTAATGGCAAATACTTTTCCCACATACCCTGAAACTAAAAAATGTAACATCTTAACATATCCTCGAGAATCTGGATAATCTGTTCGAATTAATCATCCTTCTGCGGGTGAAAAGCAGTACTGAAATGCAATTTTGTACCTAATGCCTCTTGTAGTTTCTTCCAAAATCGTGAAGTGAATCTCTGATCTCTATCTGACACAATAGGCAATGGCACACCATGCAACTTCACAATATTGGAAATGTATAACTCAGCTAATTTATCAAGGGAGTAATCAGATCATACCGGAATAAAATGAGCTGGTTTTGTCAATCGGTCAACCACGACCCAGATAGCATTTTTCTTTCTCAGAGATAGGGGCAACCTGAAACAAAGTCCATTGTCATTCTATCCCATTTCCATTCCAGAATCATAATCGGCTGTAACAAACCAGAGGGCACTTGATGTTCAGCTTTAACTTGCTGACAGATTAAACATTTAGAAACAAAGTTAGAGATATCTCTTTTCATTCCAGACCACCAATAATGCAGTTTCAAATCATTATACATTTTAGTACTACCCGGATAAATAGATAAACGACTGTTGTTCAAAATTATCTGAATCAATTCTAGATTTCTCAGAACACAAATTCTATCTCGAAATCTCAAACAGTCATTATTATCAACTCAAAATTCAGAATCAGAATTCAAATCACACTGAGTTCGTTTTGTGATTATCTCATTATCAATCTTTTGAGCATCAATAATCTGTTGTAAAAACAATGGTCTTGCTTTCAATTCAACTAATACCAAACCATCATTGTACAGAACCAAATGGGCATTCATCGCACGCAATGCAAACAGTGATTTTCGACTCAAAGCATTAACAACAACATTTGATTTTCTTAGATGATAGTCAATAACAAGCTCGTAGTCTTTTAACATTCTAGCCATCTTCTTTGTCACAGATTCAAATCTTTCTCAGTCATCAGATATTTCAAACTCTTATGATTAGAATATATGTGACATTTCTCACCAAATAGATAGTGGCGCCAAATCTTCAAAGCAAATACAATCGCAGGTAACACTAGGTCGTGTGTCGGATAGTTCTTTTCGTGCAGCTTTAACTGTCTTGAAGCATAAGCAATGACTTTTCCTTCCTACATAAAAATGCATCCCAAACCGTTTAATGAAGCATCACTATAGACCACAAATTCTTTACCCGATTCGGGTTGTACTAACACTAGAGATTCAGTCAATAGGGCTTTCAACTGATAAAAGCTTTTCTGACACTTTTCAGACCATTCAAATTTCACATCTTTTTGAAATAATTTCGTCAATGGAGTTGCAATCATAAAAAATCCTTTTACGAACCGTCTATAATAACCAACAAGTCCCAGAAAACTGAGGACTTCAGAAACATTTCTCGAAGGCTTCCAATCCAAAATAGATAAAATTTTGTTTGGATCAACTCAGATACCAGATGTTGACACAATATGGCCCAAAAAACGAACTTCGCGCAAACAGAACTCACATTTGCTAAACTTCGCATATAGTTGCTTAACTCGCAAAGTCTGTAGCACTATTCTTAGATGCTCAGCATGCTCAGATTCATCACGTGAATAAATTAATATGTCATCAATGAATATGACAAAAAATTGATCTAAATACGGTCTGAAAATTCTGTTTATCAAATCCATAAAGACAGCAGGTGCATTCGTTAATCTGAAAGGCATAACTAAGAACTCGTAGTGGCCATACCTCATTCTGAATGCAGTTTTTGAAATGTCTGAATCTTTTACTCACAACTGATTAATAACCTGATCTCAGATCTATCTTTAAAAACACAGTAGCTCCTTTCAATTGATCAAACAAATCATCAATTCGAGTCAGAGGGCATTTATTCTTGATATTCACTTTGTTCAATTGACGATAATCAATGCACATTCTCATTGTACTATCTTTGTTTTTCACAAATAGAACTGGTGCACCCCAAGGTGAAAAACTCGGTCTAGAAAACCCTTTATCAATCAATTCTTGCAACTGAGACTTAAATTCTTTTAACTCGGTCGGAGCCATTCTATATGGAGCTATCGAAATCGGAGTAGTTCTCGGTACTAACTCAATGCCAAATTCAACTTCTCGGATCGGAGGCAATCCCAGAAGTTCTTCAGGAAACACATCAAAGAATTCAAAGACAATAGGCACTGATTCAACTTTCTTTTCTGTTACTTTCGAATCAATCATATAAGAAAAATAAGCTTCACCACCTTTTTTCACAATACTCAGAGCTATCATCAAAGATATCACAGCAGACAATTTATTCAAATCACTAGATTAAATTTGAACTATTTCATTATTCTTGCATCTCAAATCAATAGTTTTCTGTTTGCAATTCACAATAGCATAATGCAAAGCTAACCAATCCATACCTAGAATCATATCAAACTCATCAAAGGGTAATAACATTAGATCAGCCGAAAAATAAATGTCTCGAAACATTAATGGACAATTCTTTTAGACTTTATCAACTAAAACACATCTGCCTAAAGGGTTCGATACTCTAATCACAAATTCAGTAGACTCTATAGGCAAAGTCTTACTGGATACTAAATTCATGCATATATACGAATGTGTTGATCCAGGATCTATCAAGGCAATCACAAGAAGTATAAAAAAGTGTGAAAATACCAGTTATAACATCTTGAGACGAAGCTTCATCACGAGCTCTAATGGCGTAGGCTCTGGGAGGTGCTCTAGCCTTAGATCGAATAGTAGTGTCTTTAGTCCCTCTTTGACTACCACTCACATTTCTCATATTTCTGGAAGGTCTAGCTCAAGCTGAACTGTTACTAGATCTCGGATTTTGTACAATTTCTTGCTCGACAGATTCGGGGCAATCACGAATGAAATGGTCTAATGATCTACATTTGAAGCAAGCCCGATCATACAATCTACAATTTCCAGGATGTCTTTTACCATAGTGTTTGCACTCAGGGAGATCAAATTGAAATTTCCAACACTTGCAATAGAATTAGTTGGAGCTCTGAAGCTCGAATGTGACCTTGCACGATCTCTACTCGAATTTCCCACATTAACCTTTGAATGACTATAATCATCTCGAAACTTATTTAATGCAGATTGAAATGGCTTGCTCGATGATCTCTTTCGCACTTCTCTAGCTTCTGAATTAACTTTTCTTTTCTCTTTCCCGAGCTCTTCAGCTTTATATGTTCATTCAACAAGCCCTACAACTTCTTTGATCTCAAGAATCCTGACTAACAAATGAATATCTTTATTCAAACCGTCTTCAAATCTTTTGCACATTATTGCCTTAGTAGATATACATTCTCGTGCATACTGAATCAGTCTTACAAATTCTCGCTTGTGTTTTGTAACAGACATACAACTTTGCTTCAGTTCAAGAAACTCTTTGCATTTCTGATCAATAAATCTCTGACTGATATATTTCTTTTTGAATTCAGTTTGAAAGAAATCCCAAGTGACTCGCTCTCTCGAACCACGGATATCAAAGTCTTCCACCAGTGATATGTCGTATCCTTTAGTAGTGAAATGACACATTTTATGCATTCTTCTGGACTCAAAGACAATTCATCGAATACTCATATTGTATTTTCTAACCAGAACTTGGCTCTCTCAGCATCATCACTAGTTGTAGCATGGAATTCTTCAGCTCCATATTTTCTAATTTTATCAACTGGAGCCTTATTTAATTAAGTCGGATTAACTTGCGGCATAACAGAGACTTGTGGAGGATTAGTAGGAATTTTGGGTTGTTGAATAGCTAGATTAGTTTAAATATATTGGGTGAATCAATCATTCATCATCTGATAGAAGGCTTGTCTAGCCTCTCCATCATGACTACTTATAGGCGGTTTAGAGTAGGATGGCACTGTCCCTTGCGCAGGAGTAGGCGCATTGCTCTCGACATCATCAACTACGGCTTATTCAAGATCCATTTACTATATAAAAAACACATTTTCATTGTCAGGATTTGATACGTGATATTCGTGACAGGTTTTAAATATTTATAATAAATTGTTCTTGAAACTAACTATTATCACGATAAAGGCAAGTGTACCTATTGAACAGTAGCATAGCTTTAGCAAGACCGGATTATCAAACCCAAAGGAACTAAAAGTACTAGTATTAACTTTCTTTTTATTATCTAGCCTAAGAATAATAGGGTTTGTTTTAACTAACTAATTAACTAAACTAAGAATTCACAGAAAATAGAATTAGGAAATTACTTTTGGAAAAACGATTGAATTAAGACAATACCTAAGGAAAAATCCACCTAGACTTCACTTTTTATTTGACTCTGAATCGAACGACTTATTCATTTGACTTGATCCGTAGAAATCCCTAAGTTATATTATTATCCCTCTCGAGACTAACAACGTCTAACCCTAGGTTGAATAATTGAAATCTCTTTCTAATTAACTTCCTAGGGTTGCATTAACTCGATCTATGGATCCCTTATTAAGTTTCACCCAAATCCAGAAAAATCTTGTCACCTTATCTCTATACGCACAATCAACTCCGCTTAATTATGACAAATGTACTCTTAGACAGGGTCTATTCCTCCTCTGAATAAGAGCTTAACTTGAATCAATATCCTAGAATATCAAGACAAGAATTAAGAACACATAATTAAGAACAAGTCAAATATTTATCATACAATTCAGATAATAATAACAAGATTCGTCTTAGGTTTCATCCCCCTTAAGTATATAGGGATTTTAGTTCATTACTAAAAAGGTAAACATCTCAGAAGAATAATGAAAACAAAACATAAAGAAAAACCCAAAACTCCTGAAGGTAAATTGAGGGGAGACCTTTAGTCTTGATGATGAATTCGGCTTCTGAGATGGAACAATCGACTTTCCTTGAGCAGTTCCTTGCTTATTTCCTTGTGTATCCTTTTTCCTCCTCTTTTAGGGTGTATTTATGGGCTTTGGAATGCCTAAGAACCCTCAAAATTGACCTTTTCCGAAATAGACTAAACTTGGGCTCGGCAGGGACATGCCCGTGTGCTATTGCTTCTGGCCGTGGTCAAGCCTGTTAAAGAGGCACAGGCATGTGATCCACCCGTGTGAGTCGTGCTTCAATTCTGCCAAATTGACACGGCCGTGTGGTCTGCCCGTGTGGGGAGGTCCAGGCCATGTTGATTTTGTACGTTGGCCTATTTTCTCTGTTTTTGACCCGTTTCTCGTTCCTTTCACTCTCCTATGCTCACCTAAGTATAAAACATGAAATTAAGGCATTAGGAGCATCGAATTCACTAATTTTAAGGAAAAATCATCCATAAAATGTGCTAAGCATCGGATAGAAATATGTATAAATTATGGTTTATCAAATACCCCATCACTTAAGTATTTGCTTGTCCTCAAGCAAAATCCTCAACTCATAATCAAAATAAATTGTTCTCAACTTATAATATCTATTGATAATATCTCAAAATAATCCATAGGTAATCATACATTGAAAATTCAACTGAAAGAACATCAAAGTTTCAAACATTCCAAGTTGAGTATTTTATCATGAAAACATAGGTGTCTCCCCTCGTCTAAGTAATTTCCTTTGAATCAAAATGTCACAGAGTTTCACATCCTCACTAAAGATTCACTCAAATCACTTGAGGTGTTTAAGGACAATAAATGAAGCACTCAATAGTCAATAATGAAAAGTCATTACCATAGGCTTGCATGAAAATCAAATCTCCACCACTATAAATTGAGATGAAACATCAATAAAAAGGTCTTTAGAGGGTTGTAACGTGGCTTTGGTTAGATGGTATGGTCACAAGCTGAAAGAAAGGGTTAGGATCGAGATTGAATTGAAAAATTTCCTAGCTAGAAAAATGACTAGTCATCAATTGCGTACGCAGAGTTTTTTTTTCTCAGAATATGAAATTTAACTTTTTTAGCTCCGAAGATCACTACTACTAATATGTACACATGTATATATTTTTTTCAGAACAAGTCAAATTACAAAATAGAATAAAACATAGCTAAACAATTATTCCAACTCAAATCTCGACAAAAATAGGGATCAAATTAATTTAGGGGATTTCAACAATAATGAGTTATGGGTTAATATCGAGGGTAAATTAATGAATAGGTTGTTAGGCTCAAGGGGGTTCACTAAGGGTTAATTGTGAAGGTAGGCTTTTATGGAGTGAGTGGGTTAAACCTAAGTGCCTTTATCATTCTGACATATCAAATGGTGTGGTCTTGACATGCGTAATCAAGCAAGTTCTAGAATAACAATTCAATACTGACGCACTCATGATGAAAGTGAGCATGAAAGAAATAATAAATGCTCTAAAGGCTCAAGATCTCACAAAACTTATGGCTTTTTGATGTTTAAACTTGTGGATTTCAATTCAAGATAATACCTAAACTTGGGGAAACAACTTAAAATTTTAAATTCTTAAAAGTCAACTTATCATGCTTAATTCTCTAATGTCTTAAATTTTAAATAATCAATGCATGAATGCCTATGTTTTAATTTAAGATATATCAATAAAAACCATAAATCAATCAAAATTTATCCTAAACATGGTATGAGAGCTTTTCAAGAGAACAAGGCAATCATTCAGGGATTTAATATCTCCCCACACCTAAAATGTACATTACCCTCAATGTACAAAGATAGATATATAGAAAAAATAAGATAGGGAGAGAAATGAAACTTCCTGAGTGATGAATGAATTTCCTTGAACTGGAGTTTTGGAGAATTATTGGCGTGAGAGTGGAAAAGGATACTCCGGCGGTGGTAGAGGTTCATTAGTCCATAAGTCCTGTGCCAAAAGAACATTATATCTGAAGTTGGTTATGGTCGTGTTCGAGCAGGATATGGCAGTGGTGGAGAATCTTCCCCAGTAGAGTTTTGAGTCCCTGAGTAATAGTGAGCTTTGGAGCTCTTTATAACTGTGATAGGATCATGAAATCTTTTAGAAAATATATAAGGAAGAATAATTACTCGATAGGAAATAGCCGAAATTCAAAATTGTTAAATAATAATTATAAAACCTAATAAAAATAAGCTTAAAGAAAAATAAAAAGTAGTCCTAAAGTAGAATAAAAGTAAAAACATAAAATAATAAACAAAAGTTTTTAAACATCTTCATTGCTAGATGGTTCGCGAGGTGGGGGTGGCGATGAGATGTGGAAGTTTTGACAAATCTGGTGTAGTGTAGCATCAATGTGATCGAAACGCTGAAAACATTGCTTCTCGAATCGAGTTAGGAGTTCAGAGATGTCAGCGTATGAAGCTGCCGCAAGAATTGGACGAGAGGGTGGTGGTGGCTGAGACGATGGGTCCTCGTGACGTGGAGGGACATCATTAGTAATGTCCTCGGGAGCCTCCTCCTCGGTGGATTGGACGAGACGGTACTGAGGAGGGAAGGTTCCACGTCATTTCATGATCATCCTCATACTTAGCATGCTTGATATGCCTTGTGGGGACATCTGGCACATGAGAGTGAGGGAGGATGATTGGGCTACTGTGTTGAGGAGTCCAAAGTGCCGGGCCAACCTCGTCACATAGGGCCCAATGAAGATGACCCCCTTCCTATGTCGCTCCGTTTGATGTTGAATGGCGAGGGCAATGAAATAAGCAAGGTCTATGATGTGCCCGTGCGACATACACAATCGAAAGTAGGCGTCATAAGTGTTGACAACGCTAGTGCTCTCTCGCCTTCCTGTTAATGTGTAAGTAACTCAGAGATGAAGAGAGAGCCGATGCCTTAGAGCGGCTAGGATTATAGGAGGCAGCGCCGAGGGTGAGGGCACCCCAACACTTTGAGGGGGAGTAGTGGATGTGGCGGTGGAGAGTGTCGAGGTCGTTCTCATCCCTAAACTCCTCTCTATGTAGACCCAAAGGGGTTTCAAACTCTGGGACGTTCAATTGGCGGACTAGACCGCTGAGGCGAAATTGGATTGTTCCCGGGTCATCAAAACGGGCCATCACGGTCTGAAGATGGAACGTTGAGTAGGGTTCCATCGTGAGTTCGACATATGTCAGCTCAACAATCTTAAAGAAAAGCCCCAAGGATCGGTGGTGAGGAGGGCCCGAATTGTATCTGCGAGTTTGGGCTTGTTCTAGTGCGGCCCAGTCTATATAGTGGCCTACTTTCAAGGGTCTGGCCTGTAGAATCTAGAAAAGTTCTTCTTGGGGCCCAATGGGGAATTGCAGGAAAGGGTGACGAATTTTCGCGGTAGGACCCAAGGAAGATGACGCTCCCTTCCTTTTCTTCGAAGCAGGGACGACGGCTTTCTTTCCTCGTGAAGATGAAATGGTGTACCTGTAATGGAAATTGAAGTGGAATGTGAATACTTTCCATGCGGCTTACATATTAACCTATACTATAATAGCCAAAGTAAATGTGCCAAATAACTCTATGAGAATAAGTAATGGAGATATCTAAAGAATGAAATTGTGCAGGGTTAATAGCATGAAACCCATAGAAACAATAACCATGAATGAATGTAGCCTAATATACTGACTAAAAAAATAAAATAAAAAAATTACCAAAACAAAACTTAAATATATACATTTATCTACTTAACTATGAATGTGCACGTAAAATAGTCAAATGGAGCATAGAAATAATGAAATGAGTAAGAACTTTAACATGAAAAGGACGATAACTACTCTAGATATGAAGTTTGAGTGATAGAAGGATGAAAATAACATGAAAAGTGCAGATTATATTATAAATAGCATTAGAAATTAGTAAAATAAAAGAGAAAAGAGTATGCAAACAGTAGAAAGAGGAGAATGAGCGTCAAAAATGGGGTTGGAAGTAGCGCACGGGCGTGTTAGAGAGGCCGTGTAGACTTGCAGCGGCTAGGGTTAGGGATTTTGGGTGAGGGAGATGATGAATAGTGAAGGGTATTTATAGATTTTGGGACACACAGCTAGGGAACACGCTTGTGTTCCCCAATTTTTGCCTGTGTGATTCACGAATTTTTAAATTTGGGCACGTCTGACAATTTCCCCATGCTCGTGTACCTTTGGCGTGTTAGTGATCACGGCCGTGTCGCACGGCCATGTCTGTCTTTGTTCGCTTCTCCCACGCCCATGTATGAAGGGCCACGCCTGTGTTGTTTTGGCAGGTTCGCCCACGGTTGCTTGGCACGGGCGTGTTGCACACTCGTGTTAATTTGATAGGTTCGGCCATGGTTTCAAGGCACTGGCATGTCGCACGCCCGTGTTGTTTTAGCAGGTTCGCCTACAACCATGTCACACGGCGTGGCGATTTATCGTAGCCCGTGCTGGGGAAAATCTTTGCCCTGTTTCCACATAGTCATAAGCACGCCTGGGTGCTTGGCCGTGTGTGCTTTTGAAAGCCTGCGTTCCATAAGTCGGTTAGTATGTTAGATGTTAAAACTAAAATTTAAAGAAATTAATATTGTTAGTGCTCGGGTTGCCTTCCGAGAAGCACTTATTTATAGTCTAAGCTCAACTTACCTCTCCATTGAATGGTCATGGTGGTTTGAGGAGTTTATACTCCTCATTCCTACTGTGAATCTCATCAAAATAAGGTTTTAGGCGGGTATTTTTTACCTTAAAAGTGCCAAACTTGGGATGATTTACCTCAACTGTACCGAATGGGAAAATGCTAAGTACCGTAAGAGGGATTTCTTCATTCGGTTTGGCAGTGACAATGTGAGGATCTGCAGAGTTTAATAAAACTTTATCTCCAACCGTAAGTTGATTTGGAAAGGTATCAAGCTTGTTCTGGTGTAGTTTTGGTTTATCGTGTGTTTGTGGTTTATGTGGCCGCCATTCATCTAGCTCCTTGATTTGTAGCCTTCATTATTCATGAATAGGTCCCCTACTATTGCTTGAAAATGGCTCATGTACTTCCTTCAAACTTATTTCCTGCAAAGTAGGTTACACCATATTGTAAGTTTTAGTAGAATGGTTTAGACAATCACCTTCAATTTTCAATGTGTTGCCAGAATTGCGAGCTTGAAGGGTGATTATTTCATCTCTCACATGAAGTGTGAGCTCACCTGTGCCAACATCAATAATCATTCTAGCAGTTGCTAAAAAGGGCCTTCCTAAAATCAAATGGTTGTTGCTATCCTCCTCTATGTCTAGAACAACGAAGTCAACAGGAAATATAAATTTATCAATTTTAACTAACATATATTCAATAATACCCCGAGGAAATCTTATAGTTTTATTTGCTAATTGAATGCTCATCCTAGTCTGTTTGGGTTTCCCAAGACCTAGTTGTTTAACATTTTGTAAGGCACGGAATTAATACTAGCCCCTAAATCAGCTAATGCATTATTAACATCTAAACTACCAATTAAGCAAGGAATTGTAAAACTCCCTGGATCTTTCAATTTTTTGGGTAGTTTATTCTGTAGAATACCTAAGCAAACTGCATTTAGCTTCACATGCGAAGCCTCGTCCAACTTCCTCTTATTCGCTAAAAGCTCCTTTAAAAATTTCCATTGCGTTTGGCATTTGCAGTAGAGCTTCAATAAACGGTAAGTTAATATGTAATTTTTTCAAGAGTTTAAGGAATTTACCAAATTGTTCATCTGAGCGATCTTTCCTTGTCGCATTAGGGTATGGCACACGAGGTTTGGATTCTGCACTTACCAGTTTCTGCTCATTGTGGTCTACCTCACCTTTACCTTTGCTTATCTCAGTTTCTTGCCTTGGTTCTAGTTCAGGTGTGACTAACCCTTCTTCATCTTGACTAGTAATCGCGTTGAGTTGCTCCCTTGGGTTAGATTCTATTTTGCTTGGCAAGATACCTTGTGGTCATTCAGAAATCAACTTGGCAAGCTGTCCAATCTAAGTTTCGAGCCCTTGGATCGATGCTTGTAGATTTTTGAATGCTATCTCAGTATTCTGAAAATGAGTTTCAGACACCGAGATGAATTTGGTTAGCATCTTCTCCAGGTTCGACTTCTTTTCTTACTGGTAAGGTGGTTGTTGAAAACCCGGAGGATGTTGTGGCTTTTGATTTCCTTGATCGCCCCATGAGAAGTTGGGATGGTTCCTCCAACCTGCATTATAAGTGTTACTATATGGGTTATTTTGGGATCTAGAGTTATTGTTACCCATATATTGGACTTGTTCCTCCTTGATGCTAGGGTTGAAGGGTTGATATTCTGTGCATGCTCCTCCTCCATTCAAATCGCACCTCATCACTGGACGTACCTGAGTAGAACCACACAAACTGTCAATCTTTTTATTTAAGAGTTCTACTTGGTTAGATAGCATAGTAACCACGTCGAGGTTGAAAACACCTGCTGCTTTCGTCGGCTTTGTTCTCATAACTTGCCACTGATAGTTATTCAATGACATCTCATCAATAAATTCATAAGCCGCCTCAGGGGTCTTATTATTGATAGTTCCTCCAGCGGCTGCATCAATCATCTGCCGAGTCGAAGGATTCAGGTCATTATGGAACGTTTGAACCTGTAGCCAAAGCGGTAACCCACGGTGAGGGCACCTTCTCAAAAGGTACTTGTATCTGTCCAATGCATCGTAGAGTGTTTCTAAATCCATCTGCACAAAAGAAGAGATATCATTACGTAATTTAGCTGTCTTAGTCGGTGGAAAATATTTTAATAAAATTTTTTTGGTCATTTGTTCCCAAGTAGTGATTGACCCTCATGGTAATGAGTTCAACCACTGTTTAGCCTTATTCCTTAAAGAAAAGGGAAACAACCGAAGACGTATGGTATCATTAGAAACACCATTGATTTTAAATGTATCGCAAAATTCTAGGAAATTCGCCAAGTGGATGTTGGGATCCTCGTCCTGCAAACCATCAAACTTAACAAACTATTGTATCATTTGAATTGTGTTAGGTTTCAGTTCAAAATTATTTGCAGCAATAGCATGTCTAACTATACTTGACTCTGTTCCTGTTAAATTAGGTTTAGCATAATCATATATAGTGCGCAGAGCAGGATTCTGATTAACTGCAATCGCAGGAGGTAACGTATTTTCTTAGTTTTCAGCCATCTCCTCAGTTGTGGTTGAAGTATCGTCCTCTCACCCGTTCTCTGTGTATCTTCAGCTTCACCTTATTTCTCTTTGGTTCTTACAAACTGTGAGATTGATCTCACTGTCAAAAAGTAATGGTTCTGACGAGTTTCTTCTAGTCATAAACTATAAAAACCTTCCAGAAGAAAATAAATGAAGAATTAGAAAAGAAAATAAAAATTTAAATTGCAATAAAAGTAAAATGGCTAAAGTAATAAAAATTGAGTGTTCCTAATATCTTAGTTCCCCGGAAACGGCGACAAAAACTTGATATGTGATATTCGTGATAGGTTTTGAATATTTATAATAAATCGTTCTTGAAACTAACTATTATCACGATGAAGGCAAGTGTACCTATCGAACAGTAGTATAGCTTTAGCAAGACCGGATTATAACAACCTAAAGGAACTAAAAGTACTAGTATTAACTTTCTTTTTAATATCTAGCCTAAGAATAATGGGGTTTGTTTTAACTAACTTACTAACTAAGCTAAGAATTCACAGAAAACAGAATTAGGGAATTACTTTTGGAAACACGATTGAATTAAGGTAATACCTAAGGAAAAATCCACCTAGACTTCACTTGTTATTTGACTCTGAATCGGACGATTTATTCATTTGACTTGATCCGTGGAAATCCCTAAGTTATATTTTTATCCCTCTCGAGACTAACAACGTCTAACCCTAGGTTGAATAATTGAAATCTCTTTCTAATTAACTTCCTAGGGTTGCATTAACTCGATCTATGGATCCCCTTATTAGGTTTCACCCTAATCTGGAAAAATCTTGTCACCCTATCTTTAGGCACGCAATCAACTCCGCTTAATTATGACAAATGTACTCTTAGACAGGGTCTATTCCTCCTCTAAATAAGAGCTTAAATTGAATTAATATCCTGGAATATCAAGACAAAAATTAAGAACACATAATTAAGAACAAGTCAAATATTTATCATACAATTCAGATAATAATAACAAGATTCGTCTTAGGTTTCATCCCCCTTAGGTATTTAGGGGTTTTAGTTCATACCTAAAAAGGTAAACATTTCAGAAGAATAATGAAAACAAAACATAAAGAAAAACCCAAAACTCCTGAAGGTAAATTGAGGGGAGATCTTCAGTCTTGATGATGAATCTGGCTTCTGAGATGGAACAATCGGCTTTCCTTGAGCAGTTCCCTGCTTCCTTCCCTGTGTGTCCTTTTTCCTCCTCATTTAGGGTGTATTTATAGGCTTTAGAATTCCTAAGAACCCTCAAAATTAGCCTTTTCTAAATTGAACTAAACTTGGGCTCGGCAGGGACACGCCCGTGTGCTATTACTTCAAGCCGTAGTCAAGCCTGTTAAAGAGGCACGGGTGTGTGGTCCACCCGTGTGAGTCGTGCTTTGATTCTGCCAAATTGACACAATCGTGTGCTCTACTCGTGTAAAGAGGTTTAGGCCGTGTTGATTTCGTACGTTGGCCCATTTTCTCCCTTTTTGGCCCGTTTCTCGTTCCTTTCACTCTCTTATGCTCACCTAAGTATAAAACATGAAATTAAGGCATTAGGAGCATCAAATTCACCAAATTTAAGGAAAAATCATCCATAAAATGTGCTAAGCATGGGATAGAAATATGTATAAGTTATGTTTATCAGGATTCATCACACTATCGTAGTTCATACTTATGGCATGTATAGCTAGACTCACAGACGTTATGTTAGTCCTACAATCGACTAAACCGTAGCTTTTGATACCAACCAAATGTAACACCCCTAACCCGTATCCGTCGTCAAATTAGGGTTAAAGGTGTTACCGATCAAATCAAAACATTTCACAAATAATTCACAAATAATTCACAAACATCATTCACACATAATCATAAATCATTACAGAGTCCCTTACATAGGTCAACGAGACCTTAAACATGCTTTAGAAAGGGGTCGGGACTAAACTGAGTTCATACAAAAATTTTTGAAACTTAAACAATTTTCAAAGTTGTACAGGTCACACGCCCGTGTGAATAGGCCATGTGCCTCACACAGCTTAGACACGCTCGTGTGTCTAGGCCATGTCAAAAATAGGGCATACATACTAACTTGTCCACACGAACAGAAGACACTCCCGTATGTCAGGTCGTGTGAAAATTAGGGAGGCTACTAACTTGGGTCACACGACGAGTCACACGCTTGTGTGTCTAGCTCGTGCTCGAAACTGACTTGGCCACACGGCTTAGCACACGCCCGTGTGTGCGACCGTGTGGTCTGCTCAGGCTCATTTCAAAATGGCCCTCGAGCAACACGACTGAGACACACGGCCATGTCCCTGTCCGTGTGGGCAAAAAATGCCACCCATTAAAGGTCCTCCCTACAAGCAATAATTAAACATCAATTGCATACCAAATGCTCAACCAATTCACAACCAATACATACACTAATCATGTCATATCATTATCAACCAATCTCATGTTCATAACACATACCAATTCATGTCATTCCATAAGCTAAAACATACCAAAACATATGGTTTATAACCTTGATACATTCCATTCATTCTCATACCAAATCCTTACCCAATTCTAAAATATGCACATACCAAAACTTACCAAATTGATCATTTCTTTTGGCCAACCAAACGCACATCATAATGGCACATTTGCATCACATATCATATATCAAAATCAAACCTTAAGTTCAAACACAAACTAGCCATATCACATGGCATGATATATACATTACAAAACATATCCAAATACTTCTAGCCTATACATGCCATACTTTTATATTCACAATGTCAAAAGGTACCAAAATAAGGTTCAATAGTGTGGTGATGATCCCCGAGCTTCCGGTAGCTTTGATATCTATAAAACAGTTAAAAAAAATACAAAGTAAGCTTTCACAAGCTTAGTAAGCCATATACAAATAAAGTTAACATTCAAAACATGAAAGCATAATCAAATTATATATACTCCATGGCCAAATACTATCTCAAATCACATAGTTCATATACATTTAACATATTCCCAATTCATTTACACATATTTTCTCATACTTATAACATATATCATCACTTGTACATATACTTACCTTTTATTCTCAAACATAGTATACATTTCAAGTGTACCTGAATCGAATACACATCACATATAATCATTTGTTTCTCGAAATGCCCGTTGAACTGTTCAGAATCATAAGGATACACGGATAGCTTGGACATCTTGTACAATGCCAACGTCCCAGACGTGGTCTTACATGTAATCAAATATCAATGCTACTGTCCCAGGCATGGTCTTACACGAAATCAAATACGAAGCAAATGTCCCAGAAGTGGTCTTACACGTAAATCATAAGTCGATGACAACGTCCTAGATGTGGTCTTACACGTAAATCATGAGTCAATTCCAGCGTCCCAGATGTGGTCTTACATATAAATCATAAGTCGATGCCAACGTCCCAAACATGGTCTTACACGGTAACACATATCGGATCCTATGTCATGACATATGTACCCTAACTATTCCTATGGTTCGTACGGGGCTTTTCGGACATCAAAACTTTGTGGATACTTTCTCGGATATCTCATGCTCAACTCAATAACCATTCATCAATGTTCAATATCATATTAATAGTAATAATTCAATTCAAAACATGTTTATTTGTATATCGACTTACCTTGTACTAAAATGAACGAAATCGAGCGACTATTCAACGACTTTCGTTTTCCCTCGATCTAATTCCATTTTATTTTTTTCTTGATCTAAACACATTCAAATTTAACCCTTTTATTCACCAAATTATTCAAATCAATCCACAAACACACATTTAAGGAATTTTACAAATTAGCCCTCATATTTTTATATTTTGACAATTTAGTCCCTAATCACAAAAATCACAAAATACACAAAAGTTGCCCATATGTTTCATTTATTTCAGATTTTAGTCCCTCAATTTACAATTTCACAATTTAGCCTATTTTAATCAAATTCATCAAAATTTCAAAGACAAAATATGTTAACGAAAACATATATTTCATTTACCAACAACTAACTTCACAAAACTTATAATGTCATCAATAGCTCAACTCAAAATCATTAACAATTTTAGAAATTCAAACATGGGCTTGATAGAACTCTGAGCAACGATCACAAAAACATAGAAGTTATCGAAAACGGATCAAAACACATACCTCAATCAAACAAAACAATGGTTCAACCCTAGAGTCTTGTTCTTTCTTTTTTCTTTGTGTAATTTTGGCAATGGATGATAATAAAAAATGAACTAATTCATGTTTTGTTTAATTTAATTAACATAATATACTAAATACCAATTTTGCCCTTTTATTAAACCATTTAATAAACCATTATATGAAGGCCATTATTGTCCACTCATGCTTTCAATGGTCTAATTACATCATAAGAACTCTCCTTTAATAAGACAAATCAATTAAGCACTTTAACAAACAACAGGAAACTTTTACATTTTACGCGATTGGATCCTTTTATGAAATTAAGCACACAAATGATCGAATTTTCATAAGAAACTTTCACACATGTAAATTCACTTATTATAAGCATAAAAAATAATATTTAAAATTTTTTTGACTCAGATTTGTGGTCTCGAAACCTCTATTCTGACTAGGGTCTAAACCAAACTGTTACAATAAATACCCATTGCCGAGGATTGATAATCTGTTTCACTAGATGAGGGGAGCAACAGTATTTTCAAAGATAGACCTGACATCCGACTATTACCAGCTGTGAGTTAAAGAATCAGATGTGCCCAAAACTGCTTTTCGAACAAGGTATGGTCATTATGAATTTCTTATTATGCCGTTTGGGATAATGAATGCTACCGCAGTATTTATGGACTTAATGAATCGAATTTTCTGACCATACTTGGATAATTTTGTTGTAGTATTTATTGATGACATACTGATTTACTCTTATGATGAATTCGAGCGTGCTGAACACTTGAGGACAGTTTTGCAAACTTTGGGTGATAAACAACTATATGCTAAGTTCAACAAAAGTGAATTTTGCTTAAAGAAGTTGGGTTTTTGGGACATATTATTTGGGTAATGGCACTAGAGTTGACTCGAGTAAGATTGCAGCTATCGTTGAATGGAAACCACCGAAGAATGTGACAGAAGTTAGAAGCTTTTTAGGCTTGCCTGGCTACTACAGATGATTTGTTAAAAGATTTTCTATGATCGCCACTCCGATGACCAGGTTGCTCCAAAAATATGTTAAGTTTGGGTGGTTGGAAAAGTGTCATCAATGCTTTGAGAAACTAAAGATGTTACTAACCGAAGCACCAATTTTGGTACAACCCGAGCCGGGTAAAGAATTCATGATTTATAGTAGTGCATCCTTGCATGGTTTGGAATGTGTATTCATGCAAGAGGGTAAGGTGGTAGCCTACGCTTCAAGACAATTGATGCTTCACGAGAAAAGCTACCCGACACATGACTTGGAATTGGCTGCCATTGTTTTTGCATTAAAGATTTGGAGACACTATCTATATGGTGAGAAGTGCCGAGTGTTCACCAATCATAAAAGTGTAAAATAATTGATGACTCAAAAGGATTTGAATCTAAGGCAATGTAAATGGCTTGAATCTTAAAGATTACGAGCTTGTGATTGATTACTATCTAGGTAAGACGAATGTAGTTGCCGACGTTTTGAGTAGAAAATCGTTGTTTGCCTTGAGAGCTATGGGTACATGGCTGGCTTTGTCCGAAGATGGCTCGATCCTAGCAGAGTTGAGAGCTAGACCGACCTTTCTTCAACAGATTTGTGATGGCCAAAAAGTCGATAAAGTGTTACAAGCTAAAAGAGCTCAATGCAAGTCTAGCAGTGAACAAGATTTTTAGATTGACTCTGATGGTTGCTTGAGGTTTCGTGCTAGAATTTGTGTTCCGAACGATGTCGATTTGATTCAAAATATTCTATATGAGACGCGTAGTAGTTGTTTATTAGTCTATCTGGGTAGTACAAAGATGTATAATGATTTGAAGAAATCGTATTGGTGGAATGGCATGAAAAAGGATATCTCAGAGTTCGTATCAAAATCTCTGATTTGTCAACAAGTAAAAGTCGAACATCAAGTGCCTTTAGGGTTACATCAACTGTAACACCCCTAACTCGTGACCGACGCCGGTGTCGGACACGAGGGGTTAACGGCCAAATCCTCTCAGGATACCAACCAATTTGACATTACCAGTCAGGCTGGAAAACTGCGTCACCGTCGCCTTAAAAATCATATCTCGAGTTTCAAAACTCGGAAACTGGTTTCGTAAATTTTCCCTGAATTTAGACTCATATACCCATCCATGGATTTATTTTTAGAATTTTTGGTTGGGCCAATTGGTACAGTTTATTAGTTAAAGTCACCCATATTACAGGGATCGACTGCTCTGACCTTCGTGCGTTACAACTTGGATATCTCTCTGTACAGGGCTTTAATACTGGTACCGTTTGTTTCTAATGAAACTAGACTCAAAATGGAATCTGTACATATAAGGCATGACTCCTAATTCTTTCTGGATAATTTATGGCAAATTTTCAAAGTCGCGACAGGGGTCCCAGAAACCGTTCTGGCCCTGTCTCACGAGAACTTTAATATCTCTCAATATACTGCTCATATGGTCGTTTCGATTCATCCATATAAAAATAGATTCATCAAGGTTCAATTTCATTATTTACTCACTATTTAATTCTACTTCTACTATTTTTAGTGAGTTTTCAATCTCATCTCACTGCTGCTGTCCGCAACAGTTACTGCAGTAGACTATGCCAATTTCATGAATCTTTCCTTGGCCTTAATCATCCATCATACATGGCACAAATTATGGGCACCATATCAAAATTAGAGTTTCTAAGACTCGTGGCTATAGGTTCTAGCATCCCACTCGATGACCACATAGGCCATTTTCACATGGCTTAAAGTTTACAACCCACAATTCGACAAACAAAATAGCCTATACATGCCAAATGTTCTTCAACAACAAAAACAATACCACAAGATTTCAGCCGGTGTGATGACTCCAACGACGGCCCGATCACGCAAACAATACGAGTCCGAGAGACCTAAAATGGGTGACAAGAAAACACCGAGTGAGTTTACAACTCAGTAAGTCATAGGCATTCATTAATCCATCGATAAAGTTACTACTACATGTACAACAAATGAGGCTAGGTACTCGTCCATATCGAGTCTATACCATAATACCTCGGACCTTTCGGTCCAATCTCGTACCAAGTCATACATCCACATTTCATGTTCTACACAACAAGATAATCAAACATTTTTACACATTAACTCATTTTCCAGCACAACCATACAATTTCAATCATCACATAGATTTAAGGCTTACCAAATTCAACCCCAAGCATGAACGTATTCTCTATTCGTCATGAGCTCGAGGTACTTACCCGATTCGCTGTCCGGATTAACTTGATAATGTCGCACACTCAGTGCCAATTGTAATACAAGAGCATATAGTGAATCCGCACACTTAGTGCTATATATTTTCAGCTCGCACACTTAGTGCTATAGAATCAAACTCGCACACTTAGTGCTGTACAATTTTAAACCCGCACACTTAGTGCCAATCTTGTCACCGTGTCCATTTATACCCGCACACTTAGTGCCGTGACCAATACCTTATGCATTTTGCTGCCTTTATACATTCAACAATGGCATCATTCCATACACATACATTTTCATTTACACATCAATTCATTAAACACAATTGCATATATATTATGATCATTTAAATCAACACCAAATATATGCTTAATGACTTACCTTGTGTTGGGTAAAATAGTCCAAGTCGGCTACTCGATGACCTTCGTCTTTCCTTGCTTGATTCTCCTTCTTTAACTCCTTGAGCTTAATCTAGGTACAAGTATGGCCAAACCTCCTCCTAAACCTCTTCCAAACCAACATGAAACAAGAATTCCTTCCTTCTTCCTTAGAATTTTCAACCCAAAGGAAATGAAAATGATGAACAAAATTCTTCTTTCTTTTTCCACACTCACGGCAATGGGCATGCATGAGACCATTTTTTTTTTTTTTTTTTTGTTCCTTTCATTATTAAATTCCCATGCTCACTATTTTATTTTTTTCTTACATACACCATTGTCCCAACATGTTTTATGACATGTTTTACCCATAATCTCTTGTCATGGCGGCCACTAGCTATTAGGGGGAAATTTGACATGCAAGTCCTCCCTTTGACTACATGCACTATTAGGTCCTTATAGATTAGCCTATCACTTTTCAAAAGTGTCACACAAGTCCTACTAACTGAATTCACATGCTATCGGCTAAATCGAAGCCTGAAATTTTCACACATTCATAATTACATATTCTAGACAATAAATATTACGTTCAAACATTTTGGTGACTCGGTTTAGCGGTCCCGAAACCACTTCCCGACTAGGGTTAAATTAGGGATGTCA
The DNA here is from genome assembly GCF_025698485.1 of Gossypium arboreum. Lineage (NCBI taxonomy): Eukaryota > Viridiplantae > Streptophyta > Magnoliopsida > Malvales > Malvaceae > Gossypium > Gossypium arboreum. The sequence goes on from NC_069081.1 coordinate 73,654,850, forward strand.
CAACTCTCCCCCACTTAAGAAATTTTCGTCCCCGAAAATCTTACCTGTAAATAGGCTCGGGTATCGCTCTTTCATAGAGTCGTCAAGTTCCCAAGTGGCTTCTTCCATCCCGTGTTTATGCCACAACACCTTCACTAATGGAATTTTCTTGTTTCGTAGCTCTTTTACTTCACGCATCAGAATGTGAACCGGCTCTTCTTCATAGCTCAAATTAGGCTGAACCTCGACCTCAGATGGAGTAATTACGTGTGTCGGGTCAGACCTATATCGTCGAAGCATCGAAACATGGAAAACGTTGTGAATCTTTTTGAGCTCAGGGGGTAAAATTAATCGATACGCTACTGGCCCAACTCGTTCAGATACTTCGTATGGACCGATGAACCTCGGACTCAATTTGCCCTTACGGCCAAATCTAAGCACCTTCTTCCAGGGTGAAACTTTGAGAAAGACCTTGTCTCCAACCTGATATTCAACATCTTTTCTTTTCAAATCCGCATACGACTTTTGGCGATCCGAGCGACTTTCAAACTTTCACGAATTACTCGAACTTTTGCTCGGCATCCTTAACCAAATCAACCTCAAGAATTTACCTTCACTAAGTTCAGTCCGAATAATGGGGTACGGCATTTACGACCGTATAAAGCCTCGTAAGGCGCCATCTTAATACTTGATTGAAAGCTATTGTTGTAGGCGAATTCAATCAAAGGTAAATACCGTTCCCATGAACCACTAAACTCAAGGATGTAACATCTCAACATATCCTCGAGTATTTGAATTATCCGTTCGGATTGACCATCGGTTTGGGGATGAAAAGCGGTGCTAAAATGCAGCTTGGTACCCAAAGCATCTTGCAATTTCTTCCAAAATCGCGACGTAAATCTTGGGTCTCTATCCGACACGATAGAAATAGGCACCCAGTGTAATCTCACAATCTGGGAAACGTACAATTCGGCTAGTTTGTCCATTGAAAAATCCGTACGTACGGGGATAAAGTGAGCCGACTTAGTTAGTCTATCGACAACGACCCAAATCGCATCCTTCTTACTCATCGACAATGGCGGTCCGGACACGAAGTCCATTGTGACTCGATCCCATTTCCATTCGGGTATCATGATCGGCTGAAGTAATCCCGATGGCACTTGATGTTCCGCTTTCACTTGTTGACATATCAGGCACCTTGAAACAAATTCAGAAATGTCTCGTTTCATACCGGGCCACCAAAATTGGCGTTTCAGGTCATTGTACATTTTAGTACTACCCGGTGGATTGACATTCGACTACAATGGGCTTCATTTAGAATTATCGAAATAAGTTCAATTCTTTGGAACACAGACGACTTCGAACCTCAAACAATCGTCATCATCGGTTTGAAACTCGATTCCTTGTTCGAACACACTCAGCCCGTTTTGCAAGCAACTCCTCATCAACTTTCGAGCTTCCCGAATTTGATGAGCCAACAATGGTTTGGCCTTTAATTCGCTACTAACACATTGTCGGGTAGAATAGACAAGTGTACATTCATCGCTCAGTAAAAGCAAACAAAGTGATTTCCGACTTAAGGCATCCGCAACCACATTGGCCTTTCCGGGTGATAATCAATAACGAGTTCATAATCTTTTAACAACTCGAGCCATCGTCTTTGTCACAGATTTAAGTCTCTTTGAGTCATCAAATATTTGAGACTTTTGTGATCCGAATACACTTGGCACTTCTCACCAAATAAGTAATGTCGCCATATCTTTAAAGGCGAATACGATGGCGACCAATTCGAGGTCATGGGTTGGATAATTTTTCTCATGTGGCTTTAATTGTCTCGACGATAGGCCACAACTCGACCTTCTTGCATCAATACGCAACCTAACCCAAGTAGGGAGGCATCACTATAGATGACAAACTCTTTGCCGATTCGGGCGTACTAGAACTGGAGCTTTCGTCAAATGGGTTTTCAATTGGTGAAACTTCTCGACACCTTTCCGTCCATTCAAATTTGACATCTTTCAAGCGGTTTTGTCATGGGTGTGGCTATCATCGAGAATCCTTTCACAAACCGTCGGTAGTAACCGCAAGCCCCAAAAAGCTCCTAACCCGGTAACATTCCTTGGAGGCTTCCAATTGACTATGGCGAAATTTTGTTCAGTCCACCCGACACCGATGCGGACACCACGTGCCCCAAAAGCTAACCTCTTTCAACCAAAATTCACATTTCTTGAACTTTGCGATAATCGCTTATCTCGTAAGATTTGCAACACTAGCCTCAGGTTTTCAGCATGTTCAGTTTCATCTTTCGAATAGACCAAAATGTCATCGATAAATACAACTACGAACCGATCCAAGTATGGCCTGAAAATTCTATTCATTAAATCCATAAACACCGCAGGGCCATTAGTGAGCCCAAACGGCATCACCAAGAATTCGTAGTGACCGTACCTCGTTCTAAAAGCGGTTTTGGGTATGTCCGATTCTCGGACCCTCAACCTGATAGTACCCGACCTCAAATCTATCTTTGAAAACACCGAGGCTCCCTTTAATTGATCAAACAAATCGTCAATTCGTGGCAATGGATATTTATTCTTTATCGTCACTTTATTGAGTTGACGATAGTCGATGCACAACCTCATGGTTCCGTCCTTCTTCTTCACAAACAATACAAAGTCGCCCATGGAGAAAAACTCGGTCAAGCGAAACCTCTATCCGTCAATTCTTGCAATTGAACCTTCAATTCCTTTAATTCCATTAATGCCATACGACACGGGGCTATTGAAATCGACGTAGTACCGGTACAACCGATGTCAATTCCACTTCTCGAACCGGTGGCAATCTCGGTAACTCCTCGGAAAAACATCTGAATACTCACAAACCACTGGTACCGATTCGAGTTTCCTTTCCGTCTCTTTACTTCCAAACACATACGCAAGGTATGTTTCACACCCCTTTTTCACATATCTTGACGGTCATAGAAGATATTATCGCTGGCACTCCTTTTAAATCAGTAGACTCGACTCGGACTACCTCATTATTTGCACTCCTCAAATCAATGGTTTTCCTTTTGCAGTCTACCACTGCATCATGTACGGTTAGCCAATCCATACCAAGAATAACATCGAATTCATGAAATGGTAGAAGCATCAGATCGGCCGGAAAACAGGATTCTCGAATTATTAGGGGGCATCTCTTGCACACTTTATCAACAAGCACGTATTGACCCAAAGGGTTTGACACTCGAATTACGAACTCAGTAGACTCAACAGGTAGAGTCTTACTGGATGCTAAGGTTTCACATACATATGAGTGAGTAGAGCCGGGGTCAATCAATGCAATCACAATAGTATCAAAGAGAGTAAAAGTACCAGTGATAACATCAGGGGAGGATGCCTCCTCTCGTGCGCGGATGGCATATGCTCTAGCAGGAGCACGGGTCTCGGATCGGACGGCCGTATTAGAGGCTCCTCTCTGATTACCACCCCTACCTCCAGAGATTCTCGGGGGCCTACCTCCAGCCGTCGTTCCACTAGGTCTTGCACCTTGCGTCTTATTCCTCTCATCTAGCTCCGTGCAATCTCTAATGAAGTGGTCCTTGAACCGCATCCATAACAGCCCTATTAACAGACTTACCCCAACATTCACCTAGGTGTCGTCTTCCACATTGGGGCATTCAGTCTCTCTTGACGACTATTGCCCACACTAGCTACTGAAGTAGCTCGGAGTCCGTCAATGGTGGGCTCTAATGGAAATTCCCGCATCGTCCTCGACTTCATTGGTGTCCTCCCGAACCTCTTTACAGCCGAGAACGGAGCTTTACTCGTCGATCTTTTACGGTAATCTCTTGCTTCACATTCAGCCTTCTTCCTCTCCTTCCCAAGTTCTTCTGCCTTGCAGGCTCGTTCGACTAGTGTCACGAACTCCTTTATCTCCAAAATTCCCACTAGTAACTTTAACTCTTCATTCAATCCTTCTTCAAATCTTTTGCACATCGCAACCTCATCAGCCACACACTCCCGAGCATACCGACTAAGTCTTACGAACTCATGTTCGTATTCAGATATGGTCATCCGGTCTTGCTTGAGTTCCAAGAATTCCTTACGCTTATGATCGATGAACCGTTGACTAATGTATTTCTTTTGAAATTCTGATTGAAAGAAATCCCAGGTAACTCGTTCATTTGGGACTATGGAAATTAAAGTCCTCCACCAATAGTAAGCTGAGTCTCGCAACAAGGATATAGCACACTTAAGACATTCATCGGGTGTGCATGACAGTTCATCTAACACTCTAATGGTGTTATCGAGCCAGAACTCGGCCTTTTCGGCATCATCAGTAACTATGGCCTTGAACTCCTCGGCCCCACGCTTCCTAATCAAGTCCACAGGTGGTTTACTCAGCCTCACAGGATCAATAACTGGAGGCATTGCGGGCTCTTGGGGTGGAGTATTTAAATTCGGGAATGGTTGGACAGCCGGGTTGGTTCGGGCATATTCGCGACCCACTCATTCATCATAGTGAAGAAGGCTTGTTTCGCCTTCATTTTGATTATTCGCGGATGATGAGGCTCAACAGGCGGTGTCCCTTGCGCAGAGCAGCCGCTACACTTTCAACGTCATCCGCCAAGGGTCTCTCTATCCGGGTTCCATCGCTAATCAAAACAAAAATTTCAACCGTCAGAAGTCATCACATTATTAAGCACTATCAATTTGGCATGTATAGCTAGACTCACACGCTCTATGGTAGTCCTAGAACCGACTAAACCATAGCTCTGATACCAATAAAATTGTAACACCTAACTCGTGACCGACGATTGTCGGACACGAGGGTTAACGGCCAAATCCTCTCAAGATACCAACCAATTTGACATTACCAGTCAGGCTGGAAAACTGCGTCACCGTCGCCTTAAAATCATATCTCGAGTTTCAAAACTCGGAAACTGGTTTCGTAAATTTTCCCTGAATTTAGACTCATATACCCATCCATGGATTTATTTTTAGAATTTTTGGTTGGGCCAATTGGTACAGTTTATTAGTTAAAGTCACCCATATTACAGGGATCGACTGCTCTGACCTTCATGCGTTACAACTTGGATATCTCTCTGTACAGGGCTTTAATACTGGTGCCGTTTGTTTCTAATGAAACTAGACTCAAAATGGAATCTGTACATATAAGGCATGACTCCTAATTATTTCTGGATAATTTATGGAAAATTTTCAAAGTCGCGACAGGGGTCCCAGAAACCGTTCTGGCCCTGTCTCACGAGAACTTTAATATCTCTCAATATACTGCTCATATGGTCGTTTTGATTCATCCATATAAAAATAGATTCATCAAGGTTCAATTTCATAATTTACTCACTATTTAATTCTACTTCTACTATTTTTAGTGAGTTTTCAATCTCATCTCACTGCTGCTGTCCGCAACAGTTACTGCAGTAGACTATGCCAATTTCATGAATCTTTCCTTGGCCTTAATCATCCATCATATATGACACAAATTATGGGCACCATATCAAAATTAGAGTTTCTAAGACTCGTGGCTATAGGTTCTAGCATCCCACTCGATGACCACATAGGCCATTTTCACATGGCTTAAAGTTTACAACCCACAATTCGACAAACAAAATAGCCTATACATGCCAAATGTTCTTCAACAACAAAAACAATACCACAAGATTTCAGCGGTGTGATGACTCCAACGACGGCCTCGATCACGCAAACAATACGAGTCCGAGAGACCTAAAATGGGTGACAAGAAAACACCGAGTGAGTTTACAACTCAGTAAGTCATAAGCATTCATTAATCCACTGATAAAGTTACTACTACATGTACAACAAATGAGGCTAGGTACTCGTCCATATCGAGTCTATACCATAATACCTCGGACCTTTCGGTCCAATCTCGTACCAAGTCATACATCCACATTTCATGTTCTACACAACAAGATAATCGAAACATTTTTACACATTAACTCATTTTCCAGCACAACCATACAATTTCAATCATCACATAGATTTAAGGCTTACCAAATTCAACCCCAAGCATGAACGTATTCTCTATTCGTCATGAGCTCGAGGTACTTACCCGATTCGCTGTCCGGGATTAACTTGATAATGTCGCACACTCAGTGCCAATTGTAATACAAGAGCATATAGTGAATCCGCACACTTAGTGCTATATATTTTCAGCTCGCACACTTAGTGCTATAGAATCAAACTCGCACACTTAGTGCTGTACAATTTTAAACCCGCACACTTAGTGCCAATCTTGTCACCGTGTCCATTTATACCCGCACACTTAGTGCCATGACCAATACCTTATGCATTTTGCTGCCTTTATACATTCAACAATGGCATCATTCCATACACATACATTTTCATTTACACATCAATTCATTAAACACAATTGCATATATATTATGATCATTTAAATCAACACCAAATATATGCTTAATGACTTACCTTGTGTTGGGTAAAATAGTCCAAGTCGGCTACTCGATGACCTTCGTCTTTCCCTTGCTTGATTCTCCTTCTTTAACTCCTTGAGCTTAATCTAGGTACAAGTATGGCCAAACCTCCTCCTAAACCTCTTCCAAACCAACATGAAACAAGAATTCCTTCCTTCTTCCTTAGAATTTTCAGCCCAAAGGAAATGAAAAATGATGAACAAAAATTCTTCTTTCTTTTTCCACACTCACGGCAATGGGCATGCATGAGACCATTTTTTTCTTTTTTTTTGTTCCTTTCATTATTAAATTCCCATGCTCACTATTTTATTTTTTCTTACATACACCATTGTCCCAACATGTTTTATGACATGTTTTTACCCATAATCTCTTGTCATGGCGGCCACTAGCTATTAGGGGGAATTTGACATGCAAGTCCTCCCCTTTGACTACATGCACTATTAGGTCCTTATAGATTAGCCTATCACTTTTCAAAAGTGTCACACAAGTCCTACTAACTGAATTCACATGCTATCGGCTAAATCGAAGCCTGAAATTTTCACACATTCATAATTACATATTCTAGACAATAAATATTACGTTCAAACATTTCGGTGACTCGGTTTAGTGGTCCCGAAACCACTTCCTGACTAGGGTTAAATTAGGGATGTCACATCAACCTATCATGATCCCTGAATGGAAATGAGACCGTATTATTATGGACTTTGTGACAGGATTTCCTTCGGCTCCAAAGAAGAAAGATGCCGTCTGAGTCGTAGTTGACAGGTTGACTAAATAGACTTATTTTATAACGGTACGAACTAATTTCTTGCTTGATAAGTTAGCCAAGTTGTACATTACTGAAATTGTGAGACTTTAAGGAGTACCATTGTTAATTATTTCGGATAGAGGTCCAAGGTTCACTTTTTGATTTTGGAAGAAGTTACAAGAAGCCTTGGGTATGAAGCTAAACTTTAGTATTGCTTTCCATCCACAAACCGATGGCCAATCCAAGAGAATGATTCAGACCCTGAAAGATATGCTCAAGTGTTGTGTTCTTGAATTCCAAGGCAGTTGGGAAAAGTACTTGCCATTGATAGAATTTTCCTACAACAATAGTTATCAATCAAGTTTGAAAATGGTGCCTTACGAGGCTCTATATGGGCGTAAATGTCAAACACCCCTATATTGGACTGTGTTTAAAGAAAACAAGATTCATGGGGTTGACTTAATTAAGGAGACCGAGGAAAAGATAAAGATTATTCGTGATAGTTTGAAAGCTGCTTCTGACAAGCAGAAATCTTATGCTGATTTGAAACGAAAGGAAATTGAGTATCAGGTTGGTGATAAGGTATTTCTAAAAGTGTCTCCATGGAAAAAGGTCTTGAGATTTAAAAAGAAGGGAAAATTAAGTCCTTGTTTTATAGGGCCGTATGAGATTATTGAAAGGAATGGACCAGTAGCATATCGGTTGGCCTTGCCATCAGAGTTGGAAAGAATTCATGATCTATTCCATGTGTCCATGTTGCGCTGTTATCGATCTGACCCCTCACATGTAATTTCACCAATAGAGGTGGAGATTTGTTCGGATATGACTTACGGAGAGAAACCGATTATGATACTAGCTTGAGAAGTCAAACAGTTATGAATATTGCTCTTGTGAAAGTACAGTGGCAAAAACATGGAGTTGAAAAGGCTACATGGGAGCCTGAAGAGACTATGAGAAACCAATATCTGAACCTTTTTACTGGTAAGATTTTTGAGGACGAAAATCCCCACTAGGGGAAAAGCTGTAACATCTCGATCTAGGGCCTAATTGGAACAATGGTATCAAGACCATGTATCCGAAATAGAAATAATTATTTCATGATTATTATGAGGTCTAGAATGAGAATGTATGCTTGCGTAAAAATTTCAAGGAGAAATTCTATGCCTAAGATGCTCAATTTGACATTAGGGACCAAATTGAAAAATATGCAAAACTTGAACCCTAGAATCTATTAGCATGAAATTGAGTTAGATTATAAATTAGAGGTCCTCAAATAGTTATTTGACCAAGTTCCAAAAATTTGGACAAAAATAGGCATGCATGGATAAAATTTCAAGGAAAGGCCTTAAGGGCATTTATGTCTTTTGGTAAATAAAAGAAATAAAAGGGAAAAAGAAGTGAAAATCTTGTCCATCTTCTTCAAGGTAGAGCCAAAAATTTTAAGGACCATAGCTAGGGTTTTCTTAAACTTTCAAGGTTGATAGTAAGTGCCTCCTAACCCCGTTTTTTATGTTCTTTATTTTTTTTTTTTGAGATCCTTGAAGCATGATCTAGCCATTTCTACACTTATTTTAAGCTAGGGTTCATGTTCAAAAACTTACCCATGTGACACATGTATGTATTTTGGTGTTTAATGGAGGAATATGAAAGTTTGATGTATGATAAACACCTTTTGTTATGTGGTTTTCCATGCAAACACCTAAAAAGTGGACTAAATCATAAAAGATGTGAAAATGGGTAGTATAAAAGTGAAATAAAGGAAGATACGGGCTATTATAAGCTAGAATATAATTCGGCTAGGCTTGAGAAATCAAGGGAATGCATGTATTTCATTATACGAGCTTAGGGACTAAAATGCAAAAATATGCAAAGTAAGAGGTAAAAAGGTAATTTTTCCATAGTGTAAGTTTCCAGGCTAAAATTGAAGAATGTGATGAATTAATAATTCAATTTGTTTATATAGACTCGGAAGGACCAATTCTGGAAGTAGACCGTGGAAAACAAAATGTTTTGGAATAGTCAGAATCCAAACCCGAGACATCATTCGGGTAAGTTCGTGTAACCTAATTGGATGTTTATGCATGTTGACTTTAATTTTTGTGTTAAATTGAATGTGAAATGTATAAGTAATGAATTTTATGAAAATGTTTATAAATCCAAAATTTATTGAAAAATGGGTTAGAATCCGTTTGAATATGGAATTCCGATGGATAGGTCACTTCTCACGGGAAATGGGATCCTGCATGTGTTGCAGAAAGGATTTAGCCCGGACGAGTAATCCATTGATCTCATTATGAAAAGGATTTAGCCCAGACGGGAAATCCTGAAACGAGCCTATTAAATACATGTTTTAATTAAGATTTAGCCTGGACTGGTAATCCTAGTTGATTGGATTTAACCTGGACTGGTAATCCAGATTAGACTCTGTAGGGAATTCTTTGTCATATAAAGGATTTAGTCTGGACTGGGAATTTGACAAAGCCCTTAGCATACATGATACAACTAGAATTTAGCTTGGTCTGGTAATTCTACTATAAAAGATGTGGCTCGAGAGTGTATCAGATAGGGCACTACTGGAGATAATTGACAGTTAATAAAATAGTACACCTAGAGAGTACTAAGTGATGAAATATCCATCGAGAATTCAATGATTCACTGGATAAAACATTTGTAAATGACATGAGGAATACAAAATTGAATATGCATATGATGTGATGAGCTCATCTATGAGTCTTGGAAATCATGTGACTAACTTGTTCCTTGAGTGCATGTGTTTAGGGAAATTTATTTATAATTGATGGATACATGGCTTATTGTGATAATGTGTTTAAAATGACAGGTAAGTTTACTTTCCGTTATACGAACTTACTAAGCATGTAATGCTTACCCCCTTTTTACTTTTCCCTTTCTTATAGAGCTTTTGGACTCGTGAAGGTTGGAGGATGGTGGAAGTTTGATCGCACTATCGACAATCTCGTTTTGGGTATAAAAGAACAATTCATTTTGATATAATGGCATGTATCGGGTAACTTATCTTTTGGTTATATGTGTCATTTAAGTTAGCCAAGTGTAAAGGCCCATGATGGTCGATAATTCATTTTGTATATAGCCAGGAGACATGGCTCATATTTTACTATTGGGTTGTAACCCTTATTAATCATGTATTCATGCAATGTGTTCATGTTGATGTAGTTGCTTGAGAATAATGAATGAAGTTATAACATGTTTATTTGGTGAATGATGTATGATCAAAGAGTATGGCCACAATAACGTTATAAATGTGTAAAGTTGGGAAGAAGGATATAAAAACCTAGAGATTATGAATTGGTATGAAAAGATTAAGAAATGCATGTAAAAATTGAGATAGTGCATGGAGGCATTAGGGGCATAATTTCATCATGGATTTGGATATTGGAGTAATTTAAATGTGTTTTGCTGTATGCTGAGAACATGTATAAATAAGTGAGTCTTAAAGGGTGGCAAAAAGGCTTGAAAACTAGCCTAGAATTTTTCCACACGGGCACACACATGGGCATGTGTCTAGGCCGTGTATGACACACAGTCTGCCCCATGGGCGTGTCATTCGGCCGTGTGTCCCCCGCACCTAAATTTTACAAGTTAGAATGCCTAGTAGTAAACACGCTGACGTGTGTCTTAGCCGTGTGAGAGACATGGCCTAACCACATGGGCATGTACTTTAGCCGTATAAAGTCTACACCATTTTATGAAAATTTATTTAATTTTATTTGGCCACACTGTCGTGTGACCTTATTTTGATGCTAACGTCATAGTCAGAAAGTTACACGGCCTGAGGACACGGGCGTGTCAAGAGCACACAGGCGTGTCTCCTTTCTCACACGGGCATGTGACTCTGTATTTAAAGAAATCTTCCAAGTTTTTCTAAAGTTCCCGGTTGGGTCCCGAACTATTTCTAATGTACGTTTTGGACCTCGTAGGTCCATACAAGGGACATTTCTCATATGTTTGAATGACTTCTGAATTGAAAGAAATTTTATAGCCCGATTTTGCATGTACATTTGTATGCATATTTGGTAATGCCTCGTACCCTGTCCCGGTATTGGGTACGGGTACGGGGTGTTACATATAGCCTGATTTTATATGAATGTTTATGTTTAAGTCTGGTAAAGCCTCGAACTCTGTCCCGGCGTTGGATACAAGTAAGGGGTGTTACATTTAGGGGTATCAGAGCTACAGTTTAGTCGGTTCTTGGACTACGTAGCATGTGTTTGAGTCTAGCTATACATGCCATACATAATTGTGATAGTGTGACGACATCTGACGATTTTAAACTGTGTTTTCATATAGTAATAGATCCCGACAAAGTAGTGGCGGATGATGTTGAAAGTAAAGCGCCTACTCCCACTGAATGAGCAGTGCCATCTGATAGTAGACCCACAATTGTTAGTAGAGGAGAAGGAGGCAGAGAAGCCTTTTCCATATGGTGATGCCTGGTACACGGAGTTCATTCGAACGAACTCAAATGCTCAACCTCCTCTACCCCCTCCAAATCCCTAACCCGTAACCTAAATGCCCCAAGGTATGAAATTTATAAGATTTCATAGAACCCTCGTTGATAAAATCCGGAAGCAAAGAGCCAAGGAATTTAGGGCCAATGTTGATGATGACCCCAAGAAAGCGAAATTTTGGCTTGAGAATTCCATTCGGGTATTCGATGAGCTATCGTACACACCCGAAGAGTGTTTGAAGTATTCTATTTCCTTGTTGAGAGACGCGGCATACCATTGGTGGAAGACACTAGTTTCAGTAGTTCCGAAGGAAAGGGCCACATAGGAATTCTTTCAAGAGGAGTTCCGAAAGAAATACACCAGTGAGCAATTCATCGATCAAAAGCGTAAGGAATCTCTTAATTTGAAGCAAGGCCGTAATTCAGTTACTGAATACGAAAGAGAGTTTGTTCAGCTCAGTAAGTATGCTCAAGAGTGTGTATCCTTCAAGGCTGAAATGTGTAAAAGGTTTAAAGATGAACTTTATAAGGAAATTAGAGTGTTAGTGGGTACTCTTGAATTGAAGCAATTTGTTGTACTCGTTAATCGGGTTTGTAAAGCTGAGGAACTGACTAAGGAATAAAGAAAAGCCAAGGTTGAGGCTAAAGATATGAGGAAGAGGCCAATGAACAAGTCACTTCCATCCCAGTCTAAGAAAGATTGAGACATGTATTCCTGTTCTTATGTTTTGGCTGGGCATTCGTACGGAAACTGTAAGCAGTAAAATTCGGGTTTTAAATCTCAGGCTACATCTGTGGCTAGTGTGGGTGATGATAAAGCTTCTAGACCTGAGTGCCAACAATATGGTAGAGGCAATTTCGGTAAGTGTAGGGTGAGAGATTAATCTTATGTCCGATGTGGTTCTCAAGACCACTATATCAAGGACTGTCTTGAGATGGTCGAGAAAGAAAAATTTCAGAATACATGGTCGGTAGTACAGCCACAAAGGGGAGACCCTCGAGAAACGTCGATAATAGGGCTAGTAGTAAAAATGTAACAAGGGATATAGCAGTGAGATCTGAAGTTAGAGCTGAAGCTAGAGCCTATGCCATACGTGTGCATGAGGATGCATTTTCTCCCGATGTGATTATGTGTACTTTTTCTCTCTATGACACTTCTGTTATTACCTTGATTGACCTTAGTTCTACTCATTTATATGTGTGCATGAAATTAGTATCTAGTATGAATATGTCTGTTGAGTCTACAGAATTTATGATTAAAGTGTCAAACTCGTTAGGCAAGCATGTTTTAGTTGATAAGGTATGTAAGAAATGTCCTTTGATGATTAGAGATCAATGTTTTCTGGTTGACTTGATGTTATTACCGTTTGATGAATTTCATGGTATATTGGGCATGGATTGGTTGACATTTCATGATGCTATAGTAAATTGTAGACAAAAAGTTTTTGAATTGAAATGTGAAAATGGTGAAATTCTCCAGGTTGAATCAGATGAGTCAGATTGGTTTCCAATTGTGATTTCTTTGATGTCTGCTAAAAAATTTATTAGAAAAGGATGTGAAGCTTATTTGGCTTATGTGTTGAATACAAAAGAGTTTGAGTTGAAGATTGAATCAGTGCCTGTTGTATGTAAGTATCAGATGTGTTCCCAGAAGAGCTTCCTAAATAACCTCCTATTAGGGAAGTTGAGTTTGGTATTGAGTTAGTCCCTAGTACAGCACCTATCTTAATTGCTCCTTATAGAATGACCTCGAATGAATTGATAGAACTAAAGTCATTGTTGTGAGAATTGACCAACAAGGGTTTTGTAAAACTGAGCTTTTCGCCGTGGGGTGCTCTAGTGCTATTTGTGAAAAAGAAAGACAGATCTATAAGGTTATATATAGATTACCAATAGCTCAATAAGGTAACAATTAAGAATAAGTATCCTTTGCCAAGGATTGATGACTTGTTTGATCAGTTGAAAGAAGCGACATGGTTTTCTAAAATAGACTTGAGGTTTGGTTACTACCAGTTGAGAGTGAAAGACTCGATGTACCGAAAACTGTTTTTCGAATGAGGTATGTTCACTATGAATTTCTTGTCATGCCTTTTGGGTTAACGAATGTTGCTTCCGCATTTATAGACTTGGTGAATCATATTTCCAACCGTACTTGGATAAATTTGTTGTTATTTTTATTGATGACATATTGATTTATTCTTGTGATGAATCCGAGCATGCCGAACACTTGAGAACTATTTTGCAAACCTTGAGAGACAAGAAGTTGTATGCTAAGTTTAGTAAAAGCGAGTTTTGGCTTGGAGAAATTGGATTCTTAGGCCACATTATTTCGGGTGATGGTATTAGAGTTGACCCAAGTAAGATCTCAGCTTTTGTTGAATGGAAACCGCCAAAGAATGTAACTGAGGTTAGAAGCTTTCTAGGCTTGGATGGTTATTACAGACGGTTTGTTAAAAGATTCTCCATGATTGCTACTCTGATGACGAGGTTGTTACAAAAAGATGTCAAGTTCGAGTGGACAGAAAGTTGCCAACAGAGTTTTGAGAAATTAAAGGCATTATTGACTAAAGCTCCGGTTTTAGTAAACCCAAGTCGGGTAAAGAATTTGTTATTTATAGAGATGCTTCCTTAAATGGTTTGGGATGTGTACTTATGCAAGAGGTTAAATTCGTAGCTTACGCTTTGAGACAGTTGAAGCCTCACAAGAAGAACTACCTGACAAATGACTTAGAGTTGGCCGCCATAGTGTTTGCTTTGAAGATTTGGCGACATTATTTATTTGGTGAAAAATGCCATGTCTTTACTGATTACAAAAGTCTTAAGTACTTGATGACTTAAAAGGATTTGAACTTGCGATAACGATGATGGTTGGAACTGTTAAAAGATTATGAACTTGTGATTGATTACCATCCGAGTAAGGCGAATGTGGTCGCCAATGCTTTGAATACGAAGTCACTGTTTTCCTTAAGAGTTATGAATAAACTACTGACTTGGTCCGATGATGGTTTGATTCTAGCCGAGTTGAGAGCTTGACTGAGTTTTCTCCAACAGATTTGTGATGCTCAGAAAGTTGATAAAGTGTTGCAAGCTAAGAGAATCCAGTCTGAGTCCAACAGTGAACCGGATTTTCTAAGTGACTTCGATGGTTGTTTGAGATTTTGTGGTAGGATTTGTGTTCCAAAGGACACTAAATTGATTCGGAATATTTTACATGAGGCACACAATAATTTGATCATTGACTATCACTCGGGAAATGCTAATGAAGTTGTTGATGCTCTAAGAAGAAAATCTTTGTTTGCTTTGCGAGCTTTGAACACACGGTTGACGTTGATTGTTGATGGTTCGATATTAGTTGAATTAAAAGCTAGACTGAAGTTTTTGCAACAGATGAGGATCAGAAAAATGACGCTAAAATGATCACAAAACAGAAATAAATTGAGTCCACAATTGATTCGGACTTTCACGTTAATTCAGATGGCAGTTTATACTTTAGAAATAGGATTTGTGTTCCGAAGAAATCTGATCTCATTCAGAAGATTTTACAGGAAGCTCACAGGTGTAGCTTATCGATACATTCTGGTAGTAATAAACTGTATAGTGATTTGAAACAAATGTACTTATGGCCAGGTATGAAGTGAGAGATTTGAGAGTTCATATCAAAACTTTTAATCTGTCAGCAAGAGCATTAGGTACCTTCTGGTTTGTTACAACTTGTGATAATTCTAGAGTGGAAATAGGAACGTGTTACATTAAATTTTGTATATGGATTACTTTTATCTCTAAGGAACAAAGATGTTTAATGGGTCATTGTAGATCATTTGACGAAATCCGCGCATTTCATTCCATTACATACAAATTACTCACTTGAGAAATTGGAAGAATTGTACATTTATGAGATTATTAGACTGCACGGTGTACCAATTTCTATTATCACTGAAAGGGATTCACGGTTTACTTCTCGATTATGGAGTAAATTACATGAAGCTTTAGGTACTTAATTGCATTTTAGTATAGCGTTTCATCCATAGATCGATTGTCAGTCTAAACGAGTAATTTAGGTACTCGAGGATATGATCTGATGATGTGTTTTAGAGTTCGAAGGTAACCAGGAGATATTTCTTCCATTGGTTGAATTTGCATACAATAATATTTATCAGACGAGCATTAAAATGATAGCGTATGAAGCTTTGTATGGTGAAAAATGTCAAACTCCATTATAGTGGACTGAGCTGAGCAAGAAAAAGTTATTCAGTGTTGATTTGATTTGAGAAACCAAATAAAATGTCAAAGTGATACGTGACAGTTTGAAAGTTGCTTTTGATAATTAGAAATCCTATGTAGATTTGATAAGAAAAGATATAGAATTCCAATTCAGTGACAAGGTATTTCTAAAAGTATCACATTGGAGAAAAGTTCTCCGGTTTGGTCGAAAAAGGAAACTAAGTCCATGATCGGACCATATGAGATCATTGAGAGACTTGCACCAGTGGCTTATCGATTGGCTTTACAGTCAAGTGAGAGAAAATTCATAATGTGTTTCATGTATCAATGTTACGACGATATCGGTCAGACCCTTCACATGTAATTTCACCTATAGGTGTTGAGATTTAGCCAAATATGTCGTACAACGAAGAATCGATCAGAAATTTTAGCTCAGGAAGGTAAAGAGTTAAGAAACAAAAGAATAGCTTTAGTTAAAGTTCTCTGGAAATGTCACAAGATCAAAGAAGCTACTTGGGAACCAGAAGAAGATATGAAAGTGCAATACTTGAACCTATATTTTGATAAGATCTTTGGGGATAAAAATTCCTTTAGGGGGAGAATTCTAACAACCCGATTTCAATGATGTCAAAAACAATGGTTCTGGAACACAATTTTGACGACTGAGTTATTATTTTATTATTATTTTAAGGTCTACGGGATTATTAATCTTGTATTAAAATCTCGTTAAGAAATTTTGATGTTTTCATGATTAATTAAGAAAAAAGGACTAAATTGTGAAATGAGTAAAAGTTGAGTTCTATTAGCTAAAGGAGTCTAATGGCTATGAAATCTTAAACTAAAAGACTTGAATGGTAATTATACCCATTAGTGAGATAATGGATATTCATGGGCAAGGTTTTGTGATAATTTTTAATAAGTAATAAGGTTAATATGGTAAATAAGTAAATAAAATTAAAACTAAAAGAAATTAAACAATGTGTCATTTTTATTTCTTCATCCCAAACCAATTTTAAGAGAAGAAAACCTCCATTGTTTCTAGCTTGGTTCGACTAAGCATAAATTGGTGCATGGTAAGTGTTTTTCATCCCATTTTTAATGATTTTTATGTTTTTGAGTTTGTTTTAGTTTAATTTAACTAGCTCAGGGGTTAATTTGTAAAATTATTAAAGGTTGAGGGACTTACAATGAATTTTTTTGAATGATTTTAGATGTTAGTTGATAGATTATGAATCTTTTTTGGAAAATGAACAAGTTTTGTTAAATGATTTTTGATGAATTTTGGAAATAGGGATTAAATTGATGAAGATGTAAATTCTAGGGCTTTATTATGGAATGATGGTTGGTATGGGTTGTTTTAAAGTCCCTTAAATCTATGGTTAATATGGATTTAGATTGAAATGGTTAGATTTTAAGTTAAAATGTTAAAATGTTAGGGGAAAATTGGTAATTTTGCATCAATATGAAATATGGATTAAATTGAATACTAGAAGTAGTTAATTGATTGAGACTATTTATTTAGATCAAGATAAACCACGATCGAACTTAGATCGAGGAAAGGCTAAAGCTTCGTATTAGTTGATCTAACTTCTACACTTTAGCCATTGAGGTAAGTTGATATGAACTATAATAGTTTTAATCCTATTTAAATTGAATGATTTATATGTTGTTTTGATAAGAATGAATCAATATACAAATGTATCAATGCTATGATTAATTGACAGATACCAAGTCCCGGTTGAACCCTAGGAATTCTTAGGATACAGATGACAAGTCATTAGGGATTTCATGTTTTGGGTGCTGGTCTTGAATGTCCTATTGATGGCTAAGGTCCTCCATTTTTTGCAGGTTCTCCACAGCTCGTGTGAGCAGCATCATGTAGCTTACATTCTGATCATAGCTCGTGTGAACAAACCCTTTTCACAACTCGTGTAAGCAATGATGTAAAGTAAAGTTTACGATTATATGTAAAGGCACACTTCGTGTGAGCTTTCCCGTGTATCCGATGTAATTCTATATGGTTCAACGGGCAAGAAAAAGGAATGAAATGGTAAGTATTCAAATGGAATTAAGTACAATCTTATTGAAAGGATTTATGAATTCAATGATGTATTTCGTATGGAAATCTATTTGTCTTATGGTTAAATTCATTTAGATCTTATACAAGTGTACTAACTTATGAATTTAATGATATTGTTTAGGCATTTGCCAAGCTTATGGTTTTTTGGTTGATATTATACTTATGCTTTATATTATGAAAATGAAATGATAAGTTACGTTTTGGTTTATATGACCTTACTAAGCACTCGTTGCTTATGTAGTTTCTTTCTTATGTTTAGTAGATTATCAGAAGCTCGATTTGGTTGGAAGCTCGTCGGAGATCTATCACACTGTCCAGTAGTTAATTCGGTAGTTTTTGAGCATTTTGGCCAAGGTTTATAATGGCATGTATAGGATGTTGTGTAATAGTTCTTTGATATGTTTTGCTCTTAAAGATTATGTTAGGTTGATGTACTATTATGTTTACCAAATATTGTCATTTTTTGGTTACTCGTTAAGGCTTGTAAATAAGGCTCTTATTGTATGATTTGAATGGCTTGGAAATTATTAAACATGATATGTTTTAGTATCAAAATTGTCTAGGTTTGTATGCATGAAATGAGACATGTGAACATGTTTAGGTAAGTGATGTTTGGATGCTAATTGTGGTGCCCTTGAATGGCATATTGGTTAGTTGAATTAGGGTCTTGGAAATAGAAATTTTATGTGTGCTTGGATTATGTTTTGGTCCTTTGAAAGTGTACACAATTGGAATGAATGTTTATGCATGAAATGGTTTTGAAATGGTTTGATTTTTTATAAATTTTGGGTTCACATGGCCTGGGACACGGGCGTGTGACTCAACCGTGTGAGGCACATGGCCTGGAAACACTACCATGTGTAATCTAAGGATTTCTTTGGGTTCAAGTCAGTGAGTTACATGGCGTAACACACGGCTTGGCACACGAGAATGTGGGACAACTAAGAGAGTTACACGGCTTGCCACACGGGTGTGTGACCCTACTCAGTGAGTTATAGGCGTGAGGACACGAGTTGGGACATGGTCGTTTGTCCCTAGTTCGAAAGTTACACGGCCTGGGGTGGTTTCATACGGCCTGGCCACACGGCCGTGTGACCCCTGTTTCTAGTTTTTTCCTAAACTTCTTGTTTTGTTTCAAATTAGTCCCGAATTATTTCTAAGTTATTTCTAGGGACTTGAAGGATCGATTTTGGGATGAAATGTATGAGAATGAAAGGTTTATGATATATTTAAATTATTGAATGTTATGATGTTTAAATGTTTCTGATTGTACAGTAATGCTCTGTAACCCTAATCTGATGACGGAGACGGGTTAGGGATGTTACAAAAATGAATTAATTACTTTTAGTAGGGAAGCAATTTCTCTCTATAAAAACCGATAAAGATTGTAAATCCCAAAAAATATAATTTATTTTAAGTAAATAAATTTACACTATGTTAGCTTGATTAATCAACTTGAAATTGCCAAGAGGGGGTGAATTGGCCTTTTAAAATTTTTTGGTTTCTATGAAAATAGATAGAGACAACGAACACTTCGATATATAGTGGTTCAACCCCAATTGCCTACTCCACTATCTTTGCTTTCCACAACTAAGTATTTTTCGAAATTCACTAATTTGACAACCTTTGAGGACAATATTTAACCTTATAAACTGTGACAGCCCTGATTTGACCCTAGTCGGAAAGTGGTTTCGGGACCACAAAACCGAGTTATAAAAATAATTAAATGTTATATTCTATGTTTTTGATGTGAGTAAATGCATGTGTGAAAGTTTCATGCTTTGATTTGGTCATTTGTATGTGAATTTATTCAATAGGACTCATGTGAGACACTTTTGAAATGTGATAGGTTAATTTTATAATGGTCTATTAGTACATGTATTGAAAAGAAGGGTTTTGCATGTCAAATTACCCATTTTAGATAGTGGACGGCCATGTTACTAGTTAATATATAATATAAGAATTTTCTATTAGCATTATTTTAATTAAATGGCTTTATATTATAGAATAATAATAATTAAAAAAGGGGAAAATTGGTGAAGAAAACAACGTGTTCATCTTTGTTTCTTCTAAGCCGAATGTGAAGGAAGAATAGGGGAGAAACACCATTTGGTCATCCTAGGCTTAAACTAAGGTAAGAACTTTATGTTAATTCTTGAAATTTTAGTTAATTTTGAGTTAGTTACCAAGTTCTTTATTTGACCCATGTTAAATTTTTGATTTTGGGAATGAATAGAGCTTTCGGCCATAGTAGTCAATAAAGAATATGGTTGTTGTTTCATGTTAATTTGGATGAATCATGGTGGATGGGTGTTTGAGCCAAACAAATGATCATATGTATGCATTAGATGCTAAGTGGGAAGAATCGGCTATCATGTTGGATGTTATTGCCAAATATGAACTTGGTTATATTTGAGTAATGTATGTGTTTTGAGTTGATGGAATGAAAAGAATGCTTAAAATGTGTTATAAACAAATTATATGTTAAACTAAGGTTTGCTAAATTACGATTTTCCTTGCCGAATATGTGCTTAATTAAAGAAGAGTTTGTGTTGAATTTTTTAAATAATTTAGATAATTATTAATCTAATTCTAAGCTAGGTAAATTAAATGATTGTGGCTTAATTGTTTTATGGCAAGTGGTTATTATGGTGAATTGCAAATTCGGTCATGGAATTTAATGTATTTCTTATTGAATTTTGATAAATTTTATAAGAGATATTAAGGATGAAATTGAGTTTGCTCTTAGTGTTTTGTGTGGAACTTTTAACTAAGTGAGGTGTTCGGCTAGGTCTTTTTGAACAAATGTTTTGGTGTTGGCTATTTAAATGACATTAATTTTTGGTATTAAGTTGAATTGGAAAGTTGATGAATGTGTAAAGATGACTTAGGGCTTATATAAGCATTCGGCATTAGCTTAGGAGTGAGAATTTGATAGTTGATGTATATGTAAATGGGTAGTGTTATTTGTATGTGATTTATTCGGTAATAATCGTAGTGCTTAAACTAGTGTATAAGAAAACAAGATAAACTATGTGAGTTTTGCTTGTGTATGCAAAACTAGTATAAGTTGAATGATCGGTTATTAGGGTTTTATGATCATTTTGAGTTGAGTTATAAATGACTATCGTGGCTTGATAAGTTCTTGCCATTTTTGGTTATAAATAAGTATGAAACTTGAATCATGGCATATTTATAAATTATAATACATATTGAATTTGTTATGTGATCGCTGAATGTGAATAATAAGTAAACAATATTGGTTAAGATATTAAACAAATCTATTTGCATTTATTAAGCTCAAGAGCAAGGAGGATCAA
The DNA here is from genome assembly GCF_025698485.1 of Gossypium arboreum. Classification (NCBI taxonomy): domain Eukaryota; kingdom Viridiplantae; phylum Streptophyta; class Magnoliopsida; order Malvales; family Malvaceae; genus Gossypium; species Gossypium arboreum. The sequence goes on from NC_069081.1 coordinate 73,676,153, forward strand.
AGTTGGATAGGGGAAAAGAGAAAGCAATAGAGTAGCCAATCTACAACCGTTCAAATATACCAAGGTAAGTTTTGAGTAGTCTCCTCTAGTACAAATAATTGATGATGCCTTATAAGAGTATAATAGGTGAATCGCGAACTTTGGTTTACACTGGAATAAAGCTGTTTATTAAATAAAGCGTGTATATGACTTATAGTGATGGCCACTCTGAGTTTAAGCTGGAATAGTGAAATGAATGTGTGATATTAAGTATAACTTTTGAGCTGAAATGTGAATGATGATGTGCATATCGAGTTTATATCCGAACATATTAAATGATTACTAAAGTGATAGGTTGAATGAAATGTGCTAAATTATGATTAAGTATGCATGGTATTTGAAATATATCCGGCCATGAGGTTCGCAGGATATATGCTGGAAATATATTCGGACATGAGGTCCGCAGGCTATATGCTGGAAATATATCCGAACATGAAGTCCGCAGGCTATATGCTGGGAATATATCCAGACATGAGGTCCGCAGGCTATATGCTGGAAATATATCCGGACTAGAAGGCCGCAAGCCACGTGCTGGAATGGTATACGGGGTAAAGAATTGTGAACTTGTGTTATAAATGTGTTTCAAGTTCTAAGACTCGACCGGGACGAAGCCAGTAAGTTAAGTAAGACTACAATAATGAATATCCGTGGTAATCATTGTAGAAAGGTAATATTTATATACTTTGCATGTTAAGGTACGTATAATGTGCTCATAGGAGAATTGATTTCAAGATAATTTATTAGTATCAAAAAATGATGTATTTATATATATATTTAAATGTGTGTGGATGAATTCGGTAATTGAGGTTATGACAATGACATACTCGGTCAATGTAAGTCATTATAGGAAAATATGTGAATAAAAGTAATTGTTTAAGCCATGTAGATAATAAAGCATGTGCTAGAAATCTTCTTGTGTTTATTCGGCCAAGTGGGTCAAGAATTGGAATATGAGGTTTGATTACTTAATGTTCGTTTAAATGACAAGCTTTTATTGTATGAAATGCTTAAATCTTACTAAGCCTCGAAAGCTTACTCTGTTTCTTATTTTCTCTGTTTTATAGATTATCGATATTGGCCACCGACTCGGGGATCATCAGCGGATCATCATACTATCGACCTTTTTGGTATAGTTATATTTTGGTCTTGATATGGCATGTATAGTTTGGATTGTTGACAAAATACGTTTTGTAATTGTAAATATCTTGGCCGTATGAAAATTGCATTTTATAACTTATAAATCGGTATGTATTCAGTTTGATTTCTGCTTTTTTTGTATAATTATGTGATTGAAATTAAAGGTTTAGCTCGGTAATACCTCATAGCCTAAACCGGTGATCGGACTCGGGCTAGGGGTGTTACATTTTAATTGGTATCAGAGCTGCGGTTTAGTTGATTCTAGGACTAACGTAGAATGTTTGAGTCTAGCTATGCATGCCATATGGTATTAATACGATAGTATGATGAATTCTGACAGTTGAAAATGTGTTTTCGTATAGTAACGGAACCCGATCCCAATTGAGCGGTAGCTGATGATGTTGAGAGTGTAACGCCTGCTCCCGCACATGGGACAGTGCCGATGGACTTTCAACCTATTGCAAGCAATCAGAACGACGAGGCTAGATAGGCTTTTTATAGTGTGATGAATGATTGGTTCAACCAATACATTCGAACTAATACGGCTATTCCTCAACCCCCACTCCCGAATAATACGCCCCCTGCACCTACAATACCTTCGGTAATTGATCAGACAAGGTTAAATAAGCCTTCGGTTGACAGAATCAAAAAGCACGGGGCTACTGAATTTAAAGCTACAGATAGTGATGATGCTGAGCAAGTTGAATTTTGGTTGGACAACACTATTCGGGTACTTGATGAACTATCTTGCACACCCGATGAATGCCTGAAATGTGCTATATCCTTGCTACGTGATTCTGCTTACTATTGGTGGAACACATTGGTTTCTGTTGTACCCAGAGAACGGGTGACGTGGGAGTTCTTCCAAACTGAATTCTGAAAAAAATATATCAGTCAGACGTTCATTGATCAGAAACGAAAAGAATTTATTGAGCTTAAACAGGGTTCCATGTCAGTTACTGATTATGAACGGAAGTTTGTCAGACTTAGTAGATATGCTCAGGAATGTGTATCGTCTGAGGCTATTATGTGTAAACGTTTTGAAGATGGGATGAATGAAGATATAAAGATGTTTGTTGGCATTCTTGAAATACGATAGTTCGTAGTACTTGTCGAGCGAGCTTGCAAAGCCGAAGAACTTAGTAAAGAAAAAAGGAAAGCTGATGTCGAAGCTGGAGAATTTCGTAAAAGATCTTCAGGAAAGTCTTTTCAACAATCATCGAAGAAATTTTGAGATGATTTAGGCCGATCAAAGAATACTTCGAGTTTTTGCAAACGAGACCACGATCGACCCCCTTTGAGTACACGAGCCACTTCAGTTGCCAGTGTTAGAAATGATCACCGGGACAGGACAGAGTGCAAGTATTGTGGTAAATGGCATTCGGGGAGTTGTAGATTTCATGACCGCTCCTGTTATAAATGCGGATCAGCCGACCACTTTATTAAGGACTGCCCGAGATTGTCTGAATAGAATATGACTCAAAGTGGGAAACCGAGTACTACAGCACGAGGTAGACGACCTAAGAATGCAGGAAATGTTAGTGGCGGTCAAAGAGTGTCTAGAGATGCTACAACCAGATCCGAGGCTCGTGCTCCTGCGAGAGCTTATGCTATACGCGCACGTGAGGATGCTTCTTCGCCTGATGTTACTACAGGTACTTTCACTTTCTTTGATATTGATGTGATTGCTTTGATTGACCCTGGTTCTACTCATTCATATGTATGTGAGACTTTAGCATCCAGTAAGACTTTACCTGTTGAGTCTACTGAGTTCGTAATCTGAGTGTCAAATCCATTGGGTCGATATGTGTTAGTCGACAAAGTGTGCAGGAAATGTCCCCTGATAATCCAAAATTCCTGTTTTCCGGCCGATTTGATGCTTTTACCGTTTAATGAATTTGATGTTATTCTCGGTATGGATTGGTTGACCATTCATGATGTAGTTGTGAATTGCAAAAGAAAGACTATTGATTTGAGATGTGCAAATGATGAGATAATCCGAGTTGAGTCTACTGATGTGAACGGGTTACCAACAGCCTCGATGTTGGCTCAAAAATATGTCAAAAAGGGGTGTGAGGCGTATCTTGCATACGTACTTGATAGTAAAGAATCAGAAAAGAAAATTGAAGCAGCGCCAGTGGTTTGTGAGTATTCAGATGTTTTTCCTGAAGAGTTACCGGGATTACCACCTGTTCGAGAGGTAGAATTCGGCATCGAACTTGTACCTGGGACTACACTAATTTCGATAGCTCCGTACCGTATGGCACCCACAGAATTGAAAGAATTGAAAACTCAGTTGCAAGAGTTGACGGATAGAGGGTTCGCTCAACTGAGTTTTTCACCTTGGGGTGCACCAGTATTGTTTGTGAAAAAGAAGGATGGAACCATGAGATTGTGCATCGACTATCGTTAGTTGAATAAAGTGACAGTAAAGAATAAATATCCATTACCGCGTATTGATGATTTGTTTGATCAGTTGAAGGGAGCCTCAGTGTTTTCAAAGATAGATTTGAGATTGGGTTATTATCAGCTGCGAGTTCGAGACTCAGATATACCTAAAACTGCTTTCAGAATGAGATACGGTCACTATGAGTTCTTAGTGATGCCGTTTGGGCTCACTAATGCCCATGCAGTATTTATGGACTTGATGAATCGGATCGTCAGACCGTATTTGGATCGGTTTGTAGTTGTGTTTATCGATGACATTTTGGTCTATTCGCGAGATGAAATCGAACATACTGAACACCTGAGATTAGTGTTGCAGATTTTACGGGATAAGCAATTATATGCTAAGTTCAGTAAATATCAGTTCTGGTTAAAAGAAGTTAGCTTTTTGGGTCATGTGGTATCTGCATCGGGTATTCGAGTTGATCCGAGCAAAATTTCGGCCGTACTTAACTGGAAGCCTTCAAGAAATGTTACTGAGCTTCGGAGCTTTTTGGGGCTTGCCGGTTATTAAAGACGATTTGTAAAGGGTTTCTCGATGATAGCCACACCAATGACGAAACTACTTCAGAAAGATGTTAAGTTTGAATGGTCAAAAAAATGTCAGAAAAGTTTCGATCAATTGAAATCTTATTTGACTGAAGCTCCAGTACTAGTGTAGACCGAATCCGGTAAAGAGTTTGTCATTTATAGTGATGCATCCTTACTTGGGCTGGGTTGTGTGTTGATGCAAGAAGGTCGAGTGGTAGCTTACGCATCGAGGCAGTTGAAGCCGCATGAGAAAAACTATCCGACCCATGATCTTGAATTAGCTGCCATTGTTTTTGCTTTGAAAATATGGCGACATTACTTGTTTAGAGAGAAGTGCCATGTATATTCGGATCAAAAAAGCCTTAAATATTTAATGACTTAAAGAGATTTGAATCTTCGACAAAGACGTTGGCTTGAGTTATTGAAAGATTATGAACTTGTTATTGACTATCACCTGGGAAAGGCTAATGTGGTTGCTGATACTTTAAGTCGTAAATCACTGTTTGCTTTACGAACGATGAATGTACACCTGTCCGTTTCATCCGATAATGTGTTAGTAGCAGAATTAAAGGCCAAACCATTATTGATTCATCAAATTCGTGAAGCTCAGAAAGTCGATGATGAATTGGTTGCTAAACAAACCGAATATGTCTCAAATGTAGAATCAGAGTTTCAAATCGACGATAATGATTGTTTGAAGTTCAAAAGTCGATTGTGTATTCCAAGAAATTCGAAACTTATTTCGGTGATTTTGAGCGAGGTTCATAGTAGCCGAATGTCAGTCCATCCGGAAAGTACGAAAATGTACAACGATCTGAAACGTCAGTTTTGGTGGCCCGGTATGAAACGAGACATTTTTTATTTTGTTTCGAAGTGTTTGATATGTCAACAAGTGAAAGCGGAACACCAAGTGCCTTCGGGATTACTTCAGCCGATCATGATACCTGAATGGAAATGGGATCGAATTACGATGGATTTTGTATTTGGGTTGCCATTATCGTCAAGTAAGAAAGATGCGATTTGGGTTGTTGTTGATAGACTGACAAAGTTGGATCATTTTATTCCCGTACGTATGGATTATTCACTTGACAAACTAGCCGAGTTGTATGTTTCTCAAATTGTGAGGTTACATGGAGTACCTATTTCTATTGTGTCGGATAGAGATCCGAGATTCACATCGCAATTTTGGAAGAAATTACAAGAAGCTTTGGGTACCAAATTGCATTTTAGCACCGCTTTTCATCGCCAGACTGATGGTCAATCCGAGCGGATCATTCAGATACTCGAGGATATGTTGAAATGTTGCATCCTTGAGTTTTGTGGTTCATGGGAATGATATTTGCCTTTGATTGAATTCACTTACAACAATAGTTTTCAATCAAGCATTAAGATGGCACCTTACGAGGCTTTATACGGTCGTAAATGCCATACACCGTTGTTTTGGACCGAGTTTAGTGAAAGTAAAATCTTCGGGGTTGATTTGATCAAAGATGCTGAGCAGAAAGTAAAAGTAATCCGTGAAAGTCTAAAAGCAACTTCAGATCGTCAGAAGTCGTATGCAGATTTAAAACGAAAAAACATTGAATATCAGGTCGGAGACAAAGTGTTTCTTAAAGTTTCACCTTGGAAAAAGGTGCTCAGATTTGGTCGTAAGGGCAAATTAAGTCCGAGGTTCATCGGTGTATGAAATATCGAGCGAGTAGGATCGATTACGCATCTGATTGATTTTACCCTCTGAGCTTAAAAGATCCACAACATTTTCATGTTTCGATGCTTCGACGTTATAGATCCGATCCATCACACATAATTAGCCCATCAGAGGTAGAGATTCGATCTGATTTGAGTTACGAAGAAGAAGCGGTTCGTATTTTGGCTTGTGAAGTAAAAGAACTACAAAATAAGAAAATCTCATTAGAGAAAGTACTGTGGCTCAAACACGGGGTTGAAGAAGCGACTTGGGAACCAGAGAACTCTATAAAAGAATGATATCCTAACTTATTCACTGGTAAGATTTTCGGGGACGAAAATTCCTTATGTGGGGGAGAGTTGTGACAGCCCTGATTTGACCCTAGTCAGAAAGTGGTTTCGGGACCACAAAACCGAGTTATGAAAATAACTAAATGTTATATTCTATGTTTTTGATGTGAGTAAATGCATGTGTGAAAGTTTCATGCTTTGATTTGGTCATTTGTATGTGAATTTATTAAATAGGACTCATGTGAGACACTTTTGAAATGTGATAGGTTAATTTTATAATGGTCTATTAATGCATGGAGTACGGGAAGTACGAAAATGTACAACGATCTGAAACGTCAGTTTTGGTGGCCCGGTATGAAACGAGACATTTTTTATTTTGTTTCGAAGTGTTTGATATGTCAACAAGTGAAAGCGGAACACCAAGTGCCTTCGGGATTACTTCAGCTGATCATGATACCTGAATGGAAATGGGATCGAATTACGATGGATTTTGTATTTGGGTTGCCATTATCGTCAAGTAAGAAAGATGCGATTTGGGTTGTTGTTGATAGACTGACAAAGTTGGCTCATTTTATTCCCGTACGTATGGATTATTCACTTGACAAACTAGCCGAGTTGTATGTTTCTCAAATTGTGAGGTTACATGGAGTACCTATTTCTATTGTGTCGGATAGAGATCCGAGATTCACATCGCGATTTTGGAAGAAATTACAAGAAGCTTTGGGTACCAAATTGCATTTTAGCACCGCTTTTCATCGCCAGACTGATGGTCAATCCGAGCGGATCATTCAGATACTCGAGGATATGTTGAAATGTTGCATCCTTGAGTTTCGTGGTTCATGGGAATGATATTTGCCTTTGATTGAATTCGCTTACAACAATAGTTTTCAATCAAGCATTAAGATGGCACCTTACGAGGCTTTATACGGTCGTAAATGCCATACACCGTTGTTTTGGACCGAGTTTAGTGAAAGTAAAATCTTCGGGGTTGATTTGATCAAAGATGCTGAGCAGAAAGTAAAAGTAATCCGTGAAAGTCTAAAAGCAACTTCAGATCGTCAGAAGTCGTATGCAGATTTAAAACGAAAAAACATTGAATATCAGGTCGGAGACAAAGTGTTTCTTAAAGTTTCACCTTGGAAAAAGGTGCTCAGATTTGGTCGTAAGGGCAAATTAAGTCCGAGGTTCATCAGGCTGTATGAAATATCCGAACGAGTAGGATCGGTCGCATACAGATTGATTTTACCCTCTGAGCTTAAAAAGATCCACAACATTTTTCATGTTTCGATGCTTCGACGTTATAGATCCGATCCATCACACATAATTAGCCCATCAGAGGTAGAGATTCGATCTGATTTGAGTTACGAAGAAGAAGCGGTTCGTATTTTGGCTTGTGAAGTAAAAGAACTACAAAATAAGAAAATCTCATTAGAGAAAGTACTGTGGCTCAAACACGGGGTTGAAGAAGCGACTTGGGAACCAGAGAACTCTATAAAGAATGATATCCTAACTTATTCTTTGGTAAGATTTTCGGGACGAAAATTCCTTATGTGGGGAGAGTTGTGATGATACTGATTTGACCCTAGTCAGAAAGTGGTTTCGGGACCACAAAACCGAGTTATAAAAATAATTAAATGTTATATTCTATGTTTTTGATGTGAGTAAATGCATGTGTGAAAGTTTCATGCTTTGATTTGGTCATTTGTATGTGAATTTATTAAATAGGACTCATGTGAGACACTTTTGAAATGTGATAGGTTAATTTTATAATGGTCTATTAATGCATGTATTGAAAAGAAGGGTTTTGCATGTCAAATTACCCATTTTAGATAGTGGACGGCCATGTTACTAGTTAATATATAATATAAGAATTTTCTATTAGCATTATTTTAATTAAATGGCTTTATATTATAGAATAATAATAATTAAAAAAGGGGAAAATCGGTGAAGAAAACAAAGTGTTCATCTTTGTTTCTTTTAAGCCGAATGTGAAGGAAGAATAGGGGAGAAACACCATTTGGTCATCCTAGGCTTAAACTAAGGTAAGAACTTTATGTTAATTCTTGAAATTTTAGTTAATTTTGAGTTAGTTACCAAGTTCTTTATTTGACCCATGTTAAATTTTTGATTTTGGGAATGAATAGAGCTTTCGGCCATAGTAGTCAATAAAGAATATGGTTGTTGTTTCATGTTAATTTGGACGAATCATGGTGGATGGGTGTTTGAGCCAAACAAATGATCATATGTATGCATTAGATGCTAAGTGGGAAGAATCGGCTATCATGTTGGATGTTATTGCCGAATATGAACTTGGTTATATTTGAGTAATGTATGTGTTTTGAGTTGATGGAATGAAAAGAATGCTTAAAATGTGTTATAAACAAATTATATGTTAAACTAAGGTTTGCTAAATTACGACTTTCCTTGCCGAATATGTGCTTAATTAAAGAAGAGTTTGTGTTGAATGTTTTAAATAATTTAGATAATTATTAATCTAAGTCTAAGCTAGGTAAATTAAATGATTGTGGCTTAATTGTTTTATAGCAAGTGGTTATTATGGTGAATTGCAAATTTGGTCATGGAATTTAATGTATTTCTTATTGAATTTTGATAAATTTTGTTATAAGAGATATTAAGGATGAAATTGAGTTTGCTCTTAGTGTTTTGTGTGGAACTTTTAACTAAGTGAGGTGTTCGGGTAGGTCCTTTTGAACAAATGTTTTGGTGTTGGCTATTTAAATGATATTAATTTTTGGTATTAAGTTGAATTGGAAAGTTGATGAATGTGTAAAGATGACTTAGGGCTTATATAAGCATTCGGCATTAGCTTAGGAGTGAGAATTTGATAGTTGATGTATATGTAAATGGGTAGTGTTATTTGTATGTGATTTATTTGGTAATAATCGTAGTGGTTAAACTAGTGTATAAGAAAACAATATAAACTATGTGAGTTTTACTTGTGTATGCGAAACTAGTATAAGTTGAATGATCGGTTATTAGGGTTTTATGATCATTTTGAGTTGAGTTATAAATGACTACGTGGCTTGATAAGTTCTAGCCATTTTTGGTTAGAAATAAGTATGAAACTTGAATCATGGCATATTTATAAATTATAATACATATTGAATTTGTTATGTGATTGCCGAATGTGAATAATAAGTAAACAATATTGGTTAAGATATTAAACAAATCTATTTGCATTTATTAAGCTCAAGAGCAAGGAGGATCAAAGTTGGATAGGGGAAAAGAGAAAGCAATAGAGTAGCCAATCTACAACCGTTCGAATATACCAAGGTAAGTTTTGAGTAGTCTCCTCTAGTATACATAATTGATGATGCCTTATAAGAGTATAATAGGTGAATCGCGAACTTTGGTTTGCACTAGAATAAAGCTATTTATTAAATAATGCGTGTATATGACTTATAGTGATGGTCACTCTGAGTTTAAGCTAGAATAGTGAAATGAATGTGTGATATTAAGTATAACTTTTGAGCTGAAATGTGAAAGATGATGTGCATATCGAGTTTATATCCGAACATATTAAATGATTACTAAAGTGATAGGTTGAATGAAATGTGCTAATTTATGATTAAGTATGCATGGTATTTGAAATATATCCGGACATGAGGTCTACAGGCAATATGCTGGAAATATAGTTGGACATGAGGTCCGCAGGCTATATACTGGAAATATATCCGAACATGAAGTCCACAGGCTATATGCTGGGAATATATCCAGACATGAGGTCCGCAGGCTATATGCTTAAAATATATCCGGACTTGAAGTCCGCAAGCCACGTGCTGGAATGGTATACGGGGTAAAGAACCGTGAACTTGTGTTATAAATGTGTTTCAAGTTCTATGACTCGACCGGGATGAAGCCAGTAAGTTAAGTAAGACAACAATAATGAATATCCATGGTAATCATTGTAGAAAATTAATATTTATATACTTTGCATGTTAAGGTACGTATAATGTGCTCGTAGGAGAATTGATTTCAAGATAATTTATTAGTATCAAAGAATGATGTATTTATATATATTTAAATGTGTGTGGATGAATTCGGTAATTGAGGTTATGACAATGACATACTCGGTCAATGTAAGTCATTATAGGAAAATATGTGAATAAAAGTAATTGTTTAAGCCATGTAGATAATGAAGCATGTGCTAGAAATCTTCTTGTGTATATTCGGCCAAGTGGGTCAAGAATTGGAATATGAGGTTTGATTACTTAATGTTCGTTTAAATGACAAGCCTTTTTTGTATGAAATGTTTAAATCTTACTAAGCCTCGAAAGCTTACTCTGTTTCTTATTTTCTCTGTTTTATAGATTATCGATATTGGCCACCGACTCGGGGATCGTCAGCGGATCATCATACTATCGACCTTTTTGGTATAGTTATATTTTGGTCTCGATATGGCATGTATAGTTTGGACTATTGAAAAAATACGTTTTGTAATTGTAAATATCTTGGTCGTATGAAAATGGCATTTTATAACTTATAAATCGGTATGTATTTAGTTTGATTTCTGCTTTTGTTGTATAATTATGTGATTGAAATTAAAGGTTTAGCTCAGTAATAACTCATAGCCTAAATCGGCGATCGGACTTGGGCTAGGGGTGTTACATAAGCTCTCTTAAGGTTTCTACCCAAACCTTAAGAAAAAACCCTCTCAAAGAGAATAACAAATAAGAAAACTAAGAAAAAACCCTTAAAAGACCAAAATGTTTGCAAATTAAGCTCGAATACAAAGAGAAACACTTGAGTTAAATAAATATAGGGAAAACTTACAAGTGTGTTTAAAGAAAATTGTTGAGAATTGTAAGCACAAGTTGTCTTTGATTATTCTTTAAGTTTGATAATCTCTCTTGTTGTTGTAGGGTCTTTGAAAGATGGTATTTGTATCGCCTAATTGATTTCTAATTGTTGTGGCTGTTGCAGAAATGAATAGAGCCATTGAGGATGAAATAACAAGTACATTTAATTTACCTACAACTACAAGTATCGATACTTGCTAGCAAGGTATTGATATTTTTAGTAGTTAAGGCAAAATTCACTGACAACTAGAGGCAGAAATATCAATACGAGTGAAATTTTCTCGATACCATATGAAAAATATTGATACTGGACTGATACTTAGCTGAAATGTTTGAGAAACAGAATGTCAACTTGGAACCAATTTTAGAAACTATCGATACTTGGCGATACTTTTTGGTCTGGTGCCTAACTTGTTTTCAATCAATTTATCTTTGATTGAAAATGTCTAACTTGATTGAAACCATTTTAACGTGATTAAAAGGTTGTTTCAAAAAGTTTTCTAAGGGTTCGAAGTAGTAGGTTCAAAATTATATCTCTTAGATTTTATTTCAATATACAATTTTGCCAATTTTTTCAATTTTAAATTTTATTTAAAAATATTTTAATTTGTTATATCAAAAATATTATCAAATAAAGTTTGTTATAACAATTTTCCCTTTTGATACAACAAAACATTCGATAAATTTATTTTGAATAAGTTGCTCCCCTTTTATAAAAGTCATTTTCAATTTAAGGCTTAGTAAAATTTTATGAAAAATTTGACATTCATTTTACTTAGAAAAGAATAGTCACTAAATTTACATAATTTACATATAGTTAATTAAGCACAATATCAAACATTAATCAATCAAATTATCTTTTATAATTTACCTTTTCCTATCAACAATTTACATTTGCTTTCTCCCCTTTTGTTATAAAAAAATGAAATAAAACTCGGGGTAAAGAGATGGTTAGTTTAAGAATAGAAGTTAAAAAAAGAGTTGAACTAACATTTTCAAAATAATAATCAATTTATCTTAACATACCAATTAAACATTAAAGTGCAACATACCATAGTTATAGGAAATAAGCAAAAAAAATAGTGCAAATGTCATAAAAAAAATGGTATGAAAGTGCAAGAACTATCCTTATCGTCATTTCTAGGAGAAAATGGAGGGGTTGAAGGATGATGAGCTAGAAGTAATGCCATTTTCATTTCTAATGATGAAAGCCTAGTGCTAAACTCATTTCTAAATCCTCGAATATCATTACTCAATGAGTGAAAAGCATCAAGGATGGCAACAGTGATATGGGAATAAGCTAAAACAGCTTAAAGTGGAGCAATCGATGGAGTGATAACTCCTGAAAAGAGTTATATTTTAGGCCTCTAAAATTGGTTAATTGTTTGTATTTAAGTACATGTATTTGCATTTTAGGATATTATATTAGTATTTTTAGAACATTGCATCATGAAGCTTGGATTGTGCTTACTACTTGTAGGTGAAAAGGATTTGTTTGTGTTTGAATGGCAGGTGTAGAATAAGGAAAAGAAATGGAGTGAAATTTTTTCATGGAAAATGGTTGGACAGATAGCTAAATCAATGCCATGGAAATTCCAGGAAGACACCGAGTTAGCACTCAATTCGTGCCACTCTTAGCCAGCTATACTTGTACCAGAAAGATCTACCTGAAAAAGAGAGAGGAAAATTTTTGTGTTGAGAGGGGGATCTACGCTATAAAAAGTGAGGAAGATCTGGAAGAGAGAAAACAAGCCTTTCTTAAAGGAAGGATCTCGAGGAAAAAATAGAGGGTAGCAGTAATAGCTGAAAAGTAGAGTAGAACGCAAGGAAGAGGATGAAGGAAATCAACTAGGTCTTTGTGAAACATTGCAACGCCACAGTTGACGGCTAGATCAATAAAAGCATGCTTCCTGATGTTCTTCCTTATTTTCTTTTACATTGCTTCTTTGTGTGATTAAATGTTTAAGATGTTGAATGGTATTTCAAATTTGGATTTGATTAATCAACTCATGAGCTAAATCTCATTAGGTTAGGTTTACTAGATGGTAATCTAATTTTCTATTAATATTGAAGCTTTGATATGATCTATTTTACTATTTCATTCAATTTGTTCTTCTTGAATTACATGTGTACAGACTCTAGATATAGATGAATGTTTGGTATGCTTATAAACATAAACTAATTCTAAAAAGGTTAAGTTAGTTGGACTAAAATTGAATGATAAAAGTGGTTGTTGACATAATACTCGTAGCAGTTTCTAGACATAAAGCAGTATTTGTACAGAACGAAAAGAAATCAGTGTTTGGAACCACATCTGAGGCCTATAGACATATATTACTTTAGATGGGGTAACCTGAGGTCCTACTTTTGAAAGAAGCAAACTATCTTAGATCCATTCTGAGTGGTAAAATGGTTAAGAGTTTGCTGAGGCATTTTTGGTTTATAAGGGTAGATTCCTAATAATCCTAACCATCCCATTCAACAGATTTGATCCTCTCATTCTTGCCCTGATATCTTTGTAATAGTATTTTTTTTATATATTTGTTTGTTTGCATTTTGCATACTCAACATCATTTTAATTATCATTACATTTCTGTCACTGTTTTGCTATAGCATAATTCATACACTTTATAGTAGTATTGTAACCAAATTAATCATAATCGATCCCTGTGGAGATGATCTTACTTATCATTATATTACTTGATTCGACATGTATACTTGCACATTTCGCATACTATTTTCACACGTGACAAGTTTTTGGCACCGTTGCCGGGGATTGGCAATTTGGTGAAATTTGGTTTTGTTATTTTATTTAGTTCCATTATTCTTATTTAACTTAGTTGTATTTAATTCCTACAGGATTGCCATTAGTGCATGAGGAGAGGCATTCATATTGATGAAAAATATTCTCTTGACCTAGAGATCGAGAGAACTTTACGAAGAGGGAGAAAAGAACTCTGAGATATGGCTAGGATTGAAAATGATCCTGGTATGGAAGATTCATTGCATCTGAGTGACCAGGATGTTGACATTGTGACAGCCCAAAATTGACCCTAGTCGGAATGTGGTTTCGGGACCACAAAACTGAGGCATAAAAATAATTAAAAATTTATTTTGATGCCTATAATATGTGTGTGCTCATGTATGACATTTTATGATGATTGATTTAGTGTTATAAAGGTGAATTCCACTAGAAAGGACTTAATAGTGAACTTTGAAAGTACGATAGGGAAATGTGTGATGACTAATTAAAGCATGCATGCAAAATAATGGACTTGCATGTCAAATTCCCTTTACAAGTGATGGCGGCCATGACAAAGAGATATGGGCTAAACATGTCATGAAACATGTTTTGTTGGGCATTAGGGAGAAATAATAAACAAATAAGCATGGGTAAGAAAAGAATGAAAAAAAATGTGTGTGAGAGAGTAGCATCCCCCCATTGCAGTGCAACCAAGAAGAAAAAACAAAAAATTTGTTCATCCTTGTTCTCTCCTTTTGGCCAAAAATACTAAGAGGAAGAAGGATTTTGCTTCATTTCCTTTGTTTAGAAGAGATCTAGAAGGTGATTTGGCTAAATTTGCATCAAGAGTAAGGTATGTATGAGGTTGTGTTGGGAGTTTCATGCATGTTTTGGTTGCTAATTTGATGTACATGTTAGCCATGGCTCAAATCTTTGTTATGCCATGGAAATGGCATTTGGCCAAAGTTGTTATGGTGATAAAGCCATTGCATGCTAAGTGTGAAACTTGATGATGATGCATGCAATGATGGATTGTCTACCTATGAGTAAGATTTTGAGCTTTCTTTTGTTTTATCATGATTGAAGTTGAAAAGAAGCATGATTGTCATATTCGCCATGATGCATTCTTGAGCATGATTCATGCTTCTTGCATGTTAGTTAAAATTTGTGTTTTGGATGGCTATGGACACCTTGAAATTGCCATGCTCATATATGCATATATATGATTGCACATTATGTTTTGGTTATGAACTAAGTGACGAATATATTGGTTTAAAGAAGAAGATGTGGAAGAATGCTTGTGAAATTGCAAGCACAATTCGGCCTAGCACACATGTAGGTGCTTGATGCTATATTATAAGTTTTGGGCCACAATGTGCAAAGCATTAATTAGTAAATTGCATGCTGTTTTTGTGAGGTATTAAGTGCAAAATTGACCTCAACATGTACATGAATATTCGGCCTTGGGTAGCCTATTGAAGGCCTTAGCATTTCCTTGATGCTCGAATAAATTGTATTGAATTGCTTGATGTAGTATAAAATGTGCATGACCATTGTGTATTCAAGCTAAAGGGTGGCCATATGACCATTTAAACTCCTTGTCATATTCGGCCAAAAGCTAGCACAATGAGGTTTTAATAAATTGAATTTGTTTGAATTAGCTCAAGAGCTTAGAGGGCCACAATTGGACAAGGGGAAGGAGAAAGTGATCGAATAGCCGAAAAAGCCGTTCGACAACATCCGAGGTAAGTCCTCAAGAAGTGACCCTACTTGAATTGTGTGAAATAAAGTATGGATGTGTATTGATTATTGATGGTGTATGCATGAGTATTTGAATTCTACCCGGCTAAGTCCGAAGGCGAATATGCTTGTGACTATAATTGCGTTTGAGCCTTAGTAACGAAAATGAATTATGTATGTCCAATGATAATTGATGTATGTGTTCATGGGAAATTGAATGATATCCGGCTAAATCAAGACAATTATGCTGGAAATTATATCCGGTTAAGACCAAGGCAATTGCGCTTAGTGGCTACATCCGGGCTAAGACCAAGGCATTCGTGCGAGACATTCTATCCGGCTAAGACCAAGGCATTTGTGCACGTGATTATATCCGGTTATATTCAAGAATCTTGGGCTGGAGGTGAGTGTTGGTTGCTGTAATGAATTCAATTAGTACACTCGAAAAGCCCAAAGGATAAGGTACGTTATATGTGCATCGGAAAGTCGACATGTTTGAGCAACATTCGCTCAATCGACTAATGAATTTCAGTTATTGAATTGATTGATACTTTGTGAAATTATATAATGATGAAGTGTGAAGTAAGAATGTGTATAAATGAAATGATGCATTTGGCTATGTGAATGTATTGCTGTAATTAGAGTTGATTATATTCCTTGAGACTTACTAAGCATAAAAATGCTTACCCGTTGCTTTGGCTCTCGGTTTTCTAGATTTCGCTCGAGGCAATCGGATTTGGGATCGTTGAAGTCAAGTCATTCACACTATCAAGCCTCCATTTTGGTATAAATTTTGATTGAACTTGAGATGGCATGTATAGGACTACCTCTTGGTTGTTAAATATGTTGTAATGTAAGTATGTACGGCCATGCGAAAATGGCTCAAAAGGAAGCATGAACTTAGACTAATTGTGGGTTGTATGTATATATTTGGTGTCATGATGTGGCTATGGCTTGGAAATGGGAATGTTGGTCATATGATCAGCCATTGGCATGGTTAAAATGATCATATATGAACCTATGTATGGCAAGACTAGTTGATTCATGGAGACTACCAAATAGGTAAGTCCTACCTTAAAAACAGATGCTGCCAGCTGCAGTGGCATGAATGTGAAAAATCACCAAAATTCATAGGAATGGAATTAAATAGTGAATAAGCTATGTAAATGAACCTTGATGAGTCTATTTTCATATGGAAGAAACGAAATGGTCATAGGAGTTACAGGTTAAGAGATATTAAAGCTATTGTGAGACAGGGCCAGAATGGTTTCTGGGTTCCCTGTCGCAACTTTAAAAATTCACTATAAATTATCCAAAAAGAATTAGGAGACATACCTTATATGTACAGATTCCATTTTGAGTCTAGTTTCATTAGAAACAAACTACACCAGCATTAAAGCCCTGTACAGAGACATATTCAAGTTATACCGCGCGAAGGTCAGAGCAGTCGATCCCTGTAACATGGGTAACTTTAACTAATAAACTGTACCAATTGGCCCGACCAAAATCCTAGAAATAAATCCATGGATGGATATATGAGTCTAAATTCAGGAAAATTTACGAAACCAGTTTCCGAGTTTTGAAACTCGAGATATGATTTTAAGGCGACAGTGACGCAGTTTTCCAGCCTGACTGGAAATGTCAAATTGGTGGGCAAAACATGTGAACTTGGCTTGTTAACCCCTCGGGTCCGACACGGCGATGGTCTCGGGTTTGGGGTGTTACAATTTTATTGGTATCGAGCCACGGTTTAGTCGATTCTAGGACTACCGTGATGTGTTTGGGGTCTAGCTATACATGCCATTAAATGATGAATCGATAGTGTGATGATTTCGACAATTTGACTTTATGTTTGTTTATAGCAATGGATCCCGATCCCAACCGAAGCGATAGCTGATGATGTGG
This sequence comes from Gossypium arboreum, assembly GCF_025698485.1. Classification (NCBI taxonomy): domain Eukaryota; kingdom Viridiplantae; phylum Streptophyta; class Magnoliopsida; order Malvales; family Malvaceae; genus Gossypium; species Gossypium arboreum. The sequence continues at coordinate 73,693,490 of NC_069081.1, forward strand.
AGAGTGTGGCGCGCTGCTCCGCGCAAGGGACAGCGCCGGCGGACTCTCAACCTATGGCCAGCAATCCTAATGACGAGGCTAGGCAAGCCTTTTATAGTGTGATGAACGAATGGTTTAATCAATACATTCGAACCAACACTACTGTTCCACAACCTCCATTCCCGACAAATGCAACCCCAAGACCTACAATACCTCCGGTGACTGACCAAATAAGGTCAAGTAAGCCCCCAATCGATAGGATTCGAAAACATGGGGCCACTGAATTTAAGGCTACGGATGATGATGATGCCGAAGCGAGCTGAATTATGGTTAGATAACACTATCCGGTGCTTGATGAGCTATCCTGTACACCGATGAGTGCTTAAAGTGTACCATCTCCTTGCTACATAAGTCCGCCTACTATTGGTGGAGTACTCGACTTGTGGTGCCTAGAGAGCAAGTGACTTGGGAATTCTTTCAAACCGAGTTCAAAAAAGTATATCGATCGAGATTCATCGACCAAAAGCGGAGGAATTTCTTGATCTTAAGCAAGGTTCTATGTCCGTTCGACTACGAACGAAAGTTTGTGAGGCTTAGCCGGTATCTGTGAGAATGCATTTCGTCCGAAGCTATTATGTAAACGCTTCGAGGATGGGCTGAATGATGATATAAGGATGTTTGTTGGCATTCTCGAGATACGAGAGTTCGTAGTACTTGTTGAGCGAGCTTGTAAAGTCAAGAGCTTAGAAAGGAGAAACAAAAAGCTGATGTGGGGATTGGAGAATTCGAAGAGGTCCTCGGAAAGTCTCTTCAACAAGCATCGAAGAGATTTCGAGATGATGCGAGCCGGTCTAGAGGCGTTTGGGCTTTTCTAGACGAGGACGCGATCGACCCCGTGACCACACGAGTCACTTGATCGCTGATGGTGGAAATGATCGCGAGAGAGGCGGAGTGTCCACATTGTGGCAAATGGCATTCGGGAGCTGTTGGTTTCGTGATCGCTCTGCTATAAGTGTGGATCGGCCGACCACTTTATGAAGGATTGCCCGAGGATGCATGAGCAGAATGTAAGTCGAGTGCAAACCCGGTGCTACCATCGCCGAGGTAGGCCACCTAGAAATATGGGCAATGTCGTTGGCGGTCGAGAGGATCTAGAGATGCTACCATCGGATCCGAGGCTCGTGCTCTGCTAGGACTTATGCCATCTGCGCACGCCGAGGATCTTGCCTCTCCGGATGTTATTACGGTACTTTCACTCTTTTCAATACAAATGTGATTGCTTTGATTGACCCTGGTTCTACTCATTCATATATATGTGAAACCTTAGCATCCAAGAAGACTTTGCCTATTGAGTCTCATGAGTTTGTAATTCGGTGTCAAACCCTTGGGTCATTACATGCTTGTTAACAAAGTGTGCAAGAAAAGTCCCCTAGTGTTCCGAGGTTCTTGTTTTCCCGCGGACTTAATGCTTTTGCCGTTCGATGAGTTCGATGTTATTCTTGGTTTGGATTGGTTGACCATGCACGATGCGGTTGTAAATTGCAAGAGCAAGACTATCGATTTGAGGTGCGCGAATAATGAAATAGTTCGGGTTGAGTCCACGGACTTAAAGGGTTGCCATTTGTAATATCGCCGATGTTGGCCCGTAAATATGTAAGAAAAGGGTGCGGCGTACCTTGCGACGTGCTTTCGATGACAAGGAATCGAGAAGAAAACCGAATCTGTGCCGTGGTTTGTGAATACCGGATGTTTTCCCGAGGAATTGCCGGGTTTACCACTGTTCGGAAATAGAATTTGGCATCGAATTGGTACCGGTACCACTCCAATTTCGATAACAGATCGTATGGCACCAACGAATTAAAGGAGTTGAAAGCTCGGTTGCAAGAATTGGTGGATAGAGGTTTTGCTCGCTCGAGTTTTTCGCCTTGGGTGCGCCGGTGTTGTTCGTGAAGAAGAAGGATGGAACCATGCGATGTGCAGATCGACTATCGTCGCCAACAAAGCGACGATAAAGAACAAATATCCGTTGCCACGTATTGATGACTTGTTCGATCAACTGAAGGGAGCCTCGGTGTTCTCGAAAATAGATTTGAGATCGGGCTACTATCAATTGCGAATCCGAGATTGAGGACGTGCCCAAGGCGCCTTGAGCGAGATATGGTCACTATGAGTTCCTAGTGATGCCGTTTGGGCTCACTAATGCCCTCGCGGTATTTATGGATTTAATGAATCGAATCTTTAGACCATATTTGGATCGATTCAGTAGTCGTGTTCATTGATGACATCTTGGTCTATTCAAGAAATGAGACCGAACATGCTTGAACACTTGCGGTTAGTGCTGCAAATTTTACGGACAAGCAATTATATGCTAAGTTCACAAGTGTGAGTTCGTTAAGAGAGGTTAGCTTCTTGGGTCATGTGGTATTCAGATCGGTATTCGAGTCGACCGAATAAAATTTCAGCCATACTAAATTGGAAGCCTCAGAAATATTACCGAGGTTCAAGCTTTTTGGGCTTGCTTAGGTTATTACCGACGATTTGTAAAGGCTTCTCAACGATAGCCACGCCGATGACGGCTACTCCAAAAGGACGTTAAGTTCGAATGGATGAGAAATGCCAAAAAGTTTCGATCAATGAAAACTTATTTGATGAAGCCCCAATTCTAGTGCAACCCGAGTCCCAGAAAGAGTTTGTCATCTATAGCGACGCCTCTCTACTTGGGTTAGGTTGCGTATTAATGCAAGAAGGTCGAGTTGTGGCCTATCGTCGAGGCAATTAAAGCCACATGAGAAAAATTATCCGACTCATGATCTCGAATTGGCCGCCATCGTATTCGTCTTAAAGATTTGGCGACATTACTTATTTGGTGAAAGGTGCCATGTATACTCGGATCACAAAAGTCTCAAGTATTTGATGACCCAAAGAGACTTAAATCTGCGACAAAGACGTTGGCTCGAGTGTTAAAGGATTATGAGCTGATCATTGACTATCACGGGAAAGGCGAATGTGGTTGCGGATGCCTTGAGTCGTAAATCGTTATTCACTTTACGAGCGATGAATGTGCACTTGTCTATCCGATCCGACAAAGTGTGTTAGTGGCTGAATTGAAAGCCAAACCATTATTGACACACCAAATTCGAGAAGCTCGAGAAAGTCGATGACGAGTTGGTTGCAAAACGGGCTGCGTGTGTTCGAACAAGGACTCGGAGTTTCAATTCGACGATGACGATTGTTTGAGGTTCAAAAGTAAATGTGTGTCCCAAAGAATTGAACTCATTTCGATAATTGAATGAAGCCCATTGTAGCCGAATGGCAATCCACCCGGAGTACGAAGATGTACAATGATTTGAAACGTCGATTTTGGTGGCATGGTATGAAGCGAGACATCTCCGACTTTGTTTGAGATGTTTAATATGTCAACAAGTGAAAGCGGAACATCGGTGCCTTGAGATTACTTCACCAATCACGATACCCGAGTTGAAATGGGATCGAGTCACAATGGACTTTGTATCCGGACCGCCATTGTCGTGAGTAAGAAGGATGCGGTTTGGGTCGTGGTAGATCGATTGACTAAGTCGGCCCACTTTGTCCCCGACGTCACGGATTTTTCAATGGACAAATTAAGCGGAATTGTACGTTTCTCAGTTGTGAAATTACACGGGTGCCTATTTCTATCGTGTCGGATAGAGATCCGAGATTTACCTCGCGATTTTGGAAAAAGTTGCAAGAAGCTTTGGGTACCAAGTTGCATTTCAGCACCGCCTTTCACCCCAAACCGATGGTCAATCCGAGCGGATAATTCGGATACTTGAGGATATGTTAAGATGTTGCGTCCTCGAGTTTAGTGGTTCATGGGAGCGGTATTTGCCGTTAATTGAATTCGCTTACAACAACAACTTTCAATCAAGTATTAAGATGGCACCCTACGAGGCCTTATACGATTCGTAAATGCCGACGCCATTGTTTTGGACCGAGCTCGGTGAAAGCAAGATTTTCGGGTGGATTTGATTAGGGATGCTGAGCAGAAAGTGAAAGTAATCCGTGAAAGTCGAAGATAGCCTCCGATCGTCGAGAAGTCGACGCGGATCTGAAGCGTAAGGATGTCGAGTATCGTGGGTGATAAAGTGTTTCTCAAGGTATCGCCTTGGAAAAAGATACTCGAGTTCTACCGTAAGGGCAAGTTGAGCCCGAGGTTCATTGGACCATATGAGATATCGAGCGAGTCGGTCCATGGCATATCGCTTGATTTTGCCCCTGAACTCAAAAAGGTTCACGATGTCTTCCATGTTTCGATGCTTGACGCTATAGATCCGATCCATCGCACGTGATTAGTCCATCGAAATTGAAATTCAAGCCAATATGAGTTATGAGGAAGAACCGATTCAGTATCCTATCACGGGAAGTGAAAGAGTTGCGAAACAAGCGGGTTCCGCTAGTGAAGGTGTTATGGCTCAAGCACGGGATAGAAGAAGCTACTTGGGAGACCGAGAACTCTATGAAAGAGGGATATCCAAACCTATTTACGGTAAGATTTTGGGACGAAAATTTCTTAAGTGGGGAGAGTTGTGACAGCCCAAAATTGACCCTAGTCGGAATGTGGTTTCGGGACCACAAAACCGAGGCATAAAAATAATTAAAATTTATTTTGATGCCTATAATATGTGTGCTCATGTATGACATTTTATGATGATTGATTTAGTGTTATAAAGGTGAATTCCACTAGAAAGGACTTAATAGTGAACTTTGAAAGTACGATAGGAAATGTGTGATGACTAATTAAAGCATGCATGCAAAATAATGGACTTGCATGTCAAATTCCCTTTACAAGTGATGGCCGGCCATGACAAAGAGATATGGGCTAAACATGTCATGAAACATGTTTTGTTGGGCATTAGGAGAAATAATAAACAAATAAGCATGGGTAAGAAAAGAATGAAAAAAAATGTGTGTGAGAGAGTAGCATCCCCCCATTGCCGTGCAACCAAGAAGAAAAAACAAAAAATTTGTTCATCCTTGTTCTCTCCTTTTTGGCCAAAAATACTAAGAGGAAGAAGGGATTTTTGCTTCATTTCCTTTGTTTAGAAGAGATCTAGAAGGTGATTTGGCTAAATTTGCATCAAGAGTAAGGTATGTATGAGGTTGTGTTGGGAGTTTCATGCATGTTTTGGTTGCTAATTTGATGTACATGTTAGCCATGGCTCAAATCTTTGTTATGCCATGGAAATGGCATTTGGCCAAAGTTGTTATGGTGATAAAGCCATTGCATGCTAAGTGTGAAACTTGATGATGATGCATGCAATGATGGATTGTCTACCTATGAGTAAGATTTTGAGCTTTCTTTTTGTTTTATCATGATTGAAGTTGAAAAGAAGCATGATTGTCATATTCGGCCATGATGCATTCTTGAGCATGATTCATGCTTCTTGCATGTTAGTTAAAATTTGTGTTTTGGATGGCTATGGACACCTTGAAATTCGGCCATGCTCATATATGCATATATATGATTGCACATTATGTTTTGGTTATGAACTAAGTGACGAATATATTGGTTTAAAGAAGAAGATGTGGAAGAATGCTTGTGAAATTGCAAGCACAATTTGGCCTAGCACACATGTAGGTGCTTGATGCTATATTATAAGTTTTGGGCCACAATGTGCAAAGCATTAATTAGTAAATTGCATGCTGTTTTTGTGAGGTATTAAGTGCAAAATTGACCTCAACATGTACATGAATATTCGGCCTTGGGTAGCCTATTGAAGGCCTTAGCATTTCCTTGATGCTCGAATAAATTGTATTGAATTGCTTGATGTAGTATAAAATGTGCATGACCATTGTGTATTCAAGCTAAAGGGTGGCTATATGACCATTTAAACTCCTTGTCATATTCGCCAAAAGCTAGCACAATGAGGTTTTAATAAATTGAATTTGTTTGAATTAGCTCAAGAGCTTAGAGGGCCACAATTGGACAAGGGGAAGGAGAAAGTGATCGAATAGCCGAAAAAGCCGTTCGACAACATCCGAGGTAAGTCCTCAAGAAGTGACCCTACTTGAATTGTGTGAAATAAAGTATGGATGTGTATTGATTATTGATGGTGTATGCATGAGTATTTGAATTCTACCGGGCTAAGTCCCGAAGGCTAATATGCTTGTGACTATAATTGCGTTTGAGCCTTAGTAACGAAAATGAATTATGTATGTCCAATGATAATTGATGTATGTGTTCATGGGAAATTGAATGATATCCGGCTAAACTCAAGACAATTATGCTGGAAATTATATCCGGTTAAGACCAAGGCAATTGCGCTTAGTGGCTACATCCGGCTAAGACCAAGGCATTCGTGCGAGACATTCTATCCGGGCTAAGACCCGAAGGCATTTGTGCACGTGATTATATCCGGTTATATTCCGAAGAATCTTGGGCTGGAGGTGAGTGTTGGTTGCTGTAATGAATTCAATTAGTACACTCGAAAAGCCCAAAGGATAAGGTACGTTATATGTGCATCGGAAAGTCGACATGTTTGAGCAACATTCGCTCAATCGACTAATGAATTTCAGTTATTGAATTGATTGATACTTTGTGAAATTATATAATGATGAAGTGTGAAGTAAGAATGTGTATAAATGAAATGATGCATTTGGCTATGTGAATGTATTGCTGTAATTAGAGTTGATTATATTCCTTGAGACTTACTAAGCATAAAAATGCTTACCCCGTTGCTTTGGCTCTCAGTTTTCTAGATTTCGCTCGAGGCAATCGGATTTGGGATCGTTGAAGTCGAAGTCATTCACACTATCAAGCCTCCATTTTGGTATAAATTTTTGATTGAACTTGAGATGGCATGTATAGGACTACCTCTTGGTTGTTAAATATGTTGTAATGTAAGTATGTACGGCCATGCGAAAATGGCTCGAAAAGGGAAGCATGAACTTAGACTAATTGTGGGTTGTATGTATATATTTGGTGTCATGATGTGGCTATGGCTTGGAAATGGGAATGTTGGTCATATGATCAGCCATTGGCATGGTTAAAATGATCATATATGAACCTATGTATGGCAAGACTAGTTGATTCATGGAGACTACCAAATAGGTAAGTCCTACCTTAAAAACAGATGCTGCCAGCTGCAGTGGCATGAATGTGAAAATCACCAAAATTCATAGGAATGGAATTAAATAGTGAATAAGCTATGTAAATGAACCTTGATGAGTCTATTTTCATATGGAAGAAACGAAATGGTCATAGGAGTTACAGGTTAAGAGATATTAAAGCTATTGTGAGACAGGGCCAGAATGGTTTCTGGGTTCCCTGTCGCAACTTTAAAAATTCACTATAAATTATCCAAAAAGAATTAGGAGACATACCTTATATGTACAGATTCCATTTTGAGTCTAGTTTCATTAGAAACAAACTACACCAGCATTAAAGCCCTGTACAGAGAGATATTCAAGTTATACCGCGCGAAGGTCAGAGCAGTCGATCCCTGTAACATGGGTAACTTTAACTAATAAACTGTACCAATTGGCCCGACCAAAAATCCTAGAAATAAATCCATGGATGGATATATGAGTCTAAATTCAGGGAAAATTTACGAAACCAGTTTCCGAGTTTTGAAACTCGAGATATGATTTTTAAGGCGACAGTGACGCAGTTTTCCAGCCTGACTGGAAATGTCAAATTGGTGGGCAAAACATGTGAACTTGGCTTGTTAACCCCTCGGGTCCGACACCGGCGATGGTATCGGGTTTGGGGTGTTACAGACATGCCTATTCCTCGTGTGATAGATGATCGAGAAAAGCCCATTCGTGAGCATGTAGCACCAATTTTGGATGATTTGAACCCTGGGATAGTCAGACCATCCATTCAAGCTCAACATTTTGAGTTGAAACCGTTAATGTTTTAGATGTTGCAAATGGTAGTACAGTTAAGTGGTTGCCTACTGAAGATCCACAACTGCATTTAAGAATTTTCCTAAAAGACTGTGACTTGTTCAGGCAACATGGTGTTCTTGAAGACCCCTTGCGACTTAAACTATTTTCATTATAACGGTCCAAACCCGCCCTAGACGTTATGGCCGAATCTGGCGGTGTCACATTGAAGTGTTTTTCGAAACCATAATTTCATTGGAAAGCCCGTTATATTTTAAAACCTTATTATATCATTAACGAAAATTTGTAAATCATATTATATTGTTATTACACTTTAAAATTATGTTTGTTGCAGAAGCTTTAAAATTATATTAAGAAGACCTGGTGTTTTTGAAAAATAGTTATCTTTTGAAAACACGTCTTTTTCCTACAACTAGCAATTTATTTCAAAGCAAGTAAAAATCCCAAATTAAAAGTTAAAACCTTAGAGAGGGCTTAGTACATAAATAAATACCCAATTCGAAATTTAATAGTAAATAAATGTCAAATATAAAGCAGGTGTGACATCCCTAATTTAACCCTAGTCGGGAAGTGGTTTCGGGACCGCTAAACCGAGTCACCGAAATGTTTGAACGTAATATTTATTGTCTAGAATATGTAATTATGAATGTGTGAAAATTTCAGGCTTCGATTTAGCCGATAGCATGTGAATTCAGTTAGTAGGACTTGTGTGACACTTTTGAAAAGTGATAGGCTAATCTATAAGGACCTAATAGTGCATGTAGTCAAAGGGGAGGACTTGCATGTCAAATTTCCCCCCTAATAGCTAGTGGCCAGCCATGACAAGAGATTATGGGTAAAAACATGTCATAAAACATGTTGGGACAATGGTGTATGTAAGAAAAAAATAAAATAGTGAGCATGGGAATTTAATAATGAAAGGAACAAAAAAAATAAAAAATGGTCTCATGCATGCCCATTGCCGTGAGTGTGGAAAAAGAAAGAAGAATTTTTGTTCATCATTTTCATTTCCTTTGGGCTGAAAATTCTAAGGAAGAAGGAAGGAATTCTTGTTTCATGTTGGTTTGGAAGAGGTTTAGGAGGAGGTTTGGCCATACTTGTACCTAGATTAAGGTAAGTTTGATGTTTTGCCATGAGATTCATGTATATTTTAGTTGCTAGCTTGATGTTCTTGTTAGCCCATGGTTCAAATCTTTGTTATGTCATGGGAATGAAATTCGCCAAAGTGAATATGGTGTTAATGCCATTGCATGCTAAATATCAAGCTTGATAATGATTCATGTGATGGTGGATTGGGGATTCTTAGATTTTCTTTTAGCATTTTTGAATGAGATACTAAGTTCTTTGTTTAACCATGACCAAATTGAAAGCGGTATGGTGTTGTGGTATTCGCCATGTTATATCCATAAGTATGATTCATGCATGTTGCATGGTGAGTAAGATTTAAGCTTTGGATATGTGTGTATATTTGGATATAAGCCACTTGAGAATTCGCCATTGCACCTACATGAATATATGTTTGCACATGATGAATTGGTATGACAAGCATACTATTTTAAGGTGTCTATTTGCTTGTGATGTTGTTTGGTTATGAAATAAATGAGAGATGTGTATAGAACTACAATATGTAATGCGTTAATTAGGAAAATGTATGCTGTTTTTTTGTGTAGTATTAAGTGTAAAATTGGCCTCCACATAGACATGCATATTCGCCAAAGGAAGTAGATTGGTGTGCATGTATTCGGTTAGAGGCAACCATATTGAAGCCTTATCTTGGCTTAGATTGTTGACCAAATGGGTAATAAGTGAGGATGGTTGCCGAATATACAAACATACATATGCATGTGTAATTGAATTATGAATGTTTAGCAAGAGGGTTGAACTAGTTGATTTATTGATTAAGCTCAAGGAGTTAAAGAAGGAGAATCAAGCAAGGGAAAGATGAAGGTCATCGAGTAGCCGACTTGGACTATTTTACCCAACACAAGGTAAGTCATTAAGCATATATTTGGTGTTGATTTAAATGATCATAATATATATGCAATTGTGTTTAATGAATTGATGTGTAAATGAAAATGTATGTGTATGGAATGATGCCATTGTTGAATGTATAAAGGCAGCAAAATGCATAAGGTATTGGTCACGGCACTAAGTGTGCGGGTATAAATGGACACGGTGACAAGATTGGCACTAAGTGAGCGGGTTTAAAATTGTACAGCACTAAGTGTGCGAGTTTGATTCTATAGCACTAAGTGTGCGAGCTGAAAATATATAGCACTAAGTGTGCGGATTCACTATATGCTCTTGTATTACAATTGGCACTGAGTGTGCGACATTATCAAGTTAATCCCGGACAGCGAATCGGGTAAGTACCTCGAGCTCATGACGAATAGAGAATACGTTCATGCTTGGGGTTGAATTTGGTAAGCCTTAAATCTATGTGATGATTGAAATTGTATGGTTGTGCTGGAAAATGAGTTAATGTGTAAAATGTTTCGATTATCTTGTTGTGTAGAACATGAAATGTGGATGTATGACTTGATGCGAGATTGGACCGAAAGGTCCGAGGTATTATGGTATAGACTCGATATGGACGAGTACCTAGCCTCATTTGTTGTACATGTAGTAGTAACTTTATCGATTGGATTAATGAATGCTTATGACTTACTGAGTTGTAAACTCACTCGGTGTTTTCTTGTCACCCATTTTAGGTCTCTCGGACTCGTATTGTTTGCGTGATCGGGGCCGTCGTTGGAGTCATCACACCGGCTGAAATCTTGTGGTATTGTTTTTGTTGTTGAAGAACATTTGGCATGTATAGGCTATTTTGTTTGTCGAATTGTGGGTTGTAAACTTTAAGCCATGTGAAAATGGCCTATGTGGTCATCGAGTGGGATGCTAGAACCTATAGCCACGAGTCTTAGAAACTCTAATTTTGATATGGTGCCCATAATTTGTGTCATGTATGATGGATGATTAAGGCCAAGGAAAGATTCATGAAATTGGCATAGTCTACTGCAGTAACTGTTGCGGACAGCAGCAGTGAGATGAGATTGAAAACTCACTAAAAATAGTAGAAGTAGAATTAAATAGTGAGTAAATTATGACATTGAACCTTGATGAATCTATTTTTATATGGACGAAACGAAACGACCATATGAGCAGTATATTGAGAGATATTAAAGTTCTCGTGAGACAGGGCCAGAACGGTTTCTGGGACCCCTGTCGCGAATTTGAAAATTTTCCATAAATTATCCAGAAAGAATTAGGAGTCATGCCTTATATGTACAGATTCCATTTTGAGTCTAGTTTCATTAGAAACAAACAGCACCAGTATTAAAGCCCTGTACAGAGAGATATCCAAGTTGTAACGCACGAAGGTCAGAGCAGTCGATCCCTGTAATATGGGTGACTTTAACTAATAAACTGTACCAATTGGCCCAACCAAAAATTCTAAAAATAAATCCATGGATGGGTATATGAGTCTAAATTCAGGGAAAATTTACGAAACCAGTTTCCGAGTTTTGAAACTCGAGATATGATTTTTAAGGCGACAGTGACGTAGTTTTCCAGCCTGACTGGTAATGTCAAATTGGTTGGTATCTTGAGAGGATTTGGCCGTTAACCCCTCGTGTCCGACACGGCGTCGGTCACGAGTTAGGTGTTACAATTTTATTGGTATCGAGCTATGGTTTAGTCGGTTCTAGGACTACCATAGGCGTGTGAGTCTAGCTATACATGCCAAATTGATAGTGCTTAATAATGTGATGACTTCGACGGTTGAAATTTTTGTTTTGATTAGCGATGGAACCCGGATAGAGAGACCCTTGGCGGATGACGTTGAAAGTGTAGCGGCTGCTCTGCGCAAGGGACACCGCTGTTGAGCCTCGGTCATCCATGAATAATCAAAATGAAGGCGAAACAAGCCTTATTCACTATGATGAATGAGTGGGTCGCATAATATGCCCGAACCAACCCGGCTGTCCAACCATTCCGAATTTAAATACTCCACCCAAGAGCCCGCAATGCCTCCGTTATTGATCTGTGAGGTGAGTAAACCACCTGTGGACTTGATTAGGAAGCGTGGGGCGAGGAGTTCAAGGCCATAGTTCTTGATGATGCCGAAAAGGCCGAAGTTTCGCTCGATAACACCATTAGAGTGTTAGATGAACTCATGCACACCGATGAATGTCTTAAGTGTGCTATATCCTTGTTATGAGACTCGACTTACTATTGGTGGAGGACTTTAATTTCCATAGTCCCAAATGAACGAGTTACAGGATTTCTTTCAATCCAATTTGAAAGAAATACATTAGTCAACGGTTCATCGATCATAAGCGTAAGGAATTCTTGGAACTCAAGCAAGGCGGATGATCAGATATGAATACGAACATGAGTTCGTAAGACTTAGTCGGTATGTTTCGGAGTGTGTGGCTGATGAGGTTGCGATGTGCAAAAGATTTGAAGAAGGATTGAATGAAGAGTTAAAGTTACTAGTGGGAATTTTGGAGATAAAGGAGTTCGTGACACTAGTCGAACGAGCTCGCAAGGCGGAAGAACTTGGGAAGGAGAGGAAGAAGGCTGAATGTGAAGCAAGAGATTACCGTAAAAGATCGACGAGTAAAGCTCCGTTCTCGGCTGTAAAGAGGTTCGTGGAGGACACCAAGAAGTCGAGGACGATCAGGAATTTCCATTAGAGCCAGACCATTGACGGACTCGAGCTACTTGAGTAGCTAGTGTGGGCAATAGTCGTCAAGAGAGACTGAATGCCCCCAATGTGGAAGACGACACCTAGGTGAATGTTGGGGTAAGTCATTAATAGGGCTGTTATGGATGCGGTTCAAGGACCACTTCATTAGAGATTGCACGAGCTAGATGAGAGGAATAAGACGCAAGGTGCAAGACCTAGTGGAACGACCAGTGGAGGTAGGCCCCGAGAATCTCTGGAGGTAGGGGTGGTAATCGGAGAGGAGCCTCTAATCTGGCCGTCCGATCCGAGACCCGTGCTCTGCTAGAGCATATGCCATCCGCGCATGCGAGAGGAGGCATCCTCCCCGATGTTATCTTGGTACTTTTACTCTCTTTGATACTATTGTGATTGCATTGATTGACCCGGCTCTACTCACTCATATGTATGTGAAACCTTAGCATCCAAAGAAGACTCTCACCGTTGAGTCTCTCGAGTTCGTAATTCGAGTGTCAAACCCTTTGGGTCAATACGTGCTTGTTGATAAAGTGTGCAAGAGATGCCCCTAATAATTCGAGAATCTGCTTTCCTACCGATCGATGCTTCTACCATTTCATGAATTCGATGTTATTCTTGGTATGGATTGGTGACCGTACATGATGCAAAGGTGGACGCAAAGGAAAACCATTGATTTGAGGAGTGCAAATAATGAGGTAGTCCGAGTCGAGTCTCTTGATTTAAAAGGAGTGCAGCGATAATATCTTCTATGACCGTCAAGATATGTGAAAAGGGTGTGAAACATACCTTGCGTATGTGTTTGGAAGTAAAGAGACGAAAGGAAACTCGAATCGGTACAGTGGTTTGTGAGTATTCGGATGTTTTTCCGAGGAGTTCTTGGGATTGCCACCGGTTCGAGAAGTGGAATTCGCATCGGTTGTACCGGTACTACGCCGATTTCAATAGCCCCGTGATCGTATGGCATTAACGGAATTAAAGGAATTGAAGGTTCAATTGCAAGAATTGACGGATAGAGGTTTCGCTCGATCGAGTTTTTCTCCATGGGCGCACTGTATTGTTTGTGAAGAAGAAGGACGGAACCATGAGGTTGTGCATCGACTATCGTCAACTCAATAAAGTGACGATAAAGAATAAATATCCATTGTCACAAATTGACGATTTGTTTGATCAATTAAAGGGAGCCTCGGTGTTTTCAAAGATAGATTTGAGGTCGGGGTACTATCAGTTGAGGGTCCGAGAATCGGACATACCCAAAACCGCTTTTAGAACGAGGTAGGGTCACTACAAATTCTTGGTGATGCCGTTTGGGCTCACTAATGCCCTAACGGTGTTTATGGATTTAATGAATAGAATTTTCAGGCCATACTTGGATCGGTTCGTAGTTGTATTTATCGATGACATTTTGGTCTATTCGAAGATGAAACCGAACATTTGAACACCGAGGATAGTGTTGCAAATCTTACGAGATAAGCGATTATACGCAAAGTTCAAAATGTGAATTTTGGTTGAAAGAGGTTAGCTTTTTGGGGCACGTGGTGTCCGTGACGGTGTCGTCGGTAGACCTTAACAAAATTTCGCCATAGTCAATTGGAAGCCTCAAGGAATGTTACCGGGTTAGGAGCTTTTGGGGCTTGCCGGTTACTACCGACGGTTTGTGAAAGGATTCTCGATGATAGCCACACCCATGACAAAACCGCTTGAAAGATGTCAAATTTGAATGGACGGAAAGGTGTCGAGAAGTTTCACCAATTGAAAACCCATTTGACGAAAGCTCCGGTTCTAGTACAGCCGAATCGCAAAGAGTTTGTCATCTATAGTGATGCCTCCCTACTTGGGTTAGGTTGCGTATTGATGCAAGAAGGTCGAGTTGTGGCCTATGCGCGTCGAGACAATTAAAGCCACATGAGAAAAATTATCCAACCCATGACCTCGAATTGGTCGCCATCGTATTCGCCTTTAAAGATATGGCGACATTACTTATTTGGTGAGAAGTGCCAAGTGTATTCGGATCACAAAAGTCTCAAATATTTGATGACTCAAAGAGACTTAAATCTGCGACAAAGACGATGGCTCGAGTTGTTAAAAGATTATGAACTCGTTATTGATTATCACCCGGGAAAGGCCAATGTGGTTGCGGATGCCTTAAGTCGGAAATCACTGTTTGCTTTATGAGCGATGAATGTACACTTGTCTATTCTACCCGACAATGTGTTAGTAGCCGAATTAAAGGCCAAACCATTGTTGGCTCATCAAATTCGGGAAGCTCAGAAAGTTGATGAGGAGTTGCTTGCAAACGGGCCGAGTGTGTTCGAACAAGGAATCGAGTTTCAAACCGATGATGACGATTGTTTGAGGTTGAAGTCGTCTGTGTGTTCCAAAGAATTGAACTTATTTCGATAATTCTAAATGAAGCCCATTGTAGTCGAATGTCAATCCACCGGGTAGTACTAAAATGTACAATGACCAAACGCCAATTTTGGTGGCTCGGTATGAAACGAGACATTTCGAATTTGTTTCAAGGTGTCCGATATGTCAACAAGTGAAAGCGGAACATCAAGTGCCATCGGGATTACTTCACCGATCATGATACCCGAATGGAAATTGGATCGAGTCACAATGGACTTCAGATCCGGATCGCCATTGTCGTGAGTAAGAAGGATGCGATTTGGGTCGTTGTCGATAGACTAACTAAGTCGGCTCACTTTATCCCCGACGACGGATTTTTCAATGGACAAACTAGCGAATTGTACGTTTCCCGATTGTGAGATTACACGGGTGCCTATTTCTATCGTGTCGGATAGAGACCCAAGATTTACGTCGCGATTTTGGAAGAAATTGCAAGATGCTTTGGGTACCAAGTCGCATTTTAGCACCGCTTTTCATCCCCAAACCGATGGTCAATCCGAACGGATAATTCAAATACTCGAGGATATGTTGAGATGTTGCATCCTTGAGTTTAGTGGTTCATGGGAACAGTATTTACCTTTGATTGAATTCGCCTACAACAATAGCTTTCAATCAAGTATTAAGATGGCGCCTTACGAGGCTTTATACGGCCGTAAATGCCGTACCCATTATTCTGGGTGAACTTAGTGAAGGTAAATTCTTGAGGTTGATTTGGTTAAGGATGCCGAGCAAAAGTTCGAGTAATTCGTGAAAGTTTGAAAGTCGCTTGGATCGCCAAAAGTCGTATGCGGATTTGAAAAGAAAAGATGTTGAATATCAGGTTGGAGACAAGGTCTTTCTCAAAGTTTCACCCTGGAAGAAGGTGCTTAGATTTGGCCGTAAGGGCAAATTGAGTCCGAGGTTCATCGGTCCATACGAAGTATCTGAACGAGTTGGGCCAGTAGCGTATCGATTAATTTTACCCCCTGAGCTCGAAAAGATTCACAACGTTTTCCATGTTTCGATGCTTGACGATATAGGTCGACCGACACACGTAATTACTCCATCCGAGGTCGAGGTTCACCTAATTTGAGCTATGAAGAAGAGCCGGTTCGCATTACGATGCGTGAAGTAAAAGAGCTACGAAACAAGAAAATTCCATTAGTGAAGGTGTTGTGGCATAAACACGGATGGAAGAAGCCACTTGGGAACTTGAGGACTCTATGAAAGAGCGATACCCGAGCCTATTTACAGGTAAGATTTTCGGGACGAAAATTTCTTAAGTGGGGGAGAGTTGTGACATCCCTAATTTAACCCTAGTCGGGAAGTGGTTTCGGGACCGCTAAACCGAGTCACCGAAATGTTTGAACGTAATATTTATTGTCTAGAATATGTAATTATGAATGTGTGAAAATTTCAGGCTTCGATTTAGCCGATAGCATGTGAATTCAGTTAGTAGGACTTGTGTGACACTTTTGAAAAGTGATAGGCTAATCTATAAGGACCTAATAGTGCATGTAGTCAAAGGGAGGACTTGCATGTCAAATTTCCCCCTAATAGCTAGTGGCCGCCATGACAAGAGATTATGGGTAAAAACATGTCATAAAACATGTTGGGACAATGGTGTATGTAAGAAAAAATAAAATAGTGAGCATGGGAATTTAATAATGAAAGGAACAAAAAAAAAAGAAAAAATGGTCTCATGCATGCCCATTGCCGTGAGTGTGGAAAAAGAAAGAAGAATTTTTGTTCATCATTTTTCATTTCCTTTGGGCTGAAAATTCTAAGGAAGAAGGAAGGAATTCTTGTTTCATGTTGGTTTGGAAGAGGTTTAGGAGGAGGTTTGGCCATACTTGTACCTAGATTAAGGTAAGTTGATGTTTTGCCATGAGATTCATGTATATTTTAGTTGCTAGCTTGATGTTCTTGTTAGCCCATGGTTCAAATCTTTGTTATGTCATGGGAATGAAATTCGGCCAAAGTGAATATGGTGTTAATGCCATTGCATGCTAAATATCAAGCTTGATAATGATACATGTGATGGTGGATTGAGGATTCTTAGATTTTCTTTTAGCATTTTGAATGAGATACTAAGTTCTTTGTTTAACCATGACCAAATTGAAGCGGTATGGTGTTGTGGTATTCGCCATGTTATATCCATAAGTATGATTCATGCATGTTGCATGGTAAGTAAGATTTAAGCTTTGGATATGTGTATATTTGGATATAAGCCACTTGAGAATTGGCCATTGCACCTACATGAATATATGTTTGCACATGATGAATTGGTATGACATATATACTATTTTAAGGTGTATATTTGCTTGTGATGTTGTTTCGGTTATGAAATAAATGAGAGATGTGTATAGAGCTACAATATGTAATGCGTTAATTAGGAAAATGTATGCTGTTTTTTTGTGTAGTATTAGTGTAAAATTGGCCTCAACATAGACATGCATATTCGGCCAAAGGAAGTAGATTGGTGTGCATGTATTCGGTTAGAGGCAACCATATTGAAGCCTTATCTTGGCTTAGATTGTTGACCAAATGGGTAATAAGTGAGGATGGTTGCCGAATATACAAACATACATATGCATGTGTAATTGAATTATGAATGTTTAGCAAGAGGGTTGAACTAGTTGATTTATTGATTAAGCTCAAGGAGTTAAAGAAGGAGAATCAAGCAAGGGAAAGACGAAGGTCATCGAGTAGCCGACTTGGACTATTTTACCCAACACAAGGTAAGTCATTAAGCATATATTTGGTGTTGATTTAAATGATCATAATATATATGCAATTGTGTTTAATGAATTGATGTGTAAATGAAAATGTATGTGTATGGAATGATGCCATTGTTGAATGTATAAAGGCAGCAAAATGCATAAGGTATTGGTCACGGCACTAAGTGTGCGGGTATAAATGGACACGGTGACAAGATTGGCACTAAGTGTGCGGGTTTAAAATTGTACAGCACTAAGTGTGCGAGTTTGATTCTATAGCACTAAGTGTGCGAGCTGAAAATATATAGCACTAAGTGTGCGGATTCACTATATGCTCTTGTATTACAATTGGCACTGAGTGTGCGACATTATCAAGTTAATCCCGGACAGCAAATCGGGTAAGTACCTCGAGCTCATGACGAATAGAGAATACGTTCATGCTTGGGGTTGAATTTGGTAAGCCTTAAATCTATGTGATGATTGAAATTGTATGGTTGTGCTGGAAAATGAGTTAATGTGTAAAAACATTTCGATTATCTTGTTGTGTAGAACATGAAATGTGGATGTATGACTTGGTACGAGATTGGACCGAAAGGTCCGAGGTATTATGGTATAGACTCGATATGGACGAGTACCTAGCCTCATTTGTTGTACATGTAGTAGTAACTTTATCAGTGGATTAATGAATGCTTATGACTTACTGAGTTGTAAACTCACTCAGTGTTTTTCTTGTCACCCATTTTAGGTCTCTCGGACTCGTATTGTTTGCGTGATCGGGGCCGTCGTTGGAGTCATCACACCGGCTGAAATCTTGTGGTATTGTTTTTGTTGTTGAAGAACATTTGGCATGTATAGGCTATTTTGTTTGTCGAATTGTGGGTTGTAAACTTTAAGCCATGTGAAAATGGCCTATGTGGTCATCGAGTGGGATGCTAGAACCTATAGCCACGAGTCTTAGAAACTCTAATTTTGATATGGTGCCCATAATTTGTGTCATGTATGATGGATGATTAAGGCCAAGGAAAGATTCATGAAATTAGCATAGTCTACTGCAGTAACTGTTGCGGACAGCAGCAATGAGATGAGATTGAAAACTCACTAAAAATAGTAGAAGTAGAATTAAATAGTGAGTAAATTATGAAATTGAACCTTGATGAATCTATTTTTATATGGACGAGACGAAACGACCATATGAGCAGTATATTGAGAGATATTAAAGTTCTCGTGAGACAGGGCCAGAACGGTTTCTGGGACCCCTGTCGCGACTTTGAAAATTTTCCATAAATTATCCAGAAAGAATTAGGAGTCATGCCTTATATGTACAGATTCCATTTTGAGTCTAGTTTCATTAGAAACAAACGGCACCAGTATTAAAGCCCTGTACAGGGAGATATCCAAGTTGTAACGCACGAAGGTCAGAGCAGTCGATCCCTGTAATATGGGTGACTTTAACTAATAAACTGTACCAATTGGCCCAACCAAAAATTCTAAAAATAAATCCATGGATGGGTATATGAGTCTAAATTCATGGAAAATTTACAAAACCAGTTTCCGAGTTTTGAAACTCGAGATATGATTTTTAAGGCGACGGTGACGCAGTTTTCCAGCCTGACTGGTAATGTCAAATTGGTTGGTATCTTGAGAGGATTTGGCCGTTAACCCCTCGTGTCCGACACCGGCGTCGGTCACGAGTTAGGGGTGTTACAGCAGGAGCAGTAGTGTGGCCACCTCCGAATCCCTCGCAGCATCGATCCGTCTAAGGCTAGGGATTTCTTGTACAGATAAACAGAGGGGTGAGTTTACGAGAACTCAGTGTGTAATCCTCTAACAAACAAGCAGTCAATCATTCAATAGATAGATGCAGTTTGGGCCTCAGCCCGTTACAGTATCAGTATCAATGTGGGCCTTAGCCTATTACAGTAACAGTATCAGTGCAGTAATGCAATCAGAAATCCTACCCAATCCAGCCTCTACACACCACTCTGTCCTGCCAAACACTCCATGTAGGGATAAAACCAACCCACCCAGCCAAACACACCAAGATTAGCACCGGTTGCGGCACTAAACAATATTGCAGCAAAGCTGCCAATAATATGAACGGCTTAAAGCCATCAGTAGGTCCACAGTCGTCTTGAGCGACTCATGCAACCTTAGGTCTACGGTCGTCTTGGGCGACCCGTACGACCATATCAGTATAGTACACTTCCTCCAAAATAAAAATCCCAACCCCATGCAACATGTCATGGATCGTATCATAATATCTTACATGGATGCAACATACATATAACGTGGCACGCTCAAATACAGTCATACACATCATAGGGAAAATCAGTCACTTTACCTTACAGGGGTATTACAGTTATTTTACCCTGCAGGGGTATTACAGTCATTTTACCTTATAGGGGTATTTCGGTCATTTTACCCTATGAGGGTATTTCAGTCATCATTTCGGCCCAACATGGCCCAAAACGGCCTAATCCCACGAGATCAACCATTGTGGCCTCTCGTAATTTAGTACCCACGTTTATGCGTTTGGGGTTACCACACGAGCGATCACACGCACATGTGGCATCAACGGTCCTATTTTTCGGCTTTTGCTCATTTACGGTTAAGACAGTGATTGTACACCTGATTGAAAAGGCACAGAAGCCAACGAACACCAACCTATATTGAATCAATCACTCTGTCAGTCCTTTAATCAATAAGGTTAATCACCTCACCCTCTTTTAACACTTAATCATAAAATAATATTGATACTTGCCTTACTTGAACGAGAGTGATTTAGCCCCCTAAACCGCCAACCAAGATTACCTCACAATCCTTGGTAAAAATATGTATTACATCCCACTCTCGTTAACCATTACCAAAAGCATAAAATAACCTGAACCAAGCGATTAACCATTTACTGAAATAAAGCACTAAGAGTGATGGATAACATTAATCGACCTATAAAGGCACCCCCTAAACCTGAACCAAGAAGTAGTACAACCACTCCTAGTAGTACCGGCAGAGAAAAGAAAATGTTAATAGGGAGATTATATCGATTGAAGAAAGGAAGGAGAAGGAAACAACCGTGAACCGAAATAGACGTCGTGGCTTACCTCAATTAAATGCAGAAAAAGGTTCGGCTACAAGAGAATCTAGCAAGGACAACTCGACAAAAGCCAAAAATAGAAAGGGGAAGAAACGAGAGTATTCGGCCAATGCACCAAAAAGAATTGGCGAGGGCTCAAAACAGATAGAGAAGGCTAGCGAAGATTCGACAATAAGAGAAAACAGTATTTGACATAAAAGAGCAATATGAGAAAAATTGAGTAAATGGAGAGAGAGCAGAAAAGAGAAGAAAAGAAAATCGATAGACAAGGGATTGGAGGAAAAAGTAAAACTGAAGGCAAAAGAAAACTGAAAGCCCCAAGTCACAAGAAGTATTCGGTACAGTAGCAAAAAGGCAACAAAGAATGTTGAAAAACCTAAAGTGGAGAGGAAAAAAAATGAAAATGAGGAGCTAACACGCCCCTGCCAAAATTTGATTCCAAGATACTTCCAATTTTGGTTCAAACTCTAAACAAGCCTTAAGACACTCTACAATATCCTCCTAAAATTCAGCTAACACTCCCACCCCCTTTATCCACTCCTCAAAATCCTCCTCAAATCACTCCAACTTCTCACCTATCAGACATTTAATGTAACACAAACACTAGCTGTCCAAAGTATCAAAAATTGACCCCCTTATTACGCAAACCAGGGCTCGAACTTCAAACCTCAGACATTAGTAACATGCCACTTACCCCGTTTACCAGCAGGCTCCTTGTGTCATGTTTTATCCATAATAATTTAAAAACCTATTATCCAAAACCAAGGGTTTTATTCACTTAAAATAAAATTTTATTGTTAAAGCCTAGGTTTGAACCCAGGACTTCCCACACTTCTCAGGACACATAACCACTCAAGAAATCAATTACTTGTGTCATTTTCCTGCACAACTAAACATTTATGTGCAGCCTCCTAACGGTTCCCACGCTCAAGACTTCTAGGCCCAAAATTCGGGGCATTATAACTCACCTCTCCTTAAAGAAATTTCATCCTCAAAATTTCCAACTATTAGAATGGTTGTATAACCCATACTACACCACTATTCTCCCGCTGCACACTCTAGTTCCAAATTAGGTATATGGCCAGACGACGAGGACCCAAGTCGAGCACCTTTACGGCCTTTACCACGGCCTCTTGTACCTCATTCGCGTGTACCTCTTGTGCTCATTATCTATTCGTGTTTTATCTTGTATTAATATTTTTATGCAGATCGATTTATAGTTCCAGTTGTTTATTAACAGGTATCTTATGAAAAAATAGTATCAGTATTTAAGAGTTCGTTTTCGCGGTACGCAGTGTCTATCGATGTCTACTGGTTTACTACAGTTTCAATATACCCTACTAAAGAGTTTGTAGTACTACCCACAGTAGTCTTAGTAATTCTACCTATGGTGGTTTCAGTCAAAATCAAAATACAGTTTTCAGAGAGAACTTACAGGATTGGCGCAGAGACCCCGTGTACCACACGTTCAGTATAACATTTCAAAGTACCTTAAATCGTTTAAAATAGTTCTTTTAGAAATTCAAATCTAAAAACCCAATCCACAATTGAGTTTTGCAACTTAGCTCTGATAGCACTAAATGTAACACCCTAAACCCGTCTCAGACGTTATGGCCAAAATTGGCAGTATGACATTGAATTGTTTTTCGAAACCATAATTTCATTGGAAAGCCCGTTATATATTAAAACCATATTATATCATTAACGAAAATTTATAAATCATATTAGATTGTTATTATACGTTAAAACTATGTTTGTTGCGGAAGCTTTAAAATTATATTAAGAAGACGTGGTGTTTTTGAAAAATAGTTATCTTTTGAAAACACGTCTTTTTCCTACAACTAGCAATTTATATCAAAGCAAGTAAAAATCCCAAATTAAAAGTTAAAACCTTAGAGAGGCCTTATTACATAAATAAATACCCAATTCGAAATTTAATAGTAAATAAATGTCAAATATAAAGCAGGAGCAGTAGTGTGGCAACCTCCGAATCCCTCGCAGCATTGATCCGTCTAAGGCTAGGGATTTCTGTCTGAGATAAGCGAGAGGGTGAGTTTACGAGAACTCAGTGTGTAATCCTCTAACAAACAAGCAGTTAATCATTCAATAGATAGATGCAGTTTGGGCCTCATCCCGTTACAGTATCAGTATCAATGTGGGCCTTAGCCTATTATAGTAATAGCATCAGTGCAGTAATGCAATCAGAAATCCTACCCAATCCAGCCTCTACACACCACTCTGTCCTGCCAAATACTCCATATGGGGATAAAATCGACCCACCCAGCCAAACACACCAAGATTAGCATTGGTTGCGACACTAAACAGTATTACAGCAAAGCTGCCCGTAATATGAACGGCTTAAAGCCATTAGTAGGTCCACAGTCATCTTGGGCGACCCATGCAACCTTAGGTCTGCAGTCGTATTGGGCGACCCGTACGACCGTATCAGTACAGTACACTTCCTCCAAAATAACAATCCCAACCCCATGCAACATGTCATGCATCGTATCATAATATCTTACATGGATGCAACATACATATAACGTGGCACGCTCAAATACAGTCATACACATCGTAGGGCAAATCAGTCATTTTACCTTACAGGGGTATTACAGTCATTTTACCCTACAGGGGTATTACAGTTATTTTACCTTATAGGGGTATTTTGTTGATTTTACCCTATGGGGTATTTTGATCATTTTATCCTATGAGGGTATTTCGGTCATTTTACTCTATAAGGGTATTTTGGTCATCATTTCGGCCCAACATGGCCAAAAACAGCCTAAGCCCATGAGATCGCCCATGGTGGCCTCTCATAATCCAGTACCCACGTTTATGCATTTGGGGTTACCACACGAGCGATCACACGCCCATGTGGCATCAACGGTCTTATTTTATAATTTTTGTCGATTTACGGTTAAGACAGTGATTACACACTTGATGGCAAAAAGGCGCAGAAGCCAACGAACACCAACCTATATTGAATCAATCACTCTGTTAGTCCTTTAATCAATAGGGTTAATCACCCTCTTTTAACACTTAATCCTAAAATAATATTGATACTTGTTGTAATATCCTGAATTAGGGCTTAATCGGAATAGTGGTTTCGTGACCACAAATCTGAGATAGAAATAATTATTTTACAATGATTTTGATGTTTATGATATGATTGCATGATTGTGTGAAAATTTCGTGATGAAATTCTATGCCTAAAGTGCTTAAATTGAAAGTAGGGACTAAATCGAATAAGTTGCAAAACTTGCATTCTAGAAGTTTTTAGTATGAAATTGTTTTGGAATATTAATAAGGAGGTATTAAATAGCAATTTGACCAATTTTAAGTTCATGGACAAAATTAGGACATGGAAGGAATTTTTGGAAAGTTTAGTAGTGAGGGTATTTTGATCATTTAATTATTAAAATGAATTAAAAACAAAATTAAAAGCCAATTTTTGTCCATCTTCTTCATTAGGCCGAAATTTCAAGGGTTCTCCATAGCTAGGGTTTGTTTCAAGCTTCCAAGCTCCATAGTAAGTGATTCCAAGCCCCGTTTTTAATGTTCTTTACGTTTTTGGAATCCCGGAAGCTTGATTAAGCTTATGCTAGCAATAATTCAACCTAGGGTTTATATTTGGAAAAATACCCATAGGTGAAATTTGTGTATTTTGATGTTTTATGATAGAATATGGGGTTTTAAATTATGTTAGACAACTTGTGCTACTCGGTTTTTAGTGAAAAGCGAGTAAAGGGCTTAATCGGTAAAAATACCTAATAGTCACAAGTATATGTTAGAGAGAGAATTTGATGTTGCCATAGAAGGGAAAAGTGATCAGCATGTTATAAAACATAAGAATAAGGAATAAATTTTAATTCCCGAGCCTAGGGGCAAAAGTGTAATTATGTAAAAGTTTAGGGGCAAAAGTGTAATTTTTTAAAGTTCGTATTAAATGCTGTTTTGATGAATGTATGTATTAAATAAGATTAATTTGGTATTATAGATCAAGAAAAACGAGATTCAAGTCGTGATCGAGGAAAAGAAAAGATTGTGGACTAAATTGCAAAATCTTTATATTTTGGTACCAAGGTAAGTTCATGTGTAAATAATATAGCATAATTGTTATTTTTAAGTTATTGATGTTAATTATATGATACGCTGATTTTTAATCGTGAAATATTATGCTTCGTGTTTAATGTTGAGTAATATGCAAATCATGTTTACTACTTGATAAATATGAATTGCTACCGAGTATCGGTTCCAATATTCCATGGAAGACGGCAAATGTGAGATCGAGGGAAAAAGCCCGTTTGAACCTTAGGAATAGATTAGGATACAAGTGACATGTCACTAGGATGGTTGAGCATCCGAACTCGTTGAGTTGAGTCCGAGTTCACTTATGGATGTGAATGTCCGAACTCGTTGAGTTGAGCCCGAGTTCGTGAAATGTAACTAGGCATCCGAACTCGTTGAGTTGAGTCTGAGTTCACTTATGGATGCGAACGCCCGAGCTCGTTGAGTTGAGTCCGAGTTCACTTATGGGCGGGTTAAATGGTAGCTTGATTACATATGAGGCACTTATGTGCAAATTATCCGTGTATCCAAGTTGTATTCTGATGTGTTCAACGGGTGAAATTTCTAGTGAAACGGAAGAACACTTAAGATGCAAGCGACGTTTTGGTAAGTGTTGTGAAATGGACACTTTGGACAGGTATGTTCTTAACCCTCGGGTTGAAAATAGATACAACAATGATAAGGTGGTAAGATGAGGAATGATGTTTAGAAATGTGATATATGTTTTGGTGATACCATGCTAAAGTTGTTTGGTATATTTGTATTGTTATGTTACTTGTTATTTACATATGAACTTACTAAGCATTTATGCTTACTCCTTCCTTTTCATTCACTGTAGTTTTGAACAAGCCGGCTTAGGAATCGAGACAGGTCGAAAGTTCGATCACACTATCCAAAGGACTTTTATCTTGGTAAATGGCTTGTACAACTACTTAAGTATGGCATGTATAGCAATATACCTATTTTGTGTAAATAATTTTATGATATGGCCATGTTTGGTTGAGAAAATGTTTGATATTGATAAGTCATGGTGATGGCTAATTTAGATCATGTTTGATATCATGGAAGTTTAATGAGTTATCTAGTTCATAAAAATTCATGGAAAGATGAAACTTGCCTTAAAAATGTAATATTCTTTGCAGAATGATATGAATTTGAAAAATAACTAAAAATAGTATAAATGGAACTAAATGATGAGTAAGTTATGAAATTGAAGCTTAATGAGTCTATTTTCATGTGGATTGAACAAAACAGGCATATAAATTATATTTTATGAGATATTTAAACTTTTGTGAAACAGGGCCAGAGTGATATCTGGATCCCCTGTTCTGACTTTAAAAATTCATAATAAATTTTAGAAAAATAATTAGAAGTTGTTATTTATATTTACAGGTTATTAGAAACAAACCTCATAGTCATTTAACTTCTGTATAGAGAAATATCGATTAAGTAATACACGAAGTCATAGCAATCGAACCTTGAAACAGGGAGACTTTAACTAATAAACTGTACTAATTGGCCCAACCAAAATTCTAGAAACAAATTAGTAAATATATATATGAGTCTAGATTTAGGAAAATTTACGGATCTAGATTTGAGTTTTGTAACTCGAGATATGATTTTCTTGTAAGCTGTGTGACGCGAGTAGCTAGAAAGTCGTGAATGTAGAAACAAATGATTTGAAGTTCTTAAATTGATAAATTATGTTCGGTAACCCTCAAGCTCGACTTGGTGATGGTCTCAAAGCGTGGGGACGTTACATTTAGTGTTATCGAGTAGGTTTAGTTGGTTCTCTGACCACGTGTTGTATGTACGGATTTTGCTATACATGCCATATGTATGAATTGTGATAGTGTGACGACTTGACCTTTTAAATGATTTTATATAGTAAATGGATCCGATCCAGTTGTGGCGAGATGAAGTAGAGAGTAATGCGCCAGCTCACTGAAGGGCGTACCGATCGAAAACCCACCTCCCACTGTTGGTCGGGGAGGAGGAGAAAGGGATCGAAGCCTTTCTCCAAATGATGAGTGCATGGTACACCGAGTTCGTTCAGACGAACCCAAATGTACGACCTCTCCCACCTCCCCCAATTCCTCAACCTATGCCTCCGATGCCTCAAGGAGTGGATATGATAAAATTTCATAGAACCCCGTTGATAGTGTGACAGCCCAAAATTGACCCTAGTCGGAAGGTGGTCTCGGGACCACAAAACCGAGGCATAAAAATAATTAAAATTTATTTTGATGCCTATAATATGTGTGCTCATGTATGACATTTTATGATGATTGATTTAGTGTTATAAGGGTGAATTCCACAAGAAAGGACTTAGTAATGAACTTTGAAAGTATGATAGGAAATGTGTGATGACTAATTAAAGCATGCATGCAAAATAATGGACTTGCATGTCAAATTCCACCTTTACGGTGGTGGCCGCCATGACAAGGAGGATGGGCTAAACATGTCATGAAACATGTTTTGTTGGTGCATTAGGGTGAAATAATAAACAAAGGTGTATGGGTGATAAAAAATGAAAAAAAATGTGTGTGAGTGTGGTAATCCCCCATTGCCGTGAGTTGTAGAGAAGGAAAGAAAAAATTTTGTTCATCCTTTCTTTGAGCCAAAACTAAGGAAGAAGGAGGATTTTTGCTTCATGCTTGGTTTGGAAGAGATCTAGAAGGAGATTTGGCTAAGTTTGCATCAAGATTAAGGTATGTATGAGGTTGTGTTAGGAGTTTCATGCATGTTTTGGTTGCTAACTTGATGTGCATGTTAGCCATGGCTCAAATCTTTGTTAAGCCATGGAAATGGTATTTGGCCAAAGTTGTTATGGTGATAAAGCCATTGCATGCTAAGTGTGAAGCTTGATGATGATGCATGCAATGATGGATTGTCTACTCTTGAGTAAGATTTTGAGCTTTCTTTTGTTTTATCATGATTGAAGTTGAAAAGGAGCATGATTGTCATATTCGCCATGATGCATTCATGAGCATGGTTCATGCTTCTTGCATGTTAGTTAAAATTTGTGTTTTGGATGGCTATGGACACCTTGAAATTCGCCATGCTCATATATGTATATATATGTTTGCACATGATGTTTTGGTTATGAAGGAAGTGATGAATAAGTTTGTTTAAAGAAGAAGATGTTGAAGAATAATTGTGAAATTGTAAGCACATTCTACCTAGCACACATATGAGTGCTTGATGCTATATTGTAAGTTTTGAGCTACAATATGCAAAGCATTAACTAGTAAAATGCATGTTGTTTTGTGTGGTATTAAGTGCATAATTGGCCTCAACATGGACAAGTATATTCGGCCTTGGGTAGCCTATTGAAGGCCTTAGCTTTTCCTTGATGCTCGAATAAATTGTATTGAATTGCTTGATGTAGTATAAAATGTGCATGACCATTGTGTATTCAAGCTAAAGGGTGGCCATATGACCATTTAAATTCCTTGTCATATTCGGCCATAAGCTAGCACAATGAGGTTTTGATAAATTGAATTTGTTTGGATTAGCTCAAGAGCTAAGAGGGCCACAATTGGACAAGGGGAAGGAAAAAGTGATCGAATAGCCGTAAAAGCCGTTCGACAACATCCGAGGTAAGTCCTCAAGAAGTGACCTTACTTGAATTATGTGGAATGAAATATGGATGTATTGATTATTGATTTATGTGTGTGAGTATTGAATGATACCGGGCTAAGTCCCAAGGCGATTATGTTAGTGATTATAATTGTGTTTGAGCCTTAGTAACGAAAATAAATATGTATGTCCAATGATTATTGATGTATGTGTGCATGAGAAATTGATTGATATCCGGGCTAAGCCCAAGACAATTATGCTGGAAATTATAACCGGGTTAAGACCAAGGCAATTGTGCTAGTGGCTACATCGGGCTAAGACCGAAGGCATTCGTGCGAAGTCATTCTATCCGGCTAAGACCAAGGCATTTGTGCAAATCGTGATATCCGGGTTAAGTCCGTGAGGCCTTGGTGCGGGTTACCATAACCGGCTATGTCCCCGGCGATTGATCGAGTAGCGACATCCGGTTAAACTCCGAAGGTATGTGATTTGAAAATTATAAGCTTGCTGGAAAATTTCAGCTAATGCACTTGTGAAATTTCCCAATGACAAGGTAAGTGCGGTGTGTGCTTTGCTGGCGCTAGGAGTAAGCGTGTGAATATCCGCTCCTATGATGGAACGAGTTATCGGCCTTAATGAAGCCGTTATTTGTGTATGAACATAAGAGTTGGGATGGTGAAGTAAGTATGATTATGTGAATGTGCATTAATGAAATGATGCATTTAACTATGTGAATGTATTGCTGTAATTAGAGTTGATTATATTCCTTGAGACTTACTAAGCATAAAAATGCTTACTCGGCTGCTTTGGCTCTCAGTTTTCTAGATTTCGCTCGATAGCAATCGGATTCGGGATCGTTGAAGTCGAAGTCATCCACACTATCAAGCCCCCATTTTGGTATAAATTCTTGGTTGAACTTGAAATGGCATGTATAGGACTACCCCTTGTTGGTTTAAATATGTTATGATGTATATGTGTACGGCCATGCGAAAATGGCTCGTAATAGTGAAGTATCAACTTAAACTATTTGCGGTTTGTATATATATATATGGTGTCATGATGTGACTATGAATTGGAAATGGGAATGTTGGTCACATGATCAGCCATTGGCATGGTTAAATGATCATATGTGGACCTATGTAAGGCAAGACTAGTTGGTTCATGGAGACTACAAAATAGGTAAGACCTACCTTAATAACAGAGATCTGCCAATGCGATAACGTGAATGTGAAAAATCACCAAAATTTGTAGGAATGGTATTAAATAGTGAATCAGCTATGTAAATGAACATTGATGAGTCTATTTTCATATGGAAGAAACGAAATGGTCATACATGTTAAGAGATATTAAAGCTATTGTGAGACAGGGCCAGAACGGTTTCGGGTTCCCTGTCGCAACTTTAAAATTTACTATAAATTATCCAGAAATAATTAGGAGACATAACTTATATGTACAGATTCCATTTTGAGTCTAGTTTCATTAGAAACAAACGGCACCAGCATTAAAGCCCTGTACAGAGAGATATTCAAGTTATACGCGCGAAGGTCAGAGCAGTCGATCCCTGTAACATAGGTGACTTTAACTAATAAACTGTACCAATTGGCCTGACCAAAATTCTAGAAATAAATCCATGGATGGATATATGAGTCTAAATTCAGGAAAATTTACTGAAACCAGTTTCGAGTTTTGAAACTCGAGATATGATTTTAAGGCTACAATGACGCAGTTTTTCCACTGATCGAAATGTCCAATGGATGGGCAAAACAAGTGAACTTGGCTTGCTAACCCCTCGTGTCCGATAACGGCGATGGTCTCGGGTTCGGGTGTTACAATTTATTGGTATCGAGCCACGGTTTAGTCGATTCTAGGACTACTGTGAGGTGTTTGGGGTCTAGCTATACATGCCATTAAATGATGAATCGATAGTGTGGTGATTTTCGACAATTTGACTTTGAGTTTGTTTATAGCAATGGATCCCGATCCCAACCGAGCAATAGCTGATGATGTGGAGAGTGTGGCGCTGCTCCCAAGACAAGGGACAGCACCGCGGACTCTCAACCTATGGCCAACAATCCGAATGATGAGGCTAGGCAAGCCTTTTATAGTGTGATGAACGAATGGTTTAATCAATACATTCGAACTAACACGGCTGTCCCACAACCTCCATTCCCGACAAATGCAACCCCGCACCTACAATACCTCCGATGAATCGACCAAATAAGGTCAAGTAAGCCCCAATCGATAGGATTCGAAAACATGGGGCCACCGAATTTAAAGCTACGGATGATGATGATGCCGAACGAGCTGAATTTTGGTTGGACAACACTATCCGGTGCTCGATGAGCTATTTTGTACACCCGATGAGTGCTTAAAGTGTACCATCTCCTTGCTACGTGATTCCACCTACTATTGGTGGAGTACTCGACTTCGTGGTACCTAGAGAGCAAGTGACTTGGGAATTCTTTCAAACCAAGTTCAAAAAAAAAAAAAGTATATCATCGAGATTAAATCGACCAAAAGCGAAGGAATTTCTTGATCTTAAGCAAGGTTCTATGTCGGTTATCGACTATGAACGAAAATTTGTGAGGCTTAGCCGACACTGTGCGAGAATACATTTCGTCCAAGCTATATGTGTAAACGCTTCGAGGATGGGCTGAATGATGATATAAGGATGTTCGTTGGCATTCTCGAAATCGAGAGATCGTAGTACTTGTTGAGCGAGCTTGTAAAGTCGAAGAGCTTAGAAAGGAGAAACAAAAAGCTGATGTGGGAACCGGATAATTCGAAGAGGTCCTCGGAAAGTCTCTTCAACAGCAATCAAGAGATTTCGAGATGATGTGAACCGGTCTAGAGGCGCTTTGGGCTTTTCTAGACGAGGACGCGATCGACCCCTGTGACCACACGAGTCACTTGATCGCCGATGGTGGAAATGATCCGAGAGAGGGCGGAGTGTCAACATTGTGGCAAATGGCATTCGGGAGCTGTTGGTTTCGTGATCGCTCTCGCTATAAGTGTGGATCGGCCGACCACTTTAGGAAGGATTGCCCGAGGATGCTTGAGCAGAATGTGAGTCGAGTGGAAACTCGGGTGCTACCATCGCCGAGGTAGGCCACCTAGAAATATGGGCAATGTCAATGGCGGTCGAGAGGATCTAGAGATGCTACCATCGATCTAAGGCTCGTGCTCCTGCGAGGACTTATGCCATACGCCAAGACGCGAGGATCTTGCCTCTCCGGATGTCATTACGGTGCTTTCACTCTTTTCAATACTAATGTGATTGCTTTGATTGACCCCGGTTCTACTCAATCTTATATATGTGAAACCTTAGCATCCAAGAAGACTTTGCCTATTGAGTCTCTCGAGTTTGTAATTCGGTGTCAAACCCTTGGGTCATTACGTGCTTGTCAACAAAGTGTGCAAGAAAAGTCCCCTAGTGTTCCGAGGTTCTTGTTTTCCTGGCAGACTTGATGCTTTTGCCGTTCGATGAATTCGACGTTATTCTTGGTTTGGATGGGTTGACCATGCACGATGCGGTCGTAAATTGCAAAAGCAAGACTATCGATTTGAGGTGCGAATAACGAGATAATTCGGGTTAAGTCTACGGACTTAAAGGGTTGCCACCGTAATATCGGCAATGTTGGCCCGAAAATATGTAAGAAAAGAGTGCGAAGCGTACCTTGCGTACGTGCTCGATGACAAGGAATCAGAAAAGAAACCCGAATCTGTGCCCGTGGTTTGTGAATACCCGGATGTTTTCCTGAAGAATTGCGGGTTTACCACTGTTCGGAAATAGAATTTGGCATCGAATTGGTACCGGTACCACTCAATTTCGATAGCTCGTATCGTATGGCACCAACTAATTAAAGGAGTTGGAAGCTTAGTTGCAAGAATTGGTGGATAGAGGTTTTGCTCGCCCGAGTTTTTCGCCTTGGGGTGCGCCAGTGTTGTTTGTGAAAAAGAAGGATGGAACCATGCGGCTGTGCATCGATTATCGTCAGCTTAATAAAGCAACAATAAAGAACAAATATCCGTTGCCACGTATCGATGACTTGTTCGATCAACTAAAGGGAGCCTCAGTGTTCTCGAAAATAGATTTGAGATCGGGCTATTATCAATTGCGAATCCGAGATTGGACGTACCCAAGACCGCCTTGTAAGCGAGATATGGTCACTATGAGTTCCTAGTGATGCCGTTTGGGCTCACTAATGCCCTACGGTATTTATGGATTTAATGAATCGGATCTTTAGACCATATTTGGATCGATTCTTAGTCGTGTTCATTGATGACATCTTGGTCTATTCAAGAAATGAGACCGAACATGTTGAACACTGCGGTTAGTGCTGCAAATTTTACGGATAAGCAATTATATGCTAAGTTCAGCAAGTGTGAGTTCGGTTAAGAGAGGTTAGCTTCTTGGGTCATGTGGTATCTGATCGGTATTCGAGTCGGCCGAATAAAATTTCAGCCATACTTAATTGGAAGCCTCAGAAATATTCTTGAGGTTCGAGCTTTTTGGGGCTTGCTTATTATTACCGACGATTTGTAAAGGCTTCTCAACGATAGCCACGCCGATGACGGCTTACTCCAAAAGGATGTTAAGTTCGAATGGACGGAGAAATGCCAAAAAGTTTCGATCAATCGAAAACTTATTTGGTGAAGCCCCAATTCTAGTGCAACCCGAGTCCCAAGAAAGAGTTTGTCATCTATAGCGACGCTCTCTACTTGGGTTAGGTTGCGATTAATGCAAGAAGGTCGAGTTGTGGCCTATGCGTCGAGGCAATTAAAGCCACATGAGAAAAATTATCCGACTCATGATCTCGAATTGGCCGCCATCGTATTCACCTTAAAGATTTGGCGACATTACTTATTTGGTGAAAGGTGCCATGTATACTCGGATCACAAAAGTCTCAAATATTTGATGATCCAAAGAGACTTAAATCTGCGACAAAGACGTTGGCTCGAGCTGTTAAAGGATTACGAGCTGGTCATTGACTATCACGGGAAAGGCGAATGTGGTTGCGGATGCCTTGAGTCGTAAATCATTATTCGCTTTACGAGCGATGAACGTGCACTTGTCATTTGATCCGATAGTGTGTTAGTAGCTGAATTGAAAGCCAAACCACTATTGATACATCAAATTCGAGAAGCTCGTAAAGTCGACGACGAGTTGGCGCAAAACGGCCGAGTGTGTTCGAACAAGGATTCGAGTTTCAAATCGATGATGACGATTGTTTGAGGTTCAAAAGTCGTTTGTGTGTTCCAAAGAATTCGGAACTCATTTCGATAATTCTGAATGAAGCCCATTGTAGCCGAATGGCAATCCACCCGGGGAGTACGAAGATGTACAATGATTTGAAACGTCGATTTTGGTGGCATGGTATGAAGCGAGACATCTCCGACTTTGTTTTGAGATGTTTAATATGTCAACAAGTGAAAGCGGAACATCGGTGCCTTCAGATTACTTCACCAATCACGATACCCGAGTGGAAATGGGATCGAGTCACAATGGACTTTGTATTGACCGCCATTGTCGCAAGTAAGAAGGACGCGGTTTGGGTCGTGGTAGATCGATTGACTAAGTCGGCCCACTTTGTCCCCATACGCACGGATTTTCAATGGACAAATTAGCTGAATTGTACGTTTCTCAGTTGTGAGATTACACGGGTGCCTATTTCCATCGTGTCGGATAAAGATCCGAGATTTACCTCGCGATTTTGGAAAAAGTTGCATTTCAAAGACCGCCTTTCACCCCAAACCGATGGTCAATCCGGTGATAATTCGGATACTTGAGGATATGTTAAGATGTTGCGTCCTCGAGTTTAGTGGTTCATGGGAACGGTATTTGCCGTTGATTGAATTCGCACAACAACAAACTTTCAATCAAGTATTAAGATGGCACCCTACGAGGCCTTGTACGATCGTAAATGCCGTACACCATTGTTTTGGACCGAGCGGTGAAAGCAAGATTTTCGGGTGGATTTGATTAGGGATGCTGAATGTAAAGTGAAAGTAATCCGTGAAAGTCTGAAGATAGCCTCCGATCGTCAGAAGTCGTACGCGGACCTGAAGCGTAAGGATATCGAGTATCAGGTGGGTGATAAAGTGTTTCTCAAGGTATCGCCTTGGAAAAAGATACTCAGATTCGGCCGTAAGGGCAAGTTGAGCCCGAGGTTCGTTGGGCCATATGAGATATCCGAGCGAGTCGATCCAGTGGCATATCGTTTGATTTTGCCCCCTGAACTCGAAAAGGTTCACGATGTCTTTCACGTTTCGATGCTTCGACGCTATAGATCCGATCCATCGCACGTGATTAGTCCATCAGAAATTGAAATTCAAGCTAATATGAGTTATGAGGAAGAACCGATTCGTATCCTATCACGAGAAGTGAAAGAGTTGTGAAACAAGCGGGTTCCGCTAGTAAAAGTGTTATGGCTCAAGCACGGGATAGAAGAAGCTACTTGGGAGACCGAGAACTCTATGAAAGAGCGATATCCAAACCTATTTACGGTAAGATTTTCGGGACGAAAATTTCTTAAGTGGGGAGAGTTGTGACAGCCCAAAATTGACCCTAGTCGAAAGGTGGTCTCGGGACCACAAAACCGAGGCATAAAATAATTAAAATTTATTTTGATGCCTATAATATGTGTGTGCTCATGTATGACATTTTATGATGATTGATTTAGTGTTATAAGGGTGAATTCCACAAGAAAGGACTTAGTAATGAACTTTGAAAGTATGATAGGAAATGTGTGATGACTAATTAAAGCATGCATGCAAAATAATGGACTTGCATGTCAAATTCCCCCTTTATAGGTGGTGGCCGGCCATGACAAGGGAGGATGGGCTAAACATGTCATGAAACATGTTTTGTTGGTGCATTAGGGTGAAATAATAAACAAAGGTGTATGGGTGATAAAAAATTAAAAAAATGTGTGAGTGTGGTAATCCCCCATTGCCACGAGTTGTAGAGAAGGAAAGAAAAAATTTTGTTCATCCTTTCTTTGAGCCAAAACTAAGGAAGAAGGAGGATTTTTGCTTCATGCTTGGTTTGGAAGAGATCTAGAAGGAGATTTGGCTAAGTTTGCATCAAGATTAAGGTATGTATGAGGTTGTGTTAGGAGTTTCATGCATGTTTTGGTTGCTAACTTGATGTGCATGTTAGCCATGGCTCAAATCTTTGTTAAGCCATGGAAATGGTATTTGGCCAAAGTTGTTATGGTGATAAAGCCATTGCATGCTAAGTGTGAAGCTTGATGATGATGCATGCAATGATGGATTGTCTACTCTTGAGTAAGATTTTGAGCTTTCTTTTGTTTTATCATGATTGAAGTTGAAAAGGAGCATGATTGTCATATTCGCCATGATGCATTCATGAGCATGGTTCATGCTTCTTGCATGTTAGTTAAAATTTGTGTTTTGGATGGCTATGGACACCTTGAAATTCGGCCATGCTCATATATGTATATATATGTTTGCACATGATGTTTTGGTTATGAAGGAAGTGATGAATAAGTTTGTTTAAAGAAGAAGATGTTGAAGAATAATTGTGAAATTGTAAGCACATTCGGCCTAGCACACATATGAGTGCTTGATGCTATATTGTAAGTTTTGAGCTACAATATGCAAAGCATTAACTAGTAAAATGCATGCTGTTTTGTGTGGTATTAAGTGCATAATTGGCCTCAACATGGACAAGTATATTCGCCTTGGGTAGCCTATTGAAGGCCTTAGCTTTTCCTTGATGCTCGAATAAATTGTATTGAATTGCTTGATGTAGTATAAAATGTGCATGACCATTGTGTATTCAAGCTAAAGGGTGGCCATATGACCATTTAAATTCCTTGTCATATTCGCCATAAGCTAGCACAATGAGGTTTTGATAAATTGAATTTGTTTGGATTAGCTCAAGAGCTAAGAGGGCCACAATTGGACAAGGGAAGGAAAAAGTGATCGAATAGCCGTAAAAGCCGTTCGACAACATCCGAGGTAAGTCCTCAAGAAGTGACCTTACTTGAATTATGTGGAATGAAATATGGATGTATTGATTATTGATTTATGTGTGTATGAGTATTGAATGATACAGGGGCTAAGTCCCAAGGCGATTATGTTAGTGATTATAATTGTGTTTGAGCCTTAGTAACGAAAATAAATATGTATGTCCAATGATTATTGATGTATGTGTGCATGAGAAATTGATTGATATCCGGCTAAGCCCCAAGACAATTATGCTGGAAATTATAACCGGTTAAGACCCAAGGCAATTGTGCTAGTGGCTACATCCGGCTAAGACCAAGGCATTCGTATGCGAGTCATTCTATCCGGCTAAGACCAAGGCATTTGTGCAAATCGTGATATCCGGGTTAAGTCCGTGAGGCCTTGGTGCGGGTTACCATAACCGGGCTATGTCCCAAGGCGATTGATCGAGTAGCGACATCCGGTTAAACTCAAGGTATGTGATTTGAAAATTATAAGCTTGCTGGAAAATTTCAGCTAATGCACTTGTGAAATTTCCCAATGACAAGGTAAGTGCGGTGTGTGCTTTATGCGCTAGGAGTAAGAGCGTGTGAATATCCGCTCCTATGATGGAACGAGTTATCGGCCTTAATGAAGCCGTTATTTGTGTATGAACATAAGAGTTGGGATGGTGAAGTAAGTATGATTATGTGAATGTGCATTAATGAAATGATGCATTTAACTATGTGAATGTATTGCTGTAATTAGAGTTGATTATATTCCTTGAGACTTACTAAGCATAAAATGCTTACTCCGCCGCTTTGGCTCTCGTTTTCTAGATTTCGCTCGATAGCAATCGGATTCGGGATCGTTGAAGTCAAGTCATCCACACTATCAAGCCCCCATTTTGGTATAAATTCTTGGTTGAACTTGAAATGGCATGTATAGGACTACCCTTGTTGGTTTAAATATGTTATGATGTATATGTGTACGGCCATGCGAAAATGGCTCGTAATAGTGAAGTATCAACTTAAACTATTTGCGGTTTGTATATATATATATGGTGTCATGATGTGACTATGAATTGGAAATGGGAATGTTGGTCACATGATCAGCCATTGGCATGGTTAAATGATCATATGTGGACCTATGTAAGGCAAGACTAGTTGGTTCATGGAGACTACAAAATAGGTAAGACCTACCTTAAAAACAGATGCTGCCAGCTGCAGTAACGTGAATGTGAAAAATCACCAAAATTTGTAGGAATGGTATTAAATAGTGAATGAGCTATGTAAATGAACATTGATGAGTCTATTTTCATATGGAAGAAACGAAATGGTCATAGGAGTTACATGTTAAGAGATATTAAAGCTATTGTGAGACAGGGCCAGAACGGTTTCTGGGTTCCCTGTCGCAACTTTAAAAATTTACTATAAATTATCTAGATATAATTAGGAGACATACCTTATATGTACAGATTCTATTTTGAGTCTAGTTTCATTAGAAACAAACGGCACCCGCATTAAAGCCCTGTACAGAGAGATATTCAAGTTATACCGTGCGAAGGTCAGAGCAGTCGATCCCTGTAACATAGGTGACTTTAACTAATAAACTGTACCAATTGGCCCGACCAAAAATTCTAGAAATAAATCCATGGATGGATATATGTGTCTAAATTCAGGGAAAATTTACAAAACCAGTTTCCGAGTTTTGAAACTCGAGATATGATTTTTAAGGCAACACTGACGCAGTTTTTCCAGCCTGACTGGAAATGTCCAATGGATGGGCAAAACAAGTGAACTTGGCTTGCTAACCCCTCGTGTCCGACACGGCGATGGTCTCGGGTTCGGGTGTTACAATTTTATTGGTATCGAGCCACGGTTTAGTCGATTCTAGGACTACCGTGAGGTGTTTGGGGTCTAGCTATACATGCCATTAAATGATGAATCGATAGTGTGGTGATTTACGACAATTTGACTTTGAGTTTGTTTATAGCAATGGATCCCGATCCCAACCGAGCAATAGCTGATGATGTGGAGAGTGTGGCGCTGCTCCCGACAAGGGACAGCCGGCGGACTCTCAACCTATGGCCAGCAATCCGAATGATGAGGCTAGGCAAGCCTTTTATAGTGTGATGAACGAATGGTTTAATCAATACATTCAACTAACACTACCGTCCCACAACCTCCATTCCCGACAAATGCAACCCCAAGACCTACAATACCTCCCCAGAATCGACCAAATAAGGTCAAGTAAGCCCCAATCGATAGGATTCAAAACATGGGGCCACTGAATTTAAAGCTACGGATGATGATGATGCCGAACGAGATGAATTTTGGTTGGACAACACTATCCGGTGCTCGATGAGCTATCTTGTACACCGATGAGTGCTTAAAGTGTACCATCTCCTTGCTACGTGATTCCACCTACTATTAGTGGAGTACTCGACTACGTGGTACCTAGAGAGCAAGTGACTTGGGAATTCTTTCAAACCAAGTTCGAAAAAAAAAAAGTATATCATCGAGATTCATCGACCAAAAGCGAAGGGAATTTCTTGATCTTAAGCAAGGTTCTATGTCGGTTACCGACTATGAACGAAAATTTATGAGGCTTAGCCGACACGCGAGAATGCATTTCGTCCGAAGCTATTATGTGTAAACGCTTCGAGGATGGGCTGAATGATGATATAAGGATGTTCGTTGGCATTCTCGAAATCGAGAGATCGTAGTACTTGTTGAGCGAGCTTGTAAAGTCGAAGAGCTTAGAAAGGAGAAACAAAAAGCTGATGTGGAACCTGGAGAATTCGAAGAGGTCCTCGGAAAGTCTCTTCAACAGCAATCAAGAGATTTCGAGATGATGTGAGCCGGTCTAGAGGCGCTTTGGGCTTTTCTAGACGAGGACGCGATCGACCCCTGTGACCACACGAGTCACTTCGATCGCTGATGGTGGAAATGATCGCCGAGAGAGGCGGAGTGTCAACATTGTGGCAAATGGCATTCGGGAGCTGTTGGTTTCGTGATCGCTCCTGCTATAAGTGTGGATCGGCCGACCACTTTAGGAAGGATTGCCCGAGGATGCTTGAGCAGAATGTGAGTCGAGTGGAAACTCGGGTGCTACCATCGCCGAGGTAGGCCACCTAGAAATATGGGCAATGTCGGTGGCGGTCGAGAGGATCTAGAGATGCTACCATCGATCTAAGGCTCGTGCTCTGCGAGGACTTATGCCATACGCCGACGCCGAGGATCTTGCCTCTCCGGATGTCATTCTGGTGCTTTCACTCTTTTCAATACTAATGTGATTGCTTTGATTGACCCCGGTTCTACTCAATCTTATATATGTGAAACCTTAGCATCCAAGAAGACTTTGCCTATTGAGTCTCATCGAGTTTGTAATTCGGTGTCAAACCCTTGGGTCATTACGTGCTTGTCAACAAAGTGTGCAAGAAAAGTCCCTAGTGTTCCGAGGTTCTTGTTTTCTGGCGGACTTGATGCTTTTGCCGCTCGATGAATTCGACGTTATTCTTGGTTTGGATGGGTTGACCATGCACGATGCGGTCGTAAATTGCAAAAGCAAGACTATCGATTTGAGGTGCGAATAACGAGATAATTCGGGTTAAGTCTACGGACTTAAAGGGTTGCCACCGTAATATCGCAATGTTGGCCCGAAAATATGTAAGAAAAGAGTGCGGCGTACCTTGCGACGTGCTCGATGACAAGGAATCGAAAAGAAACCCGAATCTGCGTGCGTGGTTTGTGAATACCGGATGTTTTCCTCAAGAATTGCGGGTTTACCACTGTTCGGAAATAGAATTTGGCATCGAATTGGTACCGGTACCACTCCAATTTCGATAGCTCCGATCGTATGGCACCAACGGAATTAAAGGAGTTGGAAGCTTAGTTGCAAGAATTGGTGGATAGAGGTTTTGCTCGCTTGAGTTTTTCGCCTTGGGTGCGCCGGTGTTGTTTGTGAAAAGAAGGATGGAACCATGCGGTGTGCATCGATTATCGTCGACAATAAAGCAACAATAAAGAACAAATATCCGCTGCCACGATCGATGACTTGTTCGATCAACTAAAGGGAGCCTCGGTGTTCTCGAAAATAGATTTGAGATCGGGCTATTATCAATTGCGAATCCGAGATTGGACGCACTCCAAGACCGCCTTGTAGCGAGATATGGTCACTATGAGTTCCTAGTGATGCCGTTTGAGCTCACTAATGCCCCTTCAGAACGGAGTGTTAGCATTGTGGCAAATGGCATTCTGGAAGCTGTAGGTTCCGTGACCGCCTCTGTTACAAATGCGGATCGCTCGACCACTTTATTAAAGATTGCCCGAGGTTGTGCGAATAGAATACAAATCAGTGGGAAACCGGGTGCTACCACTGCTCGAGGTAGACCATCTGGAAATACGGGCAATGCTAGTGGTGGTCAGAGAGGATCTAGAGATGTTACGATCAGATCCGAGGCTCGCGCTCCTGCTAGGGCTTATGCTATACGCGCACGTGAGGATGCTTCCTCGCCAGATGTTATTACCGGTACTTTCACTCTCTTTGATACTAATGTGATTGCTTTGATTGACCCTGGTTCTACTCATTCTTATATATGCGAAACCTTAGCATCCAAAGAAGACTTTACCTATTGAGTCTACGGAGTTTATAATTGGGTGTCAAATCCTTTGGGTCGTTACGTGCTGGTCGACAAAGTGTGTAAGAAATGTCCCTTAGTAATTCGAGGTTCTTGTTTTCCGGCGGACTTGATGCTTTTGCCGTTCGATGAATTTGATGTTATTCTTGGGTTAGATTGGTTGACCGCGCATGATGCGGTTGTGAATTGCAAAAGCAAGATTATTGATTTGAGGTGCGCAAACAACAAGACGATTCGAGTTGAACCTACGAACTTGAAGGGGTTGCCAGCTGTAATATCAACAACGTCGGCCCAGAAGTATGTAAGAAAGGGGTGCGAAGCATACCTTGCGTATGTACTTGATGATAAGGAGTTAGAAATAAAACCCGAATCTGTGCCGGTGGTTTGTGAATACCCGGATGTTTTTCCCGAAGAATTATCGGGTTTGCCACCTGTTCGGGAGATAGAGTTTGGCATTGAGCTTGTACTTGGGACACCGATTTCGATAGCTCCGTATCGTATGGCACCAACGGAATTAAAGGAGTTAAAAGCTCAGTTGCAAGAGTTGGTGGATAGAGGCTTTGCTCGCCCGAGTTTTTCACCTTGGGGTGCACCGGTGTTGTTTGTGAAAAGAAGGACGGAACCATGAGGTTGTGCATCGACTATCGTCGACTTAATAAAGTGACAATAAAGAACAAGTATCCGTTACAGCAGATCGATGATTTGTTCGATCAACTCAAGGAGCCTCGGTGTTCTCAAAAATAGATTTGAGATCGGGCTATTATCGATTCGCATAATTTGAGATTCGGACATACCCAAAAGCGCCTTTCGAACAAGATATGGTCACTACGAGTTCTTAGTGATGCCGTTTGGGCTCACTAATGCCCCTGCGGTATTTATGGATTTGATAAATCGGATCTTCAGACCATATTTGGATCGGTTCGTAGTTGTGTTCATTGACGACATCTTGGTCTATTCAAGAGATGAGACCGAACATGCGGAGCACCTGAGATTAGTGTTGCAAATTTTACGGGATAAGCAATTATATGCTAAGTTCAGCAAGTGTGAGTTCTGGTTAAGAGAGGTTAGCTTCTTGGGTCATGTGGTGTATTCGAGTCGACCGAGTAAAATTTCAGCCATACTTAGCGGAAGCCTCAGAAATATTCTTGAGGTTCAAGCTTTTGGGACTTGGTTACTACCGACGGTTTGTAAAAGGATTCTCGATGATAGCCACACCCATGACTTAAACCGCTTGGAAGGATGTCAAGTTTGAATGGACGGAAAAGTGTCGAAAAGTTTCGATCAATTGAAAACTCATTTGACGAAGCTCCGGTTTTAGTGCAATTTTAATCGGCAAAGAGTTTGTCATTTATAGTGACGCCTCCCTACTTGGGTTAGGTTTCGTATTGATGCAAGAAGGTCGAGTTGTGGCCTACGTGTCGAGACAATTAAATCCACATGAGAAAAATTATCCGACCCATGATCTCGAATTGGCTGCCATCGTATTCGCCTTAAAGGTATGGCGACATTACTTATTTGGTAAGAAGTGCCATGTGTATTCGGATCACAAAAGTCTCAAATATTTGATGACTCAAAGAGACTTAAATCTGCGACAAAGACGTTGGCTCGAGTTGTTAAAAGATTATGAGCTTGTCATTGATTATCACCGGGAAAGGCTAATGTGGTTATGGACGCCTTAAGCCAAAAATCACCTTTGTTTTACGAGCAATGAATGTACACTTGTCTATTCTACCCGACAATGTGTTAGTAGTCGAATTAAAGGCCAAACCATTGTTGACTCATCAAATTCGTGAAGCTCAGAAGGTTGACGATGAGTTGGTTGCAAAACGGGCTGAATGTGTTTCGAACAAGGAATCAGAGTTTCAAATTGATGATGACGATTGTTTGAGGTTCAGAAGTCGTCTGTGTGTTCCAAGGAATTCGGAACTTATTTCGATAATTCTGAACGAAGCCCATTGTAGCCGAATGGCAATCCACCCGGGGAGTACGAAGATGTACAACGATTTGAAACGTCGATTTTGGTGGCATGGTATGAAACGAGACATCTCCGACTTTGTTTGAGATGTTTAATATGTCAACAAGTGAAAGCGGAACATTAAGTGCCTTGTGGTTACTTCACCGATCACGATACCCGAGTGGAAATGGGATCGAGTAACAATGGACTTTGTGTCGGACCGCCATTGTCGACAAGTAAGAAGGATGCGATTTGGGTTGTTGTTGATAGACCGACTAAGTCGGCTCACTTTATCCCGTCGCGTGACGGATTTTTCATTAGATAAACTAGCCAATTGTATGCGTTTCTCGATTGTGAGATTACACGGGTACCGATTT
This sequence comes from Gossypium arboreum, assembly GCF_025698485.1. Taxonomy (NCBI): domain Eukaryota; kingdom Viridiplantae; phylum Streptophyta; class Magnoliopsida; order Malvales; family Malvaceae; genus Gossypium; species Gossypium arboreum. The sequence goes on from NC_069081.1 coordinate 73,736,836, forward strand.
CTATTGTGTCGGATAGAGATCCGAGATTTACCTCGCGATTTTGGAAGAAATTTCAAGAAGCTTTGGGTACCAAGTTGCATTTCAAGACCGCCTTTCACCCCCAAACCGATGGTCAATCCGAGCGGATAATTCAGATACTTGAGGATATGTTGAGATGTTGCATCCTCGAGTTCGATGGTTCATGGAAGCAGTACTTACCTTTGATTGAATTCGCACAACAATAGTTTTCAATCAAGTATTAAGATGGCGCCTTACGAGGCCTTGTACAGCGTAGATGCCGTACACCATTGTTTTGGACCGAGCTCGGTGAGAACAAAATTTTGGAGTGGATTTGATTAAAGATGCTGAATGAAAAGTAAAAGTAATCCGTGAAAATTTGAAGATAGCCTCCGATTGTCAGAAGTCGTACGCGGATTTGAAACGAAAAGACATTGAGTATCAAGTGGGAGATAAAGTGTTTCTTAAAGTTTCGCCTTGGAAAAAGATACTCGATTTGGCCAGAAGGCAAATTGAGCCCGACGTTCATCGGGCCATATGAGATATCCAAACGAGTCGGTCCGATTCGCGTGATCGTTTGATTTTGCCCCTCGAACTTGAAAAGATTCACGACGTCTTTCATGTTTCGATGCTTGACGCTATAGATCTGATCCGTCGCACGTAATTAGTCCATCGAGGTTGAAATTCAAGCCGATATGAGTTATGAAGAAGAACCGATTCGTATCCTAGCTCGTGAAGTGAAGGAGTTGCGAAACAAAAGGGTTCCGTTAGTAAAAGTGTTATGGCTCAAACACGGGATGGAAGAAGCTACTTGGGAACCCGAGAACTCTATGAAAGAGCGTTACCCAAACCTATTTACCGGTAAGATTTTCGGGGACGAAAATTTCTTAAGTGGGGGAGAGTTGTGAAAGCCTTAAAACGACCCTAGTCAGAATGCGGTTTCGGAACCACAAAACCGAGGCATAAAAATAATTTGATATTTATTTTGATGCCTATAATATGTATTAACTCATGTGTGACATTTTTGATGCTATAATTTAGAGTTATAAATGTGAATTTCACTAGAAAGGACCTAGTAGTAAACTTTAAAAGTATGAGGGGGAAATGTGTAATGACTAGTTGATCATGCATGCAAAATGAGGGGTTTGCATGTCAATTTCCCCATTTATTAGCTAATGGCCGGCCATGACAAGGGTGTATGGGCTAAACATGTCATGAAACATGTTTTGTTGGTGCATTAGGGAGAAACAATAAACAAATAAGTATGGGTGATAAAAAAAAAAAAAATGTGTGTGTGAGTGAAACCCCTTGCCGTGTATTGAGGAAAGAGAAAAAAAAAGTTTGTTCATCCATTTTTCTCCCTTGACCGAAAATACTAGAGGAAGGAAGGAATTTTGCTTCATATTTGTTTTGGAAGAGGATTAGGAAGAGGTTGGCTATACTTGCATCAAGATTAAGGTATGTTTGAGGTTGTGCCATGAGATTCATGCATGTTTCTGGTTGCTAGCTTGATGTTCTTGTTAGCCCATGGTTCAAATCTTTGCTATGTCATGGGAATGAAATTCGGCCAAAGTGAATATGGTGTTAATGCCATTGCATGCTAAATATCAAGCTTGATAATGATACATGTGATGGTGGATTGAGGATTCTTAGATTTTCTTTTAGCATTTTTGAATGAGATACTAAGTTCTTTGTTTAACCATGACCAAATTGAAACGGTATGGTGTTGTGGTATTCGGCCATGGTATATCCATAAGTATGATTCATGCATGTTGCATGGTAAGTAAGATTTAAGCTTTGGATATGTGTATATATTTGGATATAAGCCACTTGAGAATTCGGCCCTTGCACCTACATGAATATATGTTTGCACATGATGTATTGGTATGACATATATACTATTTCAAGTGTATATTTGCTTGTGATGATGTTTCGGTTATGAAGTAAATGAGAGAGGTGTATTGAGCTACGATATGTAATGCGTTAGTTAGTAAAATGTATGCTGTTTTTGTGTGGTATTAAGTGTACAATTGGCCTCAACATGGGCATGCATATTCGGCCACATGAAGGGAAATTGGTGTGCATGCATTCGGTTAGAGGCAAGCATATTGATGCCTATTCTTGGCTTAGAAAATTCGGCTAAGAGGAATATTAACTAATGGGTTGAGTTCGATTCATGATTTCGTACATATGCGACTTGGATGCCTAATGAGTATATATATTGACTAAGTACCTTGAATTCCTCTTTCAATGCTCAAATGATTAAATCGATTTATTTGTCAAATTAAGCTCAAGAGCAAAGGGGAGCTAAATCCGATAAAGGGAAGGAAAAAGTAGTCGAGTAGCCGTCGAAATCGCTCGACAACATCCAAGGTAAGTCTTCGAGTAATGACCCTACTTGAATTATATTGAAATCATGCTCCTTGTGTGTGTGGCTATTGAGCCGAAATTGTAAAGGTTTGATAAATATTTTGTGTTAGAGCCTTAGTAACGAAAATGAATTATGGATGTGTCTTGATTATTGATATATGCGTAAATGAACATTGGAATGATATCCGGGCTAAGTTTCGAAGGCAATTATGCTAGTAATTATATCCGGGCTAAGACCCGAAGGCATTTGTGCAAGTTACCAAATCCGGGTTAAGACCCGAAGGCAATCGTGCGAATCACTATAACCGGGCTAGGTCCCAAGACAATCGGCGAGTCGCTATATCCGGTTAAACTCAAGGTACGTGATTCGAGTGAGCAATCTTCTTTGTAAAATTTCAGTTTATACACTTGTGAAAATTCCAGCAATGAGGTATGTTGTATGTGCTTGAATTAGTTGAGTCCTTACAAGTAAGTATACGCTGTAACACCCCTAACTCGTGACCGACGCCGGTGTCGGACACGAGGGGTTAACGGCCAAACCCTCTCAAGATACCAACCAATTTGACATTACCAGTCAGGCTGGAAAACTGCGTCACCGTCGCCTTAAAAATCATATCTCGAGTTTCAAAACTCGGAAACTGGTTTTGTAAATTTTCCCTGAATTTAGACTCATATACCCATCCATGGATTTATTTTTAGAATTTTTAGTTGGGCCAATTGGTACAGTTTATTAGTTAAAGTCACCCATGTTACAGGGACTGACTGCTCTGACCTTCGCGCGTTACAACTTGAACATCTCCCTGTACAGGGCTTTAATACTGGTTCCGTTTGTTTCTAATGAAACTAGACTCAAAATGGAATCTGTACATATAAGGCATGACTCCTAATTCTTTCTGGATAATTTATGGTAAATTTTCAAAGTCGCGACAGGGGACCCAGAAACCGTTCTGGCCCTGTCTCACGAGAACCTTAATATTTCTCAGTATACCTCTCATATGGTCGTTTCGTTTCGTCCATATAAAATAGATTCATCAAGGTTCAGTTCCATAATTTACTCACTATTTAATTCTACTTCTACTATTTTTAGTGATTTTTCAATCTCATCTCACTGCTGCTGTCTGCAACAGTTAATGCAGATAGACTATGCCAATTTCATGAATTTTTCCTTGGCCTTAATCATCCATCATACATGACACAAATTATGGCCACCTTATCAAAATTTGAGTTTCTAAGACTCGTGGCTATAGGTTCTAGCATCCCACTCGACGACCACATAGGCCATTTTCACATGGCTCAAAGTTTACAACCCACAATTCGACAAAATATAATAGCCTATACATGCCAAATGTTCTTCAACAACAAAACAATACCACAAGATTTCAGCGGTGTGATGACTTCAACGACGGTCCCGATCACGCAAACAATACGAGTCCGAGAGACCTAAAATGGGTGACAAGAAAACACCGAGTGAGTTTACAACTCAGTAAGTCATAAGCATTCATCAATCCACTGATAAAGTTACTACAACATGAAACAATAAACGAGGCTAGGTACTCATCCATATCGAATCTATACCATAATTCCTCGGACCTTTCGGTCCAATCTCATACCAAGTCATACACCCACATTTCATATTCTACACAACAAGATATTTGAGGCATTTTCACACACTAACTCATTTCCACCACAATCATACAATTTCAATCATCACATAGATTTAAGGCTTACCAAATTAAACCCCGAGCATGAACATATTTTCTATTCGTCATGAGCTCGAGGTACTTACCCGATCTGCTGTCCGGGATTAGCTCGATAATGTCGTACACTCAGTGCCAATTGTAATGCAAGAGCATATAGTGGATCCGCACACTTAGTGCTATATGTATTCAACTCGCACACTTAGTGCTATATAATCAAACTCGCACACTTAGTGCTGTACAATTTTAAACCCGCACACTTAGTGCCAATCTTGTCACCGTGTCCATATATACCCGCACACTTAGTGCCGAGACCAATACCTTATGTATTTTGCTGCCTTTATACATTCAACAATGGCATCATTCCATATACATACATTTCCATTTACACACCAACTCATTTAAACACATTTGCATATATATATTGATCATTTAAATCAACACCAAATATACGCTTAATGACTTACTTTGTGTTGGGTAAAACAGTCCAAGTCGGCTACTCGATGACCTTCGTCTTTCCTTGCTTGATTCTCCTTCTTTAACTCCTTGAGCTTAATCAATAAATCAACTAGTTTAACCCTCTTGCTAAACATTCATAATTCAATTACACATGCATATGTATGTTTGTATATTCGCAACCATCCTCACTTATTACCCATTTGGTCAACAATCTAAGCCAAGATAAGGCTTCAATATGGTTGCCTCTAACCGAATACATGCACACCAATCTACTTCCTTTGGCGAATATGCATGTCTATGTGGAGGCCAATTTTACACTTAATACTACACAAAAAAAAACAGCATACATTTTCCTAATTAACGCATTACATATTGTAGCTCTATACACATCTCTCATTTATTTCATAACCGAAACAACATCACAAGCAAATAGACACCTTAAAATAGTATACATGTCATACCAATTCATCATGTGCAAACATATATTCATGTAGGTGCAATGGCCGAATTCTCAAGTGGCTTATATCCAAATATACACACATATCCAAAGCTTAAATCTTACTTACCATGCAACATGCATGAATCATACTTATGGATATAACATGGCCGAATACCACAACACCATACCGTTTCAATTTGGTCATGGTTAAACAAAGAACTTAGTATCTCATTCAAAAATGCTAAAAGAAAATCTAAGAATCCTCAATCCACCATCACATGAATCATTTTCAAGCTTGATATTTAGCATGCAATGGCATTAACACCATATTCACTTTGGCCGAATTTCATTCCCATGACATAACAAAGATTTGAACCATTGGCTAACAAGAACATCAAGCTAGCAACTAAAATATACATGAATCTCATGGCAAGACATCAAACTTACCTTAATCTAGGTACAAGTATGGCCAAACCTCCTCCTAAACCTCTTCCAAACCAACATGAAACAAGAATTCCTTCCTTCTTCCTTAGAATTTTCAGCCCAAAGGAAATGAAAATGATGAACAAAAATTCTTCTTTCTTTCTCCACACTCACTGCAATGGGCATGCATGAGACCATTTTTTCTCTTTTTTTTTTTGTTCCTTTTCATTATTAAATTCCCATGCTCACTATTTTATTTTTTTCTTACATACACCATTGTCCCAACATGTTTTATGACATGTTTTTACCCATAATCTCTTGTCATGGCGGCCACTAACTATTAGGGGGAAATTTGACATGCAAGTCCTCCCTTTGACTACATGCACTATTAGGTCCTTATAGATTAGCCTATCACTTTTCAAAAGTGTCACACAAGTCCTACTAACTGAATTCACATGCTATCGGCTAAATCGAAGCTTGAAATTTTCACACATTCATAATTACATATTCTAGACAATAAATATTACGTTCAAACATTTCGGTGACTCGGTTTAGCGGTCCGAAACCACTTCCGACTAGGGTCAATTTTGGGCTGTCACAACTCTCCCCCACTTAAGAAATTTTCGTCCCCGAAAATCTTACCGGTAAGTAGGTTTGGGTAACGCTCTTTCATAGTGTTCTCGGGTTCCCAAGTAGCTTCTTCCATCCCGTGTTTGAGCCATAACACTTTTACTAATAGAACCCTTTTGTTTCGCAACTCCTTCACTTCACGAGCTAGGATACGAATCGGTTCTTCTTCATAACTCATATCGGCTTGAATTTCAACCTCTGATGGACTAATTACGTGTGACGGGTCAGATCTATAACGTCAAGCATCGAAACATGGAAGACATTGTGAATCCTTTCAAGTTCGGGGCAAAATCAAACGATACGCGATGGACCGACTCGTTCAGATATTTCATATGGCCCGATGAACCTCGGGCTCAATTTTCCTTACGGCCAAATCTAAGCACCTTCTTCCAAGGTGAAACTTTAAGAAAGACCTTGTCTCCAACACGATATTCAATATCTTTTCTTTTCAAATCCGCATACGACTTTTGGCGATCCGGCGACTTTCAAACTTTCACGAATTACTCGAACTCTTTGCTCGGCATCCTTAACCAAATCAACCCCGAAGAATTTACCTTCACTAAGTTCAGTCCAGAATAATGGGGTACGGCATTTACGACCGTATAAAGCCTCGTAAGGCGCCATCTTAATACTTGATTGAAAGCTATTGTTGTAAGCGAATTCAATCAAAGGCAGATACCGCTCCCATGAACCACTAAACTCAAGGATACAACATCTCAACATATCCTCGAGTATTTGAATTATCCGTTCAGATTGACCATCGGTTTGGGGGTGAAAGGCAGTGCTGAAATGCAACTTGGTACCCAAAGCTTCTTGAAATTTCTTCCAAAATCGCGAGGTAAATCTCGGATCTCTATCCGACACAATAGAAATCGGTACCCCGTGTAATCTCACAATCTGAGAAACGTACAATTAGGCTAGTTTATCCAATGAAAATCCGACGCCGCGGGGATAAAGTGAGCCGACTTAGTCAATCTATCAACAACAACCCAAATCGCATCCTTCTTACTAGCTGACAATGGCGGCCGGACACAAAGTCCATTGTGACTCGATCCCATTTCCACTCGGGTATCGTGATCGGCTGAAGCAATCCTGAAGGCACTTGATGTTCCGCTTTCACTTGTTGACATATTAAACATCTCGAAACAAAGTCGGAGATGTCCCGTTTCATACCATGCCACCAAAACCGACGTTTCAAATCGTTGTACATCTTCGTACTCCCCGGGTGGATTGCCATTCGGCTACAATGGGCTTCGTTCAAAATTATTGGAATAAGTTCCAATTCTTTGGGACACACAGACGACTTCGAACCTCAAACAATCGTCATCATCGATTTGAAATTGAGTCCTTGTTCGGAACACACTCATCCCATTTTGCAACCAACTCATCGTCGACTTTCTGAGCTTCACGAATTTGACGTATCAATAATGGTTTGGCTTTCAATTCAGCTACTAACACATTGTCGGGTAGGATAGACAAGTGTACATTCATCGTCATAAAGCAAATAGTGATTTCGGCTTAAGGCATCCGCAACCACATTAGCCCTTCCCGGGTGATAATCAATGACGAGCTCATAATCTTTTAACAACTCGAGCCATCGCCTTTGTCGCAGATTTAAGTCTCTTTGGTCATCAAATATTTGAGACTTTTGTGATCCGAATACACATGGCACTTCTCACCAAATAAGTAATGTCGCCATATCTTTAAGGCGAATACGATGGCGGCCAATTCGAGATCATGGGTCGGATAATTTTTCTCATGAGGCTTTAATTGCCTCGACGCATAGGCCACAACTCGCCCTTCTTGCATCAATACGCAACCCAACCCAAGTAGGGATGCGTCACTATAAATGACAAACTCTTTGCCCGATTCGGGTTGCACTAGAATTGGGGCTTCATCAAATAAGCTTTCAATTGATCGAAACTTTTTCGACATTTCTCCGTCCATTCGAACTTAACATCCTTTTGGAGTAAGCCGTCATTGGCGTGGCTATCGTCGAGAAACCTTTACAAATCGTCGGTAATAACCGCAAGCCCCAAAAAGCTCCTAACCGGTAACATTCCTTGGTGGTTTCCAATTGACTATGGCGAATTTTGTTCGGGTCCACCACGACACCGGCGCGGACACCACGTGCCCCAAAAAGCTAACCTCTTTCAGCCAAAATTCACATTTCTTGAACTTTGCGTATAATCGCTTATCTCGTAAGATTTGCAACACTAGCCTCGGTGTTCAAGATGTTGTTTCATCTCTCGAATAGACCAAAATGTCATCGATAAATACAACTACGAACCGATCCAAGTATGGCCTGAAAATTCTATTCATTAAATCCATAAACACCGCGAGGGCATTAGTGAGCCCAAACGGCATCACCAAGAATTCGTAGTGACCGTACCTCGTTCTAAAAGCGGTTTTGGGTATGTCCGATTCTCGGACCCTCAACCGATAGTACCCGACCTCAAATCTATCTTTGAAACACCGAGGCTCCTTTAATTGATCAAACAAATCGTCAATTCGTGGCAATGGATATTTATTCTTTATCGTCACTTTATTGAGTTGACGATAGTCGATGCACAACCTCATGGTTCCGTCCTTCTTCTTCACAAACAATACAAAGCGCCCATGGAGAAAAACTCGGTCGGCGAAACCTCTATCCGTCAATTCTTGCAATTGAACCTTCAATTCCTTTAATTCCGTTAATGCCATACGATACGGGGCTATTGAAATCGGCATAGTACCGGTACAACCGATGCGAATTCCACTTCTCGAACCGGTGGCAATCCTGGTAACTCCTCAGGAAAAACGTCTGAATACTCACAAACCATTGGTACCGATTATAGTTTCCTTTCCGTCTCTTTACTTCCAAACACATACGCAAGGTATGTTTCACACCCCTTTTTCACATACCTCCGAGCGGTCATAGAAGATATTATCATTGGCGCTCCTTTTAAATCGATGAGACTCGACTCGGACTACCTCATTATTTGCACTCCTCAAATCAATGGTTTTCCTTTTGCGATCCACCTTTGCATCATGTACTGGTCACCAATCCATACCAAGAATAACATCGAATTCATTAAATGGTAGAAGCATCGGATCGGCCGGAAAGCAGATTCTCGAATTATTAGGGGCATCTCTTGCACACTTTATCAACGAGCACGTATTGACCCAAAGGGTTTGACACTGAATTACGAACTCAAGAGACTCAACGGTAGAGTCTTCTTGGATGCTAAGGTTTCACATACATATGAGTGAGTAGAGCGGGGTCAATCAATGCAATCACAATAGTATCAAAGAGAGTAAAAGTACCAGTGATAACGTCAGGGGAGGATGCCTCCTCTCGTGCGCGGATGGCATATGCTCTAGCAGGAGTACGGGCCTCGGATCGGACAGCCGTATTAGAGGCTCCTCTCTGATTACCACCCCTACCTCCAGAGATTCTCGGGGGCCTACCTCCAGCCGTCGTTCCACTAGGTCTTGCACCTTGCGTCTTATTCCTCTCATCTAGCTCGTGCAATCTCTAATGAAGTGGTCCTTGAACCACATCCATAACAGCCCTATTAACAGACTTACCCCAACATTCACCTAGGTGTCGTCTTCCACATTGGGGGCATTGGTCTCTCTTGACGATTATTGCCCACACTAGCTCTTGAAGTAGCTCGAGTCTGTCAATGGTCGGGCTCTAATGGAAATTCCCGCAGTCGTCCTCGACTTACTGGTGTCCTCCCTGAACCTCTTTACAGCCGAGAACGGAGCTTTACTCGTCGATCTTTTACGATAATCTCTTGCTTCAAATTCAGCCTTCTTCTTCTCCTTCCCAAGTTCTTCCGCCTTGCAGGCTCGTTCGACTAGTGTCACGAACTCCTTTATCTCCAAAATTCCCACTAGCAACTTTAACTCTTCATTCAATCCTTCTTCAAATCTTTTGCACATCGCAACCTCATCAGCCACACACTCCCGAGCATACCGGCTAAGTCTTACGAACTCATGTTCAGATTCGATTGATCTGATCATCCGCCTTGCTTGAGTTCCAAGAATTCCTTACGCTTCGATCGATGAACCGTTGACTAATGTATTTCTTTGAAATTGGATTGGAAGAAATCCCAAGTAACTCGTTCATTTGGGACTATGGAAATTAAAGTCCTCCACCAATAGTAAGTGAGTCTCTTAACAAGGATATAGCACACTTAAGACATTCATCGGTGTGCATGCAGTTCATCTAACACTCTAATGGTGTTATCGAGCGAACTCGGCCTTTTCGGCATCATCAAGAACTATGGCCTTGAACTCCTCGCCCCACGCTTCCTAATCAAGTCCACGGTGGTTTACTCGACCTCACGGGATCGAAGAATCGGAGGCATTGCGGGCTCTTGGGGTGGAGTATTTAAATTCGGGAATGGTTGGACAGCCGGGTTGGTTCGGGCATATTGCGCGACCCACTCATTCATCATGGTGAAGAAGGCTTGTTTCGCCTTCATTTTGATTATTCGCGGATGATCGAGGCTCAACGGCGGTGTCCCTTGCGCAGAGCAGCCGCTACACTTTCAACGTCATCCGCCAAGGGTCTCTCTACCGGGTTCCATTGCTAATCAAAACAAAAAATTTCAACCGTCAGAAGTCATCACATTATTAAGCACTAACAATTTGGCATGTATAGCTAGACTCACACGCGCTATGGTAGTCCTAGAACAGACTAAACCATAGCTCTGATACCAATAAAATTGTAACACCTAACTCGTGACCGACGCCGTTGTCGGACACGAGGGTTAACGCCAAACCCTCTCAAGATACCAACCAATTTGACATTACCAGTCAGGCTGGAAAACTGCGTCACCGTTGCCTTAAAAATCATATCTCGAGTTTCAAAACTCGGAAACTGGTTTTGTAAATTTTCCCTGAATTTAGACTCATATACCCATCCATGGATTTATTTTTAGAATTTTTGGTTGGGCCAATTGGTACAGTTTATTTGTTAAAGTCACCCATGTTACAGGGACTGACTGCTCTGACCTTCGCGCGTTACAACTTGAACATCTCCCTGTACAGGGCTTTAATACTGGTACCGTTTGTTTCTAATGAAACTAGACTCAAAATGGAATCTGTACATATAAGGCATGACTCCTAATTCTTTCTGGATAATTTATGGTAAATTTTCAAAGTCGCGACAGGGGACCCAGAAACCGTTCTGGCCCTGTCTCACGAGAACCTTAATATTTCTCAGTATACCTCTCATATGGTCGTTTCGTTTTGTCCATATAAAAATAGATTCATCAAGGTTCAGTTCCATAATTTACTCACTATTTAATTCTACTTCTACTATTTTAGTGATTTTCAATCTCATCTCACTGCTGCTGTCCGCAACAGTTAATGCAGAGACTATGCCAATTTCATGAATTTTTCCTTGGCCTTAATCATCCATCATACATGACACAAATTATGGCCACCTTATCAAAATTTGAGTTTCTAAGACTCGTGGCTATAGGTTCTAGCATCCCACTCGACGACCACATAGGCCATTTTCACATGGCTCAAAGTTTACAACCCACAATTCGACAAAATATAATAGCCTATACATGCCAAATGTTCTTCAACAACAAAAACAATACCACAAGATTTCAGCCGGTGTGATGACTTCAACGACGGTCCCGATCACGCAAACAATACGAGTCCAAGAGACCTAAAATGGGTGACAAGAAAAACACCGAGTGAGTTTACAACTCAGTAAGTCATAAGCATTTATCAATCCACTGATAAAGTTACTACAACATGAAACAATAAACGAGGCTAGGTACTCATCCATATCGAATCTATACCATAATTCCTCGGACCTTTCGGTCCAATCTCATACCAAGTCATACATCCACATTTCATATTCTACACAACAAGATATTTGAGGCATTTTCACACACTAACTCATTTCCACCACAATCATACAATTTCAATCATCACATAGATTTAAGGCTTACCAAATTCAACCCCGAGCATGAACATATTTTCTATTCGTCATGAGCTCGAGGTACTTACCCGATCCTTTGTCCGGGATTAGCTCGATAATGTCGCACACTCAGTGCCAATTGTAATGCAAGAGCATATAGTGGATCCGCACACTTAGTGCTATATGTATTCAACTCGCACACTTAGTGCTATATAATCAAACTCGCACACTTAGTGCTGTACAATTTTAAACCCGCACACTTAGTGCCAATCTTGTCACCGTGTCCATATATACCCGCACACTTAGTGCCGAGACCAATACCTTATGTATTTTGCTGCCTTTATACATTCAACAATGGCATCATTCCATATACATACATTTCCATTTACACACCAACTCATTTAAACACATTTGCATATATATATTGATCATTTAAATCAACACCAAATATACGCTTAATGACTTACTTTGTGTTGGGTAAAACAGTCCAAGTCGGCTACTCGATGACCTTCGTCTTTCCCTTGCTTGATTCTCCTTCTTTAACTCCTTGAGCTTAATCAATAAATCAACTAGTTTAACCCTCTTGCTAAACATTCATAATTCAATTACACATGCATATGTATGTTTGTATATTCGCAACCATCCTCACTTATTACCCATTTGGTCAACAATCTAAGCCAAGATAAGGCTTCAATATGGTTGCCTCTAACCGAATACATGCACACCAATCTACTTCCTTTGGCGAATATGCATGTCTATGTGGAGGCCAATTTTACACTTAATACTACACAAAAAAACAGCATACATTTTCCTAATTAACGCATTACATATTGTAGCTCTATACACATCTCTCATTTATTTCATAACGAAACAACATCACAAGCAAATAGACACCTTAAAATAGTATACATGTCATACCAATTCATCATGTGCAAACATATATTCATGTAGGTGCAATGGCGAATTCTCAAGTGGCTTATATCCAAATATACACACATATCCAAAGCTTAAATCTTACTTACCATGCAACATGCATGAATCATACTTATGGATATAACATGGCTGAATACCACAACACCATACCGTTTCAATTTGGTCATGGTTAAACAAAGAACTTAGTATCTCATTCAAAAATGCTAAAAGAAAATCTAAGAATCCTCAATCCACCATCACATGAATCATTTTCAAGCTTGATATTTAGCATGCAATGGCATTAACACCATATTCACTTTGGCCGAATTTCATTCCCATGACATAACAAAGATTTGAACCATGGACTAACAAGAACATCAAGCTAGCAACTAAAATATACATGAATCTCATGGCAAGACATCAAACTTACCTTAATCTAGGTACAAGTATGGCCAAACCTCCTCCTAAACCTCTTCCAAACCAACATGAAACAAGAATTCCTTCCTTCTTCCTTAGAATATTCAGCCCAAAGGAAATGAAAAATGATGAACAAAAATTCTTCTTTCTTTCTCCACACTCACGGCAATGGGCATGCATGAGACCATTTTTTTTCTCTTTTTTTTTGTTCCTTTCATTATTAAATTCCCATGCTCACTATTTTATTTTTTCTTACATACACCATTGTCCCAACATGTTTTATGACATGTTTTTACCCATAATCTCTTGTCATGGCGGCCACTAACTATTAGGGGGAAATTTGACATGCAAGTCCTCCCTTTGACTACATGCACTATTAGGTCCTTATAGATTAGCCTATCACTTTTCAAAAGTGTCACACAAGTCCTACTAACTGAATTCACATGCTATCGGCTAAATCGAAGCTTGAAATTTTCACACATTCATAATTACATATTCTAGACAATAAATATTACGTTCAAACATTTCGGTGACTCGGTTTAGCGGTCCCGAAACCACTTCCCGACTAGGGTCAATTTTGGGCTGTCACATACGCTCAGTTGATAAACGAGCTACCGACCTTTGGCTAAGTTGTTCTTTTGTGTATGAACATAAGGGTCGGTAATGTGAAATAAGTATGATTATGGGAATGTGTATTAATAAAGTGATTCATTTAGCCATGTGAATGTAATACTTTAGTCAAAGCTGATTTCATTGCTTGAGACTTACTAAGCATTAAAATGCTTACCCCGTTGCTTTGTCTCTCTGTTTTATAGGTTTCGCTCGTTAGCTATCGGATTTGGGATCAACGAAGTCGAAGTCATCCACACTATCAAAGCCCCCATTTTGGTACAATTTTGGTTGAACTTTGAAATGGCATGTATAGGACTACCCTTTTGTTGTAGGTCATGTACCTTTCGGTTTGTGTAAACTTGGATAGCCATGCGAAAATGGCTTATATACGTTTTTAGCATAGTACTATAATCGTTTGTATGTTGATCATTATGAGGTATGGAATTTTTTGAAACGATTAGCCATTGGAATGGTTAATCATGATCACACTTTGTGCTATGTATGCAAAAAGGGCCAATTGAATCATGGAAAGTATGAAATAGGTAAAGCCTACTATAAAGACAGATGCTGACAGCAGCAGTGATGTGGATGTGAAAAATCACTAAAAATAGTAGGAATGGTATTAAATAGTGAATAAATTATGTAAATGAACCTTTATGAATCTACTTTCATATGGAAGAAACGAAATGGTCATATGAGTTATATGTTAATAGATATTAAAGTTCTTGTGAAACAGGGCCAGAACGGTTTCTTGATCCCCTGTTCCGACTTTGGAAAATCATTGTAAATTAACTAGAGATAATTAGGAGTCATGCCATATATTTGTAGATTCCACTCTGAGTCTAGTTTCTATAGAAAGAAACGGGATCAGTATTGAAGCCCTGTACAGGGAGATATCCAATTCGTAATGCACGAAGGTCAGTGTAGTCGATCCCTGCAACAGGGGAGAATTTAACTAATAAACTGTACTAATTGGCTCGACCAAAAATTCTAGAAAAAAAACTGTAGATGGAAATATGAGTCTAGTTTCAGGAAAAAATTACAAAACAAATTTTCGAGCTTTGAAACTCAAGATATGATTTTTAAGGCGATACTGATGCAGTAACCAGCTTGTCTGGAAATTTCTAAATGGACTGTGAAGATAGTTAAACTAAGTTTGTGTGCATCTTGTGTTCGATTCCGGTAACGGACTCGGGTACGGGGTGTTACAGCACGTCTGAAAATTTCCCCAACCCATGTACCTTGAGCGTGTTAGTGCTGACGGCCATGTCGCACAGCCGTGTCTGTGTTTGTTCGCTTCTCCCACGCCCATGTTGTTTTGGCAGGTTCGCCCACGGTTGCTTGGCACGGACGTGTCGTACACCCGTGTTATTTTGACAGGTTCTGCCACGATTTTAAGGCACGGGCGTGTCGCATGCCCGTGTTGTTTTGGTAGGTTTTCCCACGGCCATGCCGCATGGTCGTAGTGATTTATCGTAGCCCGTGCTGGGGAAAATATTTCCCTTATTTCCACACGGTCCTAAGCACACCCGTGTTCTTGGCCGTGTGTGCTTTCGAAATCCTGTGTTCCATGAGTCGGTTAGTATGTTAGATGTAAAAACTAAAATTTAAAGAAATTAATATTGTTAGTGCTCGGGTTGCCTCCCGAGAAGTGCTTATCTATGGTCTAAGCTCAACTTACCTTTCCATTGAATGGTCATGGTGGTTCGAGGAGTTTATACTCCTCATTCCTGCTGTGAATCTCATCAAAATAAGGTTTTAGGCGGGTATTATTTACCTTAAAAGTGCCAAAATTGGGATAATTTACCTCGACTGTACCGAATGGGAAAATGCTAAGTACTGTAAGAGGGATTTCTTCATTCGGTTTGGAAGTGATAATGTGAGGATCTGTGGCATCTAATAAAACTTTATCTCCAACCTTAAGTTGATTTGGAAAGGTATTGAGCTTGTTCTGGCGTAGTTTTGGTTTATCATGTGGTATCGGTTTATGTGTCTGCCATTCATCTATGTCCTCGATTTGTAGCATTCGTTCTTCTTGAATAGGTCATCTACTATTGCTTGAAAATGGCTCATGTACTTTCTTCAAACTCACTTCCTGCAAAATAGGTTGCACCATATTGTCAGTTTTAGTAGAATGGTTTAGACAATCACCTTCAATTTTTGATGTGTTGCCAGAATTGCGACCTTGAAGGGTGATTGTTTCGTCTCCCACACGATGTGTGAGCTCACCTGTGCCAACATCAATAATCATTCTTGCAGTTGCTAAAAAGGGCATTCCTAAAATCAAAGGGGTGTTGCTATCCTCCTCTATGTCTAGAACAACGAAGTCAACGGGAAATATAAATTTATCGATTTTAACTAGCACATCTTCAATAATACCCCTAAGAAATCTTATAGTTTTATCTGCTAATTGAATGCTCATCCTAGTCTGTTTGGGTTTCCCAAGGCCTAGTTGTTTAAACATTTTGTAAGGCATGACGTTAATACTAGCCCTTAAATCAGCTAATGCATTATTAACATCTAAACTACAAATTAAGCAAGGAATTGTAAAACTCCCTGGATCTTTCAATTTGTTAGGTAGTTTATTCTATAGAATAGCTGAGCAAACTATGTTTAGCTTCACATGTGAAGCCTCGTCCAACTTCCTCTTATTTGCTAAAAGCTCCTTTAAAAATTTCATTGCGTCTGGCATCTGCAATAGAGCTTCAATAAATGGTAAGTTAATATGTAATTTATTTAAGAGTTTAAGGAATTTACTGAATTGTTCATCTGAACGGTCTTTCCTTGTCGCATTAAGTTATGGCACACGAGGTTTGTATTCTATACTTACCAGTTTCTGCTTATTGTGGTCTACCTCACCTTTACCTTTGCTTATCTTAGTTGCTTGCCTTGGCTCTAGTTCAGGTGTGACTAACCCTTCCTCATCTTGACTAGTAATCGCGTTGAGTTGCTCCCTTGGGTTAGATTCTATATTGCTTGGCAAGCTACCTTGTGGTCGTTCAGAAATCAACTTGGCAAGCTGTCCAATCTAAGTTTCGAGCCCTTGGATCGATGGTTATAAATTTTTTAGTGCTATCTCAGTATTCTGAAAACAAGTTTCTGACATCAAGATGAATTTGGTTAGCATCTCCTCAAGGTTCAGCTTCTTTTCTTGCTGGTAAGGTGGTTGTTGAAAGCCCGGAGGATGTTGTGGCCTTTGATTTCCTTGATCACCCCACGAGAAATTGGGATGGTTCCTCCAACCTGCATTATAAGTGTTAATATATGGGTTATTTTGGGATCTGGAGTTATTGTTACCCATATATTAGACTTGTTCCTCTTCGATGCTAGGGTTGAAGGGTTGATACTCTGTGCATACTCCTCCTATATTTGAATCAGACCTCATCACTGGATGTACCTGAGTAAAACCACACAAACTGTCAATCTTTTTATTTAGAACCACATAAACCGTCAATCTTTTTATTTAAGAGTTCTACTTGGTTAGATAGTATAGTAACTGCGTCGAGGTTGAAAACACTGGCTACTTTCGTCGGCTTTGTTCTCATAACTTGCCACCGATAGTTATTCAGTGACATCTCCTCAATAAATTTGTAAGCCGCCTTAGGTGTTTTATTATTGATAGTTCCTCTAGTGGCTGCATCAATCATCTGCCGAGTAGAAGGATTCAGGCCATTATGGAACGTTTGAACCTGTAGCCAAAGCAGTAACCCATGGTGAGGGCATCTTCTTAAAAGGTCCTTGTGTCTCTCCCATGCATCGTAGAGTGTTTCTAAATCCATCTACACAAAATAAGTGATATCATTACGTAATTTGGTTGTTTTAGCCGGTGGAAAATATTTTAATAAAAAAATTTCAGTCGTTTGTTCCTATGTAGTGATTGACCCTCGTGGTAATGAGTTCAACCATTGTTTAGACTTATTTCTTAGTGAAAAAGGAAACAACCGAAGACGTATGGCATCATCAGAAATGCCATTGATTTTAAATGTATCGTAAAATTCTAGGAAATTTTCCAAGTGAGCGTTGGGATCTTCGTCCTGCAAACCATCAAACTGAACAAACTGTTGTATCATTTGAATTGTGTTAGGTTTTAATTCAAAATTGTTTGCAGCAATAGCATGTCTAACTATACTTGACTTAGTTCCTGTTAAATTAGGTTTAGCATAATCATACATAGTGCGCGGAGCAGGATTTTGATTAACAGCAATTGCACGAGATAGCGAATTTTCTTGGTTTTCAGTCATCTCCTCGATTGGGGTTTGAATATTGTCCTCTTGCTCGTTCTCTGTGTATCTTAAGCTTCACCTTATTTCTCTTTGGTTTCTGCAAACTGTGCGATCGATCTCACTGTTAAAAAGTAATGGTCCTGATGGGTTTCTTCTAGTCATAAACTATAAAAAAACTTGCCAGAAGAACATAAATGAAGAATTAGAAAATAAAATAAAAATTTAAATTGCAATAAAAGTAAAATGGCTAAAGTAATAAAAATCAAGTGTTCCTAATATCTTAGTTCCCCAGCAACGGCGCCAAAAACTTGATGCGTGATATTCGTGACAGGTTTTAAATATTTATAATGAATCGTTCTTGAAACTAACTATTATCACGATGAAGGCAAGTGTACCTATCGAACAGTAGTATAGTTTTATCAAGACCGGATTGTCGAACCCAAAGGAACTAAAAGTACTTGTAATGATTGTCTTTTTATTATCTAGCCTAAGAATAATGGGGTTTGTTTTAACTAACTAATTAACTAAACTAAGAAATCATAGAAAATAGAATTGGGGAATTACTATTTGGAAAAATGATTGAATCAAGACAATACCTAAGGAAAAATCCACCTAGACTTCACTTGTTATTTGACTCTAAATCGGACAATTTATTCATTTGACTTGATCCGTAGAAATCCCTAAGTTATATTATTATCCCTCTCGAGACTAACAACATCTAACCCTAGGTTGAATAATTGAAATCTCTTTCTAATTAACTCCCTAGTGTTGCATTAACTCGATCTATGGATCCCCTTATTAGGTTTCACCCTAATCCGACAAAATCTTGTCACCCTATCTCTAGGCGCGCAATTAACTCCGCTTAATTATGACAAATGTACTCTTAGACAGGGTCTATTCCTCCTCTAAATAAGAGCTTAACTTGAACCAATATCCTGGAATATGAAGACAAGAATTAAGAACACATAATTAAGAACAAGCCAAATATTTATCATACAATTCAGATAATAATACCAATATCTATCTTAGGTTTCATTCCCCTTAGGTATTTAGGGGTTTTAGTTCATAACTAAAAAGGTAAACATCTTAGAAGAATAATGAATACAAAACATAAAGAAAAACCCAAAACTCCTGAAGGGAAATTGAGGGGAGATCTTCAGTCTTGATGATGAATCCGGCTTCTGAGATGGATCAATTGGTTTTCCTTGAGCAGCTCCCTGCTTCCTTCCCTGCGTGTCCCTTTTTCCTCCTACTCTAGGGTGTATTTATAGGCTTTGGAATGCCTATTGGCCTTTTCTGAATTGGACTAAACTTGGGCTCGGCTAGGACATACCCATGTGCGATTGCTTAAGGCTATGGTCAAGTCTGTTAAATAGGCACGGGCGTATGGTCCACCCGTGTGAGTCATGCTTCGATTCTACCAAATTGACACGACTGCGTGATCTGCCCGTGTGAGAAGGTCCAGGCCATGTTGATTTCGTATGTTGGCCCATTTTCTCTGTTTTTGGTCCATTTCTCATTCCTTTCACTCTCATATGCTCACCTAAGTATAAAACATGAAATTAAGACATTAAGAACATAGAATTCACCAATTTTAAGGAAAAATCATCCATAAAATGTGCTAAGCCTGGGATAAAAATATGTATGAATTACGATTTATCACCCGTGTGTGACAGACTGTGTCTCAAGCCATGTGCACCTAAATGTACCTTAAAACTCAAGTTTACCAAATCCTGCTTATTTGGACACTAAGCAGCTCAATTACTAGCCATTTAACCTTTTCAAAACACCATTAAAAATGCTCATAACAAGCCAAAACAACCATATTAAGTGCCTAACCAATGTACCCTCATTGATACCACATTTTAAATCTTCAAACATATCAACAACACATCGACCATTCAAAAACTTACATTCATACCAAATTACCCAATATTGAACTAACATTTAGCTACTTAGGCTACCAAGCTTTAAGCTAAAACACTCATCAACACATTAGCTAGTCTACATACCAAAACATAGCTTCAACCACAACCATATATACAAGTAACCATCATTTTTCACTTTAAACCAAAATATCATCACATTAACAAACCTACTATCAACCAAAGACTTCCGAGGTATATGCCATTACAATTTAGAACACGACTACACTTGAGTTCGAGATTTGTTTTTGGATGTTGAGTCAATGATAAGCTGAAATGTAGCTAACCTGTGCATAGAAAACAAAATCATATGTTGAGTATAACTCAATGGTATTTCTATAATCTGAACGATGTAACTTAGTATAAGGAATTGAAATGTAGAAATGCAATAAGTAATGTTATGACAAAAAGTATAATATAATAATATAAATTTTCTCATTCTCTATTCTCATCCTCAAGATTTCACATGTTCTAATACATAACAGTGGCATTCCATATAACATTTGACAATTCAACTCATGCAATGGAATGATCCATCTCTTTGTTCAATACATGAACTCATTTCAATATTCACACCTTATTTCATCATTTCATGTTTCATTTCCCATTTCATATCCTTTTCTCATTCTTGTCATCTCAATATCAAACACATAAATTTTATCATTTAATTTCTCCTATAAACACGACTTGGACTCGAACAATACATGGATCCAACCAACACACTAGTTTGGTACCCAGTGCCCCATCGGATAAATCCAAAGTAATAACTTTGCCAAGTGCTAAATAAGTTGACATCCAGTGTCTCATCGGTTAAACCAAAGCAAATTGGCACCCAGTGCCTCATTGACTCGAGGTCGAGGAAATCCCTGAACTAGTCCTATCTTATGGCATGCCATCTATATCTGACTTTGTCTGAAACAATTAATAGGGTTTCATTTTACTTTTAGTCCATCCAATGTTCCAATTTCACATATGTACATCATTACACATATTAGTATATGTTAAATTTGATAACAACTATAATTTCTCAATACACATTCATAAGAATACCACATGTAACACCCCAAACTCGGCCCAGACGTTATGGCCGAATCTGACGTGCCACATTAGAGTTGAAAACCCACGTTCCGTTTTAGTGTTTTAAAAACCATATATTTTGTCGTGTTAACAAAGTGTATGAAAGCTGGGCACCAGGTAGGTATCGGAGACAGAGGAGGTGAGCCATGAAGGCTGCTTAAGTACTAAGCTCTTTGATTGGATCCAATCCTAGACATGCCCATAACCATATCCACACTTTGTTATATCGAGTTTAAATTTGTTTAAGTGGACGACTTTGATAAATCGATTAATCGTAGTGTTGAGATATTTTGAAAACAAGTATCGTTTTGCAAACACGTCCTAAGTCTAGCCCATTTGAATAATTATCAACCAGGTTTAAAGTTATTAAAAATAAACTAATCCCGAAAAGAAATAAAAGAAAAGTTAAAATGGCCTTATTACAACCCAAAAATAAATAATAATTAAAGGAAATTAAATGAAAACCAACACTTATTTAAAATCCCAAAGACGATCCCCGTGGCTACTCTGAATCCCCTCCGGCTCCAAGTCCCCACATCAAGGCTCACTTGCTAGGTTAAGGAAAGGGGGTGAGTTTGGAAACTCAGTGTGCAACAAGCCCCTTTCAGAGCCCAAAACAATAACAGCCTGTTGGGCCTAAGCCCAAATCCAATCTCAACATGTACTGGGCCGTAGCCCTTTTCATATTTCATTTTTCATAACACTGGGCCGAAGCCTTTTCATATTTCATATTATCGGGCCGAAGCCTTTACTGTAAACGGTATGGCCCATAGGCCCATTTCAATATCACATGTAATGTCAATGAAAGAATACAAGCCCAATTGGGGAGACTACTCAACCCACCATCCGCTACTCTCCACCCGTACCAACCAGAACACCATGTGGGGATTAACTCGATCCACCCCGCCATAACTCTCCACTAGCAGCATAGCTGCTTTATCATATATCTGGAAGCCTAGCCTCTTTTAATAACTGGGGCAAAAGCCCTCTTAATAACTGGGGCATAAGCCCTTTAATAACTGGGGCATAAGCCCTTTAATAACTGGGGCATAAGCCCTTTAATAACTGGGGCACAAGCCCTTTAATAACTGGGGCATAAGCCCTTTTTCACTTCCTCCATTCATATAAAAACCCAACCCAATGCATTTATGATTACATCACGTGCATATCATACATATCATGTGCATATCATACATGTCATGTGCATATCATACATACCATGTTTATCAAAATCCCATGTATTAAATTCATACATAAACCCTAGGGGTATAATAGTCATTTTACCTAGGGGCAAAACGGTCATTTTCATGTTATAAGGGTAATCTTGTAATTTTACCAAAAATTAGGGTTTCCATGTTCATTAACGGTTACTAACAATTCATGGGTGCAAACAGTGATTCTAGCCCATTTTTAGCGAAATCGAGTTATTGGGCCTAAAACCTCTAATGGGCCCTACTTAGCCAATTTCGTCATCTAGACTCATTTAGCCTATATCCACAACAGTATTAACAGTCTTAACATGCAATTTAACAGATTTTCGTTTTCTACCAATTTTACCCAATTGGGCCCGAAAGCCTATTGGGCCCTATTGTAGCCCCTGGAGGCCCAACTTACCGTGAATGCCAAAAATCACGTTCTTACTGTTTCTAATGATCCTGATCATCATCTCAATGAATCTAACTAACTAATGGGCATTCGCTTGCTCACGAGTCCTCGAAATGCCAAAATTTCGGCATTTCAGCTTTTCGGCATTTATCGCCTTAAGCTTATGAAAAGGGTTCGTTACACACCTGATTTGCGATATTCCTTGACGAGATCTCCTATGCGATTTCTCCTATAATGAACCACTTATAGATTAGACCATGTTAATATTAAACCAAATCGAAAACTACCTATTATCATCACTTACACATTCGCCACCATCCACAATGGCCCTTGGGTTCATACCTTTGCAAGTTGATGACTAGATTTAGTCACTCCGATGATCCAAGCTTTTCACACACTCCTCGATCGGTAGCCTTTAATCCTCACTAGCACCAACAAACCAAATAACACCAAAAACCCTTTTAGCCTTAGTCGACAGAGGGGTTTTCAGCTTTTCTTAAACCACAAGATACAAATGGAAAGAAGGTTTGAATACTTACCAAGAGATCTACTCGTTGAAGAACATTCCAAATACCTTCCTACCCCATATCCGTTGTGAATCCAACTTAAACGTGCGTAGAAAATAGATCTAAATATTAATTCCCGAATCACTAAAATATGAAGCTTTCGGCTTTTCAACAAATATTAATCTAAGCTATTACGAGGGTTAGTACACACCTGTTACGGGTTGAAGTTAAAACGTTTCCATAATCAATCACCTATGATAACCACCACCTGTCACTCAAACTTAACTATTCCAATATCAATATATGTAAATCCTAAGCACATCAGTCATACGGAACATAAGGGCATATTCGTCATTTTACCATACAAGGGTATTACAGTCACTTTACCCTATAGGGGCTTTACGGTCTTTTTACCTATTAGGGGTATTTCAGTAATTTTGTAAACCAATGGTATTTCTATAATTTTTAGAAAGTCAAGGGTATTTATGTAATTTTGTAAATTAGTGGTATTTTGGTAATTTTACAAATTAAGGGTATTTCAGGAATTTCACAAACCAGTGGTATATTGGTAATTTTACAAACCAGTGGTATTTTGGTAATTTTACAAACCAGGGTATTTTGGTAATTTTGTAAACCAAGGGTATTTTAGTAATTTTGTAAATTGAGGGTAAAACAATAATTCTGTAAATCAAGGGTAAAATAGTAATTCTATAAATCGAGGGTAAAATGGTAATTCTGTAAATCGAGGGTAAAACGATAATTATGTAAATCGGGGGTACTTTGGTAATTTTATAAGTCGAGGGTATTTCAATAATTGGTAAACTAAAGTATTCTAAACATGGATAACAATACTAATGGCTCTAAAGCCCATTCTCATTAAATGGGCCCACGCTCGTGTGGCCCTTCTAGCCCAAATCTAGCCACAAATATTAAATTCACCTAGCCTAGCCCAATATTTACTACACAATCAAACAACTTATCCAATTGGGCCTGTAGGCCCATTAGGCCCACATGACCCATTTTGGCCCATCGCGGCCCGAAGTAGCCATCCTACAGCTAGAGTAGTAAGAAATACACACCTGATAGGAGACTGGAGTTAATCCACACTCCGAGCACTCTTAGCCGACGCCCAACCCAAACGAGCACGCCATACAGCGAAAGGGATCAGCCAAGAAAGGTACCTCTACTCTCCTCATGGTTCTCTCTATTTAAAGCCGACCAGCTTCGCATCCACTCTTATGTTAGCTTCCCGATGTGGGATCCCTCCAACATTAGAGTTTAAATTCAACACCAACTCTTGCCGCCCCTGTTAGCAAAATAAATGCTCCTTGCTTGCCATGGGATTCGAACCCATGCCTCCCCTCAGATGCTCCACACGCTACTTGCCACTAAGCCACAAGGCTTTTTGTGTCATATTTTATCCCCAATTAATTATAAGGTCTAAAGGCCAAAGTCCAGTTCCTTTAAAAACCCAAAATAAATTGCAAGAGCCAAGGCTTGAACCCAGCTCCCATACAACCTTAATGACGCCACAACCACTAGATTACAAGCTTCCTTGTGTCATTTATTTAACACAATAATTTAAAAACCCTCATCCAAGCATCCAGGTTTTTTTTTTTTACTTAATACCAAAATTTTTGCTAAAGCCCAAGTTTGAACCCAAGATTTCTCTAACACTTCTCAGGGCCATTAACCACCAAAGCGGACATTTAATTGTGTCATTTCATTGCACAATTAAATACCTATATAAAACCTGCTTACGGACCCACACTCAAGGCCCAATACTTCTAGGCCCAAATTCGAAGTGTTACACCACATTTCTGAATACACATAATTTGTTCATTGTAATCATCAATTGATTCAATTTAGCCCAAAGTGCAAGATTTCTCTCCTTAATTACTTACCATATGAAAACAAATTGAATCAATTGATGATTCCGAAATGATGCTTGCTACAAAATAAAATAATTAAAATAGATTAATAATACACAACTAAATTTTCATTTAATTTTAAATATTACTCCACATTTTGCTTAATCCCCAATTTTAGTCCCTAAACCAAGAATAATTTTAATCCCATATTTAATATCAAATTTTTATACTAATTTCACTCTAAGCTAAATTTAGCTCCCTATTTTCCAATTCTACCTCTAAATTTTGAATTTTTCTCAATTTAGTCCCTATTGGTCAAAACCAATAATTAACTTCACTATTTAGTCCTTTTTCCTTTATAAATTTAAAATCTATCAAATTAACCCCTAATACTTAAACTACTCAACAATGACAACATCTAAAATATTAAACAATACTAAAAACTATGACATGGGTCTAGTAGCTCTAAGTACTCGAATTTCAAAAATGTAAAATTTGCAAGAAAAGTGGACTAAATTGATTAACCAATTGAAGTTGGAAGGTTAAAACCCGTAAGTGTTGTGCATTCTTTCTTTTCTTCTTTTCTTTCAATTTTTCATGAATAATTTTCTCCCTGCACTTACATTCTTATTTCATTTATTTGTTTTCATTTTAATTCATTATTATTATATAATATATATACATTTCATGTTATTTATTTATTATAACATCTATATTAAGTTATCATATATATAACACATATCATTAGTCTCGTCCACTACTATTAATTAATTGCATATCTAGAAATTAGAGATAGAAAATAGACTAAGAATCAAGTGGCTGATCACTTGTTGAGATTAGAAGCTGGACTTGAAGATGGCAATATTCAAATCATTAAGGAAGATTTCCCAGATGATCAATTGTTAGCTACCATGGCATTACCTTGGTATGTCGATATCGTGAACTTCTTAGTGAGTGGGTTGATGCCTCCTGATCTCAATAGCCAAAAAAGAAGAACATTTCTTCATAATTCCAGACATTATTATTGGGATGAGCCTTTCTTATTCATACATTGTGCTGATCAAATAATTAGGAGATGTGTCCCTGATAACGCAATTCAAAGAATTTTGCAACATTGTCATTCAATTCCTTACGGAGGACATTTTAGAGGCATGTGAATTGCTGCGAAGGTTCTCAAATCTGGATTTTATTGGTCGAGCATATTCAAGGATGCTCATGACTTTTACCAGACATGTGACCGTTGTCAAAGGACGAGCAACCTCTCTTGGAGGCATGAAATGGCACTGCAAAATATCTTGGAATTTGAGTTGTTTGATGTGTGGGGACTAGACTTTATGGGTCTATTTCCACCATTTTAGGGAAATTTATACATATTTGTGGCAGTTGACTACGTATCAAAGTGGTTTGAAGTTGTAGCTCTCCCTACTAATGATGCCAAATCGGTGATGAAGTTCTTGCAAAAAATATCTTTAAAAGATTTGGTACACCTCGAACACTTATCAGTAATGAAGGTTCTTATTTTGATTGCAAATATATTGCTAATGATTTACATAGATATAAGGTGGAACATAAGATTGCCATAGCATATCATCCCTAAGAAAACGAACAAGCTGAAGTTTCTAATAGAGAAATTAAATAGATTTTAGAGAAAGTGGTGAACCCAACTTGTAAGGATTGGTCATCCATATTAGATAAAGCTTTGTGGGTTTACCATATTGCATTCAAAACACCATTGGGATGTCACCTTTTAAGCTAGTTTATGGGAAGCCTTGCCATCTACCCCTCATGCTGGAATATAAAGCATTTTGGGCTATTAAGAAGCTAAACATGGATTGGATCACTGTTGGACATAAACAATTATTAGAACTGAATGAAATGGATACATTACAAGCTCAGGCATATAAGAATGCTCAATTGTATAAAGAAAGGACTAAGCGCTGACATGAAAAAAGGATTATGCCACAGTAATTTGAACTCAAACAGTAGGTGTTGCTGTTCAAGTTTAGGCTCAAATTGTTTCTAGGCAAATTGAAATCTCGCTAGTCAGGACCTTTTGAAGTACACCACGTATATCCTCATGGAGCTATGGATGTTAAAGATGTTAATACTGGGATCACATTTAAAACCAATGGGCAACGCTTGAAGCATTACTGGAGGTGCTTCTGTGACTCGAGATAAATAGTCCATTGATCTCCGAGATGTTTAACTTTATAATCTCGATGGTTTCTTTTTGTTTTTAGTTTTGCCAATTTTTAATTTCTCTTAGCTATTTCATTTACTTGGTTTAATAAATTCTATTTTGTATTACTAGTATTTGTGTTTTTAATAGTAATAAAGGGTTCAAGCCCTACACTGCTCTTTGGCCTATCAGTAGTTGTTTCCCAAATATTTGGCCTTCCAAATATTTTTTTTATCTTTTCCTTTTGCCTCTAATTTCAATCACACCACATTCAGGTCATCATTACTGCTCATCCACTCGCCCACATCACCCCATTACTTTGCCTTCGTGTTATTTTTCTTTTACCTTAATCGTTTCATCTTCTTTTACAGTTAACCTAAGTTTTCATTTTCTCCAAACTTACTTATATTTCTTTTACTCCTACAAGTTTTTATTTTTTTCGTCTACCATTTACTCTACTTCTCGTAATAGCCAGGCATTGCAACCATCTGCTCTACCACTATGCACATTTTTCAACCAAGTAGTGGAAGTGTGGTACACGAACAATATCTCTAAGCATCCTATTGGAAAAAGGCTTCTCTTTTCAAGATGAGTCCTTTATAAGATATGATGAGTTTATTTCTTCTGTGGCAGAACATCATATATGGCAGATTTTTGGATCTAGAGGATGTTTTGACTAATGTGGTTCGTGAGTTCTATGCTTATCTTACTTCTCCCAACAATGCTTTTATTTATATGTGGGGAGCATCAGTGCTTTTTGATGAATATTCCACCATGGAGAGGGCCACTTTGAAACCTAACTATCAAGTTTGGTACCACTTCCTTAAAATACGCCTAATTCCTTCCATCCATAACTCTACGATTTCTAAGTAGCGGATGTTGCTACTCTATTCCACCATAAAAGGAAGGAAGATAAATGTGGGAAAAATCATATTCAAAGAAGTCCACCGATGCACCTAGAAAAATTCAGGGAGCCTTAGTTTTCCTTTTCTCATCATCGTGTTTTGCCAACATATGAATGTCTCTATCTAGGCCAATGAAGATGTAATAGAGGGGCCATTACGAAGCAAATTGTTATGAAGTTTTCAAGGGAGGATTTACCACGACATCCACCTCCTGGTTTTGCTTCTACCTCTTCTACCCCAACCTATGCCGTAGCAACCCCCTCCACCTCTGATAGTGACTTTGAGCAGCAAATGCTCACATCATTCGAGAAGTTGCAAAGCTAGTTCATTTGAGACCCAGCAACTGAGGATTGCTACAGACTTGGCATGGGCATAGGAAAAAATGGTTATTTTCTGGGCCTATGTGGAAAGGAGAGACACTGTGATGAAGAGGTCCCAGCAAAAGAATTTTATCAGGCCTATGTCTGCGTTTCCTAGCTTCCTCAAGGAATTGAACTCAGATGTAGACGAAGAGGAAGGTGAAGTAGAGGCCAGTGAGACAAACCCTGCACCTATACACCCTATTAGTGAAGGAAAAGGAGCATAAGAACCTAAGGAAGATGACAAGACTAAATCAGTTGGTATTGCATCTGATAATGACGGAGAAGAAGTAGCTAACCGACCTTTCGCACCACCTACGGATGGCACTGTATTTGTCCCACCTTCAGATGGCACTACATCTGTCCCACCTCTATCAACTGAACAAATGAAAGAGCAAGATTGTGAGATTAATAGGATTATTGATTACCTCACCAAATCTAAAGATGCAGAGGATGATATGCCAATCAATTCATTGGAATGGAAGCCGTGCTACTCCACTTGGTCCAATTAAAGAAAAAAATTCACTCTAAGCATTCAATTTTTTTATGCCATTTTTTCTCTTTTCATTCTATCATGCATTCAATATTTTTATCATACCATTTCCTTTATATATATGTTTTTCCATTATTGATTCTTCTCTGTTCATGCATTGAGGAGAATGCATCCTTTAGGTTTGGGGATGTGTTGTGCATATAGGATGTATTAGATATTTAGTTAAGTATGTTCATTTTAGTGCTTTTGATCATTTTGTCATTCATTTTGCCATAACATACATAAATGCAAAAGATTGTTAGAGTGTGATGAGTATATTTTTGCTTATGATGTTCGATAAGGAGCTTAATTCTTCACTAAACCTAGAAAATTATGACAGTGTATTATGTGAGTTACCAATGAGGGTAAATGATTAGCAAATTACTTTCAATGTATTCGATGCCTTGAAATGTGCCAATGAAAATGAGGAGTGTCACGCCATTGGGTTGATTGAAACAATAGTGGAGGATTGAAACAATAATTTGTTGATGATGAAGATCTATTTGATCTACGTGAAGTAAAAATGCTTGTAGAACTTGGTGAAATCATGGAGACCGAGTAATTGATGGATAGACCAGGGAATAAGTTTGAATCCTTGGATTTATCATATCATTATTTTAAGCATCCTAAACTTTCTATAGAAAAACCTCCCACACTAGAGTTAAAGCCTTTGCCATTGCATTTAAAGTATGCCTACATGGGAGACAACAACACTCCACCAGTAGTTATATCTGTAGAATTGACACCAATTCAAGAGGTCAAGCTGCTAGATGTTCTAGGGTGATCTAAGAAGGCGTTAAGATGGACAATTGCCGACATCAAAGGAACCAACCCTGCTATCTTCATGCATAAGATTTTGTTGGAAGATTGCCATAAAAATTCTATCAAACAGTAGAGAAAGTTGAACCCAATCATGAAGGAAGTTATAAAGAAGGAGATCTTCAAGTGGCTCAACGCTGGAATTATATACCCTATTTCATATAGTTTATGGGTGAGCACAATACAATCTGTATGAAACATCCTAAACCCTCTCCGTCATTAGATTAGGGTCACGGGCATTACTAACAAATCAAAACAATTAATCAAGTATAATTAAAAATGCAAGCTAACTATTAACATTATATTATACAGGGGCAGGTTATGACAATCTAATACTTTCATACTAGAGTCTTATACAATTGAATTACGAATCATGCTATACAATACTAAACTTAGTCTTCCAGTGTATACACTCTTTTCACTATTTATCGCCTCTTGAAAGCTAGAAGTTGGATACATAGTAAGGCTATTCTAATTATTCGCATTAGAGTATTGAACCATACTATGACTACTACTACCTTTGATGATATTAGTAGAATGACCTACTTCACTTAATTCAGGTTTGCTAATTTATTTAAAATTAGAGTAAAAATACTCTTAAAATCATTAATAAGAGTTTACAGATGCCTAAAAATAGCTTATGAACAAACAGGGACTAATTTGGAACAATTTTAAAAGTTTTAGGGAAATCTCAAAAATACCTAGAAATAGGGACACACGGTCGTGTGGTCAAGCCATGTGAAACACCTCAGATCGTGTAACTTTCAAAGTTGGGACATACGGCTGTGTCCAAGCCCATGTAACTCACTGAATTGGGTTACGCAGCCGTGTTGCAGACATTGTGGCTCTTGATATCGGCGTGTGACTATCCTATACGGCCATGTGCCTGGGCCCTGTACCTCTTGAAATAATCTCACACGGCCATGTCGCAGGCTGTGTGTCAACCCATGTAGAATTTACACCTACACTGCTTTACAACACATTCAAGGCACACAGTTGTGTGTGTTGCCTGTGTGACACACAACTGTGTGACAGATTGTGTCTCAGGTCGTGTGTACCTAAATGTACCTCAAAACTCAAATTTACCAAATCATGCTTACTTGGACACTAAGCAGCTCAATTACCATCCATTTAACCTATTCAAAACACCATTAAAAATGCTCAAAACAAGCCAAAACATCCATCTTAAGTGCCTAACCAATGTACCCTCATTGATACCACATTTTAAATCTTCAAACATATCAACGACACATCAACCATTCAAAAACTTACATTCATGCCAAATTATCCAATATTTAACTAACATTTAGCTACTAAGGCTACCAAGATTTAAGCTAAAACACATATCAACACATTAACTAGACTACATACCAAAACATACCTTCAACCACAACCATATATACAAGTAACCATCATTTCACTTTAAACCAAAATATCATCACATTAACAAACCTACTATCAACCAAAGACTTCTTAGGTACATGCCATTACAATTTAGACCATCACCACACTTGAGTCTAGGATTCGTTGTTGGATGCTGAGTCGACGGTAAGCTAAAATGTACCTAACCTAGTCACGAAAAACAAAACCGTACATTGAGTATAACTCAATGTTATTTCTATAATCCAAATGATTTAACTTAGTATAAGTAATTGAAATGTAAAAATACAATAAGTAATGTTATGAACATAAGTTTTAAATCAATAATATAAATTTGCTCATTCTATATTCTCATCCTTAAGATTTCACATGTTCTAATACATGACAATGGCATTCCATGTAACATTTGATAATTCAACTCATGCAATGGCATGATTCATCTCTTTGTTCAATACACGAACTCATTTCAATATTCACACCTCATTTCATCATTTCATGTTCCATTTCCCATTTCATATCTATTTCTTATTCTTGTCATCTCAATATCAAACTCATAAATTTTATCATCTAATTTCCCCTATGAACATGACTAAGATTTGGACAGATACATGGATTCAACCAACACACCAGTTTTGCACCCAGTGCCTCATCGGATAAATCTGAAGTAATAACTGCGCCCAACACTGTATAACTTGACACCTAGTGTCTCATCAGTTAAACCAAAGCAAATTGACACCCAGTGCCTCATTGACTTGAGGTCGAAGAAATGTCTGAACTCTTCCTATCCTAATGCATGCCATCTATATTTGACTTAGCCCAAAATAGTTAATAGGGTTTAATTTCACTTTTAATACATCCAATGTTACAATTTCACATATTTATATCATCACACATATAAGTATATGTTAAATTTGATAACAACTATAATTTCTCAATACACATATTCATAAGAATACCACATTTCTGAATACATATAATTTGTTCATTGTAACAATTAATTGATTCAACTTGGCCCAAGGTACAAGAGTTCTCACCTCAATTACTTACCATATGCAAACAAATCAAAATGCAACAAATTGTAATTCAACTCGAATTATATAAACATAAATCGTATATTCCGAGCTACTCGACGTCGACCTTGTCTTTCCCCTTCTTACTCGAGGATTTCAAAATGACGTTTGCTATAGAATAAAATAATTAAAATAGATTAATAATACACAACTAATTTTTTTTTAATTTCAAATTTTACACCACATTTTTCTTAATCCTCAATTTTAGTCCCTAAACCGAGACTAATTTTAATCCCCATATTGAACCAAAAACTTTTATACTAATTTCACTCTAAGCTAAATTTAGTTCCTATTTTCCAATTCTTCCCCTAAATTTTAAAAATTGTTTCAATTTAGTCCCTATTGCTCAAAATCAATAATTAACTTCACTATTTTGTCCTTTTTCACTTCTAGCTTTAAAATCTATCAAATTAATCCCTAATATTTAAACTACTCAACAATGACAACATCTAAAATATTAAACAATACTAAAAATTATGACATTGGTTGGAATGCTCTTAGTACCGAGATTTCAAAAATGTAAAATTTATAAGAAAATGGGACTAAATTGACTAACCAATTGAAGTTGGAAGGTTAAAACCCCTAAGTGTTGTGCGTTCTTTCTCTTCTTCTTTTCTTTTTTTTCTTTATTTTCTTTCAATTTTTCATGTATAATTCTCTCTCCCTCCACTTACATTCTTATTTCATTTATTTGTTTTCATTTTAATTCATTATTATATAATATATGTACATTTCATGTTATTTATTTATTATAACATATATATTTATTTATTTTGACTGTTACGCGATTTAGTCCCTATTCCTTTATAGCTCATAATTCATGCAAATTGCCTATCTAAAATTTAATTCATCTCTAATATAACTCCATAAATATTTACTAAAAATATTTATGGGTTCGGTTCATAGGAATGGAGTCCCAAAAATATGTTTTTCGACACCCCAACTATCGAGTCATTACAATTCTCCCCCTAAATAAATTTCGTCCCTAAAATTTACCTGAAAGGAGGTGGGGATATTGAGATTTCGTCGTCTGTTCTGGCTCCCAAGTTTCTTTCTCGACAGTATGACGACGGCATAGAACTTTTACTAATGAAACACATTTATTACGCAACTCTTTCACTTTGCAGGCTAAAATTTTGACCTATTCTTCATCATAGGACAAAATAGGCCGAATTTCTATATCTTCCACTGAAATAATGTGAGACAGACCCGATCGATACCTTCTAAGCATCGACACATGAAAAACATTATGCATTTTCTATAATTCTGCAGGCAATGCCAACCAATACACCATTGGTTCAATTCTTTCAGTGATCTCATACGGTCCAATAAAACGAGGACTCAGCTTTCCTTTTCGGCCAAATCTCAAAACTCTCTTCTAGGGTGACACTTTTAGAAACACTTTCTTACCAACAACAAACACAATTTCTTGATTTTTCAAATTTTAGTATGATTTTCTATCTATCGAAGGCTATTTTCAATCTATCTCGGTTTATCATAACAATATCTTCCATTTCTTGAATCAATTCCAGCCCAACAATTTTTCTTTCAGACAATTCCATCCAGCAAACAGGTGTTCGACAACTTCAACCATACAAGGCTTTATACGGAGCCATTTGAATACTCGATTGGAAACTATTATTGTATACAAATTCGATCAAAGATAAATAATGTTCCCAACCTAATTCAAAATCGATTACACAAGCGTGAAGTATTGTAACACCCCTAACCCGTATCCGTCGCCGGAATTGGGTCATAAGGGCATTACAGAATAAAACACAATTCCGAACAATTGAATAAACATTTAAATAATCACAAGAATATGTTTCGAAAAACTCATTAAGATTTAAAACGTAAGCTAACAGAACTTTTAATTTGAACATTTCATATTGTTGATATAAATTAGGCATAACGTTTACAGGTAACTATATTAAATTATATTGCATCAACAATTCTATAAATACGGAATTAACATGGAAATTTTTATGAACGACATATATTTTACATATTAATACTGTTAATAAAAAGCATTTGATAATAAGTCAACTTACTTCATCCCTTGGTCTGACTGGCTATCATATATATGTTATATGCATTCATTATTTACACTTATTTAACAAGTTCATATAACCATTAGCATATAAGTATTAGGCATACATAATTAGTAATACATCTCCGGTACCAAGCTCATGAAAACTTAATTAACATGTAAGGCCAAATGCATGTACGCATGTACTAACTTATTGAATAAATGAGCATTACAATTGTGACTTGCATATACTTTTCTTTTTACCTAATATTTTGTAATTTATATTAATCCAATGTCATTCATAATAGGCTACATGATCGAATGTACATATAATCAAGACAAGTATATTATATATTATAATTACATCCTGTATATAGATTCAATTCAAAACCTAGCATACATGTATTTATGTAACATAATCATCTTATGCTCATGCAAGGTACGCATTTACCCAAAAAGCCAAGGCCACACTTGATATTAAAGTATCCAAAATATATCAAATGGTTGACAGCTTAAATCATGAACCACATGCAGTATTTATCATTATTAATTAAGCTAATAAAATTAGAATATAAATACCTAACATTAAAACAATGTCACATCTTATATTTCCATCACATGATAATGAATATACCATACATACGTTTTACCTATACTCATTCAAGGCCGAACCTTACTATCTAAAAAATCATATATGCACCCAAACTTCCATCATAAATTATCAATAGATAGACTCATTAAACATTTGACTAAGAACTTTTAGCATAATCTGCAAGCCATTATCAAAACATATATTGCTCATCACAAACATTATGCATTCAAGGCACACCACTTAGTAACCAAGATTAATATAAGTCTTACCTATCATAAACAATCATTAATATAATAATTTAGCCATTTTCGCATGGCTTTTATACAAAACCAAAATTCATCAATTCAAGCACACTTTAGACTATACATGCCATAAGTTGCATTTAATTTATAAAGGTACCCAAAATAGCAGATAGTGTGATGAGCCTCATTGACGATCCCCGAAGTGATAACTTGATTTCCAAAATCTAAAAAAATAGAAACAAATATACACACAAGAAGCTATTATAGCTTAGCAAGTCATAAGCAAATAATTAACCTAACAAAGTGTTCCACTCAATTAGGCTAATACATTGTAATTAAAAACTATATACTATTTAATCTCGACCTACAACACGTATATAAATCCCCATGTATACATTCGCACTGGACATTAACTAGGCCGAATGGTCAAAAGGCCAAATTGTCTTATTATCTTACAACTTTCAAAAAAACTAATTATATTATAATCAAACCTGCATATACTTTTACATAAGCTAGTAAATTACAATATAATATCGCATAAATATTTATACATATATGTATATCACCAACAGGGCCATTTATATATATATAATCACACACTTGCATATAATTATGAATCATTTCTTGATGGCCAACTTTTAAAATCACAAAGCCGAATTCACATACCAACTACACTTAAATTTATTAATATCAACTTCACAAGAACAAACAATTTATTAAGTATAAACTTATATTATCATTAAAAAAACAACAAACTAATTCATACCTGGCCGTTTAACCCGTAATACACACTCGTATCTAATTTACCTTTGCCCGATGAACCATTAGGAATTGGATAGGACACTCGGATAATCACACAAGTCGTACAATGCCAACGTCCCAGACGTGGTCTTACATGTAGTCACATATTGATGCCACTGTCTCGGACAGGGTCTTACTCGTAAACACATATCGTGTGACACCCCTAATTTGACCCTAGTCGGAAAGTGGTTTCGGGACCACAAAATCGAGTCACAAAAATAATTAATTGTTATATTCTATGCTTATTTTTTGTGAATAAGTATGTGTAAAAATTTCATGTTTTAATTTTGTCATTTGGATGTGAAATTAGCTAAAAAGGACATATTTGAGAAACTTTAAAAATATGATAGGCAAATGTCCAAGTGATTAAAATGTTAAATTACTAAAGTTGTGGACTTGCATGTTAAATATTCCTTCCTTAAATTAGTGGACGGCAAGGTTAGTGGATGATGGACATTTTATGCCTTTTATATTAATAAATTAAATGTTAAATGAATAAATAATATGAAATATGAACTTATATTAAAAGAAATGGGTGATAAAAACAAAGTTGGTTCATCTTTTTCTTCCTCCATTGCCGTACCTAAAGAAAGAAAAGAAGAAATTGAAGTTAAGGCATTTGGTCACCTTTAAGTGGATTAAGGTATGTTAATGCTCTTTCATTGAAAATCTTTGTATATTTGGAGTGGTCATCAAGTATAGAAGCTAGCTCATGGCAAATGTTTTTGTAAAGTTATGAAGATGACATTCAGTCATGGATGTTTGCATTTCTTTGATGTTGTTTTTGATGCTTTAGTGTATTGAGGGTTGATTATAGATGAGTTGAGCTTGGTAAAATTAAATGTTTGAGGCTTAATTGCTTAATGACAATCGGCTATGTTGAAATGCTAAATTAGTGCTAAATTGTAAGTATTTAATTGAGTGTTAGCCGAAATTGAGCTTATGATAGTAATTAGAATTTGTGAAATTTATGCATTTTGTGGTCCAAGTGTGATAAGAACCATACGGTTATGGCATGTAAGCATGAAGATTTGTGGATGTTTTAGAATTGGCCTAAGTGTTTTAGTCATTATATATATATATATATATATATATATATATATATTGCCGAATGTATGCTTAAGGAATTGGTTAAGTACATTGTTGTTAAATGCTTGTTGTTTTTGTATAATTGTTGCTTAGCTACTAAATGAACTTAGGGTATTATGGATAAGTTTAAGAGTGGCATAATTGAAATGAAGTTTGCTTGTGCCGAATGTGATTTTAGTGCATGAATTAGGAGTTTAATTTCATTCGGTAACTCATACCAAATTGGGAGATAGTTTAAACATTAGTTTTATTTGTTAAATAATTGAAGTGAGCTTTGAATGGTTGTTTTGCTTATAATGGCCGAATGTGAACTTAAGTTTTGAATTACAATTGAAGCTTGTTAGTTAGTTGATGATGTCCTTTGATAGCCCTTTTGATATTCGGCCATTGTTAAGGAATTTTGAATTGGTTATAAATTTCTATGTTTTAATTAGCAAATTGAATTATTGAAGGTTGAGCTAATTATATATGTATACGTTTTATATGTACATTAATTTCTTAGTCTATGTTATTCGGCTATAATCGTCATGGTAGAATTTTTTTTAATTTGTAAATTTGTTAATCATTAGCTCAAGAGCATCAAGGACAAAAGTTGGAAAAAGGGAAGACAAAACTAAGCAAATAGTCGTAGAATTATAGTCGTCGACAACTCTTAAGGTAAGTTTCTAGCATATAAGTTTAGTTATAATGAAGAATGTTATGGAATACGGGTAAAGATGGGACTACGAACTGGTGTAATTACCTATAGTAAAATGATAAGGAATAAGTTACTTCTATGAGCCTTAGCCGATTGGTTATTAGAAAAGTGATATTTAAATTATGATTTGTATGTGATAATAAGAAGTACTTATATATGATATTATGTTTTAAATATGTGAATGAGAACTTTACAGAGTAAATTGTATAAATCTGCTAGGGACAGCAGCAGTAGCATGTTTTGGAAAAATTACCATAAATTGTGGGAGTTGAGTTAAAGGCTGAATAAATTAAGTAATTAAAGCTTGATACGTCTAGTTTCGTATAAAAGAAATCATGTAAGCAAAGGGGTTGACGATAATGAGATTTTCAAGGTTGTGTGAGACAGAGTCATAGTGGCTCTGAAATCCCCTGTTCAGTATTTGGAAAATCATCATAAATCGTAAAAAAATAATTATAAGATAAAATTATATGCTTAGACTCCTTAATGAGTCTAGTTTCAAAAAAAATAAACGAAAACAAATTTTGAATTCGGTACAATGAGAAATT
Source organism: Gossypium arboreum (assembly GCF_025698485.1). Taxonomy (NCBI): domain Eukaryota; kingdom Viridiplantae; phylum Streptophyta; class Magnoliopsida; order Malvales; family Malvaceae; genus Gossypium; species Gossypium arboreum. The sequence goes on from NC_069081.1 coordinate 73,775,173, forward strand.
AAATTCTTAGTGAAGAGTAGTCGGAGTAGTCAAGCAGTAAAATAGGGGAAACTTTAAGAAAAATCTGGTATTGATTGGTTAAACCAAAAATTCTGAAAATTTTTTGGATAGAAGATATATGAGTCTATTTTCATGGAAAATTAACGGCACATAATTTGGAATTTTGTAGCCCCAGTTACAAATAATTTAACGACTGTTGCTCAGGAAAAACAGCTTGTAGAGAATTTGTGGTTATGTTGTAAACATGGATAAAACTTGTTTTAGTTGCTCATAAGCTATTGATTAAACCCATACGTGAATTCTAAATTGTGATATTGTAAAATGATATATGAGTGTCAGATGGATCTTTGATATTAAAATTTGTGAAATTGTAAGTTTATAAGTATTCGAATATGAAATAATAGTATGGCATGAAATTGAATTATTCATTGGAAAATGATAGATGTAGATTTAGCCAAGACAAAGCGTCTACGGGAAAGTATATGTGGTATGTGAAGTATATTTGGATAATTGTGATGTGAATACATGAAAATTTATATTTTGATTTAGGATTTTATGAGATGAATGTGAACATGCATATATGTGATAAGGCCGAATGGCCAATGTGATGAATGTGAACATGCATATATGTGATAAGGCCGAATGGCTAATGTGATTAATGTGAACATGCATATACGTGATAAGGCCGAATGGCCAATGTGGTGAATGTGAACTTGCATATGTGTGATAAGGCTGAATGGCCAATGTGATGAATGTGAACATGCATATATGTGATAAGGCCCAATGGCCAATGTGATGAATGTGAACATGCATATATGTGATAAGGTAGAATGGCCGATGTGATGAACGTGGAAGTGTATATATGTGGTGTATGAGATGAATATGAGATAAAGCCGAATGGCTAATGCGAAACGTGTATGAGATGGATATGAGGTAAAGCTGAATGGCTAATGTGAGATATGTATGAGATGTATATATATATATATATATTGTTGCCAAATGACAGACGGCGGAAGGTGTGTTTTATTAGATATTTGATGAGGTAAATGAATTACAAATATGATAGTCGATGTGAATGTTGTAACATGTGAATAAATATGCATGAAACTCTATGATGTAAACTTGGGATTAAAGACCAGATGACCATATGTGGTGAGTATGTCTGGGTTAAGACCCGCTGACTTCGTGTGGAGATTTCATCTGAGCTAAAAGTCTCGCCGATAATCCGAGTAGAGGTTAAAGCTATAAGACTTCGCAATGAGGATTGCTTATAAATATATTCAATGCGAAAGGTTAAACAGGTATGTACTCCAAGTTTATATGTGAGCTTGATTTGAACTAAATCATAAGGTAGTTATGTGATGCATACGTGAGCAATCTATGAGACTATTCCTATGATTATGTGACATCGGATCAGTGTGAGAGGTTATGTGAAATTATACAATATATCTATGTCACATGAGCTCACTTTTATGTGAAAGTTTATCCGCCTATTGTATATGATGAGATGTGCATATTCGGTAGAGGGATGGTATGCAGAAGGAAGAGTGAAATAAAATACGAACAACTATGTTATAATTTGATTGTTATCTGTTGACCTCGCTTAAAACTTACTAAGCATTGTAATGCTTACTCCGCTTACTTTGTTTCCTCTGCTTTTATAGATCTCATTTGAAGCTACAGGCTCGGGGATCGTCAGCAACTAGTCACACTATCACTATCCATTGCTTGTTACTGTTATGTTTTGAATTATTTTATGGCACGTATAGAATAGACCAGTGGCCGAAGAATATTTTGGTTAATGTATATAAGCCATGCGAAAATGGCATCTTTTGAATGTGTACTTATAGAAGTTTAAATTGTATCCCTGACTATCTTTAGTACTTATCTAAAGGAATGTTAAAAAAAAAAAAAATTTACTGTTCTGATATGAGTTTCAAGTCCGGTAATGCCCCTTCACCTATTCCGGCGACGGATACGGGATTGGGGTGTTACATATCGGAATCATGTAACGATGCCATGGTCTTACTCGCACACATATATCGGAATCCTATGTCATGACATATGTATCCTAGCTATTCTTAAGGTTCATACGGGACTTTCGAACGTCGTAACTCGGTCGAATCGAATACGAAAGTGTAGTAGTCAAATTTAATCATTTTCGACCATAGCATATTAAAAATTCTACATTTCATCACCGCATATAAAATTGACATTTAATTACTAAATACACATGTCTATTTGCTTATAAACTTACCTCGGACGGTACAAAACAAAATCGGGCAGCTAGTCGACAACTTTCGTTTTTCCCCGATCCAAATCCGATTTCATTAGTTCTTGATCTAAAAATATTGAAATTAAGCTTCAAACATATTTTCATTCAATTTAGCCCAAAACACATAAATAGGAAAATTACCATTTTACCCCTAACATTTATAATTTTTACAATTTAGTCCTTATTGCACAAAACACAAAATACAAAAAATTTCCAATTACCCATGTTTAGCTGAAACTTACCCATTACTATACAAGGCCATATATTTCATTAATTTTACATTTTAGTCCCTCAAATTATTATTTTTGCAATTAAGTCCTAATTACTCAAAATTATCAAAAATTTCAAAACAAAATATGTTAAGCTAAAACAAATCTTTCATTTTTCATCATCAAACTGCAAAAATCACAAGCTATCAACAATGGCACAACTCAAAATATTCATCAAAATCATGGGCTTTGTAGTACTCGAAGCAACGATCTCAAAAACGTAAAAATTATCAAAAACCGAACAAAAACGAACCTTGATTTTAGCTTAGAAGATGGTCGAACCTAACTTCTTCTATTTCTTTTGTTTATATTCGGCTATGGTTGAAATAATAATATGAGCACTTTGTTTTATTTATCATAAATTATAACATATATATTATTTTTTTATTATTTTACTTTTTAACCTTAGTTAATAAATTATAAAATCACATATATCATGCCCACTACCGTCCACTTCATATATAATGGGCTAATTTCATCACAACTACTCCCATTTAGAAAGCCATCAACAAATAAGCCCTTTACAAAACAAACTACCCACTTTTTAATTTACGCGATTAAGTCTTTTTATTTAATCAGACACCTAAACGACAAAATTAAATCACAAAATTTTCACAGACAAAAATTCACATAGAATAAACACAGAAAATAATTTTAAAATATTTTTTCGACTTGGATTCGTGGTCCTAAAACCACCATTCCGAGTAGGGTCTAAATCGGGCTGTTACAAGTATTTCTTTCAAAATCTGGATAACATGTTTTGTTTGTCTATCTATGAGTGAAAGGCTGTGCTGAAATTGAGTCTAGTACCAAGAGATTCATGCAACTGTTTCCAATATCTCCAAGTGAATCGTGGATCTCAATCGGAGATAATCGACATAGGAATGCCGTGCAATCTAACAATTTCTTGAATGTAAACTTCAGCAAGTTTTTGAAGTGACCAATCAGTTTTAATTGCAATGAAATGAGCCAATTTCGTAAGTCGATCAATGATCACCCACACAACATTTTTCTTACTTGAAGATAATGGTAACCCCGTTACAAAATCCATTGTTATGCATTCCAATTTCCACTCAAGAATAGAAATAGGCTGAAGTAATTCTATGGAAACCTGAAGTTCTGCCCTAACTCACTGGCAAGTTAAACATTTAGCTACGAACTCAACTATTTCTCTTTTCATTCTGGGCCACTAATACAATTATCACATGTCATGATACATTTTTGTTCCTCTAGGATGTAAGGCAAAAGGTTTATCGTGAGCTTCACGAAGTATCAACTCTTTTAATTGTGCAGCATCTGGAACACAGATTCGATTATGAAATCTCAAACAATCACAATCTTCAATGCTGAAATTTTCTATTGTGCCATTTTGAACCATTTCTCTTTTCTTCATAATCTTGACATCATCTAGTTGTGCTACTTTGATCTGATCAAACAACACTGGTTTGATTTTTGATTTGGGCATCAAGCTTCTAACATTATTGATACTAAGTTCAACAAACATCGCTCGCAATTTAACTACTGTTTTCCTGCTCAAAGCGTCAGCTATAGCATTAGCTTTACCAGGATGGTAAGCAATAACACAATCATAATCTTTTAGAAGCTCAACCTAATGTCGTTGTCTTAAATTCAACTTCTTTTGAGTTAGGAGGTATTTAAGACTTTTTTTATCGGTATAGATGTGACACTTTTCATTGTATAAATAGTGTCTCCAGGTCTTTAGAGAGGAAACTAACAATAGCTAACTCTAAATCGTGCATCGGATAATTACATTTGTGCGTTTTTAGTTGATGAGATGTGTAACACCTCTAACTCGTATTTGTCTTCGAACTAAGGTTAAAGGCATTACCGGACAAATCAGAACATTTTACAAATAATTCATAAACATCATCCACAATCATAGTCAAACATTATCATAGAATCCCTTATATAGGTCATCGAGACCTTAAGAATGCATTAAAAAGGGATCGAGACTAAATCGGATGCATACAAAATTTTTCTAAACTTTAACATTTTTCAAAATGGTACAGGTCACACGCCCGCGTGAACAGGCCGTGTGCCTCACATGACTTTAGACACTCCCGTGTCTCTAGGCCATGTCAAAATAGGGCATACATATTGACTTGTCCACACGGTCAGAAGACACGCCCGTGTGCCAGGCCGTGTGAAAATTAGGGAGGCTATTGACTTAGCCACACGGCTGACCACACGCCCGTGTGTCTAGCCCGTGGTCGAAAGTGACTTGGCCATACAACCTAGCACACGCCCGTGTGTACGACAGTGTGGTCTGCCCAGGCTCATTTTGAAATGGCCCTCGAGCAACACGGCTAAGTCACACCCCACGTCTCTACCCGTGTGGGCAAAAATAGGCCATTTACGAGGCCAATTTGCCACCCATTAAGGGTCCTCCCTACAAGCATCAAAACCACAACATTTTATACCAAATTATTAACCATTTCACAACCAAATCATACACTATTCATGCCATCACATTATTAACAAATTCCATGCTCAATTCAGCAACCAAAGCATACCAAATCTAAACCAAAATCATACCAAAACATATGTTTCTATACTTCAAATTTACATCATTCAATCCCATGACGAAAACTTACCACTTTCTCAAATAAACATATACTAATACTTACCAAAATGACCAATTTCTATAGCCATTCAAAACACATCATATTGCATCACAAATTTCATACCAAGAACTTATTCATATACACAACCATAATCAAGTCAAAACACATGGCTAGATATATACATCACAAAACATAATCAAAGTACTTTTAGCCTATACATGCCATACTTTAATATCCACATTTTCAAAAGGTACCAAAAAGAAGTTCGATTGTAACATCCTGATTTTCGGGTTTTCGCGAATCTTGATATTTTAAGTAAATTTCTAAAATTTGGTATGTGATTATGGAATTCATAATGTGGGTATGTTAATGGGCTTATGAAAGGCCCATGAGTTGGCCAAAACCCAGTAGAATTTTTAAAATTTTGGACTTAGGAGTTAGGGGTTCGGCTAGGTGCCCTTATATTAAGTTGTGGGTAAAATGTATCACAAAAAGAGCTTTGGTAAAGTGGCAAGGGTGACGCCACTAAGCTCCTAAAAAGGTGGCGTGTGGAGCATAAGGAAGTCCCTGGGTTCGATTCCTGTGTTGGCAAATAAGAGGATTTATTTTTATGTCCGGAAGGGTAAGTGTTGGAACCTAAGTGGATTCTGTAAGAGGAGAGTTGGATCAAGTCAAATGCATAAATTAAGGAGGGATAAGGGAGAGATTTTAGGATTTAAGAGAAGGATAGAGCTTAGCCGCTTGGAAGGGAGATTTGAGAGGGATTTTCAGAAGGATATCAAAGCTAGTTAATTTCGGCATTAGGGTCCGAGTGTGCCGATTTTTCTTTGGTATGTAGCCTTCTTCTCTTTCTTTCTCCTCTTGCCGATTGTTCTTAAGCTAATCCTCTCTTTTCTCTTTCGTTATTTCTTCCACAAACTCTCTACTTCTTATTCTTCCTCTCTTTCGTTTATAGTAAAAGCCGAACCTATCATTCTTCTCGTTTCTAACCGAATATCAATAAGCCAAACTCAAGGAGTCAAAGGAAGTCGATTGCTCTATAAAGGTATACACTTGTTCTTTTCTTTTTAGCCGATTCTTGTTATTTTAAAAAGCCTTTCAACTCTTTTTTCAACATCCTTTTGGTCCATAACCACTTTTTCTTCAATGACCCAAAAGCCAAAAGCACAAAGACCCTTGGGTGACTTGGTGGCCGATTCAGAGGATCCTTGTGGTACGGGTTCGCTAGTGTTTTAGAGTCATGCATTGCGTTGAATCGGAGTTAACACGAGATTGAAACCGTTTGGGTAAGTGAACCTTGGTAAGTGCTCGTAGCTTTAATCAATTCAATATTAGGGAGTTTAAGAAAAGCGAAACCTCTCTAATTTAGGAGATGGCGAATATGGGCATAGACTTTATGGGGTCTTCTTTTAATATTTTTGGTTTATTTATTGAAGGAGCAGCAAGGTGTAGTGTCGTTTTGGAGTAGCTTGGATCACGGAGTAGCTAGGCCTAGTCATCAATCGCGACAAAGGTAAGGTGCCTAAGGCCATTATGGATGGTGGCGAATGTGTAAGTGTTAATATTGGAAAGTTCTTATTTTGGTTCAATTATTATGAGCTGATCTATTTAACAATTGATTATAGGAGAAATCGTAGGAGATCTCGTCAAGGAATATCGCAAATCGTGTGTAACGAACCCTTTTTCATAGCTTAAAGCGATAAATGCCAAAAGTCAAAATGCCAAATTTCGCATTTCGAGGACTTGTGAGCAGTTTAACGCTCACTAGTTAGTTAGAATGGATGAGACGATGATCGAGAACGATGGAAACGGTAAGAGTGTGATTTTTCGCGTTCTTGGTAAGTTGGGCCTCGAGGGTCGAAGTGGGGCCCATTGGGCTTTCGGCCCATTTGGGTAAAATTGGTAGAATATGAAAACTAGTTAAATTACGATCGAGACCGATAAAACCATTATGGAATATAGGCTAAATGGGCCTAGATGACGAAATTGGCTAAGTAGGGCCCATTAAGGGTTTTAGGCCCAATAACTCGTTCTCGCTAAAATGGGCCAGAATCACTGGTTGCACCCATGAATTGTTAAGTAATCATTAATAAACATGGAAACCCTAATTTTTGATAAAATTACAAGATTACCCTTATAATATGAAAATGACCATTTTGCCCCTAGGTAAAAATGACCATTATACCCCTAGGGTTTATGTATGATTTTAATACATGGGATTTTGATAAATATGGTATGTATGATATGCACATGAAATGTATGATACGCACATGATATGTATGATATGCACATGAGGTAATCATAAATGCATTGGGTTGGGTTTTATATGGATGGAGGAAGTGAAAAGGGCTTATGCCCCGCTTATAAAAGGGCTTATGCCCTGATTATTGAAAGGGCTTTGGCCCCGATTATTAAAAGAGGCTAGGCCTCCGGTTATATGATAAAGACTATCTTTGCCAAAGGAGAGTTTGGCGGGGTGGGTCGAGTGAATCCCCACATGGTGTGTTGGTTGGTACGGTGGAGAGTAGCGGATGGTGGGTTGAGTAGTCTCCCAAATGGGTTGCATTCTTTCATTGAAATTATATGTGACATTGAAATGGGCCTAAGGGCCATACTGTTTCTGAGAAAGGCTTGCCCAAGAATATGAAATATGAAAAGGCTTCGCCCAAGATTATGAAATATGAAACATGAAAAGGCTTTACCAAAGATATGAAGTATGAAATACGAAAAGGGCTACTGACCAAAGTGCATGATTGAGATTGGATTTGGGCTTAGACCCAATAGGCCGTTATTGTTTTGGGCTCGAAGGGTCTTGTTGCACTCGAGTTTCCAAACTCACCCCCTTCCTTAACCTTGCAGTGAGCCTTGATGTGAGGACTTGGGTAGGAGAGGATTGAGTGGCTACGGTGATCATCTTTGGGCTTTTAAACAAGTATTGGTTTTCATTTTAATTACTTTAATTATTATTTACTTTTGGGTTGTAATAAGGCCAATTTTAACTTTCCTTTCATTTTTTTGGATTATTTTAATTTTAATAACTTTAAAAAATTGGTTAATAATTATTCAAATGGGCTAGACTTAGGACTTGTTTTCAAAACGATATTTGTTTTAAAATATCTCAACATCACGATTAATCGATTTATCAAAGACGCCCACTTAAACAAATTTAAACTCGATATAACAAAGTGTGGCTATGGTTGTGGGCATGTCTAGGATTGGTTCCAATCAAAGAGCTTGGTACTTAAGCGACCTTCATGGCTCACCTCCTCTGTCTCGGATACCTACCGGTGCCCAAACTTCTATACACTTTGTTAACTCAATAAAATATATGGTTTTAAAACATTAAAACGAAACGTGGGTTTTCAACTCCAATGTGGCACGTCAGATTCGACCATAACGTCTGGGCCGGGTTTGGGGTGTTACATCGATAGTGTGGTGATGATCCTCGACGGACCCCGAGCTCCCGATAGCTATGATGTCTATAAAACAATGCAAACACACACAAAGTAAGCTTTCAAAAGCTTAGTAAGCCATATACAAATAAAATTAACATTCAAAACATGAAAGTATCATGAAATTACATATACTTCATTGTCAAATACTATTACAAACCACATAATTCATATACATTTCCCATATACTCAATTCATTTGCACATATAGCATACTTTCTCATATAGCATACTTTCTCATACTTTTGTCACATATCTTCACTTGTTCACTAAGGTACATATAGTTACCTTTCAACATCAAGTACGATATATATTTCAAACATAACTGAATCGGATACATGTTCACATAACCTTTCATTTTCTCAGAATGCCTGTTGAACCGTTCGGAATCATAAGGATATACGAATAGCATCAGAAAGCTTGTACAATGGCAACGTCCAAGACGTGGTCTTACATGTAATCAAATATCGATGCCACTGTCCCAGACAGGGTTTTACACGAAATTAAATACGATGCCAACGTCCCAGATGTGGTCTTATACGTAAAACATAAGTCAATGCCAACGTCCCAGATGTGGTCTTACACGATAACACATATCGGATCCTATGTCATGACATATGTATCCTAACTATTCCTAAGGTTCGTACGGGGCTTTTCGGACGTCGGAACTTTGTCGATACTTTCTCGGATGTCTCATTTTTCTCAACTCATATATTCATTCATCATAGTTCAATAACATATAATCGATAGTAGTTCAATTAAAAACACATTTATTTGTATATAGACGTACCTTGTACAGATTCAGATAGACGAAATCGACTACTCCATGACTTTCGACTTTCCCGATCTAACTCTGTTTTCTTTGGTTCTTGATGTATATAAATTCAAATTTACCTCTTTTATTCACCAAATCATTCAAATCAATCCACAAACACACATTTAGAACATTTTAAAAATTAGCCCTCATTTTTTCACATTTCGACACTTTAGTCCCTATTTAACAAAATCACAAAATACACAAAATTTATTTATACTTATACTTAGCCGAATATTCATGGTACTCATACAAGTCTACACATTTCATTTATTTCACATAGTCCCTCAATTTGCAAATTTCACAATTTAGCCCATTTTACTCAAATTCATCAAAAATCCAAAGATAAAACTTAATAATCTAAAACATATCTTTCATATACTATCATCAAACTTCACAAAGCTCACATTATCAAAAATGGCATAACTCAAATCATTAACAAAATCAAAAATTGAGACATGGGCTTGTTAGGTTACTAAACAACGATCACAAAAACATAGAAATTATCAAAAACGAACCAAAACACATACCATAATCAAGCAGAGTCTTTGCTGAACCCTAACTTGTGTTTATCTTCTTATTTTCTTTATGTTTTTCGATAAAGTGATGAACATATGAAGCAAAATTATGTTTTGTTTTATTATAATAGGTTTATTTACCTATTTACAAATTTAACCTTTATTATAACATTTAATAAACACATAATAAATGGTTATTAATGTCCATTAACCTTTAAATGGTCTAATTGCAACATAAGGACCTCTCAATTAAGAAGACATAGCAAATAAGCACTTTAACAAATGGAAGGCCACTTTTACATTTTACGCGATTAGGTCCTTTTATCAAATTGAGCACACAAACGATTAAATTTTCATACGAAACTTTCACACGTGTCAATTCACATATTATAAGCACAGAAAATACGATTAAAATATTTTTTTGACTCAAATTTGTGGTCTCGAAACCACTATTCCGACTAGGGTCTAAATCGAACTGTTACAAGATGCATACATGATCACTTTCTCATCTTGCATCAAAACAAAATTGAGACCACTTAAAAAAGCATCACTATAGACCACAAAATCCTTCCACGATTTTGGTAAAGTTAGAAATGGCGCTTCAACCAACATTTATTTCAAGTTCTCAAAACTTTCTTGGATTCATTGCTCCAAATGAACTGAACGTTCTTTTGTAACACCTTTGCCATTGGAAAATCTATCTTCGAAAATCCATTTACGACTCTTCAGTAATAACCAGCCAAACCAAGAAAACTGCAAACCTCTGACACATTCCTCGGTGCTTTTCATTGAACAATGGTCTTAATCTTTTTCGAATCAACTTTGACTCTAGCCGCTGAGATAACATGCCCCAAAAACACAAATTCTGATAACCAAAATTCGCACTTGTTAAGCTTCCCATATAACTATTTCTCTCACAATAATTGCAAAACGATTCTAAGGTGTTGCTCATGCTCAGATTCAAATTTTGAATAGATCAAGATGTCATCGATGAAAACTACCACAAATTGATCCATATAAGGTTGGAAGATACAATTCATAAGATCTATGAATGCTACAGGAGCGTTAGCTAATCCAAGAGCCATCACCAAGAATTCATAGCGGCCATAATGCATACAAAATGTCGAATTAGGTATGTCACTGTAACACCCCCGATGATTTGATAAAAATATAGCACTTAGAAATTTAGTTGCTGAAACGTAGAAAACATACTATAATTTAAGAACTCCAAGTTCAACTTCTTGTAGTTACAATGAAAATAATAATAATAATAACATAATGAAAACCTTATTACAATCTGGTCTGAACATACTTAAAAAAATAAAAACTTAAATGCTTTAAAAAAAACCAAGTCTGAATTATCTTGCTAGCTGGCCACCCAGAGTCCCTCCAAACATCGAACCTTCTGCTGAGCATCACCTGAAAATAAAATAAAAGAGGGGGTGAGTTTTCGCAAACTTAGTGTGTACAACCCTCAATGAAAAAAAAGAATTCAAAGAAAAATCATCAAACATGCAATGCAAACCCATCCAAATTATCCATCCGCTACACACTAGCTCTGTCCCCCATCACACCATATGGGGATATAAATATCGACCCACCCAGCCCACACACCAATGGTAGCCCGGTTACGGAACTACCTTCATTTACATATTTGGGCTTTAAAAGCCGTCAGGGGATCCACGATTGTCAGGCAACCATGCAATCCTCATATACTTCCTCCATACCATAATTCCCACCCCATATGCAACCTAAGCAGAACATCATATGTATGCATGTCACATCCACAAAACTTTCATTCAACACCTAGGGGTATTTTGGTCATTTTTACCCTTAGGGGCATTTCGATAATTTTCCCTTAATTACGGTTTTCACTTACCTTGGCCCATGAACAAGTCCCGCGAACTAAGATGAACAGATACTATGCACCAGATAGGATTCCAGAGAAGAGGAGGTAGGTCATTAAGACTGCTTAAGTACCAAGCTCTCCCTAGATCCAATCCTAGACATGCATATACCCGTTGCCACACCTTAACCCTATGACTTGTCCACAGTCTCAATTAATAAAGTTTTATGAAGTTATCATGTACTAGGCCCAAAACCCCTTACAGAGCCCAATCAAATTCACATACCTGTATCTGGCCCATTAAGCCCAATTGTATTCATATGGCCCACTAGGCCCAAATCACCGGTATATGGCCCATTAGGCCCAAATCAAATATATATGGCCCGTTCGGCCCAGTCACATTCATATTCATGCTCACTACAAATTTCTATCACATAGTATCAATATTCATATCTTGCCTAATATGGGCCCAATAGCCTATTGGGCCCATTTAGCCCATTTTGGCCCATATGGCCAAATCACAACCCAAGTCCACGGAATCGCCTGTGGGTCTCAAGAAACCTATCGGTCTCTCCCTTATGAGTGTTCGCACACTCGCAAGACAACCGTAGACAAACTTTCGACTTTTCGACATTTCGGCATTTCGGCTTTTGCCGGTTCATAGTGTGTGTGTAGTGTATGTACACACCTGGTAAGCAAGCATGCTGCAATTCCCTTAGTCACCAACCTACAATGATATCACCCTTCTATTAACCGCATGCTTAATACATTCCTTACTAAAACTGAAACCTCATATTAACCTTACCTTGCGCGATCAACCCTTTCTTAAATCACTAACCACGATCAACTCCTAGATCTGCACCAATCTTAACTATTAAAACCAGAATAATAGGTGACTCGTATCCAACACAAGTCCCCTTACCTTAACTATGAACATTCGGCCACTTTAGCCAATGGGAGAGGAACACTTACCAAAATCGCAAATACCTAAAGAGTAATTCGGCAGAGAGCTAAGATCCGAGATCCGATACTAATTCCCTACGAAAGTTGATTAGAAAGAGTGAGGGACAATAATCGATACCTAGCAAAGAAAATCGATTGGAAGAGCAACACTTACACTAGATTCTATCAAAAAGTATTCGACCCTTAAGAGATTCGACTTTTCGGCTTTTCAAACTTAGTATGGTGAATAAGGTTTATTTGGTACAAATTAAAGAAGAAGAGTAGAAGAAGAAATCGGCTAAGTGAAACAAAGAAAATTGTGTAGAGAAGAATAAAAAACGGCAGGAAGAAAAGAAAGAAAAATAAAAGGGTTTTCAGCTTTTTTGATCTTGAAAAGAAAAAGGTTTTCGGCTTTTGGAGAAAGGGGTTTTTGGCAACAAGGTGAAGAAGAATTTTGGCAGTAGCCTGCCAATCCGTATTCGGCCCCTATTTATAGCCCTTATAGCAGAATTTTTCATGCCCAATTCCCAATTCGACTCCATCACTTCTCCCTTCTCATCTCCTCGTTTTTCTCCCTGATAACCCCTTGATCTTTTCCTTAATTTTTTCTTCTGAACACTTCCCTTGGAGTCCATCTTCACGCCACTTCCATCCTTCTAGAAGGCCAAAATTAAACTTCTAAAAATACTAAGCTAGGATTTGAACCTTGGATCTCCTTGCTAGCTACTAATGCCACCTCCCTAGTCCCTAAGTGGCATCACTTAGCCACTCCTCCACAAGGCTTTTTGATGCTATTTTTCCCCTGTTTTTATTTTAAAGCCCACCTACTTGCCAACCCTGATTCTTTTAATAATTAAATTAAAATTCCTCCACCATAAAACTCAAACCCAGAACTTCTCCAACATACCTAGACACTTCAAATTCCTTAAACCATTAAAGCTAACATGTCATTTGTCATTTTCTTGCTCACTTAAAAATCTTATGAGACCCATAGCCCAAAGCCCAATTCATCTAGGCCCAAAATTTAGGGCATTACAGCCACTATCTTTTACTCTTAACTCATAATAACCAAACCTCAAATCAATCTTAAAAAAGACAGAAGCTCCTTTTAGTTGATCAAACAAGTCATCGATACGAGGTAGGGGGTATCGATTCTTAATTATCAAATTAGTTATTTGTCGATAGTCTATACAAATTTGCATCGAGTGTTCCTTTTAATGAATAACACTGGAGTTCCCCAAGGTGATATACTAGGGTGAATAAAGCCACGTTCCAGAAAATCTTGAAATTGCACCTTTAATTCTTTCAGCTCTGTGGGTGCCATATGTAATAGCTCGATTTAGACCCTATTTGAAATGGTGGTTTGGAGACTACAAATTCGAGTAAAAAAAATTTTAAAATTATTTTCTGTATTTATTATGTGTGAAATTATATCTGTAAAATTTTTGTGATTTAATTTTGTCATCTGAGTGCCTGATTTAATAAAAAATGCTTAATTGCATAAAATGAAAATTTGATAGTTAAATATGAAATGGACCGAATTGATGTTGTCTTTGCATAAGGTATTTAAGTTGCAATTATACCATAAATATATAGGATGGACGGATGTAACCTTATGTTATAATGGTTTTATATTTTAAGTTAAAGGTTAAAAATGTAATATGTGTAATAATATATGTTATAATAAAACATTAAAAATTAAAAGCCATTGCTCATATTTTCTCTCATGATCGAACAACAAAAAAGAAAGAAAAGAACAAAAGCTTAGGGTATTTAGCCATTAGCAAGCTTGATTCAAGGTGTGTTTTAGCTCAGTTTTTAATATTTTTTATGTTTTCGAGATCGTTGCAGTGTAATGTACAAAGCCCATGCTTGAATTTTTTATTTTAATGAATATTTTGACTTATGCCATTAATGAATATTTGAGCTTTGTGATGTTAGTTGATTATAGGATTAACGTAGCATGTGTGAGTCTAGCTATACATGCCATATTATGTACTGTGATAGTGTGATGACTTTTGACATTTGAAAATGTGTTTTTGTACAGTAAATGGATCCCGATAGAGCCGTAGCTGATGATGTCAAGAGTATAACGCCTGCTCCCGCACAAGGAACAGCGTCGATTGATTCTCGACCAACTTCGAGTAACCAAGAAGGAGAGGCAAAACAAGCCTTTAACCAAATCTGATGATGCAAAGGATGATATGGCAATCCATTCATTGGAATGGAAGCCGTGCTACAAGGATGTTGTGCGCAAATCCACTCAACCCAATTAAGATAAAAAATTCACTCCAAGCATTCAATTTTTTTATGCCATTTTTTCTCTTTTCATTCCATCATGCATTCATTATTTTTGTCATATCATTTTCTTTATATAAATATGTTCTTCCATTATTGATTCTTCTCTGTTCATGTATTAAGGAGAATGCATCCCTTTGGTTTGGTGTTTTGTTGTGCATATAGGATGCATTAGACATTTAGTTAAGTACGTTCATTTTAGTATTTTTGATCATTTTGTCGTTCATTTTGCCAGAACATACATAAATGCAAAAGATTATTAGTGTAACGCCCCAATTTTTGAGAATTCTGTGGATGTTGCCAAATTTTAAATTTTTGGTGTACTGTCTGCTTGGCATAGATTTAATCAGGTTAGTGGGCCTCTAGAAGGACCAAGCTTAAGTTAAAACCCAGTAATTTTAATTAGTTTTGATTCCATAGGAAGAAGGGGTTCTGGTTAATTGGGCTTTTAAGTATTAATTGTGTAAAAATTAAACACAAGGAAGCAGGTGGCAAAGTGGCATGTGACGCCACTGGGGAGGCTATAAAGGTGGTGTGTGGATGCTAGGGAGAACCAAGGTTCAAGTCACAATGAAAGCATATTAACGGAATTACTTTATGGTTGGAAAGGGTAAGTAATAGAACTCAAGTGAAAGACTGTCAGGAGGAGTTTAAATTGCTCAAGGGATTGAGTAAGGAGGGGATAAGGGAGAGAATTTAGGAGCTGATTAGGGAGAGTAGTATTGGACGAATGGTGGATTCTTGGGGAGCAAGAGTTGGTTGGCCAAGGGTTTGCTTAGGGGGCAAATTACGGCTAGGTTAAATGCCGAGTATAAATTCGAAATTTAGGGGTAAGTGTGTTATTTTTCTGACTATCTTTCCTCCTCCTCCTTTCTTTTCTTTTTCTCTCCATCTACCTTCTCCTCTTCTTTTCTCCATAGCCGAATCCTTCTACCACTCTTCCCTACACCACTTCCTTACTATTATTTTTAAGCCTTATAGCCGAATATCACAAAAGCCGAAATCCCGAAGGTTCATATTGTCTGTGCCGAATTCTCCTAGCAAAACCTACTGATCTTTCTTCATCCTTTTTGATCAATTCTTTCTTTTTCCGAACCCCTAACCTATGTCGACAAAGCCACTACAAAACCCTCACATTTTCTTCACTGTTGCAAAAAGCCGAAAACGCATAGCCTTAGGGACATAGCCGAATTCTGAGATCTCTAAGGGCTCGACTTTTGTTATCATTTGAGGGGTTAGATCTGCATCAGAATCAAGTAGGAGTTAATTGGAATCATTGACCAAAGGAACCGGTGGTAAGTTTCGAACCTAATCTTTATTTCAGGTTTTAGAAAAAGCCAAAACCCCCTAAAGGTTAGGGAGGCTGTCAATTTGGGCTTATGGCTCTAAGGGTTGTTATAATTGTTTTATTTTGGTAATTGTGTGATCTAGAGGCTATTGATCAAAGGCTTGGACAAGTGGAACGACTGGATCTAAACCTAGTCGCTAATTTCGGCAAAGGTAGGATCGCTAGTGCCTAAGGTGTTTTTGGCTGAATATGGTAAGGGGGTTAATATGTAGTTCGTTTTATTAGTTAGATTAATGTGTTAGTAATCCAATTGTAGGTAGTTCATGTGTGGATCTCGTCAGCATATCGTCCAAACAGGTGTGTAACTGACACCCTTTCATAGTCTAGATCGGCAAAAGCCGAAAAGTCAAAATGCCGAAAAACCAGTATTTTGTGGACTTGCGAGTGTGCGAATGCTCGTGAGGTAAATCGACTAACATTTTTCGTAAACTACAATATTTAGACTGCAGAGTGCATGTTTTCTGTGCCTTCGATATTTTTGGGCTTTATGGACCAAAATTGGGATAGTGGGCCACCGGGCCCAATTCGGTAAGAACCCTCGGTAAGTGTTTCTGTTAGTACGTGAAAGGTGGGAATATGCATGAAAACCCTTAAAACTGATAAAATTACTAAAATAACTTTATAGGTGGACAATTTACAGATTTACCCCTAGGAGTAAAATTACTGATATACCCCTAGGGTTAAGGTTGACTGAATGCATGTTTGATGTTATTATTTTTCGCATGCCATGTTATTATTATCGATGCATGGACCGGGATACTGATGGAGGAAGTACTGAAAGTGGCTTGTCCACGAACTGGAGGCTTTGCCTCAACTTACTGATAATTGAGCAGCAATGCTGTAACTGTAGAGTGTAGGGCTGGGTGGGTTGAGCTATTCCCCACATGCAATGTAGGGCTAGTACGGATGGAGTTTAGTGGTTGGTTATAGGCTGGGTTGGGCTTGCATACACGAGTATGTCTGATCTATTTTGGAATGGGCCTCTGGGCCATACTATTATCTGAAAATGGGGCTAAGGTCCACTTTATTGTATTCTAAAAAGGGTTTTGGCCCAATACCCACTGTTATCTGAATGGGCTTAGGCCCAATGGGCTTGAGCTGACTTGGGCTTTGGATGGGTTTTCCTTACACACTGAGTTTTCCAAACTCACCCCTTTCTCTTCCATCCTTGCAGGTGAGCCCTAGTTGGTGGACTTGGAGCTAGGCGGGATTCAGAGTGGCCACGAAGATTAATTTCTATTTTTTTTAAGTTTCGCATTTATTACTTTGACTATTTTTATTCTGGTTTATGTTGTAATAAGGCCGCTCTTCTTATTATTTTTATTATTTTGGGTTATTAAATTGGTTAGCTCTAAGGCGCAGTTTATAAAAGTTACTTATTTTCAAAATAACACGATAATCGAGCAAAGCTTTCGCAATGTAAACGTTTTCAAAGGAAATGGATATTTTAAATAGACTTAAACTTAATTAATTATTCGTGGACTAGTAACAGGCTTAAAGTGTGGCAATAGATGTGTGCATGTCTAGGATTGGATCCGTGAAGAGCTTGGTACTTAAGCAGTCCAACAGACTCGCCTCCTCTTTTCTGACTTCCTACCTGGTGCACAGCTTCCATTCACTTTAACTTAAAACAAAACATTCTTCAAACCCTAAGAAAGATTTTTGGATAAAACATAACTTCTTTAGTAACATTCTCCATGTGACACGCTGAATTCGGTCGTAACGTCTGGGCCGGGTTTGGGGTGTTACAATTAGAGTGTGATGAGTATATTTTTGCTTATGATGTTCAATGAGGAGCTTAATTCTTCACAAAACCTAGAAAAGTATGACAGTGAATTATGTAAGTTTAGCTTAGGATAGTTGGTTGAGAATTGCCCCCTAAAAGTATAATGTCCTAATTCCAATTACAATTAGTTTATAGTAAGTTTCTTTTAATAAATTTAGAGATTCTTGAAGCTAAGTTCAGTGAAATGGAAATGTTCAATAATGAATGACATGGAAAAAGTAAAGAAAAATAAAAAAAATAAAAAAATGCAATGAAACACTTAAATGCTTGAAAATGTCAATAGGTCAGTAATATTTTGTTTGGTTCATTGTGCTGTTGATTAGAAAAGAAATTTTAAGTAAGAGTATGTTAAAAAAAAGGGAGAAGAAAATAGTTTAGGGATACTCAATTCGTGTCACTTTCATCTAGTTGTACTTGTACCAAGAAGATATACCTGAAAAAGAGGGAGGAAAATTTGTGTGCTGAGAAGGGGATTTATCCTATAAAAAGTGAGGAAGATCTGGAAAAGAGAAAATAAGCTTTTCTTAGAAGAATAATTTTTAGGAAAAAATAGAGGGTAGCAGTAGTATCTGAAAAGTAGAGCAAAATGCGAGGAAGAGGATGAAGCCAGTCAACTAGGTCTTTGCGAAACATTGCAACGCCGTAGTTGAGGGCTGGATCAGCGAAAGCATGCTTATTTAAGTTCTTCCTTATTTTCTTTTGCATTGCTTTTTTGTGCGATTAAATGTTTAAGATCCTGAATGGTATTTCGGATTTGGATTTGATTAATCAACATATGAGCTAAATCTCATTGGGTTGGGTTTCTTAGATGATACTTTAATTTTCTATTAATGTTGAAGCTTATGATCTATTTTACTGTTTCATTCAATTTGTTCTTCTTAAATTGCATGCATGTAGACTCTAGAAATAGATGAATGTTAGTATGCTTATAAACATAATCTAATTCTGAAAAGGTTAGGTTAGTTGGACTGATACAAATGGTTGTTTGACAGAATACCCATAGCACTTTTTAGACATAAAGCGGTGTTTGTATAGAACAAAAAGGAATTAATGTTCGGAATCACATCAGAGGCCTATAGACATATATTGCTTTAGGTAGGGTAACCTGAGATCTTACTCTCAAAAGTAGCAGACTATCTTATATCCTTTCTATGCGGTAAAATGGTTAAGAGTTTGCTGAGGATTTTTGGTTTATAAAGGTAGATTCCTAGTTATCCTAACCTTCCCGTTCAACAGATTTGATCCTTTAATTCTTGCCCTGATATATTTGCAATAGTATTTTTTATATATTTGTTTGTTTACATTTTTCATACATCAACATCATTTTAGTTATCATTACATTTCTGTCACTATTTTTCCACAACATACTTCATACACTTTATAGTAGTAATGTAACCAAATTAATCCTAACCGATCCCTGTGGAGAAGATCTGATCATTATATTACTTGATTCGACATGTATACCTTCACATTTTGCATACTATTTTCACACGCGACTTGGAGGAACATGCTCGGGAGGAGGAACATCTTTCGATGTCGGAACATCCTCAAAAGCATCTTTGGCATCTCGTCTTTATGTGCTGGCATGAGTCCACTTTTTATCCATTCCCTAGAGTTAACATTGAAATGGTGAAGGGCCCCATAAGTAATAGGTTGATTTGAAGTGATGGGGGTGTCTCCATTGGTATTAATCCTAATTTCTTAAAAATGTATGACAAATAAGTGCTATAGGGAAGGGTGATGTTTGTATACATCGCCTTCTAGATACCTTTAGTTATGTAATTGAACATTATAAAAGTGAGGTTTAGACACCGTTTGAACATTAAAAATGTATGGAATCGATCCACCAATAATCAATGGAGCGAAGCATGACTTTTTTTATAGGAAAAAAGATCCAAGTGATGATAAGATGGAGAACATAATCATGGAGATTGAGTTCGGATGTGTGTCTGGACTCAATATAAAGAGTGGGGTTGTAGGCTTCTTTTTCATTAGAGTCACCTCTAGAAGAAAAATGAAGAAAATTTCTAAAATCTTCTAAAGGAAGGTGAGTCGAGGTGTTCATTAAAAAATGTTATAACAATGACTGTATCACCAGACTCATCATGTTTGAGTTTGGTGTTTGAGTAAAAAGCTTGATATAATAGAGTTAGAAGACATTTTGGAGTCAAGATTTAGTGAAAAAATGGTAGGATCTGTGAAGAAATTGAGTGAGATTTGAAAGAGTTTTTGGATAGAGAGAAAAATAACTTTGGGTTTTTTAAAATTGTTTTTGAAACCTTCAGTGCATGTATTCTTAAAACGGTATCGATACCAAATCACGAGTTTGTTTTCCAAATGTAGAAATTTTCCAAAAACCTAATTTTTGAAGTCCTAATGTACTCTAAAGGTCCTAAAATGACTCTTAGATAAATTCTAATGATTTCATATGCATGAAAATGCATAAAATAAGCATGATGCATATCATTCATAAATGACAATAAGTTCATTCAACAAATTGACTAAGTTAACTAAATAAAGTTCATTTTAACAAGTTTAAGGGCATAAAAAATAAATCATGCTAGACAAATAAGGTCGAAATAAATTAATCAAACATTTTAAACTCCCCTATCTTTTTTCCAAACAAGAGTCATGCAAACCATACATGCATGCCTTTTCAATACATTTTAGAATATATGCAAGTTTAAAACTTATTCATAATGCATAGAAAAGATTCAACAAAAAGTCAAGGCAATGTGGTTAAACCTAGTTCTCTCCTAAGTGTCCAAAATATTTCATTGTCGAAAGGTATTGTAAAAATATTAGCTAATTGATGCAAAGTGTCTACATACTCTAGAACTATATCACCTCTTTCACAAACAAAACCCGAGCACCCCAAGGTGATAGATCAGTCGAATGAATCCTCAGTCTAATAATTCTTTAAACTGTGTTTTAGCTCTTTTAGCTTAGTTAGAGCCATTATGTATAGAGCGGTCAAAATCAGAGTTGTTCTGAGTGTCACTTCAATTAAAAACTCAACTTCTGTCTTAGGTGGTAACCCTGACAATTCTTCTAGAAACATGTCAATAAATTCTTAAGTATTAGTACGTGTTCAATTTTTTATTCTAACACTGTAGTTCCTAATATGTAAGCTACATATGCCAAGTACAATTCAGGTTCGATGTCATGATGTCACCCTCTCCACATCGTGATGTCGCCAAATAGTTTGTCATGTCACAATGTCAGGCCACTCGACGTCACAACGTCACATAGAATCAGTTGGTGTTGCGATAAGGAAATGTGGTATCAGGACGAGGACTCTATTTTTGGTAAAAAGTAAGCTATTTGGTACCTATTTCGAGCCAAACTACCCAACACTAAGTTTGATCAATAAAAGCATAACATAACCTGCACAAAAACATACCAAAATGCATACCAGGCATAAGATATAACCATTGCCAATTCAATACATCTCAATTTGGCACCAAACCATTTCAATTCAACTTATACCAACTAAACTATTCAATCATACACTTAATCGTTACATACCTTCATTAAACATACTATTCCATACACAATTTTCCATTTTATTGCCATATACAATGTCACACAAGTCAACAAAACATACATTTACATATAAGATCATTAACATTCCATAATTCCAAAATTAATCAAGTTATAACCAAACTATCCATCCAAAGTGAACACATATATTAACACCTATGTACATGCCGTATAACTAAGCTAAAAAATAATCAAAATACTACTAAGTCTCTAACAGGATTGATCTGCCACTAATCGACATGGAAAATTAGGCTTTTAAACATGTTTAAGGAGCTTTTTCTCGAGCAAAATAAAGTTTTGAGCATAGTTTTTCATAATTTTCATTATTTTCATATTTTTAGATAATAAGTGAAAATGTCTCAATTTTGTCTACTTTTTTACCCAAATTGGCCGCTAGTGCCATTTGGAGGCCTAACGTGTTCTCCATTGCTATGCTTATTTTTTTACTTTGAGCATGTGTAGTGAAACCTTTAAGGAAGTTGGTTGATGGAGATGTGGATAAACTAAAATATTTGGACAAAGGACTGAATCATAACAAATTGGACTAATTTGAATAGAACTAAGAACTTAGGCAGTGACGCGCCTAAGGGAAAATTAAGATAAAGTGAGATCGAAAGGTAATCTTGTCATGCACCCATTCATTAGCTCCGGATTAACCAATTGGCCGGAAGATAAGCCAAACATAATTCATCTAAGCCGGTAAAATTGAGATTAAAAAATAAAATGGAGCCACTTAGTAATTTAAGCGATTTATGCCCCGAGTTCGAGATTTGGTGAATCACATCTAAGTCAACCAACTCCCAATTGTTATTTGCTAGATAGTCCCTATAGTTTAAATTTCTTAGAATTTAGTCCTTAGGGTAGAATATTTAATTTTCTTGCAAAAATATTCTTTTATGGACTGTGGTACTATAAAATGATATTAGTAGCCACTTAGACTCTATTGTGTATGCTATTTATTGCTCAATTGCCTCTTCATTTTGGTTTGATCATTGGAATACATCAGTGTTTCATTGTAACGCTATAAATATTACATCTGACTTGTACGGTTGTAGTAAAATCAGGCTTTAAAATTTATTATATAAATTCAATGTTTTAATGCGCATGTGCTCAACTGGTCAAGTTATTAGCGTTGTTTTCCAGGAAGTTGGTGTAAGATTGAGTAATTTTTAATGTACACTTTTATGTAGAGATAAGTACCCAAAGTAGGATTTATAGATACGACCTTATTTTCTATTGTTTTATTTAGAGTTAATTGACTTTCTTCAATCTCTCATGCTTGTAAAAACATTGTATGACTCGAATCGGTAACGGTGCCTTGCCATTTGAGTCGAAATCTGAACATATCATTACACATGCAAGAAAGGTGAAACATCCGAGAGACATACCATCTCCACCGAGAGAGAAACCTTTTTAAAATCCTCAAGAAGAAATTCGAGAACCACCATAACCACCTATGGAGAAAAGAATTTTGCTCGACTGTGCGATGCCCAACCTAGATGTTGTTCGAGGTAGCATTAATCGCCTGGTGATTAATGCTAACAACTTTGAATTTAAACCTGCAATGATCCAAATGATACAAACGAACCTTCAATTTTGAGGGTTAATGAATGAGGATACAAATCATCACCTTAAGCAGTTTCTAACAATTTGTGATACTTTCAAGTATAATGGGGTATCCAATGACACTATCCGTCTTCAACTATTCCCTTTATCTCTTATAGACGATGCTTTTGTGGTTAGATTAGCAGCCAGTAGATTCAATCAACATTTAGGATGAGCTAACGAGTACATTTTTGCCAAAATATTTTCCACTAAGAAAGACCATGAAACTTCAAATGGACATTACAAATTTTTGAAAATTGGAAGGAGAGTCATTAGAGGAGGCTTGGGAGCACTTCAAATTAATGTTGGGCAAGTGTCCATACCATGGTTTGCAAGATTGACTACAACTTAAACTCTTCTACAATGGACTTGACCGGATATGCTCTAGTCTTAATGGAGCATTTGTTGAAGCATTCATGTCAAAGACCTACGCCGAAGCTTGTCAATTAATTGAGGATATGGCAATAAACTCTTACATGTGGTCGGCTGAGCAGTTCATATATCAAGCCAATAAAGTGACAGCAAAAGCTGTTAGTGGTAAAGATAAATATGAACAAGTCTTAGAAAGGCTAAATCAAATGGAGATAAGTGCGACTAAGGCGGATGTAACACCCCTAACCAGAATCCATCGCCAAAACAGGGTTACGAAGCATTACCAGAGATTACAGATCAAATAACAAACATTTTACATTTATACAATATTCATATCAGAAATCAATCATTAAGTCCCTTATGAGAGCCTTCAAGGCCCAAAATATGCATTACAAGTAAGTTGGGACTATATTGGAAACACAGAGAATTTTTCGCGAAATTACAAAATTTTCCTAGGTACAAGGGATACATGCCCATGTGGCTAGGTCGTATGGCTCACGCAGCCAAATGACACGACCGTTTCCCTACTCGTGTAACCCTTTGACTTGGGTCACATGGCCAGCCACATGCCTGTGTGCTACGCCGTGTGGACAATTTAATTTTCAATAATTTGGTGTAGGGGTCACTCGGCCAAGATACATGCCCGTGTACTAGACCGTGTGACACACATGGCTGAGACACACGCTCGTGTCTCTACCTGTGTAATAATACTTGAGCATTCTGTTTCTTAATTTTTAAGATGTAGGGGGCACACGACCAAACCACATGCCTGTGGACATGGCCGTGTGTCACACACAACTGAGACACACGGTCGTGTCTCTGCCCGTGTAGACAAAATAAAGCCATTTCTAAGCCTTATTTCTCACCAAAATATTTCTTCCACTTACATTGACATTTTAATACATTCCCAAGTCAATACAAAACGTTCAAATCAAGCCAAAACCAAGTCTTATGCATGACTTATCATTACCTATGACTTATCAAATACATATTTATACATATAAGTATATTTTCTCATTGATGCTTACTTAAAGCCATTTATCATTAGGTTTATATGATTTTCATCACATAACCATTTCAAACACATCAAACATAATGAGGCCTTATACAATTTCATCAAAAATGTTTAATACTAGTCATTCCAATGGCTAGTTACAACCAAAGTATTATCATGCCAATATTGGTAAAATTAACCTATACATGCCATTACAACCAGAATTAATTTTACCATTTGCACCGAATGGGCCGATGGATAGTGTGAAATATCTCTGCCAAGCTTCCAACCCAACGAGCTTTCAAATTCCTTTAAAATAGGGAAATTAAAAATTGAGTAAGATTTTAAGCTTAATAAGTTCGTATAACTGAAAATTTAACTTACCACTATTTTATAAACACAAGGTAAACATACATTTCATTGCCAATTCGTATTGGCCAAGTTCCTAAACACATATCCTCATCAACATGTTAATTACTGTAATCTATATAATATTTCATAATCATAAATTTACATAATCATCAGGCAAGTTTTATACACATGTACCATCCATCTCACATTTCAACATGTTTTGTAATATCGGTTTCATGTATTTCAGGCATATTCCAAATTATAGATGAACAAAGTCATTAAGCATGTTCTTATCAAGCATTCTGTGCTTCAATATATCAAGTGATGTAACACTCCAGTTTAGACCCTAGTCAGAACAGTGGTTTTGGGACCATAAATCCGAGTTAGAAAAATATTTTAATATTATTTTTCGTTCTTATAATATGTGAATTGATATCTGTGAAAGTTTCGTGTGAAAATTTGATCATTTGTATGCTTAATTTGATAAAAATAACCTAATCACAGAAAATGCAAAAGTTAGGTGCTACATGAATAAGTGTCAAATTGTTATGTCTTTATATATGTGGGGTCCTTATGATGCAATTATACCATTGAATTAATGCATGGACATATTTGGTCATGAGTTAGTGGTTTTTAAATGATATTAGTAAGGTTAAAAATGGTATTTGATTATTAAGTTAATGTATTAATTAAAATAAAACAAAATGTGGCCATTAGTTCATCTTTTCTAACCAAAATTAAGAAAAGAAATAAGGGTTTGGAAAGCTTTGTTATTTCGCCATGGTTCAAGCTTGATTCAAGGTTTGTTTTTGTCCGGGTTTTGATAATTTCTATATTTTTGTGATCGTTACTTTGTATTCAATCAAGCTCATGTCACAATTTCTAAATTTGATGATGATTTTGAATTATGCCATTGATGTTTCTATGAGCTTTGTGATGATAGTTGATGAAAAATGAAAGACATGTGTTAGATTACTATGCTTTGTATTGGAATTTTTGATGAATTTGAGTATTTTGGGCTAATTGTGAAAATAAGAAATTAAAGGACTAAAATGTGAAATAAATGAAATATGTGGGCTTGTATGAGCTAAAGTAATATTCGGCCAAGCATACGTCTAAAGAAATTTTGTGTATTTTGTGATTTTATGAATTAGGGACTAAATTGTTAAAATGTGAAAATGTGAGGGCTAATTTATAAAATTCCCTAAACATGTGTAAATGGATTGATTTGAATGAATGTGAGATTGGATAAGTTAAATTTGAATGTGTTTAGACCAAGAACCAAAGAAAACGGAATTAGATCGAGGAAAGTTGAAAGTTGTCGAGTAATCGATTCCATCCGTTCGAATCTGTCCGAGGTAAATCAATATACAAATAAATGTGTTGAATTGAATTATTAATTGCTTATATGATATTTGAATTGAGATGAATGGATTTGAGACTGAAATATGTGAAATCTGAGAAAGTTTCGATAATACGACGACATCTAAAAAGTCACGTACGAACCATAGGAATAGTTAGGATACATATGTCATGACATAGGATTTTCAATATGTGATTTCGTGTAAGACTTCGTCTAGGATGTTGGCATCGATTTGAGATTATGTGTAAGACCATGTCTGGGACATTGACATCATATTTGATTTCATGTAAGACCCTGTCTGGGACAGTGGCATTGATATTTGATTACATGTAAGACCACGTCTAGGACATTGGCATTGTACGAGCTTTCCAAGCTATCCACATATCCTATTTGATTCCAAATGGTTCAACGGGCATTCCAATAAAATGAATGGTTATGTGAACTTGTATCTGATTCAGGTACGTTTAAAATGTATATTAAGATTGTGAATGAAATGTAAGCATATGTATATATGTAGACATATGAAATATGTATGAGTTATTTGAATGAGATGTGCATATTTAGTTGAATTATGAACAATTGTGCTATATAAGAATTATAGATATGTGGTTATATTTTTTCCATGAAGTACATGAATGAAATGGTTTAGAAATGTGTTATGTGATAAGTTTATTTGGATATGGCTTACTAAGCTTTTGAAAGCTTACTTTGTGTGTGTTTGCATTGTTTTATAGATACTGGAGCTGTCGGGAGTTTGGGGATCATCGAGGATCATCACGACACTATTGAACTTTATTTTGGTACCTTTTGAAAATGTGTATATTGATGTACATGTATAGGCTAGAAGTATTCCAATATGTTTTTGAGTTGTGAATATTAGCCATGTGATATGGCTTGGATTTGGTTGTGATTGTGAATGAGTTTTTAGTATAAGCTATGTGATGCAATATGGTCAATATGATGTGTTCATGAATGGCTAATTGAATTGGCCATTTTGGTAAGTTATGGTATGTGCCTATTTTTGAATTCGGGTAAGATTTAGCATGTGAATAAATGAAGTAAATTGAGATTATGAATCATATGTTTTTGGTATGACTTTGGCGTATGATTTGGTATGTTTTGGTTGGGATATGAACATGAAATTGGTTGGTGATTATATGACATGAGGAATGTATGCTATGAGATTGAAATTGATTGAATTTGTGGTGCAATTGTTACCTATTTGTTTCTTGTAGGGAAGACCCTTAATGGGTGGAAATTTAGCTTTGCAAATAACCTATTTTTGTCCACACGGGCAGAGACATGGGCATGTGTCTCAGTCGTGTGTGACACACGGTCATGTTACACGGCAGTGTGTCCTCTGGGGTACCCTACGATTTAAGTCAATATACCCTATAGTTTTGACATGGCCTAGACACACAGGCGTGTCTATCGGTCATGTGTGGCACATGGGCGTGTGGTTTGCCGTGTGATCCAAGTCAGTAGCCTCCCTAATTTTCACACGAGTGTGTCTTGTGGCCGTATGGACAAGTCAGAATGTATGCCCTATTTTGCCATGGCCTAGACACACGGACGTGTCTAATGCCATGTGAGGCACATGGCTTGTTCACACGGGCGTGTGACCTTTGTAACTTAGAAAATTGTTTAAGTTTTTAAAAATTTTGTATCTGTTCAATTTAGTCCTGACCTCTTTCTAAAGCATGTTTAAGGTCTTGTTGACCTAAGAAAAGAACTTTATATTGATGTTTGACTATGATGCTATGATGTTTGTGAAATGAATGCAAAATGTTCCGATATGTCCGATAATGCCTATTAACCCTAGCCCGGCGACGGATATAGGTTAGGAGTGTTACAAGTGATGTCATTTATATGTTCAAATTCTTCTCTAATCAAGTGTTCATGTAGCATGTACAAAGCATGTTAGTCATATATATTTCATATGAATATCAATAAACTTGTATGAGCTTAATAATAATAATCATTTTTCCATATGCTCATACTTTCCACATCACGTATTTCAATATCAGGTATAATTCATGTCCATGTAATTCAAGTATGTACCCATAATATTTTGTCACAATTCAGATTGTTTCATATCAATATTTTACCCATTGAACTATTTAAGATATTGATGAAAACATAGAAACTATACTTCTACTAGAGATGTACAAATCTATAATCATAGATAAACATATTCATCAAAGAATTTCTATGTTCATGTATCATCATCTCATACTTCCATATATCATGTATAATCATTTTCATGTATTTTAGGAAGATACATGTATTAATTAATTTCATGTTCATATTTTCTCATGTCAGAATGTTACCCATTGAATTTATTTGAAATATCGATGGATATACAGGTAGTACACTCGAAGTGTACAAATCAAAAATCCGTCAATTCATGTTTAGGGGTACCCATAAGGGCACATAATCAGGAAACACACTCTCGAGATATATATCAAGATGCTCATATGAGTCGTGTAACAGGAAGCTTATCCGGGCTATACCAGGGAACTCATAAGAGTCTATAACAAGAAGTTTACAAAGAACTTTTAATCAAGAAGCTCACGAAAAGCCTATCAGGAATGCTCACAAAGAGCCATGTAATAGGAGCTCCAGATAGCTTAACAGGAAATTCAAGTGAGCCATGTTAGAAAGCTCATAAGAGCCTAGATCAGGACGCTCACGAAGAGCTGCATTTATGTCCACAATAAATGCTGGATCACAATGGGTCAAATCGTGTAACAGGACGCTCACAAAGAGCCGCGGTAGTGCACAACACATGCAAGATCACTATCGATCAGGATGCTCGCAGGAACTATATAATAGGATGCTCGAGAGGGCTTATACCAGGATTGCTCGTCTGAGCTATATTCTATCCGCTACATTTGCAAGACCACATTCAATATGGGAAATCATATATCCATCAAATTTTATTATTCAAACAGAACTTAACATTTTTTGGACATTATTGATCATGTGATTATTTCATACATTTTTTTAACATTTACATAATTCATATAAACACAAACCACACTTAATTAAAGCATGAAAATAAACATAATTTAGTTACACGAACTTACCTCAATAAATGTTCGTATACATAAAATCTACTAATTCGACACTTTCTCTTTTCCTTGCTCTAACTCCGAATTTGGTGTATCCGGATCCAATTAAGCCATGAAAGCTTGATTTCTCTTTCCTAGGGTTTCCACGAATTTTTGGGGAAGAAGATGATAAATTGATGATATTTTCATTTTTTTTTATCATTTATCATCTTTATTTTTTTCACTTTCCAATTTCATCCTCTTCTTTATTTTATTTTCCATGGATGAATCATCATCCTTAACAACTAAGCATTTTTAATGGTCTATTTACCATTTAAGGACCTCAAATTTTGAATTCCATAGCTATTTAATCCCTTTAGCTATTAAAACTCAACTTTTGCACTTTGTGCAGTTTGGTCCTTTATCAAATTATACATATAATCGGTAAAATTTCTTTATGAAATTTTTGTACGACATTATTATCATACTATAAATCATTAAAAATATTAAAATAAGTTTCCTTTTTGAAATCAGATTTGTGGTCCCAAAACCACTATTCTAATTTTACCGAAAATGGGTTGTTACAGCGCAAGTCCAAAACTAGCCCTATATTTTAGTGTAGGACATGACAAGGAAAGCAACCATATGGAGGTGAATTATGTATAGAATAGAGGATATAACCTTTACGCCAACACCTATAACCTCAAGTGGCGTGATCATCCTAACCTTAGGTGGTGAAGGAACCAAGCAAGACCGTCAAATCAAGGGAACCAAAACGCTAACCCTTTAAAGCCCAACACACCATTCCAACCTGCATTACCTTTTAGAGCACCCCAAGACCAAGAGAGGAAACCAACTTATTGTAGTAACCTACCATTTTCAATTAGGATGAGTAACCTACCAAATCCGTATCCAATTGGACCCAAGTTTTGCAACTGTTGCAAAACAATTTAGCCTTTAGCATACCTAGTAATACCGATCCTAATCTGAGGAGAAAAGGAAAATAGCACGCTAATGAGATCAATCTTTGATCCGGGGCTATAGATATGTGGCACAATCTTGAATACGCCCTTCGAGTCTGTCTTAAAAAATTTTCTATCTTGTAATGGTCTGTAACAAATCTGATGTAATAAGTTACTTATCATATATATATCATTTTAAATTTCCAAATGTTAAGTCTTTCTTTTGGGACTTCAAATATCATGTTTAAAATAAATGAATATTTGCAAATAGTTTTTGCTAAATGTTTTGTATCATTTAGTGACACCCGAGATCCGGACTGGTAAATTGGGTCGATTTGAGGGCATTACAAATTTAGTATCAGAGCCCGATTCAATCAGTTCTCAGACAACTCTTGTGAAAGGTACCCAGTATGCATAATACACCAAACCTGGCTTATCCTCTCAAGTGTGTGAAAGATAGTTGTCATTGCAAAATAATAAGACAATAAAGAAGGATAAATGATTGATTCATTAAAAAAAAAAAGAATATTACATGGTCCCTAGAATAGCAAAATGAAAGATACAACAAAGAAATTCTAGTTGTCCTTCTCGGTGTGCGGAACAATTGGTTATGTAGAGACCTTTTCTATGGTAGGAACTCCTTCAGTTTGTTCAACACCTTCTAGAGCCTGATCGAAGTCAATAGACCCTTCAGAATTTTCTTTGTCGGGCATGATAAGGGTGAAGGAAACATCAAGATGCTTCCTTTTAGATTGAAATTCTTCCCGCTCTTTGCCTTCACGATTGTAAAAATTGAAATTCATTAAATCGGTAGAGATATCTTTTAGAAAATTGAAGTCTACATGACTTAAATCCATTGGACCAGTGGCTACCTGGGCATGAAGAACCAAGTTATACTTTAATTTTGGAAATGCCTTAGTTGAATTCTTTGTAGTGTATTCTTGGTACTTTTTAAAGGCTTCATCACTGGGCTGGCATATATTATCCAGTTCAGTCTTGTAGTGTATTTCATGGACCTTGAGTTGCTCCTATAATGATTTGACTTTCCCCTCCAATTGCTTATTAGTTTATTGTGTTTCCATGCACATAAATTTCCAAGCTAAGACATAAGAATCAAGCTGATTGATCTTGTCTCTGTTAATCTGATCAGTTCGACGTAGATTATCTATGATCTGTCCACTAGATCTATTTGTCTAATCTAAATTGGCCAATTTGTCACTGTAGAGAGCACTATTTTCTAGAAAGAAACTACTCTAGAGGTTGTAGTCCATAGAGAGGGCTTGTAAGGATTCTACCAATAAGGAGAGAGGAGATTGTTCTTGTTTGGAGGAGAGGAAAGCACAGAAAGATTCTTTCATCTAATATGGAATTGTGTTTTACTGATCTTGAAAGAAAAGGCCTAGGGAAATAAAGGAAGGTACGGGTGCATATAGGTTACACCATGGAAAGAAGTTGTTGGTCTCTACAAATGAGGTTGATGGAAGTTCAGGACTGGTATAAACCTCTAGCGAATTTACTGGTAAGGTCTCTGCTGGAAGCTCAACTAGTGGAGGATTAGTAATATGAATTAGAAAGTCTGAAAGTTAGGTAGACACCACAGGAATTACAAGAACGGGAAGAAGTGCAGATGGAACGACAAAAATGTTCAAGTGTACATAATTGCAACAAGTAATAAAGTGACAAGTAATGTTGAGTTATAGTACCCACAGGGACTGTGAAACAGAATATTTATGAACTGCAAATTTAAAAAATTTGGTGATGGAAAATATGTTGATTTGAAGTGGTGATATAAAAATTAAAAAAATTAACTAAGTGCTAACTAAAAAAACAAAAAGTAAAATTCCAATGCTCGATTTCTAAAAATGGGTTTAATCAATATGTCCTAAATGTGTTAGATTAATTTTATTCCTTAACTTAGAATAATTAAAGTTGTGTTCATATTGTTATGAATAATTTCACGGCAACTTGGAAAATTGCTAACTAATACCCATACTTACCTATTAGAACCTATTAATCTCTTGACCATATCTCTATGTCAAGTCAACCGATTAATCAAATTTTAATAAGAAAATAAAAGATTATGTGAGGTAACAATATATCTCTATATTGAAACAATTTAATCACAATAATCTTGTAAGTTATGCATGGCTAATGTATTGTTTAATACCATCCCTAATTTAACCTTCAACTACCTTGGAAGATTAAACATGCACCAATTAAATATTGTGTTCATTAATTACAATTTCAATCTGTTTAAATAATTAATTCAATTATTACCTCATAATTGAAATACAAGCATAGCATCGCATGGTTTTATTTAATTGAAAATTTTATGGAGACCGAATAACAACACAAACACATTTTTAATAATCTAAGCGGACATAATGCAGTTACTTTAACAAAAAAATAATTTAAGTCATTTTAATAAATTGAAGAACAACAACACAAATATTTATGTTCATGATCAAAATAAAACGAAAAACAAAGATTAAGAGAATGAAACTTGAAAAACAAATCTCGATGGTTTTACGAAGCCAAACTAATGCGCTCCTCTCTTCTCTACTCGTTATACTAATCCAAGGCCTTCATGAACAATTGATTGTTGCTACTCCAAGGGGTGTGCAAGCTCTTTTTCAAGAGGGAAAATCAACAAGGGAAGAAAGGAATTGAAAGATAACAAAAAGGGAAAAAGAAAGAAAGTGTGTGTGTGTGTGATGTGTATGGTGAGGGATGATTTTTGAGGAAGTGAAGGGAGATATTTATAATTGAAATTGGAAGATCAAATTAGCTAAAAATAGCAGCCTGTAACAGCCCGATTTAGACTCTAGTAGGAATGGTGGTTTTGGGACCATGAATTCGAGTCAAAAAATATTTTAAAATTATTTTCTGTGTTTATTTTGTTTGAATTTATATCTGTGAAATTTTCGTGATTTAATTTCGTCGTTTAGGCATCCGATTAAATAAAATGACTTAATCGCATAAAATGAAAATTTAATGGTTTTTCTAAAAAGGGATAAATTGTACTTGGCTTTTTAAATGGAAGCCTTAAAGTTGAAATAAGCCCAATATAAAGTGTAGTGGATGGTTAAAGACATATGTTATATGATTTTATTATTATATCATTAAGGTTATCTAAGTAAATTGGTTAATAAACTTATATATGTTAAAAATAAAGTAATCAAATTCATTTTATTTCCTTTGTTCTTCATCACTGAAACTAAAAAAAAGAAAAAGAAAAGAGAAAGCTAGGTTTTGGCACTTACTCAAGCTCAATCAAGGTTCGTTTTTGTTCGATTTTTGATAATTTCTACGTTTTTGAGATCGT
The DNA here is from genome assembly GCF_025698485.1 of Gossypium arboreum. NCBI lineage: Eukaryota > Viridiplantae > Streptophyta > Magnoliopsida > Malvales > Malvaceae > Gossypium > Gossypium arboreum. The sequence goes on from NC_069081.1 coordinate 73,808,873, forward strand.
TGCTTAGTAATCTTCAAGACCCATGCTTTAATTTTTGATTTTGATGAATATTTTAAGTTGTGCCATTGATGATAGCTTGTGATTTTTGTTGTTTGATGATGAAAAATAAAAGATATGTTTTAGATTAACATATTTTATATTGGAGTTTTTGGTGATTTTGAGTAATTAGGACTTAATTAAAAAAATAATAATTTGAGGGACTAAAATGTGAAATAAATGAAACATATGGACTTGTATAAGCATGGGTAAAATTCGGCCCAACATAGGTATAGGGAAATTTTGCATATTTTGTGTTTTGTGTAATAGGGACTAAATTGTAAAAATTGTAAATGTCAGGGGTAAAATGGTAATTTTCCCATTTATGTGTTTTTGGACTAAATTGAATGAAAATATGTTTGAATGAGCTTAATTTGAATATGTTTACATCAAGAACCAAAGAAATCGAATTTGGATCGGGGGGAAAACAAAAGTCGTCGACTAGCTGCCCTGTTTCGTTTTATAACATCCAAGGTAAGTTTATAAGCAAATAGACATGTCTAACTGTAGTTAAATGCTAAAAATACATGCTGGGTTGTAAAATATGAATTTATACATGCTTTTTCCGAATGTGAATAAGCTTTGTAGTCATGTTCAAGTATTCGTTTTGACCGAGTTACGACGTCCGAAAATCCCGTATGAACCTTAGGAATAGTTAGGATACATATGTCATGACATAGGATTCTGATACATGTGTGCAAGTAAGACCATGGCATCAATATGTGATTCCGATATGAGTTTACGAGTAAGATCCTATCTGGGACAGTGGCATCGATATGTGGTTACATATAAGACCACGTCTAGGACGTTGGCATTGTACGATTTATGTGATTATCTTAGTGTCCTATCCAATTTCGAATGGTTCATCGGGCAAAGGTAAATCGTGTACGGTTGTGTAATACGAGCTAAATGGCCAGGTATGAATTAACTTGATATCTACTTGAGATAAGGTAGGAAAGTACTATGAATATTTGTTGTAACTCATGTACAATGCAAATGAAGAATTCATGTGTATTTGGTATGTGTATTCGGCTTGTTAATGAATAAGTTGTGTATCATTGAAATGTTACTTAATATGTGCATAAACAATTTGGCATATTCAGCCACATAGGTATTGATTATACATGAGATGTCATTTGATGATTCATAAGTTTGCATAAAAGAGTAAATGGATGTATGGTTTATTATGACTATTTGGTTTGGAAGTTGATTTATAATGTGTTAAATGATTATGTCTATATTCGGCTTAGGTGGATAATAGTCTATGAAAAATGTATTATTTATAGAATTTGTAAGTTTGAGGTCAAGCATGGGAATGTTAATGCATTTTGTTTAGTTAATATGAGTTGATTATGATTTTGAGTTGTTTATTTGCTTATGACTTACTAAGCTAAGTTAGCTTACTTTGTGTGTTCTTGTTTACCCTATTTTATAGATTTTGGATCAAGTTACAAGCTCGGGGATCGTCAGCAAAGCTCATCACACGATCAGCTATTTTGGTGCCTTTATAAGTCAAACTTGAATTATGGCATGTATAGGCTGGAATGCATTTTGAAAATGTTGGATTTTGGTTTTGTATAAATGGAGCCATGTGAAAATGGCTTTAATCTTTTATATTTGAATTCATTTATATTTAGCTTGGTTTGTGTTTATTTTGATTATGAAATTAAGTGCTATGACCGAATGATGTTCATGTTAGATGTTTTAGGCTTTGGAAATGGTTAATAATTTTGGGTGAGTAAAGGGTTGATTCGGCTAAGGTAAGCATAGAGTAAAATATATGTATATGTGTGATTGTATTAAGATTATATGTTATATATATGATTTGGCGTAACAAGTTGTTGCCTAAATTCGAACATGATTTGAGTTTGTTTTAACAAGGTGATTACATGACATTTAAGATATATATTTTGATTATCTGTCTATTTATGTATAATGCCATATCCTAGTGAATATATATTTTGTATTATAAGTTGGTTTGAAGATTATTGCCATAATGTAAATAAAACTTCTGTTATAAAATGAAATTATAGGAGATAATTATAATCAATTTGTTATTTGATAATTGATTGTTTAAGTGTTTATTGAATATGATGAATTGATTTGTTATATATATATACATATATATATATGTCTTCATATGGTATATATATATAAAGAAGGTGTTGGATTTATAAACTTTAATTGAGTGAGGTAAAATAGTTGCTTAATGTGTTTTGGTGGAGGTTTATATCGACTTACTTTTAAATGACTTATAAAGGATGTATTAAGTGACCGAATAAAATTTAAGTAGTTTGGTTGTAAAAGTGCATTTTTAGCTTATTATATTTTATTATAAATGTTTGAAATGATTCAAATTTTGATAGGGATAATCGTGTGTAAAGTTTATAATGTTATGTGAAATATCCTTGACCTATTAATGAAATCGACAAAGACATATATGCTAATGAACATTAAATGTTTGTTTATTATTAGGTATTCAAATACTATTAAAGAGTTGAATATGTGATCAGATATGTTTTAAGATTAACATAATCTCGATTAATACATGAAAAGTCTTATGTTATTTATTTATATGAACTTGACTGGTACAATTATATGGATGTTTGAAAATGTGTTCTTTGTTTGGTAATGCCTTGTGACCCTAATCCAGTGACGTATATGGGTTAGGGGTGTTACACAGTCAATCCCCCTTCCCATGGCCGACCCTTGATAGCAGGGAGAGGGGTTGAATTGGTTTTGCTATTTTTAACTTGTGGCTCAAAATTAAATGCACAAAAAGCGGAGGGGTAAGAACGGATTTAAAAGAAGTTTGAGGGCTATTTTATAATTATTATAATAAGCTTACTTAGCTGATTTGGGCAGCAATTGGGTCAGTATCGGGCTGCTCTTTTGGGCTCGTCCCTCTTCCTTCTTCAATTACTCAATTCAGGCCCTTTTTGTCTACTTCAAGTTGTCTGATTTTGCCCGATAAAATTCACTTGGACCAATAGATTTAAATAAGTTTAAGAACATGAACTTGAGTCCTCCAAGGCTGATAATTTATCATCTTGTGTAACACCCCTTATTCGTATTCAACGCCGGAACAGGATGCGAGGCATTACCGAACTCACATCACAAGCGAACATATAACTTCGAGTCATAAAATTTGCATCCTAATTAAAATCATTTGCATTCAATCATAAAGTCCCTAATATAAGCCTACGAGGCCCAAAAATGCTTTGAAGTGGTTCGGGACTAAACCAACAACTCGGGAAATTTTTACAAAACTTAGAAAATTTTTGCTATGAAAAGGGGTCACACATCCGTGTGGTTTGGGACACACCCGTGTAGTTTGGGACATGCCCGTATGGGTAGGCCGTGTGGTCACTCATGCTCATGGCCTTAACCAGTGTAACTCTCTGTTTTGCAATGCATGAATAAATTGATATCACACTGCCAAGTCACGCGCCTGTGTGCTAAGTCATGTGGTTAATTAAATTTTCATAAAATAGGTGCAGACTTTACACGGTCAGGACACATGCCCATGCCTAAGGCCATGTCCCTCACACGGTTAAGACACACGCTTGTGTCTCTGCCTGTGTGCTCAATTCAAAGCATTCTATTTCTAAATATTTAGGTGTAGGGGACACACAGCCAAAACACATGCCCATGGGCCAGACCGTGTGTCACACATGGCCTAGACACACGACTGTGTTTACCCGTGTGGAAAAAATAAAGGCAATTTACCAAGCCAATTGCCACCCTCATTTACACCTACACTTACACCAATTCAATGGCACAATTCATGGCATACTTAGGCAACCAAAACATCTACAATCATGGCTAATACATGTCAAAGTAATACCATCATCTAACATACACGTGACATTTTTAATAAGCCAAATCAAACATACCAATTTCACATTTAAAGGCATACACACACATACTTTCATCATGCATAATATTCTACTTAGATTTTCTAGAATACCAATGAACTATACTTGACCATTCATCAACAACCCATTAAGCCACACTTAACCATTTGCCAAGCATTAATATACCACATCACCAACAAGGCATTGGCACATGCATACATATAGATATAATATATAACTTTACAACCAATTCCAACCAAAATGAGCCAAGTTACATGGCCAAATACAACATCAAACCTTGGACAATTACAAGCCAATACATTTGGCCAAATTCACAATGACACATATGACAAAATGACCAAGTCCCTATACATGCCATATACTCAAAATGCTAAATTTCATCAATACCCAAAATGATGGTTTTGATAGTGTGAGGCAAATCTTCTACGATCCCCAATCTAAGCTAGCTTGGTGACACTATAAAACATGGAAAAATAAACAGAGTAAGCTATATAGCTTAGTAAGCTCATATGAAAGAAATAAGCAACCTTACCATGCATTAATCATGCAAATAACATAACATAAGATAATGTAATTTACCAAATTCTCATTATTATAATTCATTCCATCACAAACTTAATTGGTAATCGTCATTTCACAAATTAATGATCATAAGCTTAAAGTACATACCTGTACCATATCCTATTAATTTTATATTTAGTCTTATCATTGCCATACCCAAAAAACCACTCAAAGTAATAATATAGGATACAAAGGAAAACCTTGCACACAAGGTGCCACATATGTAGCCATTGCTACCTTTATCCTATAGCAAATGTATGCTCGTTCTTGAGCCATTATCGGGCCTGCTCACACAAGCTGTCAGTTGAGAAGTAGCTACATGATGCTACTCACACAAGCTTTCAAGTAACCACAACATATGTCGGTATACTCAGCCACCACTAGGACGTACAAGACGAGTACTCGGATCACATAGCATAAAACCCTAGTGACATGTCACTTGTATCCTAATCTATTCCTAAGGTTTGATTGGGATTTCTCGCTTGCCAGAATGTCATCGAACGCGTTCATAGAGTCATTTAAAAAATTCATGAAATATTAAAGCATTTAAATACAATTATAATAAAGCTTATTCATCATACGAACTTACCTCGGATGCAAAAACGACCAAACGAGTTTATTCGTCAATTACTTTGGTTTTCCCTTGATCTAGACCCGAACTTCATTTTTCTTGATCTATAATACCAAATTCATCTCATTTAATTATCACATTATTTAATTTAGCCCAAAAACACATTATGGAAAAATTTACATTTTTGCCCCTAACTTTTTAACATTTTACGATTTAGTCTTTAGGCTCGTAAAATGAGTTTCATTCAATTTCTTCTCAACCCAAGCCTAGCCAAACCTTAATCATACTCATACCAGCCCACATTTTTCATTTATTTACACTTTTCTACACATTTTACAATTTTTTACAAATAAGTCCCTAATCGACGTTTTTATCGAAAATCAATTTGTAAAATCATTTAACAAACAATAAACATGCATTTTCTACCATTAAACATGAAAATACAAACATATTCATCATGGTTCAAATTTTATACTTTATTTTTCTTTCAAATTAGTCCTTGAAATAGCTTAATCAAGTTACAATGATCTCAAAAATATAAAAATTGTTAAAAATGGGACAAGAACGGACTTACAATCAAGCTTGAATGTGGCCAAAACCCTAGCTATGTCTTCTTCTTCAAATTTGGATATGGGGGACTAATTTGAGAAGATGGACACTTTTATTTTAGCTTATTTTGTCTTTATTTACTAGATTAGCAAAGTGCCCTTCACTTAAACTTTGAAAATTTTCCCTAACCATGTCCATATTTGTCCATATAAAGTATAATGGTTTAATTACATTTAAGGATCTCTAATTTAGAGTTTCATAACAATTTGACACCTTTAACTTATAGAATTCAATTTTTGCACATATTGCAATTTAGTCCTTCTAGTCAAATTGAGTACGCAATCGATAAAATTTCTGAACAAAATTTTCACACAATTATTCTATCATGCTATAAACCTTAAAAAAATAGTAAAACAAATATTTCTACTTCGAATTTGTGGTTCTAAACTACTATTCTGATTTGACCCAAAAATGGGCTATTACATCTCAAGCTCCCAAGGTGCCTCGATACTTGAATCATTCAAGGTGACTTCTGAGCTAATTTTTCACCCTTTGTGCAAAACTTTCAAAAAAAATGGCCAAACTATGCAAATTTATTATAGAAATAACAAAAGTTCAAAACGAAGTATAATTTAAGCTCAGTTTAATTATTTTATATAAAATCATAAAATTTTACATAAATTACATAGAATTTGCATTAATTCATGTTCAAAAGGTGCTGAAAGCCTCTATATATTTTTGTGTTTCCACACCCCCAAATTTAATTCATTACTCGTCTCATGTAATGCCCAAATTGCAAAAGAACTTTAAGAAAATACCCTTCGAAAAATTCTGTAACGACCCATAGTTAGGGGTGCCAGAGAGTACATTCTAGAGACTCCATTCCCATAAATCAGACCCGTAAATATTTTAATAAAAATATTTACAAAGTTAGTTGAGTAGTTAATTAGATTTTGGTTAAGTGAATTTGCATGATTTATAAGTGGTTAAGGTGTAAGGATCAAATTGCATAAGTATTAGAAGTTGAATTAGAGATTAAAAATTAATTAAAGGGACTAAAACAGCAATTATGCCTTTGTTCCATTAAGTGGACGGCATTAATGATGATTAAATATATATATATATATATATGTGTTAACTTATTATATATTATATGTTATATTATATAATAAGATATATATATATGTATATATGTTATAAAATTAATAAAATATAATATAATAAAACAAAAGAAAAGAAAGAAGGAAAACATGCAAATTTAAAAGAAAAGAAAGAAAAAGAAAGAGAGAAAAGCAAAGGAGAAATACGTATGGCTATAGGTACATTAGGGTTCACATTAAAAATTGGTTAGTAAATTTAGTCCCTTTTTCTTGTAATTTTTATATTTTTGGAATCCTAGTTTTTAATACTACCCGACCCATGTTGCAATTTTAGCATTGATTAAGATTTTAAATGTTTTTAATGTTGAATATTTTTAGTATTAGTGTTTTAAATTGTTAGATTTTTTAAGCTAGAAATGGAAATGGATTAAATTGTAGAACAATTTGTAAATTTTGAGTAATAGGGACTAAATTGTAAAAAATTAAAAATTTAGGGGTTTAATTGAAAATGGGGAGCTAAATTTAGCTTAAAGTGAAATTAATATAAAAAATATAAGATTAAATGTGAAGAATAAAAATTAGTCTCAGTTTAGGGACTAAATTGGAATTTAAGCAAATATTGAGTAAAAATTAAAATATTCAATATGAAATTGAATTGTGTTGTTTTGATGTATTTCAATTGTTTAGTTCCGTCACTAACATCGTACTGGAATCCTTGACCAAAAAGGGGAAGGATAAAATCATTGTCGAATAGCTCGAAATCCAATGTTTGTATTTCTATAATCTGAACCTAGTTGTTAATTGTTATATTTTGATTTAATGCATATGGTAAGTGGTTGAGGTGAGTATTTTTGCAATAGTGAATTGAAATTATAGTTGTTTGAAATGGATTGAATTGGTATATACATTATGAAGGTATTGATTATTTGAATTGAAATGAATATATGTGTAAATGTGATAATGTGCAAATTTGAGAATTGGATATTGGTTGTTTTTGAAAAGAGAAATGAAATCCTATTAATTGTATCGGGCTTAGTCAAATATAAATGGCATGCCATAGGAAGAGTCGATGAGGCACTGGGTGCCAATTTGCTTCAATTTAACTGATGAGACATTGGGTGTCAATTTATATAGCGTTGGGTGCAATTATTACTTCAGATTTATCCGATGAGACACTAGTTGCCCAACTGGTGTGTTGGTTGGATCCATGTATTCGTTCGAGTCTAAGTTGTGTTAATAGGGGTAAATAAATAATAAAGTTCTATATTGATATTGAAATGACATGATATGTGGAATGGAAATGTTATAATGGATTGGAAAATGAAATGTGAAATATATGAGTTATGTACTCATGAATTGAATATGAAATGAATTGTGCCATTCTATAAATGCAATGTTGATTGATATATGGAAAGCTATTTATATAGCAAGTGATGGGAATTGAGATAATTGTTTAAGCCAAATTAAGTATGAAATCATGTGAAAAATTGAATACAATACAAAATGAGGTATTAATATGTATAAAATTGAAATAATGATATTTTGTAATGGTATGCTTAGTTAAAAATGTGATTGAATAATTCAGTTTAAGCATTCATGTATTATTATGTCTTTAAATGTTAGGATTATAGAAATATCACTGAGTTTTACTCAGCGTAAAGATTATAGAAATATCACTGAGTTTTACTCAGCGTACAGTTTTGTTTTTTGTGTGCAGGTTAGCTACTTCTTTTTTGATCGCTAACTCAGCATCTAACAACAATCCCAATCTCAAATGTTGTGATGTTTATCTTTTGTAATGGCATGTACCTAGGATGTATTTGGTTTTTAATGAATTTGGTATATGTGATGTAATTGAGTTTAAGTATAATATTGGTTTGGTATATATATAAACTTATGTTTGTGTTTGGAGCCATAATGTGGCATGTTGACTTGAACCAAGACTTATTAGGTGTTTGTGAATTTATGTTTGATATTTTAGGTAGATATAAGCTTAGCCAAATTGATTGATTTTGGCATGTTTAAAACTTCGATTTGAATGATGCATGGATGATATGTTTTGATGATATAACTTGTGGTACCAATGAGGGTACATTGGTTAGGCATATTAGGTGATGAATTTGGTATATTTTGGGCATGTTTAATCGTGCTTTGAATAGGTTAAACCATTGGTAATTGAGTTTTTTAGTGCCCAAGTAAGTAGGAAATGATAAACTTGAGTCTTAAGGCACTTTTGGGTGCACACGGTCTGACCACACGGAAGTGTGTCACACATAAGCAACACACATGGGAGTGTGACCCAAGTCACAGAGTTACATGGCCTGAGACACGGGCATGTGTCTTAGTCGTGTGAGGCACACGGCCTGGCCACACGGGTGTGTAACCCCTGCAGTTGAAATTTTTCTAACTTCTTCCTAAATTTTTCAAATGTTTTTTATTTAGTCCTGAAACACTTTTAAAGTGATTTTAAGGCCTCGAGGGCTTGAATAAAGGACGATATGCTTGTCTAATATTGGATTATGCTAGGTTCATTGAAATGTTTTAAAAGGAATGGTTTATGTTACGTTTATTAGGTAATGATTCGTAACCTTATTCCGGCGATGGATACAGGTTAGGGTGCTACAAATTCCTTCAAAAATCACTTTTTCCCCCATAATTATGAGTTTACTGCCATTATAGTAAAGGAAAATTTTCTGAAATCATGCAAGTTAAGTATGCATATTGTTTACATTATTTTCAATTATTCTCATGATAGCAAGACTATAAACTAAATGCTTTCTTAATAAATATATAATAAATTCTTACTAATTAACTTGTATTTCCTCATTTAGTACTAAGCTACAATCCCTAAGTTTAATTATGCCTTCATAAGTTGAGTTTAACAATTTCTTTCCAACAATGTAGTCGGTACAGAAAAATAAATCAATAGGTCTTTTAAATAGGTTGTAATGTGGCTTGGTTGGGGTAAAAGATAGATAACTTTAAGCTAAAAACCCTAGACTCAGCTTGCATCAGACCTTCGGAATAAATACCCCTAATTTCATCAACTATTTTTGAACTGGAGTACACATGCTCCTTGTATATCTATTTTTGAGTATATATGATCTCTCTCTCTCTCTCTCTCACTTTCTCTCTCCCTCTCTCTTTTCAACACATGAGCATATTACTACATGTACTACTATATTTTTGAGTATTTGGTATTTCTTCTCAACTCCCCCAAACTTATTTTCAAAGAATATTATGGATAGATTGAGTCTAGTGTTTGAGATAATTTAGAGATAAATATTAAAGAACGGACGGCTCATGTGTGCAAGGTTACAATAAAATCAGGCCGTATAATCTCAAAATTGGGTTTCAAGGGATAAATATTCATTAAGGTTGGCTTGAAAGACTCAAATGGTCCAGACAAAGTTTTCCTAAATCATTTTTAACATTCCATGCCTTCTAGGATTTCGCCTTAAGAAATTACTAAATCAATTTTAGAGACTTAAACTTTCATGCATAGCCTTTCGAAGGATTTAAAAATTTCATGGTTTGATTTACATACTATATTAATAGTAACATTTATGTCATAATTCAACCAACATAACAAATTTAAGATAATATAACCTTATTTATACTAAAGTTTAGCATAATCAACACAAATTCAAAAAAAAAATTTGAGCAAAATTTAACTTAATCATAATTAGATAGAAAAAATGAATCTTGAAAGAAACAATTCAATTTTTGGTCCCCCACTTAAGATGAACAATGTCCCCATTATTAAAAATGACACTTAGAATAGCGAAAACAAAGAAGTGAATAAATATTGTATACCCCGATAGGATTTCAGGAAAAGGAGGTGAGTCAAGTTTGACTACTTAAATACCAAGTCTTTCCTAGATAGATCCGTCCCTAGGCATGTACATATTTATTTCCACACTTTTTACTTTAACAAATAAATGACGTTTTGTCCAATTTTATTCATGACCTAACTTTTCTTTTTATTATGCAAGAAATTAAACTATCTTAAAAAAAATAAAACCCAAGGCTTAAAAAGAAAAGTAAAGGGAAGGAAAGACCTTCCCTTTTTATTTTTCTATAGACCCATCAGGTTCATACAATATTTGTGTTTCATCATTCTTGGTCTTGCTCGAATTGTCTTGTTCCTTCCTTGATTGTGGAGTCCATGGCTCAAGTATGAAGTCTAGATGTGAAAAGTAAGCCAAAAGAATAGAAAAATTAATGATTATGTTAGGTCTAACCCTTTATTCAACAAAATAAATAATTTTATTTATCAGGCTACTTAGAAAATATTTTTTGGAAAATTACATTAAGTTAAATTCATAGGAAAGATTGGAGGGGTCATAGATGCTCCCACTTAAGTTCTAATCTCCTCGATAGAAATTTAATTAATTTAATGATCCAAAAAAAATTATCTGCCATTTTATTCAAATGAAGAAAATAATTGAAAATATAAACTAAAGACAGAGAAAGTAAAGAGAACTCCCACTATTTTATTTGGAATCGTCATTGACCAGGGTGGTGTCAAATGGTCATTTTTCATACCAATTATACTCATCTAGAAAGTAATCATACTCCTGCCGAGCAAATTTGTCCAACATCTGGTTAGGGAAAGAAAACAAAAAATTGATTTTTCCGGATGCCTTGTTTAAGTTCTTGTAATTCATGCAAATCCTCCAACCTGTGACTTGAATATTTGAGATAATCCATCTGATACCTTTCTTGTGCCTTTCCACTACCACAAATGACTCATCTTCTTGATTACCGGTGAACTCAACTGAAATAATGATAGGTAAAGATAGAACCAAATGATCATATTTCAAATTCGGAGGCAAAATCTTCAGTTTTAATTCAACTAGCTCTTCAATGAAAGCCTTTGGTTGTATGAACTCCCAAGATGATAACTCTAATGATTCTAGTGGAACTTCCTGAGTGAATCCCTTCGAATTTGCTTCTAACAAAGCTAAACATTCCTCATCTTCATCATCACTTTGTGAATCTGCTTGTGAATACATTTTAACGAATCATCTAGAAAATTGTGTTCCAATTCTGTAGAAGCCAATGATTTTATCTCAGAAACAATAGAGCATTCTTCAACTAAATCTGGGAATTAGTAGCATTGAAGTCAGTAAAAGTCGCCTTGTCATCCAAAATTTTCTTAAATTTAGTATCATTGTGTTTCTTATGCCTTTGTGGATATGGAAGTGGTGCCGGACTAGACAACACTTCCAAGGGATTGTTTCTGTATTTGACACAGGTGTTAGATTATTAGAATTAACTTGTTTAGGATTTACCTCATCAGAGTTTTTAGCATTCAACTTTTATGGAGCAGGAGTTTCAACTCTCGGTTGAACTTCCTCCTTGTTAGTAGGCCCATCTTTAACCTTGACTACCTTAGGATCCAATGTCTTTCCACTTTGTAAAGTAACCACTTTGCAATGCTCCTTGCCCAAAATTCTTGGAATTTTAGTGTCGCTGGGCAAAGCTCCTTGGGGTCTACTTCTGAGCTTATTGGCTAGCTATCCCACTTAGTTCCCTAAATCCTTCAACATTGCTTCTTGGCTTTGGATAAGTGCATCATTTTTTGCTATGTACGCCTTCAGCAGATTTTCAAGATTACTTGAAGATTCAATTTTGGGGGGTTGTTGCACTTGTTGAGAATATTCTGATGGATAATTTGGTCGAGATGGCATAAAAAGTTGCTAGGGCCAACCCATTAGTTACTCCATGGAAAATTTGGATGATTCTTCCATGAAAAGTTGAAAGAATTCGATTGCAAACCCTTCCAATTTCGATTTCCCATATAATATTTTGACTATGGATTCAATGGGCAATTTTTAAAGAAATGCTCATCTTCATAATATTCACAAGAAATATTCTCAAACTGGTTCAGCTGCTGACCTGTCATATTAACATTGAAACCATTAGTAGTAATGTTCTTAGGCATAGAAGAAATAGAAGATTGTTGTTCTGCCAAATAAGTAAGCACATCAACATTATGTACTCCTACTACTCGTCTTCCTAAGGCTGCTCAGTTGGTTGGCCACTGATAGTTGTTATTGGAAATCCTTTCAATAATTTCGTAAGCTTAGTTATAAGACTTAGAGAGAATGGTTTTGTTTGCCGAAACATCCACCATCATTCAAGTATGACCTGTGACACCCCTAATGTGACCCTAGTCGGAAAGTGGTTTCGGGACCACAAAACCGAGTCACAAAAATAATTAGATGTTATATTCTGTGCTTATTGTATGTGGAATTTGTATGTGTGAATATTTCGTGCCTTGATTTTATCAACTAGGTGCTAATTTATAAGAAAGGACCCATGTGATAGGACTTGAAAATGTGATAGGTGAAAGTTAAAGTGGCCAAATAATGCATGAGTTATTGACATGAGGGACTTGCATGTCAAATGGACCACTTTTAATTTAGTGGCCGGCCATAATGATGGTTGATAGATATTATATGCATTTTATTTTAGCATGACAATAGTTAATGGCTTTATAGTATGGAAGAAAGAATAATTAAAAGAATGGGAGAGTGATAGAAACAAGGTGTGTCATCCTTCTTCTCCCCCATCTTGCCGTACCTAGAAGAAAAAAAAGAGGCTTCATCCTCTTTGTTCCTCTTGACCGAAAAAGGAAAGAAAGAAGAAAGTTTGGTTGCCTTGATTTTTGGCTTAGAAGATGGCTAGAATGAGGTATGTATTGAATGATTCTTGAAAATCTATGCATGTTTGAGATGATTAGTTCAAACTCTACTCATCCCATAGATTAAACTTAGAATTTTGAGGTTTGAGATTCGGTCAATAAGCTTGAAACTCATAGTAGTTTGTTTTGGTAAGCTTGGTATACGGATGATAGATGTGTTTTGGTTTTGGTTTGATAATGATGTTAATGATGGTGAGTTTCGGTCATGCATTAACTGAAATTGTAAGTATGATTTATGGTATAATTTGTGTGATGGAATGGTCTTGAGAGTTGGCTTGATTAAATGGGTAAAATGCTAAGTGTTTTAAAGATGATGTAATGGTTATTTCGGTTTATGTGAAGTAAATATAGATGATGGTTATAAGCTGTTTTATGATTTGATAATGGTGATTAAATCTTGTAGTTAAGTGTTTAGATATATATATATATATATTAATAATGAATTTAGTTGTACTTGCTATGTGAGAAATGTGCAATGCTATAGGTATTTGATTATTAGATATGGTTATTTTAAGTTGATTTGTGATGGTATGATTGCATTGATGAAATGGTGGGAAGAATTAGCTATTATGCTTGATACTAATGCCGAATATGAGAATGTTGTACTTGAAAAATGTAGGTGAACATGACAAGTGTATTCGCTTAGGGCCTAAAGGATATGAAAATTTGGTATTTATTTTGATTGTGTGTGTATGACCATGGATAATTGGCTGCACAAATATTATGAATACATAATGTATGATAAGTTTATTAAGTTACAAAACATTATACATGATCGGCCAATGTAAATTATTTGAGTAAAGTATATCTTGATGGTACATTTCGCTAGTATAAAATGTATATGGATGTTGTATGACTATGTTTAATCTGAAAGTAAATTGTTTGATCTAGCTCAAGAGCCTAGAGGATCAAAGTTGGATAAGGGAAAGAAAGAGGTGATCGAATAGCCGTCAGAATCGTTCGGCAACTTCCGAGGTAAGTTTTAAGTGATTAAATGTCGAGTAAATTCAACTATAATAGGATATAATGAGTTGATTTAATAAGATATGATGTGGCCATGATATGTCTTAAACTCAAATGGTAAGTTCCTAAGTGTTTGGACTTGAAATTTAAGAGCAAATTGTAATAATTTGCTCAAGACAGCAAAGATAACGTGATTTTAGAAGATCACTATAAATGTTTGGTGTGGAATTATAGGCTGAATAAAATATGAAATCAAAGCTTAATTAGTCTAGTTTCTTATAAAAGAGACCGTGTAAGTAAGGAAATTCCTATAAAGAGATATTTAAAGTTGTGTGAGACGGTGTCAGAATGACTCCGAAATCCCCTGTTCGGTTTTAAGAAAATCACTATAATTTGTACAAAAATGGTTACAAGAAAAAATTTATATGCTTAGACTCCTTAATGAGTCTAGTTTCAAATGAAATCAAGTAGAACATACTTTGAATTCTGTACAATGAGAATCTTGATTCGTAGTGAAGACTGGTCAGGTTAGTCAAACAGTGAAACAGGGAAAATTTTAAGAAAAATCTGGTATTGATTGGCCACACCTAAAATTCTGAAAATTTTATGGATGAAAGATACATGAGTCTACATTCGGGGAAAATTAACGGCAATTGATTTTGAGTTTTGTAGCTCCAGTTATAAACAATTTAGTGACTGTTGCTCAGGAAAACTGCTTGTAGTGAATATGTGATTTTCTTGTAAACTTTGATGAAACTATTTGAGTTGCTTATAAGCTATTGCTGAAATTGATGTACAAGAAAAATATCAAATATGTATGAGATGTATATATGTGATAAGGCCTAATGGCCGATGTGATGAATGTGAAAGTGTGTATATATGTGATAAGGCCTAATGGCCGATGTGATGAATGTGAAAGTGTATATATATGTGATAAGGCCTAATGGCCAATGTGATGAATGTGAAAGTGTATATATGTGATAGGGCCGAGTGGCCAAAGTGATGGATGTGGAAGTGTATAAATGTGACAAGTCCCGAAGGGCATTTGTGTCAGTACTATATCCGGTTAAAACCCCGCAGCTTTATGCGAGAATATTATCATCGATTAATGACCGTGAGGCTTCGTGCTCGTACTACATCCGAGCTCTAATGACCCGATGACTACGTGTGGAGATTTTGTCCGGGTAAGCCCCGAACTAAAGGTTTTGCTGAAGATTCAAGTAAAGCGTAAGATTATGCGACTTCACAGTGACAATTAGTAATAAATACGTTCAATGTGTTAAGTTGGTCAGGTATGTATTTGAGATTATATTTAAGTTTGACTTAGACTAAATCACAAGGTCGTTATGTGATGCACATGTGAGTAAAGCAATAAGACTGTTCTATGATTATTGTGCATTTGGTCAATGTGGGAAGTCAGGTAAAAATAGGTAATGTACCTATGATCATAAGAGGTCACCATCAAGTGAGAATTTATCTGCCTATTACATATGATGAGACGTGCATATTCGGAAAAAGGGTTGGTATGCCCGAAGGAAGAGTGAAGTAAGAATACGAACAATTATGTTATAAGTTGATTGTTATCTGTTGACACTTCTTGAAACTTACTAAGCATTTTAATGCTTACTCCGTGTACTTTGTTTCCTCTGTTTTATAGATCTCATTTGGAAGCTACTGGGCTCGGGGATCGTCAAGAACTAGTCACACTATCACTACCCTTTGTTTGGTACTGCTACGTTTTGGAATATCTTATGGCATGTATAGAATAGAATAGTAGTGAGAGGATATTTTGGTCAATGTATAGGACTACCCTTTTGTTGTAGGTCATGTACCTTTCGGTTTTGTGTAAATTTGGATAGCCATGCGAAAATGGCTTAAGTATACTTGATCATAGCATTATAATCGTTTTGTATGTCGTCCGTCGAGAGGTATGGAAATGTTGGTAACGGTTAGTCATGGGAATGGTTATTCATGATCACCTTTGGTATATGTATGACAAACTCTAGATGATCCATGGAGGATCATGAAATAGGTAAAGTTTATCTTAAAAATAGATGCTGGCAGCAGCAGTGATGTGGATGTAAAAAAATCTCTAAAAATAGTAGGAATGGAATTAAATAGCGAATAAATTATGCAATCGAACCTTTATGAATCTATTTTCATAGGAAAGTAACGAAACGTTCATATGAACATTATATTATGAGATGTTAAAGTTTTCGTGAGACAGGGCCAGAACGGTTTCTGGATTCCCTGATCTGACTTTGGAAATTCATTATAAATTAACCAGAGACATTTAGAAGTCATGCCATATATGTATAGATTCCTTTTCGAGTCTAGTTTCTACAGAAATAAACGGCGTCAGTATTGAAGCCTTGTACAGGGAGATATCGAAGTCGTAATGCGCAAAGGTCAGTGTAGTCGATCCTTGTAACATGGGGGACTTTAACTAATAAACTGTACTAATTTTCCCGACCAAAAATTCTAGAAAAAAAATCTGTAGATGGATATATAAGTCTAGTTTCGGAAAAAAATTACGAATCTGATTTTCGATTTGTGGAACTCAATTTATGAGTTTTAAGGCGACAGTGACGCAGTTAGCCAGTCGTCTGGAAAATTTTTAATTGGACTGTGAGAGTAAATGGATTAAGCCCGTTAACCCCTCGTGTTCGACTCCGGCAACGGTCTCGGGTACGGGGTGTTACAATCATATTGGTATCAGAGCTACGGTTTAGTCGATTCTAGGACTAACGTAGCACGCGTGAGTCTATTTATACATGCCATAAAGTGATAAAATGATAGTGTGATGATTTTTGAATAATAAAATGTGTTTGTTGTATTGTAATGAATTTTGATCCCGACCGAGCTGTAGCAAGCTTCCAACTATGAGAATTTGCGATATAACTTCACTTGGATATGCTTAAATTATTAAGTTAATCAGGTACGTGTCATGTACTCGTGTTTGAATTTTGATTTGGATTAAATTATAAGGGTATAAGTGATGCAATTTTGAAAGAGTGTTATGACTGTAAATGTGATTCTTTGTATGTGGCTATGGAACTGGAAGTTGAATGGTCGATAAGCATGTTGTGTTTGTATTCAAGTAATGTAAATGATATACTAATGTGTATTGCTATATGTGTATATGACCATGAGAATTGAGAGTGATATATCCGGACTAAGTTCCGAAGAGCATTCGTGCTAGTGATGTATCCGGACTAAGTTCCGAAGAGCATTCGTGCTAGTGATGTATCCGGGCTAGGTCCCGAAGAGCAATCATGCTGGTGACGTGTATTTGGGCCTTCGTGCCTAGTAGGCTTCGTGCCGGTAAATTGAGCAAAGTTTAAGTGTTCATTACTATACGAATTCAAATTTATATGAGACAATATGTTTAAAAGTGTACATACGTGATGTTTATAGACTTGGGTAAGTCATTTCAATGTGTAATAACGAATGAATAAGAGAACTATGTGTGTAAATGATTAGAGGCACTGTGTGTGTGTAAATCCCTTTAACCGAGCACTATGAGTGCGAGAATCGGTCAGTGGGCACTAAGTGTGTGAAGTGGAATTCATGTAAGACCTCGTCTGGGACGAAGGCATTGATTTGAGATAATGTGTAAGACCATGCCTGGGACATGACATCGGCTCGATATGTGAGAATATGTAAGACCATATCTAGGATATGGCATTGTAAGAGCTATATGTGCTTAATGAGTATCCGTAATGATTTCGAATGATCCAACGGGTATATTTAAGATGATAAATTAAGTAAGATCAGAATAAGTGATACAGGTATGTACGAAAGGTATGAGAAAATCAGATGAAGGTAAAAAGATGGTGGATATGTTGTTAAGAAATGAATTCAAGTTATAAATGTGTTACGGATTTAGTCTATGGAATGCTTGGTATATGAAGTCATATGTGCTATTGCTAAATGACCCATAATTTTTTTTTTTTGTTGTTAATCATATTCAAGAAATTATTTCGATTAAGTTCGACATTTGAAAGTCAGTAAGAATTTGTGATGAATGCTGATAATTTTGGATATATGGGTTACGTGCTAACATAAATCCCATGCCGATGTACTATACGAGGCTTTATGCCTAATCGACTGTATACGGGTAGCATTAACGGTGATTGAATGTGCTGAATGAATTTAATGTTCAGGTGTGTGGAAGTTGAATTTTCTGTTGGAAATGATTTTATAGATCGATGCGAAATCAATAATGAATTACAATCGCTATCGATGAGCTAATGTCTATATGGATATAATTCAATAAGAGGATGTTATCCTAAACTATACATCGGTAGAAATTTTCGAGGACGAAAATCCCTAAAGGGGGGGAGAGTTGTGACACCCCTAATGTGACCTTAGTCGGAAAGTGGTTTTGAGACCACAAAACCGAGTCACAAAAATAATTAGATGTTATATTCTGTGCTTATTGTATGTGGAATTTATATGTGTGAATATTTCGTGCCTTGATTTTATCAATTAGGTGCTAATTTATAAGAAAGGACCCATGTGATAGGACTTGAAAATGTGATAGGTGAAATTTAAAGTGGCCAAATAACGCATGAGTTATTGACATGAGGGACTTGCATGTCAAATGGACCACTTTTAATTTAGTGGCCGGCCATAATGATGGTTGATAGATATTATATGCATTTTATTTTAGCATGACAATAGTTAATGGCTTTATAGTATGGAAGAAAGAATAATTAAAAGAATGGGAGAGTGATAGAAACAAGGTGTGTCATCCTTCTTCTCCCCATCTTGCCGTACCTAGAGAAAAAAAAGAGGCTTCATCCTCTTTGTTCCTCTTGACCAAAAAAGGAAAGAAAGAAGAAAGTTTGGTTGCCTTGATTTTTGGCTTAGAAGATGGCTAGAATGAGGTATGTATTGAATGATTCTTGAAAATCTATGCATGTTTGAGATGATTAGTTCAAACTCTACTCATCCCATAGATTAAACTTAGAATTTTGAGGTTTGAGATTCGGTCAATAAGCTTGAAACTCATAGTAGTTTGTTTTGGTAAGCTTGGTATACGGATGATAGATGTGTTTTGGTTTTGGTTTGATAATGATGTTAATGATGGTGAGTTTCGGTCATGCATTAACTGAAATTGTAAGTATGATTTATGGTATAATTTGTGTGATGGAATGGTCTTGAGTTGGCTTGATTAAATGGGTAAAATGCTAAGTGTTTTAAAGATGATGTAATGGTTATTTCGGTTTATGTGAAGTAAATATAGATGATGGTTATAAGCTGTTTTATGATTTGATAATGGTGATTAAATATTGTAGTTAAGTGTTTAGATATATATATATATTAATAATGAATTTAGTTGTACTTGCTATGTGAGAAATGTGCAATGCTATAGGTATTTGATTATTAGATATGGTTATTTTAAGTTGATTTGTGATGGTATGATTGCATTGATGAAATGGTGGGAAGAATTAGCTATTATGCTTGATACTAATGCCGAATATGAGAATGTTGTACTTAAAAATGTAGGTGAACATGACAAGTGTATTCGCTTAGGGCCTAAAGGATATGAAAATTTGGTATTTATTTTTGATTGTGTGTGTATGACCATGGATAATTGGCTGCACAAATATTATGAATACATAATGTATGATAAGTTTATTAAGTTACAAAACATTATACATGATCGGCCAATGTAAATTATTTGAGTAAAGTATATCTTGATGGTACATTTCGCTAGTATAAAATGTATATGGATGTTGTATGACTATGTTTAATCTGGAAAGTAAATTGTTTGATCTAGCTCAAGAGCCTAGAGGATCAAAGTTGGATAAGGGAAAGAAAGAGGTGATCGAATAGCCGTCGTAATCGTTCGCCAACTTCCGAGGTAAGTTTTAAGTGATTAAATGTCGAGTAAATTCAACTATAATAGGATATAATGAGTTTATTTAATAAGATATGATGTGGCCATGATATGTCTTAAACTCAAATGGTAAGTTCCTAAGTGTTTGGACTTGGAAATTTAAGAGCAAATTGTAATAATTTGCTCAAGACAGCAGCAGTAACGTGATTTTAGAAAATCACTATAAATGTTTGGTGTGGAATTATAGGCTGAATAAAATATGAAATAAAAGCTTAATTAGTCTAGTTTCTTATAAAAGAGACCGTGTAAGTAAGGAAATTTCCTATAAAGAGATATTTAAAGTTGTGTGAGACGGTGTCAGAATGACTCCGAAATCCCCTGTTCGGTTTTAAGAAAATCACTATAATTTGTACAAAAATGGTTACAAGATAAAATTTATATGCTTAGACTCCTTAATGAGTCTATTTTCAAATGCAATCAAGTAGAACATACTTTGAATTCTGTACAATGAGAATCTTGATTCGTAGTGAAGACTGGTCAGGTTAGTCAAACAGTGAAACAGGGGAAACTTTAAGAAAAATCTGGTATTGATTGGCCACACCTAAAATTCTGAAACTTTTATGGATGAAAGATACATGAGTCTACATTCGGGGAAAATTAACGGCAATTGATTTTGAGTTTTGTAGCTCCAGTTATAAACAATTTAGTGACTGTTGCTCAGGAAAACTGCTTGTAGTAAATATGTGATTTTGTTGTAAACTTTGATGAAACTATTTGAGTTGCTTATAAGCTATTGCTGAAATTGATGTACAAGAAAAATATGAAATATGTATGAGATGTATATATGTGATAAGGCCTAATGGCCGATGTTGTAACACCCCGAACCCGAGACCGTCGCCGGAGTCGAACGCGAGGTGTTAACAGACTTCAACCCACTTATTGACAATTTTCAGACAAGCTGCCAATCTGAGTACTAGTCGCTCCAAAATTCATAACTTGAGTTTTACAACTCGAAAATCAGTTCCGTAAATTTTTCCTGAAACTAGACTCATATTTCCATCTACATATTTTTTTCTAGAATTTTTGGTCGAGCCAATTAGTACAGTTTATTAGTTAAAGTCTCGCCTGTTGTAGGGATCGACTACACTGACCTTTGTGCGTTACGAATTGGATATCTCCCTGTACAGGGCTTCAATACTAATGCCGTTTGTTTCTGTAGAAACTAGACTCAGAGAGGAATTTACATATATGGAATGACTCCTAATTATCTCTGGTTAATTTACAATGATTTTCCAAAGTTGGAACAGGGGATCCAGAAACCGTTCTGGCCCTATTCCACAAGAACTTTAAAATCTGTTAACTTATAACTCATATGACCATTTCGTTTCTTCCATATGAAAGTAGATTCATCAAGGTACACTTACATAATTTATTTGCTATTTAATACCATTCCTACTATTTTTAGTGATTTTTCACATCCACGTCACTGCTGCTGTCAGCATCTGCCTTTAGTAGGCTTTACCTATTTCATACTTTCCATGATTCAATTGGCTCTTTTTACATACATAGCACAAAGTGTGATCATGATTAACCATTCCAATGGCTAATCGTTTCAAAATAATTCCATACCTCATAAGGGTCAACATACAAACGATTATAGTTCTATGCTAAAACGTATATAAGCCATTTTCGCATGGCTATCCAAGTTTACACAAACCGGAAGGTACATGACCTTCAACAAAGGATGGTCCTATACATGCCATTTCAAAGTTCAACCAAAATTTGTACCAAAATGGGGCTTCAATAGTGTGGATGACTTCATCGCTTTGATCCCGAATCCGATAGCTAACGAGCGAAACCTATAAAACAGAGAGCCAAAGCAACGGGTAAGCATTTTAATGCTTAGTAAGTCTCAAGCAATGAAATCAGCTTTGACTAAGGTATTTTATTCACATGGCTAATTAAACCACTTTACTAATTCACATTCCCATACTCATACTTATTTCACATCACCGACCCTTAGGTTCATACACAAAAGAACAACTTAGCCCAAGGCGGTAGCTCGTTTATCAACCTAGCGATACTTACTTGTAAGAATTCAATTAGTACAAGCACATACAAACATACCTCATTGCTGGAATTTTCACAAGTGTATAAGCTGAAATTTTCACAGCAAGATTGCTCACTTCGAATCACATACTTTCGGATTTAACCGGATATAGCGACTCGACGATTGCCTTCGGTCATAACCCGGATTTGGTGACTTGCACAAAGGCCTTGGTCTTAGCCCGGATATATCAACTCGCATACGAATGCCTTGGTCTTAGCCCGGATATATCAACTCATACGAATGCCTTCGGTCTTAGCCGGATATATCAACTCGCACGAATGCCTTCGGTCTTAGCCCGGATATATCAACTCGCACGAATGCCTTGGTCTTAGCCGGATATATTTCCAATGTTCACTTACACATATATCAATATTCAAGACACGTCCATAGTTCATTTTCGTTATTAAAGCTCTAACACAAAATATATATCAACCTTTACTATTTCGCTCAATGGCCACACAAACAAGGAGCATAATTTTGATATAATTCAAGTAGGGTCATCACTCAAGACTTACCTCGGATGTTGTCGAGCGATTTCGACGGCTATTCAACTACTTTTTCCTTCCCTTTATCGGATTTAGCTCCCTTTGCTCTTGAGCTAATTCACACAAATTTAACTTATTAAAATCTCATCATGATAGCTTATGGCGAATATGACAAGGAGTGTAAATGGTCATATGGCCATCCTTTAGCTCAAATACACAATGGTCATGCACATTTTACATCACAACAAGCAATTCAATACATTCAAACATCAACGTGAAGTTCAAAGTACTTGGCCCTTATATACATACATCCACATATTTAAGCTCAAGAATTTTAACATAACATCAAGTGCTCAAATTACTCATGTGGCCGATTACACATGGTCATAAATACACAAAATCAAAAATAATTTCAAGGTTTTTCACACTATACATGTACTAGGCCGAATGTACATGCAAATTTCACAACATTCTTCAACAAATTTCTTCTTTAAACAAACATATTTATCACTTTCTTCATAATCAAAATATCATGTGCAAACATATATACACATATAGGTGCGTGGCGAATCTCAAGGTGTTCATAACCCTCTAAAACACAATTTTTACCAATCAAGTAACAAGCATAAATCATGCTCATGAATGCATCATGGCGAATACATCACAATCATACCCCATTGAACTTTGGTCATGGTTAAACAAAGAACTCAATGTCTTACTCAAGATTGCTACAAAGAAATTTCAAGAGTAGTCAATCCATCATTGCATGCATCATTAGCAAGCTTCACATTTAGCATGCAATGGCTTTAACACAATATCAACCTTGGCCAAATACCATTTTTCATGGCATAACAAGGATTTGAACCATGGCTAACATGCACATCAAGTTAGCAACCAAAACAAGCATGAATCTCATGACACCACCTCGTACATACCTTAATCTTGATGCAAGTTTAGCCAAATCTCCTTCTAGATCTCTTCTAAACAAAGAAAATGAAGCAAAAATCTCTTCTTCCTCTTAGGAATTTCGGCCAAAGGAAGGAGGGGAAAAGATGAACAATTTTTTGTTTTTTTTTCTTTCTTTCTCTCTAGCTACGGCACCAAGGGGGGGGGGCATCCATGCTCATTTTTTTTTTCATTTCTTAATTCTTTCTACATAATGCACTAACTAAACATGTTGGAAACATGTCCCCTTGCCCATAATCTAGACATGGTCAAGCCACTCATTCAAAATAAATGGAGTATTTGACATGCAACTCCATTTATTTTGCTTCATTCCTTTATTAACCTCTTGAAATTAGCTACATATTTTTAAATCCTTTCACATGAGTCCTTTTTCTTTCAATTCACAATCAAATTAACTAAATCAAAGAATTCAAAATTCACACACGAGCACACACATATTATAGGCATCAAAATAAATTTTAAATTATTTTTATGCCTCGGTTTTGTGGTACCGAAACCACATTCCGACTAGGGTCAATTTTGGGTGTCACAACTCTCCCTACTTAAGAAATTTTCGTCCCGAAAATCTTACCGTAAATAGGGTTGGGTATCGCTCTTTCATAGAGTTCTCGGTTTCCCAAGTAGCTTCTTCTATCCCGTGTTTGAGCCATAACACTTTCACTAGCGGAACCCGCTTGTTTCGCAACTCTTTCACTTCACGTGCCAGGATACGAATCGGTTCTTCCTCATAACTCATATTGGCTTGAATTTCAACCTCTGATGGACTAATCACGTGCGATGGATCAGATCTATAGCGTCGAAGCATCGAAACATGAAAGACATCGTGAATCTTTTCGAGTTCGGGGCAAAATCGACGATATGCGATCGACCGACTCGCTTCGGATATCTCATATGGCCCGATGAACCTCGGCTCAACTTGCCCTTACGGCCGAATCGAGTATCTTTTTCCACGGCGAAACTTTAAGAAACACTTTATCTCCCACCGATACTCAATGTCCTTTCGTTTCAAACCGCATACGATTTCGACGATCGGAGGCTATCTTCGATTTTCACGGATTACTTTTACTTTCATTCAAAGATCTTTAATCAAATCCACTCCAAAAATTTTGTTCTCACCGAGCTCGGTCCAAAACAATGGTGTACGGCATTTACGCTCGCACAAAGCCTCGTAAGGCGCCATCTTAATACTTGATTGAAAACTATTGTTGTAAGCGAATTCAATCAAAGGTAGGTACCGTTCCCATGAACCATCGAACTCGAGGATGCAACATCTTAACATATCCTCAAGTATCTGAATTATACGCCGGATTGACCATCGGTTTGGGGGTGAAAGGCGGTCTGAAATGCAACTTGGTGCCCAATGCTTCTTGTAATTTCTTCCAAAATCGCGAGGTAAACCTCGGATCTCTATCCGACACAATGTAAATCGGTACCCGTGTAATCTCACAACCGAGAAACGTATAATTCAGCTAGTTTATCCAATGAAAATCCATACGCACAGGATAAAGTGAGCCGACTTAGTCGGTCTATCAATAATAACCCAAATTGCATCCTTCTTACTTGTCGACAACGGCGGTCCGGACACAAAGTCCATTGTGACTCGATCCCATTTCCACTCGGGTATTGTGATCGGTGAAGTAACCTGAAGGCACTTGATGCTCCGCTTTCACTTGTTGACATATTAAACATCTTGCAACAAAATCGGAGATGTCTCGTTTCATACCATGCCACCAAAACCGACGTTTCAACTCATTGTACATCTTCGTACTCCGGGTGGATTGCCATTCGCTACAATGAGCTTCGTTCAGAATTATCGAAATAAGTTCAATTCTTTGGAACACACAAACGACTTCGAACCTCAAACAATCGTCATCATCAATTTGAAACTCCGATTCCTTGTTCGTAACACACTCAAAGCCCGCTTTTGCACGCAACTCCTCATCAACTTTTCGAGCTTCACGAATTTGATGAGTCAACAATGGTTTGGCCTTTAATTCGCTACTAACACATTGTCGGGTAGGATAGACAAGTGTACATTCATCGTCAGTAAAGCAAACAAAGTGATTTCCGCTTAAGGCATCCGCAACCACATTAGCCTTTCCCGGTGATAGTCAATGACCAGCTCATAATCCTTTAACACTCGAGCCAACGTCTTTGTCGCAGATTTAAGTCTCTTTGAGTCATCAAATATTTGAGACTTTTGTGATCCGAATACACATGGCACTTCTCACCAAATAAGTAATGTCGCCATATCTTTAAGGCGAATACGATGGCGACCAATTCGAGATCATGGGTCGGATAATTTTTCTCATGTGGCTTTAATTGTCTCGACGATAGGCCACAACTCGACCTTCTTGCATCAATACGCAACCTAACCCAAGTAGGGAGGCGTCACTATAGATGACAAACTCTTTGCCGATTCGGCCGTACTAGTAATCGAGCTTCCGTCAAATGAGTTTTCAATTGGTCAAAACTTTTCGACACTTTTCCGTCCATTCAAACTTGACATCTTTCTCAAGCGGTTTCGTCATGGGTGTGGCTATCATCGAGAATCCTTTTACAAACCGTCGGTAGTAACCGCAAGTCCCAAAAAGCTCGAACCTCGAGAATATTTCTTGGAGGTTTCAGTTAAGTATGGCTGAAATTTTGCTTGGGTCGACTCGAATACCCGATGCAGATACCACGTGACCCAAGAAGCTAACTCTCTTAACCGTAACTCACACTTGCTAAACTTAGCATATAACCGCTTATCCCGTAAAATTTGCAACACTAATCTCGGGTGCTCGCATGTTCGGTCTCATTTCTTGAATAGACCAAGATGTCGTCGATGAACACAACTACGAACCGATCCAAATATGATCTCAAGATCCGATTCATCAAATCCATAAATACCGTAGGGCATTAGTGAGCCCAAACGGCATCACTAAGAACTCGTAGTGACCATATCTCGCTCAAGGCGGTTTTGGGTATGTCCGAATCTCGGATTCAAGAATCGATAATAGCCCGATCTCAAATCTATTTTGAGAACACCGAGGCTCCTTCAGTTGATCGAACAAATCATCGATACGTGGTAACGGATACTTGTTCTTTATTGTCACTTTATTAAGCTGACGATAGTCGATGCACAACCTCATGGTTCCGTCCTTCTTTTTCACAAACAACACTGGTGCACCCCAAGGTGAAAAACTCGGGCGAGCAAAACCTCTATCCATCAACTCTTGCAACTGAGCTTTCAACTCCTTTAATTCCGTTGGTGCCATACGACACGGAGCTATCGAAATCGGTGTGGTCCTGTACAAGCTCAATGCCAAACTCTATCTCCGAACAGTGGCAAACCGGCAATTCTTCGGGAAAAACGTCCGGGTATTCACAAACCACCGGCACAGATTTGGGTTCTATTCCTAACTCCTTATCATCAAGTACATACGCAAGGTATGCTTCACACCCTTTTCTTACATACTCTGTCGACCAGCACATAACGACCCAAAGGATTTGACACCCGAATTACGAACTCAGTAGACTCAATAGATAAAGTCTTACTGGATGCTAATGTTTCGCATATATAAGAATGAGTAGAACCAGGGTCAATCAAAGCAATCACATTAGTATCAAAGAGAGTGAAAGTACCCGTAATAACATCTGGCGAGGAGGCATCCTCGCTGCCAGATAGCATAAGTCCTAGCGGAGCGCGAGCCTCGGATCTGGTCGCAAGATTCTAGATCCTCTCGACCACCACTAGCCTTGCCCGTATTTCCGGATGGTCTACCTCGAGCGGTGGTAGTACCGGTTTCCCACTCCGATCTACATTCATTCGAGACAACCTCGGGCAATCTTTAATGAAGTGGTCAACTGATCCACACTTGTAACAGAGCGGTCACGGAATCTACTGACTTCCAAAATGCCATTTGCCACAATCGGCACTCCGTCCTCTCTCGTCGATCATTCCCACTCATGGCGATCAAGTGATTCGTGTGGTCACAGGGGTCGATCGCGATCTCGTCTAGAAAAGCCCGAAGTGTCTCTAGATCGGCCTAAGCCATCTCTAAGTTTCTTTGATGATGTTGGAAGGGCTTCCCGAATACCTCTTACGAAACTCCCTTGCTCCGCTTCCGCTTTCCTTTTCTCCATACTAAGCTCCTCGGCTTTGCACGCTCGCTCGACGAGAGTCACAAACTCTGATTTCCAAAATGCCAACATACAGCTTTATCTCATCATTCATCCATCTTGAGCGTTTACACATCACGCCTTCAAGAAATGCATTCTCGCTGCGCTCGGCTAAGCCTCACGAATTTTCGCTCATAGTCGGTAACCGACATGGAACCTTGTTTAAGTTCGAGAAATTCCTTTCGCTTTTGGTCCATAAATCTCGATCGATATACTTTTTCCGAAATTCGGTTTGAAAGAACTCCCAAGTTACTTGTTCGCGGGCACAACAAGTCGAGTACTCCACCAATAGTAGGCGTAATCACGTAGCAAGGAGATGGTACACTTTAGGCATTCATCGGTGTACAAGATAGCTCATCGAGTACCGGATCGTGTTGTCCAACCAAAATTCGACTTGCTCGGCATCATCACTATCCGTAGCTTTAAATTCAGTAGCCCCATGTTTTCGGATTCTATCAACTGGGGCTTATTCGACCTGATTTGGTCAATTACGGGGCATTGTAGGTGCGGGGGTGTGTTTGTTGGGAATGGAGGTTGTGGAACAACCGTATTAGTTCGAATGTATTGGTTGAACCAATCATTCATCACGCTATAAAAGGCTTGTCTAGCCTCGTCATTCGGATTACTAGCAACAGGTTGAGAGTCCGCCGCGCTGTCCCTTGTCGGGGCAGCGCCACACTCTCCACATCATCGCTATCGCTTCGGTTGGGATCGGGATCCATTACTATAAATAAACACAAGTTCAAACGTCGAAATCACCACACTATCATATAATCACATAAAATGGCATGTATAGCTAGACCCAAACGCATTACGGTAGTCCTAGAATCGACTAAACCGTAGCTCTGATACCAATAAAATTGTAACACCCGAACCCGAGACCGTCACGAGTCGAACGCGAGGTGTTAATGACTTCAACCCACTTATTGACAATTTTCAGACAAGCTGCCAATCTGAGTACTAGTCGCTCCAAAATTCATAACTTGAGTTTTACAACTCGAAAATCAGTTCCGTAAATTTTTCCTGAAACTAGACTCATATTTCCATCTACATATTTTTTCTAGAATTTTGGTCGAGCCAATTAGTACAGTTTATTAGTTAAAGTCTCGCCTGTTGTAGGGATCGACTACACTGACCTTTGTGCGTTACGAATTGGATATCTCCCTGTACAGGGCTTCAATACTAATGCCGTTTGTTTCTGTAGAAACTAGACTCAGAGAGGAATTTACACATATATGGAATGACTCCTAATTATCTCTGGTTAATTTACAATGATTTTCCAAAGTTGGAACAGGGGATCCAGAAACCGTTCTGGCCCTATTCCACAAGAACTTTAAAATCTGTTAACTTATAACTCATATGACCATTTCGTTTCTTCCATATGAAAGTAGATTCATCAAGGTACACTTACATAATTTATTTGCTATTTAATACCATTCCTACTATTTTTAGTGATTTTTCACATCCACGTCACTGCTGCTGTCAGCATCTGCCTTTAGTAGGCTTTACCTATTTCATACTTTCCATGATTCAATTGGCTCTTTTTACATACATAGCACAAAGTGTGATCATGATTAACCATTCCAATGGCTAATCGTTTCAAAATAATTCCATACCTCATAAGGGTCAACATACAAACGATTATAGTTCTATGCTAAAACGTATATAAGCCATTTTCGCATGGCTATCCAAGTTTACACAAACCGAAGGTACATGACCTTCAACAAAGGATGGTCCTATACATGCCATTTCAAAGTTCAACCAAAATTTGTACCAAAATGGGGCTTCAATAGTGTGGATGACTTCAACGCTTTGATCCCGAATCCGATAGCTAACGAGCTAAACCTATAAAACAGAGAGCCAAAGCAACGGGTAAGCATTTTAATGCTTAGTAAGTCTCAAGCAATGAAATCAGCTTTGACTAAGGTATTTTATTCACATGGCTAATTAAACCACTTTACTAATTCACATTCCCATACTCATACTTATTTCACATCACCGACCCTTAGGTTCATACACAAAAGAACAACTTAGCCCAAGGCCGGTAGCTCGTTTATCAACCTAGCGATACTTACTTGTAAGAATTCAATTAGTACAAGCACATACAAACATACCTCATTGCTGGAATTTTCACAAGTGTATAAGCTGAAATTTTCACAGCAAGATTGCTCACTTCCGAATCACATACTTTCGGGATTTAACCGGATATAGCGACTCAAGACGATTGCCTTCGGTCATAACCCGGATTTGGTGACTTGCACAAAGGCCTTGGTCTTAGCCGGATATATCAACTCGCACGAATGCCTTCGGGTCTTAGCCCGGATATATCAACTCGCACGAATGCCTTCGGGTCTTAGCCCGGATATATCAACTCGCACGAATACGAATGCCTTCGGGTCTTAGCCCGGATATATCAACTCGCACGAATGCCTTCGGGTCTTAGCCCGGATATATTTCAATGTTCACTTACACATATATCAATATTCAAGACACGTCCATAGTTCATTTTCGTTACTAAAGCTCTAACACAAAATATATATCAACCTTTACTATTTCGGCTCAATGGCCACACAAACAAGGAGCATAATTTTGATATAATTCAAGTAGGGTCATCACTCGAAGACTTACCTCGGATGTTGTCGGCGATTTCGACGGCTATTCAACTACTTTTTCCTTCCCTTTATCGGATTTAGCTCCCTTTGCTCTTGAGCTAATTCACACAAATTTAACTTATTAAAATCTCATCATGATAGCTTATGGCGAATATGACAAGGAGTGTAAATGGTCATATGGCCATCCTTTAGCTCAAATACACAATGGTCATGCACATTTTACATCACAACAAGCAATTCAATACATTCAAACATCAACGTGAAGTTCAAAGTACTTGGCCCTTATATACATACATCCACATATTTAAGCTCAAGAATTTTAACATAACATCAAGTGCTCAAATTACTCATGTGGCCGATTACACATGGTCATAAATACACAAAATCAAAAATAATTTCAAGGTTTTTCACACTATACATGTACTAGGCCGAATGTACATGCAAATTTCACAACATTCTTCAACAAATTTCTTCTTTAAACAAACATATTTATCACTTTCTTCATAATCAAAATATCATGTGCAAACATATATACACATATAGGTGCGTGGCCGAATCTCAAGGTGTTCATAACCCTCTAAAACACAATTTTTTACCAATCAAGTAACAAGCATAAATCATGCTCATGAATGCATCATGGCCGAATACATCACAATCATACCCCATTGAACTTTGGTCATGGTTAAACAAAGAACTCAATGTCTTACTCAAGATTGCTACAAAGAAATTTCAAGAGTAGTCAATCCATCATTGCATGCATCATTAGCAAGCTTCACATTTAGCATGCAATGGCTTTAACACAATATCAACCTTGGCCAAATACCATTTTCATGGCATAACAAGGATTTGAACCATGGCTAACATGCACATCAAGTTAGCAACCAAAACAAGCATGAATCTCATGACACCACCTCGTACATACCTTAATCTTGATGCAAGTTTAGCCAAATCTCCTTCTAGATCTCTTCTAAACAAAGAAAATGAAGCAAAATCTCTTCTTCCTCTTAGGAATTTCGCCAAAGGAAGGAGGAAAAGATGAACAATTTTTTTGTTTTTTTTTTCTTTCTTTCTCTCTAGCTACGGCACCAAGGGGGGGGGGCATCCATGCTCATTTTTTTTCATTTCTTAATTCTTTCTACATAATGCACTAACTAAACATGTTGGAAACATGTCCCTTGCCCATAATCTAGACATGGTCCACTCATTCAAAATAAATGGAGTATTTGACATGCAACTCCATTTATTTTGCTTCATTCCTTTATTAACCTCTTGAAATTAGCTACATATTTTAAATCCTTTCACATGAGTCCTTTTTCTTTCAATTCACAATCAAATTAACTAAATCAAAGAATTCAAAATTCACACACGAGCACACACATATTATAGGCATCAAAATAAATTTTAAATTATTTTTATGCCTCGGTTTTGTGGTACCGAAACCACATTCCGACTAGGGTCAATTTTGGGCTGTCACAGATGTGATGAATGTGAAAGTGTATATATATGTGATAAGGCCTAATGGCCGATGTGATGAATGTGAAAGTGTGTATATATGTGATAAGGCCTAATGGCCGATGTGATGAATGTGAAAGTGTGTATATAAGGCCTAATGGCCGATGTGATGAATGTGAAAGTGTGTATATATGTGATAAGGCCTAATGGCCGATGTGATGAATGTGAAAGTGTGTATATATGTGATAAGGCCTAATGGTCGATGTGATGAATGTGAAAGTGTGTATATATGTGATAAGGCCTAATGGCCGATGTGATGAATGTGAAAGTGTATATATATGTGATAAGGCCTAATGGCCAATGTGATGAATGTGAAAGTGTATATATGTGATAGGCCGAGTGGCCAAAGTGATGGATGTGGAAATGTATAAATGTGATAAGTCCCGAAGGGCATTTGTGTCAAGACTATATCCGGTTAAAACCCCGCAGCTTTATGCGAGAATATTATCATCGATTAATGACCGTGAGGCTTCGTGCTCGTACTACATCCGAGCTCTAATGACCCGATGACTACGTGGGAGATTTTGTCCGTAAGCCCGAACTAAAGGTTTTGCTGAAGATTCAAGTAAAGCGTAAGATTATGCGACTTCACAGTGACAATTAGTAATAAATACGTTCAATGTGTTAAGTTGGTCAGGTATGTATTTGAGATTATATTTAAGTTTGACTTAGACAAAATCACAAGGTCGTTATGTGATGCACATGTGAGTAAAGCAATAAGACTGTTCTATGATTATTGTGCATTTGGTCAATGTGGGAAGTCAGGTAAAAATAGGTAATGTACCTATGATCATAAGAGGTCACCATCAAGTGAGAATCTATCTGCCTATTACATATGATGAGACGTGCATATTCAGAAAAAGGGTTGGTATGCCCGAAGGAAGAGTGAAGTAAAAATACGAACAATTATGTTATAAGTTGATTGTTATCTGTTGACACTGCTTGAAACTTACTAAGCATTTTAATGCTTACTCCGTGTACTTTGTTTCCTCTGTTTTATAGATCTCATTTGGAAGCTACAGGCTCGGGGATCGTCAGCAACTAGTCACACTATCACTACCCACTGTTTGGTACTGCTACGTTTTGGAATATCTTATGGCATGTATAGAATAGACTAGTAGTGAGAGGATATTTTGGTCAATGTATAGGACTACCCTTTTGTTGTAGGTCATGTACCTTTCGGTTTTGTGTAAATTTGGATAGCCATGCGAAAATGGCTTAAGTATACTTGATCATAGCATTATAATCATTTTGTATGTCGTCCGTCGAGAGGTATGGAAATGTTGGTAACGGTTAGTCATGGGAATGGTTATTCATGATCACCTTTGGTATATGTATGACAAACTCTAGATGATCCATGGAGGATCATGAAATAGGTAAAGTTTATCTTAAAAATAGATACTGGCAGCAGCAGTGATGTGGATGTGAAAAATCTCTAAAAATAGTAGGAATGGAATTAAATAGCGAATAAATTATTCAAGCGAACCTTTGTGAATCTATTTTCATAGGAAAGTAACGAAACGTTCATATTAACATTATATTATGAGATGTTAAAGTTTTCGTGAGACAGGGCCAGAACGGTTTCTGGATTCCCTGATCTGACTTGGAAATTCATTATAAATTAACCAGAGACATTTAGAAGTCATGCCATATATATATAGATTCATTTTCGAGTCTAGTTTCTACAGAAATAAACGGCATCAGTATTGAAGCCCTGTACAGGGAGATATCCAAGTCGTAATGCGCAAAGGTTAGTGTAGTCGATCCTTGTAACATGGGGGACTTTAACTAATAAACTGTACTAATTGGCCCAACCAAAAATTCTAGAAAAAAATCTGTAGATGGATATATGAGTCTAGTTTAGGAAAAAAATTACGAATCTGATTTTCGGGTTGTGGAACTCAATTTATGAGTTTTAAGGTGACAATGACGCAGTTAGCCAGTCGTCTGGAAAATTTTTAATTGGACTGTGAGAGTAAATGGATTAAGCCCGTTAACCCCTCGTGTTCGACTCCGGCAACGGTCTCGGGTACGGGGTGTTACATGACCATTGAGAGCAATATAGAAAGTCTCCATTTGAACACAACAAGGAATGCCATGATGACGGAACTTTCATAATGACTCCTTGAATTGCTTCCATGCCTCATGTAAAGATTCTTCGTCAAGTTATGTAACATCCCGAATTAGGGCTAGTCGAAATAGTGGTTTCAGGACCACAAATCCAACGTAATAAAATTTATTTTTATTATATTTTTATGGTCTATGATTTCACGGAATGATTTCGTGAAAATTTCGTTCAAAAATTTTAACGTTTGGGCAGTTAATTTGGTCAAAAGGACTAAATTGTAAAAAGTGCAAAATTTGAGTTCCACATGTTATAAGTGTCCAATTGTTATGAGTTTTTACATTGGAGGTCTTTAAATGGTAATTAGACCATTGGTTAATTTTTGGAAAAAAATAGACATGAAATGGGTGTAATAAAATATTCTTAAGTTAGGGGCATTTTGGTAATCTAATTATTAAAAGAATTAAAAAGGGAAAATAAGCCAAAATTGGCTATCATCTTCTCCATCCAGCTGAAACTAGCATGGACACCATGGCTAGGGTTTGGTTCAAGCTTCCAAGCTCATTTGTAAGTGATCCCGAGCCCTGTTTTTAATGTTCTTTACACTTTTGAAGTCCCGGTAACATGATCTACTCACTTCTACCATTATTTTGAGCTAGGGTTTATGTTAGAAAATTTATCCATGAGTGACATGCTTGTATTTTGATGTCTAATGGTATAAAATGAGTGTTGGGTGTTAAATAAATGACTTTTACTAAGCGATTTTCGACGAAAACGTCCGGAAGGACCATTTTGTAAAAGTTGTAAAAATGGTATAAAAGGTGTTATGACAAGAATTGTAGTTTTCTATAGTTATGAAAATGATTCGTATAGGGCTATAGAATGGGAAAATTAAATAAAAATCACTTTATGAGTCTAGGGGCAAAAGTGTAATTTTGACAAAGTTTAGGGGCAAAAATGTAATTTTTCCAAAATATGATTTTGGGTCAATTTGAATAACGTGAGCCCTAAATAGGCTATATTTGAAATGATAGATAAAGAAAATTGAGATTCAGGCTTAAATCAGAAAAATACAAGTTTTGGACTAAAATGGTAATTTTGTCGTTTCTGTATTCGAGGTAAGTTCGCGTGATTTAATAAGAATATTATTGATATTATTATTGTTATACATGAAATATATCTTGCTATGATTGTATTGAATTTGAAGTTAATGGACATTTGATGGAAATTGACATTTTAAATGAAATGAATAAGTTTGTATGAAAACTAGGTGATATGTTAATTTTATTGTATGGACTAATGCCCAAATAAACATGAAAATGCATTGAATTGAATGTACATTGCATGATCATCTATGCATAATAATATACTTGATGAAAAGAGAAAATTCTTGATTGAATAAAAATGGATATTCGATGGATAAATCATTGTTTACATGACATGAGATCCTGCATGTGTTGCAGAAAAGGATTTAGCCCAGACGGGTAATTTGTTGATCTCAATATAGAAAGGATCTAGCTCGGACAGGTGTTCCTTAAGTGATCGAGCCTCTCGTAGAATATAGGTGCATTAAGGATTTAGCCCGGATGGGTAATCCAATTAAAAACTGAATTTAACTTTGACTGGTGATTCAGATCAGAGCTTATGAGAGTGTATGTCATTGTAAGGGATTTAGCCTGAATTGGTAATCTCGACAACACTCTTTGAGTTATGATACGGGGGATTTAGCCTGGACTGGTAATCCTTTCGTAATGAGTGAGGTTCTCGGGAGTGCGTACTTGAAATGATCACTTGCATGACTTGACGATAAATTTGATATCCATCGAGATTTCGAGAAATTCAATGGGAATTAATATGAGAAATGGAATGGAAATACTTGAAATGATAAACTCATCTATGCTTAGATGATACTAGTATGATGTATATGATTGCCATGTTTGGATGAGTGGTTGTGCTAATAGATAGCACAGGTACGTACTCGAAAGCCATGAGCATGTGTTTTCCATGTGAAATGAAATGAACTTGTGATAAGAGTGCAAATGAATGAGTAATATTTATGAGAATAATTTCTATGACAAATTTGTAATGGTTATCATTATGTTGCACTAAGACAGATTAGTACAATAGTAGCGGTCCGACTTTGAAAATCCACCAAACATAGTGGAAATTGAGTTAGAGGCTGAGTAAAATATGAAATTAAATCTTATTGAGTCTAGTTTTAGATAGAGGAAACGATGTAAGAAAAGGAATCTCATATGATGAGATATTCAATTTTTTGTGAAACAGGGTCAGAGTGATCCTGAACTCCCCTATCTTAACTTTGGAAAATCATTAAAAATTGTACAAAAATGATTATGGGTTATAATTTATATGCTTAAATCCCTAATGTGTCTATTTTAAAGGGAAATAGACAAAAGTTTCATCCGAATCTCATACTATGAGATAATTAATTCATAGTGAAGAGAGGTTGGAACTACCAGACAGCAAGACAGGGGTAACTTTAAGGAATAAACTCTACTTATTGGCTAGAAAAAAATTCTAAAAACTTTATGGTAAGAAGATATGTGAATCTAGTTTCAGATAAAATTAATGGTTCTTAATTCGAAGTCTCGTAGCTCTAGATACGAATAATTTAGTGAACGTGAGTCAGGAAAACAGCTTGACTGGACTTTGAATAAATAGAAAGAAATTAAAAATAGTACGTTATCACATTGCTTATTATTTTTCATGCGAGCTTACTAAGCGTAAAGCTTACTCCCTCCTTTCCATTTCCTTAGTGTTTTCAGGTCAGCTCGGGGTTAGAGATCATCAGAGGCAGCATCACACGATTGAGACATCATCTTTGGAATATTAATATATATATGCTAGCGATTCCAAGTGAGTGGCATGTATAGGGACTTAGTTTTATGATAGATGTTGTTATAAGTAGCCAAATGTATTGGCTTATAATATATAGCCATGAGATGTGGCTTATAATGATTATGGCTTGTAAGCCTATTTATCCATGTTAAGTCCTAATGTTTGTGATGTGGATATGGTTGTTGAAAGTGCATGTTGGTGTATAACATGTGTGTATGATGATTGCTTCATGACCAATCGAACCGGTCATTGCTATGAGAAAATGCATGATATAGAAAAAAAAAAGATGATGATGTTGATTGAACTTGAATGCTCAAGGTCTAATGACACATATGATAAGTGAATAATTCTAGACTATTAGTAAAGTTGGTGCAATAGTAAGATTAATGGTCATGGATGTTTGCATCTAGACTTAATATTCCACAAGTATGCTAAATACGTGAATAATGACATGATAATGTTAAGAATATATCTTAATGAAGGAGGTTAAATCACTAAAATGATGCCATGATATGTGTTCTTAATATATGTAATGAATTGTGGAAATTAAGGGTAACACAAAGGCTTGGAAAATAGCCTAATTGTTAGTCACACAAGTAGACACACGGCTGTGTGTCTCAGCTGTGTGGAGGGCACGGCCTAGCACACGGGCGTGTGGCTTGGCCGTGTGGTTCATTTTGCGTGATGACATCATAGTCAGAGAGTTACATAGCTTGAGGACATGGGCGTGTTGAAGACACACGGGCATGTCCCTGTGTCCACACGGACGTGTGGCTCCGCTTCATGGAAAAAAATTTCATAAATTTTCCCAAACTTTCCAAAGTTCTCGATTTAGTCTCTAATTACTTTCATAGAACGTTTAAAGCCTCATAGGCCCAAATAAAGGACTTTAAGATTGAAATTGAAAAGTTTTAAATTTGAATGAAATTTTATAGCTCAGATTGCTTGATTGTTTGCGTTTAAGTCTGGTAACGCCTCATATCCTGTCTCGGCGTTGGACACGGGTAGGGGGTGTTACAAGTTACTGAAATGAAGTGATTTCATTTTGAAACTTGGTAGTCAGAGATAGAAGTATTTCATTAAGAAACGTTCCATAAACTCTTGCCATGTAGTTACGAAATCGGATGGTAGGGAGTTCAACCACACACATTCTCTATCTCTTAAGGAGTATGGAAATAATCTCAGTCTCAAGGCATTCTAGGCCACCCCGGCTAACTTGAATGAGTCACTTACTTCCATGAATAGCCAAAGATGAAGATGCAGATCCTTACTAGGCATCCCACTAAATTGGCCTATTGTTTGAAGCATTTGGAACATCGCTAGCTTCAGTTTGAATTCGCTGCCTCAATTTCGAGTCTCAGAATACCTGAATTGAGTTCATTGAAGAGAGGAAGGACATATTGTCAAATGGCACGGTTTTTATCTTTAGCAACAATGAGAGAATTGCGAGCATTATAAGCAAACTCTCCTTCTTGAGCATGTTGTAGAAGATCCATGATTTCCTAAATACTAATGAAAACTATTAAAGTAAAAACAAAATTGAAATAAATTTCAAGATAATTAATTCCATAAATAATTAACTAAAACAACAATCCACATCTATGGCGCTAAAAACTTGGAACTACGGAAATGTTCAAGTGTACACAATTGCAACAAGTAATGTCGAGTGATCATACCCACAAGGACTGTGAAAGAGAATATTTAAGAAATACAAATTTAAACAATTTGGTGACTAAAAAAATTAAGTACGTGCAAACTAATAAAATAAAAAGTAAATTTCCAATGAACGATTTCTAAAAATGAGTTTAATAATATGAGATAAATGTGTCTAATTAATTTTATTCTTTAACTTTGAATAATTAAGTTATATTCATGTTGTTATGAATAATTTCATGGCAACTCAAAAATTGCTAACTAATGCACATACTTACCTATTAGAACCAATTAATCTCTTGACCATATCTCTATGTCAATTCAACCAATTAATAAAATTTTAATAAGCAAATAAAAGATTATGTGAGGTAACAATATAGCTCTATATTGATACAATTTAATCACAATAATCTTGCAAGTTATGCGAGGCTAATGTATTGTTTAATACCGTCGCTAATTTAACCTTCAACTACCTTAGAAGATTAAGCATGCACCCATTAAATTTGTGTCTGTTAATTACAATTTCAATCCGTTTAAATAATTAATTAAATTGTTACCTCACAATTAAAATGCAAACATAACATAAGCATGGTTTTATTTAATTGAACAATTTACTGAGACCTAATAATAACACAAACACATTTTTAATAATCTAAGCAGACAGAATGCAATTAATCTAACATGAAAGGAATTTAAGTTATTTTGATTAATTGAAGAACAACAACACAAATATTCATGTTCATGATAAAAAAAAAACTAAAAACAAAGATTAAGAGAAGGGAACTTGAAAAACAAATCTCGGTGGTTTTCCAAAGCCAGACTAGTGCGCTCCTCTCTTCTTTGCTCGTCCTACTGATCCAAAGCCTTCATGAACACTTGATTGCTGCTACTCCAAGGGGCATGCAAGCTCTTCTTCAAGAGGGGAATCAGCAAGGGAAGAAAGGAATTGAAAGGCAACAAAAAGGGAAAAAGAGAGAAAATGTGTGTGTGTGAGATGTGTGTGGTGAGGGATGACTTTTGAGGAAGTGAAGGGGGGTATTTATCCTTGAAATTGGCAGCTCAAATTAGAAAAAAATAGTAGCCAATCCCCCTTCCCTTTGCTGTCCCTTGACAGTAGGGAGAGGGGTTGAATTGGTTTTGCTATTTTTAGCTTGTGGCTAGAAATTAAATACACAAAAAGTGAAGGGGTCAGAATGGATTTAAGAGAAGTTTGAGGACTATATTGAAATTATTACAAGAAGCTTAATTAGCTTATTTGGGTAGCAATTGGGTTGGTATTAGGCTGCTCTTTTGGGCTCTTCCCTCTTTCTTCTTCCGTTGCTCAATTCATGCCCCTTTTGTCCGCTTCAAGTTGTCCGATTTTTCCCGATAAAATTCACATGAACCAATTGATTTAAATAAGTCCAAGAACATAAATTTGAGTCCTCCAAGGTTAATAATTTATCATCTTGAGCTTCCAATGTGCCTCGATACTTGAATCGTTCAAGGTGACTTCCAAGCTGATTTTTCACTCTTTGTGCAAAACTGTCAAAAATGGCCAAATTATGCAAATTTAATATAACAATAACTAAAATTTAGAATGAATTATAATTTAAGCTCAATTTAATTATTTTATAATAAAATCATAAAATTCGATAGAAATTACTTAAAATTTACATGAATTCATGTTCAAAAGGTGTTGAAAAAGTCTATATATTTTTGTGTTTCCAACTAGGACTTTAGAAGAAGAGACTTTTGAAGTTGGGAGTCCCTTTCTAAGCCTTTGCAACTAAAGTTGTAGGCATTCACTCTCATTTAATTCTTGAGTGTCCTCCATTATTCTAGGCCTTTTTTGGTATTTCTTTAATGATGGTTTATTTAAATTATCAACGGTGCTTTTCTCCTTAGCATGTGCATTATATAAAAGAGCATTGATGTCCATATTAGAAGCTTGATTGGGCAAAGTGTGAGATTTTGGAATCGACCCTACACTATCAAAGCGAGTGTTGGCCTCACTTAAAGAAAAGGTAGTCGGAAGATGAATACATGGAGAAATAAACTAGTTTAGGGAACGAATCTTACAAACATCATAGAAATAAGAAGGGGGTTGTCTTGCTCATCCAATTGAGATTTAAGCTAGAAGATTGGTGTCACCATATGGCCAGACCTCTAAAGCCAAAGGTACATTGAAGTTATCTAACCAGTTAATAAGATCAGTGGCACGACGACCATTTGGGCTCTAGTTTTGCAAATAGTAGTGGAAAACATTCTTGACTATAACTAATTCTCCCAACTCAAGAAGGCACTTCTAGTTTAGACATTTGAACTGCCTATTAGTGACTTTTGAATCAATAGGCTGCTTTTGAAAACAAATGGATTCTTCGAGAAATGATCAATGGGTGGGAAAACAAAATCCATTCTCAAGTTTGCAAATGACCCTTATGGACTTCTTTTTTTCCAATGTAGATTGGAAAGACTATTCTGAATGATTGGATCATAGCCTTAACAAACACTAAAATCGGCAAATCTAGCACCAGCCCCTTGTCTTATGATCTTTAACTGATAGAAATTTTGGAAAACCCCTAAAAGTAGTGGTTCATTATGTATGCAGTAATCAATGAAGTAGGCTACTAGGGTTCACCAAGACAAGGCCGATAGTTATCTTGGTGTAATGCCATATTTGATTAAAACTAAGCAGAATAATGGATGAAAAGGTAAATGAAAACCTACTTCTAATAAGATTAGTGAAAGGGAGAAACCTTAGGTGTTGTCACTCAAAAAAAACCTTGGAGGTTGTTTGACTTCGTAAGAAAAGTTTGGATGGTGAAAGCCTCAAACTGCCAAAAATATATACTTCCTCTTGTGTGGTACAACATTCATATGAGGGACTGGTAACACGTGTAGCGCCCCAAATCTCGAAAACCCCTATTAAATTATTTTGTGTGTTTGTGATGTGGATGTATGTCTGCCTTAGTGGTTTAGTGTTCTGGGAGTGTTTGGAAATTCATGGGTTCAAGCCTTGGCTTGAGCAAAAATTTTGTGTCTTCGTGATTAAAACCTTGTCTCCAGCTAATAGAATCTTAAATTAATGTGAGTAAACATGACATAAAGAAGCCTTCTAGGCAAGTGGCAAGTGGCGTGTGGAGTGTGCAAGGGGTCTAAGGTTCAAATCCCTACTTGTTCATATGGGGATTATTTTTATTTATGGCCATAGGAGGAGGTTATGTTTGACCAAAACTCTGCTTGGTTGAGTAGAGTATGAACTTGTTAGTTGAAGAGATAATAGGGGAGTGATTTGAGGAGGAAAATGGGGATGTGGATAGAGGAGTGATCAGGTGAGGGAATTGTGGAGATATTTTGGGAGAAAATTAAAAGAAGTTGAGGGGTGTGTGTGTAGTGTGCTGAATGTTGGAACTCCTTGGTACCAATTCGGTCATAGGATCTTTTACCCTAAGTGCCGAATTGTGTTTTAGTTTAAGCTCTCTGTTGTCTTCGTTTCTCTTCTTTTGGTTTCTTTTCTGAGTGTGGTTGTGTAGTAGTCGAATATTGCTTGACCATTTTGGTCTTTTGAAGGGTTGTACTTTGCTTGTGCCGAATAGGAAATTACCTTTTATTCTCTAAGCGGTATCCCTCTTCATTAGTTATTTCTCTCCTTCTCCTCTTTTTTTCGAACTAAATACTTTCTGACTGTGTAGCCAAATTGTCAAGGCCTAATTATTTTCTTCCTTATCTTCTTTTCTTTTCTTTGGCTGATTCTAGCTAAAGTACTATTGAAATCCCTTTGATTTCTTGGTAAATGTTCTACGGTTTGTTTACCCTAGCCGAATCTCTTTTGGATTTCTTCTCAAAGGTTCAGTATTTGGTATCTCTTAGGCTGAATGGTGGTTTTTTCTCTCTTTTCTACCATAGGGAATTATCCATCTAACACTTCTATTTGTGCAAATGATGCTCAGGGCTCAATTTCATAACAATGTGTGAGGCCGATTTCTTTTCCCCTACAAGTGACAATTCTTTTTATTGGTAAGTGTTTAAGTTCTAGACGTTTTTATGTGGGATTGTATATTCTTATGAATCGGTTAACTGTTTCTTGTGAAGGTTAAAGCATTGGAGAGTATACGTGGTTTTGGAATAAGAGGGAGGCTACGATTGTTTGATTGGTAAGTAGCGATGTTTGGTTAAAGTATTTTCAATACTGTGGGTTTGGATTAACCATGAATATTGACTGATGATGGGGGTTGTTGTTATTCATAGGTGCTTTGATCTCGAGCGTGGTTCGGCTACGACATCATAACAGGTGTGTGTAATCACACTATTTCACTCGTAAATCGAAAAAACCCGAAAACCTTTACCATTGATGCTGCACGGGCGTGCCTTCGTTCGTGTGGTCATCTGAACGCATAAGCGCGTGCATGGGATCGTAGAGACCACCACGAGCAATTTCGTGGGTTAGGGTCGCTTTGGGCCACTTTGGGCCACGTTGGGCCGAAATGGGCCGCATGGGCCTCACACGAGTAAACCACACAAACATGTGGAGATTGTTGGGCCAGGCTATGTAGTTCACACGACCAAGGTCATTTTAGGCTTTACGAGTCACACGGGTGTGTGGGCCCACATAAGGCGGGCTATGGGCCTTGGGCCATTTTTACTTTTTGATTGTTAAGCTTGCACGGGTTGCCCAAGACAACTGTGGACCTACTGTTGGGTCGGTAAGTACACTTAGACCCCATATTGATGAAATGACCATTATACCCCTAATAGGTAAAATGACTGATATACCCCTATGTGATGTGTGACTGTTTGAGCATACCATTCTTACTGTATATACATTTATATTATGTTACATTGCATGGGGTGGGATATATGATTTTGGAGGAAGTGTACTAAAAGGCTATAAGCTTGCTGCAAATACTATTTTGGTGCCACTACCTGTACTACTTGGTATGTAGGGTTAGGTGGGTCGATTTTATCCCCACATGGTGTGTAGGGTTGGTACGGAGATGGTGTGTAGAGGATGGATTGGGTAGGACTCTTGTTTGCATACTGTACTAATATGTTAATGGGCTTAGGCCCAGACTGTTACTATTACTGAAACAGGCTTAGGCCCAGACCGCTACGGTTACTAAAATAGGCTAAGGCACTAAAAGGGCTTAGGCCCAAACCGTGTTTACTCTGACTGTATACTTTTATGGGATTTCACATACTTAGTTTTCGTAAACTCACCCATCTGTTAACTATGCAGGTAATCCCCAAGCTTACACGGATCGATGCGATGGAGGACTTAGTGGTGGCCACTAGAAGTAGTTCCTTTTACATTATTAATTAAGTGTTTATTTTGGGTTTTCATTATGTAATAAGGCCTTTCGAATTTTTTTTAGTTGGGAAATTTATTTACTTGATTTTTATCTGTTAGTAGTAGGACTCGGGATTTCAAGAAACTATAAACAAATATTTTTTTAACAACACCACGTTTACGCAACACATGTTGAGAGTTTTCGTGACAAACACTATTTTAAAATTAATAATAATCTAATATGATCAATATTTTGCTAAAACAACTTGAGTTTTCACAGTCAACAAATCATCTTAAAATTTTGGTAAGAACCCAAAGAAGTTTTATTAGTTCAGATTATTACGGAAATTATGTTTTGAACAACACTCCAATGTGACATTGCAGATTCGGCCATAACATCTAAGTTGGGTTTGGGGTGTTACATTTAGTGGTATCAGAGCCAAGTTACAAAACTCGACTGCGAATTTGGGTTT
Organism: Gossypium arboreum; assembly: GCF_025698485.1. NCBI lineage: Eukaryota > Viridiplantae > Streptophyta > Magnoliopsida > Malvales > Malvaceae > Gossypium > Gossypium arboreum. The sequence goes on from NC_069081.1 coordinate 73,853,259, forward strand.
TTCCAAAACGTGAAAATGTTAACAGAATTGTTTTCAAATGGTTTAAAGTGATGGAAAGAATTTAGGAATGTTTTACTGAAGGAGTGGTACACCGAGTCTCTACGCCAATCCTATAAGTCTTCTAATTGTTTATACGGAAAGGATTATATTGAGATGTTATTACTGAGACTACTTTAGGTAGTAAAACTATACTGAAACTCTCTAGTTAAAGTAAACTTCAAATCGTAGCAAGACTCTGAACTGCGAAAACAAACTCTGAGATAATATTTTTCATAAAATATCTATAATAAACACTGGAACAATAAACTAACTGGCATAAAACTGTTAATACAGATAAAAGCGCGATTGGATAATGAGCACTAGAGCTAATCGGGGTAGAGGCCACGGTAGAGGCCGTGGAGGTGCTCAGGCTGGGTCTTCGTCTTCTGGACACCAGCCTAATAAGGAAGCTAGAGAGGAACCAGCTTCACCTATGATTGATACAAGGTTTCAAAATCGAGTGGCTGGGGACGATGCATTGTCCCAAGCAATGTTGAGGATTCTAGAAAGGGTTGATAGGCTTAGTACTGGTATTGTAGGCCATGGGTCAGTTATGGAACGACTCAGGTCTAATGAGGTTGAGATATTCAGGGGTATTACTATAATAGCCCTTAGTGTGGCTGAATATTGGATGGAGGCCATAGAAAGGATCATGGATGACCTTAACTGCACCCCTGATCAAAAGCTAAAAGGTACACTATCTTTACTGAGAGACGAGGCTTACCAGTGGTGGCTTACCGACAAAGAGGGCACTCAAGCCGATCGATTGACCTGGGAGTTCTTCAAGACTACTTTCCAGGCTAAGTATGTGGGTGCCAGCTATGTGGATGCCCGTAGGAGGGAATTTTTGAATTTAACTTAAGGAGATAGGTCAGTGGCTGAATATGAGGCCGAATTTTTAAGACTGAGCCGTTATGCATGTGGAATGGTGACAACAAAATACGAGTGGTGTGTCTGATTTGAGGATGGTCTCTAAGATGGTCTAAAGGTTCTGATAGCTCCTCAGAGGGAGCGGGATTTTGTAGCACTGGTGGACAAGGCAAAAATCACCGAGGATGTGACGCGCGCTGAGCACCAGAACAGAGATAGGAAAAGGTAAGAGGGATGCTGAGCCCTCAAATTCTCTTCAGAGATTTAAGAAAAAGCCCAGAGCTAATGGGCCAATCAGAGTTAGGGCACCTACTGCTGTCACTACTGGAATGCAATTTTGTGCTAATTGTGGGAAATGCCACCAGGGCGAATGTTGGAAAAAGATGGGTGCATGTTTAAGATGCGGATCATTGGAGCACTGTGTCAAGGATTATCCATGGAGGCCCAAGCAGATGCAAGGTAGTGGTATGGGTAATGTATAGTGGGGTGGTCAGCAGCCACTAAGAGGCCGAGGTTAGGCCAGAGGAGGAAATGATATAGGTCGTGGTCAGAGGGCACCAGGCAGAAGTACTACTTATACTGAGGCGAGGCAGCCCCCATTAGTTTATCTTGTACTTCGCCAAGAGGACGGAGATGTCCCAGATGTTATCACAGGTACATTTTTTTATTTATAATGTACCTTATACTGCGTTGATAGATGTAGGATTTACCCATTCCTATGTTGCCTGCATTGTTACTGAGAACTTGGGGATTTTGGTTGAGAGTGCTTCGAATGGAATTACTGTATTGAGTCCGTTGGGGCAGTCTGTCAGGATTACTAAATTGTTTAGAGACGTCCCTTTGGAAGTACAAGGGGTTATCTTTCTGGCTGATATAATAGAACCCTCTCTTGGGGCATTTGATTTGATACTGGGCATGGATTGGTTAGTTAAACACCGAGTGAGCTTGAACTGTGCCACTAAGCAGGTAGTACTGAGAACCAAGGAAGATGAAGAGGTAGTGATAATTGGGGAATGACGGAATTACTTGAGTAATGTAATTTCTGCACTAAGGGTCAAGAAATTGGTTCGTAAGGGTTGTGTGACGTATCTAGCCTACATCAGTGTTTTAGAGACCGGGGTTCTTCTATTAAGGATATCAGAATAGTCAAAGATTTCCCAGACGTCTTTCCCAATGAACTACCTGGATTACCTCCAAACCGTGAGGTTGAGTTTGGGATTAAGCTCCTACCTGGTATAGCTCAGGTGTCCATCGCCCCTTATAGAATGGCACCGAAGGAGATTGTGGAACTCAAAGCTCAGATTCAAGAGTTACTAGATCGAGGGTTCATCCATCCAAGTGTGTCTCCGTAGGGGGCACCGATCTTGTTTGTGAAAAAGAAGGATGGATCCATGCGTATGTGCATCGATTTTCGGCAACTGAATAAATTGACTGTTAAGAATAAGTACCCTCTACCAAGGACTGATGATCTGTTCGATCAGTTCGCGGAGCTACGATTTTCTCTAAGATAGCTCTTTGGTCTGGGTACCATCAACTGAAAGTCGAAGAGACTGACGTGTATAAGACAACATTTAGGACTCGTTATGGTCATTATGAGTTTTTAGTGATGCCGTTTGGACTGAAGAATGCACCAGCGGCTTTTATGGATTTGATGAATCGTGTGTTCCAACCCTATCTGGACCGGTTTGTAGTAGTGTTTATTGATGATATTCTGGTGTATTCGAAGACTGAGGTTGAGCATGATGAACATCTCTGAGTGGTTCTGTAGATTTTGAGAGAGCAGCAATTGTACGCCAAGTTCAATAAATGTGAATTTTTGTTACGAGAGGTGACATTTCTAGGTCATGTGGTATCTGCTGAGGGGATTAGGGTTGATCCTCAGAAAATTGAAGCTAGTTTAGATTGGAAGCAGCCTAAGTCGGTAGCTAAGATTTGAAGTTTTCTGGGTCTAGCAGGGTATTATAGACGTTTTGTGGAAGGGTTTTCATTGACTGTTGAACCCCTGACTAAGTTGTTGCGTAAAGGGGTGCCATTTAATTAGACTGATAAACAGCAAGAAAGTTTTGAGAAACTTAAAAAGGTTCTGACTAGGGCCCCTATTTTAATACAGCCAGAGTCTGGGAAAGAATTCACTGTCTACAGCGATGCATCACATGTCGGTTTGAGTTGTGTGTTGATACAAGAAGGTAAGGTGGTGGCATACACATATCATCAGCTTAAGACACTTGAGGTGAACTATTTGACTTTGTAGTTGGCTGCGGTGGTTTTTGCACTGAAAATTTGGAGGCATTACCTGTATGGTGAGAAGTGTATTATTTTCACAGATCATAAGAGCCTCAAGTATCTCCCCACTCAAAACGAGTTAAATCTTAGGCAACGTAGATGGGTTGAGCTACTTAAAGATTATGATTGTTTGATTGAATAGGTAAGGCCAATATAGTGGCCGATGCACTGAGCCGTAGGGCGATGACAGATCTGAGGGCAATGTTTGCTCGTCTTAGTTTATTCAATGTGGTAGTTTATTGGCAGAACTGCAGGCTAGACCGACGTGGATTGAGCAGATTAAGGTAAAAAGTTGGAGGATGAGTCACTGGGTTCTCGTTTCAGATAGATAGAGAGTGGAGAAACTTCAGATTTTGAACTGAATAGTGAAGGGGTACTCTATTTTCGTGGGAGAGTTTGTGTATCGAAGGATACTGATCTGAGGCAGCCAATTCTGTAGGAGGCGCATAGTAGTCCTTATGCTATGCATCCTGGTGGGAATAAGATGTACCATGACCTTTGTGAGTTGTACTAACTTCATGGGTAAATGCCTTACTTGTCAGCAGGTTAAGGCTGAACACTAGTTACCTTCAGGGTTGCTCCAGCCAGTTAAGATTCCGCTTTGGAAATGGGAGAGAGTAACTACGGACTTCGCTAGTGGGCTGCCCTTAATGCCTACTAAGAAGGATTTAGTATGGGTCATCGTGGTCGATTGACCAAGTCTGCCCATTTCATACCTGTTCGTACCGATTACTCGTTACAGAAGCTGGCTAAGCTGTATGTATCTAAAATAGTGAGACTTGTAACACCCCTAACTCGTGACCGGCGCCGGTGTCGGACACGAGGGGTTAACGGCCAAACCCTCTCAAGATACCAACCAATTTGACATTACCAGTCAGGCTGGAAAACTGCGTCACCGTCGCCTTAAAAATCATATCTCGAGTTTCAAAACTCGGAAACTGGTTTCGTAAATTTTCCCTGAATTTAGACTCATATACCCATCCATGGATTTATTTTTAGAATTTTTGGTTGGGCCAATTGGTACAGTTTATTAGTTAAAGTCACCCATGTTACAGGGACCGACTGCTCTGACCTTCGCACGTTACAACTTGAATATCTCTCTGTACAGGGCTTTAATACTGGTTCCGTTTGTTTCTAATGAAACTAGACTTAAAATGGAATCTGTACATATAAGGCATGACTACTAATTCTTTCTGGATAATTTATGGTAAATTTTCAAAGTCGCGACAGGGGACCCAGAAACCGTTCTGGCCCTGTCTCACGAGAACCTTAATATTTCTCAGTATACTGCTCATGTGGTCTTTTCGTTTCGTCCATATAAAAATAGATTCATCAAGGTTCAGTTCCATAATTTACTCACTATTTAATTCTACTTCTACTATTTTTAGTGATTTTTCAATCTCATCTCACTGCTGCTGTCCGCAACAGTTACTGCAGTAGACTATGCCAATTTCATGAATTTTTCCTTGGCCTTAATCATCCATCATACATGACACAAATTATGGCCACCTTATCAAAATTTGAGTTTCTAAGACTCGTGGCTATAGGTTCTAGCATCCCACTCGACGACCACATAGGCCATTTTCACATGGCTTAAAGTTTACAACCCACAATTCGACAAAATATAATAGCCTATACATGCCAAATGTTCTTCAACAACAAAAACAATACCACAAGATTTCAGCCGGTGTGATGACTTCAACGACGGTCCCGATCACGCAAACAATACGAGTCCGAGAGACCTAAAATGGGTGACAAGAAAAACACCGAGTGAGTTTACAACTCAGTAAGTCATAAGCATTCATCAATCCACTGATAAAGTTACTACTACATGTACAACAAATGAGGCTAGGTACTCGTCCATATCGAATCTATACCATAATACCTCGGACCTTTCGGTCTAATCTCGTACCAATTCATACATCCACATTTCATATTCTACACAACAAGATAATCGAAGCATTTTTACACATTAACTCATTTTCCAGCACAACCATACAATTTCAATCATCACATAGATTTAAGGCTTACCAAATTCAATCCCCAAGCATGAACGAATTCTCTATTCGTCATGAGCTTGAGGTACTTACCCGATCCGCTGTCCATGCTCAATTCAATGGAGACACACCCTCCATATATATAGCGTACGCACACACAGTGCTTACTACTCGATTTCGTACACTTAGTGCCACGCAATTTAAGCCCGCACACACAGTGCCATACCCTCCGAGCTCGCACACCCAGTGCCGTATTTTTCCAGCTTGCACACTTAGTGCTATATATTTCCAGCACGCACACTTAGTGCCATATATTTCCAGCACGCACACTTAGTGCCAATCGCGTCACCATACTCACGTATTTTCAAGACACATAGTGCCGAAAGCAAACTTTCTACACATTCCACTATTTCTTTTACATTCAACAATTATCCTCATTCCATACACATACAATTTCATTTATACATATATATAGCATTCCATTAAACCCAATTGCATAGATTTTCCAATCATTTAAGCAATATCAAACATATGTGCTTAATGACTTACCTTGTGTTCGGTAAATAATTCCAAGTCGGCTACTCGATGATCTTCGATTTCCCTTGTTGGACGCTCTCCTTTAGGATCTTGAGCTTAAACAAATAAATTAGCTCATTCAACCGCTTTGGTACATATATTGGTATCCACATTTTAATGATCTTATGACATACGAACGACATAGTAAAATTTTTATCTTACTACCTTACGTTCTTAGCTATTCGCTAATAGCCTTATGCAATTACCATACTATCAATAATCCAATCACATTCATTACTCAAGTATAGTATTTTCACATTCGCAATAATATTACATACAATAGCCGATTCTTCTTACTTTGTATTTATGCATCTATTTGATCATTAGTTTAGTTCAAACACCCATACACCAAGATTTATCAAGTTTAGCATGAAACATAACCTTAATCCTCAATGACCACTATGGCCGAAAATCCTAGTCAACCCAAAATCACAATTTCTAACACATAATTGTTCATAACACAATTAAAGCATCCTCTCCATTCCAACACTTCAAGACACATACATTTCCCACAAATCTCCAACTTCATATTCGCCTTAGTGTACATACACAAGCTGATTTTTTCTTCCTATCATCCAACCTAACTATATGAATATTTAACTAGCTCACACTTCACCCATCCACAATCACTCATTTAACACAAAGAAAATAATCAACTCCCTTCACTATCTACCATGGCCGAATACTTCATGCACCACCCAAATCCAAAATTTTAACATGGGCTAGTTAAAGAACTTAGTAATCAACTTTCATTAAGCTGAAATTTCAAAATCTAACATGAATTACTAACCTTGTTTTGAGCTTAAAGTTGACCAAATCTCCCTCCCCTTTCTTTCTTCAATTCGCTAAGAGAGAACCAAAGGAAATGAAGCTCTCTTTTTTTTCTTTCTTTGCTCCATTCACGGCAAATTGGGGGGGGGGGAGGCATCCACACACTTTTTTTTCCTTATTTTATTCCCTTTCTTTTAATTCCTTTCTTTATTTTAGTTTGTCTCCCATAATCCAATTTCTTACTATAATATCTAAGGCAAACAAATATATTGCCCATCATCAATCTAACTTGGCCGCCACCATAAGGAAAATTTGGCAATTTGACATGCAAGTCCAAGCATTTTCTAATATGTATCAATAGGCCACTTTAACATTAGCCTAGCACATTTCTCAATTTCCTCACATAAGTCCTTTCTAATAAATTTCACCTACGAATGACGAAATTAAGGCACGAAATTTTCACATATGTACGCTCATGCACAATAAACATAGAAAATAATAATTAATTATTCTTGTGTCTCGGTTTTGTGGTCCCGAAACCACATCCCGACTATGGTCAATTTTGGGATGTCACAACTCTCCCCACTTAAGAAATTTTCGTCCCGAAAATCTTACCGTAAATAGGCTCGGTATCGCTCTTTCATAGAGTCCTCAAGTTCCCAAGTGGCTTCTTCAATTCCGTGTTTATGCCACAACACCTTCACTAACGGGATTTTCTTATTGCGCAACTCTTTTACTTCACGCATCATAATGCGAACCAGTTCCTCTTCATAGCTCAAATTAGGCTGAATCTCAATCTCGGATGGAGCAATTACGTGCGATGGATCAGACCTATATCGTCGAAGCATCGAGACATGAAAAACATTGTGAATCTTTTCGAGCTCAGGGGGCAAAATCAAACGATACGCGACTGGACCGACTCGTTCGGATATCTCATATGGACCGATGAACCTCGGACTCAATTTGCCCTTACGGCCAAATCTAAGCACTTTCTTCCAGGGTGAGACTTTGAGAAATACCTTGTCTCCAACCTGATATTCAATATCTTTTCTTTTCAAATCCGCATACGACTTTTGGCGATCCGAAGCAGCTTTCAAACTTTCACGAATTACTCGAACTTTTTGCTCGGCATCCTTAACCAAATCAACCTCGAAGATTTTTCCTTCACTAAGTTCACCGAGAATAATGGGTACGGCATTTACGACCGTATAAAGCCTCGTAAGGCGCCATCTTGATACTTGATTGAAAGCTATTGTTGTAAGCGAATTCAACCAAAGGTAAATACCGTTCCCATGCACCACTAAACTCAAGGATGCAACATCTCAACATATCCTCGAGTATTTGAATTATCCGTTCGGATTGACCATCGGTTTGGGGGTGAAAAGCAGTGCTAAAATGCAGTTTGGTACCCAAAGCCTCTTGCAATTTCTTCCAAAATCGCGACGTAAATCTTGGGTCTCTATCCGACACGATAGAAATAGGTACCCCATGCAATCGAACAATTTGGGAGACGTATAATTTTGCCAACTTATCGAGCTAAAAATCCGTGCGGACAGGGATAAAATGAGCAGACTTGGTCAGTCTATCAACAATGACCCAAACCGAGTCTTTCTTATTCTGAGTCAATGGTAACCCAGACACAAAGTCCATTGTTACTCGATCCCATTTCCATTCGGGTATCATGATCGGCTGAAGTAATCCCGATGGTACTTGATGTTCCGCTTTCACTTGTTGACATATCAGACACCTTGAAACAAATTCAGAAATGTCTCGTTTCATACCGGGCCACCAAAATTGGCGTTTCAGGTCATTGTACATTTTAGTACTACCCGGGTGGATTGACATTCGACTACAATGGGATTCATTTAGAATTATCGAAATAAGTTCCGAATTCTTTGGAACACACAGACGACTTCTGAACCTCAAACAATCGTCATCATCAATTTGAAACTCTGATTCCTTGTTCAGAACACACTCAGCCTGTTTTGCAAGCAACTCCTCATCAACTTTCTGAGCTTCCCGAATTTGATGAGCCAACAATGGTTTGGCCTTTAATTCGGCTACTAACACATTGTCGGGTAGAATAGACAAGTGTACATTCATCGTCAGTAAAGCAAGCAGTGATTTCCGACTTAAGGCATCCGCAACCACATTAGCCTTTCGGGTGATAATCAATGACGAGTTCATAATCTTTTAACAACTCGAGCCATCGTCTTTGTCGCAGATTTAAGTCTCTCGAGTCATCAAATATTTGAGACTTTTGTGATCCGAATACACATGGCACTTCTCACCAAATAAGTAATGTCGCCATATCTTTAAAGCGAACACGATGGCGACCAATTCGAGATCATGGGTTGGATAATTTTCTCATGTGGCTTTAATTGTCTCGACGATAGGCCACAACTCGACCTTCTTGCATCAATACGCAACCTAACCCAAGTAGGGAGGCATCACTATAGATGACAAACTCTTTGCCGATTAATTTGTACTAGAAGTGGAGCTTTCGTCAAATGGGTTTTCAATTGGTCGAAACTTTTCTGACACTTTTTCGTCCATTCAAATTTGACATCTTTCTAAAGCAGTTTTGTCATGGGTGTGGCTATCATCGAGAATCCTTTTACAAACCGTCGGTAGTAACCGGCAAGCCCCAAAAAGCTCCTAACTTCGGTAACATTCCTTGGAGGTTTCCAATTGACTATGGCCAAAATTTTGTTCGGGTCCACCCTGACACCCGATGCGGACACCACGTGCCCCAAAAAGCTAACCTCTTTCAACCAAAATTCACATTTCTTGAACCTTGCATAACCGCTTATCTCGTAAGATTTGCAACACTAGCCTTAGGTGTTCAGCATGTTCAGTTTCATCTCTCGAATAGACCAAAATGTCATCGATAAATACAATTACGAACCGATCCAAGTATGGCCTGAAAATTCTATTCATTAAATCCATAAACACCGCAGGGGCATTAGTGAGCCCAAACGGCATCACCAAGAATTCGTAGTGACTGTACCTTGTTCTAAAAGCGGTTTTGGGCATGTCCGATTCTCGGACCCTCAACTGATAGTATCCCGACCTCAAATCTATCTTTGGAAACACCGAGGCTCCCTTTAATTGATCAAACAAATCGTCAATTCGTGGCAACGGATATTTATTCTTTATCGTCACTTTATTGAGTTGACGGTAGTCGATGCACAACATCATGCTTCCGTCCTTCTTTTTCACAAACAATACTGGTGCGCCCCATGGAGAAAAACTCGGTCGAGCGAAACCTCTATCCGTCAATTCTTGCAATTGAACCTTCAATTCCTTTAACTCCGTTAATGCCATACGATACGGAGCTATTGAGATCGGCGTAGTGCCCGGTACAACTTCGATGCCGAATTCCACTTCTCGAACCGGTGGCAATCCCGGCAACTCCTCCGGAAAAACATCTGAATACTCACAAACCACTGATACCGATTCGAGTTTCTTTTCCGTCTCTTTACTTTCCAACACATACGCAAGGTATGTTTCACACCCCTTTTTCACATATCTCCGAGCGGTCATAGAAGATATTATCGCTGGCACTCCTTTCAAATCAGTAGACTCGACTCGGACTACCTCATTATTTGCACTCCTCAAAACAATGGTTTTCCTTTGCGATCCACCAACGCATCATGTACGGTCACCAATCCATACCAAGAATAACATCGAATTCATCAAATGGTAGAAGCATCGATCGGCCGGAAACAGATTCTCGAATTATTAGGGGCATCTCTTGCACACTTTATCAACGAGTACGTATTGACCCAAAAGGGTTTGACACTCGAATTACGAACTCAAGAGACTCAACAGTAGAGTCTTCTTGGATGCTAAAGTTTCACATACATATGAATGAGTAGAGCCGGGTCAATCAATGCAATCACACTAGTATCAAAGAGAGTAAAAGTACCAGTGATAACGTCAGGGGAGGATGCCTCCTCTCGTGCGCGGATGGCATATGCTCTAGCAGAGCACGGGTCTCGGATCGGACAGCCAGATTAGAGGCTCCTCTCTAATTACCACCCCTACCTCCAGAGATTCTCGGGGCCTACCTCCACCGTCGTTCCACTAGGTCTTGCACCTTGCGTCTTATTCCTCTCATCTAGCTCCGTGCAATCTCTAATGAAGTGGTCCTTGAACCGCATCCATAACAGCCTTATTAACAGACTTACCCCAACATTCACCTAGGTGTCGTCTTCCACATTGGGGGCATTCGGTCTCTCTTGACGATTATTGCCCACACTAGCTACCGAAGTAGCTCGGAGTCCGTCAATGGTCGGGCTCTAATGGAAATTCCCGATCATCCTCGACTTCATTGGTGTCCTCCCCGAACCTCTTTACAGCCGAGAATGGAGCTTTACTCGTCGATCTTTTACGGTAATCTCTTGCTTCAAATTCAGCCTTCTTCTTCTCCTTCCCAAATTCTTTCGCCTTGCGTGCTCGTTCGACTAGTGTCACGAACTCCTTTATCTCCAAAATTCCCACTAGTAACTTTAACTCTTCATTCAATCCTTCTTCAAATCTTTTGCACATCGCAACCTCATCAGCCACACACTCCCGAGCATACCGACTAAGTCTTACGAACTCATGTTCAGATTCGATATCTGATCATCCGGCCTTGCTTGAGTTCCAAGAATTCCTTACGCTTCGATCGATGAACTGTTGACTAATGTATTTCTTTCAAATTGGATTGAAAGAAATCCCAAGTAACTCGCTCATTTGGGACTATGGAAATTAAAGTCCTCCACCAATAGTAAGTCGAGTCTCGCAACAAGGATATAGCACACTTAAGACATTCATCGGTGTGCATGACAGTTCATCTAACACTCTAATGGTGTTATCGAGCGAACTTCGGCCCTTTCGGCATCATCAAGAACTATGGCATTGAACTCCTCGCCCCACGCTTCCTAATCAAGTCCACGGTGGTTTACTCAGCCTCACAGGATCGAGAATCGGAGGCATTGCGGGCTCTTGGGGTGGAGTATTTAAATTCGGAATGGTTGGACAGCCGGATTGGTTCGGGCATATTGCGCGACCCACTCATTCATCATGGTGAAGAAGGCTTGTTTCGCCCTTCATTTTGATTATTCGCGGATGATCGAGGCTCAACAGGCGGTGTCCCTTGCGCAGGAGCAGCCGCTACACTTTCAACGTCATCCGCCAAGGGTCTCTACCCGGTTCCATTGCTAATCAAAACAAAAATTCCAACCGTCAAGTCATCACATTATTAAGCGCTAACAATTTGGCATGTATAGCTAGACTCACACGCGCTATGGTAGTCCTAGAACCGACTAAACCATAGCTCTGATACCAATAAAATTGTAACACCCTAACTCGTGACGGCGCCGGTGTCGGACACGAGGGTTAACGCCAAACCTCTCAAGATACCAACCAATTTGACATTACCAGTCAGGCTGGAAAACTGCATCACCGTCGCCTTAAAAATCATATCTCGAGTTTCAAAACTCGGAAACTGGTTTCGTAAATTTTCCCTAAATTTAGACTCATATACCCATCCATGGATTTATTTTTAGAATTTTTGGTTGGGCCAATTGGTACAGTTTATTAGTTAAAGTCACCCATGTTACAGGGACCGACTGCTCTGACCTTCGCACGTTACAACTTGAATATCTCTCTGTACAGGGCTTTAATACTGGTGCCGTTTGTTTCTAATGAAACTAGACTTAAAATGGAATCTGTACATATAAGGCATGACTACTAATTCTTTCTGGATAATTTATGGTAAATTTTCAAAGTCGCGACAGGGGACCCAGAAACCGTTCTGGCCCTGTCTCACGAGAACCTTAATATTTCTCAGTATACTGCTCATGTGGTCTTTTCGTTTCGTCCATATAAAAATAGATTCATCAAGGTTCAGTTCCATAATTTACTCACTATTTAATTCTACTTCTACTATTTTTAGTGATTTTTCAATCTCATCTCACTGCTGCTGTCCGCAACAGTTACTGCAGTAGACTATGCCAATTTCATGAATTTTTCCTTGGCCTTAATCATCCATCATACATGACACAAATTATGGCCACCTTATCAAAATTTGAGTTTCTAAGACTCGTGGCTATAGGTTCTAGCATCCCACTCGACGACCACATAGGCCATTTTCACATGGCTTAAAGTTTACAACCCACAATTCGACAAAATATAATAGCCTATACATGCCAAATGTTCTTCAACAACAAAAACAATACCACAAGATTTCAGCCGGCGTGATGACTTCAACGACGGTCCCGATCACATAAACAATACGAGTCCGAGAGACCTAAAATGGGTGACAAGAAAACACCGAGTGAGTTTACAACTCAGTAAGTCATAAGCATTCATCAATCCACCGATAAAGTTACTACTACATGTACAACAAATGAGGCTAGGTACTCGTCCATATCGAATCTATACCATAATACCTCGGACCTTTCGGTCTAATCTCGTACCAATTCATACATCCACATTTCATATTCTACACAACAAGATAATCGAAGCATTTTTACACATTAACTCATTTTCCAGCACAACCATACAATTTCAATCATCACATAGATTTAAGGCTTACCAAATTCAATCCCCAAGCATGAACGAATTCTCTATTCGTCATGAGCTCGAGGTACTTACCCGATCCGCTGTCCATGCTCAATTCAATGGAGACACACCCTCCATATATATAGCGTACGCACACACAGTGCTTACTACTCGATTTCGTACACTTAGTGCCACGCAATTTAAGCCCGCACACACAATGCCATACCCTCCGAGCTCGCACACCCAGTGCCGTATTTTTCCAGCTTGCACACTTAGTGCTATATATTTCCAGCACGCACACTTAGTGCCATATATTTCCAGCACGCACACTTAGTGCCAATCGCGTCACCATACTCACGTATTGTTCAAGACACATAGTGCCGAAAGCAAACTTTCTACACATTCCACTATTTCTTTTACATTCAACAATTGTCCTCATTCCATACACATACAATTTCATTTATACATATATATAGCATTCCATTAAACACAATTGCATAGATTTTCCAATCATTTAAGCAATATCAAACATATGTGCTTAATGACTTACCTTGTGTTCGGTAAATAATTCCAAGTCGGCTACTCGATGATCTTCGATTTCCCTTGTTGGACGCTCTCCTTTAGGATCTTGAGCTTAAACAAATAAATTAGCTCATTCAACCGCTTTGGTACATATCTTGGTATCCACATTTTAATGATCTTATGACATACGGAACGACATAGTAAAATTTTTATCTTACTACCTTACGTTCTTAGCTATTCGACTAATAGCCTTATGCAATTACCATACTATCAATAATCCAATCACATTCATTACTCAAGTATAGTATTTTCACATTCGCAATAATATTACATACAATAGCCGATTCTTCTTACTTTGTATTTATGCATCTATTTGATCATTAGTTTAGTTCAAACACCCATACACCAAGATTTATCAAGTTTAGCATGAAACATAACCTTAATCCTCAATGACCACTATGGCCGAAAATCCTAGTCAACCCAAAATCACAATTTCTAACACATAATTGTTCATAACACAATTAAAGCATCCTCTCCATTCCAACACTTCAAGACACATACATTTCCCACAAATCTCCAACTTCATATTCGGCCTTAGTGTACATACACAAGCTGATTTTTTCTTCCTATCATCCAACCTAACTATATGAATATTTAACTAGCTCACACTTCACCCATCCACAATCACTCATTTAACACAAAGAAAATAATCAACTCCTTCACTATCTACCATGGCCGAATACTTCATGCACCACCCAAATCCAAAATTTTAACATGGGCTAGTTAAAGAACTTAGTAATCAACTTTCATTAAGCTGAAATTTCAAAATCTAACATGAATTACTAACCTTGTTTTGAGCTTAAAGTTGACCAAATCTCCCTCCCCTTTCTTTCTTCAATTCGCTAAGAGAGAACCAAAGGAAATGAAGCTCTCTTTTTTTTCTTTCTTTGCTCCATTCACAACAAATTGGGGGAGGCATCCACACACTTTTTTTTTCTTATTTTATTCCCTTTCTTTTAATTCCTTTCTTTATTTTAGTTTGTCTCCCATAATCCAATTTCTTACTATAATATCTAAGGCAAACAAATATATTGCCCATCATCAATCTAACTTGGCCGCCACCATAAGGAAAATTTGGCAATTTGACATGCAAGTCCAAGCATTTTCTAATATGTATCAATAGGCCACTTTAACATTAGCCTAGCACATTTCTCAATTTCCTCACATAAGTCCTTTCTAATAAATTTCACCTACGAATGACGAAATTAAGGCATGAAATTTTCACATATGTACGTTCATGCACAATAAACATAGAAAATAATAATTAATTATTCTTGTGTCTCGGTTTTGTGGTCCCGAAACCACATCCCGACTATGGTCAATTTTGGGATGTCACAAGACTGCACAGGGTACCGGTTTCCATAATATCTGATAGAGATCCTCACTTCACATCTCGATTCTAGAAGAAGTGAAATGAAGCTTTGGGTACACGGTTGGACTTCAGCACTGCATTCCATCCTCAGACAGATGGTCAATCAGAAAGGGTGATTCAGATACAGAAGGACATGTTAAGGAGTTGTGTAATATCCCGAATTAGGGCCTAATCGAAATAGTGGTTTCGTGACCACAATTCCAAGATAGAAATAATTATTTTATAAATATTTTGATGTTTATGATATGATTGCATGATTGTGTGAAAATTTCGTGATGAAATCCTATGCCTAAAGTGCTTAAATTGAAATTAGGGACTAAATCGAATAATTTGCAAAACTTGCATTCCAGGAGTTTTTAGTATGAAATTGTTTTGGAATATTAATGAGGAGGCCTTAAATAGCAATTTGACCAATTTCTAAGTCTATGGACAAAAATTGGACATGGATGGAATTTTTGGAAAGTTTAGTAGTAAGGGCATTTTGGTCATTTAGTTATTAAAATGAATTAAAAACAAAATTAAAAGCCAATTTTTGTCCATCTTCTTCATTAGGCCAAAATTTCAAGGGTTCTCCATGGTTAGGGTTTGTTTCAACCTTTCAAGCTCCATATTAAGTGATTCCAAGCCCCGTTTTTAATGTTCTTTACGTCTTTGGAATCCCGGTAGCTCGATTAAGCTTATGCTATTAATAATTCAACCTAGGGTTCATATTTGGAAAAATACCCATAGGTGAAATTTGCGTATTTTGGTGTTTTATGATAGAATATGAGGTTTTAAATTATGTTAGACAACTTGTACTACTCGGTTTTAAGCGAAAACGAGTAAAAGGGCTTAATTGGTAAAAATACCTAATAGTCATAAGTACATGTTAGAGTGTGAATTTGATGTTGCAATAGAAGGGAAAAATGATCAGCATGTCATAAAACATAAAAATAAGGGATAAAGTTTAATTCCTGAGCCTAGGGGAAAAAGTGTAATTATGCAAAAGTTTAGGGGAAAAAATATAATTTTGCCAAAGTTCGTATCAAATGTTGTTTTGATGAATGTATGTATTAAATAAGATTAATTTGGCATTATATATCAAGAGAAATGAGATTCAAGTCGCGATCGAGGGAAAAACAAAGTTTACGAAGAATAGGCTCGATTGCTAATAATTTTATACCGAGGTAAGTTCATGTGTAATTGTAGTAACATAATTGTCATTTTAAGCAATTTAATGTTGTTTATATGATATGATGCTGATTATTATCATGAAATATTATGCTTTGTGGTTATTGTTGAATAATATGTAATTATGTGAATTACTTGATGAGTATGAACTATCACCGAAGTATCAATTTCGATATTCCGTGGAAGACGGCAAAGATGTGTAATCGAGGAAAACCCTCATTTGAACCTTAGGAATAGATTAGAATACAAGTGACATGTCACTAGGATACTTGAGTTCCGAACTCGTTGAGTTGAGTTCGAGTTCGTGAGATGTAACTAGGCATCCGAGCTCGTTGAGTTGAGTCTGAGTTCACTTATGGATGTGAACGCCCGAGCTCGTTGAGTTGAGTCTGAGTTCACTTATGGGCAGGTTACATAGTAGCTTGGCTACAAAAGTTCTACAGGCTATTGAGTTTGTCTAGCTGTGGGTATGACACTTACGTTCATGAAATCCGTGTATTCGAATTATATTCTGATGTGTTCAACGGGTGAATCTTAAGTGAATAAGAAGAAGGCCTAAAACGAAGGTGACATGTTGGTAAGTGTGGTAAATGAGAAAATTTGACAAGTATGTGCTTAAACCCTCGGGTTGAAAACTTGGTATGATGAAATCGTAGGAAGATATTAAATGTAAATGAAACATGAATGTCTTGGTGTTGTTTATGCAAATGATGTTTTATGTGAGATTGTGTGATTATGTTACTTGCAATTTGCATGTGAACTTACTAAGCATTTGTGCTTACTCCCTCCTTTTCTTTCATTGTAGTTTTGTCAAGCCGGCTTGAGAATCGGGATAGGTCGAAGACTCGTTCACACTATCCGAAGGCTTAAATTGGTAAAATGGCTTGTGTATTTTGAATGCGGCATGTATGGCAAAACACTCACTTTGTGTAATTGATCTTATGATATGGATATGGTTTGGTAAGAAAAGGGTTTGTAAATGATTAGCCATTGGAATGGTCAATCTAAGTCATATTTGATGTTATGTATGTTTAAAATGCTATTTAGTCCATGAAAATCCTTAGTAAAGTGAAATTTGCCATAAAAGCAGAATCGACAAAGAAGAAGTGATGTAAATTTGAAAAATCACTAAAAATAGTATAAATGGAATTAAATGATTAGTAAGTTATTAAATTTAAGCTTAATGAGTCTATTTTCATATGTATTGAACAAAACAGTATATAAATTATATTTTATGATATATTTGAATTTTTCTGAAACAGGTCCAGAGTGATTTCTAGATCCCCTGTTCTGACTTTAAAAATTCATAAAAAATTGTAAAAATATAATTAGAAGTCATTCTTTATATTTACAGATTCCTTAT
Organism: Gossypium arboreum; assembly: GCF_025698485.1. Lineage (NCBI taxonomy): Eukaryota > Viridiplantae > Streptophyta > Magnoliopsida > Malvales > Malvaceae > Gossypium > Gossypium arboreum. The sequence continues at coordinate 73,870,834 of NC_069081.1, forward strand.
TGAGTCTAGTTTTAAGAAAAACAAACTTCATAGTCATTTAAATTCTATACAGAGAGATATCTGATTCGTAATATACAGAGGTCAGAGCAGTCAAACCCTGAAATAGATGAGAATTTAACTAATAAAATGTACTAATTGGATTGACCAAAAATTCTAGAAAACAATTAGTTAATAGATATATGAGTCTCGTTTTATGGAAAATTTACGGAATTGGATTTTGAGTTTCAGAACTCGAGATATGAATTTTTAAGCGACTGTGACGCAGATTGCTAGCTTGACTGGAAATTTTAAAAATAAATTGTTTGAGCTGTTTAAGTAATGAATTAAGTCTGTAACACCTCGTGTTCGACTCCGGGGACGGTCTCGGGTACGGGGCATTACAAGTTGTGTGATTAACTTCCGAGGCAATTGGGAGTATTATTTACTACTAGTAGAGTTTGCTTACAACAATAGCTTTCAGTCTACCATACAGATGGCACCTTACGAAGCACTATATGGTCGTAGGTGTCACACACCTTCATGTTGGACTGATTTGGCTAAGCTGGTATTTGATACCGAGGATAAGGTCAGATTAATTTCAGATCGATTGAAGGCAGCATTAGACAAACAAAAGCCATATGCGGATCTAAAGCTTAAGGAAATTGAGTTTTTTGTGGGAGATTTTGTCTTTCTGAAGGTCTCACCATGGAAGAAGGTACTGAGATTTGGGCGCAAGGGCAAGTTGAGCCCAAGGTTTGTTGGGCCTTACCGCATATTAAGACGAGTGAGACCAATTGTCTACCAGTTAGAGCTACCTCCAGAATTAGAGAGGATTCATGATGTGCTCCACGTCTCTCTGCTGAGACTGTACCACTCTGATCCTAAGCATGTGGTGCCGATTGAGGAGATTGAAGTTAGATCAGATTTACCTATCGAGGAGGAATCAGTCCAGATTTTAGATCGAGAGCTGAAATTCTTGAGAAGGAAATCAATCCCATTAGTGAAAGTTCTTTGGTGGAACCACAATTCTAAGGAGGCTACGCGGGAACCCGAGGAGGTAATGTGACAACAATATCCTCACCTATTCTGGCCAGGAAATTTTAAGGCTGAAATTTTCTTTAAAAAAGGTAGAATTGTAACGCCCCAAATCCCGAAAACTCCTATTAAATTATTTTGTGTGTTTGTGATGTGGATGTATGTCTGCCTTAGTGGTTTAGTGTTCTGAGAGTGTTTGGGAAGTCATGGGTTCAAGCCTTGGCTTGAGAAAAAATTTTGCGTCTTCTTGATTAAAACCTTGTCTCCAGCTAATAGACTCTTAAATTAATGTGAGTAAACATGACATAAAGAAGCCTTCTAGGCAAGTGGTGTGTGGAGTGTGCAAGGGGTCTAAGGTTCGAATCCCTACTTGTTCATATGGGGATTATTTTTATTGATGGCCATGGAGGAGGTTATATTTGACCAAAACTCTGCTCGGTTGAGTAGAGTTTGAACTTGTTAGTTGAAGAGAAAATGGGGGAGTGATTTGAGGAGGAAAATGGGGATGTGGATAGAGGAGTGATCAGGTGAGGGAGTTGTGGAGAGATTTTGGGAGAAAATTAAAGGAATTTGAGGGGTGCATGTGTAGTGTACTGAATGTGGGAACTCCTTGGTACCAATTCGATCATATGATCTTTTACCCTTAGTGCCGAATTGTGTTTTAGTTTAAGCTCTCAGTTGTCTTCGTTTCTCTTCTTTTGGTTTCTTTTCTGAATGTTGGTTGTGTAGTAATTGAATATTGCTTGACCATTTGGGTCTTTTGAAGGGTTGTACTTTGCTTATGCCGAATAAGCAATTACCTTTTATTCTCTAAGCGGTATCCCTCTTCATTAGTTATTTCTCTCCTTCTCCTCTTTTTTTCGAACTGAATACTTTCTGACTGTGTAGCCAAATTGTCAAGGCCTAATTATTTTCTTCCTTATCTTCTTTTCTTTTCTTGGGCTGATTCTAGCTAAAGTGCTTTTGAAATCCCTTTGATTTCTTGGTAAGTGTTCTACGGTTTGTTTCCCCTAGCCAAATCTCTTTTGGTTTTCTTCTCAAAGGTTCAGTATTTGGTATCTCTTAGGCCGAATGGTGGTTTTTTCTCTCTTTTCTACCATAGGGAATTATCTATCTAACACTTCTATTTGTGCAAATGATGCTCAGGGCTCAATTTCATAACAACGTGTGAAGCCGATTTCTTTTCCCCTACAAGTGAAAATTCCTTTTTTGGTAAGTGTTTAAGTTCTAGACGTTTTTATGTGGGATTGTAGATTCTTATGAATCAGTTAAATGTTTCTTGTGAAGGTTAAAGCATTGGAGAGTATACGTGGTTTTGGAACAAAAGGGAGGCTACGATTGTTTGATTGGTAAGTAGTGATGTTTGGTTAAAGTATTTTCAATACTGTGGGTTTGGATTAACCATGAATATTGACTGATGATGGGGGTTGTGGTTATTCATAGGTGCTTTGATCTCGAGCGTGGTTCGGCTACGACATCATAACAAGTGTGTGTAATCACACTATTTCACTCATAAATCGAAAAAAGCCGAAAACCTTTACCATTGATGCTGCACGGGGGTACATTCACTCGTGTGGTCATCTAAACACAGAAGCGCGTGCATGGGATCGTAGAGACCACCACGAGCCATTTCATGGGCTTGAGTCGCTTTAGGCCACGTTGGACCGAAATGGGCAATGTGGGCCACACGGGCTCGTGGGCTCTACACAAGTAAACCACACAGACGTGTGGAGATTGTTAGGCCAGGCTGTGTAGTTCACACGACCAAGGTCATTTTAGGCTTTACGGGCCACACAGGTGTGTGGGCCGACATGGGCTGGGTTATGGGCCTTAGGCCATTTTCACTGTTTGATTGTTAAGGTCGCACGGGTCTCCCAATACGACTGTGGACCTACTATTGGGTCGGTAAGTACACTTAGACCCCATATTAATAAAATGACCGTTATACCCCTAATAAGTAAAATGACTGATATGCCTCTATGTGATGTGTGACTATTTGAGCATGTCATTCTTACTGTATATACATTTATATTATGTTGCATTGGATGGGGTGGGATATATTATTTTGGAGGAAGTGTACTAAAAGGCTATAAGCCTATTACTAGCAGCTCTACTGCAAATACTGTTTTGGTGCCGCTACCGGTACTACTTGGTGTGCAGGGTTGGGTAGGTCAATTTTATCCCCACGTGGTGTGTAGGGTTGGTACGGAGATGGTGTGTAGAGGATAGATTGGGTAGGACTCTTGTTTACATACTATACTGATATGTTCACGGGTTAGGCCCCGACTGTTACTATGACTGAAACGGACTCAGGCCCAGACCGCTACAGATACTTAAATAGGCTAAGGCCTAACTGATATTGAAAAGGCTTAGGCCCAAACCGTGTTTACCCTGACTGTATGCTTTTATGGGATTTCACATACTGAGTTTTGGTAAACTCACCAATAAGTTAACTGTGCAGGTAATCCCCAAGCTTACACAGATCGATGCGATAGAGGACTCAGTGATGGCCACTCGATGTAATTCCTTTTACATTATTAGTTAAGAGTTTATTTTATGTTTTCATTATGTAATAAGGCCTCTCTAAGTTTGTTTTAATTTGAGAATTAATTTACTTGATTTTTATCTGTTAGTAGTAGAACTTGGGTTTTCAAGAAACTATGAACAAATGTTTTTTTCTAAAAACACCATGTTTACGCGACACATGTTGACAGTTTCCATGACAAACACTGTTTTAAAATTAATAATAATCTAATATGATCAATATTTTGCTAAAACAACACTAGTTTTCACAGTCAATAAATCATCCTAAAATTTTGGTAAGAACCAAAAAAGTTTTATGAGTTCGGATTATTACAAAAATTATGTTTTGAACAACACTCCAATATGACATCGCAGATTCAGTCATAATATCTAGGCTGGGTTTGGGGTGTTACAACACGTGAGGGGGTATTTTCAAGTTCTTGGGGTTAGAAGGTGAAAGGTCTTCTAGGGGGTTAAGTTTTGCTTACTCTAATTTTGACCTCTACCACAAGTATTTGTTCTTGACATTTTGGTTGTAAATGGAGAAGAAGAAAGGAAATAAAGAGAAGAATAAGATTACCTAAAGAAAATTGAGGTTGATGATGACGAAGATAGAAGGATTAAGCAGAAACGAAGTTAGGGATTTAAATGATTTAGTAAAACTTGTACAGGAAGTTTATTTCGAGGAAATTGTTCAGGTTCTCGAACATAATCAGGACATCTGTCAAAATTGAAAAAATGTATAATGTTTACATTTGCGCAGGTAGTCATCAAATCCTGAATTCGCCCAACTCATGGTACGCACTTGGCATGATCAGTTAGTTTTCAAATATACTTGGAATTATTTTCAAAGTTAGAAATTTCGAAGATAAGATTATGTTAAGGGGAGGAGAGCTGTAACACACCAATTATTTCAGATCTAAAGTTTTGGGCGTATAAAATTGTCTGACGTGGTGTTATCTGCCCAAATCATCATTTCAACACATACTTGTTGGCATATTATAACCACCACTTGAGTTAGTAAGAATTTTCTTTCATGATATTCTGTTATATTAAGGAGGCGTTCGTGTAAAAGGATAAAAGGAAAATATTGGAATATTGTTTGCCAAAGGTATAGTACGCTTGGTTTGTATGGAATACTGTGTTGGTTAGACTATAGTAATCTAGTTAGAAACCAACTGTGTAGTTCAGCCTGATAAGTTGGATGAAGGGAACTCATTTATACTTTTCTCAGAAATTGTAGGCCAACAAGAAGGCAAGTTCTAATACGTATGAAACTTGTTAAATTCCACTAAGCAGGATGATTCATATTTATATGTGACAATGTGTTTTGAAAGGGGTTCTTCTTTCTTCTTTTCCTCTTCCTTAATTGGAAATTTCTGATGCTTTCTTTATGTTTGGATGTATCTCTTTACTAATAATATAAAATCCAAGGTGATGTTATGATCAGTGGTATTCCATTCAAGGGTAAGTATTACTATTATGCATGCTAAATTTTGAAAGAGTAAGTCTATAAGAAGTGCATGAACAGTAAGATGTAAGTATAAGGCTTTGCATGGGAGTTTTCAGTGCCAAAATTGATGGTAAATTATACACAAATGAGTCTTAATGATGTTCCTAGTTTCTTTAAGCAGGGGTTGCTATAGTTTCATAATGGATGATTGAGTTGGTAGTTCACGCTGTGGCTCATGGATATCAGGTGAGTTCTATGTTGACTCTTGCATGTATATTATTCATATTGAGAGTCACCTGAAAGAAATTGATTAGAATCTGGATCTGAATTCATGAAAAGTATCTTACATGATGGTTGGTGTACGAGTGTTGAAATATTGAAGTATGACTAAGTATTTATATGTCTAAAATGTATACTATGATATGTGTGTTCTGGTTAGGTGTATGTCTGTGAAGTAAAATTTGAAGTTAGATTGTGTAAATGCATGAAAAGTCTGTCAAGAGAGCCTGTGTCATAAGGGCTTCAAGGAAAAGAAATGTAGATTTGTATGCTGAGAAGGGTGTCCATCATAATGAAATATAAATATGAAAAATAAGAGGTATTGCATCTACTTCTAAAATTATTCTGAATCTAAGTAAGTGTTATTTTGAATTATGAGATTCTAATATTACATGATATGGATTTCATCTAGATGTTATACAATGAATTACCAGTATGTGTACAGAACTGGGTCAAGGTATGTCTGAGTGTAAACCAATGGTATGAAATTCTGTACAAGTGTCTACCATATACATATGTATTCGCCCAAGATAATGTCAATGAGAAATTTTTTGAAATAAGAGTATAGATTAAGGTATAGATTGTGACAGCCCTAAAGTGACCCTAGTCGAAAAGCGGTTTCGGGACCGTTAAACCGAGTCACCAAATTAGTTGAATATGATATTTAATGTCTAAAATATGTGATTATGAATGTGTAAAAGTTTTAAGCTTCGATTTAGTAAATTGCATGTGAATTTCCCCCCCTAATTAGTAGTGGCCGGCCATGACAAGTATGGTGGACCAAGTGTGATGGGCAAAAACATGTCATAAACATGTTAAGTTAGTGTTTCATGGGAGGTATGATAAAATAAGGAGCATGGGAATAAAATAATGAAAGGAATATGATGAAAACAAAGAAAAAAAAGTGTGTGGTTGTTCCCCATTTTGCCAAACTAGAAAAAAAAAGAGAAAGGCTTCATCCTTTGGTTCTTCTTGGCGGTTTGAAAGGAGGAAGAAGAGAGGTTTCGGTCACCTTGAGCTTAAGGGAGGTTAGTATGTTGTGTTAAATTCTTAAGTTTTAAACTTGTTTCTAGTTAATTAGCTAATTTCTTACACAAACCATGGCAAAATTTCAAATCTTGGTGATGGCTTGAGCATTCGGTTTTGGTTGTTGAAAGGAATGAGTTGGAGGTTGGATCATGTTAAGATTCGGCCTTGTACATAAACATTAAGAGTTTGATGTTTTGTGATTTTTGGAAGGTAAATAAGGTTATACACAAGATAAATACTAAGATTTTGGTTGACTTGTTTTTAGTGAGGTTCGGCCAAGGACCTTATGTGCAAGTTTATTCGGTTTAAGTAGAGAAAACGTGATTGGTAGATATGAAGTAATGTGTATATTGGTTCGGCTGCTAAGCAAGGAAATAATTGTTAGTAACATAGTATCTATGCACTTATGTATATATATGTATGTACAAATAACCTATTTAGCTATGGATATCTAAGGTGTTAAATAATGAAATCCTCGACGACTTGGGTTAAATAGCATTCGGCCAAGGACTATATGGGCTTGCTAATTCGGTTTAAGTGAAGAAACTATGATAGAGAAATATGGCTAAATTGTGGACTTTGACAATTTAAAGGATGCATTTGACTTGTGTACCGACCTAGGACGATATGTGTTTCTATATGAAGTTAGATGGTGTTGATGAAATTCGGTAATGCATGATGTTTAAATAGTATTGAGCAAGGTCATTGTACTTAAATTGTATGACATACATGTATTGAATGGAATTGCCCAAGTGAAAAATAATTAAATGAATTTATTTGTTTAAATTAAGCTCAAGAGCAAAGGGGATCTAAATCCGATAAAGGGAAGGAAAAAGTGGTCGAATAGCCATCGAAATCGTTTGACAACATCCGAGGTAAGTTTTCGAGTAACGAGACTTAGTTTACGATTTGATTAAGTCATGACGTATGAGCGTAACAAATATACGATGATATGATGATTCTACTTGAATTTTATGTTGAGTTAATTTGTCTATACGTGTGACGGGTAGCCGTATGTACATAGAGATCGTGTCATAAAGCAAACTAAACCATGCTGTTTGTATGTGGCTAGTGAGCCGAAAATGGGATTGGTTAATACGTGACTTGTGTTTGAACTCTGATTATGAAAATGGAATATAAATGTGTCATGATTTGTTGATATGTGCATGAATGTTTGGATGATAATCGGGCTAAGTCCCGAAGGCATTTGCGCTAGTGACTAGTTCCGGGCTAAGTCCCGAAGGCATTTGTGTGAGTTACTATATCCGGGCTAAGTCCCGAAGGCATTCGTGCGAGTTACTATATCCGGGCTAAGTCCCAAAGGCATTCGTGCGAGTTACTATATCCGGGCTATGTCCCGAAGGCATTCGAGCGAGTAGCTATATCCGGTTAAATCCCGAATGTACGTGGCTTGGGAATGAGCGACCTTGCTGTAATAGTTTCAATTAATACACTCGTAAAATCCCAGCGATGAGGTATGTTTCGTATGTGCTTTGAATTAGTTGATCCCTTACAAATAAGTATTCGCTCAATCGATAAATGAGCTATCGGCCTTTGGCTATGTTGATCTTTTGTGTATGAATATAAGGGTTGGTAATGTGAAGTAAGTATGATATTGAGAATTTGTGCATGTCAAATTATCCATTTAGCCATATGAATGCTACATTTTAGTTGTGTCAAATTTTATGGCTCAAAGCTTACTAAGCATTAAATGCTTACTCCGCTTCTGTAAATCTCTGTTTTATAGATTTTGGTTCTTCAGCTATCGGACTCGGGATTTTTGAAGTCGAAGTCGCCCACACTATCAAAGCTCCTTTTGGTACACTTTTGGTTGAACTTTGAAATGGCATGTATAGGACACCCCTTTTTTTTTTGTTATTAGTCAAGTACTTTGGTGTTGTATATATTTGGATAGCCATGCGAAAATAGCTTATATATATTTTGAGCATAATGTTATAATCATCTTGAATGTATATGTTCATTAAGAGGCATGGAAATGTTTGGCAACGATTAGCCATTAGAATGGTTCATCATGATTATATTTTGGGCTATATATGCTAAAGGGCTAGTTGAATCATGGAAACTATGAAATAGGTAAAGTCTACCTTAAAGGCAGATGCTGACAGCAGTAGTGATGTATATTTGAAAAATCACTAAAAATTGTAGGAATGGAATTAAATAGTGAATAAATTATGTAATCAAAACTTGATGAATCTAATTTCACATGGAAGAAACGAAATGATCATATGAGTTGTATGTTAAGAGATATCTAGGTTTTCGCAAAACAGGGCCAGAACGGTTTCTGGATCCCCTGTTCCGACTTTGGAAATTCATTATAAATTAACCAGAGACATTTAGAAGTTATGCCATATATGTATAGATTCCACTTTGAGTCTAGTTTCTATAGAAACAAACAGAATCAGTATTTAAGCCCTGTAAAGGGAGATATCTAAGTCGTAATGCATGAAGTTCAGCATAGTCAAACCCTGAAACAGGGGAGACTTTAACTAATAAACTGTACTAATTGGCTTGACCAAAAATTCTAGAAAAAAATGTGTAGATGGATATATGAGTCTAGTTTCAGGAAAAATTTACGAAACTGGTTTTCGAGTTTTGGAACTCGAGATATGATTTTTAAGGTGACAGTGACGCAGTTAGCCAGCTCGTCTGGAAATTTAAAATGGACTGTACAAATAAGTGAGTTAAGTCTGCGAACCCCTCGTGTCTGACTCCGACAACGGTCTCGGGTACGGGGTGTTACATAGATTGTTGGAAGTGGTTTCTAAGGGAATGTTCTATTAAGTAAATAATATAGGACATGAGATTTATGAAATTCTTGGAAGGATTCCTCAGTTAACAAGATATGAAAGATTAAGCACGATAAAGGAATTATAACACTACGATGGTGTCAACTGAAGTAAATGGTGTAGTATATGGTTGACTTATAGCAATTCAAACAATATTGCCAAGTATCCATAAAGGTATGGTACATGAGCTCACTAAGTACTATTATACTTACAAGGTTTGTTGTTTCCTTTCAGGGTTGTTGTAGAAGAGACTTCGCCTGAGGGACAATGCCAGGAGTATGCCAAGTTGTTGGCAGAGTGGGTTGTTATGCATATAGTGGATATGTGGCATAGTCTTGAATACGTCCTTCAAGTCTATCTTAAACTAATTTTCTATCTTGTAACGGTTTGTAACAAATTTGATGTAATAATTTACTTATCATATATATATCATTTTAAATTTCCAAATGTTAAGTCTTTCTTTGGCACTTCGAATAACAAGTTTAAAATAAATGAAAATTTCTAAATTGTTTTTGCGAAATGTTTTGTATAGTTTAGTGGCACCCGATATCTGGACTTGATGAATCAGGTTGAGTTGAGGGCATTACAAGTGAGAAAATTAATATCGATGCTTCTTGTAGTGCAATAATTGCCTAAAAAATACTCTCCAAATTAAAAGGTCCAAGTAGTTTTACAATTTCTGTTGAGATAGGGGACAAATATTTTAGTAAGGCCCATTGTGATTTAGGGGCCAATATTAATTTGATGCCCCAGTAGACTTATTTAAAGCTCAGATTGGGGGAATTGAAAAACATGAAGATCACACTACAATTAGTTGATAGGTCTCTTGTACACCCCAAACGTGTACTTGAATATGTATTAGTTAAGGTGAGGGGTTTTATTATCCCCGTCAATTTTGTTTTCCTTGACATCGAAGAGGACCAAGACATTATCGTTCTACTGGTAGGTCATTTTTTGCCACGTTTAGATCAAATATCGATCGTAAGAAAAATAAACTAATTATATAAATCAATGGTGAAATAGAAGGGTTCAAATGTGGTCACAATTCCCAAAATAAGGAATAAGAACATAAACTAGGGGAGAATTGATACGCAATTTTCTATATTACCTCTAACAACCTGGATTGAAGTTATGATCGTGGTTCGATGTGTGTAGGAATGAACTGGTCGAGAGAGCGTGACAAATGGAAAGACCCCGAATAGAAGGGCATATGTTGGATAGATTGCGATGATCGACAACAGAATTAGAATTCGATGAAGGACATACATAGGCTATCGAATGAGTCCAATAGACACACCTAATTAATCATTGAAATCTTTAATCCAGTTTGTAAATTAGTGTAATTTAAATTTTCTTTTCATATTTTTAACTTTAATTAAGGTTAGTAATTTTAGTTAGGATAGGATTACGGCCTTAGGAAGCCAGAGGGTGGCTAATTTTGATGTATTTTCAAATTAGGAGTAAACAGAAAGGATTGACATGCCCAAAAACACGAGAATTGGAAAAATAGGAATCATGTCGTGACACTGAACCTTGGTGTTGCAACATGGAACTTTGAACACTCCATTATTTTCAAAATTAGGGTCATGTCTTGACATCACTTCTTAGTGACATGACACAATACTTTGTAGCTTAAAATTTTAAAATTCCAGACCTGTGTCATGACACCAAACCTCGATGTTGTAAAACTACATTTTGAACCAAAATTATTTTGAAAATAAGGGTTAGTGTCACAACACCGTATCCCCGTGTCGCAACATGGAATTACAAATAAAAAACTTGGAGCATTTGAAGTCCAGTGTCTTGACAACCATACTTAGTGTCACGAAATCAGTGTTGTGTCTATACGTTTTCGACCCATTTTCTATGCAACTCGGTCAACCCCTATATATAAACCTAACCTGTTTTAACCCTAGATACTCAAATTCAAACACTTTAAGCAGCCAACCCAACCTCTTCACACCAGTCGCACGGCCCTTTTTGCTATTGTTACCCCCTTATTTGAAAGAAATCAACCATTACTCACCATCCTTTCCTCACGTACACTACTCCATTATTCTATTTCTTTATGCTTGATTTATTTGGTAGGTTTTACGGGTCACACAGAAATCTTCAACACATTCAGAAAGCTCTTTTTCAAATATCAAGTTCAGTGGCACCTAGTCAATTCAACCAAAATCATTAAGGGTTTGAACCATTGGAGGAACCACAATCAATACCACCTAGGGCACATCAACAAAACACCACCCTAGATAAATCGATAGACAAGGACTTACTCATGCACATATTGGCACATATTGAGTACCAGATGTAGCTTAGAACTTAAAAAATTAATGATATGTTTCATCGAAAACTTTGGCATCAAGTCATTTTGGTGGCCACAGCCATCTCCATTTTGGATGGACTTAACATATAATGAGGAGGAGGAGCCAAAAGAAGACGAGGAGGAGGAAAACACCATAAAATTTTTGGGCATTAATTCCTATTTTAGTACCTTATGTGTTTTATTGTAGTTTATTTTAAGACTATAATTAATTTTGGGTTGAACAATTTTATTTATCTCTTAGTTAATTTAGTTCTTTTTTAATGTGTGTTTGTTTTGTGTAGGAATCTCATACATTACGCGGCACAAAAAATTGGTGCTAAACTGGCACGAAAAGGATCACCCAACTACTTTCGAGGAATTTCAACGCTTAAACCGGATAGCCTCTTCTCGTATCTTTTGGGTGCATATTGGGGACAATGTGCCAAATAAAGTATTGGGGTAACATAGAATATTTCAAAATTTTAAAATTTTTACTTGTTTTTAATTGTTTTAGTACTTTAGTTTTAATTTTGTGTGCTTATTTGTGCGTGAGCTTGTAGAAATACAAGTGATTGGTTAGGAGCATGTAAATAAGATTTTTTGTTTAAACAGAAAATTTAGTTCGATAGTAATTGATTTTAGGTTATTTAGTATTAAACTAATTAGTTCACTTGGCTACACTGTAAATAGGTAAAAGTGTGTTAGGTATTCCAAATGAAAAAATGAATGTATAAAAAGCATATATGTTTATTTGAATCATAAGTTGTTAGCATGTTAAAATTTAGTTAATTCATTCTATGAATTGATACACTTAGGGATGACCTAAGGCATTATTTGGTCACTAATAGAGTCAAAAAGCCGACCCTATATGTAAATTCCCTAGTACCTATTTTTTAGGCTAATTCCATTTTCTTGATGAACCTCAAATGAAACATCAGCCTAATGCATAATATATTGATTCTTTTTTATTTTTAGTCCCAACATGAACTTAGACGTCAGGTCAATAATATTAAGGATTAGGTAGATACACCACGGAGGTTTCAAAATAATCAAGGGTAAAAACTAAGGGATAGTATAGTATAGTGAGTATAATATTCTTGCAAAGTTGTACGTGAACGAAGGAAGGGACGAGTCTTAGATTTCAAAAAACACTTCAATATGACATCGCCAGATCCGTTCATGACATCTGGGCTGGGTTTGGGGTGTTACATTTAATGGTATCATAGCCAGATTGCAAAACTCGACTGTGGTTTTAGGCTTTTGCAAAAATGTGGAAACTTTAACAGAATTGTTTCAAATGGTTTAAAGTGATTGATATAATTTGGAAATGTTTTACTAAAGGAGTGGTACACCGAGACTCCGAGCCGATCTTGTAAGTCTTCTGATTGTTTATACTGAAAGCATTATATTGCGATGTTATTACTGAAACTCTCTTGTTAGAGTAAACTAAAACTGTAGTAAGACTACAAGTTGCGAAAACAAACTCTGAGATAATATTGTTCATAAAATATCTATAAGAAGCACTGGAACAATAAACTGATTGGCATAAAACTGTTAAAACAGACTAAGCATATTCGATAATGAGCACCAGAAGAACTCGTGGAAGAGGCTGCGGCAGAGGCCGTGGAGGTGCTCGGGCTGGGTCTTCGTCAGCTGGACACCAGCCTAATGAGAAAGATAGAGAGGCACCAGGTTCACCTATGATGAAGACAGGGCCTCAAAACTGAGTGGCTAGGGACGACACACTGTCTCAAGCGATGTTTAGGATTCTAGAAAGGGTCATTGGGCCTAGTACTGGTACTGTGGGCCGTGGGTCAGTTACAGAACGACTCAGGTCTAGTGGGATTGAGATATTTAAGGGTATTGCTAGAGTTGCCCCTAATGTGGCTAAATATTGGATTGGGGCCATAGAAAGGATTATGAATGACTTTGACTGCACCCCTGAACAGAAACTAAAAGGTGCAGTATCACTGCTGAGGGACGAGGCTTACCAATGGTGGCTTATTGTTAAAGAGGGCACTCAAGCCGATCGATTGGCCTGGGAGTGTTTCAAGACTACCTTCCAGTCTAAGTATGTGGGTGCCAGCTATGTAGATGCCCGTAGAAGGGAATTTTTAAATTTAACTCAAGAAGATAGGACAGTGGCTGAATATGAGGCTGAATTTTCATGACTGAGCCGCTATGCTAGTGGGATGGTGGCAACTGAATACGAGCTGTGTGTTCGATTTGAGGATGGCCTTAGAGATGGTTTAAGGGTTCTGGTAGCTCTTCAGAGGGAGCGGGATTTTGTAGCACTAGTTGACAAGGCGAAAATCATAGAGAAAGTGAAGCACGCTGAGCGTCAGAACAGAGAGAAAGGCAAAGGTAAGAGGGCTGTTGAGCCCTCAAATTTAGTTCAAAGGCCTAAGAATAAGGCCAGAGCTGATGGGCTGGTCAGATTTGGGGCCCCTACTGCTACTACTACACCGCAGTTTTGTACTAACTATGGGAGACACCATCAGGGAAAATGTTGGAAAAAATATTGGTGCATGTCTGAGATGCGGATCATTGAAGCACCGTGTCAGAGATTGTCCACGGAAGCCCGAGCAAATACAAGCTACTGATTTGGGTAATGTACAGTGGGGTGGTCAACAGCCACCGAGAGACCGTGGTCAGGCCAGGGGTGGAAATGGTATGGGTCGTGGTCGTGGAGCACCGAGCAAAGGTGCTAGTCATAATGAGGCAAGGCAGCCGGCACTAGTTTATGTTGCACGTCGCCGAGAGGATAGAGATGCCCCAAATGCTATTATAGGTACGTTCTTTATCCATAATGTACCTTATACTGCATTGATTGATGTTGTGTCTACACATTCATACATAGCATGCTTTGTGTCTGAGGTAATGGGTATTAGGGTTGAAAACACTACGAGTGAGATTACTGTACAAGTCTGTTGGGGTAGTCTGTCTGGGTAAATAAGATGTTTAGAGATGTTCCCTTAGAGATACAAGGAGCTATTTTTCTGGTCGATCTTATGGAGTTGCCTTTCGGAGAATTCAACCTAATACTGGGTATGGATTGGTTAGTTAAACATCGAGTAAGCTTGGATTGTTCCACTAAATGGGTAGTGCTAAGAATTGAGGCAGACGAGGAGGTAGTAGTAATTGGGGAACGACGGAACTATTTGAGTAATGTAATTTCTGCACTAAGGGCCGAGAATTTTTTTTGCAAGGGTTGTGAGGCGTTCTTGGCTTACGTCAGTGTTTCAGATGTTGGGGACTCTTCGGTAAAGGATATCAGAATAGTTAAGAATTTTTCGAACGTCTTTCCTGAAGAGCTACCAGGGCTACCTCCAGAACGTGAAGTGGAGTTTGGGATTGAGCTCCTTCTTGGTCCCCGGTGTCCATCGCCCCTTATAGAATGGCACTGAAGGAGCTTATGGAGCTTAAGGCCTAAATTCAAGAGTTACTGGACCATGGGTTCATACAACCGAATGTGTCTCTGTGGGGAGCACCAGTCTTGTTTGTGAAAAAGAAGGATGGATCCATGCAGATGTGCATCGATTACAGACAACTGAATAAGCTAACCATTAAGAATAAGTACCCTTTGCCAAGGATTGATGATCTGTTCGATCAACTGCAAGGAGCATCGATTTTCTCTAAAATAGATATCCGATTGGGGTATCACAAAACAACGTTTAAGACTCATTATGGTTATTACGAGTTCCTAGTAATGCCTTTTGGACTGACAAATGCACTGATAGCTTTTATGGATCTGATGAACAGAGTGTTCCAACCCTATCTGGATCGGTATGTTGTAGTATTTATCGATGACATACTGGTGTATTTGTAGACTGAAGATGAACATGATGAAAATCTCCGAGTAGTTCTGCAAATTTTGAGGGAAAATCGACTGGCTGAGGGGATTAGTGTTGATCCTTGAAACATTGAGGCTATTTTGGATTGGAAGCAACCTAAGTCTGTATCAGAGATTTGTAGTTTTCTAGGACTGGCTAGGTACTATCAAAGATTTGTAGAGGGGTTTTCACTGATTGCCGCGCCCTTCACTAAGTTGCTACATAAGGGCTTACCATTTAATTGGACTGATGCGTAATAAGAGAGCTTTGAGAAGCTCAAGAAAGTTCTGATTGAGGCCTCTGTCTTAATACATCCCGAGTTTGGGAAGGAGTTCACTATCTACAGTGATGCACAACATGTCGGTTTGGGATGTGTGTTAATACAAGATGGCAGGGTCATGGCATATGCATCTCGCCAGCTTAAAACGCATGAAATGAATTATCCGATGCATGACTTGGAGTTGGCTGTAGTGGTATTTGGATTGAAGGTTTGGAGGCATTACCTGTACATTGAGAAGTGTATCATTTACACGGATCACAAGAGCCTCAAGTACCTCCTCACTTAGAAGGAGCTGAACCTTAGATAGCATAGATAGATCGTGCTGCTTAAGGACTATGACTGTTTGATTGAATACCATCCTATAAGGCCAATGTGGTGGCCGACGCACTGAGCCGTAGGGCTATGACTGATCTGAGAGTGATGTTTGCTCGTCTTAGCTTATTTGATGATAGTAGCTTGTTGGCTGAACTCCAAGTTAAACCAATGTGGATTGAACAGATTAAAAGTAAACAGTGGGAGGATGAGACATTGGGTCTTTGGTTCCATCAGGTCAAAAATGGTAATACTATAGATTTTGGGCTGTGTAACACCCCGAATTTGGGCCTAGAAGTATTGGCCCTTGAGTGTGGGTCCGTAAGGAGGTTTTATATAGGTATTTAATTGTGCAATGAAATGACACAATTAAATCTTGGGTTCAAACTTAGGCTCTAGCAAAAATTTTGGTATTAAGTGAAAAAAAACCTAGATGCTTGGATGAGGGTTTTTAAATTATTGTGTTAAATAAATGACACAAGGAAGCTTGTAGTCTAGTGGTTGTGGTGTCATTAAGGTTGTATGGAAGCCTGGGTTCAAGCCTTGGCTCTTGCAATTTATTTTGGGTTTTTTAAAGGGAACCTGGACTTTGGCCTTTAGACCTTATAATTAATTGGGGACACAAAAAGCCTTGTGGCTTAGAAACAAGTAGCGTGTGGAGCATCTGAGGGGAGGTATGGGTTCGAATCCCATGGCAAGCAAGAAGCATTTATTTTGCTAATAGGGGGCGGCAAGAGTTGGTGTTGAATTTAAACTCTAATGTTGGAGGGATCCCACATCAGGAAGCTAATATAAGAGTGGATGCGAAGCTGGCTTTAAATAGAGAGAACCATGAGGAGAGTAAATGTACCTTTCTTGGTGATCCCTTTTCTTTGTATGGCGTGCTCGTTTGGGTTGGCGTCGGCTAAGAGTGCTCGGAGTGTGGATGAACTCCGGTCTCCTATCGTGTATATTTTTACTACTCTAGGCTGTAGGATGGCTACTTGGTCGCGATGGTAGAAATGGGTCATGTGGGCCCAATGGGCCTACGAGCCCAATTGGATAAGTTGTTTGATTGTGTAGTAAATATTAGACTAGGCTAGGTGAATCTCATATATGTGGCTAGATTTGGGCTAAAAGGACCACACGAGCGTGTGGGCCCATTTGGGCCGAGAATAGGCTTTAGGCCCATTCGTATTGTTATCCCTGTTTAGAATACTTTAGTTTACTAAAATTACCGAAATACGCTTAGTTTGTAAAAATACTGAAATACCCTCGATTTGTAAAATTACTGAAATACCTTCGACTTGTAAAATTACCAAAGTACCCCCGATTTACAGAATTACCATTTTACCCCCGATTTACATAATTACCTTTTTACCCCTGATTTACATAATTACCATTTTACCCTCGATTTACATAATTACTATTTTACCCCCGATTTATAGAATTACTGTTTAACCCTTGATTTACAGAATTACTGTTTTACCCTCGATTTACAAAATTACTAAAAAACCCTAGTCTGTAAAATTACTAAAATACCCTTGGTTTGTAAAATTACAAAAATACCCTCAATTTGTAAAATTACCAAAATACCCCTAGTTTGTAAAATTACTAAAATACCACTAGTTTGTGAAATTACCGAAATACCCTCAATTTGTAAAATTACCAAAATACCCCTGATTTACAAAGTTACAGAAATACCTTGACTTTCTAAAATTATAGAAATACCATTGGTTTACAAAATTCTTGAAATACCTTTGGTTTGTAGATTTACCAAAACACCCTTGTGGGATGAAATGACTAAAATACCCCTATTAGGTAAAAAGACCGTAAAGCCTCTGTAGGGTAAAGTGACCGTAAAGCCCCTGTAGGGTAAAGTGACCGTAATACCCCTGTATGGAATGACAAATATGCCCTTATGTTCCGTATGACTGATGTGCTTAGGATTTACATATATTGATATTGGATTAGTTAAGTTTGAGTGACAGGTGGTGGTTATCGTAGGCGATTGATTTTGGAAACGTTTCAACTTCAACCCGTAACAGGTGTGTACTAACCCTCGTAATAGCTTAGATTAATATTTGCTGAAAAGCCGAAAGCTTCATATTTTAGTGATTCGGGAATTAATATTTAGATCTATTTTCTATGCACGTTTAAGTTGGATTCACAACGGATATGGGGTAGGAAGGTATTTGGAACGTTCTTCAACGAGTAGATCTCTTGGTAGGTATTCAAACCTTCTTTCCATTTGTATCTTGTGGTTTAAGAAAAGCTGAAAACCCCTCTGTGTTATTTGGTTTGTTGGTGCTAGTGAGGATTAAAGGCTACCGATCGAGGAGTGTGTGAAAAGCTTGGATCATCAGAGTGACTAAATCTAGTCATCAACTTCGGTAAAGGTATGAACCCAAGGCCATTGTGGATGGTGGCCGACTGTGTAAGTGATGATAATAGGTAGTTTTCGATTTGGTTTAATATTAACATGGTCTAATCTATAAGTGGTTGATTATAGGAGAAATCGCGTAGGAGATCTCGTCAAGAAATATCGCAAATCAGGTGTGTAACGAACCCTTTTCATAAGCTTAAAGCGATAATGCCGAAAAGCCAAAATGCTGAAATTCTGGCATTTCGAGGACTCGTGAGCAAGCGAACGCTCACTAGTTAGTTAGAATCGATTAGATGATGATCGAGAACAATGGAAACGGTAAGAATGTGATTTCTGGCATTCACGGTAAGTTAGGCCTCGAGGGGCTGAAATAGGGCCCAATAGGCTTTCGGGCCCATTTGGGTAAAATTGGTAGAAAATGAAAATCTGTTAAATTGCCTGTTAAGACTATTAATACTATTATGGAATATAGGCTGAATAGGCCTAGATGACAAAATCGGCTAAGTAGGGCCATTAGGGGTTTTAGGCCCAAAAACTCGATTTCTCTAAAAAATGGGCCAGAATCACTGTTTGAACCTATGAATTGTTAGTAACCGTTAATGAACATGGAAACCCTAATTTTGTGTAAAATTACAAGATTACCCTTATAACATGAAAATGACCGTTTTGCCCCTAGGTAAAAATGACCATTATACCCCTAGGGTTTATGTATGATTTTAATACATGGGATTTTGATAAACATGGTATGTATGATATGCGCATGACATGTATGATATGCACATGATCGTATGATATGCACTTGATGTATTCATAAATGCATTGGGTTGGGTTTTATATGAATGGAGGAAGTGAAAAGGGCTTATGCCCGATTATTAAAGGGCTTATGCCCTAGTTATCAAAAGGGCTTATGCCCTGATTATCAAAAGGGTTACGCCCGATTATTAAAGGGCTTATGCCCTAGTTATAAAAAGGGCTTTTGCCCGATTATTAAAAAGGCTAGGCCTCGGTTATATGATAAAGCGGCTAATTTGCGCGGTGGAGAGTTATGGCGGGGTGGGTCGAGTTAATCCCACATGGTGTGTTGGTTGAATGCGGGTGGAGAGTAGCGGATGGTGGGTTGAGTAGTCTCCCCAAATGGGTTTGCATTCTTTCATTGACATTATATGTGATATTGAAATGGGCCTATGGGCCATATCATTTCTGATAAAAGGCTTGACCCGATAATATAAAATTTGAAAAGGCTTGACCCGGTGTTATGAAATATGAAATATGAAAAGGGTTATGGCCCAGTACATGTTTGAGGTTGGATTTCGGCTTAGACCCAACAGGCTGTTATTGTTTTGGGCTCTGAAAGGGGCTTGTTGCACATTGAGTTTCCAAACTCACCCCCTTTCCTTAACCTTGCAAGTGAGCCTTGATGTGGGGACTTGGGCCGGAGGGGATTTAGAGTGGCCACGGTGATCGCCTTTGGACCTTTAAATAAGCATTGGTTTTCATTTAATTTCCTTTAATTATTATTTATTTTTGGGTTGTAATAAGGCCATTTTTAACTTTTCTTTTATTTCTTCTCGGGATTATTTTATTTTTAATAACTTCAAACCTGGTTGATAATTGTTCAAATGGGCTAGACTTAGGACGTGTTTTCAAAGCGATACTTGTTTTCAAAATATCTCAACACCAAGATTAATCGATTTATCAAAGACATCCACTTAAACAAATTTAAACTCGATATAACAAAGTGTGCCTATGGTTGTGGGCATGTCTAGGATTGGATCCAATCAAAGAGCTTGGTACTTAAGCAGCCTTCATGGCTCACCTCCTCTGTCTCGGATACCTACCTGGTGCCCAACTTCCATACACTTTGTTAACTCAACAAAATATATGGTTTTTAAACACTAAAATGGAATGTGGGTTTTCAACTCCAATGTGGCACGTCAGATTTGGCCATAACGTCTGGGCCGGGTTTGGGGTGTTACATTTAGTGGTATCAGAGCCAAGTTGCGACAACTCGGTTGTGGATCGGGCCTGAAAATTTTTCAAAAATTTAGGCCTAAGAAGGGTATTTTTGGAAATAGTTTTTGGAAAGTTCATTTCAAAAATGTTTTACAGAGTATACATGTTAAAATGGTTTAAATTTTTTTGGGTTTTTGAAATTTGGTAACCGAAGAAGTGGCACACTGAATCTCCGGCACCAAGTCTGTAAGTATTTCTGTTCCTCATATTACACTGTATTAAGATATTACTATAGATAGAACTAAGACCATATCATGACATTATAACTAGGGCAACCCTAAAAACTCTAGAATCTTGAGGCGTAGCTAGGCTATGATTACGTGAAAATAGAAACTTCAAAATACTATCTCTGCATAAGACATATGAATAAATAGTAAAATTTTGAGATCCTTGTAGTTAATTGATATGTGTCTTGGTAATGTAGAGTATTGATATGGATTACGAGGGTAAGCAAAGTCGCCAACTTGGTAGCGGTAACTTCGGAGCTTGGTGCTGAGGCCTTGGCCGAGTTAGTAAGGAAAGTGGTAGAGGAAGTATTGGATACCAAAATTAAGGAAATTAGGGAAGCGCTTCAAGTAGGGTGCTTGGAGTGTAAGAAAAGGAAGGATTCTAGTTCTTAGAAAACCAAGCCTCGTTACGTGAAACATGTTAAGGCACGACCAAACTATCCAATCTGCAAAGGCGCAGCGGACGTCATCGGGTGAATGCCATAGGAAGGCAGGAGCATGTCTTAGATGTGGGTCCAAGGAGCATCGAGCTCGGGATCGCCAAGTTCATTTTATTTAAATATGTGTTACGAATTGTATGCGTGCTTGATAAATGTTTCTTTACTTTGGTAATTAGATGTTCTGGGTCGTACTAAGAATTATTTTTAATTAGTGTGTGTAGCGGAAGCATAGAGGTTTGACTTGAGTAATACGGTTAGTTGATAGTTGGAAATTTCGAGGACAAAATTTCTTTAAGGGGAGTAGAATTGTAACACCCCGAATTTGGGCCTAGAAGTATTGGGCCTTAAGTGTGGGTCCGTAAGGAGGTTTTATATAGGTATTTAATTGTGCAATGAAATGGCACAATTAAATGTCCGCTTTGGTGGTTAATGGCCCTGAGAAGTGTTAGAGAAATCTTGGGTTCAAACTTGGGCTCTAGCAAAAATTTTGGTATTAAGTGAAAAAAAACCTAGATGCTTGGATGAGGGTTTTTAAATTATTGTGTTAAATAAATGACACAAGGAAGCTTGTAGTCTAGTGGTTGTGGCGTCATTAAGGTTGTATGGGAGCCTGGGTTCAAGCCTTGGCTCTTGCAATTTATTTTGGGTTTTTTAAAGAGAACCTGGACTTTGGCCTTTAGACCTTATAATTAATTGGGGATAAAATATGACACAAAAAGCCTTGTGGCTTAGTGGCAAGTAGCGTGTGGAGCATCTGAGCGGAGGCATGGGTTCGAATCCCATGGCAAGCAAGGAGCATTTATTTTGCTAACAGGGGGCGACAAGAGTTGGTGTTGAATTTAAACTCTAATGTTGGAGGGATCCCACATCAGGAAGCTAATATAAGAGTGGATGCGAAGCTGGCTTTAAATAGAGAGAACCATGAGGAGAGTAAATGTACCTTTCTTGGCTGATCCCTTTTGCTGTATGGTGTGCTCGTTTGGGTTGGGTGTCGGCTAAGAGTGCTCGGAGTGTGGATGAACTCCAGTCTCCTATCAGGTGTATATTTTTTACTACTCTAGCTGTAGGATGGCTACTTCGGGTCGCGATGGGCTGAAATGGGTCATGTGGGCCCAATGGGCCTACGGGCCCAATTGGATAAGTTGTTTGATTGTGTAGTAAATATTAGACTAGGCTAGGTGAATCTCATATCTGTGGCTAGATTTGGGCTAAAAGGGCCACACGAGCGTGTGGGCCCATTTGGGCCGAGAATAGGCTTTAGGCCCATTCGTATTGTTATCCCTGTTTAGAATACTTTAGTTTACTAAAATTACCGAAATACGCTTAGTTTGTAAAAATACTGAAATACCCTCGATTTGTAAAATTACTGAAATACCTTCGACTTGTAAAATTACCAAAGTACCCCCGATTTACAGAATTACCATTTTACCCCCGATTTACATAATTACCATTTTACCCCTGATTTACATAATTACCATTTACCCTCGATTTACATAATTACCATTTTACCTTTGACTTACAAAATTACCGTTTTACCCTCGATTTATAGAAGTACCGTTTTACCCTTGATTTATAGAATTACTGTTTTACCCTTGATTTACAGAATTATTGTTTTACCCTCGATTTACAAAATTACTAAAAAACCCTAGTCTGTAAAATTGCTAAAATACCCTTGGTTTGTAAAATTACCGAAATACCCTCAATTTGTAAAATTACCAAAATACCCCTAGCTTGTAAAATTACTAATATACCACTGGATTGTGAAATTACCGAAATACCCTCAATTTGTAAAATTACCAAAATACCCCTGATTTACAAAGTTACAGAAATACCCTTGACTTTCTAAAAATTATAGAAATACAATTGGTTTACAAAATTATTGAAATACCTTTGGTTTGTAGATTTACCAAAACACCCTTGTAGGATGAAATGACTAAAATACCCCTATTAGGTAAAAAGACCGTCAAGCCCCTGTAGGGTAAAGTGACCGTAATACCCCTGTATGGTAAAATGACGAATATGCCCTTATGTTTCGTATGACTGATGTGCTTAGGATTTACATATATTGATATTGGATTAGTTAAGTTTGAGTGACAGGTGGTGGTTATCGTAGAGATTGATTTTGGAAACGTTTCAACTTCAACTCGTAATGTGTGTACTAACCTCGTAATAGCTTAGATTAATATTTCTTTGAAAAGCCGAAAGCTTCATATTTTAGTGATTAGGAATTAATATTTAGATCTATTTTCTCGCACGTTTAAGTTGGATTCTAGCGGATATGGGGTAGGAAGGTATTTGGAGCGTTCTTCAACGAGTAGATCTCTTGGTAAGTATTCGAACCTTCTTTCCATTTGTATCTTGTGGTTTAAGAAAAGCTAAAAACCCCTCTGTCGACTAAGGCTAAAAGGGTTTTTGGTGTTATTTGGTTTGTTGGTGCTAGTGAGGATTAAAGGCTACCGATCGAGGAGTGTGTGAAAAGCTTGGATCATCAGAGTGACTAAATCTAGTCATCAACTTCGGCAAAGGTATGAACCCAAGGGCCATTGCGGATGGTGGCCGACTGTGTAAGTGATGATAATAGGTAGTCTTCGATTTGGTTTAATATTAACATGGTCTAATCTATAAGTGGTTGATTATAGGAGAAATCGCATAGGAGATCTCGTCAAGGAATATCGCAAATCAAGTGTGTAATGAACCCTTTTCATAAGCTTAAAGCGATAAATGCCGAAAAGCCAAAATGCTGAAATTCTGGCATTTCGAGGACTCGTGAGCAAGCGAACGCTCACTAGTTAGTTAGAATCGATGAGATGATGATCGAGAACAATGGAAACAGTAAGAACGTGATTTCTGGCATTCACGGTATGTTGGGCCTCGAGGGGCTGAAATAGGGCCCAATAGGCTTTCGGGCCCATTTGGGTAAAATTGGTAGAAAACGAAAATCTGTTAAATTGCCTGTTAAGACTATTAATACTATTATGGAATATAGGCTGAATAGGCCTAGATGACAAAATCGGCTAAGTAGGGCCATTAGGGGTTTTAGGCCCAATAACTTGATTTCTCTAAAAAATGGGCCAGAATCACTGTTTGTACCTATGCATTGTTAGTAACCGTTAATGAACATGGAAACCCTAATTTTGTGTAAAATTACAAGAGTACCCTTAAACATGAAAATGACCGTTTTGCCTCTAGGTAAAAATGACCATTATACCCCTAGGGTTTATGTATGATTTTAATACATGGGATTTTGATAAACATGGTATGTACGATATGCACATGACATGTATGATATGCATATGATACGTATGATATGCACTTGATGTATTCATAAATGCATTGGGTTGGGTTTTTATATGAATGGAGGAAGTGAAAAAGGGCTTATGCCCCGATTATTAAAGGCTTATGCCCCGATTACCAAAAGGGCTTATGCCCAGATTATCAAAAGGGCTTACGCCCGATTATTAAAGGGCTTATGCCCCGATTATCAAAAGGGCTTTTGCCCGATTATTAAAAGAGGCTAGGCCTCGGTTATATGATAAAGACTAAGCCGCCGGTGGAGAGTTATGGCGGGGTGGGTCGAGTTAATCCCCACATGGTGTGTTGGTTGGTACGGGTGAAGAGTAGCGGATGGTGGGTTGAGTAGTCTCCCCAAATGGGTTTGCATTCTTTCATTGACATTATATGTGATATTGAAATGGGCCTATGGGCCATATCGTTTACAGTAAAGGCTTCGGCACAGTAATATGAAATTTGAAAAGGCTTCGGCCCAGTGTTATGAAATATGAAATATGAAAAGGGTTATGGCCCAGTACATGTTTGAGGTTGGATTTTGGCTTAGACCCAACAGGCTGTTATTGTTTTGGGCTCAAAAGGGCTTGTTGCACTGTGAGTTTCCAAACTCACCCCTTTCCTTAACCTTGCAGGTGAGCCTTGATGTGGGGACTTGGTAGGAGGGATTGAGTGGCCACGGTGATCGCCTTTGGACCTTTAAATAAGCATTGGTTTTCATTTAATTTCCTTTAATTATTATTTATTTTTGGGTTGTAATAAGGCCATTTTTAACTTTTCTTTTATTTCTTCTCGGGATTATTTTATTTTTAATAACTTCAAACCTGGTTGATAATTGTTCAAATGGGCTAGACTTAGGACGTGTTTTCAAAGCGATACTTGTTTTCAAAATATCTCAACACCACGATTAATCGATTTATCAAAGACATCCACTTAAACAAATTTAAACTCGATATAACAAAGTGTGGCTATGGTTGTGGGCATGTCTAGGATTGGATCCAATCAAAGAGCTTGGTACTTAAGCAACCTTCATGGCTCACCTCCTCTGTCTCGGATACCTACCTGGTGCCCAGCTTCCATACACTTTGTTAACTCAACAAAATATATGGTTTTTAAACACTAAAATGGAACGTGGGTTTTCAACTCCAACGTGGCACATCAGATTCGGCCATAACGTCTAGGCCGGGTTTGGGGTGTTACAGGCTAAATAGTGAAGGGGTACTCTATTTTCGAGGCAGAATTTGTGTACATAAGGATACTGATTTGAGGCAGTCTATACTGCAAGAGCCACATAGTATCCCTTATGCTATGCACCCAGGTGGAAATAAGATGTACAGGGATCTTCGTGAGAAATATTTGTGGCCAGGTCTTACGCGTGAGGTAACCGACTTTGTGGGGAAATGTCTGACTTGCCAACAGGTTAAAGCGAAACATTTGTTGCCTTCTGGGTTACTTTAGCTGGTTAAGATTCCACTGTGGAAGTGGCAAAGACTAACTATGGACTTTGTGAGTGGGCTACCCTTAACACCTTCTAAGAAAGATTCAGTGTGGGTCATTGTGGATCGGTTGACCAAAACTGCCCATTTTATACCAGTTCGCACTGATTATTCATTACAAAAACTGGCTAAGTTGTATGTATCCGAGATTGTGAGACCGCATGAGGTACCGTTTCCATAATATTTGTGAGATCTTCGCTTCACGTCTTGGTTCGGAAGAAGTTACATGAAGCTCTAGGTACATGGTTGGACTTGATCGCATTCCATCCTCGGACAAATGGTGGTCGAGAGGGTGATTCAGATCTTGGAGGACATGTTAAGGAGTTGTGTGATTGACTTTCGAGGTAGTTGGGAGGATTACTTGTCGTTAGCGAGTTTGCTTACAACAATAGCTACCGATCTAGCATCTGAGATGGCACCTTACGAAGCACTATATGGTCGTAAGTCTCGCACTCCTTTATGTTGGATTGAGTTGGGTTAGCGGCGTGTTTTGGTTCCTGAACTAGTATCTAATACCGAGGATAAGGTTAGATTAATTTAGGATCGACTGAAGGTAGCATCAGACAGACAAAAATTGTATGCGGATCTGAAACATAAGTAAATTGAGTATTCTGTGAGAGATTTTGTCTTTCTAAAGGTCTCGCCATGGAAGAAGGTACTGAGATTTTGGTGTAAGGGCAAGTTGAGCCAAAGGTTTATTAGGCCTTACTGCATACTGAGATGGGTAGGACCAGTTGCCTACCAGTTAAGCTACCCCCAGAATTAGAGTGGATTCATGATATGTTCCATGCCTCTGAGCTGAGACGCTACCACTCTGATCCTACACATGTTGTACCGGTTAAAGAGATTGAAGTTAGACCAGATCTGACTTTTGAGGAGGAACCAGTTCAAATATTGGGTCGAGATGTGAAAGTATTAAGAAGGAAGTCTATTCTCCTAGTTAAGGTTTTGTGGCATAATCACAGCTCTAAGGATGCCACGTGGGAACTTGAGGAGGCGGTGCAGCAACAATATCCTTACCTATTCTGACCAGGTAAATTTCGAGGCCAAAATTTTCTTTAAGAAGGGTAGAATTGTAATGCCCCAAATCTCCAAATCCTAAAAACCCCTATTAGAATTATCGTTGTGCATTTATGACGTGAAAGTATGGCTGACATAGTGGTAGTGTGCTCTGGGACTGTCTGGAAAGTCATGAGTTCAAGCCTTGGCTTCCACAAAAATTTTGCTTTTTAAGGTTAACCCTTACCTTTGGTCGGTTTAGTTATATGGAAAACTTATTAAAAACCTGACAGAATGGGCCTGTTGGTCTAGTGGATAGTGGCATGTGGAGTGTGCAAGGGGTCTGAGGTTGAATCCCTGCTTGTGCATTTGGAGATTATTTTTACTGATGGCCGTGGGAGGAGGTTATGTTTGACTGAAACTCTGCTTGGTTGAGTAGAGTTTGAACTTGTTAGTTGAGGGGATAATGGCGGAGTGATTTGAGGAGGATTATGTGGAATTTGAAAGGGGAAGAGTTGTAGCTGAATAGGGACTTTGGCAAGGGAATTCGGCCTTGAGGTTGGGAGCCTCTCTCACTTTTCATTTTCGGGTTTTGACAATTTTTGGTTCTTTCACCTTTATTTCTGAAGTCGTGTATCACTTTGTTTTTGTTTCGAGTACATTTCGATTTTAGTTTGGTTCGATTCTACACTTCTCTCTAGCCCTTTAGTCCACCGGTTTCTTGCATTCACTCCTTTTCTCAATTGGTATTCTTTTTTTTGGTCGAATATCACTTGTCCTTTATCTCACAGACCCTTTTCGATTTTTAGCCCTACTTGTGGATCAATTTATTCCTTCTTCTCCCTTGCTTTCAACTAACTCCTTCTTGATCGATTCCTCCTTTCCCTCTCTTAAATCTTTTGTTCTTCTTGCTTTGGCCGAATCTTTTAAGGCCTAAGCATATTCTTTTCTTCCCTAACCGATTCTCGCTGAGGTTCTGCCGAAACCCCACTGAGTTCTTGGTAAGTATTGTTTTTACGATTAGTTTCCCCTAGCTGAATCTTATTTGGCTTTCTTCTCAAAGGTTTAGCTTCTATATCTCTTAGGCCAAACGGTTGTTTTTTTCAATTTTTCTACCTTAGGGAAGGTTCATCTAACACCTCTTTTCGTTCGATTATTGCTAGGGGCTCATTTTCTTTAATCAAGGAGTTAGGCTGATTGTCTTGCCCCTCCAAGGGATCCTTTCACTCGCGGTAAGTGCTTTAAGTTGTAGATATAGTTTTGATGGTTTATTGATTCTTATGAGTTAGTTAACTATTTTGTGTGAAGGTTAAAGCATCGAGAAGCAAACGTTGGTTTTGGAACAAAAGGGGTTTTGCGATTGTTCGATTGGTAAGTAGCGATAAATCGATTAAAGTATTTTCAATACTATGGTTTTAGATTAACCATGAATATGGATTGATGGTGGGGTTGTTGTTAATCATAGGTATTTTGATCTTGGAAGCGTCTCGACTACAACTTCATAACAGGTGTGTGTAACACTACTATTAGATGGGAAACGACAAAAGCCGAAAACCTGAAAGGTGGATTGTCGACACCACATGGGCGTGTGGTCGCCCATGTGGCAGGCCCTTGTAACAAAACATGGTCGTGTGATCGATGAGATGGCCATGAGCGTGTTCATAGGTCAAAACGATATTGGGCCATTTTGGGCCGAACTGGGCCATGTAGGCCCAATGGGCCTGTGGGCCCCACACAGGAAAATCACACCAAAGTGTGGTAATTATTAGGCCAGGCTATGTAAACCAAACGGCTAAGGCCAGTTTTGGGCTATATGGGCTATACGAGTGTATGAGCCGTGGGCCCAGTATCACCGATTAACTGTTAAGGTTGCACGGGTCACCCAAGACGATTGTGGACCTACTGTTGGGCCGGTAAGTGTACATGGACCTTTATTTTTTATAAATGACTGATATACCCTTGTGTGATGTATGACTGTTTAAGCATGCCATTTTTACTGTATATACATTTATATTATGTTTCATTGCATGGGGTGGGATATATGATTTTGGAGGAAGTGTACTGTAAAGTTATAAGCCTATTCTTGGCGGCTACTGCTTTCTGAAAACTATTTTAGTGCATAACCAGTGCTACTTGGAGTGTAGGGATGGGTGGGTTGATTTTATCCCACATGGTGTATAGGATTGGTACGAAGATGGTGTGTAGAGGATGGATTGGGTGGATTCTCTGTTTGCATACTGTACTGATATGTTAATGGGCTCAGGCCTAGACTATTACTGTTACTGAAATGGGCTAAGGCCCTAACTGAGACTAAAGGGTTTTGGCCCAACTTGTGATTACTCTGATTGATTGCTATTATGGGATTATGCTTGAGTTTATGTAGACTTACCCATCTCGTTAACTGTGCAGAAATCCCGGACTTAGGCGAATCGATGCGATGGAAGACTCAATGTTGGCCATTCGACTTAGTTAACTTTTAATATTATAATTAAGGTTTATTTTGGGTTTTACATTATGTAATAAGGCCTCTCGGATTTATTTTGGTTTTGGTATTTTACTCATATTTATTTGTGATTTACAACTACTAATAGTAAGGAAAGCGTGAGTTTTCAAAAGTCGAACTTTTCAAAACCACCACAGATACATAACTCATTTTCAAAGCTTCAGTGAATAATAAACCGATTTCAAAATTAATAAAATTTAATTAAAATAAACCTTTAAGGGTACAACCCACATTATGAATGAGCAATAAGACTTTAAAACGACTTTTCAACCTTTATGAAGAGGCTTGTACAAGGAAGGGTTTTTAAACGACGAGTCTTAGATTTCGAAAAACACTTCAATGTGACATCGCCAGATCTAGTCATGACATCTGGGCCGGGTTTGGGGTGTTACATTTATCATATGAAGAAGAGCCGGTAGAGATTTAAGCTTGAGAAGTAAAATAGTTGAGAAATAAGCACATGCCATTGGTGAAAGTCCTATGGCGCATTCAAGGCATGAAAGAAGCTACCTGGGAACTGAAAAATACAATAAGGTCTCAGTGTCCCCACTTCTTTCTAGGTAAATTTCGGGGACAAAATTTCTTAAGAGGGGAGAACTATAACAACCCAAATTCTAGTTTAGAACCCCATTTCCATAAAACGATTTTGTAAATATAAAATAGGAATATTTACTGAGTTAATATAAAAATATATTGAAGTTCGCTAATTAATTTAGACAAAAAAGTAGTTAATTAAGGCTCATAGACTAAATTGTAAAAGTCAAATCGCTATTGAGTTTTAATTAAGAAAAGGTTTGGAGACTTAGATAGAAATTATCCAAAGGAATAAAAGGATTCATAAACTAATTTTAAATGGATAATAGTGGGTTTTAATGATTATTTGCATTTAAACTAAATTAATAATTAAAATAATTTAATTAAAGAATTTATTAAGACTAATTAAGATTAATTATAGTTAATTAACCATTAAAATTAGTATATAAACTAAAATAAGTGGAATGAGATGAATTTTCATATTCTCCAACCATCCAAATGAATAAAAACAAAAGGGAGAAAGCTTATGTTCATCTAGGCATTCAACTATAAAATTTTTCAAGGTAATCATGTTGTTTTCATGAGAATTTTATAGATTTATGATTTTGAGAGCTTGATTTAGCTAGCGCATGTATCAATTTGTTCAGTAGTTAAATTTTTAGCAAGTTTCCATTGTTAAGAAATTGATGAATTCGGCTTGAAATTTATCAAAATTAAGCTTAGATCATGATAAGGACTAAATTGTAAAGTTTAATAAGCTTACTCATTATCTTTGTAATATTAGGGACCAATTTGAATAAATTGAAAATTTGTTATGAAATTATACTAGGAAAAGAAATTATAGGGTCCCTAATAAAAAAATGTAAAATCGGATTTTAATATGAAGCTAAATACCGAAAGATACGCATATTTCAAGTTTAGGGACTAAATTAAATAAAATACAAAATATGCTTAGCTTTGTATTTGAATGAGAATTGGATGAAAATTGATATTTTTTATTTATTTTACTATCGCACGTAGACAACGACGATATCGAGATGTTGAGAAGGAAAGGAAAAGTAAGAGTTGTCGACAAGTGACGTAAGGATTCGATTTGTACTTGTATGATTCAAGATCAATTTAATTGTTTGCATATTCATGTCAATTACATGGTTGAGTATCAAGGTGAGTACATAATGGTTTATCAATTGATTTGTTGTGATTGATATTGAATATCGAGATAGTGGACTGAACTAAATAAAATAGAAAGTAGCAAGGTTCAATTGATGCATGATATGTGGTATGAAAATGGTTTGAACTACGCTATGTGGTATTAGTTATATATATGAATTGTGTAACACCCCGTACCCGAGACCGTTACCGGAGTCGAACACGAGGTGCTAACCGACTAATTCATTTACTCTCATGATTCAATTAAAAATTTTTCCAGACGACTGGCTAACTGCATCACTGTCACCTTAAAAATCATAACTTGAGTTCCACAACTCGAAAATCAGATTCGTAATTTTTTCCTGAAACTAGACTCATATTTCCATCTACATATTTTTTCTTAGAATTTTTGGTCAGGCCAATTAGTACAGTTTATTAGTTAAAGTTTCCCCTAATCCAGGGTTCGACTACACTGACCTTCACACATTACGAATTGGATATCTCCCTGTACAGGGCTCCAATACTGATGCCTTTTGTTTCTATAGAAACTAGACTCAGAGAGGAATCTGTGAATATATGGAATGACTCCTAATTATCTCTGGTTAATTTACAATGAATTTCCAAATTCGGAACAGGGATTTTAGAAACCGTTCTGGCCCTGTTTCACGAAAACCTAAATATCTCTTAACATACAACTCATATGACCGTTTCGTTTCTTCCATATGAAAGTATATTTATCAAGGCTCATTTACATAATTTATTCACTATTTAATTCCATCTCTACTATTTTTAGTGATTTTTCACATCCACATCACTGCTGCTGCCAGTATCTATTTTTAGGGTAGACTTTATCTAACACATAGTTTCTATGACTCAACTAACCCTCTTGCATATATAGTCCAAAATATAATCAAGATGAACCATTCTAATGGCTGATCGTTGCCAAACATTTCCATGCCTCTTAATGAGCATATACATATCGAATGATTATAACATTATGCTCAAAACATTTATAAGCCATTTTCGCATGGCTATCTAAAATTATACAAATCCAAAGGGTCCATGACCCACAACAAAAGGGTAGTCCTATACATTGACCAAAATATCCTCTCACTACTAGTCTATTCCATACATGCCATAAGATATTCCCAAAACGTAGCAGTACCAAAGCGGTGGGTAGTGATAGTGTGACTAGTTCTTGACGATCCCCGAGCACTGTAGCTTCCAATGAGATCTATAAAACAGGAGGAAACAAAGTAAGCAGAGTAAGCATTACGATGCTTAGTAAGTTTTAAGCGGTGTCAACAGATAACGACCAAATCATAACATAGTTGTTCGTATTTTTATTTCACTCTTCCTTCGGGCACACTATCCCCTTTTCCGAATATGCACATCTCATCATATACAATAGGCAGATAAACTCTCACATAAAAGTGAGCTCATGTGACATAGATATATCGTATGATTTCACATAACCTCTCACACTAAACCGATGTTACATAATCATAGGAATAGTCCCATAGATTGCTCTCGTGTGCATCATATATAAACTTGGAGTACATACTGTTTAACCTTTCGCATTGCGTATATTTATAAGCAATTCTTATTACGAAGTCTTACCGGACATAATCTCCACACGTAGTCATCGGGTCTTACCGGACATAATCTCCACACGTAGTTATCGGGTCTCACCCGGAACATATTTCCAAGTTTCATGTACATTTAATCACATGTTACAACATTCACATTAGCCATTCGGCTTTACCACACATACACATCACACATATATTTCACATTAGCCATTCGGCTTTACCACATATACATATCACACATATATTTCACATTAGCCCTTCGGCTTTACCACATATACACATCACACATATATTTCACATTAGCCATTCGGATTTACCACATATACATATCACACATATGTTTCACATTCATCACATTGGCCATTAGGCCTTATCACATATATACTCTTTCACATTCATCACATCGGCTATTAGGCCTTATCACATATATACTCTTTCACATTCATCACATCGGCCATTAGGCCTTATCACATATATATACACCTTCACATTCATCACATCGGCCATTAGGCCTTATCAAATATATACTCTTTCACATTCATCACATTGGCCATTGAGCCTTATCACATATATACTCTTTCACATTCATCACATCGGCCATTAGGCCTTATCACATATATACTCTTTCACAAATTTTTAATATCAAGGATCCATCTAATACTCATATATCATTTTACAATATCACGATTTAGAATTCAAGTATGGGTTCAATCAATAGCTTATGAGCAACTAAGACAAGTTTTATCCATGTTTGCAACAAAATCACATATTCGCCAAGAGCTGTTTTCCTGAGCAATGGTCACTAAATTATTCATAACCGGAGCTACAAGACTCCAAATCACTTGCTGTTAATTTTCTCTGAATATAGACTCATACATCTTTCATCCATAAAATTTTCAGAATTTTAGGTGTGGCCAATCAATACCAGATTTTTCTTGAAGTTTCCCCTGTTTCACTGTTTGACTAATCTGACCACTCTTCGCTACAAATCAAATTTTTCATTGTACAGAATTCATAATGTGTTCTATTTGATTCCATTTGAAACTAGACTCATTAAGGAGTCTAAGCATACAAATTTTATCTTATAATCATTTTGTACAAATTATAATGAATTTCCAAAAACAGAATAGGGGATTTCGGAGTCATTCAAACACTGTCCCGCACAACTTTAAATATCTCTTTATAGGAAATTCCTTTGCTTCCACGGTCTCTTTTATAAGAAACTAGAGCAACTAAGCTTTGATTACATGTTTTATTCAGCCTATAATTCCACACCAACAATTTATAGTGATTTTCTAAAATCACATTACTGCTGCTGTCCAAGCAATTTATTACAATTTGCTCTTAACTTTCCAAGTCCAAACACTTATGAACTTACCATTTGGGCTTAAGACATATCATGGCCACATCATATCTTATCAAATCAACTCGTTATGTCCTATTATGATTGAATTTACTCAATGATTAATCGCTTAAAACTTACCTCGGATGTGGTCGAACGATTTGGTGGCTATTCGATCACTTCTTCCTTCCTTATCCAACTTGATCCTCTAGGCTCTTGAGCTTAATTAAACAAACAAATTGACTTAATCATTTGAGCATCGAAAAGAGGAATACAAGATACTTAGCCAATATATATACTCATTAGGCATCAAAGTCGCATATGTGCGAAATCATGAATCGAACTCAACACATTAGTTAATATTCCTCTTAGCGAATTTTCTAAGCCAAGAATAGGCATCAATATGCTTGCCTCTAACCAAATGCATGCACACCAATTTCCCCTCATGTGGCGAATATACATGTCCATGTTGAGGCCAATTATACATAATACCACACAAAAACAGCATACATTTTACTACTAACGCATTACATATCGTAGCTCAATACACCTCTCTCATTTACTTCATAACCGAAACATCATCACAAGCAAATATACACTTGAAATAGTATATATGTCATACCAATACATCATGTGCAAACATATATTCATGTAGGTGCAAGGGCAGAATTCTCAAGTGGCTTATATCCAAATATATACACATATCCAAAGCTTAAATCTTACTTACCATGCAACATGCATGAATCATACTTATGGATATACCATGGCGAATACCACAACACCATAATTTTGGTCATGATTAAACAAAGAACTTAGTATCTCCTTCAAAAATGCTAAAAGAAAATCTAAGAGTCCTCAATCCCCATCACATGTTTCATTATCAAGCTTGATATTTAGCATGCAATGGCATTAACACCACATTCACTTTGGCGATTTTCATTCCCATGACATAGCAAAGATTTGAACCATGGGCTAACAAGAACATCAAGCTAGCAACTAAAACATGCATGAATCTCATGGCACAACCTCAAACATACCTTAATCTTGATGCAAGTATAGCCAACCTCTTCCTAATCCTCTTCAAAACCAAACATGAAGCAAAATTCCTTCATTCCTCTAGTATTTTCGGTCAAGGGAGAAAAATGGATGAACAAATT
Source organism: Gossypium arboreum (assembly GCF_025698485.1). NCBI lineage: Eukaryota > Viridiplantae > Streptophyta > Magnoliopsida > Malvales > Malvaceae > Gossypium > Gossypium arboreum. Next base: position 73,905,771 of record NC_069081.1, read on the forward strand.
TTTTTTCTTCTGTTTTCCTCAATACACTGACAAGGGGGTTCATTCACACACATTTTTTTCATTCTTTATTACCCATACTTATTTGTTTATTGTTTCTCCTAATGCACCAACAAAACATGTTTCATGACATGTTTTGCCCATGATTCCTTGTCATGGCCGCCACTAGAACTTGGGGGAAATTTGACATGCAAGTCCTCCCTTTGACTACATGCACTATTAGGTCCTTATAGATTAGCCTTTCACTTTTCAAAAGTGTCACACAAGTCCTACTAATTGAATTCACATGCAATCGGCTAAATCGAACTTGAAATTTTCACACATTCATAATTACATATTCTAGACAATAAATATTACATTCAAACATTTGGTGACTTCGGTTTAGCGGTCCGAAACCACTTCCCGACTAGGGTCAATTTTGGGCTGTCACAAATTGATAATGAAATGAAATGATAATAATGATATGCAAATTGGTTATATAATGTAACCAGAACATTGATTACCCTATTAGTTGTTTGGACTGGGCCGGAAATAGTTGGCATACCATAAGGTCACTTTTAATGATTTGAAACCATCATTGTCGGGCAACCCAAGGTGGTAGTTTGTACATGTTTCGGTATTCATCATTGTCGACAACCCGGGGTGATAGAATATTAAATTCGTATAGTCATTCTAAGTCAGTATCTGGTTTATAGGGTTATAAAAACATGAAATGGTAATATGTTAGTGAGGTGAGTGTGATTGAATTAGTATGCTTGTATACATGTGATATGTGGGAAATGACAGCATGTGAAAGACCACGCAAACCAGTTTAGACGAGCACTGGGGCTGATTTGAGTATGAGCGAGCTAATAGGCTTGAAAGTGATTGAGATGTTAAAATGAAGTTGTGCATTCAATTTCATGAATAATTATGTATAAGTATATGCACATAAATGATTGTATGAAATGAATAAGTAGGATGTGAAATAAATGGAAAATGAATTGGTAAGTATTAGAAAGTATTGATATCCTAATTTTGAATGGTATGATATAGTAAGCTTAAGTGCAAAATGTTTAGTTAATTGGTGTGAAAATTTACTATAATGTTTATAATATATGTTAATAGAAACTATTGGCACAAATGGTATGTGAATTAGCTAAATATTAGACATGAATTGATTGTGTTCACTTGCTAATGTTAATGTTACATGGACTTGAATCATGAAAGTACCATTGAGCTTGATCATTCAACGTACAATTTGTTGTTCCGTGCACAAGTATAGTTGAATCTCATGGTTATGGAAAGTGATTCCAACATCCAGAAAGTGATCCTTTACTCAACAATGTTTGTATAATCTCTTTCACTTTAATATATGGCAGGTATGATATAGATGAGTGCAAAACAGTATTGTAAAGTTTGTCAAAGTTGCGGATTTGACTTAGGCTCTAAATGTTCAAAAAGAAAATTAGATTTTGACACAACCTAAAATATAATCGAATCCAAGTAAGATAAAATAATTAAAATAACTAAGATAAATAAAATAGAATAATAAATAAAAGATTAGAATAGTAAAGAAGAAAGTAAAAAAGATAGAACGTGACTTGTAGAAGTCCTAAAAAGCCTTGAAAACAAGAAAGACCCACAGCCCCTTTCAAGTGGCTCTAATTTCCCCTCCAAGAAAGAAAACTTGGCAAGAAAAAGTTTGAAGATTATCCTCACAATCTAAAAAGATTGCTAAAACTCTTCTAAAAGAAAACTTAAGAGAAATTCTTAAAAAGAAAAACTCAAAGAGAATTTATAAACTTAAAAGAAAAATTGTTGAATAATAATGAATTCATTCAATTGTGTACAATGAAAAGCCTTTTATATAATCTAGCTAAATAAATCTAAATAAAACTCTTAAGCATACTAAAACTTTAATTAACCAAAACAAGAAGCAATTTTAAACTAAACTTTCTTATTAATATAAAACTCTAAAAACTTAAAATACTTAATAATTATAAAAATTTGGAATAATAAAAATAATAAAATAATAAGAGCTTATAAATATAATATTGGGATCATATATAATAAAAATTAAGCCTGAAACCCAAACCCAATATGATTTAAACTCGAATTAAAAGCCCAAAACTCATAATTTTCGTAATAATCTCGTCCAAAAATTATGCTTGCATAATCTTCACTAAAATGATCATAACTTGAGTTCCTAAACTCGAAATCGAGTGATTCAAAGTTTGTCTCGAAGATAAGAGATAGATCTTTAAACAATTTGGAGACATCTTAATCTAAAAATTTTTGGATTGTAACACCCCGTACCCGAGACCGTTGCCGGAGTCAGACACGAGGGGTTCGCAGACTTAACTCACTTATTTGTACAGTCTATTTTAAATTTCCAGACGAAGTGGGTAAGCTGCGTCCTTTGTCACCTTAAAATGATATCTCGAGTTACAAAACTCGAAAACCAGTTTCGTAAATTTTTCCTGAAACTAGACTCATATATCCATCTACACATTTTTTTCTAGAACTTTTGGTCAAGCCAATTAGTACATTTTATTAGTTAAAGTCTCCCCTGTTTCAGGGTTCGACTACGCTGATCTTCATGCATTACGACTTGGATATCTCCCTGTACAGGGCTTCAATACTGATGCCGTTTGTTTCTATAGAAACTAGACTCAAAGAGGAATCTATACATATATGGAATAACCTCTAAATGTCTCTGGTTAATTTGTAATGAATTTCCAAAGTCGGAATAGGGGATCCAGAAACCGTTCTGGCCCTGTTTCGCGAAAACCTAGATATCTCTTAACATACAACTCATATGATCGTTTTGTTTCTTCCATGTGAAAGTAGATTCATCAAGGTTTGATTAATTTATTCAATATTTAATTCCATTCCTAAAATTTTTAGTGATTTTTAAAATATACATCATCTTCTTTGTCAAGATTCCGCCTTTAAGGTAGACTTTACCTATTTCATAGTTTCCATGATTCAACTAGCCCTTTAGCATATATAGCCCAAAATATAATCATGATGAACCATTCTAATGGCTAATTGTTGCCAAACATTTCCATGCTTCTTAATGAACATATACATTCAAGATGATTATAACATTATGCTCAAAATATATATAAGCCATTTTCGCATGGCTATCCAAATATATACAACACCAAAGTACTTGACTAATAACAAAAAAGGGTGTCCTATACATGCCATTTCAAAGTTCAACCAAAAGTGTACCAAAAGGAGCTTTGATAGTGTGGGCGACTTCGACTTCAAAAATCCCGAGTCCGATAGTGAAGAACCAAAATCAGTAAAAGCAGATTTCTGAAGCGGAGTAAGCATTTAATGCTTAGTAAGCTTTGAGCCATAAAATTTGACACAACTAAAATGTAGCATTCATATGGCTAAATGGATAATTTGACATGCACAAATTCTCAATATCATACTTACTTCACATTACCAACCCTTATATTCATACACAAAAGATCAACATAGCCAAAGGCCGATAGCTCATTTATCGATTGAGCGAATACTTATTTGTAAGGGATCAACTAATTCAAAGCACATACGAAACATACCTCATCGCTGGGATTTTACGAGCGTATTAATTGAAACTATTACAGCAAGGTCGCTCATTCCCAAGCCACGTACCTTTGGGATTTAACCGGATATAGCTACTCGCTCGAATGCCTTTGGGACGTAGCCCGGATATAGTAACTAGCACGAATGCCTTCGGGACTTAGCCCGGATATAGTAACTCGCACAAATGCCTTCGGGACTTAGCCGGAACTAGTCACTAGCGCAAATGCCTTGGGACTTAGCCGGTTATCATCCAAACATTCATGCACATATCAACAAATCATGACACATTTATATTCCATTTTCATAATCAGAGTTCAAACACAAGTCACGTATTAAGCAATCCCATTTTCGGCTCACTAGCCACATACAAACAGCATGGTTTAGTTTGCTTTATGACACGATCTCTATGTACATACGGCTACCCGTCACACGTATAGACAAATTAACTCAACATAAAATTCAAGTAGAATCATCATATCACCGTATATTTTTTTACACTCATACGTCATGACTTAATCAAATCGTAAACTAAGTCTCGTTACTCGAAAACTTACCTCGGATGTTGTCGAACGATTTCGATGGCTATTCGACCACTTTTTCCTTCCCTTTATCGGTTTAGATCCCTTTACTCTTGAGCTTAATTTAAACAAATAAATTCATTTAATTATTTTTCACTTGGGCAATTCCATTCAATACATGTATGTCATACAATTTAAGTACAATGACCTTGCTCAATACTATTTAAACATCATGCATTACCGAATTTCATCAACACCATCTAACTTCATATAGAAACACATATCGTCCTAGGTCGGTACACAAGTCAAATGCATCATTTAAATTGTCAAAGTCCACAATTTAGTCATATTTCTCTATCATAGTTTCTTCACTTAAACCGAATTAGCAAGCCCATGTAACACCCCTAACTCGAGACCGACGCCGGTGTCGGACACGAGGGGTTAACGGCCAAACCCTCTCAAGATACCAACCAGTTTGACATTACCAGTCAGGCTGGAAAACTGCGTCACCGTCGCCTTAAAAATCATATCTCGAGTTTCAAAACTCGGAAACTGGTTTCGTAAATTTTCCCTGAATTTAGACTCATATACCCATCCATGGATTTATTTTTAGAATTTTTGGTTGGGCCAATTGGTACAGTTTATTAGTTAAAGTCACCCATGTTACAGGGACCGACTGCTCTGACCTTCGCGCGTTACAACTTGAATATCTCCCTGTACAGGGCTTTAATACTGGTGTCGTTTGTTTCTAATGAAACTAGACTCAAAATGGAATCTTTACATATAAGGCATGGCTCCTAGTTCTTTCTGGATAATTTATGGTAAATTTTCAAAGTCGCGACAGGGGACCCAGAAACCGTTCTGGCCCTGTCTCACGAGAACCTTAATATTTCTCAGTATACCGCTCATATGGTCGTTTCGTTTCGTCCATATAAAATAGATTCATCAAGGTTCAGTTCCATAATTTACTCACTATTTAATTCTACTTCTACTATTTTTAGTGATTTTCAATCTCATCTCACTGCTGCTGTCCGCAACAGTTACTGCAGTAGACTATGCCAATTTCATGAATTTTCCTTGGCCTTAATCATCCATCATACACGACACAAATTATGGCCACCTTATCAAAATTTGAGTTTCTAAGACTCGTGGCTATAGGTTCTAGCATCCCACTCGACAACCACATAGGCCATTTTCACATGGCTTAAAGTTTACAACCCACAATTCGACAAAATATAATAGCCTATACATGCCAAATGTTCTTCAACAACAAAAACAATACCACAAGATTTCAGCCGGTGTGATGACTTCAACGACGGTCCCGATCACGCAAACAATACGAGTCCGAGAGACCTAAAATGGGTGACAAGAAAAACACCGAGTGAGTTTACAACTCAGTAAGTCATAAGCATTCATCAATCCATCGATAAAGTTACTACAACATGAAACAATAAACGAGGCTAGGTACTCATCCATATCGAATCTATACCAAGTCATACATCCACATTTCATATTCTACACAACAAGATATTTGAGGCATTTTCACACACTAACTCATTTCCACCACAATCATACAATTTCAATCATCACATAGATTTAAGGCTTACCAAATTCAACCCCGAGCATGAACATATTTTCTATTCGTCATGAGCTCGAGGTACTTACCCGATCCGCTGTCCGGGATTAGCTCGATAATGTCGCACACTCAAGTGCCAATTGTAATGCAAGAGCATATAGTGAATCGCACACTTAGTGCTATATGTATTCAACTCGCACACTTAGTGCTATATAATCAAACTCGCACACTTAGTGCTGTACAATTTTAAACCCGCACACTTAGTGCCAATCTTGTCACCGTGTCCATTTATACCCGCACACTTAGTGCCGAGACCAATACCTTATGTATTTTGCTGCCTTTATACATTCAACAATGGCATCATTCCATACACACACATTTCCATTTACACACCAACTCATTTAAACACATTTGCATATATATATTGATCATTTAAATCAACACCAAATATACGCTTAATGACTTACCTTGTGTTGGGTAAAACAGTCCAAGTCGGCTACTCGATGACCTTCGTCTTTCCCTTGCTTGATTCTCCTTCTTTAACTCCTTGAGCTTAATCAATAAATCAACTAGTTTAACCCTCTTGCTAAACATTCATAATTCAATTACACATGCATATGTATGTTTGTATATTCGCAACCATCCTCACTTATTACCCATTTGGTCAACAATCTAAGCCAAGATAAGGCTTCAATATGGTTGCCTCTAACCGAATACATGCACACCAATCTACTTCCTTTGGCGAATATGCATGTCTATGTGGAGGCCAATTTTACACTTAATACTACACAAAAAAACAGCATACATTTTCCTAATTAACATTACATATTGTAGTTCTATACACATCTCTCATTTATTTCATAACAGAAACAACATCACAAGCAAATAGACACTTAAAATAGTATGCATGTCATACCAATTCATCATGTGCAAACATATATTCATGTAGGTGCAATGGCGAATTCTCAAGTGGCTTATATCCAAATATACACACATATCCAAAGCTTAAATCTTACTTACCATGCAACATGCATGAATCATACTTATGGATATAACATGGCGAATACCACAACACCATACCGTTTCAATTTGGTCATGGTTAAACAAAGAACTTAGTATCTCATTCAAAATGCTAAAAGAAAATCTAAGAATCCCCAATCCACCATCACATGAATCATTATCAAGCTTGATATTTAGCATGCAATGGCATTAACACCATATTCACTTTGGCGAATTTCATTCCCATGACATAACAAAGATTTGAACCATGGGCTAACAAGAACATCAAGCTAGCAACTAAAATATACATGAATCTCATGGCAAAACATCAAACTTACCTTAATCTATGTACAAGTATGGCCAAACCTCCTCCTAAACCTCTTCCAAACCAACATGAAACAAGAATTCCTTCCTTCTTCCTTAGAATTTTCAGCCCAAAGGAAATGAAAATGATGAACAAAATTCTTCTTTCTTTCTCCACACTCACGGCAATGGGCATGCATGAGACCATTTTTTCTTTTTTTTTTTGTTCCTTTCATTATTAAATTCCCATGCTCACTATTTTATTTTTTCTTACATACACCATTGTCCCAACATGTTTTATGACATGTTTTTACCCATAATCTCTTGTCATGGCGGCCACTAACTATTAGGGGGAAATTTGACATGCAAGTCCTCCCTTGACTACATGCACTATTAGGTCCTTATAGATTAGCCTATCACTTTTCAAAAGTGTCACACAAGTCCTACTAACTGAATTCACATGCTATCGGCTAAATCGAAGCTTGAAATTTTCACACATTCATAATTACATATTCTAGACAATAAATATTACGTTCAAATATTTCGGTGACTCGGTTTAGCGGTCCCGAAACCACTTCCCGACTAGGGTCAATTTTGGGCTGTCACAGCCCATATAGTCCTTGGCCGAATGCTATTTAACCCAAGTCGTCGAGGATTTCATTATTTAACACCTTAGATATCCATAGCTAAATAGGTTATTTGTACATACATATATATACATAAGTGCATAGATACTATGTTACTAACAATTATTTCCTTGCTTAGCAGCCGAACCAATATACACATTACTTCATATCTACCCGTCACGTTTTCTCTACTTAAACCGAATAAACTTGCACATAAGGTCCTTGGCCGAACCTCACTAAAAACAAGTCAACCAAAATCTTAGTATTTATCTTGTGTATAACCTTATTTACCTTCCAAAAATCACAAAAACATCAAACTCTTAATGTTTATGTACAAGGCCGAATCTTAACATGATCCAACCTCCAACTCATTCCTTTCAACAACCAAAACCGAATGCTCAAGCCATCACCGAGATTTCGAAATTTTGCCATGGTTTGTGTAAGAAATTAGCTAATTAACTAGAAACAAGTTTAAAACTTAAGAATTTAACACAACATACTAACCTCCCCTTAAGCTCAAGGTGACCGAAACCTCTCTTCTTCCTCCTTTCAAACCGGCCAAGAAGAACCAAAGGATGAAGCCTTTCTCTTTTTTTTTTCTAGTTTCGGCAAAATGGGGGAACAACCACACACTTTTTTTTTCTTTGTTTTCATCATATTCCCTTTCATTATTTTATTCCCATGCTCCTTATTTTATCATACCTCCCATGAAACACTAACTTAACATGTTTATGACATGTTTTTGCCTATCACACTTGGTCCACCATACTTGTCATGGCCGGCCACTACTAATTAGGGGGGGAATTGACATGCAAGTCCCCCCTTTTTATTTCATGCACTAATAGATCCTTATGTTTTGACCTATCACATTTCAAAATTTTCTCACATAAGTCCTATTGACTAAATTCACATGCAATTTACTAAATCAAAGCTTAAAACTTTCACACATTCATAATCACATATTTTAGACATTAAATATCATATTCAAATAATTTGGTGACTCGGTTTAGCGGTCCCGAAACCGCTTTCCGACTAGGGTCACTTTAGGGCTGTCACAACTCTCCCCCACTTAAGAAATTTTCGTCCCCGAAAATCTTACCGGTAAATAGGTTTGGGTATCGCTCTTTCATAGAGTTCTTGGGTTCCCAAGTAGCTTCTTCTATCCCGTGTTTGAGCCATAACACTTTTACTAAAGGAACCTTCTTGTTTCGTAACTCTTTCACTTCACGAGCTAGGATACGAATCGGCTCTTCTTCATAACTCATGTTAGATTGAATTTCAACCTCTGATGGATTAATTACGTGTGACGGATCAGATCTATAACGTCAAGCATCGAAACATGAAAGACGTCGTGAATCTTTTCAAGTTCGGGGCAAAATCAATCTATCGAATGGACCAACTCGTTCGGAGATTTCGTCGCCTAATGAATCTCGGACTCAACTTGCCCTTACGGCCAAATCGAGTATCTTTTCCAAGGCGAAACTTTAAGAAACACTTTATCTCCCACGATATTCAATGTCTTTTCGTTTCAAATCCGCATACGATTTTCGACGATCCGTGGCGCCTTGAGACTTTCACGGATTACTTTTACTTTCATTCAGCATCTCTAATCAAATCAACTCCAAAATTTTACTTTCACCGAGCTCGGTCCAAAACAATGGTGTACGGCATTTTCGACCGTACAAAGCCTCGTAAGGCGCCATCTTAATGCTTGACTGAAAACTATTGTTGTGGCGAACTCAATCAAAGGTAGATACCGTTCCATGAACCACTGAACTCGAGGATGCAACATCTCAACATATCCTCAAGTATCTGAATTATCCGCTTGGATTGACCATCAGTTTGGGGGTGAAAAGCGGTGCTAAAATGCAATTTGGTACCCAAAGCTTCTTGCAATTTCTTCCAAAATCGTGAGGTGAATCTTGGATCTCTATCCGACACAATAGAAGTAGGTACCCCGTGTAATCTCACAATCTGAGAGACATACAATTCAACTAGTTTATCTAATGAAAAGTCCGTGCGTACGAGGATAAAGTGAGCCGACTTAGTCAGTCTATCAACAACGACCCAAATCGCATCTTTCTTACTTGCTGACACTGGCAACCCAGATACAAAATCCATCGTGACTCAATCCTATTTCCATTCAGGTATCATGATTGGCTGAAGTAAACCAGTAGGCACTTGATGTTCCGCCTTCACTTGCTGACATACTAAGCACTTCGAGACAAAATCGAAAATGTCTCGTTTCATACCATGCCACCAAAACTGACGTCTTAGGTCGTTGTACATTTTCATACTCCCCGGGTGAATTGACATTCGGCTACAATGAAACTCTGATTCCATGTTCGAAACAATCGTCGTCATCAATTCCTTGGAATTCCTTGGAACACACAAACGACTTCTGAACCTCAAACAATCGTCGTCATCAATTTGAAACTCTGATTCCATGTTCGAAACACATTTAGCCCGTTTTGCAACCAATTCGTCATCGACTTTCTGAGCCTCACGAATTTGATGAATCAATAATGGTTTGGCCTTTAATTCAGCTACTAACACGTTGTCGGGTAGAACAGACAAGTGTACATTCATCGTTCGTAAAGCAAACAGTGATTTCCGGCTTAAGGCGTCCGCAACCACATTAGCCTTTCCCGGGTGATACTCAATGACAAGCTCATAATCTTTCAACAACTCGAGCCAACGTCTTTGTCGCAGATTTAAGTCTCTTTGAGTCATCACATATTTGAGACTTTTGTGATCCGAAAATACATGGCACTTCTCACCAAATAAGTAATGTAGCCATATTTTCAAGGCGAATACGATGGCAGCTAATTCGAGATCATGGGTCGGATAATTTTTCTCATGTGGCTTTAATTGTCTCGACGCATAGGCCACAACTCGACCTTCTTGCATCAATACGCAACCTAACCCAAGTAGGAGGCGTCACTATAGATAACAAACTCTTTGGTGATTCGGTGCACTAAAATTGGAGCTTCGGTCAAATAAGTTTCGATTGATCAAAACTTTTTCGACATTTTCCGTCCATTCGAACTTAACATCTTTTTGAAGTAGCCGTCATGGGTGTGGCTATCATCGAGAAACCTTTAACAAACCGTCGGTAGTAACCAGCAAGTCCCAAAAAGCTCCGAACCTCAGTAATATTTCTCGGAGGCTTCCAGTTAAGTATGGCCTAAATTTTGCTCGGATCAACTCGAATACCGTCTGAGATACCACATGACCCAAGAAGCTAACCTCTCTTAACCGAACTCACACTTCTTGAACTTAGCATATAAGCGCTTATCCCGTAAAATTTGCAACACTAATCTCGGTGCTCGGCATGTTCGGTCTCATCTCTTGAATAGACCAAGATGTCATCAATGAACACAACTACGAACCGGTCCAAATACTGTCTAAAGATTCGATTCATCAAATCCATAAATACCGCAGGGGCATTAGTGAGCCCAAACAGCATCACTAAGAACTCGTAGTGGCCGTATCTCGATTCGAAAGGTTTTGGGTATATCCGAATCTCGAATTCAAGAATCGATAATAACCCGATCTCAAATCTATCTTTGAAAACACCGAGGCTCCCTTTAGTGGATCAAACAAATCATCAATACGTGATAACGGATATTTATTCTTTATTGTCACTTTATTCGGTGACGATAGTCGATGCACAACCTCATGGTTCCGTCCTTCTTTTCACAAACAATCTTGGTGCACCCCAAGGCGAGAAACTTGGTCGAGCGAAACCTCTATCCGTCAATTCTTGCAACTGAGCTTTCAACTCTTTTAACTCGGTTGGTGCCATACGATACGGAGCTATCAAAATCGGCGTAGTCCCAGGTACAAGCTCAATACCAAACTCTACCTCCCGAACAGGTGGTAAACCCAGTAATTCTTCGGGAAAAACATTCGGGTATTCACAAACCACCGACACAGATTCGGGTTTCTTTTCTAACTCTTTGTCATCAACTACATACGCAAGGTATGCTTCGCACCCCTTTCTTACATATTTCTGAGCCAACATTGATGATATTACAGCTGGCAACCTATTCAAGTCAGTAGACTCAACTCGGATTATCTCGTTATTTACACACCTCAGATCGATGGTTTTTCTTTTGCAATTTACAATTGCATCATGTACGATCAACCAATCCATACCGAGGATAACATCAAACTCATCAAACGGTAAAAGCATCAAATCGACCGAAAAACAGGAACCTCGGATTACTAGGGGACATTTCTTGCACACTTTGTCGACAAGCACGTAACGACCCAAAGGATTTGACACCCGAATTACAAACTCGAGAGACTCAACGGTAGAGTCTTCTTTGGATGCTAAGGTTTCACATATATAAGAATGAGTAGAACTAGGGTCAATCAAAGCAATCACATTAGTATCAAAGAGAGTAAAAGTACGGTAATAACATCCGGCGAGGAAGCATCCTCGCGTGCGCGATAGCATAAGCCCTAGCAGAGCACGAGCCTCGGATCCGGTCGTAGCATCTCTAGATCCTCTCGACCACCACTAGCATTGCCCATATTTCTGATGGTCTACCTCGAGCAGTGGTAGCACCCGGTTTCCCACTCTAATTTACATTTTGTTCAGACAACCTCGGGCAATCTTTAATAAAGTGGTCAACTGATCCGCACTTGTAACAGGAGCGGTCATGGAATCTACAACTCCCCGAGTGCCATTTACATGATCCGACACTCCGTTCGTCTCGACGATCATTTCCAACACGGCGATCAAGTGACTCGTGCACTCACAAGGGGTCGATCACGGTCTCGTCTAGAAAAACCCAATGTGTCTCTAGATCGGCCCAAATCATCTCTAAATTTCTTCGATGACTGTTGAAAGGGCCTCCTCGAAGACCTCTTCTGAAACTCTTTTGCTCCCATATCGACTTTTCTTTTCTCCATCTTGAGCTCCTCGACTTTGCAAGCTCGCTCGACAAGTACCACAAATTCTCGGATTTCCAATATGCCAACATACGACTTTATATCATCATTCAATCCATCCTCAAACGTTTACACATTACGACTTCGAGGAAATGCATTCTCGTGCGTACCAGCTAAGCCTTACAAACTTTCGTTCATAGTCGGTAACCAACATGGAACCTTGTTTAAGTTCAAGAAATTCCTTCCGTTTTTGATCCATAAATCTCGATCGATATACTTTTTCGAAACTCGGTTTTGGAAAACTCCCAAGTTACTTGCTCTCTAGGCACTGTGAAGTCAACGTATTCCACCAATAGTAGGCGTAATCACGTAGCAAGGAGATAGTACACTTTAGGCACTCATCGGTGTACAAGATAGCTCATCGAAAATTCGAATAGTGTTGTCCAACCAAAATTCAGCTTGCTCGGCATCATCACTATCCGTAGCCTTAAATTCAATAGCCCGTGTTTTGAATTACATCAGCTGGGGCTTATTTGACCTTATGTGGTCGATTCTTCGGAGGTATTGTAGGTCTTGGGGTGGCATTAGTCGGGAATGGAGGTTGTGGAACAGTCGTATTAGTTCGAATGTATTGGTTGAACCAATCATTCATCACGCTATAGAAAGCTTGTCTAGCTTCATCATTGATTACTAGCAATAGGTTGAGAGTCCGCCGAGTCTGTCCCTTGTCTTGCGGAGCAAAGCGCTACACTCTCAAGATCATCACTACCGCTTCGGTCGGGATCGAATCCATTACTATAATAAACACATTTTCAATTGTCAGAAATCACCACACTATCAAATAATCACATAATGGCATGTATAGCTAGACCCAAATGTATTACGGTAGTCCTAGAATCGACTAAACCGTAGCTCTGATACCAATAAAATTGTAACACCCTGTACTCGAGACTGTTGCCGGAGTCAGACACGAGGGGTTCGCAGACTTAACTCACTTATTTGTACAGTCCATTTTAAATTTCCAGACGAGCTGGCTAACTGCGTCACTATCACCTTAAAAATCATATCTCGAGTTCCAAAACTTGAAAACCAGTTTCGTAAATTTTTCCTGAAACTAGACTCATATATCCATCTACACATTTTTTTCTAGAATTTTTGGTCGAGCCAATTAGTACAGTTTATTAGTTAAAATCTCCCTTGTTTCAGGGTTCGACTACGCTGACCTTTATGCATTACGACTTGGATATCTTCCTGTACAGGGCTTCAATACTGATGCCGTTTGTTTCTATAGAAACTAGACTCAAAGAGGAATCTATACATATATGTCATAACTTCTAAATATCTCTGGTTAATTTATAATGAATTTCCAAAGTCGGAACAGGGGATCCAGAAACCGTTCTGGCCCTGTTTTGCGAAAACCTAGATATCTCTTAACATACAACTCATATGATCGTTGCCGGAGTCAGACACGAGGGGTTCGCAGACTTATTTTAGACATTAAATATCATATTCAAATAATTTGGTGACTCGGTTTAGCGGTCCCGAAACCGCTTTCCGACTAGGGTCACTTTAGGGCTGTCACATGGATCCCATCCAAATATTTGTCACAAGTTGACTAATCTTTTCAGCTTGGAAATTGACAGCTTGGTTGAATTGACTTTAATAAATTTCACCCATTTCATTCATGTATCATTCCTCATTTCCTTGAAAAGATTCATCCTCACGTACTGGCTTTGGTTGAATCTTGGTTTGATTTGCTTGTCATTTGACCTTGTTGTTGGGCCTTGAGGTAGTGTAAGTCGATCACATCCATGGGCCTGAAATTGGTCCTTGAAACTCATATCAATGTACCTAAGGTTGAGTCAGTTTTTTATGAATAAGTTGATATTTAAGAAGAAATGGTTAACTTGATATGGTCAAAAGGTATTGAAATTTCATGTTTTGAAATTAAATTGAACTTAATATGAATATGTTATGTTAAATGAAATGAACTGGCATCAAATGGTGAAGTGGTTAAAATGTAGTAGTTATTACGGTATCAAAGTATTGAATGACTTTTTTCGTAATGTATTTATACAAGTGTTGATTAATGGTTAGAATTGAGCATATGAGTGTACCATTTTTTGTTAAATGGCTAAATGGAAGAATTGGATATGTATTTAGATGAATTGAATAGGTATCAATTGGACCCCTTTCAACATCAAGAGGTCACGTCCTGATGTTGGGCTCTTAACGTCAAGACGAGAAATCTCTATGAGTTGCATCGCGATAAGGAACCCCTAAATTTGTGATGTCAACCTGATAATTTGCAAACTTTTCAATTTGGTCCTAACTCGACCTCAAGTTAGCATATGAGCTTTTCTAAGCTCGTATAAGATCCAAAAATGATTATGTAAAATATTATGAACGTGTAATATACTTATTTGTATGTATAATGGTTGCATTGTGTATATAGTTTATCGTAGCTACTCTGGCAATGGATATGGCATCCTGTAGCTCGGACCTAGTGTCCAGATCAAAGTGTAGGGTGTTAAACTCCTCCCCATAGATCCCATTACCATGGATCACATTCTCCATAAGCTTTTTCATATTTGGATTATCCAAATCAAAAGTATAGTCACCATTCTCTTTGATGAGAAGAAGCTTTGTGTTAGGGAAATCTCTACTATAGTGCCTATGCCCTTTGCATTTGAAGCACTCAATATCACGAGTCCACTTCGTGTTCAAACCACTCGAACTTGGCTATTTAGAAGATATTTGTGTTTTTATAAGAGCCCCAACTTTCCAATCTATTTTCTTAGTGTCACATATTTGAGAGAGCTTATTAGCTGTAAAAGGTAGTTTCAAATTCTTAAAGGTAGAATTAGAACTATTACCTTTATAATATTGTGAAGTGGTAAATGAACAAGCACCTTGTTCCTTCAATTGTTGCTCAATGTCAATGGCCCTGTGAATTACCTCATCTAGTTCTATGTAAGTCTAGAAGTGCAAAGTGTTGGCTATAGGCTTCTTCAAACCATCAACAAAATGTTTCATAGTGGTTTCATCATCCTCATCCACCTTTGCTCGTTGTATGAGCATCTCTATGTCCTTGAAGTACTCATCAACTAATCAGTTGCCTTGAACAAGGCAGCAAAGTTTCACTTTGACTTTTGTATAGTAATGAGAAATGCTTCAATTCATCCCAAGTTTTAATTTCCCTTTCATAATTTCATTGACGGCTGATTTCAAGTTGTATCCACCAACTTAACATATAATCCAAAAATTCAAGGGTTACCAATGAGTCATTTTCCTCTTCCAGATATTTATATTAATGGAACATAAGTTTTATTTTTTACACTCATTCGTAGTATGTCTTGGGATCATTTTTTCCATGAAATTGTGGAATTGAAAACTTTGGTTTAGCTAAAGAAGACGCCTATAGTAATTATTTACCAAAGTCTCATCATTTGCACGATTTAAAACACCTAGCATTATTTCCATGAGCAAGAGGTTGCTCAATCTCAACCCCATCATCATCATCTCCTCAATTATCATTTTGATGTCAATATTAGGTACTTAGGTGTTCCAAATTGTTGTTGATTATTCGAGAATATTATCTCGTTGTGCATCTTTAGCATCTCAAGCTTCTTGATTTCATTGCAAATTACTAATCATGTTCTCGAACTTATCATTGACCTCAAAAAGGTATTATTGCAACTTCGTCTCAAAACTAGAAGGGTAATCAGTAATTTTTTACTCAGATTATCACTCATTTTGCTACTATAAGTATCACGAATCATTATGAAAGCCGAAAATGAACAGAACACTTAAGAAAGAAAATTTAAGCAAACCTCACTATTATGCATTCAAAATAAAATTAAATTCTCAATGAGGTAAAAATTAATCTTGTGAGTCTTTTAAAAGTGTTTATTCAACCAATTAGAGTGTATTCGAAAAGAAAACATAGTAGCACAAGGAGTCCAAAATCGACTATACACCAAAGAATTGTGTTGCACGGAGGAAATAATGTACAACGTACTTTAACCTACTAACACAAGAAACAAAGTGTGGCTATGGTTGTGGGCATGTCTAGGATTGGATCCAATCAAAGAGCTTGGTACTTAAGCAACCTTCATGGCTCACCTCCTCTGTCTCGGATACCTACCTGGTGCCCAGCTTCCATACACTTTGTTAACTCAACAAAATATATGGTTTTTAAACACTAAAATGGAACGTGGGTTTTCAACTCCAACGTGGCACATCAGATTCGGCCATAACGTCTAGGCCGGGTTTGGGGTGTTACAGGCTAAATAGTGAAGGGGTACTCTATTTTCGAGGCAGAATTTGTGTACATAAGGATACTGATTTGAGGCAGTCTATACTGCAAGAGCCACATAGTATCCCCTATGCTATGCACCCAGGTGGAAATAAGATGTACAGGGATCTTCGTGAGAAATATTTGTGGCCAGGTCTTACGCGTGAGGTAACCGACTTTGTGGGGAAATGTCTGACTTGCCAACAGGTTAAAGCGAAACATTTGTTGCCTTCTGGGTTACTTTAGCTGGTTAAGATTCCACTGTGGAAGTGGCAAAGACTAACTATGGACTTTGTGAGTGGGCTACCCTTAACACCTTCTAAGAAAGATTCAGTGTGGGTCATTGTGGATCGGTTGACCAAAACTGCCCATTTTATACCAGTTCGCACAGATTATTCATTACAAAAACTGGCTAAGTTGTATGTATCCGAGATTGTGAGACTGCATGAGGTACCAGTTTCCATAATATTTGACAGAGATCTTCGCTTCACGTCTTGGTTCTGGAAGAAGTTACATGAAGCTCTAGGTACATGGTTGGACTTCAGTACTGCATTCCATCCTCAGACAAATGGTCAGTCAGAGAGGGTGATTCAGATACTGGAGGACATGTTAAGGAGTTGTGTGATTGACTTTCGAGGTAGTTGGGAGGATTACTTGTCGTTAGCAGAGTTTGCTTACAACAATAGCTACCAGTCTAGCATACAGATGGCACCTTACGAAGCACTATATGGTCGTAAGTCTCGCACTCCTTCATGTTGGACTGAGTTGGGTTAGCGGCGTGTTTTGGTTCCTGAACTAGTATCTAATACCAAGGATAAGGTTAGATTAATTTAGGATCGACTGAAGGTAGCATCAGACAGACAAAAATTGTATGCGGATCTGAAACATAAGTAAATTGAGTATTCTGTGAGAGATTTTGTCTTTCTAAAGGTCTCGCCATGGAAGAAGGTACTGAGATTTTGGTGTAAGGGCAAGTTGAGCCAAAGGTTTATTAGGCCTTACTGCATACTGAGATGGGTAGGACCAGTTGCCTACCAGTTAAGCTACCCCCAGAATTAGAGTGGATTCATGATATGTTCCATGCCTCTGAGCTGAGACGCTACCACTATGATCCTACACATGTTGTACCGGTTAAAGAGATTGAAGTTAGACCAGATCTAACTTTTGAGGAGGAACCAGTTCAAATATTGGGTCGAGATGTGAAAGTATTAAGAAGGAAGTCTATTCTCCTAGTTAAGGTTTTGTGGCATAATCACAGCTCTAAGGATGCCACGTGGGAACTTGAGGAGGTGCAAAGAACAATATCCTTACCTATTCGACGAGGTAAATTTCGAGGCCAAAATTTTCTTTAAGAAGGGTAGAATTGTAATGCCCCAAATCTCCAAATCCTAAAAACCCCTGTTAGAATTATCGTTGTGCATTTATGACGTGAAAGTATGGCTGACATAGTGGTAGTGTGCTCGGGGACTGTCGGAAAGTCATGAGTTCAAGCCTTGGCTTCCACAAAAATTTTGCTTTTTAAGGTTAACCCTTACCTTTGGTCGGTTTAGTTATATGGAAAACTTATTAAAAACCTGACTGAATGGGCCTGTTGGTCTAGTGGATAGTGGCATGTGGAGTGTGCAAGGGGTCTGAGGTTTGAATCCCTGCTTGTGCATTTGGAGATTATTTTTACTGATGGCCGTGGGAGGAGGTTATGTTTGAGTGAAACTCTGCTTGGTTGAGTAGAGTTTGAACTTGTTAGTTGAGGGGATAATGGCGGAGTGATTTGAGGAGGATTATGTGGAATTTGAAAGGGGAAGAGTTGTAGCTGAATAGGGACTTTGGCAAGGGAATTCGGCCTTGAGGTTGGGAGCCTCTCTCACTTTTCATTTTCGGGTTTTGACAATTTTTGGTTCTTTCACCTTTATTTTCAAGTCGTATCACTTTGTTTTTGTTTGAGTACATTTCGATTTTAGTTTGGTTCGATTCTACACTTCTCTCTAGCCCTTTAGTCCACCGGTTTCTTGCATTCACTCCTTTTCTCAATTGGTATTCTTTTTTTGGTGAATATCACTTGTCCTTTATCTCTGCACTTTTCGATTTTTAGCCCTACTTGTGGATCAATTTATTCCTTCTTCTCCTTGCTTTCAACTAACTCCTTCTTGATCGATTCCTCCTTTCCCTCTCTTAAATCTTTTGTTCTTCTTGCTTTGGCCGAATCTTTTAAGGCCTAAGCATATTCTTTTCTTCCCTAACCGATTCTCGCTGAGGTTCTGCCGAAACCCCACTGAGTTCTTGGTAAGTATTGTTTTTACGATTAGTTTCCCCTAGCTGAATCTTATTTGGCTTTCTTCTCAAAGGTTTAGCTTCTATATCTCTTAGGCCAAACGGTTGTTTTTTCAATTTTTCTACCTTAGGAAGGTTCATCTAACACCTCTTTTTAAATACGATTATTGCTAGGGCTCATTTTCTTTAATCAAGGAGTTAGGCCGATTGTCTTGCCCCTCCAAGGGATCCTTTCACTCGAGGTAAGTGCTTTAAGTTGTAGATATAGTTTTGATGGTTTATTGATTCTTATGAGTTAGTTAACTATTTTGTGTGAAGGTTAAAGCATCGAGAAGCAAACGTTGGTTTTGGAACAAAAGGGTTTTGCGATTGTTCGATTGGTAAGTAGCGATAAATCGATTAAAGTATTTTCAATACTATGGTTTTAGATTAACCATGAATATGGATTGATGGTGGGGTTGTTGTTAATCATAGGTACTTTGATCTTGGAAGCGTCTCGACTACAACTTCATAACAGGTGTGTGTAACACTACTATTAGATGGGAAACGACAAAAGCCGAAAACCTGAAAGGTGGATTGTCGACACCACATGGGCGTGTGGTCGCCCATGTGGCAGGCCCTTGTAACAAAACATGGTCGTGTGATCGATGAGATGGCCATGAGCGTGTTCATAGGTCAAAACGATATTGGGCCATTTTGGGCCGAACTGGGCCATGTAGGCCCAATGGGCCTGTGGGCCCCACACAGGAAAATCACACCAAAGTGTGGTAATTATTAGGCCAGGCTATGTAAACCAAACGGCTAAGGCGGTTTTGGGCTATATGGGCTATCTGAGTGTATGAGCCGTGGGCCCAGATCACCGATTAATCTGTTAAGGTTGCACGGGTCACCCAAGACGATTGTGGACCTCTTTGTTGGTAGGTAAGTGTACATGGACCTTTATTTTTATAAATGAGTGATATACCCTTGTGTGATGTATGACTGTTTAAGCATGCCATTTTTACTGTATATACATCTATATTATGTTTCATTGCATGGGGTGGGATATATGATTTTGGAGGAAGTGTACTGTAAAGTTATAAGCCTATTACTGGCAGCTCTGCTACGAAAACTATTTTAGTGCCGCAACCAGTGCTACTTGGAGTGTAGGGATGGGTGGGTTGATTTTATCCCCACATGGTGTATAGGATTGGTACGAAGATGGTGTGTAGAGGATGGATTGGGTGGATTCTCTGTTTGCATACTGTACTGATATGTTAATGGGCTCAGGCCTAGACTACTACTGTTACTGAAATGGGCTAAGGCCCTAACTGAGACTAAAGGGGTTTTGGCCCAACTTGTGATTACTCTGATTGATTGCTATTATGGGATTATGCACTGAGTTTATGTAGACTTACCCATCTGTTAACTGTACAGGAAATCCCCAGACTTAGGCGAATCGATGCGATGGAAGACTCAATGTTGGCCATTCGACTTAGTTAACTTTTAATATTATAATTAAGGTTTATTTTGGGTTTTACATTATGTAATAAGGCCTCTCGGATTTATTTTGGTTTTGGTATTTTACTCATATTTATTTGTGATTTACAACTACTAATAGTAAGGAAAACGTGAGTTTTCAAAAGTCGAACTTTTTCAAAACCACCACAGATACATAACTCATTTTCAAAGCTTCCGTGAATAATAAACCGATTTCAAAATTAATAAAATTTAATTAAAATAAACCTTTAAGGGTACAACCCACATTATGAATGAGCAATAAGACTTTAAAACGACTTTTCAACCTTTATGAAGAGGCTTGTACAAGGAAGGGTTTTTAAACGACGAGTCTTAGATTTCGAAAAACACTTCAATGTGACATCGCCAGATCTAGTCATGACATCTGGGCCGGGTTTGGGGTGTTACATTTATCATATGAAGAAGAGCCGGTAGAGATTTAAGCTTGAGAAGTAAAATAGTTGAGAAATAAGCACATGCCATTGGTGAAAGTCCTATGGCGCATTCAAGGCATGAAAGAAGCTACCTGGGAACTGAAAAATACAATAAGGTCTCAGTGTCCCCACTTCTTTCTAGGTAAATTTCGGGGACAAAATTTCTTAAGAGGGGAGAACTATAACAACCCAAATTCTAGTTTAGAACCCCATTTCCATAAAACGATTTTGTAAATATAAAATAGGAATATTTACAGAGTTAATATAAAAATATATTGAAGTTCGGCTAATTAATTTAGACAAAAAAAGTAGTTAATTAAGGCTCATAGACTAAATTGTAAAAGTCAAATCGCTATTGAGTTTTAATTAAGAAAAGGTTTGGAGACTTAGATAGAAATTATCCAAAGGAATAAAAGGATTCATAAACTAATTTTAAATGGATAATAGTGGGTTTTAATGATTATTTGCATTTAAACTAAATTAATAATTAAAATAATTTAATTAAAGAATTTATTAAGACTAATTAAGATTAATTATAGTTAATTAACCATTAAAATTAGTATATAAACTAAAATAAGTGGAATGAGATGAATTTTCATATTCTCCAACCATCCAAATGAATAAAAACAAAAGGAGAAAGCTTATGTTCATCTAGGCATTCAACTATAAAATTTTTCAAGGTAATCATGTTGTTTTCATGAGAATTTTATAGATTTATGATTTTGAGAGCTTGATTTAGCTAGCGCATGTATCAATTTGTTCAGAGTTAAATTTTAGCAAGTTTCCATTGTTAAGAAATTGATGAATTCGCTTGAAATTTATCAAAATTAAGCTTAGATCATGATAAGGACTAAATTGTAAAGTTTAATAAGCTTAGTCATTATCTTTGTAATATTAGGGACCAATTTGAATAAATTGAAAATTTGTTATGAAATTATACTAGGAAAAGAAATTATAGGGTCCCTAATAAAAAAATGTAAAACCGGATTTTAATATGAAGCTAAATACCGAAAGATACGCATATTTCAAGTTTAGGGACTAAATTAAATAAAATACAAAATATGCTTAGCTTTGTATTTGAATGAGAATTGGATGAAAATTGATATTTTTTATTTATTTTACTATCGCACGTAGACAACGACGATATCGAGATGTTGAGAAGGAAAGGAAAAGTAAGAGTTGTCGACAAGTGACGTAAGGATTCGATTTGTACTTGTATGATTCAAGATCAATTTAATTGTTTGCATATTCATGTCAATTACATGGTTGAGTATCAAGGTGAGTACATAATGGTTTATCAATTGATTTGTTGTGATTGATATTGAATATCGAGATAGTGGACTGAACTAAATAAAATAGAAAGTAGCAAGGTTCAATTGATGCATGATATGTGGTATGAAAATGGTTTGAACTACGCTATGTGGTATTAGTTATATATATGAATTGTGTAACACCCCGTACCCGAGACCGTTACCGGAGTCGAACACGAGGTGCTAACCGACTAATTCATTTACTCTCGCAGTCCAATTAAAAATTTTTCCAGACGACTGGCTAACTGCATCACTGTCACCTTAAAAATCATAACTTGAGTTCCACAACTCGAAAATCAGATTCGTAATTTTTTCCTGAAACTAGACTCATATTTCCATCTACATATTTTTCTTAGAATTTTGGTCAGGCCAATTAGTACAGTTTATTAGTTAAAGTTTCCCTAATCCAGGGTTCGACTACACTGACCTTCACACATTACGAATTGGATATCTCCCTGTACAGGGCTCCAATACTGATGCCTTTTGTTTCTATAGAAACTAGACTCAGAGAGGAATCTGTGAATATATGGAATGACTCCTAATTATCTCTGGTTAATTTACAATGAATTTCCAAATTCGGAACAGGGATTTTAGAAACCGTTCTGGCCCTATTTCACGAAAACCTAAATATCTCTTAACATACAACTCATATGACCGTTTCGTTTCTTCCATATGAAAGTATATTTATCAAGGCTCATTTACATAATTTATTCACTATTTAATTCCATCTCTACTATTTTTAGTGATTTTTCACATCCACATCACTGCTGCTGCCAGTATCTATTTTTAGGGTAGACTTTATCTAACACATAGTTTCTATGACTCAACTAACCCTCTTGCATATATAGTCCAAAATATAATCAAGATGAACCATTCTAATGGCTGATCGTTGCCAAACATTTCCATGCCTCTTAATGAGCATATACATATCGAATGATTATAACATTATGCTCAAAACATTTATAAGCCATTTTCGCATGGCTATCTAAAATTATACAAATCCAAAGGGTCCATGACCCACAACAAAAGGGTAGTCCTATACATTGACCAAAATATCCTCTCACTACTAGTCTATTCCATACATGCCATAAGATATTCCAAAACGTAGCAGTACCAAACGGTGGGTAGTGATAGTGTGACTAGTTCTTGACGATCCCCGAGCACAGTAGCTTCCAATGAGATCTATAAAACAGAGGAAACAAAGTAAGCAGAGTAAGCATTACGATGCTTAGTAAGTTTTAAGCGGTGTCAACAGATAACGACCAAATCATAACATAGTTGTTCGTATTTTTATTTCACTCTTCCTTCGGGCACACTATCCCTTTTCCGAATATGCACATCTCATCATATACAATAGGCGATAAACTCTCACATAAAAGTGAGCTCATGTGACATAGATATATCGTATGATTTCACATAACCTCTCACACTAAACCGATGTTACATAATCATAGGAATAGTCCCATAGATTGCTCTCGTGTGCATCATATATAAACTTGGAGTACATACTGTTTAACCTTTCGCATTGCGTATATTTATAAGCAATTCTTATTACGAAGTCTTACCGGACATAATCTCCACACGTAGTCATCGGGTCTTACCGGACATAATCTCCACACGTAGTTATCGGGTCTCACCCGAACATATTTCAAGTTTCATGTACATTTAATCACATGTTACAACATTCACATTAGCCATTCGGCTTTACCACACATACACATCACACATATATTTCACATTAGCCATTCGGCTTTACCACATATACATATCACACATATATTTCACATTAGCCCTTGACTTTACCACATATACACATCACACATATATTTCACATTAGCCATTCGGCTTTACCACATATACATATCACACATATGTTTCACATTCATCACATTGGCCATTAGGCCTTATCACATATATACTCTTTCACATTCATCACATCGGCTATTAGGCCTTATCACATATATACTCTTTCACATTCATCACATCGCCATTAGGCCTTATCACATATATATACACCTTCACATTCATCACATCGGCCATTAGGCCTTATCAAATATATACTCTTTCACATTCATCACATTGGCCATTGAGCCTTATCACATATATACTCTTTCACATTCATCACATCGGCCATTAGGCCTTATCACATATATACTCTTTCACAAATTTTTAATATCAAGGATCCATCTAATACTCATATATCATTTTACAATATCACGATTTAGAATTCAAGTATGGGTTCAATCAATAGCTTATGAGCAACTAAGACAAGTTTTATCCATGTTTGCAACAAAATCACATATTCGCTGCGAGCTGTTTTCCTGAGCAATGGTCACTAAATTATTCATAACCGGAGCTACAAGACTCCAAATCACTTGCTGTTAATTTTCTCTGAATATAGACTCATACATCTTTCATCCATAAAATTTTCAGAATTTTAGGTGTGGCCAATCAATACCAGATTTTTCTTGAAGTTTCCCCTGTTTCACTGTTTGACTAATCTGACCACTCTTCGCTATGAATCAAATTTTTCATTGTACAGAATTCATAATGTGTTCTATTTGATTCCATTTGAAACTAGACTCATTAAGGAGTCTAAGCATACAAATTTTATCTTATAATCATTTTGTACAAATTATAATGAATTTCCAAAAACAGAATAGGGATTTTGAGTCATTCCGACACTGTCCCGCACAACTTTAAATATCTCTTTATAGGAAATTCCTTTGCTTCCACGGTCTCTTTTATAAGAAACTAGAGCAACTAAGCTTTGATTACATGTTTTATTCAGCCTATAATTCCACACCAACAATTTATAGTGATTTTCTAAAATCACATTACTGCTGCTGTCCAAGCAATTTATTACAATTTGCTCTTAACTTTCCAAGTCCAAACACTTATGAACTTACCATTTGGGCTTAAGACATATCATGGCCACATCATATCTTATCAAATCAACTCGTTATGTCCTATTATGATTGAATTTACTCAACGATTAATCGCTTAAAACTTACCTCGGATGTGGTCGAACGATTTGGCGGCTATTCGATCACTTCTTCCTTCCCTTATCCAACTTGATCCTCTAGGCTCTTGAGCTTAATTAAACAAACAAATTGACTTAATCATTTGAGCATCGAAAAGAGGAATACAAGATACTTAGCCAATATATATACTCATTAGGCATCAAAGTCGCATATATGCGAAATCATGAATCGAACTCAACACATTAGTTAATATTCCTCTTAGCCAATTTTCTAAGCCAAGAATAGGCATCAATATGCTTGCCTCTAACCGAATGCATGCACACCAATTTCCCCTCATGTGGCGAATATACATGTCCATGTTGAGGCCAATTATACACTTAATACCACACAAAAACAGCATACATTTTACTACTAACGCATTACATATCGTAGCTCAATACACCTCTCTCATTTACTTCATAACCAAACATCATCACAAGCAAATATACACTTGAAATAGTATATATGTCATACCAATACATCATGTGCAAACATATATTCATGTAGGTGCAAGGGCGAATTCTCAAGTGGCTTATATCCAAATATATACACATATCCAAAGCTTAAATCTTACTTACCATGCAACATGCATGAATCATACTTATGGATATACCATGGCGAATACCACAACACCATAATTTTGGTCATGATTAAACAAAGAACTTAGTATCTCCTTCAAAATGCTAAAAGAAAATCTAAGAGTCCTCAATCCCCCATCACATGTTTCATTATCAAGCTTGATATTTAGCATGCAATGGCATTAACACCACATTCACTTTGGCCGATTTTCATTCCCATGACATAGCAAAGATTTGAACCATGGGCTAACAAGAACATCAAGCTAGCAACTAAAAACATGCATGAATCTCATGGCACAACCTCAAACATACCTTAATCTTGATGCAAGTATAGCCAACCTCTTCCTAATCCTCTTCAAAACCAAACATGAAGCAAAATTCCTTCATTCCTCTAGTATTTTCGGTCAAGGGAGAAAAAATGGATGAACAAATTTTTTTTTTCTTCTGTTTTCCTCAATACACGGCAAGGGGGTGTTCATTCACACACATTTTTTTTCATTCTTTATTACCCATACTTATTTGTTTATTGTTTCTCCCTAATGCACCAACAAAACATGTTTCATGACATGTTTTGCCCATGATTCCTTGTCATGGCCGGCCACTAGAACTTGGGGGAAATTTGACATGCAAGTCCTCCCCTTTGACTACATGCACTATTAGGTCCTTATAGATTAGCCTTTCACTTTTCAAAAGTGTCACACAAGTCCTACTAATTGAATTCACATGCAATCGGCTAAATCGGAACTTGAAATTTTCACACATTCATAATTACATATTCTAGACAATAAATATTACATTCAAACATTTCGGTGACTCGGTTTAGCGGTCCCGAAACCACTTCCCGACTAGGGTCAATTTTGGGCTGTCACAAATTGATAATGAAATGAAATGATAATAATGATATGCAAATTGGTTATATAATGTAACCAGAACATTGATTACCCTATTAGTTGTTTGGACTGGGCCGGAAATAGTTGGCATACCATAAGGTCACTTTTAATGATTTGAAACCATCATTGTCGGGCAACCCAAGGTGGTAGTTTGTACATGTTTCGGTATTCATCATTGTCGACAACCCGGGGTGATAGAATATTAAATTCGTATAGTCATTCTAAGTCAGTATCTGGTTTATAGGGTTATAAAAACATGAAATGGTAATATGTTAATGAGGTGAGTGTGATTGAATTAGTATGCTTGTATACATGTGATATGTGGGAAATGACATGTGAAAGACCATAAACCAGTTTAGGCAATCTTGGGGCTGATTTGAGTATGAGCGAGCTAATAGGCTTGAAAGTGATTGAGATGTTAAAATGAAGTTGTGCATTCAATTTCATGAATAATTATGTATAAGTATATGCACATAAATGATTGTATGAAATGAATAAGTAGGATGTGAAATAAATGGAAAATGAATTGGTAAGTATTAGAAAGTATTGATATCCTAATTTTGAATGGTATGATATAGTAAGCTTAAGTGCAAAATGTTTAGTTAATTGGTGTGAAAATTTACTATAATGTTTATAATATATGTTAATAGAAACTATTGGCACAAATGGTATGTGAATTAGCTAAATATTAGACATGAATTGATTGTGTTCACTTGCTAATGTTAATGTTACATGGACTTGAATCATGAAAGTACCATTGAGCTTGATCATTCAGCGTACAATTTGTTGTTCCGTGCACAAGTATAGTTGAATCTCATGGTTATGGAAAGTGATTCCAACATCCAGAAAGTGATCCTTTACTCAACAATGTTTGTATAATCTCTTTCACTTTAATATATGGCAGGTATGATATAGATGAGTGCAAAACAGTATTGTAAAGTTTGTCAAAGTTGCGGATTTGACTTAGGCTCTAAATGTTCAAAAAGAAAATTAGATTTTGACACAACCTAAAATATAATCGAATCCAAGTAAGATAAAATAATTAAAATAACTAAGATAAATAAAATAGAATAATAAATAAAAGATTAGAATAGTAAAGAAGAAAGTAAAAAGATAGAACGTGACTTGTAGAAGTCCTAAAAGCCTTGAAAACAAGAAAGACCCACACCCCTTTCAAGTGGCTCTAATTTCCTCCAAGAAAGAAAACTTGGCAAGAAAAGTTTGAAGATTATCCTCACAATCTAAAAGATTGCTAAAACTCTTCTAAAAGAAAACTTAAGAGAAATTCTTAAAAGAAAAACTCAAAGAGAATTTATAAACTTAAAAGAAAAATTGTTGAATAATAATGAATTCATTCAATTGTGTACAATGAAAAGCCTTTTATATAATCTAGCTAAATAAATCTAAATAAAACTCTTAAGCATACTAAAACTTTAATTAACCAAAACAAGAAGCAATTTTAAACTAAACTTTCTTATTAATATAAAACTCCTAAAAACTTAAAATACTTAATAATTATAAAAATTTGGAATAATAAAAATAATAAAATAATAAGAGCTTATAAATATAATATTGGGATCATATATAATAAAAATTAAGCCTGAAACCCAAACCCAATATGATTTAAACTCGAATTAAAAGCCCAAAACTCATAATTTTCGTAATAATCTCGTCCAAAAATTATGCTTGCATAATCTTCACTAAAATGATCATAACTTGAGTTCCTAAACTCGAAATCGAGTGATTCAAAGTTTGTCTCGAAGATAAGAGATAGATCTTTAAACAATTTGGAGACATCTTAATCTAAAAATTTTTGGATTGTAACACCCCGTACCCGAGACCGTTGCCGGAGTCAGACACGAGGGGTTCGCAGACTTAACTCACTTATTTGTACAGTCTATTTTAAATTTCCAGACGAGCTGGGTAACTGCGTCACTGTCACCTTAAAAATGATATCTCGAGTTACAAAACTCGAAAACCAGTTTCGTAAATTTTTCCTGAAACTAGACTCATATATCCATCTACACATTTTTTTCTAGAACTTTTGGTCAAGCCAATTAGTACATTTTATTAGTTAAAGTCTCCCCTGTTTCAGGGTTCGACTACGCTGATCTTCATGCATTACGACTTGGATATCTCCCTGTACAGGGCTTCAATACTGATGCCGTTTGTTTCTATAGAAACTAGACTCAAAGAGGAATCTATACATATATGGAATAACCTCTAAATGTCTCTGGTTAATTTGTAATGAATTTCCAAAGTCGGAATAGGGGATCCGAAACCGTTCGCCTTTTTTTTGAAAACCTAGATATCTCTTAACATACAACTCATATGATCGTTTTGTTTCTTCCATGTGAAAGTAGATTCATCAAGGTTTGATTAATTTATTCAATATTTAATTCCATTCCTAAAATTTTTAGTGATTTTTAAAATATACATCACTGCTGCTGTCAGCATCTGCCTTTAAGGTAGACTTTACCTATTTCATAGTTTCCATGATTCAACTAGCCCTTTAGCATATATAGCCCAAAATATAATCATGATGAACCATTCTAATGGCTAATTGTTGCCAAACATTTCCATGCTTCTTAATGAACATATACATTCAAGATGATTATAACATTATGCTCAAAATATATATAAGCCATTTTCGCATGGCTATCCAAATATATACAACACCAAAGTACTTGACTAATAACAAAAAAAAAGGGGTGTCCTATACATGCCATTTCAAAGTTCAACCAAAAGTGTACCAAAAGGAGCTTTGATAGTGTGGGCGACCGACTTCAAAAATCCCGAGTCCGATAGTGAAGAACCAAAATCAGAAAAGCAGATTTCTGAAGCGGAGTAAGCATTTAATGCTTAGTAAGCTTTGAGCCATAAAATTTGACACAACTAAAATGTAGCATTCATATGGCTAAATGGATAATTTGACATGCACAAATTCTCAATATCATACTTACTTCACATTACCAACCCTTATATTCATACACAAAAGATCAACATAGCCAAAGGCCGATAGCTCATTTATCGATTGAGCGAATACTTATTTGTAAGGGATCAACTAATTCAAAGCACATACGAAACATACCTCATCGCTGGGATTTTACGAGCGTATTAATTGAAACTATTACAGCAAGGTCGCTCATTCCCAAGCCACGTACCTTTGGGATTTAACCGGATATAGCTACTCGCTTGAATGCCTTCGGGACGTAGCCCGGATATAGTAACTAGCACGAATGCCTTCGGGACTTAGCCCGGATATAGTAACTCGCACAAATGCCTTCGGGACTTAGCCCGGAACTAGTCACTAGCGCAAATGCCTTCGGGACTTAGCCCGGTTATCATCCAAACATTCATGCACATATCAACAAATCATGACACATTTATATTCCATTTTCATAATCGAGTTCAAACACAAGTCACGTATTAAGCAATCCCATTTTGGCTCACTAGCCACATACAAACAGCATGGTTTAGTTTGCTTTATGACACGATCTCTATGTACATACGGCTACCCGTCACACGTATAGACAAATTAACTCAACATAAAATTCAAGTAGAATCATCATATCACCGTATATTTTTTTACACTCATACGTCATGACTTAATCAAATCGTAAACTAAGTCTCGTTACTCGAAAACTTACCTCGGATGTTGTCGAACGATTTCGATGGCTATTCGACCACTTTTTCCTTCCCTTTATCGGATTTAGATCCCCTTTACTCTTGAGCTTAATTTAAACAAATAAATTCATTTAATTATTTTTCACTTGGGCAATTCCATTCAATACATGTATGTCATACAATTTAAGTACAATGACCTTGCTCAATACTATTTAAACATCATGCATTACCGAATTTCATCAACACCATCTAACTTCATATAGAAACACATATCGTCCTAGGTCGGTACACAAGTCAAATGCATCATTTAAATTGTCAAAGTCCACAATTTAGTCATATTTCTCTATCATAGTTTCTTCACTTAAACCGAATTAGCAAGCCCATGTAACACCCCTAACTCGAGACCGGCGCCGTGTCGGACACGAGGGTTAACGGCCAAACCTCTCAAGATACCAACCAGTTTGACATTACCAGTCAGGCTGGAAAACTGCGTCACCGTCGCCTTAAAAATCATATCTCGAGTTTCAAAACTCGGAAACTGGTTTCGTAAATTTTCCCTGAATTTAGACTCATATACCCATCCATGGATTTATTTTTAGAATTTTTGGTTGGGCCAATTGGTACAGTTTATTAGTTAAAGTCACCCATGTTACAGGGACCGACTGCTCTGACCTTCGCGCGTTACAACTTGAATATCTCCTGTACAGGGCTTTAATACTGGTGTCGTTTGTTTCTAATGAAACTAGACTCAAAATGGAATCTTTACATATAAGGCATGACTCCTAGTTCTTTCTGGATAATTTATGGTAAATTTTCAAAGTCGCGACAGGGGACCCAGAAACCGTTCTGGCCCTGTCTCACGAGAACCTTAATATTTCTCAGTATACCGCTCATATGGTCGTTTCGTTTCGTCCATATAAAAATAGATTCATCAAGGTTCAGTTCCATAATTTACTCACTATTTAATTCTACTTCTACTATTTTTAGTGATTTTCAATCTCATCTCACTGCTGCTGTCCGCAACAGTTACTGCAGTAGACTATGCCAATTTCATGAATTTTTCCTTGGCCTTAATCATCCATCATACACGACACAAATTATGGCCACCTTATCAAAATTTGAGTTTCTAAGACTCGTGGCTATAGGTTCTAGCATCCCACTCGACAACCACATAGGCCATTTTCACATGGCTTAAAGTTTACAACCCACAATTCGACAAAATATAATAGCCTATACATGCCAAATGTTCTTCAACAACAAAAAACAATACCACAAGATTTCAGCCGGTGTGATGACTTCAACGACGGTCCCGATCACGCAAACAATACGAGTCCGAGAGACCTAAAATGGGTGACAAGAAAAACACCGAGTGATTTTACAACTCAGTAAGTCATAAGCATTCATCAATCCACTGATAAAGTTACTACAACATGAAACAATAAACGAGGCTAGGTACTCATCCATATCGAATCTATACCAAGTCATACATCCACATTTCATATTCTACACAACAAGATATTTGAGGCATTTTCACACACTAACTCATTTCCACCACAATCATACAATTTCAATCATCACATAGATTTAAGGCTTACCAAATTCAACCCCGAGCATGAACATATTTTCTATTCGTCATGAGCTCGAGGTACTTACCCGATCCGCTGTCCGGGATTAGCTCGATAATGTCGCACACTCGGTGCCAATTGTAATGCAAGAGCATATAGTGAATCCGCACACTTAGTGCTATATGTATTCAACTCGCACACTTAGTGCTATATAATCAAACTCGCACACTTAGTGCTGTACAATTTTAAACCCGCACACTTAGTGCCAATCTTGTCACCGTGTCCATTTATACCCGCACACTTAGTGCCGAGACCAATACCTTATGTATTTTGCTGCCTTTATACATTCAACAATGGCATCATTCCATACACACACATTTCCATTTACACACCAACTCATTTAAACACATTTGCATATATATATTGATCATTTAAATCAACACCAAATATACGCTTAATGACTTACCTTGTGTTGGGTAAAACAGTCCAAGTCGGCTACTCGATGACCTTCGTCTTTCCCTTGCTTGATTCTCCTTCTTTAACTCCTTGAGCTTAATCAATAAATCAACTAGTTTAACCCTCTTGCTAAACATTCATAATTCAATTACACATGCATATGTATGTTTGTATATTCGCAACCATCCTCACTTATTACCCATTTGGTCAACAATCTAAGCCAAGATAAGGCTTCAATATGGTTGCCTCTAACCGAATACATGCACACCAATCTACTTCCTTTGGCGAATATGCATGTCTATGTGGAGGCCAATTTTACACTTAATACTACACAAAAAAACAGCATACATTTTCCTAATTAACGCATTACATATTGTAGTTCTATACACATCTCTCATTTATTTCATAACAGAAACAACATCACAAGCAAATAGACACCTTAAAATAGTATGCTTGTCATACCAATTCATCATGTGCAAACATATATTCATGTAGGTGCAATGGCGAATTCTCAAGTGGCTTATATCCAAATATACACACATATCCAAAGCTTAAATCTTACTTACCATGCAACATGCATGAATCATACTTATGGATATAACATGGCGAATACCACAACACCATACCGTTTCAATTTGGTCATGGTTAAACAAAGAACTTAGTATCTCATTCAAAATGCTAAAAGAAAATCTAAGAATCCCCAATCCACCATCACATGAATCATTATCAAGCTTGATATTTAGCATGCAATGGCATTAACACCATATTCACTTTGGCGAATTTCATTCCCATGACATAACAAAGATTTGAACCATGGGCTAACAAGAACATCAAGCTAGCAACTAAAATATACATGAATCTCATGGCAAAACATCAAACTTACCTTAATCTAGGTACAAGTATGGCCAAACCTCCTCCTAAACCTCTTCCAAACCAACATGAAACAAGAATTCCTTCCTTCTTCCTTAGAATTTTCAGCCCAAAGGAAATGAAAATGATGAACAAAAATTCTTCTTTCTTTCTCCACACTCACGGCAATGGGCATGCATGAGACCATTTTTTTTTTTTTTTTTTTGTTCCTTTCATTATTAAATTCCCATGCTCACTATTTTATTTTTTCTTACATACACCATTGTCCCAACATGTTTTATGACATGTTTTTACCCATAATCTCTTGTCATGGCGGCCACTAACTATTAGGGGGAAATTTGACATGCAAGTCCTCCCTTTGACTACATGCACTATTAGGTCCTTATAGATTAGCCTATCACTTTTCAAAAGTGTCACACAAGTCCTACAAACTGAATTCACATGCTATCGGCTAAATCAAGCTTGAAATTTTCACACATTCATAATTACATATTCTAGACAATAAATATTACGTTCAAATATTTGGTGACTCGGTTTAGCGGTCCGAAACCACTTCCCGACTAGGGTCAATTTTGGTATCACACCCATATAGTCCTTGGTAGAATGCTATTTAACCCAAGTCGTCGAGGATTTCATTATTTAACACCTTAGATATCCATAGCTAAATAGGTTATTTGTACATACATATATATACATAAGTGCATAGATACTATGTTACTAACAATTATTTCCTTGCTTAGCAGTAGAACCAATATACACATTACTTCATATCTACCCGTCACGTTTTCTCTACTTAAACCGAATAAACTTGCACATAAGGTCCTTGGCGAACCTCACTAAAAACAAGTCAACCAAAATCTTAGTATTTATCTTGTGTATAACCTTATTTACCTTCCAAAATCACAAAAACATCAAACTCTTAATGTTTATGTACAAGGCGAATCTTAACATGATCCAACCTCCAACTCATTCCTTTCAACAACCAAAACCGAATGCTCAAGCCATCACCGATATTTGAAATTTTGCCATGGTTTGTGTAAGAAATTAGCTAATTAACTAGAAACAAGTTTAAAACTTAAGAATTTAACACAACATACTAACTCTCCCTTAAGCTCAAGGTGACCGAAACCTCTCTTCTTCCTCCTTTCAAACCGCCAAGAAGAACCAAAGGATGAAGCCTTTCTTTTTTTTTTTCTAGTTTCGCAAAATGGGGAACAACCACACACTTTTTTTTTCTTTGTTTTCATCATATTCCTTTCATTATTTTATTCCCATGCTCCTTATTTTATCATACCTCCCATGAAACACTAACTTAACATGTTTATGACATGTTTTTGCCTATCACACTTGGTCCACCATACTTGTCATGGCGGCCACTACTAATTAGGGGGAATTGACATGCAAGTCCCCCTTTTATTTCATGCACTAATAGATCCTTATGTTTTGACCTATCACATTTCAAAATTTTCTCACATAAGTCCTATTGACTAAATTCACATGCAATTTACTAAATCAAAGCTTAAAACTTTCACACATTCATAATCACATATTTTAGACATTAAATATCATATTCAAATAATTTGGTGACTTCGGTTTAGCGGTCCCAAACCGCTTCCGACTAGGGTCACTTTAGGGTGTCACAACTCTCCCCACTTAAGAAATTTTCGTCCCGAAAATCTTACCGTAAATAGGTTTGGGTATCGCTCTTTCATAGAGTTCTTGGGTTCCCAAGTAGCTTCTTCTATCCCGTGTTTGAGCCATAACACTTTTACTAAAGGAACCTTCTTGTTTCGTAACTCTTTCACTTCACGAGCTAGGATACGAATCGGCTCTTCTTCATAACTCATGTTAGATTGAATTTCAACCTCTGATGGATTAATTACGTGTGACGGATCAGATCTATAACGTCGAAGCATCGAAACATGAAAGACGTCGTGAATCTTTTCAAGTTCAGGGGGCAAAATCAATCTATACGCAACTGGACCAACTCGTTCGGAGATTTCGTACTGCCCAATGAATCTCGGACTCAACTTGCCCTTACGGCCAAATCTGAGTATCTTTTTCCAAGGCGAAACTTTAAGAAACACTTTATCTCCCACCTGATATTCAATGTCTTTTCGTTTCAAATCCGCATACGATTTCTGACGATCTGTGGGCGCCTTGGACTTTCACGGATTACTTTTACTTTTCGTTCAACATCTCTAATCAAATCAACTCCGAAAATTTTACTTTCACCGAGCTCGGTCCAAAACAATGGTGTACGGCATTTTCGACCGTACAAAGCCTCGTAAGGCGCCATCTTAATGCTTGACTGAAAACTATTGTTGTAAGCGAACTCAATCAAAGGTAGATACCGTTCCCATGAACCACTGAACTCGAGGATGCAACATCTCAACATATCCTCAAGTATCTGAATTATCCGCTTGGATTGACCATCAGTTTGGGGGTGAAAAGCGGTGCTAAAATGCAATTTGGTACCCAAAGCTTCTTGCAATTTCTTCCAAAATCGTGAGGTGAATCTTGGATCTCTATCCGACACAATAGAAGTAGGTACCCCGTGTAATCTCACAATCTGAGAGACATACAATTCAACTAGTTTATCTAATGAAAAGTCCGTGCGTACGAGGATAAAGTGAGCCGACTTAGTCAGTCTATCAACAACGACCCAAATCGCATCTTTCTTACTTGCTGACACTGGCAACCCAGATACAAAATCCATCGTGACTCAATCCCATTTCCATTCAGGTATCATGATTGGCTGAAGTAAACCAGTAGGCACTTGATGTTCCGCCTTCACTTGCTGACATACTAAGCACTTCGAGACAAAATCGAAAATGTCTCGTTTCATACCATGCCACCAAAACTGACGTCTTAGGTCGTTGTACATTTTCATACTCCCCGGGTGAATTGACATTCGGCTACAATGAAACTCTGATTCCATGTTCGAAACAATCGTCGTCATCAATTCCTTGGAATTCCTTGGAACACACAAACGACTTCTGAACCTCAAACAATCGTCGTCATCAATTTGAAACTCTGATTCCATGTTCGAAACACATTCAGCCCGTTTTGCAACCAATTCGTCATCGACTTTACGAGCCTCACGAATTTGATGAATCAATAATGGTTTGGCCTTTAATTCACTACTAACACGTTGTCGGGTAGAAATGACAAGTGTACATTCATCGTTAAGTAAAGCAAGCGGTGATTTCCGCTTAAGGCGTCCGCAACCACATTAGCCTTTCCCGGGTGATACTCAATGACAAGCTCATAATCTTTCAACAACTCGAGCCAACGTCTTTGTCGCAGATTTAAGTCTCTTTGAGTCATCACATATTTGAGACTTTTGTGATCCGAAAATACATGGCACTTCTCACCAAATAAGTAATGTAGCCATATTTTCAAGGCGAATCGATGGCGACTAATTCGAGATCATGGGTCGGATAATTTTTCTCATGTGGCTTTAATTGTCTCGACGATAGGCCACAACTCGACCTTCTTGCATCAATCGCAACCTAACCCAAGTAGGAGGCGTCACTATAGATGACAAACTCTTTGGTGATTAATTTGCACTAAAATTGAGCTTCATCAAATAAGTTTTCGATTGATCAAAACTTTTCGACATTTTTCCGTCCATTCGAACTTAACATCTTTTTGAAGTAGCCGTCATGGGTGTGGCTATCATCGAGAAACCTTTAACAAACCGTCGGTAGTAACCAAGAAGTCCCAAAAGCTCGAACCTCATTAATATTTCTGAGGCTTCTAGTTAAGTATGGCCTAAATTTTGCTCGGATCAACTCGAATACCCGATGCGAGATACCACATGACCCAAGAAGCTAACCTCTCTAACCGAACTCACACTTCATGAACTTAGCATATAATCGCTTATCCGTAAAATTTGCAACACTAATCTCGGTGCTCAGCATGTTCGGTCTCATCTCTTGAATAGACCAAGATGTCATCAATGAACACAACTACGAACCGGTCCAAATACTGTCTAAAGATTCGATTCATCAAATCCATAAATACCGCAGGGGCATTAGTGAGCCCAAACAGCATCACTAAGAACTCGTAGTGGCCGTATCTCATTCTGAAAGCAGTTTTGGGTATATCCGAATCTCGAATTACATCGATAATAACCCGATCTCAAATCTATCTTTGAAAACACCGAGGCTCCCTTTAGTGGATCAAACAAATCATCAATCTGTGATAACGGATATTTATTCTTTATTGTCACTTTATTCGGTGACGATAGTCGATGCACAACCTCATGGTTCCGTCCTTCTTTTCACAAACAATCTTGGTGCACCCCAAGGCGAGAAACTTGGTCGGCGAAACCTCTATCCGTCAATTCTTGCAACCGAGCTTTCAACTCTTTTAACTCGGTTGGTGCCATACGACACTGAGCTATCAAAATCGGCGTAGTCCGGTACAAGCTCAATACCAAACTCTACCTCCCAAGCGGTGGTAAACCCAGTAATTCTTGGGAAAAACATTCGGTATTCACAAACCACGAAACTGATTCGGGTTTCTTTTCTAACTCTTTGTCATCAACTACATACGCAAGGTATGCTTCGCACCCTTTCTTACATATTTCGAGCCAACATTGATGATATTACGGTGGCAACCTATTCAAGTCGAGAGACTCAACTCGGATTATCTCGTTATTTACACACCTCGGATCGATGGTTTTTCTTTTGCAATTTACAATTGCATCATGTACGATCAACCAATCCATACCGAGGATAACATCAAACTCGTCAAGCGGTAAAAGCATCAAATCGATAGAAAAACAGAACCTCGGATTACTAGGGACATTTCTTGCACACTTTGTCGACAAGCGCGAACGACCCAAAGGATTTGACACCGAATTACAAACTCGAGACTCAACGGTAGAGTCTTCTTTGGATGCTAAGGTTTCACATATATAAGAATGAGTAGAACTAGGGTCAATCAAAGCAATCACATTAGTATCAAAGAGAGTAAAAGTACCGGTAATAACATCTGGCGAGGAAGCATCCTCGCGTGCGCGTATAGCATAAGCCCTAGCAGGAGCACGAGCCTCAGATCTGGTCGTAGCATCTCTAGATCCTCTCTGACCACCACTAGCATTGCCCATATTTCTGATGGTCTACCTCGAGCAGTGGTAGCACCCGGTTTCCCACTCTAATTTACATTTTGTTCAGACAACCTCGGGCAATCTTTAATAAAGTGGTCAACTGATCCGCACTTGTAACAGGAGCGGTCATGGAATCTACAACTCCCCGAGTGCCATTTACCGCAGTACCGACACTCCGTTCTGTCTCGACGATCATTTCCAACACTGGCGACCGAAGTGACTCGTGCACTCACAAGGGGTCGATCACGGTCTCGTCTAGAAAAACCCAATGTGTCTCTAGATCGGCCCAAATCATCTCTAAATTTCTTCGATGACTGTTGAAAGGGCCTCCTCAAGACCTCTTACGAAACTCTTTTGCTCCCATATCGACTTTTCTTTTCTCCATCTTGAGCTCCTCGACTTTGCAAGCTCGCCGACAAGTACCACAAATTCTCGGATTTCCAATATGCCAACATACAGCTTTATATCATCATTCAATCCATCCTCGAAACGTTTACACATTACGACTTCTGAGGAAATGCATTCTCGTGCGTACCAGCTAAGCCTTACAAACTTTCGTTCATAGTCGGTAACCAACATGGAACCTTGTTTAAGTTCAAGAAATTCCTTCCGTTTTTGATCCATAAATCTCGATGATATACTTTTTCGAAACTCGGTTTGGAAAAACTCCAAGTTACTTGCTCTCTAGGCAGGCTGTGAAGTCAACGTATTCCACCAATAGTAGGCAAAATCACGTAGCAAGGAGATAGTACATTTTAGGCACTCATCGGTGTACAAGATAGCTCATCGAGTGCGAATAGTGTTGTCAACCAAAATTCAGCTTGCTCGGCATCATCACTATCCGTAGCCTTAAATTGATAGCCGTGTTTTGAATTACATCAGCTGGGGCTTATTTGACCTTATGTGGTCGATTCTTAGGAGGTATTGTAGGTCTTGAGGTGGCATTAGTCGGGAATGGAGGTTGTGGAGCAGTCGTATTAGTTCGAATGTATTGGTTGAACCAATCATTCATCACGCTATAGAAAGCTTGTCTAGCTTCATCATTGATTACTAGCAATAGGTTGAGAGTCATGGAGCTGTCCCTTGTCGGGAGCAGGCGCTACACTCTCAAGATCATCACTACCGCTTCGGTCGGGATCGGAATCCATTACTATAATATACACATTTTCAATTGTCAGAAATCACCACACTATCAAATAATCACATAATGGCATGTATAGCTAGACCCAAATGTATTACGGTAGTCCTAGAATCGACTAAACCGTAGCTCGATACCAATAAAATTGTAACACCCGTACTCGAGACTCATTAGGAGTCGAGACACGAGGGGTTCGCAGACTTAACTCACTTATTTATGCAGTCCATTTTAAATTTCGAGACGAGTGGCTAAGCTGCGTCACTATCACCTTAAAAATCATATCTCGAGTTCCAAAACTTGAAAACCAGTTTCGTAAATTTTTCCTGAAACTAGACTCATATATCCATCTACACATTTTTTCTAGAATTTTGGTCGAGCCAATTAGTACAGTTTATTAGTTTAAATCTCCCTTGTTTCGTGGTTCGACTACGCTGACCTTTATGCATTACGACTTGGATATCTTCCATGCAGGGCTTCAATATCGATGCCGTTTGTTTCTATAGAAACTAGACTCAAAGAGGAATCTATACATATATGTCATAACTTCTAAATATCTCTGGTTAATTTATAATGAATTTCCAAAGTCGGAACAGGGATCCGAAACCGTTACGCCCTGCTTTTGCTGAAAACCTAGATATCTCTTAACATACAACTCATATGATCGTTCTTGAGTCGGACACGAGGGGTTCGCAGACTTATTTTAGACATTAAATATCATAGTCAAATAATTTGGTGACTCGGTTTAGCGGTCCCGAAACCGCTTTCCGACTAGGGTCACTTTAGGGCTGTCACATGGATCCCATCCAAATATTTGTCACAAGTTGACTAATCTTTTCACTTTGAAATTGTGACTTGGTTGAATTGACTTTAATAAATTTCACCCATTTCATTCATGTATCATTCCTCATTTCCTTGAAAAGATTCATCCTCACGTACTGGCTTTGGTTGAATCTTGGTTTGATTTGCTTGTCATTTGACCTTGTTGTTGGGCCTTGAGGTAGTGTAAGTCGATCACATCCATGGGCCTGAAATTGGTCCTTGAAACTCATATCAATGTACCTAAGGTTGAGTCAGTTTTTTATGAATAAGTTGATATTTAAGAAGAAATGGTTAACTTGATATGGTCAAAAGGTATTGAAATTTCATGTTTTGAAATTAAATTGAACTTAATATGAATATGTTATGTTAAATGAAATGAACTGGCATCAAATGGTGAAGTGGTTAAAAATGTAGTAGTTGTTACAGGTATCAAAGTATTGAATGACTTTTTCTGTAATGTATTTATACAAGTGTTGATTAATGGTTAGAATTGAGCATATGAGTGTACCATTTTTTGTTAAATGGCTAAATGGAAGAATTGGATATGTATTTAGATGAATTGAATAGGTATCAATTGGACCCCTTTCAACATCAAGAGGTCACGTCCTGATGTTGGGCTCTTAACGTCAAGACGAGAAATCTCTATGAGTTGCATCGCGATAAGGAACCCCTAAATTTGTGATGTCAACCTGATAATTTGCAAACTTTTCAATTTGGTCCTAACTCGACCTCAAGTTAGCATATGAGCTTTTCTAAGCTCGTATAAGATCCAAAAATGATTATGTAAAATATTATGAGCGTGTAATATACTTATTTGTATGTATAATGGTTGCATTGTGTATATAGTTTATCGTAGCTACTCGGCAATGGATATGGCATCCTGTAGCTCGGACCTAGTGTCGAGATCAAAGTGTAGGTGTTAAACTCCTCCCCATAGATCCCATTACCATGGATCACATTCTCCATAAGCTTTTTCATATTTGGATTATCCAAATCAAAAGTATAGTCACCATTCTCTTTGATGAGAAGAAGCTTTGTGTTAGGGAAATCTCTACTATAGTGCCTATGCCCTTTGCATTTGAAGCACTCAATATCACGAGTCCACTTCGTGTTCAAACCACTCGAACTTGGCTATTTAGAAGATATTTGTGTTTTTATAAGAGCCCCAACTT
Source organism: Gossypium arboreum (assembly GCF_025698485.1). Classification (NCBI taxonomy): domain Eukaryota; kingdom Viridiplantae; phylum Streptophyta; class Magnoliopsida; order Malvales; family Malvaceae; genus Gossypium; species Gossypium arboreum. Next base: position 73,947,319 of record NC_069081.1, read on the forward strand.
TCCAATCTATTTTCTTAGTGTCACATATTTGAGAGAGCTTATTAGCTGTAAAAGGTAGTTTCAAATTCTTAAAGGTAGAATTAGAACTATTACCTTTATAATATTGTGAAGTGGTAAATGAACAAGCACCTTGTTCCTTCAATTGTTGCTCAATGTCAATGGCCCTGTGAATTACCTCATCTAGTTCTATGTAAGTCTAGAAGTGCAAAGTGTTGGCTATAGGCTTCTTCAAACCATCAACAAAATGTTTCATAGTGGTTTCATCATCCTCATCCACCTTTGCTCGTTGTATGAGCATCTCTATGTCCTTGAAGTACTCATCAACTAATCAGTTGCCTTGAACAAGGCAGCAAAGTTTCACTTTGACTTTTGTATAGTAATGAGAAATGCTTCAATTCATCCCAAGTTTTAATTTCCCTTTCATAATTTCATTGACGGCTGATTTCAAGTTGTATCCACCAACTTAACATATAATCCAAAAATTCAAGGGTTACCAATGAGTCATTTTCCTCTTCCAGATATTTATATTAATGGAACATAAGTTTTATTTTTTACACTCATTCGTAGTATGTCTTGGGATCATTTTTTCCATGAAATTGTGGAATTGAAAACTTTGGTTTAGCTAAAGAAGACTGCCTATAGTCATTATTTACCAAAGTCTCATCATTTGCACGACGAAAACACCTAGCATTATTTCCATGAGCAAGAGGTTGCTCAACCTCAACCCCATCATCATCATCTCCTCAATTATCATTTTGATGTCAATATTAGGTACTTAGGTGTTCCAAATTGTTGTTGATTATTCGAGAATATTATCTCGTTGTGCATCTTTAGCATCTCAAGCTTCTTGATTTCATTGCAAATTACTAATCATGTTCTCGAACTTATCATTGACCTCAAAAAGGTATTATTGCAACTTCGTCTCAAAACTAGAAGGGTAATCAGTAATTTTTTACTCAGATTATCACTCATTTTGCTACTATAAGTATCACGAATCATTATGAAAGCCGAAAATGAACAGAACACTTAAGAAAGAAAATTTAAGCAAACCTCACTATTATGCATTCAAAATAAAATTAAATTCTCAATGAGGTAAAAATTAATCTTGTGAGTCTTTTAAAAGTGTTTATTCAACCAATTAGAGTGTATTCGAAAAGAAAACATAGTAGCACAAGGAGTCCAAAATCGACTATACACCAAAGAATTGTGTTGCACGGAGGAAATAATGTACAACGTACTTTAACCTACTAACACAAGAAACAATAAAATGTTAGAATGCATAAAGGAAAAAAGAATAAATATAAATGAAAACCTAAGGCTAAGAATTATGAAAATTGCTAAAACTCGAAAATCCAAAAAATTGTGGAGCAACTTGAAAACTTTGTTCAAGATGTTCTCGATTTCCAAAGATCACAAAATTTAAACTAGAGCCTCCTTAAATAATGTAGATTTGATCTAGAGAGTTTCGACATGAAATTCAACCCACAATTTTTTTTTAATTTTACTTTCATTTTCATATTTTCTATTTTTCCAACTTTTGATCACTATTTTTTTTGTGGGAAATACTTTTTAATATTCTAATAAGATGCCAAAAATCAGTATGTTAACTTTTAGATCATTTGGAAAATGTTTACCCACTGAAAAATTCAAAAAAAAAATTCTAGGTAAAAATTTGTTTTGAGTCTATATTAATAGGAATCAATTTATAAAAGCATAAAGAACATCCAAAACGCCTAAAAAAGTGATACCAAATAATAGGAATGCGTTCAAAATAGGATCGCAAGTTTGTTCAATTCATGGATTTGGACCAGGGTGTTGGGAAATTTTGGTTTGAAAAAGATTTTCTTGCACAGTGGAAAAATGAAATTTTGAAAACCGAGTTGGTTTGTGATATTTATAGCAATAAACTTTTTCCAAAATATACCTGTGCTTTGAGCGAGACGGGTCATTTTCATTCCCAGCTTACAACTGAATAACCTTCTCCACTATTTTCGTACCATGAACTGCTTCAAGTGTGGACTTGAATACTTTCGAATCAAACATAGAACCATAAATTATTTTCTTTACTTTCAGTAGGAAAGTAAATCTCTCTCATATAGAAACCGATAGAATTATTATTCCCAGAAAATAGAATTTATATTTAGAAATAAATTTTCACTATTTTCATGCAGAATAACAATATTTCAAAGTTATGTATAACTTATAGTATTTTTAGCCTATCAGTGTCATCTATTTATAGAGAGAGGAAGTGAAACCCTAGTTGAATTAGTAGAATGCATTTAATGTCTATTTAATAGAAAAAATAATAAATTCCCTAGTTGAACTAGGAGGGAGGAGCTGCTAATAGAGTGTGCCTCCCCTCATATGTATTATGATGAGGATTCGAGCCTCTCTTCTATTTGGTCGAATTTTATTTGTTTCCTGAATTTTTAACCCAATACTTTATAATTTAATCCAACCGGTACATGTTTTTCTATTTTCTCAAACAAGACATTATTTATTAAATTATTTAATTTTCCCAATTAAATAATTTTCTAAACTCGATTCTAATTTCATTAAAATCATGACAACTTTACCATAAATAAATCTATGGGAATATATATTTAATTTCTACATTCAACGCTTTCACAATGACCAATTAATTTAATTCCATTTTTGAACTTCAATTAATTAAATGATAATTCAAAAAACTTAAATTAATTCTCAGGTTATTTCTGTAATAACCCATTTTGAGTCAAATCGAAACAGTGGTTTCTGGACCACAAATTCGAGGTCAAAATATTTATTTTATTATTTTATTGAAGATTACAGCATGATAGAATTATTATGTGAAAATTTCGTTAAGAAATTTTACCATTTAAATGCTTAATTCGGTAAAAAGGACTAAATCGCATAACGTATAAAAGTTGAGTTCTATTGTTTAAATGTATTAAATAGCTATAGAATTAAAATGTATGAGTACTTGGTTTGAAATTATCCCACTAATAACATGAGTGAACGGTAATGGACTTAAATTGCATGATTTTTATGTTTAATTACAAATGTTAAAATAGTAAAATGGCTATTATGATTATTAACTAAAACAAAACATGAAAATACATGCAAATGTTCATCTTTTCCACCAAAAATAAAGCTTGAGAAAGCTATTAAACAAGTTTGAATATTTGCCTACTTTGATGGCTAGATTAAGGTATGTTTTTGGATCGGTTTTTAATGATTTTTACGTTTTTGAGATTGTTACTTTGTAGTCTAGCTAGCCCATACCTTAGATTTCAAAATTTTTATAGATTTTGAATGATACCATTGTTATATTTTTGGTTTTTTATATGATTAATGATAGTTTTGGAAGGTTTAATGTTAGATTAATAGTTTTTGTGAAGTGATTTTTGACAAAAATGTCAAAAAGGGATTAAATTGAGAAAATGTGAAATGTTGTGGTTAAAAGTGTGAATAAAGTAAATATATGGGCTGCTAGTATTGTATAATAAATTTGGCTAGTCTTCGGTTTCATGAAAATTGAATGAATTTCATTTTATGAGCTTAGGGACTAAATTGTGAAAATTGTAAAACATTGGGAGCAAATGTGTAAATTGTGAAAATTAGGAAATATGGGCTTAATTGAATTGAATAAATATTGAATGAGTTAAATTTGATATATTATAGATAAAGATAAGCAAATACCGGAACTAGATCAAGGAAAAATAAAGGTTGGCGAATAGACGATAATTTCCATCCAAGCGATACGAGGTAAGTTCGTATAATTAGAATTGAATTTTAAAATACTTGTAATTATTTGAAATGAATGTGTATAATTGAGTACTTGATACGTTTGGATTGTAAATGCCTTACCGATATAGTCTATTTGTTATCGAGCCCGACTTGAACCGTATGAATTCGTAGGATACGAGTGACATGTCACTAGGGTTACCATTTTGGTCAAGCTCCTACATTTTTTTTGGACTCACCATAGCTCGTATGAGCTTATCGATATATCAGCTCGTAAGAGCTTACTGTTCTCAGCTCATATGAGCTTACTGTTCAGCTCGTCAGAGCTTACTGTTTCAGCTCAATAGAGCTTACTGTTCATCAGCTTAGGAGGAGCTTACCGATCATGGCTCGAAAGAGTAGAAATGATAATGAATTGATGGATTACTGATGTATATCACCCGAGTATCCTTTGAAGTTCTAATAGGTTCAACAGGCATAAATTCTGTTTATACGGATGAGTACTGTTACTGAATGAATTATTGATTATATGATTGAGAATGAAATGTTGAATACAATGTATATTGAGTATTGAATTGTGATAATGGGTGATTTCATGTATTAATATGATTAACTTATGGATGAATGCTTGTTTTAGGCATTTGGAAGTGGTAATGAGTTTACCTTACTTATTTATCTTGATTTGGTATAAATGGTAAGTTTAATTCTGAATTATACAGGCTTACTAAGCTATAAAGCTTACTCTGTTTCTTTTTCTATGTTTTATAGAGGTTAATTAGCTCGCTTGTTTTGGACAAGTGGGAGTTTCACATCACACTATCCGATTGCTGATTGGTACTTTTGAACTTGTGGATAATTGTAAATATGACATGTATAGGCTAGTTTTAAAGATAATAAATATGGTTACTTGAGATCATGATTTTGGTATATTTTGTGTAAAGGTTAAGCCATGTGATTTGGCTAATCTTGATAGTGTATTTTAGTATGTTTTGTAAAAGTTTTGATGGAATGGAAAAAATACAAATGTAACTTGTTATTAGCTAAGCATTTGAATGGTAGGAAGAAATTGGAATTAATTGTGTATGAAATGTTACGAAATGGCTACCTATTGTGTTGTGAAAATGTTACCATTTATGATTGTGTACATGTGAAAATAGAGTGGCAAAATGGCTTTACAAATACCCTATTTTTCTCCACACGAGTAGGGACACGGGTGTGTGTCTGAGCCGTGTGTGACATACGGTCATGTTAGACGGTTGTGTGTCCCCTGATGTTGAAATTAAATTGAAGTCAGTATGCTCCACACGGCCTCATACACAGGCGTGTGACTTGACCGTGTTGCATAAGTCAGTATACCATACAAGTTTGGCACGGTCTAGCACACGGGCCTGTGTGGCCACTTCAAAAGGCACACGAGCTAGACACATGAGTGTGTGGTTGGCCGTGTGACCCAAGTCAGTATACTTTCCAGTTTTCACACGGCCTGGGACAAGGGCGTGTCCTTGGCCGTGTGATGCAAGTCAGTATGTATGCCCTGTTTCCACACGGTCTATGACATGGGCGTGTCTACTAGCTGTGTGAGGCACACGGCCTATTCACACGAGCGTGTGACACTTGAAATGTTAAAATTTTTCTAAGTTTCCAAAAATTTTTCATATGTTGTCGGTTTAGTCCCGAATCACTTCTAAAGCATGTTTAAGGCCTTGTAGGACATTAAAAAGGGACAATATGTTTGTATAAATGGAATTTGTATAAGATATGTATATTAAATGATGTGTATTGATCGGTAATACCTTATAATCCTATGTCGATGATAGATACGGGTTAGGGTGTTACAATTTCCATACTTAGTGAGAAACCAAATTCATTTTTTAATGTAACTCATTTCTCTAATTTTATCATTTCTATCAATTTCAGTTCATTTGTTCATCATGCAATTCATTTCTGGTTTCAACAATCTAGTGGAGGAATTGATTGGATATATGTGATTAGGACTCAAATGATTTATAATTAAGTTTCAACTTTTCACCTATTAATTATAAACTCATTTAGTCACAAAGTCATTCCACTATAGTATCATGAATGTACTTTCCTTAATAACATACCATTACAAAAGTTAATCAATGCTCGTCCAATGTGCTCTTCCTTCATGAAAAGTCAATTACTATCAAATAGTAATTCAGTCATTCATCACAAAGACAAACGACATGTGGCCACATTTACTTTTCATCTGGGAGGATATCATTTACCCATTCTTGGGCTATGAATTCCACTATTGTGAATGATGCAACATACTGCAAGAGTTGTATACCCAAAGCACCAGCTTTTGATTTCTTATCTATTTGAACTCAAGCTTTTACTTATGTAACATCCCAAAAAATCAAGGGTTAGTAGAATCGAGTTTATGAATAGAGAGAGAGTGGTCATGCCTTAACTTTTTAGATTATCTATGCACTTTTAGGAAATAAATGAGGTGTTGGTTTGTTGGTTAAGTATTAGTGAAATGTTTCTTAAAACCCAAGTTCCAATCCCTTCTCTGGCGTCATTTTTATTATTTTGCAAATTTTGTCTTAAAGCCTAATATGTGACATGCCTTGTTTTTAAAATAAATATTGCAAAATTATTTCAAGAATGAGGAAAAAACCTAATGGTTAAAAGAAACATGAGAAAGTATGGAAATTAAATGAGGTCCCAAGTTTGAAAACTTTCCTTTGTGAAATAATTAAATGTTGCAAAATCCCTTGTTCTTAATTTGTGTGTCATCCATACCCTTGAAACCTAAGTATAAATACAACTTTTGTAATATCCCAAAAATCGGGGGTTAGTAGAATCAGGTTTTGAATCGAGAGAGAGTTGTCATGCCTTAATTTTTTAGATTATCTATGCATTTTTAGGAAATAAAATAGGTATTGGTTTTTTGGTTAAGTGTTAGTGAAGCGTTTCTTGAAACCCAAGTTTAAATCCATTCTCTCGCATGATTTTTATTATTTTGCAAATTTTTTTCTTAAACCCTAGTATGTGACATGTCTTGTTTTTAAAATAATTATTTACAAATTATTTTAAGAATGAGGAAAAATCCTAATGGTTAAAAGAAATATGAGAAAATATGGAAATTAAATGAGGTCCCAAGTTTGAATCCCTTCCCTTGCGAAATAATTAAATTTTGCAAAGTCCCTTGTTTTTTTGATGCGTGTGTCATCCATACCCTTGAATCCAAAGTATAAATACAAATTTTTATTTTATTTTTTAGACTTTAATTCAATTTTTCCCTACCTTAGCAATTCACCCTCTTCCTCTCCTCTTTTCTCTTCAATTTTTTTTCTCTCCCATTGTTGTCGTCGCCTACACCTCCCATTTTACCATATCTTTATTCTTTATCTTTTTGCATCAATATTATGCACCATCTCCTTTACTCTTTTGTTGCCATTTATTCTCATCTAAATCATCTCCAAATTCAAAATCTTGAACCCCAAGATCGATCCTGAATATTGCCAAGAAAGTGTCATTGTTGTTTCTCTCAACTAGATTGGGTAAGTTCTCTTTTCTGATTAATTTCTTGATTAATTTTTTAAATTAAAAACAAATATTTTCAGATATTGAATTTGGGGGATTTTAAATGATTTCAAAGGTATTTTCCAAAATTTAATGAGATCTTAAACCGTTTTAAACTTTAGCCCCAATTTTGGCCACCATGGGTGGTGGTGCATGCGACTATGTGCAAGAAAGGGGCCTATTTTGTTTCTTGGTTCTTGCATATATTTTCCAGCATTAATTTAAGTTCTTTAACCCTCATAATCAGATTTCAAACTCATTTCAATTAGGGAAAACGTTCTTGATCAATTGGTCATTAGGATCCCACAAATTGTGAAGCGTAAGTGCAATTAAGGGTGCTGAGCCAAATGCCCCAAATCATTCGTAAAGGTGAAGAATGATTGTACGTACGGTTTGCATCAAAATACTGTAAGGAATCTAACTAGTTTGGATTCAGGAAATAGTTATAATTTCAACGATTGGTTTGAACTCATAAGTGGGTTTTGGGGGGATATTTTAATGGTAAATTTATTGAATTTATACTGAATTTTGGTTTAGGTTTGTTTAAGGAATTATTAAGGAAAATTGGAAGATTCACTAGTGTACTGCAAGGAAGCGAAAAATAAGGTGTGGGTCCTAAACTCGTAAAATTGTTTGACAATGTTAAATATCATGTTATATATGATATATTATCTTTCTGATTGGATTGGCTTAATTTCCAAATTATTGATTTTGTAAGTGGCTAAACCAGGTCTGTTTCTAGCCTTAAAATATTAACATGTTGGCAAAATTGCAAGTTTGATAGTCTGGATGTTTGATTGAGTTTGTAATTGAAAATTTGAGTTAAGAGATATGAGAATGTTTAACTAAATGATATAACGTGTTGAGATATTAAGCTTATGTATGATTTAAACGCATGAGATCTTTGTTACATTGTATACTGAAAAGGGTGATATTTATGCACAATGAAAATTCGTGAAGTATGTGAAATTGAACGATATTGATTGATACCAACACAATGGTAATTTGAAAGATTGGAACACTGTTTCCATTTACTGAAAGTATGTGATTATTGAGGACATGCTGAGCATGACAAATGAATGTGAAAAGTACTAAAATATGATTATGTATGAGATTGTGTGACATATTGCATATGCATTGGGTTGGGATTTTGTGGTTGACGGAGGAGTTCTATGGAGTACCAGCGGCATATTAAGTCCGCATTATTCGTAGTCAGTGCATTGTACCTGGAATACTAAGGGGATTGGCGATTTTATTGCATATTATATGTTATTGGCGATTGTATCGCACTATTTGATATCTGATAGATTTTCTGCATTATTGATTTTTTGATGGTTTTACCATATCAAGCTATGCTCATAATGTTTTGGAGTTTGGCAGACAGTTCTGGGGAACCCGTGGTGTGTAGCAGATGGTATGGGTAGGAACCTTTTTACAATGCATCATGTTCACGACATATTCGAATGTTATTGATTTATGTTACGTATTGTATTTTGTTGTATTGAATGGTATCAAAATTAATGAATACTCAAATGAATGGTGACCTATGCTCATACACCGTTTGACATCAATTTGATAATGGCTATGTAATGACATGAAATTCCTATGATGGTTCTCTTTTCTTCTGTTAATGCTAATATGTTTCACTGTATTTGATGTTTTTGCCCGTTTAGATAATTATTCGACTCACACTGAGCTTTTCTTAAGCTCACCCCCAATAGTGTTTAACTTTTCAGGTAAACCTCAAAAGTAGGACCAGACTTGGCATTAAGTCTTTATTGGTTTTGGCCTATAATTTTTAATTATTTCTGGTCTATGGCTTGGCAACTTTTCTTTTGTGGATTTTGCATGCATGAAGTACTCAAGCATAATAACTGGATAATGCATGATATCGTGCTTAAGTAAAATTTGATATTGTTCCCTAGTTTCCACTACATTGTAAAGGATCTTTTTTTGAAAAACAAATCGATAAAGCAACTAGTTTTCCAAAATGACTTGAAAAAAGGTATTTCCGCTGCGTTAGTTTAACTTCGAGTTTTTTTTAAAGAAGAGTGGCAAGAAAACGATTTTTCTAAAACAACACTCTCAACAATAAAATGAATCCTAAGCATACACGACCATAAATGAATACTTTTAAGCTAACTCAAAGTACAACTACGATTTTCTCTAAAATGATTTTATTTAAATTCTTAAAAAGTAACTCAAGCTAGCTTAGTCATTTCGATGGCTAATGTAGCCTTCTCAATCTAGCCATAACGTCTAGGCTGGGTTTGGGAGGTTACAATTTTTTATTTTATGTTTCAGCTTTTAATTCAATTTTCCCTACCCTAGCCATTCACCCTCTTCCTCTCCTCTTTTCTCTTCAATTTTCTTTCTTTCTCCTATTGTTGTCCTCTCCGACACCTCCCATTTTACCATACCTTTCTTCTTCTTTTTGCATCAAGATTGTGAACCATCTCCTTTACTTTATTACTTCCATTTATCCTCATCTAAATCATCCCCAAATCTGAAATCTTGAATCCCAAGATCGATCCTAAACATTGCTAAGAAAGTGTCATTGTCGTTTCTCTCAACTAGCTTAGGTAATATCTCTGTTTTCTTCAATTTCTTGATTAATCTTGTCAATTAAAAACCAAAATTTCTAGATCTAGAATTTGGTGGATTTTAAATGATTTCAAAGGTATTTTTTTGGATTTTAATGAGATTTCAAACCATTTTAAAATTCAGTCCCAAATTTGGCCACCATGGGTGGTGGTGCGCGCGCCTATGTGCAAGAAAGGGGGTTGTTTGGTTTCTTGGGTCTTAATAACACCCCTCACCCATATTAAATGCTGAAATAGGGTTACAGAGCATTACCAAATTTACGAAACAATTAAACAACCATTTAGCATACATAACATCATTTCATACATTCATCATTCAAACTCAATCAATTTGTCCCTAATATGAGCCTAGGAGGCCCAAAACATAACAGCCCGATCCCTAATCGAAACGGTGGTTTTGGGACCACGAATCCTATTCAGAAAAATATTTTAAAATTATTTTTCGTGTTTATTTTGTGTGAATTTATATCTGTGAAATTTTCATGATTTAATTTTGTCGTTTAGGTATCTGATTTAATAAAAGGACTTAATCGCGTAAATTAAAAATTGGCAGTTTAATGTATAAAGGGTTGAATTGCTATTGGCTTTATAAAAGGAAGCCCATAAGTGGTAAATATCCCATTGACTTATTAAATGAACGGTAGTGGACATATATTATATGGTTTTATTATAATTTTAGTATGGTTAAATAAGTAAATTAAATCATAAGTTAATAAAATATATTATAACATAAAACATAAATAAATAAAAAGAGAAAGCCATGTTCATATTATTTTTATCATTGCTGAAACTAAAACAAGAAAGAAAAACAAAATAAAACCTAGGTTCGGTTGCTTTTCAAGCTCAATCAGGGTAAGAGTTCAGTTCGATTTTTGAAGATTTTTACGTTTTTGAGATCGTTGCTTCGAGTACTACAAAACCCATGCTTGAATTTTTTATTTTGGTGAATATTTTGAGGTTATGCTATTGTTGAGAGCTTGTGATTTTTGTTGTTTGATGATGAAATATGAAAGATATGTTTTAGATTAACATATTTTGTATTCGAGTTTTTGATGATTTTGAGTTATTGGGACTAAATTGCAAAAATAATAATTTGAGGGACTAAAATGTGAAATAAATTAAATATATGGACTTTTTTGAGAGTGGGAAAAATTCGGCTCAACATGGGTATGATGAAATTTTGTGTATTTTGTGTTTTGTACAAAAAGGACTAAATTGTAAAAAGTGTAAATGTTAGGGGTAAAATGATAATTTTTCCATTTATGTGTTTTTGGACTAAATTGAATGAAAATATGTTTGAATGAGTTTAATTTGGATATGTTTAGGTTAAGAACCAAAGAAATCCGATTGGGGTTGGGGAAAAACGAAAGTTGTCGACTAGCCACTCCATTCCATTTTACATCGTCCGAGGTAAGTTTATAAGCGAATAGACATGCCTAATTGTTGTTAAATGATAAATATATATGCTGGTATGTAATGTACGAATTTATTCATGTTATTTTCGAATGTGTATAAGCTTGGTAACCATGTTCAAGCATTCGTTTAAATAGAGTTCTGACGTCCAAAAGCCCGTATGAACCTTAGGAATAATTAGGATACATATATCATGACATAGGATTACGATATATGTGTGCAGTAAGACCATGGCATCGATATGTGATTTCGATATGTGTTTACTGAGTAAAACCACATGCAGGATCTTGGCATCAATAGGTGACTACATGTAAGACTACGTCTGGGACGTTGGCATTGTACAATTTGTGTGATTATCTGAGTGTCCTATCCAATTCCTAATGGTTCATTGGGAAAAGGTAAATTGAGTTCAAATGTGAAAAATGAGCTATATGCCAAGTATGATTTAACTTGTTACCTATTTGAGGTAAAGTAAGTAAATACCTTGATTAACTATTGCAAATCTTGAAAGGGTGCAAATGAAGAATATATGCGAATATGATATGTGTATTTGACTTTGTGAGTTAGTTAACTTGTTTATCATGAATCATCTTTAAACATGTGCATATATGATTAGGTAATTTCGATTATATATTTAATATATGAATATGATGAATTATTTTGATACAGGGGCTTACGTAATCAAGTGTAATTGGCCTTGAAATTATTATTGAAATGAAACTTAGTATTAGGCATGCATCATTATATGTATTCAGCTTCATGGTTAATATATGCATATGAAACTATGTGATTACATATGAGTTTATATGTTAATGGGTACGTGAAGTAAGTTACAGTGACTAGTTGGTTGTGGAATAGAAATGGTAATAATGATAATTTGGCTTCATGAGTATTTTGCCAGGGTGATAATTGAGATGAAAATATATATTCATAATGAATTACATATATGTGGATCTGATATATTATGATACTATAATTTAGTTTAGTTTAAATAAGTTGATAATAATTTTGGAATGTTTAATTGCTTATGACTTACTAAGCTTCAAAAGCTTACTCTGTAACACCCCGTACCCCAGTCCGTTACCGGAGTCGAACACGAGGTGCACACAGACTTAACTTAATTGTTCTCACAGTCCATAAAAATTTTCCAGACTAGCTGGTTACTGCGTCACTGTCGCCTCGAAAATCATATCTTGAGTTTTAAAGCTCGAAAATCAGTTTCGTAAATTTTTCCTGAAACTAGACTCATAAGTCCATCAACACATTTTTTTTTTAGAATTTTTGGTCGGGCCAATTAGTACAGTTTATTAGTTAAAGTCTCCCCTAATCCAGGGTTTGACTACACTGACCTTCACGCATTACGAATTGGATATCTCCCTGTACAGGGCTTCAATACTGATGTCGTTTGTTTCTATAGAAACTAGACTCAAGGAGGAATCTATACATATATGGCATGACTCCTAATCATCTCTGGTTAATTTACAATGAATTTCCAAATTCGGAACAGGGATTCCAGAAACAGTTCTGGCCCTGTTCCACGAAAACCTAAATATCTCTTAACATGTAACTCATATGACTGTTTCGTTTCTTCCATATGAAAGTAGATTCATCAAGGTTCATTTACATAATTTATTCACTATTTAATTCCATTCCTACAATTTTTAGTGATTTTTCAAATTCACACCACTGCTGCTGTCAGCATCTGTTTTCAAGGTAAACTTTACCAATTTGTGGTTTCCATGGACCCACTATAGTTTTCTCATACATAGGTCCACATATAGTCATATTTAGCCATTCCAATGGCTGATCATTTCTTAACACTTCCATACCAGTCCATAGTCACATCATGAAACCATACATATATACATAAACACAAATGGTCTAATGCCACACTCCACTTTTACGAGCCATTTTCGCATGGTTGTACACATACATCACAAAAGCGTGCTTGAAAAACTTCAAAGGGTAGTCCTATACATGCCATTTCAAAATCCAACCAAAATATATACGAAAGGAACTTTGATAGTGTGGGAGACTTGACTTCCGAAATCCGAGTCCGATGGTGACGAGCCAAAATCTATAGACAGAGAAAGCAGAGAAAGCGGAGTAAGCAATTTATGCTTAGTAAGTTAGAGCAAGGGATTCCAGCACAACAAAAGCAAAACATTAATATAGCTAACAGATAATTTCATATGCACAAATTCTCAATATCATACTTATTCCACATTCCAACCCCTATATTCATAAATAAGGGTTCATCTTAGCCAAATACCGAAAGCTCATTACTCGATTGAGCGAGTATTATTCGAAGGGAATCAACTATTCCAAAGCACATATCATGCTCATTACTCGAAAGCTCATTACTCGAAACAAAGTCGGTGATGTCTCGTTTCATATCATGCCACCAAAACTGGCGTCTCAGGTCGTTGTACATTTTCGTACTCCCCGGGTGAATTGACATTCGGCTACAATGAGCTTCGTTCAGAATCATCGAAATGAGTTCTGAATTTCTTGGGACGCACAAACGATTTCTGAACCTCAAACAATCGTCATCATCAACTTGAAACTCTGATTCCGCATTCGGAACACATTCAGCCCGTTTCACCACCAATTCATCGTCGACTTTCTCAGCTTCACGAATTTGTTGAGTCAATAATGGTTTGGCCTTTAATTCCGCCACTAACACATTGTTGGGTAGAATAGACAAGTGTACATTCATCGCTCGTAAAGAAAACAGTGATTTCCGGCTTAAGGCGTCCGCAACCACATTAGCCTTTCCCGGGTGATAATCAATGACCAGCTCATAATCTTTTAACAACTCGAGCCAACGTCTTTGTCGCAGATTTAAGTCTCTTTGAGTCATCAAATATTTGAGACTTTTGTGATCCGAATACACATGGCACTTCTCACCAAACAAGTAATGTCGCCATATTTTCAGAGCGAATACGATGGCAGCCAATTCGAGATCATGGGTCGGATAATTTTTCTCATGTGGCTTTAATTGTCTCGACGCATAGGCCACAACTCGACCTTCTTGCATCAATACGCAGCCCAACCCAAGTAGGGAGGCATCACTATAAATGACAAATTCTTTGCCCGATTAAGGTTGCACTAAAATTGGGGCTTGATCAAGTGAGCTTTCAGTTGATCAAAACTTTTCGACATTTTCCGTCCACTCGAACTTAACATCTTTTGAAGTAGCCGTCATGGGTGTGGCTATCATTGAGAAACCTTTCACAAACCGTCGGTAATGTAAGCAAGTCCCAAAAAGCTCGAACCTCGGTAATGTTTCTTGGAGGCTTCCGATTAAGTATGGCTGAAACTTTGCTCGGGTCAACTCGAATCCGATCTGAGATACCACATGACCCAAGAAGCTAACGTCTCTTAACCAGAACTCACACTTGCTGAACTTAGCATACAACTGTTTATCCCGTAAAATTTACAACACTAATCTCAGGTGTTCAGCATGTTCGGTCTCATCTCTTGAATAAACCAAGATGTCATCAATGAACACAACTACTGAACCGGTCCAAATCTTGTCTAAAGATCCGATTCATCAAATCCATAAATACCGCGAGGGCATTAGTGAGCCGAACGGCATCACCAAGAACTCGTAGTGACCATATCTCGCTCGAAAGCGGTTTTGGGTACATCAGAATCTCGAATCCATAGAATGGTAATACCCGATCTCAAATCTATCTTTGAAAACACCGAGGCTCCTTTAGCTGATCAAACAAGTCATCAATATGCGATAGCGGATATTTATTCTTTATCGTCACTTTATTCAAGCGGCGATAGTCAATGCACAACCTCATGGTTCCGTCCTTCTTTTCACGAACAATCTTGGTGCACCCAAGGTGAGAAAGCGGGTTGAGCGAAACCTCTATCCGTCAATTCTTGCAACCGAGCTTTCAACTCTTTTAACTTTCGGTTGGTGCCATACGATCGGAGCTATCGAAATTGGCGTAGTCCGTGTACAAGCTCAATACCAAACTCTACTTCCCGGCGGTGGTAGACCCAGTAATTCTTCGAGAAAGACATCCGGGTATTCACAAACCACCAGTACAGATTCGGGTTTCTTTTCCAATTCCTTGTCATCAAGTACATACGCAAGGTATACTTCGCACCCCTTTCTCACATATTTCTGGGCCAACATTGCTGATATTACAGCTGGCAACCCCTTTAAGTCCGGAGACTCAACTCGGATTATCTCATTATTTGTGCACCTCAAATCAATAGTCTTGCTTTTGCAATTCACAACCGCATCATGCACGGTCAACCAATCCAAACCAAGAATAACATCAAATTCATCAAACGGCAGAAGCATCAAGTCCGCCGGAAAATAAGAACTTCGAATTAGTAAGGGACATTGCTTACATACTTTGTCGACAAGCACGTAACGACCCAAGGGATTTGACACCGAATTACGAACTCGATGAGACTCAATAGGTAAATTCTTCTTTGGATGCTAAGGTTTCGCATATATAAGAATGAGTGGAACCGGGTCAATCAAAGCAATCACATTAGTATCAAAGAGAGTGAAAGTACCAGTAATAACATCTGGCGAGGAAGCATCCTCGCGTGCGCGTATAGCATAAGCCCTAGCGAGGCGCGAGCCTCGGATCTGGTCGTAGCATCTCTAGATCCTCTCGACCACCACTAGCATTGCCGTATTTCTAGATGGTCTACCTCGGCGGTGGTAGCGCCGGTTCCCACTCCGATCTACATTACATTCGGACAACCTCGGGCAATCTTTAATGAAGTGGTCAACTGATCCGCACTTGTAACAGAGGCGGTCACGGGATCTACAACTTCGAATGCCATTTGCCACAATCGGCACTCCGTTCTCTCTCGACGATCATTTCCACCATGGCGATCGAAGTGACTCGTGTGGTCACGAGGGTCGATCGCGATCTCGTCTAGAAAAGCCCGAAGTGTCTCTAGACCGGCTTAAGCCATCTCTAAATTTCTTTGACGATGTGGGAAGGATTCCCCAAAGACCTCTTCTGAAACTCCCTTGCTCCCACTTCACTTTTCTTTTCTCTATCTTGAGCTCCTCGGCTTTGCACGCTCTCTCGACAAGAGCCACAAACTCTCGGATTTCCAAAATCTTGACATACTGACTTTATATCATCATTCATCCATCTTGAGCGTTTTTACATCACGACTTCGAGGAAATGCATTCTCGCGTGTCTGGCTAAGCCTCACAAATTTTGTTCATAGTCGATGTAACCGACATGGAACCTTGTTTAAGTTCAAGAAATTCCTTCCGTTTTGATCCATAAATCTCGGTGATATACTTTTTCCGAAACTCGGTTTGGAAAAACTCCCAAGTTACTTGCTCTCGGGGCTGTGAAGTCGAGTACTCCACCAATAGTAAGCGAGAATCGCAAGTAAGGAGATAGTACACTTTAGGCATTCATCGGTGTACAAGATAGCTCATCGAGTGCGGATAGTATTGTCCAACCAAAATTCAGCTTGCTCGGCATCGTCGCTATCCGTAGCTTTAAATTCAGTAGCCCCATGTTTTGAATTACATCAGCTGGGGCTTATTCGATATATTTGGTCGATTCGGAGGCATTATAGATCTTGAAATTTGTGTTTGTCAGGAATGGAGGTTGTGGAACAGCCGTATTAGTTCGAATGTATTGGTTGAACCAATCATTCATCACGCTATAAAAAGCTTGCCTAGCCTCATCATTCGGATTATTAGCATTAGGTTGAGAGTCCGACGGAGCTGTCCCTTGTGCGGGAGCAGGCGCTACACTCTCAAGATCATCAGCTACCTCTCGGTCGGGATCGGGATCCATTACTATAAATAAACACATTTCAATTGTCAGAAATAACCACACTATCAAATAATCACATAAAATGGCATGTATAGCTAGACCCAACATATTACGGTAGTCCTAGAATCGACTAAACAGTAGCTCTGATACCAATAAAATTGTAACACCCCGTACCCCAGTCCGTTACCGGAGTCGAACACGAGGTGCACACAGACTTAACTTAATTGTTCTCACAGTCCATAAAAATTTTCCAGACTAGCTGGTTACTGCGTCACTGTCGCCTCGAAAATCATATCTTGAGTTTTAAAGCTTGAAAATCAGTTTCGTAAATTTTTCCTGAAGCCAGACTTATAATTCCATCAACACATATTTTTTTAGAATTTTTGGCCGGGCCAATTAGTACAGTTTATTAGTTAAAGTCTCCCCTAATCTAGGGTTCGACTACACTGACCTTCACACATTACGAATTGGATATCTCCCTGTACAGGGGTTCAATACTAATGTTGTTTGTTTCTATAGAAACTATACTCAAGGAGGAATCTATACATATATGGCATGACTCCTAATCATCTCTGGTTAATTTACAATGAATTTCCAAAGTCGGAACAGGGATTCCAGAAACCGTTCTGGCCCTGTTCCACGAAAACCTAAATATCTCTTAACATGTAACTCATATGACTGTTTCGTTTCTTCCATATGAAATTAGATTCATCAAGGTTCATTTACATAATTTATTCACTATTTAATTACATTCCTACAATTTTTAGTGATTTTTCAAATTCACACCACTGCTGCTGTCAGCATCTGTTTTCAAGGTAAACTTTACCAATTTGTGGTTTCCATGGACCCAATATAGTTTTGTCATGCATAGGTCCACATATAGTCATATTTAGCTATTCCAATGGCTGATCATTTGCCCAACACTTCCATACCAGTCCATAGTCACATCATGAAACCATACATATATACATAAACACAAATGGTCTAATGCCACACTCCACTTTTACGAGCCATTTTCGCATGGCTGTACACACATACATCACAAAACGTGCTTGAAAAACTTCAAAGGGTAGTCCTATACATGCCATTTCAAAATCCAACCAAAATATATACCGAAAGGAACTTTGATAGTGTGGGAGACTTCGACTTCCAGAAATCCCGAGTCCGATAGCTGACGAGCCAAAATCTATAGACAGAGAAACAGAGAAACGGAGTAAGCAATTTATGCTTAGTAAGTTAGGGCAAGTGTGACAGCCCTAAATTGACCCTAGTCAGGAAGTAGTAAGTTAGGGCAAGTGTGACAGCCCTAAATTGACCCTAGTCAGGAAGTGGTTTCGGGACCGCTAAACCGAGTCACCGAAGCATTTGAATGTGATCTTTGTTGTCTAGATTATGTGAATATGAATATGTGAAAATTTCGCGCCTTAATTTCGTCATTTGAAGGTGAAATTTATCGATTAGGACTTATGTGAAAATTTTTGAGAATGCTATAGGTTAAATTGTAGTGACTAAATAAATAGTAGTGTAATAGAAATGGGTTTGCATGTCAAATTCCCCACCTTAGAGGTAGTGGCGGCCATGGTAAATGTGATGAGTAAAATATGTATTTTATAACAATATAATAATAGTAATGGCCTAAATTATGAGATAAAAAATTTGGTAAAATAGAAATGGATGGGAGAAACAAAAAGAAAAAAAAACAACATATTTGTTTTTGTTCATCTTCCTCCTTAGCTTGGCCGAAACTTGAAGAGAGAAAGGGAGATAGCCATTCGGTCACCCTTGAGCTTGAATTAAGCCCAAGAGCTTAGAGGGTCAAAGTTGGACAAGGGGAAAGAAAAAGAAATTGAATAGCCGTTGAAGACGTTCGACAACATCCGAGGTAAGTCATTAAGCACGTATTTGATATTGCTTAAATGATTGTAAAATTTATGCAATTGTGTTTAATGGGATGATATATATATTTACAAATGAAAATGTATGTGTATGGAATGATGACATTTGTTGAATGTAAAAGAAATAGTGAAATGTGTGGAAAGTTGCTTTCGGCACTAAGTGTGCGGGCAATACGAGTGTACGGTGATGAGATTGGCACTAAGTGTGCATGCTGGAAATATATGGCACTGTGTGTGCGAGCTCGAAGGGTATGGCACTGTGTGTGCAGGCTTAAATCGCATGGCACTAAGTGTGCGAAATCGAGTATTAAGCACTGTGTGTGCGTACTCTCTCTCTATATATATATATCTCCGATCGAACAATTATATGGAGGGTGTGTCTCCATCGAGTTGAGTATGGACAGCGGATCGGGTAAGTACCTTGAGCTCATGACGAATAGGCAATACGTTCTTGCTCGGGGTTGAGCGTGGTAAGCTTTAAATCTATGTGATGATTGCAATTGTATGATTGTGGTGTGAATGAGTTGGTGTGTAAAAATGCCACAATTATCTTATTGTATAGAATATGAAATGTGGATGTATGACTTGGAATGAGATTGAACCGAAAGGTCCAAGGAATTATGGTATAGTTCCGATATGGATGAAGTACCTAGCCTCGTTTACTGTTTCATTATTTCATTTTATGATAATTTTAGTAATGGATGGTTGTGGAATGCTTCTGACTTACTGAGTTATAAACTCACTCGGTGTTTTCTTGTCACCCATTTTAGGTCTCTTGGACTCGTATTGTTTGCGTGCTCGGAACCGTCATTGAAGTCATCACACCGGCTGGAAATATTTTGGTATTGTCTTCGTAGTTGAACTAGGAGGACATTTGGCATGTATAGGCTATTTTGTTTTGTTGAATTGTGGGTTGTAAACTTTAAGCCATGTGAAAATGGCCTATGTGGTCGTTGAGTGAGATGCTAGAACCTATAGCCACGAGTTTTAGAAACTTTAATTTTGATAAGGTGGCCATAAATTGTGTCATGTATGATGGATGATTAGTAAGGCCAAGGAAAGATTCATGAAATTGGCATAGTCTACTGCAGTAACTGTTGCTGACAGCAGCAGTGAGATGAGATTGAAAAATCACTAAAAATAGTAGAAGTAGAATTAAATAGTGAATAAATTATGAAATTGAACCTTGATGAATCTATTTTTATATGGACAAAACGAAACGACCATATGAGCAGTATACTGAGAGATATTAGAGTTCTTGTGAGACAGGGCCAGAACGGTTTCTGGGTCCCCTGTCGCGACTTTGAAAATTTACTATAAATTATCCAGAAATAATTAGAAGTCATTCCTTATATGTGCAGATTCCATTTTGAGTCTAGTTTCTTTAGAAACAAACGGTACCAGTATTAAAGTCCTGTACAGAGAGATATTCAAGTTGTAACACGCGAAGGTCAGTGTAGTCGACCCCTGTAACATGGGTGACTTTAACTAATAAACTGTACCAATTGGCCTGACCAAAAATTCTAGAAATAAATCCAGGGATGGATATATGAGTCTAGTTTCAGGGAAAATTTACGGAACTGATTTTCGAGTTCTGAAACTCGAGATATGATTTTTAAGGTGACAGTGATGCAGTTAGCTAGCCTGCCTGGAACTGAAATCAACTATTGTCAAGAGAGAAAAAAGGGAAGTAAGCCCGGTAACACCACGTGTTCAAATCCGGTGACGGTCAAGGGTTTGGGGTGTTACATTTTATTGGTATCAGAGCTATGGTTTAGTCGGTTCTAGGACTACCATAGCGCGTGTGAGTTTAGCTATACATGCCAAATTGTTAGTGCTTAATAATGTGATGACTTCGGACGGTTGAAATTTTGTTTTGGTTAGCAAATGGAACCCGGGGTAGAGAGACCCTTAGCGGATGACGTTGAAAGTGTAGCGGCTGCTCCTGCGCAAGGGACACCGCCTGTTGAGCCTCAGTCATCTGCGGATAATCAAGGTGAAGGGGTGAAACAAGCCTTCTTCACCATGATGAATGAGTGGGTCGCGCAATATGCCCGAACCAATCTGGCTGTCCAACCATTCTCGAATTTAAATACCCCACCCCAAGAGCCCGTAATGCCATCAGTTATTGATCTTGTGAGGATGAGTAAACCACCTGTGGACTTGATTAGGAAGTGCGGGGCCGAGGAGTTCAAGGCCATAGTTACTGACGATGCCGAAAGGGCCGAGTTCTGGCTTGATAATGCCATTCGGGTGTTTGATGAACTGTCATGCACACCCGAAGAATGTCTTAAGTGTGCTATATCCTTGTTGCGAGACTCAGCCTACTATTGGTGGAGGACCTTGATTTCCATAGTCCCAAAGGAACAAGTTACTTGGGATTTCTTTCGATCAGAGTTTCGAAAGAAATATATAGGTCAACGGTTCATAGATCAAAAGCGCAAGGAATTCTTGGAACTCAAGCAAGGCCGTATGACCGTATCTGAATACGAGCATGAGTTCGTAAGACTTAGTCGGTATGCTCGGGAGTGTGTGGCTGATGAGGTTGCGATGTGCAAAAGATTTGAAGAAGGATTGAATGAAGAGTTAAAGTTACTAGTGGGAATTTTGGAGATAAAGGAGTTCGTGACACTAGTCGAACGAGCCTGCAAGGCGGAAAAACTTGGGAAGGAGAAGAAGAAGGCTGAATTCGAAGTAAGAGATTATAGTAAAAGATCGACGAGTAAAGCTCCGTTCTCGGCTGTAAAGAGGTTCAGGGAGGACACCAGTAAGTCGAGGACGACTGCGGGAATTTTCATTAGAGCCCGACCATTGACGGACTCCCGAGCTACTTCGGTAGCTAGTGTGGGCAATAATCTTCAAGAGAGACTGAATGCCCCAATGTGGAAGACGACACCTAGGTGAATGTTGGGGTAAGTCATTAATAGGGCTGTTATGGATGCGGTTCAAGGACCACCTCATTAGAGATTGCAGAGCTAGATGAGAGGAATAAGGCGCAAGGTGCAAGACCTAGTGGAACAGACGGTGGAGGTAGGCCCCGAGAATCTATTGAGGTAGGAGTGGTAATCAGGGAGGAGCCTCTAATACGGCTGTCCGATCCGAGACCCGTGCTCCTGCTAGAGCATATGCCATCCGCGCACGAGAGGAGGCATCCTCCCCTGACGTCATCACTGGTACTTTTACTCTCTTTGATACTAGTCTGATTGCATTGATTGACCCTGGCTCTACTCAGTCATACGTATGTGAAACCTTAGCATCCAGTAAGACTCTACCTGTTGAGTCTACTGAGTTCATAATTCGAGTGTCAAACCCTTTGGGTCAATACGTACTCATTGATAAAGTGTGCAAGAGATGCCCCCTAATAATTCGAGAATCCTGTTTTCCAGTCGATCTGATGCTTCTACCATTTGACGAATTTGATGTCATTCTTGGTATGGATTGGCTGACCATACATGAGGCAGCGGTGAACTGCAAAAAGAAAACCATTGATTTGAGGAGTGCAAATAATGAGATAGTCCGAGTTGAGTCTACCTAATTAAAGGGAGCCTCAGTGTTTTCAAAGATAGATTTGAGGTCGGGGTACTATCAGTTGAGGGTCCGAGAATCGGACATACCCAAAACCGCTTTTAGAACGAGGTACGGTCACTACGAATTCTTGGTGATGCCGTTTGGGCTTACTAATGCCCCTGCGGTATTTATGGATTTAATGAATAGAATTTTCAGGCCATACTTGGATCGGTTCGTAGTTGTATTTATCGATGACATTTTGGTCTATTCGAGAGATGAAACCGAACATGCTGAGCACCTGAGGCTAGTGTTGCAAATTTTACGAGATAAGCGATTATACGCAAAGTTCAGTAAATGTGAATTTTGGTTGAGAGAGGTTAGCTTTTTGGGGCACGTGGTGTCCATCGGTGTCGAGGTGGACCCGAACAAAATTTCGCCATAGTCGATTGGAAACCACCAAGGAATGTTACGAAGTTAGGAGCTTTTGGGGCTTGCGGATACTATCGACGATTTGTGAAAGGTTTTTCGATGATAGCTACACCGATGATGAAACTACTCCAAAAGATGTTAAGTTCGAGTGGTCGAATCTTTGTCAAGAAAGTTTCGATCGACCAAAAACTGTTTAGCCAAGCCCCAGTCTTTGGTACAAGAGTCCGTGAAGAGTTTTTCATATCTGATGGCGCATCCTTGCTTGGGTTAGGTTGTGTGTTAATGCAAGAAGGTCGAGTTGTGGCTTACGCGTCGAGACAACTAAAGCCGCATGAGAGAAACTATCCGACCCATGACCTTGAACTAGTAGCCATAGTGTTCGCCTTGAAGATATGGCGGCATTACTTGTTTGGAGAAAGGTGTCACATTTATTCGGACCACAAGAGTCTAAAATATTTGATGACTCAGAGAGATTTAAACCTGTGACAAAGATGTTGGCTTGAGTTGTTGAAAGACTATGAACTCATCATTGATTATCACCCGGGAAAGGCCAACGTGGTGGCCGATGCTTTAAGTCGCAAGGCACTGTTTGCTTTGAGAGCGATGGATGCTCATCTATCCGTTTCACCCGAGGAGGTGCTAGTAGTCGAATTAGAGACCAAACCGTTATTGATTCATCAAGTACTTGAATCTCAGAAGGTCGACGCCGAATTGGTCGCTAAGTGAGCCGAATGTGTTTGAATGAGGAATCGAATTTGATTGACGACCATGATTGCTTGACGTTCAAGGGTCGATTATGTATTCCAAGGAATTGAACTTGTTTGATGATTTTGAACGAGGCTCACGAGAGTCGGATGTCAATCCACCGGGTAGTACTAAAATGTACAATGACCAAACGCCAATTTTGGTGGCGGTATGAAACGAGACATTTCGAATTTGTTTCAAGGTGTCGATATGTCAACAAGTGAAAGCGGAACATCAAGTGCCATCGGGATTACTTGACAAATCACGATACCCGAGTGGAAATGGGATCGAGTCACCATGGACTTTGTATCCGGACCGCCATTGTCGTGAGTAAGAAGGATGCGATCTGGGTCATTGTTGATAGGTGACCAAGTCGCTCATTTTATTCTGTCCGTAGGGATTTTTCGCTGATAAATTGGCGAATTATCGTCTCCCAAATTATTCGATTGCATGGGGTGCCTATTTCTATCGTGTCGGATAGAGACCCAAGATTTACATCGCGATTTTGGAAGAAATTGCAAGAGCCTTTGGGTACCAAGCTGCATTTTAGCACTGCTTTTTACCCCCAAACTGATGGTCAATCCGAACGGATAATTCAAATACTTGAGGATATGTTGAGATGTTGCATCCTTGAGTTTAGTGGTTCATGGGAACGGTAATTACCTTTGATTGAATTCGCTTACAACAATAGTTTTCAATCAAGTATTAAGATGGCGCCTTACGAGGCTTTATACGGTCGTAAATGCCGTACCCCATTATTCTGGACTGAACTTAGTGAAAGTAAAGTCTTCGGGGTTGATTTGGTTAAGGATGCCGAGCAAAAAGTTCGAGTAATTCACGAAAGTTTGAAAGCTGCTTCGGATCGCCAAAAGTTGTATGCGGATTTGAAAAGAAAAGATATTGAATATCAGGTTGGAGACAAGGTCTTTCTCAAAGTTTCACCTTGGAAGTAGGTGCTTAGATTTGGTCGTAAGGGCAAATTGAGTTCGAGGTTCATCGGGCCATATGAAGTATCCGAGCGAGTCGGTCCAGTTGCATATCGTTTGATTTTGCCCCCTGAACTCGAAAAGATTCATGACGTCTTTCATGTTTCGATGCTTCGACGCTATAGATCTAATCCATCGCACGTGATTAGTCCATCAGAGGTTGAAATTCAAGCCAATATGGGTTATGAGGAAGAACCGATTTGTATGCTAGCACGTGAAGTGAAAGAGTTGCGAAACAAGCGGGTTCCGCTAGTGAAAGTGTTATGGCTCAAACACGAGATAGAAGAAGCTACTTGGGAACCCAAGAACTCTATGAAAGAGCGATACCCAAACCTATTTACCGGTAAGATTTTCGGGACGAAAATTTCTTAAGTGGGGAGAGTTGTGTGACCCTAAATTGACCCTAGTCGGAAGTGGTTTCGGGACCGCTAAACCGAAAGTCACCAAGCATTTGAATGTGATATTTGTTGTCTAGATTATGTGAATATGAATATGTGAAAATTTCGCGCCTTAATTTCGTCATTTGAAGGTGAAATTTATCGATTAGGACTTATGTGAAAATTTTTGAGAATGCTATAGGTTAAATTGTAGTGACTAAATAAATAGTAGTGTAATAGAAATGGGTTTGCATGTCAAATTCCCCCACCTTAGAGGTAGTGGCCGGCCATGGTAAATGTGATGAGTAAAATATGTATTTTATAACAATATAATAATAGTAATGGCCTAAATTATGAGATAAAAAAATTTGGTAAAATAGAAATGGATGGGAGAAACAAAAAGAAAAAAAAACAACATATTTGTTTTTGTTCATCTTCCTCCTTAGCTTGGCCGAAACTTGAAGAGAGAAAGGGAGATAGCCATTCGGTCACCCTTGAGCTTGAATTAAGCCCAAGAGCTTAGAGGGTCAAAGTTGGACAAGGGGAAAGAAAAAGAAATTGAATAGCCGTTGAAGACGTTCGACAACATCCGAGGTAAGTCATTAAGCACGTATTTGATATTGCTTAAATGATTGTAAAATTTATGCAATTGTGTTTAATGGGATGATATATATATTTACAAATGAAAATGTATGTGTATGGAATGATGACATTTGTTGAATGTAAAAGAAATAGTGAAATGTGTGGAAAGTTGCTTTCGGCACAAAGTGTGCGAACAATCTGAGTGTACGGTGGCGAGATTGGCACTAAGTGTGCATGCTGGAAATATATGGCACTAAGTGTGCGAGCTCGAAGGGTATGGCACTGTGTGTGCGGGCTTAAATCGCATGGCACTAAGTGTGCGAAATCGAGTATTAAGCCTTTGTGTGTGCATACTATATATATATATATATCTCCGATCGAACAATTATATGGAGGGTGTGTCTCCATTGAGTTGAGTATGGACAGCGGATCGGGTAAGTACCTTGAGCTCATGACGAATAGGCAATACGTTCTTGCTCGGGGTTGAGCGTGGTAAGCTTTAAATCTATGTGATGATTGCAATTGTATGATTGTGGTGTGAATGAGTTGGTGTGTAAAAATGCCACAATTATCTTATTGTATAGAATATGAAATGTGGATGTATGACTTGGAATGAGATTGAACCGAAAGGTCCGAGGAATTATGGTATAGTTCCGATATGGATGAAGTACCTAGCCTCGTTTACTGTTTCGTTATTTCATTTTATGATAATTTTAGTAATGGATGGTTGTGGAATGCTTATGACTTACTGAGTTATAAACTCACTCGGTGTTTTCTTGTCACCCATTTTAGGTCTCTTGGACTCGTATTGTTTGCGTGCTCGGAACCGTCATTGAAGTCATCACACCGGCTGGAAATATTTTGGTATTGTCTTCGTAGTTGAACTAGGAGAACATTTGGCATGTATAGGCTATTTTGTTTTGTTGAATTGTGGGTTGTAAACTTTAAGCCATGTGAAAATGGCCTATGTGGTCGTTGAGTGGGATGCTAGAACCTATAGCCACGAGTCTTAGAAACTTTAATTTTGATAAGGTGGCCATAAATTGTGTCATGTATGATGGATGATTAGTAAGGCCAAGGAAAGATTCATGAAATTGGCATAGTCTACTGCAGTAACTGTTGCTGACAGCAGCAGTGAGATGAGATTGAAAAATCACTAAAAATAGTAGAAGTAGAATTAAATAGTGAATAAATTATGAAATTTAACCTTGATAAATCTATTTTTATATGGATGAAACGAAACAACCATATGAGCAGTATACTGAGAGATATTAGAGTTCTTGTGAGACAGGGCCAGAACGATTTCTGGGTCCCCTGTCGCGACTTTTAAAATTTACTATAAATTTTCCAGAAAGAATTAGAAGTCATGCCTTATATGTGCAGATTCCATTTTGAGTCTAGTTTCTTTAGAAACAAACAGCGCCAGTATTAAAGCCCTGTACAGAGAGATATTCAAGTTGTAACGCGCGAAGGTCAGTGTAGTCGACCCCTATAACATGGGTGACTTTAAATAATAAACTGTACCAATTGGCCTGACCAAAAATTCTAGAAATAAATCCAGGGATGGATATATGAGTCTAGTTTCAGGGAAAATTTACGGAACTGATTTTCGAATTTTGGAACTCGAGATATGATTTTTAAGGTGATAGTGACGCAGTTAGCTAGCCTGCCTGGAACTGAAATCAATTATTGTCAAGAGAGAAAAAAGGGAAGTAAGCTCGGTAACACCACGTGTTCAAATCCGGTGACGGTCACGGGTTTGGGGTGTTACAGCAAGGGATTCCAGCACAACAAAAGCATAACATTCATATAGCTAACGGATAATTTCATATGCACAAATTCTCAATATCATACTTATTCCACATTCCAACCCCTATATTCATACATAAGGGTTCATCTTAGCCAAATACCGAAAGCTCATTACTCGATTGAGCGAGTATTATTCGAAGGGAATCAACTATTCCAAAGCACATACGAACATACCTCGTTGCTGGAATTCTCAAGCGTATTAACTGAAATTTTACAGCAAGTTCATTCATTCTCGAATCACGTATCTTCGGAGTTTAACCGGATATAGCTACACATTCAAATGCCTTGGGACATAGCCCGATTCTGATAACTTCATACGAATGCCTTGGGACTTAACCCGGATTTAGTAGCTCGCTCGAAAGCCTTCGGATCTTAGTCCGGATTTAGTAACTTCGCACGTATGCCGTCGGATCTTATTCCGGATTTAGTCACTTAGCACAAAGCCTTCGGGACTTAGCCCGGATATCATTCGAATAACCATGTACATTTATCAATAAATCATAACACATTCATATTTCATTTTCATTAGCAAAATTCAAACACAAGTCACTTATCACATTTGCAATTTCGGCTCAATAGCCACACACAAAGAGCATGATTTTAATTTGCTTTAAACATGATCTAATCAATTCAGAATTTAAGCTCTATTACTCAAGAACTTACCTCGGACGTGGTCGAGCGATTTCGACGGCTACTCGACTACTTTTTCCTTCCCTTTATCGGATTTAGCTCCCCTTTGCTCTTGAGCTTAATTTAACAAATAAGTTGATTTAATCATTTGAGCATCGAAAGAGGAATTCAAGGTACTTAGCCCACATATTTTCATTAGACATTAAAGTCACATATGTACGGAAATCATGAATCAAACTCAACACATTAGTTAGTACTCTCCTTAGCTGAATTTTCTAAGCCAAGAATAGGCATCAATATGCTTGCCCCTAACCGAATGCATGCACACCAATTCCCCTCATGTGGCCGAATATGCATGTCCATGTTGAGGCCAATTATGCACTTAATACCACACAAAAACAGCATACATTTTACTAACTAACGCATTACAAATTGTAGCTCAATACAATCTCTCATGTACTTCATAACTGAAACATCATCACAAGCAAATTTATACCTTGAAATAGTATCTATGTCATGCCAATACATCATGTGCAAACATATATACATATAGGTGCAAGGGCCGAATCATAAGAATGACTATGACTATCTCATATATTTTCATTATGGCCGAATGCTCCTTCTACCCCATTTACCTTCACAAAGCATGAACTTCATCATCCAACTTACAAGCTTACAATGTCATGAAGTTTAACCTCATGGTATCTATCAAACTCTCACTCAAAAGTGTTAAAAAAAATATTCAATAATCATCAATCCACCATCACATGCACCATTACAAAGCTTCACTTTTAGCATGCAAATGATATCAACACAACCTCACCTTAGCCGAATATCATCTCCATGACATAGTAAGGATTTGAACCATGGCTAGTTAGAACTCAAGCTAACTACAAAAATATACATGAATCTCATGGCAAAACATCAAACTTACCTTAATCTAGGTACAAGTATGGCCAAACCTCCTCCTAAACCTCTTCCAAACCAACCATGAAGCAAGAACCCCTTCCTTCTTCCTTAGAATTTTCAGCCAAAGGAAATGAAAAAGGATGAACAAATTTTTTTCTTTCTTTCTTTAGGACATTCGGCCAAGAGCTATGGAGAAAGATGGACACTTTTTTTTTTTTTGTTTCTCATCCTACTAACATTAATATTTTATTGCCCATGCTTTTTATTTTATTACTTCTTACATAATGCACTTACAAAACATGTTTCATGACATGTTTTGCCCATATTTCCTTGTCATGGCCGGCCATCACTTGTAAAAAGAGGGGTATTTGACATGCAAGGCCATTGTTTTGCATGCATGCTTTAATTAGTCATCACACATTTCCCTATCCTACTTTCAAAGTTTACTACTAGGTCCTTTCTAGTGAAATTCACATTTATAACTCTAAATTAAAGCATCAAGATTGTCACACATGAGTTAACACATATTATAGGCATCAAAATAAATATCAAATTATTTTTATGCCTCGGTTTTGTGGTCCCGAAACCACTTCCCGACTAGGGTCAATTTTGGGCTGTCACATACTCTGTATTTTTATGTGTGTTTCTATTTTATAGATTTTGGATTCAAGTTACAAGCGTAGGGATCGTCAACAAAGTCTATCACACTATCTACAGCTTCGGTATTTAAATAATCAAACTCGAATTATGGCATGTATAGGCTGGAAATGTGTTTTGAAATGTTAGATTTTTGTTTTGTATAATTTGAGCCATGCAAAAATGGCTTAATTTCCATGTTATTTTTGGATATGTTTGCTTATACGTTGAGTTTATTTTGGCTATGGTATCTTATGCTATGGATGAATAATTTTTGTTTTATGTGTTTTGTGGAGCATTGAAGTTGATTAGTAATTTGGATGTGTTTTGGATGATTCGGCTATAGTATACCCATAAGTATGAATTATATTTGCTATGTTACTCTTGATTAAAATGGTTTGGCTATTACTTGTAATAATAATAATTCCATTTGGTTGACAAGTACATTCGGTTAATTGTTGAAATGAGATAATGAATATATGTTTTGATATTAGTTCGATGTATATATATACTTGTGAAATGTGGTTGATTATAATGCTAATGGTTGTTTGTACAATTAGTCATGTTAATTTTGGTATTCAGTTATTATTTTCATGTGATATATGCTTTGGAGTTGGTTGATGATTACGAGATATATATTTGTGGATGAAAAATCGCTATGATATACATATATTCATATTCATAGGTATATTTAATTATAATATATATGTGTGTACTTATAATATGGATGATATGTTTACGGGTTTAGTTAAATAAATTCGTTGGTTCTTTGTAAGGTTTATGTTTTGAATATATGACAATTTGTAATTTGGTATTTCTTTATATAAATATTATGCACATGATGAATGGATTTTTATATATAACTCATCTTAAGGTATATATTTATATAGGTAAACTTTGTTATCCGAATAAACAAAAGATAAATATGGTGTTTGTATCGATCTCTAATGGTATATTATTTTAAAATTCTAGTTAGTTTATTTGAGTAGTATAATTTGGTTGGTAAATACATTCAATGGAATGTGAATTTAGGTAATGAAAATGTTTATTGATGATTTCGCTTTTGCACTTATGTAATTAAGTATATAATGTTTCAGTTTGATATATGTAAGTGTATAAATATGGTGTTGAATATTTGAATTTAATTTTAGTGAATAAATATGGTTGTTCGAGGTATTTTGGTTGAGGTTCATTATTGATTTATATTTTAATATGATTTATATATTATATTATGATTAATAAAATCATGCTTATTATTTTAATTGAACTTATGTTTTATATATATATGAGTTTGACTTGTATAAATGTGTGGTTGTTTGAAAATGTGTTTTTGTTCATTAATGCCGTGTAATCCTAATCAAACGACGGATACGGGTTAGCGGTGTTACATTTTATTGGTATCAGAGCTACGGTTTAGTCGATTCTAGGACTAACGTTGCGTGTGTGAGTCTAGCTATACATGCCATATTATATATTGCGATAATGTGATGACTTCTGACATTTGAAAATGTGTTTTCATATAGTGAATGGATCCCGACAGAGCTGTAGCTAATGATGTCGAGAGTGTAGCACCTGCTCTCGCGCAAAGGACAGTGTCGATTGATTCTCGATCGATTTCTAGTAATCAGGAGGGAGAGGCTAAACAAGCCTTTTACCAAATGATGAATGACTGGTTTACTCAGTATATCCGAACTAACCCGATTGTACAAAAACCTCCACCCCCGACTAATCCATCTTCGATGCCTGTTGTACCTCAAGTAAGTGATCCGTTGAGATTGTATAAACCACCTATTTATAAAATTAGAAAACATGGGGCTGAAGAGTTTAAAGCTATTGATGATGATAATGCTGAGCAGGCTGAGTTCTGGCTTGATAATACTATCCGTGTGTTTGATGAGCTGTCCTGTACCCTAGATGAATGTTTGAAATGTGTCTTATCATTGCTTCGTGACATAGCATATCACTGGTGGAATACCCTAGTATTGGTAGTTCCGAGAGAGCGAGTGACTTGGGAATTCTTCCAGACTGAGTTCCGTAAGAAGTATATTAGCCAGAGATTTATTGATCAAAAGTGAAAAGAATTTCTAGAGCTGAAACAGGGTCGGACGACCGTGACAGAGTATGAGCAGAAATTTGTAAGACTCAGTCGATATGCCCAAGAGTGTGTTTCTACCGAAGCCATAATGTGTAAAAGATTCGAAGATGGGTTGAATAAAGAAATTAAACTATTAGTTGGCATACTTGAGATAAAAGAGTTTGTTGTACTTGTTGAGCGAGCATGCAAAGCTGAAGAGCTCAGGAAAGAGAAAAGAAAAGCTGACTTTGAAGCTAGAGATACACGTAAGAGAACATCTGGTACGTCATTCCAGTCGGCACCAAAGAAGTTTCGAGATGATTTCAGTCATTTTAAAGCCACTTCGGGTCATTCTAGATGGGATCAGAATAGACCACCAATGAGCTAGAGAGCTACCTCAATAGCTAGTGTGGGTAATGTCAAATCAAATCAACCTGAGTGTAAACATTGTGGTAAATGACATCTTGGCAGTTGCAGATTGCATGATCGGGCCTGTTTTAAATGCGGATCGACAGATCATTACATTCGAGATTGCCCAGGGTTAGCTGAAGAAAAGCCAGTGCAAAACACAAGACTAGGTAACACTGCGGCTCGGGGTAGACCACCCAGAAATGTGGGTAATACGAGTGGCAGTCAGAGAGGAAATAAGGATACAGCATTCAGATCTGAGGCTCGTGCACCTGCCAGAGCCTATGCTATTTGTGCACGAGAGGAGGCTTCATCCCCAGATGTCATTACTGGTACATTCACTCTTTATGATACTAATGTAATTGCATTGATCGATCCTGGTTCTACTCATTCTTATGTGTGTGAGACATTAGTATTCAGGAAGACTCTACCTATTGAGTCTACTGAGTTTGTGATTAAAGTGTCAAATCCCTTGGGTCGATGTGTTATGGTTGATAGAGTGTGTAAGAATTGTTCTTTGATGATTCGAGATTTGTGTTTTCTGGCTGATTTGATGTTCTTGCCATTTGATGAGTTCGACATAATTCTGGGTATGGATTGGTTAACTCTGCATGATGCTGTAGTAAACTGCAAAAGAAAGACCATTGATCTACGGAGCCAGAATGATGAGGTTATTCAGATTGAATCTAATGATCTGAATGGGTTAACAGCAGTGATTTTTTCGATTAGCTGATAAATATGTGAGAAAAGGCTGCGAAGCTTACTTTGCATATGTACTTGACAGTAAAGTGGCCGAAAGAAACATTGAATCAGCACCTGTTGTATGTGAGTATCCAGATGTGTTTCCTGTAGAATTACCAGTTTGCCACCTATTCGGGAGGTAGGGTTTGGTATTGAGTTAATGCCTGGGACGACTCTGATATCCATAGCTCCATACAGAATGGCACCTACAGAATGTGCATTGATTATAGATAGCTCAATAAGGTGACTATAAAGAATAAGTATCCGTTGCCATGGATTGATGATTTGTTTGATCAACTGAAAGGGGCTACAGTGTTTTCGAAAATAAATTTAAGATCAGGCTACTATCAGTTGCGAGTTAAAACTAAGACATGCCAAAGACTGCTTTTCAAACGAGGTATGGGTACTATGAGTTTTTAGTTATGCCATTCGAACTCACTAATGCACCTGCTATTTTCATGGATTTGATGAATTGGATCTTCAGACCATGTCTGGATTGGTTGGTGGTTTTGTTTATAGATGACATTTGATCTACTCTCGTGATGAAGCTAAACATGGTGAACATTTGAGACTTGTGTTACAAACTTTGCGAGATAAACAGTTGTATGCGAAATTCAGCAAATATGTGTTCTGGTTAAATGAAGTCAATTTTTTGGGTCATGTGGTATTAGCATTGGGTATTCGGGTTGATCCGAGCAAAATTTCAGCTATACTCGATTGGAAAGCTCCGAGGAACATTTTTGAAGTCTGAAGTTTTCTAGGACTTGCTGGTTATTATATACGGTTCGTGAAAGGTTTCTCTATGATTACAGCTCCTATGACGAAGCTATTACAGAAAGATGTTAAGTTCGAGTGGTCAGAGAAGTGCCAGAAAAGTTTTGATCAGGTAAAAGCCCTTTTTGACCAAAGCTCTAGTGCTAGTTCAGCTAGAATCGGGAAAAGAATTTGTTATTTATAGTGATGCATCTTTAAATGGTTTGGGCAGTGTATTGATAGAGGAAGGAAAAGTTATAGTTTATGCCTCGAGACAGTTAAAACCACATGAAAAGAACTATCCAAAGCATGACCTAGAATTGGAAACTATTGTGTCTGCGTTGAAAATTTGGCGTCACTATCTATTTGGTGAGAAATGTCATGTTTATTCTGATCATTAAAGCCTGAAATACTTGATGAATTAGAAAGAAATGAATTTGAGACAACGTCGATGGTTAGAATTGCTAAAAGACTACGAGCTTGTGATTGACTACCACCCAGGAAAAGCTAATGTTGTTGCTGATGCTTTAAGACGAAAATCACTGTTTGCTTTCTGTGTAATGAATACGCATATGGCCATACGCATATGGCCATGTCTGGTGATGGTTCGATAATAGTTGAATTGAAAGCAAGACCGTTATTTATTCAACAAATTTGTGATGCCCGGAAGGTTGATAATGAGTTGATAGCAAAACGAGCTCAATGTGATTTAAATGCTGATTCAGAGTTTCGAGTTGATACTGATGACTATTTGAGATTCAGAAACTGAATATGTATCCCGAGGAATTCAGAGTTGATTCAGATGATTTTGAATGAAGCTCACAGCAGTCGGTTATCTGTTCACCCAGGTAGTACAAAAATGTATAATGATCTGAAACAACTTTACTGGTGGCATGGTATGAAACAAGACATTTCTAACTTTGTTGCAAGATGTTTAGTCTGTCAACAAGTAAAAGTTGAACATGAGGTACCTTCTGGAATGCTTCAACCGATCATGATACCTAAGTGGAAGTGGGCAGAGTTACTATGGATTTTGTATCTGGTTTACCATTGACACCAAGCAAGAAAGATGCAATCTAGGTTGTTGTGGATAGATTAACTAAATTGGCTCACTTTGTTCTGATACGTACAGACTACTCACTTGATAAGCTGGCTGAATTGTATGTTTCTCAAATTGTGAGATTACATGGGGTACCTATTTCTATTGTTTAGGATGGAGATCCGAGGTTTACATCGCGGTTTTGGAAGAAACTGCAAGATGCACTAGGTACGAAATTACATTTCAACACTGCTTTCCATCTGCAAATAGGTGGTCAATCTGAGTGAATCATTCTGATACTTGAGGATATGCTGAGATGTTGCATTCTCAAGTTTGAAGGTACATGGGAAAGATACCTACCTCTGATTGAATTTGCGTATAATAATAGTTTCCAATTGAATATCAAAATGGCACCTTATGAGGCTTTGTATGGTTGTAAATGTCGTACGCCTTTGTACTGGACTGAGCTCAGTGAAAGTAAGATACATAGGGTTGACTTGATCACAGAAACTGAATAAAACTTGAAAGTGATTCATGAAAATCTAAAAGCAGCACCAGACCGTCAGAAATCATATGGGAACTTAAAACGTAAAGATATAGAGTTTCAGATCGAAGATAAAGTCTTTTGGAAAGTCTCACCATGGAAGAAGATACTCAGAATTGGTCGCAAAGGCAAATTGAGTCCAAGGTTTATTGGGCCGTATGAAGTAATAGAATGCATCCGACCAGTTGCTTATAGATTGTTGTTGCCATCTAAACTAGAAAACATCCACAATGTATTCCATGCTTCGATGCTTTGTAGATATTGATCTGACCCCTCACATGTGATTAGTCCGGCTGAGGTTGAGATTAAGCCCAATATGATGTACGAAGAGGAACCAATTCGTATTCTGGCTCGCGAGATTAAAGAGTTGCGAACTAAGAAAATTTCGTTAGTTAAAGTACTGTGGCATAAACACGGAGTTGAGGAAGCAACGTGGGAGCCAGAGGGTGCAATGAGAGAACATTATCCGAACCTATTCACTAGTAAGATTTTCGGGGATGAAAATTCGTAAGGGGGAGTGTTGTAACAGCCCGATTTAGACCCTAATCAGAATGGTGGTTTTGGGACCCAAAATCCGAGTTAGAAAAATATTTTTAAATTATTTTTTTGTGTTTATTTTGTGTGAATTTATATCTGTGAAATTTTCGTGATTTAATTTTGTCGCTTAGGTATCCGATTTAATAAAAGGACTTAATCGCGTAAATAAAAAATTGGTAGTTTAATGTATAAAGGGTCAAATTGTTATTGGCTTTACAAAAGGAAGCCCTTAAGTGGTAAATAGCCCATTGACTTATTAAATGAACGGTAGTGGACATATATTATATGGTTTTGTTATAATTTTAGTACGGTTAAATAAGTAAATTAAATCATAAGTTAATAAAATATATTATAACATAAAACATAAATAATTAAAAAAGAAAGCCATGTTCATATTATTTTAATTATTGCCAAAACTAAAACAAGAAAATAAAAGAAAATAAAACCTAGGTTTGGTTGTTTTTCAAGCTCAATCAAGGCAAGAGTTCAGCTCAGTTTTTGATGATTTTTACGTTTTTGAGATCGTTGCTTCGGGTACTACAAAACCCATGCTTGAATTTTTTATTTTGGTGAATATTTTGAGTTATGCTATTGTTGAGAGCTTGTGATTTTTGTTGTTTGATGATGAAATATGAAAGATCTGTTTTAGATTAACATATTTTGTATTCGAGTTTTTGATGATTTTGAGTTATTGGGACTAAATTGCAAAAATAATAATTTGAGGGACTAAAATATGAAATAAATTAAATATATAGACTTGTTTGAGAGTGGGAAAAATTCGGCTCAACATGGGTATGATGAAGTTTTGTGTATTTTGTGCTTTGTGCAAAAATGACTAAATTGTAAAAAGTGTAAATGTCAGGGGTAAAATGGTAATTTTCCCATTTATTTGTTTTTGGACTAAATTGAATGAAAATATGTTCGAATGAGTTTAATTTGAATATGTTCAGATCAAGAACCAAAGAAGCCAGATTGGGATCAGAAAAAAACGAAAGTTGTCTACTAACTGCTTCGTTTCGTTTTACATCATCCGAGGTAAGTTTATAAGCGAATAGACGTGCCTAATTGTCATTCAATGATAAATATATATGCTGGTATGTAATGTATGAATTTATTCATGTTATTTTCGAATGTGTATAAGCTTGGTAACCATGTTCAAGCATTCATTTCGATCGAGTTATGACATCCGTAAGCCCCGCATGAACCTTAGGAATAATTAGGATACATATGTCATGACATAGGATTCTGATATATGTGTAAGAGTAAGACCATGGCATCAATATGTGATTCCGATATGTGTTTACGAGTAAGACCCTGTCTGGGATAGTGGCATCGATATGTGACTACATGTAAGACCATGTCTGAGACGTTGGCATTGTATGATTTGTGTGATTATCCGAGTGTCCTATCCAATTCCGAATGGTTCATCGGGCAAAGGTAAATTGAGTTTGAATGTGTTAAATGAGCTGTATGCCAGGTATGATTTAACTTGTTACCTATTTGAGGTAAAGTAAATATCTTGATTAATTATTGCAAATCTTAAAAGGGTGCAAATGAAGAATATATGCGAATGTGATATGTGTATTTGACTTTGTGAGTTAGTTAACTTGTTTATCATGAATCATCTTTAAACATGTGCATATATGATTAGGTAATTTCGATTATATATTTAATATATGAATATGATGAATTATTTTGATACAGGGGCTTACGTAATCAAGTGTAATTGGCCTTGAAATTATTATTGAAATGAAACTTAGTATTAGGCATGCATCATTATCTGTATTCGGCTTCATGGTTAATAGATGCATATGAAACTATGTGATTACATATGAGTTTATATGTTAATGGGTACGTGAAGTAAGTTACAGTGACTAGTTGGTTGTGGAATATCAATGGTAATAATAATAATTAGGCTTCATGAGTATTCTGCCAGGGTGATAATTGAGTATGAAAATATATATTTATAATGAATTACATATATGTGGATCTGATATATTATGATACTATAATTTAGTTTGGTTTAAATAAGTTGATAATATTTTTGGAATGTTTAATTGCTTATGACTTACTAAGCTTCAAAAGCTTACTCTGTGTTTTTATGTGTGTTTCTATTTTATATATTTTGGATTCAAGTTACAAGCTTGGGGATTGTCAGCAAAGTCTATCACACTATCTACAGCTTCAGTATTTAAATAATCAAACTCGAATTATGGCATGCATAGGCTGGAAATGTGTTTTGAAATGTTAGATTTTGGTTTTGTATAACTTGAGCCATGCGAAAATGGCTTAATTTCCATGTTAATTTCGGATATGTTTGCTTATGCTTTGAGTTTATTTTGGCTATAGTATATTATGCTACGGATGAATAATTTTCTTGTGATATGTGTTTTGTGGAGCATTGAAGTTGATTAGTAATTTGGATGTGTTTTGGATGATTCTACTATAGTATACCCATAAGTATGAATTATATTTGCTATGTTACTCTTGATTAAAATGATTTGGCTATGACTTATAATAATAATAATTCCATTTGGTTGACAAGTACATTCGGTTAACTGTTGAAATTAGATAATGAATATATATTTGGATTTTAGTTCGGTATATATATATACTTGTAAAATGTCATTGATTATAATGCTAATGGTTGTTTGTACAATTAGTCATGTTAATTTTGGTATTCGGTTATTATTTTCATGTGATATATGCTTTGGAGTTGGTTGATGATTACGAGATATATATATTTGTGGATGAAAAATCGGCTATGATATACATATATGCATATTCATAGTTATATTTTATTGACTCAACCATGTTTCATGATAACATTTAATATATATGTGAACTTATAATATGGATGATATGTTTACGGGTTTGTTAAATAAATTCGTTGGTTATTTGTAAGGTTTATGTTTTGAATATATGAAAACTTGTAATTGGTATTTTTTATATAAATATTATGCACAAGATGAATGGATTTTATATATATATAACTCATCTTAAGGTATATATTTATATAGGTAAACTTTGTTATTTGAATAAACAAAAGATAAATATGGTTTTTGTATCGATCTCTAATGGTATGTTATTTTAAAATTCTAGTTAGTTTATTTGAGTAGGATAATTTGGTTTGTAAATACATTCAATGGAATGTGAATTTAGGTAATGAAAATATTGATTGATGATTTGGCTTTTACACTTATGTAATTAAGTATATAATGTTTCGGTTTGATATATGTAAGTGTATAAATATGATGTTGAATATATGAATTTAGTTTTAGTGAATAAATATGGTTGTTTGAGGTATTTTGGTTGAGGTTCATTATTGATTAATATTTTAATATGATTTATATATTATATTATGATTAATAAAATCATGCTTATTATTTTAATTGAACTTATGTTTTATATATATATGAATTTGACTTGTATAAATGTGTGGTTGTTTGGAAATGTGTTTTTGTTCGTTAATGCCTCGTAATCCTAATCCGGCGACGGATACGGGTTAGGGGTGTTACATATTTGCAAATTCATAACTTATTCTACTTGTATCTCATACTTTACATATAAATACATGTACAATTTTGTAACTAACTCATACCTTTTCAGAATACTGTCGAGTACTCGATATCTCGCACACTAAGTGCTAATACATAGCCGAAGCTATTATAATTTCGCACACTAAGTGCCTTGCATTGCCAAAGTTATCCCGGTCTCGCACACTAAGTGCCATATGTATAGCCGATGTTATTCCAAACAGCACACTAAGTGCCATATATATAGCTGATGCTTTCTTGAATCGCACACTAAGTGCCATATGTATATCCGAATTGTCGCCAAGCATGACTATAAGTTCATAAACACAATTTAAGTAATATCAAAACATTTAAAGCATAATTGTAACAATGCTTATCATATACGAACTTGCCTCAGATGTGAAAATAGCAAATCAAGTCGATTAGTCGATAACTTTATCTTTTCCCCGATCCAAGCCCATATTTCGCTTTTCTTGATCTAAATATATTCAAAAGTAACTTATTTAATCATTTATTCATTCAATTTAGTCCAAAACACTCTTTAAGAAACATTTATACTTTTGCCCCTAAACTTTCACATTTTTCACAATTTAGTCCTTTTACACAAAATCACAAATTCATGAAATTCAAGACTAACCCATTCTAGCCAAATTACCGTTATGCCCATAGAAGCCATATTTTTCATTCATTTCTGATACGTGATATTCGCAACAGGTTTTAAAAAATTATAATTAATCGTTCTTGAAACTAACTATTATCACCATGAAGGCAAGTGTACCTATCGAACAGTAGTATAGCTTTAGCAAGACAGGATTGTCGAACCCAAAGGAACCAAGAGTACTAGTAATTACTTTCTTTTTATTATCTAGCCTAAAAATTAAGGGATTTGTTTATCTAAATTAATTAACTAAACTAAGAGTGCACAGAGAGAAATTGAGGAAAAGCTTTTGGGAAAATTCGATTGATTAAGACAATACCCAAGGAAAAATCCACCTAGACTTCACTTGTTATTTGACTCTAAATCAGACGATTTATTCATTTGACTTGATTCGTAGAAATCCCTAAGTTATATTATTATCTCTCTCGAGACTAATAACGTCTAACCCTAGGTTGATTAATTGAAATCTCTTTCTAATTAACACCTAGTGTTGCATTAACTCGATCTATGGATCCCCTTATTAGGTTTCACCCTAATCCGGCAAAATCTTATCACCCTATCTCTAGGCGTGCAATCAACTCTGCTTAATTATGATAAATTTACTCTTAGACAGGGTCTATTCCTCCTCTGAATAAGAGCATTAACTCGAATCAATATCCTAGAATATTAAAACAAGAATTAAGAACACATAATTAAGAACAAGTCAAATATTTATCATACAATTTAGATAATAATAACAACATTCGTCTTAAGTTTCACTACTCTTAGGTATTTAGGGGGTTTAGTTCATAATTATAGAAGAAAACATCTTAAAAGAATAATGAATACAAAACATAAAGAAAATCCAAAACCCCTGAATGGAAATCAAAGGGAGATCTTCAGTCTTGATGATGAATTCGGCTTTTGAGGTGGACCAATCGGCTTCCATTGAGTAATTCCTTGCCTCCTAATCTGCTTCCTCCTTTCCTAAATGCGTCCTCCTTTCCTAAATTGGACTTTTCCGAATAGGGTTATACTTGGGCTCAGTAGGGACACACCTGTGTGCGATTACTCCAGCCCGTGGTCAAGGTTGTTGAATAGGCACGGGCGTGTAGTCTACCCGTGTAAGTCGTGCTTCAATCCTGCCAAAGAGACACGGCCGTGTGACATGCCCGTATGAGGAAGTCCAGGTCGTGTTGATTTCCCATGTGAGTCCATTTTCTCCGTTTTTTCCCGTTTCTCATTCTTTTTACTCTCCTATGCTCATCTAAGTATAAAACATGAAACCAAAGAATTAGGAGCATTGAATTCACCAAATCTAAGGAGAAATCATCCATAAATGTGTTAAGAATAGGATAAAAATATGTATAAATTACGGTTTATCAAATACCCTCACACTTAAGCGTTTGCTTGTCCTCAAGCAAAATCTTCAACTCACAGTCAAAATAAATTCTTCTCAATTTATAATCCCTATCAATAATATCTCAAAATAATCCATAAGTATTCATACATTGAAAATTCAACTAAAAGTACATCAAAGTTTCAAACATTCTAAGTTGAGTATTTTATCACGAAAACATAGGTGTCTCCCCTTATCTAAGTGATTACCTTTGATATCCTCGCTAAAGATTCACTCAAATCACTCAAGGTGTTTAAGGGCATCAATTAAAACACTCATTAGTCAATATAAAAAGTTATTACCATAGGCTTGCTTGAAAATCAAATCTTTGCCACTATATATTGAGCTGATACATCAATCAAAAAAGTTTTTAGAGGGTTGCAACGTGGCTTTGGTTAGGGGGTGTGGTCACAAGCTGAAAGAAAAGGTTAGCATCGAGATTGAATTGAAAAATTACCTAGCTAGAAAAATAACCAGTCATCAATTGAATACAAGTGAGCTTCTTCTCAGAATATGGAATTAACACTCACGCTAAAAAATGACGAATTACTACTAATATGTGTTGAAGTAATTTTTTTTTTTAGAACAAGTCAAATACATAGAAGAACAAAATATAGCTAAGCAATTGGTTCAAATCATATCAAATTAGGGGATTTCAACAATAATGGGTTATGGGTTAATATTGAGGGTAAATCAATTAATGGTTTGTTAGGCTCAAAGGGGTTCACTAAGGGTTAATTATGAAGGTAGGCTTTTGTGAAGTAAATTTTTAAACCTAAGTGCCTTTATCAACTTGTCATATCAAATCAAATGGTGTGGTCTTGACAT
This sequence comes from Gossypium arboreum, assembly GCF_025698485.1. Taxonomy (NCBI): domain Eukaryota; kingdom Viridiplantae; phylum Streptophyta; class Magnoliopsida; order Malvales; family Malvaceae; genus Gossypium; species Gossypium arboreum. Next base: position 73,989,402 of record NC_069081.1, read on the forward strand.
GCATAATCAAGCAAGTTCTAGAATAACAAATCAATACTGACGCACTCATAATAAAAGTGAGCATGAAAGAAATAAAATATGCTCTAAAGGCTCAAAATCTCACAAAAATTATGACTTTTTTATTTTTAAACTTGTGAATTTCAACTCACGATAATATTTAAACTTAGGGAAACAACCTAAAAGTTTATAATTCTTCAAAAATCAACTTATCATGCTTGATTCCCTAATGTCTTAAAGTTTAAACAATCAATGCATAAATGCCTATGTTTTAATTCAAGACATATCAATAAAAATCATAAATTAATTAAAATTCATTCTAATAGTGATATGAGTGATTCACGTGAGAATAAGACAAAATTCAGGGATTTTTAATGATGATATGAAAAACCCCCCCACACTTAAGATGTACATTGCCCTCAATGTACAAAGATAGATATATTGAAAAATATAGATAAATAATCATAAGATAGGGAGAGAAGTGTAACTTCCTGAATGATGAATGAACTCCTTGATTTGGAGTTATGGAAAATAGTCGGCTAAGGCAATGATGAGAATGGAGGAGGATACTCCGGTGGTGGTAGAGGTTCATTAGTCCATAAGTCCTGCGTCAAAAGAATATTATCTGGTGGTAGCTACGGTCGTGGTCGAGCAGGATATGGCAGCCGTGGAGAACCTTTATCAGTGGAGTTTTTAGTTCCTATGCGATGATGAAATTTGGAGCTCTTTATAACTGTGATAGAATTAAGAACTTTTTAGGAAATATAAGGAAGCATAATTACTCGTAATGAAATAGCTGAAACTATAAATTATTTAATAAAAATTATAAAAACTAAAATTAAAATAATAATAAAGGAAAATGAAATAAAAAGTACTTAAATAAGATAAATAAAGATAAAAGTGAAAATAAAAATAATAATAAAAAGTTTTTAAACATCGTCATCGCCGGATGGTTCGCGAGGTGGTGATGGCGATGAGATGTGAAAGTGTTGACAAATCTGATGTAGAGTCGCATCAATGTGGTCAAAGCGCTGAAAACATTGCTGCTCAAATCGTGTAAGGTGCTCAGAGATGTCAGAGTATGAAGCCGCCGTATGAACTGGACGATGGATGGTGGTGGCTGAGACGGAGGGTCCTCATGACGTGGAGGGACATCATCAGTAATGTCCTCTAGGTCCTCCTCCTCGGTGGACTGGACAAGGCGGTACCGAGGAGGGTAGGTGCCACGTCATTTCTTGATCATCCTCATGTTTACCATGCTCGAGATACCCTGTGAGGACATCTGGCCGATGAGAGTGAGGGAGGATAATTGTGCTGCTGTGTTGAGCAGCCCAAAGTACTGAGCCAATCGAGTCACATAGGGCCAGATAGAGATGACCCCTCTCCTATGTCACTCTGTCTAATGGCGGATGATGAGGGCGATGAAGTAGGTGAGGTCGAGGACACGCCCGTTCGTCATACTCTATAAGAAATAGGCGTCATGGGTGGTGACGACACCGGTGCTCTCTCGTTGTCCCGTCAAAGTGTGAGCCAAGATGGCTTGTAGGTACCTCAAGGATAGAGGGAGAGTCGATGCCTTGGAGTGGCTAGGATCGTAGGTGGCCGAGGCAGGTACGAGGTCCTTCCAGCACTTTGAGGGAGAGTAGTGGATGTGGCGGTGGAGGGTGTCGAGTTCATTGTCGTCTATGAACTTCTCCGTGTACAGCCCTAGTGCAATCCCGAACTCGGGTACGCTCAACTGGCGCACTAGACCACCAAGGCGGAACTGGACCGTTCCAGGATCGTCAAAGTTGGTCATGATGGTCTGAAGATAGAACGTCGAGTAGAGTTCCAATGTGAACTTGAGATAAGTCAGCTCGACAATCTTAAAGAAGAGCCCCCATGGGTCAGTCGTCAGGAGGGCTTGGACCGTGTTAGCCAATTGAATCTGTTCAAGTGTGGCCCAGTCAATGCAGCGGCCTACACTTAGGGGTCAGGCCTATAATGTCTGAAATAGCTCCTCCTGGGGTCCGAAGGGGAACTCGAGGAAAGGGTGTCTAATCTCCGCGGTAGGACTCGAGGATGACGCTGCTCATTTCCTCTTCTTCGAGGCGGGGACAGCGGTCTTCTTACCATATGAGGATGACATTGTATATCTATATTGAAAAGTCAAATTTCAACCAATATGTCCCAAGAATAGCATGGAAAAACAAAACTAAATAGGAATATTTCATGAGACTCACATACTAGATGAAGAGAACAAAACTAAAACAACTAAAGCAAATATATTAAGTTATTAAAATAGGACTATGAGAATAATACGACGGGAATATCTAATGTATGAATGCATGTGGGTAAGCATAAAATCCATGGAAACAAGAAAGATGGAAAAATGCAATATGAAAAATGGCAAAATTCTTTAATAATGAGCATGAGTATTTCTATTATTCTACTATGAATGTTCACTTAAAATAGTCAAATAGATCATAGAAAACATGAAATAGGCAAAATATTTAAAGAAAATAGAGAGAAAAGAGTAAACAAACGCAAAAGGGAGAACCTTGGGTCATCGAAAACAGTGTTATAGGCGGCGCCCAGGCGTGCCAGGTAGGGCGTGTGGAGTTGCAGCGGCTAAGGTTAGAGATTTTTGGGAAGGGAGATGATGAATAGTGAGAGGTTTATATAGATTTTTAGGCATACGGTCGTGGGGCACGCCCGTGTGCCCTATTTTTTGCCTGTGTGTTTCGCGATTTTTAAATTTAGGCATGTCTGACATTCGCCCCATGCCCGTGTTCCTTGGGCGTATGGGTGCACAAGGCCGTGTCGCACGGCCGTTTCTTGCTTCGTTCGCTTCTCCCACACCCGTGTATGATAGCCTACGCCCGTGTTAGTTTGACAGTGTCGACCACGGGGCTAGGCACGGGCGTGTCAAACACCCGTGCTAAATTGACAGGTTTGCCCACGGTTTCAAAACACGAGCGTGTCGTACGCCTGTGTTGGTTTGGCAATTTCGCCCACGGCCTTATCACACGGTCGTGGTGACTTATTGCATCCCGTGTTGGGGAAAATGTTTTGCCCTGTTTTCACACAGCCGTATCGCACGGCCATGTCTCCTCCTATGGTGCAAGCACGGCCTAAGGCACGCCCGTGTGCCTGGCCGTATGGATGGGAAAACCCTGTTTTTCAAGATTCAGTTAGTAGGTTAGATGTGAAAAAACTAGAATTTAAATAAATAATTACTATTAGTGCTTGAGTTACCTCCCGAGAAGCGCTTATTTATAGTCTAAGCTTGACTTACATCTTTGGTGTGTGATCATGGTGGCTCGAGGAGTTTACACTCCTCATCCCTGCTATGAACTTTATAAATATAAGGTTTAAAATGAGTATTGTTTACCTTAAAAGTTCTGAATTTGGCGTGAATTACCTCGACTGTACCATATGGGAAAATACTAAGTACCGTGAGAGGAATTTCTTCATTAGGTTCAGAAGTGGTAATGCGAGGATCTGCTGCATCTAGTAGTACTTTGTCTCCAACCTTAAGTTGATCTGGTGATGTATTGAGCTCGTCCTGGCTCAGTTTCAGTTTATCGGGTGTTCTCGATTTCTGTGTCCGCCATTCATCTAGTTCCTCGATTTGTAGCCTTCATTCTTCATAGATAGGTCTTTTGTTGTTGCTTGAACATGGCTTGTGTAGGTTCTTCGAACTTATTTCTTGCAAAGTAGGTTGCACCACATGGTCAGTTTTAGTAGAATGATTTATACAACCACCTTTAATTTTTGATGTGTTACTCGAATTACGAGCTTGAAGGGTGATTGTTTCGTTTCCCACACGAAGTGTAAGTTCACCTGTGCCAACATCAATTATTGTTCTAACGGTTGCTAAAAAAGGCCTCCCTAAAATTAAAGGAACGTTACTATCCTCTTCTATGTCTAGAACAACGAAATCAACTGGGAATATAAATTTGTCAATTTTAACGAGTACATCTTCAATAATCCCCCTGGAAAATCTGATTGTTTTATCAGCTAATTGAATACTCATCCTAGTTTGTTTGGGTTTCCCAAGACTTAGTTGCTTAAATAATTTGTAAGGCATGACATTGATACTAGCCCCTAAATCAGCCAAAGCATTATTTACATCTAGGCTACCAATTAAATAAGGAATCGTAAAACTTCCTGGATCTTTTAATTTGTTGGCCAGCTTATTCTATAGTATGGCTGAGCAAACCGTATTTAGTTCCACATACGATGCCTCATCCAACTTCCACTTATTTGTTAAAAGCTCCTTTAAGAATTTGACTGCGTTTGGCATCTACGAAAGATCTTCAATAAACGGTAAGTTAATATGTAACTTCTTTAATAATTTAAGGAATTTACCGAATTTTTCTTCTGTGCGGTCTTTCCTTGTCGCGTTTGGGTATGGAACACGAGGTTTTTATTCTTTACTTACTAGTTTCTGGTCATTGTGGTCCATCTCACCCTTATCGGTACTTACCACTGTTTCTTGCCTCGGTTCTGGTTCAGGTGCAACTAACCCTTCCTCATCTTGAATGGTAATTGCATTGATTTGCTCCATTGGGTTAGATTCAATGTGACAACCCTAAAGTGACCCTAGTCGGAAAGCGGTTTCGGGACCGCTAAACCGAGTCACCAAATTATTTGGATGTGATATTTATGGTATAAAATATGTGAATATGAATGTGCGAAAATCTTAAGCTTCGATTTAGTAAATTGCATGTGAATTTAGTCAAAAGGACTTGTGTGACACTTTTGAAATGTGATAGGCTAATCTACAAGGATCTAATAGTGCATGTAAACAAAAAGGAGGACTTGCATGTCAAATTCCCCTTTTAATTGCTAGTGGCTGGCCATGACAAAGGATGATGGGCAAAACATGTCATAGACATGTTTTGTTGGTGCATCATGGGTGGAAAAATAAATTAAAGAGCATGGGCAAAGAAAGAAAAAAATGGTCTCATCCATGCTCCCCCTCCCTTGCCGTGAATGGAAAAAAGAAAACAAAGAAGAAAAAAAATGTTCATCCTTTGATTAATCTTTTGGCGAAAATTTGAAGGAAAAAGGGAAGAAGGAGTGAAGCATTCGGCTATCCTAGGTCACTATTAAGGTAAGTTTGATGTTTTGCCATGAGATTCATGTATATTTTAGTAGTTAGCTTGAGTTCTAACTAGCCATGGTTCCAATCCTTACTATGTCATGGAGATGATATTCGGCTAAGGTAAGATTGTGTTGATATCATTTGCATGCTAAAAGTGAAGCTTTGTAATGGTGCATGTGATGGTGTATTGATGATGAATGTGTTATGGAAAGAAATCGGTCTTCCTAAGAATATATTTGTGAATGTTTATATTAGTAATAGCCGAAATTAAAGAGGTTTGATGTCTTGAACAAATGTTGATTATATGATTCGAAAATGAGATATGTCAATGATGAAGTATAATTGGCCATGGAGGTAGCTCATTTTGGAAGTGTGATTGTGGTATATTTTCTTTGTGATTGATTATAAAAAAATTTGGCTTAAGTGAGGTAATTGGTAAAAGATGTGTTTATGATGTAATACATATGATGTAATAAATATGTATGATATACATATATGTGTGATAAGGCCGAATGGCCAATGCGATGAATGTGAAAGTGTATGTATATGTGATAAGGCCTAATGGCCGATGTGGTGAATGTGAAAGTGTATGTATATGTGATGAGGCCTAATGGCCGATGTGGTGAATGTGAAAGTGTATGTATATGTGATAAGGCCTAATGGCCGATGTGGTGAATGTGAAAGTGTATGTATATGTGATAAAGCCTAATGGCTAATGTAAAATATATGTGTGATATGCATATGTGGTAAAGCCGAATGGCTAATGTGAATGTTGTAACATGTGATTAAATGTACATGAAACTTGGAATATGTTCCGGGTGAGACCCGATGACTACGTGTGGAGATTATGACCGGGTAAGACCCGATGACTACGTGTGGAGATTATGTCCGGGTAAGACTTCTTTTATAAGAATTGCTTATAAAAATACATAATGCGAAAGGTTAAACAGTATGTACTCCAAGCTTATATGTGAGCTTGATTTAAACTAAACCATAAGGTAGTTATGTGATGTATCTGAGAGCAATCTATGAGACTATTCCTATGATTATGATGAGATGTGCATATTTGGATAAAGGGGTGGTATGCCGAAGGAAGAGTGAAATAAAAATACGAACAACTATGTTATAACTTGATTGTTATCTGTTGACTTTGCTTGAAACTTACTAAGCATTGTAATGCTTACTCGTGTACTTTATTTCCTCTCTTTTATAGATCTCATTTGGAAGCTACAGGGCTCGGGGATCGTCAACAACTAGTCACACTATCACTATCCACTGTTTGGTACTGCTATGTTTTGGAATATCTTATGGCATGTATAGAATAGACTAGTAGTGAGAGGATATCTTGGTTAATGTATAGGACTACCCTTTTGGTGTAGGTCATGTACCCTTCGGTTTTGTGTAAATTCGGATAGCCATGCGAAAATGGCTTAGATATACTTTGATCATAGCATTATAATCGTTGTATGTTGTTTGTCAAGAGGTATGGAAATGTTGGTAACGGTTAGCCATGGGAATGGTCATTCATGATCACTTTTGGTATATGTATGACAAACTCTAGTTCATCCATGGAGGATCATGAAATAGGTAAAGTTTACCTTAAAAATAGATGCTGGTAGCAGCAGTGACGTGAATGTGAAAAATCACTAAAAATAGTATAAAGGGAATTAAAAAGTGAATAAATTATGTAGTCGAATCTTGATGAATCTATTTTCGTAGGAAAGTAACGAAACAATCATATGAACAGTATGTTAAGAGATATTTAAGTTTTTGTGAGACAGGGCCAGAACGGTTTCTGGATTCCCTGTTCCGACTTTGGAAATTCATTGTAAATTATCCAGAGATAATTAGGAGTCATGCCATATATGTATAGATTCCTCTTTGAGTCTAGTTTCTAAAGAAACAAACGGCATCAGTATTGAAGCCCTGTACAGGGAGATATCCAATTTGTAACGCACGAAGGTCAGTGTAGTCGATCCTTGCAACAGGGGAGAATTTAACTAATAAACTGTACTAATTGGCCTAACCAATAATTCTAGAAAAAAATTTGTAGATGCATATATGAGTCTAGTTTCAGGGAAAAATTACGAAACTGGTTTTCGAGTTTTGGAACTCAAGATATGATTTTTAAAGTGATAGTTGCAGTTAGCTAACTGCCTGGAAAATTTTTAAAATGGACTGTGAAAGTGAATGGTTTAAGCCGTTAACCCCTCGTGTCCGATTCCGGCAGCGGACTCGGGTACGGGGTGTTACATTCAATTTTACTCGGTAGGCTACCTTATGGTCATTCAGATATCAATTTAGTGAGTTAACCTATTTGAGTTTCGAACCTTTGGATCGTTGCTTGTTGATTTTTAAGTGTTGTCTCGGTATTCTGAAAATGAGTTTCTGACACTGAAATGAATTTTGTTAGCATCTCCTCAGGGTTCGACTTTTTCTCTTGTTAGTAGGGTGGTTGTTGGAAGCCTGGAGGTGGTGGTGGTTGCTGGTTCCCTTGGCCTCCCCATGAGAAATTTGGGTGGTTCCTCCAACTTGCATTGTAAGTATTACTATAAGGATTATTTTGAGATCGAGAATTATTACCCATGTAATTTAACTACTCATTCTCCATGTTGTGGCCATAGGGTGGTTATTCTGAATTGCTTGATCCACCTCCACTTGCTTCGCACTTCATTACTGGGTAAACCTGTGAAGAACCAAGAAAACCGTCAATTTTTTTATTCAAAAGTTCTACCTGATTGGAGAGCATGGTGATCGAATCGACGTTAAAAATGCCAGCTGTTTACGTTAGCTTTGTCCTCATGACTTGCCACTGATAATTATTCAGTGATGTCTCTTCTATAAATTCATAAGCATCTTCAGGTGTCTTATTATTGATGGTTCCACCAGCGGCTGCTTCGATCATCTGTCGAGTCGAATGATTCAGGCCATTATGAAACATTTGAACCTGTAGCCAAAGTGGTAACCCATGGTGAGGGCACCTTCTCAAAAGGTCCTTGTATCTCTCTCATGCATCGTAGAGTGTTTCTAAATCCATCTGCACAAAAGAGGAGATATCATTACGTAATTTGGTTGTTTTAGTCGGCGAAAAATATTTTAATAAAAAATTTTCGGTCATTTGTTCTCAAGTAGTGATTGACCCTCATGGTAACGAGTTCAACCACTGTTTAGCCTTATTCCTCAACGAAAAAGGGAATAACCGAAGGCGAATTGCATCATCATAAATGCCATTAATTTTAAATGTATCACATAGTTCCAAAAAGTTTGCCAAGTGAGCGTTGGGATCTTCGTCCTGCAAACCATCAAACTGAACAAATTGCTGTATCATTTGAATTGTGTTAGGTTTCAGTTCAAAAGTATTTGCAGCAACAGCAGGTCTAACTATGCTCAATTCAGTTCATGTTAAAGAAGGTTTAGCATAATCATACATAGTATGTGGAGCAGGATTCTGATTAGCAGCAATTACAGGAGGTAGCCGATTTTCTTGGTTTTCAGCCATCTCATCGGTTGTGGTTGAAGTATCGTCCTCTTGCTTTTCTTCTGCGTATCGTAAGCTTCGCCTTTTTTCTCTTCGATTTCTGCGAACTGCGCGATCGATCTCACTATCAAAAAGTAATGGTTCTGAAGGGTTTCTTCTGGTCATAAACTAGAAAAACCTGTTCGAAGAAAATAAATAAAGAATTAGAAAATAAAATAAAAATAAAATTTTAAATTGCAATAAAAGTAAAATGGCTAAAGTAATAAAAATCGAGTGTTCCTAATATCCTAATTCCCTGGCAACGGTGCCAAAAACTTGATACATGATATTCGCGATAGGTGTTAAAAATTTATAATTAATCGTTCTTGAAACTAACTATTATCACCATGAAGGCAAGTGTACCTATCAAACAATAGTATAGCTTTAGCAAGACCGGATTGTCGAACCCAAAGGAACCAAGAGTACTAGTAATTACTTTCTTTTTATTATCTAGCCTAAAAATTAAGGGATTTGTTTATCTAAATTAATTAACTAAACTAAGAGTGCACAGAGAGAAATTGGGGAAAAGCTTTTGGGAAAATTCGATTGATTAAGACAATAACCAAGGAAAAATCCACCTAGACTTCACTTGTTATTTGACTCTGAATCAGACAATTTATTCATTTAACTTGATCCGTAGAAATCCCTAAGTTATATTATTATCTCTCTCGAAACTAATAACGTCTAACCCTAGGTTGATTAATTGAAATCTCTTTCTAATTAACACCTAGTGTTGCATTAACTCGATCTATGGATCCCCTTATTAGGTTACACCCTAATCCGGAAAAATCTTATCACCCTATCTCTAAGCATGCAATCAACTCCACTTAATTATGAAAATTTACTCTTAGACAAGGTCTATTCCTATAACACCCCGTACCCGCGTCCGTTGCCGAAGTCGGACACGAGGGGTTTGCAGACCTAAATCACTTGCTTTCACAGTCCATTTTGAATATTTCCAGGCAGTTGGCTAACTGCGTCACTGTCACTTTAAAAATCATATCTTGAGTTCCAAAACTCGAAAATCAGTTTTGTAATTTTTTTCCTGAAACTAGACTCATATGCCCATCTACAGATTTTTTTCTAGGATTTTTGGTCGGGCCAATTAGTACAGTTTATTAGTTAAAGTCTCCCCTGTTACAGGGTGCGACTACACTGACCTTCATGCATTACGATTTGGATATCTCCCTGTACAGGGCTTCAATACTGATGTCGTTTGTTTCTATAGAAACTAGACTCAAAAAGGAATCTATACATATATGGCATGACATCTAAATGTCTCTGGTTAATTTATAATGAATTTCCAAAGTCGGAACAGGGACTCTAGAAACCGTTCTGGCCCTGTCTCACGAAGACTTAAATATCTCTTAACATACTGTCCATATGATCGTTTCGTTACTTTCCTATGAAAATAGACTCATCAAGGTTCGTTTACATAATTTATTCGCTATTTAATTCCATTCCTACTATTTTTAGAGATTTTTCACATTCACATCACTGCTGCTGCCGGCATCAATTTTTAAGGTAAACTTTACCTATCTCATGATCCTCCATGGATCAACTAGAGTTTGTCATACATATACCAAAAGTGATCATGAATAACCATTCCCATGACTAACCGTTACCAACATTTCCATACCTCTCGACGTACGACATACAAAATGATTATAATGCTATGATCAAAGTATACTTAAAGCCATTTTCGCATGGCTTATATACATTAACCAAAATATCCTCCCACTACTAGTCTATTCTATACATGCCATAAGATAGTCCAAAACATAGCAGTACCAAACAGTGGATAGTGATAGTGTGACTAGTTGCTGACGATCCCCGAGCCTGTAGCTTCCAAATGAGATCTATAAAACAGAGGAAACAAAGTAAACGGAGTAAGCATTACAATGCTTAGTAAGTTTTAAGCAGTGTCAACAGATAACAACCAAATTATAACATAGTTGTTCATATTTTTATTTCACTCTTCCTTCGGGCATACCATCCCTTTACCGAATATGCACATCTCATCATATATAATAGGCAGTTAAATTCTCACTTGATAGTGATCTCTTGTAAACATAGGTACATCACATATTTTCACCTAACTTTCCACATCGACCAAATGCACAATAATCATAGAACAGTCTTATTACTTTACTCACATATGCATCACATAACGACCTTGTGATTTAGTCCAAATCAAGCTTAAATATAATCTCAAAATACATACCTGACCAACTTAACGCATTGAATGTATTTATTACCAATTGTTACTGTGAAGTTGTATAATCTTACGCTTTACTCGAATCTTCAGCGAAACCTTTAGTTCGGGGCTTACCCGGACAAAATCTCCACCCGTGGTCATCGGGTCATTAGAGCTCGGATATAGTACGAGCACGAAGCCTACGGTCATCAATCAGTGATAATATTCTCGCATAAAGCCTGCGGGGTTTTAACCCGGATATGGTACTGACACAAATGCCCTTCGGGACTTATCACATTTATACACTTTCACATCCATCACATTGGCCACTCGGCCTTATCACATATATGCACTTTCACATTCATCACATTGGCCATTCGGCCTTATCACATATATGCACTTTCACATTCATCACATGTAACACCCCGTACCCGAGACCGTTTCCGGAGTCGAACACGAGGTGTTAACGGACTTAATTCATTAATTAAACAGCTCATACAATTCATTTTAAAATTTCCAGACAAGCTGGCTAACTGCATCACAGTCGCTTTAAAAATCATATCTCGAGTTACGAAACTCGAAATCCAATTCCGTAAATTTTTCCTGAAACTAGACTCATATATATATCTACTAATTTTTTCTAGAATTTTGGTTGGGCCAATTAGTACAGTTTATTAGTTAAAGTCTCCCTGTTTCAGGGTTCAACTACTCTGACCTCTGTGTATTACAAATCAGATATCTCCCTATACAGACCTTCAATGACTATGCCGTTTATCTCTAATAAAACTAGACTCAATAAGGAATCTGTACATATAAAGCGTGACTTCTAATTATCTTTGTAAAATTTATGGTGAATTTCCAAAGTCATAACAGGGGATCCAGAAATCGCTCTGGCCCTGTTTCACAAAAATTTAAACATCTCATAAAATATAGCTCATATACCTGTTTTGCTTATTCCATATGAAAATAGACTCATCAAGCTTCGATTCCATAACTTATTCATTATTTAATTTCATTTCTACTATTTTTAGTGATTTTTCAAACTCACGTCACTGCTGCTGTCTGAATCTATTTTATGGTAAATTTTACCTATTTCATGGTTTCCATGGATTAGCTAGCAATTTGACATACATAATACCAAATATGATCATGATTAGCCATTCCAATGGCTAATCATTACCAAGCATTTCTATTTCCATACCACTCAATAACCATATCATAAGACCATATATATAAAATGATTATAATTCTATACATGCCATACTCAAAATATACAAGCCATTATGCCAAGATGGTATACGGATAGTGTGAGCGTGCCTCCGACCGCTTCCGATTTCCGAGCTGGCTTGTCAACACTACAAGGAATGAAAAGGAGGAGTAAGCATAAATGCTTAGTAAGCTCACATGCAAATAGCAAGTAACATAACCATATAAGCAAACATAAAACATCATTTGCATAATCATCACCAAGACATTCATATCACCTTTTCATTTATCATCTTACCATATTGTTGTTATATCGAGTTTTCAACCCGAGGGTTAAGTACATACCTGTTCAAAGTATCCATTTCACAACACTTACCAATACGTCCCTTTCATCTTGAGTATTCCTCCATTTGAGTAGAACTTTACCGTTAAACACATCGGAATATAATTCGGATACATGGAAAGTTTGCACATAAGTGCCACATATGTAGCCAAGCTACCATGTAACCCGCCCATAAGTGAACTCGGACTCAACTCAACGAGCTCGGGCGTTCGATCCATAAGTGAACTCGGACTCAACTCAACGAGTTCGGATGCCTAGTTACATCTCACGAACTCGGACTCAACTCAACGAGTTCGGACGCTCGCATCCATAAGTGAACTCGGACTCAACTCAACGAGTTCGGATGCCCAAATATCCCAGTGACATGTCACTTGTATCCTAATCCATTCCTAAGGTTCAACGGACCTTTTCCCAATCATGTGTCTCAACCATCTTCTACGGAATGCCGATATCTGATACTCGGTAGTATTTCACATTTTCCAAGTATATCACATAATTTGACATATTATCAAACAATTATCACAAGTATAATATTTCATAATAATTATCATATCATTTAAAAAAAACATTAAAACATTTAAAATAATAACTATGTTACCAACATTTACATATGAACTTACCTCGTATGCTAAAATGGCTATTTTACCATTTCGTCCACAACTTGGTATTTTCCCCATTTTAGCCCCAATTTCAGTTTTCCTTGCTCTATCATTTAAAATATAGTCTAATTAGGACTCACATTATTCAAATTGACCCAAAATCATATTTTGGAAAAATTACAATTTTGCCCCTAAACTTTTGCATATTTACACTTTTGCCCCAAAGCTCGTAAATTAAAATTCAGCCTATTTTCTTATGTTTTATGACACGCTGATCATTTTTCCCTTCTATGGCAACATCAAATTCTCACTCTAACATGTACTTATGACTATTAGGTATTTTTACCGATTAAGCCCTTTTGCTCGTTTTCACTTAAAACCGAGTAGCACAAGTTGTCTAACATAATTTAAAACCTCATATTCTATCATAAAACACCAAATTACACAAATTTCACCTATGGGTATTTTTCCAAATATAAACCCTAGGTTAAATTATTGCTAGCATAAGCTAAATCGAGCTACCGAGACTCCAAAAACGTAAAATCATTAAAAACGAGGCTAGAACGGACTTACAATCGAGCTTGGAAGCTTGAAAACCCTAGCCATGGTTTTTCCTTGCTATATTCGGCCATGGGGTTGAAGATGAGCAAAATTGGCTTTTAATTTTGTATTTTAATTCATTTTACCCTAAATGACCAAAATGCCCTTACTACTAAACTTTCCAAAAATTCCTTCCATGTCCTAATTTTTGTCCATAGACTTAGAAATTGGTAAAATTACTCTTTAAGGACCTCTAATTAATAATCTAATTCAAATTTATGCAAAATACTTCTAGAACACAAGTTTTGCAATTTATTCAATTTAGTCCCAAATTTCAAATTAAGCACTTTATGCATAAAATTTCTTCACGAAATTTTCACACAATCATGCAATCATATCATAGACCTTAAAATAATCATAAAATAATTATTTATATCTCGGATTTTGTGGTCACGAAACCACTATTCCGACTAGGCCCAAAATCGGGATATTACAACTCTCCCCCTTTAGGATTTTCGTCCCAGAAAATCTTACCGTAAAAGTGGTCTTCACTTTTAATCTCATATTTGGTGTCAAGAACTTGCACTTAGACTGTACCTCCAATACATCTCTTCGTTTCTCATATGATCTAAAAGCTTACAGTCTCAACTCTCAACTGTTCTTAAATTTTCAACCCTTCTCAATTTCCCATGATATCATGACATAAAACCGGATCTCAACTTGATTTAATGGAGACCGAATTCCAAGAAATCCAACAATCAAAGAGACACGAAATTCCATGAATCGATGAGTAGGAATTCATTCAATACGAGATGTGATTTATAGATCTCGCCAAACATTTAACAATAGGATACATCACATTTTCCTCTTTCCGCCATAGAAATAATTCGATATGGCCTCAAGAATAATCCTTCTCATTTCCATCCCAATATCAACATTGACAAGGATAATTTTGATAGATCCCAATGCTCGGCTTTAACCCTTTAACAACTCCGATTTTATGTAACATCGATGCTCTAAACTATCACATTACCTCACCGTCTTGAAACACATCACAATTCATACAACAATACATTCTTGAAAGTCATAAAGTCTTTGCTCAATGTAGACTAGTCTAGTTCAGACGCTTCGGTTACCAATATTCTCATCTATCCGAACTCTGTCAACATGTAATAAACTTTTTAGCTTTCACAAGATGGAAACCTTATCATTCGTAGTGACTTAAACTAATATTCAACTCTTTCTAATAAATATAGACTTCTCGTTCAAACTATTTACTCTTTGATCTGTACAAAATGAAATTCTATTATCAAACTTGGGAAAAATAATCCTGACATAATTGTCACATGAAATCTTTCAAATAAATAATTTACCATACCGACTAAAACTCGCGCTTTTATCACCTATGCCTTTACTGATGTCAAATCCTTACATAGAAATTAGAAAAAATCCCAATACTAAAATCACCACATTACCAAGATCAAATTAGAAGTATAGTCATATTTGACATGATTATCACGAGCTGAAGAACGTTACTTGAACATGAGTCATAATTGACAAATTATGGAACAAAGATAACAAGAAAACCGAATAAAGAAATCCAAGATAGAGAAACCCAGAATAAAGAAATCCAAAATAAAGAGATCCAGGATAAAGAAACCCAAGATACGATACTATGCCGGAGAATCGAAAACCAAATTCATAGAGAAAATACAAAATACCCTGATAATTCTTCAAAGAAAGAAAGTCCAAAAGAAAACATCATTTAATCCCACTGAAATCAAATATAACAAGATCAATATATCTTCCCATACATATATATCAGATGAAGCATCAAGTAGAAGAAACAGAATCATAATATCATATGAATTCTCTCATCAATTCTTATTAGACGAAATGAAATAGAATACCCGATGAAATAGAGCAATATAAATTATAAACCAGTCAGACTACCAATGCTTTCATCCAACACCAAATTAGAAGACATTCCCATATAACAAGAATTTCTTCAGAAGATCAATATCCATAGAAATATTTCTGAGAACGGGTGAACACATAGAACATCTCAAAAGCGATGCTAAATCTGTCCCGGTCATAACTGTCACACTCAGATAATTCACATTTGAAATATCATTTCCCCAACTAGTTCTGCCGTCACAAATTTCATATTAAATCATTCACTAAAGAATGTCAGTTCTGAATAAATTTTGATTTACCAAAGAGAATTCCTTCTCTAACTGGGACGATGCATAATTCCAATAATCTTTATATCAATCGATACTTCGGCTCGACTTTACTTATCAGCTCATTTTCAATCTCGGATCATACTTATAATTATTCTATCACTGAACTCTTTGGGTTCTCAACCGAAAACTTATTCAATACAAATCTCATGAAATTCCATTATAAGTACCACTTTGGTAAGGGGAGGGTTGTAGGACCTCTGACTCGACTTTCTTATACATACACATATGACACAACTTCCATCATCATAGTAACATCATCAAAATCATGTCATTCATTCATGTTGGCTTACACCAATTTTCTTATTGTCCCATTTAGACAATATACTTATGCATACATTCTATGTTTTCTAGACACTTTACTTATCCATTCAATTAATTAAATTAATTCATGCTCATGACATTATATAAGGCCAAACAAACATAAATATTTGCATCACAATCACAACTTTCATTTCGTGCATCATCATGTACATATCATTACAATCATATAATTCAGTCCAACAATTTAACATAGATAAGTTCATTTCATTATAATCCTTTACCTCATAAAAATTATATACCATTAACATTCATCAACATTCGACATCCAATCAAGACAAGGACATTTTCATTCGTATCATAACATTATGACCTTTATTCATACCTCTACTACTTTTTATTTATTCCGTTCATCTTATCAAGTAAGCCACATACACTACATCATATGAGCATTAAGCAAATATGAATATTTATCACAACATGAACTTTCATCTCACATATTATCACATATGTATCATAAACCTTTATTCATACTTTTCTGAACCGAGACTTATCATAATCATAATTTTACTCAAATACCTTTACTTAACATTGAACATGGTTGGCGCAGCTCGGTTGGAGAGTACCCTGTCTAAATAAGACGGTACTTATACGCGTCGGAAGACATCACACTATCACGCATCGCTGGCATGTATAGCTAAACTTTTACACATGCTAGGTTAGTCCGAGAACCGACTAAACCTGCTCGATACCACTAAATGTAACACCCGTGCCGAGACCGTTTCGAGTCGAACACGAGGTGTTAACGGACTTAATTCATTAATTAAACAGCTCATACAATTCATTTTAAAATTTCCAGACAAGCTGGCTAACTGCATCACAGTCGCTTTAAAAATCATATCTCGAGTTACGAAACTCGAAATCCAATTCCGTAAATTTTTCCTGAAACTAGACTCATATATATATCTACTAATTTTTTCTAGAATTTTGGTTGGGCCAATTAGTACAGTTTATTAGTTAAAGTCTCCCTGTTTCAGGGTTCAACTACTCTGACCTCTGTGTATTACAAATCAGATATCTCCCTATACAGACCTTCAATGACTATGCCGTTTATCTCTAATAAAACTAGACTCAATAAGGAATCTGTACATATAAAGCGTGACTTCTAATTATCTTTGTAAAATTTATGGTGAATTTCCAAAGTCATAACAGGGGATCCAGAAATCGCTCTGGCCCTGTTTCACAAAAATTTAAACATCTCATAAAATATAGCTCATATACCTGTTTTGCTTATTCCATATGAAAATAGACTCATCAAGCTTCGATTCCATAACTTATTCATTATTTAATTCCATTTCTACTATTTTTAGTGATTTTTCAAACTCACGTCACTGCTGCTGTCTGAATCTATTTTATGGTAAATTTTACCTATTTCATGGTTTCCATGGATTAGCTAGCAATTTGACATACATAATACCAAATATGATCATGATTAGCCATTCCAATGGCTAATCATTACCAAGCATTTCTATTTCCATACCACTCAATAACCATATCATAAGACCATATATATAAAATGATTATAATGCTATACATGCCATACTCAAAATATACAAGCCATTATGCCAAGATGGTATACGGATAGTGTGAGCGTGCCTCCGACCGTTTCCGATTTCGAGCTGGCTTGTCAACACTACAAGGAATGAAAAGGAGGAGTAAGCATAAATGCTTAGTAAGCTCACATGCAAATAGCAAGTAACATAACCATATAAGCAAACATAAAACATCATTTGCATAATCATCACCAAGACATTCATATCACCTTTTCATTTATCATCTTACCATATTGTTGTTATATCGAGTTTTCAACCCGAGGGTTAAGTACATACCTGTTCAAAGTATCCATTTCACAACACTTACTAATACGTCCCTTTCATCTTGAGTATTCCTCCATTTGAGTAGAACTTTACCCGTTAAACACATGAATATAATTCGGATACATGGAAAGTTTGCACATAAGTGCCACATATGTAGCCAAGCTACCATGTAACCCGCCCATAAGTGAACTCGGACTCAACTCAACGAGCTCGGCGTTCGCATCCATAAGTGAACTCGGACTCAACTCAACGAGTTCGGATGCCTAGTTACATCTCACGAACTCGGACTCAACTCAACGAGTTCGGACGCTCGCATCCATAAGTGAACTCGGACTCAACTCAACGAGTTCGGATGCCCAAATATCCCAGTGACATGTCACTTGTATCCTAATCCATTCCTAAGGTTCAACGGGACCTTTTTCCCAATCATGTGTCTCAACCATCTTCTACGGAATGCCGATACCGATACTCGGTAGTATTTCACATTTTCCAAGTATATCACATAATTTGACATATTATCAAACAATTATCACAAGTATAATATTTCATAATAATTATCATATCATTTAAAAAAAACATTAAAACATTTAAAATAATAACTATGTTACCAACATTTACATATGAACTTACCTCGTATGCGAAAATGGCTATTTTTACCATTTCGTCCACAACTTGGTATTTTCCCCATTTTAGCCCCAATTTCAGTTTTCCTTGCTCTATCATTTAAAATATAGTCTAATTAGGACTCACATTATTCAAATTGACCCAAAATCATATTTTGGAAAAATTACAATTTTGCCCCTAAACTTTTGCATATTTACACTTTTGCCCCAAAGCTCGTAAATTAAAATTCAGCCTATTTTCTTATGTTTTATGACACGCTGATCATTTTTCCTTCTATGGCAACATCAAATTCTCACTCTAACATGTACTTATGACTATTAGGTATTTTTACCGATTAAGCCCTTTTGCTCGTTTTCACTTAAAACCGAGTAGCACAAGTTGTCTAACATAATTTAAAACCTCATATTCTATCATAAAACACCAAATTACACAAATTTCACCTATGGGTATTTTTCCAAATATAAACCCTAGGTTAAATTATTGCTAGCATAAGCTAAATCGAGCTCTAGAGACTCCAAAAACGTAAAAATCATTAAAAACGAGGCTAGAACGGACTTACAATCGAGCTTGGAAGCTTGAAAACCCTAGCCATGGTTTTTCCTTGCTATATTCGGCCATGGGGTTGAAGATGAGCAAAATTGGCTTTTAATTTTGTATTTTAATTCATTTTACCCTAAATGACCAAAATGCCCTTACTACTAAACTTTCCAAAATTCCTTCCATGTCCTAATTTTTGTCCATAGACTTAGAAATTGGTAAAATTACTCTTTAAGGACCTCTAATTAATAATCTAATTCAAATTTATGCAAAATACTTCTAGAACACAAGTTTTGCAATTTATTCAATTTAGTCCCAAATTTCAAATTAAGCACTTTATGCATAAAATTTCTTCACGAAATTTTCACACAATCATGCAATCATATCATAGACCTTAAAATAATCATAAAATAATTATTTATATCTCGGATTTTGTGGTCACGAAACCACTATTCCGACTAGGCCCAAAATCAGGATATTACATCACATGGGCCATTAGGCCTTGTCACATATATACACTTTCACATTCATCACATCGGCCATTAGGCCTTGTCACATATATACACTTTCACATTCATCACATCGGCCATTAGGCCTTGTCACATATATACACTTTCACATTCATCACATCCGCCATTAGGCCTTGTCACATATATACACTTTCACATTCATCACATCCGTCATTAGGCCTTGTCACATATATACACTTTCACATTCATCACATCGGCCATTAGGCCTTATCACATATATGCACTTTCACATTCATTACATTGGCCATTCGGCCTTATCACATATATATATCTCATACATATTTCATATTTTTCTTGTACATCAATTTCAGCAATAGCTTATAAGCAACTCAAATAGTTTCATCAAAGTTTACAACAAAATCACATATTCACTACAAGCAGTTTTCCTGAGCAACAGTCACTAAATTGTTTATAACTGGAGCTACAAAACTCAATATCAATTGCCGTTAATTTTCCCCGAATGTAGACTCATGTATCTTTCATCCATAAAATTTTCAGAATTTTAGGTGTGGCCAATCAATACCAGATTTTTCTTAAAGTTTTCCCCTGTTTCACTGTTCGACTAATCTGACCACTCCTCACTAGGAATCAGATTTCTCATTGTACAGAATTCAAAATGTGTTATATTCAATTTCATTTGAAACTAGACTCGTTAAGGAGTCTAAGCATATAAATTTTACCTTATAACCATTTTTGTGAAAATTATAACGATTTTCTAAAAACAGAACAGGGGATTTCGGAGTCATTCTGACACCGTCTCACACAACTTTAAATATCTCTTTATAGGAAATTTCTTTGCTCACACGGCATCTTTTATAAGGAACTAGACTAATTAAGCTTTGATTACATATTTTATTCAGCCTATAATTTCACACCAACAATTTATGGTGATTTTCTAAAATCACATTACTGCTGCTGTCCTAAGCAAATTATTACAATTTGCTCTTAAATTTCCAAGTCCAAACACTTATGAACTTACCATTTGAGTTTAAAACATATCATGGCCACATCATATCTTATTAAATCAACTCATTATGTTCTATTATGATTGAATTTACTCAACGTTTAATCACTTAAAACTTACCTCGAAAGTGGTCGACGACTAGATATCCACGGCTATTCGTTTACTTCCTCTTTTCCCCTATCCGACTTTGATCCTCTTTGCTCTTAAGCTTAAGTAAAACAATAGATTTGCTTAAGTACTTAACTAATATTATTCACTTAACAATCACATTTGGCAATCACATATCATTTAATCTATATCTAAAACAATAGATTTCAATATGTATCATATTTATGGTCAAACATAGCAAGAAAACTAAATAGGCTTTACTAGCCACACTTAGTTCTATTATAACATAACTCCACTTACTTATATGCACATTCGGCACAAGCAAACTTCATTTCAATTTTGCCACTCTTGAACTTATCCATAATATCCTAAGTTCATTTAGTAGCTAGGCAACAATTATACAAATCAACAAGCATTTAACAACAATGTACTTAACCAATCCTTCAAGCATACATTCGGCAATATATATATATGTCAATGACGAATACACTTAGGCCAATTCTAAAACTTCCACAAATCTTCATGCTTACATGCCATAACCGTATGGTTCTTATCACACTTGGACCACAAAATGCATAAATTTCCCAAATTCTAATTACTATCATAAGCTCAATTTAGCACTCATTTAGCACTTCAACATAGCCGATTGTCATTAAGCAATTAAGCCACAACTATTCAATTTTTTTACCAGCTCAACTCATCTATAATCAACCTTCAATACACTAAAGCATCAAAAACAACATCAAAAAAAATACAAACATCCATGACCGAATGTCATCTTCATAAATTTACAAAAACATTTGCCATGAGCTAGCTTCTATACTTGATGACCACTCCAAATATACAAAGATTTTCAATGAAAGAGCATTAACATACCTTAATCCCCTTAAAGGTGACCAAATGCCTTAACTTCAATTTCTCCCTTTTTCTCTTTAGGTACAGCAATGGAGAAGAGAAAGATAAACCAACTTTGTTTTTATCACCCATTTCTTTTAATATAAGTCCATACTTCATATTATTTATTCATTTAACATTTAATTTATTAATATAAAAGGCATAAAATGACAATCATCCACTAGCCTTGCCGTCCACTAACTTGAGGGAGGGATATTTGACATGCAAGTCCTCATACTTTAAACCATACAATATTTGGCCACTACAAATCAACCTATCACATTTTCAAGTTTCTCACATAAGTCCTTTTTAATAATTCCACATTCAAATGACAAAATTAAAACACGATACTTTCACACATGAAACTTTACATATAATAAACATAGAAAAGAAAATTTATATACTTTTGTAACTCGATTTTGTGGTCCCGAAACCACTTTCCGACCAGGGTCAAGTTAGGGGTGTCACAATTCCTCCTCTGAATAAGAGCATTAACTCGAATCAATATCCTGGAATATTAAAACAAGAATTAAGAACACATAATTAAGAACAAGTCAAATATTTATCATACAATTCAAATAATAATAACAAGATCCATCTTAGGTTTCATTCCCCTTAGGTATTTAGGGGGTTTAGTTCATAATTATAGAAGAAAACATCTCAGAAGAATAATGAATACAAAACATAAAGAAAACCCAAAAACCCCTGAATGGAAATCGAAGGGAGATCTTCAATCTTGATGATGAATTTGGCTTCTGAGATGGACCAATCGGCTTCCCTTGAGTAATTCCTTGCCTCCTACTCTGCGTCTTCCTTTCCTAAGTGCCTCCTCAAGTGTTTAAATAGGCTTTAGAATGCCTAAGAGCCCTCAAAATTGGCCTTTTCCGAATAAGGTTATACTTGGGCTCGGGAAGGACACGCCCGTGTGACACGCCCATGTGCGATTACTCTAGCCCGTGATCAAGGCTGTTGAATAGGCACGGGCGTGTAGTCTACCCATGTAAGTCATGCTTCGATCCTGCCAAAAAGCCACGACCGTGTGACACGCCCGTGTGAGGAAGTCCAGGCCATGTTGATTTCCCATGTGGGTCCATTTTCTCTGTTTTCGACCCGTTTCTCGCTCTTTTTACTCTCCTATACTCACCTAAGTATAAAACATGAAATCAAAGAATTAGGAGCATCGAATTCACCAAATCTAAGGAGAAATCATCCATAAATGTGTTAAGCATGGGATAAAAATATGTATACATTACGACATTTTAACCATACATTTTTCAAATTTCACAATTTAACCCCTAATTTGCATTTTCACTAAAAATCACTTAACAAAACTTGTTTAACTAACATCCAATATTCATAATCTATCTTTAAACATCAAAATATTCATATATTCATCAATGGAAACATTCAAAATATTTAACAATTTTGCAAATTAGTCCCTAGGGTAGCTAATACTAGTTGCAACAATCATAAAAACATAGAAATCACTAAAAACCGAGTCAAAAATCATACCAAATAGCAAGGTGAAGTTGTTGAAACTTCAAGCTCAACAATGGCTAGGTTTTTCTTCTATTTTCAGTGTGAAAGGAGATATAAAAGATGAAGACTTAAATTGGTTTTGTCTAATATAACATTATTCATAAATTACTAAATTAACCTTGGTTTAAAACATCAAAATTCACTTAACATAAGCCCACAATTGTCCACCCACCATTTTAATGGTCTAATTACAACATAAGGACCGCCACTTTAATGATCCATAGCTAATAGACACATTTAAACTAATAGAACATGCATTATTCACTTTATGCTATTTAGTCTTTTTTATCGAATTGACCACTCAAATGAAAAAAATTCTTAACGAATTTTCACACAATCACATTATCATACTGTAAATATTAAAATAATAATAAAATAAATATTTTAACCTCATATTTGTGGTTCCAATACCACTGTTCTGATTTGACTAAAAATGGGCTGATATAGTCTTACCCATATTTTTCCAGCATTAAATTGTGTTCTTGAACCCTCCTAATCAGCCTTTAATCACATTTTAATTAGGGAGAGACATTTTTGATCAATTACCCAATCGGATCCCACAAATCGTGAAGCGTAAGTTCAATTAAGGGTAACTAGTTTGTTATTTTGACATAGTTGTTGGGTAAAGGTTATGAATTGATTAAATGAAGGAATTTAATCATTAATTAGCTACTAATTTTCCAGTATATTATTGAATTAGATGCTGACTCAAATGCCCCAAATCATCCGTAACGATGAAGAATGATTGTATGTATGGTTCGCATCAATACAGTGTAAGGAGTCTAACTAAGTTGGATTCAGAAAATAGTTATAATTTCAACGATTGGTTTGAACTCATAAGTGGGTGTTTAGGGGTTGGTTTAATGGTAATTTGATTGAATTTATACTAAATTTTGGTTTAGGTTCGTTTAAGGAATAATTAAGGAAATTTGAAAGATTCGCTAGTGTGTTGGGAGGAAGTGCAAAGTAAGGTATGGGTCCTAAACTCATAAAATTGTTTGAAAATATTAAATATCATGTTATATTTGATAAATTAGCTCACCGATTGGATTGGCTTAATAGCCAAATTATTGATTTTGTAAGCGGCCGAACCAAGTATGTCTCGAACCTTAAAAGACTGACATGTTGGCAAAATTGCTAGTTTGATAGTATGAATGTTTTATTAAGTTTATAATTGCATATTTGAATTATGAGATATGAGAATGTTTGACTGAATGACATAACGTGTTGAGATATTAAGCTTATGTATGATTTAAACGCATAAGATATTTATTATATTGTGTACTGAAAAGGGTGCTATTTATGCACAATAAAAATTCGTAAAGTATGTGAAATTGAACGATATTGATTGATATCAACACAATGGTAATTTGAAAGATTGAAACACTGTTTCCATTTACTGAAAGTATGTGATTATTGAGGACATGCTAAGCATGTTAAATGAATGTGAAAAGTATTGAGATATGATTATGTATGAGATTGTGTGACATATTGCATATGCATTAGGTTGGGATTTTGTGGTTGACGGAGTAGTTTTGTAGAGCACCGATGGCATATTAAGTCTGCATTATTCATAGTCAGTGCATTGCACCTAGAGTACCGAGGGGAATGGAAATTTATCGTATTTTTACTGGTAGGTTGTCTACATTTTTTCTGCAAAATTTTCTACATATTGTTATCGGAGGTTTTAACCACAAAGGGCTTAAGCTCATAATGTTTTAGAGTTCGGATGATGGGTTCTAGGGAACTCGTGGTGTGTAGCGAATACTATAGGTACGAATCTTTTTGCATTGCATCATGCTCACGATATATTCGAATGTTATTGATTTATGATATGTGTTGTATTGAATGGTATCAAAATTAATGATAATACTCGAATAAATGATGTCCTATACTTATACACCATTTGACATCAATATGACAATAGCTATGTAATGATATGAAATTCCAATGATGGTTCTGTGTTCTTCTGTTACAACTAATATGTTTCACTGTATTCAATATTTATGTCTATTTAAAAAACTATTCAACCCGCACTGAGCTTTCATGAGCTCACCCCAATAGTGTTTAACTTTTTAGGTAAATCTCGAAACTAGGACCAGACCCGGCACATGGAGAATCTCCTTGGACCTCAGATTATTTTTTTATAAGTATTAATTAGTCTCTATTGGTTTTGGTTTGTAATTTTTAATGACTTTTGGTCTGTGGCTTGGTAACTTTTCTTCTGGGATTTTTGCATACATAGATTACTTAAGCATAATAATCAGATAATGCATGATATCGAACTTAAGTAAAATTTCATATTGTTCCCTAGTTTCTACTGTAACACCCCTTATCGTGCCCGAGACTGGGACCAGGTATGAGGTGTTACTAGACATGTACTCGAACATTTTCAGGAAATACGGGTTATAAAATTTCATTCCAATTCGAACCCAATCAAACAACATCTTAGTGTCCCTATTATGGGCCTACGGAGCCCAAAACATACATTGAGAAAGGTCCGAGACTAAACCGAGGACCTTAGAAAGTTCTTGAATTTTTTTCTAAGTTAAGGATCACACGCCCGTGTAGAGGCAATGCACATGCCCGTGTGCTTTGGGACACGCCCGTGTCCCCTACTCGTATGGAATTAATTGAATTTATTTTCTATTTCGAACCTACAGGGGTTTTCACACAGCCAAGAACACGCCCGTGTCCCTGGCCCATGTCCTTCACATGGCCTAGACACGCCCGTGTGGTCGCCCGTGTCCAAAAACAAAGCATTCTATTTATGACATTAGCATGCATTTAGGGGCACATGGCCAAGACAAACGCCTGTGTGCTAGGCCGTGCTCACTACACAGTTGAGACACACGGCCGTGTCTCTACCCGTGTGTTTATTACCATGCATTCTGACTTAATATTTTCAGGTTCAGGGGACACACAGCCATTATGGGGTGGTCCGTGTGTTACATACGGCCTAGACACACGCCTGTGTGTCAACCCGTGTGGACCTTGTTAGGCAATTTTCCAAGCCTTTGGTCACCTTCTAATATGCATATCCACTTATAGTTTTGAATAACACTTGACATGGTCTAATTATACTCTTAAATGACCTTAATATGCTTCATTGCATGTAAACCTCATCTCTTCAGTTTTTATACATGCTAGGTTATCACCTTTATGTTAAGGATTTCCTGGACTTGTAACGCAATTAAGCTTGGCTCGTTATCTGAACTCATTGCCAAATTGTGGCCTAACCCCCCATGTGATTTGGTCATATTATATATGACTAATTGTATCACACCATATTTAATCATCATAAGAACATTGGAACATAACATGCACAATTTGGTAGGTCATAACCTACACCAAAATGAGCCAATTTCCAGGACCATATACAAGCGGATATGTATACTTTTATAAGCCTTCATATTGGCTAATCAAATGACACATATAACAAAATAACAAAAGCCCTATACATGCCATTGTACAAAATAAGAGCATCTATATACCAAAGCTTGACAAGATGATAGTGTGTTGACTCTCCAACCGTCTCCCAATCTTCGTGAGTCCACGAGCTTTGTAAGACAGGGAAGAGAGAGGGGTAAGCATTTACATGCTTAGTAAGCCCGAATAACTAGAAAGTAAACTTACTGATTAATTAGCATGCATCCATATTAGGCAACAAAACCAACAAGCATCAAATAGTTTCCCTATCACATGCACTCAAACCGACAAGTTAGTTCCATAACGATACACCAAGTAATTTGTCTTAGATGAGCTCATTATCCAACATTTTCATTTTTATATCTCATGTTAATCCCGTTGAGTTTCTTGGAAGTCTCGATGGATTATCCATTTACCCTCAAGTCATAAGAGTGATCACCTCAAGTACGCACTCCCACAAACCTCACATCTTACGGCGGGATTACTAGTCCAGGCTAAATCCCTTGTAGTGACAAACATCGTGATGAGCTTAGATTTGAATTACCAGTCCAGGCTAAATTCAGACCCTATTCGGATTACCCGTCCGGGCTAAATCCATAATGCACACATATTCTTCGGGAGGCTCGATCACTCAAGGAACACCTATCCGGGCTAGATCTTTCTTATATTTGAGATCAACGGATTACCCGTCCGGGCTAGATCCTTCCTATATTTGAGATCAACAAATTACCCATCCGGGCCAAATCCTTTTCTGCAACACATGTAGGATCTCAAGTCACGTAAGCCATGGTTTATCCATCGAATTTCCCTTTTTGACTTCAACCGGGACATTTATTATCATTTCATTATTATTAAAACATTTCATGGATTTTCATGCCATCATTATATCCAATCATCATACATTCATAACACATGTAATTAGGCATATTAATAGTTTACTTAAAGTTATTCGAACTTACCTGGTATCCGTTTTGATTTTGCGTCTCGGTTATTCCGAAACCTTTTATTTTCCTCGATCGACCTTGGGAATTTGTTCCTCAAGGTCTATAACAATAAAAATGAATCATTAATACCTCACATTATTCTTTTCGAGTCTAAATTTCACCCCAAGACAAAAATGACCATTTTGACCCTAACCTTTCACATTATTTACGATTTAGTCCCTAGGATCGTATGATGAAATGCATGAATTTTCTACATTACCCAAGCCTAGCTGAATGTTCTTTCCTCTTATGGCAGCCCACATTTTTCCATTATTTCACATTTCTACCACATATTTTACACCTTTTGCAAAAAGGTCCTTTTAGGGGTTTTTCATGAAAATCACCTAGAAAAAGATGTTTATCACACATCCAACTTTCATATTCCTCCATAAAACATCAACGAATAAACATGTCACACATGAGTCACTTTACATACATGAACCCTAACTCAAAATATAGGTAGAAATGGAGAGAGTAAGTTACCGGGATTTCAAAAATACGAAGAACATTAAAAATGGGGCTTGGGAGCACTTACTATTGAGCTTGAAAAGTGAAGAAACCCTAGATAAGGTGGCTCTCAAATTTTGGCAGCAAGGTGGAGAAGATGAGCTGATTTTTGGCTTATTTTCCCATTTTATTTCATTAATTAGCCAAATGACCAAAATTCCCTTAAGCCCTTTCTTTCAAATTTTATCCATGCATGCCCTTTTTGTCCAAAAACTTAAAAATTGGGAAAATTTCTATTTAAGGACTTCTAATTAATAATATAAAGCAATTTCATACAAATTGCTTCTAGAATCCAAGTTTTGCACTTTATTCAATTTGGTCCTTATTTTCCAATTGGACACCTTACTTATAGAATTTCTTCATGAAACTTTAACACATACATATTCTCATATTCTAGACCTCATAATAATCATAAAATAAATATTTCAATGTCATATTTGTGGTCTCGAAGCCACTGTTCTGACTAGGCCCTATTTTGGGATGTTACATCTACTGCATTGCAAATGAATCATTTTTGAAAAACAAATCAATAAGGCAACAAAGTTTCTAAAATAACTTGCAAAATGGTTTTTTTGCTCCATTAATTTAACATCGAGTTTTTTTAAAGAAGAGTGACAAGCAAACAATTTTTCTAAAACAATACTATCAACAATAAAATGAATCCTAAGTATACACAACTTAATGAATGAATGCTTTTAAGCTAGCTCAAAGTACAACTACAGTTTTCTCCAAAATGAGTTTATTTAAGGTCTTCAAAAGTAACGTAAGTTAGATTAGCCATTTTGGTGGCTAATGTAGCATTTTCAATCTAGTCATAATGTCTAGGTTGGGTTTGAGAGGTTACAACTTACATCAAAGTATACGAGTCACGAATACATAGTCCATCATCCACTCAGGATTAAGGTATGCCACACATGAACGTCTATAACACCCCGAAATTTGGGGTTAGAAGTTTTAGGATTTGTAGGTAAGGTTAGTGGCTAGATCAGACAATTGGGTTTGTTGCTGTGTTTTATGTCAGAATGGGCCTACTGGTCTGGTGGTTGGTTGTGTGTTAGTTTGCCTCTGGGTTTTGGGTTTGAATCCTCATGTGTGTTTGAGAAATTAATTTTATTTAAGTTTTGTTTTTTTATTATTTTATGTTTTATATATATATTTATGTTATTTATTTTACGGTATTTTTATTATTGAAAAAAAAGAAGTTGTTTCTAAAAAATCTCTTCTCACGTTCTTATCTTCTTCTTCGCATTTTTTTCTTTTTCTTTTAATCTTTAAATTTTTTTCTACTGCTTTACTTTTGTGGTTTGTTTTTGTCTCGATTGGAGTTCAGCTCTTTTGCTTCTACTTCATTTCTTTTGCTATGTTTTACAATTTCGTCGATAGGAGTTTCTAGAATTGGTGGATTTGAGGCGTCGATCATTTTTGGGTGTTTAAATCGTTAATTCAAGTGTGGGTTTCTTAAATTTTTAATTTAATCATGAATTATTGAATCAATTTTGTAAAATTTGATAATTTTGGGTGTTCCGATGATTGCGTAATCGTAATGTTGCATCACTGTTAAATTGCATAAAATTTGACTAGTTAGGGTGTGTTTCTGCACTATTAGAGGTTAAGGATCTTTTGACATCAAAATTCATATTTTTTGGGCTATTTCGGAGTGGTTTGTGACCACACGGGTGGCCACACAGGCGTGTGCCACACACAAGCTGTCCACACGGTCGTGCGCAATTGGGAATTTAAGGTTTTCAATGATTTTGGTACCACACGGCCTGGCCACATTGGCATGTGTCCTCACATGGGCGTGTGAGATCTCCATATGGCCGTGTCTCCTCTGCTCTTAATTTTAATAGTTTTGGACAGTGAGTTACAGGGGCTGTTCACACGAGCATGTGTGGCCTTCACATGGGCGTATAGACCCCTACACAGCTGTGGGGCCCTATTTCGCCATTTTTTGTACTATGCCTATTTTTGTTCTAATTACGATTTTGTGTGTTCTGACCCTTGGCTAGGTGTTAGTAAGGGTGGTCGGGACTTTGATTCGACCTGGATTTGTGCATTATTCACAATCGTAGTGTTGATTAAGCGATTCATTTGAGTGTTAATTGATGTTATTTTATATCTGGTTCTAATTCTGAGTATTTGAATGTGTGCATTTCTGATTTCGTATTCTGTTTCTATAAGTCTATCTTCGAATGGTGTTCATTTTGCACTTACATTAGTCTTTTTGGGTTGGGTTGTGAAAGGAAGGAAGACTGTTTCTGATCTGGTAGTTTAACTACAACTTATCGGTACAATGGTTTACCACAATTCACTATACTGCATATATGCCAGCCTTGCTGCGTATTATTATCTGAGTGGCTTAGTCCACATGATAGTGTGTAGGGTTGGATAGGCCTTTCGAGGTCCTATGTGGTGTGTTTGGTTGGATAAGCTTAAATAGCTCTTTTAGGGTGTGGATAAGGGACAGAGAGGTGTTTGGCTAGATGGGCGGGTTTTTTTTCTACTTGAATGCATCCATATGCATATGGTTAAGTGATTGGGTGTAAGTTCGTTTTTCGGTATTCTGTCTAGTTGACTTAACATGTGTGACTGATTTTGCGTGTATTAAGGTGTTAGCTTAATGACATTTTAGAACATTGTGTTTATGATGATAAGGTGTATTGGCGGGTTATTGGTTGAGTTTTTGTCTATGATGAGGTGTGCTTGTTTGTTACGTTCTGTTGGGACGTTGATCCCAAATTAACATTTTATTTCTGTATATCTTTTTAAGCTTGTTTTCCTATTGAGCTACTATCTAAAATTCTCTTCTGTAAACCTGATGTTAATTATTTCAAACTCACATTAAGCTTGAGTATCTCACCCTCTCAATTTTCCTTTTTCTTGTATTTTTGTTTGTTGTTGCTGGATTCGACACGTCGGAGGTCTCGAACAGCCACATTTTAGAATCAACTCTAAAAGTATTTTCATAAATACCATTTGTTTTCTAGCTGGTTAAACTAAAATTTTATCTACAATCACTTCTGATCAATGTGACCTCCGAGATTCAGTCTAAACATCTAGGTTGGGTTTTGGGGTGTTACGTTTAGTGGTATTAGAGCCACGTTTGCAAAAACTCGGCCTATATTTTTTTACACATCCGTGTGCGCGTGTGTTCATTTAAAAAAAATTGATAAACTGTACCATAGTATTTTGAAATGATATGTGTTTCACTAATTTTGAGGAGATAAAATGTCTGAGACTCCGATGCTGGTCCAGGGTGGAAATTTGAAACTGTAAGATTAGAAATATAGATTTCGTATTTATTTTGTGTTCATTTTCTGAAAATGTAGATACTCTAAGTTAGTCACAAGACCGATATGGATTCTGATGGTAAGCATGATTATGAGGGTCAATCTGATGAGACTCTTAAAGAGTTATTGGCTTCTCCAAGACGTGAGCTTGTTCAGGAGTCTGAAGTCAATGGGGCTCCGCCAACATCGGGTAGCGATAACTAGAAGGTTGGGCTCGAGGCGCTGACTCGGGTGGTGAAGAGGTGTTAGAGAATGTCTTCGTGGCTAGTTTAGAGGGGAATAGAGAGTTAGTTCAAGGTAGATGTGTGGATTGTGGGAAGAAAAGGGATCATAGCCCTTTAAGGTTGGAGCCTCAGTCTGTGAAGCGTATAAGAACACAGTTTCGTGTTAGTTGTAACGCCCCAATTTTTGGGAATTCTGTGTATAGTGGCAAAAATTTAAAATTTCTGCGTTCTGTCTGTTTGGTGTAGGTTTAATTATGTTAGTGGGCCTCTAGAAGGCCCAAGCTTAGGTTAAAACTCGGTAATTTTAGTTAACTTTAGTTCTATAAGGAAAAAGGGGTTCTGGTTAACTGGGCTTTTAAGTATTAATTGGGCAAAATAAAACATAAGGAAGTAGGTGGCAGAGTGGCATGTGACGCCACTGGGAAGGTTATAAAAGTGGCGTGTGGATGCTAGGGAGAACCAAGGTTCAAGTCACAATGGGAGCATATTAAGGGAATTATTTTTTATGTTTAGAAAGGGTAAGTAATGGAACTCAAGTAAAAGACTGTCAGGAGGAGTTTGAGTTGCTCAGGTGATTGAGTAAGGAGGGGATAAGGGAAAGGATTTAGGAGCTGATGAGGGAGAGAAGTGTTGGCCAAATGGTGGACTCTTGAGGAGTAAGGGTTGGCCGGCCAAGGGTTTTTCTTTAGGGGGCAAGTTTCGGCTAGGTCAAATGCCAAGGATAAGTTCGGCATTAGGGGTAAGTTGTGCCGTTTTTTGACCATCCTTCCTCTTCTTCTCTTCTTTTCTTTTTCTCTCCATCTATTTTCTCCTCTTCTTTTCTCCATAGCCGAATCCTTCTACCACTTTACTCTACACCACTTTCTTACTATTATTTTTAAGCCTTACAGTCGAATATCACAAAAGCCGAAATCCCGAAAGTTCATATTGTCTGTGCCGAATTCTCCTAGCAAAAACCTACTGATTTTCTTTATCCTTTTTGATCAATTCTTTCTTTTTCTGAACCCTAAACCTCTGTCGACAAAGCCACTACAAAACCCTCATATTTTCTTCACTGTTACAAAAAGCCGAAAACGCATAGCCATAGGGACATAGCCAAATTCTAAGATCACTAAAGGCTCGACTTTTGTTATCATTTGAAGGGTTAGATCTGCATTAGAATCGAGTAAGAGTTAATTGGAATCATTGACTGAAGGAAACGGTGGTAAGTTTTTGAACTTAATCTTTATTTCGGGTTTTCAGAAAAGTCGAAACCTCTAAAGGTTAAAGAGGCTGTCGATTTGGGTTTGTAGCTCTAAGGGTTGTTATAACTATTTTATTTTGATAATAGTGGGATCTAGAGGCTACTGATCGAAGGCTTGGACAAGTGGAACGACTGGATCTAGACATAATCGCTAACTTCGGCTAAGGTAGGATCGCTAGTGCCTAATGTGCTTTTGGACGAATGCGGCAAGGGATTAATACATAGTTCATTTTCGATAGTTAGATTAACGTGTTAGTAATCCAATTGTAGGCAGTGCGTGTGTGGATCTCGTCAGCATATCGTCAAAAACAGGTGTGTAACTGACACCCTCTTATAGACTAGATCGGCAAAAGCCGAAAAGCCGAAATGCCGGTATTTTGAGAACTTGCTAGTGTGCGAATGCTCGTGAGATTAATAGTTTGATGTATATGGTAAACTAAAGTGATAAGATTGCAAAGTGCACGATTCCGTGCATTTCGATTTTTTTGGGCTTAATGGGCCAAAATCGGGATAATGGGCCAACGGGCTCAATTCAGTAAGAAAATGCGGTAAGTATTTCTGGTCGTACGTAAATGGCTATGTTATGCATAAAAACCTTATGTATAGTTAAATTACTTGAATACCCCTATGTATGGAAAATTACTGTTATACCCTTAGGTGCAAAATTACCATTATACCCCTAGGGTTACTTTTGACTGAAAAGCATGATGATCGATTCGTATGATGTATGCCACGATTGTATATCATTGCATGGGGACATGGGTTATATTATGAAGGAAGCGCCTGGTGGCTACGCCACAATTATTCGATCCGTGGCTCGCCACATATATTCTGATTCCGTGGCTTTGCCACGATTATTCAGATCCGTGACTCGTCACATTATTCGCTCGCGACCATCTTGCATATTTCAGAAGCGATGTAGCGGTTGGGTGGGTCGAGTAGTCTCCCCACATGGTGAAAGGTTGGTATGGGGGTACATATGGTTGGATATGGGTTGGGTTTTGCATAAACATGTAATATCTGCTACGCTCATTATGGGCCTATGGGCTTTATTTCAATTACATTCGGGCTAAGGCCAACTTATTCATTCATTGTGGTTTGAACCGATATAGGCTATGGTTGGGTTAATTTACACACTGAGTTTCCCCAAACTCACCCTTTTATTTTCATCCACGCATGTAATCCCCAACCATAGTGGGCAGGGAGTTGTGAGGGATTCGGAGTGGCCACACGTTCTGTAAGTTGGTTTTATTCTGGTGAACTGGACATCCTTTTTATTTACGTTTAAGGTTTTGGGTTTTTTTTTTAAATTGTAATAAGGCCGCTTAATTTTTTTTATGGTTTTAATATGTTTTATTAAGGTAGGTATTACTTATATTTAACTGTTGAAATTGGATAGCTTTAGGGCGCATTTTCAAAAACAGTAATTGATTTCAAAATAACATGACAACAAGCAAAGCTTCCGCAATGAAAATATTTTCCAAAATTAATCACTTTTCCTAAAAAAGACTTAATCAAATTGGTTTCCTAGAAATATACATGACGTTAAGGTGTGGCAATGGCGGTGTGCATGTCTAGGATTGGATCCGAAGGAGCTTGGTACTTAGCGATCCGATGGACTCACTTCCTCTTTCGGTTTCCTACCGGTGCATGACTTCCATTCACTTTAACTCGCAATGAAATTATCTTTTAAAACACTAAGTAAGTTTTTCTAGATCAACAATATAAAATGTTTTGAACGCTTCGATGTGGCACGTCGGATCCGGCCATAACGTCTAGGCCGAGTTTAGGGTGTTACATTTAGTGGTATTAGAGCCAAGTTGCAACAACTCGGCTGTGGAATGGGTTTACAAAAACAAAGATTTTTGAAAACAAAAAAATTATAAAAATTGAAAAAAAACTGAGTTTTCAAAATTTAGATCTTTAGAATGTGGCATTCTGAATTTCCGGCCCAAGCCTGTAAGTATTACTCTGAACTTTTCAGAATATTTTCCTAAATTATCTGTCTGTACTGAAACTCTACTAGGATACTCTAGATAGGATGATACTGAAACCATAGGGAAATTTGATAAGAGGTCAAATCAGAGCTAGACTTGATTTTGCGAAAACAAACTCAATTCTCATTCGATTCATAAAACATCTGTAATAAACACTAGAATATTGAATTAATGCCTAAAAATTCATAAACAGACGGGGCCGAGGAAGTGCTCGAGCGAGATCTTCGTCTTTGGGACATATACCGGTGGCGGATACACCGGTACCACCGGCAACAGAGGTGGAGTCCCATAACCGCGGTGCCGGAGATGATGCCCTGTCGCAGGCAATGCTTCCTATTCTGGAAAGGGTTGCCCACGCAAGTACGGGCAAGGGAATTCGGGGATCTATTTCTGAACGACTTCGGGCTAACGGAGCAGAGATCTTTAAGGGCGTGTCTGGTGTAGCCCCGAATGTGGTGGAATATTGGTTGGAGGCCACAGAATGGATTATGGACGACTTGGACTACTCTGTAGAGAGAAGTTGAAGGGAGCCGTATCGTTGCTACGGGACGAGGCTTATCAGTGGTGGCTCACTGTGAGAGAAGGGACCCCAGTTGATAGGGTAACTTGGGAACTGTTTAAGACGGCCTTTAAAAGGAAGTATGTTGGGGCAAGTTATGTGGACGCCCGCAGAAAGGAATTCTTGAATCTGGTGCAAGGAGTTAAAAAAGTTGCTGAGTACGAGGCCGAGTTTTTGAGGCTGAGCAGGTATGCCGTGGGCATAGTCGCTACGGAATATGAGCGAAATGTGCACTTTGGGGATGGTCTTAGAGATGACCTTAGGGTGTTGATTACTCCGCAGAGGGAACGGGACTTTGCGGTCTTGGTGGAGAAGGCGAAGATAGCTGGAGAGGTTAAGCATACTGAAAAGTAGAATCGGGAGAAGGATCGGAACCGCTTTCGGAGGGATTCAGGACCCTCAGGTGGTGCTAATAGAAATGTTAAGAGAGCAAGAGTGGAGGAACCAGTTCGAGCAGTGCCGATGAATGTTGTTAGACCACCAATCTATGGAGACTGTGGTAAGGTACATTTGGGCGAGTGTAGGAAACGTTCCGATGCTTGTTTTCGATGCGGACCTATGGAGCATAGAGTTAAGTACTGTCCTCAAAGAGCTGATCAGGCTCAAGTTACTGTACAGAGGGTTGCTTAACCCACGGGAGGTGGACCACAACCACCGAGGGGACGTGGACAAGGTAGGGGCGAAAATGGAAGTGGTCGAGGTCGAGGGTTTTGGCGGGGGGTGCGAAATCTCAAGCTCGGCGACCGGCGTTGGTGTATCTGACTCATCGTCGAGAGGAGGGTGACGCACTTGACGTCATAACTGGTACGTTTTTGGTTTCTAGCATGCCGTATACTGCTTTGGTGGATATTGGATCCACTCATTCCTATGTTGCATGTGCAATATTTGAGTCATTGGGTGTGCACTCTGAGAAGATTGTGAGTGGGGTATCTTTGCTAAGTCCTTTGGGTCACTCGGTTAGGGTAGACAAACTGTATAGGGATGTACCCTTAGAAACTCAATGTAGGACTTTCCCTGGAGATCTAATGGAGTTACCGTTTGGAGAGTTTGATCTCATTCTGGGAATGGACTGGCTTGTTAAGCATAAGGCGACTTTGGATTGTGCTGCTAAACGAATGGTGTTAAGGACCACAAAGGATGAGGAGGTTATGGTGATAGGTGAGCGAAGGGATTATTTGTCCAATGTGGTGTCGGCATAAAGAGCCGAAAAGTGGATTCGGAAAGGTTGTGAGGCCTATTTGGCATTTCTACGTTAGTCGAAAAAGGAGGGTCTGATAGTGGATAAGGTTAAGACCGTAAAGGAGTTCCAAGATGTTTTTCCAAAGGAGCTTCCGGGATTGCCTCCGAACCGAGAAGTTGAGTTTAGAATCGACTTGTTGCCTGAAATGGCGCCTGTGTCCATCGCACCGTATAGGATGGCACTGAATGAGTTAGTGGATTTAAAGGCACAAATTCAAGAGTTGTTGGATAGGGGCTTCATTAGGCCAAGCGTGTCTCCATGGGGAGCACCGGTGCTATTTGTGAAAAAGAAAGATGGTACGATGCGGATGTGCATTGATTATCGCCAGTTGAACAAATTGACGATTAAGAATAAGTATCCACTGCCAAGGATTGACGATCTGTTCGACCAGCTTAGAGGAGCTTCTGTATTTTCCAAGATCGACCTTCGATCTGGATATCATCAGTTAAGGGTCAAGGAGGCAGATATCCATAAGATGGCATTCAGGACTCGGTATGGTCATTACGAGTTTCTGGTTATGCCATTTAGACTGACGAACGCTCCTGCAGCGTTTATAGATCTGATGTATCGTGTGTTCCAACCATTTTTGGATCGGTTCGTAGTCGTCTTTATTAATGATATCCTGGTATATTCTGAAACGGAAGCGAAGCATGATGAGCATCTCCGTATAGTGCTGCAAGTGTTAAGGGAGAAGGAACTCTATGCGAAGTTCAGCAAGTGTAAATTTTGGTTGAGGGAAGTAACCTTCTTAGGACATGTGGTCTCTACTGAGGGATTAGGGTGGACCCTCGGAAAATTGAAGCAATTTTGGAGTGGAAGCTGCCTAGGTCAGCTTCGAAAATACGGAGTTTTCTAGGATTTGTAGGATACTATAGAAGGTTTGTGGAAGGTTTTTCTGGGATGGCAGCACTTCTGACAAAACTCATAAGGAAAGTAGTACCGTTTGTATGGACTGAGAAGCAGCAGGAAGCTTTTGAGAAGTTGAAGAAAGTTCTGACGAAAGCACCTGTGTTAATTCAGCCGGAGTCTGGGAAGGATTTTACTGTGTACAGTGACGTATCACATGTAGGTTTGGGCTGCATGTTAATGCAAGAGGGTAAGGTGGTTGCATATGCATCACGACAGCTTAAGCCTCACGAAGGGAACTATCTTACTCATGATTTGGAGTTGGTGGCAGTGATATTTGCACTTAAGATTTGGAGACATTACTTGTACGGAGAAAGGTGTATTATATACACAGACCATAAGAGTCTTAAGTATTTGTTGACTCAAAAGGAGCTGAACCTTAGGCAAAGGAGATGGATTGAGTTGCTTAAGGATTATGATTGTTCGATCGAGTATCACCCAGGCAAGGCTAATGTGGTAGCCGATGCTCTAAGTCGTAGAACTATATCTGATCTGAGAGTAATGTTTGCTCGTCTGAGTCTGTATGATGATGGAAGTCTGTTGGCTGAGTTGCAAGTAAGGCCAACCTGGGTGGATCAGATTAAGGAAAAGCAGATGAACGATGAGTCTTTGGTCACTCGTTTTCAACAATTTAAGGAAGGGGAAACTTCTGAGTTTGGGTTAAATGGTGATGGAGTTATGTGCTTCTGAGGAAGAATTTGTGTTCCGAAGGACTCTGATTTAATGCAGACAATATTGAAGAAAGCTCATGGGGGATTTTGTGCCATGCATCCTAGAGGGAACAAGTTGTATCACGACTTGCGAGAATTGTACTGGTGGCCTGGACTTAAACGAGAAGTAACGGAGTTTGTAGGGAAATGTCTGACATGCCAGCCAGTGAAGATACCACTTTGGAAGTGGGAGAGGATAACCATGGACTTTGTGAGTGGGCTACCTTTGACACCATTGAAGAAAGACTCGGTGTGGGTGATTGTGGATAGGTTGGCCAAATCGGCCCATTTCATACCTGTACGTACTGACTTTTCACTTCAAAAGTTAGCCAAGTTGTATGTGGCAGAGATTGTGCGACTTCAAAGAGTCCCAGTTTTGATTATCTCTGACCAGGATCCTAGATTCACATCTTAGTTTTGGCAAAAGTTCCATGAGGCGTTGGGGACGTGATTGAACTTTAGTAAGGCTTTCCATCCCCAAACTGATGGTCAGTCGAAAAGGGTTATTCAGATTCTGGAGGACATGTTGAGGGGATGCGTAATGGACTTTCGAGGTAGTTGGGAGGAGTACTTGCCATTGGCAGAATTTGCATACAATAATAGTTACCAGGCAAGTATTCGGATGGCACCGTATGAAGCACTGTATGGACGAAGGTGTCGTACACCTAATTGTTGGACTGAACTAAGAGAGCGACAAGTTCTTGGACCAGAGTTGGTAGCTGATACTGGGGATAAGGTCAGAATAATTAGGGATCGGTTAAAAGAAGCATCTGATAGGCAAAAGTCGTATGCAGATTTGAAGCGTAAGGAGATTGAGTACTCAGTAGGTGATATGGTCTTCTTAAAGGTTTCTCCTTGGAATAAGATATTAAGGTTTGGTAAGAAGGGCAAGTTGAGTCTGCGGTTCATTGGGCCTTATTGGGTTTTGAAGCGAGTAGGCCCAGTGGCTTATCAATTGGAATTGCCTCCAGAGTTAGATAGGATTCACGATGTTTTTCACATATCCATGTTAAGGCATTATCGTTCTGACCCTGCTCATGTCGTGCTAGTTGCAGAAATTGAAGTTCAGACTGATTTGACTTTTGAGGAGGAGCCTGTGCAGATATTGGCTCGAGATGTTAAGGTTCTCAGAAGAAAATCTGTCCCGTTAGTGAAAGTGCTTTGGCGTAATCATGGCAGAGAGGAAGCCACTTGGGAGCCAGAAGAGGCGATGCAACAGCAATACCCTCTTCTGTTTGGATCAGGTAAATTTTGAGGGCAAAATTTCTTTAAGGAGCGTAGAGTTGTAACGCCCCAATTTTCGGGAATTCTGTGTATATTGGCAAAATTTTAAAATTTTTGTGTTCTGTCTGTTTGGTGTAGGTTTGATTTTGTGAGTGGGCCTCTAGAAAGCCCAAGCTTAGGTTAAAACTCGGTAATTTTAGTTAACATTAGTTCCATAAGGAAAAAGGGGTTCTGGTTAACTAGGCTTTTAAGTATTAATTGGGAAAAATAAAACATAAGGAAGCAGGTGACAGAGTGGCATGTGACGCCACTGGGAAGGTTATAAAAGTGGCGTGTGGATGCTAGGGAGAACCAAGGTTCAAGTCACAATGGGAGCATATTAAGGGAATTATTTTTTATGTTTAGAAAGGGTAAGTAATGAAACTCAAGTAACAAACTGTCAGGAGGAGTTTGAGTTGCTCAGGTGATTGAGTAAGGAGGGAATAAGGGAGAGGATTTAGGAGCTAATGAGGGAGAGAAGTGTTGGCCGAATGGTGGACTCTTGAGGAGCAAGGGTTGGCCGGCCAAGGGTTTTTCTTTAGGGGGCAAGTTTCAGCTAGGTCAAATGCCAAGGATAAGTTCGGCATTAAGGGTAAGTTGTGCCGTTTTCTGACCATCCTTCCTCCTCTTCTCTTCTTTTCTTTTTCTCTCCATCTATTTTCTCCTCTTCTTTTCTCCATAGCCGAATCCTTCTACCACTCTACTCTACACCACTTTCTTACTATTATTTTTAAGCACTACAGCAGAATATCACAAAAGCTGAAATCCCAAAAGTTCATATTGTCTGTGCCGAATTCTCCTAGCAAAAACCTACTGATTTTCTTCATCCTTTTTGATCAATTCTTTCTTTTTCTGAACCCTAAACCTCTATCGACAAAGCCACTACAAAACCCTCATATTTTCTTTACTGTTACAAAAAGCCAAAAACGCATAGCCATAGAAACATAGCTGAATTCTAAGATCACTAAAGGCTTGACTTTTGTTATCATTTGAGGGGTTAGATCTGCATCAGAATCGAGTAAGAGTTAATTGGAATCATTGACTGAAGGAAAC
Organism: Gossypium arboreum; assembly: GCF_025698485.1. NCBI lineage: Eukaryota > Viridiplantae > Streptophyta > Magnoliopsida > Malvales > Malvaceae > Gossypium > Gossypium arboreum. The sequence continues at coordinate 74,029,874 of NC_069081.1, forward strand.
GGTGGTAAGTTTTTGAACTTAATCTTTATTTCGGGTTTTCAGAAAAGTCGAAACCCCTAAAGGTTAAGGAGGCTGTTGATTTGGGTTTGTAGCTCTAAGGGTTGTTATAACTATTTTATTTTGATAATAGTGGGATCTAGAGGCTGCCGATCGAAGGCTTGGACAAGTGGAACGACTGGATCTAGACATAATTGCTAACTTCGGCAAAGGTAGGATCGCTAGTGCCTAAGGTGCTTTTGGCCGAATGTGGTAAGGGTTAATACATATTTCGTTTTCGATAGTTAGATTAACGTGTTAGTAATCCAATTGTAGGCAATTCATTTGTGGATCTCATCAGCATATCGTCGCAAACAGGTATGTAACTGACACCCTCTTATAGACTAGATCGACAAAAACTGAAAAGCCGAAATGTCGAAAAGTTGGTAATTTGAGAACTTGCGAGTGTGCGAATACTCATGAGATTAATAGTTTAATGTATATGGTAAACTAAATTGATAAGATTGCAAAGTCTACGATTCCGTGCATTTCGATGTTTTTGGGCTTAATGGGCCAAAATCGGGATAATGGGCCAACGGGCTCAATTCGGTAAGAAAACGCGGTAAGTATTTTTGGTCGTACGTAAATGGCTATGTTATGCATGAAAACCTTAAGTATAGTTAAATTACTTGAATACCCCTATGTATAGAAAATTACTGTTATACCCCTAGGTGCAAAATTACCATTATACCCCTAGGGTTACTTTTGACTGAAAAGCATGATGATCTGATTCTGTATGATGTATGCCATGATTGTATATCTGATTTGATCTGGTGGCTCTGCCACATATATCTGTTCTGGTGGCTCTGCCACGATTATCTGTATCTAGTGACTCTGTCACACTATCTGTTCTGGCAGCCATGCTGCATATTTCTGTGGCGTGTAGCAGTTGGGTGGGTCTAGTAGTCTCCCCACATGGTGAAAGGTTGGTATGGGGGTGCATATGGTTGGATATGGGTTGGGTTTTGCATAAAAATGTAATATCTGTTCTGTTCTGTTATGGGCCTATGGGCTTTATTCTGAATTATGTTCTGGGCTAAGGCCAACTTATTCTGTTTACTGTGGTTTGAACCGATATAGTCTATGGTTGGGTTAATTTACACACTGAGCTTCCCCAAACTCACTCTTTTATTTTCATCCACGCAGATAATCCCCAACCATAGTGGGCTTGGAGCTGTGAGGGATTCGAAGTGGCCACACGTTCTGCAAGTTGGTTTTATTCTGGTGAACTGGACATCCTTTTTATTTACGTTTAAGGTTTCGGGTTTTTTTTTAAATTGTAATAAGGCCGCTTAATTTTTTTTGATGGTTTTAATATGTTTTATTAAGGCAGGTATTACTTATATTTAACTGTTGAAATTGGATAGCTTTGGGGCGCATTTTCAAAAACAGTAATTGATTTCAAAATAACACGACAACAAGCAAGGCTTTCGCAATGAAAATATTTTCCAAAATTAATCAATTTTCCTAAAAAGGACTTAATCAAATTGGTTTCCTGGAAATATACATGACATTAAGGTGTGGCAATGGCGGTGTGCATGTCAGGATTGGATCCGAAGGAGCTTGGTATAGCGATCAGATGGACTCACCTCCTCTTTCCTGGTTTCCTACCTGGTGTACAGTTCCATTCACTTTAACCTGAAATGAAATTATCTTTTAAAACACTAAGTAAGTTTTTCTAGATCAACAATATAAAATGTTTTAAATGCTTCGATGTAGCACGTCGGATCCGGCCATAACATCTAGGCCGGGTTTGGGGTGTTACATTAGTAAAGGTTGTGCGAATGGTTTTGGTAATGGTGCGAGCGTATTAGTTTTTGGGCATTGTAAGAAGCGCCATTCAGGCAACTGTTGGAAGAAGTTGGGAGTGTGTCTTAGATGAGGGTCCACGAAGCATCGAATTAGGGAATGTCCACGACAATAATGAGACAGATATGGTTGTAGGTTGTTGTGATTTTGTTTGTTATTTATTTGAAAGACATTGATGTTTATTCGTTGGATAATGTTTGTATGTCTGATGGATAAATGTGTATCTGCTTTAGTGGTTAAGTGTTTGGGTATGTGTGCGTGTTTTTAAGTTCAAAGTATAGTATGGTAGTGCTCGGGTTTAGGGTGCGCAACGGGAGCGTAGTGGTAGAATTTGCATTAGTCAACTGTTCTGTTAGTGGGAAATTTCGGGGACGAAATTTCTTTAAGAAAAGGTGAGTTATAACACCTTGAAATTTGGGGTTGGAAGTTTTGAGATTTGTAGCTAGGGTTAGTGGCTAGATCGGACAATTGGGTTTGTTGTTGTGTTTTATGTTGAATGGGCCTGCTGGTCTGGTGGTTGGTTGTATGTAAGTTTGCCTCTAGGTTCTGGGTTCGAATCCTCATGTGTGTTTGAGGAATTAATTTTATTTGAGTTCTATTTTTTATTGTTTTATTTTAATATATATATATATTTATGGTATTTTTATTATTGAAAAAAAAAGAGGTTGTTTCTAAAAAATCTCTTCTAATGTTCTTCTTTTCTTCTTCACATTTTCTTCTTTTTCTTTTAATCTTTGATTTTTTTCTACTGCTTCATTTCGGTGGTTTGTTTTCGTCTCGATTGGAGTTCTGCTCTTTTACTTTTACTCAATTTCTTTTGATGTGTTTTATAATTTCGTCAAAAGGAGTTTCTGGAATTGGTGGATTTGAGGCATCGATCATTTTTGGGTGTCTAAATTGCGAATTCAGGTGTGGGTTTCGTAACTTTTAAATTTAATCGTGAATTATTGAATCAATTTTGTGAAATTTGGTAATTTTGGGTGTTCCGGTGATTGCGTAATTGTAATGTTGTATCGCTGTTAAATTGCATAAAATTTGACTAGTTATGGTGTGTTTCTACACTATTAGAGGTTAAGGATCATTTGACGTTGGAATTCATGTTTTCTGGGTTGTTTCGGGGTGGTTTCATAACCACATGGGCGTGTGTTGCAAACGGGCTATAACAACCCGTTTTTAGTCAAATCGAAACAGTGGTTTCGGGACCACAAATTCAAATTCAAAATATTGATTTTATTATTATTTTAATGTTTATAACATGGGATGATGATTGTTTGAAAATTTCATGAAGTAATTTTATCGTTTGAGTGCTTAATACGATAAAAATGACTAAATCGCGTAAAATGTAAAAGTGGATTTCTATTAGCTAAAAGTATCTAATAGCTATAGAACCTTAAACTTAAGGTCCTTATGTTGAAATTAGACCATTTTTTGGTAAGTGGACAATACTGGACATGTAATATGTGATTTTAATGTTTATTAACTAAGGTTAATTAAGTAAAATGTTAATAAACATAATATAAATAAAAACAAAATAATAAAATGGTGTCCATATTTCTTTCTACGACTGAAAATCAACAGAAGAAGAAGCCATGGAAGCTATTTAGGGTTCGGTCATTGCTTAGCTTAATTGTAAGTCTATTTTTGTTCGGTTTTTAATGATTTCTATGTTTTTGTGATCGTTGCAACTAGTACTAGCTAGCCCAGGGACTATTTTGTAAAACTATTAAAGATTTTGAAAGTTTCCATTGATGAGTATGTATGATTTTTGACGTTTGATGATAGATTTTCAATAGTTGTTGATAGTTAAACAAGATTTGTTAAGTGATTTTTAATGAAAATGCAAAATATGGATTAAATTGTGAAATGTGTAAAGTTAGTAGTTAAAATGTGAAATAAATGAAAAATATGGGTTGCTAAGGGCATAATAGTAATTCGGCTAACATGGGTTTAATTGAAATTTTATTAATTTGTGATTTTATGAAATAAGGACTAAATTGTGAAATATGTGAAATATGTGGGGAAAAAGTGTAAATGTGTTTTGAAGTGTGTTCTGGACTAAATTGAATGAATAGATGATTGAATAAGTCAATTTTGAATCTATTTAGATCAAGAAAGGAGAAATACGGACTTAGATTGGGGAAAGAATAAAGTTACAGAATAGTTGACTGGATTCGTCGTTTTATCATCCGAGGTAAGTTCGTATGTTATAATTTCATTTCAAATGTATTCTATATGCTTTGATATAGCATAAATTGTGATTATGTGACTTTGGACAAGTTTGGGAATGATTCGACGATGATTCGACAGTTGAAAGCCCGGTTGAACCTTAGAAATAGTTTATGATGCTAGTGACATGTCGTTAGGGATACTTTGAGTTGGCTTCGGGCCATGATATAGCACTTTAGGTGCATGAAAAACTGATTTGGCTTCTGGCCATGCATATCGGCTAATTTGGCTTCGAGCCATGATATCAATATTTTGGAGATAAGTTACCTTGATTTGGCTACGGGCCATGGTATAGGTACTTATCATGTGAAACCCTTGAGTATCCAACTTCTATTTTGAATGGTTCAACGAGTAAATGAGAAACGGGAATGTATATGAGGTTGGAACGAGATGGTACAGGTATGTGTATAAACTATTTTAATGTTGAATCGAAGAAATGAGAATGGAAGTATATAGTTTTGTGAATGAGCTTTTGAAAGGTTTGATAGTTAAGGAAAGTTGCATATTGATGTATTCAAATTATTGATTTATGTTATGTGATTGCATTAAGTTTATATCATACGAGCTTACTAAGCTTTATAGTTTACTTTGTTTATTATTCTATGTTTACTAGCTCGAATACGGGGATCATCGGAGACATCGTCACACTATCCACCTATCTTTTGGTACCTATGAACTTTGGTATTTAAGTATATGGCATGTATAGCCATTTTGAGCCATTTTGATTATGAGTTGATAATGATCTTGGATATTTGTAATGTCTTTTAAATATATATGTTTCGGTTTGTAAATTTAACCATAAGAGTTGGCTTAATTTGGTGAATTTGGTTATGTGCATATATGTGCATATATGGTTGATATTTTGAGTTCATGGATAGATATGTGAATGGCTTCGTAAATAGCCTATTTTTGTCCACACAGACAGAGACACGGGCATGTGTCTTAGCCGTGTATGACACACGGTCAAGTACACGGCCGTGTGTCCCCTGGTGTTGATTTTGAAATTAATTCAGAGGCTAGAGATTCAAAAAAAACCGATAAATAAACCATATCATTCTTCATCAATGAAATTTTAGGATTCGTATAATCGATAAAATGCATCAGTGGGATATTAGAATAGAGATCGTGGAAATCAACATATGAGTTCTAAAGCTCAAGCAACTTCCATCTCGAGCGTTGGCAGTGCAAGAAACAGCAAACCCGATTGTCAACAATGTGGGAGGAAATATTTTGGAGAGTGTTGGAATAAGAATAATAGAGCTTGTTTCAAATGTGGCTCGCCAGATCATTTTATTCAAGATTGCCCAGAGTTATCCGATAAAGATAAATTTCAGAATGCAAGGTCGAGCAACACAACTATGAAAGGGAGACCACCAAGAAATATGGGGAATGTGTCCAGTGGTAGAGGTGTAACTAAGGATTCAGCTGTGAGATCTAAAGCCAGAGCACCTGCTAGAGCCTATGCTATTTGCGCTCGCGAAGAGACATCGTCCCTAGATGTTATTACTGGTACATTCTCTCTTTACAACACTAATGTGACTACTTTAATTGATCCTGGATCAACACATTTGTATGTTTGTGAGAATTTAGTGTCTAGTAAGAAATTGCTTGTTGAGTCTACAGAAATTGTAATTAAAATATCGAACCTCTTAGGATAGTATGTTCTAGTTGAAAAAATATGCAAGAACTAGCCTTTAATGACTCAAGGTTACTATTTTTTGGCTGACTTGATGCTTTTACCATTTGATGAGTTTCATGTGATTTTGGGTATGGAATGGTTAACTCTACATGATGCAGTTGTGAATTGTAGACGAAAGATTATAGAACTGAAGTGTCAGAATAATGAAATTCTTCGGATTAAATCTGATGAGTTGCGTGGATTGCCAATAGTAATTTTGTCAATGTCGGCTCAAAGATATGTGAGAAAAGGTTGTGATGCGTACCTAGCATATGTTGTAGATACTAAGGTGTCAAAAAAAAAGATTGAATCGGTGCCTGTGGTTTGTAAATATCCAGATGTATTTCCAGGAGAATTGCTTGGGTTGCCACCAGTCAGAGAGGTTGAGTTTGCTATTGAATTAGTACCGGGAACATCTTTGATATCTATAGCTCCGTATAAAATGGCTTCAACAGATTTGAAAGAGTTGACAACTCAGTTGCAAGAGTTAACAGATAGAGGTTTTGAACGATCGAGTTTTTTGCCCTAGGGTGCGCTAGTATTGTTTGTAAAGAAGAAAGACGAGCCAATGAGAATATGTATCAACTATCGATAGCTCAACAAGGTTATGATAGAGAACAAGTATTTTTTGCCGAGAATAGACGATTTCTTTGATTAGTTAAAAGGTGCAATAGTGTTTTCGAAGATTGATTTGAGATCGGGTTATTATCAATTGAGAGTTAAAGACTCAGATGTTCTGAAAACTGCATTCAAAACAAGGTACTGACATTATGAATTCCTTGTTATGCTTTTTGGATAGACTAATGCTCCTACCATATTTATGGATTTGATGAATCAGATATTTAGACTGTATTTAGACAGATTTGTTATTGTGTTCATGGACGACATTTTAATCTATTCACGAGATGAGTCTGGGCATGCGGAGCACTTTAGGATTGTGTTGCAAACATTGAGAGATAAGCAATTGTATGCTAAATTCAATAAATGTTAGTTTTGGCTCTGGGAAGTCGAATTTTTGGGGCATATTGTCTCGAAGGATAACATTCAAGTTGATCCAAGCAAGATTTTTGTAGTTATTGACTAGAAACCACCTAGAAATGTATCTGAGGTCAGAAGTTTTCTGGGGTTGACAGGTTACTACCGATGTTTTGTTAAAGGGTTCTTGATGATTGCTACACCGATAACCAGACTGCTACAGAAAGATGTAAAGTTTGAATGGTCCGAGAAATGTCAATAAAGTTTCGATCAATTGAAAGCAATGTTAATTGAGGCACCAGTGTTAGTTCAACCTGAATCGGGTAAAAAAATTACGATTTACAGTGATGCGTCATTGAACGGTTTGGGTTGCGTATTGATGCAAGAGGGAAAAGTTGTAGCTTATGCCTCCAGACAGTTGAAACCGCATGAAGAGAATTATCTGACACATGATTTAGAATTGGCCGCTATTGTATTTGTACTGAAAATTTGGCGACATCATTTGTACGTTGAAAAATGCCACATCTATATTGATCATAAAAGCTTAAAATATATTATGACTTAGAAAGATTTGAATTTGCAACAATGGAGATGGCTTGAGTTACTTAAAGACTATGAGTTAGTAATTGATTATCACCCAGGGAAAGTGAATGTAGTCACGAATGCTTTGAGTAGAAAATCATTGTTTGCTTTGAGAGAAATGAATACATAGTTGACATTATCTGATGATGGCTCGATTTTAGCTGAGTTAAAGGCTAAACCAGTTTTTATTCAAAAAATTTGCGAAGCTCAAAAATGTTATACTGAGTTACAAGCTAAAAGAGTGCAATGTGAGTCGACTAGTGATTCAGAGTACCAAATCGGATCTGATGATTGTTTGATGTTTCGAGATAGAATCTATGTACTAAAAAATCCAAAGTTGATTCAGAAACTTTTGCACGAGGCACATAGTGGTTGCTTATCTGTTCATCCTGGGAGTACCGAAATGTACAATGATTTGAAGAATTTGTATTGGTGGTCGGGTATGAAATGAGACATTTCTGAGTTTGTATCAAAGTGTTGATTTGTCAGCACGTGAAAGCTAAGCATCAAGTACCTTCGGGTTTGCTTCAGCCTGTGATGATACCGGAATGGAAATGGGATAGAGTGACTACAGATTTCATATCAGGATTACCCATGTCTCCGAAGAAGAAAGATGCAATTTGGGTTGTCGTTGATCGATTGACGAAATTAGCACATTTCATCCCGGTACGTACTGACTATTCACTTGATAGATTAGCTGAATTGCACATTTCTGAGATCGTTAGATTGCACGGGTGCCAGTGTCGATTATTTCGGATAGAGATCTGAGTTTTATGTCACGATTTTGGAAGAAATTACAAGAAACTCTAGGTACAAAGTTGAATCTTAGTACAGCTTTTCATCCATAATCTGACAGGCAATCTGAGAGAGTAATTCAGGTACTCGAAGATATGCTCCGATGTTGTATTTTAGAATTCAAAGGTAACTGGGAGAAATATTTGCCGCTGGTTGAATTTACATATAATAACAGCTTTCAATCGAGCATAAAGATGGCACCGTACGAAGCTTTGTATGGTCGCAAATGCCAAACTCCATTTTACTGGACTGAGCTTAGTGAGAAACAGATTCATAGGGTTGATTTGGTTAGAAAAACTGAAGAGAAAGTGAAAGTAATTCGCGACAGTTTGAGAGCAGCTTCAGATCATCAGAAATCGTACGCGGATTTGAAACGAAAAGACATTGAATTTCAGATCAGTGATAAAGTGTTCTTGAAAGTATCTCCGTGGAAGAAAATACTTCGTTTTGGTCGCAAAGGAAAATTGAGTCCGCGATTCATCGGGCCGTATCAGATTATTGAAAAAATAAGGCGAGTAGTATATCGACTAGCTTTGCTGACTGAGTTAGAAAAGATCCACAATGTGTTTCTTGTATCGATGTTGCAACGATATAGATAGGACCCTTCACATGTAATTTCTCCGGTAGAAATTGAAATTCAACCTGATATGACGTACAATGAAGAACCGATCAGAATTCTAGCTTGAGATATGAAAGAACTAAGAAATAAATGCATAGCTTTAGTAAAAGTCTTATGCCAATGTCATGGTGTTGGAGAGGCTACGTGGGAACCCAAGGAAGCTATGAGAAAATAGTACCCTAACCTATTCACTGGTAAGATTTTCGGGGACAAAAATCCCTAAGAGGGGGAGAGTTATAACAATCCATTTTTAGTCAAATCAGAACAGTGGTCTTGGGACCACAAATACGAAGTCAAAATATTTATTTTATTATTATTTTAATTTTCATAACATGGTATGATGATTGTGTGAAAATTTCGTGATGTAATTTTATCGTTTGAATGCTTAATTCGGTAAAAATGACTAAATCGCGTAAACTGTAAAAGTGGAGTTCTATTAGCTAAAAGTATCTAATAGCTATATAACTTTAAAGTTAAGGTCCTTATGTTGAAATTAGACCATTTTGTTGGTAAGTGGACAATATTGGACATGTAATATGTGATTTTAATGTTTATTAACTAAGGTTAATTATGTGAAATGTTAATAAACATAAGATAAATAAAAACAATGTAACGCCCCAATTTTCGGGTTTTCTGTGTTTCTGTGATTTTTAAAATTTGTGTGTGTTCTGGTTGGTTAAAATATATATTTTAGTAGGTTAGTGGGCTTTTGGAAGGCCCAAACTTAAGTTAAATCCGTGGTAGTATTCAGAATTTTAATTTTATGAACAGGTGATGCAATTGACGTTTGGGCTTTTAAGAGTAAAGGGGTAAAAGATGACACAAAAAGGAGTGTGGCGTAGTGGCAAGGTGTCACCACTTAGGGGACAAGGAAGTGACACCATAGAGGAAGCAAGGGGTTCAAGGTTCAAGTCTTGGCTTTTGCAATATATTTTGGTTTTTCTTTTCAATAAATCTGGAAGCAAGTAGGTGCGCTTTAAAGTTTAATGTGTTGGATTTATGACACAAATGAGTTGATGGCCTAGTGGTGGTGGCGTGAGTTGGCATGTGTGAGGAATTTGGTTCGAATCCCTTGGCACGCAAAGGTTGATTATTTTGCTATGTTGGGACGGCAAGAGTTGGTGTTGGTTTTAAACTCTAGTGATGGAGGGATCCCACATCGGGAAGCTAACATAAAAGTAGATGGAGAGCTGGCTTTAAATAGAGCAAACCATGAGGAGAGTAGGCATACCCTTCTTGGCTAATCCCTTTCGCTTTGTGACGTGCTCGTTTGTGTTAGGCGTCAGCTAAGAGTGTTTGGAGCGCGGATTAACTGCAGTCTCCTAACAGTGTGTATTTCTCATTACTCTAGCAAGATGGGGCGGCTATTTAGGTGCGATAATGAAATGGGCCATGTGGTCCCAATGGGTCCGTAGGCCCAAGTGGATAAGTTGTAGAATTACTAAAATACCCCTGTAGGGTAGGACTACCGATTTACTCCTGGAGGGTAAAATGACTATTTTGCCCCTCGTGCGTAAATGACTAACTTGTGGGCTGATTGGGTTAGTTGACGTGGATTTATGTTAGTTATCATTAATTCATAAGTCTAATGTGTTAGTGATCGATTGTAGGATTATCGCGTGGGAGATATCATCATCAATCGTCATCAACCAGGTGTGTAAACGACACCCTCCCTTAGACTGAATCAATAAAAGCCGAAATACTGAAACGTTGGTATTTTGTGAACTCGCGAGCGTGCCAGCGCTCGTGAGATAGTTGTTAATGAATATGGTGCATTTGGATGATTAGAGTGCAGAGTGTGCATTTTCGTGCACAACGGTATTTTTGAGCTTAATGGGCCGAAAAAGGGCCAATGGGACAACGGGGCCACTTTGGTAAAAAGACGAGGTAAGTACTTCTGATTACTTGGTAAATGTTAGAATGAGCATGAAACCTTAGAAATAGGTAATAATTACTGAAATACCCTTATGCATGCAAAATTACAATTTTACCCCTAGGGTTATTTTTTTCTAAAAAGCATGATGTTCTGTTTTTGTATACGTATGCCATGACATATTATTTCTGTTGCATGGGACATGGGTTTATATTGATGGAGGAAGCGTTCTGGCAGCCTCGCTACAATCTGGTGGCCTCGCCACATATATCTATTCTGGTGACTTCGTCATAATATCTGGCGACCTCATTTGCAATCTGGTGGCTTAACCATATATATATATATATATATATATATATATATATATATATCTGCTACAGTGGCCTAGCCACAATATCAGATTTGGTGACTTAGTCACAATATCATGACCTCATTGCAATTTTTGTGGTGTGTAGCGGTTGGGTGGGTCGAGTAGTCTCCTACATGGTGTAAGGCTAGTACGGGGGTGTTATGGATGGCTCTGGGTTGGGATTTTTGCATTCATGATATATTTGTTCTGTATCTACTATGGGCCTATGGGTTTCATTCTAATTTTCATCTTGGGCCAAGGCCAGATAAGTCTGACGACGAGGTTTGATCTGTTTTGGGCTATGGTTGGGTTATGTTACACATCGAGCCACAGAACTCACCCTTTATTTTCATCTCTGCAGGAAATCCCCAACCATAGTAGGCTTGGAGCTATAAGGGATTCGGAGTGGCCACATCATCTGCAAAGTTGGTTTTTCTAAGTTTATTTTTATTATTTTTATATTCTAATTTAATTTTGGGTTTTAAGTTGTAATAAGGCCACTACTTAAATTTCTTTTTCCTCTATGGTTTTATTTTTTGATTATATCTATACTATGACGAAACTACTAGTGTTAGGCTACGCGGGTTTTCAAAATTAATGAACGTTTTCAAGACTCAACAAGCACAACAAATGGATAGCCTAAAGATTGATAAACCGACTTTTCATTCAACCGCTTTTTTTACAAAGACCACCCCAATCACTTAAACCAGCGAATGCATACTAAGTCGAAGTCCATGTGACACGTCAGATCTGGCCATAACGTTTGGGCCGGTTTTGGGGTGTTACAAACAAAATAATAAAACGGTGTCCATCTTTCTTTCTACAACCAAAAATCAACTGAAGAAGAATCCATGAAAGCTATTTAGGGTTTGGTCATTGCTTATCTCAATTGTAAGTCCATTTTGTTTGATTTTTAGTGATTTTTATATTTTTGTGATCGTTGCAACTAATACTAGCAAGCCCAGGGACTATTTTGCAAAACTGTTAAAGATTTTGAAAGTTTCCATTGATGAATATGTATGAGTTTTGATGTTTGATGATAGATTTTGAATAATTGTTGATAGTTAAACAAGTTTTGTTAAGTGATTTTTAGTGAAAATGCAAAATAGGGATTAAATTGTGAAATGTGTAAAATTAGTAGTTAAAATGTGAAATAAATGAAAAATATAGGCTTCTAGGGGCATAATAGTAATTCGGCTAGCATTGGTTTAATTGAAATTTCATTAATTTTTTATTTTATGAAATAAGGACTAAATTGTGAAATATGTGAAATATGTTGGCCAAAAGTGTAAATGTGTTTTAATGTGTGTTTTGGACTAAATTGAATGAATAGATGATTGAATAAGTCATTTTTGAATATATTTAGATCAAAAAAGGAGAAATATGGACTTAGATTGGGGAAAGAATAAAGTTATGGAATAGTTGACTCGATTCGTTGTTTTAGCGTCCGAGGTAAGTTCGTATGTTATAATTTCATTTCAAATGTATTATATATGCTTTGATATAGCATAAATTGTTATTATGTGACTTTGGACAAGTTTGGGAATGATTTGATGATGTTGGAAGCCCGGTTGAACCTTAGAAATAGTTTAAAATGCTAGTGACATGTCATTAGGGATACTTTGAGTTGGCTTCGGGCCATGATATAGCACTTCGAGTGCGTGATAAACTGATTTGGCTTCGGGCCATGCATATCAGCTGATTTGGCTTCAGGCCATGATATTAGTATTTCGGAGATAAGTTACCTTGATTTGGCTACAGGTCATGGTATAGGTACTTATCATGTGAGACCCTTGAGTATCCGACTTCTATTTTGAATGGTTCAATAGGTAAATGAGAAACGAGAATGTATATGATGTTGGTACGAGATTGTACAAGTATGTGTATAAACTATTTTTGTGTTGAATCGAAGAAATGAGAATGGAAGTAAAGGTTTGATAGTTAAGGAAAGCTACATATTGATGTATTCAAATTATTGATTTATGTTATGTGATTGCATTAAGTTTATATCATACAAGCTTACTAAGCTTTTATAGCTTACTTTGTTTATTCTTCTATGTTTTATAGTGAATTCAAAGCTAGCTCAGATATGGGGATTGTCGGAGATATCGTGTAATAGCCTGGTTTTAGCTAAATATGAACAATGGTTTCAGAACCACAAATCTAAGTTTGGAAAATTATTTTAATATTATTTTTTATGTTTACATCATGTCAATATATATGTGTGAAAATTTCGTGAGCTATTTTTATCGTTTAATAGCTCAATTAGAGAAAAAGGATTAAATCGCATAAAACGCAAAAGTTGCATTCTATATGATAAAGGTGTTTAATTGTTATGGCTTATTAAATGAAAGGTCTTTATGTTGTAATTAGACCATTGATAGTGTAATTTGACATAAATGGGCATTAAATGGATGTTTATAATTTTTTTTTAATCAAGGTTAATTATGTAAAATGTTAATTAAAATAACATAAATAAAATGAAAGATGAAAACATGTTCATCTTTACTTGCTTACAACTGAAAAATAGAAAAGAAAACCTAGAATTGGAGAGCTTTAAATTTCGGCACCTTTGAAGCTTGATTAAGTTATGAATTTTGTTCGATTTTTGATGATTTTTATGTTTTTGTGATCGTTGCTTTGAGTACTAGCTAGGCCGTACCCTAATTTCTGAAATTTTTTAAGATTTTTTGAAATTCCATTGATGAATCCATGAGTTTTATGATGTTTGAAGATGAATTATGCAAGTTTGGTGTTTGATATACATGTTTTGTAAAGTGATTTTTTGACAAAAATGTCAATTACGGATTAAATTGAGAAAAATGTAAATTGAAGGGTTAAATTCTGAAATAAATGAAAAATATGGGCTGCTAGGGATCTATAGAGAATTTGGCCAAGCATGAGTTTTGTCAAATTTTGTGAATTTTGTGTATTTATGAAATAGGGACTAAATTGAATAAATGTGTAACTTTAAGGGCTAAAGTGCAAAAAATGCCTAAATATGTGTTTGTGGATGAAATTGTTTGAATTAGTAATTAAATAGGTTAATTTTGAATTCATATAGATGAAGAAAGAAAGAAATCAAATTTAGATCGGGGAAAATCGAAAGTTGTCGAATTGTCGACCCTATACGTCAACCCTTAATACGAGGTAAGTTTATATGCAAATACATGCTTTTAAATTGAATTAGATATGTATTATTTTTAATTGAATTGCAATGAGTATAAACGTATAATACCCCTAACTTGTATCCGTCACTGGACTAGGGTTAAGAAGTATTACCGGACATATCGGAACATTTCGAAATTTCTTGACAATCATGTCATACATCATCATAAAGTCCCTTTCTTAGGTCAACGTGACCTTAAACATGCATTAGAAAGAGGTTAGGACTAAACCGAATGTAACACCCCGAATTTGGGCCTAGAAGTATTGGGCCTTGAGTGTGGGTCCGTAAGGAGGTTTTATATAGGTATTTAATTGTGCAATGAAATGACACAATTAAATGTTTGCTTTAGTGGTTAATGGCTTTGAGAAGTGTTAGAGAAATCTTGGGTTCAAACTTGGGCTTTAGCAAAAATTTTGGTATTAAGTGAAAAAAAACCTGGATGCTTGGATGAGGGTTTTTAAATTATTGTGTTAAATAAATGACACAAGGAAGCTTGTAGTCTAGTGGTTGTGGCGTCATTAAGGTTGTATGGGAGCCTGGGTTCAAGCCTTGGCTCTTGCAATTTATTTTGGGTTTTTAAAGGGAACCTGGACTTTGGCCTTTAGACCTTACAATTAATTGGGGATAAAATATGACACAAAAAGCCTTGTGGCTTAGTGGCAAGTAGCGTATGGAGCATTTAAGGGGAGGCATAGGTTCGAATCCCATGGCAAGCAAAGAGCATTTATTTTGCTAACAGGGGGCGGCAAGAGTTGGTGTTGAATTTAAACTCTAATGTTGGAGGGATCCCACATCGGCAAGCTAACATAAGAGTGGATACAAAGTTGGCTTTAAATAGAGGGAACCATGAGGAGAGTAAAGGCACCTTTCTTGGCTGATCCCTTTCTTTGTATGGCGTGCTTTCGTTTGGGTTGGGCGTCGGCTAAGAGTGCTCGAGTGTGGATTAACTCCAGTCTCCTATCGGTGTGTATTTATCACTACTCTTGTTGTTGGATGGCTACTTGGACGCGATGGTAGAAAGGAATATATGGGCCCAATGGGCCTCACGGCCCAATTGGATAAGTTGTTTGATTGTGTAGTAAATATTGGACTAGGCTAGGTGAATTGCATATCTGTGGCTAGGTTTGGGCTAAAAGGCCACACGAGTGTGGGCCCATTTGGGCGAGAATAGGCTTTAGGCCCATTAGTATTGTTATCCATGTTTAGAACACTTTAGTTTACTAAAATTACCGAAATACCCTTAGTTTGTAAAAATTTGAAATACCTCGATTTTTAAAATTCTTGAAATACTTTCGACTTGTAAAATTACCAAAGTACCCCGATTTACTGAATTCTTGTTTTACCCCGATTTATATAATTACCGTTTTACCTCGATTTACATAATTATCGTTTTACCTCGACTTACGTAATTACTGTTTTACCCTCGATTTACTGTAATTACTGTTTTACCTCGATTTATAGAATTACTATTTTACCCTTGATTTCTGAAATTCTTGTTTTACCTCGATTTACAAAATTACTAAAATACCCTTAGTTTGTAAAATTACCAAAATACCCTAGTTTTAAAATTACCAAAATACCCTTGGTTTGTGAAATTACCAAATACCCTTAATTTGTAAAATTACCAAAATACCCCTGATTTACAAAGTTACAAAAATACCCTTGACTTTTTAAAATTTATAGAAATACCATTGGTTTACAAAATTACTGAAATACCCTTAGTTTGTAGATTTACCAAAACACCCTTGTAGGATGAAATGACTAAAATACCCCTATTAGGTAAAAAGATAGTAAAGCCCTCAGAGGATAAAGTGACCGTAATACCCTGTATGGTAAAATAACGAATATGCCCTTATGTTAGTATGGTGATGTGCTTAGGATTTACATATATTGATATTGGAATAGTTGAGTTTGAGTGACGGTGGTGGTTATCGTAGGTGATTGATTATGGAAACGTTTCAACTTCAACCCGTAATGTGTGTACTAACCTCTAAATAGCTTAGATTAATATTTTCGAAAAGCCAAAGCTTCATATTTTAGTGATTAGGAATTAATATTTAGATCTACTTTCACGCACGTTTAAGTTGGATTCACAACGGATATGGGGTAGGAAGGTATTTGGAACGTTCTTCAATGAATAGATCTCTTGGTAAGTATTGAACCTTCTTTCCATTTGTATCTTGTGGTTTAAGAAAAGCTAAAAACCCTCGTCGACTAAGGCTAAAAGGGTTTTGGTGTTATTTGGTTTGTTGGTGCTAGTGAGGATTAAAGGCTACCGATCGAGGAGTGTGTGAAAAGCTTGGATCATCGGAGTGACTAAATCTAGTCATCAACTCGGCAAAGGTATGAACCCAAGGGCCATTGTGGATGGTGGCCGAATGTGTAAGTGATGATAATAGGTAGTTTTCGATTTGGTTTAATAATAACATGGTCTAATCTATAAGTGGTTGATTATAGGAGAAATCGCATAGGAGATCTCGTCAAGGAATATCGCAAATCAGGTGTGTAACGAACCCTTTTCATAGCTTAAAGCGATAAATGCCGAAAAGAAAAATGCCAAATTCGGCATTTCGAGGACTTATGAGCAAGTTTAACGCTCACTAGTTAGTTAGAATCGATGAGATGATGATCGGAATAATGGAACCGGTAAGGACGTGTTTTTGGCGTTCACATGAAGTTGGGCTTCGAGGGTGAATTAGGGCCCAATAGGCTTTCGGGCCCATTTGGGTAAATTTGGTAGGAAATGGAAATCTGTTAAATTGCATGTTAAAAGCTATTATCTTGTTATGGATATAGGCTAAATGGGCCTAGATGATGAGAATCGGTGAGTAGGGCCCATCGGGGTTTTTGGCCCAATAACTCGTTTTCGCTAAAAGTGGGCCGGAATCACCGTATGCACCCATAAATTGTTTGTAATCAGTTAATGAACATGGAAACCCTAATTTTGGTAAAATTACAAGATTACCCTTATAATATGAAAATGACCGTTTTGCCCTAGGTAAAAATAACCATTATACCCCTAGGGTTTATATATGAACTTAATGCATGGGATTTTGATAAACATGATATGTATGATATGCACATGACATGTATGATATGCACATGAGATGTTCATAAATGCATTGGGTTGGGTTTTTATATGGATGGAGGAAGTGCAAAAGGGCTTATGCCCGATTATTAAAGGGCTTATGCCCGATTATTAAAGGGCTTATGCCCGATGATCAAAAGGGCTTACGCCTGATTATTAAAAAAGGCTTACGCCTGATTATCAAAAGGGCTTATGCCCCGATTATTAAAGGGTTTATGCCCGATGATCAAAAGGGCTTACGCCCGATTATTAAAGGGCTTTTGCCCGATTATTAAAAGAGGCAAGGCCTCCAAGTTATGATAAAGCATGACTATCTTTGCCAGTGGAGAGTTATGGCGGGGTGGGTCGAGTTAATCCCACATGGTGTTTGGTTGGTACGGTGGAGAGCGGATGGTGGGTTGAGTAGTCTCCCAAATGGTTTGCATACATTCATTGGTATTTCATGTGATATTGAAATGGGCTTGCATTCTTTCATTGGCATTATATATGATATTGAAATGGGCCTATGGGCCATACCGTTTCTGATAAAGGCTTGCCCAAGAATATGAAATTTGAAAAGGCTTCACCCGGTGTTATGAAATATGAAATATGAAAAGGGCTATGGCCCAAGACATGTTTGAGATTGGATTTGGGCTTAGACCCAACAGTTGTTATTATTTTGGGCTCGAAAGGGCTTGTTGCACATGTGAGTTTCCAAACTCACCCCTTTCCTTAACCTTGCGGTGAACCTTAATATGGGGGACTTGGGTAGGAGGGGATTGAGTAGCCACGGTGATTGTCTTTGGACTTTTAAATAAGCGTTGGTTTTCATTAGTTTCCTTTAATTATTATTTATTTTGGGTTGTAATAAGGCTATTTTCACTTTCCTTTTATTTCTTTTCGGGATTATTTTAATTTTAATAACTTCAAACTGGTTGATAATTATTCAAATGGGCTAGACTTAGGACGTGTTTTCAAAACGATACTTGTTTTCAAAAGAGTTCAACACCACGATTAATCGATTTATCAAAGTCGTTCACTTAAACAAATTTAAACTCGATATAACAAAGTGTGGCTATGGTTGTGAGCATGTCAGGATTGGATCCAATCAAAGAGCTTGGTACTTAGCGACCTTCATGGCTCACCTCCTCTGTCTCGGATACCTACACGGTACCCAAACTTCTATACACTTTGTTAACTCAACAAAATATATGGTTTTAAAACACTAAAATGGAACGTGGGTTTTCAACTCCAATGTGGCACGCCGATTCTACCATAACGTCTAATTTGGGTTTGGGGTGTATCGAGCCAAGTTGCAACAACTCGGTACTGTGGATCGGTCTGAAAATTTTTCAAAATTTAGGCTTAAGAAGGGTATTTTGGAAATAGTTTTGGAAAGTTCATTTCAAAAATGTTTCTGAGTATACATGTTAAAATGGTTTAAATTTTTTCGGGTTTCAAATTTGGTAGCAGAAGAAGTGGCACATGAATCTCCGGCACCAAGTCTGTAAGTATTTTTGTTCCTCATATTACCTTGTATTAAGATATTCTGTAGATAGGCGAGACCATATCATGACATTATAACTAGGGCGACCCTAAAACTCTAGAATCTGAGACCTGTAGCTAGGCTATGATTACGTGAAAATAGAAACTTTAAAATACCATTTCGCATAAGACATGTGAATAAATAGTAAAATTTTGAGATCTTTGTAGTTAATTGATATGTGTCTTGGTAATGTAGAGTATTGATATGGATTCGAGGGTAAGCAAAGTCTACCAACTTGGTAGCGAGAACTCGGAGCTTGGTACTTGAGGCACCGCCGAGTTAGTAAGGAAAGTGGTAGAGGAAGTATTGGATACCAAAATTAAGGAAATTAGGAAACACTTCAAGCGTGGTGCTTGGAGTGTAAGAAAAGGAAAGATTCTAGTTCTCGAAAACCAAGCCTCGATTCGTGAAACATGTTAAGGCACGACCAAACTATCCAATCTGCAAAGATCGCAATGGACGTCATCCGGGTGAATGCCATAGGAAGACAGGAGCATGTCTTAGATGTGGGTCCAAGGAGCATCGAGCTCGGGATCGCCAAGTTTATTTTATTTAAATAAGTGTTACGAATTGTATGCGTTCTTGATAAATGTTTCTTTACTTTGGTAATTAGATGTTCTGGGTCGTACTAAGAATTATTTTTAATTAGAGTGCGTAGCGGAAGCATAGAGGTTTGACTTGAGTAATACGATTAGTTGATAGTTGGAAATTTCGAGGACGAAATTTATTTAAGGGGAGTAGAATTGTAACACCCCGAATTTGGGCCTAGAAGTATTGGGCCTTGAGTGTGGGTCCGTAAGGAGGTTTTATATAGGTATTTAATTGTGCAATGAAATGACACAATTAAATGTTTGCTTTAGTGGTTAATGGCTTTGAGAAGTGTTAGAGAAATCTTAGGTTCAAACTTGGGCTTTAGCAAAAATTTTGGTATTAAGTGAAAAAAAACCTGGATGCTTGGATGAGGGTTTTTAAATTATTGTGTTAAATAAATGACACAAGGAAGCTTGTAGTCTAGTGGTTGTGGCGTCATTAAGGTTGTATGGGAGCACTGGGTTCAAGCCTTGGCTCTTGCAATTTATTTTGGGTTTTAAAGAGAACACGGACTTTGGCCTTTAGACCTTATAATTAATTGGGGATAAAATATGACACAAAAAGCCTTGTGGCTTAGTGGCAAGTAGCGTGTGGAGCATTTAAGGGGAGGCATAGGTTGAATCCCATGGTAAGCAAAGAGCATTTATTTTGCTAATGGGTGGCAAGAGTTGGTGTTGAATTTAAACTCTAATGTTGGAGGATCCCACATCGGAAGCTAACATAAGAGTGGATACAAAGCTGGCTTTAAATAGAGGGAACCATGAGGAGAGTAAAGGCACCTTTCTTGGCTCATCCCTTTCGCTGTATGGCGTGCTCGTTTGGGTTGGGCGTCGGCTAAGAGTGCTCGGAGTGTGGATTAACTCAGGTCTCCTATCGGTGTGTATTTATCACTACTCTTGTTGTTGGATGGCTACTTGGGCGCGATGGTAGAAAGGGGCCATATGGGCCCAATGGGCCTCACGGCCCAATTGGATAAGTTGTTTGATTGTGTAGTAAATATTGGACTAGGCTAGGTGAATCGCATATCTGTGGCTAGGTTTGGGCTAAAAGGGCCACACGAGCGTGTGGGCCCATTTGGTAGAGAATAGGCTTTAGGCCCATTAGCATTGTTATCCATGTTTAGAATACTTTAGTTTACTAAAATTACCGAAATACCCTTAGTTTGTAAAAATCTTTGAAATACCCTCGATTTGTAAAATTATTGAAATACTTTCGACTTGTAAAATTACCAAAGTACCCCGATTTACGTAATTCTTTTTTACCCCGATTTATATAATTACCGCTTTTACCTCGATTTACATAATTATCGTTTTACCTCGACTTATAGAATTACCGCTTTACCTCGATTTACGTAATTACCGCTTTTACCCTCGATTTATAGAATTACTATTTTACCCTTGATTTACTGTAATTCTTGTTTTACCTCGATTTACAAAATTACTAAAATACCCTTAGTTTGTAAAATTACCAAAATACCCCTAGTTTTAAAATTACCAAAATACCCTTGGTTTGTGAAATTACCAAATACCCTCAATTTGTAAAATTACCAAAATACCCTCGATTTACAAAGTTACAAAATACCCTTGACTTTCTAAAATTACAGAAATACCATTGGTTTACAAAATTCTTGAAATACCCTTAGTTTGTAGATTTACCAAAACACCCTTGTAGGATGAAATGACTAAAATACCCCTATTAGGTAAAAAGACCGTAAAGCCCTGTAGGGTAAAGTGACCGTAATACCCTGTATGGTAAAATGACGAATATGCCCTTATGTTCAGTATGGTGATGTGCTTAGGATTTACATATATTGATATTGGAATAGTTGAGTTTGAGTGGATGTGGTGGTTATCGTAGGTGATTGATTATGGAAACGTTTCAACTTCAACCCGTAATTGGTGTGTACTAACCTCTAAATAGCTTAGATTAATATTTTCGAAAAGTCAAAGCTTCATATTTTAGTGATTAGGAATTAATATTTAGATCTACTTCCTACGCACGTTTAAGTTGGATTCACAACGGATATGGGGTAGGAAGGTATTTGGAACGTTCTTCAATGAGTAGATCTCTTGGTAAGTATTTGAACCTTCTTTCCATTTGTATCTTGTGGTTTAAGAAAAGCTAAAAACCCTCGTCGACTAAGGCTAAAAGGGTTTTGGTGTTATTTGGTTTGTTGGTGCTAGTGAGGATTAAAGGCTACCGATCGAGAGTGTGTGAAAAGCTTGGATCATCGGAGTGACTAAATCTAGTCATCAACTTGGCAAAGGTATGAACCCAAGGGCCATTGTGGATGGTGGCGAATGTGTAAGTGATGATAATAGGTAGTTTTCGGTTTGGTTTAATAATAACATGGTCTAATCTATAAGTGGTTGATTATAGGAGAAATCGCATAGGAGATCTCATCAAGGAATATCGCAAATCAGGTGTGTAACGAACCCTTTTCATAGCTTAAAGCGATAAATGCCGAAAAGTCAAATGCCAAATTCGGCATTTCGAGGACTTGTGAGCAAGTTTAACGCTCACTAGTTAGTTAGAATTGATGAGATGATGATCGGAATAATGGAAATGGTAAGGACGTGTTTTTGGCGTTCACGGTAAGTTGGGCCTCGAGGGTGAATTAGGGCCCAATAGGCTTTCGGGCCCATTTGGGTAAATTTGGTAGGAAATGGAAATCGTTAAATTGCATGTTAAAACCATTATATTGTTATGGATATAGGCTAAATGGGCCTAGATGATGAATCGGTGAGTAGGGCCCATCGGGGTTTTTGGCCCAATAACTCGTTTTAAGCTAAAAGTGGGCCGTAATCACTTGTATGCACCCATAAATTGTTTGTAATCAGTTAATGAACATGGAAACCCTAATTTTTGGTAAAATTACAAGATTACCCTTATAATATGAAAATGACCGTTTTGCCCCTAGGTAAAAATAACCATTATACCCCTAGGGTTTATATATGAACTTAATGCATGGGATTTTGATAAACATGATATGTATGATATGCACATGACATGTATGATATGCACATGAGATGTTCATAAATGCATTGGGTTGGGTTTTTATATGGATGGAGGAAGTGCAAAAGGGCTTATGCCCCAGTTATTAAAGGGCTTATGCCCCAGTTATCAAAAGGGCTTATGCCCCAGTTATTAAAGGGCTTATGCCCCAGTGATCAAAAGGGCTTACGCCCTAGTTATTAAAAGGGCTTACGCCCCAGTTATCAAAAGGGCTTATGCCCCAGTTATTAAAGGGCTTATGCCCCAGTGATCAAAAGGGCTTACGCCTGATTATTAAAGGCTTTTGCCCGATTATTAAAAGAGGCAAGGCCTCCGGTTATATAATAAAGACTATCTTTGCCAAAGGAGAGTTATGGCGGGGTGGGTCGAGCTAATCCCACATGGTGTGCTGGTTGGTACGGGTGGAGAGTAGCGGATGGTGGGTTGAGTAGTCTCCCAAATGGTTTGCATACATTCATTGGTATTTCATGTGATATTGAAATGGGCTTGCATTCTTTCATTGACATTATATGTGATATTGAAATGGGCCTATGGGCCATACTGTTTCTGATAAAGGCTTCACCCAAGAATATGAAATTTGAAAAGGCTTGCCCGGTGTTATGAAATATGAAATATGAAAAGGGCTATGGCCCAAGACATGTTTGAGATTGGATTTGGGCTTAGACCCAACAGTGTTATTGTTTTGGGCTCGAAAGGGCTTGTTGCTGTGAGTTTCCAAACTCACCCCTTTCCTTAACCTTGCAGGTGAGCCTTAATATGGGGGACTTGGTAGGAGGGATTGAGTAGCCACGGTGATTGTCTTTGGACTTTTAAATAAGTGTTGGTTTTCATTTGTTTCCCTTTAATTATTATTTATTTTTGGGTTGTAATAAGGCCATTTTCACTTTCCTTTTATTTCTTTTCGGGATTATTTTAATTTTAATAACTTCAAACCTGGTTGATAATTATTCAAATGGGCTAGACTTAGGACGTGTTTTCAAAACGATACTTGTTTTCAAAAGAGTTCAACACCACGATTAATCGATTTATCAAAGTCGTTCACTTAAACAAATTTAAACTCGATATAACAAAGTGTGGCTATGGTTGTGAGCATGTCTAGATTGGATCCAATCAAAGAGCTTGGTACTTAGCGACCTTCATGGCTCACCTCCTCATCTCGGATACCTACCGGTACCCAGCTTCTATACACTTTGTTAACTCAACAAAATATATGGTTTTAAAACACTAAAATGGAACGTGGGTTTTCAACTCCAATGTGGCATGTCAGATTCGGCCATAACGTCTAGGCTGGGTTTGGGGTGTTACACCGAACACATACAAAAAAATTCTGAAGCTTAACATTTTTTTTTCAAAATTACAGAGGTCACACGCCCGTGTGGTTAGGCCATGTACCTTACACGGCATTAGACATGCCCGTGTGTCTAAGCCATGGCAAAATAAAGCATACATTCTAACTTGGTCACACGGCCTGTCACACGTCCGTGTGTCCATATCGTGTGGCACAAAATTAGACTTGATTAAAGCCACATTTCTTCTTCTACTCATACATATCTAATCCATATTATTTTGTACCATTTCATGCAATTAAGAGGCAGCCAAAAGATGTTATTAGAAATACATTACATGCCATTCGGGTTCCTAACATTTATCAAAGTCACATTGCACAAGCTTCATTGAATCTATGTTTGAATCAAAAGACTTTCACCTTTATGACATTCGAATACATAAATTATGGTTAACCATATTTCATTTCAAATACCATGCGCATATATCACATCATCCCTTTGTACATATCTATTTCATAAGCTATATATCAATCATATCATTTATTAGGTTTTAGCACATGCATTCATTAAACCAATTTAAACATGTTACACGGTATAACCTTTATTTGCTATTTAATATGCGCACATCACCCTAAAATCATAAGCCATTTCTAAACTTAAATACCAAATCAAAACTCACTAGATTCATGTACTTAATATTGTAACACCCCTAACCCGAGACCATCGCCGGTGTCGGACACGAGGGGTTAACAAGCCAAATCCACATATTGCACCCACCAATTTGACATTTCCAGACAGGCTGGAAATCTGCGTCACTGTCGCCTTAAAAATCATATCTCTAGTTTCAAAACTCGGAAACTGATTCTGTAAATTTTCCCTGAATTTAGACTCATATATCCATCCATGGATTTATTTTTAGAATTTTTTGTCGGGCCAATTGGTACAGTTTATTAGTAAAAGTCACCCATGTTACAGGGATCGACTGCTCTGACCTTCGCGCGTTACAACTTGAATATCTCCCTGTACAGGGCTTTAATAGTGGTGCCGTTTGTTTCTAATGAAACTAGACTCAAAATGGAATCTGCACATATAAGGCATGACTTCTAATTCTTTCTGGATAATTTATAGTAAATTTTTAAAGTCGCGACAGGGGACCCAGAAACCGTTCTGGCCCTGTCTCACAATAGCTTTAATATCTCTTAACATGTAACTCCTATGACCGTTTCGTTTCTTCCATATGAAAGTAGACTCATCAAGGTTCATTTACATAACTTATTCACTATTTAATACCATTCCTACAAATTTTGGTGATTTTTCAAAACCACACCACTGCTGCTGCCAGCATCTGTTTTCAAGGTAACCATTACCTATTTCATGATTTCCACGATTCAATTAGCCCTTTTTGCATACATAGCACAAAGTGTGATCACGATTAACCATTCCAATGGCTAATCTTTTCAAACAATTCCATACCCCATAATGATCATCATACAAACGATTATAGAATCATACTAAAAACGTATATAAGCCATTTTCGCATGGCTATCCAAGCTTACACAAAACCGAAAGGTACATGACCTTCAACAATAGGGTAGTCCTATACATGCCATTTCAAAGTTCAACCAAAATTATACCAAAATGGAGGCTTTGATAGTGTAGATGACTTCGACTTTAATGATCCCGAATCCGATCGCTAACGAGCAAAATCTATAAAAGAGAGCCAAAGCAACGGGTAAGCATTTTTTATGCTTAGTAAGTCTCAAGCAATAAAATCAGCTTTAACTAAAGCATTACATTCACATAGCCAAATGAATCATTTCATTAATACACATTCACATAATCATACTTACTTCACACTTCATCATTATACACTTTCACAAGATATCAACCAATTCAATAGCTGAAAACTCGTTAGTCGATTGAGCGAATGTTACTCAAACATATCGACTTTTCCAATGCACATATAAACATACCTTATTCTTTGGGCTTTTCGAGCGTACTAATTAAATTTATTACAGCAACCAACGCCACCTCCAGCCCAAGCTTCTTGAATACAACCGGATATAACCACATGCACGAATGCCTTGGTCTTAGCCCGGATAGAACGACTTGCACAAATGCCTTGGTATTAGCCCGGATTTAACAACTTGCACGAATGCCTTTGGTCTTAGCCGGATGTAGTCGCTAGCACAATTGCCTTGGTCTTAACCGGATATAATTACTAGCATAAATGTCTTGGGACTTAGCAGGATATCATTCAATTGCTCATGCACACATATACATCAATAATCATTACACATCCATATTTCATTTTCGTTACTAAGGCTCAAACACAAACATATCACTAGCATAATCGCCTTCAGGACTTAGCTTTGGTATCATTCAAATACTCATACACACATAAATCAATAATCATTACACATCCATATTTCATTTCACATAATTCGAGTAGGGTCATTTCTTGAGGACTTACCTCGGATGTCGCTTGACGGCTTCAACGGCTATTCGACCACTTTTTCCTTCCCTTTATCGGATTTAGCTCCCTTTGCTCTTGAGCTTAACGAATACAAGTAGAAGTATTCAATATTTTTATCAATAATGTTTACTTGTCAATCACATTCGCATCTCATATCATCTCGCTTTATTATAATTTATCATTCAACCTTTAAACCAAAACGCCATTATATGACCACATATACATACATCCATATATTTAAGCTCAAGAATTTTAATATAACATCAAGTGCTCAAATTACTCATGTGGCCGATTATACATGGTCATAATACACAAAAATCAAAAATAAATTCCAAGACTTTCACATCATATATGTACTAAGCGAATCGTTGGCCAAGTTCACATACATTCTTCAACAATTCCTTCTTTAAACAAACACATCTAAGCCTTCCTTTCATATTATCAACTCCAACCATATACATTATTCAAGTATAACATTTTCATATTCGGCAATAGTATTACACATAATAGCCGATTCTTCTTACTTTGTATTTATGCATCTACTTGATCATTCGTTTAGTTCAAGCACCCATACACCAAGATTCATCAAGTTTAGCATGAAACATAACCTTAATCCTCAATAACCATTATGGCGAAAGTTCTAGTCACCCCAAAATCACAATTTCTAACATGGGTCACCTAAAAAAAATACTTGGTAACTAGCTCAATTTCATCTAAAATTTCAAGGATTCATATGAATTTCTCACCTTATTTATGGCTTAGAAACCAAATGGTTGCTCTCTTTTCTCCCTTAGAATCGGCCAAGAAGAATCAAGAACAAAGACTTGTTTCTTTCACCCATTTCTAATTATTCCTTAAATCATAAAGGCAACAACCATTTCCCTAAACATCTTCCATGGCGAACACTTGTATTACTACCACCTTCAAAATTTTTGACATGGGCAAGTAAAGGACTTAGTAACTAGCTTCATATATGCAAAGATTTCAAAGACTAACATGGATTCCATACCTTAGTTCAAGCTCAAGTGACCGAATGCTAACTCTTCCCTTTTCTTCTTGAAGGATCGGCTAAGCTAGGAGGAAGATGAACCAAACTTTTTTTCTTTGCTCAATACACGGCAATGGGGAGGGGCAACCACACATACCCATTTTTTTTCTTTTCTTCCTACTAACACCAATATAATAACCATTCTAACATCAACCATTAGCAAAACATATTGGAAACATGTTCCTTTGCCCATAATTTGTCATGGTAGGCCACTAACCTTAGGAAATGGGATAATTGACATGCAACTCCATTTATTTCACTTCATGCATTATTAGGCCACTTAAAATTCACCTATCACATTTTCAAGTCCTAACACATGGGTCCTTTCTTATAAATTAGCACCTAATTAATAAAAATCAAGACACGAAATATTTACGCATACAAATTCCACATACAATAAGCACAAAATATAACACCTAATTATTCTTGTGACTCGGTTTTGTGGTCCCGAAACCACTCTCCGACTAGGGTCACATTAGGGGTGTCACAAATATCTTGCCAAAATTTCTTATACACAACCAATTCCCTTCTCACCTATTCGGCTATCAAAGTTAACCATCAAAAGTCATACTAATTTCAAAATCACATGCTTATCAAAATGAACCACATGCCAAAGCCACATTACTACCCCATATACAGCACATCTCATAATCATTCATCAAACCAACAATTTAACCCTTAAAAAAATATTACCACAAGCAAACATCTTATAGGCATATGCACTTGTATTACCCATCACTAGTCAAATAAAAATACATATCATTTACCCTTTCCAAGAAAATTTACAAGAAAATTTATACATTCAAAATAAGTCAATACTAGGCCAACACCGAAACACATCCATATTTACCTCACTTAAGTCGAATTATACCAATTCACAAATGCAAAATGAACCATGTATCAGTCTTAACAAAATGAGCTAATTATAAGCCATACATATCATTACTCATTACCAAATTTATAAAATCAAACACCACAAATTTAAAATACCAAAAAGATATACTTCCAAAATAGACTTATAGCAAGACCAAATATACACCAACATTAGCATCGTAATCAAGCCATTTTCACACGGCTATATATATATAATTTCAAAACTAATCATACCAAAACTAGTCTATACATGCCACATAACCAAATCTCAAAGCATTTATTTACCGAGCGAAAACTGGATAGTGAAATGAGGTTTTCAACGACTTCCAACCCAAGCCAGTCTCCGGAACTCTATAAACATAGGAAAAACACATAGAGTAAGCTTTAAAAGCTTAGTAAGTCATAAGAAAATAAATCAACTCAATTATATATATAATTCAATTTAACTAGGCTAAATTTAACAAATCTTAACAATATATACCATCGTCATACTCATAAATTCATATGATTACATTAAGTGACCTCTCTTACCTCATTCCTTAATGAACATATAAATCTCATACATACTTGATTCTTCTAGCTCATTTGTTCATACTCACTTGCATAAAAGCACATCTCAATCTCATACATTACGTCTATTTCACATACTCATAATTCATTTGCATACATTCATCATTCACTGTCATGTATTTCATATATAGTCATTTGAAACATACTCTCTTTTCATTTCTGAATTACATAAACAAATCACACATACCTGAATCGGATACATTTTTACGTAAGTATTCATTTTTCGATATTACTCACCGTTCGAAATCAATAAGAATACTCGGATAACTAGAAAAGCTCGTACAATGCCAACGTCCCAGACGTGGTCTTACATGTAATCAAATATCGATGCCACTGTCCCAAACAGGGTCTTACACGAAATCATATATGATGACGATGTCCCAGACATGGTCTTACACGTAAATCTCAAATCGATGCCAACATCCCAGACATGGTCTTACACAAAATCACATATCGGAATCCTATGTCATGACATATGTATCTTATACTATTCCAATAGTTCATACGGGGCTTTTAGACATCGTAATTCGATCGATTCAAGCTCGTATCTAGTTCTCCAATGCTTAATTCATTTCAACATATATACGTATATTTATTACAATTCAATTCGGCACATATAATACATATACAATCAAATTTAACAACATTTATTTACTTATGAACTTACCTCGTACGGACACTAACGAACTAGAACGACTATTCGATAACTTTCGACTTTCCCTGATCCAAATTCGATTTCCTCTTTTCTTTATCTAATTCAATACAAATTTGGCTTGTTTAATAACATATTCATTCAATTTCATCCAAAAATACATAATTTGAGCATTTTGCATTTCAGCCCCTGATATTTCACATTTCCTCAATTTAGTCTCTAATTCAAAACAACACAAAATACCCAAAATTTCAATAAGCCCATATTAGGTCGAATGCCCCCTATGTCCTTAATAGCCCATTTATTCAATTTATTTCACATTTAAGCCCCCAAATTTTCAAACTTCACAAATAAATCCCTAATTTGGATTTTCATAAAAAAATCACTTAATTAAACATGATAATCAAACATCAAAGATTTATTTTTCATCATCAAACCACAAAAACATCAAGCTATCATCAATGGAAAATCTCAAATTCATCATTAAAACCAAAAATTCAAGCATGGGTTTGCTAGTACTCAAAGCAATGATCTCAAAGACGTAAAAATTATCAAAAACCGAACAAAATCCATACCTTAATTTGATCTCCAAGGTGACGAACCTTAAACAAAGAAAATGGCTTTTTTTTCTTTCTTACATTCGGCCAACAAGGTGAAATTTGCATTTGTTTTTATGTTTTCTTTTAATATATTACATATTATTAATACATTTACAAAACTAACCTTTATAAATTAATTAGAAAACCATATAATGGTTTTTCATTACCGTCCATCCCATTATCCAAATGCCAAATTTCATTTCAAGGACTTCATAATTAATTAATCAAAGCAAATAGGCACTTTAACATATAGCACGCTACTTTTACATTTTACGCGATTAAGTCCTTTTTCACAAATCGGCACTCAAACGATGAAATTTTCATACGAAAATTTCATACATATCAATTCACATACTTTAAGCATAGAATATAATATTAAAATATTTTTTTGACACAGATTTGTAGTCCCAAAACCACTGTTCTAACTAGGGTCTAAATCGGGCTGTTACAGAATGAGCAACTACGAGAAAGAAACGACAGAGTTACGACATCCAAAAGTCCCGTACAAACCTTAGGAATGCTTAGGATGAAAATGTAATGACATTAGGTTTATCGAGATGAGATTACATGTAAAACCATGTCTGGGACATTGGCATTGTATTGTGATTAGGTGTAAGACCATGTCTGGGACATTGGCATCGTGATATGATTTTGTGTAAGACCACGTTTGGGACGTTGGCATCGGTATATGAAAACATGTAAGACCATAACTGGGATATGGCATTGTATGAGCTTTACAAGATATCCGAGTATCCTTAGTGATTCCGAAAGGTTCAACGGGCAAAGTCAACTCAAGATTGAATATAAGATTAAGTAAGTGATTCAGGTACGTATGAGACTCATAGGAGAATTGAAAAGAGGAAGTATTTGATGAAATTACATGTGAATTGGAATAGATGTACTTTGAGAATGGTTTGTGTAACTAAATGTGTTTAGTTATAATTTGCTTAGTTGATGAGAATGATGTAGATTATGGTATAGATTTATTTGTATATGGCTTACTAAGCTTTTAAAGCTTACTTTATGTGTTCTTCCCATGTTTTATAGATTATCGAAGCTAGCTCAGACTCAAGAATCGTCGGGAATACGTCATTGCACTATCGATCATCTTGTTGGTACTTTTGGAGTATTGTATATATGGTATATGGCATGTATAGGCTAGTGTCATTTTGATATGTTTTTGAGTCATAACTTTAGTCATGATATTTGGCTTGTAAATTGTTGGTGTGTATGGCCTTTAAATTTGGCTTGAATCATGTGTTTGATAAGTGATATATGTAATGTATATAATGCCTTATATGTTGGCTTGATTTGGTATGTTTTTCATAGTTGTGAATATAGATAAATGGAAGTTGATTTGGTTAGTTACAAATGCTTGAGGAATGGTATGAAATAGGTGATAAGTTGAAGGGTAAATGCATTATGAAGTTATGTAAGTTTGATGATTTTGGCATATTGAAATGGTATGTTTTGGTTATGGAATTGTGTGATTGTAATGGTTGTGAATAGATGGTATAATATGAATATGAATTGGCATGTTTTTGATTGCCTATATCTATGTTGAATTGTATCATTTAGATGGCTAGGTGTGCATGGAAAAAGGGTGGTGTAACACCCCAAACCCAGCCTAGACGTTATGGTCGAATCTATTATGTCACATTGGAATGTGTTTTGAAAAGCGTAGTTCTATTAGAAATGTCCATTTGTGTTAAAACCTCATTTGTGATCTTTATGAGAAGCTAACTTATTTTATTCATTTGTCAAGTTACAGGTTCGTCTAGCAAAACATGTTTCATACTAAATCATTATTACACCTTAAAACATTGTTCGTTGCGGAAGCTTTTAAAACAAGTTACGTGGTATAGTAGTTGAAAATCATTTACCTTTTGAACACCCGAGTCCTACTGCTAACAGATTTAAATCAATTTAAATAAATCCCCAAATAAAAATAAAAACTTAAAATGGCCTTATTACATTAAATTTACCCAAATAAAACTACATTTACTAGAAATCAAAAACGAAAAACATAAACAGTCGTGTGGCCATCTTCGAGTCCCTCGCAGCACTGACCCGCCTAAGGATTAACTGCGTAGATAAGTAGAAGAGTGAGTTTATGGAAACACAGTGTGTAATCCTTATTTATCAAATAGTAAATCATGCAGTGTAAACAGTCTGGGCCTAAGCCCTTATCAGTAGCAATATCAGTGTGGGCCTTAGCCCATTATGGTAATAGTAGCAGTGTGGGCCTTAGCCCAATTCAGTATAGTATTAGAGATGCAAATAGAGATCCTACCCATCCATCCTCTACACTCTACTCTGTCCAACCCTACACCTTATGTGGGGATAAAATCGACCCACCCATCCCTACACTCCAGAATATAGCACCGATTGCGGCACTAAACAGTATATATAGCAGAGCTGCCAGTACAGTACACTTCCTCCAAACATATCAAACCCACCCCCATGCAACATGTCATGCCATAATATATACGTGTATGCAAAATGTCATGCTCGAATATAGTCAAATACAGCATAAGGGTATATCAGTCATTTTACCTCTAGGGGTATAACAGTCATTTCATCAGTAAGGAGTCTAAGTGTACTTACCGACCCATCAATAGGCCCACAATCATCTTAGGCGACCCATGTGACCATAACAGACAAATAGTGGAAATGGCCCAAAGCCCATAATACGGCCCATGTAGACCCACACGCTCGTGCCACCCAATAAGCCCAAATAATGCCCTTGGCCATGTAAACTACACAGTCGGCCCCATTTATCTCTACACAATAATGTAGTTTACCTGTGGGGGGCCCACGGGCTCGTGGGGCCCACACGGCCCATTTCGGCCCAACGTGGCCCAAAATGACCTAAGCCCACAAAATCACTCGTGGTGATCTCTACAATCAAATGCTCACACTTATGCATTTAGATGACCACACGAGCAAGCATACGCCCGTGTGGCATCGATGGTACCAGTTTTTCGGCTTTTTCCATTTCACAATTGAAGTAGTGTGATTACACACCTGGTTGCGAAACCAAGTGAATTAGCCCACGTGTACTCCATCTAACATAACATAAACTTCAGTTAAAATCTAACATACATGTTTAAAAGAAACCCAAACTGAAATTTGTTCCAAAAGACTACTTACTGATACCTTACTTCAACGAGTGTGGTTTTAGGCCTAGTTAGAACGCTGACGAATGTTAATATCAAACACTTAATGATTATTTGCATGACAACTGAACCCATTAAACATATTGCTTACACAAGGGTTGAACATCGCATAACAATCCAAAGAATCATGGACAGGAATATTCAATCAAGATCAAGAACTCCCAAACCAAAATGCCTTAGTTCAATAAAATGCCAACGAATAGTGTTACCTCAGAATGAGAAACAAGAGGAAGATTCCGGTCGTTCTTGGAATCCAAGCGAACTCCCTCACTCCACAAGTAAAATTACAACCCAAAACAAAAAGTACCATGACCAACGAGAGAAGTGATAGAAATCGACATTTAGGGAGAAGATGAAAGATTGATTGAAAGAGCAGAGATAATAAGGACATAACAATAGATGTTTAGCCAACGCAAAAGTGATTGAGTGAAAGGGAGAGAGAGAACTGAATCCAGAGAGAGAGATGGGAGGGTAAACCACCAAGGCTTAAGAGAGTGGGAAAGTAGAAGAGAACAACAATGAAGACTAGGAAGAGGGTTGATGGAACAAAAAAATATTCGACTACAAGAACAATAAGGGAAAACAATTTGTGAAAAAGTAGGTAAATGAACAAAAATCGGGATAGGTAAAAGGTAATGCCTCCAAAACCCCAAGCAAGAATCAGCTAAAGAGATATGTAGAAAAGACCCCAACAACCAATAACACAAAGAAAAGTAATGGGAAGCGAAAGAAATCGAGAGGGACAAAACCAAGAGTGCACAATCTCAAGACTTACCTCCAGCCGATTCCCCCTACACAAATCAATTCCCCTTGAGTGCCTAGATTCCAAATTTGGCACTCCTCCCTCTCTCACCTCAACTTCCCCTAATCCTCTCCTCAAATCTCTCCAAAATCCCCTCTTAAAATTTGACTACCCACTCCACTCCCCCTTAAACACTCCAACCACCCACCAACTCTAGAGTTCCACTACCAATCAACCACTTACACGGCATAGCAGCAAAATGAATACCCTTTGTGTGCAATAGGACTCGAACCCAGGTCTCCTAGCAGAAGCTACACACATATATCCCTTGAACCAACAAGCTTTTTATGACTCATTCTTCCCACATTTATTTAAGAATCTCACCAACAGGAGTCAAGGTTTATTCAAGCCAAAACAAAATTTTATACCAACTACATCTTGAACTCAGGACCTCTCCAACACTCCTTAGGACACCCAACCACTGAAGCAAACATACATTTATACAATACAACACAAAAATTAATACCCACCTTTTGGGGCGTTTCAACTTTACCCCCTAAAAGAAAATTTTGGCCTCAAAATTTACCTAGTCAAAACAGATGGGGGTATTGTTGTCGCATCGCCTCCCCGGGTTCCAACGTGACTTCCTTAGAATTGTGATTATGCCATACCACCTTAACTAGTGGAACAGACTTCCTCCTCAGAACTTCCACATTGCTGTCTAAAATCTGAACCGGCTCTTCCTCAAAGGTCAGATTTGGTCTAATCTCAATCTCCTCAGTCGAGACGATATGCGTAGGATCAGAGCTATATCGCCTCAACATAGAGACGTGGAACACATCATAAATCCGGTCCAACTCTAGAGGTAACTCAAGTTGGTAGGCAACTGGTCCCACACGCTTCACTATATGATAAGGCCCAATGAACCTAGGGCTTAACTTACCCTTCTGACCAAACCTTAATACCTTCTTCTATGGTGAGACCTTAAGAAACACCAAGTCCTCTACAGAAAACTCAATTTCCTTCCATTGAAGATCTGTATATGACTTCTGCCTGTCAGATATTGCCTTTAGTTGATCCCAAATTAATTTAACCTTATCCTTGTATCAGATACTAGCTGAGGACCCAGAATACGCTGCTCACCCAACTCAGTCCAACAAGAAGGAGTGCAACACCTACGACCATAGAAAGCTTCATAAGGTGCCATCTGTATGCTAGACTGGTAGCTATTGTTGTATGCAAACTCCGCCAATGGTAAGTAATCCTCCCAACTACCCCGAAAGTCAATCACACAACTCCTTAACATGTCATCCAGTATCTGAATCACCCTCTCTGACTGACCATTCAACTGAGGATGGAACGCAGTACTGAAGTATAACCTTGTACCCAATGCCTTGTGTAACTTTTTTTAGAACCGAGACGTGAAGCGAGAATATCTATTGGATATGATGGAAACTGGTACCCCATGCAGTCTCACAATTCCAGACACATATAACTTAGCCAACTTCTGCAACCAGTAATCCATATGAACAGGAATAAAATGGGCAGACTTAGTCAACCAATCCACGATAACCCACACCGAATCCTTCTTAGAAGGCATTAGAGGTAGCCCATTAACAAAGTCCATAGTTACTTTCTCCCACTTCCAAAGCGGAATCTTAACTAGCTGAAGCAACCCTGATGGCAACTAATGCTCCACCTTAACCTGCTGGCAAGTCAGGCACTTACTCACAAAATCAGTAACTTCACGCTTAAGACCTGGCCACCAATATAACTCCTGAAGATCTCGGTACATCTTACTCCTACCAGGATGCATGTGTAAGGATTACTATGCGCTTCTTATAATATAGGTTGCCTCAGATTAGTATATTTCAATACACAGATTCTCCCATGGAAACAAAGTACCATTTCACTATTTAGTCCAAAATCTAAAGTTTCCCCACTCTCTATCTATCGGAACCGAGAACCCAGTGACTCATCCTCCAAATGCTTACCCTTAATCTGTTCAATCCACCTCGGTTTAACTTAAAGTTCATCCAATAGACTACCATCATCGAATAAGCTGAGACGAGCAAACATCACCCTCAGATCAGTAACAGCCTTGCAGCTCAGTACGTCAGCTGCCACATTAGCCTTACCAAGGTGATATTCAATCGAGCAGTCATAATATTTAAGTAATCAATCCATCAACGCTGCCTAAGGTTCAACTCCTTCTAAGTGAAGAGATACTTGAGGCTCTTGTGATCCGTGTAAATGATACACTTCTCACCATACAAATAATGCCCCCAAATTTTCAGTGTGAAAATCAGTGTAGCAAATTCCAAGTCATGAGTTGGGTAATTCGTTTCATGCATCTTAAGCTGATGAGACGCATATGCCACTACCTTACCCTCTTGCATCAGCACACATCCCAAGCCAACATGTGATGTATCACTGTAGACAGTGAACTCTTTCTCAGATTCTAGCTGTATTAAAATAGAGGCCTCAGTTAGAACTTTCTTAAATCTCTCAAAACTGTCCTGCTGCTTATCAATCCAGTCAAACGGTACCCCTTTACGCAGTAACTTAGTCAGAG
Source organism: Gossypium arboreum (assembly GCF_025698485.1). NCBI lineage: Eukaryota > Viridiplantae > Streptophyta > Magnoliopsida > Malvales > Malvaceae > Gossypium > Gossypium arboreum. The sequence continues at coordinate 74,066,204 of NC_069081.1, forward strand.
GTGTAGCAATCAATGAAAACCCCTCAACAAACCGTCTATAATGCCCTGTAAGACCCAAAAAACTTCGAATCTCAGATACCAACTTAGGTTGCTTCCAATCCAGAACCACTTCAATTTTCTGAGGATCAACCATAATTCCCTCAGAAGACACCACATAACCCAGAAAAGTTACCTTTCGAAGCCAGAATTCACACTTACTGAATTTAGCATATAATTGTTCCTTCCTCAAAATCTGCAGAACAACTCAGAGATATGCATCATGATCCTCCTCAGTCCTCGAATACACCAGAATGTCATCTATAAATACCACTATGAACTGATCTAGATAGGGTTGAAACACTCGGTTCATCAGATCTATAAAAGCTTCTGGTGCAATCGTCAGTCCAAACGGCATAACTAGAAACTGTAATGATCGTAACAAGTCCTAAAGGCTATCTTGTGAACATCAGTCTCCTTGACCCTCAGTTGATGGTACCCCGATCGGAGATTAATTTTAGAGAAGACCGAAGCTCCTCGAAACTGGTCAAATAGATCGTCAATCCTTAGTAGGGGGTACTTATTCTTGATAGTCAAGTTGTTCAGTTTCCGATAGTCAATGTACATATGCATGGTTCCATCCTTCTTCTTCACAAACAAAATCGGTGCTCCCCATGGAGACACACTAGGGCAGATGAACCCTCGATCTAATAACTCTTGAATTGAGCCTTAAGCTCTACAAGCTCCTTCGATGCCATTCTATAAGGGGCGATAAACACAGGGGCTTACCAAGCAAAAACTCAATCCCAAACCCAACTTCACGGTTAGAAAGTAACCTCGGTAGCTCATTGGGAAAGACTTTCAAAAAATCCTTAACTATTCTGATATGTCTAATTGTTGAAACCTCAGAACCAGAAGCACTGACGTAGGCTAGATACGCCTCGCAACCCTTACGAACTAACTTCTCAGCTCTAAGTGCAAAATCACATTTGAGAGATAGTTCTAACACTCCCCAATCACAACTACCTCGTTACCCTCTGTAGTTTTCAGTACTACCCGCTTTGCAGCACAATCCAAATTCGCCTGATGCTTAATTAGCCAATCCATTCCAAGTATCAAGTCAAATTCTCCAAAAGGGAGTTCTATTAAATCTGCCAAAAAGATCTGTAACAGCCCAAAATTGACCCTAGTCGGAATGTGGTTTCGGGACCACAAAACCGAGGCATAAAAATAATTAAAAATTTATTTTGATGCCTATAATATGTGTGTGCTCATGTATGACATTTTATGATGATTGATTTAGTGTTATAAAGGTGAATTTCACTAGAAAGGACTTGTGTGAGAAAATTTAGAATTGAGATAGGCAAATGTGGAAGTGGTCTATTGGTGCACACTAGGAAATGTTGTCCTTGCATGTCAAATTCCCCCAAATTTGACTATAGTGGCCGGCCAAGGTGGGCATGATGGGCAAGGGAAAACATGTTTCCAACATGTTTGGCTAGTGAGTTATGTAGGAAGTATTATAATAAAAATAAGCATAAAAAATGAAAAAAAAAGAGAAAGATGAGCTTGGATGCCCTTGTTGCCGTGAGTGTGGAGAAAGAAAGAAGAATTTTTGTTCATCATTTTTCATTTCCTTTGGGCTGAAAATTCTAAGGAGGAAGGAAGGAATTCTTGTTTCATGTTGGTTTGGAAGAGGTTTAGGAGGAGGTTTGGCCATACTTGTACCTAGATTAAGCTCAAGGAGTTAAAGAAGGAGAATCAAGCAAGGGAAAGACGAAGGTCATCGAGTAGCCGACTTGGACTGTTTTACCCAACACAAGGTAAGTCATTAAGCGTATATTTGGTGTTGATTTAAATGATCAATATATATATGCAAATGTGTTTAAATGAGTTGGTGTGTAAATGGAAATGTATGTGTATGGAATGATGCCATTGTTGAATGTATAAAGGCAGCAAAATACATAAGGTATTGGTCTCGGCACTAAGTGTGCGGGTATAAATGGACACGGTGACAAGATTGGCACTAAGTGTGCGGGTTTAAAATTGTACAGCACTAAGTGTGCGAGTTTGATTATATAGCACTAAGTGTGAGAGTTGAATACATATAGCACTAAGTGTGCGGATTCACTATATGTTCTTGCATTACAATTGGCACTGAGTGTGCGACATTATCGAGCTAATCCCGGACAGCGGATCGGGTAAGTACCTCGAGCTCTTGACGAATAGAAAATATGTTCATGCTCGGGGTTGAATTTGGTAAGCCTTAAATCTATGTGATGATTGAAATTGTATGGTTGTGCTGGAAATTGAGTTAATGTGTAAAATGCTTGATTATCTTGTTGTGTAGAATATGAAATGTGGATGTATGAATTGGTACGAGATTGGACCGAAAGGTCCGAGGTATTATGGTATAGATTCGATATGGACGAGTACCTAGCCTCATTTGTTGTACATGTAGTAGTAACTTTATCAGTGGATTGACGAATGCTTATGACTTACTGAGTTGTAAACTCACTCGGTGTTTTCTTGTCACCCATTTTAGGTCTCTTGGACTCGTATTGTTGCGTGCTCGGAACCGTCGTTGAAGTCATCACACCGGCTGAAATCTTGTGGTATTGTTTTTTGTTGTTGAAGAACATTTGGCATGTATAGGCTATTATATTTTGTCGAATTGTGGGTTGTAAACTTTAAGCCATGTGAAAATGGCCTATGTGGTCGTCGAGTGGGATGCTAGAACCTATAGCCACGAGTCTTAGAAACTCAAATTTTGTTAAGGTGGCCATAATTTGTGTCATGTATGATGGATGATTAAGGCCAAGGAAAAATTCATGAAATTGGCATAGTCTACTGCAGTAACTGTTGCGGACAGCAGCAGTGAGATGAGATTGAAAAATCACTAAAAATAGTAGAAGTAGAATTAAATAGTGAGTAAATTATGGAACTGAACCTTGATGAATCTATTTTTATATGGACGAAACGAAACGACCATATGAGCAGTATACTGGGAAATATTAAAGTTCTCGTGAGACAGGGCCAGAACGATTTCTGGGTCCCCTGTCGCGACTTTGAAAATTTACCATAAATTATCCAGAAATAATTAGGAGTCATGCCTTATATGTACAGATTCCATTTTGAGTCTAGTTTCATTAGAAACAAACGGCACCAGTATTAAATCCCTGTACAGAAAGATATTCAAGTTGTAATGCGCGGAGGTCAGAGCAGTCGGTCCCTGTAACATGGGTGACTTTAACTAATAAACTGTACCAATTGGCCCAACCAAAAATTCTAAAAATAAATCCATGGATGGGTATATGAGTCTAAATTCAGGGAAAATTTACGAAACCAGTTTCCGAGTTTTGGAACTCGAGATATGATTTTTAAGGCGACGGTGACGCAGTTTTCCAGCCTGTCCAGAAATGCCAAATTGGTCGGTACTTTAAGAGGATTTGTCTCGTTAACCCTCGTGTCCGACACGGCGCCGGTCACGAGTTAGGTGTTACAATTTTATTGGTATCAGAGCTATGGTTTAGTCGGTTCTAGGACTACCATAGCGCGTGTGAGTCTAGCTATACATGCCAAATTGTTAGCGCTTAATAATGTGATGACTTCGACGGTTGGAATTTTTGTTTTGATTAGCAATGGAACCCGGTAGAGAGACCCTTGGCGGATGACGTTGAAAGTGTAGCGGCTGCTCCTGCGCAAGGGACACCGCCCGTTGAGCCTCGATCATCCGCGAATAATCAAAATGAAGGGGCGAAACAAGCCTTCTTCACCATGATGAATGAGTGGGTCGCATAATATGCCCGAACCAACCCGGCTGTCCAACCATTCCCGAATTTAAATGCTCCACCCCAAGAGCCCGCAATGCCTCCGAGCATCGATCCCGTGAGGCTGAGTAAACCACCTGTGGACTTGATTAGGAAGCGTGGGGCGAGGAGTTCAAGGTCATAGTTATTGATGATGCCGAAAAGGCCGAAGTTCGCTCGATAACACCATTAGAGTGTTAGATGATTGTCATGCACACCGACGAATGTCTTAAGTGTGCTATATCCTTGTTGCGAGACTCACTTACTATTGGTGGAGGACTTTAATTTCCATAGTCCCAAATGAACGAGTTACTTGGGATTTCTTCCAATCCAATTTGGAAGAAATACATTAGTCAACGGTTCATCGATCGAAGCGTAAGGAATTCTTGGAACTCAAGCAAGGCCGGATGATCAGATATCGAATACGAACATGAGTTCGTAAGACTTAGTCGGTATGCTCGGGAGTGTGTGGCTGATGAGGTTGCGATGTGCAAAAGATTTGAAGAAGGATTGAATGAAGAGTTAAAGTTACTAGTGGGAATTTTGGAGATAAAGGAGTTCGTGACACTAGTCGAACGAGCACGCAAGGCGGAAGAACTTGGGAAGGAGAAGAAGAAGGCTGAATTTGAAGCAAGAGATTACCGTAAAAGATCGACGAGTAAAGCTCCGTTCTCGGCTGTAAAGAGGTTCGTGGAGGACACCGAAGAAGTCGAGGACGATGCGGGAATTTCCATTAGAGCCCGACCATTGACGGACTCCGAGCTACTTCAGTAGCTAGTGTGGGCAATAATCGTCAAGAGAGACAGAATGCCCCCAATGTGGAAGACGACACCTAGGTGAATGTTGGGGTAAGTCCATTAATAGGGCCTGTTATGGATGCGGTTCAAGGACCACTTCATTAGAGATTGCACGAGCTAGATGAGAGGAATAAGACGCAAGGTGCAAGACCTAGTGGAACGACGATCGAGGTAGGCCCCGAGAATCTCTGGAGGTAGGGGTGGTAATCGAGAGGAGCCTCTAACACGGCTGTCCGATCCGAGACCGTACTCTGCTAGAGCATATGCCATCCGCGCACGAGAGGAGGCATCCTCCCTAACGTTATCACCGGTACTTTTACTCTCTTTGATACTATTGTGATTGCATTGATTGACCCGGATCTACTCACTCATATGTATGTGAAACCTTAGCATCCAAGAAGACTCACCGTTGAGTCTATTGAGTTCGTAATTCGAGTGTCAAACCCTTTGGGTCAATACGTGCTCGTTGATAAAGTGTGCAAGAGATGCCCCTAACAATTCGAGAATCTGTTTTCCTACCGATCCGATGCTTCTACCATTTAATGAATTCGATGTTATTCTTGGTATGGATTGGTGACCGTACATGATGCGTTGGTGGACTACAAAAGGAAAACCATTGATTTGAGGAGTGCAAATAATGAGGTAGTCTCGAGTCGAGTCATCGATTTAAAAGGAGCGCCAACGATAATATCTTCTATGACCGCTTCGGAGGTATGTGAAAAGGGTGTGAAACATACCTTGCGTATGTGTTTGGAAGTAAAGAGACGGAAAGGAAACTCGAATCGGTACCAGTGGTTTGTAAGTATTCAGATGTTTTTCCCGAGGAGTTACCGGATTGCCACGGTTCGAGAAGTGGAATTCGCATCGGTTGTACCGGTACTACGCCGATTTCAATAGCCCCGTATCGTATGGCATTAACGGAATTAAAGGAATTGAAGGTTCAATTGCAAGAATTGACGGATAGAGGTTTCGCTCAATCGAAGTTTTTCTCCATGGGCGCACTTTGTATTGTTTGTGAAGAAGAAGGACGGAACCATGAGGTTGTGCATCGACTATCGTCAACTCAATAAAGTGACGATAAAGAATAAATATCCATTGCCACGAATTGACGATTTGTTTGATCAATTAAAGGGAGCCTCGGTGTTTTCAAAGATAGATTTGAGGTCGGGTACTATCGGTTGAGGGTCCGAGAATCGGACATACCCAAAACCGCTTTTAGAACGAGGTACGGTCACTACGAATTCTTGGTGATGCCGTTTGGGCTCACTAATGCCCTGCGGTGTTTATGGATTTAATGAATAGAATTTTCAGGCCATACTTGGATCGGTTCGTAGTTGTATTTATCGATGACATTTTGGTCTATTCGAGAGATGAAAGCGAGCATGCTTGAACACCGAGGCTAGTGTTGCAAATCTTACGAGATAAGCGATTATACGCAAAGTTCATAAATGTGAATTTTGGTTGAAAGAGGTTAGCTTTTTGGGGTGCGTGGTGTCCGATCGGTGTCGGGTGGACCGAACAAAATTCGCCATAGTCGATTGGAAACCACCAAGGAATGTTACCGAAGTTAGGAGCTTTTGGGGCTTGCGGTTATTACCGACGATTTGTAAAAGGTTTCTCGACGATAGCCACGCCAATGACGGCTTACTCCAAAAGGATGTTAAGTTCGAATGGACGGAGAAATGTCGAAAAGTTTCGATCAACTGAAAGCTTATTTGATGAAGCCCCAATTCTAGTGCAACCCGAATCGGGCAAAGAGTTTGTCATTTATAGTGACGCATCTCTACTTGGGTTAGGTTGCGATTAATGCAAGAAGGTCGAGTTGTGGCCTGCGCGTCGAGGCAATTAAAGCCACATGAGAAAAATTATCCGACTCATGATCTCGAATTGGCCGCCATCGTATTCGCCTTAAAGATTTGGCGACATTACTTATTTGGTGAAAGGTGCCATGTATACTCGGATCACAAAAGTCTCAAATATTTGATGACCCAAAGAGACTTAAATCTGCGACAAAGACGTTGGCTCGAGCTGTTAAAGGATTATGAGCTGATCATTGACTATCACCCGGGAAAGGCGAATGTGGTTGCGGATGCCTTGAGTCGTAAATCGTTATTCACTTTACGAGCGATGAATGTGCACTTGTCTGTCCGATCCGACAGTGTGTTAGTGGCTGAATTGAAAGCCAAACCATTATTGGCTCATCAAATTCGGGAAGCTCAGAAAGTTGATGAGGAGTTGCTTGCAAAACGGGCTGAGTGTGTTCTGAACAAGGAATCAGAGTTTCAAATTGATGATGACGATTGTTTAAGGTTCAGAAGTCGTCTGTGTGTTCCAAAGAATTCGGAACTTATTTCGATAATTCTAAATGAAGCCCATTGTGGTCGAATGTCAATCCACCCGGGTAGTACTAAAATGTACAATGACCTGAAATGCCAATTTTGGTGGCCCGGTATGAAACGAGACATTTCTGAATTTGTTTCAAGGTGTCTGATATGTCAACAAGTGAAAGCGGAACATCAAGTGCCATCGGGATTACTTCAGCCGATCATGATACCCGAATGGAAATGGGATCGAGTCACAATGGACTTTGTATCCGGACTGCCATTGTCAGTGAGTAAGAAGGATGCGATTTGGGTCGTTGTCGATAGACTAACTAAGTCGGCTCACTTTATCCCCGACGCACGGATTTTTCAATGGACAAATTAGCGGAATTGTACATTTCTCGATTGTGAGATTACACGGGTGCCTATTTCTATCGTGGTGGGATAGAGATCCGAGATTTACCTTGCGATTTTGGAAAAAGTTGCAAGAAGCTTTGGGTACCAAGTTGCATTTCAGACCGCCTTTCACCCCCAAACCGATGGTCAATCCGAACGGATAATTCAAATACTCGAGGATATGTTGAGATGTTGTATCCTCGAGTTTAGTGGTTCATGGAAGCAGATTCGCCTTTGATTGAATTCGCTACAACAATAGCTTTCAATCAAGTATTAAGATGGCGCCTTACGAGGCTTTATACGATCGTAAATGCCGTACCCCATTATTCTGGATGAACTTAGTGAAGGTAAATTCTTGAGGTTGATTTGGTTAAGGATGCCGAGCAAAAGTTCGAGTAATTCGTGAAAGTTTGAAAGTCGCTCGGATCGCCAAAAGTCGTATGCGGATTTGAAAAGAAAAGATATTGAATATCGGGTTGGAGACAAGGTCTTTCTCAAAGTTTCACCTTGGAAGAAGGTGCTTAGATTTGGCCGTAAGGAAAATTGAGCCCGAGGTTCATCGGGCCATATGAAATATCTGAACGAGTCGGTCCATCGCGTATCGTTTGATTTTGCCCCCTGAACGTGAAAGGATTCACAACGTCTTCCATGTTTCGATGCTTCGACGCTATAGATCCGATCCATCGCACGTGATTAGTCCATCAGAAATTGAAATTCAAGCTAATATGAGTTATGAGGAAGAACCGATTCGTATCCTATCACGAGAAGTGAAAGAGTTGCGAAACAAGCGGGTTCCGCTAGTGAAAGTGTTATGGCTCAAGCACGGGATAGAAGAAGCTACTTGGGAGACCGAGAACTCTATGAAAGAACGATATCCAAACCTATTTACGGTAAGATTTTGGGACGAAAATTTCTTAAGTGGGGAGAGTTGTAACAGCCCAAAATTGACCCTAGTCGAATGTGGTTTCGGGACCACAAAACCGAGGCATAAAAATAATTAAAATTTATTTTGATGCCTATAATATGTGTGCTCATGTATGACATTTTATGATGATTGATTTAGTGTTATAAAGGTGAATTTCACTAGAAAGGACTTGTGTGAGAAAATTTAGAATTGAGATAGGCAAATGTGGAAGTGGTCTATTGGTGCACACTAGGAAATGTTGTCCTTGCATGTCAAATTCCCCCAAATTTGACTATAGTGGCCGGCCAAGGTGGGCATGATGGGCAAGGGAAAACATGTTTCCAACATGTTTGGCTAGTGAGTTATGTAGGAAGTATTATAATAAAAATAAGCATAAAAAAAAAAAAAAAAAAGAGAAAGATGAGCTTGGATGCCCCTTGTTGCCGTGAGTGTGGAGAAAGAAAGAAGAATTTTTGTTCATCATTTTTCATTTCCTTTGGGCTGAAAATTCTAAGGAGGAAGGAAGGAATTCTTGTTTCATGTTGGTTTGGAAGAGGTTTAGGAGGAGGTTTGGCCATACTTGTACCTAGATTAAGCTCAAGGAGTTAAAGAAGGAGAATCAAGCAAGGGAAAGACGAAGGTCATCGAGTAGCCGACTTGGACTGTTTTACCCAACACAAGGTAAGTCATTAAGCGTATATTTGGTGTTGATTTAAATGATCAATATATATATGCAAATGTGTTTAAATGAGTTGGTGTGTAAATGGAAATGTATGTGTATGGAATGATGCCATTGTTGAATGTATAAAGGCAGCAAAATACATAAGGTATTGGTCTCGGCACTAAGTGTGCGGGTATAAATGGACACGGTGACAAGATTGGCACTAAGTGTGCGGGTTTAAAATTGTACAGCACTAAGTGTGCGAGTTTGATTATATAGCACTAAGTGTGCGAGTTGAATACATATAGCACTAAGTGTGCGGATTCACTATATGTTCTTGCATTACAATTGGCACTGAGTGTGCGACATTATCGAGCTAATCCCGGACAGCGGATCGGGTAAGTACCTCGAGCTCTTGACGAATAGAAAATATGTTCATGCTCGGGTTGAATTTGGTAAGCCTTAAATCTATGTGATGATTGAAATTGCATGGTTGTGCTGGAAATTGAGTTAATGTGTAAAAATGCTTGATTATCTTGTTGTGTAGAATATGAAATGTGGATGTATGAATTGGTACGAGATTGGACCGAAAGGTCCGAGGTATTATGGTATAGATTCGATATGGACGAGTACCTAGCCTCATTTGTTGTACATGTAGTAGTAACTTTATCGGTGGATTGACGAATGCTTATGACTTCTGAGTTGTAAACTCACTCGGTGTTTTCTTGTCACCCATTTTAGGTCTCTTGGACTCGATTGTTGCGTGTTTCGGAACCGTCGTTGAAGTCATCACACCAGCTGAAATCTTGTGGTATTGTTTTTTTGTTGTTGAAGAACATTTGGCATGTATAGGCTATTATATTTTGTCGAATTGTGGGTTGTAAACTTTAAGCCATGTGAAAATGGCCTATGTGGTCGTCGAGTGGGATGCTAGAACCTATAGCCACGAGTCTTAGAAACTCAAATTTTGTTAAGGTGGCCATAATTTGTGTCATGTATGATGGATGATTAAGGCCAAGGAAAAATTCATGAAATTGGCATAGTCTACTGCAGTAACTGTTGCGGACAGCAGCAGTGAGATGAGATTGAAAAATCACTAAAAATAGTAGAAGTAGAATTAAATAGTGAGTAAATTATGGAACTGAACCTTGATGAATCTATTTTTATATGGACGAAACGAAACGACCATATGAGCAGTATACTGGGAAATATTAAAGTTCTCGTGAGACAGGGCCAGAACGATTTCTGGGTCCCCTGTCGCGACTTTGAAAATTTATCATAAATTATCCAGAAATAATTAGGAGTCATGCCTTATATGTACAGATTCCATTTTGAGTCTAGTTTCATTAGAAACAAACGGCACCAGTATTAAAGCCCTGTACAGAAAGATATTCAAGTTGTAATGCGCGGAGGTCAGAGCAGTCGGTCCCTGTAACATGGGTGACTTTAACTAATAAACTGTACCAATTGGCCCAACAAAAAATTCTAAAAATAAATCCATGGATGGGTATATGAGTCTAAATTCAGGGAAAATTTACGAAACCAGTTTCCGAGTTTTGTAACTCGAGATATGATTTTTAAGACGACGGTGACGCAGTTTTCCAGCCTGTCCAGAAATGCCAAATTGGTCGGTACTTTAAGAGGATTTGTCTCGTTAACCCCTCGTGTCCGACACCGGCGTCGGTCACGAGTTAGGGGTGTTACAAGATCCTTCCTTGAACTTCCAAAGGTACCTCCTTAAATAGTTTATTCACTCTTACTGACTGCCCTAATGGACTTAACACAGTAACTTCACTCGTAGTGTTTTCACACACCGCACCCAAAGTCTCAAACACAGTGCATGCTATATAAGAGTGCGTAGACCCAACATCAATCAATGCAGAGTAAGGTACATGATGAAAAAAGAACATACCCATAATAACATCTGGGGCATCTCTGTCCTCTCAGCGATGTGCAGTATAAAACCAGTGCCGACTGCCTCACCTCAATATGACCAGTACCTCTACCCGGTGCTCCACGACTACGACCCATACCATTTCCACCTCTGGCCTGACCACGGCCTCTCGGTGGCTGCTGAAAACCCCTCTGCAGTTGAACAGTACCCATACCAGCAGCTTGTATCTAATCGGGCCTCTGTGGACAATCTCTGATACGGTGCTCTATAGATCTGCACCTCAAACATACCCCTAACCTCTTCCAAAACTCGCCCTGATGGCGCTTCCCACAATCAGCACAAGGTTGCGGTCCAGTAACAGCAACAGGGGCCCTAACTCTAGCTGGCCCATCAAATCTGGCCTTTTTTGAAGGCCACAAAGCTGAACCTGAGGGCTCACAAACCCTCTTGTTCCTTCCCTTATCCTTTTCTCAGTTCTGGCGTTCAGTGCACTTCACATCTTCGGCGATCTTTGCGTTCTCTACTAACACGGTAAAATCTCGCTCCCTCTGTGGAGTTATCAGAACCCGTAAATTATCTCAAGGACGTCCTCGAAATAAACACAGTGCTCATATTCAGTTGCCACTATCCCATGTGTGTAGCGGCTAAGTCATAGAAACTCAGACTCAGATTCAGCTACCAACTTATCTCCTTGAGTCAGATTCAAAAACTCTCTCCTCCGGGCATCTACATAACTAGCGACCACAATTTCCCTTGGAACACATTCTTGAAAAACTTTCAAGTCAACCATTCGGGCTGAGTACCCTCTTTCACTGTAAGCCACCACTAATAGGCTTCATCTCGCAACAACGACACTGCACCTTTCAGTTTCTACTCTGGGGTGTAGTCAAGATCATCCATGATCCTCTCTGTGGCCTTTATCTAATATTCAGCCACATTAGGGTCAACTCTAACCATACCCCTAAAGATCTTAGTCCTATGAGACTTGATTTATTCCATTACCGACCCACAGCCCACAGTACCAGTATTGGGTCCAGCGACCCTTTTCAGAATCCGTAGCATAGCTTGGGACAATGCGTCGTCCTAGCCACCCAATCGTGTGACCTAGTCTCAATATTAGGTGAAGCTGGTGCCTCTCTTGCCTCAACGTTAGGTATATGGCCATATGCCGAAGGCCCAGCTCGAGCACCTCCACGGCATCTGCTGCGGCCTCTTGTACCCCTTCCACGAGTACCTCTGGTGCTCATTATTGATTTACTATTATCTGTATTAACAGTTTTATGCATCATTTTTACAGTTCTAGTGTTTATTAACGGATGTTTTATGAAAAAATAGCTTCAATAATTCAGAGTTGTTTGTTTTTGCAGATTATAGTCTTACTACAGTTTTAGGTTACCCTAAGAAAGGTTTCAGTACAGTCTATTATCTATGATAATCTCAGTATTTTAATTAAATCGAACAGTAGTTTTAGAGAACTTAAAGAATTGGCATCAGAGACTTAGTAAAAACAACATTTGGAAAAAACACTTTAAAATATTTTTCCATCATTTGAAACAATTCCTTTAAAATTCACGTTTTTAAGAAAAACCCAAATCCACAGCCGAGTTTTGCAACCTGGGTCTGATACCACTAAATATAACACCCCAAACCCAGCCTAGACGTTATGGCCGAATCTATAATGTCATATTAGAGTGTGTTTTGAAAAGCGTTGTTCTATTAGAAAAGTTCATTTATGTTAAAACCTCGTTTGTGATCTTTATGAGAAGATAACTTATTTTATTCATTTGTCAAGTTACAGGTTTGTCTATCAAAACATGTTTCATACTAAATCGTAATTACATCTTAAAACATTGTTCGTTGTGGAAGCTTTTAAAACAAGTTACGTGGTAGTAGTTGAAAATCATTTACCTTTTGAAAACCCGAGTCCTACTGCTAATAGATTTAAGTCAATTTAAATAAATCCCCAAATAAAAATAAAAATTTAAAACGGCCTTATTACATTAAATTTATCCAAATAAAACTACCTTTACTAGAAATCAAAAACAAAAAACATAAACAGTGGTGTGGCCATCTCCGAGTCCCTCACAGCACCGACCAGCCTAAGGATTAACTGCGCAGATAAGAAGAAGAGTGAGTTTATAGAAACTCAGTGTGTAATCCCTATTTATCAAATAGTAAATCATGCAGTGTAAACAGTCTGGGCCTAAGGCCTTATCAGTAGCAATATTAGTATGGGCCTTAGCCCATTACGGTAACAGTAGCAGTGTGGGCCTTAGCCCAATTTAGTACAATATTGAGATGCAAAAAGAGATCCTACCCATCCATCCTCTACACTCCACTCCGTCCAACCTTACACTCCATGTGGGGATAAAATCGACCCACCCATCCCTACACTCCAGAATATAGCACCGATTGCAGCACTAAACAGTATATGCAGCAGAGCTGCCAGAACAGTACACTTCCTCCAAACATATCAAACCCACCCCCATGCAACATTTCATGTCATAATATATAGGTGTATGTAAAATATCACGCTCGAATACAGTCAAATATAGCATAGGGGTATATTAGTCATTTTACCTCTAGGGGTATAATAGTCATTTCATCAGTATAGGGCTTAAATGTACTTACCGATCCATCAGTAGGCCTACAGTAGTCTTAGACGACCCATGCGACCTTAACAGACAAATAGAGGAAATGGCCCAAAGCCCATAATACGACCCATGTGGGCCCACACACTTGTGTGGCCCAATAAGCCCAAATAATGGCCTTGGCCATGTAAACTACACAGCCGGCCCTATTTATCTCTACACGTAGTGTGGTTTACCCGTAAGGGCCCACGGGCCCGTGGGGCCTACATGGACCATTTCAGCCCAACGTGGCCCAAAACGACCTAAGCCCACGAAATCACTCGTGGTGGTCTCTACAATCAGATGCTCACACTTATGCGTTTAGATGACCACACGAGCGAGCTTATGCCCGTGTGGCATCGATCCAACTTTTTTCGTTTTACAATTGAAGTAGTGTGATTACACACCTGGTTGTGAAACCGAGTGAATTAGCCCACATGCACTCCACCTAACACAACAAAAACTTCGGTTAAATTCTAGCATGCGCATTTAAAAGAAACTCAAACTGAAACTTGTTCCAAAAGACTACTTACTAACGTCTTGCTTGAACGAGCATGGTTTAAGCCCGCTTAGAACACTGATGAAAGTTAATATCAAACATTTGATGATTATCTGTAAGACAAGCGAACCCATTAAACATTGTAACACCCCTAACCTGAATCCGAACGCCAGATTAAGGCTAAGAGGTATTACCGAACTAAACATTTAATTATCTCATTCACAGTGTCAATAAATATAAACAGAGATCGAGTTGAAATACATACTGATATTTAAGTTATACGCAATTTTCGTATGGCCAAAATATTTACAATTTCAAAACATAGTTATCATCAGCCTAACCTATACATGCCATATCGAGTCCAAAATATAACTATACCAAAAAGATCGATAGTGTGATGAACTGCTGACGATCCCCGAGTCGGTGGCCAAAATCAACAATCTATAAAACAAAAAAATAAAGAACAGAGTAAGTTTTCAAAGCTTAGTAAGTTTTAAGCATCAAAAACAATTAAAGACTTATCGAAAATCAAAACATTCATTCACACTTAATTATCATTCTTTAGTACTAATAATTCACAAAAATCATTGACTGAATGTACATGAGTACATAAAGAAATTTTAACATATAATTCATATACAAATATACCATGACCGATTAAATCATTCTCATATTCACAAATATAACCATCAATCATATTTATATATATATATTCTTCTCTGATGCTAATGATTCACTTCGAAATCAATTCACCGATGAGTAAGTAATACGTACCTGAACATTTTAAATGTATAGTACTTACTCGACGATGGTTTACTGCGAACATTCAATATCGTAATCTTACTTAACATACTGGCATTAAGCCTGTTAAGTCTTAGGACTTGAAACCAATTACCAGCACAAGCCTGCGGGACTTTAGCCCGAACATATTTCCAGCACGTAGCCTGCGGACCTTAAGTCCAGATATAATTCCAGCACATAGCCTGCGGACCCTAAGTCCGGATATAATTCCAGCACATAGCCTGCGGACCCTAAGTCCGAATATACATCACTGAATGTCATGCATACTTATTCACAAGAAAATTCAATTCACATAACATCTCACAATCATAGTTCATTTATTCCATTCGAATAATAGCATAACATGGGCACCATTCATATAACTTTTGGCTCAATAACATACATAAGAATATATGTCCATTTACTTTCCAAGCTTAACTTCTAATGTCTATTTGGCTTTAAGCCTTAAACATAAATTATTTGTAACTCAACTATATTCAAATAGAATCAATAGATCGCAGTACAGTTATCATACACATATCAAGACAATATCAATTACGTACTAAATGTGACTATTCAAAACTTACCTCGGATATACTTGAACGGTTGCAGAAAGGCAACTCAATTACTTTCTCTTTTCCCCTATCCAACTTCGACCCTCTTTGCTCTTAAGCTTGATTTAAGCCTATGGTAACCGAATGAAGTTTTCTCCCCTTTCCTCTCTTACATTTCGGCCCAGAAGAACAAAGGTGAAGCTTTGTTTTCATCACCCATTTTCTTTTTATTAATTCATTACTAAATTCAAATTATAAAGCCATTATAATTAAATAATACATATATTCCATATAACATATCATCATTGCCGGCCACTACCTAAATAAAATGAATATTTGACATGCAAGTCCATCCTCTTTGTCACATGCATTAATAGGCCACCTAAGATTAACCTATCACATTTCAGAATTTTCTCACATAAGTCCTATTTAATAATTTCACATACAATTGACCAAATCAAAACATGAAACTTTCACACGTGCATGTACACATACAGTAAGCATAGATTATAACGGTTAATTATTTTTATGACTCGGTTTTGTGGTCCCAAAACCACTTTCCGACTAGGGCCAAATTAGGGCTGTCACAACTCTCCCCCACTTAAGGAATTTTCGTCCCCGAAAATCTTACCAGTGAATAGATTTGGGTATCGTTCTTTCATAGATTTCTCGGTTTCCCATGTAGCTTCTTCGATCCCGTGTTTGAGCCATAACACCTTTACTAACGGAACCTTTTTGTTTCGTAACTCTTTCACCTCGTGAGCTAGGATACGAATCGGTTCTTCTTCATAACTCAAATCAAATTGAATTTTAACCTCTGATGGGTTAATTATGTGCGATGGATTGGATCTATAACGTCAAAGCATCGAGACATGAAAAACGTTGTGAATCTTTTCAAGATCAGGGGGTAAAATCAATCTGTATGCGACTGGCCCAATTCGTTCGGATATCTCATACAGTTCGATGAACCTCAGACTCAATTTGCCTTTACGGCTAAATCTGAGCACCTTTTTCCAAGGTGAAACTTTAAGAAATACTTTGTCTCCAACCTGATATTCAATGTCTTTTCGTTTTAAATCCGCATACGACTTTTGATGATCCTGTCGCCTTCAGACTTTCACGGATTACTTTTACTTTTGCTCAAGATCTTTAATCAAATCGACCTCAAGATTTTATTTTCACTAAGCTCGGTCCAAAATAATGGTGTACGACATTTACGACCATACAAAGCCTCATAAGGTGCCATCCTAATGCTTGATTGAAAACTATTGTTGTACGCGAATTCAATCAAAGGTAAATACCGTTCCTATGAACCACTAAACTCAAGGATGCAACATCTCAACATATCCTCGAGTATCTGAATTATCCGCTCTGATTGACCATCAGTCTGAGGATGAAAAGCGGTGCTAAAATGCAACTTGGTACCCAATGCTTCTTGCAATTTCTTCCAAAATCGCGATGTGAATCTCGGATCTCTATCCGATACAATAGAAATAGGTACCTCGTGTAACCTTACAATTTGAGAAACGTACAATTCAGCTAGTTTGTCCAGTGAATAATCCGTACGTACGGAAATAAAATGAGCCAACTTAGTCAGTCTATCAACAACAACCCAAATCGCGTCTTTCTTACTTGACGATAATGGCAACCCAAATACAAAATCCATCGTGACTTGACCCCATTTCCATTCGGGTATCATGATCGATTGAAGTAACCCTGAAGGCACTTGATGTTCCGCTTTCACTTGTTGACATATCAAACACTTCGAAACAAAATCAGAAATGTCTCGTTTCATACCGGGCCACCAAAATTGATGTTTCAGATCATTGTACATTTTTGTACTCCCCGGGTGAATTGACATTCGACTACTATGAGCCTCATTCAAAATTACCGAAATAAGTTCTAAATTTCTTGGAACACACAATCGACTTCTGAACCTCAAACAATTGTCGTCATCAATTTGAAATTCTGATTCCAAATTTGAAACACATTCAGCTCGATTAGCAACCAATTTATCATCGACTTTCTGAGCTTCATGTATTTGATGAATCAATAATGGTTTGGCCCTTAATTCTGCTACTAACACATTATCAGATGAAACAGACAGGTGTACATTCATCGCTCGTAAAGCAAACAGTGATTTACGACTTAAAGTATCAGCAACCACATTAGCCTTTCCCGGGTGATAGTCGATGACAAGCTCATAATCTTTCAACAACTCAAGCCAACGTCTTTGTCGCAGATTCAAATCTCTTTGAGTCATCAAATATTTGAGGCTTTTGTGATCCAAATATACATGGCACCTCTCTCCAAACAAGTAGTGTTGCCATATTTTCAAAGCGAATACGATGGCAGCTAATTCAAGATCATGGGTCGGATAGTTTTTCTCATGCGGCTTCAATTGCCTCGATGCGTAAGCTATAACTCGACCTTCTTGCATCAACACACAACCCAGCCCAAGTAAGGATGCATCACTGTAAATGACAAACTCTTTACCGGATTCGGGCTGCACTAGTACTGGAGCTTCAGTCAAATACGTTTTCAACTGATCGAAGCTCTTCTGACATTTTTCTAACCATTCAAACTTAACATCTTTCTGCACAGAGCTTCGTCATTGGTGTGGCTATCATCGAAAAACCCTTTACAAACCGTCGGTAGTAACCGCAACTCCTAAAAGCTCAACTTCAAGAACATTTCTTGGAGGCTTCCAGCTAAGTACGGTCGAAATTTTGCTCGGATCAACTCGAATACCCGATGCGGATACCACATGACCCAAAAACCTAACTTCTCTCAACCAGAACTCACATTTACTAAATTTAGCATATAACTGCTTATCCCATAAAATCTACAACACTAATCTCAGGTGCTCGGCGTGTTCAGTTTCATCACGTGAATAAATCAAGATGTCATCTATAAACACAACTACAAACCGATCCAAACACTGTCTGAAAATTCGGTTCATCAAATCCATAAATATTGCAGGGGCATTAGTGAGCCCAAACGGCATCACTAAGAACTCGTAGTGACCATATCTCGTTCTGAAAGCAGTTTTAGGTATATCTGGTCTCGAACTCGTAACTGATAATAACCCGATCTCAAATCTATTTTTGAAAACAATGAGGCTTCCTTCAGTTGATCAAACAAATCATCAATACGCGGTAATGGATATTTATTCTTTATTGTCACTTTATTCAACTGACGATAGTCGATGCACAACCTCATGGTTCCGTCCTTCTTTTTCACAAACAATACTGGTGTACCCCAAGGTGAGAAACTCGGTCTAACGAAACCTCCATCCGTCAACTCTTGCAACTGAGCTTTCAATTCCTTTAATTCGGTTGGTGCCATACGATACGGAGCTATCGAAATGGGTGTAGTCCCAGGTACAAGTTCAATGCCAAACTCTACTTCCCGATCAGGTGGTAACCCCGGTAATTCTTCGGGAAAAAATCCGGATATTCACAAACCACTGGCACTGATTCAAGCTTCTTTTCTGATTCTTTGCTATCAAGTACGTATGCAAGATACGCTTCACACCCCTTTCTCACATATTTTTGAGCTAACATCGAGGATATTATTATTGCTAGCAATCCGTTCCAATCAGTAGACTCAACTCGGATTATCTCATTATTTGCACATCTCATTCAATGGTTTTACTTTTGCAATTCACAACTGCATCATGTGCGGTCAACCAATCCATACCGAGGATAACATCAAATTCATCAAATGGTAAAAGCATCAAATCGGCCGGAAAGCAGTAATCTCGGACTACTAGGGGGCATTTCTTACACACCTTATCAACAAGCACATAACGACCCAAGGGATTCGACACTCGAATAACAAACTCAGTAGACTCAACAGATAAAGTCTTACTGGATGCAAAAGTCTCACATACATATGAATGAGTAGAACTAGGGTCAATCAAAGCAATCACATTAGTATCAAAAAGAGTAAAAGTACCGGTAATAACATCTGGTGATGAAGCATCCTCACGTGCGCGTATAGCATAAGCTCTAGTAGGAGCACGAGCCTCGGATCTGGTTGTAACATCTCTAGACCCTCTCTGACCGCCGCTAGCATTCCTCGTATTCCTAGGTGGTCTACCTCGTGCTGTAGTATTACTCGGTTTCCCACTCTGATTCACATTTTGTTCGGATAATCTTGGGCAATTTTTGATAAAGTGGTCGGCTGACCCGCATTTATAACAGGAGCGATCATGAAATCTACAACTCCCCAAATGCCATTTACCACAATACTTGCACTGTTCTATCCCGACGTTCGTTTCCAACATTGGCAACTGAAATGGCTCGTGTACTCACAGGGGGTCGATCGTGGTCTCATCTGGAAAAACCCAAAATATTCTTTGATCGGCCTGAATCATCTCGAAATTTCTTCGATGATTGCTGAAAATACTTCCCTAAAGATCTTTTACGAAATTCTCCAGCTTCAACATCAGCTTTCTTTTTTTTCTTTACTAAGTTCTTCAACTTTGCAAGCTCGTTCGACGAGTACTATGAACTCTTGTATTTCAAGAATGCCAACAAACATCTTTATATCTTCATTCAACCCATCTTCAAAACGTTTACACATAATAGCCTCAGACGATACACATTCCCGAGCATATCTCATCGAGTCGACAAACTTCCGCTCATAATCGAAGAATCGACATGAAACCTGTTTAAGCTTAAGAAATTCTTTTCGTTTTTGATCAATGAACCTCTGACTGATATATTTTTTTCGAAATTCAATCTGGAAGAATTCCCACGTCACCTGTTCTTTGGGCACAACAGAAACCAATGTATTCCACCAATAATAGGCAGAATCACGTAGCAGAGATATGGCACATTTCAGGCATTCATCAGGTGTGCAAGATAGTTCATCGAATACTCAGATAGTATTGTCCAACCAAAATTCAGCTTGCTCAGCATCATCGCTATCTGTAGCCTTAAATTTAGTAGCCCCGTGCTTTCAAATTCTGTCTACCGGAGCCTTATTTAACCTCGTCTGATCAGTTACTGGAGGTATCGTAGGTGCAGGGGTGTATTATTCGGGAATGGGGGTTGTGAAACAGCCGTATTAGTTCGAATGTATTGGTTGAACCAATCATTCATCACACTATAAAAAGCCTGTCTAGCCTCCTCGTTCTGATTGCTTGCAATAGGTTGAGAGTCCATCGGTGTTGTCCCATGCGCGGGAATAGGCGCTACACTCTCAACATCATCGGCTACCGCTCGATTGGGATTGGGATCCATTACTATACGAAAACATATTTTTAACTGTCAGAATTCATCATACTACCGTATTAATACTATATGGCATGTATAGCTAGACTCAAACACTCAAGTTAGTCCTAGAATCGACTAAACCGTAGCTCTAATACATATAAAATGTAACACCCCTAACTTGAATCCGAACGTCGGATTACGGCTAAGAGGTATTACCGAACTAAACATTTAATTATCTCATTCACAGTGTCAATAAATATAAACAGAGATCGAGCTGAAATACATACTGATATTTAAGTTATACGCAATTTTCGTATGGCCAAAATATTTACAATTTCAAAACATAGTTATCATCAGCCTAACCTATTCATGCCATATCGAGTCCAAAATATAACTATACCAAAAAGATCGATAGTGTGATGAATCTGGCGACGATCCCGAGTCGGTGGCCAAAATCAACAATCTATAAAACAGAGAAATAAAGAATGAGTAAGCTTTCAAAGCTTAGTAAGTTTTAAGCATCACAAACAATTAAAGACTTATCGAAAATCAAAACATTCATTCACACTTAAGTATCATTCTTTAGTACTAATAATTCACAAAAATCATTGATGAATGTACATGAGTACATAAAGAAATTTTAACATATAATTCATATACAAATATACCATAACCGATTAAATCATTCTCATATTCACAAATATAACCATCAATCATATTTATATATATATTCTTCTTTGATGCTAATGATTCACTTCAAATCAATTCACCGATGAGTAAGTAATACGCACTGAACATTTTAAATGTATAGTACTTACTCGACGATGGTTTATCGCGAACATTCAATATCGTAATCTTACTTAACTTATCGGCATTAAGCTCGTTAGGTCTTAGGACTTGAAACCAATTACAAAGACAAGCTCAAGGGAATTTAAACCCGTATAATACCAGCTCGAAGCTCGGGACTTTAGCCGGACATATTTCCAAAGACGTAGCCCATGGAACTTAAGTCCAGATATAATTCCAAAGATATAGCTGCGGACCCTAAGTCCGGATATAATTCCAAAGACATAGCTCATGGACCCTAAGTTCGGATATACATCATGAATGTCATGCACACTTATTCGTAAGAAAATTCAATTCACATAACATCTCACAATCATAGTTCATTTATTCCATTCGAATAATAGCATAACATGGGCACCATTCATATAACTTTTGGCTCAATAACATACATAAGAATATATGTCCATTTACTTTCCAAGCTTAACTTCTAATGTCTATTCGACTTTAAGCCTTAAACATAAATTATTTGTCACTCAACTATATTCAAATAGAATAAATAGATTGCAGTACAGTTATCATACACATATCAAGACATTATCAATTACGTACTAAATGTGACTATTCAAAACTTACCTCGGATATACTTGAACAGTTGCGTAAAGGCTACTCAATTACTTTCTCTTTTCCCTATCCAACTTGACCCTCTTTGCTCTTAAGATTGATTTAAGCCTATGGTAACCGAATGAAGTTTTCTCCCCTTTCCTCTCTTACATTTCGGCCTAGAAGAACAAATGTGAAGCTTTGTTTTCATCACCCATTTTCTTTTTATTAATTCATTACTAAATTAAAATTATAAAGCCATTATAATTAAATAATACATATATAACATATAACATATCATCATAGCCGGCCACTACCTAAATAAAATGAATATTTGACATGCAAGTCCATCCTCTTTGTCACATGCATTAATAGGCCACTTAAGATTAACCTATCACATTTCAAAATTTTCTCACATAAGTCCTATTTAATAATTTCACATACAATTGACCAAATTAAAACATGAAACTTTTACACGTGCATGTACACATACAGTAAGCATAGATTATAACGGTTAATTATTTTTATGACTCGGTTTTGTGGTCCCAAAACCACTTTTCGACTAGGGCCAAATTAGGGTTGTCACAAACATATTGCTTACACAAGGGTTGAACATCGTATAACAACCTAAAAAATCATGGATAGGAATATTCGGCCAAGATCAAGAACCCCAAAACCAAAGTGCCTCAGTTCAATAAAATACCAACGAATAGTGTTACCTTAGAACAAGAGACGAGAGGAAGATTCCGATCGTTCTTGAAATCCCAGAGAACTTCTTCACTCCACGAGTAAAACTACAACCCGAAATAAAAAATACCATGACCCACGAGAAAAGTGATAGAAATCAGCATTTAGGGAGAAGAGGAGACACTATTCAAAAGAGAAGAGATAATAGGGACCTACCAACCGATGTTTAGCCAACGCAAAAGTCATTGAGTGAAAGGGAGAGAGAGAACTAAATCTAAAGAGAGAGATGGGAGGGTAAACCACCAAGGCTTAAGAAAGTAGGAAAGTAGAAGAGAATGGCAATGAAGACTAGGAAGAAGGTTGATGGAACAAAACAATGTTCGGCTATAAGAACAATAAGGGAAAAAGATTTGTGAAAGAGTAGGTAAATGAACAAAAATTGGGATAGGTAAAAGGTAATGCCTCAAAAACCCCAAGCAAGAATTGGCTAAAGAGATATGCTGAAAAGACCCCAACAACCAAAAACGCAAAGAAAAGTAATGGAAAGCGAAAGAAATCGAGAGGGACAAAACCAAAAGTGCACAGTCTCAATACTTACCTTAAGTCGATTTCCCCTACACAAACTGATTCCCCTTGAGTGCCTAGAGTCCAAATTCAGCACTTCTCCCTCTCTCACCTCAACTCCCCCTAATCCTCTCCTCCAATCTCTTTACAATCCCCTCCTAAAATTTGACTACCTACACCACTCCCCCTTAAACACTCCAACCGCCCACCAACTCTAATGTTCCACTGCCAATCAACCACTAACATGGCATAGCAGCAAAATGTATACCTTTTGTGTGCAATAGGATTCGAACCCAGGTCTCCTAACAGAAGCTGCATGCACCTATCCCTTGATCCAATAAGCTTTTTATGACTCATTCTTCCCACTTTAATTAAGAATCTCACCAACAGGAGTCAAAGTTTATTCAAGCCAAAACAAAATTTTGTACCAGCCATGTCTTGAACTCAGGACCTCTCCAACACTCCTCAGGACACCCAACCACTGAAGCAAACATACATTTATGCAATACAACACAAAAAAATAAATACCCACATTTTGGGGCATTACATGTGGCAAATTAGCTTGGAAAATGGCCTGTTTTTGTCCACATGGGTAGAGACACAGGTATGTGTCTTAGCCATGTGGGACACACGGTCATGTTACACGGCCATGTGTCCCCTGGGGTACCCTTTGAATTAAAGTCAGTATACCCTACAGTTTTGATACGGCTTAAACACACGGGCGTGTCTACTGGCCGTGTATGGCACACAGGCTGGCACATGGGGGTGTGGCCGGCCGTGTGGCCTAAGTAAATAACCCCTTTAGATTTCACACGGCCTGGCACACGAGCGTGTACTCAACCATATGGTGCAAGTCAATTTGCATGTCTTGTTTTCACACGGCTTGTGGCACGGGCGTGTCTGGTAGCCGTGTAAGACACACAGCCTGTTCACACGGGCGTGTGGCCCTAAAAAATTTAAAAATTTTGTAAGTTTCTCAAAGTTTGTGAATGTTATCAGTTTAGTCCCGAACCACTTCTAAGCATGTTTTAAGGTCCCGTAAGACCTTAGAAGGGACAATATGATTGAGGTGAATGTATTTTATTTTTGAAATACGTTAATGTTTGTGAATGATGTGTATTGATTGGTAATGCCTTATAACCCTATTTTGGTTAAGAATACGGGTTAAGGGTGTTACACATCGTCACACTATCCACCTATATTTTGGTACCTATGAACTTTGGTATTTAAGTATATGGCATGTATAGGCATTTTAAGTCATTTTGATTATGAGTTGATAATGATCTTGGATATTTGTAATGTATTATAAATATATATGTTTCGGTTTGTAAATTTAACTATGAGAGTTGGCTTAATTTGGTGAATTTTTTTATATGCATATATGGTTGATATTTTGAGTTCATGGATGGATATGTGAATGGTTTGGTAAATAGCCTATTTTTGTCCACACAGGCGGAGACGCAGACTTGTGTCTTAGCCGTATGTGACACACGGTCAAGTACATGGTCATGTTTCTCCTGGTGTTGATTTTGAGATTAAGTCAGTATGCTCCACACGGCCTCACACACGGGCGTGTGGCCTGGTTGTATGGCACAGGTTTGGTATAGCCTAGCACACAGCCTGGCACACGGTCGTGTGTGGCCACTTTTAGGGCACACGAGCATGTGTGTTGGCTGTGTGACCCAAGTCAGAGAGTTACACGGGGCCAGACACGGGCTGGGACACGACCATGTGCTCCCATTTCGAATGTCTACACAGCCTGTGACACTTGCGTGTCTGATGGCCGTGTGAGACACACGGCTTGGCCATACGGGCGTGTGTCCCCTGTTTTAAGGAAAATTTTATAAGTTTCATAAAAAAATTATAAGTTATCAGTTTAGTTCTGAACCACTTCCAAAGCATGTTTAGAAATTCAAAAAATGTATGTCAAATGAATGTTTAATTGTACTGTGAGTCCAGTAACACTCCGTATGTAACATCCTGAATTAAGGCCCCAGTCGAAACAGTGGTTTTGAGACCACTAATCCAAAATAGAAATAAATATTTTATAATTATTTGATGGTCCATGATATGATGTCATGTTTATGTGAAATTTTCATAAAGAAATTCTATGCCTAAAATGTCCAATTTGACTTTAAGGACTAAATTGAATAAGTTGCAATGTATGTGTTTCTAGAAGCTTTTGGTATGAAATAGCTTTGAATTATTATTTAGAGGTCCTTAAATAGAAATTTGCCCAATTTTTATTTTTATGGACAAAAATGGGCATGCATGGATAAATTTTGAAGTTTAATGAAAAGGGCATTTTGGTCATTTGGTTAATAAGATAATAAAAAGGGAAAAGTCAAGCAAAAATTTACTCATCTTCTCCATGCCATAGTCAAAATTCTCAAGCTCTCCATAGTTAGGGTTTTTCAACTTTTCAAGCTTGAAAGTAAGTTAATCCTAGCCTTGTTTTTTATGTTCTTTGCATTTTTGAAGTCCTTAAAGCATGATCTATCCATTTCTAGCCATATTTTGAGCTATGCTTTATGTATGAAATTTGACCCATGGGTGAAATGTTTGTATTTTGATGTTTAATGGAAGAATATGAAGGCTTGATGCATGATAAACATATTTTTCTAAGTGCTTTTTCATGAAAATACCAAAAAGGACTTGTTTGTAAAACATGTAAAAATAGGTGTTAAAAATGTGATTTGATGAAAACTGTGGGCTGTTATAAGAGGGAATATGAATCGGCTAGGCTTGGGTAACAATGAAATTGGACACATTTCATTTTACGAGCTTAGGGACCAAAGTGTAAAATGTGAAAGTTTAGGGGTAAAATTTTAATTTTTCCTAAATATAGTTTTTGGACTAATTTGAATAATGTGATGATTAAATGAGCTGAATTTGCTATTATAGATCAAGAAAAACGGAGTTCGGACCTAGACTAGGGAAAGAACATGATTTTGGACTAAATCGAATTAATTGTCCATATTTTGTACCGAGGTAAGTTCATATGTAAATAATGCAATGATATTTCATGTTTGAATGTTTTATTTATGTATGAATCTCTATGTTTAATTATTATGACGAGTGTATAAACAACTTTATTACCTATGAACATGACATTGTGAATGAGTTCGAGGAATATGCGTTATCGAGAAAATCTTGTTTGAACCTTAGGAATAATGTAGGATACAATGTGACATGTCACTAGGAACTATGTGATTATGAGCTCATGAAATTATGTGTATATGTGATTATGTGAATCCGAGTGCTAGTCTTGTACGTTCTACCAGTGGCTGGGTAGCCCGGCATGTGTTGCAGGTACCTGTCAGCTTGTGTGAGTAGCCTGAGTAGTTACGTCCTGACTATCAGCTTGTGTGAGCAAGCCCGTGATTAGCTCGAGAGCGAGCAATGTGTGATATGTGATATGAGGTACCAAGTGGCTACGTATGAGGTACTATGTGCAAGCTTTCCGTGTATCCGATAGTATTCTGAGAGTTTAAAAGGTAAACCTGTGAGTTATTCGACAAGTAAGTCAATGATGAGGAAATGTGACAATGTGTTACGAGTTGGTACAGATATGTACAAAAAAAAACTTATATGAATGAGCTTGGTATGTGATGAACTTTTGGTAAGATTGAAGTTCTGTAAGTTAAGCCTTTGAATTTATGATAACACATAAGTAAACTATGTTATGTCATTGGTATTTATATATATATATATATATATATATATGTGTGTGTGTATGTGTGTGTGTGTGATTATGTTTCTATTTATTTGCATGTGAACTTACTGAGCTTTATGATTACTCCCCTCTATTTTCTATTTTCTCATAGTATCGCAAAGCTAGCTCAGGGATAGAAAGGCATTGGAGGCTCGATCACACTATCAATTGGATATTTGGGTATAATTAGTCTCAACATTTTGAGTATGACATGTATAGGGATTTGGTCTTTTTGTTATGTGTCATATTGATTAGCCAAATGTGTTGGCTCATGAAGGTATTATGATTATTTTGTATATGGCCATTAGAGGTGGCTCATATTGATTATTGGCTTGTAACCCAAATTATTGGTGCATGCATGCAAATGTACTTAGGCTTTAATGTGGTTATGGCTGCTTATAGTGTGACAGCCCAAAATTGACCCTAGTCGGGAAGTGGTTTTGGGACCGCTAAACCGAGTCACCGAAATGTTTGAATGTAATATTTATTGTCTAGAATATGTAATTATGAATGTGTGAAAATTTCAAGTTCCGATTTAGCCGATTGCATGTGAATTCAGTTAGTAGGACTTGTGTGACACTTTTGAAAAGTGAAAGGCTAATCTATAAGGACCTAATAGTGCATGTAGTCAAAGGGGAGGACTTGCATGTCAAATTCCCCTCCCCAAGTTGTAGTGGCCGGCCATGACAAGGAATCATGGGCTAAACATGTCATGAAACATGTTTTGTTGGTGCATTAGGGAGAAACAATAAACAAATGAGTATGGGTAATAAAGAAAGAAAAAAAAATGTGTGTGTGTGAGTGAAACCCCCCATTGCCGTGCATTGTGGAAGAAAAAAGAAAAAAAATTGTTCATCCATCTTTTCATTCTCTCTTGACCGAAAGTACTAGAGGAAGGAAGGAATTTTGCTTCATGTTTGTTTTGGAAGAGGATTAGAAAGAGATTGGCTATACTTGCATCAAGATTAAGGTATGTTTGAGATTCATGCATGTTTTAGTTGCTAGCTTGATGTTCTTGGAAGCCCATGGTTCAAATCTTTGCTATGTCATGGGAATGAAATTCGGCCAAAGTAAATGTGGTGTTAATGCCATTGCATGCTAAATATCAAGCTTGATAATGATACATGTGATGGTGGATTGATGGCTCTTGGACTTTCTTTTAGTATTTTGAGTAAGACATTAAGTTCTTTGCTTAATCATGACCAAAATTATGGTGTTGTGATGTATTCGGTCATGGTATATCCATGAGTATGATTCATGCATGTTGCATGGTAGGTAAGATTTGAGCTTTGGATATGTGTTTATATTTGGATATAAACAACTTGAGATTCGCCCTTGCACCTACATGAATATATGTTTGCACATGATGAATTGGTATGACACATATACTATTTTAAGGTGTATATTTGCTTGTGATGTTGTTTGGTTATGAAGTAAATGAGAGATGTGTATTGAGCTACAATATGTAATCGTTAGTTAGTAAAATGTATGCTGTTTTTTGTGTAGTATTAGTGTAAAATTGGCCTCAACATAGACATGCATATTCGGCCAAATGAAGTAGATTGGTGTGCATGTATTCGGTTAGAGGCAACCATATTGAAGCCTTATCTTGGCTTAGATTGTTGACTAAATGGGTAATAAGTGAGGATGGTTGCCGAATATACAAACATACATATGCATGTGTAATTGAATTATGAATGTTTAGCAAGATGGTTAAACTAGTTGATTTATTGATTAAGCTCAAGGAGTTAAAGAAGGAGAATCAAGCAAGGGAAAGACGAAGGTCATCAAGTAGCCGACTTGGACTGTTTTACCCAACACAAGGTAAGTCACTAAGCATATATTTTGTATTGATTTGAATAGACATAATGTCTATGTAATTATGCCGAAAGGAATGATGAATTTATATACATGTGTGTATGTGGTGATGGAGGTATTGAATGAAAGGAAAAGAGGTGAGATGTATTGAGTTGTTGATTTCGGCACTAAGTGTGCGGGTATAAACATTTGTGATCATGAGAATGGCACTAAGTGTGCGGGTTTAAAACTTGTACAGCACTAAGTGTGCGATTTGATCATATGGCACTAAGTGTGCGAGTTGATTATATAGCACTAAGTGTGCGGACTCACTATATGCTTTTGAATCACTATTGACACTGAGTGTGCGACACTATTAAGTTGATCACGGACAGCGGATCGGGTAAGTGCCTTGAGTTCATGGCTAATAGGCGCTATGATTATATTTGGGGTTGAGCTTGGTAAGTTTGAACCTATGTGACAATGTAAATTGAAGTCACGTACATAAGAATTATCGTGGAATGAGTGAAAGGTCATGTAGATGTATGATTGTGACGAAAACAAAATGGTGTATAAAAATGCTTCAAATATCCTATTGATTAGTATATGGAATGTGAATGTGTAACTTGTATGTGATTGAGTCGAAAGGTCTAAGGAACTATGGTATAGTTCGGTTTGAATGGAGTAATTAGCCTCGTTCCATTTTGTTTCCTCTTGCGATAATGTTATTAATGATTGGTAGTGCATTGCTTATGACTTACTGAGTTATATACTCATCCGGTGTTTGCTTGGCACCTATTTTAGGTTTCTTGAACTCGACTTTTTGCGTATTCGGGACCGTCATCGAAGTCATCACACCGGCTAACAACTTTTGATATTTTCTTCGTAGTTGGTCTTGGAGTACATTTCGGCATGTATAGGCTATTATGTTTGTTTGAACTTGGTATGTAAATATTTTGAATAGCCATGCAAAAATGGCTTATAAATGTTTTGAGCATAATGTTATAATCATTTGGTATGTATATGCTCATTAAGAAGTACGAAAATGTTTGGCAACGACCAGCCATTAGAATGGGCCATCATGATTATATTTTGGACTATATATGAAAAAGGGGTGGTTGAATCATAGAAACTATGTGTTAGAGAAAGTCTGCCCTAGA
The DNA here is from genome assembly GCF_025698485.1 of Gossypium arboreum. Taxonomy (NCBI): domain Eukaryota; kingdom Viridiplantae; phylum Streptophyta; class Magnoliopsida; order Malvales; family Malvaceae; genus Gossypium; species Gossypium arboreum. Next base: position 74,095,959 of record NC_069081.1, read on the forward strand.
AATAGATGCTGGCAGCAACAGTGACGTGGATGTCAAAAATCACTAAAAATAGTACGAATGGAATTAAATAGTGAATAAATTATGTAAATGAACCTTGATGAATCCATTTTCATACGGAAGAAGCGAAACGGTCATATGAGTTGTATGTTAAAAGATGTTCGGGTTTTCGTGAGACAGGGCCAGAACGGTTTCTGAATTCCCTGTTCCGACTTTGAAAATTCATTATAAATTAACCAGAGATAGTTAGGAGTCATACCATATATGTATGAATTCCTCTTTGAGTCTAGTTTCTATAGAAACAAACGGCATCAGTATTGAAGCCCTACACAGGGAGTTATTCCAGTTGTAACGCACGAAGGTCAGTGTAGTCGACCCCTGTAACATCAGAGACTTTAACTAATAAACTGTATTAATTGGCTAGACCAAAAATTCTAGAAAAAAATTTGTAGATGGACATATGAGTCTAGTTTCAGGGAAAAATTACGAAACTGATTTTCGAGTTGTAAAACTCAAGTTATGATTTTTGAAGCGACTAGTACACAGATTGGCAGTTTGTCTGGGAAATTCTCAATAAGTGGTTTGAAGTCTGTTAACACCTCGTGTTCGACTCCGGCGACGGTCTCGGGTTCGGGGTGTTACATATAGTTAATGAGTGTGATGGATGGCATGTATGTTTGGTGCATGAAATATGAATTAATGTGCATGACAATAAAGGAGATGCAAGTGTGTAACTTGAAAATAGGTTAGTAAAGATGATAGACAAATATGAAATTGGTGTGGAATGCCATATGAAAGCATGATAGTTTGAATAGGTGATTTGTTAACATTATCAAGTCATAATTTAACCATGAATGTGGATGCTTGAGTATTCAAATCTGCCATGTTGCATGCCATGAAGTGTGTGTAAGTATGTGAGTGTTTAAAGGTGGCATATGGCTTGGAAAATAGCCTAGAAATTGTCCACACGGTTAGACACACGAGCATGTGTCTAGGCCGTGTGTGACACACGGTTTGCCCCATAGGCATGTGATCAAGCCTTGTGTCCCCTGTACCCTCATTAATGCAAACAGAATACCGAGTAGTAAACACACGGGCAGAGATACAGCCATGTGTCTCAGCCATATGGAGGACACGGCCTCAAGATATGGGCGTGTACCCAAGCTGTGTGAAGTCTGCACTTAATTTCGAGAATTTAAATCGCACACAGCCTAAGCACACAGGTATGTGACTTGGCCGTGTGAGCTTATTTTGTTGATGATGTCATAGTCAGAGAGTTACACAGGCTGGGGGCACAGGCATGTCCCAAGCCACACGGGTGTGTGACTCTCCAAAGTATGAAAAATTTTCTAAGTGTAGTAGAAGTTTCGAAAGTTTTCTCTTTACTCTGAACCACTCCCAACGTATGTTTTGGGCCTCTTAGGCCTTTATAAGGGACAATTTGCATGTGATTGAAAAGTTTTAAATTTGTATGTTAGTTTACGTTTAAGTTCAGTAATGCCTCAAACCCTGTCCCGGCATCGGATACGGGTAAGGGGTGTTATTATTCCAGCGATAAATACGGGTGAGGGGTGTTACACGGGTGGTCCACATGGTCGTGCTCAATTGGGAATTTAAGGTTTTCGATGATTTTGGTACCACACGGCTTGGCAACACGGGCATGTGTCCCCACACTGGCCTGTGAAATCTCCATACGGCCATATGTCCTCTGGTTTTAATTTTTAACACTTTTGGACAGTGAGTTACACGGGTTGTTCACATGGGCGTCTGTGGTCTTCACATAGGCATGTAGACCGCCATACGGCCTGGGCACTTCTACACGGCCGTGTGGCCCTATTTCGCCAATTTTTGTACTGTGCCTGTTTTTTTTCTGATTATGATTCTATGTGTTTCGACCTTTGGCTAGGTCTTAGTAAGGGTGGTCGAGACTTTGTTTCGGCCTGGATTTGTGTGTTATTTGTGATCATAGCGCTAATTAAGCAATTCATTTGAGTGTTAATTGATGTTATGTTATATCTGGTTCTGATTCTGGGCATTTGAATGTGTGCATTTTTTATTTCGTATTATGTTTCTGTAAGTCTGTCTTTGAATGGTGTGCATTTTGCATTTGCATTGGTCTTTTTGGGTTGGGTTGTGAAGAGAAGAAAGAATGTTTTTTATCTGGCAGTTTAACTGCATCTTATTGGTCTGAGAGTTTATCGCAATGCATCAGATCGCATATACGCCAACCTTGTCTGCGATATTATCTCGATGGCGTAGTCCACATACATGGTGTGTAGGCTTGGATGGGCCTTTCGAGATCCTATGTGGTGTGTTTGGTTGGATGACCTTAAACAGCTCTTTTGGGGTGTGATCGAGGGACGGATAGGTGTTTGGTTGGATGGGTGGGTTTCTTTTCTACTTTACTGCATTCATGCGCATATGGTTAAGTGATTGGGTGTAAGTTCATTTGTCGATATTCTGTCTAGTTGACTTTACATGTGTGACTAATTTTGTACGTATTGAGGTGTTAGCTTAATGACATTTTGGAACACTGTGTTTGTGATGGTAAGTGTTTTGGTACTGACCTTTTGACGGGTTATTGGTTGAGTTTTTGTCTATGATGAAGTGTGTTTGTTGGTCACGTTCTGTTAGGACGTTGATCCCGAATTTACCTTCTGTTTCTGTATATCTCTATAAGTTTGTTTTGCTATTGAACTGCTATCTGGAATTCTCTTCTGTAAACTTGATGTTAATCGTTTTGAACTCACACTGAGCTCGAGTAGCTCACCTTTCTCAGTTTTCCTTTTAAGGTATTTCAGTATGCTGTTGCTAGATTCGGCACGTCGGAGGTCTCAGACAGCCACGTTTTAGAATCAACTTAAATGTATTTTCATAAATATCGTTTGTTTTCTAGCTGGTTAAACTAAAATTTTACCTACGATCACTTCAGTGATCAATGTGACCTTTGAGATTCAGTCTAAACATCTAGGCCGGATTTTGGGGCATTATAACGTCACGAGTGAATAACTCTGTAAACGAGTTTAGGATATATTCTACTTGGGTCCAGTCTAATGTACTGCCAGTCCATTCAATCACATTTATATCTTTATCTTCTGGGAGTCATCCGTTCCGATGCCCAAGACAAGGCATCTCCCAATTGGACTTAATAAACGGTATATTAGTCTTTCAATCAGTTTGCTCATTTCCGATTAGATTAAAAACATTTTTAGGTTTGTATACTAATATAAACTGTCTTTTCGTATTACGATTAGACCATGTAATACCATTTAGTATTAGTTAAACATTAGACAACCAATGAGCTAATATTTACTTTTATTTTCCTTTGCATACAAAAACTAAATGAGGACATTATACGAAGGATACTAATGTAATTCATGAATAATTTTATAAACTAATCTGTTTGAAAAAAATTATAAGTGTACAAATGGATACACTAAGGGCACCAAGTCAAATATAAGACTTTAGATGAATGAAGGAAACTTGGAATTTGACACAGCTTGAAAACACAAAAAGTTCAAGTTAGATCTAAGAATTAAAATGGCTAATTTGCCCTTTTTTATTTCAGTATAGGGATTGAAATGCAATCTAGCCCTAAGTACAAGGGTTTCGCTGGTACTTTTTCCAAAATAGCATAATATAAAATATTATAAACTTAAAAACAGGTTGGGCCAGGCTTGAGTCTTGAATGTTCACATATCATGGAGCTAAAACTTTAGTCTAGCAAACCATGCACCCTTACGTGATTTCTTTATTTCATATCCACCTGAGTTAGCCTAACTCTTAAAAGTGAAAATTCACAAAAGAAATTCTCTAAAGCATTAGAATAAAATGAGAGCAAATTAAAAAAGACAAAGGAACTCGAATTGAATAAAAAAGCCAAAAAAAAAAAAAAAAAACTAAGCATGCTAAGTGTTTGAGTAAATGCTCTCAAATATATTCAATAACTTTGAATGAGATATAATGAGATGATGAGAGAGAATGCCTCTATTTATAGTTAACCTCCTCTAGATTCAACGGTATAGTGTAATTTACATCAACGAAAGAGATTAAAATCTATCTATAAGATGAGAGTCCTAAATAATTTAAACTCTACACAATATTATCCCTTAAGATTACAAATATTAACCATAATAACTCTAGTTTTACTGGAGTATTCTACTGGGCCAACAAGACTTCAAATAAATAGGTTTTTCCATGTATTCTATGAATCGAGCTAGTTCAAGTAGGTTAAATGAGCTTCATTTAATTAATTAACCTCCATGAGATATTTTGTGTGCATTCGTTATGGATTTTGATCCACGACCAATGACATGAGACTTGAACGATCACACTCGAACTTGATTCGTATTTTAAATCGGCATAATTTTTTTTTGCTTAAGCCAATTTTTAAGACTTCATATTTTTATCCAAAATTTGTCAAATTTCATATAAACATCTGTGCTTGAGGAGGCAGCCCAACCATATAGAAATCTAGTTTACAGATATACTATACTTTGAAGTCTCAAATAAATTTAAAACTGGGTTATAGTTTGGATAAAAAATAACATAACAAAACAATCCCTAAAAATAAAACAAACAACTGAAAAACCAGAAGAGAATTTTCCCATCTCTCTCTTTGTATTGCAGTCTGCCAAACGGAACAATCTACCACTCTCCCAAAAAGGTATCTTCTTTCCTTCTCTATGTCTCAATATGATATATTCTTCATAGACATAAGTTAAATTTTGAATTGAAGCAACCGTTTGCCTTTTTTTCTCTCACTAGATTCTAGGGGTGAAATTATTTTCAGTGTTTGATTTTCTTTTTCTGCATTTTATGTTTTTAATCTTTCAGGAAATTCTTCTTCAGTCCAGTGATAGTATTATAGTGGAGAGTCGAAAAGTGTTTGGTTTGGTTAACATGGGTCCATTTACACTGGCTGTTGACACCAAGAGCTCTTCTCTAGTATCTTCTGGTAATTAACCCACTTTAATTATATTTATATAAGTTTTTGCCATACTTTGATTTATTTTATATTTAAATTTATGGGTTTAATTTTCTTTTCTTTCTTGTGGGTTTAACTGTGACAATCTGTTTTTCTTTAAGAATTTTGATTTCAGACATAGTTAGCCAGGATCCATGGATTAACTTTACTAGATATATGTATGTGTACGTGTACATTTGAGCCCGGAGTTTAGCTTTGCTGGTTCATGGAGTTACCAGTGACATAGAGTAGTCTCAGGATTTGAATCCAGAGCATGTATAACTCATTGCCCTATCCAGTGACCAAAGCATCCTTGTATAAAAAAAAATTATTCTTTTTGGTTTCCTTTTATTGTTTGAACAGTTGGCATGTTTTGCAGATGTATCAAATAGGAAGATTAAAAACTTACAGCTGCAAACAAAGAAGTGCTTTGCATCAGTCAGCATGGAAGAGGAAAAGCCTTTTGATTTTCTTCGTATTTTATTTGGTATGTATAACAAATTGCTTGAGCTGCCATTTTGGAAAACAGACTATTATTGAAATTGGATAGATAATGTACTTGAAATAAAAAAAAAAAAACGAAGAAAAAAACCCTATTTGAACTACAGAATAAACTCAGCTATGAAAAGGTTTGTTGTATCAGCGTGAGTCTTTATGTCTTATGTGTATGTGGAGACACTTTTGCTTCCCGTTCAAACATGAGAAAAAAGGATTCAGTGGTAATTTTTTTTCTTTTGTCAAAACTGCCTTCACTGGTTATCAGTGTGGCTAGTTTGGTAATGTTTGCCAATATGTTAATGTATTACTTGTATGGAAAATTTTGCAGAGGGAATCATAGCTGGAGGTACAGCTGGTGTTGTGGTTGAAACTGCTTTATACCCAATTGATACAATAAAGACACGGCTGCAGGCAGGTGTTTCTTGAGTACTTGAAAAAAATGCTATAATGGTGGTCATGAATTTTACTTCCACCTTATGTCTAGTCCAGCAGTCCAAGTCTTTACCAGGACTTTTACACATTAAGTTTTTTATGAGGGACATGAGGAAAGGAAAGGGGAATGCGGAGGAAAAAAGAGAAAATCAGCTTGTATATTTTAGTTGTTTGGTTGTACGCAATGAAGGAATAGGATTAGGGATGAAAATAACTCAATGTTGTGGGATGATCCTTTCTGCATTTTCTTCCATAACTGAATGGATTTAATCTTGTGAGTGAAAAGATGTAAATCCATGTAATTTCCTTCGGACAAAAGATGAAATTGGTTCTATCACTTTGAATTTTACTTCCAATTTTGTTCTTTCTACCAGAAGAAGTGTTAGGCTAATAGATCATCTTCTCTCTCTCTCTCTTTTTTCTTTTTTTTCTTTTTTTTTTCTTCTTTTTTTTTTTTTTTGTTTCCATTTTTACATTCCTGTTTATCACAGGTTTTTCTACCTAATTTGCATGACTGGTGCTAGGTGGCCAACTGCTAATGATTTTTTCTTTTCCTGCAAAATGAACTACATTTGGTCCAAGTGCAAAATCTGTGTAAATCTCTTTGTAAATAAATTAACCTGTCATAGTTATGAGATAGAAATGCTTCTTATTGTGGATTCAATACGGACAAGGAACTCAAGAAGATTTCATTTAGTGCTTGTTTTGGTTTTAACTTTAGCTTTTTGATCAAAACTTTTTGATGTTTACCTTCTTTCTTCTAGGCAGCTCGCGGTGGAGGTAAAATAGTTTTGAAGGGGCTTTATTCTGGATTAGCTGGTAATCTTGCTGGTGTCCTACCGTAAGTACCTTTGCATTGCAGAACTTTCTTATTTCCCCAAGCATATTAGAATGTGATAATTGTTTTGTGATTCAGTAGTCATATTTACTCAAGATGGTTCATTTTTTATCAGAACATGTACAAATTACTATTGAGATGTGAAAATCAGTTCACAGGGTGGTTGATTTGATTTCCCCTTATTTGGCTCTATAATTAAGATGTAACTCTGTGATTTTTAATGCAAACACTGCAAGTAACTGAAAAGTAAAACAGCCCTAGCAGAAAGTTTTCAGGGGAACAAATATGACTTCCTTCGATGTCACCGTGTCTTCTTTTGTGGAGATAATGATGATGACTAAAAGATCATTATTGGGCAGCAGTTACACAAGGATTCAGTGTCTTAGTTTGTCCTTGTGGCTACTATTAATCATAGACAGTGATACCTGCACAAAAAAGCAGCGACCTGTTCACTTATTTGAGCTGCCATCCATCAGACGATGAGTGCTTCTTGTTCTTGCCTGCCCCATTTGGGCTTTCCCTTGAATTGGAACCTTTATGCATTGCTAGATTTTCTGCTCAATCTAAGAGCCTACCTATTGGGCACCTATGGAACCATTTTGCTCCCACTCAAATTGAAACATTTATGCATTCATAGACTTTCTAATAGCCTACCTATTGGGCACCAATTGGTAGTTGAAACTCTCAATTGCCATTTAGCTTTTGGCATTTGACCTACATAGGCTTTATCATGCCATGCTTTGAACTTCTGTAGAAGCAACTTCCTTCCGTATAAAGCCTTCCTTTGTGCCAACTTATATGCTATATGTGAACTTCAACGGAGACTGGTCTTAGGTTTTTTGTTAAAAATAAACTCAACATGTTGCTAAGGTTTAGCTTGACTCATCTTTATGCTCATGCAAAAGAGTAGTACTAAGTTTGGTTGTTTGAGGTGTAATTTATATGCTCATTGTTGGTTGTTAATTTCCTTGAAATATTTGTTTATCATGAATATGTATTTCTTAACCGACCTCAAGCAACTTCTGTTTGTATGGTACTAAATTATTTAACTTCTTATTTGCCTTTATAAACCAAATTGAAGTTTCTTCAATTTGTTTAATCAAGGAGCTTATAGTTGAACTTTCAAGATGTTTCTTCTACTTCAATTGCTCTGCCCCTCTCTTTTTTACTATTCTAAGTAACTTTGCATGGCATTTGGAAGAAGAAAATATCTTAGTAGTGGCTGTTCATGTTTCCAGGAACATGTATATAGGCTTGAAACATTTTTGGATAGTTGGCAAAATATTTTTAGGTAATAGACATCACTGCATGTAGTGATTATATACTGATATATGTTATTGTTGAGAAAGAGAAATTTTGGGAGAAAAAGAGTTTGTTGAGAAAGGAAATTTTTAGAGAAAAATGACTCTTTTCTTTTCCATGATGTTTTTTAGTTACAATAGCCTTCATTTATTCTTGCTAAAATATTAAAAACAAAAGTCTATCACAAAGCATGATATTAGGCCCTAATAACGATCAATATTAAGAAATGCAACAATGGCATAGGCCTTTTAATGATTTCATATATTTTTTAATAATGTTTATTAACTATTAGACATATTATGGACAACAAGGGCTAGGATTATTGGTTATCTTTAAGGTTTAAATCTAAGGCTAGTGTCATAAAATATATATGATTTAAATCCTGGGCTAGGATTAAAACAATATTTCTAATCCTAGTATAAATAAGCTGTAAATATTTTCAACCACAACATTCTTATTATTTTCTTTGAATTAATACATTAACTAGAGGTTTTCTATAACCCAACTTTTTCTTAAGTTCAGTCTTTCCTACTCGAATGTTCAGTCTTAATTTTATTGACATTGTTGTTTCCCCTTAAACTACACCAATATTGGCATCAAACTAATATGCGCCTTGACGTAGGATCTAGTCACAGGTCTAGACAAGGAAGAATTCTTGCTCTGACCTATGGTTACTCAAAGAGGCAGATTTGTCCTAGACTAAACCCCTTTTGAAAATAATGTTCCTTTTTTATAGAATAATTGTTTACCTCTTTATTTCATATTGGTAGCCTTTATAGACTATTAATAACAAATGAAAGAGTCCTAATTGACATAAAATAGAATTCCTAACTTAGAGTTTATGAAGGAAACAAAAACCTAATATAATAGAGAAAATAAGCAAAACTAAAACCCTTAATAAAACCTGATATAATAAATAAAACTAAAACTCTTATTGCAATAAAAGTGTCCATATCGTTACTCCCCTTCTCGGAATTGAGCTTGTCCTCAAGCTCAAATTCAAAATAAGCTTCAAAAACTTATCCAGAATCATCTATCTTATCTTCATCTTGCTTGCCTTCAACATCTGGTATTTCTATCCAAAATAACCTTTTACATTTGTGTCCCATGGAATAGGATTCATCACAATTATAACACAGCCCCTTAGCCCTTCTTTCCACCATTTCTGCCCATGTCAATCTCTTAATAAATGGTGTAGAAGAACCTATTTTGCCGTTGTTCCCTATTGGTTCTGTTGTTTGCCCCCCTTCTTTTGCAATGCTCTTAGTTGATGAAATGATTGAATTGTTGCCAGTGTTTTGGGAAGTTGGCCAGTTCAGGATGGCTCGAGATGATAGTTTGGAAGAGACATTTTGTTTACGTTCCAATGTTCTAGCCATATTCATTGCAACTCCAAGGTTTTCCGATTGTTGCATCTCAATATCAATTTGATGTTCCTCTACCAACCCGCCAGTAAAGAGGTTTACTTGTTGTCAAGGTTAAAGATCAGCAGCCCTAGCCAATAGTGATTGAAATTGGCAATGATATTCCTTTACAGTCCCAGTTTGTCTCAAGTTGGCAAGTTCCCCAAAGGGGTTATTACTCATAGCTGGCCCAAACCTTACATGACAACACTCTTTGAAGCGCCCCCAATTAAGATTTGCCTCATCTTCTTCCGTTTGATCAAACCACAATTGTGCCTCTCCTAAGACATGGAATGAAGCTAAGCCTATTTTGTCTTCTTCGTTAGTCCGTTGATTGTCAAAAAAATATTTGCATCTTTTCAGCCACCTTAAAGGATCTCCAACACCATCATAACTGGGAAATTCCATTTTAGAGTATCGTGGCACCATGCACCCACCTTGTTGAGAGTCTGAATTCCTTTTTCTGCCTTCGCTACTACCCTGTTCCTCACTATTTTTCTCTGAATACCCTTTCGTTGTCTTTTGGACCAAAGGAGATAACACCGCCATCTTCTCCTCTAATGCTTGCTGCCTTGTAGCCATTTGTGCCATGAAAGCCTCCAGTTTGGCTACCAAAGTCTCTTCATCACCCATGACAAAAGGCTTTGATACCAAGTTGATATGCGCCTTGGTGTAGGATCTAGTCACGGGTCTAGACGAGGAAGAATTCTTGCTTCGACCTATGGTTACTCAAAGAGGAAGATTCGTCCTTGACTGAATCCCTTCCGAAAATATTGTTTCTTTTTTATAGAATAATTGCTTACCTATTTATTTCATATTGGCAGTCTTTTATAGATTGTTAATAACAAAGGAAAGAGTCCTAATTGACATAAAATAGAATTCTTAACTTAGAGTTTATGAATGAAATAAAAACCTAATATAATAGAGAAAAATAAGTAAAACTAAAACTCTTAATAAAACCTAATATAATAAATAAATAAAACTAAAAGTCTTATTGTAATAAAAGCGTCCATATCACAAACCTTAAGTAGAATCTAGAGTTTATATTAAGGTTTGCTTTTAAGTCATGGTTGGATGCGATAGAGGTTGAGAAAGAGGAAATCTAGTTTAGGAACCAGAATTGGTTGTGATGTAATATGTGATTGAAGAATTTTCACGTGCATTTTATGCTTGGTTGCAACAAGAAGTTTGAACCTAGTTTCTTTGTTGAAGCGTTGATCAATCTCAATGTGTTTGGTTTAATCATGTTGCACTAGTTTTGGGCTATATTGATGGGAGCCTTATTGTCACAGTATAAGGGTAATCCTTCTTCTTCTAACAAATTTAGTTCTTCGAATATTTTTCGCAACCACAATAGCTCATAGACACCCTGAGCCATAGCCCTATACTCTACTTCCGCACTTGATCGAGCAATTACAGTTTGCTTTTTGCTTCTTACTTCTTGCTTCTTGCTTCTTGCTTCTGTAAGTGATTAGGTTTCCTCCCACAAATGTGTGATATCCAGAGGTAGTAGACCTACTATCATCTGGAGTACCAGCACAATCTGCATTTGTAAAGGCCCCAATCGGGAGGTGACATGCTTGGAGAAAAGGAGATCCTTTCCTAGAGCTGATTTTAGATAGTGTAGAATGTGAAAAATTGTCTGCATGTGAGATTTTTGAGAATCAGGCATGAATTGACTTACCAAACTAACTGCATATGCTATATCTGGTTTAGTGTGCAATAGATAAATAATTTATCCAACCAGTTTCTAATATCTTTCCTTAATCGCAGACTCTGCCATCCCTGCTTGCAGCTTATGACTGCTCCCAAGAGGCAATTTTGCTAGTTTGTAACCTATCGTACTTGTTTCTTTCAATTGTTTCTGTCAAGAGGTGCAAAATGTATTTTCTCTGGGAGATAAAGATTCCTCGATCTGGCAACTTCAATTCCTAGGAAATATTGCATTTTTCCCAGATCATTGATTTCAACTTTCCAAGCCAATCGCTTCTTGAGATGAGCCATCTCTTCTTTGTCATGTCTTGTTATAACTATGTCATCAACATATACTATACGGAGGGTGATCTTATCCTTTATAACTATGTTATAACACCATGGCTTTGTTAACTTTGTCAAACCATGCTCTTGGAGACTATTTCAACTCATACGAGGCTTTCTTTACTTCTCAATTTCTTCATTGCTGACCATCTGAATAATCTGCAAATCTTCAATTTTATGGGCAGAATTGTTCTATTTGATTTGGTACCAGAGTTTCACAAGGTAAAGGAATGCAATACGTAGCAAAGAAAAAGAAAAGAAAAACACATGGCAATAGTAACGATGATGGTTGAAACTAGCTTAGAACAAAAAGGAAAAAAAAAATTATGCAGTAGTGACAGTGATGAAGGTCGAAATAGTAGGAGAAACCAGAAAGGGAATGCAGCAATAAAGGTTGCTCAAGAGTAATAAATCCCAGATAAAAATCCCTAATGCTTTGATACAATGTTAGGGAATATAAGGTGAAAATAATTTTAAAATTCTTATTCATCTACCTTCAGAATACACTGTTTTTTGGATGATTACAAAGGGAAAAAAAGAAAATTAAATCATAATAAAATAGAAAATCCTAATGAAATCTCTCAATTTAAGGGATTTCAAGCTAATCTTCCTAAGCTATTTACAGCTCATCTAGACAAGATCGCCTTTCATATGGTTAAATGCCCCTCAATCCACAATCCGAATGCCGATTTTCTCTTGTCTAACAATTAGAGTACTCATATAATTACCTTTTTGAGTTATCTGATTTCCCAGTTAAGATTATACCTCTGAAATGAGTTTTATCTAATTTCCCAGGTAAGATTATACCTCTGAAATGAGTTTTCTCTGCTGCATGCCATGGCTGATTTGGGAGGTTTTGTTTCCCCTTCTTGTTTAGGAATCTTTTATAACCTACTCTAATAAAATGTTGAGAAAGAGAAATTTTGGAAGAAAAAGAGTTTGTTGAGAAAGATAAGAAAAAAGGAAATTTTTAGAGAAAAAAAAAAACTTCATTCTTTTTCATGCTTTTTGCTTGTTACAATATCCTCTATTTATACTTGCTAAAATCTTATAAACATGAAACTATCACAAAGCATGAGATTAAGCCCTAATAATGGGCATTATTACAAAATCTTCCTAAGCTATTTACAGCTCATCTAGACAAGATCGCCTTTCATATGGTTAAATGCCCCTCAATCCACAATCCGAATGCCGATTTTCTCTTGTCTAACAATTAGAGTACTCATATAATTACCTTTTTGAGTTATCTAATTTCCCAGTTAAGATTATACCTCTGAAATGAGTTTTATCTAATTTCCCAGGTAAGATTATACCTCTGAAATGAGTTTTCTCTGCTGCATGCCATGGCTGATTTGGGAGGTTTTGTTTCCCCTTCTTTTTTAGGAATCTTTTAGAACCTACTCTGATAAAATGTTGAGAAAGAGAAATTTCGGAAGAAAAAGAGTTTGTTGAGAAAGATAAGAAAAAAGGAAATTTTTAGAGGAAAAAAAAAACTTCATTCTTTTTCATGCTTTTTGCTTGTTACAATATCCTCTATTTATACTTGCTAAAATCTTATAAACATGAAACTATCACAAAGCATGAGATTAAGCCCTAATAATGGGCATTATTACAAAATCTTCCTAAGCTATTTACAGCTCATCTAGACAAGATCGCCTTTCATATGGTTAAATGCCCCTCAATCCACAATCCGAATGCCGATTTTCTCTTGTCTAACAATTAGAGTACTCATGTAATTACCTTTTTGAGTTATCTAATTTCCCAGTTAAGATTATACCTCTGAAATGAGTTTTATCTAATTTCCCAGGTAAGATTATACCTCTGAAATGAGTTTTCTGCTGCATGCCATGGCTGATTTGGGAGGTTTTGTTTCCTTCTTTTTAGGAATCTTTTAGAACCTACTCTGATAAAATGTTGAGAAAGAGAAATTTCGGAAGAAAAAGAGTTTGTTGAGAAAGATAAGAAAAAAGGAAATTTTTAGAGAAAAAAAAAAACTTCATTCTTTTTCATGCTTTTTGCTTGTTACAATATCCTCTATTTATACTTGCTAAAATCTTATAAACATGAAACTATCACAAAGCATGAGATTAAGCCCTAATAATGGGCATTATTACAAAATGCAATAATTGCTCATAGATTTTCTCTACCGAACCTCAATCAATATAACTATTCCTAAAATCCTTTTACCAAATGCTAGTTAACATCCCTTGATTTCCACAGTTATTATTTCTTACTTGTGGGTTCCAACTTGGTAATAACTTTTCTATGCACAGGGCTTCTGCTGTATTTGTAGGTGTGTATGAACCTACTAAGCAGAAACTATTGAAGCTTTTCCCAGAAAATCTTAGTGCCGTTGCTCACTTGGTGAGGGATTCCTCTATTTCTTCTTGATATGGATATATTTCATTCATGATAAACTCACTACAAGCTAATATATCCTTATAATGATCTACATCTACTATAGAGGATAAACCTTTTCCGTGACTTGAAACATCCAGCTTAACCTAAATTTGGTTGAATAACCTCCTTGATTTCTCATCCCAATCATTAAAAGTTTAGTTAGACTTTGACTGATGGTTTGGCTGTACGATCTTATTAACATGATTGAATCCTGTGCAGACTGCAGGAGCCATAGGAGGAATTGCCGCTTCACTTATTCGTGTTCCAACTGAGGTAGATATGTTTGATTATGCATATTCTTTTATTGAAAATTGAGTTACTAGTCCTTTTCTCATTATGTTTTGTTTTTGCTAACAACTTAGGTTGTAAAGCAAAGGATGCAGACTGGGCAGTTTACTTCTGCGTCTAATGCTGTTCATGTTATTGCATCAAAGGAGGGATTTAAGGGCCTCTATGCGGTATGAGATGCCCTCCTTTTTCCCTCTCTCCTACCATGATGAATCCTCAAACATCTGTTTGTTTTTAATAATATTCTGGACCGTCAAATTTAGGCATCTAATCTTATTTCTGTCCCATATGGAGGTTGAGGGTGTTTTTTTTTCGAGAGAGAATCAGTCTGTTGCTTTTTTCATGAATGAAAATCCTTAAGCTATTGCGAGTTGTGAATTATTTTTTACATCACCTGACCCTTGTTTATAAGTTGTAGGGTTATGGATCTTTTTTATTACGAGATTTGCCATTTGATGCCATTCAATTCTGCATCTACGAGCAAATTAGAATTGGTTACAAGGCAACGGTAAGCTCTCATCTATATGATCTTTTCCAATGCCATTGCTGGTAGTATGGCACATAAAACTGATAGATTCACTCGTTTTTTTAATTACTTGATTGTTATTGCCCTCTCTTCTCCCCGTCTTGCAATCTATGGCATTCAAAAGCTACTTTCTATGATATATTTTATTTTTTGATGCATTCTATGTCTATGGTGTATGAGTTTCTTCTTTGTGCATTAAAGAATTAGTGGCAGCAAAGAAAACTCCCAAGACACATTAAGAAAGGCATGTTGATCTTGCAATTTTGCTGAAAGCTTGAGGAATAAATCTAAAGCGTCCGCATATGTTTTTGTGTTTAAGTTGGTCCACATCTACGGTAAATTATATAATTGAAGCTTAAGGGCATTGGTCCAATAAGCTATAAACTGCAAGTTTTAATATATCGCATGTTGGATACTTAAACACAACTTGTCCATAAAATTTTAAGCAAAAGAGAATATCAGGAGGAACATAGTACATAAATTAAAATTTTCATTACAAGGTATTTCATAATGCTACAAGTGAAGCCCGGGGGAGGTTGTTTAAGTTTATTTGGCTGCATAAATTTGCTCATCTATTGATTTGCCATCAAGACATCAGAGAGGGCAGGATTGTTGTTGATGTAAAAATGGTTTCTGCATATGCGATGAGATGAACGTACTTATAATTGCATTTTTTATTACTTTATGGGTTTTCTTTCTTATTTTGCAGGCTCGAAGAGATTTAAATGATCCTGAGAATGCTATTATTGGTGCTTTTGCTGGTATCATGAGATTCTTGTCACGTACCCAATCCCATAATCTATGTCACCGGACTCTTCTTTTTTTTTTTTTTTTTTTTTTTCCCTAATGCATCCGTGTCCCACCTATGTCCAATACATATTTGGACAAACTTTAAAAAGAATTTAGCATAACCGTCTTTAAAACACCACCTTATCTGATACTCATGTTCGAGTCCGAGTAATATAGACTGATGCTTGAATCAAATGCCATACTTGCTTAATACGATCTTATCACAGGTGCGTTGACTGGAGCAATAACAACTCCCCTGGATGTTATTAAAACGAGGTTAATGGTTCAGGTATAGTATTTATCTTGAAGATATTTATATACCCTTATGGTTGTATAATAGGGCATAATAAGATGAGAGTTGATTATCTGTTGGTTTCCATAGGGATCAGCAAACCAGTACAAGGGAATCTTTGATTGTGTTCAAACTATTATTAGGGAGGAAGGCCCCTCTGCTCTTCTTAAGGTAGGAGTCTTCTCCTGAAGAATTTACTACCTCACATCTTCAGGATAAGTTTATACATACATAAGCACATACATACATACATGAATACTTATATATTTCAACTGCAGGGCATTCAGCCAAGAGTGTTGTGGATCGGTATTGGCGGTTCAATCTTTTTTGGCGTCCTTGAAAGCACGAAACGACTACTTGCAGAGAGGCGTCCCAAACCCACTCAGCAATCACAACATGATTAACTCCTCTGACCGATCTCAGATGTTTCTGAGTTTTAAGTTGTTTTCTGTTTTAACATTCGTTAAAAGTTCATGCAGAAGGGGGAAAATGTTAATGGTGAAGAAAGCATTTTGTAAGGATCGATTTTCGTTTAACAAGAAAAATGAATTTTTTTTTATTACCTATTTTTTACTCTTCTATTTCTCTTGTTTTTACTCTATTATTTTAATCCATAAAACGTTATCAGATGCTCTTATCAAAATTCTTTATCTGAAAACCCGTACAAAGAATTCCTTTCATCTCCCTTCCTTACCATTAACCATTTGAAAATTTCTGAAAAAAAAAACCCAATTGTACTTGAAAGACTCAAATTTGAATCCCTCAAAGTCTTTAAACCGCACAATTTTTGTCAGAAACTTTAGAAAAGCACTCAAAAAGTCAAAGGCAATTGACAATTTTCGTCAAAAACTTTATAAAACAAATTCCCACCAATGAAAAGAAAAGAAAGTTAAAATTACCAAAAGCAAGAATTAAACACATGCCCCCTAAAAACCAACATTGCATTTAAACCACTCATCTATTCAAACGTTTAGGCTATATATGTACCACAAAATTTATAAAAACATTTTATTCGTATCTAATCAGATTTATTTAATTAAGAATTGATTATCAAAATTATTCTTCAAAATCATAGACGACAAGATTTAAACTTTTTAGGAAGTTATTTATTTAATGCTTTATATTTTATTATTTTTAGTTAATTCGTGATTATTTATCATTTATTTATTAATTAATTTTATTTTTATATTTTCGAAAATGTTAAATAATTTGATCTCAACATTGATTTTAGTTCTTGACGAACAAAATTTAGATAGGAATGAGGCTTCAACTATTTATTCACATCAATTTTTTATATATACTTTTACATCGTATGAGTAATATATTAATTTGTTTCATACCAAGTATATTTTTAATTTTATTAAAATTATTGTTAGAATGTCAGAATGACAATGTATTGTAAAGAAAAAAAAGAAAAATAAAGAACACAGATTTTTACGTGGAAACCCTTTTAGGAAAAAAATCACGGGCAGATGAGAAGATAATTCACTATGTCGAATTCGAATGAATACAAGAGGAGTAGACTATGTCTATTTATAGGTTGAAAAAACATATTCTCATAAAAGGAGTGTAGTAAGGTTAAAACACCTTATTCTTATCAATATCAAATAAATGAAGTGTAATAAGGTTGAAAAACCTTATTCTAAAATAAAATAAAATAAAAGAAGTGTAGTTCTATATGGATTTTACTTTTATTTTATTTTACCACTGTGTTTTATTTTAATAAGGATTCGGGTCACTCAATTCTAACAATCTCCACCTTGATGCGTATTCTTAAACAAACAAGTTCTTCATGGTGAACTCTCAACGAACACGTTCTCCACCTCTACCATAAAAACTCCTTAAGGGTTTAACTTCAACAATGAACATAAAACCAAGTCTAAGCAATACTCAAACTTGGTTATGGGAAGTGACTTAATTATCATATCTATAGGATTTTCATGAGCACTAATTTTGCTCATAATAATATCACCATGAACAGTAATATCACAAACAAAATGATACCTAACATCAATGTGCTTTGTTCTCTCATGAAACATTTGATCTTTTGTAAGGAAGATGGCACTTTGACTGTCATAAAATACTGTATTGATTTAAAGGTCTTTATTGAATTCACTAAAGAGTCCCTTCAACTAAATGGCTTCTTTACAAGCCTTAGTATCGCTATGTACTCAGCTTCAGTGGTAGACAAAGTGACTGTAGTTTGCAAAGTGGTTTTCCAACTGATTGCACAACCTCTGATTGTAAAGACATAACCTGTGAGAGGACTTCTTCTATCAAGGTCTCTAGCAAAATCAGCATCAACATACCGGATGGCTCCATCTCTAGTTCTTCCAAACTGTAAGCAAACATCAGTAGTACCTTATAAGTATCTTAAAATCCACTTAATTGCTTTTCAGTGTTCTTTACCATGATTCACCATGTATGTGCTAACTGCATTGACTATATATGATAAATCTGGACATGAACATACCATAACATACATGAGAGATCCCACTGCACTAGAATATGGAACATATGACATGTACTCAATCTCATCATCTAATTGTGGACACAAATCCTAGAAAGTCTGAAATGGGTTGCTAAAAGAGTACTAACAGGCTTAGTACTCTGTATATTGAACCTGTAAAGAACTTTCTCAATGTACCCCTTCTGACTTAGGTACAATTTACTTGCTTTTCTATTTTTGAGAATCTCCATACCAAGTATCTTCTTTGTTGGTCCCGAATCTTTCATCTCAAATTCTTCACTTAGTTGGGCTTTGACCTTTCTTATCTCTCATTTATCTTTTGTTGCTATCAACATGTCATCAACATAAAGGAATAGATACACAAAAGAACCATCATGATTTTTCTTAAAGTAAACATAACTATCAAAACTATTTCTTTTGAAATCATGAGAAGTCATAAAGAATCAAACCTCTTGTACCACTGTCTTGGTGACTTTTTGAAACTGTAAAGGGACTTTTTCAGCAAACAAACATAGAACTCTTTTTCTGAGACTGTAAAACCCTCTAGTTGTTGTATGTAAATATCCTCCTCAAGTTCTCCATACAAAAATGTAATTTTTACATCTAACTGCTCATGCTTCGAATCATGCATGGCCATAATACCAAGCAAAGATCAAATTGAACTATACTTCACAACTGGGGAGAACAGATATGTGAAGTCCACTCCTAGAATTTGACTGTAACCTTTTGCAACAAGCCTTGCTTTTTATCTAGGTTTTTCAACTTCTAGAGTCCCTTCTTTATTTTTAAACACCCATTTACAGTGAACAATCTTTTTTCCTTTAGGAAGTTTCACAAGATCCCATGTTCTATTTTTGTAGAGTGATTCCATCTCCTCTTACATAGCAAACATCCACTTTTCTGAGCCTTCACAACTAACCGCCTCAGAATAATTAGATGACTCTTGGTTTGCATCTATTCTTCAGCAACATTTAAAGCAAAAGCAGCTAGATCAGTCTTAGCATACCTCTTTGGAGGTTTAATCTCTCTTCTAATTATGTTTTTGGCGATAGAGTATTGTGGTGAAGAAGCAACTCTATTCTGAATTTCTGTACTAGCTTGAGGAGTTGACTCTGTTGTGGATTCTGGATTAATATGATGTTCCACCTACTTTTTCTATTCTTTATTGGAAGAGTCTTTAAGAGATAAGTTAAGTAGCATAACAGTTTCATCAAAAACAACATCTCTGCTAATCACAACTTTTCCATTTTCAAGGCACCATAACTTATACCCTTTTACACCATCTTTATAACCAAGAAAAACACATTTAATGGATCTCGGTTCTAAGTTTCCATTATCAACATGAGCATATGTAGGACACTCAAAGATCTTTAAATCAGAAAAATCAGCAGGATTACCAGACTATACCTCTTGTGGTGTCTTTTTCTCAATGGCAATGGATAGAGATCGGTTGATCAAAAAACATGCAGTAGAGGCTGCTTTGGCCCAAAATGACTTTGGTAAGTTGGCATTCGAAAATATACATCGAACCATCTCCATGATCGTTCTATTCATTCGTTTTGCAACATCATTTTGCTGTGGAGTATGACGAACTGTCAAGTGTCTCATGATCCCTTCTGACTTGTACAGTTCATTAAACTCATCATAACAGAACTCTAAGTCATTGTCTGTGTGGAGGTGTTTTATTTATTTTCTTGTCTGTTTTTCAATCATAGTTTTCCAAGACTTGAATGCGGAAAACACATCACTTTTCTACTTCAGGAAGAACACCCAAACGTTTCTGGAAAAATCATCAATAAAAGTTACGTATAATTAGCTCCACCTCTCGAAGGCACTCTGGATGGCCCCCACAGATCAGAATGAATATAATCTATTGTTCTCTTCGTGTTATGGATTCCTCTGGTGAATCGAACTCTCTTTTTCTTTCCAAAAACACAGTGCTTACAAAACTTCAGTTCACAAATTCCTTACCCATCAAGAAGTCCTTTTTTGCTCATTTTTGCCATGGCATTCTCACTCATATGCCTTAGGCGCATATGCCAAAGACTAGTAGCATCATCATTTGACAAGGAAGAGGAAGCGACAAGTGCATCACCAGTAATGGTAGAACCCTGCAAAACATATAACTTACCAGTCTTTATCTACCCTTTCATCACGAGGGAACCTTTGGAAATATTTAAAACCCTACTTTTAGTTGTGTATTTGTACTCTTTGAATCAAGGGTACTAAAAAAAATCAAATTTCTCTTTAATTCTGGAACATGTCGCATGTCACTAAGGGTTCTGACAACTTCATCAAATATCTTAACTTTAATTGTTCCAAAACCTGCGATTTTACACGACATATTTTTTCCCATCAAAACAACACCTTCAGACTTTGTTTCGTAAGTTGTAAACTAATCCCGATTGGGACTCATATGGAAGGTGTAGCCCAAATCAAGGATCCACTCTTTACTCACTTCAAAATTATTGATAGAAGCAACTAGGAGTTCACCATCGTTGTAGTCTTCTACAACTTTAGCTTCACTAGATTTTTCTGGTTGTTTTCCCTTTTAATTTGCAACCTCCTTTTTGATCTTATTCTGCATCTTATAGCACTCAGATTTAATGTACCCTTTCTTCTTGTAGAAGTTACAAGTTTTACCTCTATTTGAAGACTTCGATCTACCATTAGATTTACCGCGATGATTCTGTTCCTATGTCTTTCCACGATCATCATCAGCATTTCGATCTTGTCTCCCACGAACAATGAGACCCTCTCCCTAAGAGTCGGGTTTAATCACAGGATGCTTCAACTTACCATATGAGGTCAAAGGATCATAAACCTCATCAATTGTGAGAGACTTGCGGCTATATAAAATGGTGTCTCTAAAGGTTGAATAAGACGGGGGTAATGAATAAAGTAGAATCAACCCTAGATCTTCCTTATCATATTGAACCTCCATGGCCTCTAAGTTTGAGAGAATTTCTTTAAACACTGTTAAGTGTTCGTGCACAGATGCATCTTCCTCCAAACGATGAGCATAAAGACGTTGCTTCATATGCAGTTTGCTGGTTAGAGTTTTTGACATACATATTTGTTCCAGCCTTTTCCATAATGTAACAGCGGTCTTCTCCTTCATCACATCCTGTAAAATTTCTTTAAACAAATGCATATGCAACTGTGTTAGCGCCTTTCGATCTTTACACCTCTTTTTTTCCTCTATCAATGTCGAAGACATCTTATCTATTCTTAGTAGGGCATCCTCTAAGTCCATCTTCACAAGAATTGCTTGCATCTTTATCTGCCACAATGCGAATATGTTGTTACGGTCCAACAGTGAAATTTCATACTAAAGACGTCATTACTGTGATTGAGATAAACAACCCGGAAGCTGGGATACCAATTTGTTAAAAAATAGAACGTCGATAATGATAATGTATCGCAAAGAAAAGAGAAAGAAAAATAAAGAACACACAGATTTTTACGTGGAAACCCTTTTGGAAAAAAAAACCATATGTATAGAAGAAGATAATTCACTATGTTGAATTCGAATTAATACAAGAGGAGTAGAAAATGTTTATTTATAGGTTTGAAAAACCATATTCTAATAGAAAGAGTCTAGTAAGGTTGAAACACCTTATTCTAATCAATATCAAATAGATGAAGTTTAATAAGGTTGAAAAACCTTATTCTAAAATGAAATAAAAGAAATGTAGTTCTATATGGATTTTACTTTTATTTTATTTTTCCACTGTGTTTTATTTTAATAAGGATTCGAGTCGCTCAATTCTAACAATTATTTTTTCTTTATTTTTTGTTGGAAATATTTGATTTATTCAGATTTGAACCTCTTAAGGTTATTAAAAGACAGTTACCGAAAAACTACCATGGGCAGTGTGTGTGTATATACGAGAGTTTTTCTTCTTATAAAAATAACTGTCTCGATAATTCTAAAAAAAAAAGAATAATAATGGCCATACAGCCATTACAAAAGTTTAGAATAACATTCTGCCAAGAGGTTGTAGATGAGAGCTTGGTTTCGATCCCAAGCAATCCCATTTCTCTTCCCAAATTAAAAAAAAAAAGAATAACATTTTGCCATTACAAAATGACATTTGGCCATTTGAACAAAAATAGTTTTTCTTCATTGGTATTTTGTAATAGCTCATTTAAATGAAATTGAAACAGTGGTTTTGGTACCACAAATCCGAGTTAGAAAGAAAATTATTTTAATTTTAGTGCATGGTCTGCATTATGATAGGAATAACGTATGAAAATTTCATTAAAAAAATTTTACTGATTACATGTCTAATTTAATAAAGGACCAAATTGCATAAAATGCAAAAGTTGAGTTCTAGTAGCTATAAGTATCAAATAGCTATGGAATTCAAAATTTGAGTTCCTTATATGTCAATTAGACCATTAAGTGGAGTTAGCAGATAAGTATGATTATTCATCCATGGAAATTTAATTAAAGAAAATGATGAAATTGGAAAGTAAAAGATGAAAAGATGATAAATGTCATCATTTTCATCATCTTTCCTTAATAGAAAAACATGGAAACCCTAGCTAAGAGAAAAGAGCTCAAGCAAGCTTACTTAGCTTAATTAGGTAAGTAATCTTGTTCCGTTTTTAGTAATTTTTATATTTCCGAGATCATAATAACTTAATCTAACTATTTTGGGGATTAATTTTCAAAGTTATCAAAGTATTAAAATTTTTCCATGGATGAATATGCATGAATTATGAACGTTTATGGTAGAAATGGAAAGGTTGTTGATAGATAAACAACTTTTGTAAAGGAAATTTTAATGAAATTGTGATTTAGGGACTAAATTGAAAAGATGTAAAATTCATGGAAAAATTCTAATTTTTGTGAAATATATGGGCTATAAATGTTATATGTAAAAGTTGGCTAGGCTTGGAATAAGGATTAAATTGCATGACTTTCATTTTTCAAGCCCAGGGATGAAATCGTAATTAATCAAAAGTATAGACACAGAAGGGTAACTTTTCCTAAGATGTGAATTGGATGGAATTGAATGTTAATTTTATTAAATTGAGTTAAATTTACTCGTATAGATTCGGATAGACCTAGTTCAGAATTGGATCCGGGAAAACAAAAAGTATCAGAATAATAGTCTACGAACACAAACATTGTCGAGGTAAGTTCGTGTAACTAAATTGTGTATATTTATATGTTTGAATTGAATGTTATATATGTGAATTGTGTAAATTTTATTTACATGAAATTGATTACATATCCGACAAAAACTGATAAATGTCAAGTCCCGTTTGAATAAATGACATTTGATGGATACAGGATTTCCTGTATTGGTTGTTGTAACACCCCTAACCCGTATCCGTCGCCTGAACAAGGTTACAGAGTTTAACCGGAGTTTATAAAACAATTACAGATAATTCATGTCATTTACTATTCATATTTGAAACTATTCATATCGTCACTTGAATGGATTCTTATGGCCCAATTTAAACATTAGAATCAAGTTGGGACTAAATCGGGATCTCAGAGAATTTTTCGCAAAATTTAAAAATTTTTCTTTAACACAGGGGTCACACGCCTGTGTGAATAAGCAGTGTGGCTCACATGGCCAAGTGACTGCCCATGTCTCAAGCTGTATGGGCATTCGATATGAGGCACACGACCGTGTCTCAACCCGTGTAACTCTCTGACTTGTGCCATACGGCCAGCTACACGCTCGTGTACTAGGCCGTGTGGTCCATTTAGTTTTCACAAATTAGGTGCAGGTTTCACATGGCCAAGACACATGCCCGTGTTCTAGGCTGTGTAGCACACACGGCTGAGACACATGCCCGTGTGCCCAATTTTGAGCATCTTGTTTCTCAATTTTAAGATGCAGGGGACACACGGCCAATCCACATGCCCATGTACCAGGTCGTGTGTCACACACGGTTAAGACACACGCCCGTGTGTCTACCCGTGTAGACAAAATATGGCCATTTCCTAGCCTTATTTCTCACCCGAATTAGCCATTAACCTATAACAGCATTTATACACATTCACCAACCAATCCAAGGCATTATAATCAAACCTAATACTAGTATTGTAAAAGATATATTAACATGTATATTCAAATGATTAAGCTTACCAAAATTTCATTTATGTTCTTAGGTAAATTTGTGTCATATATATTAATGCAAATTCATTTATCACTTGATTCATATATCATCTATTACTTAGCCATTTCAAAACACATCAAACATGTTATGGCTTTATTATTATATACCAAAACATATCATTCTAGTCATTCCAATGGCTAGATTATAACAACCATTTACATGCCAAAATTGGTAAAATTAGCCTATACATTCCATTATACCAAAATAAGTTTATTATTTATACCAAAACGAACTGGTGGATAGTGTGATGATACTCCAACCGGTCTCCAACCTTTGGAAGCTTTCGAGCACTATAAAACAGAGAAAAGAAAACCTAGTAAGTATTTAATGCTTAGTAAGTTCGTATAACGGGAAGTAAACTTACTAATCATATTCACTTAAATAAGCATAATAATATCATGCTTTCCAACAAATTAGAAAATTTTCCTAATCATACACACTTAAATAAGCAAGTTAGTCACATAATTCTCATGTACATCAAGTAAGCATGGATGAGCTCATTTTGATATAAACTTTTAGAAGCATTCAAGACATAATTCTTGTAATCTCATAATTTCTCACGTCATGAGTTTTATCCGTTGAATTATGAAATATAGATGGATTCTCAGGTAGTACACACAAGGTGTACAAAACTGTAAACTGTCAACTCATAATCAGGGGTGCCCATGAGGGCAGTTAATCAGGGAGCACACTTTCGAGCCACATATCAGGATGCTCAGATGAGCCATGTAACAGGACACTTATCCAGGCTAAACAATAAACTTATAAGAGTTTTAAATCATGGAGCTCATAGAGCTTAACAGATAACTCCGAAGAGTTACTATCAGGGAGCACCGGATAAGGTAACAGGGAGTTCAAGTGAGCCATGTCTGGAATCCCATAAAAGCTTATATTAGGACGATCACGTAGAGCTGTGTTTGTGTCCGCATTATATGCTGGATCACAATCGATCGAATCATTTAACAGGATGCTCACACAGAGCTGCAGTAGTGCGCAACACATACATGATCACTACTAATCAGGATGCTCGTAAGAACTATTTATCAGGATGCTTGAGAGGGCTTTAACAGGATTGCTCATCCGAGCTATATGCTGTCTGCAACATATGCAGGATCACATGTAATATGAAATATCACGTATATCCATCGAATTTCATTATTCAAACGAAACTTAATATTTTCCGAATATGTTTGAACATATGATTATTTCATTTATTTATTTTTAACATTTATATAATTCATACAATCACATACCACATTCAATTAAAGCATATAAATAAACACACTTCGGTTACACGAACTTACCTTGACACTTGTTTATGTTTGAAAATCTACTAATCCGAAACTTTTTCTTTTCCTCGATCTAGCTTCGAATTTTAGTTGTCCGAATCTATATAAATGAATTTAATCATCAACTTATCACATTTCATATTCATTTGGATTCAATTTACACCTTAGGAAAAATTACCATTTTGCCCTTAGACTTTTCATAAATTCCAATTTCGTCCCTAGGCTCAAAAAATAAAATTCATGCAATTTAATCCTTATACCAAGCCTAACTGAAATTTTCATATAACATTTACAGTACTTGTATTTCACAAAATTTAGAATTTTTCCATGGGTTTTACCACTTTTCAATTTAGTCCTTAAATCATGATTTCATTAAAATTGTTTTTGTAAAAGTTGTTTATCTATCAACAACCTTTCATTTTCTACAATAAATTTCAAAATTTCAGCATATTCATCAATGACAAAACTTTTTTACTTTGATAACTTTTTAAATTAATCCCCAAAATAGATAGATTAGACTATCCCGATCTCAAAAAATATAAAAATTACTAAAAATGAGACAAGAAAACATACCTAATTAAGCTTGATTAGTTTCCTTTCTCTTCTAGGGTTTCCATGTATATTTTGGGGATGAAGATGATATAAAATGATAATATTTCTATTTAATTATTTATCATCCATTAGTTTTTCCACTTTCCAATTTAGTCATTGACTTTTTCTAATTTTCCATGGATGATTCATCAAAAATATCTACTAACTTTTCTTTAATGGTCTAATTAGGACCTCAAGTTTTGAATTCCATAGCTATTTGATCTTTCTAGCTACTATAATTCAGCTTTTGCATTCTATGCAATTTGGTCCTTTCCATAATTAAGCACATAATAGATAAATTTTTCCTATCAGAATTTTCGTATGACATTCCTATCATAATGCAAACCATGCAATAATATTAAAATAAATTTTCTTTTCGGCTTGGATTTGTGGTCCCAAAACCACTATTCTGATTTCACTAAAAATGGGCTATTACAGTTATAGTCCTGCATATGTTGCAAACACACCATAGCTCGAAAGGGCGTCCCGTTATAAGCCCTCTCAAGCTTCCCGTTACATGGTTCTTGCAAGCTTCTCGTTAATAGCTCTTTGGAGCATCCCGATTGGTTGTGATTCTGCATGTGTTGTAGACTCACCACAGCTCTTATGAGAGTCCCGTTATATGGCTCTTCGAGAGCTTCCTGATTAAAGGCTCTTTGTGAGCTTCCTAATATGGCTCACTTGAACTTTTTGATATATGGGTATCTCGCCCCTTACCCATGTTCTACACCGGAGTAGGGTATGAGACATTACCGGAACATAACACATGCAATCGTATGAAACCATGACATAGATTTTTTTTATATATATCCAAGTTAAAACAATTCAACTTTCATACTTAATCATGCATCATCATACCTTATAGTTTGAACAATATTAATTAATATCAATGGTCATATACAAAATGAGCTATCAAATATTGATGGCCAACATTTTAGGCCAAATTAATTATGACATAAAACAAAATAACCAAGTCCTCTATACATGCCATAATCCAAAATATTGTTTTCAAAATACCAAAAAGTATTGATAGTGTGGATGGATCTCCGACGATCTCCGAATTCCGAGCTGGCTTAATGATACTATAAGACAAAAGAAAGAAAAGAGAGTAAGAATAAAGCTTAATTAAGTACGTAAATAATAAACGATTTATCAACATATTTCTCAAGAAAAAATAATCATAATAGTATATATACACATGTTCAGGTCAAGCTGTTTTCTTGAGTCACAGTCACTAAATTATTTATATCTGAAGCTACAGAACTCCAAATTAAGATCGGCTAATTTTCCCAGAAACTAGACTCATAGATATTCTTACCATAAAATTTTCATAATTTTTGGTTTGGCCAATAATTATAGTTTATTCTTTAAAGTCACCCCTATTTTGCTGTCTGACAATTCCAAACCCTCTGTACTAAAAATTAGTTATCTCTTTGTACAAGATTTTGATATGTTCCTGTTCATTTTTTTCAAAAATAAACTCATTAAGTATTTTAGGAATATAAATTATAACCCATAATTATATTTTTAAAATTTTTAATGATTTTTCCAAGTCAAAATAGGGGATTCAGAAATCATTCTGACCCTGTCTCACAAAAATTAAAATATCTCATATTATGAATTTTTTTTGCTTACACCATTTCCTTTATATGAAAATAGACTTAATAATATTTAATTTCATATCTTATTCAACCTCTAATTCGATTTTCATAATTTTTGGTGATTTTTCAAAGTTACACAACTGCTGCTGTCCAAAATTGTTTTATTACAAATTTCACTCTTACATAATTTCACCTACTCCACTATATCTTAACGAAAGTTTGCTCAACTATCGAGCACATTGCTCATAAATTTTCACAAACATATACCTGCACTTATTCATCACATGGTCATGTTCACATGTATTTTCACTTAGTCGATTTCCCATTGAACTCATCGGAATAATAATAGATACGCGGTTGCCTGCAGATATTACCACCCTTATAATCGAAGCTATCTGGTACGCATAGTAGCCTGCACTTAGTACTACACATGCGACCAAAAATTCGGTACATGTAGTAGCCTGCACTTAGTACTACACATGTGACCTAACCATCTGATACACGTAGTAGCCTGCACTTAGTAATACACACGTGATTGAAGTTTTCGGGTACGCATAGTAGCCTGCACTTAGTACTACACATGCGACCAAACTATTTGGTACACGTAGTAGCCTGCACTTAGTACTACACACGTGACCTAAAACCATCTTAAACACATTATAGCCTGCACATAGTACTACACATGTGTTCTCACAATGGATCATTCGTATCATTTCTATTCCGAAGGTTCAACCGGGAAATTCCTCATTTTTCAACATTTAACAAACTCATTCATAGTCTATTTCGATTCGTAATTTACATCAAATGATCATTTTATAGGTAGCCACATCTCATTTAATAAATAAATATAATAACATAAAAAGAATCGATATATTATTTACATACAAACTTACCTTGGTGCAAAATATAGTAATTTTGCAATTTAATCTGATATCTTTTCATTTCCCCGATCAAGGTCGATTCCACATCTTTCTTGATCTATAATCACACATTTGACTTATTAATGGCTCACATGATTCAAATTATCCCAAAAACATCCTATAGCAAAATTTACAATTTTACCCTTAAAGTTTCACAAAATTACGATTTTGCCCTAGGCTCGAAAAATAAATTTTTATTCAATTTCCTTGTATTTTAGGCCTAGAAGAACCATTTTCATAACTGTGACAGTCTCCAATTTGCATTAAATCACACAATTATACATATTTTACAACTTTTACTAACTAGTCCTTTTATGTAATTTCATCAAAAATGACTTAGTAAAAGTTGTTTATCACACTCCAAACATTCATATTCATCCATAAAACATCAAAATACATGCATGTCATCTATGGGTAAACTTTTAAATATAAACCCTAGCTCAAAATATTAGTAGAAATAGGTAAACCGAGCTACGAGGATCTCAAAAATGTAAATAACATTAAAAACGGGACTAAGACGCACTTACTATTGAGCTTGAGAGTCGGCAAAACCCTAGCTATGGTGCTTATGAGATTTTCGCCAAGCTTAGTGAAGATGATACCAATTTTGGCTTTGTTTCCCATTTTATTATTTTATTTACCAATTGACCAAATTGCCCTTCATTAAAAACTAAGGTGTTTTATCTTCCTTTAGGTATTTTTGTCCAAACTAGCATAATGGTCTAATTACTATCCAAGGACCTCCAGTTTAAAAACCCATTACTCACAAGTACTTAGTACCTTTGTGAACTAGAACACACATTTTACAACTTTTGCAAGTTAGTCCTAAATATCAAATTAAACCCTCTATCGATAAAATTTCTAAATGAATTTTTCACACAATCATGCAATCATGCCATAGACCTTAAAATGATAATAAAAAAATTTCTACTTCAGATTTGTGGTTTCAAAACCACTATTCTGTTTAGGCCCTAAATCAGGCTGTTACAAGAGCTTCCCGATTTATGGCTCTTCGGAGCTACCCGTTATTGGCTTGCATGAGTTTCCTGATTATGGCTCTTAAGAGCTTCCTGTTATAAGGCCCGGATAAGCCTCCTGTTACATGGCTCACATGAGCTTCCTGTTATATGGCTTGAGAGAGTGCTTTTTATTTATGTGCTCTTATGAGAATTCTCGAATATGAATTGATAGATTACAGTTTTGTACACTTAGTGTGTACTACCCGTGTATTCATCGATATTTTAAATAATTCAACGACAAAAATCCTGACATGAGAACATATGAATCCAAATTGATTTGTTACTCGTATATATATATATATATATATGAAATACATGGAACTTGACTTTTGATGAGCTCATCCTTATTCTTGATATTCACATGAAAGCAATAACTAACATGTTTGGTGAGATCATGTGCTTAGGCTTTTGGCCAAGTTGTTTGGAATATGTTTGTATGCTTATCGTAAATGTAAATGAATGGTAAGATAATTTTCGTTTTACGAACTTACTAAGCATTAATTGCTTACTTTGTTTTATTTCCTCTGTTTTATAGTGCTTGGAGGCTCGTAAAGGTTTGAAGTTGGTCGAAACTACATCACACTATCCTACAGCTCATTTTGGTATAAATAGCAAAAATTTCTTTTGAGTATAATGGCATGTATAGGCTAAAGTGGTCAAGGATGGCATATATGTGTTTGGTTGGGATTAGCCATTGGTATGGCTTGTAAATGGTATGTTTTGATATATAAAATGGTCATAATATGCTTAATATGTGTTTGAAATAGATGATTAATGAAAATCAAATGAGCATAAAATTGATAGAACATGCTTATATGTACATATGGTATTTTGGTAAGTATAGATACTTGAAAATATGTGTTGATATGTCTTACATAAAAATTATTTTGGATTGATTTGAATGATTTATATTGGATTGAGAATGTGTTGAAATGTTAATGTAGGTGAAAGACAAGTTTGGGTGAGAAATAAGGCTTGGAAATGACATTATTTTGTCCACACGAGTAGAGACACAAGTGTGCGTCTCAGCCATGTGTGACACACGGCCACGCTCACGGGCATGTGGTTCGACTATGTGTCCCTTGAATCTGTAAAATTGTAAAATAGAATGCTTAGGTATTTTCACACAGGCAGAGACGCGGGCATATGTCTCAGCCTTGTTTGGCACATGGCCTGGCACATGGGTGTGTGACTTGGCCGTGTGGCCCCTGCATCTAATTAACGTAAATTAAAATGTTCACATGGCCTAGCACTTGGGTTTGTGGCTTAGCCAAGTGACCCAAGTCAGTAACCACCTTAATTTGGACATGGACTGGGACAAGACTGTGTGCCCTTATTTCGAATGTCCACACGGCCTGAGACACTAGCGTGTGTCTCGACCGTGTGAGACACACGGCCTGGCCACACGGGCGTGTATCCCTTACACCTTGGAAAATTTTTGAGAATTTGCGAAAAGTTCTCTGAGTTCTTGGTTTAGTCTCGACTTGTTTTAAATGCATATTTCAGGTCTCGAGGGCCCGTTTAAAGGACAATATGATTGATTTCGGATATGAATAGTAAATGATATGAGTTAACTGTATTTGTTTTGTAAACTTTGGTAATGCTTTGTAATCCTGTTTTAGCGACTAAAATGGGTTAGAGGTGTTACATTTATTAGTATCAGAGCTACGGTTTAGTCGATTCTCAAACTAATGTAGCAAATACGAGTCTAGGTATAGATGCCATTATATAATCTGTGATAGTGCGATATCTCTTGACCATTTTAAATATGTTTTTCATATAGTAATGTTATCCAATTGAGTTGAATTCGAAGAAGCAGTGAGCAATGCTCAAGCT
Organism: Gossypium arboreum; assembly: GCF_025698485.1. Lineage (NCBI taxonomy): Eukaryota > Viridiplantae > Streptophyta > Magnoliopsida > Malvales > Malvaceae > Gossypium > Gossypium arboreum. Next base: position 74,127,597 of record NC_069081.1, read on the forward strand.
TCAATATAAAGAGCAGCATCTAGTAGTAGAAGGCCCGTAATTGAGGGCCGAAGAAGAGAGGCAAAAGAAGCCTTCTTCCAATTGATGAACGAATGGTTTATAGAATTTATAAGAGCAAATCTAGCTTTACAACAACCTCCCCCTCCTGTCTCTCAACTGGTTCCTGATATGCCACAAGGTATAGAGCTTGTTAGAATTGGTAAGCCTCTGGTAGATAAAATCTGTAAATATGTAAGCCTCTGGTAGATAAAATCTGTAAATATGGGGCAGAAAAATTCAGAGCTACTGCTGATGATGATCCTGAAAGGGCTAAATTTTGTCTAGAAAACACTATCAGGGTTTTGGATGAATTATCTTGTACACCAGTTGAATGTCTGAAATGTGTTGTATCCTTGTTAACAGATTCGACTTACCAATGGTGGAATACACTGATTTCTATTATGCCAAAAGAACAAGTTATGTGGGAATTTTTCCAAATTGAAATTAGAAAAAAAATATCAGCCAGAGATTCCTTGATCAGAAAAGAAAAGAATTTTTGGAACATAAACATGGTCGTATAACTATATCTGATTATGAACGAGAATTTGTTAGATTGAGTAAATATGCTAGAAAATGTATCTCGACCAAAGTCACAATGTGTAAGTGATTTGAAGAAGGCTTGAATGAAGACATAAAACTATTAGTTGGGATTCTAGAATTAAAAGAATTTGTCGTACTGGTCGATCGAGCTCACAAAGCTGAAGAGCTTAGTAAAGAAAAGAGACAAGTCGAGATGGAAATTAGAACTTCAAGTAAAAGATTTACTGGAAATTCATATCAGTCGGCCTCAAAGAAGTCAAAGAAAGATCATGACCATTCTGTTACCTCTGCAGGATATTTTGGGAGAAGTAAAAGCGTTCGATATTCCAGTCCAAGATCTTAGGCTACATCTGTAGCATGTAACAGCCCGTTTTTAGTCAACTCAAAATAGTAGTTTCAGAACCACAAATCCAAAGTTGAAATAATTATTTTATTATTATTTTGAGGTCTACAGTATGATAATATGATTGTGTGAAAATTTTATTAAGAAATTTTATCGTTTGCTTACTCAATTTGATAAAAAAGACTAAATCGTGTAAAGTGTAAAACTTGTGTTCTATTAGTTAAAGGTGTCTAATAGCTATAGAATACTAAGTAAAGGTCTTTAAGTGGTAATTAGCCCATTTATAAAGTTAATGGACAAAGATGGACATCTTTTAATGGTTTTAAAGGTTATATATTAAAGGTTAATATAGTAATTAGTATAATAAACTTAAAACAGATAAAAGAAAAATAAACATTCATCTTCTCCAAGCTTTTATTCCACCAAAATTAAAGAACAAAAGATACCATTTTAGGGCTTGAAGCATTCGGCTCCTTCACTAGCTTGCATGTAAGTGATTTTTACTCGGTTTTTAATGATTCTATGTTTTCAGAGTCGTAACTTAATCTAGCTAGCCCATGGGGTAATTTGCAAAACTATTAAAGGTTTAGGGTTTTCCATTGATGAATATAGGTGTATTTTGATGTTTGATGATAGAAAATGCATGGGTGTTGTTAGATAAACAACATTTGTAAAGTGATTTTTAGTAAAATTGTCTATTAGGGATTAAATTTGAAAATTGTGGAAATTTTATGGTTAAATTGTGAAATATATGAATATTTTGGGCTTCTAGGAACTTAATTGATATTTGACTGTAATGGATTGAAATTGAATTGCATGAATTTGTATTTTTATGAGCTAAGGACTAAATTGTAAAGAAATTGAAATATTAAGGGAAAAAGTGTAAAGTTGCCATAATATGATTTTTGGGCTTAATTGAATAGAATGATAATTAAATAAGCTAAATTTGATTACATATAGATCAACAAAAGTGAAGTTTGATCTAGATAGGTGAAAGAATTAAGTATTCGACTAGTTAATCTATTCTGACGTTTTTGCGATCGAGGTAAGTTCGTATGTTAATAAACATTATTGTAATTGTGTTTTAAATGCTTTATATTTGAATTATTGATGAATATGATTATATGAGAATGTTCGATGAAGATTCAGCAATATGAAATCCAGTTGAACCTTAGGAATAGATTAGAATACGAATGACATGTCATTAGGGGTTATGTGATTTGGGTGCTGGTCTGTACGTCTTACCGGTAACTGAGTTATCCGGCATGTGTTGCAGGTTCTCATCAACTTGTATGGGCAGCACTGTGTAGCTACATCATGACCGTTAGCTTGTGTGAGCATACTCATTGATAGCTTGAGAGTGAGCATTATATGTGATATGAGATTGAGATAGCTTCGGCTATGTATTGGCCCTTACGGTGCAAGATTCCCGAGTATCTGATAGTATTCCAAATGGTTCAAAGGGTATATCAAAGATAAGGATGGGTATGTATGTGAACTATACAATCATTAAATCGAAGAAGTTGATGGAAATTGTGTTTAATCCTTGGATTGAATATATGTGTTAAGTTATGCTTCAAATTGGAATTGCATTATATGATGTTTATGTTATTGTATTGTTGGTTGGTAAGTTTTACTTACTTAGGATACGAACTCAGTAAGCTTTATAGCTTACTTTGTTTACTTTTTTGTGCTTTATAATGTAATCGAAGCTTGCTTAGATTTGGGAGTTGTCAGAGATCTCATCACACTATCAAGCTATCACTTTAGTACTTTTGAACTTATGCATTTCGTTATATGGCATGTATAGGAGTTATGGTCATTTTGGTATATAGTTTGGTAATGGATTTATCCATTTGAGTTGGCTTGTAAATGTTAAGTGTTTGGTTTTGTGTATAGCCATAAGAGTTGGCTTATTTTGGTATATTTGGCAATGTATATATTTGTGCAAATGGTCTTTTGTTGTGTAGTTGATAATTGCCATTTATATGCTTGTTGTGAATTGGAATTATGGATGCCAAATGGTTGAAATTGGAAGTTGATATGCTTATGGTTTTATGGCAAGATAATGTATGTACGAAGTTAATCATTTTGGTAAAATTGTGAATGTTATTGGCATGTTTTGCATAGGCAAGTTATGATGTTATGAACATTATAGTTTTTGGTATGGAAATAGCATGAATTAGAATTGATTGAGATTGGTTTGAATGCCTATTTATGCCATGTTATGTGCCATTTGGTTTATGTAGGTGATTGAAAGTTTGGGTGAGAAAAATGGCTTGGTAAATAGCCTATTTTTGTCCACACAGGCAGAGACGCGGTCGTGTGTCTCAGCCATGTGTGACACACGGTCAGGTGACACGGTCGTGTGTCCCTTGGTGTTTAATTAGAAATCAAGTCAGTATGCTCCACACGGTCCAGCACATGGGTGTGTGACATGGCCGTGTGACCCAAGTTAGAGAGTTACACGGGGTCAGACACGGGATGGGACACGGCCATGTGATCCCATTTCAAATGTCCACACGGCCTGTGACACGGGCGTGTCTTTGGCCATGTGAGACACATGGCCGGGCCACATAGGCGTGTGTCCCCTGTATTTTGAAAAATTTTCTAAGTTTTTCAAAAATTTCCTAATTTATCGATTTAGTCCCGAACCACTTCTAAAGCATGATTTTGGCCTCACAGGCTCGTATTAGGGATGTTATGTATGATTGTGAATGGTTTATATTTGAAAATGAAAATTGCATGAGAAATGTATGTTTAATTGTGTAATAAGTCCAGTAATGCTCTGAACCCTATTTCGGCGATGAATACGAGTGAGGGCTATTACATAGCAAGTGCAGGTAGTGTTAGAAACACTAAACCTAAATGTAAGCACTGTAATAAATTTCATTTTGGAGAGTGCCACATGAAAAGCGGAGCTTGCTTTAGATGTGGCTTTTTTGACCACTATCTTAGAGATTGCCCAGAAAAGTCTAAGAAAGATACTGCACAAACTTCAAAGCAGAACAACCCTGCCTCGAGAGGTAGACCACCTCATAACCCCGGTAATATTAGTGATAACTGAGGTGCAAGAAAGGATTCAACTGCCAAATCTGAAGCACCAGCACCAGTAAGGACATATGCTATTCGTGCACGAGGATGCCTCTGCACCAGACGTCATTACTGGTACTTTTTCTCTAATTGATACTAATGTTACTACTTTGATTGATCCTGGTTCAACAAATTCTTATATTTGTACAAAATTATTGTAAAATAAAAATTTGTCTGTTGAATCTAATGAATTCATGGTTAAAGTTTCGAACCCCCTGGGCCAATATGTGATGGTTGATAAAATCTACAAGAATTGTTCGTTAGTGATACGGGGTTTCTGTTTTTCGGCTGACTTGGTGTTATTACCATTTGATGAATTTGATGTGATTCTGGGTATGGACTGGTTAACTCAGCATGATGTCGTGATAAATTGTAAACAAAAGCATATTATGTTGAAATGCCAGAATGGTGAAATGATCTGTATTAAATCTGATAAATTGGATGGTTTGTCTAATGTGATATCAGCCATGTCAGCATAGAAATATGTCAGAAAAGGTATGATGCTTATTTTACCTGTGTTAGATACTAAGGTGTCTGAATCAATGATTAAATCAGTGCCAGTAGTCTGTAAGTATTCTGATGTGTTTCCAGAGGATTTACCTGGATTACCACCAGTTAGTGAAGTGGAATTTTCAATAGATCTTGTTCCCGGGACAACTCCGATATCTATAATACCCTATCGAATGGCTCCTACAGAGCTAAAATGTTGAAAGCACAGTTGAAGAACTGATTGACAGAGGTTTTCTCGATCTAGTTTTTCACCTTGGGGTGCAACGGTCCTGTTTGTCAAGAAAAAGGATAGATCGTTGAGACTGTGTATTGATTACAAGCAGCTCAACAAAGTAATAATTAAGAATAAGTATCCAATGCCTTGTATTGATGATCTATTTGATCAGTTCAAAGGTGCTATAGTGTGTTCAAAGATAGATCTCCGTTCTGGCTCCTATCAGTCAGGGGTGAAAAAATTAGATGTGCCAAGGATAGCCTTTAGAACCAGGTACGGGCATTATGAGTTTCTTGTGATTCTATTTGGCTTGACTAATGCAACTGTGATATTTATGGATTTAATGAATAGAATTTTCAGACCGTATCTGGATAGATTTGTTGTGGTGTTTATTGGTGATAATCTGTTATACTCCCAAGATGAAAATGAACATGCTAACCATTTGAAAATTGTGCTGCAAACTTTGTGTGAGAAACAACTGTATACTAAGTTCAGTAAATGTGAATTTTGGCTTTGGGAAGTTGGTTTTCTTGTGCATATAGTATCTGTTGAAGGCATTAGAGTGGACACGAATAAAATTTCAGTAATTGTTAATTTGAAACCACCGAAAAAATGTTCGAAGTCTGAAGTTTTTTGGGATTAGCTGGTTACTATCGAAGGTTTGTAAAAAGGTTTTCAATGATAGCTTCGCTATGACACGGTTGTTGCAGAAAGATGTGAAGTTTGAATGGACTGATAAATGTCAGCAGAGTTTTGATAGATTGAAAGCCTTGTTAATCCAAGCACCAGTACTAGTTCAGCCTGAATCGAGTAAATAATTTGTAATTTACAGTGATGCATCATTGAATGGTTTGGGTTGTGTCTTGATGCAAGAAGGAAAAGTAATAGCCTATGCTTCTAGACAGCTAAAACCACATGAAAAAAATTACCCGATACATGATTTAGAATTGGTAGCCATTGTTTTTGCACTAAAAATTTGGCGACATTACTTGTTCGGTGAAAAATTTCATATATTCACTGGTCATAAGAGTTTGAAGTATTTGATGTTGCAAAAGGATTTGAATCTGAGATAGCGCAGGTGGCTTGAATTGTTAAAAGATTATGACCTAGTTATTGACTGTCATCTGGGAAAAACAAATGCAGTTGCAGATGCTATAGTAGAAAATCTTTGTTTGCCTTGTGAGCAATGAATACTCGATTGCCATTGTCTGATGATGGCTCCATCTTAGCTGAGCTAAAATCTAAACCGATATTTTTGTAGCAGATATACGAAGCTCAGAAAAATGATGATGAATTACAAGCCAAACGGGTACAATGTGAGTCAATTTCCAATTCAAAATTTCAGATTGGATCTGATGATTGTCTATTATTCACAGGCAGAGTATGTGTACCGAAAAAAATTTAGAAATTGTACAGAAGATTTTGTATGAAGCTCAGAATGGTACTATGTCTGTTCATCTAGGGAGTAATAAAATGTATAATGATTTGAAAAAGATGTACTAGTTACCTGGAATGAAACGTAACATTTCTGAATTTGTATTTAGATGTTTGGTATGTCAGCGAGTTAAAGCTGAACATTAGATATCTTCAGGTTTACTACAACCAGTGACAATACCAGAATGGTTATGGACTTTGTATCAGGATTACCCCTATCTCTCAAAAAGAAGGATGCTATTTGGGTAATCATTGACCATTTAACAAATTCTGCACACTTTATTCCGGTACGTATGAATTTCTCCCTGGATAGATTGGCTGAGTGATAAACCGTAATTTATACATATTTTTACCCCATGCTTAACACATTTTATGTATGAATTTTCCTTAGAATTGGTGAATTCGATTCTCCTAATGCCTTAATTTCATGTTTTATACTTAGACGAGTATAGGAGAGCGAAAGGAACGAGAAACGAGCCAAAAACAAAGAAAATGTGCCAACGTATGAAATCAACACAGCCTGTACCTCCTCACACGGGCAAACCACACGGCCGTGTCTATTTGGCAGAATTGAAGCATGACTCACACAGATATAACACACGCCCGTGCCATTCTAACAGGCTCGAGCACGGCCTGAAGTAATCGCACACGGGCGTGTCCCTGCCGAGCCCAAGTTCAGTCCAATTCAGAAAAGGCCAATTTTGAGGGTTCTTAGGCATTCCAAAGCCTATAAATACACCCTAGAAGAGGAGGAAAAAAGAGACGTGGAGAAAATGAGGCAGGGAACTGCTCCAGGGAAGCCGATTGATCCATCTCAGAAGCCGAATTCACCATCAAGACTGAAGATCTCCCCTCAATTTCCCTTCAGGAGTTTTGGATTTTCTTTATGTTTTGTATTCATTATTCTTCTAAGATGTTTTCCTTTTTAGTTATGAACTAAATCCCCTAAATACCTAAGGGGAATGAAACCTAAGACGAATCTTGTTATTATTTTCTGAATTGTATGATAAATATTTAACTTGTTTTTAATTATGTGGTCTTAATTCTTGTTTTGATATCCCAAGATACTGATTCAATATAAGCTCTCATTCAGAGGAGGAATAGACCTTGTCTAAGAGTACATTTGTCATAATTAAGCGAAGTTGATTGCGCACCTAGAGATAGGGTGACAAGATTTTATTGGATTAGGGTGAAATCTAATAAGGGGATCCATAGATCGAGTTAATGCAACCCTAAGGTGTTAATTAGAGAAAAGTCTCAATTATTCAATCTAGGGATTAGACGTTATTAGTCTTGAATAGGGATAATAACATAACTTAGGGATCTCTACGGAACAAGTTAAATGAATAAATCATCCGATTCGGAGTCAGAATAACAAGTGAAGTCTAGGTGGATTCTTCCTTAGGTATTGTCTTAATTCAATTGATTTTTCAAAAGTAATTCCCCAATTCTATTTTCTGTGAATTCTTAGTTTAGATAATTAGTTAGTTAAAACAAAACCCTCTTATTCTTAGGCTAGATAATAAAAAAGACAGTCATTACTAGTACTTTTAGTTCCTTTGGGTTCGACAATTTGGTCTTGCTAAAACTATAATACTGTTGATAGGTACAGTTTCCTACTTAGTGATAATAGTTAGTTTCAAGATCGATTAATTATAAATATATAAAACTTACCTGTCACAAAAATCGCGATCAAGTTTTTGGCGCCGTTACCGGAGAACTAAGATATTAGGAACACTCAATTTTTATTACTTTAGCCATTTATTTTTCTTGTAAGTTAATTCTATTTTATTTTTATTTATTAATTTACTTTTTCTTTATCTTGGCAGGTTTTTATAGTTTATGACTAGAAGAAACCCGTCAGGACCACTACTTTTTGATGAAGAAATCAATCGCACAGCTCGCAGAAACCAAAGAGAAATAATGCGAAGCTTAAGATACACAGAGAACGAGCAAGAGAACGATATTCAAACTCCAACCAAGGAGATGGGTGAAAACCAAGACAATCAGCTACCTCCTGCGATACCCGTTGAACTAGCAAATCAAAATCCTTCTCCTTGTACTATGTATGATTATGCTAAACCTACTGTAACAGGAACTAAGTCAAGTATAGTTAGGCCTGCTATTGCTGCAAATAATTTTGAACTAAAACCTAACACTATTCAAATGATACAGCAATTTGTTCAGTTTGATGGTTTGCAGGATGAGGATCCAAACACTCACTTGGAAAATTTCCTGGAATTCTATGATACATTTAAAATTAATGGCATTTCTGACGATGCTATTCGTCTTCGGTTATTCCCTTTTTCATTGAGGAATAAAGCTAAACAGTAGTTGAACTCGTTACCACGAGGGTCAATTACCATTTGGGAACAAATGACTGAAAAATTTCTATTAAAATATTTCCCGCCGGCTAAAACAACCAAATTACGTAATGATATCTCTTCGTTTGTACAGATGGACTTAGAAACTTTTTACGATGCATGGGAGAGATACAAGGACCTACTGCGAAGGTGTCCTCACCATGGATTACCTCTATGGTTGCAAGTTCAAACATTCTACAATAGTGTGCACCCCTCGACAAGGCAAAAGATTGATGCAGCAGCCGGGGGAACCATCAACAAAAAAACACATAAAGAGGCTTACGAATTTATTGAAGAGATGTCACTGAATAAGTATCAGTGGCAAGTCATGAGGACTAAGCCAACTAAAACTGCAGGCGTTTATAACGTCAATTCGGTTACTATGCTGTCAAACCAGGTAAAACTTCTAAATAAAAAGATTTATGGTTTACTTGGTTCTACTCAAGTACATCCAGTAATGAGGTGCGAGACGAATGGAGGAGGAGCATGCATAGAGTATCAACCCTTCAACCTTAGCATCGAGGAGGAACAAGTCCAATATATGGGTAATAATAACTCTAGATCCCAAAATAACCCATATAGTAACACTTATGATGTAGGTTGGAGGAACCATCCCAATTTCTCCTGGGGCGGTCAAGGAAATCAAAGACCACAACATCCTTCGAGTTTTCAACAACCACCCTATCAACAGGAACAAAAACTGAACCTTAAAGAGATGCTGTCTAAATTTATCTCAATGTCAGAAACCCATTTCTAGAACACCGAGACAGCACTTAAAAATCAAGAAGGGTCGATCCAAGGGCTAGAAACTCAGATAGGCCAGCTGTCCAAACTAATTTCGGAAAGACCACTAGGAAGTTTACCTAGTAACACCAATTCAAAAGAGCATGTAAAAGTAGTTACACTAAGGAGTGGAAAAGTGATAGCGGAATCTGAAAAGAAGCTAACACAAGAAGTCGTGATAAGCGAAAGGAGGGAAGAAAAACCCGAAAATAGTGACAAACCAGTGCCAAAGGAATATAAACCACCAGTTCCATACCCAGCAAAATTGAAAAAAGACTGTATTGATGCATAATTCTGTAAGTTTCTTGAACTTTTTAAGTAATTACATATCAACTTACCTTTTGTTGAGGCCATCTCACAGATGCCTACATATGCAAAATTTTTGAAGGAACTTCTAACAAATAAAAGGAACTTCAAGGACTTACCTACAGTAGAACTCAACGAGGAGTGCTCAGCCATACTCCAAAATAAACTGCCAACCAAACTGAAAGATCCAGGAAATTTTACTATCCCTTGCTTAATTGGTAGTCTGAATGTTGAGAAAGCACTAGCTGATTTAGGCACTAGCATTAATTTGATGCCATATAAAATGTTCAAACAACTTGGTCTTGGGGAACCTAAACCCACTAGGATGAGTATTCAATTAGCCGATAGATCTGTTAAATATCCTAGGGGTATTATAGAAGACGTACTTGTAAAAATAGATAAATTCATATTTCCTGTTGACTTTTTTGTGCTTGACAATGACGAAGATGTGGAAGTGCCCTTAATTTTAGGGCGCCCATTTTTAGCCACTGCTAGGGCTATAATTGATGTGGGTGACGGTAAATTGGTACTTAGAGTAGGTGACGAGAAGATTATCTTTAAAATTTATGATGCTATGAGGTTTTCTAGGGAACAGGATGATTCATGTTATTTTATTGACTCTATTGATCATACTACTCAAGACTCTTTTCAGGAAATTACACAGAAGGATACGATGGAACTGTATCTAGCTCAAGAAGAGGAGACAGATGATGAAACTAATTAGCATTCTTCAAGACAATTAGAATATAAGGGCATTAAGATAAATGATGAACTTAATCAAAAACCCTCTATTGAAGAGCCTCCCAAATTGGAACTTAAACAATTACCAAACCACTTGGAATACGCATTCCTTGGAAATAATTCTACATTACCAGTTATTATTGCTTCAAACTTGCAACCCAATGAGAAAGAGGAATTAATCCAAGTATTAAAAGAACATAAAAAGGCCATAGCTTGGAAAATTTCTGACATTAAAGGAATCAGCCCCTCTTTTTGCACCCATAAAATTTTGATGGAAGATGAATACAAACCGTGTGTGCAAGCTCAAAGACGACTGAACCCCAACATGAAGGAAGTTGTTAAAGCCGAGGTAATTAAACTTCTAGATGCTGGAATTATTTATCCTATTTCTGACAGTTCTTGGGTAAGTCCAGTGCAAGTTGTCCCTAAGAAAAGAGGCATGACGGTTGTGACCAACGAGAAGAGTGAATTAATCCCAACAAGGACAGTCACAAGATGGAGTTTGCATTGACTACAGGAAACTGAATGATGCCACAAGAAAAGATCACTTCCCCTTGTCATTCATTGACCAAATGTTGGAAAGATTATCCGAGCACATGTACTACTGCTTTTTAGACAGACTCTCTGGCTACTTCCAAATCCCAATAGCTCTTGAAGATCAAGAAAAGATGACATTCACATGCCCATATGGTACGTTCGCTTATCGTAGAATGCCTTTTGGATTATGTAATGCTCCTGCCACTTTTCAGCGCTGTATGATGGCCATCTTTGACGAACTTGTGGAAGATATCATGGAAGTATTTATGGATGATTTTTCGATATTTGGTAACTCTTTCCATCTTTGCCTTAATAATTTAAAATGAGTTTTAATAAGATGTGAGGAAACGAACCTTGTGCTTAACTGGGAGAAATGTCACTTCATGGTTTAAGAAGGTATTGTATTAGGGCATAAAATTTCTAGTAAAGGGATTGAAGTGGACAAATCTAATATAGAAACAATCAAAAAATTACCCCCTCCTAGTTCGGTTAAGGCTATTAGAAGCTTTTCAGGACATGCTGGTTTTTTTAAAAGATTTATCAAGGATTTTTCTAAAATAGCTAAGCCTTTGACTAAATTGCTAGAAAAAGATATACCTTTTAATTTCAATCAGGAGTGCTTAAAAGCATTTAATTCTTTAAAGGGTAAATTAATTAATGCTCCAATCATAATTGCACCTGATTGGAACTTACCATTTGAATTAATGTCTGATGCGAGTGATTTTACAGTAGGTGCAGTATTGGGACAGCGAAGAGACAAGCATTTTCAACCTATCTATTATGCTAGCAAAACTTTGATAACTGTACAATAGAATTATACTACTACGGAAAAAGAATTGCTAGTTGTGGTTTTTGCATTTGATAAATTTCGATCATATCTCATATTGTCTAAAGTTGTTGTTTACACTGACCATTCTGCCCTTCGCTTCCTTTTAACTAAAACTGATGCAAAACCTCGACTCATTCGATGGATTCTCTTATTGTAGTATTTTGACTTGGAAATTAAGGATAAGAAAGGAGCTGAAAATCTCGCGGCTGATCATCTATCCAAGCTTGAGAACTCCAATACCAAAGAACTAGATGAAGTTGAAATAAATGATTTGTTTCCTGAAGAACAATTTTTCGCTATATCTGACTCCGAGGTACCTTGGTTTGCAGACATCGCGAATTTTTTAGCAGCTAACATTATCCCAAAAGGGTTAACACACCAGCAAAAAAAGCGATTCATTAATGATGTGAAAAACTACTTTTGGGACGACCCCTTTCTTTTTCGCAGATGTGCAGATCAAGTCATTAGAAGATGCGTTACAAGATCAGAAACATAAAAAATATTGGAACATTGCCACTCAGGGCCAACTGGAGGACACTATAGTGAAACTAAGACCGCACATAAAATACTTGAATCGGGTTTTTATTAGCCCTCGTTATTCAAAGATGCTAACAGGTACGTTACTTCATGTGACAAATGCCAACTGTAATAACCCGAATTTTGCGGTTATCGGAAAAGTGTATTTTCGAGTCTTCGTTACTAAAAAAAAAAGATCCGTAAATATTTATCAAAAATATTTAAAAAGTTCAGAGTGGTTAATTAGAGTTTAATTAAGTGAATTTAGCTTAATTAAGGATAATTGGATAAAAGGATTAAATTGAATAAAGTGTGAAAGTTTAATTATAGATTAAAAGAAAATAAAAGGACCAAAATGGCAATTATGCCATTTAGCATAAGTGAAAAGACATATAAAATAAAAATCTAAGATTTTTACTTAGACTTTAATTAATATATATATTAGTAATAAATGATATTAAATTAATTTATTATAATTATATTATAAGATATTTATATGATAAACAAATTAATATAAAGACAAATGTATAGTAAATAAAATATATAAGTGTATAGATAAAAATACATACATTTGTAATACATGTATTAGATATTATATAGATATTTATTAATTAAATAATTATATTATAAGATTTTATATGATAAATATATTAAATAATGACAAATGTATGGTTATAAATGGATACAAATGTACTAATAATATACACATGAATAAATAAATAATACTTATTATTCAAGTATAAATACATGTGTGTATATATAAAAAGGAAAATAAAAGGAAAAAAGAAATAAAGGAGAGAAATAAAAAGCAAACGAAACAGAAAGCAGGGGAAGGAAAGAAAGAAAAAGAGAAAAGAAAGAAAAAAAAAAAGGGAAAATCAAATATGTGAAGCTTGGAAGTTTAATAGGTAAGTCAATTGAGCCCTTTTTACTTAATTTTGATATTTTAGAAGCTTTGGACAAGATTTTGATGAAATTAAGTTGATATTTTGAAAAGATATTAGATTTTTAGATACTGTTCATGTTGAGTGAAATGATAAAATAAGGGTTAAATTGATAGAAATTCAAGTTAGAAATGAGATAAGGATTGAATTGTAAAGTAATTCATAAGTTTTATGTTGAAGGGATAATTTAAGGAAATTTTGAAACTAGTTAAATAAGCTGAAAATTTAGGAGTTAAATTTGAGTTGGGATGGAACTTGAATAGAAATAGAGTACGAATTAAGTTAGTAAAATTAATGGAAATTGATTTTAGGACATAATTGTGAAAATGTTGGAATTAAAGTCTACTGCTGAAATTATGATTTCCAAAAGTTGTAAAGTAGTTTAAAGTGATAGAATAAAGTGTTAATTGAGAAAAATCAGCTCAATTGAGAGGCTAATTGAGTAGGGACGAAATTGTTATTTATTAAAGCTTAAGGGAAAAATGGTAATAAACAACTTGCACTAAAACAATATTGGACAGCAGCAGTAGACTAACTTTGAAAAATCACCATAAATTGTATAAATCGAATTAGAAGATGAACAAAATATGAAATTAAATCTTATTGAGTCTAGTTTCTCATAGAAGAAACGGTGTAAGTAATAGATTTGTAAATCATGAGATATAATAAATTTTGTGAGACAACATCAGAATTATTTCGGGTTCCCCTGTTCTGACTTTGAAAAATCATAAAAAATTGGATAATCATAATTATGGGCTTAAATTATATTTTTAGAATTTTTAATGAGTATAGTTTTAATAGAAATAAACGGGAACATCATTCAAATTCTGTACGAGAAGATAATTAATTTTTAGTGAAGAAGGGTTACAACTGTCAGACAGCAGAATAGGGGTAACTTTAAAGAATAAACTGTACTTATTGACTAAACAAAAAATTCTTAAAATTTTATGGTAAGAAGATATATGAGTCTAGTTTCAGGGAAAATTATCGGATATTAATTTAGAGTTCTAGAGCTCCAGATATAAATAATTTAGTGACTATGACACAGATGGACAGCTTGAATATTCATAAAAGTAAATAATAAAAATTATAGATGATGTTACTTACAAGTGTGTTATATACATTAAGGATGTGGAATGGAGAGGAGGAGGAGGAAAAATATATATGAATATCCAGCTTGCATGGCTAATTTGCATGTTTTAGGCTTAAGGACTAAATTGAATAAAAGTAAAACTTCAGGGGCAATTTTGTAAAAATGTCAAAATGATCAAATTGAAGGGAATGAATTGTTTTATTATCTAAATTAATAAATTGAATGAAATTTTCAATTTAATATCGGGTGAAAATTGAGAAAATGGTAAATTACCAAAATGTCCCTAAATCTTGATATTTTTACAATTTCGCTAGGTAAGTTTATGTAACTTGAATTATATTCTTTAATGCTTGAAATATATGTTATTGATGTGAATATGATTTGAATGTTCATTGTATGAAAATTGATGAAACATTGATATATTTGATAAAATGGGAAGAAATCCCGGTTGAATGAAAGGAAATTTCGATGGATCTCTAAAAAGGAATTGGCGGTAAAAAGGATCTAGCAGGACGGGTGATCCTATCTGATATAGCCCTCTGAAGAATATGTGGAAAATAGAGCCGGACGGGTAATCCGAATTAGGGTGCAATTTAGCTTCGGACTGTAATTGGATCCAAGCTCATTAGAGTAATTGTCGTTGCAGGGGATTTAGCCTAGACTGGTAATCCCGACAATACTCTATGAGTTTATATTACAGGGGATTTAGCCTGGACTGGTAATCCCACTGTAAGGATGAGGTTCGCGGGAATGTACTCTCTGATATGAAATGTGTAAGACCATGGTTGAAAGATACCATGGCAACCTGATATGAAATGTGTAAGACCATGTAAGGCCATGGTTGAAAGATACCATGGCAACCTGATATGAAATGTGTAAGACCATGGTTGAAAGATACCATGGCAGCTTGATATGAAATGTGTAAGACCATGGTCTAAAGATACCATGGCAGCGTGACATGAAATGAACAAGACCATGGTTGAAAGATACCATGGCAACATGACAGAAAATGAGTAAGACCATAGTTGAAAGACACTATGGCATCATGTCAAAGATAAATAAGACCGTGGAAGAGAGACGCCAAGATATCTGTTGAACAACTAATATTCAGGTAATATGTACCAGATGACAAATAGTTATATGAATTGGTTGTACAAAATGGTTGTGTGAAATGTTTACAGGAATTGGTCATATGGAAATATATGTACAAAATAGTTGTATGAAATAATTAAGAAGATAGATAAATGAAATAAGTATAGATACATGGAATTTAATTTATGTTAAGTTTAATACGAACTATTACCAAAGTAAATATACATAAGATATAAGGAAATGATGATGCATGAAATATTGATATAACGAAATGAATGATATATGCTTATGAAGAAATAGTAAGAGAATAATATATTTTGTGACATGTACATATATAATTATCTTTGATATGTTGATATAAGGAAATTATGTAAGTTGAGACTATTATTGAACTTAAGTGTGATATGTTGAGAAAATAGGTATATCATTGTTGAATTTATATGAAGTATGTGCAAGTATACTAACAATGTTGTTGTATGATGCTTAGACAAGTGCCAAGCTATTGATTGAATGGTAACATGTTTAATTATAAGGAGCATTGAAATGGTAAGTACTTAGATGAAAATATAATTTAAGATTTTGCAAAAATTTTTTTTATCCCGATTCAATTCCGGTTGGTTTTTAATGTATGTTTGGGGCTTCGAGGGCCCAATAGAGAAACATTATGGTTATTTTCAAAATATGAATAATAAATGACTCAAAATTATCTGAAAATCTTTAGTAAACTCCGGTAATGCCTCGTACCCTATTCCGGCAATGGATACGGGTTGGGGGTGTTACACCAACGGACAGGTAACATATCTAAACGTGATGAAATGCCTCAAAACTATATGGTTTCATGTGAAATATTTGACGCTTGGGGTATCGATTTCATAGGCCCATTCTCCAGTTCAGTTGGGAATAAATACATCTTAGTAGCAGTTGATTATATGTCCAAATGGGTGGAAGCCCAAGCTCTACCTACTAATGATGCTAGAGTGGTAGTACGTTTCCTTAAGAATCTCTTCTCGAGATTCGGAACACCTAGAGCAATTATTAGTGACAGGGGAACTCATTTTTGTAATACCCAATTTGAAAAAACTCTTAAGAAATATGGAGTTCATCATAGAACAGCCACTCCATACCATCCTCAAACTAATGGACAAGTTGAAGTGTCAAACCAAGAAATCAAACGGATCCTTGAAAAAATAGTAGAATCAAACAGAAAAGATTGGGCAATGAAAGTAGATGATGCCTTATGGGCTTACAGAACTGCTTTTAAGACTCCCATAGGGACATCACCTTACAGACTTGTTTATGGAAAAAGTTTTCATCTACCATTCGAACTAGAGCATAAAGCTTTTTGGGCTATTAAATTTCTAAACCTTGATCCCGAACTTGCAGAAAAAAACAGGTTGATGCAGCTGAACGAATTTGATGAGTGGCGAGCCAATGCATACGAAAACTCACGTCTATACAAGGAAGCAACAAAGCGACACCATGACACTCGTTTAAAACAACGAAGACAATTTGAAGTTGGAGATCTTGTCCTACTATACAACTCAAGACTCAAATTGTTTCCTGGGAAACTTAAATCACAATGGTCAGGACCTTTCGTAATTCAATCTGTTCTTCCATATGGTACAATAGAGGTAAGTCGCCCATCACACGGTACGTTCAAAGTAAATGGACATCGTCTCAAACTTTATAATGGTGAGAATTTTAAAGACGATGGGGAGGAGCTACGACTCCACAAATTGCCCTGAATAAACCAACAAGGTAACAGTCGAGCTTAGACTATAAACAAGCACTTCTCAGGAGGCAACTCGAGTACTAACGGTTTTAAATTATTTAAATTTCAATTTTTAAACATCTAGGTCACTAACAGAGTCTTTGAAGCATAGGTTCCCAACTCCACACGGCCGATCACACGGTCATGCTTCAGGCCGTGTGACAACCACGGAAGGAAATATGACCGTGCAATACGGTCGTGCAAAAATAGGGTAAAAGTTATCTTTCCCAACACGGGATGTGATAAGTGGCCACTGGCGTGCGACTGGCCGTGGTCAAATCTGCCAAATGAACACAGGCGTGTCACACGCCCGTGTCTAGCACCAGTGGACAACACTATCAAAATACTACAGGCGTGCGCAGAGCTACACGACCGTGGGAGAAGCGAACCACATCACACACGGTCGTGTAACATGATCATGTAGCCACACGGCCAAGACATATGGGCGTGCCCGAAGGCCGTGTGATGACATCTCACTTCGCGACAAACACGGGTGGGACACGATCCACACGGGCATGTGAATCGGCCGTGCCACTTGAAAAATTAGATTATCTATCTTATTTTATTTTTATTTTATTAATTTTTGAAGATTCTTTTATTTTTAAAAACAGCTTATCTTTATGATTGCTATCAAATTAGTCCCCCAATTCTCCTTTTTTCCTTCAGAATTGTGTTTGTCCTCCAGCTTTATTTCCAACAACTCACTCTCGCTAATCCAGGAATTTCATCCATTTTTAACTCAGGAAGTTTCACTTTTCTCCCTATCTTATGAACTTACACTTACATTTGTCAAAATATCTATCTTTGTACATTGAGGACAATGTACATATTAAGTGTGGGGGGGTATTCATTTTATTATCAGAAAAATTCTTGAATGACTGCCTTGTTCTCTTGAAAAGCTCTCATATCATATTTAGGATAAATTTTGATTGATTTATGATTTTGATTGATATATCTTGAATTAAAACATAGGCATTTATGCATTGATTGTTTAAACTTTAAGATATTAGAGAATCAAGCATGATAAGTTAATTTTTAAGAATTTAAAATTTTAGGTTGTTTCCCAAAAGTTTAGGTATTACTTTGAGTTAGAATTCACAAGTTTTAAACATCAAAAAGCCATAATTTTTGTGAGATTTTTTTGAGCCTTTTGAGCATCTATTAATTCTTTCATGCTCACTTTTTTTATTGCTTTGAGTGTGTCAGTATTGAATTGTTATTCTAGAACTTGCTTGATTATGCATGTCAAGACCACACCATTTGATTTGACATGTGAAAATGATTAAGGCACTTAGGATTAATCCATTCATGTCATGAAAAGCCTACCTCCACGATTAACCCTTAGTAAACCCCGTTGAGCTAACAAGCCATTTCTTGTATTACCCTTAATATTAACCCTTAACCCATTATTATTGAAATCCCCTAAACTAAATTTGATCCCTATTTTTGTCGAGATTTGAATTGAAATAGTTGCTCAGCTATGTCTTGTTCTTAATAATTAGTCTATGTTATTTAATTATGTGTTCTTAAAAAAATGTGTATACACATTAGTAGTAATCTTTTGTTTTTTACCTTAAGTAGTTAAATTCCATATTCTGAGAAGAAGCTCTGATGTACGCGATTAATGACTAGTCATTTTTCTAGTTAGGTAATTTCTCAATTCAATCTCGATTCTAACTTTTTCCACACCCCCTAACCAAGCCTCATTACAACCCTCTAAAGACCTTTTGATTGATGTATCATCTCAATTTATAGCGGGGGAGATTTGATTTTCATGCAAGCTTATGGTAATGACTTTTCATTATTGACTATTGAGTGCTTCATTTATTGTCCTTAAACACCTCGGGGGATTTGAGTGAAGGTTTAGTGAGGATGTGAAACTCTGTGACATTTTGAATCAAAGGTAATTACTTAGACGAGGGGAGACACCTATATTTTCATTATAAAGTGCTCAACTTGGAATGTTTGAAACTTTGATGTTCTTTCAGTTGAATTTTCAATGTATGATTACCTATGGATTAGTTTGAGATATTTTCGATAGAGATTATAAGTTGAGAAGAATTTATTTTGATTATGAGTTGAGAATTTTGCTTGAGGACAAGCAAATGCTTAAGTGTGGGGATATTTGATAAACCGTAATTTATACATATTTTTACCCCATTCTTAACATATTTTATGGATGAATTTTCCTTAGAATTGGTGAATTCGATGCTCCTAATGCCTTAATTGCATGTTTTATACTTAGGCGAGCATAGGAGAGCGAAAGGAACGAGAAACAGGCCAAAAATGGAGAAAATGGGCCAACGTACCAAATTAACACGGCCTGTACCTCCTCACACGGGTAGACCACATGGCCGTGTCTATTTGGTAGAATCGAAGCATGACTCACACGGGTATAACACACGCCCGTGCCATTCTAACAGGCTTGAGCACGGCTTGAAGTAATCGCACACGGACGTGTCCTTGCTGAGCCCAAGTTTAGTCCAATTCGAAAAAGACCAATTTTGAGGGTTCTTAGGCATTCCAAAGCCTATAAATACACCCTAGAGGAGGAGGAAAAAGGAGACGTGGAGAAAAGGAGGCAGGGAACTGCTCAAGGGAAGCCGATTGATCTATCTCAGAAGCCGGATTCACCATTAAGACTGAAGATCTCCCTTCAATTTCCCTTTAGGAGTTTTGGATTTTCTTTATGTTTTGTATTCATTATTCTTCTGAGATGTTTTCCTTTTTAGTTATGAACTAAATCCCCTAAATACCTAAGGGGAATGAAACCTAAGACGAATCTTGTTATTATTTTCTGAATTGTATGATAAATATTTATCTTGTTCTTAATTATGTGTTCTTAATTCTTGTTTTGATATCCCAGGATACTGATTCAAGATAAGGTCTTATTCAGAGGAGGAATAGACCTTGTCTAAGAGTACATTTATCATAATTAAGCGGAGTTGATTGCGCGCCTAGAGATAGGGTGACAAGATTTTGCCGGATTAGGGTGAAACCTAATAAGGTGATCCATAGATCGAGTTAATGCAACCCTAGGGTGTTAATTAGAGAAAAGTCTCAATTATTCAATATAGGGATTAGACGTTATTAGTCTTGAATAGGCATAATAACATAACTTAGGGATCTCTACGAAACAAGTTAAATGAATAAATCGTCCGATTCGGAGTCAGAATAACAAGTAAAGTCTAGGTGGATTCTTCCTTAGGTATTGTCTTAATTCAATCGTTTTTTCAAAAGTAATTCCCCAATTCTATTTTCTGTGAATTCTTAGTTTAGATAATTAGTTAGTTAAAACAAAACCCCCTTATTCTTAGGCTAGATAATAAAAAGACAGTCATTACTAGACTTTTAGTTCCTTTGGGTTCGACAATCCGGTCTTGCTAAAACTATACTACTGTTTGATAGGTACACTTGCCTACATCGTGATAATAGTTAGTTTCAAGAACGATTAAATATAAATATGTAAAACTTACATATAAATATGTAAAACTTACTTGTCACGAAAATCGCGATCACTGAGTTATATGTTTTTGAGTTTGTTAGATTACATGGTGTGCCAGTTTCTATTATTTTTTATAGAGATCCTCGGCTCACATCCTGATTTTGGAGCAAGTTACAAGAAGCTTTGGGTACACAGTTGCATTTTAGTACTGCATTTCATCTGCAGACAGATGGTCAATCTGAACGCATAATTCAAATTCTTGAAGATATACTTAAGTGCTGTGTACTAGAATTCGAAAGCAGTTGGGAAAAATATTTGTCATTAGTTGAATTCGCATATAATAACAATTATCAGTAAATGAAACTTTCTATGGTCGTAAATGTAGAATTCCATTGTATTGGACTGAGCACAGTGAGAAAAAGATATATGGAGTTGATCTAATCCGTGAGACTGAAGAAAAAGTGAAAGTAATCAGAGATAGTTTGAAAGCAGCTTCTGACCACCAAAAATCCTATGCAGATTTAAAACATAAAGAGATAGAGTTCCAAGTTGGTGACAAAGTATTTCTGAAAGTTTCACCTTGGAAGAAAGTTCTTTGGTTTGGCCGTAAAGGAAAATTGAGTCCACGATTTATAGGGCCATATGAACTCACTGAAAGAATCAGACCTATTGCGTACCATTTGACATTACCACAAGAACTAGATAGAATTCACAATGTCTTTCACGTGTCTATGTTGCGACGGTATCAGTCAGACCCCTAACATGTTATCTCTCAGACGAAGGTCAAGATTCAGCTTAACATGACTTATAGTGAGGAACTAGTTAGAATTCTGGCACGTGAAGTGAAAGAATTGTAACGCCCCGTACCCGAGATCGTCGCCGGAGTCGAACACGAGGTGTTAACGGACTTAATTCATTACTTAAACAGCTCAAACAATTTATTTTTAAAATTTCCAGTCAAGCTAGCAATCTGCATCACAGTTGCTTAAAAATTCGTATCTTGAGTTCCAAAACTCAAAATGCAATTTCGTAAATTTTCCCTGAAACTAGACTCATATATCTATTTACTAATTTTTTTCTATAATTTTTGGTCAAGCTAATTAGTACAGTTTATTAGTTAAAGTCTCCCCTGTTTTAGGGTTTGACTGCTCTGCCCTCAGTATATTTCGAATCAGATATCTCTCTGTATAGAATTTCAATGACTATGAAGTTTGTTTCTCTTAAAACTAGACTCAATAAGGAATCTGTACATATAAATAATGACTTCTAATTATTTTTTTACAATTTATGATGAATTTTTAAAGTCAGAACAGAGGATCTAGAAATTGCTCTGGCCTTGTTTCACAAAAATTTAAATATCTCATAAAATATATCTCATTTACCTATTTTGTTCCATTTGAAAATAGACATAATAATCTTTGATTTCATAACTTATTCATCATTTAATTCCATTTCTACTATTTTTAGTGATTTTTTCAAATTCATGTCACTGCTATTGTCTGATTGTGCTAATTTCACCTTTTTCATAATTTCCATGGAATAACTAGCATTTAGGCATACATAACACCAAACATGTCTTTGATTAGCCATTCCAACAGCTAATCATTATCAAGCATTTACATACCAATCATTAGCCATATCATAAGATCATACACACAAAATGGCTACGATGCTATACATGCCATACTCAAAATGAAACGTCTAGCTATACCAAAATAATCCTCGTGATAGTGTGCCCGGACCTTCGACGTACTTTACGGTCCCCGAGTTAGCTTGACAAAACTATAAAAAGAAGGAAAATAAAGGGGGTAAGCATTAAGCTTAGTAAGTTTGCATGGAAATAAATAACAACATTCATAAGAACTTTCTTACTACTTGGCATGATACTACATAATGCAACTTCATTAATTGTCATAAACATATTTTAAACTTCTTCACTTACTCACTTACTTAAATACTTACTTACTTAATCAAATTTATTAATACATTTTACTTACCTTTTTCCTTATCAAGCATACATGAGCATTATGTACTTACCTTTACTCTTCTAGCATGAACTTGTCTTACCTTTTTAGTATAACTCGTCTTACCTTACCTTACCTTGATATTCTCTTTAAATTTTCCCGTTAAACCACTTGGAATACTAAGGATACACGGGTACCTTACCATTTCTATGACTTGTCATGGTCTTACGTGGTATCCTTTTGAAACTTACCATTGCCATGTCTTGACATGGTCTTACATGGTAGCCTTGCCTTATGAACTCACCAATGCCATGCCTTCGCATGGTCTTACATGGGACCTTTGCCTTATAGTAACTTATCAATGCCATGTCTTGACATGGTCTTACATGATTTCCTTGCCTTAGAAACCTTACCAATTGCCATGCCTTGGCATGGTCTTACCCGGTATCCTTAAACCCTAATGTCATGACATTTGTATCCTACACATTCCTAAGGTTCAACCGGGACTTTCTGAAATTTCTTCTCCATCAATTCATGCTTAAGTCTTCTTTAAATAATTTCATAAAATAAATATACACATGCTGGAAATTAACAAAATTAACATAAAATAATAGAATATTGCATCTATTTACCGCAAACTTACCTCGAAACAAAATACGATCAACTATATCGATTTAGTCCACTATCTTTTTCTTTCCCCGGTCTAACTCCGGATTTTGTTCTTCTTGATCTATAATAAAAAAATTAGCTTATTTAATACTCATATTTATTAAAACAGTCCTTGACCCAAACTTTGGCAAAATTACATTTTTGCCCCTAAACTTTCACATATTTGCACTTTTTCCCCACGTCTCGTAAATTATACTTCATCCTATTTTCTTATGTTTTATGACATGCTGATCATTTTTCCCTTCTATGACAACATCAAATTTACACTCTAACATGTACTTATGACTATTAGGTATTTTTACCGATTAAGCCCTTTTACTCGTTTTCACTTAAAACCGAGTAGCACAAGTTGTCTAACATAATTTAAGACCTCATATTCTATCATAAAACACCAAAATACAAAAATTTCACCTATGGGTATTTTTCCAAATATGAACCCTAGGTTGAATTATTGCTAGAATAAGCTTAATCAAGTTATCGGGACTCTAAAAACGTAAAGATCATTAAAAAAGGGGCTTGGAATCACTTACTATGGAGCTTGAAAGCTTGAAACAAACCCTAGCTATGGAGAACCCTTGAAATTTCGTCCTAATGAAGAAGATGGACAAAAATTGGCTTTTAATTTTGTTTTTAATTCGTTTTAATAACTAAATGACCAAAATGCCCTTACTACTAAACTTTCCAAAAATTCCATCCATGTCCAATTTTTGTCCATAGACTTAGAAATTGGCCAAATTTCTATTTAAGACCTCATTAATATTCCAAAGCAATTTCATACTAAAAACTTCTAGAATGCAAGTTTTGTAAATTATTCGATTTAGTCGCTAATCTCAACTTAAGCACTTTATGCATAGAATTTCATCACGAAATTTTCACACAATCATGCAATCATATCATGAACCTAAAAATAATAATAAAATAAAATTTTCTACCTCATATTTTTGGTTTCGCAACCACTGTTCCGTTTAGGCCCCATTTCGGGATGTTACAAGAATAGAGAAATAAAAAGGTAACTCTAGTAAAAGTTTTTTGGCAACGACATGGTATAGAAGAAGCTACTGGGAACAGGAAGAAACAATGAGAAAACAATATCCGGACCTCTTTACTGGTAAGATTTTTGAGGACGAAAATTCAAAAGGGGGGAGAGTTGTAATAGCCCGTTTTCAGTGAAATCATAGCAGTGGTTTCAGGACCACAAATCAAAGTAAAAAAGAAAATTATTTTAATATTAGTGCATGGTCTGCATTATGATAGGAATAACGTATGAAAATTTCATTAAGAAAATTTTACCTATTACATGTCTAATTTAATAAAGGACCCAATTGCATAAAATGCAAAAGTTGAGTTTTAGTAGCTATAAGTATCAAATAGCTATGGAATTCAAAATTTGAGGTCTTTATATGGAAAGTAGACCATTAAGTGGAGTTAGTAGATACGTATGATGATTCATCCATGAAAATTTAATTAAAGAAAAGGGTGAAATTGGAAATTAAAAGATGAAAAGTTGATAAATTAATAAAAGAAAATATCATCATTTTCATCATATTTCCTAAATAGAAAAAACATGGAAACCCTAGCTAAGAGAAAAGAGCTCAAGCAAGCTTACTTAGCTTAATTAGGTAAGTAATCTTGTTTCGTTTTTAGTAATTTTCATATTTCTGAGATCGTAATAACTTAGGCTTCCTTTGGATCTTTGTTTAGCATCAGTATAGTGCATTTTGTATTCATTTTTGTGCAATCGTAGCACAAAACTCCCTTTGGATGACCAAATTCCAATATGGTGGAAGGGAATAGATCGCACCACACCCTAAAATTTCCACTGCTCCATTTATATCCAGTTGAAAATTTAAAGCTGCAAATGCTTACATGCCTTTTTTGTTATTTTTCATTTATTAATAAATTGAATAAAGAAAAGTAAAAAAACACTTTGATGGTTAAAGAAAAAAAAATAAACATTTTCCCATTATTTTATAACAAACTAATATCGTTATTCTCAAAAGAAATTTTAATTTACCATTCCTTGAATTAACTACTTTTAGATTATTTATTTTAATTCTTAATTCTTGATTATTTTGATTTAAAAATGTTAAAAATTTATATTTTATATAAAATATCAAAAAATAAATGTTAATATTTTATTAAATAAATTTATAAATTCACATATTTTTAATAATTTTATAAAAGTACAATAATTGTAAAATATTCTATTATATATTATTTCTAATCTAATGTCCTTAATAGTCATTTTCTATTCTCACCTCACCGCTACAGCTGCGTTTAAATCCAAACATACACCCCCACCGTTGTTTTTAATCTCACCGCTACAATATCCAATCTCACTACTACAATAACGAGTCTCACCGCCACTGCTATTTTTAACCTCACCAGAGGTAAACACACCGCCCATCCAAGCTAAGCCTTAATCTAACTATTTTGGAGATTAATTTGCAAAGTATTAAAGTTTTTTCATGGATGAATATGCATGAATTATGAAGTTTTATGTTAGAAATGGAAAGGTTGTTGATAGATAAACAACTTTTGTAAAGGAAATTTTCATGAAATTGTGATTTAGGGACTAAATTGAAAAGATGTAAAATTCATGGAAAAATTCTAATTTTTGTGAAATATATGGGCTGTAAATGTTATATGCAACAATAGGCTAGGCTTGGAATAAGGATTAAATTGCATGAATTTAATTTTTTGAGCCTAGGGATGAAATCATAATTAATTACAAGTATAGGGGAAAAATGGTTATTTTACCTAAGATGTGAATTGGATGGAATTGACTGTGAATTTTATTAAATTGAGTTAAATTAACTGTGAATTTTATTAAATTGAGTTAAATTTACTCGTATATATCTAGATAGACCTAGTTCGGAATTGGATTGGGGAAAACAAAAAGTATCGAAATAATAGTCTACGAACACAAACATTGTCGAGGTAAGTTTGTGTAACTAAATTGTGTATATTTATATGTTTGAATTGAATGTTATATATGTGAATTGTGTAATTGTTATTTACATGAAATTGATTATATATCTGACAAAGACTGATAAATGTCATGTCCCGTTTGAATAAATGAAATTTGATGAATATAGGAATTCCCATCTTGGTTGTAGTCCTGCATATGTTGCGGACACACCATAGCTGGAAAGAGCGTCCCGTTATAAGCTGTAACGTCCAAAATTAGGGCATAGTCGGAATAGTGGTTTTGAGACCACAAATCCAAAATAGAAATAATTATTTTATGATTCTTATAAGGTCTATGATATGATTGCATGATTAAGTGTAAGTTTCATGAAGAAATTGTATGCATAAAATGTCCAATAGAACTTTAGGGACCAAATTGAATAGGATGCAAAACTTGTGTTCTAGAAGCTTTTAGTATGAAATTGATTTAGATTATAAATTAGAAGGTCCTAATTAGCAATTTAACCAATTTCTAAAAGTTTGGACAAAAATGGACATGTGTGGGAAAAATTTTAAAGAAAGACCCTAAGGGCATTTTGTTCATTTGGAAATTAAAAGAATAAAAAGGGAAAATCTAAGCAAAAATATGCTCATCTTCTTCATTCTTGGCCGAAACTCTCAAGACACCATAGCTAGGGTTTTGTTCAACTTTCAAGATGGATTGTAAGTGCTCCCAAGCCCCGTTTTTAATGTTCTTTACATTTTTGAAGTCCTTGTAGCTTGTTTTACCTATTTCCACCCTTATTTGAAGTAGGGTTTATGTATGAAAATTTACCCATGTGTGACATGCATATATTTTGATGATTTGTGGAGGAATATGGGAGTTTAATGTGTGATAAACATCTTCTGTTAGGTGATTTTTTATGAAAACACCTAAAAAGGACCTTTTTGTAAAATTTGAAAAATAAATGGTTAAAAATATAATTTGAAATAAAATGTGGGCTGATATGAGTGTGTTATAAGTTCGACTAGGCTTGGCTATCAAAGAAAATGAACACATTTCATTTTACGAGCCTATGGACTAAGTTGTAATTATGTGATAGTTTAAGGAAAAATTGTAATTTTTCCAAATTGTAATTTATGGATTACTTTGAACAATGTGATGATTGAATGAGCTGAATTTACTATTATAGATCAAGAAAAACGTAGTCCGGACCTAGACCGGGGAAAGAACAAGATTTTGGACTAAATCGTATAAGTTATCCATATTTTGTACCGACGTAAGCTCATGTGTAAATAATGCAATGATATCTCATATTTTTAATATTTTGTTAATGTATGAGTTTATATGATTACTTATTATGTCAAGTGTATGAATGATGTTGTAACCTATGAGCACAAGATTGTGAATGAATTCGACGAACATGAGATGTCGAGAAAATCCCATTTTGAACCTTAGGAATAGCTTAGGATACAATGTGACATGTCACTAGGAACTATGTGGATATGAGCTCATGGATATGTGTGTATATGTGATATGTGAATCCAGGTGCTGGTCTTGTACGTCCTACCGATGGCTGGGTAGCCCGGCATGTGTTGCGGGTACCTGTTAGCTTGTGTGAGCAGCCCGAGTACTTACATCCTTACTGTCAGCTTGTGTGAGTATGTAATGACCCAAAATTCACAGGCACCAAAAAAGTGAGTTATAGGGCCTTCGTCTTAGTGAAATAAGTTCAAAAATAATTATTAGAAATAATTATAAGTCTAGTAAATAATTATAAGTCTAGTAGTGTGTTTAATTAAGTTTTAATTAAGTGAAATTAGCTCAATTTAGAGTAATTAGTAAAAACGACTAAATTGAATAAGGGTAAAAGTTAAATTATAGAATAATAGAAAATAAAAGGACTAAAATGGCAATTAAGCCATTTATATGAAATGAGGTGACATATGTGTATTAAAATCTAAGATTTTTTTAGGTTATATTTAAATATTATATATAATTATTATAATTATTAATTAACATTATGGTTTTATATTAGATTATTATTATTATTAGTATTAGTATTAAATAAATTAAATAGTAGATAATTGTATGGTAATAAAAAAATGTACATGTGTAAAAATTATATTGGTACATTTGTAATTTAAATACTCAATTTACTTATAATTTAAGTATAAATATATTTTATAATAATTAATTGTATTAATTATATTATGAGATTTTTTTATATAATTAATAAATTAAAGTTATGACAAATGTATGGGGATGATAGGGTACAAATGTAATAATATGTATGTGTACAAATGTAATATATGTAATTGATATTAAAATAGATATTTATTAATTTTTATTATGTTAAAGATATTTATTAAATTAAATAAATAAATTATGAGATTTTTTTGATAAACAAATTAAATAATGACAATTTTAATAAAATTATTGGTACAAATGTAGAAATATAAGTGTGACCAAATGTAATACTAATATTTATTTTTAAATAGATATTTATTGAATAAATTAAACAAAAAGTAAAGGAAATATAAAAGAGAAATAAAGAAACGAAATTGAAAATGGGAAGAAAGGAGAAAAAGAGAAAGAAAAAGGGAAAGAAAAATAAAAGAGAAAACTAAGGATTTGAAGCTTGAAGCTTTGATTGGTAAGTTAATTAAGTCCTCTCTAGTTAATCTTGATGTTTTATAAGTTCTAAACAAGGTTTTATTGAAATTAAGTTGATATTTCAAGATTTTATAGGTGTTCAAGTAGGGTTTATGTTGAACAAATTATGGAATTAGGGATTAAATTGAATGAATTCTAAGTTAGAATTGAATAAAGGATTAAATTGTAAAAGAAGTTATAAGTTTTATCTTGTAGGGAATAAATTAAAGAAATTTCAAAATTAGGAAAATATGCTGGAAATTTTATAGCTAAATATGAGTTTAGACAAAATTTGAATAGAAAAGAGAGTGAATTGGATTAAGAAAGTAAGTAAGTTTAGTTAGGATTAAATTGGGAATAAGGTAAGAATTGTTTAGAAATTTAATTATTTATTATAATTAATGCTGTAAATAATAATGTAAATTACTATTATTTTCGTAGCTAACAAAGAACCCGAAGCATTGGCACGAAAAGGAAATGAGAAAGTTATCGAGGAGTAGTCGCGAAATCCGGGTTTGTATTACTATAATTCAAGTTATTTACTTTTAAGTATTAATTTTAAATTTATTTATTTTATAGTAAGTAAATATTGAGGTAAGTAATTTTATTGAATTGAATTTAGAAATTTGAATTGAATGAGAAATATGTGTTAGTATTATTATAATTCGAATTTAATTATTAGTAATTGTTGAATTTTAAGTTAATATGCATGGTAAGTATTAGTATTAAATTGTATGAAATTAAATTGAATTGTGATTATATGTGAATAATTGAAATGCATATTGAATTGAGAAAGTGTATTGAATTATGAATATGTGAATTGAAAATTGATTGAAAAGTGGAAAAATGATTAAATTGAAAATGTGAGAAATTGCGATTGAATTGAATTGAGATTTATATGTGATCCGAAAACCCTATTAACTAGTTGGGCTGAGTCGGATATAGCTGGCATGCCATAGGATTGGAAGTGTTCAGGGATACTTCGACCTCGAGTCGATGAGACACTGGGTGTCATACTATTACTTCGGATAGATTTGATGAGGTACTGGGTACCACTTTACTTCGGCTAGACCGATGAAACACTGGGTGTCAACTATTGCTTCAAACTATCCGATGAGGCACTGGGTGCCATATTGGTGTGGTTGGTAGGATCCGTGTATCCACCAAAGTCTGAGTTATGTTAATAGGGTGAAAAATTGAAATGTGAATTTGAGGCATTGAAAGGAGAAAAAGAAATTAAAGTATGAATTGAAATTGGAATTGTGATAGAAAGAGAAAAGTATGAGCTAAATGTTCATAAGTGGTTTAAATTCAAGTTTGTGAAAAATACATTGATTGATGAATAATTAATTTGAATTGTTTTTATGAAATAATGAAAAAAAAAGTTTGAATTAGTATATAAGAAATTAATTGTTATGTATTTTAATATTTATGTTTTTATTATTGTGGATATAATTTAAATTATGGTAATACCACTGAGTATATCCATACTCAACAGATTGTTGTTTCGCATGAGTTAGTAGAAGTCAAGTGTCCCGGTTCAACATCCAGAACATTCCCGACTCTAACACAAAACTTGGTGATCTATTCTTCTTTTGACTAAAAGCGGAATGTACTTAGGAGTTGTTTAGGTCACTTGAATATGCTTTATATTTTGGTTTATAAAGAATGACTTATAATGTTAGATGATTTAGTGAAAGGGTATGAAAAGTTTATGACATTTTGATGTTTTGTTACTAAGTTGAAATGAAATGAATTAAGTTATCAATTAATTTTAAATGAAGTTCTTATAACTATTTAATTAAATAATAAATTAAAGTTTTAGGTGTAATTTAGGTGTATCTATATGTGAAATGAATTGGTTGAAATGCCGGAATTGGTTTGGTTGCGATTTAAAATTGCAAGGAAGGTTAGAAATTTATAAAGGGGTTATATTGATTTTTTTTTTTAAAAAAAGTAACTTAGTAACAGTTTATATGAATTTATGATTACTCTATAACAAGTTTGTGGTTTATTTAAGAATTGTTTGTAAATTATCCGATATGTTCGGTAATACCTTGTAATCCTGTTTCAGCCACGGTTTAGGGTTAAGAGGTGTTACAATTATTGGTATCAGAGCTATTAGGTTTAGCCGGTTCTCGGCCTAAATCGAGCTCGAAAATTGAGTCTAGAAGTACATGCCACTTTTGAGTTGAAACTGAGTCGGGATTTTTGGATGCTGACCTATTTGTTTGTTTCTGTTTTATAGATTAAAGATGTCTAATGAAAGAATAAATGATACCGATGAAGAAATGCATACCGGAGAAGGAGAATCTTATGGGTTAGATGAAACCGAATCGATATTAACCCGATGAGAAACCAACATCTTAGAGCAGAAAGAAGAAATGATAGAGATGATTCTGATATGTTGAGAAAAACTGTTGATGCACTACAAAGAGTAGCAAAAGCTGTTCCTGCTACGACTTCAGTTCCAACTCAAAGACGGGCCCCTATAAAGGAATTGAGAAAGTATGGTGCCACTGAATTTATGGGTTTGAAAGGAGTCGGTCCATCAACTGCTGAAAATTGGATGGAGTCAACTAAGAGAATTTTACAGCAATTAGAATGTACCCCCCCGAGAGTGCTTGATTTGTGCCATTTCTCTACTACAAGGGGAAGCCTATCTATGGTGGGAATCAGTGGTACGAAATTTACTAGAGGATCAAATAACATGTGACCTATTTCAAAAGGAATTTCAAAAGGAATATGTTGGGGAGATGTATATCGAAGACAAGAAACAAGAATTTTTAATGTTGCAGCAGGGTGACATGTCAGTTTTAGATTATGAGAGAGAATTCTTGAGACACAGCAGATATGCCTCCGAGTTTATTCCAACTGAAACAGATATTTATAAAAGAATCCTACGAGGTTTACGAGACGAGATCAAGGTACAGCTGGTATCACAGCGTATTACTGAAATGGTAGACTTGATTGAGCGAGCTAAAATGGTAGAAAAAGTGCTGGGCCTTAATAAAAAGACTGAAAGTGTTTGACCAGCTGGGAAGCGTACGGGAACTACCAGTTCGAATCTTCAGCCGAAAAGACCAAAAGAATCTCAGGGTGGTCGGAGATTCAGTTTTAGATCGGAAAGAGGTGGAAGAAGTAGGGTTAAACAGATGACAAAGTCTACTGGTAGTGTGAAAGGTCTATCCCGAAGTGTAGAAATTCCAGACTGTGAACACTGCGGAAAGAACCACAGAGGAGAATGCTGGAAATTAACTAGAGGCTACTTCAGATGTGGTTCTACCGATCATTTTATTAGAGACTGCCCGAAAACTAATAGTGCTATACCAGTAACATCATAGAGATCAGTATCTATAGTTAGAGGCAGGGGATCTGGTAGAGGTGGTTCGGTTTCTAGAGGAGGTGGAGTTAAGAGAAGCAGTGACATTGTTAGCCAGCAATCTGAGGCCAGAGTAACAGCCAGAACTTATGTGGTCATAACTCGTGAAGAAGGCGATGCTCATGATGTGGTAACAGGTATATTTCTATTATATTCTGAGTCTGTTCATGCTTTAATTGATCCTGGATCTTCACATTCCTATATTAATTCAAAATTAGTTGAGTCAAGGAAATTAAAATCCGAAATGTCTAGAGTGTCTATTGAGGTGTCGAGTCCGTTGGGACAAATAGTGTTAGTGAACCAAGTCTGTCCAAGATGCCCTTTGATTATATAGAATAAGACTTTTCCAGTTGATTTGTTGATTATGCCATTTGGGGATTTTGATATAATATTGGGAATGGACTGGTTATCTGAACATGGAGTGATTTTAGACTGCTATAAAAAAGAGATTTAGCATTCAGACAGCGAGTGAAGGTCGGGTTGAAGTAAATGGTATTTGTACTAGTGGGCTAGCACAAATTATTTCAGCAATAAAGGCTAGTAAATTACTTCAGTAGGGTTGTTCAGCATATTTGACATATGTTGTTAATTCAGATTTAGTTGGAAGCTAGTGCAGTAAAATTTGGACAGTTTGTGAGTTTCCTGATGTATTTCCTGAAGAATTATCGGGTTTACAGCCAGATAGAGAAGTTGAATTTGCTATAGAGGTTTATCCGGGCACGACTCTAATATCTATACCTCCATATCGAATGTCAGCTACAGAGTTGAAAGAGCTGAAGATAGAATTGCAAGACTTATTAGACCGTGGTTTTATTCGATCGAGCATATCACCGTGGGGAGCTCCAGTGTTATTTGTTAAGAAGAAAAATGGATAAATACAGCTTTATATCGATTATCAACAGTTGAACAAGGTAACAATTAAGAATAAATATCCACTACCTCGTATTGATGATTTGTTTGATCAGTTGAGAGGAGCTTCTGTATTTTTGAAGATTGATTTAAGGTCAGGCTACTATCAGTTGAAGGTAAAAGAAAGTGATGTACCGAAGACAGCTTTCCGTACGAGGTATGGCCATTATGAGTTCTTTGTAATGCCATTCGGGTTGACTAATGCCCCGGCTACTTTTATGGATCTCATGAATCGTATCTTTCAGCCGTATTTAGATCAGTTTGTGGTGGTTTTTATTGATGATATAATGGTTTATTCAAAGTCAGAGTCAGAACATGATTAGCATTGTAACAGCCCGATTTAGGGCCAAAACGGAATAGTGTTTTCGAAACCATGAATTCGAGGTTGAAAGAAATTATTTTTATTAAGTTTTAGTGTTTATATTATGATTTCATAATTGTGTAAAAATTTCGTTGCGAAATTTTATCGATTGGGTGTTTAATTTGATATTTAGGACTAAATTGAAATAGGTAAAAAAAAATGTGTGTTCTAGTTCATAAAGTACTTGATTGAAATGGGGGTTTTAAGTAGAGGTCCTTAAATGGCAATTAGACCATTATACTTTATATGGACAAAAATTAGGACATGGATGGAATTTTAAGAAAGTTTAGTAGTAAGGGCATTTTGGTCATTTGTATATTAAATGAAATAAAATGGGAAAAATAACACAAAAACGTGTTCATCTTCATTCAAGCTTGGCCGAAACTTACATGTTCTCCATAGCTAGGGTTTTTCCCAAGCTTTCAAGCTCAATAGTAAGTGCATTCAAGCCCTATTTTTAATGTTCTTTACATTTTTGAAATCCTCGTAGCTCGGTCTACCTATTTCCACCATTAGTTCGAGCTAGGGTTTATGTTTAAAATTTTACCCATGAATGATATGCATGTATTTTGATGTTTAATGGTAGAATATGAATGTTTGAAGTTAGGAGAACGATCTTTTCTAAGCGATTTTTAGCGAAAACGAGCAAAACGGCATAATCGGTAAAAATACCTATTGTTCATAACTATGTGTTAGAGTGAGAATTTGATGTTTTCATAGAAGGGAAAAATGATCAGCATGTCATAAAACATAATAATGAGGGCTGAAATTAAATTCCCGAGCTTAGGGGAAAAATCATAATTTTGTAAAAGTTAGGGGGCAAAAATGTAATTTTTCCATAATGTGATTTTTGGATTGAAATAAATAGTATGAGTGTTAAATGAGCTAAATGTGTTGTTATAGATCAAGAAAGGCATGGAATCGATCTCGAATGGGGGAAGGAAAAGGTTTTGGACTAAATTGCAAAATTTCTATATTTTGCACCGATGTAAGTTTGTATGTAAATAATACATTAATTTCATTTACATTTTTATATTTCAGCCTATTATATGTATTTTAGCTAATTTTGAAACATAAATCGACTATTGGAGGAATTGAAATAAGTAATAGAGAGAGAAATCCCGGTTGAACATTCGGAAAAATTGAATAATATTGATGGAGCGTAGCTAGGTCACATGTATGGTGCTAAGTGCACATCATGTGTACAAGAGAGCTACGAGATACTATGCAGTAGCTAGGTCACATGTGTGATACGGGATGTATCCCATGTAGACAAGAGAGCTACGGGAGAGATAAATGTAGCTAGGTCGCATGTGTGATTCCAAGTGAAGGACACCATGTAGACAAGAGAGCTACAAGATAAATGTAGCTAGGACACCATGTGTGATTCCGAAAATAGTATAATTTTAATTATAGTTTGAATGAGATATGGAATTAAATATCAATAAGTCTATTTTCATATAAAAGAAACAGAGAAAGCAAAGGAACACTATATTTTGAGATATTTATATTTGTGTGTGACTTGTTCAGATTAACTATGTGATCCCCTGTTCTGACTTTGATAAATCATTAAAAATTATACAAAAATAATTAAGAAATATAGTTTATATTTATAGATTCCTTATTGAGTCTAGTTTTAAATGAAACATGTTTCATGGCTATTTTAATTGTGTACTGGGAGAAATTCAACTCGTAGTGAACAGAGGTCAGATCAGTCAAGCTATATAACAGGGGAAACTTTAACTAATAAAACGTACTAATTTTATGGACCAAAAAATTCTAGAAAGAAATTAGTAAGAATTTATATGAGTCTAGTTTCAGGAAAATTTTACGGATTTTAATTTCTAGTTTTGTAACTCGAGTTATGATTTATTTAGTGAACATGACGCAAGAGAGACAGCTCAATCAAAGTGGAGTAAATATTGAAATTAAAAGTAGATACACTTGAGTTAATGTGTAAACATATTAGATTCTTTAACTATTATTTATATACTTACTTACTAAGCTATATAAGCTTACTTTGTTTTCTCTCTTTTGTCTTATAGTGTCGTCCGGTATTGCTCGGGAGTTAAGGATCGTTGAAGATCTGCCACACTATCAATACTTTTGGGTATTTGAACTAAACATTTCTTTTGAATTATGGCATGTATAGTAGGCTTCGTTATTTTGTTACGTGTCATAATTGCCTAGGTTTAAAATATTGGTTACAATATTTAACAAAATTATTTTGTAAAAGCCATTGAAGTTGGCTAATATTGTTCAAGACATATGTTATAATGATACATTATCTATTTGGATGACATATTTCTATTTCGGTTTCGTTTAATTATATATATTATGAGCTGGTAATATCTCGTAGCCTGTTTCGATGTGGAACACGGGTAAGGGGCGTTACATTTAGTGGTATCAGAGCTATGGTTTAGTCGGTTCTCGAACTAATATAGTGTGCGTAAAAGTCTAGCTATACATGCCATAAATATACTGTGATAGTGTGGTGACTCCTGATTATTCTAAACTGTGTTTTGTTTTAATATAGTAATGGATCCTAATGGAACTGCGGCTGATGATGCTGTTGGTAATGTGCCTGCTCCCGCACAAGGGACCGCGCCTATAGAAAGTAGACCTGAGACATTGAGACAGGGAGATGAGGCTCGGGATACCTTTCTTCAAATGATGAACAATTGGTATACTGAGTTTATTCGAGCAAACCCAGATGCTCAACCTCCTTCACCCCCTCCCATACCTCAGACGGTTCCTGTAGCTGCTCAAGGCATAGATTTTGTAAGAATGAACAAGCCTCCAGTTGACAAGATTCAAAAACAAGGGGCTGAAGAGTTTAGAGCAAAAATCGATAATGATCCCGAGAAAGCGGAGTTCTGGCTTGAAAATTCTACCCGTGTATTTGATAAGCTCTCATGTACACCCGAGGAGTGTTTAAAGTGTACTGTATCACTTTTGAGAGATTCAGCCTACCACTGGTGGAAGACTTTGGTAGCAGTGGTGCCAAAAGAAAGGGTTACTTGGGATTTCTTCCAGGAAGAATTCAAAAAGAAATACATAAGTCAGCGATTTATTGATCAAAAACGGAAGGAGTTCCTTGAATTGAAGCAGGGCAAGATGTCTGTGGCAGAGTATGAACGCGAATTTGTAAGGCTCAGCAAGTATGCCCAGGAATGTGTGTCCACCGAGGCCATTATGTGCAAAAGGTTTGAGGATGGGCTAAATGAGGACATTAAAGTGCTTGTGGGAATTTTGAAGCTGAAAGAATTTGTAGTATTGGTTGACCGAGCTCTTAAAGCCGAAGAATTGAACAAAGAAGGAAGAAAAGCTGCTATTGAGGCTCGAGATGTCAGAAAGAGGCCGATA
This sequence comes from Gossypium arboreum, assembly GCF_025698485.1. Classification (NCBI taxonomy): domain Eukaryota; kingdom Viridiplantae; phylum Streptophyta; class Magnoliopsida; order Malvales; family Malvaceae; genus Gossypium; species Gossypium arboreum. The sequence continues at coordinate 74,164,407 of NC_069081.1, forward strand.
AGCAAGTCATTTCAATCTCAATCAAAGAGTTCCAAAGAGACAAACCCTCGAATGACAGTTTTAGCTGGGGATTCACACAGAGATCGTGGTAGGGCATATTCGGGGTCTAAAGCTTAAGGTACTTCAGTAGCAAGTGTGGGTAATGTGCGATCTAGAAAGCCCGAATGTCAGCAATGTGGCAAGCAACATTTTGGTGAGTGTTGGGGAAACGAGCGAGCTTGTTTCAAGTGTGGTTCTCGTGAGCATTTTATCAGAGACTGTCCGGAGAAAGTTAAAGAAGAAAAATTTCAGAGTGCTAGACAGAGTACTACTGCTAGCAGAGGTAGACCACCGAGAAATACTAGAGGTGGAGCTAGTAGTAAAACTGTAATGAAAGATTCAGCAGCGAGATCAGAAGCTAGAGCACCTGCTAGAGCTTATGCCATACATGCCCGAGAGGATGCTTCGTCTCCCGATATGATTACTAGTACATTTTCTCTCAATGATGCTATTGTTATTGCATTGATTGATCCCGGGTCTACTCATTCCTATGTTTGTATGAATTTAGTATCTAATAAAAAGTTGCCTATTGAGTTTACTGAATTTACGATTAAAGTGTCGAACCTCTTAAGCCAATATGTGCTAGTTGATAAGGTTTGCAAGAATTGCCCATTAATGATTCAAGGTCACTGTCTTCCGGCTAATCTGATGTTGTTACCATTTGATGAGTTTGACGTTATTTTGGGAATGGACTGGTTGACATTGTATGATGCCAAGGTAGATTGTAAACAGAAAACACTAAAGTTGAAATGTGAAAATGGTGAAACTCTGTGGGTTGAAACAGATGAATCAAATAAATTGCCTATGGCGATTTCGCACATGTCTGCACAGAAATACATGAGGAAAGGATGTGAAGCTTATCTGGCCTATGTAATGAATACTGAGCTATCTGAATTGAAGCTTGAATCAGTACCGATAGTTTGTGAATTTCCAGATGTATTTCCAGAGGAATTGCCTGGATTACCTCCGAACAGGGAGATAGAGTTTGCCATTGATTTATTGCCGGGTACTGCACCGATCTCGATTGCTCCATATAGAATGGCTCCAATGAATTAAAAGAATTGAAGGCTCGATTGCAAGAGTTAATGACAAGGGATTTGTGAGACCGAAGTTTCTCTCCTAGGGTGCTCCGTATTGTTCAGAAGAAGAAAGATGGCTCAATGAGGCTTTGCATTGATTACCGTCAGCTCAACAAGGTGACTATAAAGAACAAGTACCCGTTGCCAAGGATTGATGATTTATTCGATCAGTTAAAGGGGGCCACAGTGTTTTCAAAGATCGATTTGAGGTCCGATTACTACTAGTTGAGAGTTAAGGAGTCGGATCTGCCGAAAACCACCTTTAGGACAAGGTATGGACATTATGAGTTCCTTGTGATGCCTTTCGGCCTAACAAATGCTCCAACTATATGTATGGACTTGATGAACCGAATCTTTCAGCCATATTTAGATAAGTTTGTAGTAGTGTTTATAGATGACATTCTAATTTATTCTCGGGATGAGTCTGAGTACGCCGAACACTTGAGAACCATATTGCAAATCTTGAGAGAAAAAAAATTGTTTGCTAAGTTTAGTAAAAGTGAGTTCTGGCTTCGTGAGTCAGATTTTGGGGACATATAGTCTCAGGTGATGGTATTCGGGTGGATTCGAGCAAGATTTCCGCGATCGTTGATTAGAAACTGCCAAAGAATGGATCCGAGGTTAGAAGCTTTTTAGGCTTGGCCGGGTATTATAGACGTTTTGTCAAGGGATTTTCGATGATTACCTCTCCTATGACTAAGTTGCTGCAAAAGAATGTTAAGTTTGAATGGACTGATAAATGTCAGTAGAGTTTTGAAAAGCTGAAAGCACGATTGACTGAAGCACCAATTTTAGTACAGCCCGAGCTCGGGAAGGAGTTCGTAATTTATAGTGATGCATCATTGACAAGCCTTGGATGTGTACTAATACAAGAGGGTAAAGTGGTAGCTTATGCCTCGAGACAGTTAAAACCGCATGAGAAGAACTATCCTACACATGATTTGGAATTGGCCGCTATTGTCTTTGCCTTGAAGATTTGGCGACATTATTTGTATGGTGAAAAATGCCAAATTTTTACTTATCACAAAAGTTTGAAGTATTTGATGAATCAAAAGGATTTGAATCTGCGACAGCGAAGATGGCTTGAATTATTGAAGGATTATGAGTTAATGATTGATTATCATCTGGGAAAAGCGAATGTAGTTGCTGACGCTTTGAGTAGGAAATCTCTTTTTACTTTGAGAGCCATGAATATGGGGTTAGCGTTGTCTGATGATGGGTCAATCTTAGCAGAGATGAGGGCTAAACCGTTATTTCTCCAGCAAATTTGTGCAGCTCAAAAGAACAATAGTGAGTTACAAACCAAGAGAACTCAGTGCGAATCGAGTTACGACTCAGATTTTCGAGTTGGACCGGATGACTGTTTGATGTTTCGAGACAGGATATGTGTACCGAAAAATGATGAATTGATTCAGAAAATATTACATGAGGCGCACAGTGGTTGTTTGTCGGTTCACCCTGGTAGCAAAAAAATGTATAATGATTTAAAGAAGTTATATTGGTGGCTAGGCATGAAAAGGGACATTTCTGAATTGTAACCAAGTGTTTGATCTGTCAACAAGTAAAAGCTAAGCATCAAGTGCCTTCAGGATTACTCCAACCGGTAATGGTGCCTGAGTGGAAATGGGATAGGATTACCATGGATTTTGTAACCGGTTTGCCTCAGACTCCTAAAAAGAAGGATGCTGTCTGGGTAGTGGTTGATAGGTTAACAAAGTCGGCTCACTTTATACCGTTACGTACCGATAACTCACTTGATAAATTAGCTGAATTATATATTGTTGAAATTGTGAGGTTGCACGGGGTACCTATGTCTATAATATCAGATAGAGATCCGAGGTTTACCTCGAGATTCTGGAAAAAGTTACAAGAAGCTTTGGGTACAAAATTGAACTTTAGTACCGCGTTTCATCCACAAACAGATGGTCAGCTAGAAAGAGTAATCCAAGTACTCGAAGATATGCTTAAATGCTGTGTTTTAGAATTTGAAGGCAGTTAGGAGAAATATCTATCTTTGGTTGAATTTGCCTACAATAACAGTTTTCAGTCAAGTATACAGACAGCACCGTACGAAGCCTTGTATGGTCGCCAGTGTTGGACTCCTTTATATTGGACCGAACTTTGTGAGAAACAGATTCACGGAGTTGATCTAGTTAAAGAAACCGAATAGAAAGTAAAAGTAATTCGTGATTGCTTGAAAGCTGCTTCAGATTGACAAAAGTCATATACAGATTTAAAAAGAAAAGAGATTGAATTCCAGGTAGGTGATAAAGTGTTCTTGAAGGTATCACCATGGAAGAAGATTCTGAGATTTAGCTGAAAAGGCAAGTTGAGTCCGCGTTTTATTGGGCCGTACGAGATTACTGAGAGAATTGGACCAGTGGCATATCAGTTGGCCTTACCGGCAGAGTTAGAAAGAATTCATAACGTGTTTCATGTATCAATGTTACGATGTTATCGTTCTGATCCTTCACATGTGATTCCTCCAACAGAAATTGAGATTCGATCGGACTTGACCTATGATGAGGAACCGATTAAGATTTTGGCCCGAGAAGTAAAACAGTTGAGAAAGAAAAGTATAGCTTTAGTGAAAGTGTTATGGAAAAGACATGGAGTAGAAGAAGCTACGTGGGAACTGGAGGAAGCCATGAGAAACAGTACCCAAATCTCTTTACCGGTAAGATTTTCAGAGACAAAAATCCCTAAAGGGGGGAGAGTTGTAACAGCTCGATTTAGGGCCAAAAAGGAATAGTGGTTTTGAAACCACGAATCCGAGGTTGAAAGAAATTATTTTGATTAAGTTTTAGTGTTTATATTATGATTTCATAATTGTGTGAAAATTTCATTGCAAAATTTTATCGATTGGGTGTTTAATTTGATATTTAGGACTAAATTGAAATAGGTAAAAAAAATGTGTGTTCTAGTTCATAAAGTACTTGATTGAAATGGGGGTTTTAAGTAGAGGTCCTTAAATGGAAATTAGACCATTATACTTTTTATGGACAAAAATTAGGACATGTATGGAATTTTAAGAAAGTTTAGTAGTAAGGGCATTTTGGTCATTTGCATATTAAATGAAATAAAATGGGAAAAATAACACAAAAATGTGTTCATCTTCATTCAAGCTTGGCCGAAACTTACATGTTCTCCATAGCTGGGGTTTTTCCCAAGCTTTCAAGCTCAATAGTAAGTGCATTCAAGCCCCGTTTTTAATGTTCTTTACATTTTTGAAATCCTCGTAGCTCGGTCTACCTATTTCTACCATTATTTCGAGCTAGGGTTTATGTTTAAAATTTTACCCATGAATGATATGCATGTATTTTGATGTTTAATGGTAGAATATGAATGTTTGAAGTTAGGAGAACGATCTTTTCTAAGCGATTTTTAGCGAAAACGAGCAAAACGGCATAATCGGTAAAAATACCTATTGTTCATAACTATGTGTTAGAGTGAGAATTTGATGTTGTCATAGAAGGGAAAAATGATCAGCATGTCATAAAACATAATAATAAGGGCTGAAATTAAATTTCCGAGCCTAGGGGAAAAATCATAATTTTGTAAAAGTTAGGGGGCAAAAATGTAATTTTTCCATAATGTGATTTTTGGATTGAAATAAATAGTATGAGTGTTAAATGAGCTAAATGTGTTGTTATAGATCAAGAAAGGCATGGAATCAATCTCGAACGGGGAAGGAAAAGGTTTTGGACTAAATTGCAAAATTTCTATATTTTGCACCGAGGTAAGTTTGAATGTAAATAATACATTAACTTCATTTACATTTTTATATTTCAGCCTATTATATGTATTTTAGCTAATTTTGAAACATAAATCGACTATTGGAGGAATGGAAATAAGTAATAAAGAGAGAAATCCCGGTTGAACATTCGGAAAAATTGAATAATAATGATGGAGCGTAGCTAGGTCACATGTATGGTGCTGAGTGCACGTCATGTGTACAAGAGAGCTACAAGATACTATGTAGTAGCTAGGTCACATGTGTGATACGGGATGTATCCCATGTAGACAAGAGAGCTACGGGAGAGATAAATATAGCTAGGTCGCATGTGTGATTCCAAGTGAATGACACCATGTAGACAAGAGAGCTACGAGATAAATTGGCTAGGTCACATGGGTGGTACTAAGTGTTCACCACGTGTACAAGAGAGCCGAATTATATGAAATATGATAGTGGGGCAGTGTGCTGAAACCATCAAGTATCGAGGATTGATCCGAATTGTTCAACGGGATAATTTTACGGTGGCATTGTAATCATAGACTTATACTTGTGATGTATGAAATGTGGTGAAAATGAATTGTGATATGTATGCTAAGTGAGGTTAATACAAAGAAAGTGTGAAAGAGTGAATTTGCAATAATACTGTTTTGGACAGTAGCAGTGACGTGACTTTGAAAAATCACCAAAAATCGTATAAATTTAATTATCGGTTGAATGAGATATGAAATTAAATCTCAATGAGTCTATTTTCATATAAAAGAAACAGATCAAGCAAAGGAACTCTATATTTTTAGATATTTATATTTGTGTGTGACTTGTTCAGATTAACTATGTGATCCCCTGTTCTGACTTTGATAAATCATTAAAAATTGTACAAAAATAATTAAGAAATATATTTTATATGTATATATTCCTTATTGAGTATAGTTTTAAATGAAACATGTTTCATGGCTATTTGAATTGTGTACTGGGAGAAATTCAACTCGTAGTGAACAGAGGTCAGATCAGTCGAGCTATATAACAGGGGAAATTTTAACTAATAAACTGTAGTAATTGGCTGGACCAAAAAATTATAGAAAAATATTATAAGAAGTTATATGAGTCTAGTTTCAGGAAAATGTAAACGATTTGAATTTTGAGTTTTGTAACTTGAGTTATGATTTATTTAGTGAGCATGACGCAGGAGAGACAGCTCAATCAAAGTGGAGTAAATATTGAAATTAAAAGTAGATACACTTGAGTTAATGTGTAAACATATTTGATTCTTTAATTATTATTTATATACTTACTTACTAAGCTATATAATCTTACTTTCTTTTCTCTCTTTTGTCTTATAGTGTCGTCCGGCATTGCTCTGGAGTTAAGGATCGTTGAAGATCTGCCACACTATCAATACTTTTGGGTATTTGAACTAAACATTTCTTTTGAATTATGGCATGTATAGTAGGCTTCGTTATTTTGTTACGTGTCATAATTGCCTAGGTTTAAAATATTGGTTACAATATTTAACAAAATTATTTTGTAAAAGCCATTGAAGTTGGCTAATATTGTTCAAGACATATGTTATAATGATACATTATCTATTTGGATGACATATTTCTATTTCGGCTTCGTTTAATGATATATATTATGAGCTGGTAATACCTCGTACCCTGTTTCGATATGGAACACGGGTAAGGGGCGTTACAAGCATCTTAGGGTTGTGCTATAGATTTTACGGGAGAAGCAGCTATATGGAAAGCTCAGTAAATGCGAGTTCTGGTTACCAGAAGTGGTATTTCTGGGACATATAGTATCTGCAGATGGAATCCGAGTTGATCCGAAAAAGATTGAAGCAATTGTTCAATGGAAAGCATCGAAGAATGTATCTGAGGTACGCAGTTTTCTTGGTTTAGCTGGGTATTACAGTTTATGGTTAAGTCCGGTCTAGTGCGTGCCAAAGAAAAGAGGTATCACAGTCATTGAAAACCAGAATAACAAGTTGATATCAGCTAGAATAGTTACGAGATGGAGAATTTGTATCGACTACCGGAAGCTGAACAAGGCGACTAGGAAAGATCACTTTTGCAACACCCTTCACCCGTATCCAACATCAGGATAGGGTTCGAGGCATTACCGGACTTAAACATTCATAACATGCAAAACTGGGCTACAAAATTTCAGTAAGAAGGTGTTCCGAAAGGAAAGGGGACGAAACCTGTCTAAGATCCTGTGTGCGGCTTAGTAGCGCGTGAACAGAACTCGTAGCCTAAGCGGAACTCAATATTCAACCAACCTATGATTCATTTTATTTAATCAGTTTACTATCAATAAACCATGTGTTAGGTTCTCGTTGCGGGAGATCTAAAAATTAAAACATATCGAACACATGCATATCGACCCTTATATAGGTCTTTGAAATCAATAACATACATTGGGGTGGTTCGGGACTAAACCAAGAACTTTGAAAATCTTTGGCCAACTTAACTAATTTTCTTGCTTCGGAGAGTCACACGCCCGTGTGGATTAGGCCGTGTGGTCAATTACAAGGCTATTTTCCAAGCCAATTGTCACCCTTAATTACCTACATACACTTATACATTTTCATATCAATTGACATGGCATATTTGAGTAATTATATATTCACAATCAAGACACAAGCATGGCATTCTTACAACAACACATAACATATTACCAACCATGCATGGCAAACAAGCATATGCATATCACCAATATCAGACATAACATGAATAGCCAGATTTATAAGTTAGAATCATTAACTAACTAAAGACTAATATATTTGGCCAAATTATAATAACACATGTTATAAAACTAGGTCCTATACATGCCACTCACTTGATAATTCTAGCATATGTGTTTATACTGTCAAGGTGTTGGCTTGATAGTGTGATGCTACCTCCGATGATCTCCAACCCTGAGTTAACCTGAAAACACTAAAAGAAATGGAAAGGAGGGGGTAAGCTTTACGCTTAGTAAGCTCGCATGAAAATAATAAGCAATTTACTAACATGCTTTCCATAGTAAAACTATCCCAATTGTACATTTACACATGTTCTGGTTAAGCTATTTTCTTGAGTCACAGTCACTAAATCATTTATATCTAGAGCTACAGAACACCAAATTAAGATCTGTAAATTTTCCCAGAAGCTAGACTCATATATATTTCTGAAATAAAATTTTCAGAATTTTTGGTTTAGTCAATAATTACAGTTTATCATTTAAAATCTCCCCTATTTTTCTGTTTGACAGCTTCGACCACTCTTCACTAAAATTTAATTATCTTTTGATACCAAATTCAAATGAGGTTCTTGTTTCTTTCTTATGAAAATAAATTCAATAATTAATCCAACCATATAAATTATGTTCCTTAACTATTTTTTACAATATTTAATAATTTTTACAATTTAGAACAAGGGATTACAAAATCAGTCTGAACCAATCTTACAAAAATATAAATATCTCAAAATAAAGAATTCCTTTGTTTTCTCTGTTTCTTTTATATGAAAATAGATTCGATAAGATTTAATTCCATCTCTCATTCCATTTCTAGTTCAAATTCTACTATTTTTTTTTATTTTTCAAATTCCTCCCCTGCTGCTGTTTTAGACTATTTATCCCAAATTTCATTCCTTCACTAAAATTTCTTATTATCGACTTTCAAGATAATACTTATCCATATTCATCTTATCAAAAATTCAATCACATATCTAAATCATAATTCAAAACTCATATATTCATATTCTGGTATTATCCCACATTTTTTTTTCACGTTAAATTTCATTTAGCAAACGTGTTTCTCCCGGTGAACACTTCGGAAAGTAACAATATCCGGTGGTTTTAGCACATACCTCCACACTATTGGGCTAACATGTAATTGTGGCATATGCACTTATCGCCACTTTTCAAATTAACATGTATAACCGTGGCATATCCATTTAGCACCACGTTACATGTTTAACTGTGGTATATCCACTTGAAATCCTCGTAACAAGATCTAGCTATTTCTACCATTTATTTAAGCTAGGGTTGATGTTTGAAAATTTACCCATGTGCTACATGTGTGTATTTTGATGTTTAAGGAAGGAATATGAGTGTTTTTTGTGTGTTAAACAACTTTGACTAAGTAGTTTTCGGTGAAAACACTAATAAGGACTAAATTGTAAAAGTTATAAAATTTATCATAAAAGTGTGATTTAGTGGAAATTGTGGGCTTCTATAGTTATGAAAATTATTCGGCTAGGCTTAAAGTACAAATAAATTGAATAAATTTCATTTTACGAGCCTTGGGGCTACATTGCAAATATGTGAAAGTTTAGGGGTAAAAATGTAAATTTTTAAAAGTGTGATTTTTGGGACAATTTGATTAATGTGAGTAATAAATAAGTTATATTTGAAATGTTAGATTAAGAAAATCGAGATTCGGGCTTAAATCGGGAAAGTATGAGATTATAGGCTAAAATGGAATAATTAACTGTGTTCGGATTCGAGGTAAGTTCGTATGATAATAATAATGCAATGTTAGGTTTGAATTATATTCCTTACTATTATTGCATATATTGTATGATTTAATATATTGAAAAAATTGATGGAATGGTGTATATGATGTGGAAATATGACATGGAAGAAAATTACATGAAATGCAAGAAGATGATGATACATGACAAGTGATACATGAAATATGTGATATATGTTATGTAAATTCTTAAAAGCTTATTTTCTATTTGAGTTATGCCCTATTATGCTATGAACGGGCAATTGGTACTATGGATAGTGAGATCGACACTTCGAGTAAGTTTGACAGAGATGTGGTATCGAAAAATCCCATTTGAACCTTGGGAATAATTTAGGATACAATGTGACATGTCACTAGGAACTATGTAACACCCCAAACCCGAGATCGTCACCGGATTTGAACACGTGGTGTTACCGGGCTCACTTCCCTTATTTCTCTCTTTGTAATATTGATTGCTGTTCCAGGCAGGCTAGCTAACTGCGTCACTGTCGCCTTAAAAATCATATCTCAAGTTTCAAAACTCGAAAACTGATTCCGTAAATTTTCCCTGAATTTAGACTCATATGTACATCCATGGATTTATTTCTAGAATTTTTGGTTGGGCCAATTGGTACAGTTTATTAGTTAAAGTCGCCCATGTTACAGGGGTTGACTACACTGACCTTCGCGCATTACAACCTGAATATCTTCTCGTACAGAGCTTTAATACTCATGCCGTTTGTTTCTAATGAAACTAGACTCAAAGGGGAATCTGCACATATAAGGCACGACTTCTAATTCATTCTGGATAATTTATGGTAAATTTTCAAATTCGAGACAGGGGACCCAGAAACCGTTCTGGCCCTGTCTCACGAGAACTTTAATATCTCTCAGTATACTGCTCATATGGTCATTTCGTTTTGTCCATATAAAAATAGATTGATCAAGGTTCAATTTCATAATTTATTCACTATTTAATTCTACTTCTACTATTTTTAGTGATTTTTCAATCTCATCTCACTGCTGCTGCCCGCAACAGTTACTGCAGTAGACTATGCCAATTTCGTGAATCTTTCCTTGGCCTTACTAATCATCCATCATACATGACACAAATTATGGCCACCTTATCAAAGTTAAAATTTCTAAGACTCGTGGCTATAGGTTCTAGCATCCCACTCGACGACCACATAGGCCATTTTCACATGGCTGAAAGTTTACAACCCACAATTCAACAAAACAAAATACCCTATACATGCCAAATGTTCTCCTAGTTCAACTTCGAAGACAATACCAAAAGATTTCCAGCCGGTGTGATGACTTCAACGACGGTTCCGAGCACGCAAACGATACGAGTCCAAGAGACCTAAAATGGGTGACAAGAAAACACAGAGTGAGTTTACAACTCAGTAAGTCCTAAGCATTCGACAATCATCCATCAATAAAATTATCACAACATGAGATAATGTACGAGGCTAGGTACTCCATCCATATCGAAAATATACCATGGTTCCTCGGACCTTTCGGTTCATTCTCATACCAATTCACCCAATGACATTTTATATACTGTTCAATAGAATAATAGAGGCATTTCCATACATCATCTCATTTCCGCAATAATCATACAATCAAATGAACTTTCGTCTATTCCACGATACTTTATTTACGGGAATGCAATTGAAATCATCACATAGATTTAAAACTTACCAACTCAACCCCGAGTATGAACATAGCATCTATTAGCCATGAATTCAAGGTACTTACTTTTTCCGCTGTCCGTACTCAACTCGATAAAGTCACCCTTCCGTATTAATATTCAATCGGAAATATATATATAGAGTTCGCACACATAGTGCTTAATACTCGATCACGCACACTTAGTGCCATGTGATTTAAGCCCACACATAGTGCCATATAGTCCAAACTCGCACACTTAGTGCCATACATTTCAAGCTCGCACACTCAGTGCCAATCTAAATCACCGTACACATTTACTTCGCACACTTAGTGCCGAAATCAACAACTCAATACATCACACCTCTTTTCTTTTCATTCAATACTTTCATCACCACATACATACATGTATATAAATTTATCATTCCTTTCGCATAATTACATAGACATTATGTCTATTTAAATCAATACCAAATACATGCTTAGTGACTTACCTCGGATGTTGTCGAACGTCTTCAACGGCTATTCAATTACTTTTTCTTTCCCCTTATCCAACTTCGATCCTTTAAGCTCTTGAGCTTGTTTAAGAACAATTGAATTCATTTAATCCCAATTCAAATAGACGATTTAATATAACACATGTATATTATAGGGTTGAGGTACATATGACTTATTGGTTAACTATCAAACACCATACGCATATATACATATATTCTCTAGTCATGCACAACCCAACATCTTACTTGGGCATTAACAACTTTATAGATATATGCATATCTATGTTAAGGCCGAATATATATATATTTAACACATTCTACAATTATGGTTATTTATAATGACTAATATCGTTTTATCTCAAGTCATACTCATAAACACATCCATCCAAATACATTCGTACTTAAACATCATTCGGACTTAACACTCATATCACATTTATAAAACTACAAGTTTAATATACCTATACTTACATTACTTAAACATCAACCCTCAATTTCTTTGACAAAGCACATTCCGGAAATGATAAGACAATATAACAGCCTTTAATCCAACTTATAATTCATTTACATCACATTCCAAGCATTCACTCTATTCTATCACTTAAAATACGACATTACTCAATAACTTCCTAGTTCAAATTCTAGATTACACATACACACACAAGCCGATTTCTTTTCCTACCACCCAAACCACCTATATGAACATTTAGCTAACTCATACTTCACCCACCCACAATTACTCATTCAAACATGAAGAAGGTAATCAAATTTCTTCACTATCAACCATGGTCGAATGCTTCATTCACCACCCAAATCCAAATTTTAGCATGGGCTAATTGAAGAACTTAGTAACTAACTTAAGTTAAGCTAAAATCCCCAAAATCTAACATGAATTACTAACCTTGTTTTTGAGCTTAAGATGACCGAATGCCATATCCCCCTTCCTTCTTTAACTTTCGGCTCTTAAGGTAGAAGATGAACACCAATAATTTTTTTTTTTCAATTTCCTTTCTTCTATTCGGCCAAGGCACCCAAGGATGAGCAACAAATTTTCTTCCCCTTTTTTTCTTAGTTTCTCACGGCAAAAGAGCATCCACACACATTTTTTTCATCATTTTCTTTTTTTTTCCATTTCTTTATTCTCCTTACATAATCCACTAACTAAACATGTTGGAAACATGTTCCTTGCCCATAATCTTGTCATGGCCGGCCACTCACCTTAGGAAGTGGGTTATTTGACATGCAAGGACAACCATTTTCCCACATGTATTAATAGGCCACCTTACATTAGCCTAGCACATTTCTCAATTTCCTCACATAAGTCCTTTCTAATAAATTTCACCTACAAATGACGAAATTAAGGCACTAAATTTTCACATATGTATATTCATGCACAATAAACATAGAAAATAGTAATTAATTAATTTTGTGTCTCGGTTTTGTGGTCCCGAAACCACATCCCGACTAGGGTCAATTTTGGGATGTCACAACTCTCCCCCACTTAGGAAATTTTCGTCCCCGAAAATCTTACCGGTAAATAGGCTCGGGTATCGCTCTTTCATAGAGTCCTCAAGTTCCCAAGTGGCTTCTTCCATTCCGTGTTTATGCCACAACACCTTCACTAGCGGGATTTTCCTATCGCGCAACTCTTTTACTTCACGCCTCATAATGCGAACCGGTTCCTCTTCATAGCTCAAATTAGGCTGAATCTCAATCTCAGATGGAGCGATTACGTGCGATGGATCAGACCTATATCGTCGAAGCATCGAGACATGAAAAATGTTGTGAATCTTTTCGAGCTCAGGGGGCAAAATTAATCGATATGCGACTGGCCCAACTCGTTCGAATACTTCATATGGCCCGATGAACCTCGGACTCAATTTGCCCTTACGACCAAATCTAAGCACCTTCTTCCAAGGTGAAACTTTGAGAAAGACCTTGTCTCCAACCTGATATTCAATATCTTTTATTTTCAAATCCGCATACGACTTTTGGCGATCCGAAGCGACTTTCAAACTTTCACGAATTACTCGAACTTTTGCTCGGCATCCTTAACCAAATCAACCTCAAGAATTTACCTTCACTAAGTTCACCAGATAATGGGGTACGGCATTTACGATCGTATAAAGCCTCGTAGGCGCCATCTTAATACTTGATTGAAAGCTATTGTTGTGCGAATTCAATCAAAGGCAAATACCGCTCCTATGAACCACTAAACTCAAGGATGCAACATCTCAACATATCCTCGAGTATTTGAATTATCCGTTCGGATTGACCATCGGTTTGGGGGTGAAAGGCGGTCTTGAAATGCAACTTGGTACCCAAAGCTTCTTGCAACTTCTTCCAAAATCGCGAGGTAAATCTCGAATCTCTATCCGACACGATGGAAATAGGCACCCGTGCAATCTCACAACTGAGAAACGATAATTCAGCTAGTTTGTCCATTGAAAAATCCGTGCGACGGGGATAAAGTGAGCCGACTTAGTCAATCTATCTACAACGACCCAAATCGCATCCTTCTTACTCACGACAATGGCGGTCCGGATACAAAGTCCATTGTGACTCGATCCCATTTCCATTCGGGTATCGTGATCGGTCAAGTAATCTCAAGGCACTTAATGTTCCACTTTCACTTGTTGACATATTAAACATCTCAAACAAAGTTGGAGATGTCTCGTTTCATACCATGCCACCCAAAACCGACATTTCGAATCGTTGTACATCTTCGCACTCCGGGTGGATTGCCATTCGGCTACAATGGGCTTCGCTCGAATAATCGAAATAAGTTCAATTCTTTGGAACACATGACGACTTCGAACCTCAAACAATCGTTATCATCGATTTGAAACTCCGATTCCTTGTTCGGAACACACTCAGCCCGTTTTGCAACCAACTCATCGTCAACTTTCTGAGCTTCACGAATTTGATGAGTCAATAATGGTTTGGCCTTTAATTCGGCTATTAACACATTGTCGGGTAGAATAGACAAGTGTACATTCATAGCTCGTAAAGCAAACAGTGATTTTCGGCTTAAGGCGTCCGCAACCACATTAGCCTTTCCCGGGTGATAATCAATGACAAGCTCATAAATCTTTAACAAGTCGAGCCAACGCCTTTGTCGTAGATTTAAGTCTCTTTGAGTCATCAAATATTTGAGACTTTTGTGATCCGAATACACATGGCACTTCTCACCAAATAAGTAATGTCGCCATATCTTTAAGGCGAATACGATGGCAGCCAATTCGAGATCATGGGTCGGATAATTTTTCTCATGTGGCTTTAATTGTCTCGACGCATAGGCCACAACTTGACCTTCTTGCATCAATACGCAACCTAACCCAAGTAGGGAGGCGTCGCTATAGATGACAAACTCTTTGCCAGATTAGGGTTGCACTAGAATTGGGGCTTCAGTCAAATAAGTTTTCAGTTGATCGAAGCTTTTCTGACATTTCTCCGTCCATTCGAACCTAACATCCTTTTGGAGTAAGCCGCCATTGGTGTGGCTATCGTCGAGAAACCTTTACAAATCGTCGGTAATAACCGACAAGTCCCAAAAAGCTCGAACCTCAATAATATTCCTGAGGCTTCCAGTTAAGTATGGCTGAAATTTTGTTGGTGTACTCGAATACCGATGCAGATACCACATGACCCAAGAAGCTAACCTCCTCAACCGAACTCACACTTCTTGAACTTAGCATATAACCGCTTATCTCGTAAAATTTGCAACACTAACCTCGGTGTTCAAAGCATGTTCGGTCTCATTTTTTGAATAGACCAAAATGTCATCAATGAACACAACTACGAACCGATCCAAATATGGTCCGAAAATCCGATTCATTAAATCCATAAATACCGCAGGGGCATTAGTGAGCCCAAACGTCATCACCAAGAATTCGTAGTGACCGTCCGATTCTCGGACCCTCAACCGATAGTACCCCGACCTCAAATCTATCTTTGAAAACACTGAGGCTCCCTTTAATTGATCAAACAAATCGTCAATTCGTGGCAACGGATATTTATTCTTTATCGTCACTTTATTCAAGCGACGATAGTCGATGCACAATCTCATAGTTCCATCCTTCTTCTTCACAAACAATACTGTACGCCCATGGAGAAAAACTCGGTCGAGTGAAACCTCTATCCGTCAATTCTTGCAATTGAACCTTCAATTCCTTTAATTCCATTAATGCCATACGACACGGGCTATTGAAATCAGCGTAGTACCGGTACAACCGATGCCGAATTTCACTTCTCGAACCGGTGGCAATCCAGTAACTCCTCGGAAAAACATCCGAATACTCACAAACCACTAGTACCGATTCGAGTTTCCTTTCCATCTCTTTACTTTCAAACACATACGCAAAGTATGTTTCACATACATATGAATGAGTAGAGCCGGGTCAATCAATGCAATCACACCGGTATCAAAGAGAGTAAAAGTACCAGTGATAATGTCGGGAGGATGCCTCCTCTCGCATGCTGGATGGCATATGCTCTAGCAGAGCACGGGTCTCGGATCGAACAGTACCGTGTCGAGGCTCCTCTCGATTACCACCCCTACCTCCCGAAATCCTCGGGGTCTACCTCTAGCCGTCGTCCCACTAGATCTTGCACCTTGCATCTTATTCTCCTCATCTAGCTCGTGCAATCTCTAATGAAGTGGTCCTTGAACCACATCCGTAACAGGCCCTATTAACTGACTTACCCCAACATTCACCTAGGTGTCGTCTTCCACATTAGGGGCATTCAGGTTTCTCTTGATGATTATTGCCCACACTAGCTACCGAAGTAGCTCGGGAGTCCGTCAATGGTCGGGCTCTGATGGAAATTCCCGCAATCGCCCTCGACTTATTTGTGTCCTCCCTGAACTTCTTTACCGCCGAGAATGGAGCTTTGCCCGTCGATCTTTTACGATAATCTCTAGCTTCAAATTCAGCCTTCTTCTTCTCCTTCCGAGTTCTTCCGCCTTGCGTGCTCGTTCAACTAGTGTTACAAATTCTTTTATCTCCAAAATACCCACCAAGAGCTTTAACTCTTCATTCAATCCTTCTTCAAATCTTTTGCACATAGCAACCTCATCACCACACACTCCCGAGCATATCGACTAAGTCTTACGAACTCATGTTCAGATTGAGATCTTGTCATACGGCCTTGCTTGAGCTCCAAGAATTCCTTACGCTCGATCGATGAACCGTTGACTAATATATTTCTTTCGAAATTCGTTTGAAAGAAATCCCAAGTAACTTGTTCCTTTGGGGACTATGGAAATCAAAGTCCTCCACCAATAGTAGGTCGAGTCCCGCAACAAGGATATAGCACACTTAAGACATTCATCGGTGTGCATGATAGTTCATCAAACACCGAATGGTGTTATCGAGCGAAATTCGGCCCTTTCGGCATCATCGGTAACTATGGCCTTGAACTCCTCGACCTTGCGCTTCCTAATCAAGTCCACGGTGGTTTACTCACCTCACGGGATCGATGAATCGGAGGCATTGCGGCTTTTGGGGTGGAGTATTTAAATTTGGGAATGGTTGGACAGCCGGATTGGTTCGGGCATATTGCGCGACCCACTCATTCATCATGGTGAAGAAGGCTTGTTTTGCCCATTCATTTTGATTATTCGCGAATGACTGAGGCTCAACAGGCGGTGTCCCTTGCGCGGGAGCAGCCGCTACACTTTCAACGTCATCCGCCAAGGGTCTCTCTACCCCGGGTTCCATTTGTTAATCAAAACAAAAACTTCAACCGTCAGAAGTCATCACATTTTTAAGCACTAACAATTTGGCATGTATAGCTAGACTCACACGCGCTATGGTAGTCCTAGAACCGACTAAACCTGGCTCTGATACCAATGAAATGTAACACCCCAAACCCAAGATCGTCACCGGATTTGAACACGTGGTGTTACTGGGCTCACTTCCCTTATTTCTCTCTTTGTAATATTGATTGTTGTTCGAGCAAAGCTAGCTAATCGCATCATGTCGCCTTTAAAATCATATCTCGAGTTTCAAAACTCGAAAACCGATTCCGTAAATTTTCCTGAATTTAGACTCATATGTCCATCCATGGATTTATTTCTAGAATTTTTGGTCGGGCCAATTGGTACAGTTTATTAGTTAAAGTCGCCCATGTTACGTGGGTTGACTACACCGACCTTCAGCGCATTACGACCTGAATATCTTCTCGTCTGAGCTTTAATACTCATGCCGTTTGTTTCTAATGAAACTAGACTCAAAGGGGAATCTGCACATATAAGGCACGACTTCTAATTCATTCTGGATAATTTATGGTAAATGAACTTTCGTCTATTCCACGATACTTTATTTACGGGAATGCAATTGAAATCATCACATAGATTTAAAACTTACCAACTCAACCCCGAGTATGAACATAGCATCTATTAGCCATGAATTCAAGGTACTTACTTTTTCCGCTGTCCGTACTCAACTCGATAAAGTCACCCTTAGTATTAATATTCAATCGAAATATATATATAGAGTTCGCACACATAGTGCTTAATACTCGATCACGCACACTTAGTGCCATGTGATTTAAGCCCGCACACATAGTGCCATATAGTCCAAACTCGCACACTTAGTGCCATACATTTCAAGCTCGCACACTCAATTGCCAATCTAAATCACCGTACACATTTACTTCTACACTTAGTGCCAAATCAACAACTCAATACATCACACCTCTTTTCTTTTCATTCAATACTTTCATCACCACATACATACATGTATATAAATTTATCATTCCTTTCGGCATAATTACATAGACATTATGTCTATTTAAATCAATACCAAATACATGCTTAGTGACTTACCTCGGATGTTGTCGAACGTCTTCAACGGCTATTCAATTACTTTTCTTTCCCTTATCCAACTTCGATCCTTTAAGCTCTTGAGCTTGTTTAAGAACAATTGAATTCATTTAATCCCAATTCAAATAGACGATTTAATATAACACATGTATATTATAGGGTTGAGGTACATATGACTTATTGGTTAACTATCAAACACCATACGCATATATACATATATTCTCTAGTCATGCACAACCCAACATCTTACTTGGGCATTAACAACTTTATAGATATATGCATATCTATGTTAAGGCCGAATATATATATATTTAACACATTCTACAATTATGGTTATTTATAATGACTAATATCGTTTTATCTCAAGTCATACTCATAAACACATCCATCCAAATACATTCGTACTTAAACATCATTCGGACTTAACACTCATATCACATTTATAAAACTACAAGCCGAATATACCTATACTTACATTACTTAAACATCAACCCTCAATTTCTTTGACAAAGCACATTCCCGGAAATGATAAGACAATATAATGACCTTTAATCCAACTTATAATTCATTTACATCACATTCCAAGCATTCACTCTATTCTATCACTTAAAATACAAACATTACTCAATAACTTCCTAGTTCAAATTCAAGCAGATTACACATACACACACAAGCCGATTTCTTTTCCTACCACCTAAACCACCTATATGAACATTTAGCTAACTCATACTTCACCCACCCACAATTACTCATTCAAACATGAAGAAGGTAATCAAATTTCTTCACTATCAACCATGGTCGAATGCTTCATTCACCACCCAAATCCAAATTTTAGCATGGGCTAATTGAAGAACTTAGTAACTAACTTAAGTTAAGCTAAAATCCCCAAAATCTAACATGAATTACTAACCTTGTTTTTGAGCTTAAGATGACCGAATGCCATATCCCCCTTCCTTCTTTAACTTTCGGCTCTTAAGGTAGAAGATGAACACCAATAATTTTTTTTTCAATTTCCTTTCTTCTATTCGCCAAGGCACCCAAGGATGAGCAACAAATTTTCTTCCCTTTTTTCTTAGTTTCTCACGGCAAAAGAGCATCCACACACATTTTTTTCATCATTTTCTTTTTTTTCCATTTCTTTATTCTCCTTACATAATCCACTAACTAAACATGTTGGAAACATGTTCCTTGCCCATAATCTTGTCATGGCCGCCACTCACCTTAGGAAGTGGGTTATTTGACATGCAAGGACAACCATTTTCCCACATGTATTAATAGGCCACCTTACATTAGCCTAGCACATTTCTCAATTTCCTCACATAAGTCCTTTCTAATAAATTTCACCTACAAATGACGAAATTAAGGCACTAAATTTTCACATATGTATATTCATGCACAATAAACATAGAAAATAGTAATTAATTAATTTTGTGTCTCGGTTTTGTGGTCCCGAAACCACATCCCGACTAGGGTCAATTTTGGGATGTCACAAACTATGTGATTATGAGCTCATGAGATTATGTGTATATGTGACTATGTGAATCCGAGTGCTGGTCTTGTATGTTCTACCTGCAGCTAGGTAGTCTAGCATGTGTTGCGGGCACCTGTCAGCTTGTGTGAGCAGCCCGTGTAGTTACGTCCTAACTGTCAGCTTGTGTGAGCAGGCCCGTGATTAGCTCAAGAGCGAGCAATGTGTGATATGTGATATGAGGTAGCATGTGGCTACGTATGAAGCACTTTGTGCAAGCTTTCTGTGTATCCGATAGTATTCTGAGTGTTCAACGAGTAATGTAATGGATAATGTGATGAAAGACCCAAGGAGGGCATGTTAAAGAAAGTAGGGTTATGTGATATACTACAAGTGAGTACAGGTATGTATGCTAAACTCATGAGCAATGCCTTGATGAAGAATGACTTATGGTGAGAAAGTTTATGTATATATATATATATGAACATATGATAAGTATGCAAAAAAGGCTTGAATGATGAATAATATTTATGGATATGTTATTATGTCTTTGTGTAATTGAACATGGAATCCATGAAATGGCGAGTTCATGGTTAGTTGAAAATGAACTTATGATAGTTATCATCATATTGCACTAAAACAATTTTGGACAGCAGCAGTAGTTTGAATTTGAAAATCCACCAAAAATTGTGGAAATCGAATTAGAGACTGAATAAGATATGAAATTAAATCTTATTGAGTCTAGTTTCACATTGAGGAAACAGTGTAAGCAAAAGAATTTCATATTATGGGATATTTGAATCTTTGTGAGACAGGGTCAGAATGATTCCGGTACTCCCCTGTCTTAAATTTGGAAAATCACTAAAAATTTTAAAACAATAATTATGGATTATAATTCATATGAATAAATTTTTAATTAGTTTATTTTCAAGATAAATAGACGGGAACACTATCTGAATTTCGTACAATGAGATAATTAAGTTTTAGTAAAGGAAGGTCGAAGCTGTCAAATAGCAGAACAGAGGTAACTTTTAAGAATAAACTGTACTTATTGGCTAATCCATAAATTCTGAAAATTTTATGGTAAGAAGACATGTGAATCTAGTTTCAGGGAAATTTATGTGATCTTAATTTTGAGTTTCGTAGCTCAAGATATAAATAATTTAGTAACTATGACTTGAGAAAAGCTTGACCAAAACATAAGTAAATATGTAATTATGATTGTATTACCTAGATAAGCATGTTGACATATTTCTTATTATTTTCATATGGACTTACTAAGCTATAAAGCTTACCCCTCTCCTTTCCATTTCTTTTAGTGTTGTCAGGTTAGCTCGAGGTTGGAGATCGTCAGAGGCAGTATCACACTATCAAATTATCAAGCCGGAGTATTAATAAACCTTAAGTGTTTTCAAGTGAGTGGCATGTATAGAGACTTAGTACTTTATGATATGTGTTTCATGATTTGGCTAATTGAGTTGGCTTATAATGATTCATTTATATAGAGCCATGAGATATGGATTATATTTGATCATTGGGCTGTAAACCTAATTGGTTTTGCTTAATTGTTCTAATGTTTTGATGATATGCATGTTGTGATCGCTTAATATCGATGGATGTATGATATGGTATGTATATTTGATGGATGAACTTTGACCAATATATGTGACCATATTCTTAGTATAAAAGTGTAAATTTAGAGTAAGTTAATGATGTTAATGAACATGACAAGGCTAAATGAATATGTTTTGGTATGTCTAGACTTGATGTAAAATGAGTATGAGAAAACAAGTATGTTATACATGCAAATGTTATGTTTGTAACATAATTGAGGATGTGTAATCTTTAATTGGATACCATGTTTTATGCCTCTGATGTTGTATAAGTGTATGAGGGATTAAGGTTGACCAAGGCTTGGAAAATAGCCTATGTGTTGACCACACGGACAGAGAAACGGCCGTGTGTCTCAACTGTGTGGAAGACACGGCCTAGCACACGAGCGTGTGTCTTGGCCATGTGACCTTAAATTATTACTGACATCATAAACAGAGAGGTACACAGGTTGAGGACATAGGCATGTCCGAGCCACATGGGCGTGTGTGACCACACGGCCTACCCACACGGGCGTGTGACTCTCTAAAACTAGAAAATTTTCTAAGTGTTGTAAAAAGTTCGTATGTTTTCGGTTTAATCCCAAACCACCCCTGATGTATGTTGTGGTCCTCGTAGGCCCATATAAGGGATGATATGCATGTGTTTGAATTTTTTGAATTGGTTGAAATTTTATGGCCCGATTTTATGAAATTGTGTACGTTTAAGTCCAGTAATGCCTCGTACCTTATCCCGGCCTCGGGTACGGGTAAAGGTGTTACAACACACTTGGCTTTTGGCATTAATCAAAATCCATTATTTTTTTCCTCCCTGTACATCAGTTGCTTTCCATTCTATCATTCTATTTTTTTCTTTTACTTTCAACATTTTGGCTTATTTTTCTTCCAAGCCCTTTCCCTTTTCCACTTTTCACAATTTCCATTAAAAGCCACTTCCATACTCCATCTAGCATGATTTATTTCATGCTTAATTAAAACCCCTTTTAGCCTTAGTCCAGATATCACTCCGAAAAATTAATCGTGAGATATGAACCCACACTAATACTTTGCAATTCAGTATTCGCTATCTCTCCGGTATATGGGATAGTACAAATTTGTCCCTTAAAGTTGATTCAATTTTAATTCAAAAAGCGAGTGTTGGGTTTGAATCGTTTGGTGTACAGTTGGGAAGTTGAGTCGACCATGCTAAATTCAAAATCTCAAGAACAAATTGGCGCGTTCAGGTAGGAAAAGCTAGTTGGATTCTGTCAAGGGAGACAGTTATCGGGTTTATACAACCCACACGGTTGAGGCCATTGATTCAAGTTGAGCTTTTTAGATCGTAAGACTGTCACGTGGTTAGAAATTCAACAAGGGTCGATTTGCAGGTTGTACTAGAACAGTCTACAAAAGGAAAAGTTGGTGGTTTGAGGCGTCCTCGACTACTATAACCAACTTATCGGTTGGAAGGAAAAACCTTCTTTCAAGGACCAGTTCATGTTCAGGGTGTACCGAGGCTAAGGCTAAGCTTTTGTTTACCCATCTACTTTATTTGCTAAAATTTATTTTCACAATTTCAAATTTGTTTTCATTTTATTACATTACATATTTATTTGTTTTATTTACTCTATCAACTTAAACCCCTTTTTTTAAGCTTGCAACGCACAGGTAGTGAGCACAATTGTATTGTGACAATAATTTTGGTCACAAGAAAAAGGCGAAATTGGATAATCAACCCCTTTGGATTCGACCCTACTACTCTATACTGCTATTTAGTACTATTTTGTCGTAGAAATTTATACTTGGTGGTTTCCACGCCCCATCAAATTTTGGCGCCATTGTCAAGGATTGGAAAAAATTTCTAAGTTTTTGTAACACCCGTAACCCGTATCTGTCGCCGGAATAGGGTTACAAAGCATTACCAAACTTATTTCATAAATAATCATAGAATTCACATACAGTTTCCATTTCCAAATATAAATCATTCATAATCAATCACATTGTCCCTAATACAAGCCTACGGGGCCCAAATCATGAATTAGAAGTGGTTCGGGACTAAACTGATAACTCAAGAAATATTTTTGGAAAATATAGAAAATTTTACAAAATACAGGGGACACATGCCCGTGTCACAGGCCGTGTGGACATTCAAAATGGGATCACATGGTCGTGTCCCAGCCCGTGTCCGACCCCGTGTAACTCTCTGACTTAGGTCACATGGCCAACCACACGCCCATGTAACTAGCCTGTGTACCCTTCGAAATGGCCTCACACGCATGTGTGCCAGGCCATGTGCTAGGGCGTGTCAAGACTGCAGGGTATACTGACTTATGCCACATGGCCAAGTCTCACACCCGTGTGCTGGGCCGTGTGGAGCATACTGACTTGGTTTCTAATTAAACACCAGGGGACACACGGCCGTGTCACCTAATTGTGTCACACATGACTGAGACACACACCCGTGTATCTGCCCATGTGGACAAAAATAGGCTATTTACCAAGTCATCTTGCCCACCCAAATTTGCATTCACCTACACAATTCAAATGGCATATAACATGAGATAAATAGGCATTCAAACCAATCTCAAACAAGTCTAATTCATGCCATTTCCATACCAACAACCACAAGACACTCAAATATCACAATAAGCCATTCAATTCATACCAATTTCACATTCTCAAATCATCTAAATAGCCACTTTCAATTATGGATGACTTCACCTAAAACCTCAAGCATACAAATATCAAATTTCAATCATTTGGTACTCCAAATACCAACTCACGATAAACATTTATATAGCAATTATGCACAACATATCAAAAGCACATTTGCACATATATATTTACATCACCAAACATGCCAAAATAAGCCAATTTACGAGGTTATACACATAACCAAGCATTTAACATTTACAAGCCAAATCAAATGGCTAAATCCATTACCAAACTATAAACCATAATGACCATAATTCCTATACATGCCGTATAACCAAAATCACAAGTTCAAAGTACCAAAATAAAAGCTTGATAGTGTGATGAGATCTCCGATGACTCCCAAATCCGAGCAAGCTTCGATATTCACTATAAAACACGGAAAAGTAAACGAAGTAAGCTATAAAGCTTAGTAAGCTCGTATGCTTAAAGTAAAAATTTCCATATAAATACAATTTAAGCAATTAACATATCATAACATAACTCATTGATCCACAAACCTATCACATATTCATTCACAAGGTTAGATATGAAATTCACAAGTTTCTTCAACTTAATGCTTGTACGTTTCATGTACATACCTGTATCAACTCATATCAATTTCATATTTACCCATATCCTCGATATACCCATTGAACCATTCGGAATAATATCGAATACCGGGAATCTTGCACCCTAAGTGCCAAATACATAGTCGAAGCTATCTTAATCTCATATCTCATATAATGCTCACTCTCAAGCTATCAATGGGTCTGCTCACACAAGCTAATGGTCATGACATAGCTACATGGTGTTGCTCACACAAGCTGACAAGAATTCGCAACACATGCTGAATAACTCAGCCACCGGTAGGACGTACGAACCAGCACCCAAACACATAAGCCTGATGACATGTCATTCGTATCCTAATCTATTCCTAAGGTTCAACCGGGATTTCACATTGCCAAATCTTTGTCAAATAATAAAGCATTTAAAATACAATTATGTTAATGCTTATTAGCATACAAACTTACCTCGATTCGTAAAAACAATGAAATGGATCGACTAGTCCAATACTTTGTTTTTCCCCCCAATTAGATTCGAACTGCATTTTTCTTGATCTATATAATATCAATTTTAACTTATTCAATTATCATTCTATTCAATTTAGTCTAAAAATCACATTATGACAAAATTACACTTTTTCCCTAATAGTTTAACATCTTTACAATTTAGTCCTTAGCTAATAAAAATACAAATTCATGCAATTAGGTACCTACCCATGCTAGCAGAATTTCCTTTATTATCATATTAGCCCATATTTTTCATTTATTTCACATTTCTACCACAAAATTTTAATATTTCACAAATAAATCCCTAATTGACAATTTTATCCAAAATCTCTTAACAAATGTTGTTTATCTAACAACAACCATTTATTTTCTATCACATATTCATCAATGTAAAAACCCTAAACCTTTAAAAATTTTGCAAAATAGTCCCTGGCTAGCTGGATTAAGCTACAACGACTCCGAAAGTATAGAAATCATTAAAAACAGAATAAAAATTACTTACCAATCAACCCTCAAAGTGACCGAACCCTAGATGAACAAAAAATGGCTTTCATTCCCTTGAATGTTTTGTTGGAGAAGATGATAAGAGATAAAAATTATTTTGTTTTATTTATTTTAACATTAATTTACTAATTTACATAGTTAACCTTTTTAATTTCAATCAAATTACAACAATACCAACTTCGTAAATGTCCACTAACAAACTAATGGTCTAATTACTACATAAGGACCTCCACTTTAAGGTTCCATAGCTATTAGACACCTTTAGCTATTAGAACACCACTTTTGCACTTTACGCGATTTAGTCCTTTTTTATCAAATTGAGCATTCAAACGATAAAATTTCTTAACGAAATTTTCACACAATCATACTATCATGTTGTAGACATTAAAATAATAATAAAATAATTATTTTGGCCTCATATTTATGGTTTTGAAACCACTATCTTGATTTGACTAAAAACAGGTTGTTACATTTTTGTTTGTTTTCATTATGACCAGGTTAGAACTGAGGAATCTAGAATTTGAACTGAAAATAGAGAAGTTTTGGCTCAAACATTACGAAGAGAAGCTTTTCAATGCAGCAAATGACGACATCCTGACTTTGAAGTAGGATCTTATAGCAAAGATATTTTCTCATTTGACGAACCAAACGAAATGATAGATCAAACTATATGCCAACTCGCAACAGCTCTAGATGAGCAATAGCCACTATGCATAACTTACCCAGTAGGTGAAACACAGTTTGAGATAAATTCGGGATTAATTCCTTTATTTTCCATTTTCCACGATTTGAAAAACGAGAACCCCCATACTCATTTGAAAGAATTTCGCATGGTTTGTTTAAGCATGAAACCAGAGGGAGTAGCTGAGGATCAAATTAAACTATGAGTTTTTCCTTTTCCATTAGCCGACTCAACTAGGGAATGGCTATTTTATTTACCTCTAGGATCTGTTAATACATGGACTGATATGTCTCGACAGTTTCTTGATAGGTTTTTCCCAGCAGCTCGAATAGCCGAATCAAAGAGAAGTATAAGTCGGAATACAACAAAAAAAAGTAGAGTCACTCTATGAATATTGGGAGCGATACAAGAAGTTGTGTGCAAGTTTCCCATAACATGGCCTGCTTGAATAGCCACTCTTACAGTATTTCTATGAGAGGTTATTCCCTATGGAAATGAATATGATTGGTGCCGCTAGTAAAGGGGCACTTTTGAACATGACTTCTCAAAAAGCTAGGGCATTAATTTTGACAATGGCTGGGAATTCTCAACCGTATCGACCATCTATAGAACCTACAATAAGGGCTTGTAAGCTAAGTACTCCTTCCGTAGTAGATATGATTGACAAGCTTACTAATACAGTTAAAAATATGTTGGCAGGAAAAACAAACCTAGCTCGGTAGTGTGGGATTTGTATCAAGCCTGATCATTGTACCGACTTGTGTCCAACTTTACTTTAGGACAAAACAGCACAAGTAGTAGCCGTTGGAAGTTTCTTAGGGCCACCTCAAAAGCGTTATGGTCCATATTTGAACATGTACAATGCAAGGCTGAGGGACCACCCAAATCTAAGCTATGGATCTAACACTTGATACAATCAGCTGTATCAACCAAGACTACCTCCGCCTCAACAATATCAACCTCCAAAGTCATCTCTTGAAACCATAGTAGAGAGGTTAGCCGTTAGCACTAAAAAGCTCCAACAAAATTTTGAAGTGCACTTCCGATAAATTGATTAGCAAATAAGTAAGCTAACACTTACGATTAGCCATTTGGAGAACCAAGGAAAATTGTCATCTCAAATCAAGCCGAACCCACGTCAAAATATGAGTGCCATGACCGTAAAAGATGAAACAGATTCAGAACTAGTGCCTAGCACGAGTCGTGACCATGACACTAAACAAGAAGAACAAAAAACCGAACCAGCAGCTCTTACAAAGCCAACACCACAGAAACCATTTGTTTTATCTCCCCCATTCCCTGGAAAGCTTGCTCAAGTTAAAAAAGAGTGATAGGAAAAAGAAATCATTGAGACATTTTGGAAGTAGAAATCAATATTTCTTTATTTGATGCAATTAAACAAGTTCTACGCTATGCAAAATTCTTAAAAGAATTGTGCATCGAAAAAAAAATCGAAGGAAATGGAGGGTCAATGTGGAAGAAAACATTTCTACATTATTACAAAGGAAAATCATGCCTAAGTGTAACGACCAATGTATGTTTTCTATATCCTGCAAAATATGTAATATTCGCATATGTTTTCTATATCCTGCAAAATATGTAATATTCACATAAAGAAAGCCATGTGTGATTTGGGAGCATTTATTAACGTAATGCCTTTATCTATTTTTAAATTGCTAAACACGGGTCCTTTGAAAGAAACAGGGGTGATTATTCAATTGGCATATAAGTCGTGTGTATATCCAGAATGGGTTTTGGAAGATGTCATCGTAAAGGAAAATGAACTAATTTTTCCTGCAGACTTTTACATCACTGATATAGAGGACATTCACTCAAAAAATTATTCCGATATTCTACTCAGGAAACCATTCCTAAGCACTGCACGTACAAAAATTGATGTGCAAAATTAAACCTTCACTATGGAATTCGATAGAGAGATGGTAAAATTGAATGTTTATGAGGCGATGGGCCAGCTTAGTACAATGTCGAATATTTCTAGTATTGATATTATTGAACCACTAGCAAAATTTCATTTTGAATATCATGAAGAGGATGGGTTACAAACAGTGCTTTGCAAAAGTTTAGACCTCGAAACGATGGATAAATTGGAAGAGTTGATGACATTCAGAAAACTGATTCATGAAACTGAAATTCTATTGGAGACTCTACAATTTCCTAGAAGCTAAGGTAAATACTTTGAACTTTCTCCGTCCAAAACTAAACTGTTACTTTCTATTTTGTAAACCCCAGAAATAGAGCTTAAACCATTGTCAGAACACTTGAAATATGCCTACTTGGGTAATGAGAACACATTACCGGTGACAGGTTCCAGTAAAATTTCGGTACTAGAAGAGGAAAGTTTCATTCGAGTCTTGAGAGACTGCAAAGGGGCAATCGGGTGGACAATCACCGACATAAAAGGGTTAAGTCCCTCAACTTGTATGCACAGAATTTCAATAGAAGAAAATGAGAGCCCAAAGGAAGAAGCTCAAAGACGCCTTAATCCACCAATGATAGAGGTCATGAAAAAGGAAATTCAAAAATTACTAGATGCTGGGATGATCTATCCAATTTTTGACCGTAACTAGGTTAGCCCAATTCATGTGGTACCTAAGAAAACCGGTATGACCGTAATAAAAATAGTAGCAAAATAGAAGACAACATTTACATGCCCCTTGGGCACGTTTGCCTATAGCTGGATGTCGTTTAGACTTTGCAATGCACCAGCCACATTCTAGAGGTGTATGGTAAGTATATTTTTCGGCTATGTCGAGAAAATAATTGAGGTATTTATGGACGATTTCACAATATATGGTAATTTTTTCAATGAATGTCTGTCAAAACTTGTCAAAATTTTGGAAAGATGCCTAGAATTTAATCTCATTTTAAATTATGAAAAGTGCCATTTTATGGTAGATAAGGGACTAATTTTAGGACACATTGTTTGCGCTGAAGGGATCACAGTCGATAAGGCCAAAACTGATGTTATCAACTCACTTTCATGCCCCATGAATATGAGGGAAATTTTCTCTTTTCTTGGTCATGCAGATTTTTACATGCACTTTATAAAGGACTTTTCAAAGATTTTGCAACTGATTTGCAATCTCTTGTAGAAAGATAAAGTGTTCAAATTTGATCAAGCATGCAAAGACTCATCCAATACCCTTAAGCAAAAGCTTGTTTTAGCTCCTATAGTATAACTGCAATGTGCGATGCAAGTGACCAAAGTGTAGGAGCCGTTCTTGGGCAAAGAATTGGGAAGGAACCCCATGTCATATCTTACGCCTCTAAAACATTAGATGCTGCCCAAAGCAATTATTCGACTACTGAAAAAGAATTTTTAACCATTTTCTTTGCTTTGGAAAAATTTAGACCATATTTATTAGGCACTAAAGTTATTTTTTTTTTCTAACCATACAGCATTGAAATATTTGATCGGAAAAAGGGAGGTGAAACCTAGGCTAATTCGATGGATTTTATTGTTACAAGAGTTCAATCAGGAGATTAGAGATAAGAAAGGATGCATGAACTTGGTAGATAGCCTTTTGAGCCGAATATCCCTTCTAAAAGATGATGCTCCTCTTAAAGGGGACTTCCCAGATGAAAATCTTTTATCAACTCAGGCAGTTTACCCAGATGAAAACCTGTGACAGCCTTAAAACGACCCTAGTCGGAATGTGGTTTCGGGACCACAAAACCGAGGCATAAAAATAATTTGATATTTATTTTGATGCCTATAATATGTGTTAACTCATGTGTGACATTTTTGATGCTTTAATTTAGAGTTATAAATGTGAATTTCACTAGAAAGGACCTAGTAGTAAACTTTAAAAGTATGAGGGGGAAATGTGTAATGACTAGTTGATCATGCATGCAAAAATGAGGGGTTTGCATGTCAACTTCCCCATTTATTAGCTAATGGCCGGCATTGACAAGGGTGTATGGGCTAAACATGTCATGAAACATGTTTTGTTGGTGCATTAGGGAGAAACAATAAACAAATAAGTATGGGTGATAAAGAAAGAAAAAAAATGTGTGTGAAGGCTTCCCCCCCCATTGCCGTGAGTAGAGGAAAAAAGAAGAAAAAAATTGTTGTTCATCTTTTTTTTCACTTTCTTTGAGCTGAAATTCTAAGGAAGAAGGAAGGGGTCTTGCTTCATGCTTGGTTTGGAGGGGGGATTAGGAGGAGGTTTGGCCATACTTGTGTTGAGATTAAGGTAAGTTTGATGCTTTTCCATGAGATTCATGTATATTTTAGTAGTTAGCTTGAGTTCTAACTAGCCATGGTTCAAATCCTCACTATGTCATGGAGATGATATTCGGCTAAGGTGAGATTGTGTTGACATCATTTCCATGCTAAATATGAAACTTTGTAAGGGTGCATGTGATGGTGGATTGATGATTTTTGAATATTCTTTTTAACACTTTTGAGTGAGAGTTTGATAGATACTATGAGATTAAACTTCATGACATTGTAAGCTTGTAAGTTGGATGATGAAATCCATGCTTTGTGATGGTAAATGGTGTGGAAGGAACACTCGGCCATGATGAAAATATATGGGATAGTTATAATCAATTTGAGATTCGGCCCTTGCACCTACATGCATATATGTTGCACATGATGTATTGGTATGACATATATACTATCTCAAGGTATATATTTTGCATATGATGATGTTTGGTTATGAAATAAATGAGAGATGTGTATTGAGCTACGATATGTATCGTTAGTTAGTAAAATGTATCTGTTTTTGTGTGGTATTAAGTGTATGATTGGCCTCAACATGGACATGCATATTCGCCACATGAGGGAAATTGGTGTGCATGCATTCGGTTAGAGGCAAGCATATTGATGCCTAACGAGTATATATATTGGCTAAATACCTTGTATTCCTCTTCGATGCTCAAATGATTAAACCGATTTATTTGTTAAATTAAGCTCAAGAGCAAAGGGAACTAGATCCGACAAAGGGAAGGAAAAAGTGGTCGATTAGCCATTGAAATCGTTCGACGACATCCTAAGTAAGTTCTTGAGTAATAGAGCTTAAATTCTGAATTGATTAGATCATGTTTAAAGCAAATTAAAATCATGCTCTTTGTGTGTGGCTATTGAGCCGAATTGCAAATGTGATAAGTGACTTGTGTTTGAATTTTGCTAATGAAAACGAAATATGAATGTGTTATGATTTATTGATAAATGTACATGGTTATTCGAATGATATCGGGCTAAGTCCCGAAGGCTTTGTGCTAAGTGACTAAATTGAATAAGATCCGAACGGCATACGTGCGAGTTACTAAATCCAGACTAAGATCCGAAGGCTTTCGAGCGAGCTACTAAATCCGGGTTAAGTCCCGAAAGCATTCGTGCGAGTTATCAGAATAGGGCTATGTCCCAAGGCATTTGAATGTGTAGCCATATCCGGTTAAACTCAAGATACGTGATTCAAGAATGAATGAACTCTGCTGTAAAATTTCAGCTAATACGCTTGAAAATTCCAGCAACGAGGTATGTTCGTATGTGCTTTGGAATAGTTGATTCCTTGAATAATATTCGCTCAATCGAGAAATGAGTTTTCGGCATTTGGCTAAGATGAACCCCTTATGTATGAATATAGGGTTGGAATGTGAAATAAGTATGATATTGAGAATTTGTGCATATGAAATTATCCGTTAGCTATATGAATGTTATGTTTTGTTGTGCTGGAATCCTTGCTCTAACTTACTAAGCATAAATTGCTTACTCCGCTTTCTCTGTTTCTCTGTCTATAGATTTTGGCTCGTCACCATCGGACTCGAGATTTCGGAAGTCGAGGTCTCCCACACTATCAAAGTCCCTTTCGGTATATATTTTGGTTGGATTTTGAAATGGCATGTATAGGACTACCCTTTTGTTGCGTTTTAAGTACTTTTGTGATGTATGTGTATGCGACCATGCGAAAATGGCTCGTAAAAGTGGAGTATGGCATTAGACCATTTGTGCTTATGTATATATGTATGGTTTTATGATGTGACTACGGACTGAATGGAAGTGTGAGCAAATGATCAGCCATTGGAATGGCTAAAAAATGATTATATGTGGACCTATGTATGACAAAACTTTAGTTGGTCCATAGAAACCACGAAATAGGTAAGGTTTACGAAAAGCAGATCTTGACAGCAGCAGTGGTGTGGATTTGAAAAATCACTAAAAATTGTAGGAATGGAATTAAATAGTGAATAAATTATGTAAATGAACCTTGATGAATCTACTTTCATATGGAAGAAACGAAACGGTCATATGAATTATTTGTTAAGAGATATTAAAGTTCTCGTGAAACAGGGCTAGAACGGTTTTTGGATCCCCTGTTCCGACTTTAGAAATTCATTGTAAATTAACCAGAGATAATTAGGAGTCATTCCATATATTTATAGATTTCTCTCTGAGTCTAGTTTCTATAGAAACAGACGGCATCAGTATTGAAGCCCTGTGCAGGAGATATCCAATTAAAACGCGCGAAGGTCAGTGTAGTCGATCCACGCAATGGGGAGACTTTAACTAATAAACTGTACTAATTGGCTCGAGCAAAAATTCTAGAAAAAATCTGTAGAAGGAAATATGAGTCTTGTTTCAGGGAAAAATTACGAAACAAATTTTCGAGCTTTGAAACTCAAGATATGATTTTTAAGGCGACATTGATGCAGTAACTAGCTTGTCTGGAAATTTCTAAATGGACTGTGAAGATAGTTAAACTAAGTTTGTGTGCACCTTGTATTCGATTCCGGTAACGGACTCGGGTATGGGGTGTTACAATTTTATTGGTATCAGAGCTACGGTTTAGTCGATTCTAGGACTACCGTAATGTGTTGGGTCTAGCTATACATGCCATTTTATGTGATTATTTGATAGTGTGGTGATTTCTGACAATTGAAATGTGTTTATTTATAGTAATGGATCCCGATCCCGACCGAGCGGTAGCTGATGATCTTGAGAGTGTAGCGCTGCTCCCGACAAGGGACACTCGCGGACTCTCAACCTAATGCTAGTAATCCAAATGATGAAGCTAGACAAGCTTTCTATAGCGTGATGAATGATTGGTTTAACCAATACATTCGAACAAATCTACTGTTCCACAACCTCCATTCCCAACAAATACAACCCCACCTACAATGCCTCCCAGAATCGACCAAATAAGGTCAAGTAAGCCCCAGTTGATAGAATCCGGAAACACGGGCTACTGAATTTAAGGCTACGGATAGCGACGACGCCGAGCAAGCTGAATTTTGGTTGGACAACACTATCCGGCACTCGATGAGCTATCTTGTACACCGATGAATGCCTAAAGTGTACTATCTCCTTGCTACGCGATTACGCCTACTATTGGTGGAGTACTCGACACTGTTGTGTCCCGAGAGTAAGTAACTTGGGAGTTTTTCCAAACCGAGTTTGGAAGAAGTATATCGGTCGAGATTTGTTGATCAAAAGCGGAAGGAATTTCTTGAGCTTAAGCAAGGTTCTACGTCGATTCTTGACTCGAGCGAAAATTTGTTAGACTTAGTAGATACGCCGGGAATGTGTTTCGTCCGAGGCTATCATGTGTAAACGCCGAGGATGGGCTGAATAAAGATATAAAATGTTCGTTGGCATTCTTGAAATACGAGAGTTCGTAGTACTTGTCGAGCGAGCTTGTAAAGCCGAGGAGCTTAGAAAAGAAAAACAAAAGTTGATGTGGGAACCGGAGAGTTTAGTAAAAGATCCTCGGAAAGTCTCTTCAACAGCATCGAAGAAATTTCGAGATGATGTGGGCGGTCTAGAGGCACTTCGGGCCTTTTAGACGAGATCGTGATCGACCCACGTGGGTACACGAGGCACCGGTTGCCGTGTTGGGAATGAACGTCGAGATAGAGCGAAGTGTCGACATTGTGGCAAATGGCATTCGAAGTTGTAGATTCCGTGACCGCTCTGTTACAAGTGCGGATCAGTTGACCACTTCATTAAAGATTGCCCGAGGTTGTGCGAGCAGAATGTAGATCGAGTGGGAAACCGGCGCTACCACCGCCGAGGTAGACCATCTAGAAATATGGGCAATGCTAGTGGTGGTCGAGAGGATCTAGAGATGCTACGACCAGATCCGAGGCTCGCGCTCTGCTAGAGCTTATGCTATACGTGCCGCGAGGATGCTTCATCGCCGGATGTTATTACGGTACTTTCACTCTCTTTGATACTAATGTGATTGCTTTGATTGACCCCGGTTCCACTCATTCTTATATATGCGAAACCTTAGCATCCAAAGAAGACTTTACCTATTGAGTCTCTCGAGTTCGTAATTCGGTGTCAAATCCCTTGGTCGTTCGTGCTTGTTGACAAAGTGTGTAAGAAATGCCCCTAGTAATTCAAGGATCCTGCTTTTCCGCGGACTTGATGCTTTTGCCGTTCGATTTAATTTGATGTTATCCTCGGTTTAGATTGGTTGACCGTGCATGATGCGGTTGTGAATTGCAAAGGCAAGACTATTGATTTGAGATGCGCTAAATAATGAGATAATCCGAGTTGAGTCTACGGACTTAAAGGGTTGCCACCGTAATATCGCAATGTTGGCCCGAAATATATGAGAAAGGGTGCAAAGCATACCTTGCATATGTACTTGATGACAAGGAATTGGAAAAGAAACCCGAATCTGTGTCGGTGGTTTGTGAATACCGTATGTTTTCAGAAGAATTACGGGTCTACCACACTGTTCGGAAGTAGAGTTTGGTATTGAGCTTGTACCGGGACTACGCCGATTTTGATAGCTCCGATCGTATGGCACCAACCGAGTTAAAAGAGTTGAAAGCTCGATTGCAAGAATTGACGGATAGAGGTTTCGCTCGACCCGATTTCTCACCTTGGGTGCACCAAGTATTGTTCGTGAAAAGAAGGACGGAACCATGAGGTTGTGCATTGATTATCGTCAGTTGAATAAAGTGACGATAAAGAATAAATATTCGTTACCGCGTATTGATGACTTGTTCGATCAGCTAAAGGAGCCTCGGTGTTTTCAAAGATAGATTTGAGATCGGGTATTACCGATATGGATTCGAGATTGGACGTACCCAAAACCGCTTTCGAGCGAGGTATGGTCACTACGAGTTCTTGGTGATGCCGTTCGGGCTCACTAATGCCCCTGTGGTATTTATGGATTTGATGAATCGGATCTTTAGACAGTATTTGGACCGGTTCGTAGTTGTGTTCATCGATGATATCTTAGTCTATTCAAGAGATGAGACCGAACATCTTGAACACCGAGATTAGTGTTGCAAATTTTACGGGATAAGCGGTTATACGCTAAGTTCAGCAAGTGTGAGTTTTGGTTAAGAGAGGTTAGCTTCTTGGGTCATGTGGTATCTGCATCGGGTATTCTAGTCTAATCTTGAGCAAAATTACAACCATACTTAATCGAAACCTCCAAGAAATATTACCGAGGTTCGGAGCTTTTGGGACTTGGTTACTACCGACGGTTTGTAAAAGGATTCTCGATGATAGCCACACCCATGACTTAAACCGCTTGAAGGATGTCAAGTTTGAATGGACGAGAAAAGTGTCGAAAAGTTTCGATCAATTGAAAACTCATTTGTGAAGCTCCAGCTTTTGTGCGGCCGAATCTGGCAAAGAGTTTGTCATTTATAGTGACGCCTCCCTACTTGGGTTAGGTTGCGTATTGATGCAAGAAGGTCGAGTTGTGGCCTACGCGTCGAGACAATTAAAGCTACATGAGAAAAATTACCCGACCCATGATCTCGAATTGGCTGCCATCGTATTCGCCTTAAAGATATGGCGACATTACTTATTTGGTGAGAAGTGCTATGTGTATTCGGATCACAAAAGTCTCAAATATTTGATGACTCAAAGAGACTTAAATCTGCGACAAAGACGTTGGCTCGAGTTGTTAAAAGATTATGAGCTCGTCATTGATTATCACCCGGGAAAGGCTAATGTGGTTGCGGACGCCTTAAGCCGGAAATCACTCTTCGCTTTATGAGCGATGAATGTACACTTGTCTATCCTACCCGACAATGTGTTAGTAGCCGAATTAAAGGCCAAACCATTGTTGACTCATCAAATTCGTGAAGCTCAGAAAGATGATGATGAGTTGCTTGCAAACAAATTTGAGTGTGATTGAACAAGGAATCGGAGTTTCAAATTGATGATGACGATTGTTTGAGGTTGAAGTCGTCTGTGTGTTCCAAAGAATTCGGAACTTATTTTGATAATTCTGAACGAAGCCCATTGTAGCCGAATGGCAATCCACCCGGGGAGTACGAAGATGTACAACGATTTGAAACGTCGGTTTTGGTGGCATGGTATGAAACGAGACATCTCCGACTTTGTTTGAGATGTTTAATATGTCAACAAGTGAAAGCGGAACATCAAGTGCCTTGAGATTACTTGACCAATTACGATACCCGAGTGGAAATGGGATCGAGTCACAATGGACTTTGTGTCCGGACTGCCATTGTCAGCAAGTAAGAAGGACGCGATTTGGGTTGTTGTTAATAGACTGACTAAGTCGGCTCACTTTATCCCTGTCGCGCACGGATTTTCATTGGATAAACTAGCTGAATTATCGTTTCTCAGTTGTGAGATTACACGGTACCGATTTACATTGTGTCGGATAGAGATCCGAGATTCACCTCGCTATTTTGGAAGAAATTGCAAGAAGCTTTGGGTACCAAGTTGCATTTCAGCACCGCCTTTCACCCCCAAACCGGTGGTCAATCCGAGCGGATAATTCAGATACTTGAGGATATGTTGAGATGTTGCATCCTCGAGTTCGATGGTTCATGGAATGGTACTTACCTTTGATTGAATTAAACACAACAATAGTTTTCAATCAAGTATTAAGATGGCGCCTTACGAGGCCTTGTACAGGCGTGAGATGCCGTACACCATTGTTTTGGACCGAGCTCGGTGAGAACAAAATTTTGGAGTGGATTTGATTAAAGATTTGAACAGAAAGTAAAAGTAATCCGTGAAAATCAAGATAGCCTCCGATCGTCGAAGTCGTGCAGCGGATCTGAAACGAAAAGACATTGAGTATCAAGTGGGAGATAAAGTGTTTCTTAAAGTTTCGCCTTGGAAAAAGATACTCAGATTTGGCCGTAAAGGCAAATTGAGCCCGAGGTTCATTGGGCCATATGAGATATCCGAACGAGTCGGTCCAGTTGCGTATCGTTTGATTTTGCCCCCTGAACTTGAAAAGATTCACGACGTCTTTCATATTTCGATGCTTGGCGCTATAGATCGATCCGTCGACGTAATTAGTCCATCAGAGGTTGAAATTCAATCCGATATGAGTTATGAAGAAGAACCGATTCGTATCCTAGCTCGTGAAGTTGCGAAACAAAAGGGTTCCATTAGTAAAAGTGTTATGGCTCAAACACGGGATGGAAGAAGCTACTTGGGAACCCAAGAGCTCTATGAAAGAGCGTTACCCAAACCTATTTACCGGTAAGATTTTCGGGGACGAAAATTTCTTAAGTGGGGAGAGTTGTGATGACCTTAAAACGACCCTAGTCGGAATGTGGTTTCGGGACCACAAAACCGAGGCATAAAAATAATTTGATATTTATTTTGATGCCTATAATATGTGTTAACTCATGTGTGACATTTTGATGCTTTAATTTAGAGTTATAAATGTGAGTTTCACTAGAAAGGACCTAGTAGTAAACTTTAAAAGTATGAGGGGAAATGTGTAATGACTAGTTGATCATGCATGCAAAAATGAGGGGTTTGCATGTCAACTTCCCATTTATTAGCTAATGGCCGGCCATGACAAGGGTGTATGGGCTAAACATGTCATGAAACATGTTTTGTTGGTGCATTAGGGAGAAACAATAAACAAATAAGTATGGGTGATAAAGAAAGAAAAAAAAAATGTGTGTGAAGGCTTCCCCCATTCGTGAGTAGAGGAAAAGAGAAGAAAAAATTGTTGTTCATCTTTTTTTTCACTTTCTTTGAGCTGAAATTCTAAGGAAGAAGGAAGGGGTCTTGCTTCATGCTTGGTTTGAAGGGGGGATTAGGAGGAGGTTTGGCCATACTTGTGTTGAGATTAAGGTAAGTTTGATGTTTTGCCATGAGATTCATGTATATTTTAGTAGTTAGCTTGAGTTCTAACTAGCCATGGTTCAAATCCTCACTATGTCATGGAGATGATATTCGGCTAAGGTGAGATTGTGTTGACATCATTTGCATGCTAAAAGTGAAACTTTGTAAGGGTGCATGTGATGGTGGATTGATGATTTTTGAATATTCTTTTTAACACTTTTGAGTGAGAGTTTGATAGATACTATGAGATTAAACTTCATGACATTGTAAGCTTGTAAGTTGGATGATGAAATCCATGCTTTGTGATGGTAAATGGTGTGGAAGGAACATTCGCCATGATGAAAATATATGGGATAGTTATAATCAATTTGAGATTCGCCCTTGCACTGCATGCATATATGTTGCACATGATGTATTGGTATGACATATATACTATCTCAAGGTATATATTTTGCATATGATGATGTTTGGTTATGAAATAAATGAGAGATGTGTATTGAGCTACGATATGTGTCGTTAGTTAGTAACATGTATGCTGTTTTTGTGTGGTATTAAGTGTATGATTGGCCTCAACATGGACATGCATAATCGGCCACATGAGGGGAAATTGGTGTGCATGCATTCGGTTAGAGGCAAGCATATTGATGCCTAACGAGTATATATATTGGCTAAGTACCTTGTATTCCTCTTTCGATGCTCAAATGATTAAACCGATTTATTTGTTAAATTAAGCTCAAGAGCAAAGGGGAACTAGATCCGACAAAGGGAAGGAAAAAGTGGTCGATTAGCCATTGAAATCGTTCGACGACATCCTATGTAAGTTCTTGAGTAATAGAGCTTAAATTCTGAATTGATTAGATCATGTTTAAAGCAAATTAAAATCATGCTCTTTGTGTGTGGCTATTGAGCCGAAATTGCAAATGTGATAAGTGACTTGTGTTTGAATTTTGCTAATGAAAACGAAATATGAATGTGTTATGATTTATTGATAAATGTACATGGTTATTCGAATGATATCCGGGCTAAGTCCCGAAGGCTTTGTGCTAAGTGACTAAATCCGGAATAAGATCCGACGGCATACGTGCGAGTTACTAAATCCGGACTAAGATCCGAAGGCTTTCGAGCGAGCTACTAAATCCGGGTTAAGTCCCGAAGGCATTCGTATGCGATTCAGAATCGGGCTATGTCCGAAGGCATTTGAATGTGTAGCCATATCCGGTTAAACTCAAGATCGTGATTCAAGAATGAATGAACTGCTGTAAAATTTCAGCTAATACGCTTGAAAATTCCAGCAACGAGGTATGTTCGTATGTGCTTTGGAATAGTTGATTCCTTGAATAATATTCGCTCAATCGAGAAATGAGTTTTCGCATTTGGCTAAGATGAACCCTTATGTATGAATATAGGGGTTGGAATGTGAAATAAGTATGATATTGAGAATTTGTGCATATGAAATTATCCGTTAGCTATATGAATGTTATGCTTTTGTTGTGCTGGAATCCCTTGCTCTAACTTACTAAGCATAAATTGCTTACTCCGTTTCTCTGTTTCTCTGTCTATAGATTTTGGCTCGTCAGCTATCGGACTCGGGATTTCTGGAAGTTGAAGTCTCCCACACTATCAAAGTCCCTTTCGGTATATATTTTGGTTGGATTTTGAAATGGCATGTATAGGACTACCCTTTTGTTGCGTTTTAAGTACTTTTGTGATGTATGTGTGTACGACCATGCGAAAATGGCTCGTAAAAGTGGAGTATGGCATTAAACCATTTGTGCTTATGTATATATGTATGGTTTTATGATGTGACTACGGACTGAATGGAAGTGTGAGCAAATGATCAGCCATTGGAATGGCTAAAAAAAATGATTATATGTGGACCTATGTATGACAAAACTTTAGTTGGTCCATAGAAACCACGAAATAGGTAAGGTTTACCTGAAAAACAGATACTGACAGCAGCAGTGGTGTGGATTTGAAAAATCACTAAAAATTGTAAGAATGTAATTAAATAGTGAATAAATTATGTAAATGAACCTTGATGAATCTACTTTCATATGGAAGAAACGAAACGGTCATATGAATTATATGTTAAGAGATATTAAAGTTCTCGTGAAACAGGGCCAGAACGGTTTCTGGATCCCCTATTCCGACTTTAGAAATTCATTGTAAATTAACCAGAGATAATTAGGAGTCATTCCATATATGTATAGATTCCTCTCTGAGTCTAGTTTCTATAGAAACAGAC
Source organism: Gossypium arboreum (assembly GCF_025698485.1). Lineage (NCBI taxonomy): Eukaryota > Viridiplantae > Streptophyta > Magnoliopsida > Malvales > Malvaceae > Gossypium > Gossypium arboreum. The sequence continues at coordinate 74,205,063 of NC_069081.1, forward strand.
GGTATCAGTATTGAAGCCCTGTACAGGGAGATATCCAATTCGTAACGCGCAAAGGTCAGTGTAGTCGATCCCTGCAATAGGGGAGACTTTAACTAATAAACTGTACTAATTGGCTTGACAAAAAATTCTAGAAAAAAATCTGTAGAAGGAAATATGAGTCTTGTTTCAGGAAAAAATTACGAAACAAATTTTCGAGCTTTGAAACTCAAGATATGATTTTTAAGACGACACTGACGCAGTAACCAGCTTGTCTGGAAATTTCTAAATGGACTGTGAAGATAGTTAAACTAAGTTTGTGTGCACCTTGTATTCGATTCCGGTAACGGACTCGGGTACGGGGTGTTACAAAACCAAGGTGTTTCATGACCAGAAAATATCCTAAAAATTATTTTCAATTGACCAGAAAGTGCTACTTTACGATCCCACAATGATAATTTTTTTAGGTAAGCTTCAAACCAAATGGCTTGGTCTTTTTGTAATTACTAAATTATTCCCCATAATGCAGATGAAATTAAAAGATAGGAGTCTTGGAAATGTTTTAAAGACAATGGTCAAAGGTTAAAACCCTTTTACGAGAATTTTCAAGTACATGTGGCGGAGGAATTATTCTTCGAAGAGCCAAGCGGTTAAATTTTCATGTCGTCGAGGTAACGATGTTAAAAAAAAGCGCTTTATGGGCGGCAACACATATTTATCTTTATTTATTTAATTTAATTTTGAATTTTAGTTTAGTTTAATAATTAAATAAAATATTATTTTAATATGTTTGATCGTGTTATTTTCCAGGAACGTGGACGGAGGAAGTCATTTTTTAGAAGTCGAAATTTCAGTGCATACATCATTTTCAATAAACAAACCCATACCCCAACCCAAAATTTGAAAAGCCTAACATAGCCAAGGAAAAAAAAAACAAAACAAACCAAGCCCAAGCAAAAAGTAAATAGAAACGGGTCGAACGGCCTAATATGGCCCAATGAAAAGAAAAAAAGTAGGAAAAAAATAGAGGAAAAGTGGGCCAAACGGCCGAAGAAAAAAAGATAGGAAATTCTGACTTTTTTTTTCAAACATACACCTTTCCCTTTCTTTTTCTTTTCCCTCTTCTTCTTCTTCACCCATCTTTTTCCCGAAAACACTAACCCATAAAGCCACCGCCGTTCACCCCTTCACCATCGTTGACCTCTTTGTTATACCTCAACACCATTGACGACGGTACCATCGTCAGTTAAATACGCCCCAAAAACACAACCACTCGCCATCTACGTCATTGTCACCTTCTCCACCTCCCCTCCATCGAACATCGCCCTTCGCAAGCTAAGTCCACCGTTTTCCCATCGCCATTCACACCACCACCATCGAGCCTACATCAACTACCACCACATCCTCTAAGCCACCATACATTCTTCCCAAAACCTCCCCCTTCTTCACAAGAATGCCACCACCGTTTGAACCACCCCCTCCAACGTTAAAGAACCGACAAAACCCCCTACACAAGACTATCGAAGTCGTTCACCGCCAAACACTGCCATCCGTCATCGTTAGCCACCACTAAATAGTCATCACTGGTTGATTTTGAGCCTGCAAAAAGATAGAGACCATGGTTTGTACTAGACAATAGTCAGTCGACGTTTTTATGACTTCTCTAAACCAAGGTCGAAAACAATTTTCGGCACCACTAGTCGTCTACCTTGACGACGAAGATCTAGAACCACCATCACCACCAATACATGTTGCTAGACCGAGTCGACATCAACATCGAAGAAGCCTGACACCAGTTTAGATGGAAAGTTCACACGTTCATTTTGACGCTTCTAATGACATAAGGTATAACATTCCAAACTCACAGCCTATTTTACCGTTATTAATGTTTCCTATAGGTCATTTAGATGGAGCTAGCACTATAGATCACAATGACGCTACGCCACCAGACCAAAGTGAGCAACCAACTCCACGACAAACAAGGTCAACCACTGTTCATGCTCAATGTACACAACCATACCAACATAATGAAGAGTTAGAGTCAACACCGAACAGCGGCACTGAAGCTGCCGATATACCAAGTCCGCCGCACAGTCTAGTCAAAAATTGAGTACCAACCTCCTCAAAATAATAGGCGCGTTCAATGGGGCTGAACCTATACAATGCCGCCAGAACAGAGACTTTGAGGGTTTCTAAATTTCACGACATCAGAACACCAAACAAGATACAAGGAAATTCAAAATCGTCCAATTCCAATCTGTAAATATATCTTTCCCTTTACCCTTGATACACTTAACATGCGTGAGTTGGTGTTTAATTATTTTGTTGCTATTGGTTGGACATCATACGTGAATATTTATTGTGCTGCATATTATGAACTCATGTGTATGTGATGTTTAATTTTGATATGTCTACAATTAAGACTGTTGAAATCCTGAACATAATTAAATTCAGATTGCTTGGTCATTCATTTACTATGTCTATTTCTGATTTTAACATAGCCATGGGTTTCGTTGACCCTGACGATGTTCAACTTGACTTGTACCATACTGCTCTTCTAGAGATACCTAGTGATTTTGATGCCGATTCAGCTTACTTGGTTTTGACTAACTCAATATCCCAGTCTTACAATTCTAAGACCTCTAAATCTTTGTTAGTGGATGAGCTAGACCTAAGGTACATTCATAGGTTTTTCGCTTTTCATTATTCGGGCCACAATGATTCTACGCCTGTCTTAACTAAGACAAAACTATTTTTCTTATGGTGCATGCATTCTGGTTTTTGGGTCAATTTAGGATATTGGTTTGCACATAATTTCATGTTATAATTCAGGCTCATCAACCCATCATACTCAACCCTTACATCACACATTTAGCTAGAAATATTTTTCAATCCAAAACTGATTTTTCATCGCTAATATATGCTTATAATATGGATCCTTTGGATGAATATTGTTTGGATTCTATGGGTTTGCTTGTCGACACCCCTACTACATTTTATTTTGTTCCCCTAGGTAGACGAACCTCTTGAAGCAATAAATTCTTTCGATGAAGATGCGATCCAGCTACTAGAGAACAATAGGAGCAGCCTCCTTTCACTGTGGATGAACAACTTCATCGCATTGAAGCTCGCCTCAAAACAATGGAAGCCAACATCTCAAGCATCCTCACCATGCTCCAAAGTAGTCACTTCCACCATCCTCTGACCCATTAAATATACACGGGAGTACACTTTACCTCAACTATTTTTATTCTTTTTGCACATTGTGGGCAATGCGGGCTAAGTGAGAGGGACATTCCATGCTATTTCTTCTTTGCATGTGTTCATTCACTAAGATAATTCCTCAATTCATTTCGAAAATGAACCTCTAATTCTTATGCTAAGTTTGTTTAAATAATTGGGTGAATCATGAACAACTATTGCTTACTTGGTCAAAAAATATTTTGTAGAATTGAAAATGTTATGGCTTAGTCAATATTTCATATAAATTGTTGGCTCTTTTAAACTTGCCTAATGAAAGTACTTATTTTAATAAATAAATAAAAACCTGTTAATGGCTTCGTTAAGAGTGAAGATTTGGAAATGTGATCAAATTGAGTAACCGGAATGAGGTGCTTGGGTTGTCATCTCATATTCTGTCAAAAGATTTGGTGATGAACCGAAACTTGTAACATTTCGCTAACCGAGCTGCCCTAAGAAAAGAGAAACAAATTCATTAGAGACATGCCAAGTTGAGTTATCGGGGTGAGGTGTTTGGTTGTCATCTCATTTTGCGTCAAAAGATTTGGCTATGTCTCGAATTTGTTAAAAAATAAAATAAAAAAACATGTCGAGTTGAGTAATTGGGGTAAGGGTTTGGGTTGTTATCTCATTTGGCGTCAAAATACTTGACCATGTCACAAATAAGTTTTTAAAAAAATAAAAAATATATATATTGAGTACGATTGCGTTGCAAGTTTGATTAAGCTTAAATTTAATGAAGTCGTTGAGTTTGACAGACTGTTCGAGATTTTACAAATTGCTTATTGATTGAGTCTAGCAATTATTTATTTTTTTTATTCAACTAATTGTTTGCATTGTACTTGACTGAGAAAGAGGGTTTGATTTCAAAAAGGGTTGTCGAATGATTTTTAATAGACATCATGCTTGAAGACAAGCATGGGCTAAGTTGGGAGCAATTTGATAGCAAGATAAAATTTTACTTTTAATACATTTATTTTTGGTTAATTACCGAATAAGGTGCTACTGAATTTAGATTTTTCTTATCAGGAATGAAGTTGGTGTGTTGAAATTCACAATAATACAAAAAGGGGCTAAATTGGAACAAAAACAAAATTGCAAGATTGAATATTTGAACTTGGCTAGATAAAGATTAAAGATTTGAAATTGATTAGATAAAGATCAAATTATTTTTGAAATTGTTAAAATTTTGTAATTAGTTTAAATTTGATCTTTAGTTTAATTTTGATTTTTAAATTTTGATTTATCTAGTGATAATGTTTAGAGAAAATCTAGCTAAATTTTAGCATTGGAAGTGTGTATAAATATCTGGTGGCAATAACCAACTAGATACACATAGCATTTGGCATTAATCAAATTCCTTTATTCTTTTTCCTCCCTGTGCATTAGTTGATTTCCATTCTGTCATTCTATTTTCTTTTCTTTTACTTTCAACATTTTGGCTTATTTGCCTTCCAAGCACTTTCCCCTTTCCACTTTCCACAATTTCCATTAAAAGCCACTTCCATACTCCATTACCATGATTTATTTCATACTTAACTAAATCCCCTTTTAGCCTTAGTCCGGTTATATCCCCAATAAATTAATTGTGATATATGAACCCATACTAAATACTTTACAATTCGGTATTCGCTATAGTACAAATTCATCCCTTAAAGTTGATTTGGTTTTAATTTAAAAAACGTGCGTTGGGTTGGAACCATTTGGTGTACAGTTGGGAAGTTGATTCAGCTGTGCTCTATTCAAAATCCCGCAAACAAATTGGTGTGTTCAGGTAGGAAAAGTTAGTTGGATTTCGTTAAGGGAGATAATGATCGAGTTTAAATGACCCACATGGTTGAGGTCGATGATTCGAGTTGGGCTTTTTAGATCGCAAGGCTATTGAAGTCTTAAATTACGGGCACATGTCACATGGTTAGAAATTCAACATGGGTTGATTTGCAGGTTGTACCGAAACTGACTACAAGAGGAAAAGCTGGTGGTTTGATGCGTCCTCAATCGCTATAACCAACTTATCGGTTGGAAGGAAAAACCTTCTTTCAAGGAACAAATCAAGTTTGGGGTGTACCGAGGCTACGGCTAAGCTTTAAAATATTTTATTTACCTACTTATTTTATTTGCTTAAATTTATTTTTGCAATTGCGAATCTGTTTTTATGTTATTACATTACATATTTATTTGTTTGATTTACTCTATCAACTTACACCCCTTTTTTTATTTTTTTCAGCTCGGAACACACAGGGCGTGGGCACGACTATACCACAACAATAATTCTGGTCACAAGAAAAATGCAAAATTGGATAACTAGTCATTGTGGGTTCAACCCTACTGCTCTATACTGCTATTTAGTGTTATTTTGTCATAGGAATTTATATTTGGTGGTTTTAATGCCCCATCAAGGATAATTGAATGTGAAAATACTTAAAAAAATAAATCATAAATGAAATTAAAAAAATACTCTTAATTTAAAGAAAATAATTGTAATTATCTAAAAAATGTTTGAAAATGAATGCTTACGTTTGTTTACTAAGAGATTTCAAAAGATAACTAGTAAATCAAACCAAAAATACTGAATGTGTGCATTTATTTTGAAAGTTTTTAGATAATTATATTTATTTTTAAAATTAAGAGTTATTTTTTAACTTCATGAATTATTTATTTTATTATTTTCCACATATAATTATTTTATTAGGTTATCTAAGTAATAAGTTTCATCATATTAAAAATATTTCACGTATGTAATTTCACATCATCCTATTAACTTTTTAATAAAGTACTTTCATCAAATTTGTTAAAAAAGCAATTTGAAAAAAAAAAAGAACAAAAGTTGATAGCCAAAAAAAGTTCAAAAAAAAAAAACAATTAGGGTCATTTTGCCAAAACATGTAAGCGTTAACGGCCAAATTTTTCATTAAGCCAAACTTAAATACATAAATACATCAAATTAAGAATATTAAATTAATACAATTTTTTATCATGGTATTGTCATCAATCATAAGTTAGTGTTGAGTTAATTTATGGCACAAACTCAATCAATGACATTATTAATATATAAAATTGATGGAGTTAATAAAGCTGTAGATAATAAAATTAAAATGTAAAAAGTTTAAAATAAAACTTTAATTATGTGATAAATTTATGGTTTTAATAATTAATTGATATGAGTTCAAATCTCATCATCTGCATTTTTTCTTATTTTTTAATAAAAGACTAAAGTACCATTGAATAATATAACTTCTTCTAAATACTAATTAACATTTTAGTAATTCCCTAACAAAGTTGGCACTCAATTGACTCATGACACCGACTCCACTAGAAATTTAAGTAATGGTAAAATAAGGCTTAAAGGCCTTTTTTTTTTAAATTAGGGTTTTGGGCTAATTTTAAATTTAATTAGGGATATAGGTCAATTTTGTTGGATGTGCTTTCCAGTTCTCTCTCTTAAGGTTAGGGTTTTTTATTAGGTTTTTCTTAAGGTTTAGGGTTTTAAAGAAGTGTTCAGGGTTTTTGATGAAAACTATTAGGTAATTTTGAAGGGTCGAGGATGTGATAACGCGCCTCAACACACATACATTTCATATGTTATGGCGGGATAGGACTATGATCTTAGAAACCCATCGTGGGGAAATTAGTTTTCGAGGTAACAATGCTTGATACGATCAGGGGTCGAAGTCAACATGAAGGTCCCAACTGGCGACCGTGATTCGGTCACGGGTTTGAGTATAATCGGGGTTAGGTGACGGTCATTACACGGTCAGGAGTTCAAGCTTTTTGGATACCTGCAAGCAATGCGCTATATATACCATACATAAGATTGAGGCCATAGTCATACGAAAAAACTCTAGGGACTTCCGATTTTATTAACGTAATTATATTCTCTATTTCCAAGCAGTCGGTATCTCTAACCTTTCATTCTTGTCCAAAGGCCAACACCGTCGTGGACACAAGAGGGCTCTGAAGACGAAAGCGAATGTTCCGGCACAGTAGAGGTCAAACTCGAGTCAGCACGGAAACATTGTAGTTATTAATGGGTTGTGTAATAATGACAACCGTCATAGCTCCGAAAGGAGTATCACCTTTATTGCACCGTAAAAGTCGCTCTCTGTCTGAGAGTCTTCTTGCATCAATGGTGGTGCCGACCTTCAAATAAGAATGAAGGTTAAAGGTACCGGTTGCCTGGAAATAGAGAAAAAAATTACACCAATTATAGCTAGAAGCCCCAAAGGTTTTCCATGTAAATATGCCCTCAAACTTCTATATGGTATTTATAGGGTATCATTTTCAAGTATTCGAAAAGAATGAGCTCGTGGCTACATAACAACCATCAACTGGCTCCCCCATTATACCCCAATCCATTATTGCATAATGGCTGAGGATTGAGACCTCCTCGTTACCTTCCACCCTTGACCATACAAAGCAAAATCACCCCATAACTGACTTCCCTAGGATAGGCTTCGAAGGCAATGATCTCATCTCGGCATGATATATGAAATGTGTGCGGCTCAGAACAATTTCGCATCACCGATGACTCAAAAATACCTCAAACGTAAAGAAAATATCCTTCGTGATTGAAATTTTTAAGACCAAGAAATGGTTTATAGTGGAGAAATAGAAAGGATTTGAAAGAAATTATATGAGAGGGATGATGAAGCTTGGTATGTGAGAGCCTTTTTATAGGCACATGAAAGGGTCTGTTTGCAAAGGATTATATTCAAAGCATGCTGAAACATATTCTAAATGTATTGAAGTGTTTAAATCGTTTAAAATATTAGAGGTGTCAGGCTTTTCAGCCCAGGGAATTGTGAATTTGTTAGAGGAAGCTCGCCCAGCTGGGGGGCTTTCTAAAACAAATTCACTATTCCCCCAATAGAAAGTACATTTTCGTATGACTATTGTGCACCTTATGAAGCGCAGAATCTTGATAAAATTATTGAGTTCTGAATGCATGATGAAAATTATTTGCACCATACACTATGCAACGAATGTGTGCATTCTTAAAAATAATTCATAGCATGTATTCTATTTCTCCCTACATAATTCTCTTATAAATGGTGTGTAATTTTCATAACATTTACACACATCAAGTTAATATCAAACAACTCTTTACTTATTTTTTATGATTATTCATCCAAACTGTGACCGATATTGAAATAAGTCGATGAGTGAAGTCTGTTATATACTACGACGGTCAAATCTGTAAAACAGATTTTAGGTTGGTGTTTGTATAAGCGAGTCCGTGGAATTAGCATTCAATAGTACCATTCAAATGTATGAGCTACGAACCAGAATTAAGAGGAAATTTGGGGATTGTGCTGGGGAAAAATTACAAGGTTGCAATGCATATTTCTAGCATTTCTTGACCCCTATAAGTATGAGCTATTCTATGTGATCAGAAAGACGCACCTCGAAACAGTCATATCATCGTACATCTCAAGTAGAAATGTTATTATTGAGTTATATGTTGAGTTCATCGAAGGTAATGGATTTGACCCATCTTCGACCTCCGTCAGGTGAATACGAGTACCGAAGTTCAAGAAAAAAGTCCTACTACACAATTGTACGGTGGCTTTTCTGGCCTCCTTCAAAACGGTTACTACGATGTTCCCAAAATATCTATAGGCAGACATTTATCGGTCTCTGGCATCAATCTAAACTTTGGAATCAATTCCAATCAAGGTATCAGCATAACCCGAATGTAGACACTTGGGCTCGACATTCAATTAGTCCATCCGATTTCAACTTCAGCACTGGGTCGATGTTATGGGGCAGAAGCAATTATACCAGGGGAGGCACCATTTGTATAGAGAGAAATGCTGAGTATTCACTGACCACAAAAGTCTCAAGTATTTAATGATGCAAAATGAATTGAATCTACGGCAACGAAGGTGACTAGAGCTAATAAAATATTATGAGCTGATAATTGACTATCACCCGGGAAAGGCGAATGTAGTCGTTGACGCCTTGAGCAGAAAGTCATTGTTCACCTTGAGAGCCATGAATACTCAGTTGGCTATGTCTAGCGGTGGTTAGGTCTTAGCAGAGTTGAGAGCTAGATTGACATTTCCACAAGAGATTCGTGAAGCTCAGAAAGATGATAAGGATTTGCAAGCTAAGATGATTTAGTGTGAGACGGAATATGAATCTGATTTTCATATTGGTGTTGATGGATGTTTAATGTTCAAAAATAGAGTTTGTGTACCCAAGGGCAATGGAGCTTATTCAGAAGATTCTACGAAAGGGACATAGAGGTTGTTTGTCTGTCCACCCAGGTAGTGTGAAAATGTACAATGATCTGAAGAAAATATATTGGTGGTCGGGGATGAAAAGAGATATTTCAAAGTTCGTTTCCAAGTGTCTTGTTTGTTAACAAGTAAAAGCTGAACACCAAGTACCTTCAGGTCTACTTTAGTCCGTCATGGTCCCCGAGTGGAAGTGGGATCGGATCACTATGGATTTTGTGACGGGTTTCCCGATAACCCCGAAGAAAAATGATGCTGTTTGGGTTGTTGTGGATAGGCTAACAAAATAGGTGTACCAGTGCGTACTACTCCCTTGAGAGATTGGCTGAATTGTATCATTTTGAGATTGTGAGACTCTACGGGGTGCCCTTGTCGATTGCTTCAGATAGGGACCTGAGATTTACCTCGAAGTTTTGGAAAGAGTTACAAGAGGCATTGGGAACAAAGTAGAGTTTTAGCACAGCATTTCACCTGCAAACCGACGACCAGTCGGAAAGAGTGATTCAGATTTTAGAAGACATGTTGTGGTGTTGTGTTCTTGAGTTTCAAGGCAGTTGGGAAAGGTACTTGCCATTGGCTGAATTTGGCTACAACAAAAATTATCAGTCAAGTTCGAAAATGGTGCCTTATGAGGCTTTGTATGGGTGAAAGTGTCGAACGCCCTTATATTGGATTGAGCTCAAGGAGAGTTAGATTCACGGGGTCGATTTAATCAAAGAAACTGAAGAGAAAGTTAAAGTGATTCGTAACTGCTTGAAGGTCGCCTCGGATAGACAAAAATCTTATATGGATTTGAAACAGACAGAGATCAAATTTCAAGTTGGCGATCGAGTGTTTTTAAAAGTATCCCCATGGAAGAAAGTACTTGGATTTGGTAGAAGAGGCAAGCTGAGTCCTCATTTCATAGGACCCTATGAGGTTTCCGAGAGAGTTGGGCCTGTTGCCTATCGATTGGCTTTGCCACCAGAATTGGAAAAGATCAACGACGTGTTTCATCTATCCATGCTACGACGGTATAGATCAGACCATTCGCATGTGATTGTGCCAGCAGAGGTTGAAATTTATCCGGACATGACTTATGGTGAAGAGCCGGTTAAGATTTTAGCTCGGGAAGTCAAACAGCTGAGGAATAAGAGTGTAGCACTTGTGAAAGCTTTGTGGTATAGACATGGAGTCAAGGAACCCACATGGGAACCCGAGAGAACTATGAGAGATCAATACCCGAACCTATTCACCAGTAAGATTTTCGGGGACGAAAATCCCTAAGGGGGAAGAATTATAATAGCCCGATTTTGGGCCTAGTCGGAATAGTGGTCTCGGAACCACAAATCTAGAGTCAAATAAATTATTCCATTATTATTTTGATGTTATAGCATGATTACATGAATGCATGGAATATTTGGTGAAGTAGTTTTAACGTTTGTGAGTCCAATTGCGAAAAAAGACTAAATAGCATAAAGTGCAAAAGTCCTAATTTGATAGCTAAAGGTGTCAAATAGTTAGAGAATAAAATTTGGGGATCTTTAAAGGGCAATTAGACCCTTAGAAATAGGGTGGCCGGCCATAGGGGATAATGAATTGAAAATTTTCAATGTTAGGTAATTGATTTTTGACTTTTTGACTAAAATAGAAATAAAATAATCAAAAGATGATATCATCTCTTTCACCTCTCCTTCTTCACCGATTTTACCAGCAAAAGTAGGGCTTTTTGGAGCTTGAAATTTCAGCTACTTAGTTGACTCACAAGTAAGTGATTTCCATACCCTTTATTGACGATTTTTACATTTTTGAGACCCGTGAAGCAAAAGCATTCAAATGAGGATACTATTTTGCAAAATGATTAAAAGTTTAGGGTTTTTCCATGAAAATATTTGTAATTTTTTCTGAGTTTTTAAGGAATAAAATGAGTCTTGGGTGTTTAATAAACAACTTTTGTGAAAGGTGTTAGCATGAAAACACCTAAAAGGACTATTTTCCATAAGTTGTAAAATAGATGATAAATGTATGATATAGTGGGAATTTGGAGTTTCTATAAGAGTAAAAAGGGTTTCGCTAGACTCAAGATAAGAATAAATTCGATAAAAATCGATTTTTGAGCCTAGGGGGAAAATGGTTATTTTGTTAAAGTCTAGGGGCAAAAATGGTTATTTTGTTAAAGTCTAGGGGCAAAATGGTCGTTTTACCAAAGATATGAATTTTTGATTGCCTAATTTTAATTAGTGACTAAATAAGTACATTTTGCTATTATGGATCAAGAAATATCGAATTCGAACCTAGATCGGAGGAAAGCCAAGCAAATCGACTAAATTGACTAGTCGCCACATTTTGTAATCCGAGGTAATTTGTATGTAAATAGTACAACTATATTAATAATATATGTATTTGAATTGTATTGAAATTATTATAGCATAAATTGCTTGATTGTGGAAATGAGAAAATGTGATGAGAATAGAGATAGTAGAATTCCCGATTGAACCTTAGGAAATAAATTAGATATTCATGCCATGACGTTTGGGTCACTTGTGTGAGCTAGTGTAAGACATGTCTGAGACATGCATCAACCACATTATGAGAGCCAGTGAAAGACCATGTCTAGGACATAGCATCGGCATTGAGACGAGTGCCAATGTAAGACATGTCTGGGACATGCATCGGCTACGAGATGTGTCAGTGTAAGACCATGTCTAGGACATGGCATTGGCACAGATATGCTAGAACTTGTGTAAGACCATGTCTGGGACATGGCATCAGCACCTGACCCCATGTTTGAGGCTAAATGAGTATCTGATAATGTTCCAAATGGTTCAACAGTGAAAGTATGATTTCAAGTTAACAAGGAAAGTATAACCGGGTTGTGAGTTGTACAGGTACCTATATGGTATGTATGAAATGTCAGCGCAATATATGCTATATGAGGTGTATTGAATATTGATGAGTAAGTTTTGCTTATGCCACCTGTGTATTATGATACTTGTTGATGAATGGTAAAGTTATGTTGTATATTTATTTATATGCAACTTACTAAGCTTTATACTTACTCCCTCTCCTTTTTCATTTTCTTATAGTGCCGCTTATCTAGCTCAAAGACCAAAGGAAGTCAGAGATATCGATCACACTATCAATCGAAGCATTCGGTATAGTTTGATTTATATTTTTGAATATGGCATGTATAGGGCTTAGACTTTACTATTTTTATGTCATTGAGAACTGGCCAAATGTGTTGGCTTGCTTTGGAAACTCTTTATTTTGTATTAAGCCTTGAATGATGGCAAATATTCATTTTGATTTATATGCAAATGAAGTTACTCTCATGAATGAGCAATTGCTTAATCGAGATGTAGTCTATTGTGCCTGATTAGTTTAAATAAGCTTTGTAACGGTCTGGTTACTTTTGTGTAGGTTGTGTAAGTAAGGGTGGCAAAGAGGCTTAGTAACTAGCCTTATATTGTCCACATGGGTAGACACACGGGCGTGTGTCTAGGCCGTGTATGACACACGGTCTGCCCCATGGGCGTGTGGTCCGGCCGTGTGTCCCCTGTACGTAAAAATTTCAAGTCAGTATACATGGTAATAAACACACGGGCAGAGACACGGCCGTGTGGTGAACACGGCCTAGCACACGGGCGTGTGCCATGGCTGTGTGACATTTTGGGGATGCTGACGTAAAAAACAGAATGTCCATGTTTTTGCACATGGGCGTGTCATGGCCGTGTGAAGGACACGGGCCGGGGATACAGGCGTGTGCCAGGCCGTGTGAAAACCCCTGTAGGTGTGCATTTAGAATTAATTCCACACGGGGGAAGGACACGGGTGTGTCCCAGTATTGCTTAGGCCGTGTGAAACACACGGACCATCAGCACGACCATGTTGAATTGGCCACATGGGCGTGTTGCCCTTCCACACGGGGATGTGCCCTATTTCTAAGACAATTTTTTTATAGATGGCTTAAGGGTCGGGGTTAATCCCGAGTAGTTTCTAATGGTCGATTTAGGGCTCGTAGGCCTATGATAAGAAGTTTAAAGTAGAAATTGAAAAAGTTTCAAATTGAACAGAGTTTTGATGACTCAGAAATGTTTGAAAGCATGAGTTTAAGGTTAGATAATGCCTCGTATTCTGTCCCGACGAAGGGTACGGGTGTGGGGTGTTACAGTTCACCAGTATAAAGATTATTCTGGTGGGCACATTCGTTAAAGGAGAACCAATGACTTACTCCTTTCGACGGGAGCTGACGAGGGTACATCCAACATCGTGCTTGAAGGTGACAATGAAGGCGTGGATGAGGAAGAAGGGGTTGCGAACACAAATAAGGGGTAGGAGTCAGAACCTGAGCCAATCTGGCAATGGGGTCCGAATGGTTCAGAAGTGGCACTATTTTTTGAACTGGATTTGGTTACAACAGAGCCAAAACCTTACAAGTCTGATGATAAAACATCAAAAAATGCTCTAGACCCAGATCTGTGATTTAAGGAATATGATGTTGGAACATCGGTGCCTCAAAGGCGCAGCGAAAAATTAAAAAAAAAATCCGGTGATCCAAACCAAGGATCCATGTGTAAGGAACGAATCGGGGTGATAAAAAGGTTTCAAAATTACCGAAACTTCAATCTGAGTAGACAACGATGCCTAGGCAACAGTAATGCTGAACCACTATCGAGCCAAGCCGCAACCTTTTCCGATGTAGGCCTCTACGTAGTCCACCCGATTGACAATAAACGGTAGAAATCCCAGAAAACTATTTTCGAGAGTATTTTGCTAAGCAATTTGCTAGACCACTTTGCATATTTTCGGCTAGTTTTTATATATCCTTTTTGGGTTTTACCCTTGCTATATATGACTCCTCTTAATTGGTATATATTTATAACAATTTTAATTCATTAAAATTAATCCGAACATAATAATTATCATTCAAATAAATATAATAATGTTTAACCGAAAAATTATAATTACATTAATTATAATAAAGATTTGATAAACTATATTTATTTAAACTTATATCTGAACTAAATTCATATATCAATAAAATTATGTTACGATTATGTGTACAACATTCTTGTACATATAGTATGTTCAACAATTTGATTGCCCAATTAAATTAATTCTATAATTAATTTAATTCATGTGACAACCAAGCAATATACCAACTAAGTTTTACCTCGTTCATTTCAACCATAGGGTGTGACCTATAGGTTCTTGTAACGTTAGCGTAATATTAGAACGAATCTAATGTTACAAACAATGAGTGGCATCTAGCAATGCATCAATGCTACCTAAGTTACAAGAAGTCATGATTCGACATAACCTTTTGTGATTAACCTTTCATGCATTAATCCTTAAGTCCTATATCTTTGGAATGGACACAAGTCATGGAATAGTCACACTTGCATAGTCCATCCCATGTTTCTTGATACCTTGAGTAGACTATGATACACAAATAAGTATGACATCTCATATCAACTTATTTGAGCATGGCCATGCATTTCTAGCCTCACTCAATCAAGTGGCCTAAGATATTACTCCCATTATGTAGGGGGGACTTATCCTATATTGATCAACTATATCCCTCAACATAGATTGTGGTATATCCAACATCAGTCTTTATAGAACAACCAGTTACGGTGTTTGTTTGACTGTATCAAAATATACAACTCATGATGTTGGGATAAAGATGATCTCAAGTTTGAGGATCATATACATATTAATCACTATGAGTAATGTTGTGACAATTACATAATAATCCAAGAAACATACTCATAGCGGGTCAGTCCAATATGTTGTTCTCTAACACACATATTCATGCATTGATTCTGACACTCCATATCAATGACAACTCTTTATCATCAATCAACTACATGTTAGTCTTAATGCATTATTATTGTCCTAGCCAACAATAATACTTGACTAAGGATCTTTTAAGAATAATCATATTATTCTCAGGACATTATTATAAAAGCAGTTTATTTATGCACACGTAAAAGCTGAAATAATAATGGCAACGCCTTATATTAATAAACATGATAAACCAAGTATGTTATTACAACCATCTCGTGATTGATCTTTGGGCATACTCTTACATATGAACCTCCATCCCACATGATGAACATCATCTATCGGCCAAGGGTGGATTAGAGTTTTCTCAGCTTCCGCATAGAACACCTGGTCATGCAAGCACAGTTTATGATGTACAAGTACTAGAAGTTGGAATGGAATATCCCAAAAAATTTGTTTTTCTTACTGCACTGAAGTGGTATAGCATCAAGAAAGACAAGAACTACTATGTCATGAAGTCCCACTCCAAAAAATTCAAAGGAAAGTGTGCAACGAAAGATGGGAGGTGTAAGTGGAAAATCATGGCGCGTACTGGAAAAAATCTGAGCTATGGATGATAAAAAAGTATTCCAGTCCCCATAAGTGTATTGTAACGGGTGCAAGTTAGGAGGCTAGGATCGTACATTATTGCTAACATTGTTCCACCGGTGGTGAAGGCCAATCCCTGGGTTGAAAAGTTGATGTTGATTGTGAACATACGTAGCCAGTACTAGTACACTCCAACATACTACAATGTATGGGTTGCAAAAAAGAAGGCTATGGAGAAGTTGAATCACAGGTGAGAGGGTTCGTATAACTATCTTTGGCAATGGTGTTAGGTATTGGATCAGTACGTACCAGGTTCCGTAAATGATCTTGAAATGCACCCATGGTACTGCAGCAATTAGATAGCACTATGGAGAGGCATTTCAACATTGTAAGCCTATGGTCCAAATTGACGGTGCCTGACTATACATAAGGTATGAGCGGCATTTGTTGCTTGTCGTTGCACAATACGATAATTGGAAGATTATCCCTATAGCGTTCGTAATAACTCATAGAGAAATGACAGATGACTGGGATTTCTTCTTGAGCCGATTGTGCCGCCTCGTTTGCCCGCAGCCTAACATATGTGTCATATCTGACTAGAGACCTGGAATACTCTCGGTGACTAATCGACATGGATCCCCCTTGGATTACACTCATCATCAATACCGCATACAACATATGGGATCCAACTACTACCAAAAATATCCTTTGGTGACTGAGCGAGATCTAGTCATCGACATGGGTTTGTAGTTCCAACTATGTATTCACTGCAAACCAGATTTTGAATAACGAGGTTATTTCATTGCGCTAACTGGTAACTATTTATCGACAGGTTACGAGCTTGTCCAATATGTTTTCCATCAAAAGTTGAACAACTTGAAACCATTAATGTTTACGATGTGACCTATGTTTTGAATATACCATTTGAATAGTGGACGTAGTCATACGATGGTGGCTTACGATATGGGCACATGACGTCAAACTTGGCGGAGTGCATCAATTCGATACTAAAAGAGACGCGTCATTTGCCAGTAACATCGGTTGTCAAAGAGAAATACTTTCAACTGGTCGCCTTATTCCCTAAGAGGGAGTCAATGTATGCTAGAAAAATAGCGAGTGGCGGTACATTCTGCAATAATGTGATGAAAAAGATCCGACGAAGTACAGTGAGAGCGAACATGATGTATGTAGTGTGTCACTCATATTGTAACCTTGATTTTTGAGTCACTGAACATGCTAGGCCCGACCAGGAAATGTCAGGTGCATCCTATCATGTGAACCTAATAGAAGGGACCTATGATTGTGGGAGCATCCAAGCACTTCGGTTCCCATGCACACATGCAATTTCCATATATAGGAACATATAGATTGAGTACGCACCTTACATCAACGAAGTCTATCGAATACAATACATTCGTAGTGTGTGGAGTTAAATTCCCACCCGTCCTAAATGAGAGCATGTGGCCGCCTATGTCTAGCTCGCCATTTGAGCTAGTGCCAAACAAGGACTTGCATTCTGTCCCAAATTCCACCTGGATAAGGAACAATATGGATATTTAGGAGAGGCACGATCAATAAAAATTATGTAGGTATTGTAGAAACCCAGGGAATACGAAGCCAAAATTCTCTATACATGGAAATTAGGGTCTCAGTGTCAATAACAACCTTCCATCACGACTTCCCAACCTACAACAAATGATGACTATTCCATGTTTACTTCCAAAACTCCTAATTTTTTCAAAGTCATTCTTCAGGAAACTATAACTAATGGGAGACTTGTAAATATTTCTTTCTTCTTTTCTTCCTTTTCATAGTTCTACTTTGTAATCAGTTTCACTCATGAAGTTCATTGACCATGACCGTATATAGTTATTACCAAGTTAGAGTATTCACCATCATACATTAGCCTTGATGAGTCCAACTTTGGAAAGGTTAAGCTTGGAAATCTTAAGAAAAATGAAAACCCACCCAGTTTTGTAGGACTAATCGATGGTATGCATTCTTTATTTTAATCTTAGCAATGTAATTTTTGAGATGTTCATTTCATTTTTTCTTTTTCTTTTGCTTTTGCTTTTGCTTTTGTTTTTGTTGCTTACTATGATTTCCCTACTCCATCTAGAGGTTAAGCTCGTCCAACATGTTTTCCATCAAAAGTTGAAACATAGATAGTAATAATGACAAGTGGTTTGTTTGAATGAATAACCTCGATTTTTTTATTTATGACATGCCTATATTTACATTATAAAAATTCAAAGAAAAAATAAAATCAATGGTGCCGTCGGGGAGAATGTGTGTCACAAGGCAATGGATGGCAGTCGCATGGAGGATTTCTACGTGCAACCGGTCGTACCACCGAAGGTGAAACTGGAGGTGTCGGCTTGTAGACTTCCTTCTCGTTGTCGTCATAGCCTGAGTACATATCTAGCACAGCCCCTTGGGCAATGGTATCATCGGGATCGACACCATTATCATCTTCCTCCCTGGTCAATTGTTGCATAGTCTTCGTCCGCCATTGTGCATCCACCACTCCTTCATCCACTGATTGCAATGATGAGCCACCCCGTAAATAGTTATGCGCGCGGTGTTTGGGTCACTATAGGCTTGAAACCATAAGGTGCCCCAAATTCTGGGTACGTCAGAAAGGTACCGGGCATCGACATCACCATCAACTACTGCATGGGTGATTGCATCAGTGGCAGTGGGCACGTCGGAGACTGTCCAGACGTAGGGTTCTGCATCAAAATCTGTACAGGGTGTAGTATACGAAGGACGTGGGTGGCGCGAAATATGTATCTGTGGGAACAAAAGAACTAGTCACGTGTGGCGGTGGTCTATAATGTGATGGTGCTTGTGAATAAAGCACATGGTTAGTTAATTGAATGGGAATACCTAGAGGGAAGTGGCCCGGATATTGCATAGCCATAGGCGTAGCATCTTCTACCGAAGTAGATGACGGACCCGTCATATGACCGCGTTCCCTCCTAGTTTGTTGTGGCGGTCAACGTGACCTCTTCGCCTAAATTTTTTGACTTCTCTCTTCCGATGATAACATATATGACTTACTGACGGCTCTGATCCATGCCAAGTAATCATCAACTGCTATCATGTCAGCTAAGAAAAATTGTTCGCGACAATCCCACGCCTGGATGTGCTCCTCGTGCCGCACCGACCAGTCGATGTTGTCCTTCCCCCGCATGTCCACCTTGTATAGTTCCTTCAAGTCTTGCGGTGGCGACGAAATTTGTTGCCTCTACCTGAACTACCTCAACACTCGATCCAATTTGTGTATTTTCACCATCGCGTACACTATCAACGGCACCTTCACGTTCGACAGGATGCAGGATATGGTATCGGTGTCGGCGTACGACATCCATTCAAACTGATAAGCAAAATTTTAAATATCGTTATTTATGAATTTTTTTTATGAATCATTACGTAGTTAATATAGGGTTAAAAGAAAAGGTAACTAACCTCGGCTTCGGACCGTTGATCTAATAACAGCCTAATCTCTTTTAAAACCTCGGCCAGTCCCACGTAGCTCGACCCATGGTTCCACCTATACAAGCAATATGTTAGTCGAAACATATAATAATAATTGTACAAATTACATATTTGTTAATAAATGATGTTTGCGTCGCCACCAACAATAACATATATGGTTCAGTTACCTTGAGACGTAGAAACAATAGTCACCACCAGGCCCACAACTGCAGAAGGAGCAGACAACCACCGATTGACGCCAACCTCAGGTTCGTGGCTCAACACATCTCTCTGTATAACGTGGACAATACAGCAGATCCCCAACTTAGTTTTCCATAGTCATTGAAGTCCACTAGATGCAGTAGCCACCTCACGTGCCCAAAATTTCGAGATTTGTGAGGCATTAAAATGCCCTCGATTAACCTCATGATGTATGCTCAGGCGTATTGTTGTATCACCTCCTCTATTCAGTCTTGAGGGTCTTCATGGAGCTCGTCGAAATTATCCTTCAACCAATTCATCGATATTCGACCACCTTCAAACTTATCCGGGACCTTCCCCAACAGTGATCAACAGAAGGTCACTTTGTCCGAAACAATCCTAAATCCCGTGATGACTAGCCCATCCACTAGTAGACCAAGTTGTAGCGCTACGTCTTCGAGTGTGATTGTACACTCACTACATGAAAGGTGGAAAATGTGTTCCAAGCCTCCATCTTTCCACCAATGTACTGATTATTTACAAATTGAGTTTGCAGCCCCCGGACATGTGAGACACATGTAAGAATCTACTCGCTTGCAAGTGGCCATGAATTTCAAGAATCGCACACTTTCCCATATTATGGATGAAGCCCTCCAAAACATGACCACTCGTCTATTTACATACAAAAAAAATAATTATAATAAAAGTTTAAATTTAACATTATTGAAATTAACAAATTTTAAATTTCGGTCTTACCATTACTAATTGGGCGGCGAAAATATGCTTCTTGTCGAAGCGCATTAGGGAGGCAACTATTCGTGAGAAATCAATTTAAAAGAATAAAAATGAGATAATTAAAAAAATAATATTTTTAAATAAAAATATAAAAAAATTATTAAAAACGAGAGAGTTGAGAGTGTTTGAGAGAATTTGAGAGAATTGAGAGAGTTGAGATAATGATGTGAATGAAAAAATGAAATTTGATGGATGTATATAGGATAAAGAAAAAAAAAAGGTTACCGTTAGGGGTTTTAATTTTTTTTACCGTTGGCGACAACATTACACTTTTCAGCAAAACTGGCCTATATCCCTAATTAAATTTAAAACTAGCCCAAAACCTTAATTTAAACAAATGACATTTACGCCTTATTTTGCTTTAAATAATAGTATAAATAAAAATAATATATCTAATTAATTTTTTTCCTAATTATAACAATCTTTTATTTAAAATTATTACACTATTGGTTCCACTTCATAGTAGAGATGTTGCAACCCCAAAAATCCCTCACCAAAACACAGTTGGGTCAAAGCTAACCAGCTCGAGAAAACTTTTTTAAACATTTCAGAAATAAAAAAATATTTTTATTTTAGTATTGGTTTTTGAAATTCAATACACCCTATGATCCTTTCATCTTCCCTTGATTGAAACTGTTGATATTAAGAAGTGACATGGAGGAGATTGTGATGAAATTCACCCTGTTGGGCAGTGAGGTAGAGATTTTTTGGAAGCAAAGGAGAGAGAGAGGGGTAAACATGGCCCTTCTTGTGAGAGAGGGTTTATATTAGTTTATGGGACACGATAGAATCAAAAAAATTATTTTGGGACACGTGGCAGCCTTGATTTGCTAATTAAATATGTCCATAGTCCTGGTTAGGTGGGCTTGTGTGTTCCTCAGGTTTTGGTGGTACGATATGTGTTGTAATGGTGGAAATGATCCTATGATGGGAAATAGTCATATGTAACAAAAAACCTATAAACCAACTATAATTGTTCTTTAAAAGAAATATCTTAATTGGTCACAACACAACTTGTTAAAAAAAGAAAACCAGGAAGAAGCATTCAACACTAATTTGTCTCCCACATTCTTAAATTGAGCTTGTTTAAAGGTTTGTGAATTAGGCCTATAAAGCCGTTTCATAGATTGTTAAAAGCATCATGAATTGAATGTTATGAGCCCAAATTGAGCAGGAAATGGGAGGCCTTTCCTCATCTAAGATATCTCCTAATTTAATTGGTTACCCAACCCACTGGACTACCCTACGCAACACCTACTCTGAAAGTCAAAAAGAAAAAACATAGCAAGCAAAGACGAGGAAATTGAAAAAGGAGTGAACACTAATTTATTAATGATATGTTTTTTTTCCAGGCGGCATGATTTAATGGGTGGAACTTGCTATACTTTATTACTCAAAATGGGTCAAAAAATTAAATATTAAATTAGAAAACAAATATACTTCAACAAACATGAATCAAACCAATTTTAAATTGGATCTGTAGAACCTCTGAGAATGTTATTTTGATGGAAAGCAAAAGGATTTGGCAAAAAACTATAATATTTCAAAAAGAATGAACAAACTATACATCTCTTAGTCTTACAGGAATGGTTATATGGACCCTAAAATATTCATCCATTGCCAATGGCATCTCCAACCTGCTGTAATTTCTTGCTAATTCGAAACAAGATAATTCTCCGAAATAGAAAAAAAAATGGAATATATGAAACAAAGCATTATACAACATTTTGATTGCAATGCAACCCCTAATCTAAATTTCTTAAAAAAATTATACTCTTTCCATCTTTTCTTTTTCCGCCTCCTAGCTCTGAGCTTGTCCGATCATGTTAATATAATATAAAGAACTCCTCAAGCTCCAGCAGCTCTTCGACAACTTCCATATCTTACCGATATCACATGTTCTTCGATAAAGATCGTAAGCGGCAATACCAGGAAACTGTCGTCAGTTCAATGAGTATCACTGTGCTATCAATCATTATGGCTCTTAGCCATCAGAATAACTTCAAGAGGATCAAAAATCTGTCTCACATTAGTGGGAGATAAGCCCCACCATGCCCTTTCCTCAAGACAAGTGGTGCTGCAGTATCAGGAACCCGATCCAAGGCCTTCATGCAGGCATCCACCACATCAGCAAACCCAGTAGCTGAAGTAGCCAGTTGCAATCGTAGCCGCAGATCCCTAGTCCTCTTCAACAAGCATCTAAATGATCTCCCAAGGTATTTGGCCCATTCTGCTGGTAACCCTCCTCCAGTGAGCCAAACCGAGAATTGGGATTGATCACCTCTGGCAGCTACCTCGGCCCTGTAGAATCTTGCCAGTTCGCTAAGCATAGATGGCTGAAGTGGAAGCACAGCCACAAATTCAGCCACAAACTCTTCTGTGAGTTCTGGATTGAGCATCTGATTCCAAAGGACTAGGGCCCATTCTGTCGGCTGATTAAGACCATAGGCTTCTGCAACAATAAGAGCCTCTTGGAATCGAGATTGCTCAACTAGAGCTCGCCTAGCATTGGTTTCAGATAGGTTGAGCCATTTAGAATCCGGAATGCGTATTTGAAGCGAGACAAGAGAAGCCTGGGCACAAGCCCTGCGTGTTTTGTTGCCGGCATCAATTGAAGAGTGAACTTCAGCAGCTTCAATGAAATAGCGCATCGATTCCAGGAGATCTTCATTCTGGTCTCTGTCATAGCATTCAAACCACTGCAGGGAAGCTTGCTCT
Organism: Gossypium arboreum; assembly: GCF_025698485.1. Lineage (NCBI taxonomy): Eukaryota > Viridiplantae > Streptophyta > Magnoliopsida > Malvales > Malvaceae > Gossypium > Gossypium arboreum. The sequence goes on from NC_069081.1 coordinate 74,228,066, forward strand.
GCTCGTGACTCCAGCAGAGAAGCTGTTTCATGCTTCATATCAAAATGATTATAAACCTGCAAATAAGAAAAGCATGACAGAAGGAAACTGATGAATAATCCAACTTGTTTGTAGTATATGAACGTGGAAAAATGAAATAAAAGTATTTCACAGAAGCCTAAACGACGTCTGTAGAATTCCTTTAACTAAGAACTGGATGGAATCAGTGAGAGAACATACAAAATAACCATCAACCTAATTCCGAGCCAGTAGGAGTGGCCCATTATTACATAACATCAAATATGATCCCCTAGATGGACCTGTTCAAGGACCGAATAACCTTTTCAGGTTAGCAAGCCAGACCAGCTTCAGGCTGGGCTTCAATAAGATTTCCGCAAGTCCAAGGTGGAGTTATGATCTTACTAAATGAATACGGAGCTTTAAACTCGATTCCTAAATATATTTTAAAGTGTTAAAATATCAATATTTATTTTGGGGCAGGAAATGTGGGTGGCACGGAGGCCCCCCCATCCAAATAAAGCCTTAGTCTTTGAAAAGAAACCTTAACCAGTTTTGGTCAAAAAAAAAAAAAACCCTTAACCAGTTGGCCCTTCCAAAAGAATGAATATATGATGTATATTCCTAAACTTAACAATTCCTTCCAAAAGAATATATTGATTGCCTAGAATAAAACAGACAGCATTTAAGTCAAACATGCATATACTAACCATAGCAAATGCATCAAGGTCATAAGGATTAAAATGCTTCAAAGACGTTAGAACAGCCATTCGAAATCCTCTGACAGCCTCAGCAGTGCCAGTATTTGTATCTGCAGCAGTGGAATACTTCTGAAGAAGTAGATCCAATTGACCATTTTCTATGAGAATGCCAAGAATAAAATTAAGGGCATGGAAGTTTCCGACTCCAGTTATCAAGCGAGCCAAACATGCAAAATCACCCTCGGAAACATAAGCTTCAACCCTGGTTGCAGCAAGGGCTACAAGAACATCAACCCCATCAAGGCATGCTGATGATTTGTAGAAATGGTGTGAAAGAATAAGAAGCTCAACCTGAGAACATGAAATTTCCAGTGAAAGAAGAAACATTCATGAATCAGAAACAAACTTTTATTAAACTAACAATTAGAAAGCGTAATAATTGCACAAGTGATACAACTAAAAAATGATATAATTGAATAGAGTTATTGATCATATCACAGCCAAAACAACAGTCATTACTCACAAGATTCACATGCCTAATCACAACTGTAAGGATTGGCTTTTTAAAATGGATTTCTTTTAAAAGAAAGATGGTAACCAAGACATCAATGCTCTTCTGGTTATAGTTCCATAAATTCCTAAAAAAGTTTCTGCATGACACACATTTGTATATTTCTTAACAAGCTTAATACTTTTATCCCCACAAAATGTTCTATAGTTGATATAACAAGAAAATACCTCACAGGCAAGTGGTATTTCTTGTCCGGTAATCACTAAACGCATTAATGCATGGCCAATTTCAGGTTCAGAAGGACACAGTTCAGCCCACTTCAAGAAATCTGAAAATCTCCACAAAAGAGGAGCTGGCCCTTCCTCTTTCTGAGAATCCATATATCCCCCACGATGAGCAGCCAATAAACCCTAAGGCATATTGAATATGAGAGGTCAACAGGTTAGATATACAAACAAAATTAAACTGCAACTGTCAGACGGGTGCAGTGCAAAGATCTGGATGGAAACAGAAACATAAAGGCTTCTCACACAACTAAACACCACATACCAAAAGCAACGAGCATTGATATAAGCATCATCACTCAAGTAAATATAAACTGCATCAGGAAATCACCTTTAGAAAGGACTCTGCAAGAATTTGAGCGATACTAGCAGCTGGCATAACATGAGTTTGCACAAGGAGATGTGCTTCCTCAAAAGACTCCTGAGCTTTAAGAGAAAGTAGCTGTAGCAATTCAATTGGCTGTTTGCCAAATGCCTCTGGAAATGAAAGACCCAAGACGTTTGCAGCTTTGACTACTGCAATTATTCTCTTGCATAACCCACGTCCACTACCTTCGGTGAAAACAGTTGCTAAATTCTCCAAGACCTTTGAAATTCAAAATATAGAATTCAGGTAGGAAAATGAGAACTAATCAGAATCTAAAAGAACCATGAGTAGCCCATAAACAATTGAGTTTAACTACTCAAAACCTATATCAACTATTACAGATGAAATTGGAGATACGAAAAACTACATAGACAACAATAACCTGCAGTGGGTAGATGAGATGCTGATCAATTGGTGTATATGACTGAATAACAGAGAGAAGTTCCTCATCAAGTATTGCTATTGGTATTTCACTGGTAGGAGTGGACATTGCAGCAAGTTTCAGAGCAGTATCCACGAGTATGAATTCAGAAGGCATCTGGCCAGGTGACAGCTTCTGTTGGAGTTGCTTGGCAGCCGATATTTGTCCAAACTCTAGTAAGGACAGAACAGCCCTTTCAAGCTCTCTGGGCCCAACCCTCTCCTCCCACTTAGAAAAAGATATTTCAATTTTTAAGTTTTCATCTTGCAACTGGACATCATTTCTAAGATTGGGAGGATTGGAACCATCTTCTGGCTCAGGGCTTTTATCTACTAGGTCCACCAATGGCCTCCTTGATGGCACATAGCCTTTGGCCCTTCGTTTTGTCTTTGAACTCCCAATTGCTACAGCAGAAGAGCTGGAGTCTAATGCATGGTTTCTGTGGAGTGGATCCCTTGCATCATATTTCTCCACAGTTCTATTCTTCATTGAATTAATATGATTGTCCATCTTTGTTATTATGCTAGCAGTTCGATCGATAATGTTGGAAATATTCCCTGGGAGATGATTCTGGCTAGAACCCGCTAAATTGATTTCTCCTTCACTTTTCACTTGAGCTTCAGATTCTACGGCTAAAAGCCATACTCTAGTCTCAATTTCTCGCAGAAGATGTAAAGGATAAACTCTGATAAATTTAGTACAGAAGTTAGAGAAGAGGCCTAAATATTTAGATGAAAAGAAGCAGTTCAATTTGGACAAATCACTTACAGGTTGGACTGGGCTATCATCCCACTTAACCATTGAAGAGAAAGCAACAACATCTCATGAAGCTCTCTAGCTGGAAGATCTTTCTCCACTGCTTCTGCATGCTTAAGGAAAAACAACCCTGCCTACAAGCCATATAGCAGAAAAATCACATTAAGAATAAATGAGCATGCAGCCAAGAAACAAGAATCGGGCAGATTTCTCTCAGATGTATGATCGAAGCATACCTGTAAAGCAGGATAGGAATATCTAATGAATAAAGTCTGGCAGTGACCCCATAAAGCAACTCTCTCTTCAGGGACATCCCAAAGGAATTCTTTCCATTCGTCTACCATGGATTCAGCCTAAAGGACAAAGAGAGTTGATATTCAGAAGTTCAAGAGGCAATGCTAAAAGAAGAACATTCACTGCAGAAGGCATCTAGCATATCAGAAGTTAAAATAAACAGCAAATAGTCCACTAATTAACTCCAGATGTGGCTTTATCTAGGATTCAGATTTATAATCATATATCGAGCATCCCTGGTATAAAACCCTTACTTGTAAGACAAGTCTCATATTTTAGGTTTACACTTAGGACCTAGAAGATTCTCCAGCAAAGTTCTTGTCAACTTCCTAGTATGATTTCATCTACAAAGTTTAGCATAGTGATAAAATATCCTTATTTTACACACTTCCACAGTTTATCCCTTCGCCAAAACACCTATAAGGCTATAACTTCTAAACGCTCTAATATATTATTTCCAACCCTAGGATATAACATCAAAGGACGGAGTAGTCCCAAGACCCTTAGATTTTCTATTTAAGTTTGACAGCCATCAATCAATCCGTCCTATCTGAAAGTATATTTGTATGTACCTATCTAAGTTTGCTCCTTAACTATATCCATGACCATTTCCACCAGTCCTTCCTTTTCTCCTCTTGAAAGCTAGTAAACAAATCCTCTTTAGATGCCCTTCATCAGATCATGAAAGCACTCCTCACACACCGATTATGCCATCATCAAGTTCCTGAAGGAAAAGCAGCTTTTTTTTTTTTTTTTTAACAAACATATCTTGACAACATGATGCATTTTCTTCCCAAATGCAGGTCCAAAAATGTTAACAGAATATAGATATAGATATATTTATATCTGTTGACAAGGTCAAAATTCTCATATTTAGGGATATTTTGATCTTAATTATTGATTCTTAGGAATTATTTCAGATCATTTGTCTTTCTTGTTTCCTTAGATAAGCCTAATAATCTTTGTCTAAATACCATGTATTCTCACTCAATATCTATATGAATTCTCAAAATTTCCCTTCTAAACCTTGTTCTTCAGAATTTAACATGGTAATAAAGCCAAAATTTCAGATCTAGGGATTCAATTTTTCCTTTAGAATTTTTTTCTTTTCTTTTCTTTTTTTTCTTTTTTTTTTTTTTTGCCTTTCTACTGTTTTATCCTCTATTTTTTTATAAAATGGTAGATGATAAGAAAGTGGTTGCAACCAGATCTGACAACCCATCGTTGCAAATCAATCCTATAAAACTTGATGGAAGCAATTATCTCGCGTGGTTGCGGTCTCATCTGTTATTCATCAAAGCTAGAGGACCGCAAGGTATATCACAGGAGAGAAGAAGCCTGCTTAGAATGATCCTACTTTCAATTTATGGGATTCAGAGAACTCACTAGTTATGGCATGGCTTATTAATTCGATGCAACCTCAGATCTCTAAGACATATTTATCGCTTGATACAACGAGAAAAATATGAAGTGTAGCCACTCTTACTCACAAGTGGGGAATCATTCTCAAATATTTAAGATTCGGAACAAAATTCATAACACAAAGCAAGGTGGGATGACGATTTCTCAATATTTTGCTGTTTTGAGTGGGTTGTGCTAGGAACTAGACTACTATCAAGATTTTCAAGTTGATAGCACTGGTGATGCAATTAAATTTCAGAAACTCGTAAAAAAGGAGCAGGTTTATGATATCTTAGTTGGACTGAATAATGAGTATGATCAAATTCGAGTTCAAGTTCTTGGAAAAACTCCTTTTCTATCACTTGAGCCAGCATATTCATATGTCCGGCAAGAAGAAAGTAGAAGGAATGTTGTTCTCTATACACTATCGGTTGAGAAAGCTGGGCTGATTGCTAGTGGACCTCAAGAGCAGACGAAGTCTGATAAAGATCTACAGTGTGATTACTATGGAAACTGAGACATACTACGGAGACTTGCTGGAAGTTACATGGTCGACCTACCAGAGATTGGGAGGAAATAAAGATAAGGCTACTAGGGTTCAAGCCAATCTATCTAAAACCACAACGCCATCGAAGGAGACAGTTCTCACTGAGACACAGATTCAACACCTCAAGCGTCTCTTATCACAAATTGACTCCTCCAATGCAACTTCCAATTTTGTGAAGTTATGTAATGCTCTTAATGCTCAAATTATTAATGAATCTTGGATCATTGTCTCTATCCTCTCTACTCCACAGGATTGGAGGGAAGCATTTGAGGATCCCAAGTGGAAGGAAGTCATGGTTGAAGAAATGAAAGCACTGACAAAAAATGAAACTTGGGAACTAGTTACTCCTCCAACAAACAAGAGACTAGTTGGTTGCAAATGGGCGTTCATTGTGGAGCACAAGGCTGATGGATCAGTTGAGAGATTCAAACCAATATTGGTGACCAAGGGGTTCACTCAAACTTATGGAGTGGACTATCAGGAGACATTCACCCCTCTTGCAAAAATGAACACTATCAGAATTTTGTTGTCCTGTGCAGCTAATCTAGGTTGGGACTTATAACAGTTCAATGTAAAGAAAGCCTTTTTGCATAGAGACTTAGAAGCAGAGGTGTATATAGAAATTCCTCTAGGACTTGAGGATGAAAAAATACAAGGGAAAGTGTGTGACCAAAAAAGGCCTTGCACAAGTTAAAACAATCTCTTAGAGCATGGTTTGACATATCCAGCAAGGCCATTATCTCTTTTGGCTATAAACAAAGGAATGCTGATCATACCCTCTTCATAAAACATTACAAGGGTAAGATCACTCTTCTCATTGTTTATGTTGGCAATATAGTGATGACAAGAAATGACTCGACTGAAAGGGCGGTTGTCTCAAGAGTTTGAAATCCAAGGTTTACAGAGGCTACAATGTTTTTCGGAAATATAATTGGTAGATCAAAGAAAGGGATTTTCATTTCTCAGAGAAAGTACATCCTGGATCTTCTAACTGAAACTAGCATGATGGGATGCAAGCTTGCAGAATCACCTATGAAAAGCAATCATAAGCTGCAAGCAAGGATTGGAGAGTCAATGGAGAAAGAGAGATAACAAAGACTGGTTGGGAGGCTCTATCTTTCTAACACTAGACCAGACATTGCTTATGTGATCAATATTGTAAGCTGGTTCATGCATGATCCTCAAGAACCTCACATGCAGGCAGTTTCTCCCATTCTTCGCCACCTAAAATCTACTTCAAGAAAAGGCCTTCTGTTCTCTAAACACAATCATATCCAGATAGAAGCATTTACAAATGTGGACTGGGCTGGATCTTTGGATGACAGGAAGTCTACATCTGGGTGTTGTACATTTGTGGGAGGAAACCTAGTGGCTTGGAAGAGTAAGAAGCAAAGTGTAGTTGGTCGATCAACTGCTGAAGTAGAACACAAAGCTATGGCTCAAGGTGATAGTGAGCTCTTGTGGCTGCGAAAAGTGTTGGAGTTGAACTTCTTAGGGAATGGGAATTATCTGTATACTATGACAACAAGGGTGCTATAAGCATATAGCTCAAAATCCAATCCAACACGATTGAACAAAACACTTGATAGTCACTTTATCAAAGAGAAAGTAACTACAGGTGCCTTAAACTTATGTGATGTCTGACAAGCAATTAGCTAATGTGTTCATGAAAGGATTAATAAAGCCTACCATAATTTGGTGTGCAAGTTGGGCATGTGTCATATCTTTGCACCAAATTGAGAGGGGGTGTTGACGAGATCAAATTTCTGATATTTAGTGATATTTTGATCTTAATTACTGATTCTCAGGAATTATTTCAGATTATTTGTCTTTCCTGTTTCCTTAGATAAGCCTAAGGGTCTTGTATAAATACCATGTATGCTTTCAGTCAATACATATATGAATTCTCAAAATTTCTCTTCTAAACCTTGCTCTTCAGAATTAAACAATATATATAGATGATCAGAGGAAAAGAAAAAGGTATACGACAACAAAGTTCTAATGGATGCAGAAAGGATTTTCAAATTAAGTATTGTATTATGTACGATTGTAGAATCATTCTTTGGAAAAATCATATGAACTATCTTCCCGCCGCCCAGACTAAGATTCTTTCCTATCGCGCTATGGGCTTTGATGCTTACGCGCCTTAGCACTTGAAATATTGCCTTCCTAACTAAGCTAAGCGGAGCTCTTGCCCTGTCATATTGTTCGGTCCTCCTTCTCTAACACTGCGCTAATAAAGCACGGGCTATTAAGATGTAGAATATGTCCCCTACACTCTTTCAATCTCTTAAGATTTGGAATCTCAGCCATACTCCCCATCCTCCATTGAATTTGGTCTATCTTTTGATTCTGGTCATTTTTTCTCCATCATACAAGAGCCGTGCCACTTTCACCTGTAGTTGCAGCAGCCGTTTTGCTTTATTTTACGGAAGAAGGAGCGAAAGCCACTCGACTGTAAGGAGAGGAGAAAAAGCCGCTTTTCAAGCTTCCCATTTGCTGATCAAGTGAGTGAGGTCGAAAGACTTCCCAGGTCGGGGGGTTTATCTGGACATCTAATCCATGCAGGTATGCCAAATGACTTTCCTTTCTAGAATAGATTCCTATTTATGTAAGAAGATTGGTCCTTATTTAAAGGGTCAAATGGAATAATAAACCCTAAGTAGAATCACCATAAAAAACCCTAAAGAATATGGGTCTTTCGCTAAGGTTTCAAGCTCCCTTTAATGAGCTTGAATGATTTCCCAGTCCATCATCCTTGACTCAATCCCAAACTCTTGGCTGTAACAATTTGGGTATAGAGCCAATGATACTTGGCAATGGTAGAACAGTGATATACAGGTGAAGAGATGAAATATGCAAGGAGTTTGAGTATATGTGAACAAAGACAGAACAGATGTTAGCATGCCGATGAAATTATTGCTGAGAATAAAACTCAAGTGTTCAATAAAATGCTCCAGGGAATAGATAATACGATTGCTGGTGTCTAAGGAATGATTATTAAACTAATTTTTTAGAGCAAACAATATACTGTAAAAAGGGCATCCAACTAGAGTGTGGATGTGACAGTATTGAACCCAAAGAAATCTAATTCAGATGGTCAAATGCACAAGTTAAAAACCTTGGTAAATTGTATTGCACAGCAAGCAGAGATGTAGTTGAAAGTGCACCTGAGTTTCAGTAACTTGGTGAAAAATAGATTTCCAAGGTCCGCCACTCGCCTCCAGCTGCCTTGCCCAGTTGCGTGCTTGCTCCCACTGCATGTTCTCTTCTAGCGCTGTTAGGAGGGAAGCATCATCTAGAGTTTCATTCCCAAGGTGCAGTCCATCATTTTTACGCAAAGAAGGCTCTGCTAGATTTATTTTCCAATAAAGTCGTCGATAGCAAGCAGCTGCAAAGCCTCCATCTCCAAAGTCAGCAGCAGCAAGAAGCTGCAGTAAGCACCTTTTTTCATAAGGAGATGGACAAGTTGAAAGGGTAGCATCAGCAGCTTTTATTGCAGTGGAACTAATCCATGACATTCCAATCTGCCCATCTCTTCCAATATTAGTCTGTAAATGACTTGGCTCTTCCTTAATTCTGGCAGAAAAAGAACCAAGATGTGCTGAAGCTTCAGACAGACGCATTTGCGAAAATGCCTGAAGAAAAGAGAAAAGAGGGAAAGGGGGATAGTGCAGGGAAAATAGATCAGATTTTATACAAGATCAATTAAATTGTCAAACTTAGTTCAAACCTGAACCCACAGTAAAATTATTACTTTACAAGACCATAAGCACTATTTGCAGAAACTGAAACGCATAATGCACTACATTGCACAAAGGAAAAAGCACATATAAGTAATGTGCACAGGAAATAAGAACACTCAATTTAACAAAAAAAATCCCTTTCCTGATTTGTTCCCAAAATCATCAAATAATCAGTTAAGATCACTGCTTACAAGACAACTCAACTCAATTGAGCCTTAATCCCTAAACTATTTAAGAGTTAGCTACATGAATAATGAACCTGTTTTCTCCTGGCCCTCCATTTAACAGAACATCCTCTAAAAGATCCAAATTTGCCAAACTCTTCCTATCACTTTAATATATTTTATTTTTGGTCTGCCTCTACTTTCTTCATTCTTTGGACATGAATACAGCACCCACATCTTTTACTTCATATCCAAGGTTCAAATAATCAGACAAAATTATTCGGGTTCAGGTCTATAAGAGAACATTCTCAAGGAACGTCTTATGGTGTCCAAACAAACATGTTAAGATACATCATGTATTCAATTAACAGGAGGAAACTCAGACCTGAATATGTATTATAAATATTTGGTTGAGATATCATTATTTTAAAAATTTTCTAAGCCCTTCAAGTTTCACTTTCCAATTGCTTTATGCCAAGCACGAAGTGTCTATGTTTGGCAGCCAAATAACAAATAGAAGTTGAAAACACAGAAACTGCAGATCATGTCTTATGATTATCAGGACACAATGACACATCTACCACCAGTTGGTGATAACTCGTTTACAACACTTCTACCACATTAATGGCAGTCCTCTCATGCTTTAAAGGCAGCGAAGATAAATAATAAAGCTAGACTTAAGTCCTTCTAACATACCTGAAGAGCCCGGATAAATGGCAGGAAGGAACATGAAGGGAGGAACAATTCAAATGCTCTTAGTAAAGGCAGAAACAAGCGCTGTTCACAAAGCACTGCAACCATCTTGGCTAGAGAAGCTGGACCTTCGTTAAAATCACTTGAAACATTAATCTGCTCACTGAGTTCAACCTTTTTTTCTTCCCCAGCAGTACTGCCCTCAGCAGAAAATATTCTTGTTGAACTATCAGATGCCTCAGACAAGGGAGCCCTGCATGAAGTGTCCAAAAGCCGCCTTCGTTTTGGATTCCACCTATTGTAATGAAATGACAGTGATCTGCTGCCATCTGGCAAGGAATTGGTAGCTTCCACTGCTGCTGCAACATTACCTGCCATCTGGGTAGCTATGTCATTAACCTTGATGGATTTAGTTTCCCTGTATGGCCATATCCAATCAGATCTAAGATCGTAATTACAAAGATGGTTATATTCACAGAGAAAAATGCAAAATCTGAGAAAGGAGGATACTAAACTAGTAGATTGACATTGTAGAGTAAAGTCACAGCGCAAAGTGAAAAGACCATGGAATTGTAATTTAATATTTAGGTGTAACAACCTGGCTGCAGTTATTTCCAACCAAACGGTTAAGCATGACAGTGGAGACACGTCTGGAAAACATGATGCAATCATGGCCAAAATAGACCACGAGAAATCTTTTGCTTTTAGCAATAAAGCCTCGCCAGGGTTTTTCTGCTTCTCACAATCTGCTAAAACTCTGAAGAGCTCAACGGGCATATATACATTTTCCTCTAGAAAGGGACTTTCACTCTTCTTATCCAGGTATGATTGGGAGCTAGCCTTTTTCTTTGACTGCATGCTTTTCAAAACTGTTAGTATATGAATTTTAAGACGAGGATCGCTGAATTCCTTTGATGCCTGAAACATGGAAAACAAAGTAACATGATATAAAATGGTGCAAACTTTTTATAAACATAATAGAACATCATCAAGCAATGAACTCACAAAGACAACATAATATTTAAAAGAAAAAATTCACAAACAACGAGCTTACAACTTGGAACACTGTGTCAAATGAGTATCCTCCAATCTGAGCTTCACACAAAAATCCAACCTTGAAGAAGACAGGGGAACCATAAGTTTGGAGTCAAAGAAAAACTGTCATTCAGAAATAAAGTAAAAATATATGATGGCATACCCAATCATTGTCTCTTGCTAATACTGCAAGATATTTTGTACTCAAGGGCAGCTGATGTATCTGACAGAAGACGGTTACTAAACTCCAGTACTGACTAGCAGCTTTTTGTTGAGATCTCAATTCAGTTCCGTCACCATTACCAGTTAAGAGCCAAGATCCACAGGTTTTTCCCTCCACTAACTGTGGAAGACTAGCCTTCTCTAAATGCTGTAGAACAAGCATAAGAGCTCGAGAAGGCTGTTTACCATAAACTGAAATTAGAGAATCCCTTTGCTTAGAATTCCTAGAGTTATCCCCATGCATACATTCATCAGCCAGTGCTCGAGCTAGAGACTCCATAATACTATCATCATGTGTTGCAGCTTGGAAAGCCGAACCCTTGGAGGAAAGTTGCCTAGAATTATCCTTATTTTGAATGGATTTGTAAAAGAAAGATATCCGTCTCAATGAAGCTACATCTACTCGCAGCATGCTGGCTGATAAGCCACAAAGCTCTAAGAGAAAAGCACATGATGCCACCAACACGTTGTCTTCAAAATGGGTAATAGCAAAGGGCATGATCTGAAAATTCACAAGCAATGAGTATTACACAGCTCATATCAAACATTGCCCTAGCTTAGCTATCTCTTGGTAATTCTGTGGTACCATAAGAAAATAAACTAAGCTAGCCCCCATTAATGCATTTGCATTCTAGTCAATTTTCATTCATTCAATCATAAATATATTAAATGATATAATCTAAATAACATGAAAACAAAGTACTTACAGATGAAAGAAGACACTCTTCCTTCTCAGATATAGGTGCAAGAAGTGTTTGGACATCTGATTGAACATTTGTTTGTCCAGAAGCATTGGTTCTCCCTTCTATTTTTAACTTTTCAACTCTTGAAATAAGAAGATGGTTAAAAGCTGCAAGTGCACGGCCACGATGCAAATGATGTTCAAGACCAAGTCCTGTTTCCTAAAGTGCAAAAAGAGAACAATGGAACTACTGAGATAAAATTGGTTATGGTTAAAAGAAATATATATTTCCTGAAACAAAAAGGTTGAAGCAAACCTTAAACTAACAGTAGCATTAATCCAAATAAACATCAGAGCCAAACAAACAAAGCAGAAAAAGAAGGCATGATATATAATATTGCAGTTACTTTAGGAAAGTAAACTACTTTTTTATACAAAAGAGGAGAAATGAGAGAACAATCAAACAAGAGTTGAAAATGATTGGACTATATGACATCTCATGCAAGAGTGACAATAACAGAAAAGCTAATGAGAAATAAATGAAAAAAAGGCCATGATGAAATCAGATTTATTTGATAAAACAAATACTCCGTGTCTAAATATTTAAGATGAAGTATGATGATGACCCTATACCTCCAACTTTATTTATTTATTTAACCAGAACATAGAGAGAAGGAAAGAAGATTTACAAGCACAGAAGTTAAAAAGGACAGGACACTTTCAAGATAGAATATGAGTCCAATATTTCCCTTAATTATCGCTAGTGTTTCAAGCGAAAACTTCCATTTGTCACTACACTACACATGCACATGAAACTCTTACCAGATCTCCAGTATAGTATTAAAAAGACCAGATCAGACCGGCCAATTGAACCAGGAACCAGTGGTCAGCCCAGCCCAGCATATATCATCCAACCAGGCATTTATTGAACCGCTAAAAACCAGTTGAACCGTTAAAAACTAGGAAAAATTACCAGTCTTAAAACTTTTTAAATTTTTGTAAAGAAATTATATGTGATGAGATTCGAACATTTAACCCCCAGAAATTATATCAGTCATACTATTTAGTCAAACACATATTTTTATTAAATATTTAATAATTAATGCAACCAACCGGTTCAACCCGTAACAGGAGATCACACCAGTTTGATCTCTGGTTCGATTTTTTAAACATTGCAAATATCAATCCAGGCCATATGGGAAAACATTTTGTAAGTAAATAAAACGTTATCCCACATGTTTATTAGCCATTTTGTAATTATCAACTTATTATCTTGGGTGTATAAGGATAAACCTTGAGTGAAGAGTGATAAAGTTCCTCTTCAACGTGCTTTTGTATAGTTGCTTCCCAGGAGATAGCATTAATCTCAGCTTGTTCATCAGCATTTATGTAAAAATCGATGTCTCTATCCAACAAAGATTCTCCAGTAGGCAAACCTGAAAGCGATTGCCATCCAAGAGGACCCTGCAACATTGTGCAAAGTAAGTGACATGGAAAAAAGTAAATGCCAAAAGAGAAAGTGAATAGATGGAATTTAACATACAAGGAATCTTAAATATGTCAAAGGTAACATGAGAGAGAGAGGAAGGGAGGGAGGGAGGGAGAGAGAGACCTGCACATAAAGCTGGACCAACCGCCGCACAGCCTTAGGGAACCAACAAGGTAGCATCTGTAGTAACGAAGTATCGCGTCCAGTAGAGAAGAAGATGTTGTCACGCCAATTCAGGTAATCTGCTAAAGCTGCATTCCCAAACCAAAAGGCAAGAAAATTATGCCTAAAATAATGTCTAGTTTTTAATGGGTATGAATGAACAAGCAAAAGAAAGGTAAAACAGTAACCATTTTTAGCTCCAGTCTGGAAGAAACCAAAAGTTGTATCTTGTCCAAAACATCCAGATACAAGTGTATGCCACAATGTAGGATAGTGCTGCAATGTAGGTCTCAGATTTTCTAATGTGCACTGCGCTGTGGAGCTGTTATGCCTGTTAACACTCCCACTAGTTAAGCAATTTTGTATTGGAGCTGAAGCATACATTAGAGTTGCTAATGCTGCCATCTCTCCACCTCCTTCCGCAATATCATCGATAGTATGAATTACTTCATCTACTTCATGACCATGGAGGTTGCCACCATGAATTAAATTATGAGACATTATTGAACGAGTATTTTCAAAAGATGCATCATATTCATGGCCATTAAACCTTGATAAGAGCAACCATCTTGCCCAATGACAATCTCCCTGAACAGATGCATCACATAAGCAGGGAGACATGTAAGAACATATAAAATTAGTTTATCACATAGAACAGAACAATCTAGTAGAGACATTAGTACACAAGCTGACGAAGTCGGAGAGCTTTAAGATAACCCACATATAGACATCATTTCACATTTTCATTAAAAAATATAAAATGAGAGGTAATCACCTTGAGCAAAGACAAATCTAGTTATCAAAGTCAACAGAATAATGAAGGATGGTTAATAAATTATCTATCAATCAAAAAAGGTTTAACTACAAAGAACATTAACAATCACTGGGCATTTCATGATACTTACTGCAGCTTCCTGTAATGAAAAAAGTGACTCGTCATTGAAAACCAACTTGTGACAATCAAGGTAAAGGCCCAGAAGATTTGGCAAGTTATTTTGTGCGCAATAACGAATAAGTAATTTATCAAGAGCTTGCACAGTATCTAAGCGAAAATTTCCATTCCTGCTTGAGAAATCTAGATCTGGGGATCTCAATATGGAATTATCTTCAAATGAAATCTTATCTCTCTCAGTAATGAAGCCTGATCGTGCAAGAAGAGATGCTAGCTCTGCAGTGCCCTCCCAATATTCTTTCAAAAATATAAGTTTCTTCACAAGCTCCTGTTCTATCAGCATCCTTAACCACGTAGAACACATAAAAACGGAAGACGACCTAAAAATCTTAATATCTGGAATATCCATGCATACAGCATCCAGTTCTTCGACAGAGCAAATATAATTGCCAAAGTCAGGAAATCGGCTGCATTCAATGGCTGAGGCAGGCTGGAAACCATCCAAAGCTATTTGGAGGCTTCCATTTGATAACATGGATGTAGGAATAAAATCCAAGAGTTTGAACACTTCCTCCCAGTCATTATGATATGCATGGTATTCCAATTGTGACTCCCATGATACATGAACACCCATTACGAAAGGCTGATCCAATACTATCTGAAAAGCAGAAGTTTTAACAACAGACATGTTTAGGTCCACCACCCAATAAGTTTGTTAAAGCAAACATGAATTTGCATGCAATACAAAGACCAACCTTCAAACATATTTTATGTTTTAGTTTCTAAGATTCATCCCATGGAAATAATAGTAAATATGATGCCGTTCTGTTGAAGCAATTAGGACCGAAATTCTAGATGCCAATTTGACACAGATAAATATCAAATTCAACTCATGTTCAAGATGCTGGTAAATACTTCTATCACTTCATAACATATCAGACACATTGAAAGCTTTTTTCCAGTCTAAGTGAATTGACTGGAACAAGAGAACTAAACTGTGATTTTAATGACATATAGTTGGCCATTTAAAATGGTTGATCTCCACGAAGAAGGTTCCCTCCTACCCCTAGTAACTAATCATGTAAAAGGTTTCCCTTCAGGCTTTACTTCAACACAATACCCATCTTTCTTATCATATCCAGTGAATGGGATGATAAGAAATTAAAGCCAAGAATTACAAACAATACAGACCATTGAACATGTCTTACTACGAAAATTTTTCCTTCCATCACATTTCAATACAATTCATAATATTTTCAAAAGAAATATGCTGCAAGGAAGGCAAGAAAAGTTGCTTACACGATCAATGGTTCTCTGATCCCAGACTTTGGACCACACAGCAGCAGCAGCCCAGTATCCAGCATGAACATCATCTTGATCAGGCACAGTGTCAGATGAATTTTCATTAACATTTGCCCATGCGCCTAAAACGACTCCATCAATCTCACCGCATTCAATTTTTAAATTGTTGAAAAAGTCCAAGAGGCGCAAATGAACCCCTTCTGGTGAGTTTAAAGTTGATGTGACACGCATGCACCCTTTCAGGCGGTCATGAAACGTTTTCCAGAAACTACAGCTAGGATAAAGTCGCTTCCAAGAGAGACAAAGAGAAAAGATATTTAGATCCACAGAGATGGATAGGGCACAAACTTGATCGCATTTACACATGCTTTAACAAAAATGTAACCAAGTAACAGTAAACATTCACATACCTCAATAAGTGATATTCTCTCCAATAATTTCCACTCAACTGATCCCAGGTAACCATATCTCCTCATCTCCTCAGCAATTTGTACACGTAGAGTTTTCCTTACTGTGCCAAATAACAACTGCTTAAGGCAGATTTCAACATCCTCTCCGAGCCTTTGTAATGTAGCTATAGCAAGTTCAGTTTCACCCTGTTGTTCATGTATAGTCAACATTCTGCAGATATATGGAAAAATTTCACCTTCATGTACTTAACCTTTGATAAATTTACCTTCAAAAATAGGTCATAAGCAATATCTCTTCCAATGTCACTAACTTCATTGAAGGTATCATGAGGCTCTTCATCAGAGGTGAATTCACTTGAACGATGAAGATGCAATTGGAGAACAGCTAAAGGGAGGCGTCCAGAGAGTAACGCATCTTTTACCACAGTTTTCAAATCCAGATTATCTATTTTCCAACGTGCAATCATCTCTTTTGGATTTTCAGTTGGAAGAATTTTCCCTGAGCCCACTCCATGTCGAATTAGGGCAGTTGCTTCACCTGGATCCTCCGAGTTCAAATAAGACTCAGTGCTTATGGAATTGTTGGGCACCAAAGCAAGTTTCTCATTATTGTTGGGTAGGAAAGCTAATGCAGGAATTTGAAGCTCATGTTGATTCAGTGTCTCCAGTGAATCCACTGAAGGTGTTGAAAACTGAAATTCATCCTGCAAGGAACTTGGATCTACGATAGTTAATGATTCCTTCCGGTCCACCTGTTTCATATGGAAAAATTATTACTTAAAATTCCAGAGATAGACTACATGTATACAACCAGCAAAGAGTATCCAAATCATACCAATGCTTGTCCTGGCTTTTTAAGCTTTGCTCTAAGTTGATATTGCAGATTACGAATAACCTCCAAAAAATGAGCCATCTCCCGAAGTTTCATGGAAGTTCCTACTTCATTTTGTGTTTTGTCAGGTAATACTGAAGGAAGAGCAAGGACACCTGGCCTATCTAAGCCATGAAACATGAATGCATCCCTTTTAAGCTGGAGTAATCCATATTCACGTATCATTTTGGTAGCAAACCAGGTAGCTAATTTTAGTAGCCTGCAACATTAGAAAATGAAACCTAAAATATATATATCTAGAAGATATACATGGCAATCTGACTCATCCATAAGAAAATATTATTCAAACTAAGAAATAATGAACCATACCAAACATCCAAAATTATATAGGTCTTGACCAGAACATGAAATAAAATTATAGCTCATGCAAAACCAAAGAAAGACACTGGCAGGTATGTAAGTAAACCAAAATGTCATGATCAGGAAATCATTCTAATTTGAAATGTATTTTGCAAGAGACTAAATTTGACATGATCCGAATCCACACACCTATCATGTGAAAAGAGGATTCACCCTTCAACTAGTTCTCAGACTAAGAAACGAGGGGAAGGATAGGGCCAATAAACTATAAAGGTGAAATTCACTTTTGATAGGTCAATCGAGCTCAAAATCTGAATATGGATTAACACCTATGTAGTAGATATACTTCTAAAGGTAGCAAGTAGGTAAATCTTGTATCATATGCAATCCAATATAATATTCTTGTGATATGTATCTACACTTCATGTAGATATCCTAGATTTAAAAACTAAAAAATTCACTTTTGTGGTCCTATCTAGTACATCTTAGCAACGTTGCTAGAATTTGGGCCAAAACCTCACACAAAGATTTTCTAGATTTTTTGTTAAATATGTATGCTCGTGTCATCATAACCTGAAGATACAACAATTTAACAATACTTTATTGCTAAGTTTCCCAGTTAATGTACAGAAAGAGATTTGCTCATTTATGAAAGGAGATATTTATGGATTAATACAGAATAAACTTTCATATAAAGCACATATGCAATCCAATAAAATAGTTATAATATAAGAAACTCCATGAGCAAGCACGTGAAAGGTGATGTTAACTAATTATTGCAATCTAAAAGTATCTGGAAATATAAGTACAAGACAATCCTTCACATAGTAGGTTTGTACCTAAATCAAACACCAATAGAGACAATGACACACCAAGCAAAAGAGTCAAATACTAAGGAAGATAACTGCTTATAGAAAAATTAAAAACTACCCTTGAGTACTTTGCTTGCAAGGAATAGATGCTAAACTAATCAAACAATATCCTTATTGATGAGAAGACTAAGGCTAGTGTATTCTTTCTTTCTTTCTTTCTTTTTGGTTCTTACTACGACTAGTTTTGAATTGAATAATTGCTGTTTCGTTACTAGCGTTAGTCATAGGGTTCCAAATCTTACACTATGTTTGGATAGAAGCTAGTGAAGGAAGGAACAGATATTTGTTTCAGCTGACTGGTGTTTGGTAGAGATCCTTTACGAATAATTATTGTAACTTGTATCAGGGCCCCTTATCAAAGCCTAATACTGTGCTTTGTGATAATTTCCAGTTTTGGGGCTGTTTAGAGGTTAGCAGCATCTTTGAGATGAAGGTCAAAGCATGTAAAACATATAGATAATAAAGGCAGAACACTGTGCTTTGTGATAATTTCCAGTTTTGGGGCTGTTTTGAGATTAGCAGCACCTTTGAGATGAATATTGTAATTATAACATCTATTTCTGTTGTGCACTCTTATCTATAATATAACAAGCAATTATGCTTGCCACGCGCATTGCAAGGGCCAAACAAATACAATAATAAGAACATCCTAGCCACTGAAAGATAGTTAGAAGATCTTAACCTTGATGCAGCAGAAACCTCATTATCATTCCCATTTTTCCCAAACATAAGATAAACTGCAGCAAAAAGTAATCTCAAAACCCCTTCTTCTGCCAGGTTGACACCCACAAGCATCTCCAAAGATCTGTTAATCCAGTAGAAGTTAATTAATTAATCGTTAAAAATAATTCTAATCTGTGAAACAAAGCCTCAATACAGCTCTCTATATATGAAATGCTGAAGAATCAATGTACTCTTCTTGGCATACAGCAAAACAGAGAGGACAGCACAATATAAATTAAATAGGATAGGAAAAACTGAAAAGGAGGAAATAAGTGAAGAGCAAATTAGTAAATTACAGCAATACCCTATACAAAACAAAATCTCAAGAAGTATCAACTACATGATAGCATATGATTTCTACAGCATGTAAAAACCTAGAATACATGATGAAAATGACAATAAAATAAAACTTGCCAAGTGTATAAAAACTTCAATCTATCAACCCCCCCCCCCCCAATTTTCTTGTTCAACCCCATACAATATACTTCAAACAGTACATGATTCCTTCAATATGTACAGTAGAATCAAATTGACATCATATTAAAACCAACATGATAGGGATAATCATGATGACACTGATGCGAATATCTAAACTCCCAATTGGCTAATACGAACAAGATGAATTGACATCTAGTCCATATATTCCCTTAAACTTATCTATTTCATAGGTTTCTCCTGAATTTACCAGAGAGAGTGAAAGACAAAATAAGAATAGCCTTCTGCCTTTGGAATACGAAATGCATACCATAAGGCATAAACATATATAGCAATGGCCCAATTGGCTGTTAGAAACAAAAAGTATACAAACAGATATATTCTATATCAGCATAAACAGATAACTAAGATTTGAGCATATTGTACAAAATGTCACTTTTGGGGGGGAAAAGATAAAAGAGGAGAAAAAGACTTAACAACACAGAATTTTAAAGTGAAAAGAAAGAATCTTACTGCTTTGCTTCATCAAATTTCAAGTAGTCCAATGCAACTTGTAGCCGACGCATCCGTGAAAACCTCAGATCCCATCCTAACATAGCAGCAATTCAAATGAAAATTGGAATTTTAGTTAAGCATTCTTTATTGATGCAGCAATCCATGAGTAAATAATTGACCATACTTTTAAACCA
This sequence comes from Gossypium arboreum, assembly GCF_025698485.1. NCBI lineage: Eukaryota > Viridiplantae > Streptophyta > Magnoliopsida > Malvales > Malvaceae > Gossypium > Gossypium arboreum. The sequence continues at coordinate 74,248,053 of NC_069081.1, forward strand.
TAAAAGAATAAGGAGTATAGAAAGGCAAGTGACCCCAAAAGCAATTTGGTTAAAGAAAACATAGCATTCATAGTCATAAACAAACACACACACACTGTCTCCATGAAAGCACATGTAAACCTTCTCCACTCTGGAAATACATCTCAACAATACAAATATTTCAAAGCAAAAGCAAATGGTACAAGAAAAACTTATCCGGAAGGCATTACTTCATATTTTGCATATGAGAAAAAGGTGACCATTCATTTTTACATCTCTAGACTATTCCAAAGTAATTCCCTGAAGCAAGAATGATGCAACAAGAGGGAAGAAAGAAGGACGGATCCTTCAAAAACAAGCATTTTTTTTCTTCAGAATAAACAATGAGAAAATAATATAAAACATAGGTGTGCTGGTGATAAAATAAACCAATTTGTCATAGGTGCCATAACCACTATTTCGCTCAGCTAACTAAAAGAAGAAACCTAAAGATGATAGACAATGATATTGAAAAAAAATTGAACAGACTGTACAGTTATTCAAGCAACCAGTTGGGCCAATGGACGCAACAAAATTGTCTCATTAAAGCTATACCCACGCCACAAACACCAACAGGGCCAGTAGCCACAAGATAAAGGAAGTCGTTTTAATGTTAAAAACAACAAAGAAAGTACAATTGAGAATAAAGAAATCCTCTTCTGAGCCTTAGAATGATAGGTCTTGCCCAAGGGACAATTGGGTAACATACGACAAGAAGGATCTGCAGACATTAAGTTCAACTGAAATCCAAATACGAAATTGGATAAAGCGCTTATGAGGATGAGGGTGACAGGAGGAAAAATCCCAACACTAATAAAATCATGAACGTGAACAAAAATTTCAAAAAAGCACATAAAAGCCACAGATAAGGGATTGCATTCGATTTAAACCAGAACTTGTGGTACTCAGGTGGTTCTAACTTAAACAATCCATTGTTGTCAGGCGCACCCATGCCATACCCTTTCCGGCAAGGCCCATTTGATCAGGCGCATGCCTGGTGATGCCTGGTGTATCTAGGCATGCTTTTCCATTAAGGCAATAAAAATAGAAAGCCTGCCTGAATGAAATGGACTACAAGAAAATCAGGCATATTGACAACTAAAAAAATGCAAGTTTTAAGCTTTAGATGTGTATATATATACACAAAAACTCACACATATACATATTGCGCTTTTGCTTCACTCAGGCTAGCGCTTTTTTTGCGCCTTGTGCCTAAGGCAATATAAGGGTTCTAGCTCCTAGAGTGCCCTTATGCCCTTGACAACACTGAAACAATCAAAAAGAATTCTGACGAACTTACACCTATATATTAACAGGTAAATGTAACCCACTGGTGAATTATCTCGTTTACCAACTTGATCTCTATCCTTTAAAGGTATCACTCAAAAAACCAAACTGATAGATTCTAGCATTCGATTCAATACTACCTATGAGACTAACAGAATATCTCTTGAAATTATAGTTCTTATTTTCATAAATGTCAATTAATTCTACATTGAACCGTATAATATTTTTACCAGGTTCTCCCATGTAGGTATTTCCAGAGTGGAAGAAGTACACAAATATTAAAACATAAAGTAGAAGCTGAAATGGTTTTTTCCATATGCTAGAATACTGAAAATTTAAAGAAGGCTTCGAGCAACTACAACTTCAACAGGTTTATTCCAAACAAGCCAAAACCTTTGTTCCAAAATTTTAAGACTTAGTAGGAAACCTTTTTTACAGGACAGATAGAGAAAAAGGATCATTCCCCAGCTTTTATCCTGGAAGGGCAATCTGGTATGGTTCAACAATTTAGCCTTTCAATCTAAAATAGAAGCTTTCATAAATTGAAACATCACATTCACTTGACACCAAACAGGAGCTACTATTAACAGAATGAATATGCAGAAAGCTGCTACTTTAAGTGGCTAAAATGATTCTGCTAAAAGTTAAAAAAACCAGTCTAACCACTATTCACCCTTACATAATGATTATGATAAATTGATAATGCATGCTATGTTCGTCATAAAGAGGCCAGTAGCCAGTATCATCTCATCAAAGTAATGTCCAGCAAGGATAAACTGGAAATCATCCTAACACTTAATAAAGCGTCAATCAGCTTCATTATGGTAATTACAGAGCCGTCTCATCAAAAGGTCAATAAACAACAAACTATATGTTAGTTTGCACATTTACGCATCACATGAAGTTTAAGAACATAGGAGAAATTAGCACAAACAAAAATGCTTGCAAGTTTGCATTTTGCACAGGACTACTTACACAACATAATCACTAAATTTCCTAAGACAACATAATCACTGAATCTCCTAATACAACATAAAAGCAATATGCTAGATGCACTCCTAATCACATCCAAGCATAAGCATCTAAGATGGAAGAAATTATTAGTTAAATGCTAAGTAAAGAAAATCCCACATTCTCAAACAATCATTAGAAGGCCAGAGAACATTTTTAACAAAAACCAGAAGTCAAGAATCCATCCAAATTCTCTCAACTTCAAGTCTAAAGCTATAAAATGGAAATAGCCTGTACACCTAGGCTCTAATAGATATAGCAGTAATTTAACTTAATCATCAACAAAAATGTTCATTGCAGAGACCATTACTATAGAAATTGGATTTAGCTTTAATTAACTACAATGAAGATATATGTTATTGATTAAATATGAATTCATGGTGACTTCTGACTTTGTTCGGGTCTTATCTATTTAGTCTGGTTACTCTGGTACATTTAAGATTATACGACTCAATTGATTAGACCCAAACACAATCAGAAATCACCATGAATTCATATTTATTCAATAAAGGTAATTCTAGACCCAAAATGAGAAAGAATGTTGCTACATCCCTTTTGCAAATTAAATTAAACTACTAAAATCCAGAGCTCAAAGGAGTTACAGTTATAGGTTCTTGCTATGATGCTAATCAACATCAAGATTGAGTGAATAACACTTCTTTTACAATCTACAACTAGTAAAGCCTATTTCTATAGGAAGTGGCAATTGTAATTCCACACAAATTTCCCTACTTCCCAACCCATATAACCTCATAACTTCAAATTCAAAACCAATGCTATAAAAATAAATACTCACCTCATAATACAGGCCAGATATTCCAGCCTCTCTTTAGTAGCCACAAAATTTTCCATTTTAAATGAAGTTAGTAATAAAGATCAGTTAGCTAGTGTACAGGACCAATGCAGAGGGCTAAGTTAGTCAACAATAACTTTGGATACCAGCAGCTAAACCCCAACTTAGTGCCAGCCACCATAACTAAATATCCATTATGAATTTGACCAGAATAGACAGACATCAATTAACAGCTCGGGACAAGCGTCATGGACAGTAGAAAAGAAATGCGTAAGAACGATATTTAGGATGATGGGCATGGTAGATGGTTAAGAAACAATAAAAATATTATATGAAAAACAATGTGATCACCAAATTTTTGCTGATATATTTATATAAATTGTTTCAATTTTTTTTTTCTCACCATTTTCCAAGCATAAACGATCTGCCTCTTCAGGACCTTCGTACAGAAGGATTCTATCCAAAATTTCAACTTTCCAAGGTGACCAGAACATTTTTGGCTCTTCCAGTCCCAGAATATTTTTTGCTTGACATCCAATGCCAGTACCAATATTTGGTTGCTGATAACCAACGGTTTCAATGAGAAGGAGATTTGATGAAACTGAAACAGAAGGGAGAACCACCGAGAGACCACCATCAGTCACCAAATAAAAACAACCCTGGAAAGTACAACCAATAGCTTCTCCAATAGAAAGTTCTTCTCTCCCTTTGAGAGAAAACTTTTTGCTTCCCAAATTCAAGAATCTATCATCTTGGACTACTGAGTCTGTATGCAAATCAAAATGAACAATTTTAGAATTCTTGCTCTCCTTGAAATTATGCCTTCTAATGAGCCGAGTAATCCCGAAAGGAGAAAAACAAATACAGTCATCATCACTATATCTATCTGTGGGAAGAAAAATCTTTCGCATAAGGTGGAACTGTATTTTTGAATCATGAACTTTCTCATCTGTTACTTTTGAAGCAGCAGAAAAGCCATTCAAAACTGAATCAGAAAGGCACCCATTTCCGTAACGGTTCCAGCTATGGATTTTCTGAAGAATATTGTTTCCAGTATTATCACAAAAAGAAACAATTTCATTCTTTTTGGAAGAGCTATTTAAATTACAAGAATTTGAAGAACTAATATATATCCTTTGATGGCTAATATCAGAATTCCCTACATCCCAACCAACTAACATCCCAAGTCCTAAATGTTGATAATGTGGAAGCAATTTTTCAATCGCATGATACTTGTCCGGTAGATGGTCATCACCATAAATCACATAGACTATATCATTTTCATCAACCACAGCCAAATGAGATGTATATGACGCGAGAAGTAGCCTCTTAAATGTTCTTCTACCAAATAAATCACCATGCTGATAATTTGACTTGCTTTGCATATCATCATCTAAAGATGACCTTTCTGGTTCACGCAAATTTGCAGAACAGCTTAACCTGCAAGTCTGTAAAATATCAAGATGTGCAACATGCTCACCAGAAATTGCATCATAAAAGAACACTAAGCCAGAAGCATTGAGGCAAATAAGAACATCATCAGAAAAGTGGAAGTCTTTCCAATCATTCAGTGGACATGTATTCACATTTTGCTGAAGCTTCACTAAAGAAACCCACTGAATTCCCCAAATATCCAACCTGCCAATGACAATCATATTCTTAGTCCTTCTCTCACTTCCATCACTAGTACTAGCAGATGCAGAGTTCATTAGTGTTAAAAAGAATCCAATTAACTGATGTGAATTGCTAGAGAACACTCTGGTGCATTTATATGAAGTGTTGGAACCAACATCAGATGTACCCAACTCAACATTTTCATGGGAACCATTTTCCAGATTTCTAATAGTCTCTTGGCAGCTCTCCCCACTTGATGAAGAGTTCTCTTTACAAAGGAATCTCAGAACTGGGAAATTACTAGTAAAAATGCCGAAAGAAACAACTTTCGCAGAGGAAGGAAATGACGATTTCTGAGGAAACCTCGTCCAAATGCTACCCTCATACTCAACAGTTCCAGCTTTAGTGAAAAATGATCGCAACCACCTCTTTGAACTGGAAGTTTCTGACAATACATCAACCCCAACTTTCTTACTTATCTTGTCTGGAACTCCTAAATTTCCATTTGCAATGTTTTTATTGATAGTATTCTGAGTCCCTTCAAAAGACAAATCAACTGGCTTCTCTGCCTCAATATGCTTAAATGGCAAGGACGAAGACGAAGGCCCCCACTCAACCCATTTCCCTTCCCTAAACTCACCCTCTAACATTGCTGCAGGCTCACTGCTATTATCAGGATGAGAAAAGGCATGCACCATCACACCTTGATTGCCAGACACAAAAAGAAGTTCTCTAAATGAACCATCTTTGTGCTGATTATAGGTATCCCCACACATCCCCCAAGCCAATGAGTTCACATCACAAAGAAAAGGGTAACCATTAGACCTTGAGAATCCATGTTTCAGGGAAATAACATCATCACAATCTGATGCAGACCCAGAAGTGGACGGAATATCCTCCTTTAAATTGGACCTAGAAGCTAATAAACCTAAATTTTGAGAACTCTTGTCATGACAACTTTCAGAAACATCAGTATCCACAGAACCCCCTGCAAACCAAAAGGGAAAACTCAACAACTGTAAAATAAATAAAAAAATTCAGAATAGCAATGCAATTGAAACCGAGGGGATAGCAATAGCAAGTACTTAAATGAAGCCCCAAAACCAGGACCTTCCAAACCACACAAAAGTAAAATATAATTTTGGCAGTCTAGAAACAGAGAATAGAATATATTAACCTGTAGTCAGAGGAAGTAGCAAAGCTTGGCACTGGTATGAAAGCAATAACAGTAACTCCCTTGTCGGAGATATAAAAGCTTCACGATATTCTGACAGATTGAGTGGCAACCCGGAGGGACCCCATTTATGTAATTTCAGTATAGCAGGACCCTCACTACCGGCAGAACGATCCATTCTATTCATAAGCAGAATCACAGATGCAGACCATAAATATTATAATCACAGAAAAATCTAGCAGGTCTAATTCCTGCAATGCATGCTTAACATTAGACAATACGCTGCACAACCACCGTAATATGCATTACAATCTACATGCCTGTGCCCATCTAATCAGAAGAAAGACGCATCCATCGCAGAATCATTGCAATAAAATTCATAGAATTGTGCAATTCATTTTAATGCACAAGTTGCAATAGGTATCCAAGTAACGAAACGATAAAGATAAAACAATTACATTTTCTCCCAGAACAGTGGCTGAGAATTTTAGCTAAATTTCATTGGCGTGCGTTCATAACGGTGAAAAAGCAAACAAAAAGGAAGTGCTTGAAGATTTTACTAAGTGGACCTAAGTTACACTATCCATTCATTAGCAAGTTAACAGCGTTTACTGTAGCATTTAAAAATCACTCAATTTTTCCTTTAACACTCCTTCGATTTTCTCAGCAACCAAACCGAAGTTAATCAATATACGGCCGACATATTAACATTGAAATTGGGCAAAATTATAAACAAATTCAAGAAAAAAATCAATCGAGCACTAATTGCACGATGAAAATTAGATTAGACAATGAAAAATAAAAAGGAAATTGCAAAAAATAAAATCAGGGAAAAAACCTAATAATTAATTTTTTTTTAAATAGACAGGGAAAAGACAATAAGATTAGAATCGAGAAAGAACCTGAAGAAGTTAAAACGGATAACTTCAATTGATTAACGGCATCTCTACAAATCGATAGAGCCAAAGCTTTTTCTCAGTAGAAAGATTGATAATTTTCTTTCTTGTTTGCTTTCCTCTCCTTATTTTTCTCCTCTTTTCAGGAGGATTTGAGAGAATTTTTTTTTTTATTTACTTTCGATCGAAGACGACATGTATTATATATATACGATCCTAATGTTTTAGACCAAAGAACATTTAGTTCTAATATTGTTCGAATATTGACAACTTGAATCATAAATTCTATCTTTAGGATTATAAATATAACATAAATATTAAAAATTCTAGCTAAATAATGTTAAATTTTCATTTGAGTGCACAAAACACATTAAGTTTATTAAAATCTTAATTTTGAAAGAAAAATAACTATTCAAAATGCAATAATAAAATCAATGAGATTAAAAGTCAAAGATGTTATATTTGTGTTTTTTCCATAAATAATCAATTTAATTATAAATATAATGAATATTGCTAATTACAACCAACAGTTCTTCATAGTATAAATTAAAACAAGTCATATATTTCAAAAAAATTCATTTTTCTAAAATAAATCAAGTAATTTCCCAAAATATTTAAATAAATCAGGTAAAATCAAACAACAATATTTGTCAATATTACTTTTCTCTTTTTCTATTAATGTACATTTTAAACCTGATCATAGGTCGGGTCATTCGTTTAGTTCTAAAATCCCATCTAAAAAATAGGAGAGTTTGGGTAAAATATAGACCCAAAAAATAGACTTAGATAAAAAAAAATGTAGCCTGTTTTCTAAATGGGTCATGCCTCGGGTAAGATTTTTGGTCCGACCTAACCTGAATCACATGGCTAATTTCCTAGTAGCCCCTAGTCACTATTAGACCTGATCATGAGTTGGGTTACCCATCCAGACCTAAAAGCCCGCCCAAAAAATAAAAGGATTTGGGAAAAATAATAAATCCAAAAAAGAAGTTTTGACAAAAAAAAACGAGGCTCATTTCCTAAAAGGACCAAGCCTTGGGTAAGATTTTTTTGCCCGAGTTCAACTCGATTAGAATCACATGGCTAATTCTCTAGTAGCCCCTAGTCCTTACCCTTTTTTTCTTTTCCTAATTTCCTCTATTCAGCCAACCCATCCAAATTTTTAATCCCTAACAACACTAAATCTCTAATAAATTAACTTTGTCTTCTTCACTCCAACACCCATCAGCCACCACCATCATCATTCATCACTCTAGTCACCACCGATCCTCCACACAGCCACTGGCCATTGTAGCTTCCCTTTTAACCCCTTTTTCCACTTTTCTGTTTTATGTTTGCACTCCATTATTGTAGGATTGAGAACTCAAAGTAAAAAAAGGAAATTTTTTTTTTATTTAACAATAATGTCCATGTTTTTATCTATAATTTCTTTTATCCTTAAAAGTCAGAAATATTTCTTACCCAACCTTATTTGTTTTCAAATTTCAAAACATAGCCATATATTGTTGCTAAATTCTCCCACTCTTTTACTCGTTTCTTAGTTGTAGTTGAAGGTTTGAAGGTTAGTTTTTCATATATTTAGGTGTTAGATTACATAAAATTTGAGTGTTGAAACTTGTGTTTTGTTGTTGTTGAATTTTTCTTTGGATAAGTTTTGTGCTTGGTGATTGATATGTTTATGTATTCTTTTTTTATCTCATATTGCTTTTCCCAAGTAGCACAAACAAAATCTATTTCTTTCTATGATGATTTGCTTATTTTTTAGCTATTGTTTCGTCAAGTTTTACTTTGTCATGGTTTTTGCTTCTAATATGAAATGTTGTGCCTTTTTTGAGTGCTATATTAATATTTTTTATTGAAAAATTTTGATAAAACAAGAGGGTCAAATTAGTGATCTAACAATAAATTTTAAACACTTTATAAGAAATGGATAAAATAAAAAACTTACAATGAACCACTACATAATTTTTACATATAAATATTTTATACTTTTTATCGTTAAATTTATGAAAATCAATTATTTTATCTCTAAACTATGACAGTTTATATTATATTATTTTGATTAAATTAATATATACATATATACATTTTAATAAAGCTTTTATACGTTCCTATAAATCGAGTTGCATCTAACTTATATGTCAAGGTTTTTTTTTCTATTGGGTAGATTTTCATTTAATATATTTTTTATAAATATGAATGTCTAATCTTTAGTGCACCGTGGTTAAAAAAAATGAAGAATTGAAATTTAGTATGAAATTATATATTAATTAAATTTTTATGATTTCAAGATTTGAGTTTTTACGATAATGTTTAGTTCGAACACTCCAATACATGTGGACGATGGGATTAATGAATATTAAAGTGCTCTCAAGCGTTAAAAGTCTACTACTTCAAAGGTATGGGATGAAATGACAAAGCTTGAATGTGAGAACAAAGACAAATTGAATGCATAATGTAATCACAGTAAGAGTATCTTCTTTGCTAAATCTTCTAGTGGAATTTCCCATTTAAGACATCATCTAAATAGTTGTTTGAAAAATTTTAATAAAGACATCACTCAATACACCATAGTCACTTAACCATTCTTAAGAGGTAATCCATCTATAAAGAACTATAAGTTTGATGGTGATAAGTGTCATCGAGTTGCTTCTACTTTTCTTGTGTGTGACAAATATTCATTTGGAACAATTGAAGAACTAAGATTTAGACACACGATGAGTATTCTTAGTCCTAATTTTAAGAATATAAGTAGACATACAGCTGCTAAGGATGTCCTAATATTATGCAAAAGAAAGAGACCATGTTAAATAAGAGTTGGCTAAAACACCTAGTTTAATTTGCCTAACTTCTGATAGTTGGAACATTTAGCATTCTAATGATGAATACATTTGCATAATTGCTTATTGGGTTGACAAAGATTGGAAGCTACAAAAGAGAATCATAAGATTTATAGCTTTATATTTTCCGTATGATGGTTTAAACATAGCGAATGAAGTTATTCTATGTTTATCTCAGTGGGGTATAAACAAGAAAATTTTTAACATCACTTTGGATAATGCTTCTTATATGATGTTATGGTTTCTTGTTTTAAAAATCATTTTTGTGTGATTTGAAATCTTTTATGTGATGGTGTTTTTTTTTCAAGTTAGATGTTGTGCACATATATTGAATCTTAAAGTTAAAGTTGGTTTGACATTTGTTGATGATGTTATTGGTAAGATTCAAAATGGAATTAAGTATATAAAAAAGTCGAGAATTTGTAGAAAATATTTTATGATGTGATTGGCAAAAGCTTTCATTTGAATGTGGCCAAAAAGTTGCATCAAGATGTGTGTGTATGATGGAATTCTACTTATTTGATGCTTGAATATGCTCTTTACTATAAATATTTGTTAGATTATTGGGGCCAATAGGATAAAGATTATCAAATATTTGCACTTTCTGATGAGGAGTAGAGAAATACTGCTATTTTTTACAAATTTTTTAAAGTCATTTATGATGTGACATGCATTTTGTTTTGTTCTAATTATCCAACAATTAATCTTTATTTTAGAGGGGTTTGGAAGGTTCACAAAGTCTTGGTTAATACAGTTAAAGCTGCTCATTCTTTTTTAACTCCAATAGTTACATCACACCCAAGTTTCTTTTAGGTCCCGAATTTAGAGGAGAGATACGAGTAAATTGAATAAATAGTAAGCCGACGGAATTTACTAGAAAACTTAGAAATTTTAGTGGTTGGATGGTAATTAGTTGAGATCAAATTCTAGTTCAATTAAGATAGAACTTGCTAGTTCCTTAGTGGGAGACAAAATGATGGGTGATGGACAGTTATTTTGGGCTATAGAGATCATGCCATTTGGGATATATGTGTGTGTGAGAGAGAGAGGAAGGAAACTTAGGCAAAAAAAATCCTACTTAATTCTACTTATAATCTTTTTCACTTACATCTTCTTCTTCGATTTCTTTGAAAAAGAGAAAGTTAAGGAAAACTCTGCATGGGGCAGTAAATGTGAGACTCGAGTCTGGAATATATATAATCCAATAAGCTGGTAAACTCTTAAGTCTCTTTATACTCGTGGATTAGAGGAAGAGAGAGGGTATGAATTCTTGTAAAGTTCCTATTTTTGGGTTTTGGGTTTTTGAAGTTTGAATATCTTCGGTTTAACTGATATATGGTTGTCATGCTTAGCTGCCAGGACGAAGGAGTCTTTGGCATTTGGTAAGCTAAGCCGGTGAGGAATGAGGATTTAAGGCGAGGAATCGGACGATGAACATGAAGCTTGCCAAAGCGTAAAAAAGGAGGTAAATGTAGGTTTCGTGTGGCGAGTAATTGACAAAATGACCCTTGAGTGTCTAAAATGCGGGTAAACGTGCTAAATAGAGGAATCTGCCAAAATACAAAGGTAAGAGGAACTGGTAGAAGTGTTTTAGATAACATATGTGGAAGGAAGAGGTATTTCCTTCAAGGAATGTGTAAATAAGAGCCCGTCATAATTGAATTAAAGTCATCATTGTCTAAATGTTTGCCGAATTTGATACTCTAGGTGGTAATTGATAACGAGGTCTCTAAGAAAGTGGGGAAGTCCACCAAAGGCCACTTTGAAAGGAATGTTTGTCGAAATTGTATGATTGGTAAAATTCACCAGAGGTTTACAAAGAAAGGGGAAAGTCCGTAGGGACCATCAAATGAGGAAGTCTGCCAAAGACAATCCAAATAAGAGATGGTATGTTGGGAACTATATGTAAATTAGAGCATCTCAGTAAAATAGTCAAAAGCGAAAAAATCCTATAGAGTTACCTTACAAGTACGAGTTCGCAAGGAAAAAGGGGTGTTTATCAATCAGCCTAATCTGATATTCAAAACTGCAAATGAGGATGTTTTTGGAAAAATCTCGATTTGAAAATGGTTTTCTTGCACAGCGAAAAATTGAAAAATTGAAAATAGACTCAGTTTGTGATGTTTATAGCAATAAACCTTAACCGAATTTATACATGTGTTTTTAACTTAGTAGACATTTGTTGTTCTCGGCTTTCAACCATATCATCTTCTCCGCTATTCTCATACCACGAATTACTTTGAGTGTAGGCTCGAACCAATTGAATTGAAACACGAAACTAAAAAGGTACTCTTTGTTATTTAGGGTGAAAAGCAAAATTCTCTCTTCTTTAACAGAAACCGGTATAATTGTTATTCTATGAAAAAATATATTTGATAGTTGAAAATAAATTCTCTCTATTTTTCAGTAAAGTAACAATATCTCAAAGTTGTGTATTATGCCCTACCGGTGCCATCTATTTATAAGAAGAGAAGGTAGAACCTTTATTGAGTTGTAGTGGTTTATTTCAAATACAAAAACAACTTCCTACTTAGAGTAGGAGTGGGGTGGATGGCACACCCTAGTATTCCGAGTTGTTGCCCCTTTCATGTTATATGAGAGGTTTTGGGCCTCTCTCACATCAGGTCTAATTATGAGTACTTCCTAGGCCTTTTAACCTAGTACTCTATAATGTGATCCAACCCGATTCTGTTTTCTTATTTCCCAAAATAAACTTTAATATTCTATATTAAATAATTTTCTCATCCCTATTTTACCCCCAGTAAAATTTTAACAATTTTATCTCTAAAAACTTTTGAGAAAATGTGTTTAATATTTCACAACTCAACATGTTCACTGTGACCGAATGATTTATTTTCATTTCCCAACTTTAAAACAACTTAAAAACATAAACTCATTTTTTCAATCATTTTTAAGTAATCCATATAGAATTGCAAATGAATCATTTCCATTTCCATTTTGAAAGCCTATATTAATTTCCAAATTATTCCATTTTTTCATTTCAAAAAGAAAAAAAAAACCAGAATCATTCCTGAATGTTTCTCATTTCTCTTTTCCTATTCATTCTATTTATTTCTATTCAAACACGCAATTCATTTACAGTTTCAATGAGCTAGCAGAGGGATCGATTGGACATATGTAATTAGGGATTAAATGATTTATATTTAAGTTTTGGCTTTTTGCCTATTAATTATAAACTTATTTAGCCATGAAGTCATTCCATTATAGTATCGTGGCTGAGCTCTCCCTAATGACATACTATTACTAAAGCAACTACCTAATACTTGTCCAATGATATTGTCGTAAGTATATTACCCTTATAGGATATTTTTGATCTTTTTGGGATAATATTTATTCTTCCAATATGATTATATTTTATCTCATGGTAACCATTACATCTTCCTTCATGAAAAGTCAATTACTATCAAATAGTTATTAAGTCATTCATCACAAAGACAAAATACCCATGGTCATGTTTACTTTTCATCAACCATATAATGCCAATGAGAGGATATCATTTACCCATGTCTCGAACCATGAATTCCACTATTGTGAATAACGCTACATACTGTAGAAGTCGTACACCTAACGCACCAGCTTTCGGTTCCTTATCTATTCGAACTCAATCTTTTACTTACATCAAAGTGCACGAGTTATGCATACATAGTCCGCCATCCACTCAAGATTTAAGAATGTCACACTGTAAACGTCACAAGTGAATGGATCCATAAACATATTCAAGTTCTATTCTACTTGGGTCCAATCTAATGTACTGTTAGTCACATCTATCTCTATCTTCCAAGAGTCATCCACTCCAATGCACAAGACAAAGCATCTCCTAAATTGGACTTGATAGATGACATATTAGTCTTTCAATCAGTTTGCTCATTTTTTTATTAAACTAAGGACATGTTTAGGTTCGTCTACTCATATAAGTTATCTTTTTGTATTACGGTTCAACAATGTAATACTGCTTAGTATTAGTTAAATATTAGACAACTAGTGAGCAAAATTTGCTTCCATTTTGCTTTGCGTGAAAAATCGTTTGAGGGCAATAATAAAAGTATATTAATTGTAATCAATGAATTTGTTTTATTAACCAATCTATTCGAGAAAATTACAAGAGTAATTTGATGAAAATACTACATTTAAAGCACTAGATCCAACAGATATTAGACTGAGTCTTCCTTAAGGAAGGGCCTATGCAAGGGCTAATCTAAAAGAAGCCAGTCATCGGGGTAATGTGGTAGCATATGTTGAGTTTTATGTGGAATGAATGGATCAAGGTAAGGATTTTCCATCTTGGCATAGGAAATTGCAAGACCGCCAAGAGTAGTAGTCGACAATTCGTATAGTCGCACATATGGTTGTTTTGGATGGATTGAGTCAGGAAGGTAAATGAAAGCTTGAGTGAGAACCATACAAGGTTAAGTTCCAAAATAGGGTTACTTGATAGAGTACACTGACAATGAAGTCATCCGATATGTCCACCAATTATCGGTACAAAGGACGCAAGGGCGTCGACCATGATAGTCAAACTATGAAATTCTCTAATACAACTAGATAGTCTTAATTTTGTATTCTTACTCTTGTTATTAAATAAAAATTAGAGTCTTTTATGACTAATGTTGTTCATCTGAACTTACAATTATACTACTTTGTATGCATGATTAAGGATTAACACAAGAGTTGCATGGAGGGACCAAGCCAGACATCACCATGCTCATACGATCAGTGCCATAACTATATCATGCATATAGACAGGTGTAACACCCTATACCCAGCCTGGTCTCCAAGCCCAAATATGGGAAGCCACACTACCGTCTTGTCTCATTTTCATCAAACAGGAAGCTAGATTCAAGCAAACCAATCATCTTTTGTTAAGTCGAACAAGTTTTAATATGTCCAAATTGTTAATTAACATTGCTACATGCAAATCATTTGTTATTCGATCATGCACACAACTAGAATCAAGTATAAGGGCTAATTAACAAAATTTCATAAAATGTACGTAGGTATTGATATTTATATCCAGGTATCGATATTTTCCTTAAGTGGTATTGATACCATTTGGAAAAATGATACCAAATGAGCATACTATTTCTCGGCCAAAAACATGAGGTATCAAAAATTATCGGTACCACTTACGAATTATCGATACTTTAGCCCTAAGTATCGATACTCGAGATAAGGTATCAATATCAAATTCCTATTCTATCTTCATGTGCATTTTAATTCACAGAGGTATCGTTTTTAAAGCGAAATATCAATACCTCTGCCCCTGGACATGAAAATTACAACATATATGTGAACTAAGCCATTCCAAATGTGATTCTAACCAACATGCATTAGCCATTAAGATAAATCATCGTTCATCTGACTTAATAGATAGTACTAAAAATCAAAAACAAATTTGAGCCATTATCATCATGCCATTGTCAATGCTTAAGTATTCTAACACAAAAATAACATGAAATTCATATAAGCCAAATTAAAATGTCTAAAGATCAACAACTCAAAAAGGTTCTATCACATTGCCTATTTCCCCAAAACAAATAAGAATAATAAAGCACCTACGAAGAATAACTAGACTTCCTTGGATCACCCCTTTAGAACCACACTGCCCGCACCGTGATGTCATTAATTGGCATATGTTAAAATGAATGGGTGAGCTTTAACAAGCTCAATGAATCTAAGAATTTCTACAATGCAACCATGTCATCATGCAACACAACAAATCAATTACTCATAAGTACCTTATTCATGAGTCTGACATCAAATTTATTTCCATAACACACATATACTCATTCAAGCATAGAACATATTCCACACAATTACATAAAATAAGATAACATGACACTTTGATTATGAAACATGTAGTGAGCTCTATCATCACACATCGGATACATGTATCTCCTTACACCACATAGACTCATACAGTCAAACATGTCCCAAAAGTGAAGCGTACAGCTAACACTCTCCTTATTTCCCCTCACTCACATGTCCTATTGAATAGAGCTTAGCTCTCATTCTTTTGTCAAAAAAAAGAAGAAGCTATTATTCCCTTATCCTTCTGCAAACATGTCCTAGTGCCTCAATACCCAAAACCACTATACATATAAGTGAATACTCACAATCCTATGGAATGCCAACTATATCCAAGGACTCAAAGATCACAAGGCAAAAAATATCCGAAAACCATCACATATTACTTACTAATTAACCGTGCACCAACACTACATATTAGCATTGTAACATCCTAAATTTGGGGCCTAGAAGAGTTGGGTTTTGAGTCTGGGATTCGAATAGAAGAAAACCTGAATAATTAGGAAGTTTTAAATATTATCGTTTCAGAAAAAAAATTATTTTATTAAATTACCACTAGAAAATTTTTATTGTATTTATTATTACGGATATTTTAAATTTTTATGAAATTTTAATTAGTATTATGAGATAAAATTATTATTATTAGAAAAATATTATCAGTATGTATGTTTGAAAATTTTTATGAAAATTATTATTATTTACTGTATTATTGATATTTGAAATTTTTATTATTAGATATATTTATAAAATTATTATTATTATTGGAAAGGAAAAAAAAATATTAGTTGTAGCATACGATTTTCTGGATTTTTTGGGTTTTGTGATTTTAGTAAATCTTGAAATTTTCATGTTCTAAATATTGGAATTATGTTTAAATGGGTTAGTAGACCTTTAGAAGGCCCAAGACTAAGCTAAACACGGTAAAATATCAAGGTGGGATTTTTAAGTGAATAGGAGATTTGGTTAAGTGGGCTTTTAAGAAGAACTGCGTAAGTTATGACACAAATAAGGCCTTGGTGAAGTGGCAAGGTGACGCCACTAAGTTCCTAAAAAAAGTGGCGCTGGGAAGGAATTGGAGGTCCAGGTTCAAGTTGTAAGGTAGGCATATTGTTTTTCTTTTAATTTTTAGGCATGTACTAGGCATGTGATCACACAAGTAAATTTCGACAAGGGCCTTAGAGAGATGGGCGATTGCTCTAATTTAATATTAGGGTTAGGTTTTTTCTTTTCTATCTTGGAGAATTAGGGTTAGCCACCGAAAGCTTTCTTTCATCTTTTCTGAATTCTCACAAAAGCCGAAAACACAAGTCTATTTCTCATTGTGTCGAATTTTCTTCTTCTCTTTTCCTCCATGTTTTCTCTTCCTTTATACTTCTCCTTCTAGCCGAAACCTTCTGACCATCTTATTCACCTTCTTTGTCGATCCCATCTTCCATTAAACCTTCATCACCAATCGCCATTAAAAGGCCGAAATCCTGAAAACTCACTACTTGTGCCGATTTCTCCAAAGCCAAATCCTTCAGTATTTTTGTTCCTTGTGATCAACATTCATCTTCTCTAAACCCTTAATATCTGTCGGCAACGTTACTCCAAGGTTATAGCCTCAAACCATCATCTTCTTCATCACCTAAAAAGCCGAAATACCATAGATTTAGGGACTTATAGCCGAAACTTCAGATCTTCTAGATTCGAGTTCTACCATCATTTAGAGGATAAATCTGCATCAGATCTGCGTAGAAATCAAAGAGGAACAAGTGGTAAGTGCTCATCACTTCAGATCTAGTCTTATTTTACAACTTCGAAAAGCCAAATCCCTAAAATCTAGGGAGGTCGTCGATTTGGGCATATGGCCTTAAGGGATTGTAATCGATGTTTTCTTTCGGTGACTAGAGTCTTCTTAAGCGTTGAATTAAAGGCGTGGTTCATTGGAGCAATTAGATTCGAGCTTACTATCGATTTTGGCAAAAGGTAAGGTTTCAAGGCTTTTTAGGGATATGGTTCGATCATAGATAAGTAAGTTTTGGGGTTTAGTGATTATGGTTTGTAAATAAGAACTATGCTAATCAATTGTAGGACATCGGAAGTGATCTCGATAGCGATCGTCGTGAATCGTGTGTATCAACACCCTTCTTTAGTTCAATTAAAAAGTTCGAAATGCCGAAATTCCGGCATTTCATGGTCATGTGAGTATGCGAATGCTCTCAAGTCATAGAGTAATTGTTAGATCTGGCACCGCAAGGTAGTAAGAACGTTCGCGTGACGTTTTAGCGTATTTCGGAAAAAAGGGGCTCGATGGGCCAAAACTGGGCCCAATGGGCTTACGGACCAATTCGGGTAAGAGATGGGCAAATTAGCCTGTTAGGTAGATGGTGGAATCAAATTGCATAAATCTGTTAAAAATTACTGAATTAGCTTGTGTAGTAGCGTAGATCACGAAATTACCCCTAAAGAGCAAAATTACCGAAATTACCCCTAAAGAGTAAAATTACCGAAATACCCCTAGGGTTTTAAATTGGCTGAACTGCTTGATTGATTACTACTGTATTTTGCATGATATGCATTTATTAATATCTGTTGCATGGGATTGGGGTATTAATGGAGGAAATCTTGAAAGTGGTTCATCCACGTCTTGGAGGCTTTGCCTCAATCGATCGAATTTGAGAGCGTTCTTTGAACTGTGTGTGTAGGGTGGGTGGGTTGAGATATTCCCACATGGTGTGTAGGGTTGGTGCAGGCGGTGTAGCGGTTGGTGGGTTGAGTAGTCTCCCAGATGGGCTTGCATTCATTATTACTTGATGTTACTCATGTTATTGAATCGGGCCTATGGGCCACACTTGTTATGTAAAAGGGCTAAGGCCTTGCTATCAGATTCGAAAAGGGCTTGACCTCTGTGTCTTGTTATCTGAATAGGGCTTAGGCCCAATGGGCTCGAGCTGATTTGGGCTTTGGATGGGTTTCAGATACACTTGAGTTTTCCCAAACTCACCCCTTCCTCTTCCATCCTTGCGGTGAGCCCTAGAATTGGTGGACTTGGAGTCAAGGGATTCAGAGTGGCCATGAAGATTGATTGCCGATTTTAAATAAGTTTAATATTTATTTTGGATTATTTTTATTATGCTTAAAGTTGTAATAAGGTCGCTCTTTTTAATTACTTATATTTTGGGGATTATTAAACTGGCAAGACTAGGGTTCGTTTTATAAAATCTACTTGTTTTTAAAAGATCACGATGACGCAAAGTTTCCATAAGGTAAATGTTTTCCCAAGAAAATAAATATTTTAAGCAAACGATTTGCAACCTTAATCATTTTCTTAAGTGGTCATAATCAAACGGTTTTCTCAAAATTATACGAGATGTTAGAGTGTGGCAATAGCGGTGTGCATGTCTAGGATTGGATCCAAGAAGAGAGCTTGGTACTTAAGCAATCCGACGGACTCACCTCCTCTTCTTCCTGGTTTCCTACTACAGTGCATGACTTCCATTCACTTTAACTTACTTTTAAAAGTGTCTTTACAACACCAACTCAGCTTTTCCAAACTAAGTGTCTGGAATGTTTTGAACGCATCAATGTGGCGCATCAGATCCGGTCATAACGTCCAGGCCGGGTTTGGGGTGTTACATTTAGTGGTATCAGAGCCTGGTTGCAACAACTCGGCTGTGGATCGGGTCCGAAAATCTTTTCAAAAACTTGGGCCTAAGAAGGGTATTTTTGGAAATAGTAAGTTTTTCGAAGATGTTCAAGTTTTTCTATTTGTTAAACGGGGTTAAATCAATAGTTTTAAAATAAAAGTGTTTTCAAATGATATCTTTTTATTTTCGGTAAACAAAAACATGGTTTTTAATTTTTACATGGACTGATAAGGAAGTGGCACACTGAATCCCCGGCACCAAGTCTCGTTAGTATTTCTATTCCTCATATTGCCTTTGTATTAAGATATTCTTGAGATAGAACTGAGACCATATCATGACATTATAACTAGGGCAACCCTAAAACTCTAGAATACCGAGATCGTAGCTAGGCTATGATTACGTGAAAATAGAAACTTTAAAATACTATCTCTACATAAGACATATGAAAAAATAGTAAAATTTTGAGATCTTTGTAGTTAATTGATATGTGTCTTGGTAATGTAGAGTATTGATATGGATTCGAGGGTAAGCAAAGTCTACCAACTTGGTAGCGGTAACTTCTGAGCTTGGTACTGAGGCCTCGGCGAGTTAGTAAGGAAAGTGGTAGAGGAAGTATTGGATACCAAAATTAAGGAAATTAGGGAAACGCTTCAAGCGTGGTGCTTGGAGTGTAAGAAAAGGAAGGATTCTAGTTCTCGAAAACCAAGCCTCGTTCGTGAAACATGTTAAGGCACGACCAAACTATCCAATGCAAGAAGATCAGAACGGACGTCATTCGGTGAATGCCATAGGAAGATAGGAGCATGTCGTAGATGTGGGTCCAAGGAGCATCGAGCTCTGGATTGCCAAGTTTGTTTTATTTAAATATATGTTACGAGTTGTATGCGTGCACGATAAACGTTTCTTTATTTCGTAATTGGATGTTCGGGTCGTATTAAAATTATTTAGATCGAGTCTTGCATGATATCATAGTGGCATAGTGGTTTGACTTATACAGTTAATTGATAGTTGGAAATTTCGAGGACGAAATTTTTTTAAGGAGGGTAGAGTTGTAACATCCTAAATTTGGGGCCTAGAAGAGTTGGGTTTTGAGTCTGGGATTCGAATAGAAGAAAACCTGAATAATTAGGAAGTTTTAAATATTATCGTTTCAGAAAAAAAATTATTTTATTAAATTACCACTAGAAAATTTTTACTGTATTTATTATTACGGATATTTTAAATTTTTATGAAATTTTAATTAGTATTATGAGATAAAATTATTATTATTAGAAAAATATTCTTGTATGTATGTTTGAAAATTTTATGAAAATTATTATTATTTCTTGTATTATTGATATTTGAAATTTTTATTATTAGATATATTTATAAAATTATTATTATTATTGGAAAGGAAAAAAATATTAGTTGTAGCATACGATTTTCGGGATTTTTTTGGGTTTTTGTGATTTTTAGTAAATCTTGAAATTTTCATGTTCTAAATATTGGAATTATGTTTAAATGGGTTAGTAGACCTTTAGAAGGCCCAAGACTAAGCTAAACACGATAAAATATCAAGGTGGGATTTTTAAGTGAATAGGAGATTTGGTTAAGTGGGCTTTTAAGAAGAACTGCGTAAGTTATGACACAAATAAGGCCTTGGTGAAGTGGCAAGGTGACGCCACTAAGTTCCTAAAAAAAGTGGCGCCTGGGAAGGAATTGGAGGTCCAGGGTTCAAGTTGTAAGGTAGGCATATTGTTTTTCTTTTAATTTTAGGCATGTACTAGGCATGTGATCACACAAGTAAATTTCGACAAGGGCCTTAGAGATGGGCGATTGCTCTAATTTAATATTAGGGTTAGGTTCTTTTCTTTTCTATCTTGGAGAATTAGGGTTAGCCACTTGAAAGCTTTCTTTCATCTTTTTGAATTCTCACAAAAGCCGAAAACACAAGTCTATTTCTCATTGTGCCAATTTTCTTCTTCTCTTTTCCTCCATGTTTTCTCTTCCTTTATGCTTCTCGTTCTAGCCGAAACCTTCGACCATCTTATTCACCTTCTTTGTCGATCCCATCTTCCATTAAACCTTCATCACCAATCGCCATTAAAAGCGAAAATCGAAAACTCACTACTTGTGCCGATTTCTCCAAAGCCAAATCCTTGATATTTTTGTTCCTTGTGATCAACATTCATCTTCTCTAAACCCTTAATATCTGTCAGCAACGTTACTCCAAGGTTATAGCCTCAAACCATCATCTTCTTCATCACCTAAAAAGCGAAATACCATAGATTTAGGGACTTATAGCGAAACTTCAGATCTTCTAGATTCGAAGTTCTACCATCATTTAGAGGATAAATCGCATCGATCTGCGTAGAAATCAAAGAGGAACAAGTGGTAAGTGCTCATCACTTCAGATCTAGTCTTATTTTACAACTTGAAAAGCCAAATCCCTAAAATCTAGGGAGGTCATCGATTTGGGCATATGGCCTTAAGGGATTATAATCGATGTTTTCTTTCGGTGACTAGAGTCTTCTTAAGCGTTGAATTAACCGTGCACCAACACTACATATTAGCATTGTAACATCCTAAATTTGGGGCCTAGAAGAGTTGGGTTTTGAGTCCAGGATTGAATAGAAGAAAACCCGAATAATTAGGAAGTTTTAAATATTATCGTTTCAGAAAAAAATTATTTTATTAAATTACCACTAGAAAATTTTTCTTGTATTTATTATTACGGATATTTTAAATTTTTATGAAATTTTAATTAGTATTATGAGATAAAATTATTATTATTAGAAAAATATTCTGTATGTATGTTTGAAAATTTTTATGAAAATTATTATTATTTTGTATTATTGATATTTGAAATTTTTATTATTAGATATATTTATAAAATTATTATTATTATTGGAAAGGAAAAAAAATATTAGTTGTAGCATACGATTTTCTGGATTTTTTGGGTTTTGTGATTTTAGTAAATCTTGAAATTTTCATGTTCTAAATATTGGAATTATGTTTAAATGGGTTAGTAGACCTTTAGAAGGCCCAAGACTAAGCTAAACAACCGTAAAATATCAAGGTGGGATTTTTAAGTGAATAGGAGATTTGGTTAAGTGGGCTTTTAAGAAGAACTGCGTAAGTTATGACACAAATAAGGCCTTGGTGAAGTGGCAAGGTGACGCCACTAAGTTCCTAAAAAAGTGGCGCTGGGAAGGAATTGGAGGTCCAGGTTCAAGTTGTAAGGTAGGCATATTGTTTTTCTTTTAATTTTTAGGCATGTACTAGGCATGTGATCACACAAGTAAATTTCGACAAGGGCCTTAGAGAGATGGGCGATTGCTCTAATTTAATATTAGGGTTAGGTTTTTTCTTTTCTATCTTGGAGAATTAGGTTAGCCACCGAAAGCTTTCTTTCATCTTTTCGAATTCTCAAAAGCCGAAAACACAAGTCTATTTCTCATTGTGTCGAATTTTCTTCTTCTCTTTTCCTCCATGTTTTCTCTTCCTTTATACTTCTCCTTCTAGCGAAACCTTCCGACCATCTTATTCACCTTCTTTGTCGATCCCATCTTCCATTAAACCTTCATCACCAATCGCCATTAAAAGGTCGAAATCGAAAACTCACTACTTGTGCCGATTTCTCCAAAGCCAAATCCTTCAAGATTTTTGTTCCTTGTGATCAACATTCATCTTCTCTAAACCCTTAATATCTGTCGACAACGTTACTCCAAGGTTATAGCCTCAAACCATCATCTTCTTCATCACCTAAAAGCGAAATACCATAGATTTAGGGACTTATAGCCGAAACTTCAGATCTTCTAGATTCGAGTTCTACCATCATTTAGAGGATAAATCTGCATCAGATCTGCGTAGAAATCAAAGAGGAACAAGTGGTAAGTGCTCATCACTTCAGATCTAGTCTTATTTTACAACTTCGAAAAAGCCGAAATCCCTAAAATCTAGGGAGGCTGTCGATTTGGGCATATGGCCTTAAGGGATTGTAACTGATGTTTTCTTTCGGTGACTAGAGTCTTCTTAAGCGTTGAATTAAAGGCGTGGTTCATTGGAGCAATTAGATTCGGAGCTTACTATCGATTTTGGCAAAAAGGTAAGGTTTCGAAGGCTTTTTAGGGATATGGTTCGATCATAGATAAGTAAGTTTTGGGGGTTTAGTGATTATGGTTTGTAAATAAGAACTATGCTAATCAATTGTAGGACATCGGAAGTGATCTCAGTAGCAGTCGTCGTGAATCAGGTGTGTACCGAACACCCTTCTTTAGTTCAATTAAGAAAAGCGAAATGTCAAATTCCGGCATTTCATGGTCATGTGAGTATGCGAATGCTCTCAAGTCATAGAGTAATTGTTAGATCCGCACCGCAAGGTAGTAAGAACGTTTCGTGACGTTTTAGCGTATTTCGGAAAAAGGGGCTCGATGGGCCAAAACGGGCCCAATGGGCTTACTGGACCAATTCGGGTAAGAGATGGGCAAATTAGCTCGTTAGGTAGATGGTGGAATCAAATTGCATAAATCTGTTAAAATTACTGAATTAGCTTGTGTAGTAGCGTAGATCACGAAATTACCCTAAAGAGCAAAATTACCAAATTACCCCTAAAGAGTAAAATTACCAAATACCCCTAGGGTTTTAAATTGGTGAATCGCTTGATTGATTACTACTGTATTTTGCATGATATGCATTTATTAATATCTGTTGCATGGGATTGGGGTATTAATGGAGGAAGTACTGAAAGTGGTTCATCCACGTACTGGAGGCTTTGCCTCAATCGATCGAATTTGAGTGACGTTGCTTAAGCAACTGTGTGTGTAGGGTGGGTGGGTTGAGATATTCCCACATGGTGTGTAGGGTTGGTGCAGGCGGTGTAGCGGTTGGTGGGTTGAGTAGTCTCCCCAGATGGGCTTGCATTCATTATTACTGATGTTACTCATGTTACTGAACTGGGCCTATGGGCCACACTGTTATGTAAAAAGGGGCTAAGGCCTTGCTCTGTGATTCGAAAAGGGCTTGACCTCTTGTATCTTGTTATCTGAATAGGGCTTAGGCCCAATGGGCTCGAGCTGATTTGGGCTTTGGATGGGTTTCAGATACACCGAGTTTTCCCAAACTCACCCCTTCCTCTTCCATCCTTGCGGTGAGCCCTAGAATTGGTGGACTTGGAGTCAAGGGATTCAGAGTGGCCATGAAGATTGATTGCCGATTTTAAATAAGTTTAATATTTATTTTGGATTATTTTTATTATGCTTAAAGTTGTAATAAGGTCGCTCTTTTTAATTACTTATATTTTGGGGATTATTAAACTGGCAGCACTAGGGTTCGTTTTATAAAATCTACTTGTTTTTAAAAAGATCACGATGACGCGCAAAGTTTCCGCAAGGTAAATGTTTTCCCAAGAAAAATAAATATTTTAAGCAAACGATTTGCAACCTTAATCATTTTCTTAAGCTGGTCATAATCAAACGGTTTTCTCAAAATTATACGAGATGTTAGAGTGTGGCAATGGCGGTGTGCATGTCTAGGATTGGATCCGAAGAGAGAGCTTGGTACTTAAGCAGTCCGACGGACTCACCTCCTCTTCTTCCTGGTTTCCTACCTGGTGCGCAGCTTCCATTCACTTTAACTTACTTTTAAAAGTGTCTTTTACAACACCAACTCAGCTTTTCCAAACTAAGTAATACGGAATGTTTTGAACGCATCAATGTGGCGCATCAGATCCGGTCATAACGTCCAGGCCGGGTTTGGGGTGTTACAAGCATTTTTTGCAAAACACTAGCATAGTCATATAACATATATGTTACATATTTATTGCATGTATATAATTGCACTTTACCCAATAAGCACCATATCCACATATCACATATCATTCATATTATATAACCACATAACCTCAAGACAAGTATAGTTCAAGAAAATTTACAATCGAAATTTTGAGTAGGGGTTTAGGCTGCATCTAAATTCCTAAACAACACATGACTCGTGTTTACAAGTAGTAATTTCATACACTCACCACTTTATGCTTTTGCAGAAAAGTCAAGCTCAACTAACGCTTCCCTAGCTCGTAGCAAGCTCTAACTAATCCGAAGCTTTACACACATAAATCACACAATAATCATAGTCAAATATCAACCAAGAATTCACTCAAATAAACTAAAACACAAGCTTAAGCCAAGTTCCCGTGTAACTTAAACTATTAACATAACAAACTTTATATACCAATATCTCAATCTATACTCAACCTTTTTGCTTAAAATCAGTTCTGTTCATCTATTTAATCATCTCCGCCTAATCCACAATCTTTAAACTAGACAAATCTACTTAATTTATGGTATTGACATCTTTTAGGCAATTTTCATAAAATTCATTAAAACATGAGAAATCATTAACGAAACTTCAAGATAAGTTTGAAAACCTTCTAATTATGCTAAAACAAGTTGAAAAACACTTTGAAACCAAGTTTTGACTCAAAATCCTGAAATCCACCATTAATGGCTTGATTTTTGGCTTTTATTCAAAACATGCGACTTGAGGGCCAATATTTAGTTTTAGAGTCTAAATAACATTAAAAGCCAATGGTGACATGAATGATTACCTTTTTGGAAGAATGAAGGAGTTTTGTCGTAAATTCGAGAACCCCATGTTTGAAGAAGATGGTGTAACCTAATGGAGTTTTGGGTGTTTTTCTTAGAGATTTATGGTAATAAATGACTTAAGAATGTTAAAAAATCAAGGTATTGTGATTTGGGAATAAAAAAGCAATGGAACAGCTAGGGATATGACAAAGGGCGACAAATACAATGAAAAGATAAGAAACAAACGTGAAAAACATGTTGATGGGGAAGAAATAGGTTTAATTTCACAAAATGGTAAAACTCAACATAAATGCCTACTATTTTGACTTTGTTACAAATTAGTTCTTTCTCAAAATTATGGGTTTCTAGAACACTTTTTCAAAAATTGATTTGACAGTTAAGATGTCATAGTCGAAAACACTATCGAGTACCAACTTTACAAAATTTCGAGCTCATATAGGCCAAAATTCCTAAAATACCCTTAAAACTCATAGGCCCTATTTTGGGGTGTAACAATTCTCCCCCTCTAAAAAGAATTTTGTCCTCAAAATTACCTGATTTACACAAATAAGGATATTGGCGTCTCATTACTTCCTCGATTTCCCAACTCTTCCACTTTGTGATTGCGCCACAAAACTTTAACCAACGGAACTCTTTTGTTTTGCAACACTTTCACTTCATGATCTAAAATCTCTATTGGTTCCTCATCAAAATAGAGATTAGGTTGAACCTCAACCTCCTCTACTGACACAATATGCGAGGGATCTGAACATACTTTCTTAACATGGATACATGAAAAACATCATGAATTCCCTCAAGTTTTGGAGACAACTTGAGACGATAAGCTACCGAACCTATCCTCTCAACAACTTCATAAGGTCCAATATATCTTGGACTTAACTTACCCTTCCTACTGAATCTCAAAACTTTCTTCCACGATAAAACTTTCAAAAATACCTTATCGCCAACTTCAAACTTGATATCTCGACATTTTAAATCTGCATAAGATTTCTGCCTATCTAATGCTACTTTCAAATGATCACAAATTAGTTTTACCTTTTCCTTAATCTCACGAACTAAATCTAGCCCAACAACTCACCTTTCATCTAACTTTGTCCAACACAAAGGAGTTCTACACTTCCTACCATACAATGCCTCAAATGGTGCCAAATGAATACTCGCTTGGAAGCTATTGTTGTAAACGAACTCTGCTAAGGGCAAATATCGCTCCCAACTACCACTAAACTCAATCACACAACTTCGCAACATGTCTTCTAGAACTTGAATTACCCTTTTAGATTGGCCATTAGTGGAGGGTGATAAGTTGTACTGAAAGTAAGCTTCAATCCCAAAGCTTCTTCCAAACTCTTCCAAAACCTTGAAGTAAACCTTAGATCCCTATCTGAAATAATCAAAACTGGAACCCTATGAAGATAAAAATTTTTAGCAATATATAACTCCGCTAACTTCTGTAAAGAATAATTAGTTCGCACTGCTAATAAATGCGCATTCTTAGAGAATTGATCAACTATAACCTACACTGAATCTTTCCTCGAAAGAGTCAATGGAAAACCCGAAACAAAATTCATAGTAATCCTTTCCCACTTCCATTCAAGAATCGCAATAGGTTGCAACAACCTCGAAGGATATTGCTATTCAGCTTTCACCTTTTGACAAATCAAACATCGAGTCACAGAATCCGTAACATTATGCTTTCTACCAGCCCACCAATAAACTTCTCTAACACCATGATACATCTTACCACTACTGAGATTCAAAGCATAAGGGCTATTTTGTGCCTCAGTAAGAATCACTTGCCTTAAATCCACATATTGTGGCACACACAATCTACCTCAAAAATTCAAGATACCATCACTATCAACATCAAAGTCTCCCTTAATACATTGCTTAACCTGTTGAATCCTCTTCATTAATTCCCCAACTAAAGGCTGCTTCTTCATAATTTGTTGCAATAACGTCTGCCTCACTTGAAGTTTAATACTTAAACCACCACCACTAGCTAAACTCAACCGCGCAAACATAACTCTCAACTCCACCATCGACTTCCTACTTAAAGAATCAACTACTAAATTTTCCTTGTTAGGATGATACTCTATCACACAATCATAATCCTTTAAAATCTCAATCCAATGCCTTTGCCTTAAATTCAACTCCTTTTGGGTGAAGAGATACTTAAGGCTCTTATAATCAGTGTAGATAACACACCTCTCTCCATAAAGATAATGGCCCCAAATATTAAGTGCAAACACCATATCAACTAAGTCCAAATCATGAGTAGGATAATTTCGTGCGTGTGTCTTCAACTGCCTTGAAACATAAGCCACAACTTTACCCTCTTGCATCAAAACGTAACCAAGTCCAGAATACGAAACATTACTATAAACTACAAAATCCTTCCCAGGCTCTGGTTGAACCAACACTAGCGCTTTAGTCAAAACTGCTTTAAGCTGATCAAAACTCTTTTACCTTTTATCGGTCTATTTGAACACCACATATTTCCGTAATAGTTTCGTTAAGGGTACAACAATAAGAGAAAACCCTTCAATGAATCTACGATAGTAACCAACTAAACCTAAAAAACTTCTAACTTCAGTAACACTCCTAGGCGGCTTCTTTTCTGAAATCGCCTCTATCTTCTTGGGATCCGCTCGAATCCCTTCTGCCGATACAACATGACCTAAGAACGCCATTTCCCTAAGCTAAAATTTACACTTACTTAACTTTGCATACAACTGCTTATCCCGAAGAATCTACAGACAACCCTTAAGTGCTCGTCATGATCCTCCTCAGAACCAGAATACACCAAGATATCATCTATGAAGACAACTACAAATTGACCCAAATACGAATGGAATACACGATTAATCAAACCCATGAACGCGGTAGGAGCATTAGTCAATCCAAATGGCATCACCAAAAACTCATAATGCCCATACCGAGTCCTAAAAGTAGTTTTCAATACATTAGACTCTTTCACCTTTAATTGATTATACCCATATCTAATATCACTCTTCGAAAACACCGTTGCACCTCTAAATTGATCAAACAAGTCATCAATTCTAGGCAAGGGATACTTATTCTTAATCGTCAACTTGTTTAGCAGCCTATAATCAATACACATCATTCTTCTTTACAAACAAAATCAGTGCACCCCACGGAGACACTTAGTCGAATAAACCCTCTATCCAACAACTCTTGCAATTGAATCTTCAATTCCTTGAGCTTTTTTGGTGCCATGTGATAGGGCGCAATAGACACCGGTGCAGTATTAGGATAAAAATTAATTCTGAACTCCACTTCCTGATCCGGTGGCAAACTCGGTAACCCTTTTGGAAATAGGTCAGGAAAATCACTAACAATGCAAATATCCTGAACTCTTAACTCCTTACTAACAGAATTCATCACATAAACCAAATAAGCCTTACAACCTTTACCTATCAACTTCTCAGCCTTCATAGCCAAAATTACATTAGACATAAGACCCGGTCTTTCACCCACTACAACTATTTCTACCCCATCATTATTCTTTAAAGTAATCTGTTTAGTCTCAAAATCTACTCTAGCCTTATGTTTAGCTAGCCAATCCATACCATGTATCATATCAAAACCATAAAAAGAAAATCCCATAAGGTTAGTAGAGAAAACATGTCTTGGATCATAAGAGGACATTTATGATAATCTTTATTCACTACAACTACCACCAAATAAACTAATAATAGTTATACCCAAACCAATAGTCTCAATAGGAATCTCTAACTTACATGCCAATTCACTCAAGATATAGGAATGTGTCGATCCAGAATAAACCAAAGAAAACAACAGAATAGACTGCAAAGTAAAAGTACCTGTGATAACATTAGTCGGATCTTGATCCCTCGACTCCCTAATAGCATATAGAGGTAAGCATTCGATCAAATCGAATCGAAAATTTTCGAGTTAATCGAGTTTTCGAATCTTATTTTATCATCCTAACTCAATTTGAAATTTTCTCGAATCGAGTTGAGTGAGATAGAATTCAAATTGAATCGAATTAAATATATTTGTTTGAGTTAAATTTTAAAAAAAAGACTTTAGTGTTGTTTATTTTATGTAATTTTTCAAAAAATAAATTTCTTTAATGTTTTTAAACATGATCAATGAAAAATTGAAGTAAATAAGTGAATAAATAAAAGCAACACAATATCAACCCAAATAAACAACATGCGTCCAAATAAATAACAAAAATAATACAACAATATTATAATAAAAAAAACATAAGCAAAAGTCCAAGTAAATAGCATGAGCCGAAGTAAACAACAATAAGAAGATTATAGAAAAAAAAAGAAGCAAAACTCCAAAATATAGTAGAAATCTACACTAGTCCAAACAAAAAAAGAAAAGAACACAACAAAAGTCCAATAAACTAGCAACAATAACACACCAAAATAATAACAATAACACATCAGTTCAAAAACCATTATAGAAGAGTTTAAGTTTCTTCCTGTGCTTCAAACACCGTTGATAATCTTGAAACATCTAGTAAAAGTATTGAATGAGTTAGTTAAATGATAAAAAATGTTTGCAAAAATAAATTAAATAAACATTTAACTTTATAAACTAATGTTAAGTATATTACCTTGTTGATTTTCTAGTATTTTGGATAAGTCTAGCAAATTTAAAAACAAAAGTGTTAGTTAAATTATGGGAATGCTTACTAATATAAATAACACAAAATCTTATTTTATAAATTTAAATTTATATATTACCATTTTCCATGGTTTGAAATTCATCAACATAATTTTCAAGATTGATGGCATAATTTAATTTTTGAAGCCAACCTTGTGTGCAAAGCAAAGCCTCAACCATGAGAGAAGTTAGAGAACTTCTAAAACTATCGAGAACACGCCCACAGTGCTAAATGCACTTTCCAAGGAAACTGTTGAGATAGGAACAACAGGAATATCTCGAGCCATTTCTGCAAGAATAGGGAATCTAGGATTGTTCACTTTCCACCACAATAGTAAATCAAATGAACTTGAATTATTTACTTCTTCATCCTCACCCAAATATCTATCCAACTCAAATTTTCTTTCTAATCCAACTTGTTTCTTCTTCTTAAGGCTTTTTTGCTTGGCCAAGTACGTTTTCGTTTCTGACTGATCTATTTCCATTGAACTGCAAAGATTTGTTGAAGAACTAGATCTACCTTCAAACAATTGAATTCTCTTGGCATTAGAAGAATACTTATTGAACAAGCAATGCAATTCTTTATCAATCATTTTCATAATGTCATTAGCAACATTAGAAAAAAGCAAGTTGACCCCAAAGTCCAAAAAACTCATTTTACAGCGCGGATCAAATATGACTGGAAACACAAAGATATACACACTTTTTCATGCCATTTTTAACTCAAATTCATGCAGTTCCGGTAAAATTCTTATTGAAAAATATATAATAATTATAAAATAATTAAATTGCACTCAAATTATAAACATGTTGAATTTTAATTAATTTTATATCAAATTTTGATTAATTTTGATTATTTTTAACAGATTTGCACAAAGGGTGAAAAACGACTCGGCAAACACAACTGGAAGCTCAAAACTGAGAAACAATTTTGAAGCATCAAGGCGAATTAAGTTTTCAGCCTAAGATGGTCCAAATTATGTGTATTAATTCATAATATAATTAATTTTAATTTTAATCCAATTTAATTTGGGTTAATTAAATTATTATTAATTAATTATGAAAAGGGGCCTAATTGCGCTGAACAAAAAAAATCGATCCAACTAAGCACTGGGTAGGCCAAAACCGTCCCACATGCTGACCCAATCAGCTTGTTTGGATGATTATTTGGCTTGCAAAGTGGCCCATGAAGAATCTTTCAATTTTCATTCAAACCCCTCCACTATTTATGCCTTTCAATATTTGCCCCTACTTAAAAATAACATGTTTGAAATCTTCAAACATGCCACATGTGTGGCCAGCCATGGGGGGAGTCTTTGGCTGCTGATTTTGGATATTTTTAGTAGCCTTCTCAACCTATAAATACCCCCTTGGCTGCTCACTTTAAACACATCTCAAACCTTCTCATCTCTTCACTTCTCTCTCACTTTCTCTCTTCAAACCCCTTTCATTGTTTTTCATTTTCTTCCCTATTCCTTTGTCGATTTCACCTCTTGAAAAAGAGTCCTTCAACCACCATTTGAAGTAGCATTCAAGTGTTTATGGAAGCCTCGATTCAATAAGAACAAGTTGAGAAGGAGGTGCGGAGCAAACTAGTCAAGCCTCGGAGAAACACAGGATTTGATTCTTGTTCCTTATCCTTTTAATTTTATTGTTGTTGTTATGAACATGTCTATGAACATTTGTGATGTTGATATGTTTAATTTAATTAATATGACTTAAATTTATTTCATGTTGGGTTGATTGCATTTTGTCTACTTAATTTATTAAAATTGTGTTTGTGTTGTTATAGGCCTTGGTAAGATGTTTGATTGAGTAAAATCATGACTAAGTTATTCTTGTATTACAATTGTAAGGTAACTAATGAATTAATTATTTAAACGGATTGAAATTGTAATTAATTGACACAATACTTAAGCATTGCATGTTTAATCATCTAAGGTAGTTGATGCTTAAATTAGCTATGGTATCTAACGATACATTAGCCTTGCATAACTTGAAGGATTATTGTGATTAAACTGTTAAGAAATGTAATTAATCTAGCACAATTATGTCATCTTGATTAAAATCATCTTTTGAAATCGTGCATTGGAACTTTTATTTTATTTTTTATTTATTTTACTTAGGTAAAATCCTTATTTTTAATCACCTGCTCAAATCAAAATATTTTTTCTTCATCAAAGTGTTTTAAATTGCATTCATAAATAATTCTTTTCACAGACCCTGTGGGTGCAATAACTCGACATTTACTTGTCATTTTATTACTTGTCACGATTGTGTACACTTGCACATTTCTACCGTACCAATGATCGCCAAGTAAACTTGTAATATCTCGAATTAGGGCCTAACTGGAATAGTGGTTTTGGGACCACAAATCTGAGATAGAAATAATTATTTTATTATCATTTTAAGGTCTATTTCATGATTTCATGATTTTGTGAAAATTTCGTTTAGAAATTTTATCGATAGAGGGTCCAATTTGATATTTAGGACTAAATTGTAAAAGTTGTAAAATGTGTGTTCTAGTTCACAAAAGGTACTAAGCACTTGTGAGTAATGGGTTTTTAAAGTGGTGGTCCTTGGATAGTAATTAGATCATTATACTAGTTTGGACAAAAATACCTAAAGGAAGATAAAACACCATAGTTTTTAATTAAGGGCATTTTGGTTATTTAGTTATTAAAATGAATTAAAAACAAAATTAAAAGCCAATTTTTGTCCATCTTCAACCCCTTGGCCGAATTTCACATGAGGAAGACATAGCTAGGGTTTTTCAAGCTTCCAAGCTCGATTGTAAGTCCATTTTAGCCCGCTTTTAATGTTCTTTACGTTTTAGAGTCCCAGAACTTGATTAAGCTTATTCTAGCAATAATTTAACCTAAGGTTTATATTTTGAAAAATACCCATAGGTGAAATGTGTTTATTTTGATGTTTTATGGTAAAATATGAAGCTTGAAATTGTGTTAAACAACTTTTGCCAAGCGATTTTACATGAAAACGAGTAAAACGACATAATCGATAAAAATACCTAATGTTCATAAGTACATGTTAGAGTGAGAATTTGATGTTTCTATAGAAGGGAAAAATGATCAGCATGTCATAAAACATAAGAAAATAGGATGAAGTTTAATTTTTGAGCCTTGGGGAAAAAGTGTAAATATTGAAAAATTTAGGGGCAAAAATATAATTTTGCCAAAGTTTGAGTCAAGGACTGTTTTAATAAATGTGAGTATTAAATAAGAAAAATTTTTTATTTTAGATCAAGAGAAACAAGATTCGAGTCGTGATCAGGGGAAAAACAAAGTTTACGAGGAATAGGCTCGATTTCTAACATTTTGTACCGAGGTAAGTTCATGTGTAAATGTAGTAACATAATTGTCATTTTAAGTAGTTTAATGTTATTTATATGATATGATGATTATTATCATGAAATATTAGGCTTTGTGGATTATTATTTAGTAATATGCAAATTATGTAAGCTACTTGATAAATATGAAATGCTACCAAGTATCGGTTCCGACATTCCGTAGAAGACGGCAAAGATGTGTGATTGAGGAAAATCCTGTTTGAACCTTGGGAATAAATTAGGATACAAGTGACATTTCACTAGGATATTTGAGTTCCGAGCTCGTTGAGTTGAGTCCGAGTTCGTGAGATGTAACTAGGCATCCGGACTCGTTGAGTTGAGTCCGAGTTCACATATGGATGTGAACGCTTGAGCTCGTTGAGTTGAGTCCGAGTTTGCTTATGGGCGGGTTACATGGTAGCTTGGCTACATAATTTCCGCAGGCTATTGAGTTTGTCTAGCTGCGGGTATGACACTTATGTGCATGCAATCCGTGTATCCAAATTATACCCCGATGTGTTCAACGGGTGAATCTCAAGTGAATAAGGAGAATACTTAAGACGAAGGTGACATGTTGGTAAGTGTGGTGAATGAGAAAATTTAGATAGGTATGCGCTTAAACCCTCGGGTTGAGAACTTGGTATGATGAAATCGTGGTAAGATAGTAAATGCAAATGTAACATGAATGTCTTGGTGATATTTATACAAATGATATTTTATGTTGGATTGCATGATTATGTTACTTGCTATTTACATGTGAACTTACTAAGCATTTATGCTTACTCCCTCCTTTCTATTCTTTGTAGTTTTGACAAGCCAGCTCAAAAATTAGGAACGGTCAGAGGCTCGCTCACATTATCCGTGGACCATTTTGGTACAGTGGCTTGTATATTTTGAGTATGGCATGTATAGCATTATAATCATTTTGTGTATATGATCTTATGATATGGCTATTGGGTGGTAAGGAAATGTTTGGTAATGATTAGCCATTGGAATGGCAAATCAAGATCATATTTGGTGTTATATATGCTTAATGTGCTATCTAATCCATGGAAATTCATAAAAAGGTGAAATTTGCTATAAAACAGTATCATAGAACAGCAATAACATGAGTTTGAAAAATTACTAAAAATAGTAGAGAGAGAATTAGATGATGAATAAAATATGAAATTGAAGCTTATTGAGTCTATTTTTATATGGAAGAAACAAAATAGGTAAATGAGTTGTATTTTATGAGAAATTTGAGTTTTGGTGGAATAGGGTCGAGCGATTTCTGAATCTCCTTTTTCTGACTTTATAAATTCACTAAAAATTGTAAAAAAAAATAATTAGAAGTCATACTTTATATGTATAGATTCCTTATTGAGTGTACTTTTGAGAGAAACAAACGGTATAGTCATATGAATTATGTACAGAGGAAAAGTTATTCTTAGTGAACAAAGGTCAGATCAGTCAAACACTGAAACAGGGGAAACTTTAACTAATAAACTGTACTAATTGGCCGGACCAAAAATTCTGAAAAAAATTAGTAAATAGATATATGAGTCTAGTTTCAGGGAAAATTGACAGATTTTAATTTCAAGTTTCGTAACTTGAGATATGATTTTTTTTAGCGACTGTGATGCAGATGGGCAGTTTATTACGAAAGGTGAAATAAATTGTTTGAAATTGTTTAAGTGATAATTTAAGTCTGTTAATGCCTCGTGCTCGACTCCAGTGACGGTCTCGGGTAAGGGGGTGTTAAATTTGGTGGTATCAGAGCTACGGTTTAGTTGGTTCTTTGGCTAACGTGGCGTATGTACGGGTTTTGCTATACATGCCATATATATATTGTGATAGTGTGACGACTCCTGATCTTTAAAATGATTTTTTTATAGTAAATGGATCCTGATCTAGCTGTGGCCGATGATGTGACGGTCCTAATTTGACCTTAGTCAGAAAGTGGTTTCGGGACCACAAAACTGAGTCATAAAAATAATTAGATGTTATATTCTGTGCTTACTATATGTGAAGGTGCATGTGTGAAAATTTCATGCTTTAATATTGTTAATTGTGAGTGAAATTATTAAATAGGACTTATGTAAAAAATTGTGAAAATATGATAGGTTATTTTTGTAGTGGCCAAATAATTAATGGTGTAAAAAAATGGATTTGCATGTCAAATTCCCCATTTTAGTTGTAGTGGTCGGCCATGGTAATGATGATAGAAAAATATGTATTATTTAATAATATTATATAATGGTAATGGCTTAATTTATGAAATAAAAAAATTAAGTAAAATAAGAAAAGATATTAGAAAACAAAAGAAAAACAAAATGTTTGTTTCATCTTTTTCCTTAGTAGCCGATTGTAAAGAAAGAAAAGGGGAGCAAAAACCATTCGGTCATCTTAGGCATGAATTAAGGTAAGAAATTCATGTTAGTCTTTGAAATTTTAGCTTGTTTTAAGTTAGTTACCAAGTTCCTTACCTAGCCCATGTCAAAATTTTGAATTTGGGTGGTGAATGGAGCATTCGGTCATGGCTGTTAATGAAGAGATTTGATTATTTTCTTTATGTTTTGATGAATAAATGTTGATGAGAGAAGTTTGAACTAGTTAAAAATTTTTGATAGTATTTATATGTGTAATAGCCGAACTTGGACTTGTTTAGTTACTTGAATAAATGTTTTGTAGTTAAATGCTAAAATGTTAGTATTGCTGTTTTAGATGATTTGAAAAGAATAGGGTAGATGTTTGAATGTCTAAAGGTTCGGTATTGTACATGAATTCTAATGGTATGATTTTGTAAATGCCGAATGAGCTATAGGAGTTCGAAAATGGCTTAATTTTCATGTTTAAATTCGGTTATATCCGATCATGGTTGGAGTTATTTGGATATGCATAGTATAATGTATATGATTTGTGTTTTGGTTGCATAACTATATTTGGTTAATGATATGAATAGATTATAAATAGCTTTAAGTAAGCTTGATATTTGGACAATGGATATATTTGGATTGAGATTATGCTTAAGTGAAATTATAGATATGTGATGAAATTGATTGGTGATATACATGTTTAAATAATATGAATGCAAAGAGTTGTGAAATAGTAAATTGTAGTAAATTTGCTTGGGACAGCAGCTGTAGTGTGATTTTGGAAAATCACCATAAATTGTGAGAGTGGATTTAGAAGCTGAATAAACTATGAAATTAAAGCTTAATGAGTCTAGTTTCAAATGAAATCAACGAGAACATATTTTGACTTCTATACAATTAGAAATTTGATTTGTAGTAAAGGGTGGTCAGATTAGTCAAACAGTGAAACAGGGGAAGCTTTAAAAAAAAATCTGGTATTGATTGGCCGAACTAAAAATTCTAAAAATTTTATGGATAAAAGATATATGAGTCTATTTTTAGGGAAATTTTACAGCAATTGATTTGAAATTTCGTAGCTTCAGTTATAAATAATTTGGTGACTGTTGCTCAGGAAGACAGCTTATTGTGAATTTGTGATATTGTGGTAAACATTGATAAAAAAAATTTGTTAATGAGTTGCTTAATGTTTTCTTATAAACTTACTATGATCTATATGTGTGAAAGTCGAATATATATATTATATTCCTGAAGTAATGCTTGAATAGTCGAATAATGACTAGTTTAAAATTTTTGAATTTAAGCTCAAGAGCAAAGAGGATCGAAGTTATATAGGGGAAAACAGAAAATAATTGAGTAGCCTTTCCGCAAACGTTCAATTATATCCGAGGTAAGTTTTGAGTAGTCACCTTTAGTATATAATTGATGATGCCTTGATATGTATATATTAGATGAATTGTGACCTTTTGGTTCTACTTGAATTAAGTTGTGTGATAAATAATTTATGTATATGACTTATAGTCGAATGGTCACTATGGGTTAAGTTTGAATCGTGAAATGGATATGTGATATTTATGTATGACTTTTGAACCAAAATGTAAATGATGGTGTTCATATGGAGCTTATATCCGAATGTAGCAAATGACTACTAATGTGATATGTTGAGTGAGATGTGTTAATATATGATTAAATATGCATGATATTTGATGTGTATCCGGGCTTCAAGACCCGCAGGCTATATGCTGGAATTATATCCGGGTTAAATCCCGCAGGCTTCATACTGATAGGTTTTGTATTGGTGACTGGATTCGGGTTTTAAACCTAGCAGGCTTAACGCCGGTGATTCGAGTGAGATTATGAATTCGAAAGTTCGAGGTAAACTACTATTGATTATGTATGATACATTATGATAGTCAGGTATGTATTATGTACTCATATGTGAATTGATTTTTAAAGTGAATTATTAGTATCAAAGAACGATATATGTGTGTGAATGATTATTATATCTTCGAATAAGAGCATGACCTATTTGGTCGATGTCTATCATTACATGAAAGTATGTGACTTAAATTAATTGTATGAGCTATAAAGTAAAGTAAAGTATGTGCTGAAATTTCTTTGTGTATTCATATATTTATATGCATATATATTCGGCCAATAGGCTTTTTAATTGGTGTACTTGTGTATATTCGGCCAAGTGATTTGTAATTAGAATATTAGTTTTGTGATACTAAATGCTCGATTTAAATGACAAGTTTTAATTGTTTGTATTGCTTAAAACTTACTAAGCTTTGAAAGCTTACTCGTTCTTTATTTCTCTGTTTTATAGATTATTGATTTTGGCCATCGACTGGGGATCATCGTGATTCATCACACTATCGATCTTTTGGGTACAGTTATATTTTGGACTCGATATGGCATGTATAGGTTAGGTGATGATAACGATGTTTTGAAATTGTAAATATTCGCCATACTGAAAATGGCGATAACTTAAATATCAATATGTATTTCATTTCGATCTCTGTTTATGTTTATTTACAATGTGAATGAGATTATTAAATGTTTAGTTCGGTAATACCTCTTAGCCTTAATCCGGCGATCTGATTCAGGTTAGGGGTGTTACAGATGATGTAGAGAGCAATGCACTAGCTCCTGCTGAAGGGGCAGTGCCGACTGAAAACTGACCTCTTAATGTTAGTCAAGGAGGAGGAGAAGGGGCTCGAGAAGTCTTTCTCCAGATGATGAATACACGGTACACCGAGTTCATTCATACGAACCCGAATGCTCAACAACCTCCCCCACCTCCCCCGATTTCTCAACCTGTACCCCTGATGCCTCAAGGTATGGATCTAATGAAATTTCATAGAACCTCAGTTGACAGAATTCGCAAGCAAGGGGCTGAAGAATTCAGGGCAAATGTTGATGATGATACCGAGAAAGCAGAATTTTAGCTTGAGAATTCTATTCGGGTATTTGATGAATTGTCTTGTACACCTGAAGAGTGCTTAAAATGTGCTATATCCTTGTTGAGAGATTCAGCCTATTATTGGTGGAAGACATTGATTTCAGTGGTGCCAAAAGCGAAAGTGACTTGGGAGTTCTTTCAAGAAGAATTTCGGAAGAAATACATCAGTGAAAGATTTGTTGAACAGAAGCGTAAAAAGTTTCTCGAGTTGAAACAAGGCAACATGACAGTTACTGAGTATGAAAGGGAGTTCGTTCGGTTAAGTAAGTATGCTAGAGAATGTATTCCTTCAGAGGCTAAAATGTGCAGACGATTTGAAGACGGACTCAATGAAGACATCAAAGTATTTGTGGGAATTCTTAAGTTGAAAGAGTTCATAGTACTTTTTGCTTGGGCTTGCAAGGTTGAAGAACTAATTAAAGAAAAGAGAAAGGCAGAGGCTGAGACTAGAAATTTGAAGAAAAGACAGATGAACAGTGCATTCCCACCGCAATCTAGAAAATCCAGAGTTATGTATTCTCGTTCTCATGTTTCGGCCGGACATTCGTATAGGAATCGTAAGAAGCAAAATAAGGGTTTTAAATCTCAGACTACTTCTGTGGCTAGTGTGGGAAATTCAAGATTTGTTAGACCAAAATGCCAAAGATGTGGTAGAAGTCACCTTGGTCCATGTAGAACTAACGATTCTTGCCAGTGTGGTTCTCTAGATCATTTTATTAGAGACTGTCCCGAGAGAGTTGAGAAAGAAAAATTTCAGAGTGCAAAACCTAGTGGTACAATTTTGAGAGGAAGATCTTCAAGAAATGCTGGGAATGAGGCAAGCGGCAAGAATGTAGTCAGAGATTAAACGTTTAAATCTGAAGCTAGAGCTCCGGCTAGAGCTTATGCCATAAGGGCGCGTGAAGATGCTTCATCTCCCGATGTGTTCACTGGTATTTTCTCTCTTTATGGTGTTAACGTTATTGCTTTGATTGACCCCGATTCTACTTATTCATATATGTGCATGAAATTGGTGTCTAATATGAGTATACCTGTTGAGTCTACGGAATTTATGATTAAAGTGTCAAACCCGTTAGGCAAATGTGTTATAGTTCATAAAGTATGCAAGAAATGTCCTTTGATGATTAGAGGTCATTATTTTTCGGCCGACTTGATGTTGTTGCCGTTTGACGAATTTGATGTTATTTTGGGTATAGATTGGTTGACTGTAATATCCTGAATTAGGGCCTAATCGGAATAGTGGTTTCGGGGCCACAAATTTGAGATAGAAATAATTATTTTATTATCATTTTAAGGTCTATTGCATGATTTCATGATTGTGTGAAAATTTCGTTTAGAAATTTTCTCGATAGAGGGTCCAATTTGATATTTAGGACTAAATTGCAAAAGTTGTAAAATGTGTGTTCTAGTTCACAAAGGTTCTAAGTACTTGTGAGTAATGGGTTTTTAAAGTGGAGGTCCTTGGATAGTAATTAGACCATTATACTAGTTTAGACAAAAATACCTAAAGGAAGATAAAACAACATAGTTTTTAATTAAGGGCATTTTGGTCATTTAGTTATTAAAATGAATTAAAAACAAAATTAAAAGCCAATTTTTGTCCATCTTCAACGCCTTGGCCGAATTTCACATGAGGAAGACATAGCTAGGGTTTTTCAAGCTTCCAAGCTCGATTATCAAGAGAAACAAGATTCGAGTCGTCAACGAGGGAAAAATAAAGTTTACGAGGAATAGGCTCGATTTCTAACATTTTTTTACCGAGGTAAGTTCAGGTGTAAATGTAGTAACATAATTGTCATTTTAAGTAATTTAATGTTATTTATATGATATGATGATTATTATCATGAAATATTATGCTTTGTGGATTATTATTTAGTAATATGCAAATTATGTGAGCTACTTGATAAATATGAATTGCTATCAAGTATCGGTTCTGACATTCTGTGGAAGATAGCAAAGATGTGTGATTGAGGAAAATCCTGTTTGAACCTTGGGAATAGATTAGGATACAAGTGACATGTCACTAGGATATTTGAGTTCCGAGCTCGTTGATTTGAGTCCGAGTTCGTGAGATGTAACTAGGCATCCGAACTCGTTGAGTTGAGTCCGACTTCACTTATGGATGTGAATGCCCGAGCTCATTAAGTTGAGTCTGAGTTCGCTTATGGGTAGGTTACATGGTAGCTTGGCTACATAATTTTCGCAGGCTATTGAGTTTGTCTAGCTGCGGGTATGACACTTATGTGCATGCAATCCGTGTATCCAAATTATATTCCGATGTGTTCAACGGGTGAATCTTAAGTGAATAAGGAGAATACTTAAGACGAAGGTGACATGAATGAGAAAATTTGGACAGGTATGTGCTTAAACCCTCGGGTTGAGAACTTGGTATGATGAAATCGTGGTAAGATAGTAAATGCAAATGTAACATGAATGTCTTGGTGATATTTATACAAATGATGTTTTATGTTGGATTGCATGATTATGTTACTTGCTATTTACATATGAACTTACTAAGCATTTATGCTTACTCCCTCTTTTCCATTCTTTTTAGTTTTCACAAGCCAGCTCGGAAATTGGGAACGGTCAGAGGCTCGCTCACACTATCCGTGGACCATTTTGGTATAGTGGCTTGTAAATTTTGAGTATGGCATGTATAGCATTATAATCATTTTGTGTATATGATCTTATGATATGGCTATTGGGTGGTAAGGAAATGTTTGATAATGATTAGCCATTGGAATGGCTAATCAAGATCATATTTGGTGTTATGTATACTTAATGTGTTATCTAATCCATGGAAATTCATAAAAAGGTGAAATTTGCTATAAAACAGTATCATACAACAACAATGACATGAGTTTGAAAAATCACTAAAAATTGTAGAGATAGAATTAGATGATGAATAAAATATGAAATTGAATCTTATTGAGTCTATTTTCATGCAAAAGAAACAAAACAGGTAAATAAGTTGTATTTTATAAGAAATTTGAGTTTTTGTGGAATAGGGTCAGAGCAATTTCTGAATCCCCTTTTCTAACTTTAGAGATTCACAAAAAATTGTACAAAAATAATTAGGATTTATACTTTATATTTATAGATTCCTTATTGAGTCTACTTTTAAGATAAACAAGCAACATGGTCATCTGAATTCTGTACGAATAGAAAAGTGATTCGTAGTGAACAAAGGTTAGTGCAATTGAACACTGAAATAGGGGAAACTTTAACTAATAAACTGTACTAATTGGCTTGACCAAAAATTTTGAAAACAAATTAGTAAATAGATATATGAGTCTAGTTTCAGGAAAAATTTACAGATTTTAATTTCAAGTTTCGTAACTCGAAATATGATTTTTTTAGCGACTGTTACGTAGATGGGCAGTTTATTACGAAAGGTGAAATAAATTGTTTGAAATTGTTTAAGTGATAATTTAAGTCTGTTAGCACCTTGTGCTCGACTCCGGTGATGGTTTCGGGTAAGGAAGTGTTATATTTGATGGTATCAGAGCTACGATTTAGTCAGTTCTCGAACTAACGTGGTGTATATACGGGTTTTACTATACATGCCATATATATATTGTGATAGTGTGACGACTCCTGACCTTTAAAATGATTTTTTTTATAGTAAATGGATCTCGATCTAGCTGTGACCAATGATGTAAAGAGTGGTGCACCAGCTCCTGCTAAAGGGGCGGTGCCGACTTAAAACCGACCTCCTAATGTTAGTCAAAGAGGAGGAGAAGGGGCTCAAGAAGTCTTTCTCAGATGATGAATGCATGGTACACCGAGTTCGTTCGTACGAACCCGAATGCTCAACAACCTTCCTCACCTCCCTTGATTTCTCAACTTGTACCTTCGATGCCTCAAGGTATGGATCTGATAAAATTTCATAGAACCCCAGTTGACAGAATTCTCAAGCAAGGGGCTGAAGAATTCAGGGAAAATGTTGATGATGATGCCGAAAAAGCAGAATTTTGGCTTGAGAATTCTATTCGAGTATTTGATGAATTGTCTTGTACACTTGAAGAGTGCTTAAAATGTGCTATATCCTTGTTGAGAGATTTAGCCTATTATTGGTGAAAGACATTGATTTCAGTGGTACCGAAAGAGAAAGTGACTTGAGAGTTCTTTCAAGAAAAATTTTGGAAGAAATACATCAGTGAAAAATTTGTTGAACAGAAGCGTAAAGAGTTTCTCGAGTAGAAACAAGGCAACATGACAGTTACTGAGTATGAAAGGGAGTTCGTTCTGTTGAGTAAGTATCCTAGAGAATGTATTCCTTCAGAGGCTAAAATGTGCATATGATTTGAAGACGGACTCAATGAAGACATCAAAGTATTTGTGGGAATTCTTAAGTTGAAAGAATTAAAGTTGTAATTGTAAGAGTTGACTGACAAAGGCTTTGTGAGACCGAGTTTTTTGCCTTGGGGTGCTCCCGTATTATTTGTGAAAAAGAAAGATGGTTCTATGAGATTGTGTGTAGACTATCGACAGTTAAATAAGGTAACAATCAAGAACAAGTATCCGTTACCGAGAATTGACGATTTGATTAATCAGATGAAAGGAGCAGCATGGTTTTCAAAGATTGACTTGAGGTCTAGATATTACCAGCTGCGAGTAAAAGAGTCAGATGTGCCTAAAACTGCTTTTAGAACAAGGTACGACCATTATGAATTTTTAGTTATGCCATTCGATTTGACAAATGCTCCTGCTGTGTTGATGGATTTAATGAATCGCATATTTCGGCCATACTTGGACAAGTTTGTTGTGGTATTTATTGATGATATCTTATTTATTCGAAAGATGAGATAGAGCATACTGAGCACTTGATGATAGTTTTGCAAACTTTGAGAGATAAGCAGTTGTATGCCAAATTTAGTAAGAGTGAATTTTGGCTTCGAGAAGTTGGAT
This sequence comes from Gossypium arboreum, assembly GCF_025698485.1. NCBI lineage: Eukaryota > Viridiplantae > Streptophyta > Magnoliopsida > Malvales > Malvaceae > Gossypium > Gossypium arboreum. The sequence continues at coordinate 74,291,966 of NC_069081.1, forward strand.
TTTTGGGTTATATTGTTTCAGGTGATGGTATACGGGCTGATCCTAGTAAAATTTCAGCTATTGTTGATTGGAAACCGCCGAAGAATGTAACTGAGGTTAGAAGTTTCTTGGGTCTAGCTGGTTTTTATCGATGGTTTGTAATTGGATTTTCTATAATTGCTACTCCTATGACCAGACTTCTCCAAAAGGATGTTAAATTTGAATGGACTGAAGAACGTCAACAAAGCTTTGAGAAATTGAAAAAGTTACTAACTGAGGCACCAATGTTAGTACAACCCGATTCAGGTAAAGAATTTGTGGTGTATAGTGATGCTTCTCTAAATGGCTTGGATGTGTACTTATACAAGAAGGAAAAATGGTGGCTTATGCTTCGAGGCAGTTGAAACCTCACGAAAGGAATTATCCGACTCATGATTTGGAACTGGCTGCTATAGTGTTTACTTTGAAGATTTGGCGACATTATTTGTATGGTGAAAAGTGCCAAGTATATATCCACAAAAAAAGTCTTAAGTACTTGATGTCACAAAAAGACTTTAATTTGAGACAGCGGAGATGGTTAGAATTATTCAAAAATTATGAGCTTGTGATTGACTACCATCCGGGGAAAGTGAATGTGGTTTTTGATGCTTTGAGTAGAAAGTCGTTGTTTGCTTTGAGAGCTATGAATACTCAGTTGACGGTGTCTGACGATGGTTCGATTCTAGCAGAGTTGAGAACAAGACTGATGTTTTTACAAGAGATTTGTGAAGCGCAGAAAAATGACAAAGATTTGCAAGCCAAGAGGAAGCAATGTGAGGCTGATAGAGGATCAGATTTCAGAATCGGTTCTGATGGTTGCTTGATGTTTAAAGATCGGATTTGTGTACCGAAAAATGATGACTTGATTCAAAAGATCTTGCATGAAGCCATAGTGGTTATTTTTTCAATTCACCCGGGCAGTACAAAAATGTATAATGACTTGGAGAAAACGTATTGGTGGAATGGAATGAAAAGAGATATCTCTGAGTTCGTATCGAAATGCTTAATTTGTCAACAAGTGAAAGTTGAACACCAAGTGCCTTCGACACTACTTCAGCCTATCATGGTTCCCGAGTAGAAGTGGGATCGAATTACTATGGATTTTGTATCAGGGTTACCGTTAACTTCGAGGAAGAAAGATGCCATCTGGGTAATGGTCGACAGATTGACTAAATCGGCTTATTTTATTCCGATATGTACTGATTATTCTCTTAATAAGTTGGCTGAATTATATATCAGTGAGATTGTTAGACTTCACGGAGTACCTTTGTCGATCATTTCGAATAGAGATCTAAGATTTACATCGCGGTTTTAGAAAAAGTTGAAAGAGGCATTAGGTACGAAGTTAAATTTCAGCACTGCCTTCCATCTACAGACTGATGGGCAATCAAAGAGAGTAATTCAGATTCTTGAAGACATGATCAGATGTTGTGTATTGGAATTCCAAGGTAGTTGGGAAAGATACTTACCGTTGGTAGAATTTGCCTACAATAATAGTTATTAGACGAGTTTAAAGATGGAACCTTATGAAGCATTGTACGGTCGTAAGTGTCGGACGGTATTGTATTGGACTGAACTCAAAGAAAATCAGATTTATGGAGTTGATCTAATTAAAGAAACTGAAGAAAAAGTGAAAGTGATTTGAGATTGTTTGAAAGCTGCTTCAGATAGACAGAAATCCTACGCAGATTTGAAACGAAAAGAAATCGAGTTTCAAGTCGACGATAAGGTATTTTTAAAAGTGTCTCCATAGAAGAAAGTTCTTAGATTGGGTCAGAAAGGTAAGTTGAGTCTGCATTTTATCGGACCGTATGAGATATTTGAAAGAGTTGGACCGGTAGCATATCGATTAGTATTACCACTTAAATTAGAGAAGATTCATGATGTGTTCCACGTATCTATGTTAAACCGGTATCGTTCGGATCCTTCACATGTAATTTCACCGACGGAAATTGAGCTACAACCGGATATGACTTACAATAAAGAACCGATTAAGATTTTAGCTCGAGAGGTCAAGCAACTAAGGAATAAAAGTATCGCTCTCGTGAAAGTATTATGGCAAATGCACGTGGTAGAAGAGGCTACATGGGAGCTCGAGGAAACTATGAGGAATCAATACCCACACCTATTTACTGGTAAGATTTTCGGGGACGAAAGTCCCTAAAGGGAGGAGAGTTGTAATATCCCGAATTAGGGCTTAATCGGAATAGTAGTTTTGGGACCACAAATTTGAGATAGAAATAATTATTTTATTATCTTTTTAAGGTCTATTGCATGATTTCATGATTGTGTGAAAATTTCGTTTATAAATTTTATCGATAGAGGGTCCAATTTGATATTTAGGACTAAATTGCAAAAGTTGTAAAATGTGTGTTCTAGTTCACTTTAGTACTTGTGAGTAATGGACTTTTAAAGTGGAGGTCCTTGGATAGTAATTTGATATTTAAGTCTGTTAACGCCTCGTGCTCGACTCCGGCGACAGTCTCGGGTAAGGGGGTGTTACAAAACTAGCATGTTGATCTTGTTTTCTTCACCCCAATACTTATTTTACTTATCTCTCATTTTGGAAGGTATAGAAATTATGTCTAGATTTCCACAATCTTGCCACCCATTAAAAAGACAATGCACATCCGTTAGTACTTTAAAAAGTGAATGAGATGTAACAAGCAAAGATCCGTACACCTTCAGTGTAAGATGATAAAAAGGCTCTAATACTTTTATAACTCTTCGAACAATTTCCTAATCATCAAATGTAGGAACTCCATCTCCAACAGTAAGGTCAAGGAAAAAAATTATGATCATCACGTACATATGATTCAAATGCACGCTCATATTTTTCTGCCACATTTAACATTATATATGTTGAGTTCCATCTAGTAGGCACATCTAAACATAATTGAACTTTACTATCTATCATTTCTTTTTTTACCCGTTGGTTGAATTTTTTCAACCTCGAAGGTGATGCTTTTATATACCTCACAACATCTCTAAGTCGATCCATAGGCATAGAAGCATCCTTAATACCATATTGCACAATGAGATTAAGAATGTGTGCAACACATCTTATATGCATAAATTTTCCATTTGCAATAAAATCATTTCAATGATTCAATTTCTTTCTCAAATATTCAATGACAACACTATTGGCGGATCATTATCATCGTAATAGTGAAGGCCCTCTCAATCCCCCAATCTCGAAGACATTTTTCAAGGGCCTGACCTATGCTTTCACCTCTATGAGCAGATATTGGGAAAAAATTTATAATCCTTTTTTGCAAACTCCACTCATCATCCACCCAATGTGTTGTTAAAACCATGTAAGATATCCTTTGCAGTCAAGTCCAAGCGTTTGTCTTCAAACAAACTCTACTTATATCTTTTTCAAAATAATTCTTCATTACACTCTTCATAGAGTAAAATAAATCAAGACAATCTCTTCTAATTGTCCAACAAGATGGAAGACTAAACCGTGAGCATGTTATAGAAAGAAAGTATTTGAAACCCTCTCCCTCTACAATTTTAAAAGGCAATTCATCCACAATTATCATACGAACCAATGCCTTTCTAACAACATCTTTATCAAACACCCAAGTTGATAAATCTATTGTTTCTTGGCTAACCTTCACAAATGCTAATTCTGATTGCTTTAGGTCAGAAGTATTACCTCGAGGTCTTTTTAGGCATGTTTTCAAATGGTTATTCAAATTTATTGTAGAACCTGAAGTTGATTCCATGGTGTAAGTAATATCACAAGCGTTGCACCTTGCTCTTTTCTCCCCCTCTTTAGCCACAAAATGGTTCCAACAAGCTACCCTTAGAGTAATCTTTTTTCGAACATTTTCCTTGGTTTTTGTTTGATCATCTCTACTTGGGGAAGAATTTTGTGAACTTTGAGTTGAACCATCTCACTTTGGATCACTCATCTACAAGTAAACATTTGTTACAATCACTAACCATGACCAATAATTGATTTATCTAATGGAAGATTAAATTTATTAATGATATAAGAAAAGCTTAGTTTTTCACATATCATAAAAAAATCATTTTAAAATTGGAGGGTGACCAAAGAATGATGTTGTGGCAGGCATCATTTAAAGGCCTACATTTACTTAAGACTAAGGTCTATATGGTGGAAATTATCATTGTTATCTAACTAAAAGCAAGTTGAAGCTTTTATTACAAAATTTTCTAGATATACCAGGCCTGTCCTCATCTCCCTCTATGTAGTAAAAATCAATAAAATGAATTAAAAAAAAGCTGACACTCTTTGGAGTTTATTTCTAAATGCGTTCTTAGGTTACAAACTTACAGTGGCAAGAAAAATGAGATCACAAACTTCAATAACAAGTAGGAAAACTTCAAGAGTTGCAATCTATACAACTACGAATCCTTCCAATTCAAAGTTCTTTCTCTAGGCACATTAATAGTCCAAAGACTACTCATATTCTCAACCTATAATTCTTGGCTCAAGCAACTAGCAAACAGAAACAAACATGTAGAATTGGAAATCAACTATACACCCATATCATGTGAGTAAGTTTTAAAATCAAAGTCAATAAATTGGTTAAATTAAAAATTAATTAATATAATAATACAATAGCATAAATTAAACAAAAATAAAGAATAAGATGAAAATTTCAGTTAAAATGGGTCTTGTTACTTTTAGAAAATTTTGAATAAAAATTTTGGCTTTTAATTATTCTTTAATTCATTTTCTAAACATAGAATATTTCATTTTTATGATTTATTAAAATATTTTATTTAATTATGTTAAACTGATATTTTAAAAGCAAGCAGGCAAAGAAGGAAAGATGGTTAACTAAAATGTGGAGAGAAATAGGAAGAGTATAAAGAATAAATTACTTTAAAGAAAAGTCATATAAAAAACAAAACCAAATAGAGAGGTCTTTTGTTATTATTCAAGATTTAGGAAGATTCATAATGCATCATGCCCCATGCAACACAGCTAAGATGATCAATCACTATTTGTACGTTTCTTAAAAGATTCTTTTATATAATACACTCATTTTTTAAATATATAAATTAATAAAGTTGAAATTTCGAAAATTCTAATTTTATTTTTCAAATTTTATTCTGGGTGTAAATTGATTTTTATAGAGTTATATATAAGAACAAAAATATCATCATACTAATATTTGTTGTTTTGCAAAAATGATAAGATTTTATTCATTTTCTAATTAGGTTGGTGTTCAATTGACTCATAAGACTAATATAATTTGGAACTTATATATACTAAATTATGACACATCTAATATAACATAATATTTATTAAAATTATGTTAATTAGAATAAAATTAGACTTCAGCTAAAATTGGGATTTTAGTAACTTAGAATCTCACTAGTTTTTATTTGTGGATTTAATTTGATTTTAAATGATTATTTTTACAATTTTATATAAAAAAAAAAAACACATTCGTAATAATATTTCTTACTTTTTAAATAAGAGGGTGTCGATTGACTTAGTATACCGTCTCAATTAAGCACTTTAATTTAGTAAAGATAAAAATGAAAGATATATATAATGAATTAATTAATTACATCATACATCTCGAACTATGGGTTAAATTCCAAATTGATCCATCAACTTCAACACATTTCAATTGAAGCCTTAAACTAAAGCTTTGTTCTAATTAGGTACTTTTTTCAGTTTCGCTATCAACTTCGGCACCTTAGATATGAGCATTTAAATAATATATACTAAATTATATGTGAATAGAAAGAACAATGTTAGATCAAAGCTAAAATTTAACGCCAAAACTGATAGCTATATGATGAAATGACTTGATTGAACCAATAATTTAATTTAAGGATTCAATTGAAATGTTTTGCAATTAAAGAATTGAATTAAAATTTAACTCGTGACTTGTAATTAACCCTAAATGAATTGATGCAACATGAAAGGAAAATTGAAGCCTAGTTTTCTTGAGAGTTAACTTGCCAAAAAGATTTGATTATTAAAAGATTTAGGTGTCTTTTAAGCTATAGTTTAAAGTTAGTTAACATGGTATTTAAAAAAGTCTGGTTGAAGAGTGTTTTTAAGGTTTTTTTAAGGTTAATTAATATTTGATTTATAATTTAAATATGGTAAACTATATTTTTATTAATCATTCCATGTTATTTTATCTAATTGTATTAGTAAAATCCTTTAAAAAGAAGTATATTTTATGCATTGATACTTTGGGAAATTAATTGGCTAAAATTTTTTCTGTATTAATATTAGGTAGTTGTAACACCCCTCACCCGTATTCAACACTGAAACAAGGTTTGAGATGCTAAAAAACTTAAACTCAACCAATCTTAAGAAATCAGGCCATAAAATTTTGATCAATTTAAAACTTTTCGTTCTATAATCATCCTGTCCCCTAATTGGGCTTAAGAGGCCTAAAACATACATTCAAAGTGGTTCAGGGCCAAACCGAGGGCTCAAGAAAAACTTGAAAAAATTCATGCTTTAAGGCTCCACACGCCCGTGTAGGTATGGACCATGTGCTCACACACGCCCGTGTGGCTTGGGACATGCCCATGTCCTTAGCTCGTGTGCAACACTGACTTTAAAACACGACCATGACGCATGCCAGTGTGGCTTGCCTGTGTACAATACTGACTTTAATACACGGCCATCGCACACGCCTGTGTGGCCTGCCCGTGTACAACAATAACTCAAAATTTAAAGTGCAGGGGACGCACGGCCATAACACACGTGTGTCACACATGGCCTAGACACACGCCCGTGTGTCTTGCCCGTTCGGAAAAAAGAAGGCATTCCAAACCATTTTGTCACCTATTTTACACAACCTACACAAGATCTGTAATACCCCCTACCCGTATTCATTGCCGGAATAGGGTACGAGGTATTACCGGAGTTTACGAATTAATTTTTTTAACTCAATATAACCCCTTTATAGATATCTAACCTTCCCTGCAATTTTAAACCAAACACAATCCACATCAACCAATCCAATTCAACATATTTTCAAGATAGATTAACGTATATAGATTCACGCATATTTATAAGATAACATCATCACATACCAAAACCAGATTTGTTAACCATACCAATGACTAACTTTACATTCATTTCACGTTAACATTTACTTTATTAGCTTATACATGTCATTGGTTTCCAAAATAAAGTTTCTTGATATACTGAAATCTTGAAGTTGATAGTGTGATGTATCTCTGACCAAATCCGACCTCCGACCTCCAAGCTCTTAACTCTACAAAACAGGGGAAAATGAAACAGGGTAAGTACTTTATGCTTAGTAAGCTCATGTAACAAGAATTATACTTACCTAATATTTTCAATACAATACAGTAAACATTCATATATCCATTCAATGCATTATTACCCTAACATGCACAAACTCAACATTCAAGTTAGTACAATAATTTCCATGTATCAATAATATATATATGATGATTGATGTGTTCATCAATACCATGATTTCCATTTCCTTGTTATTTTTCCATATTTATCCCATTGAATTTATCGGAATTTCGATGGATTTTTCAGAGGTACACTTTTAGTGTACAATTCTGGGTCCGTCAAATCATATTCATGTGCGCACATTTCCATTTCAGAGAGTACACTCCCGCGAACCTCAACCTTACAGCGGGATTACCAGTCCAGGCTAAATCCCCTGAACGACAATTACTCTAATGAGCTTGGATCTGAATTACCAGTCCAGGCTAAATTCAGACCCTGATTTGGATTACCCGTTCGAGCTAAATCCATTTTACACATATTCTTCGGGAGGGCTATATTAGGATAGGATCACCCGTCCGGGCTAGATCCTTTTTACCGTCAATTCCTTTTCAGAGATCCATCAAATTTTCCTTTCATTCAACCGAGATTTCTTCCTCTTTTATCAAATATGTCAATGTTTCATAAAATTTCATATAATGAACATTCAAATCATATTCATATCAAAAACATGCATTTCAAGCATTTAAGAATATAATTCAAGTCACATGAACTTACCTCGATACTTGTTCGTATACATAAATATACTGATCCCGAACTTTTTCTTTTCCTTGATCTAACTTCATATTTTAATTTTCTAGATCTAAATAAATAAATTTAATTATCAATTTAATACATTTCATGTTCATATGCAACATTCTCTATAATTCAACTATTATTTATAGTTCATTCAAAGCTGTCTACTTGAGTCATAGTCACTAAATTATTTTTATCTTGAGATACAGAACTCCAAATTAAGATCTAATAATTTTTCCTGAAACTAGACTCACATATCTTCTCACCATAAAAATTTCAAAATTTTTGGTTTAGCCAATAAGTACAGTTTATTCTTTAAAGTCACCCCTGTTTTGCTGTCTAATAGTTCTGACCCTTCTTCACTAAAAATTAATTATCTCTACATACAAGATTCAAATGATGTTCTTGTTTGTTTTTATTAAAAATAAACTCATTCAGGATTATATACATATAAATTTAAGCCCCTAATTATTTTTATTCAATTTTTTATAATTTTTCAAAGTAAGAACAGGGGAACTCGAATTCATTCTAACCTTGTCTCACAAAATTCATTATATCTCAAGATTTACAAATCCATTGCTTACACCGTTTCTTCTATGAGAAACTAAACTCAATAAGATTTAATTCTATATTTCGTTCATCTTCTAATTATATTTATACAAATTATGGTGATTTTTCAAAGTTAGTCTACTGCTGCTGTCCAAAATTGTTTTAGTGCATGCTGTTTATTACCATTTTTCCCCTAAGCTTTTAATAAATAATAATTTCGTCCCTACTCAATTAGCCTCTCAGTTGAGATGATTTTTCTCAATTAACACTTTATTCTATCTCCTTAAACTAGTTTACAACCTTTGGAAATCATAATTTCAGCACTAGACTTTAGTTCCAAACATTTTCACAATTAGGTCCTAAAAACCAGTTTCCATTGAAATTACTTAATAAAATCATCTCATAAACAAATTAAAGCTTCAATTTCAATCTATTTCATCATAAACTTACAGTACTCAACCATGGTGACTTTCAATTTCATCCATGAAATCAAAAACTAATAAATTTAATAGTAGGATCCAGTTGTAAAAGTCTTAAAAACACAAAAATTACAAGAAATAGGCAAGGATTAACTCACTTGGTGCAAAAATTATGAAATACCAGCTTAGAGAACCCCTCCTATGGCGTTTTGGCTAATGAGAATGAAGAAAAATGAAAAGAAATTTAGATATTTCATATTTAGTCCTATCTTTATTTAGTTAATTGTGCAATATTCCAATTTTTCCTTTAAATCATCAATTTTCCTGCTGATTTCATGCCCTTCTGTCCAGTCCAAATAAATTTTGGTCTAATTTCCTTTTAAATCTTTTCTCATTAGACTCTTAAGCTATTTAATCATTCTAACAACTTTTACACCTATTACAATTTAGTCCTTTTCATTTAATTGACTACCTAAACATTAAAATTTCCTAACGAAATTTTAATACCACATCACTAACTTTTCATAAATATTTATAAAAATATTTTCGATTTGGTTTTATGAGATCGAGGTCTCGATACTTTATTTTTACCCAATTTCTTCAATAATTTCTTTTTCTAACTAACCACTAAATCGGCAAAAAAAATTTTATCGATATTTTCATACGATTTTCCTATTATATAAATATTCATGCAAAAATATTAAAATAAACTTCTCTTTAAATCGGATTTGTGGTTACGAAACCACTGTTCTGATAACCTTGAATTTAGGCCATTACAAGATCACTTCAATATACCAATTTCACTAAAATAAACGCCAACTCATCCATAGAAAGAACATTATATGCATTCACCAAAATGAATAACAACCTCTATTATAGGCTTGATGCAAAATGAAAGGCTTTTGACTTTGCCAAAATACATAAAAAATTTCTCATTAAATCAAACATTCTAGTCTAGCCCTACACATGCCATTATAACAAAATAAAAGCTTTCACATATACCCAAAATAGGATTAGATCGATAGTGTGATCAATGCTCCAACCGTCTTCCAATCCTCAAGAGTCCACAAGTACTGTAAAACAGAGGAAAATAAAAAGAGGGTAAGCATTAACAAGCTTAGTAAGTCCGAATAATGGGAACGTAAACTTACCGATTATTTAACATGTAACCATAATAAATACTCCATCCAAACAAGTATATAATAGATTTCCTATCACATGCACTCAACCACTAAGTTAGTCTCATGGCATGACAAGATAATAATATATCTAGATGAGCTCATCACATCATTATTCCCAATTTACATCTGATGTTAGTCTCATTGAATTTCTCAGTTTTCCGATGGATATCTCATTTACCGTCAATTCATACAAGTGATCATTTCGAGTACGCACTTCCGTGAACCTCGCATCTTACAACGGAATTGCCAAATCAAGCTAAACTCCCCGTAATACAAACTCATAGAGTAAATGTCGGGATTACCAGTCCAGGCTAAATCCCCTTACAACGACATATACTCTAATGAGCTCAGATCTGAATTACCAATCCAGGCTAAATTCAGACCCTACTTCGGATTACCCGTCCGAGTTAAATCCTTAAGGCACACCTATTCTTCGGGAGGCTAGATCACTTCAGGATCACCTGTCTGGGCTAGATCCTTTTCACCGTCAATTCATTTTCGAGATGTTCCATCGAGTAACCCTATTCATTCAACCGGGACATTCTTATATGCATCTTACTTACTTTATCAAATCTCATAAATTATCATGCAATAGGCAATTACCACATTTATATAATCAAGAATATACATTTTAAGTACATTAGAGTCTACTTTGAGTTATTCGAACTTACCTGGTGATCATTTCGGATTTGGGCTTGATCACTCCGAAACCTTTCGTTTCCCTCGGTCAACTTCTGGATTTGGTTTATCGGGGTCTAAATCAGCAAAATAACTATATCAATACATCATTTAATTCCTTTGTAATCCCTATCTCATCCTAGGGCAAAATGACCAATTTGCCCCTGAACCTTGCTAAAATTACGACTTTGCCCTCGGACTCGTAATTTGATTTTCATTGCATTTTCTAATCATTCAAGCCTAGCCAAATAATATTTATGCTTATGGCATCTTACAATTCCATCTATATCATACATTTCTTATCCATTTCGCAAACTTTGCAAAATGGTCCAATTAGGCGTTTTCATGCTAGCACCTTTCATAAAAGTTGTTTATCTAACAATTAAAACTCATATTCTTCCACCAAAACTCAGCAAACCTCATGAACCCTTTCATGGCAACTTCCTAGAACATTTACCATTTTGTAACATAGTCCCCTCAAAAGAAAGCTCATGCAAAGGGGATTCCAAAAGTACAAAAATTATCAAGAAAATCACTTACTTGTGTGAGTAATGAGTTGCTGAAATTTCAAGCTTCAAAAGACTTTCTCTTTGCTAAAATTTTTGGTGGAATGATACGTGATATTCATGACAGGTTTTAAGTATTTATAATTAATCGTTCTTGGAACTAACTATTATCACGATGAAGGCAAGTGTACCTCTCGAATAGTAGTATAGCTTTAGCAAGACCAGATTGTTGAACCCAAAGGAACCAAGAGTACTAGTAATTACTTTCTTTTTATTATCTAACCTAAAAATTAAGGGATTTGTTTATCTAGGCTAATTAACTAAACTAAGGGTGCATAGAGAGAAAATTAGGAAAAAGCTCTTGGGAAAACTCAATTGATTAAGACAATACCCAAGGGAAAATCCACCTAGACTTCACTTGTTATTTGACTCTGAATCAGACGATTTATTCATTTGACTTGATCCGTAGAAATCCCTAAGTTATATTATTATCTCTCTCGAGACTAATAACATCTAACCCTAGGTTGATTAATTGAAATCTCTTTCTAATTAGCGCCCTAGTGTTGCATTAACTCAATCTATGGATCTCCTTATTAGGTTTCACCCTAATCCGGCAAAGCCTTATCACCCTATTTCTAGGCGTGTAATCAACTCCACTTAATTATGACAAATTTACTCTTAGACAGGGTCTATTCCTCCTCTGAATAAGAGCATTAACTTGAATCAATATCCTAAAATATTAAAACAAGAATTAAGAACACATAATTAAGAACAAGTCAAATATTTATCATACAATTTGGATAATAATAACAAGATTCGTTCTTAAGTTTCATTCCCCTTAGGTATTTAGGGAGTTTAGTTCATAATTATAAAAGAAAACATCTCAGAAGAATAATGAATACAAAACATAAAGAAAACCCAAAACCCCCGAATGAAAATTGAAGGGAGATCTTCAGTCTTGACGATGAATCCGGCTTCTGAGATGGACCAATCAGCTTCTCTTGAGTAATTCCTTGCCTCCTACTCCGTGTGTCCCTTCTAAGTGCCTCCTCAGGTGTTTAAATAGGCTTTAGAATGCCTAAAAGCCCTCAAAAGTGGCCTTTTCTGAATAGGACTATACTTGGGCTCGGTAAGGACACGCCCGTGTAACACGCCCGTGTGCGATTACTTCAGCCCGTGGTCAAGGCTGTTGAATAGGCACGGGTGTGGAGTCTACCCGTGTAAGTTGTGCTTCGATCCTTCCAAATGGACACGGCCATGTGACACGCCCGTGTGAGGAAGTCCAGGCCGTGTTGATTTCCCATGTGGGTTCATTTTCTCCGTTTTCGGCCCATTTCTCGCTCTTTTTACTCTCCTATGCTCACCTAAGTATAAAACATGAAATTAAAGAATTAGGAGCATCGAATTCACCAAATCTAAGGAGAATTCATCCATAAATGTGCTAAGCATGGGATAAAAATATGTATAAATTACGGTTTATCAAATACCCCCGCACTTAAGCGTTTTCTTGTCCTCAAGTAAAATCCACAACTCACAATCAAAATAAATTCTTCTCAATTTATAATCCCTATTAATAATATCTCAAAATAATCCATAAGTGATCATACATTGAAAATTCAACTAAAAGTACATCAAAGTTTCGAACATTCCAAGTTAAGCATTTTATCATGAAAACATAGGTGTCCCCCTTCATCTAAGTAATCACCTTTGATCAAAATATCACAGAGTTTAACATCCTCACTAAAGGTTCACTCAAATCACTTGAGGTGTTTAAGGGCATCAAATAAAGCACTCATTAGTCAATATGAAAAGTTATTACCATAGGCTTGCTTGAAAATCAAATCTCCACCACTATATATTGAAATGACACATCAATCAAAAAGGTCTTTAGAGGGTTGTAGTGTGGCTTTGGTTAGGGGGTGTGGTCACAAGCTGAAAGAAAAGGTTGGAACCGAGATTGAATTGAAAAATTACCTAGCTAGAAAAATAACTAGCCATTAGTTGAATACAAATGAATTTCTTCTCAGAATATAGAATTAACACTTAAGCTCAAAAACGCGAATTAGTACTAAAATGTATGTGAGTATTGTATTTTTTTTAAAAAACAAGTCAAATAACATAAAACTTTCAAGAATAAAACATAGCTAAGCAATTAATTCAAATCAAATCTCGACAAAAATAAGGACCAAATTAGGGGATTTCAACAATAATGGGTTATGGGTTAATATTGAAGGTAAATCAATTAATGGCTTGTTAGGCTCAAAGGGGTTTACTAAGTGTTAATTATGAAGGTAGGCTTTTGTGGAGTGAGTGGGTTAAACCTAAGTGCCATTATCATCTCGACATATCAAATCAAATGGTGTGGCCTTAACATGCATAATCAAGCAAGTTCTAGAATAACAAATCAATAGTGACGTACTTAAAGCAACAATAAAAGTGAGCATGAAAGAACTAAATGCTCTAAAGGCTCAAGATCTCACAAAAATTATGGTTTTTTGATGTTCAAACCTGTGAATTTCAACTCAAGATAATACCTAAACTTGGGGAAAACAACCTAAAAATTTTAAATTCTCAAAAATCAACTTATCATACTTGATTCGCTAATGTCTTAAAGTTTAAACGATCAATGCATAAATGCCTATATTTTAACTCAAGACATATCAATAAAAATCATAACTTAATCAAAATTCATTGTAATAGTGGTATGAGAAGATCACATGAGAACGAGACAAAATTCAGGGGTTTCTGATAATGATATAAAGGACCCCCCACACTGAAGATGTACATTGCCCTCAATGTACAAAGTTAGATTCATGACGATATAGATATAAGATCATAAGATAGGGAGAGAATTGAAACTTCCTGAATGATGAATGGACTCCTTGAAATGGAGTTATGGAGAATAATCAGCCAATGGGAAATGATAAGATTGGAGGAGGATACTCCAGTGATGGTAGAGGTTGGGTTCCACAACCATAGTGTCCATGAAGAGGTTATCGTGGTGGTCGGGCAGGACATGGCAGTCGTGGAGAACCTTTTCCAGTGGAGTATCAAGTTCCTAAGTGATGGTGATCTTTGGAGCTCTTTTAACGTGATAAAATCAGAACTTTTAGGAAATATAAAGAAGCATAATTACTCGAAAGAAACAAATTAATAAAAATTATAAAATTGCAAGATAAAGTAGTATTAAAAGGAAATAAAAAGTAATTTAAAAATATAAAGATAAAAATAAAATAAATAATAGGTGTTTATAAAGAGATTGGGGCATACGGCCGTGGGGCACGCCCGTATGCCCTCATTTCAGCCTGTGCGTTTTGTGGTTTTTGAAATTGGGCGCATTGGTGTACACGGCCATGGTGCACGGCTATGTCAACCTTCGTTCGCTTCTCCCACGCCTATGTATGCAGGCAAATGCCTGTGTTATTTTGACAGCTCGACCACGGTCGGTGGGCACGATCGTGTCGTACGCCCGTGTTAATTTGGCAGGATTGCCCATGGCCATGTCGCACGGCTGTGGCAACTTATTGAGTCCCGTGTCGGGGAAATATTTTTCCCTATTTTTACACGACCGTATAGCACGGCCTTGTTACATCTTATGGTATGTGCACGGCCTACGGCACCCCCGTGTGCCTGGCTGTGTGTTTCTGGAAATTCGGTGTTCAGTGACTCAGTTAGGGAATTAAGTGTTGAAGACTAAAATTTAAAGAAGTTAACACCGTTAGTGCTCGAGTTGCCTCCCAAGCAGCTCTTATTTATAGTCTAAGCTCGACTCTACCTTATAGGTATATTTAGGTAACTTCGTGGACCCGTAGCTCCTATTTATCGTCTTTGAAATTCTCACCGTTATAAATTTTATGACGATGTCCATTTACCTTAAAAGTGCCCTGTGATGGATGACTTACCTCTACTGTGCCATATGGAAACACAGTTTGAACTATGAAAGGGCCTGACCATCGTGATTTAAGCTTTCCAGGAAACAATTTGAGCCTTGAGTTATATAATAGGACAAGATCTCCAACTTTAAATTGCCTTCTTGCTTCAAACGGGTGTCGTGGCGGCACTTTGTCGCTTCCTTGTATAGGCGCAAATTTTCATATGCATTGGCTCGCCACTCATCTAACTCGTTCAACTACATCAACCTATTTTCACCTACAAGTTTGGGGTCAAGGTTTAGAAATTTTATAGCCCAGAATGCCTTGTGTTCTAACTCAAATGGTAGATGACAACTTTTCCCATAAACAAGTCTGTAAGATGATGTTCCTATAAGAGTCTTAAAAGCAGTTCTATAAGCCCATAAAGCATCATCTACTTTCATTGTCCAATCCTTCCTGTTTAATTCTACTGTATTTTCTAGGATACGTTTAAGCTCTCGGTTCGCTACTTCGACTTGGCCACTAGTTTGAGAGTGATAAGGGGCAGCTGTTCTGTGATGAACTCCGTATTTCTTAAGGGTCTTGTCAAATTGGGCATTACAAAAATGAGTACCCCTATCACTAATAATTGCTCTAGGTGTACCAAATCGAGAGAAAAGTTTCTTAAGGAATCGTACTATTACTCTAACATCATTAGTAGGTAAAGCTTGGGCTTCAACCCATTTGGACATATAATCAACAGCTACTAAGATATATTTATTCCCGAATGAGCTAAGGAATGGACCCATGAAGTCGATACCCTGAATGTCAAATATTTCACATTAGAGCATATATGTCTGAGGTATTTCATCATGTTTGGATATATTACCTGTCCTTTGACATTTGTCACAAGAAATAACATACCTGTTTGCGTCTTTGAATAGAGTAGGCCAATAAAAACCTGATTCAAGGACTTTATGTACGGTCTTATTTCCATTGTAATGTCCTCCAGTTGGTCTTGAGTGGCAATGTTCCAAGATTTTCAATGCTTCTGTCCTTGTAACGCATCTCCTAATGATTTGATCTGCACATTTACGGAAAAGAAAAGGGTCTTCCCAAAAGTAGTTTTTCACATTAGTGAAGAATCGCTTCTTTTGCTAATGTGTCAACCCTTTTGGGATAATGTTAGCGGCTAAAAAATTTGCAATATTTGCAAACCAAGGTACCTTAGAATCAGATATAGTAAAAAAATTGTTTTTCAGGTTATGAATTATTTATTTCAATGTCATCTGGCTCTTTGGTATTTGAGTTTCCAAGCCTGGAGAGATGGTTAGCCACGAGATTTTCAGCTCCTTTCTTATCTTTAATCTCTAAGTCAAATTCCTGCAATAAGTCGAGGTTTTGCATCAATTTTAGTCAAAAGGTGGCGAAGAGCGGAATGGTCAGTAGAAACGACAACTTTATGCAATATTAGATATGGCCTAAATTTATCGAATGCAAAAACCACAGCTAGCAGCTATTTCTCCGTGGTAGTGTAGTTTTCTTGTGCGGCTGTCAATGTTCTGCTAGCATAATACATAGGTTGAAAATGTTTATCTCTTCGCTGTCCCAAAAACTGCACCTACTGCAAAATCACTCGCATCATACATTAGTTCAAAAGGTAAATTCCAATCAGGTGCAATTATAATTGGAGCTTTAGTTAGTTATCCTTTAAAGTATTAAATGCTTCTAAACACTCCTGATTGAAATTAAAAGACATATCTTTTTCTAGTAATTTAGTCAAAGGCTTAACTATTTTAGAAAAGTTTTTAATAAATCTTCTATAAAACCCAGCATGTCCTAAAAAGCTTCTAATAGCTTTAACCGAATTAGGGGGAGTTAGTTTTTCAATGGTTTCAATTTTAGATTTATCAACCTCAATCCCTCTACTAGAAATTTTATGTCCTAACACAATACCTTCTTGAACCATAAAGTGACATTTTTCCCAGTTAAGCACAAGGTTTGTTTCCTCACATCTTATTAACACTCGTTTTAAATTTTTGAGGAGAAGATGGAAAGAGTTACCGAAAACTGAGAAATCATCCATAAATACCTCCATGACGTCTTCTATGAGTTCGTCAAAAATGGCCATTTTACAACGCTGAAAAGTAGCAGGAGTATTACATAATCCAAAAGGCATTCTATGATAAGCAAACGTACAGTACGGACATGTAAATGTCATCTTTTCTTGATCTTCAGGAGCTATTGGGATTTGGAAATAGCCAGAGTGTCCGTCTAAAAAGCAGTAGTACATGTGCCCTGACAATCTTTCCAACATTTGGTCAATGAATGGAAGGGGGAAGTGATCTTTTATCGTGGCATCATATAGCTTCCTATAATCAATGCACACTCTCCAACCTGTGACTGTTCTTGTTGGGATTAATTCATTCTTCTCATTGGCTACAACAGTCATGCCTCCTTTCCTAGGAACAACCTGCACTGGACTCACCCAAGAACTGCCAGAAATAGGATAAATAATTCCAGCATCTAGGAGTTTAATTACCTTAGTTTTAATAACTTCCTTCATGTTGGGGTCTTTGGGCTTGCACACATGGTTTATATTCATCTTCCATTAAAATTTTATAGGTGCAAAAAGAAGGGTTGATCCCTTTAATGTCAGAAATTTTCCAAGCTATGGCCTTTTTATGCTCTCTTAATATGTGGAGTAATTCCTCTTTCTCCTTGGGTTACAAGTTGGATGCAATAATTACCGGTAATGTAGAATTATTTCCAAGGAATGCATATTCCAAGTGATTCGACAATTGTTTAAGTTCCAATTTGCGAGGTTCTTCAATAGAGGGTTTTTGCTTAAGTTCAGCTTTTACCTTAATTCCCTTATATTCTGCTAGTTTTGGAGAGGTTTCATTGGAGTTTAGTTCGGTTCCTATCTTAGAATCATCATCCACCCCCTCTCTTTGGGCAAGACACAGTTCTATCGTGTCCTTGTGTATGATTTCCTGAAAAGAATCTTGAGTAGCATGATCAATAGAGTCGATAAAATAACATGAGTCATCCTGTTCCCTAGAAAATCTCATGGCATGATAAATTTTAAAAATAATCTCTTCGTCACCTACTCTAAGTACCAATTTACCCTTACCCACATCAATTATAGCCCTAGCAGTGGCTAAAAATGACCGACCTAAGATTAAAGGCACCTCAACATTTTCATCCATGTCAAGCACAATGAAATCAACAGGGAATATAAATTTATCTACTTTTACAAGTACGTCATCTATAATTCCCCTAGGATATTTAACAGATCTATCAGCTAATTGAATACTCATCCTAGTGGGTTTAGGTTCCTCAAGACCAAGTTGTTTAAACATTTTTTATGGCATCAAATTAATGCTGGCGCCTAAATCAGCTAGTGCTTTATCAACATTCAAACTACCGATTAAGCAGGGCATAGTAAAACTTCCTGGATCTTTCAGTTTGGTTGGCAGTTTATTTTGGAGCATGGTTGATCACTCCTCATGAAGTTCCACTATAGATAAGTTTTCACACTTCTTTTTTTTTTGTTAGAAGCTCCTTTTAAAAATTTTGCATATGTAGGCATCTGCGATAAAGCTTCAACAAAAGGTAAGTTAATATGCAATTGTTTAAAAAGTTTAAGAAATTTATCGAATTGTGCATCCATGTGGTCTTTCTTCAACTTTGCTGGGTATGAGATTGGTGGTTTATATTCTTTTAGCATTAGATTGTGATTGTTTTTGGGTTTGACCTCCTTTCTGTCAGCTTCTTGTGGTGACTTCTTTTTAGATTTAGCTAACACTTTCCCTCTCCTTAGTGTAACTGCTTGCACGTGCTCTTTTGGGTTGGGTTCAGTTTTACTAGGTAGACTTCCTGGTGGTTGTTCAGATATTAATTTGGCGAGCTGTCCTATATAAGCTTCGAGCCCTTGGAACGATGCTTGTTGATTTTTAAGTGCTGTCTCGGTATTCTGAAAATGAGTTTCTAACACCGAGATGAATTTTGTTAGCATCTCCTTAAGGTTCAGCTTCTTTTCCTGCTGGTACGGTGGTTGTTGAAAGCCCGGAGTTGGTGGTGGCCTTTGATTTCCTTATCCTCACCATGAAAAATTTGGGTGATTCCTCCAACCTGCATTGTAAGTGTTACTATAAGGATTATTTTGAGATCGAGGATTATTACCCATGTAATTTAACTGCTCGTTCTCCATGTTGTAGCCATAGGGTGGATATTCTGAAGTGCTTGATCCACCTCTACTTGCTTCGCACTGCATTACTAGGTGGACCTGTGAAGAACCAAGAAAACCATCAATTTTTCTATTCAAAAGTTCTACCTGATTAGAGAGCATGGTAACCGAATCGATGTTAAAAACACTGATTGTTTTCGTTGGTTTTGTCTTCATGACTTGCCACTGATAATTATTCAGTGACATCTCTTCTATAAATTCATAAGCATCCTCAGGTGTCTTATTATTGATAGTTCCACCAGCGCCTGCATCAATCATTTGTCGGGTCAAAGGATTCAGGCCATTATGAAACATTTGAACCTGTAGCCAGAGTGGTAACCCATGGTGAGGGCACCTTCTCAATAGATCCTTGTATCTCTCCCATGCATCGTAGAGTGTTTCTAAATCCATCTGTATAAAAGAAGAGATATCATTACGTAATTTGGCTGTTTTAGCAGGAAGAAAATATTTTAATAAAAACTTTTCGGTCATTTGTTCCCAAGTAGTGATTAACCTTCGTGGTAACTAGTTCAACCACTGTTTAGCCTTATTCCTCAACAAAAAGGGAAACAACCGAAGGCGAATGGCATTATCAAAAAACGCCATTGATTTTAAAAGTGTCACAAAACTCTAAGAAATTCGCCAAGTGAGCGTTGGGATCCTCGTCTTGCAAAGCATCAAACTGAACAAACTGTTGGATCATTTGAATGGTGTTAGGTTTCAGTTCAAAATTATTTGCAGCAACAACTGGCTTAACTATGCTGGATTCAGTTCCTATTAAAGAAGGTTTAGCATAATCATACACAGTACGTGGAGCAGGATTCTGATTAGCAGCAATCGCAAGAGGTAGCAGATTTTCTTGGTTTTCAGCCATCTCCTCGGTTGTGGTTGAAATATCATCCTCTTGCTCTTCCTCTGTGTATCTTAAGCTTTGCCTTATTTCTCTTTAGTTTCTGTGAACTGTGCGATCGATCTCAGTATCAAACAGTAATGGTCCCGACGGGTTTCTTCTAGTCATACACTATAAAAACCTGCCAGGAATGAATAAATGAAAAATTAGAAAGGAAAATAAAAATTTAAATAAATAAAGTAAAATGACTAAAGTAATAAAAATTGAGTGTTCCTAATATCTTAGTTCCCCGGCAACGGCCCCAAAAACTTGATACATGATATTCGTTATAGGTTTTAAGTATTTATAATTAATCATTCTTGGAACTAACTATTATCACAATGAAGGCAAGTGTACGTATCGAATAGTAGTATAGCTTTAGCAAGATCGAATTGTCAAACCTAATAGAACCAAGAGTACTAGTAATTACTTTCTTTTTATTGTCTAACCTAAAAATTAAAGGATTTTTTTATCTAGACTAATTAACTAAACTAAGGGTGCACAAAGAGAAAATTGGGAAAAAGCTCTTGGGAAAACTCGATTGATTAAGACAATACCCAAGAAAAAATCCACCTAGACTTCACTTGTTATTTGACTCTGAATCAGACGATTTATTCATTTGACTTGATCCGTAGAAATCCCTAAGTTATATTATTATCTCTCTCGAGACTAATAACGTCTAACCCTAGGTTGATTAATTGAAATCTCTTTCTAATTAACGCCCTAGTGTTGCATTAACTCGATCTATGGATCCCCTTCTTAGGTTTCACCCTAATCCGGCAAAATCTTATGACCCTATCTTTAGGCGTATAATCAACTCCGCTTAATTATGACAAATTTACTCTTAGACAGGGTCTATTCCTCCTCTGAATAAGAGCATTAACTTGAATCAATATCCTAAAATATTAAAACAAGAATTAAGAACACATAATTAAGAACAAGTCAAATATTTATCATACAATTTGGATAATAATAACAAGATTCGTTCTTAGGTTTCATTCCCCTTAGGTATTTAGGGAGTTTAGTTCATAATTATAAAAGAAAACATCTTAGAAGAATAATGAATACAAAACATAAAGAAAACCCAAAACCCCTGAATGGAATTGAAGGGAGATCTTCAGTCTTGATGATGAATCCGGCTTTTGAGATGGACCAATCGGCTACCCTTGAGTAATTCCTTGCCTCCTACTCCGTGTCTCCCTTATAAGTGCCTCTTCAGGTGTTTAAATAGGCTTTAGAATGCCTAAAAGCTCTCAAAAGTGGCCTTTTCCAAATAGAACTATACTTGGGCTCGGTAGGGACACACTCGTGTGACACGCCCATGTGCGATTACTCCAGCCAGTGGTCAAGGCTGTTGAATAGGCACAGGCGTGTAGTCTACCCGTGTAAGTCGTGCTTCGATCCTACCAAATGGACACGACCGTGTAACATGCTCGCGTGACACGCCCGTGTGAGGAAGTCCAGGCCATGTTAATTTCCCATGTGGGTTCATTTTCACCGTTTTCGGCCCATTTCTCGCTCTTTTTACTCTCCTATGCTCACCTAAGTATAAAACATGAAATTAAAGAATTAGGAGCATCTAATTCACCAAATCTAAGGAGAATTCATCCATAAATGTGCTAAGCATGGGATAAAAATATGTATAAATTACGGTTTACCATGGAACAATGGAGAAGATGAAGTATGATATCATCTTTTCTTTATTATAATATTTCAAGCCAAAGAGGTCAACCTAATTCACCTAAACCAAAATTTTTGTCTCCTATACTACTATGGCCGACCACCCTTGTTTTAAGGGGTTAATTTCCCTTTAAAAGCCTCCAAAATTAGTCCATGACAAATTAACACTCTTTTTCTATCTAAATTGGACTTATGCACTTAATGCGATTTAGTTTTTTTTCACAATTGGACTCAATATCGCTAAAATTAATTCATCAAAATTTTCATGTATCTATATAATCATGCTAGTACACCAAAAATATAAATAAGTTTTTTTCTTAGCCTCGGATCTGTGGTCTCGAAACCACTGTTCCGACTAGGCCCTATATTGGGATGTTATAGTCGTGCTTAGTTATGAATAAAAAAAGAATTTTACATCTTCCCAAAATAAAAAAAAAAGACTTTGAACAAAGTGCTTATTTTTAATTATTTTAATAGTTTAATGAAAGGTATCATTTGACCGTATTAGGAAGGTGTTCATGTTCCTTAAATTAAGACTTAGGTATAAGTATCTAAGCAAAATATGTAAAGATTTTTAATTCACATCACTAAGAAGAAGAAGCCAGAAAGCCAGAAATGACTTCACCAGGAGATACCAGCAAACCAACCGTCACTTCAAAAAAAATGAGATATCCTTATCTAAAACAAAACTCTAGGGCATCCGCACTCAAAAAATTTAAGAATTCTTTTATTTTAAAAAATTAACCAAAGTAGTATAGACATTAAAGTTTAAATGAATTTTGCATAGAAGCTATTTTTATTAAAATTTTGCATGGAAGCTATTTTTATTATTCTTAGTATGATGATGATTGTGCCTCATTCTACAACAGAAAACTTTCAAGTGGAGAAGGAAAAAACTGAGTATTTAAAGATGAAAAATGTTTCGAAAAAAACCATCATGCATTTAAACAATAAAAAATAGAGAGATGAAAATAGAGAAAAAATCATTCAGCTATTCAAAAATGTTTTGAGACAAACCTTAAAGATGCAGAAAATTCGAGCTTAAAATGGAAGTGAACAGAGTGTGTTGGTCAGAAGGAACAACAACTCGATTTGGAGGTAAGAATTTTGATTTGAGGGTTTGAATGAACTGATAATTACGAAGAAGAAGAAAAAGGATGAAGGGTTTATTTTAAAGGTTTTTGAATAAGAAAGAGAAGAATGGAGATAGGGGTTAATTTAGGGTTTTTGAGAAGAAAATAGATTTTGGCGTTTGAATTGAATGAAAATTGAGAGAAAAGAAGAAAATTAATTTGGACGGTAGTTTGCTGGAGTAAGGGTTTGATTTGGGGGAGGAATTGGGAAAATGGACTTGTGGGCAGACGAGCTTGGGGAGAAATGGGATAAAATAAAATGGTTTGGGCTTGGGGGTAAAAGCTTAAAATTTAATTTTTTCTTTAAAAATATAGTTTATAGTTGGTTTATTCAAATTAATCGAGTTATTTGAATTTGAAAATTCAACTCTACGCGAACTCGATATTCAAAAAAAAATTGAGTTTATTCGATTAACTCGATTTTAACAATTCAAAAATCAATTTTTTATTTTTATTTTTTGGAATTGAATCGAATTTTTCTCACTCCTAACAGCATAAACTCAACCTGGACCTCTAGAATCAACCTGTGTAGCAACAATATGAGCAACAATCCACTGCCCACTTGGTTTCCCAGTACCTCTACTGCGACCACGCCTCTAGTAGGCATAGTAACAAATGCCGAACTCTAGGTCTGTAACACCTTATCCCTAAGTGGATAATCCCTTAGAAAATGTTCCTTTGACCCACACTTAAAACATCCACCAGTCAACTTACGAGACTCTCCAGAATTTCTATGCTCACAGTGCGCGCAAAGTGGCCATCTAAAACTACTCGCTAAACCACTAGCACTAACCACAGTACTACGTTGCTGCCTAGACTGACTCGATCGAGTCCTACGTCTCGCACCTCTACCAGAGACATGACTATCATGCCCTCTCTTAGACGATGGAGCCGATGCATTATTAAAAGCTCTCTTGCATTAATAACCACAAAATGAGACGGCTCAACTAAGGTCTCTTCTATAGCCTTAGCCATCTCAACTAGCTCATCGAACATCTCTATAGGCTAGGCTACCAAAAAAAACCCGAATCTCATGATTCAACCCAAGACGGAACCTCTTACAATAGTCCCTCTCAAAAGGAACCATATCAGGAATGTACTGACTAAGTCTCACGAACTCAGCCTCATAATCAGCCATTGATAAATCACTCTAAACTAGGTAACAAATTCACTCTTACGAGCCTCCATATGCTTCTCACCCATACACTTCATCTTAAAAGCACCAAGAAAATAGTTCCAAGTCAATCAATCAGTAACCGTACCTCTCTTAACTGTATTCCACCAATAATGAGCCTCACCATTGAGTAAGGACACTACACAACCCAACTTCTCCTTGTCAGAACTGAACATCTGCTCGAGGATCCTTTCAACTCCCTCTAACCAGTACTCAGCTATGGTTGGATCAGTACCTTTCATTCTATAAAACTTTTTAACATCCAATGGTCAAAGACGTTCTAGCGGCAAACCTCGATTAGCAGGTGCGAGATTGGCAGGTGTAGGTGCAGGGTTAACACCGACAATCCACTGAAATGCTTCTATCATGGCTTCCATCAGAGAGCCTACACCCTTATCAGGTATGTTCACTCTATGCAGTGACACAGGAGGTGTGGAGGATGTACGATCCTCTTGAGCACTAGTTCTCATGTTAGCATGTCTAAGAGGCACTAGCATATAAACAAGTAAACGGTGTAAGTGGCGGAATGATCCAAGTCTTGTTTCTACAAAAAAAATTTAAGGTTAAAGGCAATGTGTTCCTATTCCTACTCCACATGCAATTCAATCAAAATTATGTCAATAATCTCCAGAAAACATAGAGATTTAGACCCATAAGTTTTGAAACTCCAAACACAAAACAATCACCTAGGTTTGAGAGTTATTGAACCTAGGCTCTGATAGCACAAAATGTAATGCTTTATACCTGGCCTGGTCGCCAGGCCCAAACATGGGATGTCACACCACCATCTTGTCTCATTTTCATCAAACAGGAAGCTAGATTCAAGCAAACTGATAATTTTTTGTTAAGTAGAACAATTTTTAATATGTCCAAATAATTAATTAACATTGTTACATACAAATCATTCATTATTCGATCATGCACACAGCCAGAATCAAGCATAAGGGCTAATTAACAAAATTTCATAAAAATTTATGTAGGTATTGATACTGATATCCAGGTATCGATATTTTCCTTAAGTGGTATTGATACCACTTGGAAAAATGATACCAAATTAGCATACTGTTTCTCGACCAAAAACCTGAGGTATAAAAAATTATCAGTTCCACTTATGAATTATCTATACTTTAGCCTCGAGTATCGATACTTGAGATAAGGTATCGATACCAAATTCCTATTCTATCTGCCTATACATTTTAAATCACAGAGGTATCATTTTTAAAGCATAATATCAATACTTCTGCGCTTGGACATGAAAATTACATCATATATATGATTCCAAATGTGATTCTAACCAACATGCATCAGCCACTAAGGTAAATAATAGTTCATATGGCTTAGTTGATAGTACTAAAAACCAAAAATGAATCCAAGCCATTATCATCATGCCATTGTCAATGCTTAAGTATTCTAACATAAAAATAACATGAAATTCATATAAGCCAAATAAAAGTGTCTAAAGATCAACAACTCAAAAAGGTTTTACCACATTGCCTATTTCCCCAAAACAAATAAGAATAATAAAGCACCTATGAAGAATAACTAGACTTCTTTGGATCACCCCCCGAAAACCACACCGCCCACACAGTGACGTCACTAATCTGCATATGTTGAAATGAGTGAGTGAGCTTTAACAAGCTCAGTGAATGCAAGAATTTCTACAACACAACCATGTTATCATGTAACACAACCAATCAATTACTCACAAGTACCTTATTAATGAGTCTGACATCATATAGTAATAAATCATGCATCATCTAATAGTTGTTTCCATAACACATATATACTCATTCAAGCATAGAACATATTCCACACTGTGAAAAATAAAATAGAATAAAATAAATAAAAATAAAGAACACATAAATTTTACGTGGAAACCCTTTCGGGAAAAAAACCACGGGCAGAGGAGAAGAAAATTCACTATGTCGAAAAATTTTTACTCTAATACAAGAGGAATAGACTATGTCTATTTATAGGCTTGCAAAGCCATATTCTAGTAGGATTGAAACACCTTATCCTAATCAATATAAAATAGATGGAGTTTAATAAGGTTTAAAACCTTATTCTAAAATAAAATAAAAGAAGTCTAGTTCTATATGGATTTTACTTTTATTTTATTTTCCATCGTATTTTATTTAAATAAGAATTTGGGTCACTTAATTCTAACAATCTCCACCTTGACACAAATTCTCAATGAACAAGTTCTTCATCGCGAACTTTCAATAAACAAGTTCTTCACCTCTTCCAAAAAACCCTTAAGGGTTTAACTTCAACAATGAACACCAACCAAGTCTAAGCAATGCTCAAACTTGGTTATAGGAAGTGACTTAGTCATCATATCTGCAGGATTTTCATGAGTGCTAATTTTGCTCACAACAATATCACCACGAGCAATACTATCACGAACAAAATGATACCGAATATCAATGTGTTTTGTTCTCTCATGAAACATTTGATCTTTTGTAAGAAAGATGGCACTGATTGTCACAAAAATCTTGGCTGATTTGAAGGTCTTCATTGAGTTCACTAAATAGTCCCTTCAACCAAATAGCTTCTTTACAAGCCTCAAGAATCGCCATGTACTCAACCCGATTGGTAGACAAAGCGATCGTAGTTTGCAAAGTGGCTTTCCAACTAATTGCACAACCTCCGATTGTAAAGACGTAACTTGTGAGAGATCTTCTTCTATCAAGGTCTCCAAGCAAAATCAGCATCAACATACCCTATAACTCCATCTTTAGTTCTTCCAAACGTAAGCAAACATTAGTAGTGCCTCGTAAGTATCTTAAAATCCACCGAATCGCTTTCAGTTGTTCTTTACCAGATTCGCCATGTATCTCGCTAACTGCACCGATTGCATATGATAAATCGGACGTGAACAAACCATAGCATACATGAGAGATCCTCTTGCACTAGAGTATGGAACATGTGACATGTACTCAATCTCATTATCGATTGAGGAGATAAGGCCGATGAAAGTCCGAAATGGGTCGCTAAAGGAGTACTAACAGCTTAGCACTCTGCATATTGAACCGCAAAGAACTTTCTCAATGTACCCTTCCGACTTAGGTACAATTTACTTGCTTTTCTATCTCGAGAATCTCCATACCAAGTATCTTCTTTGTTGGTCCTAAATCTTTCATCTCAAATTCTTCACTTAGTTGGGCTTTAACCTTTCTTATCTCTCTTTATCTTTTCTCGCTATCAACATGTCATCAACATAAAGAAGTAGATACACAAAAGAACCAATCCACTTTTTTCTTAAAGTAGACACAACTGTCAAAACTACTTCTTTTGAAATCATGAGAAGTCATAAAGGAATCAAACCTCTTGTACCCTTTGTCTTGGTGGTCGTTTCAAACCGTAAAGGGACTTTTTCACAAGCAAACATAGTCCTCTTTTTTCGAGACTATAAAACCCTCTCGGTTGTTGCATGTAAATATCTTCCTCAAGTTCTCCATGCAAAATGCGCTTTTACATCTAACCGCTCAAGCTCCAAATCATGCATGGCCACAATACCAAGCAAAGCTCGAATCGAACTATGCTTAACAACCGGAGAGAACACATCATGAAGTCCACTCACGGAATTTGATGTAACCCTTTGCAACAAGCCTTGCTTTATATCTGGGTTCTTCAACTCCTGAGTCCCTTCTTTCTTTTAAACACCCATTTACAACGAATGCCTTTTTACCTTTAGGAAGTTTTACAAGATCCCATGTTCTTTTTTGTGGAGTGATTCCATCTCCTCTTGCATAGCAAACATCCACTTTTTCGAGTCTTCACACTAATCGCCTCGAATAATTAAATGGCTCTTGATTCGCATCTATATCTTCACCACATTTAAAGCATAAGCAACTAGATCAACCTCGGCATACTTCTTTGGAGGTTTAATTTCTCTTCTTGTCCTGTTTTTGGCGATAGAGTATTGCGGTGAAGAAGCAACTCTATTCTCAATTTTGTCTTGGCTTGAGGAGTTGATTACGTATTAATCGATGCTCCACCGCTTTTGGTTTTCTTTATTGGAAGAGTCTTTAAGAGATAAGTTAGGTAGCATAGCGGTTTCATCAAAAACAACATCTCTGCTAATCACAACTTTTCTATTTTCGGACACCATAACTTATAGCCTTTTACACCACTTTATAACCAAGAAAAACGCATTTAATGGATCTCGGTTCCAATTTTCCATTATCAACATGAGCATACGCAGACACCCAAAAATCTTTAAATCGAATAATTAGCGGGATTACCGGACCATACCTCTTGTGGAGTCTTTTTCTCAATGGCAACGGATGGAGATCGGTTGATCAAAAACATGCGAAGAGAGGTCGCTTCGCCCAAAATGACTTGGTAAGTTGGCATTTGACAACATACATCGAACCTTCTCCATGATCGTTCGTTCATTCGTTCGCAACGCCGTTTTCTTTGTGGAGTATGACGAATCGTCAAGTGTCTCATGATCCTTCGACTTGCACAATCTATTAAACTCATCGTAATGTAACTCTAAGCCATTATGCATGCGGAGGTATTTTATCTGCATTTTCCGTCTGTTTTTCAATCATAATTTTCCAAGACTTAAATGTGGAAAACACATCGCTTTCGCTTCGGAAGAACGCCCAAAATTTTTCGGAAAAATCATCAATAAAGGTTAGCATATAATTAGCTCCACCTCTCGAAGGCACTCGGACGGCCCCCACGGATCGAATGGATATACTCCAACGTTTCCTTCGTGTTATGGATTCCTCTAGTGAATCGAACTCTCTTTGCTTCTCAAAAACACGGTGCTTACTGAAATTCGGTTTGCAAATTCCTTGCCCATTAAGAAGTCCTCTTTGCTTAATTTCGCCATGCCATTCTCACTCATATGCCCTAGGCGCATATGCCAAAGTTTAGTAATATCATCATCGACAAGGAAGAGGAAACGACAATTGCATCACCGAGAATGATAGAACCTCAGAAAACATATAACTTGGCAATCTTTCTTTGCCCTTTCATCACAACAAGGGACCCTTTGAAATCTTTAAAACCCCACTTTCATTGTGTATCTGCCCTTTTGAATCAAGAGTACTCAACGAAATTAAATTTCTTTTCAATTCGGAACATGCCGCACGTCACTAAGTGTTCGACAACTCCATCAAACATCTTAACTTTAATTGTTCCAACACTGCGATTTTACATGAAGCATTATTTCCCATCAAAACAACACCTTCAGACATCTTGTTTCATAAGTTGTAAACCAATCCCGATTGGGACTCATGTGGAAGGTGCGACTGAATCAAGTATCCACTCCTCGCCACTTTAGAATCATTGATGAAGCAACTAGAAGTTCACCATCATTGTAGTCTTCTACAACATCGCCTTCACCGAATTTTAATTTGTTTTCCTTTTGATTCGCAGCCTCCCTTTTAATCTTATTTTGTAGCTTATAGCACTCAGATTTAATGTGCCCTTTCTTCTTGCGAAGTTGCAAGTTTTACCTCTGTTTGAAGATTTCGATCTACCCTTAGATTTACCACGAGGATTCCGTTCTGTGTTCTACCACGATCATCATCAACATTCGGTCTTGTCTCCCACGAACAATGAGACCCTCTCCCGAGAGTTGGGTTTAACCACAAGATGCTTCATCTTATCATACGAGGTTAAAGAATCATAAACCTCATCAACTGTGAGAGACTCGCGGCTATATAAAATCGTGTCTCTAAAGGTTGAATAAGACGGGGGCAACGAACAAAGTAGAATCAACCTAGATCTTCCTTATCATATGAACCTCCATGGCCTCCAAGTTTGAGAGAATTTCTTTAAACACTGTTAAGTGTTCGTGTCTGACGCACCTTCCTCCAAACGATGAGCATAAAGACGCTGCTTCATATGCAACTTGCTTGTTAGAGTTTTCGACATACATATTTGTTCTAGCCTCTTCCATAATGCAACGGCAGTTTTCTCTTTCATCACATCCTGCAAAATTTCGTTGGACAAATGCAGATATAATTGTGTTAATGCCTTTCGATCCTTACGCTTCTTCTATTCATATGTTAATGTCGAAGGCATCTTATCTATCCTAGCAGGGCATCCTCTAGATCCATCGTGCAAGAAGCGCTTGCATCTTAATTTGCCACAACGCAAATCGGTGTTGCGATCCAACAATGAATTTCATACTTCAAAGACGCCATTCTTGTGATCGAGATGAATAACCGGAAGCTCGATACCAATTTGTGAAAAATAAAATAGAATAAAATAAATAAAAATAAAGAACACATAAATTTTACGTGAAACCCTTTCGGAAAAAACCACAGGCAAGAGGAGAAGAAAATTCACTATGTCGAAAAATTTTTACTCTAATACAAGAGGAATAGACTATGTCTATTTATAGGCTTGCAAAGCCATATTCTAGTAGGATTGAAACACCTTATCCTAATCAATATAAAATAGATGGAGTTTAATAAGGTTTAAAAACCTTATTCTAAAATAAAATAAAAGAAGTCTAGTTCTATATGGATTTTACTTTTATTTTATTTTCCATCGTATTTTATTTAAATAAGAATTTGGGTCACTTAATTCTAACACACACAATTACATAAAATAAGATAATATGCCACTTGGATTAAGAAAACATGTAGTGAGCTCTATCATCACACATCGGATACACGAATCTCCTTACACCACATAGACTCGTAGAGTTAAACATGTCCCAAAAGTGAAGCGTATAGCCAACACTCTCCTTATTTTCCCTCACATGTCCCATTGAATGGAGCTTAGCTCTCATTTTTTTGTAAAAAAAAAAGCTCTCATTCCCTTATCCCTCCAAACATGTCCCAAGGCCTTAACGCTCAAAACCACGTACATATAAGTGAGTACTCACAATCCTATGGCATGCTACCAATATCCAATTGTTTCAAGATCACAAGGCCAAAATATCCGAAAAGCATCGCATATTACTTACCAATTAACCGTGCACTAACACTGCATATTTGCATCTTTTGCAAAACACTAAGATAGCCATATAACATATATATTACATATTTATTGCATGTATATAATTACACTTTACACAATAAACACCATATCCATATATCACATATCGTTCATATTATATAACCACATAACCACAAGACAAGTATAGTTCAAGAAAACTTACACTTGAAATTTAGAGTAGGGGTTTAGGCTACATCTAAATTCCCAAACAACACATGACTCATATTTACAAGTATCAATTTCATACACTCACCACTTTATGCTTTTGCCGAAAAGTCAAAAGTTTGACTAACGCTTCCCTAGCTCGTAGCAAACTCTAACGAATCCGAAGCTTTACGCACATAAATCAAACAATAACCATATTCAAATATCAACCAATAATCCACTCAAATAAACTAAAACACAAGGTCAAGCCAAGTTCCCATGTAACTTAAAGTATTAACATAACAAACTTTATATACCAATATCTTGATCTATACTCAACCTTTTTGCTTAAAATCAGTTTTTTTCATCTACTTAATCATCTACGTCTAATTTACAACCTTCAAACTAGACAAATCTACTTAATTCATGGTATCAACATTTTTTGACACCTTTTAGGCAATTTTCACAAAATTCATTAAAACAAGAGAAATCATTAACAGAACTTCAAGATAAGCTTAAAAACCTTCTAATCATGCTAAAAAAAATTGAAAAACTCTTTGAAACCAAGTTTTGACTCAAAATCCTAAAATTCACCATTTATGGTTTGATTTTCAAGTTTTATTTAAAACATGCGACTTGAGGGCTAATAATTCAGTTTTAGAGTCTAAATAACATTAAAAACCAATGGTGACATTAATGATTAGCTTTTCTAGAAGAATGAATGAGTTTTATCGTAAGTCCAAAAACCTCACGTTTGAAGAAAATGGTGAAATCTATGGAGTTTTGGGTCTTTTTCTTGGAGATTTATGGCAATAAATGACTTACGAATTTTAGAAAATCAAGGTATTATGATTTGGGAATAAAAAATCAATGGAATAGCCAGGGATATGGCAAGGGGCGACAAGTACAATGAAGAGATAAGAAACAGGTGTGCAAAAACGTGTTGATGGGGAATCTATAGGTTTAATTCCATAAAATTATAAAACTACAACATATATGCTTACTCTTTTGACTTTTTTAACAAATTAGTCCTTTCTCAAAATTATGGGTTTCTGGAATAGTTTTTGCAAAATTGATTTGACAGTTAAGATGTTATAGGCGAAAACATTATTGAGTCTCATATAGACCAAAATTCGTAAAATACCCTTAAAACTCATAGGCCCTATTTTGGGGTGTTACAATGGGCATCTCTAGAGGCCACGCATCGGGGACTAATTTGGTGCAACTGTAGTAAAACCTTAAGTTGAAATTTTTAAATAATTATTTGTGTTTAATAAAGACGAATGACTGTAAAAGCTTGGTACTGTAAGGTATCGAATTTAATTAAAAATTTAATTTTGAAATATGTCGTTATCCATGGAACTAAGTAACGGTTGAATGGTAACAATAATAGATATATAATTTAGCTTTGTCTAAGTCTGAAAGTATATCAGGGTAGAAATTTTGTTAAGTTATTTAGGTTAATTGTGACACTTTGTACTTGGACTTGGTGACCAGGTTAGGTATAAGGTGTAATAGGTTAAGCAAATTAAAGAGAAATTTAATAAATATTAGGCTGAGTATGCTTTGGTATTGTCATGCACTATAATTTTAGATCATCGTTACAAGTTAAATTATGTGCAATATTATTTTACTACAATTTATGGTAATCGTTCTTTAGACTTTTTGCAAACCATTCTTAGCACTCTTAAACTCTTATTTGATTAGTATGTTAAGATCTCCAAACCCACATCTTCCTCTTTCGTTGAAAGTTCCAATGTTTCGATAATTATCCAGTTGATTCTAGTTTGCATCAAATCAACGTTACTAGGGTTGATTTAGGAGAAGATTATGATGTGAGTGATGATTATAAATGATACTTAAGTGAGTCCAATATTAAGAATGAAAAGTCACAGTTTGACCTTTATTTGGAAGAACTAGAGCTTGAGTTGAATAGTCAAATAGATATATTGGATTGTTGGAGCAAAAATTCAATTCAATATCATGAGTTTTATCATTGGCTCGTGATCTTTTGACAATTCCAATATCTATTGTAACTTCCGAGTCAACTTTTAGCATGGGAAGAAAATTATCACACCTTTGAGGAGTTCACTTAAATAAAAAATGATTCAAGTCGTTGTTTGCTTTTGATGACTAGATGTGAGCTAAGGGATTTTCAACGGATAATTATTATTCTTGTTTTATTGTTATAATTTTATAAAATTTCATTAGTTTGATTATCTAACCATTTGTTCATATTTCATATCAGGAATTGGTTGAGAGAATGATGATGCTGATGACGATGATGATTCTTTGATTGCTTTATAGGTTACTTTCCTAATTGTTGACAATTTAATTTAGCTTACTGTTTATAACTTGTTATAAAATTAAATATGTTGATTGGTTGATATATAGATATTTTGGTTGGTTGATTACATTTTGCAGGTTATTTTTTGTGTTATTTTATTGCTATTTTTGGTGTTATTTCACTGTTGTTTTGTTGACATTTTTAATGTTGTTTTACTACCATTTCTCCGCCATTTCACTATTATATTGCTATTATTATATAGTTATTGTTTGTGTTATTTTTAATTTTGCTACTATTTTAGTTTTAACTATCTTAGTATAAAGACTTTTTAATATAATTTTAGTTTGTTGGAAAATTTTTATTTTAATATTTTAGTGTATTTGATATATTATATTTTTAAATTTATTTTATATAATAAAATAATCTAAAAATTTAATACTGTTTGATTGGGCTCATGTTTACCATATATAATCTGGATCGAGTTAAGTAAAATTTTAGATTAATTTTAACATCGACCCTAAAATTTTACTCCTGCTGGCACCCATCGATTATTAGGTGTAGTCCATATTTAAGGATATTGAATTAATTTCTTTAAAAATATATCAATTATATTACTTTCTCTCCGGTTACATTCCATTATTTAGGAGTAATCATGTATTAAATATTGTATGTTTGATTGTGGTTTACTATCCTTAATTAACGTTATTGATTGAATTTTTATATTATACTAAAATATGCAATAAAGCTTTTAAATATAATTTTTTCAATAAAGTAAGCTTTTCAACAACTCCAAATCCTGTGTTCAAAATACACGAATAGGAATAAAATTTTAAAGTTGGTCTAATACACGGCATCAAGTTTTCCATACCAAATGGGTAGGTTTGTAATAAAATTGTGTTCGGTACCACTTATTATTTCAAATTAAAGAAAATTTGTATGGGTCTCATCTCAATCTAAATTATGTTTAAATGCTACCACTTATTCATAATAATACACTGGTTGGTTATTTTAAGCATTTAAGTTTTCGAATTAATATCATTATTTCATAGCATACAATAAAATAGACACAAGAATAGGAATAGGCTCATATAACATATACAGTTTTGCAAATATATTTACCGTTTTATTCTTATTACCCCAATCATGCATTTCCTGTCCTACATTGGATAAATCGATTAGGCAGCACAAATTAATTATAATGCATTTTACCAGTATTTCAGAAACAAAATCTATATACATTCCTAATCTTATAACTGAAACTGAAAATATTCTAAATAAATAAATAAAATTTTGTTTAAACATATATACGCTTTCGTTTTTATTATATTAGGATGAGAAGATAATAAATGTTCAAAAACATGTAATCTATTTTAAATTCAAAATGTTTTCAAGTTTCAAATTTGAATTTATATTTTAATTGTTAGAATTAAGTGACCGAATCCTTATTTAAATAAAATACGGTGGTAAAATAAAATAAAAGTAAAATCCATATAGAACTACACTTCTTTTATTTTATTTTAGAATAAGGTTTTTTAAACCTTATTAAACTCCATCTATTTGATATTGATTAGAATAAGGTGTTTCAATATTACTACACTCCTATTAGAATATGGTTTTACAAGCCTATAAATAGACATAGTCTATTCCTCTTGTAATTATTCGAATTCGACATAGGGAATTTTCTTCTCCCCTGCTTGTGATTTTTTTCCCAAAAGGGTTTCCACGTAAAATTCGTGTGTTCTTTATTTTATTTCTCTTTTCTTTGCAATATATTGTCATTACCGTCATTCTACTAATTTTACAAATTGGTATTCGAACTTTCGGGTTGTTCATCTCAATCACAGTAATGGCGTCTTCAAAGTATGAAATTCCGCTATTGGATCACAACACCAGATTCGCGTTGTGGCAAGTAAAGATGCAGACAGTTCTTACACAGATAGACTTAGAGGAAGCCCTGCTAGGGGTAGATAAGATGCCTTCGACATTGACGAAGGAAGAGAAGAAGCTCAAGGATCGAAAGGCGTTAACACAATTACATCTGCATTTGTCTAACGAAATTTTGTAGGATGTGATGAAGGAGAAGACCGTCGTTGGATTATGGAAGAGGCTGGAACAAATATGCATGTCGAAAACTCTAACTAGCAAGTTGCATATGAAGCAGCGTCTATATGCTCATCGTTTGATTGCATTTGTGCACGAACACTTAACAATGTTTAAAGAAATTCTCTCAAACTTGGAGTCCATGGAGGTTCAGTATGATAAGAAAAATCTAGGGTTAATTCTACTTTGTTCGTTGCCTTGTTCTTATTCAACCTTTAGAGACATGATTTTATATGGCCGTGAGTCTTTCACAGTTGATGAGGTTTATGATTCTTTGACCTCGTATGATAAGATGAAGTATCTTATGGTTAAAATCAACTCTTAGGGAGAAGGTCTCATTGTTCGTGGGAGACAAGATTGGAATGCTGATGATGATCGTGGAAAGACACAGGAACAGAATCATCGCGGTAAATCTAAGGGTAGATCGAAGTCTTCAAACAGAGGTAAAATTTGTCACTTCTGTAAGAAGAAAGGGTACATTAAATCTGAGTGCTATAAGCTACAAAATAAGATCAAAAGGGAGGATGTGAATCAAAAGGGAAAACAACTAGAAAATTTCGGTGAAGCTGATGTTCTAGAGGACTACAGCTGGTGAACTTCTAGTCGCTTCTGTCAACAATTCTAAATTGAGCGAGGAGTGGATCCTTGATTCAGGCTGCACCTTCCACATAAGTCCCAATCAGGATTGGTTTACAACTTACGAAACAGTGTCTGAAGGTGTTGCTTTGAGAAGAAATAATACTTCGTGTAAAATCACAAGTGTTGGAACAATTAAAGATAAGATGTTTGATGGAGTTGTCAGAACACTTAGTGACATACGACATGTTCTAGAATTGAAGAGAAATTTAATTTTGTTGAATACTCTTGATTCAAAAGGGTACCAAATACACAGCTGAAAGTGGGATCTTGGAGATTTCCAAAGGTTCCCTCGTTGTGAGGAGATGGCAGAGAAAGACTTCTAAGTTATATGTTTTGCAGGGTTCTACTGTTTCTAGTGATGTAGTTGTCGCTTCCTCTTCCTTGTCAGATGATGATATTACTAAACTTTGGTGTATGCGCCTAGGGCATATGAGTGAGAATGTCATGACAGAATTGAGCAAAAGAGGACTTCTTGATGGGCAAGGAATTTGCAAACTGAAGTTCTGTGAGCACTGAGTTTTTGGGAAGCAAAAGAGAGTTTGATTCACCAGAGGAATCCATAACACGAAGGGAACATTTGAGTATATTCATTCTGATCTGTAAGGGCCATCTAGAGTGCCTTTAAGAGATGGAGCTAATTATATGCTAACTTTTATTGATGATTTTTCCAGAAAAGTTTGGGCATTCTTCCTGAAGCATAAAAGTGATGTGTTTTCCACATTTAAGTATTGGAAAACTATGACTGAAAAACAAACGAGAAAAAAAATAAAATACCTCCGCACAAACAATGGCTTAGAGTTCTGTTCTGATGAGTTTAATAAACTGTGCAAGTTAGAAGGGATCGTGAGACACTTGACAGTTCGTCATACTTCACAGCAAAACGGTGTTGTAGAACGAACGAATAGAACGATCATGGAGAAGGTTCGATGTATGTTGTCAAATGCCAACTTGCCAAAGTCATTTTGGGCCGAAGTAACCTCTATTGCATGTTT
Organism: Gossypium arboreum; assembly: GCF_025698485.1. Taxonomy (NCBI): domain Eukaryota; kingdom Viridiplantae; phylum Streptophyta; class Magnoliopsida; order Malvales; family Malvaceae; genus Gossypium; species Gossypium arboreum. Next base: position 74,329,426 of record NC_069081.1, read on the forward strand.
TTTAATCAACTGATCTCCATCCATTCCCATTGAGAAAAAGACTCCACAAAAGGTATGGTCTGGTAATCCTGCTGACTATTCTGATTTAAAGATCTTTGGGTGTCTTGCGTATGCTCATGTTAATAATGGAAAATTGGAACCGAGATCCATTAAATGTGTTTTTCTTGGTTATAAAACTAGTGTTAAAGGGTATAAGTTATGGTGTCCTAAAAATAGAAAAGTTGTCATTAGCAGAGATGTTGTTTTTGATGAAACTGCTATGCTACCTAACTTATCTCTTAAAGACTCTTCCAATAAAGAAAATCAAAAGCAGGTGAAGCATCAGAATAATCCAAAATCTAAAACAGAATCGACTCCTCAAGCCAGTACAGAAATTTAGAATAGAGTTACTTCTTCACCACAATACTTTATCGCCAAAAATAGAACTAGAAGAGAAATTAAACCTCCAAAGAAGTATGACGAGGCTGATCTTGTAACACCCCGAACCCGAGACCGTTACCGGAGTCGAACACGAGGTGCTAACCGACTAATTCATTTACTCTCGCAGTCCAATTAAAAATTTTTTCAGACGACTGGCTAACTGCGTCACTGTCACCTTAAAAATCATAACTTGAGTTCCACAACTCGAAAATCAGATTCGTAATTTTTCCCTGAAACTAGACTCATAAGTCCATCTACAGATTTTTTTCTAGAATTTATGGTCAAGCCAATTAGTACAGTTTATTAGTTAAAGTCTCCCCTGTTGCAGGGATCGACTACACTGACCTTCGTGCGTTACGAATTGGATATCTCCCTGTACAGGGCTTCAATACTGATACCATTTGTTTCTGTAGAAACTAGACTCAGAGAGGAATCTATACATGTATGGCATGACTCCTAATTATCTCTGGTTAATTTACAATGAATTTCCAAAGTTGGAACAGGGGATCCAGAAACCGTTCTGGCCCTGTTTCATGAGAACTTTAATATCTCTTAACATACAACTCATATGACTGTTTCGTTTCTTCCATATGAAATTAGATTCATCAAGGTTCATTTACATAATTTATTAACTATTTAATTCCATTCCTACAAATTTTAATTATTTTTCAAATCCACACCACTGCTGCTGCTAGCATCTGTTTTCAAGGTAAACTTTACCTATCTCTTAGTTTCCATGGACCAACTAGAGTTTTGTCATACATAGGTCCACATATAATCATATTTAGCCATTCCAATGGCTAATCATTTGCCCAACACTTCCATTCAGTCCGTAGTCACATCATGAAACCATACATATATACATAAACACAAATGGTCTAATGCCATACTCCACTTTTACGAGCCATTTTCGCATGGCTGTACATACATACATCACAAAACGTACTTGAAAAACAGCAAAGGGTAGTCCTATACATTAACCATGATATCCTCTCACTACTAGTCTATTCTATACATGCCATAAGATATTCCAAAACGTAGCAGTACCAAACAAGTGGATAGCGATAGTGTGACTAGTTCTTTGACGATCCCCGAGCCTGTAGCTTCGCAATGAGACCTATAAGGCAGAGGAAACAGAGTAAACGGAGTAAGCATTACAATGCTTAGTAAGTTTCATGTACACTTAATCACATGTTACAACATTCACATTAGCCATTCGGCTTTACCACATATATATATACACTTTCACATTCATCACATCGGCCATTAGGCCTTATCACATATACATACACTTTCACATTCACCACATCGGCCATTAGGCCTTATCACATATACATATACTTTCACATTCACCACATCGGCCATTAGGCCTTATCACATATACATACATTTTCGCATTCATCGCATCGGCCATTAGGCCTCATCACATATACATACATTTTCGCATTCATCGCATCGGCCATTAGGCCTCATCACATATATATACATTTTCACATTCATCACATCGGCCATTAGGCCTCATCACATATATATACATTTTCACATTCATCACATCGGCCATTAGGCCTTATCACATATATATACATTTTCACATTCATCGCATCGGCCATTAGGCCTCATCACATATATACACATTCATCGCATCGGCCATTAGGCCTCATCACATATATATACATTTTCACATTCATCGCATCGGCCATTAGGCCTCATCACATATACATACATTTTCACATTCATCGCATCGGCCATTAGGCCTCATCACATATATATACATTTTCACATTCATCACATCGGCCATTAGGCCTTATCACATATACATACATTTTCACATTCATCACATCGGCCATTAGGCCTCATCACATATATATACATCACATATACATACATTTTCGCATTCATCGCATCGGCCATTAGGCCTCATCACATATATATACATTTTCACATTCATCGCATCGGCCATTTGGCCTTATCACATATACATACATTTTCACATTCATCACATCGGCCATTAGGCCTCATCACATATATATACATTTTCACGAATCTTGATATCAGAGATCCATCTAACACTCATGTAACATTTTACACTATCACACTTTAGAATTCAATATGGGATCAATCAATAGCTTATGAGCAACTAAAACAAAATCACAACAAAATCACATATTCGCTACGAGCTGTTTTCCTGAGCAATGGTCACTAAATTATTTATACCTGGAGCTACAAGACTCCAAATCACTTGCCGTTAATTTTCTAAGAATATAGACTCACATATCTTCCATCCATGAAATTTTCAGAATTTTTGGTTTGGCCAATCAATACCAGATTTTTCTTAAAGTTTCCCCTGTTTCACTGTTTGACGAACCTGACCAGTCTTCACTACAAATCAAAATTCTCATTGTACAGAATTCAAAGTATGTTCTACTTGATTTCATTTGAAACTAGACTCATTAAGGAGTCTAAGCATATAAATCTTATCTCATAACCATTTTTATAAAAATTATAATGATTTTCCAAAAACAGAACAGGGGATTTCGGAGTCATTCCGACACTGTCCCGCACAACTTTAGATATCTCTTCATAGGAATTTTCTTTGCTTCCACGGTCTCTTTTATAAGAAACTAGACCAACTAAGCTTTGATTACATATTTTATTCAGCCTATAATTCCACACCAACAATTTATAGTGATTTTCTAAAATCACATTACTGCTGCTGTCCAAGCAATTTATTACAATTTGCTCTTAACTTTCCAAGTCCAAACACTTATGAACTTACCATTTGGGCTTAAGACATATCATAGCCACATCATATCTTATCAAATCAACTCATTATGTCCTATTATGATTGAATTTACTCAACGATTAATCGCTTAAAACTTACCTCGGATGTGGTCGACGATTAGATGTCCACGGCTATTCGTTTACTTTCTCTTTTCCCCCATCCGACTTCGATCCTCTTTGCTCTTAAGCTTAAGTAAAACAATAGATTTGCTTAAGTACTTAACTAATATTATTCACTTAACAATCACATTTGGCACTCACATATCATTTAATCTTTGATTGACCAGTTTAACACATACCAAAATCCAATCATACATCTAACCTTTATCTCAATACCAAACCGAGTTATAAGATCATACATTATACTAAGCATATCATTAAACATACCTATTCAATTTAGCTAATTTCATAGCCGATTAATCACCTTGAAACTTACCTTAATACACATTTTATCCCATTGCCGAATATATATATATATATATATATATATTCAACCCAAATCCCTTTCTTAACTCGTGATTCACTAACTTGGGAGTTATTTTCTAACAAATTTTAACTTACTCTAATACCGAATGCTACTCAAGCTTTAAGCTCATGTCCTTTCCTTATTAAACAAATGTTATAACATAACTAACATCCCTTTTTCAATTTGAGCATCAACACATAAAGAAATTAAACACAAAGATTCATAGTCGAAACTTATACATAACATCATTCAAGGTTTAATCCCCCAAATTCATGCACAAAGCCGAACCTATTGAGAGATGTATATACAACAATATCTAGTTAGTACATTCAAGCACCTATGGCATTCCCTTCAATTTAATACTAAGACAAACCAAAAGATTTATTCATGTAAATTCAAAATTTCAAGTTCATCTCTTTCTCATATAAATACCAAAAATTAAGTATTTACTAGCTTAAACTCTATTAAACCTTAAAACATCAATCCACCATCACATGCATCATTACAAAGCTTCATTTTAGCATGTAAATGACATCAACACCAAGCAAGAATGATGCATCCATGGCGAGTGTCATTTCCATCACCTAGCAAGATTTAGACCATGGGCTAGGTAGAACTCAAGCTACCAACTAAAACATGCATGCATCTCATGGACAACATCACACATACCTTTGTCTAGCAAATCACCATAGCCGATTTTCTCAAGCTCCTCCCCTTCCTTTCTTTCCTCTATTTGGCCAAGGATGTTCAAGGATGAACAAAACATTTTTTTCTTTGTTTTCTTTCTTCCATTCACGGCAAAAAGGGGGGGCATGGATGAGACCATTTTTTTTTTCATCACTCCTCCCTTTCATTATTTAATTCTTCCTTACATACATCACTAACCCAACATGTTTGTGACATGTTTCCACCCATAGCATGGCTGGCCACTATGCTTCAATTTGGCTAATTTGACATGCAAGGACAAACACTTTCCCACATGTATTGATAGGCCATTTTACATTTGCCTAGCACATTTCTAAATTTTCTCACATAAGTCCTATGTACTCCATTCACATGCAATTAACTAAATTGAAGCTTAAAAATTTTTTTGCACATTCATATTCACATATTTTAGACCATAAATATCACATCCAAATAATTTGGTGACTCGGTTTAGCGGTCCCGAAACTGCTTTCCGACTAGGGTCACTTTAGGGCTGTCACAGATCTAGTTACATATGCTTTAAATGTGGCTGAAGATATAGATGCAAACCAAGAGCCATCTAATTATTCTAAGGCAGTTAGCTGTAAAGACTCAGAAAAGTGGATGTTTGCTATACAAAAGGAGATGAAATCACTCCACAAAAAAAAAAAAACACGGGATCTTGTGAAACTTCCTAAAGATATAAAGGTTTTTTGTTGTAAATGGGTGTTTAAAATGAAAGAAGGGACTCTAGGAGTTGAAGAACCCATATAAAACAAGGCTTGTTGCAAAAGGTTACAGTCAAATTCCAAGAGTGGACTTCACAGATGTGTTTTCCCTAGTTGTGAAGCATAGTTCGATTCGAGTTTTGGTTGGTATTATGGCCGTGCATAATTTAGAGCTTGAGCAGTTAGATGTAAAAACTGTATTTTTACATGGAGAACTTGAGGAGGATATTTACATGCAACAATCAAAGAGTTTTACAGTCTTAGAAAAAGAGGACTATTTTTGCTTGCTAAAAAAGTCCCTTTACGGTTTGAAACAGTTACCAAGATAGTGGTACAAGAGGTTTGATTCCTTTATGACTTCTCATGATTTCAAAAGAAATAGCTTTGACAGTTGTGTTTACTTTAAGAAAAACAGTGATGGTTTGTTTGTGTATCTAGTCCTTTATGTTGATGACATGTTGATAGCAACGAAAGATAAAGAAGAGATAAGAAAGGTTAAAGCCCAACTAAGTGAAGAATTTAAGATGAAAGATTTGGGACTAGCAAAGAAGATACTTGGTATGGAGATTCTCAGAAATAGAAAAGTAAGTAAATTTGACCTAAGTCCGGAATGGTACATTGAGAAAGTTATTTGCAGGTTCAATATGCAGAGAGCTAAGCCTGTTAGTACTATTTTAGCAGCCCATTTCAGACTTTCATTGGCTTTGTCTCCACAATCGGATGATGAGATTGAGTACATTTTACATGTTCCATACTCTAGTGTAGTGGGATCTCTCATGTATGCTATGATTTGTTCATGTCCAGAGTTATCATATGCACTCAGTGCAATTAGCAGATACATGGCAAATCCCGGTAAAGAACATTGGAAAGCAGTTCAATGGATTTTAAGATACTTACGAGGTACTACTGATGTTTGCTTACAGTTTGGAAGAACTAGAGATGGAGTCATTGGGTATGTTGATGTTGATTTTACTGAAGACCTTGATAGAAGAAGATCTCTCACGGGTTATGTCTTTACAATCAGAGGTTGTGCAATCTGTTGGAAAGCTACTTTGCAAACTACAGTCACTTTGTCTACCACTGAAGCTGAGTACACGGCGATTACTGAGGCTTGTAAAGAAGCTATTTGGTTGAAAGGACTCTTTAGTGAAGTCAATGAAGACCTTCAAATCAGTACATTATTTTGTGACAGACAGAGTGCCATCTTCCTTACAAAAAAAAATCAAATGTTTCATGAGAGAACAAAACACATTGATGTTCTGTATCATTTTGTTCATGATATTATTGCTCGCGGTGATATTGTTGTGAGCAAAATTAGTACTCATAAAAATCCTGCAGATATGATGACTAAGCCACTTCCTATAACCAAGTTTGAGCATTGTTTAAACTTGGGTGGTCTTCATTGTTGAAGTTAAACTCTTAAGGGATTTTATGGAAGAGGCGGAAAACTTGTTCGTTGAGAGTTCGTGATGAAAAACTTGTTCACTGAGAATTCATGTTAAGGTGGCGATTACTAGAATTAAGTGACCCAAATACTTATTTAAATAAAATACAGTGGTAAAATAAAATAAAAGTAAAATCCATATAGAACTACACTTCTTTTATTTTATTTTAGAATAAGGTTTTTTAAACCTTATTAAACTCCGTCTATTTGACATTGATTAGAATAAGGTGTTTCAATCTTACTACACTCCTATTAGAATATGATTTTACAAGTCTATAAATAGACATAGTTTATTCCTCTTGTAATTATTCAAATTCGACATAAGGAATTTTCTTCTCCCCTGCCCGTGGTTTTTTCTCAAAAGGGTTTCCACGTAAAATTTATGTGTTTTTTATTTTATTTCTCTTTTCTTTGCGATATATTGTCATTATCGACATTCTATTAATTTTATATTAATGTATATTTAAAACCTAGATCTGAAAAAAATTAATTATACCATATAGTTAAAAGAATTTAATTACAAATATTAATACCTAATTATTCATTCTTAACATATTATATGCTAGACATTCAAATGTCCTTTTTTTCAAATTAAAAAATGTAACTTAATTGTACTTAAAACTTAACACATATAAAAAGTTACACACCATTCTCTTAGTAGAATTCGCCATTCTTTTTAAAAGTCTGCCTTTTGGCATGCCTCTACCTGCTCTAATGTAGCCCGCTTCTAGGGGTTTTGTCTTATTTGCCTATTTTGTTTAGTTTTCATATTTAGTTGTTTTTGGTTGTGTCAAATTTGTTTCTTGTCTTTTGTGTGATATTTTTGGGCTAATATTTGATATGAGATTTGGCAATGGAGAATACATTAGTGGGGTTGCATATCGCTGATGATGATGGGGAGGAGTTGCAAGTTGTGGGAGTCTCAAAAGGTCATATCAAGATGTATGATCTTTGTCTTGTAGGTTGTTGTCTTACAGCCAGTGTAGTCCAATTTTAGGCAATGTGACTTTAGCGATCTATGGCATCCATTAGGGGGCATTGAGATTTCGAATTTGGGGGATAAACAATTTCTATTTCAGTTTTTTCATCGAGTAGATTTCAAAAGAGTGATAAAAGGGTCACCCTTGACTTTTAATAATCACCTATTAGTGTTTCACATATTAGGGGATATGGAGGGCCCGATGTTGGTACCTTTGGTTTATTCTTATTTTTTGGTTCAAGTTCATAAGTTACCTCCAAGATTTTATTTTGAATTAGTGGCTAAATAATTGGGAAATTTTATTGGGAGGTTTTGAGGAGTATGGTTTGCGGTAGGTAACTAGGGGTTTTAGGCATTTCATGCGCATTAAGGTGAAAATCGACATTAGATCCCCATTGAAATGAAGGAATAAGATTCAATTATCTCCTCAAAGCCATATATATGAGAGGTTTTAGTATGAAAAACTAACGTTGTTTTGTTTTCTGTGTGGTTGCTTAGGACATAGTGATGGTTTTTGCCCGATTCGGTTAACATCAGAGGCGAATGATGCTAAAATGGGATGGGAAATTTAATTACGGGCTATTTCAGTGAGGCGAGTTGCTATAATTGAGAGTTTTTGGTTACAAGGGGGAAGTGTGATAGGGTTTGGTGGAAATTCTTTCAAAGCAAGAGGGGTAATGAGTGTGAAGGGTTTTTTTTTTTTATGTCTGAAGGGATAAATAATATTAATCCAATACTAGGTATGAAACTGGAAGGTCAATCTAGGGAGTGATTTGGGATGTTCGAGAACTTTTGTTTGTGGTTTAGGCAAGATCTAATGAACCATAATTTAGAGGAAGTCTTGATTGATAGTTTGGAGCGGAAGAAGTAAAGGACAACTGTATTATCTGGTAGAGTTTTTGAAATTTCTGATTCGGGGAGAAAGTGGGTGAGCAATTAGTGGCTTACTAAGATGAATTATCAACGACCGCCAAGGGGTAGGTCAATTGACAGGATTATGTGTTAAAATGTTCGTGGGTTGGGGAGTCCATAAGAAAATAGAGGCTTTAATAGACGTTGAAACTTCATAATCCCAAAATTGTCTTCTTTATAGAGACAAATCTGGATTTGAACAGAATGGAGAAAGTGCATAGGAAGGGTGGGGTTTTGCACGGTATAGACATCCTAGTGGATGGATTTAGGGGTGGGCTTAGTTTGGGTTGGCATTGCAATGTGGTTGTTAGTTTAAAGAGTTTCTCAAAAAAGCATACTGATGTGGAGATTCAAAAGTATGGAGACAAAGGTAAATAGAAGAGGATAGGATTTTATCGTTCTCTTGATTTGAGGAGTCAATTTGATTCATGGAATCTCTTACTGGGGTTGGGTAGGGATCAGATTTTACCCTGGATGGTGTGTCGGGATTTCAATGAGATACTCTATTCATTTGAGAAGAAAGGGGGTTTAGGCGGGAGGGGGCTAAATGGAGGAATTTCAAAAGGTGTTAACGGATTGCCAGTTAGAGGATCTGGGGTTTGAGGGGCCCTGGTTTACTTGGGAATGAGGGAATTTTGGACATAATAATATCAGGGAAAGGTTGGACTGAGGTGTTACAAATTCAACTTGGTGGGATAAATTCTCAAACTTCTCAATATGACAATTGTTGTATTCGTTTTCTAATCACTACCCTCTATTGGTGAACACAGATAAGGATGAGAGGCAACAGAGAGAGATTAGATTTAGATTCAAAGCCTGTTAGATATTGGAGGAATCTTGTGAGGATGAGATTCACTGGCATTGAGAAAGCAGTATGGGGACTGTTCCTCATTGTTTTGAATTGTTGGGGTTGGGATTAAAGGTATGGGGTGATGGATTAAGAAAGAAAAAAGGGGAATATTAGAAAATTATGCAACTGAATTGCTGAGCTCAATAAGGAGGACATGACTGATGATAATATATCAGACCTTTTTGGGACTAAGTTAAAGTTGAATCTAAGTATGAAAAATGAGGAAATATTTTTGGAACAAAGAGTGCATGTTAATTGGTTAAATTAAGGTGATTGAAATACAATTTTTGTTCATCGAGTGGTGTCACAAATGAAGTATTTAAACAAAGTTAAAGGGTTGGATAAGGGTGATGGTCATATTGTTAGCGATGATAATGAGGTAGATTGCATTGCAAATGAGTATTTTATGGATTTATTCACCTCTAAAGGATTGATTAATTTTGATCATATTCTGACGAGGGTGCGACGTTGCATTACGGATGGCATGAATAAATGTTTGACGACATGTTATGAAATGGAGGAGATTGCCACCACCTTAAAAGCTATGGCGCCTACTAAAGCTTCGAGGATTGATGGTTGTCCTGCATTATTTTTCCAAACTTACTAACATATTGTGGGGCAGGATGTTGGGTCTTAAGTTCTTGAGGTTCTCAATGAAGGTACGTCTCTAGCAGAAATAAACCATACCAACATTGTTCTAATTCCAAAAACGTTTAACCCTACTAGCATGAAAGATTTTTATCCTATTAGTCTATGTACGGTGTTGTTTAAAATCATCTCTAAAACTATGGTTAATCGATTTCAAACTGTTTTAAATTGTTGTGTTGATGAAGCGCAGAGCACTTTTGTTCTTAGAAGGTTAATAACAGACAACATTCTCCTTGCGTACGAAATTTTAAAGGTGTATAAGTGGAAAAGGCTTGAAACGAAGGAACATATTGCATTAAAGCTTGACATGAGTAAGACATATGATAGGGTGGAGTGAAATTTTACTGAAAAGATGATAATTCATAAGGGCTTTTTGAGATTTTGGGTGGATTTTATTATTCATTGTGTGAGTATAGTCTCATACTTTGTAGTTATTAATGGTAAAGTGGGGAGGGTTTTTCACTAGGAAGGGGTCTTGACAAGGGGATCCAGTTAGCCCGTATCTGTTTCTAACACGTAGTGAAGGGTTATCCTCTTTGTATATGCTTGTCAGGACGGATTGGTTAGGGGTGCAAAAATATGCCGAAGGAGCTTAAAGGTTTCCTATCTTTTATTTGTATATGATTATATTTCATTTGGAGAGGCTACGATGGTCCTAAAGTAGATTCTTAATGAATATGAGTAGGTGTCAGGATGCTGTGTGAACTATGAAAAGTCAGTCACTTATTGTAGTTTGAATGTGGGGGAGGAAAAGAGGAGAATGATTTCAGATTGCTTAGGGGTCTGTGTATCTTCCGATCCTGAGCAATATTTGAGTTTGCCAAACATAGTAGGAAGAAATAAAGTAGGGTTTTTCAATGGTTGAATGATCGGTTGAAGAGTCGTATTAATAGTTGGTGTGTGAGGCCACTGTCCAAAGGGGGAATGAGGTTTTTATAAAGAGTGTATTACATGATATTCCCACTTTTACTGCATCTTGTTTTCTATTGCCAGCTTCGTTGTGTTTGGATTTGGAACGTATTATCTATTTTTGGTGGCAAAAATTTGGGAAAAAAATGGGATCTATTAGTGTACGTGGTCAAAACTATGCAAACTGAAAGAGAATAGAGGTATGGGATTCAGTAGCCTTGGAAAATTTAATATTGCTCTTGCCCAAACATAGGTGGCATTTGAATAAGAATTAGAACTCACTGTTAGCTATATCTTTTAAAGCCAAATACTATCTCACTACTGATTTTTTGGATGCAAAGTTAGGGACTTACCCATCTTATACCTAGAAGAGTATATAGATGGTGATGGATCTACTCAAGGAAAGAATAGGCTAACAGGTGGGGACGGGTTCAAAAATCAACATTTGGGACGGTATATAGGTCCCTAGAATAGCACAATATAGATTTCAAAATTTGGATGGCATTGTGTCATTCTTTAAAGTTTCAGATCTGATTTTCCAAAATGAAAGACAATGAGATGTAGTAAAACTTACTAGGTGTTTTAGTGCTTGGGTGGTGAGTAAAATCCTGTGCATCCGGCTTGCTTTGAATCTGTTATTTAGGCAAAAGAACCTTCAGGTGATTATTCAGTTAGGAGTGGCCATATGGCTTTATTACAAAGACTTGGAACGTCTATTCCCACAGCAAATGA